>NC_132926.1:32499158-38124158 GCF_047675955.1 Chlorocebus sabaeus | reverse complement strand
AAGAATGCTTTTCGTATCCCTCCCTGCCCATATTATTTTCTCTGAGAAAAGAATCCAGCTAGTGTTAGCACTTGTAATTCATGACATTTATATAGCACCACACAGTATGCATAGCCTACACATAATTTTATTGAATCCAGAGATCGGAATCATTGTTTTCCTTCCACATTTGGAGTGGGAGGGGGAAGGCAGAATGAGTCAAAAGCTGGAAATGAGAAAAAGTTTCCCAAAGCATGAAACAAAGTAGAATAGCTATTTTGCTGTGGACCAAGTGGGTAAAGACATGGCATAAACAATGTGGATTCACTAAAAGCCATTATCACGAGCATGATTCATGGGTGTGTAAAAAATTTAAACAAAAATTCCTTTACCCAGTAGTCAAATTTCTCAAATTTATGACTCACTCATCATAGCCTTCTATCATCTGGAACTAAATCAAATATTCAGGTTCCATCATGTTTTGGATATTTCAGGTCTTCATTTATTATTTCTCCCCTTAAAGGATGCTCAGGGAGAGGCCAACATTTTGATGGATTATATATTTCAATCTTTCATATGTAGGGTAGCCTCCTATTTCCTGGTGTTAAAAGTAAAGATTGTTTCCTTTCCACAAGCAAGCTTTTAAGTCCTACTCATTAACATTTTAGATTATTTAATGGCCTTATATATGATGTAGTTTACAATGAGATCATCAAAAATTTATGTTGCTGCCACATAAAACTAGAGAAAGAAAAACTATCAAAAGAGGCACCTCTTTTTAAAAAGTACCTCTATTAACATGAATATACTGCAATGTTTAAAGATGCAGAACATGTTAACAATTAAATGGACATGACTGATTGTATTTCCCAGCCTGGCTACATTTTCATATTACTGTGATTAATTCCGTTAAGGGAGGACAATTATGACATCTGAAAGTGTGACTTGATTTTTAAAATCCAGAAAGGAACATGCCTTCTTGCTTAAATTGAGTTATTAAAATATTCGGTAAGAATGAACTTCCCAAAAGGTAGCATAGCTTTGCTTATCATCTAGACTTAAAATTAAAAGCAGCTTTATGTTAGATTTTAATAAACAGCATAATTTCTAAATTTTTATTTTATATATAAATATATATCTTTTTTTCTACATAAGATATATATCTGTTTAGTTATCAGGATAGCACTGTGTTTAAATTAATTTTTAAATATTAACAAGGCAATTTAATCCACATTTTTGTAGGTACAGCTGGTTGCCTACATAACTTTTATTCCCCTCCTTAAACTTTCTCTCTGCTAAAATTCTAATTTTGTGTGGATATACACCCTCTTCAATAGGGTCATTTACTTCAGGGAAGAATGAGCCCTGATTAGTTTAAGTTAATCATGTGATTGATTTAGCTTGGCATGTGAGGCAGGCCAGTGGCTATCAGCAGAAGTCAGCTAAGGACTTTTTGTGAGATAGTTCTTTCTCATTTGAAAAGTTTATAAGAAAGAGTTCATTACTGGACATTTTTAATGTCTACACGGGATAGCTAAAACTGTGGGAGTCTTACTGAGACTTCAGGCAAGGAACTAGGGGAGGACAAGGCCAACAGGCTGAAGATGGCACAAGACAAGGAGGGAATCATGATGGCATCATGAGCCAAGGATTAGTCAACCTTGGAATTAAGCTGTTCTGACAATTCTTGTTAGAGGAAATGGTTTATCTTCTTTAGTATCAAAGCTAACTTATATTGATGTTTTTGGTAACCTGCAGCCTAAAGCAGCCTGACTGATACACGCCTGAAAGTCAAGCTACTACTTAGCCATTTTGGGGGTTCCTCTCAAAATACTAACATCAGCCCAAAGGAAGAAAGTAGACACACTGTCACTGTAATATGCCATCTTCAACCATCTAGTGGGCATCTATTGATTTTAATTTTCTTTAAATCTAAGGACTAACTACTATGTTCTGAGTGTTCTGTACTTAACCAAGCTGATTGTCCAAGGAGAAGATATGTCTCTACTTGACAAGTTCTCCTATTTCCTAATTAAAGTACAATTAATACTCTGAAACAAGAGTAGCAAACTTTTTCATAAGAACTCATACATGGTAAAGAAAGAGCTAGAGTGTTGACAATTACAAAGCATCAGTGATTAAATGAGAGTTAGAGGCTGATATGTTGTGGCTCTGTGTCCCCACCCAAGTCTGATCTCAAACTGTAATCTCCACAGGTCAAGGGAAGGACCTGGTGAGAGGTGATTGGATGATGGGGGTGGTTTCCCCCATGCTGTTCTTGTGATAGTGAGGGAGTTCTCACGAGATCTGATTGTTTGATAAGTGTCTGGCATTTCCCCTGTGCTCACTCTCACTCACCTGCCACCATGTAAGATGTGCCTTGCTTCTCCTTCACCTTCTGCCATGATTGTAAGCTTCCTGAGGCCTCCTCTGCCATGCATAATTGTGAGTCAATTAAATCTTTCTTTATAAAGGACCCAGTCTTTATAATAATAAATAATATTATAATAATAAAAAAGAATGTATAATAAATATATAAAGCATATATAATAAAAAAGAAAATGTATTTCTTTTTAATAGTGTGAAAATGGACTAATACACAACCCATATTGTGAATGTATCTTTTTAATCATTAACCAGCTGAAAATGTGAACATTTCTTACTTGAACTAGCACATAGTATCTTAAATTTTAAAAAGGAGCATATAAATATCTTTGTTTAGGAATGGAAACATATATATGTTATACATACATATCTCCAAATTATGTAGAAAATGTGTATGCTTAGTTTGCATACACTTGTGCATAAGTGTAACCTCTCTCTCACACACGTACGTATGTACATTAAACAGACACATCCAAACACATATGTAAACACATGGGAAAAGGTCTGGAAGGATTTACCTAAGACTATGAATTCTTCTCTGGATGTTAAAGCAGTGCCGATAAGTTGAAGGACACAGAGATAGGAGAGCACCAGAGGATATGAAATCTATGCTATGACTTTAAATTTTCTATGAAAAGCAAAGATGTTTTTATTATATGTATATATGTGACTTATAAGTTCAAGAGCCTTAAAATATTATATTTTTTGATTTAGCAATTTCTCCTTTACTAAGTCATCATATAAAAATAAAGTTAAATGTGGAAAAAATTTATATACAAAGATACTTTTCTACAGAATTATTTGTAATAGAAAATATGTGAAGAAACCAAGATAGTTGAATGGACACAGTCAGGAAGAGCTTCTCTCAACAAGACAGAACAGACAATTGAGTAGCCTAGCGCACTCTGAATAGATCTTTGAAAAGAAAGCATTAAGAGTGTACAGAGGGAGGATGCAGACCCCAGTCTGTAAGGGGAGGAAGCTGGGAATCTTACACAGGGATGCTGAGTACCAGGACTTGTTACTAGCCCTGAGTGGCTCCTGGGAAAGGGGTGAATGAAATAAACATGGAATGGTTCACTCTTGTTATGGACCTCTGGAATGCTAGCTGTAGGAGACCCCACAATCCCCATGGACATTTGAGCTGGCACGGGGAACTGGATAGTTGGCAGGGATGGAATTCTCGCTTGCATAGAGGCCAGAGGGTTTTGTGCAGGAACAGCTACACTAGAGTACAGCCATGGGTACCCATAAACCAAGACTCATCACACTCCTCTAGGTGGCTTTAACCTCTGTTGTCTGCTGGACAAGGACAGAGCAGGATTATCTTGTTTGTAGGATCGAGCCAGTCTGATCTAAGCAACACACTGTCTGTTGGCTACACCCTCTTGCAGCGTGGCCTCAACTATCCATCCAAGGTGCTTGCCAGCAGCCACATCATAGCTCTTTCTCCAGCAGACGCCACCTAATAGAGAGTTTCTGCTAGTGGGCCCCCACTGATGAGCATCTGCCAACAGTCCTCACTGGCTAACACATACTCACCTGCAGCCTTCCCCAACTGCTTCTCAATCACACATTCTCCTGCAGCCTCCCACTGCTTGCATTGCATTAATGCAAATGCAAGGTCAGTATTTTCTACTACCTCCTGTGTGCTCATGCATGGACATGGCTGCTGCCCACCATCTCCCGGCTGAAATACTTTTGCCAGCATTCCTCATTGGAGGGTTGTTGCCAGCAGACTAGGAACATCTCAGCCCCTCCAATGCAGCAGGCACTGAAACTTGAGGGCCCAAAGAAAAAAGCCATGGCCCAGTCCCAGCATCCCCAGGGTTAGAGCACAAATTTCAAGAGTGCTGAGCTTAGCTTTGGCCCCCTGAACTAATCAAGAAGCAAAGTCGATAGATGAAACCCAACTTATACCACAGTCAAACCCACAAGGGTATCAAAGAATATAAGAGCAAAGGGCCCTATCCAAAGGGAGCAATTTTAATAAAGGAACATCAGCCCACACAGATGAGAAAGAACGAGCAGAAGGACTCTGGCAACCCTAAAAGCCAGAGTCTCTTCTTAGCTTCAAATAACCTCACTAGCTCCCAGGTAATGGCTCTTAGCAAGACGTAAATGGCTGGAGTGACAGACATAGAATTTAGAATCTAAATGACAATGAAGATCATCAAGATTAAAACCCAATCCAAGGAATCTAAGGAATCCAGTAAAACAATTCAAGAGCTGCAAGACAAAATAGCCATTTTAAGAAAGGATGAAACTGATCCTATACAGCTTAAAAACTCACTACAAGAATTTCATAATAAAATCGGAAGTATTGGAGCAAAACGGACCAAGCTGAGGAAAGGATCTCAAAGCTCAAATGCCAGTTCTTTAAATGAATTCAGTGATACAAAAATTTTTTCAAAAGAATTTTAAAAAATGAATAAAACTTCAGAGAAATATGGGATTATGTAAAGAGACTAAACCTATGACTCATTGACATTCCAGAAAGAGAGAGAGAGAGCAAGCAACTTGGAAAACATATTTGAGGATATTATCCACAAAAGTTTCCACAATGTCTCTAGAGAGGTTTACATGCAAATTCAGGAAATTCAGAAAACCCCAGTGAGATACTATACAAGATAACGATTCCCAAGACACAGTCATCAGATTTCCAAATCAATGTGAAAGAAAAAAATACTAAAGACAGCTAGAGAGAAGGGGAAGGTCAAATACAAAGTGAATTCTTTCAGGCTAACAGTGGACCTTTCAGTAGAACCCTTGCAAGACAGAAGAGACTGGGAGTCTACATACAGTATCATTAAAGAAAAGAAATTTCTAATCAAGAGTTTTATATCCAGATGAATTAAGCTTCAAAAGCAAAGGAGAAATAAAATCCTTTTCAGATAAACAAATGCTAAAGTAATTTGTTCCCACCAGAACCTGCCTTACGAGAGGTCCTTGAGGGGGTGTTAAATGTGAAAAAGAAAGACCAAAACACACTGAAGTAGATAGACCATCAACACTATAAAGCAATTATACTATCAAGTCTACATAACAAAGAGCTAACAATATGATGGCAACATCAAATCCTCGCATCAATGTTAACCTTGAGTATAAATGGGCTAAATGTCCCACTTAAAAGACAGCAAGTGGCAAGTTGTATAAACAAGCAAGACCCAATTGTATGCTGTCTTCAAGAGACTCATCTTTCATGTAATGACACGTAGGCTCAAAGCAAAGGGATGGAGAAAGATCTATCAAGCAAATGAAAAACAAAAGAGAGCAGAGGCTGCTATTTTTATTTCAGAAAAAACAGACTTTAAATGAACAATGATCACAAAGGACAAAGAAAGGTATTACATAATGATAAAGGTTTAGCTGTCCTAAATATAATATATGCACCCAACTCAACAAGAAGACTTAACTGTCCTAAATATATGCACCTAACAATAGAGCACCCAGATTTATAAAACAAACTCTTAGAGACCTATGAAGAAACTTTAGATAACCACTCAATAATAGTGGGAGTCCAGCACCCCATTGAGAGTGTTGGACAGATCACTGAGGCAGAAAACTAACAAAGATATTTGATAACTCAACTAGACACTTGACCAAATGGACGTAACAGACATCTACAGAAAACACTCAATGACAACAGAATACGTGTTCTTCTCTGCTGCACATGGAACTTATTTTAAGATCAACAATATGCTCAGCCATATAGCAATTCTCAACAAATTCCAAAAGAACTAAAGTCACACTAAGCACACTCTCAGACCAGAGTGCAATAAAAATAGAAGCTAATGCTGAGAAGGTCTCTCAAAACCATATAATTACATGGAAATTAAACAATCTGCTCCCAAATAACTTCTGAGTAAAGAATGAAATCAAAGCAAAAATCAAGAAATTATTTTAGACTAATGGAACCAAAGATACAGTATGCTAGAATCTCTGGGAAAGAGCTAAAAGAACAGTTAAGAGGAAAGCTTACAGTACTAAATTCCTACATCAAAAAGTTAGAAATACCTCAACTTAACAACCTAACATTACAGCCAGAGGAACTAGAAAAACAAGAACAAACCAACCGCAAATCTAGCAGAAGAAAAGAAATAACTAAAATCGGAACTGAGCTGAATGAAATTGAGATTTGAAAATCCACACAAAAGATCAACAAAACCAAAAGTTTGTTCTTTGAAAGATAAATAAGATTGATAGACCATTAGCTAGATTAGTAAATAAAGAAATAGAGAAAATCCAAATAAACACAATAAAAAATGACCAAGGGGACATTACCATAAACCCCACAGAAATACAAAACATCCTCAAAGACTATTATGAACACTGTTATACACACAAACTAGAAAACCTAGAAGAAATGGATAAATTCCTGGAAACATACAACCCACCAAGATTGAACCAGGAAGCAAATAAATATCTGATTAGAACAGTGATGAGATATGAAATTGAATCAGTAATAAAAAAACATGCCAACCAGAAAAAGACCAGGACCAGATGGATGCACATCCCAATTCTACCAGGCAAATAAGTAAGAGCTGATACCAATCGTACTGAAATTATTCAAAAAACAATTGAGGAAGAAAGATTCAACCCTAACTCATTCTATGAGGCCAGCATCATTTTGAAACCAAACCTGGCAGAGATACAACGAAAAAAGAAAAGTTCAAGCCAGCATCACTGGTGAACATAAATGCAAAAATCTTCAACAAAATACTAGCAACTTGAATCCAGTAGTACATTAAAAAGCAAATCCACCACGATCAAGTATGCTTTATTCTGCAGACACAAGTTTGGTTCAATATACACAAAGCAATAAATGTGACTTATCACATAAACAGAACTAACAACAGAAACCACATTACCACCTCGATAGACGCAGAAAAGGCTTTTGATAAAAGTAAACTTTCCTTCATGTTAAAAACTTTCCAAAAGAACATACTTCAAAATAATATGAGACATCTATGACAAGCCCACAGCAAACCTCATACTGAACCAGGCAAAAGTTGGAAGCACCTGCCTGAGAACCAGAACAAGACAAGGATGTCCACTCTTACCACTCCTATTCAACATAGTGCTGGAAATCCTAGCCAGAGCAATTAGGCAAGACAAAGAAATAAAAGGCATTTAAATAGAGAAGAGAAAGTCAAACTCTCTCTTTTCACAGGCGATATGATTCTATACCTAGAAAACTTCATAGTCTCTGTCCAAAGGCTTCTAGAACTAATAAACAACTTCAGTAAACTTTCGAGTTACAAAATAAATGTACAAAAACAGCAGCATTTCTCTATACCAATAATGCCCAAGCTAAGCACCAAATCAAGAATGTAATCCCCTTCAAATAGCCATGAAAAATTAAAATACCTATGAATACAGCTAACCAAGGAGAATAAAAGATCTCTTACAATAAGAATGAAAAAACACTGCTGAAAGAAATCAGAGATGACACAAACAAATGGAAAAACATTGCATACTCGTGGATAGGAAGAATCAAAATTGTTAAAATGGCCATTCTGACCAAAGCAATTTACAGATTCAGTGCTATTCTGATCAAACTACCAACATAACTTTTCAGAGAGTTAGAGAGAAAAAAAAAAATTCTAAGATTCATATGGAACTAAAAAACAGCCCAAATAGCCAAAGCAATTCTAAGCAAAAAGAACAAAGCTGGAGGCTTCATGCTACTTGACTTCAAACTATACTACAAGGCTACACTAATGAATACAGCCTGGTATTTGTACAAAAACAGACACGTATGCCAATGGAACAGGTTAGAAAACTAAATAAACTAATAAAGCCACACGTGCAATCATTTGATCTTCAGGAAAGTTGACAATAACAAGCAATAGGGAAAAGACTCCCTGTTCAATAAATGGTGCTGAAATATCTGGCCAGCCATATGCAGAAGATTGAAACTGGACATCTTCCTTTCACTGTATGCAAAAATCAATTCAAGATGGATTAAAGACTTAAATGTAAAACCTAAGACTATAAAAACCCTAGCAGAAAACCTAGAAAAAACTATTCTGGACATAGGCCTTGACAAAGATTTCATGATGAAGATGCTGAAAGCAATTGCAACAAAAATAAAAATTGACAAGTGGGATCTAATTAAACTAAACAGCTTCTGCACAGAAAAATAAGTTATCAACAGAGTAAACAGACAACTTAGAGAATAGGAGAAAATGTTTTCAAACTATGCATCTGACAAAGGTTTAATATCCAGAATCTATAAGAAACAACAAATCAACAAGCAAAGAACAAACAACCCCGTTAAAAGTGGGCAAAGGACACGAATAGTCCCTTCTCAAAGATGACTTACATGAAGCCAATAGCATATGAAAAAACAATGCTCAACATCACTAATCACTAGAGAAATGCAAATCAAAATCACAGTGGTACTATCTCACACCAGTCAAAACAGATATTATTTAAACAGTGGCAAAAACAATAGGTATTGGCAAGATTGCAGAGAAAAGAGAATGCTTATACACTGCTGGTGGGAATATGAGTTAGTTCAGCCACTGTGGAAAGTACTTTGGATATTACTCAGACCACTTAAAACGGAAGTACCATTCAACTCTGTAATCCATTACTGTGTATATACCAAGGGAATATAAATCATTCTACCATAAAGACAATGTAGTATATTCATCACAGCACTTTTTACAGTAGCAAAGACATGGAATCAAACTAGATGCCCAACAGTAGTGGATCAGATAAAAAAAAATGCTACTTATACATCACAGAATACTACGCAACCATAGAAAAGAATGAAATCATGACCTTTGCATGGACATGGACGCACCTGGAGGCCATTATCCTAAGCAAATTAACACAGGAATAGAAAACCAACTACTACATATCCTCATGTATAAGTGGGTTCTTATCACTGAGTACACAAGGACACAAAGAGGGAAACAATAGACACTGGGACTTGCTTGAAGTAGGAGGGTGGGAGGAAGGTGAGGATTGAAAAACTACCTATTGGGTACTATGCTTACTACCTGGGTGATGAAGTCATTTGTACACCTAATCCTAGCACCTTGCAATTTACCCATGTAACAAACCTGCACATGTGCCTACTGTACCCAAAATAAAAATTGGAAGAAAATGGAGATTTTTAAAACTATAAGATCATAATATGTATAACTATATAAACACATTTTAAGATTGGAATGAATGAATATTTCCTAGGAAAAGAAAATGACCACAACTGGCCACAGAAAAAAAATAAAAGGCCTGAATAGACTAATAATCATAGAAAAATCTGAAGATATATTCTGATAACTTTCTTATCTTAAAAAAATCACCAAACTCTCTTAAAAAATGATTTCACAAGAGATTTCTTTTATAATAAATAATTTCTCTCTCAGTTTTTAAAAACTGTTCTAAAGTTTGGAAAAATATAGAAAACTTTCTAAATCATTTTAGGGAACTAGCGTAGCCATGAGACCAAAATCTATGATAGCACATACACAAAAACACTCTATGACAGTTTAATTTATAAGTATAAATTTAACAAATCTAAATAAGACATAAGCAACTCAAATTGAGAAGTGCATTAAAAGAAAAAGATGTATCACCACCACGTAGAGTGCGTCCCAAGATGAGCCATTCCAAGTATGGCTCAACATTAAGAAATGTAAATATCCTTTACTTGTTGAACTGTATCTATCAGAAACCCGTAAGTGTAAGTGTCTTATGTAATGGTTTGGTAGTGGAATAATTTCCTTTAAAACAAACATAGAATTCTTATCATCATTACTATCACTCAATATGGACTGGAGGTAGTAACCAATGTAATATGACATTTATTTGTAAAAGAAGAGATGATCTTGTAATTATTTTCAGAGATTTTTTATCATTTACCTAGAAATGGTAAATTGATATGAATACCATTTATATTTTTAAAAAAAATTCTCCATTTTCTATAACAAAATCTATAAATCCATCTGTATAGGTTCCTATATTTTCTATTTACTCTCCCTTTTGCATAGAAGACTCTCCCTCTTGAATAGAAGAGACTGATCAAAGATCAGTCTCTCTACTCAAGCCCTGGGGTTTCATCCTTTCTCTTCCCTCAACAACTTTGCTTATGCATGCCTTCTTCTCTTTCCTACATCTTTGATCTCTTCCTTTCTGCTGGATTATTGACTAGTCTCAGAAGAGATACAAGATCTGATATCTAAAATATTTTGAACAAGAGCAAATCATTCCCTGACCTCGCTTCATTCCCTTTTGTTACTACTCTATTTCTTTGTTCCCATTACAACAAACCTTCTTTAAGAGGTTAATTGTCTACTCTAGTTGTCTCCGTTTCCTCATCTTCCATATTACTCGACCAATTTCAACATGGCTTTCATCCCAATATTTCACTGAAGCTGGTTTTGTGAAGGTCATCAACTACACCCTCTTTTTTCCCAACTTCTCAGCAGCTCTTGATGGAGTTCTTGATGGAGCTCTCTCCTTAAATCTCCATCCTCTCTTGGCTTCTGTGACATCACTCTTTCCTGCTGTTCCTTCTCCATTTTCTCCAGCTCTTTGGCTATCTCCTCCTTCTCTACCTGATATCTAAACATCACATTGACACAGAGTTTGGTCATGAGCTCTTTCTTCTTCCGCCTCTTTCTTCTTCTTCTTCTTCTTCTTCTTCTTCTTCTCCTCCTCCTCCTCCTCCTCCTTCCTCTTCCTCTTCCTCTTCCTCTTCTTCCTCTTCTCCTTCTTCCCCATCCCTTTCTCCTTCCTCTTCTTTTTTTTGAGATGGAGTCTTGCTTGTCACCATGCTGGAGTGCAGTGGCTTGATTCGGTTCACTGCAACTTCCGCCTACTGGGTTCAAGCGATTTTCCTGTCTCGGCCTCCTGAGTAGCTGGGACTACAGGCATGTGCCATCATGCCCAGCTAATTTTTGTATTTTTAGTAGAGACAGGGTTTCACCATTTTGGCCAGGATGGTCTCGATCTCTTGACCTTGTGATCCACCTGCTTCGGCCTCCCAAAGTGCTGGGATTACAGGCATGAGCCTTTGCACCCAGCTGCTCTTTCTTCTTTAACTTTACTATCTTCCTACATTATCTCATCTAGTCCTACAGCTTTAAATTCTAACTACATGCTTATAAATTTCAGGTTTATATCTCTAGGATTGATTGTTCCCCGAGCAACAAATTTATCTATGCAAGCATATATTTGACATATTCACATGGATGTCAACTAGGCATTTCAAAATAAACACTTCCCAAACAGAATCCTTGATCCTCCCTCTCCTTTGAAGATCTACCATTCTCCAGTGCTTGTTATCTCAACAAATATTACCACAAACCATCCCAGTTATTCAAGCCAAAAGCCTAATAGTCCTCTCCATTGAATGCATTACTGAGTCTGATTCAGTCTACCTCATAGTTTGACTTGAATGCATTTGTGTCTCTCCATCTATTACTGCCAATCTAGTCAAGCCACCATCACTCTCAACTCCTATAATCAACCTCTCCTATTTCTACTTTTGTTTACTTGAAGATATTTCTCCACACAGCCTGAGCAATAGTTTTAAAGCATAAATCAGATTATTTCACTACTATGCACTTTCAGCAGCTCCCAACTGCACTTGGAATATTTGAGATTCTTGCCCTGGCCTAACCTGACTTCTATTATCATGGGTTTCTATTTATTTCTCTGAACTCTCACCCTTGCACACTTATATCCAATTTCTGTTCCTTGTACTGCCAGATGCTTTCTAGCATCAGGGCCTTTGGGTTAGTTGTCTACTCTTCTAGAAAGTTCTTGACATGACTGGGTCTGCTTTCTCCTCAGTCTCAAGCATGTCCTCAAAAGGCCTTCTTCGGTAATACACCTGTGTATGAGCTCTTTACCCTTTGTTACATCATTCTGTTTTATTTCTTTCATAGCACTAAAATACATATTTGTTTCTTTGTTTATGACTCATTTTCCTACACTGGAATGCAAAGTCTCTGTGGGCACAGACCTGGCAATATCTCCAACGTTTGGCACATAATGGGTGCTCAATAATTATTTAATAAAAATCTAGATAGCAACTATTTGATTATTCAAATTAATAAATGGGTTAAAAAAGGTGACTACACTGTAGCAACAGGTAAATTTTAGGAGTATTCCTTTTCATAAGTAATAACAAATTCGAAAATTTAATAGATTTAAAAAATCTTGCTGGGCGCGATGGCTCACGCCTGTAATCCCAGCACTTTGGGAGGTCGAGGCATGTGGATCAAGAGGTCAGGAGTTCAAGACCAGCCTGGCCAAGATGGTAAAACCCCATCTCTACTAAAAATACAAAAATTAGCCAGGCGCGGTGGCAGGCGCCTGTAATCCCAGGCGTTCAGGAGGCTGAGACAGGAGAATCTCTTGAACTCAGAGGGTAGAGGTTGTAGTGAGCTAAGATTGTGCCACTGCACTCCAGCTTGGGTGACAGAGTGAGACTCTGTCTCAAAAAAACAAAAATATAGATATAGATATAGATATAGATAGATAGAAGCAATAAAACCTTATGAGATACCTATCAGTAAACCTGACAGGGAATATACTAGAATCTATTTGAAGAAAACTATAAAACCTAATTGAAATATATAAGAGAAAATCTGAATAAATAGACTAATACATCATATTCCTGGATAGGACTAAATAAAATAATTTCTACAAAATAAATTGACAGAGTCAAGTCAGTCTTAATAAAAATCTTTTTTTTTTTTTTTTTTTTTTTAATAGAAGTGAGGTCTCACTATGTTGTCCAGGCTGGTCTTGAATTCCTGGGCTCAAGTGATCCTCCTGCTTCAGCTTCCCAAAGTGCTGGTATTATAGACGTGAGCCAAAATGCCCAAACCTTCAATAGTAATCTTAACATGATTTTAAAAAATGTAATGAGAGTCAATTCTAAAACTTTTCTGAAGAAGAAAATAAGAAAACTTTCTGAAACTTTTTAAGAGAAAAAATAATAGGGGAGGGTAAACACTTACCTTACCTGATGTTTTAAAAAATTAAAATAAATTTAAAGATTAAAATGACAAATATTAAAATAATGTAGAAATGGCATAGGAGTGAACTACATCAATGTAACAGACTAGAAATCTATGAGGTATGTTAACTGTAATGTTTCAAATTAGGGGTATGGACATAACAGTTAATAAATAGTGTTGAAAAAAGTTGTCAATTTTTAAAAATAAAACAAAATCTCTACCAAGCACTGTACACAAATGCAAATTATTTATGGATTCAGGTATTCAACAAAAAATATAGAACTAGAAAATAATACGATGACATTTTGCCAATATTCTTACAATGTAAGTATTGGAGATATAAAACCCCAGAAACTATTAAAGCAGCTGAAAATGTAAATTCTCTTAATAAAAAATAAATCATAAACAAGATTTAAAAAGAAGTACTAAAAACGTTATTTGCAACATACAACACACAAAAGTCTCAATATTCAGAATACACAAAGAATAACCATAAATCTGTATATATATATATATAAATCAATATAAGACACACGTCATAGCAGAAAAATGAACAGAGATCAGGAACAGATAACTTACAGAAGAAATACAGCTGTCCACTTAAAAACATGAATAAATGTGAGCCTCACAAAAAATTGTGGAAATACAGTTTTTAAAAGAATAATATTGTTTTGACCCATCATTATGCTGGCAAGATATTGAGAAAACAGACATTCTTACAGACTATATGATACACCCTTATTGGAAAGAAACTTGTCAATAATGTCAAAGTGTTAAATATATCTTCCTTTAACCCAGTAATTGTCATTCCAGGGGACCTATCCTAAAGAAATTCTAGTGTGAGCGCATAAAAAAAAGTATATTCTTTCTATCATTATTAGTAATAGCCAAAAGAAGAAAAAAAAACACTGAAATATTTATCGGTTGGGAAATGGCTAAAATAACTTATGGTACATCTATACCACAGAAGGTATGCAGCATTTAAGAATAATTAAGTAGACCCATATATAAGATCTAGAAAAACCACCAAGTTAAAAAAAAAAGACAAAAAACTACTAAGCTGCAGGGAACAATACCTACAGTACAATTTAGCACAGGCACAGGCCCTCTTAGAAACTGATGCAGTTTCTGTCCACGGTAGGTAATGTGGCTCAGGTGCAGCTGAAATAACACAAATTACAGCTCTTCTAATTTCCATCTGCATATGCGGGGCAGCCTCTTTAACCTCTGCTTCTTCATATGTAGTATGGAAAAAATAATCTGCTTCTCACATTTATTATGAGAATTAAATCAAATAAAATAAGTAGAGCTGTAAGCCACTGCCTGGTACATGTTATATCCTCCATAAGGGGACACATTATTTCTGATGGTGACAGTGATTGTGATGCTGGTGGTGGTAATAATAGTAGCAACAACTCACATTTGTTTGGTCAAGGACTCTACTAAGTCCTTTCTAGGTATCATCTCATTTTATTATTGGAATCACCTGAGGAGGTGTGTACTATATTATATATAACATCCTGAATTTATAGATGAAGACTCTGAGTTCCAATGAGCTTAAGGATCTACCGGATATCATAACCTAGCAAGTAATAAAGTCTGGGAATGGAACTGAAATTTTACTGACTCCCAAACCCTCTCTAAATCACCATGTTACTTGTTCCTTTGAGCCAGGAGCCAGGAAATCTGCTTCATCTGGTTACCCAGGGAGGCAGATTACCCAATACATTCTCAACATCATTGCTTGAAGTATGCTTAGTAGACTGCATGCACCAGATTTATTTTCAGAACCAAAACCTGAGGGTGGAGCCCTGAATACTCATTTTATTTATTTATTTTTGTTGTTGTTTGTTCTTTTAATTTTTTTTTTTTAATAAAACATGCTACCCAGCTGAACCTAATATACTCTGACTTTGGAGAAATATAAGCTAACCATTTCAATTATGTGGCAGGAATACAGACAGATAAAATATGCTTTGGCGATATCCTACCCTCACATGCTTGTTTTTTTCTATCAGAATGACTAACTCTCCATTTCCAGGTTGATGTGTTTTTATCCCTTCCACTGCCAAGCATAAGCTATAACATCATACTATACTTGCCACCTGTAGCCGAGGACACATTCCAGTGATGACTTTGGATTACTCTCATCCCTGACCTTTATATTATGCTGGGAGTTTAGGCAAGGCTGAATTTGGATTTTCCTTGGTCTAAGTCATTAAAGAAGTCATAAAGGACTGGGTCCTCTGGATGTTATATAGTCCCCCTAGGCACATAAATTCTGAAGTTTATGTAAGCTGACTCTGGACCAATAAATTGGGCTACATATTTCTCTCTATCTCTGCTTCTCAGGTTCTCTCTCCCACTCCCTTCTTCCTGCTCATTCTCTTTTCATGTCTCTATGTGTTTGTCTCTCTCTGTCTCAAACAAACAACACACACACACACACACACACACACACACACACACACTCGCTTAGGAAGCAAGAAGGCATCAGGTCCTAGCCGTTCTGTGGTACTGAGATCAATCAGGGCAAAAATGAGAGTGCATTTCTTACTTGCTTCCCCGTCTCCAGCCATGTCCTTTCTATCCCTGGCACTTCACTGTCTTCAGGACACTATGCATTGATTCTTAAAACTTTCTCAACTGCCTAGTACAGAAGAAAGCAGAACATTGAAGGACCATCACAGCCTGTACACATGAAGGTCAAATGCTTCCCCTGTGGTTAGCTTGCCATGTATATTCTTTTGCTTGCTTTATTCTGGTTATAGCAATTCAGGATATGTGTGTTTGGAAACTTCACTGAAACAGATCATCTGTAATTCACTACAGCATCCCTCTCCTGTAGCTACACTTGCATGTAAGGTACAGCGGTAGGAGTTTTTGTTTCTGTTTTTGTTTTGGCAGTTACCACATTCCTTGGAGAATTAGAGCAAGCAGAAGAAACTGGGTATCTCTTCAATGCACCCGGCTCAGATAAAATAGGAAGCAGACAAAAGCCTGCTCAATGCCACTCAGTCTTTGTCACACTCTAGACCTAGCTTACACTTGTACTAAAGGGTTGTTGATTTAACTTACATTCTTCCTTTTCAAACATGCATTAAACAGGATCAGCAGGAAATATGAGTTTTTTCCTCTTTTCCCTCTAAAGTTTCCTGTTGGTGGACTTTCCACAGATGTTTTTGTTTGTAGCAGCAAGGCACAAACAACTTACTGCTTAGAAAAAAAGCAAACAGCTTGGCTAATAGCAATGCAGCTCTGATGAAAACTCTCCGGTGAGTCAAGGAGGGAATGTGGTTGTTGCAAACATTTATTCATTAGGTAGTGGGTCTCTTTAATCCCCTACTCTGCCGAACTTCAGTGAACCCCTGAAGCTGGCCCCTGACCAACCTGCCAGGACTTCAAAGGGAGCATGCCTGAGAAGTGTGGGGCTCTGGTCGGGGGTTGGGGGTGCGGCCCCTTTCCTGGCGCTGGAGGGGCTTACACTCATGCTTACAGAGTTTGAAGGGAACCCCATCTCCATGGGGCAGTCTGCTTGGGGGTAGGGTTGCCAGATTTGGTAAGTAAAAATACAGAACACCAGTTAAATTTGAATCTCAAATACGAATCGTTTTTTTTTTTTTAGTATAAGTATGTTCCATGCCACATTTGAGACATACTTATACTTGTTTATCAGGAATTCAAGACCAACTGGCTGTCCTGTATTTCATCCAACATATTCTCTTAG
Organism: Chlorocebus sabaeus; assembly: GCF_047675955.1. Taxonomy (NCBI): domain Eukaryota; kingdom Metazoa; phylum Chordata; class Mammalia; order Primates; family Cercopithecidae; genus Chlorocebus; species Chlorocebus sabaeus. The sequence goes on along the minus strand of NC_132926.1, from coordinate 38,107,079 downwards.
GGTTCTCTCTTTGACAAGCCATGGGTTTTTTCAGGATTATTTCTTTCAGGGATCATTTTTTCTCCTTGCAGCTGGACCTGTTGGGCTTTACATTTGGAAAATCTGAAAGTGAAATATCCCTTCCCTCACTCTTTTCTCCTGAGGGTATCCAGGTGTATACATCCAGTGAAGTCTTTGATTTCACTTTCTGGCAGTGAATCCTTAGCATGGAGCCAGATTCTCCCAGTGGGCAAGTTCTTCTGTGGGAAAGGTTGAGGGAGATCCAAAGTTATGTTAACTCTTTCAAGCCCCGAGGATTCCATTTTGTAGGAGACACTCTCAGGACAGGAATGCTCCAAGAGGCTAACGGCTTCACCCAAATGTCTCATTTGAGCAGTGTCTTCTTAGAATCCCAGCTTAGTTCATCACAGATCAGGTGTGGAGGGTACTTTCTTTTTATATATGAATCAGATTGGTGCTGATGGCCAAACCCATCATTAGCGTTTTCTTAGTGCCAGCAATAATACCAGCATGCCTGCTTGTGGTGGCCTAACAAGTCAGTCAGGGAACGGGGCTGAAAACACCTTGTTTTCCAGGCTCAGACCTATCACTCATAGGGCGATTTTAAGTTGTGTTGCATAGAACCCAAGGTGTGGCTGAGCAGCCTGGATCCTGGACCCCTTCAGCTCCATGCCAACCAGAGTGGCTCCATTAATAACTGTTATATACTTAGGGTTTTATCTAATGCTGTTTGAAAGAAAGGCTCTTTGGCTGCAAGCAAGTTTGAAAACAACTGAACTAGGATGAGCTCTAACTTTTCTACTGACAGTGATCACATTTTGACAATGCTTTCTCAAAACCTTTCACATGGCAGTCATGGCTGTCTACGCATTAATACCATGCCCCTTGTTTACCATTACCAACCTGTGTGTACTTCGGTTCCATCCACAATGCACTGGGAATGTTTGTTCCCTAAACAGCCCAAACTTCTTTACTCTTCTACTTCTTTGTGTTGAAAAACTCTTCTTATCTTTCCAAACCTGATTCAAATTGGTCCTCCATGGAGAGGTCCCCAGCTCCCCCTCCTCCTCTGAGAGTTGGAAATAAGCTCTTCTTCCTGCACACTGCCAGACAGTTTTGTTCATATCCATGCTACAAACACACTCCTCATTCATTGTTGATGCAGCTGCCTCTCAGACTCAATTTTCAGCTCTCAGAGAGTAAGAAACTGGTCTCTGTGTCTCTCGCAAATCCAGCGTGGGACATTGCATGCAGCAGTGCTAGACAAAAGTCCATTTCGCCTAGCCTGCTACTTTTCTCCATCTCTCCTTGCTGAACTTCCCACCCGCAAGAACTAAATCAAAAGTAGCTTTCTCCAGGATGTCCTCCCTGACTCTCCATTGTCACCAGACACAGCATAGGCATTCTTATTATATTATCATGTTCTATTTATAATTGTTTATTTAGAAGCATGTCTCCTTCCCACAAAGTGAGACCCTTGATGGCAGAAACTGTCCTATCATCTCTGTAACTAAGCCTAATATCTCATGTGGAATTGGTACTTAAATAATGCTTATTGAATGTATGAGTGAATAAATGAATGAAGAACTGATAGACCAAATGAACAAAGTTCAATCTACCACTATTTCTTATATATTAACAGTATAGTTCAGAAATCTATTGTGTAGTAGATTAAGAACATAGGCTCTGGACTCTGCTTGAGTTTGAATTCCAACTTTTCCACTTCCTAGGTGTGTAACTGCAGGCAAGTTAATCATTTATGCCTCACCTTTATCCCCAATAAAATGGGAATAATTACTCCATTCTCCTTCTAGGATGCTTATGAAGATTGTATTAGATAGTCAAAGTAAAGCACTTCTCAAAATAAGTACATACTAAATAAATGTTAACTATTATTATTGTGATTATTATTACTGTAGTTAGTCCAACTAAGCCAAGGAAGACTACTATCCCTGTTAAAAAGACAATAATTCGTATATCTGTAGCAACATGAACATGAACTTATTTCCAGCATTTCTACAGTATATGCAATAGGCGTATATATATATATGCTCATTATTAAAAGTATTAAGATATGAGTCAAGTCCTATTCTGGAACAAGAAAAAATACCTTTACACAAAGGGTATAACAACTCTCAAACCATAAGCAAATTGAAAATATATTTTTTCCACTGACTCCATCACATCCTGTCCTAACGGACTTGCACTGACTATCCACAGGTGGACCTTCTCTATGCCCTGAGTAGCACCAGCCATGTGACGGTGACTTCATGTCTGTCCAGAGGGGTCCTTAGAGTCAGTACCTTGAGTCATCCAGGGGTAGAGTTGCAAAGGCTCTGACTATTTCAATAACAAGATGTGGAATCAGTGACCTTCCATGGCAGTTGAATGCTTCTCCCCTCATCTCTTTCCAGTGGGGAAAGAGATTTTATCTTTTTATAGCAGCCCTTTTCTCACAGCTGAAATGCCTTAGTCCTGTTGATTCTTACAATGTCCCCAAGGTTTGGTAGCTTTTGGATCCTTCAGGCACAAAGTTATATTCTTTAAAGGCTTGGTTCCTGGCAAGTGTCTCTCCTAATGAGGCATGGAAATGGGCCTGTGGAAAGAAACACATAAGCCTGGGCTGCCAACTGTCTCCACTCCAAGGTTTGTGTGTGGGCTTCTGAGGATATGGTATGGGCTGGGGTAGTTAGAGTGGATAGAGGCAAGAGAAGATGGGCGAAGCTACAATCTGACTGGGAAGGCCTTGCAATCCCAGAATATGTATGGATTCTACAAAGACAGAGCCATGCTGTAGTCCACAAACCACCCAAAGCCAGCAGCTGCCTATTCTGAAAGCCAGATTGTTCAGAAGCTCTCTTTCCATTTTCCAGTATAAGGGAGGTAGAGATCAGGAATACAGAGTGTTCTCTTGTCTGGAAAGCAAACATGGAATTTAAATTTCATATGTGTTTCATCAGGGAAAAGATATTTGGCACACACTGGGAAAGTAGGATTAATTTCCAGTAGGATTTGGGGAAAGAGGAAGAAACATGATTGTTTTTACTTTGGCATTTCATAGCCAAATAACACAGATTTAAGGAAGAGCACTAGGTAGGGATCAGAAACTGGTTTCAGTTCGGCCTCTATATCACCTTGCTGTGTTCTTGGAGCTCATTGTGCTTCAGAGCTCCAGTCCACAAAGCGAAGGTTCTCTAACTTTTCAAGTGCAAAAGAACACCCTGGGAGCATTTTTAAAATGCATATTCCTGGCATGCGATGCCTATACCTGCATCTTTAACAAGCCTCTCAGGTGACTGTGATGAAGGTAATCCTCAGATCATTCTTTGATCTTTGTTACGAACTAAAGTTCCATGACTCAGTGATTCTGCATGTCAGCAGAGTAGTAAAATGCTATTTCAAGCTTTAGGTGCTCATTTGGTCAAAAGGCCATCAGTGTCCATTAACCCTGATGTTAGTAACCTCCCTTGAGGGTTATGTATTTTTTAAAGCCATCACCCTTCAAATCCTTTTCTAGGTGAGTTTATGGTTGCCAGTAAAAGGTGTGCAGTGATGGGCAGAGAGAGATTTGGGTATGAGCAGCCCATCGTGTAAAACATGTAACTTTTCAAGTCAGGAAGTGTAAAAACTGAAGTGGGGGTGAGACCTGTGGGAGACCTGAACCTGGGGATGAGACAGATTAAAAGCCACACACAGGAAAGAGTTGTAGACCTACTTCCTCCAAGTTCTTAAAGAAGGTTATCACAAAAGACTCAGCATGTAGATCAATAAAATAGGTGTAAGTCTACTTGGTTATCCATTTCCTGAATTGTTATTATAAAGAAAAGATAAGGAAAGTTTATTAAATCCTACAACAAATATTCACTAGACTATAGGTTCCATGAGAAGAACAACAGCCACATCTTTTTCATCTCATATTCTCAAGGCCTAGTACAGTACATTATGCCTAATAGATGCTCATGAAAAAAATTATGGAATGTAAGAATGATATTATTCTTTAATCTAATGACTGTAAAGGAATAAAAAAAAATGTAAATTTCTGTTTTCAGTTGTCTCTTAGGTGGCAATCCCAGAAAGTATCTTTTGTTTTTAAATTGCCAAATATAAAGTCTTTGCAATGCCTGAAAGTAAATGTGTTCATTCCTTTATATATTCAGCAGATTATATCCAGCTAGCAAGGGTGTTATGAAGATCAAATGGACACTGCGCTCAGGGAACTGATGATGTGAGATAGAGTTGCAATGTGTATAAGATTTGAGAGATTTCAGGAAACATTTGGTAAAGGTAACATTTTTAAAACTTACATATATGTAATAGAACCTCTCAGGATAGGCCTTCATTCTGTCCGAAGGAACAAAATGCAAAATTTCTTCCCAGTACTTACAATCTAAGAGCAAAAGCTTGGATCTCAAAAACAGGCACAAAGGTTGCATAAATAGATGCAAAGGTTGCTAAAAAATAGTCAATAAAAATAGCTCGATTTGCCTTCCCGTCTCTATCCCTCATGTCCCCTGACTCCTGCACCAAATACAAAAACCTCACAGGACCTACTTTCCCTCAAATCAAGCATGTTTCTAACTACTGTTTATCATAATCAGTGGGAAAATTCCAACTCAAAATGTCTGAGAAATAAATAACACAATTTCCAGGTAATTCAACACTGATAAGTACTGGTAACATTTCTCATGATCAATGGTGACAAGTAGACTTGGAGGCTGCTGGCCAGACCAAAAGCAACTGCTTCACCTGTCTCCTCCCATTATAAACCTTCAGGAGTCCTGTGGAGGTGAGACCTTCTGTACACCAGCAGTTGGATGCCGGTTGATCCAAAAAACTGCTGCTTCCAGAAAAATGTAGGGACTTGGGCAAGAATGTAAAACCAGGTCTGTCTCAGAAATGCGATGTCTGACCAGGCATTTGCTGTGGGTGGGCTGTGTCATTTCTTTGAATGACTAACATAGTTTAGATATTTGTCCCTTCCAGTTATCTTGTTGAAATGTGAACCCCAGTGTTGGAGGCGGGGCCTGGAGGGAGGTGTTTGGGTCTTGGGGGTGGATCCCTCATGAATGGATTGGTGTAATTCTCGTGGGATTGAGTTCTCACTCTTAGTTTCCATAAGAACTGCTCATTGAAAAGAGCCTGGCATCTCCTCCTCTGTATCTTCCCTCTTCTATTGTCATGTGATCTACATATGTGAGCACCACTTTGCTTTCTGCCATGAGTGAAAACTTTCTGAGGCCTTCATCAGAAGGAAATGTGGGCACTAAGCTCCTTGTACAGCCTGCAGAACTGAGAGCCAAATAAATCTATTTTCTTTATAATTATCCAGCCTTAGGTATTGCTTTATAGCAACACAAATGGACTAAGACAGTGCCTAAACAAACAGCTTTGTCTTTGCCTACCATTCAGCATTATTCACACCTCCTATTCACCAGTCTTTTTTACATCAAAAAATTTGAAATGTATAGTGAGAACTGTCTGAGTTTTCTAAGTTAATTCTAAGGCCACCAGATAAAGCTTCAGGTGGTCACTTCCTTCACAGTACATCTGAGTGTATTTTGCTTTTGTCTAATGAAATTTTTAAGAAATGAAATTAATCAAAGCCATATAGAGAAACTTGGAAATCCAATTCTATAGCAACTCCAATTCCTCTGACACTATCATAACATCAAAGGTTTGGGCTAGTAATTCTGAAGAGACAATGAAACCTTTTAAGGAGTATTTAGAAAATTTGGAGAGGAGTTGTTTTGGTTACACAGTGATTGAGGGTACTGCTTGCCTTTAAGGAGACTGGGAATGCCGGATCTTGACAATTTTAACAATTCAGCTTGAGGAAAAAATGTCTCAAGATTTGCATGAGTTTCTATTGTCCCAAAAGACAGCCCTGTAGCTAAGAAACCTGTTTATAATGATCTTTGCATAAAATCTTTGGTTTCACATAAATTTAAAGATTTTTTTTCACAGTTTTGATTTAGGGCAACTTTCTGGCAATGCAACTACTATGCAGATTGATGGAAAGTTTTTTTTGTTTGTTTTTGTTGTTTGTTGTTGCTTTCTCAATTTCACTGGAACATTACCAAGAACTGTTCACTATTTTAGAAAAATCAAGTCACAAATACAACTTCCTGTCATCTTCATGGTGATACGGTGTACAGGGATGAGCATCTGACTATTCCCTTATGTCTTCAAGTGAAAATAGGACTGAGGATTTTACATATTAAAATATGCATTTCATAATAAATTAAATGTATTTCTTTTTCACTTTGTAGTTAATGCATTTTAATTTTTTACTGTTTAATATTATGCAGGTAAATAAGTTATCTATGAATTTTATTTCAAGAGAAAAAAGCAACAGAATTATAAAATATTTGTTATAAAAAAGTAGTTGGGGAGAATATTACATTCTTATTCCTTTTTTTAAAACTGCCTAAGGTGAAATATTATACACAAAGTAAACACCTGTGTAACCACCATCCAGATCAAGAAATAAAATATTGCTAATACCACAGAAACTCTTTTTTTTTTTTTTTTTAACTGAAGGACAAACTAAATACATCTTCTCCAGCAGTGTATGAGAGTTTTTTGGTCATATATTACATTTCCACATATGAGTGGGTTCCTTTCTGCAATCTATGCTATCCTATTGGACAATTAATCTATGCTGGTGCCAATACCACACTGTAACTATTATATAACAATCATAAGCCTTGGTTTCCGGTAAAGCAAGTTCTCCTATCTATCTTTTTAAAAGGTATCTACCTTTCCTGACCTTGTTTCCTTGAACAAGAAAAAAACAAACAACCCCATTAAAAACATGGCAAAGGACATTAACAGATACTTTTCAAAATAAGATATACATGCAGCCAATGACTTTATATATATATTATATGTTATATATATATATAGCTCAACATCACTGATTATTGGAGAAATGCAAATCGAAACCACAATAAGATACCATCTCACAGTAGTCAGAATGGCTATTATTAAAAAGTCAAAAAATAAAAGAGGCTGGTGAGATTATAGAAAATCAAGAATGCTTATGCACTGTTGGTGGAAGTGTCAATTAGTTCAACCATTGTGGAAGACAATGTGGCAATTCCTCAAATACCTAAAGACAGAACTATCATTTGACACAGCAATCCCATTACTGGGTATATACCCAAAGGAATGCAAATAATTCTGTTATAAAGACATATGCATGCATATGTTCACTGAAGTACTATTCACAATAGCAAAGACATGGAATCAACCTAAATGCCCATCAACGATATACTGGATAATGAAAATGTGGTACATATACACCATGGAATACTGTGTAGCCATAAAGAAAGAATGAGATCATGAGATCATGTCTTTTGCAGGAACATGGATGAACCTGAAGGCCATTATCCTTAGCAAACTAACGCAGGAAGAGAAAACCAAATACTGCATGTTCTCACCTATAAGTGGGAGCTAAATGATGAGAACTCATGGATACATAGAGGGGAACAACACACACTGGAGCCTATTGGAGGGTGGAGGGTGGGAAGAGGGAGCGGATCAGGAAAAATAACTAAATGGGTACTAGGTTTAGTACCTGAGTCACAAAATAATCTGTACAACGAACCCCTATGACACAAGTTTACCTATGTAACAAATCTGCACATGTACCCCTGAACTTAAAAGTTTAAAAAAAAACAAAGAAGATGTACCTTTTCCTTGAGGCATTTTAATTTCACCTGCAGAAAATTATTGTAATTAACACACATATTCAGTGTCTTCTTCATGAATGGTGCCCCTTATAATTGTGCAGTATGTTGTATATGGTGACCTGGCCTTCCCTTACCCATCCCAGCCTAGGTCAGGTTTCCCAGATCTGCACTCACACAGGACCCTATACTACTTCTCCGTAATACTTATTACAGTGCAATTGCTGTTACAATTCCACACGACACTCTAAGCCCCAAGTGGGAAGCGGGCAGTATCTTTGTTTTTCACTGTGTACACATAGTAGGTGGGCAATATTTATTTATTTTTTTCTGAGAAGGAGTCTCTCTCTGTCACCCAGACTGGAGTGCAGTGGCGCGATCTCAGCTCACTGCAAGCTCCGCCTCCTGGGTTCACCCCATTCTCTCGCCTCAGCCTCCCCAGTAGCTGGGACTACAGGTACCTGCCACCCACACCGTATTAGCCAGGATGGTCTCGATCTCCTGACCTCGTGATCCGCCCGCCTCGGCCTCCCAGAGTGCTGGGATTACAGGAGCGAGCCACTGCCTCTGGCCAATAAATAATTTTGAGTACATGAGTGCATAAATGAATTTTAACTATCTATGTATTTATTTGTATTTGTATTAAGGCATACAAGTACAGTTTGTTACATGGATATATTGCACAGTGGTGAAGTCTGGCATTAGTAGAATCATCACTTGAATAATGGACATTGTAGCCATTAAGCAATTTCTGATCTCGCTTCCCACTCCCACTCTCCTACCCTTTCGATGTCTATTATTCCACACTCTATATCCATAGGTAAACATTATTTAGCTCCCACTTATAAGTGAAAACATGTGATATTTTACTTTCTGAAATTCTTGTAGGTAAAACCAGGTTAGGGTAGGAAGGACTTTTCCTAGTATCAAAGGGCAATTACTCTATCCAGGGGATCCAAGAGTTAATTGCCTTTCTCTAAGCATTTCTTCCATGTTTCTCTGCTTCTTAAGAGTAGAACAGAATGGAGAAGATGCTTCAGGACATGGCTTGTTCTTTTGCAAAGACTCATATCTGCAGCTGATACTGCCATTGACCTTTCAGGTACTGAACAAATTTCGGTAGCAAACTTCTAGAATCACAAGAAATGATTTCTTTAGATGAGTTAGCTGGCACAGAAAAATTAATGTGTGATTCTAATTTCTGAATGAGTCAAAGTAAATAATCATAGAGCCACAGTTGATGGAATGCATTCTGCCTGTGCTGAAATAGGAGACAGATGTTTTACTTTCTAGATGAATTATGAGTGTTATTAATCAGTCCATCCCACCCTGCTGGTATGTAAGGCCAACGCAAAGTCTAGCTGACACTAAATCAACTAAGAAATTAAAAAAAAAAAAAACTCATCATTTTGATTAGCTGGTATTTAAAAGTCAAACCATCATTACTATGATTTTCAATGATCAACAATAATAACAGCTCCACTGCATTGAGTCCTTACTCTATTCCATTAGCTCATTTTCTTGTCACAATAACCTTATGAGATGAATACAATTATCTTTGTTTTGAATATAGAGAAAACAAAGCAAGGAAATGTTAGGATTAAATTTCCTCAGGTGGCCCAGTTGCAAATGGGGGCACTGAGATTTGAATCTGAAGTCACAGACCTGCCTTTTCACAAAGGCAGAGGTACCAACCCAATCAAAGTTTCCCGAATGCCTTACGATCATTCAACAGGTGTAGGCAAGAGCTGCAGTTGTCACAACGACCAAGTCTCTTGTTATTTGATCAATTTAGTGACTTTAAGAAAATAGCAATTGACTGGTTCTGGTGACTCCCACCTGTAATACACCCAGCTCTTTGGGAGGCCGAGACAGGAGGATCGCTTGAGCTCAGTAGTTTGAGCTCAGCTTGGGCAACATGGCGAAACCTCATCTCTACAAAAAAGACAAAAATTAGCCTGGTGTGGTGGCGTGTGCCTATAGTCCCAGCTACTCAGGAGGCTGAGGTGGGAGGATGGGTCTGGGAGGCAGAGGTTGAAGTGAGCTGAGATCGCACCACTGCAACTCTAGCCTGGGCAACAGAGCCAAACTCTATCTCAAAACAAAAACAAAAACAAAAACAAAACCTAGCAATTGCTGTCTGTATCCTTCCTGTGGCTACAAACAAATTTGAAAGGTAGCACAAAGGATTGTATCAAGCAAGAATTTTCCAATAGTACTGTTTGTTGCTCAGAGAAAGAGACAGAGAAAGAGAGAAATGAAATAGAAGCATCTGTTTCTGCAGGTGGATAACCTGCTAGGTTCCTGGAAGCTCCCACTTTTTTCCCAGGTAAGGAGTCATGAGCCAATCACCTGCCACCTCTATTAGTAAACACCTGTAAACTGGCCTTCCTCATTTTCGTAAATGGAACATCAGCTGACTACCACTCATAAAAGCTTTACCATAGGCCATAGACCAGCCACTCTGCCAAGCACTTCACAGACACTAACTGGATGAATCTTCTGGAAACCCTATGACATTAAGTATATCTTGTGTCAGAGATGCTCTGGGTCACCCAACCACCTTCTCCTCCTGGACACCTCCTGGGCCTCTCCTTTTCCTACGAGATCACCAGCCTGTTTTGAAGTTAGATCAGGCCGTATAACTGACCTCTGCTCTATAGGATGTAGGCAGAAGTGATATACACTGCTGTGGGGATAATTTTTCCTACACCAGGCAGCATCCTTTAATTTGGGGGTTATAGTTTTCCTGACTGACACTATAGATATGTCATTTTACAGATGAAAATGAATGTGTATGATCTGCCTATATGCACATGTCTAGTGAGTTGTAGACTTGGACTCAAACCCATACCAGTTTGACTCAAAGGCTTACTCTCTCACTGTGTTAAACACCATAGTTTGCTGCCTTGGAAAGTGGAATTAGCACGATCACCAATCCAGTACCCCTACAAACGCTACAGCCCTCCTACTGATCCCAAAGAACATGCAGCAGAAAACATTGCCTTCTGTTGCATACACACACGGAGGACAGAATTCTTTCCTTATCTAAAAGAGCACATCAATCTGCTCCAACATTTGTTTTGAATTAAGCTGTAAGGCTCTGTTACACTGCATCTTTGGTTAATTCTAATTATTGTAAAAGAAAGATTTTTTCCATATAAAAACAGATTTTAAATTCTTAATAAAAATTGTATGTGCTGTCATAAAATGCAGATGGAGTGTATTTGCCTAATATCAAGTTTCTCAAAGTTTAGTGCAATAATTAGATACTACTACCACGATGAGAGTTTGGAGCTCTGCTGGGCAAGTTGCTGTAATGCTGCTGCCATCTCAAACTTCCTCTCTTTTGGAAGCTCCACATACTTTACTTCAGTGCCAGTGTCAAAATCCTATGGAAAAATATAATCATTGTATAGACTCAGAGAAGAGATCTGCATTGAGGTATGTTGAAACAGGGAGAGTTGAGAAGACGTTTTGACTGGTGAGAGGGATGGTTGATGCCTTCTTTGTCTTCTTCTTCAGTCTTAGGATGTTACACTATAGTTGCTTGAGACCCATTTCCCCTCCCCTGTCACTACCAATTTATTTAGTGAAGCTGATAAAATTCCTCCATTTTCTGAGCTATAAATTAATGCCTTTCAGAGATGATGTAATAGATCAGGGGTCAGCAAACCTTTTCTATAAGGGGCCAAGTGGTAAGTATTTCCAGCTTTGCAGGCCGTGGGCTTCTGTTGCAGTTATTCAACTCTGTTGTTATAGTATGAAAACCACCCTAGCAATTCATAAATGAATAAGCACGGCTGTGTTCCTATAAAATTTTATTTTCAAAAGTAGGTGTTGAGCTAGATTTGGACCATGGCCATAGTTTCTGACTCCTGCTGTAGAGAGTCACCTAATAAATGAAAATATCCTTTCTTTGAGTGTTTATTCATTTACTCATATGAGAAATATTTGTGGAGGGGTAACTTGAGTGTTAGGAACTGTTCAGGTCACTGGAGATAAAGCAGCAAACCAGACAGGTAAGACCCGCCTGGTCTCTGAAACTTGCTTTCTTGGCAAAAAGACAATGAATAGCTAAAAAATAATTTTGGATAATAATAGGTGCTCTGAATATATGAAAGCTGAATGTGTGATAAGAAATGTCTGAGCCCTGAAGGAAAATTTATATAGTACTTCAGTTGTGAGTCCAAGAAGGTGACTTAGCACAGAGGCTACGTGTCTGTGGCCTGTGCCTTATAAAACAGTGTCTTTAACTGCCATTATAACACCACCAGTTGTATCATTATACCTCTTAATATAGAAGAGGAAACCAAAGTTGAGAGAGTCAGAGAGGGAAGATAACTTGCCTACAGTTCATAGCTACTAATGACAGAGCTATAATCCAGGTCTCAGCTGGGATTCAAATCCATTTGTCTCTAAGGGCCAAAGACTTTCACTTTCTCCTAGGAGCTATTGTCTTTGCTCAGAGAGTCCCATGTAGTGTCCCTTCTAGCTACTAATTAATTCTAGGAAGTCAGGACTGGAAAACTGAGAGACACCTTCATTCATTCACCCAGTCATGAAAGCATCATTAATTCCCCAAACAAATATTTACTGAGCATCTGCTATGTACCAGGACAACTGAGGATATAATGAGCCAGACAAGTAAGGTGCCCGGCGATATGCTGGTAAATGTTGAAAACTGGCTCTGCATGAGTGAAAGCAGGCCTGATTCATACAATTTGCTTATTTCTGTAGTGTAAATACTTCCACTATGGCTGATTTCATGCTGCCAACTTGTCATGAACCGGGTTGCAAAATTTCCGAAAACCTAACTGTTGGTTCTTCTGAACAGCTGCAACCTAGCTCTGGCCACTGCTATGGCACTGGTGCACAGTGCTTGCAATTTGGTGGGTGTATGAAAATAAACAGAACATTTTAATATGGGGCACGAAGTGCTATTATAAGAGGCCTTGGTAAGATGGTTTTGGTGCTGGGTTAATGCAAAGAAAGGGCACTTAACCCAGACATGAAAACAGAAAGAAAGAAACCAATCACTGTCAATATATACTTGACATCAAAGACGTAAATATTTGGAAACATTTGTATTTTGATAGATAAAAATCTTTACTTTTAATAGAAATATTGTCACCCTGTTGGCACAATCCAAATGGTCTTTTGCCCAAATTATTTAGATTATTGTTTGAATTTTTACTTTTCAAAAGGGACCCCAATTTAATGAGAGGTTTGAGGTTCCCGTTTAGAATTATTGTTTGAATTCTTTACTTTGCAAAAGGGGGCCCTATTTAATGAGAGATTTGAGGGCCTAGAGTCCCGTTCCTGCTGTTAATTGTTGTGACCATGGGCAAGTGACTTGATTCTCAGTGTACTGGTGTCTAGATAACTTAAGACATGTCAAGTGTCCACACTCTGCTAATCAAACTCTTCAGATATTAGAGTTTTATTGATATAAAGCCTCTGTCTTCTGTCCCTTTCAGTAATGACTCTCAGACAACATGCACAGAAGATGAGCTGGAATTCTGCCTGGCTTATCGCAGGGCATTGTCATTTTTCACACTCTAGAACCATTTAGAGAAGGCCCCATTTAGAATTTAAAATGTAGCTGGGCCCAAATAAGTATAAAACATGTATAAAATCCACACTATTTTAAAACCAAGATGGGACAGGAAAATCAATGCCATGTGGACGGCCTTTTGAAAATGTCACCAGCTCTGAAATGTCTACCAAATTAAGGCAAATTCTGGGACTCCTGGGACTTGAGCACTTTTCCAGTCATATCCAGAGGTATCTGCCCAATTCTTAACACACACCCTCTTTGTAAATGGGACAGCTGGCTGGGTTCTGTTCACACATCAGCTAGAAACATTGTTTGGGAAACAATTGTTGCCAGAACCAGCACACATGTGCTGTCATGCTCACACCCCCCAGAGTTATCATTGCCTCTCATATTGCCAAAAACCAGGGCCCACGTGCAGTTTCTGGTTGAGTCTCTGGATTCTCTGATTCTGAAGGCAAAGGTCTGCAGCTGTTTCCAAGCCTTTCTTTCTGCAGTCATCCCAATTCAATTTGCCACCTCTGAAGGGATCTGTGTGGGTAGGCAGCTCTTGGCTGTTCCAGCACAAAGCTCAGCAATTCCAAGTCTTGCCTCACTTCATTTGTAAGTGAGGGTTACATCCCAGAGACTGTAGATGTGATTAAGAAAACAACTACAGCTGCAACCTGAGAGTGGACATATTAACTCTTTTCTTATGGTCGTTCCAAGCGTATGTGTTGGGTTCATTTGTAATTCATTCCTCTGACTTTAATTCAAAAGCAGCACCTAGAAGTCTTCAGATGGTACATTGTGATGACAGCCTTGTCTGTGTCTACAAAGTGCAAATTTGACAGCTCTCAAGACTCAAAATTCTCCATTGATGCTATGTAACTTGATGTGGTTAACTAATGACCAAATCCATACTTCACTGGGTTCTTTGTAAGCCAAAACCTCACTGCGTGTCTACAAAGCTAGTATCAAGGTCAATGTGACCCACTGTAATTTTCTGTCTGTCAGAATATCAGTAATTACACATTCAACCAGATTTACTGATAGGAAATAGAGGTCAAAATTTTGTCAGAGAGACAATAGAGAATACTGGAGATTGAGGCAAAGTGGAAAACTCATGCCTTGTGCAAAGAAGGCAGCCTTTACTTTGTTCCACGAGATTGTTGTCATGTGGCAATGTAAGTCCAGTGCTAGAAGATAATTCCAAATTTTCAAAAGAAGCATGCAATCTGTATTGTAATATAAATTCCCCCAGTTTAGAGGTTCACAACTAATTTAATTTTTGTTTAAACTTGTCATCTAAACACATCTGTGGGTTTAAACCTGGTGCACACAGACTACGATTTTGTAATCTCTGGTACTAACAACCTATAACAAACTGCAATTTTGAAGATTTTGCAGTACCTAAAAGTTTTCCCCACCACTGCCATGCACCCTTCTTTTTTTAACATATATTTTATTTTATTGCAATATAAATTAAGGAAAATATATGTATGTCATAAGTGCACTGTTTCACAAACAGAACATATATGTGTAACTAGCACTCAGCTGTGGAAATAAGCCATTATTCCAAAAGCCTGCCCTGGCCCCCTCCAGTCATTACTCACCCCCTTAAGAGTAGCTGCTGTTGCATGCACTTTTCTATTACTTTTTTCCTGTAAGTATAGTCAAATTAATGAGTCAAACAAATGCTATCTATGCATGAATTCATTACAATAATACAAACTGTGGTTTGCTAAAAAGAAACCAACAACGTATTCATATAGAATTGTCATGCTGAAAACCTTGGGCTGATACTTCAAACCGTTTATCAGCAGACTTTGACATAACATCTTTATGTCATAACATCTTTGGCCATATTTTCCATTCACTTCGTCCATACAAACAAAGCAAAACAAAGGCTTTGCATTCACAGCCTTTATGTTACCTAATCCAAGCCACTGGAGCCAAATGCTTCCCTAACTACATGTGTAGATAAAATTCAAAGATTCCTGGTCTGAGTGTCAAGATACTATTGCAAATTTCTTCATGAAATGAACCGTATGTATAAAATATGGGACTTTGCTTCGATGCATGTATTTATTTTACGAAGTTTCTGACAGTCCATCAACAAGCCCTGCTGTGTTTTGGCTTCTCAATATGTTTCTCTTTTCTCCCTTCAGCAGTCATCCTGCAGTTTAAATTTTTTGGTTCTCACATCCTTTGTTTTGAAAGGAACCTGAATCTGGCTTCATTTTTTTTTTAAGTGGGAGATCATCTGTGAAGTACATTATGGCATATTTGGTACAGGATGCCAAAAAAAAAAAAAAAAAAAAAGACGGGGTTTTGTGGGGTTTGTGTCAAAACACATGCCAGCATATTGGTGAAAATAGTTGCCCTACTTCTTACTGTTAATCGTGATCACTTCCTGATTGATTCAGCTGCGGACATCTGCTCTGGCTACTCTAGTTCAGAGCTGCTCCTGCTCCATGCCATGCTGGGCAGCAGAGAAACAAGCACATTGGACTCCTGTCACATGGCCTGCTCTCTATGGATCTCTGCACGACTATGCATTCATTGGCCATTTTATAAAATGTTGTTTAAAATGCATCTTCATTGGATTTTAAATCCAAATGGATTAAAAAGCCATCAAGTGTCCTGGATAAAAAGTCACCCAGTATCCAGGTCAATGTGACCCATTGTAATTTTCTGTCAGAGTATTAATTAATTGTACATTCAACCAGAGTGACCAATAGGCAATAGATTCACACATTTTATCAGAGACAACAGGGAATGCTGGAGACTGTGGCAAAGTAGAAAACTTATGCCTTGTGTACACAAGGCAGCCTTTAATCTATTCCACAACATTGTCACCATGTGGCAATGTCAGCCCAGTGCTATAAGGTATTCTAATTTTTCCAGAGAAACATGCAACCTAGGGAACAAACTCAAGCAACATTGAAATGCCTTTTTACCTATCAAGTGTGAAGTTTGTGATTGTAATTTTTTCATTGCTTAAATAATAAGGCTTGCACTTGAGGAGAATGTGAGAAAATGGAAATTTTCGTACAATGCTGGAGGCAGTATACACTGATACAGGACATTCTGAAAGGCAATACCTATCGTGTGTGGTAGGTGGGATTTTGGCCGCCATGGCTTTTGATCCTTACCAAGACAAAAGGGACTTTGCAGATTGATTAAAGCTGTTAATCAGCTGGCCTTACAATAGGGACATTATCCTGTGCTATCAGATGAGCCCAATGTAATCACTTGAACCCCTAAGAGCAGAAGAGGGAGGCAGAGACATGTGTCCGCTTCGGAATGATTCAACTCTGTTTCTAGTCCTGGGCTATGGTGGGCTCCCTGCAAGTGCAGAAAGTGGGCTCTAGTAGTTAAGGGAGGCCCCAGCTGACAGTCAGCAGGGAAACAGGGACCTTGTCCTACAGGTGCAGGGAACTAAATTTTGTCGACAACATGAAGGAGTCTGGAAACAGGTTCTCCTCTAGAGTCTCCAGAAGGGGATCCAGCCCTGCTGACACCTTAATTTTGGTCTTGTGAGGCTTCAGGCAGAGAAACCAGCCAAACCTACTGGATGCCTAACCTACAGAACTGCTAAATAAGAAAAGAGTGTGGTTTTGAGTCACTAAATCATTCATAATTTGTTATGGCAGCCATAGAAAACTAGCACAAATTCCCTCAACAAATCTCCACATCCTTTGATCCAATAATTCCTGTTCTGGGACTTTAGAAATCCATCAAAGATTGAATACAAAATGTTTACCCCAGTAACTATTGAAAATAATCTAATTGTCCAATGTTAGAGACTTAGTTGAATAAATTATGGTAAAGTCATATGATAAAATACTATGCAGTTACAAAGATTCATTTTTATGTGATATTCAGTAATATGAAAATGCATACAGTATAATATTAAGTGAAATAGAAAGAACACAATGTGATATATAAAACTTGGCCCTGTCACATTTGTGTGCTTTCTTCTCTATGTGTGTGTACATATGTAAGTATATGTTAACAGGATGCTGATCTTGGTTCTGGCCAAGGCCTCAAAAGCCAAGAATAAAATTAGATGCAGGTGCCCCACATTCCAAGGCCAGGTGCTAGACAGGATTGGCAAAGGGGGTCATGAAATTAGCCCATCACCCTCTCCAGGGTATAAAAGAAGGATTCAAGGAGTGGAGGTGCTCTCAGCCTCTTTTCTTGACTGTTTATGGAAGGAGAGGGAGGTGCTTGGCTTTCATCTTACAACAAATGAAAGAGGGATTTCAAGTGGCTATACAGAGAATTTGCTATATCCTCTCAAAGTGGAGGACACAGGGGCTGGCTTGTGTCACAATTTTTAGTAACTCCATTCATTCGTTTACTCAATCAAGCAAATTACATGTGCTGTGAGCCAAATTACATGTGCTGTGTGTTGTGCCTGGTGCTGGATTCTAGGTCATTTTTGTTAAGTTTTAAAGTAATTTAAAGCATTAAAAACAAAGTAAAGTGATCTAATGCATTAAAATCTCTAGAGTGGACATTTATTCTGAAAACAGAATGCAAAAAAACTGAGATGGAGTCTCCTCTCTCGCCCAGGCTGGAGTGCAGTGGTACGATCTCAGCTCACTGCAAGCTCCGCCTCCCGGGTTCACACCATTCTCCTGCCTCAGCCTCCCGAGTAGCTGGGACTACAGGCGCCCGCCACCACGCCCGGCTAACTTTTTGTGTTTTTAGTAGAGACAGGGTTTCACCGTGGTCTCGATCTCCTGACCTCGTGATCCGCCCATCTCGGCCTCCCAAAGTGCTGGGATTACAGGCATGAGCCACCGCACCTGGTCAATACAGTGCAATATTACGTGAAAAAGAACGAATACAAAGCAATATATGAAATTTGGTCCTATCGCAAATTATGACTCCCCATATCCATTCTTGCTTATTCTGCATAAAGCCCACAATTTGGGTTTGGAAATTTACCCTTCCCTACTTCAGGGCACTCTTAGCTCAAGTGTGGAGTATATGGCGCAAGCCAGTTAGTGCCCCTTATTCCCACAATCTTAGTGATTAATTTAGGAATGAACACGTGAATCTCACGGAGCAATGAGATGCAGTGAAATCTTGGCTGGAAATCTTTGAATAGAGGCAGTTTCTCTTTCTTGTGAATGTGAACTTGAGGTCAAGCAAGAGCTGGAACAGCTGCAGTCATTTTGTTACTGTCAGCAATTTGGGAATTGAGTCACTGCAATGGAGAAAGCTTGGTGACATTGCTTGAGCCCAGGATGGAGCTGTAACTGAAGTCAGCCCTATTCTGGTATTAAGGCACGTCTATGAGTCCTCTTTCCTTAAGTCAATCTTCAAATTGTGGGGTATCACTTACAAGAGAAAATGCTCTGTTACCGACAACATCCTTTACTGCTTCATGTTTTCAACTCTAAAATGTTTTTAAAAGCTTGAATATAAGTTCTCAAAATAGAATTTGAAACTCAAAGAGGAAAAGTAATATGACAATCTTATAAATTTAAAACTATACATACATAATATGATAAAAGTGATTTTATATCTTAAAATATGCCTAAACTAAATTTTAAATCAAAACACCCTTAGGTCAGGGAAAGTATGATAAGCCAATTAAGAATGAGAGAATGTTTCCATTCTCTTTTAAGATTCTTTGATTAACTCTCTTGATGCTTTCAGATTACAGGCCAATCTGGGAATAGGGATATGGAGAAGAAATGCTTGAAGGGTAACAGAAGAAAAAAAAAGTCAGCAATTATTCTGACATCTAAACTTCTGTCAGATGCCTCTGATCCTATGAAGGAACTTTGATGTTAGTTGCCAATTTCCTTTTTAAAAATTCTCTATACACTCTATGCTCTCAAAAACACACTAGAACATATCCTGTCATATACTTAACATCTGGAAGGAGGGGAAATTTCTCAAAGGAATCTTGGCTGTCTCGTGCTCCCCTGAAGGAATTTCCCTCAGAGTTAGGATGACAGTGTGTTAAATAGCCATCATTCATTTGTGTGACAGTTCAGCATCTAACCACATCTGAGAATAAAAGAATGACGGTCTCTGATTTTTGCAGGCTAACGTTGGGGTACATTATTTGATGCCAAAACATCCAGATTAACATTACAAATTTTCAGCCATTCATCCACGTTTTCCAAAGTATCCAGATATTTGACATCTTGTAAGCATAGCATGTGATGGCACTAATTGCATACTATCAGAATTTTCATACTCCTTGGTCATTAAGCATTTATTGTAATCTGCTTATGTGTCAGTCATATAGGTTAGATTGATTCATAAGTCATTGCTCCTGCTCATTATGGAATTCACTAGCAATTGGCATACAAGTCACACAGAACTACAAGAAAATGTGATGAGTGCTATACCAAATTAGGATGGTTTCATTGCAAAAAAGAGAACATTCAACTAAAAGCCCAGTTTCCACTAGCCAGTTTTGTGCTTTTATGCAAAATTTTAAAAATATGCCTCGTTCTCTAGGCAAACACAGTTCTACATCATAATAGATACGGTGGTGGGCAGCAGTACACCCCTGCACACGTGTACATGAACTTTTGTGATATAAATACTTAACATTTTCTAGAATGAGAAGTGTAGAGGTAGGCAATTCCAGGGTTGATCAGTTCTGTGATGGGAGACCTGTATTGAGAACTAGATGTATTCCATATTTCTACTCTGGCATTATTAGCATATTGGCTCTTATCTTCAGACTTATCCCCTCATGGTTGCAAAAGAGTTGCTGCAGTAAACAACACTTCTTCATAGAACCCAAAGACAAGAGGGCATCTATTTTGATCAAGGTGGAAAATTATTTTCCGAAGAGCTTCCAGAAAATTCCCCCTTACTTCTCATTGGCCATAACTGGACCACTTACTTATTTCTAAGTTGATCTTTAGAATTACCAGGTTTGTTTGTAACCTGTCAAAATTTCCTACTTGGGTATAGTGAGGGTATCAGACTCCCCTTACTTATAGAGACACCTGAAACTAACAAAGGTGGGATCTGGTTAAGAGAGAGAAGGATAAAGTCCCTGTGGGTTATATTAACGAGTACCTAACATATAATCAATGAGTGTAATCAAAGTGCTACAAGGGCAGAAAAACAAGCAAAAAGCCATTGATTTAATCTCATGGTAACTCTGATTTTGGAATTGGTACTTGATACATGAGAAGTATTTCTCAAGTGAATAAATGATGGGAACATATTTCAAAACAAAAATATTATGTAAAATTATTAATTTGAAGGTTATGTTAATTTTTTCTTATAATGAGATAAATGTTCTATACACTTACAAAGTTATCCAAGAAAAACATTGTAGGAAAAAAGTAAAAGATAATTTTGTTCCCATTAAAAAAATGCATTCTTTTATTGAAACACATACACTTATATAAGCATTATTTTTTACATACAAAGCACAATTAATCCAGACAAGGATACAGTAAAAAAAGAAAATCACAAGCCAATATCCCTGACAAATATAGATGCAAAAATCTTAAACAAAATACCACAGATTGAATTCAAATGCACATCAAAAAGATTATGCCCTCAAGTGGGCTTTATCGTAGGAATGCAAAGATGGTTCAACATATGCAAATCAATAAATGTGACACAACACATCAACAGAATGAAGAACAAAAGCCATACAATCATCTTAATAAATTCAGAAAAAAAAAAGCATTTGATAAAATTCAACATCTCTTCATGATAAAATCTCTCAGGTTATTAGGTATAGAAGGAATTTACTTAAACACAATAAAGGGCATATATGGCCAACTTGCAGCCAACATCATACTAAATGGGGAAAGTTAAAAGCTTTCTCTCAAAAAACTGTAATAAGACAAGGATGCTCACTTTCACCACTCTTATTCAACATATAACTAGAAGTTCTAGAAAGAGCAATTAGAAAAGAAAAGAAATAAAAGGCACCCAAGTTGAAAAGAATGTCAAATTGTACCTACTTACAAACAACATAATGTTATATATAGTAAAACCTAATGACTCCAGGAAAAAAACTCTTAGAACAGGTAGAATAATTCAGTAAATTTCAGGACACAAAATCAACATGCAAAAATCCATAGTGTTTCTATATACCAATAACAAACTACTTGAAAACAAATAAAAAATTAATCTCATTTATAATACCTACAGAAAGATAAAATATGTAGGAGTGAATTTAACCAAAGAGGTGAAAGATCTCTATGATAAAAACTGTAAAACATGGATGAAAGAAATGGAAGAAAATACACGCAAAATGGAAATTCATACCATTTTCATTGATTGGGGCAAAAAATATTGTTAAAATGTCCATACTCCCCAAATGATCTATAGATTCTGTGCAATTCCTATCAAAATGACAATGATATTTTTCACAGAAATAAAGAAAACAATCCTAAAATTTGTATGGAACCACAGAGACCCCAAATAACCAAAGTACTCTTGAGTAAAAAGAACAAAGTTGGAGGCATTACACTACCTGACTTCAAAATACATTACAAAGCTATAATAACCAAACAGCATGGTACTGGCATAAGTACAGATACATGGACCAGTGGAACAGAACAGAAAACCCAGATATAAATTCACATATTTACAGCCAAATGATTTTCAGCAAAGATACCCAGATTATACATTAGGGGAAAAAATATCTTCAGTAAATGTTGCTGGGAAAACCAGATATCTATATACAGAATAATGAAACTAGACCCCCATCCCTCACCACATACAAAAATCAACACAAAATGGATTAAAGATTTCAACATATGGCTAACAACTACAAAACTACTAGAAAAAAAAATACAGGAAAACACTTCAGAACGTTGATCTGAAAAAAGATTTTATGGTTAAGATCTCAAAAGCATAGGCGACAAAAGCAAAAATAGACAAACAGAAATCTTATCCAACTAAAAAGCCTCTGTACAGCCAAAGATGTAATCAGTAGAGTGAAGAGACAATTTGAAAAATGTGAGAAAATATTCGGGAATCATTCATCTGATAAAATATTAACACCCAGAATAAACAAGGAACTCAAACAATTTAAGGGCAAAATGGCAAATAATCCAATTAAAAAATGGGCAAAGGATCTGAATAGACATTTCTTAAAAGAAGACAAATGGCCAACAAGTATGTGAAAAATGCTCAACAACACTAGTCATCAGACTAATACATATTAAAACCACAATGAGATATCATCTTGCCCCAGTTAGAATACCTGTTACCAGAAAGACACAAAATAACAAATGCTAGAGAAGATGTGAAGAAAAGGGGACTCTTTCTTATACGCTGTTGATGGGACTGTAAATTAGTACAACCATTACGTAAAACAGTATCAAGTTTCCTCAAAAAGCTAATCATACAACTACCATATGATCCTGCAATCCAACTACCAGGTATTTATCTAAAGGAAAGAAAATCACTATGTCAAAGAGATATCTGCACTTCCGTGTTTATTGCAGCACTACTCACAATAGCCAAGATATGAAATTAACCTACATGTCTATCAACAGATGAATGGGATATACACGCAATGGAATATTATTAAGACATAAAAAAAGAATGAAATCCTGTCATTTGTGACAACATGGATAATCCTGGGGGACATCATGTTACATGAAATAAGCCAGGCACAGAAAGAGAAATAACACATGTTCTCATTCATATATGGGAACTCAAAAAGTTGATCTCATAAAAGTAGAGAGTAGAATAGTGGTTACTAGAGGCTAGGAAGGATAGGAGAAAGGGTGGATATGGAGAGGTTAATAGATACAAAATTATAGCAAGCTAGGAGAAATAAGTTCTAGCCTTAGGTAGCTCTATGAGTAAACAAAAATTCATTGTATTTTTTTCAAATAACTAGAAGATAATATTTTGAATGTTACCAACACAAAGACAAAATACAGTTGTGAGGTAATAAATATGCTAATTACCCTGATTTGATCATTACACAGTATGCATGTATCAAAGTAGTATACATGTATCAAAGTATCACACTGCATTCCATAAATATGTACAATTATTATGTGTCAACTAAAAATATATAGTGAACAATTTTTAAAAACTTAGAACTAGCCTAAGTAAAAAGAGGACTTACTGGTTATTCTAATCAGAAGTTCAGATCTACATGCTGAAACTATTCTGTTCCCCTCAGCAATGACTGTATTCTTCCCTATGCTGACAGGATTCCTCTAATAGCAGGGACAATTGGCTTTCAACAACTCCAAATCCCAAACTTGCAGATTTAACAACCTCAGAGAAAAGTGAATATTTCTCTTCCTTTGTGTGCATATCAATACTGGAGAAGGACACTGACTGCTCATGCTGGGTCAGTTGCTCACCTCTCAACCAACCACACTTGCCAGGAGGGTGGTAATGCTCATCTGGCCTTTTGTTGTTTTTTGTGGCTATCATGGTGGGTAACACCTTTGCCCATGACAGTAATTGTTACAGAAAATTGAAAAATAAAGAAAGAAAAAAGAATAAAACTACATTTAATGACATTGTGAAAAAATAATCACTGTGTTCTTCCTGCAATATTAGAGTCATGTGTCCTTTTCCAATATTATTAAAAATATATTATAATTAACATTATAAAATTGTAATCCTATATATAGCATATAGTTTTGCATTATGTTTTTAAATATTATATTGTTATAAAATTATTTTAAAAACTAAATAATTATTCCATATTACAGAATTCCTTTTTATTTTAGAAAAAAACAGAACACATAATAATTAGTTATTCACTCAACCAATTAGGAATAGAAGGGAATTTTCTCAAGCTAATAAGGCTTCTACAAAAAACTCACAGCTAGCCTCATATTTAATTGCAAACAGACTGAATTTTTCCCTTCTAAGATTGAAAACAAGACAAATATATCTGCTGTCATCACTTTATATGCAGCATTATAGCAGAGATTTTGGCCAGGACCATCAAGCAAATAAAAGACTAAAAGACATTTAAATTGGAAAAGAAGAAGTAAAACTACCTGTATTTGCAGACGATATGATCTTGTATATTGAAAATTCTAAGTAATCCACTAAAAACGATTAAAACTAATAAATAAATTCAGCAATGTGGCAGGATATAAGATCAATATACAAAACTCAATTGTATTTCTATACACTAGCAATGAACAATCCTGAAATCAAATTCAGAAACAATCCTGCTTATAATGGCACTAAAGGAATAAAATATCCAGGAATGAATTTAACAAAAGAAGTGCAAGACTTGAACACTCACGAACTATAAAACATTGAAATAAATTTTAAAAGATCTAAA
This sequence comes from Chlorocebus sabaeus, assembly GCF_047675955.1. Taxonomy (NCBI): domain Eukaryota; kingdom Metazoa; phylum Chordata; class Mammalia; order Primates; family Cercopithecidae; genus Chlorocebus; species Chlorocebus sabaeus. The sequence goes on along the minus strand of NC_132926.1, from coordinate 38,082,562 downwards.
TAAATTAAAAGATAAAACATATTCCACATCCATCAATTAAGATAACAATTGTTAAGATGGGAATAATTCCTAAATTGATCGAGAGTCAGTATAATCCCTTTCAAAATCCCAAATATTTTTTAGATGTTGACAACTTGGCTGTAACATTTATATGAAAATGCAGGGGGGCCAGAAGAGTCTAACTAATCTTGAAAAAGAAGAACAAATACTGGAGGACTCATGCGTCTTAATTACAAAATATTCTACAAAGCTACAGTAATCAAGACCATGGTACTGGCATAAGGATAAATATGTACACAGATGGACCATAATCCCAAATCTGATGTAAACCCTCACATTTATGGTCATTTGACTTTTTATAAGGTTGACAGACAATTTAATGGGGAAAAATAGCCTTTTTAACATATAAAGCTAGGATAACTGATATCTATATGCGAACAAAAAAAAGAGAGAAAAGAATTTTGACCCTCATACCATATACAAAAATTGACTCAAAATAAAGATATAGCTAAATATAGGAGCTAAAACTATAAAGATCTTATAATAAAATATAGGACCAAATTTTTGTGACTTTGAATTAGGCATCAGTTTTTCTGATACGACACTAAAAGTATAAATGGTAAAAGAAAAAACTTAAACAAATTGGACTTCAATGAAATTAAAAATTTTATGCCTCAAAGGCCAACATCAAAAAACTGAAAAGGCACCCTACAAGAATGTGGAAAATATATTCAAATTGTATCTGACAAGGGAGTTGTATCCAGATTACATAAAGAAGTCTTACAGTGCAGCACTAAAAGCACAAATAACCCAATTAAAATGGGCAAAGGACTTGTATTGACATTTTTCATAAGATAATAAAGAAAGAATGGCCAATTATCATAAAAATATACTAAATATAATTAGCTGTTAGAAAATTGCTAATCAAAACCATAAGGGGATAAGACTTTTCACCTGCTAAGATTGTTAAAATTAAAAAGACAGGTAATAGCAAGTCTTGAAGAGGATGTAGGTAAATTGGAACACATACATTAATGGTGGGAATGTAAATGGTGAAGCCACTGTGGGAAACATTCTAGCAGTTCCTCAAAATGCTAAATACAGTATACACCCAAGATTAATGAAAATGTATGTCCGTACAAAAACGTGTAAATGAACATTCATAGCAACATTATTCATAACAGCCAAAAAGTGGAAACAACCTAAATGTCCATCAATGGATACATGGAAAAACAAAATGCATTATATTCATAACAATGGAATATTATTTGGCAATAAAAAGAAACGAAGTACTAATACATGTTACAACATGATGCACCTTGAAAACATGCTCAGAAGAAGCCAAACACAAAACACCACATGTTACATAATTTCATTTATGGGAAGTGTTTGTAAGAGGTAAATTCACAGAGACAAAAAGAAAAGAAAATAACAAGTAAATTGACAGAGACAAAAAGAGAATTTTCTTTTTTTCTGACTCTCAGGGGCTAGGCTGCATGTGAGGAGTCAGAAAAGAAGAATAACCATGAATGAGTATTTGGTTTCGGTTGGAAGTGATAAAAGTTTCCGCAATTAGACTCTGGTGATGGTTTTACAACTGTGTGAATATACTAAAATTCACTGAAATCAACACTTTAAATAGTTAAATTTTATGGTATGTGAACTAGAACTTAACAAAACTTTAAAAAGTTAGATTAGCTCTGTGTGTGTGTGTGACTACTATCACCACCTAGAGATAATCATGTTAATATTTTTGTGCATCATAATACAGACTTTTCTGTAAGTATGCATACAAAACATGCATTCTAATGTTAATATATTGATCACATATACATGCATATTTATAAGTGTATGTATATATGTAAACATACACATACACGCATGTACGTGTATATATATACGTGCATGTATATCTGTATATGTATTTACTCATGTATGTATATATGTATTTATGTATGCACATATGTGTTTATGTATTATATATACACATATATTTATATATGCACATTATATGCATTTGCGTATACATATGTACGTATACATAATGTATACGTGTATATACATGCACACACACATAACTGATTTAACCATTCTTCCCTTAAAGGAGAGACCTTTTCAAAGTGTGCTCACTCAGTTTCTGTTTGATTTTTTATTTGTGAGTTAAAATGAAAGTCTGACTCGTGTTGAAGATTTCATATAGAGAAAAAAAGAGAAAAACACAAGCATTAATCTATTTATTTTTAAAACTACTGCTGTCATAACAATTTTATGTTGCCTTGTAAGTGGTACTCTTTTTTCGTCAATGTTATATTTAGAACATTAGTAACCATAACAACAAGATATAATTCATCATATAGAAACTCAACCTGAAGAGCATTGTCTAGTAGGAATTTTTAGATTATATTTAAACATAAAGATGAAAGACAGTTCTATATATTATTAGGTTTAGTCTTCTGCATCTAGGATTGGTTGCCCTAAAACTTCCAAATAGGCTATAAACTGATTTTTTAAAAGAAATATAAAACAAGACTTGTGGAATCAAAATCCTACTATCTCATTTCAAAATTTGGTTCGGGATTCTAAAGCCAAGGTGTAGGTATCCTCTGTAGAATAAACTTTAAATAATTCTCTCATTTACTTTTTCCTGGGCATGCAAAAACATAAACATAAACAAAAACCTGACCCTAATAGCCTTTCTTAACCCCAGCTTTTATCAAACATGGCTGAGCTCCAAAAACATACTAGCAATGTGCCTTTTTAGCCACAAAAGGGAAACTTTTCTTCTACCATGTTTGCTTCGCTGCCTTTCATTAACATCAATAATGTTTTAATCTTTTGGCTCATCCATCTCTTCAGGACTCTGCTAAAACCCAGGGCCCTATTTATAGAGAAAATGTACATAATTTTATTCAATTTTATTCACACAATTTTATTCAAATTTCAGGGGTTTCATGGGTCCCCCAAAGCTCATCTATATCCCTCTAAGGTTAAAATTCTTGGATTACAATATAATGGATTCTATCTTTCCATTTCATTGATTTTCATTTACTCATTAATTTGTTCAGCCAAACATTTACCAAAACTCACGACATGGCATGCAGTCTCCTAAGTACTTATAGTCAGATGCATCACTCAGGAGACTTTGCGAGGACTAGCAGGCTCTGGAAGGCTGAGTATTGCTCTCTGTGCTCTGACACAATGCATTTCTACTTGTTATACAGAAAAGTGATTCCTTTGTTTGATGCACCTGGCTATTACAGTTTCCTTCTAGACGTATAGTCCTATGTAGCTCTGTGAAAGCCTTTTTCCTAGCAACACAGGATTTTGTAGAAAAGACAGCATTCCAGGTCAGAAGGTTTGAATTCAGTCCCAGCATTACCATATCCTATTCCCATGGGCCTGGACAAGTCATCTAACTTCTTAACTCCTTAATTTCTTCCTCTGGAAAATGGAGCTAATAGTAATGACTACCCTGCATTACCTCTGTCTGAGAGTATGAGTTTAAAAACCAACAAAATAGCAAAATGGATGTTGAAGCATTTTGCAAACCATAAAACAAATAACCATTAGTATACTATTGTTGTCATTATGCCATTGTTATTATTACTGAGAATCAGACCAAAAGATCACTTTTGGCTCTATAGGATAAGAGAAAGATATGAGAACCCACTTCAGTTTTCTCCTCCAGTTTGAATTCAACTAAAGGTTGTTGAAAGAAAGCAAGTAGCATAGTTTCGAAACTGTGAGACCTCTCACGAGGCAATTCCCAGCCTCTTATTTGCAGCTACAGTGCACCAAATTATAATGAATTACGTGCACACACATTCACTTTACATAAACCTAGGTTACTTCTAAGCATTTTCAGGAATGAAAATACATTTTAATTGCTTGTCCTGGGCATATCTCGAAAAGGCCTTTGCAAATGGTATTAGGAATTATTTTGGTGGGAAGTAATAGAAACCAGCTCTCCTTGCCTAAACTTCCATATGAGGCATTTATTTTCAAGATAAGCAGGACCTTATGGATCTAATGAGCTGGGCTGAGTTGCCTGGTCATCAGGAATGGCTGATGCAAAGGCAGTGAGAACCCTCAGAACTCCTCCTCCACCCCTGCTTCTCTGTGTGGTATACTCACATTGTTCCTGAGTCTTTCTCATTATATCAGCTTCCTCTTCCCTTGAACACAGCAAGCAAAATATAATTGTATGTGACTGTACCCAACTTGACATGTTTGTGCCCAGCGTTCCAGATAAATGGAATCTAGCTCTTTGTCCCAATTCCACACCCCCAGAGATGGGATGTAGATTGGCCTGAGTTGTATCAAGGGCCTGTTGAGATTTAAGAGGACCCAATAACACCCAAACATCCTCTTTCCAACCCAGATTTTAAAGCACCTGAGAAAAGAATAGAGAGATGGAAAAGTAACCTATCAACTGTATTACAAATAAAAGTAGTTTAAATGTGCTGAAACAGTGGGATTCCAACTGGGGGCAGGAGCCTTTATCCAATGGCAGGAAACTGGCACAGCAAATGCTCCCTGGAAGCAGAGAGCACCCAGGAGAGGCAAGGGGGATAGGCTGAACCAAGCAAGCCCAGCTAATCGTCTGGAACTCATCAATCAGATGACTTGCTCCTCCTCTAAGGGAGGAAGGAGTGAAGGAGGCTGGTAGTATTGTAGAGGCAGGGCTCTCTCTGCCTGGATGAGTTTCAGGCCTGAGAGGAAGTGTTCTCCCCTCATACAGGGCATACTCCTCATCTACTCAACTGTGTTTGTGGGCATGGGATAGAGTCATTGGGACAGTCATGGTTCCTTTGGACAGCGGAACAATTGAGGGAATAATTGTGAACTGAGTGTATACTTCAAAAGGTGTGCACTACAGTTATTTCTCCTTTTAGATAAATAGAGAATCCCTAGAGGTTATGATTGGGCCTTGAGTTCAATGCTGTCAGAAACATGGCAGGAGAGAAGTTGAGACCGTTGTACTACTCTTCAAATAAGGGGACTCTTCATTCAATCTCTGCTTTTATTGTGGCAGGAGAGGTTTCCTGTCCCCTTCACTCTCTCTGGTCTTTCCACTTTTTAGCCTTACACGAAGGAGTTATTGTTTTGTTTTGATCTAGCCTAGCATGTGCCAAAGTTAAGCAATTTGGTGCAGTCAGCATTAGGGTTTGGATGGGGTATTTATATTTGGAGTTTTCTCATTATGAACAACTGCAAGGCATAGCTGATTTTAAGGAGGCTTCCGTTCTACTAGGACACATAGCAGAAACATGATTGCTGACATTACCCAAACTTTATGACTTGCAGCTTCACCTCCCTCCAGGAGAGAATGATTTTACTATCTGGAATTCAAGTTACTTTGTCAAAGATCAGATAGTTGTAGGTTTATAGCCTTATCTCTGAGTTCTGTATTCTGTTTCATTGGTCTGTGTGTCTGTTTGTGTACCAGTACCATGCTGTTTTGGTTATTATAGCCTTGTAGCATAGTTTGAAATCAGGTAGCGTGATGCCTCCAGCTTTGCTCTTTTGCTTAGGATTATCTTGGCTATTTGGGCTTTTTTTTTTTTTTTTTTTTGGTTTCATATAAATTTTAAAGTAGTTTTTTCTAGTTCTGTGAAGAATCTCAATGGTAGTTTAACAGGAATAGCATTGAATATGTAAATTGCTTTGCACAGTATGGCCATTTTAATGATATTGATTCTTCCTATCCATGAGCATGAATTTCTTTTTCTATTTGTTTGTGTCATCTCTGATTTCTTTGAGCAGTGTTTTGTAGTTATCAGTGCAGAGATCTTTCACCTCCCTAGTTAACTGTATTCCTAGGTACTTTATTCTTTTTGTGGCAATTGTGAATGGAATTGTGTTCCTGATTTGGCTCTTGGCTTGATTGTTGTTGTATAGGAATGCTAATGATTTTCATACTTGAATTTTGGATCCTGAGACTTCACTGAAGTCATCCGATTAAGGAGCTTTTAGACCAATACTATGAGGTTTTCTATATACAAAACCATGTCATTTGCAAACAGGGATAGTTTAACTTCCTCTCTGCCTATTTAGATGCTGTTGTTTTTCTCTCTTACCTGATTCCCTTGGCCAGGACTTTCAATACTATGTTGAAGAGGAGTGGTGAGGAAGGAATCCTTACCTTGTGTTAGTTTTCAAGGAGAATGCTTCCAGCTTTTTTCAATTCAGTATGATGTTGGCTGTGGGTTTGTCATAGATAGCTCTTCATATTTTGCGGTCAGTTCCTTCAGTACCTAGTTATTGAGGGTTTTTAACATGAAGGCATGTTGAATTTTATCAAAAGCCTTTTCTGCATCTACTGAGATAATCATGTGGTTTTTGTCCTTAGCTCTGCTTATGTGATGAATCACATTTATTGATTTGCATATGTTGAACCAACCTTACATCCTTTGGGTAAAGCCTACTTGATCATAGTGGATAAGCTTTTTGATGTGCCGTTGGATTCAGTTTGCAAGTATTTTGTTGAGAATTTTTGAATTGATGTTCCTCAAGGATATTGGCCTGAAGTTTACTTTTTCTGTAGTGTTTCTGCCAGATTTTGGTTATGATGCCGGCCTCATAGAATGAGCTGGGAAGGAGTCCCATCTCTTCAATATTTTTCAAATAGTTTCAGCAGGAATGGTACCAGCTCTTCTTTGTGCATCTGGTAGAATTCAGCTGTGAATTGGTCTGGTGCTGGGCCTTTGTTTGTTGGTAGGCTATTTATTGCTCATTCAATTTGGGAGCTTGTTTTTGGTCTTTTCAGGGATTCAATTTCTTCCTGGTTCAGTCTTGGGGGGATGTATGTGATGAGGAATTTATCCGTTTTTTTCTGGATTTTCTAGTTTGTGTGCATTGAGGCTATGGATTTGATGGTTATTTGTATTTCTGTGGGGTCAGTGGTAATATCCACTTTGTAATTTCTAATCGATTTCATTTGGATCGTCTCTCTTTTCTTCATTAGTTTAGCTAGCATAGCGGTCTATCTATTTTATTCATTTTTTCAAAAAACCAAGTCCTGGATTCGTTGATCTAGTTATGCTTTTATTATCCTAAACGATTTTACCTGGTTTTGTAACAAATTGAGCATTATTGTCTCAGCATTACTTACTTTCTTTGCTATTCCTTATCGAATCCCAATTTTTCATATCATCTTTGGAACTAGCTTTGATATCCATCTGCTTCTCTCATGAATACATAAAATCAAATCTTAACAAGTGCTCACTGTTTGCATTAAAATCATGTTTTAATGGGTGGACAATAATGACTCAGTTTCCTGCTGGGCTCTAATTTCTCACTCTTGGCTTCATTTTCAAATACTTTGCTAGCTTTTTCATAAGGCAGATTCTGGGCTCCCTCCCCAGAAATTCTGACTCAGTGAGCTCTTGGAGAATAAGTATTTTTTAATGTTCTTCATATGATTCTAACGCATTACTAAGTTTGACTCACTGCCTTGATTAATATTAATAATCATATTAATACTAACAAATATTAAATTTGTTATCTTAGATAAAATTAATAATAGCAACTATTGATCATTTCCTTATTACCAGCCCCTGTGCTATGTGCTTTATATACATTGTGCCTTTTATTCTTATCTAATCTCTATCCAAACCCTAGACAAAAAGAGGCGGCTTGGAAAGCTCCATCCATTTTTTAAGGGTACCAGGCAAAATAGAATACAAAAAGGGTGCTTTAAACAGCAAAAATAAGAATAGCTGACATTAATCCAGCTGTTTCTTTTTGCCAAGTTCACTGCTAAGGAATTTACACTTGGGTACTCCTCCCTTTGCCCCAGACTGAACTTCAATTATTTTTGCATGATTACGTTTATTCATTAAATCATCCTAATAGCATTTGTCAGCCTTCTACCATTTTCCAGCTACTGTCCCAAGGATAGCAGGCAACACAGCACCTTATCTTTAAGAAGCTTATCAGCTTACAAGGCCAGGGAATCACTTTTTATAAAAAAAAAAAAAAAAAAAAAAAAAATCAGGCCCTGGTCAATATGTATACTTTTTTACCTGTATTCTAACACTTGCTCAGGATTATGATCTCCCAAACTTATGGCCTAGGATGAGAATCATTGCAGATAGATCTGTGCAGGCCTGACTATCCCACTGTTGCAGAACTTTCTCCTTAGTTCAGCTAAACCCGGGCTCTTGCCACACAACCAGGAAAGATTAGGCTCATGGACACATAGAAGGGTGAGAACAATGGGATTTAGTGGGTGAAAAGGAAAAATGAAAAATAACTCTCAGCAAAATGAGAGAGGGTCCTGCTAGCAGGTTTCCCACCTCACAGGTTGAATCCCAGGTCACCACACAGGGACAGGAGAGGCCAGGGTCCTCCTCGCTGCAAACAGTGTGCACTTCCTGAGGCTCCCCCTCCTCCCAGTGTACAGGTGGGGATTATTCAGAAAGAATCAGCTGGGAAATGGCAGGCTTCATCTGGGACCACTGTCCAGTTTTTCAGCCTTCAGGCTATTTTAGGCTTGAAAGCTGGGGGACCCTTGGCTGCCTTCTGTCTCTATCACTAGATCTTTTGTGCCCTTTGTGAAAAGGGAATTATTTTAGGCACTACCTATCTCCACAAACTCTCAAGCAGAGTTCGGCAGGTATTAAAAAGGTTCAGACTAATCTTTTGGTTGGCCAAGAAATAGTTACACAGTGCAGAGCCTGCGGATTCCAAGGATTCATGGAGAGAATCTGAAGATCCTTGAACTGGGTAGGAAAAATTATATTTTTATTTTCATTAACCTCTAACTCAAATGAATCATGCCTTCAATTATGCATGTAGGTAATAAAACAATATTAAGCAAATTCATGACTATGTTATCAATACAAATCACAAATGTTGTTATATCATGTTATTTATTATAGTTATCTCTAAAAATCGTATTTATCACCACTTTGATATCATGATGTTTACCTGACTTGCCTCTAGATCTTGTTATTTAATGCATAAGTAAAGAAGCATATATATTATTATGTCACAAATGTGTTTTAAAAAATATTTTGAGGCTGGGTGTGGTGACTTATGCTTGTAATCCTAGGATTTTGGGAGATTGAGGTGGGCAGATCACTTGAGGCCAAAAGTTGTAGACCAGCCTGGCCAACACAGTAAAACCCCATCTCTACTGAAAAAACAAAAAACTAAGAATTAGCTGGGAATGGTGGTCTGTGTCTGTAATCAAAGCTATTAGGGAGGCTGAGGCATGGGAATAGCTTGAGCCCAGGAAGCAGAGACTGCAGTGAGCCAAGATCGTGCTACTGTACTCCAGCCTAGCTGACTGAGTGAGACTCTGTCTCAAAAAAAAAAAAAAAAAATGTTTTTTGATAACTCTATCTTCATACAACCGGTTTCCTTTGGAATCCTGTATATATTTATAGGCATTTTAAAACATTCTAAGAAGGGAATAGACAGGCTCCACCACACACACACATTAAGAATCCCTCATATCACTTTGTTGATGCTCATCCCATTATACATGCTATGCAACATAGAGAAATAGAGACACTTGACATTCACAAAAGAGATGTTCCAATACTGCCATGATTATCTAAATTCACAAATGCCCCCACAGTGCAGCAGGTATGAATCTCAGTACACAACTGAGGTGTGTAACAAGTTTAATTTTCTGTAACTTAATTCCCATTATGAGCTTCTTTATATCAAAAGGCAAAAACCTAGTATCATTCAATTCAAGGTGCATTCCTCCTTTTGAGGGTGGCATCTAATTTCTAGGGATGGTAGTATAACTACCCAGGCATTGTGTGACAGGCTTTATCAACCTCTGTTCTCCTCTGCTGTGATAGCCTCGGCCCTACCTGATCTCGGTCCCTGGTACCACGGGTGGCTGCTGGGTGGTTCTTGGCCTTGGCCCAGGGCTCCTTTGGAACTGTGTCTATCTGATTGTTGGACCCAGGCAGGTGTGTTGGGAGAGCCCTGCTCTTCTCCACCTATGCATATCTGCCCTAGGTCCATCTTCCTGGAACTACCACCTAGCTATTTCTATTCGGGGGCCTCACCTTCTTCCAGGGCATAACCAGAAGCTGGGCACAGCTCTTTTTTACTCTCAGATCCCTCAGTCCTATCTGGAATTTTGTCAACCCTACTCCAAGAAATTCATCCACCTGGGCATGGGCTGACAGAGGAGAGAGAGTTTAAAGAGCCACTTTTTTGGATATAAACTGGGGTCAGAGCTTCCTCGCTTCCCTGCACTTCCTTACCTCCTCTTAATTTGAGCAAACTTTTCAGACTGGGAGGCTAGGAAGATTTGCTTCTACCTTCTCTAGGCCTGGCTCCCCCTCAAATCCTATGACTTGAAATGAAAAGGCAATGGTTTTTAAAGCTGGAAAGTTTTTACTCTGTGTCTTGTCCTCCCTGGAGCAATCAGTGTCTCTCCCCTTAGGCAAATTTAGGGAAAGGTCAAGGAGTTAAAAGGAAATACCAGCAAAAACACACCCATTGGTGCAAAATGTTTTTCCACCACAAAAACATACAAATTCACATACCAAATACATAGAACATAGTTAAAGGAATTAATCTATCCATTTTCACTGTCAATGAGAAATTCCACAAGAACATAGAAACTAATAAAGGTGTAATGAGATGTGGATGTTGTCTTGGAGGGGCTCACTTATTAACAAAATGATTTACTTCCATGCACCACACTCTCACATTATGGGAGTCAAAAGAGAGACTCCATAAAGTACAAATTGTTCCCTGTCATCTTGTAATACTTTCAACAGTTCCTCTCTAAGCCCCCAGGTTGTAGGAGGGCTTCTTGTCCTATGCTTCTCTAATACCCTGGGTAAACATCAGTCTCAACTCAAAAAGGTACACAGGGTAAGACAGCGAGGATTGAGCAACGACTATCAAGATTTTGCTGCCAAGCAGAGTCTAGGCTCTGGAGTGTATGGTAAATAGTTTTTAAATGTCTGTATATTATGATGTTTTGACATCTTAAGCCTTTCTGGCTGGGGAAAGAATGCATGTCTTTGATATGCAAACTAACCAATCTAGAGCCATGCCTCTTTTGCCTGGCCTGTATACCACAGGAGGTGATACTTCTCTGCCTTAATCATTCCAAGGCCAAACGTCAGGAAACTCAGAACCACCCCTAAAGCTCAAAGCTCACCAAAGTTATTCAGACTGGCTAAACCTAAACTGTTCATTCTGCTCTGCCTTGCCTTTCCCATGGAAACGCCAATAAAGGCAGTGGCCTAAACCTTTCCCTAGCTCCTGTCTTCTGCCTCCTGACCATTCCTCCTGACCATGGTGTGTTTCGCATGTGGCCCCCGCAGGGCGTGCTTCTTATCTCTAAGACCTGTACTTATAATACATATTTTTTTCTTTGAGTCTCTTCTGTGTCTGCTCTTGTGGCCACATCTGACTGATCATCACATAAAATAATGTGCAACATGGGAGAGGAATTCTGAAGGGGGAAAAGTGAGGCGGGTATTTTACAACAAAAGATGGCAAACTGCATCTATGGAGAGGAAAAAAAGCAAAGCCTCTCTGTTGCTGCCTGGCTTCTTCCACCTGGGGTTGTGGGTTGGGTTGGCATGGAGCTGGCTGCAGAGGCTCAGCATCTATCTCAAGACTAGAGCATCTAGCTGCCCCTGTTGCACACATGAGGGATCATGTTGAGATTATGGCTTGCAGTCACGCCTGCACCTTCTGCACGTGGTTGGTTGCAGTGAGCTGAGATCACGCCACTGTACTCCAGCCTGGCAACAGAACGAGACTCCATCTCAAAATAAATAAATAAATAAAAGAATGAATAACCCAACCCCCCAATGTTTACTGAGCACTTTCTTGGTGTGAGGTTCGGGGCTTACACTTGAAATGCACTATCCCACTTCATCCTCACAAAGAGCCCCTGAGGTGCATGCAGCACCACATAGAGGACATGCACATCGCCTAGCGTCACACACTTGGTAAGTGACAGAGCCAATATTTCAATCAGGAGTGGCTGACTCCTGAGGCTCAGCTCCTAAACACCTGCAATGCCGAATAGAAAGCACTGAGGTAGAAAGCATTCTGTAACTTCCTTGAGCATCAGGAGACTGCTCTTTAGAAGTCCGGGGCAGCTAGAGCTGGAGCTGATGTGGACTGTAGGACTTGTGTTTCCATGGTTGCAGGTCTGCCAAGATTTCTGAGTGAGTAAGATAAAGCACAGAGATGAGAGCCTGAGCTTTTTTGTCAAATGATAAATCCTGAGATAGTTATATTTGTATTCACTGGCCTCTTTTCCAAAAGGTTCAAAGAAAGCTTGATGTCCAGCAGCAACAAAACACACACATACAGCAACAATAGCTGAATAGATCAGGCGCCCCGAGCTCATTACATTTTTGGGGGATCATCCCTCACGCTTAGGTTTCTCTTCTGTAAAATGAGGAGATTGTGATTCTCACTGTGATTCTCTATCTGTGGACTGGCAACTAATGATATTTTAAAACACAATTTCCAGGTTTCTGCTCTGCAGCGTTTTTATTTCAGCAAGTTTGTGGTAAAGTCTAGGAGTTTGTATTTTTAAAGCTCATTGAGTGATTCTAATGCTCAGCCTAGTTTGGGAACTACTGGTCTGGGTGATCTCCTTGGTTGCTTCCTGAGTGGATTACCCATTTTGGGGATTAAATCCCTGAGTACTATCAGATGAGTACAGGGGTGCTATAGAATGTTTAAGAAATGTTAAGCCAAGTCTGGGGATGGGGACCAGAAAAAGTATCTGGAGAATGTGACAATACTAATTTACCTGATGAGCGGTTAGAAAGACAGTGCCTTTTTATAATGAATGTCTTTTGATTTTGCAGGCCCAGCATTCATTTTGTTACTGTTGGAAAAAAATGCCTTGATGTTCTTCTGAGAAATTACTCCATTCCTATCTCTTCATCCCTGTGTTTTGGGTGGGTTCGAAGCCACTGTGCTGGTGAGCTCAAGGGCTATCCCTGCTTGGCTGCCCAGTGTAGGCATGGGACCCAAGCTAGGCCAATAGGACTCAAACCCAGGGTTTTTGATGGCTTGGTTATAAAGCTAGGACATTTTAATCTTGGAGCTCCTGGCATCCCTCTTCCATCATTGCAGGGAAGAAGCCTATGTACAATAGGGAAAAATGAGGCCAACACATAGAACACAGACATTGTAAATAAACCTCTAAAAGCACAATCTGTAAGGTTTTAAATAGTGATGAATTTTATTACACCTAGATTGAATTTTGTCAGTAACTGATAATATGACCATATTCAAGAGAAGGCTGCCAGAATGTGAGAAGGGATTGGTTATGTCAAAGAAGAAAAAGAAGAAAAGAGACTAATATCTTTTAGAATACGCAAGAAACTCCTGTAAATAAAGAAGAAAAAGATTGCAAATGAGTGGACGATATGAATAGAAAATTTACAGAAAAGGAAACTCCGAAAGTTAACAAACCTAGAAATGAGCTGCTCGAAATAATGATGACCGAGAGAAGTTCAAACTAAAACAATTAGATATTACTTTATACCCATTAAACTGGCAGACATGAGGAAGATGGATATTGCCAAAGGCTGGAGAGAATGTGGAAATACAGGACGCTCCATGTATTGCTGGAGGGACTGTGCACCACTGTAGCTTTTCTGCAAGGAACTAGGCCCAACTTGGTCAAATTAGCTCTACACAAGCCACAAACCCAGTAACCTACCAGTGCTGTTGCAGGGTCTACATACCAGTGGATTTCTCTCAGGTTCACAAAGGGGCATGTGTAAGGTTCATAGAAATATTGTCTGAGGTAACAAGGAGCTAGAGGTACCCATCACTGGGAGAAGGAGTGAGGAAAATGTGGTAGATCCACACCATTGATTATTAGGCAGCAGTCATAATAAATAAAGACAAAATATATCTATTACAAATAAAGTGAGAAAAGGAGAAATCAGAATAAGGTCTATAGCCAAGTACCACTTGCACAAATTAAAAATACATGCACACAAAACAATTTATATTTTGAAAAGACACATCCAATAAAAGCCTATATATATTAAACATATTAAAATGGATGCCTCCAAAGGATCCCTAGTCCTATGGGTGTTAAAAAAAATGGAATCAAACAAATATTAGACAAGTGCAATAGTGGGAAGACAAAATTAAAAACCCAGGTGCTAAGAGAAAGAATAATAAGAGAAATTTACTTCGCCAAGTTGGTCAGGGGAGGCTTCTCTGAGATCTCTGGTATTTCAGCTTCAACATGACCACGGAATAGCATCTGAGTGAACAGTTCTGGGAAAGCAGCTGCATAGAAGAGAAGTCAAGAGAAAAACTTGGAGGAAGGAAAGAGTTGGATAATTAGGGAACTAAAAGAAGTCAGAGAATGGTGACCCAAGGAGGCAAAGTCTCTCTTCTTGAGAGTTTCTGAGTTGGGGGATGGTGTGGGTGAAGCTAGGGCATGACAGTCATCATAAACAGAGTACAGGTTTGGAGCTGTGAGAGGATTTTTGAGCACAAGCAGGCAGCAGACGATTCCCCTGATAGAACTGTGTTAATATCACATAATTAGCCTGAGCTGTAATATCCATTCTCTTTCGTCTGCACAGTCATTACACGGAGGAAGGAAAACACTTTTCAGGTAAACCCTCCTTTCAGAATTGCAGCAACTAGAGTGCATTTGGAAGAAATAGGTCTGTGATTGTAATGGGAGGCCTCCATGTGGAAGTAACACATAAACCTGCCTGTGAGGTACTGCTTTGAACTCTTCACTAATCAATAGTCTGAAGATATGGAGGCTTCCATGTGGTACATGGGCAAGAACTTTGGGATCTGAAGGCCTGTCCTATTCATGACGGAAACCTCTGTCTGGTGCCTGATATTCTATTCAGTAGGTACACAACTGTGTCTATGGGATGGATATAAATAAATATTTTACTTACTTTAAAAACAGAAGTTTGAATGAAAAGGGCATGATACAGTATGACTGGTTACACCCCGGCTATCACACACACATACACACACACACACAAACACACACACACACACGCCAAAGCCATAAAGAAAAGATGAGAAGCAAATGGAGGAAACATACCAAAAATGTTGACAGTGATTATATATATATTATATGGAGGGTCTATGAGCAAACTTCATTTATATTTTTAAATTTCTAATATTCCATATTTTCTAGTATATTATGTATAAACCTAATATATATTTCTGTAATTTTTATTTCCTGTTTTTTGATGTTTTTTTCTATAACATAATTTTTTTAATGGAAATAAATAATTTAGCATGGGAAGAAAAAATGTTGTTAAAAATACCCTACCTCCTCCTCTTAGGGGATGAACCATATTCATATATTTTTGATGGCTAATGGTTACACATATATATGTAAGATTAGATAGATAGATAAAAAGAAAGAAAGCAAAAAAGAAAGAAAGAAGAAAGAAAGAAAGAAAGAAAGAAAGAAAGAAAGAAAGAAAAAAGAAAAAGAAAGAAAGAAAGAAAGAAAGAAAGAAAGAAAGAAAGAAAGAAAGAAAGAAAGCAAGCAAGCAAGCAAAGCCAGTATTTGGATATGCAAGGATAGACCTGAAGCATAGTCTAAAGGGGAGCTGAAAGCTATAATTTTTGTGCCTGAGTAAACAAGAAATGTGGGTTTGCACCTGCATCTGGAGAGATGGAGAGCCTAGGAGACAGATGAGCCCAAGCAAAGTAATGACAGGCAGAATGCAAGGGAAAATATGGCCATGGAGAAATTTCCCACGATGGGGTTGCTGTAAATTATTGAAAATAACAATGTCTGGCTTTCTGTGTTCATTTCTGGCAAGGAAACATCTTCTTATGGGCCAGGCCATATGCTTGGAGCTGGGGTTACAATGTTAAAAAGAGAGACAAGACCTCTGTTTTCCAGGATTTTATGTTCTTGGGAGGGGGAGAATAATAATAGTAATAGCTAGTATTTATATAGCATCAAATATGCACCAAGCACTGTTCTCAGTGCTTTATATGTATTAACCCTTTTAATCCTCACAACGACCTCACAACAATGAGCTCCTCATTTCACAGATGCAAAATTAAAGCACAAAAAAATTAACTAGCCTAAGACCCTTTAGCTAGTACATGGTGAGGATGGGATTAGAACTCATGTAGTCTGCCTCTAGGATTAGTAAATAAATGTAGTTATAGGCTGTAGTGAATGGCAGGAAAGGTATTTGCCGAGTATTTTGTTGTCGAATAACTAGGCAGGATCTACTTTCGAAAGATTGGTCCTAGAAGCCCTTTAAAGTGGCATTTAAAGGGAAACTTAACTGATGAAAATGAGACATGTCTAAGCTGAGGTGCATACTTTTCTATTATCCCCATGCACAGCAAGTTGACTAGCCTTGGGGGTAATGGGGCTTTGTAGAATGAAGGAAGAAGGTGGTGGCAAAATGGTTCTCAAAAAGGTTGACCAAAGGAGCTAAGCTGGGGGGTGGAGTTGACACTAACCAGGACTAGATATAACACACGCTCATTTCCTTCAAAACACAGTAGAAGAAAATGATTCTCAGATCAGAAGACCCAGGATGGTAAAGCAAACTAGGCAGTAGACACTAGGGTTACACATCAGAGACAGGAGCTGACTGCAAAAGGGAACTTGTAATCACTTCCTTCCCACCCTCTTCAAAGTACCTTTTGCATAATATCCTCAGGCGGGTTTCCTAAGAGGCATTGTTACAAATTGGCACTATATAAAGTGCTACCAAATTAACCAGGTTTCACAGTGTTCTAAATCTATGCCCACAATATACAACGAGCTTTTTAAAACAAGAAAATGAGCCTATTTTTAACAGAGGGACATGAATAGTAACGCTGCCCATTCATAAATGACCATTGCTAAGTGGAAGATTATTCTAACATATTTTATTATTCAAAAATCACCAGGACTAAATAGCTGGTAAGATGAAGCTTTGGCTGTCCAAATGAGACTCATTCCAAATTATTGCCTTAAACTTTGGTACTGCTGAAAAGACTTTCGGTAGATTTGATGTGTTTGCAGATGCATCTCCCTTGGTGCCATCCCTGCTACTTCTGAAGAGCCCCTACACTTGGTGAGAAAAACCTGTTGAAATTTTCTGTTGATTCCTGTCACTAGGGAGATTTTCTTAGACAGCCGAAGGGCTTTCCCTCATGTGCTGCAGAGACCTTCATGCCTCTTCTGCCTTTCCTTCTGCCCTCCCTTTTAACCACAGTTTATTGGTGGCCTGGATTAGATTGTACCACTGAGACTATATGCTTTCAATTAAAAAATATTTTCTTTAATCATTTCAGTAATTCATTTTGCTGTATAACAAATTACCCCAAACTCAGTGGCTTAACAAAACCCAACCATCTATCTCAGAGTTGTTGTAGGTCAGGAATTTGGGAGTGGCTCAGCTGAGTGGTACTAGTGCAGGGTCTTTCAGCACATTGCATTCAAGATGTTGACTGGGGCTGCAGTCATCTGAAAGCTTGACTGTGGCTGGAGGGTCCACACCTAAGGTGGCTCACTCCCATGGCTCCTCATCATGTGGGCCTCTCTACAGGGCTTCTTGAGTATCCTCATGAGCAATCCCCGGGAGAGTACGACAGAAGCCATAATGTCTTTTAGGATCTAGCCTCAGAAGTCACACAATTTTCATAACATCTTTGTGGTTATACAGGCCAGCCCTTGTTAATGTAGCAGGAGACTACCAAGGGCATTTAGAATTATGGGGATAATCTTGGAGACTAGCTACCATACCAGTGAAGGGTATGTACTCAGCCTCTGATTTGAAGATATGGAAGCATATAGAAATCAAACTGAACTGACCTGCTTAAAAAGGTAGTCAGCTAGCACACTCTTTTCTATATGGTGATATAATTAATTCACTCATATTTATTTGGGGATAAATTATCTATTTTGGAGATTGTCAAAGTCATTATCAAGAGGATTATGCTTAATCTTATTTTTATTTATAATCCCACTTATTGCATTCTACTAGGTGTCAATTACAAGGCTAGGCACTTTACCCACATTTAATCTTCACAATAATCCTATGAGGTTGGTATTATCAGTTCCTTCTTACAGATAAGGAAATAGATGAAGAGTCTCCAGTTTACAAATAATCTAAAAGACCATTGAATGTAAATGCCTCACAGAAGGGAACCTGTAGCTTAGAGAGTTTAAGAGACTCTTCTGCAGTCCATAGTGAAAAAACGACTGAGTTGGCACCAAAGTCCTGGCCTTCTAAGTCTGGGAAAAGTTCTCTTTCAATTACGTGAAGCAGCTTTCTTGCAATATTTTTTCCTAACCAAAAAGCTACAACTCTGTTAAGACATCTAATCTCTGTGAATCTGTTAAAATGGGTATAACAATAAAACTTATATAGTGCTGTGAAGATTACATGAGCAAATGAATGTAAAGTGCCAAGTGCAGTACCTGCCATACATCAAACACTCATCATATGATAGCTCTTATTCCTGTCATTGTCGGTATCATTATTGATTTACAAACAAGAAAACTAACCTAAGCCATCATTCAGCACCTTGATGGTGGGGATCATGCATTAAAGTCAGCACTGTGCTGGACTCCACATCACCCTTCCTAATCAAATCAATCTGCTGAGTTGGCATAACATATTATGAATTAGCCAGTCTCTTCTTTACTCCACTACCAGGGGCACACAACTTAAATCCAGCCAGGGGCATGTGACACTCACTTTGGCTAAAAGCTGGATTTAAGATGGTTCCAGTGGGCACACATTTTTATATTTTAATAGTTATGTATTTATTTTAATAAGTATTAGAAAAATATAACTAGCAGATAAACCACTGTCTTAACTGATAATCTTCCCTTAGGGGAGGCTGAAATGGATGGATTTATAGAAGAATATTAAGTGAATAAATAACAGAAATGGTGGCATGCAATTACAATAAGAATTGTAAAGATGAAATGTAAATTAAGTTTTGGAAGCACTGATTTAACGTATGTTGAAAATGATGACAGAGATTTGACAGTTCATAATAGCTTTGTTTATTGTTATTATTCTTGTTATTTTGCCAGTGTACTCTCTTCTGAGGTAGCTCAGCCTGTGTTCTTTTTTACACATGCCACTCCATGCCTCTCTTATTGTCCTAACCTTACCTTAGAAATTATTTTCCACTCTCTTTACTTGGATAATTCCTCTGATCCTTTAAGTTTTGGATTAGGCATGGTCTCATTTGAGAAGAAGGAATATCCATTACCCTTTAAATCCAGCCTCCCAATGCATCGTCTTTATACCTCTATCCTTGCATTTAGCACTTTGTACAGAAATTAAATAATTTTATGCCTCTCTCCCCTACTTTTCTGGAGCACTATTTGTCTTCACGTACCCAGCACCAAACACTGTGCTGGCATAGGGAAGACCTTCAGTTAATGGTTACCTGAAATGAGCTAGTACCACAGACTGAAAAAGAAATACAGGCAATGTTCCTTCTTGCTGGTCCCTTAAAATTCACTGCTTGTCCAATGCACAGGGGCAATCATGAAAGAGCTTTGTAACTATTCTGTTTTATTCATGAACCTAGTGGCTATTAAATATTTCTCAGCTTGTCAAGTGTGGGAAAGGCAAGAGATGAATATGTTGAAGAAACGGTAGCATTGTTCGGGCTCTAGAATGCACAGACTTCTATTTGCTGTAACTGGTAACCTGGTTTGAACTGATAACTTTTAATTAGAACAAAACCTTGGGGAAAAGAAAAAAAAACCCTCCCGCATGCAAATGCTTCCATCTGTGATCCTATTAAACATTTGCTAGTTCAGCAAAGACTTGCCAAACTGCCACATTATCTCTTCTTCTTGATAATTAACATTTGATCCAGCAATGAAGAATGGTGGAACAAACATAGACTACGGGACTCATTTTAAACTGAGTATTAAATAAAACAAGCCTGCAACTTCATTAAAGTCTTGAATAACTTGCCAGAAATTGCTTTCTCCTCTAGTGTGATGAATCACTAGACTAGGCGGTTTCCATCAGGACAGGAAAGAAAAGTGTACTGGAAGAGTGAAGAGATTTAGATTCTATCTCTAATTTTGCTTTTGGGTAGGGCTTTGGGCAAGGCAGTGAACCTACTTAGACATGAGTTTATCTTATAAATTAGGGGATTGAACTAGGTTATCCTACATTTTTTCTAGGTTTAAAAGCTATCTTTAATTCATTTATACATATAATAAATATTTATTTAGCATCCACTCTGTGCTGGGCATGGTTCTAGGTCTTTGTGGGTAATCAGTAGCAAGATAGATGAGGTCTCTGTTCTACTGAGACTGGGTGATGGAGATAAGCCTTAAGCAAGTGACTATGCATGATTGGACAAATAACAATTTAAGTGTGTTTGCACTAAGCACGTTGAAAAGGGCAGGGTAGCATGACCATACATGGTGAGGAGACCTAGAGTAGCCCCAGAGGTCACAGAACGCTTCCCTGAGGAAGTGAGATTTGACAGCTACTATCTGACAGATGGGTAGGGGTGGCCCAGGGCAGGAACAGGGAGAAGACTGATTCAAGTAGAGGAAAGAAGCTGGGTGTTTGAGGAACTAAGAGTAACCAGTGAGGGGCTGGGAAGTCACATGAGCTGAAGCTGGAGAGGCCAGCTGCAGCCAGTCCATGTAGGACTTTATACGTCATGGAAAATTTAATCTCCTTCAGTGGTAAAAGGAAGCTGTCATTAAAGGTGATATAATTAGAAGTGAAAAGATTCACAGTAACTCTGACTAAGGAAACTTACTTCTCTTTGTCCTTATCCCCAAACTGTAATAGGCTCTGATTGGTAAGATCTTGAATTGGATTCTTCTGGATTCACTATTGCAAAAGAAATATTGTAATCTGAGGCTTCTTTAGGGTTCTTGAGTAATTCTACATGGCTTCCAGACCTCCAACCCTTGCAAATAAGCATGTGCTTAGTTTGCACATTATTGCAACATTCCAGGAAAGAATATACTGCTAGAATCTTAAGCAAACCTTCACTGATGGGTTCCCACACAAATGCTCTAGGCAGGAAATAGCACCTTTGTAAGAACCATCATGGACAATGTTTTGAAGGAAGTCAGCATCTTTTTTGCCTTTTGAACTCTATAAAGCTCACTTTCCCCTTTTCTCTTCTTCTCTTTGTAAAAGATCTAATAGCTTCCATTTAGAAGTTGAGGTGAATGAGAATCATGTGCTCCCTTTTTTCAAGGACACTAACATTCTAGATTTAACTCCTATTGCAGATGGAAAGGCTTTGTACTCTATTTTAAGACTCTTAGAAATCAGCCAGCTGCTGAGAAAGAAATTGTGGAAGTTTGGGCAGTGAAAGGGTTGAGTTGAGGATTTTCACAAGTGTGCCTGTGTATATTTTGACCACACGTATCACACTAAGAACTATGTAGGAGCCACTTGGAAACTGGTTATAGCAAAAATTCCCTAATAAATATCCTGGGAGGTTTATCTATTTTTTATTCTACCTAAACAAAAGTATTGTTTTTCTCCCCCTGCTTTTAAAACTACAACCCTTTCAGTGATATGCATTGTTGCTATTCTTGATGCCTAACCATATACAAGTCAATCCAATTATTGGACAAGAACCTTTCTCTAGGACCGATTTGGAGTTCACAATCAATATGGTAATGCACCATATTTGCCACTTATACTTTGCCTATCTGATTTATAGACAATCAAGCAGCCAACAAAAAAGAAAGAAGGAGAAAAATAGGTCATATAAACTCCAGGCCCTTTATTTCATGGAAGAGCTTTGGAGTAACGGAACTGGTTTACTAACTGAAATTCCAGCAAAAAACTCATGTGTCTAATGACCTGCTTTACCATGAAGGTTAGTCAGTTAGCAATGAGTCAGGAAGGTCTGTTGGAGGTTGTGGTAGTGAGAAGCTGCATATTCAGATAATGAAGTGACAGCAGAGGTACCCAAGTAACCACATTCTGCTATCTATGGCCAAACTGCAATAGTCTTTAAAAGTTATCAGTATTTTTAAAAAATGGTATAGTATCATGTTTAAGAACATAGATTTTGGATTCCAGCTTGACCACTTCATAGCTATGTGACCTTGGAAAATACTATTTACCTGTCTATGCTTGAGTTTCCTTAGTTATAAAATAGGCATAATAACACCTAAGGCTGTGGTAAGTAGGGTAAGTCTTCAGTGAGTCAAATTTTAAGTGGATGCCACAAAATAGTATTTTAATGTAATTAAACAACAATGTCAAATTGAATGCCAAAAAAAAAAAAAAAAAAAAAAACCCAAAAAACCACGATGAACAAAATATCAAAGAGGCTTTGTGTGTGAATGACTGAAAATACTGACCTTTAAATCTTTTGGAATTTTAACAAAAGTTGTGCAGTCACACACACAGCCTTTTCTCTCTGCCACTGTTGGGTAGCCATTTTGAACTTTCAGTATCTTTTGATTTAAAGAGTCTGAGAATATTCAAAATTATCCAGTCTTGCTTATGCCATATTATTGACTCATTTTATTTTGTTTGTTTTACTTCTTCTACTAGAATTTAATCTCTATGAAGGCATGGATTTTCTAAAACATGTTTAAGCTGAAATAGTTTTAGATTTACTGAAAAGCTGCAAAGGTAATAGAGATAATTCCCATATATTCTTCATCCAGCCTCCCTAATGTTAACATCTTATAAAACCATGGTACATTGATCAAAACCAAGAAATTAATATTCATAGTATTGGCACAATAGTATCAAATGAACTATACACTTCATTTAGATTTCTCTAGTTTTTCTATTAACTTAATTTTTCTGTTTCAGGATCCAATTCAGGATATCACATTGCATTTAGTCATTATGTTTCTTTAATCTCCCCCAATTTGTAACAGTTTCCTCTGTCTCTTTCTGCTTTTCATGGACTTGACACTTTTGAAGAATACTAGTCAGATATTTAATCAAATGACTTTCAATTTTGGTTTGTCTGATATTTTCTCATGATTAGACTGAGGTTATGAATTTTGGGGAAGAATATCAGAAGTGATGAAAGTACATTAAAAAAATCTTATTCAATGATATTTCCTCAGCATCTAGAATTGTGCTTGGCATATAGGAACATTAAAATATTTGTCAGTTATTTGAGACAGAGCTTATATGCATCTACCTGATGATGTGGCTGAATGATGTGTATATACAGATTTATAGCTATAAAAAGCTTTTCTAAAAAAAAATCTTGTAAAAGGTTTCTAAAGAAAATTGACTTCACTGAGACATGTACTTATATCCTAAGTCAAGGTGAAAATCCTATTTTCAATTAAGTTATTGACTGTCAGAAAACAAACAAAAGACACAAAAATATAAGAAAGCTAGATTTAAGTACAGTGTATGAGATGCAAAAAAATACTCACTAGTTTTGCTGCCAAATCATACAATGTTTTACACTTAAATAAGAGTTGGAATTTGTAGAAGGGAAGCAGGTGGGTGCTGCTATGCTCTGTATTGCCAGTATCCAGCATATTATGTGCCCCTCATGTGTGCTTTACATGAGCATTTGCTTACCCCAATCTATGCTACTGAACGTACTGCACAAGGAGGTGCATACTGGTCCCTAGGCAGCTGCTCCTCCAACTGGTTTGGCGGAAATGTCACAGGCTAATGTTGAGTCAAACAAATATGCATTCAAATCCTAGCTCTACTAGGGCAAGTTTTTTGAGCTTTCTGAATTCCATTTTCTTCATGTATAAAAATGGAAAGCCTTTTTACCTTTGTTGTCAGAGATGAAACAAAGTGTTTTTTTTATTTTTTATTTTTTTATTTTTTCAAAGTGTTCAGCAGGAATCCTAGCACATAGAGGATGGTCAATAAAGAATCTTTCCTATCTTTCCTTCTGTTTCTTTTCAGCTTCTCATCCTCTCTCCTGGTGAAGACGGGAGGGTTCCATTATAATAGACCACTGCCCCCAAGGAGGCAAGCGCTACTGACGGACAGAACTGGGAAAATATGTTTGTGGATTTGCCACTCAGAAGTGGCATGACCTTGGATAGGTTATTAACTAACCTATTTTTTTAGTATAATGGAGATAACAGTAATTACCTCAAAGAGATGCTGTGAGGATGCATAAAATGCTTAGGACTCTGCCTGAAACAAGTAATTCCTAATACATACTGCTTGTTGTTATAATGGATAGTTATATTTTATACACGTGGCTGGTGACGGTAAGACAGCTATGTGAGGGAGAAGAGGAAAATAAAACCAGATTTATTATGAAGAAAATAAAAAACAGAAAGACGATAATGTTGTCTGACTCAATAGCTACTTTAGAGCTGACTCTAAACCTTTCATGATTTAAACTTAACCGGGAGGAATGGGGGGAGGGGAAGGGGACATTGCTCTTCATTATTGTAGCATTTCCAAAGGTTTGAAACATGGGTCAGCAAATCTTTTCTAGGAGAGGTCAGATAGTAGATATTTTAGGCTTCAGTGACCACATACAGTCTCTATGTCCTATTTTGTTGTTTTCTCAAAACATTTTTAAAGCGTAAATACCGTTCTTTGGTCCACTGACCAAGGTCTGCTGATCCCTGCTAAAGTCAATTACTATATTTTAGAGAAATTTGAAGAAAGATGTAATGAGGAAGTGAGCTTAAAGGTTAGAGCATTACATATTTGCTGATAAGGGAGAGGAAGAGAGTTGCAGAACGGACAATTAAACCCCTTGTCAAAACCACAGAGTGGAAGCAAGAAACACCCAGAGTTGAAATCCAAGGCTTGGAAAAACATTCCTTTCATATATAGATAGTTCGTGATTTATTTGTGACACAACCAGCAGGAAATTCATTTGGCCAAAGCTGTTCATAACTATTAGAAGATAATTCTCCATGGGCCGCTTAGGTTTCTGCACATCACGTGAGCAAGACACTCACTGCTCCTTTGTTTCAGACTGTCTTTTGACGAACATCTGTGTAGTGAATAGCCTTGTAAGATAGAGATAGTGTCTCCCTCTGGAGCACAGACCAGGCATGCTTACTGACTATCCCAGAAGATCTGGGTTCTCTAAAATAAGGCTCTTTTTCTGTAACACACCCACTGCATGTGGTCATCTGGCCGCCTTAACGGTGGAAAAGAATGCTAGGGTAGCTGTCCTTTATCTCTTACCCAAGAGCCTCATGTCATCTGTCAACATCCATGAAGCTCTGGCAGATTTACTTAGCTTGTAAGTAGGAAAAAATCTCAACCCTTTCACATGGTTTGATAGCGATAGAAATAACAATGAGGGACTAGTTAAAGCCAGACAGCTAGAACGCTATTTAAAAATTTACCTTTAAAAACACATTTAGGAACATCTTTAAATGGTATGATACACTGAAACAGGAAAGGAGGTGGAACAACATGGTAAACAGTGACCTATTTAGCCTGCGTGGGTGATTTGGGTGAAAGTATCACATCGCCAAAGTCCCCCCCACATCTAATTTGGCCGTTTGTCTACTAAAATTGTCCACATTGTTCAAAGGGCTTCTCAAATACCACTTTGCCCAGAAGGGACCTTTTCTTCAAAGCTCAATAATTTATACCGCTTCCATTATATCATTTCAATAGTAGTGATCTCATGGACATGTTGGCTTATCCTAAATGATAAATCTAAAAGATTCTAGAATGTGTATGTTGTTAATAAATGTGTATGTTTTCATTTCTTTAGTTATGTATTATGGTTATTATGCCAGTCTTATGTAGATTGTAAGCTCGTTGAGATTAACAATCCATTTTTATCTGTCTTTGTACCCAAATTAGGTATTTGTTATAGGCTGAATTGTCCTACCTCCCCCCAAAATTCATATGTTGCAGTCCTAATCCCCAGGACCTCAGAATATACTGTATTTGGGAGATAAAGTCAACATACAGGGAATTCAGTTAAAATAAGGTCATTAGGATGGGCTCTAATCCAATGTAACTGGTATTCTTACAAGAACAAGGAATGTGGACCCAGATAGGGAGGGGAGATCATGTGAAGACACAAGGAGAAGATGGCCACCCGAAAGCCAAGCAGAGAGGCTTCAAAAGAAATCGACCCTGTCGGGGCAGTGGTGCGTGCCTGTAGTCCCAAGCACTAGGGAGGCTGAGGCAGGAGGATCGCCTGAGTCCAGGAGTTCTGGGCTGTAGCGCGCTACGTCGACTGGGTGTCCGCACTAAGTTCGGCATCAATATCGCGACCTCCCAGGAGTGGGGGGACCATCAGATTGCCTAAGGAGGGGTGAACTGGCCTGGGTCAGAAGGGGAGCAGGTCAAAACTCCCATGCTGATCAGAAGAAATCAACCCTACTGACACCTGAGCTCAGACTTTGAGCTTCCAGAACTATGAGAAAATAAACAACAAGAAGAAATGAATTTCCATTGTTTAAGTCAAAGTCTGTAGGGCATTGTTATTGTGATCCAAATAAACTAATACACTGTTCAATATTTAGCTCTTAAATAAATGAACTTTCTGTGGAAGCTATCCCTCCTTGTGGGTTAGATATTTCTCCTACTTATTGCAGTAACAGCTGGCACTAACTTCTATCGTATCACCCACCTATCACATTGCGTTGTAATAATCCCTGTATTTATTATTAGTATATATTATATATTTATATATGGTATATATTATATAAGTTATATATCTTATTATACAGAATAATAATATTATATCTGGTGAAAGTGACAGAAAATCTGGTTCAAATAAGATCAAGTAAAATGGAAATTTACTGACAGTTCAGAAGGAGATCTAGCTTTAGGCACGTTTTGCTTTAAAGACTCAGATTGCATCACTAAGGCCAGTCTCTTTTCATCTCTTAACTGTCTTTCTTCACACTAGTGTCATTCTTAGACTTCATGTCATGACAAGGCAGCTGCCAACAGATTCAAGCCTACATACTCCCAGGTTACTTGATATTCAAGTTTCAGCAAAATTCCCCAGGTCGCATTTCACTAGGTCAGGCCACATGCTTATCCCTGAAGCAATTAGTGGAAGCAAAGGATGCAATGCTCAGGCCTAGGTGAAATCCACGCCTTGCTAGGAAGTCAGAGGCAGAGTCAGACACCTGAAACCCAAGGACTGAGGGAGGGAGAGAGGGATAGGAGATGCTTTCCAGAGGAAAGTTGAGATCCAAGAGAAGGGAAATGGATGTTGGGTGGAAAATATCAAGTGTTCTTGATGCTTGTTTGTTGCTCTCATATGACTGTTAAGCTTCCAAAGACTAAACCATCCACTCTCTTTATCTTCTGGACCCAGAAAGTTCACTAAATATAAAATAATAGGCACCAATAAGTGTGTATTGAATGAATACATGCAGTAGATGCAGCACCATCAATGAAACATGAGAAAGAGATTTCTGTTCCTACTGCGACCAGGACAGAGTGGATGAGTTTCACTTGTCTCCAGAGTTAGAACAAGTCTGCAGCCTCACAGCCTGAGCCTGGCCTATGGAGGAAAACGGCCCTCTTCTCTTCCTCAGCAAGTAACACCCAGGCAGTTTTGGTGAGATAGTCCATATCAACTTTGTGATCAAATTCTATCTGGACATGGAAGAGTAGGTGAAAATGAAGATATAAACAAATGAGGAAGGTGTGACAACAGGAACCCTGTCCTAAAATTTTCTGTTCTTTACTTCAGTCGGCAAGTGGGAATGACATCAGATAGGTTACAGAACCACCTAGTGGTCGAAGAGCATCTGTGCTGGTATTATAGTATAGACGTGTGAGGTCTGTGTGTATAATGAACTTAATCTGTCATCCTGGGTGTGGGGGAGTGTTGTGCCTCAGTCACTGAAGGGTCTAGGTGCCCTCCTTGGCTTCTGCCTCTTCTCCTACTTCTGGGAATGCTACTGAGAGCAGGGATTTGGGATAAAATGTGTCACATATTGGCTTTTCATTCCTACTTTGTTACAGGAGGTGTTGGGGAAAGGAGATGTTGACATGACAAAGGAGGCTGAAAATGTTAGTGAAAATCTCAGTCCAACATGTTCTTCTCACATCTGTTAACTCCTACTGTCCTTAGTATCTGTGAGGGTGGGGAGCACATGAGGGACTTCCAATTTCTACTTTATATACTTTTGTACTGCTGGAATCAATTTACAATATGCTCGCATTGCTTCTGTAATAACAAAAAAGAGGAACCATTTGAAACATAAAGAAATGGATGCCACTTCCTCAGGAGCTTTCCCTGATATTTGAAGAGCAGAGTGCAGTCAACCTGCATTGATCTATCTACAAATCTCCCACTTGTACTTTTGAGGTATACAGCTGGCATTACAAGCATAGACAGTGACTTTAGCACTAAATGGTGCTAACTTATTCAGATGGGAAGTTGATCCATGGACCTTGTTAGCCTGGGAACTCTGATCTTCCTCCAGAGAGTCTTGCTTTTGGCAGTACAATACTACAGGCTCTTGCCCCTCATCCTCAAGGGAGGTGGCTTGCAGCAGTATTTGAAGGAAATGAGGCTGGCAGATGAAGATGAGATGGTACTTCATTCATAAGATGGTAGTCATAATTCAAAATGCAGTTTGGTGGCCTAGAAGTGCAGCTCTTTATGATGTTCTACATAAAGAGCCCTAAAGGCTTTAGATCATAATACATATAGCAGGAGTACTGATAATCAAGTACACGGTATTTAGAAATGTATCATCCCCCAAAACTGCATTTTGGGGAGGGTGATTTGTGGCCTG
Organism: Chlorocebus sabaeus; assembly: GCF_047675955.1. Classification (NCBI taxonomy): domain Eukaryota; kingdom Metazoa; phylum Chordata; class Mammalia; order Primates; family Cercopithecidae; genus Chlorocebus; species Chlorocebus sabaeus. The sequence continues at coordinate 38,053,911 of NC_132926.1, read as the reverse complement.
ATGGTTTGGAGAGGGAGAGACACCAGCTTCCAAAATACTAATTAGGAGAGTGTTGTAATAATTCAGGGGCAATAATGATGACAATTGCCATGGCAGGGAAAAGAGTGTTTCTTTGCCAGCATTGAATCCTCATTGTGCCCATTACAGTGCCCAGCATAGCATAGACCACTGATAAGCATTGGCTGAATAAACATTTACATAACCTGGATAATTAACCATAGTACTGTAGAGGATGAAGGCATGGGTGAGACTTGAAAGAATACAGAAGACTTGCTTAGTTTGTAGATGTAAGAAGGTATGGGGAGAGAAAATCAAATGATGACTCTGCAATCTTGTTGGTTAGTGGAATGGATGTGAGAAAGAGACGGAGAGAGAGGGAAAGGGAGAAGAAGAGAGAAGTCAAGAGGGCAAGAGATGGTAGGAAGGAGAGAGAGACAGAGAGACGGAGAGAGAGAGAGAGAAATGGGGGGAGAGAGAGAGAGAGAGCACACATTGTGGAGGGGCAGACTGCCAGAGTAGAGGGAGGAAGACAGGAGTTCCACTGTGCATAACTTGACTTTGAGTTGACAGTGGGTATCTTAAAGGAATGTCTAGCAGGCAATTGATAATAGGGATTTGAGTATGAGTGAAGTGTTGGCATTTGGGATATAAACTAGACACATCTAGCATAGAAGCAAAAGTTGAATCTGTAAGAGCAAACGAACTGTCTTGGAGGGCAAGATGTAAAGAGAAAAAACAGGGCTCAGAATTGAGTTCTAAGAAACACTGACTATTTCAAAATGTGTTGGGAACACTGGATAAACTTGAAGGTGACAAATTTCTACAATTGCCAGTTGGACTCTTCTTTACTAAAGGCTAGGTAAAATTACTTGATATTTTGAATGTAGACTATATAGAGAGTTATTCAAAGCCAGGTATAAAGTGGAAAATCTTGAGTTACACAGAAGAAATAAAATATTCCCATCTCTTATTTGTGCTCTGTTTTAAAATCTGCAAAAGCAACTCCAGCTTCTTCAATTAAAAAGTTTACATCTAAAGTTTGCTCTCATTTTAGTCCATTGGAGTATCCTTTTTCCCTTCTGTTTTTGCTTTTGTCCCCACTTTGTAAAGAGGTTGCTGAAACCTGTGCATCGAATTCTTTACAAAGCAACCCAGCCACTAAGGGACAATCAAAAAGGAAGCACAGTGCATTTATAACAACTTTGCTGGGAATCGGTGGGAGGGGAAACCAAAAGGAGTGCTGTCTAGATCAATGACCCCAGAGCACTGGGAAAAGTTAATTGGCAGACCGTGAAGGAACATAATGGGAGAACCAAGAGGGGCTTAAGCAACCTTTTTAGGATGAAAGGATGATACTTTTGGCAGTAACCATTTTTCACTTCCTTTCTTCCCAGTGGCCCTCTTCTGGTACGTTAACAAAAACAGTACTTTCCCAGATGTAGTCAGATATCTAGAAATAAGAAACTGCCTGGATGAGGGAGCTGCCGAGCACAATTACTGTCTTGAGTAGTGTTGAGGCACCAAAAGGTTGCTGGAGGTCATGTTGAAATAAACGTACATCACTTTAACTGATGCAAGGGGAAACAATTTCTCTACCAGGGATGTGTATATGTGTGTGTGTATGTGAGAATGTGCATTACCAGCATCAATCTGGATAGGTAAATGGAAACACGTGATTATTCCACAATGCTGCAAGTATGATGGAAACAATACACTTTTCACTAAGTAGATATCACATGGAAGCAGGACCCAGGTGTTTCCTTTCTGAAGGAAACTCCCAACAACACTGAACAACACTAAATCCAATGTCAACAATGAAAAGCATTGACAGAAAATCCAGTGATTCTTAAATCAGATTCTTAAAGGCTTAAAACACTGTAAATTCAGCTCATTAAACTGAAAAGGGGAGAAATTAAAAAGTAATCATTTTAATTATCATGTTTGTGTTACGTTTAGCCAACCGCTGCAATAATATCATTTGGCTTGTTCTACTGTAATTAATCTAGTAAGTGTACAAAGTAAACAGATTAGAACTATTTATAGCTCTAAGGCTCAAGTGGAAATGAGATATTGCCCAAGTACAATTACAATAAATATAGGGCTTGTTGATACTCCTTCAAATTACGCTGTTAGGACTTTTAACCCCCATGTTATTGTTCAACTGTACCAGCCTTCAGAAAACAAAGAAAATTTCAACAGTGGCTCTTGTCAAACTTATTCTCAGATGTACACGTCAAATTGAGTAACCAGGTCTTTGTTTTATGTGAGCCAAATTAGGTAAATCTCATTAAAGATAAGCTAACTAACATACAAACACCAAGTGCAGTTTTAAAAGAAATCTCTGCAATGAGGTGCAAAGAGTACATGATTTTATGAGTCAGTCTCACAGAATAAAAGTTATGGTCAATATTCATATCATTTTACTGCCATAGATGCCTTTAGACCCAGATAATAATGAATTATATATAAATGAAAGGAAATATATATCTGACACAAAAGAGAAAAAAATCTGTATTGAGAGGACCATTTTTTAAATGGTAATATCCCTCACTTAGTAAAAACAAATGAAAATTGCTCACAAGACCGCTGGTCAACTATTTAGGTATAATACTTGCAAATTAGGTCCAAAGTAATTATATTCACAATTGTAAGGGAAAAAAAGATCTCTCAAGATACTGCTGCTACAACTGTTGCTGAGACCACTACTGTCCATAATAATAAATAGCATCTACTATCTGTTGCAATGCTTTTAGTTCACAAGGCACCATATTAAGTACTTGGCATTCTTTCCCTCAGTTAATGCCATAAAGGCTCATAAAGGAGGTGTGGTAGTTATCCCTGTCCTGAGATGAGAAAACTGAGACTAAGTGAGGACAACTCCTTTATGATTCCAGTAGAGAAGCTGGCTTTTGAGCTCTGATTGATCAGATTACAAGGCCTGGGCTCTTAAACACTATATTGTCTCCTGGCAAATAGCAATTTCAAATGAAGAGTTTGAGTGGGACTTTCAAAAGTAGATGAAATAGTCTGCTCTTTTTAATTTTTTTTTTTTTTTTTTTTTTTTTTTTTGTAGAGACAGGGTCTCACTATGTTGCCAGGGCTGGTCTTGAACTCTGAGCTCAAGCAATTCTCCCACCTCAGCCTACAAAAGTGCTGGGATTACAGCTGTGACCCACTGTGCCCGGCTGGATATAGCCTGCTCTTTGTCTGGTTTGAATGAAGCCAAGAAAATCCACCTTCTGTTGCTTACAGAAGAGCCCACAGTTTTGCCTCAGTATATGGGGCTTAGGCTCTGGTTTTACCCCAACCACAGGTTAATGTAAACAGCTCATGAGTATATATCTGTGTTTATTCTCTACAAAAGAATGCCCAAATGTGTGTAGTCATTTTACATAAATGGTCTCTTTTGATCCTCTACTTGGTGAAGTGGGCAGAGGAAGCATTTTTCTCCCCATTTTACAGGAAGTATAAAACTTACTTTATTCAAGGCTGTATGATGGGTTGAGGGCAGAGCTAGAAGTAGAATCTATTTCTCCCTCCTCTCCCAACCACTTTGCACACCAGCTTAGCTCTTCTATGTGAGGGAAAGCAAAACAACTACAGTAGCCCAAAAGATTTTCCAGGCACCCTCTAAACGAAGTGAATAACACCTGGCTTCATGTTCTCATGTTATCTATAACTTAGAACTAGAGGCAGATATCTCCAGTTAATTTCAAAACTGAACCCAAGTTCACTAATCCAACCCTGAGAGACAGCTCTACTTCTCATTTGTTGTCCCAAAAACCCTTTGGGGAAAAATCAAAAATGTAATTCATCGGTTCAGTGCTGGATATGTAATTTATTTATTTTTATCTAGTTTGTCTTTAGGATGAAAAATAAATTATAAGGCAACATGAATTCCATTCAAATGCCACCCTGTTTTCAGGTTTTCATAACTACTCTTTGTCAAATCATGACTATACTCTTTGTTAGCTATGTAATCATAGGGCAAACACTTTGCATCTTTAAAATAATCTAGAACTATAATAATAACATCTATTTCACAGACTTGTTGTAATAAAGGATATATGCATGTGACACACCTGGCAGGGTGCCTGGCACGTGGCATATGACAAGTACGTTACAGTTGTTGCTGCTGATGTCAATCTTCAATGCATTTTAAAATGTATATTTGAAGATATGTACCCAAATAATGATTATGCTTTTGTCAATTTATCTTAATGTTGAAGTTAATCAGATTTGTCAACTAATCCAATATACCATTCAACTGGGAATTAATATTGATTAATTTGCATCTCCCTTAATAAGGGGTATAAGGTGCCAGAGCTGTGAAGACAGTCCCTGCACTGGATGAATTCACTTAGGCTTTCTCTTTACTTTCTCAAGTAATTATTAGTATTTCATTAAGTTGTGAACTCCTTGAGGGCAGAGTTGGTTGTTTTTATCTGTATTCTTCCATAGAATCTATCATATAGTAGTCACTCAGTAAACATTTGTTGAACATTAATTTGAAGCCAGAAAACTAAAAGCTATTCATCCATTAAAATAATTTATATAAGCTTTGAGATTTCCAGTGTATCTGGTCAATGAGAGCACCTCTAATTCTCTGGGATCTGAATTCTATTCTCAGGCATGGAATCCTTTATTTTTTTCTGAGCAGAGCTTATAACACAAAAGAAAGAGGGAGAGAGAAGGAGAAAAAATAAGCACAGAAAGAAAAGAGAGAAGTAGTGAGCACGTTGAAGAGAGAACAAAGAATTAATAATTTTTACTTTTGTCTTTCACCAAATATCCTTCAGTAGGTTTTTTTTTTTTTTTCAGGTATGACTATTTATAACTTTTACAGCTAAAAGTAAAAAAGCTGCTGGTTGTTGTATTAAAATACTTCAATTAAAATGGCGGTGCAACTTGGACCTGATTTGTCATTGCAGCTATTATCCATGGTTTGGAGATTCCTGGAAGTCTTACAGTAGCAGAGTAGAAGGGAAAGAGCATGAGGCTTTGAAATCAGACAGACGTGGTCCTACAGCAATCTGTATTACCTTGTCCAATTGAATTAACCTCTTAGAGTTTCAACTTATTCATCATTAAAATAAGACAATATTAATTCTCATCTGAAAACTATATCAAGATCCAGAGCACCAGCTCTGGAGTGAGGCTCAAATGATGGCTCCAACATTTACCCGCATGGTAACTTTATGTGAACTTCATTTTCCTTATGAATGAAAATAAGTATTAATGATGTTACCTCATCAGGTAGGGAGGAGACAAATTAGAGAACCAGAAATAACTCCATTCTACACATTAGTAGAACTGCATTATCAAAAATTATACTCAATTACTATATTTTTAATTTTCTCAATAAAAATTTTGTGGAAATTTGTTCTCTTTCATATATATAATATGCATTTTACATCTATAACATCTATTTTACATGTACAGATATTATACATAATGTCCTTGATTTTGTCTCTTGGCCAGCAAAGCTAAAATATTTATCCGGCCTGATACAGAAAAAGTTTTCTGACCCCTGGTTTCAGCTATAGGGAGTCACACTGTCCTGAGATACTACTTCTTCTAAGTCATGTATCTTTTCCATTAATAAAGCAGATTCCATTAAGGTAAAAGTAGAGAGATTGAGGCTAGAGGAGAAAGAAAAATATAGACAATTTTTAAAAGAGATAATTCTTTCCTTAAAGGAGAGAAAAGGTTCCATTTTTTTCAGGACTAACCTAGAAAAATGCTTTATGGTTTAGCTTAACAGACCTATCCTGGAGAGACTATAAAATACATGGTGTTGGAACAATTGGTTATGCATTATGGGGGAAAACACCAGAAATTGATTTCTTCTCCATATAACAAGAGGTTAACAAATTTTAAATGTAAAAAGCAAAACTTTAAAATCTTTAGAAGAACTATTGAGACTGTTTTTATGACTATGGGATAAGGCAAAAAGACACAAACCTATACAAATGTAACACTGCAACCCTATGTAGATACCCAAGGAAACCCTTGCACACACGGTAGATACACTGCTTACAGACCATTGTTTGTAAAAGCAAGACTGGAGACAAACATAACGTCTATTAGCAGAAAAACAGATCAATGTGTGATGATATGCTCATGGTGTAATACAGACCAGTAAACAGAGCCTCACCAAGTACTCACATAACTGAACTGCACGAACTTAGGAGAAAAAAAGTAAGTTACAGAAGAACAGCACAGCATTGTATCATTTATATAAAAGTCAAAAACATGCTAAGTAATACTACAATTTTTAAGAATAGATACATATGTAGTAAAAACATAAAGAAAGGCTCAAAATGATAAACTAGTAACCTCTGAGGGGAAGATACGGAATGTAGTTACATAATATGCAGGGTGTTTTAGATAGATTTGATATTTTTTCACATTTCACTCTAGATACAAGGTACATGGTATTATATTTTTTGTCTTATTGCATATATTACATTTTATGATAAATATAAAAATCAAATCCATTAACAAACAACACAAAAGACTCCCTCTCCTTTATAAGCATTGCCTTTGGAGAGTTATACTGATCTTTCCTGGACTTTCCATATTGCTGAAATGAACACAATTGCTTTCTTCAAGAGCAGCGCAGCTTTCAATTTCTCAAAAATATATTAGTTATTGAACTAAGGAATGGTTACCGGACTTTTTGTGAAGAGTCTTGTTACACCCCAGGAAGCTAGTGTTAATAAGAGATGAATGTCCTTGGTACTTCGCAGTGAATCAGGTAACTACAAGATTGAGAGAGGCACTGATGAACCGAAAAGAAAAAAAAAATTAATCTAATGGTAGAATATCAAACTCTGAACTATGGGTGATATGCCTGTCTAATAGTTACATTTTTCAATGCAATTAGACTGGAAGGATAACATTTTATTTGTTTATTGATTGAGCCAGGGTCTCCCTCTGTCGCCCAGGCTGGAGTGCAGTGTGATTATAGCTCATTGCAGTCTCAACCTCTTAGGCTTAAGTGATCCTCCCACCTCAGCTTCCCAAGTAGCTAGGTCTATAGGTATACACCACCATGCCTATTTTTTTTATTTTTATTTTTGTAGAGACAGGGTCTTACTATGTTACAGGCTGGTCTCGAACTCCTAGGCTGAAACACATGACCTCTCAAAGTGCTGGGATAACAGGTGTGAATCATTACACCTAGCCAAGGATAAAATATTTAAAAGTCAAAATTACATTAAGTGTTATTGTAGCAAAATTACATTTTCCTTCTAAGGTATAGTTAAAACTTCTTCCAATCAACTCAAGAAGCTTGAAAACAGCATCTATAAATTAATTAACTCTCTCATTTAGTAAAATATTTGTCCCAGGTGGCAAGTGTGTGTGTACATACATGCACACACACAAAAATGTGTAAATTTTTTTTTTTTTTTTTTTTACAAAGATGATATACTACATATATTTCATGATAAAATTAAAATATATTCAGGGAAACCTTTACCATGTCAGCATTTATTCTTTTTTTAATATAGCTAAAATCTTATTACCATCTCAGAATTTATAGAATTTCAGAATTGAAATGCTTTAAGGAATCTAATACAATTTCTTCATTTTATATAGAAAAAATTAAGGCACAAAAATTACTTATTGAAAATCTTACCACATTTTTTACCCATAACAGGGTTAGCACTAAGATATGTATTTACCACTCCTGGTTCAAAAGTATGCACGAAATGTGTCACTTAGTTACATGAAAGGAAATAGATGGTTGGGCACAGTGGCTCATGCCTGTAATTCCAGCATATTGGGAGGCTAAGGTGGAAGAATTGCTTGAGCCCAGGAATTCAAGACTAGCCTCAGCAACATAGTGATACTCTGTCTTTATAAAAATATGTAAAAAAAATTTCCAGGTGTGGTGGTGACGTGTGCCTGTGGTCCTAGCTACTCAGCAGACTGAGGAGGGAGGACTTCAGCACGAGAGGTTAAGGTTGCAGTAAGCCATGATTGCACCACTGCACTCCAGCTGAGGCAACAGAGAAAGACCCTGTCAAAAAAAAAAAAAAAAAAAAAGGATGTGAGGTCACCTTTACACACTTATCATTAGATACATGGAATATGCATGTCCTGATTTGGACTATACAATTTAAGAAAGACATGAATAATTTGGAAGGAATTTAGAGATTAATCCAAAGGCAATCAGAAAAAGAAAATAAGTTGGGGGGGGGGGGGAGGAAGCAAAAACCAAAACATTGAAGTAGAGAATATTAAGCTTGCTGAGAAGGAAGCCAAAAGCATAACTTTGTTCATGGTGGGCACTTAATGGCTTGGAACTGCATTGGGAAAACTCATAGAGCAAGAGTGGAAAACATTTTTCAAGTTCCTAAACCAGGAAAATCTCAAGCAGGGGCCTTATTTCTCCCCTTATACTTGCAAATGTATATTTGATATTATTTTTCCCCTCACTTGAAGATGAAAAAACTGAGAATAGACAACTTAAAACTTAAAACTTTGAGATGCACAACAAATACTACAAATACATCTTATTTCTAGATTAGAGTCAACTAAAGATCAAAGGGAAGGAAGAGATTATGAACAGAACGGTGAGACATCACAGGGATAGAGACAGAGGTAGGGATAGAAGCCATACCCTAGGCATTAGCTGTAGTGTTCTTTAAAATCCTGATAAACTGCCTGCTTTTTATAGCTCTCTAACTGTTCAAACTTGCAGGCTCTATTCTGATCAGAATAGCGTAATTGTCAATGTGTATAAAATGATTTTTGGAGCAGTGTCAGCAACTAGAGCACTATCAGCCTGGGAATGGGCCTGGGGAAATCGGGGGGTGTGCATGGGAGGGGAGGCAGATGAAATGAAGACTGTTAGGATGGTAGTGAATGAATACTCTCTTCCAGATCTTGACTAGGGACCACAGGTTCCCTGCTTTAGTCTCAGAGGATGGTGATGTGATCCCATCTCCAATAAAGAGAAAAGAACCAAGTTCCAATTGCAACATGATAAATTTAAATTTGTGATTAAGAAAAATTTATCAACACTAGGACTATAATGGATTTTTGAGAGGTTTTCCAGACATGTTAAATTAATATCAGCAAGAACTGGCTTATGTTATGTGAATATTTAAAAACTGCTTTAGAAATGAGTTTGAGAATTGATTTAAAGCATTCACATATCTTTCTGCTGCTTATTTGTAGTAGTTACTGCTTTTATGCCACGTACATAGGCTTTATTTTGATACACTAAACTTTGAAAATCAATGTTTACATAATATAGTATAAATATTAAAACAAATTCTCCAGCACATCTTAGCACAATCTCTCCCAACCTTTCTTCTGTTGGTTTTTGTAAGGCCCCAGATTCCTCTCTAGCACCTTCAATCCAGTCTTGACTTTCACATGGTCACCTTAGCTTCCATTCTTCCTGTAGCTGACTCCTGGTTAAGACAGAGCCTCCACGGTTTGCTCATAAATGATTCTCTCTTATTTTACATGAATAAAAACAGAAAGTCAGTGTGACTCATGTCAAATATTAAATTCTAACTTTGGTTCAAAGTAGATGATCAATGTAACCATGTTTAAACACCCTTCACCTCATTGGAGATGCAGTTTAATCTTTTATTCAAAGCACAGAAATGATTGGCTCTATTACAGAAAATATAAAAACCAAGTTATCTCATCAGAAGACTGTGATCTAAAGCAGGGTCAGAACAGAACATGATCTAAAGAGAAGATACAAATTGAACCTAGGTTAAGTACGACTTTGTGACAGACCCAGACATGTGAGGAGTACCTAAATAAGCATTTTGGCCAAGGGATGTTGTTCAATACAACTGCTCATGTAGTGAGTAAAATGTACCACATTTAAAATATACAAAAATAGTTTTAAAAAATGTATTAGAAAGCAAGCCTATCTATAGGCTACAGAACATTATGAATAGAATACCCAAATACCCTCAAAACAACCACGTCCAAACAAAAAACAACAAAAAAATGCAGCATTTTAAATCATTTGACTAAGAAATTCAACTCTTAAAGCTCAATACAAATTTATATAACAAACTGATTTATGCAGATGTCTGGATTTGAGGTGTTGCTTTTAGTTTTTTTACTGTGGTAAAACTTAATGCTTAGGAATTTAAATAGGAACAAATTGGGCAATAAGGCCTAACTTGAGCAAAGCCGCAGTCAGATCATGCTATACATTTGACTTTATCGTTAGCATTAAGTATTGATACAATTTAAGCACAATTAGTCAAATATTAGGGGCAGCATGAAATGACTAAATTCGGTGGGCATACAGACCCAATCAGGAAATTTAAAATGGGATTACTTCAGAATTTCTTAGAAAGCTGTGTAAAGACAGTGACCTAAAAATTACACTGTCAGAATGACTCTTCTAAATAGGACGGGAAAAAAAAAAAGGCGCCTCCCTTTGAATAAAGTCTTCTCTTCCAATGTGGGAATAATTTGAGGTAGGGGGTGCTTATCATCTGTTTGACAATATTCATATTCCACTGTTACAGAGTAGTAGAAAAACATCGAAATAGTTGAAAACCAAAGAGCAATGCCTTGTACAAACATGGATGTGATTTTCATGCTTCAACAACTAACAGAAAACTATACTCACACTAAAAAAAACTTAGGAAATAAAAATATTGATATTTTAAGAATTTAAATTGGCCAGGCATGGTGACTCATGCCTGTAATCCCAGCACTTTGGAAGGCCTAAGCAGGTGAATCACAAGGTCAGAAGTTTGAGACCAGCCTGACCAACGTGGTGAAACCGTCTCTAGTAAAAATAGCTGGGTGTGGTGGCGGGAGCCTGTTATCCCAGCTACTTGGGAGGCTGAGGCAGGAGAATCACCTGAACTTGGGAGGCAGAAGTTGCAGTGAGCTGAGATGGCGCCACTGCACTCCAGCCTGGGTGACAGAGTGAGACTGTCTCAAAAAAAAAAAAAAAAGAAAAGAAAAGAAAAGAATTTAAATTGAGTTTACAATAATGACCAACCTGAGCACAATGAACAGCAAATGTGATACTCTAGTTATAAAAATGCCAACAGCAAAGCTGCACAACTTAGTTTTTAAAAAAAGTACAAAAACATCAATTGTCCAACAATACGGGCTAAGTAAATTAAACTCCACTCACTTAATAAAATGAAAGCCAGCCATTAAAGAGAATGAAGTAAATCTAAATGTTCAGCATATATAATGCCCACAACAGACTAAGTTTAAAAACAAGAGACTTTGAAAACATTATGTAAACTCAAAGATGCCAGAAACAAAAGGCCACATAGTACATGCTTCTATGTCTATGCGATGTCCAGAATAAGCAGATCCAGAGACAGAAAAAAAGATTAGTAGTCGTCAGGATATGGAGGGAGGGGCAAATTGAGATATAGAGGATTTTTGTGGGGTGAGGGTGGGGGGGTGATAGAAATATTCTGAAAATAGTGGTGGGTGATGACTATACAACATTGTGAATATACTAAAAAACATTGAATTGTACACTTTAAAATGGTTAAAATGGTAAATTTTGTTATATGATTTTAATTCAATAAAAACAAATTTAAAAGGTATGTGCATGTATGTATTCTTGTGTACACAAGTCACTAGAAAGAGCTGGGTTCTTGTGTGTATAGTCGGTAAAAAGTATGCTAATCTATTTAAAGGCAGTTATGGGGGGAATGAAATTTGGGGATAGAGGGGCAATTTCACTTGTTTAGTATTAATATTCTTCTGGGAAAAGGTACTGTATATATTTTAGTCTCTATTAAAATCTATCCTAAAACCCTTCTCTTGAACTCCAGAAACATAGATGTTCTGGTGGTTGCTCTGCCTCCCATTCCCCTTTCCTTGCTTTTTAAAAAGTTTATTAACATATAATTTACATACCACAAAATCCACCTATTTTAGTATACACTTAGTAAACATACAGTTGTGCAGCCATCACCACTCAAAAAGTTCCCTCCTGCCTCATTTGCCGTCAATCCCCACTACCACCTTCTGGCAACTCCTTATCTGCTTTGTCTTTATGGATTGGCCTTTTCTAGATATTCACATAAATGGAATCATATGACATGTGGCCTTTTGTATTTGGGTTTTTTTTTTTTTTTAACTTGGCATAATATTTTTGAGGGTCATCCATTTTGAAACAGCTTATCAATAATCTGCTTTTTATTGTTGTATGGAGGTATTATCATGATGACGGTGTACCTAGAAAAGGAAAAAGATTTTACATTCTGAAAATTAAAAATTAAAACACAGAAAACAAAAGGGCTTTTAGTGCCATCCATTGCCTAAAGACTCTACCAAGTTCTCCAATATTATCAGACCATGAAACTGATAACTGAAAGCAAACGTGTCATTAAATTTTACAGAGACACTCCTTTGCATTATATTCTAACTAGGAAAATATAAAATAACTACATTTTTTCCGTTTGTAGGAAAATGAGTCATCCAACTAGATTAAAAGTATAATTTACAAGCATGTTAATGTTTCTGCTGAGTACTTCATTTTCTCATTTTTTTCTTTATTCATTTGTGTGTGCCACAAGTGCTGATAAGCTATCGAAAACACCTTAATGCATAATTAATCACTCTGCAAGCAATCAGCAGATTTAGTGCTAGTTGCAGAAATAAACCAAATTCATATATGCAAGGTAAGCCTAATTAGTTAAGCTCACAAAAAATGTAATATCCGATTTTTAGAACCTAATGTGCTCAACAAAGTATTTGTGCTTTTAAATTAGAACAGCTCTCTATTTAATTAGTCCTCATTTGAGTATGTAATCATTTTAATTTATTTACACAAACACAGGACATTGTGCTCCATCAGCAGATAATGTTCTTCATTAACCAGAGTAGGAACTTTGTGCTCAAAGGCAGCAGAAATATTTCCACCTGTGATGCAAAATCAGAACTGCATACTATCAAATTGCATTCTCTGGTTTTGATGGTCACCATCCTAAGATACATATTTGTTAATAATAACACAAGTTTGACTAAGTACTCTACCAATCCATAGAAATTGACAATTTAAATATTTAATGTTTCATTTTACCTATTGCCCAGTTACAAAATGGATATTTAATTATTAATGAACAAATTAACTTACCGAAATTCAAGTAATAGTAATGTACTACAATTCAAACTTCAATAATTTGGATGGTGGAGAAGCAGAGTTAATTTTTTAAAAAGTTAATTCTTTGTTAGGGGTGCAAAGTAATAATAGCCTAGATTGTAGACAGTGGTAAGGCTATGTTTTATTTATACTGTATAAAAACAAACACTGTATGCTTGGCAGGCTAATGACAGATCATTCTTATGTATTCATTAAAGCACATGAACCAATTCTTCCTTTAGGCGTTTCCAATAAACCTTGATACCTTGTTACTGGCACACTGCTTCTGCTAAATCCTAAATACACTCTAAGAAGAAAAAAAAAGAGGCTCTCTTTAACTCATCTGCTGTTATGTTTTTTGCTAGTAAATAACAGTTGAAATTTGACATGTCACAAAATGAGTCAGTGGATAGCATGTGATGGCAACTTTAACATGAGGAACTGTTTGGGTAGGTTTGCTCTACATAGTATTTTGAAGGAAGGTCCAGTGCTACTTTTTGGTAAGTATGCTTCATTGTACAATCTGTATAATGAGAGCTGCTATATTGTTTTGAAAACTTTCCATACTACTTTATGAAAGGCTAAATACTTGCTATATACACACATTTTTTTTTCTTTTGTTTTCTTTCCACAAATGAAGGGAAACAACTTGTGTGAGTAACTACATCAGATCTGCTTTATATAACAGCATGGCAAATGTGGCCTTGATTTCCCATAACTCTTCATGATATACAGCATCTCTATAAAGTAATATTTTAACTTGTACAATTTCCCTTTAACCAAAGTTTAAAATTCTTCATTTATGTGAAAGAAATCTAGTGTATACTTTACATCAGAAAGTCTCCCTTTTTCTGTAGGTAGTAAGTACTGCAAGCATAATTGTATAATTTTAACTTTAGAGACAACTGACAACTCTGGAGCATATCTGAGTTTAAAAATGCCTATTAAGGTTAAAAATATAAATGTGCAAAATACCAAATGTACAATGCTAAATTCTATCCCAAATCATGTCATTAGATACATTTTAAAAAACTCTCTTTGATTAGGTGGCCACTATCCAAGGATAGTATCTTAAGATTTCTAGAACTTTACATTATCTGCATAACTACATCTGGAAAAAGAATGTCTATTTCCATAAGCCTAGTTACACAGCTCTTGAAAATACCCATTGATAAAGTATTATAGCAATGCCATAAAATATACACTTACTCTATATGTAAAGTCAGCTACATGATCTTGGCATGTATACATGCATGAGTAACACACTAGTATAAGCCAACTTGCCACTCCACTCACAAGTACAGTATTTGGAGACAAGGCATGTGTCAGTCTGTCACTCCCACAGTGAGTTTCAGTCACTCGGTGACAATCACTGGATGTGCTTTTAGTTATGCTGAGTGTCTCTAGTGTTTAAAGATACCTGTATGCTTTAGCATAAAATGGGCCTAAAGCAAAGCAGGTAATCTACCTGGTACTCAACTGAAGAAACAGAAATCTATTCCAATGATAGACCAAAAAAAAAAAAAAAAAAAAAGCCACATAGTACTTTTTGACACACAGTACAGCAGTCTTTAATGTATATATAAATATGCCTACATAACAGAGTTTGATAAGAGAAGTTTTGGCTATATATGACTCTGCATGTAATCCAACTCTGGAACAAAATTTGCATCAATTCCAACTCCAATGCATAGCTGTTTTGACAGAGCAACAGTTAAGCATAAAATAGCTTTGCACCTTATTATTTTGGAGCAAAATAAAAAATTACCACCAACAAAAAAAACCTCTACAATAACTTAAACTAAAAATGTTGTTGGGGATAGAGTAAACAACAAAAAAGAAAATAATTTGATGCATATGTGGGTATTTGGCTGAAGATTAAGTCTTAAGTCTAACCAACAGCGAGATAATTTTAATTTCCAAAGCACTTCTACCATTTATTAGCAATATTTGGATATTAACGGAAGACATTTGCCTTAACAAAAACTATATTGAAAAAGACAAATGAATTGAAAAAGACAAAAGTACTATCCAAGAATTACAATAAAAAATTTGGTTAAGTTGGAAAGCCTATCAAACTGCTTTTCTAAAGCAGTTTGTTAAGTTTGAAAACCTAGCCCAAAACCAATTAATGACAAGTGAGTTTCTCCAGATGATTAAGAATGAAGAAAAACATACTTATGTGAATCAATAAATATGTTATTTCTCTCACCCTCTTTTTATGCTTTGAAAACTTGTTCTAAAAAAGAACCATTGATACATCAGTTTGGCATTTCTTTTTATTTAGTCTGCAAATCTCTTTAAAAAAAAAAAAAAAGGCAGTATTTTCCTCCCTGTACCCTATCTTTCTCATAACTACAACTGAGCTTTGTCCAGAATCAGAGGCAGTTTTTCTAGAAAAAGCCAGTGATCAATATACAAGATACAGTATTTTCCTACAGACTCTCTGGCAAGAGAACATGACAATATAAATCAAATACATTTAATACAATAAAATAATGTAACTCAAACTGCTTCTCATTTAATCCCCTTTTTGTCTGATTCTATATTAGCTGATTTCTATCCTTAAAGCTTAAATTAGGGGTCAAAATCAGAGCCTAGTTAAAAAAGAGACAAAGAGAACAGTAGTTTAGTAAAAGTAAACTCAATAACACAGTTAAAATTAATTGGGAAAGTTTTAATTAATAAGCATTCAAATGTACTTTACATTGATAACTGCAATACTGAATTTTGTAAAACTTTAAATATTTCCCTTAAAAAAGGTTAGTGATTTTTTTTCTTTTTGGGAAATGTGGAGATCCAACGATTATAGCATTAATGCAACCATTCCAGGTCCCTCAGGTTGAGTTAACATTAATATCTAAATAAGTGTTCCCATTTCATGTCTACAATAAGGTAGATTGTGAACTTCCTGTATCTCTGAATTTTAGCAAAAATTCCACGAGATAATTTACAGTAATGTCAAATTTTTGGAGTGCAAACTCATACTCTACATTTGGATCACTTTCCTGCTTTGAGTGTACCTGACTTGAGAATACAAGGCAATTTTTCTTTCCTAAATCCTTGGAAAAATATTTTTGCAGTAAGTCTTGTGTCTTTTTTTTTTTTTTTTTTTGAGATGGAGTCTCCTCGCTCTGTCGCCCAGGCTGGACGGAGTGCAGTGGTGCGATCTCGGCTCACTGCAAGCTCTGCCTCCCAAGTTCACACCATTCTCCTGCCTCAGCCTCCTGAGTAGCTGGGACTACAGGCGCCCGCCGCCACGCCCGGCTGATTTTTTGTATTTTTAGTAGAAACGGGTTTTCACCATGTTAACCAGAATGGTCTCGATCTCCTGATCTCACGATCCGCCCACCCTGGCCTCCCAAAGTGCTGGGATTACACGCATGAGCCACCGCGACTGGCCGTCTTGTGTCTTTACTGTGACTGGGTTGTTTTAAAGAAAGGTTATCAGCTTTGTGTTTGGTTTCCCACAGTTGATAAAAATCTATCAAAAACATTATAATTTGCAAGGAAAAAGGTTTTTCAAAGGCTGCAGGAACCAGAAAGAATTAGCATTTCTTATTTGTATAAACACAAACATTTAAAGCTAGTCATACTGCAGATAAATCCAATATAGTATTCAAAAGTTCTATAAAAATGAACAAGAGATACACATTTACTTTCATTGCTCCAACAGTCAAATGTAAATCTGCATGAGAGTTGCGCTGCAGCAGTTCGCCGGTCCAATTTAAGAGTTCAAGGTCCTTTTTGTACATTTGGCCCACTGATGTTCACATCCCAGATAAATTTTCAAAAGACGGAAATCAGGGCAAAGACTCCATATAACAAAGCGCAAGGATATGCTACTAAAAGTTGCTGTCCTTCCATGGCTAATGCAGAAATAAATATTTTGGAAGCAGAAAAACTACACCATCCAATAATCCCAGCAGTGAGAATGATTCCTACCATTCCTCTGTAACCAACAAGGAAAAAGGGGGGAGGAGAAAAAAAAACAGATGACATTAGTTATGTAAGAACACTACAATAACCTATTCTAAAGCATTTTAAATTTACATTTTAAATCTGCAAGTAGACGTATGCAGAAATAATCAAGATTTGTTTTTTCAAATTCTAAAATGTACCTCACAGTAAATTCAACGATGGTGAATCATTTCATGTGATAAACAACTTTTTTTAAACTGTTTTACTTTTTAAAAATATAAAGTCTCTCACTCTTGGCACTATTAACATTTGGGCTGGATGTATCTTTGTTGTGGGGGCTGTCCTGTGCACTGTCACAATGTTCAGCAGCATCTCTGGCCTCTATACATAAGATACAAGCAGCACCCTTGACCCCCATCAGACATTGTCAAATGTCCCCTTGGAGGCAAAATTGTTCCTAGTTGAAAAAAAGGTTTTAGCAGAAAATAACTTCTGTAAAATTCAAATATGAATACATAAATTCTTAATGAATAAGAGTGATTTCAACACTGAAAATATGAAATATTTCTATTGAAAGCAGAAATAGTATAAAGCATCACTTTGCCAAATTTCTTGTATCAGACAAATAATTGACATATTTGTCTCTTCTCCCAAACCTCCACTTTAGCTTTCAAAGTGTAACAAAGCCTGACCACTGGTAATGTCTAACACTAGTCACAAGGAGGATTTTATATTGAGACCATCTGTACACTGGCCACAAGAAGGAACCTTATTGGCGGTAATGTATACCTTTCTTTTTTTTTTTTTTTTGAGACAGAGTTTCGCTCTTGTTGCCCAGGCTGGAGTATGCAACGGGGCAATCTCGGCTTACTGCAATCTCCACTTCCCGGGTTCAAGTGATTCTCCTGCCTCAGCCTCCAGAGTAGCTGGGATTGCAGGCATGTGCTACCATGCCCAGCTAATTTTATATTTTTAGTAGAGACGGGGTTTCTCCACATTGGTCAGGCTGGTCTCAAACTCCTGACCTCAGGTGATTTGCCCGCCTCGGCCTCCCAAAGTACTGGGATTATAGGTGTAAGCAACCATGCCCAGCCATACCTTTCCTTTTAACCTAACATAAAATATCATTTAAAAATTACACATACTTAAAGCTGCTTACAAGTACATTTATCTGAGAAACACAGTAGGCTGATAAGTCTCTTGTCATAAAAAGATTATGTTTCATTTCCAGTTAAAAAGCTGCCCAATAGAGTATGTATTTATTACTCATACATTTGGCATATGTCCAACGATTTCAATAAATTAGGTGGATCTAGAAAACACCAAAGAGGGTAAGCATAATTTGAACAATAATGACTTGACCTTTCTCATGTAATATTTAACAATCACTCTGTTCAATTTGTTACCACTATGACAATGGTAAGTAAACACAAAACTAGTGAAATTCTTGATCATGGGTAAAACAGAGATGGTATAAAGGTTTTAAAATTTACTCTCATTACCATTGTTCTTCATCCAAAACCATTTGGCACCATCTCTACTACAAGAGGCACTATCTGATATGTTTGCTGAATCGGTGATTTATCTCAAACTGAAGATGAGGTGAATCCTACTACATAGAATTGGTCAATCAACCCCCAAAATAAAGAACAGTACTTACTGCAAAGAAAATATCACTGCAAAGCTGGAAAGTAGGATCATAGGCAGAAGACAATATCCAAGGACACTTGCCACACAACCAAATGAAACACCTGTCATACTCATTAAGTTTAATAAACAAAACATTCCTAGACATCCAATTGCACTGATCCCGTATACATAGCCAAACTGGATTTTGCCAGCCTACGGGTAAAGAAGAGGATTACAGGTTAAAGGGCAAAAAATAAGTTATTTCTGGCCTCATTTCACCTGAATCAGTACAGGTAGGAAATATTTCATGAACATCAAAATCTACTAATCTATTCTTTATGTAGAGAAGTAAAAGATTGAGCAGACTGGCTTGTTACATTCTTTGTAACTTTAAAGTACACAGATATTTGGTTCTCCATTTTCCAGTTAGCGTGCAGGCTTGGCACAGAAGTGAACAAATAAAGAGACAAAAGCATAGCAGAATCACTCAAAATAGTAAGGTTTCTAAAAAGAACTCTGAATGATTTTAGGCAAATAAACTAGAGACAAGAGGGAGGCCATTCAGAATATTTAAATAACAGTTATATCAGTTGAAAGTACCTAATTCCACCAAAAAATGCCCCCAAGCAATTAAATCTCATTGGTGGAGTTGTCATAAACTTTCTAAGAAGAAATCTTATGATTCGCTTTATATGGGTGTTAGAGGAGCAAGGGGAAAGGAAGCCAGGATAAACAGGAAGCCAGGGTTCTGTGAGGAGGAGAGAAGAAATGGCAAGAAGAATATAATGGAAGATATACATTTTTTAATTTTTCCAAATTATTGGCTGATTTATACAGTCCTTTGATTAAGAAAAGACAACAATAAGCAGTTTAAGCACTGCAAAGATTAGCTAAATTGGAATTATCCTACTGTTAGTCGAGTTTGTGAACAACAAACTTTGTATTCAGGTCACACTATCACTAAAACCAGTTTACAAAAAAGCCTTCAAAAAGCTATTGATTTATCCAATTTTTGTCATATAAAACTAAATTAGGAGAATGCCTCTACAGTTTATGTTAAGTAAACAAATTGTTGGGACATGTATTAGATTATTTGTAAATACTTGATTAAAAGTGTAGAAGTTTGAAAAAGCTGAGTTCATTGATGAATTCATTCATGTAGTAATAAAAAAACTCACATTTGTACAGTGTTTTTCACTTTTCAATGTGTTCTCACATAACCTGTCTTGTTTCATCTTCAAAATAATCTTGCTAGGTAAGCAGGACAGGATTATTTTCTCTGAGAGGAAACTGAAGGATTAAATGATGTGGCCAAGGGCAGATCAGGAGCACTCTGTTCAAGCCCAGCTCTTATGACTAAAAATCCCATCTTCTATACATTACAGTAGTTATCTCTTATAATTCAGAGACATAAGATAAAATAAATATTAACAATTATCTTTACAACTTTTCTGTTTTCAATATGCCTTAACATTCTTGGGAAGGTGATAAATTGGGAAAATAATATATGGAAAAGTAATCATCAGTATGACTATAACAAAACATTAACCAAGGTTTCGAGATTTTAAAAAAAACATTAAAAAAAAAAAGCAATAGCGTAAAAACTGTAAGTAACCTCTGAAGAGGCAGAATTCTAATGAGGGACTGAAGCTATACCTGTTGTTTACTATTTATTTTCCCCTAATAATTGAATCATTTCTTAGAACAAGAAATGATTTTTAAAACATGCTACACTTACTATAGATGGAGAACTAACGAATAGGTATAAATACAAGCAACTCAGTACTACTCCAAACACATCAAAGACTTGAGGTGTAAAGCAGAGTTTCAAAATGGCTTTTGGTAGAACATTCAAAATTTAAAGGTTGTTCTTTAATTGCACCCTGAAGGTTGAAATGAAAATCTTACCAGTAGCAATGTGGCTCCAAAAGCAAGGCAAAAAACCATTGGTCCTGCCAAATCAGTTTCATTCATGATGCTGCCATCTGCTACTTTTAATGGATGTAATACTGTTAGTGTTTTTTGCCAGATGTGGTCAAAATTGATACCTAACTCTAAGGAGAAAGAAAATTTAAAAGTTAATTAGGATTTGTGATGTATTTTTAATTGATCAAAATCTATGTTGAAATGGGAGACAAAATGACATAGATAGCATCAAAAAAGGATCTAGCAATACTGGATGACATTATTATTATTATCATTATTGTGATAGGTTCTCTCTCTGTCACCCAGGCTGGAGTGCAGTGGCATGATTATAGCTCACTATAGCCTCAAACTCCTGAACTCAAGTGATGTTCCTGCCTAGCCTCTTGAGTAGCTGGGACCACAGGTGTGTGCCACAACATAGAGCTATTTCTTTTCTTTCCTTTTTTTTTCTTTTTTTTTTTTTTTTTTTTTTTGAGAGATGGGGTCTTGCTGTGTTGCTCAGCCTGGTCTCCTGGTCTCAAGAGATCCTCCCAGCCTCGGCTTCACAAAGCACTGGGATTACAGGTGTTGAGCCACTGTGCCTGGCCTGGATGATATTATTTTAGTGAGTTCTCTATGCCAGTCTTCAATGTGGTGCTCATCCCACAAGTATGTCATTTCTGGATTGGTGTTGGAAAAGGGTACGGATCTGATGAAAAAGACAGTTATTACATCCCTTAGGCATGACTGCATAGCAAAGAATATACAAAAACAGTTAACAGTAAGAGGTTCTTTATCTGGGGCTTCAGGAATACCTGGGGGCCCATTTAACTGTATACAAAACTACGTCTCTATGCATATGTGTGCATGTTTTCTGAGGAGAGTGTTCATACCTTTCATTAGATTCTCAAAGAGTATCTAGTTCAAAAAAAATGTTCAGAACTACCTCTTCCTAGGTTTTGGAATACAGTTTGAAAATCATCATTTTTTTTAGTGATGTCACTAGTTCTGCCAGTTTATTTCCACATAGAATAATGGATACCATGCTTTTTCTTCTCACTTTTCCACTAGTAGAATTTGGCCAATAACCTGAAGTAAAAGTTGATGCTGACAGAGTAATATACTTTATCACTATTAAAAGATCTATTAAAAATCTGGTCTCTTCTGGCCCAATGTGGTTTCACATATACTCTGTTTAAAATGAGTTGTTTAGCAGAAGACTTTTTTCTACAAGATTTTTTTTTAAAGGAAAATACAATTTCTCCAAATTAAGATTAATTTTCACTAACCAGCTGAATACTATTGAGTACTATCAAGTGTTGCAATCAATCTTACCTTCTAATAAAGGTGGCTCATCCTCAAAGCTGTTTCCATAGAAGGGCTGAGGTGAAGCTGGAGTATATGCCTGAGTTGGCTGGTAAATCTGCCCAGTGTATGGCTGTTGTGGCTGCATCATGTCTGGAGGGACAAATCGGCCTTGCTGCGAATAGTCATAGCCAGCATACTGTCTATAAATGAAAGAAAGTCAAAATTTTCAGAAGTATTTCAACTCTGTACAGTTAATATCCCTTAAATTCCTAAATTTTCATTTGACAGCTAAAGAACCTTAGTTGTGCAATTACTAAGATACAAACTTTGCCAATTTTTATAAATCATGGTTGAAATGATTACTAATACCAAGCTGATTATCTACAATAAAAACTCATAATTTTTATAGAAAATCTTCTTAATGAAACCAATATTCACTTACATAGCACTAAGCATTTTACCAACTGTTAAAGGTTAGGAGGTCAACAAATGAAAATGTAAAAATTGTGTCTATTTTTCTCCCTTAGTGGATATATACAATATGAAGACACACTATGAAATAAAATCTATGGCTAAGACTGAATGAAACCTTAGGATATCAAACTTTGTAATACATGTCATATAATTTTTCACCGTAATTTGGATAGTCATTGAATCATCGTTATTCTTTCCTCTTCATAGTATGTTACTTTTGGCAAGTGGACAAATCTCTTTAAGAAAGCCATCAATTTAAAAACAGAGTGGACAAATCAAGTTTTGCTTTGTGAGCACTTGTTGAATGTAACAAAACATTTTTAGTACACTTTGCATTTGAATAATATTTTTTCAAAGTATTATTTCTCAAAGTAGTTATACACTTATTGTCTCATTTGATACGTGCTATAGCAAACCCTGCATCTAGAGGGAAAGCTTTATCACAGCTATTTTA
This sequence comes from Chlorocebus sabaeus, assembly GCF_047675955.1. Classification (NCBI taxonomy): domain Eukaryota; kingdom Metazoa; phylum Chordata; class Mammalia; order Primates; family Cercopithecidae; genus Chlorocebus; species Chlorocebus sabaeus. The sequence continues at coordinate 38,031,103 of NC_132926.1, read as the reverse complement.
GTGACAATGGCAAAAGGGAAGAGAAGGATACTGAAGCCACATCTTTAAACATCTGTTCCATCATGTTTTGAAAAAAATCCAGCTTACTGATGGGACTAATCTAATGATACACTAAGAAACACAGATGTAAAATAATTATTTAAAAAGATATTCTTAAAAATGAGAGCTGAGAAGCCTTAGAAAACCTTTAGTCTAATTCCCATTTAAATTCTTATAGCCATAATGTCAGTTGTTTTCCTTGGGGTGAGGCTCTCTTTATTCGTTTTTGGGAAAATATCTGCTGAATGCTCAAGTCTGAATAACCATAGTTTATCTGCAGTTCTTTCAAATAAAAATGGTCTTCATGAAATAACAGCCAGTTCAGCTTGCACAGGTGCTTTTCGGAGAGAGAGTAATTGTACTTTAGTATGTAGTAAATACTAAATTTCGTCACAAAGAATATTAAAGAAATAGGCTGGCTGGGTGTGGTGACTGAAGCCTGTAATCCCAGCACTTTGGGAGGCTGAGACGGGTGGATCACGAGGTCAGGAAATCGAGACCATCCTGGCTAACACGGTGAAACCCCGTCTCTACTTAAAAAAATACAAAAAAAAAACCAACAAAAAACTAGCTGGGCATAGTGGCGGGCGCCTGTAGTCCCAGCTACTCAGGAGGCTGAGGCAGGAGAATGGCGTAAACTCGGGAGGCGGAGCTTGCAGGGAGCTGAGATCCCGCCACTGCACTCCAGCCTGGGCGACAGAGCAAGACTCCACCTCAAAAAAAAAAAAAAAAAAAAAAAAAAAAAAAAAAAAAAAAAAAAAAGGAAAGAAATATGTGTACTAAAGGGTCAGGATTTAATAAAACGATAATTCTTACTGCTTCCTCAACAGAATCCTTAAATGAAATTGACTCCCTGCCAACTCTCTAACAAGTCTATAGAGTGATGAAGAATACGATGACTACTAGAACAACTTGATGCCACTATCTTGATTCATACTTGGGTACCAGCAGTTTTACCAATCAATACTTTTGCAACAGCACTGCAAATGTTAACATACCTAAAAAGGTATATGATATCTTAGTATTGTTATGAAAATAACTTTGACCTTAAAGAATCTCAGAAGAGTCTCAAGGACCCTCTGTAGTCTACAGCCTAAATTTTGAGAGCTACTGATACAGACCCATAAATTTCATGTAAGGAAGAAAAATGCTGCAAGCAATTGTTTCAAAGGTGGCACCATCATTCCATCTTCAAGAGGAAAGGTGAGAATGACAACATCACAGAATTTTACTACTTTCCTTTTCTGGCAGGACCTATTCAGGAAAATTTCTGACTTGCTCCTGCTGGTTTTAAACTAAAACATGGTATGTGAGACATGATCTTTATAGGCTAAAACGACATACTTTCATGGCAGGAGAAGCAGCAGATACTAAATCAATGCTCTCATAAGTACTCTGAATCAATAACAAAGACAAACCCTCTTAACATATTGGGTTGGTCACCTAAGTTCATGGAAATCCTCAGATATTCCATAAAGATACTATCAGGCAAGTCAAAGAAGAAAAAAATAACCTTTCATACTTTAAAAAATATGACTTGGTATTATGATATATTTCATAAGCATATCTGGAATACAATGTGGAATCTATCCAATTTTCCATTCATATAACTCAACAGATTATGATCAAAGGGCCTTTTACACTTTTTTCTATTGTTTTTTTTTTTGGTGAATGGATGTATGAATGATACTTGTGAAACACCTATAGAAGAAACCACAAAATGTTAAAGCTGACTTCATTATGGCAAATGCAGAACTGCGTACTAATAACAAGTCAAGTTAAAAATGTAAAGGCAATGCAAGTAATATGCTATTTGCACCTGGATTTTCATCAATGGCGAGCTTAAAGTTATTAGCGGATCTTTGTTACCAAATTAGCAAATCCAACAAAATATTATTTGGTTAACTGAAATGGACGTTTAAAATGTCATTAGATTGCAGATCTACTTGAAGGTACACAGAGAAGAGTCCAGTTTTTAAAAAATAAATCTCAGAAACTCAAATTTATTACTGTTAATACATTAGGGTTCTTGTTTTCCCAGGCATCATCTATAAACCCAAGTTTACAGCAATAATGGTTATATAATCACCCGGAATAAAACCTCTTCACTAGTACTGAAGCAATGCTTACTGGTACATGATTTGGTTGGAATGAAACTGTGAGAACAGTTAGCAACAAGTTGTTTAGAATATCTAAATTGCTGTGTAGAGAACTGAAATGACTGTTAAATGGAATGAGACTATAAGTCACACCTTTTAAGTGATGCAAATGTGGACAGGACAAAAAAGCAGAGGTAGATAAATCTCGTAGGCTGCAATCTAAATGGAATAGTTCTGTTGAGTTCTAATCATAAAAATCATTCGGTTAAAAACAGGCCTGCATACAGAGACAGGTTCTCCAAAGCTCTGTTGCTGCTTTAGGCAAGGGTTTATTAGATGGACTCTGTCTCCCATACGCAAAGCAATCACCATAAATACATATTTAGGTAAATAAATGAATGGAAATATCTCAATACAAATTTTCCAATTCTGCCCATTAATTTATCAAAAGAGATTTAATAAATCTTCATTGGTATGTAAATAAGTAACAGAAAAGGGAAATGAATCACAGAGGGTATTCTGACATGCTCACTCCCATTGTTCAAGTGTGTTAAGTTTTAGAGGAGAAAACAAAGCCTTAGAATATACCAAATTAAGCAGACTCGAAGAGACTATAGGTTTCATAAAGGATAGCTTAACCAAGACAGACTGCATTATAGAGCCACACTGAATTTGAATTTTGTTTTGTTTCTTAAATTCTTGAGCACTCTAATCCAAACACATTCTTGTATTGCATGTTTCTCACAAACTGACAGATACATAACCTTCCCCTGCCCTCATCGTGGAACAGTCTTTATGAGGTTTTAAATTCGGGATCCATGGATGATCATCATATAACACATGAATTGTCTGAAGTTATATATGCACATTTATTTGGGTGTTTGAGTGAATGCATGTATTTATGGGAAAGAGGCCCAGTTGTAATAAGATTCTCAAAGTGATCTAGAATCATCTTAAGTTTAAACAATCCTAGTATAGGAAGCTCCTTTATTTGACAGGAAGTTGATAAGATTATCTCTAGGGTCCCGAGAAACTAAGGAGATGATATCCTAGGTGAGATTGCTAGAAAGCCTTCAGTTCATGTATTTTTGTCACAAACACCAGGTACTATAAAAAGATCACTTTTTTTTTTTTTTTAAATGTTCAGAGGCTAATGGCTTTGAGTCAACCTCCTCAGTATGCAACTTATAACATGTGTGGTACTGAACATAAGGGTTTCAGAAAGAGGAGTAATGAGGAGTAATAAAAATGATTATCAACTGCTGTATGAAAATCACCTGATGATTCATAATAGGCAGCTTACATCATTAAATAATGTCACTAAGCACTTTCAATTAGCACTGATAAAAGTCTCAAATTGGACTGATTTAACTACTACCAAAATATTTTAATTTTTCACTGTCCCATGAACTAACAGCCTATCTCCTAGGTACCTGAAGCTCCCACCATCATCTAAATACAGAAATACTGTTACTAGAAAACCGTTCTTCCAACAAGTTACTTTTCCCTTCATGGTACACCTGAAGATTTTGCAGAAGATACTCAACTCTAAATAGAGCAAGCAACTGGCTTCAAACCCAAGCCAGTGTCACATATCTCTCTAGAGGAAGAAGATTATGCATGAAAGATCATATTCCTGATAAAGGACATGTTCACACATTGTTTTAGGCAGAACCAAGTATTCTAAACATGTGTTTTCACTGCAATGTAGACTAAATTAATTGCCAAAGATGAAAAGTTACTTGCTATAGGGTCCTCCACTTCCTCCATAATCATAGGACTGCTGTGACTGATCATCGATGCTGTAACTTGTCTGGTAGAAATCCGTGTTTAAGTTTTCAAAGCCTGACATTGCAAATAATCTGTAATAAAAGAGAAACGGCAAATACTGCTTATGCCCAAGGTTCTACTGAATTCGCTCCTGGCAGTCTGCTTAAGCAAATACAGAACACAACAAATATTTTTTCAGTAATTCGGGGGGGCGGGGAGGGGGAGGACGCAGCATTTGAAGGGCGGTGGCGGAGAGAGAGTAAGAAAATGTCTATTCATTAAGTTGCGGTCCAGTAAGACAACTCCACCTTAAGGAGCTGATAATGCCTTCCATCGGGGCGAGGTCGTGGGAGTTGTGGTTCCATAAGGGGTCTAAAATATCAATAACAACAAAGATGATTTTTCACCTTAGGACAGGGCTTTACAGCTGACAACGCGACTGCTTCCTTGCAAAATAAGGCCCGCAGCCTGCCAGGAAAGTGCAGAATCTTGGAAGGTCGCGCCTGAGGTGCAGGGGCCCGCGTCACGGCAAGGACTTGAACGGGAGCGAGGGTCTGAGCGAAAAGGACCAGGGCGCGGCGCCGAAAGACCGCAACAAGCCCATTTGCACAGGTGTGGAGAGAAGCTGAATAGTGTGCCACGGGCCTGGGTCACTCACCAAACTCTGAGGCTGCGCTGGCGGCGAAGGCAGTAGCTTCAGTAGTCCCAAACAACCCCCAAACTCTGTTTCAGACCCTGAAACAGCCCCGTTGCTACGTGTCACAGGGCCAAAGAACTGCTTCCGGGGCACGTCCGCTCGCGCAGGCGTGTTAGCAAGTTTTGCGCTCTCCTCTTTGGTTGGGCACCGGTGGGCGGGAGGAGGAGACACGAATATAGAGCATGCGTAGTATCTACCCCACCTGCGGCGGGCCAATGCGAAAGAGGAAAGTGCTTCCGGCAGCCTGGTTAGCGTGAAACCAGGAAAGCGCAGGCGCAGCAATTGCTGCTTACTTGTGGGGAGGAGGAGGAGTTTCTCAGACCGAGGTGATGAAAGGCTGGGAGGCGCTAAAATGAGACAGCCGGATTCCCCCTTTCCTGTCCACAAACTACAATGCCTCGGTATCTGCATTTATTGTGATTCAAGCACTGTTCTAAAGAGTTTGTATGTATTATTTAATCTTTACAACCTAATGAGATGGTTACCCTATTTCCCTTTTATAAGTGAAGCTATTAAGTGTGCATTCTGTGCTAGCTGCTGGGGATACTGTGGTAAGTATAAGCTAGATGACATCTACCCACCTGGAGTTGGTGGTGGAGAGGGGTAATCGAACAGATACAAATGCGGGGTGAAATTGCTACTAATATTCTTTAGCGCTCCATAAGAGTAACATTCATCTGGAAGGAAGAGTCTGTAAAGCCACTATAAGAGGGTTAACGAAGGGTGAGTGGGAGTTAGAGAAGACGAGAAAAAAAGAGGAAAGGACAAGGGTAAAGGAGGATAATAGGTAAAAAGGTAAAGGGAAATAAAAAGGTAAAGGGAAAATAGCCTGAATATTTTAGGCAAAGAGAACAATGTGCAAGATCTGGGAAACATGGTCTGAGGAAAGATGAAAATCGAGCTCTGAACTTCAGCATTATTAACATTTTTGAGTCAGAATGATTCTTTGGGTCATGCCCTGTGCGTGATGCTTAGCGTAGCGTCCCTAACCTCTAGCCATTAGATGCCAGTACTCCTCACAACCAACCACCACCACCACCGCCACCACCAAGTTGGGACAGCTAAAAATCTCTCCAGACATTGCCAAATCCAAATGTCCCTGGGGCGGGGGTGGGGGCAACATCACCTGAATTTGTGAACCACTCTTCTAAGTGGAACCTGAGTGACTGGAACGGCAAGTGAGGGGAGCCACATAGGAGTTGAGGCTGGAATAACAGGAAGGGGCCAGGAAATATCCTGTGGGATTTGTGTGTTGGTTCTAAAAGAAATGAAGATTGTTAACTGATGAGTGATGTTTAGATTGTTTCCTTTTGAAAAAGATTGCTTTGGCTGCTGTGTTAAATCACTTTCCCAAGATGGTGGAATCCTAAATACTGTAACTCCAAATAACATGTTATTAACTAATGAGCAGAACTTTCTTCAGGGTTTATAGTAATAACATTTATCATGAGCCATTGCATTATATTCCAGTATCAAAATCCTGAGGCCCTCACAAAAGAAGCCAGACTATTGTTGAGGACTAGTTTCCAAGGGAACAATAAAATTTCACTTACAATTTTTCTCTCAACACCCCCACCCCAATAAAACAAACAAGTAAAACTAAAACAAACAAAAAACGCACTCCCCTCCAAACAAAAGTAGCAAGAACAAAAGGCTATAACAACCATACCAAAAAACCTAGGATTGTAGCCTAGAAACCAACAGGCAGCTGCCCTTTGAGGTTTTTACTCCATTGGTGAATTTAATTTTTTTATTTTTATGGATACATCATAGTTGTACATATTTATGAGATAAATGTGATATTTTGATACCAGCATATAATGTGTAATAATGAAATCTGCGTAATTGAGATGTATCTGTCGCCTCAAACATTTGTCATTGCTTTGTGTAGAGAAAATTCTAAATCTACTCCTAGTTATTTTGAACTATACAATAAATTATTGTTAATTATGGCTACCCTATTTTGCCACTGAACACTAGGTTTTTGTGCTTTCTGTCTATATTTTTGAATTTCTGAAATTGCTCATTCAAGTGTTCACCACCTTTCATCAATCATTTTAGCATTTATTGGTTTAGGTATCATTGGCACAACTTTAGGTAGAATGACCACATATTATGATTTGCTGGAGACAATTCCATTGTCCCATTTTCTGCCTATTTTTCCTTACCGCCAGCATAATTATTAATATTGTTCCCTTTTACTCTCAAAAATATCCTAGTTCAGTTGATAAACTTTGTGATTGTACTTTCTTTAAGCTACATTATCCATGAAGCTGTGTTTCAAATCATCAACAAGATGCAGTAATCCATCATTATCTACTTAATCTTATGGTTAAAAAAAAATCTGGTCTCTCTTGTTTTTTTCTGATGTTTCTATTTCTTCTGAATCAAAAAAGATATCCCTTTCAAATTTGAATGAGCTACAAGAATATGAGCATTAAAAATTGTCCATGTAGATGCTGGTAAGGTTGTAGAGAAAAAGGAATGCTTATACACTGTTGGTGGGAGAGTAAATTAGTTCACCCATTATGGAGCACAGTGTGGCGATTCTTCAAAGACCTAAAGACAGAAATACCATTCAACCCAGTAATCCCATTACTGGGCATACACCCAAAAGGTTATAAATCAATCTACCATAAAGACACATGCATGTGTATGTTCATTGCAGCACTATTCACAGTAGCAAAGACATGGAAGCAACTTAAATGCCCATCCATCATAGACTGGATAAAGAAAATGTGGCACATACACACCATGAAATATTATGCAGCCATATAAAAGGAATGAGATAATGTCCTTTGCAGGGACATAGATAGAGCTGCAGGAAATCATCCTTAGCAAACTAATGCAGGAACAGAAAACCAGATACCACATGTTCTCCTTATAAGTAGGAGCTAAATAATGAGAACACATGGACACCTAGAGGGGAACAGCACACAGTAGGGCATGTTGGAGGGAGGAGGGAGAGAATCAGGAAAAATAACTAATAGGTACTAGGCTTAATACCTGGGTGATGAAATAATCTGTACAACAAACTCCTATGATACAAGTTTATCTATGTAACAAACCTGCACCTGTACCCCTGAAGTTAAAAGGTAAAAAATTTGCCTGTTTTAGGAATGAATTATTAGATATAGATGTTCTTCAAATTCTACTTCTGTCTCTGAAAGCAATTAACATATTTATTTAAATTTTCCCCCTTGAATTTCTGCTCTAATTGAGAAGCCAAGCAAGAAAATTGAGTTACCTGATTGAGTTTTGCATATTGTTTATTTGACTTTGAGACATAAGCCAAAGTATCCTGCAGATGCCCATTAGGGATTTTGAGAACATCCACTAATTTCATGGCTAATCATGTAGGAATTTCATTTTGGATTTTTTCCTTTTTTTTTTTTTTTTTTTGCATTGCTCCCTCACTCTGGGATAGGCTTCAGAAAGTTATATTAAAGGAAACTGGAGTCCTTGGTAGATGTGCCGTCCTCTGTTAAAGTCACCCACTTAGCTTTATCAGGAGTAGAAAGCCTCACCTAGGTCAAGAGATGAGGCAACATAAGCTAGAGCTGTAATAGCTGCACAGTCCTTCCCTGGGACCTAATGTATCCATCACCAAAACAAAAATTGAAAGGACATCCTAATAATGAGTAATATCATTTAGTTAAGACAGTCATGCTAGTATACACACTAACACTTTTACATATTTCACAAACATACACAAAACAACTTCATTTTCTTAGTATGGCTCTGAAACTAAGGTACAGGCCCTGGAGCCAGACTGCATGGATTTACATTCTGTACTACTTACTTGCCATGGAGCTTCAGTAATTTATTTAAAGATATTTTAGAGTTGCCTTCTTTCCCTTCTGTTTTTCAGTTAATATGCCGTGGAAAATTCTGGTTTGAACATGGGCAGTTTTCTCCTACCTTCAGCTATATCCACAAGCACCACATGAAATGGAGATCTGGCAGCTCTGTGTATTTCAGTCAAGTTCCACAATGAAACCTGACAACTACGGTAAAAACCAAATAAGTGCCAGTGTTTGTTTTCACTGTCCCTGCATATTAACTATGTAACCTCTTTTCTCAAATATGACAATTATATTTCCTCCAAATTATCTTTTTTCCTTTCCCAAAGAGTTTCCTCATCAAGTCTTCTGTACTAGGTTATTCAAATTCTGCTTCTGTTATTTCAGTTATTTTACTTTGAACAATGAATAGTTTTGAGAAGACAGATTTGCCTGTAATGGCATTGGATGCCTTTGTATAGAACTGGTTTTTAAAAGGCAAAGAAATTTAACCCTAATTTTATAACTATTCTTGGAAACGTTACGTTGGTATTGCAAGTGCTGCATGTTGTTAAAAAAAAAAAGCCTTTTAAAGATAACATATAAGCAATGTTGTAAATACTGTAAATCTTTTCATTGCAGAGATAAAAAAATACCCTCTTAAGTGACAAACCTTTCTAATATCAGGTGAATGGCTATTGTGGCTTGGAATATCAGTTTCAGTGAAGGCACTGAAGCACTGGAAGTCTATATTTCAAATAACTTGGGTAGTAAGGGAGATAATATGAAAAACAGCATGGGAGAACTCACAGCGGGCTCTAATGATGGCAAAGCCACTCATGCCAAAGGTAAAAATGAAGGATTTGAAAAATATGACAGTTAGCACCTATATATACTTCCAGCATTTGTGTGCCAAGCATTTCTTTAAGCACTTTGTACTTTTTAACTCAATTACTCCTCCTCTTAACAACCCAGTGAGGTGGGTGCCCTATAACTCGCATTTGACACATGAGGAAATTGAGAACAGAGTAAGTAAGTTGTTAAACATTATTATGCTAGAAAATAGTAGACTAGACATTTTGAACTCATTCCTGAGTCCTTATGCTAAACCACTAGGCTGTATTGTTATTGTGTTATGAAATGTGAATGCAGAAAAGTCAATAATTCTGATTAATATCCTAATTTATCTAAAATGTGACTACTGAAATACATATAAATTAAAATTGCAACTAGACATTTGATAATTGCATCTGCGTCTCCACATGTATATATATTCAAATTGATAAAAAATATTTTCTGTAATGTTCTCATTGGGCAAATAGTATTTAAACCTTATGTTTAAGTTTATGTTACATTAGTCATGTATGTTAATTGATATTGCATAGTGGTTAAGGGTACAGGCCCTGGAGCCAGACTACATGGATTTACATTCTGTACTACTTACTTGCCATGGAGCTTCAGTAATTTATGTAAACTCTTTGTACCTCACTTTTCTCATCTGTAAAAGCAAGATAAGAGTGTTCATTGCTAGAAGGGTTATATGACATAATGTATTCAAGTATAAGTGTCTAAGTACTAAGTATTCAATAAATATTTGCAATAATTATTGTTGAATCTATGTAGCTACGGAAGCAATACTATTTCTTCAGGAAAAATCGACTTTTTAAAAGCTATAAGGATTGGGTTTGAACAAGCTAACTACGTCTAAGATCAATTATAAACGTTCACTCTGTTGTTTGCCCTGCAGATTCTGTATTATAATTTGCTTTTTGATAAGGTGGAGTGTATTAAAATATGCTTTTTTATCTCTGTCCAAGATTTTTCAAATTTGGCTTGTCTGCATTGTAAATTTTAGTCTCATAAGTACTGTTTTAAGAACTGCCTATATTTAGGGCAATTATCCTTGAAAATTGTGAACAGTGCTTCTCATATTTTATTTTCTTGATATGTTTCATCTTATTTCAAATACTATAAAAAGTGTCCATCTTTCTGCCTTCCCTTTCTCTACTCTCTTCCCCTAAAACACAGAATTTATCAGGAGACAGAGCATAAGATGATTTATATTGTGGAAAACATATTTATTTGCAAAGAAAGAAAAAGGCAATATCTCAGGCAAGTGAAATAATAGCCATAACAATTTTTAAAGATATAGTGTTTCTTAAAATCATGTATGTGTCAGGTTTTATTACATTCAATGGGAGAGCAGCTTGAAAATTACTGCAAGTATGATATATATTGTGGTTTAGGTTCCTCTAGGCAGTATACTTTTTCTATTTTTTGTTAGAATTCTTCATGACCATATCTGTTGCCCATTTTTAATGTGGTTTTTCTCATCAGTTTAAGTTCCTTATAGATTCTGGTTACTAAATCTTTGTTGGATGCATACTTTGTAAATGTTTTCTCTTATTTTGTAGGTTGTTTACTTTTGCTGTGCAGAAGCTCTTTAGTTTAATTAGGTCCCACTTGTTAACTTTTGTTTTTGTTGCAATTGCTTTTGGAGACTTAACTCAAACACTCTTTGCCAGGGCCAGTGTTGAGAAGGGTATTTTCTGGGTTTTCTTCCAGGATTAAAAAAAGAAGAAGAAGAATTCCTCACGACTCTCAATTAGAGTTATTTTGAAGAAGGTTAATGCTTGAACCTCAATAACTGTCATGCTGTCATATCTATATATCATTGTAATTTGTGCAGAAATGATTCATAAGAAGGAACATTTTACTGCTGTTGAGGAATGGAAGGGATGAGACTAAAGTGATGGTTTGAAAAAAAATAGTATTCAGACTGGATTAGTTTCCTGGGGCTGCTGTAACAAAGTACTACAAACTGGGTCTACATAAACGAAATGTATTGTCTTAGAGTTCTGGAGGTTAGAAATCTGAAATCAAGGTTTTGACAAGGTTTTTTCCTTCTGAGGACTGTGAGGGTGAATCTGCTGCATGCCTCTTTTGTAGCTTCTGGTGGTTTGAAAGCAATCTTTGATGTTCCTTAGCTTGTGGATACATCACTCCCATCTCTGCCTTCACCTTGACATGGTCTTCACATAGTCTCTCTGTGTATGCCTGTCTCTGTGTCCAAGCTTCCCTTTTTTAGGAGCACCAGTCATGTTGGTTTAGCACCTACCCAAATTACCTCATTTTAACTTGATTATCTCTGTAAAGATCTTATTTTCAAATAAGGTCACATTCTGATGTCCTGGGAGTAAGGACTTCAATATATCTTTTGGGGGATGTACAGTTGAATTCATACCAGCCTTATGATGTTACTGCATTCTTTTGCCCAAATATAGACTGAGTTTTTTGCTACACACATGCTCAAAAGAACAATAATCTGATTTTTTTTCACTTTGATCAGCTATTCATGTCAATGTCAATTGGTTATCACATTGCAGAATAGCAAATCTTTTGAATCAAATCTGTAGCAATGGAGTCTTCAACTGCATCATTTTGGGTGTCTAGTTTAACACTTGGCCCAAAGTAAACTTTTTACATTGGGTTTAAAGTCAGTCCCATGCTTGTAGAAAGACACATGCTGGAATATTTTTCATCAGACTTTCTGAAACAAAGTAAGAGGCCATTATGTTTATAAATAAGTAAAAGCCTGCTAAAGGAAAATCTTAATGTCTACAGTGCCAATTCTTAAACAATGTTATTTTATTGAGTTTGTTCACTTGTGATGATTTTTAAAAATATAAAGTAGAACTGTAAAAGTAGGCATTTTGATTTTTCAGTTTTCTTCCATAGAAGAAAAAGTTATTTAGTCATAATGCTTTTAATGTACTTAGATATTATTTTTTGTTATTAAGACTAATTATAATGCTTGACACTTTTCCTTAAATGAGGATTATTTTATTTTAAAACAGAGACATGTGAAATCAAATGTCTGATTTCAATTAAATTCTGCACATTTAGATCTAGACGTCAAAGACAAACACATTTTTTTCCTTTTGATTTTAGGTTAAGCAGTTAAGATCTTTTTTATTCTTCTTCTGCAGTCCTAATTTTTTTTTGTTTTGTTTTGTTTTTTGAGACAGAGTCTTGCTCTGTCGCCAGGCTGGAGTGCAGTGGCACAATCTTGGCTCACTGCAAGCTCCGCCTCCTAGGTTCACGCCATTCTCCTGCCTCAACCACCCGAGTAGCTGGGACTACAGGCGCCCGCCACCACGCCTGGCTAATTTTTTTTTTTGGTATTTTTGGTAGAGACGAGGTTTCACCGTGTTAGCCAGGATGGTCTACCTCCTGACCTTGTGATCCACCCACCTCGGCCTCCCAAAGTGCTGGGATTACAGGCATGAGCCACCGCGCCCAGCCCTGCAGTCCTAATTTTTTTACAATTTAACGAAAATCATAAATCCCCTACTGTCTGTGATAATGAATTTTCCTCTCTGGAAGAGAATATAAACATTTCTTAACTCTTGCTAAAATGTTATTTTGGAAAGATTAATATCATTTAAAATATTATTTGATTCTAGATTTATAAATATCCTTTCTTTTCTGGACTCTAATTAAAAGTTATTCCTTTTAATTTAAAAATTGACTTCTGTACTAATGTTATAACACACTACACTCCCTTTCCCACTCCCTGGAAATGAAATGTCTCAACTTCATATTAAAATTTTGAGAGGCCCCTAGGAAATTGGCCTGAATTCACTGAGATAGCTCTAAAGTTAACAAGAATAGACTAATCTTCATAGAACAATCAGGACAGCAAGTGCATCAGAAAATGACCAAAACACCCCTCGTTTAACTGGCTACACATATAGAGAATTAAAGAGAATTAAAACTTGCAGGAACCTTGAGAGAATTCATTCCCCACTTTTTGACTTTACAAATGAAGATCTGAGGCCAGGAGAAGTGAAGGGATGTGTTGTAAGACCTACAATTCCATGTGATACCTTGACATTTCTGACCCTCACAGGGTCCTAAAGGTTTAGCCATGAGTTCCCTTGCTCTTGCCAGATATGTCCCCTACCCAGCAGAAAAGGCTCCCCACCAGGCAGGTTCCTCTATCGGCCACCCCACTCAGGCCTCAGCCCAAGTCATTTTGCCTTCTTATGAGCTGGTAAAATTATCCAAAGAAGCACATTATATCCCCCTCCCCCAATGGGAACCAGGAGGCAACTCATCCTCTAGATACTATACACCACAGGCCCAGCTAATTCACTCTACTCCTGAGTGTATCCACTATGTATCCCTGCATGGTGTGCAAGCTCTTCTCTCCCAGGCTGTGCGTGTATGTGATTAATGAACTGCTGCCAGTCTCATCTGTCCAGTGTTGAGTATATCAGGAGCTCATCCATCTTGTACTATTTGGGAACAGGGATCCTTCCTTCACCAACATGGTAGGTAGAAGACTATCAGAACAAGGGATTTGGTTGATTTTACTAACATGGCTAGTATCAGATTTACCATTGTGTCTTGTCTTTGCTTTTCAGCTAGTACATGACAAAGACTAGATGATAAATAAGTGATTGTAACCATCTAATTATGTCAGAAACTCTATTAGAAGAGAGGTTATATTATATTTACTTTTGTATCCCAACTATAGGACGTAAAATAATGTTGTTTGTGGTATTTATTCATTCGTTTGTTACAAAGATTTATTGAGAACCTACCATGTGCCAGTCACAATATACAACAAACAGATTCTGTGCCTGTCTATGGTATTTTTTAAATTTATTTTTTATTATACTTTAAGTTCTAGGGTACTTGTACACAATGTGCAGGTTTGTTACATATGTATACATGTGCCATGTTGGTGTGCTGCACCCATTAACTCATCATTTACATTAGTATATTACATTAGGTATATCTCCTAATGCTATCCCTCCCCCATCCCCACACCCCACGACAGGCCCCGGTGTGTCATGTTCCCCTTCCTATGTCCAAGTGTTCTCATTGTTCAATTCCCACCTATGAGTGAGAACATGCGGTGTGTGGTTTTCTGTTCTTGTGATAGTTTGCTGAGAATGATGGTTTATAGCTGCATCCATGTCCCTACAAAGGACATGAACTCATCCTTATTTATGGCTGCATAGTATTCCATGGTGTATATGTGCCACATTTTCTTAATCCAGTCTATCATTGATGGACATTTGGGTTGGTTCCAAGTCTTTGCTATTGTGAATACTGCTGTAATAAACATATGTGTGCATATGTCTTTATAGCATCATGATTTATAATCCTTTGGGTATATATATACCCAGTAAAAATGGGATGGCTGGGTCAAATGGTATTTCTAGTTCTAGATCTTTGAGGAATTGCCACACTGTCTTCCACAATGGTTGAACTAGTTTACAGTCCCACCAACAATATAAAAGTGTTCCTATTTCTCCACATCCTCTTCAGCACCTGTTGTTTCCTGACTTTTTAATGATCGCCATTCTAACTGGTGTCTCATTGTGGATTTGATTTGCATTTCTCTGGTGGCCAGTGATGATGAGCATTTTTTCATGTGTCTGTTGGCTGCATAAATGTCTTCTTTTGCGAAGTGCCTGTTCATATCCTTTGCCCACTTTTTGATGGGGTTGTTTGTTTTTTTCTTGCAAATTTGTTTGTGTTCTTTGTAGGTTCTGGATATTAACCCTTTGTCAGATAAGTAGCTTGCAAAAATTTTCTCCCATTCTGTAGGTTGCCTGTTCACTCTGATGGTAGTTTCTTTTGCTGTGCAGAAGCTCTTTAGTTTGATTAGATCCCATTTATCAATTTTGACTTTTGTTGCCATTGCTTTTGGTGTTTTAGACATGAAGTCCTTGCCCATGCCTATGTCCTGAATGGTATTGCCTAGGTTTTCTTCTAGGGTTTTTTATGGTTTTAGGTCTAACATTTAAGTCTCGAATCCATCTTGAATTAATTTTTGTATAAGGTGTAAGGAAGGGATTTCAGTTTCAGCTTTCTATGTATGGCTGGCCAGTTTTCCCAGCATCATTTATTAAATAGGGAATCCTTTTCTCATTTCCTGTTTTTGTCAGATATGTCAAAGATCAGATGGTTGTAGATGTGTGGTATTGTTTCTGAGGGCTCTGTTCTGTTCCATTGGTCTATATCTCTGTTTTGGTACCAGTACCATGCTGTTTTGGTTACTGTAGCCTTGTAGTATAGTTTGAAGTCAGGTAGCATGATGCCTCCAGCTTTGTTCTTTTGGCTTAGGATTGTCTTGGCAATGTGAACTCTTTTGTTTCCATATGAACTTTAAAGTATTTTTTTCCAATTCTGTGAAGAAAGTCATTGGTAGCTTGATGGGGATGGCATTGAATCTATAAATTACCTTGGGCAGTATGGCCATTTTCACGATATTGATTCTTCCTATCCATGAGCATGGAATGTTCTTCCATTTGTTTGTGTCCTCTTTTATTTCATTGAGCCGTGGTTTGTAGTTCTCCTTGAAGAGGTCCTTTACATCCCTTGTAAGTTAGATTCCTAGGTATTTTATTCTCTTTGAAGCAATTGTGAAAGGGAGTTCACTCATGATTTGGCTCTCTGTTTGTCTGTTATTGGTGTATAAGAATGCTTGTGATTTTTGCACATTGATTTTGTATCCTGAGACTTTGCTGAAGTTGCTTATCAGCTTAAGTAGATTTTGGGCTGAGATGATGAGGTTTTCTAAATATACAATCACATCATCTGCAAACAGGGACAATTTGACTTCCTCTTTTCCTAATTGAATATGCTTTATTTCTTTCTCATGCCTGATTGCCCTGGCCAGAACTTCCAACACTATGTTGAGTAGGAGTGGTGAGAGAGGGCATCCCTGTCTTGTGCCAGGTTTCAAAGGGAATGCTTCCAGGATTTCCCCATTCAGTATGATATTGGCTGTGGGTTTGTCATAAATAGCTCTTATTATTTTGAGATACATTCCATCAATACCAAATTTATTGAGAGTTTTTAGCATGAAGGGCTGTTGAATTTTGTCAAAGGCCTTTTCTGCATCTATTGAGATGATCATGTGGTTTTTGTCTTTGGTTCTGTTTATATGCTGGATTATGTTTATTGATTTGCATATGTTGAACTAGCCTTGCACCCCAGGGATGAAGCCCACTTGATCATGGTGGGTAAGCTTTTTGATGTACTGCTGAATTCGGTTTGCCATTATCTTATTGCCATTATCTTATTGCCATTATCTTATTGAGGACTTTTGTGTTGATATTCATCAGGGATATTGGTCTAAAATTCTCTTTTTTGGTTGTGTCTCTGCCAGGCTTTGGTATCAAGGATGATGTTGGCCTCATAAAGTGAGTTGGGGAGAATTCCCTCTTTTTCTATTGATTGAAATAGTTTCAGAAGGAATGGTACTAGCTCCTCCTTGTACCTCTGGTAGAATTCAGCTGTGAATCCATCTGATCCTGGACTTTTTTTGGTTGGTAGGCTATTAATTGTTGCCTCAATTTCAGAGCCTGTTATTGGTCTATTCAGGAATTCAACTTCTTCCTGTTTTAGTCTTGGGAGGGTGTATGTGTCCAGGAATTTATCCATTTCTTCTAGGTTTTCTAGTTTATTTGCGTAGAGGTGTTTATAGTATTCTCTGATGGTAGTTTGTGTTTCTGTGGGATCGGTGGTGATATCCCCTTTATCATTTTTTATTGCATCTATTTGATTCCTCTCTCTTTTCTTCTTTATTAGTCTTGTTAGTGGTCTATCAATTTTGTCGATCTTTTCAAAAAACCAGCTCTTGGATTCATTGATTTTTTGAAGGGTTTTTTGTGTCTCTATCTCCTTCAGTTCTGCTCTGATCTTAGTTATTTCTTGCCTTCTGCTAGCTTTTGAATGTGTTTGCTCTTGCTTCTCTAGTTCTTTTAATTGTGATGTTAGGGTGTCAGTGTTATCTTTTCTGCTTTCTCTTGTGGGCATTTAGTGCTATAAATTTCCCTCTACACACTGCTTTAAATGTGTCCCAGAGATTCTGGTATGTTGTATCTTTGCTCTCATTGGTTTCAAAGAACATCTTTATTTCTGCCTTCATTTCGTTACGTACCCAGTAGTCATTCAGGAGCAGGTTGTTCAGTTTCCATGTAGTTGAGAGATTTTGAGTGAGTTTCTTAGTCCTGAGGTCTAGTTTGATTGCACTGTGGTCTGAGAGACAGTTTGTTATAATTTCTGTTCTTGTACATTTGCTGAGGAGTGCTTTACTTCCAACTATGTGGTCAATTTTGGAATAAGTGTGATGTGGTGCTGAGAAGAATGTATATTCTGTTGATTTGTGGTGGAGAATTCTCTAGATATCTATTAGGTCCACTTGGTGCAGAACTGAGTTCAATTCCTGGATATCCTTGTTAACTTTCTGTCTCATTGATCTGTCTAATGTTGGCAGTGGGGTGTTAAATTCTCCTGTTATTATTGTGTGGGAGTCTAAGTCTCTTTGTAAGTCTCTACGGACTTGCTTTATGAATCTGGGTGCTCCTGTATTGGGTGCACATATATTTAGGATAGTTAGCTCTTCTTGTTTAATTGATCCCTTTACCATTATGTAATGGTCTTCTTTTTCTCTTTTGATCTTGTTGGCTTAAAGTCTTTTTTATCAGAGACTAGGATTACAACCCCTGCCTTATTTTGTTTTCCATTTGCTTGGTAGATCTTCCTCCATCCCTTTATTTTGAGCCTGTGTGTGTCTCTGCACATGAAATAGGTCTCCTGAATACACCACACTGATGGGTCTTGACTCTTTATCCAATTTGCCAGTCTGTGTCTTTTAATTGGAGCATTTAGCCAATTTCCATTTAAGGTTAATATTGTTATGTGTGAATTTGATCATGTCATTATGATGTTAGCTGGTTATTTTGCTCATTAGTTAATGCAATTTCTTCCTAGCATCGATAGTCTTTACATTTATGCATGTTTTTGCAGAGGCTGGTATCAGTTGTTCCTTTCCATGTTTAGTGCTTCCTTCAGGGTCTCTTGTAGGGCAGGCCTGGTGGTGACAATATCTCTCAGCATTTGCTTGTCTGTAAAGGATTTTATTTCTCCTTCACTTATGAAACAGTTTGGCTGGATATGAAATTCTGGGTTGAAAATTCTTTTCTTTAAGAATGTTGAATATTGGCCCCCACTCTCTTCTGGCTTGTAGAGTTTCTGCCGAGAGATCCGCTGTTAGTCTGATGGGCTTCCCTTTGTGGGTAACCCAACCTTTCTCTCTGGCTTCCCTTAACATTTTTTCCTTCATTTCAACTTTGGTGAATCTGACAATTATGTGTCTTGGAGTTGCTCTTCTCGAGGAGTATCTTTGTGGCGTTCTCTGTATTTCCTGAATTTGAATGTTAGCCTGCCTTGCTAGGTTGGGGAAGTTCTGGATGATATCCTGCAGAGTGTTTTCCAACTTGGTTCCATTCTCCCCGTCACTTTCAGGTACACCAATCAGACGTAGATTTGGTCTTTTCACATAGTCCTATATTTCTTGGAGGCTTTGTGCATTTCCTTTTACTCTTTTTTCTCCAAACTTCTCTTCTCACGTCAGTTCATTCATCTGATCTTCAATCACTGATACCCTTTCTTCCAGTTGATTGAATCTGTTACTCAAGCTTGTGCATTCATCACGTAGTTCTTGTGCCATGGTTTTCAGCTCCATCAAGTCATTTAAGAACTTTTCTACATTGGTTATTCTAGTTAGCCATTTGTCTAATCTTTTTTCAAGGTTTTTAGTTTTTTTGAGATGGGTTTGAACTTCCTCCTTTAGCTCAGAGATGTTTGATAGTCTGAAGCCTTCTTCTCTCAACTTGTCAAAGTCATTCTCCATCCAGCTTTGTTCTGTTCCTGGTGAGGAGCTGCATTCCTTTGGAGGGGGAGAGGCACTCCGATTTTTAGAATTTTCAGCTTTTCTGCTCTGTTTTTTTCCCCATCTTTGTGGTTTTATCTACCTTTGGTCTTTGATGATGGTGACGTACAGATGGGGTTTTGGTGTGGATGTCCTTTCTGTTTGTTAGTTTTCCTTGTAACAGTAAGGACCCTCAGCTACAGGTCTTTTGGAGTTTGCTGGAGGTCCACTCCAGACCCTGTTTGCCTGGGTATCTGCAGCGGAGGCTGCAGAAGAGTGAATATTGCTGAACAGCAAATGTTGCTGCCTGATAGTTCCTCTGGAAGTTTCATCTCAGAGGGGTACCCAGCCATGTGAGGTGTCAGTCTGCTTCTACTGGGGGGTGCCTCCCAGTTAGGCTACTCAGGGGTCAGGGACCCACTTGAGGATGCAGTCTGTCCTGTCCGTTCTCAGATCTCAAACTCTGTGCAGGGAGAACTACTCCTCTCTTCAAAGCTGTCAGACAGGGACATTTAAATCTGCAGAGGTTTCTGCTGCCTTTTGTTTAGCTATGCCCTGCCCCCAGAGGTGGAGTCTATGAAGGCAGGCAGACCTCCTTGAACTGCAGTGAGCTCCACCCAGTTCGAGCTTCCCAGCCGCTTTGTTTACCTACTCCAGCCTCAGCAATGGCGGGCACCCCTCCCCCAGCCTCGCTGCTGCCTTGCAGTTAGATCTCAGACTGCTGTGCTAGCAATGAGGGAGACCCCGTGCGCGTGGGACCCTCCGAGCCAGGCGTGGAATATAATCTCCTGGTGTAACATTTGCTGTGACCCTTGGAAAAGCACAGTATTAGGATGGGAGTGACCCATTTTCCAGGTGCTGTGTGTCACAGTTTTCCTTGGCTCGTAAAGGGAATTCGCTTCCCCCTTGCGCTTCCCAGGTGAGGCGCTGCCTCGCCCTGCTTCAGCTCTCACTCGGTGGGCTGCACCCACTGTCCTGCACCCACTGTCTGAAATGCCCCAGTGAGATGAATCTGGTACCTCAGTTGGAAATGCAGAAATCACCCGTCTTTTGTGTCGCTCACACTGGGAGCTGCAGCCTGGAGCTGTTCCTATTCGGTCATCTTGGAACCCTCCCTGTCTATGGTTTTTTAAGCTTAACATAGTTCTACTCACCCATCTTCCCTGCAGGTGCTTGCAAGTTCACAGCCATCAGTCCTCTACCTGGAGAATGCTCCTGTTCCTCAATGCTTCTAGCTTGATAAGGTCATTACTACACTTCCATATAAGCCAGGATCACCACTCTTTGTGAACTGGAAGGTCTGAACCAAGAAAAGATTCTAATTTGGAGATCTGCTGCTTGGGAAATGTTTATAGTGATCTGCCAATGACTATCCTTGCTGTTAGTGATAATGATGCTCCTACATGAGAAGCATTCATCTGTTTCTAAGACCACAGTCCTGAGCATTAGTGCACCTGGGATTAGACAGTGAAGGATAGTATACTTTGAGAACTTTTTATTTTGTTCAGGGCAAGGGGAAGTAGATCCATGCCAACAGGACATCACAGAAGCACTCATTTAATCCCCTTATAGTTCATTTCCTTAAATTCTTCTGCCATATTTCTCAATATAACTATCCCTCATTCCAATTATCTGTTGCCTTGTAAAGAAAAACAGACAAAAAACTCCAAAAAGCCAAAAAAAAAAAAAAAAAAATTAAAAAAATCTCAAAACTTGGTGGATTAAAACCATGACAGTAACATTTTATTTCCTGAAAATCTAAAATTTAGACAGGCTTGTTGGGGGTAGCTCATCTCTGTTCCACACAACTTCAGCTGGGGAGCTCAAAAGCTGGATGTTGAATTCATCTGAAGGCTCATTCACGTATGTGACTGTTGATGCTGGCTGCAGGTTGGGATCTCAGCCAGAGCTCTCAAACAGAACATATACATGTGGTTTCTTCATGTGGTATGGGCTTCCTCCAAATATGGTGGCTGTAGTCTGGGGAAGAGAATCCTGAAAGAGAGAAAACAAAAAAGGCTGTATTACCATTTCTACATCATCCTCCGAAGTCATATGATATTCTGATGCATTCTATTGGCTAGAAACATCTCTCTAAAGCTGGCCCATATTCAAGGAAAAGAGAATTATACTGCAACTTTTTATGCAAAGATTTTTTAAACATGTTTTAAAACCACCACTTCTCAGTGGGATGTAAGTGAAAACAAAAACAAAAACAAAGAATAGTGAACATTCTTGTGTAATCTGAGAGACCTAGATTGATTAGTAGCTGTATCTACACAACAATTCCCTTTTGGGTGTATATAGCCAAAGGATATCATATCAGCATCTTATAGAGATACCTGCACTCCCATGTTCATTGCAGCATTATTCAAAATAGCTAAGATATGGAAATAACCCAAATGTCCATCAGTGGGTGACTGAATAAAAAATTTGTTGTTGTTGGTGGTGTTTGTGTGTATAATTGAATATTATTTGGCTTTTAAAAAGAAGGAGATTCTGCCATTTGTGCAACATGGATGAAACTGGAGGACACTGTGTTAAGTGACATAAACTAGACATAGAAAGGAAAATACTGCATGATTCCCTTTATATGTTGCTATGGTTTGGATATGTCCATCAAAAAGTTGATGTGTTGGAAACTGAATGGTCATTGTAACAGTATTAAGAGATGAGGCCTTTAAGAGGTGATCAGGGCCGGGCACAGTGGCTCATGCCTGTAATTCCAGGACTTTGGGAGGCCGAGGCAGGTGGATCACCTGAGGTCAGGAGTTTGAGACCAGGCTGGACAAGATGACAAAATCCCATCTCTAATAAAAATACAAAAATTAGCCAGGCGTGGTGGCGTGTGCCTATAATTCCAGCTACTTGCAGGCTGAGGCAGGAGAATAGCTTGAACCTGGGAGGTAGAGGTTGCAGTGAGCTGAGATCGCACCACTGCATTCCAGCCTGGGCAACAAAAGTGAAACTCCATCTCAAAAAAAAAAAAAAAGGGTGATCAGGCCACTAGGGTTAAGCTCCCATTCTGAAGGGATTGATGCTGTTATTGCAGGAGTATGTTAGTTGTGGCAGGAGTGGGTTCCTAATAAGGTTATCCCCATTCATTTCTGTCTGTGCAGTCGCTTCCACCCTTCACCTTCTGCCATGGATGACTCTTGCCAGGTGCCAGCACCATGCTCTTGGACTTCACAGCCTCCAGAATGATAAGCCAAATAAACTTCTATTGTATATAAATTACCCAGTCTGTGATATTCTGTTATAGCCGTAGAAAACAGACTAAAACACATGTGAAATCTAAAAGCAAACAGAGAAAGAAAGCCCTTTAAATATACAAAAGCAGAATAGAATGATGGTTACCATAGGCCAGGGGAAGAGGGGATTCAGATATGCAGGCCAAAGGGTACAAAGTAGCAGTAATGAGGATGAGCACGTCTTGAAATCCCAAGTACAGCAAGGGGGCTATGAAGGTGATAGTTAATAATATGCTATTGCATAGTAGACATTTTCAAAGAGTAGATTTTAGGTGCTCTACTTCAAAGAGTAGATTTT
Source organism: Chlorocebus sabaeus (assembly GCF_047675955.1). NCBI lineage: Eukaryota > Metazoa > Chordata > Mammalia > Primates > Cercopithecidae > Chlorocebus > Chlorocebus sabaeus. The sequence goes on along the minus strand of NC_132926.1, from coordinate 38,008,429 downwards.
AGGTGTGTGGTAAGAGCTTAAGCACACCGGGGATTGCTTGAGCCTGGGAAGTTGAGGCTGCAGTGAGCCATAATGGTGCCATTGCCCTCCAGCCTAGGCTGACACAGGGAGATCCTGTCAGGGAGGGGGGGAGAGAGAGAGAGAGAGAGAGAGAGAGAGAGAGAGAGAGAGAGAGAGAGAAAGAGACAGACAGAGACAGGTTAAAGAAAAACTTTCTTAAAATTAAGTACAATTGTAGTCTTAATTACCTTTTACCTTTCTTCACTCCCAGTTATCTGTTTGTTATTATTATTTCTTTGTTATTATTGTTTGTTGTTATTTAACACATACACATACACAGAGTATCTGTGAGATGATGGATATGGTAAGTTGTCACTTTCAATCATTTCTCTATGTACATGTATATCAAAAATCATGTTGTACGCCTTAACTTTATGTAATAAAACTTAAAAAAAAATAAAAAATAAAAGAGTGGGTATAAGACCAAAGCAAAATAAACGTGAAAGAGATAATTCTAAATATGTATTAGATCCTAACAAGTGAGTAAAGGGCTACTTCAGTATTGAATCGACTTATTGGTGTTTTGTGTTTCTGTAGATATAGTCTTACTGTTATTACCTACATTTAGAAATGTTATTCAATTACTAGTGAAGTATTCTGCTTCTTGCACACTGTTCTTCCCTATAAAAACGTGGTCTCAAAATAAAAAAATTTACTCATAGACTAAAACATGGTTGGATAACTATTCCATAGTGCTCTTTCTCTACCTATAAAGATGCACAACATTTGCTGTTTGCTTATTTTTTTAATGATGCATAAAGGATGACTCTCCTTTTCGTCTCTACAATTTCACATCAGCAAAATGTTTATTCCATACTCATTTTGCCCCCTAGTGGCTTTCTATGGTCTTGTCCCATATTTAAAAATAATTTTCAAATCTTGTGGAATATAGGAAAAGTACAATTTTGTTCCTCTGCCACATGCACATCGCTTTATAGATGAGGAAACTAAACCCCAGAAAACTCGCGGAACTTGTCTGGTGTCACATCCAGTTAGAACTAGAAATTGTATATTGCTACCTTCTCCTACCCTACTACTAGAAATAAGCCTCAGGAAGGCAGGGCAGTTTTGTTCATTGATGAACAAGAACAGTGCCTAGCAAATGGTAGGTGCTTTAAAATATTTGCTATATGTTATAAATAAAAGTATAAATGAATCAAGACTAGAACCTGTATTTATAGGTTTCATGCTTTATATAATACTGTGTAATCTGTTTAATCTTTACCATCAATCTTGTACATAGTGCTTGGTACTTGATTCTACTTTACTCCATGACAGTTTCAACTCCTTGAACTACCTCACCCTTTACTTGTTTTGTCATTAGGTTTGTAACATTTTCATTCATTTAATATTAGTAACAGCTTAATCAGGCACTGTGCTGCCTACAGAACTATGAAGAGGTACTTTTTAAAGTTCAATTTTTATTATTAACTGTGGTAAAATACCATATAAAATTTGCTACCTTAACTATTTTTAAGTATACAGTTCCGTGTTGTTAAGTGTATTCACGTTGTTGTGAAACTAATCTCTAGAACTTTTTAAACTTGCAAAGTGAAATTCTTTTTTTTTTTTTTTTTTTTTTTTTTGAGACGGAGTCTCGCTTTGTCGCCCAGGCTGGAGTGCAGTGGCGCGATCTCGGCTCACTGCAAGTTCTGTGTCCCGGGTTCACGCCATTCTCCTGTCTCAGCTTTCGAGTAGCTGGGATTACAGGCGCCCGCCACCACGCCCGGCTAATTTTTTGTATTTTTAGTAGAGACGGGGTTTCACCGTGTTAGCCAGGATGGTCTCGATCTCCTGACCTCGTGATCCGCCCGCCTCGGCCTCCCAAAGTGCTGGGATTACAGGCGTGAGCCACCGCGCCCGGCGCAAAGTGAAATTCTTTATCCATCAGTCTTCCCACCCCAGCTCCGGCAACCAACATTCTACTTCTATTTCTATGCATTTGACTACTTTATATAGTATTATTATTTTTATAACTGGCTTATTTCACTTAGCATAATGTCCTCAAGTTTCGTCCATGTTAAAGTATATGGCACATTTTGTTTGTCTGTTTATCATTGATGGACACTCTGGTTGCTTCCAATTTTTAGCCCTTAGGAATAATGCTCCTATGAACGTGGGTGTATAAATATCTATTCAAGACCCCGATTTCAGTTCTTTTGATATATACTCAGAAATAGAAGTGCCTGATTATATGGCAATTCTATTTCTAATTTTTGAGAAACTGTTTTCCATAGTGGCAACACCATTTTACATTCCCACCAACAGTGCACCAAGGTTCTAATTGCTCTATACGATAGCCAACACTTGCTATTTTCTTTCTTTCTTTCGTAGTGCCATGCTGTTGAGTATGAGGCAATATCTTATGGTTTTTATTTGCATTTCCCTGATGATTAGTGATTTTGAACATCTTTTCATATGCTTGTTGGACATTTGTATATCTTTGGAGCAATGTCTATTCAAGCCCTTTGCTACAAAGAGGCTCATTTAATTAATCAATTATTTCCTCTGTACACAAAAAAAATCCTTGCAACATGATAAGAGCCATTTCCTTTGTTCTTTTTGTTACACTATATCACCATTATTTCAGATCTCAATAATATAAAATAATAACTAAAACTTTTATTATGTTCAGGCACTGTTCTGAGTATCTTACATATGTTAACTTATTTAATCCTCAGAACTTCCCTATAAATGGATACTGTTAACTATCTTCATTTTGCAGAAGAAGACAGAGGCAGAGAGTTACTTGTCCAAAGTCAAACGGCTGCTGAGCAGTAGAGTCAGGATGGGTACCTAGGAAGTTGATTTAGAGTCTATGCACTCAACCACTACTCAAACACTGAGTAGGTGCCTCTCTGACACCTACTCAATCTTTTAAAATATCACCTACATCTTTTTTATTGGACACCTCTTCTGTATAAGTTTATATTTCAGACAACAGAAAATTAAATGCCAATTGATATCGTTGTAGGAAGATATTCATTGTTCAGTGGATGCCAAGTCTAGGGTACAGCTAGCTTCGGATGTGTTTGAATCCAGTGGCTCAAACCATATCATACGTATTAATGGTCCCAGAAAATATTCCCAACTCACATCTTTTTGGCTCTGATTGAGCTCCATGTCCATTGCTATGATAAACATGGTGGCAGGGAGTATAAAGTGCTGTGACCAGTCTACCCAAGTAAATCATGCATGTGTACCTGGAGCAAGGGTGACAACATTACCTGAAGCACAGAAACCTGGAACGGGGAGGGATAATTGTCATTCGGTTTTACTAGACACCCATTCACATTGTATTGTTTCTTTGGGAGATAGGGAACTTTTTTTTTTTTTTTTTGCATTAGGAATAAATACTTGAGTGAAATTATTAAGATTAAAAAACTTTCTTATGAATGATTTGATTAATAAAAGGTAATAACAATAGCTAACATCAATTTAGTACTTACTATATATTAAATGCTGTCCTACGTATTCTACATGTATTGGCTCAATTAATCCTTGTAAGAACTCTCTAAGTCAAGTGCTATTATCATCCTATTTTACTGGTAAGATACCTGAGGTGCAAAAGGGTCTGGGTGTACCTGGAAGGGAATATGATAACTTGCCCTAGGTGACCCACCCAGTTGATGAAGTCAAGATTTGAACTCCAGGTGAGCTTCAGAACCTCTTCTGTATTCTATCATTTGAACACCAGACTATCTTCACAGTCTATTCTATAATCTATCATTCATATCATAAGGTAGCTTACTTGTCACATGTAGAAACTGTAGCCCACAAAAGGAACAGAATAATTCATCAGTTATGCCTGATGTTTACAATCAGGAAAGACAGCAGAGACTCTCATATGGCCAACCCAGAAAACAATTAGAGCTTACACTATCATGTAAAGTCTATAGTTATGTAAGAAAGAAATATGTAAATATGAAGTCTACTCTGCCAAATTTGTGCTAGATCCCATTAAAAAAAAGAAAAGAAAAGAAAAGAAAAAACTAATGGTTTATGATCCCTGTTCAGAGCCTAAGGGAATTGGTTTAAAGTTTAAATAAAAAATTGTACATGCTGCCAGTCAGAACTATTCATCATCATAAGCATTGCATTTATTTTATTTATATGTACTTTTAACAATTTTCTAGTTTTGTAGTTTAAAAAAAAATAGCTGAAAAGTCTGTCTCAAAGCTCTCTCACCTCTTAAAAGAAAGCAGGACGCCTTTATGAAACCAGTTTGTTTAAACATGGCCAGACTGTTTTCCAGGTATCCACATTTTCTCCTCAACACATGCCCAATCCAAAGACAGAGCATCAAAGGCATTATACTATATGTATGTTAAAGTTTTAATATTTACAAAACTGATTAAGGTAAAGAATTATTAATTTTTTTAACCACTAGAAATGTAATGGCTGTGTAGCTTTTCTTGGCCTCAAGTTTCTGAACTGAATAATGAGCAAAAATAATAATGATCCCTTCCCTCTCAACGTTTACAGTGTCACTGGGGGAGAGAAACATGATTCAAATAATCACTCCCCCAATAGTCAAAGGACTCCTTAGGGCTTTTCAGTTCCTAAATTCCATATACACGCAAACATAAAAAATAGTTCATAGAACACAAAACTTCTTACATGTTTATTTGAAAGATCTGACAAATCTCATTTATTTCTTAGACTCATTTTTTTTCCAGATTATTAGCCACAGATATTGCAAACCACTTACAACAATTTTCTGCCTGCCAATGACATAATGCATTGTCCTGGCTCATTATTGTAATAGTTGTTACTACGCATATTGAATGCAAATTTCAGGTAATATTTTAGTCTTCATTTTCTATTCATTCCTAAGACTGCCTTTCTATTTGTAACAGGGAGGGATTGAAAAATAACAGGGTCAATAAAATTAGGGTTTCAAAGGTAAGAGCTGATTACATACACACACACACACACACACACACACACACACACGGGGCGAGAGAAAAATGTTTTTTATTTTTCTAGCTATAACAAAATATCACTTAGGTTCCCCTTTTCCTCAGATTTTAATTCTATTGATGAAGCATATACAGAGGAAAATAGGAAAATGAGTTGTTTTCACTGAATTGTTAATGACTTGAGGTTGGCAGGAGGTAGACTTTTTAATTGCTTACTTGTTTATTAAATTTATTCTATAGCAGTTGATCTCTGGATTTCTTTGTGTATCCCAGAGTCTTCTTGTTAATCAAATATTCTGTAAAATTTTTGGTTTTACCTGTAAAAGTGATTCTACAAGTTCCAGATGTCTTAGGTTGTGTCAAATGTTTGACGAAAGAAGGCTATTTATTGGAAACCAGCCAGGATCTTTGTTTAGATTATTTTTGCCAGCAGCTCTTCTACTTCAGGCTGTGATTTCATCAAAAAATATTTGCACAAGCCATTGCTTCAGTAACCACGTCTCCAGCCCCACCGGAAGTGGATGTGGTTAATCTAGTAGACAGCACTCTTCCGTCTGAGCCTAGCTTAGACATAGTAGACTGAAAAATTACGTATCTGGAGTTGTTTTTCACCAGGGTTAGCAAAAGGCTCTGATAATCTGCCATCATTATAGGTTTCTTTCTTCTTATCACAACAGCAAGGCTTCTTTGATGGGGAAGAGTCTAGGCAAATGTTCTGGTTGATAATGAATTGTCCAAATCTTAGATTTCATCTGGGTTTTTCTGTTAATGTAATCCTTCTCTGCATATTGTCCTTTGGTACTTACAAAAAGCTAATAGATACTAGCTTTTTATCTCTTCCAGATTTACTGTTATTTAGCAGTAGGGAATCATTAAGTTCGCATTCTCGTCCTAGATCTGTTTTCTTATGCCTGTCAATAGAAAATACATGAGAAAATAGTCAAAGTTAGTTTTAAGAATGCATTTCCTGGTGGAGATTAGAATGATACATCTGGTGGTAAGCTTTCTCATCCTAACTCTTTTCTTCAACCCACAAAGGGTGCTTAACCAAAAGTGGCTAGGCTGATGATTAGTAGGTAGGACATTTCAACCTCTGGCAAATTTGTCATTGAGCAACATCAATAAAAAGGTGGAAGATTCTCCACTATCCTCAAAACTTTTTCAATGACTGTAAATCAAATGTAATAAAGAGGCATCTAACCAAAATAAAATTTAAGCTATTATGCCTAAAGTGATCCAAATATACATGAAGAGAATGTATCAACAGATAAATAACTTCAGTTATGAATAGTAAGGACTGAAATTGTGGTTTGGAGTGGAAAAGAGTCAGGTGAGAGGTTAGTTTGAAAACACCAAATGGGCATTGTAATATTCCTAATCAAATACTCCCCTCCCCTCCCCCACCACAAAAGGTCGAGAATCAATACTGAGTGAACAGCTTCTTTGAAAAGTGAATCTACAAAGAAGTTCCAAAAGAGAGATAAAAGATCAGCTATACACAACATAATCAAAAGCAAGCCCTGTTATGGTAAGGCCTTATATTCATATGTAGGGTGTCTAAGTAGCACTAGTAATTTGCAAACATTGATAAAGGCAATAAATAACTATGATATCTAATGATGCACTTAGACATTTTGGACCCTCTAAATTATGCCAGGCTCTTTAAAATACTTAAATCTACTGGAGTAGCAGTTCTGAAAGTATTTAACACATAGCTCTTAACCTATTTGGAGAACATGTACTGTTTTGAAATTTGGGTGAACTCTTGGGATCTCTAGAAAATGCAGAGCAGATCGCGCCTGTAATCCTAGCGCTTTGGGAGGCCAAGGCGGGAGGTTCATGAGGTCAGGAGATTGAGACCATCCTGGCTGACACGGTGAAACCCCGTCTGTACTGAAAATACAGAAACAAATGGTGAGGTGGTGGGCACCTGTAGTCCCAGCTACTCGAGAGGCTGAGGCAGGAGAATGGCGTTAACCCGGGAGGCGGAGCTTTCAGTGAGCCGAGATTGCGCCAACCTGGGCGACAGAGAGAGACTCTGTCTCAAAAAAAAAAAAAAAAAAAAAAAAAAAAAGAAAAAAGAAAAGCAGAGCAGGTACATAGAGTTTTGCATACAATTTCAGGGAATTCATGAATTTTGTGAATCCCATTTGCAGACCTAGGTTAAGAATGGAGGCTTAATGCAAATCGTGCTAGGTAATAAGAACCTTCACGAAATATAGTTTTCCTTTCTAAGTAATTGTTGTCAGCCACCTTGTATCACAATACACATGCCCTTGAGTTTTTTCAGGTGATTTGCCAGCATTTTTTCCTCTTTTCCCTTCTATTGGTCATCTCATTTTAATTCACATGGTTGCCATGTTCCTTAGCCTTTTATGAAGGTAGTTAAGGTAGACTGCTCTCTTGTTATTTCCCTTCCTTCTCCACAGTGGCTTTAAAGAGTTTATGTGGGCTCTGCGTCAGAACTACTTATTGCATTCAGGATGAGGCTGACAAACCACAACTTGTGAAGACAGACTGGGGAAATCCACCGGAAAAGGTTTTAGACGGAACTGCAGATTCGTTGTGAGTAACCAACGAATTGAATTGGTTGCAATGAATTGCATAAGCACAAATGAATATGTCTGCATTTTGGTGAGCCTTCACCCCACCCGCAGCCAGGCACTTAGTCACTCTTTCCTCTGTGTCTCCTTAACGCTATTATACCTCTATTATAGCTCCTATCACTGCACTGGATTTATTTGTTTACGAGTCTGTCTCTCTTACTAGACTATGAGCAATTCCAAGGCAGAGTGCATGACTTATTTATCTCTGTACCTCAACCCAGTGTCTGGGTTAAGAGTGCAGGCTTTGGAGTCAGAGTGTCTGCACTCAAATCCACGTTCTGTACATTTGCGTAAGATCGCTTGGGCTAGCTACTTGACTTATCTGAACCTTGGCTTCTCTCTCCTTCCTTTCTCTCTCTTTCTTACAATGCCTCACCTTCCTTTGCAACTATAAGTGTCACACTAACAAAGTTATTGTGAAGAATAAATGAAATAATGCTCAGCATAGCGACAGTCACTTAGTAGTGATTCAGTAATTGGTATCTATTATTATATCTATTAATATTACAATTGATTGCTGAATGAAAATTCCTTTCCTTATTATAGTTCACCTGACTGGAAAAAGCTTTTTTTAGCTTAAACTACTAAAGAAAACACTTTCTCCGTACCTCTTTCCTTGTCCCCTCTGTCCCTTTGCTATTAATACCCCTCCCCAGTAACGTAGTAATTAATATTCTATTTTATTTTTCTCTACTATATTTATTATCATCTGACATTCGATATGCTTATTCATTTATTGTCTAGAATGTGAGCTCAGTGAAGGCAGGGGCTTCAGCTCTTTTGTGTTCATTGTGGAATCTCCATTGCCTATAGCAATGCCCAGCATGTGGAACACACTAAACAAACATTTACTGAATGAATGAGTGAATCGGCACTCACAGACACACACACACCACAACACACATAAAACGTCCTCATTCTCTGCTGAAGGTGAGCCTCACTGATTGTCATTAATGTGTGACATTCAATGTATACCATTCTTCACTTTGCCAAATGGGTAATAGAGCAGCTTTTCTCCTTATTTCCCTTTCTTTCATGGCTGGGGGATGGAGGGAAAATATTTTTTAGTACTGTCATAAAAACTGAAATTCTTAGAACATTAATGTCAAAGCCACACCTGTCAGTGGGACACTGAATGGGAATCATTGGTGGAAGTCCTCCCTGATAAGTGAGCAAAGGGATGCTAGGGAGAGGGTAGATGAGTTCTGGATTACTCCTTAGAAGTGGTGGTCGTTGAGAAACTTGTTTCTGTCATTTCTCCTCAAAAACTCACAATGACTACTTAATGTTTACAGAATTAGGTTTAAACTCCTCCATTGTTCTTTCACTGGTGCGTTTTGCTCCAGCCAACCTGGATAATTCACTATTCTTTTCCCAACTGCTGCTCCCCTCTATATACTCCTGACACACACTTACACACACAGTTTTTTCACCCACTTTTCCCTTCTACATAGAACCTTTAGCTTCTGTTTTCTAGGTTCCACCTGTCCTTCAAGGTGCAATTGCAACCCTGTCTAGTCATGATATTTCCTCTTATTCCTCTCATCCTCCCTCCCTAAGCCCTGAAGACAGCTGACTGAGTTCTCCTTCCTCAGATTTCTTTAAGAAATTTCACCACCTCTTTGGGGGTGTTTCCAGCTTTTGCCTCCACATATCTGTCTCTAGACTTGTCTGCTTAATTATCTCAAGGACCGAGAGGGTTCCCTGTTTTGCTGTGCGTCTCAGACTATCAGTGAGTGTTTGTGGCAGTGCTTGTGTTCGGAGCTGCATATTTCCATTTATTTTTTTCCAGCAATACAAAGAAACTTTAGGCCTTTTCTGATGAGAACATGTTAAATAGAAAGTATTTTTCTTATATGGTCAATACAAGTGAATTTCTTTCACCATTCCATAAAAGGCAGAATAATTAATAATGAAGGTAAATGTAGAGACAGGCTTGCATTTCTTGAGGCTACAGTGAGAAGGGATCAGTTTCTCATAGGGCTTGGCAGGGTATGTCAAGTTGGTAGACCAAAGGGGGCGTCTCATTGCTGACTTTGGGAGTTTAAGACTTTACAAGTGGAAAGAAATGAGTAATTGAAATTGGGACTCAGTTCAGGATGCTGGGTAAGTGAACAGTGTTACTCAGGGTAACTTTCAGTTTCTCTTCTTCAAGGTTTCAGGTGGATGCAAGAGACTGTGATAACACTGCCCCCTTCTGTTACTCTAGGTTGTTAATCCTGATGACGTCTCAAGTCTGGTTTGATGATCTTGACATGAATTTTTGATTTCCAAGAAATGCTTACTTAAGGCAGAAGAGAAAGGAAATCATATGGTCCATGTGATACACAATTTCATTCTATCAAGTTCCGCCTTTTTATAGTTCGCTTGATCATTACATTTTGTTGTGAGGTTTCACTTCAATTGCATTATAATGGGAGATTTTAGACCAGGGAACGAATGAAGCCAAAGATCATAACAAAATCAATGAATTCATCTATTTATTTGTGTTCTAAGGGGCTACATGATTTATTCTGTAGCCCCTTCTTTCCTATTTCTTCCCTTGGAAGTTAAAGCAAGCCACTGGTTGAGGCACTGTGGCTCTTTCATTTATGACAGAACCTTTCAGATTTTAAGAGCAGTTGAAGAGCTGTGAATACTGGTCCTTCACATATCCAAAACCAGCACCACTTTCTGTGAATATCACTATTTGTGAAATGATTTATCTCAGAACTTTGGAGTATCTCTGTAACCATTTTTTCCCTTTCCCTATAAGCCCATTTGTATGGAACTCTAAAGAAGGTGAGGCCAGATAGCAGAGAGCTCTGAATATACACCAAGGACTTTGGAGTTTATTCTGTGAGCAGTTGGGAGCCAATTAAGATATCTGGGCAAAGAATGGCATCTTTAGAAAGAGGACACTGTTAGCTTTATGTCAAATGAACTGAGATGAAAAAACTTGAAAGGAGGGAGAACATTAACAGGTCCATATAGAAATACCAACACCTGTACCCCCAAAATCCTCACCAGCTTTTCCTCATTTATTCTACTTCACTCTAGTCTGAGACATCATCATATATCACTAAATTCCTGCAAATTCTCCCCACTGATCTCCCTACAACTAATTTTGTTTTCCTGACAATCTATTATCCCCATATTAGCCAAAGTCACCTTTTAAAAAGTAAGCAAACCAGAACATGTCACATAACTTTAAATTCCCAGTGACTTCCCATAACACATAGAATGAAATCTATGGTTTGGTCCCTGCCTGCTTCTCAGACGTGCACTCTCACCCTTGCTCACTGGGATCCAACTTGCTGGCTTTCTTGGATCCTTGAACAAGCCAAGCTTAGTTTCACCTCAGACAGCTGAGCCTTTGCTGTTGCCATTCTACCTGACTAGAGCACACTGTTCCCAGCATTTCGCATAGCTGGCTCCCCTCCCCAGAGTCTCAGCCTGCAGTACCAATCCTCTTCTTCTTGCCCCCAAACAAGGTATTTTTGAAAATATTACCTATTCTATTTTATTCATAGCTAATTTCACTATTTGAAATTATCTTGCTCATTTATTTGTTTATTTGTTTATTATCTGTGTTTCTGGCCTATAATAGAAGTTCCATGATGGCAAAGAGCTGGTCTACTTTGCTTCTGGATCCCCAACACATAGAGCTTATAGCTTAGTGTTATGCCTGGCTCATGGTAAGTGTTCTGTGTTTATTTCCTAGTCAAATTTGGGTAAAAGGCAAAGAACAAAGGTATGACAAATGGAAGTGAAGAGAAGAGATATCTGAAAGAAGTATAGTAGAGAAAGTGGGTAGATTTAATTATTGAGTGTTGGGTGCCAATGGAAAGGGAGGGGTCAGATGATGGATTTTCACTTGGACTGAGAAACCTGTGATGCTCTTAACACAGAAGGAGAACTTGGAAATGAAAATGATGAGAGTGGAAAACAGATATTTAGCTTTGAACTCCAGTGTAAGGTGCTGGTAGATCTCTGTAAAGATGCCCAGCAGGTGTATGGAAGTTGGGAAGAAAGCAAGGCCAAGCATTTAGATGTTGCAGTCATTTGCATACAGTGATGATGGTTCACTGAGACTGAATTAGGTCAACAAGGGGAATATTTGCAAAGAAGGAAGAGAACATTAAAAATGTGCAGACTTTTGCTCAGATATCCTTGTATATAAAGCACCATGCTGGGACAAGTGACATCTAACAAATGAGGAGCAAGCTCTGGAGCTTATGGGGCCAGAGATGGTGACACTGATAACTTGTCAAGTAGAAAATGTGTTATCCATACAAGAAACATTACAACACTGCTGTATAATGCTCTTTGACTTATCCAAACCACCTCTCAGTAGGAGGCTCTGCATTCACAAGGGAGATTTATGTGACTGCTCTGTTTCCTTCCCTTCACATCTGTAAGGGGTCCAGAGTAAGGATTGGCCAATGTTAGTGATGTGACTCTACCCTGAGCTCTTGTGGAACTAATAATCTAGAACAGTCTGGGGGAGGGGAGAATTAATTTTTAAAAAGACACGAAGCAATGTGTTTGTAATAGCAAACGCTACATTTGTTGAGCATTTACTATGGGCCAGTTAGTGAACTAAGCACTCAACATCCATTGTTTATTTAGTTCTCACAAAACTCTGTATAGGAAGTACAATTATTACTCCTGTTGTACAGATGAGAAAACTGAGGCTCAGATATATGTAACTTTCCAAGCTGGTAAATAATGGAGGTGGGACTTGACCCCAGGACTCTCTGATCCCAAAGCCCACCCTTTTAGCCGTGATGCTTCATTGCTTCTCCATGTGAGAAATAATCATTTTTAGTACTTATATCGTGTTTTGATATTTTTTTGTGAATGCTATGAATTTGTGACTATTAGGTTAACTTAAGGAAAATTTTATTTGTAGTAATTAAAGGTGACCACAGATCCTTCAAAGTTGTCATTTTGTGCTGATCAAAAGTAACTTGTTCTTTTTTCAAGATTTTATTAGATCTCCTGTGTGTCACACAATTGCCTAAAAGAATTGTTGCTTACACCATCAACTTCCCCAGACCCTCAGGATATCCTTAATTACAGGACTCCCTGTGTATCTGAAATAGAAACAGTGCTTGGAATCCTTCTTTACCACCATCCCCCAATGTTAAACTATGTCATACCCTGTTAGCATGAGGGAACCTCTTCCTGGAAATTATCACATTAACTAAATTGATGCTATATGTGCCTTTGGCTAAAGATTTCTTCTATTTACCTTTCATATCTTTCTGGGTTGCTGCAAGGCTTATGTTGCCCTTCGAAATCTCAGAGGATTTCTACCAGGCAACAAATGTCTGCTGATCTGGGTTTCTTAGACCACCTCCTTAGGGGCATCTGAGGCTGTTGCAGTGTAGCCTGCTTGCTACCTTCCAGCACCTTTCATGATTTTTGTAGAATCTCCAGCACCGTTGCTTGGTCACCTTTTGTCAGCCATCTTGAGCTTCAGTGTTCACTGGCACACAAGGAACCAGAGAAAGAGGGAGCTGGTGGAGTCAACAAATGGAGAGGGAAGGGCCACTCAAATGGCTCTTAGTCTCCACTGGCTGAGAACCAAATACGAATTAGCTGTACAGTAGAGTGCTGCAACGGACTTACATTTATATACACATATAAAATATTTCTGAGATCATCAGCACTCTAATGAATCAGCCCTGTCTGGAACAGCTCTAAATGAATTCTAAATGAGTGCCTCTCTGACTTCATACCAGTAAATGTATAGTAATGCAAAGTGGCACTTTCTTTAGTTCATCAATAATTTATTAATGGGCACTTTGTTCTAGGCATGATGTTTCTTAGAGTTTCAAAAAATGACTTTGTCTTTGGTTGCTCTGTTTCTCTCACAGAACTTTTTCTAGTTCTCTTAGCAGCAGTCATCACTTTCTCCTGTATGCGAGTTGTCTCCAAGTCAGACACAGAGTGTTTTCCCTATTATAAACTTAGTGAAAGTAACACTCATGTTTGATTCACTATTACATCCTTTATAAAGCTTAAAATAGTTCCTTGTACAAATAGATACATACATATTTGAGTAAATGAATAGTAATAAGAAACATGGACAAAACATTTTAAAGGGGCTCAAAATGTATTTTGTTGGACTTCAGCAAGCTTAGCTGTCATTACTATGTGGGGCTCTAGGGAAGGACTCTATGTTGACTCTGATTGGCCAGTGGCTCTGCAGGTGATCTTGTTTTTTCTTGAAGGGAAGTGACTTTTTACTGTTGTGAAGCCATTTTATTATTGTCAGTGCCTCACAATAATAAAACTCCATCTGTCACTTCCATTGGGCAGTTACTTTTTCTTTCTTTAGCCTTATAGGTATAAATGACCTTGGACCAAATGGCAATAAAAGGAAGGGATTTTAATACTGTCTTTGGTGCAAATAAAGCATTTATTATTTCTCCATCCCTAGCCCTTTCATCTAATTTTTAATCTGAATTTATAATTGTTTTATATGTCCTATCCAGGAGTAATTGTAGCTTCTATGTCCTGCACATCAACAACATGAATGTGTGTAACTACTCTCAAGACCTCATTTAAAGATATGAAAAATTCAAGAGATTGTTCAAGGGACACCAGGTTGAATCCAGTTTCTATCTGATACATAAATCTTTTTTTGTGTCACTCCATTTGTTCATAGGCATTCTTTTTCGTGATGAATGTCAACCAGATTTATCAGGAAGATATACAACACTGGCTCCATTTCAAACAATTGTCCGATGTCCTCTGGCAGCCATTGGAACTGCACATTGCAATGGTACCAGCCTGTCATTTTGAGAGACCCCTAGGGTAATTGTGAGATGTGCTTGAGGCTCAGATCATTGTCTGTAAAGGTAACATGCAATTTCCTTGGCAGAAGCTGTGCAAATCTGCATTGTACAGCAAAAAAGGTGATGTTTCCTACCTCATATTTGAATTATGTGCTTTGGCCCCTTAAATCTTGTGCCCAGTATGTGTGTCTATGTAGGTCAATCATTATCAGGCATTCTAACTCCATAACCCACCCTACACACATGTTTGGGAAGAATGCAGAGTAACTGATGCATAAAATAGTTGGATTAGAATTGTCTGGTACCTTGCCAAAATACTTTTTCAGTAAATCATATTTTTCAAGCATATAAGCACTTAAAAAAATAAAAACTAGAATTTTATTGTTCTGATGTAAATTCTTATCCTAAAAGCAATGTCTTATTTCTATAAGCTTTTAAATTCTGGAACATAAACATATGTATTACTTATCCTTTTGGATTCATGAAGGGTCAGTTCTCTGATGCTCTATTCATAAACATTTCGTTTTTCACATTTGGAACCAACATTTCGGTAAAGAAAATTAGATATGCTACACTCTTAGATCACACGCTTGTTGTATCCAGCTGAAACTTCTGGATACCACTGCCCTAATTGGTGGTCTATTCTGTCATTTATTCGTTTGCTTGTTCATTCTCACAACCCCTTAACAAATATGTACAGAGTGCTTACTCCGAGCCTGGCACTGAACTGCGATTGGGGATGTAGTGGCGATCTATGCTGGATTGTGTTGTTGTTTTGTGTGATGCCAAACCAAAACATATTGGGTACACAGTGAGGATATTTAATAAAATAAACTATATGCCCAAATCAGTTGGGTGTAGTTAAAAAGGACCTCGGAATCAGACAAGTTTGGTGTGATCCGCTGCTGGTTACTCAACCTCTTGGAGGCTCTTTTATTCTCCCCACAATGCTAGCATTTCAGAATTGTTTTAGGAATTAAGCTAGAAAATGCATGTGGAATTGCCTGGCAATTGGGTCAGTTAATTTTATTAATTTGTTTGGCCACAGGCGTAGACATGAATCTTTTAAGAAACTGGTGTCAGTGAAATTTTGAAACTGAAAACTCTGATTTCTTACTCTTTCACTAGTGTTTCTTTTAATGGTTTTTCTTTTTTCCATTCCAATTTGACCCCACATCGAAGACATGAATGACCTCTTTGTAGTAGTGGGTTAAGAGAGGGTGGTTTTTGCAGTCAGCTTATTTCTCTGGGACCTGACCAAATGGAAAGATCCCTGCTAGCATGTAGAATTCAATGTTTGAGAAATAAACTGGAATCAACTACCTTATATTCTTAACCAACAACTCCATCTGATGTGACCTTATCAGCTTTTTGTTTCACTGGGCCATTCTGAGGATATCCCCTTGGTTCCGCAATTAAATTAAACAAACGTTAATTGAGCATCTCTCAGATGCCAGACCTTGTGCTTGAGGGTACCAAGAATGAAAAATGACCCCTGCCCCATGGATTTCTTGCAAATAATTCAAAAAGGAAGGGGAAAAAGTGGTATTCAGAGCTTATCTTCAATTCTCAGCTTTGAGTCCTCAAGTCCTCTAATAAAACAATTCAATTTTGCTCCTTGAGCTAAATCTTTCCATTTGTTATTTAGTGTTTGCCCTTCTTTCTTCCTGCTGTTCCCCATCTGCAGATGCCACTGGTAAGATTCATTTCAGCCTAAGAGTATGACATGTTTGGATTTATTTGTGAAAAACGCCTTCTACAAACAATCGCTATACCAAAGTGACTGTGCTGAATCACTGTAAGATGATGTGATCTCTTTTGAATGAGCCAGCCTGTTCATTCACTTTCTTCTGTTCATCATCCTTTGAAAGGTGTAGATTCTTTCCAAGTCAGAAGTCCTGTTTTTAAATGAACTAATTATCAGTCTCCAAGGGCAAATATGCTTAAAGTTCCGAGTATCACTTTCCTTTCTCCTATTCCTCTCCTAGAAGGGAGAGCCAGGCTTTCAGAAAAGGGATTGGTCACATCAACAGCATAAGAGAGTAAAGTGTTTGCTCATGTTTATATAGCTGGTAGGTACCTCTTTCAAACTCTGTTCTGCCTGATTCTAAAACCTGTTCCTTTTCTTTATAACCAGGATTTTAAAACTCTATTTCCTTAAGTTGCTTCAGGGGATTCCACAAATTCCATTTATACGTATATGTAGAAAAAATTAAAATGCACTCTAAAGACAATTGATATATTTATTATTGCAAATTCTGGAAGATTTTTTAAAAAATAAATATTTTTGAACCTAACACCTAAGTGGATTCTGATTTCATTCCATTTGTATCATTACATATTATGGAATGACAACAAAGATGCGTTTGGAAAGATGGATACCCTAGGTAGGAGATAAAAGGTTGATAATTACTGGCTTGCAACTTACACTACTCCTTTACCAAGAGATATATTACATAGCAAATAGAGCAGACATAATGAGGACTCCACCAACATGTATAATACAATGTAGCTAACACACATCATACAGATAGTAGTAATAGGACATGGATCAACACGCTGTAGGGGAAGGATTTCAGGGGAGGCAAGGTAGGCCTCTTGTTTTTAGGGCTATTCCTAAAATAGTGCATGTGTATTTAGTAAAACCAATTGTTTGAGAATTGTGCAGCTAATTGTGCAGCTATGTTTTTCATTTGCCAACTCATTTTCAGAAATAAGTATATTTCTGTTGGTTAGGCTTCATGCTGATGAGATTACAGTTTTAGAACATATATGTGGGAGTTGGCTTTACTTGACTTCATGGCCAAATTGTACACTCCTGACTTTGACCATTTTTTCCAGAATAGCTTCCGGTTTTTTTTGGTTTGTTTTTTTGTTTTTTTGTTTTTTGTTTTTTGAGATGGAGTCTTGCTTTGTCACCAGGCTGGAGTGCAGTGGCATGATCTCCGCTCATTGCAATCTCCGCCTCCCGGGTTCAAGCGATTCCCCTGCCTCAGCCTCCCGTAGCTGGGACTACAAGTGCGTACCATGACACCTGACTAAATTTTTGTATTTAAGTAGAAACAGGGTTTCACCATGTTGGCCAGGATGGTCTGGATCTCCTGACCTCATGATCCCCCCGCTTCTGCCTCCCAAAGTGCTTCCTCGTTTCGAAGACAAATTTAAAATATGACTTCACATCTGTGCCTACTACAGAACTGTATACTTCCATACACACTCACATACATGCACACTGCAAACACTTTAGACCCTGTGAATATAGTCAATAATGTTGCCTTTATGCCTGAAGAGCAGTACTTTTGTTTTCAGGTAGCATAAATTTTTTTAAAGATCAAATCTCAAAATTATAGTTCACTTAGAAGAACTTTGTCCTGTAGACTCCTGTTCAGAGGCACGATGGTGATAAAGACAGCTTTTGCTTTCATTTGTATTTTATGACAGTGGAAATCAGGAGTGTTTTCAGGGAGAAACTGTGAGAGAAATGACTTGGCTGAACATCTGCTATGAAGTTTTTATCTGAATCTGAGGCTGCAGTGGATGACCTCGAAGGATCTCCACTCCCAACTTTTAGATTATACAAGTCTAATCCAAATTCTTTCTTGTAAGGCTTTACGTTAACAGGAAAGATGGCTGTTTGCTGCCTTCTTCATCTGTTTCTTACACAGCAAATTACTTCCTAGAATGTCTGAAGTTTTGATAGCTGCATTTTATCTTTATTTTATCATTGGTCATGATATCTCTTTAAGAGGAAACAGTTCCATTTTATAGATATGGAAGCAGAGGCCATCTGAGGTTAAATGGTTTGTCAAAATCATATGTGAACTATATAACACCAAAGGCCAAATATAGCACTAGGGATATTTCTGAAAATAAAAGGCAGTGCCCAAGAATCTATAACTTTGTTTTCTTTTTGAGATAGAGTCTCACTCTGTTGCCCAGGCTGGTGTGCAGAGGCACCATCATAGCTCATTGCACCCTTGAACTCGAGACTCAAGCTATCCTCCCACCTCAGCCTCCCAAGTAGCTGGGACTACAGGAATGCACCACCACACCAGGCTAATTTTTCTATTTATTAATTTATTTTTGTAGAGACAGGGACTTGCTGTTGCCGAGCCTGGTCTCAAACTCTTGGCCTTAAGCAATCTTCCCACATCATCCTCCCAAAGCGCTGGAATTACAGGTGCAAGCTACCATACCCAGCCAATGTAACTTTAATTTTTTTCCCCCATTGGTAGGATTTTGAGTTTGTGTGTGCAGTTGCATGTGAGTGTTTGATTCTGATATTATATCAAATTTGGCTTTGCATCTCAACTACCTAGCACTGTGCTGGACACAACATAGGCACTTAATAAATCTATGTAGTATAAATGAAAGGGTACCAGGGAAATAATGTTGTCTGGCAAAAGATAGTGGCATTTTCATTTTTAATCACTGGGATACCAATTATTTTCATTTCCCCACTCTGCCACCCCATCTCCCCAACCAAATCCTGAAATTCCCCCATGAATAATAAATACATTTATAACAAGCAATGGTCTTAACCTGAATTTTCATACTGGAAACAGTAACGATTTTGGATGTAGAACTCAATTTCTATGTTTGGGCATCTTTTGTAATTTCTTTATGCCTCCATTGGAGTTTAACAACAATGAATACAGATATTTTAAACCACTGCATGAAAGCTAACCACATTTATTAAGCACTTGCTGAAAGCCATGGAATGTGCCAGACAGCTTACATGCATCTTCATATTTAGTCCACACAACACACCTGGGAGGCAGGTCTTATTGCCACCATACCCTGGCTCAGAGACATGAGTCTCCTGTTCAAAGTCATACAGCCAGCCAGGCAGAGCTGGAAGAGGAGTAATGACTGACTGTGGTGAGGACTTGATGGTCAGCCCTCCATAAACAGCAGCTATTAAGATAATGGTGATAATGCAGGAGTCCTTGGGAGCACATAACACGATGAGTGTGCAGCATCTTAGCATAAGTAAGTGTACGAAATCTGTTTCCTCCCTAATAGCGAAGACTGTCAGCATGAAAGCTATCTTTGCTTGAGGGCAGGGAAAACTTAAGGATGTGTTAGGGGTGAGAATGTAGAGAGTGATCACATTATTTCAAAATTAAAATAGTCCGTTTGAGAATATACCCTTCAGTATTTAGCTGTGTATGTGAAAGTAGGAAACAGAGGCGAAAACATATTTTATCAATTTCACAATTTACCTAACATACATCTTGATTTGCTATATGCTTGAATATTACAAAGAACAGGATGGAACATTCTTCCTTGCTCTTCCTCTGAGAGAAATCTGTTGCCGTATGCTGTTCAGCCTTCAGTCCGGGAGTGCCATCCCACAGTGTTTCAGTGGAGAGCTGCCAGGAGAGAATAATAACACTAGCGGTGTTATTTGCTGACACGAAGGCTAGGAATACACTCACAGCCTAGACTTGGCTTCTTGCCTCTTGTTAAGGCATGGAACAGCCGGGCTTACCGACAACTTCCCTGAGACACACTCGCTTACTCTAGCACTATTTAAATCTCTTTGTGTGGCATATTGCTTTATTTCCTTCAAGTCTTTTATCTTTTTAATCTCACCTCTCATTTGTTTTCATCCCTGAGACTAAAGAAGCAAGAAGGAGTACAGATCTGGGGATGTTAACCTGAGGTCTATGAACCCCAACATGAATGGGCTTCAGGTCAGTCTTGAACCAAACCCCTGATCTCTCAGAAGGTAAGGGAGGCCTAGACCATCTTGCTTTTCTGAGTTTCCATTTAGATTAAAGAGTAGATATGCCCAAATAGAGTTACCAAAGCTAGTGTTTATTTTTAACTGCTTACTATAATCAACTCTTTTAGCACATAACAGTAGAAAAATATGATGCAATGTAATTGTGCAAAACAGGATATTTACAGTGTTTATGAAAAATACCAATTTAAAATGTTTCAGGTGGTATGATCAAATCATGGGTTGCAAGATTAAAGTGGTCTGGTGAATGTTTTCCATTTTTCAATTCTCAGCATGTGTCTCTGTGAATGTATGTGTAATCTCACTTCAAAAAGAAGTTTCATAGTCAAAATTTGAGGAATTCTGCTTATGTGAATCATCAACTACATGCCCCCCCACCCCCGCCCCTCACTGGTTCCTCTTTTTACTCAGCCTTTCCTGAGAGGGTCTGCCTTGACAGTGAATGCAATCTTTTATGCTCATGGGTTCACTTCCTAGGTTTTATTAGATGCTTTAGGCAGTCCATTTTCCAAAAAAGGGTACAAACCTACTTGTCTCAAAAGTAACCTAACCTATTAAACCCAGACCAATGAACAGAACTCCTCATTTTAAAAATTCAGAATATTCTTCTTTTATATTATAAAATCTTTTAATCTTGCAATTTAAATTAATATTAATTATTGGCATGCTTTTAAAAAGCATGTTTAGTAATCTTGAAATTTGTTGTTTCAAATTTCAAGAAAGTGTCTTGAAATTTGTTGTTTCCAAAAAAATCTTGTTTCTTAAATTTGCCGCCTCTTTATTCCTGTTCAGGAATATGTAAGGTTAAAACGAGGACACGGGTTATCCTGAAGAGTCAGTGGTCTAAAGCCCATCCTGCTACTCTGGCGCTGTGTGACCCCGAGGCAGTGCTCACCCTCTCTGTTCCCCAGTTCTGCATCTCTAAGATGAGATAGTTAATTTTTCATTCCTCACGTCCTTTTTAGCTCTAAAAGATTATGAATTTTCTTACTCTGTTTCTCCACCTACTTCGATACTGCCCCTGCAATATTTTAATACCTGAGCTCCAAGGCTATTGTCACGACGTTCTGGCCTACTCTCTTAGAAATAAAAGAAAACAAAACATTTGCTTACTTTAACTACAACCAAAACCAGTACTTAATAGGTCTGAATTCAGATATATTTTGTCTTTGACCTGATGTCAATGAAATATTTATTTTCTTGTCATGGTGAGCAGTACATGCCAAGGAAACTTAGATCACTATAAAAACTTAAAAATAAAAGAAAAGCTAAATGTTTTGGCCCTGTTGCCAGATACAGAGCTGCACTGATAGCTTAGGGCACTAGATGGCGATATAAGTGCATCACATAACAAACATCTTCTTGATTGGTCCAGCATTAAAATCCTAATGATTGAGGCCAGAACAGGTTAATGCATTAGTTAAAGAAATGAAGTCAAATATAATCAGATGTAGGAATGTTGGCTAATGCTCTGAATATGTTCAGTAACCCAATGCTTATTGACAGAAAAGATTGTTAAAGTAGAAACTAATTTATCCTACTGTTGGGTGTATCTTCAAGCTAATTTTTTGGGCAAGAGTAGCCAATAAGCACGTTTCTCATAAAATGTGTATAATTCCTAAGTTCACCTCCATTTTTGGTTTTCACTTTTTAAAAATAGCAATTGTTTGGGATGGCATGTGCCTCACATATATTATTCATTGACCAAGCACTATATTCTTATGAGGGATGTGAGCCCTAAGACACTGGTGTTTTAAAGGGGAAATGGCAGACTTACTGTAAGCTGTTGGCTGGGCCATTATTGACTGGCAGGCTCAACTGGAAGCACTTTGTTAGTGGATTAGGTTGCCCTGGAAATGCCTTCCTGAAACTCTAATGATGCACTTAAGGGAGCCCTCTGGAACAGGAGTAAAATGTCTTTTAGCAGGAGTGCCTTCCACCAGAGTCCTCTTGGGATGATTTGGGAGGGGGCTGGGGGCGCATCCAAAGAGATGCTCAGTAAGGAAACAACCCCAGAAAAAGGTTGCAGGTATCAATTTCTTACAGGTAAGCTAAGATAATGACTTATAGATGGATGCAAACTGTGGGCTTTCTGTGGGTGCCAGTGTTTCATGACTTCATTTCGAAAGAGCATCATTAATTTCAGAGAGTGTTTATTTATCTACCCATCTACATATATATTAATAGTTATTTATTTATTTGCTAGGGGTTGTGGTGGCAGGCAGATGAAACAGAAAAGAAAAAAGAGAGATTTTGAGTGTATATGTTTTAAATCAAAGGATTAAAAAAACCCACTTTGTAGTTTGAACATTGGGGTCATTTGGTGTGCGTGTCTGTGTTTTAAAACAAGCTTTAGAGAGAAATTTGCCCTTCAGCAGGAATTCCGTGAACGGGAAGGGGAGAAGGGGGAGGGGGGAAGATTTGTAGATTTTTCAAATAAAAAGTCACTTGTGTTTATCTCACAACTTACCTCTTGGGTGGGGGGCGGGGATTTGCTGTGGGATGGTGATGGTGGTGGAGGTGAAAACAAGAAAGAATGAAAAGGCCCTTGGAAACTCCAGACTCCAGGACAGGACAGGGAGGGAAGTGGCTGCGCAGCACTGCGTCTCCGCCCCAAGCCCCGCGTACCCGGCAATCGCGTGCCCACCGCTGGAGCGCGGCGTCCCCATGCAGTCCTGGCAACCTGTCACGGAGGAGGACGTGACTCGGAGCTGCCGCCGCTTCCTCTAAGCCATATTCCTTTAAGATGATGTAATAGTCATTTCCCTGGATGGTTTCTTGCCTGCACTGCTGAAACAACAGCATCCGAACTGCACTGGGAACTGTGGAACCACCCAGCTCCGCCACCAGAGAAGCCGGAGCCCCGGGCCCCCCGCCGGCATCTCTGCGCTGCGTTGGCCTCTGGCTCCCACCGGCTCCCACCTGGCTGGGAACATGGGAGTCCGTTTGCCCTTGCCGGCAGGTGGGGTGGCTACCTGGGACCCCAGCAGGGCACGTCTCTCCATCTTTCTGCTTCTGGGCTTTCTGAAAAGCTTCTAAGTCCTGGTACCTCTTGCAACTCTCTTCTAAGGATCCTTTCCAAAGATTTCTTTTTCCATTTTCCCCCCACGGGGAAGCTTTGGTTGAATATTTTCTCTGCTTTACTTCTTCAACCCAACCTCCTCTCATCACGGTTTAACTTTTTTGTGACTTGTTTTAACTTAAGATACGGAGTGAATACATATGTACCTACATACTTACATAAACACAAATAGGCATTTATATAAATACATACATATAATAGTTATTTTCCAAGAGCACACCTCTCTGGCACTTTTCATTGATACCTCGGTCGTTTACCTGTTTGGGATTTGACAAGATCCAGACTCAGTTTGGCTGTGGATTCTGATTGCTTTACAAATGGTTATTATTATTATTTTTTTCACAAGAACTGGGTCTCCAGCACTCACTAAGGTAAGCTCTAAGACTTATTGCTTTTCCTGTCCAGCTGAAAGAAAACCCCATTTAGAAGTTGAAAATTGCATGTTTCTTTTTAAGGTAGACTTACAAGTAAAATTGTTTTTCATACTAATTGCTGGAGACAGAGGCTTATAGATAAACATGTAGACCTAAAATCGCATGAGAGAAGCATGATTTAATTGAAGAATGACTGAGATCAGTAGTTACAGAGCTGCTTATGTAAAATAATCTCTCTCTCCCTCCCTCTGTTTTTCCCTCCCTCCCTCTCTCTCTCTCCAGAGGACTCTCTTTTTCTGACTCATTCCGGGTTTGAGGAAATAATTTTTCTATTTTCCTTCAGACGGACATCTGAGTAACTGGGGAATTGGCCTGCCTTGCCTGTGAGCTTGATGGAAGATTGGATATAGATGAGTTGATTATATTCTATGAAGTAACAGCTCACTACCATCTACCATCCAGGGTTTAAACTACTTTTTCAGCATCACTTCACCTGTGGACTCTTATACATTTTGCTTTCTTGGGGGAAAAAACCTGGGATAAGAGGAGGTCATTTTTTAATAAGTTAGCATCCTTTTCCCTTTCTTACAAGTTGATCCAAAGGATAAGGCTGTGACTCCATTGGATTGCACCTTCAAATCAAAATAGCAGCAGCAGAAGAAAGGGACAATGGCTCTGAGTGGAAACTGTAGTCGTTATTATCCTCGAGAGCAAGGGACCACAGTTCCAAACTCCTTTCCTGAGGTAGTAGAGCTGAATGTTGGGGGTCAAGTTTATTTTACTCGCCATTCCACATTGATAAGCATCCCTCATTCCTTCCTATGGAAAATGTTTTCCCCAAAGAGAGACACGGCTAATGATCTAGCCAAGGACTCTAAGGGAAGGTTTTTCATTGACAGAGATGGATTCTTGTTCCGTTATATTCTGGACTATCTCAGGGACAGGCAGGTGGTCCTGCCTGATCACTTTCCAGAAAAAGGAAGACTGAAAAGGGAAGCTGAATACTTCCAGCTCCCAGACTTGGTCAAACTCCTGACCCCTGATGAAATCAAGCAAAGCCCAGATGAATTCTGCCACAGTGACTTTGAAGATGCCTCCCAAGGAAGCGACACAAGAATCTGTCCCCCTTCCTCCCTGCTCCCCACCGACCGCAAGTGGGGTTTCATTACTGTGGGTTACAGAGGATCCTGCACCTTGGGCAGAGAGGGACAGGCAGATGCCAAGTTTCGGAGAGTTCCCCGGATTTTGGTTTGTGGAAGGATTTCCTTGGCAAAAGAAGTCTTTGGAGAAACTTTGAATGAAAGCAGAGACCCTGATCGAGCCCCAGAAAGATACACCTCCAGATTTTATCTCAAATTCAAGCACCTGGAAAGGGCTTTTGATATGTTGTCAGAGTGTGGATTCCACATGGTGGCCTGTAACTCATCGGTGACAGCATCTTTCATCAACCAATATACAGATGACAAGATCTGGTCAAGCTACACTGAATATGTCTTCTACCGTAAGTACAAAGGGTTCTTTTAATTTTTTATGTGTGTCAATTCTCTTCGCAAATGTATATGGTCTGTGTGTTCTGTCCATACCTAAGGAACATGGTTTGGAATTCTTTTAACTCTTGAGTTATAGTTAGAGAATTAGAGGTTATAATTCAGCTCTCATGACTAACCTAAGGCAACTTTTATCCAATGAGGTCACAGAATATTCAAAGGCCTCCAAAATCACAAGATGCAAATGATGTTGGTATATGCAATATGTAAAATGGAAACAAGCATGTATATCTTTTTTTTTTTTTTTTTTTTTTTGGCCAAATATTGAATTGTGAAAATAAGGTTGATGATTACATCTTGGCTGTTTGTCCATAGGAGCTTGGTATACTCAGTGGAAAAATTACTGCTGTCTATTCATTTAGCTGGACTTTGAGGTCTATTAACCTGGTTGCTGAAGACTTGCTTTCATCAGGGGCTTTGAAAACACAAATGGATTTTGCCATGAATAATGTGGTCTTGGCTAGATGGCAGTACAGACTGCTGAAAGGCCCCCTGCTCCCCCCAAGTCTAAAATTTGCTTTTAAGGGTTTTACAAATCTGCTGTTTGATTCTGAAGCCTTTTGTACTGAGACCTGAGTTGCACTGCAGACTTAATTAAGCTGAACTTCATTTAAGATCTATCTAAAAGGAACTAGATCCTTGAGAATTGTCAACCACATACAAACACCTTCAGACAACTGAGGTGATAGAATTACTGACATAAAAGGAAACCAGAGAGGGAGGAAATGAAACAATGATACTGAAGCCTTTTAAGTAAGGGGTTCTTAGAGGTCAGTTCATTTGCTTAAATGAAGATACCCTGCAGATTCCTCATTTTATGATATGGCATTATTCTAAACTATAAACTATGAGCCACTGATCTCTGAAAGGAAGAGTAAATCAGCCTGCACTCTTTGGTACTCGATTTTAACTGCCAGTTTTCAACAGGCCCAGGAGTTGGGTGAAGTAAATTCCACAAGAAATGTGTTTCCAGTGTTAACATTTGATTTCCTGTATTCTTATTCTAAAACAAATCCAGAATTCAGAATTAAAATATCTATATTTCTTTAAACATAAAAGTAGGACTGACTTTCTTGGACTGGTTTTCTTCCTTAGTTATGTTTATTCATTTGGCAATGGTGCTGGAAACCTTGGTGAAGAGGCTAGTGGGAAGCCAAGTCGTTCTCTACTAAGCTATCACACATTTGGTTTTGAGAAGTGAAGGCACACGTATTGCATAGCCAGAACAACCTGTGGAAAAAAATGAAATCAGTAATCAGTTTAGGAGTATACTGATGTGCAATAACAAACATCATTTAGTTCATTAATCCTATCTGTGGCCTTTATCTACAATCTATATCTTCCTCTATGCTAGAGCTTGGTGGACAGGTATTGTTTTCTTCCTTTTGGTAAATTTCCCACTAGTGTAGAGATAAGATTCTGCCTTTTTAGCTTTGTATAAAGGAATATGACATTATCTATCATTCTAAAGAAGAAATATCTTCTCCAAACTTTTTGGAGAAGTACATCTTAGAGATAGTTCCCATGCAGCTTTGTAATATTTACCATGTTCTCCAATTTTGAATATTTGAAAACATAGCTTCAACCACATAAATGAAAACATACCAGTTATATCCCCCAGAAAGACCACATTGGATTTATAGTCACTTGCTTACAGAAATGAGACCCACACACTGAAATTTATTTGTCTACCAGTGGCATTTCTGTGTTCATCAAAGGCTCATCTGTCCAACACAATTTCCCTTTAGATTGCTCTGGACAGGCTCCATTCTCCTGGCTATGTCATTTCTTCTTTCTTTGTTGAATTGCTGAGAGATTGCTGAGGAACAGTTTGTTCTCCATCTCTCCATGGACAGGCTAGCACAAATGCGCAGGAACTTCATACCAGCAGCATATATCTTGCAAATGATATGCTTCCCCTTTGTACCCAACATCCAGAGCTAAGTGTTAACTCTTCCTCTGTCTTAGGACCAATAAAACTGACAGCTGGCTTTCTAGGGTGCATAACAGCTTCCATGCAGCTGCTTAGCCATAATTATTTAATTAGAAGCTGCCAACTGTGCCTATATAAGCATTAATTCATCAAGATGTTGTGCTCGGGTTAATGGGCCGAAACCATGGGAGATGCTCTAAAGCAGGGAGTTGGCTGCATGCAAAGATGCTTTTCACAAAGGAACTCAACTTCCTCCTGGGCTTAGGGGGAAATACATACATATACATACATACATACACACACACACACACACACACACATACACACACACACACACAAGCTCCTTACATCTAAGGAATTAACAGTTTAAGCAATCAGTCTTTTTTGATAACACAGGAATAATGCAGAGTCACTTTGCATGGATCAATATCTCAGTAAAAAATAAACAGCAAGAAATTAGTGCATTGCATGATGGTTCATAATCATGGGGAGAGACTTCTTGTTTCCTTGTTTGCCTATTTTTTCTTCTGAGTCTTCCAAGAAAAATTTGGTAGACCGAAATCTACCTATCAACCATGAATAAATTAGATTCTTACCTCATTTACATTTTCATGTGGACCTAGAGTTGATGGTCACTATCAGGTGGTTTTAAGTGTGTGTTTTATTAGCATAGAACTATGAACAATGAAAAAGTCAACAGGTGTTTGTATGTGCTTAAGAGGAAGGTAAGAAATGTGTTTGTCTACATCACTTACACACCAAAATACAGGTGAAATGCTATGGATTATGATTCACTTATCCGCAACTAAAAGAGTTAATATGAGTGATACAGGAACATAGAAAAGAAACGTCTACCCTAGGGATTGTCTTACAAAGTATTTTAGATATGTCCTTTGCTTTAATTTAAAACAATAAGAAAGTTTCTTTACTCCTTTCCCACTCAACTGACTGAATAATTACTTTTCAAGCATTATGTGGAAGGTGAGGTCATAAATATCATAAAATGCCTTCTTGATTCACCTCTAAATAAAATGAGAACTATGTAATTTGGAAAAGACAAGTCCTGATTTTGAACTAGATACTCAATGACAATTCATATCACTTAGGAACCAAATGACAGGTGCATGGAAATAAATGAACCTTTATTTCCAGAGCCATCTTCTGACGCCTGAGAGAGTGGGAAGATTGTTCTTGGTTGGAGAGAATTATGCACATTTCCAAAAGCCTACTCATGAGTGAGTTACTTCAGCCAAATGCCTGAAAGCACTAAGATTTAAAGGCATTTGCCTCTAATAAAGCTGTGATAACATCACCACACGTAGGGAGGTTAATTCATAGGACACTTATTCTGAAAACATACACTCTGAATTCTGTGAATTATAGAAGCAGACACATTGATTCATCATCTTTTCAACAAATTGCAGCTTGTAAGTGCATTTTAACCTTTCTTCTCTTTACTTATTTTCCTAAAATTTACAGTTGCTTCCACAGAAGTCTCTAAATTGCCTTTTAGATGCAGTATATATCTTCAGGATTATTGATTAAGATAGGCTGTCGGAAAAAAGTAGATCAAGAAATTATCTTCCACTTATAATTCAGCTGTGTGACTTTGTATTGGGGAGAAATATATGCTTTGGCCACTGTGAATAATTTAGGTAAGATTGACTTTAACAAGCTTCAATAAGAGCATGTGCTTTCATAAGAAAAATGGGTGGAAACGCATCTACCCTAAAATGATTCTAGCTTTTTTTTCTTCTGGCTATTTGAAAGATCCCAGTACAGGTTGAGCATCCCTAATTCAAAAATACCATATCCAAAAGGATTCAAAATCCAAAACTTCTTGAGAGCCAGCATGGTGCCACAAGTGGAAAATTCCACACATAAGTACTCAACACAAACTTTGTTTCATGTCCCAATTATTAAAACTATTGTATATGATTACATTCAGGCTATGTGTATAATGTGCATATAAAACATAAATGAATTGCATGTTCAGACTTGAGTCTTAGCCCCAAGATACGCCATTACGTATGTGCAAATATCATAAAATCTGAAAAAATCCAAAAAATCTGAAACATGTCCGGTTCAGGCATTTTGAGTAAGGGATACTCAACCTGTAAGAATTTCAATTTTTATTACTTATAGAGATATGGTATTGGCACATTCAAAGTGAAACATCAGGGATAGCAGAGTGGCCCAAATCATAAGGTATGTGAGGTTTGGTCCCTACACCACCAGCATCTCTCTCTGTGACTTCCTTCTGTTGTCTCACCTTAGCTGTTCCTCTTTCCTTCTGTTTGAGTCACTCCTGCTCTCCAGTTCCTTCTCCCATGCCATAATCAAAGCTCATCTGGAAAAATTCTGCTCTGTCATTATACTTAGAATGCTTTCAAGGCATGATGTTGCCTTCCCCAGGGGTATTTGTACATAAGAGCACTTTTAATAGTTGTGGATCAGGCATCCTTTTACCCTGAAGAAAGTAGTTCTTAAGATTTGAAACTTCTTAATTTCTGATGAAAAACAAACCACAGCTTAAGTATAAAACTTCATTATGAAGTCAGTTTAGATCCATGCTCAGGCAGATATTGGATAATAAAGGGCAGAAGCAGCAGGCGTAATTTTTCTTATTTCTTTAAGATGCTGTGCATTGAGAATTGGGCTTAATAGAACAGTGATATAAGCATGTTAGTGAAGTATTTTATTATACTGTTTTCACTTCTATGCCAAGCAAGAGCTGTTACCTGAGCCCAGTCCCTTGTAGGAGAAGATTAAAATAGTTTCTTCCTGGGTCTGTGGCATCAGGGAAAGTATTTGGCAGCAAGAATTGTGTCAATGTATGGGTGAAAAGGGGAGGTCTCCGAGGTTGCCCCCAAGTGTTCTGATACATTAAAGTATATATGATTGGAAAGAGAAGACCAAATGTTTCTAACAGCCTAATTAGGTTGTATCTAATCAAAGAAATTAGAAATGGAAGTAGCTGAGAATGTGCCACAAAGCTCCATCTGGAACACCTCCAAACACAAAACACGGAAAGGAGTAACTACGCATAGGATGAGTGCCAGTCCCATGCATAGAAAGAAGTCTTCCAGAAATGGATAGACAAATGCTCAGTTTCTGCATCATAACGCACTGTTGCTCTTTTTCTTTTGTCACTGCGATGGCTTTTCTCAAGTATTGTATTTCTTGGCAAATCAGTTAATTTTTTTTATTACAGAAATTTTCAAACGTATCAAAATGTAGAGATAATGGCATAATGAACTTTCATGTAACCATCACCCATCTCTAATAATTACACTTAGCTCTGCAAGACCAATCTTGTTTCATCCATATTCCTACTTAATTTCCCTTCTGTTGACACTGGATTATTTTGAAGCAAATCCCAGATATCAATTAATTTCTTCATCCACAAATGCTATGGTATATATTTCTAAAATATAAATTATTTTAAAAGCAACATAACATCATTATATGGTATTATACCATATACCATTATAACATACAAAATTAATAATTCTTTAATATTATCAAATATCTAGTCAGTGTTTAAAGTTTCCTCATTTCTTCACAATGTTCTTAAAAGGTGGTTTTAATGAAGATGCAAATGAAATCTACATATTACATTATATTGTCTGCTAATTTTCTCTCATGATTTAAAAAATATTGCATATAACTTATATGCAACAAAGTGGTAAAATGTCCATCTTATGTCTCTTTTAATTCCTCCCTTTCTTTCTCTTCTTCTGTTTTGGTTTTCCCTTCCCTTCCCTTTCCTTCTCTCTCTTTTCTTTTCTTCTTTCTTCCTTTCTTCCTTTTTTCCTTCCTTCCTTCCTTCCTTCCTTCCTTCCTTCCTTCCTTCCTTCCTTCCTTCCTTCCTTTCTTTCTTTCTTTCTTTCTTTCTTTCTTTCTTTCTTTCTTTCTTTCTTTCTTTCTTTCTTTCTTCTCTCTCTCTCTCTCTCTTTCTTTCTCTCCTTCCTTCCTTCCTTCCTTCCTTCCTTCCTTCCTTCCTTCCTTCCTTCCTTCCTTCCTTCCTTCCTTCCTTCCTTCTTTCTTTCTTTCTTTCTTTCTTTCTTTCTTTCTTTCTTTCTTTCTTTCTTCTTTCTTTCTTTCTTTCTTTCTCTCTTTCTTTCTTTCTTTCTTTCTTTCTTTCTTTCTTTCTTTCTTCTTTCTCCTCTTTTTTACAACTCACTTGTTTCATGAAATCAAGTTGTCATGTTGAATATCCGGCATTCTGGGTTTTGCTCATCCATCTCTATGATCTCCGTGATATTATTAACACATCCTCCTCAATCCTTATGTTTTCAGTAAGCTCATTAGATCTAGACTCCAGATTTTAGAGGCTTAATCAGATTCACTCAGTATTTCTGACAAGTTTTCACAGGTGATAACAAGTCCATTTTAAAATTTGCGTTGGAGGATTGAAATGCTGTATGTTATGGAGGCAAGATAAGGGCATGTTTTTATTGTTAGCTTTTATATATTTATCATCTGAATCAATAGCAATTGGGTGTATTCTCTCCATTGTTCAAGTTGATTCTGATGTTAAAGCAAGCATTTAAAGAGGTCCCTCATTTTCTCTCCAGTCATTCAAAGTCTAGTATTGCCCTTCCATTGTCATTAGATTAGGCTACCATTCAGGTGCTGCAGTGAGCTTACCAAGATGTGCAGTGGGCCCTATTGACTATGAGAATCATTTTGGGTAGAAAAGTTTGCCTTCTGGCTCTTCTGATTTTACATTTGAGTATCTTTGTATTCTTTCAATTGTGCTGAAACTCCACCGAACTTTATCATTTGTGTTTCCCAAGCCTCTTCTCTAAATGGCATTGTTAGTCACTCAGTTGCCCAAGGAGGAATAAAACATAGGTGACATTCCTGATTCTTTCTTCTCCCCACTTTCTCCAATCTCCAACAAGTCCTGTTGGTTCTTCTCCTTCATCTCCCTGAGGTCCATCCTCTTCTTTCCATCTCCGCTGATGGAAAGGCCATGAGCATTGCTTTATTGCTTTTCTATACTATTACAAATGAACTTAAATTGTTCTCCCCCTCCTGCATCCTGTATTTTCCCCTTTGGATCTATCCTCCTCGCTCCAAATATGATGAGATTTTTAAGGAGTGACTGACCATATCACTCCTTTGCTTAAAGTTGATGACTGTCTTACAACTGCTCTTGTATTCAAACACAAACTCTTTAACGTGAACCACGTCCTTTTGTGAAATAACTTCTGCTTCCCTCCCCAGCCTCTACTGTTGCCATTTGGCCCTCTCTGCATTTATAACCTTAGCCATAACAGATCTTTTTTGGTTCCTGAATGCTGTTGTATACTTTCATGTTCATTTTTTGTGCGTGATGTTCCTTCTGCCTGGAACTCTGCCTCCATCTGCTTTGATTAGCTAAATGTTCAGTTTCCCAATCCAGAAGTTACTTCTTCTGGGAAGCCTTTCCTAGTCTACCATACCTGGATTAGGTACCCTTTATCTTTGCCTCTTTAGATCCTATTTTTCTATATCACAGCACATATAATAATGTATTCTACTTGCTTATTTACCTGTCTTTCCAACTGTAAGCTTTGTGAAGACAGAAACTGTATCCGTCATGTTCATTATTATGCCTGATTCAGTGCCTGGAACAAATGTAGGTATAGTACTTTATAAATATTTCTTTAGAATGCATTTTTAAAAGTTGCTACTGCAATATTATGTTTTGGTCATAGATGCTACTGTCTTGAATATACTATTGTATTGTCTCTTAATTGAAGAACTAGAGGGCAGTGATGGTGTGATTGAAGCCTTAAATAATAATAATGTTATTTTCTAACTTTCACTGAGTGCTAAGCATTTTACAGACTAGTTGGAATTCTCATTGAAAGGTGCTCTACTCTTGGCACCTGCGCAAAGATTCTAGCTCTAGGAAACTGAGAAAAACACTTACCAGCAGCAAAGTCTCCTGTGGTCTCCTTTCAGTTGGTTCATCCAAGCAGGAGTAAATTGAAGCTGGATGTGACCAGGGTTTAGGGAGAAATCCAGGAGGGAACCAGGATTCAGAAAAGTGCTGCAAAATTGATAAATATCCCCAATAGAAAAAGAGCTCTACTAGAAGGCAAACTGTACTGTGAGACCGACAAGGTTGCCTTCTTAATTTTCTTACTGCCAAAGTATTCCATTTCCTCATCTCGTCCCATAAATGTTAATTTTCATTTCTTAATGCCAGAGGCAGCATAACATAGTGGTTAAGAGCCTGGATTTTGGTACCCAGGCAGCTTGAGGTTGAATCCCAGCTTTGCTACCTAACAGATACATGATCATTAGCAAATTGCTTCCATGTTTCAGTTTCCTCAACTGTAAAATGGAGAGGATAACAATAGTACTTGCCACATAGAGTTGATATGATAATTAAATGGATTGATATATAGAAAGTGCTTAGAACAGTGCCAGACACCCAGTCAGTGCAATAGAAGTCTTAATAAATATGAGGCCTCTGGGAATACTGGCATGGATGAGACATAAGCGCTTCCTTTAAATAACATATGCAATTCTTTCTAATAGTCCTTTTGAAAACTTTGCCCAGTTTATTGATGTTAAAACAGGTTAAAACAAATAAAAAATATACAGAAATCACTTTATAAGAAGAAGTTTTAGCTATTTGTTATAACTGAATCTGAGGTAAACCCCTTACAAAGCTTTGAATTCTATTAACTCTTTGCTTCATTCTGGTTATTCCACAATGGAAGTGATTAATAGAGGGTTTCCTCCCCCCATCCCTCACCTTGATTTCAACTTATGGCTTTTCAGAACTTAGAGTAATGTACGATGGAATTAAAAATTAAGAATACAGCTTAAATTATATATCTGATCACTGCAGAATTAGAATAACCTTTTGTGAATATCAGCCTAGAGAGTATTCCCTCTCATGGTGACAGAAAATGGTTATTGAGTATGCCACTGACAATAGAGTCATTGAAATTGCTCCAGAAATGAAAACAAGACATTTTGCTTCACACTGTGAGTAGCTGTGTTATGTGGCATTCAAAGGAAATAAGATTGCTAATGGGATGGGAGGCTGTTACTGTGTGACCCATTCAAAAACTGCCCCATGTGAAGAAATTCTTACTTCTCTCCTTTTACGCATCAGTTCCACTCCAAAGAAAAAAATTAGAATAATTTCCTCAGTCAAATTCACAGCAACTTTTTATTCTGAGTAAATCGGATGTAATCTGATTAGGAGTTCGTTGTACTGATGAAAATAGAAAGTAACTAGTTGAACATAATTTGGTGGCAAAGTTAAGAGACTCTCAGCTGCGTGTGGTGGCTCACGTCTGTAATCCCAGCAGTTTGGGGGCACTGAGATGGGTGGATCACCTGAGGTCGGGAGTTTGAGACCAGCCTGGCCAACATGGGGAAATTCCATCTCTACTAAAATTACAAAAATTAGCCGGGTATGGTGGTGGGTGCCTGTAGTCCCAGCTACTTGGGAGGCTGAGGCAGGAGAATTGTTTGAACCTGAGTGGTGGAGGTTGCAGTGAGCCGTCATCATGCCACTGCACCCAGCCTGGCCCACAGAGTGAGACTCCGTCTAAAAAAAAAAAAAAAAAAAAAAAAAAAACAGAGAGAGAGAGAGAGAGAGAGAGAGAGAGAGAGACTCTCAGGCTGTTTTAGACAACATTGTGGACTGTCCAGGTCAACAATGAGAAAATAGAGAAAAGGACAACTAAGCTCTGGTAGTGGTAACATTTTTGTACAGGGGACTCTGGAGCAGCAGAGAAATTTTAGTAATTAGACTAAAGAAAATTAGGCATATCGATATTAGAGTGTGGCAGACACATAGAATTAAAACCAAGGGACTTATCTTGACTTGGAGAAGAGTTTCAGAGTTCTGAAGATACCCCAAACAGAGAATGAGCTGGATCATGTTGAAAAGCACATCAAGCACTGGTCAGGCATCACTGCTAATTTTCGTACAGTTTAAGCACTCATTTACATCAGTTAAAGACATTTTCCTATGGGCATATGCCTGCAAAATTACACTGTAATTCAAATGGAAAATAGAATCCAGTTTTCACTAATTTTCTTTCTAGTCAACTAGGTGAGATTTTTTTTTTTTTTCTTTTTTCCTTAAACAGAGGGATATCTGTGTGGAGTTGTTCAATTTTGTCAAGCTGCAACAAAATAAAATTTGTTAATTCCTATTTGCCCAATAAAAGCGTATCTTAGAAAATGAGCAGTTTCACTTGGCTTTTCTGAATAGATATTCCTTTGGGACAGAGAGGTAATAACTGATAATATAATATGTGATATTTTCAACAATTTTAGGTCAACTTTGGATGCTCTAAAATAGAAAATATTTATTTGGAAAGGTGTTATTGCTTCACACTTATTGAGGACCTGTCTTATGTGAAGTACTTTTCTGCAGGCCTGTTCAGTTAAAATGGGTAGAAAATGTCGTATCTGTATGCAAAGAATCAGCATTCTGATTCACCAGCTCTTCATGTTAATGATTTTCTAGTACTTCTCCACAATCTGCCAGGGAAGTGATTAACAATCTGCATATACTTCATTGATTAGAAACTGCAGGCACTTCAAACCTTCCTTCATCTTCCTTCATATGCATCCTTACATACAGACCAAAAAAAAAAAAAAAAAAAGGTAATGAAGTGTAATTTTGTTTTCTTACACACCTTGAGATCCTTTCAACAGAATGACCTTCTTTAACAGGCAGATTTAGGTCTAGCCTCCGTTACTCGCTGAGAGTTCTGTTTACTACTTTCTGGGCACGTGAGTAAATGACAGGCACCGTGACCTTGCTGTGCCCTTTGCTCTTGTGTGTGTTAGGTTCCTCAATATCATCCACCACATGCAGTGGTGGGCTCTTATACGTCTTCTAGAAATACCTATTGAACACCTACAGTGTGCCCACGATTACACGAAGCTCCAATAATTCACCTGTTAGCAGAAGCATATGGTCAATGTTGTCATGGAGCATATGGTGTAGAAAGAGATTATAATAGTAAATGGGAAATTTCAATCTAGTGTGATGAGGAAGTGTAAACTGATATGAAGATAGAGAGTTAGCTCCTAGTCTGAACTTGGGGTATCAGGTAATGAAAACTGATTTAATGTTAATACTTAGAGAGGAGAAAATACTTAAATCTTTTTTGCATTTTTTTGACTTTCAGACACTAGCTGGTGGATGGGGTCATAAAAGTTATATCCTAGGAGGCTTAGGAAAACTTTAAGATTATTAACAATCTTTTTATTTCTGATTTAGAATTTTTGCAGTGGTGGCTGTGCAAATGATATTAATAGTTATGCCAAGAACCAACATCATATTTTTTTAACTCTTGAGATTTCTCTTCCATTCAAACCCTTGTCTTTTAAAAGTGTTTATGCCAAATCAGAGTCCAAATGATAACCAAGATAGGCAGTAATTGATTTTAAGAGTACTTTATATTTGTAGTCTCCTTTTATAATGATTATCAAAATGATATATATCATTATTATTAACTTTAACTAAACATGACTGATTTACCTTGCTAATCTCATGCACAAATCATCTGCAGCAACTACTACAGTGCTGAACACTCAGGAGGTGCTCAGTAAAAGTTTGTGGAATGTATGAATAAATTAATAATACCATATTTTAAAGCAAGGAAACGTGAAATGTAAAATAAATGAGATTTGCCCTCATTTTACTTGCTACTTACTTTTAATCATGAATATACCCCATGAGTGACAGTAAAATATGGTTGAATA
This sequence comes from Chlorocebus sabaeus, assembly GCF_047675955.1. NCBI lineage: Eukaryota > Metazoa > Chordata > Mammalia > Primates > Cercopithecidae > Chlorocebus > Chlorocebus sabaeus. Next base: position 37,971,624 of record NC_132926.1, on the reverse strand, counting down.
CCCTAACAGCATTAAACCCATCTGGATAAAAGCCTTAGTTCAGTTACTTCCTATCAGAGCATACTTGGGCAAGTATCTTTTCTTCCTAACACATCGGATCACCTCCCTCCACATAAAAGGGGGATGAGGAAGCTTCTTTCATGGCAGTGTTGTGAGAACTAAACCAAAGTCAAGCCATCTTGTTAGCTTTGTTCTCATCAGTAGCCAGGCATTTTATCTCCCAGCTCTTTTTTTTAATTTTTAAAAAAAATTTTTTAGTCTAGCTCTGTTGCCCAGGCTGGAGTATGGTGGCATGACCTCGGCTCATAGCAACATCCGTCTCGTGGGTTTGATTGATTCTTCTGTCTCAGCCTCCCTAGTAGCTGGGATTACAGGCCCCCACCATCACATCCAGCTAATTTTTGTATTTTTAGTAGAGACAGGATTTCGCCATGTTGGCCAGGCTGTTCTCAAACTCCTGACCTCAGGTGATCCACCTGCCTCGGCCTCCCAAAGTGCTAGGATGAAAGGCATGAGACACTGTGCCAGGCCTTTTTTTTTTTTTTTTTTTTTCCGAGATGGAGTCCTGCTCTGTCTCCCAGGCTGGAGTGCCATGGTGTGATCTTGGCGCACTGCAACCTCCGCCTCTCAGGATCAAGCGATTCTTCTGCCTCAGCCTCCTGAGTAGCTGGGACCCCAGGCACCTGCCACCACGCCTGGCTAATTTTGTAGTTTTAGTAGAGATGGGGGTTTCACCATGTTGCTCAAGCTGGTCTTGAACTCCTGACCTCAGATGATCCACCCGCCTCGGCCTACCAAAGTGTTGGGATTACAGGCGTGAACCACCATGCCCAGCCTGTCCCAGCTCTTTTAATTCATCTTACAAATGTTTGGACCCAGCAGGAGAAACTGAGAGCAGATGGACCTGTTAGAGTGATGCTGCCTGCTGCCGAAACAGAAGTGCCACAGCTACCCACTGGTCTAACTCTGCACTGTTACTACACATACTTCATGGCCCTGGAGACAGAAAAAACATATCACAACTCACATTCCTTTAGTTCCTCTGATCTACTCACCTCTCCTGCCCCTTCTTTAGGCACTCATTCATTACACTGGCCTTTTGATGGTTCTTACAACAGGCCAGCCTCTTTCCCACCTCGAGGGATTTGTCTCAACTCTCCGCCAAACACTCATCCTTCCACTTCTCATTTTTCTGAGACCTACTCTTTCTTCAGAGTCAGGCTTCAATGGGTTTTCCTTGAAAAGGCCTTCTGCTGCCGTCCCAGCTGAAGTAGCCAGTGTTTTCCTAGTGATGTCTATTCAGTACCTTGTTTGTTTCCATCCTAGTACTGTTCACATGTGTAACCATTTGCTTTATTTACTTGTTTATTCTCTCTATATATAAACTGTAAGTTTCCTGCGGACAGGAGCTATATTTGTCCTACTCTTTTGTATCCTCAGCACCTAGTATAGTGTCTTATACATAGTAGGAACTCAATAACTTATTTTTCTCCATTCTCCCCACCTCATGATGATAAATTATAATAATAGAATTTCCTCTCATCATGAAGGCAGCAGGTTATATATATATTTATGTGTATGTATGTGTTTATACATACACATGTACTATATACATGTATGTAAGTATATATAATAGCTGACTTGTTATAGAAATGAATAAGAGATAAAAAAGAAAAGGGCAAGTTAAACCTTGAGAGAGAGGATAAGAGATGTGGACAGGAGTGGGGAAAGCCACTTTGCTAAGTCAGGTGCCTTAGGTACCTCTGTTGTATGACAGGAATGGTAGATCTATGTTAACTGCATCGTAAGACACTGAGTAGCAAATAATACCACATATGTAAAGTGACCATGTTGCTTATTAGATGTCTGCTATTAAGGCAGATTTTATGTTAGCATGAGTGAACATCTAGAGAATGTCTTAAGGATGGGTAATGAAGAAGAGAGACATTAAATCTGCTTTATTCTTATTATTATACTTTAAGTTCTGGGATACATGTGCAGAACGTGCAGGTTTGTTACATAGGTATACATGTGCCATGGTAGTTTGCTGCACCCATCAATCCATCATCTACATTAGGTATTTCTCCTAATGCTTTCCCTCCCCTTGCCCTCCACCTCTTGACAGGCCCCAGTATGTGATGATCTTTCGCTGTGTCCGTGTGTTCTCATTGTTCAGTTCCCACTTATGAGAGAGAACATGCAGTGTTTGGTTTTCTGTTCTTGGATTAGTTTGTTGAGAATGATGGTTTCCAGCTTCATCCATGTCCCCGCAAAGGACATGAACTCATCCCTTTTTATGGCTGCATATTATTCCATGGTGTATATGTGCCACATTTCTTTATCCAGTCCATTATTGATGGGCATTTGGGTTGGTTCCAAGTCTTAGCTATTGTGAACGGTGCTGCAATAAACATACATGTGCATGTGTCTTTAGAGCAGGATGATTTATAATCCTTGGGGTGTATACCCAGTAATGGGATTGCTGGGTCACATGATATTTCTGGTTCTTGATCCTTGAGGAATCACCACACTATCTTCCACAATGGTTGAACTAATTTACACTCCCATCAACAGTGTAAAAGCCTTCCTATTTCTCCACATCCTGTCCAGCACCTGTTGTTTCCTGACTTTTTAATGATCGCCATTCTAACTGGCATGAGATGGTATCTCATTGTGGTTTTGATTTGCATTTCTGTAATGACCAGTGATGATTAACTTTTTTCATGTGTTTGTTGACCACATAAATGTCTTCTTTTGAAAAGTGTCTGTTCATAACCTTTGCCCACTTTTTGATGGGGTTGTTTGTTTTTTCTTGTGAATCTTTTAAAATTCTTTTTAGATTCTGGATATTAGCCTTTTGTCAGATGGATAGACTTCAAAAATTTTCTCCCATTCTGTAGGTTGCCAGTTCTAACTGCGTTTTTTAGAGAGTTGCAAAAACATTTATATATCAATGGTCAAAATAAAAAATAAGTATTTTTAATGGGCAAATATATTTCTATTATTTAAATTATTATAAGATTATCAATTAAAGAAAAAGTAATAATGTGATGTGGGATATTAAACATTAAAGTAAGATGCATAACAACTATAATCCAAGGGCCTGGAGGGGAACAATGAGGATATGCCATTGTAAGATTCTTTTGTGTGCAAAGCAGCATAATATCACTTGGAATTAGATAGTAGAAAGTTAAAAATATATACTATAAATTCTAAAGAAATCACTAGTGTAACAAAACACAGATGTGTAGCTAATAAGCTAATAAAGAAATAAAGAAGATAAAATGAAAAATAGGGTTTAATAGAATGGTAACACCAGCCCTATATTTTTATGAAGTTGAGTACCATACATCCAAGATATGGGTACATTTGGATCTCCTCGAGTTATGGTGTGTAGGTCCTAGGTCCTAGCCAAACAGATGAAAACAAATCCCTTATCCAAGTCCTGTAAACTGCAATGCTGGATGAAAGTGTGAAGTACCTTTTTTTTTTTTTTTTAAATCTTAGGCTGCGTACTTTATAAATTCAACTTACTTTATAAAATTAGAGCATCCCGAGGTGGAGAGGGGAGGAAGTCCGTGATTTCGTGATTCAGTTTCCTGACTTTGAGTTGCTAGGCTGTAAATGAAGTCCTAGGTAGAAGACAACATATAGAAGCTTTTAAAGTGGTGCTGTTTCGATTGAAGTGAGCATTAGGTAAGGTGTTTTTCCCTGTTCCCCATTTCTTCCTTTTATCTTGGTGGTCCTTGGGACAATTCCAGGAAACCTAGGGCTCAGCGTAGGTGTTTTAAAAAAAAGCCCGACCCATATATTTTAAATAAAAGGTGAATTTCCCTCTCTTGAAAACTTGGCTTTTTGCATTTTTGTTCAGGTTCGTAGTAGTGTGTTCATTTTTATTTGTTTTATTTTCCCTTGGCTTATATTGAGTACTCAGAACAAGTCTACATGAAGGCAATTATTAGAAAAATTAACTGGCAAAAGCAAATTAATTTTGATTCTATCTTTTGGATCTTTCTGAGAACATCATCTTAATTATCCAGTTTACATTTTTTTTTTTTTTTTTTATAACAACACACACAAACAATAGGAGTTATTTCTGTTGAAAACAAGGTGTGGAAAATGGTTTCTACAACAGATTTTAAATGCTTTCTACCTAGTAGTTTGGAATTATTTCTATATTGTAAATAAAACCCAAGGTTGGTATATTATTTTATTGGATCAGTATAATGTGTTTTTCCCCCCCTCCAAAAGGCTTAGGAAACTGTGGTAAAATCTCTGGTTAAAATGATGCTTTCTATTCTGACATGAAGAATTAATGGTAAACAAAAAAACTATTTTGGGTGTGTTCGCAAATAATTCCTCATACCAGCCCTATTCTTCTGTATGAACACAGCAGGAACACTTTCTTTTTATCATAGCTATATTTTTATATTTTTTATTGTCTGTAATTTGCCTTGGTAATTCGCTTCTTTTTATGAGAAAACAAGTTTTCTTCCAAACAACCAGATACAATGTAGTCAAATAATTGCTGTCTTAACTTGCTACTGAAGTCCTCCTGACTCTAGAGAGAAATAAAGTATAGGTATGCTATGGTATATATTTACATTCTGTGATGTTAGCAATAATCGTGGCTATCCTTACTGAATGCTATGTCCTGTATCAAGTGTTCCTCATTTAATTTCCACAAAACCCCACAATGATAAACTGGAGCTCAGAGAAGTTTAACTTAACCACGATCACACTCTTAGGGGCTGCTTCAGAATTTCTGCATAGTAGAACCCAGCAGTATCCATCTGGCTTTAAGTTTAAAAAAAGTTCATAGGTTCATATTAAGAATGGGAGTAAGGGTAGACTGATGAAGATCAGGGGTTGGAGATGGGTCTGAACTTTAAAGTAATTATCTCTACCCCATGGACTCACATCAATGCCATGTAATATAATAATTGGTACAAGCAGAATTCAAACCCCAATTGCCCTGACCCCGAATTCTGGCATTCTTTACCGTCATGCCATACCACAGAAATACCAGATGGCAATGCTATCTTTTTCGAACTGCCAAAGCAGAGCTATTCAAGGGAACCACCTCACAAGATAAAATGAGAAGCCCACATAAAGCCTCTAGTAGGGTGTGTGGATAGGAGAAGGTGCTTAACATGGATGATTTTTTTTCTTCTTTTCCTCTTCAAATTTCAAGTTTTATGAACACAATTTTCTCATGATACAGCTTTAAAAAAATTGAACCAGATTGGGCCGAAATCTGACAATCTGTCCTCAGTTACCCACACAGAACTTCTGGGATACAATCTCTTCTCTCAGTGACTCCTACACAGCATTATTTTTAAGAATTTGATTTCCTAGGTACCACAGATATGAAAAGGCACAGAATTTCATAGTACAAAAAAGATGTCAAAAAAATTCGAAACAGAATAGGGAGAATTTATCATTTTCTTCCTCTACTCCACCAAATACCTAAGCAAAAATAAATAAATAAGAGTGTGTGTGTGTGTGTGTGTGTGTGTGTGTGTGTCTTTAAAACTAAGAAATCGTATTAGTGGTTTCTGGCTCTAGAATCAGTAGCAACACTAATAGGAGTGAAGTAGTCTTAAACAAGATTAATCTTGGTGCCCTAGCAGGCATTGTTGGTCCCTAGAGAAAGGGTACATTTAAGCATGAAACCTATGACTAACCTGAAACCCTATTTAAACCATAAACTATTCAGACAATGAGCTTCTTTTTTAGTAGCTTGCCTAGTTTTGCATTTGGGGAGAGTTATTTGGGCACATAATTTTGTTGTAAGTATTTCACGTTAATAACAGTTTTCCATTACTTTAGAAGCCTAGCTATTATAACAGCAAGTTTGCAACCGAAAAACTAGAAAGAAAAACTTATTCTTTATTTAAAAACCAATTGCCTCTCTGAACTCCTTTTTCTTCTGAATCTTGATGAGAATCCTAAAGCCCTAGAGACAGGGAAGTATACACTTTTGCTTTTCCTCATCTCTTATGGTTTTTGTTTTTCTCCACTTAAATTTTTACCTTTCTCTAAAATGAATTATAGATGCCACTGATTGAGTGCAAGTCACCCAGCAGATACTGTGATAAGTGCTTTGTAGATGTTGTGATGTTTTCTCTTTAGAGCACTAAGATTTCTCATTAGAGTGATTAGGAGGTGGGGATTATTTCCCCTATTTTACAGATGAGAAGACTGAGACCTAGGAAGATTCTTACTGAAGATCATAGCTAGTAAACAATAAAATCAGGATTCAGACTCTGGTCAAGTCTGTCTGATATCAAAGACTATACATGCTTTTTAATTGCTAAGTTACATTGGGTTATCCATAGAGTACAGAGTTTTCCTATCCATGAGATAATATTTTTAAAAGATTTAGAACAATCTGTGGAATATAATAAGTATGAGTTCGTTAAATAAAATTGATTATTGCTTCTTCAGTTGTTCACATAAAATTGAACCTGAAGTGATTCTATGTTTGACTTTGAGAAAAAAAAAATGTATGTCTTCTTTTTTTTTTTTTTTTTTTTTTGAGACAGGGTCTCAGTTTATTACCCAGACTGAAGTGCAGTGGCATGATCTTGGCTCACTGTGACCTCTGCCTCCCAGCTTCAAGCAATCCTCCCACCTCAGCCACCCGAGTAGCTGGGATTACAGGCATGTGTCACCACACCAAGCTAATTTTTGTATTTTTAGTTGAGGTGGGATTTCGCCATGTTGGTCAGGCTGCTCTCAAACTCCTGACTTCAGGTGATCTGCCCGCCTTGGCCTCCCAAAGTGCTAGGATTACAGGTGTGAGACATTGCGCCTGGCCAAATCTACATCTTTATGAATACATAATAGCCGACATTTGAGGGTGGTTTATCTTTGCCAGGCTTTATGCAAAGGGTTTTATGCATTATTAATTTATTTAACTATTTTTATTGAATAGCTAATATATGCGAAACAGTGTTCTAGGCACTGAGGAGTCAGCATTGAATAAAACACACATAGTTGTCTGCCTTCAAGGAGCTTATATCCTAGGATGTATGTGTATACGTGTGTCTGGAGAGATGGATAATGAACAGCATAAATAAGCAAAATATAAATTATGTCGCAAGGATACATTGATAGACACTATGGAGAATGAAGCAGGCTGGATTTAGGGTTGTGTGTTGGAATTTTAGGTAGAAGGTAAGGATGCCTTCACTGAGGTAGTGATATTTAAATAAAGGCTTATAGAAGATGAACTTTCAAACGATGGGGAATCTGACAGGCAGAGGGAAAAGCACATATCAAGGTCCTGAGGTTGGAGAGTGCTGGGTCTATTGGAGAAGAAGCTTAGAGGGGCAGTGTAGCTGGAACTGGTAAGGGAGGAAGAGGCTGGGAGAAAATGAGATTAGAGAGATAAAAGAAAGCCAGATTCTGTAGGGATTTATAGGCCTTTGTAAGGACTTTGACTTTGACTCTGCTGACATGGACAGCCATTGTTGGGTTTTCAGCAGGTAAGTGACAAGATTTGGCCTATTTTTAAAAGCTGCCTGCCAAATGATGTCAGAAATTTGACATATATTTTAACAAGGTAGCTGTTGTATTCAACCCTGGCTGCTATTTTGAGAACAGACTGATGAAACCAAGGGAAGAAGTGTGGCAATCAATTAGACAGCTATTGGAATAATCCAGTTGTGAGGAGTGGATGGCTCAGAGAAGGTCAATAGGAGTGGAAATGGTGAGAATGATCAGATTCTGAATACATTTTGAAGGTAGAGGCATCAGAATATGCTGATGTCATGGGTGTGTTGTATGGGCAAAAGGACAGTGTTGAGGATGACTTCAAGGATTTTAACCTAAGCAATTTGGAAGAATGGAGTTACTACTAACCAAGATAAAGAAACCTGAGGAAAGATTGCCTTTTTTAGAGGTAATATTGAAACTCAAATTCAGGACATGTTAGTTTGGAGATGATTGTTAGACATTCGTGTGAATAATCAGAGTTAGATATATGGGTCTGTGATTGTAGGGCAGAGTTCAGGCTTAAGATATAAAGCTGGTAGTCATCACCATGTAGAATGTATTTAAATCTGAGACTGAAAGACAATACTAAGGAAGTAATGTAGTAAGAAAAGAGAGTAGGTCCAAGAATGGAGGCCTAAGCACCTAAGTGTTAAGACCTGGGAGTTGAAGAGGAACCTACAAAGGAGATTCAGAAGGCGTGGCCAATGAGGTAGGAAGAGAACCAGGAAAGTGCAGTGTCCTGAAAGCCAAGTGAAAATAAAAATGCTTCAAATGGGAGGGAATAATTAACTGAGTCACACACTGCTGAAAGAGTAAATTTTTTGCAAATTGAGAGTAATGTCTATTAGATATACCAATGTGGAGGTCATTGGTAACTTTGACAGGAGCAGTTTCAATGGACTGCTTAGGGCAAAAGCCTCATTGGCATGTATTTAAGGGGAGTCGTAGCAGAGGAACTAGGAAAAGTGAGTACAGACAGAACTTTCAAGAAGTTTTGCTAAAAAGTGAAATATAGAAATTAGGTGGTAGAACAGAAAGTGAGAGAAAAAGAGATTTTTTTAGACATTAGAAAAAAACAGCATGCTTGTATTTTTATAAGAAGAATTCAGTGGTTAGAGAAAAAAATCAACAATTCAGGAGATAAGTGGGAGGCAGCTGAAGTGATATCCTCGGATAAGTGAGAAGGAATGGGAAAGAGTGCATAAAGAATTTGTTGTAAGCCTTGTCAGTTCATCTATCTTGATGGGATCTATGAATATTGAATAGATATGTAGCAAATACATATAGTAATATGTACATATAGTACCCACATATAGTAATATAGTACATGTAGTAATATGTATACATGCATACCTACATATATGAGGAAGGAAGTAGTTGAAATTTGAAGAGAGAAGATCACATAAAATAGTAGTCCAGGACTGTGGGAGAGCGAATAAACTAGGGAAATATGTTATTGACCAGTGGCATTGAGGACTCACTTGAAGCAAATGGCCATGAATGTAAAGTGAACTCATTCTGCATGGTTGTTTATTTTTCTCCAGCTATGTCCAGTTGCATGGGGGCAGGTGGGAGTAAGCCCAGATTTTAGCCTCACCAGCAGGCATGAGGTTTTGTAAAGTCAAGGCAGAAGAGCTCAAGGTGTATGCAAGAGAATTGTTTAAATGATTGGCCATTGCATTTAAGTGGGTTAAGAAATTCAGTGAAGACATGAAGGAGAGGGGTGACAATGAAAAGATATGGGACCAATGGATTGAAGATCTCTCTGGGGTTAAAGGGTTTTTGGAATCTAGTACTGGAAGAAATGAGATGGAAACCTAGGAGAAGATAGTGTTGTTTGAAGTTGAGCTTATGGAGGGTCAATGAATGAATAATGACACACTTCAGGGAATGGTCATAAAGGGGATGACTAAAGGAGGATGAAATTTTTGGACATTAGGAGTTAGGAGTACTCAAAGATCACCTGTGTACATATTGAAAGCGCCAGAAATTATTTTATTTCATCTTAATAATGAATCTTTTGTCCACATTTTAGGGAGAAAAGCTGAGGCTAAGAGTTGGGAAATAAGTCCAAGGTCCCCGAACTAGGAGAGGGTAGACTAGGATTTGAATCTGGTTGGTAAGATTCATCTCTCTTAGCCACAGTACATAATGGCTCATATATGGTATGTTCTGCTGCCTCTGTGCTATGGCCAATTAAAAGGAGTTGGGAGATTTTCAAATGTTTTGTGTCATTTGCTAACCAAATCTGTCGTTCATCAACAAAGATTTATTAAGCACCTACTAAACAGCAGTGCAAGGCTGGGTGCGGTGACTCACATCTGTAAGCACAGCACTTTGGGAGACTGAGGCAGGCTAATGACTTGAGGCCAGGAGTTTGAAACCAGCGTGGCCAACAAGGCGAAACCACATCTCTACTAAAAATACAAAAATCAATTGGGCGTGGTAGCATGTGCCTGGGGTCCCAGCTACATGGGATGCTGAGGGACAAGAATCACTTGAACCCTGGAGGTGGAGATTGCTGTGAGCCAAGATCGCGCCACTGTACTTCAGCCTGGGTGACAGAGCAAGACTCTGCTTCAAAAAACAAAACAAAACTAAACTAAATCAGCAGTGCATCGCACTGTTTCATGTTCCAGGGCTACAAGGATGAAATGTATTGTATGGAATTGCAGTTGAGAATTCAATCTCAGCTGCATTTTCATCTTTGCCAGTATAAAAGTGTTTGAGTAATTATTTGAATGTTTTATTGTATCTTTCCCTTATTATCTTATAAAAATGGGTAGAGAATGGAAAATGAAAGTGGTGATATTGGTAATAAGAGCCATATATCTCATAAACTTAATGTAATTCAGACAAAGATGGAAATCTTTAGGCATGCTGAAAGGTGTGAATCCTCAGCCTTAAGTGGATATCATTGGATTTATGCCAGTTGAGTGAGTTTTCAATTAGGAAAGAACAAATGCATAGTTAAAAATGTATAAAATGTGGGAACTATATTTCAAAGATACTGTCTGAAAAGGCAGGTGTAATTAGGCATAGTTTTTTTTTTCTTTTCTTAATTGGGAATGCCAATTACATAAGGTGTAAATCTATGGTTTGCCTTATGCAGTGAGACCATATTTATACATGACTTCAGGGATATATAATGTATGAATATATGGAACACTTTTATAATATAAAAGTGATACCAGTATTAGGAAAAAGTAGAAGAGAAAGTACTTAATTCTGAATGGAATGATCAGGGATATTCTCCCAGAGATGGCAATTCTTAATCAATGTCATATAGAATAAGAAGTTTGTCAGGCAGACAACACAAGGAATAGCATTCTAGGCAGCAGAATGAGCAGATGCTGAGGTCTGGAAGTCAGGCAGAGCATGGTCTGTTCTCTGAGCCTCATAGTGAGAGCACAAGGGCAGAGAGCAGACAATGACTTGGCACGGAGAGCCAAGCAGAGAGCAGATGGTGAAGGGCCTTAAGTGACACACTGAACTACTGGACTTTATCCTGGATGGTGGAGAGACTTCGTAGACACCTAGTAACCACAGAACATTCTCCTCAGTGTCTTCCTTCTATTTTCATTGCTAATTCGATGTTAGTTAAATTCATGTCACTGTTGTTTGATGCTTGAATAAAATTTTGTGATATCTAATTGTAAGATTTGGGGTATTCTTTTCTGGGCCCATTTTCATCCATTTCTTCCTTTCAGCTAATGCCTTACGGAGTCTTTCTCTTCATCCATGCATTTGATTGAAAATGTAGTGAGCACATACTCTCTATGAAGTATGCTCTAAGCACTAGGGATTGAGGGTGAAAAAAATTTATCTTCTCAGGAAGCTCACATTCCAGTGGAGCATATAGATTGATAGGCACATTAATAGAAAAATATTATGTTAAATAGCTGTTTTACAGTAATATTGTTATTCCCTGTCTATGTCTCAACTTTCCAACTAAGCTTTAGTCTAGTGATAGTCCATGATACTCCATACCATATATAGAATGTAACTGATATGGTTTGGCTGTGTGCTCACTCAAATCTCACCTTGAATTGTAATAATCCCCATGTATCAAGGGTGGGACCAGGTGGAGATAATTGAATTATGGGGGTGTTTTCCCCCATACTGTTCTCGTGATAGTGAGTTTTCATGAGATCTGATGGTTTTATAAGGGGCTTTTCCCCCTTTTGCTCGGCACTGCTCCTTGCTGCCACCACGAGAAGAAGGACGTGTTTGGTTTCCCCTTCCGCTATGATTGTAAGTTTTCTGAAGCCCCCAGCCATGCTGAACTGTGAGCCAGTTAAACCTATTTCCTTTATAAATTACCCAGTCTCAGACATGTCTTTATTAGCAGCGTGAGAACAGACTAATACAGTATCATATTTCATATATCTATACTATGTCACTGGAAGAGCCAAAACAGTATTCATTTAAAGTACTGTCCATGAATACTGCCTATAGGACTTGCCTTAGGCAGAACTGTGAATTGATAAGGCCCCTTCCCATTCTATAATATACCTTTGCTCCCTTTTGACATTAAGAGTGTTCCAGAAAGGGAAGCACCACACAATGAAAGGACAAGACTTTCCAATCATACTATTAACCCTTCATTAAGAACAAAGAACTATTCTCAAGTCATCAGTGTTCCTGCTACTTGATGGTTTGCCAAAGGGTAGACTATTTTTCCCTTGTAAATCATAAATATGGTTATACGATCACAATATTTTAAAAATTTGATTTTGAAATTCCAGATATTCTCCTAATGATGCTCAAATAACAAATCTGCTAATTATGACAACAGCAATAGTATTTTTTGAGCACTTACTTGCTAAGTATATTAGACACATTACTTGAACGTGTGAAGAAGTGGACTCAGAGTGGCTAAGCAACTTGCTCAAGGTCACACAGCTGGTGAAAAGCAGATCTGGGAATTTAAACCTGAGCTGTGTGTTTCCAGAGCCTCGGCTCTTAGCCTCTATGTGATACGTGACCATGCTGCCAGAAGGCCAAGCTATCAAATCATCTTTTTCTTTCTGGCAAATAAACATCTTTTAATGAACTGTGAAGTTGATTCCTTTCTAAGGTAGATTCTTTCCCTAAGGTAGATTCTGCAGTTTTTAGAGCAGTACTGTTCAATAGAAACATAAAATGAACCATGTATTTAATTTTGTTTTATAATAATCACATGAAAAAAGTAAAAGGAAACTAAAACTAATTTGAATAAAATATTTTAACCCACTGTATCAAAAATATTCAACATATTTCCAAATATTTTCATTGCTTCAATTTTTAAATTAAAGTCATTAAAACTAAATAAAACTGAAAAAATGGAGTTCTTGAGTCACACCTACCATATTTCAAGCACTCAATAGCACATGTGGCTAATGGCTACTACCCTGAAAACTGTGGTTTCCTAGGGTTGCATTTTAAGGAGTCTCATGTTGCTCATGGACATCCTTTATTGATTCATCGGTAGACCTGGGAATTGAGGTTATTCCTTAATGCAATATTGGAAAACATGGAATTTTTTTTCAGGCAGATCAATTGTCCCTCAATCATGGTAGAACTGTGTCTTTTAGATTTTGATAATTGCTTTATGGTTACCTGACATATTTTCAGCTTGAGTGGGCCTGCAAGCTCATAAAGAAAGCCATATCAACTGTTAAATAAAAAAAGGGTCTTCCATCATAAGTTAGCTTTTTCTGGTTGTTATGGTAGGCACCAGCTGAGTTGAAGGCTATGATCCTTGTCATTTCCTTTAACACCAGGAAAAATTCTGATTCTACCATTTTTAATTCATTGGCTTATCATTCTGAAATCTATATTGTGAGGGCTTGATACCATCAAGGTCGACTCTGTTTCCATCTGAGTTTTGTAACCAGTAAGGAATCTTAACTGCCAGAGCTTTCTTCCTATGCCTGAAAAAAAAAAGGAAAGAAATGTCTGAGAGTTGCATGACAGCCCTTCTTACTGTTCTTTTATTCCCCCAACATCCCAACCCTTTTTGCTAGTATTTTCTCATAAAAGGCAAAGAGTTTCATGATAATGACTTTAAGTTCTGTCCATCATAGCCCTGTCCCCGAAAGACTGTGCTATTACATTATTTGCACTTTAAATGGAATCCGTTGTTAGAGTTTGGTTTTTCTTGTTTTACACCCTTTAGATCTTCCATAAACAGGACAGATATTGAATATAAAAGAATACAGCTTACCTAGCAAGATAAGGCAGAATTGCCCAGGTGTTTGAATTGTGCCGACTGGTTTTATCTGGTTGCAATAAATCCGCTTCTGCCCTGGCAGTCAATCCTAAGGAAGGAGAGGGAGAAGAGGGAGGGATCAAAAAACACTAATTAGTACTGGGCTATTTAATTTCTGCAGTATCTGCTTTGCGCCTAGGAAACCATACTATTTACTAGACAAAAGTCTCCCAGGATTAACACACAATTGTAATATTTTCTGCTTAGAAAAAAGAATGAACAGCAGGAGGAGATGATCCATTGTGAAGAATATAATCTTCAATTATTTTACTTTGGTTTTGTACTGAAACGTTTGCATTCCTAATCATCTGATGCCAAACAGGTGCTGTATTAGCAGCCAAGTTTTAGTAATGGGGAGGAAATGAGTTATTTTTGTTTTCGATGTTGCCTTTGGATGTTCCAAATTCAAAAGTCAAGACAAATTGTTCAAACCTCCCTATTTGGAAGAGACACAGGCCATCTCTCTCTAAACGTGGTGCTCCCCAGCCTCACTTCATAAGAGAAAGTTCAGATTTTAATATTCTTGTAAGAATTGAAATATGTAATAGTTTCACACATTTTAAAAAATTCATTTTGACTTGGTCAAATCACATCATGTCTATCACCTATACCCTTCCTATTCCAGGGATTACAAGTTATTTAGGTGATATCAGAGGCGTTGAATCAGTAAAGTAATTTGTAAGCAAGTTCACTCAAATCCTGAAGAAATGAACACAGTGGCTGTTTGGTGAAAAGCCCTGGACTTGAAATTAGAAGGCTTGAGTTTCATACCCCAGTTTTGCTACCTGTCAGCTTTATGAGGCCGGATAAATCACTGGGCAAATTGAGTGTCAGATTTTCTTGCAAAAAATGGGAATAAATCTTCCCATCCCGTCTGGTGGTTGTATGCCTTAAATAAAATGATGTCTATGGGAAAACACTTGGTACACTATAAAGCATTGTGTGAAAGAGTTGTATATATTATGTGTGCATGTATTATGTTATAGGTTATACATATATATGCATATATGTATATATGTGTGTGTGTATCACAGTCCTGTCCCTTTCCACAGAAAAAAGTTACTGTGATCAAAAATGAGTTGCTGAGATGAGCCAGAAACCAATCTCTCCCTAAAGAGATCTCAGCCTTTTCCACAATCTCTTGATGAAACAGAAATGCATCATTAACTCTGTCTCTTCTAGATGAAAGCTAAAAGTCATCCAATAAGCAATAAATAAATAATTTCCCAAGAAATACACACACTAGCTTCACTAAGCTGAGCTCAATTTCTATCCAATGAAAATACACAAGCACACACGGTTGATGGAATAAAATGTTCTCAGCTTGTGCTTTTAGGGAGAATCATTTTGCATGGGTGATAATCTTGTTTTTATGCACAAAGTGTGGTGTACTGATTCAGTGATTTCAGCCTTTAACAATCTATTTCTTTAGATTGATACACATTAAAATCTAATGCCTTTTCTTTTCTTGGAGGTTCTGTGCCTCTCCCAAGGGTGTGGCTTCCTTATTCATAGCTAAGAGAGGCGAAAGCACTCTATCTCCTGCTTAACCAGGGAGTTTGAATGAGTTTGCTGAGCTCTTTTCTCCATGGTTTGCATTTACTCAGGTCAGGGGCTGGAGTCAGTTTGACTGAGTTCAAATCCTTATTCTACCATGCATTTCTTGCTCGACCTTGTGCACACAAGTTACTTAAACTCTTGGTGCCTCAGTTTCCTCATCTACAAAATGAGGATTTGACAGTAGCTACCTTATGGAGTTGCTGAGAAGGTTAAATGAAATAATGAATGTAAAGTGCTCAGCAAAGTTCCTAGCTCATGGTAAGCCCTCAGTAAATATTACCTTTTATTATTATTACTAGCATAGAAATGAGAGATGAGAGATTTGAAAAAGCTTTTTAGATAGAAAATTATATTATAATGTTCTCCATATCTTATCAAATTTCAGACACTAGTGAAAATTCTTGCCCATGGGAATAAGTCTTATGCCCTTTGAAAACATTTTAATAACTGATTCTTACTTTAAAGGGCACAAAACCCACCAAAATAATTTACGTAACTTGAGAATATGAATGTTCTAATTTCTTCTCTGTTCTCTCAAATCTTATCACAATGCCTGCTTTAGGGGTATTCGTCCAATACTTACTGACTACAAGAATGTTTATATGTAAGGGTCATTGTCAGTGTATGAAGTCTAGAACTAGAGAAATGACGTAGATCTTGGCAGTGATTCTGTTATGGCATTGACGTCATTAGACAACAAAGCATTTCCCACGGTTTTCCTGCATGCGAGGAACTGTTAGTTGCTGAAGATAGACAAAAGTTGTCTCTGTTCATGAGGTGGTGATAGTCTAGTGGAGACATAACCATATACAGGTAGTTATCAGATAGTAAGTGCTATATCTGCAAAATTAAAATGCAGGGGGAGAGATAAATTCTTACTATTGGATGAAGTTAAGAAAAGCTCTGAAGAAGAAGCAACATTCAAGCTGGGCTTTTAAGGATGAGCAGCAGTTGGCCTGATGAATTGGGGTCTGTAACAAAGGGAGGGTTTCCCAGTCAGAAGGAACAGCATGTGCAGGGGCATGGAACATTGAAGGGATGATTCCACAGAAATTCATGGAACTGGTGGGTAATCTGTTATGTCTAGAACAAAGTTTAGTAGGGACTCTGTTATTAATTCCACCTACGAAAATTTATGGTTATAGCTCTCTTATAGTGATATTGAGATAATATAAAATATACACAACTCATATTTTGTGACACAGACTAAAGATTATGAAAGGTGCCATCTTAGATAACTTGCTATTAGGATAGTAAGGTAGGCAAGGTAATTTAGGAAAGGCATCAGAATGAGTGGCTTGAACAGCACATGACCTTAATTGGCAAGGAAAGGAAGATCTATGCAAATGCATTTAGCCCTGGGACTCTGGGGAGGCATCTTGGGATAAACATTGGTCTGAGATTTTTCTGTTACTCACTGGATGGTGATTTGGGAAACTTAACCTTGTGGGCCTTAATTTTGTTATTTGTAAAGTGAGGGCTTTGGGCTGGGTGGTCTTGAGTCTCAGAATTTAAGGATTCATCATATTGGCAATGGCTATCTCATCACTGGACTATATTTGAATGGCCTGCCTGCTTCCCAATTGAAAAATGCCCCATGACTAGGGTACACTGGTAGGTCAAGTGGTTGGACAGGTACCAGTGATTAGTTCTAGATGATTGGAAATATAAAATCTCTGCTTTGATTCTCTACCTCCATTGTTACCGTAGATTCTTACCTCTTGTAAGTTCTAGGTTCTTGGGCATTCTGGGTCCCCACCCAGAATGTTTCTCCTACTCTGAAAGTCTGGTTGCTTGTGGCTTTGCCAATTACATGCCTCTATTTGTTCTTAACCTATGGTGAATATGAAACACTAAAATAGTTTCCAGCTAAGTTGGCTCTAGTTTCTTATCCCATTAAAGAACAGTCACTATTTAGATTATGAGCCATGAGGCTGCTGTCCTTGCTATCATAATTATAATTTGGCATATTGATATTATTAAAGTTGAGCAGATGGTGCCAGGATTTAAACCTATGTTTATCAGATGCAGATGGCCCAAAACAGTGGCTTATCTATTGATAATTTTTATTTAGATCAGGTTAAACATAAATGACTTTGCATTGCTTTTTGGTCACTTTTTCCCTAGTCATTTCAAATGGTCTATCTTATTTCTCATCGTTTTTTGGACAAAATTTTGTATTTTAATTAGTACACCATTTCCTTCTATATTGATACAGATTATTTTCCCTAGACCTATTACATTTGCTTTCCAGTTTTTCTGGAACAGGGGAAACAAACAAACAGACAAAAAGCACTAACCACCATCAACAGTCCACATCGTTGATTAGTCTTGAAGAAAATGGCTTATGCTTGGCCAGAGTTCCTAATCATGTTCTCCTCCTACCCTCCACCTCCGTGTAAGTTGTCAGTCCCACAGCAGAACTTAGCACAAGGGATCTGGAAGACCCACACTTAGTTCAGAGATGAGAAAACAAAACAGAGTACCAGAGAAGCTGAGTGATTTATCTGAGGTCATATTGAAGTGTGTGGAAGAGTCAAAGCTAGAACTCCACCTTCGAATTGCAGTTTGGTCCTCTTCTCAGACACTGCACAGCCTCCTGGAACCACTCTGGTTGCTTAACATCAGCCACTGTTACTAGTGACTGGCATTTTTACCACATGGGGAAGTTGATGCCATCACTGTGGAGAACAAACCCTCTGCCAACTTTATGAGAAAACCACAAGTTCTGCAAGTGTTTCTAGTTCTGATTCTGAAGGTGGGGCTTGTGCAGCCAGATGGTATGGCTCGAGAGAAGGGGATATTGTTGCAGTGAAGGAGGTAAGAGCAAATATCAAAATGTTGACTTTGGATGTAGGAGAACAGGAGAAGTAGGCCATAGAATCTTACAGCTAACAAAGATTCAGGAAAGAAAATATTTTAGATAGGTTTCTGTTGTCCTTTTGAAGATTTCAGGGACTTCTTTCTCAATGTCCCTTAAAATTCTAGTCCTATAAAACTGGAGAATCAATGAGCTCCTTTTCCTTTCATTTAGGAATATTAGATTCCTTTAGTTTGGTAACTTTAAGTCAAAGTCTGTCACTTCTATAGTTTTCCTTGTTGGAAGTGAGAGCTGCCTAGGAAGTGCAGCAGAGTCAGGAATGAAACTTCTGCAGATAAACTGCCTTCTCTGGAGATTGTGAGGGTTACCAGGCTTTATCTTATCACACGCCTCCATGATCACCTGGTCTTGACTCATTTCAGTGTAGGCTTTGCTCCTTAAGAATGCAGTGTATTAATCTCTTTCACAGCTGTGTTCTCTATTGGGATCTGGGTTATAAAATGCTAAGATATGGAAAAAGGATGCTGTAATTTGCATTTATCCAAAACAACTCATTTGAGCTTTTTTGGCACATCCTTCAGCATCATTTTTTGAGCTATACCCATTCGTCTATTCACAAATGGTTATTGAGTGCATCCTTAGCACTAGGGATACAACTAGGAAAAGACAGATGCATGCCTGCAAGGAGCTTAAAGTCCAGGGGAGAAGACAAGTTGGTGGATGATTATAATCCTTTGTGATAAGCACAGTGCTCTGACAGGAGCCAGCATGTGGGCTTGAGAGCACACAGGGGAAGCCCACGAGAAAACTCAATAAATGGTTGTTGAATGAGAGAAGAGTCCTCAATTGCCACTTACTAGTTGTGTGATTTTTAGCAAGCCTGGACCTCAGTTGTCTTATCTGCAAACTGGGGATAATAATACTTTCCAGATAGCATCTCAGAGATTCTACGAGAATCAACTGAAGCAATACATTTAAAAGCCCTTAGGAAGCCATAATGCTATGTAGGGGAATTGTGAAGAAATAATGTGCTCTTCCTGGTGCTGTGTAGCCATGATATCTTTGTTAGAATTTGAATGTTATTAGGAAATTTGGGTAAGTTTCTGAGAGAATAGATTTCAGCTAAAGAAATGTGTCTATTGAAATCCCTGAAAGGCTTTATTTTAAATTGTCTTCCTTACAAGACAAAAACCACATGACATAGGCCCCAGAGACAGTTGCAAAGAATCTAATTTAGTTTGCATTTGGAGTGAAGAAGATTCTGAAAGACTTTTATTTCTTCTTCAAAGGGCTTTTAATTATGTTTACCTCTTTAAAACCTGTTTTGACAGGCCTCTAAATTTCTAATGACTACATCCACGGTGTCACCAGATTATCCTAGAAACACATAAAATATCATAGTTATAAACTATCATGACTTTTCAAATGCCTACTTTGTGCTCAGCATTAAGGAAAATATAAAAAGAAACAAGGTTATCCCTATCATCAAGGATCTTATAGTCTGATGAAAAAACATTAACTACACGTAAAATAATAGTGAATGATAACTATATACACGTAAACTATATGCAGAATTTAAGGCTGGAGAACCTATTTGGGTTTATGGAGGCAGTGAGATTCCATTGGTATCCATTGAAGGATGAATAAGATTTGGATACGGATACGGCTGAGTGCAGTGGAAAATTATTAATCTCTACAAGTGAGAGGAAATGAATGAATTTTGGAAATGTAAAATGCATAGTGTGAGTTTCTAGGGATAATATTAATGCTTTCATTTGTTTAAGTGCTTTGTATATGCCAGATATAGGCTAAGATCTTTACATGGATTACCCCCTTTAGTCCTCATAACCACCCTATGAAGTGGGTACTATTAACACCTGTATTTACATGTAATAAAATTGAACTTCAGAAAATTAATGTGACATCAGACACATAGCTAATAAGTGGTAAAATCAGATCTTAAACCCAGATATGTTTGGGTCTAAGGTCCATGGCATTTGCCATGATATTATGTCGCTTTCTGACTCTGCATCAGAAAGCTTTCAAACGAGTATCTGGAATCTCCTGAGGAATCAGTCAGCAATTATGAAACCTCTCAATATCTCTTTAAATTAGAATTGTGCTCCCTTCTTTTGTTCCTTCTTCTTTCTCTTCTTCATTCCTTTCTTTCCTCATATCAGTATGTGTTTTTTCTTTGTTTTTTACTTTTTAAAATTTTGAGATAATGTAAGTCTAACAGAAGAGTTGAAAAAGTAGTACAGAGTCCCTATATACCCTTCATCCAGCCTCTTCTTTTGTTAATATTTTATACAACCAGAGGGTTTAGCAAAACTGAGAAGTTAATCTCAGTATAATACATTAGCTAAAGTATACAGCTTAACTTGAATTTCACAAATGTTTGCACTAATATTCTCTCCCTGTTAGAAAGTCCTGTCAGTTTTTCCCACATTGCATTTAATCATCACATGTCCTTAGTCTCTCCTTCAATCTATGAAAGTCCCCCAGTATTTTCTTATCTCTCAGGACCTTGACACTTCTGAAGACTATTGGTCAGTTATTTTTTCCAATGTCTTTCAATCTGGGTTTCTCTGATGTTTTCTTAAGATTATATTGAGATTATGAATTATTGAACAGGATACCAGGGAGGTGGTGTGCTCTTGTCAGCGCTTCATACCAGGGGTACTTGATGACAATGTATGGTTTTGAAACATCCTTCAATGCTCCTAGATTGTTTAGGCTGTTGAGAGATACAAGAAGAAGTGTATCTCTGAAGTGAACAAGGATGGGATCAAGATACCACAACTGAAGAGGGAGGTGGCAAGCTCTCCTCCCTGTATCTTATCTTTCATGCTTGGAAGCTACTACAATGTAGAAAAGGGCAGAATTCTTCTGTGAAATCATGCATGGTGCTTGAGGTACTCCTCTTAACTCTTAAACTCACTCAAAGGGTCTTGAGCTTTAGTCTGAATCTGATTTTCTGCATCTATACTCTGGGAATAATGACACTGGAAAGAAGGGCACTAAGTAAAAAACACTTCAAGTAATGCAATTCCTGACTTTACTCATGTTCTCAAAACACTTTTCAGGAGCATTAAAAAATAATGTTGAAAACACAGCTTTCATGATGGGTGAGGTGGAAAGTTTACATTGAAAGCACACATCATGTTTGGGAATAATAAAATGTTGTAATAGAGCCACTCTTCTTCTCACAGGAGGCTTTGGATTTTACATAGACTGTAGACTGGAAATTGCAATCAAATCAATTAAAGGCACGATATTTTGTATTATTGCCTTAGTCACTGACTTTGGTGGATATTTTAATTGTATTCAAGGAGGCAAATAAGTCTTGCATATGAATAAATATGAAAAGATTGTAAGTATAAAGACTTTATTGCTATCACTTCCCTGTTGAATACAGTGATTTTCTGGTTACCTGATCTGAAATGAATTGTAAGTAAGCATTAGGAGAGAGCACAATGCAATAATTTAGGGTGCCATGTTTTGCCTATGAAGCATAAATATTTGAACATTTGCATTATCATTTCTGAATGAGTGGATTAGTAGCTATGAAAAATTAACTCATGTTCTTTCAAGTATGATTGAAATGTTACATTCAATCTTAACCCCCCAGGAAAAAACAACACAAATCCCTGTGTTTCATGAAACGTGAAAAGAATCTCATTTCAATATCTTGCTTCATTTAACTGGTGCCACATCTATGATACAAAATGGCAACCATGGTGTAGTTAAGAATTGAAGACTCCTGTTCTGTTCTTGAAAGGAATGGTGTACAAGTGTACCCTATTTTACTCACTTTCTCTGAAAGTTGTTTGTAAGTTGCAATTTATAAATTCAGAAGCAAAGCTGACAACTGAAAGAGGCTTAATTTAATTTTATTTTTTGAAGGGGAAAGCTCTTTTTGAAATGTTTTGTTTTTAAGCTTATTATTTTTAAGTATGAAAAGATATTAAAGCAAGACACATCGTTTGGATTTTTAAGTCCATGAATTCCTTAATTATCTAGGGACCATGTACTGGCATTCTAGTGTACAGACAGAGGTCATGTTAATCTTGTCCATAAAAAGATGTACTTCTTAGCAAGTGTCTTTTTGTAGAAAATGATAAGCATTTCATCATGTAGTAATAACATGTTATTCTTACTATTATTGGATAAGTAACAAACCATAGAAACCTGTATATTTTTTCCCTCTGTATAACACCTTTACCAAATTCCCAACTAATATGTTATTGTTGTCACATATTTTAATTCTATGTGCATTTTATATTTCACCAGACAATATAATTCATTTGTACAGTCAATACTCATTAATGTATTAATATTGGTACATTATTGTCTTAGTCCATTTTGTGTTGCTATAAAGAAGTACTTAAGCCTGGGTAATTCATACAGACAAAAAGGTGTATTTTGCTCATGATTTGGCTGGTTGGAAAGTTTATGATTGGGTATATGCATCAGGTGAGGGCTTCAGCCTGCCTCGACTCATGGCTGAAGGTAAAGGAGACCTGATGTGTGTAGCGATTGCATGGCCATAGAGGAAGCAAGGGGAGGAGGAGGCTCCAGGCTCTTTTTACAACTAGGAACAAATAGAGCCAGAACTCATTTAAGCCCAAGGGAAGGCATTAATCTTTTCATGAGGGATCTAACCCCATGACCTAAGACCTCCCATTAGGCCCATCTCTAATACTGGGGATCAAACATGAGGTTTGGAAGGGATAAATATCTAAATCGTAGCAATTATTATTAACTGAAGTCCATAGTGTATTCAGGTTTAGTTTTTACCTAGTGTCCTTTTCCTGTTTCAAGATTCCATCCGGGATAACATATTACATTTAATATTTTATTTCCTTAGGCTCCTTTGGCTGATGTTTTCTCATAATTAGACTAGGGTTATGGGTATTTGGGAGGAAAACCATAGATGTAAAGTGTCATTTTCATCACATCATATCAAGGGTACACATTATTAATGTGACTTATTACTTTTGATATGGATCTTGATTATTTCATTGAGGTAGTGGCTGTCAGGTTTCTCCAGTACAAGGTTACTCTTTCTTTCTCTTTTTCATACTGTACTCTTTAAGAAGAAGTCACTATGCATAGTCCACACCTAAGCAGTGGGAAATTGTGCTCCTCCTCAAGGGCAGAATATCAGCATAAATTATGTGGAATTCTGTTACCTCTTTGTATGTGGTAAAATAGTCTATGCCTGATGACCTTATTATTTGGATCCCATGTGTATTTGTTTATATTGTATATCTGTTCTATCTTTTTGTTATCATTTTTTCTTATCTTTTCTTTTGTATAGCTTATTTCTACTAAATCCCAGACATTTATTTGAAAAAACATCAGAGTAAAGTGAAGTCTAAGATGATTTTCCTCCAGAGAGGATTTATTTTTACTTATAGCAGGAGACTAGGGTACTAGCAACCCTGGGTTACCTCAACCCAAATTCAAAGGTTGAGATGACCTGAAGAACTTCTGTCCCCATGAATACTTGTTTGTCTGTTTGTTTGTTTATTTATTTATCTATCTATTTATTTATATATATAGAGAGAGTCTCATTCTGTCACCAGGATGGAGTGCAGTGGCACAATCCTGGCTCACTGCAGCCTCCGCCTCCTGGGTTCAAGCGATTCTCCTGCCTCAGCCTCCCGAGTAGCTGGGACTACAGGTGCGCGCCATCACGACCGGCTAATTTTTTTGTATTTTAGTAGAGATGGGGTTTCACCATGTTGGCCAGGATGGTCTCGATCTCCTGACTTCGTGATCTACCCGCTTCAGCCTCCCAAAGTGCTGGGATTACAGGTGTGAGCCACCATGTCCGGCCCCCCATGAATACTTTTCTGTTTATGGCATGTAACTCTTTGGGAGTATTCTAACCAAAACATGGGGAGTTTCTAAGACTCCCCACTCTTGGGGGATTAAGGACTGCAATTTATGTCTTTGTGTAGCTCAAGACGCTCAAAATCTCTTCTCAACATCTTGGCAATTTATTTTGGGATTGTCATGCTTCTATAAAAAGAGATGGTTTGGTCAAATGATCTCTGAGATGCTTGATTATGACATACTGAGTTATGCTAAGACATGGTTTCTGCCTACTTCTATTTTAGTTTTGATTCTAAAGGTATACACAGGAAGCATTAAGAGCAAATTTGATAACAAAGTGCTAAATTGCATTGTATAGATAAATAGAGAATAGGAAAATCTATTTGAAGTTGGCTGTCATGCAGTAGAAAGAATAATCACAAAACAGATATATATATATGTATGTGTGTGTGTGTGTGTGTGTGTGTATATATATATATATGAGACAAATTGGTGAGGGTTGCTAAGTCAATTCCATGGAATTTGACTAACTGTTTTTCTTTTCGTCTTTGCACTTCCATATCAGATATACTTTATGGTCAGGTCGATGTCTGATCCAATATATCTCCATATTAACAAAATAACCTCTTTAATACATTAAACCTGTGTTTTTGCTTGGGATTGGAGAGATCTCTGTTTTTAGATATCTTTCCCAATGTGCCTTCAAAGTAGACCCAATTCGTAGTTTCTTACTTTCCCTAGACTGATCTGCCAGGAGCCTTTTGAGGTCAGAATTCTAACCTTAACTTTGTATCATTTTGAGCTTCAGATTCTTTATTGGTAAAAATGAAGCCAGTAACAAATCCCTTCCTAGGATGGTTTTGAGAATCAAATGAAATGTAGTAGTGACTATGAAAGCTCCTTGAAAGGTGAAAATCATGTGTGAACTGTAACATCATTAGGCATTATTTTGGCTTGTCATCGGGTGTAAACCTTGGAGATTATTAAAAGATAAGAAAGCTCCAGATATGAGAAGACAATGATCAATATTCTATTACAAGCTGATCATGACCCTCAGAAATTTAAACTGTATTTTTTGTTTATTTCATTGCACATTTATTTATTTAACAAATAATTACTAAATATCTTCAATGAACCTGCCATTGTGCTGGGTGCTGAGGATTAAGGAGAAAATATGCACACAATCTTTGTCTTTAAGAAGCATACAGTCTAGAAAGGAGATAAAAGTTAATCAAAGAATCAAACTAATAAATAGAAAGATACCACTGTGATAGATACTTTGAAAGAGAAGACTATTTTAATATAAGAGTGTATAATGAGGGAATCGAGGGTTTGACTTCATCAGAGAAGTCAAGGAAAACATCCCCAAGGAAGTTATGGTTGTGGTGTGACTTTAAGTATAGGAGTTAACAAGACACATGGAGGAAGTAAGAGTATTCTAGGCAAAAGGACTAAAATATGCAAAAGTATTGAGTTAGGAAGAAGAATGACATGTCTGAAGACCTCAAAAGGGTCCAGAATGGGAGGAAAGCAGAGGACAAAGAGGAAATGGGGCTGATGTGGTTAGGATCTGTGTCTCCATCCAAATCTCATGTTCAACTGTAATCCCCAATCTTGGAGGTCAGGTCTGGTGGGAGATGATTGGACCATGGAGGCTGTTTCTCATGGTTTAACATCATCCCACTTGGAGCTGTTGTTGCACTAGTGAGTTCTCATGACATCTGGTTGTCTAAAAGTGTGTGGTACCTCCCCCTCTCTTCATCCTGCTTTGGCCATGTGAAGTGCTGGCTCCCCCTTCACCTTCTGCCTTGACTGTAAATTCCCTGAGGCCTCCCCAGAAGCAAAGGCTGCCATGCTTCCTGTGAAACCTGCAGAACCATGGGACAATTAAACCTTTTTTTCTTTATAAATTACCCAGTCTCAGGTATTTCTTTATAGTAATATAAGAATGGACTAATAATGGGGGCACAAGATGGCATTGAGAAACATGCCAGATTCAGACACTACAGGGCCTTTTGAGCTATGGTAAGAATTCTGATCTTTATCTTAAGGGCAGTGAGCAGTCTTGAGGTGTACAGGGCAGTGATGTTATGAGTAAGGATACTACATCACAGAGATCAACTGATGTTTGGGCAGAGAGTTGGTCTTCATCAGGCTTCATATTAGTCAGCTGAGTCCTCCATTTTGCAATCATTATGTTTATAGGGAAGAGTAATTTAATGTGAACTCTTTAATCCTGAGTGGGGTTTGTAAGTTTTTGTTTAGGAGTGCATTTATCAAAAAAGCACTGCATATAATTCCAGGTAACATTAAAAAATTATCAGGCCATATCCATTTGTTCAATAAATGGTGACTATTTTGCAGAAGCCATTAGGATACAAATAAGGGAAATTTGACTTTGAGTTACATCTGATAAACATTTATTTAGGGGACAAAATATTGGGAATATCCAAACAATAGAATATCTTGTTTCATTCTGTTTAAAATCTAATAGAATAAAATAATTAATATAGAACTTTTGTGGCATGTAATTTTTAAATTTAAGTTTTAAATATTTGTTGTGTGCTAACTTAGGAGAAACTGGATATAGGATATTGTCTACCCTACCTCCATATCGCCTCAAGTAAAACACAACAAATCACCAAATGATAATTTAACATTGCCAGGGTACCATCACTGACAAGGTACCAACATTGACAAGGTACTATAGTCATTCAAATCAAGACTTTATTGATTTCCTCCTCCTCCTCTTCCTTCTCATCTTCCTTCTTCGTCATTGTCATCATCATTGTCATCATCGTCTCCCCTTTTCAGGCCCTCTGATTTCTGTGTCATTCCTTCAACCCCCACATCGTGTTTTTTCTTGCCTATTTAGTATTTCCTCCTCTAGCCGTGGGGAAGGTGTATTAGGAAGAACTTGAACTTTGGAGTCAGTTATACATTGGTTTGGCTCTCAGCAACACCTGTCAACAGTGTGATCTTGAGCCAATCGTTTTAGCCTTTTTGCAGTTCATTTTCCTTTTACTGTAAATTCAGGATAATGGTATTTCTCAGGGGTATTGTGAGAATTAACTTAGTTTATTAGGTAAAGCACTTATTCTAGTTTCTGTGGGATTATGTTTTTTAATGATGGTGGTTGCAGTAGCTCCCATCCTATACATTATTTTACAACGTGACCAGCTAAGCTAATATCCAAAGTTAGGGCTTATTTCTTCTCTGTGACTTGTGACTGCTTTGACCACATAGTATGATGGAAATGATGACTATGACTTCCAAGACTGGGTAATGAAAGACATTGAAGCTTCTGCTTTGTTTACTGAAACACTTCCTCTGGGGACCCTGAGCTGTCATGTAAAATATCTGATCACCCTGAGGAAACTCAGGCACACAGAAAGGCTACTGGGAGGTTCTGTCAGCAGCTTCTGTTGAGGTACCAGCCACCAGGCAGCATTAGCTGCCAGTTGTTTGAGGGCAGAGACCTATAGATGATTTTAGTTCCCAGCAATCAAGTCTTTCCAGCTATGGCTCCAAACATGGGAGCACAGATAAACTATTCCCCCTGTACTGTCTGAATTTCTGGCCCATAAAATCTGTGCATATGATAAAATAGTTGTTTGAAGCTGGTTGTGGTGTAGGTAAGTGTTGGTAGCAACTGGAACGGTTTTCAATAAATTCTAGTAATTAATACCATGATCATGATTATTATTATTACCTACTTTACAGGGTAATTTTTATGTAATACATTACTAGAAAAGTAAACCAACCAATACT
This sequence comes from Chlorocebus sabaeus, assembly GCF_047675955.1. NCBI lineage: Eukaryota > Metazoa > Chordata > Mammalia > Primates > Cercopithecidae > Chlorocebus > Chlorocebus sabaeus. The sequence goes on along the minus strand of NC_132926.1, from coordinate 37,943,872 downwards.
GCTGATTATGGACACACATAAAGCCTAGAAGATGTTGTAGACTATTTCTTGGTTTTCCCTCTAAGTCATTGTTTTCAATGGGCATCCAAGAGTGTCTTCTCTCTCAGGACTTGCTCCTACTTCTCTAATTTCCCCACCATCTCATCTGTCCACTGTTCTTCCCTGCAAGCAACACTTGATGAGCAGATCCTGGGCTATTTTTAATGCTCAGTGACTCTGACATTAGGAGGAGGCATGTGATTTCAGATTCTTGATTTATGTCATAAATATTTATTGAGCTTCTCTTATGTAGCACAGGGAAAATGACAATGACTGAGACAGATAACCTTGCACTTATGGAGCTTTCTTTCCATTTTGGAGAATTAAACAATGTGTCAGATAAATAATCAAAATATACAGGAAGCAAGCACCTTGGAGGCAGAGACTTGAAAAAGGGAGAGTAGGGGGCAGTAGTGCCATTTAAGAGAGAGTTACAAGGATGATGTCATTGAAAATTCAGTAAAATCTTGAGACAAGATTTACTGATTTAAAGAGGCAAGAAAGAAAGCTTTATGGATACCTGGAGAATGTGTTTTGTGCAGAAGAACCAGGAAAATCAAAGACCTGAGGTGGGGCATGGGCATGAGTGTTCAAGGAGCACCAAGAAGGCCAGTGTGGATGAAACAAACTGGCAGGAACTGTGGGCAGTGAAGCAAGTGAACTAAATACTGTCCAGCCTCATAGGACATTGTGAGGAATTTGATTTTGTCTCTAAGATGGGCGAACAATAGAAGATTTGGGCAAGAAAGAATATTATCTGACTTTCATTTTAACAGGCTCCCTCTGGCTGCTCTGTTGAAAATAGATTGTAGAGAGATGTGGTTGGGAACAGGGAGACCCATTAGGAGGCCATTTCAACCATTCAGGCAAGGAATGAGTACTACTTGAAGCCATGATAATAAGAATAAAGAAGGTGAGAAACAGCCTCTGGCTTTGCTGATGAATTGGATGTGTCAAGGATGACGTTATGGTTTTTGTTCTGAAAACTAGAAGCCTATAATGACTATTTCTGAAAGAGGGAAGGCTTTGGGGGCAGTAGGGTTGGAGAGAAATCTTAGTTTGGGACATGTTGAGTTTGACATGCCTATTAGTTTCCACCATGGAAGAATCTTTCAAAGCTAAATATTTCCTGCTTCTCTTAAAATAAAAACTCAGGGTGCTGATATAACAAAAACTCCGCCTGTTTACTTGGTCTTAGCAAAGATCCTGATCATGCAAATCAGATCAAGTCACTCTCTCCTTAAAGCTATCCAATGGCTTCCCACTTCATTTAGAATAAAATACAAATTCTTTATTATATACTCCAGGACCCTTCCTATATGATTTACTTGTCCAGCCTACCTTGTAACACTCTCATCTTCATTTCTTATGCTACTTCTATAACGACTGTATTTCTGTTTCTTGAACATGCTAAGATCATTTGGTCTTAGGGACTTGCAGTTCCTGTTCTCTGTTTCTGTAGTATTCTTATACTCTTCCTGTTTTTTTTTTTTTCTGTATCAGACTCTCCTTGTGATTATTCAGATTGCAGCTCATGTGTTCACTCCTTAGAATGCTCTTTTGTAATCATTATAATTATCTCCCTATTGCTTCTCATCCTCTGAAATGATTCATTTATTTATTTATACATTCATTGATTGTCTCCTTCCCCTCCCCTCTCCCAGAAAGTATCTTACCTGACTTGTTTGCCACTGTTTACCTAATACATTGTCAGACACCTCTTAAGCATTCAGTAAATATTTATTTAATAAGTTAATGGGGGTAGGAAGGAAAGGAGTTGGTGGAGAGAGAAAGCCTATTCTCTTTTATAATAAAATCTTTAAAAATTTAATATTGTCTGTATGTTGGCTACAATTTTGCCTCCATTGCTTAATTAATGCATTTTATGTTGTAGAACATACAGATTGCAAAGTATTTCATGCGGATTTTTGTATTAACAATACAAGATCAATAGGTCAGGCTATCCACATTATACATATGAAAATGAAGCTTACAAGAACCAGATAAGTTTCTCAAGGTTATTCTGATTTCAAATGACAGAGCCTGACTTTGAACCTATGTCCCATGACTTTGAGTCTGATGTTCTTTCCAAATAACATACTAGGTCTCTATGATATCACAGGCACTGATACTGTCAGAAAGAGCAGCATTGAACTAAATGGGTCAGATAAAATTAGAAGTGGTCTCAAATTTTGCTGACTCAAGTCTTTGCCCACTTTTAGAACCAAATCAGATTTATTAATATCTTCTGACTCTAGTATATTTAAATAACTTTCTTTAATTTAGATACATATTTCTCAGACTCCGGCTGCTGGCAGTGTAACAGGGAATATAAGAAATCTCCCAGGAAATATACCTGTTTTCAAATTTTTACCAAATTTTAGAATCCCTGAGAAGCCTGAACTAATGGTTGGTTCTCATACATTCCACGAACCACGGCATTTTTTACAGTCCTCATTGTAAGGTGAGGAATTGTGAACCATTTTCACATTGGGTTATTTCTGGCAGAGCTACACAGAAGGGGACCCAAGACACTCTAGCTCTTTCTGCAATCATCTGCTTCTGTGTTAACCTAACCATGGTCCAAAATAATGCACATTTTAACAGAAGTGGTGCTTGGAGATGAGTATGGGGAGGGAAGTGGGGTCCTCCCAGAGTATCTGTAGCCCAGATGTCACAAAATTGACATTTTACATGAGAATTCTTTGCTTTACTTGCTACACTTCCAGAAACGTTTTTCTCAGAACTGTGGGGGATACAGAAATACAGAATCTAGCCTTTGTTCCAAGAAGTATACAGTTTAGTGGGAAATTTGTATTTGCTCTTAAATAACTATAGTGCAAATTAGAATTTAGAATAGATGCAGCCTAGAGTGTATGGTTAAAGGCTTACTTTTTGGAGTCAGACATACTTGGGTTCAAATTGTGACTCTACCACTTATTAGTCAGGGTTTTTGGGATAAGATATTTAACCTTGCTAAGGCTTAGTTTCACTTTGTAATGTGGGGCTAACAATATCTATATGTATTATTATGCATTATTGCATTCATGATATATTTATGTAAGTGGATTAACACAGTTTTTAGCATGTGGTAATTGAACAATAAATGCCAACCTTTACAATTATTATATATATGTATATATGTTTTAAAATGGTATTGTTATCTAGTCTCCTGCTCTCAATAAGTAGCTACATTTTTACTTTGAGGAAATACTATTGGTAAAATTTCAAAAGAGAGAAAGTTCAGGATGTATGGGGAAGTGGCCAGTCTCAGTTTGGCCAGAGTACGGAATCTGTGTAGAGAAGCCTCGAAATGTAAGAGGTAAACCTGGTAGGATCAGTTAAGGTGAAACTTGAAGAATTAAGCTTTTGTGAAGAATTTTAGCTTATCAAGCTAAAAAGTCTGCATTTAACAGATATGGAAAAGTAGTAGAGGGTGATGTGTTTTTAAAAGGGAGTTCTTGAGGCAAAGTACCTGGGTTCTCACTCAGCTCCATTGTTCACTGCTACATAACTTTGGGCAAATTATGTAATCTCTGCCTCGGTTTCCTCATTTATAGTAAGATTATAAACATCATAGGCTTATTTTGAGCATTATGAGATATTACATGTTCATTAGTAGCTGAAAGCTTGGCAAAGCATTAAATCAATAGTAACCATTATTATTATTTGAACATTACTAAATAGTTGATTTAAAAGTAACAGAAACAACAGACAACCCTTTCAATGCTATTATATAACTAAAATGGACATGCTGATGAATTTTGAGCAGGGCAGCAAAAAATAGTGACATTTTAAATCTACTCTCCAGTCTCCAAAGATCTGGCTTTTCTTCAGGAGTTTCCTGACCATTTTTGCAGTCATCTTCTGACTGGAGGTAACCATAAGAATTTCTATGCAAAGTGGAAGGTTCAGATGCAATTTATATATACAGGCATGCCAATGGCAGCTTATAGTTCATGATGAATCGATATAGTATATGTAGTAAATCTATTCTTGAAAAGTTAGGTGTCCATTAGTTTTTCATAAGTTGAACATCTTCAGCATATAAAGAAGTCTTTAGAAAAATACTATCATTAATTAATGTTTAAAATGTAAAAAAGACAACCATCCCATTTATCATCTTTCCTTCTTTTTCCCACATCTTTATTAAAGTATAATTAACAAATAAAAATTGTGTATATTTAAGGTGCGCAATGTGATGGTTTGATATATTTATATTGTGAAATGATTATCACAATCAAGCTAATTAACATATTCCTCACTTTACATAGTGATTATAAAATATTTTATGTGTTTGTATATGGTGAGAACATTACAGATCTCTTAGCAAATTTCAGGTATACAATATGGTATTATTAACTATAGTCAGCATGCTGTATATTAGATCTCAAGAACTGATTCACCCAACATAACTGAAACTGTTTACCCTTTGACCAACGATAAAATCCAAGTGTTCATTTATTTGGATGAGTTTAAGACTGAGTAAATAGTACTTACTAAATAGCCCCATGTCTGGGGCTATCTAAAGCCAAAGCAGAGTTAACCTTTATTATTTTTTCCTTTTCAGGAAATCCACAAATATTTCAATCTGCCATTATTAATTTTCAGTGTGTCACTTTTCTTTCAGTGCAAACATTTGGCAGGTGGCCTTAGCACTTTTCATTAGAACTCAAAGTAGATGAATAATAAATGGAAATGTCACTTCCCTAGAAAAATTCAAAGAGCCAAAACTGTTCGCCTTTGAATAGTACAGGCTAGGGTGACAATTGGCATCTGTAGTCTCACAGGTGAACTTTTTTCCAGTAAGGGCTCAACCGGATCACTAAGAATCATTCCACTGAGTTAGTTGGATTTCAGGAAGATAATGAGGCTCATGTCAGAAAACTTAATGGAACATTTTGCTGGAAACAACTGTGCAACTAGATTATGTACATCAGAAAAGTCTTGGGATGGACACTGGTGTCAGGAAAGTTTCACCTCTCTAATTATCTTTAACTCAGTAATTAGAGCCTGGCTCTATCACATCACAGCCTAGAGCAGGGTTGTTGTGTTTTTTTTCTCTTTCATCTTGTTTTGTTTTAACTCCTTCTCCCCTTTGTCTCTTTTCCCTTTTCATGAATTGATTGCTTTAAAATCAGTAACTCTTTTGGATTTCCATGACCTGTTGTTTGAAGCCAGGCCTGCTTGGAGCCATTTCTGATTCTCTTAATAAAGTGAGTAGTGTTAAGAATATTATAATTTAGATATATCCATTTGGGAAGGGATCACCAACTACATTTAGAATATTTTATGCTTCTCCCAAATGAAGCCCCTTTCATTGTCATATTTATCCCTAGGCCACTATGTTGTCTCCTCCTAGCCCACCACTTGTAGGTAGATACACATCTACCTGAATTACATATTTATATAGTGCGTAATTATATATTACAGATAGATATCCCATGTACCACTTTTCTTCTAGTCATGTAATGTTGGAATCTGGGCTTCCATAAAACATCTTCTATTATGAAAATTCTTAAATGTGTGTAAAAATTGAGACCTCATAAACTTATCACAGGCTATGATATTTCCTGTGTTTTTGTATCTTCATGATGCCAACAATTGTTACTAGCACAAAGCAGATACTTTATTCATTTTTTCTCACCAAGCTGATTGCTTATTTATCAAATGTATTCCTTCTTCAAATATAAGGACTAGCTTTGTATAACTTTACTACTTGAATCCCCCTTTTTGGGGGGTTCAGAAATAAACTTTTTGCAGACCTGTGGCTATAGAAAATAATGGAATCATTTAAAGAAGAAGAAGATCATTTTGGGCACCTTTGTGTAGTTTTCTAAAGATGTTATACCTGTTTGGTGGAGAGAGACTTAAAACAGGGATTTTTTCCTCTACTGAAGTATGTCTTTTATTATAAATTGAAGTTTTGATTGAAGGTACTTAACCCTGAAGGAATAAATGCCTCCAAAAGAGAGAAAAAATACATATACCTAGACCAAATAAAGTTCTAATAAAATCTGAAACCATGTTTTATACTTAGAACTTTAAAAAATGTGTTTTTCATATAAAAGTTTTTAGATATTTTTCCAGAGGTAAAAAATAAAAGGTTGTTGTCAGCTATATTTTTACTAAATCACTGTCATGTTGATTCCTGCATGGGACTTGGGAAAGAAGTAGGCAGCTGATTATGAATGTCTCTAGGGTAACAATTTGTTGTCTCCTGACCCGTGTATCTAAGGCCCGGATAGGTCTTTGGAGAAAACTAATCTGGTTGGCAAATGCATATTCTCACTCTCATTGCATTATCTGGGAAACGCTTTCCTTGCATTTGAGACTAAGCTGATCACCCAACCAGAAGACCTTCTTCTTCCCTTTTTGAAATATGCTGTATTTTGTTGACTTACATGCCCTTAAAAAATGCTAAAAACACTTAAGATGAGATCTACACTCTTAACATAGTTTTAAGTTTACATTGTTGTTGCAGACGATCTCTAGGGCTTACTCATCTTATTTGAGTGAAACTTTATGTTCATTGGTTTATAACTTTTAATTACCCCTCCCACAGCCTCTGGCAATCGCCATTCCACTCCTTGATTCTATGACCTTGACTGTTTTAGATACCTCATATAAGTGGAAGCATGCAATATTTGTCTTTCTTTTTTTCAATCACTCTGTCACCCAGGCTGGAGTGCAGTGGTGTAATCACAGCTCGCTGCAGCCTCTGCCTCCTGGATTCATGCGATCTTCCCACTTCAACCTCTGAAGTAGCTGGGACCACAGGTGTGCACCACCATGCCTGGCTATTTTTTAAAATTTTTGTAGGGATGGGGGTCTCACTATATTGTCCAGGCTGGTCTTGAACTCCTAATGTCAAATGATCCTCCCACGTTCGTCCCCTAAGGTGCTGGGATGACAGGCATGAGCCACCGTGCCCAGCTCAGTATTTATCTTTCTGTGACTGTCTTATTTCATGTGGCATAGTGTCCTCAATGTTCATCTATGTTGTTTAATGGTATAGAATTTCCTTATTTTTTAAGGCTGAATAGCGTTTCATTACATGTTTGTGTTTACTACATCTTCTTTATGCGTTTATCTGTCAGTGGACATTTAGATTGTTTTCACATCTTGGCTATTGTGTATAGTGCTGCAATAAACATAAGAGTGCAGGTATCTTGTTGAGAGCCTCAAATTGAATTGATTTCAATTATTTTGGACAATATCTAGAAGTGGGATTTTTTGACCAGATAGTGGTTCTTTATTTAAGTTTTAGGGGAACCTCCATTCCATTTTCCATCAGCTGCCCCATTTTGCATTCCTACCAACAGTGTGCAGGTTCCAATTCTTCCACATCCTCGCCAACACTTATTATCATTTATCTTTTAATAATATGCATCCTAGTAGATGTGAAATTATGTTTCATTATGGTTTTTATTTGCATTTTCTGAAGTGACATCTTTTTATATACTTATTGACCATTTGCATATCTTCTTTGGAGAAATGTCTATTCAAGCGCTTAGCCCATTTTCCCTGTCTAATTTTTGATATTGAGTGAAAGGCCAAAGTGCCTTTGACTTTGAAAAAATTTTAGTATCTGGGAGCTCAAAGCGAGTGTAATTCTGAAATTACCTCACTTTGCTTCAGACAATCCAAGGGCATAAAAAACTGTCAGCATTTAAAAAGAAGAAATCCTGACATAATCATCAGATTTTAGAGAAAATAAAACCTTAGAGAATGTCTGATTCTTTTACAGATGACAAAATGGAAATTTGGAGAAATTAATGACTAGTTGAGGTTACCCAACTACTTATGGGCAAACGCAATTCTAGAAGCAGTGTCCTGGAGCATATTGAGTCACTTGGGGAGATAGTATTAACACTTTAAATACCAGGTCAGTACTGTACTTGTGCTTGTTCTCAAACATTGTAAAATCAGAATGTGGAAGGTAAATAATGTGGCAATATATTTTTTCTTTTGCAAAGTAATATGTATGTAATAATCACCAAAATACTTTTTCTGTATCTCACTTTTTCTAGTTTATGTTTGGATTACTTATGTATGTATCTGTATCCCTACTAACTGGTGAGTTTCTGGAGGGCAGTGATTTGTGCGTTGTTTACGTTGATATCTCCCAAAGCACAATACTTTGCACATATTGAACAATTGAAATCTAGAACTCATTTTTATTCTAGAACGCTCTTGTCGCCGCTATAGTAGAAGAATCTCAATTTCACATAACTGTAAGAGAAAGGTTTTTTGTAAATGCTCAAGATGGCAAGATCAATCACTTTTATCTACAAGGTGGGACCAATCTAACTAAGAACTGACTCTTACAGCTAGTGAACCACTAAGAAAGACACATTTGTTTCAGGCTTGCAAATTCTAAAATAATTCCAAACAATGGTGTCTCTTCTTCTCACTCATCCCATGGAGTTAATCAGCAGATGTTTAGTCACAGTTTCTTTTCTTTTCTGTTCTTTTCTTTTCTTTTCTTTTTTTTTTTTTTTTTTTTTGAAACGGGGTCTCGCACTGTCGCCCAGGCTGGAGCACAGTGGCAGGATCTCCGCTTACTGCAAGCTCCACCTCCCGGGTTCACGCCATTCTCCTGCCTCAGCCTCCGGAGTAGCTGGGACTGCAGGCACTCGCCACCACGCCCAGCTAGTTTTTGTATTTTTAGTAGAGATGGGGTTTCACCATGTTAGCCAGGATGGTCTCGATCTCCTGACTTTGTGAGCCGCCCGCCTCGGCCTCCCAAAGTGCTGGGACTACAGACATGAGCCACCATGCCCGGCCAGTCATAGTTTCTTAGTAGATTCTTGGGGAATCAGCTTATCATAATGAGTGGTGCAGTGTTTGGGACTGACTTCTGGGTCAACAGAGCATTGACTGCCAGTACCATCAAGCTCGAAGAGTTCAATAAGACCTAGATTGCCTGGAGCTATTTAGGTAAGTTATAAGGATATTTCTCCCTGGACAAGATGTATATCCATTTTAATTCATAGAGCTATACCCCACTCTTTCAATTTCACCAACATTTGTACTATTTAAGACTATTGTTGTATGCATCAAACATATGAACCATTTTCTAAGTGCAAAAAGACACCATGCTAAGTCCTAGTAATGCTGAAATGAGTAATATCAAGACTATCATAGCAAATTAGTTGAAAAGAACATCTGTATGAAGACAATGTCCTACATATTCTAAGTCTTTAGTGAGTACCAATACATTGTAGTTCCTGCTGTCAAAAGATTATTATGCTATATATTATTGTACTATGTGTGATTATTACTAAATAATATTTAGTATAGTATAGTAATAATCATATATAGTATAATATAGAGTATGGTTATCTACTAATTATTTATCATGGTATTCAAGTTAGTCATTGAAAAAATGGAAATTGAACATTCTAAATGTACCTTAAAAAGTGAACGTATAAAAGTTGCTAACAGGCTTTGTGCTCAAGGATCTTTTGTTCAGCTGAAGAGACAATATTTAGTGTGGTTAAATATATAACCAAAGTGTAGTGTGATTAAAACATTACATAACACAAGAGATGATACATGATTGTGTACAGTTGCGATGGAATTTGAACAGACCTTAAGCACAATATGCACATTCAGAACAGGAAGAGATAACAACTACTAAAAGTCACTGGGTCCTTCATTCACTGACATATATATATACTTTAATTCAAACAGAGGAGAATACAAAAATTTCTCATTTCTCTTGAAAACGTACTATTTTTTCAGGCTATCTGCTAGTATGTTGTTTTTATAGTTGATCTAATTTCTTTTGCACAGCTGTGTGAATTCAGTGCTATTATGTCATTTTTTTTTTTTTGAGACGGAGTCTCGCTCTGTCGCCCAGGCTGGAGTGCAGTGACCGGATCTCAGCTCACTGCAAGCTCCGCCTCCCGGGTTCACGCCATTCTCCTGTCTCAGCCTCCGGAGTAGCTGGGACTACAGGCACCCGCCACCTCGCCTGGCTAGCTTTTTGTATTTTTTAGTAGAGACGGGGTTTCACCGTGTTAGCCAGGATGGTCTCGATCTCCTGTCCTCATGATCCGCCCGTCTCGGCCTCCCAAAGTGCTGGGATTACAGGCTTGAGCCACCGCGCCCAGCCTATTATGTCATTTTATAGATGAGAAAAGGGAAACAAGCTTCATTCACTTACCTGCAGAGAGATGACTCTCAGTAAGTGGTGGAAGTGGACTCAAATGTGTGTCTGTCTCAAAATCCTACTTTCTTGCCACACCACGCTCACACCTGAAAATTTTTGATGAGCCATAAAAAAAAGGGACAAAGCATGTCCTTGGGAGAACAATGAGTGAGCAGATCAGACATGAACATAAATGCTACTTGATTAGTATCAAATTAAAATGTTCCTCTAAACAAATAGTACATTTTATTTCCTTTTCAATAGGCCTTGCAGGATTTTGATGCCATTTCGAAATGTATGGCGTTCGAAAACAATTACAGAACCAGTACCTGGACTCAAAGATGTGCCCATTTGCAGACCATGTAGCTGGTTCTCTTAATACAGTCCAAACCTGTCTGTTTTTATTGTACTCAGACAAGTGGCTAAAAAAATGGGTGTTTCCATTTGTTTGGATTCATCATTTCTTTGCAGAGAAAGAGATGTTTTCTTAGGGTATATTGTAACATGCTTTGTACTCAGTGGATGCTCAGTAAAGGTTTGATGTTGGCTGACTAGGTGATGGTGATGATACCCTGAATTTCTTTCTTTCAAGTAAAGACTGTCAGGCTCTTTCTTTGACAAACAGATGCAAATAGGTGACCTGTCAAAAGCTAGCAAAAACCTTGTGGCCTTCAAGAAACCACTTATTTTGAAATAGCAAACATTTTCTTTATAGCACCTTAATCTCTGTTTAGGATGCCTTGCCCACAGGAATTTAATGGTTCAACCCTTTTCTATCATATCATAATGTTCAATACTCTAGTGTCAACGTGATGAATCAGAGAATGGGACAAGAGTTAGCAAATCAGCCCCTAGGCAGGCTGCATTTCATCTTTCCAGCCTGCGTGAAATGATAGGCATCTCTTAGGATAATTAGCTCAAAAGCTAAGCAAACTTTGGCATAAAAAGGGGAAATATGAGATAGAGCAATGGTTCTCACTCCATTCATGCAGTGCATGTATGAGCAGATAAGAAAAAATCCTGAGAACCAAGGCTGTTTGTGGACAACCTCTCTTGTGGCTCCACATGCAGTATTCATGTAACTGGGATTGTGGATGTGGTCCAGGATGCAACCAAGAATGAGCTGGTGTGTGCTCATTGACAGCATGCAGGACTTGACCTGGAAATAATTAAACTCTGCATGGCCTCTGAGCAGCTAGAAGGGGCCCAGCTGTCTGCTGAGGAAGAAGAGATTTCAAGGGTAAAGCAGTTACAGAAAATTCTGAAAGATATAATGGAGAAAGAACACGAAGCTCTGCAGCCTTCTGAAGAGGCAGTTTCCTAGGACAAGGGTCCTGTCTAGATCCACTGAAAGGGACAAGGAGCTTCAGCCCTCTTCAGCGAAGAGCAAGGCACAGTAAGGCAAATAAATTCTTCCTGTTATTTCTGAGAGCAAGTAATAAAGTTGTTTATTGCTTCCTCTCAAAGAAATAAGAATTATAAGGTCAAAAAAGACATAAAGGAAACTATAATGGGAGATTTATGGTCATTTGGGCAGAATCGCAAGTGTATAATTGGTGTAGCATGTCGCAAAAGATGGTTGCCTGTTTCTGTTTTTGTTTTTTTTTTTTAAACTTGGCTTTTGCCTTGACAGTTTTAACAATTAATGTCTTATCTTTGAGTATCTATTTATCTTGCTGAAAGAGACTTATTCTAAATTTTTTTCTATTCTATTGTTATTATTTCTTAAGTAGCTATTAATATCATTTTTTATATAAATGGATATAATTAACTCTTACCTGGCAGCTTTCTTTGAAATTTTCTCACTTTTCTCCTTACTAAGCTTACTCTAATATCTGACTGTAACTTGTAAATATCTGTCTAGAATTGATGAAATGACCCCAATTGGATCCCAATTAGCTTAGCAACAGAGGCTGTCATGCTTAAGAATTGAGTATCACTGATATAGGCTAAAAATGAACAAATGAAAGAAGGAGTTGTATTTCAGCTCTTTGGAACTTAAAAAAAAAGAAAAAAAGAAACAGTTGTAGAGGGAAAACCTCCCTGTAAAAAACCCTAAATATTTCCTAAAGCTGGGACTTAAGGAGAAAAATGTTAAAGGAAAATAATTACCAGATTAGTATCTTATACATGTATTTAAAACATTAGATGTACTGAAAGTAGGGGGTTTTCTTAGAAGATTAACTTGAAAAATAATGTGGCAGAGGCACCCCTTAAGTCACCTCAAATGTGCTGCACCCTCTCTGCTTCTATAAAAGGGTAGAATTTGACCCAGCATGTTACTTCACCCTTTGTACCTCTCTGCAGCAATTCTTTCATCCAGAGATTTCAAAGTGTTTTTACAAATGTAAATTAACAAGCCTCATCACCTCTCTCCATAGAGATGGTTTAATTAAGTAACTGAGAAACGTACCTAAATGGCTTATTCAAGGTCACCTGAGAAGTCCTCTGTGAAATCTGGAAATGGATATTCAAAGTGTAAAAATCCTTTGCAGTCTCACTGCATATCCAGGCTTATTGCAACCCTTGGCAAGTGCCACTGGTGGGACAATTATTTTTCTTCTTTAATCTTTACAGTGAGTCTTTCACCAGTTGGCCTTCTCCCAACCTCATCAAGTACCCACAACCCATGTACCTGCAGCTTCAGTCCTTTCCTCTTCTCACTTATCTGTCCCAAAAGCTGAATGAGGACAGACTGTGACTGCTTTTTTTTTTTTTTTAAAGAATCACTTTGATTAAATAAGTACTTCGCATACTTATTTTCTCTCAAACTCTTCTATTTATCCATTTCATAAATATTTATTGAATACTTATTTTGTTGCTACTCACTGTGCTAGACACAGGGAGTGCTAAAATCATATTCTTCCCTTTCTGAGAAAGAACAAATAAAAAGAAATAGATACCTAGTGGTCAATGCTATGAAGATGACAAATGTGGCAAGCTGGATGAGGTGGGTAAGAATTAATGGATCGGGGAAGGCCTCTCTAAGCAGGGAACATATGAACCAAGACCTGTAACCTGAAAATATATCAGACTTCTAAAGTACTGGAAGAAGAATGCTCCAGGCAGAGGGAACAGCAAATGTAAAGACAAGGGCTCTGCTGGGAAAGAACTTGGCCAAAGTCTCGTGCACCAGGGTAAGGATAGCAGGAGATGAGACTGCAGAGGAAGGACAAAACTTGTGGGCCATGGGACAAGGTGTATAATTCATTGATAAAACAACAATCAACCTATGAAGGGTTTCAAGCAAGGAAATAACATGACTGACCTGATGTATGTTTTAAAACTAGCAAATGGTGAATAATATTCTTGCTCTGCAAACATTTTTTATCTTTGTCTAATATCAACTGATTTATCAGGTTGGACTGGTTTTCCTATACCTTATAACCACTTGAAGAAATATAAGTAGGAGAACTATGTGCTTTTCTCATTTTAATCCTTATCACACCAGTTCTTTGAACTCATAAACACAAAGTAAAGCATTGTTTTAAAAGAGAAAGACCTTCCTACTTCTTTGGAGCTGATTTGGTAGTTTTTACATTACTGATGCGTTAATATTCATGCCCTACTCATTTAGAAATCTTCAGTTTATTTGATTCATCTGTCCTTCTCTGTGATCCCAATAGCACAGACCTCTGTGTGACTCTTATCACTTTGTTTTGTCATTAAGTGGTTCCCCTTGCCCTGCTTATCTGTTCATGAGCTCTCTGAGGGCTGGGAACTGTCTTACTCACCTTAGTATTTCCGACATAATTCAGAGCCAGGTCCAGAGTAGGTGCTGATGGACACCTTCTAACTGATGGACACATGAATGATGACCTGGTGACTATATAAGGGATTTTTCCAAGTCAGGACACATTTGAATGTGAAAATGGGTGCTATTAATGATTGTGCTAGGACAATGGGTATAAAGCTGGGCTTGCCCTGGCGAACTGGGATATATGGTCACCTTAGTAATCATTATAATGAATTATCAGAAGAATTGTAAACATTCTAATTCTGGAGGCTTTTAGAAGGCAGTATTATTCTATTTGTCCAAACTGTTTTAGAGCAATAGTTCCCACAGCATGGGAGACGTAATGGTATAGGAGATGGTTTTCGGTGGCAAGGGCACCAAGATTAAATAATACAGATTCACATTCTCATAACTCAATTCTCTGTGTGAGTCTTCTTTATTCTAGTTATTATAAAAAGAAAGTATCAGTGTGGTGCTAGATTACCTTTAACTCCTTGAACCTCTGCTAATCTTCCTTTTCTATGAACAAATGTTGGAATCGGAGCCTTTGAATAGAAAATGGTATCTGCTTAGAAGTCAATATTATTAGGTTAATTATAATTTTTTTAGTCTTTCCTTCTTTTCATGACTAATTATAGTGATTTTCCAGGTAGAATTGGGATATAAAATTCAATATTGAATGTATCTTTAAAAATAAGAATTAGAAGATTAAAAAATATGATAAATGTTGTATACAGATTTTGGCAAAACACATGAAGTTCATATAGAAATGACTACAGTTTGGGAAAGTAGTTCAGACCAATTATTCCATCTGTTTTAGTCAGCCCATGCTGCTTTAACAGAAGACCATAGACTGGGTGGCTTAAACAACAGACATTTATTTTGCACAGTTCTGGAAGCTGGGAAGTCCAAGATCAGGGTGCCAGCATGACTGGGTCCTTGATGAAGGTTCTCATCCTTTCTTGCAGGCAGCTACATGATGAAGAAGAGAGAAAGCTCTGGTGTCTTTTCCTGTACTTACAAGGGCATTGATTTCAGCATGGGACTCCATCCTCATAAACTTCACCTAAATCTAGTTACCCAAGGGCTCCACCTCCTAATACCATCACATTGGGGGTTAAAGCTTCAGCATACGAATTTCAAAAAACATTTAGACTGTAACACAAGCCTTATTTCTGAATTTAAGCTTTGGGGTCCCCATTGTTTTGAACATATTCATATGAAATTAATTTAAATTAAAATAATTTATATACTTCTATTTACTTTTATAATCTTTCTCTGTGTAAAGTTTATGCATGCTTAGAGTTGCAATATGATCCTGGAAAATACATAGCAGAATAACCATGAGAATTTAAATCACACAATATTATAATTCAGGGACAAACACATTTGATACATGAGTTTCACTTTTTTCATTGTGTACTTTTAGAAATGTAAGGATTTTGGATCGCCAAATGTTAATACATATGTAAATTTGGATTTACATAAAATACATAAAAGAGTTGTGAGTTTTCTTTAAATTAGAAACAATGAACAGGTCAGGAGCCGTGATAGGCCTGGAGTGAATAATTCCAACACTTTGGAGGGCCGAGGTAGGAGGATCTCTTGAGCCCAGGAGTTTGAACATAGGGAGACCCCATCTCTAAGAAAACATAAAAAAGTTAAAACAGTAAGCTGGGCATAGTGGTGCCCGCCTGTGATTCCAGCCATTCAGGAGACTGAGATGGGAAGATTCCTTGAGCCTAGGAGGTCAAGAAGCAGTGAGCCGTGATGGTGCCACTGCACTCCAGCCTGGGTGATAGAGTGAGACACTGTCTCAAACAAACAAACAGAAACATTTAATAATAGGATGACTTTAAGTCTCAAACCTTTCCTTGTGTACTTAAAAGTTTAATTTATTCAAAATTTATATACATGTAATATTTAGCACTAATCACATAATTTAAGGCACATCTTTACTAAATAAAACTCCATACAATTTCAATCAGTTATAATGAGATAAGTGCAAGAGAAATGAGTAAAGCTTCCTTTGGAAATTTTGCATTTAAACTCTTACCAGAGACATACACTTCCTAACTGTTAGCAATCTTACCTCTCTACTACAGAAGAATAAAACTATAGCAGATTGAGTTGTGTTCTAATTTTCAATAAAAGGAAATGATTCCATTACCTTATCAATCCAACAGTTGTAAGGAGAAAATTGTCTACTTATGAGAACTTTACAGGTGTCAGAAATGTGTATTTACATTTTTTTCCGAAACAGAAGGACATCAACATGGTTTAATATTATTACCTTAATCACAAACAGGCAAGATAGTTAAAAACAATGAAAACAAACAGCAAAAATAACAACCACTGCATGCCAATATAATATCCTGCTTTTCCACTGACAGTTTTATTTTCATCTCCCTGTCTAAGGATTTCTTTATTCATAAGGAGAATGACTATACCATCATTTGATTTTATATTATGAAAGTTGTTGGAATAATCTGATCTTCTTGTAATACTTTGTTAGAAAACACACTGAAGTTAAGGAAACAACCCAGAATCTTGAAACAAACTCCTGCCCATGCCTTTGGCTTTATTCAACCTAAATGCTAATAATTTTAAAGACTGTAGTCTCCAAGAAGACTAGGAATTCACAAAGTTGGCTATATCCTCTGTGCCCAAAATTGCGCTTGGTTCTTAGAAGACTCTTAAATATTGTTGAATGAATGAACCATCATCATAAAAGCTACTATTTAGGAACATAAATGTATGTCATGTGTGATAATCAAGATATATTTGAAACTGTCATTTAGTATGCCAATTCTAGTTCTCACAGCAACCCTAATCTATGGTTACTATTTGCATTGTCTCATTGAGAAAACAGGCTCAGAATGTGAAGTAATATGCCAAGTTCATATGGGGATAGTATTAGGAATTCAAAGCTATATATATCTAATATCAGTGCTTCATTTTTTTCTCCTATATATGGCCTCAAAAAGGGCATGACATATTAAAATGGAAAACTCAATAGTTTACATTCAGAATCAGGTTATTTCATGTGGTCAGAGGATATTAACATTACTTTTAAAAACATTGAATCTAGGTGTGTTTCTGGAATTGTGAAACAGATTTTCCCAGTGTGTTGCCTCTAAGAGGTTAGGGACAGTCTTTGATGAATGATAACATTATTAATACTTTTAGACTATGGTTAAAAAACAACAAATATATGTAAGTATGTATGCGTGCATGCTTATATGTATATGGTACATTGTCTTCAATTTTCCTTTGTCACTGCCTAACTTTTCTCACCAATCTGGCACCTGGGGGAAATAAAGAACTAAGAGATACCTTGACTGGATAGCTCCTTTCCATACCCTGTCTCTCTTCGGAAGCTGAGCTGCCTTTTGAGGTGAATGGGCAACTGTAGCCAAAGAGAGCCCAGAATATCTCAAGAAACCAGTAGAGGGTAGCACCTAAACAACGCTCCAGGAGATGGGAGCATCAAAAAGATTTGTTCACCAGAATTTACAGTTTCCTGCAACTTTATAAATAATTCACTTGGGTAATGTTTCATCAAGAAACACAATTACCCTGAAAGCCTGAGAATCTAATGGGCTTATTTAAAAAATGTCTAAATAGAAGCACATCAAGGCTTTGACCAAACACCCTTCCCTAACCTTGTTATGTTTTCTTCCTTCTTGGAGATAAATCTGTAAAACACAAATGAGTTTGTTGTAATTGCCTACCTAGTGTGTAAAATTACAGCTTCAGTGTCATGCTTAATAGGCAATATGCACAAAGTATATGAACCCAGCTAAGCACACAGATTTCTATTTTTATTTTTTTTATAGCAAGCAGTTGGACACTGCTCATCTCTGGGAAAAAATTTATTGAAGCAGACTTTATTTTACCTCTTTTGCTGACTTATTTTTTTCTGTCCTAAGATACAGATATTTTAGGTCATCTGGTCCTGAAGCATGAATTTTGGCCAAAGCCTTTTATTAGGTTGGTGCAAAAGTAATTGTGGTTTTTGCCAAATAATGCACTGGTTTATACATATTTTTTCTTGACACACATACCTGGCATGAAGTAATTATAAAATTAAATCTTCTGGTCACGAGGTGAAATCAGCAGAAAAATGTGGTTGATTTATAAAACTCTATCACCATTCTCAAGGATAGATCCTAAGTATTTGCCAAAGATGATGGTTCCTCACAGAAGACAAATAAGATTGACTAAGTGCTAAAAGAGTGAGATCTGTGTCAGATGGCCTGGTTTGAACCTATGCCCCACTGTATATGAACTGTGTGACATTGAGCACCTTCCTTAACTTTCTGTACCTCAGTTTCCTTGCTTATTAACTGTGGATAACGATTGTTCAAATCTATGGAGGTTACTTTGAGGATTAATTCAGTCAAAAAAAATGGAAGGCACATAGGGAAAGACTGGGGCATGGGAAGCACTTTAAAATGCT
Source organism: Chlorocebus sabaeus (assembly GCF_047675955.1). Classification (NCBI taxonomy): domain Eukaryota; kingdom Metazoa; phylum Chordata; class Mammalia; order Primates; family Cercopithecidae; genus Chlorocebus; species Chlorocebus sabaeus. Next base: position 37,925,476 of record NC_132926.1, on the reverse strand, counting down.
GATTGTTCTTAATTATCCTAAGCATTATGTGAGATAAGCCTCACTTGCTATGTGAGGTTCTTCTTAGCATGCTGAAGGCAAGCCGCAAATATTAATTTAATAAATGAATGGGAGCTTCCTGGAGTTTACACCCCCCAAACTGTGGCTATATCCATTTTTTTCTGATTTTCATTCTGCTTTCCATCCCTGTAGGTTGTATTTAGGGGTCAACATTTTCTTTCCCATTCTTCTTACAAAGTTTCCACAGAGGATCTCCTTGATCAATGGAGAAGGCAAAACAAAGAGACAATTTGTCAAACGAGGTACTGTTCTTTCCCTCAAGTGACAAATCTTTGGTGATATGTTTGAGCTAACAAGATTTTGAATTTTCACTTTTCTGCTTGTTTACAGGTATCGCTTTACACAAAAGCACCATTTGCAAAATAAACTCATCTGAAGGCTTCCACAGGGAATTTCCCCCAATAAAAGGAGATATTAATTATTTAAAATTAGATCAGTGGAGAGGATTCTGGGAATTCAATGGAGTAGTAAGCACCAGGACCCCATCGCCCCACCTAGACAATAATTGCACTGGTAGAATGTGTTTGATGTAATAATTTTGAAACTCTGGAGTCTATTGCATGCTTCAGACTTCTAAGGGAAAGCTTGGATAGTAAATTCTGGTTAATTTTAGTTAATTTCAGCTCTTAGCACAGTAGTAGCTATTCATCTCCCACTCCCAGCTCTGTGGCAGGCAGCTGTGCAGGTGTTACTGGAGCAGCTTGCACACAGCCTGATAGAGCCGAAGTGGGGAAAAAATATTCTATCCTCCAAATGTAGATCAGTGCTATGATTGCTGATTCCTGCTTCTGACCACGGAGGAATAGGCAGCAATATTTGCTACACATCGCGCTATTGTTGACAGCCCTTCCTCCTCCATCTGAGGTGACCTCTAAGGGATTTAAAGGGCTAGAGCACCCTTTCTTTTCTCCCCTGTTCTTGTCTCTTCCCAGTTGGGAGGCAGATATCAAACACAGGACAGTCACAGACAACTTTATATACAGGGAAAGTTAGAAAGTAACTGCTCTTGCGCAGAGGGAGGCACGGCTCAGAAAAGTTTTAAAAAGACCTTAGGTCTCCATTTTTAGGTATAGAGACTGTCTACAGTATTAAAAATAAAACCCCCAAACAATAATTTTACAAAGTAGAGCCTGGTTTATAGAATTAGAGTTATCAGTTTATTAGATTCAAATGTCCACTTTTCAAAAAAAAAAAAAAAATGACACACACGGAGACACATTCTAATCAGACTTTCAGGCTGAAGACAAAGACAGAATTTTGAAAGCAAGAAAGAAGCAACTCATTGCATACAAGGGATCCTCCATATGATTATCAGCAGATTTTTAAAATCAGAAACTTTGGAGGCTAGAAAATAATGGGGTGATATATTCAAAGCACTAAAAGAAAAAAAATCAACAAATAATCCTATGTCTGACAAAACTGTCCTTCAAAAGTGAGGGGAAAACCATTAATAACAAATTTCCAGTTAAACAAAAGGTGAGGAAATTTTTACTACTAGACCTGCCCTGCAAGAAGTGTATAAGGGAGCCCTGCAAAGTGAAGTTAAAGGACAGCAGACAGTAACTCAAAGCTATATGAAGAAACAAATGCCTCAATAAAGGTGAATACACGGGCCATTATGAAAGCAAGTATTATCATAAAAATGGATTGTGATTCTAGTTTTCATTTTCTATATAACTTAAGAGCCTATTACATTTGGAAGAATTATTAGTTTATGTTTTTGAGCAGAGAATGTATAAGGATGAAATTTTGTGACCTCAGCAATTCAAAGACATGGAAATAGAGTTGTAAAAAGCATAGTTTGTGTATGATATTGTATTAAACTGGTGTAAATTCAACATAAAGTGTTATAACTTTAGGATGTTACATGTAATTCCTGTGGTAGCTACAAAGAAAATAGGTATAGAATATACACAAAAAGAAATGAGAAAGATACTTAAACATTACAGTATTAAGGATCAACTAATTATTAAAAAAACAGTAATGCAGAAAATGAGGGTAAAAAAAGCCATAAAGTATATAGAAAATAAATAACAAAATGACAGAAGGAAATCTGTCCTTATCAGTACCTTAAATGTAAGTGAATTAAACTTTATATTCAAAAAGCAGGTTAGCAGAATGAATGAAGACACATGATCCAAGTTCAACAGCATATGCATTCTTCTCAAGATTGGGACGTGGGACATTTTTCCATGATTCACCGTATGTTAGGATTCAGACTCAGTTTGAATAGATATTAAAAAATAGACATTATACAAAGTATATTCTCTGACAACAATGAGATTAAATTAAAAATCAATGACAGAAGTAAAACTGGAAAACTCAAAAATTTGTGGAAACATACAAGCAATGGATCAAAGAGGAAATTACAAAGAAAATTAGAAAATACTTAGAGACAAATGAGAACAAAACTGCAACATGTGAAAACTTATGAGATACAATTAAAGCAGTGTAAGAAGAAATTTTATAGCTCTAAACACTTACAATAAAAAATAGGAAATATCTCAAATCAATAACCAAATTTTACAAGTAAAAGAACTAAAAAAAGGGGGAATCTAAACTCAAAGCTAGCAGACTAAAGGAAATAACAAAGGTTAGAAAAGAGATAAAATAGAAAATAGAGAGAAAAATCAATGAAATCAAAAATTGGTTACTTGAAAAGATTAATAAAATTGACAAACCTTTAGCTAAGTGTATTAAGAAAAAAAAATACTCAAATTACTAAAACAGGAATGAAAGTGATGACATTACTACTGCTACTACAGAAAGAAAAAAGATTATAAGAGAGTACTATAAATAATTTTACACCAGACAACTGGATAACCTAGATAAAATGAAAAAATTTTAGAAACACAAAACTTACCATGACTAAATCATGAAGAAATAGAAAATTTGCTTATACATATAACTACTAAGGAAGTTAAATGGCAATCAAAAGTCTTCCAACAAAGAAAAGCCCTGGACCTGATGGCTTTGCTGATACAGTCTACCAGATATTTAAAGAAGAAAAAATGCCAATTCTTCTCAAACTTTTCCAAAAACAAACTGAAGAGGAGGGAATAATTCCTAATTAATTCTATGAGGCCAGTATTACCTTAATACCAAAGTTAAACAAAAATACTTCAAAGAAGTATAGACCAATATCCCTTATGGAAATTGATGCAAAAATCTTCACCAAAATACTAGCAAACAAAATTTAGGATTATTTTAAAGGACTTTGACCAAGTATGATTTATTTTTGGAATGCAAGGATGATTCAACATATGAAAATCAATCAATGTCATATATCACATTAAAAGAATGAAGGAAAAAAGCACATGATCATCTCAATTAATGCAGAAAAATTATTTGATAAAACTTAACACCTTTTTGTGATCAAAACGTTAAAAAAACTAAGAATAGAAGGAAATTACCTCAACATAATATAAGCCATATATGAAAAACCCGCAGTGAACATTACACTGAATGATGAAAGACTGAAAGCTTTTTCTCTTAAAGCAGGAACAAGGCAAGAATACCTGCTTTCTTCATTTCTATTTAGCATAGTACTTGGAAGTTCTAGTCAGAGCAGTTAGGTGAGAAAAATAGATAAAAAGCATCTAAATTGGAAAGGAAGAAGTAAAATTATCTCTATTTACAGACCATATGATCTGGTCTGTCTAAAAGACTAAAAACCACACACACACACACAGTTAGAATTAACAAATGAACTTAGTAAGACAGCAGGATACAAAGTCAACACACAAAAATCATTTGTATTTCTATATGCTAGCAATCAACAGCCTGAAAAGGAAATTACAAAAGTAATTTCATTTATAATAGCATCAGAAAGAATAAAATACTTAGGAATCAACATAACCAATGAAGTGAAAGAATTGTATAATGAAAATTACAAAACCCTGCTGAAATAAAGAAGACTAAAATAAATGAAAGCATGTTTCATGTTGATCAATTGGAAGACATAATATATTAAGATGCCAATATTACTTAACGCAATCTATAGATTCAATGCAATGACTATCAAAATTCTAGTGATGATTTTTGTAGGAAAAAGTCTTTCCTCACGCCTGTAATCCCAGCATTTTGGGAAGCTGAGGCAGTGGATCACCTGAGGTCAGGAGTTCGAGACTGGCCTGGCCAACATGATGAAACCCCGTCTCTACTAAAAAAATACAAAAAATTAGCCAGATGTGGTGATCCATACCTGTAATTTCAGCTACTCAGGAGGCTGAAGTAGGAGAATCGCTTGAACCCAGGAGGTGGAGATTACAGTGAGCTGAGATTGCAACATTGGACTCCAGCCCGGGCAACAAGAGTGAAACTCCATCTCAAAAAAAAAAAAAAAAAAAAAAAAAGAAAAGAAAAGAAAAGAAAAGAAAGAAAAAGTCCTTCCTAAAATTCATATGGAATCTCAAGATCTCAAGAGACCCCCAAAAGCCAAAACAACCTTGAAAAAGAATAAAGCTGAAAAACTAATACTTTGTGATTTCAAAATTTACTACAAAGCTACAGTAATCAAAACAGAGTGGCACTGACATAAAGACAAACATATAGACCCATAGAATAGAATGAAGATATCAGAAATAACCCTTACATATATGATCAAATGATTTTTGATAAGAATGCCAAGACTAGTTTTTGGGGGAAAGGATAGTCTTTTCAACAAATGGTTCTTAGAAAATTGGATATCCATATGCAAAATCATAATTTCTGGCTCTTCCCCAACACCATATACAAAAATTAACTCAAAAGGAAAAAAAGATCTAAATGTAAGACCCAAAAGTATAAAACTGTTACAAGAATGCATAGGGCAAAAGTTTTACAACATTGGGTTGGGCAAATATTTCTTAGGCATAATATCAAAGGCATAGGCAACAAAATAAAAAAATAGACTTTATGAAAATTTAAAAAATTGTGCACAAGAAGACAGTATCAACAAAGTAAAAAGGTAACCCACAAGATAGGAGGAACTATTTATCAATCATGTATCTGATAAGAGATTATTATTCCAGATATATAGTGAACTCCTAAAACTCATCAACAAAACAACCCAATTTAAAAATGGGCAAAGGACTTGACTAAACAGTTCTCCAAAGAGGATATAAAAATGGCTAGTAAACACATGAAAATATGCTCAACATTCCTAATCATTAGGGAAATACAAATCAAAACTACAATGAGTTATTATATAATCCCCAATACAATGGCTACTATCAAAAACAAAACAAAACAGAAAAACAACAAATGTTCCTGAGGATGTGGAGAAGTTGCAACCCTGTGTACTATTTGTAGGAATGCAAAAGAATATAGCTTTTGTAAAAAAACAGTATGACAGTTCATCAAAAATTAAAAAGAGAATTACCATATGGTTCGGCAATCCCACCGCTGGGTATTTGCCCAAAAGAATTGAAACCAGGGTCTCAAAGAGACATTTGTACGACTATGTTCATAGAAGTTATTCAGAATAGCTAAAGCATGGAAGCAACCTAAGTGTCCTTTGACAGATGAATAGATAAGCACAATGTAATTCTGACGCATGCTACAACATAGATGAAACTTGAGAACATTCTACTAAGTAAAATAAGCTATTCACAAAAAGACAAATACATTATGATGATTCCACTTATATGAGGTACTTAGAGTTATCTTAATTACAGAGACAGAAAGTAGAATGGTTGTTGTCAGGAGCTGGGAGGAGGGGGAAATAGGGAGTCACTTTTTATGTAAATGCAAAATAGTTTCAGTTTTACATTAAAAGAGTTATAGAGATGGATGGTAGTGACGGTCGCACAACATTATGAATGTATTTGTTAACACAAACTTGTATACTAAAAAATGGTTAAAATAGTAAAGTTTATGTTATGTGTATTTTAATATAATAAAAAATAGAAAAAAAATCCACTTGGGCATTTTAAGAGAAACGTTAAAATAATTTCAGGAGAAGGAATTTCTGAAATTTTTCTTCCTTCCCCTCTTTTCCTCTATTTATTATCCTTTTCTCTTTTCTTTTCATCCTTCTCTTTTTCATTTTTACTGTTTCCCCCTCTCTTTCTCTGTATCCTTTTCCTCCTTCTTGTCTTCCTGCAACATAACCTGGAGTTTGTGGTATTCATGGTAGGAGGTCTTTGTAAACTTAAGTGTGTAGGAATAAAGGTAGCTTGGCTAGGTTAAGGGTTACTATAGAGTAGAGCAATGAATAGTAGAAAAGTAAGTAGGAGATAGATTGAAGAGGGTTGGAAATGCCTTGCCAAGGCATGGTGATTCAGAGTCATTAAGAATGAGAAGGCAGAGGAAATAAGATATATAACATTTTTTCATTATTCTGAATGTGAATTTAGACCTAATCAGTATTTCTCCAGAATTCAGAAGAACAGAAATGTTTATTCTGGGTCATGACTACTCTTGTGAAAGTATCAAGTGATAATGGTGAGCAGTAGCATTCATGTTGTAAGTACTCTACCTGTGTCTGAATTCAGCCTTCAAATTCCAGTAGATAAGAAAAGGTGAGGTGGGATGCTGGCAAGGGAGGATAAAGAGAATTGTACCTTTCTATTTCCTCCTTGAGAGTATGTTCTTTTCTTATAATGAATCCAACCCAACCCTTGCTTACTCACATACTTCTCTACTTGGATTTTTGTACTGAAGGTATCAGTTCTATCTTTAAGTCTCCCTGATCAGAAGGTTTCCTTTCTCTTTTAGACTTTCTGCCGTACAAAGAAGTTTTAGCAAAGTCCAACAAAGCCACGATGCTTTTTAAAGCCAGCTCTGTTTAAATTGTGCCCAGGTAATTATAATTTCTTTAAAGGTGGCCATTCCTCTGGTAATATGTATTCACACTAAAAAAGATATTTTGAAATTCTTTAACAGCATATTAAAATGCAAATCGGTCTTCCTATTAAAGATTTCTTGAAGTTCTCTGACAACACATTTAAATGCAAATTGCTAAAGTGTAGATGCTAAAATTAAAATGGAGAAACATAATACACCTCCATGAAGGGGCTGAAGTTTTTATAGGCAGAGAAGAAAGTGCCCACTGGTCTCTTGCATTCTCATCACTGTCAGGGGCAGTGACCAGGTCTGCACAACCACACACCTACAAAAACAATCCCACCTCCCATCTGCTCCTCGTTTTTTTGCACTTAATTATGCAAAATGGATATGAGCAGAATAGACTCATTGCACCTAATAACCAGAGCGCATTCTCTTTCTTCCTCCCATGTCCTGTTGTCTGAACAGACACAGGAAAGCAAAGCTACAGACCCACTGGTACCATTTACTTCTGCAATGCTGCCTTGCCCTATTTACAGCCCTTTGGAGAGTTTCTCCCCTTTCTCCCACTCTCTCTAAAACTGTATTGTTACAAGAGGCACATCCCCATGGCAACAACACAAGTGAACACTTTCCCAGTTCTGCTTTTGTGACACCACAGGGTCCTTCTAATTATTCCAAAGAGTGTCATGGGATTCTCAAAACAAAATTAGTTTTAATTTACTCTAAATTTAAAAATAAATATGTGCCATTCTGCTTTGGGAACACTGAGTGGCGAAGGATGTGGGCTGTGAGAGGGTGGTGGTGGGAGTGAAGTTAAATAATGAAATGAAGATCTGCTCAAAAAACTTGAAAATTTAATGTTAGAGATCATTTCAGAACTGTGTGTTTTCTTAAGAACAATGTGAAGTGTATTCGTAATCCCTAAAACGTGGCTCCCAGATTAATATTCTTAAAACAAGCTGTAGCATGACGAAAGACTTTCTTGACAAGGGTGGGTATTCTATCCTGATATTGTTATTCTACGTTATGTGCCTTTAGGACTTTTCTAAGTGGCCCTGGGAAAATTTTCTGATGAAATAAACAGGTTTCTTTGGTGCTCTTCATTGGAACTTTTGTTTAAGAAGTAATGTTTAGTTATATAAATAATACATGAATACATTTTCCCTTAAAGGCTCCTTTGCCTTAAACCCTTCTCTTCTCCCCAAAGTAAACCCCTATTATGAATTTGGTATGTATCGTTGCAGATAATTCTGAGACACATCTCTAGGCAATATTATAAGAATTGTGTATTTTTTTGTAAAAAGAATGACATCATTCTATTATATAATTTTGTCTGTCAACAATATCTCTTAGCAGGTTACCAATATTAATGTTTATAGCTTTAGTTCACTTATTTGCCTTTAGTATTATATCACAGTTTATTCAGCCAGTCCCTGAGGGGTAGACATTCAGATTACTTATAATCTTTCACTATTACAAATAATACCACAAGGAATATTTTTGCTTGTGGTTCATATTAGGGTAAAATCTTAGACATGAAATTATTATGATGCTAATTTTTAAAAGAATTTGTTACTTTCTCCTAGTCTTCTAGTTCTGGCAGAGACCTAGAAGCATTCCTTTTTGACCAGTAACTTCTGATTTACTGAAAAGAAAGGTTTCATTCCCTGTTGAAACTGTATCTCACCAGGCATGGTGGCTCATGCCTGTAATCTCAGCACTTTGGGAGGCCAAGGTGGGTGGATCTCTTGAGGTCAGGAGTTCAAGACCTGCCTGGCCAACACGGTGAAACCCTGTCTCTACTAAAATACAAAAACTAGCCACGCATAGTGGCTTACACCTGTGATCCCAGCTACTCTGAAGGCTGAGGCATCAGAATCTCTTGGACCTGGGAGGCAGAGATCACAGTGAGCAAAGATCAAGCCACTGCACTCCAGCCTGGGCAACAGAGCGAGACCCTATCTAAAAAAAAAAAAGAAAAAAAAGAAACTCTATCCCAATCTATGTAAATTAAAAATAACAGTATTGCAATAAATTATAACATAATGACAGTCATATCCTGTGTTTTATATACAGTATAAATGACAGGGTGTGAAGCAGAGCTCTGAGTGTAGAGAATATCATTTTTTTCAGTGTTGCTGCATATCCATAGATTTTATATTCTTCCCTGTGGGTGAAAAACTCAATATTTTTCCCTGAAGTGTTTTATTTCTCTTTGAAAAGTTTGATGTAGGGCAGAAATAACAATTTACAATTGCATAGTTCTTTGTGCTTTTTGGTGAGCCTCCTGGTCTGGAAGTGTTGAATTGTCTTGTGAATTCAGGAAATGTAAATAGCTCAATGCTGCTGCTGCTGCTGCTGCTGCTGATGATGGTGATGATGATGGTGATGATGGAGATGAGACTGCTCCATTGGACTGATCACAATCATTGCTGAAGTAAAACATCACAAACTGCTCAATAACTTCCTTTTGTAGACTGCACACTAAGCTTAATTAGAGAAAAGACAAGCATTTTCATGATATAATTTTAATTATTGACTGCTAAACTTGGAAAATAACTCAGACCATCTAACAACCTCATATTATATCCAATAAAATTGAGTATCAAAGAGATGGTATATCCTCCCCAAGGCCACTTAGCAAGACAGTGGCAGGGCCAGCATTATCAATGTGATTTTTTAAAATTGAGTTTTGAAAACATTTACATTGCATTTTGCAATCCTATCAGAATAAGAGATCTAGTTATCTCCAACCTTGTTAGTACTTGCTGTTGTTAGTGTTTAGATTTTAACTATTTTAATAGGTGTGTAGTCATAGCTTGTGGTGGTATTAGTTTTCATTTACCTCGTGACTAATGATGTTAAGCATCTTTCATGTGCATATTTGCCATCTGTATATCCTCTTTGGGGAACTATCTGTTAAAAACTTTTATCTAGTTTTAAATTGGGTTATTTGTGTATTTCTGTTAAGTTTTGAGATTTAAAAAATATATATTCAGAATATAAATACTTTGTTGGGTAGGTTATTTGTGGCTATTTTCTCCCAACATGGAGCTAGTCTTTTCATTTGCTAAATTTCTAAGAGCAAAAGTTTTAAATTTTGAAAGAGTCACATTTATCAATGTTTTATTTTATGACCTGTATTTTTGGTAGTGTATCTAAGAACTCTTTGTCTAACACAGGGTCTCAAAAATTTTCTTTTATGTTGTCTTCTAAAAGTGTAATAGTTTAACATTTTCATTTAAATATAGAATTCATTTTAAGTTCACTTTATTTAATGTGAGAGGTAGAAACTTTTTTTGTATATGGGTGTTTAATTGTCAAGCACCATTTGTCGAAAAAGCTATTTCTTCTCTACAGACTTTCTTTTGGACTCATCAAAAAAAATTTGTGTGTGTTTATTTCTAGAATCTTTAGTTTGTTCTATTCTTGTATATAATTCTCCTTTTATCAATACCAGTTTGTCCTGTTTACTGTAGTGTTAAAGTGTTAAAAAAGTGTGACTCTTCCAACTTTGTTCTTATTTCTCAAAATTGTTTTGACTATTTTTGTTTGTTAGCCTTCTTATTAGAAAATTAGAAACAGCTTGTCACTACCTCCAATAATAGTCCGGCTGAAATTTGGATTTGTACTGTATTATATGTATAAATCAATTTCGAGGAGATTTGAGGAAAATTAAAATTTTAAAATGTTGGTTTCCAATTGATGAGATATCACTCTACTTAAGTTCTTCTTTAGTTTCTTTCATCAGTGTTTTTTGTAGTTTTCAGCAAAAGATTTCGTACATATTTTGTAGGATTTATCCTTAAGCATTTCATTTCTTCGAGACTTAAAAACTTGTTTTCCTACTGGTTATTACTTATTGTAAAAAAATGAGATTGATTTTTGTGTATGGACCTTGACTCCATGACCGTATTGAATTCTAAGAGCTTTTCTTATAGTCTAAGAGCTTTTTTGTAGACACATTGATATTTTTTATGTAGACAAATATGTTACCTATGAGTAGAGACAGTTTTATTTATTCTTTCCTAATCTGTATGCATTTTTTAAAATTTTTTGTGCCAATTGCAATGATGAGGAATTCAATTATGATGTTAAAGAGAAGTGGTAAAAGTGGATATCGTTACCTTGATCTCCATTTTAGGGAGAAGGTATTCGTTCTTTGGCTGTTAATTTTAATAGTAGCTGCATGTTTTTATAGAGATCCTTAACCAGGTTAAGAAAGATGTTTCAGTCCATTTTGAGCTGCTAAGACAAAATACTACAGAGTGGGTAATTTATAAGAAACAGAAATTTCTTTCCTCATAATTCTGGAGGCTAAGTCTAAGATCAAGACATTGGCATCTTGCAAGGACCTTCTTGCTGTGTTATCTTGTGGAAGACGGTGGAAGGGCAAGAGAGTGTGAGAGAGAACAAGGAGGGGCCAAGCTCACTTCTTTAACAAATCCACTCTAGTGGTACTTATATTAATGTATTCATGAGGGCATAGCCCTTGGAACCTAATCACCTTTTAAAAGTCCTACTTCTTAACATTATTACATTTGGGATAAGTTATAAGCATGTGAATTTTGGGAGACACATTCAAGTCATAGCAAGATCTCTTCTGTTTCTCATTTGCTAAGAGTATTTTCATCGTAAATGAATCTTACATTTCTCCTCATCTATTGATGTGATTTGTATGACTTTCTTCTTTGGTGGATAAGTTGATTTGTTTTCAAATAATGAATATACCCTGCATTCCTAAAATAAACTTCACTTTTCTCAGCCTATATTTCTTTTAATGTATTACTGGATTTGACTTTTTAATATTTTGTTGAAGATATTTTTGTTTACGTTTATTAGGGTTATTGGTCTGTAGTTTTTATTTCTTATAGTTTCCTTGTCTGGCTTTGATATATCAGAGTAATGCTGGCATCATAAAATAAGCTAAGTAGTATTCCCTCCTTTCCTATTATCTGGAAGAGATAGTAAGGAATTTAAATTATTATTATTTTTCCTAAATGATTAATAGAATTTACCAGTATAACCGTCTGGGCCTGGAGTTTTGTTTGTTGGAAGTTTATAATTTATAAATTAAAGTTTTTTTAATAGCTATGTAACTATTATAGTTATCTACTGTTTCTAGAGTAAGTTTTGGCAGTGTATCTTTTAACTGGTACATTTTATCTAAATGGTTGAATTTATGACCATAAAGTTATGCTTAGTTTTTTCCCATACTTCTTTTAATGTCTGTGGAGTCTATAGTGATATATTCTGATATTGATAATTTATGTTTTCTCTCCTTCTTTTTCAGTCTGGCTAGAGTTTATTACTTTTCTTGATCTTTTCAAAGAATCTACTTTTAGTTTAGTTAGTTTTAAAAAATATTTTCCATTTTATTTTTATTATTTACTTCCTACTAATTAGTTTTAAGTTCCATATGCTGTCCTTTTCCTTGTTTCTTAGGGTAGAAACTTCAGTTATAGATTTGAGAATGTTTTTTAGTTCTAATGTAAGCATTAAATGTATGCATCTTCTTTGAAGCACTGCTTTAGTTGCACTCTTTATATTTTGATATGTTATCTGTTCATTTTCATTCAATTCAGAATATTTTCTACCTTTCATCTAGATTTTTCTTTGGTTCATGAACTATTTAGAAGTGTGTTGTTTAGCTTCTCAAATGTTTGGGGATTTTTCAGATATTTTTCTGCTATATTCCTGTCCATTTTCTTATATGATCAGAGAAAAAGACCTTGTATTATTTCAATTAAAATATTTTGAAGTTTGTTTTTCTGACAGCATATTGTCTGTCTCATTGAATTTTCCATGTGTACTTGAAAAAAGCATGCATTTTGCTATTGTTGAGTGGACTGCCTAAGGTTAATTAGGTCAAGTTGATTGATAGTGCTGTTCAGGACTTCTATATTCTTGTTGATTTTCTTTCTACTTGATTTTTTTATTACTGAGAGATAAGTGTTAAAGTTTCCACCTGTAATTGTGGATTTGTCTATTTCCTCTTTCTGTTAATGTCCATTTGTGCTTCATGTATTTTGAATATCTATTATTAGGTACAAATATACTTAGGATTTTTGTGCCTCTTTGGTGAATTTTATGCCTTTTTTTATCACTTTGTAATGTCCCTCTTTATCTCTGGTGTGATATTGTGAAATACATATTTGGTCTTTCTCTTAATTTTCTGGCATGTAGCTCCTAAAATCCTTAAAATTTCTGAAATAATAATAATGTATTTTGTAAGCTAGTGAAATAACTGGTGGATAGTGGCTGGTCACCAGAAAGACCAAGGCAAGATTAGAGGGTTGAGACTTTCACCCCCACCTCCCAACCTCTGGGAAGTAGAAAGGGTCTGAAGGTTGAGTTGATCACCAATGGCCAATGATTTAATTAATCATGTCTATGTCATGGAGACTTTATAAAACCCAAAAGGACTGTTTGGAGGGCTTCCATATAGCTAAACATGGGAGATTCTTTGAGGGTGGCTCCCCAGAGAGGACATAAACTTCATGCCCCTTCCCACGTGCCATGCCTCACCCATTTTTTTTTTTCATCTGGCTGTTTATCTACATTCTTTATTATATCCTTTATTAATAAATCAATAAGTATAAGTAAAGCACTTCCCTGAATTTTGTGAGCCACTCTAGCATATTAATCATATCCAAGGAGGGGGTTGTGACAATATTGATTAATAGTCAATCGATCAGAAATATAGGTGACAAACTACTATTTGCTTTTGACATCTAAAGTTGGGGACAGCCTTGTAGGACTGATAGGAAGAAACAACCTCCACACATCTGATTTCAGAAGTGTTGAGTGTTGTGTTGAGTGGAGAGTAGAAAGCAGGAAAAGCACTTTGGTTTTTCCTATCTCTTATCTGGTCATTTTCCTCATCCTGAGTCTACTATGTCTAATATTTATGTAGCCCACTCTTATGACTGGGTCTGACTTAATGACAGAAGAGCAAGAGAGAAGTAAGAAAGACTCTTCAAATCACAGGGACTTCTTTTTCCAGTTCTCTGGTAATAGAGAACTATATCCTCTCAGATTATATAAAAATCTGTACAGGAGTGTAAGCTTATGCCTGAGGCTTGCCTGGGCCCAGCCAAGGAGAATAAAAAGAAAAATTAAACTAAATCACTATTCCCCTCACTGTATCCATCCTGCAGTGGTACCCTTTCCTGGTACCCCAGCCACCAAAAGAGTGGGAATTGGATTTCTCTTGTTTTCTAATTACATCTGCTGCATGGTCTTAGGATTCAGGCTTTTGTGGAGTTTAAGTTGGGAGATATGAAGTAAAATAAGTAGGAATGTCTCCACCCTGTTGGTTAGACCACCAGCTCTATTATTTACTTTTTGTGTAATCAGATAGTTGCCTTATGCGTGCTGTCTAACAGTTTTAGCCATTATCAGTGGGTGAGAAAATATGGAGTGAATTTACTCCATCTTAGTTAGAATAATCATTTCAGAAAATAGCTTTTATTTTCATTTTATCCCATACTATGGACAACTCAGAAGACTTTCCCACTACTGTATGTCCCTTTGGTCAAAAATATCTTCTTAACTTGTTCTGTTATTATGCCTGAAGTCCCTATATTATGTACTACTTTAAACAAATATAGCTGATGCAAATGCAACACCCAAATATTTTCAGCCAATTGTGCCTTTTAAAAATTAGCTTAATAGGTAATTACTAGCATAGATCATAACCAAGTGATAACAAGAACAAAAACAAGGGACAGAAATTCCTTGATGGAAATGAGAAAGAAATCCTGGAGACTGGTTTTCCAAATACTACTGTTTAGTAAGGCATGAACAAATATATTCCTGAGCAAAAATGAAGGACAAATAAGGACTTGCATTACTTGGATGATATAAATCAATAGGTATTAGGTTGTATCAGTAAGTATCCATTTGGTTGTAATCACAGAAATCTAACAATATATTTGGTGTAAGCTAAAAAGGAACTCTATTTACAAACCCAAGGATAATATGGCCTCAAAAATGGCTGGATCCAGTTACTCAGATTATTCAGCCAGGAACCTGTCTTCCTCCTTTTCATGGCCTGTGTAGCTTTCTGTTCTTTTAGGTGGATTATTACCATGATATGATAAAGTCACTAGTTAACTCCAGATTCCTAATCTCCCCTCAGAACAACTTTAGCAAATAGAATGTGTTTCTGAAAATTGTAATTGAATTTCAAAGAGTTGCCTTGGTTGGTCTGGATTGAGCTATTTTCCCATTGTCCAGACCTAGGTCTGGAAACAGGAAGTGGATTCTGCTGTTGCAAATAGCATGGACTACTAGAGAGAAAAGGGCAAATGTTGTGGGAAATTTGAGGTCCTGCAGCCATAAGAAGAGAGCATTGATTCTGGAAAGACAAAACAAGAGCTATCCACTGTGTAGGCAATGTTGAAAGAAGAATGGAAAACCATGAAAAGAAATGCTTCCTATTTTTCAGTGTGGCTTAGAAGCCTATTTTATGTTAGAAGAAAAGCTCAAAGGCTGGTTTTCTAAAACCCTAACAGTAACAATTCTCTCAAATCCAGAGGAGGAAGTGAATATGCTGAGTTTTTGTAGTCACTGATTTTAGCACTGATATGTATAGTAAATGCCATTCTCCAGTAATATTGAATGGCATATACAAAAGACAGTCCGTGCCTCTTTTTAAAAACTAATTGCTACCTGCTATGTTTTGTTACTTATAAAAACTGTAAGGAACATATTTCAAGTTAAATAGACTGCTTTTCAAGATGAAAAGTTTATCAGATCCACTTTTTATGTCAAAATCTTTATAGCTAAGGAAAAAATCACTAGAAATTAGAAACAGAACATTGGTTAAAGACAAGAATTTGGAAGAAAAGGAGATTGGGCATTTCTAAAGTTATAGATGCCTCTTTTTCCTCTTCTAAAACAATCACCATAAACTGGTTTCCTCAGGATTCAGAGTTGAGGGTCACAGCCAGAATCCCTAAGTGACCACCTGAAATATGCCATCACAGAAGCACCTCAGGTAAACCACCACCATTCAGCGGCCAATAGGGGCATGGAGGTGAGGAACTTGGAGACAGAATTTGCTTCACAAAAGATCTAGTCCCTACACATCAGAGAAGTTTGTAGGATGGTGTGAGAAGGTCTTGGCAAGGTGTCATATAAGATTGTTGCTGCAGCTGTTATATCACAAAACAATTTCCTGGGAACCAAGAAAGGGACCAGAGACTGAAGTAAGTTTCCTGCTGCAAATGCCAGGGTGACTGTTTAGCACTTGAGAAAATCTGAGAACCTAAAATTAGTTTTCAACATCTTTGCCATAAGAAGAAAAAGAAAAATAACAATGACACAAATGCTTCAACATTTTATTCAAAGTATGCCATATAGAGTAGTTGGCATAGCTATCTTTAACTGTCTGAAAGCATCTCAGAATGAAACTTACTTACCAGCCGCTTAATGTTCTCTCTTTTCATTTCTTCTCCAGCCCTTCCCATTTTCTCTGCCAATTCCTTCTGTCACGCAGCCCTTCTTTATCCATCCATCGCTTAGGTAGCATCAAAGGGCCTTAGTGTGATTTGTATGCCCCAGATATCAATATGGGAACACATTGACTTTGCGTTTTTTGTTTTTCTGTGCACAGCACAAATATACTGTGGGTCTTTCACTGGGGTCTATGTAAAACACTTTGATGATGCACATGTGCCATTTCACCCTACAAATATGGAACTAATGAGTCATGAAAGAAGCATTTCTATTTTAATTAAAAATTAAATTCTACATTGCTGTCTATTTTGCAAATGTAGAGCTATAATCTCGAATGATGGTATTTTGTGATTGGTGTTATGTGAGCTGACACTACAACACACTTGCAGTAAAAGATATTTGTCAGTTTTTGCCCATTTTTCCAAAACTCAAAATATCAGACAGAAGAATTCTTAGATGCACAGAATTTTTCATTTCAACCACAGGCCTGAGTCTTTGAAAAATGTGTGATTTTAATGGCTGCCATCCTAATCTTTTTTTTTTTTTTTTCAGATAAAATATTTAAGTCATGGATATCGTGATATTTTGGCAGGAGGGTTTTTATTTTGTTTTCAATCATCACCAATTGCCCAGCAGAATTTATTTGATCTGAAACCTGGAGGTTTTGGGATTTTTTTTGTTTGTTTTGCTTTGTTTTTAGATAACTGTCTTTATTTCTTTATGTCCCTTGCTACTTTGTTTGAGATGATAGCAAACCTCATAGACATTACAAGTGTGTGAGTGAAGATATCTTGTCACTTTCTAAAAAATACTTTTATTTAATATTTTTTCTCCAACTTAGTGAGTTATAGGTGTGGGTGAACCTATAGATTCTCTGACAGAGGCATCATTGTAATTTCCACTGTCATTTTTGAGAATTGATCAGGCTGTACTTGATCTATAAAAGTGTATGTCCTTTCTCAAAAGCCTCTAAGATTTGTGATGGAAAAAAGTCACTTAACAAATAATATATACTTCTGCAGCTTATACTGCAAGCCTTAAATTGAGCTGCACTACTTAACAATTCAATTCAACAAATGTACGAACATTCACCATGACCCACCTACTGTGAGAGATGTTAGTACTGTGAAGTTGAATTAAACATTGTTTAGGCATGGGGGCTGGTGTCGAAGAAACAGACGTTATCACTTATTGGCATTCAGCATTGTACTTTTGAGTATGTCATTTATTTTTGCTCTAAAATACTTTTTACAAGGAGGAATTATGCCCGTGTCTCTATGATTAATTTTAAGAGTATTGCAAAGTCCTTTCACACATATTGAGTTACCTAGAATTGCATTAATGATATCATGGTAAGTTACTGAGCATGTTTGGTGAGGAAAAAATCTATCTTCTATGGTAATTGTAGTAATGGCAGTGGTAGTAGCAATAGTAAGAACAATCATAATAATAGGCCTGACACTTACTGAGCACTTACTATGTACCAGGTATGATTCTAAACACATTTTATGATTTACCTCACATAATCCTTATGTATTAGTTTGGGTTCTCCCAGAAACAAATATGATCCAAGACAAAATAAAACATGTAAGCATTCTGTTGGGGGAAATGCCTGTGGGAGAGAATGGGGAGGAGCTGGGAGTGGCTGGAAGGTCTGTCTGTCCATGACACAAGTTTCACCTCAAGTGAAAGAGAGAGGGAAGGAGGTTAGATGGAAACAGCCTATATTGCCATCGGTCTGTGGAAGATTAGGCAAGATGGTCAGAAAGTCTCTGAGTCACAATTGGCCATTGAAGAAGGCTCGTGTCTTCCACAAACAGGCCTGCCTTAATACTCTCCCTGTGTTTTGTCATCAGTGGGGAAAAGTCGGTGTGAGGCGGGACACCAGTGCAAATGCTGCTGTGGATTTCAGAGCACAGCTGCTGGGTCCCTTGGCCAATTGATCAGTTATGCTCCCTATGATTGGAAGACTGTTCATGCATTCTTGCCGCCACCACACTTTACAGCAACTCCATTCTATAGACAGGCAAACTAACAACAGAAAAAGCATCAATAAGTAATCCATCCAAGTTAACAGCTGATAAGTGACAGAGTCAAGATTCCAATCCATGCAGTTGGTTGTCAGGTTCTATGCTTTAATCTCAAGATCAACTCCCAAGGTAATACTTGATACAAGGTTATAGTCTTTAATAATATTCTTCTTCTTCTTCTTTTTGAGATAGAGTTTCACTCTTTTCACCCAGGCTGGAGTACACTGGCATAATCTCAGCTCACAGCAACCTCCATCTCCTGGGTTCAAGTGATTCTCCTGCCTCAGCCTCCCGAGTAGCCGGGATTACAGGCATGTGCCACCTCATCTGGCTAATTTTTGTGTTTTTAGTAGAGACGAGGTTTCACCATGTTGGCCAAGCTTGTCTCAAACTCCTGACCTCGTGATCCACCTGCCTCGGCCTCTCAAAGTGTTGGGATTGCAGGCGTGAGCCAATGCCTGGCCCTTTAATATTATTAAAACAAAAACCTTTACAGTGATTTACAAATTGTGAAGTACCATATGAGGATATAGAGCATTGAGTTTTAAACTTTAGTATGCATACAATCACTCAGGTATTTATTGAAGATGTAGAATAGCCCCTCACTGTACAGATTCTGGCTTCACAGGTCTGGAGTAGGGCTTCAAAATTTACAGTTTCAAAAGCCATCCCTAGTGATCCTTTTCAAATGATCCTTGAATCAGACCTTTACAAATACTGCCCTAGAGAAAGAATCTGGTCTTGGGGACAGAAAAGAGTGGCTTAAATTCTGATTGTGCCAATTTCTAGTTGTAAGACCTTGAACAAATTGCTTAAATTTGTGAAACTCAAATTTGCAAAATTGTGAACAGGGATGATGCTAACAGCGATAATTAACCCCATAGGGCTCATCAACTTGTTGTGGGTTCTCCCTGTTGCATGAGATGTGAGAGCATTGCTTGGTACCCTGGGGAGCACTGGACAAATGTAGGTGAGGATGGCCCCTGCTTGCAGGAGTGCTGTCACCAATGGCATAACCAGATTGCTCCAACAGATGGTTGGTGGACCCTGGCTATTTGTGGGTATGTCATATACTTCAGATTTAGGCATGTTTAGTACTTGTTCTTGAATCTAGGTGAGAAAAAGGAGGAATGACATTAGGCAGTGAATAAATCAGAGAATACATTCCTCTTTTATTTCTGCAGTAAGGCACATTAGGTCTCCAGAAGGCATCCTGGTTGGCTGGGTGCGGTGGCTCATACCTGTAATCCCAGCACTTAGGAAGGCCGGGGCGGGCAGATCACTTGAGGTTAGGGGTTCGAGACCAGCCCTGCCAACATGGTGAAACCCCATCTTTACTAAAAATACAAAAAGTTAGCTGTGGTGCATGCCTGTAATCCCAGCTACTCAGGAGGCTGCGTGTAATCCCGTCGTGGCACATGCTTGTAATCCCAGCTACTTGGGAGGCTGAGGCAGGAGAATCGCTTGAACCCGGGAGGCGGAGGTTGCAGCGAGCCAAGATTGCGCCATTGCATTCCAGTCTGGGCAACAATAGCGAAACTCCATCTCAAAAAAACAAAACAAAACAAAACAAAACAAAACAAACAAAAAAAAACAACCAGGCAAGCATCCTGGTCATGTGGGAAGCTCTGGAATGGGATCCTTAAAAAGACATTTCACTGGTGTTTTCTTCATGGCATGACTGCTGATACCTTTAAAACTTAATGATGATAGTAAATCAGAATGTGGTGGAAGATGAAGAAAAATTTTCATTTATGGTTTGTTTCTTTCTCAAGCTTCCTATGGGAACCAGAATGTGCCCAGAATCTGAAGTCTATTGCATTTCACCCTGGAATATTTAATGTTCTGACACCCCATGAGAGCAAATTGCAGGGATCAGCACAAAAACCTGTCTTCTAAGGATTTAAGAGGACTAAGGTTTAAAACAGTGATGTGTCTGTCATTAATAAGTTTTACCTGCCTG
Source organism: Chlorocebus sabaeus (assembly GCF_047675955.1). NCBI lineage: Eukaryota > Metazoa > Chordata > Mammalia > Primates > Cercopithecidae > Chlorocebus > Chlorocebus sabaeus. The sequence goes on along the minus strand of NC_132926.1, from coordinate 37,905,187 downwards.
TAGAGATTGCTTATCACTTGTCTCGCACTAACTTTCTTTTGTCTGCCTGGGAAACACCAGCTGGTAGGAGAGGGCTGCCTGTTGAGAGGGTACTGCCACACACATTCTCTCTACTGATTCCATGCTCATGCTTTCCTCCACTACCTTATGTTCTTGAGCCAAGAATCTTAGCAAAGCATAAAGCCACTTAGCCTTCCTGAGCTTCTGTCTCTTTATCTGTAAATTGAAGGTAATAACACATGCTCTATTTCTTTCCTTTTTCTTTTACACAACCAAACGAAAGCTGAATAACCTATTTCAATGAAAATCTGATAAGATAGAGGCAACCCCTTCCTTAAGAACCTAATTGGTACTGCATTATGATTATATATTAAGGTATCTTTAATACTGATCTCAATTTCCAATAAGCAAAATATTATAAATTAAACTTTTATTTCTGGAAATACATCTTATACCACAAAATTAAGAGAGCTATCAAAAAGACATGCAATTTAATCAAATCCAAGTGGATCTGTTAATAAACATTTATTAATAGACATTTTAAATAAACATTTATTAAGCGTAGAAGACCAAACAATAGGCCAGGTGTGGTGACTCACGCCTGTAATCCCAGCACCGTGGGAAGCCAAGGCGAGTGCATCGTTTGAGTTCAGGAGTTTGAGACCAACCTGGGCAACATGGTGAAACCTTGTCTCTAAAAATATATATATATACACTTGCAAAAATTATCCAGGCAAGGTGACGTGTGCCCATAGTCCCAGCTACTTGAGAGGCTGAAGTGGGAGAATTGCTTGAGTCCCTGAGATGGAGGCTGCAGTGAGTCGAGATCGCACCACCACTGCACTCTAGCCTGAGCAAGAGAGCAAGACCCTATCTCAAAAAGAAAACAAAAACAAACAAACAAACAAAACACAATCAATAAAAAACTCTATCATATTTCTTTTGGGAAAATTATCTGAATGGACTGAAGTGGCTGAGATATACTAAGATATATTCATTAAAATTATTCTTTTTGTATTGGAATCTTCCTTTTGCAATGATAGGTAGTCTTCAATTTATTCATCTTAAGGATGTTTATGATTGAGTTGTTGTGCTTAAATTCCTCCCAATTATAAGAGTAGTAAAAGTCCCTGGAAAGGCAGTTTCCATAATGACTTAATTTTTAAAGATCCCTTGCCTTTCTGTATCAATAAGATCTTTCCTTCAGAGCACCTATCAATGATGTCCCTTAGTGACAGATAACAAAATTTTTTTTTTGGCAATGTAACATAGTCAAGACATTTGCTTCCCAACAAGTCCCATTTTTATTTTCTCTTAATGCCTGTCAAGAAGAGTAGTTTTTACCTTTCATGATTTCAGCTGCTGTTCCTGGAAATCACATTTGGATCATTCCATGCAGCATCCCTTGAACTCTGACTTCATGAGAAGCAATTGTCTTTCTATATGTAGTTATACGGAACTACAAGGATTTTAAAGATAAGTTATTAACTTATTTATAACCATCTTGGTTCAAAAGTATGTTAATATGGATTAGAAAGATGTAACAGTGCAAGATGTTAAAATAATCCAGAAAAAGAGAAAGAGAATGGTGACCATATGAAGTTGGGTGGTGAACGAAGGCTTTGTATAAAAGTGTTGCATCTAAAGCCAGAAAGCACCAATATATGAGCTAACACAGGGGAAGGGGAATGGTGCTCTGAGCTGATGGAGTAGAAAGAGCAAAGACATGGGTTTAAGCATGCCCTGCCTAAAACCCTGCCTCTTGGGTTAGCATTCTTATGTCCACAATATCTGGCTGACACCAAGATCTCATATTCATCTCCTGCTACTTTGTTAAAGCACTCTAAATTCTTACCATGCCAGTATCAGTTACCTCCATGCTGGTATACACTTTGACTTTTTGTTCATATTATTTGTTCCCTGTGATTTCTTCCTCAACTCTCCCAGATCGATTTTATAGTTCTATTCTCTGTACTTCTTTAGAACTCAGCATATACTACTAATATGACACACCATATTACTCATATTATTTTATGACTTATTGAAAGATCTTTTACCCTCATTAGGCTATGCACCCTTTAGAGACAGACTGTGTATCTCTAATATTGTCGTTTATATATGGTAAGTAGTTGTTCACTGAACATTTTCATTGAATTGCATTGAGCACATGTTTGAAAATAAAGGAAACAGTTTAAAGAGGAAAGTTTTGTCTAGTTGAATGGCTTCCAACGAGGTATGCCTAAAAATCATTAAACCAGGGACTAGGAACATGAGATAAAATTCAGGGCATCTGGGAACTTGAATGAGAAAAAATTGCGTCTTTCTTGTTTTTAACTACTATCTTAAATTACACATTTATTTTAATTATGAGTGACAGCTACCACATGCAGTGTAATATTAGCAGTATCTTTGTTTTTGGCATCAACATAAATGACAAATATTTGTGCATCATGTCAGTTATTTCAGATTCTCAAAATATTGTTTAAAATTACCTTTTCAAAATTAGGGTAATCATTAGACTTGCTAAATCTTAATTGGACTACATTAATGAAGGAACTCATATTTCTATACAGATTTTTAAATGATTTTAGCTATTTTTCAATATAATTGGTTTCTTTTGTATTTTATTTATGCATTTAAAAACCTTATTATGAGAAAAACTTTGAGGGCTCTTCACTGATTGCTGAAGGGATATTTGACACAAAAATAGTTAAAAGCACTTTTGTTTTAAACTCAGCAGGGGCAGGGCCTGTGAGAGCAGTGGGAGTGTTCCTGCAAACCCAGTTCAGGGGCGTGGTATTTTGGAACATGGTGAGAATGTCCTTGCTATGAAAATGAATGGAGTGCTGAGTAACCCAGGATACTATTAAGCAGAGCATGGTTTGGTGAAGTCATTTTTGTAGTGAAACAGGTCTGGCTATTCTGTATAGGGTGGGGTGAGGGTAGAGCTTACCAAGGAATTTATTGTAGCCCATGTAAGAGATGAGGAGGCCAGGTCAAAGGTGGTGGCCATTAGGATTTAAGATGATTTTTTTTTTCACTGCACATAGGTGAAATGAAAGAAATAGAGGTGAGCTCTAGATGTGTTGTTTTGTGTGGGAAAGAGAAAGTGTTCAATATGGATTGTACCATGTTTGAACTAACATCAAAACTCTGTAAGTTTAGGTGCGTATTTGGAGATTCAACATGAAGCTAGGAATTTGAAAGCCATCACTACAGAGAGATGAGACAAAAATCAAAAGAACAAAGTGGTTTATCAATGGAAAGAGCTGAAAGGGAGAAGTTGAGAGTTAGGGAGAAAAAACTAAGGATCAGTAGAGAATTCTCAACTTCCCAGCCCTCAAGAGCAACCAGTGATCTTGGCCTGGTGTTTACCCTCTGAGAAGCCAGAATCCACGGAGAGAGAGCTGGGATCCTGGGTTGCATATGTTTTAGAAGAGAGTTGTGCTGCCCAGGAAGGGCCAAAGTTCGGCAGTGACCAAGGACCCAGGTTGACCTCAAGCTGTGAAGCACAAGGCGTAAATTCCTTTGCCTTTTTGTACAGAGACTTGGTGACACTGAAGGCCAAGTCTGGTGCAAATTGTTACTTCATTCATGAGAAACTTGGCAATTTATCTTTACTGAACTTTGCTTCCCTCTGCTCTCACAGCATCCAAATTCTACTCTTCTTTCCTCTAAGGCTACTCTCTGACTGATAGCTCATCTTCCTCTTTCTCTTCCCTTCCACTCTCCTCTCGGAAGTTTTCCTTTCTCTATTTGATGGTTTGTGGCTCTTTCCAGCTTGTCTACTTTCACAGTCTTATCCTAATTCTTTGAAGTTTTTAAAAACTTGTGTTATGATATGGAAATTCTCAAACCTCTGAAATTAGCTTCTTCCCTAATTTGTTCCTATTTTGAATGTTTAAGGAACCTTACAGATGTCTACTGTTTAACACTTTCCCAATCATTTAATGGTCCGTGTTCATTGTCTCTATAGTTCTTTTTAAAAATTATGGCTTTTCTTGAAATTTGAATTATTGTTTATAAAGAGTTTATTCTTATAAAAATGCACTGGGGTTTTATTCTCATGGCATTACTCTCTCTGACCATATCCATTGCTGAAATTCTATTTTGAAATATCTTATAATTTTCACTGAAACTTAATCCATCTATAGAGACCTTCAAAAGCATTCATATTAAGCAGGAAAGATGGTAACCTACTTAGTAAACTGCATCTGGAATTCCAATTCCCCTAGGCCCATGACAATTTCAATAATGAACTAACCACAAAAGCATAGTTTAATAAGACAAAATATCCATTTCATTTTATTAGTCAGTTTTTGATGTAATTAAACGAGAAGCCAGTTACATTTTGCATATAATGTTGAATGCTTTTTAGAAAATTATCTAGTATTTTAACTAGAGTGTAAACCATGCATTCCCTTGAATTAAAACTGCAGGGGCTGGGCGCTGTGGGTCACACCTGTAATCCTAGCACTTTAGGAGGACAAGGTGGGTGGATCACGAGGTCAGGAGATCGAGACAATTCTGGACAGCATGGTGAAGCCCCATCTCTACTAAAAATACAAAAATTAGCCAGGTGCGGTGGTGCACACCTGTAATCCCAGCTACTCAGGAGGCTGAGGCAGGAGAATCACTTGAACCCAGGAGGCGGAGGTTGCAGTGAGTCGAGGTTGCACCACTGCACTCCAGCCTGAACGACAGAGTGAGACTCTGTCAAAAAAAAAAAAAAAAAAAAAAGCAACAAAAACACAGTGTTTTTTGAATAAATGCCAATAAATCATATCTTATTTTGCTTTTGCTGACACTAAAATGAAAATAATGGTAGAATAATTCAAATCACATTTTAATGAATTTTTAAACAGGTATTGACTTACTTTCAGTTGATACTCATCAAAGATATGGTGGTAACTCTATAATTCAGTACAGTTTGCTTTTTAACTAGATAGCTAAGGTGTATCTTTTCTAAGATGTGTAGAGATGTTTAATGGTGCCCATGTTCCCAGATACTCTCTGGGTATATGTGAGCATTTTGTACATAAACTTTTTTTTTTTTTTCCTTATGGGAGAGTTTTTTTTTCTGTACTTATTACATTAGCATGTTATTTGACTCATAGTTTGTGTATCCATCAACAATGTACAGAGTTGTCATAAATATGCTTGTTCCTTATTCCTTCCATGTAGTGTCTTCATCACAATGTTCTTTTTGGATTGAGACAATGAATTTAGGTGGCAAAATAGCTCAGTTAGAGCATGGGACAGAATTGAGTGGGCAGAACCGGGTTCTAATCATTGCTTCAATATTGACAATGTGCATATGCCCGCTTATCTCCTCCAGACCTTTATCAGTAATGTTTATTCCCTTATTAAACTACCAGTTGTTGAGCATTTACTGTATGGAAGTGAATTTAGGTGGCAAAATAGCTCAGTTAGAGCATGAACATTTGAGTGGACAGAACTGGGTTCCAATCACTGCTTCAGTATTTATAATGTGCATATACCAACTTAGCTTATCTAGACCTTTATCTGTACTGTTCATCCCCCCATTCAACTACTAATTGTTGAGCATTTTCTATGCAAAAGGCAGTATGTAAACTGCTGGGGATAGGCCTAGTCTTTGACTTGATGCAGCTAACATATAAAGGGAGGATAATAACAGTGTTTGTCACATAAATACATGCAAGTTAACTGCCTTTAATCAAATAAAGTGCTAAGTAAAGTGTCAGATGCATAGAAAGGGCTCAATAAGTGGTAAGCGTTTTAGCAGCAGTAGTAGTATACATAAGTGTCCTGTTTAATGGTACATGAGTGTCTTGGATCCACTATTTGTTTGCTCCAGTGCCTAGCATACTGCCTGGCATATGTAAGGCTCTTGTCTTAGGTAGGATTCCCTGGAAACAAATTCTGAGATAAGAATGTGTGTGCAGATAATGAATTAAGAGTTTTCCCAGGAGACACTTGTAAAGAATCAGGGAAAGCAGAATAAGAAAGCAGAAGAAACCAAGCAAGAGTGGAATTCAGACAAACTCCAGGGGAGGCAGTGTGACCCTTCAGGGGTTTCTGGAGGGTAAATTACCTCTCAGAGCAGTCTGAACCCGAGACAGGAGAGGTAGGTTTTCACACCTCTGTACCTGTCAGTCATTGACTATGGGCCACCATTGGGGATTGTGGTGGGCAGAATAATGGCCCCCAAAGTTATCCATGCCATTATCCCTGGAACCTGTGAATATATTACCTTACGTGGTAAAGGAAACTTTGCAGATGTAATTAAGGGTATAGACTTCTAGATAGGGAAATTATTCTGGATTGTCCAAATGGGCTCAATCTAGTTACATGAGTTCTCAAAAGTGGAGAATCTTTCCTAGCTGGCATCAGAGAGATAAGTGACACTGCTGACTTTGAAACTGGAGGATGAGAGCCATGAATCAAGGAATGTGGGAAGTCTTTAGAAGCTGGAAAAGGCAAGGAGATGAACTCTCTCCCCTATAACCTCCAGAAAGGAACTTAATCTGGCAATATCCAGTGAGAACCATGTCTGACTTCTGACCTATAAAGACCTGTAAGGTAATACATTTGCATTGTTTTAAGCCACTAAGTTTGTGATAATTTGTTAATGTAGCAATAGAAAACTAACATAGGGACAAACTCCTAGGTACTTCAGAGTCTCTGCTTTCTGCTATTGCATGCAAAGCAACTTCAGTAGCTCATGGAAACTTCTCTACAGAACAGTTACAGGTACAGGAATTGGAGGCAAAAGTTCATTTGAGTAGAAAGAGCCCAGAAATGGTAAAATAAATAAATAAATAATAAATAAATAAATAAATGGACCCCAGGAGGTCTGGGGAGCCAGCAATAGCATCTTCTTCAGTGCTCAGTAAGAATTTATTAACTGAATGAATGCATTTATGAATGAATGAATAAATACATTTATGTAAACTACTGGAGTTGAAAGATTATGTAAGAAATGGCTTCTAATTAGAGGTAGGCATGTTGGCAACTCTCATTCAAACAGGCATTTGGCAATCAAGACTTTCTCCCTTGTTCAATTGCCTCTTTCTTATTTTCAGGTTCTCTGGGGGCCAGTGGATTAGAAAAATAAGAATGTTCTATAGATATAATAAAATAATCAAACCTTAAAGCTGTGTCTATGCTATAAGAATCCTTTAAAAAAATTCAACAGTTCTTTGGAGAACTTCACTGTATTCTAAGTGCCTGAGTTGTAAACTGCTGTAGCTAACTAGCTGGAGAATTCATCATCCTCTGGAACATTTGGGTGCTTAGCAGAAAAACAAAACAAAACTACTAGATATGGAAAAAGATCAGCCTTTAGAAGCAAATGTTTTGAGAAGTCAAGGTAAAAAAAATAGGCTAAAAATTGTTCTCATTTTTCAATTACTAACTTTCCTTCTCACTTTCTCTTCTCCCCATTTTGTACCTGGGCAAGAATTCTAGATGAATTGTTCTTCTTGTGGTTAACTTAGAAGAAAAATTTACATATGTGAATAATGGATTTCACATCTGTCTATTTAATATCCAAGGAAAAACAACTGATTAGAATATAAAAATAATTGAATTGAATTTGCTCATGTCCTGAACTTTGAAACCTGATTTCTATATCCTATATGGTTTCAGATCACCTAAACACAAGATGTGCCTTAAAAGTAATAGGAATGGAAATGAGATTATAAGAACCAGTCTGGAAGATACTATTAGATGTATAAGATCAATATTTCCTTTGATTCTAGCTCCCCTTCTTTTACACATTTGAGTTTCTTCTTCAGTTTTCCTTCATAAAGTGTTTAGTAATACTTTTCTTGCTGTAGGAAAAGTCAAACTATACCACCATAGGTGTCCCCCTCTTTGATTTAAATGCTACATTAGCAAGAACGTGTTTGGCTGCAAGTAAGAAAAGATACAACCAAAACAGCTTTAAGCAATTAAAGATTTATTAACTCTAAGAAGAAGGTCTGGAGTCAGGACAGGTCCAGGGTTGGTTAAGCAATGCAATCAAGGACAACTCTACAAGGCCAGATATCTCTCCTTATAGTCCCAAGTGGGCTACAGAGGTTCAGACATTTCATCAGATATATACTACATATGTTGCAGAAGAATCATACTTCAGTAGGTCTCCTTTCAATGTGGAGTAAAATACTGTCAAGATAGTCCTACCATATCCCAGCATCCTTCTCTTTGGATCACTTTGGCCAGGATTACATTACCTGCCATGCTCAAGAAGTAAGGCAAGCTTGAGAATTGTTCGTAGCTGCTGTTTTCAGCCTTTATAGTGAGAAGCTGGTTCTGCCAGCCAGAAGAAAGTTTAAGGGATGGTGGTGGCTATTGGACACATGGGCCTAGGTGTAGGTACTCAATTGTGATAGTGAAATGAAATAATATTGGTAAGTGAAGCGCTTAGTACTGTGCCTCTAAGTTAACTGGTCTCAAGATGCCTTTGGAGACATAATTCCTTGGGAGGTGATTTTCTACTGCGTTAACATGTTTAAGGCCCCCCAGTAAAGCCAGTCTAACATCTAGACAAACATGAGAACATTTAACAAGTCTCTCAAAGATGACGCAAGGTAGTTGTTTCATGTGCGACTGAGAAATACCTGAAACTTCCTCTTTACTCATTCACCTTCATCTCTCTGAAGTCCTCTCATCTTCACAACTTCTTCCCATTGCACTTTTGTCTCTTCCCAACTCCAGTTTATTCTAAGTCCTTTCTCTTGACCTCCTTTCAGATGGAGCTCTTTATTATTATGTAGATCACTTTAGCCTCTCCAGGCTTCTTTCACCCAGTATTCTGATGAGCACAATTAACTCAGGAATGGGGCAGGTTAAGAAAGAATTCTCTAAAGAGGCTGCGAACAAAACGAAATGCTATGAATAAGTAAAATAGATCAGTATATATATCTATTTTTAACTTGTCACTGGGCTGTTTAGCGTTGCCCAGAGCTCGTATGCAATATACCACTAACACTTTGGCAAAAATCTTCAACCTCTTTCATTTTCAACCTTTTCCTCAAAAAGAACCAAGAAGGTAAACAAGTCCACTTGGCTGTACATAATAAGGATCCATCCTGCTTTGCTGAAAGCATTTCTCTATCAGAATAACAACTTATGACATACATAAAAATAGTTTGACAAAACTGCAGAGAAGGAAGAGGGCCCTAGATCTTAAACATACTCTGTTTTCTATCTTTCATTCATCTAAGACTGTGTCTGCTTGAAAGTAATTTTCCATGGGAGGAATTGGGAAGTTCTGTCCAATACTGGAATGAAAAAATAGGTTTTGTTTTATTTTCAGTATAGGCAAAGGTGATAAAACACACAAAAATTTGGTGTGCTAAGCATTTCACATAAATTATGTCATGTAACCTTAATGCAAGCCTCAGGCACTGGCCTTATTATTATTTTCGTTTTATTGTTTTGGTAAGGTAGAGCATTATGCAACTGAATGAAAGTAACACAGTTGGTACTAACTGCTACATTATTTGGCCTCTTTAACGTGATTTTAGGATTTTTAACATCTTTATGGAGGGTAAAATCGGAAAACCTGTGATTAAGTATGAATAACCTTACTTTTAACAAATTCATTGTCTAGGACCAAAGCATTCACATATCATTAGATTATCTGATTCACCAGAATCCTTTACAAAAAAGCAAAACAAAACAAAACAAACAAACAAAAAGGCCTCGTTTTCTTCATCTGGATTGCAACCCAGAAAAACTTGTCAGTAATCATTTATAGCTGTCTATCTTAGAAATCAATACAGATTATCTTATGATCAATGTAACTGCATTGCTTCTAAACCAGTTGAGCCTAGTAGCTGTGGTTGACTCTAAGGGAATTATTCTGCCTCACTCAGATATGACCTTAGCACATGTTTGTATTATTAATATTACCAGAATAGTTTTTCACTTCTCGGATGGAAGAGCATTGAATCAAAAGAGATATAGACATATTCAGTAAAGTGTGGGAAGTAAATCTCTTGAGTCCCTGATGTAGCCAGTTACTCTTTTGCAAAAATAGATCAAGATATTTTGTATCTGGCATCACAAAGCATTTTTGCTTCACTGTCACCCTTCAAGTTCTCACTCTATATCTCTTCTCCCAAATTCTTGCAATCTGTCCTGAATGCTGCTGCTAATTTTGAAAACCCACTTTTCAGAATTTACCAGCTGTACCATTTAATAGGGTGCAAATTGTCTCATATTATTTCACTGAGACAGTGTAGTAGAAAGTATCTTGTAGCTCACAGGGTATTTTGCAATGGGATTTATTTTATATATATATGCACTATACAAGTTATAACTGACCTTATACACTAAATCATGCAATGAATACTTGTTGATTATCCAACTCATCACAGAGATCATGGTAATTATAGTGAATATGAGATAAAGAGGATATGCCCCACTAGTGAAGACATACTTAGGGAAGAGAGAGACCCTCTCATATTGTTTTATATTGCCTTGTGCTCAGAAAAGGAAAGAGAAGCTAAACGCAAGGCAGGTAGCCCAGTGCCTAGGAACCAGACCTGAAACCAGGCCTGGGCCTGCCTGACCTAAGCCGGGTAGTTAAAATTCAACCCCTGACCTAGCAACTGATGTTATCTATAGATTCCAGACATTGTATGGAAGGACATTGTAAAACCTCCCGTTCTGTTCTGTTTCACTCTGTCCACTAGTGCTTGCAGCCCCTGTCAGTACCCCCTGGCTTGCTCAATTGATCATGACCCTCTCACGTGGGCCCCCTTACAGTTGTGAGCCCTTAAAAGCAACAGAAGTTGAGCACCTGAAGAGCTCAGATTTTAAGATGCTAGCCTGCTGATGCTCACAGCTGATTAAAGCCACTCCCTTCACTATCTCGGTGTCTGACGGGTTTCGTCCACAACTCATCCTGCTACAATAACACTCTGTTGAAGAGTACGGCCATATAAACTCATAATTAATATACAGTGTGGTTGGGTGAAATAGAAGAGTCCACCCAAAGGATCTCACATTATTAAATACCTTGTCTTAGGCACTAATTGAGAGTTTGCTAGGATAAGAGGAGAAAGACATACTCAAGTGGTATACCTCGCAGGTATAGAGTAAGGACAAATCATACCAAGAAATGGCAGGGAGTTTGATTGGAGTACAGGATGAAAAGGATGGGAGAAGACCAGCAAGTAAGGTAGAGTCATAAAGATTATTAAGGGCATGGCACAGTGGCTCACTCCTGTAATCCCAGCACTTTGGGAGGCTGAGACAGGAGGATCATGAGATCAAGAGATCAAGACCATCCTGGTCAACATGGTGAAACCCCGTCTCTACTAAAAATACAAAAATTAGCTGGGCGTGGTGGTGAGCGCCTGTAGTCCCAGCTACTTGGGAAGCTGAGGCAGGAGAATCGCTTGAACCTGGGAGGCAGAGCTTGCAGTGAGCCGAGATCACACCATTGCACTCCAGTCTGGGTGACAGAGTGATATTTCATCTCAAAAAAAAAAAAAAGATGGTGAAGGACCTTGAATGCAATGCTATAGGAAGTGGGATTTTTTGGAAGGCAGTGGGAAGGATTTTAGGCAGAGAAATGGATTAGAAGCTGCACAGAGATTGAATTGAGTAAGACCAGAGGTAAGAAGAAAAACTGTAGGCTATGTAAGTAGGGAAGAAGAAAGATGGTGAATTCTTAAATAAGACAAGTGTGTATGCCCTGACTCCTCAGCAAAACTCTAAGCTCCTTGTGGGGTATTAAATATAATTTATGTTGTGCTTGTATCTTTCTTTGTTTCTAGCAAAATTCTATGTATATAGTAGGTGCTTGGAAAATTCTTGCCTTAAGAGTGGATTAGGAATCCATCTCTACTTTAAAAATTCACTTGCACAATGTTGTCTTGACATAGTGAGCAGGATATCTTTGGTAACGCTCTGTCATTTTTAACAACATGGAAATTACCACTTTGTTAATCAACCCATGAACAAAAAAGTGTCTTGATGCTTCCCTTAGCAACCAAGTGCTCAGCAGTTTGCCCATCCAAAATCCTATATTTTTGGTTCTTCAACATAGTAGCTTTTGATGTTTTAGATACTTTTAGGATTCATGAAAGTGGAAACAAGAAAATTCAGAAACAGTATTTTATTTCATGTTTATTTTATTTTATTGTTTCTAATGATAAGAAAGATTTCAGTTATTGAATACTTCTAAATAGTTTTGGGATATTTTATTTTTTAAATTTTACACAAAATTAAGTAAGTTTTGTGTAAAAATTAGGTTTTATTACTATCCCCTTTTAAAAATGAGAAGATTGTGGCAAAGACAGTTTAAGTGACTTGCCCAAGAGCAAATAGCTAGAGGCAGTAGAGCTTCAAACCCAGCTTTTCTGACCCCAAAGCACAGTCATAGGTGATCATTATAAAAAGTGAAGAGACAAACAGGTTTAGCACTGCACAGTGGTCAAGCGTCTTGAAGCTTAATAGTATCACTTTATGGTTTTCAAAGTACTCTGGGCAGGCATCAGGGAGAAGAAAAAAAATGAAAAGAAACAAAAAGAGAAAGAGAAATAAGTTTAAAACAAGAATATATGCTGTCACAGTAAGTGTGTAATAAATATTTTTGAATGGAGTGAAATATGAAAGACAAAAACAAAGGAGGATTTTATGGCAGGTGGTAAAAGATGGTGTTCAACCATGGCTTTGGGTTCTATCTTTGGTGTAGAAGAACTATAGACTTCAAGTATGATTGCTTTTCTAGGTTGCAGCTTCATTCACCCCTGGCTATATCTAGACTTGTTAACAAATTTATAAATCTTCACCCACTGATTTTTCTTTCAGGTTAGAATCAGCCCAAATGACACTTAGCTTCCTGAATACTTATTATCGTACTTCAAATACTGTATCAAAGAAAGAATAACTTAACTGTAAAACAGCCTGTTTTTCTGATTCTAGCTCTGACATTCACATCCTTGGAAAATCAATTGCCCTAGTGTATAGAATGTTTTCAAATTACATGAGAGATTATGCTACAGTTGTATGTGATGAAAACATTTTTTTAATAATTTGATACAGACAGAATGATTAAAAAGCCCACTCGGCCTCTTCTTTCCTCATTGTTCTGTCTCTTTTAATTTGGATCCCTTTGAGTTGGCTATAAGCAGTGGAAAAGAAATGCAGCGTATAGAATGAGCAGCAGGATATTGTGTAATATGGAAATCATTTTTATATTGTACAGGGAAATCTAATTACCTCTATCGATCATTTATCCAGTCTTTCCTCTCTTCTGTTTTGTTGAGTATTTGGTTGTATAATTGACATTATTAGAGCATTAGTGCCTCCTTTCAGAAGGCCTGTGGTTTGTTGGTCATTAGCAATCTTGACAGACGTGTCAAGGACAGCAGACCTCCAAATGCGGTCAAATTTTCTTTACACATTAGGGTGACTGGCTGTCTCTAGTTAACTCATGTTTTCTGCAAATGTTATTAGAATTATATCACTTCATATGCAAGCCCTCTATGTTCCAGCTGACTCTTAGTTACCTAAACTGGGGAAGTGATTCTTTTTCTAGACTCAGGAACAAAGATGAATAGCTTTATAGGCTTCTGAGATCTCTGTAAGATCTAGTATGATTTGTTAAAGATCAAGTATAGCACTTTGAAGATTCTTTAGGACCTTGAGGTTGAGCTGGGTTGTTCAGAGATGGAAATAGAACCCTTGGTTTTTGTGTGGCAAGAGCAATGGAAATGGCCAAAGGTTCAGTCTCTTGTCAAAAGTTTCAAAAATGATTAGGCTTTTTGTGCTCATTATCTCAGAGTGACCTGCAACTGTTTAGTTGTTATCAGAAATAGCATTTAAAATATCTAAAACTCTTCATTATTAACTCTTTATTTTTCAGGCCACTATAAGGAACCAAAAAATACGGTGATGCAAGGACTAGGTGGGGATGGGAAATGAAATGAGGAGATACAGTTGGGGGTTCGGACGCTCTAGTAAGTGGCTCTGTGAGGCTGGGGAGGTCATTTCTCCTCTCCTGCCTTCACCTTCTGTTTCATAAGTTGGTTGGATTTGGGAGTTTAAACTTAAATGCCATTAGAGGTCTGGATAAGAGTTTAAGACAAAAGGCAGGAATTAGTTCTATGGTAATTAGAGAGTGTGTGTCAACCTGGCCTATAGGTGTCACAGCCTTAAACACACTTAAAGATATCCTGACACAGAATATACATTTATGATGCTTTTTGGCCCATAGTTGCCATTTTACCGCTCCCGTCTATATAATCTAAACTCCTTCCCTTCTTTAGGTATACATTTTCTGACTCTACAAAAATATTCAAATAAAAAGAGGAAATGAAAGACCTAAATGATATGTCTTATAGTAAAGAAAAAAGGAACAAGTAAATCATGTGAGGATAACAATTCACTTATTTTAGATAGAATAAAAAAAGACCCGGGTGTGATAGTTAAATCTAAGTTGCCTATGATGAGCCAGTGCGGGTAGTATTGCTGTGGGGAAAGGAAAGGGCAGTGTGATCCTGAAGTGCAGCATAAGGCACATGTGACATAGCAGCAATAAGTCATCTTTCTGCTGCACTTAGCTTTGGTCTGACTCTCATTCCAGGGGAGTCCAGATGTGGTCAGTGGCCCTTAAAAGGGATATGGAGAATCTGGGAAGCACCTAGAGCTTAAGGGAATGGGAAATTGTTTCTTTGGAGGAAAGCCTAAAAGAATTTGAATTGATCAGTCTGGAGAAGAGAAGGAAAGTATGTGGTTTAATTACTCTTCACAGACAGGTTGCATTTTTTCATTGAGGATATAAAGCAGTTTCCTTTCTGTCTGTGAGTAAAAACATTATATGGAAGAAGTGAGTTCAAAGGAAAGTAATGGAGACATGACGGGATGAGGCAGAATAATGACTTGCACAGTCCAGTGGCAAAATGCTAGGACGATCTACTGAGAGATGTTAGAATGTTTTGGTCCCAGGAGATCATCAAGTAGAGAAAAGGCAAGTGATTGCTCTGTTTGTCCTGAAGGTAAGGAAGGACTACTGTGCAGTGCGTGTCTGTCACTGTCCTGACTAATGTCATTATCATCATCCTTCTCATCACTACCTTTTGGTTGCCTCCCTTAACCGTAACAGGTACATATCACAGAACACTAGGACCACAAGCCCTTTTGTGGTACTGGAAACAGAAACCTTGAAGCCACTGAGAATATCAAAATCTTTTTTTTTTTTTTCCCTGCGTTTTTTCCTGGGACTTTGCCTCATTTTCAGTCTCCTGGCTGCCTGCTCTTTCTGATTCACCTGACATGTGGGACAGTCCACATTTAGAGCTTCTTAGAGTGAGAAAGAAAACCGATGGACCCTCTGTTAGCCTCAGTTCCAAATTCCCAGGTGAAATTCTGTTATATATTTTTTAGAATGAGGATTCACTTCAATCTAATGAACTGTTTCTTGGAGTAGGGTGGGAGTTACTTGGTTCAATGTTGATAGGAAGGTCTACCAGCAAAGGTGGTGTTATAAGCTGCAGAGTATCCATCTAAAACCCATATGGTGAAGCCATAACCCTCAATGCTTCAGAATGTGACTGTATTTGGAGATAGGATCATCAAAGAAGTGACTAAGTTAAAATGATGCCATAAGAATGGGCCCTAATTCAATCTGATTGGTGTCTTTATAAGAAAAGGAAATTTGAACACACAGAGAAACCGGAGAGGCATATGCACTAGGAAAAGACCACATGAGGATAAAATAAGGAGTAGGCTGGGCACGGTGGCTCACGCCTGTAATCCTAGCACCTTGGGAGGCCGAGGCAGGCAGATCACGAAGTCAGGAGATCAAGAGCATCCTGGCCAACATGGTGAAACCCCGTCTCTACTAAAAATAGAAAAATTAGCTGGGCATGGTGGCGTGCACCTGTAGTCCCAGCTCCTCAGGAGGCTGAAGCACGAGAATCACTTGAACCCAGGAGGTGCAGGCTGCAGTGAGCCGAGATCATGCCACTGCACCCCAGCCTGGAGACAGAGAAAGACTCTGTCTCAAAAAAAAATAAATAAAAATAAATAAATAAATAAATAAATAAATAAGCCAGGAGAGAGTCCTCAGAAGAAAGCAATCCTGTCGACATGTTGATCCTGGACTTCTAGCCTCCAGAGTGTGAGAAAATAACTTCTGTTGTTTAAACCATCCATTCAATGGTGTTTTGTTATGGTAGCCCTAGAAAATTAAAACAGATGGTCAGTGTAGCTCTTGCAGCAATGAGGTTTGTTGTGAGCCAAGCAGATAGCCTACAAAATCTGCTATTATCATTATCATGACCTACATCAACAATAGCTGATGATTACACGGAGATTTATGCAGCTACAGTCCTCCCATGCTCAGAGTTTATAAGCGGATCCAAGTATTGTACCTTTCTAGGGCTTGAGCAGAGAATGTAACAGCTCGACCTCACTCCTAAATCATTCTGTATATTTTTCTTGTGTACTTGCCTGGGGCAAAAACTTCAGGGAAGGGAAAAGTCAAGCAGTTTGTGCTTTTGCGACCCTGGCTACTGTGCTAGGAGAACTCACCAGAACAGTCTCCACTGTGAAACCTCCCTTCCGCATGACCCCCACTGCCTGCCCCAGCAGCAGCCCAGCCACTGCAAGAGTTGTTTTTCTCTTTCTGCTTCCCTGCCTTTGACTACCACTGGTGGAGCTAAGCTCAAGGACCAGGAAGTTCACATCCCACCTTATGCCAGTGATTGCTTCTGAGACTGTCTTTGTTGTGCAGTGGGCTTTACAAACTCCTTGGTAGGTGTTAACCTCTAAGGACTAAGTGACTTTCCCCTGGGCCTCATTGGCCCACAGTAACTCTTCAATGCTCTGTTTGACTTGGGCTCTGAAGACCTAAGACCTACCTTGGGATCACCTGGTGGTGTACAGAGGACTGTGAGTGTTAGCAAATATTACCTGATAACTCTACCACCCCTCAAGGTCTCTTTTCATTGCTAACAATGACTCCAGCTATTATGTATGGAGGTCAGAGTTTCTTCCTCCTGGGAACTTCCTTGCTGTACTGTGGGACAACACATTCAACTCCATAGTTACTGTTAACACATACCAGAACCAAAGAAAAATTCTCTCTCCTCTGATCTCATCTGGACAGGTAACTTATTTATCCTGAAATAGTTTATGGCGTTCTACCATTTACAGAATGAGGCCCTAGGTTTTTTGTTGGTTACCCAAAGGTTTCTGATCTGACACTACCCCACCTTTCTGGCCTTGTCCATACCTGCATGCCAGTTTCACAGGTCGCCTTGCCGCTGTTCAGTCATTCTCTCCCATGCCTTTGCTTTTCCAAGGTGCCCTTTCTTCTCATCCCCATCTCTCTAAATTCTATTCATCTTTGAAGGCCTAACTCAAGTGTGATCTCCTCCATAGAAACCTACTCAAACTCACAAATTGGAGTAACCCCTTCTCTTTGAGTTACCGTTGTATAGTCTTTGTAACTCCATTTAGAGCAGTGGCCTCACTCACAGCAGCATTATCGTCATTAAAAGTGTTTCCCCAGTTGGAGTCCTCCACTAAACTTCTTGAGGACTGAGACAGCATCTTGGTTTCCTCCATTCCCCCACCCTCAGCACGCATCTAGTGCTTTTAGAATAATAATGGTCATTTACTGGGTATTCACTATGTGCCAAGCTGTATGCTAAGTGCTCAACATACATTATTTCATTTAGTAGTCAATGTTTATCAAATGAAGTAACTAAGGCTTAGAGGTTAAATAACTTCCCAAGTTTGCAAATGATGGAGACAGAGTTTGAACCCATTTCTCTCTAACTTCAAAGTCCGTGCTTCTCATCACGAGTCTAGAATGCTGCCACCAGGCACTCAGTAGATGTATGCTGAATTGATTCAGATTACATAGCCATTCAATTTTAAGAATTTATGTACATTAAGGTGAGCTCATGGACTGTTGCTGCTGCTGCTGCTACTACTACTAACTTCTTTCTGAAATTCTTAGCCAAGAAGATTGCCTAATAGAGGCTCAGGGAGATTAAGAGCCCCAGAGTGTCATTAAGGATCAAGGTATATCGCTGATTTTGGCCCAGCCGTGTGGTAGCTGAACAAAGGTGATGTGTTGGATGCATTTGCCATGCTAAAGAAAGAACAACCGAATGTTAACCAGCACATTAATCATGCTGACAGATGGTCTGCCTGGCTTGGGCTCTTAAACAGGCTCTTTCTATCTCACAAGCTTACTGCTGTGTACCTATTAGTTAGAAGGAAATAATATAAGATATGGGCTTGGTTGGGGTACCAGAGCAGCCTTATTAATAGCTAGAAGAAAAGAGGAGGCTCTCTGAAATTTTAATTGCCTTTATCGTAGCTTGCCCAGGACCTTGACCCTTTCTTTCTGTCACAGCAGCCCACTCCTGTTAGTGCAGTTAAAATATATGCTCACATTCTGGTTCCACACCCAGGATGGTTACAGTTTCACACATAGCACTGAAAATGGCTACCGCCAACCAGTCAGGTAAGTGCCCATTCTGAGGTAATTTGCTGTCCCTTGGGCTTTATTTTCGTTGGCTCAGTGGGCAGATTCTAATTTGAACTGGGCAAAATTTAGCCTGCCTGAGGCGGGTGGGCAGGTGTTGATTTTTTTGTGACTGGGCTGCTTGAATTGCTAGGACATCCAGATATTCCAGGCTAACATTACCTCAACAGGAAACTCAAGTTCCATTTTATGGGGATCTGGAATCTTGATGAATCCCATCCTGCGCTGATTTGACTGACAATGCCTTGACCTATCATTTGTGGAGACGTATGTCTATATGTTGGTATTGACATCTATGTATCTATTTGTCTGTCTGCATTGCTGAGGCCCACTAAACTTAATGGGCAAACCTAGTCAGACTCAAAGATAGATAAACCTGCCTCCATCCTCAGATTGTGAGGTGGGGTAGGGTGGGTGCAAAAACCTTTTAATAAAATAATAGTGAAAGCAAAAGAGGACAAAGTGTGATGGTTTCTCCCTCCCTCCCACTTTTTTTTAATAGGGAAGAGTATTATATTGAGCACCTACAGTGTTGAGCATGGGGTCTCACACCTCACACGAGGGCTTTGAGATAGGTTTCACAGCCCCTTTTTACAGAAGAGAAGACTGAGAGCTGAGCAGGCAACAGAGCCAAAACCACAGATTGTTAAGTGGTGTAGTTGGGAGCTAACACAAGCTAATTGGATCCTAATGCTCACCTACATCTGCTGTGATGAACTATCACATTTCTCATCACATTTCACGCTGCTTTTTGTCTGAAACAAACCAATTAGCAGTGAGAAGAGGTGAAAGGTTAGACAGAATCAATACTTTCTCCTTTGTTACTGTGTTTAATGGACAACTCTGTGCCAAACTGCCCAAAGCACTTTATGCACTCTTAGAATACCCAAATTTGAAACTCTTGATCAATACATCCTACAACTCCAGGAGGAAGATATCTACTCAGAGTAACATTTTCTTGACTGGGACCCAGGGCATTCATATCTCCTCCACATTTTTTTTTTTTTTTTTTCCAGGCAGAAAAGATAATAGCAGTTCAAGGTCAAGCCAATTGCTTGTAAAACTCAGGAGATGCAAACCGAGTTGACACATTCTTGGCATATTTGAATGAAGTCTTCATTGGTTGTTAATATTTGAGTCTTCCAAGCCTTGTGAGATTGGGAAATGGGCCAGGGCAATTTGTAATCCTAATGAGAGAGACCAGACAAACTTCTGTTACTGTTTTGGGCCAAATATTAGGATTCAATCCCTTGGAGTTCTGGATACAGATGGCAGAATAGACCTCAAAGGCATAACCTAGAGGCTACATATCTGCTTACCCAGTCCTAAAACAGTATCTTCTTAAATAACTCACACACTGGCCCTAAGTTCGAGAAACTCCCAAGACAATCCTATGAGAGACGGACCATTTTGGGACATTATTAGTGGGAGATGCAGAGACACAGTTACTTGAATGAATTTATTTCCTTGAGACTTACTGAGGAACAGGGAAGCAGAAGAAGGGTGGGAGGAGAGAGGGGGGCAGCAAAATTTGTATACAGTACAGTTTATTTTTAGTTTTATATGGTGTCATTGTGTATATTTATTAAAACATAATTTGTGAAATCTTTTTTGGTCTCTTATAAATTTTTTATTTCTTTCCAAGTATGTTTTGTTTTAAGCCAGCAGAAACATGAGGTTTTTTTTTTTTAATACTGTGTTGTCTTAATGATTAAAGCTAGATATTATTCTCCTTCCTACTTCCATGAGATCCACTTTTTTAGCTCCCATATATGAATGAGAACATGCAAAATTTGTCTCTCTGTGTCTGGCTTATTTCACTTAACATAATGACCTCCAATTCCATCCATGTTGCTACAAATGACAGGATTTCATTCTTTATATGGCTGAATAGTATTCCACTGTGTATATGTACCACATTTTCTTTACACATTCAAATGTTGATGGCACTTATGTTTATTTCATATTTTTGCTGTTGTAAATAGTGCTGCAATTAACATGTGAGGGCAGGTGTCCCTTTGATGTACTGATTTCATTTCCTTTGGACAAATACCCAGTACTGGGATTGCCAGATTGTATGGTAGCTCTATTTTTAGTTATTTTAAGAACTCTCCACACTGTTTTCTGTAGTGCCTATACTAATTTACATCCCTACCAACAGGGTATGAGTTTATTATACAACCTATGTATGCAACAAAATATAACATATGTAAAATATTATATATCAACAATATTAATTTAAAACCCCCCAAACAACCTAGATAATAAAGTCTGATTCATGACTGATTTCTCAAACATACAAAGCAGTTCTATAAACTTAGAGCTCATTGAGTTGGCACTGCTTTTTTTGTGCTTCCCACTTTGTGTAGCTGTGAGGGGTTAATTCTTAATTGGCTGGTGAGAAAAGAAAATTACCCAAACTGAAATTCACTGACAGACCTCAGGGTTCTATTTACTTCTTCCCACCTTTGTTTCTGTTGCCCGTCAATGCTCATTCCCATCAGGCAGCTCTGAGAAGTGGGAAAATACATTATCCACAGTGCTAAGGTTCACCCTTCCTCATAGGACTGCAGTAGTAACTTTTTAGAATAGTGTAGGGTGGATTGTGCTAGATTTCCCAACGTCCATTGAAGTCTGACCTTTACCACTCAAGCCAGTCATGATAATTCCATCTCCTTTATCATCTCATTGGTTTAGGTGTGGACAGGCTAGACCAATTTGGTCTCTGAGATTTGCCTGAAGCTCTTGAGATACCAGTGTCTCTGAGACTCAATTGCCCCACTTATAAAGTGGAGACAATAGTAGTAGTATCTAACTTACTGATTTTTGTAAAGAGTATGTGAGTCATTACTTAGTAAATACCTGGTATATAGCAAGCACTCAGTGAAAGGATTATTATTGTTCTTTAAAATTTGCCCAAGTTTTGATCCAATCTCTCTACTTCTAGGAAGTATTCTGCAAACATTAGAAATAGATGCAAAGATATATAGATATCAATAGGTATTTATTATACTATTACTTATCATCGGAACCCTAAATATCCAAGAATATGGGAATGGTTAACAATGAAGTCTTTACCTCAAAGAATACTCTGAAGCCATTACAAATTATGTGGTAGAATTTTATTTAGTGAAATGAAAAGCAATTTATGATATATTCTGTCATAAACAGCAGATTGTTTTCCAAAAATATAACTACAAATAAAAATATAAATACAAGTATGTGAAGTCAGGCAAGGTATCTACCAAAAGTAGCAAAAAGATGCTTTATAATATTATAGACTTTTAAACACTCTACTATACACAGTTAACTGCGCTTTTTAATCCAGGAAAAATACAGATATTAGAGAAGGAAATAAAATCCTCTCTAATGTTTCTGACAAAATTTAATGAATATTCTGGATAAGTAACTTTCAAATCTTAAATGGTGATTTCTATTTTCTTTTTTCTATTACTAAGCATTTTAAAACTTCTTCTCTCTGAACATTGTTAAAGTCATTTGCTCCAGATTTCCTCTGAGACACTTTTTAGCTCCATTCAGCAAACATTTATGAAAGGCCCTGCAGGTGCCAGGCACTTTGCTAGATGGCTCACAAAAACATATGCAGACTGCTCTCTTAGAATAAAGACTGCTCCAAATCATCCCAAATCAAAGAAATAGGAAATACATTTGACTCGGGTGTCCCCCCTTGACATGGGTAGGAACTGGAGATTCTGTTTATACATGTTACTCTGCCATACAGACCACAGCACACAGACTGTGCAGGACAAGTGCTCGGCCCCATCAGTTATGTCTATGAGCCTTCATCCTTGGCATTCATCACTCTGATTAAACATATATATATATATATATACACACACACACACACACACACACACACACACACACACACACAATTGGAGGAAAAATAAAAGTGACTTCCAATGCAGCTTCAAGATAAGCTCCCTACCTCCCTTCCAATCTGATGGCTGTCCCTAAGCCCCTCCTATATAGAAATTCTGGAGCTGCCTGTACTTGTGGAAGGAAGCCAAGTCTATTTTAAATTAACTTAAAATAAGTGAAGAATTTAACTGAAGCAAAGTAGTTAACTTAAGTATATAAATTCAGTTTGTTCACTACAAGGATGTGGTCTCAAAACTGAATGCCACTTGCAGTCTAATTTTTTAGAATGAGCACATAAAAAAGGAGAAAAGGAAATTCTTTCTTGATTTTGCTCTTCTTCAAATGAGAAGGTGTCTGCCACAAAGGAAAATGTAAAATAATGTATTGTTGGCAAAGTGCTAGAGGAACCTCCACTGGGAAATGATGTGAAGGGTTCCTTTTTATCCCTTTCCCTAGCACTTCTCATGGCATTTGGAATGGTGTTGAAACTCCCTGTAAAAATACAATGGCAACATTCTGTAAGGGGAAGTGACAAGGCGAAGAAAACTTGTTTGATTAAGAAAAACTGTCACATATGTGTCTCCTAAATAGTCTCTAAAGAAAGTTTTTAATAACTATATCTCCACTAATCGCCTTAAGTTGAAAAGTGTAGGTAGGAAAGGAAGAGTGCTAGTGGTAGTAAAAGATGGAAAAAAACAAACGAAGAGTGAAGAAAAAAGTTATTAAAAGCATAGCAGTATAGTTGTAGCCTATATTCAGGGCATTTTTAGGATATGGCGAAAGGTTGACAGACTATTATCTTAAATTGGCAGTAAAAGTGAATAGGAATGTTTTGGGGTTTTGTTTTATATGACTGTGATATGAGAGATCAGTATAAAACAAAAAGCAGAAATGTCAAATATGGTAAGATAAAAAAACACACTAGCATTAATGGGTCAGATTCATATAGCACCCATCTGCTGCTAGACATAACCAGCCATTCATAAAGATCTCAACTTTTGCCAGCTTCAATTTTCCACCAAACACACCCTATTTGCAGCACTTTAAACTATAGATGAGCACTTTTACTGTGATGAGATATCTTGGAGCCCCTGTTTCATGAATAAGCTTTAGACTGTCTCCTGTGATTGGACATGAAAATACTGAAGTATCATAAGGTTTTGTTATCAGAGAGTAGTTTAGAGTTTAGAAAGTACAGCTACAATCTTTTTAAAACTGTGAGAACACAGCAAGTGATTCCTTAATTTAATGGCACTTAAGATGTAGTTAAATTTTATAAACAGTACTACTCTCCTCTGTTTATAAACCATGGGGTGATGTTTGCCTTCTTTACAATTATGCCTTCATTACAGTGATGAGCTGACAATTTATAGGATAAAATTTATATACATGGGTAGTCAATCTGGAATATCCAGAGCCCCGTAAATATTTTTGCTCTTAGTAGTAGTTGCAGTGGTGTTATCAGTATTAACAATACTAGTATTAGTAGTAGTAATAGTACTTATTAAGCCTGCAGTATGCCAGGCACTGTCAATTATTTTCATGTTGAAAAGACTCTGGATTTAGTATATATTATCATTGACGAATATACCAGTATTATTTCTGCACTTTGGAGATCAGAAACTGAGGTTCAAAGAGGTCATTTAATTTAAGACCATACAGTGGTAAATAGTGGATTTGACTTAGAAAGTCTGCTATGAGGCATTATATAGCTAAACCCCATTTACAAGAATCACACAACAAAATGGAATAGTCTGAATAATTTATTCCTCACTTTCATTTCACTTAGAACAAAAGAGACTTGACAATTAGCGGGTTTATTAACCAATGCATGAGATCAATACAAATATTATAACTATACCCCAAAGTATTTGAGTGGTAATGGAAGTACATTGTTCTTTTTAAAATTTTTGTTTTGTGACTGGGAGATATGAATTCTTTGGAACATTGGGGAATGCTCTGCCACAGCAAATTGAGATAAAGCATAACTGTCTTGGGAGTAATGAAAGCTCAGGCAGGGGAAATTTCTCACACAATGAGTTCCTAGGCTGTATCATTGGCTGTTCGTGGAGTCTACATCCTTGGCAAGAAACTACAAAAGTGTATGTTCTTCTCTAGCTTAGGAGAGGTTGTTCAGGTAGCCCAGTAATAAAACTTTGGCTCACAAAGCAGAGAGCGTCTCATGTCCAGACCTCTGTTTATCATCTAGCACAAATCATGTTAAGCACTTCAGGAATTTTTGGGGGTAGGCTAGGAGGACTGGAGGATGGTAGGATATCAGGATTATGTATAAAAGAATCTGGCTATGTTCTTCTCTTAGTTATACTTCCTTAAAAATAGGGACTTCATCATTTTATTTGAATACACAAAGTTTTATTATTACACTTATCACCGAACTGCTCTTAAAGCATGTAAAGAAGTACACACACATACACAAAATGAAAAACAGACAGCACATTTAAACCTTGAAAACTTCATGTCCCCAAAATCCGATGGGCTAATAAAAAGAGCTAAATCACACTTCTTTGCCTATATTTACTCCTCAGTCTCACTTTACTGTTCAGACTTCTGTCCTGCTAAAACTTCAGTAGAGACTGTGATAAACTGCAGTGGTGTTTCAGGATGTATGTTCTAAAGATCAAGGTGGTCTTTGTGGCTAAAGGACAGGATCCAACCATTGTCCTTTATTAGACTAATTGCTCTGCACTTTGGGCTATCTTTCTGGGTTTCTGATATTCAAAGGCATTTTAAAGACATAGCATGTCCACACTATGAGATGCTTTGATGGCAAGATCCATGTTTTGTGAAGACCAGAGAACTGCCTCTCACATCATGCCATTGCCCTTGGAACATTAGAGTTGCACCTAAGCACCCTCTCTCAAAACTTTCTTCCAGTAAGTCCCACTGTGAGTGATGAACAATCCAACGGTGTCTAAACAGCAAATTTGTTTCACTTTTCTCTCATTTCTTCTTCTGAAACAATTTCCTAAAGGCCCTAAACATTTTTATTTATCTATGCTAAAGAAACATTTCTTTTTTGACACTTATTTCTAAAATATAAATACTTTTATTTCTGCCAAGCATAAATGATATACTTCTTGTTTTAAAAGTTACAACAATGGAGAAATACATAAAGTAGAAAATGGAAGTTCCCTGGAATCGCATCCCAAATACAATGATGATTATAATAAAAATCAAAACAACATCTCTAAGTGTTATGTGCCAAGCTAAGCTTTTCATATGCATTAGCATATATATTTCTCATAATAGTTCTATGAGATGGGTACTATTATTTTCCAGTTTAGTACATGAGAGAACTGAGAGATAGAAGATTAAGTTATTTATATAATGCCATACAGATAGTAAATACAGAAGCTGGATCCTCATTACTATATTCAAATAGCAAAGTCTTAATTACTATATTTCACTAGATCAGGGCTGATCACTGGAAGCACTTTTTAAAAAGTTAAAGAAATTATGAAAGATGAATTACACATGACTTAAGATTTTATTTTAACTTAAAATGTACATTCGTAAATTCATTCCTTAACCATTGATGTAACACTAAGGCACACCTGTAATATAAATTTCAATTGCTGTAACTTTATAGTGGGGTAAATAAATTCTTCAAAGAATTTTTTTTTAAGTCAGCTTTATGGAGTTTATATAAAACAATTTAGTTTTCATCGGAACAACTCTTTTTGTTCTTATATTTTACTAGTTGTGTAATTTTAAAAGAAACTGGTTCACTACAACAACAGGTACCAAACTAGCTTTAACCAGTTTGGTGGCAAAATCCATAGACTCTTGGTAAGCAAACAATGCAGCAGGTGAGGTTGGAAGTGCCTGGGACTTACTAGGCTCTAAGCATTCAGCACTGCCCTGGGCATCTGCCTGGACTTCTTACAGAGGGAAACAGAGCTTGTAGGTGAATTGATAAAGTCAAAATCAGTGAAGAGAACTCTACCTACTAGGTATGGTGGAATTATCAAGCACGTGAAGAGGCATCCATGCAGAAGTCGCTTGCCAAAGGGAACCTATTTCTTTCTTTCTACGCGTCAGAGATATCTAAGAGCACGTATTATCAAAGACTACCGCCCTGCATAATTTTCCCCCATCTTCCTTTTTTTTTTTTTTTTTTGTCTTTTTTTGTTTTTTGAGATGGAGTTTCGCTCTTGTTGCCCAGGGTAGAGTGCAGTGGCATGATCTCTCCGCTCACTGCAACCTCCACCTCCTGGGTTCAAGTGATTCTCCTGTCTCAGCCTCCTGAGTAGCTGAGATTACAGGTGCCCACCACTACGTCCACCTAATTTTTGTATTTTTAGTAGAGACAGAGTTTTGCCATGTTAGTTAGGCTGGTCTCAAACTCCTGACCTCAGGTGATCTGTCCACCTAGGCCTTCCAAAATGCTGGGATTACAGGCGTGATCCACTGCATCTGGCCCTGGCCACCATCTTTTTTTTTTTTTTTTTTTTTTTTTTTTTTTGAGATGGAGTCTCACTCTGTCTCTGAGCTGGAGTGCAATGGCATGATCTCGGCTCACTGCAACCTGCACCTCATGAGTTCAAGCGATTCTCCTGTCTCAGCCTCCCAGGTAGCTGGGACTACAGGCGCGCACCACAACTCCCAGCTAATTTTTGTATTTTTGGTAGAGATGGAGTTTCACCACGTTTGCCAGGATGTTCTTGATCTCTTGAACTTGTGATCTGCCCACCTCAGCCTCCCAAAGTGCTGGGATTACAGGTGTGAGCCACCAAGCCCGGCCCAGCCAGCATCTTTTTAATGTAAATTCATATACCTGACTAATTTCAGTTAGTTCTGGCAATCAAGTCTTCAAAACATAAACATTAATTAAGGAGCGCAGTGACTTCCCCAGGAAGGAAAAAATCTAAAGCCACTCGATTGAGACTGGGCCGGCACTAAAAAAATGAAATAGAATTGAATATAAACTGCTTTGGAGGGAAGGTGCTGTTATTTTCATTGGTTTTATCAATAGCAGTATTTCTCAAAGTGTGGTCTATATACCACTTGCTATCAGAAATCACCTAGCTACTTATGCAAAGGCAGATTTCTGGGCCTCAGACTCTCATGGAATGGTTCCTGGGAATCAGCATACTAGTGTAGGCACAGTAAAATTTATGAATCATTGGTCAACCAGAGAAAACCCAAACTTAATGTGGTCTATAAGGTGTCATATAAGCTGGCCCTGCCCCACCATTTAGCCAAACGAGCATGCCATTTTGTTTCTAGTGTCAGTTCCTCTGCCCTTATTTCTTCTTCTAGGAATGCATACTCTCACATTTCCCTTTCCTAACCTACTAAGAAAATCTCTTCAAATCCTTGCTTGGGTTTCCTTCTTCTGATTCCCTCCTGGATGACTTATCTCCTAAAGCAGAGCTGGGGAGTTCCTCCATTCTGACTTTGTTGTCACTCTCCTTCCCACTGACATGTACGTTGTATTTCTATCATAGTATGCATCACCTGGATTTGCAATTACGTTTTTACCTGCATGTTGCTCCTATTACACTGTGAAATCCAGAAGTGCAGTGATGGGGATTTATTCATCTGTATTTCCCTGGAGTCTATGCCCACACTGGACAAATAATAATGATAACAAATATTTGCTGAACGAATGAACAAGTGATTTGGGGGAAGCTTGCTTTCCACTTAGTCTCCTACCATACTGAGCCTGGAAGCATGAATGTTCTCTTGCTGTGATGCATTCTTCTGGCTATGCAGTGCTTCCTTTCAATTCCAAGTTGAGGAGACTAAAGGAGAAGGGGGCCTCTTGCAGTGACCATTCGTGCAAATCGCTTTCTGTTATTGAAAGAGGGATCAAAGGCTCAGCCCCGAGTGGCCTGTTCAAGCCTTTGTTACTACTTTCCTTTTGCGGCTAGGGACTAAGAGGAGGAATGTATGTATATATTAGTACACACTTTGATGTACCTTGGTTGATGTGCAAGGTACCTTGCTCACAGTTGTTACCAGTGAGACTATCATATAATGCAATAAGGGAATGTCTGTGTGACAGCCAGGTGATGTTGAAGAAATGTATGGGTTTATTTCATTAGGAGTAATGTATTCTCAGCAGATACTGGTTTGCGTGCATAATGTGATTCTTAGGGTGCCACAGCAGATACTGTTTGTTAGGGTAAAATAATTGCATTACTTTGCTACTTGCAGATTCATTAATGAAAAGCCTGAGATCTCCCATCAGTTTTGTTAGTCCTTTTCTCATT
Source organism: Chlorocebus sabaeus (assembly GCF_047675955.1). Lineage (NCBI taxonomy): Eukaryota > Metazoa > Chordata > Mammalia > Primates > Cercopithecidae > Chlorocebus > Chlorocebus sabaeus. The sequence continues at coordinate 37,876,558 of NC_132926.1, read as the reverse complement.
CAGGATTATTTCCCTGAGGTCACCTTTCATGTAGCTCATCGGCCCTGCCTGACCGCTAGATCCTAAATGCTTCTTAGCAAGTGCCTAAGCCTGCCCTCTGTGGCTGCAGAATTGCTTGCCAAAGAAAGAAAAGCTCTTTGGGGACAGATAGCCTGTCTCTATATTTCTCACTGGAATGTTCCCCGAAATGAGGTGTCTACCACTGAGATGGGTTTACACGGTTCACATTTTAATTGCTACATATTTATTTTATTAAACATAATTAAACTGGCATATAAAACTTGTGATCTAATGTTTAGGGGGAGGTTAAAGTAGGAATACAAGTTTGAAAGTGACACAGTTTAAAGGAAAGTTTTAAAAATTGGTATTAATAATAAGATGAGGAAATGACTAAAATAATTAAGGCAATATTCAAAAAACTAATGCATGAGAAGTACTATGATATAGTATAGTTCCTGATAAATAGTAAGTGCTTAATAGAAATTTATTGGAATGAATAAATAATAAAAATAATAATAACTAAATTTTATTATATGGTTGTTTTGTGTCCAAGTATTTTTCCAGAAGTTTTACATGCAATATTATACTCGATTCTGATTTTTTGATTCTGAGCCTTGATTCTGACTTGAGTCAGAATCCATTGGAAAAGTTCCATTTTATTTTTATTTTCTTTTTTTTTTTTGAGACGGAGTCTCACTCTGTCGCCCAGGCTGGAGTGCAGTAGCGCGATCTCGGCTCACTGCAAGCTCCGCCTCCTGGGTTCATGCCATTCTCCTGCCTCAGCCTTCCGAGTAGCTGGGACTACAGGCGCCCGCCACCACGCCCGGCTAATTTTTTTGTATTTTTAGTAGAGACGGGTTTCACCATGTTGGCCAGAATGGTCTGAGCTCCTGACCTCGTGGTCCGCCCGTCTTGGCCTCCCAAAGTGCTGGGATTACAGGCGTGAGTCACCGCGCCCGGTCCCATTTCATTTACATTTTGTAGATGAAGAAACTAAAGAATAAAAAATCACTTTTCATGTGTCTGTTGGCTGTATGAATATCCTCTTTTGAGAAATGTCTGTTCATATCCTTTGCCCACTTTTTGATAGAATTGTTTGTTTTTTTCTTGTAAATTTGTCTGAGTTCTTTGTAGGTTCTGGATATTAACCCTTTGTCTGATGAGTAGATTGCAAAAATTTTCTCCCATTCTGTACGTTGCCTATTCACTCTGATGGTAGTTTCTTTTGCTGTGCAGAAGCTCGGCACATATACACCATGGAATACTATGCAGCCATAAAAAGGATGAGTTTTTGTCCTTTGTAGGGACATAGATGCAGCTGGAAACCATCATTCTCAGCAAACTATCGCAAGAACAGAAAACCAAACACCGCATGTTCTCACTCATAGGTGGGAACTGAACAATGAGATCACTTGGACTCGGGAAGGGGAACATCACACACGGGGGCCTATCACGGGGAGGCAGGAGAGGGAAGGGATTGCATTGGGAGTTATACCTGATGTAAATGACGAGTTGATGGGTACTGACGAGTTGATGGGTGCAGCACACCAACATGGCACAAGTATACATATGTAACAAACCTGCACGTTATGCACATGTACCCTAGAACTTAAAGTATAATTAAAAAAAAAAAAAAAAGTCAGTCACATACGCAGGCTCACACAGCTAGTTGTGTGAGGTCTACTCTCTGCTACCAAACCCATGCACACGAATGTACTTGTATGCATCTCAAATATTAAAAGTTAAAATGAGTTTTTTATTTCCAGTTCCACCTGGCTTCCCTAAGGTATTAAAAATATTCCAACACGTTAAAGGTTAGCTCAATTAACTCTGCTGTGATGAGTGTGCTGCCAATATTTTGCATTTGATAAATTACGTTGGAACTTGCCTGGTTAAACAACACGCATTTAGTGAAGTCTTAAGTCTTTGCACAAGCCTAATTTTTGGTTCCTTGTTTTGTCTTCTCATCAAGAACTTTTCTTCAGTTTCATTGTCAATGTTGTAAGAATATCATGTCATGGCTTAAGATACGATTTCCGTGGATTTTATCATATACCGACCCAAACCGTAGACTTTCTAAACTAAGTCTATTGGCAGTGACTATGCTCTATTTTGGAAAACTGGAGAACTGTGTTGCTTGAGTAAAAATGGCTCTGACAGTCATCAAGACATGAATGCCAAAGGTGCTTGTGAAAACTTTGACCTTGAGTAAAATGAGTTTTTCAAAATTGCTACGCTATTTTATGTTGATAATTTTATATAAAAGATATAAATATACCTATAAATATTATAAATTGATATTTGTCTATTTCACTTATATTAGCAAAGAGTTATACATTCAACTTGACTGAAAGCTCCTCTTTTACCATTACTTTATACTTAGAGTACATCTGTTCAGTGCCAGGTACAATGACCTATTAGCCAGGACAGTAGAAATGGGTCAAATATTGATTAAGTCTCACAACCTGATAAATAAAACCTGGGAACAGTCTCAAAAGGGTTTCTCAGATCTTTGGGGAATCTCAGGATACCAGTAGCTTCTAATTTCCCGCAATCATAATCTTTTAAAATTTTAACACTATGTACATTCTCTATGCGTAGTCCCCCCTCTGTGAAATTGAGGGCTAAAAAGGAAAAAGGTATTTGGAAGAAGAATGTATTACAGAGTTTTCCTAGTTTCATTAAAATTTTAAATTGTTCTTCACATTTATGATTTCTTTGGTGCAACTCATTTGCTACCTGTGATAGGACATGAGTGTTATGGTTTAGAATAATTTCAGAGCTTAGTGACATTCTTAAAAGCTGAAAATGGTTATTTTTCTTTTTATTTGTTTGTTGTTGTTTTTTTTTTTTCCACTTTTTCCACACTAGTTTTAGGGAATAGATGGGTCAGACCATAAGTAGATAATGGGGATTATGGGCATTTTATGTGTAATGTAAATGCCAATTCTTTTTTGAGATGGAGTTTCACTCTTGTTGTCCAAGCTGGAGTGCAATGGTGTGATCTCGGCTTACTGAAACCTCCGCCTTCTGGGTTTAAGCGATTCTCCTGCCTCAGCCTCCCAAGTAACTGGGATTACGGGCATGCACCACCACACTTGGGTAATTTTGTGTTTTTAGTAGAGATGAGTTTTCACTATGTTGGTCAGGCTGGTCTTGAACTCCTGACTTCAAGTGATCCACCTGTCTCAGCCTCCCAAAGTGTTGGGATTATAGGCGTGAGCCACCGCGCCCGGCTGTAAATGCCACTTCTTGATGAAAACTTTGCTACCGTATTGGGAAAACCAATGATCTCATCATTAATTATTAAAACTGGAAGGGTTCTTTGGAAACCTTGTTTTCTAGAATTTCTCAAAATGTAGGTCATGAATCACCTGCTTCAAAATCACCTAGGGTGTTAAAAATGTATATTCCTAGTCTCCATTCTGCAGCATGATATCTCCAAGAGAGACCAGAGAATATAAATGTTTCAGAAGCTCCCCAGGCAATTCTTATGAACCCTAGAGTTTGGTAATTACTTCAATCCCCTCGTAGTACATGGAAATTGAGGCATGATACAGTGAAGTGACTCGTCAATGGTGAACTAGGCAGTTATTAACAAACTCCTCTGCTTGGCTGTTTAAAACCATCTAGGTAAGCTGCAATTTTTTAATTCACTTGACATGCATCTTTCTGTCTCAGCTGTGTAGTTATGTAACTTAATTACTTCTTAGTTTGATTTGACGGCCTTATTCTATTAGATAAGATGTGTTAATTACCCTGATGGCAATATGTGATAATAATGGCTCAGTGTTACATTAATAATTTCAAGATCATGAATAATATGCAACACCTCTGTGTCTGAGCCATTATTAATTTGTTTCACCAGTGGTGAAGTGTTTAAAATTCAGTTTCAAGCATGTCTTCTCAGAGGCAAAAAGAATAATACATGTATTGAAAAACCTGCCCTTTATTCTCTTCTTAACTCTGTCCTTGCTATCAAAATTAGCTGCATATTTTACCTAAATAGTGAGGTAAAAATTAAATTTATTTATTTTTTAAATACAGGTAAATCGAGGGTGAAAGGAGTAAAGAAAAAATACAGATAAATCAAAATGAAGTATTTGCTAATACAGATGGAGAAAGTGTAGAAGCAATATAAGTTTTGTGGAATTATATCACATGATTGATCTCAAGGGATAAGAATAATTCTATAAGCAGATTTTTTTTAATTGGCCTGAGTTTATGAGCAGCCTTAGAATCATAGTTCCTCACCTAAAAATGTATACCCTGCTCCTTACTTAGATTATGATTAAGCAGTTGATAGGTAGGCAGAAGAGAATGTAGTGGACACCTGTTCTATCTACCTGCCTAGCATCCACTAGTCTATGAGGGAACCACCTTCAATGTCTGTAGTTGTGCAGTCAAGTCAGGATTGACCAATCAGCATCTTCCATCCTACTGGGAATTATGATTGGTATAAAGATGGCATGTGATATAAGTTGATTTAATCAGAGATAATCCTGGAACTTTCTAGAGCGGTTGGGAAATATATGTACTGAGAATAGGGGTCATGAACTTGAAGTGACTGACATCCAGCTTGCCACCATGAAAGAAAAATCTACCATCACAGAAAAAAAAAAGTAGGGCCAAGAGAGGGTTTGTGTGACTGACTCCTGATGAAATAATTTAAACCTCTGAATCTAGCCATGCCTAATGTCACCTAATACTGTTTTATTTTTTAAACCACTATGCAATCAAGATATTCTATATTTTGCTTAAGCCATTGTGGATGGTGCTTCTCACAATAACAACAAAAGGACATAAACTTTATTTAAAAAACAAAAACAAAAACAAAAAAACCTTCTGAACTCATGAGCTTCCAAGAGTAAGAATGAGTTTGCATTGTTGTGCGTGCATTCTCTCAAGTCTCCATTGTGATCAGTAAAACAGATTTGCAGCTGGTTTGGGCCAGGGGTAGGTAACTATAGAATGCATCTTCCAAATTGGAAGACTTTTCCTTCTTATCCTTTTATTATGGAGAATTTTAAACTGACACAAAGGAAATAGAATGATATAATGAACTCCTATGAACCCATTGATCTATTGGCCAATTCTTCTTCATTCAGGTCTCATCAACTCCTCCCAGTATTATTTTGAAGTGTTTTCCAGACATCATTTCATTGAATAAAACTAACAGGAAAAAGGAGGCGCTGGTATGATAGAACAGCAAGTGCAAACTAAGACTGTTCCAGAGACAGTGAGACTAATAGTGTGAAATAGATTGAAAAAGCAATGGATTAGCATCCATAACCTCAATACTATACTTTTACCAACTGAGACAGTGGACCAACTGGGGTGCTAAAAAGCCTTGAGATATTTTTCTTTTCTATCAGCCTTTTTGGTTATAAACATGTTTATTGAATACCATGTAAATCTGGGTTCTCCAAGAAACAGATGTCAAACAGGATAAAATGTGCGAGTTTCATTAGGGACACATGACCATGAGAGACAATTGGTAGGAAGCCAGGAAAGGCTGGGAGAACATTAGATCATGATGCAAATCTGACTCCAAGTGAAGGGGAGAGAAAGAAAGAATGGGTAGACGTGCACTAGGTTTTGCAAGGCTACCAGGAAATCATTAAGCCAAAGTCGGGCATAAAAGGAGTCCTATGTCTCTTAGGAATCAGCCTACTCTAGTATGGCAGCTGACCTCAGTCCTTGACTAGGAGAAGTCTGTGGAAAGTATGACCTCATTGCACAAAAAGAGTGGTAGATTTCAGAGGGTAGCATCTGGGCCTTTGGTTAATTCTGCTCCCCATAATTGGAGGTCTGTGAAGCACATTTTTCACAGCCACCACATATAGAAAGATGTTCTTCTAAATACTATCAATTTAGTGTACCATAGTAGTAAAATCATAGACTTGGGAATTAGATCAGCCCTATTAAAACCTTTGCTCTACAGCTTAGCTGTGTGACTATAAACAGATCACTAGAATTTAAGATGTAGGAGCTGCTTCACTAATGTTTTACAATTGCATCTTCATGTACTGTGACTGTGAGGACTCACTACTATTGAAATGAAAGCAGTAGCATTTGGAGATTTAAGATACTTGGTTATGGCTCTATGTTGCTACCTGGCATTAGTGACAAGAAAATTCTGTGTGCCTTTTGTTTTTCACCTGCTTCCAAATTCAGTCTCTTCCCATTGCTTGAAATTTGGGAATAGTTTGTGGAAAAAAGGTCACAGGAAACACACTATCTTCTCTCTCAACTGCCTCTTTCCATCTCCTACATTTACCATGATATAATTAAATAGTACCCCAGACTCCAGCCAGTATTTTCTGAGTAGCTTGAGAGTCAATGTGCATGTTTAATTTCTACCTTTGAAGCAATCTGATAATTATATTTGCCAGCAGTAACCAGTCAAATGGACTTTTAGAGAATTCACCAAAAAGGCTTTAGTTTTTCAGAAACTGGCTTTGTCTATGAGATAACATCTCACACCAGTCGGAATGGAGATTATTAAAAAATCAAGAACCAACAGATGCTGGTGAGGCTGTGGAGAAATAGGAATGCTTTTTCACCATTGATTGGAATGTAAATTAGTTCAACCATTGTGGAAGACAGTGTGGCATACCTCCAAGACCTAGAACCAGAAATACCATTTGATCCAGCAATCCCATTACTGGGTATATACCCAAAGGAATATACATCATTCTATTATAAAGATACATGCACTTGTATGTTCACTGCAGCACTATACACAATAGCAAAGACATGAAATCAACCCAAATACCCATCAATGATAGACTGGATAAAGAAAATGTGGTACATATACACCATGGAATACTATGCACCCATAAAAAGGAACAAGATAATATCCTTTGCAGGGACATGGATGGGGCTGGAAACCATTATCCTCAGCAAATTAATGCAGGAATAGAAAACCAAACACTGCATGTTCTCACTTATAAGTGGGAGCTGAATAATGATAACACATGGACACAGGGAGAGGAACAACACACATTGGGGCCTGTGGCAGGGGAGAGGGGAGGGATAGCATCAGAAAAAAGTAGCTAATGCATGCTGGGCTTAATACCTAAGTGATGGGTTGATAGGTGCAGCAACCACCGTGGTACATGTTTACTTATGTAGCAAATCTGCATGTCCTGCACATGTATCCTTGAGCTTATAATAAAATAAAATAAAAGAGAAACTGTCTTTGTGTGCTATCCATGATGGCAATGAAAATGTTTTATAGATTAGATCTCTTCCCTCTGATTATTTGGACAAAAAATGATGGCTATTGTAATCATGCACAGACACACATACACAAATCTTTTCACCACCTGCCACTGCAATAGTTCAAGCTACCCTTATCTCTTATCAAGATTTCTGAGGGACTCCTTTCTAGTATGTTCAGCTCTAGAAGAACCTGCCTGTGTCTAATAGGAGATCTAATCATGTCACAAGGCTTCTTAGAGTCCTGCAGTGATTTCTCATTGCCCCCAGGATATGGTCTAATTCTTCAACAGGAATCAAAGGCCTTTCATGCTCTTTGCTTCCACCTCCTGACGAACCCTCTGTTACTTCTTCACTTGCCCTCTCCCCTTCCCCTTAGATTTTACCCTTGACCTATAGTGAATACCATGTCATGTGCTCTCCCAGTTCTGGGCCTTGAACAGATTATTTTCTTTGACTGAAACCTTCTTCCCTCTTTTCTTATTCTCTCTTCTCCTTTCAGCCTAGCTATTTATATTTCTCTTTCAAGTTTCAGCCTGGGTATGATGTGCTCTGGAAGCATTCATTGGCAGTACATCCTGAAGAGGCACCTTGACCACGAGCTTCTAGAGCATCGGTACCATTCTGAGCAAAGCCCTCATCATTCTGTGCCCTAACTGCCCCTTGACTTGCCTGTTTCCCCTCGCCCCGTGACTGTGAACTTAGGAACTGCCCCTGTGCACTGCCAGATCTTCAGTGTCTAGAACAGTGCTTGGTACAGAGTAGGCATTCAATAAACCCTGTTAAATTAGTAAAAGATTCCATGTAGGGGCTTTGCAATATATAAATATGTTAATGTGTATTCCATTTCATTTTTATAAAACACCTTATAGGGAGAAGATTAATAATTAATGATAATAATAGCAGACTCAATAAAAGGTATTTTTTAATGTGATTATTTTAATTATGTGGTAAAATGTCTTGTTTTCTCAGAGAACTCAGGTCACCCATGAAAACAATTATATTTTATGAAGTATTTGGCAGTTGTTAAAGGGAAGACATGAAAATGAAACAAATCTGTGACTATCTTTCCCCATCAGTTACCATGGGATGCATCCCTTCAAGAACACCATCTCTAACATGGATGCCTAAGTCTGTGACAATAAAGTCCATGAAGTAAATTGAATGAGAGGGTAATAGTAAGTGTAGAATATCAGTGGATGCCTGAAACTAGCAGGAGAAAAATATAAAATAATTATGTCATCGAGGAACAAAGAGATCTATCGATAGTATAAATTTTTAAAAAATGTAACCTTTTCCGTTAAGTGTACTAGTTTATGATGAGTTGAAATATTTGCCATCTACCTTATGAAACTCCACTCCATGTGTGCAACTCAAAGTATTAAAATGGAAACAAAATAAATACTGTGTCACAGATAAAACAAATTGGACCTTATAACTGATCGTTTCTTCTCATTTCAGTACCTCCCACTATTCTCTGTTAACTGAAAATGACTGCAAGGAGGCTTTTATGGGGAGGTGGATTTTCACGTAGTTGAAAGATCAGTTTGTAATTCGAAAAAAAAAAAAAAAGAAAAGAAAAATCCAGTTCCTTTTATTTGCCTCTAGGACCTAATTCTTTGTCTTTTGGGAAATAAATTATCCTTAACAAAGTGCTTCTTAAAATTCTTAACCTCAGTAATGAAAGGCTCTTCAAAACAGATATGTTGTATTTGTAATTAAAAGCTTTCCTGTCCCTATATTATAACATTATGGCCAGCCTTCAACATATTTGAAGTAATTAGAGTGTAAATTCAGTAATTGAGCATTCTGAGAAAATTCTGAGGAAATTGCAGAGTTTTCAGGAAAATTTAGCATTTGATAGAGTGTGGGAATTAAACCATCCATTTGGAACTTATTTGTGTGGAAGCAAAACTATTTACCACTGGAAGCTGTGGTGGCAATGGTGGCAATGGGTGAAGATTTTGCCTCTAGGTGCATGTGTGGCAATAGTTCCTCAGACAGAAGTATATAGTATTTTTTGAGGCTACATAATATTGGTGACCTGCAGCTAAGAGCCTATGTTCTAGTGATCTATGGAATTTGGATATTATTTCTAATTAAGCCCTTCTCCTTACTATGAGTTACATATACCTACTAGATTTGAAGATTCAGTCAATTTCCAAAAATGCATCTTCTAGAATAATTTTGTGACTTCCTGATTGCTCCTCCAAGTCTAATGTTGGCTCTCTCTTCAACTATTACCTTTTTTGGATAGTTTTCCTGATCTTGCCTATCTCTTCCCATTAGAATTCATGAACCCTTCTTCCTGTTTCCATGGTATCCAATATAGAGCTGTGTATGCTTGCCACACAGTATTTTTAAATAATTAATTTTATTTGATGTTTTTATATATGTACCTCAGTCTCCCTTTCTACAGATAATCACTGTTAACAGTATTTTGTGTTTCTTTCTATAAAACAGAAATTTTGCATTTTCCGATGCACATGTGACTAAATACATACATGGATTTAAAAAATCACCCACAAAAAATCATATTTTTGGAAATATTTTTCATCTTGCTTTTTATTTGATATATGTAGGATGTACTTCTATGAACACATGCAGGCTTGCGTCATTTTTAAAAACAGCTATCTAATAATTCCATTTTATGGATGTTTTATAATTTATAATTATTTGGGTTCCTAATTATGAACACTTTGCTTGTTTGCAGTTTTCTGATTTTATAAACACTGCAGTGAAGGATCCCTGGTGAACGTCTGCAAGTATATCTTCAGGATACATCTAAAACAGTGGGATTTCAGGGTCTGAGGGCATGTGTTTATTTAATATTGGTAGATTAACTCTACAAAATGTTTCATCAATTAGCCTCCCACCAGCAACATCACACTATGTATAAAAATTGGTTTCCTTTCTCTCCTCACTTAGAAAGTGAGAAAATTGAGTGGAGAGCAGTGCTTTTTATCTCAGGATCCCCACTGCACCTAACACGGTACTCAATGAATATTTTTAGAAAGGAGAAATAAAGAATGAAAAGTTCTGCTCATATTTTAGCCTGTGTTAACACCATTAGAATTATGTTGGAGACGATATTAAAGTCACGCATTAATATGATACTCAGACAAGTTTGATAGTTCATGGAAAGGTGCATATGTGATTGTGAATTCACTAGGCAATTCCATAAACCTCCTCATTAATCTTATTTAGAGGTCCAGGAAGAGGAAGAAGAGATCTTTCCAGAATCAATCTATACCGCCTCTCTTTCAGAGTAGGCCTTCCCCTGAGACTAGCAATTTTTCTGCCTGGTGATTTGAGTGTGTGGGATAGGACCAAGAAGTGAATATTCTCTCTCTCTCTCTTTTTTTTTTTTTTTTTTTTTTTTTTTGGCAAGCAGAGAGTGTGTATTCCTGCCAGTTAAGTGCTGAAACAATTTTTTTCCTGTTGTTTTTCATGTGCATTACATCATCTATGTGTAAACTAACTGTGGCTCCTAAGAACCTCTATACTCTCTAGCCTGAACATCAAGCCTCTAAACTTTCTAGCCTCTAAACTCTCTAGCCTCTAGACTCTCTAGCCTGAACATCAAGGTCCTCTATCACGTGCCTCCAGTGTGTGTCCAGCTGCTGTCAGCTACACTGCTACTATTCATAGCTGAAGATCTCCTGTGGGTTTTGCCCACCTGCTTTATGGAATCATTCTGTCCTGCTCCACTGTGAAAAGTGCTCTCATTTTCCCCATATCATATAGCTGGGAAAGCCTTTGCTGTAGCTTTTTTTTTTTTTTTTTTCCGGCATTTGATTTCTTGTTGCCTGATTCATTGATGCCAATCGTTCTTAGTTCAGATTGGCTGCCATAGTGATTTTTAATCTGTACCTAATTTTTTATTGAATGGACTGTAAATATGATTACCCATCTATATCCCTGGCTTGAGGCTCAGGGCAGTTTTTTAAAGACCTATAGTGCTTTTCAAGGCAAACTTATTTGAAATATTGTTTGCATCCCACAATGTTGACACCCTTGGGAGGAAACAAGGTGAATCTTAAAGGTATTTACTTTCTCCTGCACACTCACTGGCCTGATGCCTATTTGGCTGATGAGGCCTGACTGGCTCGGCACAGGTGTAATGAATGTCTTAGATTACCCGGTGACTTTGAACTTTAATTTTTATTCGCTTGGTTCACTCAAAGAACACCTCTGTGCCACTGTAATCATTAGGATGCTTCATCTCTGCAGGCTGATAGGATTTATGGCCCCAGGGTTGGAAAAGCATAAAGAGGAGATGGTCCTCCTGAGAGGTTTGTCTCTTCAGGTTAGTGTTAATGCAGGAGCTGTATTTACCCACTGGATCCCAAGACCATAAAAAGTAAATCCACAGCAGAGTGCTAAAAGATGGCTCTTGTTTGGAGCCATTGCAACATCTAAAAGTGACACTGCAATCAATGAAAGCATTTTATTGGCCCCTTGGATTTTACTACAGGAAATCACAAAGCTCTATTATGTACCAAAACAGCAACAGATTTTGTTGGTGGCCTTGAATCAATCTGTTAAATATATTTGAAGGAATATGGATATTAGTAAAGTTGGATAGGAATTCTCAGGTGGTGCCTAGAAATAAGCTTCTACAAATAAACAATCAACGCAAACAAACAGAAACACAAGTAGTTGCCTAGTTCCCACAAGTTTGCAAAATACTTTCACATATATCATATGTTCAGTCCACCAGCCTTAGGAGGAACATCAGGAAGGCATGATTTATAGTCATTCTATTTTAGACATGAAGGTATTTGAGGTGCAGAGACATTGAGTCATGAGAGGTTGAAATTCTCATAGGTGCTTTTGATGTCTCGTTTGTGTTGCATTCCATGACTTCAAAAATTACCAGGAAAGCTATAGTTGCTTCAATTCTAAACTCACCAAGTCCATTAAACTAGACTGAGTATCTAGAATACAAAATAAAGTCACAATTTGTAAGATATTCAGCTTATTGAAATAATATGTATATTCCACATGGACAGTTCAATCACTTAAAAAAAGACATCTAGGCCAGACGTGGTGGCTCACGCCTATAATCCCAGCATTTTGGGAGGCCGAGGTGGGTGGATCACCTAAGGTTAGGACTTCGAGACCAGTCCAACCAATATGGTGAAACCCCATCTCTACTAAAAGTACAAAAATTAGCCAGGTGAGGTGGTATGCGCCTGTAGTCCCAGCTACTGGGGAGACTGAGACAGCAGAATTGCTTCAACCTGGGAGGCAGAGGTTGCAGTCAGCCGAGAACATACCACTGCACTCCAGCCTGGGCAACAAGAGTGAAACACCATCAAAAAAAAAAAAAAAAAAAAAAAAAAGACATCTAAGGTTTTATTTACTGGGATTATAAAAACAATCTGACTCTTAAGTATTACCCATTCATTCATTCATTCATTCATTCATTCATTTGTTTAAAATTTATTGAGCATTCTCTCTGTACCAGGCATTGTGCTATAATAGATATACAAATGAGTAATATTTAATTCCTACTTCTTAAATACAATAATAATAATACTAGATATTATTTACTGATGCTAGCTTCTGATATGTCAAGCAATGTGTTAATAACTTAAGGTATATTACAATATTGATTCCCAATAGCCCCTTATGGTATAGATTCTCTTATTATCCCTATTTTCCAGATAAGGTAATAGAAGCACACATCCAAGGTAGGCTGGCAAATGGCAGACTTGAACTGCATTCAAGATCTGATGTGATCCTGAAGCACATAGTTTTTAATCTTTCTGTATCTTTTTCTTCCCATGCTCTGCTCCCTGGCTCATGGTCTGGGGTAGAGAGGCAAGGAAACAGATGACTTAGTAATAAACTGGAGGGACTTTAATAACAAAGGAATAAATGAAGTTCTGTAGGAATGTAAAGTGAGGAAAATTAGAGAGAACTGGACTTAGTAGATGGAACTGAACTTGGGTCTTAAAATAGCCATAAACTTTTTCTAAGCAAAGAAAGAGAAAAGCCATTCCAGGAAGAAAGGAAAATAGAGCAAAAGCATGGAGTTACATCTAAGAATTTCTGCTTTAGGCAGCATAGAAAGTATTCTTTGGTTGCCAAAAGTTTACTGAGTCCTTGTAGAGTTCCTGATACTGCATCAGTTACTTGAGGCACTGACTATGGAGTGGACCTGGTCTTGTGGGCATGGTCTTTTGCTTTAAGCTAAAAAGAAGTCCTCAAATTTGTATGACAATCAGACCTCAAGGTGCAGCACCATTACAGGACTGGCTGTTTCAGTAACACAGAAGTATCCTGAGCTCTGAATTTCAGCGCATTGGTCTTAGGTTTTATTAGCTCTCAACAATGTGAGGATTGCTACTTAAACATGCAGAAAGACTTCAAGTCATCATCTAATTCACACAAGAGACAGTAGCATAGGTTGAAAAGCAGGGAGTGTATAATTACCCAGGAGCAGATGAGTGAGAGTTGACAGCTGTCAAACAATGTGTTACCCTAGATGTGAAGCATAATTATGGATGGGGGGTGGGAGTCTGTCCATTTCCCTATAGACCTGAAGACTCTGAGATCTCTTAATTGAAGGTACAATGTTACTGTCACTCACCAATAGTAGTATCATGTTATTAAGAGTCTAAGAGAATTATAACAATAGCCTAGGAAGACTCTCTATCCTTAAGGAGCAGTGGAAAGGTCTCAGAGCTTCCTGGAAAATGAAGAAGGATGCATTGAATGTGATTATCCATAAAAATGCTTTGGTGCACTTGAATTCCACTCTTATTTCTAAACTGGAACTTTCCTGACCCCTGAGTTCTACCCAGGAAGTAAATAAGAAAGCTCCTTTATGCTATTTAGGGTTGAAAAATAATTCTTAAACTCAGAGCATTCATAATTGTGACTCTCTTGACCTTTGAGATTATAGGAAGATGTCAGGAATTCTTAGAAAAAGCCCATGCACGTTAAAAAGTAAAGGAGAGGGCATGTTGGCAAAAGACAACAGATTAAAGCAACAGGTTTTATTTTCCCCCTCTGATTCCTATCAAGCACCTCTAAAATGACAAAAAAGGAGTAAAATGTCATAAAAATATAAAAAAGAAAATGGTCTGCAAGATGACATTGGATGAGAAACATCAACATGATTTTGGAAGTTAGAAAGTAGATGCACAAGTAATGACTGACTTGATAAAGAAGAGAAAACTGAACCCAAATAGAAGGGAAAGACAGCAAAATGAGGCTGAGTCTATGACTCAGGCAAGGCGCAGGGGGCCTGGAGATTCCGGGTTGCTGGATACATTGGAAGGGAATGAGGCTGCAAACACAGGCATCCTCTGAAAGCCCGCATAGGAAGCAGTTAGCTACCTGGTAAGTCACCTACTTTGCGCAGCCAAGCAACCCACCCTCTCCACCTGGCGGTAGCAGAGAGGCTTGTCTTCAGATAACTGAACCAAGGACAACATGCCCAACAGAGGGCAATGCTGAGATACTTTACTGGAAATAGAAGGATTAATTTAAAGTCTACACATTGGCTGACAAGTCCCTGAACTTCTGTTCTCTGCATATCTCCTAGAACTCCAAATAGTTCAGTAAGAAATTGAAGAAGTTTTATCTAGAGAACCAATACGCCCATAAGGAGTTGGGGGTTGGGGAGGGGCACTAAAAATACTAACACTTGGCATCCTTCAAAGAAACAGCCAGATCTCAATTTGATCTTATGTATTAGTTCTCACCCTGCTAATAAAGACATACCTGAGACTTGGTAATTTATAAAGAACAGAAGGTTTAATGGACTCACAGTTCCACATAGCTGGGAAGTCCTCACAATCATGGTGGAAGGCAAAGGAGGAGAAAGACATGTCTTACATGGTAGCAGGCAAGCATACGTGTGCAGGGGAACCATCAGATTTCGTGAGACTTATTCACTGTCATGAAAACAGCATGGGAAAGACGCACCACCATTCAATTACCTCTCACTGTGTCCCTCCCACAACTTGTGGGAATTGTGGGAGCTACAATTCAAGATGAGATTTGGGTGGGGACACTGCCAAACCATATCATCTTACTATTGTAAAACCCATCAGTAAATATGTTATAATGCTACTTGTGCTTTTTTGCTAAGCAATGATATTTTAAAAAGTAATGCATTATGAGCTTTAGGACTTCCAGGGTGAGATTATTAATATAAGAACCTTTTAGTAATCTATTCTATAGCATTGTAATCACTGAACAATTGAGCAAAAGGAGCTTCCACTCCAGTGGAAAGCTCTTGAAAAATAATATATATTTTTACAATGTGGCTGTTCTTCTCATTTGGCCCCTTGTATATCAGTTATGTATTTCCACAATAATGCTGAAAAGTATCCACCCAGATCTCACTAACTGAAAATAATAAGCCTTTATGTAGCCTGAGAGTGTGTAGCTTGGCTAGGTAATTATTCTGGTGTTGACTGGGCTCACTCAGCTCATTTGTTTGTGGTCAGCTGCAGGTGGTCCTGCAGCTCTCTGTGTGCATCTTTCTGTGTATTTGGGGGTCAGCCAGATGTTGGCTGGGCTAATATTATTCAGGCTGCATAATGAGGGACAACTCAGCTCTGTTTCATGTGTCTCATTCCCCAGCATTCTTGTCTGGGCATGTCCATGGCAAATGTAGAGGAGCAAGAGTGAAAGCAAGCCTCAAGATGTAAGTGATTTTCATGCCGCTGCTTACATCAACATGCTTGCTAATGTCCCAGTGTCCAAAGCATGTCACATGGCTGATTCCAGAATCAAGGACAGATGAAGAACTAGGTCCATCAGTGCCATCAGTTTACCACATCTGGCTCCCTCTTTTCCCCCCATCTTTTCTTTGCGTCTGGAACCTACTCTAAAATTCAGGGAGTATAATATTTTGGCCTACCATTATCCAACAGTTTACTCTTGACTTAAAGGTTCCCAAGCTGTATACTTTTTATCACTTTATTAAACATACAACTCAGCTTGAAACCAGAGTATATTTGCCTTAGAAAGCTACTGACATAAAAATAAATCCCTCAGAGGTTGAAGGGAATCAGTTTATACAACAGACTCTGTGTTCTTTGAAGTGTGGTTATGAAGGGTTTCATCAACATGGGACTGAATTTATAAATCTCCACTCAGAGTTGACATGATAGAATTACTTTGGAGTTTCCTCTGATATGTCTTGGAAGTTCAGACTCTTGAACACATAAGGGATGGTGTCCTGGTGGGGTAGATATATTAGTTCTTGGTTTTGGGACTCAAGGTGGATGATCTTGACCAATCACGTGACTTCTGCTTCCTTTTCTGAGAAAGACTGGTAATTATTCTTTATGAAGAATACCTAGCTCATAGACTAAAGGATTAAATGGCACAAATGCATGCTGATACTAATCTAAATGTGTACAATTCTAAACCAGTGAACAATTTTTATAGTATTCTTATGACAAAAAGTTACCCTTCTGGTGGCATTCACAGTAATAATAGCTTTCGATTGCTGAGTGTGTGCTGTGTGCCAGGCACGATGTTATGCACATCGTTTCCATAATTTAAATTAATCTTCACAGAAATGCTATGGAAATTAATATTATTCTTGTTTGACAGAAAACTGAGTGTTAGAAAGGTCAGCTAACTTACCAAATTTCACATGGTAATGAAATGAGTGTAATGAAAGGAACCTGGCTACTACATTCCAGAGCCTTGCCTTGCCTTGCCTTTTTGTTTTGTTTTGTTTTTAGACAGGGTCTCACTCTGTCACCCACATTGAGTGCAATGGTGTAGTCTTGGCTCACTGCGGCTTCAAACTCCTAGGCTTAAGCAATCCTCCCACCTGAGCCTCCCTAGTCATTGGGACTACTGGCATGTACTACCACACCTGGCTGAGTTCTTTGTTTTTTGTAGAGATCTGGTCTCACTATGTTGCCCAGGCCATTCTCAAACTCCTGAGCTCAAACGATCCTCCTGCCTTGACCTTCCAAAGTGCTGGGATTACAGAAATGAGCCACCATGCCCCACGCAGATCCTGTTTCCTTAATTACCTTTCTTGTGCTGTACATGGTGTCAATCTTTAGCAATTGTGAGTGAGCCTTCAACACTCTCCAAAGCATTCACCCAGAATTAACTCCCATGATGTAGCATCTTACCTTAACTAGAAGAGATGTTACTATGAATGATCTTTATTAAGCACCTACTGTGTACAGCATACTGCTAAAAGTGAGGGCATAAGAAGAAGACAGAAAAAGACTCTTTAGAAAAATGTACCCACACCTGAAGAAAGTAAATAGCTTATAGCCAGGATGGGTGGAGGACAGCTGACAGGTGGGACTGAGTGAAGACTGGAGAACTATACATGTGATAATGACTTCTAATTGTTTGTTCAATGACCATATATTGGGACTCTACTATGAGAAATATGCAGGGGGTAGAAAAATGAGTAAAGCTGTCCTTGTCCTAAAGGAGCTCAAGTTCTAATGAAAGACACACACACACACACACACACACACACACACACACACACACACACTACAATGACACAGCCTGGCAAAGGGCTCTAATAGAACTTTGGTTTGGGTGTGGGGTCGGGGACAGGTGCTGAGTCCAGGGAAGGCTCCACAGGAGGTGACAATTGAGCTGAATCATAAAAAATGAAGCAGAACCTCTCAGAAACAAAAATCAATAATGAAACAGAAACAAAAAAGGCTATGTAGTGTGAGCAAAGTGCTGGGAGAGGAACAGTCCATGGCAGGGGCGAGATAGAGTTGGAGGGTGAAGGCAGGTGGAAAAAGAGCATCAGGAGGCAATTAGGGGCCAGATCATGAAGAGTCATGCTGAGAAAATGGAGATGTAGCTTAGAAAATGGGAGCTGCTGATTTTAAGAACCTGAAAATCCCTCATTAAGTAAAAGTTAAAATGGTAAAATGCTTCAGTACCCCTGTTGGGCAGGGTTTGCTCGTGCTTTTTGATAGGACTAGTAGAGGCACATCATGGAGAAGCCCCATGTCCAGTGCCATCCATCTTGCTGAAAAGGCCTTCCTATGAGACCACATGACCTCCCCACTGACAGAATCCAGGCAGACAGGCTGTGTTGTGCAGTGGCCCTTGGAAAAGCAGAGCTGCTACAAAATCTGCTTCTGAGAAGTTCTAATTCATCTTCCCCTTTGCCAATGCTGGAGGAGCTGGGATACCAATAGGGCAAGTTCCAGACACAGCTTCTGACCTTACTCTCTGGTGTCTGTAACAGCAGCACAAGCAATGAACAAAGCATGAAGGTGTGTGCAAGCCCAAATTCCAGTCCACAATTGTACACAAAGTCTGCTAATCGAAAACTGGGATGGGCTGTGCACAAATGAGGCAATTCGGAAGCCGGGAAGAGCATCTGCATGTGCATGCTGTGAATTAGTAAGCAAGCTGCCACTGTGGGTTCCCTCTAATGTCATATTTTACTTCTATCAGCTTGAAAATACTTCAGAAACCTCTTTGCCAGTGGTCCCATGCCTGTGGTCATCAATGCTATGCTCTGCTTACATCCAGGATATTATATTAAAACTCTCTGTGTTTCCCACCTTTTTTAATGAAAGAAATTGCCAGATTTCAACAGTAGGCACTTGGTAAGCCTGTTTCTGTGATTTCTGGATTGAAAAGACAAATTGTTCTACCAGAGTTCCAAGAAAGAAAGTGCTTATTCACATCCTATGAATCCACTTCCATCCATATGCTCCCTCCTTCCCTTTGAAACCTGACCTGCTTACTCTGATACACACATCATACCCACACACAAACCCACACATACTCACACATGCCTCTCATATTCATAAAACTACATGGATGGTTGCTGAGATCCCGGTAATTCAAAATTATATAAAATCCAAGAGAGAAGTCTGTGTGAATGGGTGTCAGTGTTCATATTAATACATAATGATAGTCATATATATATATATAAAAATATATATAGTATATATAAAAATATATATAAATATATAGTATATATATAAATATATATAGTGTGTATATAATGTTATGTTTTGCTATATTAACATACTATTCATAAATAATTCCCAAGTTTCTTCCTTGTCTTTATAATTACTGTCTTAGTAACTACTACATAATATTGCAAAGGGTTGATGTATCATATTCACCTTATTTATGGTCAAACTTCAGACATTTTAATTTTAAATATTTACAATTATAACTAAGGCTATAATGGACATTTTTGCATTGCTTGCTGTAGCATGATTTCTTTGGGATACATATCATAGAGTGAAATTATTGGGGAAAAGGATATGAAAAATGCTATAGTTCCTAATAGTAATTTTCCTGTTGTTTTCTAAAATAGGTGATACAAACTTTTTATATCATTAGGGGTGTGAACATGCCAATTTCACAAGAATTTGCTCAATAGTATGCTATGATTTTAATGTATGCTGTTTGTTCTACTATTCTGTTGGGTGTAAAGTGTTATAGAAAATTTTCTTAATTTGAAATTTTGTGATTGGTAGGAAGCATAAACATTTTTCAAAGAATTTACTTAATGTGATGTAAGTGTTACATTTACTTTTTATGTGATGTACATTGTTTATAGTCTTATATATTTGGTGTCTGTGGATTTTCTCATAAATTTAATGAATTCTTTAAATGGTATATATATTAACCACTTATATGCAATATTAGACATTTGTAGACTATAATAATTTGCTTTCATGAAATGTTCTTTACCCAACTCTTGACAAGACCTACTTCTCATCATCATTGAGCTCTCTGTTCAATTACCATTTTTTTAGAGAGAGAGTAGCCCTGATCTATCTATATATAGTCAAGGGAGAAGAGTGGGTGAGAACAAGACCTTTAGAGTCAGAGTATCTAGGTCCAGATCTTGGCTTGTCACTTACTGTGTAGCTTTGGGTGACATATTAAATAGGGAAAATGATGATATCCACCCTTTAGGATTGTTGTGAATATTTAAAAAATTGATATAAGCAAAGTGCTTAAAACCGTGCCGTCCAAAAGGAAAAAAAATAAAGACATAGCTATTTTTATTTAGGAGTATAATATCAGAAGGCAATGGAACTGAGTTTTTAACAGGTGGAGAAGAGATGAGAAAGTAAGCTCGGACTTTCTTCCCAATCTTTTCCCAGGCCTAGCCCTGCTGGTATGGTTCTTTTTGATGCTTCAATGAACATTGATCAAGATCTTCTACATCAAGTGACTATGACAAATTATTGTGTCCAGGGAAAAAATGTTCTTAAAAAATGAGTCCTCCAGAGGCATTGATTTGGGGGATAAAATATAAATATGCATATTAAATAATAGCATGCCACAGTGGAAAGAACATGAATTTTGGAGACTGGTTGACCTGGGATCAGATCCTGTCTTCACCGTGGGCTGGTTGTGCAGCTTTGATCAAGTCATTCGATCTTTCTGAGCCTCATCCGGGCCCTGCTGGCTTGACAGGAGAGTTAAATAAGTTGACATAAGTATGTAGTGCATATGGATCATAGCAGACATTCAATACTCTATAATAATTGTTTCAAAAGGAGGGTGGGGTGATTATTCTTTGAGAAGTGGAATTTCTGTTACTGCCTGATGCAATAAAAAAAAAATCCTGTGGGTTCAGACAACAGATGAGTTTGAACAGATCCTTAAGTGACAGATTTAAGGGTTAGAGAGAGACCCTCAGTTGGGATAGCATGACATGAGCCTACTTTATGGGCATATGCAGGCATATGGAGAATGTGGGATGAAGATCATGTACTTGGAGTGAAGTGGATGGCTGAAGCATAGGAGTGATGGAAAATGAGGTGAGAAGGGAAGGCTGAGCTATAATGGTGAAAGGCCAAAGGGTTACTCTCAGAGATGCATTGCAGTTATTCAGATTCTCCTCACTTTTATTAGATCCTTTGGAACCAGAGAAAAGGGACATTTAGAAAGCAGAGAACGATTTGCTAGTGGTTGACATAAAAGATGCTAGCATTGTGATTTATAATGCATTGAAGAGAGACTATCTTAATTTATCCATCCCCTGGAACTTGAGGCAAGAATTGTTCCAGAGAAATGCTTTGACACATCCATGGGACAACTGTTTGAACTACCTAGATTAGCAGCATCACATTTGTTCAGCAGCATCATCACCTAATACTTATCAAGCCCTTACTCTGTACCAGGTACTCCGCCTAGTGTATTCTGTGCATTACCTCATTCAATCTTCTCAGTAACCCTAAAAGCAAGTGCCAATTTTATTCTCATTCTACAAATAAGCAAACTGAAGCTTAGAGACATTCCATAGCTAGAAAGTGCTGAAGCTACCTTTGAACACAGGATTGCCTGTCTCCAAAATCACTACTCTCAGCAGTCTCTAACACCAGCTTTACTATCTCTTTGTGCAACTATTATTCAATCACTGCCCTCTCTCCTTTTTTCCCCATGTCCTCAAATGCATTGCATTTTCTTTCTGTCTCTCTCCCCTTCTACTCTTGCCCTTGCCCAAGCTTTCATTTATGAACTCAATGCCTCAACGTTTATGGAACACACACTGTGTGCCAAGTGCTCTATTAAGTGATTTTACTTCTCCATGTTATTCTTTCTCCATAATGCCTGACATGGTACTAGAAATGAACTCAATAAATACATAATCTTGTTAGGTGTGGTCTAGTGCCTCAAGGAATTGAATAACTACAGGATATTTTAACTAAAATTCCCAGAGGTGGGATGCACTCTTGCCTGCTTTCCTTCGTCTCCTTCTTTCCCTCCTTCCTCTTTTCTTTCCTTCCACAAATATTTGTCATATTAATGTCTATATCAAATACTTTGCTAAGTGCTAGGGCTACAGTAAAATACACAGAAAGGCAAGTAAATTTAATTAAACACTTTTATGATCCAGGACCGGGCTGCAATGGACATCTCCTGGAGACTGTCGCTCAATACTTGCCCCTCTCTCAATAATGAGTAATATAATGCTTGTCATTGCTGCCCTTTAAAACTCCAAATAGAATCAACTATGGACAAGAAGGGCAACACCAAAGATTAAATGAGGGGGAAAGGGAGGGGGCCTGTGGGTAAATCTCATCCATTCCATTCTATCCAGTGATCAGATATTTTGAAGCAGGGGGCAGGTAAGATCCTGTGGTCATCCTTAAAAATCATGATCTGAGAGGCAGAGTTGGAGAGGGTGAGCTTTTGGAAAACTATGGGAGCTGGATGGGACAGTTCTGGTGATAAAGCAGTGTCTGAGTGTGTCCAAGTGTTATGGAAGAGGCATTTGTGTCTCCCCAAATTTCATATGTTGAAGTCTTAACCCCTAATATGATAGTATTAGGAGGTAGGGCCTTTGGGAGATAATTAGGTTTAGACAATGTCATAAGGGTGGGATTAGTGCCCTTAGTAGAAAAGACACCAGAACTTCTCTCTCCACCCTGTGAGGACACAGCAAAAAGGTGGCTATCTGCAAACCAGGAAGAGAGTCCTCATTAAGAACTGAATCTGCGCTGGGCGCAGTGGCTCATGCCTGTGATCCCAGTACTTTGGGAGGCCGAGGCAGATGGATCACCTGAGGTCAGGAGTTCAAGACCAGCCTGAGCAACATAGTGAAACCCCGTCTCTACTAAAAATACAAAATTTAGCCAGGTGTGGTGGCGGGTGCCTGTAATTCCGGCTACCAGGTGAGGCAGGAGAATCGCTTGAACTCAGGAGGCAGAGGTTGCAGTGAGCCAAGATTGAGTCATTGCACTCTAGCCTGGGCAACAAGAGCGAAACTCTGTCTCAACAAAACAAACAAAAAAACAAAACAAAACTGAATCTGATGGCACTTTGGCATTTTGATCTTGGACTTCTCAGCCTTCCAAAACTGAGTTATAATTTTTGTGTTTAACCACACAATGTATGGTATTTTGTTACAGCAGCCTGAGCTGCCTAAGACACCAAGTTTCTCTAACAGCATGACTAAATGGCTTCTGTGAATGACTGACAGGAGCAGGCAGCACTCTTTTTTGCTTCTGGATGGGGTGGTAGAAGATTAACAGGTTGCCATCCTACCTTGCTCACTTGGAGAGAAACAGTGTTTTCCAAATCAGACATATATATGCGGGGAATTTCTCATGGAGATTAGGCAATGGATCTAAAAAGGTACTCTCCTCCTGCCTGACCTTAGCACATCCCATGGAGCCCTCTCTATTGTGAATCTGAAGGCTTAGCAAAAATCCTCAGATTCACAATATTTTCTCAGTACATATCAGAACATCTGCAATGAACAGGTTTCTATGTTAGACAAAGTGGATTAATTTTATTATAAACAAAAACCACCTTCAAAAGAGTATTCATTGTTGGTTTTTGATTTTAAAAAGTAGAACCGGGCGCGGTGGCTCAAGCCTGTAATCCCAGCACTTTGGGAGGCCGAGACGGGCGGATCACGAGGTCAGGAGATCGAGACCATCCTGGCTAACATGGTGAAACCCCGTCTCTACTAAAAATACAAAAAAATAAGCCGGGCGAAGTGGCGGGCGCCTGTAGTCCCAGCTGCTCGGGAGGCTGAGGCAGGAGAATTGCGCGAACCCGGGAGGCGGAGCTTGCAGTGAGCAGAGAGCGGGCCACTGCACTCCAGCCTGGGTGACAGAGCGAGACTCCATCTCAAAAAAAAAAAAAAAAAAAAAAAAAAAAGAGAAAAAAAGGTAGAACCGCTTGCATGAATTCACCAATTCCCAACTGGTTGATTCAATGCATTACAAGAGAGGAACTCAGCAATCCTGGCTCATATTTTATCAGCCATAGCAGGACATGGAGTTTGGATTTGGGGGATCAAGGCACTTTCAATTTCCAGTATCAGAAACTCATTTATTTATTAAATGAACAAATTGAGTATGCTTAGCCCCATAGGAAATAGAAATTTTACTTTCTCATTCTTTGTCACCCATTAATAAACAGTGCACATTTGTGTAACTGTAGGATCAGTAAGTTAGTTTTGGTCTCTTACGTAAGCCATTTCATGGAAACTTTTCAGTAGTACATTATTGCTTTCACCTTATTTTCAGAGATCTCCTGGAAATAACTGAAATATGGGACTGTTTTATTATGTTAAAAAGTTTAGTTAGCAGAAAATGCAATATAACATGTATGTCACACAAGTTTATAGCCTGCCTACATATTAGATATTGATAATTTCAGGGTAATTTCAGTCTGTAAGTTTGTTTTTCTCAACCACATTATTTATCTTTTATTCTTATCCAGGATGAATGTAAACCTTTTGGGTTTTTCTTCCTCTTATCCATTCATTCAGAAGATATTTACTGAGTACCTATCTATGCCATGCAGTCTCTTAGAGAATGGGAATACAGCAGTGAACAAGATAGGTAAGAGTCCTGCTGTTAGGAAACTTAAATTCTAGATTAGTGCTGTCCTGCAGACATTAAAAAAAATATTTTTTATTTTTTTGGGTACATAGTAGGTGTGTCTGTTTATGGGATACATGAGATGCTTTGATACAGTCATGCAATGTGAAATAAGTACATCATGGGGAATGGGGTAACCATCCCCTCAAGCATTTCTCTTGTGAGTTACAAACAATCTGATTATACTCTTTAAGTTATTTTAAAATGGATAATTATTATTGACTATAGTCACCCTGTTTTGTTATCAAATAGTAGGTCTTATTCTTTCTTTCTTTTTTTTTTTTTTTTTTTTGTTGTTTGTTTGTTTTTGTAGCTGTTAACTACCTCCACTTCCCTCTAAGTCCCTCATTACCCTTCTTAGCCTCTGGAAACTATTCTTCTACTCTCTGTGTCCACGAGTTCAATTGTTTTGATTTTTAGATCCCACAAATAAGTGGGAACATGCAGTGTTTGCCTTTCTGTGCCTGGCTTATTTCACTTAACATAATGCTCTCCAGTTCCATCCATGTTGTTGCAAATGACTAGATCTCATTCTTTTTATGGTTAAATAGTACTCCATTGTGTATATGTACCACATTTTCTTTATCCATTCACCTGTTGATGGAGACTTAGATTGCTTTCAAACCTTAGGTATTGAAAAGAGTGCTGCAACGAACATTGGAGTGCAGATATCTCTTTAATATACTGATTTCCTTTCTTTTGTATGTATACCCAGCAGTAAGATTGCTGGATCATATGATATCTCAGTTTTTAGTTTTTTTCAGGAGCCTCCAAACTATTCTCCAAAGTGGTTGTACTCATTTACATTCCCACCAACAGTGTACACCAAAGATTCCCTTTTCTCCACATCCTCATCAGCATTTGTTACTGCCTATCTTTTGAATAGAAGCCATTTTAACTGGAGTGAGATAATATCTCATTGCAGTTTTGATTTGCAATTCTCTGATGATCAATGATGTTGAGCACCTTTTCATATGTCTGCCATTTGTATATCTTCTTTTGAGAAATGTCTATTCAAATCTTTTGACCATTTTTGATTGGATTGTTAGACTTTTCCCTATAGAGTTATTTGAGCTCCTTCTACATTCTGGTTCTTAATCCCTTGTCAGATAGGTAGTTTGCAGATATTTTCTCCCATTCTATGGGTTGTCTCTTCGCTTTGTTGATTGTATCCTTCACTGTGCAGAAGCTTTGTAACTTGATGTGATCCCATTTGTCCATGTTGCCTTTGGTTTCCTATGCTTGTACCTACACTCAAGAAATCTTTGCCCAGACCAAAGTCCTGGAGATTTTGCACAATGTGTTTTGTAGTAGTTTCATAGTTTGAGGTCTTAGATTTAAGTCTTTAATCATTTTGACTTTTATTTTTGTATATGGTGATAGATAGGGGTCTAGTTTTATTCTTCCAGCAGAAGTTTCTTTGATGATGGAAATGTTCTAATGTGATTAGATTACATTAGGAAATGATTTACTGTTCAATGTAGTATCCTCTAGCCCCATGTGGCCATTGAGCACATAGGCTATGGATAGTGGATAGAATTATTTGACTTCAATACATTTAAATTTAAATAGCCACATGGGACTAATGGCTACTGTATTGGACAACACAGTTTGGTAGGAGAGGCTGACATTAAAGAAGTAGATGCAAAACTGGCTGGGCACAGTGGCTCATGTCTGTAATCCCAGCACTTTGGGAGGCTGAGTCAGGAGGATCACCTGAGGTCAGGAGTTCGAGACCAGCCTGGCCAACATGGTGAAACCCCGTCTCTACTAAAAGTACAAAAATTAGCCAGATGTGATGGCAAGTGTCTGTAATTCCAGCTACTCGAGAGGCTGAGGCAGGAGAATCGCTTGAACTGGGGAGGTGGAGGTTGCAGTGATCTGAGATCGCACCATTGCACTCCAGCCTGGGGGACAAGAGTGAGACTTCCTCTGGGGAAAAAAAGAAAAGCAAATATAAAACCAAGGCAGGTACTGTGGAGGAAATAAACAGGTGATGTGATGGGAGTGGTAGAGGAGGTTGGCTTCAGGGAGGGGTGTCAGGACAGCCTCTAGATGAGAAGAAGCCAGACTCATGAGAAGCTGAAGGAAGAGGATTGCAGGCAGAGGAAACAGTAAGTGAAAAGGCTGAGCCTGGGATTCCTCAGAAGTGCACTGAATGCTCTGACAGCTGTCCCTTTCCAGGTCCACATCGAGGCTGGAGGCTTCTACTTTGGGATGGCAAACTTTCTCATCTGGGGGGACCTCTTCTGTGTGGGAGCATGCGTTAGGCTCAAGAGTGACCAAAACGACCCTGCTGAGATCTGCCCCAGGTGAGCTGCCATCTCTTCTCTGCACAGCAGCTGGTGCAGTAGCTGACCTCATATCCTGGTGCCTCCAGCCACGTTCTTTTAGTTCTCATACCATAGGTATACACAGGCAGCACAGTAGCTGTTTGCTGCCTAACCTAGTTTCTGCATGTAAACCTTTTCTGATTTCTCTGGGGATATAACTTACTTCCACTCTTTGACTCTTTTCTTTATCCACATTCCAATGACTATGACTTTCCTGTCTTTTTACCTCCTTCACCCAATTTGTGTCCTCTCATTTGTTCTGTTCACCAGTTTGCTGACTCTTCTCCCTTCAGCATCTCCCACAAGGCATATATGTGTTTCTATTTCTAGTGTTATCTGTCTATAGCACCACAAAGCACTTGAAATATAAGACATTTGATATTTGAGATATGACTGGCCTTATTATTATTATCTCTATCATAGTTGTTATCATCACCATCATCATTCCAACTTTTACAGATGAGAAATAAAAATGAGGCCTAGGGAGATGTAGTGCCTTGCTTTAAGTCACCAGCTGGTAAATAGCCCAGCTATGATGTCTGACTCTGAATTCAATGCTTTTCCAAAGTACTCTACCCATCTTCCTCATCATGTTACTTCCCTATTGAGCTGGTCAGTAATTGAACTGCCTTTCAAGTTTGAGAACTTAAGGAACTCAAATAAATTGTTTCTTTTCCCTGTTTGAGAAGACCTGCAGCTTCTCATTTTTCCATGCTCACTCCTATGGCCAGAGTCAGTTACAAAGATATTGTAGTCTGAATAACTAAGAACATGCTTTGTTATTTTCAAAAATTTTAACTGAAATTAAGACACCAAAAAAAAAAGTTATCCTAGAGGATTCTAGGATCTCCAAATATATTTTTTAATAGACTCCTTGAGCTTAAGAAGTACTGACTTGTGTTTGTTTATTCTAGTTCACAATCCTGTTTAGAGAAGGCCGACCCTTGCTGCAGCAATCTTGACTAATACCTACCAGCCCCACTATCTCCTATTGTAAATGCAGTTTCCAGAATGTGGAAGAGAGTAGGTTCAGGGGGCTAAAAAGAAATCCTGTTGGAAAGGCAAAAACGGGTCTGTGGAGGTGAGGGCTTCTAAGTTTTTTGCTTTCAAAGCTGTGCTGTGCCTGCCTTTTCTTCTCCACATCGGGAACCTGCAGTTCACAGGAAGAGGATTTATGATCACGTTAATCTGGGCTGTTGGGCCTCAGATTGCAGACCTTAAGAATAAAATAAATGAAATATTTTTATACATCTCTCCTAATTCTTTCATAAACTTTGAAACTGAAAACCATCTTGGGAGGAAGGCACTGTCCTGTAAGCCCAAGGGGTGGTGCTTTGCAGGGTTTACATGTGTAGCCTCTGTAATTCTGACCACTTGGATTTGAAGTCTGACTCTACCCCTTTGCCAGCTACATGAGCTTGGGCAAGCTCACCTCTCTGTGCCCCAGTAATGGCATTTAGCAGGTAGAATTTTTCAATATTAAATGTAGTAATATATGTGAAATACACAAGTAGTTGACAAATGGCTGCTATGATTTTTATCATTCCCGAAAAAGTTATAGATGCTATACAGTGTAGGAATGTCACAATCATTTCTTTTTTCTGAATTGAATTAAATCGTGTTAAGCCCTCATTCACTAAGATTGGCAAATTTGTCCAATAGTAGGTAATTTTATGGATCTTCTCACTTCTTTGTATCCTATACCTACCTCCAGACTTAGCCCAGAAGATGGAGAAGGGCCTGGTCTTCAGTCTGTGCTGGTCCCACTGTTGGTCTGCCATGCTGAGAGCTGGGCCTTTCCTGTCTGTCCGGTACTGCCCTGGGGTCCTATCACCTGGCCCAAGGATCCCATGCTGCCATCCCCACTTGAGCCACTACCTTTCCCCATTACACTGTATCACATTCAACTGAAGTCCTGCTCTCTGTGACCATGGAATCCTAAAACCCCAATCTTGGACCACCAAACTATCTCCTACATGATTAACACCTTGACCTTCTCTAACCTCAAAACCAGACAGCTGCCAATCCCTTCCTGTAGCGCAGGCAGCTTTATCCTCTTGATGAGACTCAACACATTCCAAACAGGAGCAGAATGCCAAATTCTGCACATTTTTTTAGGAAGGTTATGGTAAATATTTGAGCTTGAATCCTTTAAGACAGAGATTGGACTCCTTAGTTTGGGCCACAGGCTCACTACAGAATTATCCAGAATAATTCACACATTTATGTTATAGCCCCTGTAGGTATTTTAATTTTTAAATACTAGCATTAACAAAGCCCTGAGTGGAGGTTTTCTTTAAGCTTCAGTGCTCTAGTTACTCTACATTCTCATGGTAATGCCTGTTTTTAGGTTTCAAGACACATAAAAAAATTAATTACTTTCCAGGGCAGGGAATCCATAACTGTAAACACAAGGCCTGGTTATTTTTCTTAAAAGAAGAAAAATAAATATTATCTCATTCTTGTGAATGCAGCAGTGAAGGCATAGGACAGAGACACATATTATAAAATAATTTCAATATTAAATTATAAAGCATCCTGATATGTTAAATTTTTACAGAAAAGAAGTCTGAATTATATATTAGTGGCTTTCCCCAAATTCATTGGTAAATAGCAGAGTTTTTAATTCCATATTGCCCCTCTTTGCTGCAATAAATCTCCAGCAAATGGAGACCCTTAATGATAGATACTTCATTACTTATGGAATTAATGATAGAGATTTTAGTTTGGGCTGTTAGAATCTTGGCATTGAGCTCTGTACCATTTTGTGCACGTCCAGAAAAGAAAACATTTTTTTGCAGCATCAGGCAATTGATATTTTCATGAGATTATCATAGTTCTCTTTTAAGATAACCCTGCATTGGTGGTTTCTTTTCTTTTTTTTTTTTTTCTATCTTTTTTTCTCTTTACTCTTCTGATATTTCCACAGACAGTGATTATTATTGATCTTCTCTATCACATGTGGACATTTTATGGTGAGACTATCAGATTTTTTCTTTTTTTTTTTTTAACTGGAGAATTATCATGCAGCTTGTATAAATTTTCCATGCTGAATTCCATTAACCCCAAATCCAGGTGTGTAAAAACACATTAATTTGTAAGAAGCAAGAAAATTGCATTTTAACTCAAAATCTAAGTCTGAACACCACTGAAATAAAATGGGCCTTAAAAATGAGTTGTTCAGTTGTATGTATGTATCTGGTAAATAACAGATGAGAATGCTTATAATCAGAAATACATATTACTTCCCTTTGAAATGTTTTATGGAGAAGACCTTTGATCTTTGTCGTTTGTTCCCCATCTCTGCCTCATCTTTCCCTTTTCTATTCATTATACGAATGTGTCTTGATCATCTTGTGAAGGTGCTAACAGATTTGAACTTGATTCTGTAGGTAATAAGGAGTCAGCCACTATTTTAAAGCAAGAACATATAACATCACTAGTCATCAGGGAAATGCCAATTAAAACCACAATGCAATATCACATCATATCCGTGAGAATGGCTATTATCAAAAAGACAAGATAAGTGTTGGTGAGAATGTGGGGAAAAGGAAACCCTTGCACACTCTTCATGAAAATGTAAGTTAGTACAGCTATTATGGAAAAGAGTATGGAGGTTCCTTAAAGTATTAAAAATAAAACTACCACGTGACCAAACAATCTCACTTCTGCTTAATACATATCCAAAGGACATGAAATCAGTAAGTGGAAGAGATATCTGCATTCCCATGTTTATTGTAGCACTATTCACAATAGCCAACATATAAAACCAACCTAGGTATCTATCAATGAATAAATAAAGAAAATGTCTTATACTGTATATACACAATGGAATACTATTAGGCTTAGTAAGAAAGAAATCCTGTTATTTGCAACAACATGTATGAAGCTGGAAGGCATTATGTTAAGTAAACCAGACTCATAAAGACAAAAACTGCAGGATCTCATTTATATGTGGACTGTGAAAAAGTCAAACTCATAGAAACAGAATAGAATGGTGGTTACCAGAGGCTGTGGGGTGGGGAACTGGAAAGATGTTGGTCAAAGGTCACAAAATTTCAGTGAGATAGTAGAAACAAGTTCAAGAGATCTACTGTACGTCATGGTTACTTCTATTAATCACAACATATTGTATATAGAAATTGCTGAGAGTAGATTTTGACTATTCTTATCACAAAAAGATAAGTGTATGTGTTCATGCATGTGTTAAATACCTTGATTTACCTATCTTACAATGTATATACATCTATCAAAACATCATGTTGTATACATCACTATATGCTATTTTTATTTTTCAATTAAAAAATAAAGAAAATAAAGCAGAGGCATAATATGATCATGTCCACTTCTTAGGATTGCAATAATATCAATGGCAAACAAACTAGGATTGTTGATTCTCTAGGCTTTGGGACTGGTACCAAGGATAAGAGAAGGGAATAAGAGCAGACATATGAAGAAACCACAGGTGATAGGAAACTGTGAGATTCATATTGAGTACTAAGTGGGGATGTACTGGCAGGGAATGATAGCTGAATGAATACTAGGGAATAAATGGTGTCAGCTAATACTCCTCCCACCCCAAACACTGGTGACACACATATTCTCTTTCTTGTTCTCTCCCCTGAAACTGGTGCTACTTGGAAAAGTCTTTCATTCCAGCTTGTCTGCCCTGGAACTCTTTGTTCTTTTGTTTCCGTGGTTGCAGGATCTAGCAAATTGAACACAGTCCCTACAGAGCACTGAATTGTGGATGTTAAAATTTACGATGGAGCAATTTGGTTGTGCCGTGTTCCAGAAGAAATGGAGACACTTAATTTTTCACGTGCTTCAGTGGCAGCCACTTGTTATGACTTCAGATCAAAAGGTGGTGCAAAGTTAGTTTTGAATTATTTTAACATGTGCAATCGGAACATTGAGATGATTTATGAAAACAAATGATCTGAGTTGGCACTAAGGGGTTTTGAGACTCATTTTTCAGCCATTTATATTTAATCTTTCTGAATATCTTCGGCTCTGCTGATACCAACACTCACTTCTGAAGCCAACAAGCCGTCTGCTTATAAATACTGCATCAACTGGTAAATC
Source organism: Chlorocebus sabaeus (assembly GCF_047675955.1). Classification (NCBI taxonomy): domain Eukaryota; kingdom Metazoa; phylum Chordata; class Mammalia; order Primates; family Cercopithecidae; genus Chlorocebus; species Chlorocebus sabaeus. Next base: position 37,844,559 of record NC_132926.1, on the reverse strand, counting down.
ACATTAATTTGATTTTGTTCATTCCACTCAGCTTCTAAGAAGGTAGCATGCCTTTTAGGCTGCACAGACCTTGGTAATCTAAATAGGAGCAGACCTGACAAAATCTTAATTAGATGTAGACCAGGGCTAACGTTTGCCACCCCTTGGAAATAGTGTTGTTCCCAAGGGGCCCTACCCAGACGCTGGTGCATTCTTGGGGAAGTAGGGCCTCATGAGCCCATTTCCTTTTGAGAGACCTTACAATAAATTCCTTACAGGGGTCTCCTTTGTGTTACTGCTCATTCTTCTGTCTGGGGAATACTCTGGCTTAATCACAGGTGAACATAGACACGAATTTCCAGGTACATTTATACTATTTCTCTGATCAAGGGACTGGAGCTAGAAGAAGTGAAAGAGAAGCAGTACAGTGGCTAAAGATGAACTCTGAGATGGCAGAGATGGGTCAGATTCCTACCACTGCTTTAAACCAGCTATAGACTCAGCCTAATTTTTAATCTTCAAGCCTCATTATCTTTACTTATAAGTTGAGCTTAATATACAGGATTTATTTTATGTCATTATTATAAAAGTTAAGACAATGTATAAAAAGTGCTTAGGCCAGTTCCTCACATATTATAAGAAGTCTATAATAATGTATATATTATCATGTATTCCTGTTCATGTGACGTTATTTGAGAGGTGACAGAAGGCTCTCTACTTCCAACATTTCTTGTTAGTGCTATTTTAACAATAAAGAACTTTCCTAGGTTTAAGGAACTAGCATTTAATTATACTGAGTGATATGCAAATATATGCAAATAATGAATTTCTATAGGTACATACACATTCCTGAGACTGACTTTATTTGAATGTAACATGGAATTGAGAAAAGGGGCTTAAAACTTATCAACTCTGGTGTTTTTTTTTTTTAAGTCACAAAATTGTTATTTGCTGACATGTATACATGTCTTTTATTTGAACTCACCCTCGATTACAAGACTTATATATCACTAAGAGTTTTTTGAAGAGAGAACAAAGAAACATTTCACTAGATGCATATTTTGATTATAAGGTAAATTCTGATTTCGTAAGTATTAAAATATGGGGGGAAACCAACTTATAATTGAGGAACGATCTGTCTACTTAGAAATACTGGTATTTAGTATACATAAAAATATGTACCATAAACATGATTCTACAACTCTAAAAAAAATTCTGTAACTTCCTTTTATCACTTAATACATCATAGACTTTTGTTCAGTTCTATATATATATAGATAGATCTATCCAACTATAAGAACTACTACTCATAAGTTCATAAGTTTAATATATATATGTACCATGTCAATTTGATCATTCTCTTATTGATATTGTTCAACAGATATTTTAAGCTTTTATTGCCATGGACTCCTTTGAGAATCTGTAGACCTTTTCCCAAAACCATTTTCAAGAACCCAAGATTTGTATACATTTTCAATGACTTCATATTACCCCTGGGGTTCACCCCTAGGCCCTCCCACCCTCTGTCTAGCCTAAGATCCTTAGAACCTCCACCTGTGGTCAGCCTAAGATCCTTAGAGCCTTTAAACTCTGCAATTATTATCTGCCATAAAGAAACACACATGAAAACAATAATAAACTGTAAAACAGAGCTTTATTTTATGTTGAAATTAAGATATCTTAGTTCTAAACATTCCGATTGCAAAATTCTGAATACATTCATTGAATAAATGATATGTCATTTATGAGGATTCCTGCTTTGCTGAGCCTGAAGCATGTGTACAGTCTGTCTATTCGTTAATATAAAAATAAACTTTATGTGTTAACTAGAAAGCAAAGTCAGTTGCTAAGTGAATTTCATATGAGACATACAAATCAGTACAGACTCTGCTATTCTAGGGTTTAACTTTCAAATTTTCGTTTAGAGTGTCATGTATTTGAAAATATCATTAATAATAGGTAACATTTATTTGATGGTATTATAGCTAAGAATAGCTAACATTTATGGAGAACTTGATATGTGTTAGACCCTTTACTAAGTACTTTAAATGCATTGTCTTATTTGGTCTTCACAACATCCCCAGGAGGTGGGTGATCTTATCAATCTAATTTTACAGATGGAGGAACTGAATTTTACAGAGATGAAATAAGTTACCCAAAGTCACACATCTAGAACATTCTGGAGCTGGGAAACAGACCTACTACTGCCATGTTTATGGCTTGCCCTCCAGTCATTTTATACAGATATGAATTTTCAGATGACAACAATATCAAACACATTTTTTTTGAGATTTTGTTATCATGTTAGCTGCTCTCCATATGGCCTTAACTTTGCAGATTAAAATAAAAATATGAACAGCATCAAAAAAGAGAAATAAATTCCAAAATTTGTCTTCTTGCTTTAAGTTCAGAGACCTTCAGAAGGAATATTCAGAAGATAGCAATTTACATTTGAGGGATGTCAAATCTCTGAACTCTCAAACTAAATTTTGATGTTAGGAAAGGTGAAACTTCTGGAGGAGTACCACCCATTGGGAAGAGACAGAGACAGGTAGTGGGAACATGATGGGCTAGTCTGAAGACCCTGCCTTGCATAGAGTGTCTCTCACCTCTGTGGGCTTTAGTTTACTTCCATAAAATAGCAGGCAGGGAGAAAATTCAATATCCACTCATAGTTCTCAAACTCACATCTCCTACCTATCATTTCTTTTTCTTTTCTTTTTTTAGCCTACCATCTTACAGATAGTTTCTGACAGTTGGTCCTTCATTGCTAATCTCCACTCTGCTTCTCCCTTTGCTTTCTTCCACATTTGTTCAAGGCATTCTCAGGGATGTATTAGGAAGATAGCAGGGTGATTTCTGGCTCCCTTTTTCTTTTGCTCTAGCTACTCCCCTTGCCCAGAATGTCCTTTTTGCTCCATTCTTGATATAAAAATCCTATCTATTCTTGTAAATCAGCTTAAATCTAGTAAGGTCAACCCATTTGGGAGAAATATCTGTGTAGCTTCTGAGACATTGAAGGGAGAAATTTTAGCCCTTGTTGACCTCCCTTCTCTGGAGCTTGTAGAACACAATTAAGTTGTGAATTCTACTGAGTTTATTGCACTCTTGTTTCATATGTGATTTTCTTATTCCTAAGAAGATTACAAAATTTTTAAGCCAGGGCCATGTTTTATACTTATAACACCCACATAACATGGTTAAAAGCTACAACAGTCTCACTCAATGAAATATACATGCTTGGCTATCTTTACTTTACAGTGTCCATATTTTAACTTTTATATCTTTATGTCTCATATGAGAAGTTTGAAAAAAATCTCTCTGAATATACAACTCAGGAAATATTAAGGAGTATGCTTTTTCTCTAAGTATGTGTCGTTTACATATATAAGTATATACAGGTTGAAAAGTCACTCATTCAAACAAACCTTTAATCTCCTTTGTATATTTGCAATATAACAAATGGTCTTCAGGTTTTTCATGAAACCCATCTAAATTTCATTGTGTAAGGAGAGAAAGAAGGCAAGGGGGACAACCATACAGAAAGATTCTGAAAGGTCAGTTTCAGAATTTTCACTTGAATTTCAGTGCTGGGTTTACTGCCCATTGGAAGAAGGGCTCCAGTTCCTAACGTGTATTTGTCTGCATCCCAGGAGTTTTTATTTACTTAGGCTGCTTTCTTTGCAAATGGTGATTCATTTAGCTTAATCCTTGTCAAATCACTGGAGATAGAATTGAAATGTAAATTTTCTTCCTTTATTCCTCTTTCTACCTGTGGGGAGAAAGGCTGGGAAAGGACAACATACTTTCTCCCCAACACCTAATGCTGAAAACAAACATGACAATAAGCTCCCCTCCCTTTTCCCCTTCCTTTCCTTCCTTTTCATGCCCTTCTCTCCATTCCCTTCCCTTCTTTTTTCCCTTCTCTTCTCTTGCCTTCATTTTCTTTATTTTATTAATAAGGCACACAGTCGCATTTCTTGCATATTAAATGACTCAGATCAAAGAGATTAGGTAACAGTCTTTGAATATGATTTAAGCTCTCAGTGGTTTTTCCATTTCATGGAAACGGTAATACCTAGAAGTTTGCTGCTTCTAGGTATTACTTTGAATATCCTTTGGCCCTTTGAACCTAAGGAAAAGGACCCCTGGATTAGGAGATGAGTTACTCTTTTAGGTTACAACTTCTTATACTCGTATAGGTTGCCAACTTCAGCTTTGCCCATGTAAGGAAAAAAGAGGTGCATCGCAAGGCTGCCAGTCACTTGTGATTTTTCAGGGTGTTCCTGCTTACTGGCATTCAGCTAAAGAGTTAAATAGGGAGGAAATCCATGCCAGTGCTCCATGTGCAGCCACTGTTTCCTAGTATGAGGGGATGGAAACCAAGGCAGGTAGGGGTGAGACCTTTACCTTTCCATAGCTCGAGAGCAATTCCTGCTCATCTCGGGTGTTACTCCAGAATATAATCTTAGGCGATGTAGAATCAGAATCTATGACCTTTTCTTGAAATCTGGAGTCTTCTGGGATGAATTGTAATGGGAAAAAAGGTATAAAATAAAAACACTCTAGCCATCAAAGATTTTGAATATGCCTGATGCTGTAGTAGAGTCTGGTCAGACAGAGATAAATTAAATATAACCAAGGTATGTTCTCTCCAGAAACTCCCAGCTTAGTGGATGGTGCAATAACTGATGAATAGAAGACTGTCTAAAGAACGGAGGATATAACATTTGAGCTGGGCCTCAAAGAATAGGCCGGAGTTTGCTAGGTGGAGAAAGAGGTGAAGGAAAATATTATAGCTTTAACTCTTCAAATATGCACAATTCTCTGTATTTCCCTTTGTCTAACATCCTAGGAAAGGTATATTTTTCTTTCTTCTCTTTTGAGCCAAAGCCCTCCTTGTTAAAGTGTACCCCAAGGACACCTGCTCATCTGCTCAGAATCACATAGAATGCTTTTAATTAATTAATTAATTAATTTTTATTTTGAGTCTCACTCTGCCACACAGGCTGGAGCACAGTGGTGCAATCATAGTTCACTGCAGCCTCGAAGTCTTGGGTTCAAGTGTTCCTTTTACTTCAGCCTCTAGAGTAGCTGGGACTACAGGCACATGGCACCACACTCGGGTAATTTTTTTTTTTTTTTTTTTTTTTTGTAGAGACGAGCTCTCACTGTGTTGTTCAGGCTGGCCTCAAATTCCTGACGTTAAATGATCCTGCGGCCTTGGCCTACCAAAGTGCCGGGATTGCAGGCATGAGCCACTGTGCCTGACCGCCTAGACTGTGTTTTAGAATGCAGAGGTTTAGGCCCTGTTGAAGACCAACTGAAATGGAATTTACAGGGGTTGGGTATAGGTATTTGCAGAAATGCAAAGGTGGTGAGAGGTTTAAGCTATTTCCATATTTTAAAGCTGTTGTCATATTGAAATTGAGGAAATGTCACCAACAGAGTAAACAAAACTGACTTTTGGTCAGGTGGTACACTAACTGTCTGCTCCTCTTCCCCAGTGGCCCTGTTAGTAAATTCCACAAAAGTACTGTCTCAGTCCTTTCAGGCTACCAAACCACAGTGCCACAAACTGGGGGCTTATAAACTACAGAAATTTATTTCTCACAGTTTGGGAGGATGGGAAGTCCAAGATCAAGGTGCCAGCAGATTTTGTGTTTGGTGAAGACCTACTTTTAGGGCTGTCTTCTCACCGCACCCTCAGATGGTAGAAGGAACTAATGAGCTCCTTTGGGCCTCTTTTATAAAGTCATTAATCCCATTCATGAGAGCTCTGCCTCCCACAGGCCCTACCTCCCAGTTCCATCACCTTGAGGGCCAGGATTTCCCCCATATGAGTATAGGGAGTGGATATAAACTATCTGATCATAGCAGGTGTCCTAGGCAGCTTATCAAGTACTAATCTGCAGAACCACTCTTGAGACTTGCTGTCTAGCTGCCTACTCTGAGGACACAGAGGACACTGAGGTTCAGAAGGTTCAGAAAGTGGCCACTCCCTTATTTTTCAAATAAGAAAAGATTGACAATGCAGTCATACCCAATAAATACTGCATCAGAAATTACATTTCTCCAAGTGCCTACTGTGCCCGGTCTCTATAGGATTGATTATAAATGGAACAGCCTCCCAGAATGTTTCTCACAGTTTAGGTTATAAGTTCTCTGCATTATAAACACTTCAGAATGTTTTCTGTAGAAGCATTTCCACTCAGCACCTATCAGATAGTGGCATGAAGTGGTAGGGACTCTTCAATGGAGCCAAATTGTCCTAAGTAGGTCATCATTAACCCTCTTTTGTGAAGAGAATGGCCATATCAGTAATGAATTAAAGTCATAGACAGATTGAAAGGGGAGTTTTGGGGATTTTTACATTGCATGACCATTGCTTCTTATGCTAATAAGAAGTTTGCTGTGTGTTGTATCACAGTAAGTTATAACTGCTTTTTAATGCTTTACATGCGATTTTCATGCTTCTATCTCTAGAACAGTGATTTCAAGTGGGGGCAATATGACCCCTCCAACACTTGGCAATATCTGGAGACATTTTTGGTTGTCATCACTGGGGATGGGATGCTACTAGCATCTAGTGGGCAGAAGCCAGTCAAGCGGCTAAACATGCTACCTTGCACCTTACAACCTCCAATGACAAAGAATTGTTTGGCTCCAAATGTCAGTAAAGTCAAAGCTAAAAAACCCTGCTATAGAGTCAGGATTCTTTATCTAGGGGTCTTATTCTAGAGGCTAGAAGTCAATGGATGTGCCCCTCTGAAAATTTGTGCAAAGCCTTGTGTGTATGTGCATTGTCTAGTAGAGAAGATCTGTGATTTTAATCTGATTCTGAAATTCCTCAAAGGTGACAAATCACAAAACTTCTGTCCTTGTCCTGGCCCATACCCAGAATGTCTTCCCCATTGATTTTTGGAACCATATCCCTTTCTTTCAATGAAAACCTAGTTAGCATTCCTGTGTAAATGTGAACAGATAAAAAGTATGACCCTCTATCTTTTTTTTTTTTTTTAATTATACTTTAAGTTCTGGGATACGTGTACAGAACTTGCAGGTTTGTTAGATACGTATACACGTGCCATGGTGGTTTGCTGGATCCATCAACCCGTCATCTACATTAGGTATTTCTCTTAATACTATCCCTCCCCTAGCCTCCCACCCCCCGACAGGCCCCAGTGTGTGATGTTCCTGCCCTGTGTCCATGTGTTCACATTGTTCAACTTCCACTTGTGAGTGAGAACATGCGGTGTTTGATTTTCTGTTCCTGTGTTAGTTTGCTGAGAATGATGACTTCCAGCTTCATCCACGTCCCTGCAAAGGATATGAGTTCATCCTTTTTTTAAATTTTTTTTTTTTTTTTTTTGAGATGGAATCTCACTCTGTTGCCCAGGCTGGAGTGTAGGGGTGTGATCTTGGCTCACTGCAACCTCCACCTCCTGGGTTCAAGCGATTCTTCTGCCTCAGCCTCCCAAGTAGCTGGGACTATAGGTACACACCACCCCACCCCGCTAATTTTTGTATTTTTAGTGGAGATCAGGTTTCACCATATTGGCCAGGCTGGTCTCAAACTCCTGAGCTCGTGATCTGCCCACCTTTGCCTCCCAAAGTGCTGGGATTACAGGCGTGAGTCATGGTGCCTGGCCGAACTCATCCTCTTTTATGGCTATATAGTATTCCATGGTGTTTATGTGCCACATTTTTTTTATCCAGTCTATCACTGATGGGCATTTGGGTTGGTTCTAACTCTTTGCTGTTGTGAACATTTCTGCAGTAAACACACGTGTACATGTGTCTTTATATCAGGATGATTTATAATCATTTGGGTATATACCCAGTAATGGGATTGCTGGTTCAAATGGTATTTCTGGTACTAGATTGTTGGGGATGTTATAAGGTAGATGGTCTTCTTGTGGAAGACCACAAAAGGTTAAATATTTGCACAAGAAGACTGTCTATCTTGTAACATCCCCCTTCACTCTCAACTGTGTCCTGGTCCTGGTTTGAATGATAAGTTGCAAAGTAATGATTCAGATGTATTATGTCCACTTTGAGTCTCTCCATGATTTCAGGAGTTCCTCACTGCTGAGGCATAAACTCTGTGTTTCAAAAATAAATCCATGCATGAAAATATACAAATACACAGAACCCCTTCGTTGCTAACTACCACCTCAGGCTATGCAATCCTTTTGGGGTATAGAAGGAGAAAAGACTGTATAACAAGTGCCACAATTATGTTAAATATTTTACTCAGGATATCTTTATGTACTAAAAACAGATAACATTTAGAAATCTCATTATGGATACAAAACACTTGCCAAATTAGGGTGTGTTCTCATCACAATCTGTGGCCTATATAGCTAAAAAAGTCCCATAAAATATTCAAAATGTATCTAAAGTCTAGTCCCAAGAGAGTCACATTTTATATATTTTACTTTGTTGTTATGAGGCTGGCGTTATTTTGTGTGTGTGTGTGTGTGTGTGTGTGTGTGTGTGTGTGTGTGTGTGTGTATAATTATCTAGCACTTGTTTCTGGGAAAGTCAGTTAACATTTCTCCAAATCCAGGAAAATAATTCTGTAAAATGTGGTAACTGTAATCAATTTTCTCTAAAGTGCCTTCCAATCTAGAATTCCATGCTTGTTCGTTCATTCATCCATTCACTCATTCACTCATTGATCTCTTCAAACTAATAGAGCAACTGCTCTCACCTAGGTTCTGTGCATGGCCCTGTAGGTACAGAAATGAGAATTACCCTTTTAGACCCCAAGAATTTCAGGGCCCAGTAGGCAAAGTTGATATCCATGTTACCATGGGTGTATGGAGCTGAATCCCTAGCATAGCTGGAGGAAAAAGAGAAGACAGGTGATTCAGATATGGAGAGGAAGATATGTTCATTTACTATTTGAATATAATTCAGTAATGAATTCCTCTGGGAAGACGATAGATCCTCTTCTAATATAAACTCTGTTCTGGCAGGAAATCACCTCTTCCCTTTGGATCTCTGGTTTTAAGAGTGGAAGGGTGGGGTGACTAATGACAGAGGCTTTGCTATTAGCTCTGGGTTTGAATCTCAGCTTTAGGGCTTACTCTACCATCTTAGGCAAGAATGATCATTGCCTTGAGGTTCTAAGTTTCCTCATCTTTGGACTGGGAATAATAATATGATTACTGATATTTATAATATCATATTATTTAAATAATATCATATTATTTGAAATAATATGATTATTTTAAAGGGTTATTTAAATTGATTGAAGAAAATGATGTGTGAAAAGCACCTGGCACCTAGTAAGTACTCCTTAAAAGTTAGTTTAGGGTGTTGTTGGATGTGGTTTTCATAACTGAAAGAGCATAGGCAGTACTGTCCGACACACTTGAGCTCAAACCCGAGCCCTGCCACTGACTAGGGGTGTGATAGCAGGCAAATGACTTCCTCATCCCAGCCTCAGCTTCCTTATCAGTTTAATGTGAATAATAAAATACACCACACAGAATTCTTCTAATGATTTAAGAAGACAGTGTGTGTAAAGTGATTGGCATATAATAACATCTACTTTGGAAGTCATTTCTCTTTCCTTAAGTTCTTTCCATTTGTTTTACATTGTTCCTCCACTGAAAACTTCTATACAGTCTCTCATTTGGTCACTCATTTGTTCATTAAAAAATGGTTTTATATGCCAGGCACGGTGGTTCATGCCTATAATCCCAGCACTTCAGGAGGCAGATCACTTGAAGTCAGGAGTTCGAGACCAGCCTGGCCAATGCAGTGAAACCCAGTCTCTACTAAAAATACAAAAATTAGCCAGACATGGTGGCAGACACCTGTAATTCCAGTTACTCTGGAGGCTGAGGCATGAGAATCACTTGAGCCCGGGAGGCAGAGGCTGCAGTGAGCCAAGATCGTGCCACTGCACTCCAGACTGGGTGACAGAGGGGGACTTCATCTCAATTTTTTTAAAAAAGCATTTTTGTGTGTGTGTGTGCTAAAGTGAATCCAGATTTCAAAGTCAGTCTTCAGGGAGGCAAGGACCAATACTGTATCTGATTTATCTCGTCACCGTCCTTCTGCTTATGGTGGCCCCATTTTAGCGACTGGAGCTCTCTAACCAGGCATAGGTGCTCGCTGCACCTGCCTCTTCCTGTTTCTTTGTGACCGACTCTCCCTTAGGAGATGAATACGTGATAAGTTCAAATGATCTCTGCTTCAGGAACATCAGAGTCAAACTGGAAAGGAGGGAGTTTTCAGGGAGAACAATTGCCTCTGGAGAGGGAGTGTGGGAAATTGGTGCTAAATTGCCTACTCTCATTTCATTCTTATCTCACATGTGCATGTCAGGATCTTTGTCTCCAGTGTGACACCTCCCGAAGATCATCAGTTACTGCTGGGAGAGCCACTATCTTTTCCCTTGTCTTCTGCCTCTTTGAAGCTTTTCCCTGGCATACATTCCCTGCAACTATTTGTCCTGCTATTATGATAAATGTGCTATCTGTTGTTCTCAAATTTTGGGTAGTAGTCAAGGTGTAATGCAGGTTGATGGGCTTTATTTAGTTTGGTGGTGACATATTTATTTTATTCATTTCAGATTTTGTGTGTGTGTGTGAAATTTAGTTCTATAATAAAAGGGACTTTTTAATGTTTGTTAGATGATTGCATTCTTAAGCCCTTTGTTCTTAGACATTTGATTTCCTATGGTCACTTTTGGAATGAAAATAATATCCTAAAAACATAAACAACAAAATCATGGTCCAAACCAAATTCAAGCCCCTTCCATGCTTTTGAATCCAGGCATTTTGCGTGCAATGACTAGGTGAAGGTACGGCTCTGGTGGCACAGTCAAGCTTCTGCACCTGCAGTTCTTGAATCTAAGCCACAATTGCTGATGTTCCACTGGAAAGGACACATACTAGAAAGGAGGGTTAGAAAAAGAAATGTTACTTTTCATTTTTTGTTTTCTCTCTGCCTTAGTGAGTGTACTTGGATTAATTGAAAATGGGTGGGCAATGCCGAACATATATTGTAGTCCACTGGCTTTCAGAAAGCTGAACAGAACAATAAGCGAGCATGACTCCACAGGTTATCACATCCAAGTAGATCCAATGGCATTTTATGGTACGAGATTCTGTAAAATAAAGTGGGACTTATTAATGTGTAACTACATAGTCATTATATATTTGTACTCTGTAGCATATATAATTAGAGTTATACTGACTGTATAATTTATGGATGGTAGGCACAGTTAGGACTGTTCAGATAACCATGTACTGCAATTATGTAGTAATTTCTATTCTTTGAGTAAAAGTAGTAACCAATAAAGTGAAAACTGGCAAGTAATTGCCTTATAATTATTTTGGGAAAGGAATTGTTCCAAGTAACACAACTGAAGGTAAACAGATGAACCTTTCATTTGATAGGTGATGCTAGCGGGTTATCAGAAGCTCTGCAGTCATATCAAGACAGGTTCCATGCTATTTTTTTTTCTGTTCTTTTTTTTACTTTAAGCAATCTGGGTAGTATGTTGATTTCATAGAATCTAAATGAATCCTACTTATGGCTGTTTTAGTAATTATCATTAGAGATTGCTTTCAAAACTGGGTGCAGGTTAATACAGAGCAGAGCAAATCCTCATTTTTTTTTTTCTTTTATATCTCTCTTGTTTCTTTGATGACAAGCTGTCATTGCGACAAGCATAGAAGTGAGCTTATCTATCCCGGAAGCCTTTCCATTTGTTATTTTTAATAATTTCCAGGACAACTCTTTTTATACTCAAACTTTCTTGTTGTGAGATATTCTTTCTAGAAGAGGGCTTAAAAGATTTCCCTTGCGGATATTCTGATTTGCCATAGCTAATATTTTATTTTGTACTGGAGTGGATTTGGTAGAAAAAGATAATTCATTTATGCAGTCAAGTCCTCTAAACGGTCTTACGTTCAATTGTGAAGCTTATTTAAATAACATTTATTTATTCAATCACTCTTCTAATTAGATCAATAGGGAACTTTTTTGTTCTCAAGTTAGCGAAAGAGAGAGAGAAAGAGAGAGAGACAGTTGTAAACTAATTAAGCACATGTTGCTTGAACATTTTTTTCTTACTTGCTTCCTATTCCCATTTGAAATTCAGGTAACCTAATTACATGCATCTTCAGGAACAAAACCAATAGGGATCAATACTCTTTATTCGTTGCTTGAGGTTACTTTAGCCTGTTGTCTTCTTGAAAAATCCTTGTGTTTCAGGTAGTGGAAAAGGCAATAGGATGTGAATAGCAATTAGACAGAATGCTGAATTTTCTCATGATTCAAATGAATGTTTTTATCTGCACCAAGTTGCAATCAATGGACAACTCAGTAAAGGATTAGAGTTTGTGGAGCAGGTGAAGGCATATTAGAGAAGTTATTTATTTATTTGTTTGTTTGTTATAAAGACTTTAGCCTATCTGTGCGTACCAAGTTGAACAATTTTCAGATTTACTATTAAGTAGAAAAGACTGGTGAAGAAATGTGTGACTATTGTTCTGCCATTGGTATAAAAATTGTGAGCTATTTATTTGTGCTTGTTTATATAAACATTAGTGCTAGAAAGGCACTTAAGAAACTGGTAGCAAAGTTTGCCCTTGGGAAGGGGTCATGGGGTTGAGATGGGAGGAGATATACTTTTTACTGTTTTATTTATTTACTTTCTACATTTGCATATTTTGCGTACTTGGAATGTATACTTATACATATGTACGTATTTCCCTAGATTAGCAGATCACCTGATACCAAGAAATGCTTGGTAAAAATGAGTTGTTATGGTGTTGTTAGTCATCAAAAAGCTGGCCTATGACAAAAACTGTGATAACACCTGCAATCTAAAGTACACTGTCGAAGATTACTGCTAGAAATTACTGATGCTCAAAAAACTCCCCTTCAGAGTCTTGTTGAGCTGTGGATCCCAAAGAAGGATGTAAGGATATTAAATGGCCAGCCACTGATTTTTGCGCCACACATTACATAAGCAAGCCTTTTCTCCCGTGACATCCTTTGCTATCATTCTTTGTTGTAAAGACAGCATCAAGTTGTGATCAGTTCTCGTAAATTCCAATAACTTTTCTAAGATAGTGAATTGGAAGAGTAAGGAGTTTGGAATTCCAAAACCCAGCTCAGTTATTAGCTAACTATGTTTGCAGGCAATCTATGAAGCTTCAAGATGCTGCTATGCCTGTGACCCTCTTCTATGGAGCCCTGAGGTCGTCTTTGAAGCATAATCCCTAGGGTCCACACTATGTATCCAGAAAAAAAACAATACTGCTGTCCTAGTCACAAGTGACCGAGTAGGTGTGCAAACCAAGATCAGCCATATATGAGCTGGGTGCAAAGGAAACCCAGTCACCTCAAAGGCTACTTAGCACAAGTTGGTGGCATAATAGGGTCACTCAGATGGATGGTGGCGATCAGATCCAATCAGACTCTCACTTATAGGAAGTGGAATTGTTCACAAAATGTGCAGAGAGAGTGGATCCTTTCAGCTCTGGCCTTATTGAGCAGAAATCTGAGAAAATCACTTTGGCAATGTCTAGCTAGCTCATGGCCTCTGCCTCCCTAAGAGGAGGGCTATTAGCCCAGAATCAGGAGCCCAATCAGAGATCCTCACCCACATTCACACACACTCTTGGACCCAGCAATCCTGTCTATCCTGAGTGGCTTTGCCTCTCTAGTCATACTTGATGAGACTAGTAATGGATAGCTGACTTAAATTCCCTCCCTTGAATTTAGAATTGGCCACTTGAACTTCAGACAGGTAAATTTTGGGTTTGGGGGAAGGGTGGGTGTAGACCTGTGCAAACAAGCAGGCTGGCCAAGAGCAAAGAATGAAGCAGGTTTGGAAAGAATGAAGCAGGAGTGGCGGCATGGATTTTGGAAGCTTTCTCATTCTTGGTTCCAGTTTCCAGATATGGGTTATGTGAGATCCCTTTGCACCCTTAACATTGTACATTAAAATACTTTTTCCTTTTTCAACTTATATTTTATTAAGGGAATTTCCATTATTTACAACCGATAGAACCACGAATAAGAGATTTATCTTTCTATTCCTCTCAGTTTCAGAAATACTGAGACCTGGAGTAAGATCGTGTGTCCCCAAGGAGGTCACAACTTACAGCTCCACTGTTTCTTGCCAAATATCCCACTGAGGAGAGTAATCTGTATCTTTCCCCCCATACTCTGGAATTGTTTTATTTTTAATTCTTTCATTTATTGTTATTTTTTCTTTTTCAAATTTTATTTTAGAATCAGGTGATTCATGTGCAGGTTTGTTACAAAGATGCATTGTGTAATGCTGAGATTTGGGGTTTTCCAGCCCTTGCTTCCGTCCTTCTCTCCCTCATCTAGTAGCCCCAGTGTTTATTGTTTCCAGCGTTTTGTCCATGAGTACCTGAGGTTTAGTTCCCAATTATAATTGAGAACATGCAGTATTTGGTTTTCTGTTCTTGCCTTACATTCTAAAATATTAAACTCTACTGATACATTCTAACATCTGCAGAATGGGAATAATAATACTAACTCCCTCACTCAGGAGCGATTATAAAGATTTTAAAAAGGGATTGTTACTCTGTTTTTGAACTCCTCTGTGTTCTCAGCAGTCAGAGTAAGTAAGTTGCACTCCCTTGTAGAGGGGCCCATGAACAAGAATTAGGCGAGAGTAACTCCTGCATATGATAAGCAGAAGTTTGGTCCCTTTGACCTTTGTACCTGGTGTTACACTCATGAATATGTTACATTACATGACAAAAGGGAATTTGCCAGTGAAATTAAAATTATTAGTCAGTGGACCTTAAAACAGGGAGATAATTCTGGATTATCCAGATAGGCCCAGTGTAATTACATAAGCCCTTAAAAGCAGAAGAGAAAGTCAGAGAGGTGGGAGTCAGAAAAATCTGAAGGTTGAGAAGGTCTCAGTGCACCATTGCTGGTTTCAGGATGGAGAGAGACATAGGAGAAAGAATGTGGGTGGTCTTTAGGAGCAGATTGTGGCCCCTGACTGACAGCCAGCAAGGAAACAGGAAACTCAGACCTATAGCCACAAGAAGTAGAATTATGCTAATTATCTAAATGAACTTGGAAATCGGTTCTCTTCCAAAGCCTTTAGATAAAAAAGCCCAACCCAGTCAATACCTTCATTTTGACCTGAGTCTCAGAGTAGAGAACCCAGCTAAGCCACACTGGGCCTGGACTTCTGACCCATGCAAACTGGGAGCTAATAACTGAGTGTTGTTTTAAGTCACTGAGTTTATGGTAATTAGTTACTGCAGGGATAGGAAATTAATACACTGTCCTAGAGTCCTTTACAGTCATTCCATCATAATCATCAAGAGGCCTTAGGAAGTAGGGAGGTCTGTATCTGTTAGAAAGGAAGAAATCAAGGCTCAGATACGTTAATTTGGTTCAAAATAATAGAGTTTAGTAAATGGCAGAGCCAGAACTCTAACCCAGATTTATCTGAAAGAGGATCAAACCAATGTTGTTTACCAAATAAGGTGTCAAATTTTGGCCAGCTGGAAATGAGGACTGCCTCATCATCCTGGTGAGTCTCATGGACCATTATGCCAGGTGTATAATTCATCTTACCTCCTTTCTGCTTGCTTTGTGTGAGACAGAAAAGGAGCCAGACAGCAGCTCTGCACCTGCAGAAAGTGGCTACACTGCCCCATAGGACCGATTCAGCCTCAGTCAGCCCGTCACGGTGTGGCTCCCATTCCCTTGGCAACCTGAGCTCCGTGTCACAGTCAAGGCTCTGAAGCATGAAATGGGGTTTTGCACTGAAGCCTGAGAGACCCGGCGCATGTAGCCTGGTTTGGCTATTCCCCCTCTACTGTTTGTTTTTAGAGATAAAATAAGGGCAGGCATGGAAAAGGTCTCCCAGGTCCTCCATATGACATGGCAGCCAGCAGTGGAGGCAGGAATACAAATAAGATGAAGTGGGGCGGCTCTCTGAACCCCAACATGTAGTCAGCATTTAATATGCAGCGATCATTCTTGTTATTATTACCATCCCTATTACTATATGATTATTTAAGGGGCATGGAGAAAGCTCCCTGACTCCAGAGTGAATTGAATCACAATTAAGGAGTCTTTTCATTCTTTAAGACTAATGTCCTATAAAAATTTGGTTTTTTTAACCTTCATCATCGATCTCTTGATGCCTCTGAAATACACATTGTTATAAGGAAATAGCAAGTAGTTTAAAAGATGTTAGGGATTTTCATTCAATCTAAATCTAATCTCCTTAGTAAGAAGAATTTGTGATTCATACGTTAATACAGCATTTCCCAGGTGTAAAATGAGTACCATTGAGGGAAGGGTATGTGACATGATTTTAAGTGATTCATGGGTGAACATATAATTTTAAGAGTTATGTATTTTTAATATGACTTATAAGAAAACACATGTAGTATATTAAGTGCCTTATTTCTAATGAGGCTAAAGTTGGTAGGAAGTAAAAAAAAAATGTGTCAATGAAAAAGAAAATAGTAAGTGGATAATGATCTACTTAATGTTAATATTAAGATACTTAACACTAATCCCAGCACTTTGGGAGGCGGAGACGGGTGGATCACGAGGTCAGGAGATCGAGACCATCCTGACTAACACGGTGAAACCTCGTCTCTACTAAATATTACAAAAAACTAGCCGGGCGAGGTGGCGGGTGCCTGTAGTCCCAGCTACTCGGGAGGCTGAGGCAGGAGAATGGTGTGAACCCGAGAGGCGGAGCTTGCAGTGAGCCGAGATCTGGCCACTGCACTCCAGCCTGGGTGACAGAGCAAGACTCCGTCTCAAAAAAAAAAAAAAAACACTAAGGATATAATAGTAATATATAGAGGGTACAAAGATAGGGAGAGAATATGGAGGCAGTTTGTGGGTGCTGGGAACCTGGGAATCTCTGCTTTAATATGGCTTCTCAGTTCATCAGATTATTTCCAAAGAGGACATTGGAATAAGCGTAGAGAGAGGATCCTGATCCCCTGAGGAATAAAATGAGGACCAGTAGCTGTGAACGTCATGGCAGCTAAGGAGGGGGTAGAGGGGATAGAAAGTATAAAAAGCCCCTGACAGAGACGCTTGCAATCATTTGGGTCAAACATGGCTACCTTCAAAGTTTTTCCGAGTTCTACCTAGACTGAAGGATAAATGAATGTGATTTCTGTTGGCCTAAAAGAGTGACTATGGTTTCCAAAATAGCTTTACCTGCAAGCAGACTTGCACTGAGAGATTCCTTTATTTATTTTTTGATGGCAGAATTTACTTTGGCTCCACCTGAAAGAAAAATACTCTTTACACAATGTTGGTGCCAGAAGGGACCGGATCAACTTCACCATTTTACAGATGAGAATCTTGGAGCATGGAAAGGTTAAATGATTTTTCAAAGGTCTCACGGATAACTAATGTCAAGGCACATAGCAGTTGTTTATAAACGAAGAACCTGCTACTAATCTTTAGTCATATATTTAGATAAAAGGTATTGCAAAGATTTTTATTTGTGGGAATATAAATTGCTTTTATGCAGCAATAAGGATCGGGGTGAGCTGGCTAATGACCTGTAACCACTACCTTGCTTGCTGGAGTCACTTCCATTGTATTTCAGAAACAAATATCTTTTCAAGAAAATACAGAGTTGCTTAAAAGCTATAGGGGATTCCATTACTCCATTAACCATCAATCACAGTCCTAACATTAGGTTGGTGCAAAAGTTATTGCAGTTTTTACTGGTTAAAGTAATGGCAAAAACCACAATTACTTTTGCACCAACCTATGATAAAAATGAGACCAGTCCATTTCCTCATGGATGCCTTCATTTCAGAAACAAAGATGGAGATAATTCTGTTGCAGTTAAGTCTCTGGTTCTGGCTACTCCCACACTTCTCTCCCTTTTGTCTGGTGATATGAACTTCTAAGTTCTCCCTTTAAAGTCTAAGATCTAAGTTTGGGTGGCTTTTGCCACCTGAAATCCAGAATTCCTGCCTCACTCTGCTTCAACAAAGACGAGCGTACTAACCTTATATCTATTCTTCCCTTTATCTAAATTCTTTATATATTGTACTTTGATTTTAGGTTTTTGAGATCTTTTTGGAAATGCACTTTTTTCAAGTATCATTCTGAAAATAATGATTTCAGCGGTCTATCATAAAGGAAATTGTCCCTGTTTGGTCATTTCTACCATGATGGAGAGGCAGGTCGTTCAAGATTGTTTTGGGATTTGAGAGCCAAACATTAAATTACCATGAAACTTTGTCCAAATGACAACCTCTCAGAGCTTCTGTGTCTCTCTTGTAAGATGAGTATATATTATCTGTTTCTCACACATTCCCACCAGGGAAGACTTCAGAATGTTCCACGTTCCTGGACACCATACACAGTGACAAGAAGCAGCTGATTCTGTGTGTCGCTAAGTAGAAATGGTTAATGAATGCCATTGGAATTAAAGGCGTTCTCTTTCGCTTAGGTTTTGTGGCACTGATGTTCATGGAAAAACTCTAAGAATCACTGCGGTGAGGGCTTGAAATTCATCTTGGATGCTGTCTTTTTAATTTAGATCTAAGAAATGCTTAATCAAAAGCACTTCTTTTCCTTTCTCCTGTTATGCCATTTATGGGATAGCTGCTGAGTAAGAGCTGCAACTTACTATTAATGAATAATTAACACTCTACTTAATAACCTGAAGCCTTCTCCTGCCTCTTCTCCCTCTAGCTGTCAGTGGGTTCTCACCTTATGCTCTGTTTAATCACACCCCTTCTCAATTTTTCACTCTGTTATCAAAGCAAGAAAGAATAAAGAATAGGGGATTGGACATATCTCTCTCCTTCACAGGGTAAGGATTAGGCCAGTCTTACATATTGGACACTAACAGGAAGGGTCGGGAAGTTACTCATTCATTCAATGGCTGCAGTGTTGAGATTAAAATCCTGGAGTTAGGCTGTTTTAGTTTATATGCAATTTCTAAATGAGTGAATTTGGAAAATTTATGTAACCCTCTGTGCTTCATTTTTTTATTTTTTATTTTTTTTTTGGTCTACAGATGTGAATAATAGTGGTACCCAGCTCATAAAAGTTTTGTAAGGATTCAGTTAGAAAATGTATACCCTATGGCAGTTTCATAGTAAGCTTCCAATAAAAGTTAGCTACTCATTCATTTGTTAATTCATTTAGCAACAACTTATTAATTGCCTATTTATGCCAGTCACTGTATGAAGGAGGATGCAAACATAAATGGGAAATAGTGTTTTCTTTAGAGGTTCATCATTTGGATAAGGGTGGGACTGCCAATTCCATAAGCTGGTAATCATAATATAATGGTGGATGTTTTTATTCACAGCTATACCATGATACGTTACAAGGTTCCATGAGAGTTTAGGAAAGAAGCCTGACTCAGCCAAATCTTTACAGAGGAGGCAACTCCTCACCTGTGCCAAATCCTGAAGATCCAGAAGGGTGAAGAGGTACTGACTGGACAAGGTAGACTTGCTAGGCAGAGAAATTGTATGTCTAAAGGCTTGGCGATGGGAGACAAGGTCTGTGTGATTATAACAGTTGAATGTATGAGGCCTGGCCAGGGAGTAGTAAGAAAAACAAGACAGAAAGATGGAAATGCCAGATAATGAAATACCATGGCAGGCCCTTTGGAGGGCTGTTAGCCCAGAATCAGGAGCCCGTGAAGAGTTGTAAGTAGAAGGGTAACAGCTTTATTTCTTTCTTTTTTTTTTTTTTTTTTTTTGCCACTGAAGAGGAGAGTTGGGCAAATATAGTATAGAGCCAATGAACTCAGTTAGAAGGGTTATAATAATCTGGGGTAGTCTAAATTTACTAATAATGGGAACAGAGGACAAGGGATAGATTTAAGAAAAACTGAAAGCATAGAATGGGAGAATTTGGTGTGAATGATGGAATGTGGGATGTCAAGAGTTAAAAACAACTCTGAAATTCTGGCTTAGGCAGCTGGGTAGTTGGTGGTGCCACCAACTGAAATATTTGACGGACAGGAGGCAGGACTGGCTCCAAGAGAGGATGGAGGCTCATATGTTAAATTTTGTGGTCTCCTGACTCTTGATTTTGCCCTACTTTCTCCCATAAAATAGACTGGTTGTGATTTTGATAGTGATATGATGCAAATGAAGGACCCTGTTATGAGGGGTGGTAGCAAGATATGGGTGTCAAGTACAGTGATCCTAAGTTAATTAAATTAACTCTCTGTGCAGAAATAAAACCTTTATTTTGTCCAAAACATTTTCCATCAGTTTTCAGCTTGGAAAAATAATAAACGTTCATTATAAAAAGAAAAAAAGACTAATCCAATATTGAAGAAAATGAAGGCCATCCTGTAATCCCACTTTCCAGAGATAACTACACTTGTCTTTTTAGTCTATATCCTTCCAAGCCACTTGCGATGCACACCTAGTTTCTGCATGTCTTCTGCTGCTCATTATTTTTTACATGATATATCATCTACAGCTCCGCATATAGGTCAGTGCTTATAGATCTTTGTCATTCTTTTTAATAGATGAGAGAAATATTGTATAAATATCCTCAGGAAAAATATTCTAGATGTGAAGTTACTGGCATAGGCATTTACAAATGGCAAATCAAATCTTCCCGTTTGATTGATATTTAATAATTGGTAAGAGGAGGTTAGTTAGCCCGTGTAATTACATTGCTAATTGGAAAGATATATGTTTTCATTTCCTATGGCTTCTGTAGCAAATGAACCACAGGCATAATGGCTTAAAACAGCACAAATGTATTATCTTACAGTTCTGAAGATCTTTGGTCCTAGCTGTATCACTGAAGTTTCCGTTTCAATCACCATATCAACTTCTCCCTTATATGACCCTCTTGCCTCTATGTACAGACCATTCTGATTATATTGAGGGCCCATCTAGATAACCCAGGAGAATGTCCCATTTCAAGTCCTTACTTTGTTTGCAGTATCTCTTTTGCTATGTAAGGCAACATACTCACAGGTTTTCTGTGTTCGAATTTGGTCATCTTTGTGGGGGCCATTATTTAGCCTGACAAATATTTCAAAAATGAAATGCCAAATTTTCAGTAAAATAAGATTAATATTAGAAGCACCATCTAAATTAGGACCTGTACCACCCTATTGCTTTGAAAGAGACGATAATGAATGATGTTTGATGCGTTCTTCTAGGTACTCTGGGGCGAAGTAGAGATGATGAGATAACCTCAGTCTCTGAAGACATTTAGATCTAGCATTACTAAGGGAGGGTGAGAGTGAGGTTGGATAGCAAGGTTTATATTTGAAATGACAGAAAGATTCATGAGGTGACATAGTATCATCTGCTAAATGTTGTGATGCAGGCTACATGGGAGGTGGGAGGTGATATAATTCAGGTTTCTTTAGAAAGCTAACTTTTTTGATAGAGATCTCATTCAAACTTTTAGTTTGTCATGATTTCTAATAGAAGTAGTGTTTGCCTGTCCCTAGTAGAAAGCAAAGCAGAGCAGTACTGGACAATAACCTCTTTTATTTCTTTCAATACTCTGTGGCCAGTCTTGTGGCCTTTTGTATACTCCTAAGAAATGAAAATGGCTACTCTTTTTATTTTTTTTCCTCCTGATAAAGCACTACTCAGCTAACATGCATGATATGCCTGTAGCTCTCATTACCACAACATCTTTTCTGTGCTGCACTTTTCACTGAAGTTTAGAACTAAAGGTTTGTTTCAGTTCCATTTTCTTAGCTTCTGCCCAGCAAAAAGTAGCATGTGACTTCTCCTTCCCAGGGATTTTCACTTTCAGACTGCTGTTGTCTCCCAGTCCACACTGCCTTTTACATTGTTCCCCAGCAATTATGCATTTATTGCAACATCTCTTAGGTCAGTTGTGTGGCCAGCTCTAATGCTGGTGAATTCTTGGCAAAGGGATTGGCCACACACAGGTGAACCAACCCTGGTTTGCATAGGGAAGGCCTTCATTCTGAATCTCAAGGCTTATTGCTTTCCAGGTCATGGTTTTCTGTGCCCAGCTCTTTGAGAAGAGAGATATTATGAAGATACTGCCATAACCTTTTACTAGCAAACTGGTTGGAGTAGCACATGCTCTCTGGAAAGTGTCTTACCTTCTTGATGTCTACACAGATCTGCTAGGAGTCTCTCCCAAAATAGATTTCCTTTTTTTCTATTATAATAGAATTTCAGCTGAACAACTGGAGCCTATAATCATATATATCTCTGCAGATAAGTGTGAAAATGTGATCTAGTTCTCATCTATGAAATATAAAAATGTGAGAAAAAGTCATGTCCCTAAAAGGAAAATGCTTGACCTGGACTTCCTGTGTTTCTCCCCTCCCGTGATCTGGGACATGGGTATGACAATGCCATATGGACCCTGCAGAAGAGGACAGTATTCCAGGTGATGCTGGAAATACCAGATGGGTGGAACCTGAGTACTTGAAAGGTTCATGGAGTAGAACTGCCACTGCTGTCATGTGAGAGAAAATCCTTTCTCATTTCAGCAACTATATTTATGTGTCTTTTTGTTCCAGAGGACTTTGCCTTGGTATTCCCATTTGAAAATGGAGAGGGGAGAAACCAAGATGTGCTTCCTACGGCCAGTATACTAGAACTGTCACATCAAACTCTTTCTTTTCTTTTCTTTTCTTTTCTTTTCTTTCCTTTCCTTCCCTTCTCTTTCCTCTTTTCTTTTCTTTCCTTTTCTTTTCTTTTCTTTCCTTTCTTTTCCTTCCCTTTCCTTTCCTCTCTTCTTTTCTTTTCTTTTCTTTTCGTTTCTTCTCTTTCTCTTTCTCTTTCATGGAGTCTCGCTCTGTTGCCCAGGCTGGAGTACAGTGGTGTGATCTCAGCTCACTGCAACCTCTGCCTCCTGGGTTCAAGTGATTCTCCTGCCTCAGCCTCCTGAGTAGCTGGAATTACAGGCACAAGCTGCCAAATCCAGCTGATTTTTTGTACTTTTAGTAGAGACGGGGTTTCACCATGTTGGTCAGACTGGTCTCGAACTCCTGAGCTCAAGTGATGTGCCTGCCTCAGCCTCCCAAAGTGCAAACTTTTTTTTCTAAATTAAATCTTCCTCATTCAGACTCATGTCTACCTTTTTTTTTTCCCTTTTCTTATTATATATCCTTTTTCCTTCTGTTGTGATATCTGGGTCTCAATACTCTTCTTTTCATTTGTGATTCAGTTTCCTGCTGGTTGATAGCTAACTCATTATAGATATATGTCCAAGGGTATTCATGTTATAATTTATTTATAAAGGGTATAGTCTTTATCAAAGAGAAATATACCGAATACATGTGTAATAATATGAACAAAATGTTACAATCTCAGTGGTTGGTCTAATAGTTCCTTTGTAGAGAGAGAGAGACTTTGCTGATAAAATGAGATGATAAGACCTCCACTGGAGAGAAATGAGTTTCTGGATTCCATGTGTGAGTCTGGACCTAGCTTTCACGCAAAAATTGGAGGCTACTCTGTGTCATAAAAGAATTTGATGACGGAGGAGAGAATTCTGGTTTAAATAAGGGAAAGGGGAGGGTGAGAAAAATTAAAAACCCTGATTTACAGAGCAGCCAGAGATTCCTGGGAGAAGCATCATATGTCATATTTTTCCAAGTGAGACGCAGTACGTAGTAGGATATGAATCCTTCCTGTGAGTCCTAGATTTCCAGCTAGAAAAAAGGATCTGACAATATTCTTGGACTGTTTGGCTTTCTAATGGAAACTGATTAAAGGGCTTTGTTGTGCTTTAAGGATGGTAGGATATTGAAAGCTATAAACTGGGAATCAATCTCATTGGCTGTGATCACTAACACAGTAAAGATGAGAACTGGTGAATTCTCTGGCATTACTGCAGTGCTGCACCCCTTGTGCCACTCACAGTTGAGCAGTCTTTCTGTTGGTCATTCAAGTTTATAAAAGAAACCCTGCAGATTATCCCTTATAGCAGGCTTGGGTGTATGTATCTACCCATTCAGATTTGGGATAACACTGGATGACGAGGTGGTATTTTAGGGATTGTTTCTCAATTTTATCAAACTCATTTCCTACCCCATTTCCTCCAACAGGTCTGCAATTATAGCTTCCCAGTGCTGGCCATCCCTCATGGAGCCCTTCTCTGTTCAAGGAGATACATTCCCTATTGGACTGTCTCTCTTTTTACTTTCTCTTGGGGTTCCTTGATAATCTTAACTATAACATTTTCAAATAAATACTAATAGAGGTCCTGGATACAGCATACATGAGTCAAGTGGCTGGATATGAGGCTATAAGGAATGGAGTGGACAGTGGCAAACTGGTAAATTTATATCCTGACTCAAGGGCAGCTGAGACTCAGCTCTAGCCAGGCATGAAAGTTGGCTAGAGTAGTCAGATCTGATCTTCAACAGAACACACAAATTAGGAACTGTATGTGATACTTATTAATTTTATTACATTATACAATTAAAGAAAATGCCTCTCTGGGGCCAGAGTCAGTCCACAGGCCAGCAGTTTATGACTCTTTGTTTAACTCTGGCTTCTCCAAACTTACCCAATCTCCTACATACATATAAGGCTCTGTGGTTTGAAGAGGGGAGAAGAGAAGCCCTCCCTAAATTTAAGCTTCTGAGAAGATTATTTAAAAATCCATCAACCCTTTCATAATGCCAAGAAAGACATCCTGCTGACAAGTCTTCTGCAGGCTGTTGTGCTAAATGTGTCATCTCAGGTTCACTAAGTTCTCAGACCCAGGAATGACTAGGTACATGGAAAAGAGAACAGTAATAACCAAACTCTCCATCCCACCACATCTGGTACACCTCTCTTTCTACAATGCCATGATTTTCTGCAATTAGCTGGGTAATTATCTGTTGTATCTCTTTTTCAATCTTATAGACTTTGTTTTCCTGTTACTTCCTTCCATTCCAAGTAAGGGAACGCATGAATGTATGTGTTGTGTGTGTGTGTGTGTGTGTTTGTGTGTCCTTGTCTCTTCATATACATATATATCATAACTTGAAATTGGTCAGAAGGGGTCATTAATTATAAGAAAACAAAGGAACTTAAACTCTTAGCACATATTCAGATTTCCATTCATGGTTTGGGGTTTTAAGGAGGTTTTCCTGAATTTCAAAGAACACAGCTTTCCCTCCTTCTGTGCTCTCCCTCTTTTTCCCCAGGGAAAGGAACACTACTAGCCTGGAGGTTGGGGTGGGAAGGTATGTTTAGAATTGCAGGAAAAATCTGTAGTGAAAAGTAATAGAAGAACTCACAGCTATGAAATTCCAGACACAGAGATGAAATTAGACTAATGTGTGTACGAACAAGGTGGTGTATGTTGCCAGATAATATACCAAATATAGTTTCTTGCTTTGTCAGATCATTGAGAAGTAGTTTACAGGATTTGAATAAATACTATTTTTTATTTCTTCTAAAGATGCTAGATCATATTCTCTTACTCTACTGAACTCTCTTATCTAGCTAGTTGAAGAGTGGTTTTCATTTCTATAGTAACATTGTGGAAATAATTACTTAATTTCAGATGTGTGCAATATGCTAAGGCCAATATGCAGGGCTACTTCTTTTTGGAAAACTTTTGGAATCTAACTTTGTTAAGTATGTCATTTCTATGCCTTTGTTACATTCTTGTGTAATTTAAATAAGATGTTTAAAGTGCATTAAAATCATCTCACATGTGTCGTCAATGGCAGATTAACTTCAATAGATTAGCCCTGGTCAAGGCAACAGAGTAGACTTGTGTTTTTAAATTATTCAAGTAAACAGCTCATGTACCAGGCATGGATTGAGCTGGACCAATGTATTATTTGGCCTCTTCTTTCTGCTTCACTGCATATAGACAGATGGTTGCTTTGTCTTAAATGACTTTTTACAATGCATTGATCTTATACTAACATTCGTCATAGGAGAAAATGCAAGCATCCATGAAATGGGATTTGGCTATATTAAGTGTGGCCTTTCTCTTAGATGCCTTGGCTTCAGAATGAATATTCATTTACAACTCATGGAGAAAGGGATGCATGCTGGAATACTGACCTTTGGCTATTGTCAGATGAACTTTCTGCTTACAGCATATTTTATGCTCAAAAGTAGATTCTTTTTATAACGAAATGTTTGAGGCAGGTACATGCCTTTTACGACTACCCATGTCTTCCTTCTCTCCTGTCCATTAGGTTTTCCTATTTTTATGCCTGCTCTTTGGCCTAACTCCCCACATGTTCCCACAGATGACAAGAAAGATATGAGAGGGAGCCTGTTTTCATATTTAGGCTGTGTTTACACATTAGGTTAGACTTTGGATAAAGATTGGAGGATTAGCAAATAGATATTTCATGTGCTAGAAGAAGAGGGGCTTACCTGAAATGGCTTTAAGATTGTAATAAGATGAATTTTGGTGTTCTATAAATAAACTTTGTGAGTACAGGGATTGTGAGAGAACAGAGTGCATTACTGACAGAGGGTTTGGGAGTTACTTTTGGAGGATATCTTTAAGAAAATCATTATAATAGATTAAAGACAAGGAGTTCATTTGGGAGCTTGGGGGCATGTTCCAGTCCTAAATATGGTTGTTATTTTATTTTCAAAGGTAATATCTTTAACAAGTTTTCAGATAGATCTCTTTGTACGAGTATGACAGAAAATATCAATGTATGATTATTCACTCTTTCTTTTAAATTAAAGTTTCACAAAGATAGCCTCTACAAATGCACCAAATAAGATCAGCCATGCCAGTTTGTTTTTGGTTGGTATTTGATATTGAGAATTTTAGCTAGGCTGAGTCAGTAGTTATTGTTTCAAATATTCATCACTGACTTGAGAAACATATTTTTAAAAGTTATATTCAAATAAAGCAAAATGTAAATAAAAGAATAAACCAAACATCCATGTATTTCCAACACTAATATGTATTGTATTATAAATGTAGTCTATATATTTAGCTTTTTCATTTTCCTTACATACATACTCAGGTATAGATGGCAATATGCTGGTTTTATACACATATGCAGTTGCAAGTGTGGTTTCCTCTGCCGGGATTCTATACCTAGAAATGATTTTATACCTCAAATAATTCTACACTTATGATTCTATATTTATGATTCTATACCTAGAAAACCCCATAGTCTCTGACAAAAGTGTCCTATAAATGATAAACAACTTTAGTAAAGTTTCAGGCTACAAAATGAATGTACAAAAATCGGTTGCATTTCTATACAGCAGTAGTCCAAGCTGAGAGTAAAATCAGGAATGCAATCCCATTCACAACAGCCACAAAAAGAATAAAATACCTAGGAATACAGCTTACCAAGGAGGTAAACCATCTTTACAATGAGAGTTACAAAATACCACTGAAAGAAACTAGAGACAGCACAAACAAATGGAAAACATACCATGCTCATGGATAAGAAGAATCGATATCATTAAAATGGCTACACTGCTCAAAGTAATTTACAGATTCAATGCTATTTATATCAGACTAGGAATGTCATTTTTTACAAAATTAGAGGAGACTATTTTAAAATTCACATGGAACTGAAAAGGAGCCTAACTAGCCATAGCAATTCTAAGCAAAAAGAACAAAGCCAGAGGCATTACACTACCCAACTTCAAACTATATTACTAGGCTCCAGTTACCAAAACAGCATGGTACTGGTACAAAACCAGATACATAGACCAATGGAACAGGTTACAGAACAACTATATGATATTCAACAAAGTCAACAACAATAAGCAATGGGGAAAAGACTCCCTATTCAATAATTGATGCTGGGATAACTGACTAGCCATATGCAGAAGATTGAACCTGAACCCCTTCCTTGCACCATATAAAAATCAACTCAAAATGGATTAAAGACTTAAATGTAAAACCTAAAACTAAAAAACCCTAGGAGAAAACTTAGGAAATACCATTTGAGACATAGGCCTTGGCAAAGATTTTATGATAACGTCTCCACAAACAATTGCAACAGAAACAAAAATAGACAAGTGAAACCCCAGAGTTTCTGCACAGCAAAAGAAACTATCAAGAGAGTAAACAGACAGTCTATAGAATGGGAAAAGACATTTGCAAACTATGCATCTGACGAAGGTCTAATATCCTGAATCTATAAGAAACTTAAACAAATTAACAAGGAAAAAACAAGCAACCCCATTAAAAAAATGAGCAAAGGACATGAAGAGACAGTTTTCAAAAGAAGACATACAAGCATATGAAAAAAAAGTTCAACGTCACTACTCATCAGAGAAATGCAAATCAAAACCACAATTTGATACCATCTCACAACACTCAGAATGGCTATTATTAAAATGTCAAAAAATGACAGATATTAGCAAGGTTGTGGAGAAAAGAGAACATTTATACATTGCTGGTGGGAATGTAAACTAGTTCAGCCACTGTGGAAAACAGTGTATTAGGCTGTTCTCGCATTGCTATAAAGAAATACCTGAGACTAGGCAATATTTAAAGAAAAGAAAAGAGGTTTAATTGGCTCAAGTCTCTGCAGGCTTTACAGAAAGCATAGGGCTGGCATCTGCTTGGCTTCTAGGGAGGCCTCAGGAAGTTTGCAATCATGATGGAAGGCAAAGGGGGAGTAGGCATGTCACATGGCAAAAGCAGAAGCAAGTGAGAAAGAGTGGAGGGGGGGCGTGCCACACACTTTTGAACCACCAGATCTTGTGTGAGCTCAGAGCAGGAGCTCACTTATCACCAATGGGATGGCCCAAGCCATTCATGAGAGATCCATCCCCATGATTCAAACACCTCCCACCAGCCCCCACCTCCAGCATTGGAAATGACAATTCAGCATGAGATTTGGGCAAGGACGTATGTACAAACCATATCAAGAAGTTTGGAGATTTCTCAAAGAATCTAAAAGATAGTTACCATTTGACCCAGCAATCCCATTATTGGGTACATATCTAAAGGAATATAAATCATTCTTCTAAGAAGACACATGCGCCCATATGTTCATTGCAGCACTATTTACAATAGTAATGATATGGAATCAACCTATGTGCCCGTCAACAGTGGACTGGATAAAAGAAAATGTTTATATATATACACACATACATACATACATACATATAATGGAATACTATGCAGCCCTAAAAATTGAAATCATGCCTTTTGCAACAACATGGATGTAACTGAGGCCATTATCCTAAGTAAATTAATACAGGAACAGAAAACCAAATACTTCATATTCTCACTTCTACGTGGGAGTTAAACATTGAGTAACATGGAACCAAATATCGGAATAATAGACATTGGTTCTTACTTGAAGGATGAGTATGTGGGAAGAGGGTGAAGGTACTATGCTCACTTCCTGGGTGACTAAATCATTTGTACACAAAACCCCAGCAATACGCAATTTACTCAGGTAATAAACCTGCACATGCACCCCTGAACCTACAATGAAACTTGAAAAAAGATTTTAAAAATAAAAGGATAAAAAGAACTAAGCTCAGGCATTAGCACCTCCAGGAAGGCTCCCTGGATTCTATGCCCCTCTCCTCTGACACCATACTTAGGATCCTCTTATTGAGCTTACTATATTTAGTTGTTCCATACTCAGTATTGAATGAATGAATACGGAATAGAAACATCACCTTTCTCCCATATTATATGATAAACTACAAGAAAACTGGAAATTTGTTTTATTCATATCCATGTACCTAGCTGCCAGCACCATGCCTAACATGTAGTAGATGCTCAGTAGCCAAGTAGTGAATGAATGATCATTTGTCCCTGAGGAGGTGAAGTTTTGATTTAAAGCATCTCTGGATCTGCTGCGAGTCCCTGGATGTTCATCTCTTTTACTTCAGAATTTGCTTATGCTCTTCTTTGGAGGTGCATTGAGTTATTCATTCTACCTGGATCAAGAAAACAAGACTATGGCAGTAAAGTCACCACTAAATTCTCATATTGCTTTGCCAACTTGTGCATTTCTCACATGCTATTCCAAACACTGTTTCCTTTCTATTCAAAGCACCCACAATCCTCTGGTAGGGAGCTTCAGGTTGGTTTTCCTAGTGTGCTGTGATAAAATAGTTTTGGCACTTAACTTCTACTCATATCCTTCCTTACCGTTACCTCTGCAGAGAAGCAGAAACCTGCATATTCACTCTCCACAGATAAATGGGGTCATTTCAACTTCCCTGGTGCCTCACAGGAAGTTGGAAAAGAGCAGAAGATGCATAGTTGAAGAGGACCTAGGGACTGTCTTAAATGATAAATGAGGATTTAGAAAACTGCCCACCTTAGCTGTAAACTATACTTGCTGGACAAGTTGAGGATTAAACTGTCATCTTTCATCCTGTAGAGCTGAGATTTCTCTGCAGTCAGAGCTGCCATTTTGACCTTTCTTTTCACATTTTGTTGAGTTATTCACTCCCCGGCTCAGCTTTTTTGATTTGAAATATTCAGATCTACCTTTTTCACAGGATGGATCTCTTGTTTTCTCCCTAGTATTTTCTCATGCCACTGAACTGCATCATATGTTAATAAGCTTTTTACTGTGCTAAATTGCTTTGTTTCTGTAGCTGATTTGAACGCAAAAAGGCCCTAGAGGGTGAAGGAAAAAAAAAAAAGAAACATTTTAAAGTAATTAGAATGACTACAGTGGCTGAAAACATTGCTTTCCTAAAACTGCAATATTTTCTCAGGAGATTTTTTTTCCTTTACAATAGCCCATGAAGCACTAGGATTAGTGTTTCCAAAGCAAATGGTGACTGGTAGTTTTTCATTATAGAGCTGAATGAGAGTCATACTTTGGAAATTTTAAAATGCATTATCGTGACCAGCCATAGGCTTATCTTGCTCATCCTTTATTTGGTTTCAGTTATGTCCTTTGCCTTCATGACCATCTGAGCCTGACTGAGGCTTAGCAGGCATTTCTCATGGGTTTGAAACACTTAGTTAAAAACCATTATTATAAAAATTATGTAAAAATATATTCATTAAAAATGGTGAGTTGCAGACACCTTTTTGATCAGAAAAACCAAAACAGTAAATGTGGCAGCCATGAATTGACACTTACAAATAGATGATTTCCCCCCGTGAAATATTAGTCTTTGTGCAATAGAATAAATAGCACTTTCTTCCCAGGGAAAAGCTGAATTTAATTTTCAAGATGAGTGGGAGTCGTTGAAATGGGGGAGGATTTAAGATGGTGAGTTGATACATTTTATGCTCTCCTCTCATGAAGATCAGGTAGCAAGCGATGGAGCATTTTACGTGTATCCAAACCTTTGCAAAATGGGTTGCGATCATTTCCTTGTAATGGATAGGCAAAGTCCAGGCACTCCTTTGGCACCCTTGTAGCTTTGACAAGCTGGTAAGGGGATAGAACTGGAGGCTGAGGAAGAAGTGAGAAAGGAGCTTGGTGATTCCATGTTTTAAATCCTTTCTCTGTTGTCTTCATCAGACATCTGACCAAAACGGCAACACTATTGGTATTGCTGTGGAAATATACTAATACCCTACAATGCAGTTTTCAAAATAAATATATTTTTCTAAGTAACTTTAACGTAAAATTTTATTTGGGATATACATCTTCCAAAGTACATTACCTATTTTGCTACCATTTTAAAACAAAATATGGTAAACATAATTTAACCTCTTTCTGATGACTCAGGATAAATTTTACAAATATTCTATAATTCTGTATTCATCATTCCTGTTTGCAGTATTATTTATTTAATGTAGAGACCAAATGCTACAAAACAATGAACTTTTGTGATAATATTGGACAATTTTTAGGGTCTGTTTCTGGATTCTAGCTTTTGTTTCCTAATGATGGTCACTTGGCTATTCTTTAAAGTTTTAGGATGGATAAGTAGGTAATTGAGAGTATAAAATAGCAGGTAAGGAAGAGTCAATATAATCTGTGGGATGATCCCTTTCAGGTAATGAAGTGCATACGTTTTGTGATATTTATTTTGCCTGTTTAGAAGCTCGTTCCCTTTTGGACTCACTGTTGGAAGTCTGACATTCAGATAAGTGGGACATTATGGCCTGTGTTTTGGCTAAAGGGGATGATGTCTGCAGCTGGAATAAACAATCAGCAAAGTCATAAATCATAATTTCCTTCACAGTTCATTGTAAGGTAATAATATATGAGCAAAAACTATTTTCCTCTATTATAGCTGTCACTAAAGGAAAATTTCCATTCAGGCTATACCCTCTCAATAAAATACGAGGCACAAAAATTCAGAAAAAAATATTTTTGTTTACTTGTAGATGCTGATGACTTCAGTGAAGATAGCATTGCTGCATAATGTCCACAAATCATGGATAATAAAAATATAACCAAGAACATGACATATGTATTTATTACTTGTATTTTTATATTTAATTTTAAATAGTCTTCAGTAACATGCCTGGGACCAAGCCATGGGGATTTATTTTTCATGTCCTTCACATCCACTTGTACTTCTTCTGAGTGATTTCTTCATTGACAGTGGGTGGAATGGACCAAATATGGACCATATTTCTTTTTCATATTAAATATTTTTCCCCAGACATCTGCTTCATTGCCACTCCATTACTATAGGACAATTTTCTTTGCTTCCCATTCTCACAGTAGAAAATATGGCCACTATAAGCTTCCAAGTTCATGTATTACTTGTCCAGCCATCCAGAAAGACTGAATCAACTCTTGGTTCCAATCCCACATTTGCAAAAATATATATGTCTGCCTCTGGCCTAATAAACTGCTTTGTAAGTAGGGCTCATGCTGCACAGATATGTTGGGCCCGCTCAAATCGTTTAAGAGTATGTGTGTGTTGTGGGGAGGAGAGGTGATCCCTTAAAAAAAGAAGTGGTTCCCCCCAAATTGGTATCTACTGCTTCCTTTTTGGCCTAGTAGGGCCTAATATTAACATCTATTTTTAAAAGGCATCAAGATTGTCTTTAAAAAGTTTCACATGCCATCTACTCTTCATTAAAAATATTCATGGTAGAGAGTGAGGCTGAGCTATCTAGTAACCATTGTTTAGGATTTAAAATATTGTTCTTATGTTTTTCATGTAAGCTTGTTGTCACTCAGAGACAGTATTTCCAGAACTGCGTAAAGACAGGATATGATAAAACAGATAACGTGTACTAGATTGGTGGAAAAACTCAGTTAAGAGCAAGGCAAATAATCTTTAATCTCTTCTTTTCTACAGAGCTCAATAACTATCGACTTTCCCTCTCAGGTGATTGGAAAGGGCCCTCTGTGGTGAACTGAGTATAGCCAGGGTGTGTACCTCATGCCTTCTGAATGGCAGCTCCATCACTAAAGCATCCCAGTTGCACAGTAACGAATTCCAGGGAACCTCAAATACTTTCATAAAGTTTGTAGCAAGAAGAGTTTCTTGAGATTTCTAGGCATTGTCAAAATACTAATGATTAGTCATTTAAGACTGGTATATTTTTTAGGTAGCTATTGACCACTCTGTGGGTAGTATTGTGGATAGTACTGTGGTACTATGGTCACATTTGTTCTCTCTTTCTCTCATTTGTACAGTTCCTGCTTTAGACTCTGTACATGGTCATGACTGTGCAATCCATTGTAAATACTCAATACATATTTACTAAGTGAAAAAATATGTGTGTCTGCAATGACAGGGAACATACTTCCATCTTTTTATATTCCCTGAATTTCTTAGCTTAATGCACTGCTTATAAGAGATGCTTAGTTAATGTGTGTAGATGAAGAAAAAAAAGAATGAAATTCGACACATTCCAAAGTGCTTTGATGGTTTATTTGGTAAAACAAAAACAAAAACAAACAAAACAAAACAAAAGTAGCCATTCCTCAAAGACTCAGAACTAACCATAACAACTCAGGCTCCATCAGTCTGAGTGAGTTAATGCACATGAGAGTACTAGGTAAGCTTTAAAGTGGTATTATTGTTGTTGCAAAAGACAACTCAACTAAAATAGCTTACAACTGTAGAGCCCTTTACCAATTACAAAGTACTTTTTTTTGAGACACAATCCCCCTCTGTTGGGGTACAGTGCAGTGGCTGGTTCATGGCTCACTGTAGCCTCAGTCTCCCAGGCTCCAGAGATCCTTCCACTGCAACTTCCCAAGTAGCTGGGACTACAGGCATGCGCCACCTCACCAGGCTAATTTAATCTTTTTTTTTTTTTTTTTTTTTTAGAGACAGAGCCTCACTTTCTTGCGCAGACTGCTCTTGAACTCCTGGGCTCAAATGATCTTCTGCCTCAGACTCCCAAAGTGTTGGGATTACAGGCATGAGCCACCGTGCCCAACCCAAAGCACTTTCATGTATAGTGTCCTTATCATTTTCTCACAACCTCATGATGGTGGCATTTTTGTTATCTCCATTTTATAGATGAAGGAGCTCCTTTATTGAGAAAAAATAAGTCATTCTAGGTCATATATTTAATAGTGAAGTCAAAGTTCAAGCTCTGGTTTTCTGAACCTAAGCCTGAGTTCCTTCCTCCACACTAGAACTAATATCCAAGGGTAATAATTTTCCATTGTCAGGAGTAATGATGCTTCTCAACTTACTCAAAGCATAAAGAAAGAATCAGGCACTCTTTTGCTTTCCTGGAAAAGAAATCAACCAACCTTTAAGTGTTGGAGTTGTGCATAAGCCCCAGGCTAGGCATGGAGGTCTCTGTTGAGACCTGAGGGATTAAAGAACTCAGGAGTGTGAGAATTTCTGTCACTTACATGAATGACTTTGTAGGTGTAGCTTTCAAAATGAGTTTCTTTGCCACTTAGAAAATGACCCAGCAGGAGCTTTGCTGCCAGGTGGACACAGCTCTACCATCCAGCCTATAAGGGGAGCTTAGCAACAACCCTATCACTGAAGAGTTTTTTAAAGCCCCTTCTCCCTTTTTAACTAATCACAAGGTCCGGTGTCAGAGCTATTTAGTAATTTGCCTAAGGACACAACTCTAGTAAGAAGCAGAGCTAGCATTTCTACTGGTTTCATTAATTTTTTCACTTTTTAAGGGTCAAATATTATATAGAACCAATTATTTATTATTAATCAGAAAAAAAACCAGAGTTCAATTTTAGAGCAAGTTTTTAAATAAATGAACTTTATATTGCTTTTCTTTTATTACCAATCTTTATGTTTTCCTTTATTAATTAACTCTGAGTATTGTCTTGGATGTAACATTGTTCATGAACTTTTATCTTCAATTTAAGCTTATTTGAGAGTTGGATACCATGGGATATGAATCAATCAATACAGAAGCAAAGCTACAGTTTAACCCTAGAAATGTAATTTATGCAGTCTTGACTGCCTATGCAAACCATAAGAAGGTCTCAGCTCACATTTTCAGCCTTTATGATTTGGGGTAGAAAGAAGTTGTTTTTAGGCAATATGATTAAGCCCTGTTACTCTTTGTCTCAGCCATGCTGACAGGTAGCAACATGGGGAAAAATATGTATTCTATATCCATTCAACGAATCAAACACCTACAATATTGAGACACACTACTCGAGACACTGAGAATACATCAGTGAACAAAGAAAGACTGTTCTCATGGAACTCATTCTGATAGATAAAATAGTTAAAATATATGTACATATATATGACTTAATATGTATGTGTATATGAATATCTGAGAGGTAGTAAATGCCATAGATAAAAATAAAAGTAAGTAAGGGTGATGGAGAAGAAAGGATTATGTGGGTGTTTTATAAAGGATGGTCATAGCGGACCTCTTTGAGAGCCACAGAAATTTGGCTTCATCTGAGGGTAGCATCCTTCCCTCCTTCCCATCAGACAAGCTCCCTGTATGGTTGCCTACTGCAAGAGATGAAGTGGGTCCCAGGGTAGATGGACATCTCTGCTATGTGAGCAAGTCATTAGAAATAAATTGTTGCTGAAGGTAGAAATCATCATGTAGGGCAGGGGTCCCCAACCCCCAGGTCACAGACCAGTAGCAGTTTGTGGCCTATGAGGAACTGGGCCACACAGCAGGAGGTGAGTGGCAGATGAGCAAGTGAAGTTTCATCTGTATTTATAGCTGCTCCCCATCACTTGCATCTCCACCTCTTTTCAGATCAGCAGCAACATTAGGTTCTCATGGAAGCTGGAACCCTATTGTGAACTGAGCATGCGAGGGATCTGGGTTCCATGCTCCTTATGAGAACTTAAGGCCTGATGATCTGTCACTGTCTCCTATCAACCTCAGATGGGACTGTCTAGTTGCAGAAAAGCAAGTTTAGGGCTCCAATTGATTCTACATTTTGGTGAGTTGTATAATTATTTCTTTATATAATGCAATGTAATAATAATAGAAATAAAGTGTGCAATAAATGCAAATCATGCTAAAACCATACCCACCTGGCCCATCTGTGGAAAATTGTCTTCCATGAAACCAGTCCCTCATGCCAAAAGAGTTGAGGGACAGCTGATGTAAGGAACAGCAAGAAGAATCATAAGAAGTATGGATAGAATGTTATGCACAAGCATGCTGATAAACATTCTCTTGGTTGTGTCAAGCTGCCCTTTCTGTTGAGCACAAATGTTTTAGGTTCAGAACTGATTTGACCCTTTCCCTGTTTGGGAAAAAGAAAAGTTAGTTTCTCTTTCTTCTGAAGGTCTTGGTTATCACGGGAGCAATGACCTAATTAAAATTGGATTCCAGCATGTAGACTCTCTCTGAATGTTTGCTGTCTCTATGGTAGCTCTTGAGGATATTCATTACTCAATCTCATATTTCAAAAACTTCTTTTATCAAAACTAATGAGTCTTTATCATTCATCTCTGAAGCAAGTGGCTACACACATTTAATATTTTATGCAGCTCTTTTATGTGGATGTGAACGGAATTAGAGCCAATAGAACCATTTAGTACCCTTTTCTATATGTGATAATTTATCATGGCTGTCTGCCCAGCCAGGTAGATTTCCTTGTTTCTAGTTCACTCCTACATAACACTGATTTTAAATCCGTTTGAAAACAAGGAGAAGTGTGCACAGGGGGCACTTTGTGGCAGGAACTGAAAATAGTGATGTGTTTGAAGGAAAGAGGGGAAGACTGGAATTGGATCTCAGAAGAGAGGGAAAGATGAGAGTCTAGCTCACAACTGTGGGAAGGTTGTGGGGTTGGGGAGCTGGGGAGTCAGGCTGTTTTAACAGTTGCTGAAATTCAGTCATTAAACTGAGCTGTTCAGGAGAAGAACTCAACCCGGCTATAAGAAGTGTTTAAAACAATTTATTATTATTATTATTATACTTTAAGTTCTGGGATACATGTGCAGAACATGCAGGTTTGTTACATAGGTATACCTGTGCCATGGTGGTTTGCTGCACCCATCAACCCATCATCTACATTAGGTATTTGTCCTAATGCTATCCCTCCCCTTGCCCCCCTACCCCTGACAGGCCCTGGTATGTGATGTTCCACTTCCTGTGTCCATGTGTTCTCATTGTTCAACTCCCACTTATGAGTGAGAACATGGGGTGTTTGGTTTTCTATTTCTGTGTTGGTTTGCTGAGAATGATGGTTTCCAGCTTCATCCATGTTCCTGCAAAGGACACAAACTCATTCTCTTTTTTATGGCTGCTGAGAATTGCTTTATTCAAAGCAAGATTGAGTTGATTAGTCACATCTAGGGCATGATTGTGCTATTTGTCTTCTGTGTTCTTAACTCCTTTTGTTCCATGATGGTTGGTGACTTTATGAGAACCTACTGCACCCCCGCCCAATTGCTACTCATTTTCCCCCTCCATCCTTTCCCATGGCATTCTACTCAGAGCTACCTTGTGCCCCACTATAATCAGGTGCTTCCTGACTCCATTCCTAGCTAACTTGGCATATTGCATCATGCACAGTGTTCCATATACAGTAGGTGGCTCAAAATATATTTCTTGAATAAATGTGTTAATAGATTAATATGTAACCCCTACCAAGCACCACAGGTATTGCAAAAAGGCTTCTTAGAAATGTGCTTTGGCATGAACTAATGGTACAGATTTCGAGGTCCTTAGAGATATGTAGAAGCGATATATTTATAAATCTGAACCTTAATGAAGTTCTTCTTTTGCCCGATCAATTCCTTTGGGCAGAGATTCTGAAATGAATAGTGAGACTGAAGGTCATCCTCTGCATATCTATTCAGAATCTGGCCCAGGTGTTATATTAATAATATTCCTTTCATTAACACTGTCCCCACATGAATACTTCCAGGGCTGACCTTCCTGAATCAAGAGACAGGATGGTTTGTGGAATGAGAAACAGATGTACAGTCAGGAGTCTCTAATTCACCTTCTAGCTTTTCCCCTTACCAGCACTGCAATGTTGGTCAAGTCTCTTCACTTCTCTCAGCTTCCATTTTTTCCTTATAAAATGGTAACTCTATACCCTGACCTACCTACCGTGAATTTGAAGGACCATTTGCCATAATGGATGAGGATATTCTTTATAAACTGTGAAGTATAAACAAAGGCATAAAGACATATTTAATGCTAACATTTAGATTTTCTGTTTAAATACCAGATCAGCTGCTTTCTGCTACACAAATGTTAACTGATCTGATGATCTTTATTAGACATTAATGGTAGAATTGTGTTGAATTTACTTATCTGTGTGATTGTTGAGTGCCTACCCAATGAAAAGTTGTGTGCTAAGTGCAATGTGTAAATGTATAGATGGTGGGGAAAAAAAAACACATTATTTCTTCTCTTGGTGAATTTACAGAGGGAGAAAGGTATTAGGTAAGCCTAATGACTATATAATTATAAATGTGTAATTAAATGTATGTTATAATAGTTATGTTATATTAAATGTATGTTATAATAGTTGCCATGAAGGAAACAAAAGGTGTGGGAGAGAGATACAGAGTTAGTGAAAACAGAATGTTGCGAAATGAGCAGTGGTAAGCCAGCAAGCCAGGTCAGGAATCAGAAGCAATGCAGGGGGAACAGCACATGGAAAAAGCCCCAAGAATTCAGGAAACATAAAGGGGGCTAATGTGGCTATGAGCAAGGTGAGTAGTGCAAGTGCTTTGAGCAGCTCAAATAGTGGGTAGAAGGATCTGAGGGCACACTGGTAGGCAGCAGTTACATTGTGAGCCTCATTTAAGATGCTCAATCTGATTATAAGCTAAATGCAAAGTCATTGAAGTGTATGGAAGCATGAGACCACTATGACCACTAGATTTGTGTTAAAAAGGAAAAAGCCTTATGCTTTCGGGATGCTGTGTAACCAGATGAGAGGTGGACCTATGTGGAAACAGGTAGACAAGCTAAGAGGTTATTGCAGTCATCTAGGCAAGAAATGTGGATGACTGTGGTTGGCCTTGCTACTGTTTAG
Organism: Chlorocebus sabaeus; assembly: GCF_047675955.1. Taxonomy (NCBI): domain Eukaryota; kingdom Metazoa; phylum Chordata; class Mammalia; order Primates; family Cercopithecidae; genus Chlorocebus; species Chlorocebus sabaeus. The sequence goes on along the minus strand of NC_132926.1, from coordinate 37,805,291 downwards.
CACGTATCTCTAGCTCTCCTTTTTCCGGGGGCACTGTAGGATTTCATCCCTCAGCTCCTTTTAAGGGTAGGCATGAACCTTTCAAAACTGACTTTGGTCAATGAAACTGAGAGAAATAACTTGTATTACTTCTGGACAGAACATTTAAGAACAAATGAGCAATTTGCTGTGTTCCCTAGCTTCTCTCTTGATGTGCATGGAAACACATGCGCACGTGAAGCCTCCATCAGCACAGGCCCCTGAGTGTCTATGATAAATGGTTCTTCTGCTGGGCAGCAATGGATATGGCATAAGAAGGGAGCACACCTTTGTTGTGTGCTGACCACTCAAATTTTGAGGTTGTTTGTTACTGCAGAGTATAAATTATGTTAATTGATACTGTGCTCATATATGGGCATCATAATTAATTTAAAAATAAACTCTCCATTTTTACACATATGAGGACACTATAACAATACTATGATGAATGATACTACAATTTTTAGCCATTTAGAACCCTTTTTATAGCACTTAGCACTTCTGAATTCTGTTGGTAGAATTACAGCTCGCCATTGTTGCCTCTACATCTTGATTCAGAGCAATAATCTTGTTTGTTAGTGAAATATCAATATCCTGGTCTTTCTAGAAAGACTTTTTTGGAACTTCCATAATTCTTTTAGTTACCTTCTTTACTCATTATTATTTATATGTCATTCAATGAAGAGAGAGAGTTAACAAGCTGAACATAGGAGAAGTTTGAAATGTTTTAGTTTCTAACTTGTTTTTTAAAGTGGGGGTAAATCTGTGTGTTTCTCTATGGGAATATTATTAAGACTGTGGTCAGGTGACTTTCTATCCCTGTGTCATTCCTACTCAACCCCTGGGCAACAATAATTTGGGGCACTCAAATATCTGTCCTTAGTTTTATGTGGTAATACAATGTGTGTGTATGTATATATACATATGTATATGTGTGTATATATATTTATATATGGTGTGTGTATGTATACACACACCATATATGTACTTAAGAAAGCCAAGTTGGCTCTTCTCTGCCATCTGCATGCCTATTTCTTACCCACTTACCCATGCTATAGGAGAGACTAGGCTATACATTTAAAGCATTGACCTGTTCCCTGACAATCTGCATTGTGGAGTTTCAATGACTTGTAGGTTGCAGGACGAATGGGAAGAGTTAATTGCCAGCTTTATTTTGTTAGAAGAGGCAGCTTTCATTTCACATTGATTTTCTGCATTCTCTGTGCCAATTTGTGACAGCTTGTTTCGCAGCTCCACATTTGTTTAAAGCTCTCTAACAGGCTGAATTTTATTATTTTTTTCATGCTGTTTTTTCTTTTTCTTTTCTTTTTTTTTAAACTTAGGAGGACACGGCTTCGCACATGGTCAGGAACCCAAATAAGCCTCTCTCTCTGGAGATGGTGATTGGCAGCTCCCCCTGTCGTGCAGATGTGAAACACGGAAAGCTAATTTTCCCATCGACTTCCTAGTTTCTATTACTATCTGTCATTTCACATTGGTACTCATTACAGCCATCTTCTTGCCAGATGGAAATCTGCCTACTCACTGGGTGTCTATTTTCTGCCACTCATGGATCATGACAATGTCAGACAATATGTCAGTAAACTCTTTTCAATATACTTTTTTTTTTTTTTGCATTGGATAGATTGGTGATATTATGTGAAATGCTTGATATTGACAGGAAAGTACCTTCATGTCATACATTAGCAAAGTAAAAAAAAGGCCAGAAAGTCCAAGTTTCTTGAGAAAATTTTCCTATAAGAAGAGATAAGTGTACTGGCAACACAAATGAATCATTGTGTTGCCATATTTTTTATCTGAAAACTGAACTGGACATGACTAATGACCCATACGAACATACAAATTAAAGTATTGATATATGCCCAACTAATATGGTTTGGCTATGTCCCCCACCCAAATCTCATCTTGAACTGTAATCCCCATAATCCCCACATGTTGAGGGAGGGACCAAGTGGGATGTGAATGGATCATGGGGGTAGGTTCCCTCATGCTGTTCTTGTGATAGTGAGTGAGTCCTCATGAGATCTGACGGTTTTGTAAGCATCTGGCATTTTGCCGGCTTGCCCTTCTCTCTCCTGCCGCCATGTGAAGAAGGTCCTTGCTTTTCCTTCGCCTTTTGCCATGATTATAAGTTTCCTGAGGCCTCTCTAGCCATGCAGAACTGTGAATCAGTTAAACCTCTTTCCTTTATAAATTACCCAGTCTTTGGCCATTCTTTGTAGCAGTGTGAGAATGATTCAGTACACCAACTAACACTAGAAGGTCATATTCTTGATGAGATGACAAGTTATAGCTGGAAACCAGTGTTCCTTAACCCAGTGGTTCTCAAAGCCTGGTCCTGGATCAGCAGCATCAGTATCACCTGGGAACCTGTTAGAAATGCAAATTGTTAGACCCACCTCAGTCCAACTGAATCAGAAACTCTGAGAGTGGGGATCAGCAATTTATATTATTTTAGAAGCCCTCCAGGTGATGTTGATGCTTGCTAGAGTTTGAGACCCACTTAAGGACTATGGCAGAAACTGGAGAACTGGTGCAATCAAGGAGTGTTTTTTACTTGGGTTAGTAACCCAGATAGTTGTTTCAGTTATCAATTTCTTTTTTCACAGATAAGCATGGGGAGGCGATATGTCTGTGTCTGATATACTGAACTAAACAACTTATGTAATGCAATCAAAATGCAAGTTTATTTTTGTTTTCCAAGCTCTTATAAAATGTATCCACTGAAAGGAGGTCTTGCCTGCCTTTCATGGAGAACTCCTGGAGGCCTTCTCTGGGCATTCTGCTGCAATAAAGTTCTTATGGATACATTAAGGGCAAAGAGGTCTCAGCATAGTTGTTTGGTCTTCTCTCCAATCGCAGCTGGGTCAGCTGCCTGCAGGAACCTGTAGCAGTCTTCTCTATTCTTCCTTACTCACAGCCTACCTATCCAGCACTAGCACTTCCTGCTTACAGCCGCATATTTCAGCAATTCTCTCCACAATAATCCCCCGTTAGAGTTCCATTGTCCTCCCAGGTAGTCCTTTTGGGGAGAATTCAAGCAGTTCCAGACAGGCTGTCTCTTCCTACCATGGTCCTGATCTGGACCATGGGAGACCCTCAAGCATCTTTGCCTGACAGCTGTGGTCCAGTAAACTGATGGCAATGCAGCAGCCACTCTGCTCTGCTGCTCAGGATGTCTGTCAGCCTCTACATCAGGTGTTGGCCCATGGGCCGACTCTGGTCTGCTTTCGTTTTTGTAAGTAGTTTCATTGGAACACAGTCATATCTGTTAGTTTATGTATAGTCTATGGTTACTTTTGCATTACAATGTGCAAGAGACTATATGAATTGCAAAACCTAAGATATTTATTATCCGTCTCTTTGCAGAAAAAATTGCAAACCCTGTTCTAGATTTTGGGGGTGGATGACATAGTAGGGAGGGAGAAAATGGGAAATCAGACCTATTTTCTCCCACTTTGCCTATCAAATCCCAACTGCAGGGATATATTAGGCTCTCTAGGTGTTCTCCTTGAAGAGCACTTCTGTCCCTCCCTTACACTTAAGGAGAAGAGGTGGCCAATTCTCTCATTACTTTCCAGCCCTTGATATCTTTATCCTTTTGATGTGAGGAGTCCGTGTCCAAGAGTCATCGCTGATCTTTGCCACCCATTTAGAAAACACAAAATTTTGTTCCGTTAACCTCATTTTGCCTTAGGTCAAAACTCAGGATTTACATTCAAGGACATTTGTGTTTATATAGTTCAGTAAAACTCAGAACATATTCCTGGCCCTTGATTTGGGGGAGATGTGGGAAAACTATTGGTGGACTAAATTAAAATTTAGCTGATATTTTTCCTACTTAGATCATAATTGTGGGTCAGGGGCTCCATTTAAAGAGATAAGCACAGAAGCTTTCTAAGCGTTACAGGTGACATATTCACATAATACATTTTAATCACTTCTCATGTCCACATCAGGTCTCTGATCAAACCTAAAATGTAACATTGCAAATCAAAACACCCAAGCATTGCTCTGTTTCCTTAAAACAGGCTCAAAATAAGTCTCATGCTTATCAATGCTCTAATGTCTCATAGAAAAGTCAGTCTGCTTTCTAGTCCCCGAGATATAAACCGACTTGTGGCATCTTCCAGTCAAGTTCCTTGTTTATTATTTATATATTGTTTTAGAATTACTGAATTCACTTTAAGGAAGTAATTGTACTGTATTATCTTGGATGGAGGCACAGGCTAATGGTCCATGAAAAGAATTTATCTCCGATGCTAGTGAGAAGAACATGTCTCAGATTCCCCTGGAGATGATCCAAAAAAATAAAATAAAATGACTGTGTGGGATAGAACATGTCAGGTGAAGTCTTCAGTCCCAGACCTTGCTCTAGCAGCTGTTTGCGTCCCCATGTAGGTAAGCTGGTTTGATGAACAAGTAGTCAAAATAGCTGAACCATGAGGGCATGGGTTGGATTATTTTGTGTTTTTAATACCCCAACTTAATGGACTATATGGTGAAGTTCCTGCCTTGCCAGAAGTGGAAATCCCACAGCAAAACCTATTAATGATGCCTTGCTTGGCTTTTGATTTTCTAGTAGTGACTAGGTACTTTTCTAATTTATAGTTTTTAAAAATATTCAGTAACATGTTCACTACTATTTATCATATTTACCATTAAAATGGTGGTAACATATCAGGTAGTAAAGAGAAGAGCTGCTTGCATCTGTTATTATTATACACACATACTAACGTTTTTATTAAATCCTAGTTTTCCTCGATCTTATTATGTTTATGTCCAGTATGATTTATTTTAAGCCAACATGATTATGAGCTTATGCTAATTTACATAGTTAGAGTACAGGCAGATTGTTAAGCGAAAGTGAGAATTTTCCTTACTTCATTGCTAATTCCCCATTAAGTCCCTCCAGCATGAGCTCTAGAAATATTAGTTATCTTATATCCTCAAGTTGTTTTTAAAATTTATTCACAAGTTTTGAAGCTTGGCTACATGTGAAAATGCTTCCTTCTATAAAAACATTAGAATAGTTATACAAATAACCTAATATAAATACCTTTGAATATATTATTCTCTCTCTTTCTCTCTTTCATATAAATTTACCCCAAAGGGAGACTCTGGTACAGACTTTCCTGTTTTTTACTGTGTATTTATAATATTTTTTCTGAATATTTTTATTTCTTCAGGATTTAGAAAAGTTCTGCAATGTAAACCACTGTGCTTTTTGTTGTTATATTTTGGTACTTCCTTGCATTTACATCTTATATACCATGACTTTTAACACCTTTGCTGAAGGTTAAATATGGGATTCTCAATTGGTTCCTGTGAATTAAAATCTCCAAGGCAAATCTCTAAGTACCAGAGTGAAACGGCAGCATGTTTGCTAATACAGAGGAGCAATACACTGATTTGTATTCTCTTGAAGCAAATGTTGACTGAACTCCTACTATGTGTGAAGCGTGACTCTTGGTACTAGAAGGAATCTGAAGATTAAAGCAAAACTGAAATTGTGCATGTTGAACCTTAGGAGCATACATGGCACAGATGTATTATCTTATCCAGGTTACCTAACATAAGATAATTCACATAAAATTTTGTTTTGCTCACAAGTTATCTAGGTCACTGCTATCTCCTCTATTCCCTGAGTGTAAGTAGCCTACCATTAACTAACATTTTGTTTTTCTTCCAATATTTTTTGTGTGTAGAATCTAGGGTTAGTGCAAAACCAGAACATTACTTGAAAAAAAAAAATAGTGATTAAGCTTCTTTCACTTTTGTAATTTGTTGTTACTGCTTATTTAGAAATAGAATCAGTTTCCCATTAGCAAAGTGGTTGTGTTTTACTTTTTTTTGGCCGCCATATGAATCACAAGTACATTTTTTGAATTGCAACCATTTGAATAGTAATGAAAAAATATACTTTCTTCATTCTAAGAATCTGATTAAAATGTTAAAATATATTTCATTGATAGCTAGTCTAGTCCATGAAATACATTTATTGTAATCTTCACTAGTCTGATTGATATAAGATGAACAAACAATTTTATACATAAAAATAAGTTGCTCATGAATATAGCAAAAATTATGATATTCTTATACTCATCTCATTTTCTCATCCTCTGACCTTCTGGAACCAAAGCAGTTCTGCCTGTTTGAATTTTCTAGAGCTTGATGTGAGCAAAGATCTAAGATTGATTCAATCTCTGATAGTAGAGAAGGAAATTAAGGAATTTGCAGTGCTAGAACTTCTTTTTTTGATAATACACAAATTTGAATTTAAATCCTCAATTGTTTCAGAATTTTCAAGTTATGCTCCCATTTTCCCATTTCAAAGGCTACAGTCACAAAGTAGACATGGTGGTAGTCTCAGTGTCTCTTTACTTTCAATGGGTTTACTTCCTAAATATATTGATTATTTTTGTATGATACAAATTAATCCTTGGTTTATAATAAAAGAAATTTCTTTCAGCTCTGTTTCAAACAGGGGAAGGTAGGATATAGTTCTTGTGGAGATAGGTGCCTGCTGGACAGAGGAAGTACCTTGCAGGGAAGAAGGGAGAGCAATGAAGAGGCTTCCCTAAGAAATGCTCACATACATTTGACTCTTAACCCTCGTAGGTATGATATCTCTACCAGTTTGGAACAAGGGAGGAATCCAGAGCCTGAGAGGGAGGAAGGAAGTGGTTAGCTATCTCTCTGGCAGCCAGTCAGGCAGAGTTCCAAAGCATAGAACTTGCATCAGAATCTCTTGCCCAGAGCACAGCTGCAGGAACCCTCACACCAGATGAACCCTCATGCAACACATCAACATTTATTTAGTGTTGCTATTGGTCATAGTGTTTCAGGGAATTAGGGGTGTGGAATATGAGTAGCAGTAGATTATAACATGATATAGAACATTTCATGTGGAAGGGACCTTAGAAATTACTCCTTCAACACCATCTGTGTGCCAGGCGTTGTTTTACATGCTGAGAATTCAACGTTGAATGAGGCAGATAAGGTCTCTACCTACATGGATCTCACAGTCTAATAGGAGGCAAGCAATACATAAATAAATATCAAGAAAATATTAGATATTTATAAATGCAATGAAGCAAACAAAATGAGAACAGATGATAAGAACTGGTTGGCAAATTCAGATGGGGCGATCAGAAAAGACATCTTTAAGGAGGAAGTATTTGAGCTGAGACTTGGTGGGGAAGAAGTCAGTGACGTGAAAAGCTGAAGGAAGAGCATTTACAGGAAGAGGGAACAATAAGTGCAAAGGCCCTGGCCTTTGCAAAAGATTTACATATTGGGGAACAGAGAAAAGTCCAGGGCAATTGGGGCAAAATGAATAGCTGGCCAAAGTTTGGAAAGGTAGGCAGGGACATATCATGAGACCTTGAAGGCCAAGGTAAGGATCAAGTGTGAATCTCTTCTTATAAAGAAGCTGAAGCTCAAAGAGGCAAACTGCCTTGAATAGAGTGGTTAGTGCCAGCTCTGATTTCTGTGCTGACCTGTACATCACTTTCACATTCCTGCCAAGGATGGGATATATTGATTTTAATATCCTTATAAAGAATTACAGCACCAATCATATGAAATTTTTAACAGAGATATTGATAATGACGGATAACTATTGATAACTAAAAGAAGTGAGACCACTCTTAGGAGTACAGGTGATCTGGGAAGGTGTATCATCTCCTTAATTCCAACTGGCATAGGAGTGTATGTCTTTGTACATTAGACTGAAACACACAGAGCATACATGCACACACATAAATGCACAAACAAATGTGTATTAAAAAAAATTAGAGACATACCAATCATGCTTTTGATTTGTTTCCATGTACCTCTGATTTAGCTGATGGCTCTTGGGTGACCTCTGGCCATCTTGAGTCCACCAACAGCATTGAGAAGTGAGAGCAAGCAGGGTTTCCTGGGCATTTTGCAGAAGCATGGATGTTTGCAATATTCGCATTTCTTTGGGGCAGCAAAACTGTGTCCAACTTGCCTTTACCATCTATCCATCTATTCATCCAAGTACTCACTTGTGAATATTTATTTAGAAATAATTTCTATGCAGAATATCTTGCTAAGCATTGTAAGTCTACAATACTTTATAAGGTAAAGTTATTGCTTCTCAGATTTTAAATCTGTATTTCATAGGTATGGAAAGAAGCTCAGTGAGATGAAGTGAATTACTCAAATTAACACAGGCTCACATGTGATAGAAGGGGATGTATGAATCTAGGCATGTTGGACTCCTGTTCTCTTCATTTATCAAATATTTGTGGAGCACTTACATCCAAGGGGCTGTGTTAGGCCTGAGAGCAGAAGTGAGACAACAGATAAGGTGCTATCATGAAGCTCACAGTCTATGCTGGACATCTTCTAGGAGCTCAGAAATAACCCAAAGAAAGAGGGAAGAGGGACTGATTTTCTCATATTCTGTTTTTAGAAGAACAGGTCGACTTAGTGTACAAGCCAGAATCCCCTGGCATATGCAGTGCCCAAGGCTGTTATTCTTCTTCTGCCAACTGGATACTGGCACCATTAACTGTTTGTTGGCTTTAGAAGGGGCTTTTCTGGGCTAATTTATTAGCTCACAATAGCATCTGTGGCAGGAAGATATTTTCTTGGCCTCTCCTTCCCCACCTGCCCTTAGGTGGCCAGGGAAGCAATGATCGCTTCTTTTCCGTGAAGACAAATTGCAAGTGTGCCACTTTTGCACCCTTCGTAGGCCAGGCTTTCTGTCCTGTGTCTAGTGAGGTCATTTACCTCACTGCAGATGGGTGCAAGAAGAGTACGGCTTAGTGATAAGGAAGAATATAACTCTTGGAGTTAGACTGATGTGGGTTCAGCTACTGACTCCACTACTTACTAGCTACAAGTTATTGTTTCTCGACCTCGATTTTCTTCAGCCTTTTATTAGGAATAATAAGAGTACCTACTTCAAAAGGTTGTTTTGAAGAGTTCATTGGATAATCTCTCAAGAGGGTTTAGCTCAGTTGTGCAACCTGATTGCTGCAGATTTCTGGCATGAGTCCAATGTTAAAATTTTACCATTCACCTATTTTTTTCCCTTTGTTAAGGGAACTATGTTCCTAAATATCAATGGAAAACAAAATATAAAATTCTGATTTTTAAAATTACCTAGTGCATTCATTTTCTACTGCTACTGTAACAAATTGCCACAGATGCAGTGGTCTACAGTCCACAAATTTGTTCTGTTACAGTTCTGGAGGTTAGAAGTTCAAAACGAGTGTTAAGGGGTAAAATTAGAGTGTCAGCAGGGCTGATTCTTTCTGGAGACTCTAGAGAAGAATCTGTCTTTACCTATTCCCACTTTTGGGTTGCTGACATTTGTTGGTTTACAGCTATGTCACTCTAATTTCTGCCTTTGTGGCCGAAAAGCCTTTTTCTGTCTGACTTCTAGTCCTCCTGCCTCCCTCTTGGGTTCTTGTGATTACATCAGGCACATGTGGAAAATCCACGGTTATCTCCCATCTCAAGATCCTTAATTTAATCACATCTGGAAAGTCCCTTTTAACCACATGTTGCAGATTAAATTGTGTCTGCCAAAAAGATAAGCTGAAGTCCTAACCTCTGGTACCTATATGAATGTGACCTTATTTGGAAATAGCATCTTTGTAGATGTAATAAAGTTAAAATGAGATTATACTGAATGGGTCTAATCCAATGCATGGTGTCCTAATAAGACAAGGAAAATTTGGACACAGACACAGAGAGAGAAGAATGCCCTGTGAAGACACATAGACAGAAGTGACACACAGAGAGCAGCATGTGACAACAGAGAAAGAGATCTGAGTGATATGTCTACAAGCCAAGGAAAGCCAGGGATTGCCAGTAACCACCAGAAGCTAAGAGAGGGACGTGGAACAGATTCTCCCTTTGAGGCCACCAAGAAGGAACCACAGTGGTGATGCACTGGTTGTCAATTTCTGGCCTCCAGAATAAATTTCTATGGTCTTAAGCCACCAGTTTGTAAAAATTATTATAGTAGCCTTTGGAAACTAATGTAAGACAATGTATTCACAGATTCTGGGGATTAGAACATGGACATCTTTGGGGAGCCACTAGTCAGTCTACCTGCCACACAAAGGCAGTGCTCTTTCCTCCCTCCCCCACTCTTCCCCAGTTTAGGGCTCTCTGGTAAGTGGTAACAAAGCATAAGCTATCATTCCGGAAGTAAGAGTGAGGCTTTTGAAAACTCCACCCCCATTCTATTTGGCAGAACAAACTTATGGTCTACTTACTCCACCAAATCCATGTAGGAGGGGTCGAAAATAGTATGAGTGGCAGAGAGTTAGATCTGGGAAGCAGGCTGTGGACATCCCCCCAGGCCCTTATTTCATGGGATGTGCCTCTCGAAGGGGGGAGCATAGAACTCTAACACACAGCACTCTCACACCCAACTTAAAAAGATGACCTGAGAGTGTCTCAGAATCTACTCAATTCATTTAATAACAGCACCTCTTTCTGGAAAAAGAGAGTAAGAGGATGGAAGAAAAGAGTTTACAAACTTTCTGTGTAGCAAGCCCCTCGCCTATTGGCAGAAGGGGAAATGACATGGTATTCCCTATGACCTGACTTGGAATTATATAGCAAAGAGAATAGTTTAATACCATCCCTTAATAGTATTAAACAAACAATAAATATCAATTGATACCGATATTATTATCATTAACAGCTATTTTCTGTTTTTCCCTATATGCTGAATGTTTGACTAGCCTTCTTATTCAATGAATATTTTCCCCCTGTTAATTTGAGAAAGATGTATATGACCTGGTTGATAAGTATCCTGGTGATGGAAAATATCCCTCACTCACAATTTGTGCATGGTATCTCTTTTCCTGTGTCACAGGGATACTAAAACTTTGACACATCTGAGTTGGCATATGTTGACATGCTTTGGAAAGTGCAAAGTAATTTGCCCAAGATCACAGCTACGAAAGCCAGAATTTGAACCACAACTTTCTAACTCCAAAGGCTAAGCTTTAACTCATCTTATTATAATTACTTGTGTAAATTAATTATCCATGTTAAATTAAACCCATTTTGTTTTGTTACTACCTCAGTAAATTCTAGTATGAAAATTATGGTAAAGTCAGGGAACATTTAAGCATGGTTTCCTACAAACCATATTTTGCTGGATATTGGAATGAATTCAGGCCAATGAGAATGTTGTGAGCTTTAAAGACTTTTCTAGGACCTTGTAATGTTTGGCAAATTACTTTCTTGGATGCCTTGATCCCTGCTGTCACAGCGTGCATCTCATTCATCTTGTTCTGTCTTCAGTAGAGATGGAGACCTGCCAGTAACTATTTCTGTAAAATAAACCTTCATTGTGCTTGAAGACTCTTCTTTAGACCCCTGTCTTAGTTTTGTTTCTCTGTAACACATGAGAAGCCTCATCCTGCTAAGGTGAGGACTTAGATTCTCTGCTTTGCACAGCTCACCAGATAGCTCTGAACTTGTAGCTCCAGGGCCAAACATTCTAGCAAGCCTTACAACTGTGGGAAATCGCTTCCCTGATAATGCTGGTTTGGTTGGGCTTTTGTTGGCAAACAGCTATGTTTTTCAGAAAATTGATTGAAATGGCAGAAGGGATTAGTGGGAATCTCCAGTAGAATGACCAGAAAAACCCAAGACAATAGGGCTCTCTGGTCAGGCTGTGAGTTTTATCTCTCCCAAGTAGCTATTTAAAAACCATTGGTGATACTAAGCCCCGTTGGAAATCCTGGTTAATTTTGAGTTTCCAATGGAGTGGATGAAAAACAAAGCCATCAACTATTTATAGGACCGATTTGCTGAAAAGTAGAAGCACTATTGATATGCTTTTTAATTCTGGTGAAATACTGAGGGTTGTTGTTTACAAAAATGTTGTAAGTACCCTGTAAAGAAGGCTATTTGTATTAGCAAGTGATGTGACTATCCTAGCCCCTGCGCCTGACTACCAAGGGACTTACTTAGATAACTAGGAAGCACCCTGAGAATTCCCAAAGTGATTTCAGCCTAATAAAAGGCAGCCCACAGCAAGCACATGGCGTTTTAGTTTGGACAAAGGCTGTTCTAGCTCTAAGCAGTGGCTGAGAGGCAATGATTTATGTTTTCCCATCATGACGCACAGTTAGTTAGTTCCTTACTTTGTCTCAAATTTATTGTTGCTGAAGGATGTTAGTTTGTTACAATTTAACGCAAAGGAAAAGAAAAGTCCTTAAAGGTCAGAGAGTTATGTATAATTTGAACTGAGGAAATAATTTAAAAATATTTAAAAATCAACTCCATGGCAGGGTGTCTTTTGAATGCTTTACCAATGATCTGTTCTAGAAATGTCCATATGTAAGTGACAGGTTTTCTCTCCTAGTTGTCAAAAGGCCAGATTTTTACCCTTCCTTATTATTCTGTAGTCGAGGTGCACCCATTATGGTTTATCTCATTTAGTAATAACATATACATCACATTAGTGCAAACAATGAAGTGGGCACCTACTTCACACACCTTGGCCAACGGCACACATTCACAGCAACCAATGGAGAAGCGAGTATGGTGTGATGGAAGATAGAAAGTTAAAGCTATTAAAACATGGAAAAGGCTGAGGATTCAGACAGTGGAGATTCCAACTAAGTCAGTGATATGCCAATCTATGCAAGCTTCTCCTGGGGTATTTTCTTCAGCTGCTGCCAGCCTCTGTGTGAAAAAACTATAAGGCAGAGAAACTCATTGGTCATTCTCAAAGTTTATCTTTCCCAGGATTTGGAGATCAAAATTATCTTATTCCTGATCCACTTCCAATACAGGGCACCAGGACAGGATTTTTAACTGATCTTTAAAGGTGGAACTTGGTTCCCTTGGCCCTGGGATGAGAGGAAGAGACAAGAAGAAGGCTTTGAATGAAGCTGGTGGAGGGCTCTTGAGTAGGCATTACACGGTAAAGTTCATGCCTTTGACAGGATGCGGGTGAGGGAAGTAGGAAAAATTGTGTGTGTAGCCTTATCAGAGTCTTAGAAGTTTCCATCCTTTAAAAAATTATTCCTGTTTTTTTTTTTTTTAAACTATGTCATCAACTAAATTCTAGGTTGAAAATATTAGAAGAGATAAGGCAGAAAACAGCTCCACTTAGGGTTTCTTTAGCAACGTATCACTTAAACTCATTAAATTCATGCTTAACATAAAGTAAAAGTTTGGGGGTTTGAGTGACTGTGTATTTTTTTTTAATTAAAAAAAAACTTAGGTTCAGGAGTACATGTTCTGGTTGGTTATACAGGTAAATTGCAATATAATAAGGGTTTAGTGTACATATTATTTTGTCCCCTTGTCATAAGCATGGTACCTGATAGATAGTTTTTCTTGTTTTCTTTTTTAAATTATGTTTTATTTTACTTTTAAGTTCTGGGATACATGTGTAGAATGTGCAGGTTTGTTACACAGGTATACATGTGCCATGGTAGTTTGCTGCACCCATCAACCTGTCATTTAGGTTTTAAGCCCCACATGCATTAGGTATTTCCTAATGCTTTCCCTCCCCTTACCTGCCACCCGCTCACAGGCTCTGGTGTGTGTTCTTCCCCTCCCTGTGTCCATGTGTTCTCTTTGTTCAACTCCTACTTATGAGTGAGAACATGCAGTGTTTGGTTTTCTGTTCCTGTGTTAGTTTGCTGAGGATGATGGCTTCCAGCTTCATCCCTGCAAAGGACATGATCTCATTCTTTTTTATATTCCATGCTGCATAGTATTCCATGGTGTATATGTGCCACATTTTCTTTATCCAGTCTATCATTGATAGGCATTTGGATTGATTACAAGTCTTTGCTATTGTAAATAGTGCTGCAGTAAACATACCTGTGCATGTGTCTTTATAGTAGAATGATTTATAATCCTTTGGATATATACCCAATAAAGGAATTGCTGGGCCAAAAGGTATTTCGGGTTCTAGATCCTTGAGGAATGGCCACACTGTCTTCCACAATGGTTGATCTAAATAGGCTGTGTATTTTTAAGAGAAGTTATTAAGATCTCAGTTACTTTCTCACCATTGTTCTTCTGCACATTGTTTAACTGGGAAAAAAGCACAAAGCCAGGAGCAGAAGGTCTGGTATTTGAATAATCCTAGTAAGTAATCACTGGCTCTGCAAACCCCTGGCAAAGAGAATTCTCACTGGGACTCCATTTTGAATACTATAACTTGGTGGAACTTGCAAAGCCTAGCTCCACAGTTATAGTTCAAGCACTTATGCACAGCCAGATTGCACTGAGTGTACGGTCAGATTGCATTGACAATAAATTTTCACACAAGTATATTTATGTATAACTATAAAACCTTCTTGTTTCCAGAAAATACATTAGAAATGAGTCTTTGTCTCATTTGTTACATTAATTCCCAAATTTTTCACCCTGATTTATATGAGTCTACCATGATGACTGGGTTAAACAGACACTGTACTTTGGTAAAAAATATCTTGAAGGTGGAGGTATATCAATTATATCACTCATTCCCAGAGCTTCCCAAGGCATTTAGAATAAATCCACATATGTTACCTTGGCCTACTGGATCCCTTGAGATATGGCTTCTAGCTGTGACTCCAACTTTATACGATTATCCTCTTTACTCCCTATACTCCTGTTATTATCACCTCCTTTCTTTTATTCTAGTGTTCCAACCATCTTCACATTTCGCGTTCTTTATTCCTCCCCCAGACTTTCAAATGTATCCTACTTTCTTAACTTCAGGTCAAATGCCACCTTTCAGAGAGGCCATCCTAGGCCACATTACATTGTATCATGCTCTCTATTGTGTCACATTTTTTGTGACTCAATTATTGCCAGTCTATTGTCTGTCTTCCCTCATGAGAATATATGCTTCATGAGGACTGAGTCCTTACCTCTCTTGTTCACCCATATATCCCCAGTATCTAGCACATATAAATATTTAATTAATACTGCCAAATGGTTGAATGAACTGCAAATCGAAAGGTCTATGTTCTGTTTCATCCCTCCCATCATTAAACAGAGTTAGTTCCTAGAACTCCATAGGCCTTAGCTTTATTTTTCATAAAATGAAAACAATTTGAACCAGATTTCTGTTGTTTTTACATATGTCTAAGTTTTTACATTGATTGTGCTCCATTAAATTTTGTTTTGCTTTACAGGCATAAAAATCTTGCCACAAAAGCGTATTATAGGTTAGAAACTCTATTTGAGATCCTCCCATCTGTACAAGCAGCTTCTACCGATTGAACTTTTGACATCATTCTTGGGACAACTGTGTTATCCGTCACTCATTCAACAATTGTCCTATGAGAAATAGGCACAATATTTGACTTTGGGGAAACAGCAATGAGCAAGACCATCTCTGCCTTCAAGGCTCTTATATTCTCAAGGAGACGACAGCAATGAAAATAGGTAATTGTGGGCCAGACACTGTGGCTCATGCCTGTAATCCCAGTACTTTGGGAGGCCGAGGCAGGCGGATCACCCAAGGTCAGGAGTTTGAGACTGGCCTGGCCAACATGGTGAAACCCCATCTCTACTAAAAATACAAAAAATTAGCTGAGTGTGGTGGGAATCGCTTGAAAGCAAGAGGCGGAGGTTGCAATGAGACGAGATCATACCACTGCACTCCAGCCTGGGCAACGAGAGCGAAACTCTGTCTCAAAACAACAACAACAACAACAAAAGGAATGAAAACAGGCAATTGCAATTTAGTGATAAGTACTATGGTGGGAGAGTTTTGTGAGATTGCCACAGGCAGGGCATCTAATGCAAATAAGAGACATCATAGAGACTTCCTTGGTACTGTGACAGTTCTGATAGGACCAGAAGGGTATTGTTACTCAGGTAAGGGTGAGGAGGGGAAGGATGCTCCAGGAAGAGGCACTAGCACGTGCTAAAGCCTCAATGGGACAGAAAGTATGACTTGCTTTAGTAACTTTGCAGTTACTGAATCAGTAACTGCATCAGACATTGGATCAGAGGTTGCAAGGAGGAGATGACTGGGAAATGTGGCTAAGCTTTGCTGTGCACGGGCTCTGGTAAAGAAAAGGGGAGGTTGTCCTAGGTTGTCTAGTTCTCTGGTCTTGAAGCAGGAGGCCTTGATTAGTGCCTTCTGAAACAAAGGTCCAGAATAGGATAAATTGTTTGATTTATGCAGCTGTTAAATTATTTATTCTTTGTGACACTAATATATTTAATCTATTTCTGTAGAAGATATAGAAAACATTAGTACTGCTTTGCTATTTCATTTGACTTTCATGATAATGTCCTACCTGTAACCTCATATGTAACTAGGATAATTTCTGAGGACTACTTGCTGGGAAGTTCTGGTTTTATTTTTTCTCATGGGCTATAGAAACTAACACTAGATAATACAGTGGATTTTTAAATGTGCCAATTCCCAATAACCGCCTTTGTGTATTCCAAAGTTGAACCTATTTTGCTATTTATTCTGGGCTTGTTCATTACTTCTGTGACATTTGGTCTTTATCCTGCTTGATCTGATGTGTCAAATTCCTCAAGTTCTCAGCTCATGTTGTCATGGTACTAGGGGTTGAATGATAGGCAATATACTGTTGGGAAAATAGCATTTCAGATATATGTATTTTTTGCCTGAAGGTTTGATTATGTCTATAAACACACAAAATAAGTTATCTTGTGCTAATTTGTAAATATTCTGATAACTTGATACTTTGTTCTTAAGGCATCTAAATACAGCTCTGTTATAGACTATTTGGGGGCTATCGTTCCCTACCCTCTCAAATTCATATGTTAAAGTCCTAACCCCGAGTACCTTAGAATGTGACTATATTTAGATATAGTGTTTTTAAAAAAATAATTAGGATCTGTACCCAAAACCTGTAAAACATTGATAAAAACATAGAAGAGGACACAAAAATAGAAAGCCATTCTATGCTCATGGATTAAAAAAATTAATATTGTTAAAATGACACTGCTAACAAAAGCAATTTACAGACTCGATGCAATCCTTATCAAAATGCCAATGACATTTTCACAGAATTAGAAAAAAAAGTCTTAAAATTTATATGGAACTACAAAAGACCTTGAATAGCCCAAGCAAACCTGAGTAAAAAGAACAAAGCTGAAGGCATCACACTATGTGACTTCAAAATATACTACAAAGCTGTAGTAACCAAATCATCATAATAGTAGTATAAAAATGCATGAAGAGACCAATGGAAAAAATGCAGAACCCAGATATAAATCCATGCATTTACAGCCAACTCATTTTCGACAAAGGTGTCAAGAACATACGATAGAGAAAAGACATTCTCTTAGATAAATGGTGCTGAGAAAACTGGATTCATTCATGCAGAAGAATGAAACAAGTCTCTTTCTCACCAGATTAAAAAAACTAACTCAAATGAATTAAACACTTAAATGCAAGACCTACAATTATTGAAGTCTTACAGAAAAACCTAGAAGAAATGCTTCTTGACATTGTCCTGAGAAAGAATTTTTTTGGATAGGACCTCAAAACCATAGGGAACAAAAGCAAAAATCGGCAAATAGAATTATATCAAGCTAAAAGGTTTCTGCACAGCAAAGGAAACAATCAAAAAAGTGAGGAGACAGTCCACGTAATGGGAGAAACCATTTGCCACTATCCAACTGACAAGAGATTAATAACCAGAACATACAAGGAGCTGAAGCACCTCAATAGCAAAAATAACCTGATTAAAAATGGGCAAAAGATCTGAATAGATATTCCTCAAAAGAAGATATACAAATGGCCAGCAGGTATACAAAAAATCGCCAAATCATGAATCACCAGAGAAATGAAAACCAAAACTACAAAGAGTATCATCTCACCCCAGTTCAAATGGCTTTTATCAAAAAGACAGAGCATATGAGTAGATTGCAAAAATTTTCTCCCATTCTGTAGGTTGCCTGTTCACTCTGATGGTAGTTTCTTTTGCTGTGCAGAAGCTCTTTAGTTTAATGAGATCCCATTTGTCAATTTTGGCTTTTGCTGCCGTTGCTTTTGGTGTTTTAGACATGAAGTCTTTGCCCATGCCTATGTCCTGAATGGTACTACCTAGGTTTTCCTCTAGGATTTTTATGGTATTAGGTCTAACATTTAAGTCTCTAATCCATCTTGAATTAATTTTCGTATAAGGAGTAAGGAAAGGATCCAGTTTCAGCTTTCTACTTATGGCTAGCCAATTTTCCCAGCACCATTTATTAAATAGGGAATCCTTTCCCCATTTCTTGTTTCTCTCAGGTTTGTCAAAGATCAGATGGCTGTATCTACTCATCTGACAAAGGGCTAATATCCAGAACCTACAAAGAACTCAAACAAATTTACAAGAAAAAAACAAACAACCCCATCAAAAAGTGGGCAAAGGATATGAACAGACATTTCTCAAAAGAAGACATTCATACAGCCAACAGACACATGAAAAAATGCTCATCATCACTGGCCATCAGAGAAAGGCAAATCAAAACCACAATGAGATACCATCTCACACCAGTTAGAATGGCGATCATTAAAAAGTCAGGAAACAACAGGTGCTGGAGAGGATGTGGAGAAATAGGAACACTTTTACACTGTTGGTGGGATTGTAAACTAGTTCAACCATTATGGAAAACAGTATGGCGATTCCTCAAGGATCTAGAACTAGAAATACCATATGACCCAGCCATCCCATTACTAGGTATATACCCAAAGGATTATACATTATGCTGCTATAAAGACACATGCACACGTATGTTTATTGCAGCACTATTCACAATAGCAAAGACTTGGAATCAACCCAGATGTCCATCAGTGACAGATTGGATTAAGAAAATGTGGCACATATACACCATGGAATACTATGCAGCCATAAAAAAGGATGAGTTTGTGTCCTTTGTAGGGACATGGATGCAGCTGGAAACCATCATTCTCAGCAAACTATCACAAGAACAGAAAACCAAACACCGCATGTTCTCACTCATAGGCGGGAACTGAACAATGGGATCACTTGGACTCGGGAAGGGGAACATCACACACCGGGGCCTATCATGGGGAGGGGGGAGGGGGGAGGGATTGCATTGGGAGTTATACCTGATGTAAATGACGAGTTGATGGGTGCAGCACACCAACATGGCACAAGTATACATATGTAGCAAACCTGCACGTTGTGCACATGTACCCTACAACTTGAAGTTTAATAATAATAAATAAATTTAAAAAAAAAAATTATGCAGAATCATTAAAAAAAAAAAAAGACAGAGCATAATGGATGCTAACAAGGATGTGGGGCGAGGGGAATGCTTGTATATTGTTGGTGGGCTGTAAATTAGTACAGGCACTATGGAAAACTATAAAATTTCCTCAAAAAACTAAAAATAGAACTACTGTATGATCTAACAATTCCACTGCTGTGTGCATATCCAAAAGAAAGAAAATATATTGAAAGGATATCTGCACTCCCATGTTTATTGTAGCACTACTCACAATAGCCAAAATATGGAATCAACCTATGTGCTCATCAATGGGTAAATGGATAAAGAAATGTGGTAGATGTACCCAATGGAAAATCATTAATCCATAAAAAAGAAATGAAATCCTGTCATTTGCACTTACATAAATGAAACTGGAAATCATTATATTAAGTGAAATAAGCTAGGCCGAGAATGGCAAATATCACATGTTCTCACTCAGATGTAGGAGATAAAAAAGAATCTTGTGAAGATAGGGAATAGATTGGTGCTTATCAGAGGCCAGGAAGGGTAAGGGGGAGGGATTATAAAGACAGTTTGACTGATGGATTCCAACATACAGTTTAATAGAAGAAGTAAGACATAATGTTTCAGCCAGACGCGGCGGCTCATGCCTGTAATCCCGGCACTTTGGGAGGCTGAGGCGGGCAGATCACTTGAGGTCGGGAGTTCAAGACCAGCCTGGCCAGCATGATGCACCCCCGTCTCTACTAAAAATACAAAAATTAGCTGGGCATGGTGGTGCACACCTGTAATTCCAGCTACTTGGGTAGCTGAGGCACGAGAATCGCTTGAACCTGGGAGGCAAAAGCTGTAGTGAGTCGAGATCATGCCACTGCACTCCAGCCTTGGCCACAGAGCAAGAGAGACCCTGTCTCAAATAAATAAATAAATACCTAATGTTTGATCTATCAGTAGGGTGATTATAGTTTACAATACTTCATTGTATGTTTTAAGATGACTAGAAAAGAATAATTTGAATGTTTCTAGCATAAATGACAAATATTTAAGGTGCTGCATATTCCAGTTATACTGATTTGATCTTTACAAATGATATGAATATATTAAATTATTACATATACCCTGAAAATGTGGACATCTATTAGGTATCAATACAAAAATATAATTACTATACTTTTAAAAAAAGGTAATTAGGTTAAAATGAGGTCATTAGAGTGGGCCCTAATCAAGTATGACTGGTGCCCCTGCTAAGAGGAGATTAGGACTCAGGCATGCACAGAGGAAACATCCTGTGAAGACAAAGAGGTCCTCAGAAGAAGCAACCTTGTTGACACCTTGATCTCAGACTTTAGCCTCTAAAATTATGAGAAAACAAATTTCTGTTGTTTGAGCCATCTATTGTGTAGTACTTTGTTATGGCTGCCCTAGCAATTGAATGCAAGTTTATGTAACATTTTTCAATCCGTAAATTGAAGATTACACATAATTCATTCATTTATGAACTAGTCTAGCATATCATTTGTTGATTTAGGGAAAAATGTTCATATGTATTTTTCAGGAATGTATTATCAGTTTGCTTTCAAAAATATCAGCCCTCAACAAGTAGACCCCCAATAAGTCTACAAGATCCCCTTGAAGGGGCAAGAAATCAGGGACTATAAGAAGAATTAAAACAAAAACAATTAATTAGTTATCTTGAATTGTGGTATTATACTAACACTAGTCATTCATTGTCTCTCCATGGTCAAGATGGAGACTCCTGTGATTTCAATGTACAATGCCTGCTCTGGAATGAATACAAAGGATATAGCTTACAAAAATCTGTGAGTACTCTCTTTTGAATAGACAGGCTGTCAGTGGTCTTTAATAGGTTGTTGCTGCAGAATGAGCATCGATTTAAGAAACTGGAGAACCAGGTTCAGGTTTGAAGTCTGTCACTAGGTGTGTGAAACCTTGGACACTCCAGTTTTTCTCTATGGATTGCAGAGTCCTCATCTGTGAGCTAAAGGAACTGGATTGGATTAGGTGACCTTGTAGATCCATTCTATCCTTAAAAAGTCAGTGTAAGCATCCCCAGTGGATAAATCTGCTTAGGAAACATTTCACACCTGTAAGACTTTTGGGTGGGTTTAAAGCCATCTATCTAGCCGCAAGTTAGACAAGTAAATATTCAGAAAAACTTAGCTCTGCTTCCAAATTTTCAAGGTATCAGTGGAAGCATGATATTCTGTCATTTCTTCTACATTCTCCTTGTTATTTCATTCATGTTTTCCTCTCCATGGTGTCGACGTTGTATAGTATTATAAAGTAAGTCTAGCCTCTGATTAGTAGTATAAAAAGTGCTACATATCCTCAGAACCCAAACAGGTTGTCATGGCAACTGATGACATTTTTATCCTTCAGAGTGCACTAGGAGTACATGGCCTGTGTGTCCCTGCAAAGTGTTTCATGTTATTTTTGCAGTGGGAAAGATGGAACCACTAATGGTGTGAAAATAGGAAGTCATCCAACTCAAATCCTTAATTTATGGGCTTAGTTCAGGCAGGGACAGTGTCTTCTTAGTCACTGAATCCCTAGGGCTTGCATTAACATAGTCACTTACTGCATGATTTTTGCATAAAGGAATAAATACATTTCAGAATATCTTGCTGGTACATGACCTCCAGCATAAATGACCTAGCCAATTTAAATTTAGCAAAGTTTTATTTATCATGGTGCAGTAGATATTTGTCATTTTTGCTAATGAGCATCTACTTATGCCTCAGTTTTTTTTCTGCGATATCACTCTCTCTCCAAATCTTGTTAAGTGTGTTTTAGTTGAAGTTGCTCTTCCCCAAGACACGATAATGGACATTTGACTTAAGACTACCAATGAGGGCCTTGTATTCCTGTGTCTGCAGCAATTGGTTCAGAGATAATTACACTGAGACACACTGCTGATGGAACTCAGAGGCACACACTTCTTTTTAGCTGATCCTCATATGAATTTTGATTGGTCTGAAGCTATTGGCAACGGTGTTAGTCTGTTTTGTGCTACTATAACAGAAAACCTGAGACTGAGTAATTCGTAAAGAATAGAAATGTATTTCCTCAGAGTTCTTGACCCTGGGAAGTCCAAGAGCAAAGGTCCCATCTGATGAGGGCCTTCTTCCTGTGCCCTCCTACGCAGCAAGGTGAGAGGGCGAGAGAGAGAGAACAAGAGGAAGCCAATCTTGTCATTGTGTAAGAAACCAACTCCCATGATAATGAATTCACTTCTGTAATAAAGACATTAATCCACACATGAGGATAGCGCCCCCATGAACCAAGCACCTCCCATTAGGTCCCATCTCCCAACATATAACACTGAAGATCAAGTTTCCAACACATGCTTTTTTGGGAACACATTTGAACCACAGCAACAACCATATTACCATTAATGGAACCTGAGGATGAGGTCATTGTGGAACAGAGCAGAGGAAAGGGATGAGGAGGGACTGGGACCTGGTGATATTGTTTGAGCCACTCCTAAAGCTAGATCATCTTTCAGACTTACCCATTTTATGAGCCAATAAAATTTTCTTATTGTTTTAAACAGTTGGGATTGAATTTCTATCATTTGCAACATAAATTATATCCATAGAAAAAAGACTCAAAACAAGCTTTGAGGAATGGTAGAAAAAATCCTGATCCATGGACAAACACTTGACTGACTGATTTTGGGCAAATTTCTCTCTGAGAAATGGGGTCAATTATCGAAGGCCTTTCTATTTTCCATGGTTATTAAGAGTATCGAACTTGAAAACATATGTTTGAAGTACTTTGTAAAATATAAAACTCTTGTACTACTGCCAGCTATTACAATTTTGACAAAGGTACTGAAAATAATACCAAGGAATAGGACTTAATCTGGAAGCTGCTAATTCCATGATATTTAAATAAGCATCTTAGTTATTACATGCCTCTGACCTGAAGGAAACCATGTGATGCAAAATGATCAGGTGCTGAGAGAAAAGAAATTTAATCTGCTTTTAGAAAGTTTCTGATTACACAGATAATCTTACACTGTAGAATGGGTAAAAGGATTTTATTAACAATATTATTGTCACTCATCATTCATTGACCATATGCTATACGTCATGCTTTGTATATCCTTCTAACTCCCACAATAACTCTACAAGGAAGGTACTGTTTTTTTCTCCTGTTATATGGATGAAGGAACTAAGAGTTATGGACACTGAATAATTCTCTCAGTGTTGGACAAGTAATAGGCAGAACACAAACTCAGTCCATCCATCTCCAAAATATTTAGTTTTGTTTCTTAATTCAAATGTTTACAACAGAAATATAGGTATATGTGTGCTGCCTTCATTATTGAGTTGTTTTGTTAAGGTGAGTTGTTGCGGTTGAGTTGGAAGACAGAAAAGGCAGACTAGCAGCCCAACACGCAGTCCAGACTCTACCCCAACTTGGACAAGTTACATCATCATTCTGAAAGTTTCTCAAAGGGAATGTTATGAAGATTGAATGAGGCACACCTAGGATAGTTCTTTGAAGAACTAAGATGTGTTAGACAGACAGGAAATATGTTTACTAAACATATTCTAGGTCCAAGTCATTGTCCCGCCACTGAGGAATTAAGTTGCCTTTGAATTTGAGAGTTACAAAGTATTGTCACTCAAGAAAAAAACAAAAAAAAAAAACAAAAAAAACCCCAAAAAAAACTAGGTGAAATTTGCATAATATAAAATTAACCATTTTATAGCAAACAATTCAGTGGCATTTAGTATTGTCATAATTTTGCACAACTACCACCTGTATCAAGCTCCAAAACATTTCCACCACTCCAAAGTAAAACTACTTAACCATTAACCAGTTTTTCCCCATTTCCTCCTCCTACAATCCCCTGTAAGCTACCAATCTGTGTTTGTGTCTTTATGGATTTATTTTGGATATTTCATATAGATGAGGCCATAACTATATGTGATATTCTGTGTGTGGCTTTTTTCTCCTAACAATGTTTGGAAGGCTATTCTACCCTGTAGCATGTATCAGTATTTCATTCCTTTTTAGTGGCTGAATAATATTTCATCACATTTATATACCATAACTTGTTTGTCCATTTATACCTTGATGAGATTTAGGCTACTTCCACTTTTTGGTTTTTGTGAATAGTACTGCTATCATCATGCTTGAACATGTACTTGTTTGAATACCTGTTTTCAATTCTCTGAATATATACCTAAAAATGAACTTGTAGTGTCATATGGTAATTCTACATTTAGCTTTCTGAGGAACCACCAAATTGTTTTCTGGAGTGGCTGAACATTCAGGGGCTAAATATTTCGATTTCTCACCACCATTGTGGAGACACTTGTAATTTTTATTTTAAAAATATATTATGCCTATATTAGTGAATATAAAATGGTGCCTCATCATGATTTTGATTTGTATTTCCCTAATGACTAATGAAATCAGGCATCTTTTTGTGTTTGTTGCCCATTTGTATATTTTCATTGGAGAAATGTCCAGTGAAGTTCTTTGTTCATTTTTAAACTGAGTTTGCCTTTTTCGTTATTGAATTTTGAGAGTACGTTATACATTCCAAAAAACAGTTATCAGATAGATGATTTGCAGTATTTTCTCCCATTCTGTAAATTATGTCTTCATTTTTTGATAATGTTCTTAAAACAATATTTTTAAATTTTTGATGAGATACAATTTATTTTTATTTTGTTGTTGCTTTTAATAGCATATCCATTACCAAACCCAAGGTCATGGTGATGTAGTTCTATGTTTTTCTGCAAGAGTTTTATGGTTTTAGGTCTCATATATTCATTGATCCTTCTGAGTTTTTTTTGGTCTATGGTGTCAAGGAGGGGTCCAACTTCATTCTTTTGCCTATGGATATCCAGTTGTTTCAGTATGATTTGTTGAAAATGTGTCCTTAATTGGTTCCCTCTGGTGTGTTCTTGGTCTCGCTAACTTCAAGAATGAAGCTGCGGACCCTCACAGTGAGTGTTACAGTTCTTAAAGATGGTGTGTCCAGAGTTTGTTTCTGATGTTCAGATATGTCCAGAGTTTCTTCCTTCCACTGGGTTCGTGGTCTTGCTGACTTCAGGTGTGAACCTACAGACCTTCCCAGTGAGTGTAGGACACTCTTAAAGGTGGTGCATCCGAAGTTGTTCAGTCCTTTCCGTGGGTTCGTGGTCTCAATGGCTTCAGAAGTGAAGCTGCACACCTTCACAGCGAGTGTTACAGCTCATAAAGGTATTGCGGATCCAAAGCGTGAGCAGCAGTAAGATGTGTTGCAAAGAGCAAAAAAAACCAACCTTCCACAGCCTCAAAGGGAACCCAAGATTGCTGGGTCGGGTGGCCTGCTTTTATTCCCCACTTTGGCCCCACCCACATCCCGCTGATTGGTCCATTTTACAGAGAGCTGATTGGTTCATTTTACAGAGTGCTGATTGGTCTATTTTACAGAGTGTTGATTGGTCCGTTTTTACAGAGTGCTGATTGGTGTGTTTACAAACCTTTAGCTAGACACAGAGCACTGATTGGTGCATTTACAATCCTTTAGCTAGACAGAAAAGTTCTCCAAGTCCCCACCTGACCAGGAAAGCCTAGCCACTTCGCCTCTCAAAGAGACTCTTTACTTCTTTACTGGTCTTGGTGCTCTTGTCAAACATCAGTTAGTCTTAGATATATGGGTTACAGTAATTTTATTTTTGCCATTACTTGCTTTTCCCAATCCTGGCGGAAACACGGGGAACCAATTCTCTTCTCACTTTAACAAGTGTGGAAGTTATGCCTGAGATGTTAAATGTTTTAATATTAAAAATGTTTTCCATTTTCTAATAGACCGTCTATGTGCCAGACCATGCTGGAAGAGATGTATATCTGTTATTTCTGAGTTGTATAACAGTCCCATAGAATCATTACTCCAGTGTACCATGAAAAGTATTATGAGGTCAAGTTATACACCCTAACTTTTACAACCCATTAACATCATGGTTATGTTTGGAACACAGAACCTTTGACCCCAAAGCTCATGCTTATTCCACCAAGCCACACTGTCTTTAGTTACACAACTCATCATCTCTATGTATCTTGTTTCCCACTGCTGTTATCCTCATTGTAGTTGGAGGAGTCTTCCTAAAATACAGTCAGATCAAAACACTTTGCTGCTTAAAATACTACTCTTACGATCTTGGTAAGAAGTTATTTCCATTGTGCCCATTTGACACATGTTTGTTGCTCAGTTTCTGACGTATTTTGGAGAAAATGCTCCTGCACTATCGTAATTTGCATCCCTGATATTCTTATGTCTGACTGCCTTTTCAGTCCTAAAAGGTTTACAGTGTGCTTTGTTACATGCAGCTTTTTCTGAATTCTGTTGCTGGATTTTAAAATCACCTTTTAGCCTACTTTACTTGCTTTTCTCTTATGACCAAAACAAAAATGCATAAGAAATTGTGCCATAAAGTGATTTATTGGCTTTCTCCCCCTTAACCGGTAGAGTATTCCTTTTGCAAACAAGGTATACTCTTGTCAACTCAATCATATTCTCTCTGTGTATGTTTAATGTGAAGGGGATGGTTTCTCCTCTAGTTATTAAACACATGCGTTTCTTCCTCTTCTGCTGCTGGAGGCAGGGCAATCATGAAGGCTGGGGTAAAAATGCCTTTTAATTCCAGCTGTTACTCATGGAGATGAAGAGGGAATAATCCACTTGATACCTATAGACCAGCACTTTCCAGTAGTACTTTTCTGCAGAACTGGAAATATACCTATCCTGTTTAATGTGGTAGACACTGACTACATATGGCTACAGAACACTTGAAATGCTCATGAAGAATGCACTAAAGTTTTTATTTTATCTAATTTTGAGCAATTTAATTTAAATTAGATAGCCACCTGTGGCTAACGACTACCCTGTTGCATGGGAGAGCTACAGCCTTTTGCAGTTATGACCACAAAACTAGCAAATACAGATCAAAGTAATCAGGATAACTGATGAGTCAGAAGCAGTTGGTAAGAAGTAATCTAGGAAGAACTCCTGAGGCAGAAGGCAAATGACTTTTCGTACAATTCTTCCATGGGCTTATATTCATTTATTTATGTATTTAAATAATATTTTGAGCACCTATCAGTTACTAAGTACTGTTCTGAATGCTGGTGATACAGCAGGAAGCAAGATAAATTCCCTTCCTCATGGTGTTTATATTCGAGTGTGGAGTTCATCAATCTTAGCGTTATTTTTGGGCAGATAATTTTTTGTTGTGAGAGTCTGTTCTGTGCATTATAGGATAACTTGAAGCATCCCTGGCCTCTATCTCAGCAGTTTACTGGTTGGGGACTGCAGTTTGAACTAAGGCAAGAGTAACAGAGATAAAGAGGAAAGAGGCAGATTATGGTGATATTTAGGAAGTGACGGCACATGTATACATATGTAACAAACCTGCATGTTGTGCACATGTGCCCTAGAACTTAAAGTATAATAACAATAATAATAATAAAAGGAAGTGACATTGACAAGGCTTGGTGGCTTATTGGGTCTAGGAGATAAGAAAGAAGCAGGAATCAAAGATGGGTCCAGAATGACTTATTTAAATGTGTGTGTGTGTATGTGTGTATGCACGCTCATAGATTTTACTCTTCAGAGGCCATGGTTACAATAGAACAACTGTACTTTTTTTTATAGAGGCTGAGGATTGAATCCATGTTTGGGTGTTCTTAGGGGAACTGCTTTTAATTTTCATTTTGGGAAGGGTCTAATGCATCATGTATAGGTGCATATATGTGACTCAACCTTTTGCTTTATCTCTGGTAAAGAGCAAAGAGAAAATACCTGCCTATAGGCCTCAATATATCCTGGAGGTCAATGTTCTTGGGAAACCTATCAAAGGAGAGAGACTGGGGCAAAAATCGCTGTCTTGTGCTCACAGATAACCCTCAGAATAACTTCTCTGATGGCATTGGTTTGGATTGCCCTCCGAATGTGAATTTCACGCTTGAAGAAAGTCATCTCAAAGCCAATAGAAGGAATTTGAGCAGAGGAAATCAGATTTATGTAATCTGCTTTAGCCTCTTTTCTATTCTAGCATCTCATGCATCTTTCTGCTCCTTCTCTACCTCAGTGATTTTAAGCTTCACTTTGTTATTCTGTTTTCTCAGACCTTTTCCCAGCTGTTATGTGGCAAGCCACAGGGCAAGTATAGATATGTCTTGATTGCTTATTTTTAATTGAAAAACTTTGATTTTTGTCCTTAACTTTGAATGGTTTAATGTGGGTATTTCCTGACTTAGGTTCTCAAAATCATACCAAACAGAACAAAACTAAACTCAACAAAACAAAACAAAAAATCTCAAAGCGAAATCAAGTGAGTCTCTCAAGCCCCACTTCTCTGTGCAAAAAGGTGATTTATGACCTATATTAAGGTTCCCCTGAGTCCAAACTTGTTTTTGTAGTTGGACCATGTGTAAATCTGTTGTCCTGGGGAGTCAGGTGTCTACTTGCATGGGTTGATTTATAAGGGAGACTGTGGTGCATTGGATAAAGGAGTAGGAAGAATATTTTTGTGTGTACCTGGGACTTGACACAAGACAGAATATCATGCCATGAGTACTCCATCTGGTTCCTTGGACCCAGTTTGAATGCCAGTGGGGTAAGAGTATGACTCAGCGCTGAAGGAATTTGTTTTTTCAAAGCCTTAGGTGACAGAGTGTAGCAGAGAGACAAAGATAGGGCCACTGTCTCCACTGTGGCACAGACATTACAATTACTCCAGCAATACTAGGATTGGCAGCTTTGGATACATTCAGGACTTGCTTACCTAGCATGGACATTGATTGTAGGGACAATGATAAAGATGAGGAATGTGAATAGACTTGTTCTTGAAAACACCAAAGTCAACCCTTAGAATCCAGGGAGAAAGTAAGAGACACTCTGATGGGGAGAGACTAATGCCATCCAAAATGAGTGTACAGAACTCTTATAGAATTTGGGTCATCTTGCTTTATTTGTACTAAAAGGCATGCAAGACCTGGGATATTGAATTAGCCATAAAGGCCCTAGATAGGATAATATTTGTCTACATGTGCAGTAGAACTTTAATAAAAAACTTGGTATGAGTTCCCTGACAGAATTTCAACCAATGTCCCTCATCTACTTATCACATACTCTGACTCTTAAATGTCATCTACAATCTCTGCTTTCTGAGTGACAAAGCAGAGAATGCAAAACTAGAAACAAATTGTCTGGCTAAACTCTAAGCTGCTTAGTATGTAAAACCAGTGAATGCCATTAACTTTGCTGAGCTGATAATCATCAAGGCTGTGGTCTAGTATTTGTCAAAGAGAATCAGGGACCAGGCTTTCTAAGCTGTTGATTTACATCTAAATGTTTCTGTTTGATTGTGTGTTGATTTGAGAATTGGAATGGTGTGCCATGTACTCATCTCACTTTCTTAAGCAGCTTGAAATTTAGAACATCCACATTTTAAAAATTTCAAACAGATCCACAAGTAGAAGTATTTGTCCTCCCCTATTTGTGTGAAAAATACAACAAGCTGTACTGAAAACTTTCAGCAAGTGCTATTTATTCTTATTACTTGGCACGGAGCCTTCTCAACTCTGTCTCCAAATAGTACAGCCCTATGTGTTTAATTTCTGGTTGTCTAGTTGGGGAAATGTGGGATAGTATTGAACAACAGCAAAAGTCAAATTTTCTCATCATCTTTGTCTACTGAATAAACAATAAATGGGTTTATATAATGAAAGAGTAAAGAAATGACCTAATCCTCAAAAATTGGATGTTTATTAAGGGGACTATGGGATTCTGTAGAAGAATATGTTACCATTTAAAATGAAAACATGTTTAAGAAGCATATCTAATGATATGTCAAAATACTCCTTGTCTAATGCTAAGTGAAAACAGTAGATTACAAAAATGAATATATACCCCATGTGGATGTTAGGAGGTGAAAATAACGTTATGCAATAGCTTATGCAAGTGTTCAGTGAACATCTACAGGGGGAGGACCAACAAGGACCTTTTTCTTATAAGCTTACATCATAGTAGCAAAAACAGATAATGAAGCAGCAAATAATCATTCTCCTAAGATTGTGACATTTGAGTCACCTGAATGACAAGATGGAGCCATATATGAAAAATGAAAGAGAATGGCATTCTCATCAGAAAGAACTGTAAGTTCAAATGACCTGGTGTGAGAATGAGTATGGAATGTTTGAGGAACAGAAGGAAGGCCAATTTTGCTAGAGTGAAGTGATTGAGGAAGGGAGTGGTAGATGATAAGCTTTGGATGGAGCAAAGACACCAGTCATGTAAGATTACCTAGGCTCGAGTAGAGTCAGGATTCTGTTAAGGGAACATAGGAAGACAGCTTTTAAGCAAAGGAGTGACATAATTTGTTTTATGCTTTTGAAATATTCCTCTGGCTACTATGTGTAGAATGAACTGTAGGGGACAATCAGACCTGTTAGAGAATATTACAGGCACAAAGGAGAGAGATAATGGTTTCTTAGTCTAGGTTACAGGTCTCAGTCACGTCATTCCTCCCATCCCCCAGCCCTTTCAGAAAATACATTAGGTAGTGTCTCTAGATATTTTTGGTTGTCATAACTGGGAAGGGGTTGCTACTGGTATCTAGAAGGGAGAGACCAGGGATACTACTAAGTATCTTACAATGCACAGGACAACCTCTCACAACAACAAAAATATTTAGCACAAAATGTAAATAAAACTAACATGGGAAAACTCATTTTGAACTAACCCAGTGGAGATGGAGAAGTAGGTAGATTCTTAGTTAATTCTACAGATTAAATGAACAGGACTCACCGAGAGATTGGATGAGGAGGCAAGAGAAAAAAAGTAATAAATAACCATTCCCTGGGAATTATGCTTTATCCACCAGTGTCCAACCTTTTGTCTTCCCTAGGCCACACTGGAAAAAGAAAAATTGTCTTGGACCACACATAAAATACATGAACACTAATGACAGCTGATGAGCTAAAAAAAAAAAAAAAGAAAGAAAAAGTTACATGCATAATTTTCATGATATCCACCACCATAGATAAGCAAAAAAAGTTCTCACATTAAAAGTGTTGGACGTCCATGCTTTATACTAAGATTAAATAGTACATGGCAGAGCTGGGACCAGCAATTCAGATACCCTGGCTCTGAAGTCCGGACTCGCTACCACATCAAGCTTCTCTGTAATTGGTAGGAAAGCACGTGTTAAACTCAGATCTATCATTTTAAATATTTACTGCCCTGAAACCTGCTCTTGTACTTCACTATATTGGTCTGAGAAGCTTCTAAGTGGCCAGTGAAACATAATTGGGTTAATTTCCTGTGTATATGGTCAGCCAGGATTAGTTTTTACAATTGTCAATTATACCAGGAAATTTAAACAGCATTGACTAGGATATCTCTGCATAGGCATATGGGGTGGGTGAGCTGATGCACGTTCTTCTGCATCATAGTAAATCAGTAAATATATAATCCTCCGATGGCTTCCCAGCTGAATTAGAACAAAATCTAAAGGCCTTGATCCCTAAGTAGTTTGCACTGGCTATTGCTCACCTCTCCAATCTCAGTTAGGGCCACTCTGTATTAGATCATGTTCTGCTGTTACACTAGAATATAACAGACTGAGTAACTTTAAAAGAGTAGAAGTTTATTTGGCTCATGGCTCTAGAGGCTGAGAAATTCAAGAGCATGGCTTTGGCGTCTGGTGAGGATCATTCCATGGCAGAAGAGCATCACAAAGCAAGTGAACTTACCACAGAAGAGACAAGATGGGAGCCAAAGTTATCCTTTTATCAAAAGCCCACTTCCGTGGTAACTAGCCCACTCCCACGATAAAGTCATTAATCAATTCATGAGAGTGAAAGGGAATCCCTTATTGCCTATAGATCTCACCTCTTAATATAGTCACAATGGCAATTAAATTTCCCCATAAGTTTTGAAGGGAACATTCAAATCATAGCATTCCATCCCTGCCCCCCCTCAAAACTTAGGTCCTCACATACAAATGCATCTATTGTATTCCAATAACCCCCAAATCTTGTTGTTGTTGTTGTTGTTGTTGTTGTTGTTGTTGAGACGGAGTCTCGCTCCGTCACCCAGGCTGCAGTGCAGTGGCCGGATCTCAACTCACTGCAAGCTCTGCCTCCCGGGTTTACGCCATTCTCCTGCCGCAGCCTCCCAAGTAGCTGGGACTACAGGTGCCCGCCACCTTGCCCGGCTAGTTTTTTGTATTTTTTTTAGTAGAGACGGGATTTCACTGTGCTAGCCAGGATGGTCTCTATCTGACCTCGTGATCCGCCCGTCTGGGCCTCCCAAAGTGCTGGGATTACAGACTTGAGCCACCGCGCCTGGCCTGCCCCCAAATCTTAACTCATTCAGGCATCAACTCACAAGTCCAAAGTCCATAATCTCATCTGAAACAGATACAGGTGAGACTCAAGGCATGATTCATCCTGAGGCAAATTTCTTCCTGCTGTGAACCTATGAAACAAGTAATGTACTTGAGAAACACAGTAGTAGATCAGGCATAGGATAGGCATTTACACTCTCCAAAAGGGAGAAATAGGCAAGAAGAAAGAGGTAACTGATCCCAAGTAAGTTCAAAGCCCCAAAAGGGGAAAAAATTCAATAAATCTAAAGCTAGAGAATAATATCCTTTGACTCCATGTCCTGTTTCCTGGGGGTAGAGATTGGTTCCTCAAGGCCACAGGCTTATAGCCTTGTTGGGCTCATCCCACCCAGCAGCTTTGTCAGGTTGGAGTCTTCTGCTTGCAGATTTCCTAGGCTGGAGCTGCACACTGGTGGACCTAGAGTAATGGGGTCTCTGAGAGACCTCAGTCCCATGGTTCCACTAGACATTGTCCTCATAGGGACTCTCTGTGGTGACTTTACTCCCACAACAAGTTTCTGCCTGGACCTCCAAGCAATCCACAATATCCTTTGAAATCTAGGTGAAGGTAGCCATACCCTCACTACCCTTGCATTCTGTAAGACTGAAGAATTAGCACCACATGGATGTTGCCAAGACTTATGGCTTCTACCTTCTGGAGTAGCAGCATGTACCACACCTGGACTCACTTGAGACATGACTGAGGCAAAAGAAGCACTGTGCTGGAATGCAAGGAACAGAGTCCCAAGGAAGCCCTGGGCAGTGAGCTTATGAAGAGCACCTTGGGCCCATCCCCTGAAACTATTCTCCCCTCCTAGAGCTCTGGACCTGTTATGTGAGGGGTAGCCTCAGAGATCTTTGAAATGACTTCTTTAGAGTCTTTCTCCCATTGTCTTGAATAGTAACTTATTCTTTCTATTCATACTAATCTCTTTGTCCCTTGCCACACTCTTAGTTTGCTCTCCTAAAGACACCTTTCACTCTTTCCATGGCCAGATTGCAAAATTTTCAAATATTTCTGTTCTGCTTCTCTTTTATTGATAAATTTAATTAAGTCATTTCTTTTTTCTTGTATCTCACTGTATGCAGTTAAAAGCAACCACTAAGCAGAATGAATGAATTGCTGCTTAGATATTTCTTCTGTCAGATGTCCTAGTTTATCATTCTCAAGTTCTGTACTCTATCAATCCCTAGGGCATCAGCACAATTCAACCAGTCTTTCCAACTGTATAACCAAGATGGCTTTTATTCCAGTTTCCAATACCTTGTTTCTCACTTCCATTTGTGACATCATCAGAACAGCCTTTACTGTGGATACTTCTACTAGCATTCTGATCATGAGCACTTAAGTAATCTCTAAAAAGACTTTCCCTACAGCTTGTGTCTTCTATCGAACTCTCACCAGAATCACCCTTAATACTTCATTTGCAAAAATACAGGCATTTTCTAGCCTGCTCCTCTAAAATTCTTCCAAATTCTGCCCATTATCCGGTTCCAAAGCCATTTCTACATTTTCAGGATTTTTTTTTTTTTTTTTAAATAGTATTAGCTCCATCTCTCAGTAACAATTTTCTGGCTTAGCTTGCTTTCTACTGCTGTAACAGAGTACCACAGATTGAGTAATTTATTTAAAAAAAAAATGGAAGTTTATTTGGCTCATGATTCTGAAAGTTGGAAAGTCCAGGAGCATGGCACCAGCATCTGGGGAGGGTCATACCCATCAAGGGAGGTATCATAGGGCAAGCAAGTGCATGAGAAAAAGAGACAAGATGGAAACTGAACTTATTTTTTTTATCAAGAGCCTGCTCCTAGGGTAACTAACCCAGCCCCTTGATAATGGCATTAATCTATTGATAAGGGTGGATTCCTCATACTTAATCATCTCTTAAATTTCCAACCTCTTGATACTGTCATAATGACAATTAAATTTCAGCATGAGTTTCAGAGAAGACATTCAAACCACATTACTTTTTCCACTGGCCATTTTTCTGTCCCCTATATATGCTACACTTATTCCTGCTTTAGGTCTTTTGTATTCTCTGTTCCCTCTTCCTGGAACACTTTGGCCTGATTTATAATAAGGTTAGCTGTTGCACAATGGGAGAATGTAGCTGAGTATGCTTGGTAGCAGAGGAGCTGTAGGTTCTAGGAAATGATATTGCAAATAATACCCAGACACTTTGGGAGAAAATGTTTCAGGATAAAGACGTTGGAAATAAACTTCCAGCTTAAATGAAGTTGCTTAGGCGGGGCTGAGCATCTTGATCTTCTACTCAAGATTCACTTGTTAGCATAAAGGTCTAGCCTCAATCAAATTCAATAGACATTCCTACTTTATTTTCTGGGCTCCTTTTCTACCTTCCAGTGACCTCACTTCTTGGAAACTCAGAGTCATATACTTTTTTATTACTCTCCAGAACCCCTATTGTGCTACATTCTCTGAGGAGGGACCCAAACTCTCCTCAAATGGTTTCTCCTTATATTTTCTGATGCATCCAAAACTTTGTGCCCTCTTGAATCTGATATCAGCTATTTCTTTTTAAAAAAATGAAGAAGAGAAGATACATCTTGGATTACTGGTTCACAAATTTGTCTGCATCTTCAAGTCACCTATGACATTTTAAGAAACACAGATTCCTGCTATCACCCCCAGAGATGCTGATTTAATTGGTATGGAGTGCAGCCTGGGTGCCTTCCAGGTGATTCTAAGACACAGCCAACATTGAGGGTAACTGTCTTAGATTATACTCCTGCAGCTAAGATATAGCTCCAGTGGAAATAACGTAGACTTTGAAATTAAATAAATCTGGTTTCAGATTAGGAATATTAAAAAATGGAAAGGTTACTCCATTTCCTAGTTTGAGAATTGGATTAGGTTACCCAGTCTCAATCTTGTGTAGCTCATTTATCAGTAAAATTAAGGTAATAATAATTACCCCAGCAATGGATTGTGATTATTGAAATAGCTTAGCATGGTATCTATCAGAGTAAGAAGTCAAATAATTTGACCTCTTTCCCTTCATAGCCCTTGACTTGTGACCACAGAAAGGCTGTGCATGCTCCATTTATAGATAGAGTCCTTCTCCCTTTGTTACACCCCAAAGAAGGACAAAGACTTAGTTGATTGCCTCAAACCTCTGTACCTCAGGTACACCTTCCTTAGTTGGAGTATGCATTGTTACATATTCTGACTCAAGAACATTGGAAATAGATAAAATGGTGGTAAGTCCTTCTTTGCTGTTGCTTGTCTGTTAATCAGCATCTTGAAAACAACTCTAGACACCAACATCCTGTTTGTCTCTCTGATGCCAACACTTGTATAACAGCCAATTACAAGGCATTTGTCATTGTTTTTATACCATAACTTGGTAATTTGATTTAGACAGGGGAATTTTCTGTTGATTAATCTAGGTGAAGTCAGAATACATTTATTAAAACAGAATACCAAGTCAGAATACATTTATTAAAACACCAATTAGATCTTGCTCCCTCATCCATCACAAGACCTTTAATTCTTATGTGGTTTTGTCAGGGTGTTCCAGGAACCATGTTTGCCTGAGTGAATGACTTAAATCAAATTGTCATTTTACAAGGATTACCTTATCTTTAAACTTGAGGGCAAGTCATTCTTTATGTCCTCTGTGAATAATAAGCAATATTGTTTTCAAGCCCTACTACTACATTGTTGGGATATAGCATGGGAAGTAACTCCAGGAAGCTAAAGCCAAAAGGTGGTGTCCTCCAGCGGGAGGTACGCTCCCAGGGTGCCTGTGAAGTTGAAGAAACACACCAGTGAGATGAGTGCAGTGGAAAATTGAGTTGTCAACAGTCAAGGTTGGGAAGAAAGTATTTGAGAAGAGCAGATGCTGTTACTTAATAATTGTTTTGGGTGTTCTTAAGCTGAACACAATGTATTTCTCTTCTTTTCTCCAACTTTTGTTTTTTAACATCAGTTGACAAGAATAATATTTCTTACTTTCCTAAACTGTCTTTTCAGGATTGTGTATTCTGCTGCTTCCTACCTGCTGATACCTTGCATGAACACATGTGTAGCAGGTGGCAGTAAAAAGAGCTACTCCCAAAGGAGAAAACAATAAAGAGACAGGGGTTGGGCAGGCAGGAAGGTGAAATCTAAGGAAACGGAGATGAGAAAAGATTGATTTTGAAGAAAAGTCCCTCAGTAAATCTTCATCAAGCACTGATCTGGGACAAAGCATTATGAATGTATTTGTCAGTATTTTTCAGTTGGAAGTGTCAAAAATCCATCTTAGGCAAGCTTAAGCAAAAGATTGGGTGAATAACGACATGGCTTGCAGAATAAACAAGGCAGCTGAGTTCTCTATGGCTGCTTTTTCCTCTGTCATTAGTTTTCTCCAGCTACAGGAAGTATTTCCCTGAGCAGCAGAGAACATGACCTCAGGTAGTTCAGGTACTGAACTAACACCATTTTATTTGAGTGACCCAAGATGTAGAATTTTCTCTGAGAGCTCAATTTAATGTATCTTGGGAAGAACTCTGGACCAGGTTGGATCACATACCTCCCTTTAACCAATCATGCAGCACAGGGAAATGGTAGGCTATGATTGCCAAGGTCTGAGTCATACACCCATTCTTGGCTGGGGATGCACTACCATGATTGACCGTTACCATGAGGGCCAAATGTTTAGAGTCAGAAAGAAGCTATTCCTCAAGAAAAGAAACTATTACTAGAAAAGTTGGTATTATGAGTGAGGAGTGATATTGGGTAAACTCTCCCTGAGCAACAACTGAACTAAAATAAGGAATACAAAGGTGAACAAGGCAGACAGGGATATACACTACCCTCAAGGAACTTACATCCTGTCAGGGAACTCAGACATGTTCATAAATACCTTTATATCTAAAAACCAAAGCAAAAGGTGAAAAAAAAAATTGAAAAGAAGGAAAGGGGGAGAAATAGAAAAGGAAAAAGAAGAAAATGGGCTGAGCAGAGAGCTGATAGGCCTAGCTTTTTATAGGATAACAAATGTATGAGCCTACAAGATGACTGGAATTATAGTCATGGGAAAAGAACAGGTGGTACAATATAAATGTGCAAGCTAGCTGAATCTATATGATATCTTCAGGGGCATTGTACCTGTGTAAGCCCTTGTGTGGTCATTTTTTTTCTTAACCAAGCAAATCAATGTCAGAGACTTCATTTTCCCTTTTAACTTGGCAAGCATACTTATCTTCCACTAACTAATGAGTTTTGTTTTATATTATGCAGACAAAATCCATTATTTTTTAAAAATAAAAAACATGAGAAATTTGAAAAGGGAATTGCTGTTAAATCAAGATGGCAGAGAACAGGAGGATAGAATGATTGATAAGGGAAGGAGTGAATAAGGTTCAGGTGGTGTGAGGGAAGATGAGTTCTCTGTGCTTGTGACTTTGCCTGTGGCAGATGCATTTTAGTAGGAGTCAAAAGTGTTGGCCTCTGGGCCAGGCTCTGACACCAACTTGCTGTGTGGCCTCAGGCAAGTCAATTCACCTCTCTAGACCTCAAATTCCTCATTGCTAAAATGAGAGATTGAGTTAAATTAGGAATGGCAAATTGTTTTGCCACATGTGCCAATTCTGATCAATTAGCAGTGAGAAGTGTTGTGTCTGGATTCAGTGGGAAAGACTTCAAGCAATGAGACAGGTAATATGTTAAGCCATCATCTGTCTTAGTGCTTTAGTGGGAATTGGTTTTCCAGGATTTTTCCATGTGACAGATGAGGCATTTTTTATCCCCCTGGGAAAGAGTGTGAGGATACTGATCCAGTCTCCCATCTCTCCAACCAAACAGAATGTCTCTCAGTTTTCACTGGCAACATCCCTGGAATGAGTTTTCTGCACATTGCTGTCCTAGTCTTTCATTTTATAGTGCTGTGCAACTATTTTTAAGGCATAGGCCTCCTTGAGAATCTAATAATAGCCACAGACCCTTATACTAAATAACATAAATATTCCATATTTTGCATACAGTTTCAGGGGTCCCACGGTCCCCCTGAAGACCAAACGAGTAGCCCCAAGAAAGCTCTCCATGATCATCAATTCCAAATTAAGGAATCTTGAGATTAAATGAAATGGTACTTTATTAGGGTGCTAAAATACGGCCAATTATAAATTGAGAAATTAGAAAAAAAACTCATTGCATATTTAAATGAAGTTGCCTCTGTCAAAACTAGCTAGCAGGTAATAGCCTACCTGCATATCCATTTAACATGTTTAGCCCATTCAGTAAAAGGAAATCAGGAATTGTTTTTCTTTTTTAAATAACTGATTGTATGTTTTACTTCAGTATGATAATAATTGTGTTAAATAGTAACTTGAGCAAGATGAAGAGACTTGCTTTAGCTTCTTCACAAATGCAATGAGGTACTTGAATGACTGACTTAAAGTCATGACAGCTGTAATGCTTTTCATATTCTAGTATGTAGTTAAATAATTCACCAGTGCACAGCTTTCTAATGGAATCAAGTTTAGCTCTTTAACTCAGTTGATCTTAATAGATGAGTGGCCCTTAAATCTTAGAGTGCATACAAATTGCCTGGAGTGTGTTTAAATGCAGATTGCCAGGTCCACATCACAAAATTTTTGATCCCTGAGTCTGTGAGAGGAGCCAAGAACTCTGCATTATTAAAGACTTCTTCTAGTGATTCTGATGCAGGTGGTTCCAGCAGCATAGTTTAAGAAATATTGCACTAGAGGGTTGGCAGTGGGAGACAAAGATCGTATTTTACTTGTTTTTATTCCGACACAATACTATGTACAAAATAGAAAATACATGCACTCAATAACTTGAATTATTTGTACGTTAGTGAATCATGGAAAAAATTGCCTGGGCTTATAAACATTTTGAAGAGTATTGCATACCATAATATAAAAAGTAATGGAAAATGTTAACACTAAACCGTGTATCTTAGGAATTACAACTAAATTTCCTTTATGATGTTTTTTCAATATGTAAATCATTTTAAGCACTCATTTTCTAATACAATGAAAAGAGCTATGCATACTCTATAATTCAATAAAAATGAAGTAGATGATGTGGTACTTTCTTCTTTTTCCACTATTCTAATGCACCTTGCAAACAGATGCTGTTTGGCAATATGTACATTTAGGTCCTCTTCATGCCATTTCATTGGGGTTTGACTTACTCTGATTTTCATTTAAAAATGAAACCATTATTATCTTTTTTCCTTTTTAAGCTGAGTAGGATACTCTTCAAAGTAATCACTAGAAGGAAGGTAAATGGGATTACCAGTGTTTAGCTCCTTTTATGTGCTAGGAACATTAATAAGCGCTTGCAGACATTGTGCCAAGAAAGCCTCACTACAACCCTTTAAGAAACAATTATTATGCCCATTTTACAGATGAAGAAACAGATTCAGAGAAGTAGATTTCTCAATGTCATCTAGCTAGTAGCCAGTAGAACTGGAAATTGTCTTTTGTAACATTTTTATTTTTTTTTCAGAACCTAAAAATAGTTTTATTGAGACATAATTCACGTCATAGAATATACATAAAATGTGTATACCAAAAGCAATTCAATGACTTTTAGCATATTCACATAATTGTGCAGCAATCATCAGTCAGTTTTATTTTATTTTTTATTTTTTTATTATTTTATTTTTTTAAATTATACTTTAAGTTCTAAGGTACATGTGCACAATGTGCAGGTTTGTTACATATGTATACATGTGCTGTGTTGGTGTGCTGCACCCATTAACTTGTCATTTACATTAGGTATATCTCCTAATGCTATCCCTCCCCGCTACCCCCACCCCATGACAGGCCCCAGTGTATGATATTCCCCTTCCTGTGTCCTAGCATTCTCATTGTTCAATTCCCACCTATGAGTGAGAATATGCAGTGTTTGGTTTTTTGTCCTTGCGATAGTTTGCTGAGAATGATGGTTTACAGCTTCATCCATGTCCCTAAAGGACACGAACTCATCCTTTTTATGGCTGCATAGTATTCCATGGTGTATATGTGCCACATTTTCTTAATCCAGTCTGTCACTGATGGACATTTCAGTTGGTTCCAAGTCTTTGCTATTGTGAATAGTGCCACAATAAACATACGTGTGCGTGTGTCATTATAGCAGCATGATTTATAATCTTTTGGGTATATACCCAGTAATGGGATGGCTGGGTCAAATGGTATTTCTAGTTCTAGATCCTTGAGGAATCACCACACTGTCTTCCACAATAGTTGAACTAGTTTACAGTCCCACCAACAGTGTAAAAGTGTTTCTATTTCTCCACGTCCTCTCCAGCACCTGTTGTTTCCTGACTTAATGATAACCATTCTGACTGGTGTGAGATGGTGTCTCATTGTGGTTTTGATTTGCATTTCTCTGATGGCCAGTGATGATGAGCATTTTTTCATGTGTCTGTTGGCTGCATAAATGTCTTCTTTTGAGAAGTGTCTGTTCATATCCTTCACTCACTTTTTGATGGGGTTGTTTGTTTTCTTTCTTGTAAGTTTGTCTGAGTTCTTTGTAGATTCTGGATATTAACCCTTTGTCAGATGAGTAGATTGCAAAAATTTTCTCCCATTCTGTAGGTTGCCTGTTCACTCTGATGGTAGTTTCTTTTGCTATGCAGAAGCTCTTTAGTTTAATCAGATCCCATTTGTCAATTTTGGCTTTTGTTGCCATTGCTTTTGGTGTTTTAGACATGAAGTCCTTGCCCTTGCCTATGTCTTGAATGGTATTGCCTAGGTTTTCTTCTAGGGTTTTTATGGTTTCAGGTCTAACATTTAAGTCTTTAATCCATCTTGAGTTAATTTTTGCATAAGGTGTAAGGAAGGGATCCAGTTTTAGCTTTCAACATATGGCTAGCCAGTTTTCCCAGCACCATTTATTAAATAGGGAATCCTTTCCCCATTTCTTGTTTTTGTCGGATTTGTCAAAGACCAGATGGTTGTAGATGTGTGGTATTATTTCTGAGGGCTCTGTTCTGTTCCATTGGTCTGTATCTCTGTTTAGGTACCAGTACCATGCTGTTTTGGTTACTGTAGTCTTGTAGTATAGTTTGAAGTCAGGCAGTGTGATGTCTCCAGCTTTGTTCTTTTGTCTTAGGATTGTCTTGGAGATGCGGGCTCTTTTTTGGTTCCATATGAAGTTTAAAGTAGTTTTTTCCAATTCTGTGAAGAAAGTCATTGGTAGCTTCATGGGATGGTATTGAATCTATAAATTACCTTGGGCAGTATGGCCATTTTCACATTACTGATTCTTCCTATCCATGAGCATGGAATGTTCTTCCATTTGTCAATGTCCTCTTTTATTTTGTTGAGCAGTGGTTTGTAGTTCTCCTTGAAGATGCCCTTCACATCCCTTGTAAATTGGATTCCTAGGTATTTTATTCTCTTTGAAGCAATTGTGAATGGGAGTTCACTCATGATTTGGCTGTTTGTCTGTTATTGGTGTATAAGAATGCTTGTGATTTTTGCACATTGATTTTGTATCCTGAGACTGCTGAAGTTGCTTATCAGCTTAAGGAGATTTTGGGCTGAGACGATGGGGTTTTCTAAACATATAATCATGTCATCTGCAAACAGGGACAATTTGACTTCCTCTTTTCCTAATTGAATACCCTTTCTTTCTCATGTCTGATTGCCCTGGCCAGAACTTCCAACACTGTGTTGAATAGGAGAGGTGGGAGAGGGCATCCCTGTCTTGTGCCAGTTTTCAAAGGGAATGCTTCTAGTTTTTGCCCATTCAGTATGCTATTGGCTGTGGGTTTGTCATAAATAGCTCTTATTATTTTGAGATACATCCCATCAATACCTAATGTATTGAGAGTTTTTAGCATGAAGGGCTGTTGAATTTTGTCAAAGGACTGTAAAATTTTTAATAAACTTTTTCGAGCACACATATGTTATCAGGACTTGTTGAAATGATATCTTTGAAAAACTCTTTATATATCAATGGCCATAACATGGCAGTGGTACACCTGGGCACGACAGAATGGCTTATGTTGGATCAGATTCGTATTCCAGTGGCAAAGACAAAAATATAACAACACTAAATGTGTGTGTGTATATATATCAGGGAAAAACAGAGGACTAATAAAACTATTCAGTTTACCCAAACAAATTGGTTTCCTCTGCTAATGTAATTTTATTATTTCTTCTGTGAATCCCAAATTTTCTTGAATTGCCCTAGACATTATTTTTTATTTACAGCTTTTTACGTTTGTTTTATGTACCAGCTACCTATATATGTGTATATGTATGCACAGACATACACACATTTTTAATCTTTTAATAAACATTTTTAATTTTTAATACACATATATTTAATCTTCACAGTTGACATAGGAGGTAGACATCATTGCCATAATTATTTCCATTTTACTCATGGGATAACAGATTAGTGGAGAGATTAAATGATTTATTCAATACCAAACAATATGAAGTGGCAGAACCGAGTTTGTACCTAAGTCTGTGGGACTTTGAAAGCCTACTCTTCTATCTCCTTACCTGTCACAGTAGGCATCACAAACTGAAATACCTACAGAAGCCAGACTAGTAAGTGTAGGTCAGGAGTAAAAATATATATAAATAAATTACTAGGCTTTTTTGGCCACTCTTCTGTTTTCTAGCTTTGGATAGGGACCTGAGAACAGAGAACTCTTTCTCTGTTATTAGAAAATAACTGGTCTAGTGCAGTGATAAACTGCAACTGATGGTCATCCCTGGTGTCATGAGGCAATATGGAGTGGCACAGACTATAGTGAATGGGACTTAGAGGCCCAGCCATTACTCCCCTTAAGATAACTGCTACATGAATCCATAGTAGTTCAGAAGCACTGGATTTTCTGATTTTTTTCAAGAAAAATTGTAATTCTAGATTTTTGTATGACATCTGATTTTTTAAAAATGACTAATTTTTAAAAATTTAGGCAAAATGCTTACCAAACAAAACATGTATGCAGGCCAGATGAAGTTTCTCAACCACTTGTTTTTGACCTCTGGCATTATCACCTATTTGAAGTTTAAACATAAATAGAAAACCAGCATGTGATGTCACATTCACCTTCACTGGCTTCCCAAATAGACTGTGATAAGGTCCTCCTACTTCAGCTTTACCTATATCTTCTTGTTCCTTCTTACATAGCTGGTAGAGTTAATGTGT
This sequence comes from Chlorocebus sabaeus, assembly GCF_047675955.1. Taxonomy (NCBI): domain Eukaryota; kingdom Metazoa; phylum Chordata; class Mammalia; order Primates; family Cercopithecidae; genus Chlorocebus; species Chlorocebus sabaeus. The sequence continues at coordinate 37,761,488 of NC_132926.1, read as the reverse complement.
CCACAATAATGATGATGTTTGAAGTCCTTAAAGCCTTGTTTTTCTGCTCTAAATACTACATCATACTCTTTTGCTTGTGAAAAACAACGTGGTGGTATACATCATTTTGTTGTTATAGTCACTGCCATCAGGGTTTTCTGATAATGCATTCTGTGAGGCAGCTGCCCCGTGTATTATATTATCAGTCACTGACTATGCTGGCCCAGAAAGAACTCGAGAAGTGGTTCTTGCCACACACCAACTTCACCAGCAGACAGAGCCCTCAGCTCTACTAATCTGTGAAATTGTTTCCCACTTCCCAGCACACTGAAAGCTAATTGCTTTCTTCAATGAAACAAAACGGTCCACTGAGCCAGTCTGAGCTGGGAGATTACTCACCTGTTACAGTCAGCTTATCTCTAGGGTTGTTAAATGTTTACTGTTCGGACATAATTAACCTTAAAGACTGAGCAGACCATGTAGGAAGCTTTACCTTTCTGGGTGGTTTTTGTCTCTTATTTTAGAATTGGAAGTCTACTCCCAAGCTAGGAAATGATTTATCTTTACTAGATATTAGAGGTAGTCACATGCTTTTAGTTGATGAATTAATAGCTAAATTAATTATATTTCACAGAGGGACATAATAATATTCATAGACATCACAATATTCAGTATGAGGATCCTGAATAAGGGAGGGGTGTGTAATTGATGGGATACTACTGCCCATGTAGATTACAACAATCATTTTAAAAGGCCAGAGGGAGGGAAAATTAGGCTCCATTGGTTCTGTACTTCATCTCATTTATCAATACTTACCATGTTTTTCAATCAGTTTTCATGTAATGTTATACATTATACACTTTTGGTATGATACAAAGGAATTTATTGTAACGGGACAAACCTAATGATGTTTTAAAACAATCATCCAAAGCCTACTCCTTCATTCTGGTTAAGTGATTACAATATTGGCCTAATCAGTATGTAAAATATGTCATAACACAGCTGGATCATAGAGGTGGTTATTATCGCTGAAAAGGTCATGTGAAACACTTATCTTTCCTGTAGCGCAAATATAACTGTGACATTGTGAGAGACAACAGAGCCAAGGAATCACTCGTCTTAATATGAATGCTTATTTCCTAATGATGAAGGCTGCTAGATGGTGGAAATATCTCTCTGTGGAAGTAAGAGGGGCTGAGTTCTTTCTGTCACTTCAAAGTGGAAGAGAGGGGCATATGAGGAAGGGAGCTAGGAGATGTGTTGTGAAGTTTAGAAGGGGAAGTGGCCAGAGGCAAACGTAAATAACCCATGGGTCCATGGTTTTTACTGGTGTCTTAAAGAAGTTTTTGTGATCCTTTTTAGCGTCATAAAAAATTACAGTTCATTCAAGAAAAATATAAAACAAAGTGGATTATATTTTAAAAGCCCTGATAGCCCCCTTACCCACTCCATTTTATCGAATAGCTATGACCTTAGCTAAGGTGTTTTACCTTTCTTTAAATTGCTTCATTTGTTTGTCTATAAATCAAATATAACAGTAGTATCACCCATAGATTTGCTGTGAGATCTAAATAAGTTTCTGATAGCAATGTCTTTCCAGATCACTGTGTATCTGTTGGTTTATATTATTCAGCCACTCAGTTCTCCCCACACCAGTTTATCATGAATATCACTTCACATTTTTGAATATAGAACTACCTCATTCTTTTAAAGTATGTTTTATATTTCAAAAAGTGACCATACTGTAAGTATCAGTATAAGTATAGTATAACTGATACTATAAGTATCAGTCTCCTTTTAAGGAATATTGTCTTTATTGACATTATTAGATATTACAAACAAAATTCTGCAACAAATATTCTTTCACATATACTATTCTATATTACTGGAAATGGGATTACTAGGACAAAGGACCCATATATTTAAAATGTTGATAAATATTACCAATTGTCTTTCAAAGAAGTTAGGGTTATTTACACTGCTTCTAATAGCATCAGATAATTTCCTTCTCTTTGTGCTTTTGCCATCCTTGGCAGAGGTGATTTTGTTTTGTGGTGGTGGTTGTTTTTGTGTGCTTTGTGCTCCTTCACTGTGTGTGTATGCTTTACTGTGTGTCTGTGTGCCTGTGTGTGTGTGTAGTTTTATTCTGATGCCATTCTCCAAGAATTCTGTAACTGTTATGTTGTCTCCTCTGTTCTACATTCAGTACTTCAGCATTTCTCTGCTATTTTACTGGCCTAGAGTCCATCTCTCCAGCATTTTCTGGTACACTGCTTTCAGCCATCCACACACCAAAGGGGCACAGCTGTACTTGTAGGAGCATATTTATAGAGCCACTCTTTCTAGCTCCCTGTGGGAACCACTTTAGTTTTAACTAGGTGACCTGTTGTGCAGATGTGACTACAAGGTGGAAGCTGTCCAAGTCTCAATTCTTTTCTTCCTCTCTGTTGAGCTAAAGCTGAATCCTGTGGGACTTAATAAATGTTTACACTTTGGGGAAGGCAGACCTGGCATAGTGGCAGATGGGATTGACTTCTAACTACTTGTTATGATTAATATGATCTGGTGCCCTAAATACCTCTTTCATGGCTCTGTAACAGTGTTAAGCATGTTCTCCTTAGGATTTAATTTTTAGGGACCATGTAAAACACTATTCACTTTATTTTAACCCTTTGACCTCATTTTGTAAGGCTATTTATTGTTCATGGCTTGGAGGATTGGCATCATGGAAAGAAAAAGGATTCTGGGGTCAGGAGACCTAGATTTTAGTCCAGAATAGCAGGTAGTTGGAGGCTACCTACTAGGCCTGTGTCCAAATTCCAGTTTTGCCAACTACTTCCTAGAAAATATATTGGGAAAAGTGTTTAACTTTTTTTTTTTTTTTTTTTTTTTTGAGACAGAGTCTCACTCTTGTCACCCAGGCTGGGGTGCAATGGCGCTATCTCAGCTCACTGCAACCTCCACCTCCCGGGTTCAAGCAATTCTTCTGCCTCAGACCCCTGAGTAGCTGGGATTACAGGAGCACGCCACCATGCCCAGCTAATTTTTGTATTTTTAGTAGAGACAGGGTTTCACCATGTTGGTCAGATTGGTCTTGAACCCCTTCCACCTCGGCCTCCCACAGTGCTGGGATTATAGGCGTGAGCTACCAGGCCTGGCTGAAGCAAAAGTGTTTCACTTTTTAAGGATTAAGTTTCTTTTTGTGTAAAATGAATATAATAATATGTACTACTGGTATCAATCAACATTCTTGGCTGTTGATAATGAAAATGGACTCTGGAAGTTTTAAGCAAAAAGAATGTTATTGAAAGGACATCAGGACTTCACAGAAAACCAGGAAACTGTAGATTCAGTTTTGGAAGACAGGCAGGAATTCAGGTCCTCAAGAGGCTAGGCCACAGGTATGATCTGACTCAGGTGTCCCGTCTGCTGTCCTCCATGATGAATAAATTCTCATATATCTTTTGTATTTGTAGCATCTCCCTCAGGTGTGAATTTCTGGGAGTAATCAACTCACCAAGCCTGAGTTAAGTATCCAAGCTGCCAGAGAACAGGGAGAAGGAGTAAATGTCTCATTTGGCCTCTATAATGGGAAACATGTTGCTGCCTTCAGCAAGACCACAGAGCAGGAGTAATGGATGGGTTAATAGTGTGGATTCAGAATCCAAAAGCCATAGGTTCCAATCCCAGTCCCATGTCTTAATTCATTTGTTCTTCACAGATAAATGAGGATTAAGATACTTACCTCATTAGGGTCACTCTGAGGATTGAATGAGTCAATATTTGTCAAGTTCTCAAAATAGTATCTGACATATACTCACTAGATATTATCTCTTAATATTATTAATTTCCACAGATAGGAAAGAGTTAATACTGAATAGCCAAACACAAAATAAACACAAAACCTAACAAACAAACCAATATCAACATTTATAGGTAGTAACTATTCAATATCTAGCCATTGTTTTTCCTATTTTTTTATATGAATTCCAGCTCTGAAACTAACTTACTTTCATTAGGATAGATCATTATTATTTTATTTACCTATAAAATGAGAAGGTGGACCACACGACTTTTAACATACCTGTCAATTCTGGAATACTATCAGTAGGACTCAAGAGAAGGCAGACTTTGCTGGGAAAAGGTAGGGAATGGCTTAGATCTTTGCTGCTCATTACAATAGCCGCATGTGGCTATTGGACGCTTGAAATGCAGCTACTCTAAATTGAGATGTTTTAAGTTTAAACTGTTCAGTAGATTTCAAAGACTTAGAAATGTACTTTACATTACAAAAGAGACTTAAAGTAATACTTTTTAAAAATATTGATTACGTGTGAAATGATTTTACGTATATTAGGTTAACTACAATATATTAGTAAAAATAATTTTATGCACTTATTTTTACTTTTTTAATGCAGCTACTAGAAAACTTAAAATTAGATATGTGGCTCACATTATATTTCTATTAGCCAGCACTAGACTATGTATATGAGTAAGTCTGGAAACAGTACAATGTTCCTTGATCCTGCATTAGTCAAGATATTTTCATTTTTAATTGACAGAAATCTTATTCAATCTGCTTTTAAAGGAAAAATTGGAATATAATGACTCACATAGCTGAAAAGCACAGGAATAGACTGTCTTCAGGCTTGCCTGAATCCAGGAACTATATCAATGTCATTAACACTGTAAGAGCATATGTGTAGACTCTGTGCATCTGTCTCCGCTCTGTTTTCTGCTGTGTGGGTATCACTCCTAGACAAGTTCCTATTTCATAGTAGCCACAGTAATAAACCTAGAACTTTGAGAGGAGATGGGCTCATCCACTCAGTTCCAACAAACCTAGCTGGGGTCATGTTCAATACCTGCATCAATCGCTGTGGTGGGTGCAGGATGCTCTGTATCTGTTGAAAACATCGGCTGGGTCACTGGCCTCTCCAGCTCGCCTTAGAGCACAGGTGGAGACAGCCACTTGAAGACTATGGACTGAGAGTGGGTTGCTAAGGAAAGTATGTTTTCTGTTACCAGAACAAGGAAGAATGACTACTGGACAGGGAAAATCAATAGTCAAAGGTTGTCAGGGGTGAGAGAAAGGATGTACTTATCCTGTGTTTTTCGACTCATGTTGATCCGAGCCAAAAGACCTGTAAGTCACCATCTTCTACCTCTTCCTCACTCAACTCATTTGGTTAGTCACCAAATTCTATTAATTTGCCTCTTAGGCAGTTTCATATATATTCCTAATTTCCTTTCTGTCTTGCACATGTTCCGTTCTGGTTCTAATTTCATTTTTTTTTTTTCTGGTTCTAATCTCATTTTGCTGAAATTCAAAATCTCTTCTCCACATTACTTCCAGAGTAATTATTTAATTCATTTAAAAATATTTGGTGCTGCTGGGAGTTGTTTGGATGTTGGTGGTGTGGGACTGAAAGCTTGCAGAAGCAGTGATCACATCGCACAAATAAATTTACTATTTGAAGAAATACAATGATGAGGGGATTGAGTATTGGCATGCCATGTTGCCCAAGGACATAGCCAAGCCGGTCCCTAAAACCCACTTGATGTCTGAATCCTGGCGTTCCGCAGAGTCAGGGATGAATCCATTATATGATCCATGAACCAGAATCTCACATCTTACTATTCCAGTGCCCACTACCCAAGAAGTCAAATAAATGAAGTCGGCGAGGCACTTTCCAGCCTCGAGCTTTACACAGCTGTCCTTGCTTCCTAACATCTTTCTGATAACATTATTATGTTGCCTTCTTGTTTCTCACTTTGATATTTAAAAGATGTTCAACACGCTTTTTGAATGTGCTGGTAACTGTTTTGCTTCTTGAGTAGAGCTGCCACCACCACAACCCAGACAGGTGAGTGATCTGTGGACCACCAACTCAGCTGAGTGTGACAATGGAAGCCACATTGTATCCAGAACACACTTGGTAGATGGAGGAAGCATCTGAGATTAAGATCATGGCTGTTACAGGGATCATGTAAACTTGCTGTTTTTGTTTTTTCCTGCCGGGTGTTGTATGTATGGTGACTTACGGATTTATGTTTCAATATATTGGAAACTTTCCATATTATTCAAGAAATCTGTTCATGTTAAAAGCCTTGATTGAAGAGAAAGTTTTCATAATCTAAAAAAAAAAACCTATTTTAAAAAGCCCACCAACAACAGACACAGAAAATGTCACAAAGCAAAATGCATTACTTAATGAATTATTCTAAGGCAAACATCTTGTAACCTAACCATGACCAGGTCAGAAAATATAACTCAGTTAGACATCCTGGAAGCCCCTTCTGTGTACCACATTTCAAACACAATCCCTTTGTCCACCACACCAACTTTTATACTAAACATTTCCTTGACAGTTTTATACTTATCCCTCATCATTTTGTCTTAAAATGTATCTGTTGAAAACACAGGCTGTTTGAACTATGGAGTTTCTCACAGTTTGGATGTGGCTAATTGCAAATGCATAGTACAATTCACTATGTGCCATTGTCCTCTATATTTTCTGCAGAAAATAGAAGTGAAATTGCTGTGTCATATGGTAACTCTATGTTTAACTTTTTGATGAGCTGAAAAACTGTTTTCCAAATTGCCAGCACCACTTTACATTTCACCTCCAATGCCTAAGAGTTCCAATTTCTTCACATCCTCATTAGTATTTATTATTACGTGACTTTTTGATAGCCTAGCTATTCTAGTAGGTGTGAAGTAATATTTCACTGTGGCATGGTTCAGCAGCTCACACCGGTAATTCCAGCACTTTGCGAGGGCAAGGCAGGAGGATTCCTTGAGGCCAGGAGTTCAAGACCAGCCTGGGCAATATAATGAGGCCCTATCTCTACTGAAACAAAAAAATCTCACTGTGGTTTTGATTTGCATTTCTCTAATGATGAATAATGTTGAGTATTTTTTGATGTGTTTATTGACTATATGTAGATCTTTGGATCTATTCAGATCCTCTGTTCATTTTTAATTGTGTTATTTATGTTTTTTATTGAATTGTGAGTTCTTTATATATTCTGGATATAAATCCCTTATCAGATGTATGATATGTGAATATTTTCTCAAGTTCCATGGGTTTTCTTTTTCATTTTCATTTTCTCAGTGATATCATTTGCAGCACAAAGTTGCTAATTTTGATGCAGTGTATCTATTTTCTTATTCTGTTGCTTGTGATTTTAGTGCCATATCTAAGAAACCATTGGCTAACCCAAGGACAAAAGGATTTACTTTTGTTTTCTTCTAAGAGTTGTTATTTTTAGCTCTTACATTTAGGTCTGTGATTTATTTTAAGTTACTTTTTGTTTATGATATGAGGTCAGAATCCAACTTCATTCTTATGCGTGTGGATATCTAGTTCCAGCACAATCTGTCGAAAATACTATTCTTTTCTTACTGAGTTATCTTGGTACTCTTACTAAGAATCAGTGACTATAGATACAAGGTTTTACTTCTGAATTATCAGTCATATTTTATTTATTTATATGTCTGTCCTTATGTAGTACCACAATGTTTTGATTATAGTAGTAGCTTTGTAGTAAATTTTGAAATCAGGTTGTATGAGTTCTCCAAATTTGTTTTTTTTTATTTCTTTTAGCAATTTTGTATCCCTTCCATTTCTATATAAATGTTAAGATCATCTTGTCAATTTCTGCAAAAGAAAAAAAAATCTGGGATTTTTGTTGGAGACTGCACTGAATCTGTAGATTGACTTGCAGAATACTATCATTTTAAAAGTGTTGTCATCCATTCATGAACATTTCAACATTTAAAAAAACATTTAATATTTTTAATTTCTTTCAACAATACTTTGTAGTTTTAGTGTATAAGACTTGCACACCTTTTGTTAAATTTAAATTTATGTGTTCAAATTTGTTAAATTTTCCTGATGGGTTGATCATTACAAAATACCCCTCTTCATTGCTAGTAGTATTTGTTTTTGTTGCTGCCCTTGGATCAAAGTAGCTTATTAGTCTTCCAGTATTTTGTCAGAAGTAGTGTTTAAGCCCCTTTTGCTAGCAAGGTTTCAGCTTCTGTTGATGTGTCTGAGTGAAGCTTTGGACATTCTGTCCTAAGTCTTTTCTCTGATTGCTTCTGAGTGGATGTTTCCTAGCACATGCCACAGCCTTGTGACTACCAGACGCCACAGCCTTGTGACTAGCAGAGTTGACTGTGATATCAGGAAGGCTCTTCTTGGCTCTCATTTTTTTTCTTTCTTTCCTTTTCTTTTCTTTTCTCTTCTCTTCTTTCTTTTCTTTTCCTTTCCTTTCCTTTGCTTTCCTTTCCTTTCCTCCCCTTCCCCTTCTCCTTCCTTCTTTCATTCCTTCCTTCCTCTCTCTCTCTTTCTTTCTCTCTTTCTTTCTCTCTTTCTTTCTTTCTTTCCTTCTTTCTTTCTTTCTTTCTTTCTTTCCACCTTTCTTTTTTTTTTTTTTTTTTTTTTTTTGAGACGGAGTCTCGCTCTGTCGCCCGAGCTGGAGTGCAGTGGCCCCATCTCAGCTCACTGCAAGCTCCGCCTCCCGGGTTCACGCCATTCTCCTGCCTCAGCCTCCCGAGTAGCTGGGACTACAGGCGCCCGCCACCTCGCCCGGCTAGTTTTTTGTATTGTTTTTTTAGTAGAGACGGGTTTTCACCGTGTTAGCCAGGATGGTCTCGATCTCCTGACCTCGTGATCCGCCCGTCTCGGCCTCCCAAAGTGCTGGGATTACAGGTTTGAGCCACCGCGCCCGGCCTCCGCCTTTCTTTCCGCCTTTCTTTCTGCCTTTCTTTCCGCCTTTCTTTCTGCGTTTATATTTATCTGTTTCTTTCCCTCCTTCCCTCCCTCCTTCCAATTTTTCCTTCCTTCTTTTCTCCCTCCCTCCCTTCCTGCCTCCCTGCCTCCCTTCTTTCCTTCCTTCCTTTGATTATTTTGACTTATTTTCTGATTGCTCTGTAACTCTGCTTGTTTTGGAGTTACCAGCCTCTTCTTAATCATTCTTCACCAAGATCTCCATTGTTTTTGACAACACTCTTAGGTGTCAAACTCTCTACTCTCTGTTTCACTTAAGTTCAGCTCCCTCAGGTAGAGCTGTGGGGCTCGTTGACTTTATAGAACCACAGCTAAGGTGGTTAGGCATGGAGACCTGCTCTTTGAGTGACACCTTTGCTCTATACTATGTACTAGGGATACTAGCGATAAAAGTGGAAGTCTCTGGGTTTGTTTGTTTGTTTGTTTTTCTGTTGTTGTTGTTGTTGTTTTTCCTTTATGGCAAGGAACCTCTACCATCTGGGAAAGCTGGATAGGAAACAATGTGGTCTCAATATTTTCAGCCTGCTGTGGTTTAAGTAGAACTTTCTTTGTAAAGATAGAGCTTGTCAAAAGAGAGCTCAAGTTCTGTTGGCCATGTTTGCCTAGAATCAAGCTTCTGCAACAGGTGTCTGGGAAGTAGTGAAAATCAGAAACACAGGCAGCCTGCCCTTACTTGAGTGAAACTGGAGCCTGACACTAGAATATGGAAAGTGAGGTTACTATAACCTTCTCTAATGGGGTAGAGTTTCCATTATACTTGGAGCTTATACTTGGAGCTTATAAGGTGAAGAGCATGTAATGGAGTAGGTCATGGCTTAAATGCCATAGGTCCACTGTTCTTACCAAAAGTTCGTAAATTTTTCTTGAATAAATGTTTTCCATTTGGTATATGCAATTATGATAATTTCTAAATACCTTAACAGTTGTTTTTAATAATTTCACCAGATACATTTTTTTTTTCTGGAGAGAGAGTCTGGTGGTATTCTTACTTCATCATTCTAGAAATTCTGTCTACTATATTTTTCATTTTCTGCTTTCATAAAAGAGAAGATTCTCTTCCTTTACTATTGTTTATCTTAATAGTATAGTTCATATAAGAAGGGTAGGTGAAAGCTTGATATTTTTCTTAACTTACTGATTTTCAAGATGATGGAGTGTTTTTCTGTCATCCTCCACATGTGACAAGTTACATTAAATATTATCCTAATGAACTCATTGATTTAAACATATTTGATGGCTTAAATCTATTATAACTATTATCATTATGAAGTTCAAGTTGTTCTATCCTTGGCCAGTGGGAGTCTCTTCAACTTGGCTTCTGAGTCCTTTTTATTTTTTGAGGATCTATAGCTATCTTATTTTATTTTATTTTATTTTATTTTATTTTATTTTATTTTTACACAGTAAGTGTATATATTTATGGGGTACATTAGATACTTTGATACAGGCATGCAATAAGCAGTAGTCAAATCATAGAAAATGGATATCTATTCCCTCAAGTATTTATCCTGAGTCTTTTTGACATGACTTTGGTAATTTTTGATAACTTTCTTAACACCTCTTTAGTCATTTAAGTAAGTCTTGTTCTATTATAGATTTCCCAGAAAGCTTTTAAGCTAAATTCATCAAATTGTATACATTAAAGATGCATAGTTTTTGCACATCAGTCATGTCTCAATAAATTTTTTTAAAAGATGCTTTTACATTTTACAGTTAATAATTTGTGCCTTTTATACATGTGAGTTTTGCTAGATACAAAGCCCTTAGCTTCTACTTTCTTTCCTTGAATATCTTACATGTGATACTACATTTTCTTTTGGCATAAAGTCTTACTATCAAAAAGTCTAATGATAATTTAATATTATTTCATTAATAAGACACATGCTTTCATCTCCAAAAAGTCTGATAATTTTACTAGAAAGATACTGGTGTTGTCTATTCTGGATTGATATTCTGATCTCCATAGTATACTCTTTCAAAATGTAATTTTTATATATATATATGTGTGTGTATGTATATATAATTTCAAATGTATATAGTATAGTATATATAATATACAATTCTAATATATATTACATAATGCTATATAATATTTATAATAAATAGTATTATATTACATATATTATATATGATATGCATATATAGGTACACATATATTTGACAATTAAATTTTTCTTTTTAGCATTTGTTCTGTTCCTTTGCCCCATTTTTTCTTTAGGGACTCCTATTATATGTATGTTGAAATTTTTTTTGGCCTACTTTTTATATTTGACATTTCTCTAGGACACTTTTGATCTCAACTTCTTAATTTTAAATTCTAAGACATTCTCTTTTGTGTTTATGTGCTCTTGTGTTCTAGTTTAGTCTTCATTTCTTAAATTATTTATCCTTTTACTTATAATCCTTTCATAAACACTGTCATCTAAATATGAGTCTTCTCTAATTCCAATTTACATTGCTCTTCCATGTTTTGTATCAATTATTAATGTGTTTGAGAATTTTGGAACAGTGGACTGCAATTCAAATCTCCTTTATGTACATGTCATTCTGGCATGAATTTATTGTCTGGAAGATTGTTATTCTGCTCACTTTTCTCTTTTACTTATAACATCTTTGTATGGAAATTGCTATTCTGTCACTTAGTTTCTCTTTTCTTATTACATCTTTGTATAGAATTTGAACTTAACAGTTTTTGTTGTTTATTTATGTGTGATTATCTTTCCAGAACATTCAGAATAAAGTGGGGTTCAGGATTTTTTTTTAATTCCACAGAACTTCCCCCTCTGTTATTTTGGTATAATTTTCAAAAACATGGTTGCTTGCTTCCTGAGATTTCCTGGCTTTGTTCCCCATCTTCATTTTGGCCTGGACCTTCTCTTTGTTTCATTATGGTCTCTCTGTCTTGTTTAATTTTTGTTCTACTCATAGCAAATTTTTTTTTCTCAATATTTGGCCCCATCTTAGAAAAGAATCCTGATAAGTCAGTATTGAGGACTTATGGTGGTTAAACTGCTTCAATCCGTTCAGTCTAGTTTAGGGAGAGAGTCTCCCAGTTTTCTGTTTTTGGTCTTAAATTGGCTTACTATGCTTTCCAGTACATATTTGCTATCTCTTTTGGGAGTTGTCCTATTCTCAAGTGCTTTAAGTCCTACTTTATTGTTTTTTCTTCTTTCCATACAGATGCGATTATCATGTGGGTCTTGGGACTGTAGGTGATTTGTTCCCTTCTGCTTGTATTTTAATATTTTGGGGGATATTTTGTCAGCTAATTGTGTCATAAATGTCCATGAGTTTCTGCTTCTGTTAGTTAGTTGGTTGATTTTTTAAATGTGGGTATTTGAAGTGGTTAAAACCAATGCTGCCAATTCTGCAATTTCCCCAAAATCCTGCACAGTGATCTTTTTAAAACACAAGTCTATGACAAAAACAAGCAATGGTGAAAGGATTCCCTATTCAACAAATGGGCATTGGGAAAACTGGCTAGCCATATGCAGAAAACTGAAACTGGACCCCCTCCTTACACCTTATATAACAATTAACTCAAGATGGATTAAAGATTTAAATGTAACACCTAAAACCATTAAAAACCCTGGAAGAAAACCTAGGTAATACCATTCAGGACATAGGCATGAACAAAGACTTCATGACTAAAACACCAAAATCAATGGCAACAAAAGCCAAAATTGACAAATAAGATCTAATTAAACTAAAGAGCTTCTGCACAGCAAAAGAAACTATCATGAGAGTGAACAGGCAGCCTACAGAATGGGAGAAAATTTTTGCAATCTATCCATCTGACAAAGGGCTAATATCCAAAATCTACAAGGAACTTAAACATATTTACAAGAAACAAAAAAACAACCGCATCAAAAAATGGGCAAAGAATATGAACAGACACCTTTCAAAAGAAGACATTTATGCAGCCAACAAACATGAAAAAAAAAAAAAAAAAACTCATCATCACTGGTCATTAGAGAAATGCAAATCAAAACCACAATGAGGTACTATCTCATGCCAGTTAGAATGGTGATCATTATCAGGAAACAACAGATGTTGGAGAGGATGTGGAGAAATAGGAGTGCTTTTACACTGTTGGTGGAAGTGTAAATTAGTTGAAGCATTGTGGAAGACAGTGTGGCAATTCCTCAAGGATCTAGAACTATAAATACCATCTGACCCAGCAATGCCATTACTGAGTATATACCCAAAGGATTATAAATCATTCTACTATAAAGACACATAAACACATATGTTTATTGCAGCACTGTTCACAATAGCAAAGACTTGGAACCAACCCAAATGCCCATCAATGTTATACTGGATAAAGAAAACGTGGCATATATACACCATGAACTACTATGCAGCCATAACAAAGAATGAGTTCATGTCTTTTGCAGGGATGTGGATGGAATTGGAAACCATAATTCTTAGCAAACTAACACAGGAACAGAAAGCCAAACACTGCATGTTCTCACTCATAAGTGGGAGTTGAACAATAAGAATATATGGGCACAGGGAGAGGAATATCACACACCAGGACCTGTTGGGGGCTCGGGGGCAAGGGGAGGCATAGCATTAGGAGAAATACCTAATATAGATGACGGGTTGATGGGTGCAGGAAACCACCATCGCATATGTACACCTATGTAACAAACCTGCACATTCCACACATGTATCCCAGAACTTGAAGTATAATTTAAAAACAGAAAAAAGAAAAAGGAAAAGAAAATGCATGGAATTTACAGGAAGATTGTTTTCAGGAAAAGGAAAAAAAATGTATGTCAGAGTCTGAGATAGGGCAGATATTCACTATTTGTTAAAAGAAAGAATGAATAAATACATATACAACATAAACTAAAAACAAAACAACACAGTATAAAGTCTAAATGTGACACTTCCATGCTTTACAAATAATTATTTTATTTTCTATTATCCTTAGATGAAGTATATGTTTCTGATAATGGCCTAGAAGAATGGTTCCTCAACTTTGCTCTCTACTGGAATTAGCTAGTGTGCTTTTATCAATTCTGTTGCTCAGATTATACCCTAGACCACTAAAATTAGAAGCTCTAAAGGTGAGAACAAGCATCAGTATTTTTGACACTCTCCAGGTAATTTCAGTGTTTAAGGACCACTAACTAGAAGGCCTTTTACAATCTGATCTGGCTCTTTTCTACTCCATCTCTCTATTGTGATGCCCTTTAACAAGCTCACAGATAGTCCATGCTTCAGTCATATCCAATTACTTGTAGTTACCAAAATTCACTATCCCATTGATGCTGCGATCTCTTTGCCTATACTGGTTTTTTTGCCTAGAATTTTGCCTTGCCTCCAAATGACTATTCACCTGATAATCACCCTATTATGTGTAGGTAGCAGATCTAAAGATTATTACGAGTATCTGGTTTTAACATAGGGCAAGGAGAATGGTCAATTCATTGTAAATCCAGGTTTTGTTTTTTTTCTCTGTACTGGGCCCAGTGTTGAACCCTAACTGTCTAAGCCAGTTTCTACTTGGAGATGAGCCTTCAGCTCTCTCTAGTTACCTCTGTGAGTTCTTGGAGATGAAGATTTGGTCTTTAGAAAGTTTGTTGAGAAGGATGAGTTACTGACCAGGACCTTTACAGCGTGTTTACTTCTCTAGTTGATGATTTATATTCATAACACTGAGGCTGAAGTTGGAAATTAGACCTGCCACTTTAAAATATGCTTGGCTTGGTTCTGGTATTGCGAGCAGTGGATTCTTATCAGCAGTTGCATTAAAACAGCATCAGAGACAAGAGCAAGCATATTTTTAAAATGACAGCTCTAAGGAGCCTTCTTGTTTTAGATTAAATCATGATTCCAAAGGCTAAGCCCTGGATTAAAGATTTTGATTTGTCTCCATATTCTCTTAATCAAATCTCTTTTTCCTAATTCTTCCATCCTTAGGAAAAATGAGAACCCGCTTCTTCCTAATGGCTTTTATTATATCACATTAGGTCTCAATAGACAGCAAGTAATTCATCTTGGTTTGAAATATGATAAACTTTTGGTACAATCAAGGAACCACCTTGAAATGATTAAAAATAACATCATAGATTCATTTTCACAGTTGTGGAAGGATGATCATATAAAGTCTGGAAGCATTTACACAAAAATAGTAAAAATTATTACCTTTTTGTGATGGAATTATAGGTGGTTTTAAGATTTTCAGTGTTCTCTGACTTTTCTGATTGTCTGCAATGAATATCTATATGTACATACAAATTTAAAGAAGTTAGGTATAGTTAGAGAATATTCCTCTAAGAGAGCAGACGTTCTCTTTTTCAAGACTTTAGGTATAAACTTAACCAAAGAAGTGAAATATTTGTACACTAAAAACCAGAAAACGTAATGAAATAAATTAGACACAAATATACTCAAAGACATTTAGTGTTCATAGTTTGGAAGGCTTGATATTGTTAGAACGTGCATACTATGCAAAGCTGTCTACAGATTCAATGCTATACCCATCAAAATCTCAATGAATTTCTTATAAAAATAGAAAAAATAATACTAAAATCCATATGAACCCACAAAAAACCCAAAATAACCAAAGTGATCTCGTGAAAGAACAAAGTTGATGGCACCAGACTTCCTAGTTTGAAAATACACCAGGTAACAAACCTGCACGCATAGCCCCTGAATCTAAAATAAAAGTTGAAATTATAAATAAATAAATAAATAAATAATATGGAAAACAAGCAAATTATGTTACAGAGCTACTGTAATTAAAATAGTATGATACTTGCATAAAGATGGACCTGTAGAACAATAAAAATAATAGAGGACCTAGATATAAATCCATGCACGGTAAACTAATCTTTGGCAAGTTTGCCAAGAATACGTAATAGGGAAAAGAAGTATAGTCTTTTCAACAAATAAATTGGACCCCTATCTTACAACATAGACAAAAATCAACTTAAAGTGGACTAGACTTAAACATAAGATCTGAAATTGTAAAACTTCTAAGGAGATATGGGGGAAAAATTTCTTAATGTTAGTCTTGGCAATGTTTTCTTGGATATGACACTGAAAGCACAGGCAGCAAAAGCAAAAGTAGACAATTGGGATGACATTAAGCTAAAAAACTTCTGCACGGCAAAGGAAATGATTAGCAGAGTTAAAAAGCAACCTAAAAATGAGATAAAATATTTGAAAACTCATTTATCTGGTAAGAATTAACATCCAAAATGTATCAGAAATTTCTATAACCAAGCAGCAAGAAAATTAATAATCAGATTTTAAAACTGGAAAAAGAACTGAATAGCTATTTCTCTAAACGTGACCATACAAATGGCCCCTGGGTATATCAAAAGGCACTCAACATCACTAATATCAGGAAAATGAAAGTCAAAGCCACAGTGAGAGATCACCTCACACCTGTTAAATGACTTTGTTAAAGTACAAAAGATAATAAGTATTGGCAAGGATGTGGAGAAATTGGAACCCTTTTACACTGTTGGTGAAAGTGTAAAATGTTGCAACAGCTATATAAAATAATGTGAACTTTCCTTAAAAACTTAAAATAGAACTATCATATGATCCAGCAATCTCATTTCTGGGCATGTATTCAAAATAATTGAAATCAGGATCTCAGAGAGATATCTGCACTCTCATATTCATTGTGGCATTTTTTGCAATATTCAAGATATGGAAACAACCCAAATGCCCATCAACAGATTAATGGATAAAGAAAATGTGGCATATACATACAATGAAAAATCATTCACCCTTTTAAAAAAGTAGAAAAACTTCCCATTTGGGTGATAGATGAACCCAGAACACATTGTGCTAAGTGAAATAAGCCACTCATAGAAGAACAAATATTCCATAATTCCACTTAAATGAGGTATCTAAAGTAGTAAAATTCATAGAGGCAGAGAATACAATGGTAGTTGCTAGGTATTGAGGGGAGGGGAAAGTAGGGAGTTGCTGCTCAAGGGGTAAAAAGTTTCAGTTATGCAAATGGAAAAGTTATAGAGATCTAACATACAACATAATGCCTATAATTACCAATATGGTATTGTGCACTTAAACATTTGTTAAGAGGGTAGATTTCATGTTAAGGATTTTTATTACAAAAAGAAATAAAAACAACAAAATGACAAAAGAACACAAGGAAATTTGGGAGGTGATGAATACGTTCACTATCTTGCTTGTGTTTGGTGGTACCATATGTTAAACATGCACAGCTGCTTTTATATACCAATTATACTTCAATATTAAAAGTATTCCATTGAAGAATTTTTAGAATCTATTACCCTTTATATATTTTTTTCATCTGAATTGGAGAAGCTGGAGTCTCTCAGAACAACGTACCCTGCTTCTTTTTGCTCCTTAATTCAAAAGACATCTCTAGTAAATTAGAAAGCAGATTTTTAAAAAGTGGAGTAGTTAATATCTCCAAGTTATTTTTATTCTCAATCTTATACCTGAGATAGATGGCACAGGACGACACAGAAGAGAGCACATGGTGATTCTTTGTCTGTTTGGGTGTGGTATGGACCAGGTCACCTCACAGGATTCATCGGTCTTAACTGTGCTGTTTCTGCCCCTCCAAGAAAGAATGGCTGAGGGGAAGACATTAATTACAGGTTAAAAGTGACAAGCCGGTGTTATTACAAATAACTGAAGCAAAAGTCTCACTTTTTTTTTTTTGAAGCTCTATTAAAATCAAACTTTAATCACAAATTGTGAAATAGAACACAGGCAGTTAAGAGCTGCTAAAATATTAACACTTCTATTAAAACAGAAACTCAGGCATTTTATTATTTTCATGACCAACGCTGAGATTTCATAATTAAGTCTTTCAGTTTGATTTATTTAGACTCTAAGCAAATTTTCAAAGTGAGTTTGAGGGACTTTGTACTTGAAACATGAATGCATTGCATTTCCTGAGGCAATTTGGAACTGGGGTTTCATCATTTCAATGCCCTGACTCAGAAGCAGGTATTCTGAGAAACTTCTCTTGAGTATCCTAATTCATTAACTATGAGAAGGACCTCAGACATTTTCCTTATCAGGGTGAATATTCAGAAGGGAGGAGAGAGGGAAATATATTATATTTAGGAGTGAAACTGTATTTGTCACAGCATATTAATTTATCTAGGTCTGTTCTCTTTGGCGTTACAGACAGACATTTCTTATCTCCCATCTAAGCCTTTAGCTGGTTCTAAATATTTTCTCATTGATCAGAATGAGTGGAAAATTGCATTTCCCCCCCACTGCTCCCAAAACACATATATGTGTGTGTGTGTGTATTCCTGTCACTCTCTAAGAGGTAGTTTAGCATTGAGGAGCACTGAATGTCGCATAACCCTGAGATCCTGAGATTGAATATGGGGCAGATTCCCAGGATAATCTATGTTTGAACATACTATGTAAAATTTAACCAATTTTAAGGAATGGGATTGGTTAATTAAGGAAGAGAATGAAACCTAAATGAAATACTGACTCTAAGGTGGCAGTTATAACACAATAATCTTTTTTTACTGGCAGAAAGAGAGAGAGAGGGATTGTGAATCACATAGAATGTATACCTAAGTATTTTTAATATGAGAGAGAGAGAGGTGGATTGGGGGGAGCAAGGTACAGGTGAGAAGGGAAAGAGAGAAATAGGGGTGAGAAAGAGCATTGCTAGAGAAAAGTAGAATATCTCTATTTTAAAATATGGGGATTATTTTGGGATATCCATTTTGAGCATTTGAAGATGACCAGTTGACCTTGGTCATTTGACAAATCAGCTGCCAAATCTGGACCAAAATAAAACAGAGCCTGTCATCACTGTGAAGATAGAACATAAAGGCTAAGTAAGAAGAAAAAAAGAAAGAAAGGAAAAAAGAAGCCTCACACCAAGAGTATAGGGAAGGACTACCTGAACCCTCCCCATGTGCTCAATCAGTGAAGAATTAGGCTGCTTTTCTCTGAAGATCCAGGTGCTTTGCAGACTATTATTTGAGAAACAATATAGGGTACCCTCACCGTATCTCACTAATCATACGTGAGCTGGAGGAGGTGGCTGGTAAAAATCATTTAGCCTGGTGCACAGAAAATGAGGAATGTATCTGAAACATAAAAAGCAGGGGTTTGGTCCTAAGAAGCCCTTTCTCCCTGAAGACAGAGCTGTTGGCAACATCTTGGGGCATGGTTAGGGCCATTATCTAAAAGTAGAACTGGTCCTAGGCAGATGGTGAAGGGTAACCATTTTCTCTGCATCCTTGTCCCTCCATTTTGGTGCCCATCTCCCTTTTCCCTCAGGTGATGCCCAGGTTCCCTCCCCTTGGTCACCTCTGACACATCAGAGTCCCATGTGACATCCTCAACCAGCCTGTGTAGCTGTCCTACTCTCATCACTTTTCCCCTGATCAAAAGGGATCCAAAGTATGAGTTGATCCCATCCCCCTAGTCTTCCTCTCATCTTGCTGCTGAAGAAAAGAGATTTCAGCCTGAGTTTTAAGTGTTTCCTTAACACTTTAAGATGTCTTTATGATCTGTATGAATTTTTATAAGAGTCTGGAAGTCAAAATGCCTTAACAGAAAGGATGAGGGGTTTTAGTGTTAGAAGCCCCTAGTTTGAGTTCACATTAGCTGCAGAATCTTGAGAAGTCTTAATTAGTAGGAACCTCAATTTATTAATTTGACAAATAGAAGAAATATTTATTTCACACAATAAAAAATAAAATGTCATTATAGTTATATAAAATCCACTAATAAACTACTCAGCATTGAGTAATTGTTGTCAGAGTTATTATTTTCATCATGGTAGAATTCTTGACCAACTAGTGAAAGAAGTATCTTTTTGACATAGAAAAGGGTTGCCTCCATCAAAGTTCTATTATCATATCTTATAGTAGCTACCTGTTCTACTGGTTTTAGACTGGCCTTAATCTGAGACTGAGATTTAAAATACGTACCAACCCTTTGTAAAAGTTAATTTCTCTACAGCTTCAGAAGTGGGGCCCTGTTTGCTCTAGGGTGACTTCATGTTCAGATTATCAGTGTAACACTGAGCCCAGTCAGTAAACTTGGCACATGGGGAAAAGATGAGGGATGGAATAAAGGGTGATTGACCTCTCAGATTTATTTTGATGAGAAAGTTGACACCACATTTTTCTAATTAGTGTTCTCGCCTGGCTAGATAAATCAACAACGAATCAACAGTTTTTAAGCACATATACGGGTATGACAACTCTGTAGTTAACTCAAATCCATGTGCTATGTATTATTTTGCTGCATAACTCAGAATTCAGGAAGCTACCCATCCAATCAGTCTTTAGCTGTTTTATTTCAGTAACGAGTTTATGCAGAACCTTCCATATCTCTCATAAAACCAGAGCATTCATATAACCAGAAACACCCATGTCAACTTTATATTGTTTTTGCTTTTTTCACATGGGAGTGGTACAAATCAACTCTGTTTTCTCAGAAAGTATCTGTTTGTTATTACTAACACTACACCATTTTCCATTCCTGATAATATGTACAGAATATTGATTCTTCTTGCAGTCAAATTCTTAAGATTTTCAAATTATAAATTGGCCACATTTCTGCAATTATGTCAACATGAAATCTCAAAGATATTTCCTCATAGATATAAGGCTAAAGTTTGTGGTTAGGTTTCTAATTGGAATCAGAAACTTTTTTATATCATTACAGTTTATCTGGGAAGACAGGAGGCATAAAGCTCCATGATGAATAGCTCAACTTTGAGAAGGAAATGCTTCATCCTATTATCCTCTCTTCTTTACCCTATGGGTATAGAGTACTTCTTTTTACCAGGAGGGTTTTTTGTTTTCCAAGAAAGAAGAAAGTATCATTAGAGGTATGATGACTATTTTGGAGAAATTTAGACCTGTAAAAAGCTATTGAACTTAAGTTTTCCTGGAACGGAATAGATTGATAGAGATATAATTGCCAAATCCAGTGCAATACATTGATTTACTCAAAATATATTTTGAGGTTGGTGTCTACATGTGCAGATATTCTTCTGGGCACTAAGGCTACAGTAGTAGACAAAAAAGACAAAAAATTATTGGTTTCTTAAACCTTACATTCTAGAGCATATCAGGAATCTTAAACTTTGAAATAATTGGTACAAGCTTTGGTGCTTGAGAAAGCCCCAGGAGGTCACAGGCTCCCTGTTGTCAGTGGTGTCCCTACCTCCAGCTTCTGTCTGTGAGCCAGGACAGACTCTTTCTCCTTTCCCCCAACAGAGGTGCATTAAGGAGTGTGCACACCCTTCACTTTAGAGCAAATGGAAGAGAGGCAAGTGGAGAGTCTCACCCAACTTCCTTCTGCTTCCAGATGGCCCGTTCTCTGTCAAAGTGACAGAGACTCCTCTGTGCTTAGCCAGAATCCATTCCATATTTAATGGGTCACTTGTTGTGGTATCCAGCATCATATGATGAAGGGTGGGGGCACATTCAATTTTTGCAACAGTACTTATTTTTACTAGATAACAAAGCATTTTCTTGTTGTGGCGAATATCATATTGGCAGATAATTTGGGGACCAAGAGAAAGTGGAGTGGAAAAGTGAAAGAAGAAAGTTCAATGAAGACTCGAGTGACAGAGTTTCACGTGGGGCAAGTCACAACTACTGGGTTCAGTCTTATTAAGCAATGGGATGAAGTCAGGATTCGTTGAACCAGTAGTGGGATGGAGAGAGTTGGGACTGAAGGATGGGTTGACTGTGATGAGTGAGCAGGAAAGCAAGTAATTGCAGCAGTCCAGAAGGTTAGCAGGAGGGTGGAGGAATGTTTCCAGGCAAGACTGCCAAGTTTAGAGAGGGCATTTAAGCACCGAGGTGAAGGCTTGACAGCCTCTGATCTTTAAGAAAGGACTTCCATAAATTGGGAGTGGACTGTCTGCAAATGTCTTGAGTATAGCAGGCATATTTATCCTAGTGTCCTGGGATCGTGCCTGATTCTTCTACAATGGGATCACAGAAGCGAACACTGTGCCCAGTATTTGAAATGTGAAAAACACAAATACGATTCACAGATAGACAGCGAGCCATTACTGTGTCTCATACTATGCCACTTAAAAATTGTACTTCTATAAATAAAAGTAAATAAAATTGTACCACACTTACATGATCTTCTACTTGTAGCTATAAATATCTGATTCATACACCTCCCTAAATGATAGGAATGGGGTATGATTTTGGAGCTTAACCCTTTTCTCTAGGTATATCTAAAAAAGCCCTTATAATTTACTATTCTTTGATTCTTTATATATTTTCTGTCTCCCTCACAACCAACCCCCCAACACAAACTGTAATTTTGCTGATATTTTGTTCAATAGGGATAGAATGAGAATAGTGTACTATTGTTTTTACTTTAACACTAAAAATTTGGAAGAAAATATTAATACATAAAGAAAATACATACATGCTTTTTAAACTAAATCAACTGAATGAAAACACAGCTCACTAAAATATGTGCTCTTTTTCACCTCTCTGACTTGCTCTATCACTTTGTTCCTTTTCAGTGCCCCTCTCCCCACCAACACACACACACCCACACACACGGGGGGTCGGAGGTAGGGAGGACTTAGTCTAAACTAAACTCATTAGGGCCTTATGACAATGCAATTTGAGTATCAGACTTCTCCTGCTTACTTTTCAGTCAGTTGAGGAAGGTAAATTGCTGTAGTCTCAGGTTTACTATTCATTTAGTTAATGCATCATTCAGTGACTTCATTTAACTGGTGAATGTATTTTTGACTGATAAATTTATAGTTGCATCGATCTGGGATTTTGAATTCATTTTGACACACTATCTTTGAGACTATGCCGCAGAACTCTTTTGTTTTTTTCCTGGTGGGTGTAAAAACAAGCAAACAAAACAATAAAAATCCTTCTGTAATGACTATAAAGATGAGTATTTGAAAAGAAAGACACTTAAAAATTATTTTTCCCTCAATATTCTGTCACACCTAGCACTATACAGACTGTTTTTATTCAGAAGTAGTATTTAAATATCTGAAAGGTGGGGGAACACAGAAATGTTTTAAATAAAATATCCACATTGCCATAGATAGAAAATGAAGTTTAAGCTTCAAGTGAGGTAGCTGAGGAAACAAGCTATATTTGAATAAAATACAAATTTGTAATGGAGAAGTGATAATCCCTTAGCTATATGTATTTAAATGTAATGTGCACTTATCAAATCTGTGATTGGGTACTTAATCAACTAAAAGTTGTTTCATTTATTTGCTCCCTCCAATGACTGGGGCCAGGTGGCCGTTACATGCCAAATACTTTGCCCTGCTGTCAAGAGAGAAAATGAATAAGCATGGTCTCTGATAAGATGGTCAGGGGCTCACAGTCTAATGTAGAAGCCATTTACAAAGCAATGCTGTAGTGCAAGAGAGACGTGCCCCAGATGAATGGGAGGTCAGAAGGGTGGTGGCCTCTAGGGGCACTGGAGTTAGGAATGGTAGAAATGAAGACAAGCCCTGGGGAAGGTACAACTAAGCTGGTTCTTCATTGACAGGTTGCCCAGGTCAAGGGAGGAGGGGGATGGGAAGAGCATTTTAGGCAGAAAGGACACTGAAGTTAATGAGGTGAGAAACCTAATGTACAAACACTAAGAAGTAATACAAGGAGTGGAGGGAAACCAGATTAAGGAGAGAATCAAATATCGGATCAAGAGTCTCTTCTATCCTGTTAAGGAGAATAATTTAGTGCCAATGAGATTAAAGTGAAAACTGACAATAACAGGGATACTAATTTTATCCCAATATATATATGTTGTGATATTATTTTGCAAAATGTTTTCATGGACATTCTATTTGCTGTAAAGAAATGGCAAGGTGTAGGCCAATAATCCTGTCAAAATTAGGGATGAGAAAAACAGAGATTTAAAAAATTTGGCCATGGTCGTATAACTTGACAGCACCAGATTAGGCCTGGGATGCTGGTCTTCTACCATAACTGGTGCAGACAACTGCCCATTGGTGTAACAAGGGCACATTTGCTCAAGGCCTTCCCTGTTTCTAGAGATCCAGGCCAGCCATTTTCTGACACACAGGGTAGTCAGAAGAATTTCCATTTCACATTTTATGTGCAAATTCATTCTCTTCACATGAGAGAAACAGAATAAAGAAAAATCCTTAAGAAACTAGCAGTCTAGTAACAATCATAAGAAGAACTGGTATAATGACAAATTCATTTATTTAAGTGGTTATGGAAGGCCAAGCACCAAGCAGAGCACTTTGCATTTATTTCTCGAACAACCTCATAGGCAGGTACTGCTATTGCCCCCATGCTACAGGTGAGCAAACTAGGTTCAATAACTCATTCAGATCACCCACTGAGAAGTAGCAGAGTGTCGTGCAATTTATAGTGAGATTCATCCGACCTTGCAACTGGGTACTCAATTCTACCTGGCAAAACCACCTTTCTTAGGTACTGCCACTTGATTTATACAACACCTGTACTGCACCATATGTGAATTGTTGGTACTTAATAAGCCATATGGAGACTTTCTCAGTTCCAAGATTTCCGTCGCAGAGGCTGTTGTTCCATAGATAAAGGAATCCCATCCTAGAATGTTTACTCACTACTCTTTGGTCCTGTTGTTTAGAAAAAAGAAAAGAAAAGCCAAATGTCTTAGACTCTAGTGGAACTCAGTTTACTATGTGCTTACTCATCCAGCCTCAGGTGCTGGGGTCCAATAGAAATCTATTAGAAACTCTTGAATAAAAACCTAATGTACAAACCAAAAGAATGATATAAACCTGAACATACTGAAAACCTGTCAGTTTTTAATGTTTGAGCTTCAGGTTTGCCTCCTGTTCCTAAGAGCGCATCAGAGTGCAGGGCTCTCTTCTTGCATTTCAATGTATTTGCAGCTATACTTTCTGCCCCTCTTGTAGAGAACCCACAATCAGGTATTAAGACGTGACAGGATGATGGAAATGAGAAAGTAAAGATGGCACATGGGAAGGCAGTAATTAACCAGAATGCATATTTATCATAGTCTGTCATTGTTTACAAACAATATAATGATTCCTGATTGTAGAATTAAACTCCAGGCTCTAGTTTGCAATGCCAATCAAACAACCCCAGCAGGTGCAGATCAGCAGAAGGACTAACCAAGTAAGTGTTCTGTATAGAGGATGTATAGGAGCTGCAGACAGCCGGAGCATCTTCTGTCAAAAAGTAATCTTTGTTGAAGACTTCTGAACAATCATTTTATTGGGACGGCTAATTTATGAGCCTCACTTTTGTCATCTGTAAAATGGGAATCTGGAAATCTATGTCAGAAAGTCCCAATTCTCCATTCTCACTCCTAGAAGTCACTATCATTTCTTGCCTGAATACCTATAATGGTAGGCCTCCCTGGCTCAATTCTTGCTCATCTATAATCCAGACAGGAGGTTTCTTTTCTTTTTTCTTTTTTTTAACGGAGTCTTGCTCTGTCACCCAGGCTGGAGTGGAGTGGTGCGATCTTGGCTCACTGCAACCTCTGCCTCCTGGATTCAAGCACTTCTCCTGCCTCAGTCTCCCAAGTAGTTGGGAATACAGGTGTATACCAACGCATCCCACTGATTTTTGTATTTTTAGTAAAGACAAGATTTCCCCATGTTGGCCAGGCTGGTCTCAAACTCCTGACCTCAGGTGATTTGCTTGCCTTAGCCTCCCAAAGTGCTGGGATTACAGGTGTGAGCCACCATGCTTGGCCCTATAATCCATTCTCTAGATAGCAGCCAGAGGAACCTTGTAAAAAAATTGAATCATGCAATTTCATGGAAAAATCATCATTTTTATTGACCTGGTGAAAAATTCTAACTCGTAACTGTAGCCTTTGAGGTCCTATATGATTTGGCTCCTGTCTCCCTCTCCAGTCTCATCTTTGATCACTCCTTTTTGATCATTCAAGCTATACAGGTCTTCTTTCTTTCTTTCTTTTGTTGTTGTTGTTGTTGTTGTTGTTGAGATGGAGTCTCGCTCAGTCGCCAAGGCTGGAGTGCAGTGGCGCGATCTTGGCTCACTGCAAGCTCCGCCTCCCGGATTCATGCCATTCTGCCTCAGCCTCCCAAGTAGCTGGGAATACAGGTGCCCGCCACCACGCCTGGCTAATTTTTGCATTTTTAGTAAAGACAGGGTTTCATTGTGTTAGCCAGGATGGTCTCAATCTCCTGACCTCGTGATCTTCCTGCCTCGGCCTCCCAAAGTGCTGGGATTACAGGCATGAGCCACTGCACCCAGCCACAGGTCTTCTTTCTTTCCCTTGCATATGCTATTTTGTGTTTCTACCACAGGACCTTTGCATCTAGTGTTCCTTTTCCCTGTAAAGACTTCTATTAAATACATGATCTTCACAGGTTGGCTGCTTTTGGATACTAGTCCCAATCAAAATGTCAATTTCCCTGGCCGTGGCATCTGAACACTATCTATTCAACTGCAGTCTTCTCGACCAACCCACTCCACCACATACTCTGTTTTATTTTTCTTCATAGCCCTCATCACTATTTGACATTTTATGTTTTTGAGGCAGAGTTTCACTCTGTCACCCAAGGTGGAGTGCAGTGGCACAATCTCAACTCACTGCAGCCTCTGCCTCCTGGGTTCAAGTGATTCTTGTGCCTCAGCCTTCTGAGTAGCTGAGATTGCAGGCATACGCCACCACACCCAGCTAATTTTTGTATATTTAGTAGAGATTGGGTTTCTCCATGTTGTCCAGACTAGTCTAAAACTCCTGACCTGAGGTGGTCCACTCTCTTTGGCCTCCCAGAGTCTTGTGATAACAGGCATGAATCATTGCACCAGGCCCATCTTTCTTACTAGAATGTAAAATCCCTGTGGCCAGCTGTGTAACCATTGCCTAGAGAGTGTCTGGCAGAGATCAATCAAATGTTAGTTTAGTGCTTAGTGAATGAATGTGAAGATCAAATGGAGTGCAATTAATAAAAATGGTCTATAATCTAGTAAGCATTATTATACAAATACCAGATACCATGATTTCTCTTCTTCTGTTAAGCCATGGCTCTTCTCAAATCTTTGTCAGAATGAAAAGAACATAATCTTCAGCCAGGAACTTTCTTTCAAGTGGGATCTTACCTTCCAGGAACTTAAATAACTTATAGTGTAATGAAAGTCAAGATTAGCACAAGAGTAGAATTAAATTTCTTACAAAAAAATGTAAGATACTGTACATTTATTTTGCTAAGGTCAGTTTTCCATTTTGCACCAGGCTGTGCTGAGTAATTGTGTGGATGCATGCATGTCACAAAGAATTATTGAACAAAGGGATATTTATGGAATTACAGGAGAAGCATGGAAAAAAGGAATTTCAAATAGTGTTTACAAGAAGAGAGACCAAGACTGATGGCCTTGGATGTTCTACAGGCCCACAATTCCAAAATTGGACTCATCACCTTTATCCTCTTCCCATACCCCCACTCCCCAGCCTCTTTCCCTTCCCAGATCACCTACCTCAGAGAATGAAAGCACCATGCACCCACCAGCTGCCCAAGCTAGACATCTCTGGGACCACTCTGCACACTTCTCTCCTCTCCTCACTGATATCTGTAACTTCTACCTCCTGAATGCTGTGGAATCTGGCTTCTTCTTTCCATTTTCAGTACCAGTACCCTTGGCTATTGTTTCCTCTCACCTGGACTGTTTTAACAATATCCTAACTGGTCCTTGAGTCCTCTGTCCTTTCTTATAGCAATTCATTCTCCACTCTTTCTAGATACACTAATGATCTGGTCACTCTGCTGTGGCTCTTCATGTCCTCTTTAACAGGGAGACAAGACTCCATGTCTCACCTTGGCCACCCTCACACTCACTCTTTAGTCACCAGTCAACTCTGTTAGCTCCCCAAAGGCAGTATGTTTTCTTTCACCCCTGGCCACGGAACACACTATTTTGAATGTCTCATACAATATTTATGGGTCTTTTTTCTCTTGACTCACCTTTATTTAATTAACACTTTTGTCTAAAGCCAGATGCCGCTTCCTCCAGAAAGACTGCCAGAACTTCCCCCGCTCTCCAGAGTCACACTGGGTGCCCTAGTTTTGCAGCCTTAAGAATGATACTTTGTTTTCTTATAATACTATTCTGGTGTTTCATCATTTGTTTTCCAGATTCTGCTTGGGAATTGATTCCGTTGTCATGGCCTACCCTGGCATTTTTCATTTTACCTTTTTTTCTCTGTCTTTTCTTTTCCATTACTAACTCCTTCTTTGCTTCCTTTACTGTCTCACATTTGCCCTCCTAATTGTTATTATGGTACTAGTATTTGTAGTTGCATTTCTTTGTCTTCGGGTTTTCATTGCCCTCACTGCCGTGACTCTCTTCACTTCCTTTGTCTCTACATCAGTCTGTGACTCCCATCACTTTGGGCCACATTCATCAGTATTACAGTTTTTAAACTGAATGATTTAATATTTGCCAGCTAATCAATCTGAAGAAGATTTTGCACCACTTTTGAGTTTTCAACTAAAAATTTTACCATCTCTTTCAGGAATTCTCATTGCCATTAGAGTCATCATGATTTGATGAGAAAGAGAAAATTTTCTCCCTGGTTAAGATGGGAGAGAAGAAGGGAGAAAAGTCCAGCCACTAGAGCTATTATTATTATTTTTTAGAATCATTCTCTTTTGGTTTCTTAAAACACAAAAGTCCTTTTCATTAATTTTTCCAAATGTTAGCAAATAAGAGTATATTACCCAGTGACAGTTACATCAATGCAGATAGAAGAATATATTTTTTTAAAAAAACAAAAAACAGAGACATCTCTCAGTCTGGCTTCCAATGGTTATGACAATGACCATACTATTTATGTTCCTTGCCCTCTGGTCTTGAAGTTCTTAGTGC
Organism: Chlorocebus sabaeus; assembly: GCF_047675955.1. Taxonomy (NCBI): domain Eukaryota; kingdom Metazoa; phylum Chordata; class Mammalia; order Primates; family Cercopithecidae; genus Chlorocebus; species Chlorocebus sabaeus. The sequence goes on along the minus strand of NC_132926.1, from coordinate 37,732,855 downwards.
GAATTTACGTTGTGGCACACCCTTGCTTTCACTGGTCACTGACTATATCTGTCAACACCTGAAAGCCTGTGTTAAGTGAATAAACCATGGAGATAATAGTGGATTCCATACTTGATGGGTGTTTTTCCCAATCAGAGGGAATCAAGCAATCTTGTGATGTTATGCATTTGTGTGACATTAATGTGATTTAACAATCAAAGACAAATCATATATAAAGGAATAGCAATCAACTGTTATCACAATGCACAATTTATCCCCTCTTAAAAATTGTACTGCTCTTAGAGTCACTGCAGGTCAAATACAGCAATCTTTGTCCATGAGCCAAGGGGAGGAGACTTTTATATTATGGACTTGTGCATCAGTGGTGTTTTCCTAAATATTATCAATCTATGCAAATGGGATTAATTCTTTGGTAGAAAGCCCATGATGAGGGTACAAAATAGAGATATTAGTTAAGTGATATGAAGGTGGGTTTTGAGTAGACTATTGAAAGACAAGCGAGGAAGCAAGGTATTATTTATATAGTTATCTCTATTGAATTTGCCTTTTATTGTAAGTGTTTACATACTGTGGTTAATATTAAACATGCCAATGTAGGTATCAAAAGCAATCAATTATCTTCTAAAAACTTACCATTCAATGGGCATTGAATATTTTCTAGGCACTGTGGTCATGCTGTGGACAAATCATATCATTCAATTCTCACTCTCCTATTAGAGAAGCATTGTTATTTCCAACAATTTTAATGAAGAAGCTACAAGTTACCAGCAGAGCTGATTCCTATTTCTTTGATTCAAAGCCCAAGCTCTGAGCCACTCACTGGGCTTTAGTGCCTGCTTCTGTATGGAAATTCTGGGGTCACACTGACAGAGTCTTCATCACAGCTCCACTTCTGAAAGATTTGGGTTAGTTGCTGACCTCTCTGTGCCTATTAGCTTTTCTGAAAACTGTGCATGACAAGAGAGTCTGATTCATAGGAACATTATAAATCTCAAATAAGCTTCTGTAAGGAAAGTGCTTAGAACACAACTGACATGTAGTAAACATTCAATATAAAGATGTCTATTATTTTTACATAATACCAACATAGGCTCTGCCTATATGGGAAAAACATTTAGTTAGCTCAATCTTTGCTCCATTTAAAAATCTTAATTAAAGGAATAATGACTTATTAGCTAGTCAGCAGAGATACATGTTCAGGCAGAGCTGCTAAATTTTGTCAGTCTTTCTATTCTGTTATCATGTGAAGATAGTGTGGTGAAAACGAGGCGTTCTTTCCATTTCATGAAAAGTGAAATGACAACTCAATTTCCTTCATCTACTTTCACCGGGCTTCTTTTGGAAGTTATTGTGAATATAATGGCTGGGTCTTTGCCCAATACATTCCTGTCAGAAAGGCATCATTTTTCTGGAGCATTACAACATAAGTGATGGAATAGGCACTAATCTTGAAGTTGGATCTACCAAAAATTAAATCCTACTTTGGCCTTTTACTAGTTTTCTGAGCCATGAGAAAATTAGTAAAATTGTATGAAATTAAGTTTCCTCATCAATAAAATAGGAATATTTATTTGAAAGCAGCGGTTCTTAGCTGGAGGCAAGTTTACCCCTAGGGGACAGTTGGCAATATCTGGAGACATTTTTAGTAGCCTCAACTGAGGAGGGGAGGTGCTAATGACAATAAACGGATAGAGGCCACAGATGCCGCCGTACATCCTACGTTGCACAGGATGGTCCCCACAAGGAACGATTCTGCGCAAATGTCAATAGCGCCCTGACTTAGAGTGTTGTTAGAATAAGATAAAATGTAAAGCACTTACTATCACACATGACATGTGATAGGTGCTCATGTTCATTAATCCAGCAAGTTCCTCTTCCTCTTCTTCTTCTCCCCTTCCCCTTCTCCTCCTCCTCCTCCTTTTCCTCCTCCTCCTCTTCCTCCTCCTTCTTCTTCTTTCTGCCACTTGCTAGGCATGTGAGTTTCTAGGTTTCCCTCTCTGTTGGGCCCAAGTACTGTGATAAACTAATTCACACTGAGATGTCTGAGATTTATTCTTCTCCCAAAAATATATGCAGTTTAAAAAGAAAGTCTTTTAGATCTTGATTATGAGTAAATCCCTGTGATGGAAGGTCAGCCATTCTGGCATCTGGGAACATTTGTTCTTCTCTAGCTACCTATTTGCCCTAGGAGGTAGAGATTAAGCATTGCAATTTTTACCTCCCTTTGCTGATTTCAAGGATTCAATGAAGCAATACAAGTAAAATGTGTGGCATAGGATAGGTGTTTGATAAATGTAGATCAGTCTTATCACATACATAGTCTCTTTCTCTCTTTCTCTCTCGCCTTTCTAGACATTAGGCATGTGATCATATTTCAGGAATCTTCTTTCTCCAGAGTACCCTGTCCTGTGTTTATCTTCACTGTAATCAACAATGGACTCTTTTTCAGAGCTTTTTAATTCCTTTTCCCAGATGATAGACTGTCCAGATGTGAAACACCATCCAGCTGATTTTGCTGTATTTACCTTCTGCCCACGTGGCTTTGCACCTTCCCAGCTGTATATCTGACACCCTTTCTTTCTCCAAGCTGTGTTTCCTTATTGTAAAATGAGGGCCACTTGTGGCCTCTCAGGTCTCTTCTGGGTCTTACACGATTCTCTTTTCAAACCACTGCTGTGGTCATGTGGGTCTGCCAGCACTGAGATTCTGCATGAGCATCCTGATTGGCCTTATCATGGCCATGCTTCTCATGCATTCTACATTTTCTGGTCAACCCTCACTCCTTCCAAGTAGTTTATGACTTACAAATGTTTTAAGATAGTTCTTTTCCACCTGCGTTTCTCACAAAATTCACAGGGTTCTGTAGCTCTTGAACAAGTGCTCTGAATTTAACTTTTTTTTTTAATCAGGAGGATTAATAGAAGTTTAAGTTTGCATTTGCCAATAAAACCACTGATTGTTGTAGATTGGTTACTCTTGTCACCCAGGCTGGAGCGCAGTGGTGCGATCTCTGGTCACTTCAACCTCCACCTCCCAGGTTCAAGTGATTCTCCAGCTTCAGCCTCCCAAATAGATGGGATTACAGGTGTCCGCCATCATGCCTGGCTAATTTTTGTATTTTTAGTGGAAACGGGGTTTCACCACGTTGGTCAGACTGGTCTCGAACTCCCAGCCTCAGGTGATCCTCTTGCCTCAGCCTCCCAAAGTGCTGGGATTCAGGCATGAGCCAGCCCGCCTGGCCATATATTTTTTCCCTGTTGGAGGAGATATCACATACTGGTTGGTTGTTGAGTATTTATTAAGCAATATTAGCAAATATTATATCTTAATTCACTAGCAAGGTTTTTTTTTTTTTTTTTTTCATGAGGTAATTAAGTGCACACTTCACACACTGGTGATTGCTACCAAGGTAGCCCTGGTAGAACTGAGTAATGGTGGAAGGATACAAAATGTCCCACACATCAGGAAGAGAACCACTGACACTGTATCCTTCAGGTAGTCCTTTTCAATTATTTTCAATGGGCAGAGAGAAGGGAACTTAAATTTTATATATAAATATAATGATAAAAGACCTAAGAAAGCCTGAGCTTTTAAGTTGTTCAAATAGCTGATTACTTTTAGAAGTTATTGAAGGGATGGAATCACTGGGGCAGTCATGTTTAATGTCAATATTTAAACTCTTTCACTCCGTTAATACTTTTAAATATCTCTCATAGAAAATTTTCATGTTTGGATATTGTGTGCACTAAATAAAAAGCAGATGCTTTGTATTTAAAAAGATATGAGTTTTAATTCTCACCACTTGTCAACTTTATAACTTTGGATCAGATAATTAACCACTTTTAGCTACAGTTTTTCCTTCCATGAAAAGAAAAGAATAGCATCCTAATTGACTAATGATATTATTACTAATTCACCATTCACTATGGGATTATTGTGAAGATAAAATTATGTAAAGTGCTGAACACAATAACAAGGCACAGGGAGTTCTCAATAAATAATATCTATTATTAGAATTTCACCAAGTTTCTGGTTTGGAAGAGTTAACTGTTACCTTATTCACTTTTGGAATCACAATGCACAATAGGTAGCAAGGGAGCCACAGAACATCTTTTGAGGTGTTAAGTCAAATATGTTGGGACTGGTATAACAAAGCGGTTACCATTCCAGAGAAGAAACAGGTTACCTACAAAGTAGCTTAGCAATAGTAATAGTGCCTGTCCCCTAAAGCATTGACCAGTATTAGTGCTAGACTTGCATAGGTGCTCAGAGGATAAAAAGGGTACGTTAAACAGATAGTAAGTGCATTTACATGAATTTAATGTAGTGTTCAGGACTCTGGTTATAACATAAAATTTACTCCCACTAGATTAAACCAAAAGATAAAATCATAAACCTAGGGATTGGGCCCATTTAAATACTGCTAGATGTAGGTCTCTGTCTCTTCACTATTTCCCAGCTTTGCCTGTCTCACTTGGCTTCTTTCTGACTGAAAGTCCTCCCATTAGGTATGGAAGATGGCAATTGGGCTCACATACCCCTCGCTTGGCAACCTCTCAAATCATAGAGCACATATGACCCACCGTATTTCACCAGAACAGTCCCAATGAGGACTTGGATTCACCCATCCTGAGTCTCATGCACTTACCTGAACCACCCACTATGGTCAGGGGGTGGGGAGTACTCTGTTCAAATATGGGGGGGTCGTGTGTGCCCCTCTGAGAAGTACCACCACCATGGTTGACAGTCATTTAAGGGCAATGTGAAATAGGGAAAGGGAAAGAAGGAGGCTTTTACTGGAAGAATGGAACACACAAACTCTGTAGTTAATACATATACATTTCATTTTAAGAGACAAAAGATGCCGAGATATTGATTGCGAGGAGCTGCAGGCTTTGAGAGACTTGTTCCAATTTACAAAAAAAAATCAGTGAAAAGAAAAATGAAAAAGGAAGTCTCTAGGATGAAGAGGACCAAGTAGGAAAAGGGGTCAGGATGAGCTGCAGAACCTAAAGTAGGCAAACAAATATGTTTTGGGCAGAAGTAATCAAGTGTGATCTTAGTCCAAAACAGCTGAGGCTAAGATGAGGAAATAAAATGAGGAAGAAAGCAAGAAAAAAACAAAAATGACTTGGAAAGTAGAATACATGTGTCATCAAGGAACACTTAAAAGAGCAAGGCAGTTCTACAAATCATTGCATTGCTCTAAAATCTAACATTGGAAGCTCCGGAGCTGAGAGGGTATGCCTGATCATTATCAAATAGGGAAATTATATAAATAGGAACCATGGGCTAAATGGTTAAGGAAGTTAATTTTTTACCTAATCGTTCAATGCTTTAGGGATGTTTATACTAATAAATTACTGAGTGATGGTCAATTTATATATACACACATATATAATATATATATAAAATATATATACACATTTTATATATAATGTATATTTTATATATATATAACTATATATATATAAAATAAATGTAAAACACTTTTAAAGTTCTTGATAGGCCTGTAGATTTTGCCATTTTCCTCTCTGGGTCAGCATGTTTTTGTCATATGTACATTGACTGTCTAGCAATATGCCTAAATATTTTCCATTCTAATGTCTTTTGCATGTCAGAATTTTCAATCCATTTTTCTTTTTGGGTGAAAGGTTTACTCTATCACACACACATTCACACATTCTAAACTAAACTTTGCTTTCTGTACATAACAGGCTTCCTCCCCCATTCATTTATCATGCAGCTATTCAATGAGCATCTGCTACTAGACGCCCTGGCATGCTGATCTGTGTGTGCCCTGGAGCGTAGTCTGGAATTCAGAAGGAAACAAGCACATCCCTTACAGTCTAGTGCGGAAAACAGACATTAAGCCAATAAACCTAGAAACCCACCCATGTTTATACATTATGGTGCTGTGAAAGCAACGGGCAGGAGGTTGAGGCTAGCTTGAAAGTAGAAGGATGCATGGCTGGTAAAGGGAAGATCACACACAAAACCTTGAAGTATAAAAAATGGCTGGCAGGGCAGGAGCTGAACTGAGGTGATTTTTTTTTTGTTTGTTTGTTTTTTAATTTTCATTTCCTAGCTTGTGCAGTAGAGCACATATTCCTGCAGGTCAAGAGTGTCTTTCATTTCTTTTGCATCCCTCGCAGGGAGTGTCCTCATTATTAAGGTGTTGTCTCTCAGCGCCAAACACATCCCTTTATACTCTATTTGTGATGCCAGGACTGGGATTTGGGTTAACCACACAGGGTAACTACACATTTCCTTTGCCTAGCTGGCTTTCTGTTAGGCACTGTCAATAGGGGGTGCTAGAAGTAGACACTAAAACATGGGAAGAATTCCTTGCTTGCTCCTATCAGCGTCAACTCAGCTTTTGTTTACTCCAAAAGCAATTGGTTCCAGTTTCCCTTTTTTCCCCTCTATAATCCCCAGAGCCAGGCTGATTCAGAGACACCAGCACCAGCAGGCCACATGCCCTCTTCAGATGTCTGGGTCCCACCTCCACACAATGCCTCCTCTAAGATTTAAGGTTCTAATAACTGCATCTTCTTTTACTTGTCTCCTTAGACTTAAGGATGGTAACCACCTCGTGTAGCCACTATCTTTGTCTCTTTACTGCTACCTGTTTGCATTTTCACTTCTCCCATATCTGTCTAACCAATACTTATGTTAAATTCTCCCTGTTCAGGTAACTGGTGGGGTGCCTGTGTTCCTGACTGACTCTGATGGATGCGTGGATAGTTTAACTGTCTGTTCTTGCCCATACTAACCATCTCTCAGTAGAAGCTCCCACTAGGCCCCTCCAAGGCCAACTGTTCATGAGTAAAAAAGGTCAACTGCAAGCAAGAAGCGATGATTGTCAAGCTTGAAGACAAACTTTTTTTCAGAAGCTCTCATAGCCTGCCTATTCCCGATCTCTCAGTATGCAATATCTTTTTCAAGGTTAGCAGAATTATAAAAACATCAATTTGGCCATTATTGACTTTTCAACTGGGATACCAAGAAAGCCTTTCAGCAGCCTCGATAAATTAAATCTGGCCACCTAGCTCCCAGACTGGCAGGCTCCTACATCATTGACAGAGAAGACAGGGAAAAGCAGTTTTCCCAGCTGTTGCAGTAAATGATGTGCATTGTGCTCACAGCCATTAGCAGGTGGAAAATTTGAAGTGTGGGTACATTGCAGAGCTGCCTCTTTTAAAAATGCATAAGCACTTTGTGAGTTTGCTAAGTCATGTTTCACTCAGCTCAGTTTGAATTTTTCATAGAGGAGAAATATTCTGTAGTCTTTCCTGTTTAAGTTCTTCTTTATCAGTAAGAACTGACACAGTGAGGTCTATAGTGGAAGGGGGCCAAGTCTAATCATACCATTTGCTTGATTAGTCTTCAGTTTTTCTAACTTGTAAAATGCTTGAAGATTTAGGGCTTTAAGGACTTAATATAACTGAGTTTCCTGCCTCTCCCTGTTTAATCCAAAATGCAAATTCTTTCCCATTCTGGATTTGAGTTTATTTGATGTGTTTTCAAGTAAATTTTTATCCTGAAGAGCTCATCCATTTGTGAAATTTTAAGCATTGCACTGTAAAGACTCCTTTTTCTCCAAAAACATGCCCTGTTCACACACCATGTGCCACACACAGTATGGGCTTGTGGTCACTCATTGGTCATACCATTCCTATGCTGAGGCAGACATTACTAAGTACTGAATACACATTTTCCTGATGCATTCAGCTGTAACATCAGTGTCATTACTAATGTGATATTCCAGCTAGACCTAAGAATTAGTTGTGTAGTGTACTGTACTGATGGAAACATTATAATTATACAGCAAGCCCCTGATTTGTTTCCTTCATATGGAATAGTGTCAGGATTGTAGTAGAACAAAGATGTATAACTGAATGGAATACTTAGTGTGCCCCAAATTATGAAACATCCTTTATATTAGCTACCTCCTTTAATTTTCTTCAAAGCCCTGTGAAGAGAATACTATTAATAGCCTTATTCTTCAGATGAGTAAACTGAGGCTCAGAGAGTTGAACTAATTTATGTAAGGTCTCCTAGGTGACAAATTGTGAAGCCTGACTCTGGTGCCTGAGACCTACACTGCCGTGTTATCAACTTGATACAATTCAACATATGTGATCAGCTCATTCATTGATTATTCATCAAACATTTATCAAGCCACTCTTATGCAGCAGGCACCAAAAATCATATTCAACAAATTCAGCAATGACTTCTTAAAAAACAAGGTAGAGCTATTAGGTTCTCTGACCAGCAACTAGATAATAACTCCCCAAACAGGCAATAGATTTCCTGCTTTTTTAATATCAATAAATCAGACTTTTCTTGGAATGAAATGGTTTTCTTCCCACATCTGGCTAATCAATTGTAACCTATTTTCTCCCCAAATGGAGAGAATTATTCCAGCCAGTATTGAAACCTCAGCAAATTGGAAGCAAAATACGTTGCAATTTGAAGTACCAAGGTATTTATGAGATCGTTATTTGCTATAATTGAGGGGATTCTAGAATACTTTGTGTTACAGAACTGACCTTTCATAGATCTTTCCATACTTTCCAAGACTTGTAAGCACATCACAGTGGGACTGCAAGGTCAAAGGGTCTGGAGCTTACATGTGTCATTTCTGTGTTCTGATTTAAAACCTCTTTGCTTGTAATTAGGTTCTTGGGAAGAGGGTAGTCAGGCAGACAATGCTCCTAGAAAAGATATGGGGTGGTCATCTTCTCACGTTTGATTATTTTTCAAACTTCACAACGACTCTTCATGTAGGACTACCTTTGGGCTGTAGTACTATTAATCCTATAATATTGGATGAGCTGGATGGGGCCCTTCTGATCCTATCTTTCTTTTTTGGTTTAATATAATATATAGACTTCAGAAGCCATCTCATAAATTATCTTGCCAAAATAAATGGCAAGTAAAACAGTCAAATGTTCTCATAAAATCTTGAAACACGGCAGCATGACAACCTCCACGAGAATTAAGTTGCTCAATTTCCCTTTGATAGTGATAGTGCCCAGAGTAAGTGGAAAGCAATACTTCTGTTTGGTAGCCAGAGGATCCCACATGACATTTAAATACATGATCATCCCAGCAGTTCAGGGAGGAAATAACTGCACCATTGCCAGGTTCCTGACTTGGCACATAGTGAGGGCTTCATGCAATTTTCCACATGAATATACAGAAATCCTTCACATGATGGTGTTTGTGTTGTTAAAATAACTTTGGGAAGACTGGGTGCGGTGGCTCACACCTATAATTCTAGCACTTTGGTAGGCCGAGCTAGGCAGATCACTTGAGGTCAGGAGTTCAAGACACACCTGGCCATGGTGAAACCCCCTCTCTACTGAACACACCAAAAAATTAGCTGGGCGTGGTGGCAGTTGCCTGTAGTCCCTGCTACTCAAGAGGCTGAGGCGGGAGAATTGCTTGAACCTAGGAGGTGGAGGTTGCAATGAACTGAGATCGTAGCAGCACTGCACTCCAACCAGGGTGATAGAGCAAGACTGTGTCTCAAAACAACAATAACAACAACAACAACAAAACCCAAACAAAAACTTTTGTAGAAGACTCAAGTTTTCTTCTGGGTCCATTGAATGAAATGACTTAACCATGGGGAAGGTGATTGACTCTTGGACAAAAAGACACAGCAATTGCTTCTCTACTGGTTCAGCAGGGTTTATGGCCAAAATATTTTGTAATCTTGCTTTAAGGTAATAGGTGTTTCCCAGCATATATTTCTTCTCTTCTTCCTTTTTGTATTTCCCCTCTCCCTCTTCTTTCCTTTTGTAAAAGCTAAATTCAATTTCTGCACTTTTTCAAAAAGGTTTAAAACCAGATTGTCTCTGGTTTGATGTGATTACTTTTCTTCAGTGCAATTCATTGGAACCATTTCTCAGTTAAGTCATTTTGGTATAGGGGTTGCCGAGTTTGGGGAAGCAGAAGCAGATTCTGCCTAGTGAAGGTAAAAAATGATGCCCTCAAAATGTATGGTGGCAGACAGAAACCATTTTCTATTACTGATATTTTCAGTCACCAGCTGGTATATGTTGAACAGTTTCTGTATTGCATGGAAAATGTATAACAGCATGAGATAACTAGAACAATACTGCTATTGTGATTCCTTTTGGCTAATTAGATTGTTGCATTTAGTTTAACAGCTTTAAAAACACAATGATTACTCAGTCACATTTTAGAAAGTGACTTGAAAGAGTGGGTATAATTTAGGAATACTTCTGCAGTTGTGATTTATAGAAACTTTTGTTTTACTTTCTCTTTAAAAATTGTATGGAGATAAGTAGGTATATGTTTAAATCATTTAGTGTGTAAAGAACAGGCATTATCCAAGAAGATAGGACATAACTTTCCTAATAGTTTTCGTTCTAAGTTTTCTCTACTTTGACTATGTTAGAAATGGCAATAAAGTAAGATCCTACATAATGTGACCAATGATTCATGAGAATAAGATATGGTGTAAACCAAAATGGGGTCTCCTTTAAAACTATATAAAGGTACTACATTATCCTTGTCCTCAACATCATAAAGGAATTTGTTCTCTTTATTTTTATGGATTAAGTACAAAGAATTGTAGAAGTGCCCAGCATGTAATACATGATCAGTAAATAGTATTAAGTTTATGACTCCAGGAAGACTGTGGCTGTTCAGAGGGTGGAAGTGGGGGGCAGTGACTTATTTTTAGGAAATTGCTTTGTGCCATGATTGTGGACTTTTTTTTTTTTTTTTTTTTTTTTTTCTGGTTCATGGAGCCACTGTGCATCTGCAACATTGCTGTGCCTTGAAATTGCTAAATGCAGTATTATGAGTCAAGACTCAGAGGAATGGGAGAAGAGGGACTCACATTGGCTAAAAAAATGACACAGAATATAGTTTATCATATAAATGAAAAGCTCACTGGCAAGACTAGCTTCAGGTGTGGCTAGATCCAGATACTTAAAAGTTATAATACGGCCTTTTATTGAATTTCTACATTGTTCCTTGGCGTATTTGCTCTATTACAACAATGGATACTTCACTATGCTCCTATTAAGGAGCTCATGGCCTAGTAGCTAATATGATATATAACAAAATGTAATATGTGCTATAATAGAGGAACTTACAAAGCAGAACTATAATTCAGAGAGGAGAAAAAAGCAAATACGTCTGAGGAGAGGTTAACAAGAAATTCAGAGAAGTTATAACTTGAAAATTGTTTTGAAGTAGAAGCAAAGATTTTACTAACAAGGATACTGAATAAAATGGTTAATTGGTATGGTTATGGCCCTTGGAAGATCTGTATTCAAATCTCAGCTCTGGCACTTTCAAATTGTACAAACTCTGGCAAGTCTCTTAAACTCTTAGGGTCTTAGTTTCCTTGTATGGAAACTGAAATTGAAACTACTGAGTTAACAGAGTTTTCGTTAAGGACCAAGGAGCTGAGGGATACCCAGATAGGGACAGGCACAGAGTCAGTCCCCCTTCCCTGGTTACTGTCATTCTGTTTTGATAGCGTCCTCCTGTTGTACCTGACTGCTGTCACTTGGAGCTTTTCATCAGCTATGGGAAATCGGCTAGCTTTTATTGAGAGTTTACTGTGAGAGAGATACTGCATTAAGAATTTTGACTTATCTAACTCCTTCCTATAACTCCAGATAGTAGGAAAATTATTACCCTTAAACCACAGATGAGGAAAGTGACTCTGAAAATCTAAGGAATGTGCCAAGGTGACAAGCTTAATAAATGATGTTAGCTGGGTATTTCTGACTCCCGTGCTCATGGGCTCAAGCATTATACTGTATTTCCTCTTATATAGCATGCCATCATTAATTTCCTCCCCTCGTGGACTTGGCTTTTGGCTTCTGTTGCAGCCCACCCTGGGTACCACCCTACTTTTTCTAAAAGCATGGTTCCATGGTGCTTCTCTTATGTGTGTTTGTGTGTATGTCCAAGTGCTCTACTGCTACTCCAACTGACCTGGCTGGCATTAATCCTTTGGGTCCTGTGCTTTCTTTTCAGGTGAGCCTTCCAGATGGTCACCCTCACACTGCGATTGCTGCTGCAAGAATGGCAAAGGTGACAAAGAAGGGGAGAGTGGCACGTCTTGCAATGACCTCTCCACATCCAGCTGCGACAGCCAGTCTGAGGCCAGCTCTCCCCAGGAGACGGTCATCTGTGGTCCCGTGACACGCCAGACCAACATCCAGACTCTGGACCGTCCCATCAAGAAGGGCCCCGTCCAGCTGATCCAACAGTCAGAGATGCGGCGGAAAAGCGACTTACTCCGGACTCTGACTTCAGGCTCCAGGGAATCGAACATGAGCAGCAAAAAAAAAGCTGTTAAAGAAAAGCTGTCAATTGAGGAGGAGCTGGAGAAATGTATCCAGGATTTCCTAAAAATCAAAATTCCAGATCGGTTTCCTGAGAGAAAACATCCTTGGCAATCTGAACTTTTACGGAAGTATCATCTATAAGGGAGGGCTGGGGGTGGGAAAATTAAAAAAAAAAAAAAAAAAAAAAAAAAAGTCTTCATTTTGAAATTAACCTCCTAAAGGGAATTCATATTTTAAAGGAAAAAATACAACTAATGATGCACATTTCTTAGAACACAATAGTCCATTGATATACTACTGCCTACTTTACCTAGTTCACCTTAACATGTAAATCCACAGGGTAGATTTCTTTCTAGATGTGGAAGTACAAGAAAATCTTTTTTAGTTATTTGTTTGTTTACTTGGTCCCATGTGCTAAGTATCTTATATATAATGAGAGTCAGCTACATAAAAGTAGCTGAGAGGCCTTGGGAATCGTTTATCCCAAACCGGATTTTTTTCTCTCATCTTCTACCTCCCTCCTTTGAATGAGGGTATGGTAAAAAAAAGATCTGGCCCAATGGCATAAGTTTGGAATTTTAAATTTTGCTTTTTCCTTTTGTTTATGGGGTAAGGGGGGAATGGCAGATTTATATGACTTTTCACTCAAATCTATATGTGCCAGTTTATATTGACTCCGTATGCATGAATATTTGTGCAACATAAGCACAACTAAGTATGTATATACACACTACGCACACGATGCCAGGGCCTAGACATCCCAAGGGCTGTACTCCTGCTCCCAGCAGCCCTCTCTTAGAACATTTCAGATGGATGAGCTTCTGCCTCTTTCTTAAAATTCTTTTGGGAAGATTTCCCAACCTTTCTTCACAACGCTTTCTAACATCAAATGACCCTCATCATCAACAAATTGTATTCCTTATTTTGAAATTAATACCCTCAGGCTCCATTTTACTGCTTTGCTGTTTGTCTGCATTAAGAGAGGATGAGGAGAGCTGGTCAAACATTCTTTGTGTTAAAAAATCAAACATTCGTATTCGCAAAATGTTCTGCTAAATGACCCCACACTCAGCCTTCTCTACCCTGAACTAAATTATCACCTTTCTCTCCATGTTTTCAGAGTTCTTACTGCCCACAGTTTAATGGTGTGTCCTTTCTACGTAATCCACATTTAGTTCTGTGTTCCTGTGTTGTTGTGGAACTAAGGACAACACACAGTACTCGAATAAGGGTCCGGCCTTTTGTTTGTTTTAGAGAAAGTTGTATTCCACATACAATCTAATAATTTCTTATGAAAATTTTAAGCTACGAAGCTACGTTTTTACTTGCTGGTAGCCTTTTCTGTTTGCCTTTGGGATTCGGGGTTTGGCTGTGCCCATGCTAGGGTTTAGCTGTGTCATTTTTATGATGTTTGTAACAACCCAACAGGGTAACTGAAGCTCCAAAGTTAAGGTTTCAGATTTCTAAATGAAACAATCTTTTTCAATTACATCCTGACCAGTATAGACACAGCCAAAAAGAAACTGTTAATAGCCATCCATCCATGTAACTCTGTATTTTACTAAGGTACCAATAGCTCTTTCATAGACTTGTGCTACATGAAGGTTAAAAGACCAGTTTTTATTTTCAGCATTCCTCATGCATTTCAGTGGTAACCAAAAATTGATTTGTCAATTATTAATTGTGTGCCAAGCACTCCTAATTTGTTTCATTGCGTGTGTGTGCATGTGTGTATGTGTATCACAGGTAATAAAGGCAATTGGATGATACCTGTAGGAGGAAAACAATGACTAATTTCTTCCTTTTAAAATCTTTCATTGATGCACATTTATTATGTAAGAGGTTCTGTCTTGGTTTCTGTTCTTAGTGATGATTAGTATATGAATATTTTTCTGAATTTTTGTAATTCTCGCCTTCACACTTGGATGACAGGCTCAGCTAAGTTTTCCTTGTCCTAAAGGTTTGAATGGAGTTTAAAGTTTTACATAAGTGAAAAAGAAAGTATATCTTGGGAGTTGAGTTGTCAAGAGAATTATAATTTATGAATTTAAGTGATGTTCTTTTCTGTATTAATATATTAGCAGATATTTGATCTTAACTACAACATAGCTTTGTTTGTAAAGCCTACCAGTATGTCTTCATTCTTTTCAATGTTTCTTGATAGCATATGAAAATACCATCATCCTAATAACAGAAGATCTTGCAAAGAATCACAGAGCTTAATGGGTCAAGAAGTTGAATTTGGGGAAAATATCCTGAAACTCACTTTGGTCATATGATAATTGTGTTATCACTGGAAGTGCTGTCAAAGACTTTAGTGTCTAACTAAAATGGCCAAAGTTCCAACTTCCTTAAATTTCAGACCTGACTGTAATGGCCTCAAGATAGAGAGATACCCTCATAAGAATTAAAGAATTAAGATGATAGTCAACCCAATATTTCTACTACATTCTTTAAACAGGAAATTAAACACTGCAAAAGGAGTGTTAATGGCAGTGTTCTTCTGACCCCTGACCTGTCATCAGTTTTCTCTGCTCTGACATTCCTTATATACCCAGTGAACAAAGCTAGAATAGAAAACCTGTTTAAAACAATCACAACAGCAGTATTTTTATTTTGGGCCACCTCTCGGCTGGCACCCATCCCATAGTAAAATATTCAAGTAACTAAGATAATAGCATGGCGTTTATTTGTGTGAGTGTTGGTATAGAGATGAACATAGACCTGGCCAGTAAAAGGCTCTGAGGAGGCTTAAAGTACCTAGTTTGAGTGGAGTTGTCAAGTGAGGTTCAGGTAGCCTGCAACATTGGAAATGAGTTCTGGGTAAGTGAGTTATAAGAGTACGTGCTGTAGTAACTCTGGTAGTCACTGTGACTCAGGCATGTTTCCCTGAAGTTAAAATAGTTTTTAGAACTTTTTGTTTAATTCTGAACAAAAAATATATGTGGTTTGCTTCTAGAACATTGGTTATGACAAGGGCCATAAATTGCTAATATAAAGAAAGTAGTAGTATCAAATGGATACAATGAATGGGGAATCACATGTATGGAGCCCCAACTTAGATTGCCTTCTGGGAAATCCCACTAAAATCCAGTGAGCTTGGGGAGATCATTCTCTAAAGGTATGTGAGTCATCTAAAGTCAGAAACGTATTTACAAAGTCCTTCTACCCACTATCAAAAATGAACTGATCCACATTCAGCAGGAAAAGGGGAAGACAGGAATACAAAACTACTAGATCATATGGTAGTGTGATTTTCTTTCCCCCACTAGGAAAAATTGCACTGAAATGCTGTCAAAAAATAATGAAGTGAAGTGGCTTCCAATATATGCACTGATGTTATCCTTTGTATTTATAGGCACAGTTATCTTACTGAAAATGCATGCACAGTGAATTAAAATAAAAGGGGGAACAATGCACAAATAATAAGTTTTCCCTTTGCTCTTTATTCCTTCATAGTTGTATCTATTCCAACCAATTCATTTTGGGGGAACACATTTATTAAAGGGTGCTGACATGGAACTTTTCTCTTTTCAGTTAGCCTTGTTCGATTCAGAGGAACCTTTATCCATAGGCACAGGTGTGTTGCTTGTTCTGGGCCCCATTACTTCCTGTGCTTCTGGATTACTTTTGCTTTCCTGGGCTTTAGATTCTTCTCTGAGTATCCTTTGTTGGTGTCAGACAAAACATGCTCCAATGAGACAAAAGGAAGGCATGTATGGTGTTTTGCAAAATTACTTGATACCAGCTCCCACAATGGGAACCAAATTTTGATTCTTATACATTTTCCTTTGTTGCAATTCCAGCCTTCCAACTTTGTATCTACTATAGAGTGGATCTGTGAATTTGAGTGCTGGTATTTTCTGCCACTATATACCATGCCATGGAATTTGACTAGCCTTAGTCTTCTAGATGATCTTTACTAGAATTAATAAGATTCTCTCTGTGAATTTTTAGGAAGAATTCTTTGTCACCTCCACCTGACACACCAATTTTCAAAAGAAAAACGAAAGGAATTCATTTTTCCTTATGGTGACTCTTTGGCAGATAAACGTTTTTGCCAATTTGCATGCTGGGTTACGGGTTTAGCATGGGCCATTTCTCTCTTTAATGTCTTGGTATTATTGGCGTCTTGCAATCTTGATGCCCCACATTTTCAATTTATTTATTTTCTTTTATATTGTCAAAATAGCACACTAGAGAAAGAACCAGAGTGAACATTCTGTATCCTGAGTTACAATGGAGTTACATGTCATTTGTATAGAACTGTATAATGATTAATATCTGCAGAGAAATTAGACCAAATGAAACCTGCTGGCATAGGTTTGATTTATATTGCCTTCATCATTCTGGTTTCAGACGAAATGGTTATTGCTCTCTACCACTGCTGAAAGAATAGAGTCTTAAACTTTAATAATCACAGCCTTGTGATGCAAACACAGAGCTTATTTATTTGAAATGCCTATTATTCTCATCTTGCTGTATATGTTGGAATGGAGATTCTTTTTCCAGTGATCTCCATTGCAAGCTTTTTAACAGTGTTTTTTAATACTCAGTATGCATAAAATTCATGTGTAGCACTTGTAAAAATGCAGATTCCTTCAACCTATCTTCAAAGAGTCTGATTCGGAAACTTGAAGCAGGGCCAAGAAATTTGTATTTTGAGCTAGTCTCCTTAATAATTTTGATGAAGATTGTCTATAGACCTTATTTTGAAAAATTCTGCTATTTAGGAAATATGCAGAGACCAACAGTTCCTTTACTTCTTAGAAGCATTTCCTCATTTTCTCTTACTTCCTTCCCACTACAAATAAGTCAAAGCATGCATTATTCATTATCTTAAGAGAAAAAACCCAAAGAAAAACATCCTAAGACTAGGGCAGAATAGATTTTCATGAATTCTTTGCCATTTCATCTGCTGTATGTCAACCATAACCCTTTCTCCATATTGTGTGTGTATGTGTATGGGTTTTTTCCCAAAATAAAAGCCTGCTTTATTATAGTCTTAGCTCTGGGTAGATGGGAGCATATCTCTGAGTGAGATGTATTCTAATGATACCCAACAAGAAATAAAAATAATGATCTTTCCCAAGGAGAGTTGTTTATTTCTAGGCCCTTACTTAGTATGAGTAGGAGGAAATTGAAAGTGACCCATAATTTAATGATGTATATGGCCCCAAAGGTGATTCCATTAACTGCACATAAAATATAACCAAAATGAATATGGAATGATTAGTGAATTCAGCTACATTTTACCAAACAAATCCTGTGCCATTGAACTGCTAAATTTGTCCAATTTGAGTCAATCAGGACTATGAAGCTCTCAGATAATTGAAGATCATGAACCCTGACATTAACTAAAAACTTGAAGCCAAACTCATGTTTGAGAATAAATGCCAAAAAAGAAAAAAAAAAAAAGAAAGAAAAGAAAAGAAAAAGAAAGCAAGAAAGAGTGAATTCAAACGGGTTTCAATGATCCAATTGGCTCTATTCATTTAACAGAATAACTGGATACATACCAAATTCCCACATTATAAGAAAGATAAGAATAGAGATTACGCTTGTCATGATCATGAGTGAATATGTGAGTAAATATTATTGCCAAAGGAAAGTGAAGTATGCTTAATGAAACTGTTGAACATGAGCAACTAATTGTGTTAAACTGGCCAAGATTAAAACAAAAATGGTTAAATTTGATTCAGTTTGTTGCCCTCTCTCCTCTGCTTCCTAAGTGGGATTCCTTTTCTGTCCCAGCTTCCTAAGGTTCAAAAATGTTTCTCTTGTTTGTGAACAAATTTTGTTGCCAATTAGGTAAAAAATGTTAAGTTCCCAGACTGTCATCCTTGCATTATTTAGGAAATTTACTTTTAAAAGGATAAAGAAAAATGTGCCTGGCCTAGCAACTATCAAGGGCTTGTCCTGGAGGAGGGCGGGGGTAATCCTCCTGTTAATCAGCTTTGTAAAAGCACTTATATGCCAACCAGAGGGTTTATTAAGTCTCTTGTCTCCAGCAACCTCCTCCATCTTATCAGTTTATTTTTAGAATTGACCTTTAGATAATTTACCTGCATTTGCACAGTGAAAAATCAATATAACTTTATATTCTCTTCCTGCTGACGTGGTCTCCATCCATCACAAATGGAAGCAGAACTGATGTTTAATAAAGTAATGAGAGTTGCTTTCAAATTATATCAGTGTGAATGTGTGAGTGTGCACATAACCATGTGCAATTTTTAGGTTTATGTCAGTTCAGTGGATAATGTGTGTGGGAGTGCTGAGTATATGGAAAAAGCCTTTGGTTGCATAGTTTAACAGCTTTTTATTTCAGCACAATAGTTTGTCTTTACTGTGGATGTCAGTCCTTGAGAATGTTAAGTAAAGCTGGTCTCCTCATGTGGAATTTAAACAATACTGTTTTCTGGGGAAAATTCAAACTCATATCCATGTATATAGTGAAGAGTGGCATCTTATTCAAAAAAAGAATGCATTTTTCAAAGCTAAAATAGACATAGAATACACATTAATCATCAGTAGTCTTTTTTAATTGCAGCCAGTGGTCAGTGGTATATCTACACCTTTAGGTGAGAGACAGAAAAATTTCAGGAAACTCTCCTTGATTCATGTGGGTTATGTGCATTTAAGGCCATGGTTTTCAACCAGGGGTGGTTTTGCATCCCAGAGGTCTTTTGGCAATGCCTGGAGATATTTTTTGTTTCATGATTTGAGGGGTGCTACTGACACTTGATGGGTATAGGCCAGAGTTGCTGCTAAATATCCTACAGTGCACTGGAAAGCCCTCCATATCAAAAAGTTATCCAGCCCACAATGTCAATAGTGCTTAGCTTGAGAAACTCTAAATTAAGCATGGGTTTAAATTTGTCAAGGCATTTTTTTTTTTTCTGTACCATATACGGAAGTCTTCCAGGTCAAGAAATAGGATAAAATAGAAAAATAAAAATCAGAACCAGTTTAAATGTGCATAGGAATTGTATGTATGGAAATTATTTGAAGTTACACGTAATTATCTCTTTATACACATGTGAAAGCTGAGATTTAGAGAAATAGGAAACTTTTTCCAGGGATCTGGTAGTGATGAGGAAGGCCTGTAGTTTATGTGTCTTGTCTTCTTCTACTTCAGTCTTTCTGCTTCAGAAAAATTATACTTCAGGGATGTTGTCAATCTTTTAACAGCTAAGTGTGCTTGTTGTGAAGCACTCTGGGATCCCTTTCAGTTTACATGATCCTGTTAAAGATGTTTCCCAAGCTGATCAACAGTAGACCACAAGGTGCTCTCAGAAATGAAACCAGTAAGGGGGACAAAGTGTTTAGAGCAGGCCAACGATTTCATTGTCTGTAACTGCTTATCATACACTTTGTTACTTTGAGTTGAATATTCCCTCACTGAGGATGGTAAAATCTTATTGGAAAATATGTTTCGTAGACTTACACAGCGGGGGCTCCCATGTTCTTGTTTCCAAACGTGACAAAGTCTAAGCACAAGTCCTGGCTACTGAGCCTTATTGTTTAGTTTACATGTACTGACTTTATTAGAACACAAAGCACATTTGTGTCTGATATGATTTGACATTTTTCTTTTAATTTATCATACCAACGTCCCAGGGATGGAATAATGATAGGGTCATTCTAATTCCATTTTATACACAGGAAACTAAGGACCCAGAAAGTTTAAATCAGTCATTTATTTGTTCATTTATGCATATATCCAGCAAATATTTGTTGGGTACATACCATATATAGGTCACTGTCATGAGCATTATAATGTCTAAGCAATCAAATTTGGAATAAAGAACTTGAATTAAGTTCATTCAGATCCTAGACTGACATTATTTCTGTATGTAGTTCTGATCAATATTCTAGAATTATGGTTTAAATATCAAGTTATAGATAATATATATTACAGATTTATTATTATGTACCAAAAACTCTACTAAGTACTTTTCATGCCTTATCTCATTTAATCCTATCATAATCCAATGAAGTAAGCCCTACCACTATCCTCTCTTTACAGATGAGGTCAGTGAGGCTCAGAAAGATAAAGTAGCACATAAAGGCTCATAGCTAAAAAGTGGCAGAGCCAGATTTTCCTCTGAGATTTTTAGACTCTAAAGGCTGCTGGCTCAACCATCTCATTGTACAACCTATTCTCTCTATTCTCTGAACTTTGCCTGTTTCTACTCTCTCCTATTCTAAACAAGGTGGGATCTCAGTCTGACATCCTTCCTAAAAGTCATCAGTTTTATTTTTTTTAATTGCAAATGCCATTAGACTTGCATCTGCCTAGGAGGTAAAGGAAGGGCAGATTTGCTACAGGTTGTACTTTATGCCACAAAAATTTTCAAGGGGGCAATAATGTTGTAGAACAAGTATCTGGTGAGCACTGACATCCTAAGAAACTCACCATGATAAGCTAGCTTCCATGTTAGGAGAAAATGACACCTGCAATTGCTTGCTGTGCTGCATACAGGTCAATAGGGCAAGCTTCAGGAGAAGTAAAATAGGTGTATGAGCATGTTTATGTGTGTTTATATATGAGTGTATCTATGTCTCTGCTATTTTCATCTTTTGGCTTGTTAAACAATCTCAGTTTTTTATTCAAGACAGGTCAAAAGTCCAAATGTGATTAACTGCCCTCAGCATCTCATTGTTACTCTTATAAGTTGGGAAAAAGAGAGGCAGCTTTAGAAAAGAAACTTCACCGAAATACGTGCATGTGTGTGAGTGCGTATGTGTGTGTGTGAGGAGTGTGTGTATTTATGTGTGTTGTGTGTGTTTATGTGTAAAATTATGTGTATATATGTACATATGTGTGTACATCTATCTTAATGTATATATATACATATCTATATAGCTATACATATGTATACACCCATGAACAAAGCTCATAGCTTAAAACTTTGGAATTTTGAGTTTGGAGAACTTATTATTATTACAATTTATATTTGGTTTCCTAGATGGTCTAATATAGTTCTATTTCCCAAAATTCTCTTCCACTAAAAGTGGATATATTTATTTATGGTGCCGAGAACATTAACAAAATATTTAGATTTAATATCTATGGATAATGAACCAAAAAGAGTGCATTTAAGGAAACACCAAACTTGTAAAAACTGGCTCTCTTATCCAAACCATTTGTTGGAATTTCAAACTACATGTTTTCAAACTTCTTCATTCAAAAACAAAAACAAAACAAAACAAAAAACAAAAACAAAAACAGAAAAAAAACCCAAACACTACCAAATGAACAGTCATAATGTTTAAGAAGAAAAAGAAAAATGTAAGTGTATGATAGCACAAATTCAATGGTTATTGTCCTAGTGGTGCTTCACTTACCTATTGGTTAATTTATTATATCCTGGTTAATTTCACTTTATCACTTATGAGGGTTCCTGTGTCCCTACATGATTTGTCGGTGCAGCTAATTATCTGTTTAATTATTAAAGCTATAGTAAATAATTTATAATATGCATACTGTAAATAGATACTAAAGGTCAAGGGCACATTGTAATAATCACAAATTTTTAGTCTCCTGCAAATAACCCTTAAAGCCTGTTTATACAGTACCCAAATACTCGCTCACAGAAAGAACAATGTAAATCAAATACAAGAAAACCTTACTTACCTATTTTGGCATTCTACAGACATAACAACCAAATGACCGAATTTTGGGCATCTTAAGGATACAGTAAGTTTTGTACTCATTCATAGCCATGTGCTTTGCATATTATTGGGGAATGTGGAAAATATTTAAAGTCAACTTGTGCAAATAGAGATTCCCCGCTGCTCCTTGGGATCAGTTTGTATGCACACAAGCCCATGCCTTCAACTGACAGTCCTAGCACAGATCCCTCCTCCCAGAGATCTGTCAGAAGCACTTGTAAACTAATCAAGCACGGTCACTGAATCCTTTTTTCACCAGCCTTCTGCAGATGTTGTCTTAAAACATAAGAAAGAAAATCCATTTTTTTAAAGCAATGAAATGTTCTAATTAGGTTTGAGAACATTTGAAGGAGTGATTGTTTTCTCCCCAAAATTTTGGAGCAGAGGGGAGGTTTTACATCATCCTAACTTCATGTTCCTCTGTCATTTTATTTTATTTATTTATTTTTAATTCCAAAGGAGAAAGTTGAATCAGGAGAATTTGTCTTAAAACATTCTGTTTAGTTTAGAGATGGACAAACTAATGTATTTTTGTAAATCATGGGTGGCAGATGTCAAAATCTCTCATTAATTATCCTGTTTTTATCCCTAAGGAAATTGATTCATGAATTATTGGAAAGGTATTCTAGTTAAAACACACAGAAACACAAATTTAGGGGAGCTGCACTTCAGAGTCCCACTGTAATCTGTTAACAGAATCTGCTTTAAATGAGTCACTCCTGAGATTGGCAATGACTCCCAGCTTAGTCTGTAAAATCAGGAATCTTTGTGTTCGCTGAAGGAACTTAATAATCCTAGTTGAATTCCTCTTCTCCATCTCTTTCAAAACCAGAGCACTGGGTCGAACCTAACCAGCAAAATAATTTGTCCAAATTAAATTGATGTGTTTACGTAATATCAGCACCACCCTTTACACTTTTAAAGTTAAAGACCCTGTTGACCAGGTTACCTGGAAATCTCAAATGCATCTGACCAGGGATTATCAAGCTCCTCATGACATCTGTTTCTGATGCAATGAATGTGATGTTACCACAAATAGAGGATTCTGAATTTTGCTGGTACTAATGCTCAGTGGTGACTTACTGGGGCCTTGCTTATGTTACCTTTTCCTGCCCTCATTCAAGCATTTGATGACTTGGGTCAGTTTGTTGCACATTGATGAATAACAAGTGACACCCAATGAAATTACCTCTTCTCCTTTCCAATACAGTTCACTTGTACATAAATGTAACGTCAAATTGTTTACAGGTTATTTTTGTGTGTAATTGTGATAGCAGATTTAGCTCAAACTTTAAAGGAATTTGTTTACTGACTGGTGTTAAAATGAATGTGCTTATTACAGTATAAACATCATTAATTATGGACTCACATGAATGCATGTCTACATGTCGTCAGTTCTCAGCAGCTCGGTTATTCAGCAAAAAGTCTGCAGTCTGTGAATAGCAAATATGCATAAACTACTGTGACTCTAATAACGCAGTAACTGTTTTTACCTTGGGATGTAACACTGTAGATCTTAGCCTGCTGTATTTCTTTCTTACCTATTTGTTTTGCGAGAAAAACATAATAGAAAATACTACTACTAATTGTCCCAATGGAATTGCACATCATTTTGGCAATCATTGGTTCACTCAGAAGGCAACTGCCTATAGATGGAACAGCCCTGAGCAACATATAAATATATACATGCATATCTATGTATGCAATATCTACACTGCAAATTACTACCATCTATTATCACTGCCAATGGAAACAAACTACTCTTTTCTTTGGATTCATTGATGGATATAAAAAAATTAATTTGCTATTAACTGCTTTCATATTCTGTTTAGTTCTTATAGTATGGTAAATGATACAGGTGCAGTATCAGTATTGTAAAATTGTGTGGTGAAAACTACAAAAGTCATTCTGTGGATATATTTTAAAAGGAAGAACAGAAACTATATTTCAGATTCTTGTGTGAATATAATTACAGAATAGGTAACTATTTTTATGTGTTTCCATAAATGACTCCATTTCATATGCATTGTAATTTAGCACCAATCATAATAAATCATTTGGTAACATTTAGTTGTTATATATATCTATTTCCAGTGTACATAAGAGACTGATGAGTCAACATTATTTCATGCTAACTCAAGAAATTTAGATGAAAGATAATTACCCTTGCAATTAGTTTACTTCCGGTGTGTTGTGGCAGCATTCTGAGTTGGGGTACAGAAAAGGAGAAGACTTAATGAGTTGGTTATTTGATATACTTAGAATTAAACTGTAATAGGTGGAGGCCTTGCCTTTGTCTCTTGCTAATTGGATGGCTTTGTACTATTTTTCAAACCTCTTTAAACACCAGTTTCCTTATCTGTAAATAGGAAATAGAAATAATGGATACATCACAAGGTTCTCGTGAGAGTTAGATAATCCATATAAAGCACTTATCACAGTATCTTGTACATTAAATATGTGCTTAATAACCCTTATCCATTCTTATTACTATTATTCCAAAATGCAAATTTAACAAAGGAATTCAGCTTCACACTGAATATCTGAAAATATATATATATATATATATATATATTACTCTTTACCATTTTATGACATTGCTAATAGTGCTAAGCATTATGTTTTTTAATCAGAAGGGAAAATTCTACAAAAAATAATTTTACAGCTTGGGAGAGCTTTAGAAATAATTCATCCTTTTGCTATTGTGAGTGTTTTTGGTGGCATACTTGCCCCATGATACGCACTGAAAAAATGGAGGGAATTGGGCAATGTAAAGTTTGAAAGATGTAATCTGCTTTACACATTCCACCTTGCACTTTTAAAATGCTCTTTATTATATTTAAAGCCCTGGAAATTTTGCAGAAAACAAAACAAAACAAAAACTTTCAAACTTTAACCCAGAATCTCCCAGACTGGTCTCACCAAAGATTCTTCTGGTTTTGAGAAATACACTTTGGGAAATGCTTATTTAACCTATTCCCTTCCTTGTATTTCTTGTACAGAAGGGGAAAGTTATGATCTAGAGAGGAAGAGATTATTCTGGGTCTAGAATTGCATCTGTGGACTCAGGCTAGGACACTTTCTCGTAAGCTATCTCATGTAAGTGAGATAACAGTTACAGCTTCGTTTTGAGAAACTATTCTAAAGTCACAACATCCATACTGCATGGACCCAAAGTAAAAAGTCCCACAAGGTACAGAAGGCCAAGCAGGAGAAGGTGAGGATCTAGTCTACAGGAATCCTTCTTAAAACTCTGTTACCACTGAGATCACTTAGGAATGAGATGTAGAGTCTATTTTGCCTTAATAAGCTGATCTTTAGCAATAATGGCTACAGGGATGCTGTACCATGCTGAATTTCAGTCCACAAGAGGGATGGACGCTTAGATAGACCAAAGTGATGCAGGGGTTTGGAGAGAAAGTTTTCCCATTAATTCTTTTGTGGAAAGCTGATGGCTTTCCTCTGAAAACTTGAGAGAGAGGAAGCAACTGTGATGGAGAATTGTGAAGTTAATGACCTCCAAAGCCTTAGAAATTGACTAAATAGAGCCAAAACTTCATTAAATTTAGGCACAGGGAAAGGCTAGGCCTCCACTGTTCCAGAATGATATAGACAAGTAAAGAACCAACATCAAAAGAAAAAGTTGGCTGCGTATTTACAGGATGAACAGCAGGAAGGAATTTGTCACCATTGTTCTGCCCAGAACAGCAGCTAGTTTTCCTCAAAAACCAAGCGTCCTGAGAACACTCCCTAAAGCTTCTGCGATGTGGGTGGTGAGGACACAAGGGGGTTCTCTTTACTTGCTGGGAGCCTGGGTGGAGAAAAGGGTGTATGGGGAGCCCAGGAATACAGTGGTGGCGGATCAGGGGAAAGACTCCTCTTGAGCTCTGTGGGGAGATTTGGGGAGATTTGTACATAGCCACTGATCAAAAACTCGTCCTTCTGACAAATTGAATTGAACAGGACTTGATCAGAAGGATCATAATTTTTGCAACGAGGACAGTGAAATAGGAAAAAATACCAACTGCTCAGACCATACTTCTTCCCTCCAATTTCAACCCAAAGGCAGCATTCCTTCCTATGACTAAAAAATATTCAGAGCCCACATCAGTCTTGTCCCAAATGGCAACTGCCACGGAAACAGGTCATAATAAGTCTTCATTTCAATAAAGGGATGATAAAAACCTTTAGCCAGGCAGAGCAGCTTCAGCCTTAAGGAAGCCAGCCTCATGTTGCTGAGTTAAAAAAAAAATCAATAGGTCAGCAACAAAGGCTCAGGAGGGCAGGGTTTTCAAATTCTAAGATTGCCAGAGAGCTCCATGTACACCCCATAAACCCCTTGCTTATTCTTAGCTACCATGTTATAAAAGCACCAAAAAGAAATTCTGAGGACTAAGCTCAGTCTTTGACTTGTGTTTCTCTTTCTTCTAACTCACCATATGTCGTGTCTTTAGGGTAGCAAGAAACAAAAACACCCTACAAAACTGGAAGATAGCTAGTATATTGAAATGGTATTGCTCTTCCTCTGTGGCTAGGTCTGAGATCAAACATGCTATTCAAGCCTGTCTGCTTCCTGATGGATATGCAGCAATTAAATGGGATATCTCCAAGATACAAAATCACAGACACTTAGGTACATTTGACACAAATAAAGCTTTTCTCCTCTCCGTCCTCCCTGGATGTTCTACTTTTTTCTATACATTTCTTTTTCTCTCTTTTTATTCTGTTTGTTCTTCATGTGTCTGGAGTACAGGGTAAACATGTTTAATAAATCACAGCATCCTTTATCTAACAGTGCCCCTTTTCCCCACCATACACTTTTCTTGAAACCTCAGTTTATTCATCTAGTTTGTGACTGAGGACATTGAAGGAGATATATTTTTTGCACCATTTTATCATCCCTTTATCAACTGATTTTTACCTCAGTTCTGGCTGGTCTCCTATTTGAAGGAAGAGGTGGAGGTGGGGAGGATTTGGTGGTTTCCAAATGTTGACCATTTTAGATTGTCTTTGAGAGAAAACAGCAAGTCTATCTAGAAGGAAACGAAAGACAAGGAGAAGGTGAGTTGAATGCTGGTGAACTGTGGTCTGTGATCCTAAAGCTATTGCAGATGGGTGAGCTACCTTTACTGTTTTCTCTCTGGGGATGAAGTGGACACTCAAGGCCTTTCCCTGCTAATTTCCACACATGCCCCAGTTTAATGACTCCTTTTCTGCATTAACATTAACCATTTGTTCCAGAAAGTCCAGCATGAATTTCTGTTTTGTCTTTAACATGGATAGACGGGAAGGGATTGGAAATGGTGAGAAAGTAGTAAACTTATTGGAGTTAGACAGAGAAGCCACAGAGTTAGCCGCAAATCATTCTTTCTCTCTTTGCCCCCGGGAAAGAGTGGCCCTTCGTACCTAGAAATAATAGTCTGTCATTTTTTTTTTTTTTTCAATCAGGAGATGGATGCCCTAGTCTCTCCATTACCTGACATTAACAAATGTGAGAGAGTATGAGGAGGGAAAAAGATGTTAATAACAATCAGGTTTGTGTACCTGAAGCATAAGAGAGCTTTTTTCCTGCTAGAGTAAATGAATAACACAGTAATTAACTTGATCTACTCTTTAGGGAGCTACTACCTACAGGTCCCTTTGCAAAGCCCAGGCTTTATGCTCATAGTGCAATGGTGTTCACAATGTCCTCTGGCACCTTGAGGTTTGCAGCATGTATTCTTATTCATCTATAGTTTCTGAAAGCTAAAGCAACAAGTGGGGACTTGGAAAGGACTGCATCATTTTCCTCTTAGTTATTTCCTATAACATAACTTCTCATGAGTCTGTACAACTATGGAGTATCTTACACTGCTGTTTATGATGCTTTGAGGAAGTGCTGGAAATATAGCAGATTAAAAATTAGCCAAAAGAATATACGAACATGTCAATATCAGCTGTTTCCCATATTTTGTGGTACTCTTTTTTTAATAAGTAAATATCAACCAAAGACAAAAACATACAAGGGGAAAGGGTGCCTTCTTTTTTGAATAGGAAAAATTGATTGTTTACTGTTTTATGACATACAGGCAATATAAATCCCATCCTTTTGGACCCAAGACTGTGAAAGCACCCAAACAGAAAAAGGTCTCCAAAGTACACAAGACCCAGATTCAAGGATTCCTATATGTATGCCAACAACCTTAAGGGAAGAGCTGGAGAAAGTCTCAACATAAATGCAGAGCTCTGAGGATATGTTTTTAAAGCCTGAGAAACAGAGCAAAATGACAAGAGGTAAAACAATTATATATCCTACAGGTACAAAATTTTAGTACATTTCTTACAGATCCAACTTCATTGATACAATCTCATGATTTTTTCTTTCTTCCAGACATTTCCCTTCCTTTGACACTAATTCTGTTTCTGCTCTGATTATCTTATTGGAATTTCTCAGAGTACCTATAAAAGAGGCATAACGTAGGTGGCAAGGAGTTGAAGTGAAATAGGTTCTGGGAATGGGGAGAAAAATGGTCTTGAGCCTTGTTTCTCAAAGTCCATTCTATAAACAGGCAGCTTAGAACTATAGAGTCTCAGAACCACTCCCACTTCCAGTCCTACTGGATCAGAATCTGAATTTTAACAGAACCCAAGGACACATGTCACATACACATTAAAGTTTGAGAAATATTGGCCTATAAAATATGGCAGAATTAATAGTGCTATCCTCAGAGACAAAAAGGAGAGTTTGAGACAAGGGGTATATGGAAGGTAGATTCTTCTAAGTGGGGTCGTGGCATTAGGTAATGTGGAGGTTGCCATGTGAGCAATAAAAACACCACTGGCCTCAGCAAAAACTTTACACTCCAGTAGGGATTGGGGTCCTCCTTTAGCTTCCTTAAAGAGAATAATTGTCAGCCAAGAATTTTGTATCCAGCAAAACTAAGTTTCATAAATAAAAGAGAAATAAAGTCATTTTCAGACAAACAAATGCTGAGGAAATTTCTCACCACCAGATCAGCCCTAACAAAAATGCTAAAAGAAGTTCTAAATCTTGAAACAAAAGCTGCACCAGAATAAAACCTCTTCAAAGCATAAAACTCTAAAACAATAAAAGACCTATAAAACAATCACACAATGAAGAAAACAAAGTATTTAGGTAACAATCTAACAAACATGATGACTGGAACAGCACCTCGCATCTCAATATTAACATAGAACATACATACTCTATTGATCCACTTAAAAGACACACATTGACAGAATACGTTAAAAAATCACAAGTCAAATATCTGCTAGCTTCAAGAGACTTATATAATATGTAAAAATTCATATAAACTCAAACTCAAGGTAAAGAGGTGGAAAAAGATATTGCACACAAATGGAAACCAAAAGAAAGCAATTGTAGATATTCTCATATCAGATAAAACAGACTTTAAAGCAGCAACAGTAAAACAAACCAAAAACAACAACAACAACAAAAAAAAAAAAAAAAAGAAGGTCATTATATAATGATCAACGGATCACTCCAACAAAAAGATACTAAAATCCTAAATATATATGCACCTAACTCTGGGGTTTCCGGATATATAAAATAATTGCTACTAGACCTAAGAAATGAAATAGACAGCAACACAATAATAAGGTGGGAGGACTTCAACACTCCACTGAGAGCACTAGAAATAGCACCATGACAGAAAGTTGACAAAACAAAAATGGACATAAACTACACTTTAGAACAAATGGACCTAACAGATATTTACACAACATTCTACCCAAGAACTGCAGAATATACATTCTCATCAGCACATGGAATCTTCCCTAAGATAGGCTATAGGCAACAAAACAAGATTCAATAAATTAAAAAAAAAAATCAAAATCATATCAAGGTTATTCTCAGACCATGGTGGAATAAAATTACAAATCAACTCCAAAAGGAAAGGAACCCTCAAAATTATACAAACATAAGGAAACGAAACAATCTGATCCTGAGTGATTTGGGGAGTTAATAATGAGATCAAGATAGAAATTTTAAAATGCTTTGAAATAAATTATAATGGTGACACAAGTTATCAAAATCTCTGGGATACAGCAAAAACAGTGCCAAGTTGAGAGTTTATAGCACTAAATGCCTACATCACAAAGTCTGAAAGATCACAAATTGACAGGCTAATTTTACACTTCAAGGAACTAGAGACACAGAAACCAAATCCAAAGCTAGCAGAAGAAGAGAAATAACAAAGATCTAGGCAGAACTAAATGAATTTGAAAGAAAAACAATCATAAAAGATCAATAAAACAAAAGGTTGATTTTTTGAAAATAGAAAGAAAATTGATAGACCATTAGCAAGGTTAACAAAGACAAGAAAAGATTCAAATACGCTCAATTAGAGATAAAAATGGAGACATTATAACAGACACCACAAAAATGCAAAAGATCATTTGAGACTACTATGAACACCTCTACGCACACAAA
Organism: Chlorocebus sabaeus; assembly: GCF_047675955.1. Taxonomy (NCBI): domain Eukaryota; kingdom Metazoa; phylum Chordata; class Mammalia; order Primates; family Cercopithecidae; genus Chlorocebus; species Chlorocebus sabaeus. The sequence goes on along the minus strand of NC_132926.1, from coordinate 37,702,375 downwards.
TGAGAAAATCCAGAGGGAATGAATAAATTCCTGGAGTCATACAACCCTCCTAGATTAAATCAGGAAGAAACAGGCACACTGAACAGACCAGTAATAAGCAGTGAGATTGAATCAGTAATAAAAAATTGCCAACAACAACAAAAAAGCCTAAGGCCAGATGGATTGACAGCTGAATTCTACCAGATGTTTAAAGCAGAATTGGTACCAATTCTACTGAAACTATTCCAAAGGATTGAGAAAGAAAGAATCCTCCTTAACTCAGTTTATGAGGCCAGTATCACCCTCATATCAAAATCAGGAGCAGACATAACAAAAAGATAAAACCATGAACCAATATCCCTGATGCACATAGATATGAAAATCCTAAAAAAAAAAAATAATAATAATACTAGCTAGCCAAATCCAACAACACATCAAAAAGATAATACATGATAATCAAGTGAGTTTTACCTTAGGGATGCAGGGATAATTTAACTTACACAAGTCAATAAATGTGATACTTCACACAAACAGAATTAAAAACAAAAACCAAGGCCAAGTGTAGTGACTCACACTGATAATCCCAATATTTTGGGAGGCTGAAGTAGGAGGATTGTTTGAAGCCAGGATTTTGAGAGTAGCCTGGGTAACATGGTGAGACCTCATCTCAACAAAACAAAAACAAAAACGAAAAAAGCAAAATTAGCCAGGCATGTTGGTGCACAACTGTGGTCCCAGCTACACATGAGGCTGAGGTGGGAGGATCAATGGAACCTGGGAAGCCAAAGTTGCAGTGAGCCATGATTATGCCACTGCACTTCAGAATGAGATTCTGTCTCAAACACACACACACACACACACACACACACACACACATACATGCAATCTTCCCAAGAGATGCAGAAAAAGCATTTGACAAAATCTAATATCTCTTTATGACAAAACCTCTCAAGAAACTGGGCATAGAAGAAACATAACTCAAAATAGTAAAAACCATATATAACAAACCCACAGCTTCATATTGAATGGGGAAAAGTTTAAAGTATTCCCCCTGAGGACTAGAATGAGATAAACATGCTCACTTTCACCACTTCTATTCAACATAGTACTGGAAATCCTAGCAGGAGAAATCAGGCAAGAGAAAGAAATAAAGGTCATCCAAATTGGAAAAGAGGAAGTCAAACTATCTCTGTTTACCAATGATATGACTGCATACCTAAAAACCCTAATGCCTCCTCCAAAAGACTCCAAGATTTGATAAATGAATTTAATAAAGACTCAAGTTACAAAATCAATGTACACAAATCAGTAACACTGCTATACACCAACAACATCCAACCTGAGCCTCAAATCAAGAACTCAATCCCCTTTACAATAGCTACCAAAAAAAAAAAAAAAAAAAAAAAAAAAAAAAAAAAAAAAAACCAGGAATATTCCTAACCAAGGAGGTGAAAGATCTCTACAAGGAGAACTAAGAAACACTGCTGAAAGAAGCCAGATGACACAAACAAATGAAAAGAAATCTTAATTATACTCATAGATAGGAAGAATCAATATCAGGAAAATGACCATACTGCCCAAAGAAATCTACAGATTCAAGCCAATTCCTATCAAAATTCAATTATATTTCTTCATAGAATTAGAAAAGAAATTCTAAAATTCATATGGCACCAAAAAAGAGACTGAATAGCCAAAGCAATTCTAACCAAAAAGAAGAAATCTGGAGGCATCACCTGACTTTATGTTATACTATAAAGCTATAGTTAGCAAAACAGTATGGTCTTGGTATAAAAGTAGACACATAGACAGATTGAACAGAATGGACAACCCAGAAATAAAGTTAAATACTTAAAACTAACTGGTCTTTGACAAAGCATTAAAAAACATAAATAAGTTAAAGGACACCCTGTTTAATAAACGGTGCTGGGAAAACTGGATACCCACTTGTAGAAGAATGAAAATGGATTACTATCATTCACCTTATATAAAAATTAACTTAAAATAGATCAGAGACTTAAATCTAAGATCTGAAGCCATAAAAATTCTAGAAGATAACCTAGGAAAACGTCTTCTGCTCATTGGTCTAGGCAAATACTTTATAACTAAGACCCCGAAAGCAAATGCAACAAAACCAAACATACATAAATGGGACCTAATTAAACTAAAAAACTTCTGTACAGCAAAAGAAATAATCATCAGAATAAACAGACAACACACAGAATGGGAGAAAATGTTTGCAAACGATGCATCTGACAAATAAATAGTATCTAGAATCTCCAAGGGAATCTACAAAGAACTCAAACAAATCAACAAGAAAAAAATCCCATCAAAAAGTGGGCAAATAACAGGAATAGACATTTCTCAAAAGAAGATATACAAATGAAGAACAAACATATAAAAATGCTCAACATCACTAAACATCACTAATCAAAACCACAAGATACCACCTTACCCCAGCCAGATGGCTATTACTAAAAGGTCAAAAAACAATACGTGTTGGCATGGATGTGGTGAAAGGGAATGCTTATGCACTGCTGGTTGGAATCTTAATTAGTGCAACCTCTATGGAAAACAGCATGGAGATTTCTTAAGAAACTAAAAGTAGATCTACCATTCAATCCAGTAATCCTACTACTGGATATCTATCAAAGGACAAGAAGTCATATCAAAAAGATGCCCTCCTCTGTATATTTAATACAACACAATTCACAATTGCAAAAATATGGAACCAAAGTAAGTGCCCATTGACCAATGAGTGAATAAAGGAAATGTGGTATATATCCACCATGAAATACTGCTCAGCCATAAAATGAATGAAATAATGTCTTTTGCAATTACTTGGATGGAACTCAAAGTCATTATTCGAAGTGAAGGAAATCAAATACATACGTTCTCACTTGTAAGTGGGAGCTAAGCTATGGGTATGCAAAGGCAGATAGAGTGATATAATGGACTTTGGAGACTCAGGAGGGAGAGGTGAGGGGTAAAAAACTACATATTGGTCACAATATGCACTACTTTGGTGACAGGTGCACTAAAATCTCAGACTTCACCACTATACAGTCTATCCAAGTAAGCAAAACCCACTTGTACCCTAAAAGTTATTGAAATAAACAATTTAAATGACAATAGAAAGAATGCAAAAGTAAGACAAAGGCATACCCCAGAAAAAGGAAGGGTTCTGTGATTCTGGGTTAAGAGTGTGTTTATGGAAGAAAAGCTAATGAAGATATGAGTTGTAAAAAACATAAATGAGTCCTTTGAGATCAGGCTCGCAAGTTGTCCTCTGATGCTCATCAAATCAGAGTTCAGTTTGTCTTATCCAGGTTGAGGGCCTGAATCATTTCAACAATCATCCTCATAAGCTCCAAGAGCAAATTCTCAACCAGGAGAGCCACCAGTCTACTAATTAATGGTTAATTTTGCTGGATGGGATCTCAAAATTCAACCCATAAGACACAAATCTTGAATCTAAAAATATTAATTGTGGAAAATGGGGAAATAGTACTTTTACTTTGACTTGCATTTAAAGATGAAATTGGCTAAATCAGAATTTCAATGAAATCATAAATAAAAGTAAAAGTGGATGCCTGGATAGAAAAGCTTCTAGACCATGTGCAACATCATTTTAGGTGGGAGCGTAAGAAATAAAGCATGAAAATATAGTAGAGGCATCATCAGAGAGTCACTTGAAGAACTTTTGGGAGATATAACCTAATTAGGCCTCTGGGAAGATAATGCCTTCCCAAATGCAGATTTTCATCATATTCTGAAATTACTTTTTTCTCTTTATTATTCAAATGTATTTATTGAGAATAAGCTTTCTTCCCCATTAAGAAAAAGAGTAAAGCACCATATGAATGGAAAAAGTTATTAGAGTTTTTGACCTTTCTCTGCCATTAAAGTGTAAACTTGGGCAATTCATGATCTGTTGGGTAACAGTTTCCCAGTGAACAAAATTTCAATTAAAAGAAAAAAACACCCCACTGGTGGAAGGAGTTATACTCTGAGTTTCAACTTAAGAGTTGGCCAGCTAGATATAAACAGAAATTAGACAAAAAAGGTTAACCATATTTGCAACATTCAGATATTATCATAATTAACATTTCATCCTATATTTTCCACTTTTTTTGTATATATACTATTCATATGGGTAAAATATTTCCTTGTAAGCACATAAATTAGCTACCAAATACATGAATAAATGCCAAACATGATAGAATATATTAATACAGACATATGCAATTATCTATGTGTGATACATTAATTTTACATAAGTAGGAATGTAAATGTTGTGTTTAACTGACATTTCCTGAGTACAACATAGTTTGACTTATAAATGCCCTTTAGTAGTAGACTAAATACAAAAATAAGCACATTTTGGATGGTTCTATCTATGCAGTCTTCAAACAAATAAAAACTAAGCTATGCCGTTAGAAATCAGAATAGTGCTTATCATTCAAGAGTAGCCGTTTGGCAGTCATGGAGGATGCAGGGTGAGGATCTCTGGAAGGCCACTAATGCTCTACTTCTGACATAGGTGCTCAAGAAATACACTTCAATAAGGTAGTTAAATAATCATTATAAAATAATGCCTTACATTGCAGAAATTGTGGAACATGGAGAAAATGTCAATCACTATTTTCATTTTAATATGTGCCTCCCTAATCTTTTTGTTTTCTTCAGAAATGTCTTTACTTTTTCTTGTAGTCCCATGTAAAGTATACATATTAAAACAAAAATCCCAGATCAATATGTGTATATTAGAAAAGAAATGACCACTAGAATTTCATGTCACAAAGGTAAGTTCTGTTAAAGTTTAGTGCTTATTCAGGAAGGGTTTGTTTTTATTTCAGTTGTATTTCACAAGTGAGGTATTGATAATCCCATCTTTTTTTGTTTGTTTGGTTGGATTGTTTTACAAATGTTCCTTCTCATGCCATGGAAGTATATTGGAAGTACATTGGAATAAATATATAAATAAGGGGGAGAGAGAGTATATAGGAATATGCTAAACTCTATTCAAGAAGTGAAAGTCAGTCACTGTTGTTTAGGCTCACTATCTACACCAGACTGCCTCCCACATTTTACTATTGTGTTATATGTTTGGGAATTAGAAAAGAGAAAAAGAAAGAGGGAAATTGGCATTGACTAGGACCACAGAGGTCATTCCATAAGGAGCCTCTCTTTGAAAGTATCAAAGTCCTGACCCACAAGGACTTGCTTAACTCATACAAAAGCCAAGAGTCATCCTTTGAGTCCTAGGGGCCACCCCAAGTCTCGGGCCAGCCCAAAGAAAAAATCTGAAGAGGAGGACATAACTGGTGACACAAGGTCTCACTCATTTCCCACCATGCACTGACTCAGGGTAGGGATGTGGGCTCTAAAAAAAATAGTGTTCAGAGGCCCTTTGAAATCATGTAAGCCAGTGGTCTTAAAGCAAAGCCAGCTTTACTTCCCGTGGGACATTTGTCATGTATGGAGACAACTGTAGTTGTTATGGCTGAGGATGAAGGTTGCTACTGGCATCCAATAGGTAGAGGCCAGAATGCTGCTAAATAGTTAACAATGCATGAGAAAGACTCCCACAACAAAGAATTATCCAGTCCAAAATGTCAGTAGTGTTGAGGCTGACATTAGGAATGTGAGTGGATAATCGTGTGTGTGCAACTGTGTGTATGTGTGTGTCGCTGTGTGTGTGGCTGTATGTGTGTGTGGGTCTATGTTAAGGGGATCAGTTTTCACTGGGGCCTCCAAACAGTTATGCAGATAAATGACAAATTTTCTTCATCTCTGGGGAGGCTTCCTTGATGGAGGGCTGATAGTGGTTAAGTTCATTTCACCATGATTTATGGCACAAAATTCTGCATTATTCACATAGATTGGCACTGTGTTGCAGTGTCAGAGCACATACATACATTTAGGATACGCCAAGATTAGAAACAAACAAAACCCAAGGCAGTCTTGTAGGAAACCAATAGGTTAATTATCCCGAAGATGTACTTTGGCAAACACCCAAGCCCTTTGTGAGGCCAATTGGAAGGACCTGGGAGAAAGAGTCACTCAGTTGAATTGATGCTGAGCAGGAACAGATAGTGAGAAGAGGTGGAAAGAACGATCAGGGAATCTGGGTTATTGTGCTGACACATAGGACTCACTGGGGCACTCAGAGCAAGTCATTTAACAACTCCAGAACTCTTTTCTCCTTATTTGTAAAACAAAGGAGAGGGGAAGAAAATAAGCATTTATTTTAAATCTACTGTTTTCTAGAACTTTCCCTGGTAACTTTCTTTCATTTGGTTCTTATCATATTCCAATAAAATAGATATTAATATTTCCATATTACATATGAACTTCAGAGTGTTAAGTCGTCTGCCCAATGTCTCATAGCAAAAAATTCATAGGGCCAGATTTCAACCTAAGTGTCCTGGTATCCTTCATTTTACATTTTTCCACAGATCCTGTTTTCTCAACCTGTAAAATAGAGATGACGCATGAGTTTTCTGTAAAAATTGTTTTGTTTTTTTTTAACTGTATATAGCCAAAGAACAGCAGTAGACATTTGATAAATGCTGAATATTATTTATCATTATATTATTTTGACATGCCTATTGAAAACAAATTCCCTTTTATTTGCAAAAAATATCTGCTTAGAAATTAAATTCAATCATTATTAGATACCAGTTATAAAGCAAATGTACAAAGTTTCTTTGGGGGGGAAAAAAAAGAAAAAACTGCCCTGGTTTCTTTTTTCTGGCTGAATCAAAGAAGGCTTTGGGGCCTGAAATTCTGATCTGGAGACAGAAATCAAGGCTGTGCAGCCTTGAGTGCCCCATTTACCAAGCAGGGGTCTTGCTTACCCTCTGACAGGCAGGTGGAGGGTAAATGAAACTGCTAACAATACCACTGGCTAGAGCTCAGAAGTTGCCGTCTCTCTTGGTTATCAGGTTCTCAAAATACTCTCCTGGGATTCTCAACTATTAGAGTAAACGGTCCCATTCTGGGAGGATGAGTAATTCAGTGCTAGCCATAAATTTTTGGGAAACAGAAGTGTGGGAGACATTCTGAAGGGTTAGTTGTGCTTAGAGGCAGTCCCTTGCAACATGTGGTTTTAGATTCCTCTATAACCAACCCACTAGCGCCTCCTCCCACCAGTACCCACTCCCACCAACACCTGTTGGGCTGCCAGCAAGCCCTATCCTTAAAATAGCACCGCCTGTCAAGACATAGAAGGTTCTTGTTAAATTGCAAATGTTACTTCGAGCAACAAATGCATGAATATGTTAGCATCCATTAACCCCGTGTTTATCAGATTAACTGTCCCTTCCTAGAGCAGATCCCTGGGGAAATGGGAGCTATTTTGCATTTGTATTGAGGGTAGAGAAGACGACCCAGTGGGGGTGGTCCCTCTTTAGATAAACCTTAATAGTTTTCAAAGTACTTTCTCCTTCTCATGCTATCATGTTCTTTGATATTTACATACTCATTCTAGGTTTGGCAAGAAGCCGGGTGCATAGAGGTTAGTAACTAGCCCGAGGTCATACAACTAGGAAGGGGCAGGGACTTGACTAAAAGCTAGGAGTTTTAACTCTCAGTTCCGTGTCAGGAGGTTGGCAGTGTATTGTCAATAAGGCAGGGGATACAATAGCCTTGGTAAAGAAAAGCTCAGGTGTCTGTGCTTGAGGTTGAAGACTTGGATTTAATGGGACAAGTTACTTTTGCCTTGGTTTAAAGGAAGAAATAAATAAGTTGTGAATGTATAGTTCAGAAGGTGAGATGTGCAAGTATAAATGCATGCATGTGTGTTTTCAGGGGAAGGGGAAGGGGAAGGTGGTCCTTTTTTTTTTTTTTTTTTTTTTTTTTTTTGATGGAGTCTTGCTCTGTCACCAGGCCAGAGTGCAATGGTGTGATCTGAGCTCACTGCAACCTCCACCTCCCGGGTTCAAGTGATTCTCTTGCCTCAGCCTCCCAAGTAACTGGGATTACAGGATTACAGGCGGGCACACCACTATGCCTGGCTCATTTTTGCATTTTTAGTAGAGACGGGGTTTTACAATGTTGGCCAGGCTGGTCTCAAACTCCTGACCTCAGGTGATCCACCTGACTTGGCCTCCCAAAGTGCTGGGAATACAGTCGTGAGCCAACGCACCCGGCCGGAAGGTGGTCCTTTTGCCAGAACGTGCTGTGACTTCATTTACTGCCAAGGGAATTGAAGCAATTTGCCTTGGATCTCGCTTTTGGTCCTTTGCCCCATCCTTTGTCTCACAGGCAGAGGGAAGGGAGGGACTAGCTTAAGAGCAAATTTGCCACTCCTTGGACCCCTGCCTGACCCCTATGTGCCTTTCGCCTGTGTAACCATCCAAAAAGCACCTAGCACAAAGAGGCCTGACACAGAGAAGGGAAATACAAGGACCTGATTTCACACAGGAGGAGTCTGAGACCTCTTTCAGGCAATTACTAATTGCGTTCTGACCCAGCCCTAACATTTGCAAAGCTCAGGCAAAGAGCACACACGAAATCCGCACACCATATGTCTAAACGTTTAAAGGTTATATATAAGTCAAACTTAAAATGGTTAAATAAAATGTATTCTATTATCCTAACTTCACGTTCATAATAACAAAATCAAACTGCATAAATGAAACTGCCTTTAAAAAGCTATAACAGGGAGAAAATTATGACAGTGAAAGAGATCTTACTAAGTCTATCTTTCCTTTTAACTTCCAAACTGCCATTGTTCATTACTGGGCACAGACTGGCTAACAACAAGAGGAATTTAGTTTATACTTTAACTTAAAAACAAACGTAATAACAGTCCTTTCCCAAAACAAACCCCTTTTTGCCTGGGAACCAGATCACCTTGAATAGACTAACAAATTAGTCACAAGATTAGAAATTATGGTTTAGGAGTCATGCAGCCAGAGGCCACAAGATTCTGGACCTTCTCAATTGCTCCTAGGGATAAGATCACTATTATAAAACCTAAGATTGGTGTTTCAGATATTTTTCAGACCTCACATTCTGATGCACCTGCTGACCCCCCCCAGACCAGTTGAGTAATCTGGCTCAACCAGCTCTTCAGTCTCACCCAGGGACAGAAGACAGCAAGAAGAACCCCCTTCAACTACCTGTGATTTCATCTCCAATCCAACTGATAGCACTCCCCACTCACTAAACTCCTCCCCACCTAATTATCCTTAAAACACCCCAGTCTCTGAATTTTTGAGGAAACTGATTTGAATAGCAAAACTCTGGTCTCCTATTAAACATTTTCTCTGTTGCAATTCCCCTGTCTTGATTTTGGCTCTATTTGGGCAGCAGGCAAGAAGAAATCATTGGGCAGTTACATCAAACTCTGGTTTTTACATGACTGAAAGTCTGCAGAATATGAAAGACAACTGAGTTTAATTATTATTGCATACATCTGGGTGTTAATCGGCTAGCAAAGTTTAAATGAGTACTAAAATAAAGACAGGTGTAACTAATGAATTATTATACTTATCCCCACCCTCAATTTTTTTCTTAATTTATTTCAGCCAAAACACTAACATTGCTGTTATAATCAAGATTTTTCCAAACAATTTGGTATTATTAACAGTAACTATCTAAAGGTTAAAATTATAATCATATCTAAGATACCTGCAATTTGATGATATTTTCCTCAAAAAGTATAAATTACAATAAAGGTAATAAGTCAAAAAGTATTTTTCATGTGTAATCACACAGTTAGGTTTTTCTAAATTATTCAAAATTGTGAGGATTAAAAAGGAAAACTCACATTAATAATAATGGACCTCAACTTTTAATAAGCGAACAACCTTTTGATTTGAATTACATTTTGAAAATTTAATTACCTCTTATTAAATAGTTTCATATAAAGTCTACTTAAGGTTATTTAAGTGTATTTAAAAATAAAAAAGTTTATTTGGTTATTTAAATAAACAATTTGATTCTAATTATATTTTGAAAATTTGATTACCTCTTATTAAATAGTTTTATATAAATAAAACTATTTACAATTCTAGCATTCCATCTTGTAGCTGACATGGGAGAAATCATTACGTAGCATGCTATGGGAACTGAAAGGTGATATGGATTGTTTAATATTTTGCAGGATGCTCCTCAGCCACCATGTTGCAAACTCATATGTACCTCTGGAGTCATGAATTTGAAAACAAATGGAAGCAAAAACATAGCTGCCCTCTGGGGAAAGAACATTTTGTTACGCTGTGCTGGGAGGGAAAATAAAGGTGTGATACCTTTCCTCAGTCATCATAAGGGTCACGGGGACACTACTGTAACAAAAGACAGGTTATAGATGACACAAAAACACAACATTATGATTTACTTAATCAAAGTTTTACTGCCACGTAAGTCCTCAGAAATGAAGACCTAAAGAATCAGGAAAAACTTTATTTTTATGCTCAGATTCTATAAAAGAATGGAGAGCTATGGAGAAAAACGATTGAACAAAGGGGAATGAGCTAATGGTAATAGCCTGAGTGCGAAACCCAGCAAGACCTGCTGTTTGGATTCTTCTTTGCCTCTGAGTAGCATTCCTTTCTTCCAGGTATAGGGCAAGACCCCTTCTGGTATGAGGGTCTTAGGACCTAATATCAGGCAAGGGTAAGACAGAGAATTTGTTTTTGGCCAGTTCCCACACACAAAAGGAGGGGAAGTTTAGAGTAATATTTTTAGTTTCTATGACCCACCTTGGGGAAGAGGACTCATAGTTCCCATGGCCTGCCTTGGTGGGAAAGGGGGAGCAGGAGAAAGAAGGGGAGGAGAAGATTAGAGGCAGACTTTGCTTTTGAGGCCTTTTCAGCATCTCTTGGTTCAAAGCACTAAGCACGCCAAAGTGCCATACTTTGGGGTATCATCTTTCGAGCCTCAACACTTTAAATATATTACTTTCATACTATCTGAGGTAAAGGATTTGACAATTATTGTCTTTTCTTTTATCAAAGAGCTTCTGCTGTTCAAATCCTACCCTTGCTCTAAAACAGTGTCTATCTCTAGTATCAGTAACAGACAACCCTAAACATTCCCAGTTTTTGAACATAATTGCCTTTTTAGAGGATTCAGGGCAAGAGAGGAGGAGAAATGTGTCTTTGACCTAAATAGTATTAGTTAGGAGAGTAGATATTTAGGATTTGGGGTCACACACTGTGCCAGATCTGAGTGTTATTTTGGGGATGTTTGTGATACAAATTCTCTCCAAGTGTAGAACCTGGAGCAGGGTACAGTTTTGGTTTTACCTGGGAGTAAGGGCAATATTGTTTACATAATTTTGGGCAAATCATATTTCTGACTTGAGGAAGGCAATAATACCTCCTAATCTACTTATTTCATATTTCTCTTAAGAGAAGGAAGGCAATGTGTTTGCATGTCCTTCAAAAATACATTTATAATTTTGGTAAAAGTTTGGTAGTGAAGGAGCAGAAACTTTTGCAAACATAAAGTTTATTGTTTGTTTGGATTTCTTTTGTGTATGTACATATTAACAAAATAATTAGAGATTGAATTAAGAGAATATGTTATTCTTACCATATATCAGTGTCAATCAGCTATGAATTTCTATTCATGCATAGGATTCTGAATAGGTTTTTATTATTTACCTTACTGATATCCTAAAGCACATTAAAAATTCTGTGTGTACAAAGTGAAATGGAGATGGCATTTATCTAATAAAGTCAAGCCATATAAACGTTTGGCTATTCACTTGCATATGAGGGTGACATTACCAGTTCCATCTTCCTAGTGAGACACAGTCACTGAAATCTTGCCTTCTTATGTTTTTATCTTGCTCATTTTTTTCTAATAAAACTTTCCATGTTTTAAGAACATATGTAGTGTCAGAGTCTAGGCCAAATTTTACATGTAGTGTCTCATTGAGTCCTCATAATAACTAGGTTTTATTATTATAATCCCTATTATAAAACAAAGAAGCAGAGACAAAACAATTTGCTCAGGATCATATAGGTAGTGAGTGAAAGGACTAGAAACAATATTAGTCTAATTTCAAAGCCCATGCTCTAAATTATTACACTGTACTGTCTGCTAGAGAGATTGTTGAAAATGCCAATCCAAGTTCCAGGATAGACTCACCTGTCATTGACTTCTCTGCTTGTACTAGTGATGCTGGGAACTCTGGGATCTTTCACTCAGCTTGACTTTAGAGAAAAGTCTGTCTGACCCAGAATTCTGAGTTGGAGGCATCCTAGGCTGATTTGCATGACCTCAGCTGTGTAGGGTTGTACAAAATGCTGACTTTGAAGGCTCTGGTTCAGGATACTGTATAACTTTGATGTGAACAAAAAGATCAGCGTGTTGTTTCAAGCACAGCTGTGTAATCAAAGCCACACAGCCTAGATGGATTTGAGCTAATTGGTTCAATGGAAATTTACAGCTGGAATGCGATGGAATGAAGCTGTCTGCTGTTACTCAGGCAAACCAACCTCGGTCACGTTCCCTGGCCACCACTGAAACAAATGTCCTACTTTGTAAAGAGGCACCGAGTGGCGGCACACAAATAGCTAAGCTGTTTAACATTTGCAGACATTCACAGTAATGTATCAGCTGTCAATACGCTGCACACACATTAGAGGGGGATCGTGACAGCATTGCTGACACGCTATTGATTCATGGCACAGGCTGTTTATCTGTGACAAGAAAACATCAGTTGATATTGACAAATCATCTGAAAATACTCACCTACTTGCACTCTATCAAGTTGAGTGAAATACACAGTAAACTGACTGCCGGGAGTCAAGATAGGTCCACAGAATGACAGTACCCATCACACATTAGATATTCTCTATAAATACGCAGCTCTGGTTTGTTGATGATAAAGAAATAGTTTTCTCACTGTAAGGCCAAAGACTGAAAATCAGTTATGTAAATAATAGGAAAGAACAATGAGTGAATTCAGAGTGGGGCTTATTTACAAAATTCTGTCTTTCTTGTTGACCTTAAAAAGTGAGTGTGAGAAACTGCCTCGTGTGCAGTGTTAGGCGGGCAAAAGTCTCCAACAGATTAGGGAGATAAAAGTATGCTTTGGTCTGAAAGAGCCATGATCAAGGTTGAGGGTTTTTACTTAAGACAATATTTTACAAACACATTACAGGACTTTGCTCACCATTTTCTGTTGGGGTGGCTATTGAAATGCTACAACATAGCTCTAAATATAATGAAAAGAGTAAAGATTTAGTTGGTTAGGTGAGTGAAGATTCAATGCCCCATTTACTCAACCTTTTAAAAGCACTAAGCATTTTAAGTAACTGTCATAGCCTTTGATCAACAAAAATTTTTAAATTGTGGTGCAGTGCCCATTATGTCAAGCTACAGTGTTGCATTTAGGTTATCTGAAAAAAAAAAGACTGCCATTGGTCTAAAAATACTGTTTCAAAGAATCTATTCACTCATTCAATCAAGATTTATTGAGCATCTACTGTTTGTCATGCACTGTGCTGGGTGAAAGGGATATAGCTGAGAACAGGAAACAAATTGCTCACTTCGTGGGTTTGTTTTCCAGTTTTGACAGGAGACAAAAATATTAAACAAATATTTAAATGACTTCAAGTTGCAATAAGTGACATGTAGGAAACAAAGATAGTTTGAATCAGATCTGCCACATGCAGCAGAAAAGTCTTCCCTGGTAAGCTTAGCTGTGTTGGCCATATCTGAATGTTCATTAAGTCTTCCATGGAATCATGTACCCATAGTGATACAGGGTTAGTGAAGAGAACTTGTATCTACTATGTGCCATGCACTGTAGTAGGTGCTGTTAGAAAGATTAAGGATTGTGAGTAGCAGCTTGGTGGGAGGAGCTCAGGATGTAAATGAAGTCAGAATATCTTTAGTTTAAAACCTGCCTCTTCTATATTATACTACTGTGACCCTGGGAAGGTCACTTAAACTAGCTGAGCTTCAGTTTCCTCATTTATAAAATGGAGATCACATTTTGCTGGGTTGAAGTAAGGATTAAATGAGATATTATGTGTGCAATATGTCGTACATAATAGGTGACCAATTAATTTATTGAATGTTTATTATCTTCTGAGATGGGTGGTACTAAGTACCACTATGCTATATTTGAGGATCTCAAAGACTATGCAACTTATTTAAAATGCTTGGTGCTTTTAATGGGTCGAATAAATGCGACATTGGATCCTCATCTAACAGATTTAATTTTTACTCTTTTCATTATATTTAATACTATGTCATAGTAATTCAATAACATTTGCTCCTAATTATTCCTAGCACTACTGTCATCATGGCCTCCACCATGACTACCACTGCCACAATGGCCTCCACCATAACTGCCACTGTCACCACCTCCACAGCTCCAATAGGCCTATTTCTATAAGCAGCTTCCCTTTGTTGAGCCCCTCTGATATGCCAGAAAATATGCTAAGTTGTGAAACATATTATCTCATATAATTCTCACAACAACCCTATGTGATAATGTAAAAACCTCTCATGTTATAGATGGAAAAATAGAAGCCCTCTCTGCATTAAGAAATTAATTCTGGATATTAGCCCTTTGTCAGATGGATAGATTGTAAACATTTTCTCCCATTCTGTAGGTTGCCTGTTCACTCTGATGGTAGTTTCTTTTACTGTGCAGAAGCTCTTTAGTTTAATTAGATCCCATTTGTCAATTTTGGCTTTTGTTGCCACTGCTTTTGGTGTTTTAGACATGAAGTCCTTGCCCATGCCTATGTACTGAATGGTGTTGCCTAGGTTTTCTTCTGGGGTTTTTATGGTTTTAGGTCTAACATTTAAGTCTTTAATCCATCTTGAATTAATTTTTGTACAAGGTGTAAGGAAGGGATCTAGTTTCAGCTTTTTACATATGGCTATCCAGTTTTCCCAGCACCATTTATTAAATATGGAATCCTTTCCCCATTTCTTGTTTTTGTCAGGTTTGTCAAAGATCACATGGCTGTAGATGTGTGGTATTATATCTGAGGGCTCTTTTCTGTTCCATTGGTCTATATCTCTGTTTAGGTACCAGTACCATGCTGTTTTGGTTACTGTAGCCTTGTAGTATAGTTTGAAGTCAGGTAGTGTGATGCCTCCAGCTTTGTTCTTTTGTCTTAGGATTGTCTTGGCAATGCAGGCTTTTTTTGGTTCCATATAAACATTAAAGTAGCTTTTTCAAATTCTGTGAAGTAAGTCATTGCTAGCTTGATGGGGATGGCATTGAATCTATAAATTACTTTGGGCAGTATGGGCATTTTCATGATACTGAGTCTTCCTATCCATGAGCATGGAATGTTCTTCCATTTGCTTGTGTCCTCTTTTATTTCATTGAGCAGTGATTTGTAGTTCTCCTTGAGGAGGTCCTTGACATCCCTTGTAAGTTGGATTCCTAGGAATTTTATTTTCTTTGAGGCAATTGTGAAAGGGAGTTCCTTCATGATTTAGCTCTCTGTTTGTCTGTTATTGGTGTATAGGAATGCTTGTGATTTTCGCACGTTGATTTTGTATCCTGAGACTTTGCTGAAGTTGCTTATCAGCTTAAGGAGATGTTGGGCTGAGATGATGGGGTTTTCTAAATATATAATCATGTCATCTGCAAACAGGGATAATTTGACCTCCTCTTTTCCTAATTGAATACCCTTTATTTCCTTCTGCTGCCTCATTGCCCTGGCCAGAACTTCCAACACTATGTTGAATAGGAGTGGTGAGAGAGGGCATCCCTGTCATGTGCCAGTTTTCAAAGACAATCCTTCCAATTTTTGCCCATTCAGTATGATATTGGCGGTGGGTTTGTCATAAATAGATCTTATTATTTTGAGATACGTCCCATCAATACCTAGTTTATTGAGAGTTTTTAGCCTGAAAGGCTGTTGAATTTTGTTGAAGGCCTTTTCTGCATCTATTGAGATAATCGTGTGATTTTTGTCTTTGGTTCTGTTTATATCGTGGATTACGTTTATTGATTTGAGTATGTTGAATCAGCTTTGCATCCCAGGGAAGAAGCCAACTTGATTGTGGTGGACAAGCTTTTAGATGTGCTGCTGAATTTAGTTTGCCAGTATTTTATTGAGGACTTTGCATCAATGTTCATCAGGGATATTGGTCTAAAATTCTCCTTTTTTTTTTTTTTTTGTGTCTCTGCCAGGCTTTGGTATCAGGATGATGCTGGCCTCATAAAATGAGTTAGGGAGGATTCCCTCTTTTTCTGTGGTTTGGAATAGTTTCAGAAGGAATGGTATTAGCTCCTCTTTGTACCTCTGGTAGAATTCGGCTGTGAATCCGTCTGGTCCTGTAGTTTTTTTTGGCTGGTAGGCTATTAATTATTGCCTCAATTTCAGAGTCTGTTATTGGTCTATTCAGGGATTCAGCTTCTTTCTGGTTTAGTCTTGGGAGGGTGTATATGTCCAGGAATTTCTTCTAGATTTTCTAGTTTATTTGCATAGTGGTGTTTATAGTATTCTCTGATGGTAGTTTGTATTTCTGTGGGATCGGTGGTGATATCCACTTTATCATTTTTTACTGTGTCTATTTGATTCTTCTCTTTTTTATTCTTTGTTAGTCTTTCTAGTGGTCTATCAATTTTGTCGATCTTTTAAAAAAACCAGCCCCTGGATTCATCGATTTTTTTGAAGGGTATTTTTTGTGTGTGTCTCCATCTCCTTCAGTTCTGCTCTGATCTTAGTTATTTCTTTTTTTTTTTTTTTTTTTTTTTTTTTTTTTTTTTTTTTTGGTGTAAAAGGCAAATTTTACTTTTTAATTTCTTTAAATTTTATTTTTAATTGACAATTATTTATATGGGGTATATAATGTTTTGACACATGTATAAATTATGGAATGGTCATATCAAGGTAATTAGCCTATGTCACCTGAAATATTTACCGTATCTTTGTGGTGACAACATTTATTTTTTATTTTTTTATTTTATTTTACTTTTTTGGAGACAGAGTTTGGCTCTGTTGCGCAGGTTAGAGTACAGTGGCACGATCTTGGCTCGTTATTATTTCTTGTTTTCTGCTAGCTTTTGAATGTGTTTGCTGTTGCTTCTCTAGTTCTTTTAACTGTGATGTTAGGGTGTCAATTTTAGACCTTTCTTGCTTTCTCTTGTGGGCATTTAGTACTATAAATTTCCCTCTACACACTGCTTTAAATGTGTCCCAGAGATTCTGGTATGTTGTGTCTTTGTTCTCATTGATTTCAAAGAACATCTTTATTTCTGCCTTCATTTCCTTATGTACCCAGTAGTCATTCAGGCGCAGGTTATTCAGTTTCCATGTAGTTGAGCGGTTTTGAGTGAGTTTCTTAATCCTGAGTTCTACTTTGATTGCACTGTGGTCTGAGAGACAGTTTGTTATAATTTCTGTTCTTTTACATTTGCTGAGGAGTGCTTTACTTCCAACTATGTGGTCAGTGTTGGAATAAGTGCGATGTGGTGCTGAGAAGAATGTATATTCTTTTGATTTGGGGTGGAGAGTTCTGTATATGTCTATTAGTTCTGCTTGGTGCAGACCTGAGTTCATTTCCTGGGTATCCTTGTTAAGTGTCTGCCTCATTGATCTGTCCAGTGTTGACAGTGAGGTGGAACTTAAACAAATTTACAAGAAAAAAAATCAAACAACCCCATCAAAAAGTGGGCAAATGATATGAACAGACACTTCTCAAAAGAAGACATTTATGCAGCCAACAGACACATGAAAAAATGTTCATCATCACTGGCCATCAGAGAAATGCAAATCAAAACCACAATGAGACACCATTTCACACCAGTTAGAATGGTTATCATTAAGAAGTCAGGAAACAACAGGTGCTGGAGAGGATGTGGAGAAATAGGAACACTTTTACACTGTTGGTGGGGCTGTAAACTAGTTCAACCACTGTGGAAGACAGTGTGGTGATTCCTCAAGGATCTAGAACTAGAAATACCATTTGACCCAGCCATCCCATTACTGGGTATATACCCAAAGGTTTATAAATAATGCTGCTATAAAGACACATGCACATGCATATTTATTGTGGCACTATTCACAATAGCAAAGACTTGGAACCAACTCAAATGTCCATCAATCATAGACTGGATTGAAAAAATGTTGCACATATATACCATGGAACACCATGCAGCCATATAAAAGGATGGGTTCATGTCCTTTGTTGGGACATAGATGAAGCTGGAAACCATCATTCTGAGCAAACTATCACAAGGACATAAAACCAAACACCACATGTTCTCACTCACAGGTGGGAATTGAACAATGAGAACACTTGGACACAGGGTGGGGAACATCACGGACCAGGGCCTGTCATGGGGTGGGGTGAGAGGGGAGGGATACCATTAGGAGATACACCTAATGTAAATGACGAGTTAATGGGTGCAGCACACCAACATGGCACATGTACACATATGTAACAAACCTGCAAATGTACCCTAGAACTTAAAGTATAAAAAACCCCCACATTTAAATAAAATTAAAATATCTGATAAAAAAAGAAATTCATTCAACTTCACTCACCTAGTATGGAATAGAACTGGAATTTGAACCCAGGCAGCCGAACTCCAGAAATTTATTTCATCAGCTATGTCTCCAATGTATAATTTAAGTGAACTTTTCTGAAACATTCCATAGTTGAGTTATTAAAGCAGCCACAGGAAAAATTGACAATCTGGTAACTGAGGTCTTCCCTACTCTGCAATCAGGTTGGTCACCCCATTGCCTTCTTGGCAGCATTCCAGATCCCCCTCTCCCATTTTTTTATTCAGGGGGTGGCATAGACGCAGGGAGAATCTGGCTCAACAAGTGCTAATTGATAGTGTTACCATAAGGAAAAAGCAGTAGGAAGCTCTGTCAGGAAGGCAAAGGCTTGAACGTAATATGTTCTATTAAAATGCTTTCTCATGAGTTACTAATGAAAGTCAAGAAACTGGTATTTCCTTATTTGATCAGGTCCCCTGTTAAGGATTGATTGAACACACACATTTGCCAACTTACTGAAAATAACTTGAAGTGTCATTAAATGAATTTCCACAGAGCACAATTTCAATCTGCCCTATCTCTTTGTTTATAGCCATTATTTTCTGGATTACTGCAGGGAATGCTCTCTCTCTCCAATAGATCTAATAGAAACAGGAAGATATTCTGCTGAATTTATAGAAATCCTTTTCTCTAGCTTGTGTAAATGTCCTTAGCTCAGTTGCCTATTGTTTTTGAGATTTTTTTGTGTATGATGTTTATGGTTTAGCTATGTGTCTTGGAAATCAATTCCTTTTTTAGTGATAAGCCTATATAATCTTTGCATGCTGTCTCTGCAGTGGGGCCATTGTATAGGTGAAGAAAGGTAACTTTATAGTAAGGTCTTCCTGAAATGTTAACAATAAAATTGCATTGGATAAGATAAAAGTCCTAAGTTATGCTAAACTCTAGGTTAAAGTGGATTCTGTTTTAATGAGACATTGTTGTGTTGAGGATGTATGTGTTGGAAAATAAATTAACTGAAGTACCCAATAAGCTATTATCAATGCAATTAGGAAAAATATTTGTCTCCAGTTTTATCATTTATACCTTCAAAGCCAATTGGTTTCTGCTTGGTTATTGGTATGACAGTCACAAAGTGATACAATATGCTTTGATTACTTTTAATCAAATCTTGATTTCTAGGAAAAATAAAGTAGTTCTGTGCAGTTTCTTTTCCAAATTGGAATTAAGTCAATTGGTTTCTCAGGGCGACCTCATCCACACAATTCTTTTATATGTGGGGCCAGTGCTTGATGGTCTCCCAGATGTAATTGTTGCTTAGCCCAGGGCCTGTGCGTAGGTAAACTCAACAAAGGACTCTCGACACAGGTAGACTGATGGATGAATGAATGGATGGGAGAGCTATAAGAGATATTAATTTATCTTTAAAGAAGAGACCCTGAGTAATGGGAATAACATATACAAAATTCTGGATATGTATAGACAGAAACAATCTAGTTTTTTCTGTTTTCCTGGGAGTCAACAGAGCAACCTCACCAGTAGCTAAGATAATACAAATTATATCAACAATTAGAATATATTAGTATTGTAGAGTTGGTATAGGAAAATACCACAGATTGGGTGGCTTAAATAGCAAAAATTTATTTTCTGATAGTTCTAAAGGCTGGAAGTCCAAGATCAAAGTACCAGCAGAATGGGTCTCCCCTGGGGTCTCTCTTCCTCAGCTTGAAAGAACCACCTGTGCCATGTAAGGCCTGCTGTGTCCCTACATGGCATTTTCTCTATGCACGCATATCCCCAATGTCTCTTTCTCTTCTTATAAGGACATCAGGCATATTGGCTTAGGAACCCACCTTTTTAACTTCATTTAACCTCAATCACCTCTTTAACGATTCTATCCCCGAATATAGTCACATTCTGAAATTATGACTTCAACATATAAATTTAGGGGGTTGGATCACAATTCAGTCCATAACAATGAAATACCTTTTTATTAACTATAATGGGTCTAAAGAGGATAATATCACATGGTAACAGGATTGGAGAAATGGGCTTTCTCATTAACTTCTAATCAAATTGTGAATTGCTATAATTTGGGGGGTTGAAAGAGTAATCTGAAAATATCTGTGAAAGTAAAAATATATGTTGTTGACATAGATACTCTAAATGCAGAAGTTTATCTACAGTAATAAACGTACTTATTGATAATATATCTCCATCTATGGTTTGTTATCAGATGAAAATAATAGGAAACAACCCAAATTTCAATAAACTGGGGAAGTAGAATAAATTACAATATATCCATTGTATGAAATAGTATATGACTTCAAAGAGAGTGAGTTAGATCTCTATCAAATGACCTACAGAGACATCTTATATGAATTGGAATATGAGAAAGAAACTTGCACAGTAAGTATCTGGTATTCACCGTCTTTAAAATGAATAAACTACTCTAAACAAAATATATGTCTGAATGGGCAATGGGTAGCAACATTTCTTAACTTGAGTTGGGAATGTAAGTGAAAAACATTTTTTAATGTTTATTTATTGGTTAAATTTCTAAAAATTATGATCACTTAAGCATTAAATTTTTAGAAAAAATAATTATCTTTCTCTCATATTGTTCACAATATGCTTCTTCTTGGATCACTTATGTTTCTTTAAGAATATCTCTCAGTGTTACATACTTCCTGTTTTGCTTGTCAATATTCTTGTCCATGTTTGATCTCTGTGTTTGACTTTGATCTTCACAGGCGAGAGGACTGGTCTGATTCATTGTTTATTCTCTTTAACCTTTTTCTGTAAAATTTATGGCACCTAATAGGTACTTAACAACCATGGAAATGGCTAAATACAAGTTAAAATTCCTTGCTTCCTCTAGAAAATAGGAGTCTTGTATTAAGTCTGGGAATAAATATGAAGAATATCTTCTTTGAAATATTCACAAGCTATGTAATGAAGAATGTTACTTTCACAGGTTGTTAAACAGTGTTGATTGATTAAAAAGACTTCTCTTGTGAAGCACTTTTGGGAAAGACTGGGATAAATAAAGTTAACAAAGTATCTCTACTGTTCATTATTTGAATTTGAATATATGAGTATTATTTTTGAATATTCAAATTGAGCATATAGAATGAAATGTTTGATAAACTTCTTTTACCACAGAGCACTTTTCTTTTCTGAGTCTCTCTCAGGACTATGGGATGCTCTTTGTGAAGTGCTACTTTTGTTTTCCATATTCTGGTTTTATAGATAAAACACCAAGGTCTGATGAAGACTCACTGAAAGCATATTCTAAGTTTGGCTAGAAGGCTAATCCTAAGAAAACAAATAAAGAGGGAACTGCTAATGACAAATTTGGACAACTTAGTAATTTTTTCCATGGCTGAACACACAAATGATAATTTTGCAAAGCTGTGCTCCAGACTCAGGGAATTACACAGAATTACTTGTGTATTCAAATGCCAATCTTTACATCTTTCAGGAAATGTCTTACTCTTTCAAGCCAGATTACATTTTCCCCCGCTTTTATTGATGGACATAAAACAACCAGTAATTGAAGCTGTCTTGATCAAAGAGAGTACCATTTTGCATTATCTACAGGTTATGGTATATACATTCCATCTTAGTTCTAAAATTGATGATATTATTGAACAAGCTCATTTGAGTTCCCTTCACTATTTTTAGTCATTACCCATGCCAAATCAAGTTAAGACTTGCTTACAGATGTTTTACTTAATGAAGATAATAATGACAATTCCATTTACTGAGCATTTACTTGAACCAGGAACTTTACATATGGAATCTCATTCATCTTGACAATAACTCTATTAAGTACTGTGGTAGCTGGCCTCTTTGATGGCTCCCACTGGACCTCACCTCCTGATGTTCATATCCTCTGTAATGCCTTAGCACATTGAATCAGTGTTGGTGTGTGTGTGCAATGGAATATAGTAGAACTGATGGCATGTGATTTATAAAGCTGGGTAAAAAAAGGCATTATAACTTCTGCCTTGGTTTTTGAATTATTCACTCCAGGGAAGCTACCAGTAATGTCATAAGCAGCCTTACAAGAGATCATGTTGGGAGGAGCTAAAGCTTCCAGCCAATAGCCAGCACCAACTTCTGAGGCATGTGAATGACTCATCTTGGAAGCAGGTTCTCCAGCCCCTATCCAGCTTTAAACAACTGTAGCCTCAGTTTGCATCTCACTACAATTTTATGAGCACTCCCTGGACCAAACCACACAGTCAGGCTGTTCCCATGACCCATAGGTGGCGGGCGCCTGTAGTCCCAGCTACTCGGGAGGCTGAGGCAGGAGAATGGCGTAAACCCGGGAGGCGGAGCTTGCAGTGAGCTGAGATCCGGCCACTGCACTCCAGCGTGGGCGACAGAGCCAGACTCCATCTCAAAAAAAAAAAAAAAAAAAAAAAAAAAAAAAAGAAATAAAAAAAAATTACTATCATTTAAAGCAACTAGGTTTTGTAATTATCTGTTACATAGCAGCAGATAATCAACATAGGTACTATTTTCTCATTTTACAAATGATGAAGTAAAGACATTTTAATCTGTCTGAAATCTTGCATATAGTAAGTTGTGATGCTAGGATTTGAATCCAGGCCTTTTAAACTAAAGTTTAAACCCTTTTTTACTCATGATCATATTCTTACTTCCTATGACTCAAATATCACTAAGACTCTATCTAATTTATATAACGAAGTGTAGCTTTGCACCTTAATTGTCTCCCTGTGTTCCAGATACTACAAACTCTTTATTTAAAATCCCATTCATTTGTTTATCAAACATTTATAAAATATTTACCATATATCTGTGGATACAGACATAAGAATGGGTACCTGCACTCAAGAATCTCATAGTTCAGTTATCTATGTCCTGTAACACATTTCATATGTCAAAGCCTTTCATTATTATATGTATATTTTATGGATTGCCACAATGCTTATTCTGTCTTTTTTATTTCATTGTTAATATATGACTTAATAGCATCTTCTATTTTGTAGCATGAAATTCCAGGTCGGTTATTTAAATGATACAAAATATTGCTATACTACCTTGAAGTTAAATGATCTTCATTTTCTCTGCATTTTATAATAGTTCTATCCTAAATATTTACAAGAATTTCATTATTTGGTTGAGGGAATATTTGCATAATTATTAGCATATAATCTAGTGTAATAGTTTTCATGATTTTCACTGGTGCAGCTAATCTAAACAGAATGTTTAACAAAAGTGGACTGCATCAGACAATTAAAGACAGGAATTCTGAAAAGCGAGACAACATGATATTGTTTGTCCTGACAATCCTTCACTATGTTTATTACTGTAGAGATCATGTATTCAACTTGTGTCTGAATATCCTCTTTTAGGAATATCTCAAGCTAAAGAATTTGCATTTTTTTCTCTTTAAAATTTCAATGTTAGAATTATCAGCAAAGCATAGGATATTAATTGAAGCTAATAACAGCTTGTAAATTTGGGTTTGCAAATAATGTATTCTATTTGGTATATAGTTATATATGCACAGGAGAAACCTCCTACAAATATTTTTCTTATTTTATCAGTAAAATACAGAACAATTCTAAAAAATAATTCCTAGTAGTGCCTTAGATTGCTGTATGATACCTAATAGTGGATGATTCTGGAGCCCAACCCTATGTCTCCTTATTAGAACCCTGGCTCCATCGCTTACTAACTCTCTCTATATATCAGGTATGGCTAATTAGGAACACAGAACCACTGTGAATATTAGGGAGTAGGAAGTATACTTTATCTAATTGTAGGTGAATATGGGGAAGAAAAGGTCCAACAAAGATCAGAGAAACATCATTTGCATAGATGAACCAGTGTGGGGCAGATAGATGAGTTGGAGACTGCAAGAAGCTAAGCATATCCAGCTCTTGGAGTGGAACTGTGAAGAAGGAGAAGTCTATAAATGGTTACTGACTCTGCAGGTATTGCTACAGTGAGATTTCAGTGACGCATCTAATTGTAGGCCTGGAGTTACTGCTGGATCCCAGTCAGGAGGAAGACCTGGACTAAGATGGAAAAAGCTAGAATAAATGCTTTGCATTTCTTCCAATCAATAGGGAACTCCAAAGTAAAATAGCAGCTGATTCACTTTGTCTTCAAAATAATAGGAGTGTGTCTTATGAACAACGTTAACCAGGAGCCATACATGGAAAGGAGTTCTGAGAAATATAGTTCCAAGATAACTAAATTGACATGGTACAAAACCAACATTTTGTGTGACCTTAGGTAAATTAGTTATACTCTCTGAACATAGTTTTGTTTTTTTTTTCTTTTCATCTGTAACAGGGGAGTTGAAAATAGGACTTACACTGCAGCATTATTTTAAGGACTGAATGATGTGCTTTGTGTAAAGCATTTTTACAGTGCCTAGCACAAGCTGAAAGCTCAACCCTCTTAGTGATTTTTATTTTCATACCTCTATTCTCTTGTCAGTAGCTGAATATACCCCCTGCAGTATTACTCCATTCATCTGTGTTTATCTCTACCCTTGGGATTTTTGAGGTTGTGTCAAACTTAATTAAGCAAACATTCAGAGATAAGATATTCTACTGTCTAAGGTAGCTTTAGAGAAGGTTGTCCCACAAGTTCGGAAGGGGAGTATTCACATTGAAAAAATAATTCTTTATTCTCCAGTTTAGCAGTTCGTAGAGGATGAAACATGTTCACTAACCTGTAACTGTAGACACTGGAAAATATTCTAATCTCTGAAGTGTGTCTGTGCCTCACACAAAAGAGTGAATATTTGGATAGAAGATCTGCTTAATGCATTGTCATGGTCACTCCATGCAAGATGACTGCTTTCTGCTTTTCTGGGGCATATTCATGCTACTAATAATCTGTCTTCCCTACTGTGCCCAGTGTGAGGAGGGTGTTGGCTCAGTGCTCTTTTAGCCGCTCCCAATTTTGTTGGTGTGACTAGACCAGGCAGCACAGATCTCCAGGGATGAATTAAACTTAAGTTTATTCAGATGCTCCTGCTTTCTAAAGGCTGATTTTATTGTAACTGCAGGTAGTGCCCACAGGAATTTAAATTTAATGCTAACAGTAACCCTCCCACCAGTCAGAATACCGAGGCAGGGGTGACCCTCCATTGTTTGAACCTACTAATGCAATGGTTCTTGTGGTGTCCTATTCAGGCTGAACTATCTAAGACAGTTATAGCAACAGACATCTAAAAAGACACCAATGTTATATTGGCAAAAATTAGTTTCAAACTTTAAACACTGAGAAACTGAAATCTAGGGACCCAAGAATAGCAGTGGGGTGAAAGTACATAGAGGACAGGTGCTACTGTGCATGCTTTGTGTGTTTTGATTTATCAATAAGTGTGCAGTGTGTAGGTGAACCATGAGCAGGGCACCTAGAATTGCTTCATCTATGAAGTTATTCCATTCGTACCACAGCTAGTGTTCCATTCGTACCACAGCTAGAAGACAGAGGTGAAAATCTCCCTTGAGATTTAGGTAGTAGTTCATCTTCTAAAAGCCTTTCTTCCTTTATGCCTTGCCACTAATTCAATCTTAATCTCTCCTCTCACCTTTCCACCTTTCCAATCTGAGTTGATAGAATTCCAACTTACTTGGTATTTGTTCCCCTCCTTTCCTTCCTTTCTTCCCTTCCCTTCCCTTCCCTTCCCTTCCCTTCCCTTCCCTTCCCTTCCCTTCCCTTCCCTCCCCTCCCCTCCCCTCCCCTCCCCTCCCCTCCCCTCCCCTCCCCTCCCCTCCCCTCCCCTCCCCTCCCCTCCCCTCCCCTCCCCCCTCCCTCCCTCCCTCCCTCCCTCCCTCCCTCCCTCCCTCTCTCTCTCTCTCTCTCTCTTCTTTCTTTCTTTCTTTCTTTCTTTCTTTCTTTCTTTCTTTCTTTCTTTCTTTCTTTCTTTCTTTCTTTCTTTCTTTCTTACAGAGTTTCGCTCTGTCGCCAGGCTGGAGTGCAGTAGCATGATCTCGGCTCACTGCAACCTCCGCCTCCTGGGTTCAAGCGATCCTCCTGCCTCAGCCTCCCAAGTAGCTGGGACTACAGGCACACACCACCACACCCAGCTAATTTTTGTTTTTTTTTAGTAGAGATAGAGTTTCACTGTGTTGGCCAAGATGGTCTCAATCTCTTGACCTTGTGGTCTGCCCACCTCAGCCTCCCAAAGTGCTGGAATTACAGGTTGTTCAGTTCTTATACATGGATCATACTATACATTTGCAAGCTTTGCTTACATTTTCTCACATAATGTCTAATTCTTTTACCTACATTGTCATGTACTACCGTGTAAGAACTAGCTCTATAGGTCAACTGAATTGTAGTCTACTCTAGTGTAAGGATTGCCACTCTGTATGCCAACTGTATGCTAATCTACTTCATTGTAAGGTCTAGGTTTCACAGCTCAAACATATAATTCATTTCAGTGTATAGAACTACAGCTCCATAGGTCAACTGCATTATAATCCACAACAGTGGAAGGGATAGAGGCTCATAGCTCAACTTGTAGTTTTCTCCAGTGCACCAACTATAGCACCATACCTATAGCACATTACATTATAGCTATGTACAAAGTATATGCTGGGCACATTTTGAAATAATTAATTTATGGATGATCTAATAATCCTTGAACATTAATATCTTTCTCAACAAATCAGTTTGCCTATGCAAAGCCTCATGGCATTATTAGATAATCTATGGAGCTCTGATATTGCATGAACACATTTAGGCTTCACATTCTGGAGTCTAAAATGGTTACTGAAATTGTTACTATCACTTGCAATGTCAAGAGCTGACTTCATAAGTAAGATTCAGATTCTGATGTGGACTTGCAGAAGGTAAAACTATAATGACAGCAATATTTAAAAAACACATGATAATTAGATTCCTTATTTGTTTAATCTATTCACTAGATCTGATTTTAGTTAACAGGCTTCAGGTAGCATCTGTGATTACTTATAATCAGCCTTGCATTGTTTAATTGGAAACTTTAGCTCTTATTTGTTTGATGATAGGTATTGAACTAGTAAAATGTTAAAGTGAAGGTAGATGTCTTTATCTGATCCTCAGCATGTGGATATAAAATAGAAAAGCTCTATCAATCAATTAAATGTTTCTGGAACCAGCTGTACACACAATGCCAAATAACTGAATGGTTAGAAACATCTGGCTAATTGACAGAATCTTCTTTTAAACATCTAGACGTTTGATAACATGTTGACTTGATGAACACAGAAACCATTCTCAATATTTGGGACTTGAAAAATCATCTTCACTTAATAGAACCAAGAATGTGAATCAAGATTGACCTATATGACAACTTGAAAGCTTTGAAACTAGAAAAATAATTTGTACTTAGTCAAGATCAGATTTTAGGCTCGCTAAAATATTTATAGGAAAACAAAAGATTCGCAGTATGAAAGACTAACCTTAAAAACTATTCCCTCTTCTACTCCAGGTTTCTCATCAGTTAAGGAGTGAAAATTGTATCAAATTCAGTCAAAGAGAGTGAAATGGCTATATAATCAATACATTATCATTAATTACTAAAGTACAAAACTGATGTACCTTTGCTTCCAAACTCTTCCTCCTTTTTTGCTGTTAGGAGTATGAGCTGTTTTGTTAGTCATCAAGACTCCAACTGCCCATGCCAACTTTAATGTCTTCCTCTTCTTTGTCCTTAGTGTCCAGCCAGTGGACAAGTGCTTTCTCTTGTGTCAGCTTTATAGATACTTCTCTTATCTATCATTTTTCTCTCCCATTAAAGTTCAAGTTCAGATCATATAACCTATTTTCTCCAAAACAGTATTCAACTCCTTTTTAATTAAAGGGTAATGGATGCCTTTTGTTAAAAACAAATTCAAATCAAACAAAAATGCACAAAGTAAAAATGGAACATTTCCTTTCCATCAATCTCCCTGCTCAACTGTTGTAATCATTAGCAATGTTTATTTTCTGATTTTACTACTTCCATAAAATATATGTCCTTCATCTGTCAATATAACATGTAAATATCAATATCCCTATCATATGAAAATATTAGCTAATATTTATGTAACAATTAATATGTGCCAGCAATTTGTTAAGTACTTCAAATAACTGTTTTGTGAAATCTCTGTAAAGTATATACAGTACTCTTATCATCCTTGTTATACTATCTAATAAGTAGCTAAACCAGAATTCTGACCTTGCCTGTTTAACTCCAGAGCTTCAAACTCTATCCTCACTCTACGCGATAGTATCCTTTATTGTTTTTTAGTAAAACTGTGATGACACTGTAAAGTTTGTTTGCAACTTTCTTCTTTTTACTTAGGAAGATATTAGAGATATCTCTTCTTATATACAAATACCTCATTCTTTTAAATAGCCATATGGTATTCTACTGCACAGATGAATAATTACGTAGTTAAAAATTCCCCTGTTAATAGACATTTAAGATATTTTATCACTTTGTGATAAATATTTTTTGTATAGTTGTGCTTATGTTTCTTTTGGATAGATTGCTTAGAAAGTGATATGGTTAGGCTCTGTGTCCCCACCCAAATCTCATGTTGAATTGTAATTCCCATTGTTGGAGGTGGGCCTTGGTGGGATGTGATTGGATCATGGGGATGATTTCTAAAGATTTACCATCATCCCCCTAGTGCTGTCTCATGATACAGTTCTCATAACATCAGGTTATTTGAAAGCATGTAACACTTCCCCATTCACTCTCTCTCTTCCTCTGCCACATGAAAATGTGCCTGCTTCGCTTTGCCTTCCACCATGATTGTAAGTTTCCTGAGGCCTCCCTAGCCTGTAGAACTGTGAGCCGATTAAACTTCTTTTATTTATAAATACGCAGTCTCTGGTATGTTGTTATAGCAGCGTGAGAACGGACTAATACAGAAGTAAAATTGTGATAGGGCCTTAACTTGTTTGTCCACCTCTGGTTTCTGCACTTGCAAGCTTGTCTTTCTCATTCCTTCCAGATTTATCACCATGGAGCATGTTCTGAGCTCACCAGTTCTCTGCTCTGGACTTTCCACGACTTGTTTAATAAGGCATAAACACCTTGTCTTTTCTGGCTTTCAAAATGTTATATCCTTTAACCCCAACTCATTTCACTTAGCCCTCTTTTACCCACTCACTGCTTCAGTATTAACTATTCTCAGTACTGCCTTAGCCTGGAATCTCCTTTTCCTGTAACTTCTTGAGAATGATTTCTACTTATTTTCAAAATCTAGCACAATCATTACTTCCCATGTAAATTCTTCCCAGCTAGAAGTCATATCTCCGTGGTCCCAATTTCCCAAAGCATCAAATTCATATCTGTTTGCAAGTAATTATTTTATGAATAAATTTGCACTTAAACATGATGTCCACTTTACTCTTTTCCTGAGCTCCTTTTTCCACTTAGAAGCCAAAGACACAAAACCGTTGAACATGAAAATTTGAGCTGCTTACTTTTCTGAAAAATAAATACTTACTGGCCGGGTGCGGTGGCTCATGCCTGTAATCCCAGCACTTTGGGAGGCTGAGGTGGGCGGGTCACAAGGTCAGGAGAGCGAGACTGTCCTGGCTTACACGGTGAAACCCTGTCTCTACTAAAAATACAGAAAATTAGCCAGGCATGGTGGCGGGCGCCTGTAGTCCCAGCTACTCGGAGGCTGAGGCAGGAGAATGGCATGAACCTGGGGAGTGGAGCTTGCAGTGAGCTGAGATCCGGCCACTGCACTCCAGCCTGGGCGACAGAGTGAGACTCCGTCTCAAAAAGAAAACAAAAAACAAACAAACAAACAAACAAAAAACTTATAAAAACTGAAATATTGTGGTTGGTATCATATGTGCCTTCCATACAGGTTTTCATAGAAAATGCCTTAGTCTAACCATCCAAATTTGAATAGAACAGCAGGTATAGAAACACGCTGGACTTTGGTGATAAAACTGGTACAGTCTTGAGTAAAAAGGGAAAGTTTGTCTTCTTAGGAGCCTTGGTGCACGGATTAATACCACTGCCATAACTTAAGCACATATGTTATTGGTCACTTTGATAGACAGAATAATAACTCCATAAAGATATCTACCTCCTAATTCTGAGAACATGTGAATATGTAACTTTAAATGACAAAAGCAACTTTGCAGATGAGAATAACGATCTCCAGATAGGGAAAGTATTTAGGATTTTTGAGTGGTGCAATGTAATTACAAGGGCTTCTATAAAAGGGAGGTAGACTGGTCAGAGGTAGAAAAGCCATTGTTGTTATAAAAGCAGGGAGAGATTTGAAGATGCAAAGCTACTGGCTTTGAAGATGGAGAAAGATGAGATGATCTAAGAAATCAAAGTGGCCTCTAGAAGCTGGAAAAGAAAATAATGAATTGTCCCCTGGAGACTCCAGAAGAGACCAGCCCTGAAGTCTTAATGACTTTAGCAGCAATAAGAAACTAGATAAAGTCCAATTCACCAAAAAAAGAAAAAAGAAAGAAAATGCCACAGTCTACAATTCCTGATCTTAGGTGGTCATAGCCACTCCTCTCTTCTACACCCCCAAAAAACTAAACTGGAATAAACAGTTGATCTATGGCCAAGCATCTGTATTCCAGTCAGTAAACTATTATCTATTTTCTGGAATAAAAATGGAGACAAGCCAATCAGATTCTCTTTCAGAATTTAGAATTGAGAAACTGTGAAGATGAGATGTGATACGGAAGCAAAAAGCTGCTATGAGTGTGCTAGAGCCAAACGTTTTAAGAAGGCCTAAAAGATGCACAGTGGAGCTGTGTATTTGAAGGATGGTCCCCAAATGCAGTTGGTATTACAGGAAGTCAAGTTTGCCCTTCATAATCCCTTACAGAGGTGTCACTTTGGGGACCAGGATACTGTGTCCTGAAAAATCCAAACATAGTGTGATGTTTCAATAGCTTTGGGAAAGATTATTGTTTCCTCAGCAAAGTACCAGAGGAAGTAGTTAGTTGGCTTGCCGTGTTTTATTGAAAATGTGTATCTTTAAATACTAGAATTATACTCAATGCAGTTAGATAATCACAGTATGTGAGCACCTGGAAACTGAAGCTGACTGAGAGAACAACAGTTTCAAGATATTCATCTTATGCTCACTTCTCTCTGTGTGTGAGAAGCACTTAGAGATGAATATGCATAAGATTAATCCATATATAATTTGGCTCCAGGATAGGGAAGAGAGGATGAAGCCTGTAAAGGGAGAAAATAGAGGAGTCATGCAGAGAGAAGCAGAGCCATCACAGAGGCTGTGGAGCACCAGAGGGGTACACAGGACAGCAGGCAGTCCCTCAAGTTGGCTCAGATCTGGACCACCACTGCTACTTTCTTCTCCAGTCCCTGTCTATCCTTACAGTAAACCCTTCTCCCTTAAGATAACACAAATCAACCTCTTGTCCATTGAAACTGAAATTATTCACTAGTCTGTGAAATGGTAGACATTGTTTCTCAATGTTTTCCAATAATTGGCTTGTATCTATGAAAATGCTTACAGGTGGAAACAGAACATCTGTAGAAAATGTTCTCCATTCTATGTTTTTCAGAGAAAGTATATATTGTCATTTCTAATCCTGTTATTTAAGCAATTGGAAAAGAAACCTGTTATTTAAACTAATGGAAAAGAAAGGCAATATAGAAATAGGACAAATAATTAGTGTTTAGACAAAGTGGTGTCATCTGCCATGTGTTTTTTGTATAATACATAGCATATCCAGTATGTTTTGTGCTTCTAAAATTGCCTTTAAAGGTAGTTTAGAACAATTTTAGTATTTTCAGCCATATAAAAATTATGTTGGCTGGGTGCAGTAACTCATGCCTGTAATCCCAGCACTTTGGGAGGCCAAGGCAGGCGGATCACCTGAGGTCAGGAGTTCGACACTAGCCTGACCAACATGGAGAAACCCCATCTCTACTAAAAATACAAAATTAGCCAGGCATGGTGGCACATGCCTGTAATCCCAGCTACTTGGGAGGCTGAGGCAGGAGAATTACTTGAACCCGGGAAGTGGAGGTTGCAGTGAGCCAAGATAGCACAATCGCACTCCAGCCTGGGCAACAAGAGTGAAACTCTATCTCAAAAAAAAAAAAAAAGTATTTTGTGTTCTGTTTTGCATATCATCGCAGACCAGCTTTGGCTGTAAAATAAAATGCTTTCACAATAATTTTTTATGGAAAGTAAATGCATAATTTCCAATTCTCAGATGATAGTTTATTTTGAATACGTCCTGGTTCCTCCTTTTTGTGCAAAGCCTGTAGAGTGAACATCCTGGGATTTAATCAGTAAATGGTATTGGGGAATCAGCTTAGAAAAATAGCTCTCTGTAACATATCTGCTCCTAAAACTGACACTGTGTACTGCAAGGAAACATCAGACTTCAGAAGAAAAACAAAACAAAACAGGAAAGCTGCCATGGAAAGAATAGCAACACTGGACAGTCTTTTGCAACATCTGTTGAGAGTAGACTGGTCACGGGCAGCCCGGATTACACTGATCAACTGGAGTGCCAGCTCCTGACCAAGGGGAAATTGGTTTCCAGATCTACTGGGCTGGTGCCGAAAAGAACACAGAAAATTCATGAAGCAGGAGAAAGCAAACAGTTTTGGATGTGCTTGGCAATAAATAACATCCTTGGGAAAACCTCAGCTTTCTTTTCCCTCCTCTGAGGATGCTCGTTTTGTGATCTATACTGAAACTGTTTTTCTTCATTTGTCTAAAACTTGAATTTTTGGAACAGATACACATACACACACTCACATTTCTACTGAGAACTCCAACTGGCACATGCTGCTTCATTTTTGAAGAATAAAAATAAGGAGCCCATTCTCTCAGGTACTTTACAATAGGTACATGTTGTCCACTATAATAGCCTCTTTTGTTGGAGTAACTCTTTCCTTCAATCCAATGACTTCTGTTTCCCTTGAATGCACGTGTCCTTGTTACCTAAAATGAAAGTTGACCCACCTTTTCTCTCCACCCATCAAAGTCATCGCACTGACTTACCATCTGCATTCAGACAGATTCTACTGGTGATTCTGGTGATGGTGTTTTTGTTTATGAAACTAGAATCCAAAAGTGTCTCTAAATTATTCATAGATGAGGTTTGACCAAAAATTGAGTAAGCCAGGCTTGATTAAGGAATAAATTCAAATGTACATAGATGGTTTCTAGTAAGAAACCTAGTGAGAAAGGAGAGAAACAGGTAATGCAAGAAAACTTTTGATGACATGCAACAACAGTAAGAACTCATTCAGTGTTCCAGTTCTGTGATGTTTTGCTTACGTCTTCTCATTTGTCTTGAAGAATTGCCTATAAGAAAGGAATTGCTATGCTCATTTTCCTAGTTCAGGGATGTTATGTATTTTACATACAAGCAATTCACTCCTTAACTGTAAGTTTTCCTGACTCCAAGCTTCAGGCTTCTTAAGTATATTCTACTGCATACACAGAATGTTATCAAGCATTCATTCAATAAAACGGTATTGCATGCTTATTCTGTGCCAGACATTTTTCCAGCACTGTGACCACAGCACTGGAAAGAAATTTTAAAAGGACAAAATTATGTCCTCATGGAGCTTATATTTTATTATCAAAGTTAGAAAGGCCCTAGGAGGAAATCTAATCTAACCTAGCTAAGGTGGAGAACTGAACATGCAATTTTCTCCTAAACTGCGAAAGCACATTATGCAAGTGATTAGAGCATGGACTCTGAATCAGGCTTTATATCAGAGTCCTGCCATTCCCTAGTAGCAGTCTCGATTTATCTATCCATAAAATGAAGTTACTACAATAGTACCTGTCCTACAGGAGCATTTTATTTGAAGACTGAAAGAGAAAATTCACTGCTTAGTACAGCATCTTTCACAGCATTTAGCAAAAACTTGATAAAAGTTTACAATTATTGAATGTGATGATGAGGATGATAATATGGGAATCTAGACAATTATTGTAACAAAAGCACAACAGTTTAACTCAGAGAGAAGAAAAAGACCTAAGAAAAAACAGACAATTGTTAAATTTAAAGCCCAGAACTCTTTTATAGAGGAAGTGCACCTATTCTCAAAATCGTTTTATTTATTTTGTTTTGTTTTGTTTTAAACGTGTTAAACTAAACTTCCAGTTAACCTAAAGAGTTTTCTTTTTTCTCTTTTTTTCTTTTTTGTTTTTTTGAGACGGAGTCTCACACTCTTGCCCAGGCTGGAGTGCAGTGCAGTGGCGCAATCTCGGCTCCCTGCAAGCTCTGCTTCCCGGATTCACTCTGTTCTCCTGCCTCAGCCTCCCGAGTAACCGGGACTACAGACGCCTGCCACCGCACCCTGCTAATTTTTTGTATTTTTAGTAGAGACGGGGTTTCACCGTGTTAGCCAGGATGGTCTCGCTCTCCTGACCTTGTGATCTGCCCGCCTCAGCCTCCCAAAGTACTGGGATTACAGGCATGAGCCACTGTGCCCGGCCAACCTGAAGAAAGTTTTCAAGGTTGGTGACCATAACTGCATATGAACCCCTTTTTTTGGCATCATATCTGCAAGTCGTTGACCAGGTTTGTCCCTTCTGGAGATGCACAGGGATAATGTGGCGATAAGGTGCTAATTTGCAGACCAGTAGGGCTAGAGAATTAGCATTTACCATAGAAAAGGGGGCTTTTCTTTGATCCATTCACAGCCCTTCTTCTCCCCAAAGAAGGCAAATCATACCTACGAGAGTACAGGGCAGCCTGTCAGAGAGAAGCTAGATGGAAAAGAAGATATATAATTAATGCTTGAATTTGTGTTATGGTCTAAAGAAGGATTAGAATTTTGGCTCAGCAGTTGGGCATGAGTATTCAGATTGCCGAGTTGGGGAATCATGTTCACATGGATGCATGTTGTTTATGAATTCCTAAACTTCAAAAGTTGGATTGGTTTAACACACTCTGCTGACTGGTATACCTCATATATCCTGCCCATTGTCATTTAGATCAACACAATCTGGCGGCTTCTACACTTGTTAATTAATAAATCCTTAGGTGTTAGAAATGGGAGATTTTATGTCATTTATGTTACCATAAGTGAGATATGGGCCAAGGACAAATTTACTTTCACTGTAGTTTGCTGAAATCCTTGTGCAAGGACACAAGGGCACCTCAAGCAAAGCACCTAACCTTCCTGTGTCTGAGTCTTCTCAGCTATGAAATGGAAATACTCATAGCTATCTAGATACTCTTGTGAAGCTGTATTAAAATAATGGATGTCAATATCCAGTTTGAATAAATGTTTCCAAACTTTCACAGAGAACTGATGGGGCAACTCACTTTCTCTTTGTATTGTAGTTTTTCTTTCTTTCCTTCTTTTTTAAAAATATATCTTATCTTCTCTGTCAGGATACAAGACATCAGTTTAAGGTTAGGTGTTCATTCCATTTTTACACCTTTTTTCATAATCCTTTGTATGGTCTTCAATTTTACTTCTTTCTTTTAATAGAAATTTGAGTGGTTTCTATGCACCAGGCTCTGTGTAGCTGGAAATCTTGTTCTATTTTTTGTTCCATTTGCTTCCATATTTATTAGCTGCTTTAGGGTCATACCCAGGGTAGGAAAGTAGGTAATTAACGGGACAAGAGAAGTCTTAGATGGTTGATATTTTTTAAAATAAAAGTTTTATTTTAAAGTAGTTTTAGACTTATAGAAAAGTTGCAAAGACAATACAGAGAGTTCTCATGTACCCCTCAACTTGTTCTCTCCAATATTAATATCTTACATTAACCATACATTTGTTACAATTAATAAACCAACACTGTTACATCGCTGTCAATGAAATTTTACACATTATTCAGATTTCAAAGTTCTCCCACTAATGTTTATATTTGTTTTTGTTTTTGTTGTTGTTGTGTTCTAGGTTCACAACCAAGACACTATGTACATTTGGTTGTCATGTCTTCTTAATCTCCTCCGGTCTGTGAAAATTGTTCAGTCTTTCCTCATTATTCATAACTTTCACCATTTTAAGGAGTACTGGTCAGGTATTTTGTACAATTTCTCTCAACTTGAGTTCATCTAATATGTTTCTCATGATTAGACTAGGGTTATGGATTTCTGAGAAGATCACAAAAGTGTCCTTGTTATATTCTTTCAGAGTACCTGCCGTGAACATGTGAACATGACCTATGTTTGGTGATGTTAACCTTGATTAGATGATGAGGGTGATGTTTACCGGATTCTGCACTACAAAGTTGCTTTTTCCCGCTTCCATACTCTATTTTTGGAAGCAAATCACTCTGTCCAATCTACACTCAAAGAAGAGAGTGGAGAACTAAACTTCACATAAATTATTTGAAATTCTTCTGTAGGGAGATTTGTCTCTTCTCACCTCTATCTATTATCTATCTATTAATTTATTTATATAAGCATAGACTCATGTATATTTATGTTATACTTTGTGTTATAATTCACTACTACATTTTTTATTTATTTTGTTGCTCGATTGTTCTACCTCTGGCCATTGGGAGCTTTTTCAGGTCAGAACTTGTATCCCTTGACAATCCCCTAACATTTTGATTTTTGAGCACTTCCTTACTTTTAGAAATTACTAGATGCTCCAGGCTCATCTTGTATTTTTCCTGGCCAGCCCTAACAATCAGCCATTTCTTCAAGGAGCTCTGCTTCCTTTTATTGAATAGTAATATTAGAAACCAGAATCTGGGCACTTATTACAACTGCTTATTGTAACTTATTACAATTACTGCTTGTTACAACTGAGGTGTCATAGATTCTAGGACTCTCAGAGGCTGATATAGTTTCAATTCAGCATAGAGTCCTCTCCACAATGGAAGCTCAAGAGCTGACTCTCTTCTCTTGGAACATGCTTTTGGGTCCATCAGAAGTTCCTCCACTGGAGTCATCCAACTACTGTTACCTTATTGGCAATAGGGACTATTGATAATTTTTTAAAATGTGGCATAATAATTAAAGCTGTGTTTTAGTAAAAATTATTTGCATAGCAACTTGGGCAATGAAATGGATGAGAAAAGAGACACAAGATGAAAAGGTCAGATAGGGAATTAATGTAGTAGACTTGGGTTATCTTTAAAAATCTACGCAAAGGTGATTACTGTAAAAGTAAAAAGGAGGGAGGCAGATATAGCAAACATCTATTAAAAATCTTGATGGTCTGGGTGTTTTCAGACATTTCCTGCCATGGTTATACATTTTAAGGATTTTTCTGAAACCCAATTCTGTTGTTACTGCAACATATAAGTTGGGACAGCTTCTAACCCCCATCTGACACTCAGGTCATTTACAATGGGGGAGTCATAGAGTGGTTCCTGCAGTCTGCAGCTCTTGGGCCCCAAGTCTTAAGACTGGGTTATACATAGCTTCTGCATTGCATTAACATATGATATTTTGCTACTCCAGAAAGTTTATGAATTCAGGCAGGAGGTATGACTAGACGTATAGTAGATGCACCTGACAGCAATAACTTAACCTAAGCATATCCTGAGGATGATCTTGTATGGTAGATGCATCTGAGAGCAATAACTTATCTTAAGCATATCCTGTATGCCAGATACACCTGACAGTAATAGCTTAACTTAAGAAACGAGGGTTGCCACATTGAGGTTGTTATGGCAGGGCAGTAAGTAAAAGTGCTATATAAACAGTGTGCTTTTTACAAGCTGTTGCAATTCTCCTGTCCAGCCCACTGCCACTGGATTACCCTGGTGAGTAAATATCCACAAATAAACCTCTGTTTAATTCACTGGCTCCAGATCTCCTCTTTGGCCTCTTGAACCTGGTGTCATCCCTACTGAAGGTAAAAAGGTAAAAAGTAAAAAGGACCCAGTATGACATGACATCAAATGCTCTTTTCAAATAACTCTTGAGCACTCATTTTCCATTTTCCCATTTCTTGTATTTTCTAAGAGGAGGGTTGGGAAATAGTACTGAAATAAAACACTTATGGATCTTGTGAGGAGGAGAATGTGCCATTTAAGGACTTTTGGGTCTTAGCCCAAAGCGGTGTACATAAATTTCCTGATGAATATGGAGGGCTTTGAATGCTTATGTCAGGAGTTTGCATTTAATTCTTCAAGACTTCTTTGTTACATCAAATGCCTGGAGCAGCAACAGCTGCATCACCTAAGAGTTTGCTGTGAAATTAAGAGTTATCAGGCCCCATCTACTGAATAAGAATCTACATTTTAATAAGATCCCCCAAACCATCCATATACACATTAAAGTTTGAGATACAATAATATAGACCAATGGCCCACTAAGTTGACTACACTTGGGAATCATTTGGGAAGCTTTATAAATTACTGGCATTGGGATCTATCCCCAGAAATTCTGATTTAATTGATATTGTGTGATATGAGCATTTGGATTTTTAAAACTTCCCAATATTCAACATATTTTGATAACTACTATTCTCAGCCAATGGCTCCTAACTCTAATTGAACATTAGAATCATTTGAGATATTTAAATTCAACAACAACAAAAAAAGATGTTTGGATCCTAGCATCCACGAGTCTTAGTTAATTTTGGGTGCTGTTTCTAATTCTTTTTTATAATTTCCCATGTAATTCTAATTTGCTGCAAGCATTGAGAACCTTTACTTTTAGGCCTCTGGAAGATACACCTGGAAGCTATTTTTCCAAAAGTGGAAAAGAGGCCTGGAAGAAATTAAGTGACTTCTTGAAAGCAAACTAGAGTCGAGAACTTCTAGATTGCTGCTCTAACTACAAGATACTCTTCAGTTCCCATCTTCAAGACGAATAGCACAACATTGTGCAAGTTATAAGCATTACCATTCCTCATACAAGGTTTTTATTGCTTGTTCAACTCCACTGGGTATTGTGAATTCTGTGACATTTGCAAATTCAAAAAGCACCATATTATCTATACATTTCACATTGCTTGTTGAAAGCAAATATTACTTACTGTATTGTACAACTCCCTCATCTCTGCACATTACATTTTAAGAATCCAGTAACAGATTTCTTCCCTCTACTCCAGAGCACTACCAATGCATCTCTGCAAGCTTGACTTCTCCTCTTGCCTGAAGAGACTTGGAGACTAAACAGTCTTTTCTTAAGTCTTTGCAATCGGCCTGTATTCTCTGTATAAACACTAGTTTCAGCCTTTATTTTTAGAGTTTTATAATACACTCTGATAAATGCTTTCCTCCTAAGGGCTTGTCAGGAGCAAGGGTGATTGATAAACTGTTTCAAAGGAAAGAGAAAAACGTTCTGTCTAATATCTGCCATTGTGGCAAATTACATAAATAATGTCCTAAAGCTAATCGGTACTAAATGGATTTTGTATTTTAAATGCTTGCTTCAGCCAGCCAGGTATGAATTACATTTCTTTATCAAAATCATTATGAGGGCCGCCTTGACTTGTAAAATCTAGCACATAAATACAGGACACTGAATGGTGCTAGTTGTGTGTACTTGCATTATTAGGGCATCGTTTATTTTGAAAGCCCGTTAATCATCACTACATGTGAAAAGGCCTGCCATAGAAAAATAAAATGTTTGTCCTTGGTCATCAGCATGTCTACTTGGAGAGGTGTTGCTTTCTCAGTGTCAGGCGACTGGGGCTTAAGCTTTTCACTCCTTGTTTGCCTAGAATTCTAGGGACAGGATTCTTTTCAGCAGAGTTCTCTGATGTATGTCAACCAGAGTACTTTTAGGTGGTACATGAGTGAATATTTTGATTTTGGCAATTGCAACATTTGTTTGTCTTTGCATTAAGCCTGCTGATATATTTTACTTCATACTTTGCCTGCCTCCAGGAGCTCAGAACCAGGAAAAACTAAAATAGAACAGAAGAAGGAGTGACAAAGAAAGAAGCCAATGGAAGCGTAAAGAGGAGGGATCTAATGTTAAAAAAGAGGTATTAATAGGTGCAGAAAAGTGTGTGTGGTGTGTGTGCGCATGCGTTTGTATGTGTGTATCTAGAAGCTTCTTCTGAACTTTCTTCGGTGGAAAGGTCCATCTCGCCTGACCACAGGAATAGCAGCTAGAGAGCTCTGCTCCCACTCCAGTGAGATGAGAACTTTACTCCTCTCTTAAGGGCTGAGTGAGATGGAACTTTGGAAAGCTCAGTGAAAAGAGTGACAGGCAACAATAAAGAAAGGTTTGGAAATTGTAGTGCAAGCAGTAATACTTGACTACAGAAGTTTTAGAAAAATTAAAGGTCCAAAGCTATGCAGCTCTGCAGGTACGTACACTAAACCTTTATGATAAAACAGCCATAGATACGTTGCAGAAAGCCCTGAATTAGGAATTAATGACCACAGATACATTCCCCTGCTGCGTGCTTAAGTCACTATGACTGAGGAAAATCTCTTCTCTTCTGAGCCTCAATTTCCTCTTCTGTAAAATGCAACAGTGAGATTTAAAAAAATACATTTCATTGTTATTTTGCAAAAGAATAAATCCAGTATGATTGTTTGTTGTTATTGTTGTATTTTTTTAAGTTGAATTTCTGCCGTGAACTTCTATTTATGGCAAATGAAATAATTAATTTTCAACTTATAATCATGATACAATGTTTTGCTTTAGGTAAATTTATTTAAATTAAAAAAATTTTACTTGAAGAAAACATAGTTAATACTTAAATTAAGAATGGATGCTTTCATAAGGTTTATTCTGTGTCAGACACTGTTCTAAGGGCTTTACGTACATTAACTCATTTGATCCTTAAGATTTGCAGAAAGCATTATATTCGTTTTTCCCAAATAAAGAGACTGAGACATAAGAGGTTAAGTATCTTGCACAATTCATGAGTAAAGGATGTCAGAGACTGAATCCAGATTCTCTGTCTCCATAGTCAATGTGCTGTACGGTTAATCACTCCGCATATTGCAGCATACATATCAATACAGGAAGGGAGAATATGGCAAGAATATGAAGGATGCTACTCAAAAGACACTGCCCTAAGTTTTTCTTGGAATTACAGATTTGTTTCTTACTTAAATGTTAAGGTGGCTGCTCAAAAAATGATGTCATAGGTGAACAAATGAATGAATTTGTTTTCTGTATCACAACCAGTGATATCTCTCTAAACCTCAAATTATATCATTTAATTTTTCTGCTTAAACTCCTTTAGTGACTTCCTATGAAGGTCATCAGATTAAGTAAATAAAAACACAGAATACCCAGTTATTTCGATTTCAAATAAACAATGATTTTTTAATTGTATCTTTTTAGTAATAAGACATATTTAC
Source organism: Chlorocebus sabaeus (assembly GCF_047675955.1). Lineage (NCBI taxonomy): Eukaryota > Metazoa > Chordata > Mammalia > Primates > Cercopithecidae > Chlorocebus > Chlorocebus sabaeus. The sequence goes on along the minus strand of NC_132926.1, from coordinate 37,660,725 downwards.
ACTAAAAATTATTTGTTGTTTATTTGAAATTCCAATTTGCTGGGCCTTCTACATTTTATCTGGCAACCTTGCTCTCAATTGCCCTCAGAATAATGTCCAAATTATTTAATTTGCTTTGGAGTTTGTGATGTCCTTGTAGTTTATTTCTTCAACTTCTTTTTACACCATTCCCCACTTAGACTTTACGTTCTAGACATGCCTGAATATTTGCAGTTACCTGAATGAATATATTTCTCTAAACTTCTGGTCTTTTCACAGGATATTCTCTTATTCTTACCATTCTTCACCTAACTTTTTTGTCAGATCAGATTAGAAGTTGCTCCTCCAAAATGTAGGTTAGGAGCAACCATGCCTTGCTCTTCTCCAAGCAGAGTTCTCATTACACTGTCTAGTAATTGTCAGATAAACAATTGTAATTGTTTCTCTCTCTCTAGACTTCAGGCTCTTTGAAGGTAGCGGAATATCCCTCTTGCTTAGTGTTGTATCCTTTTGTCTGCCTGGCACATAATAGCATCTGAAGCAATATTTGTTGAATGAAATGATCTCACAAGTGTAATTATGGAGAAAGTTAGAGTCTCCTTGCCCACTTTGTTTATTCAGAAAACAAGGAGCCAAAAAAGTATACGTAATAAAGAGACTATTGGTGCATATGTGTATTCTGCATGTTTTACCCATGTAAGATCCATTTTTTACATGAATGTATTTAACATTAATACAAAGTTTTAAAATTTTGTTTTTCAGGTGTAGAGTATACATGATTGGCTCCTTTCAGCAGCAGTGTCTGTATGGTTCAAACCAATGGTATAAAAAATTATGGCTTTGATCATTCTGATAAATCATTGTAACTTTACAGCTTATTTATCAATTTCTACAGAATTTAGTATCAAGATGTAGTTTACCCAACTATTCTATGTTTGCTTACTGGCAACCTTTATATAGTCTGAATGTATAAGACAATGATGAACACCACATAAAATCCAGACTGTATAGTACTAGTGCTGAGCAATTCAAGGCCTCTCAGGGATGTTCCTAGCAAATCTTCTTCTAGAACTTAGACTGATCAGTGGGCAATCATTAATGTAGCCATTTTTCACAGAGGACTACTGTACAGTCATTTGTGATTGTGCTATGCTAATGTGGATCTGGCACCTTCATCATGCAGCTCACTGAATATGAACTTGCAAATTGATCTGCTGTATAAGGTCAAGTTTCACCCAAATCAACACGAACATTTTCCATGAATTTAGAAAATGACAACTGGGCAGCCCATGCTACTTGACTCTGGAGGCGGGGCTCAGATACCAGGCCAAATAGAGAATGAGCTAAAACAGGTCCAGTGTGGGAAACAGCTTTTCATAAGACACACCCCACCAGCGTGCCACATTAATTTACCATTGTCGTGGCAACACTTGGAAATTGCTGCCTTCTTCCATGATAATGACCAAATGACTTGAAGTTGCCACTTTTTTGCTAGGAGTTTCTGCATATAATTTAAAGTAGGTATAAATATGCATGCAGACGTGCCTTTGAGCTCCACTCTGGGGACATTGCCTACGGGGTAGTCCTGCTCTGCAAGGAGCAGTACCTCTGCTGGCTGCTGTACACTGCAGCTTCAATAAAAGTTGCTGTGTAACACCACCAGTTCACCCTTGAATTCTTTCCTGGGCAAAGCCAAGAACCCCTGGGCAGAGCCAAAAACCCTCCCGGGCTAAGCCTCAATTTTGGGTCTTGCTTGTCCTGCATCACTACCAGTTCCTTTCTGGATGATAAAGCTGGCTTCAAATAGAGAGCATAGAAATTTGAGTCAAACATCACTCTGAAGACTTTCTGGTTTTGTTAGTCTTTGAGCCTCCTTCACCTTCTTTGTAAAATGGAACTAATAATATGAATTTTTGGAAAAGTATTGCTTTAGGTTTCTAACCTTTTAAAAATATTTTAAGCTCAGCCAATTTCATCAGAAAATGCTGTTTGTCTGCCTGTATTTTTTGTCTGTGTACCGCCTGCCCACTTTTCTCTGCCTCTCTTTTATCTGCTTGGAAGTATATACACACACACACACCTGGGAAATTTGAATGGAAACACCTCTGGTATCCATGGAGCAAGTACTGGCTCAAACCATCCATAGGTTAACTGAATATTAGCGAAGCCAACCTCCTCTGTACTGGTTTGACATTACTCCACTTTAGGATGTCTAAATATCAGAAAGTCTAGTGAGACAGATCACCTTATTTCTCATTGTTATCCCAAGTGATATCAAATGAACTTGATGAGGATCTTGATGAAGAGCTGATGGGAATGTAACCACTATCTTTCTACATCTTCATATTTCTCAACAATAAAGTTCTAATACTTAAAGAGTGTTATGCATGTCTTTTTCTTGAAGCCTTAAAAAACCTGCTGAAAATACAAGTGTCTTAAAATTTTATTGCTAGAACCAACAACTGGGAAAACATATATGACTAATAATGTTTATAGTAATTTGTTTCTAATAGTGAAAATTTCAAAATAACAGAAATATCAAAAACTGGCAGAAATTAGTGGCTATGCTTTACAAATTTTATGATTGAGCAGGGCCATCAGAATCTTGCTCTAATAAAGCTATCTGCTGGGAAGCCCCTGGCTTCACCTGGCTACACTGAGGACTGAGTGGATTAACAGCTTGAGATGTACCTGAAGTCCATTCATGGCACGCTGACTGGAAAGTTCTAAACTAAAGCATTTGCTTACAATGGGATATTTTAGTCGGCAAAAATCGTCATATAAATCTAAATGAAAAGATTTCTACGGCAGATTGCATGAAAAAAAGGTGACAGTTAAGTATGCATAGTTTACACAATTTATGCCTATGGGCATACCTGAAGAGCTGTGTGGAGAGAGTCAGCAATATCATATTATGAAGTGATAGGATTCTGGGTTCTAATATGTGTGTGTGTGTGTGTGTGTGTGTGTCTGTGTGTGTGTGTATATAATATAAAAATTTTTACCACTGTTTGCCACATCTACTGTGAGAATGAAGACCATTCTTGGCAGACTGTTGATATTTCAGAAAATGTCAACGTCACTCTGAAGGGATGCATAGTTTTTGTGAAGGGCCCCAGAGGAAACCTGCAGAGGGATTTCAGTCACATCAATGTAGAACTTAGTCTCCTTGGAAAGGGAAAGAAGAGGCTCAAGGTTGACAAAAGGGGGGAAATAGAAAGAAAGTGGCTACTGTTTGCATGATTCGTAGTAACGTACAGAACATGATCAAAGGTGTTACACTGGACTTCCATTACAATATGAGGTCTGTGGATGCTCACTTCCCCATCCATGTCATTATCCCTGAGATTAGGTCTCGTGTTGAAATCAGACATTTCTTGGATAAGGCTAGGTGAGGTGGCTTATGCCTGTAATCCCAGCACTTTGGGACACTGAGGTGGGAGGATTGCCTGAGGTCAGGAGTTTGAGACCAGCCTGGCCAACATGGTGAAACCCGTCTCCACTAAAACTACAAATTTAGCCAGGCGTGCTGACGGGCGTCTGTAATCCCAGCTACTTGAGAGACTGAGGCAGGAGAATCACTTGAACCCTGGAGGCTGAGGTTGCAGTGAGACAAGATCACGCCATTGCACTCCAGCCTGGGCAACAAGAGTGAAACTCCATCTCAAATATATATATACAAATATATATATAATCTCCACAGGGTTCAGATGAGGCCAGGTGTTGCTTGTTCGGTATCTCAAGGCCTGAAAGATGACTTAGTCCTGGAAGGAAATGACATTGAACTACTTTCAAATTCAACTGCTTTGATTCAGCAAGCCACAAGAGCTAAAAACAAGAGTATCAGAAAAAATTTGGATGGCATCTATGTCTCTGAAAAAGGGACAGTTCAGCAAGCTGAATAAGTTGTAACCGTCGTCTGGTTACATAAACAAGATGCCAGATGATTCCAAAGAACTGATTGTGATAGTTAAATGATCCAATAAAAGACCTGTTGATTTGGAAAAAAAATACCGTTATCAAGTATACTTTTCCCAAAATAATAACCTTATACAACAGAAGAAGGGTCTCACCTACTATTGTTGGTCTTGAGTCTATCCTCCTCCACCCAATTTATTTCCCATCAGGTGATGGCCTTGCACTTTGGAAGATCAATTTCACTTTTCTGGGGATGTTTCATGATTAGTTCAACTGAACCTTGTTAATTCCATTTCTTTTTATCAGTGATTGATACAAGCAACTCTATCTAAGGTAATAAGAACATGTCAATTTTTAGTTCACAAGAACTAGTTCAAGACTGGGGATCTGACTCAGTTTGAAACAATGAGATGGAATTAAAGTTTATTAGTGGTTTCTGGAAAAGTTTTCTTGTTTTTAAAACAGAGCCTCAAGGAAGAGATTATCTCTTTTATCTCTGTGTTTTTTTTTTCCAGTTGCAGATGTGCCGCTTTGCCTGAGCATTGGATCTAACTAAGAGAATTAAAAAGAAATAGAGTCAGAGTCCCAAATTAAGTACTCCAGTCTTAGTTTACTGTTACCTGAACAAATACTTTTCCTTATAGCTTAATGCTGTTTGATTTCATTTCTGTTGAATGCATTTTAATAGGTTCATCTACTTGATTGGTGGCAAAAATAGAGTTATCCCACCTCCAGGCAGGTATGTCAAAGAGATATTTTTTAAGGTGTGGTGATGTATATAATGTTTAACATATATACATTAAAGAAACAAACAAACAAAAAAACTCACAAGTTGTTCATCTCAGCATTGTGGAAATGTGCAAGCCATATATATAATTTTAAAATTTCTAGTTGCCACATTTTAAAAAGTAAATACAAACAGGTAAAATTAATTTAAATAGTATATTTTATTTAACTATAATATATGAAAATCGTTTAAATATTTAATCAATACAAAATTATTAATGACCTATTGTATTTTGGGGAGCAGTATGCATTTGATGTCTGATGGGCATTTTATACTCAGGGCACATCTCCATTTGGGTAGCTGCAGTTTGAGTGCTCAGTAGCCACACGTGGCTAGCATTATTAGACACCATAGGTCTATTTCCACGCTAGTATTTTCTACACTCCAGAAACATCAGCAAGATTGGGAGCTTGTTAGAAATACGATCTTAGTCCCCACCCCAGACTTAGTGAATCAGAATCTGAATTTTTATTTATTTAGTTTTATTTATTTATTTACTTATTTTGAGATGAGTCTCACTCTGTCACCTAGGCTGGAGTGCATGAAGTGCAGTGGCACGATCTCAGCTCACTGTAAGCTCTGCCTCCCGGGTTCACACCATTCTCTTGCCTCAGCCTCCCAAGTAACTGGGACTACAGGCGCCCGCCACCACGTCCAGCTAATTTTTTGTATTTTTAGTAGAGACGGGATTTCACCGTGTTAGCCAGGATGGTCTCGATCTCCTGACCTCGTGATCCGCCCACCTCAGCTTCCCGAAGTGCTAGGGTTACAGGCGTGAGCCACCACGCCTGGCCAGAATCTGCATTTTAACAAGATTATCAGGTGATTTACTTTTATGTTAAAGTTTGAGTAAGTATTATTATTATTATTGTTTCTGTTTTCATTGTTATTTAGTTATTAACAGAAATGAACCACTTGTAGCACATTTTATGACTGAGCTATGGCAAACTGGGAGTACAGTCAAGGTGTGTTGCAGACAAATACCTGAATGCAGACCTGATCAGGGCTGGCATAGATTCTTCAGATTGCCTAGGCCTTATGCTAGTTCTGAAATGAATGGTGTAAGCCTAATAGTAACAGAAAAGATTGGTTGTAAGCCCCATGTGAATGGCACAGCTGTAATGTGTTGATGCATTCCTAATCAACAGATTTATTTATACAGCCTTGTTTTGCATGAGAAATATCTGATATGGGATTGTTGGTAAAATATTTACAGTTCTTCAAGTTTTCTTTTGGAGAGATGGGCCAGAAATTGAATGGAACAATGTGAGGTCGTCATTAGACCCTTATCACGTGCCAGGTTTCTGTGCATTTGTTTTGGTTTGATTTCTATCTGCTTTGCATTCTTCCTCATGATAAATGGTACCAAATCATTAGTTGATAATTCCCCATTCAGTGGAAGGGAGAGACCAAAGGATTTTCAGAGATAACACAACTGGTCTTGAATTCCACAGTGGGCATAAACCTTGGTGCATTTCTCTCCTCTATAGTTATTTTTTCTATTCATCTCAAACCTCATCCAAACAGATAATAAACCACTTCCTGAACAGATGCGCCACTTATTTGTGTAGTTCTGTAATGATAATGAAGAAAATTTAATCTGGAGTGTCTGTAGAAAATGAACTAAAGCCAGATTGGTAGGAATAATAAAGGCTCTATTGGAATGTTGGGTCCCACATGAAAAGCCAATCATTAAGTACTTGACAATGCTGTCTTTGATATAGTCTAATAGGGTATAGAAACAACTACCTCTCGGGTACTGGACTCCTCATGCAGCTACTGTTTCTACAGATATAAACATTCTAAATTGTTTGGAGCATAAGGGAGCATAAAGGATAATTTTTTTTTTTTTTTTTTTTTTTTGCAGCTGGAAGCAACATCTGATGTTGCAAAACGCTGCAAATATGTTGGAGGGATAGCTTTATTCAGACAAATGTAAAATGAAGTAAAACACATGTGTAGCTTAACATTTTTGTTGAAAAGAATCAACAAATTGAGACCAATTTCCTTCAAAAAACTATGCAAAATTATCTTTTGGGGAATAATGATTTACTTGAAATCTGCTGTACACTTGACCTTAGTTTTATACATGATGTATAGTTGTTCTTGGTATACAGAAATATATGGTCTGTGCAGTTGAGAGGCAGTAGTATGTTCAATAAACTCCAAAAGAGATTTGTCATAAGGATTGTTTGATTTTCTCATTTCTTATATAATTCAGTGCAATAAAACAGCAATAACAATAACAACACCTATATAAACTCTGAGAATTTGGGTTTGTCCCATATCCTCAATGTGTCCCCCATTTTCAACACGATTACTTTTTCTTTTGGTGTTTTTGTGTCTTTGTTTTGGAAATGTGGATAAGAATAACAATTTGCTTTGTGAATCTATTGACTTACTATCTATTTTTAATTTATAAGTTGTATTATAAGGAACTTCAATATACCATTTTAATAATGAAAAAATCATTCAGACAGAAAATTAATAAAAAATTGGATTTGAATGTCACTTATTAATAAAAAAGACGTAAAAGACATTTACAGAACATCTTCCCCCAAGGGAACAGAATACACATTCTTCCCAAGCATTCAGTGAATATTCTCCAGGATAGATCATATGTTAGGCCAGAATACAAGTCTTAGGAAATTTAACAAAATGGAAATCATATCAAGTATCTTTTCCAACTACAATGGCATATAATCGGAAATCAGTAACAGGAGGAATTTTAGAAAATTCACAAATATAAGGAGATTAAACAGTATGCTTTCAAACATTCAATAGATAAATGGAGAAATTAAAAGGAAAATTTAAAAATTTATTGAGACAAAAACTTGGGAACACAGCATACCAAAATTTATGAGATGCAGCAAAATCAGTTTTAAGAGGAAAGTTTATAGCAATAAACATCTACATCAAAAAAGAGAAATGATCACAAACACATACAACCTAACATCACTCAAGGAACTCAGGGAAAGAAAAAAGAACAAACTGTGCCCAATATTAACAGAAGGAAAGGAATAATAAACATCAGAACAGAAGTAAATAAAATAGAGACTAGAAAAACAATACAAAAGATGAAAGAAACAAAGGTAGTTTTTTAAAAGATAAACAAAATTGATAAACTTTTGGCTAGACTAAGGAATAAAAGAGAAGACTCAAATATATAAAATCAGAAATGAAAGAGAAGACATTACAACTGACAGCTCAGAAATACAAAGGATCGTGAGAGACTACTATGAACAATTATATTCCAATCAACTGGATAATCTAGAAGAAACAGATGAATTCCTAAACACATATAACCTACTGAGACGGAATCATGAAGAAAGAGAAAATTTGAACAGACTAATAGTGAGTAAGGAGATTGAAAATGTCTTCTATCAAAGAAAAGCCCAGGACCTGATGGCTTCACTGCTGAATTCTACCAAACATTTAAAGAATACCTAATACCAATACTCCATACATTGTTGCAAAAAGTCAAAGAGGAGGAAATACTTCCAAGCTTTTCTTATGAGGCTAGCATTACTCTGATTCCAAAGCTGGATAAGAAAATCACAAGAACAGAAAACTACAGGCCAATATCCTTGGTAAACAGATGCAAAAATCCTCAACAAAATACTAGAAAATCCAATTCAATAACACATTAAAAGGATATTCATCACGATCAAGTGAGATTTTTTTCTGCAGTGCAAGAATAGATCAACATTTGTAAATCAATAAATGCAATATACCACATTAACAGAAAGACAAAAATCATATGATCATCTCATTAGATGCAGAAAAAGCATTTGACAAAATTAAACACCTTTTCATGATGAATACATTTAACAAATTAGGTATAAAAGGGATATAATTCAACACAATAAAGGCCATGTATAAAAAGCCCAAAGCTAATATGATATTAATACTTAATGATGACGAATTGGAACCCTATCCTGTAAGGTTCAGAACAAGACAGGAGTACCCACTCTTATCACTACTATTCAACACAGTTGGAAGACTTTGCCAGAAAAATGAGGGAAGAGAAAAAAAAAAGGCATCTAAATAAGTATAGAAGTAAAAATGTCATTATTTGCTGATAACATGACCCTACATATAGAAAACTCTAAAGATTTCACAAAAATACTTAGAACTGATAAACAAATTCAATAAAGTTGCAGGTACAAAATCAACCTGCAAAAATTAGTAGCATTTCTTTACATTCACAACAAACTTTCTGAAAAAGAATCAAGAAAGCAATCCTATTTATAATATCTACAAAAAAAAAAAATTAGGAATAAATCTAACTTAAAGAAGTGACCAAGACCTGTACATAGAAAATAATAAAATCTTAATGAAAGAAGTTAAAGAGACACAAATAAATGGAAAAATATCCAGTGTTCATGGCATGAAATAATTAATAAAGTTAAAATATACATACTACCTAGCATGATCTACAGAGTCAATGAAATGCTTACCAAAATTCCAGTGTCATTTTTCATATGGAAAAAAATTCCTAAAATTGATTCAAAACCAGAAAACAACTCCAAGCCCCCCAAATAGCCAAGGTAATCATGAGCAAAAACAACAAAACAACAACAAAATAAAAAAAAAATCCCAACAAACAAAACAATAAAACAAAGCTGAAGTTATCCTCCCATCTGATTTCAAACTATACTATGAAGCATAATATGATATTGGCATAAAAATTAGCACATTGACCAATGGTACAGAATAGAGCACCCAGAAATAAAACCACACATCTATGGTCAATTGATTTTTGACAAGAGTGACAAGAATATACAATGGCAAAAGGACAATATCTTCAATAAGTGGTGTTGGGGAAACAGAATATTCACAAACAGAAGAATAAAATTAGACCCTTATCTCACTCCATATGCATGAAAGATGCAAAATGGATAAGAGATTTAAACGTAAATTCTGAAAGTGTAAAACAGCTAGAAGAAAGCATTGAGTAAAACCACACAATATTGGTCTAGGCAATGCTTTTTAAATTTGGCCCCTTAAGTGCAGGCAACAAAAGCAAAAATTGACAAATGAATTACAAAAGTAAAAAAGTGAAAAAGCTTCTGCATAACAAAGAAAACAACAGAATGAAGAGAGAACCTAGAGACTGGGAGAAAATATTTGCTATCTGTACATCTCATAAGGGATTAATGTCCAAAATATGTAAGGAACTCAAACAACTATATAGACAGAAAACAAATGATCTGATTAAGAAAGGGGCAAGGGACCTACATAGACATTTTCAAAAGAAGACATATGAATGGCTAATAGATACGAGAAAACATGCTCAACATCACTAATTATTAGGGAGATACAAATTAAAACCACCATGAGATATCACCTTAAACAGTTGGAATGGCTATTACCAAAATGGTGAAAGACAGCAAGTGGTGATGAGGGTGTGGAGAAAAGGGAACCCTTGTACACTGTTGGTGGGAATGTAAATTAGTGCAGCCATTGTGAAAAACAGTATAGAAGTTTCTCAAAAAGCTAAAAATGGAATTGCCATATGATCCACCAATCCCACTTCTGAGTATTTACCCAAAAGATTTGAAATCTCTGTGTTGAAGAGATGCTTGCATTCCCATGTCCATTGTAGCGCTATTCACAATAAACTAGTTATAGAATCACACTAAATATCCATTAATGGATGAATGATTAGAGAAAGTGTAGTATATATAGAATGAAATATTATTCATCCTTTAAAAAGGAAAAAATTCTGTTCTGTGCAACAACACAGATGAAATCAGAGACTATCGTCTTAAGTGAAATAAGCCAAACACAGAAAGCCAAATACCACATGTTCTCACTTATATGTGGAATCCAAAGCATTTGAACTATAGAAGCAGAGATTAGAATGGTGGTTATAGAGATTGGGGGATAGGAGGAATGGGGAGATAATAGTCAAAGGGTACAAAGCCTCAGTTACATAGAAGGAATACATTTGATTTTTAAAAATCTATTGCACACTGTGGTGAATATAGCTAATAATTGAGTACTTCACATTTCAAAATCAGTAAGAGAAAATTTCAAATGTTCTGAATACAAAAGGTATTAAATATTTTAGGTGATGGAGGTGTTAATCCATTTGATTTAATCATTTTACATTGTATTCAAATATCATGGCTGGGCGTGGTGGCTCATGCCTATAATCCCAGCACTTTGGGAAGCCGAGGTGGACAGATAACGAGGTCAGGAGTTCAAGACCAGCCTAGCCAACATGGTGAAATCTCATCTCTACTAAAAATACAAAACAGTCAGGAGTGATGGCGCATGTCTATAATCCCAGCTACATGGGAGGCTGAGGCAGGAAAATCGCTGGAATCCAGCAGATGGAAGTTGCAGCCAGCCGAGATTGCGCCACTGAACTGCAGCCTGGGTGACAGAGCAAGACTGCATCACAAAAAAAAAAAAAAAAAAAAAAAAAAAAAAATTCAGAACATTACTTTGTACATTTTAAATATACATATGAATAATTTGTCAATGTACAATAAAAAAGCCTCCACCTCCAAAATCTTTGAATTAGGATGGTGAAAGACAACTTGAAAGTTTCTGGTTATGGCAACTGATTGGATTGTGATTTCAATAACTGAAATAGAAAATTCAGAGTCAGGAATTTATGCACGTACATGGAATAATACTAAGTTTGTTTGGATTTTGTTCAATTTGAAGTGTCTTTGTGGGTAAGCAAATTGAAGACTTGCAGAAGTTTTGGAATGTAAGTCCCTGAACACTTGTCAAAGGGCAGAGTAAGAGCTGTAAAATTATATGTTATAACTGTTATTGTGGTAGTTTGGTTTTAGTTTGTAGTACCTGTACAAAATACCCCAAACGAATTTCTTTATGCTACCATATATATTGGTTGTTGTTAACAGCTACTTAGTAATATTTTCAGTGGTTTACTTTAAGTACTATCTTTGACTTAATATTCTCTTTCTATTTTATCCTTCAGTTATCTTGCTCAGTATCGGTTATTTCCCGGAGGCAAACAACCCCAAAGTGAAGGAAAACAAATGAGGTCTTTTGTTGACAAACTGCATGGAAAATATCAATGCATGTACAAGGTAATAGAGATATTTTTAAGCATTTATTTTGATGGTGCCCTGGTTTCAACTAAAAGAGTAACATAAGATGGTGTTGCAAGGGTCATTTGGGACTGGATAAGAAAAAATTGCCAGGCCGAGGATCTTTGGAATTCTTTTCAGTGGATAATAGAAAGTCTTTATAATTTTAAACTGGAGACATTGGATATATGCTTTAGGGAGATTCATTTGGTCAGAACTTTTAAGATGGGTTCGAGAAGGGAGGTATCACTGGCACAGATTCTAATTTGTGACTCATGCTAGCCTCAAGGTGGGAGGTAATTGACAAATGAATAACTTTCCATTGTTCTTTCTAGTAGTGATTACAAAACAAAAGCAGAGAATAATTCATAACCATTTCTATTTGGCTTTATGCTTTGTAGAGTCATTCTTTCAGTTTGCTTCTGTTTTTACTATGTGTGTATGTGTGTGTGTGCTTTTTTTTTCTTGCTGTGAGCCACTTCTTCCAAATTAGATTTGACTTAAAATCAATTTAAGAAACATTCATTAACTCTTAGGTGTTAAGAGCTGCCCTATGTTATCCAAGTTTAAAAAATTAAAAGAAAGGGGCCTTCTCTTCAAAGAGGTTTAAGTATAGATGGATAGATAAAACATGGATTTTACTAAATAATCAGAAAAAAATTATATGTTCTTTGCACACCTCAGTTCTATTATAGTACTGAAGACAGGGCAGGTGGCCTGAAAGTATGTGAATGAAGGTGGCCAGAATGCCACTACGTTTTACATGGAAATTATCCATTTGCAGCTGCAGTTAGGAGATTAATGAGGAAATGGGTGTACACAGAAAACATCTAAATGACTATATTTTTACATTTAGAAACTGCTGGTGACATAGGTCCACACCATCTGTTGGCTTGGCAGCTGTGACAGTTGACAATATTGCTCAACAGAGGAGCCAGGATTCACTTTTGGGAGGATAAATGCACAATTAAGCATGACCAGGGGAGCTTGTGAACATGGGTTACAGTGGCAAGCCTAGAATAAAATTCCTTGGTTTTTATGTCCATCCAAGGCTTGGAACTCTGAAAAGTCCCCTTCAGCAACATCTTCTTATTTCTCTTCATCCCAAATAAGCCTGATCTTGACCCTCACCACAATATCAAGGCCTCAAACCTTTCTTGTCTGGGTTCTCATGCCTCTCTATTCAACTAAACCTCTTTTATAAACCAACACAGTTTTCGTAGCCTTAACGTCTGCCCAATACATTTGTCAATCTCCAATTCTGAATAAACTCCATTCTCAATGTTCTTGAAACATCTATGTTTGTTTACTGCTAGGTAAATTTGTGGGCAGGTGATATGGTTTGGCGCTATGTCCCCACCCAAATCTCATGTCAGTTCATAATTGAGGGAGGGCTCTGTAATCCACACATGTTGAAAAAGGAAGGTAATCAGATCATGGGGGCGATTTCCTCCATTCTGTTCTTGTGATAGTGAGTGAGTTCTCATGAGATCTGATAGTTTTATAAATGTTTGAAAGTTCTTCCTTCACACTTCTCTCTTGCCTGCCACCTTGTTAAGAAGGTGCTTGCTCATATCCGCCATGATTGTAAGTTTCCTGAGGCCTCCCCAGCCACACAGGTGAGTCAATTAAACTTCTTTCCTTTATAAATAATCTAGTCTCAAGAAAGTTCTTTACAGCAGTGTAAAAACAGACTAATACAGAGGATAAATTTGAGTGAATCTATTTTAATTTCACATAGATATACCAGTAAGACTATTAGTCTGAATCCCTTATCTGTAAATCTGATACTAAAAAAAGTTCCAAAAATTAAGTGGTTTTGTGATTTACCTGGTGACAAAATCTGGCACAGCTTGAACTAATCTATTAACAATCTCCTAATCTCAACTGACCTAGGGCTATCATTTACTTAGTTCTCTTGGTGCAAATATTAATATTTCACTGAAGAAATATGTGATTGCAAACTCATTCCTTTGATCTTTTTTGAGATGACATATATGTTATTTCTATGTCATTATGTCTCTAAAACAAAAATATGGATTCTGAAGTGTATACAGTCTCAAAGTATAACTTTTGGGGGAGAACCTGTATGCCTTTAACTTTATGAGTTACAAATAATTCCATGTGTTACCTTGGGTAATCCTTACAATAATCCTGAGATGTTACGAATGCATTACTGCAACCATTTTGTTTAGATGCAATGACAGGTTTAAAAAATGTGAAGTCTCCAATTATATGGCTAGTAAGCAAGAGAGCTAGGATTTGAAACTGAGTGTTTTTTCTAGTTCTCTCCCCTTTCAGAATTTTTCCTGTAACAGTTTCTGTCTATTTTTATTATGAAATTAGTCAGAGGATTTAGTAGAAAGTGAAAAATCTGAAAACTAGAAAGAAAGAAATCAAAATCACTCACAACTTAGAGATAACATTGTCTTGAACATTGTATTACTTTTTTGATCTGTTCTTGATCATAATATATCTTAAACAAAATTGATATATGTAGTAATTTTTTATTTTTACTCACCTGAATTATGCACATATTCTAATGGCATTAAATTATCTTCTGCATCACAGTTTTCTCTATTTTCTTTGAGCCTCTGGTGCAGAGAATTCAGGGTGCATTCCCACTTTCAAAATTTGTAGGGTCCTCCTCATTCCTGGTCCCCACTCCTATTCTACCTCACTCCTCCCACACCCACCTTTATAAACACTTATTCTCACATGTCTGATATATGACCCTAGATATATGGATATTTATATAAATAAATGTTATATAGATTAAAAATTTCAATTTCATGTTTTCCAAATTATTTAAATCATAATATGGTAATGATGGGGCTCACTTCTAATAATTTTTACCCATACTGTATTTTTTAGACTTTTTTTTTTTTTGAGAAGGAGTCTCACTCTGTCACCCAGACTGGAGTGCAGTGACATGATCTCAGCTCACTGCAACCTCCGTTGCCTGGGATCAAGTGATTCTTCTGCCTCAACCTCCTGAGTAACTGGGACTACAGGCACATGCCACCATACCTGGCTAATTTTTTGTATTTTTAGTAGAGATGGGAGTTCACCATGTTGGCCAAGCTAGTCCCAAACTCCTGACGTCACTTAATCTGTCTGCCTCGGTCTCCCAGAGTGCTGGGATTACAGGAGTGAGCCACTGCCCCTGGCCTGGATTTGTGATTTTTTAAAACTGTGGTTAACTGTTTCATAGTATCCATAGTGATTATTTATCACCCTTATTTAATTGGTAGATATTTCATAGTTGTAAACAATGCTGTGAGGGATATCTCTGAACATGTTGCCCTATGAATCTGAGTAAGAATCTCTCTGGGCCAGCCAAATCATGAGTGAATTCCCATTCACAATTGCTACAAAGAGAATAAAATACCTAGGAATACAACTGACAAGGGATGTGAAGGACTTCTTCAATGAGAACTACAAACCGCTGCTCAAGGAAATAAGAGAGGACACAAACAAAAGGAAAAAAAAACATCCCATGCTCATGGATAGGAAGAATCAATATCATGAAAATGATATTGGACCTCAGAATCAATATCATAAATCAATAGAATCAATATCATGAGAATCAGTATCATGAAATATCAAAAGTCAGTATCATGAAAATGATATTGGGCCATACTGCCCAAAGTAATGTATAGATTCAATGCTATCCCCAATCAAGCTACCATTGACTTTCTTCACAGAATTAGAAAAAACTACTTTAAATTTCATATGAAATAAGAAAAAGCCCATATAGCCAAGACAATCCTAAGCTAAAAGAACAAGGTGGGAGGCATCACGCTACCTGACTTCAAACTATACTACAAGGTGACAGTAACCAAAACAGCATAGTACTGGTACCAAAACATATATATAGACCAATGGAACAGAACAGAAGCCTCAGAAATAATGCCACACATCTACAACCATACAATATTTGACAAACCTGACAAAAACAAGCAATGGGGAAAGGATTCCCTATTTAATAAATGATGCTGGGAAAACTGGCTAGCCATATGCGGGAAAATGAAACTGGACCCCTTCCTTACACTTTATACAAAAATTAACTCAAGATGGATTAAAGACTTAAACGTATGACCTAAAACCATAAAGATCCTAGAAGAAAACCTAGGCAATATCATTCAGGACATAGGCATGGGCAAAGGCCTCATGACTAAAACACCAAAAGCAATGGTAACAAAAGCCCAACTTGACAAATGGGATCCAATTAAACTAAAGAGCTTCTGCACAGCAAAAGAAACTATCATCAGTATGAACAGGCAACCTACAGAATGGGAGAAAATTTTTGCAATCTATCCATCTGACAAAAGGCTAATATCCAGAATTTACAAGGAACTTAAAACAAATTTACAAATAAAAAAAAAACAAACCATCAAAAAGTAGCTAAAGGATATGAACAGACATTTCTCAAAAGAAGACATTTATGTGGCCAACAAACATATGAAAAAAGGTCATAATCACTGGTCATTAGAGAAATGCAAATCAAAACCACAGTGAGATGCCATCTCATACCAGTTAGAATGACGATCATTAACAAATCAGCAAACAGGTGCTGGAGAGAATATGGAGAAATAGGAATGCTTTTACACTGTTGGTGGGAGTGTAAATTAGTTCAACCATTGTGGAAGACAGTGTGGTGATTCCTCAAGGATCTACAACCAGAAATACCATGTGACCCAGCAGTCCCATTCCTGGGTATATACTCAAAGGATTATAAATCATTCTAGTATAAAGACACATGCACATGTATGTTTATTGCAGCACTGTTCATAATAGCAAAGACTTGGAACCAACCCAAATGCCCATCAATGATAGACTGGACAAAGAAAATGTGGCACATATATACCATGGAATACTATGCAGCCATAAAAAAGGATGAGTTCATGTCCTTTGCAGGGACATGGATGAAGCTGGAAACCATCATTCTCAGCAAAGTAACACAGGAACAGAAAATCAAACACCGTGTATTCTCCCTCATGAGTGGGAGTTGAACAATGAGAACACATGAACATAAGGAGGGGAACATCACACACTGGGGCCTGTCAGGGGATGCAGGGTTAGGGGAGGGATAGGATTAGGAGAAATACCTAATGTAGATGACGAGTTGATGACTGCAGCAAACCACCATGGCACGTGTATACCTATGTAACAAACCTGCACATTCTGGCCATGTATCCCAGAACTTAAAGTATAATGGATTAAGAAAATGTGGCACATATACACCATGGAATACTATGCAGCCATAAAAAAGGATGAGTTTGTGTCCTTTGTAGGGACATGGATGCAGCTGGAAACCATCATTCTTAGCAAACTATCACAAGAACAGAAAACCAAACACCGCATGTTCTCACTCGTAGGTGGGAACTGAACAATGAGATCACTTGGACTCGGGAAGGGGAACATCACACACCGGGGCCTATCATGGGGAGGGGGGAGGGGGGAGGGATTGCATTGGGAGTTATACCTGATGTAAATGACGAGTTGATGGGTGCAGCACACCAACATGGCACAAGTATACATATGTAGCAAACCTGCACGTTGTGCACATGTACCCTACAACTTGAAGTTTAATAATAATAAATAAATTAAAAAAATAAATAAATAAAAAAAAATAAAAAATAAAAAATAAAATAAAATAAAAATAGGAGAATAAAGTTTTGAGACCTATGGAACAGCAGGATGACAAAAGAAAAAGAATCTCACTGGGCTCTGTACTTAGAGTGTGATTTCCCAGTCATAGGGCATATACAGCTGAATTTCTATAAGTAATGCTAGATTTTTTTTTTGACACGTGCCACTTAAGTGTCTCATAAGCAATGCTGAAGGATGTCCATTTCACTAACTCTAGGAATGACCCAAGTTTTGAAACTTTTTGAAATCTAATGAGTGTCAAATGGGATATCATTCTAATTTGCATTTCTCAGTGCCAGTGAGTTTACGAAAATCTTTATATTCTGTTTATCCATCTGTGGTGCCTTACCTACAAATTGCTATTTTATACCCTTTGCACGTTTTCAATTGAATTTCTGTCTTTTAAAAATTTATATTCAGTTGCTTCCATAAATGTGACAGATATTTCATTTTATGGAAGTGTTAAAATTTATTTCACCTATTTCCTTTGTTGAATATTTTGATTGGATTCATTGGTTGACACTTTATATAATGGTGCCTTGAGTATTTCAGTACATTTGTATATATCTCTATTTAGTTCTTAAGCCATTTTTTTAAATAAAAAGAAAAAGAAGTACTGAGATTCAATAGTTCACGTTTGTTTAAAGTGTTAGGTAGGTTATAAGAAATTAGTTTGTATCAATACACACAGTGTATGAGACTTCCTAATTTCCCAAACCCTTGCCAACTTTGACTAATACCTTTATCTGAATAATCACTAATTGTTGAAAAAGTATCTGTGAGTTTCAATTAGCATTTCTTCAGTAACTAATACATTGACTAGAGTGCTATCAAACTCTTTAT
Organism: Chlorocebus sabaeus; assembly: GCF_047675955.1. Taxonomy (NCBI): domain Eukaryota; kingdom Metazoa; phylum Chordata; class Mammalia; order Primates; family Cercopithecidae; genus Chlorocebus; species Chlorocebus sabaeus. The sequence continues at coordinate 37,642,470 of NC_132926.1, read as the reverse complement.
TGATGTGCCAGTAACACAGGATTTTAATTATGCACATTTAAGATTTGCTTTTATACTGTATAGAGCTGGTCTCCCTTATTACTGTTTTTTTGTTTTTTATTGGCGAGAATTTTCCTGTATATTCTTCTTTATTTTTTTGTTTGAATTTTAGAATTAGTTTTTCTGATCTCCTCTTATGAAGTTCAGTGAGTTTTGTTTCTATTTTAGGATTTGGTTAAATTTATATATTACTTTTGACAGGTTTGAATCTACAATATTGAGCTTTTTCTAACCAAGAACATGGCATCTCTTTCAATTAGCTTACGCCCTCTTTATTCTTCAAGACCCTTCAAATTTGCTTCATACAGATTCTTACTTAGTGTATTTCTAGGTGGTATATCTTTTTTTAGAAGGAGGGAAGAAGAATTGCAATTTTTAATGAGATTTATTCCCCATTATAACTTCTAACTTGTTTGTATATATTAAGACTATTGATTCCTTATATTAATTGTGTATACTGAACTCCTTATTAAATTCTATTATTTTTTGTAATTGCTTTCCTGTTAATTTGCATAACTGGAAATATAATGTCATTGTTTGTAATAATACCATCTGCAAATAATGATAATTTTGACTCCTTTACAATTTTTTTCTCTTTAGTTGTTGTTGTTGTTGTTTTCTGTTTCCTAATTGCATTTCCAATCCTCCAGAACAATGTTAAATAAAAATAGTGGCTACACACACCTTTGTTTTATTTGTGGTTCTGACTGAGAGCGCTTCAAGTGCTTCCTTACATTGTGAGATAGCACATGTCATGATATTAGACAGTTACCATTTATTCTTACCTTAATAAAGAATTTTTGATTTTTAAAGAAATACATTTTTATTTTGTTAAAACATTTTCTAGCATCTATGAAGATAAATACAATTCTTTTTATATATGTTAGACATTTTAATTAATATTCTAAAGTTTACCTGCACTTTCATTCCTGGAATAAGCTCCACTTTGCCATGATGTATAATTATTTGAATGTATTTCTGGATTTTGTCAGTTAATATTGTATTTATAATTTTATGTATTTATTTAGAATTTTAAAATGATATTTATAAGTTAGATTGGCATATAGATTGATTTCATCTAATATTTCTGAACTTTTGATTTCAAAGCTTTGTTTATTTCATTAAAAATTATACAGATGCACACGGGTAGAATTTTAGACATTATGCTAACTGAAATAAGCCAAACACAGAAAGACAAATACTACGTGTTCTTACTTACATGTAGGATCTAAAACAATTGAACTCATAGAAGCAGAGAGTAGAATGGTGGTTATCAGAATTTGGGGTCAGAGGAATGAAGAGATGATAGTGAAAGGGTGCAAAGCTTTCACTATCATCGGTTAGATCATTTTTTGAGATCTATTGCACAGTGTGGTGACTATAGCTAATAAATAAGTACTGTACATTTCAAAATTTCCAAGAGAGTAAATTTCAAATTTTCTGAATGTCTGAAATGTTAAATATTTGAGGTGATGGAGATGTTGAGTAGCTAGATTTAATTATTTCCACATTGTATTAAGGAATCATAATATCACTTTGTGCCCCATAAGTGCACACAATAATATTTTGTCAACATGAAATAAAAAGTTACCTAAAAAAAAATCAGAAAAGTTTTTTTTTTTTTAAGATTTTCCTATGTAAGTAGAACTATGTAATAGAAATTCGCTCTAAAATTTGTGGTGTAGAGCTTTCAAGGGCAGTAATAGTTGGTCAACTTGTGTGCACTGACTTGCTCACTCTCTCTTGCTCTCTCTCTCTCTTCTCTCTCTCTCTCTCTGTCAGTGAAACTCAACTGAGAGTGGCTTAATGTGGACTAAGAAAGGTGATTGCTGCCATCTGTGGTTTCTGTTCTCACTGTATTGTTACTTGTATGTCTTATAACTTCTGACTGCTTGCTTATCATTGTCCTTGGAAAATTATTTGTGAATTATCCTGAAGTCTAGAATACATTTCCTTCCTCCAAGAGGCTTCTTCTACTTCCATAGGCACTCCCAATCAGGACTGTCTGGACTACTCAGGCTCTGTACCTGATGGAAGGCATAACTTCTGTCCTATATCCTTTCTGTTTTACTTTCTGGTTCGGCTTAGCACCACGTCAGTTCTTTCCATCTTTTATAGTATTTGAAGTGAGTAGTGGTAGTGAGGGGAAGGAGAGAGGGTTCCAGATCTGCCTTGCCCTTGTTCTGAGTTGCACTTGGGACCCTGGCTCAGCATAGGAGGATTCCAAGTATAGTGGGCCTTGTGTGTTGGCCTGTTTTTTCTCTAATTTAGGGATTGAAGCCACAGAACCAGAACCATGTTGTGGTATGAAAAGATGCCCTCCAAGCAGGAGCAGCTTTACTGCTCTGATACTGCGCTTACTTATCTTGCTAAAAACTTGGCTTGGGACTTTCCATTTTCTTTTAATATTAATATTTTACTGCTTTTTGTTTTAAACTTTATTTTAGACATCATGCTTAGACATTTTCAGTGGGAGAGTTGATTTGAATAACTGAGCCTGCTGTTAATGGAAATTAGAACTGTTTCTCAAATTATTGTTACCCTCTCTTTATTTCCACTTGACGTTTTTTTAATACCCCCATTCCCTAGTTATATTTAGCAGAGCTCCAGTGTTTCTCCTGATTCTACCTTAATTTAATACATTTTTACATTTCTATTTTACTTTTTCCTGAATTTTTCCAGTTTGCATTTCATTTTCTATGGTCTTGACATATTGTCTCTGAGCTCCTTCAACTCTGCTTTGTGCTTACATGTCAGACACTTGATTGCAGCATAATAGTTTTAACATTTGTGGTGAATTCAGGGTCACATTTTCTGATGTCTTTTATTGGTCAGCCATTTCTTCATATCATTTCATTCCTCCTGTTTCTATAGAATATCTTGTACATATTTAGGGATTGCTCATTTTGTTTGATTATTCATATTTGAAACAAGCAAATTTTTTCCTGGACCAGCTATTTAATAGAGTTTCTGTTGAGGAGGGATCATGAAGATTGGCCAGTATTTTCCCTATGATCTGAGCTTTGTTTTAGATTTAGTTTCTCCCATATTAAGGATATGATATCAGGAGACAGATAATTCAGAATGTAACATCTTTTGTCTCTGCTTCCAAAAATATAGATTAATTTCTGAACTTATGGTTTGCTCATCTGATGAGTTTCTAAGTAGGTGCTGTTGTGTCTGGCTGTTTCATAGTAGCCTCATTTGGGGACAACTCTGCTACCGGCCCACATGCCTCTTTGGTCTGCTGTCAACCAAGAATTCAAACGCATTCCAATCCTCAGCTTCAGGGGTGTACTTTGAGCAATTAACTCTCTGAGGCCACAATCTTGCTCCATTCCTTCTCTACACATTTTTTTTGCATTCTCTCCATTGCTTTTGGCAATCCTTTGACACGTCTTAAGATTTGAGGCTTTAGCTGTCTCTTCATTTAGCTGAAAATGGAATGTGCATGTTTGCTTTGTTGCTTTTAGATAGTTTCTTGGAAGAGAAATGTTGAAATGCTGACTTAATGACTTTATTTTCAAACCAAAAGTTGATTAAGAGGCATTTTTCTATGTTTTTCAATTCCATGAATAAATTTTAAATTTGTCAAACGCCCCTTGTTCATCTCTTATTTTTGGAATTCGGTGATTTTGAAGAGCGCATATTAAATTTTAATAATGCTATTTTAGAATATGCCAAAGTGATCACACAATTTTCATCCTTTGATCTGCTGATGCAATAAACTATATTAGTACACATGTAATATTAAATCTTTCTTCTATTCCTCAAATAAATTTCCCTGAAAAGCTAACAATAAAATAAGAAAAGGTAGACGCTCAATAAATATAACTGAATACTTTGTGTATATCATCTTTTTCAATCCTCACCACAGTCCTCTGAGATCAGTACTATTAATATTTTACAGTTGGGAAATGAAGAGTCATTGAAGTTAGGTTGTATAAGTTCACAAAGCAGTGTAAATGCCAAACTCAAGCTTTAAATAGGTTGGCTGACCTCATAACCCACCATTTTATTATTTTAATGTGCTAGTAAATTTAATTTACTAACATTTCATTAAACCTTTTAAATCTTTTCCAGTACATCTGTAAAATTTTGGTGTAATGGTTATTTTTGCTTTATAAAATGAAATGGAGAGTTTTACAATTTTCTGCATTTTTTATTGGAGAGGCAATGGAAGGCAGTAGTTATTTCTGCCTTAAACATTAGATGGTTATCACTTATAAAGCCATTTAAACACAGTGACTAATTTTAGAAGCAATTCTTCAACATTTATTTCTGTTTTTCCTAATGTTGTCATTTTTTTCAAGATTTTTTTTTTCTTTTTAGAAAAGTTTTGGTAATTTTATTTTTCTACCACTTGTTCTCTTTTATTTAAATTTCCATGTTCTTATAATACATAATTTATGTATATACATGCATACATACATGCCTGCCTGTGTAATATATATCCAGATAAATAGGTAGGAAAATATGTAAATACTCAAATGTGTTGTCATATTTTTGTCTTGAATTTTCCTTTCTTTTCTTGTGTTCTTTTCTTGATATACCAGGCTTAAGATCCCCTGTACCACACTCCAAAACCACCTCTTAAACTCATCAGCTTTTGCTTTTGTTTGTTTGAATGTATCTTTGTGGTTAATTAATTATTATTATTATTACTTGGGACAGTTTTGCTTTTGTCGCCCATGCTGGCATGCAATGGCAAGATCTCAGCTCACTGCAACCTCCTCCTCCTGGGTTCAAGCGATTTTCCTGCCTCAGCCTTCAAGTAGCTGGGATTACAGGCACCTGCCACCATGCCCAGCTCATTGTTGTATTTTTAGTAGAGATGGTATTTTACCATATTGGCCAGGCTGTTTTCGAACTCCTAACCTCAGGTGATCCACCCATCTTGGCCTCCCAAAGGGCTGGGCTAGTTATTTTCTCATAGATTTTCATCAAATGTGCTTTAATGTTTTCTTTCTAAAGCTTAAAGTTAAAAGTTAAGTATATTTTCTTTCATTTCTTTTAAGATATTGATCGAATTTAAAGGTGTAAATTTCTTTCTATTTAGATTTAGCCTTTTTCTATATTATAGTAATATTACTGTTATTATTTCTAAAAAGCTTAAGTTACAGTTTTGATTTTCCTTTTTTAAAAACAGTTTCCTTTGGTAAGTTTAAATTTTTTTATATTGTTTAATTCCACCTTTATTGAGTTGTATTAAAGAAAATGGTATATAATTTCTACCTTTGAGAATTTATGCTGGCCTTATTGCTACAGAATGAAACCAATTTTGGTAAATGTTCCATAATCTCTGGAAAATAAGGTGGCCTCTGGGTATGTGAAAAACTATTCTATATACAGTCATGCATTATATTTGAAACCTCAATATATTGTGTGTGTGTGTGTATATATATGTGTGTACATATATATATATAAATAAACCTTTGCTGCTGCTTCTGTCAAAAGCTGAGACTGGTATATTAAATTTTTCTAATTCATTGTGTTTCTAAAAATCTCTTATTTTCTGTAATTCTGACAATTTTTGATTACTATATTTCAATGCTGTGGTACTACCAAAGATTCATGACTCACATTTTAATGTCTTTTTCTACATTTAATTTTTGTTAATATAAATGACTTTTAAAAAAATTTTTACCTTGATTATCAAGCTTTGGTAATGTTTCCAACCTGATTTTTTTTGTTTGTTTTCTTTTTTTTTTATTTTTTAATTTTTATTATTTTTATTATACTTTAAGTTCTAGGGTACATGTGGATAATGTGCAGGTTTGTTACATATATATACCTGTGCCATGTTGGCGTGCTGCACCCATCAACTCGTCAGCACCCATCAACTCGTCATTTACATCAGGTATAACTCCCAATGCAATCCCTTCCCCGTCCCCCCTCCCCGTGATAGGCCCCGGTGTGTGATGTTCCCCTTTCTGAGTCCAAGTGATCCCATTGTTCAGTTCCCACCTATGAGTGAGAACATGCAGTGTTCAGTTTTCTGTTCTTGCGATAGTTTGCTGAGAATGATGTTTTCCAGCTGCATCCATGTCCCTACAAAGGACACAAACTCATCCTTTTTTATGGCTGCATAGTATTCCATGGTGTATATGTGCCATATTTTCTTAATCCAGTCTGTCACTGATGGACATTTGGGTTGATTCCAAGTGTTTGCTATTGTGAATAGTGCCGCAATAAACATACGTGTGCATGTGTCTTTATAGCAGCATGATTTATAATCCTTTGGGTATATACCCAGTAATGGGATGGCTGGGTCATATGGTACTTCTAGTTCTAGATCCTTGAGGAATCGCCATACTGTTTTCCATAATGGTTGAACTAGTTTACAATCCCACCAACAGTGTAAAAGTGTTCCTATTTCTCCACATCCTCTCCAGCACCTGTTGTTTCCTGACTTTTTAATGATTGCCATTCTAACTGGTGTGAAATGGTATCTCATTGTGGTTTTGATTTGCATTTCTCTGATGGCCAGTGATGATGAGCATTTTTTCATGTGTCTGTTGGCTGTATGAATGTCTTCTTTTGAGAAGTGTCTGTTCATATCCTTTGCCCACTTTTTGATGGGGTTGTTTGTTTTTTTCTTGTAAATTTGTTTGTGTTCTTTGTAGGTTCTGGATATTAGCCCTTTGTCAGATGAGTAGATTGCAAAAGTTTTCTCCCATTCTGTAGGTTGCCTGTTCACTCTGATGGTAGTTTCTTTTGCTGTGCAGAAGCTCTTTAGTTTAATTAGATCCCATTTGTCAATTTTGGCTTTTGTTGCCGTTGCTTTTGGTGTTTTAGACATGAAGTCTTTGCCCATGCCTATGTCTTGAATGGTATTACCTAGGTTTTCTTCTAGGGTTTTTATGGTATTAGGTCTAACATTTAAGTCTCTAATCCATCTTGAATTAATTTTCGTATAAGGAGTAAGGAAAGGATCCAGTTTCAGCTTTCTACTTATGGCTATCCAATTTTCCCAGCACCATTTATTAAATAGGGAATCCTTTCCCCATTTCTTGTTTTTCTGAGGTTTGTCAAAGATCAGACGGCTGTAGATGTGTGGTGTTATTTCTGAGGACTCTGTTCTGTTCCATTGGCCTATATCTCTGTTTTGGTACCAGTACCATGCTGTTTTAGTTACTGTAGCCTTGTAGTATACTTTGAAGTCAGGTAGCGTGATGCCTCCAGCTTTGTTCTTTTGACTTAGGATTGTCTTGGCAATGCGGGCTCTTTTTTGGTTCCATATGAACTTTAAAGCAGTTTTTTCCAATTCTGTGAAGAAACTCATTGGTAGCTTGATGGGGATGGCACTGGATCTATAAATTGTCTTGGGCAGTATGGCCATTTTCACGATATTGATTCTTCCTATCCACGAGCATGGTATGTTCTTCCATTTGTTTATGTCCTCTTTTATTTCACTGAGCAGTGGTTTGTAGTTCTCCTTGAAGAGGTCCTTTACATCCCTAGTAAGTTGGATTCCTAGGTATTTCATTCTCTTTGAAGCAATTGTGAATGAAAGTTCATTCATGATTTGGCTCTCTGTCTGTTACTGGTGTATAAGAATGCATGATCAAGTGGGCTTCATCCCTGGGATGCAAGGCTGGTTCAACATACGCAAGTCAATAAATGTAATCCAGCATATAAACAGAACCAAAGACAAAAACCACATGATTATCTCAATAGATGCAGAAAAGGCCTTTGACAAAATTCAACAGCCCTTCATGCTGAAAACGCTCAATAAATTTGGTATTGATGGAACGTAGCTCAAAATAATAAGAGCTATTTATGACAAACCCACAGCCAATATCATACTGAATGGGCAAAAACTGGAAAAATTCCCTTTGAAAACTGGCACAAGACAGGGATGCCCTCTCTCACCACTCCTGTTCAACATAGTGTTGGAAGTTCTGGCTAGGGCAATCAGGCAAGAGAAAGAAATCAAGGGTATTCAGTTAGGAAAAGAAGAAGTCAAATTGTCCCTGTTTGCAGATGACATGATTGTATATTTAGAAAACCCCATTGTCTCACCCCAAAATCTCCTTAAGCTGATAAGCAACTTCAGCAAAGTCTCAGGATACAAAATTAATGTGCAAAAATCACAAGCATTCTTTTTGTTTGTTTTCTTTCTGATGTGTCCTTGTTTTATGCCCTCCCACACACATCTATACACATATTTTTGTTTTTATTTCCGTGATTTGAGAGGAAAGCAAGTACAGTGAGACTTTATCAAATATATATTTATGTGTTTTATCTCTTTTAAGAAGGACACAAGAATCATCTCAGATCACTCTTGGAAGTACACCGACGTCGAGTTTCTTAAGGTGTGCTCCCTCAGAATGGTTTGGCACCTTGGAGTTGTGTAGGGGCCTTCCATAGGAAGTTAGATGAGAAGCGCATTTGTCTAAATAAACTTGATGTAACCAGAATCTTTATGTTTTAACTACTGAAAAGAATTTGCTTTAGGAAGAGGGAAATGTTTTTGTGTCTAGCAGGTTGTCATTGGGAATACATCCTATGGCAGTATTCCCGAGGAGGGTGAGGTGACTTCCTAGTAGGTCTTTATGGCAACTGAGAGAGCTAAGCGCTAAGAGCTGTAACCCTAGGAAACCACGCCTGGATTACTAATGCACGGTACTTGCCTTGATCATGTCTTCTTAAGGAATCAAGACAGCTTGGGCAGTTCTCTGAAGAACTGAATATTTCTCCCAGTAGTGGGCCAGCAGCGTTTTTGAGTTATAAACAACCATTCTTCATTCACAACTCCTTGTGGAAATCAGAAGGAATAGTTTTAGCGGACACATCTCACTCCAGGACACTTTCTACCATGTACGTCCTTCAGATTAACCTTCCTGAGTGTGAGTAAATCCCTGGGGCTCATGGATTTCCAGAGAGGATAGACGAATATCAGTTAGAAGCTATCAAACCTCCTGCAAGTGCAGCATTTGTAGGTGAGAACAATTGGAAAAATAAGAGAAGTGACCATATCTAAAACCTAAATTCATGGAACAGGATATGTATCATATTTTCATTCAAATTGTGGTCACTCCTAAGTTAAAAAATGTTTGAAATTTATTTTTATTTAACAAGATACACATCGAAATAAAAATTGACTATTGACTGTAAGATAGAAATTTTAGGATAATTCTTAATTCTCCCTTCCATTTGTTCTCATCTCAACATTTGTTCATATAATTTTGGATTTGGAACCTCAAATTACTATTAGCTAATCACAATTTGTTCAGTGATGTGTCCAATCTAAAACTATTTTGGATTTTTTTGCTACATTTTAAAACTGTATTGACAAAAATTATTTTAACGTTACTTTGTTTAATTCAGTTTTATTCATAGTTACGACTTATGACAACCATTTCCTCTGGAAATATATTCTTATTCATCTCTAGAAAGCTGTTACCATCAACAAGTAATTTATTTTTTAAGAAGAATGTGTGGGTGCTACACACATAACATCCTTTCTCTTTTTGACTTCTTATATATAATTGCAATTAAAATTACAAATATTTTTGTCTATATCCATTACTTTATTATATTTAAAGTATCTGCTCCATTCACATTTCTTTCCTCAACTCAGCAAAGTTTTCTTTTATTGTTTCTTATTTTCTTTTATTATTTCTTATTTTTGTCTTAAAATAAGAAATTTTTCTATCTCCTTTGGGATTCTTGTTATATACTCATCCTTTCTCTCATCTTTTACATTATGTTAATATTTTGTCAACATCTTTGAATTTCTTGAATTTGTCAAAATCAATTTATGGGGAGTGTCCAACTTTCTGCTTACTATGCTAATATTTTAAAAGGAAATCTTTATATAATCTTTGCTGATTTTGAAATATTTCTTCTAAAACAAATGCTAAGCTCTATTTTCACATGTAAAATACTTTCTTGAATCATTTTGGAAACACCAATTAGAAATTCTTTAATATGCTCTTCTATTTCTCACAGTTAAAGAAGAATCTCCTTTGATACCTTTTTTTTTTTTTAAAGTAATTCTCTCTTTTTGAACTGCACTGTAAGTTTAGAAGTATTTTCTCTATTTTCTCATTGAAAGAAACCCAGAGGAATTTTTGCCCCCTATTTAAGTTATTTCCTCTGGGAGAAAGCCCTGCCTCATATAATTCTTTCATTGTTTGAGTGTTGCAACACTACCTTTTCTCATCTCACTTACTGAGGGAATGTTAGTGGAGATTTAGTGAAGTACTTTACTTCTTCTTCAGGAAACCTTCCCTCTCATAAGAAAGGAAACAATTGTCTTTCATTCTATCTGTATTCTATTTTTTCTGCAGATATCTTAGCAGAAATTATTTGACTTTTCTGAGATCTTCCTTATTTCAATCACTGATGAAGGCTTTCCCTATTAAAAATCCATACAAAATTTTTACAGAAGTGGGGCAACAAGGTGAGTGGGCTTGTTTATAGCATATTTTACTATGTATTTCATAACATATTACAATATGTACTATGTACTTATTTAATATCATGTATACACCACACATGCTACACGCACAACATCATGTATTTTACAGAAATCTGTAATCTTTTGTTAATATCTAGTTGTCTTTCTATTACGGCATGCATTCTCTTCATTCCATACTTCTCCTAATCACTGTAAGATCTCAGAGCCTTTACTGAGAAGAGCAGGTCAATTCAATGTGAACTCCCCTAGCTTACTTTTTCCTACATCCAAAATTATAATACCACTTTCTCTCTTTTTTAAACCTTTCTTCCTTGTAAGGGATCTCTATCCATTCTCGTATTCCTATTTCTCTGAGTCTTCGGTTCCTCGATTGTCTTTTTTTCCCCTTGCAACGAATTTCCTTTTACACTTTTTCCTAGATGGAAAATCTGCTCAAGTATTCCTTATCCTGAAAATCCTTCCTTTGAGAAATAAGTCTACCCATGATGCATACTTTTTATGACAATGCACTTATTCCTCAACCACAAAGCTTTTCCTGTTAAAATAATTTTTTTGAAAGTAACACTTCTAAATGGTGGCTGTAACTCCTTATTCTCCTACCAATCTTTGTGGCCTATAACATCATTAGTCATCCCTTCTATATTGTAGAAACTCTTTCCACTTCTGAGACCTAGGTTTATTCCCGTTTATTTTCCTTACTTTCTGATCATTTTTTTTTCTAGCTTTACTAACTCTTCTGATTCTTCCCTCTCCCTAAGGTTTCTGGTACACTGCTGGACTTCTTTCCCTGTACTCTCCTTGTTGGTGAATTCTTCCCTTCTTAATTTTAGTCTGATGGCTCTTGAATCTTTATCTTGTATTTTGAGCGCATCCTTCTAAGATCATAACCTTTTTTCTCAATCATCAGATAGGCACTATCTACAGACTCCTAGCATCAATGTTCAGAATCTTGTAATCGCCTCCCTTTCTCTTCCCACATCCACTAGTAGCCAAATGCTGTCAGTTTTTCCATTTGTGTATTTCGTTTCATTTCTACCTTTGGCCTCATCTCAATTTACTAAGAGCAATCCCATACGTTACTCTTGTATCATGTGCAGTAATAGACTCGAAGTTACTATGATTGCCTTCTCATAAGCAGTGATGTGAACAGGCTATTCAAGACCAATTTCTGCTGTGACCAAACACTCTGAAGGCTCTACTCATATTCACATACCATGTGAATCTTTCATAATACAAAAATATCTATTGATGATAATATACTCCTTTGAAGTTCCATCTCTTCCTACTGCAGGAGAGTAATGTTGTAAGTACTTAAACAGTATAAAGGGATGAACTTAAAATATTTTTATTTTTAATAACTTTCAGAAAACCATGTTCTGGGCCTTATCTCTTATGACTTATTGCAAAAAAAAAAAGCCATGCCAGCACACAAGTGACTCATGTAGTTCCTTGTAACACCATTCTGCCCAGAAAATTATCTAGCTTGGAAGTTAGAATAAATCCTGGTGTGTGACAGAAGAGAGAAATAGTTTGCAAATATTTGGCCAAGCAGTATTTTTAAACAATACACTTACTGAACTATGGGATTTTAAATTCTGTAATGATATAGAGTCTTTTTGTGTGTGTGTATGTGAAATTGGTTTGGAGACAGGGCCTGGGACTAACAGTGTAGGCTTGAGCGTTAAGTGATTAAATCCCATTATGTAGGGTTCAATATGAAGCCCGGGCAATGATGGCAGCTTATGTGTACACAGCACATTAGAGTTCATGAAATACTTTTATCCATTCTGTTTCACTAATCTTCACAGCATCTCTATAATATAGGTAGAAAATGCTGCACTATTTTTAATTAATAGGTAAAGAAAAATCATGTTTGGAGGGATTTGAGTGGCTTGAGCATGTGAAGCAGCTAGAAAGTATCAGATTCTTGTCTTCAGTTCTTGCTTCTAATCCCAAGACCAGTGTTTATCTCCATAGTTCATTTGACTATGATTAAATCCTATTATTTCAGTTATTTTAGAGGCATAAAATAATAACAATTTGTTACACTCACAGATTCAGATTCTGTGAATTAATGATACAATCAAGGCACAGCCGTTGCCTTGTCTCTCCAGTTCTAGCTTCTGACTCCAAGATCAGTGTATAAAGTGTTATACAAACTTATCTTGTTTATACACATATTAAATGCTCTTGTAATTTTATAAGTCTTCTCCGTATTTTGAGTATGAGCTCTTCATCTGATTTCATATTACTCATCTTTGTATCTCTAGAGACTGTTAACAATCACTGGTACTTGTTGCTGTCCACTATGTTGATATTTGATAAACAAAAACATAATAACAACTAACATTTATTGGTGTTTTCTTTGTTTCAGATACTGTTAATCACTTTATTAACTTGCTTAATTCTTATCAATATTGTATGAGTTAGACATGTGATATGGTTTGACTCTGTGTCCCTACCCAAATCTCACATTGAATTGTAATAATCTCCACATGTTGATTGGGACCAAGTGGAGGTAATGCAATCATGGGGTTTCTAGCATGCTGTTCTGGTGATAGTGAATGAGTCTCATGAGATTTGATGGTTTTATAAGCATCAGGCATTTCCCCTGTCTGTGCTCATTCTCTCTCCTGCTGCCCTGTGAAAAGGTGCCTTCCGCCATGATTGTAAGTTTCCTGAGGCCTCCCAGCCATGCCAAACTGTGAATAATTAAACCTCTTTCTCTTATAAATTATCTAGTCTCGGGTATTTCTTCGTAGCAGTGTGAGAATGGACTAATACAGCATGGCAATTATCATCCCTCTTCTATAGAGGAAGAAACTTGAGCCAAGAAAGATCAAGTAATGTAACCAAAGTTACACAACCAATAAGTAGTAGAGCTTATATTTGAACTCAGAACTCATTTAACCATTGTGCTCCACTGACTTTCAGTATTTGAGTTTATTTTATGACAAGCTAGGTGATAATAGTTAATGCAGTGGTTTCAACAAGGCCATATATTTTTGACAGTCTTTCCATGGAAAAGTGTGAGTTTACATCTCCTCTTGTTGAATCTGGAGAGTATAATAAAATTGATGTTATTCGGCTTCCAAGACTGAGCCATAAATGGTCATGCAGCTTCCCCTCTGTTATATGGAAAATCTGCTCATAAAGCTCTGACTGCCATGCAAGTAGTCCAGCAAACTTGAGGATGTCCTGCTGTGAGAAACCCTATCCCTCTGCAGAAGTCATATGTTGTTAGCAGTGATTAACAGTCCCAGCTGATACTAGCATTCAAGTGGACCCAGACACAATATTACACATAAATGAAGAATCACTCCTGTCCCAGGGGTTCAAGTCACTCCTAGCCATTCTAGTTTACCCAACTGAGACACCAGACATTATGGACTAGAGAAGTCATCCCTGCTGTGCCTTGTCCGTATCATTATTTTATAGAACGTGTGAGTGTAACAAATGGTTATTGTTTTATGCCTCTAAAATAACTGAAATAATAGGATTTAGTCATAGTCAAATGAACTCCTCTGTATTCTGAAGCCAACTTACTTTCTGAGAGTATAAAATAATAATAGTATAGGGCTATTAAGTTCAACCAATCAAATATGTCCTATATTACACATCCCACACTTGAGAGTGCTCTGCATTAGCTGACTGAAGTGTTTAAAGGGGTTGGCCTGTTGGACAGCTCTTTGCTTCCAGAAAAGCCACAGGAATATGGAATCTCTTGTTTATATTCTGCTGAGCTCAGTGTGTTGTGTGTTTGTTCCTGGCTTCTTGCCCAACAAACCTTGGCAACCATATAGCTTGCTTCTTGATTATTTAGCAACCGGGTATGAACTGATGCTGCTGTACTGAGGTTTTATTCTCTACATACCTGGTGTATTGGCCAGTTTCATTCACTGTATAAACCACTTTCTATCTCTACATTTGTCGAGGACTAGCCAGGCCCAGAGATAGTCAGGAATGACAAATATTAGTTCAAGCTTTCTTCTTGAGCTGGATACATTTACTTGGTTTGGTCTTTGTATACTATTTTATAAACTAAGGATATCAATTTGTGCCTCCATGTCATAGCAATCACTAATAACTAGGGAGGTTTGTAAACTCTGGACACCCAAAAGCAATAAAAGACTCTGCTGCAGAATGCATATCAGTAACTACTGTTGTGATGTGTTCTCTGAGTCCAAATTTCTATTCAAGCCATTCAGTACTTTATTCATTCATTGAAAAATTATTAATTAACGTCCATATGTGAAACACTCTGCTAGAGGTTGATAATGAGGCAGCACACAAAGCCAATATGTTCCCAGCTCTTATAGACTCTATAAACTAGTGAAGAAATTTTTCAGATAAAATACCAGTGGAATGGAAATTGGAATTTGCTTTTCACAAATTTCTGATATGTAAAGATGAATATTGTGCTTTGCATGCAACAGCATATACACATATCTCCTACCTCTTCATATCTCTTACCTCTTCTTGCCCATATCCAGCAGCAGCAATACTGTTCAATATTTCCTTTTAATAAAATTTAATTTAATTTTTAATTGACACATAATTGTGCATATTTATGGACTACAGAGTGATGTTTTTATACATGTTTATAATGTGTAATGATAAAATCAGAGGGACTAGTATACCCGTCTCTTCAAACATTCATCATTTCTTTGTGTTGGAAACGTTAAAAATCCTCTCTTCTAGCTATTAGAAAATACACAATAAAGTATTGTTACTAATAGTCATCCTACAGAGCTATCAAACATTAGAACTAATTCCGCCCATCTAGTTACAATTTTGTATTTATTAACCAATTTCTCACTATCATTCCCTATACCTTACCTTTCCAAGGCTCAAAAAAACCCCACAATTCTATTCTCTACTTCTGTGAGCTCAAGCTTTTTAGCTCAACACGTACAAGTGAGAACCTGTGGTTTTTTTCTTTCTGCGCTTGACTTATTCACCTAAAATGATGTAATCCAGGCTTATCTATGATGCTGTGAATGACAAGATTTTATTCTTTTTATGGCTGAATAGTAGTCCACTGGTATAGATACAACATTTTCTTTACTCACTCATCTGTCATTGTAAACTTAGGATGATTTCATAACTTGATTATTGTGAATAGTGCCACAATAAACATGGGGGTGTAAGTATCTCTTCAGTACACTGATTTTCTTTCCTTTGGATAAATATTCAGCAATAAGATTGCTGGATCATATGGTAGTTATATTTTTAGCTTTTTGAAGAAAGGCCACACTGTTGTGTTTTTAACCATGGGACACCATGCAGCATTTCTATTTCTTTAGATCTACAAAGTGAAAATTTGTTTTTTTGTTAAAATTAGATTTTATGTATTTTATTTCATATTCTATTCTTTAAAACTTTTATTTTAGCTTCAGGGGTATATGTGCATATTTGTTATATAGGTAAATTGCATTTCACGGGGGTTTGTTATACAGATTATTTTGCTACCCATGTAATAAGCACAATACTTGAGAGGCATTTTTAATCCTCACTCTCCTCCCTCACTCCGCCTTCAACAGACACCCTGATGTCTCTTGTTGCCTTCTTTGTGTTCATATGTATTCAACGTTCAGCTCCTATTTATAAGGTAGAATATGCAGCTTGGGTTTCATGTTCCTTTGTTAGTTCACTTAGGATAATGGCCTCTAGCTCTATCCATGTTTCTGCAAAGAATATAATTATGTTCTTTTAAGGCTGCATAGTATTTCATGGTATATATGTACCACATTTTCTTTATCCAGTCTACCACTGATGGGGAGGGATTTAGGTTGATTTCATGTCTTTGCTATTGTGAGTAGTGCTATGATGAACATACATGTGCATGTGTCTTTATGGTAGAATGGTTTCTATTTCCTTGAGTATATACCCAATAATGGGATTGCTGGGTCAGATGGTAATTCTACTTTGAGTTCCTTGAGAAATCACCAAACTGCTTTCCACAGTGGCTGAACTAATTTACATTACCAATGGCAGTGTAAAAGTGTTGTCTTTACTATGAAACCTTGAGAACATGTTATTTTTTGACTTTTAATAATAGCCCCTCTGACTGGTGTGAGATGGTATCTCATTGTGGTTTTGATTTGCATTTCTCTAATGATTAGTGATGTTGAGCATTTTATCACATGTTTGTTTGCTCTTGGTATATTTTCTTTTGAAAAGTGTCTGCTCGTGTCCTTTGCTCACTTTTTAATGGGGTTGCTTGTTTTTTTGCTTTTTGATATAAATTTCTTATAGATTGTGGATACTAAACCTTTGCACAGTTTGGAAATATTTTCTCCCATTCTGTAGATTGTCTGTTCACTCTGTTGATAGTGACTTCTGCTGTGGAGAAATGCTGTAGTTTAATTAGGTTCCATTTGTCAATTTTTTTTTATTGCAATGGTTTATGGCATTTAGGCTTTATATTTAAGCCTTTAATCTGTCGTGAGTTCATTTTTATATGTAGTATAATGAAGGGGTGCAGCTTCAATCTTCTGCATGTAGCTAGCCAGTTATTGCAGCACCATTTATTGAATAGGGAGTTCTTTCCCTATTGCTTATTTTTGTGGATTTTGTCGAAGATCAAATGGTTGTAGATGCGCAGTATTATTACCGGGTTCTCTATTCTGTTCCATTAGTCTATGTGTCTGTTTTTGTATTTGTACTATGCTGTTTTGGTTCTGGTAGTCTCATAATAGTTTAAAGTCAGGTAACGTGATGCCTCCAGCTTTGTCTTTTTGTTTAGGATTGTCTTGCCTATTCAAACTCATTTTTTGTTTCATATGAATTTTAAATTAGTGTTTTTAATGCTGTGAAAAATGTTATTGGTAATTTGATAAAAATAGCATGGAATCTGTAAACTTCTTTGGGCAGTATGGCCATTATTAACAATATGTATTCTTCCCATCCATGAACATGGAATGTTTTTAAATTTGTTTGTGTCATCCCTGATTTCTTTGAGCAGTGTATTGTAATTCTCGTTGTAGAGATAGATCTTTCACCTCCTTAGTTAGCTGTATTCCTAGGTATTTTATTTTTTATGTGGCTATTGTGAAAGGGATTGCATTCATGACTTGGTTCTCAGCTTGGATGTTATTGGTATATAGAAATGTTACCAATTTTTGTACATCAATTCTGTTTCCTGAAACTTTACTGAAATTGTTTATCAAATCAAGGAGTTATTGGGCAGAAAGTATGGGGTTTTCTAGGTATAAAATCATGTTGTTTACAAACAGGAATAGTTTGACTTCCTCTCTTCCTATTTGGATGTCTTTTATTTATTTCTCTTATCTGATTGCTCTGGCCAGGCCTTCCAGTATTATGCTGAATAGGAGTGGAGAAAGAAGGCATCCTTGTCTTGTGATGGTTTTCAAGGGGAATTCTTCTAGCTGTTGCTTATTCAATAAGATGTGGGCTGTGCATTTGTCATAGATAGCTCTTATTATTTTGAAGTATGTTTCTTCAATGCTCAATTTGTTGAAGGTTTTTAACATTAAGGGGTGTCAAAATTTATTGAATGCCTTTTCTGCATTTATTGAGATAATCATGTGGTTTTTATTTTTATTTCTGTTTATGTGATGAATCACATTTACTGATTCATGTATGTCGAACTGACCTTGCATCTCAAAGTTAAAGCCTACTTGTTCATGATGGATTAGCTGTATTATATGCTGCTGTATTTAGTTTTCCAATATTCTGTTGAGGTTATGTGTTTCTGTTTTCATCAAGTATATTAGCCTGAAGTTTTCTTTTCTGTGTGTGTCTTTGCTAGGTTTTGATATCAGGATGATGCTGGACTCATAGAATGAGTTAGTAAGAAGTCCCTCCTCCTCTTTAATTTTTGGGAATATTTTCAGAAGGAATTGTACCAGCTCCTTTTCTTTAATTATACTTAAATTTCTGGAATACATGTGCAGAACGTGCAGGTTTGTTACATAGATATACACGTGCCATGGTGGTTTGCTGCATCCATCATCCCGTCATCTACATTAGGTATTTCTTGTAATGCTATCCCTCCCCTAGCCCCTTATCCCCTGACAGGCCCCAGTGTGTGATATTCCCCTCCCTGTGTCCATGTGTTCTCACTCAGAACTCCCACTTCTGAGTGAGAACATGTGGTGTTTGGTTTTCTGTTCCTGTGTTACTTTGCTGAGAATGATGGTTTCTAGCTTCATCCATGTCCCTGCAAAGGACATGAACTTATCCTCTTTTATGGCTGCATAGTATTCCATGGTGTATATGTGCCACATTTTCTTTATCCAGTCTATCATTGATGGGCATTTGGGTTGGTTCCAAGTCTTTGCTATTATGAACAGTGCTGCAATAAACATAAGTGTGCATGTGTCTTTATAGTAGAATGATTTATAATCCTTTGGGCATATACCCAGTAATGGGGTTGCTGCATCACATGGTATTTCTGGTTCTAGATCCTTGAGGAATCACCACACTGTCTTCCACAATGGTTGAACTAATTTATACTCCCACCAACAGTGTAAAGGCATTCCTATTTCTCCACATCCTCTCCAGCATCTGTTGTTTCCTGACTTTTTAATGATCACCATTCTAACTGGCGTGAGATGGTATCTTATTGGGATTTTGATTTGCATTTCTCTAATGACTAGTGATGATTGGCTTTTTTTCATATGTTTTTTGGCCACATTAATGTCTTCTTTTGAGAAGTGTCTGTTCATATCCTTTGCCCATTTTTTGTGGGGTTGTTTGTTTTTTTCTTATAAACTTGTTTAAGTTCTTTGTAGATTCTGGATATTAGCCCTTTGTAAGATTGATAGATTGCAATTTTTCCCCATTCTATAAGTTGCCTGTTCACTGTGATGATAGTTTGTTTTGCTGTACAGAAGCTCTTTAGTTTAATTAGATCCCATTTGTCAACTTTGACTTTTGTTGCCATTGCTTTTGCGGTTTTAACCATGAAGTCTTTGCCCATGCCTATGTTCTGAATGGTATTGCATTGGTTTTCTTCTAGGATTTTTATGGATTTAGGTCTTATGTTTAAGTCTTTAATACATCTTGAATTAATTTTTGTTAAAGATGTAAGGAAGGGGTGCAGTTTCAGTTTTCTACATATGGCTAGCCAGTTTTGCCAACACCATTTATTAAATAGGGAATCCTTTCCCCATTGCTTGTTTTTGTCAGGTTTGTCAAAGATCAGATGGTTGTAGATATGTGGCATTATTTCTGAGGCCACTCTTCTGTTCCATTGATCTATATATCTGTTTTGGTACTAGTACCATGCTGTTTTTGTTACTGTTGCCTTGTAGTATAGTTTGAAGTCAGGTAGCATGATGCCTCCAGCTTTGTTCTTTTTGCTTAGGATTGTCTTGGCTATATGGGCTCTTTTTTTGGTTTCATATGAAATTTAAAGTAACTTTTTCTAATTCTATGATGAAGGTCAATGGTCTTGATGAGGATGGCATTGAATAAATTACTTGGAGCAGTATGGCCATTTTCATGATATTGATTTTTCCTATCCATGAGCATGGAATGTTTTTCCATTTGTATGTGTCCTCTCTTATTTCCTTGAGCAGTGGTTTGTAGTTCTCCTTGACGTGTTCCTTTACATCCCTTGTAAGTTGCGTTCCTAGGTATTTTATTCTCTTCGTAGCAATTGTGAATGGGAGTTCACTAATTATTTCGTTTTCTGTTTATCTATTATTGGTGTATAGAAATGCTTGTGATTTTGTATTTTTGTCACCAACAGGCCTGCCTTACGAGAGCTTCTGAATGAAACAATAAACATGGAAAGGAAAAACCGCTACCAGCCATTGCAAAAACAGACCAAACTTTAAAGACCAACTACACTATGAAGAAAATGCATCAACTAACGGGCAAAATAACCAGCTAGCCTCGTAGTGATTGGATCAAATTCACACATAACAATATTAACCTTAAATGTAAATAGGCTATATGCCCCAGTTAAAAGACACAGACTGGAAAGTTGGATAAAAAGTCAAGACCCACTGATGTTCTGTATTCAGGAGACCTATCTCATTCACAAAGACACACATAGGCTCAAAATAAAGGGTTGGAGGAATATTTACCAAGCTGATGGAAAGCAAAAAAAGCAGGGGTTGCAATCTTAGTCTCTGATAAAACAGACTTTAAACCAACAAAGATCAATAAAGACAAAGTAGAGCATTACGTAATGGTAAAGTGATCAGTGCAACAAGAAGAGCTAACTATTCTAAGTATATATGCGTCCAATACAGGAGCACCCAGATTCATAAAGCAAATTCTTAGAGACCTACAAAGAGACTTAGACTCCCACACAATAATAGTGGGAGACTTTAACACCCCGATGTCAATATTAGACAGATCAATAAGACAGAAAATTAACAAGGACTTGAACTCATCTCTGGACCAAGCTGACCTAATGGACATCTAGAGAACTCTCCACCCCAAATCAACAGAATATACATTCTTTTCAGCACCACATAGCATTTGTTCTAAAATTCAGCACATAATTGGAAGTAAAACACTCCTCAGCAAGTGCAAAAGAATGGAAATCATAACAAACGGTCTCTCAGATCACAGTGCAATCAAATTAGAACTCAGGATTAAGAAATTCACTCAAAACTGCACAACTCCATGGAAACTGAACAACCTGCTCCTAAATGACTACTGGGTAAATAATGAAATTAAAGCAGAAATAAATAAGTTCTTTGAAACCAATGAGAATAAAAACACAATGTACCAGAATCTCTGGGACACACCTAAAGCAGTGTTTAAATGGAAATTTATAGCACTAAGTGCCCACAGGAGAAAGCAGGAAAGATCTAAAATCGACACCCTAACATTACAATTAAAAGAACCAGAGAAGCAAAAACAAATAAATTCAAAAGCTAGCAGAAGACAAGAAATACTTAAGATCAGAGCAGAACTGAAGGAGATAGTGACACAGAAAACCCTTCAAAAAAATCAATGAATCCAGGAGCTGTTTTTTTTTAAAGATTAAGAAAATAGACCACTAGCCAGACTAATAAAGAATAAAAGAGAGATGAATCAAGTAGACACAATAAAAATTGATAAAGGGGAGATCACCACTGATCCCACAGAAATACAAACTACATCAGAGAATACTAGAAACACCTCTATGCAAATAATCTAGAACATCTAGAAGAAATGAATAAATTCCTGGACACATACACCCTCCCAAGACTAAACCAGGAAGAAGTCAAATCCCTGAATAGACCAATAACAAGTTCTGTAATTGAGGCAGTAATTAATAGCTTACCAACCAAAAAAAGTTCAGGACCACATGGATTCACAGCCAAATTCTACCAGAGTTAAAAGGAGAAGCTGGTACCATTCCTTCTGAAACAATTCCAAACAATAGAAAAAGAGGGAATCCTCCCTAACTCATTTTATGAGGCCAGCATCATCCTGATACCAAAACCTGGCAGAGACACAACAAAAAAAGAGAATTTTAGGCCAATATCCCTGATGAACATCGATGCGAAAATCCTCAATAAAATACTGGCAAACTGAATTCAGCAGCACATCAAAATCTTATCCAACACGATCAAGTTGGCTTCATCCCTGGGATTCAAGGCTGGTTCAACATATGCAAATCAATAAACATTATCCATCACATAAACAGAACCAATGACAAAAACCACATGATTATCTCAATAGATGCAGAAAAGCCCTTCAATGACATTCAACACCCATTGATGTAAAAAACTCTCAATAAGCTAAGTATTGATGGAACGTATCTCAAAATAATAAGACCTATTTATGAAAAACTCACAGCCAATATCTCACTGAATGGCCCAAAGCTGGTAGCATTCCCTTTGAAAACTGGCACAAGACAAGGATGCTCTCTCTCACCACTCCTATTCAATATAGTATTGGAAGTTCTGGCCAGGGCAATCAGGCAAGAGAAAGAAATAAAGGATATTCAAATAGGAAGAGAGGAAGTCAAATTGTCTCTGTTTGCAGATGACATGATTGTGTTTTCAGAAAATCCCATTATCTCAGCCCAAAATCTCCGTAAGCTGATAAGCAACTTCAGCAAAGTCTCAGTATACAAAATCAGTGTGTAAAAATCACCAGCTCCTTTTTATACATCTGATAAAATTTGGCTATTAATCCTTCTCATTCTGGGCTTTTCTTTTATTGGTCAGCATTTTATTACTGAATGAATTTTGAAAGTCATTATTGGTCTTTGTTCAGGGGTTCAATGTTTTACTGGTTCAATTTTGGGAGGTTGTATGATTCTAGAAACATCCACTTCTTCTAGGTTTTCTAGCTCTCATGTGCATATAGGTTTTTATAGTATTCTCTGAGGGCTGTTTATATTTCTATAAGGCTGGTGGTAATGTCCCCTTTGTCATTTCTGATTGTGTTTATTTGAATCTACTCTCCTTTTTTTCTTTTTTAGTCTAGTCAGCAGTCTATCTTGTTTATATTTCAAATAACAGATTTTTGATTTGTTTATCTTTTGAATCTTTTTTGTGACTCAATTTTCTCCAATTCAGCTCTGATTTGGGTTACTTATTTTCATCAATTATCTTTGGAATTGGCTGCTCTTGTTTCTCTAGTTCCTGTGGTTGTGATGTTAGGTTGTTAATTTGATGTCTTTCTGCTGTTTTGATGTGGGCATTTAGCACCATAAACTCCCCTCTTAACACTACTTCAGCTGTGTCCCAGAGATACTGGTATGTTGTATCTTTATTCTCATTAGTTGCTAATAATTTATTGATTTCTGCCTTAATTTCATTGTTTACCCAAAGGTCATTCAGAAGCAAGTTGTTTAATTTTTGGGAATATTTTCAGAAGGAATTGTACCAGCTCCTTTTCTTTAATTATACTTAAATTTCTGGAATACATGTGCAGAACGTGCAGGTTTGTTACATAGATATACACGTGCCATGGTGGTTTGCTGCATCCATCATCCCGTCATCTACATTAGGTATTTCTTGTAATGCTATCCCTCCCCTAGCCCCTTATCCCCTGACAGGCCCCAGTGTGTGATATTCCCCTCCCTGTGTCCATGTGTTCTCACTCAGAACTCCCACTTCTGAGTGAGAACATGTGGTGTTTGGTTTTCTGTTCCTGTGTTACTTTGCTGAGAATGATGGTTTCTAGCTTCATCCATGTCCCTGCAAAGGACATGAACTTATCCTCTTTTATGGCTGCATAGTATTCCATGGTGTATATGTGCCACATTTTCTTTATCCAGTCTATCATTGATGGGCATTTGGGTTGGTTCCAAGTCTTTGCTATTATGAACAGTGCTGCAATAAACATAAGTGTGCATGTGTCTTTATAGTAGAATGATTTATAATCCTTTGGGCATATACCCAGTAATGGGGTTGCTGCATCACATGGTATTTCTGGTTCTAGATCCTTGAGGAATCACCACACTGTCTTCCACAATGGTTGAACTAATTTATACTCCCACCAACAGTGTAAAGGCATTCCTATTTCTCCACATCCTCTCCAGCATCTGTTGTTTCCTGACTTTTTAATGATCACCATTCTAACTGGCGTGAGATGGTATCTTATTGGGATTTTGATTTGCATTTCTCTAATGACTAGTGATGATTGGCTTTTTTTCATATGTTTTTTGGCCACATTAATGTCTTCTTTTGAGAAGTGTCTGTTCATATCCTTTGCCCATTTTTTGTGGGGTTGTTTGTTTTTTTCTTATAAACTTGTTTAAGTTCTTTGTAGATTCTGGATATTAGCCCTTTGTAAGATTGATAGATTGCAATTTTTCCCCATTCTATAAGTTGCCTGTTCACTGTGATGATAGTTTGTTTTGCTGTACAGAAGCTCTTTAGTTTAATTAGATCCCATTTGTCAACTTTGACTTTTGTTGCCATTGCTTTTGCGGTTTTAACCATGAAGTCTTTGCCCATGCCTATGTTCTGAATGGTATTGCATTGGTTTTCTTCTAGGATTTTTATGGATTTAGGTCTTATGTTTAAGTCTTTAATACATCTTGAATTAATTTTTGTTAAAGATGTAAGGAAGGGGTGCAGTTTCAGTTTTCTACATATGGCTAGCCAGTTTTGCCAACACCATTTATTAAATAGGGAATCCTTTCCCCATTGCTTGTTTTTGTCAGGTTTGTCAAAGATCAGATGGTTGTAGATATGTGGCATTATTTCTGAGGCCACTCTTCTGTTCCATTGATCTATATATCTGTTTTGGTACTAGTACCATGCTGTTTTTGTTACTGTTGCCTTGTAGTATAGTTTGAAGTCAGGTAGCATGATGCCTCCAGCTTTGTTCTTTTTGCTTAGGATTGTCTTGGCTATATGGGCTCTTTTTTTGGTTTCATATGAAATTTAAAGTAACTTTTTCTAATTCTATGATGAAGGTCAATGGTCTTGATGAGGATGGCATTGAATAAATTACTTGGAGCAGTATGGCCATTTTCATGATATTGATTTTTCCTATCCATGAGCATGGAATGTTTTTCCATTTGTATGTGTCCTCTCTTATTTCCTTGAGCAGTGGTTTGTAGTTCTCCTTGACGTGTTCCTTTACATCCCTTGTAAGTTGCGTTCCTAGGTATTTTATTCTCTTCGTAGCAATTGTGAATGGGAGTTCACTAATTATTTCGTTTTCTGTTTATCTATTATTGGTGTATAGAAATGCTTGTGATTTTGTATTTTTGTCACCAACAGGCCTGCCTTACGAGAGCTTCTGAATGAAACAATAAACATGGAAAGGAAAAACCGCTACCAGCCATTGCAAAAACAGACCAAACTTTAAAGACCAACTACACTATGAAGAAAATGCATCAACTAACGGGCAAAATAACCAGCTAGCCTCGTAGTGATTGGATCAAATTCACACATAACAATATTAACCTTAAATGTAAATAGGCTATATGCCCCAGTTAAAAGACACAGACTGGAAAGTTGGATAAAAAGTCAAGACCCACTGATGTTCTGTATTCAGGAGACCTATCTCATTCACAAAGACACACATAGGCTCAAAATAAAGGGTTGGAGGAATATTTACCAAGCTGATGGAAAGCAAAAAAAGCAGGGGTTGCAATCTTAGTCTCTGATAAAACAGACTTTAAACCAACAAAGATCAATAAAGACAAAGTAGAGCATTACGTAATGGTAAAGTGATCAGTGCAACAAGAAGAGCTAACTATTCTAAGTATATATGCGTCCAATACAGGAGCACCCAGATTCATAAAGCAAATTCTTAGAGACCTACAAAGAGACTTAGACTCCCACACAATAATAGTGGGAGACTTTAACACCCCGATGTCAATATTAGACAGATCAATAAGACAGAAAATTAACAAGGACTTGAACTCATCTCTGGACCAAGCTGACCTAATGGACATCTAGAGAACTCTCCACCCCAAATCAACA
This sequence comes from Chlorocebus sabaeus, assembly GCF_047675955.1. Lineage (NCBI taxonomy): Eukaryota > Metazoa > Chordata > Mammalia > Primates > Cercopithecidae > Chlorocebus > Chlorocebus sabaeus. Next base: position 37,616,634 of record NC_132926.1, on the reverse strand, counting down.
GAATATACATTCTTTTCAGCACCACATAGCATTTGTTCTAAAATTCAGCACATAATTGGAAGTAAAACACTCCTCAGCAAGTGCAAAAGAATGGAAATCATAACAAACGGTCTCTCAGATCACAGTGCAATCAAATTAGAACTCAGGATTAAGAAATTCACTCAAAACTGCACAACTCCATGGAAACTGAACAACCTGCTCCTAAATGACTACTGGGTAAATAATGAAATTAAAGCAGAAATAAATAAGTTCTTTGAAACCAATGAGAATAAAAACACAATGTACCAGAATCTCTGGGACACACCTAAAGCAGTGTTTAAATGGAAATTTATAGCACTAAGTGCCCACAGGAGAAAGCAGGAAAGATCTAAAATCGACACCCTAACATTACAATTAAAAGAACCAGAGAAGCAAAAACAAATAAATTCAAAAGCTAGCAGAAGACAAGAAATACTTAAGATCAGAGCAGAACTGAAGGAGATAGTGACACAGAAAACCCTTCAAAAAAATCAATGAATCCAGGAGCTGTTTTTTTTTAAAGATTAAGAAAATAGACCACTAGCCAGACTAATAAAGAATAAAAGAGAGATGAATCAAGTAGACACAATAAAAATTGATAAAGGGGAGATCACCACTGATCCCACAGAAATACAAACTACATCAGAGAATACTAGAAACACCTCTATGCAAATAATCTAGAACATCTAGAAGAAATGAATAAATTCCTGGACACATACACCCTCCCAAGACTAAACCAGGAAGAAGTCAAATCCCTGAATAGACCAATAACAAGTTCTGTAATTGAGGCAGTAATTAATAGCTTACCAACCAAAAAAAGTTCAGGACCACATGGATTCACAGCCAAATTCTACCAGAGTTAAAAGGAGAAGCTGGTACCATTCCTTCTGAAACAATTCCAAACAATAGAAAAAGAGGGAATCCTCCCTAACTCATTTTATGAGGCCAGCATCATCCTGATACCAAAACCTGGCAGAGACACAACAAAAAAAGAGAATTTTAGGCCAATATCCCTGATGAACATCGATGCGAAAATCCTCAATAAAATACTGGCAAACTGAATTCAGCAGCACATCAAAATCTTATCCAACACGATCAAGTTGGCTTCATCCCTGGGATTCAAGGCTGGTTCAACATATGCAAATCAATAAACATTATCCATCACATAAACAGAACCAATGACAAAAACCACATGATTATCTCAATAGATGCAGAAAAGCCCTTCAATGACATTCAACACCCATTGATGTAAAAAACTCTCAATAAGCTAAGTATTGATGGAACGTATCTCAAAATAATAAGACCTATTTATGAAAAACTCACAGCCAATATCTCACTGAATGGCCCAAAGCTGGTAGCATTCCCTTTGAAAACTGGCACAAGACAAGGATGCTCTCTCTCACCACTCCTATTCAATATAGTATTGGAAGTTCTGGCCAGGGCAATCAGGCAAGAGAAAGAAATAAAGGATATTCAAATAGGAAGAGAGGAAGTCAAATTGTCTCTGTTTGCAGATGACATGATTGTGTTTTCAGAAAATCCCATTATCTCAGCCCAAAATCTCCGTAAGCTGATAAGCAACTTCAGCAAAGTCTCAGTATACAAAATCAGTGTGTAAAAATCACCAGCTCCTTTTTATACATCTGATAAAATTTGGCTATTAATCCTTCTCATTCTGGGCTTTTCTTTTATTGGTCAGCATTTTATTACTGAATGAATTTTGAAAGTCATTATTGGTCTTTGTTCAGGGGTTCAATGTTTTACTGGTTCAATTTTGGGAGGTTGTATGATTCTAGAAACATCCACTTCTTCTAGGTTTTCTAGCTCTCATGTGCATATAGGTTTTTATAGTATTCTCTGAGGGCTGTTTATATTTCTATAAGGCTGGTGGTAATGTCCCCTTTGTCATTTCTGATTGTGTTTATTTGAATCTACTCTCCTTTTTTTCTTTTTTAGTCTAGTCAGCAGTCTATCTTGTTTATATTTCAAATAACAGATTTTTGATTTGTTTATCTTTTGAATCTTTTTTGTGACTCAATTTTCTCCAATTCAGCTCTGATTTGGGTTACTTATTTTCATCAATTATCTTTGGAATTGGCTGCTCTTGTTTCTCTAGTTCCTGTGGTTGTGATGTTAGGTTGTTAATTTGATGTCTTTCTGCTGTTTTGATGTGGGCATTTAGCACCATAAACTCCCCTCTTAACACTACTTCAGCTGTGTCCCAGAGATACTGGTATGTTGTATCTTTATTCTCATTAGTTGCTAATAATTTATTGATTTCTGCCTTAATTTCATTGTTTACCCAAAGGTCATTCAGAAGCAAGTTGTTTAATTTCCGTGTAATTGTATGGTTTTGAGTGATTTTCTTAGTATTTATTGCTGTTTTTGTTGCGATGTAGTCTGAGAGTGTGGTTGTTATTTATTAGCACTAACAGAGCTAACCACTGTTGGTGGTGGAAATGTATCCATCAACAGTGGATAAAAATAGTCTTTTCTCTACATCTTTGCCAGCATTTGTTACTTTTTGTCTTGTTGATAATGGTCATTTTAACTTAGATGAGATTATATCTCATTTAGTTTTGATTTGCATTTCCCTTGTGATTAGTGATGTTGAACATTTTTTCATATACTTTTTGGCCATTTTTTGGTCTCTTTTGAGAAATTCTTTGCCTATTTTTACATAGGATTATTTTGTTGTTGTTGTTGAGTTGTTAGAGTTGCTTATAGATTTTGAATATTAATTCTTTGTCATATGTATAGTTTTTTCCCATTCTATGAGTTGTCTGTTTATTCTGTAGTTTGTTGACTTTATTGTGCAGAAGCTTTTTATTTGTAATAATTCAATTTGTCTATTTTTATTTTTTCCCATGCTTTTGAAGTCTTACTCATGAAATCTTTGCCTAGACCAATACCCTAAAGAATTTCTCATATGTTTTCTTCTAGTAGTGATATAGTTTCAGTTCTTACATCTAAATCTTTAATAAATTTTGATTTGATTTTTGTATATGGTGAGAGAGAGAGAGGTTTATTTTGATTTTTCCGCATATGGATATCCAGTTTTCCCAGCACCATTTATTAAAGAGGCTGTTCTTTTCCCAGTGTATATTCTTGTTGACTTTGTCAAAAATCAGTTTTGCTGTAAATACATGGATTTATTTCTGTGTTCTCTCTTCTTTTCCATTGTCTGTGTGTCTGTTTTTATGCCAATACCATGCTCCTTTGGTTGATATAGTTTTGTAGTATATTTTTAAGTCCCAGGTAGAATGATGCTTCCAGATTTGTTCTTTTGCTCAGGATTGCTTTAGTTATATGTGGTCTTTTAGGCTTGTTTTGTCTATTTCTGTGAAAAATGTCATTGACATTTTGACAGAAATTACATTGAATCTGCAGATCACTTTGAGTAGTGTGGTCATTTTAACAATATTATTAGGTCAATACAATTACTTTTGCATTAACTCTAGTTCTTTGAAGTTATGAATGTGGGATGTCTTTTTATTTTTTTTGTCCTCTTAAATTTCTTTCATCAGTTTTTCGCACTTTTATTGTAGAGATCTGTCCCTTATATGATTAAATTTATTTCTAGTTATTTTGTTGTTGTTATAGCTACTATAAATGAGACTTCTTTCTTGATTTCTTTTTCAGCTAGTTTGTTATTGGTATGTATAAGAGAAATGCTACTTATTTTTGTATGTTGATTTTTGTATCCTACAACTTTACTAAATGTGTTTATCAGTTCTAAGAGTTTTCTTATAGTCTTTAGGGGTTTTAAAAATATGTAAGTTTATATCATCTCCAAAGAGAAACAATTTGACTTTGTTTTTCCAATTTGAATGCCCCTTCCTTCCTTCCTTCCTTCCTTCCTTCTTGTCTTTTCACCTAATCAGTCTATCTAGGATTTCCAATACTGTATTGCATAACAGTAGTAAAAATTGCCATCTTTATCTTGTTCCAGTTGTTAGAGGGAAATCTTTCAGTTTTTGTTTGTTTAGTATGTTGTTAGCTCAGGCTTTGTCATACATGGCCTTTATTGTATCGAAATACGTTTCTTCTATACTTAATATTTGAGAGCTTTTAATATGAAGGGATAATAAATTTTCTAAAATTATTTGTTTCCATGGAGATAATATAATTATTTTTGTTATCCATTCTGTAAAACTATCACATTTATTGATTTGCATATGTTGAACTATCCTTACATCCTGGGATAAATTACACTTGATTACAGTGTATAAACTTTTTGATGTGCTGTTTGATTCTGTTTGCTAGTATTTTGTTGAGAATTTTTGCATCTGTGTTCATCAGAGAATTTGCCTTCTGGTTTTCTTTCTCAGTTTTGTTCTTGTCTGGTTTTGGCATCATGTAATGGTCTTGTCGAGTGAGTTAGGAAGACTTCTGTCCTCTCCACCTCTTGGAAACAGTTTGAGAATTGCTGTTAGTTCTTTAAAAGCTTGTTAAAACTTAGCAGTGAAGTCATCCAGTACTGGTATTTTCTTTGTTGGGAGAGTCTGTGTTACTGATTCAATATTGTTACTTGGTATTTGTCATTTCAGGTTTTCTATTTATTACTGGTTTAATCTTGGTAAGTTACATGTGCATGTAAATTTATTCACTTTCTCTAGGATTTTCAATTTGTTGTCATTTAATTGCTCATGACAGTCTGTAATTATTCTTTGTATATCTGCTGTAACAGTTATAGTGTCTCTTTAATGGTTTCTGATTATGCTTATTTGGATCTTATTTCTTTTTATTTTTTAAAATTTTTTGAGATGGAGTCTCGCTCTGTTGCCTAGGCTGGAGTGCAGTAGTGGGATCTCATCTCACTGCAACCTCTGCCTCCTGGGTTCAAGTGATTCTCCTGCCTCAGCAGGATTCGCCCACCTCAGCCTCCCAAAGAGCTGGGATTACAGGCACGATCCACCGTGCCCAGCACTTCTTTCTGTTTTCTAAGTTAGTATCGCAAATAATTAGTCAATTTTGTTTATCTTTTTAAAAAACAGATTTTTATTTTGTTCATCTTTTGTATTTTTTTTTTGGTGTCGATTTTATAGTTCTGCTTTTCATCATTTCTTTTCTTCTACTAGGATTGCATATATTCTTCCTTTCCTAGTTCCCTGAGGTTTTTTGATGTAAGCATTTATTGCTTTAACTTCCCTTTTAATGAATTTTTTTTTGTATTCCATGGATTTTACTATGTTTTGTTTTCGTTTTCATTTGTCTCCATTTTTAAATCAATTTTCTTCTCAATTTCTTCCTTGAGCCCATTGATCATTCAGGAGCATGTTGTTTAACTGCCATGTATTTGTGTCGTTTCCAAAGTTCCTCTTGTTACTGATTTCTAGTTATATTTGTGTGTGGCCTGAACAGATACATGACAATATTTTGATTTTTAAAATTTGTTAAGATTTGTTTTGTGGCCTAACATACAATTTATCCTTGAAACTGCTCCATATGCTGATGAAAAGAATGTATCTTTTGCAGTTGTTGAATAAAATGGTCTGTATATATCTGTTAGATCTATTTGGTCTCTACTTCAGTTTGTGTCCATTTTTTTTTGGTCCATGTGTTGTCTAGGTGATCTGTCCAACTATGACAATAGAGTGTCTAAGTCCCCAACTATTATTGTACAAGAATCTATGTCTCCCTTGAGTGCTAATAATATTTGCTTTGTGTATCTTTGTACTTTAGTGTTGGGTGTATTTAAAATTGTTATATCCTCTTGCTGAATTTATTATTTTGTCATTACATAATGATATTCTCCATCTCCTTTTTATGTTTCTTTGACCTAAACTCTATTTTATCTCGTATAAGTATGGCTACTTCTGCTCAATTTTGGTTTCCATTTGAATGGAATGTATTTTCCATCTCTTCACTTTCAGTCTTTCTATGTCTTTACAGGTGAAGGAGTTCCTTATAGGAGGCATATAGTTGGATCATGTGTTTTCTTTTACCTTTTCAGCCAGTCTGTATATTTTAATTGGGGAATTTAAAACATTTACATTCAAAATTGATATTGGGAAGTGTGGACTTCTGCCATTTTGTCAATTATTTTCTGGTTGTTTTGTGTATCCTTTATTTTTTCTTTCTATTTAATTCTTTATGTTTCCATTCTGGTGGCTTGCTGTAGAAATAACTTTTGATATCTTTCTCTTTCTCATTTGTATATCCTCTCTACCAGTGAGTTTTATATTTTCATGTATTTTATATTGGTAGATTTTATTTTTTATTTTTTTGCTTCCAAATGTAGAGCTCCATTAAGTATTTTGTGTAGAACTGATCTAGTTGTGATGAGTTCCCTCCGTTTTTGCTTGTATGGGAAATACTTTATTTCTCCTTCATTTCTGAAAGATAGCTTTGCTGGTTATAGTCTTCTTGCTTGGCAGGGTTTTATTTACTTTCAGCACTTTGAATATATTTTCCTCATCTCTCCTAGTCTTTAAGGATTTTGCTGAGAAATATGCTGTTAGTCTAATGTGGTTGCCCTTAGATGTGACCTGCCACTTTTCTCTTGCTGTTTTTAGAATTTTCTGTCCTTGACTTTTAACAATTTAACTATAATGTGACTTCAAGAGGCTTTTTTTGTATTCAACGTATTTGGACATCTTTGGGGTTTTGTAGATTTTGTAGATTATAGATTTCCATATCTCTCTGAAGACTTGAAATGTTTTCAGCTATTATCTCATTAAATTAGTTTTCTATGCCTTTGCCCATCTCTTCCTCATCTGAAACTCTCACAATACAAATATTTTTTCACTTAATGGTATCCTATATATCCCATAGGCATCCTTCATTCTTTTTATTTTTTATTCTTTTTTGTTTGTTTGTTTCTAACTGGGCTATTTCAAAAGATCTGTCTTCAATCTCAATTTATTTTTATTCTAGAGCTAGTCTATTGTTGAAACTTTCAATTGTGTTTTTAATCTTTCTCATTAAAGTCTTTATGTCTGAGGTATCTGTGTGGTTTTTCGTGTGATGTCTTTTTTAATTTCTCATTAAGAGTGTACATTTTTTTTTCTAATTTTGTCGAATTTCCTATCTGTGTTATTTTCTATCTTGCTGAGTTTCCCTAAGTATACTATTTTAAATTCATTTTCAGGCATTTCAAATATTTTTATTCCTTGGGTAATTGTTACAGACTATTGTGTTTCTTCAAATGTGTTATATTTCCTTGCTTGTTCATATTTCTCGTGTCCCTTCATTGATATCTGTGCATCTGGTAGAAAAGTCACTTCTTCTAATTTTAAGCAGTATATTTATTGGGGAAGATTTTTTTTCTCTGTAATGTGTTCTAAAGTGTTGGTTGGGTAGAGTGCTTTAGTTTTGGCCTTGGGTGAACATAGTAGTGTACACTTCATATAATTTATTTGACTGTAATGCACATCAGTGGTGTGTGCAAGTGCCTGAATAGCCTAAGCTGTGGTTGTGTAGAAGCTGTGGAAAAACCTTGCTGGAAGCAGAGATGCTAACTGAGCAAAACCCAATAGCTTGGCCACCTGATATGCTCCCACATTTGCCTCTAGGGAGTGGGATTGCCAGCAGGGGCAGCAGACCCTGGGCAGGAAGCTATTAGGTTCTGGTGTGCACACATATTTAATCCCTCTGACCTAGGCATAGCCTCTCCTCTGTTCTAAACTGCTTTTGTCCTGAATTTCAGGGTGCTGTGTGGGCTGGGGTGCTGGAGTCATGGCTGCATTGCTGGATGTGGCTGTTGTAATGCTGCAGCTCATGGATTAATGTAATGGATTGTTGGAAGGGCTTCAGGAATGTGGAGTTGCAGGGGCTACTTGATTCCAGGGCAGGATACACTCTGGCGGTGACTCCTCTCTGAAAATGCGAATGTACTGTGGCTTCTGAAGTCATTGGGGTGGAAGAGATACATACTGAATTCTTTCTCTGAATTAATGCAGTCATGTGGACTCCAGGAACATTCCTATACTGGACTCAAGGCCAGCTAGGGCTGTGATATTCTCCTGTAGCTAGGATTGCAGGTGCCTGTGTTGGAAACGTGGTCTTCCAGGGACTCCCACTTAACTTTTCCTTACTGCGGGGGAGTCCCTCTTGTTTCAAAGTTGATGTGGGCCACGTGCATTGCTTCCCTCTCTATATTGCCATCCCAAGTCTTCATGACTCAGATGGTATTCATCACTTCTTTGATGAATTCCAGTGTAACCCCTAGACACTCTATTAAATATGTTGTTATTTATTTGTTGTTTTGGTCTTATTGTATGGAGTACAAGAGTAAAGGCTGGGTACCTTTACTCAGCCATATGATGATGTTTCCAATCTTTAATATATGCTCCTTTTAATGAATGAAACCTTCGGAAGTAAAATTAAAACTTTTTACTTTTTCCATAATCAGGCAAAATATGCAGGCATTGAAACATCCTCGGGCTGGCTGTAATCCCTCTGCTTACTACTGCCTCTGCTTTAGAACCTCTGGGGCCTGCAGCAAATGTAATCTCCACCAGCTGGAATCTCTTTTTTATAGCCTGAGGCCACAGCTGGAGAAAAGGCAGTTCTTGGATCAAAAGTTCTTGGATGGACTAAAATTACAGTCAATGCCTGATTTAGAGTGTAGTATAAATCCATTGTTTCCTTATTGATGATTTGTTCATTGCTGAAAGTTGAGCGTTCCCTTTTATTATTGTATAGCAATCCACGAACTGTTAATATTTTCTTTATATATTTAGGTGCTCTAATGTTTGGTGCATATATATTTAAAATTGTTATGTCCTCTCACTGAATTGACTCATTTATCATTCTATAATAAGTTTTTGGTATTTTTTAAACAGTTTTTGACTGAAAATAAATTTAAATCTTATGTAAGTATAGCTACTCCTGCTCTTTTCAGTTTCCATTTGCATAATGTATATTTTTCTATCCCTTCACTTTCAATCTATTTGTGTCTTTATATGTGAGATGTGTTTCTTATAGACAGTAGATAGTTACGGTTTGTTTATTTTATACCCATTCAACCACTCTGTACTTTCATTGGAGACTTTAGTCTATTTACATTCAGTGTTACTATGGATGAGTAAAAATTTACTACTGCCATTTTGTTACTTGTTTTCTGATTGTTTTATAGACCTCTCTTCCTTTGTTCCTTCCTTCCTCTCTTTCTTTTTATGGAAATGGCCTTCTCTAGTATGTTTTAATTTCTTGATTTTTACTTTTTGTGTATCTGTTGTAAGTTTCCGGATTTGAGGTTACCATGAGCTTGCAAATGACATCTTGTAAACCATTATTTTAAACTGATGACAACTTAATATTGTTTGCAAAAATGATCAAACTAGCTAACAAGCAAAGAGAAAACTAATAAAAACTCTAGACTTTATTCCCTCTGCTTTTTAAGTTTTTGTTTCTAATTGTATCTTCTTATACTGTCTATGTCTTGAAAAGCTGTTGTAGTTATGATATTTGATAGTTTATCTTTTAGTCTTTCCACTCAAGATATAAGTAGTTTACATACCACAGGTATGGTTATTGGAATATTCTGTATTTTTCTGTGTATTTAGTAATTCCAGTGAGTTTTCTGCCTTCACAGGATGTCTTGTTGCTCAGTAATGTCCTTTTATTTCAGATTAAAGAACTTTAACATTTTTTTGTAGGACAGATCTTGTTTGATGAAATTCCTCAGCTTTTGTTTGTCTAGAAGTCTTTGTTTCTCTTTCATGTTTGAAGTATATTTTCACTGGCTATACTATCCTAGGATAAAAGTTTCTTTATCCTTCAGAACTTTAAATATATCATGCCACTCTCTTCTGGTCTGTAAGATTTCCACTGAGTAGTCTGTTCTGGGACATATTGGACGTCCTTTGTGTGTTATTTTTCATTGCTGCTTTTGGGATCCTTTCTTTATCCTTGACCTTTAAGGGTATGCATATGAAATGTATTGACATAGTTTTACTTAAGTCTGCTAAGAGTTACATCACCTTCTAGTTGAACACTGATATCATTCTCTAGGTTTGGGAAGTTCTCTGTTGTTATCACTTAGAATGAACTTTCCACCCAATCTTTTTTTTCCTACCTCCTCTTTAAAATCAGTAGCTTTTAGATTTGCCCTTTTTAGGCTATTTTCTAAATCTTGTAGGCATGCTTCATTCTCTTTTTTTCTGTATCCTCTAACTGTGTATTTTCAAGTAGCCTGTCTTCAAACTCACTAATTGTTTCTTCTGCTTAATTTCAATTCTGCTATTGAAAGACTGTGATGCATTCTTCAGTATGTCCATTGAATTTTTCAGCTCCAGAATTTCTGCTTGATTTGTAAAAATTATTTCAATCTCTTTGTTAATTTATCTGATAGAATTATGAGTTCCTTCTCTTTGTTATCTTAAATTTCTTTGAGTTTCCTCAAAATAGTGCTTTTGAATTTTCTGTCTGAAAATTTACATATCTGTTTTTTCCAGGATTGGTCACTGGTGCCTTAATTATTTTGTTTGTTGAGGCCATGTTTTCCTGGATGGCCTTGATGCTTATAGTTGTTTGTCAATGTCTAGATATCAAATAGTTAAGTATTCATTCCAGTCTTCACAGTCTGGTCTTGTTTGTACCTGTCCTTGGTGAGAAGGTTTTCCAAGTATTCAAAGGGAATGGGAATGTTGTGATCTAAATCTTTGGTCACTGCAGCCATGTCTGCATTAAGGGTCACCCCAAGCCCCGTGCTGTAAGCCATGCTGCCTACAGTTGGGAGAGAGGTAACACAAGCATTTCCTTGGCCACCCCAGTTGGTGACTCACTAGGTAATGTGCATTCCAAGCCCACTGGATCTGAGCCCAGCACAGCACAAGGACTTGCCCAGGAATTGCAGTCATTGTGGCCTAAACTGCCTTTCAAATTTATTTAGGATCCTGGAGCACTTTAGCCCATGGTAGTGGGGCTAGCCAGAACTCAAGTTTCTGACCAGAGGGATAGATGATTCCCCTCTGGTTAGGGCTTGTCTAAATGCTCCCTCTGTGGCCTTGGCTGAATTCTGCCCTGTGTTGCTTTCCACTGTGACAGGAAAACACTTGAATTCCAATGCAAAGTCTCACAATTACTACACTCCAATTCCACCAAGCATAGAGATTCTATCTCTGTGCCTTACAGCTTTTGCTAGGGAATGTGGGATAAGTGGTATCAGCAATTCAAGACTATCTTTTCTACCCTCTTCAGGGCCTCTTTCCTTGTTATGATGCTAAACCAAGTACTGTGAATACTCACCTGATTTTTAGTTCTTAGAAAGCTGCTTTCTTGTATGGATGGCTGTTCAGTTTGGTGTTCCTGCATGGAGGGTGATCACTGGAGTGTTGTATTTGACCTTCTTGGTCTGCCTCCTCTCCTTTATGCCTTTTTATTAGAGAATTTAATTCGTTTATATTCAAGGTAATTATTGATAAGTAAAAACTTACTATTGTAGGCAGCAAGCTTCATTAAAACACTTATTTTGAATTCTTTGCTGGACAGTTTATACAGCGTTATTTCTTTTGGATTGGTCACTGGGGACTTTATTTTGTCTCTGTTTCCAACATTCCAGAATACAGGTACTGTAGAAAATAGAAGTCAAATAAATGGAAATAAATTTAGTGTGTTTGTGGTTTAGGTATAGATTTGTTAACTGACTAATGGAGCATAGATAATTTTCTTTTTTTGGTATCTAAACAACTTCACACTGGAAAAGAAGGGAGGACAATGATAGAGCAACACAAAAGAAACCTATACAGAAGCAGTGGAAAATAATGTTGGAAAGCTGTGGTGGAGAAGGTAGTGAACAGAAATGAATTACGGAAGAACTTGGTGTTTGACTGCAAAAATGTTAAGATTACATTAAATCTCATTGAAGTCTTTGTTACTAGGAGAAATTTTTGAACTCTTTTTACTCTGACACATAAAGAGTAGAGACAAAGAAAGAGACAAAACCTACAGTCAGAAGAGTAGTCGTCATATTTAAGCTCCTTATTTGCCATGCAACCTGGGAGATATTATGGTACTGAGCAGCAATTTCTCCTCTTTATAATGGGCAAGATACTAATTTCTACCTTGTGAGTGTGGACTTCAATCATAGCACAATGCCTGGCATATATTATGGGTCTAAATATATTTAATAAATATATAAATACATAAATTTATGTTTAGAAGTATATAATAAAATAATTTACATACAACTCTTCCAAGGCATGCTGTCTCATAGATAAAGCACTTAAGAAATATTAATTGATGTTACCTAAAGTTGTTATGGTATATGTGTGTATATGTATGTCAAAATGATAGACACATTATGTTAACTATATGTAACTACATTGTATATATGTAACTACATTTTATACATAACCATTATGAAGACTACTGCATTGCATATGTATTTATGTATATTGTATGTTTTTTTTTAAAAGGGAGATTCAGAAAGGACAGATAAGATGACAGATTAGAATTCTCCAGCAATCATCTCCCTGCAGAAACATCAATATAAACATCTATCTATGTAGGAAAATGCCTTCACAAGAGCTAAGGAAAGCAATTCAAAGATCATAGTACCTGGTTGTCACACACAATAAGAAAAAACACATTGAAGAGGATAGAAAGGACAATTTTACATTTAGCCTCCCCCAATCCTAAGCAGCACAGCCTGGAGAGAGATCCTGTTCACCTGGAAGAAAAAGATAGAAGTAAGCACAGGGCTTTGCCTTGGACTCCAACACCCGGTCCATTGCAAAAAAACCAGCACCGGGCAGCCCCCAGTGGCTACAGATTTCAGGCTGATACCCAAAGGCTGAGACTCCAGAGACCTCCCTGGCACCAGGTGAGACCCCACAGCCCTAGTCTTCAAGACTGCAAGGCCAACTTGATTTAGACTATACGTGACCCACCATACCTTAAATATTTACTACCTGGCCTTTTACAGAAAAAGTTTTGCCAGCCCCCAATCTAGATCAAAGATGACAAGTCGATGACTTATTTGCTGATAGTCTATCCTGCTCTGCCAATGGCAGACATCTTTAATGTTTCACAGTATTTCCCTCCATCTGCTTCAGAATCCCTACCAGCATAGTGGTCCTAAAAGTTATTACCAACCTAGTGGATTTGTCATTTTAGCCTGCAAGTCCTCATACTCAGAAGAATTTTGTGACAGTCTCTTAGTGTTTCCAATTCTATTTTTCTAACCGTTTAGTGCATTCTAGCTGACTTCCATTGCCAGTATCTGTACGTCTTTTGCCCAAGGGCTTTTTCCAAAGTCATTGAAGGTGGCTCTCCTCCTACTCACAGCCGGCCAGAAATGCCAAGGAATTAACACCTCTGGGAGCAGTGTCAGGAGTTGGTGTATAAATACCCCAGCTCTCTTGCATTTCGGATAGGATAATTATGAGACATTTTTAACAAAATCTCCCAGAGTTTCCCCATGGGGTTAAGCTCAATTATGCTATCTAGCCTAATGAGGCACCCTTTATTGGCTATTTTCCATTCCCTCTGTCATTATTCTCTTCCCTGCTAGTGTTCCCTGACTCTCTGAAATAAACTACTTGCATTTGAATCCTTGTCTCAGAGTGTGCTGCTGGGGAAATCCAAACCAAGACAGATTTCAAACCTACTTCTCTATGAAAGTAATGCTTTTACAAAGGCCTCTAATTTAAAGCATCACGAACTTCACTTACAAGTCCTCAAAATTGCTGCCTGCAGTTACTCATTTTGAGGAAAGCCCAATTTTGTGTGGTCTGATGTATCTATTGTTGACTTTGACATTACAGATGGGTCAACCAATTAACTTTCTGATTATATACTGGGTGCTTTTCAGTCTTCTTCTCCAGGCTCCTATTAGTGAAGAGACTTCCTAGGTGCCCTTACAATGGAAAATTCATGACCAATAAACACTTGAATCTTAAGATTTACATTGGCCAGGCAGGTCGTTATACCAAAGTCTAATAATAACTCAATTTTTCCTCATACCCTGGCAGAAAATGCAGGCAGCTGTGTCCAATTATGCTGAGCACAGCAAACTCAAACTTATTAAAGGTAAGAAGCAGGCTGTTTCAGGATGTGAAAAACTCAACATAATGTGAAGCTAATTTCTCGTGTATGGTTTACTTGCTGTTTTTATTTCATTTTATTTCTCAAGCCAGTACTAAGTTTTTAGTTCCCATTGTAGGGCAGGAAACATGGTCCTCATTAATACACAAAAGTCACAGTCCAATTATATATGCTCCATTCCTGGGTCAACCAACAACTCTGCTGAAGGACCCACAGCAAATCACTTGTTTCATTTACTTACTAGGAAAATGCATTTAACACTGCCTTATAGTAAAAGAAAAAAAAGGGTTTATATAAGGCTTTAAGATCTAAAACCAAGATACAGAAAAAAGCAAGATGGTGAGGCATTTTAATTAATTGTCGCATGGGTCCACCTGAATTATCGGAACACTGCATTTTGTGAAGTGATATTTGTGACATGGAAAATAAATATGTATTTTGTAATGATGTGCAAAAAAAAAAAAAAAAAAAAAAAAAGTATTTCTTCCAGCAACTTTTTCTCCGTTGACCACCTCTGGCTTCCCCAGAATAGTTGATTCCATCAGCAACTTGTTCCATCACCAAATTATTCTGATGATGTTTTCTAAACATTTAAGCAGAGTTTTCCATGCTGCAACACAGACCTGACATAACTTGTTTCCTTACTCTAATAGAAATAATTGATCCCTCTGCTGGTTTTCTCTAATGAGGGCAAGCCAAGGATTAGTCTCCTTTCTCACACTTTCACTAATTGAATTTGATTTTTCCTGTACCATAGGATACTTTACAGCTGTATCAAAAACAATGCACACAGTAGTTTTTCAAGCTGCCAATGTGAGTCTTTATTTTTCTAAACAACTTTCATATCACCCATCTAAATTAAGTCGTCTGTCATAATGATCCCCAACACTTTTGGCACCAGGAATTGGTTTTGTGGAAGACAATTTTTCCACAGATGGTGGGTGGGGTGGGGGTAGGGGAGGTACAAAGAGGGGATGGCAGGCCAGGGGAGGAGTTTCAGGATGAAATTGTTCCACCTCAGATCATCAGGCATTAGATTCTCATTAGGAGTGCGCAACCTAGATCTGTCGCATGCGCAGTTCACTATAGGGTTTGGGCTCCTGTGAGAATCTAATGCCACTGCTAATCTGACAGGAGGCAGAGCTCAGGTGGCAATGCTCGTTTGCCCACCACTCACCTCCAGATGTGCAGCCCAGTTCCTAGACAGGACACTAATGAAAACTGGTCAGTGGCCCTGGGGGTTGGGGCCCCTGCATCTATCATGCCTACTCATGTTATACTGTGCTTTCCATTCATTGACTTTAGAGTTGTGTGTAATTATTTATTCATTTTGTTGGTTATGTAACTAATGTTTCTTTAAGCAGAGTTTTCCATGCTGCAACACAGACCTGGCATAACTTGTTTCCTTACTCTAATACTTACTCTTACCCACTAGTCTATATGCCTCCAGAGGACAGGAATCCTATTTGTCCATTCCTATATTCTCAGTGTTTTTCCTAACACATGGTATTGTTGAATGATACTAATTACATATTATACACACTTAACACACTTATATATCACATTTATTAATATATAATCATTATTCAATAATGCTATGTTCCAAAAATATACTTAGCCCTGAGGATATGTATATATATGTAAAATATATATACATGCATATACTATACACTGCCTGCATATATACTATAGATACATTGTGTATACATGTATGTGTACAAATATGTTTATTTATTTATATGACCCAAAAACATAGTTATTTTTCTTTTAAAATACTGAATTTTTATAAGTTTTCATCAAAGGCAATGAGAAACTTGTTGAAGTCTGTTGTCCAAGTTATGTTTATTTTTAACTTTCTAAGAAGATCCTAAGTTTGTTTTTCATTGTTTCAGACTGAGAATGTACAATGCACGGGCTACATTTATATTAGTTGCCATGGTTTCAAATACTTCAGAAATTGTCCAAGAAAGGAGTGGAATTTTTCTCACCATGCAAAGATGTTTTTCCCTAACTTGTTTGTGCCCACGTAATGTACCAGTTTGAATCGTCTGCTTTTCTCCTCCCCATCTGTGCTGTTTTCAAGGGGCGGAGAGGAAAAGAAGAGAAAAAAAGCAGGTAGAAGAGAGTTAGACATAGTTTCACTCCAGCATCTATTAGCTCACAATTTCACACTCTTGGTTGTAAACTGAAGGCCTCTTACATAGTATAGACAGCATCTATAATATGTTTTGCTTTTCTCAAATCATTCCTACATGACCATATAACAGGTTTTCTAGAAAAGGCAGGGCAAAGACTACTAATTTTCAAGAGGCTGAACTGTCAGAAGAGATTTTATGCTAACAGTTTTATTCCTGCTGTTACTGTTGTTGTTTTTAATTATTCTTTTATGACCAATTGGAAGGATCTACTTTTGTAGGTATGACTGCCTTTGCTTCTGCTCTAATTACTCATCTGTATTATTATCTCAATTCTCCTAAAAAGGAAAATACACCTTGTCTAGAGAAAGTGTTATTTACTCCCAATTTTATGGCTTCTTTTCCATTGCAGTAGCCATTATTGCATTCCCACTTTCCCTCAGTAATGGCTATTACTTATTAAAAACTTATTATGTGCTTGAAACTGAGTTTAATATGATAGAGTCAACATTTGCTTAACCCTCTCAATAACCCTGTAGCATAGATCCTGTAATTATTCCCATTTTAAAGATGAGAAAACTGAGCCAGAATCCAATGTGTGGATCTAGGACTCTAAAATAGATCTTTATTCCATTAGACACTTATAAATTTATCAATTCAAGAAGTTTATTGACAGTTAACTAAGACATGGGTAATTTTATAAGTTCTGGAATATATATTAATGAACAGAATAAAGTTTCTGCCCTCATAAAACTTCTAATGATCTACACAGGGCTACCCTGTCTCTTGTATAATTTAGTCAAGCAGAAGAAAGATTTTGCCCAAAAATATTGTGGTATTTCACTCTTTGTAAGTTACTTTAAATATTGGGGTATTTCACCCTCTGTAAGTTACTTTAATCTCATGTCAGTAAGCTGACTAGTCTATTGCTAACAAAGGAAGCTCTAATAGACAAGTTTTGGGTGTCTGCTCAATTGATTACCCTTTTCTCTAAGTTCCTGCTGTCTACAGTTATAGCCCCAAGAAGTTGTGTCTTTTCTGTGTTCCATTACCTTGTCAACACCAATGGTCATGGCTGGTTGGCTTTTCTCGTGGCTAGACCAATCGTTTTTTTTTCTCCTCAATCTAAAATTTGAAATTAAAAATCAGAGATACTAAAAAGACTGCTTGCTATTTGAAGAGAAGAGGTTTAAACTGATTTTATCCTGTCATTCTTGGCTATATAGGCTCAAGAATAGCAGAAGTTTGCCATGAGAGTGAGAGAGCGAAGAAGAAGAGGAAGAAGGAGGGAATTGTGGGTGAAAGAAGTTAAGCAGATAAACAGAAGCAGCAATAGAGAATAATATGATACTAAAAAGAAGGAAACCAAAAAAGCACTCTCTTAATATGGCACCTGAAATCCTATCTTAGTTTCTGCTGCTAGGAAACCTGCCTAAGAGAGTTGGTACTAGGAGTGGGCTTAGGAGCAGCTGGCTGAGATAGAATTTTGGAGTTGGATCACCCACCAGCCATTTGGCAATGAGGATACTGTCACTGATGGCAGATGGAGTGGTGGTAGATCTAGCATGAGGTTGCAGTGCACTTGGAGAATGAAGACCTTCACCTGTGATGACCCAATATAGGACACAGCTTGGAAGAGTGCACTGACTCATGCAGTACCTCTAGCATATTATATGAAAGATGTAGGGAAATACTAATTATAACAATTATGTTGTGCTGACCATCACTGAAGCTTTGCAGAGGTACAAGCTCAGAAAATAATCAATTCCAAGTAAAGCTTGAGGATCAGAGATCCTCCTAGGCAGCAGTTAGACATCCTCACTACCTGAACTCGAGAGTAGGGGAACTGAAGACCATGCAGATAGTGTAACTGGGAGACTGGCAGAATTTCAGAGAAAGCTGATAGTCTCAGTGTGGCACTTCACCCATGCCAAGTAAGGGCATTATAAAGAAAAAAGTGTGACCCTGAGATTGGCATGAGGATATCTGCATAGATGTACTTGAGCAACTTGAAGTGTAAGATTCTCTGATCTCCGTGGGCCTGCAGAAGAATTCCATTTTCCTTTGTTGGAGATAGAGCAAAGCCCACCTGCCCACTTCCACCCTTTGCTGGAGGCAGTGGAGAAACCTCAAATGAGGCAGGTTCCTTGTAAGATAATGCTGATCTGATTATCTTACAAGATAATGCTGATCCTCCTCTCCTAGTTGCCAGACTGATAATGAAGGGCAGATGGTAACAAATTCTGGGCCTGCTGAGGTGCAGGAGGAACTCTATGCCAGAGAAGCGGGATGCGGAACCTGGCTATCATAGACTAAGTGGAGTTGGCAGAGCCTGACTTAGATGGATTCTCAGGGCAAAGGGTCAGTAAACTAGATAATGGAGCCCTTTTTGAATTAGGGACTCTGCATATCATAGGATTTAACACCTTGGTGGGGAGGGCTCTGGGAGACGGCCCTGATATGTTTTTGGGATGAGCCTTGGAGGCTTAGATAAAATAGTGGACCATATAGAGATTCCAGAACTGCCATGGCACACAGTGGAGGAAGGCCTCGGAAGCATCTGAGAACTGGTATGCTTGGATGAGTCTACTATACAAGAATAGAAAACCCACCAGCTGACTATATCCTTGGGGCAGGGGTGCCGAGTGCAACCTATTTACCAAGTTGATAAAAAGGTATTGCTAAGGATAGTACCTGCATCACAGGATGGGTGAGAAGCTCAGTGGAGGTTGTACTCCACATGTGGGGCTGACGGTAGGAGACACTGGTACAGAACTGAGATCCTAGAAGCAGCTGATATAATAAGATAACAGATTATTAGAAGCCACAGGCAACACTTGGCATCAGGAGCAAGGTGAGCTTAATTATTCTAATGGTCAGTGAGCCTGGAATGGCAACCTAAGAGACTAACCTGTGAAGATCTATGATGCTATCTATTAAAGCTCTCCCTCCATAAGTCATGTGCCCACAGACCTTTATCTCAGGCTTATATCTAGGGGACCCAACATAAGATAACCTCATTTCCAGCCCACAGGCTTAGGACTTTCCTGTTTAGGCCTTAGTCATTCTGAAAGAATAGGAGAGAAAACTTCTTATTCCACATTTTAAATCTGAGCCCCTCCAGGAAGTTGCCAGGCAGGAATGGCAGCAGCTGGTCTGTATCCTGTCATTACAGAGCCAAAGCAGACGTCTTTCCTCAGCCCAAAATGATGGCCCTGAAAATGCAGACTGCAGAACTTGGCGTGGGAGCAGGCGGTGCTGTCCTGGGGTTGCCAGATGGTGTGCACTCACATGGACATAGCATGTGGGCTCTGCCGGATGGACGAGGCTGAGACCCATGAGTCAGATAGTAAGTGAGCGGTCCAATTTGGTCACAAGAATGAATCTCCATAAAATAATTATATACTTTGATAATTGATGTCAGTGTTTTGTTTGTTGTGTTTTTTGAGACAGAGTCTCACTCTGTCACCCAGGCTGGAGTGCACTGGTGAGATCTCTGTTCACTGCAAGCTACGCCTCCTGGGTTCAAGTGATTCTCCTGCCTCAGCCTCCCAAGTAGATGAGATTATAGGTATGTGTCATCATGCATGCTTAATTTTTGTATTTTTAGTAGAGATGGGGTTTCACCAGGTTGGCCAGGCTGGTCTCCAACCCCTGACCTCAGGTGATTGCTATTCTCAGCCTCCCAAAGTGCTGGGATTACAGGCTTAAGCTACCATGCCTGGCTAACTTGTGGTTTTTTAAGTGGCTTTCTGGTCTGCTTTCTTGTTGGATCCTGTATTAAAACGAGGTATTTTTGGTTATATCTGAGAGAAACAAAACTCGAATTAAGCTCAGTCCAAGAAGGGAATTTATTAACTTACATAATTCAAGGAAGGGTTGAATAAGCACACCACGAGAAAGGCAGATAAGCAACTGCACTGCAGGAAGAAATAGATACAGGAACTCAAATGCCACCAAGTCTTTCCTCCTGATTCTCGAAATTCCCTTTTTGGTGAAGTCAGATTCATTCTCTCTCACTGCAGACTTTTTCTCTCCTTAAGGAGCAACAGAATGGTATCAATAGCTTCTGAGTTTACTATCTCTGTGGCTTCAATCTCCAGAAAGAAAATGTCCAGACTCTTTCTTTGGCCCAACGTACAAACATTTAGGGAACAGAGCTACTTAGTATGTCTTGAGTTGGTTGCTGACTCAGAGATTAATCAACTGTAGCCAGAGGGGTAGGAGCATGTTCAAACATGACTTTTTCTAAGGAGACGGGTCAATGCTTGGTCAACCAAATCTCTATACCTCCACAGGTTTCCACAATAAAGCCTTGTGCAATCCTGAGTGGAAGGCCAAGACGCCATCCCCTGTCAATGGCACTGGAAGTGAAGATAGAAAACATAGTCCAGGCCTCCATGAGAGCATGTTGGTATGAGGGAAAGTGCTCAAAACTTAAAATCAAAGGCAGCAAAAGTTCAAGTAGTAGTTACCTCATTAACTGAACAGAAATGGGGCATTGCACTTCTCTATGTGACTTCACTGTAAAATAGGAGTCACTGTCCTGTTTACCTATGATTATGGAAGTCAAATGTTAATTTTAAAAGGTAAGATA
This sequence comes from Chlorocebus sabaeus, assembly GCF_047675955.1. NCBI lineage: Eukaryota > Metazoa > Chordata > Mammalia > Primates > Cercopithecidae > Chlorocebus > Chlorocebus sabaeus. The sequence goes on along the minus strand of NC_132926.1, from coordinate 37,595,889 downwards.
GAATAGTGGAGTCAGCTCTATAGACAGACAAATCCAGGTTAAAAACTTAATCCAGGTTAAGAAGCTAGAAAACTTATTTCTACCTATGTAATTTTAGATAAGATTCTTAACTGTTCTGAGTCTGTTTATTCATCAGCAAAATGAGAATGATTATATCTACTTTCTTGGGTCACTGTAAGAATTAAATGAGATAACATATCCAAAGAAATATAATACCACAGTAAGTACTCAGTAAATGTTACAACCATTATACTAGCAATACTAATAACCATAATCTCCTGGTAGCCTGTGAGTTCACTGAATGTTGGGATTATATTTTATGTATGTTTATTTATTGAGTTCATTGGATATTGGAATTAGGTTTTATGCATGTTTATTTATTACTCTAAAGTAATCCCAGCATAGGACTTGCCACATTGTCCAAACTTAATATGTATTTTCTGAATCTTAATATAATGATAGTCCATCATCCATTTTTAAGCCCATAACACATTCATTCAGAAAATAAGTATTGAGTTTGAACACATGCACGTACAAATATGCACAGGCACATACACATAAACACACAGTTACATTATTATTCTACCCCTGGCATGACCACATTGGAAACTGTTCATTTATCTGATCTATTGTTCAGCATTTAGGTCATTATGATTATGGGAAACTCGACTGAATTTACATATCCTATCAAAATGCATTAAGCAAAAGAGCATGCAATAAACAACACAATTATCTAGTGCCTTCACATCTGAAAACTTATGTCAGGGCAATATATTTGAAGCTTGTGTTACTCAGACACATATTTCAGCTCCACCTTTCATTTCATTCAACATACATAAATACATGCTTTCTAAGGATTTCTGAAATAACTATTTTCTTTTCCTTTATCTTTTCTGCTTTTTCTGGGTCCATTGGGCAGGTTTTCCTACAATCGAGGAGAAAAGAAACACATGTTAATTTTGTTCGTCTGGGGAAGGTGCTGGAAATGTGTCTTCTGAGGCACACCTGCTCATTCCTAGCCCTGGCTCTGAGCCACACCTTCCCTAAACAGCTTCATTTCTGGGGAAGTAGCCATGGCTTTTTAATCCCACCTGGAGTGATGTCTGAAAGGCTCATTTTAGTTTCTGATGTTGGATTGAGAGACTCACTTCTCTTCTTTCACTGGAAGGGCCTTTAAAAAGGCCTGGCCTCAATAGACTGGATTCCCAGGATAGAGTTCTACACAGCCCTGGAGGCAGACAAAGAATAAGAGCTTCTGTAAGAAAAGAAAAGCAAGGCATTCATTATTTACCTATTTGTAACTGTGCCCCTCTTTGTTTACAAAGCTGTGGCAATATTTGTGTTGAATCACTTAGAGCAGAAAAATGCTTTAACCAGAGTTTTGAAAGAGACAAAACACAGTTCTCAATTCCTTGTTTCCTTATTCTTTTTTGCCCCATCCCCCCGCCCACCCCATAACAAGGGCTAAAAGTAATACCACTTGCATACACCTTGGAGCTGGGAGGTTCCAAATTATCTTAGCCTGAGTTTCCCAAAAAGCAGAGCCTAGGCAAAGGCTTATGAGGTATTATTTTCAGAAGAGAATGTAATTCTAGTAAGCCTGATTAAAGGAGAAGGGGTGTGCAGCAGGGAAGCAGTGAGAACTAATGTGCCAGTATGAACACATGTTATCAACACAGCAATCACTTGGTATCAAGTGGAGCTGACAGTGCTGTCTTGGAGGCTGTCTTCAGAGAAGTTCATGGACTTGTTCTCAGGGCAGTTCGTACAATGAAAGAAGGAAGACATTTATCTGGTCTCCCCAGATTCCCATGGGTTGAAAGTTTCAATCCTTTAGGGTATTAATTCCCTTATTGTTCCCAGCAGCATCTGTCACCTCAGCATCCCGGGGCACCGAGGACACAGGTGAGTAGTGCACAGAGCATACACAGGTTATGATGCTGTCAGCCTGTGTTTATGGGAAGTTGGGTCCAGTTGGTCAGAGATAACTGGGACTGGGACAAGGGGCCAGAGACCGATGAGGCCAAAAACACCCAAAGTGGCACATAAGAGGTGTTTGGCATCCAATTAATTTACAAGGAGACTTTTTTTTTTTCTTTTTTTGAGATGCCCGGGCTGGACTTCAGTGATCTCGGCTCACCGCAACCTTCACCTCCTGGTTCAAACAATTCTCCTGCCTCAGCCTCCTGAGTAGCTGGGATTACAGGCACCTGCCACCACACCCAGCTAATTTTTTCTATTTTTATTAGAGACAGGGTTTCACCATGTTGATCAGGCTGGTCTCAAACTCCTGACCTAAAGTAATCCGCCTGCCTCGGCCTCCCAAAGTGCTGGGATTACAGGCATGAGCCACCATGCCCAGCCTGAGGCATTTTTCTTAAATGGAAACTGTCATTAGCATAAGTCCACTTGGGGGGCAATATTGCACAGAGGTTAAAAGACTGGACTTTGAGTCCAGTAAAGGAGGTTTTTAACCCAGTTCTGCCATTTCGTGACTATGTGACTTTGGGCCACAGATTTCTTACCTGTAAAATGAGGCTAAGAAAAGGACCTACTTTACAGACTTTACTTAAATAAAGCAACTCATGTGCAGCATTTAACACAGCATCTAATCTCTAAGAAGCACTCAAAATTTGATAGGTGATATCACCATTTTCTCCACTTCAGGGGATTATGTTACATTTCTGTGGGAATTAGATTTTATTTATAAAGCCGTTAAATAAATTTTCTGCCAAATATCCACAAGTTATTCTAGCCATAACCGATTCTTTCTGTGTTATAGATGAGACACTAAAATGGAAGGGGACAAACAAGGTTGTCAGAAGAGTAAACATACACATAACCACTAATACAGTTTTAGCAGTAGAAAGGGAAGGAATCCTTTAGAAATCCTTTAGAAAGGGAAGGAATCTGTATTTTTTAAATTCCCAGGTTATTGTGGTAGTGTCCATTCACAAACCAACACTTAGAAACTACTTTTAGAGATTATTACTACTTTTAACCACAAGCCTTGACATGCCTATCACTCATAACACTGGGATTTGTGAACTTTTGTGTAACGTCTTTCTTTTATGACCTCTGTAAAGCAAATCATAAACATACACACACATTCTCACACACAGATTTTTTGGAGAGATTAGGCAGAGGGTACAAGGGAAATAATTTAAGTGTCATAAACTACATGAATTTAATTAGTACAGGCATGTATACAAAGAGCAACTGAGGGGTTTCCACAACTCTCCCACACATTCTTAGAACTATGATTTGTAGTGTCTTATGTGGACTCAGCTCCCAGTTTTCCTTCAGGGAGGTTGTCTGCTTTGTGAATTATGACTGCCAGGTTTATCTCCATGGCCAGCAAGCTAGGCTGGCTGGCTTGCCTCCCCCACTGTGGAAAGCATGTGTTTATTCAGGAAACAGTCGCTCAATTTTAACATTGGCCTTCGCAAACCTTTTTATGAAGGTAAATCCAGGGCTGCTGCAAAATTAAAATCCAGCTTGAACACCTTCCAAAACCAAGCTGAAATGGCTTTTGGATTATCCACAGTGGTGGATTATTCACACCACTGCTCTCCTATTAACAAAGCCTTTATTCATAATTCACCACCAAGACAAGTCCCAAAACTGAATGAGCACTGTTGCAAGTCCGTTGCATGCAACTCAGAACATGTTACCCTGTAAGCTGTGTGAGGAATTGTGGTTAGACCCTATGTATGTGGTTCTCAAAGTGTGGTCCCTGTCCAACAGCAGCAGCAGATGCACCTGGCATCTTAGAAGTGCAAGAAAATCATTCACTTTTTGTATAATTAGATGTGCATAATGAAAAAAAGATTGTAACATATGAAATGAACTGCCTTGTGATATGGCATGTGTCCAACAACTAGAAATATTTAAGTAGAGATGAGATAGCATGTCGGAGGCTCATAGAAGAGATTCTTGTTTTAGATGAGGCATTGAATAAGAAGGCTGCTAATAATACTGCTTCTGATGCTAACATTCTGTGCTCCTACCAGCAGGAAGTGAGTGGTCAGAGTATCTCATCTTTGTGTTTTAATTTGGATCTCATGGATGGCCAATGCACCCACACTATTACTCATTACTTCCAGACCAGTGTGAATCTTTTCCTGAGTTTTGCTTCAATATCTGCATTTGCTTCCAAGTAAGTATTTGGGAAACCATTTTCCAAATTGGTCTTATCTGTAACCAGAATTTCTGAGGTTTCTAAAGACTCTAACAGCGTAATAAAAATCAAACAACTGAGCCTGTGTGTGGGATGAGATAAAAATGTTTGGGCAGTATGATTTACCTGATTCATAAAAGCACTTTATTTTTATCACTGGAAGGTTATCATTATTGACATCATTTGCCAAATTTTAGCACAAATTGTTATTGTCATGAATAATAATAAGAGAATAACTTTTGTGCAGTCCTTTTTGGAGGACACAAAGTACATCTACATACATGAGCACGTTTTGTTCTTACAGTGACCCTGTGAGCATTTATTACCACGTTTACCCACATTTTACAAAAGAAGAGCCTGGTGTTGGAGAGTTCAGTGAGTTATCTAGGATTACTCTGCTACTAGTGATGTAGGAGGAGAAATGGAGTAGTCCAGGCCCTGACTTTATAAGTCCATATTCTTTCCCTTAGTGCTTATATCAATGGTTCTTAAATGGTTTTGCCTCAGGATCTCAATTATTGAGGACCCCAAAGATATTTTACTGATAAAATTTGTCTCTATAGACATTTACTCTATTAAATTTAAAACTGAGAAAATTTAAAAATATGATCTGTCATTTCACTTAAAATAATATTAGTAAACAAATTACATCGTAATATAAAGAGTATGTATTTACATTACTATATTAAAACATATTTTTTCGAGTCAAAAAATAGAACAGTTTTTTTTTTTTACATCTTAAAATCTCTTTTTAATATTTGGCTTAATAGAAGACAGCTAGATTTTTGTATTTTTTCTTTTGCATTCTGCCTGTTGCAATTGATATTTTGGTTGACATATATAAAAAATGCTGACTCACAAAGATATGTGGTTTGAAATAGTTGTATATTTTAATACCTTTTACAGATAATTGTAGATTTTTCGTTGATACTACACCAAAACTCAAACAATAGATTCTCAAATATCAGTTGTAATATTGAATGTGCATCCTTTTTAATGAACATTTTTTACTTTGTTACTTTAAAATACATTAATTTATCTTGTATATTTAATGAAGATTTTCCCCATGTACTATTTTATGGCATTATTGCTCTGTTCATTTGGAAAATATTAATTCACTGAGTTGCAAAGATTTTTTGTTCATCATATTTTATTATATAGCATCAAAAATCACATTTGTTAGTGGTATCACTAATATTTTCAGAAAAGTCTTCGTGTATTGAGAAGCTGTCAAGTTTATGATTGCAGATACAAGGTTTTCAAAATTCTCATTTTTTGATTCAAATGTTATCTTTAACACCAAATGTTGTTTCTTTGAAGTGATAGGCTCACTTTATTATTCTCAGGAATATATCTTCATGTCAAATTTCCAAGTCTGAACAAACAGAATTTATATTTTATACAATATCCCCCACAAAAATCAGTTGCTTTAGCTTACAGCTCAAGCACTTGCACAAGTCTTTCTCCTCAAGACAGCCATCATCCATTGGTATGCAGCAGTGGTACTTCATGCCTCTTTCATAAATTTCAATTCAGCATTTTGTCACACAAAATGTTAAAAAGCCATATATTCAATATCAATATTTAGTAAATTTAACTTATTACTGCTTCAACAATGATACCATTTAGTGAAATTGTTTTTAAATGCAAGTGCACAGTAGTGAAAAATAGAATGGATAACTACAAATGCAGTTTGGAGCCACTTTCTTTTTTTTCTTTTTTAATTATACTTTATGTTCTGGGATGCATGTGCAGAGCGTGCAGGTGTGTTACATAGGTACACATGTGCCAAGGAGGTTTGCTGCACCCATCAACCTGTCATCTATATTAGGTATTTCTCCTAATGCTATCCCTCCCCTAGTCTCCCACCTCCCAAAGGCCCTGGTGTGTGATGATCCCTTCCCTATATCCATGTGTTCTTATTGTTCAACTCCTACTTATGAGTGAGAACATGCAGTGTTTGTTTTCTGTTACTGTGTTAGTTTGCTGAGAATGATGGTTTCTAGCTTCATCCATGTCCTTGCAGAGGACATGACCTCATCCGTTTTTATGGCTGCATAGTATTCCATGGTATATATGTGCCACATTTTCTTTATCCAGTCTATCATTGATGGGCATTTGGGTTGGTTCCAAGTCTTTGCTATTGTGAACAGTGCTGCAATAAACATATGTGTGCATATGTCTTTATAGTAGAATGATTTATAATCCTTTGGGTATATATCCAGTAATGGAATTGCTAGGTCAAATGGTATTTCTGGTTCTAGATCCTTGAGGAATTGCCACACTGTCTTTCACAATGGTTGAACTAATTTACACTCCCATCAACAGTGTAAAAGCCTTCCTGTGTCTCTACATCCTCTTTAGCATCTGTTTTTTCCTGACTTTTTAATTGTTGTCATTCTAACTGGCGTGAGATGGTATCTCATTTTAGTTTTGATTTGCATTTCTCTAACGACTAGTGATGATGAACTTTTTTTCATATGTTTGGTGGCTGCATTAATGTCTTCTTTTGAGAAGTATCTGTTCATATTGTTCAACCACTTTTTGATGGGATTGTTTGTTTTTTTCTTGTAAATTTGTTTAAGTTCCTTGTAGATTCTGGATGTTAGCGCTTTGTCAGACGGATAGATTGCAAAAATCTTCTCCCATTCTGTAGGTTGCCTCTTCACTCTGATGATAGCTTCTTTTGCTCTGCAGAAGCTGTTTAGTTTAATTAGATCCTGTTTGTCAATTTTGGCATTTGTTGCCATTGCTTTTGGTGTTTTAGTCATTAAGTCTTTGCCCATGCCTATGTTATTAATGGTATTGCCTAGGTTTTCTTCTAGGGTTTTTATGATTTTATGTCTTATGTTTAAATCTTTAATTCATCTTGAGGTAATTTTTGTATAAGATGTAAGGAAGGGGTTCAGTTTCAGTTTTCTACATATGGCTAGCCAATTTTCCCAACACCATTTATTAAATAGGGAATCCTTTCCCAATTTCTTGTTTTTGTCAGGTTTGTCAAAGATCAGATGGTTGAAGATGTGTGGTGTTATTTCTGAGGCCTCTGTTCTGTTCTATTGGTCTGTATTTCTCTTTTGGTACTAGTATAATGCTGTTTTGGTTACTGTATCCTTGTAGTATAGTTTGAAGTCAGGTAGTGCGATGCCTCCAGCATTGTTCTTTTTGCTTAGGATTGTCTTGGCTATACGGGCTCTTTTTTAGTTCCATATGAAATTTAAAGTAATTTTTTTCTAATTCTGTGAAGAAAGTCAATGGTAGCTTGATGGGGAGAGCATTAAATCTATAAATTACTTTGGGCACTATGGCCATTTTGATGATACTGATTCTTCCTATCCATGAGAATGGAATGCTTTTCCATTTGTTTGTACTCTCTCTTACTTCCTTGAGCAGTGGTTTGTAGTTCTCCTTGAAGTGGTCCTTCACATCTCTTATAAATTGTATTCGTAAGTATTTTATTCTCTTTGTAGCAATTGTGAATGGGAGTTCACTCATGATTTGGCTCTCTGTTTGTCTGTTATTGGTGTATAAAAATGCTCATGATTTTTGCACATTGATTTTGTATCCTGAGACTTTGCTGAAGTTGCTTATCAGCTTAAGGAGTTTTGGGGCTGAGACAATGGGGTTTTCTAAGTATACATCATGTCATCTGCAATCAAAGACAATTTGACTTCCTCTCTTTCTATTCAAATACTCTTTATTTCTTTCTCTTGCCTGATTGCCCTGGCCTGAACTTCTAATACTGTGTTATAGGAGTGGTGAGAGAGGGCATCCTTGTCTTGTGCCAGTTTTCAAAGGGAATGCTTCCAGCTTTTGCCCATTCAATATGATATTGGCTGTGGGTTTGTCATAAATAGCTTTTATTATTTTGAGATATGTTCCATCAATATCTAGTTTATTGAGAGTTTTTAGCACAAAGGGGTGTTGAATTTTATCAAAGGTCCTTTCTGCATCTGTTGAGATAATCATGTGGTGCCTGTCATTGGTTGTGTTTATGTGATGGATTGTGTTTATTGATTTGCATATGTTGAACCTGCCTGCATCCCAGGGATGAAACCAACTTGATCCTGGTGGATAAGCTTTTCAATGTGCTGCTGGATTCGGTTTGCCAGTATTTTATTGAGGATTTTTGCATTGATATTCATCAGGGATATTGGCCTGAAGTTTTCTTATTTTTGTTGCGTCTCTGCCGGGTTTTGGTATCAGGATGATGCTGGTCTCATAAAATGAATGAGGGAAGATTCCCTCTTTTTCTATTGTTTGGAATAGTTTTAGAAGGAATGGTACCAGTTCCTCTTTGTGCCTCTTGTAGAATTTGGCTGTGAATCTATCTGGTCCTGGGATTAATTACGGCCTCAATTTCAGAACTTGTTATTGGTCTATTCAGGAATTCGACTTCTTCCTCATTTAGTCTCGGGAGGGTGTATATGTCCAGGAATTATCCATTTCTTCTAGGTTTTCTAGTTTATTGCATAGAGGTGTTTATAGTATTCTCTGATGATAATTTTTATTTCTGTTGGATCAGTGGTGATCTCTCCTTTATCATTTTTTATTGTGTCTATTTGATTCTTCTCTCTTTTCTTCTTCATTAGTCTGGCTAGCGGTCTATCTATTTTGTTCACCTTTTCAAAAAATCAGCTTTTGCATTCATTGATTTTTTTTAAGGGTTTTTCATGTCTCTATCTCCTTCAGTTCTGCTCTGATCTTAGTTATTTCTTGTCTTCTGCTACTTTTGAATTTGTTTGCTCTTGCTTCTCTAGATCTTTTAATTGTGTAGCGGGGTCAATTTTAGATCTTTCCTGCTTTCTCCTACGGGCATTTAGTGCTGTAAATTTCCCTCTAAACACTGCTTTAACTGTGTCCCAGAGATTCTTGTACATTGTGTCTTTGTTCTCATTGATTTCAAAGAACTTATTTCTTTCCACCTTAATTTTGTTATTTCCCCCATAGTCATTCAAGAGCAGGCTGTTCAGTTTCCATGTAGTTGTGTAGTTTTGAGTTGAGTTTCTTGTTTTTTGTTTTTTGTTTTTTTTGGTTTGAGACGAAGTTTTGCTCTTGTCACCCAGGCTGGAGTATAATGGTGCAATCTCTGCTCACTGCAACCTCTGCCTGCCAGGTTCAAGTGATTCTCCTGCCTCAGCCTCCTGAGTAGCTGGGATTACAGGTGCCCACCACCATGCCTGGCTAATTATTGTATTTTTACTAGAGATGCGTTTTCACCATGTTAGCCAGGCTTGTCTTGAACTCCTGGCCTCAAGCCCTTTGGGAGGACCCACCTTGTCCTCCCAAAGTGCTTGAGTGAATTTCTTAATCCTGAGTTCTAATTTGATTGGACAGTGGTCTGAGAGACTATTTCTTATGACCTCCATTCTTTTGTATTTGGTGAGGAGTGTTTTACTTTCAATTATGTGGTCAGTTTTAGAATAAGTGTGATGTGGTGCTGAGAAAAATGTATATTCTCTTGACTTGTGGTGGAGAGTTCTATAGATGTCTATTAGGTCTGCTTGACCCAGAGTTGAGTTCAAGTCCTGAATATCCTTGCTAATTTTCTGTCCCATTGATCTGTCTAATGTTGACAGTGGAGTGTTAAAGTCTCCCACTATTATTGTGTGGGAGTCTGAGTTTCTTTGTAGGTCTCTAAGAACTTGCTTTATGAATCTGGGTTCTCCTGTATTGAGTGCATACATATTTAGGATAGTTTGCTCTTCTTGTTTCATTGATCCTTTTTCCTTTATGTAATGCCCTTCTTTGTCTTTTTTTTTTTTTTTTGCCTTTGTTCGTTTAAAGTCTGTTTTATCAGAGACTAGGATTGCAACCCTTTACTTTTTTTTGCTTTCTGTTTGCTTGGTAAATATTCCTCCATCCCTTTATTTTGAGCCTGTGTGTATTTTTGCACATGAGATGGGTCTCCTGAATGCAGCACACTGATGGGTCTTGACTCTTTATCCAATTTGCCAGTCTGTGTCTTTTAATTGGGGGCATTAAACCCATTTATATTTAAAGTAATATTGTTATATGTGAATTTAATCCTGTCATTATGATGGTAGCTGGTTATTTTGCCCTTTAGTTGATGCAGTTTCTTCATAGTGTTGATGGCCTTTACAATTTGCTATGTTTTTGCAGAGGCTGGTGCCAGTTTTCCCTTTCCTTATTAAGTGCTTCCTTCAGGAGCTCTTGTAAGGTAGTCTTGGTGGTGAAACAATCTCTCAGCATTTGCTTGTCTGTAAAGGATTTTATTTCTCCTTCAGTTATGAAACTTAGTTTGGCCGGACATGAAATTCTGGGTTGAAAATTATTTTCTTTAAGAATGTTGGCGGAGGCGGAGCAAGATGGCCGAATAGGAACAGCTCCAGTCTCCAACTCCCAGCGCGAGCGACACAGAACACCGGCGATTTCTGCATTTTCAACTGAGCCTCTGCTGCTGATACCCAGGCAAACAGGGTCTGGAGTGGACCTCATGCAATCTCCTACAGCTACAACCTACAGCTGAGGATCCTGACTGTTAGAAGGAAAGCTATCAAACAGGAAGGACACCTACACCAAAACCCCATCAGTACATCACCATCATCAAAGACCAGAGGCAGATAAAACCACAAAGATGGGGAAAAAGCAGGGCAGAAAAGCTGGAAATTCAAAAAATAAGAGCGCATCTCCCCCGGCAAAGGAGCGCAGCTCATCGCCAGCAACGGATCAAAGCTGGACGGAGAATGACTTCGACGAGATGAGAGAAGAAGGCTTCAGTCCATCAAATTTCTCAGAGCTAAAGGAGGAATTACGTACCCAGTGCAAAGAAACTAAAAATCTTGAAAAAAAAGTGGAAGAATTGATGGCTAGAGTAATTAATGCAGAGAAGCTCACAAACGAAATGAAAGAGACGAAAACCATGGCACGAGAAATACGTGACAAATGCACAAGCTTCAGTAACCGTCTCGATCAACTGGAAGAAAGAATGTCAGCGATGGAGGATCAAATGAATGAAATGAAGCGAGAAGAGAAACCAAAAGAAAAAAGAAGAAAAAGAAATGAACAAAGCCTGCAAGAAGTATGGGATTATGTAAAAAGACCAAATCTACGTCTGATTGGGGTGCCTGAAAGTGACGGGGAAAATGGAACCAAGTTGGAAAACACTCTTCAGGATATCATCCAGGAGAACTTCCCCAACCTAGTAGGGCAGGCCAACATTCAAATCCAGGAAATACAGAGAACGCCACAAAGATACTCCTCGAGAAGAGCAACTCCAAGACACATAATTGCCAGATTCACCAAAGTTGAAATGAAGGAAAAAATCTTAAGGGCAGCCAGAGAGAAAGGTCGGGTTACCCACAAAGGGAAGCCCATCAGACTAACAGCAGATCTCTCGGCAGAAACTCTTCAAGCCAGAAGAGAGTGGGGGCCAATATTCAACATTCTTAAAGAAAAGAATTTTAAACCCAGAATTTTATATCCAGCCAAACTAAGTTTCATAAGTGAAGGAGAAATAAAATCCTTTACAGATAAGCAAATGCTTAGAGATTTTGTCACCACTAGGCCTGCCTTACAAGAGACCCTGAAGGAAGCACTAAACATGGAAAGGAACAACCGGTACCAGCCATTGCAAAAACATGCCAAAATGTAAAGACCATCAAGGCTAGGAAGAAACTGCATCAACTAACGAGCAAAATAACCAGTTAATATCATAATGGCAGGATCAAGTTCACACATAACAATCTTAACCTTAAATGTAAATGGACTAAATGCTCCAATTAAAAGACACAGACTGGCAAACTGGATAAAGAGTCAAGACCCATCAGTCTGCTGTATTCAGGAGACCCATCTCACACGCAGAGACATACATAGGCTCAAAATAAAGGGATGGAGGAAGATTTACCAAGCAAATGGAAAACAAAAAAAAAGCGGGGGTTGCAATACTAGTCTCTGATAAAACAGACTTTAAACCATCAAAGATCAAAAGAGACAAAGAAGGCCATTACATAATGGTAAAGGGATCAATTCAACAGGAAGAGCTAACTATCCTAAATATATATGCACCCAATACAGGAGCACCCAGATTCATAAAGCAAGTCCTTAGAGACTTACAAAGAGACTTAGACTCCCATACAATAATAATGGGAGACTTCAATACTCCACTGTCAACATTAGACAGATCAACGAGACAGAAAGTTAACAAGGATATCCAGGAATTGAACTCATCTCTGCAGCAAGCAGACCTAATAGACATCTACAGAACTCTCCACCCCAAATCAACAGAATATACATTCTTCTCAGCACCACATCGTACTTACTCCAAAATTGACCACGTAATCGGAAGTAAAGCACTCCTCAGCAAATGTGCAAGAACAGAAATTATAACAAACTGTCTCTCAGACCACAGTGCAATCAAATTAGAACTCAGGACTAAGAAACTCAATCAAAACCGCTCAACTACATGGAAACTGAACAACCTGCTCCTGAATGACTACTGGGTACATAACGAAATGAAGGCAGAAATAAAGATGTTCTTTGAAACCAATGAGAACAAAGATACAACATACCAGAATCTCTGGGACACATTTAAAGCAGTGTGTAGAGGGAAATTTATAGCACTAAATGCCCACAAGAGAAAGCAGGAAAGATCTAAAATTGACACTCTAACATCGCAATTAAAAGAACTAGAGAAGCAAGAGCAAACACATTCGAAAGCTAGCAGAAGGCAAGAAATAACTAAGATCAGAGCAGAACTGAAGGAGATAGAGACACAAAAAACCCTCCAAAAAATCAATGAATCCAGGAGTTGGTTTTTTGAAAAGATCAACAAAATTGACAGACCACTAGCAAGACTAATAAAGAAGAAAAGAGAGAAGAATCAAATCGACGCAATTAAAAATGATAAAGGGGATATCACCACCGACCCCACAGAAATACAAACTACCATCAGAGAATACTATAAACACCTCTATGCAAATAAACTGGAAAATCTAGAAGAAATGGATAATTTCCTGGACACTTACACTCTTCCAAGACTAAACCAGGAAGAAGTTGAATCCCTGAATAGACCAATAGTAGGCTCTGAAATTGAGGCAATAATTAATAGCCTACCAACCAAAAAAAGTCCAGGACCAGATGGATTCACAGCTGAATTCTACCAGAAGTACAAGGAGGAGCTGGTACCATTCCTTCTGAAACTATTCCAATCAATAGAAAAAGAGGGAATCCTCCCTAACTCATTTTATGAGGCCAACATCATCCTGATACCAAAGCCTGGCAGAGACACAACAAAAAAAGAGAATTTTAGACCAATATCCCTGATGAACATCGATGCAAAAATCCTCAATAAAATACTGGCAAACCGGATTCAGCAGCACATCAAAAAGCTTATCCACCATGATCAAGTGGGCTTCATCCCTGGGATGCAAGGCTGGTTCAACATTCGCAAATCAATAAACATAATCCAGCATATAAACAGAACTAAAGACAAGAACCACATCATTATCTCAATAGATGCAGAAAAGGCTTTTGACAAAATTCAACAGCCCTTCATGCTAAAAACGCTCAATAAATTCGGTATTGATGGAACATACCTCAAAATCATAAGAGCTATTTATGACAAACCCACAGCCAATATCATACTGAATGGGCAAAAACTGGAAAAATTCCCTTTGAAAACTGGCACAAGACAGGGATGCCCTCTCTCACCACTCCTATTCAACATAGTGTTGGAAGTTCTGGCTAGGGCAATCAGGCAAGAGAAAGAAATCAAGGGGATTCAGTTAGGAAAAGAAGAAGTCAAATTGTCCCTGTTTGCAGATGACATGATTGTATATTTAGAAAACCCCATTGTCTCAGCCCAAAATCTCCTTAAGCTGATCAGCAACTTCAGCAAAGTCTCAGGATACAAAATTAATGTGCAAAAATCACAAGCATTCTTATACACCAGTGACAGTCAAACAGAGAGCCAAATCAGGAATGAACTTCCATTCACAATTGCTTCAAAGAGAATAAAATACCTAGGAATCCAACTTACAAGGGATGTAAAGGACCTCTTCAAGGAGAACTACAAACCACTGCTCAGTGAAATCAAAGAGGACACAAACAAATGGAAGAACATACCATGCTCATGGATAGGAAGAATCAATATCGTGAAAATGGCCATACTGCCCAAGGTAATTTATAGATTCAATGCCATCCCCATCAAGCTACCAATGAGTTTCTTCACAGAATTGGAAAAAACTGCTTTAAAGTTCATATGGAACCAAAAAAGAGCCCGCATCTCCAAGACAATCCTAAGTCAAAAGAACAAAGCTGGAGGCATCACGCTACCTGACTTCAAACTATACTACAAGGCTACAGTAACCAAAACAGCATGGTACTGGTACCAAAACAGAGATATAGACCAATGGAACAGAACAGAGTCCTCAGAAATAATACCACACATCTACAGCCATCTGATCTTTGACAAACCTGAGAGAAACAAGAAATGGGGAAAGGATTCCCTATTTAATAAATGGTGCTGGGAAAACTGGCTAGCCATAAGTAGAAAGCTGAAACTGGATCCTTTCCTTACTCCTTATACGAAAATTAATTCAAGATGGATTAGAGACTTAAATGTTAGACCTAATACCATAAAAATCCTAGAGGAAAACCTAGGTAGTACCATTCAGGACATAGGCATGGGCAAAGACTTCATGTCTAAAACACCAAAAGCAACGGCAGCAAAAGCCAAAATTGACAAATGGGATCTCATCAAACTAAAGAGCTTCTGCACAGCAAAAGAAACTACCATCAGAGTGAGCAGGCAACCTACAGAATGGGAGAAAATTTTTGCAATCTACTCATCTGACAAAGGGCTAATATCCAGAACCTACAAAGAACTCAAACAAATTTACAAGAAAAAAACAAACAACCCCATCCAAAAGTGGGCAAACGATATGAACAGACATTTCTCAAAAGAAGACATTCATACAGCCAACAGACACATGAAAAAATGCTCATCATCACTGGCCATCAGAGAAATGCAAATCAAAACCATAATGAGATACCATCTCACACCAGTTAGAATGGCGATCATTAAAAAGTCAGGAAACAACAGGTGCTGGAGAGGATGTGGAGAAATAGGAACACTTTTACACTGTTGGTGGGATTGTAAACTAGTTCAACCATTATGGAAAACAGTATGGCGATTCCTCAAGGATCTAGAACTAGAAGTACCATATGACCCAGCCATCCCATTACTGGGTATATACCCAAAGGATTATAAATTATGCCGCTATAAGGACACATGCACACGTATGTTTATTGCAGCACTATTCACAATAGCAAAGACTTGGAATCAACCCAAATGTCCATCAGTGACAGATTGGATTAAGAAAATGTGGCACATATACACCATGGAATACTATGCAGCCATAAAAAAGGATGAGTTTGTGTCCTTTGTAGGGACATGGATGCAGCTGGAAACCATCATTCTTAGCAAACTATCACAAGAACAGAAAACCAAACACCGCATGTTCTCACTCGTAGGTGGGAACTGAACAATGAGATCACTTGGACTCGGGAAGGGGAACATCACACACCGGGGCCTATCATGGGGAGGGGGGAGGGGGGAGGGATTGCATTGGGAGTTATACCTGATGTAAATGACGAGTTGATGGGTGCGGCACACCAACATGGCACAAGTATACATATGTAGCAAACCTGCACGTTGTGCACATGTACCCTACAACTTGAAGTTTAATAATAATAAATAAATTAAAAAAAAAAAAAAAAAGAATGTTGAATATTGCCCCCAGTCTCTTCTGGCTTGTAGGGTTTCTGCAGAGAAATCCTCTGTTAGTCTAATGGACTTCCTTTTGTGGGTAACCCGACCTTTCTCTCTGGCTGCCCTTAACATTTTTTCCTTCATTTCAACCTTGCCGAATCTGATGATTATGTGTCTTTGGGTTGCTCTTCTTGAGGAGTATCTTTGTGGTGTTCTCTGTATTCTTGCTAGGTTGGGGAAGTTCTCCTGGATAATATTCTGAAGTGTGTTTTCCAACTTGGCTCCATTCTCCCTGTCACTTTCAGTACACCAATCAAACGTAGGTTTGGTCTTTTCACATAGTCCTGTATTTCTTGGAGGCCTTGTTTTTCCTTTTCATCTTTTTTCTCTTGTCTTCACACCTCATTTCATTAAGTTGATCTTTAATCTCTGATATCTTTTCTTCCACTTGATCAATTATGCTACTGGTACTTGTGCATGTTTCACAAAGTTCTCGTGCTGAGTTTTTCAGCTCCTTCTGGTCATTTATGTGCTTCTCTAAACTGGTTATTCTAATTAGCAATTCCTCTAATATTTTTTCAGGGTTCTTAGCTTCCTTGCATTGGGTTAGGACATGCTTCTTTAGCTCAGAGGAGTTTGTTATAACCCATCTTCTGAAGCCTACTTCTGTCAATTTGTCAAACTCATTCTCTGTCCAGTTTTGTACCTTTGCTGGTGAGGAGTTGTGATCCTTTGGAGGAGAAGAGGTGTTCTGATTTTTGGAATTTTTAGCCTTTTTGTGCTTGTTTTTCCTCATCTTCGTGTATTTATCTACATTTGGTCTTTGACTTTGGTGACCTTCAGATGGTGTTTTTGTGTTGACATCCTTTTTGTTGATGTTGATGCTATTCCTTTCTGTTTGTTATTTTTCCTTCTAACAGGCCCCTCTGCTGCAGGTGTGCTGGAGTTACTGGAGGTCCACTCCAAACCCTGTTTGCTGGGGTATCACCAGTGGAGACTGCAGAACAGCAAAGATTGCTGCCTGCTCCTTCCTCTGGAAGCTTTGTCCCATAGGGAAACCCGCCAGATCCCAGCCAGAGCTCTCCTGTATGAGGTGTCTGTTGACCCCTGGTGGGAGGTATCTCTCAGTTAGGAGGCATGGGGGTCAGGGACCCACTTGAGGAGGCAGTATGTCCCTTAGCAGAGCTTGAGCACTTTACTGGAAGATCCCCTGCTCTCTTCAGAGCTGACAGACAGGAACGTTTAAGTTGGCTGAAGCTGTACCCATAGCCACCCCTTCTCCTAGGTACTTTTTCTGGGGAGATGTGAGTTTTATCTATCAGCTGTGCTGGCAGGGAGAATTTCAAGATATTAGTTTGCTGGGCTCTGTAGGGGTGGGATCTGCTGAGCTAGACCACTTGGCTCCCTGACTTCAGTCACCTTTCCAGGGGAGTGAAAGGTTCTGTCTCAATGGTGTTCCAAGCACCACTGGGGCATGAAAGTAAACTCCAGGAGTTAGCTCAGTGTCTGCCCAAATAGGCACCCAGTTTTGTGCTTGAAACCCAGGACCCTCCTGGTGTAGTCATCTGAGGGAATCTCCTGGTCTGCAGATTGCAAAGACTATGGGTAAAGCATAGTGTCTGGGCTGGAATGCACTATTCCTCATGGCACAGTCTCTCATGACTTCCCTTGGCTAGGGGAGGGAGTTCCCTGACCCCTTGTGCTTCCTGGGTGAGGTGATGCCCCACCCTGCTTTGGCTCCTGCTCCGTGGGCTGCACCCAGTCTAACCAGTCCCAATGAGACGAGCTGGGTATCTCAGTTGGAAATGCAGAAATCACCTGCCTTCTGCATTGATCTCGCTGGGAGCTGCCAGTGCCACTTTCTTGATTCATACAATGAAACCAGCAGTTTTATCCACTGTTGATTTTGCCTCCTCACTACAAATGTCCACCCAGTGAAAAAGGCAAGTCACGTCTTATTATTATGAATAGAGTTTTGATCTCATGGTCCCTCTGGAAGGGTCTTGGGGACTTTGGTATCCATAAAAGTATTGCTGTCTTATATCAAATTACCTTTCTCTGTAGCAGCTGGATTTTGAAGCCAATGATCTTACATTCCATTTTAGAGTAGATGCTTTTAGTGCCAAACTTCTTAATCTTGCTGACATTGACATTTTTTATTTTGTGTTTCTCATGGCCCATTTTGAACTGTTCTCCTCTTTGAACAATTCATGGCAATCCCACTAAACTTTCCATGCTTTTAATTCACTTTGTTCTCTCTAGCATCTAGAACTTCATAAACATTAGTTCTGCTGGGAAAACCACTCACCTCATTAAACTATAGGGTTAACTCATTCTCAGGTATGAGCTTAAACATTATTTTTCCAAGGAGATGCTCCATGACACCTACATTGAAACATACTTTTAAATCCCTACTGTATGATAGGGACTCAGCATTTAGTCATACACTGGTAAATATTGAATGTACATTTTTACTATATGTTTAATGTCTGTCTTCCTTATTAAACTCCTTCCATATGGGGACCTAACTCTCTATCATTCATTCTTATATCATCAGTACCCAGCATGGTGCCTGTTCATGAAACCTGTTGAGAATGGCTGCAATATACACTTTATAGTTAGTCCTCATTATTCACAGATTCTATATTTGTGAATTTGCACACTCACTGTAATATATTTGTAATCCTAAAACAAATAGTCATGCTGCTTTTATGGTCACACTCAGATGTGTTCTGAGTGGCATGAAACTTGAGCTGCCTAACAGGCATATTCCCTCCTAGCTGAGGTTTCACAAGGCAATGCTTTGCCTTCTTGTTTTAGCTTTAAACAAGTGTCCTTTGGGGATCTATTTAGTGCTACATTTTTCACATTTTTTGAGCATTTCGCTGGTGATTTCACTGTTTTAAGGAGAAAATATGTGTGTTAGGTAAGCTTTGTTCAGGCTCGAGGTATAGTGTTTGCCGTGAGTTCAATGTTAAAGAATCAACAATATATATGAAATAAGATGTCTATAAACAGACACATATAAAACAAGGTTATGTATTGATCAGTTGACAAAAATGTTGTGACCAGAGGCTTGCAGAAACCTAATCCTGTTTTTCTCCTAGGAGCAGTGGTTTAATATCTACTACTTCTGTATTCAAGACAATATTTTAGAACAACTACCATGAATAATGAGAATTGACTGTACCATTTTCCTGTCACTTTCTCTGGTAACAGAGTAAGCAGCTGCCACCTGAATTCTGATTCTAGCTCTACCATGTACTCACTACATGGAAGACCAGGAGACTTTTTGAAGAAACTGCTCTAAAGGTAGAACAGAATTCTGGTTAGTTCTCTTTTCTTCTACCCTGTTGTGGGTTGAATTGTCTCTGCCCATAAGATAGGTTGAAGTCCTAACTCCCAGTACCTGTGAGCGTGAGTTTATTTGGAAATAAGGCCTTTGCAAATGTAATAAATGTCAGAGGTAGTCATACTGAATTAGGGTGGACCCTAAGTCCAATGACTGGTGTCTTAATAAGGAGAGAAAGACTTGAAGACAGATACACATAGAAGATACATAGGGAAGAAACTCAGGTACAGACAGAGGCAGACTGGAGTTCAGCTGCTGCAAGCCAAGGAACCCGAGGATTGCTGGCAACCACCAGAACCCAGGAGAGCAGCACAGAATACATTCTCATTCAGATCCCCCAGAAGGAACCAACCTGGCAGACACCTGATTTTAGACTTCTGGCCTCTGGAACAGCTGGAGAATGAATTTCTGTTGTTGTTTTAAGCCACCCATGTAGTGGTAGTCTGTTCTAGCAGCCCTAAGAAACTAACACACAGCCCTTAGCACTTTAGGGTAGCATCTTTGATGTGACCCAGCAGAAAAGAACTCCAAATAGATAGACCGAGGAGAAAAGAACATTGCATCAGCAGCACTGTGGCAGCTCAGTCTTCTGCTAATTAACTGGAAATTCCAGCCTCCAGGTTTTTGGTAGCGGATGTCACTGAGAGAAGTAGGACGCAGGAGAGCAGGCTCATGGGGAAGCTTCCGTGCATGGCATTTCACACCCTCAGATCAAATGCTGTTTAAAGGAGGAGTAATACATATTAATGCAGTGCCTGCTTCAATTGCTTTCAAGTGGCAGGAGCTGACAGCACTGCGTGCGCGGCGAGACTCTGTAGAAGTAGCCCCTGACACTCTTGCAGGTTTACCTCAGCGATTCCTCCCGCACTATACCCAGAGGCTTTCTTAATTGGCCCTCCGACGGGGGCGGGGTGTGCACGCCTGTCACCTGCAGCACAAGGGCCCGCAGCAGCGGGGGGCGGGGCGGGCTGCCAGGCTCCGGGCAGCGCAGGTGTTCCTTCCACTGCCCGCCTCGGGTGGAGAGAGAGGCGACCGACCGTTTTCCCGTTCGGTTCCTGGGCAATGGCCTGAGGAGGGCAAACCCCTCCCCGTGGAGGTGAAGAATCAGTGTCCCTGAGCTGTTCCCTGAGGTGACATCTGACTCACTTGGCTCCACTTCCAGCTGCTACAGGGGTCTCGTACCCCTCTTAAGCTAGCAGGGGAGCTTTGAGCGGATGTACCTTCGCCAACTTTGGGTTATTATGGGAGCACCAGGACCTGAAAATCCTGCGTGGGAATGAACTATGAACTGAAATCAGGCAGGCTGAACTAGCATCTCTACCTAGGCCTGGGCCTGCCTCTAGTCACGTGCATTATTTAGAAACACTCAAAGTAGCCCTCAGCTACAAGCTTCAGCTGAGAGCTGGGACAGTGCATTCCTCCATTGCTGTGTGACGGAAGTGAACCTCTGCGAGTCAATTTTGTTCTAAATTTTTTTTAATGTGGTAAAATACACGTAATGTAAAATTTACCATATTCTCCATTTTTAAGTATACATACATTTCACTGGTACCGGATACATTCATAATATTGCTTAACCATCACCCACTATCCATTTCTATAACTCTTCATCTTGTAAAACTGAAATTCTTTCCAAATTAAATTAAATCTCCCCTTTCTCTTTTTCAACCCAACCCCTGACAACCACCATTCTACTTTCTGTCTCTATGATTTTTGACTACTCTAAGTACCTCATCTAAATGGAATCATACAGTATTTGTCTTTTTGTGACTGGCTTATTTCAACCAAATATAATTTTAAGTCATAATTTATAGAGGACCCTATGTATGTCAAATGAGTGCTTCATAAATTTAATTTCATTAAATTCTAGCAACCCTAAGATTAAGCAATTATTTTTCCCCTCATTGTACATACATAGAAAGACTCCAAAGCATAATATAAATTGAGTACGTTTTCCAGGTCACATTCTAATAAGTGATAGAGCCTGCTTACAAGCATAGGTCTACTCGACTTCAATCCTACCTTCTAAGTGAACAACCCCTGAGCAGAATTAGAAATATTTATGCATATGTGTATTTCATATGTATATGCATGATTCTTACATTAGGATATAGCCTGTGCATGGCATAATATTAATACTAATATCTGACATAAATATGCCACTAGTTATTAAGGAAGACCCAAAAGAGCAAAGACAATTTCTGTTTTTCTCACTAATGTTTACCTAGAGATTAAGTACAGTACCTTGCACAAATGAAGGTGGTTCCCCCTTATCCATGGTTTTGTGTATCACAGTTTCACTTACATGTGGTCAACTATGTTATGAAAATATTAAATAGAACATTCCAGAAAGAATGCATATTTTTAAATTGTACTCTGTTCTGAGCAGCATGATGAAATCTCATGTCATCTGTCTCTGTCCTGTTGAGGACAAGAGCCATCTCTTCGTCCAGAGGATCCACCCTATATACACTACCAGCCTATCAGTCATTTAGTAGCTGTTTCAGTTATTTGATTTAAAAAAATAGTATATACAGGGTTCATGAAGGTCTTGGAAGTTTCCGGTATCCATGGTGAGTCTTTGAATGTACGCTGCGAGGATAAGAGGGAGATTACCATACTTAGTAAATATTTGTTAAATTAATAAATGAAAGAGCAAATGAGTAGACGAAATAATTCTGCTTATTGCAAAGTGTTACAGCCACTATAACCTTTTTATTCCAAGAACTACCTTGGGAAGTAAGAAAAGTGAAAAATATTTTTACTTTGCCAATATTGAACTAGAACTTGTATTTTCTGGTTGCTAGTTTTGCTTTCTTAACTCTAACTTTTTGATATGGCAGAAGTAACATAGGGTTTAACCTTGGATTCAACTTTTACTCTCTCTATTCTTATTTCTATGGACATGACTTGAGACACTGGACAAATGGTTGCTGATTGCCAAGAACAGGATAAGAATCACATGAAAATGCCCACATTTTCTACTGTCATCATTCAAAGAAGCTTCAAACACGCTGAGATTGCTCTTAAATTGGGGAAGGATAGCTACTCATATCCAAACAGTCAAACCTTGATCTGAAACTCATCACCACACACACCATTTTATTTCCGGGACTAGAGATCCTGAAGTGAATCCTGAAACATGTTCGAGCAATATTAATCATTTCAGCATTCCTTTGGTAATACAGAGACCTTTTTCTGATTTGTCATATTCACATTAATCAAGCACTTTCAGGAATAAATTCTCATTTGGCATTTTAGGGCATCATTTAGGGAATGATAGATACAGATGTGAATGACCTATGGATAAATATATAAAAGTTCACATATCTCTGGTGATTTTTAAACTATAATCTCAGTTGTGAATGGTCCTGGATAATGATGTACGTGTGAAGGAGATGCTATCTATATACCTTACTACTGGCATGGCATCTCTAACTCTGTCTATTCCATGTTGTTCAAAGGCAGGATGGACAATTCTCAAAGCCCTCCTATAGTCACATATACAGAGTTTCCTGTAGTCACACATAAAAGGCAAGACTGTGTGTAACCTTTGGGAAACAAGACTCTAGAAAGACAAACATAATCTCTGTATATCTGCCAAGCATTGTAATGAAGGTCCCCGAAATAATAAAAACCTATTAGGAACCACAAAGACCATGTTGGCCCAAGTATCATCTCTTAAATCTTTCTGTGGAAAGAGATAGTTTAATTAACCAATTTGTCCATTTTCTGGAATCAAAGCTAGAGTTCTTGAAAAATGCTCTTTGGATTCATTACAAATTTTTGAACCTCACTACCTGGGGTGGACCTCCAAGGATTCAAGCTAGTCCTTTTATTTATGTTTCTGGTTTTAAGAACTCTTGTTATATTCCCTTCAGTTTCTGTTCCAAATTATTATTAGACTTGTATTTCTCTTAATGGTAACATTTCCTTTGCCTCCCTGTTTTTAATTTGGAGCTCTCAAATCCTTACGTTAAGAGTCTTTCTCCTCATCTTTAGTATCTGGTAAGTTACTAACTTTGATAGATTTGGCTTCATAATTTCTCTTAATTCTCTTCTTTCTGTTTGTACCACAACCTTACCATTTCAGTCTACTAGAATATTTTACTGCCCATCTAAAACTATTGAATGCTTCTTTTCAGAGTAGTCTGAGAAGAGACCATATTTAAGAACATTTTTTGAAAGGCAACCTACCCAATGAAGTTTGATCCTGCCTTCTCCTAAAGTCTTACAGCATATAAATTACACATTGTATTGTAGTTATCTGTGCTGTTTTTATTATTAGTTTTTTTTTGGTTAGAATCTAAGAAGAAGTACCAGGCTCAGTTTTAGCCATGGGGGGCTGGCAGTACACTGCACCTATTAGACTTGCAACTAAAAGACAGTCTAATAGAATGAGTTAAGTATTCTGGAGTCAAACTATCTAGATCTGGATTCCAGCTCAGATATTTTCACATGCATGACCTTGAAAAAGCCATTTTACTGCTGTGAACTTCAGTCTTTTTATCTAAAAAAGAACAACAAGTATGTTTGAGGAATATATTTTAACATAAATGTTTTATCAGTGTTCTCTGGCACATAGTAAAAGTTAATTCAATTCATTTAACTGATATTTTCTGAACAGGTAATCTATACCAGGTATTCTTTTTGATTCAAATAATACACAGTGGTGAACAAAACAGATGGAGTCCTTGCTTTCACAGGGTGTAGATTCTAGTGGTAGGAGGCAGAGAGGGCTAATGTTACTTAGATATAAATAGCATAGTTGTACCAGTTTTCAGTCAGTTCCCCTTGTTATTTGCAGGTGCCTGTGCCATATTGGTTGCTAAAGATCTTGAATGCGCTTATGGATATTGATAATTACTAAGTAATGTTGAAATGGAAGTTTTGGCTGAAGCATCATGATATAAATGCCATGTTCTAAAGTGAAATGTGAGACCATAATATAAACATTTCAAAAATGGTATTGAAATCTATTTCTACATCTCCAGATTCCTTACCTGCAATGAGCACAACTAAATGTCAGCATTTGAAGACAGAAGAAGATTTGTGGAGAGAGCATTTGGGCTTCTCTGAGTGTGATCCCCTCCTCTAAGGATAAGACAGGTGGGGCTGCTTCCATCTTCATCTCAAGTTAAGGAAAGGTGTTTAAGGAAGAACTACTAAAAGTTTAATATGATTGTTCTTTAGTTTGGTATACAGTAAACCTGAGCCTTTTCCTCCTGGAGTATATAATAAGGAAGTGAAAGATGGGTTGGCTAGTTGCTTTGATAGTGGTTAATGGAGCATTTAGTAGCCTGCAGTCCTTGAGTTTGTTGAGGCAGGTAATATTTGAGTAATGTCCATGGATCAAATGTGCATGAACATGCAAGAAAGAGGAGGATGATTTAACTCCTATCTAAGGGTTCAGGGAAGATTCAACAGACTTCAGCAGAAAAAATATGTGTGGTACAAATGGATACCTATGTTCATGGAAAGAGTAAATTATCACCTGCAATAGAGATGCATTCATCCTTCTGAATAATCAAGATTGACTGGGCACCTTAGGCACTTATGAGGGAAAACATTTATATTTATATAAGTAAACAAGATAACTTGAGAGAGTGATAAAAGCTATGGAGAAAATAAATTGGGACAATTTAATAGAGATTTACTAGGGTTCAGTAGAAGCAGCTTTGGAGTGGATGCCCTAGGAAGGTCTCTCAATGCAGACAGTGGTAGATTGACAGGAACTAGACAGCAGCAATGATATGGAGACTGAGAAAGTTTTGCACACAAAAGGAATGCCAAATGCCATGGCCATTGGGTAGAAAGGAGCTTGACATGTTTTACAAACCCAAAGAAAGACAGTGTGCAGAAACTTAATGGGAGTGATGGAATAATATCGAACATTACCAAAGAGGATTGTAGGGACAGATCAAGTAGGACCTTGCAGGGCATAGTAAGGGATTTGGGTCTTATTTTGAGTAGAAAGGGGAGTCAGTGGAAAGTTTCAAGCAAGGAGTGACATTAAGTAATTTACATTTTTTAAGTATTACTTTTATTGCTGAGTGGAGTAACAGAAAATTGTGTAAAGTACAGAGACAACAGAGTGATGAGAAACCTGCTGGGGGGTAACAGACTTGAATAGATCTGGAACATCTAGATTAGATTTAGAGAAGTTGGAAAAAATGGAACATGCCCTTCAGCTTGGTGGAAAAGAGGCTACTGACACAGAGGCAGGGAGGTATATGACATAAGTCATAACTCCCCTACAATGCAAACAAAAGCCCAGAGATTGGGATTCTGAGACATAGCTTGGTTGCCGGGATGGACAGAGACTGGTCCAAACAACTGCCAAGTAAGGATCTAGAGGGGGAAAGCAAGATGTATAATCCAACCAAACCCAAAAGCCTGGCAGAGTAATCAACTGTGAGTCTATCTAAATTGACCAAGTGTTCTTTTGAGAAATGTCTGTTCATATCCTTTGCCCACTTTTTGATGGGGTTGTTTGTTTTTTTCTTGTAAATTTGTTTGAGTTCATTCATACAGCCAACAGACACATGAAAAAATGCTCATCACCACTGGCCATCAGAGAAATGCAAATCAAAACCACAATGAGATACTATCTCACACCAGTTAGAATGGCAATCATTAAAAAGTCAGGAAACAACAGGTGCTGGAGAGGATGTAGAGAAATAGGAACACTTTTACACTGTTGGTGGGATTGTAAACTAGTTCAACCATTATGGAAAACAGTATGGCGATTCCTCAAGGATCTAGAACTAGATGTACCATATGACCCAGCCATCCCATTACTGGGTATATACCCAAAGGATTATAAATCATGCTGCTATAAAGACACATGCACACGTATGTTTATTGCGGCACTATTCACAATAGCAAAGACTTGGAATCAACCCAAATGTCCATCAGTGACAGACTGGATTAAGAAAATGTGGCACATATACACCATGGAATACTATGCAGCCATAAAAAAGGATGAGTTTGTGTCCTTTGTAGGGACATGGATGCAGCTGGAAACCATCATTCTTAGCAAACTATCACAAGAACAGAAAACCAAACACCGCATGTTCTCACTCATAGATTGGAACTGCACAATGAGATCACTTGGACTCGGGAAGGGGAACATCACACACCGGGGCCTATCATGGGAAGGGGGGAGGGGGGAGGGATTGCACTGGGAGTTATACCTGATGTAAATGACGAGTTGATGGGTGCTGACGAGTTGATGGGTGCAGCACACCAACATGGCACAAGTATACATATGTAACAAACCTGCTCGTTATGCACATGTACCCTAAAACTTAAAGTATAATAATAAATAAATAAATAAATAAATAAATAAATTGACCAAGTGAAGAGACAGAATCCAGGAATGAAGTTCCTGAATAGAAATCAGGAAGAAAGATTGAAAAGCGTGGTGGGATATGGAGTATAAGAAGAGTATCTCAGTGGATGAAATGTAGTAGCAGGTTCTATGTT
Source organism: Chlorocebus sabaeus (assembly GCF_047675955.1). NCBI lineage: Eukaryota > Metazoa > Chordata > Mammalia > Primates > Cercopithecidae > Chlorocebus > Chlorocebus sabaeus. Next base: position 37,569,135 of record NC_132926.1, on the reverse strand, counting down.
GCCTGTGGGTGTGAACAAAGAGATAGCTCTTGAGTAGTAAAAAGACAAATCCAAACTATACCTGCATTCCTATGGGCAGGTAACCATCTTCACTTTTCCACTGGCAACCTCTTTCTTAGAGCTCCTGAAATCTAAATGAGCCACAATCCAGCAATTTCATGGCATTTGCCTGAGATGTGCTTTACTGCATGTGATTTTCTGAGTAGGATCTGTTTCCGTAACCAGATGATCAGCTCAGTAAAAGCAGAGAACGTTCCTAATTTTGCTCATTAATGTATTCCCAGCACAAGGCTGAGCACCTAATAGTCACTAAAACATCTGCTGAGTGAATGAATATTGCCTCACCTCCTGACTATTTAATGAGTTGATGTCTTACCTCTTCCCAATCCAAACAGATTAGCCCCATTCTAGATTGTGAGCGACACAAATAAGTATAATTAATTTCTTCATTCATATATCCAAGAATATTTGATTAGCACCTACTATGCACCACTGTGACAGCTGTTCATTTATGTAATATTCAATTAATACAAACATTCCCCTTATTCCCAAGGCATTTAACCTTTAGTGGAGGATATTAAACAAATAATTATTCACAAGGATATGTAATTACAATTAACATATTTTCTAATGAGGAAAAATATAGGACATTATGAATAGTATAAATTCATTTTTCTACCCTAAGAGAAGAAAAATATTACAGTCTTGAAGAGAGGAACCATAATTTCAAATGTTATTTATAATTTCTACGCTACCTAGAATAGGCCCATTCCTGGTAGTTAAATGCCTGTCAGAGTAGAAAATCAAAGCTGACACACTGACAACACACATGAATAATGCTAATCAGTATGTTCTATTAACACAACACTGAAATTATAAACCCCTTATTTTTGTTGTCCCGTGGGTATAGTGGTCAAGGAATTACTAGAGAGTATCTCTGTGGGATAGGATATTAGACATTTCTTTTCCATCTGTCTACACACATGGAGATGTTGGCTCTTGGCCTGTGTCAGAAGTTAGATTGATCAGTATAAACATACTGGAATTAAATGTGTACAGGGAATACCTCCAGTTGTTATTGAAAAATTAGAATCTCCTTAGAGATTTTAGGTTGGGACAAATAGACATCCACATAAAAGCAGTAAAAAAATCAGGTGGCAGGGGTTGGGTGTGGTGGCTCACAGCTGTAATCCCAGCACTTTGAGAAGCTGAGGTGGGTGGATTGCCTGAGGTCAGGAGTTTGAGACCAGCCTGACCAATATGGTGAAACTCCATCTCTACTAAAAAAAAAAAAAAAAAAAAAAAAAAATACAAAAATTAGCCGGGTGTGGTGGTGTGCATCTGTAGTCCCAGCTACTTGGGAGGCTGATGCAGGAGAATTGCTTGAACCCGGGAGGCAGAGGTTGTAGTGAACTGCGATTGCACCACTGCACTCCAACCTGGGTGACAGAGTGACACTCCATCTCAAAAAAATTTAATAATAATAATAAATCAGGTTGTGGGAAGGAAAGAAAATTTAAAAACGTAAGTGGGGAAATTTAATACAAGGATTTAGTGAGGCCAGAGAAATACATTTTGTTGCTTAGCTGACCATGAAGTCATGTTTCTTATGCATACAAGGCACTTCTGAACCTTTGCACTAGCCGTTCCTTCTTCTTGAAATTCTTTGCACCTGCCCTGCCTGGTGACTGTGTTTGTATTTTAGATATCAGCCCAATAGATTACTTGATTACCCTTCATAAAGTGATTCCACCCCATTTACTCTTCCTTCACTCTGTTATGTCCTTCATAATATCGAATTTACATTTATCTGGTTAATTTTTACACTTTTAAATTACCTTTCTTTCTCATTAAAACATAAGCTTCATGAGGGCAGGTATGTTTTCTGTATTGCTTGCCACTTGAACTCAAAAGCAGTTGGACCCCTTGGAAGCACCCTATAAACATTCGTGAAGCAATGAACGAATGTTGATTTGCTATTATGGAGAGTATAAGGATGTCATTTTTTCTTTCTTGATGGATTTTATACACACATACACAAACACACACACACACATATATATGTTTAATTTATTTCAGGTTCAAGCAGGTTTGTTACACAGCTAAATTGCACATCATGGGAGTTAGGTGTATAGATTATTTCAACACCCAGATGATAAGCATAGTATCTGATAGGTAATTGCTTAATCTTCACCCTCCTCCCTATCTCTACCCTCAAGTATGCTCTGGTGTCTGTTGTTCCCATCTTTGTGTCCATATGTACTCAATATTTAGCTCCAACTTGCAAGAGATAATGTGGTATTTTGTTTTCTGTTTCTGTGTTAATTCACTTAGGACAATGGCCTGCAGCTCCATACATGTTGCTGCCAAAGACATGATAGCATTCTTTTTTTTATGGCTGTATAGTATTCCATGGTGTATAGGTACCACATTTTCTTTATCCAATCTACCATTGATTGGCATTTAGGTTGATTCTATGACTTTGCTATTGTGAATAGTGCTGCAATGAACTACATGCATGTGTCTTTATGGTAGAATGATTTATATTCCCTTGGGTATATGCCCAAAAATGGGATTACTGAGTTGAATAGTTCTTTTTTAAGTTCCTTGAGAAAGCACCAAACTGCTTTCCACAATGGCTGCACTAATTTGCATTCCCACCAACAGTGTTTAACCATTCCCTTTTCTCCACAACCTCACCAGCATCAAGGTGGTGGCTTGACCTTTTAATAATGGCCATTCTGACTGCTGTAAGATAGTTTCTCCTTGTGGTTTGATTTGCATTTCTCTAATGATTCGTGGTGTGGAGCATTTTTACATGCTTGTTGACCATATGTATGTCTTCCTTTGAAAAGTGTCTGTTTATGACATGTTATTTTATATTGGTGAAAATCACTTGGATTATCCAGACTTATAGAGAAGGAAACTCTATAGCTGTTTCAGTTTTTTATTTTCTATTTAACTACTCTTATTGTGTACATCCTCCAATGCTTAAAATTAAGCTTGGTGACTATTTTGCCATTCTATACAGATAAGAATGTTTTCACATTGAGATTTTGGTAACAAGACCCCTCCTTTCATCTGTAAAATGAGAAGTTTGAACTTGATGATAATATAATGTCTTCTAAGTCTAAAATGCTATAATTCATAGAACTACACTTAAATATTTTATTCTTGTTTCCAACTAATCTTTATAAAGGTCAGAATTGGATAACAGATGACAAAAAAGGGCCTGGGTCAAAGTTCCAGTCAAGTGGGAAGGTAAAGGCGGTGTTAATTTAGGTCTTTATCTTGTTAACCTGGTTACAAGAGGAGCCTCAAATTATGTGGAAACCTTAATTATTAAAATTTACTCATCTCCATTGAGATGCTCCTGGAAATTCAGAGGATAGTATTAAGAATTTCAAAAGAAGCCATAAATTTTGCCTAAAGACAATGCCAAGGAGTGACTTTTTCATTTGAAGAAAAAGATAACTTTCTAAACAAGAATAAATCTCAAACTTTTGTGGTTTTTACCAGCATTCCAACTTCTGCCAGAAATGTTTCTCTTTTTCACAAAATATCTTTGCCACTGATGTAGATGGCAAAGAGAAGCAGAGAGGACAATGCTGAAGACAGAGTATAGTAGTTAAGAACTTTTGCTCTGGACTGGGATCAGTATTTGGGCCACTAAACTCATCTGTCACCTTGAGCAAGCCCTTTAAGCTCCCTGGCTCTCATGTTTCTCATCCGTAAAGTGTGTATAACAATAGTACTCATGCAGCACTACTTGAGCTCTAAATGAGGTAATATATGAAAAGCATTTATCACAGAGCCTGGGTCATTATCAATTGCTTCATAAATATTAATCATGACTCTATTACTTTAATATTTGTAATATTCAGCAAATATTTGGAAACAGCATAAGTAATAAGATTGAGTTTCTTCCTAGTATTCCCAATCCATCCCCTTCTCACCTCCACACACACATTGCTTGTTTAAAATGAGCTCTTTAAAACCAAAGCATACACAGCAATGGAACTGTATACCAGCAACTTCCAATCTGTTATAAATGATTTAAAATATGAAAAAGATGACTTTTTATTAGTTATTGAACGCCCTCTCCCAACCTATTTCCTAAAATTGTGTTCTTTACTCTCTGCATTAAAATGTATTCATTTATTATATTCAGCATATGCATTTTTTACTAAAACTGAAAAATACAGAGCCCTGTTTCTACCATCAAAAAGCCTATAGCACAATGGTTAAGAGCATGGGTTTCAGAGTTATATAGACCTAGTTTCAAATTCTGGCTTCCTTGCTTTCTAGCTATGTAAACATAAGAAAATTATTTATCAGCTCAGCCTTAATTTTCTTGGGTATAAAATGTAAAACCCTCTAGGTATGTTCTTATGACTATAATTCATGTAACAAATATAAAGTAATTTTTGTAAAGCACAAATCAGGGTATCTAACGTATAATAAGCAACTGATTAAGAGTTATTATCATTGCTAAAATATACTATAGTATACAATTTTAAAATACCCTTTTTGAAATTATTACATACTTACAATAAATATTACCATTTCTACCTCCTTATTAATCAAACTAATCCATAGGCAGGGCTATAACAGCAGCAACAACAACAACAACAAAAACCTGTCAAATAACAGCAGCTTAACACAATTAAATATTATTTCTTGTTGACCTAAAGACTTCTGTAGTTCCAAACAACTCCTCAGGCCAGCTGTCTTTTATACTGTCATTCAAAAATACAGGTTGCCTGGCTTTTTAGTTGCTGTTCCCATCTACTCAACACAAGAAGACACTTCTGTGGGCCTAGAAGTAGAAAATTGGTGTTGAGGAGCTCTAGTATTATCTTCCACAATCTTCTTCTCCCTGGTAGATTCTTGGGGTATACATAGTAAAAACCTCATGATAAAATCAGAGAAATGCTGGCTCATAAAGAGAGATAGAGAAAATAAAATGGAATAAAGCGTGTCTCAGTTCATTTGTGTTGCTGTGAAGGAATACCTGAGGCTGGGTAATTTATAAAGAAAAGGGTTTGGTTTTGTTGGCTCATGGTTCTGTAGGCTGTACAAGAAGCATGACACCAGTAACTGCTTCTGATGAGGGCCTCAGGAAGCTTCCAATTATGGTGGAAGGGAAAGGAGAGGAGGCATTACATGCAAGAGAGAAGGGGGGTGGGTGGTGTCATGCTCTTTCGAACAACCAGTTCTCATGTGAACTAAGAGTGAGAGCTCATTCATAACTGCAAAGATGGCACCAAACATGGAGGTTGAAACACCTCCTAACAGGCCTCACCTCCAGCACTGGGGATTAAATCTCAACATGAAATTTGGAGAAAACAAATATCTCAACTATATCACAGGGACAATAGCAGACATGTTTTATTTTTTCATGCTAGCATCAATTTATTTTCTTCCTATTTGTCCAGAGAGAGGGTTTGACTGAGAAAGTTCGTCTTGCTTATTGGAAAATGTGCCTTCATCATTTAACAGTGTCTCCCCTGGGCAAGGAAGGCAGAAGTGATAGCACACCACATATTTGCCTTTCCTGGCTTAAGTAAAAATTGTGAGTATATTATTATGAAGTTATTATTTTGAACTATGTTTAGTATAAAAATGTCAAAGATACATAAAATGAATAGTAAAATCGATTTTATGTGTCTGCCACAAAACATCAATATTTTGCTAATGCTATTTTATATTCATGCTTCCTATTTGTTTTTTCTGTTAAATTTTAAAACATATCCCAGTGTGGTATCACTGGAATATGTTTGAAACACAACATGATCCAGTGTTGTATCACTTTATTACTTTAGTAGTTTTAACTACTTTACTAATACTTACGTTAACATTACATCCATGCCATTGTTGCATATAAATATAACAATAATTCCCTGATGTCATCTAATTCCTAGTCCATGTTTGAATTTTTCTGATTATTTCAAAAATGTTCTTATTTTGTTTACTCTTAAAATTCGAACTATAACCTAGAACCAGTTATAATATTTGATTGTTATGTGTCCTTAGTCTGCTTTATCTTATAAATCTCTATTCAATTTTTATGTCATTGATTAGTTGGAGAAATTAGATCACTTGTCCTGCTGAATGTTGCACATTTTGAATTTATCAGTTTCCTTGTGGTTTGGCTAATCTTATATTTTTCCCCCATAAGCTTGTAACATAGATATAAAGGATTGATTCAATTGAGAGTCCATTCATTTGTGGAATATATGTATTTTATTTTTGCTTAACTTTTATATTTCACGAAGGTATTTTTAAAGTTTTCCTAAGGACATCTTGCCTTGAATAATGTTGGCACAGATTTTATTATACTAACATTTCTGCTACTAACAATTATAAATGTCAAACAAGACATATAAAATAGTTATTTGAAAGCATAGGATAGTGACACAAGCAGGCAGATACTTGAGGGAATAAAATGATTGAAAAAAAGGAAATATACCAGTTGCAATCCATATTTACATGTTTTTCCCCCACTCTCAACAATGGCTGGCAATTGAAATAGGAATCCAGAAAATGAGGAAGTCCACAGAAGGTAGAAACTCCAAAATCTGCATACATATTCTCTGCATTCATCAAATCTTTGATGTATTCCTGAACTATACACATGCATAGGGTGAGGCTTCAAGGAGTTCAAAACCTAGGAGGCTGAAAGAGCTAAAAATTTAATGGTTTTTTGGTGCTGGGAAGAGAGTCTGGGATACAATCCTCATTAAGTTAGGGCAGGTTACCAAGTAGCTTGGGCTTTTGAGTTAAATTCGTAAAGGACCATGTCTTAGAGTTAAGAACTGTATGGTGTAAGACCTGAGACTGTAAAACTGCTAGAAGAAAACAAACAAACAAAATACACAAAATTGTTTTGGCAGTGATTTGTTTTTTAGACTTGACTCCAAAAGCACAGGCAGCAAAAGCAATACTAGACAAATGGGGTCACATCAAAATGAAAATCTTCTGCATAACAAAGGAAACAATTAAGCAAAGGAAGGGAAAATTCACAGATTGAGAGAAAGTATTTGCAAACCAAATATCTGATAAGGGATTAATATCTAAAGTATACAAGAAACTCAAACAATTCTATAGAAATAAAACAACTAATTCAGTTTACAAATGGGCAAGGGCCCTGAATAGACATTTCTCAGAAAAAGATATACAAATTACCAAATGACCAACATATATGTAATCTGATTAGTGATGTTGACATGTACATATATATATGTATGGGTGTATGTGTGTATATATGTATGTGTGCATATATGTGTATATATTACACAAACATATATATATCATTACTTATCAATAGTGAGATACAAATTAAAACCACCATGACATATACCCTCACACTTGTCAAAATGGCTACTATCAAAGAGACAAAAGATAACAAGTGTTGGCAAGCAGGTGGAGAAAAGGAAACATCTGTACACTGTTAGAATAAATGTAAATTAGTGCAGCCATTATGGAAAATTATATGGTGGTTTCTTAAAGAAAATAGAGTTACTATATCATCGAGCAATCACATGTTTTGGTATTTGCCCAAAAGATTTGAAATCAATATGTTGAAGATATATCTGCACTCCAATGATCATTGCAGCACTATTCACAATAGTGAAGTTATGGAATCAACCTGTGTGTCCATCAACAGATGAATAAATTTTTAAAATGTGGTGTGTATATATATATACACACACACACACACATATATACACACACATATATATAATTCAGCCTTAAGAAAGAAAAATTTGCCACTTGCAAGAACATACACGATTGGAAAATGTTATGCTAAGTGAAATAAACCAGCCACAGAAAAACAAATACCACATGTTCTTACTAATATGTGGACTCTAAAAGAATCAAACTCAATCAGAGAGTACAATGGTGATTACCAGAGGCAGGTGGGTGAGCGAAATGGGGAGATGGTGGTTAAAGGATACAAAGCTTCAGTTAGACAGGAAGAATAAGTTATGTTTTCCTTTGAGATGTATTGCACAACATGGTAAACATAGTAAGAAATAATGTAATGTACACTCAAAATTGCTGAGAGTAAACTTCAGATTTTCTCACCACAAAAAACTGATAAATATTTGTGGTGATTAATATGTTAATTAGCTTTATTTATTCCACATTGTAGCCATAAGTTATAACATCACTTTGTATCTTGTAAATATGCAAAACCATAATTTGCGAATTTACAGTTTAAAAAAATAAAAAAGAAGTATATAGGAGAACCAAGATCTATGTTCTAGGACTAAGATCATTTATTCAGTAATAAAACCTAACACCAAGCCACCACAGAATAAAAGTGATCGACTATCATTAACTGAATTATCTGCTGGCACAAAACTTCAGACTCTTCAGAGGAACACAAAATAATCCAGAGTATCTACAATGAATCACATATAATGTCCACTTTATAATCAAAGCCTACCTGATACAATAAAAGTCAAGAAAATATGACTATAAGGAGAAATAAACAATCAAACCTGCAGATAACCCAGCTGTGAAAATTAGTCAAACTAGGCAATTAGGCAAAGACTTTAAAATAACAAGTAAAATATATGAAACAATATATATGAAAGTAACATATATGAACGTCAAAAGAGACATGAGGATTCTAAAAGACAACCAAGCAGAAATCCCAAAATTAAAAAATGAAATCTGAAATAAAAAATGAAATCTGAAATAAAAATGAAGTGACTGTGTTTAAACACAAATTATAAAATGCAGAAGAAATAACAAATATGAAATAAAAAGTGAAGTGGCTGGGTTTAAACACAAATTATAAAATGCAGAAGAAATAATCAATGAATTTGAAACAAGGCCAATACAAATTTTTAAACAAATTGAAGCACAAAATAAAGTTGGGATAAGTAAATATAGTCTTAATGATCATGAAACCATGTCAAGTGATTTTAACATACATGTAATTGGACTCACCAAAGAAATAATAAAGAATAGAATAGAAAAGTGATGACAAAATATTAGCAATTTTTTCAAATGTATTAAGTAAAAATAACCATAGATTCCAAAAGCTCAAACAAGAAGAAAACACAACCAAATGAAAACAAACAGAATACAAGAAAAACCAGACATGAACACATGATAGTTAAACAGCTGAAAATCAAATATAAAGAATGTGTTTTAACAACAGCTAAATAAAAAGACATACTTCATGCAAGGAAATAATGATCAGAATTATAGCAACAACATCAGCTATAGCACGAAGCTAGAACACATTGGAAGGCCATCTTTAAAGTACTGAGTGAAATAAAGCAATAAGAAAGAAAATTTATATTATGTAAAAATATTCAGCAAAATATACATCAAAAATGAATACAAAATAATGAAAATTTTATATAAATAAGAGCTGAGACTAAAACTTGCAAAGGAATGTATCCAGAATAAATGAAAAAGTTAACAATTGAAAATTCAGATCTACAAAAAAAGAATTAAGAGCACTGAAATGGTAAATATAAAGATTATTTTTCTCTGAGTTATCATATTATTTAAAAGACAATTGAACATCTATAAAATTTTAAAAATCACTAAAATGATGTATTGTAGGTTTAAAATACCTCTGGATTTAACATAGAACTACAATATTAGAAGGAACAGAAGAAACGGCATGAATTTATTCTGTTGTGATTTTTTCTTATACATTAAATCCTACAAAGTTTCTTTTCTTTAAGTGTCATTATACATTAAATGAAATGACATGAAGAATTCAGATTGAATTTTGACATTTACCTTTAAAAATAATACGATGCCATAGCTAACAAGCCAGTAATGCAGATGTTTTAAAAAATGAAAATTCTCAGACCAAAAGATGTTAGTAAAGAGCAGCCAAAGAAACAAAAAACAGAGAGTTCAGAGACAGGAGGAAAACAAAAACAAAAACAGAGATGGGGCCAGGCCCGGTGGCTCACACCTGTAATCCCAGGGCTTTGGGAGGCCCAGGCGGGTGGATCACAAAGTCAGGAGTTCAAGACCATCCTACCTAACACGGTGAAACCCCGTCTCTACTAAAAATACAAAAATTTAGCCGGGTGTGGTGGCGGGCGCCTGTAGTCCCAGCTATTCGGGAGGCAGAGGCAGGAGAATGGCGTGAACCCTGGAGGCGGAGCTTGCAGTGAACCGAGATGGCGCCACTGCACTCCAGCCTGGGCGATAAAGCGACACTCTATCTCTCTCATACACACACACACACACACACACACACACAGAGATGGTATACTGAAACCCAGACATATCAGCAATTAGGTTAAATAAAAATTATACTGAACATTTCAATTAAAAGGAAGACATTTATGGAATAAAAAAGGAAACCGTGTGTGTGTGTGTGTGCACGCGCATGTGCGTATGGCTGCCATATGAATATGAGAAAACAGTTAAAAAAGAAATATTAGCATATAGAAAGGGAAACATTTCATAATTATAAAAGGGTAAATTTATCAAGAGAACATAATGACCCTTAATGTGTACACACCTAATAATAGAACTTAAAAATACATGAAGGAAGAATTGGCAAGACTAAAGAAACAGACATCTTTACAATCATACTTAATTGTATCTACAAAGTCCATTTTCCATGTAAGGAGATACATTGACAGAATCTATGGATCAGGATATGGACATCTTTAGGATCCAGTATTGTGTCTACCACAGCAATGTAGCAAACACCCACAAGACTCACTCTTTAACAGATTCAATGATTGTGAATGATCTCTCTCTCCCGCTCTGTCTCTCTCCTGCCCCCAACTCTCTTTCTTTCTCTTTCTCTTCTCTATCTTGGCAACTTTAGAAAAAGGGGGAAAACAAAAAAGTAAAGAAAGTGTAAAGGCATGAATGAATCAAGAGTGTAAGTAAGCATGGAATTCTGTTATAATTTTTGATAGCTTTTTTTTTATTATACTTTAAGTTCTAGGGTACATGTGCACAATGTGCAGGTTTGTTATATATGTATACATGTGCCACGTTGGTGTGCTGCACCCATTAACTCGTCATTTACATTAGATATATCTCCTAATGCTATCCCTCCTCCCTATCCCCTCCCCACAATAGGACCTGATGTGTGATGATCCCCTTCCTGTGTCCAAGTGATTTCATTGTTCAATTCTCACCTATGAGTGAGAACATGTGGTATTTGGTTTTCTGTTCTTGTGAGAGTTTGCTAAGAATGATGGTTTCCAGCTGCATCCATGTCCCTACAAAGGACACAAACTCATCCTTTTTTATGGCTGCATAGTATTCCATGGTGTATATGTGCCACATTTTCTTAATCCAGTCTGCCACTGATGGACATTTGGGTTGATTCCAAGTCTTTGCTATTGTGAATAGTGCCGCAATAAACATACATGTGCATGTGTCTCTAGAGCAGCATGACTTATAATCCTTTGGGTATATCCCCAGTAGTGGGATGGCTGGGTCAAATGGTATTTCTAGTTCTAGATCCTTGAGGAATCGCCACACTGTTTTCCACAATGGTTGAACTAGTTTACAGTCCCACCAACAGTGTAAAAGTGTTCCTATTTCTCCACATCCTCTCCAGCACCTATTGTTTCCTGATTTTTTAATGATTGCCATTCTAACCTGTGTGAGATGGTATCTCATTGTGGTTTTGATTTGCATTTCTCTGATGGCCAGTGATGATGAGCATTTTTTCATGTGTCTGTTGGCTGTATGAATGTCTTTTTTTGAGAAGTGTCTGTTCATATCCTTTGCCCACTTTTTGATGGGGTTGGTTGTTTTTTTCTTGTAAATTTGATTGAGTTCTTTATAGGTTCTGGATATTAGCCCTTTGTCAGATGAGTAGATTGCAAAAAGTTTCTCCCATTCTGTAGGTTGCCTGTTCACTCTGATGGTAGTTTCTTTTGCTGTGCAGAAGCTCTTTAGTTTAATTAGATCCCATTTGTCAATTTTGGCTTTCGTTGCCACTGCTTTTGGTGTTTTAGACATGAAGTCCTTGCCCATGCCTATGTCCTGAATGGTATTACCTAGGTTTCCTTTGAGGGTTTTTATGGTTTTAGGTCTAACATTTAAGTCTCTAATCCATCTTGAATTAATTTTCATGTAAGGAGTAAAGAAAGGATCCAGTTTCAGCTTTCTACTTATGGCTATCCAATTTTCCCAGCACCATTTATTAAATAGGGAATCCTTTCCCCATTTCTTGTTTTTGTCAGGTTTGTGAAAGATCAGATGGCTGTAGATGTGTAGTATTATTTCTGAGGGCTCTGTTCTGTTCCATTGGTCTGTATCTCTTTTTGGTACCAGTACCATGCTGTTTTGGTTACTATAGCCTTGTAGTATAGTTTGAAGTCAGGTAGCGTGATGCCTCTAGCTTTGTTCTTTTGACTTAGGATTGTCTTGGCAATGCAGGGTCTTTTTTGATTCCATATGAACTTGAAGGTAGTTTTTTCCAATTCTGTGAAGAAAGTCATTTGTAGGTTAATGGAGATGGCATTAAATCTATAAATTACCTTGGGCAGTATGGCCATTTTCACAATATTGATTGTGAAATATTGATTCTTCCTATCCATGAGCATGGGAACTGGTAATGAGGATTTCAAACGAATGGAGTTCCAACTCAGAGAGATTGCTAAATTACACACTAATTCGTTTTAAAATTCACTTAACACATTAATTAAGTACAACTATGTGCACTTTATAGTGGCCTTTATGCAAATGGTTAAAGGTAATTGGGATGTGCTAGTACGTAACAAGTTTTATTGAATACCTACCCCGTATACACACTAAACTCAGCCTGGGAAATACAGCACTGGATGGTACATGCCTATTCTCTATGTTCATAGAGCCCAAATCTTCCAAAGGGGCATCCTATTGAGGAAACTCTAGAAAAGCATTTTAAAAACTATTAATATTAATTCACTTTTACAACTAAAGGTCCTAAAGGTCTTTCCCTAGAGACATTTGGGAGATGGTAGGAAATCCTTGTTACTAGTATATGAAAAATGATGAAGTATGAAATACAAAATGTATTACATTGAGAGTTAATCTAATAACTATTTAAAAACATGTACAATATGATGAATTTGGTGCTTGAAATCTTGCAGAAAAACTACAGTGGTACGTAATTAGAAATGGAAAAGATCATAGAACAAATATCTCACAAAACAGCTGAAAAAGAACACTGTTCACAACAGAATAATCTCCTGGAATGACAGATGGGTGCTCAGTTTCCTGGGACATTTAGAGAAAAATCATATTAAAAAGCTCAGAAAAAAAATCATGGTGGAGAGTCACTTATTATTCTATAGCAAATGGACTACATTCACTATTCTTCTAGTTGGTTCTAATTTCTATTCTAAAATTGACAAATTTGTCTAGCTTCTTTTTACTTCTTTCCCCAGTATCCTCAATTATTTTTTTAAATGTACGGATTCTTGTAATCATTACCTTGTGATTTTTCAGAACAGGAGAGAGTGTTTTTAGAGGAAAGTTGTGAACAATGACATAAGAATCACAATCTGATTTTACTTGTAATTGTTTTGTTAGATATGTGTGTGTCTCCATATCACACATGTTAAACCAAAAATCATGTATGTTTAAAGAAGATAAATCTAATTGTTGCAGAGAAAAATGTATAAATGTTTATTCAAGTTGCATTTATTTGAGAAAATTATATTTGAAAAGAGAGATTCATGGCCAAATATTCCATCTAACACATTGCATTAGTTAGGACAATTAAAACTACAACTACAAAATTTTGTGACAAAACATAATAAAGTTTGCTTCTCCCTTGTGCAAAGTACAAAGTACATGATGATTCTCTAGAACAACTGTCCTCCATTAGGTGACTTTGAAGTCCAGGTCACTTGTGGCACTTCCTCTATCTTAATACATGTTCTTTCAAGCACGGAACGTAGATGAGGGGTCTGTCTCTTGCACTGAAAATAGAACGCTTTGGCCGAGAAGGAGCACATATCAGGTTTGCTCACAACCCATTCACCAGAACTTACTCAGAGCTGGTCACATGACTTTTCCTGCTAGTGGTATGGGTGTTTGGACAGAAAAAGGAGAATGGTATATATGTGAGTACTAGAAATCTACACCATATACATGCTCTATCTTCTTCTGTGAGAATGTAAACCCATGAGGGCAGGGATGTCTGTCTGTTTAATTCACTGCTGCTGTAGCCCCAAAGCCTTGAATAGTTTCCTGTACATAATTGATGCTGAATATTTATTAAATAAATGCAGAAAAAAATCACCTGGAGGTTATTTCCTCCAGATAGGGCTTTGGGTGACAGATACTTGGACTTTCTTAGAGTTTTCCTTAGTAAGTACAATGTACAATAATGATATCAAATGGTGAGAAAGCTGGGGTGACTAGACACAGGCTCGGAATAATCATGATGGCCTTTGTAGTCAAATTACTTTCAGATACAGATGGCAAACTACTCAAGTAAAAAAGACTTAAACAACTGGGATTTAACATTCTCCTACATAATAAACATTATTCAGTACAATAGACATGGAGTGATTTATTGGCTCAATAATTATCAAAGACCCAGAGTGTCCTTATCTTTAAAAACCTGGAGTTATCAGCATATGGATGGCATTTGGAGTCATGAGACTGAATGAGATCACCAGTGAAATTGATGTTGAAAGAAAATGGGAATCATTAGAGTTCTTCAATATTAAGAATTTGGGGAAATTAGGTGGCACTTAGTAGCTCGGTAACTTTGGGGAAGTTGCTTAACCTTTCTGAGCCTGCACCTTTTCAGCTCTTAAATGAGGATAATATATAAATAGCCATGTATCCATACAATCTAGCCAAAACTCCTGAAGTTTCCCAGGCCTGTCTTTTCAGTGTAACATTAAGGAATAAGGATTATATAAAACAATGCATATGCCATACACTGTGTGTACCTGATATGTATTAACTTTCTTTACACAAAATATTTATCTGTGTAAATGAGAGTTCTGAAACACATCCAGCTTGTTCCCTCTCAAGGTGTTCACACATCCTTTTCCCTTTGTCAGGAATTTTTTCCCCGATAGTTGCCCACGGAAATGTTGTCACTAAAATCTCAGCTCAAGTGTCCCCCACTTAGAAACCTTCCATGTTTACTCTGCCTCCTACTGTCTTCTGCATTTTAGTTACTCTCAGTTATATCACTCTGTTTTATCTTCATGTTACTTATTTAAATTGTTTAAAACAATTAATTAATAATTAAATAATTACATCACATGATTTAAATTGTTCTTATTTGCATGTTATTTACTTGCATATTTTCTCTCCTACTCAGACTATGAGCTTCACGTAACAGAGACCTTGGCTATGTCATTACTGGCTCTATTCCCAGGTGCTAAAGTAATGACTGACATTTAATAGATGCTCACTACATTCTCATTAAAGTCTGTTACTTGTTGTCTCTGGAGTCTCCTTTTATTTCTATTTCAACAAAATAATTAAATTCTTACGTTTCCCTTTTCATTGTCTTTCTACTCTAGCTACCTTAAGCCGTAGTTCAACAATGTTTTTGTCCCAGGATCATCTTTGCCTTCTGTCTTTGCAGAAATGAGGAAAGTTTACTACGGACTGAGCTTCAGCAAACTGGCTTAGATATTGATGTGGCAGTTTATGACCACAAGGATTTCTCCCAGTGTCAATGCATTAATTGCATTGGCAAGTGGCTGATGTGTGTGTAAGTGGCTCCAAGCTGAAATTTTCTTACTGAAGGAGAATGAGGAGCAAGATGGTGGAATAGAAAGAGCTACCAATTACATTCCCTGCAATGACACCAAGTTAACAACTATCTACATGGAAATAAAACACTTTCATAAGAACTAAAAGTCAAGTGAGTACTTACAGTACTTGATTTTAACTTCCTATCACTGAAAGAGACACTAAAAAGATAGAAAATACAGTCCTAAATCACTGATACCACACCTCCCCAACCTTGTGCAACCATGGCTTGGTGCAAAGAGCGTCTCTGGGCACTAGAGGAGGAAGAACACAGCAATTGTGAAGCATTGAATTCAGTGCTGTCCTGTTAGAGCAGATAGGAAACCGGGGTCAAACTCAGCTGATGCCCACTCATCAACAGAGCATTTGAACCAGCCCTCGGCAGAAAGGAATCATGCATCTCAGCAGTCCAAACTTGAGTGCCTGCAAACATAGTCACTGAGGGCTACAGCCAGTGAGGGCACAGACCCAGTACTGTGTTGGATTCAGGTCTGACCCAGCACAGTCACAGTGGTGCTGGCAACAGAGGTGCTTGTGTCATTTCACCTTCAGCTGTAGGTGGCTCAGAACAGTGAGAGAGAGAGAGAGAGAGAGAGAGAGAGAGAGAGAGAGAGAGAGAGACTCTGTATGTTTGGAAGAAAGTAAGAGAAGATAACAAGAGTCCCTGCCTGATAATTTAGAAAATTTTCCCAGATCTGATTCAAGATAATCACAGTGGTAACTCTACAAGTCTACAATAACCACAGGATTACTGGACTTGGGATGCCCCCTAATTAAAGATAATGACAGAACTTGCAATTACATTTGCACCAACCTAATACATCTTAGATCAAAACACTTAGATTACAACGCTTAAATCAAGTCCTTTCAAATATCTGGAAAGCCTTCCCAAAAATGATGGCTACAAATAAGCCCAGATAGTGAAGATCATAATAAATACCTACCTCTTAAATGCCCAGACAGTGAAGAACATCTACTAGCATCAACATCATCCAGAAAAATATGACCTCACCAAATGAACTAAATAAGGCACCAGGGACCAATCCTAGAGAAACAGAGATCTATGACCTTTAAGTCAGAGAATTCAAAATAGCTGTGTTGAGGAAACTCAAAGAAATTCAAGATAACATAGAGAAAAAACTCAGAATTCTATCAGATAGATTTAACAAAAAGATTGAAATAATTAAAAGTAATCAAGCAGAAATTCTAGAGCTGAAAAATGCAATTGGTATATGGAAAAATACATCAGTCTTTTAATGGCAGAATTGATCATGCAGAAGAAGTAGTGAGGTTTAAGGTAGGTTTTTTAAAAAAAATACATGGTCAAGGAAGACAAAAGAAAAAAAAACAATGAAACATGCCTACAAGATCTAGGAAATAGCCTCAAAGGGACAAATCTAAGCGTTATTGGCCTTAAAGAGGAGGTAGAAAAAGATAGCAGTAGAAAATTTATTGAAAGGGATAACAACAGATAACTCCCCACACCTAGAGAAAGATATCAATATCCAAGTACAAGAAGATTATAAAACACCAAGCAGATTTAACCTAAAGAAGACTACCTCAAGGCACTTACTAATCACACTCCCAAAGGTCAAGGATAAAGAAAGAATCCTGAAAGCAGCAAGAGAAAGGAGATAAATAATGTACTATGGAGCTCCAATATGTCTGGCAGCAGACTTTTCTGTGGAAATCCTTCAGGCCAAGAGAGAGTGGCATGACGTATTTAAAATGCTGAAGAAAAATAACTTTTACCCTAAAGAGTATATCTGTGAAAATATTCTTCAAATATGAAGGAGAAACGAAGACTTTCCCAGAAAAACAAAAGCTGAGGGATTTCATTAATGTCAGGTCTGTCCAATAAAAAATGCTAAAGTACTTTGATCAGATTAAAAGTACATTAATGAGCAATAAATAATCATCTGAAGGTACAATATAAAGTGGTAATAATAAGTACACAGAAAAACACAGAATATTATAATGCTGGAACTGTGATGTGTAAACTACTTTCATCATAAATAGAAAGACTAAATGAACCAATCAAAAATAATAAATACAACAACTTTTCAAGACATGGTACAATAAGATATAAATAGAAACAATGAAAAGTTAATAGGTGGGGAGACAAAGTTAACACGTAGAGTTTGATATGGTTTGACTGTGCCCCCACCCAAATCTCATCTTGAATTCCCAAGTGTTGTGGGAGGGACCCAGTGGGAGGTAATTGAATCACAAGATAAGGTATTTCCTGTGCTATTCTTATGATAGGAATAAGTCTCACAAGATCTGATGATTATATAAGGGAAGTTTCCCTGCACAAGCGCTCTTCTCTTGTTTGCCACCACGTGAAATGCGCCTTTCATTTTCTCCCATGATTGTGAGACATCCCCAGCCACATGGAACTGTAAGTCCATTGAACCTTTTTTTTCTTCCCAGTCTTGGGTACATCCTTATCAACAGCATGAAAGTGGACTGATACAGAGTTTTTATTAGTTTTCTATTTACTTGCTTGCTTGTTTATGAAAATAGTGCTAAATTGCTAATAGGTTAAAATAATGGGTTATAGGATAGTATTCATAAGCCTCATGGTAACTTCAAACCAAAAAATGTATAAAGAATACACAAAAGATATGAAAAGTATGAAACAAAATCATATCAGAAGAGAAAATAACCTTCAGTAGTGGAAGACAGGAAGGAAAGAAAAAAGAAACAGCATACTATAAAACAACCAGAAAACAAATAACAAAATGGCAAGAGTAAGTTCTTTCTTATCAATAATAACATTGAATGTAAATGGACTTAAGTCTCTAATCAAAAGACAGACTGGCTCAATGTATGAAAAAACAAGACCCATTGATCTGTTGCCTACAAGAAATACACTTCACTTATAAAGACCATACAGTCTGAAAATAAAGGGATGGAACATGGTGTTCTACGCTAATAGAAATTTTTAAAAAAGTAAGACTCGCTATGCTTATATCAGACAAAATAGCTTTTAAAACAAAAACTATAAGAAGAGACAAGGAAGGTCACTATATAAGGATAAAGGGGTCAATTGAGAAAGAAGATATAACAATTTTAAATATATATGCATCCAACACTGGAGTATCTAGATATGTAAAGGAAATATTATTGAGCTAAAGAGAGAGATAGGCTCCAATACAGTAATAGCTCATTTTCAGTCACTCGTTTTGAGCACTGGACAGCTCTTCCAGGCAGAAAGAAACAATAAAGAAACATCAGAATTAATCTGCATGTAGACCAAGTGGATCTAATAGGTATTTACAGAACATTTTCATCTAAGAGCTGCAGGATACACATTCTTTTCCTCAGGACACAGATCATTCCTAAAGAAAGACCATTGTAAGGTCACAAAACAAGTCTTAAAGCATTCAAAAAATTGAAATAATATCAAGCATGTTTTCTGACCACAAGGCAATAAAACTAGAAATTAATAACAAGAGGAATTTTGGAAACTATACAAATACATGGAAATTAAACAATATGTTTCGAATGACCAGTGGGTCAATGAAGAGATTAAGAAAGTAAAAAACTTTCTTGAAACAAATGATAATGGAAACACAACATACCCAAACCTATGGGATACAGCCAAAGTGGTACTCAGAGGGAAGTTTATAGCTATAAGTGCCTACATCCAAAAAGAGAAAAAACTTTAAGTGAATAGTCTAACAATTCATTTTAAAGGATTAGAAAAGGAAGAGTGAGCCAAACCCAAAATTAGTAGAAGAACCAATAAAGATTGGAACAGAAATAAATGAAATTAAAATGAAAAAAATACAAAAGATCAACAAACAAAAAGTTGTTTTTTTTGAAAAGTTACACAAAATCAACAATCCTTTAGCCAGACTAACAAAAAAAGAGAGAAAATCCAAGTAAATAAAATCAAAAATGAAAAAGGAGACATTACAACTGACATTACAGGAATGCCAAAGATCATTAGTGGCTACTATGAACAACTATATGACAATACATTGGAAACTCTAGAAGAAATGGACAAATTCCTAGATACATGCAACCTACCAAGATTGAACTGGTGAGATATCCAAGAACCTGAAAAGACCAACAAGCAACAAGATCTAAGCCATAATAAAAAGTGGTCAACCAGGTGTAGTGGCTCATGCCTGTAATCCCAGCACTTTGGGAGACCAAGGCAGGTGGACCACTTGAGGTCAGGAGTTCGAGACCCACCTGGTCAACATGGTGAAACCCTGTCTCTACTAAAAATACAAAAATATAACTGGTCATGGTGGTAGGCACCTGTAGTCCCAGCTACTCGGGCAGCTGAAGCGTAAGACTCATGTGAACCCGGGAGGCAGAGCTTACAGTGAGCCAAAATCACACCACTGCACTCCAGCCTGTGTGATGGAGTGAGATTCCATCTCAAAAAATAAAAAGAAAAAAAAGTTGTCCACTAAAGAAAAGCCTGGGATCTGATGGCTTCACTGCTGAATTCTACCAAACATTTAAAGAATTAATACCAATACTACCCAAACTATTCCAAAAATAGAGGAAGGAATACTCTCAAATTCTACAAGGCCAGTATTACCCTGATATGAAAACTAGGCAAAGACATATGAAAAAAAGAATACATTAGAAACATCATTCATCATGATCAGGTAGGATCCATCCCTGGGATACAAGGATAATTCAACATATGCAAATCAATGTCATACATCGTATCAAAAATATGAAGGATAAAAATCATATGACCATTTTAATTGATGCTGAAAAAGCATTTAGTAAAATTTCACATCTCTTTATGATAAAAACCCCTAAAAAACTGGGGATAGAAGGAATGTACCTCGACATAATAAAAGCTGTATATGACAGACCCACAGCTAGTATTATACTGAAGGAGGAAAGACTGAGAGTCTTTTCTCTAAGATCTGGTACATAACAATGATGCCCACTGTCACCTCTGTTATTCAACATCGTACTGAAACTCCTAGCCAGAGCAATCAGACAAGAAAAAGATCTAAAGGGCATCCAAATTGAAAGGAAGAAGTCAAATTATCTTTGTTTGCAGATAATATGATCTTATATTTGGAAAAACCTAGAGACCCCACAGGAAAACTATTACAACTGATACATTCATTAAAGTTACAGGATACAAAATCAACATACAAAAATCATTAGTATTTCCATATGCCAACAGTAAACAATGTAAAAAGGAAGTAAAAACATAATCCCATTTATGATAGCCACTCATAAATTAACTACCTGGGAATTAACCAAAGAAGTGAAAGCTCTCTACAATAAAAACTGTAAAACACCCATAAAAGAAATTGAAGAGGATACCAAAAAATGGAAAAACATCAATTTTCATGGATTGGAATAATCAATATTATTAAAACGTCCATACTACCCAAAGCAGTCTGCAAATTCAATGTAACTCCTGTCAAAATACCAATGATATTATTCACAAAAATATAAAAACATCCTAAAATTTATGTGGAAGCACAAAAGACCCAGAATAGCCAAAGTTATGCTAAGCGAAAAGAACAAAACTGGAAGAATAACATTACCAGATTTCAAATTATACTATAGGGCTATAATAACCAGAACAGCATGGCACTGGCCTAAAAACAGACGACATAGATCAATGGAACAGAATAAAGGACCCAGAAATATTTATACAACTACAGTGAACTCATTTTTGACAAAGATGCAAGAATATACACTGGGGAAAAGATAGTCTCTTTAATAAATGGTGTGGAGAAAACTGAATATCCATAAGCAAAAGAATAAAACTAGACACATATCACCATATACACAAAGAAAATAAAAATGAATTAAAGACTTAAGTCTAAGACGTCAAACTATAAAACTACTACAAGAGAATGGTGGGGAACTTCTCCACGACATTGATCTTGGCAAAAATTTCTTGAGCAGTACCCTACAAACACAGGCAACCAAAGCAAGAGTGCACAAATGGGATCACACCAAGTTTAAAAGCTTCTGCACAGTAAAGAATACAATCAATCAACAAAATGAAGAGACAATCCACAGAATAGGAGAAAGTATTTTGCAGACTACCCATTTGACAAGGGATTAAGAACCAGAATACATAAGGAGCTCAAACAACTCTAGGAAAACGTTCAATAATCCCATAAAAATGGACAAAAATTTGAACAGACATTTCTCAAAAGAAGACATACAAATGGCAAATATACATATGAAAAGGTGCTCAACATCATTGATCATTACAGAAATTCAAATCAAAACTACAATAAGATATCATCTCAACCAGCTCAAATGGCTTTTGTCTAAAGACAGGCAATAACAAATGCTGGCAAGAATATGGAGGAAAGGGAACACTACTGGTGGGAATATAAATTAGAATAACAACTATGGAGAACAGTTTTGTCGTTCCTCAAAAAACTAAACATTGAGCTATCATATGATCCAGCATTCCCGCTGCTGAGTATATATTCAAAAGAGAGGAAATCAGTATATTGAAGAGATATCTGCACACCTATGTTTGTTGCAGAACTGTTTTCAATAGTTAAGATTTGGAAGAAACCAAAGTGCCCATCAACAGATGACTAGATAAAGAAAATGAGGTACATATACATGATGGAGTACTATTCTGCCATAAAAGAGAGTGAGATCCAGTCATTTACAACAATATGAATGGAACTGGAGATCATTATGCTAAGTGAAATAGGCCAGGCACAGAAAGACAAACATCACATGTTCTCACTTATTTGTGGGATCTAAAAATCAAAACAATGGAACTCATGGACATAGAGAGTAGAAAGATGGTTACCAGAGGCTAGGAAGGGTAGTGAGGGGCTTGTTGGGGGTCGGATGGGGAAGGTGGGAATGGTTAATGGGTACAAAAAATAGTCATAAAAATGAGTAAGACCTACTATTTGAGAGCATAATAGGGTGACTGTAGTCAATCATGACTTAATTGTACATTTTAAATAAAGAGTATAATTGCATTATTTGTAATTCAAAGGAGAAATGCTTGAGTGGATGGTTACCCCACTCCCCATGATGAGCTTATGTCAGATTGCACGCCTGTGTCAAAACATCTCACGTATCCTGTAAATGTATGCACCTATGTACCCACAAAATTAAAAAATAAATTTTAATTAAAAAATTTTCTTACTCAGGGACACTTGGGTCCAACAAGAAATCAGTTCAGTGCATATGATTGTCTGCATAGATCTGTCTGCTCTTTGCTGCAGCATAATGCTGACTGAAACCTCTAGTCACATGAAGTGTAGAAAGAAAGAAGTTCCAGGTCCCCCAAACACTTTCTCAAGAATAACAAAACAGTTAACCCAGGTTAGAGTTGCTTCACAAACATCTCATCTTTTTGTTTTACTTTTTATTACTTGTTTTAAAAAATGTCCGAGGTAAGGCAGACTGGAAACATGGCTATTGTTCAGATTTGTAATAGAGAAGTGAATTGCTCCCATTATCAATTACAATTGCCACATTCAGAGTATAAAATCAAAAAAAAACTTCAATTGATTTAAGTTACTGAGTTAACTCTCTTCTACATTTTCAACTCTAGTGTCCTGCTCACTGTCTCTTCCACCAAGGCTGAGTAGAGGGTCAAGAACTTATCTAGGAAAAGTGATTAATGGTGACGTAGTGTAGAACAAAATCCTATTTCATTATCAGCAGCAGCTGTTGCTCTAAAGGTCTGGAGTATCTGAGTAATTGTTTCAACGAATTTCCTTTGTCCTTTCAAAGCCCAAGAAAAGCAATTTGATTTAAAAAAAAAAAAAACTCCCCCAGGGGACATGGGTATATTAGCTAAAAGAACATCAATACAATATCTTCACCTTTCACATCATTGGCATCTGATAATCTCAATAACATTCACAAAGACCTCCTGGAGCAGGAGGCTGCAGAAGATAGAGTGGTGTTTTGTGCAGAAAAAAGCAGAGAATATAGCTCTGGCCTTAGCAATAAGAGGGAACAGGAATCTAGGAAATGTCAGGGAGAAGAGACAAGAAATCCAATATAACAGCTGCAGTCATATATTGTTCTGAGCTGGTATGAGATAGAGAGGGAGAAGAAACTTTAAATGGTAAGAGTGAGGCAAATGGTGTCAAGGAAAGCAATTTTCTTTTCCTTTTAGTTTTATAGAGAGAGAGCAGAAGGAAAAATAACTTGGATTACAAAGTTCTAAAGGGGGATGCACATTAAATAGAAGAGGAATGAGGACTTAGGAGTCACCAACATAACACTTTTTAGTTTGTGATAAAGTATAGGAGAGAAAAATCCAAACTGATCATGAAACAGTGTAGAGTGTTATTGCCAAAACCTTAGTTTTGTTATTGATTTAGCTACTCAGACAACTGTCGGGATCCACCTCCCATACCACCATGCCCCTAGTTGTACCACATGGGTCCTAGAATATTGTAAGTTAAAATAACACAACTTTGTAAATTTGAAGCTTGTAATACAAAAACTTGTAATTCAAAAAATTTTATCCATCAACTGACATCCCCTGAACCATGCAAACAAGAGAACTAATGGCACAAGTGATCTCTGATTCAAAAAGATGGGCTTTTGCAAAAATATGTATAAGTTAGAAGATGAAAATAAAATCCCAAGATCTTTCTCACCAATTCCACCGCCTACATACAGCCTAATGATGAATCACTCACAATTCATAAGGGTCCTGGCAGGAAGAAAGGAATATTATTTATTCAACAGTTTATTAAATATGAATTTAGTTGTGCCAGCTCTGTGCCCCTCACTGTTCCATGTACTGGAATGGAACAGCAAACAATGTCCCTGAACTCAAGAACACACATTCTAGCAATAGAGGCAGACAGCAAACACACACATGCACAGTACACCTAATATAATAGGTGATGTGAAGAAAAACAGCGCACAGTAAGGGAGACAAGGTGGCCTAGAGAGAACTGGTGTACTGTTATTTAGCATATTTAGGAAAAATTTATCTGATAAGGTGACTTTCAAGCAGAGATTTGAAGGAAGTAAGGAAGCAAGGTGTGCAGATGACTGAAGGAAGAGGTAACCAGGCAAAGGAAACAGTAAATGCAGGGACCCTGAGGTGAGACAGTACAGGCATTTCCAGGGATGTCTAAAGTAGGCTTAGTGATTAGAACAGAATAACAAGGACAGGTAAGATGAAGTCAATGTCTGCAGTTCTGTTCGTTAGGAAGACATAACTCAAATAGCTAGGAATGGACAAAACAAAACAAAACAAACAAACAAAAAATGCTGTTGTCGGATGCTGACTTTTCAAGATCATCTTGCTTTACAGAACTCATGGGAGACAGACAAGGACAGCAGATTTGAAACATTGCATCTGAATTCATTTCCAATTCTATTTTAATGACGGGTCTTTGATTTTTTTTTTTTTGTGGTTGAAGTATTTATTGTAATATTTGTCGATTCACATGCAGTTTTGTAAAATAGTACAGAGAGATCCCATGTAAATTTTGTTGATTTTCCTTGATGGTAACATTTTGCGAGGAAATAATATAGAATCACAACTAAAATGTTAACATTGATACAATATACTGATCTTATTCAAATTTTCCCACTCACATTTATGTTAGTGTGTGTGTTCAGTTTTACACAGTCATTTACATGTAGGTTAATTTATCCACCACCACAATCAAGACCCTGAAAGTTCCAACATAAGAATCTGTCCTGTTAGCCTTTTATATTAATAATATGCTATCTCTTAAGTATCCTACATATCTTTCCCCCTTCTCGTCCCCTGCCCCTAAAGCCTTCTACCCAGTAATGTGCCCTCCATTTCTACATTTTTGTATATTTCAAAACTGTTGTATAAATGAAATCACACAGTATATGAACTTTTAGGACTGTAATTTTTTTTCCAACTCAGAGTAATTACCTGGAAATTTATTCAAGTTGTTGAGGTATAAATAGTTCAATCTTTTTTATTGCTAAGTAATATATCCCATACTGTGGATGTACCATAGTGTGTTTAACCGTTCACCTGTTGAATGATATACGGGTTGATTCCAGTTTGAGGCTATTTTGGATGAAATTACTGTGAACATTCATGCTTACATTTTTGTGTAAATGTAAGTTTTTATTTCTCTGGGTGGGACAAAAGCCCAAGGGTATAATTTCTGGAACCTATTTAGTTGCATACTTAGTTTTATGAGAACGTAACAAGCTGTTTATCAGAGAGGCTGTAATATTTTACATTCTCACCAGCAATGCACAGATCTCTATATCTTTGCCAACATTTGATGGTGGTCCTGTTTTTTTTTTGTTTTTTTTTTTTTTCATTTTTGGCATTCTGCTAGAAGTGTACTGATATCTTATTGTGGTTTTAATTTGCATTTCCCTGATGGCTAATGATGTTGAAAATCTTTTGATGTACTTATTTGCCATCTGTATGTCCTCTTCAGTAAAATGTCTATTCATTCTCTTCACCCAGTTTATGATTGTATTGCTTTTTGTAGTTGTTGCTGTTTTTCTATTATTTTTTGTTGTTGTTGTTGTTGTTGTTTTTAGAAGTTTTGCTCCTGTTACCTAGAATGGAGTGCAATGGCACAATATCAGCTTACCACAACCTCTGTCTCCCAGATTCAAGCGATTCTCCTGCCTCAGCCTCCTGAGTAGCTGGGATTACAGGCATGTGCCACCAAGCCCAGCTAATTTTTTATTTTTAGTAGAGACTGGGTTTCTCCATGTTGCTCAGTCTGGTCCTGAACTCCTGACCTCAGATGATCCACCCACCTTGGCCGCCCAAAATGCCATTTTTTGATTGTTGTTAGTTGTTTTTCTTTCCTTCTTCCTTCTCTTCCTTCTCCTTCTCCTTCCTTCTTTTTTAACTTGTTTACTGTTTACTGCTGAGGCTTCCCAGATCAGGAGGCTTGCTATAGCTGGATCCTCCTTTTGTTTATGCCCACTATATCCAAGTCTCTGGATAGGGGAGGAGAGTTTTGGGCCTTCTATGACAAAGTGGCTCCTCAGAATGAGCTGCTGTATCTCTCTTGTGAGTTCCACTCATCCACCTGGGTTTCTCTTGGCAGAAAGAGAGAATCTTCAACCAGGCAGAGAAAGAGAGTGTTTTTCCTGGATGCTTATTTTTGGTGAGACTCCTGATGGGTCTCCCCTTACTATTGGCTTATCTGATGTCATTGTAGGGATTCTCATTCCATTTGGTGCAGGAATAAGCCCACATGTATTGCCTACTGTTGCTGAGTTGGAAGACACCAGGTCTGTGTGACCATCTGTTGGGTGGGGTTACCTAGATGCCCTGCTTTCCAGATCTGCAGTCCAAAACGAGCTCAACTTCTAAACACCTTTAAGACTTCTACCTTCATTGTCTCTTACACCACTTTTAGAATGTATAGTTGGACTTAATGGGGAGAAAAAGGGCAAAAACAGGTCTACGTTGTCTTGTCTGGACTGAAATTTTCTTCCAACTTATTTTGAAAAGAATATTTTATTTTGAAACAATTATACATTGCACATTATAGTTGTAAAAAATGTACAGAGAGGTTCTGTGAACCCTTAGCCCGTTTCATTGTCAACATCTTCTATAACTATAGTACATTATCAAATCCAGGAAGTCCAACTTGGTACAAATTATAGAGCTTTTTCACATATTACCAGTTATATATGCACTCATTTGTGTGTATATAGTGTGTGTATGTGTGTGTCTGTTTATAGCTCTATGTTTATAGAGCTATATCTTATGTGGAGCTTCATGTAACCACAATGACAATCATGATACTAACTAGGTTATGACAAGACTCTCAAGGAAATTATGCTAAGTGAAAAAAAATCTCAAAAGGATACATATGGCATGATTTTATTTTATTAACATTTATGAAATAACACAGTTATTGATATGGAGATCAGATTAGTGATTGTCATGAATGATAAATGGGGGAAAAGGGGTAGATGTGTCTATAAAGGGTCCACTTTTGGTGTTGTACAATCTATGACTTTGGACGTATTTATAATGTAATGTATTCATCATTATGGTGCCATAGACAGTGGTTTCACTCCCCTTAATATCCTCTGTGCACCACCTATTCACCCTTTGCTCCTCTCATTGCCTGGTAACTGCTGGTCTTTTTACTGTCCTCAGTTTTGTCTTCCCTAGAATGACATATATTTAGAATCATACACTGTGTATCATTTCCAGGTTGGCTTTTTTCACTTAATAACATGCATTTAAATTCTTTCAATGTCATTTTATGGTTTTATAGCTCATTTCTTATTTGTGCTGAATAATATTCTAAGGTCTGTATGTACCACAGTTTATTTACCAATTCATCTACCAAAGGAAATCTTGGTTGCTTCCAAGTTTTGGCGATTATGAATAAAGCTGCTATTAATATAAACAGCCATATGCAGGTTTTTGTGTGGACATGTTGTCAACGCCTTTGAGTAAATACCAAGCAGTGTGATGACTGCATCATATAGTAAGAATGTTTACTGTTATAAATCACTAAACTTTCTTCCAAAGTGTCAGTACAATTCAAATTCCCACTATCAGTGAATGAGTGTTTCCGTTGCTCCCATCCTCACCAGCATTTGGTTTTGTCAGTGTTCTAAATTTTGTCCATTCTGATAGGTATGTAGTGATATCTCATTTTTCTTTATTTCTTTAAAAAAAAAAAAGGATACATGTACAGAACGTGCAGGTTCATTACATAGGTGTATGTGTATACGTGTGGCATGGTGGTTTGCTGCACCTATTGACCTGTCCTCTAAGTTCACTCCTCCCACCCCCTACCCCTCACCAAGTCCTCGTGTGTGTTGTTCCCCTCTCTGTGTCCATGTGTTCTCAATGTTCAACTCTCACTTATGAGTGAAACATGCGGTGTTTAGTTTTCTGCTCCTGTGTTAGTTTGCTGATGATAATGGCTTCCAGCTTCATCCATGTCCTTGCAAAGGACATGATCTAATCCCTTTTTATGGCTGCATAGTATTCCATGGCATATATGTGCCACATTTTCTTTATGCAGTCTATCATTGATGACCATTTGGGTTGGTCCCATAACTTTGCTATTGTAAATAGTGCTGCAAAAAACAGCATGTGTCTTTATACTAGAATGATTTATAATCCTTTGGGTATATACCCAGTAATGGGATTACTGGGTCAAATGGTATTTCTTGTTCTAAATCTTTGAAGAATTGCCATACTATCTTCCACAATGGTCGAATTAATTTACATTCCCATCAACAGTGTAAAAGAGTTTCTAATTATTGACTGCCTCACCAGCATCTATTGTTTCTCGACTTTTTAATATTTGCCATTCTGACTGGTGTGAGATGGTATTTCATTGTGGTTTTGATTTGCATTTCTCTGATTATCTCATTGTTGTTTTAATTTATATTTATCCAATGAGACAACAAGTGGAGCACCTTTTCATATGCTTACTTGCCATTTGTATATCTTCTTTGGTAAGGTGTCTGTGAAAGTCTTTGAACTGATTTTTTCTTTTTCTTTTCTTTTTTTTTTTTTTTTTTCTGTTGAGTTTTAGGAATTCTTTGTATATTTTGGATAACACTCCTTTTCAGGTATGTCTTTTGAAAATATATTCTCCCAATCTGTTGGTTACTTTTTCAACCTCTTCATTGCTCATTTTCTAATGGGATATTTTTGTTGTGTTAAAAAACACGTAACACTAAATTTGCATCTTATTCATTTTAAAACGTATAGTTCAGTAGTGTTAAGTACATTGACACTATTGTGTAACAGATTCTAAAACACTTATCTTGCAATGCGAAAACTCTATATCCAGTGAACACTAATTCTGCCTCCTGCTTCCACTAGACCTTAATAGCCATCTTTCTACTTTCTGTACCCATGATTTTAACTACTTTAGCTACTTTATATGAGTAGAATCATACAGTATTTGTCCCTTTGTAACTGGCTTACTCTGCCTAAGATAATGTCCTCAAGGTTCACTAATGTGGTGGTGCATGACAGAATGTCTTTCTTTTTAAGGCTACATAAGATTCCATTGCATGTAAATACCATATTTTCTTTATTCATTCAACTGTCAGTGAATATTTGGGTTGCTTCCACCTCTTGGCTATTATGAATAATCAACCATATGATGAACATGAATGTGCAAAAATATCTTCAAAATTCTTCTTTGAATTCTTTTGGATGTATATCCAAAAGTGGAATTGCTATATCATATGGTAATTCTATTCTTAATTTTTTGAGAAACTGCTAAGATATTAATGTGTCCCCTCCAAAATTCAGGCATTGAAAAATTAATGGTCAATGTCATGGTATTAAAAGGTGATTAGATTATGAACATTTCTCTCCTCATAAATGGAATTAAGACCATTATAAAAAAGACAACCTGCAGCATTGGCCTCCTTGCCCTTCTGTCTTCTACCACGTGAGGACACAGCATGTCTCCTGAAAGAATGCATTAGCAGGGTGCTATCTTGGAAGCAGAGAGCAACACTCACCAGACAATTGAGCCTGCTGGTGCCACGATCTCGGACTTCCTGGCCTCCAGAACTGTGTGAAAAAAAAAATTCTCTGCTTTATACATAAGCCCTTCTGTGATGTTTTGTTACAGTAGCACAAAATAGACTAAACCAGAACCCTCCATACTGTTTTCCATAAAGGCTGCACCATTTTATATTCTTACCAACTGCACACAAGGGTTTCAAGTTGTTTGCATTCTTGCCATCACTGGTTATTTTTTGTTTTTCTGACAGTAGTCATCCTGATGGGTATGAGGTAAAATGTCATTGTGGTTTTGATTTGCACTTCTCTAACAATTAGCGATGTGGAGCATCTGCTACAGTCCGAATGTTTGTCTCCCCTCAAAATTAATATGTTGAAATTCTAACCCCTAACACAATAGTGTGAAGAGGTATGGCCTATAGGAGGTGATCAAATTATGAAAGCAGACACAGGAATGGAATTCATGCCCTTATAAAAGAGGCCCAAGGTCGCTTTTTTCCCTCTTCTGTCACATGAGGTTACAGTGAGAAAATGCTCATCTAAGGAGGAAGCAGGTTCTCATTAGATACCAAATCTGCTGACATTTTGATCTTAGACTTCTGAGACATCAGAACTGTGAGAAATAATTTTCTGTGGTTTATAAGCAACCCAGTGTATGGTATTTTGTTGTAGTAGCCTGAATGAACTAAGGCAGTGCTGTTAGGAATTTTTAATATTGGGTTTTGAGAGTTCTTTAGATATTCTACATAAAAAAACTACGCTGTATATGTAATTTGCAAATGTTTTCTCCCAGTCTAAAATTTGTCTTTGTATATTCTTAACAAGATCTTTAACAGAGCAAAGGGTTTTAATTTCAATGCTGTTCAATTTTTCTTTTATGAATTGTATTTTTGGTGTCAAGTGTAAGAACAGTTTACCTAGACTTAGATCTAGAAGCTTCTCTCCTATGCTTTTTTCCAGAAGACTCTCACCTATGCTTTATTTCTAGAACTTTTATAGTATTGTGTTTCACATTTAAGTTTAGGATCTATTTCAAGTTAACTTTAATAAAAAGATGTGATATTTAGGTAAAAGTTATTTTTGGTTTGCTTTTTGGACTATGGGTGTTCAATTGCTCCTGCACCATTTATGGAAATCCTCCATTGAACTGCTTTTGCCACTTTTGCTACTTCATTACTTTTAATGCCATTCTTCAGCTGCCACTGCAGGCTATGCAGCCATTTGATGGTCCAGCTAAGGACCAAACATCCTTGCCCACTGATCTGTCTGTAAATGGATTTGTCTGTAAATGGATGATATGTCTGTAAATGGATTTTTATTGTTTTAACCGAAGGTAGTGTTGAGTAAAGGCAAGGAGAGAGTGAGGGAAAAGCAGTCAGAAACTCCTTTATTATTATAGTTGGCAAAGAAACTGCCATTTCCCTAGGCAGGGCTTGACTGACGGAGACCAATTAGTGTTCAACTCATTGAACAGTTATTTCACTTGGTCTTTTTCTCTTTTGCTTATAAATAACAGGATGTTCAAAAGGACTTAGCCTTGGTCCCTCACTGGATTTCTTTCTGTATTCAGTTAACAGATACTACTGTCAGATTCATGGTATCAGGTTAAGGTATCTATTATATTTGTCTCTTTATGACTATTTTTACTCATTATTTTATTTCATAGGCTTATTGATGGCAGGACAAGTGGCCTATGTTTTATTTTCTCTTTGACTTTGATCCATGGTGTGTGTGTGTGAGAGGGGGAGTTGTTTTAATCTTTCTTTTTTGTGCTGTTTAATGATACATGATAATATAGTAAGATTATGAGCTATCTGGTGAGCAGAATCTTGACTCTGTAACCTGCAACCATGTCTATATCTAAAATAGCTTAAATCAAAATCATGGGAACATTTTAGAGTATTTGCAAAATAATGTTCTTTTGATCATCTTTAGAAAAAAAAATAGCACTTGAGTTGAGTCAGTAGTGGAGAGTGACAAACATACACACGTTAGAGACTTAGTTTAAGGGATTTTAAGAGCTAGTGTTCAATGTACCTGGTATAGTAAATTAATATATTTCCAAATGATGTGGTATCTATTCTGTAAGTAAAAAGTTCAGCTCTCATTAGGGTGATAAGTCGTTCATGCATATTTTTTTTTTGGTTGGAGATAGGAAAGATTATTATTTTCCTTGTGCTTATTCATAGACCTAACTCTGTCCTAAGAGCTGGAAGACTCAATGGTTAAGGGTTGCCCAAGTGGACAGAGTGACCACTGGACTCATCAGATGTGTTTGACCGATCAGGGCTAGTGCCATGGTCTAGTAGCTAAGCTGGATTCTCTCACTAGTTGCTCTCTTTCTTTCCTATCTTCTAGTAGATAAAGAAATATTTTCAACCCACAAATGACAGAATTAAGCAATTACTCTCCTAGGCTTCCGTATACCAACTTCATACTATCATTATAGTGCTTATTATACAGGGTAATTCTACTATGATTATTCTGTATTTTTTAAGTCCATTACTGGACTTTGAATTCCTTCAGAAGGAAATCTGTGTCATATTTAACTTTCTACCCATAACACTTGGCACAAAGCTTTACTCAGTAGACGCTTTTGGAATAAATGTACCCAATGCGCAATACTTTCTCTATTGATGGCCCTGACAATTCCAGTTCATTGGGAATGTTGACTTCCTTAAATCCTTACAAGAGTTATTGCCCAACTATGCATTTTATTTTTATTTATTTTTTTAAGAAGGAGTCTCCTGTCTCCTAGGCTGGAGTGCAGTGGCATGATCTTGGCTCACTGCAGTCTCTGCCTCCTGGGTTTAAATGATTCTCCTGCCTCAGCCTCTCAAGTAACTGGGATTACAGGCACGCATCACCACGCTCAGCTTATTTATTTATTTATTTATTTATTTATTTATTTATTTATTGTATTTTTAGTAGAGATCAGATTTCAGCATGTTGACCAGGCTGGTCTTGAACTCTTGACCTCAGGTGATCCTCCCGTCTCAGCCTCCCAAAGTGCTGACATTACAGGCATGAGCCACTGCGCCTGGCCAAAACTATGCATTTTAAGTTATTCTTTGACACTCCTCTGTATTCCTGTGTGTTATTGTTATGGTCACCTGCAGACATAGATGGACTAATGCTAAGTTTTATGTTAGCACCTCACATGTTGATGGGACACTGGCTCTAAGCCGGTCACCTTTGCTTGCTTTCTCAAGATACTTTGAACCTGATGGAGAGGCCTGCCTGCTCTTACAATTGTGAAAGTAACAGGCTTTTTCATATCTCTCTGTATGTGGTATGATAAAGTCTTAACGTCGGCATCATACTTTTGGGTAGGCATTTATCTACATTTACAGGTGAACATACATTACAATATTCTTCCATCATTACCTTATCAGTTCGTTGACAAGTAGGAATAACTAACTTTGAGCATCTACCATGCACTTGTTTCTTGTAATATGACATGGAAAATTTTAAAGTATGAATGTAGCAGTTATTTCTTACCTGCCCTTAGCTCACTGAATTTTACTTGTACACTGAGGCACTTTCTGGCCCGCACAGTACACAGTCATATGTAAGTATCCCATTAGCAAATTGGAAGTTAAGCTGTAAATACACGACTATCAAACAAACAAGCAAAACTCACTAGGCCAAGCAAGTGACGGAAAGACTTAAATTTAGGAGGAGAAGACAAAGAGGAAGAAGAATCATGTGGGAGGAGAAGGTGAAATTTTGAAACTTTAGCTCCGTGGAGCAAGGACTGTACCTGTCAGGAGAGACGCCAAGTAAAATAAGACAGGCGCTATCCTCAAGGATGTTCAAAGTTTATTAAACTTGACTGTGCTTTAGGGGAAATTAAGTTTCCCTTATTGTGGTTTGGAAGACTTGCAGAGCCTCAGCAACTGAGCAATTATCCTCTTCAGCACCTTCAAGAACAAGAGATGAACTAGGACAAGGAAGGAACGGCAAAGTTTTTATAGCCATAGTAGGGCATCAGCTCTTCTTCAGAGCTGCCTGATACTCACAACTTGAAGTCACTTTTAAATGCACTGATAAAAGGAAGGCTAAAGTAGCTGGTGGTTCTCTTTAATCTCATTACCTATAGGAACCTTCCCCTAGGGTAAAAGATTAATGCTGGAGGATTCATTAAAAATTTTCTGATACTTTATATTGTCCATGGTGGATAGAAAACAAAAGTTATCAATTAACTTGTAATCCTCAGGGTTCAATCATGAAGCTTTAATAAATTTACAGATCAGGGCCTGAGCAAGTTTAGACCTTGGCTAAGATATGTCCTATTTTCTATACACTTTCTACCATTTTCAAAAAGGGAGTGGCTGCTTTGGATAATCAATTCAATAATAACTGCAAGCCTCTATATCAGTAAAGCACAGTTTTTTGTTTGTTTTTGTTTTGTTTTGTTCGTTGTAAGAAATATCCTCCATTCAATTCTTAGGCTTCCAAAGTCTGTATATAAGAAGTTCTTCCTTCATTAAAAATAGAAGTCACATTGGCCCCTGATGCCATTAAAGGATGTGGAAGCTATAAAATAATCTACCTGCAAATCTTCTAAACCCAAACATTAATCCCTTTTGATAACAACTATATTAAACAGAGTCTTTAAACTATTAAAGCATATTTTGCACATGCACAATTAACTGATTAAGCTACCAAATGTACAATTATTGAATTATGAGGAAAGGGGGAAATTAAAATTAGATACTTTTTTTTCTAGAAAGGGTAATTAAATTGTTACATCAAAGAAACATGATAATATTTAAATCAAATAATCAGAAAAGATAGAACATGTTTCACCACAAATATAGAAATAGCGAAGGGAAAGAAATGAGTTGACATGACTGATATTGGTGAAGAAAGAAAGGACAGAAAGGAGGAAAGAAAATAGGAAACAGAGTGGGAGAAACTTATTTGAATATATAAAGGAATATAATTAGAACACTCAATAAATATATCTCATTAAGTAAATAATTTTATGGATAATAGTATATTAGACAATAAAACTATTTTCTGAATGAAATCCTGCAGAGGATGCTATGGAACATAGTTGTTTTAGGTCAGATTATGAAAGATAATGATCTTGTATGCCTGCTTTTTGTTTCCATTTGAGTTATAAGGATAGTAAGAAAATATTCTGGAAAAGCAGTTGTCTTCTAGAGGAAGGTCTCATGATGGCTTGAAACTTAGCTGATTGATAAATGATAACTAATGTAGGTGCAGATTGTCTTCCGAAAATCTTCAGCCTACCTCTGTCTCTCCTCTCCATGTATTCATTTAAGCAACATGTACTGAATGCCTACCATATGTCAAGCACAGTGCTGGGCTCTGGTAATAGATACAAAGGCTAAGAAAATAACCAATTTTCTCTGCCCTAAAAGGGTCTCATCTTTCTTTTCATGTAAATGACTTATTTCTCTCCTGTCCTGACTTCGAATGGGACTCAGGCCATAGGTTTTAAAAACTTTTTGAATACTACAGAAAAATATAAAAGAAGCGTTTTATGTTATACTTGCCTTAAGGATTTGGTTCAAAACTCTTCTAAAAGACTCACCTGTGATTTTAAAGTTCTGGGCCTTTCAGCAACTGGGATGAACTCCCTGGATATTCCTCATATTCATTTATAACCCTGGAAGGTTTAGTTCTGGAACTCCAAGTGTTTTGTTTTTTTATTTTGCATTTTTCCTTCTAGCAAAGAAGCCATTCTTTTTAAGTTTTGGCATACCTGACTTGTCATGGATTACCTAAAAGGCCATGTATCTCCAGATATGTTCCACATGTGTGGGCTCCATTCTCAAATACCTTACTGGAAACACTGCTTCAGAAATAAGCCAAACATTCTGAGTCTCTTGACTTGTGTGGATAGACAGAGGCAGTGGTACCAAGAGACAGAGTCCTCCAGGATGATAGAGGTCAGGAAAGAAAACATTTTCCCCAATCTCAAATATTAGCTGAAAAAGTGATCAATCCATTTTTCAGATTTAGAATCCAGGGGAGAATAAAATTATCTCTGATTGCTACTTGGAATCAGAGAAAATTTGCTAACAAAGGTCCCAGGGCAATTAGGAGAGGACATTATTTGGTCCTAGATTACTAATAAAACTCTATACCCCAAATTTGGATTGGTCACTATATTGGTCTGTTCTTACACTGCTAATGAAGACATACCCAAGACTTGGGAATTTATAAGGGAAGGAGGTTGAATGAACTCACAGTTCCACATGACTTGGGAGGCATCACATCATGGCAGAAGATAAAAGAAAATCATGCTGGCAGATAATAGTGCTTATGCAGGGGAACACCCATTTCTAAAACCATCAGATCTCATGAAACTTATTCACTATCATGAGAACAGTATGGGTGAAACTGCTCCTATGATTCAATTATCTCCACCTGCCTTTGACATGTGGGGAATATTAAAATTCAAGGTGAGATTTGTGTGGGAACACAGCCAAACCATATCATTCCACTCCTGGCCCCTCCCAAATCTCATGTCCTCACATTTCAAAACCAGTCATGCCTTTCCAACAGCCCACCAAAGTCTGAACTCATTTCAGTATTAACTCAAAAGTCCACAGTCCAAAGTCTTATCTTAGACAAGTCAAGTCTAAGACAAGTCAATAATAACCACAAGCCTTATTCTACCTGTAAGCCTGTAAAATCAAAAGCAAGTTAGTTACTTTCTGGACACAACAGGGCTACAGGTAATGGATAAATATACCCATTCCGAATGGGAGAAATTGTCCAAAACAAAGGGGCTATAAGGCCCCATGCAAGTCCACAGTCCAATAGGGCACTCATTAAAGCTTAAAGTTCAAAAATGATCTCCTTTGACTCCATGTCTCACATCCAGGTCACACTGATACAAGAAGTGGGCTCCCACCACCTTGGGCAGCTCTGCCTCTGTGGCTTTGCAGGGTATAGACCCCCTCTGGCTGCTTTCATGGGCTTGCAGTGAGTGTCTACAGCTTTTCCAGGCACATGGTGAAAACTGTCAGAGGATCTGCCATTCTGGGATCTGGAGGATGGTGATCCTCTTCTCATAGCTCCACTAGGCAGTGCCCCACATTTCCCTTTCACTCCACATTTCCCTTTCACACTGCCCTAGCAGAGGTTCTCCATGAGGGGTCCACCCCTCCAGAAAACTTCTGCCTGGACATGCAGGCATTTCCATACATTCTCTGAAATCTAGGAGGAGGTTCCTAAACCTCAACTCTTGATTTCTGTGCACCCACACGACCAGCATCATGTGCAAGCCACCAAGACTTGGGGCTTGCACCCTTTGAATAAATGGCTTGAGCTGTACCTTGGCTCATTGTAGCCACAGGTGGAGCTAAAACAGTAGGGATGCAGGGCACCATTTTGGAGGCTGCATAGAGTAGGAGGGCCTAAGCCTCGCCCAAGAAACCATTTTTCCCTCCTAGATCTCCAGCCCTGCGATTGGAGGGGCTGCCATGAAGGCCTCTGACATGCCCTGGAGACATTTTGCCCATTGTCTTGGCAATTAACCTTTGGCTCATTGTTACTTATGCAAATTTCTGCAGCCAGCTTGAATTTCTCCTCACAAAATGGGTTTTTCTTTTTTCTCGCAATGTCAGGCTGCAAATTTTTTGAACTTTTATGCTCTGCTTCCCTTTTATACATAAGGTTCAATTCCAAACCATATCTTTGTGAATACATAAAACCTAATGCTTTTAACAACACCCAAGTCACCTCTTGGATGCTCTGCTGCATAAACATTTCTTGTGCCAGATACCCTAAATCATTTCTCTCAAGTTCAGAGTTCCACAAATTTCTAGGGCATGGACAAAATGCCGCCAGTCTCTTTGCTAAACCATGGCAAGATTGACCTTTATTCCAGTTCCCAATAAGTTCCTCATCTCCATCTGAGAGGAGCAGCATTTGGTCAAAGCCATTCAACAAATCTCTAGGAAGTTCCAAACTTTCCCACATCTTCCTGTCTTCTTCCAAGCCCTCCAAACTGTTCTGACCTCTGCCTATTGCCCAGTTTTAAAGCCACTTCCACATTTTTGCATATCTTTACTGCAGTGCTCCAAAACCTGTTACCAACTTACTGTTTTAGTCTGTTTTCATGCTGATAATAAAGACATACCCAAGACTGGGTGATTTATACAGAAAAGAGGTTTAATGGACTCACTGTCCCACATGACTGGGGTGGCCTGACAATCATGGTGGAAGATGAAGGAAGAGCAAAGAGATGTCTTACATGGTGGCAGGCAAGAGAGCTTGTGCAGGAGAACACCCATTTATAAAAAACCATCAGATCTCATGAGACTTATTCACTACCATGAGAACAGTATGAGGGAAACTGCCCCCATGATTCAATTGTCTCCACCGGTCTTTGACTTTAACACATGGGGATTATTATGATTCAAGGTGAGATTTGGGTGGGGGATACAGCAAAAACATATCAGTCACCTTATGTATTACTGGGAGATCTCAAATGTCAGGGTTCTTAGGTCCTTTCTTGAGCAAAACTTAAAAATTCTGCAGAATTACATTGTATCATTTAATCTATCTGAAATTGTTATTCCTCCTTAGGTTTCATATTTAGTATCAAGAACTAAATCAGACCATGAGAAGGATTATCTATTTAGGGAGGGTCATTTGATGATGGCTGCTGGGCTAAGCATTGTAAAGGGAATATTCCTTTATTGATCCTACTCACAAATTAGTTCATATTATTTGAACACATTTTGGAAATATGTTTTCCATGTCTTCCTCCTCACACTCCACAACAGAAGCCTCTATTCAACTGGCTGGTTTGATTTCTTTTCCATAGTGACCCAAGTTATGGCTCTTAGGTGATGGTGTGGAAAAGCCACATCAATTTTGCATGGTTGTTGCTGCTGCTATGAAATTTTATGGTGTGATATCTACATATGCTTGGGAATTTTAAATATTTTATTTTTCATGCAGTTTGCATGTCTTTCTAAGTCAAAATTTATCATTGAGCACACTGTCAGTGGACCACCTAGATTTTCCTGTGCCAGCCAGCCCAAGGGAGGCTGGATTATTAGCATGAGAACTGAAGCATGAAAAATTCCTTTTAAAGTATTCTGTTTTGATTGGCTAATTAGAGAAAATGAACACTTATAAAAGAAGAAATAAGTAAAATAAAGTGTTTATGGTAGAGAGGCCCATTATTTCAATGACTGTTAGTGGATCCTTTTTAAACACTGAGAATTTAATATTGTAATAAAAAAACTATTTATTGAATGTTTTCTCTTTGCTAGACATTTCATTAGTATTCCACTGTCATGATATCTCTTTACCAGATTATCTAACTCCTTTAACTATGATAATAATAATCAACAGCAGCCAGGATAACAATAGCTAACATTTATTGAGTAATTACACGTGCCAGGTACTGCTCTGAAGACTTTATTAATTACCTGATCTTCACAACAAACTAATGAGATAGTATAGCAGTTGAGGTCCTGGAAGGAAACAGCATGCCTAAATGTGACAAATTTTAAAAAGTCTTCTAAAAGAGACAACTTACAAAGGTATGGATAATATTAAGAAAAATCAATAGGGGTTGGTGAAGAGCAACATTGATCCATTAGCAACACTAGGCTCATGGGGTCTGAAAAATGAGCAGTTATTAGAAATTAGAGAGAATATGTATAGAT
This sequence comes from Chlorocebus sabaeus, assembly GCF_047675955.1. Lineage (NCBI taxonomy): Eukaryota > Metazoa > Chordata > Mammalia > Primates > Cercopithecidae > Chlorocebus > Chlorocebus sabaeus. The sequence goes on along the minus strand of NC_132926.1, from coordinate 37,529,283 downwards.
ACAGCAGAGGGCCACTCAGCTGGAAAGTTCTCCCAAAGAATCAGCTACCACTGCTACTCTTCATATGAGGCAGGAGGACAGAATGTATTTATAAACAAAGGTAGCTGTTGCAATTTCAACTTCTGTTTCTGGACATGATGCCTAGGTTTATAATTGTAACTTCTCTATTTCACCACTCATTACACTCTTGCCATCTGCCAGCACTTTGGCTGGGTAAAATTCTGTACCTGATGGAGTAAGACAAAAGCTTCAGTCGCAGCATCCAAGTCCTAGGTAGCCCTACTACTCCAGGATCACATTTTCCCATCAAGACAGGAAAACAGCTCCCTTTACAACACTTCGAGTTATGCCTAACTTAGGAGGACAGCCAACGTATTGTTTTAAAGGATGCCAATATTTAATGGATGCATTAAATCCATTTAATGGATGCATTTCTTAAGATTTTGGTAAAGAGAGCATTCTCTGGAATCTCTTGGTGCTATGGTGATTCAGACAGGACTGAACAGGTCTATTCTACTATCCCCATCTCCCTGTATCTTCTGACTCCTTCCCAAGTAATGGTGCCAGGGAAGTTCTGACATTTTAATCTCATTGGCTTTAGGATATTACTGAAGCCAAGTTTAATGAATCAACCAAACAGATGATTAATTATATTCTCCTATCAATAAATTAGTTAGTGAACTCCTATCAATAAATTTGGCTCATAGACAGTTTTATATTTTGGCATTGTTAGTCTAATACCCTTAATGTTCACTCCTATACCTGCTACCCTAACTCCCTTCTCCTGATATAAGTTGGCAATGTCCTGAAGCTATTTTGGCATATATACTATTTCCCTTTAGATCAAGTCTTATGATTCTCTGTTTTGACTATGCTAGTATTTACCTTACTGATTTTGTATTTAGAATACCTGTCTCTGTTAGGAAGGTTTAGGGATGCAAAGTTCTAAGCCTCATCTGTGTTCTGCCTAAATGTAGCCTTCCAGTGTATCCTTTACCACTCCTTCTCCATCAGTCATTGTATAAATGATGTGATGAGGTTGAATATTTAATTGGTTCTCAACTCAGGATCACTTACTTTCAGACCCTGGGCTCCACTGCAGACTTATCAGCCCTATGCATGACTATGAGACTACTGCAAAGGGCTCCTACAAAGTTATCAGCAAGGCTTTCTGATTTTCACTTGAGTTATGAGCCATGAGGTTAAAAACTCCAATTTGTGCTTTCTTTGGGGGTCTATCAGGTCTCCAGGGCTGTCAGAAGGAGCTAACTAACCCCAACACATTCTGATCAATACTATCACCATAGAAACCAAGTGCCAAAATCACTTGATCTCCTGATACTGTGCTTTTCATTTGCACTTCATCCTAGGGCATTGCCAGTGATAACTTGTGTAATTATAATACCATCATAGTTAATGGAATACTCTTTTTCCACTTACCTCCTACAAGGAGAGTATCTGTGTCCTCAAATATGTGAGGTGCCTACTCTCAGAATTCTATTGTAAGGATTTGTTTCCTCAAGCCTTCCTTTCGTATCAGCTGTGGTCAAGTGAGAAAGCAAATAAGACATTCACACAGATTTGAATAAAGGAACTACCGTTTACACAATTGTGATCACAGTTAGAGAAGGTAACAGAGTGGGTGAGTAAACTAGCAAGTTAGTCATTACTGCCTCTAGGCCTGAAGGAACCCAGACAGGAAGTTGCTACAGAATCTGAAGAGAATAGCTGTGGCTGTGAGAGAGAACCATTTAACTGGAGCTTTGGTTTAGGTGGAGAGCGGCTGGCAAACTAGTGAGATCTGATAGGAAGGGATCCAGAAGAATCAATATTTACCTCACTCTTTCCCATGTTCTGTTCATCCATGCTTCCCATGGGCCACATCGATCTGAAAGTCAGATGGCCAGGCATCCTATCGATCTACTCCACAGAGCTCATCTCTGTGGGTAAAGAGCAGGATGGGCACAAAAGGAGAGGGATTGTGAAGAAGCAAAGAGAAAATAAATAGCACAAAGGCTGGGCACGGTGGCTCATGCCTGTAATCCCAGCACTTTGGGAGGCCGAGACAGTCGGATCACAAGATCAGGAGATTGAGACCATTCTGGTCAACATGGTGAAATCCCATCTCTACTAAAAATACATAAAAAAAAAAAAAATTACCTGGGCGTGGTGGCATGCACCGATAGTCCCAGCTACTGGGGAGGCTGAGGCAGGAGAATCGCTTGAATCTGGGAGGCGGAGATTGCAGTGAGCCGAGATCAAGTCACTGCACCCCAGCCTGGGTGACAAAGCCAGACTCCATCTTAAAAAAAAAAAAAAAAAAAAAAAAAAAAAGCACAAAGAAATACTGTTACTATTCCCATTTTACAGATAAGAAAACTAAAGTTCTGAAAGCAAGAATCACTTGTTCGAAAACATTCAGCTCACTAGCTGGAATTTCAACAAAAAATGGACAGATTTCAGTCACTCATAACTGCTATATAAATTGCTTCACACATCAGTCTTCATAGATCAGTTGTTTGGCATTTTAATCTACAAAGCACTTTTTTGCTAAAAAGTCCTTGTTTTGTTTATCTCTAAAGATGTTTCTGAGATAGAAATTGCTGTCCTTCCATCTTATGAAGTAGAATGCTGAAGCTCTGAGAGTTTAAGCTGTGATCCTAAGCTTCGTACTTGGTAGGTGGCAGAGCCATCTAGAATACGAGTGTTCTGGACTCTCAACACCATACTCAGGCCACCAGATCATCAGGATATCAGGGTTTGCTTTCCTTCCTTCCTTCCTTCCTTCCTTCCTTCCTTCCTTCCTTCCTTCCTTCCTTCCTTCCTTCCTTCCTTCCTTCTTTCATTTCTTCCTTCTCTCCATGTTTTTCTTTTCTTTCTCTTTGGAAATCTGCTTTTATTTTTAATGAAGACTATTTTTAATGTGGACTATTCTTAGGTCTCATAACAAATAAGTTTATTTTTGTCCTCCGTTTTCCAAGAGCCAACTCTTGACAAAATTGTAAATTGGGCAGAGTTTCTCATTCCACATCCCCTTGCATACACATGGTCACTTGGGTGTCTATCCCATTCTATGAGATTTGCCAACTCTGGGCGTTTAGGAATGGTCTGCCCAGTTCACAGCATGGGAATACAAAAGCATGGAATTTACCATTTTTGGGACAAACATTTCAGCATCAGCTCTGGGTTACTAGATTTACTGAGTTATAAATAACACTGATTAAAAAACACAACATTATTTTGCAACAGCTTATGGCTTGGTATTTTATCAACAGGAAAAGAAAATAATTAGTGAAAAAATAGCACAAATGTTGCTAGAGTACTCACCTAATCTACTTAAATAATTGTTAAAATGATACTATTCTCTAACACCATTATCATTTTATTTTTGCTTACTTTTTCTCCTGGGAATTAGGATATCAGGATGATTTTCTCTGTTATGATATTCTGAAAATATTTTGTAGAAGTAGTAAAGAAATCATTGACTTTTCTTGAGGCAGCTGTAAGTTTGTATTATGCTAAATTAGAGGGTTTCCCACCTGCAGGTTAATTTCCTATTGATTCTAAGTCAGTACTATCACTTTCTTTGCTGTCACATTATGCCAAGAATAAGTCCCTTTAGAGTGTCAGATGACAATCCCTACTTCAATAATTGAGAAAATTCTGCACCATGTTTTGTGTTTATTTTAATTTATATGCCCTGGAATTAAGGTTCAAATAAAAATAAAAATAAAATTCTGAAAACTGTGTTTTAATGAGAGGATTACAAATACTTTCACACATTACCTTTTCTCACTGTAGGATTTAATACTGCATTTAACATGTTTTTATTGACTATCTACTACGTGCTAGCACTGTCATACATGTTAAGGACAGAGGCTAGGGTGGCTGCAGCAAGGTGGAGGAAGAGGTAGGCATCAGGAAATGCGTTCCCGGAGGTCACCATGAGCTAGATCATGAGGAATCTTGATACAGGGATCCCAGGGCGATGATATCTTTCTTCTCTCAATGGTTAACGTTCCAGTAAAGTAGATTATGGTGAAGAGAGGAAAGCTGAGGGCAAAGCCAGAACAGAGCCATGCACAAAGCTGAAAGCGATAGCATGCTCTTTTACTACCATTTAAGCCTTAAAACACCACTTCACTTAATTCCAAGCCATAACCAAGAGTCAGGCAAGACCAGTGCCCATATGACCACAGTAAAGCCTCAACCAACGTACCCTCAGAACCATGGTGCCCTCCCCCTAGACTTTCTGAGACATTCATTTTTCTCATTTGCACAACAGGAACAATAGTTTCTTCTCATGGGAATGTCATGAGTGTTCTGTAAGATAATTTTTTAAATGCCCAGCTGAGCATTGCACATATTAAGGGCTTAATACATATTTTTCATTAGAATGATTATATAATGGTACCAAGGGTTTTTTCTTTTAAAGCATGGCTCAGGGCTATTTGGAAAATGATACAGTCATTTGACATATAGACATATATGGTCATTTTCTGAGAAAAGGTCATCAACTGAAGTGATTATGGTAATTTAAGTAGAGAATTTCTCTTTTGAATAATATTCTCAGTCTTATTCCAAGGTATTCTTCAAAGGTGTCTTTTCTTTGATCCCCAAAACATTAAATTATACTACATTAGCTAATGAAGTGAATAATGCTACTGATGGGCTTGACATTTTCTGACCAGTTGAAAAAATTAACCCTGCTGAATATAAACAGCCAGGAAATTGGTGACCTTTCAGCCATTAGCATCATTATGAAGCATAAAAAAGGTAAAGGAAAAATGATTTATGCCTTGAAAATGAATTGTGGAGTCATTCATCCCTGTGAGCACAACATTGGGTTTCTAAGAAGGCAGTTTTCCTAGCTGCTGTGTAAATGCATAAACCAAAATGAAGATTAATGCCACAGTATCTCAGAAATGCAGGTTTCAATGTGTTTATCACCATGCTGCAGCTTGATGCTGTGGATATTATGTGCTTATGCTGATATGTTATTATTAGTAGCCCCATTTTGCAGATGAGGAAGTTAACGCTGAGAAGAACCTCATCAATGTGTTGGTTTCTCATATCCTGCCTTTCAAGATCGTAGCGTGAGATTGTGAAGACTCCAATCTGAATTGATCTGTGTTTATATCATATAGACATAGAAAGTGGCACTGCATGGCTTAAACAGCAGTTATAGGAAAATTGTGCATCTTTAGCATTGTACCTGTTCTTCCTTTCACTTACTCATTTGTTGAAAAGTTAACAAATAAGAAAAATAAAACACAATGGATCAGAGTTCTTTCCATGCAGTAAGCAAGTAGGAGACTACTGGGCTGCATCTCTGATCTCCTGTCCTTTCATCATTAACCATGTAACAGGCACGCAGGCCTTGTTTCTGTGCCTTAATATGATAAATTTATTCCTACCGCAAAATGTTGCTCTTGCTATTTTCTCTTGGCTCATTTTCCTGCAGAGTTCATTTTATTGTCTCTTTCTTGACTTTAGGTCTGCGCTCAGGTATTACCTCTAGTGAGGGGTCTTTTCTGAGCTCCCCCTCCCAGAGTCATCAGCTCTGCTTTATTCTCCATCACTTTACATTTTCAGGATAATGTTTTTTTCTATTTATTATGTATTAATGAATTGCTTGTGTCCTCCACTAGAATGTACAATCGATAAGGTGTAAACTCACCCATCTTTTTCAATATTGAATCCCCAGTTCAGTTCACATTGTAGTCACTTGGTAAACCTTATTGATTGTACAGACAAATTTTGTAACGACGGGAAATATCATACGAGGAGGTGCTTCTAATGCTTCCATGTAAAACACAGTTTTCTATTATATGGATTGTATCTGTACTTAATAATCAGAGCCTGAATGTGAAAATTACTAATTATTATTACTAAGATCAAAACAAGAGGTAGAATTTGTTCAATTATATGAGTCTCTGCTTGACACTCTACAGGAAAATATAGTCTTGGCATAATAAAACAGCAAAACAAGCAGCAGTCCTGACTTAAAATCAAAGAGAACTTGACCCGCAGGTTTAGCATAACATAATGTTACAGGGACTCCAGAAAGCTACTATAGTGAATCTTATGTCAGAACTCATTTCCTTTCTTCTTTTACATAATAGTTCCAGAGTATCACAAGAGAAAAAAAATTTGATACTGTAATATACCAAGGGAAATAAAAAAACGGTGTGGCAACAGAGAGAACAATTTAAAGAAGGTTCACAGGGAATCTACAAGCAGAGAGATGTACTCTCAGGCTATAATAAAAATTAATTTCCTTAACATATGCACACACACACGTGCATCTGTGCGCATGCATGTGCACACACACACACGCTTACCATTCCACTGTCTTAACTTCCTGGATTTAGCTTATTTACAGTAAGTATTTCACCTGATTGAAAGCGAGATGTTTTTTCTCCTGACAATGTGGGGCTAAAGTGAATTAGAGGCCTTAGAGAAGCGATAAAGTTGGAACATGGTGGAACAGTGGACAGGAAAGAAATGTTCTAATGTGCTCTGTGACTGCAAATTTAATCAGAGTTAACATTTAGTAGGATATTACCATGTGCTGTGCAGAATTCTTAGTCCTTTTTTACATTATTTCATTTAATTTTCAAAACAGTCTCCAGTAGTAGGCACCGATGAAATCTGTCTAAAGGATGCCAAAAAGAAAAAGAAAAGAAAACAAAAGAAAAAAAATTTAAAGAATTTAAGTAATGTGTTTGATGTTACACAGGCAATAAGTAGTAAGCAAGGTTCAGATACATGACAAGATGTCCACCACTCCAATGCTCATAATGGTGAGATGTGCCCCCACTGTTATAATATCATATCATAATGCCATGGCAATAGCACTTAAAAAGCATTTATTATGTACCTAACACTGTTCAAGGTCCTCTCTACATTTTAGCTCATTTAATACTCACAATACCTATGAAATAAGTGTTATTGTAATTTCCATTTTACAAATGGAAAGCATCAAAGCTGGAGTAGTTTAATAGCTTGCCCTAGTTCTCAACTGGAAGCTTATAAAGGTTTTGAACCCAAGCAGTCTGGCTGCAGAATTAGTTCTCTTGAGCAGCATGCAATACATTTTGACAATATGGGTTTTGGTGTTTTTGTATTTCTTGATCCCAAGGTCCCATAATCACTGATTGGGAAGGAAAACCTACCATTATTTGAACTCCTCTGCAAGTGAACACTATCAACCAGTACTGAGTTCTAGACATCAAAAAGAGAAAAATAAAGGATCTCTCACAATGAGACCGCTAGCGACTGAACGGTCCTGGTATCTAACAGTTCTGGGACATAGCTTTTTGACTCAGAGACCCCTTCTAGGAAAGCCCAAAGTATGGACTTTCTTTCCTAAAGGAAAACAGGGGTGGAAGGGCCTATTTGTTTATATGTTTATTGTGGTTTGTGTGTTTTCTTTCCCATTTCCTAGTGTTCCCCCTCTAGCATGTAGAATTCATCCAAGATGGGACCTTTTCTGGCTTGTTTAGTTTTACGTGTGCAGTTCTTAACCTAGTACCTGGAAAATCATAGGCATTCAATAGATAATTGTCCAAAAAAATGAACTTTGTCTGTAAGGAATTTTCTGGAGGCAGTAGAAAGTGAAATAGCATGAATATGTGGGAGTAAGGCCCAACTTTGTTTATAGTCTTGCTCTCCCATTTTATAGTAATATGACTGGAGTCAAACACAAGCAAGTTCTTTTCTGGCTTCCAATTTTATAGTAAAATAACCTTGTGCAAGTCACATAACCTTTCCGAGTCTGAAACTCTTCATGTGGGAAGTGGGGAATAAACACAGCACTGTTTTCAATAGCTAAGATTTAGAAGCAATCTAAGTGTCCATCAACTGATGAATGGATAAATAAAATGTGGTACATATATACAATGGAGTGCTATTCCACCATAAAAAAAAAAAAAAAAAGGGAGATTATTTCCTTTACAGCAACATAGATGGAACTGAAGATCATTATGTTAAGTGAAATAAGCCGGGCACAGAAACACAAACATCACATATGTTCAATTATCTGTGGGATCTACAAACCAAAAAAATTGAACTCATGAATAGAGGGTAGAAGGATGGTTACCAGAGGCTGGGAAGGGTAGTGGGGGTTTGGGAATGGGGAGGTGAGGATTGTTAATGAGTACAAAAAACATTTAAAAAGAATGAATAAGACCTACTATTTGATGCACAATAGAGTGACTATAGTCAATAATAACTTACTGTTACATTTTAAAATAAGATAAAGTGTATAATTGGATTGTTCGTCACTCAAAGGGTAAATGCTTGGGGGGATAGATACCCAATTCTCCATGATGTGCTTATTTCACATTGCATGCTTGTATCAAAACATCTCTTGTACCCCATAAATACATGTGTCTGCTATGTACCCACAATAATTAGGGATAATAACAATACATAGATTAGATTCCTTCTTGTCCTCCACAGCCCTCCTCCTTGATTGCTTTTTGTGACAACTATAATATGAGCACATACTAAGGTATCAGAAGCCTCTTGCTTTCTTACTCCTTCACCTGAGAAATAAAGTTTTTTAAACAATATACTCACATGTATTTGGTAATTATCCTGCTTTAAAACATGCAGTAAATATAGATAAGAATATTTGTGCTATTTCAGTAAGTATAAAAGGGATATAGCACAGGATGCAGAATGCTACTTCATTTATGTAAAAAAAGGTGTATATCTCCATGTTAAAAGTGGCAGTAATGGTAAGGATTGTGAATACTTTTCTTTCATTTTTTAAAAGTTTGTCCTTATTTTTAATACCTTCCACAATTAACGTGGTGTCATTTTGTACACAAAAACACCATGCCTTAAGTTGTAGGGCTTGCGTAGTACAAAGCAGAGGGGAAAAGTCTTTATATAGGGTGGAGACTTTATTTTTCAATTAAATTTAGAGAGAAAATAAGGCAGATTTCACAGGAGCGGAGATTCAGATAATTTCCTTTATGCCTCCATAGGTCGTTTTCTAAAAGGACTGGAGATCAGGAAGTTGAAAACTCTGCCGAAATGTGGCATGTAAAGACCTAACAGAGATTTTCTCTGTATAACTGGTGAAGTGACGCAGAAAATGAATGTTCCTTGGCATAACACAATCTGATAAATAATGGCCATTGCTAATGTGGGATGCAGGCATGACTCTCACTTCATTCACGTATTCTCACCCTCTGTAATATATAGGCTCCTAGAAATATCCATAGGGATTAAATTTCTGTGAATTCAATTGTGAAAGGAAGTCACTACATGAAGTCACTGCATAAAGTAATTGCAAAAGGAAGTCACTACATAAAGTAATGAAAATTTGTATGAGATAATTAGCTCCTTAGCTCCTCTTCTTTCATTCTAGTTTCGTTTCTCTCAATTTACTTTTTACTTTTTTTCCAGTTAATTCAATAAAGTAGAATAACATAACATCAAATAAACATATTTGTGAATTATTAACCACGTATATCAGTATTTTTTTAATAGTTGTTTCATGTTCCTTTGGGGATGTCTTAAAATTTTATTTAACAAATCCCGAAAAGCTCAATGCTTATTTAGATTGTTTCTGATGTTTATTATTCATAGCATCATACATTTTTTTTTTCCTTTAGATGGAGTCTCACTCTGTCGCCCAGGCTGGAGTGCAGTGGTGTGATCTCAGCTCACTGCAACCTCCACCTCCCAGGTTCAAGCGATTCTCTTGCCTCAGCCTCCTGAATAGCTGGGACTACAGGCACCCGCCATCATGCCCAGCTAATTTTTGTATTTTTAGCAGAGACAGGGTTTTACCATACTGGCCAGGTTGTTCTCGAACTCCTGACCTTGTGATCCGCCTGCCTCAGCCTCCCAAAGTGCTGGGATTATAGGCGTGAGTCACCATGCCCGGCCTATACATTCTTTTAGTTACGGATTTGAATACATCCATAAGCTATATGTTTTGAAAGAATATATGTTTCTGAGACTCTAGTTACATGATGCCAAATTGTTTTGCAGAAATGTTAAACAAGTTCCATCGGCAGCAAAAGAAAGTTTGCATTTCTTACCAACCAATTTTGGCTATTATTTTTTTAAAAAGATAATGTGACAGTTAAACATGATCCTTAATATTAGAAGAATTTCCATTTCCTTTCTTTCTAGTATGAAAACTTTTCCTAAAGTGTTTACATAACTTTGCTGTGCTTTTCTGTTCCTATAGTGGATCACAGTACAAACTTGGGAGGCAAAATTGCTCATTGGAATGTATAGTATTCCATTTGTCAGCTGAATCATCTTGGGAAAGTTGCTTAACTTCTCAGTACCTTATAAAATAGCAATAATAATAGTAACTAATCCAGAAGACTGATATTAAGATTATGTTAAAAATATATAACATTATTGGAATCAATGATTAGAAAATAGAAGGTGTTCAAAAAATGCAAACTTGTATTATTTTTCAGAGTTACCCATTTGGTGCCCTTTTCTGGTCAGTGTTCCTTAAGAGAATCATTGATAAACTGTGCAGAATACAGAGGAGGATGTTTCAGGATGACATAAGGTCTAGAAAATATGAGCCATGAACAGTAGATAAAAGCTGATGTAGTGTTTTGAATAGGGAAGACTCGGTGTGATATAGAAGCGTAAGAGATTTTCAGATATATGAAGGGATTTACACAGAAGAGGGAACAGATAATCTCCTAGACACTCCACAAGACAGAGTTAGGACCAAGAAGCAGATTTTTGAATAATTTTCTAATAATAGGAATGTAGTGGACATCTTTTTTTTTTATTTTTATTTTCCTGTCCAGTACCCATTTCTCCTCCTGCTGGAAACAATAGAATCCTGATTTATCTGTGAGACCAGTTGTCTCCCACTCTAAATTCAGGTGCTCTGAGTGGGATAAACTATTTCCAGTTTGGGCACTTTACTAAGGCCTGACTAATTCATTATTTTATCCCCTTGACACTGTTAGTGGCTCAGGAATTGAAACATAATAATTATCAGTCCAATGAGATTCAAGTTCTGGATTTTGCTGAATCTTTGTTTCTGAAGTGGGAAGCATGTAAAACTGGAGCTGTCAGCAACCATCTTGCCGACATCCCAGAGGAGGTTGTTGGAGAGTGAACCCAATAACAAAAAGCCCTGTCCCTGATGATACTGTTTGAGCCCCTGAATCCAGCTTCACATGAAGGCACACTTGGTATCCCCAGTTATGTCAATGTTTGAATTTCAATGAGTTGTACTTCTATCACTTGCAACTTAAGGAATTGTGGATTATTCGAGACTAAGAAAGTTCTTCATCATTTTAGGTGCTCAAGCTAAGGATGGATGAGATCACTCTGAGGTATTGTTAGCAGTTATTAATGCTTTAGATAAGGAATAAAACCAGACCTCTGAATGTGTTTCCCATACTAAAATTCTGTGAGAGTTTTTTTTTTTGTTTGTTTGTTTTTTTTCGTTAGTTTGGAGGTTTTCACAGTTAAGTGCAGGTTGCTGGATGGTTTGTGTGAATTTATATTGGAAAATACATCTGTCCGTCTGGAAATCCTAGTCATTTTAGCTAAGACAGGGGTGTCAAATATCTTCCATTTGCCACTGAAGATGCACCCTGCACCCTTTTCCATCTCACCCTGTGCGTTGGAAGGGCTAACCATGTGTCAGTTACATCAGTGGGTTCTCTTTCCCTCTGACTTATGTCAAGAGCTGGTAAGAGATTAGAGGCCCAAAGAGTATGGTGCTAATGTTCTTTTCTCTGGGTCCATCCCTGCAGCATCACCATGGCCTGACCGCTTCCCTTAAGCAAAGCTTATAGTGCTTTTAGATGAGTCTTTCCACACGGCTCTCTCAATTTCTAGGTTTTGGTAAGCGCTCCCTTACCATGTCCTTTCATACCTAGGAATGCCAATGATGCAATTCCCTGCTTAAACCTATGAATCTCTTTAAATGACCTATTTTGCATTTGCCATCAGTTTTTTTTCTAGGATCCTGGATGATACAGAAGTATCTTTGGCTTGTCATCTGAGATTATAGTGTTCAAAGACTCAGCTGCTGGATCCTGGCCCAAGAAATCTAGCCATGTTACAAAGTGATATGCCAGCACTGATAGCTCTTAAAAAAGCCATTTATAATTCAGCTTGAAGTTGTTGATAATTAATCAGCTATATCATGGTAAAAATAATTAACCAAGCCAGTAAATAATCATGCTAAAAAGTCAATGTTGGAAACTTGTTGAACATATATGTTTTATGTTTTTTTAAATCTATACTGAATCTTGGATAACTGTCACTCTCAGTGTTTATGTAGAGATGTTATTAAAAAGGGTCCCAGAAATCATTTAAACAAGACTATGAAGAGCACGAATTGCTGGTTTATTAAGCTGAACATTTTATATCTTATGGAGCTAGTGCATATATTGATTGAAAGTATGGCCTTGGATGTCAAAGACACCTGCATTTGATTCCTAAATTACGTACTAACGAGCTGCATGCCCTTGAGAAATTAAATAAGTTTTGTAAACTCTACTTCTTCATGTGTAAAATATTTTGTAAACTCTACTTCTTCATGTGTAAAATAAAGGTTCTAATACTATTTATTATGCATTGTATATAAAGTGCAGTAACACTAAGTGATCAATTAAATGTTAGCTATTATTATCAGTATCATTGTGACTGCTATCATGTTTTCTCCATGAATAGGCATCATTTTACCGTCTATATCTAAGGCTCATGAATTCAGAAGTCTATAGGGGCAGTAGGTAATGTATATGAGTAAAGACAGGTAGGCATAAGAAATCATTTTGCCCTCTTAATCTCCTCTTTATGATCCTTTTGATAGTGATATCAAGAGTGATATTTCACGGCTCTAAGGAAAAATACCATGTAAGCATAATGCCAAACAGCAAGTGACCCTGGGCCTAGTTTTTCAGGTAGGGGAACAGTCACATTCCAGCTCCTGGTGCTTATTATCTTGTAGGAATGTGGTTCAAGTATTGCCAGATTTTTCAAGAGAAAAAGACTATTTCAAGATTATTTAGAAAATTTGGATTTTTATGTGAACCATATACATTTTAAAAATATTGTCTTAATGTTTTTTAAGACCATGTCAGGAGAATAAAACACATCTGTAGACTAAATTGAGAGCATAAGTTGCCAATGTGAGTTCTGACCTAGGGGATTAAAATTGCCTGGTTCTCTTTAGTCATCTGTTCTAGTCTACAGATAGCAGGGAAAACGAGGGTTAATTCAGCATACACATAATTTTCTTCTGTGATGGAGTTCAGGATAAGACAGCCCTTGAGAAATTAGTGTTGGATTAAAATAGAATTTCTCTTCTTTCCCCTCCCCTGCAGTTCCTAACACTATGTCCCTGGTCCCAACAATGACAAGTGAAGAAGAGGAGAGAGGTCAGCAGTGAACAGATCCTCAAGGGTAACAGGTTCTCTTTGCAAAGAAGCTAAGAAAGGAAAATAAAGAAGGACCTGGAAACCTTAGTTTTACTTATCTTTTAGTTATCACAGTTAAAACAAACTATGCGGTGGGCGAGGGGGAGGGGGAAGAGATCTTGGCCTGACTTCCTTTCTTGTTTTGTTTTTCCACTTGCCTGTGGGCTTCATTAAGGATTCAAGGTACAAGCTGGTCTTGGGAAGCTTGAAATTAGCAGGGAAATCAGAAAGCCATGCCTAAAATAGGCGCCCTACAACATGTACATAGTTATTCCTTCTTAAGGAAATACTTGGGGTGAAGAAGCATGGGGTTGGAATCTGATGTCCTTGAAGCCCTTCAACATCCTCAAAAGGATTGAAAATTATCCAATAATGGGTTTGCAGTGGAAATTGGTAGGAGGACGGAGTGCCATCAAATTCCAAGTTCTTGGGAAGGATTTAATTTTCTTCAATGCCCTTCACAGAGTTCATAAATTCTCTATTTAATATTTCTTTATACATTCCTTGTGCTCCACTCTCATTTTCACCTGGGCCTATTCAGTCATTCAGTTATTTAATGAATCTTCCATTCATTTAGTTTTTATTAAGTGAATATTATGTATGTCCTAGACACTATGCCAGGCACTAGGAATATTATTGAAACCACGAAACTGTATAGGGGATGAGAGAAATTTTAAATAACTTCCCAAATAATTACTGAAAATTCCAATGGGAATGGGAGTACAGCCTTTATGATTCCTCCTACCTCATTTGATATACATTTTATTTAAATTTTCCACAACTTTGTGAGTCCAGAATCAATCAGTCTTATAAACAATGCTTTATGTTTAAATATGTCTTCTTTAATTTTGGATTCAGAATGGCTGGATTTAAATCCTGGCTCTTTCATATTTACCAGCTGTGTGAGTTTGGCCACATTACTTAACTTTTCTGTACCTCAGTATATTTATAAGATGGGATTATTATAATACCTGAATTATAATAGCATTGAGCCAATAAAAGAAAAAAATAAAATGAACTTGGCACAATGTCTGTCTCACAGTTAATTCTCATTATAATAGCTTCTAATAATGACATTAATGTAAGTAATGTGTTGTATTAATATTCAACTATTGACTTAGGTATGTAGATTATAGTGAACAAAACACTCTAAATCTAGGCGGATTTATACTGCATGAAAGACTGGGATAATAATTGAAATTACAAACAACAAAAAAGCAAATATAGGTAAGAGGAGGGGAGTTGTGGTTTGAATTGTTTAAATTAGCTGTGATTTCAGAGTAGTCACTCTGCCATCATAATTTTTCTATGAATTTCATTACTCCTTGAAAAAAATCAGGTCCAAGGTTTTCATGAAAATATAAATACTTGCTTAAAATATATATTTGATTTATCCAATATTGACAACTAGTTCTAAGCTGCTGAGTATATTAGACACGGCTATGGGATGCAATATTACTTAGACAACTATTGGTTTCAAGTGGCAGAAACTAAACATGAATTAGGTTTTTAGGGGGAAATTGGCATCAAGAAGAGTAGGACTTGATCAACATTTCTCATTCTCTTGTTCTTTTCTCTCGTGATCTCTGTGCTTTAGCTTTTTAATTTCTTCTACAGATGAATATTCTCTTTACAGCATGGAACTTGTCCTCATGTTACTACCAGTTTAGGGACAGTTTCCACAACCCTAGCTTGATTTTGAAAAAATCCTGGGCAAGGAGTCTGGTTGGCACTGCTTAGGTCACATGCTCACACACTGTGGCAAAAGATGGAGGGATGTGCTAAGATACTGTTACCTTCGGTCAGTACCCTCCCCTCTAACCAGGGATTTGAGTGTATTACCAGAAGTAGTGATGTGAAATTGAGTGTATGTAGCACAAGTTTGAAAATTTTGTGAAGCAGTCAACCAACCCAGTTTGTATCCACTTTATGGGAACTGGAAAGAGGTTAATAATCTTTCCTTACATGTATTGCTCCATAGCATGTGATGATTGTTAGATTTATTCTAAAGGCATATGGGATATAATGATTTTTTAGAAGTTTTACTCCAAGTTCACTTTTTACTCTAAGTTCACTTTTTTCACTTCATGTTTACAAAATTAGACTTCATAATTTTTCAATGTATAGCCTGGTCTGATTTTTTTTTTTTACAATATCTTGTTAGTCCCTTAATATCTATACAGATAATCCTGGCAACTTCAAAAGGGACTGTAAGCATTACTAACATTTAAAAAATATGTGTACTTTATTGTTAAGAATAAAATCCTGAGGGGAGAAATAAAAGTGCCATGTGTTTTATCTTTATAATTCCATAAAAATATATGCACAAAGTGTTCTTTAAATGGGGTGAGGATGAAACATACAGGTCACTATGGCACATAGTGAGATATAAATTGATGTATACTCCTCTCTTCCATACCTTTTTCTCTGAAAAATGTTAAGACATTTCAGATCCAGTTTGTATGCAAATTCTTATACAACAGAATAGGTGTTTCACTCTGGGTTTCATACTGTGTAATTATTACAAGAAAGAAATCAGGTTTCTTAGACATTGAAAACTCAGACACATTTTTTTTTTCCTAATAAAGAACTTTTTCACGTTTGTATACCCATTCTTCTCCTCTCAAATCTCTCCACACCTTAAACACTGTCTCTTTAATTTGGCAAATAGAAAAGAAAATCTCCAGTTTATTCAAAACTTATTTTCTAAATGTGTGATACTCATAAAAATTCATGGCAGTTAGATGCATATTACTCAAGCATTTAGGATATGACTACCTGATGTACACTATATTGTGATGAAAATTAAGTTGCTTGATGATGAGTTTCTATATTATAACATTGCAAGAAACATTTGGCTGATGAGAGGCTGTCTATCTTGAAACCAATTATGATTTTATTTTACAACCAGCTTTTACTATCATCTTTTAACTCTGGGGATGAAGCAATTAAATTTCAATTAAAAATCAAGAAGCTTTTGTCTCCAATGAAATGCTTTATTCAGAGAGAATTCATTAAATAGCTACTGTAAGTAGAACCCTGCACTGACAGAACGAGACTGAATGCAGAATAACTGTTATTACTCTAATGCCATTATTATCACAAGACCAATGGAAGATTTAGAATATCATAGCAAATATCTCCATAGAAAATGCAGTTGAACTGCACTGTTTATCAATATGATTTTAGATTTTATCAATTTTGTGAGTAATCTGAGAAATACAGAGAAGGAAAGTGGTTTCTCTAAAGTGACAAATGAGATTTACGTAGATTTTTTGAATCCCAAACTGCCCTGCTCACGATTTTCCACACATCAGTGGAAGAATGCTATTAAATTTTAAGAAAGACTTAAAAATAACTCTGCTTTTCTCCTTTTTTAAAGAAAAAGCTGGAATGTACTCTGGCTTGTTGGTTGAAAGCAGATGCATTGATTTCTTTTTGAGCTTGGAATTCAACAAAAGGATGTCTTCTCCTTCTCTCATGCTCAATGATACATTTAGCGTGCTTATTACATGTAGTGAAAATATTCATACAAGTTTTAGGAAAAATCCCCAGACTCAGTTACACAAACATAAAATAAACTACCTTACTCATCAAAATAAAACAAAAACAAACAAATACTACAACAGTGAAAACCCTGAAATGGATCATTCAGTCAAGATAATCACTTGTTGATTACAGTTCAATATCAGAGTCTTTTGTGAGATTGCAATGAGTTTAGATTTTCCTTGTGTACATTTTGAACTGTTAGCCCAATGCATTCATGTCCATTTTGAAAAATGTCATTTGTAGGATATCAGATGGGTGAAATCAACTAGATTGCAAACTCCTTCGGGGCAAGGAGAATGTATAATACATACTATAATACATATAACCCCTGTTGGCATGATGTCTTGCTCATGATTAATATTTAGAAGTAGGGTGACGAACGAATCAATAAGTGAATATGTAAAATAAACATATTAATCAAAGAAATGAAGTTAGTTCAGATTTGGGGTTGGTTAAAAATAAGAACAAGTATGAAAAATTTGATGAATCTGAGTCCTTAAGTTGGTCTTAGAAAGCAGCTTTATGAATGACAGGAGCTAAAACTACCAGAGTTCTATAGGTAATGAACACCCAGACAATCAAACCCTCTAAAACTCTGAGTTGGAACTAACTCTACATTTCTTATGCAGGTGCCCATGTGCAGCCATTTCCCAAATTGGTGCTTTCAGACACTTTTTTTCCATAGCATTAATCTTTAAGCAGTATAGGAAGGGTACCAGGCTTTGGTAAATTTGGAAACAGTGGGCTAAATGCAAATAAACATAGTTGTACAAGCCCCTTCATTTCTGACTTATAATCTCTAAAATATTAATATATAATGTAAATCTCTGGGAGAAAATAGAGATAGTCTTTTCCCAAACTTATTTGAATATAGAATTGTTTGTTATATTTGTTACAGAATTGTTTTGTTTTATGATGCATCCACTGATATTTCCTAAACTTACATTTATGTGGAACATAATTTGAGGAACCCTGGTCTAGGGAATTAAAAAAAGCTAAATCTAGCCATGTGGCAAATTTATCCACTTTTGAAATAGTATATCAAATAGATAAATTAATGGATAGTGCAATTAGCATGAAGATAATGAGGGTGATGCTGATTATGAATAAAACTTATTGAATGTTTACTATCTGCTAAGCACATGGTCTTATCTCATTTAACTTTAATGAGTCCCATTAAGATAGTTCAGGATTGAGAGACTATATCAGAGATTTGATTTACTCATCCAAGGGTTGAGCAGATGTGAGGTTAGCTAGATCTTAGTCCATATCACTATTCTGTATGCCTTCCTTTGAATTTTACAATTAGCACCAGGCATAGTAGAAGTAGTGCTGAATAATAACCTCATTACTTCTTTTTACTCTTTAGTGTAAGTAGAGGCTGCAAAATTATCAACCACATATTTATTTAGTATATTTAAGAATTCTTAACAATTTGCATATATGTATACATATGGCATATATACATATGTATATGAGTGTATATAATTGTGTTCATCAATATAGGTTTTTTTTTTTTTTTTTTTTTTTTAACACAGAGTCTTACTCTGCTGCCCAGGTAGGAGTGCAGTGGCAGTGATCTTGGCTCACTGCTGCAATCTCTGCCTCCCGGGTTCAAGTGATTCTCCTGCCTCAGCCTCCTGAGTAGCTGGGATTACAGGTGCCCTCCACCACTCCCAGCTGATTTTTGTATTATTAGTAGAGCTGGAGTTTCACCATGTTGACCAGGATGATCTCGAACTCCTGACCTCAGGTGATCTGCCCCGCTCAGCGTCCCAAAGTGCTGGGATTACAGGCGTGAGCCACCGTGCCCGGCCACAGTTTCCTTTTTAATGCTCAGATTGCCCCAGCTGAGATATTTTTCCAGTCATCTCTTCTATTCCTTTTAAAAAAAACCCATTTAGTTTGTAAAAACTTTCTTACCTTTAGGCAAAAGTTGTCCCAAGTATATCTACACCTCCTCTTCTTCTGGCCTGGAATTAACTCGTTCTCCAAGGAACTCATTTTCTTTTAAAATAAATGGTGTTTAGAGACTGAAATCTTGGTGCTGGGATAACAGTGCCTCTAGAGTCTTTTAATGGACCAAGGCAAGAAATATGTGAAAGGGTGTATGTGTAAAAAAAAAAACATAAAATATATTTATTTTCAGTTTTTACTCAGTTTCTTTGATTTTACACTTGTGTATCTCTTTCTCTTATTTTGAAGATCCATGATTTCTAGCAATATTAACATAATTGTTTATTTACATTTTTATACAATGTTTATAAAATATTCTTGGGGCCAGCCGTGGTGACTGACGCCTGTAATCTCAGCGCTTTGGGAGGCCAAGGCGGGTGGATCACCTGAGGTCAGGAGTTCAAGATCAGTCTGGCCAACATGGTGAAACTCCATCTCTACAAATATTTAAAAAAAATAATAATAATTAGCTGGGCATGATGGCAGGTACCTATAATCCCTGCTACTCGGGAGACTGAGGCAGAAGAATCGCTTGAACCCGGGAGGCCGAGGTTGCAGTGAGCCAAGATCATCTAATTGCACTCCAGGCTGGGCAACAGAGAAAGACTGCTTATCAAAAAAAAAAAAAAAAAAAAAAAAAAAAATTCTTATATTACATTTAAATATACTGAATAACTTTTGTATTTATTTTTGTCCTTTGTATGTATCTCACTATGTATATTCAGTTTAAAAAGCTGTATTTTAAAGGTACACAAAATGATTATTTCATGTGTATTACTATAACTTTTTTGTTGAGTATTTCATGGTGTTTTAAATATATAAAATATTTAAGTGGTTAAAGAGTAAAGACTATGTGAAATGGTACTCTCAGGCAATTTTCATTTTCTTCCCTGTTCTCTTCACCCCAACTCTCACCTCCTATAGGTAACCATTTTTATTAGTTTTTGATTTATATTTTCACTGATGCTTTTTTCCAGCAGAAGCATATATGCATGCATATTATCTCCTCCCTTTTCTTACACAACATTCAGCCTAATAAACACCCCTCCTTATATCTTGCATTTTTCACTTAAATGTGTATCGCAGAGTTCAATGTCAGTACATAGAAATCTTCCTCATTCTTTTTACAACTGTGTAACATTCTGATCTGTGTTAACAAATTAATAAGCATTTGTTTGTTTCCAGTCACTTGCTATTATAATGTCACAAAAAATAACCCAAACATAATTCATTTAATACTTTTACTTGTATACCTTTAGTATAGATTTCCAGAAGTGGTACTGCTGTCTAATTTTGTTAGATATTGCCAGATTTCCTTCATAGAAAAGTTTTATACTCCTATCAGTTACGTCTGCGAGTACCTGTTTCTTTGTATTGGCTTGGGCTGCAAAAATAACACTCCAAAACTTAGTCACTTGAGACAACCACCATTTAAATTAATTAGTGCATGATATTGTGGGTGAGTAATTTAGGCTAGGGTTAGCTGAACAGTTCTTTTCTCAGCTGGGCTCTGTCCTGGGCCTAAGGTCAAACGCAGATCAGTATCTTTATCTATAAAATGGAGATCATAAAAGTACCTCACTCAAAGGGTTTTTGAGAGAATTAAACGAGATAATTTAGGTGAAGTTTCTGGCACATAATAAGTACCAGGCTCAAAAATGTTAGCTACAATATGGATCAGTGACCTAAATGTAAGAGCTAAATCCATAAAATAATGAGAAGACATAGTGGTAAATCTTTATGACCTTAGATTTAGCAATGTATTTTTAGCTATGTCACCAAAAGTGTGAGGGAAAAAAAAAAAAAAAAGAAGAAAGAAAAAAATGGATTTATCTGACTGCATTGAAATTAAAATATTGTGTATATCAAAAGATATTATAAAGAAGGTAAAAAGAAAACCTACAGAATGGAAAAAGTATTTGCAAATCATATATCTGATCAGGTTTTATTTTCTATAATATATTTAAAAAACCTTTACAATTCAACAACAAAAAGACAAATAACCCAGTTTAAAAATGACCAAAGGACTTACAGATATTTCTCCAAATGAATGCATGAACAAGATGCTCAACATCATTAGTCACTAGGAAAATGCAAATCAAAATCACAATGAGGTACTACTGCATACCTACTAGAATGTCTACAATAAAAAAAAATAGAAAATAACAAATGTTGGTGAGGATTTGGAGAAATTGGAGCCCTCGTACATTGTGAATAGGAATGTAAGCTGTTTCAACCACTGTGAAAAACAATTTGGTGGTTCCTCAAAAAGTTAAACATAGGATTACCATATAATCTAGCAATTTTACTCCTAGAATCATGCCCCAAAAGAATTGTAAACAAGTACTCAGACAAGCACATAGCACACACATCTTCACAGTAGCACCATTTACAGTAGCCAAAAGGTGGAAAATGCCCAAATGTATATCAAATAATGGATAAACAAATTACTGAATATTCATACAATAGAATAATATTTAACCACAAAAATGAAGAATTAATATATGCTACAATATAAATGGACCTTGAAAATATCATGTTAAGTGCAAGAAGCCAGACAAAAAAGGTTACATATTCTATGATTCATTTTTTGTGAAATATCCAGAATAAATAAATCCATAGTGACAGAATTCAGATTAATGGTTGCCAGGGGCCTGGAGGAGCAGGGAATGGGGAGCAACTGCTTAATTGGTATGGTATTTATTTTAGGGTGATGAAAATGTTTTAGAAGTGGATAGAGATGGTGATTGCACAGCGTTGTAATTGCAGTAAATGCCACTGAATTATTTACTTTAAAATAGTTAATATTATGTAAATTTCACTTAAATTAAAAAATAAAAAATTAAAAGTAAGAGGAAGAGAGTGGAAAGTGTTATAGGTGAAACAATATCTTCCATGATTTGACAATTGTTGAAGCTGGCTATTGGGTATACAAAGGCCCATTATACTAGTTTGCATATTTTGTATATTTTTAAAACTTTTCATAAAAAAATAGAAATAAGAATAACAAACATATATTAGCAGCAGTTTGATTCTGCTCCTGATATAGTTTTTGCCTATACTAATTTACACATTGCAGAACAAATTTTAGTGGTAGATATTTTCTCTATTTTCTATCTTTAACTCACGCATATTGCCTTTATAGGATTTTGTAAAAGGGGCTAACCACATCCACCCTTCAAGCAATTTCTCTTGCCTTAACCCATCCAAATAATTAAGAAATAAATGTCTCATTCTCAGAAGCTATATTGTGCTAATTTTTTCCCCTTAAATCTATAGAGGTAAGGCTCTGAATCTGGGTATCCTGGCAGTACTAGACAACTTGAAATATGTGCAATATACGTGTTTCTGTATTTCATACCTTTTGTGTGTGAAGGGGGTTCATAGCTTCCATCAGATTCTTGAACGGGCCTGTGATCTTATAAAAACCTAAATACCTCAGCAAACGTGAGAAGAAGAACTGTACATGATAGAGTATCAAGATACAGTTGTAAATGACAGCAAACTCAATTTAACATGGATTGACAATTGAGAGACACATTGGCTGAGGTAACTGACAGAGAGGTGGTTCAGCTTCAGTCGTGTCTTCTTCTTAGGGCTCAAAAAATGTCATCAAGACTGGCTTTTGTTCTTTTCTTCTCTCAGGTTTGTGTTCATCCCCCTGACTCTCTTTTCCAGCTTTCTTTATGTGAGTATTAAAGAATCAAATATCCTCTCTTGAGTTACAGGATAAGATAATGCCCACCCACACCGCGAGGCTGTGAGTAGGGAAGGGTGGGTCCTCAAAGGAAACTCTATTACCAAAAGGGAAAAAATGGATGCTGGATGCACAAATATAACAAATAATTACTAAGAATGATAATAATGAATCTTCATATGGATAGCAAAGTTAGATTCCCTTATGTTTTCACAGAGAGAAAACACATCCAGGTTTTTTCACATTTCTTGACATCTGGGTTTGCCTTGATTAGGAAGACTGGGATCTAATAGCAAGAAGGTATTTTGAAGGGAGAATAAAGTGAAGAACTGGGCTAGGGCAAGAGCTGGGGAATCTGCCACTAGCGTTAGCTTTGGTGAAGGGGCCGAGAAGAAGGACACATCATTCCAACTGAAATTCGTGACCTGATCAGCAAAGAGAGAAGAGCAGGGAGTCAATCAGGAGTAGAGGCCCAGCAACAGCTCACAGGATGAAAGGCAGAAAGAAGGGAGAACTACACTTAGAAACAGATGGTGAGAGTCACAGGATATATTCTTTTAGTGGATATGATCATCATAATAAAAATAATAACTGCTTACTAAGCATTTCCTATGTTCCAGACACTGCCCTTGTGTGTATTATCTCCGTTATAAACTCCTATGAGTTGGGCATTATTATCCTCATTTAATTTGTGAAAAGGATCATTATGTTTACATTACTTGCCCAAGGCCATGGTGTCTGATTATCACTAAGCTCATTCCCCTTGCCACTTCCATTGCAGAATGGCTCCGTGGGACCAAAGATTTCACTGTACTAACAGAACGTTGCTTTAAAAACATGAGATATTATAGCACAAGCTAGAATGAACATTTTTCTATGTGATGAACACTGTGCTAAGAGCTGTATAAGCATTACATAATTTTATCCCTACAAGAATCCTATCTGCACTGACCAATGAGCAAGCTATGATTTCCCAGAGTCACATAGGGAATCTGACCTAAGAATGTGTTCTCATTGTCAGTCGCTGATTACAGGATAATCAGAGTGAGAAGAAAATCTACAGAATGGGAGAAAATATTTGAAAACTACACATTTGACAGAGGATTAATATCTAGGATATACAAGGAACTCAAATATCTCAAGTGCAAGACAAAAACAAAACAATTCTTTATTTTATTTTATTTTATTTTATTTTATTTATTTATTTTTTTTTTTTGAGACAGAGCCTTGCTCTGTCACCCAGGCTGAAGTTGCAGTGGTGCAATCTTGGCTCACTGCAACCTCCACGTCGCAAATTCTGCCATTCTCCTGCCTCAGCCTCCCAAGTAGCTGGGACTACAGGCGCCCACCACCATGCCCGGCTAATTTTTTTTTTTCTATTTTTAGAGAGACAGGGTTTCACCATGTTAGCCAAGATGGTCTTGATCTCCTGACCTCGTGATCCGCCCGTCTCGGCCTCCCAAAGTGCTGGGATTACAGGCTTGAGCCACCGCGCCCGGCCGAAACAATTCATTTTAAAAATGGTCAAATAATCTGAACAGATATTACTTAAAAGAAGACATCTAAATGGCAAATTAATATATGAAAAATGCTCAACATCACTAATAATCAGAAAAATGCAAATCAAAACCACAGTGAAGTATCATCTTATTCCACTTAAAATGACTAATAACAAAAAGATGAAAAATAAATGCCGGAGAAAATATGGGGAAAAGAGAACCCTTGTACAGTGTTGTTGGTGATGTGAACTAGTACAGCCACTATGAAGAACAGTTCTCGGAAGACTACAAACAAAACTATCATATGATCCAGCAATCTCATTACTGGGTATTTATTCAAAGGAAAGGAAATCAGCACATCAAATACATATCTGTACCTCATGTTTATTGTAGCACTATTTACAATAGCCAAAATATGGAATCAACCCAAATGTCCAAAAACGGATGAATAGAGAAAGAAAATGTGGCAATATATACACAATGGAATACTATGCAGCCATAAAAAGAATGAAATCTTGTCATTCATGACAACATGGATGAACTTGGAGGACGTTATCTTAAGTGAAATAAGCTAGGAACAGAAAGTTAATCACTGCATGTTCTTATATGTGGAAGCTTAAAGTTGATCTCATGGGAAGTAAAGAGTAGAATAGAGGGTACTAGCGGCTTGGAGGGTAGGGGGAAAGGAAGGATGGGTATGGATTTGTTAAAGAATACCCAAAATTACAGAGAGATAGGAGGAACACGTTTTAGTGTTCTATTGCACTGTGGGATGACTATAGTTAACAATCATGTAATATCTTCAAAAAGCTAGAAGAGAGGATTTTGAATGTTCCCAACACAAATAAATAATACATATTTGAGGTGATGCATATGCTAATTACTCTGATATGAACACTATGTATTGTATTTATCAAAACTTTGCTATGTGTACTGTAAATATGTACAATTATTATGTGTTGATTAAAAAACACTTTGAATAATTCAAATTACAGTAAAATTTGGGGGCTATATTTTACCTTTACATACAAGAGATTATTGTATAGTGATCTCACTCCATCAAGCATGCATGTTATCAAGGTCTGTGGAAAGAAAATGTATAAAATGCTTCTAACTTGGTGAAAAGATGAGAACAGTTCTGGTTTTTATTTTGCCCTGAGCTTTTCACTGACTTCTCTTTATTAAATTTCTCCCCCGATGTCAAAAGTTTGATGTTTTCCTGCTTGTTTATTTCTCTTCTCAGAGATGACTTTGATACTGATATGTGATTTGATTCCATTAGCCGAAGTTTCCCTGGGTTTTTGATTGGTGCTGTGTCTAAAGTTCTGGGGATAAGCATCAAAGACAACGGCTTTATTTTTACATGCCAGGGAGGAGAAAATCAATCTTCATCCCTTAGGGACAGAACTTCTGGTGTCAAAAGTCCTTCCATCCTTCCAGTACCTTCTTATCACTGGCATCCTTTAGCAAGGTAAAAAGGCAATACAGGAGAACATTGTGTGTAAATACTATAACATAATATTATTCACAATAATAATAATATATTCTTTCAAAAAATAATTCTTGAGCATACCCTATATTCCAGGCTTTTGGAATGCATTAGCAAACAAAATACTCAGACAGTTTTAATTCTAGCATGTAGACATGGACACAAAATAATAATAATAAACATAATAAGTAAATTTAAAAATATATATAATGCATAGTATTAAGTTCATTTAAAAAGGGGGAAAAAGTAAAGCAAAGTAAAAAAGTAGAAAATATGGGATAGGAGCTGGCTGTAGTATTAAATGAGCTGAGCATTATAAGCATCATTGAGAAGGTGAGATATGAACAAAGATTTTAGGGGACGACGATAGAGTTGCAAGTGTAAAGCTAGAGGAATAACATTCCAGGTAGAAGGATGCCAGTGCAAAGACCCTGGGGCAGCCATATACCCAGCAAGTTTGGGATTTGCAAAGTGTCCGGGGTAGCAGAGGCCAAGAGAGAAGGAGGATACCAGAAAAGGGTGAGGCTGGAGAGATAGCAGGAAGCTAGACTGCACAGGCTTTGTAGGCCATTGTAAGGACTTTGGTCTTTATTTTGATTAAAATAAGGTTTTGAACAGACAAGAGTATTATTCCATAATTTTTAAATAAATCATTCTGAAATTAGATTGAAGGACAGCAAAGGTAGAAGCAGGAAAATCTGTTATTAGATTGTTATAGAAATCCAAGAGATGGTTCAGATCAGGTGATAGCAATGAATGTAATAAGAGATCAAGTTCTTCACAATTTCCTGACATATCTGATGTGAACTGTGCCAAACAGTGTGATTATCAATGGAGATGGGAAAGGCTGTGAGTAGAGCACTTTTGGGAGAAAGATCTGGAGTTCCCTGAATGCATTTATTTATTCATTCATCCATTCATTTTAATTCATTCAATAACTATTCATTAAGTATTACGTGCCAAGCATTCTCTTACTAGTTTTCACAAAAAAGTAGTGAATGCAGATGAGGAAACAGAGGCTCTGAGAGTTTAAGCTGTTTAGCAAAGATCCTTCTGCTTGTAATCTGCAGTATTGTATTTCCAACCTGAGTCTTCGGTGTTTTTACCTCACTCACTTGCCTGCAGCCTATCACATGTGGCTTGAATGCACCACAGAACCAAAGAAAAATGAGAAAACGATTCTATTTTATTTATATGTTACTAAATACAGGTAATACTTTATTGCAAATTTAAAGACTTTTCTCTCATGTCCTAATCTTTCTGTAAAATACTGGTAACCCTCCCTTTCCCCATTATTTTTTAAGGCCCTTAAAATATCCCACTGATAACTCTAGGTATAAATGACTGTGTGTTCTGCTATTTGGAAGATATATCAGAAAGACACTTGTCAAAGCCTCCAAATATGTAGGTATTTTTGCAACAATTAAAATATTATGAAATATAACATCAATCATTTATTCATCAAGGAGGTAAAACAGCAGTGAGAACCTAAGGTATGCGAAGAGTCAAGGTTTCCCATGATAAAAAAGCAAAGAAAAAACAAAAGACAATTTTTTCTTAAGTTTCAATACTAGAAATTATATCCCTTTGGATACAAACCATAAGATCAAAGGCAATACTCTTTCTTCTGAGAGCACCTTTCACAGCTGAGTGGGAAGCTCCTCCAGCCCTCAGGCCTTCCCACTCTTTCCTGCCTCTCAGAAGGGAATGTGGCACCCCTGATGCTTTCCTCTGTGCCTCTATGCCCTTGTTTAGGTCTTCATTAATGCTCCTTTTAGTTTTGATTGCCTTGTTTGCTTGAAACAACTCACACATTGGAAAGGAAAAAAATCTCCTTCCACCTTTACGTTTACACCTTTTAATTTTCAATTTTAGACAACTATTTAATAGCTTATTTTTCTTGGACATAACCTGCAGTTGGGATTTTGAGGCTGTTCTGGGGTTTTTAATGTTTCCATAGAGATGTCCTGCTTGTGGTATGCGTAGTTGGTGAACTTTATTTTCTATTACATGTGAAAAAACTAGCACTCCCTTCATCTCTCCATGATGGTACATTCGTTCCCCTATGTGCAATTTTGAATTTAATACAAAGAATAGAGCACACAGCTATGAGAAACAAAGATGTGCTTACAGCATGATCTCACTCTTCCCCTCACTGCCAATGCCATCTGAAGAGGAAATAGGAGACATGGAATGGGAGATGAGGGAGAATGAGTCACTAATAAGAGACAAGCAGAACTCATGAACACTCAGGGATGCATAGGAAAATAACAGCTATATTCATTATGTGTTGAGATAACCCAGAGTTATAAATAAGATCTGGAGATTATAAAAAAGTGGCAGGTTTGACTAAATCATAACTGTACTTTTCTTACTCTGGAAGATAGATGCAGAAGCAGATAGAGTCTTGACACATAGATTTCTTCCATAAACAGAGGAGCTGTTCTTTTGCAACAAGGGCATTATCTACCTTCCCACTGATCCTCTAATGACATTTGTGTAACTGCCCAAGAGCTTCTTCTGCCTGCTGCACAAAGGCCTTGGCATTGCAGTAAAGAAAGACTTTAATAGACACCAGGCCAGCCACACCACATGGGAGACTCAAATTGTCTCTCCTCTAAAACTCATAGGTTTGGGGTTTCTCAAAGGCAGTTTGGGGGAAGTAATGGGGGTAGCCAGGTGACAAGTGCTTGCTGATGATTTGTTGAGTCACAGATTAAATCATAGGGAATTGAAGTTGTCCTGCTGTGTGCTAAATTGCTTCTGGGTAGGGTCACACGTACATGGTGGGTGGGTTCAGGTAGAGCCATGAGTGTCAGGCATACAGAAATCCTGAAAAGATATCTCAAAAGACAAATCTATAGTAGTGGTTTTATCTGCAGGAATAATTGGGGAGGTTGCATATCTTATAAACTCTGGAATAATGGTTGAAAATCCTTTATGTCTACTCCTTAGCAGGTCTCAGGCTTCTCTCCTCCTCCCAACCTGCTGGCCTCCCATTAGCCTTAAAAAGTCGTTGAGTTTGTGGGAAAGGTCTACTATTATTTAAACTATAGCCTAAATGTCTCTTAAAGTCAGCTTGGCCCCAAATCTCCGGGATAATTAAGGGAAAGGCAAGATGGGGATAGGTTAGTTCAGCTCACTGTTAAAACTTTTCTCATTGATAACAATTTTTGCAAAAGCAGTTATATTTGGCATTCATTCTTGCTTATCACTGTGATAGAATGCTTCTAGAAGTTGTTAGTGTCTTAAGATGGCTTATTTTCATAGTCTGAGAAACCCTAATTATTTTCAACCCTCCACTTTTGAATTAGTGATAAATAGGTAAGAATAAGTCTACAATTTTTATAATCTTCTAAGAAAAAAATTGATTGCTGAGAAACTAACTTACCTAGCAGTTTTAAAGACTTTAAACTTTTTGTTTTCATGCTAAAAAGGTAACACTTTAACTTCTTTCTAATAATTCAAGTAAGTTTATTCGTGTTCTATGGCTTCCATAACCAATTACCATAAGCTTAGTTTTTTAAAATAAAACAAGTTTATTATGTTATAGTTCTGAAAGCCAGAATTCTGATGTGGAGCTTACTGGGCTAAAAATCAAGGTATTGACTACATTCCTTTCTGTTGGCTCTAGAGTAGTGTATTAGTCCATTTTCACACTGCTAATAAAGACATACCTGAGACTGGGTAATTTATTTTTTTATTTTATTTATTTTTATTATTATTATACTTTAAGTTCTAAGGTACATGTGCACAATGTGCAGGTTTGTTACATATGTGTACATGTGCCATGTTGGTGTGCTGCACCCATTACCTTGCCATTTACATTAGGTATATCTCCGAATGCTAACCCTCTTCCCTCCCCTCTCCCCACAATAGGCCCCAGTGTGTGATGTTCCCCTTCCTGTGTCCAAGTGATCTCATTGTTGAATTCCCATTGTTCAATTCACTATGAATGAGAACATGCAGTGTTTGGTTTTCTGTTCTTGTGATAGTTTGCTGAGAATGATGGTTTCCAGCTGCATCCATGTCCCTACAAAGGACATGAACTCATCCTTTTATATGGCTGCATAGTATTCCACAGTGTATATATGCCACATTTTCTTAATCCAAGACTGGGTAATTTATAAAGGAAAGAGGTTTAATTGGCTCACAGTTCAGCATAGCTGGGAGGCCTCAGGAAACTTAAAATCATGGCTAAAGGGGAAGCAAACACATCCTTCTTTACATGGCAGCAGGAAGGAGAAAATACCAAGCAAAAGAGTGGAAAGCCCTTTCCTTATAAAATCATCAGGTTTCATGAGAACTCACTTATTATCATGAGAACAGTAGCATGGGGGTAACCGTTCCTATGATTCAATTACCTCCCATCGGGTCCCTCCCATGACACGTGGGGATTAAATAAACCACAATTCAAGATGAGATTTCTGTGGAAACACAGCCGAGCCGTATCAGGTAGAATCTGTGTTCTTGCTTTTGCCAGGTTTAAGAATCCACTGCATTCCTTTGCTCATGACCTCACCCATCTTCAAAGTCAGCAATGGCTTGCCAAATCTTTCTCACATCCCATCACTCTGACCCTGACTCTTCTGCTTCTCTCTTCCACATTCATGAACCGTTGTGATTACACTGGGCCAAAATGGATAATCCAGGATAATCTTCTTATTTTAAGGTAAGCTGATAAACAACCTTAATTCTGTCCTCAGCCTGAATTCCCCCTTGCCATGAATATTACATGAATATTTAACAAAATACATTCACAGGTTCTAGGAATTAGGACGTGGACATGTTTGGAGACCATTATTCTGCTTACCACAATAGATCATTTTGGAGAATCGGTATCAGATAGTACTGAATTAGCCCTGTCATTAGAAACTACATGTGTTTCTACCCTGGAGCCTTGTCCTCTGTTTATAATAGATATAACAGTGCTAGTTTCTGACAGCACTCTCTCATTGAGGCCAGGTCCATCCTTCTTAACAGAAAGTTCTAAGCATACTTTAGCAACTGACCAAGGTTATTACATGAGAGGAATCATTTTGCTACTTATGTTCAAAACTGTTTTATTTCCTCTCAACGAAATCTAATTTCTTAAAATATTTATAAGGTAAGTTTTCTAAAACTAATTTATTGCAGGAATTCTTAATGATTTTCAAATGTCTTAAACATTTGCTGTTACATT
This sequence comes from Chlorocebus sabaeus, assembly GCF_047675955.1. Lineage (NCBI taxonomy): Eukaryota > Metazoa > Chordata > Mammalia > Primates > Cercopithecidae > Chlorocebus > Chlorocebus sabaeus. Next base: position 37,498,472 of record NC_132926.1, on the reverse strand, counting down.
TGTTCCAAAGTATTTAATATTTTAGGCTTTATTGCAGATGGTATTATTTTAGTTTAATTTTTGTTTCTTGCTAATATATAGAAATTCATGTTATTTTTGCATATTGACCATGTATCTTCCATCTTTGCTAAACTCATTGAGTAGTTTTGGTTTTCTTATAGATTCCATTCAGTCTTTTACATATACAATCATCATCTCCAAACAATCAAACAAACACAAATTTTTTTCTTTCTTTCTATCTGTTCACTTATTTCTTTGGACAAGACCACCAGTACAATATTATATCGAAGTAATTAAAATAGACATTGTTGCCTTGTTCTTGAGCTAAGAAGCAAAGTATTCAGTATTTTACTGTCAAATATCATGCCAGGTTTCAAGATTATTTTAACTGCCAATTATCAGGCAAGCAAATTTTCTTTCACTTGTAATTTGCTGAGGGTGTTTATCATGAATGAATATTAAATTTTGTTAAATGTTTTATATATGTATTTATATTATTCCATGAATTTTCTTCCTTATTCTTTACTGTGAATTACACAGATCGATTTTTAAATGTTGAAACAAAGTTGCATTTATGAGAACATCATTTGATTGTTGTAGATTTGACTTACTGTATTTTTTTTAAAAAAACTCACTTTTCTTCCTTATTTTCTCACAGCATGTATTAGTCTATTTTCACACTGCTGATAAAGACATACCCAATACTAGGAAATTTACACAAGAAAGAGGTTTAGTGGACTTAAAGTTCCACATGGGAAGGCATGGGAAGGTCTCACAATCATGGCAGAAGGCACGGAGGAGCAAGTCATGTCTTAGGTAGATGGTAGCAGGCAAAGAGAGAGCTTGTGCAGGGAAACTCCCCCTTTTAAAATCATCAGATCTCATGAGACTTATTCACTATCATGAGAATAGCAGTGGGGAGACCTGCCCCCATGATTATTTACCTCCCACCAGGTGCCTCCCACAACACGTGGAGATTCAGGATGAGATTTGTGTGTGGACACAGCCAAACCATATCACTGCATATATTGTTTTATCACTGTCTTTGGCTTTCATCAGTTTGACCATGATGTATATTCAGATGTAAGGTTATTTGTATTTATTTTTCTTCCTTTTCACTAAGCTTCTTGCATCTATGAGTTGACGTATTTTGTCAGTTTTAGAAAGTCCTTGGTCCTTATCTATACAAATATTTTCCTGCCTTTTCTTTCTTCTTCTGGAACTCTTAATACTTACGTATTAAACCAACTGTTATTGTCAAGTAAACAGCTGATTTTTTTACTCCCTCTCATATTTTCATTGTTTCCCTTTGAATACTTTCTCTTGACCAACTTTCAAGTTTTTTTTTCTTGCTGTGTTTAGTCTGCTATTAAGCCCACTAAATGAATTATTAATTTCTGCTATCAAATTTTTCACTTTGAGCATGTGTTTTTGGTTCTTTTAATAATTATCATATTCCTTTTTTCTTTGAAATACTTGTACCTTTCTGGAATTTATTTAGATTTATTTTCACTCGCCATTGAGTATGGCTAAAATTTCCTTTGCTCTTGAGAAAAAAAATATTACCCATATTTATGTCTATGTCTTTCTTCTTTTCTGATGATTCTTTATTTACTCAAGTATTTATTAGGCACTCACTAGGTCAAAGTCAGATAGTGTAAACCAAAAATAAAATTCTAAGTCCCTCCAACTGACTAAATGGGCCCTTCTTCTTGGCCAAGGGGATCCTGAAGAAAACCTGAAAAACTAATTCAAGACAGGACAGGAAAGGAGGTCGGATATGCCTCTTTATACTCTCCTCCCTTTTGCTTGGAAGCACAACTGACCAGCCTTAACCTTAAAATAGAGATCATAACACTGACAAAACAGACTCTTTGTAGCGATAAGATAACAAATTCCAACTTGATTCTCGTATAGCATCACATGACAGAAAATAGGCCTTAAAGGAAATCAAAATATTTCACCCCTAAATATATTTCTTTGACATATTTTGTAATGGCCCTAAAAAGTCATTTCTTGTGAGGAAAATTTACATTCTATTGAGAATCGCTTTCTCTTTCCAAGTATTTTCTTCATCCAGGAAAGATTAAACTAAGAGTCTGACCCCTTTTAATATCTGAAAAGAAGCAACTTCCATCTCCTCTCTCTGAAGCCCGTTACTCAGAGATGTCATTTACATAGCAAGAACCTTGGCTTCCTTAGCTCCTCTTGTCTTAACTAGAGCATTCTTTTCTGCTGACTTCAACTCTTCAGGCAAAGCTAAACTCTTGCATCCAATTGCCAGTCAGAGAATCTCTGAAGCTACCTATATGGCCTATGGACCACCCCATCCCTCCACATCCCCTGCTTTGAAATGTCCCACCTTTTGGGACTGAATCAATGTGTACCTTTTATGTACCAATTTATGTCTTTGTAACTTCCTTCTCCCTAAAGTATATAAAACCAAACTGTAACCCAACCACTTTGGGCATACATTCTCAGGGCTTCCAAAAGCTGTGTCATAGGCCGCAGCCATTCGTATTTTGCCCAAAATAAATCTTTTCAAATACTTTACAAAGTTTGGCTTTTTTCATTAACAATACAAAAAAAAAAAAAAGGAGACCATGTAGTGTCTTCCCTCATGAAGATTGTAGACCAAGAAAATATACTCAGAGCAACTGTAACAAAAGAAGTATAGGTTACTATGGGAATATATAATGAGGATTATTCTTCTAATTTTACCTTAAAAGACAAATGAGGTTGCTCACTTCCAAGCTCTTGTCAGAGTTTTAGGAAGCACATTGATAGTCATTTCACCATAGCCCTTCAGTATCCCATTATTAAACTGACAAGGTAGTAAAATGCAGTGCAAAATCTTTGTTGGAATGAGTAAAAAGTTTGTTCTCCACTAAGAATAGGCATGGGTGGACAAAATTAATAAAATTAAGGGTTTAGCATAAATTCACAGGTATTTGTATTTATGACAGGAAAAGAAGAGACTATGCCATTTAAAACAAATTTCCTCTTGTCCTTAAAATTACAGCTCAAAGTTTATCTCCCCTCTGTGAAATTATCTGAGTTCCTTTCCAATCCTTTTCTACTTCCAGAGAAAATAGGTTGCTACTTAATGTTTGATTTCCAAGCTCTTTATTCATACTTCCATTATAGTACCTTATCATTGTCTGTTGGTTTTTTGACACGTTTGGCCTCTCTACTTAGCAGTTTTCCCCTAGAGGCAAAGGATCTTTTTGTATTCCTATCTCCCAGCCTAATCGAATTGAAATGAAAACTACTTCCATTGTCTATTTTCATTTTAACAATGGCTATATAATACCTTTTTCTGTTTATTTGCTCAATTCAATATTTCTGTAAACCTTATCTTATGAAAATACATAATGTGTCTTGTTAGTACCCTAATAATTTCATTTATTCATTAATCTTATAAACACGGGTTAAATCCTGAGCTAGATTCTTTATGTGCCAAGACAAATGTCGTTCTTTTCCATCTTTTTACTTTATGTGTAGGGCCTGTTGAGCTTTCATGGAGAAATTTTCAACCAATATACAACTATCGAAAACCTACTGTGCCAGGAAACATGCCAGGCATTGATGAAATAATTGTTAGCAAATTCAAAGATAATTTCTGCCCTCATTAAGGTCCCATCTAGCAAAGGAGAATATATATTAATTAAATAAGTATATGTAAAATCGCAATTCTGATGACTACAATGAAGAATAGGTACAGCACTATTTGACTTTATGGAATTCTAAAGAGACCAACTATTTCTGTAGGTAAAATTACTCGTAAAATGCAGAATATGCCTGAAATTTATCAAAAATAGTTAACATTTATTTATTAATAACTGATTAAATGAATGGTACCTTCTGTCTTTGCATGGCATTATTTCACCTCTCTTGCTTTGCCTGAATAGTTTTTCTTAACCATCTGTCAAAAAAAGCATAAAGGAAGTAATCCAGAATTTCTTAAGAAAATAAAAGGAAAATTAAATTATTTTAAAAATAAGATTCCAAATATTTTAGTCTTTAATTTGATTTAACATAAGTTCTGGTGACCTGTGTCTCTTACTCACTGAGGAGAAAATTTGGTAAGAGAACTTGTTGTATTTGGCTTTATGATATACGCACATTTGCACACACACACGTGCATGTGCACACAAACGAGTAAAGTGAATTAAATATTTGTTTTTATTTTCTAGTGAAATCCCTGGCATAGCCTTTAACAGGCTGAGACATTTTTACTTGCTTCAGAGATTAGTGAAATTTTACCTACTTCATAGGATAATTATAAGAATTAAAATAGAAAGCCTGGTACTAGGATTAAATAAAACAGTAAGCACATTCTATTTTTTTGTTTGTTTGTTTGTTTTTGACAAAGTCTTGTCCTGTCACCCAGGCTGGACTGCAATGTTGTGATCTCAGCTCACTGCAACCTCTGCCTCCCTGGGTTCAAGCGATTCTCCTGCCTCAGCCTCCCAAGTAGCTGAGATGACAGGCACGTGCCACCACACCCGGCTAATTTTTTTTTGTATCTTTAGAATAGACAGGGTTTCACCAGGTTGGCCAGACTGGTTTCAAACTCCTGACCTCATGATCCACCCACATTGGCCTCCCAAAGTGCTGGGATTACAGGCATGAGTCACTGCCCCTGGCCAGCACACTCTATTCTATTTCTCCCATTCATTACAACTAAAAATCCTAGAAGAAATATGTAAAGCAAAGATGAATCTGGAAAATAAATAATGGCAGGCCAACTAAATAGTAAAAACTTGTGGAATGGGCCATGTGGCAGTGAATTTTTTGGCTACTGCTGATCTCTACTCTCTTTGCTTATATGGTTTCTGATGAGATGCCTGCTGTAATTCTTATCTCTGTTCCTCTGTAGGTAACATGTTTTTCCCCTATCTGGCTTTCTTCAAGACTGTCTCTTTGATTTTAGTTTTCTGCAATTGAAATATGATATACCTACATGGTTTGTATAGTTTTTGGGTTTGTTCGTGTTTTGTTGTGGAGAGTTATATTTATCCTACTCCTATTTTCTGAGCTTCCTGAGTCTGTGGGTTTGCATCTGTCATTAATTTTGGAATGCTCTCAGACATTATTACTTCAAATATTTATTCTTCCCAGTTCTATTTTTCTTCATTTTCTGGTGTCCAAATTATGGGTATGCCTTACTTTTTGCAATCATCCCACATTTCATGTTCTGTTCTTTAAAAAAAATAATAATTGTTTTATTTTCTTTACATTTCAGTTTTGAAAGTTTCTATTGACCTGTCTTCAAGTTCAGTGATTCTTTCCTCAGATGTGTCAAGTCTACTAACAAGCCCTTTGAAGGCATTTTTATTTTCTCTTCCTGTGTTTTTGATTCTTAGCGTCTCCTTTTGGTTATTTCTAACCGTTTTATAGTTTTCATTTCTCTACCAACATTACTCAACTGATTTGGCCTGTAGTCTCCTTTTTACATTAAAGTCCTTAACATATTAATCATAGTTATTCTAAATACTTTGTTTGTAACTCCAATATCTATGTCTCATCTGAGTCAGGTTCTGATGCTTGCTCTGTCTCTTAAGACTTTTTTTTTTTTTTTAATTTATCCTTTGGTTTGCCTTCCAGTTTGGGGGTAAAGTTAGAAACACGTTATTCAATAAATGGTACTGAGGTAAACAGATTTTTAGAGAAAGGATTTTATCAACATGGCTAGGAGCTTGGCTGTGTTTAACTTTTTTAAGATATAAGTACCAGAGCCTTCAATTCCTCTATTTCCTTAAGATTTAGAGGCTCTCCCTTCTGGTCTCTGGGGATTTCCCTAGCACTGCTCTGCAGAGAAAGACTCTTGCAGCTCTTCCAGGTCCAATTCATTGTTGTTATGCTATTTGGTGTGGTTAGAGTATGTGGAAAAAGAAGATCTTATAATCTTATTAAATGTTGATTTTTCCATGGGGCTGTGTCACAGAGATGTGGCCTTCACAAGTGCTCCCATCCCTACTCCAGGAGTAGGCCTACTTCTCTCTCCTTTCCTCCTTCTCTGACTGCATCATCATTAATCCATTGTCTTGAAGCCCCATTGACTATGGATATTCTCTGTCTTCAGGTAAGGTTGGAAGTCAGTAGCCTGCTAGAGTGGGGTAAAATTCAGAATTACCTGCTGGAGAATTCCTTACACTGGAGACCAGCTTTTTATTATAAGGAAGAGCCTGGGAGGACTTCAAGAAGGATATTCTCCTGCTGCCACAATACTTCTCAGATCACTTCAGGAGAGGTTGGTGGGGTTCCAGGAAATAAAACTTTATGAAAAGTGAAGGAGCTCCTTATGACTGTGGATCCCAGGACTTTCTGACTCTCATGTTAGTTTGCACTCAACTCCTAGAAATTCATCAAAATGCCTAGTAAAGTACCTGGTTTTAGCAGTTTATAGTGTTCGATGACTTCTCCAGGTAAGCAAATCTAAAGCACTGTATCTTTCTGAATGGACCAATCTCTCCAGATTTTAAGGTAATGGCTTGTCCCATGACCTTAGTTTTCTGATTGGTTCAAAAAAAGTCACTGCTTTTTGATTTGTAAGGATTTTTCTTGTTTTGAGGGTGGTAATGACAACTTACAAGCTCTTTTTATATCAGAGGTAAAACCCAAAGCCTCCCAGTTATTCTTTATTTTCATGTGTCTTAAATTCTAGGATACTCTGAATCCTGGAACTACACACAAGGTGTAAACAAAAAGTACCCCCTACCTAAAAAGTAAACACTCACTTTATGGCCAGGGAACCAAAAAAAAATGGGGTATATGTAGGACACAGCTTCTTTAACTATCACAGACTGACCTGAGGCAAGACCCATAATGAAGCTGCATCTCTGTAGTGATAACACTGGTATTGGCAGCAATGGTAGCAAAACCCCTATAGGCTCTTTCATCTTTCTGCTTTTCCCAGAGGCAGTTACAATAATGGGAAATGCACAATAATGCACGGAGTATAAAAGCTCAGCCTTCTAGGTAGGGCAGAAAGAAAAGTGACTGCTGAAGAAGATGGTGCTAAACAATCCTTTAAGTTTGTACATAAAGTTGATATGTTGTTCATCCATATAACTGACTGTAAGCAACATAGCAAATGCTATGCTAAAATATATTTTAAAATAACTAAATAATTTTGAACAGATTCCATGTATATGAGTTGAAAGACAGTATTGTTAATATGTCAGCACTACCTACAGCAATGTAGAAATCAATGAAATCTCTATCAAAATTCCAATAGCTTTTTTTGGCAAAAATGGAAAGTCATCTCTCAAATTCAAATTCATTTGTAATTACAAGAGGCTTTGAATAGCAAAAATAATATTGAAAAAGAAGAACAAAGTTGAAGGGCTTACAATTCCTGACTTCAAAACTTACCACAAAGCTACAGTAACCAAGACAGGTACTGGCACAAGGATAGACATATTGATGCATAAAATAGATTTGAGGGTCCAGAAATAAATTCATATCTTTTGGTGAACTGATTTTTGATAAAGGAGCCAAGACCACGCAATGGAGAAAGGATAATTTCTTCAACAAAAGATGTTGAGATGAAAGGATATTCACATGGAAAAGAATAAACGTAGACTCCTACCTCATACCATATACAAAAATTAACTCAAAATGATTGTTATCTCATAAAACAGCTAACACCATGAAACTCTTAGAAGAAAACATACATACAAATCTTCATGGCTTTGGATTTGATAATGGATTTTAAAGACATCAAAAGCACAAGCAACAAGAGAAAAAATAGGTAAATCTAACTACATCAAAATTTTAAAAAAATGTGTATCAAAGGATTATCAAGAAAGTGAAGACAGCCTTCCAAATGAGAAAAGTATTTGCACATGGTATCTCTGATAGAGTTCTAGTATTTAGAATATAAAATAACTCACAATTCAACAACAAAAAGATAAACAATTCATTTAAAAAAATGAGCAAAGGAATTTAATAGGCATTTCTTCAAAGAAGATATACAAATGGTGAACAAGCACATGAAAAGATGTTCAACATCATTAGTCATCAGGGAAGTGTAAATCAAAATCACAATGAGATATCACTTCACATACGTTAGAAAGACTACTATCAAAACACAAAAATAAGTGCTGGCAAAGATACAGAGATATTGAAACACTTGTGTATTACTGGTGATAATGTAAAGTGATTCAACCAATGTGTAAAACAGTTTGGCAGTTCCTCAAAAAGTTAAGCATAGAATTACCATATGGCTCAGGGATTCCATCCCTAGCTATATATCCAAAATAATTAAAAGAAATTACTGACATAAGTACAAGTGCATGCATGTTCTTCATAACAATATTCACTACAAAGAAAAGGTAAAAAACAGCCCAAATGTAAGAACAATGGAATTATTCATCCATGAAAAGGAATAAAGTACTGATGCATGCTACAATATAGATAAACTTGCAACACCATATACTAAATAAAAGAAGCTGAACACAAAAGGTCACATGTTGTATGATTACATTTATAAGAAATATACAGAATAAATAGATTTATAGTGATAGAATGCAGATTGATGCTTTCCAAGTCCTAGAGGGAGAGGAGAATGGGAAGCAATTACTTAATGAGTAAGGAATTTTACTTGGAAATGGTAGAAATGTTTTGGAACTAGATATATGTGATGGCTGCACAACATTGTGAATATAACAAATTTCACTCAATTTTATACTCAAATTGTTAATTTTAATTTTGATATTAATAAATTATTAAAAGAAAACAAGAAAATGATTATAGACTTAGATGTAAAACCTAAAACTATAAAATCATTAACTGAAGCCTTGGCGACCTTGGATTAAGCAAAGAGTTCTTAGATAGAACATAAAAATTGTTGTCTATGAGATAAAAATTAACAAATTGAATTTAATCAAATTCAAATAGTTTTATCTGCAAAAGGCAACGCTTAAAATATGAAAAGACAAGTCACAGACTGTGAGAAGATATTTGCAAATCATATATGTAACCAAAAACTTGTAACCATACTGTAGAAAGACCTTTCAAAATTAAACAACAACCTTTTTAAAAGGGATCCAAGAGTGTGAGCAGTCATTTCACAAAAGAAAATTAGCATGGCAAATTAGCACATGAAACAAGTTCAATGTTATTAAGGAAATGCAAACAAATATCACAATGAGTTACCACTAGATACCTATTAAACTGTCTAAAATATACAACAATAATAATAGTTATAAAAAGGGGACAATATCATGTTTTGACTGGGAAGTAGAGTAACTGGAAATCTTATGAAGTGCTGGTGGAAATGCTAAATAGTATACCCACATTGGAAAACAGTTTGGCAGGTTCTTATATACAGTTATACATATACTTACCATAGAATCTAGCAATCCCACTTCTAGAGAAATGAAAACACATGCTTATACAAAAGCATGTTATGGTATCATTATTTCTAATCTCTAAAAACTGAAAACAACTTCCTTCAATTGGATACTACTTAGAAATTAGAAAGAAACATATAATACAAGCAACAATGTGGATAAGTCTTGAATGCATTTTGCTGAATGAAAAAAAAAAAAAAAACCTCCAAAAACCCCAGCAGTCTCACAATGTTCTATATTAATTTCATTTATATGACATTCTAAATAAAGCAAAACTATTGCATGGAGAAAACACTAGCAATTGTCAGAGGTGAAGAGTGAAAGGAAGGTTTGTCAGGAAAGTGCCAGCCCAAGGGAATGTTTCGCGGAGATAGGATTGCTCTGAATCTTTCTTAAGGTGGTGGTTACATGAGTCTCTGCATATGCTACATCTCGTAGAATGGTACACCACCTAAAAGAGAAGTGTATTGTATGTAAATTTAAAATAATTAAAAATAAAATAATTAAATGAGAAGATGCCTGTAAAATTGACTTGTAAACCATAGAAAAGTATATATAACATTTTAGTAATAGCTGAGCTGTCATGTAGCTTGGAGATACACATTTTTTCCTTGAGGTTTCTAGTGAAAAGTTTTTTATTTTAAGATGAATACCATCCAATCTCTCTTTAACTAGTGACAGTGCCATGATTTTAATGTAGGTATTGATCCCATCTCTAGTTGGCTCGTATTCTTCCAGGGCACCATCACAGGTTGGTTCTGAATGGCTTAAGCCCATCTGCCCTTGCCTTTCATCTGAGATGGATATATGGCTCTTTTCAGACCAGAGATACTCAAAGATATATTTGTTCACGGTTTATTAATAACAATTCTAACAATAAAGCTTTCTTGTTTTTATTCCCTACATCACTGAAGCACTTTACGCTGTCTTCCTCTGGATAGTGAATATGTGGATATGAGATCCAAAACTTATATAAGCATCTTTCTACCATAGGAAAAGCCAATCAGATGAGAGAGTGAAAAAATTGAGGAGAGAGCTGCTAAATTATTTGCAGAGAAATGAGATAGGAACCTATTTAATCTGATCCTTAATCTCTCACCTTATCTCTGGATTATCCAGTTAAATGGGTCAATGCATTTCCTTTATTATTAACACCAGTATGAGTTTATTTTCTGCTCTTTTCAAACAATAATATATCAATTGCTACAGAGAAAATCTTCTTCAGGTAGTTCTACTTTTTGTGTGTACATAGGACCTACCAAACGTTTAAGATCAAAAGAGGATATATAGTATTTTCTAATCTATTAATAGAATCATTTAGCCCGGTTGGTCCAATGTGTAAGTTTAAAATGACATTTAAGAAAGACTACAAAATGACATGGTCAAAAACTAAGTCAGGTTATTGGCCTAAGTATGCCTGTGATAACTTGTTAAATTTTGTAAGATACAATAACCTCAATTGAATGACTGACCAGGGTTACCAATTATATTTATACTTGACCCTTATATGGGGTTTATCATCAGGGTTTTATAGGTGAAGGTTCCTGGTGTTTGACCTTCCTAAATCCAATAAATTTCTCCTCACTCATCTAAGAAGAGGCTGGATATTTTGAGTGTGGGTGTCTGGAAGGCTAACACTAACCATGCTTGTAATATGATGTGTGCCTTTGAGAAATATTTACCTTCATATGCTCAAAGAACCACTTGCTAAACAGGATACAATAATTTATTTATAACACACAATGTATGTGTAATTACATATGAAATGATAATGTGAAATCAGTTGTTAGGGTCTATAGTAATGCATACACATAATAACTTTGAGGAAGCAATAAAAACAATTACTTAGCTTTTAGCTTTTGCCAAATGTTCTTATCCCATAAGGTAATGACTTTATCTGAATGGATCCCACATAATTCATGTGTTGAAAACTTAGCCCCCAATGTAACTGTGTTAGGAGGATGGGAGGTGCTTAGGTCATGAGGGCTCCACTTTCATGAGTGCATTAATGCTCCTATAAAAAGGGTGTGGAAAGGGGTTCACTGTCTTCTGCCATACAGAGACACAGCATTTATTTCCTTTTGCCCTCCAGCCTTCCACCATATGAGGATGAGCAAGAAGGCCCTCACAAGATGCCAGCTCCCGATCTTGAACTTCCTAGCTACAGAACCATTAGAAATACATTTCTATTCCTCATAAAATAGGGTCCAGTTTTGGTGGCTTACATCTTTAATATCAGCACTTTGAGAGGCTGAGGCAGGAGTATCACTTGAAGCCAGGAGTTTGAGTCAGTCTGAGTGGCATAGAGAGGCCCCATCTCTACAAAAAAAACACAAAAAATGAAAAACAAAAAAACAATAAAAATAACCAGGAACCTGTACCCCTACCTACATGGAAGACTGAGGTGGGAAGACTGCTTGAGGCTAGGAGTATAGGGAGTTGAAGGCCCAAGAGACATGACCAACTCAGCATTCCACTGAGGCTATATGATCAAACAGCAAACTGTTTATCATGACTGCAGGATGTGAGCAAACTCACATCTGCTCCTGCCGCCAGAGGGTTTGCTGAAGGCAATCACTCTGCTCCACAACCTCCACTTTAACTGCGTCCATATATTTTCTTAAGCTCTTTGAATTGGACTTCTGCCCCTTTCTTGCATACAAGATTGTCCTGACTAATAGATTCACTCAAGGCAAGAAGTTAATCAGTAGGAATTGGGATTTGAAGTGAGGTACTGTTTTCAAGTGACTGCATATGTCAGAAACCATGCATGTCACAGCTTTCTTAACAAAGCTTCTTTACTGAAATTTCAACCTGCAGGTCCTGAGTTAGGAAATTATCTTGCCAATTTGCATGGGCCAAGAGGAGCGCTAAATGTTAAGAAATGTGTTGTGTTCTCTATTCCCTTGGGTTGACTCTGGATTATAATTAATTGTAGCTTTGGGCTAATTTATTGCTTAATATTCTTGTATAAAACTGTAAATGCCATATTAGATTTAACTAGGAGAAGCAGGGGGTTGTCTTCCTGCAAGCCAGAGTTGTATGAACGATGCAAATGAGCAGTCACATAAGAATGCCATGTTTGTCTTCCTCATTGCTGCTTTCCCTGCAGGGGAACTCTTACTAATTTAGTAATTAGTGGTAGGAAGCTTGAAAATCTGCAAGATAATTTACACATAAGCAAACTATGTTTAAAATGACATTAACTCACTACATTTCTGTGTGTGGCCTGACACACAGCTGTTTCATCCCCTTGGCTATATCCCCTGTGGTACTTTGAAATAGGAAATAATATTAGGGTCTGGCTTGGAAAAAGAGACACATAAAGGGGGAGGATGTCAAGACAGAAATTGTTCTCTTTGGTACAGCTAAAATCCTAATGGGCTATACCACTGATTGTAGAAGGTATTAATAGTCAAGCACTAAACAGTAATGATGATCTTTCCTCTCAACTATTGAGTGTTTTAGGCACTGCTGTAAATACTCTCTCTATATTATCACATTTACTCCTTAAAAAAAGCCCAATATTGGATAAGAAAACAATTGTTTAAGGAGCCTAACTAACTTGTCTAAGCTCATACATTTACCAAAAGCAGGGTCAAGATTTCCATATAGGCCTAACTTTTTAATTACACAATGTGCTGGCTACTATAATACTAGACTTATGCAGAGAACTTTTTCATACGGGATGTCATTAATGTTTGCAGTATAGTCAACCCTATTATAATAAAGCTTATTACTATTTTCTCAAATCCTATAGGAATGCAAACATCTTCATATCAGTTTTTCAAAAACTTACTTTTCTATTTGTGTTCACAGCAAAATCCTTTAAAGAGCTTCTGACTTTCAACCCCTCTTTGCTCCTTCACCTATTCCAATAGGACTCTTGTCCTAATAATAAAATGGCTCTTATTAAGGTTATCAATGATCTTTAACTTATCCTCTTCCTTGTCCTTCCTGTAAACTTCATTTGACATAGCAGATCCCTTTCTTCTTAAAGCTCTTTCTTCGCTTGACTTCCAGATATCACACCGTCCTCTCCTGGCTCCCTCAGGGACTCTACCTTATCAATTTCCTTTGCTGACTTTTTTCTTAAGTCTTAAGCATTGGAGTGCCACCCTGGGCTTGATCCTTAGACCTCTTCTCCTCCACTTTTACACTCTGTTCCTTAACATCTGTCAGCTCAGTCGTCGACACGTGTTTCAAATCCAGTTATTTCTCATATCTCCTGCCACATTCCTTGCCTCAGCCACCAGCTCTCTTGCCTGGACTCTTGCTGTAGCTCCTTCACCAGTTTCTGCTTTTTTCTTTATTCCCCTAAAATCCATTCCCTCCATAGCAGCTAAAGTGAGCTTCTTAAGGTGCACATCAAATTGCAGATTTTCTCATTAAGATTCTCCAATGCCTTTCCATTGCACATGGAATTCAATCCAAACTCCAATTCATGGTGAACAAGGGTTATTTTAGATTTGCACATCTTTCTCTCTCTTATGTTATTTTTCGTGGCTGTCCCCTTTGCTTCCTGCATTATTGCCATACTGGCCTTGTTTGCTCTTCCTCAAATACTACATGTTTATTTTCAAACCATACTCTTTTGCACAGCTAGTTCCTACTTTCAAGTTCTGTATCCTTAGGTTTTCACATAGCAGAAAGTCTCTTATCATTCAGATCTGTTCTTAAATGTCACTTCTTCAGAGACTGTTCCCTATAGCCCAAATAAAAGATCTTCCAGCTTTCACCTAAACTCTCTAATTTCTTACCCTGCTTGATTTTCTTTATTGCAATGCCTCTATCCAAAATTGTATATATATTTACTTGTTAATTGTCTGTTTTCTCCACTGGAACTCTACCATCTTCTCCTCTATGAGAGAAAGAATTGTGCTATTCACTACAGTTTCTTCAGAGCATAGAATGATAGTAAACATTTAAATAATTATTAAAATTAAGAAATGAATACTTTTTAATAAAAACAATTTATGTGTTTCAAATCAGGCCTTCCTCCAATCCAGAATGCCCTGCTTATCTCCTCTATGGTAGATTTCTCCCCTTCTGAACCATAACATTTTCATCAACCTTCCTAGACCATACTTCCATTTCTTTCCACCATTAATAATACCTACCATAGTGCAGGAATAAATGAATGATGGATGAAGCAAACATTTTATGTCATAAATAAATATTAATTAACTTCTTCTTCTTCTTCTTCTTTTTTTTTTTTTTTTTTTGAGATAGAGTCTCGCTCTGTCACCCAGGCTGGAGTGCAGTGGTGTGATCTCAGCTCACAGCAAACTCTGCCTCCCAGGTTCACGCCATTCTCCTGCCTCAGCCTCCCAAGTAGCTGGGACTACAGCACCCGCCATCACACCTGGATAATTTTTTTTTTTTTTTTTTTTGTATTTTTAGTAGAGATGGGGTTTCACCATGTTAGCCAGGATGGTCTCAATCTCCTGACCTCGTGATCCACCTGCCTTGGCCTCCCAAAGTCCTGGGATTACAGGCGTGAGACACAACTCCCGGCCATTCATTAACTTCTTAAGGTAACTCAGGAGGAGGGGGTGGACAAAGAAGGCAAAATAAAAGGAAACAAGGAAAGAAGCCGTTTCTCTTAGTGTCTCCTGTCTCTGAGGAGGAGGAAGTGAAAGTTGAAAAACAACAGGAATGAAGTCAGTGGCAAGACCACCTGGTGCCACTGATGACCAGGCCTGAGGTTAAAAGATTAACTCCCCCACTCTAACCACATGTGCTCTCAATCCATCACGACCCTTTCACGTGAAACCCCTTAGAGTTGTAAGCCCTTAAAAGGGCCAGGAACTCTGTCTTGAGGGAGCTAGGTTCTTAAGACTCGAGTCTGCCCACGCTCTCGACCAAATACAAATCCTCTTCCTTCTTTAATCTGGTGTCTGAGGAGTTTTGTCTGCAGCTGGTCCTGCTGCATTTCTTGGTTCCCTGACTGGGAAGCGAGGTGATTAATGGATGGTCAAGGCAGCCCCTTGGACTGCTTAGGCCTGCCCTGTGGAACATCCTGCGTGGAACTCTGGCCAGCTTGTGCGATGTGGATCCTGAGAGTGCTGCCTGGTAGGCAATTGCCCAGGTGGAACGCCTCCTCAGAGCAGTGCATAACAGGTCCCAGCAGAGGATCAACACAGTGGCTGAACACTGGGAAGGAACTGGAACTTTGAGTCCGGACATCTGAAACTTGGTAAGACTGGTCTTTGGAACTTGCCCACTCCATTTGAGTGGAAACGTGGCCTTATCATCCACCGCGTGCCTATACCTGCACTTTGGTTTTTGACTTGACTTGAATTGCTTGATACTTTAGATTTGGTTTTGACCTGGCTTGAATTTCTGGAGACTCTGATTTTGGCTTTGATTCTGGTTTGGTGTAAACTGAAAAAGTGTGTATGTGCCCTTTTTACCCGTTCTTTGTTCTGTGGTGTGCATGTGGTGTGAGTGTGGTGTTTTGTCTCGAGGAAACATGGGTCAGACACAAAGTAAGCCCACTCCACTAGGAGCTATGTTGAAAAATTTTAAGAAGGCGTTTAGTGGAGACTATGGGGTTACTATGACACCAGGAAAACTTAGAACTTTGTGTGAAATAGATTGGCCAACATTAGAAGTGGGTTGGCCATCAGAAGGAATCCTGGACAGGTCCCTTATTTCTAAGGTGTGGCACAAGGTAACTGGTAAAGGATATCTAGACCAGTTCCCATACATAGACACTTGGTCACAGCCCAATAGTGGCTAAGAGGGCAGGCAGCAGCAGTGCTAGTAGCAAAGGGACAGCTAGCCAAGGAAGAATCCCGCTCCACCCATCAAGGGAAATCAATTCCTGAAGTTCTGTTCAACCCAACATCAGAAGATCCATTGCAGAAGATGGCACCAGTGATCCCAGTGGTGCCCTCCCCTTACCAGGGAGAGAGGCTACCTCCTCTTGAGCCCACAGTGCTTGTACCTCCTCAAGACAAACATATCCCTAGGCCATCCAGAGTAGACAAGAGAGGAGGTGAAGCCTCGGGAGAAACCCCTCCCTTGGCAGCTTGTTTACGACCCAAAACTGGGATACAAATGCCCCTGAGAGAGCAGCGGTATACTGGGATAGATGAGGATGGGCACATGGTGGAGAGGCGTGTTTTTGTGTACCAGCCCTTCACTTCTGCCGATCTTCTCAACTGGAAAAACAATACCCCGTCCTATACTGAAAAGCCACAAGCTCTAATTGATTTGCTCCAAACTATTATCCAGACCCACAACCCCACCTGGGCTGATTGCCACCAGTTGCTCATGTTCCTCTTTAACACAGATGAAAGGCAGAGAGTGCTACAAGCAGCAACTAAGTGGCTAGAGGAACATGCACTGGCTGATTACCAAACCCCAAGAGTATGTAAGGACCCAGTTCCCAGGAACCGACCCCCAATGGGACCTGAATGAAATAGAGGGTATGCAAAAGCTAAACCGATACAGGGAAGCTCTCTTGGAAGGATTAAAGAGGGGAACCCAGAAGGCCACAAATGTTAACAAGCTCTCTGAGGTCATTCAGGGAAAAGAAGAAAGTCCAGCACAATTCTACGAGAGACTGTGAGGCCTATAGTATGTATACTCCCTTTGATCCCAATAGCCCTGAAAATCAGCACATGATTAACATGGCTTTAGTTAAAGCACTGAAGACATTAGAAGAAAACTGCAGAAACAGACTGGGTTTGCAGGGATGAATACATCACAGTTATTAGAAATAACTAACCAGGTGTTTGTAAACAGGGATGCAGTAAGCCGTAAGGAAAACCACAAAGAGAATGAACATCCAGGCCTGGTGAAATGCCAACCTGTTAGCTGCAGCAATCAGAGGGGTCCCCCAAAAGAGGCAAGGGAAGGGGGGCCCAGAGAAAGAAACTCAGCTTGGCTGTCAGAGTTTGCAGCATAACCGGTGTGCTTATTCTAAAGAAATAGGACATTGGAAGAACAAATGCCCTCAGCTAAAAAGAAAACAAGGCGACTCAGAGCAGGAGGCCCCAGACAAGGAGGAAGGGGCCCTGCTCAACCTGGTAGAAGGGTTATTGGACTGAGGGGGACCGGGCTCAAGTGCCCGAAAGAGCCTGTGGTCAGGATGACAATCGGGGGTAAAGACATTGATGTTCTTGTGGATACCGGTGCTGAACATTCGGTAGTAACTGCCCCAGTCGACCCCTTATCCAAAAAGACTATTGACATAATCAGAGCCACAGGGGTTTCAGCAAAGCAAGCTTTCTGCTTGCCCCAGACTTGTACTGTAGGAGGCCCCTGAGAGTCAGAAGCTGTTCATTTGCAGTCTACCGGAGCCTAAGAGCAGAAGGCAGGTGAGAGAATTCTTAGGAGCTGTGGGGTGTTGTAGACTGTGGGTCCCAAACTTTGCAGTACTAGCCAAGCCTTTGTATGAGGTCACAAACAGGGGGAACCAGGAGCCTTTTGAATGGGGATCCCAACAACAGCAAGCCTTTCATGAGTTAAAGGAAAAATCTGTCAGCCCCAGCCCTCGGGCTGCCCGATCTGACAAAGCCTTTTACATTGTATGTGTCAGAGAAAAGATGGCAGTTGGTGTTAACCCAAACTGTGGGGGCCTGGCTGAGGCCGGTGGCCTACCTCTCTAAACAACTAGACAGGGTTTCTAAAGGATGGCTCCTGTGTTCGAGGGCCTTGGCAGCAACTGCCCTGCTAGTACAAGAAGCAGATAAGCTGACTCTTGGGCAAAACCTGAACATAAAGGCCCCCCATGCTGTGGTGACCTTAATGAATACTAAAGGACATCATTGGCTAACGAATGCTAGACTCGCCAAGTACCAAAGTTAACTCTGTGAAAATCCATGTATAACCATTGAAGTTTGTAACACCCTGAACCCTGCCACGTTGCTCCCAGTATCAGAGAGCCCTGTTGCGCATGACTGTGTAGAAGTATTGAACTCAGCTTACTCTAGCAGACTTGACCTCTGGGACCAGCCTTGGGCATCAGTAGACTGGGAACTATATGTGGATGGGAGCAGCTTCATCAACCCACAAGGGGAGAGATGTGCCGGGTATGCAGTGGTAGCCCTGGACATTGTTGAAGTCAGATTGTTTCCCCAGGGCACTTCAGCCCAGAAAGCTGAACTCATTGCTTTAACTCAGGCCTTAAAACTCAGCGAAGGTAAGACTGTAAACATTTACACTGATTTTCAGTATGCCTTTTTAACCCTTCAAGTACATGGAGCATTATATAAAGAAAAGGGCCTATTGAACTCTGGGTGGGTGGAGGCTTATCCAACACGAACTAAGAAAGCTCATGCTTCGAGATCTTATTCCTAGATTTGGACTGCCCTTAAGGATCGGCTCAGATAACGGGCCGGCTTTTGTGGCTGACTTGGTACAGAAGATGGCAGAGGTAATCGAGTGTGGATCGAGGACTGGAACGTAGCCTCTTTGTGCCATAATGGAAAGGACCCCAGATTGTCATGCTGACCACTCCCACTGCTGTAAACATAGAGGGAATCCCAGCCTGGATCTACCACAGCCGTGTAAAACCTGCAGCGCCTGAAACCTGGGAGGCAAGACTAAGCCCGGACAACCCTTACGGAGTGACTCTGGAGATAATGACAAGCCCTGCTTCAGTCACACCTGGAAGCTGACTGGTCCACGCATGGCCAAAGCATGAGGAAGCTCATCATGGAACTTAGATTTTGGGCTTGTACAATAAGGACTTCAACTGACCTTCCTCAGACTGAGATAGGAAAAGAAAAGTTGAAATAGTCTTTTTGTTTAAAAGGGACTTGTGTGTATAATGCCACCCAGTAGGAGAGTATGTACCTCTAGAAATCAATGGAACTGGACTGGCAGGAAGACCTGGGTAGTGAAGATGAGAGTGAGAACTCCCACTAGCGAGTGAGGTTCTCCAAGAGGGGAATGAGGAGAGAAGCCATTTCTTACTGTCTCCTGTCTCTGAGGAGGAGGAAGTAAAAGTTGAAAAAACAACAGGAATGAAGTCAGTGGCAAGACCAGTCGGTGCCACTGATGACCAGACCTGAGGTTAAAAGATTAACCCCCAACTCTAACCACATGTGCTCTCAATCCATCACGACCCTTTCATGTGAAACCCCTTAGAGTTGTAAGCCCTTAAAAGGGCCAGGATCTCTGTCTTGGGGGAGCTAGGTTCTTAAGATACGAATCTGCCGACGCTCCCGGCTGAATAAAAATCCTCTTCTTTAATCTGGTGTCTGAGGACTTTTGTCTGTGGCTTGTCCTGCTATAGAAATACCCTGGGTTAAATTTGATCATTTTGTGAATTTCTGAATTTAATTTAAAGGTTTACAGGGCTACTAAATGCTTTTTATTAGGAATTTGTAACATTATGTGATTACATGACAAGTAGTGAAATATATTTCTATTATTAACAGGAGGGTGGTTATGGAAAGGAAGATATAGGCAGGGAATTCAGGTTGTAAATTATTGTCGCAAAAAGGGGGTAAACCCCGGAACTAAAACATTACTGAATAGAATGAAAATGGAAAATGAAGATTAAGTCAAGCCATCTTAGGGGTAAATTGTACAGGACTTTGTGAATAACTGGGTATGTGTACTATGAATAGAAGACATTGAAGGAAGCTCTGGGTTTCCAACCTAGATTGATTGCTATCAATCTAGACAGAAGACAAATAAGAGGTTATAGAGGGAGCTCTTTTTGGTACAGAAATTCAGCCTGACTTAGTTTATATACACATAGGGGAAATTGTTTCAAGGACACTGAATTTGGTGGGCAGAATAATGGTTCTCCAAAAATGTCCCTGTCCTCATTTCCAGAACCTTGGATATATTCCCTGGCAAAAGAGACTTTGCAGATGTGATTATGGGTAAGGACCTTGACATGAGATTATCTGGGTGGGCCCAACCTAATCACATGAGTCCTTGAAAGCAAAAACTTTTCTCAGTTGAGGTTAGAAGGGTAACATTGCTAGTTTTGAGGATGGGGGAAGTGGCCACTAGCCACAGAAAACATAGAGCCTCTAGAAAAGAGGGAGGGATTGGATTATTTCCTAGAGCCCACAACAAGGAATGCAGCCCTGCAGACACCTTGATTTTTACCCAGTGAGATCTTGTCAGATTTCCAATGTGGAGAATTTCCTTAGGAAGCCCAAATATTGGAAAGAGATTGGACCTCAAGAATAGCTACAGTCTAGACTTAAAACAAGATTATTTTTCTACACACCTGTATGCATGTGTACTTCATCCTTTTTTCCTCTGGAGATGGAATTTCTCTACTTTGTCAATTGTTAACTATGAACAATGGCTGCTAACAGTTCAGCAGCCTGTGTGTTTTATCTATTAATTTCCTGTTTATCTATTAGATCAATTAACCAAGGAGAGACCGCTTCTCTTTCTTGACCTTATTTCTAAAACTTTTGCACAAGAACTATAATCGTCTTTGCTTTGAGCAATCAACTGTGGTCAGTAGGAGACGTTATTAGAGATAACAGGACAGCACCCAAGAATGGAGATTTTTCTCCACATGGATGGAGAAAAATTTGGGAAAGTCTGAAGAGGAAGAAGAGGAATGAGACCTGAACATAACAGCAGTGAAGTAATATGGAAGGGCTCAGAGTTAATGATTGAAACTGCTTTTTTCATACATGAAATCAGTCAGTCCATAGATACTTACTAAATGTCTGCTTTGTGCCAAGCACTGAGATAGTCACTTTGTATGTTAAGCATAACGAGCAATATCAATGTCTACACTAAGCTTATACTGATACTGGAAAAGGCAGCGATTTAACCAGTGTTTACCAAAATAAGTAATTATAACTGTGTAAATGGCTCTGAAGAATTCAAGTTTTAAAAGATAAGTCTAACTAGGGTGGGAGGGTGACTCAGAGAAATTCAATCTACCTAATATAATAATTTGTGCATTAGGGAACTATTTCAGTTGAGATCTAAGGAGCTGACCAGACAAAATTGGGGGTTTCAGGCAGAGGAAACAGCTTATGTGATGTTATAAAGATAGGAAGAAACGTGCAGGGTTTTTTTTTTTTTTTTTTTTTTTGGCGGAGTCTTGCTCTGTCTCCAGGCTGGAATGCAGCAGTGACGCAATCTCGGCTCACTGCAACCTCTGCCTCCCAGGTTCAAGTGATTCTCCTGCCTCAGCCTCTCGAGTCTGGGACTACAGGCACCTGCCACCATGTCTGGCTAATTTTTTTGTATTTTTAGTAGAGACAGGGTTTCACCATGTTGGCCAGGATGGTCTCGATCTCTTGACCTCATGATCCACCCGCCTCAGCCTGAAACGTGCAGTTTTATAGAAACTAAATGACAGTCAGTGTAGCTGATGTTGAAGCAATGAGGACTCAGTAGTGTCAGAGGATACCAGCAAGATAAGGGCCAAGACATGTCCTTATCAGGTTGTAATGAATCAGATTGAAATTCAGGGTTTTACTAGAAGGCAACATTTTAAGTAGAGCTTGCATCACTCTTTACATCCAGATACTGATTGTGATGGTTAATATTGAGTGCCAACTTGATTGGATTGAAGGATGCAAAATGTTATTCCTTGGTGTGTCTGTGAGGGTGTTGCCAAAGGAGATCAACATTTGAGTCAGTGGACTGGGAGAGGCAGACCCACCCTCAATCTGGGTGGGTACCGTCTAATTAGCACAGCTAGGATAAAAGCAGGCAGAGTAACATGGGAGGACTAGACTGGCTGAGCCTTCTGGTCTTTGTCTTTCTCATGTGCTGGATGCTTCCTGCCCTCAAACATTGGACTTCAAGTTCTTCACCTTTTGGACTCTTGGACTTAACTCCAGTGATTTGCCAGGGGCTCTCGGGTCTTTGGGCACAGACTGAAGGCTGCACTGTTGGCTTCCCTACTTTTGAGGTTTTGGGACTTGCACTGGCTTCCTTGTGCTCCTCAGCTTGCAGATGACTTATTGTGGGACTTCACCTTGTGATTGTGTGAGTCAATATTCTTTAATAAACTCCCCTTCATATATCCTATTAGTTCTGTCCCTCTCAAGAACCCTAACTAATATACTGAGCCTCATCTGTAAACTTTTGAATATTTCTTGGGATGGACACTTAGGAATCTTCATTTTAGCATCATCCCCTCCTAATTCTTACACATCTCAAATTGTAGTAACTCCTCTTTAAAGAGAAATGAGAATAATAATCTTTTGTTGTAATATAGCTTTTAGAGAATTCAAGGTGAATTTCATGTATCTATTAAGAACTGACATGAGAAGTATAGTGAGGTGTGTTTTTCTGAAATGCAAAAGATCAAGTTAGTGAAGTTATAAAATCAGCATATCCTGTGTTTTAATTAACCTGTTGACCTCTATCTCAATATCAAAATGAAGAATGCATGTAATGGAATATACTGTTTATGTGGGTGTTTCTAGCCTCGGTCCCCAGGAAATACTTGATACTTTGCTTTTATTTATTTTAAAATATAAAAATGACTTTTATACTGGGGAGAAGATATGGGGTGTGTGGCTTCACTTGTGCTTTGTTGCTTCATGAATTGCCTGTTGGTACTTCTCTAATTTTTATATAGTGCAAATTGATGTGATCTGAACAACTGATGGTTTTCTATTTGCCAGTCCCAGTTACATTAGCATTCAACTAAAATAAAGACATGCAGAGTGTCACTGATCACAAAGCACTTACTATCTTAGATGTTAAAAATATTATATGGACTTTAGAATGTGTAAAATATCTCATGTATTTTCATTTATCCATAAAGAGAGGAAATGGGCATTGTAAAAACTCTCTGAACAATTGCCTGGAATCACTGAACATTTTCTACTGAACTCTTTCCTGCTTCTCTTGAGCTAAATTGAAAGGTAACCCTGCAATACATTGTACCTCATCATGTGCAAGGCAGTAGTTGTTAAAGTTCAAGCATAAAGAAGAGGAGCTAGGTTTGTCCAGGTGCATAAATCTGGGTGCAGGGCTAGAGAGTCCAGAGAACTCCCTACCACCAGAAAAGCTAGAAGGTGGTTTGTAATATGTGAAGATTTCTGGAAAGTCATCAGCACTTGTATCTCAATCCCTGTTGAAAGTAAAGTCCCGATTCTTCCCTGAAAAAAAAAAATTGAATCCAGTGGGGAACTGAATCTTAGTAAAGCTACAATAAAAACCAGACACAGATAAATCACAAGTTAGCAGACTGGCAAAAGAAAGAACTTTTCCTTCTTTTCTGAGTGAAATATTATTTACTTCACTTCCATTGTTTCTTGACACATAATAACCAGCATTACATTTTTCTTTAAAAAGCATATGGCAGCAACAAACAAGAAAAACTTAAAGAAAAATGTCAGCAGAACCGACAGAGAAATAATTTAGATAATAATTACATGAATTTTAACATAATAATGAAAATTGTTAATAAATATAATAAAGTAGACAAAATCTACAAACAAAGAATTTTACCAGGGTAATAAACTCTAAAAAAGATGCCAAATTAAAATGACAAAATAAACACTTGATAGGAAAAATGAAGAATTAATTTGATAATCTCAACTGATGGTGGGACATAGTAGAAAAAAATCAGTAAGCTTAAAGCTTACCTAAACAGAAGCACAAAGAGCAAAACAAAGTGATCAAAAGAAGAATGATGCCAGTGAGGCAACATCAGCCAACTAACATACATATAATAGAATACTACACAGAAAGGGGAGAGAAGATGGTGCAAGAAAAGTACTTAAAAACGTAGCCACAACATATCTTTCAAATTGATAAAATAATAATTATCTTAGGGCTCAACAAGCATCAGGTAGACCAAATACAAAAGCAATAAAATAATCAACCTATATCTAGACACAATATAATGGAAGTGTTTGAAACTAAGTATGAAACAATATATATTTTTAAAGCCATTTAAAGAAGAAATATTACATACAGTGATAAGAATTATGGCTGACTTTTTATCAGGAAAATAAAGGCCTGAGGTCAATGGAATGATATTTTTAAAGAATAAAAAACAAATAGACATGTTCATCTAAAAAAAGATAAATAAAACAGATAATTCATCTCCAATAGTCCTGTATTACATAAAATGCTGAAATAAAATTCATTAGGCTGAAGGGATGATACTAAATAGAATCTTGGATCTGCAAGAGGGAATAAGAAATACTAATGAGGAAAAATTTAGAAGTAAATAAATTAATTATCTAATTTTAGTATACCAGTTTAAAACATTTATTCCAATTATTGACTAATTCAAACAAAATTTATAAAAGTATATCATAGACATTTTAGTGTATATAAAAGTAAAATGTATGACAACAGAGCAAAAAGGGGTAGGAAGTAGATAAATAGAACCATTACATATTGTTATAAGATTCATACAATTTTCATTAAGTAGAAAAATGTTATATGAATATAGACTGAGGTAAATTGAAGATGCATATTATCATCTCCAGAGTAACTGCTAAAAAATATGTAGTGAAAAACCAATAAAAATGAGTTTTTATAAAAAATACACAGTTCACACAAAGGAAGGTAAAGAAGAAACAGTGGGAAAATAGAAAACAAGTTCCAAGTTGTCTGCTTAAGCCCAACCACATCAAACTTATACTAATTATAAATGGTCTAAATTTTCTGTTGAAGTGGTTGTTACCAACACATGCAATAGATCTTCAGTTCATAACAATATATTGTATACTTGAAAATTGCTGAGAGAGTTTTCATTCTAATCACACAAAAATAATAAATATATGATGTAATGCACATGTTAATTTGCTTGATATAGTCATTTAGCGTTTTCGATCAATTATAAAAAGAAACTTTAAGCAAAATAAAATACAGAGGTTAAGAATAGATGAGAAAGTAAGACCAAGCTATATGCTTTTACAATGAGCATATATTTTATATAAAAACACAGACAGCTTGAATGGAAGAGTGGGAAAAGAGGCCAAACAAACACGAATCATGAGAAATGTGGTGTGACTACACTCATGCATAACTTAAAGTATTACCGCAAGAAGGAAACTTTATAATGAAACATGGGTCTTTTTTATCAAGAAGATATTAGAATTCTAAATATTTTTGCATGTAATCTGAAGCAAAACTTGACAGAAATAAAGGAAGAACTAGAGAAACCCATAATCGTATTAAACATTTTATCCATGTTTTTAAATAATTAATCTACTTGTAGAATAACAAATCAATATAGAATATATTTTAAACACTATCAACTAATTTGATCTATTTAATGTTTTTAAACACTGCATTCCAGAACTGTAGAATTCACTTTTTATTTTCAAATGCACGTTCAAGATGGGTTATATGATGGGTCACAAATTAAATTTCAGCAAATGGCAAATGATTTAAATCATAAAGATTATGTTTCAGGCCATAAAAATAATAAATTCAAAAGCAATCCTAATAAGATAAATTCTCAATTATTTGAAAAATCAAGAAGATCCTTGAAATAACACATGAATCACAAAATAAATCATAGGGAAAATAGAAAATATTTTAAACGGAATGATAAATAAACTGCAACATATCAAAATATATTCAATATGATTTAAGAAACATTTGTTTATTTAAATGCTTATATTCTACAAATACTAAAGTATAAGGGGTATTATGAGCAACTTCATGTGAATAATTGACAACTAGGATATGAGCAACTTCATGTGAATAATTGACAACTAGGATATGAGCAACTTCATGTGAATAATTGACAACTCGGATGAAAGACAAATTTTTGACAAATACACTT
This sequence comes from Chlorocebus sabaeus, assembly GCF_047675955.1. Lineage (NCBI taxonomy): Eukaryota > Metazoa > Chordata > Mammalia > Primates > Cercopithecidae > Chlorocebus > Chlorocebus sabaeus. Next base: position 37,472,393 of record NC_132926.1, on the reverse strand, counting down.
AACAAAACTGATAGAAGATACAGACAACAGTTTTTCTTTATTTTGTATAGTAATTCAATTTCAATTCATAAACAACAAAAACAAAAACTAACAATAACAAAATCTTCCTACTATCTTTAGAAACGTGTTAACCAATCAAATGCAGCAATGTATTAAAAGTATCATGACCAAATGGGATTTTTGTCAGGAACACAGACTTTTTTGTTCTATAATTAAAAAAGTAATGCATGCAATTTATCACATTAACATAATGAAAGATAAAATCATATGAACATCTCAATAGAGCAGGTAAAACATTTGACAAAATCTAATACCAATTCATGTTAAAAATATCTAGCAAACTAAAATATACCAAAAAGGAAATCGTCTCAATAAAATAAAGGATATCTATGAAAAAGAATCCAATTATCATTATTTTAATGACAAAATTTGAATGATTTCTCTCTAAGACTTTGGACAAAGAAAGAATATAACATCTGATAGTTGCTATGCAATATTGCCTGGAAGTCTTAGTTTAAAAAGATAAGCAAAAGAAATAAAAGTTATAAAGGTTAGAGAAGAAAAACCTCTCTCATTCCCAGCTGACATGATTGTGCACATAGAAACTCCTATGGAATGTACGTAAAAATTCTAGCACTGGTAACAGTGAATTTAGCAGTCATTAATGCAGAGTTAATACATAGAAATTCAGAATACTGTATATTAACTTGAACAATTGAACAACTGGAAAACAAATAAAACTTTTTTCGTAAAATCAAAAAACTATATAACTTTAAATACATATGATATGTACAAGACTGATACATTATTGAGAGAAATTAAAACAGACAAATAATTAGAGAGATATACTCTGCTCGTAGATTGAAAGACTCTATGCTGCTAAAATGATAACTGTTCCCAAATTTAACTATGGTATCAATTTAATCACAAATCCAAATTCCAGCAAGTTTTATATTTAGAAATTGACCAGCTGACTGTAAGATGTATATAGGAATAAAAAGTATGTAGAATAGGCAACACAACCTCACAGAAGGAGAGGAGTTGGAGAACTTATACTACCTGTTTTCAAGACTTATAAAGCTGTTAATTAATTCAGCATGTTACTGGCATAAAGAAAGGCAAACAGATTAATAGAAAGAGGATGACATATATGTAGTTGATTTTTTAGTTTTGAAGATATCACTCATTTATTTTATTTTATTTTGAATTCAATTATTTTCAAGTTGACAAAAATTGTTTTCACCACAAATATATATGGATTTTTTTTCACCAAGGTGCCAAGTCAATTCAATGGAGTCTCAGAAGTTCTTTAACAGAAGAAATTGAACAAAAGGTAACACCACAATAGAAAATAGGAGTGCAGGGAAAAAAGAACAAATTGTTGAGCTCTACCTCACCCCACATACAAAAATTAATTTTAGGTGGATCATAGATATAAACATAAAATCTAGAATACAAATCTACTTAGAACAAAGCAAGTGGAGAATATCTTTGTGATGTCTGTGTAGTTAAGTGTTTCTGTGACAGTGAGAGTTGAAGTCAGCTGGGCTTCTGGGTTGGGTAGGGGACTTGGAGAACTTTTTTGTCTAGCTAAAGGATTGTAAATGCAGCAATCAGCACTCTGTAAAACGGACCAATCAGCGGTCTCTGAAATGGACCAATCAGCAGGATGTGGGTGGGGCCAAATAAGGGAATAAAAGCAGGCCACCCAAGCCAGCAGTGGCAACCCTCTGGGGTCCTGTTCCACACTGTGGAAGCTTTGTTCTTTCACTATTTGCAGTTAATTTTGTTACTGCTTCCTCTTTGGGTCTGCACCACCTTTAAGAGCTGTAACAGTCACTGTCGAGGTCTGCAGCTTCACTCATTAAGTCGATGAGACCATGAACCTACCTGGAGGAATGAACAATTCTGGATGCACCACCTTTAAGAACTGTAACACCAGGAAAGTCTGTGGCTTCACTCCTGAGGTCAGCAAGACCATGAACCCACCAGAAGGAAGAAACTCCAGACACATCTGAACATCTGAAGGAACAAACTCTGGACACACCATCTTTAAGAACTGTAACACTCACCACGAGGGTCTGTGGCTTCATTCTTGAAGTCAGCGAGACCAGGAGCTCACCAGAAGGAACCAATTCTGGACACAATGGGACAAAATTCACTAACTACAAAATATAAAATTGATGAGCATAATTTAAAAACGTTTGCTCTTCAAAATACATTATTAAGAAAATGAATTTGTAAATGGGAATGGGAAAGAATATTCAAAATACATGAATTCATCAATAGACTTATGTTAGAATATAGACAGAACTCTTACAAATCAATCAAATTACAAAAAATAAAAACTGGAAATTTCAAACGTGTACTTAACAAAAGAATATATGTGAATGACCAATAAATACATGAAAAAGTGTTCAAAATCATTAGTCATCAATGAGTTTTAATTAAAGCCCTATTTTTCTCTCAAGACTCTTGAGGAAAGAAAAAAACTAGGCTCCTTAATATGACATAATGTTCTTGGCTATTTCTCTAAGTTGATGTCATGCTGCCGTTTCCAAGCCTTCTTTAAGGTCTTCAAATCTGTGCACATACTCTTGCCTCAGCCTGACCCAATGCTAATTCCCTCCCCTGCTTATTTGCATGTGTTTATCTGGTGCCTTCTCATTCTTCAGGTCACTGTTTAAAGGTAGCCCCTTCAGATCTTTATAATATCCATCCTAGATCAGTCTATCTTGTGTAGCCCTGCTTCACCCTAGGTTACAGAGTATCTCATAGTCAATTGTTTTTCCTTTATAGCACTTATAATTACATATAATAATTTTATTTATATGTTTACTTCCTTCCCCAGAACATAATTTTATGAGCAGAGATTCTGTCTTTTTGATAGCTACTGTATTAGAGTACCTCACAAAATATATGGTGCTAGGAGGCACTCTGAAGTATTTGTTAATTGAATGAATTAATGAATAAATAAGATGTAAGATGTTGATAAAACTAAGCAATTTAGGACATCTGTGAATTCTGGACATCTGTGGGGTTTCTGTTGTATTTCTGCAAAACTATCAGTCAAAATAGCAATCTTCACAAATAGAGTTTTTGCTTTAGTTTACTAAACTGCTACCTAGCAGTCTCTACTGTATCAGGCAGGTACCTTCCCTAGGGATTATTGGTCTTCACACCAGATGCCCAAGCATGAAAAGCGCCTCTTCTGTACTAAGCCAGGTGGTTTCTGATGAAAGCAGTCACTTATTTTTGAAGGTCTTCCAGGAAATCCGAAACGTTGCAAATGTTTTGTTGATAAAGACTTTTAGAGATGCATATATGTAATTGCCATGGTCTGAATCAAGCTATTGAAGCTCAATTCCTTCACTTGAGTCTCAGCTGAATACTTTGTTAAATGGGAGAAATGGGAGAAACTGTGCCAGCAAAACAGAGCCCAGGTCAGCAGAGAGAACAAGCATTTGTGCTATTTGATTTCTAAGTATAACAATTCTTGCATTTTATGAATGCAGTGACTATGTTTCACTTTAAAACAAAAATGTCATGTGATTGTGTTTCAACTTTGATTCAGTTGAAGCCAACATTTGAGTTTTTATTAAGCTGTCACTCTGAAAAAGAGGGATGTGTGTGTGTGTAAGAGAGAAAGAGGGAGAGACTAAAGTATTCCTTTCCCACTTCTCTCTTGTCACTATTTTTACATGGCATTAAACAAAGCAATGGCAAAAGCCCTACTGAAGACTGAGGTCAGAAGCCATCTGCATAGAAGGACTTCTTTTCTTTAGCGCAAAATAATATAGACGAATTCTCCCACCAGCAGTAATCAAGGTTAAATATCTTTGACCATTAAACATTTGTGCTACTGCCAACTCAGGAAGCACAAGTACGCAAAGTAACAAATTAGGTATTCCAGACATTTACCTCATTTCTCAGGCACTTTCTGCCACCTAAATAGTCATTTCTGGGTTGCACAAGTGTGAGTTGATGCTTCTTTGCCAAATTACCTTGTTTAAATCTCCATAAAACATTGCTGCCATCAGCAGCTAGAAACTTTGGAAGGCAATTTAGGGTTGATATAATTTGCAAGTAATTTATCACTGTAAGTAGATGGTTTTATTAAACAGCTGCAGGGTACCTGTTTAAAAAGAAAAAGAGAGAGAAAGGTTACATTACCTCTGCCTGTCCTCCCTCCTGTCTTTTCTTGCTTTCATTCCTTTTGTTTTCTTTTTATGATATAATTATTTAAACTTCTATGTTGGAGGACATTGAAGCAGACAACATCCTAGCAAGTATGGACTAAAAAGATCCATGAGTGTTTAATGATCCTCCCTGCTCATGAAAAGCCGATTTTATTTTTGTTTAATACTATACATATTAAATATCTATATGTGAACAGTTGACCCTTGAACAACACAGGTTTGAAATGCACAGTTCCACTTCTAACCAGATTTTCTTCTACCTCTGCCACCCTTGGGAACACAGCAAGAGCACACCTTCCTCTTCTTCCTCTACCTACTCAATGTCAAGATGATGAGGATGAAGACCTTCATGAAGATTTACTTTCACTTAATGAAGAGTAAATATATTTTCTCTTCTTTCTGATTTTCCTAACAACATTTTCTTTTCATTGGCTTCCTTTTTTTCGAGAATCCAGTAAATAATACATATAACATAAAAAGTATCTGTTAATCCCATATTTATGTTATCTGGTCAGTAGTAGGCTACTAGTAGTTAAATTTTTGAGTCAGAAATTGCTGTATTTTCAACTCTGTGAGGGGGCTCATTAGGGTTGCTGACACTTGTGCTGTTGAAAGGTTAACTATATATTAATCGGAGATTTACAATGTCTGTATTTTGGCCAGGCGCGGTGGCTCAAGCCTGTAATCCCAGCACTTTGGGAGGCCGAGACGGGCAGATCACGAGGTCAGGAGATCGAGACCATCCTGGCTAACACAGTGAAACCCCGTCCCTACCAAAAAATACAAAAAAATAGCCGGGCGAGGTGGCGGACGCCTGTAGTCCCAGCTATTCGGGAGGCTGAGGCAGGAGAATGGCGCAAACCCGGGAGGCGGAGCTTGCAGTGAGCTGAGATCCGGCCACTGCACTCCAGCCTGGGTGACAGCACGAGACTCCCTCTCAAAAAAATAAATAAATAAATAAATAAAATGTCTGTATTTTAATTGTGAATGAATCTACGTGCCATGTATCCAAGTTATTCAGAATTCCCAAGGGTAACATTCGTTCACTCATTCAACAAAATCATCTATTTTGGGCAATGTGTTAAAATTAGTGATACAAAAAAAAGATTGAATCAAATTTTGTAACAGGTCAACATACTGGAATTTAGTGTTTCATTGGAATTTAGTGTTATAGTGTAATTTCTGACTGGAAGCTCCATGTGGAATAGATATTGTGAGGCATCACCTTTGGTTGAGTAAAGTCAGGCCTTTGCATTCTCATCTTTAATGAAAGGCTTTCAGGAGCGGCTAAGGCTTAAACAAGTACATGAGTTAGTGACCTTGAAATGATCAACTTCTATTGCTTGCATGTTCTCCACACTTCACATTAATTCAAGGTGTGTCTGATATGGTCATATGCCTGTATTGCATAGAAACATGTATGTGTCCTAGATGATTACTTGAACTAAAAATGCAAAAATGAATAAACCATAAATTTTCCAATGAGTTACTTGGACCATAAAAAAGGCAGCCACTAGAGAGTAAGCAGCTAACAACATCAATCTGACTTTGAAGAGAAAGAATTGCCACTACTTAATGCCTGCTGTTGATTTGTGAGCAAAACTACTATTCCCCTGACCATAACGTGGTCATCTGATTTCCCTATCTGTCACTTGAGCTTTTGGGTTTTGATCAAGTTTTCATGCAGCATTTTGGATCTAGGAGCAGAGGTAGAGACTTTGTTGAAGAACTGAAAAGTTGCTATATTTACACATGTAAAGCCCAGTCACTAACCTCTTTCTGATTCATTAACTCTGCTAAATGCAGTGCAGAGTGCAAAACCAGATAACGCTCCCTGCTTTAGTGGAGATAGTAGTGTTGGCCGATATTTGTTTGAAAGGAAAGTAGTGATTAAAATAAATGGACATGAGTTGCTTGAATCATTTAAGGAAAGCTGATTTAAAATGTCTTAGTATTTTTTTTCCACTTTTTTTCTACATGGGATATACCCTAGGGAGATTTCTTTTTTAAGTTTTATTTTTAAACTCTCATTAAGATTTGTTTGAAGTTTTCTTTTTTAAAAAAATGAAGAAACTTCATGCAACTGAATAGTCCAAGTTGTAATACCACCAAAAGAAAACAACATACAATCATATTATCATTCTCTAAGGAAACAATATACACATGCTGACTGGGTGGTTTTTGAGTAAACTGTACCCATCGGAGAACACTGGAGATTCTAGGTATATTGATGCTCAAATTTGGCACTACCTCCCACTAATCACTAACTAGTCAAGTAACTGCTTGCACTAATACATAGATCTTTGATTTAACCATCTATACTTCTTCATCAGTATTGGTTATATGTGAGTTTCCTAGATCCTTAATGCCAAAAATGGATGAGTTAATTAATACATGAGTCAAAGTACAAGGAAAAGAGCTTTCCCTTGACTGGCTCTCTGATGTCCCTCAGTGAAATTTGTGCCTAGACAACAGCAGGTAGTTCCAGGGAGACTAAATTTCATAGCTGGAGCAACTGTGCTGGATAGGGGAGAAATCAGGGTATGCCAGGAAAATAAACAAAATTTGGGTCCTCAACTTTTGCCAGTCCTTTTACTACCCTGTAGTAGTTCATGTGGGCTAACTCCATGGTTATGGTGATGGAAGAAATTTTACCATAATATTGAGATTGTTCTTATGTCAGCAAAGTATGTTACCGTTTTTTTGAGTGCCTATTTCACATCCAGCATTGTGCTTGTATGATGGCTAATAAAAAAATACCTTAAGAAGTACATGGAGTACTTTTTTTTTTTTTTTTTTTTTTAAGTAGAGGAAGAAATTGAAGATTAAGAAGAATAAGCCAGTTTTCCTAGTACATATATGTGAAGAGGCAGGGCCACCAATTGAACCCAGGTCTGTGGAGGGCTGATGCCTTAAGCTTTTTATTATCCATAAACGGTCACTTTAACAATTAAGTTTGAGCTAAAAAGCCAGATCAGTCAGGGATTATTGATCTCGCCATCACTTAAAGCCATTATTTGTATGAGGTATCACTGGAACCTGGGAAGAGGGCAAGTAGGAAAATGTGTTAGGTGGATTAACAAAATACTTTCCCCTTATCTGAGATGGTGCATTAACAGCTACAAGAAAAGATATTACACTACCTCAAATTAACCCACTCATTAAATATGGAGTATAATAGCAACTGCTGGTTAACAAAAATCAAGACAAGAGTTCTGAGTAGAACTTCTGATCTTTAATTGTGATGAAACACAATACTTGTGATGTCTGATTATTTTTATTTTTACTCTGTGGTCATCAGTGGTCCCCATAGGCAACTTATGCATGAAAGTAAGATACTAGTTCAATATAAATAAATTTATCACTGATTTTTTTTTGTGTGCATTTAAGTCTGTGATAAGACAGATAAAACAGATAAGCTGTACTCAAGAACAGAAGTTAATATGAATTATAAAGCAGCTAGGTAAGAACCAAATAAATAGATTGCTCATTTGAAAAGAAAAAAAAAAAAATGCCAGACTATTAAGTCCATATGGTGTAGTGACTAGAAGCTTTGCTTTTGTGGTCAGATAGTTACAAGCCCTGACACTAATACCTCTAAGACTTTTCATAACAAACTTTTATAAGCCTCAGTCTTCTTGTAGCAAAATGAGGATAATCATACTATCAACTGATGCAATTTTAATGAGAATTTTAGGGATGTTGCATATACACAGATCCAGATGTGCTGTGAGTCTTGATCTATTGTAGTCATTTTAATGAATTTCATCATTATTATTACCACTGAAATAGCACATAGGAAGACGAGAACACCTTTGGAAAATTTAAAATTGAGATTACTTTACTGAGTTTCTAACTTATTCTTGCACCGTGAAGCAGGTTTCCAAATGGAAAGGCATTTTAATTATGAGTCTTCCAGAAAGATAGATTAACTTTATAAACAGCCCTGAAATCGTAATTACTAATAACTCTCTTTATTCAAAAGCTTTGTCATATAATAAGTACTCACAAATACCAAGTAAATTGAGTTCATTTTTATTTGTATTATTTGTTCTTATATAAGGTAGGTAAGCATTTAAAATGCATAGTACAAAAGTCATTAATTGAAACTTGCAATCCTTGTGAGAAATATGTAGACTTCTAGCATAAAACTAACACAGTGACAGTGATTATATTTTGTCAAATGCTGGCACTACAATAAAGTCTAGTACCATTCAAAATAGATGCTTTGATGTTGTTTTATGACTCAATATTCATTCAAAAATCAAGGAATACAGTCAATTAATATGCTACTAAAAATGCCAGGGCAGAAGTATGCCAGATGTTTCTAACTTTTGCACAGAAGGCAGCCATTCCTTTATTTGTAAAGTGTCTATTGAGCAACTTCTATATGACAGGGACTGGGGATATAGAGATAGACAAGATATGCTTGGTTCCTACTCCTTGGGACTTGTATTTTAGTGCGCATAGATAATACAAAGTGAACGATGCACAGAAAGTTATATGTGCTATAAAAATGAAATGGAAAAAGGTAATAGAGAGCGACTGTGATGGGAGCAGGGGCCAGCTCTTTTAGATTAAGAAGTAAGGAGAGCTCTTCTGTTTGTGTAACAGTTTGTTAGTCTTGAAAGCATGCCTAGATTATCTTGAAGGCAGGAGAGGGTGTCTAAAAAACATCAAATTGAGAGTCACTTTCAGAGTTTAGAATGCCTTCATGCAGTTGAATTTACTTTATTCCAAAAGTCAATAGCCATCAAAACCATGAAGCTTCCTCTGTTTTTCATGGCTGGCTGTCTCCAACTCTTTGATTATTCTGGTCCCTTAAAACCCTCTGGGAAAAATCCTTGATCTCCCAAATGTGATTTTATATTCTTTCTGTGTGCTTCCCTAGCACATTCTGAATACCAACTTTCATAATACAGCACTGAAGAAGTTTATTTACTACCCACACATAAACCCATAACCCCCTTTTCTCTTGAAAGAAAATACTTGCCTTATTTAAATTTGTATATACAACAACCAGTATAGCTACAATTTTCCTACATTAGTGGTGAGAGAAACACGAAACACGGGACATATAAATTTTACTAAGTGTCAGGACTCAACTTATTAAGCACTTTTATACTCAGTACATGTTGTGTATTTTCTCACTGATATTTGACCTATTTAAAATTAACTATCTTGTTGAACGTCAGAAATAACATTGCATTATTGAACCAGTTTTTTATGTCTTCAGAATCACAAATGGTCATAGACTCTCTGGATATAATATTTAAACATTAAGTATTCACTCCCGGAGTATAATTAATAGTCATTCACAGTTAATACATAGAAAATTCCCTACTTTGTGCCATATTCTTATCACCCTTCTCTGTAATTATGCCAGTCAACTCAATTCCTGCCGTAACTGATCTGATCCCTCATCCCTTACCCAATACATGTCTTCTTCTAACTCATAGTTCACATTTGAATTTTCCATTTAAAATAATCTTGCTTTCCATATTTTCAGTCCTTATAAAGAGTTGTAGATGGGAAGCTATGGACTACAATGGGAAGAGCTGGTACTGAAGATCTTGTAGGCTAAGAAAACAATTAGTAGAAAATTTAATTTTGAGAGACTGGCATAATGCCACTATTTCCTGTAAATTAGGATCAACTCTAAAATGGAAATGCTAAATGAAATCTTTTAATATGTTCAGCTCAGTGGGCTTCAAAAATATTTTACATCAAAGCTATTCATGAAGTTTTGGAATTTTGAACATTTTTGTTCAAAGCCCCAGTGCTGTGAAATTCATGTGCAGATCCAAGAAAAAAGAATCTCTTTGAGGGAATTTGAGGTAAGCTCTGAAGTTTTATATAGATATTCTCATGGCACTATATAAATTATTAAATATATATATTTTTTCACAATAGAGATGTGATACTTTCTACTTTCTGGATATTCTATTAGAAGATATACAGCAGCAGGTTTACAGCTATGCACATTATTAGCTCTCAACAAATGCTGTTCACTCACTGATGAAGTGTAGGCTACAACCATATGCTTTAAGTGAATTTGATTGAGCCTGTATAATATATCTGGCCATGGTTGACCCATAGCACTAGTTTCCCTGCATGATGATTCTTGGCAGCAAACAAGGCTGATTATTTTACAGCTTGGTGCCCTGTTTTCCCAGTGCCTTTGAGTCTTGCCATAATCACACTTTTCTTCATGTTATAGGTAAGAAAAATGAGCTATCACAAGTCTATTTGAGAACATTCTGGGAGTCACACTCTGATTTCTATTGCTAATCAATTGCTAATTCTCCTGATTCTATTTGTTGTATGTTATGTATACTTGTCTACTTAGCTTGAATCCCATTTCCTTTGCTTTATTCCATGCTGTACATCTTGTATCAAATTAGGTGACATGTGTCACTTACATAGCAGGTGTTCTATATATGATAGATTTAATAATTTTTTGAATATCCCTTCCTTCTCCTTTTCATCCCTTCTGTACAATTCACTCACATTTATCCTCCAAGAGAATTATTTTACTGATGTCACATCTTTGATCAAAACCTTTAATGATTCTCAAATGTTTAGAGAATAAAGTACAGACTCTTTATTCTGATAGCCAAGGCCTTCTTTTCCTGACCCCAACTTTAAACCTCTTTCTTGGCCATGAAGCCTACCTTTCTACACAGTGTTTAAAGGCTTGGATAATGGAATCAGATTCCAATATTGCTCTACCATTTGTGACCTATATGGCATAGTATCCTTATCGATAAAATTGGGAAAATTATTATTATTATTTCATTGGGTTATATGATAATGATTGAGACAATAAATGTGAAGCTCTTAACACTGTCAGTTTCTTTTATCATATATCTGCCATATAGTAAGTGTTCAATTTTTTAGTATTAATTTTTAGCAACCCCTTTGTATAGAGTGTTATACTACGTTTTTATGATGGGAAAACCTGAAAGGCATACTCTCCCCTCAGTCTATTGGCAGATTGTGTAGTGACAAATAGGCAGATGTTTAATGACCAAGCAAATTGAACAGCTTTAGCTTAGCTGATAATATTCTTTCTCTAAGTTTTCTGTTACAGTTATGCTCAATAAATGGACAAAAATAATTCCCTTGAAGAGAGATTATTTTCCTCTGCAATAATAATGTCTAGATAGTGTTTGAGAGTAACTGCACTACTGAGAGTGTCCTACGAACTCCTCAGTGTGCTAGAGGACAGCATGTACGGAGGGAACTGTAAGGCCACTCCAAGCCTCCCCTCCACTTTTCCTCTCTTCCCAATTCTCTTCTTCTACATTTTTAATACAATACCTCCATGCCCTCTTCTTACTCCCAAAGGGGCAAAAGAGCTGAATGCTATCAATATCTCAGTTCCACTTTCTGAACTGATAGCCATCCAACTAGGAAATGTTACAGAAACACACATAGCAAGCTAACAAGTTTTGAAACCAAGAGATAACCAATATTCTTCACAAGTACTATTTACTTTACTTCTGTAATTTCTGTCCTCAATTCTCCCCCCCCGCCCCCCCGTTTCCCTCTCTTCTCACCATTTTCCCAAGGAATAACATGTGCACAACCCTTGTTCTTATCTCCTTGAACATCAGTCTTTTAATTAATGGGAGGCCTATCACACTGGGCATCAATCTGTTCATTGAAACTACAAGGAAGGTTATCCAAGAGTTAAACAATGTCAGGGCTTCTCAGTCAGAAGGGATATTATAAGTAACCTGCCAAACTTTGTTCACCTTTAGGACGGCAATTATCAGGAAACTCTTTAACATAGCAATTCAGTGCTAAACATGTGAAATAAACATGATGCTCTGAGAGCCTGTATTGATTTATAACTCCTGACCAAGAAAGCCCCAGATGATTTCCTAGAAATAAATCTATATACTTTGAATCATAAGATCCTCTCTCTCCTGGTCATAGGTTGTTGACATCTGAACTAAAGGCTGTGGACCTGCTAACTTAACATGAACCCTCTACATTAGATGGTCACTAATGTACTAGCATATCTACTGAGATTTTGTAAAAACCACTTGATATGTCATAAAATTATCATTTATTGAGTACCCACTGTGGATTTTGTCAGTTCACTGCAGCACTCTTAACAATAGCAAAGACATGAAATCAACCCAAATGCCCATAAATGATAGACTGGATAAAGAAAATGTGGCACATATACACCATGGAATAGCATGCAGCCATAAAAAAGGAATGAGATCATGTCCTTTGCAGGGACATGGATGAAGCTGGAAGCCATTACCCTCTTTAAACTAAAGCCATTCTCCCATTATCCTCTGTAAACTAATGCAGAAACAGAAAAACAAATATTGTATGTTTTCACTTGTAAGTGAACAGTGAGAACACTTAGACATGGGGAGAGAAACAACACATACTGGGGCCTGTTTGGGGAGGGTGGAGTAGGAGAAGAGCATTAGGAAAAAGAGGTAATGCATACAGGGCTTAATACCTAGGTGATGGCTTGATAGGTGCAGCAAGCCATCATGGCTCATGTTTATCTATGTTACAAACCTGCACATTCTGCACATGTATCCTGGAACTTAAAAAATAAAATTAATATAAAAATAAAATTTTGTATTAAAAATAAAAACCCAAAATTTAAAAAGACAAAACAAGCTAAAGTGACATTCATTTTATTTTATTATTTGCTATTTATTTTCAACTGTTATTTTATTACATTTTATTTTCATTTTTATCTTTATTTATTTCAATAGTTTTTGGGGAACAAGTGCTTATTGTTGGGTCGGATAAGTTCTTTAGCAGTGATTTCTGAGATTTTGGTCAACCTGTCACCTGAGCAATGTACACTATACCCAATGTGTAGTCTTTTATCGCTTATCCTCCTATCTCCCTTCCCCTCAAGTTTCCAAAGTCTATTATATCCTTCTTATGCCTTTGTGTCCTCAGAGCATACCTCCCACTTACAAGTGAAAACATACAATATTTGGTTTTCCATTCCTGAATTACTTTACTTAGAATAATGGTCTCCAACTTCATACAGGTTGCTGCAAATGCCATTATTTTGTTCCTTTTTATGCTTGAGTAGTATTCCATGGTGAATATATAACACATTTTCTTTATCCACTTGTTGGTTTATGGGCACCAAGGTTGGGGCTATATTTTTGCAACTGCAAATTGTGCTACTATAAACATGTATATACAAGTGCCTTCTTCATGGAATGACTTATTTTCTTTTGGATATATACCTAGTAGTGAGATTTCTGGACTGAAATGTAGTTCTACTTTTAGTTCTTTAAGGAATCTCCATACTGTTCTCCATAATGATTGTACTAGTTTATATTCCCACCGGCAGTGTAAAAGTGTTGCTTTTTACCACATCCACTATAGGATCTATTATCTTTTGATTTTTAAGTTATGACTATTCTTGCAGGAGTAAGGTTGTATCTCATTGTGGTTTTAATTCACATTGCCTTGATAATTGGTATGTTAAGCATTTTTCATATTAGTTGGTCATTTGTACATCTTCTTTTGAGAATTGTCTATTCATGTCCTTCATCTACTTTTTGATGTGATTGTTTTTTTCTTGCTGATTTGTTTGAGTTCCTTATAGATTCTGGATGTTAGTCCTTTGTTAGATGAATAGTTTGTGGCTATTTTATCCCATTCTGTGGGTTATCTGTTTACTCTGCTGATTATTTCTTTCACTGTGCAGAAGATTTTTAGTGTAATTAATTCCTATCTATTTACCTTTGTTTTTGTTACATTTGATTTTGGGTTCATGGTCATGAATTAATTGCCTAAGCCAATGTACAGTAGAGTTTTTCCAGTGTTATCTTCTAGGATGTTTATGATTTCAGGCCTCAGATTTAAGTCTTTGATCCATCTTGAGTTAATTTTTGTATAAGGTGAGAGATGAGAATCCAGTTTCATTCTTATACATGTAACTTGCCAATTAGCTCATCACAATTTCTTGAGTAGGATGTCCGTTCCCCACTTTATGATTTTGTTTGCTGGGTCAAAAGTCAGTTGGCTGTAAAGTATTTGGCTTTATTTATGGATTCTCCATTATTTTCCACTGGTCTACTTGCCAATTTTATACCAGTACCATGCTGTTTTGGTAACTATAAACTTGTTTATAGTTTGAAGTCAGCTAATGTGATACCTCTAGATTTGTTATTTTTGCTTATTCTTGCTTTAGGTATGTGGGCTCTTTTTTGATTCCATATGAATTTTAGGATTGTTTTTTCTAGTTTTGTGAAAAACTATGATGGGTATTTTAATGAAAATTATGTTTAATCTATATGTTGTTTTTGGCAATATGATCATTTTTACAGCATTCATTCTACCTATCCATGAGCATGGGATGTGTTTCCATTTGTTTGTGTCATCTGTGATTTTTCTTAGCAGTGTTTTGTAGTCTTTCTTGTAGAGATCTTTCACCTCTTTGGTTGAGTATATTTTTCAGTATTTTATTTTATTTTATTTTTTGCAGTTATTTTAAAAGAAGTTGAGTTCTTGATTTGATTCTTAGGTTAGTCTTTGTTAGTTTATAGCAATACTACTGATTTGTGTACATAGATTTTGTATCCTGAAACTTTACTGAATTCATTTATCATATCTAGGAGCTTTTTGAATGAGTCTTTAGGGTTTGCTAGGTATACAATAATATCATTGGTGAACAGTGACAGTTTGACTTCTTCTTTTCTGATTTGGATGTATTTTATTTCTTTCTCTTGATTGCTCTGGCTAGGTCTTACAGTACAACACTGAATAGAAGTGGTGAAAGTGGGCATCCTTGTCTTGTTCCAGTTCTCAGAGAAAATGCTTTCAACTTTTCCCTATTCAGTATAATATTGGCTGTGGGTTTGTCATAGATGGCTTTTATTACTTTGAGGTATATCCCCTCTATGCAGATTTTGCTGAGGGTTTTGATCATAAAGAGATGCTGAATTTTATCAAATGCTTTTTCCACATCTATTGAAATGATCATATATTTTTTAATTCTATTTATGTGATGTATCACATTTATTGACTTGCATATGTTAAATGATCCCTGCATCCCTTGTATGAAACCCAATTGATCATGATGTCTTACCATTTTTGATATGCTGTTGAATTTGGTTAGCTAGTATTTTGTTCAGGATTTTTGCATCCATGTTCATCAGGGATACTGGGCTATAGTTTTCTTTTCTTGTTACATCCTTTCCTCATTTTGGTATTAGGGTGATACTTTTTTCATAGAATGATTTATGGAGGATTCCCTCTTTCTCTGTCTTTTGAAATAGTTTCAGTAGGAATGGTACCAATTCTTCTTTGAATGCCTGACAAAATTTAACTGTGAATCCACCTGGTCCTGACTTTTTTTTTTTTTTTTTTTTTTTTTTTTTTGCCAATTTTTAAATTACTGTTTCAATCTCACTACTTGTTATTGGTCTGTTCAGAGTTTCTATTTCTTCCTGATTATCTAGAAGGCTTGCATATTTCCAGGATTTTATCCATGCCCCCTAGATTTTCTAGTTTTGTATGCATAAAGGTGTTCATAGTAGCTAGTCTTGAATGATCTTTTGTATTTGTGTGATATCAGGTGTAATTTCTCCTGTTTCATTTCTAACTGAGCTTATTTGGATTCTCTCTCTCTTTTTTTTGGTTAATCTCACTAATGGTCTGTTTTGTTTATCTTTTCAAAGAACTCACTTTTTGTTTCATTTATCTTTTGTATGTTTTTGTTTGAATTTCATTTAGTCCTGCTCTACTCTTTGTCATTTCTTTACTTGTGCTGGGTTTGAGTTTGGTTTGTTCTTGTTTCTCTAGTTTTTTTGAGGTATGATGTTACATTGTCTATTTTTGGTCTTTCAGACTTTTTGATGTAGGCATTTAATGCTATAAGCTTTCCTCTTAGCACCGCTTTCACTGTATCTGAGGGGTTTTGATAAGTTGTATCACTATTGTCATTCAGTTCAAAGTATTTTTAACTTCCATCTTGATTTCATTGTTGACCCAATGGTCATTCAAGAGCAGTTTATTTAATTTTCATGTATTTTTATAGTTATGAGGGTTCTTTTTGAAGTTAACTTCCAGTTTTATTCCACTGTGGTCTGAGAGGATACTTAATATAATTTTGATTTTTTAAAATTTATCAAGACTTGTTTTGTGGTGTATCATATGGTCTTAGAGAATGTTCCAAGTGCTGATGAAAAGAATGTATATTCTGCAGTTGTTGGTTAGAATTTTATGGAAATATCTGTTAAGTCTATTTGTTCTAGCTTCTAGTTTAAGTCCGTGCTTTCTTTGTTGATTTTCTATCTTGATGACCTGCCTAGTAATGTCAGTGGAGCATTGAAATTCCCCACTATTATTGTGTTGTCATCTATCTCATTTCTTAAGTCTGGTAGTAATTGTTTTATAAATCTGGGAGCTCCAGTTTTAGATTCATATGTATTTAGGATTGTGATATTTTCCTGTGGGACTAATTCTTTTATCATTACATAATGTCCCTCTTTGTCTTTTTTTTTTTTTTTAAACTGTTGTTGCTTTAAAATATGTTTTGACTGATATAAGAATAGCTACTCCTGCTCACTTTTGGTTTCCATTTGCATGGAATATCTTTAATTTAAGCTTCTGTGAGTCTTTATATGTTAGGTGAGTCTCTGGAAGACAGCAGATACTTGATAGGTGAATTTTTATCCATTTTGCCATTCTGTATCTTTTAAGTGGGGTATTTTGGCCATTTACATTCAATGTTAGTAGTGAGATGTGAATACTGTTCTATTCATGTTAGTTTTTGCCTAAATACCTTGTTTATTTTTCAATCTGTTATTGTTTTATAGGCCCTGTGAAATTTATGCTGTAAGTGGGTTATATTTTGATGTGTTTGAGGTTACATTTCAAGATCTATAACTTCTTTTAGCATTTCATGTAGTGCTGGTTTGGTAGCAGTGAATTATCTCAGCATTTGTTTGTGTGAAAAAGACAATCTCTTCCTCATTTATGAACCTTGGTTTTGCTGGATATAAAATTTTTGGCTAACAATTATTTTGCTTAAGGAGGCTAAAGATAGAACCTCAATCCCTCTGGCTTGTAATGTTTCTGCTGAAAAATCTGCTGTTAATCTGATGGGTTTTCCTTATACGTTACCTGATTCTTCTGTCTCTCAGCTCTTAAAATTATTTCCTTCACTTTGAGAGGCAGTCACAGTTTCTCCCTACTTGGAACATCTACATTCCTTTGGATGAAAAGAGGTGCCTGTCTGATCTGAATAGCTGAAACAGTAGGACAGGAGTATAATTGACTTTAGATAACCTGATGATGATCAACCCGGGTGATGGTCTTTTAGCAATGAACTTCCCAAGAGTTCTTTGAGATTCCTGTATTTGGATGCCTATTTCTCTAGCAAGGCCAGAAGGGATTCTTCAATTATTTCCTCAAATAAGTCTTCCAAACTTTTAGATTTCTCTTCTTCCTCAGGAACATCAATTATTCTTAGGTTTGGCCATTTAACATAATCCCAAATTTCTTGGAGGCTTTGTTTATTTGTTAAAATGTTTTTTATCTTTATCTTTGATTGGGTTAATTCAAAAGCCTAATCTTTGAGCTCGGAAGTTCTTTCTCCTACTTGTTCTAGTTTATTGTTGGAAGTTTCCACTACATTTTGTATTATCCTAAGTGTGTCTTTCATTTCCAGAAGTTGTGATTGTTTTTCCTTTATGATATTTATTTCTCTGGAGAATTTTGCATTCATATCCTGTATTTTTAAAAAAATTCTTTCAGTCGGTTTTTACCTTTTCTGGTATCTCCTTGAATAGCTTAATAATCAACTTTGTGAACTGTTTATCTGGAAATTCAGAGATTTTTTTTTTTCTTGGTTTGGATCCATTGCTGGAGTAGTAGTGTGATTTTTTGGGGGGTGTTATAGAACCCTGTTTTGTCATATTACCAAATTACTTTTCTGGTTCTTCCTCATTTGGGTAGACTATTTCTTGAATTTATTTTTGATTGGGCTGTGTCTTTTTTAATTTAATTTTTCCCTGTTAAGGATCGACTTTATTATTTATTTTAGCCTAATTTGGTTCTTGGCATTTGTAGGGGTGAGGACTCTATATGAGACCCTTAGTTATAGAGAGTCTTTGTGAGCTGGCTTTCCTCAATGTTGGTTGTAGTAGTTATATTCTTGGTGTGTTGGCAAGTTCACTATCTCCTATGAAGTTGGAATGGCAGGGGTCTCTTGAAGCCTATCTCATTCTCTTGTGGTATACAATTTATTTATTTATTTATTTATTTATTCATTCATTCATTCATTCATTCATTCATTCATTTTCCTGGTGTTTTATTTGCTGAGTTGGCAATCCAGGCTTCCTGCCAGTAGGGGAGGTATTCCTGGCTGGCGTCAATTGTGGCTAAGGCAGGAGGGTAGATGTAATATCCAATGGTAGGCTAAGGTCCATGCCTTGATGAGTGTGGCTAGGGAAGCTATCAATTAGATGTGTTGAGATTTAATCAGGGTGAAGAATGGGAACTACCTCAGCCAGTCAGCAGAAAGGCTAGTTACCTCATAGCCTCACTCTTGTCCTAGTGTGTCAGCTATTCAGATCAGACAGGCACCTCTTTTCATCTATAGGAACGTTGATATCCCAAGTAGGGAGGAACTGTGACTCTATCTCTCATGCTGGCCTGAATCTCGTGTGTGCTCCTCCTGTGTAGCTTCACTCACCCCGGATTGTTCCAGAAAGGTCATCTATAGGTGCTTTCACACTGCGTCCCTGTGATGGAAGCCCCAGATTTGTCTGTAGTGGAGTGCTGGGGGGAACAAAGACCCCTTCACCAAGACCCTTCAAGATCACAAAGGCTGCCTGACAGTTGGGGTATAAGTTCATACTTTCCCTACATGCAGCTAGAACTGCAATTGTGTCTCTGCTGTGAGAAATATGCACCAGTAGAAGGATCTGGAACTCAAGGCCTGCTGTTCAGTTTCCTTGGTCCCAGGGGGTGATCCCTTGATGTGGTGCTCTCCCCCTTCCCCTAGGGATGTGGACTCCTGAGAGACAGACTGTAGTGCTTGTTAATACTTGTCTGGGTCTAGCCTTCCAGTAGTGCTACCAGGTTCCAGGCTGGTGCTGAGGAATGTCTGCAAAGAATTCTGTGATGTGATTTGTCTTCAGGTCTCTCAGCCATGGATACCAGCACCTACTCAAGTAGAGGTGGCAGGGGAGTGAAGTAGACTCTGTGGGAGTCCTTGGTTTTAGACAAGTTTAGTGTGCTGGCATTCTTGAATGCTTCTTATGCTAGCAGTGAAGTTGTCACATGGACAGACTCAGGACTTCTGGTTAGCCAGGATGTTGCAGACAGTGGTATTAGCTGTTTTTGTTGTTGTTATTCCTTTTTTTTTTCCTTCTTCTTTTTCCTGGAAGCAGTGTTATTCTGTCATGAGTTGCTGTAATGGCTGAGTTTGTTGGCCTCTAGCCAGGAGGTGGCATTTGCAAGAGAGCACCAGCTGTGGTATTAACAATGGGATTTGAGCTTGCTCTAAGTTGGCCAGTGGAAGTATTTTGGTTTCTCAGGTGAGAGGTGGAGCCATAAAGTACCTGACACTTTATGTCTTTTGTGTTCAGCTACCAGGGTTGGTAAATAAATGCCATTTGGTGGGAGCAGGGTTGGATGTGTCTGAGTTTAGACTGTCCTTGGGCAGTGCTTGTTACAGCCACTTGGGAGACTGGGCGGTGGTTCTCAGGCCAATGGGGTTATGTTCCTGAGTGGGTCTTGGCTTCCTCTGTTGTGTCATATAGTTCACCAGAAAAGAGGGGGATAGCTAGTAGCAAAAGGCCTCACTCAGCTCCACAAAGTTGGTGAGGCCAATCTAGCTTCTGTGGTGCCCAACTAACAGTGAAATTTCCCTGCTGAGAAAGCAAGCATAGCTTTCAGGCCACCCCCTTGCCCCCGGCCCCATCTGCCTGCGATGTCGGCAGCTCCTGTTCATCTCCTGGATTCTGCTCAAGAAACTTTATGTCCAGTTGAAATTATCACAAAATTCAGTTGGAAGCTTCCTGCACCCTGTGACCCCTCCCTAATTCTGCTGGCGGCCTTCCCAGAGGGTTGCTGTGGGATAAAGTCAGGGATGGCTTCCCTTGGCTCAAGCTGGAGACTGGTAGTGCCATCCTAAATCTGTTGCAGCTCTAGGGAAGGCTACATTCTTCCTTCGTGATCTGGATTCTCAGATTCCCCAGTGAGGATGTGTGTTCAAAGGCAGATTTTCCTCCTCTCACAATTTGGGAACTCACAGTTTTTTTGCCTGTCTCCCAGAGTTTGCAGTGGCATGTCATTTCTTTCAAAGGATCTATGAATTTTCAACCTTTATGTTAGATTCAAGGGGTACATGTAGAAGTTTTTTGCCTGGGTGTATTGTGTGATGCTGAGGTTTGAGATGCAAATGATCTCATGATCCAAGTACTGAGCATAGTACCTGAAATTCATTTGTCAACCTTTACCCCATTCCTCCCTCCCCTCTCCAGTGGTCCCAGGTGTCTATTGGTGTCCTTTTTATATCCATAAATGCACAATGTTCAGCTCTCATTTATAAGTGAGAACACACGGTATTGAGTTTTCTGTTTCTGCATTAATTTGTTTAGGCTAATGGCCTCCAGTTGCATCCATGTTGTTGCAAAGGACATACTTTGTTCTTTTATTGTGGCTGTATAGTAGTCTATGGCACGTGTGTACCACATTTTCTTTATAAAATTCACCATTGATTGATTGGCACCTAGGCTGATTCCATGTCTTTGCTATTATGAATGGTACAGAGATAAACATACAAGTGCATGTATCTTTTTGGTAGAACAATTTGTTTTCTTTTGGATATATATCCAGTAATAGGATTGCTGGCTTGAATTGCAATTCTGTTTTAAGTCCTTTGAAAATATCTCCAAATTGCTTTCCACTGAAAGTGACTGAACTAATTTACATTATCAGCAGTAGTGTATACACATTCCCTTTTCTCTACAGCCTCACCAATATCTGTTGTTTTTTGACTTTTTAATAATAGTCAATTTGACTGTTTTGAGATGATGTCTCATTGTGGTTGAGATTTACATTTCTCTGATTATTAGTGATGTGGAGCAGTTTTTTCATAAGTTAGTTTGCCACTTGTATGTCATCTTTTGAGAAGTGTTTGTTCATGGCTTTTGCCCATTTTTTAAATGAGGTTGTTGTTTGTTTATTCAATTGTTGAAGTTGCTTATAGATTCTAGATACTAGACATTTATCAGATGCATAGTTCCCAAAATTTTTTTCCCATTCTATAGGTTTTCTGTTTATTCTGTTACTTTTGCTACGCAAAAGCTCTTTAGTTTAACTAGTTCCCATTTGTCTATTTTTGTTTTCGTTGCAATTGCTTTCCAGTGTTTAACTTAGTGTTAAATTTTAACTTAGCATTAACACTAAGTTAATTTTAACTTAGTGTTAAATTCTTTCCTAGTGCCCATATCCTATATGATGTTTCTGAGGTTTTCTTCTAGGAAGTTCTTATAGATTGAAGTCTTACATTTATATCTGTAAACTATGTTGAGTTAATTTTTGTATATAATGAAAAGAAGGGGTCCAGTTTCATTTTTCTGCATATGGCTCGTCAGCTATCCTAGCATGATGTATTGATTAGGAAGTCCTTTCCTCATTGCTTATTTGTGTTTACTTTTCAAAGATTAGATGAGCTGTAGATGTGTGGTTTTATTTCTGGGGTCCCTATCGTTTTCTCTTGTTCCATGTGTCTATTTTTTGTACCATTACTGTGCTGTTTTTATTACTTTAGACTTATAGTCTAGTTTGTAGTTGGTGATTTTGTTTGGATATTTGTCCCCCAACAAAATCCCATTTTGAAATGTAATTCCCATTGTTGGAGGTGGGGCCTAATGGGAGCTGTTTGGGTGCTAGCGGTGGATCCCTCATGGCTTGATACTGTCCTCCCAATAGTAATTGAGTTTTCATGAGATCTGGTTGTTTAAAAATGTGTGGAACATCCCTTGTCCTTGCTGTCTCTCCTGCCATGTGATGTGCCTGCTCCTTCTTCCACCATAATTTTAAGTTTCCTGAGACCTTTTCAGAAGCAGATGCTGTTGCTGTGCTTCCTGTTCAGCCTCCAGAACCATGAGACAACTAAACTACTTTTCTTTTAAATTACCCAGTCTCATGTATTTATTTATTTATTTATTTATTTGTTTATTTATTTTATTATTATTATACTTTAAGTTCTAGGGTACATGTGCATAACATGCAGGTTTGTTACATATGTATACTTGTGCCATGTTGGTGTGCTGCACCCATCAACTCGTCAGCACCCATCAACTCATCATTTACATCAGGTATAACTCCCAATGCAATCCCTCCCCCCTCCCCCCTCCCCATGAAAGGCCCCGGTGTGTGATGTTCCCCTTCCAAAGTCCAAGTGATCTCATTGTTCAGTTCCCATCTATGAGTGAGAACATGCGGTGTTTGGTTTTCTGTTCTTGTGATAGTTTGCTAAGAATGATGGTTTCCAGCTGCATCCATGTCCCTACAAAGGACACAAACTCATCCTTTTTTATGGCTGCATAGTATTCCATGGTATATATGTGCCACATTTTCTTATTCCGGTCTGTCACTGATGGACATTTGGGTTGATTCCAAATCTTTGCTATTGTGAATAGTGCCGCAATAAACATACGTGTGCATGTGTCTTTATAGCAGCATGATTTATAATCCTTTGGGTATATACCCAGTAATGTGATGGCTGGGTCATATGGTACATCTAGTTCTAGATCCTTGAGGAATCGCCATACTGTTTTCCACAATGGTTGTATTTATTTATAGCAATGTAGAAAATGCCTAAAACAGGTTATATGATAGCTCTAGATTTGTTCTTTTTGCTTAGGATTGCTTTGGCTGTTTGGTCTCTTTTTTGGTTTCATATAAATTTTAGAATAGGTTTTTTTTTTTTTTTTCAATTCTTTGAAAACTGATATTGGAGTTTGATAGAATAGCATCGAATCTATAGATTGCAATAGGCAGTATGGCCATTTTATAAATACTTACTCTTTCAGTTCACGAACTTGGATTGTTTTTTTCATTTGTTTGTGTGATCTATTATTTAGCAGCTTTTGTAGTTCTCCTTGTAGAGATCTTTCATCTCCTTGGTTATGGGTTTTCTAGGTATTTTATTTTTGTGTGTGTGGGGCTAATGTAAATGAGATTGTTTCTTGATTTGACTCTCAGCATGAACATTATTGGTGCATAGAAATGCTACTGATTTTTGTACATTGATTTTGTGTCCTGAAGCTTTGTTGAAGTCATTTATCAGTTCCAGGAGTCTTTTGGTGGATTTCTTGGCATTTTCTATGTAGAGTATTGTATTATTCATGAAGAGAGGTAGTTTCTCCTATTTGGATATCTTTATTTCTTTTTCTTGCCTGATTGCCTTGGCTAGAACTTCCAGTACTGTGTTGAATAGGAGTAGTAAGACTGAGCAATCTTGTCTTGTTCCAGATCTCAAAAGGACTGCTTCCAATTTCTGTCCATTCAGCCTAATGTCAGCTGTGGGTTTGTTATAGATGGCTCTTAATATTTTGAGGTTTGTTCATTTAATCCTAGTTTCCTTAGGGTTTTTATTATGAAGAAATTTTGGATTTTATCAAAAGCTGTTTCTATGTATATTGAGATGATCATATGGTTTCTGGTTTCAATTTTTTATAAGATAAATCACATTTATTGATTTGCACATGTTGAACTAGGCTTGCATCCCAGGATTGAAACTTACTTGATCATAGTGCATTAACTTTTTGATGTGCTGTTGAATTCAGTTTGCTAGTAATTTGTTCAGGATTTTTGCATCTATGTTCATCAGGGTTGTTGACCTGTAATTTTCTTTTTTCAATGGTTTTTGCCAGGTTTTGGCATGAGGGTGATGTTGACTTTGTTGAATGAATTGAGAAGGGATCTCTTCTCCTTGATTTTAAAACATAGTTTCAGAATCATCGGTAGCAACTCTCTGTATGTTCAGTAGCATTTGGTTGTGAATCCATTTGGACTGGGGCTTTTTTGCTTGGTAGGTTTTTTACTACTGATTCAATTTTGGAATTTGATATTGGTCTGTTCAGTGTTTCAATTTCTTCCTAATTTAATTTTGGGAGATTTTGTGTTTCCAGGAATTTATGTATTCCCTCCAGATTTTCTAGATTGTGTGTGTAGAGGTGTTCACAATAGTGTCTGAAGATCTTTTGTGTTTCTGTGAGATCAGTTGTAATCTCACGTTTTTCTTTTCTAAGTGTGCTTATTTGTATCTTCTTTTTTCTTTGTTAATCTAGCTAGTGGTCTATCCTGTTGATCCTTTCAAAAAACCAACTTTTTATTTCATTGATTGTTTGTACTGGTTTTTTATTTTAGTTATTTATTTTTTTCTGCTGGCTTTGGGTTTAGTTTGTTCTTGTTTTCCTAGTTATTCTAGGTAGGGTAATATCATTGATTTGAAATCTTTCTTTTTGAGGTAAGCATTTAGAATTATAAACTTTCCTTTTAACGCTGTTCTGCTGTATCCCAGATATTTTGGTATGTTATGTCTCTAATTTAATTTATTTTAAAGATTTTTTTTTTTTTAATTTCTGTCTTGTTTTGTTGTTTACCTAAAATTCATTCAGGTACAAGTTGTTTAATTTCCGTGTAATTCTGTGCTTCTAAGAGATCATGGTATTGATTTTTATTTTTATTGCACTGTGGTTTCAGAGTATGGTTGGTATGATTTAGATTTTTTTAAAAATTTATTGAAGCATGCTTTACGCCTGAGTATGTGGTCAATATTGAAGTATCTTCCATGTGCAGATGAGAAGAACATACATTCTGTGGTTGAGGAATAGAATATTCTGTAGATATCCATCAGGTCCAGTTGATCAACTGTCAAATTTAAATCCAGAGTTTCCTTGTTAGTTTTCTGTCTTGACCATCCATCTAATGCTATCAGTGGGGTGCTGAAGTTTCACATTGCTATTTTGTGACTTTCTTTTTGTGGGCCTTGAAGTACTTGTTTTATGAATCTGGGTACTCTAACGTTGGGCGTGTATTTACTTAGGATAGTTAAGTATTCTTGCTGAATTGTGTGTTTTATCATTATATAATGCTCTTCTTTGTCCTGTTTAAACTGCTGTTGGTTTAAAGTCTATTTTATTTGATGTTAGAATCGTTACCCTTGCTTATCGTCTTTTGTTCACGTGGTAGCTCTTTCTTTAACCATTTGCTTGGAACCTATAGGTGTCATGAAATGTGAGATGGTTTTCTTGAAGATGGTAGACAGATGGATTCTTTAAAAAAATCCAATTTGCTACTCTGTGCCTGTGAAGTGGAGTTTTTAGACTGTTTATATTTAATGTTAACGTTTATATGTGAGGTTTTGATCCTATCAAGACATTGCCGCCTGGTTGCATTGTGGTTTCTATTGTGTTTTGCTTCATAGGGTCTGTGGGCTATGTACCTAAAATGTTCTGTTTTTTTTTTTTTTTTTTTTTTTTTTTTCTTTTTATGGTAGCGTGTATTACTCTTATGTTTCCAGATGTGTGTGTAAGCATGGAACTGAGAAACCTCCCCAGCTTCAGTTGTCTGCGTGGTGATGAGGAGTGACTTAAGTTCCTAATTCAAGAGAATAGTTGCTCTGGATGCCTGGAGATTTGCCTGGGTATGGAGCAGAGAGGGACCCCCTGCACCAAGATTTCTGCACAGGAGGGGTAGGGCATTTCAGGATGCTGAACCAGGCAAGCAGGTGCTCTTGAAAGCCTGGAAATCTGCCTGGGTGTGGAGCAGAGAGTGTCCCTCCAAAACCAAGATCTCTGCACAGAAAGGATGGGATGGGCAAAGCTACCGATCGAGGTGAGCAGGTGCTTCAATTCCTGGAGATCTGCCTGAGCATGGAGCAGAGAGAGCCGTGCTGCACCAAGATCTATATCCAGGAAGGATGGGGTGGCACAGGCTACTGACCTGAGTGAACAGGTGTTCTGAATGTCTGGAATTCTGTCTGGGCATGGAGCGGAGATTGTCATAATCTATGTCTAGGAAGGGTGAAGTTGGCCAGGCTGCTGAACCAGGTAAATGGGTGCTCAAAATGCATGGATTTCAGCCTGAGAATTAGAGCAAAGGGAGCCTCACTATACCAAAATCCTGGAGGAGCAGGTTGGGGCAGCCAGCGATGGCATATACAGGTCAGTTCCAGGTCACCAAGTTTGCTCTGGCTGCAAGCATTCTGCCCAGGAGAAACTGCAGCTATAATAGCTCACTTTCCACCTTAGGCTTGTGACTGGGAAGAGCACAAAATCAGTGCCTTCTGCTAAGATGATTTCCTTAGTTATGGATGTGGAGGTCCCTACTCCACTTCAGAGTAGGTGCTCTAATCTCTGCCCCAAGACACAAATGCTTGCACAGCCATGCTTCCTGGTCACCAAATGACTAACTTTGTGTGCATCTGGATTTAAGACAATCCTAAGCAAAAAGAACAAAGCTGGAGGCATCACACTACCTGACTTCAAACTATATTACAAGTCTACAATAACCAAAATGGCATAGTACTGTTACCAAAACAGACATATAGAACAACGAAATAGAACAGAGACCTCAGAAAGAACACCACACATCTACAACCATCTGGTCTTCGAAAAACCTGAGAAAAACAAGCCATGGGGGAAAGGATTCTCTATTTAATAAATGGTGCTAGGAAAATTGGCAAGCCATCTGCAGAAAACTGAAACTGGACCTGTTCCTCACACCTCATGCAAAAATTAACTCAAGATGGATTAGTGACTTAAATGTAAAACCCAAAGCCGTAAAGACTCTAGAGGAAAGCCTAAGCAGTACCATTCCGGGCATACTCATGGGCAAAGACTTCATGATGAAAACACCAAAAGCAATTTCAACAAAAGCCAAAATTGACAAATGGAATATAATTAAACTAGAGAGTTTTCGCATAGCAAAAGAAACTAGCAGCAGAGTGAACAGGCAACCTACAGAATGGGAGAAAAATTTTGCAACCTACCCATCTGACAAAGGTCTAATATCCAGAATTAAAAAGGAACTTAAACAAATTTACAAGAAAAAAGCAACCTCATTAAAAAGTGGAAAAAGGATGTGAACAGACATTTCTCAAAAGAAGATATTTAGGTCAGGGATGATGGCTCAAGCATGTAATCCCAGCACTTTGGGAGGCTGAGGCAGGCGGATCACGAGGTCAGGAATTTGAGACCAGCCTGACCAAGATGGTGAAACCTCATCTCTACTAAAAATACAAAAATTAGCCGGATGCGCTGGTGTGCATCTGTAATTCCAGCTATTCAGGAGGCTGAGTCAGGAGAACCCCTTGAACTCAGGAGGCGGAGGTTGCAGTGAGCTGAGATCACTCCACTACACTCCAGCCTGGGCGACAGAACAATAATCCGTCAAAAAAAAAAAAAATAAAAAAATAAAGATATTTATGTAGCCAACAAACATATGAAAAAAAAAAAAAACAAAAAAACAAAGCTCAACATCACTGATCATTAGAGAAATGCAAATCAAAACCACAATGAGATACCATCTCATGCCATTCAGAATGGTTATTATTAAAAAGTCAAGAAACAATAGATGCTGGCAGGGCTGTGGAGAAATAGGTATGCTTTTACACTGTTAGTAGAAATGTAAATTAGTTTAACCATTGTGGAAGACAGTATGGCAATTCCTTAAGGATCTAGAACCAGAAATACCATTTGACCCAGCAATCCTACTACTGGGTATATACCCAAAGGAATATAAATCATTCTACTATAAAGACACATGCATGCGTATGTTTATTGCAGCACCATTTACAATAGCAGAGATGTGGAACAAACCCAAATGCCTGTCAATGATAGACTGGATGAAGAAAATGTGGTACATATACACTAAGGAACACTATGCAGCCATAAAAAAGAATGAGATAGGGTCCTTTGCAGGGACATGGATGAAACCAGAAGCCATCATTCTCAGCAAACTAACACAGGAACAGAAAACCAAACACCACATGTTCTCACTTATAAGTGAGAGTTGAACGATGAGAACACATGGAGACAGAAAGGGGAACAACACACACACCGGGGCCAATCGGGGGTAAGGGGGCAAAGGGAGGGAGAGCATTAGGACAAATACCTAATGGATGTGGGGCTTAAAACCTAGATGACAGGTTGATAGGTGCAGCAAACCACCATGGCACACATATACCTATGTAACAATACTACACGTTCTGCATTTGTATCCCAGAACTTAAAGCAAAATAGTTTTTTTTTAATAAAGGAAGTAAATGAACAAGAGCAGTAAAAGTAAACTTCTAAGTTAGAATTCTATACCTATTACAATATTCTTCAAAATGAGGATTAAAGACATTCTAGAAAACAATAATTTCAGAAATCCAGCACTGGCAGATCCAGATGCACAAAGGAAGTGATTAGGACTTGATCTTTATTATTATTAATATTATTATACTTTTAGTTCTAGTGTACACGTGCAGAATGTGCAGGTTTGTTACATATGTATACACGTGCCATATTGGTTTGCTGCACCCATTAACTCATCATTGATCTTATTCCATCTCATGGCTCTACCTTCCTTTCTGTTGACTTTTTCATATGGTTCATTATTAATGATGACCATAGGTGGAATCAACCTTATATTTTGATAATTCTGAGTTGAATCAATAAACAGAGATCTTTTCCAACAGTTCAAACTAGAAGTTGGTTATATTTTCAAACTAACTGCTAAAGCCTAAGGATTCAAGGTTATGATTTTCCAGGCACTGGTCACATGGAGCATCTAGTTTGGGGTCATGTTAGCTCACCCAAATCCCCTGGAAGTGGTGGTTCCCCAAAAGAAAGTGGAGTTATATTATTTACAATATGGGGAAAGGTGGAAAAGCAAAGAGAATAAGTGACCATTTTCTTTCCCTGTGGCACATTTGCAGGTTCCTCTGGGTCCCATACATTATCTTATGTAAATCAGCATCTCTAAAAAGGTTTGATGAGTTTCTTAAGCTTTGGAGTCTCAAAGTCGTATCTCAGACACAAATTCAAGGAAGATAACACAGTTTACTCTTATTTAGTCTGTGTAATGTCTTCACATGGCCATTCTTGGTAGGTAATAATCTCAACTTTTCTCAGCCCACATTGAGCTGGCTCCTTCCTTCCTACTTGCCTGTCTGTACCTGTCTTTCTCCCTCCCTCCCTCCCTATATTTATATATACCCAAAGGAATATAAATCATTCTACTATAAAGACACATGCATACATATGTTTATTGCGGCACTATTTGCAATAGCAAAGACATGGAACAAACTCAAATGCCTGCCTCCCTCCCTCCCTCCCTCCCTCCCGTCCTCCCTCCCTTCCTCCCTTCCTTCCTTATTTCCTTCCTTCCCTGCCTCCCTCCCTCCCTTCTTCCATCTTTCCTTTTCTTCTTTTCTATTTTTTCCCTTCCTTTCTCTCATTTTTGTTTATTTTTTCCAAATATTTTTCCTGCATTTATTTGTCCAAGATGACTCCCTCCTAACCCAAGGTTTTCTTCTAGAAACTTACAAGGAAAATTCAGCTTTTTGCATCTTTATTATTTTGTATTTATACTTGATTGTACAGTTTTCTTTTCTTTTCAAGTGTCTATAACAGTCTTTGCTTTTTTATATAATTTTAAACTCCTCATATTAGTTAATTCTTTTCTCATAGGCATATGCCTCTTTCATTCATCAAGACTATTCTAGAAACCCCCTATTCACCTTCAGTGGTTAGATCAAACTTCCATTTTTTGGAGAAGGTTTCCCCAAAGTTTCCAAAGCCCTAGAAAATAAGTTTTACATATAAAACTTTCACTTCATTTAGATGGCACTGCAATTTTCTGAGATGTCTTTCCTTAACAAGGTAATCTCTTCCTTGATTACCTTGATGGTAAGGACTATGTTATATTAAGTATTATATCCTTAGTCTGCCACAGTACCTAGCACACATTACTTGCTGAATATATATTTGCTGAGATGCATGGAAAAGAGAAAAAACAAAGGATTTGGGATTAACTCTGCAAAGCAAACATTCTTCTTTTTCTAGATCATTTTGACATTATTTTATCTACCTTCAACTATCTACTCTTTTTAAAATTGTTTTATAATTTTTCTGGGAATATACATTTATGAAATAGTATAATATGATAGTGAAATCGTTTTTTCTATCAGATCTTTAGACCATTTAAAAAGTAATTATATGAACTTACAGTGTTATTAATTATGTTCATTGAATTGGCATTTCCATTATGAATCCATTTTTAATTAGATTGGACACATTTTATCAATATTTCATCTGAGAGAAGCAGACTGTATAAAGGTCCTTGCAAAAAAATACGTACCAGATGAAATGCAAAACTTCTATACACAGTGATGCTAGCCATGATTGGAAATCTGATAAGGCTTCTGAAAAATTTCACCGACTTAAATATGGTCTTCACTAACAAAGAAAATAGGTAATTCAGAGATTATCCTGATTTGTAATAGCCAAAAAAGTCTAGACAGTATGTAAATAGTTGACTGTGTTGCTCAATTTTCTTCTCCATTAGGTTTGTGAGGGAGAAAAAGACTGAAGGAGAAATTCTCAAGTTGAAGCCTTACTGCCATTAACCGACAAAGAGCTAGGAAAGAAAAGCCATGTTGCCATGGTAGTATAGAATGTTGGTATCAGTCAAGACTCTTGAATATGAGTGTCAGAGCCCTAACTGAAGTGGCTTAAAAAAAACAAGGTAGATCTGTGGGCTCTTATAAATGCAAAGACAAAGATCTTCTTGCTGGATCTAAAGCTAAGACAAAATACACTTGAGTTTTACTAGTATTCTAGGCCAGTAGTTAACAAACTAAACCAGATAATAAATAGTTTAGGCTATGAGGGCCTTATTAGGTCTCTGTTGCATATTCTTGCTTTTTTGTAGTTTTCACAACCTTTTAAAATATAAAAATCAATTTTAGCTCATAAGTCATACAAAAACAGGCCATGGAATTTGGCCTACACAACATAGATTGCCAACTCGTGATAAATTAAAATCTGTATTCAAAATTTTGTTAATTCTTCCAATAACATTTTTATTACCATTTTTCCAGGTGTAGGACTCATTCATAATAACTTATTGCATTTAGTTATCATGAATCTTTAGTCTGTTTAAAAACACATATTAGAGTTTTTTCCTTTTTTTTTCCCTGTGAGATGGTAGATTAAAGGCCTTTAGCATGCCTCAGCCACGTGAAAATAGCAAGATAGTCCATAAGGACATCCCACATTGAGGAGAGAATGCCAGCACAGAATCCCCAAGGTGACTGCCTGAGAAAAGTAGATGAAGCCTCTGTATGTGAGAGAGGCAGAGCCTCCCTCTGTGTATCACATTTCCAATAGAGGTCTGAGAAACCCAGGCCATGGGAGAGCCTTCGTTTCTCCCTAGACCTGGAGTTAATCTGAGGAAAGTTTTGGAGATGCTGTGAGGAAAAGCCACCAGAAAATGATGCAGACATTTTCTAAAATCTGAGACTGACAGCAGGAAACCATTTTTTCTTTATTTTATTTTATTTTATTTTATTTTGTTTCATTTTGTTTTGTTTTACATTAAGTTCTAGGATACATGTACAGAAACTGCAGGTTTGTTACATAGGTATACATGTGCCATGGTGGTTTGCTGCACTTATCAACCCATCATCTAGGTATTAGGCTCCACATGAATTAGGTACTTGTCCTCATGCTCTCCCTCCCCTTTTCCCCTCACCCTCTGACTGGCCCCGGTGTGTGTTGTTCCCCTCCTTGTGTCCATGTGTTCTCATTGTTTAACTCCCACTTATGAGTGAGAACATGTGGTGTTTGGTTTTCCATTCCTGTGTTAGTTTGCTGATGATGATGGGTTCCTGCTTCAACCATGTCCCTGCAAAAGACATGATGTCATTCCTTTTTATAGCTGCATAGTATTCCATGGTGTATATGTGCCACATTATCTTTATCCAGTCTATCATTGATGGGCATTTGGGTTTGTTCCATGTCTTTGCTATTGTAAATAGTGCTGCAATAAACATGTATGCATGCATCTTTGTAGCAGAATGATTTATATCCCTTTGGGTATATTGGGATTGCTGGGTCAAATGGTATATCTGGTTCCTAGATCCTTGAGGAATTGCCACACTGTCTCCCACAATGGGTGAACAAATTTACATTCCCACCAACAGTTTGGAAAAGCTTTCATATTTCTCCACAGCCTTGCCAGCATCTATTGTTTTCTGATTTTTTAAAAATTGCCACTCTGAATGGCATGAGATGGTATCTCATTATGGTTTTGATTTGTATTTCTCTAATCAGTGATATTGAGTTTTCTTTTTTTCATGTTTATTGGCTAGAGAAATGTCTTTTGAGAAATGTCTGTTTATAACCTTTGCCCACATTCTGATGTTTTTTGTTTTTTGTTTTTCCTGTAAATTTAAGTTTCTTGTAGAGTCTCTATATTAGACCTTTATCAGATGAGTAAATTGCAAAATTTTTTCCACATTCTGTAGGTTGCCTGTTCACTCTGCTGCTAGTTTCTTTTGTGGTACAGAAGCTCTTTAATTTAATTAGATGCCATTTGTCAATTTTGGCTTTTGTTGCAATTCCTTTTGGTGTTTTTGTCATGAAGTCCTGATGGATAAGCTTTTTGATGTGCTGCTGGATTTGGTTTGCCAGTATTTAATCAAGGATTTTGCACTGTTGTTCGTCAGAGATATTGGCTTAAAGTTTTATTTTTTTCTGTCTCTGCCAGATTTTTCTATTTGGGTAAAATTAGTTAGAGAAGCGTCCCTCTTTTCAAACTGTTTGAAATAGTTTCAGAAGGAATGGTACCAGTTTCTTGTTTTATCTTTGGTAGAATTTGGCTGTGAATTGGTCTGGTCTTGGACTTTTCTTTGGTTGGTAGGCTATTAATTACTGCCTCAATTTCAGAACTTCTTATTGGTCTATTCAGGAATTTGACTTATTCCTGGTTTAGTCTTGGGAGGGTGTATGTGTCCAGGAATTTTAGTCTTGGGAGGGTGTATGTGTTCAGGAATTTATCTATTTCTTCTAGATCTTCTAGTTTGCAGAGGAGTGTTTATAGTATTCTATGATGGTAGTTTATATTTCTGTGGGGTCGGTGATGATATCCCCTTTATCATTTTTATTGTGTCTATTTGATTCTTCTCTCTTTTCTTCTATATTAGCCTATCTAACTGGTCTATTTTGTTTTTCTCAAAAAATTTTTTCATTGACTTTTTTAAGGGGTTATTATTATTATTATACTTTAAGTTCTGGGACACATGTGCAGAGAGTGCAGGTTTGTAACATAGGTATACATGTGCCATGGTGGTTTGCTGCACCCATCAACCCGTCATCTACATTAGGTATTTCTCCTAATGCTATACCTCCCCTTGCCTGACAGACCCCAGTGTGTGATGTCCCATCCCCGTGCCCATATGTTCTCATTGTTCAACTCCACTTATGAGTGAGAACATGTGGTGTTTGGTTTTCTGTTCCTGTGTTAGTTCGCTGAGAATGATGATTTCCAGCTTCATCCATGTCCCTGCAAAGGACATGAACTCATTTATTATGACTGCATAGTATTCCATGGTGTATATGTACCACATTTCCTTTATGCAGTCTATCATTGACTGGCATTTGTGTTGGTTCCAAGTCTTTGCTATTGTGAATAGTGCTGCAATAAACATACATGTGCATGTGTCTGCATAGTAGAATAATTTATAATCCTTTGGGTATATAACAAGTAAACAGATTGTTGGGTCAAATGCTATTTCTAGTTCTAGATCACTGAGGAATCGCCACACTGTCTTCCACGATGTTTGAACAAATTTATACTCCCACCAGCAGTGTAAAAGTGTTCTGGTTTCTCCATATCGACTCCAGCATCTGTTTTTTCCTGACTTACTAATGATTGCCATTCTAACTGGCATGGGATGGTGTCTCACTGTGGTTTTGTTTTGCATTTCTCTAATGACGAGTAACAATGTGGTTTTTTTTCATGTTTGTTGGCCACATAAATGTCTTCTTTTGAGAAGTGTCTGTTCATATCCTATGCCCACTTTTTGATGGGGTTGTTTTTTCTTGTAAATTTGTTTAAGTTCCTTGTAGATTCTGGATATTAGACCTTTGTCAGATGGATAGATTGCAAACATTTTCTCCCATACTGTAGTTTGCCTGTTTACTGATGATAGTTTCTTTTGCTGTGCAGAAGCTCTTTAGTTTAGATTCCATTTGTCAGTTTTGGCTTTTGTTGCAATTGCTTTTGGTCAGTTCTCTAGTCAGTTCTGATGGCAGAACCTGGATACCTCAGTTGCCAGTGCAGGATTCGCATGCTGTTATGTTTGTTTTCGATGAGTGCCTCCACTCACCACTGCTTCTAGTTGGTCATCTTGGCCCCAATCCCATTTATTTTCTTTTAGCTTATTAAAAATGTCATTCCATCATCTTATTGTTTCTATCATTTTAGTTAAATAAAAATCTGTTGGTTTTATTTTCATGATTTAAAACTAATGTCTATATTCTCTCTCCATTTAAGATTGTTTCTTTTCTTTTTTTCAAACTTTGACTATAATATGCCTGGGTGTGGTTCCCTTGTATTTATCCTCCGTGGGATTTGCTGAGCTTCTTGAAACTGTGGGTTGATGTTTTGGGGTTTTTATAATCAGCTGTAGACAATTCTCAACAATTTGACTTCAAGTATCATTTGTATCTCATTTTCTTTACCCTCTGCAACTCCAAATACATGTATGTTGTACATTTTCCATATATTTCTTATGCAACTTTCTATTTTTCAAACAAATTTTCTATTTGTGTGCTTTAGTCTGTTTTTTTCCTGTCTACTTTCTTATTCACCATTAATATCAGTTTAATATTTTTCAGTTTTGTAATATTTGATTTTTAAAAACTGAGTACAGATTTCTGTTGAAACTCTCCATTTTGTCACCTATTTTCTTGCACACATGAGTCATAATTTTCTTCAAATTTGTGTCTGATATCTCAAATATTGGTGTTATCTGTAGACAGGTTTTTGTTGCTTTTTTGTCTTCATTACTTTTTTTGTCATTCCTGGTAATTTTTGATTAAATATTTGTAGGAAAAATTGTAGAGGTTCTGGATGATGTTATAGTCTTCAAGAGATTTATTTACCCTCTCCTCTGACTGTTAGCTAGAGTTGAGCATATACACCCAATACAATTGAGGGGGAGAGGTTTTTTAAAAGATCAGTGTAAAGATCAAAAATCCTATGGTGTAGGTCTCCAGCGGTTCCAACTGAGAACCTGGAGTGCTTATTATGACTCTTTCTCCTTAGTGGATCCTGAACTTCAGTTTCTATTACTTAGTATCACTGAAATGCTGAAATGTCTGTCCTGTTTAATACTCATTGAATTCTTATTCCTAAAAGGCAAAAATTGTTTGGTACTCAGTGACTCCTTTCTTCTTTAGATGTAGCATACACTTTCCAGTTCACTACAGATCCCACCACTCGATACTGTTTTGCACCCAACTAGCCTTATTCATTTTCATTACCCATACTTGTTTATAGTCATTTGATTTCTACATCGTCAAATCAAGTAGGACAATAGGATATTCTCTGTTCTTCAGACTATACAGAGGAAGAAGCTTCTGAGGCAATAAAAGGGATTTATGTTAGGCATAAAGTGAGGCACAGCTTAAGAATTTGCAGATGCTTCCATGAGAAACCTACTGAGTTTTAGGCTGTGTCTTTCCCCTCTATTCTCCCAGGAATGTTGATCCCTCTCATACTAGCAACCTTGGCAGCCTTAAACTTCAATGTTGTCTCTATAGTCCTGTGGAATTGCCAAAACACTCCAATGACTTTTCTACCTTTTTATAGCTGCCTATTCACTATTGGCTTCTTAGCCTCTTCTCTTCTGCTGAAAATGGACAAATTCTCCCAGTAGAAAAGTGGTATTCGGTAAGTGCAACTTATCTCAATGAGCTTCACTTTTCTAAGATATTGACCTCCCATATCCTAGTTGCAAAGTTGTTTTTACTGTCTCTAAACAGACTGTGGTGTGTGTGTGTGTGTGTGTGTGTGTGTGAGAGAGAGAGAGAGAGTTGGCTTTTTAGTTGCTGTCAGTGAGAAATGCTACTCTATCATAGCTTGAAGCCAAAGAACTTTTACCTGCATATTATTTTAGACATTGGTTCATTGCATATAAAAGTTCAGATTTTTTCCTCCTGAAAAATAACCAACTATGGCAACATAAGATTCTTATTTCATTCCACCAGGCATGCGTTTTCCAAGACACACAATCATCACCCCTCTGTATTGTCTTTCACTCTTCTAGCTTCACTTATTTCCATCACCTTCATGTCCCTCTGTAATAATTTTATTTTGCATATATTGAAGTGTATTAAGAGAATCGTATGTTCTCTGCCCTTCAAGCTTCAATAGAGGAAAGGAACTTCAGTGGCCATAAATGGGATTTTTCTTAGACATAAAACATTTCCACATTGTAGGTACTATTCAATATAGGCAAGGTATTTCTAGAATATGTTACAAATACAGTAGACGCTCTATCCCTGTAGTATAGATCGGACTATGTTAGGTGGACTTGGTGACTATAGCTTCATTAACCCCTGGCACGATGCTTAAAAAAAAGAACATGTAATAATTATTCAGAGATTTGGTATAAATGTCCATCATCCTTTCAATCATTCATTTAGTCAATGTTATTACATATGCTGGCCTAGTTTTTAGGCACTCAGAATCAATGTAAGCTTTGGTTTGTCAGGATAATAAAGATAATACATGAATAAAGAAACAAATATGTTAACTTAAGATAATCTTGAGTACTTATGATAAGCAGAATAATGGCTCTAAAAGATATCCACGTTCTAATGTGTAGGATTTGTAAATATGTTACTTTACATGACAAAGGGGACTTTGCAGGTGTCACTAAGGTTTAGAACTTTAAAATGGGGAGATTATCTTGCATTAACCTGAATCTGAGTCTTTAAAAACTGAGAATCTTTCTTGGCTGCAGTCAGAGATAGATATAACTACAAAAGAAAGGATCAGAGAGATGCAGCGTTGTTGGCTTTTAATGTAGACAAAAGGGTCTGGGAGCCAAGGTTTGTGGATGGCTTTGAAGAACTAGTCAAGAGAGAAAAATGGCTTATTACCCAAAGCCTCTAGAAAGAAATGAAGGTTTGTTAACATGTTAATCTTAACCTTAGTAAGATACTTGGACTTTTGAACTACAGAATTGTAAGATAATCCAGTTGTATTGTCTTAATCTACTAGGTTTGTGACAATTTGTTACAGCAACAACAGAAAACTGATAAAATATTATAAAGAACATAATACAGGTTAGTGACATAGAAAATGGTGGTGTTGTTAAGATGCCAACGCTAGCTGGGGTGATGATAGAAAGCTTCCCAACAAGGAAACATGACAAGTAAGTCAGGAGACAATATAGGGAATCTTTGCCACTTGGGGACTGAAAAGAATATCAGTGTAACTCGAGGCTAACTGAAGAGTGAGATGTATGTGTTTGGGGTGGGCATAGAGACTAGCGGATTGGAAAAATGATGGACAGAGCATCAAACAGGTGCCAGATTGTGTAGGTCCCAGTAAAGTATTTGAATTTTGTTCTTATTTTGTTTAGAGGCTTTTTAGCAGGAGAATGATATAATTTTATTGGCCTTCTAGGTTCCATCTGCAGAAAATCTGATTTACTGAGCTTCTAAAGGGATCTGAGGATCTGTATTTGTGTAAGCATCCCAACTATTTCTGATGCAGGTGATCTTTGGATCACCTTGTGACAAATGCTGGTTCAATTTCTATATATCTTTTGGGATTTCCCCCCGCCTGCCACCACCCCCGGCTCATATAGATGTTTTTCCTGTTCCTGCCCCAATGCTTTTTCTTCCTTGCAGATACTTTCCAAAAATATATCATAATCTTGAGAGCATGGAACATTTTTTAGGTTCCTTCCATCTTGCTTATGGACCCTAGCATGATTTGGGGCACAGACGACAACTCTGTATGCATTTGTTTAATTGAATTGAGCAATGTTTGTATAATGTCACAATTCTAGGTCACCTCTTTTCCAGGTAGAATATGTATATATATAGACACACACACATATATATATACACATATATATATATGCACTTTTAATGATACTTACACTGTGGAAATTATACTTCTGTGGAAATTCTACTTTTTCTCTTGTTTTCATTGCATCCTTTAGGACTATGCAACCTTTTTTTAAAAAAAAAGAAAAAAGAAAAAAATTGCTCTTGATAAAGGGAATAGGCTTATATCTTTGTCTGAAGAAGCAATATATTGTTTCTTTTGTGGTGGAGTGGGATATGAGGAATACAAAAGTGGAGAGATTGGGCTGGGGAAAGGATGAATCTCTAAAATAGTCCAAACCTATAAGTTAGATTTAGAAGAATAGACCACGACTTGGAACACCATGGAGTTTGGAGATGCCTTTACAAACCACCACAATCTTTTCTTCTGTATATACAGCCATCACCCTTGATTTGACCTTCTTACTTCTTTAAAGATAACCCCACAGAGCTCTTGGTGATGCTTACTTGTGAAAGCAATTCCTTATCACTCTCCATAGCCACCCAAGTCAAGTAGGGAGTGTGGAGAGGAGTCCCGCATTTAAAAAAGGAAACCAACTTTATCTGTCTTAATTTTCTTCAGCTAGTATGATTGAAAGCCAGCAATATTTTTTAAATTGGTAATCTTTCTTTCCTCATAACTATGTTTATTTGTGGGGACTGATGATTGCCACGCATACTTTCTGTTTAAAGATATGCTTGTTTCAGGGATTTCAAAATCATCTTTGATCTTATGCAGAACTCAGGAGCTATATGTGGAGTCACTTTTTGAATTCTCATATAATTTTTCTTTCATGTCTGACTTTGGTAAAGGATTGTGCTTGCAGTTTTTACAGAAGAATTATCTTTAATTGAGAGCATTAAATAGATACGACTGAATATTCTTATATAATTGTCCTGAGGATATGTCTACAAGGAGAACTGATATAATCATCTTGGTAATCCGGGCTCCTGGACCCTTTCTGTTTTGTACTGGTGTGTCCTGAATGTTCTGTGTCCTCTTCTGTCCATGATGGCAGTTGTATGCATGCGCTATTTAGAACACAACAGTGTGTCTCTTTGGAAGCCTACCCATCAACTCCTGTCCCTGAATACATGAAGGACATGAAAATGGGAAAGAAAACTAATACCAAATTAGAGCCAAAGCCCAGTTATCCATAGAATGTACTTTCGGCTTTCTAATTTGTACTCTTTACTACAATGATCTTTCAAAAATATAGATCTGATGCTGGCAGTTGCAAGCTCAAAATCTTCCATGGTTTCCCTTGCCTGTGGAAGAAAATATAAATTTCTTACCTTTAAATAGGGCAATCACTGAATTCATTATCAAAACTGTGGCATTTGGATAGTACAAGGAATGTACAAGAAATGTTATGAATGACAATATTTAGTGACAGAATTAAATCCATACTGCTCTGGGCAAATGGGACAAAATACCTTCAAACTCATTCTCTGTCTCTCTCAGTCACTGTGCTCCAATCACCGTGCCCTTTCCAGATCCATAAAAGTGCGAAGCTTTCCCACTCCATGGCCCTTGCTCACAGTATCTGTGTTCTCTAAAATATCTTTCATGTAGCTCCTTGCTTGGCTGGCTCCTCATCCATTAGGTCTCAGTTTAAAAATTTCTGATCATCACTTTCATGACTTACGCTCACTTTATAATGCTGTATCATGGGCTACTGATTATTTTTCTGATAGCAATTATTATAATAAGAAACTCTATTTTTTGCCTGTCTGCTAACTTTTCAGTGAACTAGCTCTCCCTCGTATTCAGTCTGTATGGAAGGTACACATCTTCATACCCTCTCTTGTTGCTTTTTAGGGTTTCAGTCACACAATGAGGCTGACTTATCTTGTCTCAATTCCAACTGCCAGAGGGGTACTTATTGCCTCAGCTTGGTTCAGGTGATCTGCTCTGGTGCAGTCAAGCATGGTAGGGCCATTGTTCAAAGTATATAAGCATCCATACCAAGAGCCCACATTTTTGGATGGGGAAATTAAGAAGGAATGGGGGAAGTCATGTACTCTAAAAGGTGTCTTGACACATCCCCAGATGGTTTCCTTTCTTTCTTTATGTCTGTGGTTTGCTAAGATTCTGGTGCTGTGCTCCCATTTTTTGTTTGCTCTTTTAGTTTCTGGCTAGATCTAGTTACATATTACATTCAATTCTTTTGAATGGACCAATTTGGAATTGTTTTCTCAGTGATTTATCCAGTTTTACTGAATTAAATGGTTGTTTTGGCATTTTTCATAACAAACTGATTCCAACCTAATGAATCATTTGTTTGATCAAAACATGTGTGCCGTACCAATATTCTGAACATGACCCCTACCATTAGGCCAAGGGATTTATTTTGACATTAGCCATTTTTTCTTTGGAAATTGGAGGGTTTTCTCTTTGTTGATTATGTGTAATTATTTTATTCACATAGGCAGATTAAAATCAAATGCATATTATGATTCTACTGTTTCTACAGCTCAATCTATCAGTTTTTTTCCCCTTTTGCACAAAAAGTTAATTAAACACGAATGTCCTGCTCAGAGTTAGGAGGCTCAGGTTCTAGGTTGAGTCCTGTCATTAACAGTGGGATAGTGGTTACCCTATGAAATTGTTCCTTGTCTTTGAAATAAAAGAATTGATTAAGATTATTTTTAAGTTGCCTTCCTGCCCTAAAATTTTGAGATGCTGTGACTACCTGAGAAGGGATAATTATATTTTTCAGCTAGTAATTAGTTTTGAAAAAGGCTTTGGATAAACTACTTCAAAGATAAACTCTTTAGGGGAAGTTTGAGTGTGTATGTATGTGTCAGTGGTGTTAACTATATTTTAAAGAATTAAACATTGTAAGAGGAGTGACTCAAGTCCTAAAGTAGATGAGTTTTTCAGAATCAGTTTTCTCTATAAAAACAGAATTCAATGACTTTTTATTCACATTTTGTCTGGGGGTAAAAACAAAGAGACAAAGTGACTGATGCCTGTTGACCTGATTCTTGTTCAGAAAACTCAATTAGATGACGGGGCCAAGAGACTGGCCAAAGTAGGAGTCATTATTTTTTACAGTAGATTAATGAGAATGAATTAGAGAAAGCTTTCTACTGTAAAAAGTCCTACTTGTGCTCTGTATTGAACATATGGTTCAATACAGAATAAAAGAAGTTGAAACAGTCATTGGATAACAAAGGCCAGAAACTATTCATGATGCAATCTCAAGGAGAGTGAGGGACACTCTGACCCACTTCCTTCCCACTTGGCATTTCCAGTAATGAGAATGAAGATGCTTTGTCAGTTGCAGAGCGACTTTCCTATAACCTCTCAAAGAGGGTTCACAACATCTCCCCACACACTAATGACATGAGCAATATTGCTCTTGGCACAGTCCCTCTCATGAGGAAGGTGACTATCCAGTCCTTCTTTCTAGAAGACGTTTGACAGCACTTAGCAATTCACAAACGTTTAATAAAGACATCTTGGAGAAAGGATTGCTATTAGGACATCCAGTGGCAGCTCGGTTCATGGATTTCCATGCCTCTAAATCTTATGTATATGCTTTAAATGTTGTTTTGGTTGGCTTCAGTTTTCAATTATTTTTACTAATGGAAGGGAATGGTTAATTTAATATAGAATATTTTTCAAGAATAATCTTGGCATTAGTATAAGTTTTGATACAGAGATTTTAACAAGAGTTTGCCTGATATTTTACAAATTCAGAACAATACTCACCCTAAATAAAAAGATAAACTGTGAAAACTAGAATGTTTCCCTTTAGAGT
Source organism: Chlorocebus sabaeus (assembly GCF_047675955.1). Lineage (NCBI taxonomy): Eukaryota > Metazoa > Chordata > Mammalia > Primates > Cercopithecidae > Chlorocebus > Chlorocebus sabaeus. Next base: position 37,430,270 of record NC_132926.1, on the reverse strand, counting down.
CTCCTAACTCAGAATTATTTCGTTTTTTAAATTCATTGCTAGAAATAGAGAATCACATCAGAGAGAGGAAAATTACTGGCCTAAAGCATGGCTAGCTTAACTCTACGATGGTCTTTGTATCTTCCTAGTCCCATTCAATTTAACACACATTTAGTAAGTACTTACTATATAGGAGGCATGGAATGTGAAGTGACACTCTACTCTGCCCTCAAAGAGCTGACAGTCTAGTGGAGGACACACACACCTAGGGAAATAATTAGAATACATTGTGACAAAGGCTGCATAGAACTTAGATGCAGAGATAAGGATTCAAGGTAGAAAGGTCCAGGAGAGTTACAGAGAAAAATATAATATTTGAGCTGGGTTAGAAGTCTCAGTAAAAAACTTTAATGTAGACAAGAGATGGGGAGGAGGGTTTCTAAGATAAAGGAACACTATAAGCATACCCACGGGGGTGTGCAAGTCAATGACTGGTTAAATAATGGAGACTAAAATCTTTTAAAACAAAAACAAAAGCAAACACAAAACAGAGACGAATTGGATGTGAATTAAACCAAGAGGTGTAGTGTGAATAGGATGAATAATGTTGAAAATCTGTAAACAGCTGAGTAAATCTCAGTCAGTCCTGCCTATTCTTCTGGGACATCTTGACCCTAAACTTAGCAAAGACCAAAGGTCTGTACACACCTGGAATTCTGCTTGTGGCAGAGCATGTCTGCATACTTAAGGGTTCACTTGAACTATGGGCAGCTAGCACTGTACTTGCTTAGGCCATGGTGTAGGGGGTCTAGAAATTTCAAACAAAATTTGTTTCCAGTAGCCTGAGATAGAAGATGCCTAACAAACATGGCATTTACCATTCTTTATCGAGTGCTTGCTAGTATAGAGAGCTTCGTGATGAGTGCTATAGAGGATTCTGCTTCAATAACTTACTGGATCTATGACCCAGAGAGAGTTATTTAATTTCCCTAGGCTTCAGTTTCCTCATCTGTAAAATGGGGTCAATCATACCAACCTCATGGAATTATTATGAACATAAAGTAAGTTAACATATGTCCATAGGACAATGCCTAGAATAAAACGATCCTCAGTAAGTGGTCATTTTTACTCCTTACTATTATATATTATTATTATTTGTACCATTTTCATTTTAGACATTGTATAAGACCTATCCATGAAGAACATATAGACTGGTTCAAGAGGCAAAACATAGGCACATAAGAGACAGCTAATAACTAAAGGCAATAGATAAGTGTGAATGAGACCTACGAACATTAAATGCTATAGATATTCTAAAAACAGAGAGACTTAAGATCCCAGAGACTCAGGGGTCCCTGGAGGACATCCACGGAGAAAAAGGAGTGGGAGATAAAGCTGAAAATGAGACTGCAACACAGAATTTCAAGAAGGTCTTCTCTTGAAAGAAAATAATGTCACTTCTTCACTTCGCAGGCTTTCTAGTTGTGATCAACTTATTCACGTGAGGCTGTGGCTATTAATTTATGCAGCATTACTACGTTCCCTCTCCACACACACATAAAGCCTTGTTTTAAAAGCAGTGCATGCTGATTGTAACAGACAAATAAAATGCAGAAAAACATAAAGAAGAGAATACAAAAGTATTCATTATATACTCTCTAAAGAAAACTTGTATTAATATTTTTGTGTATATAATACCAGATTTCATGCATTTTATATATATATATTTGCACATATAATATCTTTTGAAACAAAGTTAGATTTATAAATACATTTTTATACTGTTTTCCACTTAAGTAGTGTAGATATCTTTCTTTGTCAATAAGTATGTACAACATCATTTATAGTCGTTGCTTCATACTCCATCTTACCATATTCCATGAACCATGGTAAATTTAACCTTTTTATGAAGGATATTTAATTTGTTTCAATTTTTAAAACTTGTATATCAGGTGCTCTGGGTTTTTGGTTCAACATATAAGAAGCTTGGAAGTCACAACTTTGCCCTAACACGAAGTTAAAAAGCTGAACAAAGCGAAAATTCAGCTCTTCTTCGATCCTTAAGAGAAGTGAGGTTACAGGGCAAATCACTGTCCCCACAATCAAAGACACTGATAGGTGAATACAGAGAATGACAATTTACCAGAGCAGGAACCCAAGAGCAGAAACCCCTTTGGGAACCAATGCCAAGGCAGGGAAACCTGAACTGTAATTGAAAAATTGCTTGAGGCTCAGTGTGAACAATACTAAGTGCTAAAAACTCCAAGGAGATCCAATCATCAAGGGATCGGGGGCATGCTTTCATAGAGTTCCACAAAATCCTCACAGTGAATATCAGAGAAAAATCCTCTTGTGCTTTTGGTAGTGGGAGGGGAAAATGAACCATTTGAGATATATCAGAATATTCTTTTGTTCTCAAGTTTTGCAGTCAGGAAAAAAGACTTCATCAGTGCCTAACCTGCTGGGGTTTTATGAGAGCTTAACTGACCTCGGAGAAGGAGATTCTCAACTCCAGGCCCCTCTATCCTTCCATGTGGGAGAAAGGGATTACTCAACACCAGCCCACTATAGCCATCCTGTCTCACGTAAAGGGAGGGCAAAACATTGAGAAGCACTTATATGGTTCATAGTCCGAAGGCACAGTTCCACTAAAAGACAAGACCTAATTACAGGACTATAGTAAACTTCCCCTCCGCCCACAACTAACCACCACATTACTAAAGGCCTATTGCAGCAGTTCTTTCATTTCTAATTTTCTTTGCATTTTCTCTTTAGTTTTTCTAGTGAGAGATTTCCAATTTTGCCTTTTTTTTTTTTTTTAAGAACTTCAGTTTTGTTGATTTTCTTCTAGTGTTTTTCTATTCTCTGTTTGGTTAATATTTGCTCTAATCTTTGCTATGTCCTTCCATCTTCTATCTTTGTATTTAGTTTGTTCTTGTTCTGGTTTCTTAAGGTATAAAGCTCTGATGATTATTTGAGATCTCTTTTTCTTTTAACACAGACATTTACCCCTATAAACTTCTCTCTTAACACTGTTTTTGCTGTATTCCATAGGTATCGATGTGTTTTTACTTTCATTTGTCTCAAGATATTTATCTAATTATCCTTTTAATTTTTTCTTTGATCTATTGATTGTTTAGGAGTATGTTGTTTACTTAAACATATTTGTGAATTTTCAAATTGAGTTTGCTCTTGATTTTTAGTTTCATTTTATTAAAAAGATACTTGGTATTATGTCAATATTCTTATATTTAAGTCCCACTTGATGGCCTAACATGTGGTCTATAAATGTGTGTTTGAGGAAAATGTATGTTTGAGGAAAATGTATGTTCTGCTGCTGTTGGGTAGAAATTCTGCACACTGGATGGATATTTTCTCTTCTGTTTCCCTCCCCAGAGAGAAGCCTGGAGCTGGGATTTGTCTCCGGTCATGTTGCATTGAGCTGCAGGGAGCAGCTAGGGTAAGTAGATGCCACAAATTTATCTACTGGCTAAGATGGGTTGGTATTGCACTGAAAGGCAGGGGCCTCTTAATTTTTTTCTAGATTTCTCACAAAGGGAATTGATCCTTGTACAGTTGTTGAATAGTGTTTTTGAAGGGTAGGAGGCTTTCTGTTCTGCCATACTGCTGAAATCACCGTGAGTATCATCTTAAATCTTTGTTATTGTGGGTACTTAGGACTGGACTTATGTACAGCTTATCTCTGTGTCTTATGACTGCTGCATAGTGAATGATCATCAAATGTGTGATGGATGGATATAAACAGTGATCAAGGTAGGCATAAAATGGCCGGGTATATATTCTTGCACCTATTTCTTACATGGGCTTGGGTAACGTGAGGGCTGGTTTTAATAAGTACTTAAAAGTGATAATTTGTATTTTTTATGCTATTTTTCCATGTTCATCCTTGAAAGGAAAAATAAAGTACAGAAATCTCCAGGCTGATTTAGCAAGAGCAACTCAATGGGACTTACTTTTTCAATACTCATGTCATTGACTTCGTTTTCAGAGCTAGGATCACAGGATTATTTGACCTGTAATGTAGAGATCATCTAGCCAACTCCTCCCATCATTGATTTTACACATGAGGAGATCAAGGCCTGGGGAGTTTAAGGCTTGTTCAGAACTCTAATTGTTAATTAGAGGAGGAGCAAGCACTAGAACTAAAGCCACTTTGAGTTTGACTCTTTCTAACATATTAAACCATGTCTCAAGTTTGGAATAATTAAGAAGTGTGAGAAATGTCTCAAAATGTTTGAGTACAAAATGCATTTCAAAGGTGAATTTAATATTCAGTGATCATTATTTCAGATCTCCTGCTGTTAGAGAACAAGCCTGCCTAAAACCCCAGTGTTAACAGATGTCTGCTAAATACTTACTACTAATAATTGAAAGAGTAACAACAGTGCTGCAATTAGTCTACAGGAACATAACACACATACACACACGCACAGGGTGCGCACACAAATTTTTTCTATCACTTTATTTTGTGAGTATTAATGCATCTGTATAACACTTAGAATTAACATTCTGAAAGAAAATTGAAGAAAAAAGACTCAAAATAGAGTATACACTGGGGAGATTAGTTTAAGCTATTTAAAAATCATTAGCTAGACAGTACATTTTGGTTAGAGATTTCGGGGAAAATATGCTTATGAGAGCAAAGAAATAAAACAAAGATAATTCTAAGCAGGCTGTTTATTTGCACGGGAAGATTGGATGATGGCTCTAGCACTAGGGAAAGAAAATGACATGAAGATGATGTGACCAAGCATTTTCCTCAGTGTTTTCCGCTAATGCTCCTTCATTATTCAGCACAATTGTGGCTCATCTCTGAGGTTAGATATTTATTAAACTACTTACTCAAAAGCCTTAGTTTATCCATTCATTGACTCAATCATTCATTCATTTGACAGATACTTAAAAGCTCTGTTATTCTCTACTTACATATAAGAAAGGTAAACATGTGATCTGAACCATTGGAAATTTTATTTTAAAACATAAATAGAAACAGCATCAAGTGCTTATTATGTGCCAAGCATTTTCCCTATATAATATCTTCTTAATTCTTTAAAGCAACCTTACAAATGATATTTTATAATTGTCCTTTATTTTTATTGACAAGAGAACTGAAATAAAAAGAAATTATGTAACTTGTTCAAGGTCAGAAAATTAGTATTTTGAAGAGTCGAAAGGAAACCCAAGGTTTGACTCCAGAATATGTTATTTTAGCCACTATAAGATACTGCCTCTAATAGATAGAATTAGACAGTGGCTCTTAAGATTAGAGCAGTGGAGTTGTTATAAACACTTTTTAGAATCCAGCAGAATAAAACTATTGTCCCTCAACTCAGAACAAAAAAATGTGGTAATGGACATACACATGTATTTAAAATATATGTCAATCTTTTTATAACCTTTTGAATTTAATTCAAAGGCCTTGCATGGGGTGAGACAAGAGGCAGTCCTTAGGTCCAAGGTTAAGTCCACCTGAGGAAGAAAGTCACCTTTGAGGTCATCATTTCAACTTCTGTGTTGTTATATGTGAGGAAACTGAAGCATCACAAGCTCTAACCTTTCTTACAATGTTGCCCAAGGAGATTGTAATTAATGCCCTCCTCTTTTTTTTTTTTTTTCACACTACTGTCCTGCCTACACATAATTAAATGGAAAACTCTATTCCTAATAGATAGACCATAACCAGTTCTCTTTAGGGATGAAGTAAATACAAGTTTAGGGATGTTGTCAAAGATTCTTAAGCTCCTTGAAAGAGGGAGTTAAGATATTAAAATTATTTGTATATTAATACATTACTATTATTTAATTTTAGATATTATAAAAATCTCAAGTATGAAATCAGTCTCCAAATATTTTTAATAATCTGAATTGCTTCAAGTTACTTCTAAATACAAATAACTAAGGACTCAACGGGTTCCCACCTTTCCCATTTCAGTTTTGGATGGGGAGAATATTTCTATTTCTTAAACTTTGTCCAACCCTGAAAATGAGAATTAAAAGAGAATCTTTCTTTTTCCCTAAATTAAATAATTTGTAAGTATATTATTTATTATAACATTTAGAGATTTTTGAGGACCTTGAAAGGAAATCTGTAAATTCTGACATTAACACACAGAAAATCAATTTGATAAATGTAGGATTTGGAGTTACTTTATTTTAGGGTAGAAAATACATGTGAAATATGGGCTTGCGAGTTTTACTAATCTTTTTATCCTTGGGGCCCAAATGCTAACACTTCACCATTAAGCCCTTGAGAATTTATGGTGATAGACTATCTATCAGTAAGCCTCAGGCCATAGACCTTTCCAGCAACCCAGTGGTCTAGTGATCAATATGAAATAACCTAGTGAAAACTCTTGCCACTCTTGTCATCACATTGTGACTTGCAAATAATATAAATCTAGCCAGTCTGATTTGTTGTGATATTTATGTGTCCTCAGGATTTTTATTCTTGGAGCATGCTTTTTACCCCAAATGCCCAATAAATTACCATGTAAAGTTCATTCAACATAGCAATTACAGTATCAGTGTTTGGAATTGAAGGAAAAAAAAAAAAAGCAGTGTGAACATGGATACCTTACTTAAATCTATCTGAGTCTCTGTCTCTCTCCCCACCCCACCTCCCACTCCCCACTCTATTAATGGGATTTAGGATTTACTGGCATAAACTTATCACAAAGATTAAATGTGGGAAAGCAGGTAAAACACTTAATGCAATGCTTGGAGCTTAATTGGCATTCAATAAATGTCATCCATCACATTATTATTATTTATCCACTTTCAGAAATATTTAAATGTCCTTAGAATAACTGTTAGAAATGAGATAGAGGCAATATGTGTGATAAAAGGAGCTCTTGACTTTAAATTAGAAAATTAGGACTTTTGCCTCAGCACTATTATTGGTTAGTGGGCCACAGACTCCCAAATTTGAAGAAGATATATTAGATTCAATTATTGAAAAACGTTTATGGAGTCTTGCTATGTATGAAGTGCTGAAACTAATCACTGTAGATACAACTGTGAACAAGACAGACAAGATCTTTGCTCCATTCAATTTCCCATTCTAGTTGGAAAAGCAAGGGAAAATATGCAAACAAATATATAATTGACAGAAGGTGATAGCTACTGTAAAAATAAATAGAATAGAAAATTGGTTTAGAGAATAACTAGGGGTGGGGGAAATTTACCTTAGGTAGGGTGGGTAGAGATTACTTCTGAGAAGGTGAAATTTGAGTCAATGCTTGAATGATAAAAATGGTTTAGCCATGGAAAGATCTGAGGAGACATCCTACCAGGCAGGGTGAATGGTGGTGGAGGGGAGTAATTTTGCCATGCTCAAGAAACATGAAGAAGATCAATGTAACTAGAATGTGAAGAGATCAAGAGACATGTGGGGGATGAGGTTGGAGACATGACAAGGGTCTCTTGATGATTCCTATGCTCCTTTCCTGATTTAATTTTTAAAGTTTCTGACACTGGACATTAATTCTGACCTTTTCCATAGCTTAGAAGAAAACAAAACAGCATATTCACTTATTGATAATAATTCTGGGCTAACTCACAGAAAATAATAACCATTTTGAAAACATATTTTGATGTGTGTGTGTGTGTTGTACTAAACTATAATTATTAAATGGCTCAAACATTTTCAATATCACAAAGATTAAGAATGAAAGGGACTGTATATAAGACTTGCTAGAACTTAAGGCTGAGATATAATCAGAGTCATTATATATTTTCTACAGAACTAAAATATATTTATTTTAAATACATTAAAAATAAAAATGCTTCATGAATCTAAGTACTTTCTGCTATTTGGGGTGTTGCTTCTTTTACACTGGGAGATTAATCTAGTGATGTCTATAGATACAGCAATAACTTCTTAATGAGATATTGATTTCTAAAATTAAAACCTTACTTGTATCATATTTTCAATTTATATTAATGCTTCATTAAACTAATTAATAACGTAACAATAACTAGAACTTTTATAGATTATAATTAATCATAATCACACAGTATTCTTGTACCAATTTGTAGGTGTAATGTGATCTTTTGGAAGTTAGAGATTTTTTACATATACTTATAAAGTAAGCTAAGATGTAACTTTATTTTATGGAGTGCTAATTCCGATATATAATTAGATATACAGCATAGTATAAAAATGCTGGACTGTATTTGGAGAGATGAGTTTTGACATACTCTCTTCTCTGCAGCTTACTGTCTAAGTGGTCCTAAACAAATCACTTTCCCTCTCTAGATAAATAGTTTATTCATTTGAGAAATAGGAGAGTTGGACTAAATAACCTATAAGATCTCTTATATTTCTAAAAATGTTATTTTGGAAGTACTCCATCCCTTAGGGAGGAGGTGACTTCAGATGTTCCTATTGTTTATGTTAACAGCTGTATGCCTGGAGCTGCAAATCTGCAGCTCTATTTTTTTTTTTTTTTCCTTTCTCTCAGCCTTTGTATCTAATAATCACCTGGACATTTCAACTTAGGTGTATTGCAGGTGCCTAGACTAGAAGTTGACTGAACTCTTCATCTTCTTCAACCAATTTACTCCTTTTGAGCTACTTGTTTGAGTAAATTACACCAACATCCATGCAATCATTCAAGTCAAAATATATGGTTATTATAGCCCATAAATAGTTACTCAGACTTGTAAGTTATAACTTCAAAATACCTCTCTAACCCACCCATAGTTCTCCATCTTGCTGCCATAGCATTAGGTTACGATAGTATCTGCTCTTACCTGGGCTGCCTAAGGACCATCTATGTGCTTTCACAGCCCACCATTATTATCTCCCCTTCTTTCATTCTCTTCACGGCCTCCAAAGCAATTTCTCTGAAAGGTGAAACCAGTGATGTTGCCCCTCAGCTTAAACTCCTTCTCTAGCTTCCCCCTATGCTAAAGTCCCAACTATTATACATGCTCTTCAAAGCCCCCATAAGTTGGTCTCTGCCTACTGATTGAGTTTTATGTTTTGCCACATTATTATTATTATTATTATTTACTACTGTGACCCATCTACCTCTCTGTTGTCTGAGACTATGTATATCACAGTCAATCATTGGGAAATCTATTCTTCCCAATAAGTTTCTTATTGTGCCTGGGCTTACTTCAGCTCAACTTTAAAATCAGGTAAATCTTATACTATATTGAACCTCCAATAGCTTTCAGTTCTAATTAGAATAAAATATGCATTCTTTTTTGGTCTATGGTATCTCTCTGCATTCTGAACTATCAAGGTATTGCTAAAGTGTAACTTGAGATTAGCTTATTCAAGTTGCTGCAGATAGTAGTTTTACTAAGATGGATTTTATGTTAATTTCTTGGCTTATGGACTCTAAATGTAATGGATTCTGAACTTAGTATACGTCCAAATTTCAAAAATGTGATGGTTGTTTATAACCAAAAGTAGTTCCATAGTTTTCTTAACATGGTCCTAATGGCCATGTGGCCTCCCTTTCTCTATATCGTGGACTTCCTTAGTCTTTTCCTATCCCTGGCTGCTTCACTCTTTAGTTATCTTGCTGCTTCTATCTTTAGTTATATACTTTCAAGTGTTTAATACTAATCTCTAACTGAACCATGTAATCTTTGAGCCAGTTAACATTAACACCAATCATGAGTAGAAGAGTATAGCTGCTGAAAGTTTAGCCAAATAAATATGACTCACATATTATATGCCAGGTAAAACTCATACTCCTATTAGAGTCTTGTCTCATAATGCATTTTTGCTTAGCTAGAATAATATACTGTATTGGGCATACCAGGACACTTCTGGGAGTGAAAGGGGATGCCAGAATGGTTAAAATGACATTATTTTAAAGTGTTGATTTATTGACCAACAAAATGGACTTGTATATTTGAACATTTAAAATAGTTTAACACAAAAACTTTTCAAAAATAAAAATTCTGATGGACAAGACCCTAGACAACAGGGATGATCCCTCTACTGTCTTATGTCTTCTAGTCATACAAGCCTTTTTAAAAAATTAATTCAGCAAATTAGCTTATAATTAGTGTCAGGTGCTCTTCTAACCACTTGGAATCCATAAATGAAAAAAAGGTAATACTAAGTCTCTCGCCTTGATAGATTTTAGAGGAGAATAAAATAAATGAGTAAACAAATAAAACCTGGTGATGACAAGGGCTCAGCAGGGGATAAAACAAATTAGAGAGGCACTGCCCGATAAAACTTTCTGCAATGGTTGAAATATTCTGTGTTATCCAATATAGTAGTCACATGTGACTATTGAGGATTTGAAATGTGGATGGTGTTACTGAAGAATTGGACTCTTAATTTTATTTAATTATAGTTAATTTAAGTGCAAATAGATACCTATGACTACTGGCTATCATACTGGGCAATACAGGATTAGGTTAAACAGTTCCTTGGAGGTGGGTGGTATTTTACACATACTAGCCATAGAAGGTTTCTTTGAAGATGTGAATTTCAACAGCATGTATAAATGAGGTAAAGGAATTGTCCCTAGTTGGGGATAAGGGGGATGGTGAAAGAGAAGAGAACAGCACATTTCTCAGGCAGGCAAGAAACTGGTGGTTCTGTTTGAGGAAATACAGTTTAACGCAGCTGGAATGTAGGAAGCAAGCGGGGAGTGTTGTTTGAATGTGTTAAAACCCATTTCTGCCTCATAGTTGCCAAAGGTCTTACCTTTACAAAAATGCTCTTACCCCACAGCTTCACTTCGTTAGCTCCTATACATCATTCTGATCTCAGTTCAAATTCTAATACCATTCCACCACCTGTTAGTCTCTTAATTGACCTCATAATACCACTTTCTGAAATTGCTTAGCCTTTTATTTTCTCATACGATTATTACTTTTTTATCCATCTATATCATAATCCCTCTGAGGGAAGCGATCTTATCATCATTGTTGAGTATCATCCCTTAGTTTCTAGGATAGTTTCAGGCATATATTAGGTATTTAAATCATGTTTTAAAAATTGATAGTTTCAGGCATATATTAGGTATTTAAACCATAGCTTTAAAATTCATTGCTTATACTTCAATTCTTAAAGGGAGAGGGACTTCTCTGATTTGTCAGAGCCGTCCCAAAAATATTTTTGTAGTATGTTTCTTACTTACCATATATAGGTTTTCGTTACATTCATCTCAATTGTAATTTCATGTTTAAGGTCCGTGTTCTCAGGAAGGCTGTAGGCTTCATGAAACTCCATGAGACTGTCCTGTTTATCACTATTTCCAGCATATTGACCAAATGTTCTAGTTTGCCTAGGACTATCCTAGTTGTACTGAAATTTTCATAACCTCAGAAATCCTTCAGTGCCAGATGGACCAAGACAGTTGATCACCCCAAGCATCTAGCTAAGTGTCTGGCATATAATCTGTGAGTAATAAGTATTTGGCTAAACTTTCAGCAGTTGTACCCTTCTACATGTTACTGGTGTTATCTGGCTCGAAGATTAAGTGGTTCAGTTACACGCCAGTTTTGAAAATTTGAAGATAGGTAACTGAAAACTGAAGCAGCTGGGTGCAGGAAAAGAATAAGAAGTTCCATACTCTAAAGAGAAGAAGGAAACATGGCCATGAGGGGCATGTTTAGAAAAAAAAAAATGGAACTACTTTTTGTTATAAACAACTATCACACTTAAGAAATTCAGACTTTGACACAAAGTTCAGCGTCCATTAAATATAGAGTTCATAAGCCAAGAAATTAACATAAAACCTATCACAGTAGAACTACCAACTTGAAGAAGCAAATCTCAAACTACTTTTGAGGAATACTTTGATAACTCAGAATGCACAGAGCTACCACAGATAAAAAATTCTGCCACATATCAAAACACCATATACACTTACAAACCACACAGGGAATAATTCACTATGATGGAAAGTCCTATTTATTTTTCAAATAAGAAGATTATCATCCTGGGAATCTGAGATAATAGAACAATCTGGAGGAATGAGAATCTAACAAAACAGTATGTTAAAAGAAAGAAAATTATAGCAGAATGAATAGAAACCCCAGTGAAATAACAGAATGCTATACAAACTTAAGCTAGTTTGTAAAAGAGCAAAAAAGGTTTTCTAAAAATGAAAAACATATAGAGACTGATATTAAAAACTCAGTGGAAGGGATAAGCAGCAGATTAGGTACAGCTGAAAAGACATTAAAAAGCTAAAAGATAAGGCTGAGTCAATTACCCAGAAAGCAACCCATAAATCATGAAAAAATGTGAAAGATAGATTAAGAAATATATGTGATCGGAGGAAGAGATCCAATATTCTATTAGAAGTTTTAGAAGAAAACAATGGAAATAATACGAAATATCAAAATTAAGGGGTGGAAGTTGGTTATTAGAAGAAAAGGTAGCAAATGTGCAGAGAGAGTCAGAATAGACAAGTGTGTGTGAGACGCAGCCCTAACTTCCTTTGGGTTCTGACAGCTTTCCTCTTACAGTAATGTTTTACTGGATGATGGTTTCCATATGGTGGTCTTTGCAGACGTCTGATTCCTTACAACATACCTCTTTTCATAAAGCAATTCTGAGTGAACCTCTGTTCTTTGCAGTGAAACAGGCCTTAAGTAAATGTAAGATTTAACTAAGAAAAGTTTGCTCAGTCGCTTCTGGGTGATAGAAAGATAAACAGGACTCTAATTCATGAATATGTTAATTAATTTTCTGCTTTGGAAGTTAATGCTTGTTAGCTGACAATAGATATTAGAATAATAGTTATTGTCTATTTAATATCTATAGAGCATATTGAGCTTTAGTTTGTGACTTTCTATGTATGTGTGTATTTATTTAATATTTTAGACACGGAGTCTTGCTCTGTCACTCAGGCTGGAGTACAGTGGCACAATTGCAGCTCACTGCAGCCTCAAACTCCCAGGCTCAAGGAATCCTCCCGCCTCAGCCTCCCAAGTAGCTGGGACTATAGATGCATGCTACCACATCCAGCTAATTTTTTCTTTTATTTTTCTTTTATTTATTTCATTTTTGTATTATTTATTTATTTATTTTTGTAGAGACGAGGTCTTGCTATGTTACCTAGGCTGGTCTTGAACTACTGACCTCAAGTGATCTTCTTGCCTCTGCCTCCAAAGGTGCTGGGTTTATAGGCATGAGCCACTGCTCCCAGTCGGTTTGTGACTTTTTAGAGTTTTTCTGATAGCTGTGATCCAGCCTCCCTACAACAACTAGTTAGCAGCCCGAACTAGTATTTTCCTTTAAGTACCTTTGACATCTACAGAGGGTTCTCTTTAGCCAACCCAAGTGCTTTGCAGATAAAAGTTGTTTTTTTGGTCAGTTTTCTTAGCCTGGGCATAAATGATCTGTCAATGTCAGACAGAAAAAAAAAAGGCAGGAGATAAAGGAAGTGGATCACCCAGCATCAGGCAGAATCAGAATCAGAAAGTTTCTTCCAACCTGGTAGGTAGTTTACACTAGCTCCCAAATCCATGCTTTCTCTGAATGCAGGTTAAAGGCTGGAGTTCTGTAGTCAAGTATCATCAGTTCAACCCAAGAATCATTACTTGGGAAAAATAATGTAGCCCCTTAAACTTGATTGTCATCATTTGTGGAATGAGGATAATGAAAGTAACTGTTTAATAGAATTTTTGTGAGGATTAAATGAGATAATGTATGTAAATCATTTGGCAAGGTGCCTAGTACACATTAAGTGATGCAAAATATTTCCTACCGCTGCAGTAGCAGTGCGTAGTGTGATAAATCGTTTATAAATGTTAAGTCAAGTAAAATCAATTAGTAACGTTTAGTTAATTGCCTATTCCCACTGCCTTGTTATATGTCCTGGAAAAATGCAAAAGAAATATAATTCAGCCTTTAATTTCATAATGCTAATAAATTAGTTGGGCAGAAAAAGTTACCTGTGAAAAGTTATTCATTGAACAAATGCTTGTCGAGTGCCTACTACGACTTTTTTCTGATGAAAACAAAAATTCTTACCGTAGTAGACTTTACATTTCATCTGGGGGCCGAGGGGACTGGCAATGATAAATGGTCTTAATAAAGATGTTATTGTAGAAGATGAGGGGAAAAGATTTTAAAAAGTAGATTGAATGAGTGCAGTTTGAAATAGAGAAGACAGTTAGACCTCAATGTAAGATGATATTTGAGCAAAGATTTGAATACAGTGAAGGAGTTTGCCAGGCAGTCATCGAATTGAATACTCCCTGTGTTTTAAAATATCTAATCTGCTTATTCTGCATCTTGAAATAAGTAAAGGACTCAAAGGAGAATTGGGATATGGCATTCTAGAAGGAAAACAATAATAAAGTGGCGTCCTTACTTTATTAATACATTCATTAAACAAATCTTTATTGCATAAACGCTTAGTTCTAGCTAGTAAAGGAGAATTTAAGGAAGTTATTCAGAACGAGAGTAAAAGTGCTCATGTGTCACCATACCTCCTTCCCTTTCTACACCAATGATAGAAATTATTAAAGGATTATATCAAACATACAAGCAGCCTCAGAATTCCTTTCAACATATCACTCCAAGAAAGCTAAAACAGTACATTAGAAGTGGCTTCTGAGATGAAGTCTATTTTCCAGCCTGTGGTATGATACTGTTAGATTTTACTCACATCTAGGATAGATCTGCTATTAAGAGTCTATTGACCTTCTGGTCCATATATAGGCATTTTCATTTTTCTTGCCTTAGTAATTTTATACCTATTACATTTCTGAAACCCTCTCCATTAGCCATTTGCTACAGCACTTTTAGACACTGAGGCAGTTTTGTTCACTACAGATCAGAGCCTTGGTCACAAATAAATATAGTGGATAGAGACTTACATGGTGTGGTGAAGAATACTCATATAAAATGATCTGCATTGTGGATTTGTTATGATAGCCAACAACTCAAAAATTATAGTTGTGTTTATTGTCAGGAGTCACCTGTAATCCCAGCTATTTGGGAGGCTGAGGCAGGAAGATCGTTTGAGCCCAACAGTTTGAGGCTGCAGTGAGCTATGATCAACCCACTGTACTCCAGCATGGGTGACACAATGACACCCTGTCTTAAGAATAACATTTTTAATAAACCTAAGAATAGTTCTATTTATTTATAATGATACATTTTCAATATGGCTCAGAACCTGTACAATTTGACATTCTCGCCATCAGTAAACCTAACCTTGTAATATTGTTTTCTCTCCAATTACTCTGAACCTAGAAGTTTCTTCTGGTTCCTAAAGTGATCATGTTTAGAATACTGGTACCTTATGGTCTGATTTCTTTTTCTTGTCCATGATGGCTTCTTTTATCCCCATTCTATTGAGTTAAAAGGCAAGCAGCTCAACTCCTGTACTGCCTAAGTGGCACGTTAAATTAAGTGTTCCCACTCTCTGTAAATAATTGTTTAGGACAGAAAATGCAGTCCTGTGTTATTGATTCAGGAGCTAGGGCTTTTTAAGTACGATATAAAAAACCAAAAGTGAATCAAAGCCAATTGCTTTGGAATGAAAAAAGAAAAAGCAAGTTGCCTCCTCATTACAGAACATTTTAAAGAAATTGAAAAGGCTTTTTCCAGGCTGAGATAAGTGTTTTTTTCAAGAAAAAAAAAATGTTTGCCACCAAAAAGCCAATTTTTAAAAATGAACATCAAATTTGTGAAGTTGAACTGAGTTCCTCTTGGAGCTGTTGCCCTACTTCCTGCAAGCTGGATAATGGTGCTCCAACCATGAAAGCAGGGCCCTATGACCTGTATCTCCCGTATCCCACATGGCCTCTTGCTATGGTGACAAACCCAGGAATCATATTTTGTGGAGGATGGAGGCTGGGTGAAGAGCAGTGCATTGAAAAGCACTTTGGAAAACCTTCAGGATCCCACTTGAATCAGGCTTGTAAGGCGAGGCTACCAGAAACTTAATCACACCCTTACGTTAGTCATGGTGTTCTTATGGTCAGCACATGCATAACCAGGAACATGAGTTCAACTAGAAATAATGCACACACACACTAACCCACATACAGGTTGAAAGAGAGAGGATTCTACAGGCAGAACACAAAACAGAGGGGTAATGGTTACATTTCAGAGAAATCTGAAAAACAGGGGAAATCTGTGAGTAGCTGAGCAGAGTAGTTCGTTTTAAGGTTAGCTGAGTGAAGATTAAAATGTGAGTGTGAATGGATGTGTGTGTGTGTGTGTGTGTGTGTGTGGTTTTCCCAGACAGGTTCCAACCTGCCATTTGTCTTTATGGTGATGATTGGCTTTTGGGTTTGTGTCTGCAGGCTCTGAAAAGAAGGCCTGGGAGTTCAGTGGAGAACTCACTGAATTTGAAGGCTTTGGGCCTAGCTCTGCTTCTGCCATCTTGGGCCAGATTCTTTTTTACCCTGAGCTTCAGTTTTACCATTAATAAACAGAGATCTTACAGTTTTCATCATTTTTTACAGCTCTAATATTGGGCTCTATTAAAAAACACATGCACACATTTATATATTCAGGTATTTAGGAAGATCTAAGTATTCCCGTAAGAAAGCCTTTTAGCATTTTCTTATTTAGTCCCCACAATAACTCTTTGGGGGTTTTCTATTATCATTCCCATTCTATGGGTTGGGTATCAATTGTGGGCAGGCTAGGTAATCTGCTCACGGTGACCCTATTACGAGGGAGGGGTGCTGGAATATGAAAGCTAAGCCTTAACATAGGAGCAGTGCTTTCAACCACTAAACAACTCTTTCTCTCCAGTATTCTATGCTGCTGTGAAACTTTTTACATGACTCAAACCACTAAAATAGTTTCTGGAGTACACTGAACTATATAATTTGATGTAGACTGGGTCTATGTAGCTGTGGTGAGATTTGGTCGTGCTAATTTGAATCTCTTAATCAATGAGAAGAGTCAGAGAGTAATGGTTTTGCAATCTGTAGTGACAAAACTTGAGGAAGGGAAGGCTTCTTGAATGATCAGAGAAGACAGATTTTCAATCATTAAGCCAAATCACAAGAAAATGACTCCATCTAGGTATGCTGCCTATGCCTTTAAACAAGTATATTAAAATAAAATCTCTCCACAAGGTTAATGATGCTTTGCATATATGAACTTGACTATGTTTTTTGCAATTATATTTGCAACACAAGAAAATGTGGCTAAAGACTGAAGCATAGCTTTGTGTTCTAACGGAAGGCTCTTCTAACATTGCTAATGAATTTTTTACCCTTGAAAACCTTCATGTCACATCCTATCATCATCACCAATATTCTCATCCTCATGGTTAGTTCTGTCCACATTCTCTGTAGCATATTGGTTCTAATATATAACTACTGTTCATTTAAAATCAACAAATGTTTATTAAGTACCAATTAAGTGCAGCTTAATATGAAATGTTAGAACATAATTTTGAAGGTAAGTTTCATACATGTATTGGTTGTAAGTCTCTTTGTGGCAACAGAAACCTAACTTTTAGTGGTTTAAGCAAAACAAAGAGAATAATTGGCTCATGAATATTGAGGATCCAAGAGTATAGTTGCCTGTAGGCCCTGCTAAATCTAAGAGTTAAAAAGTGAGGTTTGGGTTGTTTCTCTCTTTTGCTGTCAATCAGCTCTGTTTCCTTCTTTGGGTTATCGGCTTTATTTACTTCAATTCTCTGGTCATATCTTTCTATGTTGTGGGAAAGAGCCACCAGAAGCCCATACGATTATAGCTCTTGATCCAAAAGAGAGACTAGAGTTTTAGCACTTTTGCATATGTCAACTCATCCTTGGACTAATCTCTTTGCCGGGGGTCCGAGATACTAATTAACTTCCAGCGTCTTGTGTGGATTATTTTGTTTGTTTGTTTGATGATTGATCCAACATCTATGATTGACAACATTATAGAGAGTATGATTTAGGGAACATTGGTTCTTCAAGTAAAATGTGGTTGAAAATAAAAACAGCATCCAGATATCAGACTCTACATATGTACAGTGTCTACTATATGTATGCAGTTATTTGTAAATAATTTACATATTTCCCTCAAAAGTGTTTGAAGAACCTGGGAATAAAGGAACGAAGATAAATAAGTTCAGGTAAAGAAATCAGCCTGAAGTATAAAGGTGAGACTGAGCTTATTTGCAGAAAATCAGAGTAACAATCATGAAAACTAAAAGGGTGAAGCAAATCTATTTACAGTTCCACCTGTTGAATCAAAACTGCTAACTGTTAAGGAAGAGATATTACCAAATTAACTTCAATCATTCAAGTAGTAAAATATTACACATTCTGTCCTTAAAGTCAACAAACTCATTCTCTTTATCTAATTCTCTACATCTCCCCTACTCTGCCTCAATTATTTTCTTCAAACATACATGAGTACTGGTGTTGAAATATCTTTTATAGAAACTAGTTTGTGTAAACTACAGGGCAGAAAATTCAAATGGTTATGTATTAGTATCACAGTTAAGATTGCAATACTATCACAACTTTCCTGTTCCACTAGTAGTCAACAAATTGCTGCACAGTTAATTTCCTCCTAGATGATGAGGATGGTAGCTGTGCTTTGTGGTGATAAAGATCTGGATGCTTGTGAAGTCTGCAAAGCCAAGTGAATGAAAATAATTTTGGGTTCAGTCAGTCTCATAAAAAAAATCAGCTTTAAAAGCTCTATTACTTAAACAAGTTACCATTGTTAATGCTATTATGTCCTTTTCAGAAATGCTGTTGCTCCTAATTTGAAACAAGTGCTTCCTTTAGGGCTAATTAAGCAGATGAATGGCACTTCTGAGGACCACATAGTTAACATGTTCAGTCTGTAGAAAAGCCAGGGATGCTGGATATGATACCTTAGAATTTGTATTCCAGAAATAACAACTCTCTCTACTCTGGGAAGACACTGATTGGATGAGAGATGGAAACAACTTAATTAATGTTTACGTCTCATTTTATTTTAGCATTTACCCTTTTCCCACCCTTCTCTACTCTGAAGTTAGACTTGTACAAGTTGTAGAGGGCGTTTGTTATTAGATCACCAGCATTCCTCATTTTCCTCCTAAACAGCAATTCGTTTTGCCATTAAGAAGTGTACCCTACTTGCAGCAATGTAGTTGGGTGAGATTGATTGCACTCTGCACTTCAGGGATGGGTCCTAATTCTCTTAAGACCAAGTGTCCCAGGGCCATTGTAATTAGGCCAGGGATGGACACATGACCTAGATGGGTTTAAAGGGCTAGGAAGAGTCCTAGTGTATTTAAGGACTAAAAATCTGAGGAAGAAAGTGAAAAATTACCCATAACCCACCAACCCAAACATATTTATTTCAATATTGATGAGATCTAAGGAGGTTGTTTTGGGTTTTGTTCCAGATGAATTAGAAATAATGTTAGGAAATTATTGCTATTCTCTTGGGATAAAGCGGGACTTCCTAAGTATTTCACCCAAGCTAGAAACTATAATGAAAAACATCTATCTCACCTCATAAAAGTTTAAACCTTTTATATAGAAAAATAGACAAACAAGAAAAGACATATGCACCAGTGTGTTAAAGAATTAATGCATTCAATGCTACTAACATATGAACAGCTTTTACAAATTAGTAATTAAAAGTTGAATACCCCATAAAAAATAAGCACAAACATCAAATAAGCAATTCACATGAGAAGATTAGATGATAGGTAGGTAGGTAGGTAGGTAGATAGATCAATCGATCGATCTATTGATCTTTGGTGTGTGTGTGTGTGTGTGTGTGTATGTGTGAGTGAGTGTATACACACCAAATAACCAACCTTACCCTGACTAGCTTTGGGACTTTGAGACTTTGAGCAATTGACTTTACCTCTCTACTAAAATTGCAGTTTTCTCATTGTTTAAAACAGGATAATGATAACTAGCTAAAACAGGTATCATGCTACTTCACAGCATTCTTATACACTCAAATCATATAAAATTGTATGTGCTTGAAGAAAGATTGTGATCATTTATGAATATGAGGAATTGGATTTAGTAAATGACCTGCAGATTTATTCAGATGATTGCCTTATCTTTTTCATTTAGTTTGCTTGCAGAAGAGGAAGAAATAAACAGCCCCTGTGATTCAGAAAGTTCAAACACAACATTAAATTGCTAAGATAATTGCTAATTGGCAAGCTTACATCACATCATCCCCTTTGGATCAATAAATTCAATGACCAAAATAGTGTAACTACAACTAAAACAATAAGTTTGCCATAAAAGTTATTCATACATTGCTACAATGTGCTTATGGCTAAGGCTAGGGAGGAAAATTGTTACAATTATCAGGTGTTTATTCTGTTAGATAATGTAGTATTTTAAATACCTTGCAAGTGTTATTTTACTTAATCTTCACAATGGCTCTATAAGGATATTATAAAACCTATGTTTTTGAAAACTATGGTTCCCAGGAATTAAGTACCTTGCTCAGCTATTAAGGGGCAGAGCCAAAAATGTGACTTCAGGACAAATTCACATGCTCATATCACTCATTTTTAATATTCTTCTTTTTTATAGTCAGCCATTTTGAAATTTTTAGAAATTCCGGAAGAGTGTGAGGATCATATACACAGCCTTTTTCTTTTCTATCTCTGCTTTCAAGTATATACTAGTGTTCCAAACCCTATTTCAGAGTGGATATTGAGCCAATATTTGAGAAGCCAATGAGTCCCAAGCATTGCATTTGATGTTGATGATTTTTAAAAATGAGGTTAGGCAGAATTTCTGCCCACAGGAACACATTATTTCTTTTTAGTCAGTTCGTAGCACATGCTGCTTTTTTGTAGGTACTCATTGAATGCATCAACATTTTTAGTTGCCTTATTAGGCTTTCTAAAAGTCAAGTCTTTCAAATTTAACTCTTGGGTTCAAATTCTCATTTCTTTAACTTGCTAATGGTACAACTTTTGTATTTTCTCAGCCTCATATTGCGAATAATATCATTTGATGCCAGTGGTATTTGAATTATTTGAGATTCCTTATGTTAATTAATGCAACTTATCAGAGTGCCCGGAACACAGCAAACAGTCACCAAATGATAAATTTTATAACAGTCTTTATGGCTGATTCTTGTATTGAAGTCTCAAGTTTCCGCATTTGAATGAAAAACCTCGGCCTGCTCTGTCTCATAGAAAGTGACGATAAATAGAACCAATGTTGTTCAATAAAGGAAAAGAAAATGAATTTTAGTTTGAGGACACTGGTATCTTTAAAAATTTTTGGTTTTCATGACATTTCCACGAAGAAGATTAACATATTTAACGGAGATCCATCATAGACTTACAAATCCTCAGAAATTCCTGCTGGGGCTGAAGTGCCCACGGACTTCATCTCTGGGCAAAGCATGCAACAGCAACAGCCTCAGTTGGAATAATCCTATATCATAGGATTTTAAAGTATTCTCTGTGGCTCACTATATTTAACATTACATACATTTTGATTTTTGTATCAAGTCCTTTGACCAAGAGGATTCTATCCAGGATAGAATAGCATCACATTGCATCTCTTCCCCAAATGAAAATACCGTCAATTATTACATCAACGTGACATTGGCTAGATTAGAATATTTCAAATACACACACATTTACATAAGGTTAAGAAAACCATTTTCCATGAGGCATAAAGTTTTCCATCCATCTCTTTTATGTATTGCTTTTGTCAAAAGGTGATGCCCCTTAATAGAAGAAATCTGGTGTGCAAGTTAAATGTGGCAGTCCAGCAGCTGGAGTCCTTAGTGTGGGCTTTAGATCTGGCTAGACAGAAGCTCTACTCTGCCTGAGAGGACATTGGGAAACTCTTCATTTTCTATAATTCATTTCATTTTGTGCATTTTCTATTTATTTTCACTACTCTATAAACCCTCTAAACTTCTGGCAGTATTCACCAGTATTTTAAAAATTATTTTGTCTTGTTTGTGTGGGTGTTAAATTTTCCCTTTAAATTAATCTTTTAAGGATTTTGGTTTAGATATCTGATACTTCTCTTCCAGGTTGTTCTTCCTTGCAGGAGCTGTTTCTATGTATGTCCATTGAGACTTCTGGGAAACAAACCTGGAGACAAAGTTAAGAGTGAAAAAAAAAATGTATTGGGAAGAAAGGTCTGTGAAAGAAAAGGAGAAAATACAGAATTGGGAAGGGAGACCTGTCAGACTACAATATTGATCTTATAAATTCTCTAGCAGTGCAATGAGGTGCCTCAGAGCAAAGATTACCCATTACAAGATTCCTGTGTTGGCAGAAACGGCTCAGCCCTTGTATCAGAGCCTTTCCAGTCACTGACTTGAGCCAAACATGGTTGAAAAACTGACACTAGCTCCAAGGAGCTAGTAGCTGGAGGCTTTCCACTGGCCAGAGTCCCAGAAGCTGAGCAGCAAGGCCTTTCTTGAAGTGGGATCTGAGTACACATTATTGGGTGTGTCAAGTGGGTCCTACCTTACAAGTACAATGCAAAAGCTAATTGTTTTTCCTTAAAGTTGGAGGCTTGGAAGACATGAGGAATTATATGAAAACATGTGACTCTGTTCCTGTTCTAAAATACCTGTATAGCTGCAACATCCTGTATGCCTAATTTTGAGATTTGGAGGAAAAGACTGATTGCCACTGGCAGCTTGCTAGTCTTCTGGAAGTACCTCTGGCATAAGCAAAAGTGTTGAATTTTCCTTTTTGCCTTCAATCCTAAAAGCCAAATGGAAGAAAAAATGAGTACATCTTATTATTCCAAATGAGATCACCAGAAAATTATTTCCATAGTTCATTAAGAGTTCACTGCAGAGTAATATTCGCATAATACCAAAGATACTGAAACTACTACCATTGGCCATGCATTTCAGAAACTAGTTAGCCATACTAACCCAATCAAGAATTTCTGTTGAGTAGGAATTGAATGCAAAAAAGAACTTTCATATTCTTTCAAATAATAAATGTACATGTTTCCATGAATGCTTATAACCTGTGATATTTCCCTCAATATATCTTTTTCCCCATTGTAATCTCTTGCCCTAAATAAGAAGTCGGTTCTGTGTGTGCTTATTACTCAGTGGACTACACTATGGGCTCAGTGTTCGGTGACTTCAGGTAGTATTTTACAATTTCAACTATATTTTCTGCTTTATAAATGTCTCCTAGAATATTTCATTAGGTAAATTGGGCTGACTCCCTGACTGATCCTTTATAATTTGCAATGTTTTATTACTTAACTATAGACATAATTAGGGACGCCTAAAATTCTGACTTTGAACTAAGAGCAGTTTCAGGAATAATGCCGTTACCTCTTGGGTCATCTTCTTCTTTTCTCTAGATTGGAAAGGGATCGACTAAGACCCTTGGAAAAAATATGTGCTTCCTTAGAAAAGCCCTTTTCCACCCAAGGGACTCATTTTTCATCTATAAAATGATGGAGTTAGACTAAGGAATCTTTAATGTCTCATTTACGTCTGCGTCTATGCATTTTAGAGGAAATGACTTTCCTCCCTGAAGACCAGTAAGAAAGAATGACTGGTCTGATTCTGCTAGATTTACTCACACTCATAGGAACAGGCAGAATATGATACCAGGCTCTAGGACGGAAAGAGAGCACCCTCATCTCCGGAGCCCTAGGAGAGTTTGGCAATGTGATGCATGTCATGGAGCCTGGACATAATAGTAGTTACTCCTCACTTAGTGCTTATCATATGCCCATAACTACAACCGGTGTTTTATATTTATTACATTTATGACAGCCTCATGAAAATGTTATCATTGCCTGTATTTTATAGATAATGGGAATGAGTCTTACAAAGAATAAGCAACACAGCAATTGTCACTGGGATTTTAAGGAGTTGATAGGGATACAGACAGATTCTATCCATCTCAATAATCATGCTATTCTCTCTGGTCATTTTATCATTTCACTCACTCAGTACTTAAGTATTCAGAGCTTGCTTCTTACTGGGATTGATCAGAGAGAGAGTGAGTGTTTGGTGAGACTGGGTCTGTACTGGAGACAAAAAGGTTCTCTGTCCCTCTAATGCATTGGCTGTTTGGTCTTTGCATGGTGACTCTTCTCTGATTGTGACACCATGAACCTTTTCCTTTTCTGGACAACGCTGAAGCCAGTGCCTCATTAAGAGGAGCTCTGGAGTGCTAGGTTGCCAATACCTTGATCACAGCTTTTAATTTGCTAATTTGTCAGCTGGAAGAAAGTGTTGGGAATTGCTAGGAGGCACGATGAGAGCATCAGCTTCTCCCCGTGAAACATCTTAAAGACTATGAGTGTGCAGTGTAGGGTGAGACAGGGATCTTTGTGGGAATACAATACGGAAGAAAGGTCATAATTATGTAAAGAAAAAAAAATAGGTCACATTTTCTCCTTATTTTGCAACACTATTTTCCATTCACTATTTCAAAAAGCACAGAATTTCCTTGTGCTTATCTCTGTCTTTAAACTTATCACATAATAATTGACTTTTCAGTCTTCCAAACAAAACTGAACCTCATCTGTCTTGTTTACTTTGATGTTTTCAATGAGTCAGATCTGGGGGTAAGAATATTCTAGACGGTAGAAAAAAATAAATAAAGTCTGGAAATAGGGATGAATTTGACCTTTTTGAGGAATAAAAATAGGTTTTGCAATGGCACAAACGAAAAGAAAAATGTTAGTTGAGAATTCACAGTGCTGGAGTAAGCAGAACTTTCATAGAGGGCCATGAGGCTATAGTAAAGAGTTGGAACAAATTCTTGCTCAGTGACTATTTACTGAATATTGACTATGCAACAAGCATTAATCTAGGTGGTGGAAGTGTAAGTATAAACAAATAATATGCATGCTTCCAGCCGTCAGCTTACATTATTAGGGTAAAGATAAACATTAAATTATATACATTATATATCTATCTATATATACATGCACACATACTTACATATTATTAATGAGTGAAAAGAGAGAGAAAAAACTTGAAGTAGAAATGAATCATGTCAAGTATTGGGAAAGAGTGAAGGAGGTTTTGGAAAGATGGAGAGAAACTAAAAGAAGTGATGAAAAAAGCCTTGTAATTCTTTGGGGAAAGAACATGCCAGACAGAGGCACCAGGCAATGAAATTGCGGGAGAAGTGAAAAGACCAGTGTTGCTAGAATGGTGGGAACCACAAAAGTAGCAGGTTATGAATAGTAATAATATGAAGTGAGTATCAGATAGAATAGAGCCCTGAAGATTATGGTAAATACTTTTTTTTTTCTAAGTAGAAGGGAAATCCATCTTTAGGCACAGTAGTGCCACAATCTGAATAATATTTCAACAGGTGGCAGATTTGAAAATAGACTAAAAGGAAGCAAAGGTGGAAGCAGGGAGACAAGTTAGAAAAGTACCATCCAATAGAAATGTATTGCAAACCACAAAACAGAGCCACATGTGTAATTTTCAATTTTCTAGTATCCACATAGAAAGTCAAAAAAACAAAAACAAAAAAAACAAAAAAAAAAAAACCTAGGCGAACTTACTATTATTGATGGCTTTTATTTAACCCAGTGAGATATTTTTAAAGACTTATATTAAGTCTTTGAAATACAGTATGCATTTTACACTTCCAGCATATCTCAATCCAGACCAGCCACATTTTGAGCACTCAATAACCACATGTGGCTACTATACAGAATGTCACAGTGAGAAGACTATTGCAGTCAACCACGTGGTATAAGATAGCAGTGCACTGAGGAAGATGAAGAGGCAGGTTCTGGATATGTTTTAAAGGTAGAGCTAGTAGAGTTTGCTGAAGAAATGAATGTATGGATAAATGAGAAAAGGCATTGATTGAAATAAAGGAAGTTGTAGAAAGGAAATTAAATCATAAGAAAATTAGGATATTTTTAACAGTTGAAAGATATCCCAGAGCCATTTTACACTTAAGCTATTAATATATATTGCATTCTCTTTCCCCATCCTTGGTTATGGAGGCCTGCTAAGAGTATTTTCAAGTTGCTAAGGTATGCGGGCTCAGGAGCAAGCCAATGACGATGTCATAGGAAATATAAAGCATGGAGGGCAGCATAGGTCCGTGATGTGGTTCTCATGGTGGCTTTTCTCTCCAGTTAACAGAAGGAGCACCAGGACTCTACACACCTTCTAAGGTCTTGAGTTACAAGGTCATGTCAGGTAACCATTGATCTTATTCTGATGTTTTCCAAAAAAACTATCTCAAATTATTGAGCCTTATCTAATTCCAAAAGTTAGAACACCCAGAGAGGGTTGCTTTTACTAATTCATCCATCCAAAATGGTTGCATATTTGTGATTTATACAAATGTTCATATCCATATTCCTTTTCAAACAATGGCATGAGATGTGCTAGGGTAGCTCAGAATTTGACTTGAATTTTTTTTTTTTTTTTTTCAGTCGGACATCCAGTGTTGTGAACTCATGACTTGAATGCTCTTAGCACATACAATCTCTATCGAATGTTCCTCAGTCTCCACTATTTTTTTATGTTGTAATGCTTGGTCCTTGGTACCTTTGCATTCATGATGGTAATGTACATTGTGTTTTTCTGAACTGAAATTCTTCCACAGACCATAGCAAAATACTTTGTACCATATCTTTTTTTCTAAGTAGGCTCAGTGGGATATGCTAGAAAGAACGCTACAGCAGGAGTCAAGAAACCTCACAGGGAACTGCTCTTTACTTGAGGGAGTTTGGAAAAGTCACTTTGCCAATCTGGGCATTATTTCTCCTCTCTGTAAATTAAATGTGTCAAATCCAAACACTGGGAAAAGGGAAAGGAAAGAAGAAGATGAAAGACTCCACATTCTGAAATGATGTCCATGAGTGCAAGTAGCTTCTTGAGCAGACGGAGCTGAACTTTTTGTTTGGACAGAGTCTTCAATAATGTTACATACATGAATTCCTAAAGCCTGATTAAGTTTTGTCTCAAGGGTGAAATCCAAACTCCCTTGGCAAATCTATTGTGGAAGGCAAATGATGAACAGTTTGCAGCAGGAGGTGGGAATGTCGGGGGAAATGAGGGGTTGGTATGATACGCACAATAATCACCCAACATTGCACATCTGTTATATGGAAAATCAGTGCATCTGGAACAACAAATAAGAGTTATGGCAAAAATAGTGCAACAAATAAGAGCTATTCAAAAATTGTGATGTCTGAAATAAGAGAACATAGTTCTGCTCAAGAAGTCTCTCTGGTGCTGTAGAGAGTACTTTCTCAGCATTTTTCACAATATCTTTCACAAAGGGGTGAAAATTGGGTCTTGGACAGGAAGGATAAAAAACCCCTTAGTCTTTACATGTAGAAAGCATAAATGTGCATACAGTACATTAACACACAGACAGTGTGTCTGTGGAATTAAAATGTCATAAGTCTACTGGAAAAAAACATGTCTAAAAAACATGTCTAAGTTTCCTTAGAGAGGAATAATGAAAAAAGTGTTGAGAAACTCTGCTATAGCATTACCCATTTGTAGGTGAGAGAAAGAACACACTGAGAATGTCTTGGGATGTAGAGAAATTGAACACTATACTTCGGGCTACAAACTGTTCTTTATAAAAATATGACCAATTTCGTCTGTGGTCAGGTGATACCTGTTCTATGAAGACTTTAATTTGTCAACTCCAGCTCTTGTTCCTCTTTTCTTCCTTCATAGAATTTGTAAGCCAAATTATCCAATTTAACTCCTAGAGATATTACTCTTTATTATATCGGCTCATTAATTTCACAAATGATATTAACATGTACTGTGTGCTAGGCACTCTTCCATGCAGTGGTGAACTGAAAAGGTGCTTCTGCAAATGGAGTGAACATTCTTAAAACAAAATAAAGAACTAAGTAAACAAAGTGATTATAGAAAATAATAATGCCTATATGGAGATTCCGCAGTTGCAATAGAGAATGACTGGGCGTTGGGAATTGGGCATTGTTGGTGAATTTATATGCAGTGGTTAGGAATCGCTCTGTAAACAGGAGACATCTGACTAATTCTTACTTTGTAAGTAATTTTTATTCCTTTAAATAAATTAAATTCAGGTCTGAGGAGGAAGGAATGATCTAGAATTCAAATCATGTCCTGCCATTATTTTGTTCTTTTACTTATTCATTTGTCTATAAAGCATTTGTTGAATTCCAAATTTTGTACCAGCAACTATGCCAGGGAATAGATATTTGTTCATTAATTCATTTAAACAAGAAATAGTTACTCAATGCCTAGTAAGTACTCTAGTCTAGGTATTTGTAACCATCAGTGAAGGAAACAAATATGACTAATCTTGGCCAAGGATACAGTTTTGATTATGTTAAATAGCAATGTTTATTGATCCTCCAAATGCAGATATTGAATAGGTGGCTGTTTGCTGACTAGGATTTGTGAGAAATGTATGGCTAGGAAACCCAAATTAAAGTAATTTTAAGAGAGAATGTGAGACAGTAGGACAGGCATGTTTTTAGAAGAGTTTTGCAAAAGAAGATAGCAAGAAATGGGCTGGAAGTTGATGAGCAATTGAGTAATAAGATGGGAGTAATAGTAGCATTTGCATAATGAGAATGATATGACAGTGAGTAAAAAATATATTGATAATGTAGGAGGGCCAATTTCTGTTGAGTTGTTCCTAGGTAGATAAAAGGAAGTGAAATTTAGCATGCAAATGGAAATATTAGCTTTGGAAAGGAGCATGGATATTTTATCTACAATTATAGGAAGGAAAGTAGAGTGTATGGGTTCAGATGTTGAGGTGGGGCAGAGAGCTGTGGGGATGCCTATCTGTGTAAGGTCTCCTACGGTTGCTTTAATATCCTCAGTGATGTAGAACACATGAAGAAATAATCAGTTTCCATATCACTTATAAGGTGTATACTTTCAAGTAAGCAACTTAATGTCTTTGAGTCTCAGATTCTTCATCTGTGAAATGGGAATAAAATATTTGTCTTTATGTTCAGTAATAATAATTAAATGTGACATTTTATCAAAAAATACTAGTCTGGTACCTGTATCACTGATTAATGTTGGCCAAAGTTGATCCCCATCAGAGTATGAAAGGATTACCATATTAAATACCATATGCCACCTAGATTTCGGTCAGGGGAACTCTTCAGTACAGAGAGACAGCACAGAGCTAAGAGAAGCGTAAAATGAAGGTGAGATTAGCTTAATCCTTAAGAAGTACATTTGTAAAAGAATTGCTATGTTTGTCATCTGGTCTTTGACCAAGGAGAACTCACCAAAATGTTTTAACCATAATCTTTGCCATACACCTGTTGATAACCCCCGGCTTGGAATGACAGTGATCCACTGAACATGGGGAGAAAAAAAAATGTCAATGTTCAGTCTCCTGTCCCAGGCTAAGTGTTCCAGACATGTGAGATATCACCCTGATTAAAGTGTCAAATGGCCCCTAATCACATTAAAATGAAATGTGACCCAACCATACCAAGAAATGGGACATTCCTGTCACCTTTTCTCTTTTCCCCATAATAGCAATATCTATCTGCTATATTCCAGATAATACAAATGTCTACTCATATTGTGGGGACAATGAGATGGCTTGCATTTGACAGGTCTTATTATGTGAGAAATCAGCTGCTCCGAAATTAACATAGACCCTTATTAAAAGTGATTATGCATAACTTCTCTGGTGCCTGGGATTTTAGCCAAGCAAATCTCTTCCTCATATCTTTCCTTACTCCTTTTCCTGTTTATGCATATTTTTAACTTGGGTCATAATATAAGGATCTAGTACAAACATAAGCAATGCCAGAAAGGCTAAAAAGTTTATCCACTATATATTTCCTATCACATAGCTGGTGCTGATTAAACTAGAACAGTCAATATTGAAACCATAGCTCAGGGCCTTTGAGTCTTTATGAAAAACCCATTTTCTCTATCTTTGAGCCTAGAAAGTCAACTTTGTGAGAGCAGCGAGTTTACACTATTCAAACGGTTATTTTCAGTTCCCTAGAATTCTCTTTCTAATACCCAGCATGGCATCTGGTACATAGCAAGCACCCAAAGAATGTTTGTTGGTTTAATTAATGTTAGTTTATAGTTATCTGGTAAAATTATTCCTGCCATTAAAGACTGTTTATAAATAATTACAAAAAAATTCCTGCCTGTTGGATCAGATTTTTTTTTCAAAACCCACCTTCAGTGTATGTCCCAAATTAAAATAAACAGCCTAGATTCTGTACAACAAATATAACTTTCTCCCTGTTGAAATAGATTAGGAATAGTTTCCCCCATTTTTCAACTGACCT
This sequence comes from Chlorocebus sabaeus, assembly GCF_047675955.1. NCBI lineage: Eukaryota > Metazoa > Chordata > Mammalia > Primates > Cercopithecidae > Chlorocebus > Chlorocebus sabaeus. The sequence continues at coordinate 37,400,099 of NC_132926.1, read as the reverse complement.
CTGAAGAAGGTAAATGTAAAAGGATAAAATTTGTCCAAGAAGGAGCCAAAATCATGACTTTTAAAGTGTTTGTGGTTATTCAGTTACTCTTGCATCAGATTTAAATCTTTTATTTTGGAAAATTAGGTTTGTTCCAAATTGGAATATAGAATAAGTTTAAAATAGTCAAAGTAAAATAAGGAATCTAGTTACTTCAGTTTTGACACAAAGTTGTGATATCAAGTAAGACTCTCAGATAATTGTCAAAAGGATAATCAAGTTTATTGGTCATAAATCAAATGTCTACAGAGAATAAACAGATGAATATAAACCTTGAGTACAAGAAAATACTTTGGGTTGGAAATGTGGTGAATTGACACATGCCTTATGTAAAATAATGCAAATTAATTCTTTTGAGAAAAATATGTTTTACCACGCACTAAATATACACACAGGTATATCCAGCTTTTTAATTGTTAATGTTACTGTTTTATGAAAAATGGGTAAGACAGAAGGGATTTAAGTAAGACTGCATAAGAAACAGTTATTTCCTTAGAGATGGAGCAAAAGAAGGATGCATTCTTATGTGGCTAATTGTATCCTTTTAAAGTTAAAGTCCTCATTTTAATAATGGAAACAAGTTCAATAAGAATATCTTGACTACAGAGTTCCATTTTTTTTCCTTTGATATTTGCCAAACCCTAGGGACAGAGTTTCATATCAGAAAGCATGCATTTTTAAAAGATAAAAAGTATAATAGGAAGACAAATTTATTAGTATTAAGACACTAGTATATGTCTGAAGTTCAAAAATGGAATTGAAGTTCAGAAATTGAAACTTTCATAGGAAAGGTTCACGTCTTGCTGATGTGTTCTCTCAGATTCAATTGCTTTTGGAGATGAATGGGAAGAAAACATTGAAATCTTCAGTGACTACGCATCAGAATCACATAGGAGGCTTTTAAACTTACATGCCACTTACTTTCCTATACACACACACATATACCCCACATACATACATTTTAACACTCCTCTCCTGAAATTTTGGTCTGCTTGGTCTGTAGTGTGAGCTCTGATTTTAGAAAACTCCCCCAAGGAATTCTAATGTAAGCAGTTATGGACAATTATTTGTAAGACTTTGTTTGAAGCCATATAGTCCCTTCAGATCCTTAAATTCATCTGCTACAAAAGATTTTGGAAACAAAAAATAAAAACTGAAGACTGAAGGAAGGAGGATAATTACCATAGCAATAATGATGTGTTCATGAAGAAAGAAGATGGAAAAGGATGATTGAGAATTTTTCACTGAAATTTTAACAACTAATGTCATTTTAGGAGGAGCTGTAATGTATAAACATTTGGAGGTGTGCGGAGATTTTTATTTTATCCATTAAATAAGCAAACATATGTTTAGTGTTTACTCAGATTGACTGTTGAAGGATTTGGAATGTGTAAACTATATGGTGTTTGGGAAAATTACAGTTTCAATGCAAGGGTAGCATGTAAGTTTCAACTCATGTGCTAACACAATTTAATTGGCAGAGGTTGCCTGGAATGCTATGTAGACAGATTGCATAAGACTCTAGTGGGGCTCAGAAGTAAAGTATACAGTAATTGATTAGTGATGTCTGACATGAAAACAAAGATGAATGTGGTTGCCCTCATGAGAAAGTTTCTCTTTTCCTAAGATAGTCTATTATTTTTTAATGTCTGTATTCTACCTCTCAAGTGTATGCATTTTAAATTGCCCTGGCACCCAGAACAATCCTAGGCAGTTGTCAATGCTAAATAATTGGTATATACCTGAACTGATGTCTTCTGTTTAATTATTAATGGCAACCAAATTCTACAAGCTCACATCTCCTTTGAGAGAGCCACAGTTCCTTTTTCTCTATGTCTTAATAAATATATGGTTGAGGATGCTCATTAAGTAGTAAATATTTACAAGTTGGAGAAGTTAGAATTGTTAAAAGGCTAGTTGAACATCATTGAGCATGGTAATTTGTGGAAGGATGGCTGAGGCAGATGTCCCTGTTACAGACGGTCTTTTAAAATAGAGTGACGACTGAGAATTGCCGACTGAATGCAACGAGAAAGAGTAAATTCTCATTTTGAGTTGGCAGCTTCTCCTGAGAGTAAGAAAGAAATTCAAGCCAGACTCATGACTGAGGACAAATCAGACCAGATACTTCAAAACAAAGGCAAAGGGTCTTCCTGGCATATTATTTATCTGCTCCCTTACCTGATGAGCAGAAGCATTGGAGCTTAGGATACCTGAAGTTTTCTGACACTTCAGGTTTGTATTTACTTCCCAATCCACATGTTAACCATTTGGGTAACTTACTTAGACGTAAGAGTATGTATGATTTTAAAACAACAGTTGTTTTTTTTTTTTTTTTCGCTTGGGGAAAGCCAGAGAAATATTATACCAATATAAAAATATATTTCACCCTTGACTAGATTTTAATGCTGTGTCTTTCAGCTCTAGAGAGGTAACTGTTCCATTTATCCACATGTGCTCTCACATGCCGATTGACTTGTATTCAGCAACATTGTGATAATTACATGTGTATGTTTGTAAATCTAATTAGGTTGTGTTTTACTGAATTACATGTTAAATGAAATTTGATAATTCTCTCCAGGCTGTAAAAAGTGGTTTATCTCCTTAAACCTAGATTGCCCTTTTCCCTCATCTCTTTCTCTCATGTATACATTGTTGTTTCAGGTTAGCAATACAATTGAACTACTGAGAAACACCCTGATCACATTTTCCAAAGGATTAAAAAAAAAAAAAAAAAAAAAAAAACATAATAAAGGAGGAAGTGTTTCAAGCAAGAAACGCCTAGTGCAGGTATATTTAGTGCACTGTGATAGTCTCTCCTAGTCCAGGCCAGGTGGTCCAGTTTTAAGCCCAGTTGAGGATGACACAGTTAGACTACCCAGTGTGGATTTTTGTAACTGAAGATAATTTCAATTACATATATAGGAATAGAAACCTGTGAGAAGGAAGCCTGGAGAAGCAGGAGTAAGCCAGGAGGGACACAGGTATGCAGGACTCTTCCAGTCTATTTCCACCAGATGGTGGCTCTGCTCTGAAAGCCTCTCTCAAAATTGAGAGTTAATAGTTAAGGACTAGTTAAGCCACTTCATGCTAATTAGGAAATGTACAGTATCTTTTGTTGATTGAGCCCTATGGGCCGACGACAGAATCCAGGGACAATAGAAATTAGAGGATCTATGAGATATCTCATTGGAAACAAATAAATATAAAGGCCATAGAATAATGTTCTAATCTCTAATAGATGCTTAAAAAGCCAAACAGCAAATCTGGATAGCCAAAACATCTGTCACTTCTAGTCTAAGTCTGAGTGGACCAGGGAAAACGATGAAGATCCACAGCAAAGATTATTTAAGTGTATCAATGATACAGCATCTGACAAATCACCGGTGACTAGAGGCCACCAAATACAGCAGGACTTGATATGAATTCCATGCTGAGCCTGTGGGATCATAGGGCCCACCTACAGTCAGAGTGAAGAGATGATGAGAATAAGCATCTTTGTGACTGAGAGATCATAATGGGAAGTTGAAGAGTGGAAAGATTAGTAAATGAAGAATTAGTAGATATGAATTACATGACACTGAAAAGGCAGTTAACCTCTGAGGATGTCTTCTCTTAGGAGTTATAATGCTTGTGCTGTACATTCAAATATTGAAATCCACAAAGGATTGGTCCCAGGACCCCTGTGGATGTTAAAATCTATGAATGCTCAAGTGCCATATATAAAATAGTGTAGTATTTGCATAAAACCGATGTACATCCTCTGTATACTTTAAACAATCTCTAGGTTACTTATAATACCTAAGACAATGTAAATGCTATGTTAACAGTTATACTGTATCATTTAGGGAATAATGTAAAGAAAAACTTCTGAAATATTCACTACAGGTATAACCATCCATTTTTTCCCAAATATTTTCAATCCATGGTTGTTTGGACCCACAGATACAGAACACCAATTACCTTTCTTAGGACGGCTAGTGAAAATCAAATTGCAAAACACAAGTACATGATAAAATGCAGTTTAAAGGTTCTTTATTATCTTTTGCATTATCTAGTTAAATAAAGGTCAAATTATAACTTAGTTTTAACTGTTAGCACATTGTAACTTACTTTGCTTGGATATTCCCTTAAAACACTTGGGAAATTCAGTGAGCTGCTTCTTTGAGCAACAACTTATATCTTTTTTTCTGAAACACTTGTTAGAAATACTTTGCTCTCCTCTTCTCCCACACATCCATCAAATGTTTCCAAAAATATTAGAATTGGAGCCAACCACACAAATGTAAAAGGTAATTGTAATTATTATTGTTACATGAATTTCTCTGAGTACTAGGAAATACATATTTTGTGTGATAGTTGTTCTAGTACTTAAATATCAGATTGCATTCATTAACCCATTCACTTATTTATTCATTTAAGAAACACTTGTTATTAGAAAGTACTTAAATAAATAAGACATGGCTTTATTCAAAATAATCCAGTAAAAATAATTCATATGTTATATAAAATGTAAATTTCAAAGAAGTAAATTTTATAGTATATAAAACCATTTAGTTGATAATCAAAAGAAACTTCTCCCACATTTTATTTTATTTTATTTTTTATTTTAATAGTTTTGGGGAACAGGTGGTATTTGGTTGCATGGATAAGTGCATAAGTGCACTTATAAGTGGGAACATACAATGTCTGGTTTTCCATTCTTGAGTTACATCACTTGGAATAATGGTCTCCAGCTTCATCCAGGTTGCTACAAATGTTTTTATTTTCTTCTTTTTTATGGTGGAGTAATATTCCATGCTGTGTGTATACCACATGTTCTTTATCCACTCATCGGTTAATGGACATTTAGGATGGTTCCATAGTTTTTGCAATTGTGAATTGTGCTGCTATAAACATGCATGTGCAAATGTCTTTTTTTTTTTTTTTTTTTTTTTGTAAAATGACTTCCTTTCCTTTGGGTAGATACCCAGTAGTGGGATTGCTGGATCAAGTAGTAGTTATATTTTTAGTTCATTAAGGAATCCCCATACTGTTCTCCCTAGTGGTTGCACCAGTTTACATTCCCACCAGCAGTGTAAAAGTGTTCTGTTTTTACGACATCCATGCCAACATCTGTTACTTTTAGATTTTTAAATTATGACCATTCTTGTAGCAGTAAGGTGGTATATTATCGTGGTTTTGATTTGCATTTCCCTGATAGTGATGTTGAGCACTTTTTCATCTGTTTTTGGCCACTTGGGTATCCTCTTTTAACAATTGTCTATTCATATCTTTTGCCCACTTTTGGTGGAATTATGATTTTTTTCTTACTGATTTGAGTTCCTTATATATTCTGGATATTAGCCCTTTGTTGGATGCAATTTTTGTAAAGATACTTTTCCCACCCCGTGGGTTGTCTATTTGCTCAGATGATGATTTCTTTTGCTGTGCAGAAGCTTTTGAGTTTAATTAGGTTCCATCTATTAATCTTTGTTTTTGTTGCATTTGCTTTTTATGTTTGTTTTTATTTTAGACACGGAGTCTCACTCTGTCGCCCAGGCTGGAGTGCAGTGGCACGATTTCAGCTCACTGCAAGCTCTGCCTCACAGCTTCATGCCATTCACCTGGGACTACAGGTGCCTGCCACCATGCCTGGCTAATTTTTTGTATTTTTAGTGGAGACAAGATTTCACCATGTTAGCCAGGATGGTCTCGATCTTCTGACCTTGTGATCCACCCCCTCAGCCTCCCAAAGTGCTGGGATTACAGGCGTGAGCCACCATGCCCGGTCTGAATTTGCTTTTGAGTTCTTGATCACGAACCCTTTGCCTAAGCCAATATCTGGAAGTTTCTTCCAATGTTATCTTATTGAATTTTTGCGGTTTCAGGTCATAGATTTAAGTCTTTGAACCATGTTGAGTTGATTTTTGTATAAGGTGAGAGGTGAGGATCCAGTGTCATTCTTCTACAGCAGCTTACCAATTATCTTAGCACATTTTTAGAATAGGGTGTCCTTTCCCCACTATTTATTTTTTATTTTTTGCTTTGTCAAAGATCAGTTGGCTGTATTTAGCTTTATTTATGGTTTCACTATTATGTTCCATTGGTCTACCTTCCTATTTTTATACCAGTATCATGCTGTTTTGGTAACTATGGCTTTGTTGTATATTTTGAAGTTGAGAATGTGATAATCCCAGATTTGTTCATTTTTGCTTGATCTTTTTACTTTGGCTATGTGGGGTCTTTTCTTGGTTTCATGTAAATTTTAAGGTTTTTTTCCAGTTCAGTGAAGAATGATATGGTATTTTGATGGGAATCACACTGTATTTGTACACTGCTTTTGGCACAATGGTCATTTTCACAATATTGATTCTACCATCTGTGAGCATGGGATGTATTTCCATTTGTTTGTGTTGTCTACGATTTCTTTCAGCAGTGTCTTGTAGTTTTCCTTGTAATGATCTTTAGTCTCCTTGACTAGGTATATTCCTAAGTATTTTATTTATTAATTAATTTATTTTTACAGCTGTTGTAAAAGGGGTTGAGCGTTTCGTTGATTCTCAGATTGGTTGTTGTGGGTATATAGCAGTGGTACTGATTTGTGTACATTGATTTCATATCCTGAAACTTGGCTGAATACATTTATCAGATCTAGGAGCCGTTTATATGAGTCTTTAGGGTTTGCTAGCTATATGATCATATGATTAGCAAACAGTGACAGTTTGACTTTCTCTTTCCTGATTTGGGTATCCTTTATTTTTTTCTCTTGTCTGATTGTTATGGCTGGGACTTCCAGTACAATGTTGAATAGAAGTGGTAAAAGTGGTGATCTTTGTCTTTTTCCAGCTCTCAAGGGAAATGCATTCTCCATTCAGTATAATGTTGGTTGTGGAGTTGTCATATATGGCTTTTATTACCTTGAGATATGTCCCTTCTGTGCCAAGTTTGCTGAAGTTTTTAATCATAAAGAGATGCTGAATTTTCTCAAATGTTTTGTCTGCATCTGTTGAGATGATCATGTGATTTTTGTTTTTAATTCTGTTTTTGTGGTGTATCACATTTATTGACTTGCATCAGTTAAAGCATCCCTGGTATGAAACTCACTTGACCATGGTGTGTTATCTTTTTGATATGCTGTTGCATTTGGTTAACTAGTTTTTTGTTTTGTTTTGTTTTGTTTTGTTTTGTTTTAAGATGGAGTCTCACTCTGTCGCCTGGACTGCAGTGCAGTGACGCAATCTTGGCTCACTGCAACAACCTCCCAGGTTCAAGCGATTCTCCTGCCTAAGCCTCCCGAGTAGCTGGGATTACAGGTGCCCACCACTATGCCCAGCTAATTTTTTGTATTTTTAGTAGAGATGGGGTTTCACCGTGTTGGCCAGGCTGGTCTTGAACTGCTGACCTAGTGATTTGCCTGCCTGGGTCTCCCAAAGTGCTGGGATTACAGGCATGAGCCACTGTGCCCGGCTGGTTAGCTAGTATTTTGTTGAGAATTTTTTGCATCTGTGTTCATCAGGGCTATTGGTGTATAATTTTCTTTGTTATATTCTTTCCTCTTTTTCCTGTTAGGGTGATACTGGCTTTATAGAATGATTTAGGAAGGAGTCCCTCTTTCTCTATCTTTTGGCATAGTTTCAGTAAGATTGGTATCAATTCTTTGAATGCCTGATAGAATTCAGTTGGGAATTCATCTTGTCCTGTTTTTTTTTGTTTGTTTTTTTGTTTTTTTGTTTTTTTTTAATTGGTAATTTTGAATGGCTTTTTCAATCTCACTGTCTGCTATTGGTCTGTTCAAAGTTTCTATTTCTTCCTGATTTAGTCTAGGGAGGTTGTGTATTTCCAGGAATTTATACAGCTCCTCTAGATTTTCTAGTTTCTTTGTATAAAGGTGTTCATCATAGCCTTGAATGATCTTTTGTATTTCTGTGGTATTTGTTGTAATTTTTCCTGTTTCATTTACAATTGATCTTATTTGGATCTTCTCTCTTCTTTTCTTGGTTAATCTTGCTAACAGTCTATTGATTTTGTTTATTTTTTCAAAGGGCCAGCTTTTTGTTTCATTTACCTTTTGTATTTTTTTTGTTTGAATTTTGTTTAGTTCTCCTCTCATCTGTGTTATTTATTTTCTTCTGCTGGGTTTCAGTTTGGTTTATTCTTGCTTCTCTAGTTTTTTGAGGTGTGATGTTAGATTGTCTATTTGTGCTTTTTTAGACTTTTTGATCTAGACATTTAATGCTATAAGCTTTCTTCTTAGCACGGCTTTCACTCTATCACAGAAGTTTTGATAAGTTGTGTCACTATTATCAGTTCAAAACATTTTTAATTTCCATCTTGATCTCATTGTTCAACCAAAGATCATTCAGGAGCAGATTATTTCATTTCCATGTATTTGCATAGTTTTAAGGGTTTCTTTGGAGTTAATTTCCAGTTTTATTCCAGCGTGGTCTGAGAGAGTGCATGATCTGAATTTTAGGTTCCCCAGTGGGGTTGTGTGTTCGGAGGAAGGTTTTCTCCCTCTCACACTTTGGAATCTCACAGTTTTACATCTGTCTTATGGAATTTGCAGTGGCATGCCACTTCTTTCAAAGCTTCAGTAAATTCTTTCAGTTTTACTGGTATGTTCCTGTGGTGGTTTTTGGAGCAAAAATTCACAGTAGGAGTCTCCACACACTGTTCTGTCTGTTCAAGTGGGGGCTGCACGTTAGGTTTGTCTTCTGTTCACTGTCTTCCTACCGAACCACATTTTAACCTCATTAGAAAATTGTAAGAGATTTGGTACCAGAATATAGCACTACAAATTTCAGCTTTAATTTAAATAGAAACTCTTACTCAATTATCCACAACAGATCTTTTATTGGAAAATACATTTGAATATGTATTTCTGGCATTTTATATTTTATTATGGTATCTTCACATATAATTACTTTTATTAGATTTCTACTATTAAAAAATTGCTATTCTTTTTTTGGAATCATTTCAGTTTCTTTTGTTTTCTTTATAATAAATTTTACCTTACTCATGATTATAAAAATAATCATGTCAAATGCAACAACTTAGTAATCAAAATGTAACATAAGCTTTGCATGAGTCTCCTCTGATGGGAGAGCTAACCTCTTACTTTTTCTATCTCTAACAGCCATTCATGATTTTGTGATATTTGAAAATTGGCAGAATAATACATTGTATTTTTTTTTTCAAAAAAAGCTTAATTCTTTCTATAATCTGAATTAATCTCTTGGTTCAGATAATTTTATTAAAAATGTAGATATACACAGACAGGCCTTTCATTATTCAAACAATGAACACTCAAATGTTTTAAATTAGTTAACAGTAGAAGTATTTTTCACTAACATTTTCCTTTTCATGTGTGTGAATATATCACCTCATATATTCCTGATAGAATAGCTCAAATAGCTGGAATCTACCTTAACACAGGAACAAGTTGGCTTCAGCATCACAATGGAGTGAGGAAATTACTGTGAATTTAACATTTTATGCCTGTCTGGAACCAACGGAGAGTCATATCTTCTCTCTTGGTTCTATTTGGAATCTACTTAGGAAAAAAAGAACCGCTCATGGATCCAACATATCCATTTCAGGTTTTGCCTGTGAAATAGATTACAGAATATCCTTCTCAGGGACCCAGCAATGTATGCTTATCTGTGAACTCCAAAGGGTCTTTTCTTTTTCTACATCTAACAAATAAGTTACATTTAGCAGGAGGCAGCCTTGCTTTTTCTCATGATGCTTCATTCTGAATCATTTGTATGGGCGAGGAGTCCTTTTTGTTTTCTTAGAGCCTGTATATTTGACAATCAAAAGTCAGGAAAATCTGTTTTGTCCTCTGCTTTCTGAAGCAGCATCCTGTCCTTAAGGCAGCAAAAACAGACCTGCCCAGATGCCTGCACGTGAGGAAGGACAATGTGGGGAAAAAGAACTTTGTCACAGCCAAGATATTTTTGTGTCACTGGGTAGTATCTCTCTACTATTAGCTGTCAAAGCAGCCTGGACATGCCCTATTACAATGTTCATGTTTTATTTTAAGTAATATTCTGGCTTGTTCATTATCATATTTTAAGTTCTGTGAAAGCAGAGACTGTGCTTTTATTTTCACTGATTAGCATGTGGCAAATTCTTAATAAATAACTGATGAATTAATACATAAATAAATAAGCCAATCAGACCACTACTGAAGCCTCTTAGTATAACTTAGTACAAAATCATTATAATATTTGGAAAAAAAACCTACAATTTTGCATAAGTTGGACTACTTCAACTTATAGTCATACCCCCATTTTCTGGCTCTGGTCCCTGTAGATATTTGGGTGTAGGGTGATTTGTCCTAGTTCTACATGACATCCAATGGAATGGAGCAAGAAACCATACAGTCCCATGTGGTTCCCACATCAATCGATATTCCAATATGTAGATGTTCAGAGATAGTCTTTGTTTTCAGGAGGGCTACAGAGAAGTTAGAAGAAAGGGTACATAGTGATAGACTGTTCACTCAAAGGATAGTTAGGAAACCCATCACATTCCTATAGCTATTCCTATTCCTACAGCTCCAGCTTTATATAGTTATGCGATACATGTACCCCAAGAAACATAGACGATACACAAATTGATAATTTATGGAGTACATGCTAGAATGATTGCTTTTATGTACATTCCTAATTTCCTAATAATGTCAATAATAACTAACATTAAGGCTGGGTGAGGTGGCACATCCCTGTAATACCAGCATTTTGGGAGGCTGAGGCATGAAGATTGCCTGAGTTCAGATGTTGAAGACCGGCCTGGGCAACATAGCAAGATCCCATCTCTGAAAAAATAAAATAGTCAGGCATGGTGGTACATGACTGTAGTCCTAGCCACTCTGGAGGCTGAGGCAGGAGGATTATTTGAGCCTGGAAGATTGAGGCTGCTTTAAGCCATGATCACACCACTGCACTCAGCCTAGGTGACAGAGTGAGATTCTGTCTCAAATAATAATAATAATAGTAATAATAACTAATAACTAGCATTTATTGTTTGCTTACTGTCTTTATGATATTCTGGCCACTGCGCTGGACATTTTATATGCATGATCTCATTTAATCCTTCTAAAAATTTATAGTATACGTGCTGTTGTCATCTCCACTTTACAGGAAAGAAACTGGGGGTCAATGAAGACAAATGACTTTGCCCAAAGTCATAGAGTTAGTAGACACTAATCCAGTACTCAAACAAATTATTTGACCTCAAAGTCCACGTACTCCATTACAAAGCCTGACTGCCTCTGTAATATTACTGAGGAGTAGGCAAATACCCAAATAACAATAATTCGAGGTAATATTATGGTACATGTCACCAATATAGGAGGGAAAGATGGCACCTGCTTAGGGAAGTTTAACTTAGTGAAGGAAAATAAATTACTCCTATTTTCATCAACCTTTTCATGAAGACTTTACATTTTTTGGAAGAATCTGAATTTTCAGTTTAGAAATGCACTTAATATCCCCTTTGTCCTATGGGTTATTGACTGACATTCTATATACTTAATTTCCTCTCTTCTTGTTTCCTTTGTCTTTGCTTTTCCTACATAATTTATATAGAGCTGAGTAAATCTGAAGTCTGGTTTTCAGCAAAACTCACCGCTTCATGAGAGAAATAGAGGTAGAGAATAAAGTAACTTGAGGTACTGCATTGCGAGGATGCAGCCAACCTCAGATGTAGCTTCAGTTGGCTGGATTCATCATTCTGATTGAGCCCTGAGTACTAGGAATTACGGTCTTTTTTCTCTCTTAACATGAACTGAAGAAAAATCCAAGTCAGACACTGCCTCTTAATCAGTCAGTGTCAAGTAGTATTGTAATCACTTTTTATTACCAGTCTTACTGTGAAAATCTCAGAGAGACTTTTATGTCTTACTCACATCTGATATGTTTGTCTCAAGAAGTGGTTTTCAAGTCACAAGGCTTCCAGACCTGGACAAAGACGTGCCAGGCCTCATCTCCTGAGAGATTTGGTGGCTTTTCCCATGAAACTAAATGCATTAACTGGTCCATCTTGTTTCAGAGATCATTAAAAACATTCAATTTAGCATCTCCTAAAATCAGCATCAGCATCCTGGAAAGGTTTTGCAATTTATGTGGAATTTCCCATGTGGAGCTCTACACATTTGTAAAGGCATTTGTAGTCCTGATAATAGGCTACTTGCCAAAGTGTGAATGAAAAGATTATCTGCTGTAAATTCTTTCCTGCAGTAGCTGTCAAAGAGTGGCATAGTATTACAATGGAAAGTGCCTCAGGAAACTCTCTAGCTAGTAAGGAGGGGTGAAGAAGAGCAAAGTGCTGCAGTCAGACACATTCCAGGTGCAGGACATGGGGAAGGTACTTAATTTTCTGACCTTTAGTTTTCCTATTCATAAAATGGCAATAACTGTTCTTATGCTATAATGTTATTGTATTACATAACATAATATTCCTCACAATACCTGACATATGGTAAACACTCAAAAGTTTTAGCTGACTGCTTCAGTGCTATCATCATCATCCTTGTCACTATCATCTAGACCCAGGGATCAGCAAACTATAGCAGACAGTTGAGTCTGCACCACAACCTGATCTATAAATTCAATTGTATTGGGACACAGTCACACTCAGTTGTTTATGTGTTGTGGATGGATGGTTTTTTCCTACAATCGTGGAGTTGAATACTTGCTGCAGAGGCCTTTACAGAAAAAGTGTGCTCACCCTAATTAGTGGTTCTGAAGACCCTGGGAAATAAAGGAAAAGACAAGAAGCAAACCCTGATTCCTGCCCTTACCCATATCATATATTAGAATTTCGTTTATGATTCTATTGGATGAAAAAGGAAAGGAGGAGAAAAGCTGAGTAAATTAGGCTAGTGGTTTTGTTTTTTTTGGTATAGGAAAGTCAAGCCCCTCTGAGCTAGTAGGGAGGAGTCGGGAAGAAGGGACAGGGACATGTCAAATAGGTAAGATTACCCAAAGTAAGACACATTAGCAGAAATGATACAGAATGTCTGTGGTTCTCATTGATGGAGTCTTGAGTATGGGGTTGGGAGCATACATTTGGAAGATGACACTGGGCAGCTTGGTGACAGTCAGAATCTGCTAGATCCTAGGTATTATCCTGACGAGCTAGAACTTTGTCTTCTAGGAAATAGGAAATTTTGAAGAGTAGAAGATAAAAGTGAAATTCTAAGTTTTTGTTTTGATTTGGATCACTATGAAAGCGAATATGCCGAAATAAATGACAGATAATGAAATACAGGCAAGGAGAACAGCTGGGAAGCGGTATCAGTGGTGCATATCGTGTGTATTTCTCTGTCACATGCAAATTAGTCAAGTATTGCCAAGACTGGGAACTTTGGAAATTTCAGGCTGGCTAGAAAGTCAATACAATTTTTCTTTCTGAATTTTGAATTAAATGTTTTTAATTTATGCAAATCCAAGTCAGGATAGCTACCATGACTTATGAAGACTGGATTAAATAAATAGGACAGACTCTTTTACAGTGACAATGGGAGTACTTCCATATGATTTCGTGAATGCTAGGCCCATAGTAGGAGTAGTAACAACTATTAGTATTTATTTACTGAACGATAAATTGTTAGCGAGTAACTTTACAGGCATTAGCTCTTATAATGCAACAACTTTTGAGGTACACGCTGTTATCATTTATGTTGTACAGGTAAGGACAGGTATTGGAGTAATATGCCCAAAATTACACGGGAGTAAATAGCAGAGCTGAGATTCAGATGTAACTCTTGTCTCTCCCCTCTATAGAATGCATGATTCATGAACCCAGAATACTTTATTTTCTTCTGTTCTTCAAGGAATGAACAGCCTGCAGTGGACTCTGAATAAATATTTGCTGTATAAAGAATGAAAATGTTAATGGATAATTTGAAATTTTATATCCATAACCACTATGATGTAGCACCTGCTCAGTAGTATATATTTTTAGCAGTGTTTGTCGATTACTCGAAACAGAACCAGATATTTTCCCTATGCCTGTAATTGTGTCAAATACCATTCAGTTAATCTGAAATATATTTCTTCAGTCTCTTTTTCTGTATTAATGCAATATATTTATATTACACTTTATGAGTAAAGAATAACTTTACTGTGCATAATCTAATTTAATCTTCATGATAACTTTATAAGGAATTTGTTCAATTTTACAGATGAGGAACCTGATATTTAGTGAGGTTGCCTGCCCAAGGTTACACAATAAAAAATTCAAGTCTTCTGAATTCAAGTTTATGTACTTTCCATTTTATCAGAACTGCTACTCTTGTATGACAAAAACTTGGAGCTGGAATAGATGCTAAAGAAAAAAAGAATAACTTTTCACTTTTATCAAAGTATTATGTGTACATATACTATAAATATGAGAGTATACTATAAGTATACATACACATAATACTTACATATATAAATATATATAAATCAATGCACAAAACATAATTTTCACATACCTATGTCAGATAAAGAAGAATATTACTATTAGTGCCACAGGATCTCTCATGCTTCATTCAAACCACTAACCTCTCCCTGGAGGATATAGTACCCTGACTTCCAATAGAATGGATTGGCTTTACATGGTTTGCACCTTGTATAAATGCAAGCAGACAATGTGTATTCTTTTGTGTCTTAGTATTTTTACTCAATAATATTTAAGAAATTCACCAATATTGTGTGCTGTTACAATTTATTTTCATGGCTTTAGCATATTTCATTATTGAATACATCATCGTTATGTTTTACAAGTCTATTATACTGTCGAATGCCACTTGGGCAGTTTTGAGGTTGGAATTTAAAACAATTTAATCTTCAAATAGTGCTACTCTGACGATTCTTGTACAGTGTCTTCTGGAAAGCATACATGGGCATTTCCGTTGCATGTATAATTAGCTATGGAATTGCTGAGCTTTGCTACAGAGATTTGCACAGTTGTTTATTTTTTTACATTTATAATTTTCTGTATTCTTATTTACTGGTTTGGGCTTAAGTACGATAGAATTAGGAAGGATAAAAAACATGTTTGGGCGAAACAGAAGACGATCAAATGGTAGAAGCTCTGAGAGGTGATCAGGATACCCCATTTACTACTTCTAGTTTATTGGACACTCAGAACGATGGTATACTTGCCTCTCAGAGACCGCCTAATTGATTTTACTTTCATCTCCCACCCATAGATTAGCTGCAGTTTTTCTACTGGGAGTTTCGAAAGGCTGTTGCTCTGGAGAGTTACAGCATATCTTAAGGACTCATATACTCAACCATCCAGGATCTTGATATTAATTGCAAAATTTTTGCCTTTATATTAGTAAAACATAAAGGGAAGATATTACAGATAAATATGAAACATTTCTTTCCCCTCTCCCTGTTATGGATATAATCTTCTCTTTTGTACAAATAGGTGTATTCATAATGACTTTGTATATCTGACTTCTCAATTGTGTTACATATTAGAATAGTTCTGTCAAGGGCTGGTGCAATCTTAGTTGAAGACTAGTCTTAGGACTACATAAAAATGTATATAGACTGGGAAATAGATAATTTCTGTTAGTATTTTATACTTAAACATCTAGAATTTAGAATTTTTAAAGTAGCCAGGGTTTATCAAGTGTCTGGTCCAGGGTACTTTGCAAATCTAAAATGGAAGTCAATTGTATGATAGTAAGTTACACATTTGCCCCAGTCTTTAATATGAGGGAGACTGACATGTCAAGAACTAGAAGAGATTTGTATTAAACATTGAAATGATGGTTGATATTTATAAAACTTGGTGAAAATTTTTCTATCTGAGCCAGGTATGGGCAAAGGCCCTATTTCACTCCAATATTATGAATATCCTATATAACTATCTAACAATTATCCATTTTTTTATTATGTTATCTGTGATCTTTTTTTTAAGAGACTGGGTCTCACCATGTTGCCGAGCCTAGTTTCAAACTCCTGGGGCTCAAGCGAGACCCCCGTCTTGGCCTCCCAAAGAGCTGGTATTACAGGTGGAGCTACCACACCAGGTCAACATTTTTAAAAGAGGTAGAAAAACAGGTAACTATCTTGTTTGAAGATGGTAGATTGAAACAGGGCTATCTTTTCTCTCTTTCTATTATATAAACTTTGGAAGCCATGGCTATTAAGCCAGACTCCTTTGAAAAAGAGAAAGTGATAGAAAAATCAAATTGCTATCTGATCTCTACAGTAAGTCATTTTATAAGAAAGTATTTTACTTGATTGGAAGAGTAGTTGGGAAAATTAACAACCAGATGTAAGG
Source organism: Chlorocebus sabaeus (assembly GCF_047675955.1). Classification (NCBI taxonomy): domain Eukaryota; kingdom Metazoa; phylum Chordata; class Mammalia; order Primates; family Cercopithecidae; genus Chlorocebus; species Chlorocebus sabaeus. The sequence goes on along the minus strand of NC_132926.1, from coordinate 37,383,782 downwards.
TATGGTCTTAGATTAGATACTGGCTTAAAGAAGTGACAAAGGATATTTGGTGTCAATAAGGGTAAAACAGAAAGTAATCGAAATATATATATAACAGTGTGTATAATATGGCCTCACTTTAGTAAAAAACAACTGTGCAAATGTGTAAATGTGTGTACGTGAGCATGCTAGAAAAGAGAAAATCCAGAAACATATGAGCTGAAGATAATATCAGTTAAGATCTGCGTTGGTAGAGATGCAAATTTTTATCATTATTTTTATTGTTTTTAACAACGTCACTTGTCTTTATTTTCAACATTTCTACCATGTAAAAATTCTGATTGTGTGTTAATGAAAATGATTATTTTAAATATAAATAAATACACAAGGATATTTTAGATTAAGTTATTCAGCACCACAAATTATGTGATGGTTGATTAATGCAAATGGACAATGATAACAGTGACAATTAAAAACAACATTAATTAGCATTGATTAAGTATGCCAAACACTGTGATAAGTTTTGTAGAAACATCATGTCAGTTGATCCTCATTAAATCCCTATGAAGCAGGTACTATTATTATTTACATTTTATAGATGAGGAAACTGAAGATCACAGAGGTTTACCAACTTGCCCAGGGACATAGCTAGCAAATGATGGGACGTTAAGACTAAGCCTAGATCTATCTGAATGCAAATAATTTTTACTTAATTACCATATACACTGCTGCCTCTTCTTATGCTATTACCAACATCATCATTATCTCATTAGCAACTCCATCATGGTTTCCTTATTCCACTAGATACAGAGATCATTCCACAAATTATCAGTGTCTGTTACATTAAAAAAAAAAAAAAAAAAAAAAAAACTGCTAAGTTCTTGAATACAGAAAATTGAAAAGTTGGAATAAAAATGTTTTAATAAGTGGCTGACCCTGGATTCAAAGAGTTCATAATGTAGAAAGATTGTTACCCTGTAGAAAAGTAATTTGAATGTATTTATTTTTAAGAAGTCAATTTTAGTGCAGAGAAAAACAAAAATAAAATGAAAACATTTTCTGTAGCATATGACTAGCCTAATAAACTGAGGTAGAACACATAACATTATTTTACATAGATCTTTATATAAATACTGGTAGATACTTATTGAAGAATAAATGTGTAGATAGAAATTTATTGACATTTTTGGTGGATAAGAAAAAATTACTAAATCTTAATTAAATACCTTCATAAACGTGCCTTAGATACACTTAAGAAAATTTCAGCTATTCCCTTCTGGTTGAAAAGAATTGTTCCAAGAGACACATTTTGCAGAATCACATATATTTCACGTATGTGTCTAATTTCAATTTAAAGTTCACTGGAATTTATACTGCAATTAAATGTAATTGAACAAAATAAAATTATACAAAAAATCAGCAGAGTAAATAGCTCAGGAAAGAAAGATTCCTATTGGATGTTTTTCTTTAAAATGACACTAATATATCAGACTTTTCCAGAGAAATAAGGGGATTTTACTGATGTAATTGAAATTATTGGCATAAAGATAATTAAGAAATAATAGAAAAGTATTTCAAGAGTGGACAGAACTAATCAGTTGGTATATGGACTGTCTTGACTGGAGATTTTAGGTAGGCAAAATAAAAATTAAGAAATAAACAAAAACTTCTGGAAACCCTTAGACCTATTTTGAACCATTGATATTTGGGCTATAGTGATTTTTATTGATTACATTGAGACAGGGAGAAAAAGAGACAAAAGTTTACATTAAGGATGCAATTTATTAAATTATATTCATACTTTAATTTCTTCCCAGTGCCACTTCAAAGAAAACACTACATTTTTTTGGCCCATTTACCCCTAAATATTTCAGTTTGTATTACATAAAAATAAGGAATTCTGTTATGTAACCACAGTATAATTATAAAAATTAAGACAACTGGTTGGATGCAGTGGCTCATGCCTGTAATCCCAGCACTTTAGGAGGCCAAGTCGAGTGGATCCTGAGGTCAGGAGCTCTAGACCATCCTGGCTAACACGGTGAAAACCCCGTCTCTACTAAAAATACAAAAAATTAGCCGGGCTTGGTGGTGGATGCCTGTAGTCCCAGTTACTTGGAAGGCTGAGGCAGGAGGATGGCATGAACCTGGGAGGTGGAGCTTGCAGTGAGCTGAGATCCTGCCACTGCACTCCAGCCTGGGTGACAGAGCGATACTCTGTCTCAAAAAAAATAAAAAATAAGAAAAAAATAAGAAAACTGATACCCAAAATTATTATTAGATAATTTATAGACCTTATTGATATTTTGTCAATTGGCCCAATAATTTCCTTTAGAGAAAAAGAAAATTGAAAATCTGCATTGCATTTAATTCAGACTCATGTATCTTTAGTCTCCTTTTAGACTGTGTCTTTCTCTACAGTTCTCGGATTTTACTTCGTAGTTCATGACATTGACATTTTTGAAGAGTGCAGGTCAATAATTTCGTAAAATGTCTTTCAATGGATTCTCTCATGTTTCCTCATGAATAGATTCAAGTTTAGTACTTTTGACAGTTGCAGCCCAGAAGGCAATACTGAGTTGTCCTCAGTGCATCATATCAGGAGGCACATGCTGCTGATTAATCTCGTAACTAGCCATGCTAAATATTATTTAATTTGATAAATAATATTGCATGTATTTGTCATGTATGACATGATGTTTTCAGGTACATATACATTATGAGATGGTTAACTCTAGCTAATTAGCAAATGCGTTATACAGTTATCTTTTTTGTGGTGAGAGCGCTCAACATCTACTCTCTTTGCATTTCTTGAGAATACAATATATTAACTATAGTCACTCTGTGATACAATAAATCTCTTAAATTTATTCCTTCTGCCTAACTGCCATTATGTGTCCTTTGACCAATTTCTCATCTCCCCTCCCCAACCCGGTTTCTGGTAACTACTATTCTATTCTCTACTTCTATAAGATCAACATTTAAAATTTCCCCATGAGTGAGATCATGCTGTATTTGTTTTTCTGTACCTGGCTTATGTCATTTAACAAAATGTCCTCCAGGTTCATTCATGTGGTCACAAATTACTGAATTTTCTTACTTTTTACTTTTTAAGGCAGAATAGTATTCCATCCTGTACATGTACACCACATTTTCTTTATCCATTCATTTGTTGATGTACATTTAGGTCGATTCTATATCTTGGCTATTGTAAATAGTGCTCCAATAAAAATGGAAGTGTAGACATCTCTTCAAAGTACTGATTTCATTTTCTTTGGATATATACCCACTTCACTCTGGAGATTTTAGGGAGGCAAATTTTAAAAATAAAAAGGTTTGGAAATCTTCACCCCTATTTTAAACCATTAGGATTTGGAATCTAGGTACTTTTACTGAATGCATGGAGACAAGGAGACAGGGAGACAAAAGTTTACATTAGGGTGCAATTACTTAACTACTAGAAAAAATTGTATGGGAAAAGCATCATGACATTGCTCTGGGTAAGGATTTTTTTTTTGGGGGGGGTGGGGGTAAGACCTCAAAAGCATAGGCAAAAAAAGTAAAAAATAGACAAATGGAATTATATCAAGCTGAAAGGCTCTGCACAACAAAGAAAACAATCAATATAGTGAAGAAACAACCTACAGTATTTGCAAACTCTGTATCTGTTAAGAAGTTAATATCCCAAATATATAAATAACTCAAACATCTCAATAGCAAATAGACAGATAACCTGATAATAAAATGAGCAAAAGACCTGAATAGACATTTTTCAGAGAAGACATAAAAATGGCCAATAGGTAAATGAAAAAAAGTTTAACCTTACTAATCAGGGAAATGAAAATCAAAACCACAAGAGATATCATCTTATTCCAGTTAGAATGGCTATTATCAAAAACACAAAAGTTGATAAATGCTGGCAAGGATGTGGATAAAAGAGAATCCTTACACACTTTGGTAGGAATGTATGTTAGCACAGACATTATGGAAAACAGTATAGAGGTTCCTCAAGAAATTAAAAATAGAACTATAATACAAAAACACTACTTCTAATTAAAAGTGAAAAAGCTCAATATCACTGATTATTAAAGAAATGTAAGTCAAAACCACAATGAGATACTACCTCACACCAGTCAAATGGTTATTAGAATTGAGTAGGAGGGACTCCTACTAACTCATACTATGAGTACAGTATCATCTTGATTCCAAAACCTAGTAGAGATAAAACAACAGTAACAAAAAACTTCAGGCCAGTATCCTTGATGAACATCAATGCAAAAATTCTCAACAAAATACTGGCAAACTGAATCCCACAGCACATCATAAATTTTACCCACCATGATCAAGTAGGCTTTATCCCTGGAATGCAAGGTTGGTCCAACATATGCAAATCAACAAATTTGATTCATCGTGCAAACAGAACTAAAGACAAACCACATGCTTACCTCATAGATGCAGAAAAAGCTCTCAATAAAATTCCACATCTATTCATGTTAAAAAAAACTCTCAATAAACTAGGTATTGAAGAAAAATACCTCAAAATAGTAACAGCCATACATGACAAACTCAAAGTCAACATTATCATGGGTGGTCAAGGGCTGGAAGCATTCTCCTTGAAAACTGGCACGAAACAAGGATGCTCCCTCTCATCACTCCTATTCAACATAGTATTGGAAGTCCTGTAAAGGGCAATCAGGTAATCAAAGGAAATAAAGCGCATCCAAAAAGGAAAAGAAGAAGTTAAAATATCCATTTCCCTATTTAATGACATGATCCTATATCTAGAAAATCCCATAGTCTCAGCCTAAAGGCTTTATTGAGCTGATAAACAACTTCAGCAAAGTCTCAAGATACAAAATAGATCTACAAAAATCACTAGTGTGTGTATACAACAACAACAGTCAAGCCGAGAGCCAGATTAGGAACAAACTGCCATTTACAAATGCCACAAAAAAGAATAAAATACCTAGGAATACAACTAACTAGGGAGATAAAAGATATCTGCAAGGAAAATGACAAAGCACTGCTCAAAGAAATCAGAGGTGACACAAACAACAGAAAAAACATTCCATACTCATGGATAGGAATAATCAATAACATTAAAATGACCATACTGCCCAAAACAATTTCTAGATTTAACGCTATTTATATTAAACTACCACTGACATTTCTTTGCAGAACTAGGAAAAAAAAAAAAAAAAACTATTTTAAAACTCATATGGAAGCAAAAAGCCCAAATAGTCAAGGCAATCCTAAGGAAAAAAAAAAAAAAAATCAAACAAACAAAAAACAGTGGAAGCCTCACACTACTAAACTTCAAACTATACTGGAGGGCTACAGCAACCAAAACAGCATGGTACTGGTCAAAAACAGACATACAGGCCAATGGAAAATAATAGAGAACCAGAAAAAACACTGCACACCTAAAACTATCTGATCTTTGTCAAATCTGACAAAAACAAGCAATGGGGAAAGGATTCCCTATTTAATAAATGGTGCTGGGATAACTGGCTAGCCATATGCAGGAGATTAAAACTATACCCCTTCTTTACACCATATACAAAAATTAACTCAAGATGGATTAAAGACCTAAATGTAAAACCCAAATCAAGAAAACCCTGGAAGACAACCTAAGCGATACCATTCAGGACATAGGCACGGGCAGATTTCATGATGAAGGTGCCAAAAGCAAGTTTAACAAAAGCAAAAATGGACAAATGGGATCTAATTAAACTAAAGAGCTTCTGCATAACAAAACAAACTATCCACAGAATAAACACCCTACAGAATGGGAGAAAACTTTTGCAAACTATACATCTGACAAACGTCTAATATCTAACATCTATAAGCTACTTACAAGTAAAACATAAACAGCCACACAAAAAAGTGGGCAAAAGATATGAACAGGCACTTTTCCAAAAAGGACATACAGCCAACGTGCGTATGGAAAAAAGCTCAACATCACTGATCATTAGAGAAATGCCACAATGAGATATCATGTCACACCAGTCAGAATGGCTATTATTAAAAAGTCAAAAAATAACAGATGCTGGGCTGGGAGTGGTGGCTCATGCCTGTAATCCTAGCACTTTGGGAGGCTAAGGTGGGTGGATCACGAGGTCAGATCATCAAGACCATCCTGGCCAACATGGTGAAACTCTGTTTCTACTAAAAATACAAAAAATTAGCTGGTCGTGGCAATGCGTGCCTGTAGTCTTAGCTACTTGGGAGGCTGAGGCAGGAGAATTGCCTGAACCCGGGAGGCAGAGGCAGCAGTGAGCCTAAGTTACACCACTGCACTCTAGCCTGGGTGACAGAGTGAGACTCCATCTCAAAATACATACATACATACATATATACATACATACATACATACATACATAAAATAACAGATGCTGGTGAGGTTGTGGAGGAAAAGAAATGCTTATACACTGTTGGTGGAAGTGTAAATTAGCTCAACCATTGTAGAAGATACTGTGACAATACCTCAAAAGCATAATGACAGAAATACCATTTGATCTAGCAATATTATTACTGGGTATATACCCAAAGGAATATAAATCATTACATTATAAGGATACATGCATTCGTACATTTATGCCAACATTATTCACAATAGCAAAGACATAGAATCTACCGAAATGCTGATCAATGATAGACTGGATAAATAAAATGTGGTATATATAAACCATGGAATACAATACAGCCATCAAATAAAAAAAGAAAGAGATCATATTCATTGCAGGGACATGGATGGAGCTGGAGGTCATTATCCTTAGCAAACAAACACAGGAAATTGACAGTGGAGTGTGGAACAGGGGAGAGGATCAGAAAAAAAATAAATATTAGGTACTAGGCTTAGTAGCTGGGTGACAAAATAATCTGCACAACAAAGCCCTATGACATGAGTTTACTTATACAATAAACCTGCACATGGACCTTTGAACTTAAAAAAAAAAAAAAGTTTAGGAAAAAATCCAAAACCTTACCCCCCCAAAAAAATAGTTTCAAATATTCTCCATTAGACTAGTAGTATACTGCGAATTTACTGGTGGTAGTAATTTTCTGAAAGGGCAAGGTCAGTTTCAACAGAGAAAACAAACAGCTCACCCTTTCTTCAGAATTTTGTATATGGAACAAAAGAAAGGTTCCTGAAAAAATGAAGATGCTAGAATTTTAAAAAATAAAACAATTGTCTTCTTGTGGGACAGAGGTATCCTTTTCCACTACCTTTCCTACCAGACTGAGAAAATTACCAAAGAAGTTTCTAATATAGCTGGGATAAATTATTGGGCATTTTGGAGTTATGGTTATCTCAGAGCAGGTCTGTGCCCTAGGAGTGAGCAGTGGAGATGGTTAATCTACTCATTTCTTATGTGTAGATAGCATTCCAGAAGCTAATCATGCCCTCAGCTGTCACCTGTAGGAAAGAGATAGAATATCTCCACTACATTTGTATTCAGCCTCCTAGGCTGTTTAAATTTTTTTTTAAGTTAAAGGCATTTCCTATTCTATAGAAAATTATGTTTACAGTAAAGCAGAGAATTTAATGCTGCTCATTTTCTCCTAAAGATCCCCAGAAATAGTCTTTTTGCCATCACTATGGCAATCAGTTCATGCATTTTATGAGCAAATGCAATGCTCTGGTTTTGCAGAATCAGAAACTCACAGACATTTTCTCTGACGAAACATGGACAATGAGGACAATATAAGAGTGCAAACTCTGGATTCAGAATTCAGAACCTGGCCCCATCGGCTTACCTGCTGTGGGATCTTGGGCAAGTTCTTTAATCTTGCATTCAAATCTCTTCATCATATAATTGAGATAATAAGAGTATCTATTTCATAGGATTGCTTTAAGGGTTAAATGAGTTTAGAAGAACTTAGAGTAGTAAATAACAAACAGTATGTTTTCTCAAAACATGAAACATTATTTTCACAAACATTCATGTCTACTAATACATAGCATTTTAACAAGTAAATATATAATCATTGACTTTGCCATTTAATATCCCTATTTTATGAATTTCCTGAATTTCCTTATAATCAGATTAACTCAGTTTGATTTCTTAGTTATATTCGCCTTGTGGTATATCAGATTTAATCAGAAACAAAATACTTAAATTACAAAAATAATCGTATTTCCTTTTTTAGGTCTTTTATCCATTTCATTATATATATTCTCCTTGGTTTCTTTTCAAGCACACCAACATAAATGAAGTAATCATAATCAAGAGAGCCCTCTAGACAGTCTATCTGAAAAATGTTCCTTTTGTCCAAAATGTTAGTAAATTAATAGTGCCACGACAATAAAATATTACCATGATAACAGTAAATAGCCAGTGTAATATTTTCAGTGAGTCACTTTACCTTAATCTTGTGGAATGATGTAAACTCCAATTACAAAATGTCAACATTTTCACTCATTGAAGACAAAGAACTTGCCAAAAATATTATCTTAAAAACCATCGATTAGACATAAGGCAATGGGGATGTGGATAAACGTGATCTACTTGCAGCGTTAATCTATGGACATTTGTTCTGCAGGCACATCACTTTATTAAATTATTACACAAAGATAATTTACAGAAAAAGCTGTATATTTAGTAATTGTGTATATTTCAGAATTTGTTAGGTTTCCATCTTTATACTTTAGAAAAAGGTTACAGGTTCATAACAGGCCAGATATAGTAGACTTTTAGGAAGGAAGCCTCAACAGAGTGTTTGAGCTGACCACTCCAGTTGAGTCAATAAAAGTGCATATTTTTTCTGTAACTCAGTTGTACAGTGAGAGCGTATAAAGTGGAGGACTAGGCACATGTTTGCAAGTTTTATAAATTTAGATATCAAGTAATAGGTTTTCTCAGTTGAAAGATTTGTCTACAGATTACTAAAACTGTTTTTTTCAATGTTTGGGTCACTTGGACTTGTTAGTTCAGTTTACATGAGTTACATTAAATAGAATGGCACAGATTCAGCCAGATCTTATCAACCATATTAACTGGACAGTGACCAGTATCAACAATTATACTGACCTCCACCACACATTTCCACTGGGTTGTGCTCTAGTAATCTAACCTAAAATAAAAGCAATAAGAGCCGGACACAATACCTTGTCATCTCCTTCCCCACATATGATTTAAAAGAGAAAGAGTGAGAGAATGTTTAAGAAACCCACAGTCACTATAGCCAGGTATGAGGTTTAGGAGACATAAAGAACGATCCCTTAAGTAGAATCTGAACTTTCATGTTATTTTCTCCCCCTCACAGGAAAAGATGGCACTATAAAGATTCCATCCATGGTTCTTAAGCTCTGAGCATATGCTTAGGCTGAGTCTCTGTGCCTCACCCATAAGACAGGCTGTCTCTGCTCATTGTGCCCTGTGGAAGAGAACATATATTGCATGGAAATGCTGAAAGTCTCTTTGATGAGAAATTATGCCTTTTTACCCTTTCTGCTTTGTAAGAATTCATATAAATTATATATGTAAAATACTTTCTATACTGAAAATTGCTGAAGGAAAGCAGTGAATATATAAAGTGAAAGACCAACAAATTCTGCCCTACGGCAAGTAAAACAAAGGGCAAGAACATTCCTCTCACTTTTCTGGAAAAGTCCATATAAGGAGTTAGTACCTGTGCTAATTATGCTTTCATTGACAATCCCTCCTTGCCATATCTGGGCCTAGAACTGTTTATATAATTGAAAATTCCCACCTTTGGACAGACAACTAAGAGTGATTCTGTTAACTTGCTTGGTCTAAATTTAATAAGTGTTGGTGAAAAATATTTTTTTAATGTGGAGCCCTTGGAACATTGGGGCATTATAATTAGGTTTTACTTTTAGATTGGGGGATGCCAATGTAACAGATTAAACCTGTTAGTTTACCTTTGAAGATATGCAAAACCGTTGTCCACAACCACTCTCTTAGTCACGTTATTTACTTGCTGAGGCTTGACCAGTCAGAGGAGCATAAACCAAACTCATCCCAAGGCAAACTGGAAGAAGGGAATAGAATTGCTAAAAGACTTTTGAGTCACCTTCAGCAGCTTCTCCCTTGTGTTCTGTTGGAAGAAGTTCAAATCCTATTGCATGTCAATAAACTCACACGTAAACTTGAAACCCAGGCAGATAGGAAGATGCCTTTAATTCCTGAGAAGTTGTGCTGACAACTCATAATGACGCAATGCTTGGCAGTGACTCTGAAGACATCTCTAAATACTAGTTAGCCAAAGTTCTTAGGCTATAAGCAACAGAAAGAGGGATAATGATACACAAAACAGTTTTATTGTTTTTCTTATGAACGCAAACTTACTGTAATGACTTGGGTATCGTAATAAGAAATGAAACATAAAGAACTCGGCTCAAAAAGAGTGAAACAATAGGAGGATTATATCATTTTTGAAGACACATGCTACAGGGATTAATATGATTAATCCACTGCATTCTGGGGCCATCGATGTTGGTATGAATTCACTGTGCTTGTTTCTGTACTTATTCTGCTGAGGATTCAAGGTCTTAGTAAAGAAGAAGAGCCCAACTAGGCTCACTTAAGTGAAATGGAAACCATTTATCCAGGGTCGGGCAGGATACCTTTTTCAGCAATCCTATCAAAACTGAAGTCAAATATTTTCAGTCTTTTCAAAAGGATATCAGGGGATTTCGACTAGAACCATGGAAGTAGATAATGGAAAATAAGCCAACAAAAATCCATTATAGCAACTATCGATCCAAAATTTCCTTTGATTAATCAATGTATCTATAAGGGATACTAAGGCTACCTAATAAACTCAAATTATCCTGAAATATTTCTTATGTATTGCTGATGGCCCAACATGCTGTTTTACCAAATTTCTCAAACTTGGCAAGACTCAACTCCAAACTCTGAGGACGATGCCATTTTTATTGAGGCTTGGTTTTGTCTCTATTAGTAGAAATCCAGAGTAGACCTTACCCTAGAGCATGGTCATTAGTCCTAATGTGTGATCTGGTGTCTCACCTGGATGGCTAGGGTGTTAACAAGGTCTGCTTATTTGGCGTGGTCCAGAACTGCATTATCTTTCAGCATTACCCTCTTCGTTCTTTTATCTCTATTCTGTCCCTAACCCAATAGCAGTAACTCCCTAGTAAGCATCTAAAGTCTAGCCTCTGCCAAATAATTGCTTTTAACTTCCTTCCACAGACTTCTAGCTTTGTTTTCTCTTTGAAATTCCCTTCTCTCTAGTACCCTGCCCTACAGTTTTCAGACATTTCAGCAGCCTGGAATTCTACCCTCTGCCATCTCAGCTCAATGGGACCACCATTTTCTGCTTGTATTCCATGTCTATCTGAAACATTCTGGAAACTGTTCCTATGCAGAAAGATGGGACAAAATAGGAACTTTATGAGTTTTCTATGAGTTTTCTCAGGGATTGTTGTCATGTGCTGCTTGTCATCTGGTGCCTGAAAACAGTTACTTCAAATGTTTTTATTTTATTATTATTTAAATTTAATTTAATTTATTTTTTGAGATGGAGTTTTGCTCTGTTGCCCAGGCTAGAGTGCAGTGGCACGATCTTGGCTCACTACAACTTCTGCCTCCTGGGTTCAAGCAATTCTCCTGCCTCAGCCTCCCAGGTAGCTGGGATTACAGGCAATTGCCACCATGCCTGGCTAACTTTTGTATTTTTTAGTGGAGACGGGGTTTCACCATGTTGGTCAGGCTGGTCTTGAGCTCCTGACCTCACGTGATTCATCTGCCTCAGCCTCCCAAAGTGCTGGGATTACAGGCACTGTGCCTGGACCCAAATATTTTTAATGAGTTTCAGATATTGACAACAGAAAAGCTGGTCCAGTACCAATTATTCTATAGTGGCCAGAAACCCAGCAATATATAATAACATTTTAAGCTCTGAAACATAAATATTCCTTGTTTATTTTAGTAACAATTTAGAAAATCTTAAGAAAATCATAGTTTTGGAACCCATATATAGAGAAGATTACCCTAAAAGGTAATCAGGTTAATATACATAGGATTCACAATACTGATTAGCACAGGTTGACAAGGCAGGATTTCAATCTGCCTGGGTAGAAAACATAGGTAGATTTGAGTTATTGCCAAGATTCTACCTTTTGAGTTAGATGGCAATTTCATACATGCTTACTGTATTATTAAAGTAGACAAACATAGAGAAATAGATAAATCAATAAAAAGGGGCCTTGCATCTATGATTGATAAGATTGCATTATGAACCAAACAGTATAACTTCTCCAATTCTCTTCTTGTGAAGGCATTTTTAAAAATTGCTTATAAACTGGACCACAGGAGTTGTCTTTTTTTTTTTTCTAACAAAGGCAAAAACAAGACAAAAACTACTACATAGAAGTTACTTTATGAGAAAATATTGAGCATTTTCTGAGAGATACTGAGATGCTCCCTGAGTAACAAAAACTCTTGTATTCTTCCAAAAAACTGAGCCCTGATAAAACCACTTTAGATGACTCAAAATATTTTCAGCTGTGCTCAGCATTCAGGGACTACCTTTCATGACTGTTTAAGAAAAGAGCACTATATAATAGCCTCAAATTAGAATAACCCAACTTCTAATAAGTATTAAAATAGACAAATCATATGTAGTAGATTTATACAATGTAATGGTTGCAGCAATTAAAAATGAGCTACTACTAAATGGAACAACATAGGCATATTCTGTAAACATAATATCGAGCAAAGCAACCAGCCACAGAAGAACACATATTAACTATATGATTCCACGTTGTGATGGTTAATTCTGAGGGTCAACTTGATTGGGTTGATGGATACAAAGTATTAATCCTGGGTGTGTCTGTGTGGGTGTTGCCAAAAGAGATTAACATTTGAGCTAGTAGGCTGGGGAAGGCAGATCCAACCCTAATCTGGTGGTCACAATCTAATCATGATAATTCAATAGTCTGTACACTTATAATTATTGCACTTATCTGTGTACAGTATACTTTTAGGACCAAATTTATTTTTTAATATTAAATAGTATTCAGGAATTAAGCACACAATTTTAATTTGTGAGACTTCTTTCTTTAAATTGTTTCAAAAGTATAAAGAATGAAATTATATCTAAGGAGAGTTAGATGGAAATAATTTAATCTACCATTAAGATCCATGTACCTGAACTCTCACTACTTTTTCAGTGTGAAGAGTCCCTCTTAATTTTTTTTAAACCTAAGATGATTACAATAATGCCATCCAATTCAAATGTCCTATTGTAGTTTGGAGGACTCAGAAACAGGCTATCTTCATTTTCTAATAGCAGCATTACCAAGTGGAAATAGTAATATTACCAGGTGTAAAGTTCTTAAGCTGTAATATAAAGCAAGATATAAAGATAAGTATTTTCCTTCAACACCCTTGCTTTAGTTTGTTTAGATTATCATGTGGCAAAAGAATGGCACAAACCTTTTTTTTTTTTTTTAAACGGTCTCGCTCTGTCACCCAAGCTGGATTACAGGTGTCCACCACCAAGTCCAACTATTTGTTGTTGTTGTTGTTGTTGTTGTTGTTGTTGTTAGTGGAGACAGCGTTTCACCATGTTGGCCAGGATGGTCTCAAACTCTTGACCTAAGGTGATTGCCCACCTCGGCCTCCCAAAGTGCTGGGATTACAGGCGTAAGCCACCACACCAGGCCACATCTTATAATATTCTGCCCTCCAAATACCAATTCAGCAAGACCACCTGTAGAAAAGTGGCAGAAGCACTATTATGGCAAATATTGATGGCCTTAGCCTGCCAAAAAGACTTTCCAGGAGCCCCCGAGACATTTGACCAATTGGAGATGTGCTTTCTGGCCCTGAGCTCTCCTTCTATTGAGTCAACTTGTCTAGAGTAAAATATATGAGTCCAAATTTTTCTTGTGCTCCAAAGTGGTTTATCACAGAACAGAAACTTCAGTTTGACAGTTTTTTAACTGTCACTCAAAGTGTCTGCTTTCTCTGTAGATGACATTCCATTATACTCATGCACAACAAATCATCTTGTCAAGAGGTGTACTGAAGTCAAATCATGACTTGCTTTAATATCTTGGCCTCTAATAGAAAAGAAAGGCCCCTTATTAGTACATAATTTGATGTCTTATTGCATAAAGCAAGAATGTTCTTAGGAAAGATTTAAGCCAAGATGCACTTACTGAAAGATATAATACTTGGAAATAATAAGTTAACACTAGCACAACATCTACTACACTTTACATATCACATTAATGTGTACTTAATCAGCAGAAAAGACCCATTCTAAGTATTATGGAACTAAAATTAGAGCTTATGTAAATGGCGAGAGGTCTGGGAGAATGAAAATATGAGAAATCACACTTGGAGGGTTGCATAAATGGTCACTACACAGCCCTAAGCACTGCATTTGGAGAAGAAAGCCACCAGTCATGAGTACATCTGCATAGCACCAAGACCAAGGAGGTGAACTTGTAAACAGATGTGGAAGCCTACCACTTCTGACTACCACAGCCTCCAAAAATAGTAGCTTCTGCCTCACCTTGCCTGTTGAATCTCATACGACTTCCTCTCATTCGAAAGTTCAAAACTGGCCTGTATGGTAAAAGGGATTCTGGAAAGTATAGCTTCTAGTCTCAATAGGAGTGATGGTTGTGATGGCTAATTTCATGTGTCAACTTGACTGACCTAAGGGATGTCCAGATAGCTAATAAAATATTATTTCTGGGTGTGTCTCTGAGAGTGTTTCTGGAAGAAATTACCATTTAAGTCAGTAGACTTAGTAAAGATTCCCCTACCAATTTGGGTGGGCATCATCTGATATATTTTTGGCCTTAACAGAACAAAAGGGCAAAATGATTTTTTACCCCTAATAATAATATCCCATGGAAGCAAATGTCTCATTCATTCTCTCTCTCTCTCTCTCTCTCTCTCTCTCTCTCTCTCTCTCTCTCTCTCTCTCTCTCTCTCTCTCCCCCCCCCTCTCTTTCTCTTTCTCTCTTTCTCTTCCCTTCTCTGCTTGAGCTGGGACATTCATCTTCTCTTTCCCTCAGACATCAGTATTTCTAGTTCTTGGGCCTTTGAAGTTGGACTGGGACCTATACTGTTGACTTCCTGAGTTGTTAGGCCACAGGTTTTCCTGGGCCTCCAGCATGCAGACAGCAAATCATGGGGGTTTCTCAGTCTCCTTACTTGCATAAGACAATTCTTCATAATAAATTTATTTCCTATTGGTTCTGTATCTCTGGAGAACCCTAACTAATACAAAAAGGGTTGGTGGTGATGTTGCCACGTGGACAGCATTCATTCACCCATTCTGGTACACTGCCCTCTGTCAATTTAGCATTTTTATTTCCTTTTATTCATATTTAGGTTCCAAATAAAATGAACAATATCCTGCTTCTGCTTCATATGATGCCATATCCCATACACAACTGCATGTATTCCACATACAACTAAAGACAAATTAGTTGCTCCCTGAAAGAGAAAGCATTAATCTCATGGATTCTATCCATCTTTGGAGAAACTTATTGCTCTTCCAGTTGAGTTTCACTCCTGCTTTGACATTCTAATACTTAGATACTGAGATGTAGGTTGAAATGTGATTGTCACATTTATATTAGATAGTATGGAGCTGAGAGAGAGAAAAAAATTAACAAATATATACAAACATATTAATAGCAAAGAAAACAAAAAATTCACAACATGATTACAGTCCTTGTTTCTGAACTGGTCTCTTGATTCATATTTACAACTTCTTTCTTCCACTTCCCACTCCATTTTTCCTTTGCCCTCGGAAAGGAACTCAGTATGCTGGTTTGATATAAATCAAATCTCTGGGAATTAAAACCACTGAAATAGTAGAAACCAAAATTGCAGAGTTAATGAGAAAAAAATTTAGAAGCTCATTCTGTTTAATAATGACAGGCATATGTTAGTTTTCTCTTGCTGTGTAAAAAATAACTACAAGCTTGATAATTCAGAATTATTTTTCTTAAGGCTGAAAATGTCATAGTAATGTCTTTTTAAAAATCCTGCAATGAGAGAGAGAGAAATTGAGAGAGAGAGAGAGAGAGAGAGAGAGAGAGAGAGAGAGAAAGAAAGAAATTGTTGATATTTCATGGGATATTATTACGGGGAGAAAATCATGGGAAGCATTGTAAAGTGTTGTATTAATTAGGATTAGGATTCTCCAGAGAAACAGAATCAAGAGGTTGTATGTATGTATGTATGTTTGTTTATTAATTTTAAGGAATTGGTTTATGTAATTATGGAGGATGACAAGTTAAAAACCTGTCTTATGGGCCAGTGTGTTGGGGACCCAGGAGAGCAAGTTGTGGTTCTAGTTTAACAACAGGCAGGCTAGAGACCCAGAAGAGGTGATAGTGCGGATGAAGTCTAAAGGCAGTCTGCGAGAGAATCCCCTGCTTCCTTGGCGAGGTCAATCTTTTTTTTCTAGTCAGGCCTTCACCTGATTGGTTGAAGTCAACCCACATTATGGAGTACAATCTACTTTACCCCGAGTTTATCATTTTAAAGGTCAGTTTCATCTAAAAATACCCTTCATGTTGACACATTAAAATTGACCACCACAGGCATGTCCACCACTGCTACAAAAAGTCTTAAGAAGGAAAGTACTGTTTTATTTATTCTTTACAAATAAGAAATCAAAGTACAGAGAAGTTAAATAGCAGTTCGTTATCTATAACAGTTAAACATAGACTTGTGACATAAAATCCCTGCTGATATTTCTGAGGAAATGGAGGCCGGACTGAGATGTATTAAATACATTCTCTATACCAAGTATTGTGAAGGTTTTTAGCTATGTTCACATTTTAATTCTCTTGACCACCTAGCAGGACAGCAATCATTATTCTTAATTTACTTATGGGGAAAAAAATGTCAAAAACTGACTTGTGAAAAGTCCTGCAGTTGGAAAGTGACCTTAGAGGGAACCATTTGTGGCATTTCTTTGAACAACATATTTTTTTATTTATTTTTATTTTTTTCTTTCACCAACATCTCATTTACACATGCTCTAGTATATGAAAGTCTATTAAATATCTTTATTACATTGTGCTTATTACTGAAAGAAATGTTTCTGTTATGAGTGATCCAGCCAGGAATGACTTAAGCAAATAGTATATAATAATTTTATTACAAATAGGCACAACACAGATAATACTATTTAATGATGGTGTCGTTAATTTTTCTCATTTGCATTTTCCAAAATATTTTGTATCTTCTCTATAATTTTGGTCAGTCACTCATAATATGTGTGTTTGCAAATATGATGAGTCTGTTTTTTCTCATTAAAATTTGGTTTCAAATACATACTTAGCAAGCAGCTATCTTGAAATAACTAAGTATTAAATTTAAGCCTTTACAAGTACCTGTTTGCCTATCTAAAACACAACTTTATATGCTGTTTTAAATTACAGAATGAATTTTTTTTTTTTTTTTTTGAGATGGAGTCTCACTCCGTTGCCCGGGCTTGAGTGCAGTGGTGCGATCTCAGCTCACAGCAGCAACCTCCACCTCCCACGTTCAAGTGATTCTTGCACCTCAGTCTCCCGAGTAGCGGGACTACAGGCACACGCCACCAACCACAGCTAATTTTTTGTATTTTTAGTAGAGACAGGGTTTAGCCATGTTGGCCAGGCTGGTCTTGAACTCCTGACCTCAGGTGATCCACCCGCCTCGGCCTCCCGAAGTGCTGAGATTACAGGCATGATCCACCGTGGCCAGCCTAAATTACAGAATTTTTTGACAAAGACAATAGAACAATTAAATTCACAAATCAAAGAGTACTTCCAGTGAAGGTCGTCGCAGAAAAGCACTTAAGTCTAATTTATCAACCAAAAACAATTTCTATGTGTGTGTTGATTTATTAACTTCCTGGGATAGCAAGTTACATTATTTTGTAAACAAGTCAGGTGAAAACCTTTCTGGCCCCGGTGGGGGAGGGATTGCATTGGGAGTTATACCTGATGTAAATGATGAGTTGATGGGTGCTGACGAGTTGATGGGTGCAGCACAGCAACATGGCACAAGTATACATATGTAACAAACCTGCACATTATGCACATGTACCCTAGAACTTAAAGTATAATAATAAAAAAATTAAAAAATTAAAAAAATAAAAAATTGAAAAAAAACCTTTCTGGAGTGTTTGGTCTTTATAAACTTCCAGGGTTTCATGGTCAGTTTCCTACAGGCAAGGTTTGTGTCAAGGGTAACCAGTTTGTAGGATTCCACATATGGTGTTCATGGATTTCAAAGCTGGGTTGGAAGTTGACTCTCTAGATAAGTCCCGAGGACCCAGGAATGTCTGAATATTCACTGTTAACTTGAACACACTGCCAAAAAATGAGAACATTGTCTGTGTATCAGTTTTATAGAATTTCTCTGTATTTCATTCATGCTTTTGAAATAAAAGCTTAAAGTTAAATCAGTACAGATGATACCTTTTCCATCAACTTACTTTATATTTCAAGACTTTTAAATTGATCTGTGTGAACATAGCAGGCAGGTTTAGTCGCTCCACCCAGCATCCATTCCTAATTCCATCCTCCTGGCCGTCTCCAACATAAAACCCAAAAAACCTAAAGTCACTCTCCTGGTCTACCTTGGAGGACATTTGACTTAGTTTTGGCAAGGAAAAATCTGTAGATGTCTCATAGTGGTGCGGAGATGGTCTTCTGAGGAGAATTTCATTTTTGTCATGAAAGGGGCAGTCACCACTTGTACTGCCCCTTTTTTTTGTTCCTTGTATTCCCGTCTTCCTAACTTGAATACAAGTGTAAATCTTGGATCTCAGGAAGATATCCTGAGACTTCTAGAATTAAAGAGCAACAAGCTAAATGTAGTGGAGTAAAAAGACGGAAAGACCTTTGGTCCTTGAGGATATCATAAAACCATGAAACCAAGGCCAGGAGCTGCTTATTTACACCTTTAATTACATGAGGAAAAGCTATGTTACTATTTGCTTAAGTCACTTCGAGCTGGATCTCTCTTACTCAAAACTGAAAGCATTCCCTTAATGCTGAAAGTAACAATAATGATAATAATAAAAGCATTTAGAAACATAGACTAAGGAATATAGTGTTTGCTATTATGTGAAAGCAAAAGTCTAAGAGATTTGGGCTTATCAACTCACTGAATCCCCTTAACAATCCTATAGCTATTAGTGTTACTAAAATACCCATTTACATCTGAGGAAAGAGAGGTACAGTATGACAGTAAAATAGGATCACCCCAAGCAAAGGTGCCAGAATATTGGACAACGACCTAGAATGAGAGCTTTTCATATTATCATGAGAGATTCACTCACTTCCCCAGTGTATGTAGGGCCATGCTGTAAATGTAGTAGACCAATCAATAATATGCGATGAACTCAGACACATCTTGGCCTAAATTTAAGCCCTGCTACTTATTAGATGTCTGATCTTGGGTAGTATAGTAAATAACTCTAAGCCTCAGTTTACACATACCGCTGGGTATGTAACTTTTTTTTTTTTTTTGCGGTGGCTCACACCTCTATTTATTTGTTTATTTATTTATTTATTATATTTTAAGTTATAGGGTACATGTGCACAATGTGCAGGTTTGTTACATATGTATACTTGTGCCATGTTGGTGTGCTGCACCCATCAACTCGTCAGCACCCATCAACTCATCATTTACATCAGGTATAACTCCCAATGCAATCCCTTCCCTCTCCCCCAACCCCCCTCCCCATAATAGGCCCCGGTGTGTGATGTTCCCATTCCAGAGTCCAAGTGACCTCATTGTTCATTTCCCACCCATGAGTGAGAGCATGCAGTGTTTGGTTTTCTGTTCTTGCGATAGTTTGCTGAGAATGATGGTTTCCAGCTGCATCCATGTCCCTACAAAGGACACGAACTCACTATTTTTTATGGCTGCATAGTATTCCACGGTGTATATGTGCCACATTTTCTTAATCCAGTCAGTAACTGATGGACATTTGGGTTGATTCCAAGTCTTTACTATTGTGAATAGTGCTGCAATAAACATAGGTGTGCATGTGTCTTTATAGCAGCATGATTTATAATCCTTTGGGTACATACCCAGTAATGGGATGGCTGGGTCACATGGTATTTCTAGTTCTA
This sequence comes from Chlorocebus sabaeus, assembly GCF_047675955.1. NCBI lineage: Eukaryota > Metazoa > Chordata > Mammalia > Primates > Cercopithecidae > Chlorocebus > Chlorocebus sabaeus. Next base: position 37,363,696 of record NC_132926.1, on the reverse strand, counting down.
GATCCTTATTTAAGATACAGAAATAAAAGTATCCTGTAGCATTCTCCAGTGTGTTTCTGAGCTAAGTAGGTCGTCCTCCTTACTGTCATCATGGCTCAGCTTTTACTGAGTACTCACTGTGAGTTAGGTACAGACTTATACACTTTATATGTAAAATGTATTCATTCCTCACATCACCCCCTCATCATATCACATCACATCAACAGAGCACTATTATTTTTACCTCTTGCAAATGGGGAAAATTGTGACCACACAGCTTTTAAGTAGCAGAGCCAGGGTTCATACTCAAGTATGACTGATTCTAAAATTTATGTTTTTAGTCACTAGGCCTTTCCTTCCCAGGAGGCACTAGAAACATAAATAACAACCATAAAATATTTTCATTCCCTGGGGAGAGTCTGTAGGGGGAGATCAATAAGAAAATAGTATTTTCTTTTTCTTTTCTTTTCTTTCTTTTTTTTTTTTTTTTTTTTTTTTTTTGAGATAGAGTTTCACTTTTGTCACCCAGGTTGGAGTGCAATGGCACGATCTCAACTCACTGCAACTTCCACCTCGCAGGTTCAAGCGATTCTCCTGCCTTAGCCTCCCAGGTAGCTGGGATTACAGGTGCCCGCCACCATGCCCCACTAATTTTTGTGTTTTTAGTAGAGATGGGGTTTCACCATGTTGGTCAGACTGGTTTTGAACTCCTGACCTCAGGTGATCCACCTGCTTCAGCCTCCCAGAGTGCTGGGATTACAGGCATGAGCCACCATGCCCAGTCAGAAATAGTATTTTTAACACTATGATATGGTGATGCAAAACGACTAAAAGTTGCACCATTTCAATGTCTCATTTGTGTCCTGATCTCACACTTTGCCAAGAGGATATTAAAATTTGTTTGTATGTGTGTGTGTGTGTGACCTTTCTTATGTTGTTGCTTCTTATGGTATGTGATTTTTCCTAGATGACATTTGCTGTAGACTACTCGGGTGCCACTTTATAGAGAAGATAGCATGACAGAGGGCATGTAGGCTGCCATAGGTAGAAGGAAAATGAAGTCCTTATCTCCAAATAGACTCCTCCCTACCCTTGGAGAAATGGAGTCACACTAGTTGTGTCCTTGAAGAAAACAAAGGAAGAATTGAGACCATTAATATTAAAGATTTTACTAGGAACATATGCTACCCTTTACCAAAACTCTGGAATGAGTATTGTTCAAGTGATTTAAATTCCCTAAAAGATCATTCTACTATGTTAGTTCAAGACTAATGAGCTGAATATGAACAATAGGGCAATGGAAAGAAGAAAAAAAAAATACATTCCAAGTCTTTTCCTGGATTTCAGCCCCAACCCCTTTAACTGAAAAGTGACAGTTGTCATCTTTATTTTACTATGCCATTCTAACTCAGATCATGATGCCTTCATGTATTTCAACTGTGCAATTCAATCACAGAATAGAAGATTCTACTTGCAAAATTTAACAATTACTTTAAAAATCACTTGGCAATTTAAAACATTTTAGACAAATAAAAGTTAACATTATGCCCAGGTAAAATATTAATAGGAGACTGTGGAACAATCCATCTTTGCATAGCAATTTGAGAACATATGGTGATACATTCAAACAAAAGGCCACATTCAAGGTTGGAACAGCCTTTGTGCAATGGGGCCAGGCAATAACTCATGGCATTGATTACATAAAATGTAGCTCCAGGCTTCTTTCCTGGCTTACTGTTTTGTAGGTCCGTGCTGGGTAAGTAATAAGGAAAGCTGGATATGTGCTTAAGGTTTACAAGACAAACATACATCTCTTGGTCATTTATTTACTCCTTTTGTTAATTTATTTTTATGAACTTATCCTGTAACAGATAACATGTAGTGACTTAATAGTCCACCCTAATTGTGAGATTTGGAAGCAACCTTCCTTACCAACCCAATTTATTCATTGTCAAAAGAAGGCAAACATTGATTTGGGGTAAATTATGTCCTTCTAGTGTCAAGAATAATAGTTAAGTGTGTATAGAGCCTTTTTGAATTATTGTTAAAAACTGGTCATGGAACTGTAACTCTTTATAAACATGTCCATAATTTAATCACAACACAATAAGACTTACGTCCACCAGCAAAGATATAACCGAACAACCACCTTGTGTCAAAGACTCTGAAAATTCAATATAAGATAGAGACCACAGATGCTCTATTTCTTGTCTTTCATATGCCACATTGGAAGAATAATTGTCTTGAGCTGCACATGAAATACACTAACACTAATGATAGCTGATAAGCTAAAAAAAAAATCACAAAAAAGTCTCATAATGTTTTAAGAAAGTTTACAAATTTGTGTTGGGCTGAATTCAAAGCCGTTCTGGGCTACATGCGGCCCATGGACTGTGGGTTGTACAAGCTTCGTATAGACCTTAACCACAAGAACCTTACAGCTTAATTAGCTAGAAATCTCTTTTTCTGCTATTATCTTTGATTATTTGAAACTTTCTAAAATAGTTTATTCCCAGCTTTATTAGGAAGAATATGCTAGAAATAATTTCATTGTTCTTGGGTGACAGACTTTGCACTGGCTTACATTTATTTTTCATATTTGATCATTTATGGATACATTTAACAAATATTCACCAACACAACCATGTGCCAGGCATTATCGGATTAAGAACTGAAGGCCAGGCATGGTGGCTCATGCCTCTAATCCCAGCACCTTGGGAGGCTAAGGCAGGCGGGTCACCTGAGGTTGGGAGGCTGAGGCGGGCGGATCACCTGAGGTCAGGTGTTGGAGACCAGCCTGGCCAACATGGCAAAACCCCGTCTCTACTAAAAATATGAAAATTAGCCACATGTGGTGGCTACTCAGGAGACAGAGGCCGGATAATAGCTTGAACCCAGGAGGCAGAGGTTGCAGTGAGCCGAGATCGTACCACTGCACTCCAGCCTGGGCAACAGAGTAAGACTCCACCTCAAACAATAACAACAAATAACTGAAGCAGTGAATGCCTTAGACATCGCTGTAAGTTGCAATTCTAGTGAGTAGCCTATAATACAACATACCAATATCTGTGTTAATGAGACTGTAGTATGCTAGGAGGGCTTGTGGAAGATCCACCAAATCCAAGTTTGGATGGTCAGGGAAGTTTCACAAGAGAAGTTGCTTGAGATGAGACCAGAATTAGTTATGCAGAGCAAGAGTCATGAAAGAATCTCGAGGTGATTCTGAGAGAGAGAAACGGGAGGGAGGGGAATAAGAGAGACTGGTTTTCAAGTACTGAAATACTTTTACTATAAAGGGATTGTTTGTCTACAAGTGGACAGGTGCATTCAGAAGGTGAGAGAGGTAGCAGGAGGCCTGAGTGTTTAGGTCCTTATAAAACATGGAAAGAAGTTTAGACATTATCCTAAGATAAGATAAAACCCTTTGAAAGAGTCTAAACAGAGGAGTAGCATAATTAAATTTGTGTGTATCATTCCTACTATGGGTGTATAAGGGTAAGAATTTGAAAGTAAATATGGAGATATTACAGAATATGTCAAAAAATGAATTATGTAATTAAAAATAATTTTTAGTTGTATTTATTTGTATACATTTATGGGATACATGTGCAATTTTGTTGCATGCATCGGCTGCATAGTTGCCAAGTAAGGGCTTTCAGGGTATCCATCACCTGAATAACATACATTATAACCATTAAATGATTTCTCATCATTTTCCCTCTTTCCACTTACCCCTTTGAGTGTCCATTATCTATCATTCCATTCTCTACGTCCATGTGAAAACATTTTTTAGCATCCACTTATGAGTGAGAGTATGTGATATTTGTCTTTCTGTACTTGGCTTGTTTCACTTAATACTCACTTTTTAATGACTTGCTTCTTTCTCCTTTATTCACCTACATCTAAAATTAGAGTATCATATTAATTTAAGAAAGAGAAGACTTATGTTTGTCATTTTAGAATGAAAAACGATAGCCAAGCTAGAGGAAAGAAGATTTTAACTAGAACTTGATAAATAATGATATGATAATTAGAGCTGTGTGAGAGTCAAATAGGCAATCTCGACAAGTAAGTTGTCACTCCTGGAAACATTTCTGCAGGGGAAAGGCGATCACTAATAAAGGGATGTTGTGGAAGAGATGACTATGTTGCCAGGAGGTTGGGCTAAATTGCCTCTGGACTTTCCTCTGGTTCTCAACTTATGTGAAGGTTCCTCTTGGCTGAATGATGGTTAACCAAGGTTCTAACATTATATTTAGATTGCTGCATTGTCTCAAATTTTTAAATCATTCCCACTTTTTTTTTCTAGACATACAGGATATTTTTTTCAGATATTAAGACTCCGTGTTTCTTACTAGAAGACATGGAATGAAATAAGTTAGGAAATGAATTGTTTGTCTGCTGCCCTGAATTTTTTAGACCCTGATGCCTGGCAGAGGATTATTTTCAGGGCTGTAGGTACATTTTTTGAAATTTCTGCTCCATTTTGAAAACATCTTGGAGAAATAAAATGAGCAACATTACTCAAATACATAATCCAAAACATAACATTTCCAAAAACCTTATTATACACATTTTGGCACAGTAGTGCTTATCCAATTAACTATATTCACAACCAAGACACACTCTCCTCTTCTCTCACTTCTCCAAGTGAATTCATATATGAATAAATGAACAAATGTATTAGAGATTCACGGTTGATGTAACAGACAATTTTGGAAGATTTTCCGTGAGCTAAAAGGAAGATGTACGGAACAAAGGCTTAGCAATCTCTGAATTGTCAGCGGTATTTAGGACTTCAGTCTTGTTTTAATACTGTACCACTTCAGGAGTTTCAAATTCACTGTGCATAATTGGAGGTGGTGTTACTTCCCATAAATCAGACTCAAGGTAAAGTGAGTTTGGGTAACTTATCATGCACATGATTTTATTTAAAAAGGTCTTTACATTCTCAAGGAGTATTACACATATTGTGCTCTGACTTATTTTTTTTTTTTAGACTTGAGAACAAAAAACATAGAGGTTACTAGCCACCTTGGTAAAATCTTAGGATAGGAATTTTAGAATCAAATATACACAGTTACGTGCTCCTCATGTGACTCACTCTAATGTTGAAATTTGGAATGAGTTAATTTACATATGATGCTCAGAGGACTTAATACTTTTATAATTTCTATTGTAAATAAATTCTTGATTTTGAAATATTGTTCATTTGTAGTTGGTATGTTCTGTGTTTGTTATTAGAATATATCTGGGAAGATGACCATATGAGACAAATTACAATTAAAAGTTTATAAACAGTAATTACAGAGATTGTCCTCACCATTTGCTGATAGTCTGCACTAATGGTACTACTAGTGAATCCAATAAGGACAATTGGATTTTCTTGGATACTTGAAATTTATTATGTGGATATCTTACCTGTGCCTTATTAGGTAACATGAAAATTTATAGTAAGTTCTGTGTCTCTTCTAACTCTTATCTCAAAAGAAGGAGATGAAATCACCGAAACACATTGTTTGAAAGAGTGTTTTTCTGTTTTGAAAGGTCCAGCTGAGATTGTGGGAAATGTGCAGGAAGAGATTTCTACTTGTTGTATTTAAGGGACAGGCTGCTAAGCACCCTCTCAAACCAAGTGCTGGAAAAATAATCACATTGATTTGTAGTCGTAAATTGTCTTCCTCTTACCTATCAAAATCCTTTTTTTATTTGGGGTTTGATGTATCCATACATATACCTTATGAAACTCAAACAATTGGAATCCAACATTCAAAATCTAGGGTTTGGCTGACTGATCTTAGGGCAATGATCCCCTTTGCCAATGGTTTACTCAGTAACAAGAATTCACACCAATGAGATGAAAGGAGCAGACTTGGGGGAATTCCCATTACAATCTCCCTTTCTTTTCTGAGAGATCATTCAGGAACAACTTCCTCTTTGTTATTCATCTGGATAGCCTAGGTTATTAGTGGGTTACAAGAGCAAAGATTTATATACTTTTCATATTAATTTCTATCACAAGTGTGATGGGAGTTCTTTGCTGTCCTCTCCCCAGGACATACGCCAGCAGAACAGCCCCTATCTAGAACAATGTTTATCACTGTAGTGGAGAAAAATGTCCTTTAGAGCCCATGCTCAGAAAAAACTCGTATTGATTCCATTCACACTGCACTAGCAAAAGTGAGCCAGGTAACCATCTCAAACTTCATGGGAGCAGGAAAATGCAAATCTACATGTGCCTTCAGAGCCCACACCAAGGAGGTACCTCCCATTAGTTCTATTCACATTGTACTAGCAAAGATGATCATCTCTAACTTCAAGGGAGCAAGGGTATGCAAATCTATATGTGCTGGGGAAGAAACCAGAAGTATTTGTTGGTCAAAATTAATGACTATCACAGTCTTCCTCTGAGCATTATCCTCTGAAGTACTAAATACCACTGTCAATTCAGAGATTGGTAAGCCCTTGTTCCCTATATCTTCCTTTTAAACTGTCTTATGCCTAGATTTCCAGTCTTTCAAACTGATCAATTTCCAAGTGTTTAAGGCAATCTCAGTTGAGTTTTCTGTAACTTGCAGCTAAAATTACCTAACTGATACATATTTATTATGAAATGCTGTTTGAGTAAATATCACCAGCCAAACCCAATTCTAGAGAGAGGATACTATTGTTTATGATTCAGGCCAAATCCCTGCCCTTGGGATCTTACGTTCCAATGAGATTTACTTCAGAACCTTTGGGTAGTAAAAGTAAAATGGAAGCTCTGCCCACATGCAGTGTACAACTCAGATATGCAGTAGAGCACATTTTCCTTTCTATCCTATATAAAATCCCTAGAAATAAACAAAAGAGAATTCATTATATCTCATTCAGAAACTGCCTGGAAAGGCAGATGCCTGCTGTTTATTTCCTGGCTTTGGACTCTGGTCTATGTGGTGATTGGTCACTGGGGACCTGGTTATCTCTTCAAATTCTGCTTTCTTTGAGTGTCACTGAGAAGCAATCAAGTTTCAGTGGGAGCCTATGCAATATTATAAGCTCTATCTGGGGTATATTTTTGATCCATTCGGAATTATGTTTTACAACTCTAAAGACCAAATGAAAGTCGAATTGAAGGTTATTGTTTTTATTTTTTAAGAACATAGAAATTCAATACTATGATTTAGCAAAGAGTAAGGAGAGAGTGAGTCAGGAAGTAGACTTGAGTGGAGAACCAAGACTCCCTTGCATTTTCCAGGTCTACTGTGCCAAGCTCTATCGATTCTGACTTTGCTTGATCTGATTTACTAGCACCACCCTGGCCTCAACTTCCTTCAAATACATCAGCATTCACAGGAATGCTAGAAACAGGAATCATGAATCCATCTGTATTTAGTTGTCCTTGTGTTGCCACAAAGGAATGCCCAAGGCTGAGTAATTTATAAAGAAAAGAGGTTTAATTGGCTCACAGTTTTGCAGACTATACAAGTATGGTGCCAGCATCTGCTTGGCTTCGGGGGATGCCTCATTGCTCAGTGCTGTTCACCTGACAGTGAGTGGATTCAAATGAGATCTGGTTGTTTAGACATGTATGTGTCTCCTCACCCTCCCTCTTGCGCCTGATCTGGCTGTGTGATATGCCTGCTCCTACTTCACCATTCACCATGAGTAAAAGTTTCCTGAGTTCTGGTGGGGATATGCATCTCCTAACATCCATTTAATAACTCTATGCTTTATTGTATCACAGCAATTTTCATACTTTGAGAAGTTTGCCTATTCACATATCTCAGTCCCCATAGTATTGGGAACTCCTTGAAGGGATAGATTAGGTGTGCTTTGATTGATTTCCACAATTTGGTCTGGATATCACACGTATGTTTATTGCGGCACTATTCACAATAGCAAAGACTTGGAATCAACCCAAATGTCCATCAGTGACAGACTGGATTAAGAAAATGTGGCACATATACACCATGGAATACTATGCAGCCATAAAAAAGGATGAGTTTGTCTCCTTTGTAGGGACATGGATGCAGCTGGAAACCATCATTCTTAGCAAACTATCACAAGAACAGAAAACCAAACACCGCGTGTTCTCACTCATAGGTGGGAACTGAACAATGAGATCACTTGGACTTGGGAAGGGGAACATCACACACCGGGGCCTATTATGGGGAGGGGGTAGGGGGGAGGGATGGCATTGGGAGTTATACCTGATGTAAATGACGAGTTGATGGGTGCTGACGAGTTGATGGCTGCAGCACACCAACATGGTACAAGTATACATATGTAACAAACCTGCACGTTATGCACATGTACCCTAGAACTCAAAGTATAATAATAAAAAATAAAAAAATAAAAAATAAATAAATAAATAAAATCTTTTTAAAAAAATAAAGTGACTTGTAAATGTGAATCTATGAAAGATAACACAAGCCCAATTTAGTATACAGAAGGAGAAAAAAAAGCAGAAAAACATAAAATATTAGTAGAAATGAGACTTAAAATGCAAGCCACAGTGCACTGTTCTAAGAATGCCAAATGGGTTTCAGCCATTGTTCCAGTTTTCACTGTTTGATAGCAATTTCCAGAAGGGCTACGTTGCAAAGGATTCTCAGGCCACATATAATGGGTAATAGTACTGTGTCTGATTTGTGGCATCTGCATTGGAGACTGAATGGGGATTTATGACTCATAATTTGCCATTCATGGTCTATATATTTGCTTATGGATGCATGAAAAATTTGGATCTAAACTCTTGGTAAAAGAGAAAAAAAAAGGTCAGTTGTACAAATTATAGTTCCCACAATACAAAAACACACATAATGTTTAGAGGGAAGCACAGGTTTTTTGGTAGTCTCACTGAGATGGAATCTTTCTCGACAATTATCATGAAGTGGACATTTTGGTACAATGAACATCACACATGACAACATTCTAAAAAGGGGATACAGTGACAAAATTTATAGTGTTATTTTTTCTCACTGACTCTACGTAACGGTCAGCGAAACTCTAGTACAATTCATTAAAAATAACCATTGGTATGACCAGTATGATATAGTATATACATTCTGTTCTCCACCTATCTAGGTAGATTCAAAAAACATGTGGAGGAATAGAAAAAAATAAATATACTTCACACAGTCTTCCATGAAAACTCCTACTTCCAGATAATTTCTGATACATAAACTTAATAATTTGATACAACAAGCTTAATATTACATGTCAAGAGAACTAGTCCCTAAAGTTCAGCTTTATTTATCTATGTGGTCCCTAAAGTTCAGTTCAATTATCTATGTGGCCAGATAATTATAGAAAATAACACGCTGGGTGCAGTGGCTCATGCCTGTAATCCCAGCACTTTGGGAGGCGGAGGCAGGTGGATCACCTGAGGTCAGGAGTTTGAGACCAGCCTGGCTAACATGGTGAAACCCCATTTCTAGTAAAAATACAAAAAATTAGCTGGGTGTGGTGGCACGTGCCTGTAACCCCAGCTACTTGGGAAGCTGAGGCAAGAGAATCGCTTGAACCTGGGAGGCAGAGGTTGCAGTGAGCCAAGATGGAGCCATTGGACTCTAGCTTGGGCAACAAGAGCGAAAGTCCAAAAGTCCATCTCTATTAATAATAATAATAAATCATATTGGGTTTTTCAGAATCAATAAGATATATAGGAGATACATTAATAGATTAATAGATAGATATGTATGTACATGCATATATACATCGGTAAATAGAAATATAGATAAGAGATTTATTATGGGAACTGGCTTATGTGGTTCTGGAGGCTGAAAAGTCCCATGGTCTGCCATCTGCAAGCTGCAGAGCCAAGAAAGCCAGTGGTGCATGTAATTCAGTCTCAGTCTAAAAGTCTGATAATCTGGGGAGGTAATGATGTAAGAAGTCTATTTCTAAGTCCAAAACCCCAAGAACCAGGAGCACCAAAGTCTGAGTGTAGTAGAAGATAAATATCTCAGCTCCTACCCTTACCCCACTTCTTTGTTCTATACAGGACTTCAGTGGATGATGTCCACCCACACTGAGGGACATTTGCTTTACTCACTTTATCAATTCAGATGCTAATCTCTTCCAGAAACACCCTCACAGGCACAACTGGAAATAATGTTTTACCAGTCATTTGAGCATGCCTTAGCCTATCAAGTTGACACTTAAAATTATCCATCATATAATTACCCATCATAATAAATACTATAATAATATCTGACATCTGTTGAACACTTACTCTATACCACAAACTCTGCTCAGCTCTTTACCTACCTTAAATTTTATTTATTCATTATAAAGAATTACTTTATTATAAAGTAAATCACTCAAAAAAGTGACTTTTTTCAAAAGAGAAAATTACCAGTGTTAAGATTAAAGCATTTGCACTAAAGCTCAAGTAATAATGGGGAGACCCTTTGAGTCCAAGGTCTATAATCTTGACATGGCCAATTCTACCAATAAACGTGCTTCAGAAAAAGACAAAAAGAGCTGTAAGTACAATTGTAACTATCTTGAGAAATATTTGCTGCCTGGTTGGAATTATTTTAAAAGATAGTCATCCCAGCTCCAATGTAGTATGGGTCTTTGTCTTTTCTGTTCCATCTTCATGTTCCCAGTAGCCAGCACAAGAAAGTACTTAAAAATAGTATTGGAATTAATCTTGTCAGTGAAGCAACTAAAGACCAGACCCATTTTTGTGCAGATAGACACATTTGACTGAATGTTCTTTCAGTCAAACAAATTAGTTACCCACTTTCTAAGATAGTTTCCTATATGGGTAATATATTTAATTTCATTAGCTTTAAAATCATTGTCTAAACATCCTCTTTTTTTGTTGCCTCAAATATTGCGGGGAAATACATCTACCTCCTACATTAGATTATAAGGGGTTTAGTTAAGGATAGAGGGAATTTCATATAAGGGTTATTTTTATTTGTAAGCACAAGGTGTCTGATTTTTCTCTTCATTTGACAATTAGGCACACACCCAGAATTAGTGCCAACTTCAAAGTGGGATTTTTTTTTTCTTTCACATAGTAATCTGATGCAGGTAATTCAGCAGGGTGCAAAATAAAGTCATGTTTACTTGATCACTAGGCTTCTTATCATCTCCAGTAAAGATTCTAGGGGGGCGCAGTGGCTCACGCCTGTAATCCCAGCACTGTGGGAGGCCGAGGCAGTTGGATCACCTGAGGTCAGGAGTTAGAGACCATCCTGCTCAACATGGAAAAACCTCGTCTCTACTAAAAATACAAAACTAGCCAGGCGTCGTGGTACACGCCTGTAATCCCAGCTACTCGGGAAGCTGAGGCAGGAGAATCACTTGAACCAGGGAGGCGAAGGTTGCAGTGAGCCGAGATCATGCCATTGCATTCCAGCCTGGGCAATAAGAGAGAACCTCCATCTCAAAACAAACAAACAAACATAAACAAACAAACAAAATGGTTCTAGGAACAAGAAATGTGTGTTTTTTATCTCACAGAAATTTATTCTGAAAATTAAAGTAGTTGAACTCTATCAAAAGATGAAAAGTTGATTAAAGTGAGTTAGGGGACTACCCCGATCTCTAAGGAAGACACTGTGACTAGCACACATTTGTCCTAAGGTTTTTTTTTTGTTTTTGTTTTTTTTTTTTTTTTGGTGTGTGCCACCTCCAGAGACAGAATTCTAGTTTTATCCACCATGGACTGACCTAAGATGATATTTTTATTTCCTCACATTTAGCTTGAATTTCCACATAAATATTTCAGTGGTCATTTGATGTTTTCCTCTTTTATAATCATTTTCTCTTTTTTCTTCCTAGCAGTACTCCAAATTTCCCAGCTATAAAAATGAGTGGAATTGATTTCACTGCTAGTTTTATAATTGAATTGAAATTTTCTTAAGTTAATCAACTTTTTTTTTTTTTTTTTTTTTTTTTTTTCCTGAGACGGAGTCTGGCTCTGTCACCCAGGCTGGAGTGTAGTGGCCGGATCTCAGCTCACTGCAAGCTCCGCCTCCCGGGTTTACGCCATTCTCCTGCCTCAGCCTCCCGAGTAGCTGGGACTACAGGCACCCGCCACCTGAGGCTGAGACGGGCGGATCACGAGGTCAGGAGATCGAGACCATCCTGGCTAACACGGTTAATCAACTTTTTATCTTACTGGCAATAGCAATAAACTCAGACATGGGCACAAGACACAAAATAGATTAATTCAAAGTCAGTGAAACTCAGTGGTGTTTGGCTATGGGAAACAAAAAGATTGTTTCTTCCTTATATGGACTTTGAAAAAAAATATGGAACTGCTGATATGCTGATAGTCATCTTGAGATCATGTGGAAGAGGTTTGCTGAGAAAGAAGATGGTTCTTAGAAAGTATTGCTGAGAAATGGTGAGGATGGGGATGGGGAGATCGTGAGAAAGAAAGTCCTTTTGAGTCCTTTTCACAGCTGCATTGAGGCAATTTTCACTCCTAAAATCACCAGCTACTTAAGCCAGTTTCACATATGTATGTGTATATTGCAGGTGTCTAGGAACTTCAAGCCCCAAGCTCTCCTTATTGGGAATTTGTGGGTTTTATTTTCAACTCTTATGTTTTGCAACAGAAAGAAATAAATATGAGAGAGAACTTTAGTTTATACTTTAATGTGAAACAAAAATAACTGTTTCTTTATTTTAAACTGTATCCTCATGGTGCTGCAATCTGTTGCTTTCTTCCTAATTTTTTCCAACAAATCTCTTAAAGACTTATTAGTATTCATTAGTATCTCAAATAAAACTTCAGAATGTTGGAAGAATCAAATACATTAAATTGTCCCCCCAAATTTTCACCAAGTAAAGTGATAAAAATAAGGAATAAGATTTTTAAAGGTCTTATTCTCTTTCTTTTGTTATCCTTTAGAAAGATACTCATAGAGGACAAAATAGAAATGTATGTACAAATACACAAATTAGTCCAATTTGAAATGAACTGAAAGAGCCTAGCAAAAGAAAGTGTGAATGAGATACAAAAAAATTTGCTGCCACAGCCAGCACTTTGCCATACTCAGGACTTTGCAGTCAATTTGAATACATCTGCATATGGAAAACAAAAATACTTAGATTAATTTAATTTATGAAATATATTCCTTTCTCAATTTTACAAATTTTTGCTTAAATACAAATTACAAAGCTTGTCAACAAAATAAAGTTAAAACAAAGATCATGGTCTAATGGAGTTTGTAATATGTCTATTTTGTATACAAGTAAGCTGTACAAAATGGGGCAAATCTGGAAAAGTGAAAACTGAAATATCACCAGTGCTGAATTATATATATGGACTAGTAGTTCTGTTCCTAAAGAGGCAGCAACACAGAAAAGCTAACCTTTGTTTTTCTTAGACAATATCTGGTAGTGCTTAGGAAAACTCATTTTGGACATAGGTAAAGCAGGGCTTAAATCTCCACTTTTGCTTTTTACATCTATGTGACCTCTCTGGTATTTTGCCATCTGTAAATTGGAAATAAAAATGGCATTTCCCATGTTGGTTTGTTGAGGAGATTAAAAGAGACAATTCACAGAAAGTGGTTGCATCAAACACTGAATGAAGATTTAGAAGCATATCTTGGTGACTATGAATTATTAGGCTCAAAATCACAGAAAGATGTCAAAGGAAAGACCATCTGTGAAAGCAAAGCAAATGTGAACAGATAATTCCATCCATTTGCTAATTCATTGTATGTATATTTATTGATTAAGACCATGGGATCTAGAGTAATTCTCTCTGAATTTAAATCTCAATTCTTCTACCAAATCTTATTTTATTATAAAATGTATCATACATACAAAAATATATAAACTGCTTATTGTACACATACAAACATACAGGTAAAAAGTATTAATAAACAACTAATGAAAAGAATAACATTAGCAACTGTGATCCATCAATCAGATTACATATGACAGCATACCAGTATATATTCTCTCTGTGCCCCTCTCTAATTATATAGCTCATCTCCCTCCTCAGAGGTAATGAATAACCTAATTTTATATATTTCTTTTCTTTCCTGTATGGTTTTGCCTCTAACATATCAATTATGTATTATAGTCTATCTGTCCCTCTATCTATCTATCTATCTATCTATCTATCTATCTATCTATCTACCTACCTACCTACCTAGATACCTACCTACCTACCTACATTTCTATTTATATATCCCCTCCAATATGTTGATTATATATTAGTATACCTAATCACTATATTATTCATTGTTTCTACTTTGAAATTTATGTAATAGTGTATGTAGTTTATTAAAGTTTTGATGTACTTTTATTTTTGAGTTTTATTCTTGTAGATCTATGAATGAAGCCATATTTCATTCATTTTGCTGGTATATAATATTTCTGTGTATTAACAAAATTGTATTTTATTTGTCTATTCTACAGTTGATAGGCATTACTTTTTTTGTTTTCAGCTATTATAAGCAATTATAAACAATGCTGCTGTGAATATTCAAGCACATATCTCCTGGACACATGGGCAAAAGTTTCTCTAAGGTCTACTTGGTGGTAGAATCACTATGTCAGATATACTAGTTAATGCCCAAACTATGCCGTATTAGTTGTAACAAATGACTTTTCATATTCTCAGTTTATAAAAGTCTTATTTGCCCTAGCCTCACCAATACCTGATCTTGCTGGACTTGATTTATTTATATTTTTGATGGTGTAGGAGAGTGGAAGGTGGAACAATGAGTTAAGTATGAAATAATACCCCAATGTAATTTTATTTTCATTTCCTAACAACTAATGTGGTTGACCATCTTTTAATATTCTCTTAGTCATCTGTGTTTCCTCTTCTGTGAAATACCTATTACTATCTCTGTTCTTCCACCAGCAAAAATCAGCTGTTTTCTTCTAAGTTTTGTGGCACTTTGCACTACACATGCAAACCCAATCAAGCCATGGTGAGCCCCCTTGCACAATTCTGGGGTTCCTTTCGTATATCTCCCCTTTTCCTGTAACCATCCTTAACTTCCAGCTCACCTGTTAGTCCTGAACCCAATCTCTGATTTCTCAGTTTGTGTGCCTCTTCCTGCATCACAGTAGGAAAAGTGAGACTTACCTACATGTTTCCCTTTTTCTTTGTCAAGGACCACAGGGATTATATTTCTGCTTCTCCTATACCTGTTGTCCAATGGCAGAAAATAGTCATTTGGTTTAGTTTTACAGTTGTTTGTTAAGAGATGGTAAGTTCAATACTCATTCCTTTATTATGGTTGGACATGGAATTCCTAAATTTCAATTTTAAGTATTTTCAAATTTGTACTATGATTTCTTCTTTGGCTTTTGAGTTTCTTAAATTTTTCTGAAAAATTCTTTTTGTTGTTAAGTTCTAACTTCATAGCATTATTATTTTTGAATATGGTCTTTACTGTAGTGATCCTTTCGAATTTTATGAAGTTAGCACAAGGGTAGAAGACATAGTCAATTTCCTCAAGTGCTTGAGAAGAATATGCATTTTCCATTTTAAGTGTAATATTCTATTCCATCCCATAGATCAAAGTTTTTATTATACTCTTAAGAACTTCACTAATCTTACTAGACTTGCTATTTAAAGTACCATTTATAGAGACATGTTAAAATATCTTACTATGTGGGTGAATGTTCTACTTTTTCTTTATAGGTCTATTAACCTTTTCCTTAGTATAATCCAAGGCAATAATATTAGGTCCATGTGAGTTTTAAATTGTTCTTGTGGAGTTTGGGAACTGGATATTTATTAGAGATCAACACTTGTAAAGAGAGAGAGAGAGGAAAAAGGATTGTGCAAAGAAAAAACTCAAATTGCAATGCAGGACCAACAAAGCCTAGAAGAAGCTGGCAGCAAGCATTTCCTTCAGAGTATCCTATATCAGACTAAAATGGCCAAGCCTTTGAGCACCACCTTGTTCAGTCATCAAATGCAGGCTGCCCTGAGAAGAGAGTGGCTGTTTGTATCTGAGGTACACAGGCCACTGAATGAACTCCACTGACTGCACTTCCCACTGACAGGCAGCAAGTCCCTCTTTGCTGTGGGGTCTGGGGCATCTGCCTCTGTGTTCTTGTCACTGTGCAGTCAAAATCACTTCTCTGTGTATTTTTGAGAAGCAATTTCTTCTCCAAGACTCGAGTGGGTTTTCTTTCTGAGGAGAAACTTAGGAGAGAGAGGTATGTTGGGAAAAACTACAGCTTCCACAGCTTCAGTGAATCTGGTTTCTGGACTGCAGTGGATATTCATTGTTTCCTCTCTTCACCATCCATTCTAGATTCACCTTGCCCTCAGCTACCACCTCTGTTGACCTCATTGCCTTACCTGGTAGAGGTTGCTCAGACCTTATTTTTGAGGTTTCCAAACCCCCGGTCACCATGTCCTTCTTAGGGTTGTTGAATGTCTCCATTTATAGTCACAAATGCGTAGGAGAGTAGCAGGAGACAAACATGTGGATCACCTTGCTTTTTTACTCTATTCTTTCCAATTGGGTAACAATATGTCTACTTCCTCCTAATGATCCCATCTACCACTCCTTCATGACAGTGACTATTTGCCTGTCGGTCCCTGGACACAAGGAGTTTGTAGTGCTTGAATAAAAGCAACCATAGCTTTTATTGTGTTTGCAGGTAACAGTGCGTCCCCGTTGGGTACCAAGATCTTCAATCCCATTGATCCCTCACTTTGGAGAAGCAGAGTCAATATATGGAAGCAATGGAAATTAGAGCCACGTTGTCTTCTACCCTTGCTTTTTGGATCCATGCGTTCATTTTTTCAACTGAGTTCACAGCTCTGTACAAATATCTTCATTTCATGCATATACTGCATCCTGGAGGATAGTATCTGGAGGATAACATTTATGCTTACAGAGTTTTACTCCTAAACTAGTGCTTCAGCTGTTTCTTCAGCAGGTTGTTAAAACTTATTATCAGTTTAGGGCAATGCAGTCAGGGAATCCATGGTCATGAGCTCGCCCCACACCTCCTTGGCAGTGAACAATGAATACCCTGGTCCAATGCAATGTTATAACAAATATAACTGGACCAAATATCTTTTTTTTTTTAAATGGGGTCTCACTCAGGCACCTAGGTTGGAGTACAGTGATGTGATCTCGGCTCACTGGAATCACCGTCTCCCAGGTTCAAGCGGTTCTCCTGTCTCAGCCTCCAGAGTAGCTGGGATTACAGACACACACAATCATGCCTGGCTAATTTTTTTTTCTTTTTTGTATTTTAGTAGAGACAGGCTTTCACCATGTTGGCCAGGCTGATCTTGAACTCCTGACCTCAGGTGATCCACCCACCTTGGCCTCTTAAAGTGCTAGGATTACAGGCGTGAGCCACTGCTCCTGGCCTGGAGCAAATATCTTTAAGCCCTCAGATAGTAGTGCTGGTTGAGGTCTTTCATGCAGGAACAGAAAATCTATACTTGGAACATGTCTACTTCTACAAATCATTGACAGCTCCATTATGTACATACCCCCAGTGAAGTCAATTTGCTCCAAGATGTACATGAGTCTCCTTGAGTCTGAAGATTCAGCATTAGTCTCTGTTTTGGCAGTTTGGACATTTACCAACAGCTATAACTAAACCAGTCTTGGTAATCACAAGTTCAAATTGTTCTGTCTTTGAAAAGCTCTCATCTCTTATACTTTGGGCACATTAATTCACATGCCCATTGGGTTAGTACTGGTGGAGAAACCTACAACAAAAATTGGTTGATGCCAACAGACTAGGGTAATTTTTCTACTTGGTTTAGTACCTGTTTCATTTTACATCTGGAAGGTGTAGATACATCATATTATACTATATTATATATAATATTTTATATATATATTATATATAGCTGAATAACCAGGTGCAGTGGCCAATACTCCGCCCATTGAGAACATATCCCCTCAGCACCCCTTGAAGGCCACCCTTAAGTGGGGCTCAGTGCTGCCATCATTCATTTCAACTTGCAACCACATATTAAGACAATTGAAGACCAATGAAAGACAGTTAAAGATGAATATGAATTATTTTCTTCTTCTATCATCAGTAGCAAGGGGTCCTCATGTAGTCATAGACATTAACTGAGGGAAGCAGCAGTGGCACAGAAGTTGTGGGTCTGGGTTACCTGATCATAACATTTGCTTGGGCCTTCTAATCCTACTTATGCTCAATCTTGAATGTGTCACTTCCATTTTACAGTGGCTTCTTGCTTGGCCTGAACTTTTCAGTTGTAGGGTTTGCTGGTTCTGGGCACACAGGCCGATGGTCTGAAATTCCAACTTTATCAGTGCTCAGTAGCAGGCCAAAGGTTGGTCTTTTCTCAATGTGTATATAGTTCTTTACCACATATAGCATAGCCTTACTCTAGTCTCCTTTGACCTGGGATGTTCTTCTCCTACTGGACTCTGCCACAGAATTGATACATTTAGTTGCCCCTCGGATGTCATCAACACCACAGAGTCTGCTGGATTTTATGGATTAAGCAGCAGAATATTTAATTACAATTTAGACTGTTGCACGGCTGTTTCTGGTTTGGGGCCCTGCTATAGTTTGCTTTTTGGATCCATGCATTTTTCCCACTGGGGACACTGCCCTACAAATACTTTTGTTTCACCCATACACTGCATCCTGGAGGATGGTACCCTGTTTTTGCTATAGTTTGGATGTTTATCCCCTCCAAATCTCAGGCTGAAATTTGATTCCCAGTGTTAGAGGTGGAACCTAATAGGAGGTATTTGGGTCACAGATGTATATCCCTCATGAATAGATTAATGTTCTCCCTGGGTGAGAAGTGAGTGAGTTCTTGCTATATTCTTGTATACACATCCTTTGTTTTATGCATGTATTATAAATATCTTGTTCACATCTTTGAATGCAAAGATAATGAAGAAGGAGATGCAGATGTTGAGAAACATATTACAGTGTCTTATATTACAGGATAATGATGTTGGCATTTATGAAAAGCTGTGACTTACTGGATCTACAAGCTTTGGAAAATGATTTATAAAGCTGAGCAGGGGTAATAAGAAGCAGCTTTAGAAACCTGATGTTATCTATTTTCTTCCTGCTTTCTCTCTCTTTTCTTAGTTTTCAAACTTAGTTACCAGTATACTTTTGTTGAAATTTACAAATTCACATGCATTTGTAAGAAATGCACAAAGTGATCCCATGTAATCTTTACCCAGTTCCCTCAAAAGGTGACATTTGCAAAACTATGCTACAATATCACAACTAGGATATTGTCATTGATGCAATTCGTCAATGTTACTCAGGATTTCCCCACTTTTACTTGTATTCGGGTGTGTGTGTGTGTGTGTGTGTGTGTGTGTTTGGTTCTACGCAATTTTACCATGTGTTGGTTTCCGTATCCCCCATCACAGTCAAGATTTGGAACAGTTCCATCACCACAAAGCTTCCTCATATTACTCCTCATGACCATGTCTACCTCCCACCCGTGTCTACCTCCCATTCCTAACCAATGGCAACCTAATATAGAGATCACTAATATGATCTCTATATGTAAAATTTTCTAATTTCAATAATGCTGCATAAGTGCTACTATTCAGTATATAACTTTTGAAATTGGCTTTTTCCATTCAACATACTATCTGGAGAATTATCCCAGTTCTAGTTTGTATC
Source organism: Chlorocebus sabaeus (assembly GCF_047675955.1). Classification (NCBI taxonomy): domain Eukaryota; kingdom Metazoa; phylum Chordata; class Mammalia; order Primates; family Cercopithecidae; genus Chlorocebus; species Chlorocebus sabaeus. The sequence continues at coordinate 37,344,115 of NC_132926.1, read as the reverse complement.
AATAGCTTGTTCCTTTATAGTATTGATTAGTATTCCAGGATATGAATGTACCATAATTTGACAAAACCATTCTCCTATTGAAAGACATCTGCATAGTTTTCAATTTCTTACTATTATGAATAAAGCTACTGTGAATATCAGTGCACAATCTTACATTTGTTGTAAATTGTCTGTAAAATGACAGGTAATTTTCTGGAATAAATATCCAAAAGTGCAATTGCTAGGTCATATGGTAAGGGAATGTTTAATTTTATAAGGATATAATCTGTTTTTCAATGTGTCATATCAACTTATATTCTCACCAGTAATGTATCACGGATCTAGTTTCTTTTATTTTCATTTTAATTTTAGTTAACATGTAATAGTTGCTTATGTTTATGAGATACACAATGATATTTTAATATATGTATACAAAGTTTGATGATCAAATCAGTAACATTCTCGACAATTTTTGATGCTTCACTATTTTTTATTTTAGTCATTCTAACAGGTGTGTACTGGGTGATTTTAATTGGCAAGTTTGCTAATAACTAATTATATTGAACCTCTTTTCCTATGCTTATTTATCATATTGCTCTTCTGGGTAATATTTCTTCAAGTTCTTTTTCCACGTTCTAATTGGAATATTTGATTTTTTTAACTGTTCAGTTTTATTTAAATTTAATTAACTTCATTTTTAGCATAGTTATAGGTTCACAGCAAAATTAAGTGGACTGTACAGAAAGTTCCCATATAACCCTGTCCCACACACTTACAGCCTCCCCCACAATTGAAATCTTGCACCACAGTAGAACATTTGAAACAACAAATGAACCTACACTGACACATAATCACCTGAAGTCCACAATTTACCTTAGGGTTCACTTATGATGTGGAACACTCTAAGGGTTTGCACAAAAGTATAATGACATGCATCCATGATTTGTAGTATCAGGCAGAATAGTTTCACCTCCCCAAAATTCCTCTGTGTTCTTTCTATTTAACCATCCTTCTCCCTAATCTTGGGTCCTCACTCATCTTTTTACTGTATCTATAGCTTTCATTTCCATAATACTCTAATATATTGATGAAATTGTGCAATGTGTAGCGTTATTGAATCATTTCATCTTAATATGCATTTAAGGTTCCTCCATGTTTTTTATAGCTTAATATCTCATGTATTTTTAACTCAAAATAATATTCCATTGACTGGATGTACCGCAGTTTATTTATCCATTCAGTTACTGAAGGACATCTTGGTTGCTTCTAGGTTTAAAAAAATCACCAACAAAACTGGCTGCTATAAACATCTTTATGCAAGTTTTTGTGTAGATATGATTCCAATAAATTTGGATAAATACAAAGGACTACAATTTCTGGGTTATATGGGAAGACTCTGATTCATTCTGTAAGAAACCACTAAACTATCTTCCAAAGTGGTTGTACCATTTTGTTCACACCAGTAATAAGTGGAAGTTCCTGTTGTTCCTACATCCTTCCCAGAATTTGGTGCTGTTGGTGTTTTAGATTTTGGCCTTTCTGATATGTATGTAGTGGAAACCTATTGTTTGCAATTCCCTAACATCATATGATGTTGAACATTTCTTTCTATGCTTATTTGCTATCTGTGTATCTGGGTGAAGTATCTGTACAGACCTTTTTGCCCATTTTTGCCCATTTGATTGTTTTCTTATTGTCGAGTTTTAAGAGTGCTTTGTACATTTTGTATAAACGTCCTTTATGTTTTGCAAATAATTTCTCCCAGTATGTGTCATTGTGTCCAGAATTCGTTCCTTCTGGTGGGTTCTTGGTACTTTCTCCCAATATGTGTCATTGTGTCTGGAATTGGTTCTTTCTGGTGGGTTCTTGGTCTTGCTGACTTCAAGAATGAAGCCACGGACCCTCGTGGTGAATGCTACAGTTCTTAAAGATGGTGTGTCCGGAGTTTGTTATTTCAGATGTGTCCGGAGTTTCTTCCTTCCTCTGGGTTCGTGGTCTTGCTGAGTTCAGAAGTGAAGGCGCAGACCTTTGCAGTGAGTGTTACAGCTATTAAAGATGGTGTGTCTGGAGTTTGTTCCTTCAGATGTTCAGATGTGTCCAGAGTTTCTTCCTTCTTGTGGGTTCATGGTCTCGCTGACTTCAGGAATGAAGCCACAGACGTTCACAGTGAGTGTTACAGCTCTTAAAGGTGGCGCGTCTAGAGTTGTTTGTTCCTCCCAATGGGTTCGAGGTCCAGCTGACTTCAAGAAGGAAGCCACAGACCCTCGCAGTGAGTGTTAAAGCTCATAAAGGTAGTGCAGACCCAAACAGTGAACAGCGGCAAGATTTATTGTGAAGAGCGAAAGAATAAAGCTTCCACAGCATGGATGGGGGGACCTAAGCAGGTTGCTGCTGCTGGCTGGGATGGCCAGCTTTTATTCATTTATTTGTCCCTGCCTACATCCTGCTGATTGGTCCATTTTACAGAGTGCTGATTGGTGCATTTACAAACCTTTAGCTAGACAGAGAGCGCTGATTGCTACATTTACAATCCTCTAGCTAGACAGAAAAGTTCTCCAAGTCCCCACTCCATCCAGGAAGTCCAGCTGGCTTCACCTCTCAATCCCCACTCTAAACAGGACAGCCAACTGCTGTTGGGAATTGGGCAGTGACTGCTCTAGCTACTTCCTGCTGGACAGGGGCAAAGAAGGGGCCCTGCAGTTGTAGTTTCCTCCAGAGGGGAAGTCTTTAGGCCAGTGAAAGGGCCAGTGGGTCAGTCCAGGGGTCCTTGGTAGAAGTTGTTAGTTGAGTTCATTTGGGGCTCCATTTGTAAGACCATCTATAGCTTGGTGGCCTCGATCCTAGAGGAAAAAAATTTGACAAGGAGGTTAAAAATACAGGTCCCACAGGTGAGTAATAGCAAGAGGGCTGCCACAGGACCTAGAAAGGGGAGAGGCCATGTTGCCCAACTCCAGAGGTTGGGATAAGAGTTTGAAAGGCATTGTCTGATTTTAGAAGCCTTTTCCTATAAATGCCAGGAGGCATCTCTTACTATCCCTGACTGGTTAGTGTAAAAACAACACTCTTCCCCTAAGGAGGTGCAGAGTCCTCCTTTCTCAGCAGTGAGGAGGTCTAGGCCTCAGTGGTTTTGGAGAGTCACTGCTGCCAAAGAGTCTATTTGGGATTGTAGAGTAAGGATAGATTTCATTATTTCTTGCAAACTGTCTGCGAAATCCTTTGAGAGTGTGTGGTAGTAGGATAATTAAGTAGATAAACTGGCTATTCCAGTTCCTGTAGCAGTAGCCATTCCTAACCCTATAAGTAGGGGTATTACTTGTACGGCTCTGTGCTGACGGAGTTGAACTTTGAGGGGTACTGATAAGGTCTGATTTCCTGGGGCAATGTTAATGTTGGGACTTAGAAAGACTAAGGTGCAGGTGCCTGTCCAGTTAGTGGGGAGGCAGATATAGGTTGATGTTCCACATAAGAAGAATATACCTTGGCTGGGTAGACAGAACTGCTTGTGTATGTTAAAAAGGTGTGTGCGTTTGTTGTTTTAATTTTCCCATACTCCTAGAGTACTTGCCAAGGTAGCTCCGGTGAGCGGCTGGAAAGGGTTGTTGGGAGTAAACTGAGTTGCTCCCTGTGTTCTACTTTCCCATTGGAGAAAAAATTGTTTTGTATCTACTAGGAACCATTCGAGAGAGCTACTGAAAGAGAGGATGAGAAGGTGTTCAATAGTGGTGAGGGTGCTGCTGCAGCGGGTCCAGGGGTGAATGGTCATGCAGGGAGTATGTTTGCCATTACAAAACCCCGACTATTTGTTAAGCAGGGAGGAGGTGATGATTTTTGGAGGCCCTGAGAAATGGACAAGCTGTCTGAATGGAATTGTTTGGGTAACTCGGAAGTTATTATGATCAGTTGGGGCTTGAAGTTGTAGGATGTAATTACACTGACGGGGTACTGGTTTAACAGAGAGTGCGTTGAGTTGAGAGTCTTATAGAGGTAATTAGGAGCTAGTGGAAAGGGAGGGGAGTGACTGTATAAGGTATCCAAGGACGCAGGAGGGGTAGATAGGCAAAGAGTAAATAGGAAGGTAAAGAGGGTGCTCTGGAAGACGAGATCATTTTATCCAGGCTGAGTTAAAGGTAGGAGTAAATTGCTGTCAGGAGGAAGGAGGATAGAAAGAAGGTTGATGTGATTAGGATTTTCATTCCAGCAGGAGCTACAGTATATAGTCCTATCACAAAGAATATGGTTAGTATGCTGCTTAATAATATGGTGAAATAGTAAAAGGATTCCATTAAAGGGGCAAGGAGAGGTGTTAAAGATTATGTAGGTCTTCACTTATCTTTTTTAAGGAGGAAGGGGTTTTTCCTCAGGATTAGTGGTAGGAACCTTTTTAATCTGGGATGTTTCCTTCCAAAATAGGAGATGCAAGTCCTCCAACAGTTCGCAGGTGTATTGAGGCTGGTCTGGCAGATCTTGGGACTCCTGAGCTGGCAGTCCCGCAGGTTCCTCAGGGGGTGTCCAAAATTTAACTCGGGTGTGGTGAATCCAAGATTCCACTCCTGCCACCTTAACTGCAGTGGGGGTAGAGAGGATTATCAAGAATGGTCCTTCCCACAAAGAATCCATAGATGAGGAGGTAGAGGGGAGAGATTTGACCAACATTAGATCTCCTGGTTGAAACAACTCTGTTCCCTTTACTCTGTGACATCCTTCAGGTAGGTTTTTAAGGTTTCATTGATATTTTGCCAAGGAAGTTATATCTTTGACCAAGCTGGCCATTTCCTGATCAAGTAGGAGGTGATTTGTGAGAAAAGGTTGTCCATATAGCATTTCATATGTACTGAGCCCCATTTTGTGAGGAGAATTTTGGATTTTCAACAAGGCCATGCGCAAAAGAGTAGGCCACAGGAGATGAGTTTTTTTGTGTTAGTTTCCTTAAGTGCTTCTTGAGTGTTTCATTTGCCTTCTCGACCTTCCCTGAGTATTGTGGCCTTCAAGTGCAGTGAAGATGAACCCTGGAAATTCCTAGCACCCTGGAAATTCCCTGAGTTATCATGGCTTTAAAAGCTGGACCATTGTCACTCTGTAAGCTTTGGGGAAGCCCAAATCTAGGCATTATTTCATGAATTAGGACATCAATCACTTCCTGAGTCTTCTCTGTCTTACAGGGGAAAGCTTCTATCCAATTTGTAAAGGTATCAACACAGACCAAAACGTATTGAAATACCTTTGACTTAGGCATATGGGTGAAGTCTAACTTCCAGTCCTTTCCATGACAGTGACCTATTCTTTGTTCCCCCAAAAGAGGCCTTATGATGGACCAAGGGACTATTCCTTTGGCACACCTCACAGACTTCGACTACCTGTCGGATGGTCCGGAGGAGATTTGGCCCTGTAAGTAGGGATTTGGCCATTTGATGAGTGTTTTCAATACCTATATGAAAAGTTTGGTGGAAGGTTTTAAGTATTTTCCACTGTCTGGCTTCAGGTATAAGTACCTTTCCTTCTTCTGTCATTAACCACCCCAAGGGGAGAAAACTATGCCTCCATGAATGTCCCCATTCTGTTTCAGTTGGGGAATACTGGGGCTTAATCTCTTGGAGGGGGTTGGTCTATACCAAGGGTCCTTCCATAGGTATTTCTAATGGGAGGTTCCACTTGGCAGCAATTTTGGCCTCAGCATCTGCCCGATGGTTTCCTTCTGCCTTTTCTCCCTCACCTTTCTGATGGTTTTGGCAGTGTAAGACTGCCACCTCCTTGGGTTTTTGCACTGCGTGCAATATCATGTCTACTCATTTCCTTGATGTCAAAACTCAATGGTTTTATTTTTAATAAATTCTAGTGTATTGATTCTTTCTTTAATGGATCATGCCTTTGGTTCTGAATCTAAAATGTTATTGCCATACCCAAGGTCATCTTGGTTTTCTCCTATGTTATCTTCTAGGAGTTTATGGTTTTATTCGTAGATTTATAAACCATTTTGGGTTAATTGTGGTGGGGTAGTATCTATGTCTGTAGCTTTTTTTCCTGTTTTTTGTTTTGTTTTTGTTTTTGTTTTTTGCATATAGATATCCGATCACTTTAGCAATATTTGTTGAAAACTATCTTTGTGCCATTCTAATACCTTTGCTCCCTTGTCAAAGATCTATTTCACCTGTGCACTGTATTTATGTGGGTTTTTTTCTGGGCTCTCTGTTCTGTTACACTGATCTGCGTGTTTATTATTTTATCATCATCACACTGCCTTGGTTACTGTAGCTTTATATCAAGTTTTGAAGTCATGTAGTGTCAGTCCTCTGATTTTCTTCTTCACAAATGTTAATTTAGAAATTCTGGGTCTCTTGCTTCTCCAGATAAATTTTAGAATCAGTTTGTCAACACACATTAAATAATTTGCTGGCATTTTGATTAGGCTAACCTTGAATCTATAGACCAAATTGAGTCTTTCTAGCCATGAACATGGAGTATATCTCCATTTGTTTACATTTTTTTATTTCTTTCACCAGAGTTTTATGATTTTTCTCTTACATATTATTTTTATTATTATTATTATTATTTTTTTGAGATGGAGTCTTGCTCTGTCGCCCAGGCTGGAGTGCAGTAGTGCTATCTCCACTCACTGTAACCTCCGCCTCCCGGGTTTAGGCAATTCTTCTGCCTCAGCCACCTGAGCAGCTGGGGCTACAGGCACACACCACCACACCTGTCTAATTTTTGTATTTTTGGTAGAGATGAGGTTTCACCATATGGGCCAGGTTGGTCTCAAACTGCTGACCTCAAGTGATGCACCTGCCATAGCCTCCCAAAGTGCGGGAATTACAGGTTCGAGACACCGTGCCCAGCCTGTGTACATATTTTGCTATGTTTATACCTATTTAATTCATTTTTGGGGAGTGCTAATGTAAAGGGTAATATGTTTTTAACTTCAAACTTCAATTGTTCTTTAAGGTAACTGATTTTTGTACATTAACCTGAAAACTTGCTATAATCATTTATTAAAAAGTTATTATAATAACCTCCTTTCAAGAGGTTTTTTTTAAAAAAAATTCTCTGGGAATTTTTACAAAGATGATCATGTCATCTGCAAACAGTTTATTTCCTCCTTCTCAATCAGTATACTCTTTCTAATTCTTGTCTTATTGCATTAGATAGGATTTCCAATTGGATGTTGAAAAGCAGTGGTGAGAGGAAACATTCTTGCCTTGTTCCTGATTTTAGTGTGAAAGCTTTGAACCGTAGGGTTTTGAGACTTCTTTATATAGCATAGATAGTGGTTCCTTGTCATATATGTGATTTGCAAGTATCTTCTTCCACTCTGGAGCTTATCTTCTTGTTCTCTCAAAAGGGTCTTTTGCAGACCAATATTTTTTATTTTGATGAGGTCCTATTTATCAAATTTTCCTTTTCTAAACCATGACCTTGATTTTAAGTTTGGACTTCATATGAAATGTTCACCTACTCCTAGATCACCAAAAATTATCCCTGTTTCATTTTTTTTTAAGATTTTATGGTTAAATATTTTATGTTTTTCATTATTCACTTTGAGCCAATTTTGTATGAGATGTGAGATTTAAGCTACAGTTCAATTTTGCCTGTGGTTGTCTAATTGCTATAGTATTATCTGTTGACAAGCGTTCTTTCTTCTATTGAATTGCCTTGACACGTCTGTCAAAAATGTGTTGAGCATATTTGGTTGGGGCTAATCCTGGTTTCTCTATTGTGTTCCATTGATTTGTTTGTCTATTTCTCTAACATAGAACACTGTCTTGATTACTGTAACTCTATAGTAAAACTTAATCTCAGTTTAAGTGATTCCTGTTACTTTATTATTCTTTCTAATGTTTTTTATGTATTCTAGGGGCAGTGGTTTATCCGAAAAATTGTGAAATAAATATGTCTATGTCTAGCAAAAGCGTGATATCTCATTGTGGTTTTTGTTTTATATTGTAGATGACTAATATTGAAAATGCTTTAGGTGCTTATTTTCTATCTATATATCTTCTTTGGTGAAATGTCTCTTGATAGTAATTGCATTAAATATGTTCATTGATTTGGAGAGAATTGCCTACTTTACCCATGCTAAGGCTTTTAATCTATGAAAATTGTATGTTTCTTCATTTATTTAGATCTTTATCAGCATTTTGAATTTTTAGTACACAGATACTGTGCATGTTGCATTGAGAGTATACTTAGATATTTCATTTTCTTTGAAGCAATTATAAATGGTGTTTTATCTTTCAGTTTCTGCAAGTTCATTTTTATTATACAGAAATGCGGTTGATGACTTTGTTTTGATCTTGTATTCTGCAATCTTGCAGAACTTATTTGTTAATCTAAAAGGTAATTTTTTTTTTTTGGTAGATTCCTTGGGATTTTCTCATAGACAATGATACCAATTTTATTCGTTTATTTTCAATTTGTATGTCTTTATAGTTTCTTTGTTGGTTTGTTACAATGTCTTGGATTTCCAGTACTTGATGAATAGGAATAGCGAGAGAAGACATCCTTTGTTTGTTCCCAATCTTAGGGGAAATCATTTAATAATCTTTTATAATTAATAAGTATTTTAGCTATAGAATTTGGTAGGTAATTTTTATCATTTGGGGTAATATCCCTCTAATCTCAACTCTCAGAGAATTTTTTTTTTTTTTGAGACGGAGTCTTGCTCTTTCGCCCAGGCTAGAGTGCAGTGGCCGGATCTCAGCTCACTGCAAGCTCCGCCTCCTGGGTTCACGCCATTCTCCTGCCTCAGCCTCCGGAGTAGCTGGGACTACAGGCGCCCGCCACCTCGCCAGGCTGGTTTTTTGTATTTTTTAGTAGAGACGGGGTTTCAGCGTGTTAGCCAGGATGGTCTCGATCTCCTGACTTCGTGATCCGCCCGTCTCAGCCTCCCAAAGTGCTGGGATTACAGGCTTGAGCCACCGCGCCCGGCTGACTTTCAGAGAATTCTTATCTTGAAAAACATGTTAGATTTTATCAAATATTATTTCTACATTAATTGATATAATCATATAATTTTTCAATACTCTGTTGATATTGTGGATTATATTCATTGGTTTGCAATGTTGAACCAGTCTTGCATACTTGAAAAGTAAAGCTACTTTTGTGTGTGTTTGTGGTAAAAACATTTAAAATTTAATCTCTTAGCAAATTTCAAGTACACAACACAGCATCATTAGCTGTAGTCACTGTGCTTAGTTATTATTCATCCAGCACAACTAAAAGTTTGTACCCTTGGACTAACATCTCTCGATTTTCTTCACCTGACCCCAAACCCCTTGTCAGCTTCTGGCCACCACTCTCTTATCCTCTACTTCTGTGAGTTTGATGTTCTAGATTCCACTTATAAATAAGTGAGATCATTTGGTATTTGTCTTTCTGTGCCTGGCTTATTTCACTTAGCATGATGCCTTTCAGGTTCCTCCATGTGATCAGGTTTTGATTCCATTAAGTATTCACTTCCTAGTCTAAATTGTGTTGATCTCTTCCCTTTCATTCCTTCTGCTTGCTTTGGGATCATTTTGCTTTCTTCTAATTTCTTGAAGTATAATCTCTTAGATGTTTGCTTTGAAAACTTTATCATTTCTAGTATAAGAATTTAGTTTATAAATTTCTCTCTCAACACTGCTTTAGCTGTATCCCACATATTTTTTATATTTCTTTCCTTTTCATTTAGTTCTATGAGTATTTTTATTTCCTTTTAGATATACATAGATTATTTTAAAGTATGTTTTGAATTTTTACATTTTCAGAGATTCCACTATCTTTCTATTATTATTTCTAGGTTGATCCCATTGTTGTCATTGAATACACTCTGTATAACTTAAAATCTTTTAAATTTGTTAAAATTTGATACATAACATACGATGTGGTCTATCTTGGAAAACTTCCTTGGACACTTGAAAAAACATGTATTCTGCTGTTGTTACAGGACTATTCTATAATGTCAATTATATTCTTGACTGTGTTATTTAAATATTCCATGTCTTTGCTAATTTTCTCTTCACTAGCTCTACTACTTGCTGAGATGACATGTTGAGTTATTGTCTGTTTCTCCTTTCAAATCTTTCAGTTTTTGCTTCACAGATTTTGAGGCTCTGTTGTTAGCTGTGTACACACTTAAAATTGGGATGTCTTCTTGGTAGAATGATCCTTTTATTACTCCATATCTCCCTTTATCTCTGGTAATTTTCTGGACTCTAAAATCTCACTTTTAAATATTATTGTACTGAATAGCACATGGTATTATAATTTTTTTGTTTCAATCATCAAATATGTTTTGTCAAACACAATAGAAAAAATAAAATATAATCTATTTTATGTACTTACATGTCTGCTTTTTTTCATTGTATCTTTATTTTTTCCTGATTCTCCAAGATTCTTTACCATTTTCTTTCTGTTTAAAGAATTTCCTTTTGCTATTTTTTTAGAACAGATTTGCTAGTATAGATTATTTTAAGTTCTCTTTATCTAAGAATGTCTTTATAGTCTCCTCATTTCTAAGGAATAATTTTGCTGGTCATAGAGTTTATAGTTGACTTTTGTCTCAGCAATTCCTTCTGGCTACCATGGTTTCAGATGATGTCATTCAAATCAGTTTTCCCCTTTGGATTTTCTCTGACTCTTTTCAATTGTTTTTTCTCTGACTCCAGTTTTCAGAAGTTCAATACGGTGTGTCTTGTCATGGATATCTTATCTGAGTTTAAGTCAGTTTCTTAAATCTTGTATATTTCCCCAAATGTAGAAGACTATCTCCATTACTTTTATGAGACTCGTTCAGCACCACTCTCCCTCTCTCTCTTCCATGTGGAATTCTGATAATACAAATGTTGGATCTTTCATTATTGTCCCGTAAGTTCCTCTTTGCTTTTTATTCAGTGTATTTTATCTCTGTTGTTTACATGGGCTAAATTCGATTGTCATATGCTCAAGTTTACTGATTCGAACCTTTGTCATCTCCACTCTACTATCAAGCCCATCTAGTGAGCTTTTAATTTCTATTAGAGTACTATTCAGGTTTGTAATTTCCATTTGGTTCTTTATATGCAGCTTCTTTTTATTTTCTAATTTCTATTTTTTTAATGGAATTTATTTTAATGGAATTTCTTAGTTATTCAGTCATTTATATTATGACTGATTTAAAATGCCTTTCAAGATCTGATTCATCTCAGTATTGTCATCAGTGGATTGCCTTTATTCATTCAGTTGTGATTTTCTTTTTCTTTCTGTCTTTTTTTTTTTTTTTTTTTTTTTTTTTTGGTATGATAGACGATTTTCTATTGCATTCTGGTCATTTTGTTTGTTATATTAAAATACTCAAGTGTCTCATTCAAATCTTATTTTAGCAAGTAGTCATGCTGTTTCAAGTTCGCATACAGGTCCTGGACTATTTTTGTGGAGTGTGGTTCCAAAAACACTTTAATTTTCAAAGTTATTGCAGCGTTATTTTGCTGTGCTTTGTTTATCTTTGCTACTGGAGCTTCCCTAGTACTTGTTGGTGCTGGGTGAGAGGGTGGTAGGTGGTTACTCAGGCAGGGCCACCTGATGTGTTCCCATAAAGGAGGGAAGTCTCAGACCCACAGTAGAGAAAAGGTTTCCTGAATCAGGTCACTTTTGTGCCTGAGTTCCTCTTATTGATATAGCCTACCACCTTGGCATTTATCAGTAGCAGAGAAAAGTCTTAGACATGTCAGAGAAGAACATTTTGGCCACTTATTTTTTGTGGGACTTTTGATCAATGTTTCTTGACAATTATGTCAGCCTTGATTGATATCACAAGCTCTCCTATTCTATCCAGGAGAGGAATAAGCCTGAATGAGCTTCCTTCAGTTGCTGGATCAGGGGTTGTGGACTGTTGTGTCTGAGTTGGTCTTCCGTTAGGTAAGGCAACATAAGATTGTATTCTGCTGTGAATTTCCTCCTTTTCTAGGGTTGAAAGCCAAAAATTTATTCTTATCATCTTTCATAATTCCTCTTTGGTTGCCTCTTACATTATTTCCAGAGTCTGTAGCTATGCTTCACAAAGAGAAACAGACAGTAATGGGTCTACATCTCATCTTCCCTAAGCCAGAAGTTCTTTGATGCCCTTTTACATTGACTTAAGCATCCGTAGGAGTCTCCTTTCTTCTTTCTTCTTCTCTGGTATTTGACCGAGTGGATCTGAGCTCTCTGCAATGACAAGAAGAAGCACATCTTTAACTCAGTATGTTCTCTGTGTGTTTGAGGCACATTTAATTTGTCGGCTTTGATATCCCTTTGAATTCCACTCCAGTATAAGGTTTATATAACCCTTGGCCATTTCACCCAGGAGCTTCCAGTAAGTGACTGTATTTTGTTTGCTTGATTCTTTTCTGTTTTGTTTGCTTTACATCACAGGCCTTCCATAAAACTGCCATGTCAGGCAAAGAGGAAAGAGAAAAACAAACAAAAACTGATTTTCATTTGGCTACCAGATATGACAGCTTAATAAAAAATCTTCGACTTTGAAATTTGTAAAATTATCAATGTCACATGAAAACATTCAGGTTTTTTTGACATTTGTGTATTTGTGTGCATATATATAAGATGGTATTAGTTATATGAGGGCTTCAGTGACAACATTTATGCTTTGTCAGTCACTTGCCTTCATAATTTCCCTTTCTAGTTAAGAAGAAATTGGACCACTCTGACTTTTTAGAAATTTTGCATGATGCATGTGGCCATATTTCTAGTAATAAACCTTAGTATAAACTTTATTCACATGAATGCTTTCACCTTTCCTTCCTGAAAAAAAGAACTAGATAGTAACCAAATATTTTAAGCAGCATGGAAGGTTTCTGGTGGTATCGTTGACTCACATGAGTTCACTTCCACAGTTATGAGAACATTAACGAAAGGGAATCATATAGTATCCTTGTTCTCAAGATTAAATGTCTGCTTCCTTTTCAGTTTTAGGTACAAACAAGTTTTAAAAAGTTGGTAGCTTCAAATTCTTAATAGGTAAATATAATTTAGAAGATAGAATTTTAGATTTCTTAACCACAGTTTCAAGTTCCCCAATAGAACACATAACCTGTCACCTTTATGGTAATTTTTTATTTATTTACCTACTTAATTGAAACCAATTATTTAATTCATTAGTTTGAAAGATTCTTTTTGGATTCCTACCGTCCTGGTACAGATTAGAAACTTACTGAGTCAGTCATTCATTGCTATCGGATGTGATATGCCTATTCATCACTGTGTGGTTTGTAATAGTATAAACACTTCAGGAAAAAAAATGGATAACTAAAGCCTGATACATTCATACTTTGCAATGCTATAGCCATTATCTCTATATATTGGTGCTGCCAACCCCTTTATTCTTCTGATAGAATTACATTTTATGTTAGATATTGCATCTCTGTTCTTCATGCCTCTTCTTTTCTGTGTTTTTCATATCCATCCATCTGTGCTGAATTTTTGCTCAGTTCTTCATATCTATCTCACAGGTTAAGAGCTATGTCTTCTTCTGAGAAGTTTCCTAATAAACTCACCAACTCACTGAAGCTTTAATTTTAATTATATATCTTAATAACTAAATTTTCTATTTTATGTATTTAAATTATTGGTATTGGTATACCATTTTTATAGCATCTTGTTATTTACTCAAGGTTTTTGTTTGTTGTCAGTATACTAAACACATTTATTAATTTAAATTTTGGGTCAGATAACTCCAATATCTAAAATCTTGCTAGGTCTGGATTTACTGTCTGTTGTTTTCCCTGACCCTTGTAAAGGCATCTTATTTCATTGTGTGTTGTTATTTTTAACAATAACTTTATATTTCATGAAATTTCATTTGTAAGAATTCTTTAGTCCCTAACTGAAGGAACTTGTTTCAATTTTTTTCAGATTACCCAGATAGTATGAATTCATGATGCAAACCTGCAAAAAGCATTATATCTTTTGAAATTCACAGAAGAGGTTTATTTTCTTCATCATTCAATGTGAATTTTCAAGACAACACATTTTTCTTGTGGTTACTTGGAGGACACATATTTCTATTTGTCACTTAACCTGAAGGTATGCCCTTTAAGATCACAGCTTTAACATGTGAGATCTCTAATTCAGTTTCTCATCACTGGTGCATACTTAGCTTTATATGCTTTATATTTACATTTGCAAGACCCTGATTAGGTCTTCAGATCCTACAAATGTTCTTCAGGAAAATGCCAAACCCAGATTTTTTTTAACCAATCAGAGATAATAATTTTAACCTCTGATTAACGCATTTGAGATTTTGTTTTTTTATAATTTATTTCATCCAACATTTTTTCTCCTTTAACTTTTTTAGTAGAAGGGTTTATTGATATAATTAGTCTTCATTTTGCCAGAACTAGAAGTCCCATGACTAACTCGGGATCTCGGGATGCTATTTGTGCTTCCAAACTTTCCTATGGTAAGAGAAGAGATCAGTTGCCAGTGCTCCAGCACAACTGTTCAAATACTAGTTGCTGCTTAAATATGGTAATGAGTAGGTAATGAGTACACATGTCCTAAAATCCTGGTTAGACATTCCTCTTCTGTGCTTTGACACTTTTTACTTCCTTTAAAATTTTTTTCTTCATTTGAGTTTTTAAATTTCTTGCTTAGAAGGCTATAAACCTACTAGATATTATATTATGTTCCTCGAGGGAACAGCCTTGTTTGTTCTTTTTAAAAACTATTTTTAAAATAAATTTTATTTTTTTGTAGCAGTTTTAGTTTCACAGTGAAATTAAGCTGAAAGTGCAGAAAGTTCCCATATTTCCCTATCCTCACACACCCACAGTCTTCTCCACTTCAACATCTCACACCACAGTGGTACAATTGTAACAACCAGTCAACCTATATTATCACATCATTAATACCCAAAGTCCATAACTTCCATTAGTGTTCACTCTTGGTGTTGTGCATTTTATAGGTTTGGACAAGTGTACGATGATATGCACCTACAACTGTAGGATCATACAGAATAGTTTTACCTCTCTGAAAATCATGTGTTTTGTCTGTTCAACCCTCCCACCTCCCTCAACCAGACAACTACTGATTTTATTTATTTTTCACTGTCTTTATAGTTTTACCTCTATATTTTGCAAGATAAGGACATTGTAGAGAATTTGTATCATTTATTTTTTAAATGTTTGGCAGTATAACTGCTGAAGCCATCTGGGCCTACTGCTTTCTGTTTCAAAAATTATTCATTGTTATTTAATTCCTTTAATATATATAGGCCTGTTAAGATTGTCCATTTCTTCTTGTGTGAGTTTTGGCAAATTGTGCCTTTCAAGAAATTGATCTATTTCATTTAAGTTCTCAAATTTCTGGGCATAGACTTGTTCAAAATATATTTTTTATCCTTTTAATATCCATGGTATCTGCAGTGATATCACCTTTTCCATGTCTGATATTAGTAATTTGTGTGTTCTCTATTTCTTAATCTGTCCAGAGACTTATGAATTTTAGTGATCTTTTCAAATAGTATTTGGTTCCATTGATTTCCTCTATTGAGTTTCTGTTTTCAATTTTATGTATTTCTGCTCTACTGTTATTTCTGTTTTTCTGCTTACTTTAAAATTAATTTATGCATTTTTTAGTTCACTAAGGTGGAAGTTTAGATTATTGATGTTCAATCTTCCTTATTTTCTAATATACGCATCCAATGCATTGCTTTCACTGTATCCCATAAATTTTGATAAATTGTATTCTCATTTTTATTTAGTTTAAAATATATATTTAAATTTTTTCTTGAGTTTTTTCCTTGACTCCTGTGTTATCTGCAAGTGTGTTGCTTAATCTCCAAATATTAGAATTTTTCAGATATCTATGATTGATTTCTAAGTTAATTTCTTGTGGTCTGAGAGTAGATATTGTATAACTAGTATTTTAAAAAAATTTTGGTAAGATGCATTTTATGGACTAAGATGTGGGATATCTTAGTGAATATTCCTTGTGAGCTTGAGAAGAATGTTTATTTTGCTTTTGTTAAGTAGTCTGTAGGTG
The DNA here is from genome assembly GCF_047675955.1 of Chlorocebus sabaeus. Classification (NCBI taxonomy): domain Eukaryota; kingdom Metazoa; phylum Chordata; class Mammalia; order Primates; family Cercopithecidae; genus Chlorocebus; species Chlorocebus sabaeus. The sequence goes on along the minus strand of NC_132926.1, from coordinate 37,328,143 downwards.
TTAATGATATCCAGTTGATTAATGATGCTGTTCAGTTCAATTATGCCCTTATTAATTATCTAGTTTTTGGATCTATTTATTTCTGATAAGAGGGTGCTAAAGCACTCAACTATACTAGTGGATTTATTTATTCCTTCTTGCAGTTTTATTAGTTTTTGCCTTGCATATTAATATTTGGATGCTTTGTTGTTAGGTATATGCACATTAAATATTGTTATGGATAATTGAAGAATGGAGACTTTTATTACTACGTAATGCCTTCTTTGTCTCTGATAACTTTTCTCTCTCCGATGTCATCTCTGTCTGAAATTAATATAACTACTTCCACTTTCTTTTCATTGGAGTTGGCATGATATATCATTCTGCATCCCATTACTTTTTATCTATATATGTCTTGATATTCAAAATGGTTTACTTGTAAACAACATATAGTCGGATCTTATTTTTGTTTGAACCCTTGCAATTTCTGTCTCTGAATAGTTATATTGAGATCATTGATGTTTGTGATTATTAATACAGTTGACTTACTGTCTATCACACGTTATTATTTTCTGTTTGTTTTCCCTTTTCCTTCTATTTTTATCTGCCATACGTTTTCTACCTCTTGTGGTTTTAATCGATTGCTTTATATGATTCATTTTTTTTGTTTCTCTTAGTAGATCAGTGAGACTTCTTTATCTTCCATTTTTAGTAGCTGCCCTAGAATTTCCAATATACATTAGAAGCCAATTAAAATCTGCTTTCAAATAACACACAACACTGCTTCAAAGCACCTGCCTTATAATAACAAAATATTCCTATGTGTTCTATCCTGCCCCTTACATGACTGTCACTCATTTTACTTATACATAAAACATACATACATATTACGTACATAATGTATATTCAAATAAGTTGTTGCTTTTATTATTTTGAACAAACTAATTTTTATTAGAATAAACCATTATTTTTTAAAACAAAAGAATTAGAAAATAAAAGGTTTTTTGTACTCTCACTCACTTCTTCCTGTCTTTAAATAGATATGAGTTTGTGACCTATGTTATTTCCTTCTCCCCAAAGAACTTTCATCATTGCTCACAAGGCAGTTTACTGACAAAAATTTCTTGAATTTTTGTTTGTCTGAGAAGTCTTTACTTCTTTTTCACTTTTGAAGAATAGTCTTTCAAGGTATAGAATTATGGGCTTGTGAATTTTTCCTCTCAATACAAAACAAAAACAAAAAATTGCTTATTGCTTTGCAGATGGTAGGCACTTGACAAGTATGTGCTGAATGAACATACGAAAGAATGAATAAATGAATGGATGAGAGAATGATTACATGTCGCCCTTCACTTACTTTGCTCCCATGGAATTTGAGGTAGCCATAGCTGCCAGAGGACATTGCAGACTTCTTGTCTGACTTGCTAACTAGAAGGTCCCCTTGAGATCTTATTCCTCACAATGACACAATCCCCAGTGTTAGAGAATATGAGATAAAACAGTAATTTGTGCCCTAGTCCTCCTCCTCATTTCTAGAAGGGAGGGATTTATTTATTATAAAACAATTAGAGGCCATTGTTTCTAGCAAGGGATTTTTGGTGTACCTTGGAGATGCTCCATTCTAAAGAATGGGAAGACTTAATGATAATGGAATCTATGGCCTCATACATAACAGCCATTAACAAGACGCAAATAGAAGAAAACGGCAGAGAAGCGAAAATTGAAGTTGAAAGGAATGCCAAGGGTTAAGGAATTCTCCATATTTCCTCTAATGGAAAGCTTTCTTGCACTAACATAATCCAACAGGAAGAGTAACCTTTTTGTACCACTCAAGAAGCACAGAGTATGGTTTAATCAAGAATGGGAACAAGTGGCTTCAGTCTGGCATAGGACTCTTTCCCTATCCTTTTAGACATTTCAGGCCATAATGACGGGTGACAATGGCCTAGAAATCTGTAACTTTTGGGAGTGTCTCTAACTTTTGGAAGTATAACCTGCTTCTATATTGAGAAGAAGCAGACTGCTGTTCCATTGCTAAAACTCCTGGGTTTTGACTGGCATGAAAAAAGCTACACAACACTTTTCACCATACCTCTTTTGTGAGATCGTTTGGGGACAGTAAAACATCTTTTCTTTCTTGGCCAAACAAGATAACTAAAACATTAAAAATAAAAGCCCCTCAAATGTTGGCACATTAAATTGTAGTGCCTAAAACAGAAGAACAGGATCTTCTCGGCCACCTATTCTCATCACTAACAACAAAAAAAGAAAAAAATAATAGAACAATGCAGTTGAGATCAGTTACTTTGTCAATGGGTCTTTTTTAACAGCATTGCAATATAAAAGTTACATTCATTCTTTCTTGGATTCCCAACAACATAGGATGACATCTATTCTTGGTAACTTTGAGAACATTATATAATGCTGGGTGCAAATACAAACTTTAGTGTATTCAGACTTTTGGCATGTGAAGAGTAACTTCCATGCCTCTACTTCCTCCCACTTTACAGCTTGCAGAGGAGATGTAATAAGGACCAACATTATATAGAGACATTCAATTAGGGTTAGGCTGCTAGTAAAGGTGCCCTTGTCTGCTTCTCTTGGCTAGTCACCCTTGAATCTAATTTCCTGGCAGACTCTGATCTGATTTCAGTTCCACTTGGCAACCTGCCCTAACTCTAAAATGCTTCCAGAATGTAGTAGGTTACTGTATGTATTTTTACCTTGAGCTGTATTCTACTTTGATTGACTCACTCTAGCTGTAATGCTCAACTGAAAACTTCTGAGCTTCATGTATTAAACGGCACAGGACTACCTTTTGTTGGCTATTAAGCACGTGGATGAATGCATTATTCTGTAATGTGGTGGAAAGACCATCCACTTTGTAATCAAACAAATATGAAGAAAGTTTCTAAGATCTGGAGTGTCAGTATCCTCATTTGTAAATGGGAAGGCTAATATAAACTGTACCATGGAACCATTAGGAAAATTGAACTCACATGGAGTACCTCACAAAGTCCTTAGCATATAGTCGGTGCTCAAATTAGCTTTGAAAAGTAAATAAATTTAAATAGAAATTCAGATATTGTCAAAGGCTTAGGGCACAAAAGAGCCATGACTAAACTGTACAGAACTGATGTTTTAAAGGCCAAAATTTCAGGCTGGGAACAGTGGCTCATGCCTGTAATCCCAACAATTTGGGAGGCCAAAGTGGGAGGACTGCTTGAGCCCAAGAGTTTGAGACTAGCCTGGGCAACATAAGAAGAACTTGTCTCTGCAGAAACACATAAAAATAAAAACATTAGCTGGGCATAGTGGCTCATGCTGGTAGTCCTAGATACTTGAGAGGCTGAGGCAAGAGGATCGCTTGAGCCCAGGAAGTCAAGGCTACAGTGAATCTTGATCATTCCACTGCACTCCAGCTTGGGCAAAGTGAGGCCCTGTCTCAATAAATAAATACATAAATAAATAAAAATTAAAAATAAAGGACATAATTGGTTAGTGGGATATATTTTTCTGAATCAGTGCTTTTGCATACAATCTGATACACCCAATTGTTCAGAATAGATTGAGTATCATGCTTATTGCTGATACATTAATTCTGTGTCAGATATTTGGAATAATATTAGGTCCAGCAAAATGCTTTAAGATTATACATATAACTATTTCTTATTTTGGGAATTTTCAAAAGATTTTTTCGGACATTTTAAATGAAATAGTTTGATCTGATCAACTCTTAGGTAAAACAATGCTACAGAAAATCCTCTAGGTTCACTTTTTTCAAACTGGTATTTTTCTCTGAATAAATAGTCATGGAAATTACAGCATTTTTATTCATTGGATTTTCTTTACTCCTTTTCCTTTTTCTCCAGAGAAGCCACCTTTCTTCTAGAATGTATGTTCTGACACTCTCTGCACTGTTTGTTCACAACTCTCTTTATTTTCACTGAAGCTAGTAGAATTGGAATATTGACTCTTCCCTGGTGTGTTGGTGAAAGGATCATCTAACCATTTTCCACTTAAGAAACCCATTTCTGAGGGGACTCTTTGGGGGTGCTCTTCATAGTCAGTTCAATTTTTTGAGGCTGAAAAAGCACACTGTTAACGCTTTTTGAAGATCACCTGCAAAGGGAGCCCACTGCTAAATTTCCCAACTGACAAGAAAATGCCCATCAGGCTACATGGCTGTTGATAGATTCTAAAGAAGACATCATTCTAAATGTGTGTGCCTGTGTGAGATGCTGCCATAGGGAGTTTGCTCTGGGATATGTTTCTGGATTGGAAGCTGATTTTCAAGTCATTTTTGGAATTTAGGAAAGTTTTTTTTTTTAATACTTGCATCAGGCCCGTTATCAGAGACTCAATCATAATCGACCTGTGAATACGGCCACATTGTTCCTAAGCAACCTCATGAATAAAAAAAGCCACTATATTTGCCTGTGATTGTGGGGACAAAATTTGATAAGGAAACAGATGGCATGTTGTAGCTCCCAGGAATTTTCAATAAACAAGCTGATATTGAAAGAGGTTTGCAAAAAAATTCCAAATAATATTTTAGCTGTGTGTGTGTGTGCATGTGTGTGTGTGTTTTGAAAACTGAATACTAGAGTTCAATGTTGATTAATGTCAATGTCAAAGTTTACAAACCTCAGAACTGAATAATTCTGAATACATACTCTATGACATGCAGAGCTCATTATTAACCTTAGCCTGCCTTTGCATTGATACACCACTTTTGCCAACTCGGAGGCCTGAACATCACGTTAATTCCATAACAGGTGGAAAAACTCCTACTACCCAATGAGTCAAGAGTGAAGCACATTTTAAGCAAATATTGTGTAGGCTGCCTTCTCTCAAAAGAGGTATGTTTCAGGGGACACCAGTATTTTCAAATGGGAGTATGCAAAATGTGAGTATTTTGAGTTTGCCAAAGAAAGCAGTAAATACAGTAGCATTTCATCATGCAAACATTTTAACACGTCTCAAACCACATGTACTGTGTCTCATGCTATGAAAATCTTATTTTGTAAGATAATCTTATAAAATAAGAAAGAAAATCTTATTTTATAAGATAATCTTATAAAATAAGATTTTCATATGTATGCTTTATATTCTACATTAATGTGATTCTATAGGATTGAACATATCTAACTCCTTATTTATATTTATGGAGAATTTTTAGCAATTTTCAATGATGAAACTGACCCCAGGTGATTTTTGACTACGTACTGACTTTAGAAATCAAACAGTGTCATACGCACCTCACTGTCATTTACAAAAGTTTGCCTTCACATGGTTCCCATTCACCCAGGCCCTACCTCCCCCTGTCCCTTCTTACCTGGCTCAGAATCTCCCCCTCTCACTTTGATCTCTGCCTCTTCTTTCTCTTCCTCTGGTATCACTGAAAGCATTAACTCTTTGATCTTTCTCCTCAGCTGATCCCCCAACATGTAAATATTTCCTGTATTACTTGATTTGGTGCTTTGGTGCTTTGTCTTTTTTGTTTTCCAGTTTCTTTTCTCCTTCCTCTATCACTCCTCCTCCTTTTCCAGGCTGTGAAGAGTAGAAATAGCCTTAAATACCATCATGGAGGCTACTCTGGCTAATGTTGTCCCCTGATACTGAAAGTGGTGACTCCTTCCTGTGGGGCCACAGCACTTGTCATCACCATGTCAAGATACTGGCAGAGCTTTTGTGGGATGCGTGTTTCAACCGCTACAGAACAGTCCTCAGTGAGAAAGAAAAAGTGGGACTCTTTTCAGTATGAACTTGTTTTTCATTAACCGTGCTGGTCATACCAAAAGTTTTAGAGCATCAAGATTGTGAGCTCTGCTTAGGAGTTAGAGACCAGCCTAAGCAACATGGTGAAACCCTGTGTCTACAAAAATATAAAAAAATAGCTGGGCATGATGGCATGCACCTGTAGTCCCAGATACTCCTGAGTCTAAGGTGAGAGGATAGCTTGAGCCTGGGAGACAAAAACCTGCAGTGAGCCCACCACTGCACTCCAGGCTGGGTGACAGAATGAGGCCCTGTCAAAAAAAAAAAAAAAAAAAAGGGAAGAAAAGAAAAGATTGTGATCTCTGAAAGCAAACCACCTTGGTTCAAATCCCAGTTTCACTATGTATGAATGGTGTGACCTGAGTGAAGTAATTTCATGAACTCTAAATTTCCTAATTTGCAATAATAACATTTGATTACAGTTGGTATGGGGATTTAAAGGAGCCGATGTATGTAAATTGCTTAGGATGGAGCCTGCAATGTAGTAAGAGCTCCTAAAAGGTGAGCTACTATATCATATAGTCATATCATTCCATGATTAATTAATCCTCCCAATAACCCTTTGTTAAATACCATTTAAGTGCCAGGCACTATGCTAATCAGTGGAGAAATAAGACAAATTAGGCAAAGCACCTACCATCAAGAACCACAGGGTCAAGAATTAGAGAACAACAGGCAAGTAAGTAAAGCCAAAGTGTCACCAAGGTCACTGCCTCCCTCCCTTGTTGTGCTTAGCCAGCCAGGCTCTCCCTGCAGATGCAGTTTCAGGGGATGCTGTGGAAAGATCAGAAAATCAATTGAAGGCAACTTGGAGGGGAGGGTGCAGAGGTCATTGTCATTGTGACTTGGTCCTCTTAAGAGCTGAGATGCTTACTCAAGAGCTGGAGGTTAGTGTAGAGGCAGGTTCCACTCTCTGACCTCAAGGTATGAGGTTTGTTAGGAATTGAGCAGCTCTTCCTGAGAAATTCTCAGGAGATACTTCATACACTGCATCCTCCGTGAAAGGCCAAGGCTTGGTTATGGCGGGAGGCAGAAGGAAATTTCTGTGACCAAGTATGGATGAAAATGAATTTTTAATTTCACCATGTGCCTGGGATTTCAGAGGGTCTCAAATAAAAGTCTAGAGACAAGGGAGCCATAAGAGATTGTGTCAGGAGAGAGGAAGCATGGCCAAGTACGGGGATGAGAACATTAGTCTGCAAAGAGGGCTGACTGTGCCTATAATTTTTGACAGTGACCAGGGCTTATAGAGATGTGACATGTGGTAGGATGAACAGCACATACATTTTTACACAGAGCTCTCCACTTACATGTTTTCAGCTTCGTTTTGTAACACTACCTCATGAATGCAATGCATGTTCTAAACTATGTATGGGAATAGAACTGTTGGGTTCAAGGCCAAGTCTTTCAGATAAAAAAGTAAATTCTCCCAGATGTTCACAAAGTCAAAAAAATAAATGTAGAACTGACCTATTATGAAAACATAGAACAGATTTTTATATTAGTAAAGAAAACACTTCGAAACTTAAAAAAAATGTAACTGATTCACATAATTTTGTTGGAACATTGGCAAATATTCAGGCTACCTATACTATCTTTAATTTAAACGACTTATTTTACCACCATAAATTCAAATTTAAGTTATTTCAAAATACTTCTTGGCATTGGGAGGCTGCAGTAGGAGGATTGCTTGAGGCCAGGAGTTCAAGGCCAGCCTAAGCAACATAGTGAGTCTCTGCCTCTACAAAAAAACTTTTAGAAATAAAAAAATTAGCTGTGCAAAGTGGTGTGTATCCATAGTCCCAGCTACTTGGGAAGCTGAGACAGGATGATTTCTTGAACCCAGGAATTTGAGGATGGAATGAGCTGTGGTCATGCCACTACGTGGCAGACAGCCTGACAGAGTGAGTTGCTGTCTCAAAATAAATAAATAAATAAAACAAAATCCAAACACTTCCTGGAAACAGATAAGTTTATTTTAGCAAGCAAAATGTTACTTCTATTATGATATTACTATCTAATAATCTATGTGCCCTGAACAGCACTTCAAATGCAAATAACTATTCTGTCGATGGCTATACCTGTAAAATAGACCAAATGATATTATATTAACAGTTTCTCCACCTGCCATTATTCATTTTAGAATCTTGTGAATCATGAAATACCAGAAGGAGTATGCTGACTGCCTACAGAATCCCAACAAATTAGATAAATGTAAATGTCAGAACCAACCAAAGTAGTCAAGCTTTGGAATCATTGTTCTAACTTTGGCAGAGACATCAGGCTACGGCAACAATGGGAAACAGGGGGCCCAAGTTTTCCAACTCACAGGCAGAGCTGGTGAAAAAGCTGGGAAGGGAAGCTACCATTCATTCCAATGAATAGATCTCAGCCCAGGTCCTCTGAAAAAAACCCAAAACGAGAATGCTTGGTCAATTTGACCCCCTTAAACAATGCATATAGATGTTTTTGTATGCCTGCATACCACATTTCCATATTGAAATACAATAGAAGTGTAAAGGTGGACTTACATAAGCCAAGTCACTTCGTATAAAAGTTGGTCCTAGGCACATGATGAACTTTGGTTAAAGTAGACATAATTAAAAATAGTTAAAAGTAGATAATCACTAGTAAAACACATGACATACTTATTTGGGTATTATTTATTCAAAAGTGTAGCTAATTGACAAAGGCACGGCCACTCGATATTGGGGACTTTGATGAAAGTGTCATTGGTAGGGGTGATTAGGATGAGGGAAGATGGATTATATTGTCTCCAGAGCCTCATCCCCTTCAACATTGGCACTTTAAGAAATTAGAGTTTATAACTTCATCAAAAACTGATCAAGTTCTGGGGAAATTCATTAACTCAACTCACAAGGTAATGATTTATTAACTAAAAATTTATACTGGGAATTGTTTGTCTAGCAAGATGAACATTATAATTCATTTGAATGGGAGACCTCTGTCGGGTGTACTCTGGAGAGCAAATGATATCAGGAGGTAAGTTACTGTGATTAAAAGCAAAGCAACCCCATTTTAAAATTCAAGTGGCAGTGTCTTCAAAATACTTTCATTGTCTATGTTCATACTACTTCTGATAAGATAAGCTGGTACCAGCTATTAGAACAATAACCTCAACACCTGTGAAGAGTGGCATGTTATTCTTCCAGGTCTCTTGTGACAATACAGACTTAGATGTATCGTAATTAATTATATAACCTCCTTTATTATGAAAACCCTACCCTATTTTTCTGAGATGAGCTATAAAAGATACCATCATCTCTAGTGGTTCAGTGAGTATGGCAAGTGCTGGGATAAATAAAGTTTTACTTAAGGACTTCTCAAAGCCTCGACCATGATAATGCTATGTGAGACTGTAAGAGGAGAAAGTTAAAACACACAAGCTCCCCAATTTATGTTAAAACTAAGCCACTGAACCTTCTGGTTCTTACTTTTGTTTTTTCCTCTCAAATTCTCATGGAATGGATATTCTTCTTCAGAACAGGTGTTGAGAACCTTAGCCTTAAGTTTGTAAAAAAATAACTAGGACCATTTCTGAGAGTTGTTACTGGAGTTCACTAGGGCTTCCTTCTTTCACATTGATTTCAGTTAGCTCCAGTTTCAGAGGCAATGTTTCTATCTGATTAGTTCCCAATGTAGGTGACATTTGAGCTTAAAATGGAGTTTTCTGATCTTGTTTCTAATATCTAAGAATCTGTTTGGAGCCCCATATATATTGACTGCTATTTGGTGCTGAGAATCAAGAAGACTTGCACTTTTAAATTTTGAAATAATTATCGGATAATGGGAATTTGAACAAAATGTACAGGATGATATTATGTAGCTTTTACCCAGTGGTAACATACTGTATAACTATAGTATAAAACCCAAACCAGAAAACTGACATTGGCACAATCCATAGACTTTATTCAGATTTCACCAGTTTTACATGCACTCATTTGTGTATGTGTGTGTGTGTGTGTGTGTGTGTGTGTGTGTTTGTATGCTGTCTTCTATGTCCTGAGAATTCGAATTTGGACAGTCCTTATAAGACAGTACTGGGACAAATGTATCGGCGGACGGGGGTTCTATTGAAAGCCAGGACAGATTATTTTGTTTTTCTTTTAGTAAATTTTCAGAAATGTTCAAGAGACTTTGCATTTCTGCCGAATACTTTCCTCAGACTTCTTTCTGATGTCTGGAATGCTTTCAGTTAATAGATGAAGTATTTCTTAACAAAAGGTAATAGTAATAATTATTTTCTTCATATACCTACTTAACAAATATTTACTTAGGTTCTACCATATGCCGGGCACTGTTCTAGGTGCTAGGGAAATTACAGTGAACAAAACTAAATCTTTGCTCTTATGAATTTTATGCCTTAGTAGGGGGATGTCAAAAGACAAAATATAAAACCCTCCAGGTGGCAATAAGGGCTATGAAGAAACCTAATTTGGAATTAAGTGTAAATGGGGGCTAGTGTACACAAGAGGGTTAGAAAAAGCCTCTCCAAGGCCAGGCGCGGTGGCTCACGCCTGTAATCCCAGCACTTTGGGAGACTGAGGCAGACAGATCACGAGGTCAGGAGATCAAGACCATCCTGGCTAACATGGTGAAACCCATTAGCCAGGTGTGGTGGCGGGCACCTGTGGTCCTATTCTACTCCAGAGGCTGAGGCGGGAGAATGGCATAAACCTGGGAGGTGGAGCTTGCAGTGAGCAGAGATCGCACCACTGCACTCCAGCCCAGGTGACAGAGCGAGACTCTGTCTCAAAGGAAAGAAAAGAAAAGCCTCTCTCCAATACAGTGGCATTTAGGGAGAGGCTGAAAGGGAAATTGAGAAGCAGGGGGAAAGGCATTGAGGCAGAGGGAAGGGCACATACGGAAGCCCTGAGTCACAAGCTTGCTTTGTGTGTTTTCAGAACAGCAAGGAGGCTAGCGTGACTAGCATAGCATGATGAGATTGTAGAAGGACTTGAGGTCAGAGAAGTGACAGGTGCCAGATTATGTGGGGTCTTGTAAACCATAGTGACAAGTTGAGATTTTAGTCTGAGTGATCTGAGAAATCACTGGGCATTGGGCAGGTTTGAGCATAGAAATGATGCAATTTAGCTCAGTTAAAATATCACATAGATTTTCTTGTATAAAACTAGTTAAAGAGAACAAGAGTGGAAGCAGGAGATAAATGAAAAGACTATTAATGATAATACAAAGGCAAGTTGATGCAGGCTTTTCCACTAGCTGTAGCAATAGAGGTGAAGAAGAGTGGTCAGATTCTGGATCTATTTCAAAGGAAAAATCAATAGATTTGCCTATGGAATGCATGTGGAGAGTGAGATAAAGGGGAACTAAGGGTAAATGCAAAGTTTTGGCTTGAGCAGCTAAAGTGAAATTGTCATTTATGGAGATGAGGAAGACTGTGAGGATTGCTAGTGTTGGAGGAAAAGGTGAAGGAGTCAATAGCTCAGTTTTGAATATGTGAATTCTGAGATGACTATTAGGTGCCCTAGTAGCTGAGTATATGAATCTGAAGTTCAGGGGACAGGTCTGCTCATTATCAACACAGAGATGATGCTGAGGGCCATGGGACTGGATGAGAACAGCCAGGGAGAGGTTTTAGAATCAGATAAAGAGAGGAGTGCTTACTATGAACCAAGCAATGTTCTAAGTTCTTTGTGTTTAATTGCTCATTTCATCCTCACGACTCTATAAAGTAGAAACTCTTCTTTTCCCTCATTTTACAGGTGTGAAAACTGAAACTTAAAGAGGTTATAAAACTTGTCCAAAGTGGCACAACCAATCTGGTTATAAAAAGCTTACTTTATTGATACCATACTTGCTGATAAGACTTGAAATTTAACCCCTGGATGAAGCAAGACACTGTTGTAAATGGCTAGTTAGCTGAAAATGGCTCTTAACAGCCAGGACAAGAAAAGAGAAGAGTTTATTTATTTCCTAAGATAAAAACCCTTATAATATGCAATCTTGATGCTCTCATCAATGTCAGTCACCCTCAGTCAAGCAAAGCAGAGGTCACAAAGACTGCCCCCATGCTCCTTACTGAAGAGTGATTCCCTTCCGTGTTGGTACCACTTCATAGCAAATATTTCACACAGAAGCATAGTTTTGGGTGGGGACTCTTTAAGGGGATCCAGACTCCATATCATTTACATGATTCATTCTCTGATCCTGTTTTGACTGGTTTGGTTTCATTTATTAGACAACTCTTTCTTGTGGTATATTATGAGATGTGTTGCAGATGGAATAATAAATAAAATAGAAGTAGTCTCTGCTGTACTCAATGAGCTTTCATACTAGTAGAAAATAAAAGATCATGAACAAGTACACAGACAAGTAAATCCAATAATCATAAATTGTGGCCAATTCTATGAAGAAAAGAATGATGCAGCAAAAGCAAACGATAACAGGGAGATCTCGTTAGGGCGAATAAAAAGGCCTTTCAGAAGAAGTGCTATTTAAGCCAATACTTGAGGGATGAGCAGGGAATGCCCATGGAAAAAAAAAAAAAAAAAAAAAAGATAGAAGGACATTCCACACAGTGAGGGCAGTAAAAGGTCAGAGGTGCTGGGATTTCAGCAAGCTTTGGTAATTGAGCACAGCTAAGACAACGTGTTTCGGGGGGGTGGGTGCTGAATGAATAGGAGGCCCTGAGTATCTTTTACAGTACGGTATAAGAATACAAAGTGATTTAATCTAAAATGACTCAGATATTGTTTTACTTCTATAATCTCATTCAGACAAAAAAAAGATTACTATGCATCCAATAATTGTATGAAAGAGTAAAATATATTCGTTTTGAGAAGGTTACCAAGACCCTGACTATGTATGGCCACTTGATAATATTTATTCAGTGCAGTTGTTTTGGAAAAAGTTCTTCTGGCAATCTCAATAACCAGTTGCTGCATTATAATCTGAATTTGGCTTCAAGTTATTGGCCCAGATGAGCAGACCATAGCTAATCCTCCATTTTTCTTTACACAGGCAGAGCCCAGGGCTGATCATTTCTACACTGCTTTGACTAAATCTTCCTCTAATCATATGTAATAACAATTTCTATTAATCAGTTTTCTAAATGTGTAAGGATCACAAGGAATTTATCCATGTAAGAAGGAGCAAATTTAAGTAGCTTTGCCCTTAAAATATACACATGGAGAAAGCAATTTTGTCAGTCTTACCTTTTTCTATTATAAGAGGTAGGAAACCAATTCAAAGTAAATCATGCCTTTTTGCTTATGTGTTTGCATTACTGGTTCACATGGTCAAAATATGGAAAGGGGAAGAATAGGGAAGGCCCTGTATAGAAAACATTCAAGAGCTTGAATGACATCAATATTCTTTCTCACTCTCTGCATAAACTTGATACTTCTTACTGCATTTGGGTTTGTCTCATTGATTCATTTAATCAATTCTGTAAACATTTAGTGAGCAACTACTTGTATATGAAACACTGCATTAAGGTCTGGATAGAGTGGTAATCAAGTCAGGCCAATTATGTGCACAAGTATATAGCACTTCGTACCCTTTTCTAGAGAATAAAGGAAGAATTTAAACTAAAAATAAATTCATACATAATCTACTTTCAAATAGTAAAATATTTCGTAAAAAAGCAATGTAGGATAAAGTAAGGGACTAAGGCTAGAGGAAGACAATGGAGTACTTTAATTAAGGTGATCAGGAGAGCCTTCCTTAAAGAGATGATACTTGACTTGAGACCTGGAGTATTACATAGAAGCAGTCATTCAGAGCTCTGTGGCAAAAACATTCCAGAAAGAAGGATCCAAAAATATAAAGACGCTAAAAAAGTGAAAATGACCTTAGTGTATTTGAGGGGCAGAGACAAGGCTCATATGGGTGGAGCAAAAAGATCTAGGGGGAAGTAGGATGTAGTTGTTGAATAGACAAGAACCTATTATCTAGCGTTTCCTAGCTTATGGTAAGAAATCTAGATTTTATTCTAGTTTTAAGAGTAAGTCATTGGAAATTTTTAAGCAGAAAATGAAAAACTCATGTATAAGCTTTAAAAATATCTTTCTAGTGAAGAACAGGCTGTAAGAAGTCAAGTGTTAGGAGGTAGGACACTTCAGTCCTAGGGAGAAACTACAGTGGTGTGGATTCAGGTAAAAACTCTAAAGCTGGCAATAAATTACTCAACTTAGGTTATATTTTGAAAGTAGAGCCAAAGAGACTTGTGAATGGATTGAATATGAGAGCACAGACAGAAATAAGCAATGCAATTCAAAGGATATTTCCCTGAGCAGAGTGGGTAGATGTGTGGTTAGCTGGGCTATTTACTGATATTGGAAAAACTGGAGGAGGAGAAGGTTTAAAGAGCACTACTGGGAGAAATCAAGAATCCAGTTCAACATCCTCATCAACCATAAAGGGAGAGATAAGTAGATTGTAGCCATTGGAGTCTAGTATTTAAAGAAGTCTGCATTGGAGACAGAGATTTGGGGCCATCAATATTATAAATAAAACTCATAACAAGGAATATGGCTGAAGGCAATTCTCAGCACAGATCCTTTAGTTCAAGAAATCAATGAGGAAAGAGAATTTCTTATTCCAGTTTCCACAAGGAGAATCCTAGGCAAGAACTCTTATTCATCTGGCTTGGATGATTTGTCCTTCTTTTAGCTTGCATAGTTCAGAAGATGAAGTAGCACTGATATAGCAGGTGTGTCTATTACTCCAGTGCAAAATGTAAAAATAACAACCTAGCATGCAAAATATGCTTTGCTCATCTTTTTATTTGCTATTTCCCATAAGAACACTCTCCAAAAAATATTGTATTCCCTGTCTTTTAAAATAATGGATACTTTATTAAGTAGCAATCTCTACTTACAACACACACCAAGTATATGGGAGTTAATCTAGATGAGTGGTCTAAAACTTGAACCCATATTAGACTCACATGGAGGACTTCAAAAAACACAGAGTGCTGGGCCCTGTGCCCAGAGTTTCTGATTCTAGAAGACTAAGTTGCCCAAGAATGTGTTTTTCTAACAAGTTCCCAGGTGATGCTGATGCTGTGGAGATAGGCACCACCCTTGGAAAATGACTGGCCTATATAATGTAAACCAAACAACATTAGTGTATTAGTCCGTTTTCATGCTGCTGATAAAGACATACCCAAGACTGAGCAACTTACAAAGGAAAGAGGTTTAAGGGAGAACTCACAGTTCCATGTGTCTGGGGAAGCTTCACAATCATGGCAGAAGGTGAGGAGGAGAAAGTCACATCTTAGGTGGATGGCGGCAGGCAAAGAGAGAGTTTGTGCAGAGAATCTCCCGTTTTTAAAACCATCAGATCTCGTGAGACCCATTCACTATCACAAGAACAGCATGGGAAAGACCTGCCCCCATGATTCAGTCATCTCCCATCGGGTCCCTCCCACCACACATGGGAATTATGGGAGCTACAAGATGAGATTTGGGTGTGGACACAGAGCCAAACCATATCAATTTGTAATCAAAGATTCTGTCTTTTGTTCTGAAATTTATTTTCTGTTTTTACCTTATGCTGTATAATCTTTGATATCAAATTTCCAGATAATGGAGAAATGCAAAGTCCAGCCTGTTACTAATATTGTTTTTGTATGTCTTGGAAGAGCTGAATGAGCAAATGGAATGTCCATTTATGTTTATTCTGCTTGCTGGTGCCTGGTTCGTTGGTACATCGTGTATGTGTATGTAAGTGCATATTTATTACTGCATAATATTTTGAACTTATTATTCTGTCTCTTAGAAATTATGCTTATGCCCCATGGCAGTGAATTCATGCAGCTGACCAAGTCTACAATGAGGATGAAAAAAAAAAAAAATACAATGTTGGGATACTGAACCCAGAAGTTAAAAATAAAAGTAATATCAATGAATGCTCTCAGAGAGTTGATACTATTATCTTTCATTTTTTTTATAAAAGAATTATCACTGTGTGCCAGGCCCTGTGCTAGGCCCTGAAGAGACATAAATAAATCACCTATTTTGACTAATTCTTTAAAATCTTTTCTTACAATTAGTTTTGTTAATATGATTGCAGTATAGTCAAAATTATAATTTTAGATGTGAGATATCAAGGACAATCAATGAAAATAAAATATTATACTTTTTTGGGGGCTGGGGAAAAATTTTCAGTGCTGAATAATTTCCTCTGTTCTCCTCATTTCATGTATGGCCATGGGCAAGGAACTCCCAGTAAAGCATTTCTATTCCCATAACAGGTTGTAACTTCCTCTGGCATGGCATAAAACTTCATTTCATGTGTGCCAGGCAACACTGTTTTCCAAAGCTCAAGCTAATTATATGAGATTTATCTGTGTGGGAACACAAGGATTAAGCAAGCAGGAAAAAATAGGAAAAATATATTTAGTGACTCTGTTTAACAAAGGATAATGAAAACAAAGGTTATAGAAAACAATGTCTTTCCTGAAATAAACACCTAACCAGTGACGAGAACTGTGAACATTCTGTTGTTGCTTTAATCTTGGCCTAACAGAAACTGCTACCAATAATACAAAATTACAAAACAGACATATTTGCCTTTAAGCCAGTACTGAAACCTTCATTAACCTTTTATCTTCTCTATACCTGTTACTACACTTTCTGGTTCTTACTTTC
The DNA here is from genome assembly GCF_047675955.1 of Chlorocebus sabaeus. Taxonomy (NCBI): domain Eukaryota; kingdom Metazoa; phylum Chordata; class Mammalia; order Primates; family Cercopithecidae; genus Chlorocebus; species Chlorocebus sabaeus. The sequence continues at coordinate 37,311,743 of NC_132926.1, read as the reverse complement.
TGATGATTATTCAGTAGAATCTCTGTTTAAAAAAAAAAAAAAAGCCTCCTTATCGTTGTAGTGTGCTAATTTTTCATGGAAGGCATATTATTTAAAATAACACATTTAGCCTCCAAATAATTCTTTATAATTAATTGTTTTGTCTGTAAGCCCTAATTTTACTTGTCTAACTTTTTCCCCCTGGAATTAGTTTTCCTCATAGTGCCTAATTGCACATTATATCCTGCTCCAATTTTCATATTTCACAATTACTTTATCTGAGGGGAAAAAAGACTCCAGTGTTTTATTTCCCTTAATACAGAGTTTTAATTTTCTCAATTTCCAATCTTAATATTTGTCTTTTCCTTCATAGGCATATTTGTAATATTTATCACTTGTGATGACCCTAATCTTTCAAATATAAGAAGAGACTCTTGAACATTCTGCATCTTAGTCATCTATTATTTATTTGGATGACAGGATTTTTGTGATAAATGAGGATAAAAAAATGTCTGTTATGTGTTCAGGTTAAGGCAAATTCCACATGTTTTCTGAATTTAATTAGCAGCAGCCTCTTCAACTTTATTTACCACTTTTTTTTTTTTTTTTTTTTTTTTGCAAAATAACCAGTTCTTCAAAGTAAAGCTGTGCTTTCTGTTTTACAAGTTAGCTCTACAGTGGATATAATTATCATCTGAAGTGAAGCGTGGAAGTCCTGTGGCCTAGTTGAGAGTTAGAATTAAATCAGATTACACAGACCCCAGAGTAGTTTTCTTCCCTTGTATCAAGGCCACTGCTCTGACTTTCTGGTAGAGCAGTTGAAATATTATACTATTGCTCCTTTAGGATCTGAAGACCTGGATTAGGTTCCTCTCCATGAGTGAAGTCTACAGCCTTCAAAAATTATTTACCCTCTTTTTGGCTTTCTGTAACTCTCCTTAGTAATCTCTCTTCTCTTATAGTTTCCTCATCTGTAATACTATAAATAAAAATGATCTAAGGTAATGGGGTACTAAAAGGACTAAATAAGATAATGCAAAACCTATTTTTATGTCACTGTGATACAAAATTGATTAAAGAAAAGTTTATTGAAATCTTTCAGTATTGGATGTTGGCGTTAGCACTCAAAAGAAGGAATGTGACTGGAGGGAGAACTGGAGCATAGTCTTTGATTGCATTTGCCTTGTAAGTATACAGTTTCTACTTATATTGTAAAGTTTGAGAACGACACAGCTCTGAGCATCTCCAGCCCTCCTTCTCACACTTCTTCACCCTACCCTGCACCTCCAAGGATGATCCGTGTGGATGGCATCAGCAAGCTCCCTTCCCATCTAGCTGCCTACTGAGTTTGACTATAGTGGGCACTGGCTGTGTTCTAGAGAGAAGGAGAATAAAATCAAAGTTTCTATTCCCTAGATCCTTTATGCCAGAGTTCTTTTAGTTTGGCTTGTCTAAACTCACAAATTATCAAAGTCACAACTCCTAAGGGGTAACCTCTCAGCTCTTCTCATTCTCGAGATTCCATTTCACTTCTTCTTGTCCTTTCAGAACTAGGGATGGCTACTGTTCCCAGATGTTACTAGTCCTGAGAAACTGCACTGTCATTTGTAGTTACCTAATATCCTACCAGTAGTAGACATTGTCTTAAATTCCTCAAATTAACCCCTTGTGGTTTGATTATTTTTCTTTTACTGCTTGAACAGCAGGCTAAAGAGAGATAATTGGAAAGGCAGTTTTAATGCTATGATCTTGGCCCACAGATGGTTCAGATGTTTTTCTGTCCTCCTGAAATTCATTTTTTTTGGGGAAAAGACAGATGTACAGATAAATATTTACACAAGATGGCAAAAGCCGTCAAGGTTTGAGTCTCCACAGTGACCCTAGTAACTCCCAGCATAAGCTGTAGCAATGATAATGATTTTTGTGTCATCGCCTGGGTCAGACTCCTGTTATCTGTCACCTGCACAATACAACTGCCTCCTTGTTACTCTCTGTTGCCTATCTGGTGAAAACCACTATTCTGTTTACATCATGCAGCGATGTTCCTCATTGGCCTTGGGATAAAATGCAATCTCCTTGGCATGATAATCCTGATAAATCTGATGTCCTCCTACATTTGGCTTTGACTTACTGCCCTCACTTTGGGTGGTTTAATAGTTTAAAACACATGTGGAAATAAACAACATAGGTTTCCTAACCTGTACCATATCCACAAATTAGTTCTATGTTGATTAAAGACTAAAGCATACAAATCAACTTTAACATTTTTAGAGAAAAATCTGGGAAATCTAGGAAATGTTTGTGACTTCTAGTAGGAAATGGCTTTAAAATAAGACACAATGAGTGCAAATGATAAGGACAATATTTATGTATTTGAATATTATCAATAAAAAGTTTATCAAGGTGGGCGGAGCAAGATGGCCGAATAGGAACAGCTCCAGTCTCCAACTCCCGGCGCGAGCGACACAGAAGACCGGCGATTTCTGCATTTTCAACTGAGGTACTGGGTTCATCTCACTGGGGAGTGCCAGACGATCGGTGCTGGTCAGCTGCTGCAGCCCGACCAGCGAGAGCTGAAGCAGGGCGAGGCATTGCCTCACCTGGAAAGCGCAAGGGGGAAGGGAATCCCTTTTCCTAGCCAGGGGAACTGAGACTCACAACACCTGGAAAATCGGGTAACTCCCACCCCAATACTGCGCTTTAAGCAGACAGGCACACCAGGAGATCATATCCCACACCTGGCCGGGAGTGTCCCACACCCACGGAGCCTCCCTCATTGCTAGCACAGCAGTCTGTGATCTACCGGCAAGGCAGCAGCGAGGCTGGGGGAGGGGCGCCCGCCATTGCTGAGGCTTAAGTAGGTAAACAAAGCTGCTGGGAAGCTCGAACTGGGTGGAGCTCACAGCAGCTCAAGGAAACCTGCCTGTCTCTGTAGACTCCACCTCTGGGGACAGGGCACAGTAAATAATAACAAACGCAGCAGCTCTGCAGACGCAAACGACTCTGTCTGACAGCTTTGAAGAGAGCAGTGGATCTCCCAACACGGAGGTTGAGATCTGAGAAGGGACAGACTCCCTGCTCAAGTGGGTCCCTGACCCCTGAGTAGCCTACTGGGAGACATCCCCCACTAGGGGCAGTCTGACACACCACACCTCACAGGGTGGAGTACACCCCTGAGAGGAAGATTCCAAAGCAAGAATCAGACAGGTACACTCGCTGTTCAGAAATATTCTATCTTCTGCAGCCTCTGCTGCTGATACCCAGGCAAACAGGGTCTGGAGTGGACCTCAAGCAATCTCCTACAGCTACAACCTACAGCTGAGGATCCTGACTGTTAGAAGGAAAGCTATCAAACAGGAAGGACACCTACACCAAAACCCCATCAGTACATCACCATCATCAAAGACCAGAGGCAGATAAAACCACAAAGATGGGGAAAAGGCAGGGCAGAAAAGCTGGAAATTCAAAAAATAAGAGCGCATCTCCCCCGGCAAAGGAGCGCAGCTCATCGCCAGCAACGGATCAAAGCTGGACGGAGAATGACTTCGACGAGATGAGAGAAGAAGGCTTCAGTCCATCAAATTTCTCAGAGCTAAAGGAGGAATTACGTACCCAGCGCAAAGAAACTAAAAATCTTGAAAAAAAAGTGGAAGAATTGATGGCTAGAGTAATTAATGCAGAGAAGCTCACAAACGAAATGAAAGAGACGAAAACCATGGCACGAGAAATACGTGACAAATGCACAAGCTTCAGTAACCGTCTCGATCAACTGGAAGAAAGAATGTCAGCGATGGAGGATCAAATGAATGAAATGAAGCGAGAAGAGAAACCAAAAGAAAAAAGAAGAAAAAGAAATGAACAAAGCCTGCAAGAAGTATGGGATTATGTAAAAAGACCAAATCTACGTCTGATTGGGGTGCCTGAAAGTGAGGGGGAAAATGGAACCAAGTTGGAAAACACTCTTCAGGATATCATCCAGGAGAACTTCCCCAACCTAGTAGGGCAGGCCAACATTCAAATCCAGGAAATACAGAGAACGCCACAAAGATACTCCTCGAGAAGAGCAACTCCAAGACACATAATTGCCAGATTCACCAAAGTTGAAATGAAGGAAAAAATCTTAAGGGCAGCCAGAGAGAAAGGTCGGGTTACTCACAAAGGGAAGCCCATCAGACTAACAGCAGATCTCTCGGCAGAAACTCTTCAAGCCAGAAGAGAGTGGGGGCCAATATTCAACATTCTTAAAGAAAAGAATTTTAAACCCAGAATTTTATATCCAGCCAAACTAAGTTTCATAAGTGAAGGAGAAATAAAATCCTTTACAGATAAGCAAATGCTTAGAGATTTTGTCACCACTAGGCCTGCCTTACAAGAGACCCTGAAGGAAGCACTAAACATGGAAAGGAACAACCGGTACCAGCCATTGCAAAAACATGCCAAAATGTAAAGACCATCAAGGCTAGGAAGAAACTGCATCAACTAACGAGCAAAATAACCAGTTAATATCATAATGGCAGGATCAAGTTCACACATAACAATCTTAACCTTAAATGTAAATGGACTAAATGCTCCAATTAAAAGACACAGACTGGCAAACTGGATAAAGAGTCAAGATCCATCAGTCTGCTGTATTCAGGAGACCCATCTCACACGCAGAGACATACATAGGCTCAAAATAAAGGGATGGAAGAAGATTTACCAAGCAAATGGAGAACACAAAAAAGCGGGGGTTGCAATACTAGTCTCTGATAAAACAGACTTTAAACCATCAAAGATCAAAAGAGACAAAGAAGGCCATTACATAATGGTAAAGGGATCAATTCAACAGGAAGAGCTAACTATCCTAAATATATATGCACCCAATACAGGAGCACCCAGATTCATAAAGCAAGTCCTTAGAGACTTACAAAGAGACTTAGACTCCCATACAATAATCATGGGAGACTTCAACACTCCACTGTCAACATTAGACAGATCAACGAGACAGAAAGTTAACAAGGATATCCAGGAATTGAACTCATCTCTGCAGCAAGCAGACCTAATAGACATCTATAGAACTCTCCACCCCAAATCAACAGAATATACATTCTTCTCAGCACCACATCGTACTTACTCCAAAATTGACCACGTAATTGGAAGTAAAGCACTCCTCAGCAAATGTACAAGAACAGAAATTATAACAAACTGTCTCTCAGACCACAGTGCAATCAAATTAGAACTCAGGACTAAGAAACTCACTCAAAACCGCTCAACTACATGGAAACTGAACAACCTGCTCCTGAATGACTACTGGGTACATAACGAAATGAAGGCAGAAATAAAGATGTTCTTTGAAACCAATGAGAACAAAGATACAACATACCAGAATCTCTGGGACACATTTAAAGCAGTGTGTAGAGGGAAATTTATAGCACTAAATGCCCACAAGAGAAAGCAGGAAAGATCTAAAATTGACACTCTAACTTCGCAATTAAAAGAACTAGAGAAGCAAGAGCAAACACATTCGAAAGCTAGCAGAAGGCAAGAAATAACTAAGATCAGAGCAGAACTGAAGGAGATAGAGACACAAAAAACCCTCCAAAAAATCAATGAATCCAGGAGTTGGTTTTTTGAAAAGATCAACAAAATTGACAGACCACTAGCAAGACTAATAAAGAAGAAAAGAGAGAAGAATCAAATCGACGCAATTAAAAATGATAAAGGGGATATCACCACCGACCCCACAGAAATACAAACTACCATCAGAGAATACTATAAACACCTCTACGCAAATAAACTGGAAAATCTAGAAGAAATGGATAATTTCCTGGACACTTACACTCTTCCAAGACTAAACCAGGAAGAAGTTGAATCCCTGAATAGACCAATAGTAGGCTCTGAAATTGAGGCAATAATTAATAGCCTACCAACCAAAAAAAGTCCAGGACCAGATGGATTCACAGCTGAATTCTACCAGAGGTACAAGGAGGAGCTGGTACCATTCCTTCTGAAACTATTCCAATCAATAGAAAAAGAGGGAATCCTCCCTAACTCATTTTATGAGGCCAACATCATCCTGATACCAAAGCCTGGCAGAGACACAACAAAAAAAGAGAATTTGAGACCAATATCCCTGATGAACATCGATGCAAAAATCCTCAATAAAATACTGGCAAACCGGATTCAGCAGCACATCAAAAAGCTTATCCACCATGATCAAGTGGGCTTCATCCCTGGGATGCAAGGCTGGTTCAACATTCGCAAATCAATAAACATAATCCAGCATATAAACAGAACCAAAGACAAGAACCACATCATTATCTCAATAGATGCAGAAAAGGCTTTTGACAAAATTCAACAGCCCTTCATGCTAAAAACGCTCAAGAAATTCGGTATTGATGGAACGTACCTCAAAATCATAAGAGCTATTTATGACAAACCCACAGCCAATATCATACTGAATGGGCAAAAACTGGAAAAATTCCCTTTGAAAACTGGCACAAGACAGGGATGCCCTCTCTCACCACTCCTATTCAACATAGTGTTGGAAGTTCTGGCTAGGGCAATCAGGCAAGAGAAAGAAATCAAGGGGATTCAGTTAGGAAAAGAAGACGTCAAATTGTCCCTGTTTGCAGACGACATGATTGTATATTTAGAAAACCCCATTGTCTCAGCCCAAAATCTCCTTAAGCTGATCAGCAACTTCAGCAAAGTCTCAGGATACAAAATTAATGTGCAAAAATCACAAGCATTCTTATACACCAGTGACAGTCAAACAGAGAGCCAAATCAGGAATGAACTTCCATTCACAATTGCTTCAAAGAGAATAAAATACCTAGGAATCCAACTTACAAGGGATGTAAAGGACCTCTTCAAGGAGAACTACAAACCACTGCTCAGTGAAATCAAAGAGGACACAAACAAATGGAAGAACATACCATGCTCATGGATAGGAAGAATCAATATCGTGAAAATGGCCATACTGCCCAAAGTAATTTATAGATTCAATGCCATCCCCATCAAGCTACCAATGAGCTTCTTCACAGAATTGGAAAAAACTGCTTTAAAGTTCATATGGAACCAAAAAAGAGCCCGCATCTCCAAGACAATCCTAAGTCAAAAGAACAAAGCTGGAGGCATCACGCTACCTGACTTCAAACTATACTACAAGGCTACAGTAACCAAAACAGCATGGTACTGGTACCAAAACAGAGATATAGACCAATGGAACAGAACAGAGTTCTCAGAAATAATACCACACATCTACAGCCATCTGATCTTTGACAAACCTGAGAGAAACAAGAAATGGGGAAAGGATTCCCTATTTAATAAATGGTGCTGGGAAAACTGGCTAGCCATAAGTAGAAAGCTGAAACTGGATCCTTTCCTTACTCCTTATACGAAAATTAATTCAAGATGGATTAGAGACTTAAATGTTAGACCTAATACCATAAAAATCCTAGAGGAAAACCTAGGTAGTACCATTCAGGACATAGGCATGGGCAAAGACTTCATGTCTAAAACACCAAAAGCAACGGCAACAAAAGCCAAAATTGACAAATGGGATCTCATCAAACTAAAGAGCTTCTGCACAGCAAAAGAAACTACCATCAGAGTGAGCAGGCAACCTACAGAATGGGAGAAAATTTTTGCAATCTACTCATCTGACAAAGGGCTAATATCCAGAACCTACAAAGAACTCAAACAAATTTACAAGAAAAAAACAAACAACCCCATCCAAAAGTGGGCAAAGGATATGAACAGACATTTCTCAAAAGAAGACATTCATACAGCCAACAGACACATGAAAAAATGCTCATCATCACTGGCCATCAGAGAAATGCAAATCAAAACCACAATGAGATACCATCTCACACCAGTTAGAATGGCGATCATTCAAAAGTCAGGAAACAACAGGTGCTGGAGAGGATGTGGAGAAATAGGAACACTTTTACACTGTTGGTGGGATTGTAAACTAGTTCAACCATTATGGAAAACAGTATGGCGATTCCTCAAGGATCTAGAACTAGATGTACCATATGACCCAGCCATCCCATTACTGGGTATATACCCAAAGGATTATAAATTATGCTGCTATAAGGACACATGCACACGTATGTTTATTGCAGCACTATTCACAATAGCAAAGACTTGGAATCAACCCAAATGTCCATCAGTGACAGATTGGATTAAGAAAATGTGGCACATATACACCATGGAATACTATGCAGCCATAAAAAAGGATGAGTTTGTGTCCTTTGTAGGGACATGGATGCAGCTGGAAACCATCATTCTTAGCAAACTATCACAAGAACAGAAAACCAAACACCGCATGTTCTCACTCGTAGGTGGGAACTGAACAATGAGATCACTTGGACTCGGGAAGGGGAACATCACACACCGGGGCCTATCATGGGGAGGGGGGAGGGGGGAGGGATTGCATTGGGAGTTATACCTGATGTAAATGACGAGTTGATGGGTGCAGCACACCAACATGGCACAAGTATACATATGTAGCAAACCTGCACGTTGTGCACATGTACCCTACAACTTGAAGTTTAATAATAATAAATAAATTAAAAAAAAAAAAAGTTTATCAAAAACTTTTTTTTTAATTTAAAAGTTCAAAGTCTGGTAGAAGACACGGACAATACAAATAACTCACAGAAGAGCAAAATCCAGAATAAAAAGAACCCCAACGTGTTGATAAGAAAAGCAAAATAACCTAATTAAAATAATTGACAAATGTAAGAACAGAAGTGTAGAGGAGGGAAAAACGTGAATACCAAATGAACCTGAAAATTGTGTTTCATCTCACTAGTAATACATGAAATGGCATTTAAATATTCAATTCTAACGCATGCCGATTAGGTTTACAAACATGTCAAAGTTTGATAATGTCAATTGTTGGAGTATGCGGAATAAGAGAAATCCTTATAAATTAGTGTACCTGCTTTGGAGAACAATTTAGTAATACCTAGTTAAGTTGAAGAAGTGAAATATTTTTGTCAATAACTAGAATGGTTGAAATGTTCATTCTCATGATTCAAGTTTTCAGTATATGATCTAGAGAAAATCCTGCAGATTTCCACGTGGACACTTGGGTAATATATAGAAAACATCTAGAGAAACACTAGTGCAGTATGGGGAAAAAGAGAACCTCAACAGATAAAATAGTTAAACAAACTGTGATGTTTTCTTAAAATTGAATAGATAAATACAATGTAATGTTTTATTAAAACTGAATAATATCTTTTCATCATCACTGGCCATCAGAGAAATGCAAATCAAAACCACAATGAGATACCATCTCACACCAGTTAGAATGGCAATCATTCAAAAGTCAGGAAACAACAGGTGCTGGAGAGGATGTGGAGAAATAGGAACACTTTTACACTGTTGGTGGGATTGTAAACTAGTTCAACCATTATGGAAAACAGTATGGCGATTCCTCAAGGATCTAGAACTAGATGTACCATATGACCCAGCCATCCCATTACTGGGTATATACCCAAAGGATTATAAATCATGCTGCTATACAGACACATGCACACGTATGTTTATTGCGGCACTATTCACAATAGCAAAGACTTGGAATCAACCCAAATGTCCATCAGTGACAGACTGGATTAAGAAAATGTGGCACATATACACTATGGAATACTATGCAGCCATAAACAAGGATGAGTTTGTGTCCTTTGTAGGGACATGGATGCAGCTGGAAACCATCATTCTTAGCAAACTATCACAAGAACAGAAAACCAAACACCGCATGTTCTCACTCATAGGTGGGAACTGAACAATGAGATCACTTGGACTCGGGAAGGGGAACATCATACACTGGGGCCTATCATGGGGAGGGGGAACGGGGGAGGGGGGAGGGATTGCATTGGGAGTTATACCTGATGTAAATGACAAGTTGATGGGTGCTGACGAGTTGATGGGTGCAGCACAGCAACATGGCACAAGTATACATACGTAACAAACCTGTACGTTATGCACATGTACCCTAGAACTTAAAGTATAATAATAATAAAAAAATATTAAAAAAAAACAAAACTAATATCAAATTGTAAAATTGAAGGCACTACAGCTATACATATAAAAATGGATGAACATTGTAGCATACATAAATGAAAAAGCAATGTTATGAAGAGTGCATGAATTATAATACTGCATATGGAAATTAAAATAAACTAAACATTGCTTTATATTGTGTTGGATAAACATATATATGAAAAGTATAAAAAATTGATGGATATATAAACCCTACATTCTGAATACTGGATACTTGTAACAAAGGATGAGGAAAAGGAGTGCATTCATCAGATTGTCAGGAAATTTTCATTCTGTTGGCAATGTGTTCTTTTTTGAGGTGGGTCTTTTAAAAATTATCTTCTATATGTTTTCCACAGATTTCATATTATCTTATAATTAAAAATAGATGTAATGACTTCTTAAAAATGTTAGTGAAAAATAAATGAACTGTACACTTCAAACAATTATCATAGGGTTAAACACATGCAGAATAGAGTTTCAAGAAGTTTCTGTCCTCTTCTTTTTCTCTTCTATCTTCTTGGTAGGAATAACTTCCTCTTGTATTCTTTTCCCTTGTCTCTATTTTAATAAGTGAGGAATGTGGTGGCAAATGTGTGTACTCTAACTTCTAGCCTAGGTTCAAATTTGTGATATCAGTCATACCTGACCTGTCATCTAGTGTCAATTATTCAATCTCTTTGTGACTTAATTTTTTCCATATGAAAAATAAAAAGAGAAATTGTGTTTATGTTGCAAATTTAATTTTATGTTAATTTAATCCAGATGAAATTCTTAATGTAGACTCGGGCCAAAAATAAGATTCATTAATCTCTCTATTTTGTAAGCAACCAGTTAAAAATTACAGTGCTGGTTAATGACATAAAGTCTACCAAGATTAAGAGATATCTTTCAGGAATATTATGTGTCATGCACTGTACCAAATAATATATTTGATATATTATCTCATTTAACACTCACAATATAAGAGTCAGGTACTAGCATTATCTAACTTGCAGATATGGAAATGGCGGTATAGTACCTAAATGGGTCCTGAGATAAAGGGGAAGAATCTGGACACAAATTTATTCTGGTTGAATCTAAAGCCCAGTATTTTAGTCATTAAATTTTGTCTGCTAGTTTTATGCTGTTTCTTTAATGCCTTATAAACATGTGGTAAAGATGGAAAAATGAAATGTTGGCTCTTCTCACTGACTGATGCTGTCATTGTCTTTTGAAAGAAGTGGTGCTTTTCTTTATTTACTGTTTTATTTGACTTTAAGTTCTGGGATACATGTGCAGAATGTGCAGGTTTGTTACATAGGTATACATGTACCATGGTGGTTTGCTGCACCCATCGACCCATCATCTAGGTTTTAAGCCCTGCATGCATTAGGTATTTGTCCAAATGTTCTCCCTCCCATCGTCTCCCACTCCCCAACAGGCCCCCGTGTGTTATGTTCCCCTCCCTGTGTCCACGTGTTCTCATTGTTCAATTTCTGCGGTGGTGCTTTTCTTTCTCCTATGAGGATATGCTCATTTTATCTTAAACGAGTACTGCATGTAGTGGTGGTTACCCATATAGGCTATATCTATTGGAATGTGAGTCAACCATTTATTACTAGAAGTGCTTTTACATAGAAGTCTGTTTGGAATAAAAATCTGATAGAAGTCATTCCAAAATATATAGGTTATTTAAGAAATTAAACCTGTTGCACAAGATCTGATGGGCGTTTAAAAATTTTATTTAACTGTGTTTACTTTTTTTCTAAAACACTGATTTAGGTGTGTGTAAATAGCTCAGTGAAGAAAAAAAAAAGAAAGAAAGAAAACAATGAAATCAGTTGCTTGGCATTGCATCAGTAAATGATCAACTGATATTTTACAACTTTCAACCAGAAATTGTTTGTTTCACATAAACTATATTTTTATTCTGTGAAAACAGCAACTTACACAGTTTTAAAAACAGGAAAAGAAGTTTTCAGGAGAGATGTGTTTCTGTGTGTTAGAAGGAAGGTATATGGTGACTGCATTCATCCAGAATTGTACAGTCAGCATTTCATCAGGGTTTATAGAGACATTTGAAGCCACTGTTAGTAAGTTAAGCAGCCTATCAATCACCCCTGCACCCCAAATCATATAGGCTATATATCAAAGCAAAATCCCTCTACATTTTGTTGTTTAAGTCTACTTTGAAATTCTCCAGGTTAGAGTCAAATAATGCCATGAATATTAATAGAAAGAAGTGATATATTAACAATCTCTTTTACTTTCAAGGTAAAAAGACTAGTATTCAGTTCATAGTAACTGTGGGCTTAGGGCAAAATGAAGAGTTACATCCAGATTATTACCAGTTATTAGCTACGTATAATGCCTTTAGTCTACTAGGCTTTACCAGAGTATGATTTTTTTCTCCTGCATATTCAAAAATGTATCATGTGACTTAACATCCTCTTGAATTTTTGTTCACCTTAGTTTGAAACATACTGGGTTGTTCTAGTCATCAATATCTATTTTATAGTTGCAGTCATTCTCCAATGATGCATGTCAATGGCATCAGTGCAGTTCTGCAAGTATATAAATCTCTACTCATCTCTGCACCATGTGGAGGTTTAAACATTTCATGACATGATACATTGCCATGCATCTTACTTATCTTCTCATATTTATACTGTCATAGTCTCTAAATAATATGTTTTTACTCTACTTCACAGATATAAATCTTCAATAATATGTATTTTTAATGGTGTTCTTCTTTGGAAGCATTTTAGTTATACAAAATGGTTTCACTGAACTTATGAATTAAGAGCCCAATAGATTGTTGGTTACATTGAATTTATGAGTTCTCTGTTGAACTTTAATTTGAAGGAAGCCAGCTACACAAGTCACATCAATTTTTGAAGTCTCATTACTGGCATTCTAATGAACAAGTATTAGCAACTTGTTTGTTGTTGTTTGTTGTTTTTGTTGTGCTCACTAATGAGATTTTTACTAGAGAGGCACCACATGAATCATTTCTTCAGCTACCTATTTTGTTACAGACTATGGCTGAGCAATGAAGATAAAGCAACAAACAAGACAAAGTTCCTGCAACTGTGGAACTTCCATATGTGTGAAGAAATAAGGCAGTTGACAAGTAATGACATTTATTTTCCCCTATCTCCCTTATATGAAGCAGTGAGCCCATTACTTTCCAAACAACTGGAGTTCTACCACACACACATCAGGATTTCTTAGATACCTTTAAAGAGAAATGGAGTCTTTTCAGTGTGCCTGAAAGGAGGTGGTAAGTAACTGAACCGTATTTTTTCACATCTGGTTTGTAGCGTGTTGAAGTCCTAATTGAAAAGAGCTGAGAGGCAGAGCAAGCTAGCCAAATAGAAAGCTCTACCTAGTGTTTCCCCGAGCAAGGACACCAAGTTAACAGCTATCTGTATGAAAAAATACCTTCATAAGAACCAAAAACAGGTGAGCACTCATAGTACCTAATTTTAACTTTATGTCGCTGAAAGAGGCACTGAAGAGATTGAAAAAAACAGTCCTGGCCGGGCACGGTGGCTCACGCTTGTAATCCCAGCACTTTGGGAGGCCCAGGCGAGTGGATCACCTGAGGTCAGGAGTTTAAGACCAGTCCTGACCAGCATGGTGAAACCCTGTCTCTACTAAAAATACAAAAATTAGCCAGGTGTTTTGGCACATGCCGATAATTCCAGCTACTCAGGAGGCAGAGACAGGAAAATCGCTTGAACCCAGAACCCAGGAGGTGGAGGTTGCAGTGAGCCGAGATGGCACCACTGCACTCCAACCTGAGAGACACAGCAAGACTCAATCTCAAAAAAAAAAAAAAAAAAAAAAAAACAAAAACAAAAAAACCACACAGTCCTGAATTGCAGGTGCCACCTCTTCCCCACCCCAGGAGAAGCTGTGGAGTGTGGAGTGTGTGGAGTGTATCTCTGGATTCTGGGGAAGGGAGAACACAGCAATTGTGAGGCATCAAACTCAATGCTGCCCTGTTAAAGCGAAAAGGAAAACCCAACCAATCTCAGCTGACACCTGTCCACAGAGCGAGCATTGAAACCAGCCCTAGCCAGAGGGGAATCTCCCATCCCAGCATTCTCTACTTGAATGCCTGCAAACTTCACCACTGAGAACCACAGCCACTCTGTGTCTCCAAGTAAACTTGAAAGGCAGTCTCTGCCATAAATGCTGCAACTCATAGGCGAGTCATAGGGCTGAACTAGGTTCAGAGGCAGTGGACTTGGGGGCACACAACCTACTGAGACACTATCTGCGGCAACCAAGGGAGTGCTGCCATCACCATTTCCCTAAACCGAAGAAGCATAGCTTGTGGCTCCAAAGGAGACTCTTTCTTCCGCTTGAGGAAAAGAGAGACAAGAGTGGAAAGGACTTTTCTTGCACCTTGAATACCAACTGAGCCACAGCAGGATAGGGTACTGGTCAGAGCCTTGAGGCCCCCATTACAGGCCCTAGCTCCCAGATGACATTTCTAGACATACCCTGGGCCAGAAGAGAACTGGCTGCCTTGAAGAAAAGGACCCAGTCTTGGCAGCATTCATCACCTGCTAACTGAAGAGCTGGTGGGCCCTGTATAACCAGCAGTGATGCCTGGGAACTATATCTAGGGCCTTGATGAGCCACTGAGACTTGCTGGCTTCAGGGGAGACTCAGCACATTATCAGCTGTGGTGGCTACAGGGCAAAACTCCTTCTGGTTGAGAAAAGCAGAGGCAAAAGTAAAGGTGACTTTGTCTTGCTCCTTAGGTACCCAAACTGCCACAGGTGGGTAGAACAAGTGGGCTCAAGGGATCCCTGATTCCAGGGGTTGACTCTTGGATGACATTTCTGTGCCTGCCCTGGGCTAGAGGGGAGCCCACTGCTCTGAAGGGTGAGTCCCAGGCTAGGCAACATTCACCACAATCTGACATAAGAGACTTTGGACCTTAAGGGAGCATTTGTGGAAGTCTGGCAGTATTCCTCATGGCCAGGGGTGCTGGTGGCTATGGGTTATGTTCTTCTGTCTTTGAAACAGGGAAGGAAGAGTGGAAAGGACTGTGGCTTGTGACTTGAATGCAAAATCAGCCCCAACATAATAGAACACCAGGTAGACTTCTCAGGTTTTTGACTCCTTACCCTGACTCCCGGACATCACTACTGGACCCACCTGGGGCCTGAGGGACCTCAGTGCCCTGAGGGGACAGACACAGGCCTGGCTGGCTTTGCCACCTCCTGATTATAGAGCCTAGGGCCTTGAGCCAGGGAGTGGTTACGGCAGGCTTTGTGTAACACCCAGCATTGTGGTGACTTCAAGTCTGAGCCAGCACAATCGCAGTCGTGGTGGCCACAAGGGTGCTTGTGTCACTGCACCCCAAGCTTCAGGTGACTCAGAACAGAGAGACTGACTCTGTATGTTTGGGATAAAGTAAGAGATGAGAGCAAGAGTCTCTTCCTGGTAATCCAGAGAATTCTCTTGGATCTTGTCTAAGACCATCAAGGTGGTACTTCTGAGAGTCTGCAAGAACTACAGCATTACTGGGTCTGGGGTGCACACTAAAGAAGATACAGCTTAGATCACAACACCCAAATTCTTTCAAATAGCCGAAAAACCTTTTCAAGAAGGGTGGCTACAAATAAACCCAGCCAGTGAAGACTTACAATAAATACCTAACTCTTCAGTACCCAGACACTGAAGGACATCTTCTACACCATCCAGGAAAACATGACCTCACCAAATGAAATAAATAAGGCACCAGGGACCAACCTGGAGAAACAGAGAATGAGACCTTTCCGACAGATAATTCAAAATATCTGTGTTAAGGAAACAGAAGGAAATTCAAGATAACAGAGAAGGAATTTAGAATTCTGTCAGATAAATTTAACAGAGATTGAAATAATTTAAAATAAGCAGAAATTCTGGAGCTGAAAAATGCAATTGGCATACTGAAGAATGCATCAGTCTGTTAATTGCAGAATAGATCAAGCAGAAAAAAGACAGTGAGCTCGAAAACAGGCTATTTGAAAACACACAGTCAGAGGAGAGACAGAAGTAAAAACTAATTTACTTTACAAAAGTGAAAAGAATAAAAAACAATGAAGCATGCCTAAGGGATCTAGAAAATACCTTCAAAAGGGCAAATTTGAGAGATATTGGCCTTAAAGAGGACATAGAGAAAGAGATAGAGGTAGAAAGTTTATTCAAAGAGATAATGACAGAGAACTTCCCAAACCTAGAGAAAGATGTCAATATCCAAGTACAAGGTTATTGAATACCAAACATACTTAAACCCAAAAAAGACTACCTCAAGGCATTTAATAATCAAATTCCCAAAAGCTAAGGATAAGGAAAGGATCCAAAAGCAGCAAGAGAAAAGAAACAAATAGCATACAATGAAGCTCAGATACATCTGGCAGCAGACTTTTCAGTGAAAATTTTATAGTCCAGGAGAGATTGGCATGACATATTTAAAGTGCTGAAGGAAAATAACTTTTATCCTAGAATAGTATGTCTGGCAAAAATATTCGTCAAACATGAAGAAGAAATAAAGACTTTCCCAGACAAAAGCTAAGGGATTTCACCAATACCAGACCAATCCTATAAGAAATGCTAAAGCAAATACTTCAATTGGAAAGAAAAGAACATTAATGATCAATAAATAATCATCTGAAGGTACAAAACTTGTAATAGTAAGTACGCAGAAAAACACAGAATATAACACACTGTTAATTGTGGTAAACTATTCTTATTGTAAGTAGAAAGACTAAATGATGAACCAATCAAAAATAATAACTACAACAATTTTTCAAGAAGTGCAATAAAATATAAATAGAACAATAAAAACTTAAAAGCAGGGTGACAAAGTTAAGGCATGGAATTTTTATTAGTTTTTCTTGTTGCTTGTTTGTTTATGCAAATAGTGTTGTTATCAAGTTAAAATAATAGGTTATAAGATAGATTTTGCAAGTCTCATGGTAACCTCAAACCAATAGATACACACACACAAAATAAAAAGCAAGAAACGGAATCATATCACTAGAGAAAATCATCTTCATTATAGAAAAACCAGACTGAAACAAAGAGAAGGTCACAAAACAACCAGAAAACAAATAACAAAATGGGGTAAGTTCTTGCTTATCAATAATAACATTGAATATAAATAGACTCTCCAATTAAACGACATGGGCTGCCTGAATGATTTAAAAAAATAAAAAACAAGAGTTCGTGTTGAATATACGAAACACATTTCACATATAAAAACATAGATTGAAAATAAAGTGATAGAATATTTATGTTTGTCTTTATAGGTGAAAAATAAAGCCAATGGAAGCCAAAAAAAAAAAAAAAAAAAAAAAAAAAAAAGCAGGAGTTACTATGCTTATTATATCAGAGACAGTAGATTTCAAGAAAAAAACCCTAAGAGACAAAAAGGTCACTATATAATAATAAACGATTCATTGATTTTTTGGAGGGCTTTCTGTGTCTCTATCTCCTTCAGTTCTGCTCTGATTTTAGTTATTTCTTGCCTTCTGCTAGCTTTTGAATGAGTTTGCTCTTGCTTCTCTACTACTTTTAATTGTGATGTTAGAGTGTCAATTTTAGATCTTTCCAGCTTTCTCTTGTGGGCATTTAGTGCTATAAATTTCCCTCTACACACTGCTTTAAATGTGTCCCAGAGATTCTGGTATGTTGTATCTTTGTTCTCATTGGTTTCAAAGAACATCTTTATTTCTGCCTTCATTTCATTATGTACTCAGTAGTCATTCAGGAGCAGGTTGTTCAGTTTCCATGTAGTTGAGCGGTTTTGATTGAGTTTCTTAGTCCTGAGTTCTAATTTGATTGCACTGTGGTCTGAGAAGCAGTTTGTTATAATTTCTGTTCTTGTACATTTGCTGAGGAGTGTTTTACTTCCAATTATGTGGTCAATTTTGGAATAAGTGCGATGTGGTGCTGAGAAGAACGTATATTCTGTTGATTTGGGGTGGAGAGTTCTATAGATGTCTATTAGGTCCGCTTGATGGGGAAAGTTTTCCCTATTTAATAAATGGTGCTGGGAAAATTGGCTAGCCATAAGTAGAAAGCTGAAACTGGATCCTTTCCTTACTCCTTACACGAAAATTAATTCAAGATGGATTAGAGACTACCATAAAAATCCTAGAAGAAAACCTAGGTAATACCATTCAGGACATAGGCATGGGCAAGGACTTCATGTCTAAAACACCGAAAGCAACGGCAACAAAAGCCAAAATTGACAAACGAGATCTAATTAAACTAAAGAGCTTCTGCACAGAAAGTGAAACTACCATCAGAGTGAACAGGCAACCTACAGAATGGGAGAAAATTTTTGCAATCTACTCATCTGACAAAGGGCTAATATCCAGAACCTACAAAGAACTCAAACAAATTTACAAGAAAAAAACAAACGACCCCATCAAAAAGTGGACAAAGGATATGAACAGACATTTCTCAAAAGAAGACATACATACAGCCAACAGACATGTGAAAAAATGCTTGTCATCACTGGCCATCAGAAAAATGCAAATCAAAACCACAATGAGATACCATCTCACACCAGTTAGAATGTCAATCATTAAAAAGTCAGGAAACAACAGGTGCTGGAGAGGATGTGGAGAAATAGGAACACTTTTACACTGTTGGTGGGATTGTAAACTAGTTCAACCACTATGGAAAACAGTATGGCGATTCCTCAAGGATCTAGAACTAGAAGTACCATATGACCCAGCCATCCCATTACTGGGTATATACCCAAAGGATTATAAATCATGCTGCTGTAAAGACACATGCACATGTATGTTCACTGCGGCACTATTCACAATAGCAAAGACTTGGAATCAACCCAAATGTCCATCAGTGACAGACTGGATTAAGAAAATGTGGCACATACACCATGGAATACTGTGCAGCCATAAAAAAGGATGAGTTTGTGTCCTTTGTAGGGACATGGATGCAGCTGGAAACCATCATTCTCAGCAAACTATCGCAAGAACAGAAAACCAAACACTGCATGTTCTCACTCATGGGTGGGAACTGAACAATGAGATCACTTGGACTAGGCGGGGGAACATCACACACCAGGGCCTGTTGTGGGGAGGGTGGGGTGGGAGGCATTGCATTGGGAGTTATAACTGATGTAAATGACGAGTTGATGGGTGTTGATGAGTTGATGAGTGCATCACACCAACATGGCACAAGTCTACATATGTAACAAACCTGGATGTTGTGCACGTGTACCCTAGAACTTAAAGTATAATAATAAAAAAAAGGAAAATTAAAAAAATTTAAAAAATTAAATAATAATAATAAATGAATCAATTCAGCAAGTGGATATAACAATTATATATATGCCCAACATGGGAGCACCCAGATCTATAGAGGAAATATTATTAGAACTAAAAAGAGAGATAGGCTGCCCTGATACAATAATAGCTGGAGACTTCAACACCCCATTTTTGGCATTGAATAGATCTTCTAGACAGAAAATAAAGAAACATCAGAGCTAATCTGCACTATAGACCAAAGGGATCTCACAGATATTTACAGAACATTTCTTTCGAGAGCTGCAGCATGCACATTCTTTTCCTCAGCACATGGATCATCTCAAGACAAGTCAAAATGAGATATCATCACCCCAGTTAAAGTGGCTTATATCCAAAGACAGGCAATAACAAATATGGTGAAGGATGTGGAAGAAAGGGACATTGTTAGTGGACATTGTTAGTGGACATGTAAATTAGTCCAGCCAGTATGGAGAACAGTTTGGAGGTTCCTCAAAACACTAAAAATAGAGTTACCATAGAATCCAGCAATTCCACTGCTGGGTATATACCCCAAAGAAAGGAAATAAGTATATCGAAGAGATATCCCCACTCCTATGTTTGTTGAAGTCCTGTTTGCAATAGCTAAGATTTGAAAACAACTTAAGTGTCCATTAACAGATGAAAGGAGAAAGAAAATGTGGTACAAATACACAATGGAGTACTATTCAGCCACAAAAAAGAATGAGATTCAGTCATTTGCAACAACATTGATGGAACAGGAGCTCATTATGTTAAGTGAAGTAAGTCAGGCACAGCAAGACAAACTTTGTGTGTTCTTACTTATTTGTGGGATCTAAAAATCAAAACAATTGAACTCATGGACATAGAGAGTAGAACGATGATTACCAGAGGCTAAGGAGGACACTGTGGGGCTGGGGGAAGGTAAGGATAGCTAACGGGTACCAAAAAATCATTAGAAAGAATGAATAACAGCTACTGTTCAATAGCACAACAGAGTGACTATACTCAATAATTGGATTGTTACTCAAAAGAGAAATGCTTGAGAGGATGGATATCCCATTCCTCATGATTTGCTTATTTGACATGGCATGCCTATATCAAACATTTCATCTACCCCATAAATATATACCCTACTATGTAACCACAAAAATTTTTTTAAAAATTAAAAAATTATAAAAAGAAATAAAAGTGTTGAGCCATTGTCTATGGTACTGAATGTACAATATAGCTACAGAATAGATGGGAACATTGTTGTTTACTTGACTGCTGAACTAAATTTAATAGAACTTTCTAGTTAGGCTGCAGGGCCTATCATGGGGAGGGGGGAGGGATGGCATTGGGAGTTATACCTGATGTAAATGACGAGTTGATGGATGCTGACGAGTTGATGGGTACAGCACAGCAACATGGCACAAGTATACATATGTAACAAACCTGCACGTTATGCACATGTACCCTAGAACTTAAAGTATAATAATAATAAAAAAAAACAAAAAAAAAAGTGTGAAGGAACTTTTTTCTGGCAAGAAATTTTTCTGGCAAGAAAAAATAATAATAATAATAATAATAAAAAGCTTTATAATATGTAGATGTTTCTCTCACATGGCATGGTTATTCTTTTAAATCTTCCTAGTTGTTTTAAATAAAAAAACCCATTTTGCTTATAAAAAAAAAATAGAACTTTCTAAATAATTAACTGGATGCCAAAAATGCAAACATGAACATGGCACAGTCACAGTTTTCAAAAGTTCACAGTCATGGTGAAAAAACTGTCCTTGAACATTATTGTTAATACCTTTTAAAGTCAGTTAATTCTGAACTCAGTATATGCTACTCGACCTGAGTATATGGTACTTGAATAGCTCAAGTAATAGAATAAAACTCTGTTGGTTATGGGCAAAGACAATACTGATTAATTTTCTTTATCGACCTTTTTTAATAATGCTACAAGTGATGATGGGCCAGAAAATCTTTTAATGATGGGTAAATCTACTTTTTTTTTCCTTTTTTGAGACAGGGTTTCACCCTTGTCACCCAGGCTGGAGTGCAATGTCGTGATCTCGGCTCACTGCAACCTCTGCCTCCCTGGTTCAAGCGATTCTTCTGCCTCAGCCTCCTGAGTAGCTGGGGTTACAGGTGCAGGCCACAACACCCAGATATTTTTTGTGTTATTAGTAGAGATGGGGTTTCACCATGTTGGCCAGCCTGGTCTCAAACTCCTGACCTCAGGTGATCCGCTCACCTTGGCTTCCCAAAGTGCAAGGATTACAGGTGTGAGCCACCATGCCCAGCCAGATAAATCTACTTTCTTAATTAATCAAATGCAATGCTATTAGATACCTGTGCTGCTTAAGTACTTTAAGGGAAGGTAAGCTGTAACTTCAGTGATGTAAACTTCGCTTATTGCCTGGGAATGAAAAACTAAACATAGTAGGAATATGGACTCTAATATGATCCAAAAGTGAAATTTTATAAATATAACTCTTATGTTGCCTTTTTCTTTTTTTGAGATGGAGTCTCACTCTGTCACCAGGCTGGAGTGCAGTGACCTCAGCTCACTGCAACTTCTGCCTCCCTGGTTCAAGTGTTTCTCCTGCCTCAGTCTCCCAAGTAGCTGGGACTACAGTCATGTGCCACCACGCCCAGCTAAGTTTTGTATTTTTAGTAGAGATAGAGTTTCACCATGTTGGCCAGGATAGTCTCGATCTCTTGACCTCGTGATCTACCTGCCTTGGCCTCGTAAAGTGCTGGGGTTGCAGGCATGAGCCACCGCTCCCAGCCTTACATTGCCATTTTTAATGTAGTCATCATTTATATTATACAACACAAGGGTTATTAATAGAGCCAAAACTTGATTAATGAAAATATAAAATTATGTAAGACAAGTAATAATATAGAAATAATGAACACATCTGCAAGTCTAGGTTACAATTTTCACATTGGAGAAGAGTTGACAAAGTCCGTGAGTCAAAAAACCTTGGTCTGAGTTTTGAAATATTAGTAGTGACAATTACAAAATTTATTTAAAAGGAGGTGTATTATATGACTACATTAGAGGTTAATTTATTGAACCTTTACAAATTCATCATAGAACAGGAACAACCATCAAGTAAATATTGATGAAAGAGAAAATTAAACATGCTCCCTATTCAAGAAAATATTAATACTATTCATTGCAATACTATCATATTGGAAACATCAGAACCATAATTCCAAAAACCCAATAACTGTGGCCCTTATAATTGCTCATCTAAACAAAGAGAAATGAATTTGAGCATCTCCACTAGAAAAGATATTGATTCTACCTTTCTATTTCTTTATGGGAAAGGAAGAAAACTGGAACAGCATATTTCCCATCTGTTCTGCCTTCTTTTTCAGGGGAGATAAAACTATTTCCCCTTTCCATTAATTCTTCAAGCAAGAATCCTCAGAAACCATTGATTGAAAGAAGGAAGAGTTTGAACCAATAGTGTTGCCTCTGAAACATATTTAGAGACATTTTATGCCCCAGATTATTTAACAGTGCCCTCCCCCACAATGAAAACCACTAGCAACTGTGCTCGTAAAGTCTTCACTTACCAGAGCTATCAATATATTAAACATATGTTTATTATGTAGACCAGGAACCATTAAAATGCTCAATGTTAATTTTCAACTATCTAGAGAATACATTTTAAAACATACAGTACCATAAATGTGAAAAATATAACTATCTCAATTTACTTTTCTACTTTTTATATAGTTATACTTGTTCATTTTAAAACATCTTAAATATTATTTTAATGATTAATATTCTATAATATGTATATACCATAATTTTTAACTAATATCCTATTACTAGGCATTTAGATTGTTTCCAGGTTTTGTTACCATAAATTATCTTATAGTGAAAGAAGGTACAGAGTAAGTGTACATTTTTATTTCTTCTCTCATTTTTTTCTCTTCTGATGTAATAGAAATCTAAGTCACAACATTCTGACAGAATAAAATGTCCAGGACTTGTATGTGATAGAACTAAAATTTAGATGACTTTCTCTTTCCATGTTTAACTACATTTATCCCTATAAACAGGAAAAATACTATTCATCCATTCATTGAAAAAATATTCAATGTTTGTTATGTTACAGCTACTCTTATAGGCACTTAGATAAAACCTCAAAGGAAAACAGGCAAAAATTATTGTAGTTATGGAGGTCTTTTCTTTTTGAAGACTCTTGCCTCACGTAGTTTTCTGACTGTTAAATCATGCCATGATTTTTGACAGGAGATTGTATGATTCCATTGCATTATGTTGGAATGGGAAGCAGGCACTGAGGACATCTTTTTGTGGCAGATCACTAAAACCTGGGGAAAGCTTTGCATACTCCACATTTTAAAAGTGCTCTATATCCAGAATTGTAAGCAAACATAGTCCCCATATTCTATTTGCATGATGTCAGTGGGAATGTGCCTCAAAAAGTAAGAATTTGGGCTTTGCCATTTTACACTTAGCCTGATGTTTTACATAAATGGATTTTTCCCTGGAATGGTCATAAAACATCAACTTAGATTGTATATCTAAAGGAAAAAAAATCAGCTTATAAAAGTGAATACTAACTGTTAGTGCTAGATCTTAAATATAAAATCATTATTGTTGTATTTGGTTTTCAATATTTTTCATGATTTTAAACATGGAAATAATTTTAATGACTGAGTAATGTTTTGAAAATATTTTCTCTGACTTTCATTAGATGTCATTTTAAATCCTGGCTAACATAGCACTAAGATAAATGAAAATCAGAAGCTTATTGTTTCCAGAATGGCAGTGTGTTATAATAATTATAATAAAGAATGAATAAAATTGTTAGGAATTTGACACCGAATTGCTAGATGGCTGGGAAGACACAGAAGAATGTGCCTGACCTAAAAAATTCAGATTCTCAGATGAATTGGCAATAAATAATATGACATAAAAAATAATAAAAGCATAAAGAATAATAATTGTTCTAGAAAAGAATTAAAGATATGTCATGAGGAAGTACACTATTATTATAATAAATGGTGTACACAGAGTACTAACTATTTTTTTCAGTTGCCAAGAGATAAATCATAATCAAATTATGCCAAAGGTCAAGGAAGTCCAGAGATGCATCCACCTTCAAGTACGGATGGATCCAGTGGCTCCATCAATACCTTCAAAAAGATATGTCTGTCCATATTTTGGCTCTATTTTCCTCCATTTTGTGTTTGTCATCAAGCTGGCCCTTCCTGCAAGGTGGCGGATGTCTAGTAGCTGCTTATTATTTACAGTTCACTACATTTCAGCTAACAATTAGCAATGCCAGAAGAAACATAACTGCAGTTTTTCAATAGTCCTAGCAAAAGTCCTGGGATTTCATTTATTGACCCATGTTCGGTGATACATTTAATTTTGGACAAATCAATATTACTCTGATTTTGGAAGTGTGGATCAAAGGTCAAACTTTATAGCTAAACAATTAATAACCTTCCTATAACGACAATGAGATGATAAGGAAAATGGTGGTTCCCTATGGAGCAAGTTGCTGCTAACCCAAGAAAAAGGGAATGGATATTGAGCAGGAAAATACAAGTCTACTACCTCATATTTTTTTCATTTAATCCTTGCAGCCAGCATGTTGCTGCTAATTCAAGTAAAAGGGAATGGATATTGAGCAGGAAAATACAAAAGTCTACTACCTCATATGTTTTTCATTTAATCCTTGCAGCCACCCTCTGAGTTGTTAGAAATTATTTTCTCCATTTAAGGATAGAGAAACTGAAGGTCAAAAACTGCAAATAACTTTCACAAAATCATAACACCAAAAGGTAGTAAATACGAGATTCAAATTTTGTTTGATATCATAACTCATGCCTTAAATGCTGTATGATACTGCTCTCATTAAAGTTTTTGTATTAACTACTGGTGAACAGGGGTGCAAACAAATATTCCAAATCTCCTATTCAGCCTTGACTTTTCTGGAAAGTTTCAGGTCAGAACACCTTTCCGTCTTGTCCTTGTTTCTGCTCATTTTATCCTGGTTTAGGGATTTACAGATGCTATTGGGAAGTCTAGTGTCCTACAGTAAAATCTGAGGCAATAACCTTGTAATATCAAGTAGAGTAGCTGATCTTCTTGGTTTTGCTCTCAAAGAGAGTTCTTGACTGTGACTATCCTGAGCACCGAGATTTTACTTTATCTGACTCTGAATCCCTAGTTTCTCATACAGTGTCTGGTATTCATCAATAGGGCAATCGTTCATCAATATGCCTGAGAAAAATAAAATGAAAACATTTCTGATCCCATGAAATTAAAGGTGGTTATGTGCTTCGACCTGTACACATGGCACTGATAGACTCGGTATAAGTCTCAGATTTTCCTTCTGTTTCAATGTGTCCTTGATCAAGTAGCTAAAAAAAACTCTGTTAGGCTTCAATTCCCTTATCTATAAAATAAAAATAATGGTACCAACCTTTGAGGGTCATAATGAAGAGTTTGAGATGTGTGCAGAATAAAGCAGTTTCCTGCACATAGGAAGTGTTCAATAAATGGTGACTGTTACTCTCTTATTTCATCAGTTATGGACATGCAATAGAGCTAGAAAAAGTACTTAGATATATTTAATATGCAACTTTAGTAGAATTGATTATGTACAATTCAGGTACGCATACATGCAACATACACCCTAGACTCAACGATTTATGTGTCCTAACACTGTGGTCAGCCAAATTTCCTCATGATTTAATCAATCTGTGTCTATAACACACAGTGATTTCATAAGGATAAAATGCTGAATCTATTCTGGGAATAAGTCCAGTTTTCCAGTTCTCCCACCCCCATAAAACTTTTTGACTAGAAATCTTTATATTTTAAAATCCTTTACTTTATATAGGCTACTTGTGCAATTCTCACTATTACTTTAAGCAAAGCTGTTTTTGACTCACAAATCAGCTTTCCTCATTACTCCAACTTCTTTCTTCTCAAAAACATTTTGCCATATGTCTTAATATAAAAGTATTTTAAAAGTTGATGAGTTACTATGGTAAATAATTTATCAAAATTTTATTGAATTATTATGTTGGTTTGGATAATTTCAATTGCAAGGGACAGAAATCCAGTTGAAAGTAACTTGGGTAAGAGAGAGGGAAAGAAGTAGGAAAAGAAAAGGGGAAAGTAGAAATATACTGGCTTATGTAATCGAATGTTTTAAGGGCAGATTGTTTGAGCAAGGCTAGATCAAGGCAAATAATCAATGTGTCTCTCAATCTCAGTTTTGCTTTTTTCATACTGGCTCATTCTCAGTCAAGTTTTCCCTCTGAGAATGTAAAATAAATAGCATCATAGGTTTGCATTCTAGCAATTCAGTAACCCCAGTGGAAAATGAGCTTCACTTAATTTCCATAAGAAGTACTAGGGTTGAATGCCACTGTTCTGCTTTGTTCACAGCCTTCCCTGAATTAGTCATGGGGTCTAGAGTAGGCACAATACTTTGATAGGCCACATCTAGATAATTTCTCTCTTCTGGGAATATGAGATAGGGTCAAGTCCACCTGAACCACATGGGCACAGAGGGGAGAAGTGGTGGCCTCCAAAATTATAATGGGGTGCTCTTAGTTTAAGAAAACCAAATGGATGCTGCTGGATTGGCAAAAATATGGGATGACTGTTTTACACATTCTTAATTTTTCCCCAATTTTGTATTAAAAAAATTAAAATAGTATTTTGATACAATAATGTCAAGAAGATTAACATTATCATTCCTGGTAGACAGATGCTCCTCAACTTATTTGATAAAATCATGGTAGGTTCAAAAGATCGTAAATTGAAAGACACTTAATACATCTAACCTAGCAACCATCATAGTCTAACCTATTTTAAACATGCTCAGGACACTTACATTAGCCTCTGTTAGGAAAAAAAGTCATCTAAATAAGCCTGTTTTATAATAAAGTGTTGAATATCTCAGGTAACTTATTAAATACTGTATATTATGTCATAATCGGACAGTTTTACATCATAGTAATGTTGAAAAAATCCTAAGTCAAACCATCGTTAAGTCAGGAATGTGTAATCCAAAACCAGATGCTTATACTACCTTTATTGCTTGTCAATGTTATAAAAATGTGTGTGTGTCCACGTGTGTGTATACTTACTTGTTTGTCCTTTACCCTAAAACCAAGGAGGGAGTTTAAAGCAAGAATCATATTCTCAGAATTTAAATTTAAATACCATTGTAAAGTAATTTTAAGGGCAAAATTCAATCATATCTCTATAACATGGCAAATACACTAAGATAATAAATGCATAGCAATTTACTGCAGCTAATCGATCATCATTTCAGTCTTTTGAAAAGGATTGGTTTGGTGACATTTTCCACTGAGATTTATATGACCTTTTCCTACAATAGGGTTGATCAAACTCCCAGCAAACCATGTTGTTCTACAACAGAAGACAGGAGGTTGCAAGCCAAAGACATTAGAACACATTTATTTAATTTGTAACATGGAGGAGATTATGACTGGCAAGAAGGTTTTTATATCCTATGCACCTGAAAATAATAGAAAATAATAGAATTCATGATAGATTTTCTTCCTTTTCACTGAGAGGCAAGAGACTTTGAAGCTATTGTCAGACCAAACTACCTGGGGAGTTCAGCCTTGGCCCCAAACTCTGCTGTGTAGCATGAACCCACTAGCAGTGGGGGTGACTTGATATTAGAACACAGATATTAATGAACAACAAAAGATAAAGTTAGATCATGACTACTCACAGAGGAGGAGTTCAACTGATTTAACCAGGCAGAAGAGAAATGTATTTTTAGTTTCAGAGCCAATTCATATACTTCTTAACAACTGCTGTTGTGTCAAAAAATATCTGGAATGAATGTGGCTTATATACAGAGGGCAGCATGAATAATCTAACTGACCAGGATTAGACAGAAAAGAATGTAACTATCATGATAGATGACATGTAAGGAAAATCTCTAACAATTTTTCTTTTATGCTGGAAAAGTGGAAAGCTTTCTCCCTTCCTCCAAATCCTTGGCCCAAATTAACACCTAAACTTTTTAAAATTAAATCTCAAGCAATAAATGCATATGCTGTAGTCACTGTTGTAAGGCTGTCATCATAACAGTCTCTTGAAAAGTTTGAAAAAAAATAAAAGTTATGCAATTATGTAGTTTTTTCAAAATTTGTAATGCAGAAGAAAAGAAGTTATTGTTCTAATAAAATATAACAGGATACCTGTATAAGGAGCAGATAAAAGGACAAGGGCTCTGAATGAAGATATCACTGGACTTAGAGCCAGAAGACTTGGATTTGAATCTAACAGACTGGGGCTTTTGATAGCTAAGTAAATTGGGGCATGTCACCTGGTTTTCTCAATATCTGTTCCCTTCTCTAGTACAAGTGATAATCTCAATGTCCCTACTGCAAGGGAGCACTGTGAAAAATAAATGAGGCAATGCATTGACAACATCTAAAAAATGTGTACTATAGAATTATAGAATGTTATTTTTACTGGGAATTGTCTTAATATTCTGTCCATATTCAGTGCATGCAGATTGGCAAGCATCAGCTTACTTATACTACTATCTTCTTATAGGCCTTCTAAGATAGGAGAGATCCAAAATGAATTACAATATTTAATGGGTCCACTAAATTCCTGGAAAAACTGCTTGATTGTGGAGGAAGAGAATCATCTCAAACATCTGAATGGAAGTAAGTAATAGAGAAGCCAAGTAAAGAGGAAAAAAATACCAAAGCCTTTCACCATGAGAAACAAAAGATATCAATTTTAATCATTACGAAAGGTATTTGTACCATATGACACCATATAGATACTTGAACCATGCTTCTAAATGACTTTTAAAAAAAATTTCTTTCAAATGTTTAGGGTCTTAGAGTAAAACATTTCTATTTAATGTTTCTAAGTGAAAAAGGGGTAACTCATAGCCATAAAACCATGAGTTTCTTGAAACCTTGAGGAAAATGTGTGTATGTGTGTAAACAAACTGTATTTACAGTGTAAGAAATAATATGCTTAAAAATCCTAAATAAATATTCTAGTTTACAGGCACACAAAGATTATTCAAGACTTTTTAAGTTACAAGTAACAAAAGCTCAAGTCAAATTTCTTTAGGCAAAGTGATAATCAGGGAGGGGGAACTCTAATGGACATTATAAGGGAAATCAAGGAGATAGTTCTGGCTTTAGGCAACGTAGGGTATGGAGGTTCAAATGACGCCTTTAGTCTCCTCCTTGTGCTGTTCTCTATTTCCCTCAAGTTATTTTATTCTCTAGATCTCTCTTCATGATTGCACAGACTGTATAAGCTGTCCTAAACTTCTGTTCTGACATGTTATAATCCCTATAATTCTCCTCTTCTTGGTGGCTGCATCAATTACTTTAAAAGAAACACTAATTGATCCTGCTTGAAGGACATACTTTTTTTTTTTCCAAACTGTTATTTATTGGGTGATCTGATTGCCCAGTCTGGATCAGAGTCACATTTCTGTGTCTGGGAAGTAAGGATGGGGATTTATAGCCTTGTAAATAGCACATATAAAAGAAAGGCAGCAGCCCCAGTCAGGGTCTTACAGATAAAACTCCCATCTCTCTGGGACAGAGCACCCGGGGTAAGGGGCGGCTCTAGGCGCAGCTTCAGCAGACTTAAACGTTCCTGTCTGCTGGCTATGAAGAGAGCAGCAGATCTCCCAGCACAGTGCTCGAGCTCTGCTAAGGGAAAGACTGCTTCCTCAAGTGGGTCCCTGACCCCGGTGCCTCCTGATGGGGAGACACATCCCAACAGGTGTCGACAGACACCTCATACAGGAGAGCTCCAACTGACATCTGGCGGGTGCCCTTTTGGGACAAAGCTTCCAGAAAAAGAGGAGCAGGCAGCCTCTGCTGGTGATACCCAGGCAAACAGGGTCTGGAGTGGACACTCAGAAAACTCCAGCAGATCTGGAGAAGAGGGACCTGACTGTCAGAAGGAAAACTAACAAACAGAAAGCAATAGCATCAACATCAACAAAAAGGGCAACCACATAAAAACTCCAGCCGAAGGTCACCAACAGTAAAGGCCAAATGTAGATAAATCCATGAAGATGAGGAAAAAACAGTGCAAAACGTCTGAAAATTCCAAAAACCAGAATGCGTCTTCTCCTCCAAAAGATCACAACTCCTAGCCCACAAGGGAACAAAACTGGACAGAGAATGAGTTTGACGAATTGACAGAAGTAGGCTTCAGAAGGTGGGTAATAACAAACTCCTCCAAGCTAAACGAGCATGCTTTAACCAAATGCAAAGAAGCTAAGAACCTTGATAAAAGGTTAGAGGAACGGCTAACTAGAATAACCAGTTTAGAGAAGAACATAAATGACCTGACGGAGCTGAAAAACACAGCATGAGAGCTTCATGAAGCATAAACAAGTATCAATAGCCAAATCAATCAAGTGGAAGGAAGGATATCGGAGATTGAAGATCAACTTAATGAAATGAAGCATGAAGACAAGATTAGAGAAAAAAAGAATGAAAAGGAATGAACGAAGCCTCCAAGAAATATGGGACTATGTGAAAAGACCAAACCTACATTTGATTGGTGTACCTGAAAGTGACGGGGAGAATGAAACCAAGTTGGAAAACACACTTCAGGATATTATCCAGGAGAACTTCCCCAAACTAGCAAGACAGGCCAACATTCAAATTCAGGAAATACAGAGAACACCTCAAAGATACTCCTTGAGAAGAGCAACCCCAAGATACATAATTGTCAGATTCACCGAGGATGAAATGAAGGAAAAAATGTTAAGGGCAGCCATAAAGAAAGGTTGGGTTACCCACGAAGAGAAGCCCATCAGACTAACAGGGGCTCTCTCTGCAGAAACCTTGCAAGCCAGAAGAGTATGGGGGACAATATTCAATATTCTTAAATAAAAGAATTTTCAACCCAGAATTTCATACCAGCCAAACGAAGCTTCATAAGTAAAGGAAAAATAAAGTCCTTTGCAGACAAGCAAATGCTGAGAGATTTTGTCACCACCAGGCCTGCCTTACAAGAGCTCCTGAAGGAAGTACTAAATATGGAAAGGAAAAACCAGTACCAGCCACTGCAAAAATAAACCAAAATGTGAAGGCCATTGACACTACAAAGAAACAGCATTAATTAATGAGCAAAATAACAAGCTAAAATCACAATGACAGGATCAAATTCACACATAACAATATTATATTTAAATATTTAAATTTAAATGGGCTCAATGCCCCAATTAATGTATGTTTATTGTGGCACTGTTCACAATAGCAAAGACTTGGAACTAACCAAATGTCCATCAATGATAGACTGGATAAAGAAAATGTGGCACATACACACCATGGAATACTATGCAGCTATGAAAAAGGATGAGTTCATATCCTTTGCAGGGACATAAATGAAACTGGAAACCATCATTCTCAGCAAATTAACACAAGAACAGAAAACCAAACACTGCACATTGTCACTCATAAGTGGGAGTTGAACAATGAGAACACATGGACACAGGGAAACTAACATCACACACTGGGACATGTAGGACAGGAAACTAGAGGAGGGATAGCATTAGGAGAAATATCTCATGTAGATGACGGGTTGATGGGTGAAGCAAACTACCATGGCACATATATACGTAAGTAACAAACCTGCACATTCTGCACATGTATCCCAGACTTTAAGGATAAAAAAGGAAAAGGTACAGACTGGCAAATTGGATAGAGTCAAAACCCATCGGTGTGCTGTATTCAGGAGACTCATCTCATGTGCAAAGATACACATAGACTCAAAATAAAGGGATGGAGGAAGACTACCAAGCAAATGGAAAGAAAAAAAAAGCAGGGTTGCAATCCTAGTCTCTGATAAAACAGACTTTAAACCAACTAAAGTCAAAAAAGACAAAGAAGGGCACTACATAATGGTAAACAGATCAATGCAACAAGAAGAGCTAAGTATCCTAAATATATATGCACCCATTACAGGAACATCCAGATTCATAAAGCAAGTTCTTAGAGACCCACAAAGAGACTTAGACTCCCACACAATGATAGTGAGAGGCATTTACACCCCACTGACAATATTAGATCAACAAGACTGAAAATTAACAAGGACATTCAGGACATGAACCCAGCTCTGGACCAAGTGAACCTAATAGACATCTACAGAACTCTTCACCCCAAATCAACAGAATATACAGTCTTCTCGGAACCACATAGCACTTACTCTAAAATTGGCATATAATTGAGGGTAAAACACTCCTCAGCAAATGCAAAAGAATGGAAATCATAACAGTCTCTCAGACCACAGTGCACTCAAATTAGAACTCAGGATTAAGAAACTCACTCAAAACTGCACAACTACATGGAAACTGAACAACCTCCTCCTGAATGACTACTGAGTAAATAACAAAATTAAAGCAGAAATAAATAAGTTCTTTGAAACCAATGAGAACAAACACACAATGTACCAGAATCTTTGGGACATAGCTAAAGCAAGAGTTTAGAAGGAAATTTATAACACTAAATGGCCACAGGAGAAAGTGGGAAAGATCTAAAATCGACACCATAACATCACAATTAGAAGAACTAGAGAAGTAAGGGCAAACAAATCTAAAAGTTAGCAGAAGACAAAAAATAACTAAGATCAGAACAGAAATGAAGGAGATAGAGACACTAAAAGCCTTCAAAAAATCAATGAATCTGGAAGCTGTTTTTTAAAAAAAGATTAACAAAATAGACCACTAGCCAGAGTAATAAAGAAGAAAAGACAGAAGAGTCAAATAGACACAATAAAAAATGATAAAGGGGAGATCACCACTGATCCCACAGAAATACAAACTACTATCAGAGAATACTATAAACATCTCTATACAAATAAACTAGAAAATCTAGAAGAAATTGATAAATTCCTGGACACATACACCCTCCCAGGACTAAACCAGGAAGAAGTCAAATACCTGAATACAAGTTCTTAAATTGAGGCAGTAATAGCGTACCAACCAAAAAAGCCCAGCAACAGATGGATTCATAGCCAAATTCTACCAGAGGTACAAAGAGAAACTGGTACCATTCCTTCTGAAACTATTCCAAACAATAGAAGAAGAGGGGCCCCTACCTAACTCATTTCATGAGGCCAGCATCATTCTGATACCAAAACCTGTCAGAGACAACAAAAATAGAAAATTTCAGGCCAGTATCCCTGATGAACATTGATGCGAAAATCCTCAATAAAATACTGGCAGACCAAATCCAGCAGCACATCAAAAAGCTTACCCACTACGATCAAGTCGACTTCATCCCTGGGATGCAAGGCTGGTTCAATATACACAAATCAATAAACATAATCCATCACATAAACAGAACCAGTGACAAAAACCACATGATTATCTCAGTAGATGCAGAAAAGGCTTTCGATACAATTCTGCAGTCCTTCATGCTATAAACCCTCAATAAACTATTGATGAAACATGTCTCAAAAGAAGAGCTATTTATGACAAACCCACATCCAATATTACACTGACTGGGCAAAAGCTGGAATCATTCCCTTTGAAAACAGGCACAAGACAAAGATGCCCTCTCTCACCACTACTATTCAACGTAGTCTTGGAAGTTACAGCTTGAGCAATGAGGCAAGAGAAAGAAATAAAGCATAGTCAGATAGGAAGAGAGGAAGTCAAATTATCTGTTTGCAGAAAACATGATTGCATATTTAGAAAAACCCATTGTCTCAGCCCCAAATCTCCTTAAGCTGATAAGCAACTTCAGCAAAGTCCCAGGATACAAAATCAACGTTCAAAAATCACAAGCATTCTCATACACCAATAATAGATAATCAGAGAGCCAAATCATGAGCAAACTCCCATTCACTATTGCTACAAAGAAAACAACATGTCTAAGAATATAACTTACAAGGGATGTGAAGGACCTCTTCCAGGAGAACTACAAACCACTGCTCAAGGCAATAAAAGAAGACACAAATGAATGGAAAAGCATTCCATGCTCATGGACAGAAAGAATCAATATCATGAAAATGGCCATAATGCCTCAAGTAATTTATAGATTCAATGCTATTCTCATCAAGCTACCATTAACTTTCTTCAAAGAATTAGAAAAAGTTACTTTATATTTCATATGGAAGAGCCTGTGTAGCCAAAATAATCCTAAGCAAAAGGAATAAAGCTGGAGGCATCACACTACCTGACTTCAAACTACAATACAAGGCTACAGTAACCAAAACAGATATATAGACCAATGGAACAGAACAGAGGCCTCAGAAATCACACCACACATCTACAACCATCTGATCTTTGACAAATCTGACAAAAACAAGCAATTGGGAAAGGATTCCCTATTTAATAAATGATGTTGGGAAAACTGGCTAGCCATATGCAGAAAACTGAAACTGGATGCCTTCCTTACACCTTATACAAAAATTAACTCAAGATGGATTAAAGATTTAAATATAAGACCTAAAACCATAAAAACTGTAGAAGAAAACATAGGCATGGGCAAAGACTTCATGACTAAAACACCAAAAGTAATGGCAACAAAAGCCAAAATTGACAAATGAGATCTAATTAAACTAAAGAGCTTCTACACAGCAAAAGAAACTATCATCAGAGTGAACAGGCAACTTACAGAATGGGAGAAAATTTTTGCCATGTATCCATCTGAAAAAGGGATAATATTCACAATCTACAAAGAAATTAAACAAATTAACAACAACAACAACAACAAAAAACTCCATCAAAAAGTGGGTGAAGTATAGGAACAGACACTTTTCAAAAGAAGACATTTATGTGACCAACAAATATATGAAAAAAGTCCATCATCACTGGTCATTAGAGAAATGCAAATCAAAACCACAATGTGATACCATCTCATGCCATTTAGAATGGCGATCATTAAAAAGTCAGGAAACAACAGATGCTGGAGACGATATGGAGAAATAGGAAATA
This sequence comes from Chlorocebus sabaeus, assembly GCF_047675955.1. Taxonomy (NCBI): domain Eukaryota; kingdom Metazoa; phylum Chordata; class Mammalia; order Primates; family Cercopithecidae; genus Chlorocebus; species Chlorocebus sabaeus. The sequence goes on along the minus strand of NC_132926.1, from coordinate 37,276,453 downwards.
TTTTACACTGTTGGTGGGAGGGTAAATTACTTCAAGCATGTGGAAGACAGTGTGGCAATTTCTCAGGGATCTAGAACTAGAAATACCATTTGACCCAGCAATTCCATTACTGGGTATTTACCCAAGGGATTATAAATCATTCTACTATAAAGACACATGCACATGTATGTTTATTGCAGCACTATTCACAATAGCAAAGACTTGGAACCAACCCAAATGTCCATCAGTGATAGACTGGACAAAGAAAATGTGGCACATATACACCGTGAAATACTATGTAGCCATAAAAAAGAATGATTTCATGTCCTTTGCAGGGGCATGGATGAAGCTGGAAACCATCATTCTGAGCAAACTTACACAGGAACAGAAAACCAAACACCACACGTTCTCACTCATTAAGTGGGAGTTGAACAATGAGAACATATGGGCACAGGGAAGGGAACATCACACACTGGGGCCTGTCATGTGGTGGGTGGCAAAGGGAGGGATAGTATTAGTAAAAATACCTTGTGTAGATGACGGGTTGATGGGTGCAGCAAACCACCATGGTGCACGTATACTTATGTAACAAACCTGCATGTTCTCGACATGTATCCCAGAAGTTAAGTATAATTTTTAAAACAGAATCCATGATAGTAAACACATTCACACACATACACACACACACACACACACACACACACATAAATAAATAAATAGCACACAGAAGAGAGGAGGTATGGTTCTCAAAAGGCCAATTTAAAAATTAATAACAGGACTGATTGTTCCCCAGCAGTTTTTAAAAGGAGTTTACAACATATTCTTGTAGGCATCAATATTGAGAGAGAAATAACATATCTTCACTGATGATATTGGAGAATTTACATTTCTTAGGTTGGCCACCTGTGAGCTGTAATATTCTGGTTGGGATGTCAGAGTATGATGGTGGCAGCCCGTGACTGATAAGATGTGGGCTTCTGCTGGGACTCTGTAATGAGTTTGAAGCTGAAACAAATGTATGATTTGGAAGTTAAGAAAATCAAACAATTCCTTTGACCCAGAATGGGATTAATGGAGGCAACTAAAGTATCCACTCCTTTTTTATTGCATAGCAGAGCTCTGCTCTTCCCTGAATAGCAGGTCTTCACACAGCAGGAATGCACAGTGTTTACCCCATAATATACAGAGCCCATGGTGAGAGACCAGTGCAGCCTGACGTAGTCTTTTAAAATAGATTTTTAAAAAACAAAAATTTCCAGACCTTGTCATCGACATCCTCTTGGAAGAGTCAAATAAAGATAAACACTATGAAACAATGTCAAAATAAGACATACAAGGCTGAGGCAGGAGAATGGTGTGAACCTAGCAGATGGAGCTTTCAGTGAGCCGAGATCGCGCCACCGAACTCCAGACTCCAGTCTAGGCGACAGAGCGAGACTCCATCTCAAAAAAAAAAAAAAGACATACAAATGGCCAACAGGTATATGAGAAAAATGTTCAACACTACTAATCATCCATAAAATGCAAGTTAAAATCTCAATTAGAATGACTAATATCAAAAAGACAAAAGATAACAAATGTTGAATTTGGGGAGAAAAGGGAACCTGGCATACCTTGTTGGCGGGAATATAAATTAGTATACTCCTTATGAAAAACATTATGGAAGCTCCTCACAAACTTAAAAACAGACCTATCAAATGATCCAGCACTCCTACTTCTGGGTATATCACCAAAGGAGATGAAATCAATATGTTGAAGAAATGTCTGCACTCCCATGCTTACTATTGAATTATTCATAATAGCCAAGACATAGAATCAGTCTAAGTGTCTATTAACAGATGACTGAACACACAAAGTAAGCTATATATGCACAGTGGAATATAATGTAGTCTTAAAAATCAAGGAAATCCTGTTATTTGTGACAACATGCATGAACCTGGAGGACATTATGTTAAATGAAATAAGGCAGACACAGAAAGGCAAATAATATACAATCTCACTTATGTGTGGATTCCAAAGAAGTCTAACCCATAGAAGCAGAGAGGAGAATGGTAGATACAAATTGCTGTGGAAAAAGTGTGGAGATGTTTGTCAAAGGATACAAAATTTCAGTTAGAAGGAATAAATTCAGGAGATGTATTGTAAGAAATGATGACTATAGTCAATAAAATTTAGTGGATACTTGAAAATCACTAAAGGTAAATATTATATGTTCTCACCACAAAATGAAATAAGTACATAATGAATATGTTAACTGAGCCATTCCACAGTGTATACATATTTCAAAACATGTTTTACATCATAAGACTATACATAGTTTTATTCATCAATTTTTAAAAGACTCATTGATATAAAAAAGCCAAAACTGATTTTAGATCTCTTAATCAAAAAGTCAACTTATTAGAAGGATATGGTGCAGCTCACACAAATAAGGGAATCTGAAAAAAAAAAAAAACAGAAAAGAAAATCCAGGTACCCCTAAGGTTTCAGGTAGCAATAAGAGATAAACCACTTGATCAGGAAGTTACTACTGGGACAAATAATCTCTCACCAATTCTTTGTTCTTGAGTCCCTGTATGCTGAGAAGCAGGACAGCTGTGTGCTTAAAAGCATCTGCACTCCCATCAGACAGACCTGGGTTTACATTCCACTACCAGCACTTAAATACTGGCTCTTTGGTCTTGAGCTATTCATTTCAATTATAAAGTGTGGATAATAATGACATCTATTTATTGGGTTGTGTGACACAAAGGCTTACGTTAATGTCAAATCCACAGTACATACTCAAAATTATTAAGTATTGTTATATGTAAGATTCTAAAGACAAAGCCCAAGGGGCCAAGCATGACACCTTGATTAATGAAACCATCGAAACTCTGCTGAAGAAGGAGATATAATTTCTTGTAAGAATATTAGAGTACATTAGCAGAAGAGTGGCTACTCAAAGCTAGAGAGGCAAGGAATAACAAATGTCACCTAGAGTTGCCAATGCAAGGAATTACAACTCTATTTGACTTTCTCATATATTTTTATCAGATGTGGGCTGCATAAGGCCAGCCATAAACCATAAGGTCAGACATAATCTATAAGGTTATGAAACTGAATTTCATAAAGGAGATATTGAAAATTAGGTTGATTTTATGGTAAAAGTAAGTTGACATTGAAAAAAAAAGTTATCCCAGGATTCACATCTGCAAAAGGTATTGATTTTCACAAATCTGTTATGATGCATGTAAGAAAATCAAATGATGCTTCGAGAAAAGCACAAGAGAGTTTTTGCTAACTTATTTAAACTCTATTGTATCTATTAAAGATGAAGCCTCGTTCTTTATTGGTCTTTAGTCCCAGTCAGCACAAGAAAAGCCAAAAAAGCACTCTGAGCCTAATTGCTTTGTTTGTAAACTTCTGATATCTTAAGTTTTTTGACAAGTTATTGAATGAAAAAAATAAATATACAGTTGATTCTTCAGGGCTTATAAAATTTGATGCTTATTTAACATTTTGACAGTTGTGAATAATAAATAAAGAAGCATCCTGAAGTCCAGTTTGTATAAAACTTGCCTTGATTTTGTTTACGCAAAATCCCTAGGAGCCAGGAGTTGAAATATATTTCTCACCTGACTTTTTTTCTTTTATCAGGGAGCATATTCATTTACACTTATAGTTTAGGGCTGTACTGGACACTTGAGATGCTACTTTGGTTTATTTTAGTTTTCATTTGGCTTGCAGCTGCTGCAAGTCCCCGGTATTGGTCATTTCCCCTGCCTGAAACACTCTTCCCTAAATTATCCCTATGGTGTTCTCACTTCTTTCAGTTTTTACCCAATAAACAACTCCAAGAAGCCTTCCTTGGCTACTCTTCTAAAGCTCCAAACTCCCACCCCAACAATTCCTATTCCATTTGTCTGCTTGATTTTTCTCCTAAGTTCTTATTGCTATTTAACAAATGTTGTTTTACCTATTTCTCCTATTTATTATCTGTGACCTTCAGTAAGTTTCATGATGGCAGGAATATTTGTCATTTTTGTTTACGGTGGTCACCAACCCATAGAATAGCACCTGACACTGAGAATAACTTTATTGAATATGTGTCAAATGAATAAGTGATTAAATGAGATAATACATGCCAAGCCCTTAGAGCATTGCATGATATCTATTCACACATTTTCTTGGTTTAGACAAAATGGAAAAGAGGATGAGAACAACTTATCCCTTTACTTCTTATCTTCAAAGATCCATTGCTCTACAATATCTTAGAAGTATACTGCCCAAACTGAAGTGTAACCTGCTAAACTTTCTTTCTCAAGTCTGTTTCTCAAGGTATGTCATTCACTGTATCATGGGAGATTTTGTCCAAAGCCAAGTTCTTACTGACTCATTTTTCCTTCCACTGTGAAATGAACAGTCATGTGAGATGAAGTCAGAGATGTAAGGTGGGTCAAGAGGGGAAGCTATGTTGGCCTTTGTAAGGTCATGATACAGCATTTAATTTTTACTATGAGTAAGGTAAGACTCCATTGGAAAGTTTCCAAGAAAGAGTTGTTGTAATTTGACTTGTGCTTCATCAGGATCACTCTGGCTGGTATGTTTAGAATAGACAGGATGCTGCATCCTGAACTGGCATGGAGGTGACAGTAGTGGTGAAGTGACTGAATTCTTAGTAATATAGACCAGAGAGAATTTGCTGAATGACCAAAAGATTAATTTAAAAAATAGGTGCATCAGCATGTTTCCATTTTCTTGCTCAGAATGGAAATTATTGCTTAACAATATCTCTCTGTTCATCTATATATCAATCAATGAATTATCCATCACTATTTATCATATAGCTACTTATCTATATATCTTTCTGTATATCCATCTGAATATCTATCATCTATTTATCTTTTGTGGATAAGGAAAAGTCAAAATATTATTATTGACATGTAGGCATAAATAAGCAATGCTAATTAGAAGGTACATTCAGGAAAGTGGAATGTCAAACATATAGCATCAAAGACTGCTAGAAATAAAAAAGAGTTAAATCAATACATTTGGAAGAAAAGGGAAGTTAACCTGACTTTACTAGGAAAAAGAGGAGACAAAGAGAACTGGTGGGACTATGAAGTAGTTTGCTCTTGACACAAAAATAAAGAAAGCTAAGAATATAAAATAATGTAACCACCTAGAGTTAAATATTTAAAGCTTCTGTCAAAACTGCCTCTAGGATAATGCTATTATAATGAGAAAAACTGGAAACAAACAAAATTTAAAAAATATTTACAGGTAAAGGCATATGCCAGGTAAGGTCTAGAGAAGAGTTTAGGAGGATATTGGGCTTTAGCCAATAAGTGAATTTATAAGATTATTACTTATATAAAAATATATAAAGTGGTTAACTTACACTTTCATGCTCAACAAAGCCTCGAGTTATGCTGTCCGATTTTTTTCTTTTAATGGATAATAGCTGAACCAGTGTAGGTAGAACATCATGTGTGTGCATATCCACATTATCCCAACTGCTCTACCCTTTGCATTGCTACTGGGAAGGAACCACAGACTGAGAAGATTACAGCACTCATTGTCCTGGTGACTTTCATAAGTTCTGCTGGATTGAGACAACTTGGGCAGCCCATCCTTAAGTTTGCATAACCTAAAATTTCCATGATCTAAACAAGGGACTAGAACAGGGAGGCAACAGTGTCTATGAAGCAATCCATTTTAAATATTTCTATATGGACCAGAATTGAAGTATATCATTACAGATTGTACAGGGTAATATATCAACCCTTAATCAATGAATGAAACAATAATAATGGAACTCCACTATTATTGAAAGACAGATGGTACCTATAGTGTTCCTAGTTTAAAGTGCATTCAAGTTTACATTCAATAAAATACATAAGGTTAAAATTTTTGTTCTGATAGGCTAAGAAACTAATATACACTGCATAACTTGTATATCCTTAAGTGAGCTACAAAACTTACGTGACCATGGAGGTCAAGCAAATGATGGAAATAAGTGAACCTATTAATTGGGAGTGGTAAGAACTGGAGAAGCATGTCTCATTGATAGATGCGATGACTGCGAGTTTTAGACAACTGGGTTCAAGTAGAAATGTAATTTACAAATGTTAAGATATCCTGATTTTTTTCAAAGTTTTTAATGTTAGATTTTTTTAATCCTTATCAGAACAATCAAAAGATATTCATGGGATGCCAGTTTGACACATTTGTCCAGAATGTTCAACTTTACAAAAGTAATATAGGGCAATGATTACAAACCCAAACTTTTAATACAATCTGGTTCAAATTCCCCCTCTACTGCCTTTTAACTGAATAATCCTGGAAAGTTACTAAAATTTCCTGATCCTCAGTTAACTCAATTGTGAAAAAAAATATAATGCCTAACTTTTGGAATTGTTGTAAAAATTGCACAATATATTTAAATTTCATAATGGACATGACGACTGTTATAAACTAAAGTAATTCAAAATTCTTTATGCCTTTGATTCCTAGAGTCCTATAACATTTTAACCATGTTAGGGTAAGGCTTTTAGTCTTTTTAAAAATAAATACTATTGAACATATATTCCCTGAAAAAGTATTATACAGTCTTTTCATATGCATTTCACATGCATACTTTAACCCTCATAATTTTATAAGTAAGGCACTATCATTATAATGCCACTTAACATGTTAGAAAACTGAGACAAGGCTAAGCCATTTGTACAAGATCACAAGGTAAAGGGAGGAACTAGAATTCAAATCAGGTTTATTTGACTCTGGAATACATCTTCTAACCTTGGCCTTAGAAATAAAGTATCTACATATTTTTGTGTGTATCAAGGGTAAAGAAGAAGAAGAAGGGTAAAGTTAGACAATTCATAAATGAAGGAAGGATAAAAGAGAAGGTGGTAGGCAGTAGCTACCAGTGTTAAGAAACTTCCTGAAATTGTTATAAAGACTCCTGGTAAGCATAGTATTATGGACACAGTACAAATGAACTAGTTGTTTTCAATATTCAAATTAAAAGATTTAGCTTCCTTTTAGGGTGATTTTTTAAAAATTCTAGTGGAAACAACTTTGGATCTATCATAAAACTCATGAGAATTTTTTTTCTACGAAGGAATCATTCTATGGCCAACTTAATCAGCGGAAATATTTGACAAACAAGGAAATACGTACATGAACTAAATCCACAGATCAAGGCATCCTTATGAAAGTGGAGGACAGCAAAGCAACTCAAGAAGATGCAATCAGATGGAATATACTGTAAAATTGTGCACACTATTTGGTTGAACATAGCATGTTGGTGTGTAGAGATTAGAGAGCTAAACTTGTGGAGCTCTGAATTCCTTGAAGAATTCGGCAAGATTAGTTCTAGCTGTGGGTATAAGTTAATTCACCAGAACAGTGAACAGACCTTGGAGGCAGTGACAGTATCTGAAAAGATTTTGATAGATGCCTCAGCCCTGGATGTGCAGTGCTCGTGGGTGCTCATGTGCCTCAGAAACAGAGATGGTCCAGAAATAGGGCTGCAAATAATACAGTCACATTCCTGAGGAGAATATTTATTAGGAGTGGAGAAAGAACTATACCTTTAAAAAGCTGACAGGACAGGCTAAGAAAAATGTTTGTGCTTTTCCTGTAACTACTGGAAAAGGAGGACACAGTATATACTGGATTTTCCTTGTTGTAGAAGCTAATTCCTATTCCAAGCATAAGCCCAACATTGATGGGACTGAGGGAAAACCAAGAGGACTTGCTGTCCTCTGTCTTATTTTTGACATGCTAGGATACCTAAACCTCTATTATTGTTTTGATTAATAGCTAATATTTAGCAAGAATTTTCAATGTGAAAAACACTGTTTTAAGGACATGATATCCTTCATTTCAAATTTCTACAGAAGCTCCATAAGGCACACATGATTACCCTTAAGTTTAGGTGAGAAAATAGAGGGTCAGAAAGATTGTTGATCTACCCAATCAACAAATAGGAGATCCTCAGAGGCAAATCCAGAGCCATCAGACTCCATATCCCCAGTTATTTTTATTCCCTTTTGCTGCACTTACAATTTTCTTAAAATTTCTTTCAAAACTGTGACATTACCACAAATAGCTTGTGTTGTAGAAACAGCATTGGGCTGGAAGGTAGATGGATTCTGCATCTTCCTTTATTTAGCTCTGGAATGTTGCATCTTGATTTCTCACTCTTCAAAAAGAGAGGCTTAAATAATTTCTTAATTTATCCCATCTCTGACTTTTATGATTCTAGTCTTTTTCTATAGTATACAGAATGAGTAGATGGTAGGAGATACCAAGATATGAAAACAAGAAGATACATTAATTTTAAAAAAGCCTTTTTTATAACTTAAAAACGGAAGTACCGTTCTAGGCATAGGAAAACATTGTCTCTTTAAGATCCCATAAGTTTCCTGTGCAGTAAGTATTTTGGCCCATATTATCAATAAGAAAGCTGAGTCACAGAGAAGTTAACTTTCCCGAAGGTCATACTAGATAAAGCTGGGGCTCAAGGCTGGGTCTGTCTGATTCTAAAGTCCATCATCTTCAATACCAAATGATAACTTTCAGTGACTATGCTTTAAAAAACAAATCAGTGATGAATCTGCCTACCAGTTGTTTTTTTCTGGTAAAGTACAAAATATGCGCTGATGAGTGTCCTTGATAATGGAAAAAAAGAAAACATTGTTTTCAGCGCTTCAAGCACAAATCCAAATAAAGAGCGGACTCAGTATATAATAATAATGCACAGCCCTTTCATCAATGATTTATAATTATTTTGATTTTGTTGATCCCATTTGGGGGGACCAGATAAACAAAATGATGACCAATCATTAGGAAATCAATAGTTTCACAACATGGTTAGTAAGTTGCTCTAAAATTAGTGCATAATCAACCAGAATACAGTCAGTGTGATTGGTGAGGCAATGGCCAAAACTTGATTATGGCTTTTTTTCTGTGGCAAAATAAATGGAGAGTCAGGTCATAAATTCAATGTTGAAGGCTTTTCATAGCATCTAGTTGGATCAACTGCTTATTACTAATTATTCCTAGATGATTACTTACCTTATCTCTCTACAATCTCAGATTGTTCTTCAATGGTGTTTAATAAATCTGATGACAGAGAATGTATTAACTCATGAAGCAGTTCATTCTGTTTTTAGACAGATGATTCTGATGGATGTAGATACATCCTGGAATCGAACACAAAACTGTTTCTTCACATCCACCTCTCACAAAGTCCATATGGCATCATCACTTGACCCTTTCTTCTTCTTCAGAAATGAGGTGCAATTTTTAGTAATTTTAAAAATTATCTTTGGAACTGATAATTTCATAGATAAAATAATCTAAGAAATTGTAAAACATGCTGCTGTTTTATAATTTCTTAGATTACTATGGACTTCTGTTATTGCTTTTAGACTTGGAACTACACAAATGTAAATTAAAAACCTGATTATTTAATTTTATTAATTAAAATATATTTGTGTGTTTGCTCCCAGTCAGGTACTTCCAAGCACTTTACAAGAAATTTTCATATACCCAAAGGATTACAAATCATGCTGCTATAAAGACACATGCACACGTATGTTTATTGAGGCACTATTCACAATAGCAAAGACTTGGAATCAACCCAAATGTCCATCAGTGACAGACTGGATTAAGAAAATGTGGCACATATACACCATGGAATACTATGCAGCCATAAAAAAGGATGAGTTTGTGTCCTTTGTAGGCACATGGATGCAGCTGGAAACCATCATTCTTAGCAAACTATCACAAGAACAGAAAACCAAACACCGCATGTTCTCACTCATAGGTGGGAACTGAACAATGAGATCACTTGGACTCTGGAATGGGCACATCACACACCGGGGCCTATCATGGGGAGGGGGGAGGGGGGAGGGATTGCATTGGGAGTTATACCTGATGTAAATGACGAGTTGATGGGTGCAGCACACCAACATGGCACAAGTATACATATGTAACAAACCTGCACGTTATGCACATGTACCCTACAACTTAAAGTATAATAATAATAAATAAATAAATAAAAGAAATTTTCTTATATAATTTTCACAACACTTTGTGATTGACAATTATTGTTTGCTTTCTACAGGAAAATGAATGAAAACCTAAAAAGATTAAGTAGCCTAAGTCACACGGATAATAATTTGATGTTATGGTATCTAAGTCCAAGTCCATAGAACCCCATAATATGGGCTTTACTCACTGCACTGTTCTGCATCCTCTCAGACTGTGAGACATTCAATGTCAGGGTCTATGTTTTATTGATTGAAGTATCCCAGTGTTTAATAAAGTGCCTGCTAAGTAATAAGCACAAAAGTCTATTCCATTGAATTAAACTACACATTTTCAAAAAATATCCAGTTGAGTACTGCTTTGCATAAAAAATGTCTGTCGGTAAATTTAACTCTCTAGTGTTATCAGTGTTTTACTTAAAGATATTTATATTATCTATTTAATGTCCATTTTTTGTTTGTTGTTTCTTTCTTTTGAGGAATACTTTGGAATACATATTTATTTTGTAATATTTTGGCATACATAGACTATTCTGGAAACCTCAGGTCATAAAGTTTTAGTTTCTCTTTATATGTCCTTTCTCTATATTTGTTCTTATTTATAGTCCCTTCTGAAATAAAAACTGCAGTTATGACTATCATTTTCTGAAAAAGGAATTGCACTTACCCAAAAGTTTTCCTTCAAGGGATTGTAATCATTGGCATTGCTCTCCTAGAATCATTGTCTTTTCATCGAAAGCCTTCATAAAGTGATAAAGTTACCATTAAAAATAACCGCATTAAAATGGAAAATAAAATTCATTCTCTCAAGGCAAGACAAGTAATGAGGAATTATCTATTTTGTTACAGGATAATTTTATGTAATACAAATATCAAAAGAATTGTCGTTGTACTTTCTATTTTCTAAGGTAGATAATTAACTTTTTTAACCATATGATTTTCCTAATCAGTTTGCATGGGAAACTGTGTTATACAAGTCCATTTGGAATAACTACAACTTGATCTCTTAGTGATGATTCAGAACCATGGACATAAATTTCTTTTTACCAATATTAAAAATTCTTATAAAAACCATGATAACATAATTTTTCTTTTAACTAGAACAGTTTTTACTCAATAAATTTTAATTTCATTTACTTATCCACCATTTAGTCAATATCTACAATGTGTCTCCCACTCTTCTAGGTCTTGAAGACACTGAAAGAAAGAAATTTATCCTGAAAATGCCCACAGATTCATGGAGAAACAGCGATGTAAAGAAAAACATTACAACACAATATGACAGTTGCCATAATATAGCTACTATATTTATAAGATGGATGAGAATATGGGGAAGATGTGCCTACATTTGGACCAGAAAAGAAGGCTTCATGGAAACAGGATTTGAGAAAGGAAATTAAGTAAACATAATAAATTATTTAGAGGTATAAGAAAACGAAGTGTCTTTGAAGATCAATAAAATAATTTGGTAATATTGGGATGTAAACTATGACAACGAGGTTGGAAAACTAGACAAAAGCTGATTCATGGAGAACCTAAACATCTTTCAAATGAATACATATTTAATCCAATTCACAATAGCAAACAGCTGTAGAATATTGAGCGGAGATATAATTAGAACTGAGTGCTCAATGGCTCATTAATTTCAGAGAAGTAACAATTGCACCACTGACAATAAGTCAATCTAGCTCAGCTCCAGTGATTTGTGATGCTTCCTGTTTGTTTTTCTTGGTTCCATGGCTTATATGTGGTAACCGGCACTAGACCGATGAAATGTCTTATCTAGAAGCAAACATGACTATCATTTTAGCTGTTACACAATATTGCATGTATTACTTCTTTTGACCTTCTGTGAGCATATACCACTTATATTGTCATAATATGATTCAAGTATATTTTCTTGAGCCCCAGTTTTTAACTAATGCTTGTGTATGAAACTGATGATCCCCACCTATCAAATATTCCAGATCAGAGTGCTGACACTAGAAGATAAATAGAAAGGTATTCAGACAGCTAATTCTTATCTTTTCCTGCCCAGAATCCTGATTACAGTTTGCTTTAAAGATGACTGTCACCAGTGCCTGGGAGGAGATGTGTCAGATGTGAAGTACCACTAATAAATTAAGGCAATATAGTTCTTCACTTGTCAAAAGAACGTTTAGATACATTTGAGAATATCATGATGTGTAGTTTTATCAATAACCATGAACATTAAGTCCAAATTTCCAGTTAAGACCCAGAGATCATTTTCCAAATGTTCTGTTTCTCTGTGAGATCCTGCTAAGTCCTAATGGATTGGGTGCCTTTGAACTGAAGAACACCTTAAGTTACTGTCCAGAAAGTAGTTTGCCCAAATGGAAACTTTTTAATCATTTGAATTATCATTCTTTATATCATCCTGTCAACTTTTTATTACTGATGCTAGAATCTTGGACTTCATTATGCACATGCTGAAAAATATATTTTAAGATTTATTACTAAAAATTACATATGTAGTCATACCTCATTTTGTTATGTTTTACTTTATTCCACTTTGCAGGTACTATGTTTTTAGAAATTAAAGGTTGGTGGCAATCCTGCATTGGACAGGACTCTCAGTCCCATTCTTCCAACATGTGCTTACTTTGTGTTTCTGTGTCACATTTTGGCAATTCTTGCAATATTTCCTTTTCAGCATGATTATATCTATTATGGTGATCTGTGATCAGTGATCATTGATGTTACTATTTTAATTGTTTGGGACAACATGAACCATACCCATAAAAGGTGGCAAAATTAATAAATCAATGTTATACATGTTCTGACAGCTCTACCAATCAGCCATTCCCCCATCTCTCTCCCTCTCCTAGGGACTTCCTATTGTATGAGACACAACAATATTGAAAGTAGGCCAATTAATTCTACAATTGTTTCTAAGTGTTCAAGTGAAAGAGTCACACATCTCTCACTTTTAACCTTACACCACATAGAAAAATTAACTCAAGATGGATTAAAGATTTAAATGTAAAAGCTAAAACTATAAAGACCCTGGAAGATAACCTAGGAAATACCATTCTTGACATACGTCTTGGCAAAGATTTCACGATGAAGATGCCAAATACCATTGCAGCAAAAACAGAAACTGACAAATGGAATATGGAATCTAATTAAACTAAAGAGCTTCTGCAAACAACAAAAGAAACTAATGACAGAGTGAACAGACAGCCTACAGAATGGGAGAAAATATTGCAAAGTATGCATCCAACAAAGGTCTAATACTAGAGCCTATAAGGATATTAAACACATTTATAAGCAAAAAACAACCCCATTAAAAAGTGGGCAAAGGACATGAACAGACACTTTTCCAAAGAAGACATATGCAGGCAACAAGCATATGAAAAAATGCTCTACATCGCTTATAATTAAAGAAATGCAAATCAAAACCATAATGAGATTCCATCTCACATCACTCAGAATGGCTATTAGTAAAAAGTCAAAAAATAACAGATGTTGGCAAGGTTGTGGAGAAAAAGGAATACTTATACACTGTTGATGGGAGTGGAAATTAGTTCAGCCAGCCATTGTGGGAAGCAGTATGGCAATTCCTCAAATAACTCAAAGCAGAATTACTATTTGACCCAGCAGTCCCATTTGTGGGTATATGCCCAAAATATTGGGCGTATACCCAAATATTGCTATATGTTTATCGCAGCAATACTCACAATAGCAGAGAAACAGAATCAACCTAAATGCCCATCAGTGGCAGACTGGATAAAGAAAATGTGGTGCTTATATGCCATCCAATACTATGCAGTCATAAAAGTATGAGATAATGTCTTTTGCAGCAACATGGATAGAGCTGGAGGCCATTTTTCTAAGCAAACTAACACAGAAACAGAAAACCACATACTGCATATTCTCACTTAGAAGTGAGAGCTAAACAATGAGAACACATGAATAGTAGGAAAACAGATACTGGAGCCTACTTGAGGTTGGAGTATACCTATCAGATATTATGCTTCTTATCCAGGTGAGAAAATTATCTGCATGTCAAATCCCTGTGTCACACAGTTTAGCTATATAACAAACCTGTACATGTAACCCTGAACCTAAAAGAAAAGTTTTCTTAAATAATCAAAAGCCACATTTTCTTAATCCAGTCTGTCACTGATGGACACATGGAATACTATGCAGCCATAAAAAAGGATGAGTTCATGTCCTTTGTAGGGACATGGATGCAGCTGGAAACCATCATTCTCAGTAAACTATCGCAAGAACAGAAAACCAAACACCGCATGTTCTCACTCGTAGGTGGGAACTGAACAATGAGGTCACTTGGACTCGGGAAGGGGAACATCACACACCGGGGCCTATCATGGGGAGGGGGGAGGGGGGAGGGATTGCATTAGGAGTTATACCTGATGTAAATGACGAGTTGATAGGTGCTGACGAGTTGATGGGTGCAGCACGCCAACATGGCACAAGTATACATATGTAACAAACCTGCATGTTATGCACATGTACCCTAGAACTTAAAGTATAATAATAAAAAAAAAAGCCTTGCTAAGCACATTTTAGATAGAAAAAAATAATAATAATCAAAAGCTAGAAATGGTTAAGCTTAGTGAGGAAGGCATGTTGAAAATCAAAACAGACCAAAAGCTGGGACTTTTGTGCCGAACAGTCATGTTGTGAATGCAAAGGAAAAGTTCTTAAAGAAATTAAAAGTGTTACTGCGGTGAACACAAAAGTAATAAAAAAGCAAAACAGACTTATTGCAGATATAGAGAAAGTTTCAGTGGTCTGGACGTAAGATCAAACCAGCCATGACATTCTCTTAAGACCAAGGCTAATCCAGAGCAAGGTCCTAAGTCTCTGGAATTCTATGAAGACTGATAGTTGAAGAAACTGTAGAAAAAAAAAAGAAACTTACAGAAGTTGGTTCATGAGGTTTAAGAGAAAAAAAAAAAAAAAAAAAAAAAGCCATCTCCGTAACATAGAAGTGCAAGGTAAAGGAGCAAGAGTTGATGTGGATGCTGCAACAATGATCCAGAATATCTAACTAAAATAATTGAAGATGGCTATGCTAAACAACATATATTCAATGTAGATGAAAGAGCCTTCTACTATAAAAAAATAACATTTAAGACTTTCATAACTACAGAGACATCAGTGCCTGGACTCAAAGCTTCAAAAAACAGGCTGACTCTCTTGTTCAAAGCTAATGCTGCTGGTGACCTTCAACTAAAGCCAATGCTTGCTTACCATTCTGAAAATATTGGTGCTCTTAAGAATGATGCTACAGTTGTATTGAATGATCATTTTTTCATGTTTTTCTCCCCCAGTAGACTGTACATTAAGTGGAGTTGGGGCCATGTCTATCTGGTTCACTGCTCTAACCCCAGGTTCGGGCATGTATCACACACTTATTAACTGTTCAATAAATATTTGTTGGATGCAAAAATGAATAAATGGTAGAATTCATTATGGATAACTTGATTTTTCACAATGATTTGTAAATGAAAGTTAAAAATGTGCCTCTAGATTGAACGATAGTTTTTCATTATTTTGTTTTGTTTTGTTTTGGTAGAGACAGGGCTTCACCATGTTGCCCAGCCTGGTCTTGAACTCCTGGGCTCCAGTCATCTCCCTGCCTCAGTCTCTCAAAGTTCTGGGATTACAGGCATGAGCCATTGCACCCAGCCTGAACTATAGTTTTTTTTTTTCTTTTTTAATTTATTTATTATTATTATACTTTAAGTTGTAGGGTACATGTGCATAACGTGCAGGTTTGTTACATATGTATACTTGTGCCATGTTGGTGTGCTGCACCCATCAACTCGTCATTTACATCAGGTATAACTCCCAATGCAATCCCTCCCCCCTCCCCCCTCCCCATGATAGGCCCCGGTGTGTGATGTTCCCCTTCCCGAGTCCAAGTGATGTCATTGTTCAGTTACCACCTATGAGTGAGAACATGCGGTGTTTGGTTTTCTGTTCTTGTGATAGTTTGCTAAGAATGATGGTTTCCAGCTGCATCCATGTCCCTACAAAGGACACAAACTCATCCTTTTTTATGGCTGCATAGTATTCCATGGTGTATATGTGCCACAGTATGTAGGAGAAAAAGGCCTCAAGGCAAGGAAAACCAATGAGAGAAAGACCAACTTAGTCTAAGAAAGTCAGAGAAAGTCACTATGAGAAAGTTTTTTTTTGTTGTTGTTGTTGTTGTTTTTTTTTTTTTTTGAGACAGAGTCTCGTTCTGTCGCCCAGGCTGGAGCGCAGTGGTGTGATCTCTGCTCACTGCAAGCTCCGCCTTCCAGATTCATGCCATTCTCCTGCCTCAACCTCCCTGGTAGCTGGGACTATAGGCGCTTGCCACCATAGACTTGGAGACTGGGTAAGAGTTAGCCAAATACAAGAAAGGAGAGGTATATCAGGATGCTGTAACAATGCAAATATGCTTTAAAAACACTTAAAGGTATTTATTGGTCGCCAAGAAGAGTGTCAGATGCCGTTTGATCAAAGCTCTGGCTTTCTTTCTTAGAGACTCTAACTGTCCTTCCAAATTATATGTCGGTTTCAGTCCTCTGGTTTCTATCATGATATGTCTACCAACAACAACTAGAGCTTTTTTTTCACATTCAGACAGATTTCCCTTTCTATGCTGATTAAACCACCCCCAAACCAATCCTTCTAACCTGTGGATTCCTTAACCAATCAATGTGGTAAGGAAAATGAAATTTGTATACTTTCATATCCTAGGGTGGATCCATTTCATCCCAACATATGGCTGCCAAGCATAGATGTGATGTATATTGAAGAGGCAACCACACTTTCCATGCCAAAGAGAAGACTACTTTGGTCAAACAGAAAAACATGTGCAAAGAATCTTAGGTGATCAGATTAAAAGTTTGAGTATCTAACATAAGCCCAGCATGAAAAACAGAAAATAAAGAGAATGATATGAGATAAGTTTGCGTGGCCAGAGAGGGGTCAGATTATGCAGGAGCTTGAAGCCCACATTAAAAATGTTGGACATTTATCTCAAGTTAATGGAGAGCTTTTGTTGTATGTTATGATGAAGTCTATATATTAAAAGCATTCCTATATAGAAGAAATGATCAGAAATGCATATTATATATCTTATACATATATGTATATAAATAAACTATTTCTGAAAAATATACAAAAAAAAAAAAAAGATTGATGCTAAGTCAACTCTGTGCTCTATAAATGGAATAACAAACCCTGGATGACAGCACATCTAGGTGCAGTATGATTAACTAAATATTTAAAGTCCAATTTTGAACATATTGCTGAGAAAAAAAGATTTCTTTCAAAATATTACTGCTCATTGACAATGCATCCAGTCACCAAAGAGCTCTCTGATAGAGATATAGAAGATTGGTGGTGTTTTCATGCCTGCAAATGCAGCATTCATTCTGAAGCCCATGAATCAAGAAGTCATTTTGACTTTCAAGTCTTATTATTTAAGAAATTTAGTTTGTAACTCTATAGCTGCTATAGATACTGATTTTTCTGATGGATTTGGGCAAAATATGTACTTTGAAAACCTTCTGGAAAGGTTTCACTGTTCCAGATGCCATTAAAAACAGTTATGATTCATGGGAGAAGTCAAAATATCAACATTAACAGGAGTGGGGAAGAAGTTGATTCCAGTTCTCATGGATGACTTTGAAGGGTTTAAGACTTCAGTAGAGGAAGTCACTGAAGATGTGGTGGACATACCAAGAAAGCTAGAATAAGAAGTAGAGCCTGGAGATGTGACTGAATTGCTGCAATCTCATAATATTTCAATGGGTGAGGAGTTGCTTCTTATGAATGAGAAAAAAAAAAGTTGTTTTGCTTTTTTTTTACATAGAATATGCTCCTAGTGAAGATGCTGTGAACATTGTTGAAATGACAACAAAGAATATAGAGTATTACATAAACTGAGGTAATAAAATAGCAGTAGGATTGGAGAGGTTTTACTCCAATTTTGAAAGAAGTTCTATTGTGGGTAAAATGCTATCAAACAGCATTACATGCTACATATAATCTTTAATGAAAGTAAAAGTCATTGATTTGGCAAACTTCATTGTTATCTTGTTTTAAGAAATTGCTGCAGTCTCAGTAACCTTTAGCAACCACCATCCAGGTTAGTCAGCAGCCATCAACACTGAGGCAAGACCCTCCACCACCGAAAAGATTACAACTCACTGAAAGCTCAGATGATCATTAGTATTTTCATCAATAAGTCACTTTTTAATCAAGGCATATATAATTTAAAATAAAATACTATTATAAACAATATAAGACAGAATAATATAAACATAAATTTATATGCGCTGGGAAACCAAAATATTTATGTGACTCACTTTCTTGTGATATTTGCTTGAGTGCAGTGGTCTGTAACTAAATCTGCAATATATTTGAGGTATGTCTGTATGTACATATTGTGCGGAGTAAAATTATAATTTTTTGCTGAATACCACATCTAGTCCTCTAAGATAAGGTGTACCATTCTACAACTTCCTTTCTCAATAGATAGAGAGAGTTATATAGGATAGATACAAACTATAAGATCTTATCAACTAATGTAGATGTATAATTTTTGTTTGTAGGTTTTTGCTTTAAATAAATAGCATCATCAAAATAGAGCAAACATATTACATTGCAACTTTTTTATTCATGTGACCATATCTTGACCAGTGTTACAGTTTGGTAAATATAAAAGTAGCTATCAATTTCTCTCCCTTTTTTCTATACAACAGCTATGTATACTTTTATATAATTTGAAATCATTCATAAGTTGTTTAATTGCTTTTTTCCCCAGTTACAAAACGTAATCCTCATCTTCTACTCTCTACTTTCCATCTCCCTCAGTTGTGTCCCCCTCCTCAAACTAACCATTTCTATAAATAGCTTGGTGTGCCTTCTATACTTATCTTTGTGTTTATATAACAATATACAAAATGCATATTAACACACTCATACACATTAATAGTTAAGAAACATCTGTTTGCTTCACTACATAAAGATAACCCTATTACATATACTTTCCTGTATCTTAGTCCTTTTGCCCTTAAAAATATATTGTGAAAATGTCTTTATACAGTGTGCGAACTGGCATCAGCAAAATGGCAGAATGGAAATTCTTAGTGTTTGACCCCTCACAGAACCATAAATCTAAACAACCATCCATGAATAAAAATACCTGCATGGGACCTAAGGAATCCAGATGAGAGATTGCAGCACCTGAGTGTAGCATGAAAATAAGAAAGGATGACACACTGAAGAGAGTGGGAAGGATTATTTCACATTACCCATATCACCCTCCCTCCATGTTGGGAAGGAGATTGAAGTGATCATTCAACTTTGCCACAGACCCCAGCACCAGGCCCACTCAGTGAATCCTGGTGTGAAGCTGGTTCCAGTTGCCCCAGGATTCGGGGTTTCCCAGTACCAGGATAACCCTGTAACAGCACCAGTCTACTCCCCACAGCCCCAAGCTCCAGACTACTTCCTATGGACTCAGACTCCATGTTGTTCTCAGAAGACCCAGACTCCAGAGGTTCAACTGCAGACTCAGGCTTAAGACCTACCTCAGTGTCAGACAGGTCCTCACAGTCCCAGGCACCAGACATTCCCACAGGATCCGGGGACCAGGCCTGCCCTAGTGGACCATGATGTCTGGCCAGACCCCACAGACTCAAGTCGAAGACCAGCTTCTGTGTACCCAGGTTTCAGCCTTGCTTCCATGAACATAGGCTCCAGGGCCCACCACATGTAGCCAGGCACTTGTCCTGTCCTTGTGGACGCAGGCATCAGAGCTGCACAGTCACTGACCTTGGCACAAGGCTAGCCCACCTGAGAACTCCAGCAGCAAGCCCATCAGCAGACCCCAATAGCTTACCCATCCAGAACCTCTGGACAGGGTGACTGAGGAAGAACTTGTCCTACTAAAGTCAGTCTGTAAATATTGACAAGGATGCCTTTTTTTTTTTTTTTTTTTTGAATACCCAGGCACCAGAGCAAGGATCACAAATCATCAAGGAAACATGACATCATCAAAGGAAAAAAAATAAAGCACCAGTAATGAACTCTAAAGAAACGGAGATCTACAAATTGACTAATAATTCAAAGTAATAATCTTAGGTAAATTCAATGGGTTATAAGAGAAGAAAGATGAACAAGTAAATAATATCAACAAAACAATACACGAGCAAAATTAGAAGTTCAACAAAGAAATAGACATAAAAATGAACAAAAATTCTAGAACTGAGGAATACAATCACTGAGCTGAAAAATTCTATAGAGAACTTCAATAGCAGACCTGGTAAAGCAGAAATAAAGAAAAACAGTGAAGACATATCAGTTGAAATTACCCAGGCTGGGATTGGTGGCTTGTACCTGTAATTTCAGCACTTTAGGAGGTCAGACTGGGAGACTCATTGGAGGCCAGGAGTTTAAGACTAGTCTGGGGAACATAACAAGACCCCATATGTACAAAAAAAAATTCACCAGGCATGGTAGTGCATGCCTATAGTCCTAGATACCCAGGGGGCTAACACAGGAGCAACAACACCTGAGCTCAGGTGTTTGAGGTAACAGTAAGCTCTGATTGTGTCTTTGCAGTCCAGCCTGGGTAACAGAGCAAGATTCTGTCTCCAAAATACATATTTTGAAATAAATTACTCAGTTAGAAAAATGTTAATAAAAATTTATGAAAAAGAGTGAAGCAAGCCTATAAAACTTTTAAGACGCCATCAAGCACAGCAAAATCCACATTATGGGAATCTCAGAAAGAGAAGATGTGCTGAAAGCTTATTGAAAGAAAGAAAGAAATATTCCTAAATCTGTAGGAAAAAAAGTGAACATTTAAATGTATGAGGCACGAGACCCCAAATGGATTAAATATAGGGAGATGTTTATCAAGACACATTATAATAAAACTCTCAAAAGTCAGATGGAATTTTCAAGGCTGCAAGGGAAAAATAATTATTTACATTCAAGAGAATCCCCTTAAGATTATCAGCAGACTTCTTAGCAGAAACCTTGCAGGCAAGAAAATAGTGGGATTATATATTCAAATAGCTGAAAGAAGATGTCGTTCAGAAATGAAAGAGAAAAAAAGATTTTCCCAGAAAAACAAAAGCTGAGAGAGTTCATCACCACTAGACATATATTATAAGAAATGCTGAAAGCATTCTTTAAGATGAAACAAAAGGATTATAACCAATAATATGAAAACATGAAGATATAAAACTCATTGTAAATGTAAGGATCTAGTAAAAATCAGAAGACTCTAATACAGTAAGAGTGGTACATAAATCAATTTAAGCCTAGCATTAAAAGTAACTATAGCTGCAATAATTTGTTAATGGATATATGATATAGAAAACATGTAAGTTGTAACATCAATAACATAAATGTAAGACGAGGGAAAGTTAAAGTGTAGCATTTTGTATATAATTTAAGTTCATTTGTTATCAACTTAAAAAAATTGTTAAAACTGCAAGATGTTTTAAGTAAGCCTACTTGTAATAACAAATTTTAAAAAATGGTAGAATACAAAAGGCAAAGAAAAAGGAGTCAAGGTATAAATATATATATGTATATAAAAATAATATCACTACAAAACAAATTATCAAATCACAAAGGAAGACAGAGAGGAAGAATAAACAAAGGAACTACAAAATAGAAAACAGTCAGCAAAATGCTGATCGTAAGCACTTACTGTTCTTATCAATAGTTGCTTTAAATATAAATGAGTTAAATTATCCAATCAAAAGACATAAAGTGACTGAAGATATTTAAAAAAAAATCCAACTGTATGCTGCATACAATAGACTCACTTTAAGAACACCAGATTGAAAGTGAAGGAATAAAAAAACTTATGTCATGCAACTGGTAATCAAAAAAGAGCATGATGGCTGTACTTATATCAGATAAAATAGACTTTTAAGTTAAAAACTTTCACAAGAGATAAAGAAAGCCATTATGTAATGAAAAAGGCTTCAATTTATCAAGAGGACAGGTAATTATGTATGTAATTACATAATATACACAAACGTATCCAAATCAGAGCTCCTAAATAAATAAAGTATAAGAAGAGCTGAATAGAGAAATAGACAGACAATAATACAACAAGAGTAGGGAACTTCAATACTTTCGACAATGTATAGAACATTCACATAGAAAACCAAATAGGAAACATTGTGCTTGAACCTAACTGTATAGCAAGTGAATGTAACAATCATACAGAACATTCCATCCAACAGCAGCAGAGTACATATTCTTTTCAAGTGCACACGGACCACTCTCCAGGATAGATCATATATTGATCCACCAAACAAATATGAACAAGTTTAAGATTGAAATCATATAGAGTATTTTTTTTCTGACCACAATAGTATGAAACTGGAAGTCAAAAACAGGAATAAAATTGGGAAATTTACAAAAATGTCAAAATTAAAAAGCATACTCCTGAATAACCAATGGGTCAAGGAAGAAGTCAAATAAAAATAAACAAAAATCTTAAGACAAACGAACATGAAAATACATCATACCAGAACTTACAGAGCAAGAGTCCTAGAGGGAGGTTACAGTGATAAATGCCTACATTAAGAAAAACCATCTCAAACAGATGACGTATCATTATCCCAAGGAATTAGAAAAAGAACAAAGCCCAAAGTTGGCAGGAGGAGGGAAATAATAAAGATTAGAGCAGAAATAAATCATATAGAAAATAGTATAAAGTAACTATGAAACTGAGTTGGTTTTTGAAAAGATATGCAAAACTGCCAAACATTTAGAGTTTTTTTTTTGTTTTTTGTTTTTGTTTTTTTGTTTTTTTGTTTTTTCAGACGGAGTCTCGCTCTTGTCGCCCAGGCTGGAGTGCAGTGGCCGGATCTCAGCTCACTGCAAGCTCCGCCTCCCGGGTTTACGCCATTCTCCTGCCTCAGCCTCCCGAGTAGCTGGGACTACAGGGGCCCGCCACCTTGCCCGGCTAGTTTTTTGTATTTTTTACACAGAAGACTAAAACAAATAAAATTACAAATTAAAAAGAGACATTACAACTGATAGCACAGAAATGCAAGGGATCATAAAAAAGTACAATGAGCAATTATACACCAACAAATTGGATAATTCGAAATACTTGGATAAATTCCTAGGAACATATAATCTACCAAGTCTGAATCATGAAGAAATGGAAAATCTGAACAGACCAATAATGAGGGAAAAGATTGAATAGTAAACAAAATTCTTCCAACAAAGAAACGCTGAGGACAAGATGACTTCACAAGTGAATTCTACGATCTTTCTCAAATTCTTCCAAAAAGTTAAAAAGAAGGGAACACTGCAAAAGTCACTTTATGAGGTCAGCATTACTCTGATTCCAAAGCCAAACAAGGACATTGTAAGAAAAGCAAATTGAAGGTAATATCCCTGTTGAATATAGATGCAGAAATCATCAAGAAAGTGCTATCAAATCAAACTCAACAGCACATCAAAATGATAACACCCACAATCAAATTATACCTATCTCTGGAATACAATGACTTTTCAACTCAGACAAGACAATGAATGTGACAGACTACATTAACTGGGTACAGGAGAAAAACTATATGATCATCTCAATAGATGCAGAAAAACATTTGACAAATTCAACATCCTTTCATGACAAAAACTCTCAACAAATTACAGAAGAAATGTACATGAACATAATAAAAACCATATATGATAGCCCCACAGTTCACATACATAATTATAAATAGCTGAAACATTTTACTGAAAGATTAGGAATAGTAAAAGGATGCCTGCTCTTGTCACACCTATTCAGCATAGTATTAGAAGTCCTAGCAAGAATAATTAGGCAATAAAAAGAAAGAAAAGTTACCTGAGTCAGAGAAGAAGTAAAATAGTCTCTGTATGCAGATATCGTGATCTTATATGTAGAGAAAACACTAAAGATGCAACTAAAACTTGTGAGAATAAATGAATTCAGTAAAGTTGTAGGATATAAAATTAGCATACAGAAACAGTTTCCCTTATAAACACTAACGGTGAACTATCTAAAAAAGAAATTAAGAAAACAATCTATGGTAGCTTCAAAAAAATAAATACTTAGAAATAAGGAGGTAGGCCGGGCATGGTGGCTCACACCTGTAATCCCAGCACTTTGGGAGGCTGAGGCGGGTGGATCACAAGGTCAGGAGTTCAAGATCAGCCTGGCCAACATAGTGAATCCCCATCTCTACTAAGAATACAAAAAAAAAAAAAAAAAAAAAAAGCCAGGCATGGTGGTGTGTGCCTTTAGTCCCAGCTACTCAGGAGGCTGAGGCAGCAGAATCATTTGAACAGGGAGGTGGAGGGTGCAGTGAGCTGAGATCATGCCACTGCACTCCAGTTTGGGCAACAGAGTGAAACTTCATCGAAGAGGAAGAGGAAGAGGAAGAGGAGGAGGAGGAGGAGGGGGAGGAAGAAGAAAAAGAAGGAGAAGGAGAAGGAGGAGGAGAAAGGAGGTAAAAGTTATTATATTGAAAACTATAAAACTTTGATGAAAGGAATTGAAGAAAAGAAACAAATGGTAAGATGGCCTGTGTCCATGGATTGGAAGAAATAATATTGCAAAAATACCAACAGTACTATCCAAATAAATCTACCTATATAATAGACTCCCTATTTCAATTCCAATGGCGTTTTTCACAAGAATAGAAATAAATCCTGAAATTAATATGAAGCCACAAAAGACCCCTAATAGCCAAATAAATCTTGAGCAAAAGAACAATGCTAGAGGCATTACACTACCTGAATTCAAAATACACTTCCAATCTATAGAACTCAAAAGAATATGATATTGGCATAAAAACAGACATATAGACCAAATGGGACAAAATTGCCCAGAAATAAAACCACTTACCTTTGGCAAAGTTTCTAGGAACACACAATGGGGAAAGGATTTTCTCTTCAATAAATGGTGCTGAGGAAACTGGATATCTACATGAAAAAGAAAGAAATTGAACAATAATCTCATAC
The DNA here is from genome assembly GCF_047675955.1 of Chlorocebus sabaeus. Taxonomy (NCBI): domain Eukaryota; kingdom Metazoa; phylum Chordata; class Mammalia; order Primates; family Cercopithecidae; genus Chlorocebus; species Chlorocebus sabaeus. Next base: position 37,251,404 of record NC_132926.1, on the reverse strand, counting down.
CATACACAAAAAAACCGACCCAAAATGGATTGAAGAGTTAAATATAAGACCTAAAACTACTAGAAGAAAACACAAATTGTTGACATTGATTTGGGCAATTATTTGTTAAAATATTACACTAAAAGCACAGGCAAAATAGCAAAAATAAGCAATGGGATTGTATCAACCTGTAAAGCTGTTGCACAGCAAGGGAAACAATCAATGGATTGAAAAGACAAGCTATGGAATGGGAGAAAATATTTTCAAACCAGAAATCCTGAAGAGACCAATAATGAGTAATAAAATTGGATCAGTAATTTAAAATATCCTAAGAAAAAGCCCAAGACAAGATGAATTCACAGCTGAATTTTACCACATATACAAAGTTGAGCTGGTACTCATCTTACTGAAAGTATTCCCAAAAAATCAAGGAAAAGGATTTCTCTCTAACTCATTACACAAAATTATGATACCAAAATCAGGCAATAAGACAACAAAAAAGAAAGCTACAAGTCATTGTAGCTACATTCATTCCTAATGAAAATAGAGGCAAAAAAATTCTACAAAATACTAGTAAACTGAATCCAACAGTATATTAAAAAGATTTTGCATCACAATCAAGGGGACTTTATTCCAGGAATACAAAGATGGTTCAATATGCCAAATCAATATATTTGATTTATCACAGAAACAGAATTACAGTGTTCAAACTGAGGACCAAATCAAGAACTGACTCCCATTTATAATAGTCACCAAGAAAACACCAAAAACCTAGGCATACATTTACACAAGAAGGTGAAAGTTTTCCACAATGAAAAGTACAAATCACTGCTGAAATAAATAATAGGTGACACAAAATGAAAAATAACTCATGGAATGAAAGAATCATTATTGTTCAAATGACCATACTACCAAAAGCAACTTACAAATTCAACACAATTCATTTCAAACTACCAATAGCATTTTTCACAGAACTAAAAAAAAAAATCTTAAATTCATACAGAACCCAAAGAAGCACAAATAGCCAAAGCAATTATAAGCAAAAAGAATAAAGCTAGAAGCCTTACTTACTTGACTTCATACCTTCAAATTATACTACAAGGCTATAGTAACCAAAACAGCATTGTATTGGTATAAAACTAGACAGATAGATCAAGGGAACAGAACAGATAACCAAGAAATAAAGTCACATATCTACAGTAAACTGATCTTATCAAACTCAATAAAAACAAACAATAGGTAAAGGATTCCTTATTCAACAAATAGTCCTGGGTAAATTTGCTAGCCATATGTGGAAGAATGAAACTGGACCCCTATCTCTCATCATATATAAAACTTAACCCAAGATGGAATAAAGACTTACATATATGACCTGAAACTATAAAATCCTGAAATAAAACTAGGAAAAACTTCCGAACATTGTTCTAGGCAAAGAATTTATGACCAAAACTTCAAGAGGAAATATAGCAAAACAAAATAAACACAAGGGACTTAATTGAACTAAAAAGCTTCTGCACATGAAAGAAACTAGCAACAGAGTAAACAGACAAATTACAAAATGGGAGAAAATACTGCAAACTGCTTCATCCATATCCCTGCAAAGGTCATGAACTCATTCTTTTTTATGGTTGCATAGTATTCCACAGTGTATATGTGGCAATTTTTTTCTTTTCTTTTTTTAATGAAAGATGTTAGAAAAAGAAAGAAAATACTGCAAGCTGTGCATCCAGCAAAGAACTAATATCCAGAATATACAAGGAATTCAAACAACTTAACAAGAAAACAACAAATAACCCAATTTAAAAAGTGGACAAAAGGCAAGAACAGACATTTCTCAAAAGAACATACACAAGCAGCCAGAAAACATATGAAAAGAATGCTCAATATCAGTGATCATCAACAAAGTGCAAATTAAAACCACAATGAAATACCTTCTTACACCAGTCAGAATAGCTATCATTAAAAATAAAAAAGTAACAGATATTAGCACGGATGCAGAGGAAAGGAATACGTATACACTGTTGGTGGGAACGTAAATTACTACAACCTCTATGGGAAACAGTATGGAGATTTCCCAAAGAACTAACAATAAAACTACCATTTGCCTCAACAACCACGCTACTGGGTATCTACCCAAAGGAGAAGAAATCATTATATCCCACAGGCAGCCACATTCATATGTTTATGACAGCACTGTTCACAACAGCAAAGTCATGTCCAACAACTGATGATTGGATAAAGAAAGTGTGATATATATACACTATGGAATCCTGTGCAGCCATAAAAATGATGAAATCATGTCTTTTGCTACAACATGGATGGAGCTAGATGCAATTATCCTAAGTGAAATAACTCAGAAACACAGACACTGGGGAGTATGTAGGGGGAGTCTGTGAGGAGGGTGAGGGTTGAAAAATTACCTATTGGGTACAGGGTTCATTATTTGTGAGATGGGTACACTGTAAGCCCAAACCTGACCATTGTGCAATATATCAAAGTAACTAACCTGAATATATATCCTCCTGAATCTATAATTTAAAAAAAGAAGAGGTCCTTTACTAAGTTTTTCTTAGATTTTCTATAATTTTTATTATTTTATTTCGATATGCAAGTATTGAGTACATCTGGAATTTTTAGTTATAGTACTAATTAAAGATTTAACATTTTTTATTCTAGATATCTAACCAATTATGCCAGAAACATTTGTTAAAAATATCATTTTTCCATCATGTTGATCTTTTAATTTTGATATAAATTAAATTGTCATAAATACTGAGCTGTGTCCTAGATTCTGTATTCTCTTCCAGTGATCAGTTTATCTGGCCAGACAATGTTTAGTCAATTACCATTAACTATACATAATTACATGACTTTAAAATTTGGTGAGTTATGTACTTCTTTACTATTTATCCTTACCAGACATTTGTTAACAATTTCCAGATATGTATTCTTCTATACAGATTTTAATGTAATTTTATATAATTCCTAACAGGAAAATAGCACGTAGGCCATTGTAAAAAATGCTACAAAAAGTATTTCCAATAAAATATATTTTATTAACTGCCTTTTTTCACAACTATTGATATAATCATAGACCTGGATTTTTCTATGAGTTTCTTGATGTAAAATTTTGTATTGACATTTTTGTTCATATTGAACAAACCTTACATTTCCAGGACAAACACTTTGTTATAATGAAGTACATTTCTGTGATAGTGTCAGATTCTATTGGTTAATATATCAAAGTAGGCATCTCCATAAAACATATAAACATTATCATATTTTGGCATTACATTATGATTTTATAAAACTTTTTAAAGTGATTTAAAAAATTTTAATAGGCAAATAGTTTATTTGACATTAGAGTCATCTGCTCTTTATTAGACAAATATAACTTGGCTAATGGTCCTGACTAAAATGGCAGGTTTAAATACCTTTTCAACATCTTCAATAACTGGTCTCAAGTTTTCCTAGTTTTCTTTATTGGTGTAACTTGGGTAACTTATATTCTGCTAAAAAACCATAGATTTTTTCCTGGCTTTTAAAATGTATTGCCATAAAGATTAATGAAGTTATATATATATATACACACACATACACACACACACACACACACACACACCATCTCTGAAGGAAAAAAGAGTATTCTGACTGATAGCATTTTACCAATTTCAGTGGTATAAATTCTTCCTCCATTGATAATTTCAAGATATCAGTATGATGCTAAGCAATGTAGAAATGCGAAGAGATATGTATAGTTGGCTCTCACAAGCATGGGCAAGTATTTTTCCAGAACGGTACTGAGTATCAATATTTTCTTGAAGTAATATATCATCTTTGTTTGTTTATTTGCTTATTTGTTTAAGAGAACCAGACTTTTGGTGAACTTATTTCTATTACATTTTTTGTTGTTGTTTTTGTGTATTGCTAACTCCTTATTTTCAGTTTCATGATTTTCAATTCAGTTTCTATCTATTCTAACGTATTTTCTTGTTTGTTTACCAATTTTTGAAATGAGGACTTTCTTATTTTAAATGTTTTTTTCTTTAGTAATCAAGCATTTGAAACTATTAATTACCTTCAAAATACAAGCTTTGCCCTGTCTTACAGGTTGTAGCAAGCTGTGTTCTTTTCACAGCTTTCTAAAAGTTCAATTTAGAATTGATTTTCTTTTTCTTTTTTTTTTTTTTTTTTTTTTGATTCAATAATTACTAGCAAGTATTTAAGGGGTTTTTGAGGGGAGAAGATCATTTTGAAGAATAGTTTATTTTGTTTTCATTGGTGAACAATACGGAGACTATGCCTGAGTGATCTCTTTTTATCTCTGTCTCTTTCTCTCTCAATTGGTAACCTCCCTCCCTCTCAGGATAGTATGGTTTTAGGTCTTCAGTCCCCAGAATTCACCCACTTTTTTTTTTTTTTTTTTTTCAGTTTATCAAGTGCTTGCTGATCCTTTCTGCTTTAAACTTTCACACATGATAGTTCATCTCCTTGGGCACTTCTCTCTGTTTCAGCAACTCAACTTCCACTGTCATTATATGCATTTTCTAATTCAGCTGTCTGCATCCTCTTTCAGTTCCAGTTCAAGTATCAATTCCTAAGGGACGCTTTCCCAGAGACCCCCAAAATAGGGTAGAGCACCTGTTATGTACTCTCAAAACCCTCTGTCCTTCTCCTTCTTTATTATAACCAGTAACTCTCTAATTAGTTTCATGGCAATATGTGTGGATGGAGAAATTAACTGTGTGATTTTAGAGTCTTCCAGTTTATCATGCATGGGTGACAGGTATTGTTTCCTTTCTTTCCCGGTAGAGTAGGCAGGGACTCCTTGCTATTTTTTGGGTTCAGATCACAGGTCTCTTGGAAATCTGTAAATGATAGTGGGATGAGCTCCAGAGATTGACTCATAGTGTTTAATGTCTTTAATCAAAGAAATATCTTATTACTTTCTAAACCTGAGAGCACTGAAAAATATAGCTGGAATTTCTCTTATGCAACATTCAGAATTTCTGCATTACTGAAGTACATGGAATAAATGCATATGGAAGGGTATTTTGTTCTCATTCAGTTTTTGCTGATGAAGTAAAAAGAAGGCAAGTGAATGAAATTAGCAAATTCATCATTCCTTATTGTATTCAGCAAATCATGGTTATAACAAAGATTCTGATGTAGGTCCTTCAATAAATATATAAATAAATTGAACTAATGGTCCAGTAGAAGAGATATGAGAAATAGTGAGGAGTTATTGGGAGGAGGCAGGTAGAGATCAGTAGCAATATATATTTTGGAGTCAGATATACGTTTTACCCCACACCTGGCTATACCTATGTGACGAAGCCAAACCTTCTAAGCTTCGTTTTCTTCTGCAGAATGGATTTTATAATATAACTTACCTATGGATTTATGCATTTTCTAACTCAGCTATCTGCGTTCTCTTTCAGTTATAGTTCAAGTATCATTTCCTAAGGGATCCAATGATATGAATGTGAAGCTCTTTGTATAGTGCCAGGCATACAGTAAGCATTCAATATTATCGCTTGTTATTATTTGTTCTGAGTCTCATTCCTATCAAAACTCAAAGATTTTCTGCAAACACCCTCATACCACCTATTAACTACTATTTCAGTTTTCACTAACAGGAAACCACAGAGCTGTGTTGAAGGAGATGTTGGATGGTTGTCCAGGCTACTGCAGTAGCTAAGTCACTCATCTTTAAACTAGCCCAAAATATATATGATTTGAATTCATATAACAACCTGACAAATGATATGAATTATAGACTCTTCAGGGTCACTTAAGAAGAGTTGAAACTGGAAATTTTAAATTCACAAGATGCCAAGAATCTTCTTGTATATAATTACATATATCTCAAGAAAGCAAGTGATAAATGCCAGTCAAGAGGACTGATAAGGTGGCACAGGAGGCTAGAAGAGAGAAAGACTGCATTTTAAGGAGCAATTCAAGGCTGTCGCTAGAGTGTCCTTCTCACAAAGCATTTATTTACCTGTTGTCATTTGATACCTGAACTCAGTTATAATGGAACTATTTTGAGTTTCAGAACTGTATGAAATGGAAACTGAACATGTATAAGCGGTGGTTGTCTGGTAGTTTCTTATGTCACAAGAGAAAATTGGAACCTTCTCTAAGTAGCTCATTTGAATAGCACACAGTCACCACTGATTCCTGGCAGAACAAGGATTGACAGTGGCCATATTCTCAGTTTTTTCAGACTGTAGCACTCCAGATTTTGTATTAAACAAATCAGTACAACTAAAATAAATAAACTAAAAGGTCTCTCACAAAGAGTATTATCAACATTTTTATTTTACCACACAAATGTGTAATTTTTTGAAGCTGCAATTACTGTTGCTGTTATTTTTTTAAATAATATTTTGAAGGCAAAACAGGAAGAACAAAATTAATATAAATAAAATTAAGTTGTTCTTTCCTATGTCCTTAAATAAATTTCATATATGTCACCATCTGGATCTTCAGAATATTTACAATGTATATCTAGCATAATCTGATTTAAAGTATAGGCTGATTGTCACACGTGAAAGTCATGTTGGAAAACCTACATGGCACCCAAAAGCAATAGATATCCTTCTGCCAGAACAGCTAAAATTGAGCCTCAGAGAGACACCCTCGTAATGGCTGACAGGAAGACACAGGCAATACATATTGAGATTGTCACATGTCTCTGTTCCAAACAAAGGAAACTGGTGACTTCAAACATGATTTCTAGATTGAAGCCAGAAGGGCAGATGTTCTCAATTACAGGCTTGATTACAATCTTGCTCCTTCTCATAATATGTAGACTGCTTCAAACTGAGTTGTAGCAGCATTTTATCTATTTAATGATGGTTAATGATTTTTTAATACAAAGGAGAATGGCTTCTCTCCGAATAAAGAACAAGCTTTATTAAAGGACCAAGTTTAGAATTGTGAAAATCCTGCTAGTTTGACTTCAGTTTTTTCACCATGTTGAGGACCCATGAAAAATTTCTGCAACACTCAAACAGGCCCTCAGAGTGAAGTGGGCAACCACTGAGATGTTCAGAAACACAGGTGCCTGGAACCCACCCCTCAGAGATTCTGATTCCAGTAGTCTTGAAATAACGTCTGTTGCTTCAGATTTTTTAAAATGTTCTCCCAATGACTCTACCATGCAACCAGGATTGAGAACCATGGATCTAGAGCTGACAGGACACTATTCCCCTTCTGTCATTATTTTTCTCCAGAAACTGTTAGCTGTTCAAAGCTATGTCTTAGATCAGTGCACATGGATGCTTCCTTTCACAAGCAGCTTGGATACTTAGTGCCAACCATCTTGGGTTTGAAGAATGTGCTACAAAATAAATTCAGTAAAGCCTCTTTCCTGTTTTACTGTTTACTGAGGCAAGAGAGACAGGTGTGTGGGGCAATGGGAGAGCCACTTCCAACCCTGTAGGAGAAGATGCCTAACTATTATCTCACAGATTAAAATATGTCCCAAATGACTAATGGCCATCCTCCCTTCAAAGCTGACTGCTTGAAAAGATTTAAAAGGCAGCCAAGGCACAATGTTTGCAATAATTTAGAGCTTCCCATTTGAAAACCAGAGATCAATGGCTGCAGTGTGAATTTGCTGAAAGAATAACAAAAAAGCAAGCTAAACATCTGGTCTGTTTTTCAGAAGTCATAAAATGGAAACATCATTACCAGAAAATATGATAGAGCTTGGCAGGTAAAGAGAGTGTCTAAAAAATCTGAAAGGGAGAAAATAGAATAGGAAAACAACCAGGAAACTCAGGCAATTGATAACCAAGATGATATTAAAATAGCAATAAAGCCATCACTTATTGAGTTCCTATGATGCATCGAGTATTTATATTTATCAAAATTATTTATAAATGCCTAATATGTGTGAGGCACTTTTCCTGGGTGTAGAAATGCAGGTAGAAACAAAGAAAATCAAAGCACCTGACTTCACAGAGCTTATATTCCAGTGGGGAAAATTCCTAATTATTTCCAATCCTTATGACAGTGCTGCAAAGTAGGAATCGGTAACCCCAATTTTATAGAAATTTAAGACTAAAGAAAGTCAATTAACTATAATTCATAATTGACTGCCGACTTGCTGAATAAGGGCATCACTCACAGGAGCTATTACTTCTGACTTTAGTCAGACATTTCTCTGTGTTGTAAATGTAAAAGGGATGCAGGACAGTTCCTTCCTCAGATCTAAGAGACTGAGCCTGAGAAGACCTTAGATTTGAGTTTTCTTTTGCCCATTAATTCACATTCTGATCCTGAGGGGGTCATTTCCCTTTGCCAAGTCTGGGTTTTATATTTCTAAAGTGAGGCAGTTGGACCATATTAGTACATCTTAAGGTATGGTACTCAGGTAGGCAACATTAGCCCCACTGGGGAATTTATTAGAAATGCAAATTATCGCGGCAAGTCGCCCATTGATTGATTGAATCGAAACTCTGGTGTGGGACCCAGCAACTTGTGTTTTCAAAGGCCCTCCAGGTGATTGTGATATGCACTAAACTGAGAAACACTGGATTAAATAATATAATACATGATTAAAAGTTTAAGAACAAACAGATATGGATTTGATCGAAGCTTCACAACGCACTAGCAAGTCCCTGAACCACCCTGAACCTCTACTTCCTGAGCCATTATTTTCAATCTGTCTTTAATGAATGGAAAAACGTATAAAACACACAAATAATGGCTTGGCATTTAGGTAAGTATCATCATTGTAATTTCTGTCATCTAAAACACATTAACATTGACATTCTAAGTTACTTTCATAATTGAATATAACATCACAAATGCTGACTAGTCAAAAACAATTCCCAGGTAATTAAAAAATAGTTTCCTTTCAATAACCCAAATACATACTAAAATTGGCAGATTGCAGCATCAAATGTTTCTGCTACAAGAAGTAGTAATGTTTATCACAAGCAGATGCTGCATTTAGCATCCAGGGCATCAGCAAGCCATGTCCCTTTGTATCAAATCAACTTACTCCAATCATGAAATCTGTGGGCTGGCCAGTTTGCTGTCTAGTTTAATGTACACTTTGATGCACATACAAATATGTATTGGGCTAGTGATAATAAAGTAATTGAACAAAAGGCAGAAGAGCATCAATTTATAAGCATATAGAATACATAGAAGCCTGAAGGAAGGATAAGGCCCTTTGAAGCACATGTAGATGTGGCAATCCCCACTACCATTTCTTTTCATCTGCATCACTCTACCTACAAGAAGATCAAAAGCATACTCCAGGTCCATCATGAAACATGTTAAATCACTAGAAAACAGGAAGCAACTGAGATAAACAATGATCCACCAGCCATGAATAATAAAAAGATAGATTTAATGTGTTATAAATTCCCCTTGTCCTGAATAAAGGAGTCAAGTTTCGGTTTAAATTCAGAAAAAAAAGCAAATTCTCCAAGGCATTTTATTTTCCTGAGCAAGCCTAATTACACTAGCTTGAAACTACTAAACATTTTAGAGCTGATATATTGCAGGGGTGAACATCTCAGTGAGGCAGCAAGGGATCTATCTCAACTCGACTATTTACAAACTGCATGATCTTGGACAAGTTTCTTAATCTTTCTAAGCCTCGTTTTTCTCATAAGTAGAATAGGGATAATAATAGTCTTTACCAGAAAAGGTTTATTTGATGATTAAAGGTTATAGTCTTTAGCATAAGTTCTGATGTAGTATACTCAGTTAACGATACAAGTATTTTTAAAAATTCCTGAATCACTAATGAGCATAAGACCCTGATGACTGTCCTTAAAACAATTTTAGAAGACTCTCTCTTTAAAACCTGCCACCCAGTGCATTTATATCTATTATGGCCCTAAATTTAGATGAAAACCATCTGTATCAGAGCTCTACGGGTTGCAAGTGATATTCGTTAATTTGGCATGTGAATGGTGTCACTTTAGTAATCTCCTAAAGAGAGAAGTAATAGGTATGATTTTTTTTAACAAATGACATTAGGTAAATTGGTAAACCTCTATGGGTTTGAGTTTACTCATTTATAAAGAGGGAAAACCCTCTTTAGGGTTTTAATGAGAATTAACATAACTTCTTTAAGTTTCTTAGGACATTGGCCCATAGTAATTGTTCAAATGACAGTTACTCCTGCTAGGCCCTTACTGTATATTTTCTCACTTAATTCTCCTAAAATTCTGGGAGGAAGTTATTATAGCACCTATTTTGCAAAGTAGAGACCTAGGTTTCAGGAAAGTTAAATCACTTGTTCAAGGTCATAGAGCTAGTATGATAATTATATGAAAATATTATTGAAATCCACAAGTGTTTAGTGGGCATGTGTTACACACTATCCACTGATAATTCATGATTTCTGAGTAACTTATGGGCATTATAATTTAAGTATGTGAAAGGACTGGTTAATAGAGCATTCCAGTTAGAATGATGACAGTGGGAATTTGTTACCTCTGAACATATAATTCTATTATTATTTTCCACTCTGTATACTACAAGATTACAAAAACAGTGTTGAAACTTCTGATGTATAATTTTGACATGGTGCAAATAAGACTTATTTTATTAAATATTTAAATCTCTGGATTAAGGAGTAAAAATTACCTCAATTACTCCTAAGGACTAATTTACACAGCAGGAGAGTTAAGCTCCATATGTTATTATTTGCAGGGGAGTGTGTTTACTCTCAGTTTTATTTTTCATCAAGATTCATTGTAGACTGTTTCTACTTTAATCAAACCAATATTACAGACATGAATACATTTTGAGATTCTAAGCAATTTTAATCTTAGTTGATAACCTTTAGATGACATCTATTCTTGAGAGTAGAGCTGCGCGTGTATGTGTTGGCAGTTTTGTGGGGTTTTTTTTCACACCACTCTGCAGTTGAGCTTGTGTTCTAAAATAGCTGTTCATGTCTCCAAACTTTGTTTACGCTAATCTCACCATTCTCTATGCAACTTCACCCCAGATATGAGCTTGCTCATGGTGTTTCCCCATCTTGAAATGTTCCTTGTCCTCTTCCATACACACCCTATCCCATCTCTCATGGCTTAGCTCAAGACTGTCCTTCTATAGGGAACTTTTCATAAACCCTCCACTAGAAAGTGATTATTTTCCCTTCTATTAACTTCCCCTTTTAGATATTTACAACTTGTGATTCTCCTAAGCAATTTGTTAACATTTAGCTGAAAGACATCAAATTGAATAAATAAACAATCTATTCCTTTGTGTTGCATGCTAGGAAGTTTATAACAAATATCTGGGCTACTCATGGCAAGAGGAAAAACTTCACAGTGAGCACTTCTATCTGACCCTAATTTCTGACTCCATTTTATATCCAAATGTCTCCCTCTCTACACACACACACACACACACACACACACACACACACACAAACACACACACATCTTTTCTTTATCACACAGTTCTAATCTGTGTTCTATTCTTTACATTTTTTTCTGGGGTGGGTGCAAGTTGAAATACACATGAATAGACACAGGTGTATCTGTCAATTTTAAGTCTCCTTGTATTGCAAGTGACAAAATATATTCCTTCTCAAATGGGCCTAAACTGCAAAGATCATTTATTGGCTCATGAGGAAAACATCTAAAGACGTTGGCTGAATCTTGATCCAGAAGTTCAAATGGTGTCACCCAGGGCAGGGCTACTTCTTGAGTCACTTTTTTCTGCCTTCCGTGGCATCAGCTTTATACTCAGACATCACAAATATGGCCCTTGGAGGTTCTAGCCTTTCTCTCCTCATGGTAGTGAAACACAGCATGCATCCAGAGCATCTGAACCACCAAACCCACAACAGAAAACGTTTCTTATGATTGCTTTCACAGAATAAAGGAGATGCTCTTCTCTCCAGAAATAAATGCCTCTTTCCATCTCATTGGTTCAGATTGTATTGTAAGGCTTTCTTTGAGCAAATGGTTTAGCTAGAATGATGTCATGAATTTTACAGTCATTGACTTAAACAAATCTGGTTTAAAATGAAGGGTGGTTTTACAAAGGAAATCTGGTGTACTTTTAGGAAGCTGGAATTAGAAGCCTAGGGGCCAAAAACATGGCAAACATTCTCCATGTAAGAAGTTTTGTATGCAATTGTTTTAATTTCTCTTGAAGAAGATGGCAGGATTTTTGAGTGAGGAATTTGGCTTTCTTTGTAGGCTTCACATTGGCACCATATGTTAGCCTCCTGGCTGGTACCCTTCATACTTGCTTGTGGCTATGGCTATAGTTTACATGTAGTTCATTTATACAACTGAACTCTACTGCATCTCATCCCCCACAAAAAGAAATCCAGAGGGATTATACTCAGGTATTAACTTGAGCAGTGGGGAAACAATGCTTGATATATTGATTGCTCAAGGGACATTTGAGTACTCAGTTTCTGGTTGATAAAATAATCTACACCACGAGAGCTGAATACAAGATAAACAATGTTTTATTGTCTTTTGTTGGAACTACACTGGGAGCATGTTCTTTGTACAAATATAGCTATGACCATGAAATCAGTGATGTGATGTAGAACGACTGAGATGGGAACGGTGCTAGGGCTTCTTGATGTTTTCCTAGTTTAATATCCTATACAGGATGAGTAACAGATAGTGTAGCCAGATTTAGCAACTAAAAATACAGCATACCTAGTTAAAGTAGAATTTTAGATAAACAAGAATCACTTTTAGGATAAATGCAATCCATGCAATATTTGTAGAAGTGATACTAGTAGCATTAAATCAAGCAGTTTAGTCAATACTATCATTAACTTTTATAAATTGTACTATACCAAACACAATATTTTCAGTCTTCATAAGAAGCAAATGGGAGGTGAAATCCTGTCTTCACCACTCACTAGCTATGTTACCTCATATACATTTTCTAAACACTTTTAGCTTTAACTTTGTTAAAATAGAGGAAAATACTAGCTTCTACCTCATAGGGCAATTGTGAGGATTAAGTGCTATATAGTATATAAGAGTTTAATCTGGAGCCTGGACTGTAGTAAACTCTCAACAAACAATAAAGTGTAGAGTATGAAGATAAGTATTTATAGCTACTCATATGAGCCTTTCAAGTTCTATAAAATAATTCACTTCCCTTTCTCAGTGCAATATAGGAATAACAGAAATCAATGCTTAATGAGGAAACTTTTAACTAAAGCTGAAATTTATTCCAGAGTATTTACTTAGGGTTCAATTAGTACAGAGCAAGCATGAACAGATGCTGGTGACAGGGGTAAAAGGGTGTACCCTGCATTTGCCCTTGTGTGGCTTTGGCTCACGTGGAATACATAATGATGAAGAAAATATATGAAGCAGCCCGATGCCTGTGGAATTTAAAGATTTCACGTGGAGAATTAGTTTATGTAAACCTTCACAACCTTTCTTCAAAACTAAAATGAGAACTTCTGAGAGCACATTTGATTCTCAGTGTCTTTCACAGTACATGATATATATTAGATACTCAATAAATTGTTGCTAAAATAGAGGGAATCTTAAGACGGGAAGTATTCCTTTAGATGTGCCTTCTCTGTCCTTTTTGTGTAGAAATTTTGCAGCTTCCAAAGAGAAGTAGAAGCCTACAGCATTGAGTTTCATCTTCTATTAGTAGAGTAATCGCCTTTTTTCATGCAAATTGCAGTATTTTAGAAGAGAGAAAGATGCTATTAGTAGTTAGGCATAATCTGGAGCTTTCAAAGGCAAACAAGGACATATGATCACTCTACCTACAAACAACACCTAGAAGCCAGTGAATGTAAAGTGTAAAGGCTTCCAGGTAATAATATCTCCCATTGAACAAAGATAACATTCTAATTTTAGTAGAGAATGAGGGTCAAAGAAATAGTTTTTACCATGGTCGGAGCCATGTCCACCATGCTTATAATTCATTTTAATTATTTTAATCTTTTCTCTGGTTAACAGTCACTCAACCATTTTCAGATGCATTGAGATACCATAGACTCTTAGACCATCAGTTCTGAAAACAGCATAAGGGGTTATATAGTTTCATTCCCTCACTGTTCCCGGTAATAAAATAGGCCAGAGGGTGACAGCTGGGAGAAGCTGCAAAGAATACTGAACTTCCACAAAAGACTATTTTCAAGTTCTCATTCTCTGATCCAGATGCCAAACTATGGCCCAAGAGACAAATCTAGTCCAATTCATGTTACTGTAAATAAAATCTTATTGGGGGTACAGCTATACCCATTCATGTATGTGTATCTATTATTACTTTCTAGCTATAATGACGGATTTGAATAGTTGCAACAGAATATATATCCTACAAAACCAAACATATTTACCTTCTGACCCTTTACAGCAGAAATTTGTAAAAACAATCCTCTAATCTAGTACTAGTAGCTGGTATCTTCCATCTTCTTTTCCTCTAACTTCTCTCTCTTCCTCTTACATACTGGACATTAAATGCTGCACATCAGACAGTGGGCTAAGTGCCCCACTTGCACAGTCTTGCTAAATCCTCACAAACCCCTGGGATAAGAGAGGCAGTATGCGTTGTTGATAGAGTGAATTCTAGATGTTATGTGTTTTGTTTCCTGATTGCATCAGCAACCAGAGCCAGTATCTTCTTATAGTTATTTAAACTCTCTGCATGTCCTTCATTGATTTTCATCATCAACATCCTTAAGAAGTAAATCCTCTTATTAGCTCAAACTTCATAGCTGAGAAAATTGAGGCTTATAGAGGTTCATGTTCAGAGTCAGCATTTGAACTCAAGGCAGTCTAGCTTCAGAGCAAAAGCTCTTAAACAATATTATACTGTCATTGTGAAGTTAAAATGATACACTAGACATTAAATGCCATTTGAAAAAAGTAACACAATGTGAATAGTAAGCACACGCTGTGGTCATTTCTACATAATTATTATTTTCTACACTATACAGTCAAGGAAGTCTTACATCTTGGGATTTATTTCAAATAAAATTAACTAGTGATCATTGTTCCTCAATATAAAGTATTGATGATAGTAATAATTACATTTATTTGCCTACAGATTATACTCTTATTGTTGACCTAATCTGGTTATGGAATTTTCAAATTGGTTTACTACCTGCATCTCTTTTGCTCTGCCATGAGCCCCTTCCCTGACTTGGATTTATCTCACTGAGTATGAAAAATCATCTTGCTTACATTGCTTTAAATTGCATCTTTACTGGAGCCTTTGCACACTATTTGGATAACACTAATTGGAACAATTATTTATAATAAGGATGCATGTGGAGAAGCCACTCGATGTGTTTACCTGTCTGAAAATAATTATGCTATTTGCATTCCCTTAGACTACAATTTGTGAATAATACGTGTCTGGGTTTTGTTGATACCCTCTTTTTGCTAAATAAATCATGGTATTTTGGGTTGGGAATTATGGTTTACACTGGAAGTAAATAATGTGACACTTTGATCAGCCTCTTTCCTCCTGGCTGGCTAGGAGCAGCTCTCCTTAATTGCAGTGTGCTTGCACACCTGAGGTGGAGCCTACGTAACTCTTGCCTTCTGCCAGCAATCATCACTGGGATTTAAAATGGAAAAGAGCTATACCATGCCTAATCATTTCATCTATCCACTTGCTAAAACAAGATATTTCTGGAGGTCAATCTTCTGTTCTTCCAGAACAAAGGAAGGTACCAATTCAGTGGGAAAACGAACTTGCTGAATATGAAGACAACCACCAAAGTGAATACATTTTATACTTTTCAACTTACTGCCTTGGGTCAAGGAGACATAACTCGAGATTGAATCACCATTATACCAAACATTTTATTAAACAAAAAAGAATGCAGAATTTATCTAAACAAAAAATGTTCACCTAACCTTATACTTGCATGTCTTAGTATTCAGCAAAACATATAAGAGTATTTCTATGCAGATTTATGGAGCTCTTTCCTTACATATCTATTTCATCTTTGGAACTTCAGCCCCACTTAAATTTCATCTCTTTGTCCTTAATTAAGCAAAATATCCATTTTGTTGTTTAGATGTCCCCACCCTATAGAAGAGTCGGGAAAGTGTTTCTAAGCAGATATCTGGGGTGATTGAAGACCTCCCTTTGTTAACCTTCTTTCAGAGAATTCTCATTATATATTTTTGATACAAAATAGTTATACATATGTATGTGGTACATGTGATATTTTGATACAAGGATACAATGTATATTGATCAAATCAGGAAAATTAGAATATCTAGCACCTCAAACAATGGTCCTTTCTTTGTGCTGAGAACATTTGAGGGCTTCTCTTCTAGCTATTTTTAAATATGTAATCAATTATTGTTAACTGTAATCCTCCTACTGTGCTATTGAACATTAGAACTTAATCTTCTAAGCGTATTTTTTTACTTATTAACCAATTTTGTTTTAACCTGCTTTTGTCTCTGTCCTTCTCAACTTCTAGTAACAATCATTCTATTCCCTGCATCCACGAGATCATTTCTTTTGCTCCTGCATAAGAATGAGAACATATGATATTTCTTTTTCTGTACCTGTCTTATTTCAGGTAACATAATGCCTTCCAGTTCCATGCATGTTGCTGCAAATGATAGGATTTCATTCTTTTTATGGTCAAATAGTATATAGAAATAATTTATCTCTGTAGTTCATTGAGAATTTCTATCATGAAAGGGTGTTTTATCCAATTATTTTTCTGCATCTATTAACAAAATCATGTGATTTTCATCCTTCATTCTGTTAACATGGTGGTTTGTGCATTAATTGATTTGCATATGTTGAATTATCCTTGGTTATGTAGTTTTTCCAGCACCATTTATTGAAGAGATTGTCTTTTCTCCAATGTATGTTCTTGGCACCTGTGATAAAAATGAGCTGGTCTCAATTTTGTTGGTTTCTGCTCTGATCTTTAGTGTTTATTTTCTTCTATGAATTTTGGGTTTAGTTTGTTCTTGTTGTTCTTTTTCCTGGAGTGCATCATTAAGTTGTTTATTTAAAAGGTTTCTAGTTTTTGATATAGGCATTTTTTACTATAAACCTGCTTCTTTCTTAATACTGTTTTTGCTCTGTACCATAGGTTTTGATATGTTGTGATTCTATTTTCATTTTTTTCAATAAATCTTTTTAATTTTATTTTTACCTTTTTTTCTTCCCCATTGGTTGTTCAGGAACCTGTTGTTTAATTTCTAGGTACTTATATAGTTTTTAATGTTTCTCTTGTTGTTGGTCTAGTTTTATTTCATTGTGTTCCAACCACATACTTAATATGATTTTAATTTGCTAATTTTCTTGAAGACTGTTTTGTGTCCTAACATATGGTCAGTCATAGATAATGTTCTATGTAGTGAAGAAAAGAATGTGTATTCTGCAGCTGTTAGGTGAAACATTCTGTAAATGTTTGTCAGGTCCATTTGGTCCATGGTGCCATTTAAATCTGATATTTCATTGGTGATTTTCTGTTTAAATAATCTGTCTGATGCTGAGAGTGGGGTGTTGAAATCTCCTATTAGTAGTGTATTGGAATCTATCTCTCCCTTTGCATCTAATATTTGCTTTATATATCTGGGTGCTTGGGTGTTTGGTACATGTATGTCTATAACTGTTATATTCTCTTGCTAAATTGATCCCTTTATATAATGCCCTTCTTTGTCTCTGTCAGCTTTTAACTTGAAGAGCAATAAAAAAGATCAACAAAACAAAGCTGGTTTATTGAACAGATAATTAAAATCAACAAAGCATTAGCTAGACAAACTAAGAATAAAATATACAGATGAGCCAAATAAATGAAATCAGAAAGAAAAAAAGGAGATGTTAAAATGGATACCACAGAAATACAAAGAATCATTGCAGACTACTGTGAGCAACTATACAGGAACAGATTCGAAAACCTGCAGGAAATAGATAAATTCCTTACACAACTTAGAGTCTCTTCCTGTGGAACAACACCCACCCCTAATATCCCAAGTATGGGTTCGGTTTCCCTACTTTCATTGCCATCACTCTGTAGACTCCCTTATGAAAGTACTGTTCACACAGTGACTAATTATCTCATTGTTGTTTTCTCCACTCACTGACAGTAAAGGTCAGTATTTTCTTTCCTATTCATCATAGTGGTAGGCACAGAGAATAAACCTAAATAAGTAAATATTAAATATTGAACAAATCAGTGAAGAACTATCTAGGATAAAAGAACCTAAACCTGCAATGTATAAACAGTGGCATTTTACAGAACTCACATTTGTGATATTCTTTTAAAAATATACAAATTATGTTCGCAGCATTTTCATTCTATGAAGTGCTAGCGTATTCTATCCCCACTGTAAAATCTGGAAATAGAGTCATAGCATCTACATTATGGTCAGATATGGCAAACCTCAGATTGGAAACATCTTTTGATTCTAAATCCAGGTATATTAGTCATCTTAAGTAAAACTATCCATACCAAATGATTTGAAGGTGTTATGGCTTTACACAATAAAGATTTATTTCTTATTAATGTTACATAGTACAATATATACTGGAGGAGGCAGGGAAGACCTCTGCTACACACAATCTTCAGGGACCTAGACTCTTTTCATGGTGTGGCTCTGTCAACTTCAACAAAAGTCTTCAGGAATTTAACATCATATAGTGTCATCTATGCGTCAGAATAAGGGAAGAGGGAAAGATCAAACAGAAAGCAAATTGGTTATAGCTTATAGACCAAACAGTAAGGTATCTCTTTCATTTACATTACATTGATGAGAGTTAGTCATATGATCTCCTAGATGCAAGGCTGACCAGAAATGAGAATTAGCTATGTGCTCAGGAAGAAGTAGTGGGTGTTATGGGCATCTACTCAGTCTCTGCCAAAACATTTACATTAGTGACCAAGTTCATGTATTTATTCATACATGTGAATTATAGAGAAATAGTAATAAGTAAAAAATAGTTTCAAAAATTTTAAAGCTTATATTCTAATGAGAGTACTCAGATTTTTAAAAACTAAATACATCCTTCTGTAGACAAAAGTAAAATGGAATATAAGGAAGGAGGTATTATTTGTATGGGATAGTCCTGGAAAATATCTCTGTTAAGATGATATTTGCAAATAGAGCTGAAGGGTGTGAAGTAACAGTCCATGTTGATATCCAGGAGGTGAGCAGCCCAGCAAAGAATAGCAACTGCAATGTCCTCCTGGAGCTTGGTGTCTTGCAAGATAGGCAAGGGAGCTGTTCTGGCTGGTGCAGAGTGCAAGAGAAAAGAGTAGTTGAGATGGCATCAGTGAAACAGTTGGGCAGCCGATCAGGGAAGGCCTTCTCGGCCATTTTAAGAACTGAGGTGGAAAGATGTTGGAGGAGTAAAACATTTTCTTAGTGTCACACTGCCTGTTGTTTGAGAAGAGATTGGACAGGCAAGGCAAAGCTAGAAGAGCAGAATAGTTAGGCAGCTATATCACAGCCTAGTCATTTTGAATGATAGTGAATTATAATGTTTTATCTATTTACTTTTTAAATATTGAGATATAATTTATGTAAAGTAGTATTCACTCTTTTTTGAGTAGAGTTCTATTAGTTTAGACAAGCACATGCAGGCACGTAACCACCACAACCATCATGATACAGAACAGAGCCCTCACTCTCCCAAATTTTCTCACTCTGCCCTTTGTTGTAAACTCCACCCTGTCCCCATGGCTTAGCAACCACTGATCTATTTTCTCTTTCTATAGTATTGCCTTTTCCAGGACCACAGAGTAGGTAGCTTTTTGAGTCTGGCTTCTTTCACACAGAATTATGCATTTAGAATTCATCCATTTCGTTTTGTGTTTTGGTAGTTTCTTTTCATTGCTAAGAGGTATGCTGTTGAATGCATACCAGAGTTTCTTAATCCATTCACTAGAATTTATGCTTTATCCTATCATTCAGCACTTTACAAATAAAGCCTCTAAAAACATGTGTGTGTTTGTGTGTGTGTGAATGTAAGTTTTCATTTGTCTTGGGTAAATCTCAAGAACGGGGCATTTTACTTTATTTATTTATTTATTTATTTATTTATTGAGACGTGGCCTCTCTCTTTACCCAGGCCGGAGTCCAGTGGTGGATCTATAGCCTTGAATTCCCGGGCTCAGACAATCCTCCCACATCAGCGTCCTCAGTAGCTGGGACTACAAACATGTGCCACTATACCCAGCTGATTTATTTTTTTTAGTGGAGATAGGGTTTCGCCATAATGCCCAGTCTGGCCTTGGGCTCAAGTGATCTGCCTGCTTTGGCCTCCCAAGTATTTTACTTTTAAAACTCTAATAAAATTAGACATTAAACTGTAAAGGGAAAGTCATTATTAATTAATTTAGCACATACAAAGGACATATCATGTACATGGTGTTAAAGCTACCACAATGAACAAACCAGGCAAGGTTCCCTTCTCTGTGAAATGTGAAGACATGCATAACCTATATATTCCAGGAACTGCCCTAGGCACTGGGAATAAAGCAAATGACAAAATAGAATTATATCTTCTTATGAAACAAGTGAACTAATAATCAAGAAAATATCAAGCCCTGGTAAAATAAAATGGGTGTATTGAAAGAGGTCGACTCTGGAGACAGTGATCAGTGGAGATTTCTCTGAGAAAGGTATATTTAAACTGATACTAGAAATTTAAGAAAGAGACGCCTATTCTAATATCTGGAATAAGGGCATTTAGGACAGTGGAACAGCTAAGATAGAGGTTTTAATGCAGGAACTGGCAATACGTGTTCAATGAAATTGAGTAACTTATAGTTATTGAGCAACTATATGCCAGTCAATATGCCAGGTTATTAACTTATGTTCCAAGTTATTACTTATTTTTTATTTGATTAGAATACCTGAATTCCCAGTAAAATTGTTGACCTGTAAAATATTAAGTAATAATTAGACATTATTAGGAAGATTTCTCCATGTATCGAATCTGTCTAAGTATCAACTTCATGACATCATAGTGATCACCACTGCTCTCCTAAACTAGAAATAAATTAAAGCCAAACAAGTAAGTAGGAGTGATCTCACTACATGGCTGTCTGCACATACAGTGGGTGTAATTTAACAGTGATGTCTCAGTGCCTTTTAAAATGGCATCTCACTTCCTTAAAAAAATGGAATAGATAGCAAGCCAGAGATCTCAGGCAGTATGTCAAGATACTTTATAGAGCCAAAGAAAGCTATAAAACAAAGCAAAGCAACAACCAAAAATTCACTGACAACGAAAAGAAATGAGCTGCTTCAAGTTGCTTTTTTTTTCCTGGTGCTATGATTCAGTATCCTTCCCAAATGTATATTTTTTCTTAGTTATTAAAGTCTCATGGAGAGATGCATGGCATTTTCATTTGAGCACCATTTTATAACAACCTTTCTGATCTTCCACTGTGCCTTATATGTGCTTTATATAGATGTGGCAATTACGGATTTACAATAGTAGGTTAGAAAACTCCAGATAAATGAGAATAAACTTTGGATGAATCACATTATTCACGTGCTTGGAAATATAGATGACCACAGCTAAAAACATTGAATCTAAATTTCACCATGCATCTTTTACCATCTTAACTACAGTGTTATATGAATGCAAATTCTCTTTGACACACTGATACTTCAAAGTTGGGACCAACCTATAAATAGGGTAATCAAATAAATATAGGGGTAGGACCTAGTCCAAGGAATATGCTGGAATGTATGGATGTTGTTAGGCTTTAGAGGCTGAAATATATACACCTTAGGGGTGGGAAGTTTTACCGAGATTGAGAGATGGGGCTTTTGACGACTAAGTAAGATTATAATAGCATGCTTAATATTACTAATTGTAATAACATGTTTAGTATTACTAATTATTAATCATGTAAAGGGAGGATGTAGAAATGGATGCAAGGGCCTCTGGTCAAATGAGGTAGATTGAATGTACATGTTAATGCCTGTTACCTCTCAAAAACACCAGTAGAAGAAAAAAATGACAGTGGAAGAAATAAAGATGTGAGTCTACAAAGAAAAGGAAAGAGTGACAGACAAGAGGATTTGGGACGAAAGGTGTCAACAGCATTCAAAGGAAGGAAGTGGATGGAAGGATAGCAACAAACTAGCAGAGCAAAACAAGATAAATTCTACCTACTTAAAGTGCAACAGCCAATGGGAAACAAGCCGGGGTCTGCCATATAAACAGAAAGGTTTAGGATTTGGAGGTGTTGTGTAGTTCCATAAGGAAGTGAAGAGAGGAGAGGCTAAATTGAGAAAACCATATAACAATATATAATGCTGTTGCCCCTGCCCGCCTGAACCTAGAGCTCCTCCATTACCCCTTAACACACCTTGATCACTTAGTGTTCACACTCAGAAGCTGAAAGGTTCAGTTGCTGGGGAAATTGAGCTGGAGTGCCTCTAGACTCATATCAAATCATATGACTACATCTTTCTGTTATATTTATTTACTTAGGGCTGTTTTTATGACTTGATTATAATGCTACATAGATGAACCATACATATTTTTCTCAGTATATAATTATGAATATAAATATCCTAAAGCTTGAAAGATTAGATTATAATTTAGTCCTGTGGGCACATTTTCTCTGAAGTAAATATTAGAGATCATTTCCCTTTTCTCAGCTTTATCCAACATAAGCATTTATCTCTTGGGGTTGTCACTAAATGAGAAATTGTCAACAAATGCAGGTAAAGTACATAGTAAATTCGACATAACCACTTTTTTCCATTCTGTTTTTCCAAATTGTCTTCCTTCTTTCATATAATGAACATCTCTTTAAAAATATACCCAACATCTATTTCCCCATTTATATAGTATTAGAACCTTACTATTCCTAAGGATAATTCTCCACTTGTTACTCCTTATGGTTTGGAAATAGTTGGCCTAATTATACCACTTCCAATAAGTACAGATAAAAATCTAAATCTAGCTAATCCATTTCCATGGACACAGCAAATAGTTATTAACTTCCATGTAACACAAGCTAATCAGAATCAATATGTGACATTTATAGGAACTATTGAAAAAGAAAAGCTCCTTCCAGAGGGATTGCTAGACAGTGAGAGGCAAGCCTTGAGCCACTGGTTACCAACCTGATTAGGGAGATTGCATGAAATGAAAGCTCAAACAGAGGACAGCAGAGCTGGAAAATGGAGCCTCACTGAATTCAGACAATAGTATGTAACACCTCGACTCAGCTATGCCTGAATTTTTTAATTATGTTAGCCAATAAATTCCCACCCATCTCTTTCTGCATTTCTTTTCCCTAAGTTAGGTTTAACTGATGCTCTGGGACTTCCAAATATAAGAATATACCCCAATCATATTTGTTTATCCAACCCATCCTTTCAAGATATACTTCTCTTTTAAATCTCTCTACTGATCATGACTTTGCACATTCATCCCTGTCCTTTAACTTTTTTCTTTTTTTTACTGAGTTCTATATTTTATTTAGAAATTTTATCATTTTAAAACATTTCCACAGAACTGTTGGATGTTATCAATAAGGATAAGGAAAATGACTTGTTCTCTAACAAATCTTAAATGTATGATTTGGGAAAAATTCTTAATCACTCCTAATTAAATTATTGCTTTAATCATTATAATAAAAATTATCTTGTCAAGGTCACTGATATTGTCCATATTGCTATAATCAGTGCTCAATTCTAAGTCCTTCCCTTATGTAACTTACCAGCAACATTTGAGAAACCTGTTCAGCTTCTCCTTATTAAGAGGCCTTCTTCACTTGGAATCCAGGACTCCACCATCACGTGTTTTCCTTCTGCCTCACTGGCTGCTGCAATTCAGTTTCTTTGCTACTAACTCCTTATCTTCTGGCTATAAATGTTTAACAGTCAGTTCCTAGACTGCTTGTCCATCCTCATTTACTTTATTTAATGCCAAGCCCATATTCTTTCTGTCCTCTAAACCCAGTCTGTATTGGACTGCCTACTTAACATTCCTTGAATATCTAATAGACTTCTCAAATTTAACCTCTTTAAAAATGAACTTCTGGCTGTCCCATCACACCTGTAGCACCCAAATCTCCCCCATTTTCAATAATAGCAAGTATACTCTTCCAGATGTTCAGCAAAAATGCTGGGACTCATCCCTTACTCCATTTTCTCTCACGTAGGGATGCTCCTGCCTCAGGGTACTTGTACTTGCTTTTCCACTGCCTGGAATGCAGTATCCTCAGATACCTACATACTTCACTTTTCAGGTAGTTTAAGTCTTTGTTCAAATGTTAGCTTCTCCATATGGACTTTCTTGATCATGATATTTAAAATAGGCAGTCTCTGGAGCCAGGTAGCCAATATTTGAATCACGGTCTGGCCACTCCTTAGTTGACTCTCACTAACAGGTTATTTAACGCATCAAATAAAGTCAATAATTCTACTTGTCTCATGGTGTTTTTATGAAAAACTAAATGAATTAACAGCTGTATAGTGTTTAGAATCTCACTTATTTTTATCTTCATTATTAACTACTGAAAGTTAACAGAAAAGTGAAGGTAGTAGAAAATAAAACAAAGTTTCCAGTAATGTACACACCAATGTGCATTGTGAAGCAAAAATTATTTACAAACCATAAGGCCACCACACACATTGGCTCTGGCAGTAAGAAAGAGTTCTTATTGATCAATAAAGCATTTGTTTTTCTCGTCAATTCAGTGAGCTAGTTGTGCTCTCACCGGAATGGGATAGTATCAAAATTATCTTATGATATGATATGCAGCAAAGTTGACAACAGGTTCCTTCTCATCTTCCAGAAATAGATACTACAATTATGGAAATCTCTAAGATAAAAGTGGGCCACTCAAGATTCTCAAGTTATTTATTTAAAATAGTTTCTTATCTGTTACCTGTTTCATAAGGCAATATACCATTCTACTTCTCACCAACATAGAAACTGTGTCTTTACAACTCCAAAGTAGTAAAAGAAAAAAGAAACAAAGTCACATGTTTACAATCCAGATTGATTAAATAAGCTATTTTATCTTTATTTTCATTTTTGCCATTATCAAAACAATAAAAAGCATAAAGGAAGAAACATATCTCAAAATGACTCTTAATTTCCCTTTTGTTGTTTTTAAAAATAATTTAAACTGTCAATATATATACACACACACACACACACAAACAAAGCCCCTACCTTTGTGTGAAAATATGCTGCCTGAGAGTATTATGCCTAAGTAGTCCACATGGATTAAAACTGAATTATGTCTTACTCGGGAAGTTGAGGCCAAAGGATTACTTGAGGTCAGAAGTTCAAGACCAGACTAGGCAACATGGCGAGACCCTGTCTCTAAAAATTAACTTTAAAAAATTAGCTAGGTATACTAACACATGCCTGTAGTCTTACTAATAAGGAGGCTGAGATGTGAGGATTGCTTGAACCAAGGAGTTGGAGGAGGCAGTGAGCTGTGATTGGTCTACTGCACTCCAGCAGGAGTGGCAGAGTGAGAGGCCATCTCTAAAAACAAACAAATAAAAACCTGAATTGTGTCAATTGAATTGTATGGTCATGTTAGTATTTACTAACAAATAAGAATTATGAATGAGTATTAAAATACAGTATTTAAATAATAAGTATTTTATTATTTATTGATCTAAAAGAAAGTAAGGACAATTATGATGAAAAATAAAATTTACGTGAGAGCAAAAACCAGTTTTGTGATTTTTATGTTGAACACAGTGGAAGAATGGAGCCATCTGAAAAGAGCAGAGACCACTCCAATTGCAAGCCTGGATCATTTATAATGTCAATCTATTTTATTTAGAATAAATATATAGTGTCACAATGAGGAGAAATCAGTGGTTTCTCTAGGATCTTTTTGAACCAGATAGGCTGTGTCTTGCTACTAAATTGGCTGTTTACCTGGGAACTGTCTCACAAATTTCAAAACCATTTACCTCCTTACAACTATCAGAGAATTGGAGACATCAACAAGATGACAGAAGAGGAGGCTCAGGACTCTCTCTCCACCTACAGATGAACCAAATAAACAACTACGCACAGATCAATTCCCTCCGGGAAAAATTCAGAAACTAGTTAAGAGACTCCTGTATACCAAATGACTGAGAAAATTCCCATTTAAAAATGGATAAGAAAAGCTGAGACATACTTTGGCCGTAAACTCTGTTTCCAACACAGCACCAGGTAAATGGGAGAGAACCCTCCTCTCTCAGTTTTTCCCTAAGGAGCAAAGGGTTTGGACTACACATCTAATGTACCAACTTTGACAGTTGCAACCCAATAGACTGACTCTTAACTTTCTTATCTCTAGAAGCTGACAAAGACCAGTAGGCAATAGTATTCTGGGACCACAGAAGGGAAAATAAGATGGTTTTTAAACAGGCACAGGTACACTTAACACACCTATTCTTTCTTGCTCAGTGCAGTCAGAAAGCAATAAACCCCAGCATCCAGCTTCTCCCAGGAAGGAGTTATACTGCATGTCTAACCTCTCAACTTTTTCAGATGCTGCCTGAGAGTCTGATGTCTAACTAGTCCACATCTGGAAGCTAAAGGGGCAGGCAGTCACTAGTTTTCTGAGAACTTGAATGGACATGTGGACACTTTCCAAGACTCCTCTGTTAGGTTTGCTCCATTGAAAAAAAAAATAAGTCTTTCATCATCATGTTGGAAATTGAACTATACAATTAGTTCCTTGACTTTTCCAGCTGCTGTCTGAGGGTCTGGCTACTAAATTTCCAGAGCTAATAGGGCCTTGGGATTCACTAATCCCCCAGGGTCTGTAGAAAACAAAGTAACATTTTAAATGGCCCTATAGGTGCTTTCTGCAACTCTTCTCTCTGGCTTACACCAGTTGTAAAACTAAGCTCCTAGTTGGGAGAGGTTAGACTACACATCTGGAGCCTTGTCTTTTCCAGCTGCTACCTGAAGATCCAACTTGTAACTTGCCTATTTCTTGGAGCTGATGGAGAAAGCAATCAGTAGTTCCCTGGGAATTTATGGTCATGTGGGTACTTCCCATTGCTCCTCCTCCTGGCTCCTTTCAGTGAAAAAATCAGCGTTTCCACAGAAGGAGTCTGACTACCCCTTTAGCTCCACAACTTTTCTGCTCGCTACCTGAGGAACTGGCCTCTAACCCATTTGTATCTGAAAGTTAATGAGGCTTGGCGTTCTCCAGACCCCTTGAGGGTGACAGAGAACAAAGCAACATTTTGAAAGAGCAAAAAGTCTGAATGATTGTGTGAGCATTCGACATAGCTTACCTCCTGGCTCAGCTAAGAGATAGTGGGTGATAAGCTCCAGCTTCCAGCTTCTACCTGAAAAGAGAAAAATTGAATCACATATCTAGTACTGAACTTTTCCAGTGGTTAATAAATGGAGTGGATCTTATCTCATCTGTTTCAGGGCACTGACAGGACTTGGCATACTCTAGTTTCTTAGAGGTCACTAGGAAGAAAAATAGCAGCTGGACAAGCACAGAGGTTTGAAAGGCACCAGAATCTCTCATGAGACTGATTGGCAAGCATCATTTCCTATATCAGAAAAGCATATGAATATTGGGAGAAGTAGATGTTTCATCTAATGCACAGAAACCAACACAAAGAGTCAAAGAAAAGAAACATGAAAATATGTTCCAAATAAAATAATAGAATAAATCTTCCAAAACAAATACTAATGAAATGGAGATATTTGATGTATCCAACAGATAACTCAAAATAATGGTCATAAAAATGCTTATGAAGTTCAGGAGAGCAGTGAATAAAGTAAAATTTTTAACAAAGTGATAGAAAATATTAGAAGTGCCAAGCAAAAAATATAGAGCTAAAGAGTATCAACTAAACTGAAAAATTAAATAGAGTATTTCATCAGTAGATTAGATCAAGCAAAAGAAAGAATCACTGAACTTGAAGATGGGTCATTAGAAACCATCCAATCAGAGGAGCTAAAATAAAAGGAATGAAAAGGATAGCTTTTAGGAAAATATGGAAAATTACTAAGAGGACAAAAATATTCATTATAAAAGTCAAAAAGAGATGACAGAGAAAAGAGGACAGACAAGTTGATTTAAAAAAAAATGACTCAAAACTTCCCTAATCTGGGGAAAGAAAGAGACATCCAGATTTAAGAACCCCAAAGGACACTAAATACGATGAATCCAAAGAGATCTACACCAAGACATACTATAATCAAATTGTCAAAAGTGCACTGGAGATGATGGTAACCTCTTGTGAATAAACACACTCTTGAACAATCCATGGGTCAAAGATCAAATCAAAATGGAATTTTAAAAATATCTTGAGATAAATAAAAATGAAAACAAAACATGCCAAAATGTATAGAATGTAGCAAAAGCAGTACTAGGAGGGAGGTTTATATTAAAAAAATAAAATATATCAAATAAACATTCTAATATTATACCTAAACTAAATATAAAAATAAGCATCTAAGCCCAACGTTAGCAGAAGAAAAGAAATGATAAAAATCGGAGCAGAAATAAATTTAAAAAATAGAAAAACAATATAAAAAAATCAACAAAACTAAGAGTTACCTTCTTACACAGATAAATAAAACTTGTCAACCCTTTGCTAGACTAAGATAAAACGGAGAAAAGACAAATAAAGAAAATTAGAAATAAAATGAGAAGCATTACAGCTGGTGCTTCAGAATAAAATGGATCAAAAGGGACAATTATGCACAATCATATGACAACAAATTGAATTACACTGAAGAAGAGGGTAAAAAAACCTCAGTTATCATGATTTCACAATTAAGTTTTTACCGAACAGTTAAGAATAATTAAAAGCAATTCTTCTCAAACTCTTCCAAAAAAAATAGAAAAAAGAAGAAACACTCCTACACTGATTTTATGAGGCCAGCATCACACAGACACCAAGACCAGAAAGAAGAAAAGAAAAGAAAAGAAAAGAAAAGAAAAGAAAAGAAAAGAAAAGAAAAAAAAATTCACACAAGAAAAGAAAACTACAGGCAAATATCTCTGATGAATATAAATGTAAAAATCCTCAATAAAATAACAGCAAAATTAATTCAACAGCACATTAAAACAACTGTACACCATGATCAAGTGGGATTTATCCCTAGAATGTAAGATAGTTCAACATTTTCAAATTTATTAATGTGATATAATGTATTAACAGAATAAAAGGTAAAAACTATATGAACATCTCAATAAATGTGGAAGGAACGTTAGAGTTGCACATCTATTCATGACAAAATATCTCAATAAAATAGGTATAGAAGGAACTTATCTCAACACAGTAAAAATTATTTTTGACAACCTTACAACTAATGTCATAATCAATAATAAAAATCTGAAAACTTCTCATTTAACATCAGGAACAAGGGATGGATATGCACTCTTGCTACTTCTATTCAACACAGTACTGAAAGTATAAGCTGAAACAATTAGGCAAGAAAGAGAAACACAGGGCACCTACATTGGAAAGGAAGAAATAAAATTTTTTCTCCTTGCAAATGACATGATTCTATATGTAGAAAACCATAACGATTACACAATAAGCCCATGATTTTTTTAAAATTCAGTAAAGTTGCAGAATGCTAAATTAGCATATAAAAATCAGTAGTGTTTCTTTCTTTACACCAACAATGAATTTCTGAAAGGGAAATTAAAGAAAAAAACCATTTACAATAGCACCAAAAGAATAAAATACTTAGGAATAAATATAGCCTAGAATGTGAAATATCTCTGTACTAAAACTAGAAAACTTTATGAAATAAATTGAAGACAAAAATACAGTCATTTATCACTTAACAATGGGTATAAATTCTGAGAAATGCATAGTTAGGTGACTATATTATTGTGCAAATTTTATAGAGTGTATTAACACAAACCTAGATAGTGTAGCCTACTGTAAACCTAAACTATTTGGTATAGCCTATTGCTTCTAGAGGGAAACCCATACAGCATGTTGCCGTACCGAATTGTGTAAAGAAAAAGTAGCACAATGATAGTATTTGTGTGATAGGAGATTTTCAGTTTCATTATAATCTTAAGGAACCACTATTGTATATGCAAAGCGTCATTAACTAAAACATCATTATGAGGTGTATGACTGTAAATGGAAAGACATCCCACATTCATGGATTGGAAAATTTAATATTTAACAACATCCCCGCAAGTTTGGAATTATTATCCCTACTTAAAGATAAGACAGCTGAGGCTCAGAAATTTGAAGTCATTTTTCTGAAGTGAGAGTTAATAAGAGGTAGACAAAAAATTTTAATACACATATTTATGTCTAAAGTGTATACTATTTTTAGTAAGCCACTCAAACAGAGGCGGCATTTATAAAAGTGCTTTGTAAATTGCCAAAAGTTATACAAATACAGATTGTGATAATAGTAAATGAGTTATTTTAATCAAGGCCTATAAAGTTAATGCTATATTTGCCTTCTTATTATGATGTTATAATGGAAGTATAATATAATGTCTGTGAAGTAAAATCAACCACAGAAAACTAGCTCAGCAAACAAATGCTTTTTCCTCTGGATTCTAGGGACATTTTTACTATAACCTGCTGAGACACTTTCCTTTCTGTCAACTAATAGGCTTTTGATGAGACCATTTCAGATCTATCTAAAGATGTATTATAAATTTTAATTTGCACTATTTATTTAATGAAAGTTATTGAGACTAATCCTCATTTTCTTGTTAGTGTAAAAAAAGATTTCCATTTAATTAAAATCAATGACCTTCACACTGAAAAAAAGATTTTTGAATTCTGAGAATGAGATTTAAGACTTAGTATAAAAGGGGAGCCTGGCATAAATTTAATAAATTGGAAGCACTCTTTGGCAAAAATGCTGACAATTTCCTTTGCAAGTTTTAATTCTGTCATCCCAAAAACAGTGAAGAGAAATCATAGTTTGCTAACAGACTATGAGAGTCTTCGCAAGTGACACTACTTTGATTTTGGCCTCCTGTCCCATTTATACCTAAATATATACTTAATTTCAAAAATTTCCCTTACTATGAATGGGTAAAATAAGAGGGGAAATGGAATTTAAATGCCACAAAGCCACCCTTAATATTGTATCATTTTGTGCACAGTCAAGCTTTAGATGTTAATGGGAAAATTAAATTAAAGGTTTTAACATAAAACCAGAAGATTAGGCAAACACCAAAATATATTTTGCTGTGCATGCCTATTGAGTATACTCATATAAATCTTTCCTAGCATCCCTTAAGCTGTATGAATAATTTATTAGAGAAGCAAAAGTAAACTTCCCTCCATGCTAAACTATTGCAATTATGTTTTCTTAAAGTAAATGGATATAGTGAGGTTTTTTTTAAAAAAAGAGAAGATTCAAGAACAAATCCATTTAATCCCATCTTTTAATCTAAAATCAAATTTCACTTAACAGATACTGTGAAAATTAAAAGACAAATGAGAGCAGCCACTGTTTCTTTCTAAAACAACAGGTTGTCTGGTTTGGTTGACTGCAACTCAGTTAACAGTCCTTGTCCAGGTCCAATATAGCTATTTTGTTTATAAAAAACATTCTTCTTGGAAATAAGAGATTGGAGGAAATACTCACAAAGTGAAGTCGGAGACTATGTTTCCTAAGAACTTTGTTCAATTTTTCTTTAGAGCATTTGAAAATTTAAAAAGAAAAAAAAAAAAAAAAAAAAAAAAAAAGCCGGGCATGGTGGCTCACGCCTATAATCCCAACACTCTGGGAGGCCGAGGAGGGCGGATCACCTGAGGTCAGGAGTTCAAGACCAGCCTGAGCATGGTGAAACCCCATCTCTACTAAAACTACAAAAAATTAGCCGGGTGTGATGGTGGGCACCTGTAATCCCAGCTACTCAGGAGGCTGAGGCAGGAGAATTGCTTGAACCCAAGAGGCAAAGGTTGCAATGAGCCGAGATCGTACCATTGCACTCCAACCTGGGTAACAAGAGTGAAACTCCATCTCAAAAATAAATAAATAAATAAATAAAAATAAAAATTTAAAAAGTTGAGTTGCCATTGGAATGCAGAGAGAATGGTTAGAAATGGTCCCTTGAAAAAACATGATACCTCTTAAATCATGAAATACCAGCTATAAATAGACTGCCTATGGAAATCACCTGGGATTAGTAGATAACTGCTCCAGAGGGAAGAAAAGAGGGTAAAGATGGTTCTTGTTTTACTTGTCAGGCAGTAACAGTATTTGAGAGTCATTCTCATGGAACAGGTTGTATTATTTGACCAGAACAGTGAAAAGTGGGTTGCCTAAAATGTGACTGTGCTTATTCCCAAGTGCAAAGAGAGGGGATGAAGCTATCAAGTTGTATTTAAATTTGTTTTTAAAGGTACATTTGAGATAATGCCTCTTCAGAGACTGTGCTGAGAGTAATCAAATGCCAAAGCTGCAAGCATTTTAAAAGTTTTGCAATGCACCCTGACAGGTCAACAGTATTCAGACTTGTTTGCTTCTTCCAGGACTCATCAGGCTTTGCAACTGTTCTTTCCCAAATATGCTTGGACAGGAAGAGAATAATTAATTTATGCAGAGCAACCAAGTCAGGTTCAGAAAGTAACAACAGAAAGGCTGAGGTCCGGATTCATGAGCTGGTAGATCGTCTCATTCTGCCCCAACAGCCCCTTTCAAAG
Organism: Chlorocebus sabaeus; assembly: GCF_047675955.1. NCBI lineage: Eukaryota > Metazoa > Chordata > Mammalia > Primates > Cercopithecidae > Chlorocebus > Chlorocebus sabaeus. Next base: position 37,218,828 of record NC_132926.1, on the reverse strand, counting down.
CTCTGCAGATCTGATGGCCAGACTGCAACTGGGAAAAGTGCAAGAGATGCTTCTGTGCAAGCTCTGAGTGTCTGTGAAAAAAAATGCATTCAATTGCTATTAAACCACTAGTTCATATTCACATGGTTCTTAATACAGCCTTTCCCCAGAGAACATAATAAGAAATCTGTAATCATTTCACTGAATAACAAACTATTTACTCAATGTCTACTAAATGCCAAGCACTACGTGAAGCATTGGGAATATAGCAATAAACAAATACACAAAGTTCATGCCCTTGATAACATTAAAGTTTAGTTCAATATGCAATGAGTTAAACAATTATGTCTATGCATATATACATAGACGTGTATATACAAAACACGATATGGCCTCCAAATAAAAATTATAAGGTATAATGATTGATTACAGCAGAGATGCTTGATCTAGCTGGGAAAGAGTCATTTTCACTGAGACCCAAAGAATGAGGAAGATTTTTAAAAGTATAGAATGTAGGGAATAGTCTGGAAAATACGAGCAACATAAAGGTAGGAGCCCATTGAACTCTAGACCCAAGAGGATGTAGAGGCTATATAATAGCAAGATATTAAAAGGAAAGATGATTAGATGTTAGGGGGGTTCACAGAAACTAATGATGGAGCATAGTACAAAGAGAAAATTGCCTTAGGAATAATCAATATGAAAAAGCATCCTCAAATTTCCCTTTTCTGTGACTTGTGAACAAAGGACAGCAGGGTTAGCAGGGTAGAGAATACACAGACCATATCTGTCTGTTGTCAAATGACTCACAGTTAAAAAAGAATGGTTGAGTTGATTCTCCATGAGGATTTACCCTGGACAGCAGTTCCACTTATTTGTGTCCTGAGTTGACCTTAAGGTGTCACGATCTGTAGAAATATGTATTTCTATGTGTCCATTTAAGACCCATAGAGGAGCCAGTGTTAAAAAATGTAACCATCATCTCTTAATGTCCTCCCAGCTTTGAACAGATCAGGACCCATCTTTCCTGTTGAATCTATCCTGAATCACCTAAGTCTCAGATTTGATTGGTGTAGAGTTTTGGCACAAATTATTTCTCTGACACATAAGTCAAGTGAAAGTTAAAGTATATTTTGATAACTTAAGATGATCTACTCTCACCAGAGCATACCATACAACATCAGGGCAATCAGCAAGCAAGAGTATTGGAGCTTCTACAGTTCCTCGGGAGAGATACTCTAGTTATTCTTCTTGCCTACAGAGAAGACTTGCTCAGTCAAAAGAAACATTAAGAGGGACTTGCCAAGCCTCACATACACACAGTCACACCACCCTAAAATTAAAGCATAATTACCTTTGTGGAAACCCCCCTTTCACATGATATTGATGAACTCTAACATCTAGATTCCTGGTTAAATTTTGACATTACTGAGCATTACAGAAGTCCAATTACATTGTGGCTGACTCTAGACTGGTGTAATCAATTCTCTACAAGACCTGTAGAGAACACTGGGAACACCGGAATGTGGTAGACCTTGATGGGCCCTACCACAGTCACTTCTAGCAAAACATAAAAAAATCTACTCAACTATATTTTTTAAAAGTATTGGCCCACTTTATTGAAAAATCTACAATATACCTTCAGGTATAGATTGACCCTGAATTAAAACTTCATTTCTCAACTACATTTCATTTAATTTGCCTTATCTATGTGGTACAAAAAGCACTGTAATAGCTTCAAGCTTCCTATCATCTTCTACCAAGCCCTAAAGAAAATACAGAAGGATCCCTTTTGTAATCCCTACATGGTGAAGAAGAAATGTTGCCTTCTCAAAATACTCTTTGTTTCTTTTGTTATCATTTGTTATGAAGGTGGTATGTACTCATCTATTAAATGAGTACTGTGACCAGGGGAATGTCATAAGATAGTTGCCTCAAGAATGCTATCAATCCTATTCAAACCACACTGATGAAAATAGAAAGAGTGGGCTACTGGAAAAAAATAAATAAATAAATAAACAAATGGTGATGTTGACAGGAAACAGGGAAAAATGCTGGAGAGTTGATATGGTTTGGCTGTGTCCCCACCCAAATTTCAACTTGAATTTTATCTCTCAGAATTCTCACGTGTTGTGGAAGGGACCCAGGGGGAGATAATTAAATCAAACCATGGAAGCCAGTCTTTCCTGTATTATTCTCATGATAGTGAATTAATTCTCACAAGATCTGATATCAGGGGTTTCTGATTTTGCTTCTTCCTCATTTTTTTTCTTGCCACCACCATGTAAGAAGTACCTTTCACTTCCTGCCATGATTCTGAGGCCTCCCCAGCCATGTGAAACTGTAAGTCCAATTAAACTTTTTTCTTTCCAGTCTCAGATGTGACTTTATCAGCATTGTAAAAACAGACTAATACCATAAATTGATACAAAGAGTAGGGTGTTGCTGAAAAGATACCCGAAAAATTGAAAGCCACATTGGAACTGGATAATAAGCAGAGGCTGGGACAGTTTGGAGGGCTCAGAAGAAGACAGGAAAATGTGGGAAAGTTGGGAACTTTCTAGAGGTATGTTGAATGGCTTTGCCCAAAATGCTGATAGCAATATCGACAATAAGGTCCAGGCTGAGGTGGTTTCAGATGAAGTTGAGGAACTTGTTGGGAACTGGAGTAAAGGTGACTCTTGTTATGTTTTAGCAAAGAGACTGGCAGCATTTTGCCACTGCCCTAGAGATTTGTGGAACTTTGAACTTGAGAAAGATGATTTAGGGTATCTGGTAGAAGAAATTTCTAAGCAGCAAAGCATTCAAGAGGTGGCTTGGGTACTGTTAAAGGCATTCAGCTCTATAAAGGAAGCAGAGCATAGAAGTTTGGGAAATTTTCAGCCTGATATGCAACAGAAAATAAAAACCCATTTTCTGGGGAGATATTCAACCTGGCTGCCAAAATTTGCATAAGTAGCAAGGAGACTAATATTAATCCCCAAGACCATGGGAAAAATGTCTCCAGGCAATGCCAGAGGACTTCATGGCACCCCCTTCCATCACAGGCCTGGAGACCCAGGAGGAAAAAGAGGCTTCATGGGCAGGGCCCAGGGTCTTCATGCTGTGTGCAGCCTAGGGACTTTGTGACCTATGTTCCAGTCACTCCAGCCATGGCTGAAAGGGGCCAACGTAGAGCTCAGACTGTGGCTTCAGAGGGTGGAAACCCTAAGCTTTGGCAGCCTCCATATGGTATTGAGCCTGCGGGTACACAGAAGTCAAGAAGTGAGGTTTGGAAACCTCCACCTAGATATCAGAAGATGTCTGGAAACGTCTGGATGCCCAGGCAAAAGTTCACTGCAGGGGCAGGTCCCTTCTGGACAACCTACGCTAGGGCAGTGCAGAAGGGAAATGTGGGTTCGGAGACCCCACACAGAGTCCCTACTGGGGCACCATGTAGTGGAGCTGTGAGAACAGGGCCACCATCCTACAGACCCCAGAATGGTAGAACCACCTACAGCTTGCACCATGCTCCTGGAAAAGCTGCAGTCACTCAATGCCAGCCTGTGAAAGCAGCCAGGAGAGAGGGTATAACCTGCAAAGCCACAGGGGCAGAGCTGCCCAAGACCATGGGAACCCTTACATCAGTGTGACCTGGATGTTAGACCTGGAGTCAAAGGAAATCATCTCAGAGATTTTAAATTTGACTGCCCCTCTGGATTTTGGACTTGCATGGGCCCTGTGAACTCTTCATTTTGGGCAATTTATCCCATATGGGATGGCTGTATTTAACCAACAACTGCACTGCCATTGTATCTAGGAAGTAACTAGCTTGCTTTTGATTTTACAGATTCATAGGCAGAAGGGACTTGCTTTGTCTCAGATGAGACTTTTGACTGTGGACATTTGGGTTAATGCTGAAATGAGTTAAGACTTTTGGGGACTGTTGGGAAGGTATGATTAGTTTTGAAATGTGAGGACATGAGATTTGGAGGGGCCATGGTGGAATGATACGATTTCTCTGTGTCCCCACCCAAATATCAACTTGAATTGTGTCTCCCAGAATTCCCACATGTTGTGGGAAGGAGCCAGGGGGAGGTAATTGAATCATAGGGTCCAGTTTTTCCCATGCTATTCTTATGAGAGTGAGCTAAGTCTCGCCATATCTGATGTGTTTGTCAGGGGTTTCCACTTTTGCTTCTTCATCTTTCTCTTGCCACCACCACGTAAGAAGTGCCTTTCACCTTCCACCGTGATTCTGAGGCCTCCCCAAACACGTGGAACTGTAAGTCCAATTAAACTTCTTTTTCTTCCCAGTCTTGAGTATGTCTTTATCAGCAGCATGAAAACAGACTAATACAAGAGGCAACCCAAAACTATCAGTTCAACCTGTCTTCAAAGTTGCTTTTTATTAGTCTTCTGAGAACAAATGCAAACATTTTAACTGCTTGTCAGAGAGACGGGGAGACAGCTCACACTTATTTTTTCTTCTGAAGGGATAATGTGTAGCAGAGATGCTATATGAAGTAAAATCCATTCTGCTTTGTCTACTCTGGAATTTGGGCTTTCTTAAATGTTCCCTCTTTCTTTACTATTGAGGATATGTGACCTCCAGAATGCAGCCAGAAAAGGAAATCAGAGTTTAGGGCTACTGGCAGGATGACATATTGATCTGCTTTCCTCACCCTAGTCAGGAATCCATAAGTCTTTTTCTGTAACTTGGACTAATGGTTTCTGTACAGCCAGAGACAACCTCTCAAAATAGCCCCATCCAATGGCCTTTTTTATCCATTTGGTGGTCTGGGTAGATGTTGGGTAGACAGTAAAATCAAAGATCAGCTGGAGTCAGGAGGGAAAACTGCTTTCTCACCATGGTGAGTGCCATTGACAGGTCTGAGAACCTACAAGGAGATTCAAGGGAGAGGAAATAACATTTAGAATCAATAGCTTGTAGGAAAATAACTTACCTTATTCATTCTTTTCTTTGAGTCTCCTTTTCTTTGAGGGGCATTCTAAGGGCTGTGAACCAAGATTTTTTTCTGGCTTTAACATACAATAATAAAGCAAAAGGGAGGGTGGATATGTTTTATGGGTGACCAGGAAATTAACAAACATCCACTGATGATTTACTATATGCCAGAACCTGTGAGGGGCAGGCCCGAGGAGTACAATGCCCCAGTTACATCCCTTATTACAAATACAAATGCCACCATTGCAATCTTCTAATTTCAGTCTTCTAATTACCCTGTCTATAAAAGGTTGTTATTTAAATCTGGCACCTTAGAAAATGTTACGTATGAAAATTCTTTAGGCGTTTAACCTAAATATGGAGCACCCTACTGCAAATGAGATATATAAGGAGGAACCATGCTTTGGTTCTCAAGTGATGCTAGGAGAACAGTATAATGGTAATGGTATGTAAAATAAATGGTTGGTATTCCTTCACACTAATATACAACCACACTGTGCTTTCCTGCCACAGTTGACCCCAACAGGTCAGCTTGCACGAACAATTCAATCTATATGACAGGACTGGCTCATACAAGCTTAGTTTACTTTCACACCTTTTTGCAGTGCTGGTTTCTAAGAAGTCTCCATTGACATATGGCCCTCAGTAATATGGTCTCTACAGTGACAATGCAGTTATCCCGCCAAATATGAAATGTAAGTAAACATTTCATTTGTCTGCTCAGAATAGTTACTGGATTTATTTACATATGGAAAAATTCTAGAACTCATAATCTTGCTGAATCTTATTTTCTACTAATTCTTGATACAACTCCCACTAGTGTTCTCTAAGGATGTCCTATAATATTCTGAAGCTGTGTCTTGAGCAAAATTCTTCTCCCTCTAAAACTACCACTTTATGACCTAATTCCAACTAATTCTTCAAAGTTAAAATCAATTTCTCCTATCTCCTAGTAACATACTAGTAACAATAAATCTCTCCCTATAGATTACACAATATAGAAGAGAATGATTTAACATTCAAACTCTGCAGTCACACTGACTATGGTTCTGGTCTGTCCCACCCAACTTACAAACTCATACCCCTGGGCAAGTTATTTAATATTCCCAAGCTTCACATTTTTCATCCATAAATAAAAATAATAATAAGCTAATCACCAAAAAGCTGCTTTGAGGGTTTAAAGAAATATACGTAGGGGCAAGTCCTTAGTAAATGTTCAAATATATTAGCTAATGTTAATAGTCAACTTTGTATCTTCTACTGCTTCAAAGATAGAACCAGAAGAGTAAATATGTGCTAAATTGTACAGACACTAGTAAAAGATCATGCAGCTGTATAAATATTTAGAAGAGAATGCAAAGCAAGAATTAAGAAGAAACTAAGACATTACACTCAGACAACATATCTTAAAGAGGATGTATCCTTAGAGACACCTCCACATATTCAACTTCATGATGAAATGTAGTCTTCTTCTGGCCCCCTTGACTCGGTTCCCTCTGCACCTCTACAGTTGTTTCTTTGAATTCTTATGAAATCTCAAGGGTTTGCTTCCTCTGTACAAAGTTGCTGACATTCTTTGAATGAAGCTCATTCTCTTTGGTATGTTTTCTAACAATTTCATGGTATTCTTATCGGTTTTAAGTAACTCATATAACTTTGTTACTCAAGTATGGTATCTTTTAATTATTTTATTTTATTTTTATTATTGCTTGTTAGAATAATGAAGACATGGTCAGTGTAAATTACACAACTTTTATTTTCTAAATGCTGAAGGTAAAACAACTAGGAACAACAAAAAATTTTCTTAGAATCACACTGGTGCCACTCAGAATCTTCACTGGCTACATGCCCCATGCTCACTAGTGTTAGAGGATGAACAGCTTTAATCAGCCTTTGTCAACTTTTCCTAACACTTAGCAGTCTTTAAATTCAGGCCTATCCTGTTCCGTTAATCACCAGTCTTCAAAATGATATGAAAGGCTAGAGCCAAAAAAGAGGAGAGGGAGAAAGTGAGGGCAAGATCCAACCAACTTTTATTTCCATATTTACTATGCTCTTGAAGCTTATTTTGTTTGGACTTCAGTTGCACCAATTTTTAATTTTAATTGTTTTGTCAAAGACATCAATTTTTTTTTTCATGATCTAGCTGATAAATCTTCACAGTGTGCTGGATTTTGCGAAGCTGTAAATGGCTAATTTATTTTTCTGCCAAGACTGAAGGGAAATATTTGACTATGCATTTGGCATAAACTTTTAGCACCTATTCAACTACAGCATTTATTCTCTTGAGTGATGTTGACTTCATGAGAAAGTTCATCAATTGTATAAGCTAAATAGTATTTGGCAGATGATTTTATCTTCCTATAATATAGTATGAGCAGAGGTACACCTCCATAGCCCTCCCTCAGAAACGTTTCAAAACCCAGTATTGATGAGAATAGGGCATGTCCAGACTCTAGAGAGGAGACTTGACCTTGGGCTTTGAAGAAGCTCTTTGCCTAAGGGCATTACCCAGAGAGGGATCTGATAATTACTATGAATCACCAATATTCTCAGCAGCTAGTGGAATGGATACCTTAGTTCTGAGGGAGGGCAAGAAACCACTTCAGTTGTCAAACTTGACATTATGGAAAATAAAAGATGTGGTTAATATAATTTTCTACATAGAAATCTTTATCTCAGAGTCTGTCTGTCTGGGAACCAGGTACAAAATGACTTAAGTCTCAACACCTGTAATGCATAGTGTTTTAGCCTCTTAGTCCTCCAAATGTTGCACTGGTAAGTGTGAAAAGACTGGTTTTTCAAAAAGAAAAAATAATCCTATTCTGTAACATTTCCCAATTTTCATGGCATAAATGCTGTCATCATGGCTGATTTCAAGCTATCAACATGATGTCACTGAAAGGTGATCTGGGAAAGAAGCACATGTGGATTCTGGGGAGTCACTGTGAACTGGATCCAACACATCGCTGGCTCCTCTTTGGGGAGAATAAAGGCATTTTTGTAAAACATATTCACTAACTAAAGTATAATAAAATGTTGTCTACCTAGAACCTAATTATTGAGATTGTTCTACTATTCCCTTTGCCCACATTTCCAAATGATTTAGATTTGCAACCTGATATTTCTCAGACTTCCCCAGGATGAAAAATGAAATCACATTGGCAAAAATAATACAGGACAAGATGGTTTCATAGGTAAATTCTACCAAACTTTTAAAGAATAATTAATACCTATCCTTTAAAAAAAAATTCCAAAAGTTGAAGAGGAATGACCACTTCCAAAGCCAGACGAAGAATGAAATACAACTACATGCTAATATCTCTGATAAATACGGATGCAAACATTCTCAACAGAATGCTAGAAAAATGAATAAGCCACACATCAAATGGATTATACACCATGATCAAGTAAGATTTATCCCTAGACTACAAGTGTAATTTCAACAGATACAAATCAATTAATGTACATACCACATTAACAGAATGAAGTATAAAAATCACACTATTATCTCAACAGATGCAGTGACAGGGTTGGACATAATTCAACACCCTTTTATGATAAAAATTCTCAATACACTATAAATAGAAATAAATTATTTTATGTAGTATTCAGACAAAAAGAAGCATGAAAGTATGTCATTTTCAGCAACATGGATGAAACTACAGGTCATTATGTTAAGCGAATAAACCAGGCACATAAAGACAAATATCACATTTTCTCACTCATACGGGGTAGTTTTAAAAAATGCTGATCTCATGGAAGTAGAGAGTAGAACAATATTTACCAAAGGCTGGGAAGGGTATGTGTGTTGGAGGCAGGGTGGTGGAGAGATAAGGGGAGGTAGGTTTATGTGTACAAATATGCGATTAGATAGAAGGAATAAATTCTAATATTTGATAGCGCAGTATGGTGACTACAGGTAACAATGTATTTTATATTTCAAAATAGCTGGAAGAGAATATTTGAAATGTTCCCAACACAATAAAATGATAAATGCTCAGGTGACAGATATCCTAAATACCCTGACTTGATCATTACACAGTCTATGTGTGTATCAAAATTTCACAATTATGCCAAAAATATGTACAATTATGTATCAATTACAAATTTGATAATAAAAATCTTATGCAATAAGAAGCAATTAGGAACAGAAATGTAAAAACCACATATGGCAAGCCTATAGCATACATCATACTCAGTTGTGAATAATTACAAACTTTTCTTCTACAAGGCAAGAATGCTCACTCTAGTCCTGGCCAGAACAATTAGCCAAGAAAAAAAAAAAAAAAGCCATCTAACTTGGAAAGGAAAGAGTAAAATTGTCCCTGATTGCAGATAACATTAACTTTTATGTAGAAAACACTAAAGACTCTAACAAAAAGTTGTTAGAACTAATAAATACATTCACTAAAGTTGCAGGATACTAAATCAACATACAAAAATTAGTTGTATTTCTACACCGTAACAATGTATCTTTAAGACTGAAAAATATTCCATTGTATCTAAAAGAAGGTAGCCAAAAAATTTTCTAAAAGCATCAAAGAAATAAAATACCTAGGAATAAACTTAACTAAAGAGGTAAAATATTAATCTTACAAATCTTTGTACACTGAACAGTACAAATATTGATGAAAAAAACTGAAAACACAAACAAATGGGAAGACATCCCATGTTCATAGATTTAAAGACTTACTTTTGTGAAAATGTCCATAATAAACAAAGTGATCTACAGATTCAATGCAATCCCTATGAATATTCCAATAGTATTTTTTATAAAATAAAGAAACAATTTTTTAGCCACATCAATCTTTAGAAAAAGGAACAAAGCTAGAGGCATAATGCTTGCCAATTTCAAAATAAATTGCAAAGCTACAGTAACTTATAAATTATGAAACAGGTATAAATATAAACATATAAATCAATGGAACAGAATGGAAAGCTCAGAAATAAATCCACCCATATACGGTCAATTGATCTTAGGCAAGGGTGCCAAGAGTACACAGTAAAGAAAAGATCATCTCTAAAGCAAATAGTATTGAGAAAACTGGACATGCAAATGAAAAAAATAAAATTAGACCCTTATCTTACACTACACACACACACACACAAATCCACTAAAATAAATTAATGTAATTCAATGCAAGATCTAAAACTGTAAAACTCCATGAAGAAAATATATGGAAAAAATGTCAAGATAATGATCCGGGCAATAATTTCATGTATATGATACCAAAAGTACAGGCAACAAAAGCAAAAATAAGTAAATGAGACTACAACAAGCTAAAAAGCTTCTGCAGACAAAGGAAGTAAGCAATACAATGAAAAGGTCACCTAAAATTGAGAGAAAATATTTATAAACCACCTGTACAATAATGAGTTAATTTCCAAAATATTTAAGAAACTCTTACAACTCAATAACAAAAATACTAATAATCTAATTTTAAAATAGGCTAAAGCCTTGAATAGAGATTTCTACAAAGAAGACATATAAATGGCCAAAAGGTAAATGAAAAGATGTTCAATGTCACTAATCATCAGAAAAATGCAAATTAAAACCACAATGAGATATCATCTCACACTTGTTAAGATGGCTATTACCAAAAAACAAAAGATGAGAATTATTGGTGAAAATGTGAAGCAATTGCAACTATTGTACCCTGTTGGTGAGAATGCAAAATAGTGTGACACGATGAAGAACAGTATGAAACCTTCTCAAAAAGATAGAAATAGAACCGCCATATGATCTAACAGTCCCACTTCTCCATATTTATTCAAAATTATTAAAATCAGAATATGGAAGAAATATTAGCACTCTCATATTCATTACAGGGCTATTTACAATAGCCAAGAGGTGGAAACAATCTAAATGTCCATCAGTGGATGGATGGATAAATAAATGTGGTATATTGATATGATGAGATTACTTAGCTTCAAAAAAAGGAAATTCTACATTATACAATAGCAAGCATGAATCCTGAGTGCATTATCCTAAATGAAATACGGCAGTCACAAAAGAACAAGAACTGCATGTTTCTACTTATATGACATATCTAATGTAGTCAAACTCATAGAATGTAGAATGGTGGTTGCCAAGGACAGAAGGTAGGGGAAAATGAGGAGCTGCTAATGAATGAGCATAAAGTTTTAGTTATGGAAGATAAATTCTAGAGTTCTGCTGAACAGCATTTTAGGGAGAAGCACAACATTGTACTTACACTTAAAGAATTGTATTATACACTTAAAATTGTGTTGAGTGCAGATCTCATCTTGTGTTATTATCACAATCAAATAAAATCTAAAAAAGCAAAAGGAAAAAAGAACTAACTGGGTCTTGCAAGATGTTGCCACAATTCTATTGACACTATAACTGGCCCTGAAACTTACACCAGGAGATGAAAACTGCAGCTTTGCTCAATTTGACTAAAGTATAATAGCATGGGAATCCTGGAAATAGGAGTTACTAAATAAGTTAAAATTTTTCTTCCTCCTCAGTTTTAACATTTGTGGGAAGGCTACAGAAGCAGCAGTTGTCTTGCCTTCAGTATGCTTCAGAATTTTTGTTACTTATCAGTTTCTTTTTTGTTTATTCAAATACACATCTTTTTTTTTAAATCTTTTGGAGATCAGACTCAAGTTCAATAGAGCTTAGATTAATATAAAAACACAAAATAATAACCAAATTTTAGTATTATACATTTATCTAATGTTTTCACACATATTATTATCAATCCGTGCAAGAGTCCTGTCAGATAAGCAAAATGGGTGTTAATGTTAATTCCATTTTGTAGAAAAGTCAGCTAAGATAGCAACTTAAATAAAGTTAGAATTTTAGAGAGATGTAGGACTCTAATCCTCAACCTCTGGTTCGGAGTATGTGTAGAACTGCCACTATACTGCTCTGAATTTATTAAGACAATAGGAAAAACACAGAATTTTTAGACAGATTTGGCAGTAGTAATGGCTTTCTAGTTAAATATTAATGAAAAAGGTAATTAAGTTTATTGGAACAAGCATTCCTTAGGAAGGATTTTGAAAAATATAAATCAGCATACAAACACAAATGTAATTAATACAGAATAGTGATTTTTCAGAAAAATACAATTGTTGATGGGGACTGAAAATGATATAATACATTATCATCAAAGTAGTGATGTTTGGAAGTATTTAATGCCTATTACCAAACACCTACCTTCTTCATAAGGCAGAGTTAGTAATTTTGAAAATCCACAGACAAAAAAAATCCTCTCTACAATTTAAAGAATTGAAAATAATGTGTATCTGTAAGGGGTGTTAGTTGCAAACAAGAAACAACACTCCCGATAATTAAAGCGGAAAATAAATTTATAAATGGATCACAGACACACCAGAAAAGCCAAAGAATCTGCCTAAAATATATAAGGATAAGCACATAAATAACATTGAGAATTTAACTAAAGAAGTCATATGTCTTTCGAAATGTGAGAGAGAATGAAGTGGTCCATAGGCACTGCATTGGTTTCCTAGGGCTGTTATAACAAAGAACCACAAACTGGGTGGCTTAGAACAACAGAAATTTATTGTCTCATAGTACTAGAGGCTAGAATCCCAAATCAAGTTGTCAGCAGGGCCACACTCCCTCTAAAATATGTAGAGGAAGCCTTCCTTATATTTTCCTATTTTCTATGTGATCTGCTAGTAATCTTTGGCTTTCCTTGGTCTATAAACGCACCACTCCAATCCTCTGTTTTCATATGGCATTCACCCTGCGTGTCTTCACATCAACTTCCTTCTGTATGTGTCCATCCCTGTGTCTAAATTTCTCCTTTTGTAAGGACACCAGGCATGTTGGATTAGGGCCCACCCTAATGACCTAATTTTAATTTGATTACCTCTGTAAAGATTCTGTTTCTAATTGTCACATTCTGAGTTAGGGAGTTAGGACTTCAACATATTTGTTTTGAGGGCACACAGACCAACACATAATAATCATTAAAACAAAAACAAAAGCAAATTGTGGGCCAGGCACAGTGGCTCACACCTGTAATCACAGCACTTTGGGAGGCCAAGCCAGGAGGACGACTTGAGCCCAGGAGTTTGAGAACAGAAAGACCAGGCAACATAGTGCAAGCCCATCTCCACCAAGAAATTAAAAAATCAGCTAGGCATGGTGGCTCACACCTGTAGGCCCAGCTACTCAGAAGGCTGGGGTGGCCGGATAGCTTGAGCCCAGGAGTTTGAGACTACAGTGAGACATAACTGTACCACTGCACTCCAGCTTGGACAACAGAGTGAGACCCTGTCTCAAAATGAAAACAAACAAATTATGGTAAGATCTTGTAACAAAGAATCACAAAACAAAATTTAAAAATCAATATAATTTGAAAAGTTTCTAAAAACTACAAAGTACTTTGAAATAAAATGAACAATTCCTTTTCTGCATCTATTGAGTTAATCATGTGGTTTTTGTCATTGGTTCTGTTTATGTGATAGATTACATTTATTGATTTGTGTATGTTGAACCAGCCTTGCATCCTAGGTATAAAGCCAACTTGATCGTGGTGGATACACTTTTTGATGGGCTGCTGGATTCGATTTGCAAGTATTATATTGAGGATTTTCTCATTGTTGTTCATCATGAATATTGACCTGAAGTTGTCTTTTTTTTTGTTGTGTCTCTGCCAGGTTTCGGTATCAGGATGATGCTGGCCTCATAAAATGAGTTAGGGAGGATTCCCTCTTTTTCTATTGTTTGGAATAGTTTCAGAAGGAATGGTACCAGCTCCTTTTTGTACCTCTGGTAGAAGTTGGATGTGAATCCGTCTGGTCCTGTACTTTTTTAGATTGCTAGGCTATTAATTACTGACTCAATTTCAGATCTTGTTATTGTTTTTTTCAGGGATTCGACTTCTTCCTGGCTTAGATTTGGGGAGCGTATGTGTCCAGGAATTTATCCTTTTCTTCTAGATTTTCTAGTTTATTTGCATAGAGGTGTTTATAGTATTCTCTGATGGTAGTTTGCATTTCTGTGGGATCAGTGGTGATATCCCCTATATCATTTTTTATTGCATCGATTTGATTCTTTTCTCTTTCTCTCTGTATTAGTCTGGCTAGTGGTCTATCTGTTTTGTTATTTTTTTTTTAAGAAAACAGCTCCTGGATTCATTGATGTTTTGAAAGATTTTTCGTGTCTCTATCTCCTTCAGTTCTGCTCTGATCTTAGTTATTTTATGTCGTCTGCTAGCTTTTGAATTTATTTGCTGTTGCTTCTGTAGTTCTTTTACTTTTGATGTTAGGATGCCAATTTTAGATCTTTCCTCCTTTCTCTTGTGGGCATTTAGTGCTGTAAATGTCCCTCTAAACACTGCTTTAAATGTGTCCCAGAGATTCTGGCACGTTGTGTCTTAATTCTCATTGGTTTCAAAGAACATCTTTATTTCTGCCTTCATTTCTTTATTCACCCAGTAGTCATTCAGGAGCAGGTTGTTCAGTTTCCATGTAGTTAGGCAGTTTTCAGTGAGATTCTTAATCCTGAGTTCTAATTTGATTGCACTGTGGTCTGAGAGACTGTTTGTTATGATTTCTGTTCTTTTGCATGTGCTGAGGAGTGTTTTACTTCCAACCATGTGGCCAATTTTAGAATAAGTGTGATAAGGTGCTGAGAAGAATGTATATGGTATTGATTTGGGTTGGAGAGTTCTGTAGATATCTATTAGGTCCGCTTGGTCCAGAGGTGAGTTCAAGTCCTGAATATCCTCGTTAATTTTCTGTCTTGTTGATCTGTCTAATATAGACAGTGAGTGTTAAAGTCTCCTACTATTATCGTGTGGGAGTCTGACACCCCTTCATGCTAAAAACTCTCAATAAACTAGGTATCAATGGAACGTATCTCAAAATAATAAGAGATATTTATGACAAACCCACAGCCGATATCATACTGAAGGGGCAAAAACTGGAAGCTTTCCCTTTGAAATCCGGCACAAGACAAGGATGCCCTATCTCACCACACATATTGAACATGGTATTGAAAGTTCTGGCCAGGACAATCAGGCAAGAGAAAGCAATAAAGCGTATTCAAATAGAAGTCAAATTGTCTCTGTTTGTAGATGACATGATTGTATATTTAGAAAACCCCACCATCTCAGCCCAAAATCTCCTTAAGCTAATAAGCAACTAACTTCAGCAAAGTCTCAGGATACAAATCAAATGTGCAAAAATCACAAGCACTCCTATACACCAATAACAGACAGAGAGCCAAATCATGAGTGAACTCCCATTCCAATTGCTACTAAGACAGTAAAATACCTAGGAATACAACTTACAAGGCATGTGAAGGACCTCTTCAAGGAGAACTACAAATCACTGCTGAAGGAAATAAGAAGGATACAAACAAATGGAAAAACATTTCATGCTCATGGATAGGAAGAATCAATATCATGAAAGTTGCCATACTGCCCAAAGTAATTTATAGATTCAATGCTATCTCCATCAAACTACCACTGACTTTCTTCACAGGATTGGAAAAAAACTCCTTTAAACTTCATATGGAACCAACAAAGAGCCTGCATAGCCAAGACAATCCTGGCCAAGAAGAACAAAACTGGAGGCATCACGCTACCTGACTTCAAACTATATGGCAAGGCTACAGTAAGCAAAACACCATGATACTGGTAGTAAAACAGATACATAGACCAATGGAACAGAACGGAGGCCTCAGAAATAACACCACACATCGACAACCATCTGATCTTTGACAAACCTAACACACACGAGCAATGGGGAAAAGATCCCCTATTTAATAAATGGTGTTGGGAAAACAGGCTAGCAATATGCAGAAAACTGAAACTGGACCCCTTCCTTACACCTTATACAAAAATTAACTTAAGATGGATCAAAGACTTAAACGTAAGACCTAGGACCATAAAAAACCTAGAAGGAAACCTGGACAATACCATTAGGACATAGGCATTGGTTAAAGACTTTGTGTCTAAAACACCAAAAGCAATGGCAACAAACGTCAAAATTGACAAATGGGATCTAATTAAACTAGAGAGCTTCTGCACAGTAAAAGAAACTATCATCAGAGTGTACAGGGAACCTTCAGAATGGGAGAAAATTTTTGCAATCTATCCATCTGACAAAGGGTTAATATCCAGAATCGACAAAGAAACAAATTTACAAGAAAAATCAAACAACCCCATCAAAAAATGGGCAAAGGATATAAACAGACACTCTTGAAAAGACGACATTTATGCAACCAACAGAAAAAATGAAAAAATATTAATCATCACTGGTCATTAGAGAAATGCAAATCAAAACTACAATGGGATACCATCTCATGCCAGTTACAATGGTGATCATCAAAACGTCAGGAAACAACAGATGCTGGAGAGGTTGCAAAAAGATAGGAATGCTTTTACATTGTTGGTGGGGCTGTAAATTAGTTCAACCACTGTGGAAGACACTGTGGCGATTCCTCAAGGATCTAGAACTAGTAACACCATTTGACCCAGCCATCCCATTACTGGGCATACACCCAAAGGATTATAAATCATGCTGCTATAAAGACACATGCACACGTATATTTATTTTGGTACTATTCACAATAGCAAACACTTGGAACAAACCCAAATATCCATCAGTGACAGACTGGATTAAGAAAATGTGGCACATACACACTGTGGAATACTATGCAGACATAAAAAAGGATGAGTTCTTGTCCTTTGCAGAGACATGGATGAAGCTGGAAACCATCATTCTCAGCAAACTACCACAAGATCAGAAAACCAAACACTGCATGTTCTCACTCATAAAAGGGAGTTGAACAATGAGAACATTTGGACACAGGGAGGGGAACATCACACACCTGGGCCTGTTGGGGGTTGGGGGGATAGGGCAATCATAACATTAGGAGAAAAACCTAATGTAGGTGATGGGTTGGTGGATGCAGCAAACCAACATGGCACGTGTATACCTATGTAACAAAACTGCACGTTCTGCACATGTAACCCAGAACTTAAAATATAATTACATAAATAAATAAGAAATAAAGTGAACAAAAGATATACAAAAAGTGTAAACACTGAAAACTCCAAAACATTGCTAAATAAGACCTAAAGAAGATTTTTAAAATCCTAAATAGATATGCCATTTTCATTGATTTGAAGACCCCAGTATTGCAAAGATTATTCTTCTAAAATTGGGGTATTAATTCAACAAAATTTCCAGCACATATTTCTATGACTTGACTAATTGATGCTAAAATTTACATGAAAATGCAAAGAAACTTAAAAGTTATCTTTAAAACCTAAAAAATATTTTTAGACAAAGGATAACAAATTTGGAGGAATATCCTTATGCTACAATTTAATATAAAGCTGCATTAATTCATATAATGTGGTATTGTAGAGTCTGTATATTAGTCCTTTGTTGGATGCATAGTTTCTGGATATTAGTCCTTTGTTGGATGCATAGTTTGCAAATATATTCTCCAAGTCTGTACGTTGTCTGTTTACTCTGCTGATTGTTTATTTTGCTGTGCAGAAGCATTTTTAGTATAATTAAGTCCCATTTATGTATTTTTGTTTTTATCTCATTTGCCTTTTGAGGTCTTAGTCATAAATCTTTGCCTACGCCCAAGTTCTGAAGAGATTTTCCTAGGTTTTCTTCTATGATTTTTATTGTTTCAGTTATTACATTTAAGTCTTTAATCCATCTTGAGTTAATTTTTGTATATGGTGAGAGATAGGGGTCTAGTTTTATTCTTTTGCATGTGGCTATCCAACTTTTTCAGCACCACTTATTGAATATGGTGTTCTTTCTCCAGTGTATACTTTTGTCAGCTTTGTCACAGACCAATTGGTTTTGGGTGTGTGACTTTATTTCAGGGTTCTCTATTCTGTTTCATTTATCTATGTCTCTATTTTTATATTGGTACAATGCTCTTTTGATTACTATACCCTTGTAGTATCATTTGAATTCAGGTAATGCGATGCCTCCAACTTTGTTACAGTTTTGCTTAAAATTGCTTTATTTAGGCTCCATTTTGGTTTCATATAAATTTTAGGATGAAATCCAGAATCTATAAGGAAGTCAAACAACTCAACAAGAAAAAGGCAAGTACCCTCATTAAAAAGTGAGTAAAGGGCAAGAACCGACATTCCTCAAAAAAGACATACAAATGGCCAAAAAACATGAAAAAATGCTCAACATCACAAATCATCAGAGAAATGCAAATTAAAATAACAGTGAGATGCCATCTCACACCAGTTAGAATGGTTATTATCAAAACGTCGAAAAACAACAGATGGTAGAAATGCTAAAAAAGGGAAACACTTACACACTGTTGGTAGGAATGGAAATTAGTACAACCTCTATGGAAAACAGCGTTGAAAGTACCCAAGCAACTAAAAATAAAACTACCATTTGACCCAGCAACCCCACTACAGGGTATTTACCCAAAGGAAAATAAATTGTTACATGCAAAAGACACTTAAATGTGCTATATATATACACCATGGAATACTACACAGCCATAAAAAAGAAAAAAATTATGTCTTTTGAAGCAACATGAATGGAGCTGGAGGCCATTATCCTAAGGGAAGTAACTCAGAAACAGAAAACCACATATCTCATATTCACATTGGGTACACATGGACATACATACAAGGGGTAATAACAGACATTGAAGACTACAAAAGAGGGGAGGACAAAAAAGGGGTAGGGTTGAAAAATCACCTGTTGGGCACAACATTCACTGTTTGGATGATGGGTACACTGGAAGCCCAAAGTCCACCACTATGCAATATATCATCTAACAAATCTGCACCTGTACTCCCTGAATTTATAAAAATACAAATAAAAAAGAGAGTGAGGACCGATGAATAGATTGTTAAAACAGAAAAACCATTCAGAAATAGTCCCACACACACATATATATTTTTATTTTCCAAGAGCTTTACTGAATTACGGTTGACATATGATAAATTTCATGTATTTCATATATAAGATTTGATAATTTTTAACATGTATGTGTGTATATATATATCTGAAATCATCACTATAATTAAAATAACTAATATTCATCACCTCTAAGAATTTTCTTATGTCCCTTTGTATTTTCTCCCTTTTGCCATTTCATGTCGTCCCTTGCCCTGATCCCCATGAAAGAACTGATCTGATTTTCTGTCACTCTAGATTGGTTTGTACTTTGTAGAATTTTAAATAATGGAACATAAACTTGGAGGAAGTATTCTAGAATGTCTACTTAGCATATTAAGATTTACCAATGTTACTTATCAATAGTTCTTTCCTTTTCATTTCAAAGTAATGTTCTATTTTATGAATATGCCAAAGTTTGCCCATTATCTGTTGATAAACATTTGAATTGTGTCTAGCTTGAGGCTTCCACAAATAAAGGTATTATGAACATTCATGTGCAACCTTTTGTATGTACATACATTTTAATTACCTTTGGGTAAGTGCTGATAGAAGAATGGCTAGATCACCTGGCAGCTGTAGGTTAAATTATTTTAAAAATTGCTACCAATGAGCTTCTTCACAGAATTGGAAAAAACTGCTTTAAAGTTCATATAGAACCAAAAAAGAGCCCGCATCTCTAAGACAATCCTAAGTCAAAAGAACAAAGCTGGAGGCATCACGCTACCTGACTTCAAACTATACTACAAGGCTACAGTAACCAAAACAGCATGGTACTGGTACCAAAACAGAGATATAGACCAATGGAACAGAACAGAGTCCTCAGAAATAATACCACACATCTACAGCCATCTGATCTTTGACAAACCTGAGAGAAACAAGAAATGGGGAAAGGATTCCCTATTTAATAAATGGTGCTGGGAAAATTGGCTAGCCATAAGTAGAAAGCTGAAACTGGATCCTTTCCTTACTCCTTATACGAAAATTAATTCAAGATGGATTAGAGACTTAAATGTTAGACCTAATACCATAAAAATCCTAGAGGAAAACCTAGGTAGTACCATTCAGGACATAGGCATGGGCAAAGACTTCATGTCTAAAACACCAAAAGCAATGGCAGCAAAAGCCAAAATTGACAAATGGGATCTCATTAAACTAAAGAGCTTCTGCACAGCAAAAGAAACTACCATCAGAGTGAACAGACAACCTACAGAATGGGAGAAAATGTTTGCAATCTACTCATCTGACAAAGGGCTAATATCCAGAACCTACAAAGAACTCAAACAAATTTACAAGAAAAAAACAAACAACCCCATCCAAAAGTGGGCAAAGGATATGAACAGACATTTCTCAAAAGAAGACATTCATACAGCCAACAGACACATGAAAAAATGCTCATCATCACTGGCCATCAGAGAAATGCAAATCAAAACCACAATGAGATACCATCTCACACCAGTTAGAATGGCGATCATTCAAAAGTCAGGAAACAACAGGTGCTGGAGAGGATGTGGAGAAATAGGAACACTTTTACACTGTTGGTGGGAGTGTAAACTAGTTCAACCATTATGGAAAACAGTATGGCGATTCCTCAAGGATCTAGAACTAGATGTACCATATGACCCAGCCATCCCATTACTGGGTATATACCCAAAGGATTATAAATTATGCTGCTATAAAGACACATGCACACGTATGTTTATTGCAGCACTATTCACAATAGCAAAGACTTGGAATCAACCCAAATGTCCATCAGTGACGGATTGGATTAAGAAAATGTGGCACATATACACCATGGAATACTATGCAGCCATAAAAAAGGATGAGTTTGTGTCCTTTGTAGGGACATGGATGCAGCTGGAAACCATCATTCTTAGCAAACTATCACAAGAACAGAAAACCAAACACCGCATGTTCTCACTCATAGGTGGGAACTGAACAATGAGATCACTTGGACTTGGGGAGGGGAACATCACACACCGGGGCCTATCATGGGGAGGGGGGACGGGGGAGGGATTGCATTGGGAGTTATACCTGATGTAAATGACGAGTTGATGGGTGCAGTACACCAACATGGCACAAGTATACATATGTAACAAACCTGCACGTTGTGCACATGTACCCTACAACTTAAAGTATAATAATAATAAATAAATTTTTTAAAAAAATTGCCAAACTGTTTTGCTGATGGATTTACTATTTTACATTCCTATCAAACTGTGAAGTTCCAGTTGCTACCTATCTTTACGAATAATTGGAATTACCAGACTTGAATTTTAGATGGTATAATAGGTATGTTCTGGGATCTCTCTCTCTCTCTCTCTCTCTCTCTCTCTCTCTCTCTCTCTCTCTCTCCCCCCCCTTCCTCTCCCTCCCGCTCTCTGTCTTTCTTTTTGGAGTCTCATTCTGTTGCCCAGGCTAGAGTACAGTGGTGCCACCTCAGCTCACTGCAATCTCCGCCTCCCGGGTTCAAGTGATTCTCCTGCCTCAGCCTCCTGAGTAGCTGGGACTACAGGCATGTGCCACCACACCCAGTTAATTTTTGTATTTTTAGTAGAGAAAGGGTTTCACCATGTTGGCTAGGCTGGTCTCGAACTCCTGACCTCAGGTGATTTGCCTGCCTCATCCTCCCAAACTGTTGGGGTTACACGCAGGCATGAGCCACCGCATCCAGCCTAATATGTATTTTTCTAATATCTAATAATCCTGAGCATCTTTTCATTTTGTTTCTTGCCATTCATCTATATCTGTGGTGAAATGCCTGTTCAAATATTTTTCCCATTTCTTTGTTGTTTTATTTGTTGTTTAAAGCTTTGGAATGTTTTAAAATACTCTGGGCACAATTATTTTATCAGATACATTTGAAAACATTTTATCCCAATCTGTGATTTGATTTTTTATTCTCTTCAGCAATGATTTTCAAAGAGCGGAAACTCCTAATTATCATTAAGTTCAATTTTTCAAATTTGTCATTTAGCATTCATTTGCTTTGATGTCTCAGCTAAGAAATCTTCCCTAAACCGAAGTCACAAAAATTTGCTCCTATGGTTTTTTCTATAAGTTTCAGAGTTTTAGGTTTTAAATTTAGGCCTATAATCTATTTCAAGGTTTTTTTTTTATATTTATGAGTTTGTATATATGTATGAGTTTGAAATGAAGTTGATTATATTTTTCGTATGGATATCCAATTTTTCTAGAACATTTTTAGTGGAAAACTCACTAAAGTGTCTATGTACCTTTATCAAAGCTCAATTGACCACATATGTATAAATCTATATCTAGACTTTCTACATTTTCAAAAATAATTTAGTTAATTTAGATCTTTTGCATCTTCATATAAATTTAAAACCAGCTTGTCAATTTCTACAAAGGGTGACTAGAATTTTTATTTGTATTGCATCAAATATATGGATCATTCTTGCATAAAATAGATATCTTAATAATATCTAGTCTTCTAATCCATACTACTTATTTAGGTCTTACTTAATATCTCTCAGTAGTATTTTATAGTTTTCAGTGAGCAAATCTTGCACATTTTTTATCAGATTTATCCTTGTCATATTTTAGTGCTTTTGTAATAATATTATCCCACAATTTTAGTTTGATTATTGTTAGTATATAGAGATACACTTTATTTTTGCATATTGAATTTGCATTCTTATTCTGAAAACTTTTTTGTAGATGATAGTAAATTTTCTACATAGAGAATTATGTTGTTTGTGAATCAACATAGATGTACTTATTACTTTCCACACTAGATGCTATTTTTCTCTTTGGTTTCTTTTCCTATTGCATGACCTAGAACCTCATGTATATTGTTGACTAGAAATGGTAAGAACAAATATTCCTGGATTGTGTCTGATCTAAAGAGAAAATCAGTCTATCATGATAAGTGTGACATATTTTATTTTTTCATATGTATTTTTTTATTTTAATATAAAAATTAACATTGATTAATGTTCAAATGTAAAGTGACCTTTCATTGCTGATATGAGCCCCACTTGGTCATGATGCATTTATCCTTACATGCTCTTGAATTAATTTAGCTAAAATTTAATTTGGAGAGAGAGAGAGAAAGTATGTGAGTGTGGGTATGTTGCATATGTGTGTGTGTGTCCACAAGGGCTACTGATGTGTTTTACATCCCTTACCCCTATCTGTTTTTGATATCAGGTTAATGTTGGCATTAGAGCATGAATTGGAAAGTAGTCCCTTCTCTTTAATTTTCCAGAAGAATTTTAATTATTCTGTTTTAGATGTTTGGTATAATTCACCAGTGAAATCACCTCAATCTGATGCCTAATTTGTAGAAAAGATTTTAAGTACACATTCTTTTGGTTAGAAGATGTAGAGCTAGTAAGGCTATCTATATTTTTTTGAATTAGCTTTGGCAGTTTGTGGTTTCTAAGGTTTTTAAAATTTTGTCTAATATTCAAATGTATTGGCATAAAGTTACTCACAAAACTTCTCTGCTATTCTTGTAATATTCATAGAATAAGTAGTTATGGTACCTCTCCCATTCCTAATACTGATACTTTGTGTCACCTTTATTTATTCATTCTACCTATGTTTATCAATATTATTGATTATCTAAAGAATACTTGTTTTGATTAATTTTTTATTCACTATTTTTCTATTTTCTATTCCATCTCTTTCTACCCTAGTCTTTATTATTTTATTCTTATAAGTTTGAGCTTAATTTGCTCTTTTGTTTCTAGTTATTTTTTCAAAGGATGAAACTGAAGTTATTGATTCAATAACTTTTTTATTTTTATTATGGGCATTTAGTGCTGTAGATTTTTTTTTTGAAATACTACTTTAGCTGTATCTCATAAATTTTGATATATTATATTTTTATTTTATATACAATATTTTCTATTTTTTCTTCAGATTTCTTCTTTGAACCATAAGTAATTTAGAGACATGATATTTAATTTCCAAATATTCTGGAGGAATTTTTTAGTTATCTTTCACCATTAATTTGTAATTTCATTTCATTATTAATAATAAAATACTGATTTTACATTTTATTTATAGCCATAAGGCATAGTTTATATTAAATTCTTTTGAATTTATTGAGATTTGTTTTACGTTCTAGAAGCTGGCTAACATTTTCTATAGTGATCCAAATGGTAACTATTTTCGGCTTTGGGGCCATATGGTCTCTTTGTGCCACTCAACTCTGTTCTTGTAGAACAAAAGAAGTCACAGAAATACATATATTAATGAGCATGGATATATTCATTGAGACTTCCATTTACAAAAATAGGCAGTAGGCCAAATTTTGCCTACAGATGGCACTTAGCTGATCCTGGTGGAGAATATGGTCTACTTTGTTAAATGCTCTGTCTCCACAGGAAATGAAAATGTATTCTTCTGTTTGGGTAGACTAGTCGTAAAGTGACGATTAGGTAAAGTTGGTTAATGATGTCATTCAAGTTCTTATTAGTTTTCTAGTTTTTAAATCAACTATTGAGAGAAGAATGCTTAAAGCATCATTTATCACTGAATTGTGTAATTTAAATTTCAGATTTTATTAGTTTTTACTTTGTGTGCTTTAAATCTCTGTTATTAGATACATCTAGGATTATTCTCATAAAATAACGGCCTCATTGCTGTGAAGTAACCCTCTTTTTTTGTTTTTTGCCCTAAAATTTACTATGCCAGATATTTATGTACTCATCTGCCATTCTTCTAACATTAGCATAATTTATATTCTTCAAATTATATATATAATATATATATTTTATATATATTATATATTATATATATTATATATATATTTATATATATTATATATATTATATATATATTTTATATATATATATATATATATATTTTTTTTTTGAGACGGAGTCTTGCTCAGTCGCCCAGGCTGGAGTGTGGTGGCATGATCTCGGCTCACTGCAAGCTCCGCCTCCCGGGTTCACGCCATTCTCCTGCCTCAGTCTCCCGAGTAGCTGGGACTAAAGGGGCCCGCCACCATGCATAGCTAATTTTTTGTATTTTTAGTAGAGACGGGGTTTCACCGTGTTAGCCAGGATGGTCTCGATCTCCTGACCTTGTGATCCGCCCGTCTCGGCTTCCCAAAGTGCTGGGATTACAGGCGTGAGCCACCGCGGGATATCTTAATGAAATAATATGCTTGAGTCTTGTTTTATCATTCAACTTGACAGTTTCTGTCTTTTAATTGAGTGTTCCAATGATGTACATTTCTTGTATTTATTGATATAGTTGCATTAATTCTATCTTGCAATTTGTTTTTATTTACTATCAATTTTGGTTCTTTTCTTCTGCTTCTGCCTTCCTTGTGATTAAATAATTTTAAAATGATCTTTCTTTATCTTTATTATTGATTTTTAGACATAAATCTTACGATTTTTTTACTGGACTTTAGGGTTTACAGTATGTATCTGTAATTTATCACATTCAACCTTGAAATGATATTCCATCTTACATATGGCATAAGAACCTTACAATGCTATAATTCTTTCTCTTCTCTCTTATTCAGTGAGCTACTATTATTATGTTTTATTATTTTATGTATAACAGCCACAGTATATTGTTATCTTGCTTTAAATAGCCAATTATTTTAAAAGAAATTTAAATAATAAGAAAAAAGTTGTTTCAATATTTATTCACATAATTACAATTTCTAGTGTTCTTTCTTCCTATTTGAAGATCTAGATTTTTTTTTTTTTTTGCCATCATTTTCCTTCTGTACCAAGAACTGCCTTTAGCATTTGTTGTACTGAAGGTCTGCAAATAGTAAATTCCTATGTATGGTTTTTGTGTGTTGGAATAGTCTTCATCCGACTTTTGTTTTTTTAATTAATTTTTATTCAGGTATAATGCATATAAAATTCTAAACTTTGAGTGCACAGCTCGATTACTTATGTATACACACATATAATTAACTGTCTTCCAAATCAGGATATAGAACATTGGTACAGCATGAATTACAGCCCCTTTGGACATTTTTCGAGTCAATAACATCATATATCATCATTAATTAGTTTTCCCATTCTTCAACTTTCTATAAATAAAATCATGCATTATGGTCTCTTTTGTATCTGGCTTACTGCAAGTATGACAGTTATTTTACTATTATTATTTATTTGTAGTATTCCATGGCTTGATACATCACAATTTATGTTTTCAGCTTTCTTACTGTTGATAGTTATTTTTATTGTTTATATCATTTGGTTATAATAAAGAAGTTATGAACATTATTGTACATTTCTTTTGGTGTACGAATACACTGATGTTTCTTGAATATATACGTAGAAGTGGATTGCTAGATCATAGGATAACATACATTTAGCTTTAAGCATTGCTGACAGCTTTCCAAAGTATTTTTATCAAACCACACTCCATCTCTTAAATGAAAATTTCAGTTGCTCCATATTTTTACCAACATTTATTATGTTAAATAATTTTTTTATTTTATCTGTTGCAGTTAATGCATAGAAAAGGGTCTTGTCTTAACTTCACTTTATTTGATGACTAATTATACACTTTTGACTACGTTGATATTTATATCATACAGACACAATGCCACTTTAAGAACTGTGCCCATTAACAAATTGGGGCAATTTTCTCTCAATAATTTGTAAGAGTTCTTTATGTTTTCTCTTTTTTTGTTTGTTTGTTTAAATGCTAAAGATTTACTAATTAATTGTAATTATACCTAATAATTCTTTTATAATTTTAACTTTATTATAGACCAAAGCATACACATGTAGCTATGTTACATAGGTATATTGTGTGGCATTGAGGCTTGGGATCCCAGTGATCCTGTCACTCAAGCAGTAACCATAGTATACAACACCTGGTTCTTCAGCCCATGCCCCCTTCTTTCCTCAGTCATCTAATGGTTCCCAGTGTCTGTTCTTCTCACCTTCACATTTATGTGTATTTAGTACTTGGCTCCCATTTATAAGTCAGAACATGTGGTATTTGGTTTCCTGTTCTTGCATAACTCTGTTTTGTTCTCGCATCAAACCAGGTGCTTTGGTTTTCTATCCTAAGCATCTGTTTGCTTAAGATAATGGCCTCTAGCTCCATTCATTTTGCTACAAAGGACATGATCTCACTCATTTTTATGACAGCAGAGTATTTCATGGTGTATGTGTACCACATTATTTCCTTTATCCAAACCACTGTTGATGTGCATCTAGGTTGATTTCATGTCTTTGTTATTGTGAATAGCTCTGCAATGCACATATGGGTACATATATCTTTTTGACAGAATGAATTATTTTCCTTTATGTATATATCCAACAGTAGAGGATTGCTGGGTCAAGTTGTAGTTCTATTTCCAGTTATTGGCACAGTCTTCAATTTGTTTTCCACAGTGACTGAACTAGTTTGCATTCCCACCAATGGTGTATGAGTTGTATGAGTGTTCCCTTTTCTCTGCATCCTTGCTAACATCTGTTGTTTTTTGACTTTTTAATGATAGCAATTCTCACTGGTGTGAGATGGAAGCTCATTGTGGTTTTTATTTGCATTTCTCTAACGATTAGTGATGTTGAGCATTTTTTCATGTTTATTAGCCACTTGTACATCTTCTTTTGGGAAGTATCTGTTCATGTCCATTTTTTAATTGGATGTTTTGGTTTTTGCTTGTTCATTTGTTTACATTTCTTACAGATTCTGGATAATAGACCTTTGTCATATACATAGTTCGCAAATATATTCTCCCATTCTGTAGGTTGTTTATTCTCTTGATAGTTTCTCTTGCTGTGCTGAAGCTCTTCAGGGTAATTATGTCCCATTTGTCAACTTTTGTTTTGTTACAATTGCTTTTGGGGACTTAACCATAAACCCTGTGCCAAAGCCTGTGTCAAGTAAGACATTTCTTAGGTTTTCTTCTAGGATTTTGTATTAGTCAGGGCTCTCTAAAGGGACAGAACCAATGGAATATATATAGGGGAGTTTATTAAGTATTAACTTACATGACCATAAGGTCTTACAATAGGCTGTCTCCAGGCTGAGGAGCAAGGAGATCCAGTCTGAGTTCCAAAACTGAAAAACTTGGAGTCCGATGTTTGAAGGCAGAATGCATCCAGCACAGGTAAAGATGTAGGCTGGGAGACTAGGCCAGTCTCTCTTTTCACATTTTTCTGCCAGCTTATATTCTAGCTATTCTGGCAGCTGATTAGATTGTGCCCACTCAGATCATGGGTGGGTCTGCCTTTCCCAGCCCACTGACTCAAATGTTAGTCTCCTTTGGAAACATCACCACAGACACATCCAGGATCAATGCTTTGTATTCTTCAATCCAATCAAGTTGACACTCAGTATTAACCATCACAGACTTTTATAGTTTGAGGTTTTACATTTAAATGCTTAATGCATCTTGAGTTAATTTTTGCATATGGTGAGAGGTAGGGGTTAAATTTCATTCTTCTGCATGTAGCTAGCCAATTATCCCAGTACCATTTATTGAATAGGGGTTTCTTTCCCCATTGCTTATTTTTGTTTAAGATCAGATAGTTGAAGTTGTGTGGGCTTATTTCTGGGTTCCCTATTCTGTTACATCAGTCTATGTGTCTGCTTTTGTATCAATAACATGCTGTTTTGATTACTGTAGCCTTATAGTATAGTTTGAAGCTGGGCAATGTGATGCCTCTAGCCTTGTTATTTTTGCTTAGGATTGTTTTGACTATTTGGCATGTTTTTTTTGGTTCCAAACAAATTTTGAAATACATTTTTCTAATTCTGTGAAAAATGACACTGATATTTTGATAGGAATAGTGCTGAATCTATAGATTGCTTTGGGCAGCATAACCATTTTACTTATATTGATTCTTCCAATACATAAGCATGAAATATTTTTCTTTTTATTTGTGTCATCTGTAATTTCTTTCAGTAGTGTTTTGTAGTTCTCCTTGTAGAAATCTTCCACCTCCTTGGTTAGATGAATTCCTAATATTCCATTTTCTTTGTGGCTACTGTGAATATTGTTGTGTTCTTAATTTGGTCATAAGCTAGAACATTATTGGTGTATAGAAATGCTAATAATTTTTACATAATTATTGAGTATACTGAAACTTTACTGAATTCATTTATTCATTCCAGGAGCCTTTTAGCTGAGTCTTTATGGCTTTCTGATTTTTAGTTTTGAAATATATTTTCACCGGCATAGAATTCTACATTGGCATCTCTTGCTTATGTTGCTCTTTTAGTATTTTTAGGATGCTTCTTCAGTGCCTTTACGCTTTTCTTCCAATCAGAAGTTGGCTGTCATTCTTATCTTTGTTCCTCTGTTTATAATATATCCATTTTACATTAGCTGATTTTCTTTCTTTACTGGTTTCAAGGAATTTGACTACAATGTGCTTTAGTGTATATTCATTCATATTTCTTGTCCTTGAGATTTGTTGAGCTTCTTGGATATGAGGGCTTGTGTTTTTATCAAACTTGAAAATTATTCAGCCATTATTTTTCAAATACATTTTTCTTTTCCCCTTATTATCTTCTTTTATTTGGGAACTTTGGAGACTCTACATGAAGTTGTTCCTCAGTTCACTGATGCTCTTTTTATTCCAGTATTATTTCTCTATTTTATTTTTCATAATTTCCATTACCATGTCTTCAAATTCACTATCATTTTCAATTTAATATCTAATTTACATTTTTAAAATGTAAATGAAAAATATAACATAAATGAGACATTTAAAATAACTCACTCTTCATTTCAGTAATTCAAGTCATATCACATGCAGAATATGAAAAAAATAAATTCAGAAGTATAATTAATTCAAATACACTATTTCCCATTTTGTAAAATTACATATATTATACATTAGAAACAATAATTCTCTCTAAAAGCATTATACAGTACATGCTAGAGCAACAGGCAATATCTGGCATATAAAATTGCACTACAGGTCTTTCAAATTTGAAATTTTACTGGTATAATATAAAGACAAAGGTATATAGTCACTGCAGAATGCTCAAACTTTCCTGTAAGAACCATTGTTTTTCTTAACGTAGAATGATTAATACATATTCTACAACGGGCAGTTAGGTTAGAAATTCTATAGGGTATGCCTGGACATAATTTTCAAAGTATACAATAACACAAACAACTTTGTTAAGACCATGTTTCATTTGCTGGTTAATGGACAAAAGGCTATGTAAATTATTTTCAAGGATTTTGTTTAAAGTCTACGCTCATGAAAAGTTGGAAAGACAAATCACTGAAAGTTTTAATATATCTTACATAATTTTGTTGGTATGAAAATACAAATTAAATGTAAACAAAAGTCAATGATGATAATTTAATGCCAATCTATTTTATGTAATCTTCAGTTATATATAAAAGTTTCACAGTTCTGCTATTGTGAAAAAATATCAAATTGAATTACTATCTATTGAATTACTATCTACTATCTATTGATACAGGGCCTTCAAAACCTTATGTTAGCATTACGTTTCTTCATGGTTAATTGTGTTTTCTAATTTGAGATTACCAAAACTTTAAGAAAAAAAGGAAAAACAATATAAGGACAGTGTGTTCATAAACCATCAAATAATTTGCCTGGAACATATTATAAAACACAAAGAAACTTCACATATATATACAATGATCATTACGCATTACATACACTCAGGGGTGAATAAGTGTGTGCATGCATACACACACACACCCGCATGCACACACAGCCAGTCATAAAATAAAGCCTAATGAGGCACTGCTTCCAGTTCCATCTTGAGCTGTGCACTTTTTCTCACTTCATCAAATGAACAGTTTTTTGTTACCTTCCCATTCTTGAAGACAGTAGGGAGATCATGAACATATTCCTCAACATCTCCTTTCTCTTCTTCAAGTGTAACAAAATTGTCTGCTAGTATCCTATGTAAAGGTAGTTGACCCTTGGGGACTTTTTATTGGGATCAGCAAATGGGTCCTTGAAGGCGTTCATTCCAAAGCTCTTGGTTGCAACATAAGTAAACTTGAAGGAACAATTTCAGATATCTCTTGTTAATATGTAACACAGCTCCAACAGAACAGAAGGTAATATCTTTAATGTCCCATTTTTGTTTTTTGTTTCATGCCTTCTATTATTTTTGTAAGATATTAAATATCTACTCAATTCTATTGAATAACTCTAAAATAAGGTAGCACCATCTTTGGTGCTTTGAGTTTTCAACAACAGATTCCTCACCTAAAATATCTAAAACTTTTAATAGAATTTCCAGGGGATTTTCAGAATCAGACCTGATTATTATTGCCATCTCTGTATTTTGATACTATTAAATGTGTTAGATCTTCACTCTATATTCTCTCATATGCTTAACTGACCACAGATAGAGGCACTGATGAAAACTGTCACTATATGTTCAAAAGCATCTTTTACATGCTCTTTCTTCCAAACTGTTATGGTACTGTTTCTGCTACTGGAACACAATAGCTGCTTG
Source organism: Chlorocebus sabaeus (assembly GCF_047675955.1). Taxonomy (NCBI): domain Eukaryota; kingdom Metazoa; phylum Chordata; class Mammalia; order Primates; family Cercopithecidae; genus Chlorocebus; species Chlorocebus sabaeus. The sequence continues at coordinate 37,187,552 of NC_132926.1, read as the reverse complement.
AAAAGAAGAGTCTGGAATAGGATCTTTTGTTTAATCATATTTGTTATAAACTAAATGTTTGCACATTTTCAAAATCCATATGTTGAAATTCTAGCCTCCACTGCGGTGTTATTAGGAGGTAGGACTTTTGGAAGATAATTCTGGACATGAGGGTAGAGCCCTCATGAATTTAATTAATGCCTTTATAAAAGATACCCTGAATTGCTATCTAGTTTTCTTTCTATCATGTAAAGACACAAAAAGATGGCCATATATGAACCCAGAAAGAGGCCCTTACCAGACACTCAATTTTCTGGCACCTTGATTTCAGACTTCCAGTCTCCAGAACTGTGAGAAATAAATTTCTGTTGTTTATAAGGCATCCAGTCTATGGTTCCATGTTATAGTACCCAAAACAAAATTAGTATTAAGAATCAGGGATGCCGTTTTAACAAACACCTGAAAATGTGAAAGCAGCTTGGAACTGGGTAATGGGTGAAGGATGAAAAAGTTTTGAGGTGCATGCTTTAAAAAAGCCTATATTACTATGAATGGACCTTTAAAGGCAATTCTGGTGAGAGCTCAGAAAGAAAAGAACTGTAGAGAAAGCTTTCACCATACTCTTCTAGAGAATACCTGAGTAATTATGAACAGAACACTGCTACAAATATGGATAGTAAAGGCCATTCTGATGATACTTCGATGAAAATAAGGAGCAAGTTATTGAACAATGAAGAAAATATGATTATTGTAACAAAGTCACAAAGAATGTGGCTGAATTGTTTGTGTTGTAGTGTTTTGTGGAAGGTAGGACTCATAAGAAATGGCATTGGATATTAAGCTGAGGAGCTTTCTAAGTGAAGTGTTGAAGAAGCATCTTGGTTCCTTCCGCCTGTTTATAGTAAAATGTAAAAAGAGGGAAATAATTTGAAAATGAAATTGTTCAGCAAAAAGGAACCAGAACTTAAACAGCTGGAAAATACTCAGCCTATCAGTATTGTGAAAAGTAAGAAAGCATGTTCAGAAGAGAATACTAAGGGCGTGGCCAAGTAATTGTTCGATAAGCAGATTAGTATGAACCATAGTATGAACCAACTTAAATAACAATCTCAACAAAAGCCAGCAATAGAGATGGGATTATACCAGCAGAAAGAGTGCCAGCTGGGATTGAAGGAAACAAAGAAAATGGGACAAAATAAAGAAAGACTTAGATTTCTTAGACCCTGTAGAACCAGACAATAGAGCTATTAAACTGTGAACATGTATTATTGTTTAAGCTGAGAGCAGAAGAACTTCAAAGGAAATTCAGAGATCATCAAGGCTGCCACTCCTGCCACAGGCCAAAGGTGAACGGGCCTGCAGGGCACAGCTCTCCCACCTCCATTTCAAAGAGTGGGACCCATGCCCAGTGGAGCTGTGAGGGCAGGGCTGCCTGTTGAAGTCCTAGGTACATGACCCCCCACTGCTTGTGAAAGAGAAGAAAGGCATAGTGGAATCGCCACAGAAAGCCAAAATTGAACAGCACCCTGCCAAGCTGTGGAGGTGATATTCCTACCTCTGTGGGTCTGGAAGGTGGAACCTCCTCCACCCACGCTGGTCTATAAAGCAAACCTTCAAGCCGAAGAAGATTATTCTTGATCCTTAAAGTTTCGGGGTTCTTGTCTTGCTAGGTTTTTAGCTTGTTTGGTATTGTTCATTCCTTCCTTGTTTCTTATTTATCTCTTTTGGAATGGAAATGTCTATCCTATGCTTGCTCCACCATTGTTTTTGGAAGCACATAACTTATTTGGTTTCACAGGAATTTTGTCTCAATAATTTGCACCTTGAGTCTCATTAATAGTTGATTTAGATGATATTTTGATGAGACACTTGTGTTTAGACTTTAGAGTTGATGCTATAATGAGTTAAGAATTTGGGAACTGTTGGAGTAAAATTAGTGTGTTTTGCACGTAAGACAGGTGTGAATTTTGAGGAGCTGAGGATAGAGTATTATGGACTGAATGTTCTTGCAAATTCATATGTTGGCATCCTAACCCTCCATGTGATGGTATTAGGAAGGTATAGCTTTGAGGAGGTAATTTAGGTGATGAAGGTGGAAACTTCATGAATGAAATTAGTGCCCTAGTAATAGAAACTTCAGAGAACTATCTAGTCCTCTTCTATCAAGTGAAGATGCAATAAGAACAGGGCAGTCTACGACCCAGAAGAGGATTGTATTAGAGTTTTCCAGAGAAACAAAAACAACAGGATATCCACAGATAAATGGATATGTTAGGGAAATTGCATCATGCAATTACAGATGCTGAAAAGTCTCACAATATGCCATCTGCAAGCTGGAGAACCAGGGAATCCATTAGAGTGATTCAGTCCAAGTCCAAAGGATTGAGAGCCTGGGGTGCAGCTGGTACAAGTTTAAAGGTTAGAGAACCTACATGACCTGGATCCAGGAAAGAGAGAGAGAGAAAATTCACCTTTCCTCTGCCTTTTTGTTCTATTATGGCCCTCTGTTGATTATATTGTGCCCACCCAAACTGGGTGAGAATGAACCTCCTTTATTCAGTTCATTTATTCTAATGTCAGTCTCTTCTGTAAACACTCTCATAGACATATTCAGAAATAGTGATTTACCAGCTATCTTGGTATACTTTAATCTAGTCAAGTTGATACCTAAAATTAACCATCCCAAGGACCCTCACCAGAATCAGAACTTAGAGATAACCTGATCATAGACTTAAGCTTCCAGAGGTATAAAAACTAAATGTATTGTTAAGCTCCCAAATCTATGGTATTGTTATAGCAGCCAAACTAGGAGAGTATTTTTAAATTAAAAAAATTCCTGCTACTGTAACTGTCCCTTTGAAGTTAGAAAAAAATGAGCAGGCACTCCTATGCCAGCAGGCTCTTGGGAAGAGACTTGACTGTGGCCATAATCAGGTAACTTGTATTCCAGAACATTTAAGTTACTGGAAGTTTCTAACAAATATTTAGAATGTAGGCCAGCATTTTTTTCTTCTCCCTAGATTTTGTGGCCACTATGATTATATACAGGTTTGAATAATAATTATCTTAATCCAATCTGCATTTTTCACTGTGAAGAAAACATTTCTTCTGCAAGTGACAGAGCTCTCAGGAGTAGCTTTTACTTCTTGAGAGATGTTCATCATACTTTTCAAGAATGTCATTCCATCTCTTATAATTAAATATATCTCTTGGAAAATTAACTAGTCTTTAATCCTGCAATGACTAGTCTGCTGTTCATTCCATCTAGTGAATTTTTTATTTAACACATTGTAATTGTTATAAGTTTGATTTGGTCTCTTTTATATCTCTTATGCTTCTACCTACTATGCTTAAAATTTCTTTCAAGCTGTTGAATATATAGATATCTTGAATATTGACAACATTTTATTTTCTAACCCAGGTGGTAGATACTTGGTATCTGCTTCACATTATTTGTTAAACTTTACATTTATATTTTGTGTATTTTTCTGCATGTGTGTTATGTTTCAAAATAGAAGCTTAAATTCCTAACTCCATTTATTGAAGACATTATCTTTTACACATTGTGTATTCTTGCAAACTTAACAAAGATTAATCCACCATGTATTCCTGGGTTTATTACTGGACTCTGTAGTCTATACTGTTGGTCTATGTGTCTGTTTTTATGCCAGTATTATATTGTTTTGATTATCATAGCTCTATAATATAGTTTGAAATCAGAAAATAGGCTTTTTCTTTATTTCTCAAGATTGCTTTGGCTATTTAGTCTTTCGTGGTTCCATATTAACTTTAAGATTTTCTTATTTCTTTGAAAAATGCCATTGGGATTTTGATAGGGATTGCATTGAATCAGTAGATCACACTGAATAGTATAAACACTTTAACTATATAACTTTTTCTAATCCACTTACACAGAGTCCCCTCTCCTACCCTCCCGTCCCCTTCTCAGACAGACTCTCGCTCTGTTGCCCAGGCTGGAGTGTAGTGGTGCAATCTTGGCTGACTGCAAACTCTGTCTCCCAGGTACAAGTGATTCCCCTGCCTCAGCCTCCTGAGTAGCTGAAATTACAAACATGTACCACCATGCCCAGCTAATTTTTGTATTTTTAGTAGAGACGGTTTCACCACATTGGCCAGGCTGGTCTCAAACTCCTGACCTCAGGTGATCCGCCCAACTCCGCCTCTCAGAGTGCTGGGATTATAGGCGTGAGTCACCGTGCCCGCCCATTTTTTGTCTTCAATTTCTTTTACCAGTTTATTATCATTGTCAGTATAGAGATCTTTTACCTGCTTGGTTACATTTTTTCCTAAGCTAAAAAGCTTCTGCACAGGAAAGGAAACAATTGACAAAATGAAAAGGAATGAGAGAAACTATTTGTAAACCACATATCTGATAAAGGGTTCATATGCAAAATATATAAGTAACTCACACAACTCAATAGCGAACAACAAATAAACCAATAAAATTATGGACAAAGAACCTGAATAGACTTTAAAAAGAAGGACATACAAATGGCCAATGGGTATATGAAAATGTGCTCAATATCAGTAATCATCATGGAAATGCATACCAAAACTACAGTAAGATATCGCTTCATACCTGTTAGAATTGCTATTATCAAAAAGACAAAAGACAGCAAGTATTGGCAAGGCTACTAAGGTAAGGGAACCCTAGTACACTGTTGGTGGGAATGTAAATTGGCATACCCATTATAAAAAACAGTATAAAGTATCCTCAACAAAATTAAATGTGTAACTACCATAATATCCAACAATTATACTTCTGTGTGTATATACAAAATAAAATCAGTATCTCAAAAAGATCTCTGCACTCCAATCTTCTTTGCAGCATCATTCAGAATAGCCAAGATACAGAATCAATTTAAGTGTCCATCAACAGATGAATCAATAAAGAAATTGTAATCATTAGACGAGTGTCAGGATGACCAAGTACTCTAAGAAATTGTGTCTCACATATATATACATATATACACACAACTGAATATTTTTCCATCATAAAAGGAAGGAAAACTTGCCATTTGTGTTAAAGTGAAAAGCCAGAGGATGCTATGCTAAGTGAAATAACCCAGCACAGAAAGACAAATATTACATGATTTCACTCACATATGGAATCTAAGAAAGTTGAACTCACAAGCTGTGAGTAGAATGGTGGTTACCACAGCTGAGAGGTGTGAAAAATAAGGAAATGTTGATCAGATGGTATAAACTAATATGATAGGTAAGTTCAGTAATCTAATGTACAGCATCACAGTTGTATGTAATCATCATGGATTGTGTACTTGAAATTTGCTGAGAGATGTTGTGTTCTGTCTCACACACATACAGACACACACAAAAGGTAACAATGTGAGGTGAAGGAAGTATTATTTAACTTGATTGTGGTAATTATTCTGGAATGCATACATATATAAATTTTCATTTGTCCATTATACTTCAATAAAGCTGTAAAATCTTATTAAAAAATAAAGTAGGTAGTTTAGTGTTTCAGTCATTATATAAGCTCCACATTCAAAACATATTCCAAACCATGTTTCACAACCTTTCCACTATTCCACTGACCCAAGCCTTCATTCATTAACTTTTTAGCAGCGTTAGCCACCCACCTGGACTTCCTTCTGCCCCTATTCCTCTAGAGTTCACTTTTGACTCAAAAGCTAATGCCATTATTTTAAAATACAAGTTAAATCATATCATTTCTCTGCTCAAATCTCACTGATTTTTCACCTCATTCAGAATCAGAGTTAAGGAGTTTTCATGGTCTACAAGACCTTCAATGATCTGGCATCCTGTTCTCTCTCTTCTTTCTTCAAATGTACTCCCTCTACTTTAGCCATAGTATCCTCCCTTCTGTTCCTCTAACTCACTGAATATCCACCTGCTTTGGAGACATTGCTTTTACAACATCCTCTGCCTAGAACACTCTTCTCACTGGCACCCCCATAGCACACTCCTTTATTTCCATCATATCTATATTAATATTTTATCTTTTTGGTGAGACTTTTCTGCTTTCCTTATTTAAACCAATCCGCTTTCACTGGTATCCTCTATTATTCACTACTCTGTTATATATGTCTATCATACTGTATATTTTATTTTTATTTTTTTGCCTTTCTGAAACTAAAACATAAATCCTATGAGGGAAATGATTTTTGTCACTTCTTAAAAATTCATTGATTGACTCCCAGTGCCTATATCAGTACCTGTTATACAGTATGAATTCAATAAACATTTGTTGAATACTCTTAGTTATAATTCTCTACTTTCAGGTATTTTATCCTCCTTGAAATTAAAAAAGAACCCAAGCCTCCATTACTTATGTCAGTGGCTTGTACGTAATATGCAATTAATACATTGTTTATTGAATGAATAACACTATACCTAGCTTGTGGCATTGTAGTCCTCTTATCCTAATGGCTACAGATGGGAAGTAGGAGTGTGCACTCTGAGGTTCTATTCCTGGATTTTTCTCTGATTGCATTCAACATACATGAATATTCAGTAGCTGTTTATTTCGGGATCTAAATATCAAACACTCATTTAGTAAAATGTTGGTATGGAAAGCACTGGACAAACCACTGAAGATTAAAATAAAGACTACATTTTCTTCCAAGCTCCCAAAATATGCCTGCAAAATGAAATGTGTCCCTGCATTCCACAGTGTACTGCTAAACGTGCATTTGCATATGCAGATGCCAAATTCTTCTGACAGATCAGTTAATTGCAAACACAAAACAGCCACTGAGGACATATTTACTTCCCTTGTAAAGGCCAGTACAGTTGTGTGGGCCATAAATGAATGCATGCTGCTGGATTTGCAGGAATAGTTTCACAGACTGGAAATTATTACCTCTTCACTGAAATAGATTAGGAAGCAGTTGCTGTCAGTTGTATAGGCTTCTGTTTTCTCAAACAGGAAACATTGCTTGTTTTCCATGAAAGTATGCTACTGGTCACAGAAAACTACCCGGTATGCTTAAACCCTATTAGTCTGGAATGGCAGCACTCACTCACCTGTCTTTAATTATACCTGATGGCATTTTGAAAGTCCTGGAAAAAGCCAATTGCTCTTGCTCCCAGATTATATAGAGTCTATAACGGCTACAGTGCTGGAGTGGAGTTCTTGACGTTACTCCAGACAGTCAAAGTCCCTTTTAAAATAGTCACTGGTTCTGTAACAGGACTTACGTATATATAGCCTGATCAATGTGAAGCATAACAGAACTAGTATGTCCCATATTGTATGAGTCTATTGAAAATATTCATAAAATGTTAGAGCAGGCATCTAACATTTTATGAATATTTTCAATAGACTCATACAATATGGGACATAGAGCAGATGCCTGCTCTAACATTACCACTTTACAGATGGGATAAAGTAGCCCCCAAAAGGTGAAGAGATTTTTCCAAAGTCACAGAGCTAATTACTAACAGAGTAGGGATTAAAACTCAGGATGCCTGACTTCTGATACTATGCTCTTTCCACTGTATTACTTTCAGTCATAGGCCTACCTGTTAGCCATACTGGTTCTGAAATATTTCCATTATTTGAAAGTCACCCAAGGAGCAAATTAAAATGTTGATCTTTGAAGCTGTTCCCTACCCGCTAGAGACTCTAATTTGAAAAGTAAGTGACAGAGCCTCAGAATTGTTTTGGCATGTACCCTAGGGGAATCTGATGTAGACAGCATCAGGCCACAACTTGAGAAATGTGGGTAAGTGACAGGATACCACTATGGAAGATGTGTAGTACATAGATTAGTATCATCACTGTGGAGCCAAAAGACAAAAGACTTGCATTTGCATTATTGGTTTTGTGACTTACTAACCATGATCTGCATTTGAATGAATTTATTATTCAGCTTGAGTCTGTTACCTATCTGTAAAATGGGAATTAATTGGGAAATATTGAGAATTATACATACAAATTGTATATGTGTGTGTGTGTGCATGTGTGTGTATTTAATATACTCTAAATGAAAATATAAAAATACATTTTTCCTTGGCCATACCTTAGTCTTCTTGTTGTTTCTCTTCTAGCCCCACCAAATCAACAATCAAACGTGCCTGCCTAGGAAATCAGGTAGGATGTCAGCAAGATTGTTCATCTATTCTTTAAAATACTATTTTCTTTTTCCTTCCTATGGGCCTTAAAATGGCCAATTGCATTCAAGAAACCTGGTGAGAAAGCACATTTCTGATTGAGAGAAAATATGTTTCAGCCATTTAGACATTTCCACATGTTTATTCCCACCTGGGCTAGAGGTCTTTTGGTCAAGTGAGCTTGTCAAGTACAGTGAAAATATACTCAACCTAAGTTGTCATTTATATGTACAAGCTTACGGGATGCTAAAATAAATGTCTACCAGAGATAAAATAAATAAGGGCTTCAAATCATCCAAAATGGTTACTTAAGTGCCACTTTGTCATCAATTGTCTAAAGTAACTTGATTGCAAAGATTCTAAGGATAGATGAGGAAAACAAACTCAAGTGTGAAGTGACAGCTATGCCAAGAAAAAATGGAGATGGATGTCAGAGAATTCTGAGTGACTCTAAGGCCATCTGAGCACTTTAGATAGCACAGATCACCTAGGAATCAGACACTGTGATTGACTTTAAGTTGTTAACATTAAAAAGCATTCAGAGTGACAATCAGTTAGCTTGGCTACAGTGATGTATTTTCCAGTAAAAACATTCCTAAACTTCACATGCTAGTTGGTGGTGGTAGCAGGAGTGATGCCTGTGCTAGTAGTCATGTTATAGAGTCTCTATTTTTTGTCTTCTAAAAATCTAGATAAGTAGCACAGCATACGGAATGAAAGCAGAAATTTAGAGTGGAGGAAGATGAAGATTTAAATCTAGTTTGGAACTTACTATCTGTGTGAACTTGGGCAAGTTGCTTAAAGTCTTCAAGTTTCTATTTTTCATCTGTATAACAAGAACGAATCATTGACTTTAAAACTATACAGTTAAACTGGTTTATATAATTATCTTATATAAATAATTTGATGTGTAATTTAATTCTTTAGTCACTGAATCATAAAAGATAATCAATAAATCCTTCCTCCTTTATCATCATCATCATCACCATAGCATTGGTAGTAATAGTAATAACACTTCTAGAAATAGGGTGATTTTTATTTTTAATGATGTAGCCTAATTCTACTTTAACCTGTCTAAAACTGACTAATATTTAGGTTGTTTGGATGATATTCTACTCAAAAATCAATTTTCCCAGTGGAAATGAATAAATAATGAAAATTTCCAAAAGAAGAAAAAGATTAAGAATAATCCAGGTTATTTTACACAGTTGAAGACCAACAGAATTAATGTGGCAGAACCTATTCAGTAGATGCACAGATCTCAAATCTGTGTTTATTCTTTTACTTTTAGGGCAATAAGAGGTAGAGTCTCCATTTGAATCTTCTCAAAAACAAACAATGAACTCAAAACATACTGATAAAATTTTCAAAACGCCAAGACATTGACCAGAGTTTCTACATTAATAAGTTACTATCAATTTCCCCCAGATGGAAAAAATACTAAAATGTCAGAGGTTCCCATGGGAAGACTGAGCCTTAGTGAGTTTATATTATGGGCACTCTAGCTTCTTCTCAAGTGTCCTATTGTCCCATTTTTCATTTTCATTTAGACCCAACAAACTGCTCACTGGAAGATGCTAATGAGGTTATTTTAGCTGAGGTGTAAGCAATTGATACAGCTTTGTAAATCCTCTTTTTTTCATTTGTATAAATTCATGGGGTGCAAGTGTAATTTTCAGGATTGATGAGGAATAAGAGTTTTAGGATGTCAAACATTAGCAAGCAGATAATAGACAAAAGGATAGGTATGCTTTTGCATACAGGAATCCTATTTTACATTTTTTTTGCTATATCTATGTAAAAATCATATACATCCTGAGGAAAATCTGAATGTCACCTATATACGTAACGCTCAGACTTAAGTAACCCAAATTTTGTGAATACAAAATTAAAACCACAATGAGACATCACCTCACACCAGTTAGGGTAGCTATTATCAAAAAGAGAAGAGGTAAGTGTTGGTGAAGATGTGAGGAAAATGAAATCTTTATACACCATTGGCAGAAATGTAGATTAGTAGAGTTATTATATAATACACTATAGAGGTTCCTAAAAAAATTAAAAATAGAACTACCATATGATCCAGCAATCCCACTTATATAGGTATCTAGAATAAATGAAATCAGTCAGGGAAATATCTGCACTCCCATGTACATTCCAGTATTATTTACAATAGCCAAGCTATGGATTCAACCTAAGTGTCCACTGACAGATGAATGGATGAAGAAAATGTGATATATTCATAGAATGGAATACTATTCAGCATTAAAAAATAATAAAACCTCGTCATTTGCAAAAACATGGAGGACCCTGGAGAACATTATGCCAAGTGAAACAAGACTGATACAAAAAGACAAATACTGCATTATCTTACTGATGTGTGGAATCTAAAAAAGTTGAACTCGTAGAAGCAGAGGGTAGAATGGTGGTTATACCAGGGGTTAGGAGGAAGAAGGAGCAGAGAGATGAGAGTCAAATAACACAAAATTTCAATAGATAGGAGGTATGAACATAGGAAATATATTGCACAACATGGTAACCATAGTCAATAACAATGTATTATATACTTGAAAATTACTGAGAGTAGATTTTAAATGTTCTCATAACAAAAAAAGTATGTGTAAAGCCATTGATATGTTAATTAGCTTTATTTAGCTGTCTACGATGTATGCATATATCAACACATGTTGTATACCAACAATATACACAATTTTTATTCATCAATTAAAACAAAGAAAGAATTTAATGCATACAATTTCAAAATTTTTCTGTAAATAGCCATTTTCACAAAAAAATAGTACTTTATAAACTTCTTTGTAAACTACTTTTATATATTGAGCATTTCTATTCATTATATTTTTTACATCGTAATTTTAATAGCTGCAAGTTATTACATCATGTAGATGAACCTTGCCAGTTTTAAACTCACGTGCTATAATTGGATAGGCAATTGTTTCTAAGTTGTGGCTTCTAAAATCCTAATAAAAGTTAATATTTTCCAAGATTAAACCTTTCAAATTTTGAAAGGAATTTATTATAGTTCTACAAGTACAATTGCTGGTGCAAATGGTGTGCAAAGTTTTAACATATAGTCGCATATTACCAAACCACTACAGCCAAGAATACTTAGAGAATGAGCACTTTTCGCCTATTCTCAGTATAACTGGGCATCATCATTAAAACAATTAAAAAGTGTTTAAAGTGGATATGTAAACTCAAAGGATGTGTGTTGTTCACCCTGTGGTCTGACCAACCTATCCCAAAGATGAAATATCATTGCCTAGTCTTCTCTGTTGAAAGCCTATTCTAGTCCTGTTTTCTTCTCAGCTATACCTGTTTCAAGGCTGGAGTTGAAGTGGACACCTGAAAGCCTAATAAGAGCATTTCTCCTAGTATGATGAAGTTAAGTAAGCTTACATTCTCTCCTTTTACTAGCAAAGGCATAATTTAAAAATTTCTGAAGGCCATCGGGATGGTACAACTCTAGTGAGTTTTCTTTAAGAGAGAAACAGCTTATGTATGTGTGTTTCTATTTAACAGGGACAATAAACACAAATAATGTCATAATGCTGCTGGAAATTGAAGGATTCAAAGATAAGGCCTGCACCAAATGTCAGTACATACAAAAAAAATCCAATCACTGTTACAATCAGATAAGGCCTCTTTCTCCCTGTGGGCAATAGGTTGTTTTTAAAGATACAATTAGATACTCTTTTTTTTTTTTTTTTTTTTAAGTTTTGAAAAGTAAAATCAATTCTTACTTTATTTTTATCTAAAATATTCATAAAAAGATTTTTCTACTTTTGTAATCTGAAATGGAAAAAGGAACTGTAATATCTTTTTGTTTTTGTCTTTGTGTTTGATGAAAATACCTGGAGTTAACAAATATCCAAGGTTGTACAGTAACTTGGAGACATGGCTTGTTTCAGAAGCCTCCAAGTTTTAAGAAATGATCCAACGGGAGCAATTTAATACAAACTCTAGTATTGCCATTATGATATAATGGCAAAATAAGAAACAAATCAAATAAATGTTGTAATTAATTAGGTCACAGTTCTAGGCCCTTTTCTCTTCTCTTTATTCTGTTGCTTAGCAATCTGAACTACACACAAAGCCCCAATCAACATCCATTTGCTAATGATCCTCAAATTTATATCTGTAACCCAGAACTCACTTTTTGAGCTCCCTGTATATCCAATTGCCTCTTGACTTCTCAGCTTGCAGCTCTCCAGTGCAAATAAAACATGAGTAATACAATATCCACAAGCTTCTCCCTCAAAATGGGTCTTCTCATTTTTCAAACTGAGTGAAGGTAGAAAGAAATAGCCATGGTCATCTTTGATTTCTGCCATCAGCAAGTCTTATCCTTTTTTCCTTCTAAAATATATCTCAAATACATCCATTTCTGTGTCTTATTTCCAGCCCTTCTCTGTATTGAGCTAGCATTCTCTCCCACCTGTACAAGCCTCCTGCCTTGTCTCCCCTGAGTCCAGGTTTTCCTCCAGTCTTCACCCTTTCCAACTTGTTTTCCCAAAGACAGTGTGAATGATCTTTTTAAACTCAGATATAATCACATTACCTCTAACTAAAAACCTTTTAGGGATTCTCAATGAGCTGTGATACTGCAAAATACCTTAACAAGGCACACATGAGCATGGGCCTTTTGGCTTTTCTGTACTAACACCACGCTGCCCCTCTTTTTGTTTCTCAATTGCATCATGCTGTCACCTGACAGAGGTTTCTGCCACGTGCTGCCCCCACACCACACCCCTTCATGTTCCAACCCAGGACATGTTTGTCTTGATTTTTATTCAACTTACTGCTTATCACTTTTCATCTCTCATCACAAATATCACTTCTACTTGTTTTTCTTCTTCTTCTTTTGAGATGGAGTCTTGCTCTGTCACCCAGGCTTGAGTGCAGTGGTGCTATCTTGGCTCACTGCAACCTCTGCCTCCCAGAGTCAAGTGATTCTCCTGCCTCAGTCTCCCAAGTAGCTGTGATGACAGGCGCCAGCTACCATACCCGACTAATTTTTGTACTTTTAGCAGAGATGAGGTTTCACCATATTAGCCAGATTGGTCTTGAACTCCTGGCTTCAGGTGATATTAGCCAGGCTGGTCTTGAACTCCTGGCTTCAGGTGATATTAGCCAGGCTGGTCTTGAACTCCTGGCTTCAGATGATCCACCCACCTCAGCCTCCCAAAGTGCTGGGTGACGTGTGAGCCACCATGACTGACCTCAAACATCATTTCTTTATGGGAACTTTCTCTGACCCACAAGCCTAGGAAAGATTCCTCTGGCTTCTGCTGTCATATAATTTCATTTTTTTCTTTCATATTTCCTAGCTCAATTTTTACTTGAAATTACTTAATTAATGCCTGGCTCATAAGCTTTATGAGAATGCAGACTGTAGTCATTTGCTAGGGTTGCTGTAACCAAATACTTATTTACAAAATGAGGTGCTTCAACAACAGAAATTTATTGTCTCACTTTCCCGAAGGCTAGAAATCTGAAATTAAGGTAATGTGAGAGTCAGTTTCTTCTATGAGGGAGGTATATGTTCCCAGGCCTCTCTCCTTGATTTGTAGATGGCTGTCTTCTCTTGATGTCTCTTCATATAGTCTTCCCTCTATGCATGTCTGTGTCCAAATTTCCTCTTTTTATAAGGATGCCAGTCATATGGGATTAAGGTCCACAATAATGGTCCTTAGTCCATTTTAACTAATTACATATGCAATGACTCATTTTCTGAGTAAAGTCACATTTTGATGTTCTGGGGAACATATATATTTGGGGGATACAATTCATCCTATAACAGGGATCATGTCTGTTTTGCCCACCATTGTGTTTCCAGTTGCTAAAGAGTGACACAGCAATAAGTAAATAGAGATGAATGATGTTTTCTAGTATTTATTGAGCCAAAACTAGCTGGTATAGGGATTATCTTCTGAACATGAAAGGATTTATTCCTTTGTTATTTCTTCTATTCTATCTTAACCATAAATTTTTGACTTAAAAAAGGAAGAAGACATAGGAATATAGTTTGTTCATAAAAACAACATATAACAACTGAGAACAATACTTGAGTCCAATTATGTGACTGTAATAGAGAGGCTATGCCTTTGTGAGAATTTGATAACTTTTTGTGGATGAGAAACAGAGAAGAGAAAGGCAGAAATAGGGAAGGCACTCTGTTCCCTATGGTTTCAAGGATTTGGAAACATGATATGTGATAGGGAAAGAGAACAGCTCTGCTACTCTCCATCCCTGAGATATTAAATGAAGCATATTGTATCCTCCAAAGATAACCAGAATAAAATTCCCCATAACAATGCTCTTCTGCAATAGAGATTTGTCATTCCCCCATCAAGAGGTAGAGCCTATCTTGTGACTGCTTTGATCAATAGAATATCGCTAAAATGACACTGTGTCCATTTTGTGTATAGTCCTTAACTGATCCATCAGTTTTATTCTTTCTTCCCTTGGAAAGTCAAACACCAGGTAAGAAGTATGACTATCCTAAGGCCAGCATCCTGTCAGAAGAGCAAGCCACATGAAGAAGCCCATGGAATATGAGAGACCATGTGGAAAGAAGGAAAGAAGAGGACAAGGAACGTGGGAGCACCACATCTGGGAGCAAGGAAACCATCTTGGATTCAAGCCTGATTGAGCCTTCAGCCAGTCCCAGGTGCCAGCTGACTGCAAACCTGAGTTCTCTAATGAGAACTGACCACCTGAGCTCCCTCAATCCTCAGTAACTGTGGAAAATAATAATACATTGTCGTTGTAAGATATTCAGTTAATGGTGGGTTATGCAGCAGTAAAAGTAACTACAGCCACCCTGTAAATGCTGTGTTAATTCCTACCATATAGCAGGTACTGAATGTAGTGGCATTGAATGGATAAACTCATCTCCAAGGTTCAAAGGCAATGAACATAGAGAATAGAGAGAAATGAATCTTATCAGCAAGATGTGAAAAGCCTCCTATTATAAATTTTCTTTGAAAAGCTCCCTTCACTGGAAAGCTTTCAAGGTTTTATGAGAATTAACCTTAAATGGTTTATTTCTACATTAAATCAGGTAAACAGGCCTTGAGAAACACAGAGGCTTTGGGGAGAGAGTTCCTGGTCCTGAGGACTAGCAGCGTAAAATAATCCCTTGGATGACAGCTTAAAACTGAGAATTTTACTCCTAGAAAGTATTAAGATTTGAAAAGAAGGCATTTATACAATCTGATGGCTCATCAAAGGGTTACCCTCTTTATTTCCCCACCCCTACCCAGACCCAAAACCCAGTCTGGATCATTTGAACTGAATTTTTTTTTTTTTTGTAAGAAATATGAGTAATACAAAATCTTTAGTTGGAGACTTACCCCTGGCAAATTCATCAACCTCTAGTTGCGTTAATGTTTACTTTGTTAAACGCTAAGATCATAAAGAGAAATGGTTATATTTTTATCAACCCTGCATAGGGTTAAAATAACTTTGTGCATCAAGGCAAACTGTTACCTGCAGAACTAAGTTTCAGATTTTACAAAAACACTTTGCACAGCTAAATGTGTAATTGTCCAGGTACAGGAAAAAAGCTTTATATTGAAGCTCTCAGACATGTAATTCTGAACACTTACATGTGTTCTGAATACATACATGCATTCTTTTTTGCACTTCCAGGCCCATACCTGTACACTACATGTGTGCACACACACCTCTTCTCAAAGGTGACACCTCAACTTTTCCAGCTATACTCACGTCACCCAATTGCCATCTCTTTAATTTCTTTAAAAATTAAAACATACTTTCAACCAGAAGTGCTACCTATTTATTACAGAAAATTTACTAAATACAGAAAGGTATTTTTAAGAGATTCTCCAACTGTGTAGCTTTATTTTCCTGCTGCAGCTGCCACTGCACACTCCTCTGTGTGTGCCTCCTAATTCCAGTCTTGCTGCAGCCTCTGAAGTATAAGGGCAGTAGAACTAGCCACGAGAACCTTCCAAGTTTGGGTGAGAACTATGCTCCATGCAGAAGATGTTTAATAACTGGCTCTCTAAATACAGTGCAGACGTGAGTATTTGTTGATATTTTCATTTACATTAACAAAATGAAAAATACATAAATGAAACAATAAAGACATACTTTGGAACATTACCTCTTTATCAATCACCCTAAGCAAATTCTTTGTTGAATAAGATAATTTTCAAGTACCAGAAGAATATTTTCTCAATTATTTGTTAGTTGCAACATTACACCTACAGACCAGACACACTTTTAAATTTAATTTGCACCATTTTCTTAAACCTAAACAATCAATAAAACAATAAATCAGAATGATAGAGCTTATGCCTTTTCTTCTGGACCATCATTGATATTTTTAAGCATGCTATGATTCAAGGCAGGTCTTGTTCTATGAATCCATAACTGGTTGTGGAGTCCTCTTCTGTTTTAAAATTCAATTAATATGGTTATAACTCAAGAAATAAATGACAAGCACACCAGTTTAAATGCTTATTTTGTATCTTAGCACCAATTAAAGATTGATTCCATGGTATTATATTACACCTATTAGTATTCAAAGGCCACATAATTTACACTATTTATTTCCACTCTGGGTAGTTTTCAAAGAATATACCATATTTCTATTTACAGGATTATCTCCTGAGAAGTAAGAAATAGGTTATAATTTCCTGCACATGCCATTTGATTTTTAAAAGTTTTTTTAAACTTTTTTATGGAGGTAAAATACATGTATAAAACTTACTATGTTTACCAGTTTGCTTTAAAAAACAGACTGAGCATAAGCTAAAAAACTTCAACAATAGTCCTTCTTTATAACCAAAGTGTCATTGTCAGTCAGACGATTTTATTATAATTGTTTACATTTTAGAAATCATCAATGTGCAGGTATCTTACTTGGGAAAATTCTGAGAATTGTCTTGCATTTATTCAGTAAAACACCTGTAACCCTATAATATTTTTGAACCAATGGAACACCAACACCCAGTAGAAGGAGTTCTGATGTACCTTCAGATAGGTGGCTAAAAGAAAAACCTGCTTATTTAAAAGAAATGATGAGTATTGGTGGACAAAGGAATGGAGCCATCACAAGTATGTATTCTTTGAACTTTCCACATGCATCTTTTCATGGCTGAATATACTTCTAACTATGACATTTTAAAAATTTCTTAGACTAGCTTCTATTTTAACTCATCATGCTTGAGATATAGTCAACTATAAAGGAAAGTTACAGAGAGCTACAGGCAAATCTTGACTTTGAATCTAAACCGACTGGCCAATGTAGACTCCACTTACACATAAAATGCTACACTGGAAACAAAAATACTAAGGATTTCAGAGAGAAAAACCAAAAGCAACCACTGTGGGAGCTTAAAATTCTGAAGTAAAGCATTATATGATATTAAAATTCTCTTTTATCTCTCTGTTGACAGCATTCAGCAGAGTAGCAAGGAATGGTAATGCAGTTTTCAGAGAGGAAATATGCAGAGGAATTGCATATTTGGATCACTCTGTGTTCATTCATACTAAGACAAAATTACCCCACCAAAAGATATTCTATTTACTGTAAGTAGCATATTCTCTTTACTATAAGCAATGTATCAGCAAAATAATATTATTTTATCAGTCAGAATGCAATTGCCACTGCAACACATTTTTGGCTATTTTTAGACACTGTGTCTCATATGCCCAAACTTTAGAAGGACTCTGTCTTCTTACTTTACAGATATGGTGATTCTGATCTTTGAGAACGAGAAGTAGCTCAGGAGACCTACTATACAAATGTTAGATATTAAATACAACACTGTGAGACAGTTTTGGTCTAGGGTTGTTGGATGTTACTTTTTCACATTTTCTCACATTCCAGAGCTGAGTAAACTAACCTGGGATGCACCATGCATTCTTAGTTACCTTATGCCTAATTAGGTTCCTTTCAAACTTGGCATCGTTCACACAAACATTCCATTTTGGAAATGGCAGTCAAGGAGAAGGTTCATGGTGGCCAAGATGCTGAAAGTGAAATTTCTTTTTTAGAGACTCTCAGCCAGACTCCCAGAAGACTTCTCATAGAACCGTGGTGCTTTCTCTTAAAGAGTGAAAGTCAAAGTGTGGTCTGGCCTTAGAATGGGACAGTGGGGTCCACCACAGCACAGCCTCTGGAAGGAGAATGAATAGAACTGGTGCTTGGATAGAACTGGTGCTCTGCGGCTTCATCATTTTCATCAAGAAAACAGATCTGAAGGCTGCAGACCTGAATAAATTATAATTCTCATCTCTATTAAGCACTTTATTCTAATTGTTTACCAGCTCTACTAAATTTACTCAAAATAACTGAAAGACCTAATGGGCCTAAATTCTGAAAACTTGTTGTTGGTTTTGCACCTGATAACTTCATAATGAACATTATTTAATAGAATAGTAATGGGTTTGATATTTAATATAATGAGATTTGCATCTCAGCTATACTCCATTTGTAAAATATAGATAATAATTTTTCCCAACGTCCTTAGGATTGAATGTGATAATACACATAGGCTTAGCACACACTAATAGTTCAATGAATTATTACACTTATCTATTTTCATTGGCATTATTACTATTGGAGGACTTTTTCTAATTAAAGAAATTATTTCTGTGGTGTCTGTAACACCAAATTACCTATGAAAACATAAAAGTGTTTGTAGGGAGATTATTCACAAATAATATAAAAACTACATTTCTTTTCAAACAGAAAAAGTCTATATTGTTTTCTAGTGATAATGTTAGTATATGTTCCTGACAAACTTTAAAGTAAGAAGTTAATGATAAAAAGTAAACTTCTCTCCTAATTTTATAACTCCAAGATTTAGATTTACTCTTTCAGATTTATTAAAATATGTACTTATATGTATAGATACACAAATATGTATTTTTGAGTTGCCTTTAATTTGGCTCAGTAGTATGACACAGAGATTTTTATACATCATTACACAGAGAAAATCCATTATTCTTAAATTCCATGTAGTGTTCCGTAATTTTGATAAACTATAATAGTACAGGATGTTAAGTGTATTTCAAACTTGTAGCGATCTCAAATTATAATAAAATAAAGTTACATGCTAGAGAATGGTTGCCAATTTTTGTGATATTTTATCAGAATTAATAAAGGACATATAGTAGGGTTGATATAATTCTTTTTAGATTAATAATGAATAAGATAGTATTTTAAACATCCTAAAGCCACTTAAATGCTAGTACATATTTTAAAGGCCAGAGTGTTCTTTGCCCACATCACAGCAAAAGTTTAAGCACATATTTGCAGGATATATCTTGAAAGAGAGAAATGTGTCAAAATGAGATAAATGAAGATATTTCAGTGACATTTACCATCAGATGAAATAGACAGTACAGTGGATGTAGGAAAAAAATGGAGGCACTCAAGACATATTATTGAGATTTAAGGCAAAAAAGTGGCTCTACCCAGCCTTCATGATACTCATTAGAAGAGCATGGTATGAGAAGACTGAAAGTAAAGATGAATTCCATTTTGATAAATTGTTTTATTTTAACTCACACAAGTAGAAAAATACATTTCAGAATGCATACAAAATATTGCAAAAGAGACGAGTCATCAAAAACTTATATGTACATAGAATCCCAGTTTATAATTCGATTTCAGAATTACAAACAAGCAAACCTGATTATGATCACAAAGATGAAGTCGTAAGTAGCTTATGTACTACTAGACTTATGAGTATACCGAGGAAAAAATGTTGTGTCCACGATACACCCATGGGGATCCACTATGACAAATCATATTGTGCTAACAGCCTAATTTTTAAGTTGTTTCACTAAATCTGCAGATTACAGGAATCTTGTCAATACTGTTGATCGGAAAAATTAGAAAAATTAAAAAAAAAATTCATCCTTGCTCTGGTTTTGGGTAAGATGATGTGTGAACTACCAGTTTCTAAGTTCTTTAGAAGAATGAGTCTCAGGCTATCCCTTAATCATTTTTCTACGTGAAGTTTTTACAGTTTTTGAGGTGAAATCAAAGATGAAATCTATATTATGTTTTTCAGGTGACTCGAAACTAGGGAGGACAATCAGGTGCAGATTCAAAATGTTTCAGAGTGATGTGAAACATTAATAGAAATTTGGTCAATCCTAAACTTAAAATCTTACAGTTGCTGCTATGGCAAGCCTCACCTGACTCGTATTGTGTATTCTTGGTTAATGAAGCACAGGGTTGAAAGGTTCAATCTTAGGCAAGTCAGTTAACAGTTTATCTTAGAGACAAGATGAAATTCCCACTGATATTATTTATAAAAAAGTGAGACTGTCAATTCACCTTCATTTCTTCTCTCCCTTGTTCCTGTCATAGGGTATTTATTGAATGCCTACTTTATGACAGTTTCTATGCTAGATGATACAGGAATTATCTGAAAATATAAGTTAGAAAAGTGTCTTGCCATCAAAACGTTTATAATTATTATAATTTTGGCCACATGGTAGAGTGTACAGAGGAAGGACTTCAGAATTAAAAAGATTCAAACTCAAATTTTAATTTTTCTATTTTTAAATAAGGCCTTCGGGTGACTTACTAAAACTTCTTGAACCCCCTTTCCCCTCATTTTTAAAATGGAAAAAATAATGTTTATTTCATAATGTTACTATGAGAATAAAATACAATAATATAATATTATTAATAGTAAATATTTAATAAAAGTCATAATTTACAGAAGAGTTTTAGGCTTGAATATCTACAATAAAAACGAGGGAGCAATAAGCACCACAAAAAAGGTTTGATTGAAGTCCTGTTGGAGTTAAAAGACCCTTTTTAATCTCTGTTTTTATCTTCTATTTATAAATTTATATAACAGAAACTTTCAAATATACACACAAAAAGACCCACAGTACAATAAACCCTCATGTACCCACTACACACCTTCAATAATTATTAACATATTTTCCTCTTAATTCTTCTTGCTTTTCTTTAGTTTGTTTATATTATCATTTTCTCCTCTAACTACTATTGCACTTTGATTCTTTAACCCAGAAGCTAATTAAGGGAGGCAGAATAGCAAAGTGGTTGAACACACACAGTAATTAGACTGCTTTGTTTATATTCCACATAAGTTACTCTCTCTGTAACTGGACACATCTTATATTTCTCTTGTCATAAGCTTCTTCATCCATAAAATGAAAATAATAACTTAATAAAGATTTTGTGAAGATTATATGAGCTGATTAAGAAAAAAAATCTCAGCAAACTGCAAGTATATAGTAAACATTCAATAGACATTAGCTATTATTATTCTAATTTCCAAGTGATTTGAATTGATTTGTTTATGCTGATGTTATTAATTACTAGTTTCATAGCATTGATTATGGAGAATGGGACTATAACATTTCTTGATTCTTGATTTATTGATTGAAATTATGCTCCTGAAACAAGGTCAATCTTTTGCAAATATTCAATGGGTCCTTAAAAGAAGATCTATTCTCAGTTTTTAGGGTAAATAAATTCAATATTAGCTATAAATCAAGCTAATTGTTTATTTCTCCATTTTCATAACTATTTATGACCCTTTTTATTTTTAATGACTTGAAATTCCTTTAAAGCCTAATAATATTTTGTACACCTTTTGTTTTCACATCATCAACCAAAGCACCTCAAGAGTAATGAAAGGGTCACATTCTTCTATCCTCAGTCCTTGTCTCCAGCCTGGCACTAGGCAAATGACTCAGCGATTTGCCAATGCCATTCTATTTGATAAGCTCTCTTCACACTCTCCTTTTGGCTAAAATCTAATCATTCTTAAACCTTAACTTCACTTAATTTCCCCATAGATTAAGTCTTGGTTTTATATGTTTCTTACAATGTCCTGCGTTTTCCTTCCTATTATTTATTAATTTGTAATTCTACAGTTATTTATTGCTTGCTGAATTCTAGCTACCTCTAGAATGTAAGCCCATGAGCTATAGAGAATTGTGATTTATTCATGTCTGTATGCCCAACACACTACACAGAGCCTGGCCACAAAAGTTTAGAATCTTAGTTCTGAGCCGTAGTAACAGTCAGAATTCCTCAGTTAAAATATTGTCTTTGCCACTTACCAACTGTGTGACTTTGGGCAAGCCACTTAGTTTTCAAGCATTGGTCTTCTTTATCTATAAAATGGAGATAATTAATTATACCTACATTACAGAATTATTTGAGTGTTAATTTAGATGAATTTATAAGGCAACTAAAGCACTGGCAGCTATATGCCAAGCATGTTTCTAGGGATTGGGGGCATGATAGTAACTGAGACAAATGAGGTCCTTGCTCTTGTGAATTCATATTCCAGAAGGAGAATAAAAGGAGGAAAATAAATAAACAAATAATCAAGATAAAGTTAAGAAATGATAAGTGAAATTTAAAGAAGGAGAAGAAAAGAGGAAGAGGAAGAGGAGGATAAAGAAAAAAAGGTTAATGTGTGAAAAGTAAAGGGAATCAGATATTTGGATAAGCTTATACCAAGTGTTCAAGGGTGTCCTCTCTGAGAACATGGTATTTAAGCTGATATTTAAATAGCAAGAAGAAACCAGCCATGTGAGTGAGTAAATGAGAGAAGAACAATCTAGTCAGAGGGATCAGCAAGCCTCTGTCATAGAAATGAGCTTTGGGTAATTGGAGACAGCAAGAAAGCCAGTGTGGCCAGAGTACAATAAGCAAGAAAGAAATTAGAGGTACTATTATATTGTAGGTTAGACAGTGGGAGAGAAAGAGCCAGAAGCCAAAATATACTTAAAATCCTGCTTGGCACACAGTAATAACTCAATAATATTAGCCAGTTTAGTTGCTAGTATTGTCATGTTATAGTTTTATTTGTTATTTTCTTAGAACTAATAAATTACTTTTGAATGAATAAGTCAATGTCTGAATAGAAATGAATATGAATGCTCCTGGGAAATGGAAAAATCAAAGCATAGAAAAATTGAGGAACTTACTAAGGTTCATTTGCCTCTTGGGCATAGGAAAATTGAAGAACTTACTAAGGTTTATTTGCCTCTTGCCTAGCACAGACATATAAGGCATCCTTAGAAGGATTGAAAGTAGATATTGGAGATAAAATCATAAATTTGATGTCGCTTTCAGGGTGGCACAATTAACTGTAATATGAAGTCAAAGAAGCTTCTTGCTTCAAAAGAAGGACAACCAATGTTTTCTGTATGTTGACTGGAGGCAGAGAACATTGCTTGTCATTAAAGTAGAGTGTAATCAGCCTACTACAGACTGATAAGCTTCCATTTCCTCTTTTTCTGTCACCACACCTTGCTTTTCTCCTGGAAGAACCTTCTCCCCTATTTTTAGTATTTGTGATTTTAGTGAGATGGCATCTTCTTCATGCCTGGTAATTTGGAACACTTGCATGCCTTAGGCCATATTGATGAGTTCAAAGAAAATTTTGTCATACAAGTCGGTTTTTTGTCATGTTTTGTTTTGTTTTTTATCATAAGCAAATTCTGGACCTTGGATGAAACTATTTGAGAAAACTACCCTTTTCAACTAGCTATGATATAACCCTAAGGTTGGCATGCACTTTGTGGCCTCATGGAGAGACAGCTCCAGCTTATAACTGGAGGTAAAGAAAGAGGTCAGGGCCTAAAAACAGAGAACAACTACTGAAGACGTTGAGGAGTATCTGGATCCCACTTTGCTTAAATACCACTCTACTGTCTCATTATTAAGGCAAAACATTAATTACTTTTATACTTAAGTCCATCTGAATCAGCTCTTCTGTCACTTGCAAAGAAATGAGACTTTGTTGAAAGACACGTTTTAAAAGATGGATGGTATCTGGGCATTTAAACAAAGATTAGAGAAAACATCAAATTACCTAACTACTACTAACTGCTACAAAAATGTAAGATGGCTTTATTATATAGCCTGCCAGACTTTAGATTACTTTTGTTGGCTTTACATATATGTGTTTTGGGATTTTTTGTTTGTTCCTCCTTTTCTTCTTAATATAGAAGACATGATATGTCTGTATGTTGACTGAACTCTACTATCCATTTCCCTTAGGCACTTTTCCCTGATAACCTCTGAGGTTTTCCAATCAGAGCTTTGTCAGCCTGAAATGCAAAGCAAGCTATGTCAAAGCAAAAACTTCACCAAAGTTAAACAAGCAAAGGAGACTTTATTCTAGACTATTGCAATAAGGAGAGGGGCAGAACTCAGTCTGGAATTAATTCCACTGGAACAAAGGGCAGGAGAGTTTTTAAGAGACTGGGTGGCATCAGGGAAAGGGAGATCTTAGGCCATCTGTGCTTGCTAGTTGGCCTTACCCAAAGAAGAAAATAAAAACATTCTTTCTCATATCTTTGTGACCAAAGGTAGTTTTACAACATGGAGCAAGAAGTCCACCTAATTCAGGTTCCTACTCTCCCATGGAAACTATGGAAATAGGGGTGGTATCTCAGTTAATATTTACATTTCAAAGAGCTAGCACCCTGGTCCTTGAAAAACATCTGTCCTAGGTAGAAAGGGAACGTTAAAAAGATTTACATCTCAAAGGGGCAGAGAAAGAATTTATACTTTCAAGTTTTCTAAGAAAAATGCTCTAAGCAAAGAGTCAGAGCTTAGAGTCTGTAAGAAACCTAAGTTTTGTCAAGCTGAGAAAAAACATTAAGGCCCCCTTAATCAACCAATGTGAGATATGCTGAATGTTCCCCCAAGCACTGTCTTTCTGTGAGCAACTGCATAAATGGCTCGGGCACCTCTTTGGATTTGCTTAGTTGTAAAGCTATTGAGACTTTCAGACTCAGTTCTCTGGAAACATAAATCAGCGCCACTCTGGCTGAGACTCTCTTTCAAGATTAGGCTGGTGACAAGGACAGCTTGTCCTCCATAGATGGAAATTCTCAAACCATTCCACTTGTAAAACTTAGAAAGTAACTATCTTTTAGGGCTGTTGCAAAGATAATAAAAGCACATAAAAACCCCAAACATGGTAATGGACACTTAGCAGAGAGTAAAAAATAATCTACTAATTAGTATTATTCACTTTCCAAAGGCACGGTGTGAATTTCAGAATTTAAAGGACTTGAATGGTTACTGAACCAAAGATTTATATTGGGGACCTGTGGACTGAATTCTGCCTACAGCCATGTTTTATTTGTTCTATGTGGTTACTTGTTTTTTGTATGTACTTTGTTTTTACAGATTCAGCTTAGTTGGCAATGTTTTTTAATTGGGAGATTCCATTGACAAATCTAAATTAAACTATTCTCTTATTGATGGATATTTAGTTTTTTTTCAATTTTTTGCTAATATAAATAAACAGTGCTTGAACACGTCTTCCATCAAAGACCAGTGAGTGTCTCTAGGGTAGATTTGGGAATGTGAAACTGTTAAATCATAGGGAAGAGACATTTAACATTTTAATGGATGTGACCAAATTACCCCCCAAGGTGCCTGAATCAATCTGCAGTATCGCCTGCCACATGACAATGCTTATTTCCTTATGGTTTCTTTAATACTTTATAGCGTTTTCTCCAATTTAAGCATTTATAGTTGGGTTTTGTTATTTTGTTTTGAACTTTCCTGATGACTTGTTAGGTGCACCTCTTTTATGTTTATCAGTGGCTTGTGTTTCCTTTTCTATGAATTCCTTAAACTTATTTTTTGACAACCTTCTACAGAGGAGGAGAAGAGTCCAATTATTATTACTATTTTTAGATGGGGGTCTCACTCTGTCACCCAGGCTGGAGTGCCATGGCACGATCACAGCTCACTGCAGCCTTGATCTCCTGGGTTCAGGTAATTCTCCCACCTAGGCCTCCCGACTAGCTGAGATTACAGGCACGTGCCACCATGCCTGGCTTATTTATTTATTTATTGTAGACTTGGGCTCTTGCTTTGTTGCCCAGGCTAATCTCAAACTCCTGGCCTCAAGTGATCCTACTGCCCCAGCCTCCCAAAGTGCTGGGATTACAGTGCTGAGCCACTGCACCCAGCCCCAAAATGTTTAAATGGCCTTGTCCTCTGAAATATTCCTCTTTTCCCCAACCAGATCCTCCCCACTATGATTCCTATTAATGATTCACAGCATTGTTTTTAATTAGTTTCCTTTCTAGATCTACAAGGTGGAATTCATTTAATTATTAACACACTTATCAAAGGATTCCATGAGTGTCAGGTGATGCCCTGGCAGCACAAAAAGGCCAAGGAAGAACTTATGAATTTGGAGGTGGGAGTGTCCTGCAACAGAAAGGGAGGTAGGGGAGGATATACAGAAAACAACTTTTCTCAGTCTCTCAAGTTTTAGGAGAATAACTCTGATGCATAGAAATTATTTATTCAATGAGTGAATATGATACTGCTTAGGATAATGGATTATTACAAATGTAATCAGCTCACATTCTTGTATGTCTGTAATCAAATTTTCCCCTTATGCCAATGAGCTGATTCCAGGGGCCGACTTGCTGCCATTATGTTAATCCTCTAGGAGTATGTGAACTGCATGTAGCACTTCAAAATGCTTTCCTAAGTTTTTACCTTCGTCACTCTGAATACCTTGGCTGAAAAGATGACAACCATTTTTGCTTATTTTTAGTTTGTTTGTTTGTTTATTCTCTTACTCTATCCCAAAGCCAAGCCAGTTATTTCACTTTGCCCATTTTGCACTTTTCAAAAAGAAGAGAGAAAAAAATAGAATATTGAATTGTCAGCAAACAGTTTATCTTAAATAATTGAATAACAAGCACTATTATCCCAAAATACCTCCAAAAGAGATGTGCAGAAGATAAGGAGGAAAGCAAAAAGCTCTGAATTTTATAGGGCAAACTGGATGACAGTCTGAAACTACACATTCATGACAATGTGCAAAACAATATAACTATATTCATGTTCTGTATATGTTTATTTAACACAGATGCCTGGTGCAAAAATAGATCATTTCTGAGATACCTCAACCATCTGCATTAAACTAATAGGCCTGAAGAATGCATGTGAGCATAGCCTGGATTTGTCTGTTTCCAAGCCTCCATTCCAGAATTTAATCTTGTTCATTATTTATGCAACAGAAATCTAAATCAACTTACAAGATGAAGGGAAAGAAACAACCTACCTTTGAGTCAATAGCTCTAATTTAAGTGAGAATGTTGTTTACAGTGGGTTATTAAAATGTTTTGTGTGGCTCTATCTTAGGTAACTTTCTGCCACTTCTCCTGGGAAAGCACGCCAGTTTAAAGACTTGCCTATTAAAACCTTGCTGATATTCAGCCTAACTCAACAATTTCTCTTTTTCTTTAATTGCTCCTTCTCCCTCTTGAGCTCCCGTGAGATCCACAGAGCCAAGCACCATTCCTGATTGCCCTGCTTGCTTTAAGTTTCCAGCTTTCAGTCTGTACATCTTCATTTGAAGAGTCGTCCAGTTGTCTCTTGAAATAGACTACTTTCCTGTTTTCATGAGATGCCCTGAAACATATGATACTCTCTGATTTAACCTCCTTAGAATCACAGGATGGTACAGCAGGAAAGCCCATAAAGACCTCCACAATTTTGTTTCTCTTCCCAGATATATTAAATGACTTATCTTGCCATGCAAGTAGCTGGTGAGAGAGGAAGGGCCAGAGCTCAAACCTGGAATTGTAGGACAGAAACAAAAACTGCTCACAAGGTTCAGGGAATTAATATAGATAAATGAAGTGGTCCAGGTGTATGACAATAGTTAGAAAGTGCGTGGGATGGATGGAATGTGCGTGCTCATCTGGAGAGGAATGCTCTGCATAAAAGGGTCAGTTGTTAGTCAAAATCACCATTACCTGCTACTCTGAGTCTTCAAGAAAAATCAGTATTTTTAATGTTTGGGTGAAACAACCTGGTTTTAAAAATACTTTCAGCCAATTAAAATTATTGTAAAATTCTCTGCAGAGAAACCAAAACATGGCTGAATCTAGCCTGCAGGAGAATCATTTATACGTAATGCTAGAGAATCTCATAATATTTCTCCTAAAATTGCACACTGACATTAAGAGCTGTAAGTGTCCTGAATAGTCATGGAATCCATCTACCACAGCTCATAAATGTTAGAAGTGGAAGAAAACGATAGCTTGAATTATTGGATCTTTCACACCTATGTTATGCCCTCATCGTGGCCAAGAAGATAGATTATTTTCCCCTTGAATTTAGGAAGGATTGACCTTGTGGTTTGCTTTTACCAATTATTGGGCAGACAGACATGACGGCAGGAATTGAAGGGAGCTTGCATGGTTGAGCTTGTTCTTTTGCATTCCTGCCTTTGGCTTTGGGTAGGATGCCTCTGAGGACTAAGCTCTGATTTTTAAATCTTGTCCAAATTCCTATCTAAGGGGTACGGGGAGTCATGCTCTACAAACCATAAATTCTCATCAAGTATGTTTTATTTAACCATATAATCATGACTTACTTTCCAGTCTGACTCTGGCATAAAATTACGTGGCAAAAAAGAAAGTCAAAATATTTTACCAACATGTTTACCAACCCAAATATTTTACAAACATGTTTCTTTGTCATATTTTGAAATGATCCTGCAAAGCCGTCCCTTGTGGGGAAAATTTTGCATGTGTAAAGAATATTTTTTTTTTTTTTTTTTTTTGAGATGGAGTTTCACTCTTGTTGCCCAGGCTGGAATGCAATGGCGTGATCTCCCCTCACTGCAACCTCCTCCTCCTGGGTTCAAGCGATTCTCCTGCCTCAGCCTCCAGAGTAGCTGGGATTACAGGCATGCACCAACAAGTCTAGCTAATTTTTGTATTTTTAGTACAGATGGGGTTTCGCCACATTGGCCAGGCTGGTCTCTAACTCCTAACCCCAGGTGATCCACCCACCTCAGCCTGCACCTTTTAAATGTCTTAATAGGAAACATTTGTCATCTATCGTTTCTAAGGGCAGCCACTATAATACTTGAAAAGAACCTTGGTCTCCACAATCTTTTATCTTAACCTGAACATTTCCTTTCTATTGATTACAGGTCTTTAGACAAACTCAACCAATTGTCAATCAGAAAATGTTTAAATTTATCTGTAGTCTGGAAGCTCCTCCCCCATTTGAGTTGCCCCACCTTTCTGAACCAAACCAATGTATTTCTTCAATGTATTTGATTGATGTCTCACGCCTCCCTAAAATGTATGAAACCAAGCTGCACCCTGACCACCTTGGGCACATGTTCTCAGAACCTCCTGAGGGCTGTGTCACGGTCACTCATATTTGGCTCAGAATAAATCTCTTGAAATATTTTTCAGAGTTTGGCTCTTTTTGTCAATGCCTCTTAGGTAATGCTGGCCCAAGGAGGATATGCACATATAAAGCAGACCTAGAATCAAGCTATAGCTTGGAGCCAAGTCCAGGTGAAGTCAACTGAGATCAGCCAAACCCCAGTCAACCTACTTATGGAGATTCTTAAGCAAGAAATAAATGCATGCTGTTTCAGTCCATTGAAAGTTTGTATTTCTTTGTTACACAGCAGCTACATAATAGAGACTTTCTCAAGACTACACAGTAAGTAGATGGTAGAATCAGCATTAAAATTCAGGGCTCCAGACCCCCTGTCCCATCGCCAAGTCCAGCATATTTCCTACTCTATTTTTTTCTTAAGTCCTGGTGATCCTCAATCTGCCACTTTCCTTATTTTATACAGTTGGCCTATCTGTCACACTAAGCCAAGAAAATGGCCCTTTGATTCTTCTTTGGAAGACTTTCTTGCAAGAATGTTTTCAGTCTGTGTATATACCTACCAGAGCTTTGAACACAGCTTTGATTTCCACAAAAAGAAATGAAAATAATCTAGCATGATTCCTTGTCAGCCAATTAGGATTTGCACAACCAGAATTTGAATTTACATAAAAATTAAACCAATCTCTATGCAAGATAGAGTAGTTTAGAATTACCACTAATTTAATTGAGGTTGCTTAAATGGCTTGTAATCGGTATGATTGTTGCCAATTGGCTGCATCTTCAGCAAGATAATCAGAACCTGCTCAGCAAATTTCTGTCTCCAAATCAATTAAACTGTAAAACAAATTCCCTTTCTTTTAAGAAAGTTCTATGTCTTGGATTTTACTTTATTTACAGTTAAGCCTTTATTGCATTCTAATGTATTTGTCCAGGAAAAAACACCTCAAATAGTTTAATTTTTTTTTCTTTAACTTTGTTTTCATTTTGCCCGGTAATAAATTTCATAAAAAGTCTTACCTCTTTCAGGCTACTGAGGATAATAACAGTACCAACTTCTTAGGATCATGGTGTTAGTTTTACACACACACTTGCGCGTGCGCGCACACACACACACACACTGTACACATAATTTTCATTTATTTATTTTTATTTTTGAGACAGGGTCTTGCTGTTGCCCATGGTGGACTGCAGTAGTGCAATTACAGCTCACTGCAGCATCTACCTGCTGGGCTTAAGCAGTCCTCCCACCTCAGCCACCCAAGTAGCTGGGACTAAAGGCACACACCACCACTCCTGGTTAATTTTTATTTATTTATTTATTTATTTATTTATTATTTATTTATTTATTTATTTATTTGAGCTGGGGTCTCACTATGTTGCCCAGGCTGGTCTTGAACTCCTGTGCTCAAGCAATCCACCTGCCTTGGCCTCCCAAAGTTCTGGGATTACAGGTGTGAGCCACTATGCCCGACCATTCATACACTTAAAATGGTGCCAAGGCACACACAGTCGCAGCTCACTATTAGCTACTTTTCTTATTGTTCATACATTATGCTATTAAGCTTACTACTCTGCTGTAGATACTCTTGATAGTAATCTGTTTATAATTGATTAAGATATGGTTGGGTACTTGGCAGGGGAATAGCTTTCTTCTGTCAACCACTCAAATTTCAGAAATTCTCTGTGATCCTAAGTGACATTGTTGGCCTACTAATTGTGTCACCTACTTCTCTGGGGTGATTAAAATGACAAAAAAAGGACCAGGAGTTAAGAATTAAAACAAAAACAACAACAAAACTTCTGTGTGAGAGAGCTTCATACTGGCCAGTACGATGCTCCTCAGTCTTTAAGGTGCATACAAGTTCCCTGATGACTTCGTGAAAGCACAGACTCCAGTCTGAATGGAGTCAGAGCTCTGCATTTCTAACAAGCTCCAAAGGATATAGATGCTGCTGCTCCACAGACCACACTCTTAATAGCCCAGACGGAAGGCAATAGTTTTCAAACTTTAATGTACATAAAAATCACCAGTGACACTTGTTAGATGCAAATTTCTTGGCCTCTCCCTCAGGGATTTTGACACAGTAGACCCTGGAATTTGCATGTCTAACAAGTTCATATTTAGAGACCCAGTCTCTAGGCCTTGATTCTGTGAAAGGGCAGATGCCTACAGTATTGTCCTTTAAAGTCAGTGTCCCAACCTCGCTGTTCAGGGGAGCACTGCTTTACAGGTGCCTAATGCAGTGTACTAAATAAAAAAGCCAGGGGAGTGTGGTTCCACGTGTAGGTAAAATTTTGGAACACTAAATTAAACAGTGTGAAAATGTTCCTTTACTACATGGCCTTTCAGAGCTTGCGTATGGTAATGTGTGTGATGATATTTCCCCACATATTCGGGAACAGAACTTGCTATTTCTGAAATGCCAACCATCTCCCAGAAGAGTGTTTTAGGATAAGGACTTGGGAAGTTCTGTCCCTCAGGTGGTTTGACTCTGCTGCTCCCAAAGGGAGAATTAGGCTAGCCATGGTATTATAATGTTGGACTCTGAATCCACTAAATGTTCCTGACAAGTTTCAGGGTAGAGATCTCTCTGTCATGAACAGTGTTCTAGCTAACACTTTAAACTTTCTCAAGGATGTTGAAGACAGCATTCCGGTTCTACATGAGTGTTTAACTTAACCATCTAAACGTTATTGTCTAATGTTCTAACTCAGGGTTTTCATCTTAGTGTAAATAGGCCTACAGTATCAGATTATTTCAAAAGGGGAAAGAGGCAGTAAATATACACTGAGCTCCTCCTGAGTAAGCAACTTTTAAATAATGATTGATTTTTTAAAATCCAACTTTAATAAGATATAATTGACAAATATAAAAATTGTATATGTTCAAGGTGCAAAACATGATGATTTGACATATACACATTCTAAAGTGATTACCACAATCAAGCTAAATAAAACAAACACCCATCACCCCACATACATCACCTCATGTGTGTGTATGTAAGGGAGAACACATAAGATCCACTCTTGAGGGAATGCCCAAGATGGCCAAATAGGAACAGCTCCAGCCTCCAGCTCCCAGTGTGAACGACATAGAAGACGGGTGTTTTCTGCATTTTCAACTGAGGTACCGGGTTCATCTCACTGGGGCGTATCGGACAGTTGGCGCTAGTCCACAGGTGCAGCTTGACCAGTGAGAGCTGAAGCAAAGCGAGGCATCCCCTCACCTGGTAAGTGCAAGGGGGAAGGGAATTCTTTTTCCTAGCTAAAGGAAATTGAAACACACAACACCTGGATAATCGGGTAACTCCCACCCTAATACTGCGCTTTACCAAGGGTCTTAGCAAACACCACACCAGAAGATTATGTCCCATACCTGGCCCAGAGGGTCCCATGCCCACAGAGCCTCCATCATTGCTAGCACAGCAGTCTGAGATCTAACTGCAAGGCGGCAGTGAGGCTGGGGTAGTGGCACCCGCCATTGCTGAGGCTTAAGTAGGTAAACAAAGCCACCTGGAAGCTCGAATTGGGTGGAGCCCACCACAGCTCAAGGAGGCTGGCCTGCCTCTGTAGACTCCTCCTCTGGGGACAGGGCATAGCTAAACAAAAAGCAGCAGAAAACTCAGCAGAGGTAAATGCCTCTGTCTGACAGCTTTGAAGAGAGCAGTGGATCTCCCAGCACGGAGGTTGAGATCTGAGAACAGACAGACTGCCTGCTCAAGTGGGTCCCTGACCCTTGAGTAGCCTAACTGGGAGACATCCCCCACTAGGTGCAGACTGACACCTCACATGGCGGGGTACACCGCTGAGACGAAGCTTCCAGAGCAAGAATCAGACAGCAACATTCGCTGTTCAGAAATATTCTATCTTCGGCAGCCTCTGCTGCTGATACCCAGGCAAACAGGGTCTGGAGTGGACCTCAAGCAAACTCCAGCAGACCTACAGGTGAGGGTCTTGACTGTTAGAAGGAAAACTAACAAACAGAAAGGACACTCAAACCAAAACCCCATCAGTATGTCACTATCATCAATGACCAAAGGCAGATAAAACCACAAAGATGGGGGGAAAAGCAGGGCAGAAAAGCTGGAAATTCAAAAAATCAGAGTGCTTCTCCCCCTCCAAAGGAACACAGCTCATTGCCAGCAATGGAACAAAGCTGGACAGAGAATGACTTTGATGAGTTGAGAGAAGAAGGCTTCAGTCGATCAAACTTCTCAGAGCTAAAGGAGGAACTATGTACCCAGTACAAAGAAACTAAAAACCTTGAAAAAAGAAGGGATGAATGGATAACTGGAATAATCAATACAGAGAAGACCTTAAAATAACTGATAGAGATGAAAACCATAAGATGAGAATTATGTGACAAATGCACAAGCTTCAGTAACTGACTCGATCAACTGGAAGAAAGAGTATCAGCGATTGAAGATCAAATGAATGAAATGAAGCGAGAAGAGAAGTGTACAGAAAAAAAGAGTAAAAAGAAATGAACAAAGTCTCCAAGAAATATGGGATTATGTGAAAAGACCAAATCTACGTCTGATTGGTGTACCTGAAAGTGACGGGGAAAATGGAACCAAGTTGGAAAACACTCTGCAGGATATCATCCAGGAGAACTTTCCCAACCTAGTAAAGCAGGCTAACATTCAAATTCAGGAAATAGAGAGAATGCCACAAAGTTACTCCTTGAGAAGAGCAACTCCAAGACACATAATTATCAGATTCACCAAAGTTGAAATGAAGGAAAAAATGTTAAGGGCAGCCAGAGAGAAAGGTTGGGTTACACACAAAGGGAAGCCCATCAGTCTAACAGCAGATCTCTTGGCAGAAACTCTCCAAGCCAGAAGAGAGTGGGGGCCAATATTCAACATTCTTAAAGAAAAGAATTTTAAACCCAGAATTTCATATCCAGCCAAACTAAGTTTCATAAGTGAAGGAGAAATAAAATCCTTTACAGGCAAGCAAATGCTTAGAGATTTTGTCACCACCAGGCCTGACCTACAAGAGATCCTGAAGGAAGCACTAAACATGGAAAGGAACAACTGGTACCAGCCATTGCAAAAACATGTCAAAATGTAAAGTCCATCGATGCTAGGAAGAGACTGCATCAACTAATGAGCAAAATAACCAGCTAATATCATAATGACAGGATCAAGTTCACACATAACAATATTAACCTTAAATGTAAAGGACTAAATGGTCCAATTAAAAGACACAGGATGGCAAATTGGATAAAGAGTCAAGACCCATCAGTTTGCTGTATTCAGGAGACCCATCTTACATGCAGAGACACACATAGGCTCAAAATAAAGGGATGGAGGAAGATCTATCAATCAAATGGAAAACAAAAAATAGCAGAGGTTGCAATCCTAGTCGCTGATAAAACAGACTTTAAACCATCAAAGATCAAAAGAGTCAAAGAAGACTATTACATAATGGTAAAGGAATCAATTCAACAGGAAGAGATAACTATTCTAAATACATATGCACCCAATACAGGAGCACCCAGATTCATAAATCCAGTCCTTAGAGACTTACAATGAGACTTAGACTCCCATACAATAATAATGGGAGACTTTAACATCCCACTGTCAACGTTAGACAGATCAACGAGACAGAAAGTTAACAAGGATATCCAGGAATTGAACTCAACTCTGCACCAAGCGGACCTAATAGACATCTACAGAACTCTCCACCCCAAATCAACAGAATATACATTCTTCTCAGCACCACATAGGACTTATTCCAAAATTGACCACATAGTTGGAAGTAAAGCACTCTTCAGCAAATGTAAAAGAACAGAAATTATAACAAACTGTCTCTCGGACCACAGTGCAATGAAACTAGAACTCAGGACTAAGAAAGTCAACCAAAACCACTACAAACTCAATCAAAACTACATGGAAACTGGACAACATGCTCCTGAATGACTACTGGGTACATAACGAAATGAAAGCAGAAGTAAAGATGTTCTTTGAAACCAATGAGAACAAAGATACAACATAACAGAATCTCTGGGACACATTTAAAGCAGTGTGCAGAGGGAAATTTATAGTACTAAATGCCCACAAGAGAAAGCAAGTAAGACCTAAAATTGACACCCTAACATCACAATTAAAAGAAGTAGAGAAGCAAGAGCAAACACATTCAAAAGCTAGCAGAAGGCAAGAAATGACTAAGATCAGAGCAGAACTGGAGATTGAGACACAAAAAAACCCTCCAAAAAAATCAATGAGTCCAGGAGCTGGTTTTTTGAAAACATCAACAAAATTGATAGACCACTAGCAAGACTAATAAAGAAGAAAAGAGAGAAGAATCAAATAGATGCAATAAAAATGATAAAGGGGATATCACCAACGACCCCACAGAAATACAAACTACCAGCAGAGAATACTATAAACACCTCTACACAAATAAACTAGAAAACCTAGAAGAAATGGATAGTTTCCTGGACACTTACACTCTCCCAAGACTAAACCAGGAAGAAGTTGAATCCCTGGATAGACCAATTGCAGGCTCTGAAATTGAGGCAATAATTAATAGCCTACCAAGCAAAAAAAGTCCAGGACCAGATGGATTCCCAGCTGAATTCTACCAGAGGTACAAGGAGGAGTTGGTACCATTCCTTCTGAAACTATTCCAATCAATAGAAAAAGAGGGAATCCTCCATAATTCATTTTACGAGGCCAACATCATCCTGATACCAAAGCCTGGCAGAGACACAACAAAAAAGAATTTTAGACCAATATCCCTGATGAACATCAATGCAAAAATCCTCAATAAAATACTGGCAAACCAGATCCAGCAGCACATCAAAAAGCTTATCCACCATGATCAAGTGGGCTTCATCTCTGGGATGCAACGCTGGTTCAACATATGCAAATCAATAAACGTAATCCAGCATATAAACAGAACCAAAGACAAAAACCACATGATTATCGCAATAGATGCAGAAAAGGCCTTTGACAAAATTCAACAGCCCTTCCTGATAAAAACTCTCAATAAATTCGGTATTGATGGAACGTATCTCAAAATAATAAGAGCTATTTATGACAAACCCACAGCCAATATCATACTGAATGGGCAAAAACTGGAAGCATTTCCTGTGAAAACTGGCACAAGACAGGGATGCCCTCTCTCACCACTCCTATTCAACATAGTGTTGGAAGTTCTAACTAGGGCAATCAGGCAAGAGAAAGAAATAAAGGGTATTCAGTTAGGAAAAGAAGAAGTCAAAATGTCCCTGTTTGCAGATGACATGATTGTATATTTAGAAAACCCCATTGTCTCAGCCCAAAATCTCCTTAGGCTGATAAGCAACTTTAGCAAAGTCTCAGGATACAAAGTTAATGTGCAAAAATCACAAGCATTCTTATATACCAGTAACAGACAAACAGAGAGCCAAATCATGACTGAACTCCCATTCACAATAGCTTCAAAGAGAATAAAATACCTAAGAATCCAACTTACAAGGGATGTAAAGGACCTCTTCAAGGAGAACTACAAACCACTGCTCAGTTAAATAAAAGAGGACACAAACAAATAGAAAAACATACCATGGTCATGGACAGGAAGAATCAATATTGTGAAAATGGCCATACTGCCAAAGGTAATTTATATGTTCAATGCCATCCCCATTAAGCTACCAATGACTTTCTTCACAGAATTGGAAAAAAAACTGCTTTAAAGTTCATATGGAACCAAAAAAGAACCCACATTGCCAAGTCAATCTAAGCCAAAAGAACAAAGCTGGAGGCATCACACTACCTGACTTCAAACTATACTACAACAAAACAGCATGGTACTGGTACCAATGCAGAGATGTAGACCAATGGAACAGAACAGAGCCCTCAGAAATAATACCACACATCTACAGCCATCTGATCTTTGACAGACCTGACAAAAACAAGAAATGGGGAAAGGATTCCCTATTTAATCAATGGTGCTGGGAAAATTGGCTAGCCATAAGTAGAAAGCTGAAACTGGATCCTTTCCTTACTCTTTATACGAAAATTAATTCAAGATGGATTAGAGACTTAAATGTTAGACCTAAAACCATAAAAACCCTAGAAGAAAACCTAGGCAATACCATTCAGGACATAGGCATGGACAAGGACTTCATGTCTAAAACACCAAAAGCAACGGCAGCAAAAGCCAAAATTGGCAAATGGGATCTAATTAAACTAAAGAGCTTCTGCACAGCAAGTGAAACTACCATCAGAGTGAACAGGCAACCTACAGTATGGGAGAAAATTTTTGCAATCTACTCATGTGACAAAGGGCTAATATCCAGAACCTATAAAGAACTCAATCAAATTTACAAGAAAAAAACAAACAACCCTATCAAAAAGTGGGCAAAGGATATGAACAGACATTTCTCAAAAGAAGACATTCATACAGCCAACAGACACATGAAAAAATGCTCATCATCACTGGCCATCAGAGAAATGCACATCAAAACCACAATGAGATACCATCTCACACCAGTTAGAATGGCAATCATTAAAAAGTCAGGAAACAACAGGTGCTGGAGAGGATGTGGAGAAATAGAAACACTTTTACACTGTTGGTGGGACTATAAACTAGTTCAACCATTGTGGAAAACAGTGTGGCGATTCCTCAGGGATCTAGAACTAGAAATACCATTTGACCCAGCCATCCCATTACTGGGTATATACCCAAAGGATTATAAGTCATGCTGCTATAAAGACACATGCACACGTATGTTTATTATGGCACTATTCACAAAGCAAAGACTTGGAATCAACCCAAATGTCCATCAGTGACAGACTGGATTAAGAAAATGTGGCACATATACACCATGGAATACTATGCAGCCATAAAAAAGGATGAGTTCGTGTCCTTTGTAGGGACATGGATGCAGCTGGAAACCATCCTTCTCAGCAAACTATCACAAGAACAGAAAACCAAATACCACATGTTCTCACTTATAGGTGGGAACTGAACAATGGGATCACTTGGACACAGGAAGGGATCATCACATACCGGGTCTTATTGTGGGGAGGGGGGGGGAGGGATAGCATTAGGAGATATACCTAATGTAAATGATGAGTTAATGGGTGCAGCACACCAACATGGCACATGTATACATATTTAACAAACCTGCACATTGTGCACATGTACCCTAGAACTTAAAGTATTAAAAAAAAGCACCACTCTTAGCCACTTTCAAGTTAAAAATACAGTATTAACTACAGTCATCATGCTGTATGTTAGATTTCTATAGCATACTCATCTTACAACTTTAAAAGTTTGTACCGTTTGACTAACATCTCCCCATCCACCCGACCCCAGCCCCTGGAAACCACCTTTCTACTCTCTGCTCCTGTGAGATCCACTTTTGAGATTCCACATGTGAGACCACATAGTATTTGTCTTTGTCTGGCTGATTTCACTTAGCATAAGGTCCGCTAGATTCAGTCATGTTGTTGTAAATGGCAGGATCTCCTTCTTTCTTATGGCTAAATAATATTCCATTATGTAAACACATTATGCATATATATATAATATGAGCGCATAGTATATACTTTAAAACATGTAATTGGGAGGCCAAGGCAGGCAGATCACTTGAGGTCAGGGATTCAAGACCAGCCTGGCCTACATGCAGCCTGGCCTACATTTTAGACTCCATCTAAAAAAACAATTTTTTTCCTACAACTCCTAAACGAATTCAGTAAAGTTGCAGGATACAAAATCAACATAAAATATCAGTTACATTTCTATACATTAACAATAAACTATCCAAAAAAGAAATTAAGAAAACAATCCCATTTATCATAGCATCAAAAATAACAAAACACTTAATAAATTTAACCAAATATTGATAAAAGAAATTGGCAAAAAAACAAATAAATGGAAAAATATTCCATGTTCATGGATTAGTAGAATATTGTTAGAATGTTCATATTATCCAAAGCAACTTAAAGATTTAATGCAATCTCTACCAAAATCCCAATTACATTTTTTTTCACAGAAATAGATTTAAAAAAAATATTTCAAACTGCAAAAGATTCCAAAAAGTTAAATAATTTCTAAACCTTGACATTAATATAAGGATTTGGTGAAACAATTTATCTTCCTAATATTGCCCACACCCCCACACCCTACCTTCTCACCTGTTAACACAAGTGAACTCTCCATTTCCACGTTACTTTTTTTTTTTTTTTTTTTGAGATGGAGTTTCACGTCTGTTGCTCAGGCTGGAGTGCAATAGCACCACCTCGGCTCACTGCAACCTCTGCCTCCCAGGTTCAAGTGATTCCCCTGCCTCAGCTTCCCGAGTAGGTGGGATTACAGGTATGTGCCACCACGCCTGGCTAATTTTGTGTTTTTATTAGAGATGGGGGTTTCTCCATGTTGGTCAGGCTGCTCTCGAACTCCCAACCTCAGGTGATCCACCCACCTCAGCCTTCCAAAATGCTAGGATTACAGGTGTGAGCCACCATGTCTGGCCCTCCATGTTACTTTTTAGAGCCAATCCCTCTACTGTGTACTAGATTCTAGCTCCTCTAACTACTCAAGAACAGGGCTCCAGAAATTCTCCCCTCTTTCTCCTGTATTATTTTTTTCCATTAGCATGTGAACATATCATCTTGAAAAACGAAAACAATTTCTTATATTTGCTCATTATCGCTTTGAAACATTTCTAAGAAGTCATCTAAGCTAACTCCACCTCTGACTTCTAAGTTTTTCCTTAAATTCACTCTGATAGTGCTTTTATCCCCACCATTCATCTGAAACCACTCTTGTCAAAGTTAATAATGATCTATGGCTTGTTCACTACAATGGGCACTCATGTTGTCATCTTATTTATTAGAAGTGTTTGATATATTTGATAATTTCAGCCTTTTTGATATACTTTTTAATTTTGATGTTGATAACACCACACTCTCTTGATTTACTTCGTGTTCCATTGGTCACTTGTTTCAGTTCCTTGTGGAAATTCCTCTTCTTTTCTTAATTGTTTTAATGTTGACAATCCAGGATCAGTCGTTCTCTTTTTTTCTTCTCTCTTTCTGTTTCTTGCTCTTTTCTTCCTTTTTTAAAATTTATTCCCTTACCTTCTCTTTTATATACACTCTCTCCCTAATGATTCTTATCAATATCATGTCGCTTTAAATTCTGACTTCCAAAATTATACGTCTGGCTCAGAACTCTTCTCTAAACTTTTCACTCACTGTGTACAATTACTCAACATCTACATGTGGCTGTGTAATTGGACATAGCAAACTAAATGCATCATAAAGTGAACTCCTGACCATCCCCTTCATAGCCTTCCACAACTCAGTTGACTACAATTGCTCTAACCCAAATGCTTGACAAATCTTGACTCTTTTTTTCCCTCTTTTTCCCTCAAATTTTAATCCAACAGAACATCCCATTGTCTCTACCTTCCAAATATACTCAGAAAATGGCTACTTTTCCACATTGCCATTGCTACCACACTAGTAAACAAACAGACAAGAAAAACCCTCTCAGCTGTTACCCAAATTATTTCAGTAGCCTAATTCATCATCTTGCTTCTATTCTTGTCTGTCTCTCATAGTCTATTTTCAACACAGCAGATAGAATGATACCACAAACTTATAAGTCAACTCCTCTGCTTAAAACCTTCTAATAGCTTCCTGTTTTACAGAGAATAAAATGAAACGGTCTAAAAATCTTGATGATGGCCTAAAAAATCCTATATGATTTGATTTCTACATCACTCTTTTTGTTTTTTAATTTCTTTTCCAGGGTTTGGTGGGGTGGGGCGGACAGAGTCTCGCTGTGTCGCCCAGGCTGGAGTGCAATGGCACAATCTCGGCTCTCTGCAATCTCCACCTCCTGAGTTCAAGCAATTCTCCTGCCTCAGTCTCCTGAGTAGCAGGGATTAAAAACATGCACAACCATGCCTGGCTAATTTTTTGTAATTTTATTACAGAGGAGGTTTTACCATGTTGGCCAGGCTGGTCTCAAACTCCTGACCTCATGATCCACCCACTTCACACTCTAACCTGACTTCATATTACTATCACTTTGGACTCTTTGCTGTTCTTCAAATATGCTGGGCATTTTTCTGCCTTTAAGCTGTTGCATTAGCTGCTTTTTTTTTTTTTTTTTTTTCTGTATGTAACATCCTTTCCTTAAATATCTAGGGAAATAACTTGCTTAGGTATTTTGCACCTTTATTCACAGGTTGCT
Organism: Chlorocebus sabaeus; assembly: GCF_047675955.1. NCBI lineage: Eukaryota > Metazoa > Chordata > Mammalia > Primates > Cercopithecidae > Chlorocebus > Chlorocebus sabaeus. The sequence goes on along the minus strand of NC_132926.1, from coordinate 37,146,049 downwards.
TTGTAATTGAAGACTTTATCTAACTTACTTATTGTTACAAACTGTCAACCATCCTCAGGAATCCTGATCACCTTCAATGTGTTATAGTTTTGCTTTTTTCTATTCTATTCATTGTCTTATGCCATAATATCTAATTTACTTATTCATTGTTTTCAATCATCCTTAAGAGGATTGAAAGTTATAATTTATATGCAATTTAATGCATATATTGCATATTTATTTATATGCAATGTTAACTTATAATTTATATGCAATAAATGCAACAGTTTTATTGATATAGTGATATAGAACACTCCTCTGTTTTCTTCTAAAAGTTCCCTGTGTCCCTTCCCAAACAATGTACCACTCATCTCCCATCAAAGTCCATGTGTGATTTGCTTTCTATCACTACAGAGTTGGTTTTGTTTTTCCTAGAGTTTAACATAAATGAAAGAATACAGTATGTGGTCTTTCACGTCTTTTTAAAATTTGACATGTTTATGAGAAATATTCATGTTGTTTTGTGTATCAGTTCATTCCTTTATGTAATTGAGTAATATTCCGTTGTGTGACTATATAATAATTTGTTTTCACAATCATTTGTTGTTCAACATTATGATTTTTAGTTATTAATAACAAAACTGCTGTGACTACGTCTCAATGTAGAGATATGTTTGCATTTGTCTTGTGTAAATGCTAAGTATTACTAATAGAATTGCTGGTCATATGATAAGTTCATATCTATGCTTATAAGATACTGTCAAATTGTTCTGTAAAATGATTGTATCATTTCATGTTTCTACCAGCAAGAGATGAAAGTTCCAGTTGCTCCATATCTTTACTTTTACTTGGCATTATCATTTATTATCACTATTATTTACCTACTCTAATTGTGTGTAATGGTATCTCATGTGGTTTTAGTTTTCATTCCTCTGATAAATAATGATGTTGAGCATTTTTTCATGTGCTTAGTTGGCCATTCATGTATCTTCTGTTGTGAAGTGTCTGTTGAAATCCTTATTCATTTTTTAAATTGGGTTGTTGGTCATATTATTGAGTTATAAGAGCTAGTTATAAATTCTGAATGCAAGTCTTCTGTCAGATGTATGTATTGTCAATATCTTCTAGGGAGGAGGTAGAGTAGAATAACGCAGGCTAGAACAGAATTAAGGGAGCATACGCTAATTGTCATAAACTAAAGATATATGATCTTGAAGTCCTTCATTGAGTGTTGATTTTTAAAATCCAATATTTTATTTCCTTGTCAAAAAGCACTGTTTGTGTGTTCAGCCACTTTGATTCCTATACAGTAATCCAGTTAATAATTGCATCAGTGCAAGCCTGGCAGAGCTTCCAGGGAAGAGCAGAGCTCCACATCCTTCAAGTCAGTCCACCCCAATACCCTGTCCTACAAAGCTCTTCTATACAGAATGTGTTGGCTCAGAAATAAACAATGTGTCTTCTCAGGAGCTGGAATATTGCTCTCCTTTTACTTTCACAAGATTGAAAAATGTGAGAGACTACTTCAACGAACTCGAACCATTTTATACAAATGGCTCCCATGTTTCCTTCCTTTCAGAGGCTCCGTCAATATCAGCACCATACAAAGGCCCCAAGTCACTGACAGTGCCCCACTATGACATGACTCTAAACTAACTGAATGCGAATATAGACAGCGCTCAAGCCATACTGAGTTTATTTCTATACCAGAGCAGCACAGCATATTTGTGAAGTTGAATTTCTTTAGTTGGATCAAGTTGCCAAAGTGGGAAAGAAAGGAAAAGATACACCTGAAAGGTTAATACGTGATAATTACGACAATGATTACAACAATAAATGCAGGGAACCTGCAAGTTCTTTATCACTTTAGTGTTGTCTTTCAAAACTAAAGACAGTGCCAAATATTTCGGTATATAACTGATATTTGTGGAATATCATTATACTGAATCTTCACCAGGCACTAGGCACTGTAAGGGCTTTACAGATATTATCTCACTTTGTTTTTACCATTCACTCCCCACACTGAAAAGAAAAAATTAACTGTGCAGTTAGCAATACTATAATTTCAGCTTGACAATAAGGAAGCTGAAGCTCAGAAAGATGACGTTACCTACCCTAATTCACATAGCTGCAGAGTTACAATTCAAACCTAGTCTTTCTAATGCTTAACCATGATTTTAAAAACTACTGAAAAAGTGAAAGAGTGAAATTAAAGCTGCTTGTAAAAAACTTCACCTAGTGTACAAATTCTGCACATTTACATTTATACACAGACATGCATAGACATACAACATGTCTCTACTCCCTTAAATTCTTAAAACCTGTAAAATATCTCACTTTCTCAATTTTCTTGTATATAGTATAGTTCAAAAAAAGTAAAAGCATATTTTGGGTCATGATTCAATAAAATAGTATTTATTAGGCACCTATTTTACTATTTGCTGTTGGAGGGAACATATACTTATATACACAGACCAAAGTCTGTTAAAACAATGATGATGACTTACTCATCCTTCCAGTCTTAAGATCCAGCTTCTTTCTTGGCACACTTTAGCCCTTGATAATTTACTCATATTTTGTTATTCATTTGGTTGTACATTATTAATAATGGCAACTCAACGTCATTATACATGTATGTTTGTATGTGTATGGTATGTGTTACACTTCTAGCCACTGTACCACATAAATGCATAAAATAGTTAGCGATTCTTAACCTCCAGGAGCTTATATTACACATGAGGGACGAAAACAATAAATGAACTAAATAAGTAGCTCATGTAGTATGTTAGAAGGTCATAAATAGTATGGGTAAAAATGAAAACCATGAAAACATATAAGGAGTAATAAAGGAGACGGTTCCATTTTGAACCAAGAGGTCAAAGAAGGCCTCACTTAGAAGGTGACATTTAAACAGAGATTCAAAAGAGATGATAAAATAAATTATGTACTTTTTTTGGAAAAGAATATTCTAAACAGAAGAACAGCTAATGAGAAATCCTTAAGCTGAATCTCGAGTTCAAAGAAGAGATCCCTTTGGTGATAAATACGTGGACTTGTCAGCATACAAATGGCATTTAGAACTAGCGGATGGAATAAGATCTACCAAATAAGAAGAAGCAAGATGGAAAAGAGAAGTTCAAGGACAGCAAGTGGGATTTTCCAGTGTTAAGACGGTGGGAGGAGAGACCAACAGGAGTGGCAACTGAGGCAGGGAGAAAACCAGATGAGCATGGTGGCCTGGAATCCAAAGAACAAAGCATTTTATCTCCAGTCTTGCCTATCCAACCCATTTTCCACAACGTGGCAGAAAGAACTTTCTAAGCAAATATCTGATCATATTATGTTTCTCCTTAAAATATTTCATGGCTCTACATTATCTACAAAATAAAACTTAGTCTCCCTAACATGGTTCACAAAGAGCTCCATGAGCTGAATTCCAGTCACTTTTCCAGTGTCATCTCTCTCATCAAATCCTTCTTTCTGTCTTTCATTCATTTATTCAACAAATATTGAACATCTCTTACCTGCTAAGCATTGTCCTAGACACTGAAGAGAGAATAATGTAGAAAATCCACAAGATGCCCTCACAGAACTGACATTTTGTTGAGTGTGGGGGAAATATGTGTTAAGTGGATAAATGAGTAAATGAAGTAGATGCCAAGCCCCATGAGAGCAGGAGCATAATCTGTTTTATTTACTGCTCTATCCCGAACAGCAAGCATAGAACCTTAAACATAGTAGGTGTTGAGTGACTGACTGAATGTTTGTTGAATGACTGACTGAATAAGGGTAATTTAAGATGACTATATGTACTATAAAGTAATTCAAGAATTCAACATGGACATTCACTGGTAATTAAGAGCAGAGCACGGCCGGGTGTGGTGGCTCATGCCTGTAATCCCAGCACTTTGGGAGGCTGAGGAGGGTGTGGATCTCAAGGTCAGGAGATTGAGACCATCCTGGCTAACATGGTGAAGCCCCGTCTCTACTAAAAATACAAAAAAAAAAAAAAAAAAAAAAAAAAAAAAAAAAAATTAGCCGGGCGTGGTGGTGCCTGTATCCCCAGCTACTCAGGAGGCTGAGGCAGGAGAATGGCGTGAATCCGGGAGGCGGAGCTTGCAGTGAGCCAAGATTGTGCCACTGCACTCCAGCCTGAGCGACAGAGCGAGCCTCTGTTTTAAAAAAAATTTTTTTTCATAAAATAAAATAAAATAAAATAAACAAGAGCAGGGCACTTGGACAGTGCCATCAAAGAAGGCTTCACACTCCCATTCTGAATTTCAGCCATTTAGAGCTTATTTCAGTTTGTCAAGATCATGTCTTATCCAGTTCCTTGGCTTTTAAATATCCTATTCATTTTGCCAAGGAATGTTCTTTCTTCCTATCTGTAACATCCAGTCTTGCCTAGCTAATTCTGACCTTATGGTTTGTTGTTAAATTTAAATTTCAACTCCTCTAAAGACCCTTTCTGCACCTAACCGCTCCCTAAACCAGGTTAGGTGCTCCGTAGTTACTCAAAATATTCTATGCTTAGCCTTGTGGTGGTGCTTATCTTGACATATTTTCACTGATATCCATACATAGGGGGAACAGTAGATAAAGGAGGGACCTCATCGCTATGCTCAATCATGGCAAGCTTTGGGAAGCTGTGCTTTTCTTTGTTCTCTCTGACAGCATAAAACGCAGATGCAGGCTTGTCTATATTGGGAAGCCCTATTCCTTTCACAAGACTTCGTGAATTGGAGATTTTTTCCCCTCTTATCACAAACACCTAACTTACCTATTTGATTTTCTTTTTATTTATATATATATATGTTTATATATATTATATATATATTTATATCTAGCCTTGTTCCAAATTGTGGCACAAACATCAATACTCATCAGTTCCTGTCAAAGGAAATTGTGACATCGGCAAATTTAGAATTAACATTTCAATTTTAGAGTGGAAAAAGCCTTTATCAATCTTCTTTCCAGTTTTTTTTTTTTTTTTTTTAACTACTATGGGTCACAGGGACTTTTTAATTTTTTTGATAATCTAATTAATTGTCCTCCTTTAAAAGAGCACATTTCCCCCTATATACACATAAAATTTGTGCACAATTTCTAGGACTTTACAGGCCCCTCAAGTTGTTTATCTTTAAGATCCCCTGATAAATCTCAACCTTTAAGCATGAAAGGCAAGGAAACTTGCTTTTGCAAATCAAAGTTTTTAAAGAAGGAAGAGACTTTGGGGGTGAAAATGTCATGCTGTCATTCTGGTTTAGGAAATGGACACCCAGGCCAGGCGCGGTGGCTCACACCTGTAATCCCAGCACTTTGGGAGGCCGAGATGGGCGGATTACGAGGTCAGAAAATCGAGACCATCCTGGCTAACACGGTGAAACCCCGTCTCTAATAAATATACAAAAAATTAGCCAGGCATGGTGGTGGGTGCCTGTAGTCCCAGCTACTCGGGAGGCTGAGGCAGGAGAATGGCATGAACCCGGGAGGCGGAGCTTGCTGTGAGCCGAGATCGCACCACTGCACTCCAGCCTGGGCACCAAAGCGAGACTCCCTCTCAAAAAAGAAAAAGAAAAAGAAAAAAAAGAAAAAGAAAAAGAAAAAAAGAAAAAGGAAATAGACACCCAGTTTCCACCTGGGCAGTAAAACCAGTGAAGTGTACATGCATAATCTTAGTCTATCCTCACACCCTTGAATGGGGAAAAAAGATAAAATAGGGTTTCTGAAAAAGAAGAGAAAGGGTTCCTTTGATCTAACAGTTGAAGGAACGGGTAAGGTGATGTATGCTGAAACTGGGAGTGCAGCCTCCAGGACCTGCTGAGAGTTGGGCCAGGAAAGATGAGTTGATTTGATTGCTGATTCAGTTGCCATATCAAACCACCAGGATTCATTCAGGCATACTATAAAATAATGGAGAGTAAGTTTAAAATAGACTGAAATGTATAAGAACCTGACACACATTTACTAATGGAGATGATTTATGGTGTCACATTTAGTAATGTTTTGGTCCTTATAACACCATTTATATTAATATTTTTACCATAAGATTAGAAAGCAGGTGTATAACAAGAATTCTCAAGTATTCTGAACCTTTGCATTTGTCTTTGGTTGGAATTTTTTAAGTGACTTTCGTCTGAGAAGCATGAGGGAACAAAATGTGCTTTTTATTAAGATTTTTGGCAAATAATTGCATTATTGGAACGCGAACTTTTAAGATCAGCACTTTGTATCCAATTACCAGTGAATGAAATGGATTGTTTCTCTGCCTTGTCTTTTCTGTTCTGCAGTAATTAAGATAATCCTCTCTAACTTTTCCACTTAAAGTAAACTTATCGCTGGTGAACCTATGTCCACAATTTGATATTTCCTCTAAATGAAGAATACAGCAAACATGCCCATTAAAATTTTGCTTTTCCCACACTGCTTGTTTGTGAAGAAGTGTTCCCCCAGACAGGAGAGGCCCTTTAAAACAAACAAACAAAAAACCCACTTAATAACATTTTTTTTTTTGTCTGAATAGTGACAAAATGTCTGGATTGGACTTGCGACTCCTAGATTCCAGTTCTGTCTCTGCTACTATCTTTCTGAATTCCCCCTGGAAAGTAACTTAACGCTCTTAGGCCTTCTTGTTTGTGTTCAAGCCCCCTGCTACCTCTCATTAGGGCAAGCAAGTAACTAGCTAGGCCTCATTTCTGTTGATGGTGAGAAGGGAATAATGCCTCCCTCAAAAGGTCCTGTGAGCTTAAATGAAACATTCATTAAAACACTTAGTACTGAGCTTGGCGCAAAGTAGACACTCAGCTAACTGTTATTATTATTGTCTCATAGAAACAGGTATATGATTAAGTAGTTGAATTAATCAGAGAAGAAATAAGTTGAAATACTACTCCATTTTCTCTATGTATCTTGTCTTGAAAATTTGGCTTTGAACAAATTCCATGTGAAAACAACATTTTTCTTTTGATTTGAGTTTTTTTCAATAAGACATGTTCCCAAGAAAAGACTACTATGCTTAAAATTCAATATTTTCTTTATGACAAATTATTTTGTTATTTTGTAAATATGCAATATCAAGTATTTGTTCTAATTAAATTAAATTGGGGGAGTTGAGCTGCAAGTATCAAAATGTTAGCACTGGACCAGGAAAAGCTCTCATTAGTGTGGTAGACAGAATCATGATCACCCTAAAAATGTCTGTGTCTTAACACTTGAAAACTGTGTTTCTGTTTCATTACATGGCAAAAGGGAATTAAGGATGCATGTGAAAAAAATAGTCAGCTGATCTTGAGATAAGGAATTTTTCCTAGATTATCCAGGCAGACCCAATAGAATCACAAGGGTCTTTAAAAGTAGAAAAAGTAACTGAAGCAGAGGTCAGAGTAACGTGATGTGAGAAAGATTAGATGATTAGACTCACTGTTGCTGACTTCACCTGAAGAAAAAATCCATAAACCAAGGCACCCAGAATGCCTCTCAAATCTGAAAAAGGTAATACATGTTAGAATATATGTAGAGCAGGGGGTCTTAACCAGAGGAAATTTTTTCTTCATAAAAGAAATTGGGGGCTGGGCACAGTGGCTAACGCCTGTAATCCCAGCACTTTAGGAGGCCAAGGTCAGCGGATTGCTTGAACTCAGGAGTTGGAGACTAGTTCAAGACTTCAATATCATAGGCAACATGGTGAAACCCCATCTCTACCAGGAAAAAAATATAATAGCCAGGTGTCGTGGCGCATGCCTACAGTGCCAGCTACTTGGGGGACTGAGACAGGATTGTTTGAGCCCGAGAGGTGGAGATAGAGGTAAGCCAAGATCATGCCACTACATTCCAGCCTGGGTGACAGAGCAAGACCCTGTCTCAAAAAAAAAAAAAAAAAAGACAAAGAAATTTGGCATTATCTGGAGATATTTTTATTTTTGATTATTACAACTGGGGGTACTCTACCAACATGCATATATATGTATATATTTACTATATATAATATGTGCATATATGTGTGTATATATATTTGCTATATATGATATGTACATATATGTACTATAAATATATATACCTGTAAAAGCATATATATACACACACGTATGTGAGTGTGTATGTGTGTATATATACATATATACACAAATATATATGCTCTTTTAGCACCTCCAGAAAGAAATACAGACCAGTGGACACCTTGATTTTAGCCCCGTGAGACCTATATTGGACTTTTGACCTACAAAGCTATAAGAAAATAAATTTAGGTTGTTTAAGCCACTAAGTTTCTGACAACCTGTTATATTAGTAATAGGAAATAAATACACTTAGCAATAATAATTATTTCTCATTGGATAGTACTTCTTTGCATATGACTAATTTGTGTAAGTCACAAATAAACATTTGTTTAAAATAAAATACTGGGGGATATTTGGTAGTCTCTGCCGCAGTGGATGACAGTAGTACAAAGAACAGTGAGGAGACTATTGCATTAACCAAGGCACCAGATGACAGTGACTTGAACCTGGGTGCTCATAGTGGAAATAATAAAAGTTGATCTGATTCTAGAGATATTTTGAAGTTAAAAACATCAGAATTTGTTGGCAGATGGGATGTGCAATGAGAAAGAGACAGATTAAATATAGCGGCAACATTTTTCACCTGAATGTTAACTGACAGAGTGTGGATGAAACATATTTGGGACGTAGGAAAGGATTAGAAGTTAAATTTTAGGCTGGGCAGGGTGCATTGGCTCACAACTGTAATCCCAGGACTTTGGGAGGCCGAGGTAGGCAGATCACTTGAGGTCGGGATTTCAAGACCAGCCTGGCCCACATGGTAAAACCCCATCTCGACTAAAAATATAAAAATTAGCCAAACATGGTGGTGCATGCCTGTAATCCCAGCTATTAGGGAGGCTGAGGCAGGAAAATCACTTGAACCCAGGAGGCAGGGGTTGCAGTGAGCTGAGATAGCACCGTTGCACTCCAGCACTCCAGCCTGGGTGACAGAGCAAGACTCTGTCTGGAAAAAAAAAAAAAAAAGAAGAGGTTTAATTTTAGGCATGTGAGATTTGAAATGTCCAATAGGCCAATAGAGAATCCAAGTGGACATATGGATGTTCAAGTCTGGAGTTATCAGCAATGGCATAAACTTGGGAGTCTTTAACATGTCCATGGTGGTTAAAGTCATGAGACTGGATGAGATCACCTAGGGAGTAAGTATGTAGAGCAAAAAGATTTGAGAATTGAACCCTGAGGCATGACAGCTTTAAGAGGTCTGGGAGATAAGAGGAAAGACTCAAGGAGATTCAGAAAGATTGCCAAGAGGAAAAAGAATAAACAGGAGAATGTGCTATGATTTCTGAAATCCAGAGAAGATAGCAATTCTTCTATATGCTGCTTCTAATTCAAGTGATTTGAGTAATCCTTATAGCCAATGGTATGATGACTCTACATCACAGTTTCTTAACCAAGTCAAAATTGACATTTTGGGACCAGATAATTATTTGCTGTGAGTGTTTATTCTGTGCACTACAGTATGCTTACCAACATCCCTGATCATTATACACACACACTACACACACACACAAATGTATATACACACACGTGTATGTGTATATGTGTGTGTGTGTGTAATGTGTGTGTGCCTATATATATGCATGCTAATACAGTGCCCTAAATTGTGAAATAAAAATTATCTCTAGGTATTGCCAATTTTCTTGAAGATGCAATTTTCCCTGGTTGAGAAGCACTGCTCTACATATTTTCTAACATACAGTATTCCTTTTATTTACCCCCAGCCAAGTTGGAAGCCTAGCATTACTGGCAGAAGAAAAGCCTTAGAGTTAAGGCAGAGCCGGTCCCCTATCAAGAAGGTTGAGAATCATCAACAAAAAATCAGCAGCCTTTACTCTAGACAGATGGGCAGACCATCTATTTCATGGCTGAACTGCCTTTCAACGCTAGCTTGATTAGCATCATTTTCTACCAGGGCAACTTTGAAACACTTCTCTCAAAATCTAACTCTACCAACCTTCAGGGTAAAATAGAAATCCTCCGGCTTGATTTTTTCAGGCAATTGTCTAGACTCAGAAGTGCCTAATTAACTCTGTTTTCTTGGTGTCTCTGTGCCTGGAGGACCAGAAACTGAAGCAATTCTGCTCACTAAAGAAATAATTTTCGAGTAAGGTAATTAGAGCTGCTGCTACAGTTCCTCCCATCTCGATGACCACTGGCATGGAAAAAACTGAGGACACAGCAGCTCTAAGGGATCTTTGTCAACCTGCTTCTGCAAAGAATAAAATGTAAAATTAAAAGAGAAGCAGATGTATAAATGAGGATGGAGGCACCACATAGGTAGAAATGAAAGAAAAATTCTCACAAACAGAAAATATTTATAGCGATGATGGTGATGATGATGACAATCATGATGATGACAATTATGTCTTATTTACTAAACAATGACTTATTTAGTATCTTTCATGTATGTCGTTCTTCTGTTCCTAATGCTTGGGACTATACTAGGAAATAAAATAGAAAAATAAATCCCACACTCATGATGCTTACATTCTAGTGGAAGAGACAAACAAGGTAAGTTATACAGAGAAATAAATATGAAGAGAAAGCTCAAGCAGGCAGGGGAAAATGTTGAAGTAGTTTATATTTTAGTGGGAATTTATCAACATAGGAGCCAAGAAATAACCTTCCAAGCATAGGGAATAGCAAATTCATACAGATGTAAGCCTGGCATGTTTGAGGAACAATAGGAAAAGTAGATGGCTCAAGACAAAATGGACAAGAGGCATAAAAACATGATATAAGGTCAGAGAGTTAATGAGAGGCCAGCTCATGAAAGGTTTATAGTTCACGGCACTTTAGAGTGAGAACACTGGCTTTTATGCTGAATGAGATGAGAAGATACTGGAAGGTGTTCAGCAGACAAGGGCCCTGATCAGATTTATATTTCATCAAGGTGATTCTAACAGCTGTCTTGAGAATAGATCCCCAGGGGAAAGACATAAAGGAAGCTATTCCAATAATACAGGAGAGATATGGAAGTGTCTTAAATCTGACATGGAGTGGGGATGGTAAAAAGTGCTCAGATTCTGTACAGATTTGAAGGTAAAATAAACAGGTTTTGTTTCTGGAAAATAGGTAGGGTTTTGGTAAAATAGAAGAGTCAAAGATGACTTCAAAGTTTCTGAAGGACTGAAAAGAGGGAGTTGCCATTTACTAAATGGGGAATTCTGCAATACATGCTTTCGAGAGAAGTTAAAATCAAACTTTGTTTTGGACATATGAAGGAAGGGAAGATGTCAAGTTAGCAGTAGAATATGGGATCAGAACTTTAATGGAGAGGTCTGAGCTAGAGATAAGATTTGTGAATCATCAATATTTAGACGTTGATGAGAAATAACTCTTGATTTTTTTTTCTTCACATTTAGACCTCTTTGGATAGGCTCTAGCTGCCCAGTGCCAGGCAGCTGTCACAATGGCTAATAACTCAGGAAAATCCAGAATATAAAACATTATACAAGGCAAAAAAAGAAATTAGTCTCTCCAACAAATCAATAACATTAGAAAAGAGAGAGGTGATAACTATATAATGAAAAAGACCTAAAATGACAATCAAATGCAATTTATAGGAGTTGTTTCTAACCTGAATTAAGCAAACCAACCACTAAACAGGCATTTTTGAGACAATTATAGGTTTTGACAATGGACTGGATATTCAATGATTTATGTAATTATTTCTATGTTGTTATACTTTATGCATGCAAGTATATCTGTGTACATAGATAGGTTGTGTATATATGGAAAGAGAGAGTATGTTTGATTAACTGAAAAATTTACAAATTAAATGATACGATACCTGAGATTTGCTTTAAAATACTTCAAGAAAAAAGTGAGAGATATGGCAATCAAGGTTGGCAAAAGTTAATAATTACAGAAGACAAATGATCAGTACACGGGAGCTCATTATACCATTTCTTCTACTTTAATGTATGTTTTAAAATTTATATAGTAATAAAACCTATGCTAAGGCTGGGCACAGTGGCTCATACCTATAATCCCAGCAATTTGGGAGGCCAAGGCAGGTGGATCACCTGAGGTTAGGAATTCACGACCAGCCTGGCCAACATGGCGAAACCCCGTCGCTACAAAAAATACAAAATTAGCTGGGCATAGTGGCACTTGCTTTTAATTCCAGCTACTCAGGAGGCGGAGGCAGGAGAATCACTTGAACCCAGGAGGTGGAGGTTGCAGTGAGCTGAGATGGTGCCACTGCACTCCAGCCTGGGCAACAAGAAGGAATCTCTGTCTCAGAACAAACAAACAAAACTATGCTAATAATAAAACTTATGCTATGTAATCTCCATTGAACAGAGATCGTAATTTGTTTTGTTTACAGATGTATTTCAAGCAACTAGTAAAATGAGTGTCAGCTGCAGTTACTTAATAAATATTTGTAAGCAGTAAAAGAAGTTAAAACACCGTTCAAGGGAATAAAAACTTGGTGAGTACCAGCACTTTGCATGTTACCTCACTTAATTTGCAGTATGGCCACGAGGAAGCCTATATGATTATATTGCCTGGGTTCTTTCCACCACTGTGTATCATATAATTCTGGTATTATACTGCACTCACTTGCCAACCCAATGTGGAAAAAGTCATTTTAGGAAAAATACCTAGTGGTCTGACTGATTCTAAAGAAATCCTTTTTAATCACCATGCAATATTACTTCCTACAAATTAATCATGTATTCATTCTCCTTTATTGAACCTCTCCTGTGTGTCATACAATTATATATGGAAGATGCACCTTTAGCTTTTATGGACACCCTCTGAAATACATTGCAATTTACCCAACAACATGAAAGTATCAAAACCAACAAAAGGATTTGATCACTATCTTTAGTTTGGTTGTGATATTCTAAAACGGACCATTGTTCAGAAAGATTTTCTGTTGATATCATAGTCTATTAAATTGATAATTGATCTACAAGAGGCAGAGAAAAGAGACATTGAGGCCAACCATCTCTTAAATGGTTAATCCTGCAGGCTAGAATGCCCATTCAACCACGAATTGAGGTTCTCTTGGACCGGATACGTAATTTGTAGGACACAGTGTAAAATGTAAATTCTAGGGCTTTTGTTCTAAAAGTAAGGGGAAAAGTGTCATTAACAGATACTAAAATATAAAACTTTTCCTTGTCTTCTGCAGTCTCTTTTTAAACTTCTCATGATGATTCTTATTATTCAACGTCATTTTGAGCAAAGAAAATTTGAAATTTGAAATTATTAGCATGAATTTTACTGTTTTATCTTTATAGTTTGCAGGACTAGTTTTAAGTACAAACATCAGGATATTTAAGTCATATCCAAAATCATGAAAGTTACATTTTTGCATTTCCCTAAAGGATGACCTGAGAAAGCCAGAAGAGACAAACACAGGTGAGACTCAAGAAGGCTGGAAGGAGGAGGAGAAGATTCCCCAATCCAGACATGGAGTGAGCCCAAAGGAGTGTTTCCTCAGGACAAGGATACTTATGGGTATGTGCAGACCCCTACCAGTGCCAGGGTCCCTGTCCCTGAAGGTAGAGCATATGCGGGCTTGTTCAGGCCTGAAGACTGCTGGGATCCTCACCTGCCAGCTGCAGATTGGCATATGGTACCCCAGTCGGGGCCAGGATTTAGAGACAATGATTCAGGGGTGTCTGTGTCTTTTCCCCACAGACCCATTTCCTTCCCCAAAACATGGGGACAAAGTGACTCCTAAGGACATCACACCTTCCAAGCTAAGATTGCTTAGTACCCGAATCATAGAAACAAAAGGCATGGTCTTTAAAAAAATGTGACCTCTGGCCCCTCATCAGTTGTGCCATGCTGTCCCAGGTTCAGGACAGCTGTTACCATGCCGTGCCCTGGACCACTGAGGTTCTGTTCACCCAGTGGGACCTTCCCTGTGGGAGCACCCAGGCCCCTGCCAGGGCAAAGAGTGGCAGTGGATGGAGGTGGGGGTGTGTGTAGGGAGTGGAGAAGCAGGCAGCCAAGAGTCTGTTCTGGAGAAGCTGTAGGAGGAAAGATGAGTGTGAGCTGAGGTGCCACAGCCCCAGGACATGGGCCACTGTCCCACCAGACTTCACTTACAAGACACAGATTCAACAATAAAATCAGTAAGAATTTCAAAACTGTGATTGCAAAGTATTAAGCCCCAAGCCCAGGGCCCATGTAACTGGTCAGGTCTTAGCCTATATAGCCAATCGGGATTCCACATTCTAGTCCCTGTTCTGCCATTTCTAGTTCACTGGGTCTGGTCTTCATATGGCACTTTTAGAACTCAGTTTCCTCCTTGTAACATGGAGATACAGCCTATTATAGGCCCAGGCCCTATGCCCACAAGGGCCACCTGAATTTAATAGTCAAAAAGGTAATCTGACAGCATTGAGGGAGGATGTCAGCCAATTTTAAACTTGTAGCTATCTCTGAACCATGCAGTATCTAGAGTCTTGTGAATTAATATTGAAAAAGAAATTCTGTAATTATAAATAACATACCACTTCAGGGTTTTAATGGTACTGGCAGTGTTGATTTGTTAAATACACATATTTTAAAAATGAGTTACATGACTTTGTTTTGAAAATTTTCAGGTTTCTCTTATTCTCCAAGAGGATCTGAAAGGAGGAATTGCCACTTATCACATGTACCTGGGCGAATGTTAGAAGCTAACATTTACTGAGCACCTACTATGTGCTGGTTACAGCCATATGCCTCAGTGTCCTGTGCATTCCCTCACCCACTCCTCACACAGCTGTTTCAAATACTGTGGTTCTGTTCCTTCTTTATCTCCAAGTTAGGATTACCAACTTTAGCCTTATATAAAATATATTTACACTAAATATATACTATACATTTAAGCTAAGAAAACTATTTGTTTTTTCAAATTTTTCTGGGCATCCTGTCTTTTATCTGGCTTCAAGCAGAGCACACGCTGTGCCTCTCAGACAAAACTGAAGGCTTTCTTCTTTCTAGTGATTCATTCTTTCCATAAGAGTTTATTGCCCATTTATTTGTGCATTTATATAAAAATGTGTGGATATATGTGCATAAGTGTGTGTGCGTGGAGAGAACCAGAGGAATAAAGCATAACACTTCAGAATGTTTTATATCCCAGTCATGCTGCATAAGAGTATCAGAACACTTTTCATTTTATTGTAATGGCCTCATTTTTTCTAAATAATTGCATAGTTTCTACCTCTAACATCAATTGTGTATCAAAAATATCACCAAAATTGCTAGAAAGAAAAGTAATTTTCTCTATTGCCTCTGCTAGCATCATTGTAAACTAAGGCAGTGTAACCAATGGAGTTAGCTGCTCAGCAACCTTCTCTACAGTTAAATTATTTGTTCTTGGAGTCTCCATGGAGAAATGACGATGTGGAAGACACAAGACGGAATAAACCAATGAAGCAATTGTCTCTATGTCAGAAATGGATATTTGACACTTCATGGAGCTTATCATCTAATGAAGCTATTATATGGAAAGGGCTGTATGACCACCGAGCTTCTCAAAGGAGTGAGACCTGGGTCATTTCACTTATTAAACTAACCTAGTATGTTTTTTTAAAAAATGAAGACATCCCAAAATAGAGTTTCCAAAATTATAATAAAGTTTTAATTTTTACATTTCACAATTTAGCCATGAAAATTACAACTCAATGTAATGTACTATTCTGTGCTCAAAAATATAGGATTTATTTTTATAACATAATTTATTATAGATTCTGTGGTCATGTAATGCAACACTCACCTTGGTACAGTATCTGAAATTCTCAACATGAAGCCCACTGTGAATATTTGAAATAGATTCCCATTCCCCTCAAGCACTTTATATTCCTTTGGGGCAGGGGGAAGGTATTATCCAGATCATCAGGGAATTCATGGAAAATGATTGGAGAGTTCAAATGGAAGTGAGACAGCCTCCAGGCGAGTCTACTCATCCCCCCTCCCTCCTCTGTTTGCTGTTTCTGATGATTTCTGATTAATATCCTGAAACAACATTCTAGATCATGTTGGGCATAAGTAACTTCCTACAATTATCTTTAAAAATAAACCAATAATTTTTATTATTTCTTAAACTATCACATGTTTTTATGTCTGGCTAGCTTGATTAATAACAAAAGTAAAATAATTACCAGTAATTATAAAACTGTACTGTGTTCCAGGGTGTAATGTTATTTCTTTATAGCAGTCCCCTGAATCTTAACAAAAACTCTCTGAGGCCAGCAAATGAATGAATCTTAAGACATCAAAAGATTTATGTTTACTCCCAGTGAGAGTTTGTCACTTTGATTTGTTTGATTAAATATATTTAGGCAAAAGAAGGAAACTCTTTGCCTTAGTCACTGAAAGCTTAGTTGAACTAAGCTACTAAAAGTAGGGTAAAGGTTAGGGTCAGACCCTCTTGCAGGATTCATGAGATGTCATGCTTACAAGAATCACATTGATTTGCTGTTCTTGTTGGCTTTGTTTTGTCTAGTTTTTGTAAGCCTGGAAAAATGAGCTAATTATGTGCTTAGTAAGCCAATTCACTATCGATGTTTTATCAAGCCTCAGGCTTCTTCAAAAGGCTGGTATGCACACACAGTGCCTATTTAAGATCCTTATATAATTTTATATGCATTATGAAACAGAAAGTACAAATGTAGGGTCATATTTTGCCTAGTTGAATACTTTTCCTCAGTGACTCATCTGACAGATTTTCAGATCCTAGCATAAGAGGAGCCCTTCAAGATCAGTTATCCTGAAATGACTAAAAATTAATGACTAAGTTAT
The DNA here is from genome assembly GCF_047675955.1 of Chlorocebus sabaeus. Classification (NCBI taxonomy): domain Eukaryota; kingdom Metazoa; phylum Chordata; class Mammalia; order Primates; family Cercopithecidae; genus Chlorocebus; species Chlorocebus sabaeus. Next base: position 37,129,256 of record NC_132926.1, on the reverse strand, counting down.
TTAAGGCAGTTTGACTACTGGCCCGCTGTGGACCACTACAAGCTATAGTATTCTTGATTTCATTAGAGACTTTTCCAAGGTTTCCGTAAGTCCCTGAAAAGCAGAGGTATCAGAAGAATTTAGTACTAAATTCTCATAAGTATCCCTTTGTGCCAAGAGTTACAAATTCTTATTTGTATATGACCTACAGATATGTTTTTTTGTTGTCATTTTTTGTCTTGCAAAATGATTTATGTTTTAATAATTTAGCAGGATGTAAACATCAGAAGGTTTCATACACATATGTACATATGTACACACATATGTAAGTACTTAAGTACTTAAGTAAGTACTTAAATAATATTGAATAAGTGTCAGTACCACAAATATGCAAGCAATTAGGGTTCTTAGACAACAAACAAAGCATGTGAATATAATAATACATGGCAGCAGATACTCTGTCCCAGCACCAAAGGACAAGAGGGAGGGTGAGGACTCATGAGTTGGAGAAAGCCCTCTCAGGCTGAAGTGGAACCCACTCCTGAGTTCTGGCTAACTATTGCTATGCTGAAATGCAGAGCCTTTGTTGTTACATCCTCAGATTTGTTCACAAGAAGCCAAAATCAAAATAAAAATCCATCCACCCATCCATCCACACATCCATCCACCCATCCACCCATCCGTCCATCCATTCATCCATGTATGTGTGTATATGTACACACATATGTACATATGCACACATATATGTACACACACGTACATATATACACATATATGTACACACATATGTACATATACACACATATGTACATATGTACACACATATACACACATACATAGATGGATGGATGGATGGATGGACGGACGGATGGGTGGATGGGTGGATGGATGGGTGGATGGATGGGTGGATGGATTTTGATTTTGATTTTGATTTTGGCTTCTTGTGAACAAATCTGAGGATGTAACAACAAAGGCTCTGCATTTCAGCATAGCAATAGTTAGCCAGAACTCAGGAGTGGGTTCCACTTCAGCCTGAGAGGGCTTTCTCCAACTCATGAGTCCTCACCCTCCCTCTTGTCCTTTGGTGCTGGGACAGAGTATCTGCTGCCATGTATTATTATATTCACATGCTTTGTTTGTTGTCTAAGAACCCTAATTGCTTGCATATTTGTGGTACTGACACTTATTCAACATGATTTAAGTACTTACTACATTCCAGCTACGGATAATTATGAAACCCCCCTTTTTCCCCACTTAAAGTTTGCACGTTTATGCAAGAGATACAGATATCAAAATTTATTCTGTTATAGCTCATGATATGTGCTTTTGTTAAAGCTTATTTAAAGAGCATTTCTCTGAATATGACGGAAGAACTCAGGGAGACCTCATAGAGGAGGTGATTTAAACATGGTTTTGTAGAAGTAAGACCTGTCAGATCAAGAAAGTGAGATAAAACATTTTGTGTACACAAAATGTCAGAAAGACATGGAAATAGACTTAGGACCAGCAATTTATTCGACTTTCATAGGAGGCTGAAGAGAAGATTGAGCAATAAGATAATGAGGCTGGACCTTGAATGCTATGATCAATAATTTTTAAATTGCTATCAATGGTTATCAGGAGAATTAATAACTGAAATCTACCATGTTTTGATTTGCATAAATTTCTATTTCTTATTACAGTTTCCAAAGATATTTTCTCCCTTAAAAGTCTACTTGTACTTAAAGGTGTTCATTTAGATAAAACTCCTCTTCTTCAGGATAAAGAACACTAATTTTATTTAAGACTTTCTTTTAGAATCTATTTTCTTTCTCCTAAATATCTTTTGTTCATCAATGGTTCTGTGTATCTAAAAGACCAATTGGTCTTTTCATGTACTATAATACTGATTGCTTAGACTTTGGAATCATTAGTAGCCCTTGGTCCCAGTGTGTTTGGGAAAATTAGCCTCAATTTACTCCTTTAAAATGGGCTTAATAAAATTTTCCCTACAAGATCATGAAGAATTAAATACAACTGCTCAGCCTGGTGCCTAGAACTCATTGAAAATTAGTGTTTACTGTTTGAGAATTTTAGCAGTAGAAATCCAGTCTTAGCAATATTCAAGACTCCAGATGACCATAACCACATTAACTTCAGAATATTTTTCACCTCCTAAATTGCCTGTCTTTTTTTAACCCTGTCCACTAATTGTTTTCTGCATAACCTCCTGGTTTTGAAATTTTCTTAATTTTTTTCTCAAAATATATCTAACAGATTCACTATTCATGTATTTCCTCTTATTTCTTTTAAAACATAATAGGGCATTCAAAATGTGAAGAATTTGTATAAACTGATTGACAAGACAGACAATGCACATAACACAAATGGCCAAAGAATTTATAAAAATGTGGTCAACTTTGTTAGTTATCAGATAAATATAAATAAAAGCCACAGTTTAACACATTACTACACATACACACACACACACACCAGAATAACTGAAATTCAATAGACAAAATACACCAAATATTGTTGAGGATGTGCAGCATCCAGAATTTGCATACACTTCCGGTGGGAGTGTAAATTGGTATAACAATCTTAGAAAACTACTTAACTCACAAAAGGACCTGAATATACAACAATAGCAGGACTGTTTATAACACGGAACACTGGGGAAGGCACTTAAGTGTCTGTCAACATGAAATGGATAGATAACTGTTGGCATACATACTCAGTGGAGTAACGAGTTATTATACAATGTTGGTTATAAATAACAAGTATAAACAAACTATGGGGAGAAGAAGTTAGAGTAGGAATTCCAGAATGGTGAAGTAAGAAAATTGATGGACACTACTCTAGCAAATCAACAATTTTTTATTTAACTTTTAAGTCCAACGATGAATGTTTAGGTTTATTATATAGGTAAACTTATGTCGTGGGGGTTTGTTGTGCAGATTATTTTGTCACCCAGGTATTAATCTTAATACCAGTTAGTTATTTTTCCTGATCCTCTCCCTCCTCCCACTCTCTACTCTCCATTAGGCCACAATGTGTGTTGTTCCCCTCTATGGGTTCATGTATTCTCATCACTTAGCTCCCACTTACAGTGAGAATTTGGTTTGCTGTTCCTGAGTTAGTTTGCTAAGGATAATGGCCTCTAGCTCCATCCATGTTCCTGTAAAGAATGTAATCCTGTTTTTTTTAATGGCAGGATAGTATTCTGTGGTGTATATGTACCATATTTTTTTATCCAGTCTATCACTGATGGCCATTTAGGTTGATTCCATGTCTTTGCTATCGTGAATAGTGCTGCAATGAACATATGAGTGGATGTGTCTTTACCATAGAATGGTTTATATTCCTTTGGGTATATACTCAGTAGTGGGATTCCTGAGTTGAATGATACTTTTGTTTTTAGGTTTTTGTGGAATTTCCACCCTGTCTTCCATAATTGTAGAACTAATTTATGTTCCTACCAACAGCATATAAGCATTCATTTTTCTCCACAACCTCACCAGTATCTATTATTTTTTTAGTTTTTAGTAATAGCCATTCTGATTTGTGTAAGATAATATCTCATTGTGGTTCTGATTTGCATTTCCTTAATAATCAGTGATGTTGAGCTTTTTTTCATATGATTTTTGGCCACATATTTGTCTTCTTCTTTTTTTTTTTTTTTTTGAGACGAGTCTTGCGCCCAGGCTGGAGTGCAGTGGCGCGATCTCCACTCACTGCAAGCTCCGCCTCCTGGGTTCACGCCATTCTCCTGGCTCAGCCTCCCCAGTAGCTGGGACTACAGGCGCCCGCCACCACGCCCAGCTAATTTTTTTGTATTTTTTTTTTTTAGTAGAGACGGGGTTTCACCGAGTTAGCCAGGATGGTCTCGATCTCCTGACCTCGTGATCCGCCCGCCTCGGCCTCCCAAAGTGCTGGGATTACAGGCGTGAGCCACTGCGCCCGCCATTTGTCTTCTTTTGAAAAGTGTCTGTTCATGTCCTTTGCCCACTTTCTAATGGGCTTGTATTTTTTTTTTTTTCTTGTAAATTTGTTTAAGTTCCTTCTAGATGCTGGATATTAGACTGTTGTCGGTTGCATAGTTTGCAAAAATTTTCTCCCATTCTGTAGGTTGTCTGCTCACTCTGTTGATAGTTTCCTTTGCTGTGCAGAAGCTCTTTAGTTTAATTAGATCCCATTTGTCAATTTTTGCTTTTGTTAAAGTTGCTTTTGGTGATTTTGTCATAAAATCTTTGCCCATTCCTGTGTCCAGAATGGTATTGCCTATGTTGTCTTCCAGGGTTTTCACAGTTTTGGGTTTTACATTTAAATATTTAATCCATATGGAGTTAATTTTTATATATGGTATAAGGAAGGGGTCCAGTTTCAATTTTCTGCATATGGCTAGCCATTTATCCCAGTGCCATTTATTGAATAGGGAATCTTTTCCCCATTGTTTGTTTTTGTCAGGTTTGTCAAAGATCACATAGTTGCAGGTGTGCAACCTTGTTTCTAGTTCTCTACTCTATTCCATTGGTCTACGTGCTTGTTTTCATATCAGTACCATGCTGTTTTGGTTACTATAGCCTGGTAGTATAGTTTGAAGTTGGTTAGCATGATGCCTCTAGCTTTGTTCTTTTTGCTTAGGATTGCCTTAGCTATTTGGGCTCTTTTTTGGTTCTATAATATATGAATTTTAAAATAGTTTCTTCTAGTTTTGTAAAGAATGTCACAAATCAACAATTTAACAGGTAAAAATTATTTTTTAAAACTCATGTAAAGTCTCAAGAAAATATGATAAGGGCATATAAGGGCAAATGAATGAGAAAAGTCATTCAAGAAAATGTACTAAATCTTAAAACTGTCAGAGTCTATGGCATTTGAGCTGTGACCCATTCCTTTTTCCTCCCCCACTTGTGTTACGGAGGCTCTACATCTGGTGCCCTATTCCAACAAGTGAGGCCAAGAAAACCTGGGATCATTTTCCTCACAGCTTCTAGTCTGAGACTATGGTTTTATCCTGGGAGAGGAAAGAAGACTGCCTGCCTTCCTTGCCCACACTCAGTTCTGTGTTGCAGAAGCTTTGTTTCAGGCAGGCATGGCAGAGGTGATCAGGTCTACCTTCCCCCATCCAGTCCTCACTTGTGGACTAGTAGGACAGAAGCTCTATTCTAGCATAGCAGGCCTCATTATTCATGAGGCCCTGATTGCCTCTGCCCCAACTTGCTAGGGTGGAGGTTGCATGACAGGAGGGGCAAGCTGAGAAGTTCAGAGTTTGTCATTTTCACAGTGTCCACTTCTAGAGCAGGAGGTGTCACTTCAGGAAAGCAAATCCCCGCCCTCAGTTGTGGTACAGTGGTACAGGATTTCTGCCCAGGGGAAAGTTCAAGCTATAAGGAAGAAGAGCAGCTCTACCTGAGGGAACTGACTTTACTTGTCTAGAGTGTATACAAAACCAGACTAAGAGAAACAGGAAGAAAAAAGACTAAGCATGTAAACTGTGTGTGTCGGGAGGGCAGTGGGGAGTAGAATTCTCATAATTAGTTCACTCAAATCACTAAACACATAAGCAAATGACCAAGCAAACCATAAACTCTGGAGTGGAGAGAGCGGATCAGTCTCCCCAAATTGCTGCAATATTATCTACAATGTCTAGTTTTCAAAATATAAAAATGAAGTAGGAAAAATGAAGTAGCACAGAAGTAGGAAAGTATGATCAATGTACAAGAAAAAAGCAGGAAATAAAAATTGACTTTAGGGACCCAGGTGACACACTTAGCAGAAAAAAGATTCCAAAGTAGCTATTATAAAAATATTCAAATAATTAAAGGAAACCATCCTAAAGAATCAAGGAAGCTATAATGACATTTTCTTGTCAATAGAGATTATTAACAAAGATACAAGAATTGTAAAATCATAGAAAATCTGGAATTAACAAGCAAAATAAATAAAATGAAACGGTCATAATTTTCCCAGAAAAAAACATTAGGTCTGTAGTTCAATTTGTTTTATTTCATTTATTGATTTATTAAATTCTTTTTTTGATGAATTTATTTAACAAAACAGTACTTATTTAACACAAGGAAGAGGTGGCAGATATTATGAGAGTTTATAACAGAAGACCTGCCTTTGTTTGAGAGCTCCAGGCAGACTTATCTGCAAAAGTGGAATTCAAGATGAAGATTAGGAAATCTTCCAGGTTAAGAGAGGGGGGAAAAGCATTCCAAGCAGAAAGAAGAATTTTCATGAGGTCCCTGACACAGGAAAGAAGTTGGCATCTTATAGAAACAAAAATACAAAGTCACCTAAAGTTTGAATGGGAGACTGTTTCAAGATAGAACTAGATATATAGTCTCAAAAATGATATCCAGACATTTACAGGGGGTAGTTTTATCAAGAAAGTCTTTAAACAATGATTTCTGGCCCCAATTTTGTTTTATTTCTAGAATATATTATCCTCACTGTAAACCAAAATAATCTTCGTAAAATAAAAATCTAATTATACGATGCCTTCACTTATACCTCCTAATGGCTCCTCACTGCTGGCCCTTAACTACTTCTCCACAATCATTCCTTTTCTCACTTCCTCCCCAACGAACTGCATTCCAGAACAATCTGCCATCTTCAAACATACTTGCTCTCACTCATGCCTCTAGGTCTCTGCCCATGCTGTTCCCATTGCCCGGAATTCTCACTACAATGCCCGGAATTCTCCTTACAATGCTGTTTTTCTCTCAGGTTTCAAGCTAAATGACACCTCTTCTACGCAGGCTTCTTTGAATTTTTGTCTGTGTTAGGCATCCCTCCTCATTGATCCCAAAGCCCTTCATAAATAACACAATTGTCTTTTACATGGCTCTTTACCTCAAGATTATAAACTCTCTGGGAGCAGGGATCTTTCTGTCATATTCGTCATAGTGCCTTCAGCACTTAGAATGGTGTTTAGCACATACGAATGCCCAATATGATTTCATTTAATTAATGGATCACTGTGGCAAGTAATATTGATCTTGTCTAGAAGATACTGAAACTGAACGAATCAATATTTTGACCAGATTTTTCTAAGGAAAAGGAGGCTGAAAATAAAACAAGTTGATGTCATAAATATACCTATGGTAGGCTGAATAACGCCTCATTCCCCAGATGCCCATATCCAATCCCCAGAACCTATGAATTTGTTACCTTGCATGGCAAAATGGACTTTGCAGATATGATTAAATTAAGGATCTTCACGTGGAGAGATTATCCTGGTTTAGCTAAGAGAGAACAGCAGGAGTATCAAAGTCAAAAAAGACAACGTAATGGCAGAAGGAGAGTCAGGTTTTGAAGATGGAGGATGTGGTCAGGTGCTAAGCCCAACAGGTAGCAGCCTCTAGAAGCTTAAAAGGGCAAGGCAACCATTCTCACCTACAGCCTCCATATGTAATGAAGTCCCACTGACAATTGATTTTAGGATTTCTAACCTCCAGAATTATAAGATCATAAGAGCTTTTTGTTGTTTTAAACCACTATCATTGTAGGAATTTGTTACAGTTGCAATAGGAAACAGTAAAATATACTTCAGCTTTTCCTCATAAAAAAGGTTTTCAGGAACAGGACAGAGTGGGTGTGAATAAATGTAACTTCTATTTGTGTTCCCATGTCATCTACTTAGAACTGACTCACCTGGCTTATTGGAAGATGTATCCTTTAAATAAACAACAAAATTGCTTGTATCAGAATATGTCTTTCTGATATTCTGATATTCACATGAAACTAGAATAATTACATGATGTTTAATATACAGACTTGTGCACTGTAATTTTTACTTCTTACAGTGTCAGTGTTATGGGTTAAACACTATTACCTAATTCATATCTCAAGTGTATCAAAGAGAATAGATAGTAGTAATAATAACATTGGAAATGATGGATATGTATTTTTCACTTTGGATGTAAAAACAGTTTCGAAAAATAAATGTGAATTGGGTTTATTCCAGAGGATTTGGGAGAAGGATTGAAGCAGATAGTAGCACCATCAGAATTTCTTACAAATTGTACTTGAGGTCAAAGTAGTTTTGGTTGTAAATTAACAAAATAGTTTAATGACTTGAACTGATATCAGAATTACACCAAATAGTGCCAGGCGCGGTGGCTCAAGCCTGTAATCCCAGCACTTTGGGAGGCCGAGACAGGCGGATCACGAGGTTAGGAGATCGAGGCCATCCTGGCTAACACAGTGAAACCCCATCTCTACTAAAAAATGCAAAAAACTCGCCAGGGGAGGTGTTGGGCCCCTGTAGTCCCAGCTACTCAGGAGGCTGAGGCAGGAGAATGGCGTAAACCCGGGAGGCGGAGCTTGCAGTGAGCTGAGATCCAGCCACTGCACTCCAGCCTGGGCGACAGAACGAGACTCTGCCTCAAAAAAAAAAAAAAAAAAAAAAAAGAATTACACCAAATAGAAAATAATAAGAAATAAAATTAGTCACTCCCATATTTTTCCAATTTGGTATGATGTTAATTGATCATGTGGTTGGCAGCAACATTTTACCATTTGTAAAAAAAAAAAAAAAAAAAAAGAAAAAGAAAAGAAAGAAAAAATAAAACCTTGATAATCAATTTTGTTTGCCTTTATTTGTCTAGCAATGCACAGTCCTGGCCTTAATATATGGATTTTTTCCGGCAGACAGACAACTGTCTCTTTTAGCTCCATAAGGTATTTTTAAAGTTAACATGTAGTATGCCTGGCTATTTTAATAGAGTACATTAGATAACCATAGGAATTTTCTAATAGTTGCCACATTTTTCTTGCTATCAATTATTCACCAAATATATCATGAAATTGCATGTTACATTTTATTATAAAAACTCCTGATGTGTTTTGTTAAAAACCAAAATGTGTTATACTTTACCCAAAAGAAATCTGGTACTGCTTTCTATAACAATTTTATTTGGACTTTTGCTCTCTACCTTTTATATTTCATCATAGGTTTTACTGGGCTTAATTATAAATCCATATGTATTTGTTCAGAAGTGCCGGTTTGATATTTTTCCAGTGACAACTACATTTTTTCTAAAGAAAAAATGTATTAGAATAAAAATTGCAAGAGACTAACCCATTGTATGAGATGATTAATTTAATTCCAGATTTATACGCATTTTTGATGAATGATTTCCCATAGTAAAATAACTTGAATAGTGTATTAGACACCATTATTCATTTTAATAGGTTTACACAAAGTGAATATCACTATTATTATAGATCAGCTGTGAAGATATGGATTTCATTCCATGCTCATCAATTTTTTAGTCAGAAAAACTTTCTTCTATGGACTTGGAGAAAGAGAGAGAAAATTATTCTGAGACTATTAAACCTCAAGATTGGTTTTACCTACTATCTAGGAGGAAAAAAAACTGATCCATAATACACACAAACCTTTTGCTCTGTCAGGATTAGGTACCTATTTGTTTAGACTACTATTGCTGATTGCCATCAAAGCCATAGTGAGGTGTCCGTCCCCGTGATTGCCCCAAAAAGCTGTAGTGAGGTGTCCCTCTCCTCTACATACCACCCCAAATTAGGAATAAAGTGACTTTTTCTATCTTAAAGTCATAAAAGTATCATAGTAGGACCGTGATCCATTTGTGGGAACAAATTAGCAGAAGCATTCTAAAAGCTTGAATACAATTTTTCTGGAAAATTTCAAATTCAGGACTAGAATGTGTTTTGTAAAAAAAAAATAATGAAATGCATGTATCATCTGTTTTGAAAAAATAAATGAGAACAAAAAAAATGAGTAGACAACCGTGAGAGAATATAGAGAAATCCTTCCTCAGGACCCCCATAGGTCCTGTCTAAAAAAATATTAGTTTACGGCAGGTAACTTTGCATATATTGCTCTTCTGTGAAGGTTGTTCTTATACTAATTGTATAAAGTATAAGGTATTTTAAATATTAGGTTCTTCTGACTCCATCCTCACCAACTAATCTTTTGAGGGTTTGGCTTCCCCTCTGCTGTTAAAGCTAACTCAAGCATTCTGGTCCACTTGACAGCCAGGGAAGTGGGGTTTTGAAAATAATATAACCTACTCTGTCATCTCCCACCCAACTTTTAGACCTGAACCTGTTCACAGATTCAGAATTCATTGAATAGAAGGTAGGCCAAGTCTCTTTGAGGAAAGACTCAATATCCCAAGTCTTTCACCCAACTTTTCTTAAAGAAACCCAAGACCATTTTCCAAGGGAAAAAGAAACATTCCAATGTTTGAAGGATCATTAGATATGGACTCTGAGACTATACTAATCCTGAGAAATTAAAACTCCATTATAATTCACCAGGAAAAATGTGGGTTTTTTAAGCTTAGTAATAAAAGCGTTTCTTAAGTCCATCTTACAGAAAACCAGATGGATTTAAGAACGCATCTGGGGTCATTTCTCAGTTCCTGAATGCATAATAGAATCAGACATACCTGAATGTTGGATGAATCCCTGCTTTCACTTCCTGACCTATTGGGGTGAGGGCTACTATGGTAGGAAGGATCAACTAAAGTCTTTAGAACTGCTCTCCCAGTCCCCTGATCAAAGACACGCACACATATAATCACAATATAGTAAGCCAAAAGCAATACCATATTCCTAGAGAAGTTTTAGAGATTATCAGTTGTATCAAAGACTGAAATATAGAGTAGTGATGCCTACACCATTTAATTTACTTCTATTGCCTATGTTGCAGACAGACCTGTCTTGGGGAATTAGACTGGATTCTCATATATTTAATAACATAGTAACCTCAATTTTAGCTGCTGTTCTATGCATTGTCTCTTTATTTGAGCAAATCAACATAAATCCTAGCATTCGACTTGCAGCTATTAATCTGTCAAATTCTTTTCCTTTGTACCAATTAGCAAAATCCACCAGACACAATTTTCTCATCTGTAACAGGGCAAGCAGTTTACTTTACTATCTTACCTCAGATTTACCAACTTTCTTTCAAAATCTGGCATGCAGAAATCTTGAGCACCCTGCCATCTCACATGGCATCCTATTGGTCTACACAAGGATGATCAGATCTACTAATCAGGAATGATGTGGTGAAATTAATGTGCACCAGAAGGTAGGAGATGAAAATAAGAAAAAAATACAGTACCTGTGACCTCACTAAGGTTCTTAGGGGTCTACTGGTCTACGACATACCTTTGCAGTTCCTCTACTCCAAAGGACAAGTTGCTGCACCTATTACTTTCTTTAATATGAAAAAAACCATAATACTTGCAAGACCTCTTCAGATTCCAAATAACTGGCCACCATATATGAATGTATTTCTTCAGTCCGTTTCTGAAATGATCTGTAAAGTTGACTGTTTTGAGTGAAATTCAGAGCAAGAAAAAAGGTCTGTAATTGATCCAGGCTGGATTTTAAGGTGTTCTATTTGGGCCTGTGACCAGGCTTATAGTACTCAGGGGTCTATTACTTATCAGGGTGCAGTATGGAACTTCTGATAAATTCTGATAGGAGATCGCCAAAGGTTGGGGGAAAACCTCACAAAACTATTCTATTGAGAGATAGCTTCTGTTGGCACTGGCTGAAACTAAATGCTTAATTGTGGGACAATATTTGTAACTGACCCTGGAACCTGAGCTTCCACTCATTAACTGGGTGTTCACTGGTCATATATTTGAGCATGGAGAGAAGCCCTCTATTGTTAATTTAAAATGGTAAGTATGAGGATAGGCTCAAGCATGTTCTTATGGTGCAAGAAAGTTAGATGAATATTGACTCTGACATGCGTGACACTTGTGACTAATGCATTGTACTCTTCCATCAACCCACACCTGTGACCCAGTAGAGATTTTCACATGATCAGATTACTGAAGGAGAAAAAAATTTGTAGCCTCACTACTGAGTATATTATGTGATATGCTGGCACTGGCTAGAAACAGATGGCTGTAACATTAAAACCTCACTCAGGGTGGCCTTAAAATACTGTTTGGAAAGGAAACATTCCCAGGGAGCAGAGCATGGATCAGTGATCTTGTTGGCCATTTTTTTCTGGAAAGAAAGATGATCAGAAATATAGTCTATAATGACATATGGCCAGTGGCCAACAGTTTGATAATATGGCAGATACTTTGGAGTAACAAAAATAGAGAAGTTTTTGTGGACAGACCTCTTGGAAATGGGCATGGACTGTGAGAATATTTGCATCTCATGTGCTCCAAGACCATCCCCTTTATAGAAGAATCTCAAAAATCAAAGACCATTCCCTTTATAGAAGAATCTCAAAATCTCGAAAACCAAATGTGTAACTTGACCCACTCTATGCATGTCATACACACCGTTTTCCCAAATGCCCAGTGTTTGATAAAACGGTTTTTATAATAAAGTGGTCAGGACTTTAGTTACAGAGATATTGTCTAGGCTTTCCCTCACGAAGGCTGATCTGGCTACCACCAGTACTGAGGGTCTAACTTGCTGATGACAGAGACCAATACTGGCACATCATTTCTCCAGCAGCAGGTTGCTTCTCTAAGCCCCTTTTCATCATGATTTGTTTCAAATGAAATAAACATGTAGGACATGAATTTCTCCCAATATCACCATCTATGGATTTATTAATGCTTTATGCACCATCTTGATCTCATACACTTCATTGCCCTGACACAGGAACTCATTTTAGAAGTCAGGCGATGAGCTTGCTCCTCCGAGATTTACTTCTCTATGCTCCCCATCATCCAGAAGCAACAGACTGAAGAAAATGTGGAAAAGCTACTAAAGATCCAGTTGTAGTGCCAACAGGGTGACAACACTTAGGATTTTTGGAAAGCTAACCCTATAAATTGTGGCATATGCTTTGAACCAGTGACCAATGTCTGGTGTATTTTCTCCTATAACTACTGGTGAAAGAAAGAGTAACTGTTTTCACTATTCCACCTAATGGTAGATTCACGCAACTTTTGTGTTTTGTTCTTGCATGTTTCTACACCTTTGGGACCTGTGAGGTCTTGATTCTCAAGGCAAACAAACAAACAAAATCTATTTTCACAAGGGAATACAGAATGGATCCAGAAGTTAAGAATATCACCTGATCATTTTGGGTTCCCTACGTCACTAAATCAATAGGAAAAAAAGAGGATGCGATGAAAAATCCCAACTAAGAAGGGAAAATAGATTGTTTCAACATAAGGGGTAAGTCTGGATATTTTTGGAACCAAAAGGATTATCGAGGTCTACTTTCACTTACAGAGGTAAATGTTAAGAGAAGATCACTGCAACCCACCAGAGAAGTGACTTCTAAGGACTGAGACTTGAGGAATGAAAATTTGGGTTACCCTTCATAAAAACAATCATTATCATCTGAGGTGTTATCTCTGAGCCAAGATAACATAAAATGGGAATTGAGAAAAGTAAGATATCATTGATAGTCATTTCTGTTTTCTTGATTGTTCTCTTATTGTTAAAATGATCCCTTTTGCTTTCCTTTTTGACTTACAGTTTCATAACATAGGGTACTTCCAGACATGTTTGAATGTGAAATAGTGCCATATATACTTGTTTTTGATTTTTGACTTACAGTTTCATAACATAGGGTACTTCCAGACATGTTTGAATGTGAAATAGTGCCATATATACTTGTTTTTGAGTTCTTCACCAGCTAAGCATGTAAACTGTGTGAAATGAGAACAATAGTGGTACTACAGGCTATCCATGAACTCTGATCCTGTTTTCCCACTTGTAAAATGAGACTTTTAGATTGTGTTGAATTTCTTTTCCAGCTGTAAGTTTCCATAATATTTGGAGTATAGAAGGGGAGTTTCCAGTATAGAAGAGATCATTCTTTTTTCTCTTTTTTTCTTAAAAGAGAAGCATTCACTTTTACTTTTCATTAAATCCCTTTGATTTGATTTTTTCCTTAGTTTTCGGGGGAACTTTTGGCTTTCTACTAAGTTAGAATTTTCACAGAGCTAGAATGCCAGCCAACTTGCTGAAATTCTTACTGGGATAAAACTGTATGGTTGACCCGTGATGCTGACATTAAGTGAATGGAATTCAACACCTGTGTTCTAATCCAACAATGTTCCTGACAAAGAAAAGTAAAAATTAAAACCAAGTAAATGAAGTTAAAGCAAATGTGCTTCATTTTTGCAACTCTATTAGCAACCAATGTTGTAGGTTTCATGGCTTGGAACTTTTAAAATGGATTTTATTAACCGTGAGTGAGCATATGAATGTGAACAGAATTAGGCAGAATTGGATGAAGCAAAAGTAAAAATTGAATACTTTTACTTAAACCAGAGCCTGGAGCTCTATAAATACTTGTTAATTACTTTGTTCCTTGACATGAGATTTGGTTTATGAAATCATGATATGAAAGGAGGATATAAGTTTTGGACAGAAGTGTATTTGAAGCAGGTATTTCTGTTTTTCTTTAACTGTATTACTTTGAAAATGTTACAGCTCCGTAATACTCAGTTTTTCCATCTTTAAATAATTTCCACTCTGGAGTCTGAAAGTTAGAGGAGATATGGCCTGTAAGTGATTACCATAGTGCCTGACATAAGTCCATTTTTCTTTTAAATCCCCTACAGGGATTTCAAACTGTATACAGAGACAGAGAAATTAAAATTGATTTGAGTTAGGAGAGAGTTAGACCTGAATCTAAAGGTGTAAACGTTTTGTTATCACAAACCAAGAGGGTGGAAGTGCAAAATTAGGCTAATGATAAGGCAAGCATCACCCCTCATGGAAAAAAGTCAGATTTCATAGCACCCAGAATCTCAAGTAGACCTCAATTACCAAGAAATGGTATGATCCTCTGTAAGTCATCATAGAAAACAAAGGACATTTTGGTTGTAATTTAAGGTTTTGTTCAGATGTTTGTCATCATGTACTAATCAAACACACTATAACCCTATTTAGAAATGAATATGTTCCTGGCTAGAGCAATAAATCAGTAAAGAAATTAAGTCGACCGGGCACGGTGGCTCAAGCCTGTAATCCCAGCACTTTGGGAGGCCGAGGCGGGTGGATCATGAGGTCAGGAGATCGAGACTATCCTGGCTAACATGGTGAAACCCCGTCTCTACTAAAAATACAAAAAACTAGCTGGACGTGGTGGCAGGCGCCTGTAGTCCCAGCTACTTGGGAGGCTGAGGCGGGAGAATGGTGTGAACCCGGGAGGCGGAGCTTGCAGTGAGCCGAGATCACACCACTGCACTCCAGCCTGGGAGACACAGCGAGACTCCGTCTCAAAAAAAAAAAAAAAAAAAAGAAAAAAAGAAATTAAGTCAGCCTTTCTCCTTTTTTTCCTCCCCTTGATCCCAAGGCGATGCCTGGAGATCTAAAGTCCTGCCAGTTAATTGGGTGTCAGCTAAGCACTGAGTTTGGAAATAACATTATTTTACAAATATTTATAGAATTATTTTTATTCTCTGATGTCCTAGGGATTTTCTCAGGAATTAGCTGAGCTTAGCCAATTACCTTCACCTCTTTTTGTCTCCTCCAAGATTGGATGGAGGGGGCAGGGCTTGATGTTCAACTATTGACCTCATTCTCAATAAGATCTAGTTATTATGATTACACTTTTAGAGTTTTTGATTATTCATATCAACTTAAGTTTCCTTTTGCTCCCATGTTGTATAAAGCAGTTTCTAAGTAGCTTAATAGCCTGAATAATAAGGAAGAGTGTAATCTAATTTAAATTTATCTTTAGCATCTTTGACCACTTAGTATCATCATTTATACTTCAACAATATAAATTATCAATTACAGACGATTCTATTCTCTCTTTTTTCTATATTAATTTTAATTTAATTATATGTTGTTTTCCAGATTGACTTTCTCCATTTGACTCGAATTTGTTAAATCTGGAACTTAAACAAGAAAGCTTCAGATCTTACCAAGGTTATAAATGTTATAAATAGAATTACTCAATTATGTGTTAGTTATATATATCTTATACTTCATGAGGGATATACACCTATGACCCAAATACCTCCCATTAGGTCCCACCTCTAACACTGGGGATCAAATTTCCACCTGAGATTTGGAGGGGATAAACATCCAAACTATAGCAAGCACAGGGTACCATCCTCCAGTTAAATAACATTCTTACACATCTCAGCAATGCTTAAATTATTTCACGGTATGCTTATGTGCACATGACCATCACCATAGGCAACATCCTGATACACCATAATCACTGAATCTGAGGACCCTAATTATAGAATCAGAGAAATCAAAGGTTGAAGGGAAAAAAAGAAAACAATGCTTCATTTTTGCAAAAAAAAAAAATAAACAGTCTAGTTTATTATTCAACTGAACAATTCTGGGAGGTAAGTTGGTTCTACTCTCTTTCTTGTATCCCTGGAATTCACACAGGAAGATAGACACAGAACTAGTATTCAACTATAAGTATCTTAAGTTACTGTTCTGTCACTTGAGCCAGGAGACTTCCCAGGCAACTCCTTCTGTATTCCTAAAGAACCAGTTAGCTCATGTGCAGTATGTGGGGAAGGGTTTCATGCCTCATTTGCTTCTGTAGCAGCACCATGGGAACTAGAGAATAAAATATATGTCAATTCAACAGCTGCTTTACAAGAATCTGGGAAACTATTCAGCTGTAATCATGGGGCCTTCTAACAGTCAATTTTTTCAACATATTTTTAACAGTATATATATTAATGATGCTTCTTTTCTATCATTCTAAGCGCTAAGGAAAAGTAGTGATCAAAACAGACTAAGTCCCTTCTCTAGTGAAACTTACATTTCAGCTGGGTAAAGAAGTTTATTAGTAAGTCAGAATTAATTCAGGTTAAATACTGTGAAGAAAAATGGAATAAAAAGATAGAGTATGTTGTTTATCTTAAGAGGTCACAGAAGACATTTGTGCAAAGAATCTGAATTCAGTATTCAGCCATGGAGAGATCTAAAAAAAGATGTTCTGAAGAAACAAAATACAAACATCTGGAGGTGAAAACTAATTTCATATCTTCTCAGAGCAACAAGATGAGGTCAGAGAGTAGGCCGAGGTCAGATTATATACATGAGGAGTTTGTATTTTGTCTGAGTCAAATTGGAAGTCATTGCATGTTTTAAACTGTGAATTAAATGAATTAGATTAATCTTTTTTCTATTTTTATTAATGGTAAAATTTACCATTTAAAAAATGTACAGTTCTCCTAATTTTGATGTATGCACATAATTATGTAATTTTCCCCATGATCAAGATATGCAACAGTTCCATATCACAAAATAATTCCCCCACTTCTCTTTGTGGTCACCTTCACTTTCACTAAATTTGTTTTCGATCATAGTTTTTTGCCTTTTCAGAATATCATATAAATAATACCATACAGTATTTTGTCTTTGAGTCTTACTTCTCCTATTTAGCATAATGCATTATTCATCCATGTTCTTGACAGTATCAGTAATTTATTCCTTATTACTACTGAGTTGAGTTTTTATTGTTATAAATGGATATACCACAATTTATCTGTTCTACAGTTTCTTTCTAGTTTTCTTTGCCAATTACAAAGTAATGTGCTACAAACATCCATATACAGAGTAATCTGCTATAAACATCCACATGTAAGTTTTTGAGTGAACGTAGGCTTTCATTTCACTTAAGCAAATGCCTATAAGGATTACTAGGTTATATGATGAGTATATGTATAATTCTAGAAGAAAGTACCAAACTTTTTTTCCAAAGTGGCTGCATGGTTTGGCATTCTCACGGGCAATGTGTAAGTTCCCATTGCTTTGCATCTTCACCTGCAAGTGTTTCTGTCTATTTTTGATTGTTGCCTTTCAGATTTATTTTGAACTTATTGCTCTTGTTGCTGAATGGAAACTGACTATAGTGGGTAAGAATAGAAGACAGAAAAGCAGTGAAGAAGGCTATTGCAGTGGTCAAGGTGAGACATGATAGCAGTTTGCATGAAGGACTCACGACCATCATTGGAAATGTCAACTTAAGGATACAACTTTCAGGGTTAAGTACAGATAAAAGGACTGGCTGAGAAATTGGACATTACATATGAGAGAAAAAGATGAATCTGGAACAATTAGGTCATGGTAGTAACTCATATTGAGATAGTATATATAGATTAAGAAAACATTTCAAGAAAGGTAATCAAGAAAGAGTCTTTTAGATATGTTATGCTTGAGATGCCTCAAAAACATACAAGATATGAAGTCAAGTAATTAGAAGAATATACAAGCTGAAGTTCAGAGAAGAGATCTGAACCAGATATATAAGTCTATGACTCAGGTAGGGCTGAAGATTTACACTTGGGAGTTACTGGGTCTCCGTAATATTTAAAATCATTGCATGGGATGAGATTCCCTAGAGAGGCTATATAGACAAGTGATCCCTGTGTCACTTTTACAGTTAGAGTTTAGGAAGAAAAGGGGGACCTAGCCATAGTGAGTGGTAAGAAGTTGCCAATGAAATTTGAAGTCAATAAGGCAACTATATAATTCATTATTAAGTATGTGAACAAAAACTATACAAGTAAAGACAGCACAAGATGACATACTTCTCAGAGAATAATTGTCAGGTTTTGGTAGTAGATGGTGGTCTTCCTCCTTTTCCCGCCTCAATCATCTGTTGCTGTTACTTTAAATATGGAATGAAAACATCACTCAGTCACAGGATTGGACTAAAATGTAAGAATGGGCTCCTATTGACCAAACATGACAACTTTTCAGTAGAATGATTAGAAGGCAGGACTGGGTGAGGAGGTTGATGATGTTGTGAGCACCTGAAGAAAGACACTTCTTATCCATTCTCAATTTTTCCATTGCACAATTAATATTATAGAAACAATACAAGTTGTAAAAATGAAACCGTGTGGAAGATATGACTCGGTGCAATGACTATCAGAGAGGTCTGACTGAATATCCTATCCATGACCTCTAGAGTCTCAACGGAGCGCCAGGCTTACATTTTTACAATGTTAGTCAGGCCATATTACTCCTCTGCCCAGAATCCTCTTTTGGCTCCCCATCTTTAAAAAATAAAATTTAAAATCCTTGCAAGGTCTGATAGTACACTACTTAAATGGTGCGTTCCCATTACTTCTGATGTTATCATCCACAGGTTTTTCCTCTCTTGCTTCCTTTCAGCCACCATATGTGTACTGACAATTGAGCACACGGGTACATTACTTCCTCAGATTCCTTAAATACTCTCCGTTATTTCTAGAATGTTTTCTTCCAAGACATCCTCATGGCTCATGACCTCATCTTTTGTAGGTCTTTTCTCAAAGTTATCTTCTCAGTGAGCCCCATTGCCCAAAACTCTCTAGCATTACAGACTCTTCTATTTATTTTATCTGCCTTATTTTTCTCTGTAATACTTTCCATCAACTGACATACAATTTTATCTATCTATATCTATATGAATTCCATATCATTATATTCCCTCTAATGTGTAATCTCTCGGAATAAAATTTGTGTGTATTATTTGCTGCAGTATCTCCAGGAACCTGAGCAGAATCTGGTATGTAGTAAGCACTCAATAAATATTGCATGAGAGAATTAAATGATGTACATAAGTCACTACACACAGTATCTAACATATTGTAAGACTACTGCAAATGATTGCATGGTTATTGTTACTGTTATGGTTACTACTATTTTTCATTAAATTTCTTAAATGCTAACTTGAATTAAATTCTGAGACATCAGTACATATACATTATATCAGTCTTTGCCAAAAGCTGAGTAGTTAGACTCTTTTAGCTTGGCCACCTAAAAGTCAGGGAAATTTCAGAAACCTGAGAGAGGCTTGTGAAGCTGAGAGCTGTATTTTCAATGAGCATGAACTATATTTAGCTGCAGCAGTTACTGAAGGACATTTCTCTCTGTTCTTTAAATGAGATGGGCTTGCAGAACTTTATATCTTTTGTATAAGCCAGTAAGGAAACCAGACTGTGTTTCTAAGACCCAGAAAGTGGTATGTTATGACCCAGACAATTGACTGCTGAGCTGGGTCCCATCAAGGCTTCTTCCCTAGAAATCACTCGTTAAAAGGTTCAGTCCTAGTTCTAGCATTTGATGTTTTCCTTCTCCCTGATTAGAACAGCTATATGCATTGACCAACAAAAACAAAAGTTGTTTCATAGAGAAAAGATAATAAATGAAAAACCTCTGATTTACAATGAGCCAGCAACTCTGCTAAGTGCTTCTGACTGATCATGCTACTTCATCCTTGCAAACCCTCTGTTGTGGGTTGACTTGTGCCCTTCCAAAATTCGTACGTTAAAATCCTAAACCCCAGTACCTCAGAATGTGAAAGGCCAATGCCACCTTTTGCTCACACTTCCCCAGCCAGAATTAGACCTGAAACTGCTACAAGAATGTTCTGGCCTACAATGAGTAATGGGCCATCAAGGCCAAGAGCCACTGCAGGAAGAGCGGACAGCCCTGTGAGGAGTTCTTGTGCACTCTGCTCACTGAGCCCGGCAGCCAGGTGCAGCACTGGAACACCACGCCGAGGACTGCACCTTTGCCAACAAGATCCAACTACTCCAGCATGCCCTCCTAGCCATCAGCCTCGGTGACCCCCATCCTCCGGTTGTCTGCTAGATTCTGCCCCAGTTACACATCACCACATCCCAATCTCTAAGCCACAAATAAAGTTGTTATTTCTGAAATAAATAAACAAACAAACAAATAATGTGAAAATGGAATTCTTAAAAATTGAATCTAACTTTAAATGTATCAAGAGAGCTTGGTATTGAAAGATGTCTAGCCACCTAATGCCTTTTTATAAGCGATGGTAAATCTAATGGTCTTTTGATGTTTGGGTTCTTTACTTAGATTATGGTCAACAGGCATCTATTTAGAATTAATTATGTGCTAGCTGGCAGGGAGACATGTTAGAGGTTATTGCTATGTTCCAGGTAAGACACAATAGTGATTTAGACTAAGGTGGTAGCAGTGGATATAAAGAGAAGTGTACTGATAAGGCGATGTATTTTGAAGCTAGAGTCAATAGGTCTTGGTGCACATAGATTGGAGCTGTTTGTAGGAGTGGTGAGGAGTAAAGGGAATAAATTCCAGTTGTAAACTGGTTACCATTTATTTAGATAAGAAAGTTTGTTTTATAAATATGAAACCATATTATAATCCCATACAGGTAATATTAGCACAAGTGATTTTTCCTTCTTCTTCTTTTCTTTTCTTTTAACCGGAAGTAGATCAAAGAGTTACTCTCAGTTTGAATTAGATGAATTAGATTTTGGTTAAGTAGAAAAAAATCCAAGGATTTTGGAATGATTTTTTAAATTTTTTAATAGGAAAGTTTCTCCTTTGGAAACACTAGCTAGATCTCTAGGTGACAAGCAGATACAGCAGGTGAATTAAAAGTCATTAGTGTCAGCTCAAGCATGCACATGTATTGGGTCTCATGTCTCTTGACCCTATTCTACTCCTGTTGTCAAAGAGAAAAAGCCTCAGTTATCAATTTATCATGATACAGTACATATCAGAAATGTCAAAGGAGTCAAGGTTGACATATTGCTGAAAGGACTGTGAATGAGGGTTTCAGTGACAAACATAACCATTTTGGAGGAGGAAATTTGGGCAAAAGAAGCTATGAGAAGGTCAACTGTCCATCAGAATTCCATAAAGGGGCAGCAACATCAGAATAATATCTAGTTGTTATTAGCACTACCAAAGTAAGGCCATTCTGATGCGCTAACTCCAAATAAGAACCCAAATAACCCAGGCAGCAATGAGAAAGTAACCATGAAGAGATGGGGCAGGGCATACTCTTAAAAGGCAGTATTTAAGATTCACCCTCTAGCCAGTGGTACGATGGTTCAAATTAAAAATTAAACACAGAGTTATGGATGGAAAAAGATACCTAAAAAGCTCTTTAATGGTAGATAAGAAGCGCAGCATCATTGTGAGGGGCAGCAAGAAGACACAAAACTCCCAAGAGGTTCTGATGATATGACTTAATCAAGTAGATCTCTTTTGACTAAAATGGTGTCTTCAAGCAGCAAATGGTGACTATACTTTTCCACCAAAATTTATCAGAGTATTCATCCCATAGAATGTACATTTATAGAGTTGTAAAACTTTGGCATTCCACATTTTTTAACAGTTATGCTCATACCTAAATGGCACTAAAATACTAGCATATTTAACAGAAACATCTTAAGTACAAAATGTGTTCAGTCTTGACAGACTCCCTGTTCATGACATTCTAGATTATTTTGGGAAATAGTCATCTTGGTTCTCTGCATTTATGGTAGTCTTGCTTGTTAGAGATCACTAGTGACTAAAAACTTGTAGCAATGAAAGAATTTGAGAATGAAAGGAATATTAAGTGCCTAGTTGAGCGTAGTCGTGGGTTACGTATTTTACATAAACTCATATCTCACTTTACCCTCATAAAATTTCAATTGAAAGGCTAAAAAGGAATCATGTTGGAGGGATAGCTTTTATCTTCATGCTTCTTATTCACAGAACTCCAATGATCCAGAATCTTTAGAGAATTCAAGGAATTCTAGTTACTTTTTTTCTTTATAAATTACCTAGTCTTGGGAATGTCTTTATTAGCAGTGTGGGAATGGGCTAATACACTAAGCATCCTCCTCCATCTCTCCTGCTATAAGGCCTTCTATGTATTTAGAAATCAGTTAGTTTATGTCCTTATGTGTACTTCGTTTTGATTAAGATGGTTTACCAACCAAACTGCATTCTATAAGCAGATCTCCCAGTTCAGTCAGGATCGATTAGTCCTATGTACCTTTCAGATTTGCCAGACACAAATTTAAAACCAGAGAATGGAGTACTTTATCATCTTTATCAGATGAGAAAAAAAAATGAGGCCCATAGATTTATACAAAGAACAAAACTCTACACACATAGCAGTGGCTCTCATGGATAAATGTGTTTGCTCTTATTGGGATATTCATGCTCTAGGGTAACTGCACTTGCTAGCAATAACTTAAGCATATCCTGAGAACTACCCTGTATGGCAAATGCATCTGAATGTGTGTTCCAAGCTAGGAAATATGGCAGTGGCCAACCTGTAGATTCATTCCTTGCCTTGGAAAAACATCTAAGCTTCTTGTCTGTGGAACACCGACTGTACAGAGGATCAAGGCTCTGAGTTTTGGGTTGAATGAAGGTTGTCAGGTGGAGTTTGTTAGAGGGAAGGTGCTAAGTGAACATGGCATATAAACTGCATGCCTTCTGCAAACGATTATGGTTCTCCTGTCTAGTCTGTGGCCACTGGGCTGTCTCCTCTGTATGTAAGCTTCCAATAAAACCCCATGTCTTGTTTGCTGTCTCTGGATTTCTTCTTAGTCCTCTCAAATCTGGTGCCATCTCCATTGGACTTGATAGGAATTTGTCACAATGCGCGCTTCTCAAGGGACTTCAGAGATCCTAATGCCTTCATGTGGGGATATTTCATGGATATATTGTAGAAGAGAGAGAAGGCTGAAAGTGTGGGTCTTTGCCCCTACCCCTTCAACAAGCAGTAGGTAATCACAAGTGCTCCTGTTCATGAGAATATGAGACCTATGAGAGTTGTGGATAAATAGGTGTAAATGATGAAATTTTGGGGGCTTTCAAATCACTTTGGCTCACTGCTTGTCTTTTTAGCTTTGCCTGTGAATAGAAAATGCATATGCTATAGTCGTGAGTTTGGGAGGGCACATGTTCTGGGTATTACAATGATCACCAAATGGTACATATTAGAGAAATACCTACTATGAACTAAGTACACTGATAAGCATTTTTATATGAATTGACTAGTTCATTCCTCATATATAAGCCAGAGGGTAAGAATAATATAATAATTCCCAAAGGGAGATGAGGAAACTGAGTCACAGGGAAAGTAAGTGAATTGTTTCAGCCACTAAGGGAAAATGGTCTAAATTAGAAACCAGGTGGGCCTGATTCCAGGGCCTACCCACTTACTCTGCATTTTGCTTTTCTTTAATCTGGCTACTTCAGGAACTTGCCCTCTCTTACAGAGTAGTTTCTCTCTTACGTAGAGATTTTTAAACTCTTGATTTAAAAGAATATATATTTTTTGAAAAGAAATGAAGAGAGGGAAGGAAAATAGGTGTGGAATAGGAACCCCATATCATGCATTTGTAGAACAGCGCTCAGGATTCCTGCAGGTTGTGGGGGTGGGGATGCATGATTCTTACTTGATTCCTCCCTGATTAACCACTAAGGCACTCTGTGAAATTCCCAAGAAACAATTTGGAAACCAGTTAGTTAAGGTAATCTTGGGAACAAGACCCCCATACAGCAAACAAAAGCCCTGCCAGCTCAGAGAATAGTGCAGGTGAAACCATGGGTTTACATTAAATATAAAGAAGATGCAATGCCTGTTTGTTTTTGTGCTTACCCAGGATATTTTATACCTAAAAAACTCTTATCTGGAACAGGGATCATCAAACTATGACCCAATGGCTAAATCTGGTTTTGTATGGACCTCAAGCTAACAAGGGATTTTATATTTTAAAAGTGTTTTGAAAATTAATAAAAAAGAACATGTGACAGAAGCTGTATGTGAACCACAAAGCCAAAAATATTTACTATATGGCTTTTTGTTTGGAAAAACGTTGCCAACCCATGCCCTAAAAGGCTTGGTTATGACCTTTCTGCTTTATCACTGTCCAACTCCACAGTGACTGGTCTGTTACAATTCTGCCAGCAGAGCCTCTGCTGTCAAATTTGTTTGCTTAAGGAAAGCAACTCAACATGGTTATTAATGGGTTCCATCTTTTGTCAGATCAAATTATGCTTCGAGAGGTGTGGAGGTGCTAGGCTTGGTCTCCTCTGGACAGAAGTATGGAAAGCACACAGAGATGGATCTTTTCTGAGGATATTAAATATCCCGTCACACATAACACCTGTAGAAAAACTGGAACTAGGGCCCATGAATTTATTATCTACATGTGCCAGAAATTACATAATAGCCTAAGCATAAAATACTGGAAAAGGCAGAAGAGGTAGAAGCAAGACAAGATTGATTTTAAGAACAAGCTGAGTATGTTAGGTTTTCCAGGAAGCATACACTGAACCAGAATTAGGGGTACAAGAGGTTTATTGTGGAGAGACGGTATACTTGGAAATAGTAAACGTATGAGGAGGTAGGATTGAACAGGGAAAAAAGGAACAAGATTGAGCAGGGTTATCTGAGATAACAAGCAGGTCTGACTAAGACTGAACTGGCCCCAAAGAGAGCTCCCCGGGAAGTATGGCCCTTTGGAGAAGCCCCACTTTGAGCAGAAATGGACAGGCCCTGGTAACCCAATATACAATCATTGTTGGGGACATCTGGGAAGAGCAAGTTTTTCACTCAGCACATGTGGTGGATATTGAGGCTGTCATCAATATATTTTTTTGCTCTGTCACCCAGGCTGGAGTGCAATGGTGAGATCTCGACTCAGTGCAATCTCCACCTCCTGAGTTCAAGCGATTCTCCTGCCCCAGCCTCCCAAGTAGCTGGGAGTACAGGCGCCCACCACCACACCTGGCTAATTTTTGTACTTTTAGTAGAGACGGATTTCACCATGTTGGCCAGGTTGGTCTCAAACTCCTGACCCCAAGTGATCCACCTGCCTCGGTCTCCCAAAGTGTTGGGATTACAGGCATAAGCTACTGCGCCCAGCCCAGGTGTCACCAATCTTTTTAAGGGAGAGCATAGTGGTGCACTTCACAAATGCACATTGAGTAAACTAGCGGAGAGCCTATGGAATGGGGAATGGCAAGAGGTGCCATGAAAGCCTCACATGCAAATCTCTTTCTCTCCCTGATGTATCAGAAAGTTAGCTCTTCATTCTTTTGAGTATATGTTGCTTTTCCCTGGTAGCCTCTTATTTCCTAGGAAGAGAGACATATCAAGTTGTAATACCATAGAGTCAATTATTCGATCATTTTTTTTAGAAGAAAAAAACCTTGTGTTATGAGTACTGGAGACCTATTTATTTAGAACTAGAAGAAACCTAGAGAATGCTCAATTCAGTACACTCCCACCCCTACGTTACAGACATGAATTGACAAGATGGAAGAAGATAGAAGTCATAAGCCAGAGACACGGAAAAACAAAATCAAGGATTTTATAGTTTTACTGATAATTGTAATTTATCTTCACTGCTCCACCCAAATCTAAGCTACCATCATTTCTCCCCTGATTTCCTGCCATTTTCACAGCAGCCAGAATGATTCTGCTGTCTCAGTCAGATCATGGCATTCCTTGGCTCAAAAAGTTCTAATGGTTTCTGTGTAACCAAGAGTACAAGTCAAAGTCCTTTGCAATGGCCTGAAGAGCCTTACTCACTCCTGCCCCAATTATATCTTCTGCTATCTTCCCCCACCACTCACTGGGCTCCAGCCACACTGCATCTTTGATTTTTTTTTTTAACAAGTTACAGAGCTTTGCACTAGCTATTCCCTCTCTTCAGAAGACTCTTTCAGAGTATGTACCTTTCTTTTACTTTTTATTTTGAGATAATTATAGACTTACAAAAGAGTCACAAAAATGGTATACTGTTGCCATATATCCTTCACCTAGCTTCCCTTAATATTAGTATCTTAGATAATCCTGGTACAATTATCAAAACTCAGACATTAATATTGGTGTAATACTATAACTGAACTTCAGACTTTCTTTGGATTTCACCAGTTCATAAACTAAGACCCCTTGTCTTCCATTCCAGAAATCAATCCAGGTTCTCACATTGTATTTAGTTGCGCTGTCTCCTTAGTTTCCTCCATTCTTGACAGTTCCTTCATCTTTCTCTGTCTTTCAAGACTTTGAGGTTTTGAAAGTATTAGCCAGTTATTTTACAATGTCTTCTACGTTGCATATTAGGTGTTTCATAGGTTGTACTTTTCACCACCTCACTTCCTTTGGTTCTTCGTTCAACTATCTCAGTAAAGTCTTTTCTGATCATTTTATTTAAAATGTTACCCAGTTTGCTTGTACCCCAAAGGTTGTCTACCATAATCCCCTGCTTTATTTTTCTCCACTTACAAAGATCAAATAGTCCTTGTTTCTTCATTATTTATTGTCAGCCTACCTCTACAAGACTATTAACTCCACAAAGGCAGGGATTTTTGCCTAATTTCTAGAAAATTCCTTGATACATAGAAGATGCTCAATAAAGTTTTATTGGATGAATTCAATGAATGAACTGGATGTTTTGTTGTTCTCAGGAATCCAGAAAGCAAAATGAGCTTACCTCAAGTTTTGAATGCTATACAACAGAAAATTCGAAGACTGTTGGATCTATCCAGCTAAGAGACTAGATGAAGCTTCATGGGACACCTCACATATAGTTTTCTATTTTCCTTGTTAAGCCAGTCAGAACAATTATTTAAAATATATTTCTTGCTAAGCTGTGCAGGTCCAAATTTATAAGCTTGGATTTTTCTACTTCTTTTTGAAAAAAAAGGATGAAATTATGGAAATGAAAACCTCTTAGCCTTTATAACTACTGTACTTTGCTCAGTAAAATGGATTTCAGATGCAGAAACATTTCACCCTCAAACGGAGCCTTTCAAAATCATTTCCTGACATTTTTACTCATACAAGTGCAAATGCCTCCTGATTCATGGAGATTTGAGGCATGTTAAAAACCCAGGCTGTTCTCAATTATACCAGGTTTGCTATTCCGTCAGCAAAGTATACAAGATTATTTTTTACTCTTCTCCTTTTTAATCTTACTTTTAGTTTCAAATATATTATTAGAGTTTCCACTCAAAGTGATAAAAGGTGAAAGAAAGTAGACAAAACTATAATCTGGTAATTTTATTGCCTGTGACCATCACAGAAGAGACCGAATAGTAGAGGTTCTGGTGCTTGAAACTTTGGGAATTATTTTGAATTTCAGTATCCAGGGCCAAGAAGAAGGAATGAGGTACAGTGAAAAGTTAAATGATTTAGATTTCTAACAACAGATATTCAGAAAATCATCTGACTTTCTTAAGCCTGGCTTCTTTACTTACAAAATGAAGTAACATCATATCTACTAGCTAATGTGTTAAGTCCCTGCTAATACGTTTATTGAGTCCCTGCTATGGCCAATACCTGGAAATACATACATGGAAGACACAGCTTCTCTTCTCAAGGATTTCACAGGTGAGGAATATAGATTTCAAGGAAAAAGATATACTATAGTATGATAATCTTTTAAATATCAGTTTATACAGAGAAAGGGTTGGTGACTAGTTAAAAGGTATCCAAAAGATGACAGTACCTTGGAATAGACGACGTCAGAGGGATTTATGAGGTTTACGGACAGTTCAGCAAGAGAGTAGTCTTAGATGACATAGGCAAAGGGAATAGTAATTGAGATAAGGAGAAGTAGGTTGAGGTGTTGCCAGCACAAAGATGATGAACTCAGTTGTGAATGTATGAAGAATGGGGCATCTGTGAGACAGTCGTGCTGAAATTTTTGTAGAAAATTAGATATACAAGTCTGACTTTCAGAAAAAAAGATCCAGAAGAAAATATGAACTTGAGAAGCACCATGACATAGATCAGTGATGTTTCTCAAGAGGCAACTATGGAACAAGAAGAACACAGAGTTTAGGACTTAGGCTTGAACAACACCAGTATTTAAAGATGAGGTAGAGGCAGATGTGCCCAAAAAGGAGTTAGAAAAAACTTACCCAAATGGAGGAGGAATATTATGAAACACTAGAGCTATAGAAGTCAAAAAGTAAGGTACTTTAAGAAAGAGGTTGTCATCATTAGACAGTAAAAAGTATCCACTAGATATAGTCAAATGATGGGCATTGGTGACCTTCAAGAGAGCTGTGCTCATGGTGTGGCTGGGTCGATCGAGGATCGAAGTAGACATAAAAGAGTGTGTTGAAACTGCTAGAAAATAGGGAATGAAGAAGAAAATAGAAACCTATTAAGATAATCATATAGAAGTCTCTGTCTGTATTATTATTATTGCATTAACCTACTCTCTCCCTCATCCTCTCTGCACACATATGAATATAATATTTTATATACTACCTAAATATCTAATGTATCTATTAGATATAAGATATATATAAGGTACATTAGAGAGATGATAGGTAGATAGATTCTTACTAATTAACCAATTTGGACACTGAAGTATAAATGTTAAAATAAGAACTTAAGACAAATTAAATTTATCAGAATTTAATTGACCAAAGAACAATTAACAAATTAAGCACCACCCCCCGCTACACTATTCCAACCAGAAGAGGTTCAGAACAACTTCACTGGTGCCACATAGAGAGGATTTATGGACAGAAAGAGGAAAGTGAGGTACAGAAAACAAAATAGGTCAGCATTTGTCTTATTTGAACACAGTTTGCAGTTGGCTGCCTGTGAGTGGATGAACTATGGCTAATGTGATTGGTTGAGACTTAGCTACTTGTTGTAAGTGTAGGTTACAGTCCGTTTACACCAGATTAGGTTATGATTCACTATGTACAGATAAACCTTTAGGCTGAACTTAAAATATGTAAGGATACAGCTTTAGATTAAACTTAATTTAACATAAGTAAACTTAAAATGGCAAGCACTTCTATTGCTTTTAGATTTTTCTTTCTTTGATAAATGGATGCCTTTCTTGTACGTCTTCATTCTGCACTTACTGAGCAGCATTTGAAAGGATTGGCACCAGTGGAAGGAAAGCTTCACAGGCTGAAGATAAATCACTTCTCTTATATCTCTTCTATTTCTCTTATACCTGCAAGTCCAAAACCAGAAGCTCTCTTACAACCAATGTTGTGTTTCTTATGCGCTGCTTGGATTGGAGTTTGTTAAGGGAACCTGGACATACCATATCTAAGACACCAAGCTTGGTATGACTTACCTGCTTGGAGTAACTAGATCACATAGATATGTTTGGATTTCTAAGTTAAATGTTTATTTTCAGAATACATCTTCTTTCAAATTAACCTCAGCTATTGTTAAATTAAAACTCGTCAATTTTTAAAACTTCTCTTTGTGTATAGTTTTTTATTGCATTTTTATGTATTTTGCTATTTAAAATTTGTTGCATAATTCAAATACAGTAACATGTAAAACCTAAAATATACAGTTAATTAGTTTTGGCAATTACAATCACATAACCAACACTAATATCAAAATTTCCTCCTGTCCCTCAATCCCTCTCTAAAGACAACTGAGTTTGTTTCCTTCTATTAGAGACTTTTTTTTTCAACTTTTATTTTAGAGTAGGGGGTACATGAGCAGGTTTGTAACAAAGGTATGTTGCATGATGCTGAGGTTTGGGGTATGAATGAATCTCTAACCCAGGTAGTGAGTATGGTACCCAATAAGTAGTTTTTTCAACCTTGCTCCCTTTCTGCCTCCTCTATCTTAAATTCCCCGGTGTCTGTTGTTCCCATTTTTATGATGATGAGTACCCAGTGTTTTAGCTCCCACTAACAAGTGAGAATATACAGTATTTGGTTTTCTGTTTCTGCCTTAGTTCACTTAGGATAATCGTTTCCAGTTGCAACCATGTTGTTGTGAGGGACATGATTTTGGTCATTTTATGGCTGTGTAGTATTCCACTCTGTATACCTACAACATTTTCTTTATCCACCCCACTGTTAATGTGCACCTTAGTTGATTCCATGTCTTTAACACACTGAACAGTGCTTTGTTGAACATGTAAGTACACGTGTATTTTTGGTAGAACAATTTATTTTCCTTTGGGCATATACCTAGTAGTCGAATCGCTGGATCAAATGGTAGTTCAACTCTCAGTTCTTTGAGAAATCTCCAAACTGCTCTCCACAGTGGCTGAACTAATTTACATTCCTACCAACAGTGTATGTGTTCTCTTTTCTCTGTAGCCTCACCAACATCTGTTGTTTTTTGAGTTTTTAACAAAAGTCATTCTAACAGGTGTGATATGACATCACACTGTGATTTTGATTTGCATTTCTCTGATGATTAGTGATGACGAGCATTTTTCCATGTTTGTTTTCCTCTTGTGTATCTTCTTTTGAGAAGTGTCTATTCATTTCCTTAGCCTACTTTTTAATGTTTGCTGTTGTTGTTTACTTGATGATTTAAGTTTCTTATAGATTCTGGATAATAGATCTTTGTCAGATGCACAGTTTGCAAATATATTCTCCCATTCTGTAGGTTGTCTATTTTCTCCCTTGATAGCTTTTTTTGTTTGTTTGTTTGTTTTTTTGTTTTTTTGCTGTGCAGAAGCTCTTCAGTTTATGTCATTTGTCAATTTTTGTTTATGTTGCAGTTGCTTTTGCGGACTTAGCCATAAATTCTTTGC
Organism: Chlorocebus sabaeus; assembly: GCF_047675955.1. Classification (NCBI taxonomy): domain Eukaryota; kingdom Metazoa; phylum Chordata; class Mammalia; order Primates; family Cercopithecidae; genus Chlorocebus; species Chlorocebus sabaeus. Next base: position 37,098,045 of record NC_132926.1, on the reverse strand, counting down.
CAAGGGCAATGTCAGGAAGGATATTTTCTAGGTTTTCTTCTACGATGTTTATATCTATAATTTGAAGTCTTACATTTAAGTCTTTAATCTATCTTGAGTTGATTTTTGTATATGGTAAGAGGTAGGAGTCCAGCTTCTTTCTTCTGTATATGGATAGCCAGTTATTCCAGCACCATTTATTGAATAAGGAATATTTTACCCATTACTTATTTTTGTCATTGTTGTCAGAGATCTGATCTTTTTAGCTATGTGGCTTTATCTCTGGGCTTTCTATTCTGTTTCATTGATTTATATATGTCTGTTTTTTTACCAGTACTATGCTGTTTTGATTATTGTAGCCCTGTAGTATACTTTGAAGTTGGATAATGTGATACCACCAGCTCTGTCCTTTTCACTTAGAAATGCTTTGGCTACTTGGTCTCTTTTTGGTTCTATTAATTTTAGAAGAGTTTTTTTTTTTTTTTAATTACATGAAGAATGACATTAGTAATTTGATAGGAATAGCATCAAACATGTAGATTGCTTTGGGCAGTATGACCATTTTAATGATGTTCATTCTTCCAATCCACAAGCATGGGATGTTTTTATGTTTATTTCTTCCTTCTTTGATTTATTTTAACACTATTTTGTAATTCTCTTTATAGAGATATTTAACATCCTTCAACAGCCGTATTCCTGGGGCGTGTGTGTGCGCGCGCGCGTGTGTGTGTGTCTATTGCAAATGAGATTACATTCTTAACTTGGCACTCAGCTTCAACATTTTTGATGTATAAAAATGCTACTGTTCATATTCTTTGCCCACTTTTTGATGGGGTTGTTTTTTTCTTGTAAATTTCTTTAAGGTCCTTGTAGATTTTGCTTATTAGCCCTTTTTCAGACGGATAGATTACAACAGACACTTCAAAATAAGACATTTATGTGGCCAAAAACATATGAAAAAAAGCTCATCATCACTGGTCGTTAGAGAAATGCAAATCAAAACCACAATGAGATGCCATCTCACGCCAGTTAGAATGATGATCATTACAAAGTCTGGAAATAACATATGCTGGAAGGATGTGGAGAAACAGAAACACTTTCACACTGTTGGTGAGACTGTAAGTTAGTTTAACCATTGTGGAAGAGAGTGTGGTGATTACTCAAGGATCTAGAACCAGAAATACCATTTGGCCCAGCAACCGCATTACTGGGCATATACCCAAAGGATTATAAATCATTCTACTATAAAGACACATAAACATGTATGTTTATTGCAGCACTATCCACAATAGCAAAGACTTGAAACCAACCCAAATGCCCATTAATGATAGACTGGATAAAGAAAATGTGGCACATATACATCATGGAATACTATGCAGCCATAAAAAAAGAATGAGTTTATGTCCTTTGCAGGGACTTGGATTAAGTTGGAAACCATCATTCTCAGCAAACTAACACAGGAACAGAAAACCAAACACATGTTCTCACTCATAAGTGGGAGTTGAACAATGTGAACACAGGGGCACAAGGAAGGGAACATCACACACTGGGGCTTATCAGGGTGTGGGGTGGTAAGGGGAGGGATAGCATTGGGAGAAATACTTAATGTAGATGACGAGTTGATGGGTGCAGCAAACCACCATGACACATGTATACCTATGTAACAAACCAGCATGTTCTACACATGTATCCCAAAACTTAAAGTATAATTTTAAAATGCTACTGATTTGTATACATTGATTTTGTATCATGAAACTTTACTGTAGTAGTTTAGCAGCTCTAGAAGCCTTTTGATGGAGACCTCTGTGTTTTCTAGATATAGAATCATTTCATCAGTGAAGAGAGATACAGTTTGACTTCTTTTTCTATTTGGATGCCTTTATTTCCTTCTCTTGCCTGATTTCTCTGGCTAGCACTTCCTGTACTATGTTGAATAAGAGTATTAAGAGTGGGCATCCTTGTCTTGTTCCAATGCTCAAGGCGAAAGTTTCCAGTTTTTGTTCATTCAGTATGATGTTGGCTGTGGGTTTTTCATAGATGCCTCATATAATTATGAGGTATGTTCCTTTGATGTCTAGTTTCTTGAGGGTTTTTATCATACAAGGATGTTGTATTTTATTGAAAACTTTTTCTGGGTTTATTTAGATAATCATATGGTTTTTGTCTTAAATTCTGTATATATGGTGAATTACAATTGTTGATTTGCGTATGTTGAACCAACTTTGAATCGTAGAAATGTTGCCTATTTGATCACGGTATGCTGCTGGATTTGGTTTGCTAGCATTTTGTTAAGGATTTTTGCATCTAGGCTTCTCAGTGATACTGGTCTAAAGTTTCCTATTTTTGTTGTGTGTCTTCCAGCTTTTGGTATCAGGATGATGCTGACTTCATATAATGTTAGGAGGGAGTCTCTTCTCCTCTATTTTTTGGAATAGTGTCAGTAGGATTTACACCAGCTCTTCTTTGTGTGTGTGTGTGTGTGTGTTTAAGACAGAGTCTTGCTGTGTCACACAGGGTGGAATGCAGTGGCACAATCAGGGCTCACTGTAGCCTTGACCTCCTGGATCCAAGCGATCTTCCTGCCTTAACCTACGGAGTATCTGAGACTACAGGTACTTGTGCCACCATGCCCAACAGATTTTTAATTGTTTTTTATAGAGACATGGTTTCAGTGTGTTGCCAAGACTAGTCTTGAAGTGCTGAGCTCAAGCAATCCTCCTGCCTTAGCTTCCAAAAGGGTTGGGATTACAGGCATGAGCCAGCGTGATTGGCCTGCAGCTCTTGTTTGTATGTGTGGTAGAATTCGGCTGTGAATCTGTCTGGTTTGGGGCTTTTGTTTTGGTGGGTATGTGTTTTATTACTGATTCCATTTTGGAACTTGTTATTGATCTGTTAAGGTTTTTAATTTCTTCCTGATTCAATCTTGGGAATTTGTGTGTCTCCAGGAATTTTTCCAGTTCCTATAGATTTCCTGGTTTGTGTGCATAGAAGTGTGCAAAATAATCTCTGAAAATCTTTTGTATTTCTGTTGGATTGGCAAAGACAACCAAGTTTCTAATGTCTATCCCCATATATTAGTTTTGCTTGATTCAGAACCTCATACATATATAATTATAAGGTAAATACATTTTTCCTTTGAGCAAAATAATACTCAGCATTATGCTTTTGAGAATATTGTGTGTCTCAGTAGTTGAATAAATTTTTATTTCATTAATATGCCATAATTTGTTAAATCATTTCCTGCTTATGAGCATTTACTTGGATTTCAGTTTGTGACTTGGATCAACAAAGCTACTATGAACAATGTTTTTCCAATCTATATGTAATCATATATTTTTATTTCTCTCAGGGGAATACCTATCAGTAAAATTGAAGGGTCATGGGCAAATATATATTTAAATTTAAAATAAACTAAAAGTTTTCCAAGGTGTATGTGCCATTTCATACTTCTATAAACAAAGGTTCACAGTTTCATTCCACACCATTGCCAATATTTTGCTTTTTCATTTCTTCCAATTTTAGTTATTCATTTGGTTTTAATTTGTCTTTCATTAAACATCTAATGATGTTGAACATGTTTATTTGCTTATTTGTTATGTGTAATATGTCTTTATTAAAAATGTATTCAAATTTTTTCACCAAACTGTATTATTATTTGTATTTTTATTACTGAGTCGTTAAAAGCTTTTATGTAACTTGGATACAAGTTTATTTTCAGAAATCAGTACTGTGAATATTTTCTACCAGTATGTTGCTTGCCTGCTTATGGTTTATAGTGTCCGATGTGTAGAAATTATGGAGACCAGAAAATGTTAAAAACATCTTTAGAGTGCTGACATAAAATACTATTAATATACAATTCTATATCTTATAGAAACATTCTACAGAAATAAAGGCAAAATTAAGATAGTCTCAGATGAAGAAAAATTAAGAGAAGTTGTTGCCAATAGACCCGTTCTACAAGAAATGCTAAAGTAAGGTCTTCAGGCTAAAGGCAAAAATAAAGGGGAAAAATTGAGTTTTTGCAAATAGAGGAAGAAAGCCAGAAAAGTTAAATATTTGGGTAAATATAAAAGATTATTTTCCCCTTAAATACTTTAAAATTCATATAATTGTTTAAAGCAAAAATTACAATGTTGTCATCTGGAATTTTCAACATATGTCAATGTAATAAATATGACAACTGAAGCATAAAGTTCGGTGGTGGCAGAAATTTTTTTAAAAAAGCTTTGTGAATGGACGATTTCTACATTTTATATTAAGTGTTACATTATTAACTAATAATATTAAATAGATCATAATAAAGTAGATATGTGTATAGTTATCCTTATAGCACTCACTAAAAATATTAAATATATAGAAAGACTAAAATCTAGTAGATACCACCAAACAACAGTACACTGCCCTTTCTTCTCAAGTGCACATGAAATATCCTATAGAATTGTCTGTGTGCTTGGCCATAAGACAAGCCTCAATAAAGTAGAAAGAATTAAAATCTTATAAAGTGTTTTCTCTGACTGTAACAGAATTAAATTAGAAACCAATGAGAAAAGAAAACTTGGAAAATTCACAAATGTGTGAAAATTAAACAACACACTGCCAAATAACCAGAGGGTTAATGAAGAAAACCCAAGAAAAATTAGAAAATGTTTTGAAATGAAAGAAAACAAAAATACAGTATATAAAGCTTATGAAATGTAACAAAGCCAGTGTTTAAGGGAAAATTTATACCTATAAATGACTTTGTGTTTTAAAAAGAAAGTTCTCACATCAATACCTAGCCTTCCACCTTAAGAAACTAGAAAAGAGTAATCTACACCTAAATCACAAATAAAAGATTAGAGTGAAAATTAATGAACTAGAGAGAATGGAAACAATGGAAAACACAAAAGCAAAAGTTGGTTCATTGAAAAATATCAACAAAATTGTCAAACCATTAGCTACACTGACCAAGAACAACAGCCAAAAACAACCCATGAATAACTAAAAACAAAAATGAAAAAAGAGACCCTTCTCTCAAGCTAATAAAAATATAAAGGATTATAAAGGAATACTGAGTAATTGTATGCCGACAAATTAGAAGATCTAGATGAAATGAACAAATTCCTACAAAAAAAGAAATGCCATAATTGACTCAAAAAGAAATAGAAAATTTAAATAAAATTATAGCAAGTAAAGAAATTGAGTTACTAATCCAAAGATTATCCACAAAGAAAAATTCAGATCCAGATGGCTTTACTGACAAAAGACTACCAAATGTTCAATGTAAACTTGGCCACGGGCGATAGCTCGTGCCTGTAATCCCAGCATTTTGGGAGGACACGACTGGGGAATTGCTTGAGCTCATGAGTTTGAGACAAGATGGCGAAACCCTGTCTCTACAAAAGATACAAAAAGACTCCATGTCTGTAGTCCCAGCTAATCAGGAGGCTGAGATGGGAGGATGCCTTTAGCCCGGGAGGAGGAGGTTGATTGCGTGGAAGTGGAGATGGCACCACTGCACTCCAGCCTGGGCAATAGAGCCAGACTTTGTCTCAATAAATAAATAAATAATAAATAAAGTAGACTTAACCCTAATCATTGACAAATACCTCCAAAAAATAGAAAAGATAACATTTACGAACTCATTCTAATGAGGTCAGCATTACCCTGATCCCTAAACCAAAGACATCACAGGAAAAAAAAAAAACAACAACAAAATAACATGCCTTATGAAAACACCACTCCCAAAAAATGCCACAAACAAAATTCTAGAAAACGGAACTAACAACATATAAAAAGTATTACATAAAATGATCAAGTGATATTTACCCCAAAAATGCAAGGTTAGCTCAATGTATGAAAATCAAAAAATGTAATATACATATTAATGGAATAAAGGACAAAAACCATATGATCATCTCAATATGCACATAAACAGCATTTGACAAATCAACACCTATTCATGACAAAACACTTAACAAACTAGGAATAGAGGGAAACTTCCTCAACCTGATAACAACCATCTATCCTAAACCAATAGTTAACCACACTAAATGGTGAAACACTGAATACTTACGCCCACCAAGAACAAGACAAAGATGTCTGCTGTCCCCACTTATAAAACATTGTACGGGAAATTCTAGCCAGGGCAATTAGGTAGAAAGAAGAAATAAAAGCCATGCAGTTTTGAAAGAAAAAAAATAAAACTATCTGTGTGTAGATTATGTTCAGATTACATGAGCTTATACCTAGAAAATTCTAATGCATCATCATGCATGCATAGACACACACACACAACTATTAGAAGTAATAAACAAATTCAGCATTCCTCATCAATATAAAGAAATTAGTTTTACTTCTATATATTAGCAATGAACAATAAAAATTAATTTAATAAAATGATACTTTTTACAATAGTATCATAAACAATACAGTACTTAGGGATATATTTGACAAAAGAAGTATAATTCTTGTACATTAAAAACTAGAAAACAATGATGAAAGAAATTAAAGAAGACCTTACTAAGTGAAAAGACATTCCATGTTCATGGGTAGGAAGACAATATTGTTAGGATGTCAATGTTACCAAAAATATGACCTACAGATTAAATACAATCCCTATAAAAAATTAACAGCTTTTTATTTTATTTTATTTTTTTACTGTAGTGGGACAGCCTATTCTCAAATTCATATGAAACAGCAAAAAACCTTAAATAGCTAAAACATTCTTGAAAAAGAAGAACAAAGTAGGATTCACACTTCCCTATTTCAAAACTTATTACAAAGAAACAGTAACCAAGGCATGTTATTGGCATAAAAATAGATACATAGATTCACGGAACAGAATTAAGAGTTCAGAAATAAACCAACACATTCATGTATTAAGACAATTCACTTAATACAAATTAAGTCGTTTTAAAAACCATTTATAGAACTGCCCATATTTTAAAGTTCTTCTTATATTAATATTGCAATTGTTTAGTTACATGATTTTGTGTGACAAATTTATATTGACAAACTTATCCTCATAAAGTTGTTTATTATATTCCCTTGTTAAACATTTAATGGCTGGAGGATCTAAAGCTGCCCCTTCATTTATTACTGATGTGGTTAATTTCTGCTTTCTTTGGTTTTGCTTGATCGACCTAGCTAGAGGTTTGACAATATTATTACTCTTTTTAATGAATTAGTTTTAGGTTCTCATAATCTCTATTTTGTTGGTTTTCTATTTCAATGGTTTTTGTTCTGATTCTTATGCTGTTTTCTTCTATTAATTTGTTTTTAATTTTCTTATCTTTTTCAATATCCTTAAGATAAATGCTTAGATCATTAATTTTGTCAGCTTTTTCTAATAGTGATTTCTGCTTTAACATAAACCCATACATTTGATACACTATATTTTTATTTTAGTTCATTGTTTTATCTAATTCTTATCACTTTCCACACATTCAGAGAAGTACTGTGCTGGGTTCTTTACAAATAAGGAAATCCAATTTAAGAGGGGTGGAAGGATTAGCCTAAGATCCCATAACTATGAATTCACATACCCAAGAGTTAAGCCCAGGCCTTTGGAGAACAAACATCCTTCTACCAAGAAGAATAAGGCTTTTGGTGTTTTAGTTATGAAGTCAGGCTGCCTCCTGACTAAGCAGAACCATTTTAATCTCTGAATGAACAAGACATTTTGACATTTACTTACAGTAGTCATTAAAAGAAAGTGCATAGGCAGTGACCATCAAGGGCTCTGAACCATCTGTTCTGCTTGAATTTGAAACTAGGTGTCTCTCTGGAGAAAAATCAGAGAGAGGGCTGTCGCTTTTCTTGTTCTCATTCAGTTAGAGAATTTATTTCACAAAATTCAAAAGAAAATAATACAGAAGACACAACTAGTACAGTCACACTAAGTATCATTAACATCCTAAATCAGAAGCATAAAAAGGCAAATAAGGTGCTTTTTAAATTTTTTTGTATTATTATACCTTAAGTTCTGGGATACATGTACAGAACGTGCAGGGTTGTTACACAGGTATACACGTGCCACTGTGGTTTGCTGCACCCATCAACCCATCATCTACATTAGGTATTTCTCCTAATGCTATCCCTCCCCTCATCCCATTCCTGACAGGGTCCAGTGTGTGATGTTCCCCTCCCTGTGTCCATGTGTTCTCATTGTTCAGCTCCCACTTATCAGTGAAAACACGTGGTGTTTGGTTTTCTGTTCCTGTGTTGGTTGCAGCCTCATCCATGTCCCTGCAAAGGACACGAACTCATTCTATTTTTATGGCTGCATAGTAGTCTATAGTGTATATGTGCCATATTTTCTTTATCCAGTCTATCATTGATGGGCATTTGGGTTGCTTCCAAATCTTTGCTATTGTGAATAGTGTCCAACAAGCATACATGTGCATGTGTCTTTATAATAGAATGATTTATAATCCTTTGGGTATATGCCCAGTAATGGGGTTGCTGAGTCAAATGGTATTTCTAGTTCTCGATCCTTGAGGAATTGCCACACTGTATTCCACAATGGTTTAACAAATTTACACTCCCACCAACAGTATAAAAGCATTCCTATTTCTCACATCCTCTCCAGCAACTGTTGTTTCCTGACTTTTTAATGATTGCCATTCTAATTGGTGTGAGATGGCATCCCATTGTGGTTTTGAACTGGATTTCTCTAATGATCAGTGATGATGAGCTTTTTTTCATATGTTTGTTGGCTGCATAAATATCTTCTTTTGAAAATTGTCTATTCATATCCTTCACCCACTTTTTGCTGGGGTTGTTTCTTTCTTGTAAATTTGTTTAAGTTACTTGTAGGTCCTGGATATCAGCCCTTTGTCAGATGGATAGACTGCAAAAATTTTTGACCAGGTGCAGTGGTTCATGCCTATAATCCCAGCACTTATGGAGGCCGAGGTGGCTGGATCACAAGGTCAGGAGATCGAGACCATCCTGGCTAACATGGTGAAACCCCATCTCTACTAAAAAAAAAATACAAAAAAATTAGCCGGGCGTGGTGGCAGGCCCCTATAGTACCAGCTACTCAGGAGGCTGAGGCAGGATAATGATGTGAACCCAGGAGGTAGAGCTTTCAGTGAGCGAGATTGCGCCACTGCAGTCCAGCCTGGGCAACAGAGCAAGACTCTGTCTCAAAAAAAAAAAAAAAAAAATTCTCCCATTCTGTAGGTTGCCTCTTCACTCTGATGATAGTTTATTTTGCTGTGCAGAAGTTCTTTAGTTAATTAGATTCCATTTGTCAATTTTGGCTTTTGTTGCCATTCCTTTTGGTATCTTAGTCATGAAGTCTTTGCCCATGCCTATGCCCTGAATGGTATTGCCTAGGTTTTCTTATAGGATTTTTATGGTTTTAGGACTTACATTTAAGTCTTTAATCCATCTTGAGTTAATTTTTGCATAAAGTATAAGGAAGGGGTCCAGTTTCAGTTTTCTGCATATGGCTAGCCAGTTTTCCCAAAATCATTTATTAAATAGGGAATCCAGCAGAACATCAAAAAGCTTATCCACCATGATCTAATTGGCTTCATCCCTGGGATGCAAGGCTCATTCAACATGTGCAAAACAATAAATGCAATCCATCACATAAACAGAACCAATGACAAAAACCACAAGATTATCTCAATAGATGCAGAAAAGGCCTTTGATAAAATTCAACACCCCTTCATGCTAAAAACTCTCAATAAACTAGGTATTGATGGATTGTATCTCAAATTAATTAGAGCTGTTTATGACAAACCCACCATCAATATCATACTGAATGGGAAAAAGCTGGAAGCATTCCCTTTGAAAACCAGCATAAGACAAGAATGCCCTCTCTCACCACTCTTATTCAACATAGTGTGGGAAGTTCCAGCCAGGGCAATTAGGCAAGAGAAAGAAATAAAGTGTATTCAAATAGGAAGAGAGGAAGTCAAATTGTCTCTGTTTGCAGATGTCATGATTGTATGTTTAGAAAACCCCATAGTCTCAGCCCAAAATCCCCTTAAGCTGATCAACAACTTCAGCAAAGTCTCAGGATACAAAACTCATGTGCAAAAATCACAAGCATTCCTATACACCAGTAACAGACAAACAGAGAACCAAATCATGAGTGAGCTCCCATTCACAATTGCTACAAAGAGAATAAAATACTTAGGAATACAACTTACAAGGGATGTGAAGGACCTCTTCAAGGAAAACTACAAACCACTTCTCAAAGAAATAAGAGAGGACACAAACAAATGGAACAACATTCCATGCTCAAGGATAGGAAGAAAAAATGTTGTGAAAATGGCCATACTCTCCAAAGTAATTTATACATTCAATGCTATCTCCATCAAGCTACCATTGACTTTCTTCACAAAATTAGAAAGAACTACTTTAAATTTCATACGGAACCGTAAAAGAGCCTGTATAGCCAAGGCAATCCTAAGCAAAAAGAACAAAGCTGGAGGCATCACGCTACCTGACTTCAAACTATACTACAAGGCTCCAGTAACCAAAACAGGATAGTACTGTTACCAAAACAGATACATAGACCAATGGAACAGAACAGAGGCCTCAGAAATAACACCACACATCTACAACCATCTGATCTTTTACAAACCTGACAAAAACAAGCAATGGGGGAAGGTGCTTTTTATAATATACGTACACAGATGAAAACTGACAAAGCCTTGTCAAAAATCTGTGATATGTGCCTTCCTCTACTGTACTCCTCCCAAAAATCAAATTAATAATGCTTTCTGAGTTCTCTGAGAGGACTTAACCGAATCTTTTGACTTTCAGACACCATTACAGTTGTTTTCCTAAGATATTTTTTAGAAAACAAGGATTAAAACTTTTGAAGTTTTGAAATCTTAGGCCAATAGAAAAATTGTTTCCCATAAGACATGGTGAAATTTTTCCAAAGCCACATGAATTCTTACAAATCAGATATTTTTTCCTTATAAGTGGAGGAGGAATTTTCCTAAAACAGTGATTTAAGTTGGGCTTTCGATCCCAAATAGTGTGTGCATGTGTGTCACTTATTGTTTTAAAATGTTAGAGATACAGAGATAAGAATATGTCCTTCAAAACAGAGTTTTAAGAAGTTGAGAATATCTTTATAGACTCTTCCTGAAACTTGTGCTAACTAATTAGGTGGAGATAAAAAAAATAGCATCTTGAAAAGAGCTGGTGCTTACAAGAATAAATGAGATTTGAAGATTACTAGGCTATACCTTCCCTTCACACCCAAATATCTGTCTGGCCACCCTCAAATTTCTTCAGCTGAAATTCTTCCTTGCCTCCTTTTCAGCCACAAATTCTGATTAGTTTTAAAGCAAACTAAATACCAACAAAATGAAGGATGAGCAGAAATGGTTGCAGTATGTTATTTTAGTGTCAATAGCTGATAATAAATATTGAAGATAAATAATGTATTTATATTTATGCATCTAAAATATATTAACATATTAACAACATAGTAATATTGATGATCCTCAATTTATAATGGCTCAACTTAAAATTTTTTGACTTTATGAAAGTGTGAAAGAAATATGCATTCTACAGAAGCCACATTTCAAATTTTGAATTTTGGTCTTTTTCCAGGCTAGGGATATGCAGAATGTTACTCTCTCACAGTTCTAGGCAGAGGCAGGGAGACACGTCTCCTAATCAGCCACATGATCAGGAGGATAAGCAACCCATACTCTTTAGTACTGTGTTACCAGATGGTTTTGCCCAACTGTAGGCTAAAGTAGGTGTTCTGAGCACAATGAAGGTAGGCTAGGCTAAGCTATGATGCTCTGTAGGCTAGATGTATTAAAAGCACTTTCCAGCTGTAATATTTTTAACACACTCTGCGTTTGTCAGGATATAACCCCATCATAAGTTTCGGAGCACCTGTACATCAAATTCTACCATGCAGCATGCACACAAAAACAAGCATGAGTGTGTCTGTGTGTGTGTGTGTGTGTGTGTGTGATGAGAGTGTGAGTAGTTTTTATTTTCAATCTTTTAATTATATTATCTTTTAACTTTTTGACAAAGAAGTTACTTGATGTAAGTTTTCAATGTCAGCAGTTAAGTGATGAAATGAAGTTATATACAGCAGGTCTTCAAAATAACATCATTTTGTTTAGCATTATAACATTGATGAGAAAAAAATGGTTTGTTACATGTCATTTCACTTAAAGTTACTGTTTCCAAGAACCTATTGGTACTGTTAAGTGAGGACTTACTGTGCAATTTTGTATTAGGGATCAAAGCTTGTTTTTAATTTTTAAAAATGTGCTTAAGCCAGTAGAGGACTCAAGTCAGGATCAGCTCACAGTCAGGGGATGGTGGAAAAGGGAAGTTTTGTCCCAGCCCACATTGAGCTGAATCAAAACTTCAGGAAATGAGGTGAGGATCTCTGCAAATCAGCCCTATCTGCCTCAGCCTGGACTCAAAGGAAGGCTTAGGATACCCTAAACCTTCGGTCAGAAGCCAGGTCACCCAGGGACCCTTCGTGTTCAAAGTAGAGGGGTTTGAAACCTGAGTCTCACTTCAGCCACACTGCTTCTAGCTTTGATAACAAAATAATTGCACTTTAAGGGCAACTCTCCCATGTGGGAGAGGTAGTCAAGCAAAATGTATTGAACACAGCCACCTAAACATCCTTCCACGTCACTGGAGCCTTCCGCCAAATAGCAATCTCATTCCTTCACAGCTCGCTGTGGACTGCTTGCCAAGGAAGGATTTTCTTTTTTAACCTAGAACCAACAGGAAACCTTTTATTTTTGTTGCTTCAGGTACATTAAACAGTGACAAATATTCTTAGTGTTGGCCTTAATTTTCTGTTTGAAATATTTTGAAAATTTACTTGGAAAGAGAAAACTGTGAGATACCCCAGGCCCTAAAAGAAACAGGTTAATTTATAATCAATAAACTAATTTAGGTCATTTCAGTTTGACAAATACTCATAGATAACCTACTATGTGAAGGTTCTATAAGGGACAGTGGAACTATAATACACTTGTCTCTAGAGGTTCTAACCTAACCTCTACCTCTAACCCAGAGCTTCTATTTCTCTGGGGCCATGTACTTGCAAATACATCACCTGCAAGCCTTTAGCCATTATGATTAGACACTGTTTATAGAATTAGGAACAAGTGAAATCATTCCCAAAGACATAATGGTAATGCCACCAACACTGACTGCCAACACTTTCCAATGAAGGAGAGAGGAATAGAAAGATGCCTAATGAACAGATACATGGTTGTCACTGAGGAAAAGAAGGTATCTTGGAATTAAAATTGCTTAAAGAAGAACGTAACTAATTACATTTCACCCAGATCATTCCAGAGGCCCAATTTGCATGAACTTTAAGCACTAACAAACAACTCTTAATAATTTGTTTCCTAAGACTTTTCACCTAGGACAGCAAAAACAAATTTAAACAAGGATTTACTAAAATATGAATACATACACATGCAATCACACCTACACATCATGCTAAATTAAGGCATTATATAGCACATAGAAATGCAAGGAATGGGATTTTATGAGTTATATATTCAAAATAAACAATATATTTATAAATAAATAAGTTAAATGAGCAAAACAACATCTCTATTACAGACAACTGATACTATTTTGGGACCTTCCTTCCAGATATCCCTCTCTCTTTTCATACATATCTATGTAGATTTTATAAATTATATGTAGGTCACATATAAAACTTTATATGCACATAGACACATTTATATGAAGAAAAAGAAATATTTTCTATAAGTTCATATATATTCATTCTACATTTATAAAATTTGTATCACTTATTTTCTAGTGTCAGAGGTACAGTAATCCATAATTACTGATGGAACTTCTTCTTTCTCATCCTTCTGGAAGGACTCATGTGAGTACACCTTGAAATCTCTCAAAGAGTCTTTCTTAAAAAGGAAAACTGCCTGAGAGTCATTGAGAGAATGTTCCCTCAGAGGAATTAGTGAGTGATACCTTTATTAAGTGACAGTTAATGTAAGCCAACAATTTCTGCTTTGAGAATTGAGAGGAAAGCTGGCCATTACTCAGGGGGACCCCCTGTGAAGAAAGATGGTACAGTTCCAGGGCTTTGTGGTGGTGGGCTATGCAGGATGCCAGAGTGGCAGAAGACCAACACCATCTCTCACACTAGGTGCCAGTGACTCTACTGGGAGACAGCGTACTGTGGTTTACTCCCCTCGCCCCACTGAGAGTGGAAGCCAAACTGATCCATTGCTTCTCCTCACACCTTCCATTTTCTTGAACTTCTCAGAGGGTTAGAAGGGCATCATGGAGGAGATTCTGAATTTTCTGCAATTAAGGTATATGGGAACTTCAGCAATTAATCTGGTAAAATAAAAAAGATGTGATTCTATTCGCTCCCTAAGTTTGTAAGAAGTATCTACTGGATAGGAACAGGAGTCATCTCCATATAGAGAAATAAATATAAAGATAGCTATAGATATTTGCAGGGTTGCTGTGCTGTTCAGCTTCACAGCATAGGCTTCACATAGTGCAGGCAGCACACAGTGACTCAGATAATTGCATAGAATGTAATATATTTGGTATTTGGCAATTTGTCATATAAGTGTATGTGAAAACGCTTTTTTACAGTTAAAGCCTACAGAGTGCTGCACTGTGGAAATGCACAATTTACATAATCAATCCTCTATTGGTGTACATTTTAATCTATGGTTTCCGTATTCCAATAATGCTGTAATGAGAATCTTTTACATATATCTTTGTATGTTTTCCACTTATTTACTTCAGATAAGTACCTAGAAACATAATTGATGGATACAAGCCATTCCTGTTTGTAAGTGATGTACATATTTCATCTACCGCGTCTCAGCTACTGCTCACATGAAAAATAAATATTAGATTGATTTTGTTGTTTGTTTTCTTCATTAATGTTATGGCCAAGATTTTCATGTCCCCTCCTGCAGGCCAGTTCTCTATAAGAGTGTGTGTCTCCGTGTGTGAATAGTGATGGGCAGGGGGAGGTCGGCTGTTGTTGCAGACTCTAGTAACTTGTTCACCCCAGGCTTTTGCTGAGGTACCCAGCTAAACACCACATCGCCCATACTTCCTTGCAGTTAAGTTTTGTCATGGGACTGAGATCTAGACAGTAGAAGGAAGAGAAAGTGGATATCATTTTGAGACCTGGCCCATTAGAATCTTCCCCAAAATCTCCACTCTCTTTCATTTTCCCGTCTGCCTGCTGAGTACAGGGTAACATGGGATTTGGAGTGATTGCATAAAGCACAGCCTTTCTCCACTATCAATCCTGACCCTTCTGCCAACCTGCTTCGGTCTATAACTGTGTGTTAAGCCACTGGAGGAATTTTTTTTTTTTTTTTTTTTTTTTTTTTTTTTTTTTTTTTTTTTTACACAAAAGCTTCCACATGATAAATATTACACATGTGGCAGTAATTCTTGCAGTTCTTATTGGGAAGGAGAATGTTAAGTGTGACAGCATGAGGAGGTGGGTGAGTGAGTTCTTGAGATTCCAAAGTGTGGCTTGTGGAGGGAGAATTGAGAAACTTGGTAGCGCCTATGAATAACATGGATTTTATATCATCTTGCCAAATTCTCCGTCAGTTAAGATTTCAAGTTTTAGATAGCTTTTGCCTTCTCTTAAAGCCATAATTTTCTATTCTGTAAAAATTGAAAACAACAAGAATAATAACTTTCTTTTGTGGGCCAACTACTCTGTGCCAGGTATTGTGCAAACATCTTTACATTTATTGTTTTACATAATTCTGGCAAGAAACCAGGAAAACTGATTTGTTAGCCCCAATTTGTAAGTGATAATATGGAGACTTATGATGCTCAGGTTTATGCAACTAGAAGGTGGTAGTGCTGGGATTTAAGTCATAGCCTACTTTAACAAAAGTATCTGGACTTAAATCACAACCATTATTACATACCTCAGAGGCTTGTGGTAAGAATTAAACAGAGAAAAATCTTTAGCTTCTCAACCCCCCTTCCCACACACACTCATATGTATTGAAGCACTAGTTATCTTTCCTCATCCCTGCCTCTTAGCATAGATTTTAAGCCACCTCAAAGGGTATCTTTGTCAACACCTTTTTGCCTTAGTGATTGTACCTCAGCCATTAGATGTTCTAAATTGAATTCATGATTTTAGATACAACTGAAAGCCGAAATGTGTGAAATATTTTAGTAATCTTCTTACTCTCATACTTTTAAAGTTTTCCAAAATTATATAGACTTCCAATGACTACACTAACAATTAATTATATTTATCAAACTGACTCCACAGATCAAACGTCCTCTTGGTCAAAGATAATACCTTGAAGGTACATAAAGGAGTTTATGCTATCTCATTTTTGGTGCCATCCCCAAATAAAGTCTGATTAAAAAAAAAAAAAAAACACTTGCTATCATTTTGGTACACAGACACACACACACACACACACACACACAGAGAGAGAGAGAGAGAGAGAGAGAGAGAGAGAGAGAGAGAAAGTACGTTTAACCTTGTAATAAAAAATGCAATGCCTTCTTTCAGCAAGATTGTTTCTTTGCTTTATTGTTGCTGCCGCTGTTTGGTTGGTTGGTTTTGGTTTTTGTTTGTTTTTCTTTAAAGGGCTGAATTAAATCAGCTTATTCTTTTGGAGGCCCATGGAATAAAAAGCTTCACTGCTTAACACATATTTTACTAAAGCATTCTGGTTTCACAGCCAATGCCTAATTCCAACTCTGTAATAATAACAGCTGCTATTTGTAGACCTTATACTATGTGCCAGAAAATCAAGCAAGTGCTTCATATGACACAACAACCTATGAGAAAGGTTCTATTGTCATCTTATCCTATCTTGCCAAAGAGGAAATTAAGCTTATAGAAGTTAAATCACTCCCCAGTAGTGACCTGTCAATGAGGGGAAGGGTCTACCTGTCCCAACAGTCTGAGCATTTAACTCTTAATGTGTATTACTCTCTCACCTTTCTACTTTTATGGCTGAGTCCACATAAAATAGATATTAAAACTAAAGGTGTATATGTATTGAGTGCTTATTGTGTGCTCTGCGCTATTCTACATCATTTACATCATAATTCCCTTTACTCTTACCTAGAATTATGTATATCATTTGTACTCATTTTATAGATGAGAATTCTGAGACCCAGAGAAGTGGAGTAACTTGTCCAAGACTATACAAGTGAAATAGTAATAGATTCAAGATTTGTGCTAAGTCAGTCTAACTGCAAAGCCGATGCATTTAGTCAGACAGTGTGCCACCCAGCGTAAAAATGTGTGGAGACTCCTCTGCGCCTCCTGCTTCGAACTACTTAACATACACACTGTCTTGTGTTTTTCCATCCCCAAAGAGCAGATACTGTTTCAACACATTCTATGCATTTTTTCTTAGTAATACAAAAAAAATTTTTTCTTCTATCAGCATTCACACACAAAGAGAGCAAACATTATTTATTTATCCCAAAGAAATCTGGTAATCCAAGGGCTGACTAGCCCCTCCAAATGCCTCTCAAGTGGAAATTTTGAAAGCAAGAACATGTTGCTATTTTTGACTGCCTCTCCATTCCCAGAGTGCCCTGCTTTTCACTCTCAATTGCTCTTGCCCTCAGCGTCTACCAACCCCATGGCTTTTGCAGACTACTTATCCATCATAATGCACAATTGCATTCCCTCTTGCTTTATTTAGCACAAGTATGCACTCTCCAGTCTTTCCTCCACCTCTTTGTCCATTTAGTTTTCGTATCACCTACCAGTTTTCTGGCTCCATAATGTATTTCTAATGAGGTAGAACACATTCAGAAAGGGCCAAGAAGACTAATAAGAGCTCATTCAAAATCCATAGCTGTGTGCTGCTACTTGACATTTCCTTGGGATTTATGCCTTTAGAATCCTACTGCCCTACACCCCCTGTCATCTTGCTTAAATTCTCCCAACAGCCTTCTCTTTACCTATCACAAGGATCACTAAAAGAATTTTGTAGCCAGGTGCAGTGGCTCATGCCTGTAATCCCAACACTTTGAGAGGCCAAGGCAGGTGGATCACCTGAGGTTAGGAGCTCGAGATCACCCCGGTCAACATGGTGAAACCTCGTCTCTACTAAAAATACCAGAAAAAAAAAAAAAACTAGCTGGGCATGATGGTGCTACTTGGGAGGCTGAGGCAGGAGGCTTGCTTGAACCCAGGAGGCAGAGGTTGCAATGAACCGAGATGGCGCCACTGCACTCCAGCTTGGGCAACAAGAACGAAATTCCCTATCAAAAAAATTGTTAGAATATTTTTGTCCCAATATTAACAAGAGTCTTAGGATTCAGTCGCAGGAATGATGGATTCAGAATTAGAACTTCTCAGTTCTATGGTCATTTCCTAGGTATAAGATTTGGCTCCCATCCCCTGCCCCTGTAAATTGGAGATAAGTACACCTGCTTACCTAAACATTCTTCAGAGGGTTTTTGCACAGTCACCTGTGACTATGCATAAGAGAAAATTATGGAATTTTTAAGGGCTCTACAAATAGAACCCCCTCTGCGTGAGCTCTCCACTGCTTAGTAAGGACCAGGATTTGTGGGAAGCACAGTCAATAGGTTGTACTACAGCTAACAACACAAATCAACGGACAGAAACCATTACTGAGTAAAGGAGCATTTATTATATCTCAGCCACTTTACTAGGTGTCAAAGAATGAAATATTTTCTATGATATACAAAATCAATGAAAGCATGCTATGGAAACATATTCATTACTGGGCACCTTGATGGGTCCTAGGCACAAAACAGGGGAAGAGAGAGCCCCACATGGTATAGCCTACCAGAGGATAAGCAAACAGAAAACTTGTACTGAGGTGGAAAAAGTAGAGGATTCTATGGCAACACATCAAGGAACCCTTGATTTAATCTAGTGGTATTGAACGTATCACCATAGATAGTGATACCTGATGAAAGTTGTTTTAGTTTGCTATGGTTGCCCTAACAAAGTCACACAAATAGGGTGGCTTAAAACAACAGTATGCTGAGAGTTCAGGATGCCAGAAATCCAAAATCAGTGTGTACACAGATTGTTTCTTCTGGAGCATCTGAGGAAAGGCTGTTCCATGCCTTTTTCCCAGCTTCTGTGGGTTGTGAGCACTGCTTGCTTGGGGTTGCTTGGCTTGCAGATGCATCACTCTAGTCTCTGACTCCATCTTCACATTACCTTTTTCTCTGTGTCTCTCTACGACCCTTTCTGTCTCCTATAAGGACATTGTCATTGGATTTAATGCCCATCTTCATCCAATATAATCTCTATCTCTACTTTAATTACTTCTGCAAAGACCTTATTTCCAAATAAGGCTATACTCTGAGGTTCCAGATGGACATGAATTTTGGGGAGGCATTATTCAACTCACCCCAAAGGAGAAGGAGCCACTTTAAAGAGTAATTGAGACAGACTATGCAAAATCCTAGAATGAAGAAAGAGTATGATACACTGAGAAAATTGATTTTTAAAGTCAATATGGCTGAAGGAAGGAAGGCAAGCAGGAGTTGAAAGAGACAACAATGGACAGAAAGGAGAGCCTTGTCAATTAAGCTGAGGAATTTGGACTTTCTTCTGAGAATAATAGGAGACAATGACATGTGATTCAAGTAAAGGATTGATATGAGACTCTTTAAGCAAGATCCTCCTGCTCTTGGGCAGAGGACCGAGTGTGAAGGGATTAGAGGACAAGAGTCTAGTTGGAGGTTGCTGTTGGTGTGGAGTGAAGGAAGGTGATGAATTGAGTCATAGGAGTGGCAGTGGAGGGAGAAAGAAGTAGCAGGCTAGGGGGAAAAAAAGATTTCAGCAATGAGGACTTGCAGAAGTTAAGGCAAAGGCATAGAGTTACAGATTGTTATACAACTTATTTTTCACAATTGTTCTTCTTTGTCTTAATAGCTGGTTAGATTTCCCATTTACTACAATGATTTTCTTCAGAGATACAATTGTTTATTAGAAAAAAAAAAAAGTGGCACTACTGGGACAATTTATTTGAATATTCCTGTGTTAGAATTATTTTGCTTTCAAGTAATTGTAATTGAATTTAAAATAATGTAAAAAAAATAAATAATGGGATGTGTCTACTCTCATCCTGGGAAGTGAGATATAGGTTTGGCTAAGTCTAAATGATTCAAACACCATCATCCTAATTATTTTTCTTTCTTTCCTTTAACTCTACTTTTTTCCCCTGTTGATGGGAACAAAGGTTGCAGTAGCTCCAGCTCACATCAACTTTATACTCAAAATCTCCCAGAAGAAAGTCTCCCCCACTAACTTTGTTCAGTGTCTTGGAGAAAAATCGAATTGTTCCAACTTGGATCTTCTTTCCATCCCCAAGCCAATCCCTACACTGCAGTGAAAGGAATACTCTATTAGGCCTGGATCGTGTGGCTAAATTTGAGCATGAGTAAGCTTCATCTGAGCTTTGTGTACCAAGCAGATTACTAAGAAACTGGTAAAAGACTCTTCGTCAGATGAAAGGCTGTGAAATGCATAAAAATAAAACTAACAGATATTCAACTAATGGACATACACTGCAATGGTGTCAAGCAATCATTTTAAGACAGGGTAAAGGTAAGAATGAATTAATAATTTATTACATCGGTTTATGCTATTTCCTAATTCATCCATTCATCCATTCTTCTATTCATCCATTCACAACATGTTTATGAAGCACTAGGCATTTAAAAGGGGCCAAAGAAATCAACAGTCAAAACATTTTTGTCTTCAACTTGCTTATGATCAAAGAGGGAAAACAGATGCTTTATAACTTCTAGGCAAGCCCAAATAAAATACTGAATAATGGTATAAATAACAAACTTTCAAAACATGAAATACGGGATAAATATTCCATTTGGAAGCTCAAGAGTAATGTTGAGGGGGAAATGACATTTCAATGGGGAATTAAAGAACAAATAAAGATTTTAATAACTACAAGACTGTTCCAAACTGAGGGAACACTAGGAACAAAAGTCTAGGATGTGCGAACTTGCTTAGTAGTTGAAGAAAATAAGAGATTTGTATGGCCAAATGCAGAATGTCTAGAGGATTAGAGAAAGGAATATGACCAGAAAGATAGTTGCTTGAAGAAAAACTATGGAGGATCCTGAAATCCAGAGCACAGAAGGTCCACTATTTTTTATAGATATTTTGGAGCCAGTACAGTTTGCTGGTAAGAAGTTGAATAATCTGTGTTTCAAAAGATAACTCAGAGAAAAATGACTTATACTCATGGGTGCTGTGCTCCCCAAAGTCAATTTAACTCTTCTGACCTCTCCATTTAGCTTTTACATTTTTGGAAATCTGGAAAGAAATCAGTTATTTTTAAATATTTAAAAACCACTTTCCCTGAAGAAAAGAGGTCTTCAGTAGTTGAGCACTTTAGTAGTAAAAATTCCAACTGCCACCTTTCCTACAGAAGAAGCTAAACCTCTACAATTGCATGGCCTACTTTGCTTCAATGTACTCAAGACAGGAAGTTGCAGCAAGGTCATGAAATGTAACGTCACAAACACATTCACGTTCATACCTAGTGCCACTTCCAGACCCTTTTAGCACTCTTGGAGCTTTTGTTCGATAGAAAATAAAACTGCATTTTAACAGTTAGTTTGTGAATATATGTTTGTTCCATTTCCACCTCTGTTAAACATGCCCTCATTCCCACTTTCTTTGTTGAGAGAAGAGAAAAATGTAAGGAATTTGTGTTTGGGGGTATGAGGAAGTAATCTTAAAAACAACTGCACTTTGAAAGAAAGTGAGAAAATGTTTATCTTCAGATTTTGTTTTTCTCTTTTTGGGGTAAGAGTTCAAAGATATCAGCATACAGATGTGAGCTAATATATGCCATGAAGGAAAGAAAGTCATTGGAATCATAAATTCATGGAGAATGGCATTTCTCAATCTGCACTGGTGATAACGCGTTTCATATAACCACACCACCCCTTCCCTGAAGACACAAACAGCCCCCACATGAGATGTGATCCTTTTGGCTGCAAGTGGGATGTGAGTGAGAAGCCCTTTGAATATAAGGCATCAGTTCTCACTTTGGAAGGTCTGGCTTACACAGCCACCCCAGCCAATCCCACACATTCTCACGATCACCATAAGGAGAAATTCATAGAGTGTTAAAATAAGAAGAAACTTTGTAGACCACCCATGTTTTTTTTTTTTTTTTTTTTTTTCATGAAGAAAATGAAATCATTGAGAGATGTCATTTATTGTAGGTGAAAATTTCTGACAAAACTACAAATGCTGAAGTATATAGTCCCTTGTATATGATAGCACTTTATAATCTAGGAAGCACCTTCATTCCCAGTCTGACCTCCAGTTCTCATAGCAAGTCCTTGAAATGTGGCTTATTCCCACTTTACAGATAAGAAAACTGAGGTTTAGAGGGGTTAAAGTAACTTCTCTAGAACAAAAGAGATAGCAAGAATTGAGCTGAGACTGGAATTGTGATACTCTGAATATTAGGCTGCAGCTCTTACCTTGATATTGCATTGCCTCTCAAAAAATTTCACCAAATTACCCCTTGTTTGGTGTTTGTTATTATAAGACATTCCAAAGGAGAATTTTATAAGATTTCATGGAGTTCCTAGGAAATCAGCAGCACTGAGTGCAAAACTGCATGGGAGTAAACATAGAATAGCTGTTAGCACTGTTTCTGTCACAGAAGAAGGATAATATAGCTGGGGTCACCAGAGAAGCACACATTAAATAAACAGAGGACAATTCCAAGTTGGCCACAGCTAAGTGCTGAGTGGTTATGGCAACATTTGATATAAAAAGTGATAGAAGGGAGTGATGATTAAGCCTAAAGAAATCAGGACAGGCTCACAATGATTCTAACAGAAGGATAAAAATCGAGGACTTCTATAGCACGTACACCTTAGCACAGGAACCCAGTACTACCAGCCTGTGACTTTGGTAAGCCATTTAAATCCTCCAAACCTCCATTTCTTCATCTGTAAAATGTGGTAACTACTATATCTGAGGGTTGTGGTAAGGACCGAATGGGATAAAATATCAAGTCCTTAGCATAAGGCATGGCACACAAAATATTTCTGTAAGATCTTATTAAGCATGTGGAATTTAGACTGCTGTGGCTGGAAGGGGAAGACACTAGGGGCAGCTTCCACTTGGCACATGTGCTAATGAAGCAGAGAACACAGCTGTGCACCTCTGTGCCTGGCTTTGGCATGCTGCTCGGCCAGCTACAGTTTGCTTGAGCTGACTTCGGCAGTCCAGGACGACACTAACAGAGAGGTGTGAAAAGCTCTGGGCTGATTGTCATGCCAAAGGAAGGCATCAATATTTGTAAATGAGTGCTTTTAGAGCTTAGGAAAAGCTCAAGCCTTGATTTATGAAGGAAAATAATGGAGTGCTCTGAAACCAAACATCAATACTTCTGAGGAAGTGATGGCTAGAAATAAGAGGTAATCTGGTTCCTCTGATAATGGCAAAAGTTTTCCCAGAGACATGAACAAACCTCTAGGACAGATTCTTTGTTTTCCTGCAAGTGATCACTTAAAAAGCCTTCTTGATCATACTAGTGCAGTTGAAATATCTATTTGATATTAGTTAATTTTACCATGGATAGAGGTAATAGAATAGAAACACTACAGACAATAATGGTAAGTGCATGGTTTAGTAACATAAACATGTGTTTTATTGAGGAAGAATACAACTCTGGGGAAAAAAAACTGAAGAGGTATGGAAAGAGACTGGAGGGTTGTGTTAGACTGCTGGGCTGACATAACAAAAATACCACAGAGTGGATGGCTTAAACAACAGAAATTTATTTTCCCACAGTTCTTGATGCTAGAAGTCTAACATCTACATGTGAGGCTTTGTTTCCTCTGAAGTATCTTTCCTTGGCTTGTAGATGGCTGTCTTCATGTTCACATGGCATTCTTCCATGTCTGTCTGGGTCCAAAATCCTCTTCTTACAAGAACACCCATAATATTGGTTTCTGGCCCACATTAATGACCTCATTTCAACATGATTACCTCTTTAAAGATCCTATATCCAAATACGATCACTTATTGAAGTACTAGGGATTGGGACTTCAACACAAGAATTTGTGGAAGATACAATTCAACTCATAGCAAGGACACTAACAAACATTGCAGATTTCTATACTGGTCAAGAAACAAAAATTGGGGTTCCATTTTTTGTTTGAAGAGACAAAATGAGAGAACTAGAAGGCCTCATCAACAGGATGCCAATCTGGAGCCACAGTGAGCACTGTCTGGAAGGGGTTTCCTGTGACAGAGGAAAAATGACTAGTTCAGGGGAACATCATGTCTAGTTTTGAGTCAAATTGTTCTCATCTCAATTAACATGACTTTATAATATCTTCAATTTTCAAGCAAAATTTACTGTCCTGCTACAACTTGATTTCAGTCTCTCGTTAGCACTGTCTTGAAAATAAAGGAAGGTCAACATTTTAAGCAAAACAAAGAGAAGAAAGTTAAATGACAAGGAGAGGTAGAGATAAACATCCAAAAATGGTAGGGTGAGGAATTAGAAGTTACAATTCAGAGCAAGAATGACAAAAATCAACCAGGACAGGCAAGCACCTTTTGGAAATATTTAGATATATTCTGAGAGTTTGGATTTTTTGTAGTTATGCAGAATGAGGTTGACTTCTTTCATTTTGTATGAAGTTTACCTGCTATTTAAAAGGTCCTGAGGGAGAAACTGTGATTTCTCTAGAAATACATAAAAGAGGGTGGAAGATTTAAAATTGTAGAAATTGACACATCAGTTAAATAGCATTTTGTTGTTGTCTTTACTTTCAACTTTGAGCTTTTGTACAATGTTTCCAGCTTCCAAAGTGCTTTTTACTTAAGCCAATACTTTCAGAGGATATTCATTTGGAATTGTTTTAGGTAGTATAAACAGAGCTCTCCTCTAACTAGGAACAGAGTAGAACATGTGTGACCAAAGTCACAAAGTCCCACCTTGAGCCACAGGGTAAATGGGTCTAAAAGTTGTTTACAGTAAGGATAGGAAGGCAAACTCAAACTGTGAGTAGGTAAGTCCTCTACTTCCATGACTGCTCATTTCATTAGCAAGCAATTCAGTCTCCTCATCACAGCCCACAAACCCCCACCTGATCTGTCTCTGTGCCACCCTTTTCTTCTTTGCACTGCATCTTCTACAGTGACCTTCCTTCTCCCCTTTCAACATGCCAAGCTTACTTCTGCCTTAGGGCCTTCCTCTAGGGGTCCACCCCACCCTTTTTTCTCTTCCTTCAGATCTGTGCACAGCTTCTCCTTCGTGTCATTCAAATCTCAACTCAAATATCATCTTCTTAGGTAAGTCTTCTATGATTAAAGAAGCCACTCTCCCATCTCATCCTTATTCATTATTATTTACTACTTTTCTCTCATTTATTTATTCATGAATTTTGTGTTTATTATCCATTGGAATAGATGCTTCTTGAGAAGAAACACATTATTTTCTTATTCTCTGCTATGTTCCCAGGAGGGAAACCTTTGTTCAATGAACGAGTGAATGAATGAATATCACCTTTGTCCATGCTCAAGGACATAGCATCCATACATGCACAAACCTTCTCATGCAAATTGGAGAACCAGATATTCAAATCATTCATCGTTAGCTAAAAGTTTAATCTCTTCCTTACTAATCTTATACATATTATGTCTCCTCCATCCCCAAAACACAGCTTTAAAGTAATTTACAAATCATAGAATCACTGGACTTGGAAGAGCAACTAAAGTTTATAGTGCAGTTATCCTACTCCGTCTTCTATATGCCATGGCATTGTTTCTACCAAGAGGTTTTCTAGCGTCTATGAGAATACTTCTAGTAAACGACGACACTCTCACTGAAAACTTGTCCAATTTATCAGCTGAAAACTTTCAGTGTTAGAGTTGGTGCAAATAGAAAACAAATGAATTTCATTTTATTCATTTTATGTATTTAGTTTCTCACTCAACACATATTTATTTATTTATTATGTAAGCATCTCCTGGCAAATGAATACTATATTGTAGTTGCTACAATACAGCAATGTGTAAAAAAAAAAAAGCAGCCTCTTCCCTTATAGAGTGTTGAGGCAACTGGGAAAATAGACACTGTGTACATAATTACAGGAAAAGCACTAAAAAAGGGGTAGAGAGTGCCACTAGAACTGGTATCTGAGGGACATAGCCTGGACAGGAAGGGAGGAGCATACATGAAGCCTAAAGGGTAAGTATGGGTTATATAGTACAAGTAGGAGCACGAAGGAAGTGCTAGAAGAAGAAAGGGCAGTTCCAACCAAAGGAGAAATATATTTTAAGTTTCCAAAACTAGAGGGAACTGAGTACGCTGCCAAGACTGCAGCATGAAATTACATGGATGCGTGCATATTCACTTCCTCAATGACCCCACTACAGGAGAAGCCAAGACAAAAGGGCAAGGCAATAGGACTGGAAGAGCGGAAAGAACAGAATTATTCAGGAATAGGTAAGCCATCTAAGACTCTGAACTCTTTGTTTAAAGTGATGTGAAGTTCCTGGAGTGTTATATGCTGGGGAAAGACACAAATTGGAGGGAAGCAAACGTGAACTGGGGAGACCACTTACGAAGCTGTGGTAGTAGTCCAGGCAACTAACGCAAATGGCATACACTAGAGAGGAGGAGAGTTGAGATGAAGAGAAATAGATTTAAGAGATATTTGGGAGGTAGAACCTACTTGTTGATACTAGTTTCCTCTGCTGTATTATACAACGTAAGTAGGTTCACATGTCCACCTGACCACACTTCAGCTTTATTTTCAAGACAAACGGTGTCATTCTTATCTGCTTTCCTAACTTGGACTTATGCAAGTAGCAAAGTCATGGATATTTCAGTGGTCATCTATTGACTGTGGACTGACATCTTCTACCCTTCTGGTTATTTTAGTCCAAATATACACTCTCTCAATATGTATTGGTGGTATATCTCATGATGCCTCCAAGTATATATATCAACCCTCACGTGGTAAAAAGAGCAAAAGAATGATAGCTGGAAGAAGCAAATTCAGAAGACTATAAAAATAAAAGAAAGAATTATTTGGTTCTTCAAGAACTATTTCGTTATTTGAAATCTTCAAGAATCAATCATATTCCATTAGAGCTCAAGACTTGTTTTGGGAACCAGTATACAGTAAACTTCTTTGCATGATAAGATATTACACAAAGATTGACCAATAGACTAAAAACAACCTTAGAAACAGTACTCAGTGAAGCAAAAATTATTCCTGTCTTAAAAGATGGGCCTATTTTTCTTGTGATCACAGAAGGGGGTGATTGCTGAGAGCAGAAACGCAGCCAGGTCCATCAAAAATACAAGTCACAGGGACACATTTATTTTGAACCAGCATATTCTGTTGACATCTCCCCAGGAGAAAGTACAAGAAACTGACATTAGCTTTAGATCTAAGTTGAGACAGCAGCATGAAATCATATGGACATTCGGATGCTGTCTTCCCCAAAGAGTTTCATTTTATATAAATTGCAGGAAACCTGACACACATATTAAAATTTACTACGGTTGAGACGGTTGAGTGAGAGCCAGGAAAAAAAAAAAAAGAAAGGAAAAAATGTTGCTTCTAGTAATAACATCCATTATCATCTGATACATGTTTTGTTCTCTTGGGGGCATTTCATGACATAGATTTTCACATTCAACCAAAAATGTTTTATTTTCAATGAAAATACAGCAGATGTATTCAACCACAGAGAAGATTTGGCTAAAGTAAATGAAAACCCTGTTTCTCTCTCTCTCTCTCTCTCTCTCTCTCTCTCTCTCTCTCTCTCTCTGTCTCTCTGTATGTGTGTGTATCTTTTCTTAGTGCTCCCCTTTATCGTCATCAGTTTGGTGTAGTCACTCATCCATCAGCAACATTTATAAAAGTGTCTACTTTGAGCAAGAGCCTTCAAAACCCAATGTCTGTTCAATGAGAATATCTCAGAACACCTGAGGAAAAACCCTTCGAGCTCTACAAGCTCATTTGTCTGTCATAGCCCACAGTGTTTCCAAACACACCGCAAGAATGAAAAGCTTAAAAGTTGCTACTCTAGGTTGCTCTGCATGGTCATTTCTAACTTTGACCTAAGATTCCACGTGTAAATGTTAAAAATAGACTTGGGAGAATGATTACTCATATATTACTGCAGAAAACATAAACTGGTACATCCTACTTGAAAAGTTATTAAAAGTTTTAAAAATGTCCCCAAGTCCATTTCCAATAAGATCACTCCTGGAAAGTTATCCTATGGAAATATCCAGAGACTAACATTATACATGTGAAGAGAAATGTAACCAGAAACTAAAATATCATCAGTAGAAGAAGAATAAATTTAAAGATTTAATTATTGTATAACCTCTTAATTGAAGCATTGATATGCAACTCATAAAAAAAGATATTTTCAAAGGCCAATCCTACAAGGCTTGGACTTAAATGAAGAAGAGAAGACATGCAACTATGCACATTTATATCCATTTTATATTTTTTAATTATATATGTAAGTATAACAACTTATATAATAAAGTTGAAATCACAATGTTGGGTACATGATAGGAATCCAAAAAATTAACTGTAGAACAAATGAATTATCTACAACAAAATGGGAGATGGGTTTGAGGTGGCTATAATTCTTCTTTATACTTCTCTGAATTTTCCTACTTGTTTACAGTGAGAAGTTAATTCATATAACAAGAAAGCCTCTGCAAGATGTGTAGGAAGAGAATTATTTGATATGAGAAGAGTATCACGAAAAAATTGAAATGACTTGATCAAGTTTGTACAGTCCTAACAATCTAGCTAGGGCTGCAATGTAAACATCTTCTATTCTGGGCAAGTACATTTCCCATCAAGCGAAACAGAAGTTTCTCTGAATTTTTCATTGAAGTCCAACCCTAAGACCTCCCTTACCACCATTAAATGAGAGAAGATCCAGTTGTCTGCAGGTACAACTCCTAGTAAGTCTCATCTCAGCCTTTCAGACCGAGGTCTTGATCATGGTTGGAAATTAGAACTTCAGCTCATGCCCCTTGGGTTTCCTGCTAGGGAAGACTCTGAGAAGAAGTGTGTCATAGGAACAGCAAAACACAGGCAGTGGGAAGAATAATTTCCCAGTGGAAGTGTTTCCTACAAAATAGCTGGTCTGCCCCTTAGGGCGTTATATTTTAATGTCTGCCAATGTTGTTTGGCTTGAACTTGGTTTTAAAGACAAATTAAGAACATACTTTAAAAAAATAATGACTGTTTCCATTTTCAAAATCATTTGCCAACCACCATGCTTAATGCCTCAGGTGACTGATGTCATAGAATCCTTACGAAAACTTTCGGAGAAATATAGTATCATTATCCCCATTTTACAGATTAGGAAACAGATTTAGGGAGGTGAATAATTTATTCAAGTGACACACAGCTATGAAGTGGCAAATTGAAGATTCAGACCCTGATCTGTCTGACTTCTACCCTGCTTCTTAATAATAACACCATTATATTTGCTCTCCCTCCTCTTTTCCTTTCTGACTCACCTTACCTAACCCAGTGCCTGGAAGAAAGAATAGTAGGTATGCACTAAATATTTGATGAATTAATTAATGAATGAAATACTACACTATACTATACAAAGTGTTACAATTGCAGGATTGAGTCAATTCCCTATTGCTGTGCAATGAACTATCTATAAACTTAGTGGTATAAAAGAACAATTATCTCAAAATTGCTATGGGTCAGAAATCCAAGCATGAATGTACTAGGTCCTTTGACCAGTGGTCTCTTTCACGTGGATGCAATTAAGCAAGACAATCCTAAGTCAAAAGAACAAAGCTGGAGGCATCATGCTACCTGACTTCAAACTGTACTACAAGGCTACAGTAACCAAAACAGCTTGGTACTGGTACCAAAACAGAGATATAGACCAATGGAACAGAACAGAGTCCTCAGAAATAATACCACACATCTATAGCCATCTGATCTTTGACAAACCTGAGAGAAACAAGAAATGGGGAAAGGATTCCCTATTTAATAAATGGTGCTGGGAAAATTGGCTAGCCATAAGTAGAAAGCTGAAACTGGATCCTTTCCTTACTCCTTATACGAAAATCAATTCAAGATGGATTAGAGACTTAAATGTTAGACCTAATACCATAAAAACCCTAGAAGAAAACCTAGGTAATATCATTCAGGACACAGGCATGGGCAAGGACTTCATGTCTAAAACACCAAAAGCAACAGCAACAAAAGCCAAAATTGACAAACGGGATCTAATTAAACTAAAGAGCTTCTGCACAGCAAAAGAAACTACCATCAGAGTGAACAGGCAATTTACAGAATGGGAGAAAATTTTTGCAATCTACTCATCTGACAAAGGGCTAATATCAAGAACCTACAAAGAACTCAAACAAATTTACAAGAAAAAAACAAACAACCCCATCAAAAAGTGGGCAAAGGATATGAACAGACATTTCTCAAAAGAAGATATGCATACAGCCAACAGACACATGAAAAACTGCTCGTCATCACTGGCCATCAGAGAAATGCAAATCAAAACCACAATGAGATACCATCTCACACCAGTTAGAATGGCGATCATTCAAAAGTCAGGAAACAACAGGTGCTGGAGAGGATGTGGAGAAATAGGAACACTTTTACACTGTTGGTGGGATTGTAAACTAGTTCAACCATTGTGGAAAACAGTATGGTGATTCCTCAAGGATCTAGAACTAGATGTACCATATGACCCAGCCATCCCATTACTGGGTATATACCCAAAGGATTATAAATCATGCTGCTATAAAAACACATGCACACGTATGTTTATTGCGGCACTATTCACAATAGCAAAGACTTGGAATCAACCCAAATGTCCATCAGTGACAGACTGGATTAAGAAAATGTGGCACATATACACCATGGAATACTATGCAGCCAGAAAAAAGGATGAGTTTGTGTCCTTTGTAGGGACATGGATGCAGCTGGAAACCATCATTCTCAGCAAACTATCACAAGAACAGAAAACCAAACACCGCATGTTCTCACTCATAGGTGGGAATTGAACAATGAGATCACTTGGACTCGGGAACAGGAACATCACACACCGGGGCCTATTATGGGGAGCGGGGAGTGGGGAGAGATGGCACTGGGGAGTTATACTTGATGTAAATGATGAGTTGATGGGTGCTGACGAGTTGATGGGTGCAGCACACCAACATGGCACAAGTATACATATGTAACAAACCTGCATGTTGTGCACATGTACCCTAGAACTTAAAGTATAATAAAAAAATTAAAAAATATATAAATAAAATAATAAATGGAAAAAAAGGTGTTAGTTGGGGCTATAGTTATATCAAGACTCAAGTGAGATAAATCTACTTCTGAGCTGACTCATAATGTTGATGGCTCGACTCAGTGCCTCCCTAGTTATGGCCTGAGGCTGGCTTCTGTTTCTTACCACGTGGATATGTCTTCATAAGGCAGTTCACAATATGGCAGCTTGCGTCTATAAGAGTAAGGGAAAAAGAGAGAGAGGGGTATACAAGCCACCCTTTTTATAATCTAATCTCAGAAGTGACATTGTATCACTTTTGGCAAATTTTGTTCCTTAGAAGGATTATGTAATGTTCATTACGAGTGAAACAAACAATAAAGGCATTACATTTTTTTTTTTTTAACAAAGCAAGATTATTTCTCATTGGGGTGATCTGAGAAGACTTCATGGACTTGGCATTGAAACTGAGATTTTAAGAATGGCTTGCATTTATGAGTTTGACTTTTTTAGATTCCACATATAAGTGAGATCATGCAGTTCTTGTCTTTCTGTGTCTGGCTTATTTCGGTTAGCATAATGTCCTCCAGGTTCATCCATGTTGTCACAGATGGCAGGATATTCTTCTTTTTTTAAGGCTGAATAATATTCCATTGTGTGTGTATGTATATATACACATAGTTTCCACAATTTATTCATTCATCTCTTGACAGACACTAGGGTTGTTTCCATACCTTGGCTATTGTGAATAATATTGTTATAAACATGGGGGGCACAAATATCTCTTTGAGATTCTGACTTTTTGGATATATACTCAGAAGTAAGATTGCTGGATCATATGGTGGCTCTATTTTTAATTTTTGAGGAATCTCCATACTGTTTTCCATAAATGTCTATACCAATTTACATTCCCGCCAACAGCGTGTTCCTTTTTCTCATATCCTTGCTAACACTTGTTATCTTTTGTTGAGCTCTTAAAAGCAGAAAGTAGAATGGTGGCTGCCAGGGGCTTGGGGTTTGGGAAATTAGGAACATGTTGGTCAAAGAGTACAAAGATCCATTTATACAAAATGAATAGGTTCTGGAGATCTAACATATAACATGATGTCTAGGGTTAATAATACTAAATTGTATTTGCTATGAGGGTTGATCTTAAGTGTTCTCATCATACCCCAAAATATTATAATTATGTGACATGATTAATACCATAATTAGCTTGATTGTGGTAATTCATTTTATAATGCATATGTATACCAAAATGCCAAATTGCATGTCTTAAATATGGACAATTTTTATTTGTCAATTATACCTCAGTAAAGCTGAGGAGAAAAAGAATGGCTGGTACTTAGGCAGAGGAAGAACAAAAGGAGGACATTCCTGTGTAAGTGTCATGAAATACAGTGCAGAGAAAAACAAAAAAAAATAACAATGAATGACATGATTTTAATGTCAGTAATTGACTCTAGCTGAATGTTTAACCAAGAAGAATGAATACAGGTTATGTCTCCAGGAATTAGTCCACTGCCTTGATCATAGTAGAAACACGATAAATATTTGTTGAATGAATACATAAACTCCTAGGTCTTTTTCTATATGCAGCTTGAAAAGATACACAAGATCATGAAACTAGCCTTTTAAATGTGTATTACTTCAATCATCTGTGTGACTTTTGTGAGCAGTCCGGGCTCCAGTGGCTTTCTGAAACACACAGTTCACAGTGGGACTGGGACCCTTGCAGGTCTCTCAACTGCAGATGGGGAATGAAAGATCAACCACAGAGGAACCTACCAGCTTAAGGTTGATTTCAGGGTTGTGAGTGAGGGATAGGGAGGATGGCCAAAGGTGGGGGTGCCAAGACAAAGGGCACCAGTGACGATAGAATGCATGAAGCTGCATGTTTTACCACAAAATCTGTTGTCTTGTGTGGTTGGCAGTAATCATAAAGCTCCAGTTGTATCTCACTGATTCCTTGCCTTAGCATGGAACTCACTGTATGTTAGTTCATGTATATCAATTACAAGTCCTAATTAAAATGCCTCTGCTTTTGTGGGATGAGATTTTAGACATGCTAATTATTTTCTGTTGTGACTATGAATAATGATGGTGATGTTGTTGGCAGAGGGTTGAAGGTGGGCAATAGCGATGGTGGTTGGGAGCTGTCATCACTACCATTAGCTCACAAGTCTCTCCTTTGCCCGGAATGACAAAGTTGAAAGCTAAATGTGTGTGCTTGTATGTGTGCAAAAAAGTGCCTATTTTTTCATGGAAATTTAGAAGTTTTTCTTCGTAAGCCAAAGTACAAGTTCGGATTCACACACACATTTGCACACATGTACATGTATGCACATGCACAAGCACACACTTACATATGTACTCCTCCCTTGATGGGAGCTTAAAGTCTATTCAGTGACCATCATAACAAGAAGCATATCATTTCTTGAAATCATCAAAATCTGTATTGTGCTTTCTAAGGGTCAATAACGATTGGGAAGTTAAAGGAAATGGTAGAATCTGAGGAGTTCTAGAATCAGGAATTGACATGGAATGCTCTCCTAAACTCTATTTCAGACCCAGTATACACACAAGTAGAGACAGAACTAACCACTGATGTTAAATACCTCCACAAAGAGATAGAACTTTAATTTTCAGAGCATATCTAAATTAATAAGCAAATCCTCCACGCATATAACTAATGAGCCCAAATGCATTTTATTTTCACTTGTCTGGGAATATGTTGCTTGTTTGTTTGCTTTGGTTTTCATTTTTTGGTAGGGGCAGAAAGCAGCTACAAGGTCCAGAATGTTGCTGTCTTTTATCTAAGTTTTACATCTTTGGCCCAATTCTAATGTCTTACTTTCATATTCTTTTTTTCCACTCATCTATCCTATAATAAAGCACTGCATTGTGTTAGCATGAAAAAAAGTGCAGCAGTATGGAGCTACATCCTCAAGATGGTAGAAGTCTCTTGGGGAGCACTAGTTTTTTGATGTACAATCCAATGTTCTAAGTAGGAGATTTTTATTAAGCAGGTATTAAAACGCCTCCCTTTGCTTTAGATTCCTTATCAGTGTGGTTATTATGGCAAGGCAAATAGAAGTTTATAGGTAAATGCTTCACTTTTTCATCTCTGCTTATACTAATGCCTAAATCTAGAGAAATTTCTTTTATATAGCTCAAGGAAAATACTATTATACCTGATTAAGTTCAAGATGCAACTTTATGTTTTGGTTTTTAATGAACCCAGTGTTCAAACTGCCTTCTTTTTCTTTCTTTCCCTTTACCTTGCAGACCTGTGAGAGTAGTAAGTGAGAAAACGCTGTATGTAGAATTTAGGAGGTTCACACACAACAATTTTACTCTGTCTGCTCCAGCCAAGAACATAAGACTCTAGGGATTTGGGTCGAAAAGCAAAAGTAATTCTAGCCAGGATTATATAACCAAGGACTGAATGATCATAATTGGCAATTTATGGAGGAAGACCTTATTTGCAGCTTTCATTAATTTTTTAATATCTTAATTACTATTTTCTGAATGTGCTTTTCTAAGTGTCCATAACTGGCTTTTCTTTTTTTCTTTTTCTTTTTTAAAGTAAACCTATAAGTACTGAGGAATACATTGGTAGGAAACCTAGCATATGATTTCTAAATGCTGTTATCTAATGTTGAGAAGGTTATGTCAATCACCTACTATGTGCAACATGCAATAATAGGCCATAGAAATCTGAAATTTTTAATAAGTATTTATGGAGCTTAATAGTCACATGGCAATATTAAACATACATTTTTTGAGTAGATGTTGAATTCCAAGCTTCAGAAATATCATTTAAACAGAGACTTAAAGGCTGAAAGGGATCTAGCTGAGTAGGACACTTTATTTATTTATTAAAATACATATTTTTAAATTTTATAAAAGACAGGATCTTGTTGTTTCACCCAGGCTGGAGTGCAGTGGCACAATCATGGCTCACTATAGCCTCAACATCCTGAGGTCAAATGATTATCCCACTTCAGCCTCCTGAGTAGCTGAGCTACAGATACAAGCCACCAGTGTCTCACTATGTTGCCCAGTCTAGTTTCAAACTCCTGGGTTCAAATGATTCCTCCTGCCTCAGCCTACCAAAGTGCTGGGATTAAAGGTGTGAGCCACTGTTCCCAGCCTATAAGACACTTTAACATAGGGAGATATAAAAGCATCTTTCAGGACTCTCTTGACTGTCAC
This sequence comes from Chlorocebus sabaeus, assembly GCF_047675955.1. NCBI lineage: Eukaryota > Metazoa > Chordata > Mammalia > Primates > Cercopithecidae > Chlorocebus > Chlorocebus sabaeus. Next base: position 37,062,572 of record NC_132926.1, on the reverse strand, counting down.
TTGTTCAGAGAAGACTTCCCTTGATTCCCTCAATCTAAATAAATTTCTCCTCTACCTTTCATTTTACTTATTTATTATAATTTATTTATTCATATCCATCTCTGTGATTGCTTAGCATCTCCTCCATTGCTGGAGTATAAATGCCATGAGGACAAGTATTGTATCTGTTTTATTTATTTGTATAGCTTAGTACATAGTCTGATAAATAATGGTGTTACATCAATGTTCATAAAGGAAAAGATTAAAGACTATAACATATAGGAAGCATAGTTATTTATTGAGCACTTACTATCTGCTAAGCACTTAAAAACATCTCATTTAATCCTCTAAGAGTGCTCCAAAGTCGATATTAATTTTATGTATGAGGCAACCTAAACTCAGAAAGGTTAAGTAAACCTCCTAGTCTCACAGCTAGTAAGTGGCAGAGTTAGGATATAACCCCAAATCTAGTCTTTTCCTTATTATAATAGCTATACTGCATGGTTCCTCTCTCCTTCGTACCCTTCTTCCCTCCATCCCTCCTTCCCTCCCTCTCTCACAGTTTATAAATCTCTTCTCTGTTTCTCTCTCATTCTTTCTTTCAAAATACCTTATACACACACAAGAGTTTATGTAACATACTTGTACAAGTTTAGTGAGCATTGATTAAACACACACCCATGATCCTGCCCCACCCAAGATCAATGGGTCTGACATAACCATGTATTCCACTTATCACAGTTACCTCTTTTATTCTAAATATTTGTATCAATCATTTTCTTGTACTTTTTAATAGCTTCATTGTATATGTAAAAATCCTTAAACAATGTATTATTTCTGCCTAGTTTTCAACATTATGTAAGAGAAATCAAAGTATATGTTTTTATAGTACATATTTTACTCACCATTCTTTTTGAGATTTATTCATGGTGTAGGTTGTAGCTGTAATTTCTTTATTTTAGTTACTGCATAGTAAATTGCTCATAAAATAAATATACCACATTTAATTATTAAATTCTATTTCTGATGTACACTTTGATTCATTCTAGATGTTTTCTATTATGGATTTAGTTTTCTGACACAGTAGTCTTCCCTTATCCATGGGAAATACATTCCAAAACCCTAGTGGATGCCTGAAACTACAGATAGTACCTAACCTTATATATACTATGTTTTTTCTATACATACATACCTATGATAAAGTTTAATTTATAAAGTAAGCATAGCAAGATATTAATAACAAATAATAAAATAGAATAATTATAATTTTTTTGATTACTGTAACTTTATTGTTTTTTACATTTTTTGTTAATTTTTTTTTATTTCCATAGGTTATTGGGGAACAGGTGGTGTTTGGTTATATAAGTTCTTTAGTCATGATTTGTGAAATTTTGGTGCACCCATTCGTCTAAGCAGTATACACTGTACCCAATTTGTATTATTTTATCCCTCACCCGCTTCCTACCCTTTCCCCCTGAGTCCCCAAAGTCCATTGTGTCATTCTTATGCCTTTGCATCCTCATAGCTTAGATCTCACTTAGCTTATGAATGAGAACATATGATGTGTGGTTTTCCATTCCTAAGTTATTTCACTTAGAATAATAGTCTCCAATCTCATTCAGGTCACTGTGAATGCCAGTAATTCATTCCTTTTTATGGCTGAGTAATATTCCATTGTATATATACAGTGTTTCTCAACATCTTATTTTACAGTGCTGCACATAGCTGAATCTGCAGAAAATTGAAACTAGAGGTAAGGGGAGGACTACTGTAGTTTGTTTAGAACATTTGCTTATATGTTGTCAAGAGAGAAAAAAATGGTAATTTTTATTTCTCATACTATCTTCATCTCATTTTCAGTTTCTGTCATTTTCTAACTAATTTGAAAATATAAACATTCTTGCAATGAATCTATTACTGTTATTACTGGAAAAAATTGTGTAGGATTTGAGTTTTTTGTTTCTTAAATGTTGATTGAACTTACTTGTCCAGGTATTTTCTTCACAGGGAGATTTTCAAGTATGAATTATTTATTAATTGTAGGACAATTTATGTTTTCTATTTCTTCTTATATCAGTTACTGGTCAGTTGTGTTTTGAAAACAACATTTTAAAATTTATTTGCATAAAATTGTTTGGTATATATTTTTTAGTTTGCTCTATGCCCATAGTTATACCGTGTTAAATCCTTAGTATCTTCATTATTAATTTCTGGCTTCTCAGTCCCAAATCACCCTTCTTTTGTCCTATTTTGGGATGCTGAAGCTAGACTCTACAAATCAAATTTCTTCTTTTCTAGCTGACCCTGTTATGCTTTGACAATAAGGGTCTCTCCAAGGAGACTACAAGACTGGAGGGAGAAGTTACCTGCTTCTTTCTGTTTGCTTTTCTGCAGTAGCAAGTTGTGGGGTTCATGGCTAATCCCAGGACCAGGAATGACAGGTCAGTTTGATGTGAAGCTGATTTCTTCATCAGTGTTCTTCAACATGGGAGCACACTGTTCTTGTGGTTCTGGTGAGTGACTCCCAGCAACTTCTCTGGCTGCTGATGTGGTTGTGGAAAATCTTTGCCATCTCCCAGAGGGCTAAATCTTATCTTTACAAAGCCTCTCTTAGAAGCTTCTGTTTTTCCCTTGTTCATTTTTAAGTCAACACTAAGAGCAGCAGCTGCTCTCTGTGGTTACTCTCTCTGTTGTGTCTTGGAGTCTTTTGCCCTTCCAACTAGTTTACCACCTTTTCTTAGGTAACAATTCTTTATGCTAAATGTTCTCTCTTCAAATTACTGGTATGGTTTCTGTCTCCTAATTAAACCCAGATTCATTTAATTCATTAGTTATCTTTTTTTGTGAAAATTTAAAGCAATGAAATTGCTTTCACTTGTATTTACCCATAAGTTTGATATATGGTAATTTATTTATAAGCTAAGTTACAAATATTTTTCAAGTTCCATCTTGATTTCCTCTTTGCTCCAGACATTGTTTTGAACCATTTTTCCCTAATTGTATCATTTTTGTTATTATTTTCTAATTATGCTGATATACATGTTCACAAAACATGGTCTGAATGATACTAATCTTGTAAAGTGAGGTGATACTTGCTGTTTGGGCTGTCAGTAAAGATTAATTCACCTATAATTGTAGGGTCATTTCAGTTACCTCCTGCTGAATAACAAGGTGTCCTAAAATGTAGTGGCTAAAAACAATAATTTGTATTTATGCTAACAATTTTACAGATTGATTAGACCAAAGATTGGAGCATCACATTCATTTTCAGTGAGATAGGGGCTGGTACTAAAGGCTTCAGAAAGGGAAACATCCAAGAAAGCATTTGCAATCATATTTCTGAATATATGGAATAACTTATCTGGAATAACTGAAACATCCTGGGATGTTTGGACATCTGTCTTTCCCCCAGTGTCCACCCTACTTAACGAACTTGAGCTTCCTCACACAATGGTGGTATTTAGATAACTGGGCTTCTTACATGAAAGCTGGCTTACCCTAGAACATTCCTCTTAACTAAGGTGGAAACTGCAAAACTTATAATCTAGCCTTAGAAGTCACATAGCATCCTGTCTTATTGGTTAGGCAGAGTTTTCCCATTGTCATTGCAGGTAGGTTTACACAGGGTGTGAGCACCAAGAGGTACGGCTCATTGGAGGGTCATCTTTGGAGATTACAAGGATTTTTTTTTTTGCATGACAATTAGAAGATTAAACGTGATCTTCTAATTTACTATCTCCATAATGTTTTATTTTAGTTCATCTTTATTTTTCTCTTTGCCCTAGATATTACTTATAATTTTTATAAATATATTGTTTTTACTTTCTAACTATATTGACCTATATTCAAAATGGTCTGAATGAGACCAGTTTTTCTTTTTTTATTATTTTTTATTTTTTATTTTTTTTTTGAGACGGAGTCTCGCTGTTGCCCAGGCTGGAGTGCAGTGGCCGGATCTCAGCTCACTGCAAGCTCCGCCTCCCGGGTTTACGCCATTTTCCTGCCTCAGCCTCCCGAGTAGCTGGGACTACAGGCGCCCGCCACCTCGCCCGGCTAGTTTTTTGTATTTTTTAGTAGAGACAGGGTTTCACCGTATTACTCAGGATGGTCTCGATCTCCTGACCTCATGATCCGCCCGTCTCGGCCTCCCAAAGTGCTGGGATTACAGGCTTGAGCCACCGCGCCCGGCCGAGACCAGTTTTTCAAAAGTCTGGTGGTACTCGTTTGTTGGATTAAAAAAAATTGATCTCTTTTTCTCTCAGAAATTTAGGCTGTATTTCTTCAAAGCTTTCCTCCAGATCACTATTTATATTTTCAGCAGAATCTAATCTGTTCTTGTAACCCTCTGGTTACTTTTAAAATTTTGATTATTATATTTCCCAGATATGAAACTCTGTTTGGTTCTTTTTCCCATCTGCTTTATTGCTTTATAGTCTTTTTTTCCTTACTTGTGCTATCAATCCTTTCTGTTGCTTCTCAAAATATATAAAACATACTCATTTTATATGCTATATTTGATAATTTCATTAATGGAGACTTTGGTGGGATTCTTCTCTCTGTTGTATTTTTCTGGCTCTAACAGTGCCTTGTTTACTTATATGATATAGAATTTTATGTTGTAAGATCATATTTCACGGAAAAGCCTTTGCGGGAATTTTCTGAAGCATAGGTTAAAGTTGGATTTGCTCAGAGAACATTGCATTTTATTCTTTTAGTTCCCTCAAATTATTACCTACTTAAAATTATCTGCTTACAATGATTTAAGTTGCATAAGATAATAGTAATTGGGGCTGGAAGTCAAGTAAAGGCAGCTGGTTGCTTATTAATTCTCAAGGGAAGTTTCATTTATCCATGAACCAGTGCCAGGACAATGACAGGGGTATGTTATCTTCTTCTAGGTGGAGTTTATTTATCATTCACCCATACTTTGAAGGAGTAGTCCTTTAGGTTCCAAGCTTGATATCGAGATTGCCTAATATATTCTCACTTTATGCTGGCCCTAGTCTTTATTTCCATTCTCTTACGTCCTGCATAACATTAAAGCCGAATCCTAAAGTCAATAATTTTCATTGTGTCTTCTCAAGGTGAAATTCGTTTTCAATATTAGCTTACCTCCCAGAATTCCCTTTTTTGGTGTGTGTGTGTATGTGTGTGTGCATGTGCGTGTGTGTGTGTGTGTGTGTGTGTGTGTCTGCAGATTGCAGATACTTTGTATTCCTTCCATGTCAATGGTGGTGATTTTCACCAGAATTTTTAGCTATTTTCAGTTGTAAAGTAAGGGTAACCAATCTATCAGAGGGAAAGAAAAAAATAGTCCTCTAGGTGTTTCATTTGTATTCCAAATACTTACCAACATTGTATTCCTCACAATTCTTGCTTTCTGCAAATATGTGGAAAGAAAGGAGTAGCTGAGTAAGAGATACTTCATGCCACTACTTGCATTACACTTTTACAGTAGACATTACTTGGGGACAAGAAGTGTTGTACCGGAAAAGAAAAAGGAAAAAGTGCCCCAGCCATATGAAGGAACCTGAGATGGTATATACTAACTTGTTAAACTGAGTCAGATTGAGCAGTTACTTTCATTATATGTTTTTTGTGGGCTTCCTTTAGTTTATAATTAGTGAAAATGACCTTCAGGCCTGTTTTGAAAAATAAATTATGGAAACCCCTTTGATTCCTCATTTTTTTTTTTGAAATATCCTATTTGCTAAAGTTCTTTTCTAAACCAATAATCTAAAATGTGAAAATACCTGAAATGTGACAATTAAATACACCAGTGTTTCTAGTTTCATGTCTTTGAAATGGTACAAAAGCAGTGTTGTCTTGTAGGTGAAAAACAGGTTTGGTTTGTAACCTGAAAAAAGTATAAGAAAGGAACTCTTTAAATATCCAGGATGGAGAACATAGATTCAGCATTACATTGAAATTCTTAAAAAATTCCAGGCTGATTTTACATTCCATTAAAGACAGAATCTTTTGAGAGAAGGAGGTAAAAGGAAGGAGAAATAGAACTAATGTCTGATGCCTGTTTCCTAACTAGGATCTAAGTGGAGCTTTTAAATTTATGAGATCAGAACATCAAAACATAGCAGCTAAATATATTCAAGTACAGTGGAAATTTTGACATAAATTTAGTGACTTATTTTTCCCCCTCAAGAAATGAGTGCATGTGTTTTGCAAGCTATTTTTTAGGACTTGATTTACATACAGACCCATGTATTTAGGAAAAGATCAATAAACAGAATACCAGAGAAGAACATCAACTGAGTCAGATATCTGGGTCTGCAATGTCGTTGGGTATCTGTCCCTGTGCTGTTTTCAGAGTGTAAATAGAAGACCTCTCAAAAGGTCCCCAACTGAAGCAAGGCCAGGTGGAACATCAAATAGCACCATGCAGGGAGGCTGCCTTTCCACCATCGGCAGTGCACTTTCTTAAAAGTTTTAACAGTCCGCGGGCTATTTAACTCTTATCAAGGCTGGGACAGAGGTTAAACTGTCCAACAGAACCCAGAAAACGTTTAGATTGTAGACTTCACTTGCAAAGCTCCTAAAATAGTTTCTCATTGAGAAAATGGATGGGTATGGGGCCAGGCATGGTGGCTCATGCCTGTAATCCCAGCACTTTGGGAGGCTGAGGTGGGCAGATCACCTGAGGTCAGGAGTTCAAGACCAGCCTGGCCAACATTGTGAAACACCGTCTCTACTAAAAATACAAAAAAAAAAAAAATTATCTGGGCATGGTGGTGGGCACCTGTAATCCCAGCTACTTGGGAGGCTGAGGCAGGAGAATCGCTTGAGCCCAGGAGGCGGAGGTTGCAGTGAGCCAAGATCATGCCATTGCACTCGAGCCTGGGCAACAAGAGTGAAACTCTGCCTCAAAAAAAAAAAAAAAAAAAAAAAAAAAGATGGATACACCACGGTGGATGTCTTTTACAGAAAATACTATAGAGCAAATAAAAGAAGATATAGAATTATATCTCAAAATAAAATGTTAAATGGAAACTACAACCAGAGAACAGCAAGTTGCGAATAGTTGATGCCATTTATATAAACATTACAAAGTAAAAAATAATTGTTTATCAATATATCTCTATGTCATAAAAGTTCAAAAACATGCTTATGAGTGATTCACATCATCTTCAGGATAATGGTTACCTCTAGGGAGTGAAGGGGGAGAGAGGGGAGGTATTTGGATTTTCATATTTATAAGGTTTTATTTCTTATTTTTTAAAAAGAGTCCACTAAAACATATGGCAAATAGCAACATGTATTTTATCTCCATAGTAATTAACATGGATGTTTATAATATTCTTTTCTATATGTTTAAGATTATTTATTATCAAAAATAAAAAACATGGTCTTAAACGCAACCTCTTTCAATAAAACATTTCTTATGTTGAAAATGCCCTGTATCTTTTCTGTCCAACAAAATAGACACTAGTCACACGTGACTACTGAGCACTTGAAATTTGGCTAATGCAACTAAGGGATTCAATTTTTAATTTTATTTAATTCTAATTAATTTTAATAGCTACAAGTGAGTAATGTCTTTTATATTTGACAGTACAAATCTAGTATGCAAAATTTGTCAGTCTTAATTAATTGTAATGCTAGTCCCTAAAATTGGACCCCAGCACTAGCAGGCATTCTATACACAGTTTCTTATTTAATGAAATAATGAATTCTACTACATATATTCAACTTTCCTCCTATGGTTTGGTAGGCATACATATGGAGCCAGTTATTCACTAAGCCTAGAAATATTTTTAATTTAGTATCCTGTAAAATCAATGTTTTCTAGTTACCATCCTTCTTCTATCTATACAAACAATTCCTAGTATGTATTTTAATTAGACTATAATGCATATTGTACAATAATTTAATTTCGCCCTTTGTCTATTATTGTGCTATGCTCATTGTCTTAGATTGTCAGTTTGCTAGGTATTGGCTAATACTATATCAAATATTTCCATGACAAATTCTTAGATGTTTATAAATTTATTGTGCTTCCAAAATCTGAGCTTTAATAATAATAATAATCTGAGGTACAATAATAAAATATAAATAAATACATGTTTACCAGAGAGCAAGGCATATCCTAGACCAAAAAAAGGATTGATCCAGTGTGAAAGAAAACAAAAAGTTGGTAAGAAATAATGTAAAAAAAAAAAATCTTAAGAAAACCCACAAATATCAGAGTTAAGTTTTATTTTCAACAAAGAAGCAAATAACAAGTGGGAATAGAAAATATATGAAGAAAAAGATATTTTTTCTCTTATTCCTCCATTTAACTTTGTCTCAAAATTATTAGAAAAGAAGTTCTGCAGTAGGTAAATGATAACCCAATAAAAGTGATGTGAGAAAAGACACCGTGAGAGAACTTTATGTTAGAAGATTAAAGTCTAAAAAACCTAATGAAAGTGAAATATGGATGAAAAGAAGGGCAAGAAAATGGTCGGCAACGTCTCAGATGACAGAATTTATTTCTGATTTTCCTTCTAAGAAGGAAAAACGGTAAAGAAAATAGAAAGCTGTCTGTCTCCGAAAACTGTCAGAAAATTGAAGAGACAGAAATAGCTAGGCAAGGGTCATTTATCTTCCACTTTATCTTTACACATGAAGAAAGCAGTAGAGGATTCAGAAGAAGATCTTATTGATGAGAAAATGATTGGGGACCAGTGGACACACAGTGAAGCTTCAGCTATGTCTAGATCAATAAGAATCTAGAAAAAGTGGCATTATTTATGGATTTATAGTAGCTTCTGGCCAGAATAGGTGACACCGAATGAGAAGGCAGAAGAATCAAGAGAAAGAATGTCAGCTGAACGGGAGTGATTCCCTCTAATGTAAACAAGATTGGGAAATAATTAAAAATAGATTTCATACGGTCTTTTTGTCATGCAGGCCCAACAGGATAAATAAAGGAATAAATAAAAGCAAAATGTTTGATTTTATGTCTTCAAAGCCATTATCAATCCAAAGAGAAAACTTTCCCTGCAGTTTTAAGAAATGGTTTAGCTTCCCGGGAAAGCAGTCTCCAAATTTCCCTGGCTCTTTAAGTGATGGTGCTACAAAACAAGATGTGGCAAAAAGAGTCCAATCAAAGTGATTCTAAGCATTACATGCTTGATGAAAGTTAGAGCAAACTAGCAGCTTTCATTAAAGGGACAGTGTCACAAACATCTATTGACTAACTCAGTCCTTGAAACAGAATTCCAAATTGAGGTATGGAATTGCTTGGTCTAGGTCATTCCACAACCTTATCTTAGAAAAGCCATTCAAGTATCCACCAGTGCAGATGTCATGAAATCTGAGTGGGAAAGGACTCAAACGCATAAGTACTTTTTTTTTTTTTTTTTTTTTTTTTTTTTTTTTTTTTAGTTATTCTTGGTTTACTAAGAGTGGGAAGAAGTGACTTGTAAAATGCCCACATGCAGCCTGGGCATGAGAATTGAAAATTTGTTATGTCTACCACTATTTACACCTTAAATGAAATGGAAATGAAATGTATTTAAAAGGGGAGAAACCAAACTTTGATCTAAAGTTTGCTAAGTATTATATTGGAAAACAAATTAATAAATACTGTTTTCACTATTTCACTGTTGGCTCTGTTAACAATAGCCAATAAAATTGGTTATTGTTGTTATTCTTACATATTATGTTTATTAAGCACCTAGTGTGTTTCCAAAATATTGTGATAAAAGCTAAGCAAAAACCAAATAAGAAGAATAATGGTTGTTCGTATTCATGACTTTCCACCACGTGCTGCTCGCTCTGCTAGGGCCTTACATAAATTGTTTTATCTACTCTTTACCACCTTCTGAAGAAAAAATATTATTTACCCTCTTTATTCAGGAGGAGGAAACTAAGGTTTAAGACTGAGGAACCTGTTCAAGTAAAATGCTGTGTTTTTGTTGTTGTTGTTGTTGTTGTTGTTGTTTTATCTTAGCTCTAGTGAATTCCACAGTGCATGACTTTTTCATTTACCCACAGAGCTCCTTAAAGAATAAGAGTTAAAGAAAAATAAGACTATTTTTGCCCAGAATCACACAGTTGTTGTACCAATACACAGTTGGTGTAGTTGGTGTGTGTGTGTGTGCATGTGTGTGTGTGTACGTGTGTGTGTGGGTATATATACACACAATATATAAACAATACAGTCCACATTATATGAGCATGTAGACAAGTGCCATGGAAGATTAGAGGACACATAAAAACTAACGTCTCTTTAAAAGCAAATGATTAACATCTGAGTTGAAAAATAAACAAAGGCTATGAACAGTTTCAAAAGAAAGAAAAATGGACAATAGATATATGCAATAATGTTAGAGTCCACCTGTTAAAAAACAATTCATACTCAATGTTAATGACATTTTTTCAGCTCTCACATTACTAAGCCCCAAAGCATGCTAACACCGAGAGTACTAAGCATTCATAACCTGCTTAGAATGTAAACTGCAATAATGTGTGGGGATGATGGGGGCAACTTGCCTTTTGTTATATGTAGCAGTACTATTCAAAATGATTATACCCTTTTTCCAACTAATTTCACTTCTATTTACTTATGTAAAAAACTATATATATAAAGTTTTGACTATAAGGATGTCTACTAAAGAATTTTTTTAAGAGCAAAAAATTGGAAACAACCCAAATGTCCCACTTGAAATTAAAAAGTTAATTAAACATATGTTCAAATATAATGAAATACTCTATAGACATTAAAGTGACGTTCTTAAGAAATATTCAGGAAAATAAGGAGAAACACATTTTATTAAATAAAAAGCATTATATAAGATGGATGTGTCTTCTGATTCCAATTTATATCCATATATATTTATATATTCATATATATACCCATATATATGTATGTAGTATAAATTCATCAATATAAACATATTAAATGTCTTGAACTTCAAGCAACAAAATGTCGACAGTGTTTAGGAAATAAGATTCTATATAATTGTTTTGTTAATGTCATCTACTTTTATTCATCTTTTAGATCTTAACTATGTATTTATTAAATTATCAATTCAATACTCACTAAATTAATTTTATTTAATTATTTAATAAGTAGTGAGAAAAGAATCAAGGGTACTATAAAAGCTAAAGTATCCCAAGTAAGACTTCATGGAAAAGCCAATTTCATTTGGAGCACCAGGAATGCTAGCTAAGATACATAAAAGACTGTGTAGAGAAAGGCAACATTCTAAGAGAACAGGAATGACAAAGACAGAATATTATAATAAGTGTTTATGAGACTAAGAACAGATCAGCAGGGGAAGAAGACAGAAAGAGGGCACCGAATTTGAATAGTATTAAGGTTATAATCAACGCAAGCTCTCTAAAGAACTACATCATTGGACAAAAGACCTTAGGAAAGAAGAGTTCAAGAGGCATCACCAAGGTAACCTGTGCCCTTCTTTACCTATTCACTCGATTCATTCATTTAGAAAATATCTCAAACACCTACTATGCTCCAAGCAGTGTTCTAGTTGCTAGAAAATATGAACAAATCAAACTAGGACCCTACCTTTATGGAGCTTGCTGCCTAGAACAAGTAATCTTACAAATTTTCTTCTACCATTTATTTCCTGAGTTCCACTAAAAAACCCAAAGATATTCTGGAATTCTGTTCTGTTAAAGTTGTGATAAAATAGTCAATTTCTTTGAAAATGGTCCATTAACTCAATGGAAGAGACTTTCAAGTTTCATCATGTAAAATAAGTGACTAGGATCTGATGCTGCTGTTTGGTATACTTTAATCTCATCTAACCAGTCCCCACTCTACCTTCCTGTATGACTCTTAGATACGACTTCTTTCTCACTTATCTCCCAAGCAAACCACACCCTTCCAGTGTGAACTGCCCTTTTCTGAACTCTGTCAAATACTACTGATCTTTCAAAGTCATATCAAATGTACTTTTCTAGAACACTCACTCAAACAGTTCTTCACTCATCTTTACTCCTCAGGCATTTTACTTATAGAGCTTATACTTTACTTCCACCCAAGAGCTCCGCAAACCCCTGTATTCACAAATATTATTGCATTATATAATTTTTCCCATTAAGTGCACTGAAGAATAAATAAAAAAAATTAAGTTACCCTATAAGACCTTTAATGATTCTATAAACACAGGATTAAAGTAATTTATAGTACTATTAAAATAAACTCTAACTGGACCACCATCTGAAGCAGCTTCATCAACTGACTTATTCACTCAGTTATTCATTCATATTATTAATATAGAGCAGTGCTTTTCATGCTAGGAGTTACAAACCATTAGTGAATCATAAAGTCAATTTAGTAAGTCACAAACAGCATTTTAAAATGAAATAGAAAAAGAGAAAAAAATTAATAAAATATCAGCGTATATGACATAAAGTAAAGTATTGGATTATGGAAGTTTTGTTTCAGTGGTGGATGTGTGCGCGTGTGCGTGCGTGTGTGTGTGTGTGTGTGCATAAGATTGTAAAAAGGAGCAATTATTTTTAGATGGGTCATGGATTTTTAAAAACACTGAAAGCCACTTATATAAAGCTTGTGGCACAATCCTGTCATATATCACAACTCATAAAGGGATTTGACATGCTACTTCTTAAATTATCCAACATTTCTATATTCTATAAAGAACCAGCATTTTTTTTAGACTGTTTCACTTGCTCCTCACACTCATTATAAGCACTACAGTTAGATTTTTTTTTTCAAATATAAAGTTTTTGTCACTTCATATGGCATTAGGGCCATGATGAGATACAGATACTAAGATATCAGCTTTGCTGATTAATGATCTGTTTCTTTTTTCACATCAACCCCGAAGCCTGAGCAATTCGATCCATGCTTATGCAAAATAATAAATTATCCTGGTCTGTGAATTTCAGTGCTTCAGAATGGTTGCAACCACAAATATTAAATTTGTCAGGATGTCTTGCAGATCTTATCAAATTATTCTCATAATGTAGTCACATGGGCTGCAAATGAACCTATTCGGGGCAAAAGAACATGCATGTTTTATGTTTACATACCTAGTCATGATCATCACTGGCTCATAGTGAGTGCTTAGTGCTTATTGAACAACTTCCACTTGGGAGGGATCCAAATTAAAAACAAAAGGGATTAGAAATATACGTTTTGTGCTTTTCAGCCAAATAATTTAGTCACCATCATTGTTTAAATATTTTTAATTACCATTACTAATCGCTTGATTGGCAATACCTAAAATATTATGAAACTAACTTGAAAAAGCTAAAATCAGAATACATCTTCCTATCATCCATTATCTGTATAATTCCTTTGCCATCAATCAAATCCTTTTTTTCCCCAAGTCCTTTAATCTTGGCAAAATAAGGAAAAATGGCCTCTGAAACATTTCCTTCGGTAAAATGGTGTCTTAGCACTACACATCAGAAACTTCACAGAATATACTACACTTAGGGGGAGAAGGAAAGGCAGTCTTAAGACAAGTTAGCTGCCACGTTTTAAGGCATTGCTATGCCTTAGACTTAGAGGCACAGTGCGGTTATTGAGAACTAGAGCTGTGTACTCAGACAAACCTGAGCTTGGTTTCTGCCGAGTTCTGTACTTTCAATTGTGTGACCTCTGTAATTGAAATAAGTACTGCAACTACATCAAAGGGTACTTGCAAGGATAAAATCAAATACATCATGCAAGTTGTGTAGCATGTTTGCTGGCATATAGTAACTGTGTCATATAGATAGCTATTATTTTATTATAATTACTATTATTGCTGTGTTTGAGTTTTTAAACATTTTAATTGATATAAAATAGTTATATATATTTGTGGGATCCTGTGCAATGTTTCAATATGTGTATACACTGTAATGATGAAATCAGGATGATTAGCACATCTATCACTATTTCTTTGTAGTGAGAACATTTGAATTCCTCTCTTTTAGGTATTTTGAATTATTCAACACATTATTGTTAACTATAGTTCCCTACTGTGCAATAGAACACTATAAATTATTCCTTCTATCAAATTGTAACTTTGTACTTGTTAATCAGTCTCTCTTCTTTTCCTCCTTCCCTCTACCCTCTCCAGTCTCTGGTATATACTGTTCTATTCTCTACTTCTATGTGATCAACTTTTTAGTTTCCACTTTTGAGTGAGATTATGCAGTATTTGTCTTTCTATGTTTGGCTTCACTTAACATAATGTCTTCCAAGTTCATCCATGTTGTTTGACTTCATTCTTAAGACTGTTTAGTATTCCATTTTACTATATTTTCTTTATTCATTCATCTGTTGCATTGTAATACTAAGCATTTTTACAATGCTTAACATTCCATTACGGTATAATGGAATTGTAAGACTGCTTAGAAATCCATTATATCATATTTTCTTTATTCATCTGTTAGCAGAAATTTAGGTTGATTATGTATCTCGGCTATTGTACATAGTGCTGCAATAAACATGTGGGAGCAGATATCTTGTTGACTTACTGATTTAACTTCCTTTGGATGTATACCCCATAGTGAGATTGCTGGTTCATATGGTAGTTCTACTTTTAATTTTTTCAGGAATCACTACACTATTTTTTTGTAATGACTTACTAATTTACATTCCCACCAATGGTGTTTAAGAGTTCTCTTCTCTCCACATCCTAGCCAACACTCGTTATCTGTTGTCTTTTTGGTAACAGACATTCTAACTGGAGTAAGATTATGTCTCATTGTGGTTTTGATTTGCGTTTCCCTAGTGATAAGTGATGTTGAGCATTTTTTCATATACCTGTTGGCCATTTGTATATCTTAGAGAAATGTCCATTAAGTTCCTTTGCACATCTTGTAATTGTATTATTTTTCTTTTCCTTTTTTTGGCTATTGACTTGAGTTTCTTATATATTTTACATATTAACCCCTTGTCAGATATATCATTTGCAGATATTTTCTTCTATTTGCTAGGTTGTCTCTTCACTTTATTGTTTCTTTTTGCTGTGCAAAATCTTTCTAGTTTAATGTAATCCCATTTGTCTATTTTTAGTTTTGTTGCCTGCATTTTCAAAGTGTTAATTTAAAAATCTTTGCCCGGCCGGGCGCAGTGACTCATGCCTGTAATTCCAGCACTTTGGGAGGCTCAGGCGGGCAGATCACGAGGTCAGGAGATCGAGACCATCCTGGCTAACATGGTGAAACCCCATCTCTACTAAAAATACAAAAAATTAGCCAGGCGTAGTGGCAGGCACCTGTAGTCCCAGCTACTCCAGAGGCTAAGGAAGGAGAATGGAGTGAACCCGGGAGGCGGAAATTGCAGTGAGCCGAGATCACACCACTGCACTCCAGCCTGGGCGACAGAGCGAGACTCCATCTCAAAAAAAAAAAAAAAAAAAAAAAAAAAAATCTTTCCCCAGTCCAATGTCATGAAGCCTTTCCTCCGTGTTTTCTTCTAGTAGTTTTATAGTATTGTGGACTTACATTTAAGTCTCAAATTCATTTCAAGTTGATTTTTGTATATGGTGAAAGATAGGGGTTCAGCTTTATTCTCCTACATGTGAATTTTTCCAGCACCATTTATTGAAGAGACTGTTCTTTTCCCAATGCATGTTCTTGTCACTTTTGTAGAAAATCAGTTGGCTGTAAATGCCTAGATTTATTTCTGGGATATCTATTCTGTTCCATTCATCGATGAGTCTGTTTTTATGCCAATACCATGTTATTTTGTTTATTCTTGCTTTGTTGTATACTTTGAAGTCAGGTATTGCAATGCTTCTAGCTTTAATTTTTTGTTTTGTTTTGTTTTGCTCAAGATTGCTTTGGCTATTCTGGATCTTTTGTAGTTCCTCACCAATTTCAGGATTTTTTTCTTTCTGTGAAGAATGTCATTGATATTTGATATTTTGATGGACATTGCATAGAATCTCAAGAATTCTTTGGATATTAAGGACATTTTAACAATATCAATTCTTCCAATTAATGAAAACAGAGATCTTTCCATTTGTTTGTGTTCTCTTCAGTTTTTTCTTATTTTATGGGTTTTATTGTAGAGATCTTTCACATCCTTGGTTAAATTTCTCATTAGATGTCTTATTACTTCGCAGTAATTATAGATGGAATTGTTTTCTCAATTACTTTTTAAGATAGCTCACTATTTGCATATAAAAATGCAATGAATATTTGTGTGTTGGTTTTTATCCTGTAACTGTATTTAGTTTATTAGTTCTGACAAGCTTTGTTTGGTTTTTTGTTTTGTTTTTTTTTTTTTGGTTGTTTTGTTTTTGTAGAGTCTTTAGGGTTTTCTATACATATATATATGATCATGCCATTTGCAAACAAGGATGGTTTAACTTTCTCCTTTCAATTTGGATGGCTTTGATTTCTTTCTTTTAATTTTTAGCTTGATTGCTCAGACTTGAATTTCGAGTAGTGTGTTCAATAGAAGTGGGGAAAGGAAACTTCTTTGTCTTATTCCGGACCTTAGAAAAAAAAGCTTTCAATTTTTTTCTGTTTAGTATAGTATTAGATGTAGGTTTGTCATATAGGGCCTTTATTGTGTTGAGCTATACTTTCTACACTTGTTGAGAATCTTTATCATAAAAAGAAGTTACAATTTATCAGATGCATTTTCTGCCTTTATTGAAATGTTCATATGATTTTTTCTTTCATTCTGTTAATGTGATGTGTCATGTTTGCTGATTTGCATATGTTTAACCATCTGCATTCCTGAGATGAATCTTACTTGATCACAGTAGATGATCTTTTCAGTGTGCTGTTGAATTTAGTTTGCTATTATTTTGTTGAGTATTTTTGCATCTATGTGCATCAAGAATATTGGACGGCTGGGTGCTGTGGCTCATGCATGTAATGTCAGCACTCCAGGAGGCTGAGGCATGAGGATTGTTTGAGCCCAGAAGTTCAAGACCAGTATGATTTTATAGGAAGGCCCCTACTTCTACAAAAAATAAAATTAAATTTAAAAACAAACAAAAAATAGTATTGGCATGTAGTTTTTTGTTTTGTTTTGTTCTGTTTTTTTGAGACAGAGTCTCACTCTGTCTCAAAGTGGAGTGCAGTGGGGAGATCTCGGCTCACTGCAACCTCCACCTCCCAGGTTCATGCCATTCTCCTGCCTCAGCCTCCCGAATAACCGGGACTACAGGCACCCGCCACCATGCCTGGCTAATTTTTGTATTTTTAATAGAGACGGGGTTTCACCGTGTTAGCCAGGATGGTCTCGATCTCCTGACCTCGTGATCTGCCCGCCTCGGCCTCCCAAAGTGCTGGAATTACAGGCATGAGACACGGAGCCCAGCCAGTTTTCTTAATTTTTTAACGGTTTTTCTGTCCTTTTCTGGTTTGTTATCAGGATAATGAGGGCCTCTTAGAATGAGTCTTAAGTATTCTCTCCTCATTAATTTTCTTAAGTAATTTGAGGAGAACTGGTATGGGTTCTTCCTTAAATGTACGATAGAATTCAGCAGTAAAGCCATCAAGCACTAAACTTTCCACCAGCAGAAGATATTTTGTTACTGATTCAATGTCCTTACTTGTTATTGGTCTATTCAGTTTTCTGTTCCTTCATTCTCCAATTTAGAAGGGTTATACATGTTCAGGATTTTTTCCATTTCTTCTAGGTCATCTATTTTGTTGGCATATGATGATTCAAAATGGTCTCATAATCCTTTGTGTTTCTGTGATTTCAGTGCTAATGTCTCTTTTTTCATCTGAATGTTTCAGTCTTTCTCTTTTTCCTTAGTTGGCTTGGCTAAAGGGTTGTCAATTTTATTTTTTCAAAAAACAATTCTTTGTTTCATTGATTTTTTTTTTTGTCTCATTATTTTCGCTCATATCCTTAGTATTTTCTCTCCTTTCTTAATCTTGTGGTTAGTTTGTTCTTATTTTTCTAGTTTCTTGAGGTGCATATCAGGTTATTTGTGATCTTTATTCTTTTATGGTGCAGATGTTTATTGCTATAAACTTTTTTTAAAACTGCTTTTGATGTGTCCCAAAAGCTTTGGTACATTGTATTTCTATCTTCATTTGTCTCAATAAATTTTTAAATTTCTCTTTAAATTTCTTCATTGACCAATCAATTATTCAGAAGCACATTGTTTAATTTCTATGTATTTGTAACTTTTGAAATTTCCTCCTTTTGTTGATTTCTAGTTTTATATTATTGTGGTCAAGAAACAGACTTAAAAATATTTTGATTCTCTTAAATTTGTTAAGGCTTGTTTTGTGGCCTTATTTATGATCGCTCCTGGATAATGTTTCTTGTGGTGACGAGAAGAATGTGTATTCTGCAGTTGTTGGGTTAAATGTTCTGTAAATGTCTATCACGTTTATTTGGTTTATTGTGTGGTTATTAGCTGATGTTTATTTAATTGTTATCTAAATGATCCATCCACTGCTGAGAGGGGAGTATTGAAGTCACCCAGCACCCAGCCCTCCAATATTCTTGATAAACATAAATGCAAAAATACTCAGCAAAATAGTAGCAAACGAAATTCAACAGCACATTGGCGATATCATCCACTATGATCAAGTGAGATCCATCCCAGGAATGAAGGATGGTTAAACATATGCAAATCACTAGATAGAATAGAATGTATTGTATTGTATCTCTTTTATATCTAATAATTGCTTATACATTTGTGTATTCCAATGTTAAGTGCATGTGTTTACAATGATCATGACTGTTTGTTGAATTGACCCCTTTATATTTATAGAATTACTTTTTGTCTCCTTTTATAGTTTTTAACTTAAAACTTAGCTGATGTAAGTGTAGCTGCTCCTGCTGTCTTTTGGTTTCCAATTGCATAAAGTGCTATTTTTCATTCCTTCACTTTCAGTGTATGTGTGTCTTTGTAGGTGAGGGGAGTTTTTGTAGGTAGTATATAGATCTTGGATTTTTATCCATTTGGCAACTCTCTATATATCTTTTAATTGGATAATTTAATTCATTAACATTCAAGGTTATTATTAGTAATTAACAACTTACTCCTATATGTTTCCTGGTTTTGTAGATCATTTGTTTCATTCTTCCTCTTTTATTATTTCTCTTTTTGGTTTGGTGGTTTCCTATGGTAATAAGATTTTTTCTTTTCTTTTTTTCGTTGTGTATGTGTTGTGATTATTTTCTTTGTACATACAGTGGGGCTTACATAAAAATCTTAAAGTTATAATGAGTATCCTAAACTAATAACAACTTAACTTTGGTTGTATACAGTTACGTTAGATTTTTCCCTTTACCCAGATTTATAATTTTGTTGCCTTAATTTAGATTTATATTGTGTGCGTCCCTTAACAATTTATTGTAGATATAATCATTGTTGATCATTTTGACTTTTAACCTTCAAACTGAAGATTAAGAAGATTATTTGCCACCATTTCATTAATTAGTAAATTTGATTATGAGTTTATCTCTAATAGTGAGGATTATACTCTCATATGTTTTCATATTAGTAGTTACTATTCTTTTGCTGCAGACTGAAATACTCTCTTACGCATTTCTTGTAAAAGCAGTTGTGTGGTGATAAATTTCCTCAGCTTATGTTTGGGAAAAACTTAATTTCTCCTTAGTTACTAAAGGATGGCTTTCCTTGGCATAGTATTCTTGGCTGAAAGTTTTCTTCTTCTTCTTGTTTCGGTTCTCTGAATATATTATACTCTCTCATAGCCTACAAGGTTTCTGCTGAGAGATCTGCTAATTGTCCACTGGGAATTCCCTTACGCAAGACTTGATGCTTTTCTCTTACTACTTTTAGAATTCTTTTTGTCTCTCACTTTTGACAGTTTTATTATAATATGCCTAAAGAGAACCTCTTTGGGTTGAATCTATAATGTGTCCTTTGAGACTCGTGGATTCAGATATCTCTCTCTCTCTCTCAGTAATTGGGGAGCTTTTAGCTTACTTTGTTAAATAAGCTTTCCGTGCCTTTCTCCTTTTTCTGTCTCCTCCCTCTGAAACTCCTATACTGCCAACATTTGTTTGCTTAAGCTTTATTTATTCTTTCATTCTTTTTTTTGGTCTTTTCCTTTGAGTCAATTATTTTAAAAGACCTGTCTTCAAGTTCAGAAATTATTTCTTCTGTTTGACCTAGCCTGCTGTTGAAGCTATTATATTTTATTTCATTTGATTTCTTCCATTCAAATTTTTTAGATCTATCTCACTTTTAAATTTATTTTACGTCATTAATTCTTTTTCTGGCATTTTTGAATTGTCTATCTGTATTCTCTGGCATCTTTCTGAGTTTTCTTAAGATAATTATTTTTGAATTCCTTTTCAGGAAATTCACAATCTTTATTTATTTGAAATCAGTTACTGGAGAATTATTTTGCTTGTTAGGCAGTATCATATTTCTTTGCCTTTCAATGTTTCTTATGTCCCTGTGTTGATATCTTTGCATCTGATTAACTGGTCACTTTTTCATTATATAAAGTGGCTTTCAAAGAAAAAGATTTTTACTTGCAAATATGTCTTAAGGTACCAGTTTGGTAGGGTATGTTGGCTTTGGGTCCAGCTGGATGTAGTAGTGTAATTTCCATGCAGTTTTTTCAGCTGTAGTCAACTCAGTGAGACCTGTGAGTGCCTTAGTGATCCAGACTACAAGAGTTAGTGTGACTGGTCCCATTGCTTTGGGCAGGGATCACCTGGAAGCAGCATGCCTGGCTGGTGGGTGCACTGGTGCCACATGGGAGCCAGTCCACAGGCTCAGGATGGGGCACCTCTGGAATTGGCATACCTGGCTGGTGAGTATGTGGAAGTACATTAGGTCTGGTCTACAAAGAGTTTGGGACTCCTTGGAAGTGGTTCACCCAGCAGGTGAATGATGCTGTGGTGACAGCAGCTGATTCACTGGCTCAGGTTGGGGCTCCCTTGGGAGCAGTGCACTTCACTGATGAACCTACCAACTGTGTCTGCAGCTAGTTCAGATTCAGCTTCTCTATGGAGCAGGATCATCTGTTCCTTTGGGGACAGGGTGCCCTATGGGCTCCAGTGCTGTGGCGCTGGACTTAGATTCTGAGAGGCTAGAATCAGGGTGATGCATTCACTAGGATATGTAAGGCAGAGGACCTTGTAGGCAGTTTGCTCTGAGGGTGTAGGAAACTGTAGCAGTTTAGCAGGAGAATGGTACATTATCATGTGTGAACATGTTATAATGGCAGCATAGCATCTAGAATGAGATGCAGTAGCTACTGGCTCCCAGAGCAGGATGCATTCTAGCTGTGGCTCTAGTTTCAAGATAGTGCTGTACAGTTGCAGCTTGGGTCATGGGGGAAAGGGAGGACAATGTGGTTTCCTTCACTGGGGCAGTGCAGTTGCATGGGCACAGGAAAGTTTTTTAAACTGGGCTCAGGGATTCTGGGGACTGTAGGATTCTCCAGTAGCAAAGACTGCAGATGTCCACAACATTAATGAGAATTGCTGGGGCCTTCAGCTTACTTTTTCCCCACTGAGTGAAGTGCCTTCTTGTTCTGAGCAAATCTTATCTGGGAACACATTGTGGTAGAGGCAGGCTATTTTATTTTCTTCTATATGTCACCCTCTCAAGGTATCTTAGTTGCACAGGTTTTTCTTCTCTCCCTGCTGTACCCCAGTGCTCTCTTTCAAACACTCCAGTTTAAATATAGTTGTTTGTTCATTGTTTTGATCATTTTTTGTGGAGGATATGGGCCTTAGGCTTCTCTAGTCAGCCATCCTACTTTACCTCCCTCTGTGCTATGAATTTAACTGTTATCCTAGCCAACTTACTCTTTAAGCCAGTCTCAGATGTATACATGCAATTTTATATATGTGTGTGTGTGTGTATATGTGTGCAATTATATATGTCTATATAATATATGTGCAATTATATATATAATTATATATAATATATATGCAATTATATATAATTATATATATATTATATATATGCAATTATAAGTATTAGCATTTCTAAAACCTCCTTTTGTAGTTGATATTTTTTGTTTGGAGAGTGTGTCTACCAGAGTATACAAAATATACTCAGAAGGAAGATTCCACTGAATCGGGAACTTCTTTGAAACAAGAGAGAAAAAAGAAAAAAAAATAGAGAAAAATTAGCAAAGGTAGCAATCAATAATTATCCTCAAGGAATTGGTGTAGTTTCCAAGTATTTAATTTACTGCAAGTATCTTCTTTATTGGGAAAAAAAATGTGTTACAGCAGAATTGGAAAATGGAAAAGCAAACCTGTTTAGCTTTATTTTACCTAAAACAAAGTAAAATGTAAAAACAGCAAATTGGGCCAGTTTTCCAAAAGCACATTACAATTTAAGGTCTTCCCCTGCCTGCCTTTTTAAAGTTTTCAATGGGCTGAAGTGCTGACCCTAATTCTTGGGGGTGGAAAAAAGTATATATTAATGTATAGATTTAGCCCTTAAACAGTAAGTGAGTTTTAGAGGCAATCTCTATGGTGGTCTAATTGTCTAGGCCTTAGAATGACTTTCTGGGAAGAGAGACAGGAAGAAGTAATTTGCATCATGCCTGCCAAGCACCGGAAAGAAGGTTCTTTGAATAGTAGCTCACCTGCAGCGCAAGACTTCCTAAAGGGAAATGAAATTTCTTTCAAGCATTTTGTTAACTGCCTCACCTGTGTCTTTTCTGGGAAATTTCAAAGCCAGAGATGCAACACATCAGGTTACAAACTCAAATACTTAAAGAGACTCGGCAGATAAGCAGTTTGGTATAAATATAAATAATTTATGGCTGGGTGTGGTGGCTCAGGCCTGTAATCCCGGCACTTTGGGAGGCCAAGGCGGGCAGATCACGAGGTCAGGAGACTGAGACCATCCTGACTAACACGGTGAAACCCTGTCTCTACTAAAAATACAAAAAAAATTAGCCGGGCATTGTGGCGGGTGCCTGTAGTCCCAGCTACTCGGGAGGCTGAGGCAGGAGAATGGAGTGAACCCAGGAGGTGGAGCTTGCAGTGAGCCGAGATGGCGTCACTGCACTCCAGCCTGGGCAACAGAACAAGACTCAGCCTCAAAAAAAGAAGAAAAAAAATATACATATATAGATATATATGATTATTCAATATTCAATTTGTGCCTATTATTAATATATATGTACTTTTATTTACTCAAAACATACTTAAAATGCCATTAACTACAAACATTTGTAGCTTGCTAAGTAATCACAATGAGATAAAAATCAACCTGTTAAAAAAGAAAAAAATTCCTAATAAGAAAACTATCAGGTCAAATTATTTCAGGAAACAGATGCCAAAAAAAAAGTCTAATTTAAAATAATTTTATGAATGGTCTCTTCTATGTGAGTAAAGAGTGGGTTGAGAAAAATAGAGATGTAAGTCATTCTGAGAGTGGCAATGCAATGATGTGTTCACCCTTAAGCTAGAAAGGGAAGGAAGTGGAAAAAATGTTATGAGGCCCAGAGGAGCTGGGGCCATGGAATAGTGGGGGCCATGGAGTGGTGACTGACCATGGAGGCAGGGGCTGCAATGAGCATAGTTCCTGCCAGTAGCAGAGCAAAGCAGAAAGGCTAGCCAGGGAAGAAGAAATACCCCGCCCTCTTTCTCCTCCCACTCTCCAATACCCTAATAGTATCTCCCATTGGTTCAACTCAACTAAAGATCTGAGAAAGAAAGTGCTTGATACACAGTCCATAGAGGTCAGCCTTCCTGGACCAAACAGCAGGGGAGGGAAGGGCAAGATATATTTGATAGAGGCAAACCAAGAATAACCTGCAAAGCCACCAACCATTCTTTTTGTCTATAAGCTCTGCAAAAATTAGATTGACCAAAAGATCTTGTTCCCCCAATAAATCAACAAAATGTTCTGTTAAACGAAGACAGACTGAGATGTTTACACTGGGTTATATGTACCATTTTAGTGGAATTGAGAATTTGGTTTATTCAAAAAGGTATTGGCTACTTGATTTCAAGGGATTTACTGGTTGTTTACTGGTTACGATTTTGGTGTTCCTGTATATACTGTTACTCTCTCAAATTTTCAAATGATATTATAAGGATTGCAATTCAGCCTTCCAAAGATCCACCTGGGCTCCCAGACATTGCTCCTGAAAATGCATTTTGCTTTGGAAATAGAACTCAAGAGTTAAAGGGCCCTAGACCACTGCAGCACATTTCGTCCGCTTGGTAAGTGACTCTCCTGTTTCCTATTGCTTGAATGGGCAGCCAGATTCATGTAGACACATTATGCCCTTCCCCATGGCAGAGGTATACTACTAAAGAGAGAGAGAGGAGACAGAGAGAGAGAGACACATAAAAAATGAAAGGTACTTAAGCAAGCAGGACTACTATTGCACTCTCTAAAAGAAAGATGGTTGCAGTGAACATGATGTCTGGAACTTCAGTTTGCCCAAATTAAAGTGGAACATAAAAATAAGAAGGAAAGAAATCTAATTTCCATTTAAAGTTGATATCAGTGGTAGTTGTACAATATTCTTTTGTCATACCTTCAGGTGATGGACCTGCAATGCTGCAGAGCTGTGGTAATTCAAAGGTAGCCAGGAGCAAGAGAAATATAAAACTCACATCTGCCAAAATAGATCTGAGCAGTGAGTTGGCCAGAGAAATGTGGCAAGAGAAATAGCAGGATGCAGACTGAAGAAGTAATCAATTGCAATTAATGGTGCCTGCCTGCATAATAGGAAATGGAGAGGAAAAGAAGATTTTGTATTTTTTTTTTCTCTGAGAAGAGTTGTGGGAGGATGAAGCTTAACAGTGACTATTCAATCCTTTTTTATTCTTATGAAGTCAGGAAAACTATTTTGCCATTTATATTTCAAAAGAAAAATCGTGTCCTATTTGTATTTTCTCTAAGAAGAGAATATAGACTTGTCCCTCTATCCTACTACATAAGCTAATTATAGATTGTTTTAAAATTCAAAATCATGTTAATTCTGTTTTTTCTTTTTCTTTTTATTTCTGTGACAAGGATTTTGCCTCAGAGGGGTAGACAGAGCACTGGACTCAAAATAAATCATCCTGATTTTATCTTGGTTTTTGTGATTATAAATTGGGCATCAGGCACCAGACATAGAACACTGATTCCTTCAGCTTGGAAAAGTTTTACCCAAGAAGAGATGCTGAATTTATCTTAATATCAAAACTCCTTTTAGAAAATGAATCATTACCTCTGTGACAGAATCCAAAATATTGTCCTACTTTCTGTCTTTTACATTTGCCCACACAAACTTTTATGGATCTTAAATTCAGTTCCCCCACTCTAACCTCTGACTGCATTCCTCTGGGAGGAATAGGTCTAATTCCTATTCCTAGTCCCTGGGACATAGTCGCTGGGAGATTTAGGTCTAATCCTTTGAGGAATACAGACAATTATAGTTCCACATAAAGTTATGAGAGAGTTAAATATGCTAAAGTAAATAAAATGATACAAACCTAAAAGAAAAAAATGAAACAATTAGATTTTATCAAAATTCGACATTTTTCTCTTTCAAAGACAATATTAAGAAAATGAGGCTGGGAGGAGGGGTTCCCAGGAGACACAAGTTGAGCCTGAGAAGGTAAACAGGAGCCAAGGTATACCAGGCATTGAATGCCAAGTCATGGCCCCGGGGGGCGTCCGCACCAAGATGGCCAAATAGGAACAGCTCCAGCCTCCAGCTGCCAGTGTGAGTGACACAGAAGATGGGTGATTTCTGCATTTCCAACTGAGGTACCAGGTTCATCTTACTGGGGCATGTTAGACAGTGGTTGCAGGACAGTTGGTGCAGCCCAACGAGCGAGAGCTGAAGAAGGGTGAGGCATTGACTCACCAGGGAAGCACAAGGGGGAAGGGAATTCCCTTTCCTAGCCAAGGGAAACTGTGACACACAACACCTGGAAAACTGGGTCATTCCCACCCTAATATTGCACTTTACCAAGGGTCTCAGCAAACAGCACATCAGGAGATTATATCTTGCACCAGGCTCGGAGGGACCCACGCCCACGGAGCCTCCCTCATTGCTAGCACAGCAGCCTGACATCTAACTGCAAGGTGGCAGCGAGGCTGGGGGAGGGGCGCCTGCCATTGCTGAGGCTTAAGTAGGTAAACAAAGCAATCTGGAAGCTCAAACTGGGTGGCGCTCACCACAGCTCAAAGAGGCCTGCCTGCTTCTGTAGACTCCACCTCTGGGAAAAGAGCAAAGCTAAAAAAGAGGCAGCAGAAACCTCTGCACATTTAAATGTCCCTGACAGCTTTGAAGAGAGTAGTAGTTTTCCCAGCACGAAGTCTGAGATCTGAGAACAGACAGACTGTCTGCTCAAGTGGGTCCCTGCACCCCGAGTAGCCTAACTGGGAGACATCCCCCACTAGGGGCAGACTGACACCTCACATGGCTGGGTACCCCTCTGAGATGAAGGTTCCAGAGGACCGATCAGGGAGCAACATTTGCTGTTCAGCAACACTCACTCTTCTGCAGCCTCCACTGCTGATACCCAGGCAAACAGGGTCTGGAGTGGACCTCCAGCAAACTCCAACAGACCTGTAGCTGAGGGTCCTGACTGTTAGAAGGAAAACTAACAAACAGAAAGGACATCCACACCAAAATGCCATCTGTATGTCACCATGATCAAAGATCAAAGGTAAACAAAACCACAAAGATGGGGAAAAAGAAGTACAGAAAAACTGGAAATTCTAAAAATCAGAGCACCTCTCCCCGTCCCAAGGAATGCAGCTCCTCACCAGCAATGGAACAAAGCTGGACGGAGAATGACTTTGATGAGTTGAGAGAATAAGACTTCAGACAATCAAATTTCTCTAGGCTAAAGGAGGAATTACAAACCCAGTGCAAAGAAACTAAAAACCTTGAAAAAAGATTTGAAGGACAGCTAACTAGAATAACCAAGGCAGAGAAGCCCTTTAACAACCTGATAGAGATGAAAACCGTGGCACGAGAACTACATGACAAATGCACAAGCTTCAGTAACCAACTTGATCAACTGGAAGAAAGGGAATCAGTGATTAAAGATCAAATGAATGAAACGAAGCAAGAAGAGAAGTTTAGAGAAAAAAGAGGAAAAAGAAATGAAAAAAGCCTCCAAGAAATATGGGATTATGTGAAAAGAACAAAATCTATACCTGATTGGTGTACCTGAAAGTGATGGGGAGAATGGAAAGTTGGAAAACACTCTACAGGATATTATCGAGGAGAAATTCCACAACCTAGCAAGGCAGGCCAACATTCAAATTCAGGAAATACAGAGAATGCCACAAAGATACTCCTCAAGAAGAGCAACTCCAAGACACATAATTGTCAGATTCACCAAGAGTGAAATGAAGGAAAAAATGTTAAGGACAACCACAGAGAAAGGTCTGGTTACCCACAAAGGGAAGCCCATCAGACTAACAGCAGATCTCTCGGCAGAAACTCTACAAGCCAGAAGAGAGTGGGGGTCAATATTCAACATTCTTAAAGAAAATAATTTTCAACCCAGAATTTCATATCCAGCCAAACTAAGTTTCATAAGTGAAGGAGAAATAAAATCCTTTAAAGACAAGCAGATCCTTAGAGATTTTGTCACCACCAGGCCAGCCCTACAAGAGCTCCTGAAGGAAGCACTAAACATGGAAAGGAACACCTGGTAACAGCCGCTGCAAAAAATTGCCAAAATGTAAAGACCATCAATGCTAGGAAGAAACTGCATCAACTAATGAGCAAAATAACCAGCTACCATCATAATGACAGGATCAAGTTCACACATAACAATATTAACCTTAAATGTAAATGGGCTAAATGCTCCAATTAAAAGACATAGACTGGCAAATTGAATAAAGAGTCAAAACCCATCAGTTTGCTGTATTCAGGAGACACATCTCATGTGCAGAGATACACATAGGCTGAAAATAAAGGAATGGAGGAAGATCTACCAAGCAAATGGAAAACAAAAAATCGCAGGGATTGCAATCCTAGTCTCTGATAAAACAGGCTTTAAACCAACAAAGATCAAAAGAGACAAAGAAGACCATTACATAATAATAAAGGGATCAATTCAACAAGAAGAGCTAACTATCCTAAATATATATGCACCCAATACAGGAGCACCCAGATTCATAAAGCAAGTCCTTAGAGACTTACAAAGAGACTTAGACTCCCACACAATAATAATGGGAGAATTTAACACCCCACTGTCAACATTAGACAGATCAATGAGAAAGTTAACATGAATATCCAGGAATTGAACTCAACTCTGCACAAAGCAGACCTAATAGACATCTACAAAACTCTCCACCCCAAATCAACAGAATATACATTCTTCTAAGCACCACATCGCACTTATTCCAAAATTGACCACATAGTTGGAAGTAAAGCACTCCTCAGCAAATGTACAAGAACAGAAATTATAACAAAACTGTCTCTCAGACCACAGTGCAATCAAACTAGAACTCAGGATTAAGAAACTCACTCAAAATCGCTCAACTACATGGAAACTGAACAATCTGCTCCTGAATGACTATTGGGTACATAACGAAATGAAGGCAGAAATAAAGATGTTCTTTGAAACCAATGAGAACAAAGATACAACACACCAGAATCTCTGGGACACATTTAAAGCAGTGTGTAGAGGGAAATGTATAGCACTAAATGCCCACAAGAGAAAGCAGGAAAGATCTAAAATTGACACCCTAACATCACAATTAAAATAACTAGAGAAGCAAGAGCAAACACATTCAAAAGCTAGCACAAAGCAAGAAATAACTAAGATCAGAGCAGAATTGAAGGAGATAGAGACACAAAAAACCCTTCAAAAAATCAATGAATCTAGGAGCTGGTTTTTTGAAAACATCAACAAAATTGATAGACCACTAGCAAAACTAATAAGAAAAGAGAGAAGAATCAAATAGACGCAATAAAAAAATGGTAAAGGGGATATCACCACTGACCCCACAGAAATACAAACTACCATCAGAGATTACTATAATCACCTCTACGCAAATAGACTAGAAAACCTAGAAGAAATGGATAAACTCCTGGACACATACACTCTCCCAAGATTAAACTAGGAAGAAGTTGAATCCCTGAATAGAACAATAACAGGCTCTGAAACTGAGGCAATAATTAATAGCCTACCAACCAAAAAATGTCCATGACCAGATGGATTCACATCCTAATTCTATCAGAGGTACTAGGAAGAGCTGGTACTATTCCTTCTGAAACGATTCCAATCAATAGAAAAAGAGGGAATCCTCCCTAACTCATTTTATGAGGCCAACATCATCCTGATACCAAAGCCTGGCAGAGACACAACAAAAAAAGAGACTTTTAGACCAATATCCCTGATGAGCATCGATGCAAAAATCCTCAATAAAATACTGGCAAACCGAATCCAGTAGCACATCAAAAAGCTTATCCACCATGATCAAGTGGGCTTCATCCCTGGGATGAAGGCTGGTTCAACATTCGCGAATCAATAAACGTAATCCAGCATATAAACAGAACCAAAGACAAAAACCACAGGATTATCTCAATAGATGTAGAAAAGGCCTTTGACACAATTCAACAGCCCTTCATGCTAAAAAAAGCTCAATAAATTCGGTATTGATGGAACGTATCTCAAGATAATAAGAGCTATTTATGACAAACCCACAGCCAATATCATACTGAATGGGCAAAAACTGGAAGCATTCTCCTTCAAAACCGGCACAAGACAGGGATGCCCTCTCTCACCACTCCTATTCAACAGAGTGTTGGAAGTTCTGGCCAGGGCAATCAGACAGGAGACAGAAGTAAAGGATATTCAATTAGGAAAAGAGGAAGTAAGATTGTCCCTGTTTGCAGATGACATGATTGTATACTTAGAAAACCCCATCGTCTCAGCCCAAAATCTCCTTAAGCTGATAAGCAACTTCAGCAAAGTCTCAGGACACAAAATTAATGTGCAAAAATCACAAGCATTCTTATACACCAATAACAGGCAAACAGAGAGCCAAATCATGAGTGAACTCCCATTCACAATTGCTTCAAAGAGAATAAAATACCTAGGAATCCAACTTACAAGGGATATGAAGGACCTCTTCAAGGAGAACTACAAACCACTGCTCAATGACATAAAAGAGAACACAAACAAATGGAAGAACATTCCATGCTCATGGATAGGAAGAATCAATATCATGAAAATGGCCATACTGCCCAAGGTAATTTATAGATTCAATGCCATCCTCATTAAGCTACCAATGACTTTCTTCACAGAATTGGAAAAAACTACTTTAAATTTCATATGGAACCAAAAAACAGCCCGCATTGCCAAGATAGTCCTAAGCCAAAAGAACAAAGCGGAGGCATCACGCTACCTGACTTCAAACTATATTACAAGGCTACAGTAACCAAACAGCATGGTACTGGTACAAAAACAGAGATATAGACCAATGGAACAGAACAGAGCCCTCAGAAATAATACCACGTATCTACAACCATCCGATCTCTGACAAACCTGACAAATACAAGAAATGGGGAAAATATCCCCTGTTTAATAAATGGTGCCGGGAAAACTGGCTAGCCATAAGTGGAAAGCCGAAAGTGGATCCCTTCCTTATAGCTTATACAAAAAATAATTCAAGGTGGATTAAAGACTTAATGTTAGACCTAAAACAATAAAAACCCTAGAAGAAAACCTAGGCAATACCATTCAGGACATAGGCATGGGCAAGGACTTCATGACAACCTATAGAATGGGAGAAAATTTTTGCAATCTACTCATCTGACAAAGGGCTAATATCCAGAACCTACAAAGAATTCAAACAAATTTACAAGAAAAAAACAAACAACCCCATCAAAAAGTGGGCAAAGGATATGAACAGACACTTCTCAAAAGAAAACATTCATACAGCCAACAGACACATGAAAAAATGCTCATCATCACTCACCATCAGAGAAATGCAAATCAAAACCACAATGAGATACCATCTCACACCAGTTAGAATGGCAATCATTAAAAAGTCAGGAAACAACAGGTGCTGGAGAGGATGTGGAGAAATAGGAACACTTTTACACTGTTGGTGGGACTATAAACTAGTACAGCCGTTGTGGAAAAGAGTGTGGCGATTCCTGAAGGATCTAGAACTAGAAATACCATTTGACCCAGCCATCCCATTACTGGGTATATACCCAAAGGATTATAAATCATGCTGCTATAAAGACACAGGCACATGTATGTTTATTGCAGCACTATTCACAATAGCAAAGACTTGGATCCAACCCAAATGTCCATAAATGACAGACTAGATTAAGAAAATGTGGCACATATACACCATGGAATACTATGCAGCCATAAAAAAGGATGAGTTCATGTCCTTTGTAGGGATATGGTTGCAGCTGGAAACCATCATTCTCAGCAAACAATCACAAGGACAGAAAACCAAACACCGCATGTTCTCATTCATAGGTGGGAATTGAACAATGAGAACACTTGGACACAGGAAGGGTAACATCACACACCAGGGCCTATTGTGGGGTAGGGTCAGGCGGGGAGGGATAGCATTAGGAGATATACCTAATGTAAATGACTAGTTAATGGGTTCAGCACACCAACATGGCACATGTATACATATGTAACAAACCTGCACGTTGTGTACATGTACCCTAGAACTTAAAGTATAATAAAAAAGAAAAAATAATAATATAAATATTATCATTTGTTATAATTAATTGCTAGATATATAGATATATTAAAGAGATACCATGTATGGAAAAACAATGTTACCATTTATTGCTAATTGTAGTAGCAATAAAATATATTACTCACTAATGTGAACCATGAAAAAAAAAAGGAGAAGACAAGATACGGAATGGTAAAAACAATTGAAATACATGATCTAACAACACAGTTTTATTCAGAATATACAAAGTGCTCTTACAGATCAATGATAATAAAAATAATCTAATAAATGTTGGCAAAAGATTTGAGTATACTTCACAAAAGACAATATATGCATTGCCAAAAATCACCTAAAAAGGTGCTCACCATCATTAGTCATCAAAGAATCACATGTGAACATGATGTCTGAAACTTTAGTTTGCACTAGTCATCTAGTTAACACCACAATGAGATACAACTTTACACTCACTAGAATGTCTATAATAAAGACAGAAAATAAAAAGTGTTGATGAGGATGTGGAGCAACCAAAACTCTTATAAACTGCTTATGGGAATATAAAATATAACAGCCCTGGAAAAAAGTTATCAGTTTCTTAAAAAGTTAAATATAATCCTACTATAAGTCTCAGCCATTCCACTTCTAGGTATCTATCCCAAGAAAAATAAAAGCACAAAAGGACATGCACATGAAGGTTCACTGAAGCTTTATTCAGAATAGCCAAATACTGGAAACACCTCAAATGTTCATCAGTAGGTGAAAAATGGCTAGACAAAATGTGCCATACCCGTAAGATGAAATACTACTCATGTATAAAAACAGAAAAATCTATCGATACACATAACGAAATGGGTGAACTCAAAATCATTATTCTGAGTGAAAAAAAATCATGTACAGAAGAGCACATAGTGTATTATTCTATTTACATAAAATTATTAAATATGCAAACTAATTACAGTGACAAAAAGCAGATTGATGATTGCCTGAGCAGAAGAATGCAGGATGGAGTGGACTGCAAAGGTGTGTATGAGGATCCTTTGGGGGTGATGGAAATGGTGTGTTTTGATCAAGGTAGTGGTTTCACAGTTGTGTATATCTGTCACAACTCACTGAATCGTACACTATAGATGTATGCAAAACATTTGAAGTGAATTATACTTCAGCCAAGTTGACTTAAATTAAGTAATGTGCTGAGCTCTGAACTTAGCTCCAAGTGAAATATCAAAGGAATATTATCCTTATTGTTTCTGCTGTAGTAATTAATTATTATTGCTACACCATTGACATCTGACTCAGCCCCATTCACATTTGTAGTTTGTTTCCATTCTGATTTGTGCTCAATGGATAAGACAGTATTAGGCCAAAGGTAGCCTTTCCTGAATTACTTAAAATAAAACACTTTTTTCCTAAAAGGGTAAGTGGGAGGATCAAATGATGACATCTTATATGTGGAGGTAAACTATAAATACTCAGTTTGGCAGTTTTATTATTATTTGTTTACTCAGTTGATAGCCCGTGAGAAAGCCAGCACTGTTTCTGATAAAGGAAAAATAAGTAGACCAAAACCCCACAAATTTCAAGCTTTCTCTCTGCCCTTCTCATGGTTCCATCTACCAGTTGCAACTTGGAATTAGCAGATCTGATGGACATTGAGTGGGCTTGGATTTGAAGCTTGGTTCTGCCACTCGTCAGTTGTGTGAATTTCAAGGTACTTAACATCTTTTAGACTCAGTTTGTCATCTATACAATGGGCAGAATAGGAATGCCTGAAACAGTGGTTGTGAGACTTTTGAAATATACATACATATTGCATAATACCTTTGATAGAGTAAATTCACAGCAGATGGTGGTTGTTCCTATACTTTCCCCCATGGTTAAGGTATTATGTGTATTTGTTTAGCCACAGTGAGAAGTCAACCCTGGAGCTATGAATCCATTTATAGTGTGTGACATAACGCTAAGATCTTCTTTTTGCATCTGTACTTTCTCACTTTGTGCTTGAGACATTGCGTGCCAAAGGTCAGAGTGGAACAGGGTCATACTCTATATTCATCATTCACTCCTCTTACTGCAGGTAATTTCCTCTGTCCATGTGCTGTTAATGATGTGACTATCAGTCCTGGTGGCCAATTATATGACCTAATCATAGCACCGAATCACGCTCAATTCATCTCTCTCAACAGCTCCAGATGGCATCTGAACACTCATTGGTAATAAACAGGGAGAGATTATTAAAAATAAAAAAAGACTTCTCTAATCAACTTGGATAATTACCTCAAAAATAATAATAATTCTGAATCCTCTCCATAACCCATATGGAAAACTCTAAGATTATGAAGAAAAGAGATGCTAATTAGCTATTTTCACTTTACCTAAAAAGAACAGGACCAAAGGCATTCAGTCAGGAAACTAAAATCACATCTTCAAAAGCATGTTTGATTAAGGAGAAAGTGAGACAAGCATTCAAGGGCTTGCTGCAAAGAAACAAGAACTCAAGCAAATGTTAAGGTAGAAAATGGGCCAAGGCAAATGATTTTTAAATCATCCTAAATTTAGAGAAATATAGGGAGAAGCTCTTTGCTTCCTGTAAGTGAAGACCTCAAAGCATCAATTGTGTTACGCCATAGGATACAGATATGGATTTAAGTCTAAGACTATAATGAAGGCATTATGTTGTTTTTAATAAGAAGAATCCAACCTCCCTTTGGTATTGCTTAATCTGCAGAAATGGCAGTATTTTTATCATTCAGTCTTTCAATGAGTGATGACGACAATAAAGTGCCTATCACTCCAGGAAAGCTAAAATGAACCATTATAGATTCCTCTACAGGTAGAACTTCGGGTATTGATGGACATCCTGCGGAGTTTTAGGTACACTTACCAGAAAATGCTCTTGTGTTATATGTAGACATGCTTAATGAGGCAAAAGATAATGGATTCCTTTTAGGCACAGAAAGGCTGCTAAAGGAAATGAAATTGGGCTGGAAAGTCGGGATTTATCAGACTTTTGTCCTTCCCAAATCAGAACTATATCATCCTTATGAAAATATTAGCAATGTGGCTGAGAAAAATGAGACAAAGTAATTACTGCATTATTTAATAAACTTGCTCTATGTAGAGAAAATTATCCTGTGAAACCTATAGAACTCTGCACATGAATCTATCACAGATTCTGTAATCCTGGGACCTCAAAAGTACAATGGCTGAATTATGAGGCCTTGTCTTGCCTGCGAGATGAAATGATGGTTTTATTGTATTTTATGTATCATAAATCCTAAAACTACTTTTAAAAAGTAATTGTATAGGGAAATCTGTCACTTCCATCTCTCTGTTGTCTATTCCCCTTTACTCTGGTAATAAAATCTGGATTTTCCAAGATACTCCTACTATGTACTTCTTAGTCTATGTAATTTCTAAGACAAGGGATGCAAATTCTACCTTCACAAGCTCTATGGCAGCAAGTAAGAATATTGTGTTCATAGACGACAATACAGCCATTACATGGTTAGAACATGCTAAAATTGAAGCAAACACAGAGCAAAGCAGATCCAGAAAATAGGGATAGAAGTTCCAGTGTTATAATTTGAGGGCCTGGACCCAATCAGACCTGAAGCCAGAACACTCCTGGACTCTCTCATTGTCAAAACCAATGAATGTCCTTTTTTTTTTTTTAATTTATATTTTTTACTTAAGCCAGATTGAGTTGATTTCTACCACTTGAAACCAAAAGAGTACTGGCTAACAGAGGAATGCAATTATTCTTCTTTAAAGTTGGATTGACCAGCATCTTGTAAAAAATGTTTAGTTTTCTTCACTTAGAAACTTACTTGAAGATATACCCTGGTTTTTGAGTCAGTGTCACTGCCCATCAGATAAGGGTGATATTAACGAGCTAGTAATGATTAAGAACTAGAGATTTCAAGGAACTTAATCCTTTTATAGCCTGAGAAGAGTTGTAGGAAATACATTAGACCCAGAAGGAAGATAACTTGGTAAATTTTTATTGCTAATAAAAGCCTGCCTAATTTACATAGGCACAACGGGGGGAAAAAAAAAATCTCTTCACTGGCAGGAATAAAAACTGCATGGAGAAAAAAAATAAAAAGAAGACTTTTTTTTTTAATGGTACTTTTATGTTCCTCCCCTCCCCCCTTGCCACTGCCCACAGTACTTACAGGAAGGCAGTAATTTACTGAGATCTAAAAATGTGCAGTATGTTTGATTAAAGGTCATGCAAACATTAAAATATTTCACCAAAAAATCTCTCTGAGACAAAGAAATAGAGATGACCTGCTCTTCTCAGAACCACTCAAGTATACTTATAAGTTTATTAATGGCTGGTGATTCAAATTTTCCCTTAAGAATGTATGGGAAATATATAGCAAGGTGACAAAAGCTGAGAAGTATTATTTTTGACATCCATCATTGCTTTATGGGCTGTCAAAAGAAGTCCTTGCAGCAAAAGCAAAACAACAGCACACCTCCCACTTTCAGCATCAGACAGAATGGAAAACAATCATGGTTCCCTAGCCTGTCTTGAGCTAGTACCTGCCTAACTCTCCATTTCCACTAGCCCAGGCTCTCAGGCACTTAACTTTCACCATATTGAATTGCATGGAGCTCCTCAAAGTTATCTTGCCACTTCTTAGCTCCAGATTTCTCCATTTTTCCAGAAAAACCCCTTCCTATGACTCCTGAAGCCCCACCAAACACACTCTTTCTTCACTTAGCTAACCTCTATATAGACTTTTTTCCTCTGGGAAGCCTTTCTTGACTCTCCTGATTAGACTGGAGACCACTCATTAGCTGTAGAAGCTCCTTAAATTCCAATTCCACATTCCCCAATGGCACTCATCACAATGCCATGTAACTAATACTATACTGTCTATCACCCAGTGCTAAACTATAAATTTCCTGGAGGTAAACATGTCTGTCTCTTTCATTATAGTAGCCTCTGTCCCTATAACACAATAGATGCTCAGTTCACATATCTTACATATTCATTGTATATCTGGATGCTTAACTCACTTCTAAGGTCCTTCAATGCAGTGGAATAATCCTTGGCCTCAGACCAAACCTGATCCAAGTCCTAATTCAGCAACTTAAAAGCTTGAGGACTTTGCCCAAGCTTTCTGATCTTATGTCCTTATCTTTAAATGGGGCATGTATTCTTACATCAGAGTACTGTGATTAAGATTAAATTAAACACATCTAAAACTTCTGGCATTAGCAAATTTCAACAAACATCTGTCCTTTTTCCTTTCTGTCATCTTCTTTGTTCTCCCACCCTTAATGAGTTCCTGCCTCCTCCACCTCCCTACCTTCTCCATTATGGCTTTCCCACATCACCATTCTCATTGTGTCTTTATCTGTATCTAATGCCTTTATCTGTATCTTTATTTTGTGGCAAGCTGTAAGGATCAGGCACTTCGGCATTTCACGTTTAGAGAACAGTAGCTCTCCAAAGTCCTTTAGCAGACTTTGCCAATCAGGGAGAAAGTTTCCACTGTTCTAAACAAAATAAGAAAGAAAAGGTGAGTTTTTCCAGAAAGCTTGTTTTTTACATTTAAAATACATGAATTACATCACAAAACCCTGTCTCTATTAAAAATGCAAAAATTAGCTGAGCAGAGTGGCACATGCCTGTAATTCTGGCTACTTGGGTGACTGAGGCACAAGAATTGCTTGAATCCCCAAGGCGAAGGTTACAGAGAGCTAACATCTCACCACTACACTCCAGCCTGGGTGATAGAATAAGACCTTGTCTCAAAAAATAAAATAAAATAAAATAAATGAATTATTTCTAAAAGAAATAAATGAAGTGATTATTGTTCATTGTTCCTAAAAGAAAGAAATGAACAGATTATTCCTCATTATGAGTAGGTCTCCCCCTACATTTTGGTATTAAATCTCTTTTTGTTTACTAAATGATAGTAGATTATATATATTTTAATATTTTTACTTGCAAAATTCAAAAGCGATAACCCAATGTAAAGATGCAATATTTGTAGTTTTGCTATGTGAAATTTAAATTCTGAGGAACACTATCACCGAGTCCCCAATACATGGTATGGATTGGCAAAACTGGGGTTATGTAGTTGTAAGAACCAAAACTCAAGTTCCAAAGACATTTGCTGATGTGTTCGTCTCCAAAGACACCTGAAAGAACCACACTGCCAACTACTCATGTTCTTGTGAAGTTATCTCTCCTTTAACCTGGACTAATTCTGTGACTCACTAGGAACTAATGCAATTCAACAAATAAATGCTATTTGACTGCTGAGGCATACTTAGAAGAGATTTTGCACCTTGGACTCTTGGTACACCTGCTTGAATGAAAGTCAACCACTGTGTAAGAAGCTGGACTATTCTGTGAATTGATGCGCTGTGGGGAAGGCAAACTCATCATGTGAGGGGGCATATGGAGCAGAATAGACGGTCAGACAGCCCCAGCTATTCCAGCCAACCCTGCCAAAATGCCAGTTATGTGAATAAAAAAAAAAAAAAACTTATATATTCTAGACCAAATAGATGTGATGTGGAGAGGAAGTGAGGAATCCAGCTAACAGCCAGAACTTAAACTCATCAAGTCATCCAGTAAGACCTGACATCCCCTCTGTGCTGTGTCCCAATTTCTGACTTACAGAACCATAAGTTTAATAAAATCATTGCCACTAAACTCAGAAGTGGTATGTTATGCAGCAATAGATAATTAAAAGAATTTTAAGAACATAGAATAGCTCATACAATTGAAAGAGAGGCTTAAGAAGCAGGTCTCTGAAAGTACGTGAAACTGGGGCCTCTGGGAGCTTTAGTAACAGAAACAAATGGGCAATCTCTTTTGGACTCACCATCACATATTACTATTTCAGCCTTTGAGTTACTCCAAACAAGATGAAAATTCCAGAGAGAGACAATCTGATTGATGCAGCTTGTGAATTGTTTCCATTTTTATACCCAGGGTGGATTTTTCCCAGCTAAATCACGTGGACTAACAGTTTTGAAAGAATTATTTGCCAAAGCAAAATCAAGATGTTCTAGCAGATGAAGAAAAAAATGCATTGGGTCAAGAAAACAACAACCAAAAAGTAATTCCAAACATAAAGACTATTCTTAATTGCTATTTTTTGACTCAACCTCTTTGGCTTAGAGGCAGACCATGCTTAGTTAGCTGTCTCTCAAAATGCAAAGTGGTTAAATACAAACCTTCAAAGAGATTTGTATTTAAGCAAATCTTAAAATATGAACTCTAGAAAAAAAAAGTAGTATTTTATTGTTTGAGAGAATTTGAACTTGATTTGTGTCTAACACTTAAACAAAGAGAATTACCCTCTTTGTAGCCTTTGGAGGAAGCCACTTGTGTTTTCTTTCTCTGACTGTTCAAAGTGCAATCACATTTCCACCACAGGATGCTTTTCAAGCTAACAGCAGATGAGGAGTTACACAGCAGAGGAGGGCATGAAGCAGTTCATCATCATTTGTTTTTG
Organism: Chlorocebus sabaeus; assembly: GCF_047675955.1. Classification (NCBI taxonomy): domain Eukaryota; kingdom Metazoa; phylum Chordata; class Mammalia; order Primates; family Cercopithecidae; genus Chlorocebus; species Chlorocebus sabaeus. The sequence continues at coordinate 37,023,550 of NC_132926.1, read as the reverse complement.
TAATTGTTTGGAGCTGAGTGTCTTTCATTATGTTCAATGGACCCTCCATAGCCATGCTGGGAGGGCCGCCATGAGCACAGTGGGTTCGGCCATGAACCAGGAAAGCAGCTGTCTTTTGTCTGGAGAAGAGAAAGCTGTGAGTTAGGAAATACTCTCTGATCAGACATAATCAGCATGGATGGTGTCAATGTGAGTGGACTCTCTTAGTTTAAAAGATTCTTCTATGTGGAATTTTCAGGAACAAAGGCAATATACCATACACAAATTGACCCTTTTCTTTTTCCAGATCAATTATACCTTCCAGAAGAATGATACCTATATCCATGATAATTCCATTTTGCAAAGAAGGAAAGGTTCAAACAACTTATTAATATCTGATTTAAATGCAATAGATATTTATGAGGTCTTTGTTAAGTGCCAAAATGTGGAGCTAGGCATTGAGGTACAAAGAAGACCAAGGCAGATGAAGTTGCTGACTCCAGGGAGCTTACATTCCATTGCGAGAAGCAGGAAATTAACAAATAAATAATTTTAATAGTGATACATGCTATGAGGGAAATACGAATAGCTTTGTGGATGAGATAAATGAGGTAGGAGATATCTAGAGAAGTCAGGGGCCGCCTCTCTCATGTAGTAACAATTTAACTGTGATCTAGAGAAAAAGAAGGAGTGATTCAGAAGGAAAATCTTGTAGGCAGATGACTGTGAGCACAACAGTCCTGGGCAGGGGGAAAGCTCAACCTACAAACTCCCAGGAAGCTGATGTGTGTGGAGCTAGGCAGGATATAGCCAGGTGTGGACTTCTAGAGCATAAGAAGTGTGAATTTTATTCTATTTGCAATAAAAGGCCATTAGAGTGTTTCAAGTGAGGCATGATGAATATATTTTAAAAATCATTGGCGGCTCTCTGGAAGATCAGTTGGTGGGGTCAAATCAGAAGCAGCGAGAAGACTACTTCAGAAATTCAAGTGAGATTTGATGTTGGCTTGAACTAAGATGATGGTAGTGGCAATGGAGAAAATAAAGAAAAAAAAAGATATTTTGGAGGTATAACAAAGGGTTTTGCTAATAGATTAGAAGTTAGAGGAAGGGATGGAAAGTGAAAGTATGAGCAGGAAGAGAGTAGACAAGAATGATGCCCTGATTTACTATTTTAATAACCAGGTGGTTGGTAATGCTATTTATTGGAATGGGGTACATATGAAGGAGGACAACATTCAGGGGAAAAAATTAAAAGTTCTATATTTGGCTGTTAAATATAAGATAAATAGGAGATAGCCAAGAAGAGAAAGAAGGTAAGAAGGAATATGGGTACATCAGCCTTGAATTTAAACTTAAGAATGTAAGAATTTATGGGAGGACTTTGACACCATGGAAATGCTTTCAGAACAACTGTCTCTTCTGCTGTAACCTTCCAGAGAGTCTCTGAGTCAGCTGTTCTTTAACCTTATCTAGTTGCATCAGAATCACCTGCAAAGCATAATAAAAATTCACATGACTGAGCCCCACATTGAATCAGTCTCCATGAGAGGGTCCGTAAACATGCACTTAACAACTCCTCATGTGAGTCTAACATCTTTCCAAGTTTGAAAACCTCTGCTGTAAAGTATATTTATCAGGAAATTTTACTTCTTGACTCACCTTTCCTCCAAGCTAAACTTCCTTGAATTCTTTACAAGTAATACAGCAATGCCTATATTTCTTGGTTCAGTTCTCTGCTCTTTAGAAATATAAGAAGAAACCAGGTGTACTGGGTAGTCCTGAGATCCTAAGTATTTGTGCCACTGCCACCGCCTACGTGGACAGAAGTGAGTGGAGGAGACCAGGGAGTAATTTGCGAATGTTGTTTTTGCTTAAAAACCCCTCAGGCAAAACAAAAGTTAAAGTAACTTAAAGAAAAATGGCAATTTACTGCCTCAAAGATTTGCAGGTTTGAATCATAGATTGTTAGAGGTAAAGAGGATCTGGGAAGCAGCGGAATGGATAAACCAGCAGGATCTGACATCTCCCACTGGAGTTCACCCCTTGCCTTCAGCATTTAACCTTGTACCCTTAGGTAAGTAAGTGACTTCACATCAGTGTACCTCAGTGGATGCCTCTGTAAATGCGAGAAATCATAATATCTAGCTTATAGGGTTGTAGTGAGGGTTACTCAAAATAATAGAAAAAAGGGGGTCCAAAACTACCCATAATCGTAAAGGTAAATAATTTCAACCCAGAAAAGACTACAAATACCATGCAATACACTCATATTGTACATAAGGAAACTAAGTCAGCTATATTGGGGGCAAATGAGAAATCAAGGCAATGTTTAAAGGATTCCACCACTATAGTTTTCTCTATAAAAAAAAAAAAATTGGAATTCATTCAGCATCCATTTCTTTGTATAAACCATATATCATTTAGAAAAAGGACCATTTGCTGATATTTATTTATAAGTTCTAAAAAATAAGTGCCTTCCCACACTGCTAAAAGGCAGAAATGCTTTCAGAGGATTTCCTGGCTCATTGCACTGAGATCTTTTTGCAAATGAAACATCTGCCCACTGTGTGGTCTGGCCAAGTCCTCTTTCAAGTCAGTTGTCCGGAAGCATTTTAGGACAGGCAAGGTAAACAGACAGATAAGCATATGGTGATCAATTCAGAAAACCAATGTCGGTTTCCACTGTGTTAGGACCATCAACCAAACAGCTTTGATGCCCATTCACTTTGTGAAATCGCAGGAAAACACGAGAACAGCAAGTCTCCTGAAACTGTGTAAATAACACCCAGACTCAGCTAACAAAAAGAAAAGCAACTGATGACTTGACTCCTTTATTTCTGCTTTAAGTGTTCAGGGCTAGTTTTGTGCTTTGGTTATCTTAAGGCCTTTTATTTTCTCTCTCTCTTTTCTTTGCTCAGAATTTTGATCAGGCTTGCTTATGAATCCTGGAGAACTCCCATTCTGGGGACAGAATCTATAAGAATGGAAATTGGTTTCTAAGCAGCCTGTGAACGATGGCCATGTAATAAATGTCACTGGTGTTGCTGCTCTCGTCTGATGGACTGCTAGTGCCTTATATCTGACAGCTAATGAGCTCCACTAATCAAACTGAGGAGCAAATGCTATTTCCCACCCTCCCCTCCTACCTGAGGAGGTGAGGAGTGCTAACCCCTTGCCCTGGAAGACTGACAGTGCTGAATGGGAGCAGAATGAGAAGAAACCTGGAAGGTTAATTAAGGTAGTACCCAAAAGTTGTTTTTAAATCAATTTAATTAACCTGTGATCCCTTAAAATTAGAATATGTTGCAACTGGAATGAAGGAGAATTTATTCTAATTTTTTTTAACCTCATCTAAGAAAACAGAAACTGAGCATAAAGAAGTAGTGGGGAGAGTGTTAATTACCACCTGGACTCTTCACATCTATCTTTATTCCCTGTGTATCTCAGAATAGACAGTTTCCATTCTTGGAGGAAGAATCCATAGCATTAACATCTGGTGCTATTGTCAATCATCCAAGTTTCTGGTAACACATTCCTTCACCAAATGGATGTGCTATTCTCTCCTTATCAGGATTAGACATGAGTAATACTGAAAAAGGAGACTATAGTAGTATGGTTAACGGAGTTGGTCAAAGTGCTAGAGCCCAAAATCAGTCTCTATAACTTTCTAGTAGTTTGAACTTCAGCAAATTACTGCTTTATCTCTTCTTTTTCCCTTTCTATAAAATAGTGTTAACAATAGCACATACCACATGAGATTGTAAAAAGAATTAAACGACATAATGCACATGAGTTATCAGGCAAAGGATCCAGAACACAGTAAGCCCTTAATAAATGCCAATTATTAGCAGGATTTTTAAAAATTTTTGTTGTTGTTGTTTTGTGTAAGCCCCTTCTAAGTATATGCTAATAGATGTGCTACATGTACTGAGAAAGTACAGTTTTCAAGAGCTTCCTCAAAGTAAAAGACATCTGGGACCCCAATAATGGTAAAGAAGTACTCTTATTAGGCATCAATTTCAAAGGTCTCATCTAACCAGTTTGAGCACTGGGGCCAATACAGCGAAGCCACAATTGGCCTATTACTGATTCTTGGGCATTAAATGCTTCCTCCTGCCATTATGCCTGTCCCTTTAAGCATTCTTCTCTCTGCCCCCGACTAACACAAATAACAAGAAAACAATCTGCAACACTCTGAAAATTCCCACGTCCTTAGGATATTGCTTTCATAGGTAACCTTGGTGGTAGACGATATAATTTTAGGTTAAGACACAGATGCTCAGTATAAAAGAAAAAGTTACATGTTTATTTTAATGTATATTAAAAATATATGTGGAGTACTGAATACAATATTATCTTATAAATGTTACTGCATAGCATATGGATCTAGTAGGCATTTAAGTTTTATTTAAGTGAGGCAAATAGTCTAACATATAAGTAGACATATGTTAAATAGAAATATAGGTACAATCCAGATATGGCATAACTATGAAAGTCGAATGTGCATGGATGAAGGTTGTAAAATATAGGAGCATAGAACTTTGGGCATTCCTAGAAAGAGAACTTTGCCCCCAACTCATAGAGGCAAGAACACATTTGAAAGATTCCAGGGAGGGTGAAAGGAATCATTTCCCTAAACTAGATAAACGATCATTTCACATGACCCACTGCAATCCCTTGGAGATGTCAGTGCTAACAGGAAAGTAGTGTATCAATGCTTTCAAGTAATGCCACCATATGTGTGAAGTTTATAAAGATCCAGATTGGCATTCCTTCAATTCTTCAATTTTCCAACTAAAGTAATAGACGTCTCATTGCTCATCAACACTTGCCCTAGCTGCAGAAGGAAAGATGGTGCACACAGGTACAAGCCTGGCCTTTAAAGTACTCACCAGCTTTTGAGAAAGGTGGACTAATAGACTCATGATGCCAGGGCCTTGTCCTTTCTGGTTCTGCAAAAACACCATTATTTTTCAGGTAACATTTTTGCACATTCTTTGACCTCAGGCTGGGGTGTGTTTCACCCACACTGTCTAGCTTCTCTCATGCTTTAGGTTTCAGTGCTTTACCTCCTTAAGAAAGCCTTTCTAATGATCACACTTAAATGGAAACACTCATTTATTCATATCTTATCACCTTGTTTGTTTTTTATAAAACTTACCACTGATTATAATGATTTAACTTGCTAGTGTCTTTGGGATTTTTCTTATCCCCCACTGAATATTGGTCTTACAAGGTAAAAGACTATGAGTCTTCATCAAAATTATATTTCCAGGGTCTAATACAACACAAAGACCACGGTGGGATGTTCTTTAACATATATTGAATGAATGAAGTAAGCGAATGGATAAATAAGTGAATGAGTGAAGAGCTATTCAGTCCTTACCTAAAAGGCACTTAGGAAAAAAGCAGTGAAGTAGAAAGTAACTGTAGTAGAAATCCTCTTTGAGAAAGTTCTATTTATGCATACAGCAGTTTTGGTCACAAGAGTAAAGGAAGCAAGATTTACTTTAATGTACACACTAAAATTCAATTCATTTAACCCAAATCTCAAACACTATGTGAGCTGGTTTCAATGAAACCACAAATTTCCCATCTCTATAGAAAAAAATAATTAAAAACAAACAAACAAAAAAACATTAGCTGGGCCTGGTAGTGCATGCCTGCAGTCCTAGCTACTTGAGAAGCTGAGGCAGGAAGATCCCTTGAATCCAGGAGTTTGATGTTATAATATTCTACCATTGTGACACTGCTCTCCAACCTGGACAACACAATGAGACCCTATCTCTAAAATAATAATTATTATCATAAAGCCACAAATTAAGACTGGAGAGAACAATGATGAACTAATATGACGTTGCTAATTCATGGAGGCAAACAAAGATATCAAAGATCAGAAAACAAGGACACTAGAATTTTTCACATGCATCCTCAGCAGCAGAGATTAATGTGTTCCCAATCCAGAAAATGGATTACAGAAACATATTCCAAAATCACACTCAGTGCATTCTGTTAGCACCCAGATGGCAGTAGACTGAGGATGGCTTACCTAAGTGTATTAGGCAGGGTCCTCTAGAGAGACAGAACTAATAGGATATATGCATATATTAAAGGGAGTTTGTTAAAGAGAATTGACTCACACGATCACAAGGTGATGTCCCACAATAGGCCATCTCCAAGTTGAGGAGCAAGGAAGACCATACTGGCTCAGTCCAAGTCCCAAAACCTCAAAAGCAGGGAAGCTAACAGTGCAGCCTTCAGACTGTGCAAAGATATTTGTGAGTTTTTCTTTTTAATTGTAGCATCTAATGCCCCTTCAAATGTAAAAATTAATTAGTTCTTACACAATAAAAGTCATATATGACAGACCCACAGCTTGTATCATACTGAATGTGAAAAAAACTGAAAGCCTTTCCTCTAAGATCTGGAAGTGACAAGGATGACCACTTTCACCAGTGTCATTCAACAAGTACTGCAAGTCTCAACTAGAGCAATCAGACAAGACAAAGAAATAAAGGACATCCACAGTACAGGAAGAAGTCAAATTACTCTTGTTTGCAGATGATATAATCTTATTTTTGGAAAAACCTAATGACTCCACACACACACACACACACACACAAACTATTACAACTGATACAACAAATTTGGTAAAGTTGCAGGATACAAAATCAACATACAAAAATCAGTAACATTTTTATATGCCAACAGGAAACAATCTGAAAAGGAAACAAAGAAAATAATGTTATCTGTAACAGCAGCAAGTAAAATAAAATACCTAGGAATTAACTAAAGAAGTGAAAGATCTCTACGATGAAAATTATAAAACATTGAAAAAAAGATATTACAGAGGACATTAAAAAATGGAAAGATATTCCATGTTCACAGATTGGGAGAATCAATAGTGTTAAAACATCCATGTTACTGAAAGCAATCTACAGATTCAATGCAATTCGTATCAAAATGCCAATAACATTCTTCACATAAATAGAAAAAAAAATCCTAAAATATAAATGGAACCACAAAAGACTCAGAATAGTCAAAGCTATCCTGAGCAAAAGAACAAAACTAGAGGAATCATGTTACCTGACTTCAAATTATAATACAGAGGCATAGTAACCAAAATAGCATGGTACTGCCATAAAAACAGACACATAGGCCAACGCAACAGCATAGAGAACCCAGAAACTAATCCATATACCTGCAGTGAATTCATTTTTGACAAAGTCCCAAGAATACACATTAGGGAGAGGACAGTCTCTTCAATAAATGGTTCTAGGAAAACTGGATTTCCATATGCAGAAGAATGAAACTAGACCCCTATCTCATCACATGCAAAAATCAAATCAAAATGTATCAAAGACTTAAGTCTAAGACCTCAAACTATGAAACTACCAAAAAAGAAAACATTGGGGAAACTCTCCAGGACATTAAATTTGGCAAAAATTTCCTGAATAATACTCCACGAGCACAAGCAAACAAAGCAAATACGGACAAATGGGATCACATCTAGTTAAAAAGCTTTTTCACAGCAAAGAAATCAACAAGGTGTATAGACAACCCACAGAATGAGAGAAAATATTTATCAACTATCCATTTGACAAAGGGCTAATAACCATAATACAGAAGGAGCTCAAACAACTCTATGGGGAAAAAAATCTAATAATCCAATTAATAAATGAACAAAAACCTAAATAGAAATTTCTCAAAATAAAGCATACAAATGGCAAACAGATATATGATAAGGTACTCAGCATCATTGATAATCATGGAAATGCAAATCAAAACTATGAGACATCATCTCACCCCAGTTAAAACTGTTTTTATCCAAAAGTCAGACAATAATGAACGCTTGTGAGGATATGGAGAAAAGGGAACCCTCACACACTGTTGGTGGGAATGTAAATTAGTACAACCATTATGGAGCATAGTTTGGAGGTTTCTCAGAAAACTGAAAATAGAGCTACCATATGATCCAGCAATCTCACTACTAGGCATATGCCCCCTGAAAGGGAAATCAGTCTATCAAAGAGGTATTTGCACAACCATGTTTATTGCAGCACTTGAAAGCAATCTAAGTTTCTGTCAACAGACAAATGGATAAAGCAAAAGTGGTACATTTGCACAATAGAGTACTAGTCGGTCATAAAAAAGAATGAGATCTTGGCATTTATAACATGAGTAGAACTGGAGGTCATTACATTAAGTGAAATAAGGCACAGAAAGACACATTGTTCATGTTCTCACTTATTTGTGGGAGCTAAAAATTAAAACAATTGAACCCATAGAAATAGCGAGTAGAACAATGGTTACTATAGGCTGGATAGTGTAGTGAGGAATGAGAGGGAGATATGGGGATAGATAATGGGTACAAAAATAGAGTTAGACAAAAAATAAAGTAAAACCTAGTATTTGATAACATAACTGGTGACTATAGTCAACAATATTTTATTGTGTATTTTTAAATATCTAAGAGTATAATTGGATTGTTTGTAACACAAAGAAAGGATAAATGCTTGAGGTGATGGATGTCCCATTTACCCTGATGTGATTATTATGTATTGTATGCCTGTATCAAAATACCTCATGTACCCCATACATATATACACCAGGATCCATAGAAATTTAAAACTTAAAAAAATCAGCCGGACATGGTGGCTCCCACCTGTAATCCCAGCACTTTGGGAGGCTGAGGTGGGTGGATCACCTGAGGTCAGGAGTTTGAGACCAGCCTGGCCAACATGGTGAAACCCCATCTCTACTAAAAATATAAAAATTAGCCAGGCATGATGGCGGGTGCCTGTAATCCCAGCTACCCAGGAGGTTGAGGTGGGAGAATTGCTGGAACCCAGGAGGTGGAGGTAGCAGTGAGCTGAGATCTCATCACTACACTCCAGCCTGGATGACAGAGCAAGACTCTATCTCAAAAATAAATAAATACATAAATAAATAAATGCTTAAAAAATTAATTAGTTCTTGTTTATTATATAATTGAGTTAGAGAAAGAACTGAAGGCTACCAATTATGCAACCTTCCCCACTGATTCCTTCAAGCAGAAAATTGGTTTCACTAATAAACAATAATATTATGAGAAAAAAATAATGTTCATACCTAGTATCCTTACAAACCAGGAGAAAAACTGCCCTTCATTTCCTCCTTCAGAGCATGGACAGATGGAGGTTGAATTATAGCTTCCTGAGAACATGAGTTCTGAATTCTCCCATCCCAAGGATATTGGTAATAGGTACCAAGAACCTTTAAAAAGTTTAGCCCTGTAATCCTGTAGAAATCTTTCCTAGGAAAATAATTAGACCAGGTGTGTTAGCAAGGATAATTCTTTATTGCTATGTATGAGTCACAAATTGGAAACAAGAAATGCATACACAAAATATTAATATGCTATTCATAGACTGCAGTGGCATTCTACTCTTAAAAGTCTTAGAGTCAATAATTTTTGTAGTATCTTATTCTGTAAAAAAGCATTTATCACAATTAGAGAGTCATATTTTGTAATGGTGTAGACTATATTTGATCTATCATTAAGTCTCTAGTATTTAGGAAAGTGACTAAAACAAAGTTTATTCTTTCTCTTTCCCTCTCTCCCTCCCTCCCATCTGTCTGTCGGTCTGTCCATAATAATTATAAAATAAAGATTACATGAGTACATAAATATTATGTGAACATCAATTGTTAAAAGAAACAAAAGAAAAGATCTTAAAATGTTAACAACAGAATTGGGGGATCACAAGTGATTTTATACTTTCATTCTTTATATTTCTGCAATTTGCAGATTTTCAATAATTGTGTATTACCTACACTTTAAGTAAATTTTGAAATTAAAAAAAAATATTTATCAGCTACTATTAACTATTCCTCTTTGGAGTTTAGGTAATTGCTGCTATCTTGAGTTTTGTTGATAAGGGAGTCATTTTGGAAAGTGAGGAATTTTGGAATGGTTTCTTGATATTTGGAGGTGAATGTGAAAAGGAGCTGAAGAAGCCTCAGCATCACTCTGATGCCTCCCTGGATGAGATCATATGCCAATGGAGCAGCTTGAAACGGGTCTATGCAGTTCTTATATAGCTCACCTTCTTGAAGGAAATCTGCACTTCTTGGAATAATATAACACCAGAATGTCCTGTTCTAAAGTAAATAAGTATGCAACTTTTCTACTGTCTTTGTCTGTGCCTTTGTGTTTTATGTAGTCTTAAAACACAATATAGATTAGATTTTATTAATATATCAGATTTTGATCAAAATATTGACCTATATTTGTACACAACCTGTTTCAAAATATAAGCGCCATCTCATGCATGTCTTGTCTCTTTTAGTAATGATTACTATTATTTACTTTTCTTTTTTTTCAAAAATGCTTTGTTTTGTTTTGCTTCTCTTAATCTCCATGATAATTGCCATGATAAGAGCACATAAAAGAGTATTTGAATTATTCTCATTACAGCCCTTTATCAAACACCGACTGTGCACAGCAAATTAGATATACTATGACTGTATTTTGATTTGTGTTTTTCATAGAAACTACACAAATGCATCACTAATTTAAATTCTACAGTAACAGCATGGAAACAGAGAAAGAGTAGACTAGGAAGAAAATAAAACAAAAAGTTCTATCTGCAGCAAAAAAATCATGGAAGTTACCAGCTGAGGAAAACACAGTATCTGAAATCTGAAATCAAGAATTATTAGTGGGGAATTCCAAACTGTCTGCGTAGCTGAGGAAGTGCATCTTCACCAAGAAAAGAATAGAAGATACAGCTCAGGGAAGGGTGTGTGTGTGTGTGTGTGTGTGTGTGTGTGTGTGTGTGTGTGGTTTGGTGCTGTGTGATGCAGAAGGCCTTGGAAAACACTGTTAAGTAAGCATGAATTCTTGAACTCCAGGCTTCTAGGAAGTAAGAGTTCTAATGAATATCAAACAACAAGTCTTGCAAAAGATTGATGAAACTCAGTCTTTTATCAAAAATATATTACAATGTGAACTTAAACCATTCTTCCTTTTTTTTTTTTTTTTTTTTTTTTTTTTAACTGCTTTTAGACTTGAGCAACTCTACTCCTGAAATAAACCTCATTTATCCCACCATGAGGACACTAATGTCTGACCCATTAATTGCCTGTCTGGAGCTTTCTTATTCATAAATGTTTTATACAACTCCTATATTCTCTGAGAACATTCATTTGAGAGCCTCTGTTCTTTTTTTCTATTATCTATTAACAACATCTATCATTTGATATTTATCTTTCCTCAGTTGTTTGTCAGCTATTTTTTGGTTCAATGGACGTTTCTCTCTACTGGATCTGGACCTTGTACAGACTCTTATCATTACATATATTGTAATATGTTTTATTATTTGTCCATGTATCTGTTTTCCTGGTATACTTGATTTGTTAAAGAGGAATGAGTAGGATTGATCCATTCCTCTATTCCTAGAATTCAGCAAAAGGCTCTGCCCAGGTGGTTATAGGATGTGGTCTTTTTTGCAAAAATGAATATTTCTTTCCATTTTACAACTAGACTGCCTGTGGCCATCTGTCTGTGTAATATATTACACACATGTCCTACTGGGGTTTGTCTGTTGCCACACTAGAACTCCCTTACAACATCCATGTCAATTAAAGTTGTCACTTCTGTGGGGCACTGGGATAATATACAGAAAATAAAACCATACATGGCCACAAGAATTTTAGGAAACTTAAAAATTGTAACATTTTATTTCATTTATTTTGAGATGGAGTCTCACTCTGTTGCCCAGACTGGAGTACAGTGGCACAATATCAATTCACTGCAATCTCCTGCCTCCTGATTTCAGGTGATTCTCCTGCCTCAGCCTCCCAAATAGCTGGAATTATAGGCATGCACCACCATGCCCAGCTAATTTTTTTTTTTTTTTTTTTTTTTTTTTTTTTTTTTGTATTTTTAGTAGAGACGGGTTTTCACCATGTTGACCAGACTGATCTCAAACTCCTGACCTCAGGTGATCCACCCACCTCGGCTTCCAAAGTACTGGGATTATAGGTGTTAGCCACCACTTTTATTTTAGATAGTGGGGGTCTGTGTGTAAATTGTTACATGGGACTATTACATGATGCCACAGTTTGGAGTATGGATCCTGACCCTCCGGTAGTGAGCATAGATAGTACCTGGTAGGTAGCCTTTTAATCCACCTCCCTCCCTACACCCTCTAGTAGTCCACAGTGTCTATTGTTTTCAGGAAACATTTTTTAACATCATGGCAACCAATGGCATTATAGAAACAAATAACGAAATATATTAAGACCAGTATTAGGAAGTTTTTTTTCTAAATATTATATTCCCTTATTGTGGTATTTTCACAATTCTCTCTCAGTCCAGCCATTTACTATCATGATCATCAATATCCATATTAAAGCATGGGTACATTATCAGGAGAGGCAGGATGAGCAAGGCTACCAATGAGGGTTTCACTTCAATCTAGAAATTTTTCTCTTTAAGTTTCCATTTAAGAATCTCTTTTCATAGGCTCTTGGCAAATTGTTACATGGAGTCCTTCCCAGGATCCCAGGAGTATTGTAAAGTTTCTGGATGGTTCTGACTCTCCTGGCCAATTGATATCTAAGCTTTCTCCCATATCATTGTATCAGGAGAATACAAAAAAATCACTATGACTCTCAATTACCATAGCAGAAAGGTGACGGCAAAACTTTTTTTTTTTTTTTTTTTTTTTTGATTTTTAGTAGAGACAGGGTTTCACTGTGTTAGCCAGGATAGTCTCGGGTCTCGATCTCCTAACCTCATGATCCACCCGCCTCGGCCTCCCAAAGTGCTGGGATTACAGGCATGAGCTACCGTGCCCGGCCTGATGGCAAAACTTTCTAAGACAAAAATAAAATGTAGATTGTCTATCTGTGATCCTTTTTAAAACAGAGGCTGTTGGAAAACTATTTCAAGCTAACAAAGCTACTAACCAAGGCAGATTTGACTTACAACTCTCCCTCTATCCCTCTAAGCATCATTGTCTACCATCACTTACTGCCATTTGGGAAAAATTGGGAATGAAAAAAATTAAAAATTCAATATAACAATTCCGTTTAGTCAACATGACAAATGTGTAACTTGAACTACTTACTTTTCACCAATTGTTTTGGTAAAATGAGTAACTCGAGTAAAATGAGTAACTTGGTAACTTCTAAGTCAGGAAAAGCCTGGTATAATGGCATGAAGAGTCAGTTTTTCAGCTTTCCTGAGCCTCCCTCAGAGGGCATGGCTAAGTCTGTGCTGAGTTATAGCAGGCCATTTCTCTAAAATGAGCACATGCTCAGAAAGCTTTTAACCTGGAATTAACAATAACAACAAAAAGATCTGTGTTCAAAGTAACTTAACCACATTAAGTCCCAGTGTTCTCATCCATCAAGTGGAAATGATTTTATTATACTACATAACACAAGAGTTGAACTCAGAATCAAATGAGAATGTGGGCATGAGAGTGCTCTGGAATTTTAAACACTATCCCTGTGGAAATTCCCAGTGCCTCATTGAAATATGTAGTGGGTACCCCAGCATCTATTTTGCCCTTTTCTCACTGTATAATAGGATGTAGTTCAGAGAAAATGTATCCATCCCAAGCTCCAGAGATGAGACCTAGTTGACCCAAGTCAATTGGTACTTGACATTTCTATGACCTCAGGGATTGCCTCAAGGGTTAGCATATAATCTAAGTTGAGTCAACATTAGTTAGATTAACAGGTTTCCAATTTAAGTTGCCCATGTCAGAAACAATAAAGAAAATACTTTTGTTAGATGGTAGGAAGTACAGTGCTGTCTCTCTCTGTATTGCTCTCTGTCTCCCTCTCTCTCTCAGCTTATTCAAGCACCTTTGACAGTCATCTTATTACTGAAGCTGAACCAGCCTTAGGATCAAACTGACACCATAGGAAACAGAGAGAGAAAAAGAATGAAAATAGGGTTCTTACCCTTTTGAGTCACTTTTCAAACTCTTGTATAAAACTTCTACCTTTGATCACCATGCTTACTGAACATGCTTAAATATAAGGCAATAAGGTTCCTATTCAGCTACTCAAAAAAAAAATACAACAATTCAGAAAAGAGAATATTGGCTTTTGTTAGCAACCTAGAAAGTCTTTCATATTACAGAATATTTTCTTAAATAATTCATTTTGAAAAAATTAATAGTTCTGTTTGAAGCAGACATATTAGCCTGAGAATTAGTCATTGTTAATTTTGAGGTGTACATAAAAGTTACTTGACAGATTTGGAAAAAAAAGAAAAAGAAAACACGAAACAAGAAAAAAATTTTAACATGTATTCAGTAATTATTCTTGGGAATCGTGATTTTATAATTGCAAGTGTTGAACATCATTTCAAGGACTTTTGCAATCAAATTTTGAAGAACCATATAGTAACTTACATCGCATATATCATCTTTTATATGTATGTATACGTACATATTAAAGCATCATTATCTACCATCACTTACTGTCATTTTGGAAAAATTGAGGCAGAAAAAATTAAAAATTCAATATAACAATTCTATTTAGTCAACATGATGACACATGTGTAACCAGAACTACTTTTCACTAGTTGTTTTGATAAAATCATCAAGTTCTCAAAAAGCTATGATATATATGTATATATATACTTACATGTTACATATGTTATATATATTTAATATTTTATGTACATGTGATATACACACACATGCGCATACGCAGAAAACTTACATATATATAACATAATAGGTTTTTGAGGCACTTGCTCATTTCGCTTGCTTTTTTTATACCGGAAAAAGTTATATTACAATATAATAAATTCTTTTTCATAATACATTATTTAAAATGCATAGGTAATTAATCAATTATATGTCAAAGGTAAACTTTTATAGTTTTCACACATAATAGTTTATACATTCACATTCAGATGGTTATTTCAAAGCCTTCCAGCTGCCATGCATTTTCAGCTGAGTGAAGGTCATATGATGAAATAGAATGGCATAGCATCCTAGTTAGAAATTCTATCCCCTCTCTCACTTCAGCATCTACTGTTAGAAACATTCAGATGTCCAGCTACTATGTGATTTTTGCAAGTTTCTTGACATTTACAAGCCTCTATTCTGTAAGCGGAGGTAATTATCATATTTACTTCATAAATAAGCATGAAAATTCAATGAGATAATACAGGTGAAATGATTAGCAGAGGCTAGAACATATTGATTTTAAATATTTATTGAACAAACAAATGAAGAAATGACTGAAAGAGTGAAATGAAAGAGGAGGAGAAACACTATTAAAATGATTAAAAATTATTTCCTCTACACTTTTAGTCTTTGAGAGATAATCATAATGTAAGGTCCATAAATCACTTCTTAATCCAGTCGTCTAGAAATTCTTTCTTGTCAGGTTCATACTCTCTTAGTTGTATTTTACCTTCTGGCTTAGGCTGCTAATGGAAGCACCAGGATCCTACTTCTATACTTTTTATTTGATGGGCATTCCCTAAGCATGAAATTGTTATAGCATATGTTAACAATATTTTGGAGGGATGTTTTGTTCATAACTGTACAGATCGTTAGATCTTTCAATAAAATGCTCTGGTCAAAAGTTATTTTAATGGAAATATTATTTTAGCAGATTGGTATTTTTCAATTTTTTCCCTGTATGTTGTGAATTTGTAAAAAGAATTTTGAATAGAAAATGCACAACTTTTCAAAAAACATTGCTTTCTTCCTGCCTGAATTGATTGCTCTACGTTGGTAACAATCATTTGAATTAGAAATACATTTAGAGTTCAAAATAAACAAAATGCTCTGTGGTACCAAAATGCCTAAGATATAAGCAACTTATGTTAATTTGCTGGTAATGTCTTTTAAATTGCTAAAACCACATCATTTTGTAAATAAGCTATTTAAAGGAACAGATAATAAAATGGTAGTTACCATTTATAGAGTGCTTTATGATATATATGTTAGAGGACTGTAAAAAATACTTTATAACTTCAGTTAAACATTAGAACAACCCCATTAGGTAGCATTTTGATTATTCTCATTTCATGCATATAAAAACTGAAATTTAGAGAGGCATAAGTAATAGATCTAACATCACATAGTGGAACTAGGAGTTAAAAGCAGACTATAGGATCCCAAAGGCCACATTTGTAGCCGCCACATTTGTAGCCACTACATTGCACAGGTTTTACTACATTTAGTAGAAGGTAGTGCAATACTAGTTTTAGTAATAATAGTTTAATAATAGTGTAATAATAGTTTACATCAAAATATAGAACATTGGCCTGGAAAAATATCTAAAGACCTCTACATCTAGTTCTCTGTATTTTTCAGCCTTTGTTCAAAATGTCTTTCTTCCTTTTTTTTTTGTTTCCCCTTCCTTCCATTAACATAACACCTACTATGTGCCAGACAGTGCCAAGTACCATGTCACAGAGATGAACAAGACCTACCTCTGATGAATGCCCCTACCCTCTGATGACATTGATTGGAGGAGGAGAAATCAGTAAAGCTACTACATAAGCTGTGTAAAATGCTATGCTAGAGGAAAGCACAGCTATTATCTCCAGAGCTGTGGTTATCCAAGTATTGTCCTGAACTAGCAGCATTATCTTCACTTGGGAACTTGTTCAGAATTCAAAGCACTGAGCCCCATCCTAGACCTATTGAATCGGAAACTCTAGGGGTGAGACCCTACCATCTGTATTCACAATTCCTCCAGGAGATTCTAATACACTAAAGTTTACAAGCCACTTGTCTAAAGCACAGACATCAGAGTTTTAATGGATGAAGAGAAACTATCTTGAAAAAGACCAGTGTTCCAAGCAAAGAGAGCCATATTGCCAACCCCAGGGGTATGAGGGAGCAAAACAGAGCAAGGAATTGCAAATTCAGTATGGCCAAAGTTTAAGACGCTAGTATGCAGGGACTAGAAAGATGCAGCTGGCCAAATGCAGTGGAGCAGATCATGAAAATTCCTGAGTTACCTTGATGAGATTAAATTATATCTTGAAAGAAATGGAGCATCACTGAAGGATTAGAATCAGAGATGGATGGGGCCGGACTGAAAGCAGAAAGATCAAGGAAGAGATTATGGCATAGACATAAGTTGAGACAGAAAGATCCTAAAATTAAAAATATATATATATATATATATATATATATCAGTGGGGAAAGAGATAAAAGGGCATGCTTTAGAAGTATTTTGGTAAAGTTATGCTAATTCATGGGAGATGGGGTACTAAAAGAGAGGAAAGGTTAGGGATAAGCTCCGGGCCCTACTAGAAGCATCACCTCACATACCATTCTATATACTTCTTGCCTTTTGTCCCAGGGTTCCCTGTTGACTCTGATGTATGGGAAGGCTTCTCATGTCAGGTGGCTTCCCATGACACCCACCCATGTATAACCTGGAAGTGAAGCGGTATTAATGCTACATGGGGCAAATCTATAATCATTGGATTTGGACTTCCCCTTTCTCTCCCTGATGAATGGTCCTGAGACCTACCTTTTGTTTATTTGTTTTTTGAGATGGAGTCTCACTGTGTCACCCAGGCTGGAGTGCAGTGGTACAACTTCTGCCTCCTGAGTTCAAGCAATTCTCCTGCCTCAGCCTCCTGAGTAGCTGGGATTACAGGCTCATGCCACCACGCCCAGCTAATTTTTGTGTTATTAGTAGAGATGGGGTTTCACCATGTTGGTCAGGCTGGTCTCATATTCCTGACCTCGTGATCTGACTACATCAGCCTCCCAAAGTGCTGGGATTACAGGCATGAGCCACTGCACCCAGCCCCTGAGACCCAGTTTATACAACTTCTTGGGTGGCCAACTTGCTATTGCATCTTTGTATTGGTTTTCTCTCCTTTTCTGCTTTACCTTTGATCCTTACTCCTGATCTGTGGGACTACGCTCCCTATCGAATTAGCGGCAGTAATTCTTTGCCTCAGTCTCTGCCTTCTGGGGAACTCAAAATAACTCATCTGGGTTAAACTGAGCAATTTGTGATCATTCTATCATGTGCAAAGTATTGTGCTAGGTGCTAGGGATAAGACAGTAAACCAAACATAGCCACCACTATCGTGGGCTTGAAATTGCCATGTATGAGAAACAAAGTGACAATTAAATATAGTATTTTAAGTACTCTGATGGGGAGATGTGAGTGCTGTGGAAACACAGAACGAGAATCTTCCTTAGGAAAAAAGTAGGAAGACAAGTTGAATTGAAGGCATCAATAAAGCATTCAAATGAAAAAGGCTAATAGGCTCATGAGATTTGGGCTACAAAACTGATTTGAGTTTCATTAGTTTATAGGCAGTATTTGAAGTTATCAGAAAGGGTGAGGGGAAAAAAAATATAGGAGATAGTCCTGGTTAGGGAGGCAGGAGGACATTGTAAGAGTAAGCTGAGCAAGGTTCGATGAAGTCTAAGTAGCAGTTGGAATAGTTGGTGACCTCATCGCTCCCCAGCCCTATGAGAGTGTGCTAATGATCTCATTTCTCCAACTTCCTGGGGCCTTGTTTTCCCATCTCTCAGAGCTTTTGTTTAAATAATTTTCAAATTTTCTCTATTCTCTAGTATTTTTTCATTTATTAGCTATTATATTTCAGTCTTCTGTTAGAGGGAATGTAAAAGATTGTTCAAACTACATCTTATTCTCAATTCATATCCTACAAAACACTTTTTAAATAAGTCTCTGTTTCTACATGCAAAACAAGAAAAATAGACTTGATTTTAGTTGGGTTCCAGATAAAAGGCATGTACAGTACTGTAAAATATAAGCCTCCCTATTATCATGTTTTCTCTCTATTGTACGCATGGGATAAATGCATCCAGATATGATAAGATGGCTTATCAATAGCAGAGGAAAGCAAAAGATCCTAACTTTCTGATCCTCAAATGTCTTGCAGGGCAAATTATATTCTCAGTCAGGAAAAGCCTTGTATAATGGCATGAAGAGTTGGTTTTTCAGCTTTCCTGAGCCTCCCTCAGAGTGTATGACTAAGTCTCTGCTGAGTTACAGCAGGCCATTTCCCTGAATGCAACTTTCTTTACACTGAGCCCCCCACCACAAGCCCCAGAGATCAGAAGTCAGACTGCATCTGCTGCTCCTTCCCAGCTTTATCCCCCAGAGAGTCTTGTCCTGTAAGCTTCAGTTTGGTGGGAGATGAAGGGGCAGCAAAACACCAGACCAGGTCCAAAGACCTCCTAGGAATCCAGCAAGTGAGGCTATATAAAGCAGTAGCTTAGACTGGTGCTTCTCAAACATGTGAATTGCCTGGAGAATTAGTAGAAGTAACAATTCTGCTTCAGTGGGTCTGAAGCGTAGTGTGCCTTTCCTCCAGGAAGCTAATCCATGGTTCACATCTCTTCCTGAACTTGTGATCAGTGACAATGGTGGTAGCTTGTAATCTGCCATGGTGAGAATGTTTAAACCGTAGAATTCCGCAAACACTACAAAGCACCTCCTCCACACACACACACATTCCCCAAAAAAGCTGATTGCAGAACATTTGCCAGTGGCCCACTGGAGGTGACGCCCGAGAGTCTGCATTGCTAACAAGCTCCCAGGTGTGTGGACGCTGCTTGTTCCCGTACCACACTATAAAGCGTTTAGAGAGGCTCCAGAGTCAAACAAGTCTAGGAATAAATTCTGATTCCGTCTCTTTCAGTGTAATTTGTATAAACTAAATAAGTTACCTACTAATACATGACATTGCGCCATGGTTGGTTGCCTAAACTAGTCTGACATTTTCTACTCTCTGTCTCTGAGCTCAGTTTCTTTATCTGTAAAATGGGGAAAAGAGATCAGTTCCTACTTCTTAGTATTATTCTAAGCAGTAAGTTAAATAATGTACTTAGAGCACAGTGCCTGGGACAGAGTAAGCATCAATATATATTAAAACTTATTATTTTTATTTAAAATAATGTAATTCTATAACATTGTGATGGTAGGGGCAGAAGAAAAAGTGAAAAGTAAACATTTTGTTAATACGAGTATATAAATATCATACGATATCCTTATATAAATGTTAAAAAATTTTATCTCCCATTTAATTCATTTTTTTCTAATCTAACTCCACAATATTAAAATTCCAGATATTTTGAGGTAAAGGTGGAAGTTAGGGGGAGGGAGAAAGAAGAAAACTAATTTTGTACTAAATGTGTCATGGAAGATACAAAAGTTGTTTTCTTAGAAAAAAATATTCTCTTTCTGTTCTCTCTTTCATGAAGATAAAAGTGTTTCTCCTTGACATGGAGACAACATTAGGCATTTTATATTTCTGAAGCCCATCACATGCCTTTCATCCCCAAGCTTATGAATAACTTGTGTTCTGGGTTGGGAGGGGTTCTCTTGACTTCCTGTGGAGCAAAGTTTGCAGTTGCACAACCAACTTTCCCAGAAATCACCTGTATATCTGCAGTGCACTCGGGTGATGAATATCCCCGTTAGAAGATAACTGAGTGTTTGTTACCTGCTGGTGCCAGTTACCATAACAAGTCTTCCCTCTAACAACGCCGTGAGGACAGAGCTGGAACATGAATCATGACATACGGGAAATAAAACTTCTTTTCATTTTTCATATAGGATGTGAAAAGACTGGCAACAAACACAGTTTATGGTCTTTTATGTAGAAAAAAAAGATGATAGATGTAGAAATTTCAAGGAGAGAAACGATTATATAAAGCCAATTTCATCTGAAGTAGGTGATAACCAAAAAACTGCATCCATGTGATGTTCATAACGGCAAATAATGCTAACAGATAATTTTTACTTAGCCAGGTATTTCATTGCCATGACATTAATTTGTAACATTTTTTTTTGTCTTTCGGCACCAACACAACTAAAAGAATGAGATACAGTGCCATTCTGACAAATGGCAAAGGTGCTGACAGCACCAATTTCCAGGGAAGCTTGGCGAAAATATTTCAGGGGTGCTAAAAGACAATGCGAGAGGCTATCCACAGCTCCCACCACTCCCTCCCCAACTCATTCCTAATCAGGAGTTACTTTTGTTAGGAAAAGAGCACATATATCCCAAAATATCACAGTTTATATTCTTTTGCATAAAGTCCTACTTTCTCTTGGCAGAAAGAATAAATGCAAAATGAACAGTTTCTTAAACATGGAGACCATAAACCTCCCACAAAAAAATTGTGCACATATATTTTTCTATACTCAAGATTGAAAACTTTCATAAGGTCCTCAAGAAGTCTGTGACACCCCTTTTGCTCCACCTCCTACCTTCCACCAAAAACAAAACCCAAACCAAACCAAAAACAAAAATACCTCGTCTCATGGTAATAACATGGAGTTCAGAGCCATTAAACACTCCATCTGAGTTTCAGTGTACTAGTTATCAAAGATGAAAATTTCCATTTATATTATTCTTTGAGAGTCTTTTTTTTCACCTGTGAAAATGGAATAATACAAACTTTAAAAAACTGTTGTAATAGTGGAAATAACCTGTAAGAAAACATCCAGTAGAGTTTTTGGACTTACAAGACCCTGCGTATGTATCAGATCCCCGACAAAAGCAGCTCAGATATCTTAATTAAAAGAGGAAAGGGGTGTGGCATTTTCCCCTCAGCAGAACAAGTGAGTGCAATATTCAGAAGCAATGTTCTTATTTCTGGTCCCCCATAGATCAGCCAGCCTTCCCCATCCTTCTCTCATTTTGACTGCCCCAGTAACCCTGTCATACTATCTAGTTGCCTTCTCATTTGACATGTTCTCTGCATGACACTCTTACGCTCCCCTAAAATGTTAAAATCCAAATAAAAGTGGCCTGAATGTTTGGTCATTAAAATCAGTCTGCTAAGTTTAAGTCCCTCTGGCTTCATTTCTTTCCAGGCAGTGTTTTTTTTTTTTTTTTTTCTTTCTTCCTTTCTCTTTCCCCAAATTGTTACACGCTTAATTCTACTCCCCACAGAACAACAAAGCATTAGCATTGAACTCAGTTAACTTTGTTTTTGTTTACACGAACAGGGATATTTGGAAATGGAGAAGGACACTGGGGAACTTAGGGTGTAGGGAAGGCATCACGCTGGAAAGCCTCGAGTTGAAGTAGCTTTAAAGCCCAGCTAGCCAGTGGCCCCATAAATTATGCCTTCTAACCCACTGAGCAAATTGAAAAACCAAAACAGTTCAGGTAAGAAAGTGAAATGTGGCCAGGGAGAGAAATCTAGCTACAGTAGCAAATGGAAGTGCTGCCCAGGAATTGTCATGGTACAGTGGTGTTAATTTCAGAAAAGCAATACAATTAAATTGCCAGGCTAAATGATAGCCACATGCAGATGAGTACAGATTACCAAGCGTAGGAGAGAAGACAAAATCCAAGCAGGAACTAGCTCTTAAATGGAGTGTTTTCAGATCACATAGACAGAGAAAACTTTAAGATTTTCAGTTCGAATGTCCAGATAGAGAGTCTTAGACCATTCCTTAAGGAGTATATTCGCTGTCAGAAACCTTTTAACTATGAGATGTCTCTGATGCCCCTCGCTCCATAGGGAAACATAAGGCACTGATGATTTTCACCATGTTCTTCCACTAGTTAGTTCCCTTTAGCATATATCAAATCAGTTTATGGTGGTGATTATGCTCTTGTCTCTTCCTAAATCATATTTTGAATCCATATTTTTACTGTATCTCAATGAGAGATTTTTTTTTTTTACTTTTTTTATTTTTATTTTTTTAATTTATTTATTATTATTAAACTTCAAGTTGTAGGGTACATGTGCACAACGTGCAGGTTTGCTACATATGTATACTTGTGCCATGTTGGTGTGCTGCACCCATCAACTCGTCATTTACATCAGGTATAACTCCCAATGCAATCCCTCCCCTCTCCCCCCTCCCCATGATAGGCCCCGGTGTGTGATGTTCCCCTTCCCGAGTCCAAGTGATCTCATTGTTCAGTTCCCACCTACGAGTGAGAACATGCGGTGTTTGGTTTTCTGTTCTTGTGATAGTTTGCTAAGAATGATGGTTTCCAGCTGCATCCATGTCCCTACAAAGGACACAAACTCATCCTTTTTTATGGCTGCATAGTATTCCATGGTGTATATGTGCCACATTTTCTTAATCCAATCTGTCACTGATGGACATTTGGGTTGATTCCAAGTCTTTGCTATTGTGAATAGTGCTGCAATAAACATACGTGTGCATGTGTCCTTATAGCAGCATAATTTATAATCCTTTGGGTATATACCCAGTAATGGGATGGCTGGGTCATATGGTACATCTAGTTCTAGATCCTTGAGGAATCGCCATACTGTTTTCCATAATGGTTGAACTAGTTTACAATCCCACCAACAGTGTAAAAGTGTTCCTATTTCTCCACATCCTCTCCAGCACCTGTTGTTTCCTGACTTTTGAATGATCGCCATTCTAACTGGTGTGAGATGGTATCTCATTGTGGTTTTGATTTGCATTTCTCTGATGGCCAGTGATGATGAGCATTTTTTCATGTGTCTGTTGGCTGTATGAATGTCTTCTTTTGAGAAATGTCTGTTCATATCCTTTGCCCACTTTTGGATGGGGTTGTTTGTTTTTTTCTTGTAAATTTGTTTGAGTTCTTTGTAGGTTCTGGATATTAGCCCTTTGTCAGATGAGTAGATTGCAAAAATTTTCTCCCATTCTGTAGGTTGCCTGCTCACTCTGATGGTAGTTTCTTTTGCTGTGCAGAAGCTCTTTAGTTTGATGAGATCCCATTTGTCAATTTTGGCTTTTGCTGCCGTTGCTTTTGGTGTTTTAGACATGAAGTCTTTGCCCATGCCTATGTCCTGAATGGTACTACCTAGGTTTTCCTCTAGGATTTTTATGGTATTAGGTCTAACATTTAAGTCTCTAATCCATCTTGAATTAATTTTCGTATAAGGAGTAAGGAAAGGATCCAGTTTCAGCTTTCTACTTATGGCTAGCCAATTTTCCCAGCACCATTTATTAAATAGGGAATCCTTTCCCCATTTCTTGTTTCGCAATGAGAGATATTTTTAAAAGATGTTAATTATGACAAAGGTAGATGAAGAACTTCCACATGATTTTTTCTTTTTTCTAGACTTCTCTGTAGCCTCACAATAAACAGAAGTTGTTTTTGTAATTAGCAAAATAAATTGAAAATTAGCTTATACATATTAGTATATATTTTATTATACTTAGGTTTCAAAATGTCAACAAAACATTTAGTATACAAAATATTAAGAGTAGCTATTTCTGGGTGGCAAGACAACTGCCAAGTGGTGGTTCCCTCTTCCTTTATGTATTTTCCAAAAATTTCACTTTTATAATGGTTAAAAAAAAAAAGGCAACTTTTATGTTATTAACTGATACTGGGAGATGCCTTATTAAGGCATTGCAACTCACTGTGTTTAATTGCCTAAACTGGTCTGACAATTTCCACCGACTTTCAAGTCAAGTAATTTTAGAAAAGAACATACTTCAAAGTATAGTCCTTGGAGACCATGTGCAGTAGCTCACACCTGTAACCCCAGCACTTTGGGATGCCAAGGCAGGAAGATCACTTGAGGTCAGGAGTTTGAGACTAGCTTGGCCAACATGATGAAATCTCGTTTCAACCAAAAAATACAAAAATTAGCCTGGCATGCTGATGTGTGCCTGTAGTCCACCCAGTTACTTGGGAGGCTGAGGCAGGAAAATCGCTTGAGCCCAGAAGGCTCAGGCTGCAGTGAGCTGAGACTGCACCACTGCATTCCAGCCTGGGGGACAGAGCAAGAGTCCATCTAAAAAAAAAAAAAAAAAAAATGTGTATCTTGGAACACAAGATCTTGGGATGTTAATAATGGTTACAGAAAGAAAAAGTTTCAGTGGTCAAGTAAGTTAGGAAACAGAGTTACCAAAGTTAAACACATGAGGATTTTTAAGAATCTCTGCTAATGTGCACTATGCATTACATGCAGACAATAGGATATGCTTTACATTTGAAACTTACTAGATTATGAAACTCATTTTTGCTCTAAACATTTAAAGAAATACACTTTGGAGAAGATTGATATTCAAGCTTAAGCAAACATACATCAAAATCTGAAGATATATATATAATATAGTCATATATATCTGAATTTATATATAAACGTATATAACATATTCATAGAATACATTGTTTTAACTGTAGTCACTGTTATACAATAGATCTGTTGAACTTATTCCTTGTATTTAACTGAAATCTTTTAACAAATGAACTAATCAATTTTAAATTTACACATATATATGTTATACATATCAATTAAAATAAATTAATTTTAAAAGATACACTAAGTGAATTTTTAAAGTATTCATATATTCATATTCATATATATGTTATATATTTACATGTAAATTTATATGAAGGTAAGAAAACATCCCTGACCCCAAGAAGATCACAGTTTAATGGTGAAGACTGCTAGCTAACAGATAAGTACAATGCATTGATACGAAAGCAATAACAGAGTTATGTTCAAAGTTCTCTGGGAGCACTATCATGTAGGAGAGAAATCAGGAGTTTTATAAATTGGATGTTACTAAACTACACTAAGAAACAGGGCACTGTAAAGAATTAAAAATTTACTTAGTGAATCTTTTAGAATTTATTTTAATGGATATATATAACATAACATATATATTCATGTTATATGTTATATATAAATTTAAAATTCATTAGGGCATTCATTAAAATATTTCAGTTAAATACAAGGAATAAGGCTGGGCATAGTGGCTCAGTTCGTAATCCCAGCTCTTTGGGAGGCTGAGGCAGGAGAATTGCCCAGCTTCAAAAACAAAAAAAAAAGGAAGGAATAAGTTTAACAGATCTATTGTGTAACATGGTGACTATAGTAAATAACAACGTATTATAGTCTTGAAAATCACTTCCAGAGTAGATTTTAAGCATTCTCATTATACACACACAAAAATTATTAGTATGTGAGGTAATTGTTACGTTAATTAGCTCAATGTAGCCATTCCATGATGGATACATATTTCAAAACATCATGAAGTACACTAGAAACATACAAACTTTTATCAATTAAAATAAATATTAATTAGGCCAGGCATGGTGGCTCACACCTGTAATCTCAGCACTTTGAGAAGCCAAAGTGGGCAGATCACCTGAGGTCAGGATTTTGAGACAAGCCTGGCCAACATGGTGAAATGCCATCTCTAGTAAAAATACAAAAAATTAGCTGGGTATGGTGGGGGGCATCTGTAATCTCAGCTACTCAGGAGGTTGAGGCAGGAGCATCACTTGAACCCAGTAGGCGGAGGTTGCAGTGAGCTGAGATCGCACCATTGCACTCCAGTCTGGACGACAAGAGCCAAATTCCATCTCAAAATAAATAAAGAAATAAATAAAATAAAAATTAATATTAAAACATTCATAAAGATAATTTTTAAATCTTTAAAGTGCTCTTTCTCTTAGTGCAGTTTAACGGTACTCAGTTTATAAAACTCCCCGTTTCTCTCCTGCATGGTAGTGCTCCCAGAGCACATAGAACATAGCTCCATTATTGCTTTCATATTGGTGCATTGAACTTATCTGTTTAGCTGGTAGTCTTCACCATTAATCTGTGATCTTCTTGAGGTCAGGGATGTTTTCTTACTCATCTTCATATTAACAACACGTTAGAGGTGCTCAATGTTTATTGAATAGATTAACTGGCCATTGCCTAACTTGAGGTAAATGAGACTGTGTAGGAATAAGAAAGGAAGGCTAGAGTAGAGCCAGCATGCTTTGGAAAGAATAATTTTTTAAAAAGTAAGAGAAGTAACAGACACCTTAGGGCTTACAAAGAGGAACTCATGGTTGAATCAAATTAGCCCCATAAAAGTCCTGGAGGAAAATGAAACTGACAGGACAGGTCCTCCAAATTAGGTGTAGAACTTCTCTTGAACCAAGCTTGTAATAAAATGTAATGAAAATATTTGAAGCAGAGCGGACAGTTGTGTGTTCAAGAGATGTATATTTTAAGACGTGGTGAAATAGTCAGTCCATTAAACTGAGAAGAGCTGAAGGCACAGGAGTCAAAGTAACTTAAGTTTAAAGATTGAAAAGAAAAATGTGGCCCGGGGGACAAGAATGCCATTGAGGGCAGCATGAGGATTGTTTTCTGAATCCCTAATTGTTTTTTTTTTTTTTTTTTTTTTTTTTTTTGCTTATGCTTTGCAAATTTTAGGGGAAAATGCATTGGAAATTTGTTGTGATGCAATTGAAATACACGATTTCAAATGGATGTGCTACTGTGACTCATTCAAATGTCTCTGCTTTGGGTATCAAAACAATACAGATATAAGTTGGAAGTGGAGCCGGGGATCAATGAACCTTCTAGCTGTTTTTAAGTCTCTTCTCGCATGGCCTTTACACTTGAGTGCATGAACATCTCTTCAAGCTACTCTCATTATGCCCTCAGACAACATTCTGCCTATGGCATGGCTGAAGTGAACCTTAAACTGACTCTGATAAACAGAACACATTATCCCCAGTGAACAATTGCTTTCTCCATGCTCTGTGTCTCACTTTGCACTGTGCTTTTGATGTTTTAGTATCCCGAATATCACAGGATGGAAATACAAACAGCACCCTAATTTGACAAATACAAAACCTCATAGCCTATGTAATTTGTTGCAGATTAAAAAATCTCAGGCAACCAGACACCTAAATTGTCAAATATTTATGTGATACAAATTACAAAAGCTATTATTTATCAAAAACTTTATTTGCATGATTTCTAAATCTTTTCCGAAGGCCCCATCTCTTAATATTATCACATTGGGGGATAGAGTTTCAACATGTCAATTTGAGGGGGACACAAACATTTAGGTCATAAGAAAAGCTTAACTTCCATAAGTGACAATGAACAATTACACATGGCCTCATCATATGGACCAATCTCCACCCTAATGTCTTCCAGTGTTTTTCCACTAACTTACCCAGTGCTTAAAACCCCTCCTGCATTTTATTTCAGTGGAGTTGAGTTCAGTCTCTCTTCTACTGCAATAGTCTTGCATAAAGTCTTCCTTGTCTGTTTACTTTCAGTACAATTTTTCTTTGACAGATATTAATAAAATTCAGATTTCAAAATGAGGAGTATTTTATTATTTCATCACAACCTTATTCTTTTAGCTCACTGCATCTGAAGACTGACAAGTAATTATTAGAAGACGATGTCTCACAAAAATATTGCATTTTCCTGTTTCTTTTTATGCTTTTCCTCTCTCTTGAAATAAACTTGATCTTGACATCCAGGGTTCTTCATGGACCTGGCACCTCTCTCTGTTCCCAGCCTCTTTTCTGGTCACCAGGAAATACGTGCTATAAACGTGCTGTGATCTTTCTTACCTTTGAGCCTCATATGTGCTGCTCCTTCAGTCTAAAATGCCCTTTGCCCTGCCCTCCCCAACCCTACCAATTTTCCATTTTATCCTTTCTAAGTTCTTTTTCACTTTGCAAGACAGCTCTATCTCTGGGAAGTACCACTTGTCCACCACTGCCCAGAATGAGGCTACATGTGCCTCTTGGTGCTTTCAGAGCCCCCTGGATTTTTCTTTTTAATCTAGTTAACATCTAATGCCTTAGAGACAGGAACTGTATCTCATGCCCCTTTGTCTCTCCAGCACAGTGTCTGGAACAAAATAGACACGAAATCATGTTAGTTGAAGGGATGTTAAAATGGGAAGTAGATTTTTTTTTTTAACTTTCCTTAAATGTGCCTCAAGCAAAATGAACTGTTTCATTTATTTCTAGTAGCTCTTCTGGGTAAATATATATACATATTTTCCTAGCAAATAGTAGGAAGAGATTTGGTGAAATGGCTAAGTGTGCAGGCTTCAGAATTGAGAAAATTTAGGATTAAATCCTGAGTTTGAATTCTAGCTGTACACTTGAAGTTTGTGTGATGCTGACAAGCTACTTAATCATCATTCTCTTTCATTTTTTCAGTAGAATAGGGATTGACTCCTGCCACATGTCTGGCTTCAAATAAGCTACTTTCTTTGTGTGTTTGCATCTCTTTTCCTAAGGACACCAGTGATATGATTCAGATCCATGTTCCCACTCAAATCTCATGTTGAATTGTAATCCCCAAGGTTGGAGGTAGAGCCTGATGGGAAGTGATTGGATCACGGAGGCGGAGTTCTTATGAATGCTGTAGCACCATCCCCTTGGTGCTGTTCTGAGGATAGTGAGCAAGTGAGTTATCAGGAGATCTGGTCGTTTCAAAAATGTGTAGCACCTCCATCCTCTCTTGCTCCTACTCCACCATGTAAGATGCCTGGCTGTTTGTTCACTTCTGCCATGATTTCAAGCTTCCTGAGGCCTCCCCAGAAGCTGAGTAGTTATCTCCATGCTTCCTGTACCACCTGCGGAACCATGAGCTGATTAAAACTCTTTTCTTTATAAATTACCCAGTCTCGGGTATTTCTATTATTTTTCATTTTTAAAAATTTTTTATTAGACTTCAAGTTCTGGGATACATGTGCAGAATGTGCAAGTTTGTTACATAGGTATACATGTGGCATGGTGGATTGCTGCACCCATCAACCTGTCATCTACATTAGGTATTTCTCCTAATGCTATCCTTCCCCTTGCCCACCCCCACCCCTGAATATCACCAGTGTGTGATATTCCCTTCCCTGTGCCCATATGTTCTCATTATTCAACTCCCACTTGTGACTGAGAACATGTGGTGTTGGTTTTCTGTTCCTGTGTTAGTTTGCTGACAATGATGGTTTACAGCTTCATCCATGTACCTGCAAAGGACATGAACTCATTCTTTTCAATGGCTACATAGTATTCCATGGTGTATATGTGCCATGTTTTCTTTATCCAGTCTATCACTGATGGGCATTTGGGCTGGTTTCAAGTCTTTGCTATCTCTGCAATAAACATATATGTGCATATGTCTTTATGGTAGAATGATTTATAATCCTTTTGGTATATACCTAGTAATGGGATTGCTGGGCCAAATGATATTTCTGGTTCTAGATCCTTGAGGGATAATTGTCGCACTGTCTGACACAATGGTTGAAATAATTTACACTCCCACCAACAGTGTAAAAATATTCCTATTTTTCCACATCCTCTCCAGCATCTGTTGTTTCATGACTTTTTAATGATTGCCATTCTAACTGGCATGAGATAGCATCTCATTGTGGTTTTGACTTGCATTTCTCTAATGACCAGTGATGATGAGTTTTTCATATGTTTGTTGACCACAAAAATGACTTCTTTTGAGAAGTGTCTGTTCATATCCTTCACCCACTTTTTGATGGGGTTGTTTTTTCTTGTAAATTTGTTTAAGTTCCTTGTAGATTCTGGATATTAGCCCTTTGTCAGATGGAGAGATTGCAAAAATTTTGCCTGTTCACTCTGATGATAGTTTATTTTGCTATGCAGAAGCTCTTTAGTTTAATTAGATCCCATTTGTCAATTTTGGCTTTTGTTACAAATTGCTTTTGGTGTTTTCTAGTTATGAAGTCTTTGCCCATGCCTATGTCCTGAATGGTATTGCCTAGGTTTTCTTCTGGAGTTTTTATAATTTTAGGTCTTATGTTTAAGTCTTTAATCCATCTTGAATTAATTTTTGTATAAGGTGTAAGGAAGGGGTCCAGCTTCAGTTTTCTGCATATGGCTAGCCAGTTTTCCCAACACCATTTATTAAATAGGGAATCCTTTCCCCATTGCTTATTTTTGTCAGGTTTGTCAAAGATCATATGGTTGTAGATGTGTGCTGTTATTTCTGAGGCCTCCGCTCTGTTCCATTGGTCTATATATCTGTTTTGGTACCAGTGTCAGGTATTTGTTTATAGCAATGTGAGAATGGACTAATACACCAGTCATTGGATTTAAGCTCATTTTTTTTAACTAATTATATGTTCAAAGACCTGATTTTCAAATAAGTGACATTCTGAGGATTCAGGTGGACATGAAATTTCAGAGGGATGTTATTCAATCCACTACCCATCACATTCACAGGTACTAGGGATTAGATTTGGTCATATTTTTTGAGAGACACAATTTTTTGGAAGAAGGCACAATTCAACACAATATAATGGTAGAAGGTATTCCAAGTTCTAGGCACAAAGTCTAGTGCAGAGTGAGCAATGAATTAGTAGTGATTGCTCTTATTATTAAATGTTCTATTGTTACTAATTGATCATTATTTTGGACCTTTGGTGGTGGGTGGGGGAGATAAGAAAATGGGATCCAGACTCTAACATACAAAGTAGCTGAACCTATTAAAGTGAATGTGCTCTTTTTAAAGGCACTGTAATGGGCCTCTCCTCTGTGGGACCCCAAACAGTAGCACACACTTTTTCACAACTTCTGCTTTCTGTTGCTGTTAAGAGATAACCTATGAGTGCTGCCAAGAAAATAATGAAAAATTCCAGACTATTAGGCCTTAGCAGAGCTTAATCAAAGACTCAATGATCTATACTGCCTCTGGAGGCCTCTTCAAAGCTGAAATCCAACATGTAATGACCGTGGCATGAACCATAACCAGAAAAGAGCAGCATCTGTGAATGCGGGATGACGTACCTCTTTTCTCATTAGTTACCCACTGCTCTGCAGAGGGGCCTGTGACTCAGGGGTGAATTCTAACAGCACATCCTGATATGTGTACTAGAGTTTATGTGTCTTAAATGCCCTTTTACAGGATAATTAACATATAAATTCCTGCTGCTTCTATCAAAAATATAGAAGAGTTCATATTTTTGCTTTCTCATCTTTTGAGCAAATGACCTGGCCCCTTGTATTTTCTAACCTTCTTGCATTAGGCCAGTTTTTATGGTGGAATGCAAAGCAAAAGCTATTTGAGGTCGATAGATCTTCCTTATTTGTCAAGGACCTCGGGACATTTGAAAATATATATGTTTGATGTTTTAGAGAAGGAGGGATGACAGGAGAATACCACAATCTGAGAAGTGACAGGTGCTTGGGGATAGGATATTTAATATACGAACCAAGAAAGGCTGGAACCTAGGTATAGGGGTCTGGGTGTTGGCAAGTATTTCAATGTCCCTAGTGAGGATGGAAACAAGGAATATATGGGTAAATACAACAGACACCTCTCACTATTAACCAGAGCGGACACAGGCAGGTTGTCTGAGGAGTCTCTCTACTGCTTTGGTGCTGACAAAGTATCTTGGTACCACAATAGGGAGGGGAGATCCCCAAAATGATTGAGAATTACTTTTCTGCCAGCCAACTGGGATGAGCATACAGATTAAATTTGAGACTGAGATTGAACTAGATGCACTTTAAATAAAACTATTAAATTATATAATGATTTAATAATTAAATTATTAATAAGTAATAATTACAACTATTTTTTAGCTCTTGGCTTATGAACAAAGATTCATCACAGTTACACACTTACTTATTTTTTGTACTAGCCTTTGGAAGTATGACTTTGGGTATTATTTTCCTCCTTCAACTAATGTAGAAACGAGATCAGAGATGACTCAGCTAAGGCCACACAGTTGATAAGGGGCCAAACAGTGCCTAGAAATTCTGACTCCTAGTTCTTGTTCACTATACTGTGGCCTAAAGCACACCAATAGAAAAGAAAAACATGTTCTTCAGTCAGGGCTGTGAGCATTGGTGGACATGTGGTAGCTATCATTCTGTATGCTACACTCAATCAGTGCTATTAGGCAGACTGAAATATCTGTTACTGCTAGGAAAATGTTAGGATACTTTGCTATTGATAAAAAGTAATGGTTCTAACGCTACAACACTATTACCTTTGTGAGGTACTGGAGGCATCTAAGGAATAATTGGTATTATTGTTGCAGCCATCATCCTATACGTCTAGCTCACCTTCAAGACAAGGACCATGTTGGACAAGCTCAACCCTGCATCCCCAGAATCTAGGACAATGCCTGCTTCATTATAGGTGTTTAGTAAACATTTCCTAAAAAGAATTTAAGGATAAGTAAATTATTCCAACAGTTGAGAATAGAGTCCTAAGAAGAGGCTAGAAACTAGAAATATATACAGAAGCAACTTGAGTGCACCTGAGAGTGGAAAAATTCTTTTAAAGTAGCCAATAGATCTGTTTCAAAGAAAGAGTGCCCAGTAACATTAACTGAATTGAGGACACACATGGGTTCTAGGTAAGCTTTGTGAGTCAAACACTCTAAGGCCATTAAGACTGGAAGGGTAGTTCTGAGTGACTTGGAAGGGGATACCTGAGTGGTCTTTGAAATATTTCTACTGAATATTTGAAATATATTAATATATAACATATATTAAATATATATTATAAATATAAATTTGTACTTTATACAGATATTAAATATATATAACTACTGAATATTCTATTGCTCATCTGGAATTTGCTTCTTCTATAAACTGTCTCTCCACTTGGCTATAATATTCATGGCCCCAATTCCTTCACCTCTAAAAACATCATTGAATATTGGAATTTCATTAGACTTTAGATGCAACGGAAAGTGGTACATCCTAGTGCAGAAAAATAAATTAAAACAGAATATTAGACATCTCACATACTTTGCTTTCCATTATTAAAAATCTTTTTGCTACTGAGTAGTTTGCCTGCTTTCTCAACTATGATGTAAATATTCATTGTAGCTGTGGTTGTGTCAGTCAGCCGCCTTTCATAAATATCCCAGCTAAGCCACTCAACTCTTAGAACCTTGACTCAGCACTTCACTTCTCCACTCAAACTATCCTTTGCTCCTCTATCGGTTCCACTGTGGCTCCCAAACGGGCTCCTGACATCAAACCCTGAAATTTTGCTACCAATTCTAATACTACCTCAAATGATAGTAACAAATAATAATGCTGATAATAAGGGTTTTTTCCTGAATGTCATTAATTCCTCACAACAAACCTGTAATATAGGTATCATTCTACCAGTGAAGATAGAGATTATCAAGTGACATAACTGGAGATGACAGGGTTGGAATTAGAACCCAGGTCTGACATACTCTCGAGTCCATCTCAATCCTAAATTATCTATACCAGTAGCCTTGGGCTTACTGAAAAAGTCAGTCCTTTAAAGGAAAAAACCACCCTGAGGAGAGAATGAAACAATCCCCAGAAAAAGGTCAGGATGATGGTCTCTCTACCTGGCAGGCCACAAGTGGCCATGCTGAAATGAACAGTTGTATCCCCAAAATATGATTGCTTCAGTTCAACCTTGTTAGGGGAAAGTCAGTCCCTATGTTTTCCTACATTACTTTATTCTCTGCTCTAGGCTTATATACTTTTATTTGGACTTATTGTCTTATTTGGTTAATTTTGTCATTTTGTTTAGTAAATTTTGCTCGGGTTCCCAGGGGCCCTGGAACACACTGTGCCAAGAAATAAACATTATTAAAATGACAGCTATTAATGTAAACATTGCCAAGGGATAATTTGTAAGGGTGAAAGAAAAGCCAAATGTTGATTAGGGTATGGTTGCCAAAGACACAACATCATTACTGCTACCTTTCTTTTAAGTCCCTCTTCTGTGTGCTTTAGGAGAGCAAGTTAGGAGAGTCTTGTAAGATAGTTCTGGGAAGGGATATTTCACATCAAGTGCTCACAAATGGCTAGAGGCACAAATACAAATGCATAACTTACTGCAACTGTGGGAGCTTATCATTTCAGGTGTGAAATTATGAATTAATGCATCCCACAGTTATGTCAACAGACATTTTAGCTATATTGTCAGGCAGAGAGCAGAAGGGCTCAACTGCCAACAAACTACTTTTGAAATGTTCATTTATGTAGAAACCTGGATCATGACCCAGAACGTACCTTTGGAAAATGAGTATCTCTTTTTACATGTCCTTCCTCATCTTTATCAATAAAGATCTTCCTCATCTTTACTGATAAAGATGAGGAAAGACATGTAAAGAAACAAAGGGTTTAGACCTTTGATGTTTGCAGAAAAAAAAAATGAAACAAATATGAAGTAGCTTCACATAAGCATGAAAGAGGATTGTACAGGAGGCATGTAGGATCTTTCATAGTTCCGTTCCTTCCCTAGAAGCAGAACTTTAGGGAGGACAAAGAAAGAAAAAGAAGAACTGCCTATTGGTAGTTGCACTCTGCCTTGTTTCTTTCTCTTTTTTATGATGATTGAAGAGTGTACGCATGGAGCTAGGAAGAAGAGGGGGCACATGAGAAACGAAGCAAGAGAATGGTTTTGGAAAGGTTTAGGCATCCTTAAAATGTAGAGGAAAAATTAAAGGCTCAAGAGAGAACATAAGATGTTCTATCATTGACACTTTAAACACTACCTAGAGAGTCTTCCTCAAATATTAAGAGATGTTTCCCATCTTGGACCTGATCTTATCACTTCCTAAAAATATACTCATGAGCTGAAGGAGAAATTAACTTTGGCTTAACACCAAAATCCCTGTGGGGTTTAGCAAACCTGTGGATGCCCAAACCCACAGCAAAGGTCTGCCATGAACTTGGCAAGTGACACTGATGCCTCGTATGTACACCAATCACATGAGTATCTTGTTGAAAAGGCAGATTATGCTTCAGTTTGTGGTAGAACCCGAGATTCTGCATTTCTAGCAGGCTTGTAGATGATGTTAATGTTGCTGTTCCCCGGACACAGTTTGGACGGCAATGATTTAAAGAATCCGCTTTAAAGTCAAACTATCTGAATGTGAAACCTGCGTTGAAGAATATCAACATACGTCTCTCCTTGTAATTTTGGCCCTTTGGCTCTGACTAATAACAATTAAAAGGGATCATTTGACCACTGGAAGGAAACAGAGATTTTGGTGTTTGTATAGTATCACCCACGCTTTGAATTTCAAGTTATGATGTTCTTTTAGGATAGATATGGCTGACTTTATAATGTTCAAAAACAACTTTGAAAAGATATTATTGCTTCAAAATTATAATTCCCAATTTCCCCCACCAATTACAGCTTTTTTCCCAGCACACCACCACAACTATCTAAATGTATTTTACAGAATAGGTTTGGGGAGGTAAAGGCAACCTGTTCTGGATATAAATCTTGCTCCTGGAATTCTCTTCTGTTCTAAAATAACTGATCATGATTTTTCTAAGTTCTGGGGTACATGTGCAGGATGTGCAGGTTTGTTACATAGGTAAACCTGCTCCATGGTGATTTGCTGCACTTATCAACCCATCACCTAGGTATTAAGTCATTCATGCGGCCAAGAAATACATGAAAAAAAAGCTCAACAACACGGATCGTTAGAGAAATGTAAATCAAACCACAATGAGATACCATCTAACGCCAGTCAGAATGGTAATTATTAAAAAGTCAAAAAACAACAAATGCTGGCAAGGTTGTGGCAATATAGAAATGCTTTTACACTGTTGGTGTGAATGCAAAATAACTGATCTTTATATGAGTAAAGCCTGAGTTTCCTTATAGACAAAATAAAAATATTTTGATGTGATTTGAAAGCTAAATCATATTGTTAATGTAAAGCATTTACCTCACTGTCTAGCATACAACAAAAACTCAATAAATGGCTTGTTATAATAATATTCTGTGTAGCATTCCTTATTAAAAAATTAATTTTAATTTTTGTGAGTGTTTAGTAGGCATGGGGTACCTGAGATGTTTTAATACAGGCATGCAATGCACAATAATCACATCATGAAGAATGAGGTATCCATCCCCTCAACTATTTATCCTTTGTGTTACAAACAATCCAGTTATACTCTGTCATTAGTTGAACATAGGCAGAAGACAGGTGGTAATCATCAGATGGCTTGTGCAAAAGAAATAAGAAGCTTAAAGAAGAGCCCAGTTTTTTTCTAGTTCAGATGGTAAACTGAGTCTACTGTACACCCACCTACCTTCCCAAGGATCTTCCAACTCTCAAGAAGCTGGTCTCATGGTCCAAACTTGGAAGCACTACCTGGATTTCTCTAATAGAAGGACTCATAAGAGGAGCAGAGGACTTTTTAATCCAGTCAGCATGTATGATGGCTGAAAATTTGCTCCCTGTGCTTGAGAAATGGTTTTAGAAATAACAAAAACAGGCTGGGTGCAGTGACTCACGGCTGTAATCCCAGCACTTTGGGAGGCCGAGGCAGGCAGAGCACTTGAGGTCCGAAGTTCGAGACCATTCTGGCCAGCATGGTGAAACCCCGTCTCTACTAACAATACAAAAAATTAGCCGGGCATGGTGGCACTCGCCTGTAGTCCCAGCTACTCAGGAGGCTGAGGCATGAGAATGGCGTAAACCCGGGAGGTGGAGCTTGCAGTGAGCCGAGATTGTGCCACTGCACTCTAGCCTGGGCGACAGAGTGAAACTCCATCCAAAAAAAAAATGAAAAGAAAAGAAAAAAAGAAATAATGAAAACAAACTTATATGGGGAAAAAAAGAAAGAAAAAACCCTGAGTTTATAATACAGCCTGAAGCTATAGGACTTCTTCTTTGCCAACTCAGACTTGAGATAAAAAATCAAACAATCTACAAAACACTCAGTTTTCATGAGTTCAATTAAAGCCATGGATGCCCAAATGTACAGACTATTCTGCTTTGTGCAGTGATTAGATTGCTCTTGTTCACATGTAATCTGTTTTTACTACTTTTTCAACATTCAGCCAAATTCTTTACTTGTGTTCAAAATGCAGGAATTAATTTGATGCTGTACATATTTTCTCCTAGTTCTTTCAGTTAAGCACTCTGACTAATCTTTGCAGAAGAGGAGATTAATGTAAAAGAAATGATGAAACATTTGACTGATATTAGTTGCTGTCATTCTTCATGAAGTACCGCTGAGTCACCTTCTTAAAGCCCTGCAAACAGAATAGAATGGGCTATGATGATAGTCCATGTCCCATAATAATAAGAGGAAATGTAAACGGGAAAAGGCTTTTTTTTTTTTTTTTTTTTGCCAGAACAAACAGAGCAATATGCACATCTCCATCTCTCAGCTTTCTGTAGTTTCTCCAGGGGCTCAGTCCAATTATTTATTTCATATTAATCACTGTGCAGTTAATGTGGAAACTTTCCACTTTCTGTTGTCAGGTAGACCAAAAGACACATATTTCTTTGGATACTCTACAATATCCAGGGAAATAAAAATAATACCTTTTGTGTGTATTACACTTTATTCTTTTCAAAGTCGGTTTACATTTTAGCTCCTTTGACTCTCAAGAAATCTCTTAAATGCTCAAGCCATGTGCACACCTTAGTAACTAGTGTTCCACTTTGTACCTAATAGGTAATCAAAACAATAAAAGAAATGAAGCACAGGGATGTAGGATGGAAGAAGACAAATACGTAACGGCAACAGTTAGATGAGTTCCCATTTCTCTCGACAACTTGCTTCAATGCTAAGAGATACTCAGACTTCAATAGCTTATAAAAGATTTAATTGAATCACTCTGATCCAGAGAACTACAAGTAAGGGTATGTGCTAAAAGGCCACATCAATAATAAATTGAAAATATTTATAGCACTTGTATTTTCAGATAATATTGCCTTCAGATTTTTTGTAAAGCAATCAAATAACACAAGTTAATTTAGTAACTGGTTTTCTCATTATTTGGAGAACTGTTTTAGGTCAATGTACCTCAACCTATAATTTTTAAAATGCATTAAAAGGATAATGTGTATTGGTTCTTCCTCAGATTTATACAAAATGTAATATTTTAGAGAAATGATTTTTGCTTTAGAAGTTGATAATTTAGATTCAATCCCCTTTGAAGCATATATGGATATGGCTTCCTCAGGCATTCCTTTCATAGAATTGCTAACCATTCTTTTAGTAATGTTTTCATGTGTATTGTATTTTTAGAAGAGCTATGCTCTTATATTAGAGTTACCAATCACTTTCTCCAGTACCATATAGCCTCGTTTCAGAATCTGTATGTGCCATTAAATATCCCATGCAATATGATAGATGAACCCAATCTCTCTGGACATAGGTGATTAGAATAGAGTGGCCCTTGACTAGATTATCTGTCCCATGTTTTTAAAATAGTGCCTATAACACTGAGTAAGTTGTTTTTAAAAGACAGGTTCAGGAGCTGGGGCTACCCCTTTTGAGCAGCCACAGTTGGCCATGAGTCAAGAGATGAGTTGAGAGAGGAGAACGAAGGGGAGGGTAGAATTAAAAGACGATGGGGTAAATCCCACTTACTATTTCCTACTTGATTAACACATTAAAAGGAGGATAATCCATTTAATGCGTTGTTTAATTCTATTTGCTAGTATTTTGTCGATAAATGTTGCATCTGAGTTCATCAGGGAAATTGGCCTATCATTTTCTTTTTCTATATTTTTACTATCTGGTTTTTGTATCAGGGTAGTGCTGGCCTTGTAAAACGAATTAGAAAGTAATATTTCCTCTTCAACTTTTTGTATTAGGTTTGCGCAAAAGTAATTGCAATTTTTGTCATTACTTTCAATGGCAAAAACTGCAATTAATTCTGCCCCTATCTAATAACAATTTGAGGAGGATTGGTATTTGGGTCCTTTCAATGTTTGGTAGAATTCAGTTGTGAAGTCATCAGGTCCTTGGCTTTCCTTTAATGGCAGACTTTTATCACTGACTCGATCTCCTTCCTCTATTGATCTATTCAGATGATCTGTTTCTTCATGATTCAGTCTTGATAGGTTTTGTGTGCCTAGGAATTCACCCATTTCTTTTAGGTTGTGTAGATGTCCTTAGAAATAAACCATATTAATAGAATTATAGAGTTGGGGGTTGAAAAACTTTACTGAATCAAATATAATGCCCTATCTAATTCTGTAAATCCTTTTATGCCAACTAGAATCATTCAGTACAACCTGACAGCTTGAAGTTTATTTTTTTTTAACTACAATATGTTTTAGAATATAAAGCAAGTCTGAGGTTTTCATCTGAGTAATAGAATAGATTATAGACTTTGGAAGCAGACAGACTGAGCTTGAGCCTTGGTGCCACCACTTACTGCTGTTTTGTTTTGAGGAATTTACTTAGTCTACCTCAGTCTGGATTTCTTCATGTAAAAACTGAGTTAATGACAGTTCCAGCTTCTTAAAGTTGTCATAAGAAATGCATGAGGAAATAAATATGATGGTCTAACAAATAATAAGTGGCAAATAGCTGCTGCTTTTTTGGAGAGAGGAAAATGGTTGGAGATCTTCTATATATGATATAAACCTATAGAATCTAAAGCATCATGATGTCACCATACATACAGCAATCTGTGGCTCACAAAGCACTTTCATGGTGTATTATAACATTTCTGTCTCTTCATTCACTTACTTAGCTTTTCACAAACATCTGTTAGATGCCTGCCATATGCCTGATTCTAAGCTACTCACTGAGAGAGGATTCAGTTATGGAAATAATACATATAGTCTCTGCCCTCCTGCAGCATACAGGCCCTCTGATACAGATTTGGCCAGTTTTATTTTTTATTTTCTTTATTTTTAAGATGAAGAAAATGAGGGCTAGAGCATTTAAGTAACTTGTCCAAAATCACAACAGTTGGAGAGGGTGATGCCAGCATTGAATTCCCAGTCTGATTCTAGGGATAGAGGAAGAATTGTTCTCTTTAGGTCTGTGGAGGATTCTCTGCTTTTAGAACTGAGATGCCTTAGACAGAATTAGAATAAGTTATGGTTCTACTGAATATATTTTTACTGATTTAGTTTTATTTGCCTCAGGGCTAAAGCCAAGCTGGAGCTATGATTCATAAGCCTCATTTTCCATATGTTTGACTTGGGATTTTCTCTAGACAGCAGTTGATTAGCCACTCTTGTGATTTTTAGCTCACTGTTGATAACTTGACCCAATTTCAATTGATTTCTATTAGCTTTAAGCTCTCTAGAGAAAGAAGCAGAACTCCATTGAGAGACTCCAATGCAGCCAAACATTCTCAGCTTCAACCAAACCAACCATCTCCATGTGCGAAGCCTGGTGTCAATGCTGCCTGCAGGCTGCTTTAGATGTGAAGACCCCCTAGTTCTTCAACAAATAATACCCAATACTTGATTAACATATTAAAAGGTAGATGATCCTTTTAATGTGTTGTTGAAAAGAGTGATAAGTTTCCAAATCTCGTACTGCTATAGATCTAATGATAATGAAGTTCTGGATTATAGTTTTACCATGCAAATATAGGTGAACTTTCTAGCATTTGTATCATTTATTTCTGGCTGGTCACAATGGTTCATCCCTGGACTCCCAGCACTTTGGGAGGCCATAGGGGGAGGATTACTTGAGGTCAGGAGTTCAAGACCAATCTGATCTATGTAGGGAGACCCCTATCTCTATAAAAAATTAAACCATTAGCTGGGCATGATGGTGCATGCCTGTAGTCCTAGCTACCTCTGGAGTCTGAGGCAGGAGGACTGCTTAAGCCCAGGAGACTGAGGCTGCAGTGAACCATGATTGAGCCACTGCACTCCAGCCTGGGTAACAGAGAGAGACTGTGTCCCTAAAAAAACAAAAAACAAAGGCAAAAACAGAATGCTCCTCTGCTTAATGCCCTTGGCAGATCTCTACTGCAAATGGAGAAAATCTAACTTCCTTAGCATAGATCTAAGATTTTCATGACCTGGACTTCACACTCTTTTAGAGCCTCATTTTTCATTAATTTCCCCACATTTTCTATGGTTCAAAACAACCAAAATTTCTATGATCCTGCATCCTCAGACATGTTCTGGTGTCTCACATTTCTCCTCCTAAACTGTTTATGTCTGTAAACATTGTCTTTCTGTTGTTGTTATTATTATTACTAGTACATGCTATGGCTTCTTTATATGAAATTTTCAATGAAAGAATGAGATCCAAAGCATTTATTTAGGAAGAATATCAATAGATGCCAAATGTCATAAGCTCATCTCCTCTCCCACCTCATTTTTATTTAATTGGCATGTACTTGTTTTAATGCAAACAAATAGAATGCTATTTATAAGAAAGGCAGGTTATTGTAAAAGGAAATCAATGTGAGGTCAGATTCGGTGGCAAAATGGGAAATTTACCAGGTTGAACTGGTTGGCATATTCTGCTTCAAATTGTGCTGCCTAGTGTGACTCTGATGGAATTTTGCAAGACTGATGAGCATCCAGGATAGGTAAGTGAAGGCCACCGTAGTAAAAGTTATTAGATATCTAAGCTGTGAACTAAATGAGTGTTGGGTTTTGGGGACACCCAAACAGCTTCCCACCTCTAACCAAAACCTCTAACCAAATTGTGCTTTTTTGTACAACATATCTGAAGTTGGGAGAAATTTACATCCTATATCAACTACTTTTGACAATACTTCTAAGAACAATACAGTTTCTCTTGGAATAGTGTAATTGCAGGATGGTTTGCATCAAGGACATCTCAAATTTAATCTACTGGAATCTATCTTAAGCATAATTATAACAGAAACGAGAGTTTATGACACTGTGCTGCAATGAGTGATCTTAAGGTAAATCTTATAAATACAGATTCCCAATAAGCTACAAATATTCATCAAGCATCCAGAAACGTACATATTTTAGTGTTCATTTGCAGTGATCTAGTCTATGAGAGAAAAGATGCTTTGCAAATCTGTCAACCATGTCCCCTTAAAACCTCTTTAAAATAATTATATTCAGCATTTAAAACTATTCACATTGAAATGTGTAAACTGAAAAGCATTTTGATTAATGAGACTATTATGTAGACAACTGCAGTATAGTAAATTTAATAATCTCAGATGCCTTAATAGGATATGATGTTGGCTGCATTAGCATTTATTCTTTTTTTCATCTTTCTTAAAATGGCCATCCATTTCTGTTCAAAGTCTATAAGACAGGTATAAATAT
The DNA here is from genome assembly GCF_047675955.1 of Chlorocebus sabaeus. Classification (NCBI taxonomy): domain Eukaryota; kingdom Metazoa; phylum Chordata; class Mammalia; order Primates; family Cercopithecidae; genus Chlorocebus; species Chlorocebus sabaeus. Next base: position 36,980,815 of record NC_132926.1, on the reverse strand, counting down.
TTCAAAGTTAATACTACATTAGATTATCTTACTTCCTAGCTAACTCAATATTCAAGGTAGAAACAAACAATACTTCACCAACAAATACTAAGTAAGCATCAGCATAAGGTAATTGTAAGAATTTTAAAGAAAAGAGTAGAACTTAATGAGTTGGCTCTAGAAGCAGATGGCCAGTATTGAAATCCTGCTCTGGAACATACTAAGGGCACTCTTGGGAAACTTACTTAATTTCACCGAGACTCCATTTCTTCATCTTTAAAATAAGGAGATAATAATGGTGCCTACCCCATAGAGTTGTTGTAAGGATTTAGTAAGTTAATCCTCAACATGTAAAAGCTGGGAAGAGTGACTGGCACATAGTAATTACTTGCTAAATAACAGCTATTATTATTACGACCCAAAACAAAAGCAGAATTGTTTTATTGTTTGGAGAAACATAAATAAGTTTTTGGCAGGGGGAAAAATCATATATGAGACATACTATTTTTCAGAACCTAAGATATAGATTACCTGTGTTTAAATACCACTATGTTTTCCCTGTATTACTAGTATGGCTTTATAACTGATACTGCAGTCTTACCTCTCCCTAAGCCACTCTACAGAGGCACTCAAGCAGAGTGGTCCTTTCTAACTTAGGTCTGTTTAGATCTGTTTCTTTAGATGACTCCAACTTCCCTTCCCCCTCACTATGTCACAGTTATTGTTTTCTAATGGGAACACACTCTGATCCACTCCCATCACCCCTCCCCTTCAACACCTGCCCCATATAGTTACACAAATTCATCTAGACAACACAAATCTGTTATTTGGGTCCAAACCTCACAACTTGTCCAGAAACTCTTCTCTGATCCTTTTAAGATTTGACTACAGGAACCTTCATCTGTGCCCTGTGGCACGTGGGGCATCTCTGAATAAAGCTAGATCACTGACATATCATATGATAATACTGAGTTCACTTTCCTAGCTAAACTCTAAACAACGAGGGGCAACAAAATTGAGCATACTGTAAATAATCATGTTTTATTTTCAATTGAAAGTTCAATGGAATATTTTTAAAAGAAAGATGTCATATTATTAATATTTGCTTAATATCTATGTTTTAAAATGACCTACCTAATGGTTTTATAATGGAGTATAAAAGAGTAGTGTAACACAGACATAAAATATGGCTCATCAACATACAGCTCAAACCCAATGTTCTCAATTAATTTTTCACCACATCCCCCTTAATCATTAAGACCTAACCACTCTGAATACTATGTAGTCCTCTGACACTAACATGACCTTCTATATGTGAAAACCTCTTAGCATTTACAGAAGATGCTCTTCTCCCCGGAATTCACTCTCCACATTTCTCTGCCTGATACAGAGACCTCCTCATCTACAGGCAGGTCAAATGTCTTCTGCCTAGCCAGATCTCAGAGCAAACCCTGCTTTCTCCTTACATATCTCTTTCCAAAAGAGTTATTCAGGACTCTATTAATATTAATCCATACCTGTGCTGTCTAATACTGTAGCCATTGGCATATGGAGCTAATTAAATTGAAATTAATAAACATTGAATAAAATTCAAAATTCAATTACTCGGTCACAATAGCCACATTTCAAGTGTTCAGTAATTACAAGTGGCTAGTGGCTACCATATTGGACAGTGAAGAGTATTTTCAAGTTCTATCAGAAGTACTGGTCTATACCTTGTGCCTAGTAAATTGTCACATAATAGGCACTCAGTAATATGTCCATGATTGTTGAATAAATAAATGATAAATGAATAGAAACAATTAGTATCTCTAATATAATCACTGCAGCTGTCAGAGTTTGGGGAGGAAACAAACTTCAACTTAGCCATTCAAGTGAAGAGAGTTTAAATAAAGGATCTATTTCTGGACTATTGCATGGCAAAGGGAATAAACATGAGATGTTCAAGCAGTCAGAGAGAAGCAATGATGGAAGTCACTACAACTAAGAGAGTTGAAGGAACAAAGGATGAGGAAGTCCTGTTGCCCAGAACCTTGTGCGAGTTGATGCTGCAGAGAGACAGAGGACACCAGGAGAGTAATCACGGGGATGCACAGTCACTGCCAGAAAGTAGATGCTGGAGCAGGAAGAGAGGAAGGAAGAAAAACTCTGGTCCCTCTAATCTCTTGCCAGTGACTCATTGGCTAAACCCAACTTGAAGCCAGATAGTAAGTGGGAAATTCATTGATGTCATCCTCCCAGGGAAGAGAGCAAGGAAAGGAAGGGTGAAGAATGAGTCTATGGGGTAGAGAAGTAAAGAATAACATTCTTATTCATTATACAGCTTCATTTATTTATTTGCATATCTTTGTCACCCTCTACACTGGAAACTAAGAGAATGTGTCTGATTTACCCCCAGTGCATACCACAGTGAACGACCCAGTGGGTATTCAATCATTCATGTTGAATAAATGAAGTAATCTTAATCCTTCCTATATTGGGTGGATGTCTTCAGAAGTTGGGGTTGCAATTTGTGTGGATTGCTTGTCTTCATATTATTATGGTAAATACATGGACTTCAAATCTTGGAATTATTTGACAAAATAAAAATAATCATATATATTTTAACCATTGAAGCCTTGCTTTCGGGTTTTGACACGATTGTCAATATATCCTCTGTCAGGCTTAGCAAATATGTCTTTTTCATTTTCCTTGGCATACATCTTATCCTGATATCATAAGCAACTGACAACTCAGTCCCCAACAGAAAAGTATGATCAAACACTCAACAAAAGCAACACTTTCGTGAACAATAGGCATGATATGCTATCAGATCTCCTGGCAGAATTTCTGAGAAAATGGATTGAGTCAAAAAGGAGCACCAGACCATGAAAATGGCTTAAAAACAACATAACAGAGAACCTGGGTAACAAATGCAGAGGACTGGGTGATGTTTCATGGATCAACAAAAATATATTTCATTTTGGCTTTATTTTCTGTTTGGCAGAATGTCAAACATGAAGCAGAACTCCATATAATTACCAATATGCTGTCATCACACTTAAGTTACTTTTATATAATCTTAAAGAACTCAAGTTCTGCCTTCTATCAATTTTAACTTATGTGATATCTTAGCAAACTCCCATTACATAATCAGACTCCTTCACACCATCTATGTCAAGCTTCCATAATTTCCATAATTCAATTTGAGGTACTAGTTTGAGAGAGATAAGAACTTCCACCTTTCTCACTGATGATGTTAATAAGGGCTCTGATTTGATGGTCACAAGCCTAGAGGCCTGTTATTTAATTGGGTTTTCTGTTCAATTTCCAGGGAGTGAATGGAGCCATCCTGTCTCAAAAAGAATGTTCTATCAAGTTTAAGGTAAGAGCAAAAATTCGAAGTTTTCTGAAATTCTTTTGAACAAACTGTTGTATTTGTGTGTTAAGTACTAACTCAATCCTCTAGAGTTATTCTATATTATCTAAGAATGTCCACGTACCATGGCATAACTGAGAAAATGATTCTGGAGACAGACTGCCTAGGTTCAAAACCTGTCTCTACCACTTACTGCTGTGAGGCAATAGTAAGCCCGTTACCTACCTGAGTTTCACTTTCCTCATTAGTAAAACGAGGATAATAGTAGTACCATTAAGTAATTTCAAGGCATTTAGCCTAGGTCCTACAACAATGAGAGTCAGGTGGCCTGGCAAAACTCCAACAGGCCTGTGCACCAGGAATGCACACAGAGATGGAGACACAGAAGTCCATGCCATTTTCAGCCAGGAGGAGCCTGGCTCTTCCTCCTCCCGTGTGAAAACTGGGATTCAAACTGCAAGGTAGGAAGCTCTCTAGCAGGGATTCTGGCTTTCCAGAGAGTCCCTGTTTCCCTTTTTCCCCTTTTCACTCAGCAAATCCCTGCTTTACTCACCCTTCAAACCATCCACAAGCCTAAACTTTTGTGTCCATGAGACAAGGACCCCATCTTTAGCTGAACTAAGGAAAAGTCCTACAACAACAGTGTTCCATAAATGTTAGATATTACTCTTTTTTTAAATTTCTAACTACTGGAAAAAAACAAACAAACCAAAAAAAAGCTAGTCCATAGTCCCTTTAACTTAAGAGCTTCTATCTCTCCTTCCACTTTCAGCCCATGTGATCCAGCAGATGTGCCCAGGAGAAACATTCCATAAACAAACAATTTGCATAAAATCATCTGTGCCTCTTCAGACTTGTACAGATACTCAGTTTGGTCTCTATTCAAATTTCAAGCTCAAGTTCCTGCCAATTTTATGTTATCAAAACAGGCTTTCTCATCTTAGAAGCTTCATAAAATGATCTGTTGCTTAAAGATTGCTCACCCTTGCAGGGAAATATCAAAACTTAATCCCAAATCAAAGGTACAGAAAGTGGTTCTATTTTGCGTTTGGAAGTCTGAGTAAGGAAGGCAATTCGGGGCTTGTCATACTTCAGTAATTGGTGGTAAAACTAGCCACAACACTTATCCAGTCACTGACTTGGCTCCTCAATATGGCAGATATACAGCAGAATAAGAAACAAACTCAGCTTCCTGGGATCCAAGCAACAACAGATGCTCTTCATTTGAATTATTCCTGAACATCGCCTCCTGAATTTATCATCTCTATTCATTCTCTACCTCACATGAAATTCTAATTTGCACTGGAAATCGCACTGGAAACCATGCTGCTCTGCAAGAGATTGGCTATTTTGTTGCCTTTCATTGAAGTGATAATGATTCAATATACGTAACAGGCAAACCCTCTCTGAGTCTCTGCACTGTTGCAGCAGTCAATTCCACTCTTCTCATTCCAAAAGAGAGATGAATATGACATTAATAGTTTATTGTTCCATTGGGACTTGAGAAATGAGCCATAATAACATTAATAAAGATAGATGAGCATCTAAAACATTTTACCACAATCAGATATTTTAATTTCATAAGTTAACCAAGAATATATGCCATCCTGGTGAAATTTGTTTTGAAGTCTTGTCTAGACTTTGATATTTTCTGTACTTTTTGAAGTCATTTAAAGTTTTTTTTAGCTTTTGTTATTAAAGGCATATGATTCTAAAAGACCCTGGGGTCCAGTTTGTAATGAAAAGAGCCATGAAAGGGAAATGATGAGAGAAAGACTCTCAAACGCAAAAGTGAAACAACATGGCAGGTTGAAAAAAATGAAATGTGTTTTCATTTGCGGGGTTTTAATCAATGCATTTCTTTGGCATACTTTGGCTGCAAGCAAATTTTGAAATAGGTTATTTGCATATAAGTTAAGGTCTATAAAATATTATCTTATATAGCAAAGTTGGAACAGTTTCTATTAACAGATCATAACTTAATAAGAATGGGACCATGTCAAGGAATTCTATAGATTCTTATCGCATGATGCCATGAAACATGCACAAGATTAAAAATTCAGAAACATGAATGCAAATCCCATAGGTTCTAGGATCTCAGAAAAGTCTCTGGATGTCCATTCATTCGTGAGAAAGCATTAAGTACCTTCTTTGTACGAAACATTGGTCTTGAGGAGTTGAATGGAAGAATGAATGGGACATAGAAACTGCAATCACAATTCCCTTAAGAAAACTGATAAGCATGATAACTTTTGTGTGATGTAATAAACCCTGTGTGTGGGCATCCTTCGAGCTGTTCACAGTTTCCTTCCAGGCAGATTGCACTTCCCACCCCCTGAGAAAATAGATGTGTCCATATGATTCGCTTTAACCAAGGAAAAATGAGCAAAAGTGACTTATTCTGGCAAGGAGACTTAAGTGCCAGTTTATGATTTCCTATGTTCCTTTCTCTCTGATATGCAATCATGGAAGTACTTGTCAAGATAGAATTTTCATCACCCTTAGTCTTTTTTGACCTAAACACTTCCCAAAATGATCTACCTCCCAACACAGTTGCACTGGGGATTAAATTTCCAATACATAAATTTTAGAAGGCACAGATTCAAACTATAGATGATAGAAAGACATATATATGTGTATCCATATATTTATTTGCAAATTATTATTTTTTTCTGAACTATTTGAGAGTAAGTTGGAAACACGATCTTCCTTTACACCCTTGCTTCACACACTAAGAATGATGACCTCCTCTTACATAACCAGAGTACAGTTATAAAACTGTATACTAACAAAATACCATTTTCTAGTTCATAGGCCACATCTAACAGTTTTCAGTTGCTCCAACAGTGACCTTTAAAGCTATTTTTCTGCTGGCCCAGGATCAAATTTAGGATCACACATTGCATTTAGTTGTCATGTCTTTTTTAATCTAGAAGCGTTTCTTAGCCTTTCTCAGTGTTCCTTGGCCTTGGTATTTTTGAAGAGAATATGAAGGTTATCTTGCAGACTGTCTCTCAATTTGAGTTTGTCTGATATTTTCTCACAATTACATGCAAGTTATCCATTTTCATTAGGAATGCCATCAAAGTGATGTTGTGTCCTTCTTAATGCATCACATCAAAGTTACGTGATATTGGTTTTCTAACATTGACATAAGCTTTGAACATTTGCTTCTGGTAGTATTTGTTGAATTTCTGCACTGTGGGGAAATATTATGGAATTAAGTAAATATCTTGTTCCCTGACGAATTTCTGCCACTAGGTTTAGTGTGCATTAATAATTGTCTAACTCCATCTGTCCATCTATGTTTATTAGTTGGTATTTAACTGTGAGAAACTTGCCTTCTTCCCCTTTATATGTGTGTGTGTGTGCGTATGTGTGTGTGTGTATATATATATATGCATTTATTTATTCACTCTTTCATTTGTATTCGATAGGCTATACTCCATTACTACCATTATTTATTTTGATGCTCAAATCATCCCAAATTTAGTCAATGGGACTCCCTTCAGCTAGCTTCTGTGTTTTTCTGGTCCATCATAATTTTACCATGTCCTTACTTGCTAGCAGACAATATATTATAAGTTCATCTTGTACTTATTCTGCCCTAGCTCTAGAATCAGACTTTTATCCAGGATCCTTAGTTCATTTTAGTGGAGAAGTATATTTAGAAACCAAGGTTTAAGTATATTATGTCCTGATTGCTTTTGAGATATCATGAAAACATACTCTGCAAGATTTTAATCTTCTGAAATTAAGATTTCTTCTTTGGGTAATAATAGAGAAACTGGGACTATGCTTGCCCTGTTTTCACAAATAACTAGAAAAATGAAAAATATATATATATAAAGCAATTATTTTTTGACACTGGACAACCACCAATACAGGACTCAGATCCCTGAGAGAGGTAAAACCCACGAGACGAGACCTTCATCATTTTAGCTTCTTTGAAGATCCTTGCCATACCTTGGTATAGAAAGAGGAATTGCAGGCAAAGCCCAGCAGTTTTGTTAAGTAAAGAAGACACAGGGGCCAGGCGCAGTGGCTCACGCCTGAAATCCCAAGCACTTTGGGAGGCCAAGGTGCGCTGATCACCTGAGGTCGGGAGTTTGAGACCAGCTTGAACAACATGGAGAAACCTTGTCTCTACTAAAAATACAAAATTAGTCAGGTGTGGTGGGGCATGCCTGTAATCCCAGCTACTAGGGAAGCTGAGGCAGGAGAATCTCTTGAACCTGGGAGGTGGAGGTTGCTGTGAGCCGAGATCTCACCATTGCACTCTAACCTGGGCAACAAGAGAGAAACTCCATCTCCAAAAAAAAAAAAAAAAAAAAAAAGAGCGAGAGAAAGAAAGAAAGAAGAAAAGAAAATGTAGATGAAAGTTCAGGGAAACCAATGTGGCTAGAATTGTGTGTCAAAGTTATAGACAAAAGGGCTACAGAATTCTGTGTGGGGGTCTCCTCGAGAAGAGGAGATCAGTTACAAACTCAAGAAGATCAACAAATTTCAGGCATGATACACACAAATAAAACTATACCAGAACACTTCATAATCAATTTTCCTAAAAAAAGTGAGGAATCAAAAAATTTGAAATTAGCCAGAGGAACAAAAAGGGACAGTGCCTGCAGAATAATGAAGACAAGGAAATGACAGGCTTCTTATCAAAAAGTATGTGAGCTAGAAGACAATAGAAAAACACTGTAAAATCAAGAAAAAAAAAAAACTGTCATCTTAGAATTTTAGATCTATCAATGTCCTTCAAAAATAAAGACAAAATAAGGTAAGTTTTCAGGAATAAAAGTAGATACAATATCTCATATTCTTACCTGTACTATCAGGGTAAAGAAAGTTTGTGGTGTCAAGTGAAAATGATACCAGATGGAAACTTTATCTACATAAACGACTGAAGAGCTCCAAAACATTGTACATGCACTTTTTCCTCATATATATTTCATTAAAATGTATTTTTAAGTTAACTGGTTATTTAAGTCAAAAATAATACTAATGAGTTTGGCATTTATATTATTGGTAGAAATAAAATGTATGACACCAATAGCACAAATGATAGAAAAAGAGAAATGGAAATACATCATCAAAAGATCTTTACATATTAGTTATATTACTGAAAAGTAGAATATTATTTGGAGGTAGTATAATAATGTAGAGATGCATATTGTAAATCCTATAGAAACCTTAAAAGCCATCTAAAAAAGTATGCATAAAAATCCAATGGTGAGGAATACTAGGAAAGATGGCAGATAGGAGACAGGGCTGACGTTCAGCTCCCACTTGGATGGACAGAACAGCATGTGGAGACTCACAGTGTGGGCTTTCACTCCAGGAACCACCACAGAAGCACACCAGAAAATCCAAAAGAATTAACAGATCTTTGGAAGAAGTGGCAGGCCACTGCAAATTCCTCAAGGCAGGTGAAAAACTCTGCTGCTGTCTTCAAAGCACCACCTCCTGGCTAGAGGCCGACCAACTCTGGACATTTCAGCAACTCATGACAGAATAACCGTGCTTCAAAGAAGGAGAAAAGAAGAGGTAATTCCACATTCTGGCTAACCAGTGGTCCCAAGTCTGTCCACGTGACAACTTCGCTGCTAGTGAACATTTGAGAAAGCCAGCACACTAAACATATTATATACAACCAAGGATGCCCCACACAGTCTACTTCACTTCCCTGCCGTCTCCACAAGAGCAGGTGCTGGTATCCATGGCTTGGAGACCTGAAGACAGATTGCATCACAGGACTCTTTACAGACATTTCCCAGTACTAGCTCAGTGCCTGGTAGCCTGGCTGGGTGGCTAGACCAGAAAGGCAATCACAATCCTGCATTCTGGCTCACAGGAAGCCCCATCCCTAGGTGAAGGGGGAGTGTGCCACATCAAGGGACCATCCTATGGGACAAAAGAATCTGAACAGCAGCTCTTGAGTTCCAGATTTTTTCACTGAAATAGTCTACTCAAATGAGAAGGAATCAGAAAAGTAATTCTGATGATACGACAAAACAAAGCTCTATAACACCCTGAAAAGACCACACTAGCTCCCTAGCAATGGATCCAAACCAAGAAGAAACCTCTGAATTGTCAGATAAAGAATTCAGAAGGTTGATTATTAAGCTACTCAAGTATATACCAGAGAAAGGTGAAACCAACATAAAGAAATTACAAAATATATACAATATGAATGAAAAATGCTTCAGAGAAATAGATATCATGAAGAAAAAACTAATCACAACTTCTGGAAATAAAAGACACACTTAAAGAAAGAAAAATGAAGGGGAAAGTTCAATAATAGGATTGAATAAATAGAAGAAAGAACTTCAGAGCTAAAGGAAAGGACTTCAAAGGCTTTCAAATGAAGACAAGGCTTTCACATTAACCCAATCAGACAAATACAAAGAAAAAAGAATTTTAAAAAATGAACAAAGCCTTCAAAAAATTTGAGGTTATGTTAAATCGCCAAATGTAAGAATAATTGATTTTCCTGAGGAAGAAGAGGAATCTAAGAATTTGAAAAACATATTTGAGAGAATAATCAAGGAAAACTTCCCTGGTCTTGCTGGATATCTAGACATCCAAATACAAGAAGCTAAAGGACACCCAGGAAATTCATTGCAAAAAAAATCATCACCTAGGCACATAGTCACCAGGTTATCTAAAGTCAAGATGAAGGAAGGAATCTTAAGAGCTATGAGGCAAAAGCAGCAGGTAACTTGTAAAGGAAAACCTATCAGATTAACAGCAGATTTCTAAGCAGAAATCCTACAAGCTAGAAGGGATTGGGGTTCTATCTTTAACCTCTTAAAACAAAATAATTTCCAGTCAAGAATTTTGTATCCAGCAAAATTAAGCTGTTAAGCTTCATAAATTAAGGAGAGATAAAATCTTTTTCAGACAAACACATGCTGAGAGAATTCACTACTACTAAGCCAGCACTACAAGAAATGCTAAAAGGAGATCTAAATCTCAAAACACACCCTCAAAACACACCAAAATAGGACCTCCTTAAAGTATATATCTCACAGGACCTATAAAACAATAACATAAGGACAAAATAACAAGGTATTCGGGCAACAACTAGCACAATGAATAAAACAGTACTTCACATAGCAAAACTAAAATTGAACGTAAATGACCTAAATGCTCCATTTAAAAGATACACAATGGCAGAATAGATAAAAATCCACCAACCAATTATCTGCTGTGTTCAAGAGGCTAACCTAACACATAAGGAGTGACATAAAATCAAGGCAAAAGAAGTGGGAAAAAATATTCTATGCAAATGGACACTAAAAGTGAGCAGAAGTAGCTATTCTTATATCAGACAAAACAGACTTTAAACATACAATAGTTAAAAAAGACAAAAATGGACTTATGTAATGATAAAAGCACTGCTCCAAAAGGAAAATATCACAATCCTAAATCTGTATTCACCTAACACTGGAGGTCCCGAATTTATAAAGCAATTATTACTAGACCTAAGATATCAGATAGACAGCAACATAATAATAGTGGGGGACTTCAATATTCTACTGACAGCACTAGACAGCTCGTGAAGGCAGAAAGTCAACAAAAAAACAATGGACTTAAACTATACCCTAGAACAAATGACCTTAACAGGTATTTACAGAACATTTTACCTAACAACTGCAGAATATACATTCTACTCATCAGTATATGGAACATTCTCCAAGGCAGACCATATGATAGTTCACAAAACAAGTCTCAATAAATCTAAGAAAATCAAAATTATATCAAGTACCATCTCAGACTACATGGAATAATATTGGAAATTAACTTCAGAAGCAACCCTCAAAACTATGCAAACACATGGAAACTAAATAATCTGCTCCTGAATGATCTTTGAGTCAACAATAAAATCTAGATGGAAATTTAAAAATTATTTGAACTGAATGATAATAGAGACACAACTTATCAAAACCTCTGGGACACACCAAAAGTGATGGTAAGAGGAAAGTTCATAGCCTTAAATGCCTACATCAAAAAGTCTGGAAGACTACAAATAGACGATTTAAGGTCACACCTCAAGGAACTAGAAAACAAGAATAAACCAAACCTAAACCCAGCAAAAAAATAAAAATAAAATTAAAAACAAACAAAGATCAGAACAAAACTAAATGAAATTGAAACAAACAAAAAGATTAAAAGCTGGCTGGTTCTTTGAAAAAATAAACAAAATTGATAAACTATTAAGAAGATTAACCAAGAAAAGAAGATGCAAATAAAATCAATTACAAATGGAATGGGAGATATTACAACCAAAACCACAGAAATACAAAAGATCAGTTAAGGCTACTATGAACACCTTTACACACACAAACTAGAAAATCTAAAGGAGATGGATAAATTCTTTGAAATATACAACTCTCCTAGACTAAATCAGAAAGAAACAGAAACTCTAAGCAGACCAATAATAAGTACCAAGATTGAAACAGTAATTTAAAAATTGCCAACAACAACAAAAAAGTCCAGGATAAGATGGATTCACAGCTGATTTCTATCAGGCATTCAAAGAAGAGTTGGTACTAATCTTACTGATACTATTCCAAAAAATAAAAAGAGAAAATATTAGCTAACTGAATCCAATAGTATATCAAAAAGATAATACATCATGATCAAGTGGGTTTCATACCAGAGATGAAGAGATGGTTTAACTTACACAAGTCAATAAATATGAAACACATCACATAAACAATTAAAGAAAAAAATGTAGATTATCTTGATAAATGCAGAAAAGGCACTGGAAAGAATTCAGCATCTGTTTATGATTAAAACCCTCAGCAAAATCCGCATAGAAGAGACATACCTCAAGGTAATAAAAGCTATCTAGGACAAACCCAATGCCAATATTATACTGAATGGGAAAAAGTTGAAAGCATTCCCCCTGAGAACTGGAACAAGACAAGAATTCCCACTTTCACCACTTCTAATGAACATAATACTGGAAGCCCTAGTCAGAGCAATCAGACAAGAGAAACTAAAAAAAAGGGCATCCAAATTGGTAAAGAGGAAGTCAAACTATCACTGTTTGCTTATGATATGATCATATACCTAGAAAGCCTTAAAGAATCACACATAAAGTTCATAGATCTGATAAATAAATTTAGTAAAGTTTCTAGATACAAAATGAATGTACAGAAATCAGTAGCACTGATACACACCAACAGTGACCAAGCTGAGAATCAAATCAAGAACTCAACACCTTTTACAACAGCTTAAACAAAAAAATAAAATAAAATAAAATACTTAGGAATATACTTAACCAAGGAGGTAAAATATCTCTACAAGGAAAACAACAAAACACTGATGAAAGAAATCACAGATGATACAAACAAATGAAAACACCTTCCATGCTTGTGGGGTTGGATAGAATTAATATTGTAAAAAGAAATGTGGAAGCATCACATTGCCTGACTTTCTATTACAAGGCTATCATTACTAAAACAGCATGGTACGGGTATAAAAACAGGCACATAGACTAATGCACAGAATAGAAAACCCAGAAATAAAGCCAAATATTTGAAAACCCAGAATAGAGAACCCAGAAATACAGCCAAATACAGCCAACAGATCCTCAGCAAAACAAACAAAAATATAAAATGGGGAAAGGACACCCTATTCAACAAATGGTGCTGGAGTAATTGGCAAGTCACCGGTAGAGGAATGAAGCTGGATCATCATCTCTTACCTTGAACAAAAATCAACTCAAGATGGATCAAAGACTTAAATCTAAGACCTGAAACCACAAAAATTCTATAAGATAACATAGGAAAAACTCTTCTAGACATTGGCTTAGGTAAAGAGTTTATGATCAAGAATCCAAAAGCAAATGCAACAAAAACAAAGATAAACAGATGGGACCTAATTAAACTAAAGAGCTTCTGCATAGCAAAAGATAGAATCATCAGAGTAAAATTGACAACCCATAGAGTGGGAGAAAATATTTGAAACTATGCATCCTACAAAGAACTAATATCCAGCATCTACAAGAAACTCAAACAAATCAGCAAGAAAAAAAAAATTAATCCCATCAAAAAGTGGGCAAAGGACATGAATAGGCAATTCTCAAAAGAAGATATACAAATGGCCAACAAACATATGAAAAAATCCTCAAAATCACTATCAGATAAATGTAAATCAAAATCACAATGAGATATCACCTTACTCCTGCAAGAGTGACCATAATTTAAAAATTAAAAAACAAAACAAAACAAAAAAAAACAGATGTTGATGTGGATGTGGTGAAAATGGAACATTTTTACCATGTTGGTGGGAATGTAAATTAGTACAACCACTATGAAAAAGAGTATGCAGATTCCTTAAAGAACTAAAAGTAGAACTACCATTGTATCCAACAATCCCACTACTGGGTATCTACCCAGAGGAAAACAAATCATTATATGAAAAAGACTCTTGCACACACATGTTTATAGCAGCACAATTCACAATTGCAAAAACATGGCACCAGCCTAAACACCCATCAACCAACGAGTGAATTAAAAAAATGTGGTACATATATACTAAGGAATACCACTCAGCCATACCAAGAAACAAAATAATGGCACTTGCAGCAACCTGAATGGAGTTGAAGACCATTATTCTAAGTGAAGTAGTTCAGGAATGGAAAACCAAATATTGTATCACTCATAAGAGGGAGCTAAGCTATAAGGTTGCAAAGGCATAAGAATGATAGAATGGACTTTGGGGAGTTGGGGGAAGAATGGGAGGGAGGTGAGAAAAGACTACACATTGGGTACAGTGTACACTGTAAAATATGTGTAATTTTTTCCAAAGAAACATAATGTATCAATATTTGCTCATTAATTTTAGCAAATGTACCACAGTAATGTAAGATGTTAATAACAGGTTAAATTATGAAGTGGGGGGGTGAGGGGATAGAATGATATTGGAACTTTGTGTACTAGATGCTTAATTTTTATTTATTCATTTTCATTTTCATTTGTATTTTTTGAGACAGAGTCTCACTTTGTTGCCTAGGCTGGAGTGTGGTATGGTGATCTTGGCTCATTGTAACCTCTGCCTCCCAGGTTCAAGCAATTCTCCTGCCTCAACCTCCCAAGTCGCTGGGACTGCAGGCATGCACCACCACACCCGGCTAATTTTTGTATTTTTAGTAGAGACGGGGTTTTGCCATGATGGCCAGGCTGGTCTTGAGCTCCTAACCTCAGGCAATCCACCTGCCTTGGCCTCCCAAAGTGCTGGGATTACAGGCATGAGCCACTGCACTCAGCCTATATATGCCCAATTTTTATTTCAATCTAAAACTCGCTGAAGGAATATATTAATTTTAAAAATAAAAAATATTTCATAAAAGCTAAAAAATCCAATGGTGAAAAAAAAATTGTAATATGAAAACCTGGCCAATTAATGTGAACAGGAAAGAAGGAAAAAAAGATTTTAAAAGAGCAAGATAATGAGTTTAAACCTAACAATATAATAATTGCATTATAAGTAAATAATTTGAACTCTCCAATTCCTTGCCACCATGACTGATTGCTTCTCTGTAATTTTATATACTTTCTTATATGATTCCATCTACTCTTCTGGGTTAAATTCACTTGCATGATTGTAACACCCAGATCCTGAGTACTATCTCTAAAAGGAAGATTTAATTAGGTCATAGTCCTACTTAAAAACTATATGTTATATTAATAAAGAGAGAAAAGTACATTTTACTACAGTCTCATGGAACCTCTAGTAGCATATCATTGTTTATATTCACACTGCCAGAGCTTGATATACAATGAAAATTTCTCAGAAATCAGAGAACAGGTTTTTTATGGATTTTCCCTAGGACATAGTATTAGGTGCTCAATAAATACTTGTTGGTTATTTTATCTACCAGTAAATGTATAAGAATCTCATTGCTGTAACTGGCCAGGTGGAAAAATTACAGACACACAAGCTTTTTTATTTTGGCCCTCAAATTCTTGTAAAACTAGAAAGGAAAACAAAACAAAAATCTCTGACCTATAATTATATCTTCTGGTAAAAGTGAAAATAAGTATATTATGCATAGTTGACTATCACTTTCATAAAATAAAAATTTATTTAAAAAAAGAATTCACTCCTATAAATCTCTACTTACAATCAGAAAACAAAATCCTTCTGATTATATGTCTATGTCATCAATTCAGGGATATGCATGTTCCTTACATTTCACTTAGTTTAATGCACTAGTATTAATTACAATTTAAGTTTAACTCATTCTCCACAAAATCAAAGATCTGGAAGAGAATAATTTCATTTATTCGCTTCATATTATCAGAAATATTTACTACTTGAACAGTGAGCAAAATGGTTTACTATAAGGTTGAGGCTACTATTCATTTAGAATTGAGGTGAAGATACAATACTTTGTAGAGAAAAAAAGCAATTTAGTAAGACTGTTCCATCTCATTTAGATTTCAATAATGTATTTTTATTAAATAATGTGGGGGAAAAAAACCACTGTGAATGAAAAGGCATCAATAACCTCGTCCACTATTTTGGTTAAGGGAATTCAGAAATGTAATTTTTCCCCAAGGTTGCTGTTAACATCTGCCATTTATAATCTTTTAGCATGGTGCTCCATGACGTTTAATGATTTGACTTCAAAAAAAACCTCTTTTCTAATCAGAAAAGCAATACATATTTTTGTTATACAATTTGGAAAATGCAAAAACTATTAAGAAGAAAATGAAAATCACCCATTATCCTATCACCCTGAGGAGTTTTTGTAGCATATCATGCATATATATGTGTGCTTTGCCACACAAGGATCATGCCGCATAGCAGCCAAGAATTCAAATGCCAGGAAGGTGACATCCACGAGTGCCACAGGTCAGGGGTAATGGTCAGGAGTGCTGGGGAGTGTGGCCAGCCAGAGAGCACCTGCCAGGTCTAGGGTTCCAGCCTTCCCAACTCCAGCTGATTGCTGCTCCCAGGTGGTGTACCATGAACGCTACCCAATATCTAGAATTTTAGGAAGGACCTGAACATACAGTTGTTTAAAAGTAAAATATCCTAATTTTTAAATATTGGAAATGAATTTAAATAATTAACACCATGTGAGGCAAACTAAACAAATCTACAGACCAGATTCCACCAGAGAGCTCATCTACCACTTCTACATTTACTCCTTCCTTTACTACCTTTTTCACTTAATTTTACCAACTGAGCATTTCCTGCATGTCATTAAACAGTCTTTGTAGTTGTAAACAGTAACTTTTATGGACATTCAGGATTATATAACAGGCATATGCCATTATTTATACTGCCACATCCCTAATATTTGGAGATTATATTGTTTCCTGTTATTCTTACTGATGCTGTGATGAACATTGTAATACACGAACCTTTGTGTAAAACTCTATATCTGTATTACTAACTTCTAAAAGGCACAATACTAGTTCAAAATACAGTGACATTTTAGAGGTAAATATATCTAAATTGCTTTCAAAATCATTACACAAATGTCTACACCCACAGCAATGTTTTTAAGAACACCATACCTCTGGCAGTCTTAATATTATTTTGTGTTACATTTTGTTTTTAATTGTAGAAATGTAACAGATGAAAATGATGTCTTAACAGCACTTTTAATTTACTTAATAATGTTTGGGATTAGACTTTGAGCTAGGAACACTGAGAACATTTTTCTCTTTCCTGGAATTACTATATTTCATAAGCCAATAATAACTTATGAGGAAAACAATTACCTAGACAAAGCAGTTGTTCATTAATAATTACCTTACAATGAACTAAGTGTAAGTCACCTTGCCAGAATATAGTTTAATGCTTACACACATTCCATTTCTTTCATTTATTCAGCTTTGGGGACTGATCAAACCAAGAAACAGCTAAGGAAAACTACTATGCTTTTGAAGAGTAAATGACAATGCATATTTCAAAGTATAAACATCTCTTGCTTTGCAGGTCCAATACATTTCAGCAAAATTGGCTATAAAGTGAGACACGTTTCCCTACAGACTTTTGACATAAAATCAGCAATATGTTGTTTTAGCAAGAAAAAAAAAAATGACTAACTTGAGTAATAAAAATAGCTTCAGTATAAATAAAGATTACCAGGTTGTGGCATGTTATATGGATTCATTTGTCCATTCAACAGATATTTGAGAGCCTACCATGTGCCAGGTCTCATGTCAGGGACTGAGGATTCAACAGACACTAAGGCTATATGTCATACCTTATAGCACTTCTCAAGCTGCGAATTCACGGCTCACTGGAGGGACTTGTGTCTCATGCAATGCGCCAACTTTTGTGTCATTTTGTCCCCAGTTTCCAGAATGAGTTGCCCTCCTCCTATGCTCCAATTGTGATGTATAACACAATTAACATGCAATGGTGCAGTTTGCAGGCTATGTCTGTATGCAGTACATGTCATGTACTCTTAGATGAAGAAGGTGATTTCATTAGGCGCTCTATCATTTTGCAAATTTGATTGGGCTAAATAAATTTTCTTGTAATAAAGAATACTTTATCTTATCTAAGGACTTATTCCTAATGTTCCCATGTTCGCACCAGACATTATAGATGCTGAGAAGTGAAAATGGTCAAGCTTTTATAGGCCCTGCTTTATGGGGCTTGCATTATATTAGGGGATTCAGACCCCCCAAAAAGTGAATAAACAAATTAATTAATTACATGTTATCATTTTAAGTGCTCTAAAAAGTAAGCCTACTTTAGGTAGGATAGCCAGAAAAAGCATTCCTGAGAATATTAAATTTTATTCAGGTGCCTCACATGTGAAGGCGGGGGGTAATGGTGTTCCAGATGGATTATCAAATCCAAAGCTGCAGAGGTGGGAGAAAAAAGAAAAAAAAAAAAAAAAACTGCTATATTTTTCAAACTACAGGCCAGCATAGTTAGAGTACAGTGGGAAAGGAGGAGAGAGACAGCAAATGCATCAGGAGAGGTACACAGAGACCAGACTCTTCAGGAACTTATAGCTCATGGTAGAGAATTTAGACTTATTATAGGTGAAATGAAAAGCCACAGTAACAGAAAAAAACTGTAAAAGGCACACACAAAAATTGGATGGTGTTTGGGTGTAAGGAGTAGCACTAATGATTTCCCAGGAGTCAAGTTGTAGCAGAGATATAGGACTAACTAAATTTCACCAGTTCTGGTATAAGAATGGGTATTTTTTAAAGATAAAAGACAAACTATACCCAAGATTGAAAGAAAAGTTAGGCACGTTATGAACGAACAAAAGAACCCTAAGAGCACGTCAGTAGGTAGCATGTGACTGCACAAGAAAGACTTGCAAAACTTGTTTCCAGGGGAATGGCGGGGGGCAGAGAAGTTTACCAAGAAGGTGACACAAAATATGAGCACTAGAATTGTCAAAGTCTCCACTGCAGGCAATACCTGTACAGGCGATTCTGCTATGAACATATCCCCTGAGTACTGAGTATACTGAGATGCCTATGTACATATCAATACATACATATATATAATATCTGTTATATATATACATATATCTATATCTGTGGATTTACCATATTGTATAGCAACTGCACTGCAGAAATGTGAATCAAGTTTGTGTTTCTAAAACCAAAACATACCCCTTATGCTATAACTACAGATAATGGAGAAATATGTGTATTCACTCACCAACACAAATATATATCAGGCTCACTGTACAACGTTGAACACAAAAAGACTTGGTCCCTTTTTTCATGGGCCTTGTAATCTAATGAGAAAGATAGACAACCAAAAAAGTACACAAATAAATATAAAATTACCATTGCGATAAACGCTTCACAGGAAAGTTACAAGGAGATACTGAGCATATATAATAGTGAGAGCTATACTAGACTGTAGGCAAGTAATGATTGACTTCCATGTGTAAGTGACTTCTCAGCTAAGAACTGAACAATGTGTAAAAGTAAAATAGGGAAGAGCAAGATTGCTGCAAAAGATAAGGGGACATGTGTTTCTTATAGTATGAGGAATGATTCTCAGAGACAAGACCAGAATAAAAAGAATAAAGAGAAAGGGGAAAGAACTGTAAAGGATGAGTTTGGAAGGATATATAGGGCCTATGTTTTTATACATATATGATAATATCAGTAACTTTTACTGAAATCTTTTTCTGTACTAGGTACCATTCTAAATATTTTACTTGTATTACTTACTTGAGAAAACACCTTATAAAGGAGGCACTATTATTTTCCACAGTTAGTTGATAAGGAAACAGAGTCCAGAGAGATAAAGCTGCAGTTACGAAATGGTAGAGCCAGGCTCTGTAGCCATGAAATCTCTTTCCATAGTCAACTCTCTTTATCGGTACTCAGTAAGGGCCTCTCCAACTTAGAAAACTACTGAAGAATAGTGTGTGTGGGCTGCTGTTAATCACTCAACCTCTCTGTGCTCGTTTCTCCATGATGGACTAAATGCACACAACTGTCTGACTTCTTGTGGGGATTTAATAAATCAATATGCATAAAGCACTTAAAATAGTACCTGGCATATAATGAGTAGTATAACATGCCATTTACCATGTTACTTGTGGTGGTGGTGGTGGTGGTTTCTGTTGTTTTGGATAATATAAAGTTGGATGTGTGTGACTTGGTGTGATGTAAGTTTTCAAAAAGTCACTCCAGCTACATTGAAAAGATTGAATTGGAGGCAAGCATGCAAGGAAAAAGAGGATCATTTATGAAGACACTCTATTTTATAGGAATTAGATGATGGTAATATGGCCTAGGGTAGAAGAAATGAATATGAAGAGGATTGAATGGGGTGAATAAATATCAAGTGGTCAGGATTTGCTAAGAATTGGCCGCCAGGGAGAAGACAGAGGTTAGAGGTGTTGAAGATGGCTATCCAGGTGCTTCTGTCCACTGAGGGTGGGAATAATGGATCAATACAGGTTTGGGGAAAGAGATCCCAAGTATGAGTCTGAATCTGCTGAGTTTAAAGACTTTGATATGTCTAAGAAGAGATATATATTTATCAATTTCTATACTGCTTAATTCTAAATAAAGGACACAAAGCTACTTACAAGGTACAAATTGATGAGTCCTATGTACCAGAAACTTCAGTAGATGTTTTATATGTCTTATGTCACAACAACCCATGAGTGTTTATTATTCCTCACATTTTTTCAGACAAGTTTTCACTTACCCTGGGGCCTCAATCGTCTTACTTCTAGTGCTATCAGAAAATTTAGTCACAAACCCAGTGGAAGGTATCAGGCTAATTCTTGCATATAGCAGTAAACACATGGAACTTACAGTGTAATGGAAAAGGCAAGCATTAAACAGGTGAATTCATCAGCAATGAGTGCTATGAAAAAAAAGTTGAGTGTTATAGGAATATGGAGAAGACGATCTGAGTTCATCAGGCAGAGGAGAAATCAGGAAAGTCTTCCTTGAGGAAATGATAACCAAGCTGAGACCAGAAAGACAAGAGGCATTTAGACACATGTAGGGAGAAAAGAATAATAATCAAGTATGGAATATCAGGTTGTGTGAAGATTCAGATTCCATAGAGGATATGGCAGATCAAGAATGAAAGAATGTCAGTTTGACAAGAGCAGAATGAAAAAAGTAAAAGCACAAATGTGGCTGAAGAGGTAGGTGGGGACTGGATTATATCCGACCTTATAGCCACTTGAGGGAGTTTGGACTATTTCTTTTTTTTTTTTTTTTTTTTGAGACGGAGTCTGGCTCTGTCGCCCAGGCTGGAGTGCAGTGGCCGGATCTCAGTTCACTGCAAGCTCCGCCTCCCGGGTTCACGCCATTCTCCTGCCTCAGCCTCCCGAGTAGCTGGGACTATTTCTTAAAGACAATGGGGAAGAAACAGTAAAAGATTTCAGATATTTTAGGAAATTTCTCTGCCTAGGGAAATCATAGCTCCTTCATAGCTCCCTGCTATTTTGAAATAAGCAACTTACTTTTGATAGCCTTAATGGAAGGGAAAAAGAGTAGGAACTACAAAGTCCTTGTGGTTCTCTCTCTCTTTCTCTCTCCCTCCCTCCCTTTCTATTTCTGTATCTATCATTTGCTACATTCTTATTACCTGCATGTTGCCTGCTTTTTCTTTTGGTTTTATTTTTTAAATGTTGCTATCCAGAGAAATACCCCCAATCTCTGTACAGATTCAGGTCTTCACCCTCTTCCATCCCAATTTCTGTGGTTCTTTATTATATCACTAGCAATAAAATGGGGACTCTTTAGACATGCCTGTTTTCAGTCAAAAGAGAAAAGCCTGTTTTCTTGGTGAATGTCTTCTTTATTTTAGCAAACTTGAGTCTAAACTGGCAAATATGGTTTTAAACATTAAGAAAATGTCGCATGTCATCTCAAATATCTAATGGAAGTCTAAACATGGTTAACATATTTACAGATACACACACACACAAACTTCTTATATGTTGGCCATTCCTAGAATCTCCGTACAGAGTTTCGTCAACACGTAATCAGCCCAGAGCACACCATTCTGGCTATGACAGGAATTAAGCACATGTCAGCACGAGCCATGAAACAATACACAATCACAGTTCAGAAATAAGCATTTATGGTATTGAATGCTGTGAATGAAATCCCTCACATCTCTCTTTTCAATTATGAAAAATGCTACAGAAGTATGCATGTTCAAGTAGTAGTGATTGAAATATGTTTTCGTTCTAGTTATTAACATAATTCTACCCAAGAAAAGTGGGCCTGTGAACCAAGAGCTTCTCCTTATATTTCCTTAGGTAGTTAACATACTTCTGAATGCCTATACTCTTCAAATTCCCTTTTTGAGAAGAAATGAGACTAACTGATGACTGTCACTTGGGGTGAGCCAAAAGGTGTTGCCTTCCCACTCTTATTTTACCACCAAGTCCCACAAACCCACAAACACAGTTGATGAAACAGATGAAAATAGGGGTACGTTTTCAAGAATTCTACGAATATCAATAGATATTCATTAATATGGAAAATCGGAGTTCTGTGACCTTTGATGGCTTTAATTAACAGATATCTGTGTCCTCTAAGCAGTTTTCAATCCTCTTGCCATGATAATTACTCATGAGCCAAAAAGAGAGTGGGAGGAGGAATTTGATCTGTAGTTTACAGAACCATTCATGTTTATTAGAATTGACTTAGTGACTATTTTTATAGAATCTTGTATGAGGTTTCTATTTCAGTTTTTTTTTTCTGTGTTGGGTGACTGAGTCAGACAAATGGAGACTTAGAGCAATATTCTACTTAAACAGAGCTCTGGAGCCTTGACATAATCTGAAAACAGATGCAGTGTTGATCACAGAGGAGGGTCAACTCAGCTGGCAGTTTCCAGATGCATAATAAAGGGGACATATGGGACTCACCCTTCATTATCCATCTGACCCTGAAGGGATACTGACAAGCATGTTAATGCAGAAGTCTGTTCAGCTTCAGTACACCCTAAATTCATACTCACTTATATGAATGCCTATCTTAAGAAACAAAATAAGGCCTCAATAGCTAGCATTCTGCCATCAGCCTCGACTGAAAGATAAGCTTCTGCCGCAGTCTAGCCCAGAGAACTGGCCCATGCATGTGGACAGCCAAGGGTAAGCCATGAAACCTTCTTTCAACCTCCTTCTTAGACACTGGTGCCATCCCAGACACTGGTGTTGGTCTGGGGAAGGTCAATCTCTATTGGAACACAAAAGTTTAATCTTACTCCAGAGTGATTTGTTGAACCTGGATAGTAACCAGAGTGATATGTCCAGTGCAGCATCATTGAAGCTTGTGATCTGGATGGTAAAACTACACGCTTGTTAAGGCATAAGAAAGCATTAAGCCTTTCAGATAATCCTGAACTTTAAACAGCTGTGTCCAGTTTCTAGCACATAGTAAAGGTTCAATACAACTTATTCCATAATTAAACATCTTTTGAGAAGTTGTTTCAAAACCACATTTCTTGGACCATCAAGTAACAGCCTTAACTCCCTTGTGGGGGGGTTACAAGATGTGCCACCTTTTCAGAACACAGTTGTTACCAGCATGATAGATCAAGTGGCCTTAGTGCCATTGTCTCAGAATAGACAAAAGTCTAAATTATACCAAGTGAGCATATAATCAGAACACTCATCATTCATCATGTTATCTTGTACCAGACTGGCCTATCATCCTTTTCTGAGCCTTCAAGTATATTATCTTGGGTTGACTCACTTCCCACTCCATAGAGGCATAAATTTATGTCTTATGATACAGACAGTGAGAAAGACAAAGGAAATAAAAACCTACATAAAAAAGCATGCTTTTTTTCCCCGATTAATCTGCTCATACAATCTACAGAGGTTCATAGATGCTCCACTGTGGGTTCAGGTCTCAGGACATCACCTGTCTGGACTCAGCTAACCAAAACATAGAATGAAGCTAACCAGAACATAGAATGAGAACTTGGAATAAGACCTATTCTCTCAGGTGGATTGTCCACAGTCAGGAGTCATTAGGAAGTCCAACACAGAGTATCTGGCAGTTGAGTGAGTGGGATATGGTATCAGAGTAGACATAGGTTTCAGGAAGTCAAGCATGCCATACTGCATGGAGAAATCTAATAACCTGTGACTGTTCTGGCCTCTGGACCAGGTTCTGAAGCAAATTTACATTCTTGGGAAGAGACTAGAGGGAAACCAATACCGGGCTCTAATCCTAGAGGGACAAAAACTACTAGACAGATTTTCAGGACTAAGATTCAGGAACAATCCAGAAATCCAGCAATATAAACTGAAGTACAATGAGGCAGTAGAATCCAGATAGCTAGAAAAAGGCCCAGTTATCATCAGAGCTACGCTCAAGCATGAGTTGAATCTAAATCCCAGGAAGGATTAGGCTAGATATGGGTAAATGATTCTTTTCTCAGGTAAAAAATTGGGGGAATACATAGCTTGAAGGTGATAGTGTCCCTGACAATAAAGAGAAAAGACATGCAAAGTTTGGAACCAGGCTTGATGGGTAAGGGAAAAGAGAAAGAACAATGTTTCTTTTCTTATGCTTTCTTGTTTATGATTTTAAGAGCAAATTCATAAGATACCCTGTTTTAAGCTAGGTATGCCACAGGAATGCCCTAATTTAATGCCTCGTAAAGCAAGCTGTGCATCAGAATCACCTGAGGAGCTTATCAAAAGGTGTGCAGACACCAGACCAGCTCTACAATTCAGAATCCCAACGGGCCTGGGAATCTGTATTTTCTGCTATTTTATTTTTTCAACTTTTATTTTAAATTCAGGGGCTACATGTGCAGGTTTATTACTTGGTATATTGTGTGATGCTGAGGTTTGGGGTATAAATTATCTAGTCACCCAAGTAGTAAGCATAGTGCCCTATAGTTAGTTTTTAAACCCTTTACTCCTCCCTCTCCCCTCTAGTAATCCCCAGTGTCTACTGTTGCCATCTTTATGTCCATGTGTACTGAGTGTTTAGCTGTCACTGATAAGTGAACATGCAGTGTTTAGCTTTCTGTTCCTATTAATTCACTTAGGATGATGGCCTCCAGCTGCATCTATGTTGCTCCAAAGGAGATGATTGCATTCTTTTTTATGGCTGCATAGTAGGAATCTGTATTTTTAACAAGATCTCTTGGTGATACTTACACAAGGCTAAGGTGGGATGCCATTCCCTAATGTATCAGGAAAAGTTACATACAACTTGTCAGGAATAGAAAATTTCCAAAAATGAAAAACATCACCATTGCATGATCCATGTGTCTGCCACACCATAAGGCCTGAAATGGTTAAAATTTACTGGTGTTTCCTTCTATCTCTGTCTAACACACACACTTGTCCTTTAAAGTAAATTTCCCACTTAATCTTTCCTGCACTGATCTGTTAAATATTTGAACTCAATTGTTGAAGTGATAATTTGAAATTTGCATCTGGTATTTAAGATCTCCAACTGAATAAATACCATGCTGTTAATCAAACAAATTCATTGTGAAAAGGTAAAAACGTGCTCTGTATTAATTTCAGTAACTATTTCAGGCACTCGCCAACAAATAAATACCCAGTGTAAGTTAATCATCTAATCCAAAGTTCCCAAAAGTTCACAATCAAATAAACCAAAACCCCAGCAATGATAGATTCTTGTAATTATCTTTATCACATTAATGTCTGTGTATAATTACCCACAATATAAGATTATGTGAAAACAGTCAGCTCTAGGACCGGTTCCCAAAACAACAAGTGCTTTATCTTATAAATTAATAACAATTTGCACTTTACAGACCTTTTATCCATTGGTCTCATTGCAAAGACGAATTAATTTGATTGTAACACAACTTTCTGGAACAAAATCATCATCCTTGAGATTAAAAAATGCATTTAAGTCATTGTCATGAGAATCCATTTTTTCAGTTTCTGTAAAAAATGTTTTTCAATTACAACCCTATCCCTTAACTGCATTAAGAAGCAAAGAGAAAACGTCTTTGTAGAAAAAATAATTTCATAAATTTCTTTTATTATTATTTTTAAGACAGGGTCTCACCCTGCCATCCAGGCTGAAGTACCAAGGCGCGATCTCAGCTAACTGCAGCCTGACAGCCCGGGCTCAAGCAATCCTCTCGCCTTAGCTTTCCAAGTAGCTGAGATTACAGGTGTGTGCCATCAAGTCCAACTAATTTTTTTTTACTTTTAGTAGAGGCAAGGTATCACCATGTTGCTCAGACTGATCTCAAACTCCTGGGCTCAAGCAATCTGCCTGCCTTGGCCTCCCAAAGTGCTGAGATTACAGGCTCACGGCCACCACGACTGGCCTATTTTGGAATTTTAAATATATCTCTGGTGGGAAGTAGGACTGTAACTCAAGCCTCTTCATTATAAGATCAAGGGACATTCATACAGCCAACAGACACATGAAAAAATGCTCATCATCACTGGCCATCAGAGAAATGCAAATCAAAACCACAATGAGATACCATCTCACACCAGTTAGAATGGTGATCATTAAAAAGTCAGGAAACAACAGGTGCGGGAGAGGATGTGGAGAAATAGGAACACTTTTACACTGTTGGTGGGATTGTGAACTAGTTCAACCATTATGGAAAACAGTATGGCGATTCCTCAAGGATCTAGAACTACAAGTACCATATGACCCAGCCACCCCATTACTGGGTATATACCCAAAGGATTATAAATCATGCTGCTATAAAGACACATGCACACGTATGTTTATTGCGGCACTATTCACAATAGCAAAGACTTGGAATCAACCCAAATGTCCATCAGTGAAAGACTGGATTAAGAAAATGTGGCACATATACACCACGGAATACTATGCAGCCATAAAAAAGGATGAGTTCATGTCCTTTGTAGGGACATGGATGCAGCTGGAAACCATCATTCTCAGCAAACTATTGCAAGAACAGAAAACCGAACACTGCATGTTCTCACTCATAGGTGGCAACTGAACAATGAGAACACTTGGACTCGGGAAGGGGAACATCACACACCGGGCCTATCACGGGGAGGGGGGAGGGGGGAGGGATTGCATTGGGAGTTATACCTGATGTAAATGACGAGTTGATGGGTGCAGCACAGCAAGATGGCACAAGTATACATATGTAACAAACCTGCACGTTATGCACATGTACCCTAGAACTTAAAGTATAATAATAATAATTTTTTTAAAAAGCAGTTATTACGCTGGCAAGATGATTATTGCTGGTTTTTATTGTCATACTTTTTCCTGTTGACATGTATTATTCTGAATAAAAATTATAAATAACAAAAAAAAAAAAAGATCAAGGTTCTGTCCACAATAACACCCAGAGAATGAGAAGGATGTACGGAATGTTTCAGAGAACGCTGAAGCCACAGCTACTGCACATGTCTAGGAACTAATTTCTCTATCCAATTAGTCTTCACTCACAATGTCCCTTCTGAGTCCATAAGGAGTTTTCTACTCAAAACATCCTCCTCTCCTAAATCTTTCCTGACTACTAAGAATTAGGTATCAGTCTCAGTACTTGACACATTTCTTACCCTTAAAACCATGGAGGTCGACTTCCATGGATTTATTGAAACTAAAAACAATGTCTATATATTAACCATGTAAGCAAGACATACGTTGTTAAACCTAAAGGATTCTTGTTAGAGCAAGGATACTATGCCCATCAGCTAAAGGTAAGTCCTCACATGATGTTCATAAGACTAGCTGGGCTTCCTAAGTTTTCCCTCCTCCATACATGCCACGGCGTGATTCTGTACTCAGTCCCTGACACCACAGTCAGCCCAGGAACAATTAATTAGAAGTTGGAGGTGCTAACAAGGGGACATATAATCCCTGACTTCTCATCGATTTCTTTGTGTGAGTCTATTTTCTTAAGAAAAAAAAAAACAATTTTAAATGAGGAGTCACCTGCTCTGTTGCCTGCCACCGCTGCTGGGGCCCGAGTGGTTCGCTGCACTGGGAAGACAGATTCCAGACACCGGGAACTCGCGCCTCCAATCCCAGACGCTATGTCCAGCAAAGGCTCCGTGGTTCTGGCCTACAGTGGTGGCCTGGACACCTCCCGCATCCTCATGTGACTGAAGGACAAGGCTATGTCATTGCCTACCTGGCCAATATTGGCCAGAAGAAAGACTTCGAGGAAGCCAGGAAGAAGGCACTGAAGCTTGGAGCCAAAAAGGTGTTCATTGAGGACATCAGCAGGGAGTTTGTGGAGTTCATCTGGCCAGCCATCCAGTCCAGCACACTGTATGAGGACCGCTACCTCCTGGGTACCTCTCTCACCAGGCCCTGCCTCGACTGCAAACAAGTGGAAATCCTCCAGCGGGAGGGGGCCAAGTATGTGTCCCATGGTGCCACAGGAAAGGGGAACAATCAGGTCCGGTTTGAGCTCACTTGCTACTCGCTGGCCCCCCCAGATAAAGGTCATTGCTCCCTGGAGGATGCTCGAGTTCTACAACTGGTTCAAGGGCCGCAATGACCTGATGGAATCTGCAAAGCAACGTGGGACTCCCATCCCGGTCACTCCCAAGAACCCGTGGAGGATGGACGAGAACCTCATGCCCATCATCAGCTACGAGGCTGGCATCCCGGAGAATCCCAAGAACCAAGAGCCTCCACATCTCTACGTGAAGACCCAGGACCCAGCCAAAGCCACCAACACCCCTGACATTCTCGAGATCGAGTTCAAAAAAGGGGTCCCAGTGAAGGTGACCAACGTCAAGGATGGCCCACCCACCAGACCTCCGTGGAGCTCTTCGTGTGCCGAACGAAGTTGCAGGCAAGCACCGCGTGGGTTGTATTGCCATCGTTGAGAACAACTTCATTGGATGAAGGTCTGAGGTATCTACCAGGCCCCCGCAGGCATCATCCTTTACCATGCTCATTTAGACATCAAGACCTTCACCATGGACTGGGAAATGCACAAAACCAAACAAGGCCTGGGCTTGAAATTTGCTGAGCTGATATACACCGGTTTCTGGCACCGCCCTGAGTGTGAATTTGTCTGCCCCTGCCTTGCCAAGTCCCAGGAGCAGGCAGAAGGGAAAGTGCAGGTGCCTGTCCTCAAGGGCCAGGTGTACGTCCTTGGCCAGGAGTCCCCACTCTCTCTCTACAATGAGGAGCTGGTGAGCATGAACGTGCAGGGTGATTATGAGCCAATTGATGACACCGGGTTCATCATCAATTCCCTCAGACTGAAGGAATACCATCATCTCCAGAGTAAGGTCACCGACAGATAGATCCCTGTACAAAGAGGAGCTGGGGCCTCCTCAATTTACAGAGCCTCCAAGTACAGGTGCTAATTGTTGTGATAATTTGTAATTGTGACTTGTTCTCCCCAGCTGGCAACCTAGTGGGGCTGCCAGGACCCAGCTTTGTTCCATGATCCCCCTGAAGCCTGCAGACGTCATCATTAAAGGAAAGAGTGGGGGGCAGCTGCGGTGGGGAGCTATAAAATTACAATTAAAAGAAAAAAAGGCTGGGTGCGGTGGCTCACACCTGTAATCCCAGCACTTTGGGAGGCTGAGGTGGTTTGATCATGAGGTCAGGAGTTTGAGATCAGCCTGACCAACACGGTGAAACCCCGTCTCTACTAAAAATACAAAAATTAGCTGGGCATGGTGGTGAGTGCTTGTAATCCCAGCTACTCAGGAGGCTGAGACAGGAGAACTGCTTGAATCTGGGAGGCGGAGGTTGCAGTGAGCCGAGATTACACCACGGCACTCCAGCCTGGGCAACAGAGCGAGACTCTGTCTCAAAAAAAAAAAAAAAAGGAAAAAAATGAAGAGTCTCTTGAAAAAGATTTGCCAAAATAGGCTAGTACTGTGTGATTAAAAAGAAAAATAGTGGGTTAATACAATAAACATTTTTGTCAGCATATCTGTGGGTCAGAAATTCAGGAGCTGCTGAAATGTTTGGTTTTGGCTCAGAGATTTTTCAAGAGGCTGTGCTCAAGATGTCAGCCCAGGTTGCCACCATCTGAAAGCTTGAATGGAGCTGTAAAATCCATTTCCATGATGGCTAACTCACATGGCTGTTGGTGGCAGGCCGCAGTTTCTTAACACATGGACCTCTCCATAGGTCAGCTGGAGTGTCTTCATGACAATGTAGCTGGCTTCTTTCTGGAGAGAGAACAAGGAGAAAGCCTTATATACCCTAATGTCGAACATTGCACACTTTCACCTCAACCATATGCAGTTCATCAGAAACAGTTCACTAAATACAACCCACAGTTAAGAGGAGGGAAATCAGAGCCCATCTTTCAAAGGGAAGATTAACATTGTCTTGACATATTTTAAAAACCACCACAGGGTCTATTCCAGGCTTTTGCTGTATTCTGCAATGCCTACATTACAAGTCAGGGCAGCTCCTAAAGATGATACACTCTTTTTTTATTTTATTTTTTGTCATGACTTTTGACATTATATCATTATTATTTTTATTTCCACAGGTTTTTGGGGAATGTGTGGTATTTGGTTACATAAGTAAGTTCTTTAGTGGTGATTTGTGAGATTTTGCTGCACCCATCACCTGTGCAGTATACACTGAACCCAAAAGATTATCCACTCTAAACTGGATATAATGCTGATCCTATGCATGTCATTAACAGTGGTCTATACTGAGGGAGAGAGTCAGGAAACAAGAGACAATGCAAGGCACTATGGTTCCTTTTAAGGTTTTATAAAGTGATTTAAAATCTGCACTGGCAATTTCAGGACAGTTTGTATAAATAAGTAATAGGGTTACACAGTTGCACCTCTCATGGACAGTTTGACTGCCTACTAAAATTGAGTCTGAAGTGCTTCAGAGGATATGCTAACATCGGACAGTCGATCTCTGAATCCCCCACACTTATCTGAGCATGCTCAACTTTACCGTCTTCTTCTCTCTGCTAAGCTGAAATCAATGTAATGACGTCTTGGTGGAAGAGTGGAACAAGAGTTGCTAAACTATTCCCTGGATGGAAAACTAAAGGGAGAAGGTGTCTCCTTGTTCCTATGAGTCAGGACATTTAAGTCAAACTCTGCTAAATATTCCTCTATGGATCAATGGAGGAGACATCAGCCCCAAAATGAATATTCTTCGCTGTCTACTGTTTTTGTGACTTACTCTGCTTGGATGTTACTCCCAGAATGTTGTATTCAGGGAGTAATGTAGAAACCCCTCTCTCGCCCTCTCTCTCTCTCTGTTCCCCACTCTCTCTCCCTGTCTTGCACACACACTCACTCATGCATACACCATCCTAGCTAATGTATCAGATTTTTAAAAAACACATTGAAACTTTTAGAACACTAGTGTCTCGTGTAGAGGTTGATGGAACCATAATGTATCCTTGGTTATGCTGACTGACACCTTTGTGAGGTGTCTAGCATTCTCAGAGTACGGAAAGTATTTTTTCAAAAGTAATAATGATGTTGATGATGATAATAAAGTGTATATTATGTTCCAGAAGTTGTATGAGTGGCTTAGTATACATTTTCTTATTCATTTATCACAACACTGAGAGGTGAATAATATTATTGTTATGTCCACTTGACAAATGAGGAAACTGAACCTTGAAATTCAGTGGCTTGCCTGAGGTCAGTCAGCAGATAACTGGGGAAGTAGGGCTTCCAGCCCAGGAAAGCTGAGGCCAGATTCCACATTGGTACCTAGCACTGACTTTAGTCAGAATGAGTGTCCCAGATGATTACTTAGTAGAGGAGCGAATGGATGAAGAAGGAAAAGAGTAAGGTCTTGTTGAGTCTTTCTCTCTAACAGTATCATGGCTGCCAATTATAAGGCTTGATCACTCATTATTTGGACATATATTTTTGTGTCTCAACTAGACTGGCAACTTAATGAATAAATCTTGTCTCATGGGACTATCTATTCCCTCCAGGGTAAATAGAAAATTCTGGATAAATTAACTCTATATTGGAAAAAAAATTCATGTGACTCAAAAGTCTCGGAAGATTATATCACCTCTTCATGTTCAGTAATTTATTCTTTATTTCTGAATTTCTTAATCTACCAAATAATAATACCCACCTCTTAAACATTCATGAGTATAAAACTAAATAATACGCATATTAAAAATAACATAATCTATCACGTAATAGGCACTCAATGTGATTTCTCATTATTAATATTATTACATATACAAGTTTCCATTGGTCCAAAATAAAATATCTAGATATGGATACACACACACACGCGCGCACACACACACACACACACACACATAAATATATACTACTTCTGCTATTTCAAATGTCTACCATTTATTATGTATTTCATATCCTGCATGCATTTTAGACGGTGATTCTTATATATTACTAATTTTAACAATGAGACTCTGAGGCTCAGAAAAGTCTGCCAATTTACCCATGATCACACTGCTAGAACATGCAAGAGCCAGAATATAAACTTAAAATCTGTGTGATTCTAAAGCCAGTGCTATTTCCGCTAAAATGAAGGACATAATCTGAACCAGGTTCTCTTTGTCTGCTTCTCTCAAAATGTGAAGTTCGGATTTTCACCACACATACATGGTATTCCAGGTAGGAATTCTGCTTGTCTGTCATTCCATAGGCATGCCCTTACATCCTATCCTGAAATAGAATATTGTTTTCAGAGGAGAAATTCCACCTTTTTTTAATGAGGCTGTTGATATTGCCACGCTGTCATTTCAAAGAAGATAGACTTGGAGAAGGCAGTCACCACAATCCTGTTGGACAGTAGAATTCCTCACTGATGTGAGGAATCTAAAATTAAAACTAGAAAAAGGTAATTTACTCTCATTGACCTACAGCTGAGAAGATAGAGCAGACTTGCTTCTTAAAAAAGTAGTTACTGGCCGGGCGCGGTGGCTCACGCCTGTAATCCCAGCACTTTGGGAGGCCGAGGCGGGCGGATCACGAGGTCAGGAGATCGAGACCATCCTGGCTAACACGGTCAAACCCCGCCTCTACTAAAAATACAAAAAAAAAAAAAAAAAAAATTAGCCGGGCGTGTTGGCGGGCACCTGTAGTCCCAGCTACTCGAGAGGCTGAGGCAGGAGAATGGCGTGAACCCGGGGGACGGAGCTTGCAGTGAGCCGAGATCGCACCACTGCACTCCAACCTGTGCAACAGAGTGAGATTCAGACTCCGTCTCAAAAAAAAGTGGTTACTGACCCAGTATTTCTCAGGACAGTCATGGAAAAGAGAAAGTCCATTCAGGTCACAGCTACCTGTCTTCTGTGGCAGTAAACATCCTTTCTATTGTAACCAAGGGCACCTAGTATTACTCCCTAACGAGTATTCACTAAGAAAGCAATTCTGTTAACAAAGGCCAAAATGTCAGTTTCTTACCAGCTAGCCTAAGCATTATGTGTAATTAATAACTCCTCCCTTTTCTTAAATCAGATTAACAAAACAAGTGTGTTTTTAAAATATAACCAGCCTTGGGATCTGAATAGGACAGGGGTAGGGGAAGCGTAATGTTCACCAACCACACTGCTTTTGGAGTTTTTACATTTATGTTTATGCTACTTTTCTACAAAGTGAGTGGAAAATAGACACACTTATTTGAATACTGATTATATTTACATTGAGTATTCTTAACTGGTTATCAGTAGTGGAAGGTTATATGTAAGAAAATATAAGTTATCAATAATTTTTAATCATATGGCCTTCTGAAATCTGCTAATACTTAGTAGTTTTACTTCATTTTCCTGACTCTTCTTATTCTGATAATTAAATCAGAAATATACTATTAGCGATATCAAGTATAACAACTAACAACAACTGAGTGCTTACTCTTGCCCAAACACTCACAATCTCACTTACTCGTCACAACAACTCCGTGAGATAGGTATTACTTATTCTATTTTACAGTTGAGAAAACTGAGGCTTAGAAGTTTTAAATCAACTTGCTTAAAAAGTCCTTACTCTTAAAGTCAGAGTAAATACTTCATACCAGGTATGTCAGTCATTAGTCTCTGCCCTTAACTACCACACTAGAGTACTTCCTTATAAAGAAAGGAGAAGTCCAAAGCAGTAAAAATGTTGCATTCTAAACATGTCTGATTTGGTCAGAGTATCTCCTAAAAAGCGTTCCAACTCCCATTTCCATTTTCTTGGTGGCCTAGTCCAACCCAAGAACTTGCCTTGGTCTACAAGACAAGAACAAGCAACTGCAGTAAGAATTCACTTATGCCATCTATTCCATGAATACTTACTGAAGACCTAGTCTGTATCCAGATCTGTAGACTAAACACTAAAGAAACATTGCCTCAAGAAATAGAGTCTACCCAGTCAGTGCACAAACTACATGTAGAAGCACAGAGCTGGACACCTGGCTCAGAATGACCCAGTGGAAGTGTCATCACAGCTGAGACCTGAAGAGGATGAGGGTGTTTTCCAAGGCAATGTGTATTTATATGAGTTATATTAATCTCTCCTCCAGATTATTAAGACTGGTCCTCTTTGTGGATTTTGCAAAATTAAAATAATAATTCCAACCATCTATCAGTTAAGTAAAAAAAAACAAATGTAATATTTTGTATCTAAAGGAAATGTAACAGGACCATAATATTATGATGCAGGAGGTGAAGAAGATAGATGCACAACTTTCAATGACCTTAGCAGACTATCAGCATTTCACTGAGCCATTCTCTTTCTTGTCATTGCTACATAAATATGTATGTAAAGCATATATAAAGTAACTGAGGGCCAAACACTCAGTCCTTCAGAGTATAGAAAGGAAAGAGGGTCACAGGCCGATATTCTTATGGTAAGGTGACAGAGCCCCTCAATCCTGTGACTGTAGCATGTTCTTTTATTTGAGCAAGGTGTACAGTTGTTGGAGAATTATATAGCTGTCACTCAAAATGGTGTAATTTACTCATTGGTCAACCCAAGCATTAAGTATCTTTGCTACTCCAGTTGCTGTCAAGCCCAGAGAGGGTGCTGAAGTCAGCTACTGCCCTGGCTTGAAGGCCTCAGGGAAATAGAGAATTGGGTGCTTTCTTTGCAACATGAATTGGCACTCAAATCAGCCCTGGTGGGGATGGGAAATTAGGATTAATGAGAACAATGCGTCTGTGTTCTTTTGCTGAAACTTTGGTTCATTTCTCTTTCAATTGACACCCAAGATTATTATTATTACTATTATTTATTATTATTATTTTTTGCCTACAAAGATTTTCTTATTAGGGAAAAAAAAGTGGCAGATTTGCCATCCTAGAGCCTGCTGAATGACAAATGCCACACTTATGTGTGTACATAGGACAAGGTGGTAAGCTTTGTAAATGTTTCCTAGCAGGAAACAAATTCCAGGCAAAGGGAAGAGCATATACAAAGAAAACATAGTATGTTCCTAACTTCGAGCAGTATTTTTGTCTGGATCATAAAGGTTCTGATGAAGAATGTCAAAAATGTTTAGAGGACTAAACAGGAGCCAGTGCACAGGTCATATCAAGAATTTTGGCTTAAGTTAGCTGGTCTAATTAGATCATGCTATTTAGAGTGTAGTGAGAAGTTTCCTAAGAGAAGGTGCTAGTCCACTATCTGAGAACTTGAATGAGTTGCTAGAAGATGCTTGACCTCAGATTTCCATAGGTTCTGTCTTCATTGGCATTGAGGAAGAATCCTGAAAGCTGCTGAGTTACCAACTATGGTGCATAAATGGTTTATGCTGCCCTAATAAGATTACAAGGAAGGGATCTTCAGTGGTAGATTGCATTATCATTTCCTCTCCATCCTGTAAGAGGATGATACATCCTCAACCACAGTTGCGTCTCTTGCAGTATCCCTGCCCTGAAAGGAGTATACATCCTGTAAAGGAAAATTTTAAATCTCAGGACCTCCCAAACTTCTTATGCAAAAGGATGCTTAAACCCAGAGGAGGCTGAGTCATTGCAACACCCTCTTCCAAAGAAATATCTGTTACTAATGCTGTGCATCAGCAAGATCCTCATGAAAAGGTAAAAGCCTCAGGCATCTGCAAAGGGCTGCCCCCACAGATCATTCACAAGTAAATAAATTGCTGACCTCCCATAAACAAGGACATGCCAATTGTAACTTTAGGTCTACAATCTAAGTCTAATTCCTGAAACCCACATTAATAATGTTCATTCCAAGCTTGTTTTCCCAAGTGCAGAACAAAGTCAAAACTCATTTCTTCAACCTACCCAGAGATGTCTGCATAATTTATTCTTTTTTACCCCTTTTTTTCCTTCAGAAATTTACCTTATCTTATGGAAAATGGAGTTTCACAGGAATGCAACTATTCACCTTACTGCCCACCTGCCCCTCTTCCTACATGCCTTCCTCACCTTTAAGGAAATGTATAAATACTAAACTTCCTGAAAACCTCTTTGGAAAAATAGCCACAGTTATGTCTGTGGCACATATTTTCCTCAGATGCATTCTAAAGCTGCTTTAATGAAACATAATTGAGAGATGCCTCAGTCACTCATTTTGGTTATCAATCCCTACTGCGTTGATGCTGGATTTGGTCTTGAGATGTGCTTTGACCAGAAGAATGCGAATGAACGTGACATCCACATCAGAGCAAAAGTATTAGGAGGCATTACTTGTTTCTGCCAACCCTCTTGTTCTTCTGTCCTCTACCATAAGAACTGCATGTCCCAAATTGGGTCTGCTCCTTGAGCCTATGTCCTGCCATGCAGCAATGAGGAATTGCAGAGCAGAGCCATAGCAGCTGACTCACAGTCCCTACACATAATGTAAGCCAGAAATACACTGTTATGCTAAGTCACCAAGACAGTGTGGTTATTTGTTACTGCATTAAATCTGCATATCTTCTAAGACAGCTCTTTAGATTTCATTGCCAGCCAAACAGGAAAATAACAAGCAAAACAAAACAAACAAAAACCTCTGGGTGGGATAGCTATATATGCCTACGGCTGAGCTTTCATCCCATGTGTCAATTCCTATGATTTTGTAATGGTTGTCTGGAGAGCTATGACAAGAATGTTTGTGTAGTCATTTCCAATCTCAACAGGGAAAATTGGCATAATCAATTATTAATGTCTGCCACGAGCATGAAATTGAGAGGTGGTGACACAGATGACATGTTTGCTGGTCTAAAGCCAACTTCTCCCATGCTTCTAGCCTTTCAAAGAAAAAAATATTACATTTTCCCCTGTATCCATCATCTTTCCCGGATCCTTCTAAAGATTCGTTCCCTCTCACAGGACTCTCACACCTCTGGTTGCAGCAGCAGACAGTGTGATGGTAAATGAGGCTGGACTTTTTCTACCACTGATAAGAAAGGATCAGCATAAATACTTACTTTCTTCTCCTTGAATGACCTGTCCATGTGCTTCCCCATCTGATCATTCCTTCCTATGCTTCTGAAAAAAGTGGTCAGTTTTACTGATCCTCTAACCAGTCTTACACAAAATACATACAGCTCTTCACATGGCTGAAATGAGTATGGGTATCTTCACAGAACCCCAACCCTGGCAATCCTACTAGCTTGCTCAGGGTTCGGCTGGAACATAAAACTGTGGACCAGGGGCATATTTCATGTGGTAATCAGGCACCTGGCATATGCCATATTCCTTCTCACAAAGACCTACCCTTCAATAACCTCTCTTACATTGCTAGAGCGCCACCTAGAGTTCACTGTAACAAATATGGTTCCCCAAGCCTCCCTATTAGCTTGCTATGAAAAGGGCCACATTACAGAAGAGAAGGAGGACAGAAGAGAAGCAATTTTTTGCCATACATTTCTGTGTGCTAGGGTGCTATTCTAGGAGATTAAATGCTTCACTCATCCATATAAGGTAATTATTATCCCCATTTTACAGATGACAGTAGTTTGCTCAACAAATACAGCCAAGATTCAAAACCAGGACTTGCTGACATCAATGTGGATGTTTCTTCTATTATTCAACACTTCCAGCTCTTAATTTCATTCAGCACTCCTAGATTTCAGGACGTTCTGTGACTCCCCCACAGAATATGTCAACCTCAGTGGAGAAAATTTGTCTATGTAAAACCTAAATGCATTTATTTAGACATTTCCTATCGCTACTTTTCCATGCCTTTTTCTCCTATGCTTGATATGTACTAAGCATCTGTTGAATAAATAAATGACTAAATGAATGAAATGGTTGTTTTTCCTTGACTCTTTTCAAACCCTTTTCAAAATTCACATACCCAGAATAGCTACACCCACATCTGACTACTCTGTTACTCTATATTCCCACCTTGTGAGAGGTCTCCCCTGTTATGTCCCCACTATCCTATAAATGACCCTCATATTACCACAATCCATACATTTCTAAGAATGAAGTGATTAAAATTACTTAGGACATTGCCTATGCAAATGAAAGCCTACACAAAACCACTTTCCTTCAATAAAGAAGTCACATAATTATCTGAATCATCAATTATGTGAATCATCATTTATTTATCTGCTTTATTGAGCTTAATTTCTTAATACTGGTTTATATTAACTAACATGTGGGTATCTGTCTGTCTCTATCTATCTATCTATCTATCTATCTATCTAAACACACACA
Organism: Chlorocebus sabaeus; assembly: GCF_047675955.1. Taxonomy (NCBI): domain Eukaryota; kingdom Metazoa; phylum Chordata; class Mammalia; order Primates; family Cercopithecidae; genus Chlorocebus; species Chlorocebus sabaeus. The sequence goes on along the minus strand of NC_132926.1, from coordinate 36,942,477 downwards.
CATTAATGTGAATTTTTCAGTGACATACAGTTAAACATCTGAAGTATTTTTTTCTGTGACTATGTGCACTGTCTCAGTAAGAGTGTGAGCTCTACGAGGGCAAGTGCTAATTTTAAAATTGTGTTATAATCTTCTAATTCCCACTGTAATTTCTTCAGCTATCTCATTAAATGTTTATGACTGACCAATGATTCCTCCTCTTTTCTAGCTATTCTCTAGCAATTCCTTTGAAAGAAATACTAATGAGCAATTAAATGTTAAAAAGGGGCAAAAGAATGTGGAGCAGATTTTCCCAGAAGGTAATTATGAGTGCCTACCATGTTCCAGGAATGACTTGGGGTGATGGGAGGATATAGTCTCCGGTCTCAAGGATATTGTCTCCTGGGATAAACAGACAATTACAGCATAGTATTCTGGGTCAGCAGAGGCCCAAAGGTATCTTGCACTTTGATGAAAGGCAAAAATGACTGACTGCTGAGGTCTCTAATTACTGAGATTCCTCCTGAAGTGATGGTAAATGCTATAATGCAATTATAATAAATATAATGCAATTACAATAAATGTCTGTTGAATTGAATTAAATCAAATTGATGCCTTGCTCTCCAGAAGCTCAAATATACACCATGAAAAATGGAAATGCCATTATTTGAAAAGAAACTCAAGGCCTCCTAGTAAGTTATCCATGGGGATATTTCAGAAGATTTTTAACCCATAAGAGTCCTTAAGAAATTCTATAAGCGTCTGCCCTACTCAAGTGACCCTCTCATCTGATGAATGGATCCTCATAGAAGCTTCTTTAGAATATTCTCAGACATTTGAGGTGAGGTCCTGGCAAAACTAGAATGAGTTTTCTGCGGCTGAATAACTGAAGGATGATAATGACAACTAAATGTGATTGATAGCAGCCACAATTTGTGCTAAATTATTTTGTATAAAAATATGGCCCCCAGCAAACTATATCTTTGAATGCTGTTTTCTCAGAATTTGGTACATCTTTTGCCTCTTTTCTCCCTCCTAAATAAATTATTTGACAACAAGGTTGTGTCTTTCTTGTTGATAATGGGATGAATGAGTATATGATAATTGAGTGCAGGAAAATGAATTTAATAGATGGTTTGTCGGTATAGTCTGAAGTTTTATGGCATCTATAAACTAGTACATCTCGTGGGCACTCTCCACATTGAGCAAATGTATTTTCTTTTTAATTTTCACTTTCTGCTTTATTGTTTTCTTTTTTTTCAGACAAGGAAAGCATGCTTTTATAGAACTAATAGAAAATAAAAATAAGCAACGTTTTTAAAACCAAAGATTTCACCACCTAGCATTAACCAATATTAACATTTTGTTTCTGTCTTTTCCAAGGTTTTCCTATACAAATATACACTTTTTAAACAAAAATATTTTTCTGATATATACAATATTTTGTAATTTACATGTCTACAAATAGTAAATAAAAATATTTTATGTCATAAGTATGCATGTGCATCCTCATCTTTAGTAGTTACAAAATAATCCATTGTTTATATCTCAACATTTATTGAACCTATACTTATTATCAGGTAGCTGAGTTGTTTCCACATTTTTGCTATTTTAAACAACATTATAATAAATGTCTTTCTACATACAACTTCTCGTATTTATTTGAGGGTTTTCTTTAAAAACCAGTAGAATTGCTGGGCCAAAGGGTAAATCCCATTTTAAAGGCTCCTGGTGCTTATGACTGAAGTTCACACTGTAACTGCTTTACACCACCACTGTGTCAATCCCAGGTGTTATCATTTTATAAGCTTAGATGACATATAAAAAATTAACATGTTTATTCATTTCCTACATTTAGTGAACATTATAGTGATTCCATAAACCTTGTTTATGTGTATAAAAGCAGAATGTGTAATGACTTAGAAGCTGGTTTCTCAAGCCAGATTACTTTATCTCCTGTGCTGGCTCAGCTATTCACTAGCTCTATGACTCAAACAAGTTAAAGAGCTTCCTTGGGCTTCAGTGTCCTCATATGTAATGTGATACAATTAAAGTATCTATCTCTTAGGGTCATTCTCAGAATTAAGTGATTTGACCCATAAAGCTGACACAGAACAGTACCTGGCACAGGTAAGCATTCAATAAATGCTACATGTTCTCTTGTTTCTAGGAACACAACTAAATTAATTTTTCAGCCTTTCTTGCAATTAGATACATCTATGAGACTAGATTGTAAGATAAATTGATGTGTGCCATTTACTGGTCTGGCTCATAAATACCTTCAAGACACAATTCTCATCCATTTCCTTGTCAACCAGCAGAATAGAGATCACCCAAAGGACCTAGAGCAGGTGGAATCACAAGATAGAAGGAGCCTGGATATATGAATGACTATGGGAGAGAGCCCCACCGCCACCAACCACAGGCAACTATCATTCACCAGTGAGAACTGAATGTATATTGCATTGCATTTTACATGTTTTGTTGCTCTCTTCATAGCACTTAGCCTTTCTTGACTAATAGAGTTGCCTGTTGTTATTCCTTTATCACACATCTGTTTTTTAAAAAGAGAGAATTTTATTTCAAAATATGAAGAATGGAGAGGTGAAAAAAGTTCAGGACTTGAAATCCACTGTAGAAAATCTAAAGCTTGATAATATATGAGTCCATGGGTCATTCGTCTATCTAGAATGTATATTATCCCACATATTTGTTTCTTTATATTCCCCATTCTGACTCCAGGCTACAGAGGTTAATCTCAATACAGCTAACCGTATTTATTCAGCTTACAGACACAGATTCCTCACATTCCCTCTTACACTAACCAATGAACATCATTTTCCTGCATTTACTAAATCACGTAGGCCATAAATACCAAAGTACCAGCTGAGAAAATCCAGGAGGAAACATTCTTTGTGAAAAAGAGAACTTTTCAAAAGAAATGCTATTGCATTAAAAAAAGTTTCCCGTAATGGTTCTGCAGTTCTGAAATGTCTACAGGAAAGTCATACCAAACAGGAATATATTTTTCAAGTTTTCCCCTTGAGGATCCTAGACATGAAAGAAAAAATGCTCAATATGAAGCATTGTTCATTTTGCAAAAAATGTTATTTGTTACCAAAGGAAGGGAAAAGTAGAAGGATACCAAAAATGATTTTATATGTGTGTGAATATATACATATATATGCAATTTTATGAACTTTCAGGCAAAAATTTATTCAAATATAAACCATGTAACACTTTCCACATGGTTTATTTTCTAAGGTTAGAACTTCCAACTGAAACTAACCGGAATATTTTTCAGAGTGTTTTGAGTCTCCAGGGACCATAAGACATTAAATAACACTATCAAATGAATCTTTCTAAATATAGAGTTAAATGGCTCTCCCCTTATATTTGCATCATGTCCACAATGAGTTTTCTGTGTAGGAAGGTATTATCAGTCCCATCCCACAGGAGGGGATACTGTAATTCAGAGAGATTAAAGGGTCTGTCCAAGGTTACCTCGATAGTGCTACAAGGCAATCCAAGTAATCATCCACTAAGTAACCTGCAGACTTCAGTTTTCACATATGAATTTTCTGAAAATGTTCAAAGTGACAGCTACAATCAAGTTAATCAATGTAACAGTTACAGCAGATGTGTCTATGAGAGAAAAAGGTAACCAATAGGATGCATTTGACCTAATCCCAGCTTGCACCATAGAAAAGAACAACTAAATAACCTATGGGCAGTAAGTTAAACCCTAATCTGATCATTCCAGTGCAAATGCCAGAAACGTAAAATGTTTATCATTCCCCGTCTTAAAAGCATACTTGTTTCAGGAAACAGTAAATAAAACAAATGTCTAGGCTAATAAAGTGATTTGAAACTTTTAGTGGTATGATTTAAGCACTATATGTGTTCCTGAGAAACAGTTATATAACAAATATTTATATACATATTTAAATACCATTTCCCATTTATTTTCATTATTCTATTTGAAATACAATTCTTTAGAAAAAGAAGAGTGGCTAAGAGACCTTTTTGTAAAATCACACAAATATAACAAAATTGTAAATAATCATGCATTTAACAGAAAATTATACTTTCTTGAAAATGTATTAAGAACAGTCCAAAGAAAATACAAAGTAGGAATTCGGAGTAAGAACTAAAAGACGTTTCAACCTGTTTCACTGTGTAATTTTTATGCTCAATTGAACAAACACAACAACAAAACCACAAAAGAGATAGAAATGCCTTTCTGTTCTACATCGGTTTGGCAAATGTGCTTAGAATATTCTGTTTATTAGTAAGCATGCCAGCAGAAAATGGATTTCACCCCCCGAAGACTCAAACGAAGACACTTTAATAAAAGTGCTATTTATGAAGGTATGGTCAGGGTTAACAGAATGAAAAGGCAATGGTAAAACTAGACAAGTCTTTCTTTTCATATTAAAAAAAGAAACAAAGAAAAAGGAGAGCAAAACACTAAAATAGTAAAGTCCATTATAGCTATTACAATTAGCAACTCAATTTTGTTTTGATGTTTTGGCAGGTAAGGTTAAAGAAGGCTATGAAAGCTATGTTTGGTTACATCATCTTTCTTAGTGTCATCATCACCATCATCATCTTCTTCGTCATTATTCTCTTAAAAATAGTTCCCATTCACTGAGTGCCCAGGGCCTGGTGAAAACATATGGTATATACGGCCTTTTAAAATTGGCTTCTTTCACTTGGTAATATACAGTTAAGGTTTATAGAATAGATTGAATGTCTTTCCAGTAATAAATATTCAACAAAGGTTAACCATCATTACTATTATTATCAGCATTATTATTTTATAAATTCTCCATTTCCCTAGGGTATCAAAAAGAAGATCATACATTTTTCTGGAATCATGAAGGTCTTTGCTAGTTCCCTCTGTCATATTTACATCCTCAGTACCTTTTACTTCCAAGTTTTTTTGTTTTGTTTTGTTTTGTTTTGTTTTTGAGATGGAGTCAGTCTTGCTCTATTGCCCAGGCTGGAATGCAGTGGCACAATCTCAGTTCACTGTAACATTTGCCTCCCCAGGCTCAAGCAATTCTCCTGCCTCAGCCTTTCGAATAGCTGGGACTATAGGCACACACTATCATGCCCAGCTGATTTTTTGTATTTTTAGTAGAGATGGCATTTCAGTATGTTGACCAGGCTGGTCTCGAACTTCTGACCTCAAGTGATTCACCCGCCTTAGCCTCCCAAGTGCTGGGATTACAGGCCTGAGCCACCACGCCCAGCCCCAACTTTTTTGTAACATGAATTTCACTTGTAATATACTTGCCCAGTCCTCTACCTCCCTCGAAACTGACAACTTTTTGAGGACACAGACCACTTGTACTCCCTGTCTGCTACTCTATTCCAAGCATTTAGCAAAGTGCCTGGCGGGTGGCAGGTGCTCCTTGAACATCTACAAAGTGATGAATGTTTGGCATAGTGGCCTGATCGAAGGTACAAAAAGATGCAGTGACACAGCCTTAGGGGAATGAACAGGAGGGAAAGGCTGTTGTTATGAGACCATATTCCCTGGAGTAGGATAATGGTGAGGACTCAATACAGTTCCACAGCACACAGACTCAGGGACTCAGGTACTTTCTACAGGAAATCTCTTCATTGACATTATTCCCAAATTTCAACTCATAGTAAGTAAAATTTCTACATAGCAGGGAAGGTCTTAAATGAATTTAGATAATACATTTAAATATGTTACTCAAATATGTAAAATTTAATATGTAACCATTAACTTTGGGAATTGCTGTTACTTACTGAAGTCCAATTCAGATCAGAGTTAATTTCACCCTAATTTTCTTTTATATGCAAAATAAATTTTGCCTATCCACAGTTCTACCTAGAATAAAATCAGCACTGCAGTATATGCGTCTTCCTCAGGATTTACTCCACATAAAAGAAAATAGAATTGTTATTTTAAAAATTTATATTTCTTCTCTGACTCATTTCCAAAGTATTAAAAGCATCTCTTTTTGTTCCAGCACATTTTTCTCTTTATCTTATTTTTATTTTAAACTAATGGTTGTGATACTTCATTGACGTCACTATAGCAAAAGGATTAAGAGAAAGCTTTCTTCTAACTAAAATGTTTCTTTAACCCACTACAAAATTCTTAAAGTTAGATACTAATGTGTCCTATAATTAAGAGATGAGTTTTCCAGTAAGATTTATTTTTATAGATTTAGATTCAATGCCAAGAAACTACAGTTTAAACTGTCAGGAACTCATAAATCCTCAGAGACCAATTTTAAATAAATTTGTATTTCAGCAAAAAACAAAGTTAATGAAGATATCCTTCTATTCCTTCTGTTACCCTCACTTCCACCCCAAGTAAGGCAGACACAGAAAGAGAAAGTGAGTGGGTAGAAAAGAGAGAGAGCACATTAATATTCAAAAAACATTATCCTCAGTTTTGCTGTGAGAACTTTAACGTGGTTTTTCTAGCTAGACCTGCTCCTCTGAAGTCCAAAGCAGTTACAGTTCCATTCCCTAGAGTGCCTCAAGTTAACTTAAGAGTGAGAAAAAGAATGAATGACAAGGTCAAGGCTCCTGATTAACATCCTTCTCAGCTGCCCTAAAGGACTAAGGATGACTGCAGAGGGCAGGAAAAATCCTTCTGTTGATTCAAAAGAAACGGAAGTTCAGTGGATTCAAGCAGCTCTTAAATGCAATAGTTAATGGCACAGGCTTTGGAATGAGACCCCGTATTAGCTGTGTGAACTTGGGTAGTTTATGTAATCTCTCTGAGCCTCATTCTCTTCAACGTACAATACAGCTGATGATTCTTCCTTACACTGGACAGTGCATGTCCATGTAAAAAGCACCGTGGCACTCAGCACATTTTTATTTTTGTTTTTGTTTTTTTAATTATACTGCCTTCAGCTAATCTTCGAAGAATCCTCTGGAAAGAAAACAGGGGAGGTCAGAGAACTCCCAAATTGTCTTAATTTTGGACACAATGAAACAGATCAACTGCAGTTACAAGGACCTTGAACTGAGGAAAGGATATTTTACTTAGAATACACAAAATTGAGGTGAAGAAATTCGATTAACAACAATAAACCTGGTAAATGGGAGGATTAATGAAATTCTGTTTTATCCTAATTAATGTCACGTATCTTTCTGAGAAAATCAGAGACAATAACCCCTACTGCCAAAAAAGATGAAATAGAGAGTATAGCTTCTGACAGCCTAGACTTCAGAAGTGTGGGGTTTAGAGGAAAGTTTTAAAATCACATTCACCATTTTGTTTATCTGATACATTTTTATTGAGTACTGGGGATATAATAGTGAATCAAAATGACATGGCCTTTGCTTCAAGCCTCTTACACTCAAATGGAGGGAAAGAGTGATAAATATGTAGTCATACAAATAAAAAAATGTAAGATATTGTAACCACTCTAAGATAAAAGTGTGGTATATTAATAGGTATTCTAGTTTAAATTGAGAAAGCCTTTCTGGGGAAAGGCAATTATATTCCCTCCCTCCCTCCCTCCCTCCCTCCCTCCCTCCCTCCCTTCCTTCCTTCCTTCCTTCCTTCCTTCCTTCCTTCCTTCCTTCCTTCCTTGGCATGGGCTCTCCCAAGGCTAATCTTGTGATAAAAGCTTATGCATGAATAGTTTATTTAGGAGCAGGTATGAGAGACACGGAAAGAGAAAGAGAGCCAGTACAAGTTTACATTATCAAATTTGCCACTACTCTACAAGACTGAAACTGACTTTGCAAAAATGGTAACTGAGGAAATTATGACAATTAAAAAGATCAAACCTAACCAACTCCATCTTGCTTCTAACCTTTAATCTGTCCTTGTTCATTCCTGGGTGTAGGCCAAACTAACCTAGGGAAGAAATTTAGTGTATGGTTTGACTCTGAAGCAAAATTGATAATAGCCCTTTCCTGAAAAGACCCTCTTCTTTCCCGGGGACCAGTCTGCCTTTGCAGGACTAACAAATTAGCTACAAGATGAGAAATTACGGTTTAGGGGTTATGCAGCCTCTGTCTGCAAGAGTCTGAACCTCCCAAATTGCTTTACATCACTATTGTAAAGCTTCAGATCAGTGCTTGAGGTATTTTGCAGACCCTTCACTCAGTGAATCAGCTGAATCAGCTGACACCACACCCAGACCTGTAATCTGACTCAACCAGTTCTGTGATCCCACCCAGGAACTGAAGACAGCAAGAAAACCTCACTTTGACCCCATTTGATTCCATCTCCAACTTGACCAATCATCACTCCTCAATTTCCGAGCCCCTACTCACCAAATTATCTTTAACAACCTGATCCCCATATGCTGGAGACTGATCTGAGTCATAATAAAACTCCGATCTCCCACACAGCCGACTCTCTGTGAATTACTCTTTCTCCATGACAATTCCACTGTCTTGACAAATTGGCTCTGTCTAGGCAGCAGGCAAGGCAAACCCACTGGATGGTTATAAGACAAGTGGCTACTTAGGCCACAGTGCCAGCTGAGAAGTCTTATGAAATGCCTCTTTGCACCATCTTCCGAAAAAAGAACAGAAAAGCATTTTTCTATGGTCTTCTGTCCTACATTACTCAAAGGTTGCTCTATATATACTAACTTCCCCAAATCCTGGGTTGCACATACATGAGTGGCTAGTATTGAATGCCAGTCAGGCATGCCCAGGCCTGCAACAGAGAAGCCCCTGGGCAAAGCAAGAAATATAGACAATGGTTCCCAGACAAGGTACTGCCATTTGCACACACATAAAGCTGTCCCCCAAACAGGAGCTAGAATTAGAAGAAAGGCCAAGAGAATCTGACCTGGACCACATGAGTGTTCTGATATACTTCTGAGACATCCTACATTCTAGTTCAGATTAGTCACTCAATATGTTTTTTATCATGTCTCTTTATTATACTGGCCTCAGCTAATCTGAGGCCAAAACTTGCTAGTGGTTCCCTGTTACCTACCTAAAAAAGGGCCGAACTCTTCAATATGAAGTCAAGGAATATCAACATTTGGAGAGGAGCTAGAGTCACAGGCGTCCCTGAAGAAAATCATGACTAATACACCTTGTGAAATATTTAAATGTGTCCAACAGTAGGTAAATAGTTTGATAGATGATAATAAAATATAAAATAGCTATTAATAATGATAATTCAACAAAACCATAAGTGTAGAACTGCTCAGGATGTAATAGTAAGTACAAATGCAAAATTCCTATATTTTCATTCCTCCATTACCCCCCACTTCTTAACCCTTGTATATGTATGGGGGAAAGAGGCCCTTGGTGAAACAGAATAAAGCGACAAACATGCTTATGTTGTTCTCTTTGCTTAGATGTAGTTTTTCGCATTTTGTACTACAGGTTAGTTTTATTTTATAATTTAAAAATATTAATTTAAAATTATAATTGTAAAAATGTATTTCAATAGAATGAGAAGCCAGCTCTAAGTTGATATCAGAAGAGAATCTGGGAGTCAAAAATATCACTGCCCTAAATTTATTCTTGGCCATTCTTTGTAAAATCATATAAGTTGGCCGGGTGCAGTGGCTCATGTCTGTAATTCCAGCACTTTGGGAGGCCAAGGTTTGTAGATCAGGAGGTCAGAAGATTGAGACCATCCTAGCCAACATGGTGAAACCCCGTCTCTACTAAAAATATAAAAGTTAGCTGGGCATGGTGGTGCGCTCCTGTAGTCCCAGCTACTTGGGAGGCTGAGGCAGGAGGACTGCTTGAACCCAGGAGGTAGAGGTTGCAGTGAGCCGAGATCTCACCACTGCACTTCAGCCTAGCGACAGAGCAAGACTCCATCTCAAAAAATATATATATATAATATATATTTAAATATAATTAAAATATATTTTAAATATATATTTAAAATATAAATTAAAATATAATACAAATTATATTTATATGTGTGTGTGTGTGTGTGTATATATATATATATATATATATATATATATATATAAAATTTAAGTTTTTCTGCACTCGGTATTGTCGCCTCATCTTACTCCCTAGGGAGCCAAACTCATTGAAGCAATAATCAGGTGCCAACAACTAAATTTCAGAAGGAAATGTCTCAGGGACCACAGTAAAAATTTTCAGTGCCAGCCTATTATTTGAGGCTATCACGTGTTTCACTTATATAAGCTCAATAAATATTATGCTGATGTTTGTTCAGATTTAGAAGCTTTTTTCATCCTATTGCTGTCAGCATATTTCCTGCACATGAATAAGCATCACCATATTTTATATGAAATATAATATGACCCTCATTTTTAAACAAATTACAAAGCCACACATTAGCTATTTGCTGAAGAATAGGGAAACTTAGAATTCTTGTGGCTTTGCTTTTGAACCAAGTCCAAAAGAGATTAAGCTGATTCTTTAACATGCCCCTTCCCAGCACACAAGCTCTTGTTAGTCAATAACTATTTTGCTGTCATTTTTTCTATGCTCCTGCAAATTTTAAACCTTTTCATCCATCTCCATTACTATTAGTTGATAAGATTAATTAGGTAGTAGTTGGGCAGTCTGAACCTTATACTCAATTTTGAATATTTTGAATATATAATACTGTCCTATAATTACCTTCTAAAATCCTCAGAGGATTGGATAATGGACTATTACATTCCCATAGTCTATTTTCCCCTTTTAACAATGTAAGTCAAAATCCTTGTTTTTTTTCTTTCTAGAGTTTTGTCCATTCCAAATAGAATTATATTTTTCCTTCTCTACATAAATCTAGGAATATTGCAGTGGTTGCCAGGAGAGATAAATTACAGTGTTGAGTGGCAAATCTGTAGGTTTAAAGGTTCACCTTCCTTCAATATTATTTTAAAGAGATAATACTATATTTCAGCCAACAGAGAAGACAAGTTCTTGATTTTATTCTCTAGCATTAAGCTCAGTTCTCTGTTTTGTAATGCCTAAAGGGATATTATGATTCTTTCCAGAAAAGAGACAATTTTAAATCCTTGTGCTTTGGCTGAAAGAATAGTGAGGTGATTGAACCTGGTGAAGGGAGGGGCAATAGAGGAGTGTGAGGGCACCATTTTTTGTCAGTATAGTTTCCATGCCTCTCTCTCTCTCTCTCTCTCTCTGTCTCTCTCTCTCTCTCCTTTCAATGCATAGCCAGTTGCAATCTGCATACAATTTAGATGAAGACATTTAACTGAAAATCCAAAGCCTAAATTTTCTTTTCTTTATAGATCTAGAAATTTTCAATGATGTTGCTTTTGTAACATACAATTCGGGAAGGCAATATTATTGGATAAAGTTTTGTATTCTTTCAGGAGAGAAACCACTACTCTTTAGAATTACAATGATCAATGTTGAAAGATATTCTCAACTACACACAGACAACCCTCGTCAGCATGAACTATGTGGGGGCAAGAATCAGGGTTGCAATATGCAATATTTTGCTCAAATAACTTTCACCTAATATATCTGAGTTGATGAGTATTTTATAGTCAGCAATACATTAAACATATTTGTAAGGAGCTTATTCTGTGCCAATGGTTGCTAGAATTCAGATTTTCTGACTTCATTCAAAATGCAAGTGTTTGAACCAAGCCAACAGCTTCAGAGGGAATCAGTGTAGTATAAAACATGGCTAAAAAGAAGCTGCTGACTGACCAACTTGCAAATCAAATCATTGATATGAAGACTAGGAAGTTAAGAATATCGATGAAAAAGAACTTGAAGTTGTAGACCATGGGATGTCAGGTTGGTCTGAGGGTACCAAGAGACTTAGGTAGATGGTCTAGATAAGAAGTGGAAAGAGGTAGTGGTTAGTAAGTGGAATAAAGCTGTTCCAATTTTTGAGATGGAATACAAACACTATGCAGCAATTAGTTAATAACATTGGGATATTTTCCATGAAACACTGTTAAGTTTTAAAGTGGGATATAAAAGAGTATGTGGAGCAGGATCTTGATAAAGCCAAACAAAAATAAAACAAACAAACAAATGTTAATGGTGATCACTTTGGGGAGGTAAGGTTGTGGATACTATGATAATAGTTCACCCTTATATCTGCAGTGCCTGGAAGAGCACAGAAAACCAATATTTAGTAGGTACTTACTTTCATTTTCCATCCACTTTCTACAATGATACACAGTGCCTTTGTGATCAGAAAAAAAAAAATATTTTAAAACATACTTGTTTTTGAAATGAGATAATTACAAGAATGATAAAGAATAGATGACATAACTATCCATAGCTGCTAGATAACTTCCCCTAGTCAGATGTACATCTAGATAAAAGAGGGAGTATAAGGGAGAAATCAAGAAGATTTTCTTGATCCACCCAGTAGTTTCTTATCTTGAAGACATTATAGGCAAGTCTCCTTCAGATCAGCAGTAGAGGGCAATGGGAGGCATACTCCAGGCTAGGATCATACGGATAATAGTATTGATGAGTATAGTAAATTATTTTCCTACTCGTGACCTCAATTATTTTGCATTTATAGAATACACAATAGCATCATAGCTGACCCTACTGCCCAAGCAAACTTTTTAAGTGGGTGATGAGCCCAAATTGCTGTTAGAATATTTCACCAGACTCTTGCCTTCTATAACTGCGCTCCATGAGTTGGAAGCTCTTGGGGGTCTTGATCTCAGTTTGTGTAATGATTTCTAACTAAAATAATTTGCAGGAGCTACAAATATTCTAGAAGAGGAGACTAGCCTGGTGGCCTTCATCATCCCAACCACCTCAACTGGTGATGGGTAGTCAAGCACAGCTGTAACATCTCTACGTGGGATCAATACTCCCCATAGTCTTTTATAGATTATTTGAGCCCTGGACCCCCTTGACAAAATAGTTGGGCCTCTTTTCTGCATTTTCTGTTTCTAGGCCCTAGTTTTGGTTACGGACATTGCACCTGGTTTGATGCCCATAGTTTTCATTGACAACCTTGCCTCTTCCTCAACTTGCCTCATTGAGTGACACTTTTATCTCTTAGTCAACCAACCCTTGGTCTGGAAGCCTGTCCTCTGCCTAGACAGTCTAGCAACGCTCTCAGCTGATCTCTATTGACCTTCTCATCTGTCAGGGGTCCATGTCTGAATAATTTCCTACCCTTTCTCTTGTCTCAACTTCTCTGGTGTTTGACGCAAACCCTGAAGCTCCTTCCTTTTCTCTTTAGATAACTATCAGTTAACCAATTAACTATACAGACACTATGAAAATAGTGCTTTTTTTTTTCATAGTGATCCACACCACCAGAATCAGAAATGCCTAGAGGTTTGTTACTCAAAATCTGGTCGGAAACATTGGCATCACCTGGGAGCTTGTTACATATGCTGACTCTCAGGTTCCACTCTACATATCCTGAATCAACATCTCCAGAGGTGATGGATGGGAATCTCTGTTTTAACAAGCCTTCCTGTTGATTCTTATGTTAAAGTCCAAGAAACATTGTCTATTATGCTTGCTAAAAATGTAGATTCTCGGGCCCTGTCTTAAACAAAAATCTGCATAAATAACAAATATTCCAGGTAATGCCTCCCATATCAGATTTAGAGGGCTTGGGCTCAAATGCCAGCTCTGCTTCAAGCCATCTGTGCAATCTTGTATAAAGCTATTTAATTTCTCTGTGCTTTGATTTTCTCATTTTCAAATTAAAAATTCTTCATCCTAGGTTTATTGAGAGGATTAAATTAGATAATGCCTGTGAAGTGCTTAACATAATTCCTAGTACAAAGGAAGCACTAATAAATGTTTGTCTTTGTATTGTATTAATGTTTATCAACTGTAATGTGTTAATGTGCTAGCCTTTTTCCATACCCAATAAACATATGTGCATTTTTGGTGACAGTTTCTGATGATAATAGCTTAGATCAAAGGAATAACCCAAGGAAGAGGGAGAAATTGGGAGTTATTGTTTAAAAGGTATAGAGCTTCAGTTTAGAAAGATGTAAAAGTTCTTGAAATGTGTAGTGATGATGGTTGTACAACCATGTGAACATACTTAATGCCACTGAACTGTACATCTAAATGATAAAGTCATATATTTTATGTATATTTTATCCAATAAAAATAAAAAAATACATGCATCAAAAAGAATGGTTAAAATGATACAGTTTATGTTAGGTAAATTTTACTATATTTTCAAAAATATTTTTTGAGGAATAACTCTAAGGACAATCATTGAAGGAAGTGTGTTCAGATTGATAGAAATTATTAGGATGCAACAGAGAGAAAAATGATTGGTATTGTTGAAGCTTTGTGTGGCATTAAATTTCTTCTGGATTTAAAGGAGAATATCAAGTTGGCAACCAAGTTAGTATTTCCTATGCAATACAGGTCCAAATCTCATTTTCTGGCTGGAATGCTAGTAAAGGAATTATAGGATTCCCAGGGAGATGATAAAGTAAAAGCAAACATTTAGGATATTCTATTGAGGTGAACCTGTGGTTGACTATTCACTTAAAATGTGCTACCATAGAGTGGAAGGAGTTACCATGGAATATTTATGCTGGGCAAGACCTGTTACAATATTATCTTATTTGATTTTCATAGTCCCCATGTAAGGGTAAGTATCAGACCTATTTTATAGATGAAAGAAGCTGAGAAAGACTAGGTAATACTCCTAGAGGCCATACACATAGTAACCTTAAAAAACAAAGTCAGGCTTTGGGAGCAGATCCATCTGACATCATGCTTTTTCTCCCTTGCATTCATCAGAGCTTCCCAGTATGGAAATACAAAACTCTCATAAGAATCCCTGCAAGTCATGGCCTCAGGATGCAATCTGTCAGCCATCTCTGTGGTGCCTCTGTCAGATTCTAAATCTCCCTCTCTGCTTCTCCTGGTAGAAGCCATTCAACAAACTGGGTAACTGAACTGTTAGAGAGGTAGGCATATGTCCCAAACTACGCCAGTTTGGTCTTCTGACATTTGAACGCAGTTATTCCTCCAGAGACAATCATGAAACTTAAGTCAAGCCAACTAAAGTGGTAAAGTATAGTTGCTAAGAGAGTGAGATCTAAGAAAAAAACAAAAAACAATCCAGCATTCCTTTGAATGCAACTTTTGTCACTTTTATTTAGTGTTTGTATGATCCTAGAGAAATGTCTTTGAGCCTTAATTTCCTAAAAAAGAAGACAAAAAGATAGTAACAGTAGCTATCTCATAGGATTATTTTAAGGATACACACACACACACACACACACACACACACATAATGACAAGAAGGCAGTGTCACCTTATTCCTTGGCTGAGAACTTGTGCATGAGGTGAATTAAATATTTTGCCATTCTGTTGTGTGTGCCGACGAATGACCACAACAGTTCAGCGAACTTTCAAATACCAAATTCATGAATAATGAGGATTGGCTATATTTATATATACATATCATTTTGCCTATTATGTAAATACCCATGTTAAACATATAGAGACAGATGCTTAACAATCGCCTTGCACACATTGTATATTCAATAAATGTTAACCTCTGTTTTTTGAATTATTATTTGTTATTACTACTCTGAGGGATTTAAAAAAACAAAACTAAACTAAAGCTGCCAGTTGTGATTATTTTGCTCTCTGTTCAAAACACTACAAGTATGTGAACCCCAATCTGCTGGCGGCCAGATCTCCTGCCTCATCGAAAAGATACCAATTCAGAGAGAAGATAGAAGAGCAATGAAGAGAAAGTGGTGACTTTGAAGGCACAGGCTCATGTACCCGTTTAATTCTGAGGGCAAAGCAAGAGAATTGAGAGAAACCCTACAGGTCATGGGGGCCTTACACTGAGCTTGAAGAAGTGACCATCTGAACCTGGGGAAGATTCAGGAGAGCTAACAAAACCACACTGTGATACAGATTTAAAAAGCCTACTGAGGAATAAGGGTAGAGAAAGAGAATTTCAAAAAACCCGCAGGCATTTTGAATCTTATATATAATCAAGGACTGATCATCTATAACTGAGAGATGGACAAGAGAAATGAGAAAGATTTACACTGATTTTCAGGCACATAGGTCTTGTTAAAGTCTGATGGCCAAATATGAGAAATGAGACATTCCCCCTAGGTGGTCAGAACCCAAACTCTGACTTTAAAAAAAAAAAAAAAAATGACTCCACCCGCAATTAATTTGATGTCTCTAAAAAGCTGAATTTAACTAAAGCAACAGCAAATCTCAGAGCCAGTTTACCTATAGACTACAACTAAATTGCTCCAACACGCCCTGCCACCCCTCACACACTAACAGTTTGATAAAAGAAGAGTAATGTCATTTTCTGGGTATAAATATTATTTACTTTAGTCTCTGCTATTCTTTTACATGTAATATTTGTCATTCAATTAAAAATTATGAAACATTCAAAGATGCGAGAGAGTATGGCCTATTGTTAAGGGAGGAAATAGTTAATAGAGAAAGACATAAAGATGACTCAGATGTTAGAATTATGAGACTTTAAAATAACTACGATAAATGTGTTAACAAATCCAGTGGAAAAAAAAATACATAGAAAGAATAAATGGAATAAAAACTATAGTAAAAAGAAATAAAAACTATAGTAAAGGCATATCAAGTGGAAATACTGAAAATATTTTTTAAATGATAACATAGGGGAAAAGATCAGAGAACTGGAATACAGATGAAAAGAAAGTATTGTCTCGGCGCAGTGGTTCACATCTGTAATCCCAAAGCTTTGGGAGGCAGAGGTGGGAGAATTGCTTGACCCTAGGAGTTTGAGCCAGACTGAGCAACATAGTGAGACCTTGTCTCTATTAAAAAAAAATAAAAAAGAAACTGGCAAGGCATGGTGGTGTACACCTATAGTCCCAGCTACTTGGGAGGCCAAGGTGGAAGGATCTCTTGAGCCTGGGAAATTGAATGTGTAGTAAGCCATGATTGCACCACTGCACTCCAGCCTGGATGACAGAGCAAGACCCTGTCTCAAATAATATATATATATATTTTTTTAAAATAATATATATATTTAAATAATATATATATTAAATATTTAATTATATATATTATATATATAAATATATATATTTAATAATATATATATTATTAAAACTTAAACACAGAGAGAGTAAAAAGAATAGAACATCCAAGATCTGGGAGAAAATATCAAATTGTAAAATATACATAAAACTGGAATTCCAGAATACATAAAGAAAGAGAGAGAAAGAATGGGGAAAAAAGAAATAGAGATAATGGCCAACAATTTTCCAAAACAGGTAAGAGATATTATATTAATTTTTTTGTTGCTGCTGTAGAAAAGTATAACAAACTTAGTGGTTAAAACAACACAACTTATCTGACAATCATGGAAGTCAGGCAAAACAGGTCTCACTGGGCTAAAATCAAGGTGTCACCAAGGTAGTGTTATTTTCTGCAGGCCATAAAAAAGAATCGATTTTCATGCCTTATCAGCTTCTAGATAACGTTCCGATTCTTTGACTTATTTCTTCCTTCCATCTTCAAAGCCAGTAATGCTGAATCTCTCTCACATCTTATCACAATAACACTGACTCTTCTGCTTCCCTATTAAACATTTAGATTTATTAGCATATTTATCATCATTATTTTTAAATCTTTGTCATTTGACATTTTTGTCATCTGAGTCATTTCTATGTCTGTTTGACCTCTGGGTCATTTCAATGTCTGTTTCTATTGATTATTTTCTGTTGTGATTACATTGGGTTCACCTAGTTGATCCAGAATCATCGCCTTACTTTAAAGTCTGCCAATTAATAAACTTAATTTTATCAGGAAACTTAGTTGCCCTTTTCTGTATAATCTAAAATATATCCAAATCCCAGAAATTAGGGCATAGACATCTCTTTGTGGGAGGGGACATTATTCTGCCTCCCCCTGATGTATGTTCATAAATCCATAAATATCAGCAAATTCCAAACAGAAAAAACACAAAGAAAACCATATATAAGCACGTAATTATAAAAACACTGAAATACTAAGATTTTTAAAAATTATTTAAACTAGCCAGAAGGGAAAACGTACATTATCTGTGTGGAAAAAAGAAGAAGAATGGCAGCATACTGTTAATCAGAAAAATAGTTGAAGCTAAAAGACAACGTAAACGTATATTTAGAGTGCTAAAAGAAAAACGGCCAAACTAGAAGCGAATTTTATATTCAGTGAAAATATCATTCAAAAATAAAGATAAAATGTTTTTTAGAAAAAGCAACTTAAGAACATATCTTCAATAGGTTTGCACTACAAAAAGTGTTTTTAAAAAGTTTCTTTGGCTGAAGGAAAATAATCACATAGAAAACTGGTGATGCAGAAAGAAATAAAAAAATTCTATAAAGCATGAATATTTCAGCAAATACAAATGCATTTTAAAAATTATTCTTAATGTACTATATAATTTTTAAGCCTATTTAAAAGGCCATTGACTCTTTAAGGAGAAATAATTTAACAGTGTAATGTGTGGTTTATAGTGTGTATAAAATTTAACTATTTAACAAAAAGATTACATGACTCAGCAGGGCAGTAACTATATAATACATTTTTAACATTATTATATTAATTGTGAAGAAGTAGAATATTTTTGAAAGTAGATGAGGAGAAATTAAATATGCTTATTGTAATTTTTAGAGTCATCATTAAAAACAATTAACAGAGGAGGGTATAATTAAAATCAAAGGAGAAGATAAAAATGAATATTTTAAAATACTCAATTTATGCAAAAATCAGGCATAAAAGAGAAAACAGAAAAACAAAAAGTAGGTAGGACTTATAGAATTCACATACAAATAAATAATTTCATAAAAGTAATAAAGACTCAAATTATAAGTCAGAGATTGCCAGACAATATAAAACCACAAGACACAACTAATGATGTTCATAAGAATGTGTAAGAATACAGCATGTTTGAGAGTAAAAGAAAGATAACTGGTACAATATGCAAACATTAAGCATAAGAAAACTGGTATAGTTTTATTAATACTGGAAGTAGACTTCATGATGAAGTTTATTATCAGAGACAAGTGGCATTTCATAATGATAAATGGGTCAATTAGACAAGAATACAAACCAATCTCAAGTGCATATAATACGATTTTCATATATGTTCCCACCAAAATCTCAAGTCAAATTGTAATCCCAAATGTTGGAGGTGGGGCCTGGTGGGAGGTGATTAGACCATGGGGGGATTTCTCATGCATGGTTTAGCATCATTCTCTTGGTACTGTTGTTGTGACAGTGAGTTCTCGTGAGATCTGGTTGTTTAAAAGTACACATCACATCCCCCCTCACTCTCTCTTTCTCTTTTTCCTGCTCCTGCCATGTAAGGCAACTTTTCCTTCTTTGCCTTCCATAATTAGAAGCTTCCTGAAGCCTCCTCAGAAGCATATGTGCTATGCTTTCTGTACAGCCTGCAGAACTATGAGCCAGTTAAACAGCTTTTCTTTGTAAATTACCCAGTCTCAGGTATTTCTTTATAGCAACATGAGAACAGATTAATACAGAAAATTGACACTGAGGAGTGGGGCATTGCCATAAAGATACCTGAAAATGTGAAAGCAATTTTGGAACTAGGTAACAGGCAGAGGATGGAAGAGTTTGGTGGGTTCAGAAGAAGAAAGGAAGATGAGGGAAATTTTGGAACATCTTAGAGACTGGTTAAATGGTTGTGACCAAAACGCTGATAGTGATATGGACAGTTATGTTCAGGCAGAGGAGGTATCACATGGAAATGAGAAACTTATTGAGAACAGGAGCAAAGGTCACTTTTGTTATGCCTTAGCAAAGAACTTGGCTGCATTGTCCCCCTACCCAAGGGATAGGTGGAAATTTTACCTCCAGAGTCATAACTTAGGGTATCTGTACAATAAATTTCTAAGCAGTAAAGCATTCAAGATGTCACCTGGGTGCTTCTAAAAGTGTTTGCTCATATGCAAGAGCAAAGAAAATACCTAAAGTTGAAACTTATATTTAAAAGAGATACAGAGTATAAAATTTTGGAAAATTTGCAGCCTGGTTGTATGGTAGAAAAGAAAAGCCCATTTTCAGGGAGGAATTCAAGCAGACTGCAGAAATTTGCATAAGTAAAAAGGAGTTAGAGCCAAAACAATGGAGAAGAGGCTTTGAAGACATTTCAGAGATCTTCAGGCCAGCCCCTCCTATCACAGGCTCAGAGCACTAAGAGGACTGAATGGTTTCTTATACCAGGCCCAGGGCCCTGCCACCCTATGCAGTCTCAGGACATTGCTCCTTGCATCCCAGTCACTCCAGCTCCAGTCCAGGCTCAAAGGGGTCCAGGTGCCTCTCAGGCCACTGCTTCAGAAAGTGTAAGACATAAGCCTTGGCAGCTTCCACATGTTATTAAGCTTGTGGGTGCATAGAATACAAGAGATGAGGTTTGGGAGCCTCCACCTAGATTTTAGAGGCTATATGAAAAAATTCCGGGTGCCCAGGCAGAAGCCTGCTGCAGGAGCAGAACCCTCATGGAGAACCTCTACTAGGTCAGTGAAGATGGGAAATGTGGGATTGGAGGCCCCACACAGAGTTCCCACTGGGGCACTGCCTAGTGGAGCTATGAGAAGAAGGCATTGTCCTGCAGACCACAAAATGGTAGATTCACGGACAGTTTGCACTCCTGCGCCTAGAAAAGCCACAGGCACTCTAGACCAGCCCCTAAAATTAGCAACAGGGGCTGAAGCCTACAAAACCACAGGGACAGAGTTGCACAAGGCTTTGGGAACCCACCCTTCTCACCAGCATTCCGTGGATGTGGGACATGGTGCCAAAGGAGATTGTTTTGGTGCCTTAAGATTTAATGACTGCCCTGCATTCAGTTAAGTCTAAGTCAGTTTTCAACTTGCATGGAGCCTCTAGCCCCTTTCTTTTGGCCAATTTTTTTCACTTTTGGAATGCGAATGTTTACCCAGTGCCTCTTCACCCATTGTATCTTGGTAGTAACTAACTTGTTTTTGGTTTTACAGGCTCATAGGCAGAAGGGACTAGCCTTGTCTCAGATGAGACTCTGGACTTTGGACTTTTGAGTTAATGCTGGAATTAGTTAAGAATTTGGGGGATCATGGGGAAGGCATGATTGCATTTTGTAATGTGAGAAGAACATGAGATTTGGGAGGGCAAGGAGTAGAATGATATGGTTTGGATCTGTGTCACTGCCCAAATCTCACATTGAATTATAATCCCCAATGTTGGATGTGAGGTCTGGTGGGAAAGGGTTGGATCATGGGAGGGATTTCTCATGAATAGTTTTAACACCATCCCCTTAGTGCTGTTTTTATGATAGTGAATTCTTGTGAGATCCAGTTGTTTAAAAGCGTGGAACAACTCCCCTCGCACTCTCTTTCTTGCTCGTGTTCCTGCTCCTGCAATGTTAAATGCTTGCTACCCCTTTGTCTTCCACCATGATTAGAAGTTTCCTGACACCTTTCCAGAAGCAGATGCTGCTTTGTTTCCTGTACAGTCAGGAAGAATGAGCCAATTAAACCTCTTTTCTTTATAAACAACCCAATCCCAGGTATTCCTTTAAAGCAATGTGAGAAAGGATCAACACAGCATATTCAACCAGTAAAAAGTCATCCAAAAACATGAAGCAGAAATCAAGAAAACTAAAGAGAGAAAAAAAATAAACAAAGTTGAAGACTTCAACTCCTTTCACAGGGACATAATAAACAGGGAAAAGTGAGTGAATATATCAGAAGACTTAAACAGCATTGTCAGTCAACTTACATAATTGAAAATTATAGAATAAGAATGCACCCAATAACAGCCAAATAGAAATTTTCAGATACTGTGGAACATTATTTTTTGTTTTGAGTTTTTTCTAATAATTTTTTTATGTTTAATGTTTGTGGCTACATAGTAGGTATGTGTAGTTATGAACTAAATGAGATGTTTTTATACAGGCATGCAAAGTGTAATAATCACATCAGAGAACTGAGGCAGAAAAAAAATGGTGGATAGGAGGCAGGACTAACTTGCAGCTCCCACTTGGATGGACAAAGCAGCATGTGGAACTCACATCATGAACTTTTGTTCAGAGAACTACTGCAGGAACATACCAGGAATACCAAGAGAATCTACAGACCCTTTGAAGGAGATGGATTGCTGCTGCAGGCTCCATGGGACAGCTGAGGAACTGTGAGTCTGCTTGCTTTCTCAGCTGGGTGGCTTGTAGCTGGGGGCAAGTTCTCAGTCTCTCAGTCCTGTTCATTGACTGCCTGGAAATAAATTCAGTGCAGTTGATCAGGGGCATGGCGGGAGTGAGACTGGTCTTTTGGGCTGTGGGCTGCATGGGAGCTAGGTGAGGCCTGTGGCTGCCACCACTTCCCTGGCGACCTATATAATGCAGCAAAGGCAGCCATAATCCACCAGGGAACATAACTTCATTGGCCTGGGAGCCACACTCCCATCCCCCACAGCAGCTACAGCAGGTCATGCCCAAAGAGTCTGAGCTCAGACACACCTAATCCTGTCCCCACCTGAAGGTCTTTCTCTTGGTAGTCAAAGACAAAGGACATAATCTCTTGGGAGCCCTATGGCCCTGCCCACAGCCTGACCCTAGGGCCAGCTTGTATCCTCCCTATGCTACTGCAACTAATCGGTTCTTGAAAGTGACAACTCCTGGCTGGAGGACAACCAACACAAAACCAGTGCACAACAAAAGTACAACTAAGGACTTTCACAGAATCCACTTCATTCCCCCGCTACCTCCACTGAAGCAAGTGCTGGTATCCACAGCTGAGATACCCGAATACAGATCACATTACAGGACTCTCTGCAATAATATCACAAGACACTCCCCAGTACCAGCCCAGAGCCTAGTAGCTCCACTGAGTAGCCAGATCCAGAGGAAAAATAACCTTCACTGCAGTTCAGCTCTCAGGAATCCCCATCCTTAGAGGAAGAGGGAGAGCACCAAATCAAGGGAGTACCCTGTGGGACAAAAGAATCTGAACAGAAGCCTTTGAGCCCCAGATCTTCCCTCTGACATAGTTTACCCAAATGAAAAGGAAGCTGACAAATAATTCTGGTACTATGACAAAAAGGTTTTTTGATACCCCCAAAAGATCACACTAGCTCACCAGCAATGGATCCAAATCAAAATGAAATCTCTGAATTGCCAGAAAAATAATTCAGAAGGTCCATTATTAAGCTAATCAAGGAAGCATTAGAGGAAGGTGAAGTTCAACTCAAAAAAAAAAAAAGAGATACAGACTATGAATGGAGAAATCTCCAGTGAAATAGATAGCATAGATAAGAAAACAATCACTACATCCAGAATGAAGGACACACTTAGAGAAATGCAAAATGCACTGGAAAGTCTCAGCACTAGAAACAAACAAGCAGAAGAAATAACTTGGCAGAGCTCAAAGACAAGGCTTTGGAATTAACCCAATCCAATAAAGACAGAGAAAACAGAAGTTTAGAAAATGAACAAAGCCTCTAAGAAATTTGGGATTATGTTAAATGAACAAATCTAAGAATAATTGATATTCCAAAAAAGAAGAGAAATCTAAGTTTGGAAAACATATTTGAGGGAATAATTAAGGAAAACTTCCCCAGCCTTCCAAGAGAGCTAGACATCCAAGTACAAGAAGCTCAAAGAACAGCTGGGAAATTAATTACAAAAAGATCATCGCCTCAGCACATGGTCATCAGGTTATCTAAAGACAAAATGAAGGAAAAAAAATCTTTAAGAGCTGTGAAGCAAAAGCATCAGGTAACCTATAAAAGAAAACCTATCAGATTAATAGTAGATTTCACAGCAAAAACCCCACAAGCTAGAAGGGATTGGGGTCCTATCTTTTGTCTCCTTAAATAAAACAATTATCAGTCAAGAATTATATATTGACTGAAACTAAGCTTTATAAATGAAGGAAACAGACAGCTTTCTCCAGACAGACAAATGCTGAGGGAATTTGCCACCACCAAGCCAGCATTACAAGAACTGCTAAAAGAAGCTTAAATCTTGAAACAAACCCAAATTATACCAAAATAATATCTCTTAAAGGATAAATCTCATAGAATCTATGAAATAATAACACAATAAAAAAAAAAACCCAGAAAGTATTCCGGCAACAAATAACACAATGAACAGAATAGTATCTCACATCTCAATACTAACATTGAATATAATTGGCATAAATGCTCACTTAAAATATACAGAATGGCATTATGCATAAAAACCACTAACCAAGTATCTGCTGTCTTCAAGAGATTCACCTGACCTATAGGGACTCGTGTAAACTTAAGGGTAGGGGCAGAAAACAATATTCCATGCTCATAGAAACCAAAACAGAGCAAGAATAGCTATTTTTATATCAGACAGAAACCAACTTTAAAGTAACAGCAGTTAAAAACGACAGAGGGACATTATGTAATAATAAAAAGACTCACCTATCAGAAAAATATTACAATCCTAAATATATATACATCTAACACTAAAACTCCAAAATTTATAAAACAATTACTTCTAGACCTAAGAAATGAGATGGATAGCAACACAATAATAGTGGGGGACTTAAACACTCCACCAACAGAACTAGATAAGGCATCAACACAGTCAACATAGCATAAGAGAAATTTAATACCATACCCTAGAACAAATGAACTTAACAGATACTTACGGAACCTTCTACCTAATAACTGTAGAATATACATTATTTTCATCAGCACATGGAACAGGCTCCAAGATAGACCATATGATAGGTCATAAAACAAGTCTCAACAAATTTAAGAAAATAAATTAAAACAAAAAACTTACAAAAGAGAACTAAATTAAATTGAAACAAAAAATTAAAAAGATAAATGAAACAAAAACCTGGTTCTTTGAAAAGATAAGCAAAATTGATAGACCATTAGCAAGATTAACCAAGAAAAGAAGAGGGAGGATCCAAAGAAGCTCAATTAGAAATGAAATGAGAGTATTGCAACCAATACCACAGAAATACAAAAGATTATTCAAGATTATTCAAGATTCAAGGCTACTATGAACACCTTTACATGCATAAACTAGAAAACCTAGAGGAGATCAATTCCTGGAAAGACACAACCATCCTAGATTAAATCAGGAAAAAATAGAAATTCTGAACAGACCAATAACAAGCAGCAAGATAGAAGTAGTAATTTAAAAGTTACCAAAAAAAAAAAGTCCAGGACCAGACAGATTCACAGCTGAATTCTTTGTTTTTGAGATGGAGTCTCTCTGTTGCCCAGGCTGTAGTGCAGTGGCATGATCTCCGTTCACTACAACCTCCGCGTCCCAGGTTCAAGCAATTCTCCCACCTCTAGTTTCCTGAGTAGCTGAGATTACAGAGGTGCCCAGCCTCACAGCTGAATTCTATCAGATATTCAAAGAAGTATTGGTACAAATCCTATCAATTCTATTCCAAAAGATAGAGAAAGAGGGAATCCTCCCCAAATCATTTTATAAGCTAGTATCATCCTAATACCAAAATCAGGAAAGGACGTAACATAAAAAAGAAAACTACAGACCAGTATCCCTGATAAACATAGATGCAAAAATCCTTAACAAACTAACTGTTCTCAACAGCAAATCAAAATGATAATCTACCATGATCAAGTGGGTTTCACACCAGGGACGTAGGGATGGTTTAACATACACAAGTCAATAAATGTAATACACCACATAAATGGAATTAAAAACAAAAATCACATGATCATCACAATAGAAAAAGAAAAAGTATTAGAAAAAATCCAGCATCCCTTTATGACTCAAACCCTCCACAAAATAGGCATAAAAAGGACACATCTTAAGGTAATAAAAGTCATGTATGACAAACCCACAGCCAAAATTATACTGAACTGGGAAAAGTTGAAAGCAACCCCCCAGAGAACTTGAACAAGACAAGGATGTTCACCTTCACTACTTCTAATCAACATAGTACTGGAATTCCTAGCCAAAACAATCAGACAAGAGAGAGAAATAAAGGGTGTAAAAACTGGTAAACAGGGCCGGTCATGGTGGCTCATGCCTGTAATCCCTGCAATTTGGGATGCTGAGGTGGGTGGATCACCTGAGGTCAGGAGTTCGAGATCAACTTGGCCAACATGGTGGAACACCATCTCTACTAAAATTACAAAAATTAGTCAGGTGTGGTGGTGGGAGGCTGTAAGTCCAGCTACTCAGTAGGCTGAGGCAGGGGAACTGTTCGAACCCAGGAGGCAGAGGTTGCAGTGAGTCAAGATCATGCTATTGCACTCCAGCCTAGGCAACAAGAGAGCAACTCCATTAAAAAAAAAAAAAAAAAAAAAAAAAAAAAAAAAAAAAAATTGATAAAGTGTAAGTGAAACTGTGGCTATTTGCTGATGACATGCTTGTATACCTAGAAAACTCTAAAGACTCATTCAAAAAGCTCCTAGAACTGGTAAGTGAATTGAGCAAAATTTCAAGATACAAAATTATTGTATAAAAGTCAGTAGCTCTGCTATACATCAGCAGCTACTAAGCTGAGAATCAAATCAACAACACATCACCTTTTACCATAGCTGCAAAAAATAAAATAAAATACTTAGGAACATACCTAACCAAGGAGGTGAAAGACCTCTACAAGGAAAACTCCAAAACACTTCTGAAAGAAATCATAGATGACACAAATAGAAACCCATCTCATGCTCATGGATGGGTAGAATCAATATTGTGAAAATGACCATACTGCCAAAAACAATCTACAAATTCAGTATAAAAAATACCACCATCATTCTTCACACAACTAGAAAAAAAAATCATAAAATTCATATGGAACCAAAAAAGAGCCTGCATAGCCAAAGCAAGACTAAACAAAAAGAACAAAACTGGCGACATCACATTACCTGGATTCAAACTATACCGTAAGTCCATAGTCACCAAAAGAGTATGGTACTGGTATAAAAATAGGCATACAGACCAGTGAAACAGAATAGAGAACACAGAAAGCAAGCTACAGTCAACTTATCTTTGATAAAGCAAACAAAAACATAAAGTGGTGAAAGGACACCCTATTCAACAAATGGTCCTGGGATAATTGGCAAGCCACATGTAGAAGAATGAAACTGGATCATCATCTCTCATGTTATACAAAAATCAACTCAAGATAGATCAAAGACTTAAATCTAAGAACTGAAATCATAAAAATTCTAGAAGATAACATTGCAAAATCCCTTCTAGACATTGATTTAGGCAAAGTCTTCATGGGCAATAACCCAAAAGCAAATACAACAAAAACAAAGATAAATAGATGGGACTTAAATTAAAAGCTTCTGCACAACAAAAGAAATAATCAGCAGAGTAAACAGACCCACCCACAGAGTGGGAGAAAATCTCTGCAATCTATACATCCAACA
Organism: Chlorocebus sabaeus; assembly: GCF_047675955.1. NCBI lineage: Eukaryota > Metazoa > Chordata > Mammalia > Primates > Cercopithecidae > Chlorocebus > Chlorocebus sabaeus. The sequence continues at coordinate 36,915,198 of NC_132926.1, read as the reverse complement.
AAGGACTAATATCCAGAATCTACAAGAAACCCAAATAAGTCAGCAAGAAAAAAAAATCCCATCAAAGTCTCAAACTCCCAGCCTATTTTAACTTTTTTTTTTTTTTTTCCCCAGGGAATGTTGGGGAAGCTACTGCTACTTAGCTGCGTAGGGGAAACCCGTTCTTACAAGAAATGGGGAGGAGGATAATCCTTAAAAAAAAATAAGGGCAAAGGACATGAGTAGACAATTCTCAAAGAAGATACACAAATGACCAAAAAACATGTGAAAAAATGCTCAACATCACTAATGATCGGGGAAATGCGAATCAAAATCAAAACGACATGTGATACCATGAATGTGGTACTCCTACAAGAATGGCCATAATCAAAAAAAAAAAACAAAAAACAAAATAATAGATGTTGGTGTGGATGTGGTGAAAAGAGAACACTTTTACGCTGTTGGTGAGAATGTAAACTAATACAACCACTATGGAAAACAGTATAAAGATTCCTTAAAGCTCTAACATTTGATCCAGCAATTCCACTTCTGGGTATCTACTCAGAGGAAAATAAGTCATTACATGAAAAAGATACTTGCATACATGTGTTTATAGCAGCACAATTTACAATTGCAAATATATGGAACCAGCCTAAATGCCCATCAATCAATAGTGGATAAATAAAATTCCACACCATGGAACACTACTCAGCCAACAAAAGAACGAAATTATGGTATTTGCAGCAACATGGATGGAATTGGAGATGATTATTCTAAGTTAAGTAACTCAGTAATGGAAAACCAAACATTGTATGTTCTCACAAGTAGGAGCTAAGCTATGAGATGCAAAGGCATAAGAATGATACAACGGACTTTGGGGACTTGGAGAAACAGGTGGGAAGGGGATGAGGGATAAAGGTTACACATTGGATAGTGTACACTGCTCAGGTGATGGGTGCATCAAAATTTCACAAATTACCACTAAAGAACATATTAATGTACAAAAATTAATAATAGTCACATCAGAATAAATTGGGTATTCATCACCTTTAGCATTTATCCTGTGTGTGACAAAAAAAAATCCAATTTTTTTTTGGTTATTTTAAAATGTCCAGTTAAATCATTTTAGACTGTAGCCACCCTGATGTGCTAGCAAATACTACATCTTATTTATCCTTCATATTATTTTATACCCTTTATTCACCCCCACGTCCTCTGCTACACAATCCACCCCCACAACTGTCACTACCCTTCCCAGCCTCTGGTAACCATCTTTCTTCTCCCCATCTCCAGGCCACGAGTTCAATTGTTTTAATTGTTAGCTCCCACAAATAAATGAGTACATGTGATGTTTGTCTTACTCTATGTATTAGTCAGGGTTCTCTAAAGGAACAGAACTATATATATATACACACACACTATATATATACACACTCATATATATACACTATATATATATAGTGGTGTGTGTGTGTGTGTGTGTGTGTATATATATATATATGAGTTTATTGAGTATTAACTCACATGATCACAAGGTCCCACAATAGGCCATCTGCAAGCTGAGGAGCAAGGAGAGCCAATCCGAGTCCCAAAACTGAAGAACTTGGAAACTGATGTTCCGGGGCAGGAAGCACTCAGCACAGGAGAAAGATGTAGGCTGGGAGGCGAGGCCAGTTTAACCTTTTTAAGTTTTTCTGCCTGCTTTATATCCTGGCTGTGCTGACGGCTGATTAGATGATGCCCACCCAGATTAAGGGTGGGTCTGCCTTTCCCAGCTCACTGACTCGAATGTTAATCTCCTTTGACAACACCCTCACAGACACACCTGGGATCTATACTTTGCATCCTTCAATCAAGTTGACACTCAGTATTAACCATCACAAGTCCACCCCTTGTCAACTTGAAGCATACACATCTCCTGAGATCACACATAATCTTCAAATAAAGACAATAATGTCATAATTATGCCTAACATAATACAACTATCCATATAACTGGAAACACATCAATCCTCAATAGTATACAAATACTATTGTATACAGTTAACAATATTTAAATGCTGATATGAAGACAATAAATCTTATGTCACATGATAAGGGAAAAAGGAAATAAAATGAAGATATTTTCTTAGTACAAGTGTATACTTGCACAAATATGTTTTTTACAAAAGAAGGAGGAATTACTCATGACAATTATAGTCCTCATTTCTCCATGTGCAGTTTCTGCAACACATCATGTGGTCTTAGCTGGTATTGATGACTATCTTCTTCTACTACCCATTCTATATTCCCTTTGCCCTCAGCAAGCACCTTAGCAGGTTTGTTGTTGTTGTTTTCCCTGATGGAGTGACCCAAACCCTCATTCCTGAAAGGTCTGGGCCATTTGTAGTCCTGCCTGAATTGGTCTGTTATATTTTCCCATTGACCTTAATCACTGAGCATGGTAATACTAAGAGATGCCCTAATGGATCTCCTGTATTCCATTCACAATCTTCCTTACCTCCACTTACTAGACTGATTTCATCTTGATAGTCTGGGTCAATCACCCCAGCCAACACTGTAACTCCCTTCTTAGCCTGTTGACATAAACATAGGAGGAGTCCAAAGTGTCCAGGTGGCAATCTTAACTTCCAGTTCAATGGAATAATTGTGTCCTGGTGGCAGCATTCCTCCCCCTGGAACTAAGACCTCTAGGCCAGCAGAACATAATGTAATGGGAACAGGAAGCAAAAATTTTGCTAGTGGATCACTAGGTTGGTACCACTTCCACTTCCACCCCTTGATTCATGGACCCACAAATCTTGGCTATGGGAGATACAGTACCATATATTAAATGCTGATTCAGAGCATACATGGCCTTATGGAGAACTTTGCCCCAGCCCTGCAAAGTATTGTCACCTAGTTGGCATTGTAATTGTGACTGCAAAAAGCCATTCCACTGTTCTATCAATCCAGCTGCTTCAGGATGATGGGGAACATGGTAAAAACTGCATTTGTTTAGCTGTAAAGTTGAGTGCCTTGGTCAGAGGCAATGCTGTGTGGAATACCTTGACGGTGGATAGGGCAGATGGTAGTCTTGGCAGAAGCACTTCATGCAGGATAGGCAAATCCATATACAGAGTAAGTGTCTCTTCCAGTGAGGAAAAATCTCTGCCCTTTCCATAATGGAAGAGGTCCAATACAATCAACCTATCAAGAGGTAACTGGCTGATTATCCACTAGAAATGGTGCCAAATTGAGGGCTCAGTGTTGGTCTCTGCTGCTGGCAAATTAGGCACTCAGCAGTGGCCATAACCAGGCCAGGTTTGATGAGTGGAAGTCCACGTTGCTGACCCCATGTGTAACCTCCATCCCTGCCACCATGGCCACTTTGTTTATAGGCCCACTGTGCAATGACAAGGGTGGCTGGGGAAAGAGGCAGAGTGGTATCCACAAAACGGGTTATCCTATCCACCTGATTATTAAAATCCTCCTCTGCTGAGGTCCTTGGTGAACACTCACAAGGGGTCCAAATATCCTCACAGTTTTTGGCCACTCAGAGAGGTCCATCCACATACCTCTTCCCCAAATTTCTTTGTTACCAATTTTCCAATCATGCTTCCTCCAAGTTCCTGACCATCCAGCCAAACCATTGGCTACAGCCCATGAATCAGTATATAATCTCACATCTGGCCATTTTTCCTTTCATGCAAAACGCACAACCAGGTGCACTGCTTGAAGTTCTGCCCACTGGAAAGATTTCCCTTCACCACTATCCTTCAGGGATATCCTAGAAAGGGGCTGTAGTACTGTAGCTGTCCACTTTTTGGTGGTGCCTGCATATTGTGCAGAATCATCTGTGAACCAGGCCCTAGTCTTCTCTTCTTCCATCAGCTGATAATAGGGAACTCCCCATAAGGTCATCGGTGCAGGCTGGGGGAGAGAAGTCAGGGTGGCAGGAGTGGAGACCATGGGCATTTGAGACACTTCCTCATGTAACTTATTTGTACTTTCAGGACCTGCTTGAGCCCAGTCACATATACACCACTTCCATTTGATGGTGGAATGCTGCTGTGCATGATCCACTTTATGGCTGGATGAGTCAGAAAGCACCCAGTTCATGATAGACATTTCAGGTCACATGGTGACTTGATGACCCATAGTCAAACGTCCAGTTTCCGCCAAAGCCCAGTCACAGGCTAAGAGCTATCTCGAAATGAGAGTAATTATCTGCAGACGATGGCAGGGCCTTGCTCCAAAATTCTAGAGTCCTCTGCTGTGATTAACCTATGAAGGCCTGCCAAAGGCTCCAAACAGCATCCCTATCTGCCACTGACACATCAAGCACCATTGGATCTGCTGGGTCATATGGCCCAAGTGGCAGAGCAGCTTGCACAGCAGCGTGGACCTGCTGCAGAGCCTTCGCCTGTTCTGGACCCCACTCAAAACTGGCAGCCTTTTGGGTCACTCAATAAATGAGCGAGAGTAACGCACTCAAATGAGGAATGTATTGCCTCTGAAATCCAACAGGCCCACTAGGTGTTGTGACTATTACTTGATTGTAGAAAGGACTAAATGCAGCAACGTATTCTTCACCTTAGAAGGAATATCTTGACAGGACCCCCACATTACTGGATCCCTAGAAATTTTACTGAGGTAGAAGGTACCTGAATTTTAGTCAAATTTATTTTCCATCCTCGGGCATGCAAATGTGTCCCCAATAAGTCCAGTGTGTTTGCTACTTCTTGCTTACTGGATCTAATCAGCATAATGTCATCAATGTAATGGACCAGTGTGATATCTTGTGAAAGTGAAAGGCAGTCAAGGTCTCTCTGAATAATATTATGACACAAAGCTGGAGACTTAATATACTCCTGAGGTGGGACAGTAAAGGTACATTGCTGGCCTTGCCAGCTGAACGCAAATTTCTTCTGGTGGCCCTTATGGACAGGAATGGAGTAAAAGGAATTTGGCAAGTCAATGGCTGCATACCAGGTACCGGGAGATTGTTAATTTGTTCAAGCAATGAAACCACTTCTGGTACAGCAACTGCAATTGGAGTCACCACTTGATTAAGCTTGTGATAATCCACTGTCATTCTCCATACTGTTAGAAAGAGTCCCTAGCATTCTTGGGTCTAATCATGTTAAGCAGACAACTCCAGATATCCCAAAATGAATGAAAGAACTCCATCCTCAATATTTTCTTCCTCTAGAACCACTTCTGTACCAAACTCTGTATTAGCCAGAGTTCTCTAGAGGGACAGAAGTAGAACTAATAGTGTGTGTGCATATATATATATATATATATGTGCACGCACACACACACATATACTTAATAAAATTCTGTGTGTGTGTGTATATATATAGGCATTTTATATATATATGAGGCAATACATTCCTCATATATATACATATATATGAGACAATACATTCCTCATATATATACACACACACATATATATATGCAGCAATACATTTGGAGGCAATACATTCCATATATATACACACACACACACAGAGTTATATATACACACACACACACACATATACACACACACACACACACACAGGAAGTCATTAAGTATTAACTCACACAATCACAAGGTCCCACAATAGGCCATCTGAAGGCCGAGGAGAAAAGAAAGCCAATTCAAGTCCCAAAACTGAAGAACTTGGAGTCTGATGATCGAGGACAGGAAGCATCCAGCACAGGAGAAAGATGCAGCTTGGGAGGCTAGGGCAGTCTAACCTTTTCACGTTTCTCTACCTGCTTTCTATCCTGGCCATGATAGCAGCTGATTAGATGGAGCCCACCCAGATTAAGGGTGGGTCTGCCTTTCCCAGCCCACTAACCCAGATGTTAATTTCCTTTGACAACAGCCTCACAGAAACACTCAGGAGCAATACTTTACATCCTTCAATCCAATTAAATTGACACTCAGTATTAACAATCACACTGTGCTTGGTTTATTTCCCTTAACACAATGACCTCCAGTTTCTTTCATATTGTTGCAAATGACAGAATCTCATTCTTTTTAATTGCTGAATAGTGAGTACTCCATTGTGTATAAGTACATTTTCTTTATACATTCCTCTGTGTAGACACTTAGATTGCTTCCAAATCTTGGCTATTGTGAACAGTGCTGCAATTAACGTGGTAGTGCAGATATGTCTTTGATGGACCGATTTCATTTCTTTTAGGTATATACCTTGCAGAGGATTGCTGGATCATATGGTAGCTCTAATTTTAGTGTTTTGGGAAACTTTCAAACTGTTCTCCATAATGGTTATGCTAATGTACATTCCTACTAACAGTGTACCAAGGTTGCCTTTTCTCCACAACCTCACCACATTTGTTATTACTTGTCTTTTGGATAAAAGTAATTTTTACTGGGGTGAGATGATATTATTGCAGTTTTCATTTGCATTTTCTGATCATCAATGATGTTAAGCACGTTTTAATATAACTGTTTGCCATTTGTATATCTTTTTTTGAGAAATGTCTATTCATATCTTTTGTCTATTTTTAAATTAGATAATTATATTTTTATAGATAATTCTTATACATTCTGGTTATTAATCCCTTGTCAGATGGACAGTTTGAAAATATTGTGTCCCATTCTGTGGGTTGTCTGTCTACTTTGTTGAGTTTCCTTTACTGTGCAGAAGCCTTTTAATTCAATGTTATCCCATTTGTCCATTTGTTCTTTTGTTCCCTGTACTTGTAGAGTATTACTCAAGAAATCTTTGCCCAGTCCAATGTCCTGGAGAATTTCTGAAGTGTTTTCTTTTAGTCATTTAAGAGTTTGAAGTCTTAGATTTAACTCCTAAATCCATTTGCTTTTATTTTTGTATATAGCAAAAATACGGGGTCCAGTTTTATTCTTCTGCATGTGGATATCTCATTTTCCCAGCACCATTTATTGAAGAGACAGTCGTTTCCCCATTGTATGTTTTTGGCACCTTTGTTGAAAATGAGTTCATCCTCCATGCTGCCTTCCTAGGCTTCCATGAACCACAGGTACCTCCCCACTGCTCCTCTGAACTCCAGCACTCTCTCTTTAACACTGTAGTAGAATCTTAGGTGTTTATTCATTGTTTTGAATTTCTTCTTTCTTGTGGAGTAGGGGGATGAATGCCAGGTGCCTCTAGTCAGCTTTCTTGTTGATGTCACTCTGCCATTAAGTATCAACAGCTAAATTTATATTCAGCATTATATAAGAGGTCCTAACCAGACAAAGAAGAAAACTAAATTAAAATCATAAAGGTTGAAATAAAAGGGTAACAACTATCTGTATTTGTAGATAACATAATTGTATATGTAAAAAATACTAAGAAATCTCAAAAAATGTTACTAGGTCAATGAGTAAATTAAAGATCATAAAATATAGAGTCGTTATAAAAATCAATTTATTTCTTTGTATTGACAATAAGAAATTGGAAAATAAAATAAAAAAGTATTGTTTGTGATATTATCCAAAAACATAAATGTGACTTAAATTAATTTAACAAAAGTGTGCAAAACCTCCATGCTGAAAACTAAAACAGCATTGATAGAAATTAAGGACCTAAATAAATAGAAAGATATGCCACTTTTATAGGCTGAGAAATTCAATTTTATTAAGATGCTATTACTCTCCAAATTAATCTAAACATTCATACAATCCAAATCAAAATCCTGACAAAATGCTTTTATAGACATCATAAGCTGACTGTAGAATTCATATGAAAAAGCAAAAAACTATAATAGTCCAAACAATTCTTTAAAACAAGACATGCAGAGATTTACTGCAAAACTACAATTAGTATATTCATGCAGTATTGGCAGAAAGTTAAGCAAATATATCATTGAAACAATAAATCTTCCAGAAATCAATTAAGACATATGGCCAAATGATTTTTGACAAGGCTACCAAAGTAATGTAATTGTGAAATAAAAGTCTTTCCAACTAAAGATACTGGACAACTGGCTATCCATATGGGACAAACAAATAACCCTTACCATACCCCACACCCCAATTAATTCAAAATAAATCAGAGACAAAATATAAAAGGTAAAACTATAAAGTTTCTAGAAGAAAACAGAATAATTAACCTTCGTGTCCTTGAGGTAGGCAAAAATTTTTTAAACAGAAAGCAGAAATCAATGACCACAATAAAAATTTTTCATAGAATCTGTCAAACTTTAAAACTTCTGGTGAACAAAAGACACCATTAAGAAGAGGAGCCAAACTATACACACACATATGCTGTAAGTATGTATATACAACACTTGAACTGATACTAAAAGAAGACATAAATGGCTTATAAGCACATAAATATATGCTCAAGATTATTCAAATGCAAAATTAAAAGCACAGTAAGATACAATTTCACACAGGCTAGAATGATTACTCTTAAAAGACTGATATCATTAAATGTTGATAAGGATGTGGAGCAACCACAACTCTCATACAGTATTGGGAGGAATTGGTAAAATTATACAGCCACCACTTAAAAAAAAAAAAAAAACTCTTCAGCAGCTTCCTTAAAAAGCAAACATGTATCTACATTTTAAACAGCAATTATTCTTTTAAGTATTTATCCCAGAACATTGACAATATGTGACCCTAAAATACTCTTACAAAAATATTCATGGTAGCTTTAACAGCTCAAAATTAGAAGCGTCCAGGTATGCATCAATGAAAGAATAGATACGTAACTTGTCCCATATTCATACAATGGAATATTATTCAGGAATAAAAAGGAACACTTTTTAAATAAGCGTAACAGCATGGATAAACCTCAAAAAGATGCTGAGTGAAAGCAGCTAGCCATAAAAGAGTGCATACTGTATAATCTGGTTTATACAATGTTCTCAAAAGAGCAAAACAAATGTACGGTTCTAGAATCAGAATAACACTTAAAACTATTATGATTAAAGCTGCTATAAATATTTTTTCTTGTAAACTGTTCTCTAGAGGCATACCTTGTTATAAAGAAGGATTCTAAAGAAATTTCTAGGGTGATAATAATGTCCTATTACTTAATGGGAATGTGTGCTATGTAGAACTGTAAAATTAATATCCTTACATGTCACTACATGTAAATAATGTCTAAAATCATGATTGTGTGTGAGTTCCCACTTTCAATTGTCCTGTATTAGTTCATTTTCACACTGCTATAAAGAAATACCCAAGACTGAGTAATTTATAAAGGAAAGAGGTTTAATTGACTCACAGTTTCACATGTCTGGGGAGACCTCAGGAAACTTACAATGATGGTGGAAGGCAAAGCGGAAGCAAGGATCTTCTTCACATGGCAACAGGAGATAGAAAAGTGAGGAGTGAAGGGGAAAGAGCCCCTTATAAAACCATCAGATCTCATGAGAACTTGCTCACTATCACAAGAATATCACGGGGGAAATGATCCAATCACCTCCCACCAAGTCTCTCCCCAGACACGTGAAGATTATGGGGATTATCATTAGAGATGAGATTTGGGTGGGAACACAGAGCCAAACCATATCATGTCCCTAAGGCAAATTCTACACTTATTATTACTATTTTTTTTTTTTTTTTTTTTTTTGAGTTAGGGTCTCACTCCGTCACTCAGGCTGGAGTGCAGTGGCTCATTGCAGCCTTGACCTCCTGGGCTCAAGCAATCCTCCCACCTCAGCCACCTAAGTAGCTGAGACCACAGGCATGTGTTACCATACTGGGCAAAACTTTGTAGGGATGAGGTCTCACTATGTTGCCTAGGCTGGTTTCAAACTCCTAGGCTCAAGTGGTCCTCCTACCTCAGCCTCCCAAAGTACTAGGATTATAGATGAGCCCCCATACTTGGCCCTATACCTATATTTATTAAGATTTGGTAATCAAATCTGACACATTATCTTTTATGTATAAATTAATTCTAGTTAAATTATTGTCATTACTAAATGAAGAGGTGTGTATTAAAAGCAGAAGCATTACTTTTTTTCTTCCATTGTTTTGCCCTCCTTCCTGGTTTTGGAGGGTGGCTGTGATTTACTCTTCCTCTTCTGTGGCTTTTCTTGATTATTGACACCTCCATCCAAACAGTCAAATCCAGAAACCTGGCATCTCTTTTACCCACCAACATCCAATTCATCCCAAAGACATATCTCTAAAACTTACAGAATCCCTTAACTGCCTCTCTGAGGGGTCAGATTCCACCAATTCTGTGAGTTATTGAAGCATTTTATCAGTTTGTTTGAAAGTCTCTTCATATGTGAATAGCATGGCTTATTCCATACCAAATAAACTACCTGCAGATTACTTCCCTGATTGCATTAAGTCTCTCTGGTGGCTTTCGTCTCTGTGGATTCTCCACCCATTTGGTGTGGAAGTCTTGGAATCTGGTAGTGTGGGATGGAGACATATTGGATGGAAACATATTTTTTTTTCATTTCTGGAGCAGCAAACAATCTACCTTAGAACTGTACTACATTCATTTATTAGTTTGACTTATTGAAAACACACACTCTTCACCTCTAGGCACAGAAATATAACTGCAATAATTAAATTTGATTATACTGAGAAGATTAACATTTCCATACTTAGCTGAAAGATAAGATAGAAGTCATGGGACTTGATCAGGCAAGGAAGACAGCCTCCAAAATTTGTATAAATAAAACTGAAGGTAAATCCAGCAAATATTAGTATATGATAAGGACTGTGGTAATACATCAGGCTACAAAAATTAAGCAGAATCATCTTTGGTCTTGAAGCACTCAATCTTTTAAGGAATACAAATAAAATCTTGTAAAACAGTGTGATGCCTGCATGCAGAGTTAGTAGGTGTTCATACAACACACAGCACCACAGAGGTAAATTGGGTGGTGGTAAATATCATGGGCTCTAGACAGATTGGTGAGATTCAAATTCCCATTATACCCTTATGAAACAGTGGGACCTTGGATATGTAACTTCAGCTTAGAAGCCTTAGTTTCCCATCTATCAAAAGGGTTATTGAGACAATTAGATTTAAATATATATACACATATAGGTTTTAGTTACTAGTTCAAATGTGTTTATCATATATTAATAAAGTTAGTACTCTACAATTTTTGACCACTGATAGATGATAGAAATTTTTCTAATAAAATCTTATGTTCCATTGTAATATAGACATATATTTTAATATTCTATAAATTTTTCCCTTACTTGTTATGGGCCAAGAATCTGTGAAGACCTCACAAACGGAAAGCCCCTCAGTAGGGATCTGAGGTCTGGGGAGATCAGAACCTTCTAGAGAGTTTGAACAGGCCCATGTTGCATGGGCACAGAGTGCATGGGACAAATACCGAGTAGCAGCAGGTGGGGCCAGAGAGGCAAACCAAAATTAGCTCATCAGATAGCGGGGATCTTGTTCACCATGCTGGAAAATATGGACATGATCCTACACTATCCTAAAGGGCAAGGGAAACCAACAAAAGATTTAAAGCAGAGTTTGGGCTCATAATTACATTTTAGAAAAAGTCACTCTGGTAGGGAATGGACTAAAAAAGCATTACTTGAATTATTTTCCCAGGGGTCCTACTACAAGAAGTGGCCAATATTACCAAGAGAGAAATTTCTTGGCCTTTCAGATGTTCCTCTCTGGCTGGACTTGAAGCAAATGCTTTACTGTATCCTGCTTTTTGGGTCTTAAGCACTCTCAACCCTCCAGTTCGCCACCCTCTACCACCTGTCTTTAAATGCTGAAGGAAAATCCTAGGTAACTGAATGATGGATTGTCAGAGCCAGAGGTTGAGAGGAAGAAAGGAAGCCCCATAGATGGTGATGATGGGGATGCAGGGCCAAGGCATCTCAGGGAGGAAGGAAAAAATGAAGGACCCAGAGAGGAGGATTGGCTGTGACTCATAAATCACTCCAAGAAGAAAAACAGACAGAAGTGATTTTCAGCATCCTCTAGATATACGTGTATGACTAACAGTCTGAAAAAAAAAAAAATAGCCTATGTTTTTGTCCTTACAAATATTAGGGACAAATATTAGGGAGCTAGCAAGTTATTGACTATGAACATCAATATTTAATGTTATTGTCACCAGTACTCTGAAGAAAAAATTCATTCTTACTTCGGGAACGCATATGGGACCTATTGTGTCCTGGGAAATTCAGGGAAAGCGTCCTCCAGAAGGTGGCAGTGAAACAAGCCCTATGATCTGAAGTAATCAGGCAAAGAACATGGGGTAAGTGGCCATGGGCATAGGCAATGGCATGGACAAATGCACTGAGGTACTGAGGTGAGAAGGAGTTTGATGATTTCAAGGAGTTAGAAGAACACAGCAGTGACTGGAGCATAGTGAGAGAGAGGGATGGAGGTGCGTGATGAGGATGGAGAGGTAGGGTCTGGCAGGATTGGAGCTACAGACTTTCAATAAACATGTAACACCCTAAATGAGCCAAGAAGTGCAAGCACTTGGGTATTTTATAAGATTAGCAAATTCACATGAATCATTTCCTATATTTGACCACCTTCCATGGAAAACTATACTAAGTACATCAGATAAAGTACAATTATTGTTTTGCTTCTGTAACTATTAAAGGCTATAGTTACAATAGAATGGTGTATGATCCCTTCTTTTTCATAGCTCTGTCTCTAATCTGAGATTGTATTTGCATTGCTAAAGACTTTATACTAGGTAGGGAGATTAACAAGCAGTGCAGCAGAAATATGAGAGTCATTACTGCTGATTAAATGATAATTTTCTAGAGCGACATTATGCATCAGAAAAGAAAATAATGAGCTCACTTGAATTTATGGACCCCGCGGCAGCTGGGAGAAGTTTTCTCATTTGCTCATCAACAGCTTCCACACCAAATATTCAAAAGGATTTTACAGATACTTGGGATAGGCACAGACTTAGAGGTTAAAAAGTAGGCACCTTGGCAGGGAGGCTTGCATAATTGTAATCAGCCTGCTGGAAGTAATAAATAACGCTAGAAAAGACAATAAAAAATATTTGCATATACATTCTAGTCTATCCATTACTTTAAGTCGGGAAGAGACAAAAACAGAAGCTGGTGGATGGAATGCAGTAAAGAGGAAAGCATAGTTTGACACAAGGAAAGCAATGGAAATCAGAGTCAGAGAAAGGCCAGTTTGATGTAGAGAATGCCCGTCAATTATCCAAAACATTAGTTTTCTAGAGCTGACATAACAAACCACCACAGACTGGGTGGTTTAAAGAACAGAAATTTACTTTCTCACAGTTCCGGAAGCTAGAAGTCTGAGATCAAGGTGTCAGCTAGTTTGGTTTCTTTTTGACTTGTGAATGGCTGGTTTTTCACTATGTCCTAACTCTGTCTCTGTTTCATCTGTGTCCTAAACTTCTTATAAGGACACAAGTGATATTGGATTAGGGCCCACCACATAGTCTCATTTTACCTAATCTCCTCTTTCAAGGCCCTATCTCCAAATAGTCATTTTCGGAGGCACTGGGGCTTAGGATTTCAACATATGAATTTTGGGGGACACAATTCAACCCAAATACTCAACAAATATTAATTGAGCACTTACTATGTGCAGGGCATTGTGCAAGGCACTGCAGATAAAGGAAGACATTGCCCTGTCCTCATGGACCACAGGAGATGGGGGGAAGACAGGCATCCAATAGGGGATCGTATATAAATACATTATTTAGTAATTAATCACACCTGTGAGACATGCTGCAAAGACAAGAGTGAAATAGGGGAGGGTCCAGGAGGCATGTCTGGAAGAAGCAAGCTTTAAGACACAACCGGAAGAGGGTGTAGGCATGAGCTGGAGGAAGAAAATGACACCGGTGATCCAAGAATGAGAAAATAGCACGTTTCCTGGGGGCAAGTAGAAGAGATTGCTGTGTGTTTGAAGGGTTGAGTGAAGCCAGTAGGACTAAGAGAAGAAAATAGATTTGTGCAATGAGTTTGGAGCCATAAGCAGATGTCAGACCATTTGGAGAAAACTGAGGTATGATTGCTGGAGAGAAGTGTAGCGTGTGCAGAGTGGCATGCCTTGTGTGAGTACTCTTTATTGGTGAATTGGGAGGTAAATGAGAAGACAGTTGTCTGATAATTTTGAGAGGCTATTTATTCCAATGGTTAAGAACTAGAGCTCTGGTCCAGACTTTATAGGTTAGTTAATCCTGGCTCTACCACTTACCAGCTTGTGATTTTTGGTGAGTTACTTTATCTCTCTGGGTATCATGATCCTCAACTCTGCATTTACCCTGATCACAGTGTATACCTCATAAGTGGAGTTAAATGAGTGGATGTACATAAAGTACTCATCTGTATATACATAACTAGCAGTTTCTGACACAAAAGAACATTCAGGACATGACAAGTTTTATCATTAGTAGAAATAACAGAAGATAAAATTTGCATAGCACATGAAGAAGTTACTTAAGGTAAGATAAAGGTAAAAAAACGGAACTCTCTCTTAATGATCAATTCAGCAAGCATTTATTGATTAATTTCTCTTTCACTCTGTAATAACCTTCTAGATTATGATGGAATTTTCCTTTAAAAGACCTTTGAGCAATTGATGGAAGCACATTAATGACAAATGTGTGTTGGTTCTAAGTACTGCTGTGGTCTTGGAGATTAAACGTCTTCCACCTACACCTTTCCACCAAAATATTTAATCTAAGCTGCCTTTCTCTCTTTTTAGAGGTTTAAAATTTCTGTTTTTTAACCTAGCCTGTGGTTTCACACGGTCACAGTGTACATATTTGACAAAGGAATGACTACGATAGAAAGCAATTGCCTCCAAATGAAAGAACGGGTCTAGAGGAAAATCATTCAAATATTGGTACTCTCTGAAATTACTAGAGCCAACAAGATTCACTGTGTAAAATGCTATCCCTAGGGTTAATAGTATAATCTCCTCCCCCTCTGCCAGAAAATAAGTTATCAAAATCCCAACTTTAAAAAAAAGTCACCTCAATTTTTTATTCTTACTTGTTTATAAAGAATTACCTGACTCATCTAGTTGGTTCATTAATAGCTGTGATGCTGTCATGAATTGCTTTCTGCTATAGTACATTTTCATATCTGACAATATGGTTGCATTTTGAAAGTTCTATCATTGTTTTCCTGTTGAAAATGCAATGATAGAACTTTCAAAAAAACTTCATATGGGGTTGGGCACTCGATAAGTATTTGTTGAATTAATGAATCAGAAATATTCCTCAGAGCAATTCTGCAGGATAATGGTTATTTCCTCATTTTACAAATGTGAGAGCTGAGGTTGATGGATGTTAAATAACCCATTCAAGGCAGCATAGTGGTGAATGACAGGAGAAATGAAGATTTAAAAGCCACACCATGCCTGTTCTGATTTGTGTGAATGATGCCACAGAGTAGAAAAATCCCTGAAGACTGTGGTTTGAGGGTACCTTCTCGGTGCTACACCAAGCCTGGGACTTGCTACAGGACACATAGGTTTCTATTTCCTGCCATAACCCTCACCAGACTGCATGGATTACTACTGTGTCCCAGCACTAACACAGTGACTAGCACTTACTAAATGTTCAGTAAACAAAGTTTTCAAAAAATACTAAGATTACAAATATAATGTGAAAGCAAAAATAATTTTGACTTCATGTATCTTTTAAAGTCTGAATATCTAATCTATTAGATCTGATAAAAATATATAAATATGTTTTGTGAGATGGAATATGTACCTCATATTTGACGCCTTAGAATTTCACCTCTGAAACTTTAGTGTTGCTCCCATTCATAACGTTCCCATTCACGTAACTCTTCAACAATATCTTCCCACTCTTCACTTCAGGGTGACCTTAGTGTTCCTGATGATTCCATCCCTGTCCTTGTCTCTCTTTACCTCTCAGCCTTTCAACTCCCTGAGGGGACTCATAGCCACACCCATAACTGTGGCTGCCAATTTAGTGGCACTGTCATGAATTCCCGGCTTTCCTTTACCACTGAAGGATTTATTCCTCCAGCTGCTGGGAGAGCTGACAGATAATAAACCTCAGCTCTCAGCCTCCTCCAGGAATTGCCCTCAACTGAACAGAGCTATTTTATCCAAGGCCACACCTTCCCAGGGACAGTCAGCATCCAATAACTGGCAACAGAGGATGTAAAGGCTGACTCTCCTCACTGGGCCATCCAAGCTTGAGTTTCCCTTGGGGTCAGTAGTAGCTGATGTTGACTCTGCGTTATACATATGCCTTCCCTCTATGCCACCCTGTGGCCTTCTCTTCTCACACTAGTGTTAATTTCAGAACATTCCTAATACGCCTCCTGCATATAAATTTCCATCTGAGTCTGCTTCCAGGAAACCCAGCCTGCGAGAACCAATGACTCTAAAGTCTCTATTTCCAGCTGCCTTTTTTGAGACGTTCCAGAACCATATATTTCTCTGTCTATTGGACATCTTCCATTTGGGCATCCTTGGTAATCTGAAACCCAACATGCTCAAGCTGAACTCATCTTGGTTTTTGAATCCTCACACTTTGGTCCCCTCTTGAGTTCTTCTCAGGGAATGTCACTAGCATCATCTCAGCCTCCCAAGACACAAACCTGGTGCATTAGTTATCTATTGCTGTGTAATAATATTACCACCAACTTAGCAGCTTAAAGCAACATACACTAATTATCTGACAGTTTCTGTATATCAGTAGTCCAAGCACAGCTGGGTCTCCTGTAAAGCTGCAATCAAGATGTTAGCCAGGACTAAAGTCTTATCGCGATCAAAGGATCTGCTTCCAAATTCATGAAGTCACTGGCAGGATTCAATTCCTTGCAGGCTGCAGGATGAGGACCTCAGATTTTTTCTAGATGTTAAGCAGACACCACTCTCAGTTACTCACTCTGTGGTCCTCTCCATAGGCAGCCCACGACATGACAGCTTGCTTCTTAAAAGCCAGCATGAGAGAGAGAGTTCAAACAGGACAAGTGTTAGAATCCTACTTAACATAATCATGAAGGTGACACACTGTTACATTTGCCATATTCAGTTGGCCAGAAGTAAGTCACAGGTTCTGCCTACAATAAAGGGGAGGGGTCCACCCAAGGAACACAAGAACGTAAAGGTCATGGAGGTCACCTTAGAACCTTTCTACTACCCTTGGGGTATATTCTGGTTAATTTTGCCCTACTCAGAATGATTGTCTTACTCTTATCAACAGCAAAAGCCTGAACTTACCAGCAAAGAAAGATACCAGCAAAAGCCTGGACTTACCATCAAAGAAAGATATTTGAAGATCTTCTAGAGTTGAGGAAATATACCTAAGAGTAATTATTCTGAGGAGCAAGAGAAAATCTGAGCATGAGTGGCCCTGTTCTCTCTGACCCAGAACAAAAACACTGCAGCAGTGTAACACAGTAGGCAGTGCACGGTAACGGGAGCCTGCTATTCAAATTATCCAGAACATTTACTCTGTCACCACTTTTTTAAACCCCTAATATAAACAAGGAGTTCTCAGTTTCTGCAACCCTTTTGGATTCTGTCAGGTCATGCATTGTCATATCTGAAAGGCTTCCAGAATAGGAGGCTGATATTACTTTCAATTGGCATTGCTTTCAACGGCAAAAACTGCAATAACATTTGCATCAACCTAACACATCCTTTCCTCCATTCTCATTTCAGTACCTACCAGACATCATTGCCAGGTTTCTTTTCCCAAATTGGCTCAAAAAGATGTCACCATTATCATCCCTGATCTAGCAGATTCACGTTCTGAATGACAGGCATGGTAAAGTTCTTACGAACCAGACCTTTTGTTCACATAAATTTGAGTTCTTTCACTTGGTGATGATGTGATCTTAGGCCAGCTTCTTAACCTGCATAGGCTTCAGTTTCGTCACCCGTAAAATGGCAATAATAATTGCCTCTGTGTGGTAATGTTAAGGCCAGGTTTAAATACACAAAACATTTAGTACAGTACTTGCCAAATGGCTAGCATTTCACAAATTATAGTGCCTAAAATTAACATTATCATTATTGTCAAGAACAGTAATTAGTTGCCAGGCCAAGAAAAATGTAAAAAACATAGGGTTGCCAATTTTTAGTTTTTTAATTAAATTCATTTTATGAAACTATTATTTAATGTCACTGCTATTTTATCAAAGAAAAGAAACACATTAAAGCAAAAAATTAGAAGGACATACTCTTGAATTAAAGAAGGTTTTTTTTTTTAAAGGAAAAAATGTAGTTATTGAGGAAACAAAAAAAAAACTTCACTATTTAACTTTGCTTTTTCTTATTTTGCCACCTCATGGTGAAAACTTCACCATGGATTTTCAATGATTCATAGCCCAGAGTTTGGCAATGGCTGGATTAGAAATCCAAGGTCCCATCAGACCAGAGTAATAGTTACTGCCCTCTTGTATCTCAATCACTAAATGAATGATTGACTTATCTTACATCAACACACGTTTTTCATTAAGATATATGAAATCAGACAGGGTCAAAAACTTCCAAGCCATTTTGATTGATTTACTGTGAACCAAACCAGTGACTTCTTAGCAACTGGCTATCTTATTTTGGTGACAGATAGGGTTCAGGGGAGCCATTATACCTTGATGAGTTTGTTTGAAACATGCCAGCCCCCTCCCTATGTTGTGGGGAAAATTTGAGGGGGTGGAAATTGTTATAAAAGCCTCACACATTTTAAATACAGAAACATTCTGCAGTTTTTCTGGTAAATTACACTTGATTGGGCTAAAAGATAAATGTCACAATTGAGAGCAATTTGTAAAACTGCAACTGGAAATAATTTCTTTGCTCATGTTGTTAAAAAGAAATACACTCTCCTCAATCGTAAATTTAAACAGAGTAGTGATGTATGGCGTGCATTAACTAAAAAATCATCAAGTCTTTATGACAGTTTATTTACATATATATGCATGTGAGTGTATATGTATTGGCAGTCATGAAATGTTTGTATTTTAATCTACTATTTGTGTCTGGATGGGAAAAGGAAGAACAGAGATGTGCTTTTTAGACCTTGGCTTTCTTGTAGAACCTCTTAGTAATATGGTGCAGATTGATTCATAAAAAAATAAAATTAAATTAAATTTAAAAAAACAGATTGCTACATTTTTCTGTATATTTTGCAAATTTCTGGATTACTCAGAATAATTTTAGTTGCAAATGAGAGCAACCCAAAACTGGCTTGTGATGGGCAGGGGGGTTGGGGGGAGTGGGGGAAATGCACTTTTTTATGTAATGGTATCCTGGGGTATTTACCTTTAGGAACAGCAGTATCTAGATCCTCAAATGATGAAATCAGAATTCTCACTCTATCTCACCATTCTGCATTCTTCTTTGTTGGCTCCATTCTCAGGCTCTCTCTAAGAAGTAGCAAAACTGGTAACCAGCAAATCAGGATTATATCCTGTCAGCCTTTAAAACATCAGCTAGAAAAGCATACCATTTTTCTTAGCAATCCAGTGATTAGTGGGCTTCTGCTAGGTCCAAATGTCCAACCCAGAATAAATCACTAGGCATGGAAATGTGGTAAATTTATTTATTAGAACTAGACCAACTCTTTATCTCTCAGACCTGGAAGTGAAGCCCAGTCTCCCATTCCAAAACCCATGTAATCTATAAATGGAGAAGTATGTCTCTTAGAGAGAGAGGTTTCTGCAGAGGTACAGTGGGTGGTCAGACATAGATAGTCCCTACTCTTCAGTGATTATTTTATTTGTTTCTGTGCATAACCAATTTAAGCAGTGCATACCAGAACTCCTCCACTTTCAATAATTGACCCTGTAGCACTAAGATAAAGCATGTTATCTGCCTGGGTTAAAACTGGCAACTTATTTGGCTGTATCTACCACGAAATAAGACAGTAATGACAACCCCTTCAAAGAAAATGGATTACGTGGACCCATGAATGTTTCGCAGTGTTCCCACATGGAATGAGCAGAGATAACATGTCTGCCCTCACAAGTGGAAAACTTTGTTTATATGTCCATTGAGTGAAAATCTAGTTACTTAACATTTACAGCTTTTTAACTTCAAATGAGAAAGAGCAGGATCAATATAGTAGAATAAGCATCCAAATTAGAATTGTATGGACTTGGGTTAAAATACTGTCTCAGGCAGGAGAATGGCGTAAACCCGGGAGGCGGAGCTTGCAGTGAGCCGAGATCTGGCCACTGCACTCCAGCCTGGGCAACAGAGCGAGACTCTGCCTCAAAAAAAAAAAAAAAAAAATACTGTCTCAGATCCTCAATAAATTAATAGCTATTATTTTTTAAGCCCATTGGCTATGTCATATTAGAATAGTTGTTTAACCTCTCTAAAACTAAACTTTCTCATCCCTAAAATAGGAAACAATGATATCTACCTTGCAGATTCATAATAAAAATTAGACATAGCAGAAATTAAGTGCAAGAATCACATAGACATGAAATAAATAATAGCTGTTATTCTCAGGAATAAGCATAGCCTTTTAATACTGATACGAAAAGCTACTTGTGAAGATCAAGTGATGTAATCACCCACTGTGTTTAGTATATTGTCTCCTTTAAGGTAAGGAGTCCACACATGTTAACTATTGGTGTTGTTAATAATAATACTCATTTTTTATGGTTACTTTGAAGTTGAAATGATTGAATTTACTTTCATTATCTTAGCACCATACCAGGTATAGACTAAATGTTCAAAATGACTCTAGAGTTTGCTTACTGTATTTATCATTATTTTGCCTAACCATTTGAATAGTAGAATGAATATGTAACTACTACAAGGAAAGTGTCTTGATACAATAATCTCCTGTGCTTATAATCAAGTGTGAAATATAACTACATTTAATACATTAAATAGAATATTTTCTCTGACTTTCTCTGTTTAACCAAACATACAGAAGCCAAACCATAATGGGATAAACTGACTTCTGAAACAGCTATTCTTTTTTTTTTTTTTTTTTTTTTTTTTTTTTTTCTTTTTTGAGATGGAGTCTCGTTCAGCCACCTGGCCTGGAGTGCAGTGGTGTGATCTCTGCTCACTGCAACCGCTGTCTCCTGGTTTCAAGCGATCCTCCCATTTCAGCCTCCTGAGTACCTGGGATTACAGGCACCCACCAACATGCCCGACTCATTTTTGCATTTTAGTAGAGATGGGGTTTCACCATTTTGACCAGGCTGGTCTTGAACTCCTGACCTCAGGGGATCTGCCTGCCTCCACCTCCCAGTGTGCTAGGATTACAGGCATGAGTCACTGCAGCTGAGATTACAGGCACCCGCCATCATGGCTGGCTAATTTTTATATTTTAGTAGAGACAAGATTTCACCATTTTGGCCAGGCTAGTCTTGAACTCCTGACCTCAGGTGATCTGCCTGCCTCGGCCTCCCAATATGCTAGGATTACAGGCATGAACCACCGTGCCCTGGCAGAGATAGTTATTCTTAAGCGTCATTTGCATATATATAGTTTGTATATTGAAAATATTCCCTTCAATACTTTGCTCCAATTTTCTTCACTTTTTATTGGATCTTCATTAGTTAAGGTTCATCTTTACATTTAGGGGTGGGATGGTTGAGAATGAGTTTCCAAATATCTAGATGGTTTGCCAACCCACAGATAGAAGAGTTTCAAAAAGCTCTGGCTTTCATTTTTCTTGCCTCCTCTTAAGGCCACAGCTCTCCATCTTCTCCATTACAAGTTCATTTCAGCCACCCCTAGAATCAGCCTTAAGGGGCTGTTAAACTTCAATTGGAATGAGGAAGTCAAGACCCTCTCTAGTTTTTTAAAAGCGCAATGCACCTTAGTGGTTTGGGAGCTTCTCCAAACTCATGCCACCATATTAACAGTCTCATTCCAAAGCATAAATATCTTGGAACAGTTCTCCGGAAATACAAGCAATTTGAGTGACAAATGTAAAATTACACAACTGGGGGGAAAAGATTGTCAAGCCAAAACATAGAAAGTAATGATTCATTTTAGAAAATAAAATGCTCAAAGAAACATCAGGGAACTTGTTTTCGGCTGCAGTTAGCTTAATGAAATGGTTCTCTAAGTGGATGTTTATTGGAAATCTGTGTTTAGAAGGCTGGAAATAAATTCCATTTTTAAGTTATGCTTTTTTTCTCCCCTTTCCCTCTGCATTTGCTGGCCCATTTTATTCAAAGCTGAACACCAGATATAAATAAGGATTTTTGAACTGCTTTTAAACTGCTGGCATCTGTTAGATTAGAAGGAAGTCTGATTTAGCAAAACTTAGAACAGTACAGAACAATTGCCAAAGCGAGAGAATCTTTTATTTATGTTGTACAACAATGTTATGTAACCAGGCAAGTTGTTCATCTTAATTCTTTATGATGAGTATATGGGGTAATATATCTCTTAATGTTTGGCCAGCTGAGAGCCCATTAGCTGGTGTTGTATTATTTAGATGTTAAATTGATTTGAGAGGAAATTAATTATGTATGTTCAGCTAAAAACCATCACTATATGCAGTAAGCTCTTATTTAAGATATCTTTATATTTTTAATTTTTTTTGGTGGGGGGAAAGTGGTGTTTTTTTCACTTTCTTTATTCATTTCCAGATTCTCCAGAAACCAAGTGGTTAGAATTAAAAGTGCCACAGTCAAAGGCATCTTGGTTTAAAATCCAGCTTACTGTTTTCTAGGTGTTTGAATTTCAAAAGTTATTAATCTTTCCAAGCATATTGCTCATCTATAAAATGGGGAGAATGATAATATCTTCCACATGTGTTTATTCTGAGGATTAATGCAGATAAAGTGCTTAACACATTGTCTGACACATAGTATGTGTTCAATAAATGCTAATGCTATAAAATTATCACTGCATTCTCATGAATACAAAGTTCTGCAACATGATTGGGGAGTAGCTTTGCTTTCTGTTTGTTTGTTTTTAACATTCTATCTAGGTTCAGTAGAGAAAAAATTAGCTAAATCATTTTAGCTATATAGGGACATAATAAGCAAATCTCACAACAGACTGGGAAAGAATTTTTGCCATGACTCTTTTCTGTATGCTAAATTTCATCAATCACAGCTGGGCAAGAAATGCTAAACAATATGTATAAGGAGGCAAAAGATGATGACAAATTCAAGACTTTTTGTTTTCTATCATTTTATTTAAAGGAAGGGCCTCTGTCTGTTGAAGTCTAATGAAATTATACTCTGGAAGTGGCAGAAAGAAATCCTATTCTTCAACTTCAGAAAACAAATCCAAGAAGTTAAATGACTTGCCCAAACTAACACAATGAAGGTAGAGTTTATCCTAAAATTCAGCTATTTAAATCCCAACTTTCCGTTCTTTCTGCTATCCTTAATCCTAACCTGGCCCCCACCAAGTCAATATGAAAGTGGCTGGTTTGGATTCTGCCAATATTACTTTCTATATCAAATAATTTTCTTAACTAAGAGTACACGTTTTATCTAAACTCTTCAAATTTTTAAAGGATATCTGAGAATAGTTCCTTAGAAGAATTTATTTCAGGAGAGAAAGAATGCATTCAACATAATTATTATTAACATTTTAATAATGAAAACTAATTTAAATTGAAACTTACTATGTGCCAGGCACTGTGAGATGCATTTCACTTGTACTGGTCCCATTTCATCTTCACAACAACTCTGTGAGGTAGGTATTAAGAACACTGGGGTATAGAATGCTTTCCAAGGGTCATGCAATTGGTAATAGTCAGAAGCAGGACTCAAACCTGAGTCTATATAATCAAAAGCCATGGCCTTGATGATTCTGCTTGATGGTTAGCGGAATCATCAAGGCCACATCAACTTTTTGTCTTCTTCCCTGTCTCAAGGGACTACAGGACTGTTATTCATACTATCAGTCTGAGGCGCATTCAGAAGATGGCATTACTATTGAAATTGACTACAAAGGGGAGCTAAATTGGGACTATAATGTTGGGAGTTGAGATTCAGGAATAGGACTAGGGCAGATGCTTATTTTGGAGGTTATCATAAAGACAGCACTAAGAATAGTAGTACTGCCTCCAGAGTTCTCCATCCCTGAAGCTCCTCCCAGTTTCCCTTGAATCTCCTCAAACAGCAGAATTAAGCTTGACTTTTGCATTATCTGGGTCAAAACTGGCAATCAGTAGATTCCAGAAAAGCTTATTTTAAATGAACTACTCTGGTCCATGGTACATTTTAAACAATCACTTTTCGTAAGTGAAGTGTATTCAAACATGAGGCAATTAGTAAAAACAAAATCATTTTAAGTGGTATTGGCTAGAACTCCAGCATGAAAACAACAACAATAACAGCAACAAAACCCTCCAGCATTAATCTGTGCACAATTAGACTTTAGTAGGAGGTAGAAATTACCTCTAGCACACAGGTTTCCCTATGAAGACCTTATCAGGTGCCAAGGTTACAGCCAATAAAGAGGTAGAATGTCAGTTCGCCCTTCAAGTAGCAGAGATCTTAAACACTTCCAGTAAAGGTTTAAAAGGATAGTCTATGACAATGTTAAGTAAATGTCAAGAAACATCTGAAAATGGCTCTACTCTACAGATCTTTAGATGATTGCCCAGGTGCAAGAGGCTGAGGACTTCATGTGTCTTACTGATTGCTGTATTTTCAGCTCTAAGCACACAGATTTCAAAATAAATTTGATTTGACTTCTCAGTCCCAGCAAAACCAGTTAGCCATGTGGCTGGAGGTCTTTTCATACAGGTACCTCTATAATAATTTTAATTAATATAGTTGCACCTGCTGCCATGTGCCAGTCACTCTTCTAAGTGATTCACATCTGGTAATTCATCTCCACCACAACCCAGTGAGGAAGGTACTATTACTAGCATTGTCTTAAGGTAGGAAACTGAAGCACAGAAAGATTAGAAACATGCCCAAGGTTGAAATGTTAGGAAAGGGTGGAACTGGGATTCAAAACTAGAATGCCGGCAGAGCCCATACTACTTACCACTATGCTTGCTATACTAACCTTTGCCATATTCATGGCAGTCACTATTTTTTCAGGACTTACTGTGTGCCAATTTAAATTTTACTGAGAACTTTACGTGCTATTTCATTAGAGCAATACGACAATTCCATAGGGTAGATGCTATTATCAGCCCCGATTTATAGATAAGGAGACTGAGGCTCAGGGATGATGTGTAATTTTCTCAGTCATGTTGAGTCGGATTGAAATTCAAACTCAGATCATCTCACAAAACCCATATACCTAACTCCCCTTAGAATACCTCTCGAGAAGCACTCTTTATCATCAGTAAATCTTTAAGTGCTCTAAACCACTAGGAACTTATTTCCAGCTGGAAATAAATAAGGAAAATAAGATTTGACTGCCAAAATAGAACTTTTTTTTTTTTTTTTGAGACAAAGTTTTTCACTCTGTAGCCCAGGCTAGAGTGCAGTGGTGCGATCTTGGCTCACCGCAACCTCTACCTCCTGGATTCAAGCGATTCTCCTGCCTCAGCTGGGATTACAGGCATGTGCCACAGCACCCAGGTAATTTTTTGTATTTTTAGTAGAGACTGGTTTCACCATATTGGCCAGGCTGGTCTTGAACTCCTGACCTCAGGTGATCTGCCCACCTGCCTCTCAAAGTGCTAGGATTATAGGCATGAGCCACTGCGCCTGGCCAGAACTTCTTATCGTTACACTTAAACTGTATTCTCCTGTAAATATGTTTGAACTATTAATACATTTTTTAAATTTTTAAACACATTTTACTTTAAAATATAGTTGTCTCCTCTTATGCATTGGGGATACATTCCAAGACCATGCCTGCAACTGCATTCATTTCTATGCAGCTTACGTAGTACCAAACCCCATATACACTATATTTTTTTCCTATGTATACGTATCTATGATAAAGGTCAATTTATAAATTAGATGCAGTAAGAGACTAACAATAATTAATACTAGAATAGGATAATTATAACAATATACTGTAATAAAAGTTATGTGAATGTGGTCTCTCGCTCTCAAAATTCTTATTGTACTGTTCTCTCCCTTCATCTTGTGATCTGTTGATCTGATAACCAAGGTGGCTATTAAGTGACTAACAAATATGCTGGAGAAAAGGATGGAGTGAGATTTTATCACACTACTCGGAATGATACGCGATTTAAAACTTATAAATCGCTCATTTCTTAATTTTCCATTTAACATGTTTGGATCATGGTTGATTTTGTGTAACTGAAACCACAGAAATTAATACTATGGATAAGGAGGAACTGATGTAGATTTAGATTTATATAAAAATTTCAGAGCTTTTATATATATTACACCAAATTTTCCTTATTACTAACACCTTACATCAGTATGGCACTTTTGATATAATTTAATGAATCAATACTGATACTATTAACTGAATTCCATACTTTATCCTGATTCCTTTAGTTGTACCTATTGTTCTTTTTCTAAGATCCTACCCAGAATATCACATTACATTTAGTCATAAAGTCTCCTTAACTGTAACTTCCCTTAACTGTACCTATTTCTCAGACTTCCCTTGTTTTTGATGACCTTGACTATTTTGAGGAGTAGTCACGTGCTTTGTAGACGGTTCCTCAACTGAGATTCCTTTGAGTTTATGTCATAATTAGACTGGGGTTATAGGTTAGGAAGGAAGACCAGAGAGGTAAAGTGCCTTTTTCATCATATCATATCTAGAGTATATGCTATTAACATAACTTGTCTGTATGAATGTTAATCTTGATCTTCTGGCTGAGGTACTATTAGGTTGCTACACTGTAAAGTTACTCTTTTGTCCTCCTCTCCACAGTCTAGTCTTTGGAAGGAAGTTACTATAAGAAGCATACACTTTAAGAGGTAGAAAGTTATGTAGGAGAGATTTGTGTATTCACCCCCAATAGAGATTTAACTATTTACACAATAATTTATTTTGTATCAATATAGACTCACATATATTCATTTTATACTTTTGTTACAATCCAATACTACTTTATTTTGTGAATCACATCATTCCAGCTTTGATCTTTGGGAGTTCTTTTAGGTGACCGTTGTGTCCTTTTGATGTACCCCCATCACTGTATTTTACTTTTGTTTTTGAGCAGTTCCTTAAATTTTGACAATATAAGGCGCTCCAACTTCATCTTGTATATTTTCTGCCAGAACCTTAGAATCAATCATTTCTGCAAAGAGCCCTAAGTCATTTTATTAGAAAATGGTATTAAAAACCAGCATCTGTATGTGAGGTGTGCTGGTTGCTACTGGGTATCATTGCGTCTAAGCTTTCTTAGCTGACAGAGCAAAAAATAAGTGCATGTGTATACATATGTGTTTATCAACATATGTATGTACACATATCTGTATGTATAAAATATTCATATGTACTATGTTAATCCAAACATGAGTTTAGACTTCTCTCCTTGTATGTCTATAACTTCTTACTCTAACAAAGAAAAACCTGGCTTGCACCATTTGCCATTCATTTATTTAATTTTTCCATCAGGGTACATGTATGGCAATATCATATTGCCAACAGCCCATGGGCAACAATTTTTTCAACTAAATTACAGTGCTTTTGTGCAGGTACTTTTGCCTTTAGTCTTAAGATTTCACCCATTACAAAGTTACTTTTGTTGGCACTGTTTCCCATTACTTCCTTCAATAAAGTTTCATATGTTTGTAGTACAGTTAGATTCCTTTGTCACAGTTTGCACTCTATCCTGGGTTCCCTGAGCTCCTAAATGACTTTTTTAATGCGCATATATCAGGACTTTTGCTTGCTGTGAAGTCCTATTGGTTTTAACAATTGCATAACATCATGTATCTACTATTACAGGACTATAAAGAATAGTTTCTCTGTCTGAAAAAGTCTTCTGTACTCAACCCCCTTGTGACCTTTCTGTTATCCTTATAGCTTTTCCTTTTCCTGAATTTCATATAAATGGAATAATACAGTAGGTAGCCTTCTAGACTGGCTTCTGGAACTTAGCAATATGGATTTAAGACTCATACACATCTTTGCATAACTTGATAATTCATTTCCTTTGTATTGCTAAATAATATTCTGGTGTATGGGTATACAAAAGTTTGTGCATCAATCTGTTTAAGGACATCTTCGTTGCTTCCAGGTTTTGGTGATTTTTATTAAAGCTACTATAAATATTTGCATGCAGACATCTGTGTGGACATGAATTTTCAAGTTAGTTGTGTAAATACCTAAGAGCACTATTCCTAGATCATATGGTTAGACTATATTTAGTTTTGTAAGAAACTGCCAAATTGTCTTCTAAAGGGGTGTTGTCATTTTGTATCTGCACCAGTAATGAATGAGAATTCTTATTGCTCCACATCTTACCAGAAAATGGTACTGTCAGTTTTATCTTGTTAATTTTAGCCATTCTACAATGTGGATAGTGGTATCTCATCGTTGTTTTAATTTGCATTTATCTAATGACAAATGACATTGAGCATCTTTCATATGCTTATTTGGCATTTGTATATCTTTTCTGGTGAGGTATTTTGCCAGACTTTTTGCCATTTTTAAATTGGGTTCTTTGTTTTCTTATCTTTGTGTTTTAATGCAGCCAACAGACACATGAAAAAATTCTTATCATCACTAGCCATCAGAGAAATGCAAATCAAAACCACAATGAGATACCATCTCACACCAGTTAGAATGGCAATCATTAAAAAGTCAGGAAACAACAGGTGCTGGAGAGGATGTGGAGAAATAGGAACACTTTCACACTGTTGGTGGAACTGTAAACTAGTTCAACCATTGTGGAAGACACTGTGACGATTCCTCAAGGATCTGGAACTAGAAATACCATTTGACCCAGCCATCCCATTACTGAGTATATACCCAAAGGATTATAAATCATGCTACTATAAAGACACATGCACACATATGTTTATTGCAGCACTATTCACAATAGCAAAGACTTCGAACCCACCCAAATGTCCATCAATGATAGACTAGATTAAGAAAATGTGGCACATATACACTATGGAATACTACGCAGCCATAAAAAAGGATGAGTTCACATCCTTTGTAGGGACATGGATGAAGCTGGAAGCCATCATTCTGAGCAAACTATCGCAAGGACAGAAAACCAAATACCATATGTTCTCACTCCTTGTGAGAACTGAACAAGGAGAACACTTGGACACAGGGTGGGGAACATCACACACTGGGGCCTTAGGGTTTGGGGATGGGGGAGGGATAGCATTAGGAGAAATACCTAATGTAAATGATGAGTTAATGGGTGCAGTAAACCAACACAGCATATGTATACCTATGTAACAAACCTGCACAGTGTGCACATGTACCCCAGAACATAAAGTATAAACATAAAATAAAATAAAATAAAATAAAATAAAAAAGTTTTTTGTGTATTTGGGATACAATATGTAATCAGATATGTGTTTCATAAACTTTTTTTTTTCCCCCAAATCTGGGGCTTATCTTTTTATTCTTGTAGTAGTGTCTGTCACAGAGCAGAATTTTAAAATTTTAATATAATCCATGCTGTGGGTTGTCCTAATACCCAATATCTGTGAGTGTGATCTTGTTTAGACATAGGTTCTTTACAGAGGTAGTCAAGTTGAGATAAGGTCACAATGGATTAGGGGAAGTTTTAAATCCAATGACTGACATCATTACTTTAAAAAAAGGGGTCGAACGGGGTGGCTCACACCTGTAATCCTAGCACTTTGGGAGGCTGAGGCAGGTGGAACACGAGGTCAAGAGATTGAGACCATCCTGGCCAACATGGCAAAACTCCGTCTCTATTAAAATACAAAAATTAGCCAGGCCTGGTGGCAGGTGTCTGTAATTCCAGCTAATTGGGAGGCTGAGGTAGGAGAATTGCTTGAATTCGGGAGACGGAGGTCACAGTGAGCTGAGATCGTGCTACTGCACTCCAGCCTGGCAACAGAGCAAGACTCCATTTCAGGAAAGAAAAAAAAAAGGAGAGGGATATTTGGATACAGACAGACAGGAAACAAGTCCATGTAACCCTGGAGGCAGAGATTGGCGTGATGTATCTATGAGCCAAAAACACCAGAGGGTTCCCAGGAGCTAGAAAGAGGCAAGGAACGGTGCCTCCTAGTAGCTTCAGAGCAAGGATAGGACTGCCAACACCTTGATTTTGGACTTCTAGCCTCCAAAAATATGAGATAATCAATTGCTGTTATTTAAGCCACTTGGTTTGTGATGCTTCGTTATGGCAGCCCTAGGAAACAAATCCAGTTCAAATTACCATTGTTTTGCTTTTTTCTATTCTTTAAAGCATTATGTTTTTTTGTTGTTTGTAAAAACTCACCACCAAACCCAAGGTTACTTAGATTTTCTCCTATTTTTCCCCAGAAATTGTATAGCTATTTTACACTTATATCTATCATCTATTTTGCATTAATTTTTACATCAAGTGTAAAGTCTGTGTCTTGGAAAAGTGTTTTGCATGTGGACATCCAGTTGTTCCAACACCATTTGCTGAAATGACTATCCTTTCTTGATTGAATTGCATTTGTACCTTTGTTAAAAGTAAGTTGACTATATTTGTGTGGGTCTGAGCAACACTTTTTAATACTTGGTTATTTTTCCATATATAATATAATCCATTAAAGTTCTTTCATTTTTTTTATGTTTGCAACAGCAGATTTTATTACTCTTCCTTTCCTCTAGATCATTCATCAATAAAAACCACTTCAATTTCTGTAGGCTCTACAAAAAAAAAGGTGATATAAATTTCTAACATCAACTAAAAATGATTCATAATCATTTTCTTATTTTTACCCCTAGGTGATGAGGAAGATAAACTCCCCTTTGGAGTCACAGATTTAGAAAAATACATATTATGAATTTTAAAAGTTGGGAGGTGTGCTTTCTATATCAGCTGTGGGAGAATTTTGCATTCAGACTAAACAAGACAAGAGAGGGAATTATTATGAAATATGAGTTTCTGCTCTACAGCTGACTTATTTTATGACTTCATGAAAATGCATAGTGGTTTGCGCACAGGGGCAGGGGTTGTGACTCTTCCTGCCTCCGCCGACCATGCACACAAACTACTATGAGATACACACATTATAAAGCAAGCTCTAAGAGGATGAGGACTTCATCTACCCCAAGCACAGGGTCTCTCGCACACAGTCACAGCTCAGCAAATATTTGGTAAGTGAAAAATGATGGCAAAAGCTTGAATAAACTAAACTCAGTGAATAACGTAAGGGTGGACCAGAGGCTGAATCTGGGTCACAGATGTGTTTTAAGTTTCTCACACTTAAGAAGATAAAAAACAGTGTTTCTTAAAAATCTGTACTCATTTCCCACAATTTTACTTTATTTTTAAAAGACAGGGTCTCTCTCCATCATCCAGGCTATAGTACAGTGACATAATCATAGCTCACTGCAGCCTCAATATTCTGGACTCAAGTGATTCTCTCACCTCAGCCCTTCCAGGTAGCTGTGACGACAGGAGTATGCCATTGCACCATGCTAATTTTTTATTTTTTATTTTTATTTTTTGACATGGGCTCTCGTTTTGTTGCCTAGGCTGGTCTCAGACTTTTGGCTTCAAGTGATCCTTCTGCCTCAACCTCCCAGAGTGCTGGGATTACAGGTGTGAACCACCATGACCATTCTCCAACACTTTTAAATGGGAAACATTCTCATGAAAATCCAGAGAATCCAGCAACACAGAGCCTTTATTCCCATTGACTATAACTGAGTAATTGTGCCGTTTTAGAGAGGACAGGTCCTCTACCATTTGCCACAACTGCTACCACTCCTACTTGTCAAACGTATGGCCAGCTTTACTCATTGTCTTCATCCGTATTGTCCCCACATACACATTTGAGTTTGCAACCCTCATTATATAGACTTGGGTATCTAAGTATTTAGACAGATTTCTGGGGATTTGAAGAACAAACAAATTATCTCATAACAATAATTTTAATAAGAAGAAAACATCTAATTTGTTTAGAATTAGAGCTATGCCAGGCCTAATGTTAAGTACTTGGCATAAATGTATGTTTTACTATTTACAATAATCCTAGATAGTAGCTACATACGCTATTCCTTTTTATAGGTTAGACGCAACCATCTTGCTGACAAGTATAGCTAATATAAGGCAGAATAGGCATAAAGGCTCAGGTCAAAACTCCTAACCATTTAATTATTATTTAAACCACTTTGTCATTTTCTAGAGAGCAGGAGAAATTCATTGCTGATGATAAGATGAGAAGCGGTTGAATATGCATAGATGTTAAGGTATTTTCTCATGTAAAGGATGGTTTCATGTTATTAATAAGTAAATGTCCCTCATTGTGTTATAATTAACATATATAGAGAATGGAGGGCTGAGATTAACATATGAAGTCCTACAAGCCTAATTGTGAATTTAGATCAAGAGAACAAGGCTATGGTTACAGAGAGTAACCAGATGCTGGGATTGATATTAGCAGACATCAGACATAGCCCTATCAGAAATTATCTCAACTGCATAAAGCTACCTAGCCAATGACATCCATCCAATGACTACTTGATGTGTCAGTATAAAGACTGGCCACCTATGCCCAATGCTTGACTATGCTGAAGTACTATTCTAGCTCCAGAGCTCCATGTTGTGTAAACTGAGGAATCTTAGGGACAGTATCTCAGTTAAACTCCCCTCTCTACTCGATTATGCATCCTTCTCTTTTAAGAGTTTTGTCCCAAGAGCACATCTTTTTGAAAAACTATGCACATGACACTTCAAATCTAAGTGTTTTCTGGGCAACTAGTTACAGTTTTCTTCCACGTAAGAATGCCATCATGCAGCCCAGGTGAAGCAATGTGCCTCCATAAATACATTTCATTATTTTTATTATTTATTTAGCAATAATGACTAACATCTACAGAATAATCAGAATTTCTAAGATGCTAATGAATTAATGTTCTGAAAGTTGTCAAATCTGCTCATTTAAATAATCTTAGTTACTGAATCAGAACCCATCAGCTAGCATGTGTTACATCATTGACTTGACTATAGGGAATAAGATCAAATGACTTCGAGTTTTTAAATGTTTCAAAACTAAAAGTTCTGTATCCATGCTGTACACAGCTGTAGAAACAGTTCTACAATTCCATTCCTAACCCTGTATGACCAATATTACATCACTTTGACACCTTCACAACAATAAGGGCTGTGTTTTCTATATCAAGATTATTAACTCAGCTTTTATTGGATACCTGCTAGAGTTTGTCATTGTTTTTAAATACAGCAGAATATATTAAAGTTATTTTGTGATTAGCCATATATTTGTAACTTGTATAAGAAACTTATTTACTTAGAATGAACTTATCCTGATTCACGTAATTTAGGTGATAGAACCATGAATCCCTACAGTGATGTTCTATTTCTGCATTAAATGCCATATTTCCCTGAAGTTCTCATAACTTATAAGTGAATCTCTGCTTGGGGATACCTCTAAACTATACTGCCCTCAAAATGAGAATTTCTGGATGAATGAATTTCTTTTTGAAAGATCTGTTGAGAAGGCTGCTGTCCAAACAACAAACATGTTTTTTATTCTGTGAGAGCAAAAAATACATCAGAGCTTTGCAGCCATTTTGCTGTGAATGAGGTACTAGGGAACCTAGATATTGATTTCCTCAACCCTAGGGCTGCTCACCAGCTCTGAGCTGTTACCAGCTCTGAGCTGGTTGCCTGTCCTGGGCTGATTGCTTTTGATTATTTGCCCAATGTGTCATAGTAATGTGGAAACATTTATGATGCACCAGAAAACATTGTAGCAAACTCCAGATTATACAAACACAAGGATTAACATTGAGTTAAAATTCCTGCATGCATAGCTCTGCAAAAAAAAAAAAAAATGATTTCTAAGTTGCCTCTGATGAAAAATTTATTTTAGAATTATTTTGTTATAGACTCAATTATAAAACTTAGTCATCAGGCAAGAAAAAAAAAGAAGAATCATGGTAATATAATTTACTTTCTAACTAGGAGGGTGGTTTAAGTCAGTGTTACACAATTTCCAGTATTTCCCAAACATAGTTAATTGTGAAACCCTTTACATTGACTCATTGGAAAGTGGTGGTTGAAGTAAAGCCTGTTTTGCTGCAATAAACCAAAAACTAAAAGAAATTGATTGTTGATTTCATGATGATGCAAGTGTTGATACAGTACAGAACAGAAAGCATCTTCACAATGTGGATATAAGTACTGCATGCCAGATAGAAATAAAGATTGAATCATTGTTTTGCAGAATTTTAAACCTAGAAGAATTCTTTAGAGATCTTAAGACCCACACACATCGTTTTTCAGATTTGAAAACAGAGGTTCTAACTGAAAACAAAGACTTGCCTATGTTCATGTAGCAAATTGATGGAAGAGCCAGCCATGAAGGCAGAGACCTTGTTTATCTTATCCACATTTATTTATTAAGCATAATACATTAATAAACAAAATAAGTGGACAATGTAATTTAAAAAACATATTTTACCAAGAAAAAGAGAATCAAAGGGATGATTTGTGAGAATTTGAGAAAAGTGAATTAGGACTTAGGAGAATGAATTAGGACTTACGACTTTTCCTTTATACTTGTAAAAGAAATATGATACACCTAAGTCTTGGTGCAAAGCTGCTAAGATTTCCAGACAAAATATAGGAAGTGAGATTAATTGATTAATTTTGTAAGGCCGAAGTCTCAGTGACAACAGAAGAAATTATTCTTTTAAAACCTATATGCTATGGCTTGACTCTTTGTTCCCTCCAAAACTCATGTTGAAATTTAGTTGCCATTGTAGCAGTTTTAAGAGGAGAGATTTTAAGAGGCAATTGGGCGATGAAGTCTTTGCTCTCATAGGTGGGATTACTGCCATTATAAAGGGACAAGTTTGGGCCCCTTATGTCTCTTGGCCCTTCCATTTTCTGCCATGCGATGATGTAGCAAGAAGGCTCTTGAGAGATGCCAGTACCTGTCAAGACAGATGCCAGACTGGACTTCACAGCCTCCAAAACTGTGAGCCAATAAATTTATGTTCATTATAAATTAACCAATCTGTGGCATGCTACAGCAACACAAAATAAACTAAGACAATATACATAGTACAGTATACGTTTTAGTGTTATATATTTTACTATGTAACATATTTCAATAGGTTATATATTTGTTATTCCTTTCATATATTTACATTGTAAAATATGTAAGACAGTATTTTAAATATTTTATTTTGAAATGTTGTATGTATAAAACAGAACGTTATATAAAATAACATAAAAATATAAAACTTGTGTGCCCTTATTACATACTGCATTTTGCAGTATTTATATATTTCTAGTTTTTTATTACAGAAAATTTTAACAGAGACAACACAGAATAATTAACTCTCAAATACTCATCACCTAGCTTCAATAATTACCAACTCAAAACCCATTTTGTTATACCTGTACTTTACCTCTCTCTTTCATATCATTTTGAAACTAATCCCAAACCTTATATATGTTTCCTTTTTGTTAACATAACAATATCATTCCCACACCTCCTAATAATATGTTCTTAGTATCAGACATTCAGTTAATATTAAGACTTTTAATTGTCTCATAAATATCATTATTATCGTTTTTTTGAAAGTTTGGTTGATCTGGAATAAAACTAGGTGCTGGAGAGGATGTGGAGAAATAGGAACACTTTTACACTGTTGGTGGGACTGTAAACTAGTTCAACCATTGTGGAAAACAGTGTGACGATTCCTCAAGGATCTAGAACTAGAAATACCATTCGACCCAGCCATCCCATTACTGGGGATATACCCAAAGGATTATAAGTCATGCTGCTATAAAGACACATGCACACGTATGTTTATTGCAGCACTATTCACAATAGCAAAGACTTGGAATCAACCCAAATATCCATCAGTGACAGACTGGATTAAGAAAATGTGGCACATATACACCATGGAATACTATGCAGCCATAAAAAAGGATGAGTTTGTGTCCTTTATAGGGACATGGATGTAGCTGGAAACCATAATTCTCAGCAAACTATCACAAGAACAGAAAACCAAATACTGCGTGTTCTCACTCATAGGTGGGAATTGAACAATGAGATCACTTGGACACAGGAAGGAGAACATCACACACCGGGTCCTATTGTGGGGAGGGGGGAGGGGGGAGTGGGGAGGTATAGCATTAGGAGATATACCTAATGTAAATGATGAGTTAATGGGTGCAGCACACAAACATGGCTCATGTACACATATGTAACAAACCTGCACAT
This sequence comes from Chlorocebus sabaeus, assembly GCF_047675955.1. Taxonomy (NCBI): domain Eukaryota; kingdom Metazoa; phylum Chordata; class Mammalia; order Primates; family Cercopithecidae; genus Chlorocebus; species Chlorocebus sabaeus. The sequence goes on along the minus strand of NC_132926.1, from coordinate 36,879,066 downwards.
TGTGCACGTGTACCCTAGAACTTAAAGTATAATAAAAAGTAAATAAACAAATAAATAAATAAAATAAGATCCACATATTGAGATCAATTGCTATTACTCTAATTGTGGTGTTTAATCTATAGGCTTTCTTTCATTATTTTCAGGGTTTTTTGTTTTTTGTGTGTGTGCAATGGATTTGTTGAAAAAACAAGATTGTAGAATTACCCTCAGTTTGGATTTTCCTGATTGCATGGTTATTGTATTATCATATTGTTTAACATGTTTCTCTGCACTCTGTATGTTCTGACACCTGCTCATTGCATCTTGAGTCCTGATTAGATACAGATTCCATTTTTCCCTGCTGAGACTAATCTCTCTCTCTATATATATATACACACACAAATACACACACACACGACTATATATATAGACACATATATGTGTATATATAATACAATATATTATATAAAATAATATTTCATAAGACTCCAATTTTGTGATATTAGCAGCTATTGATTATCAATAGCCAGATCATTGGGAAATGCAAAATGGTGATACTTTATTTCTGCCATTTCTTCTTCATTAACTAACTGGAATCCCTCATTAACTAACTGGAATAAACTTGCTCTCATCTATAGTTTAGCCACCCAAAAATGCAGTTTGTCTAGGAAAGACAGGATAGATACATGATTCTTTACCTTTAGTGGTTTTAAATCAGTGAGTTGATTTTCTAGTATTTTTCAACAGTAACAAATTTTTATGTCTTTTTTCATTTCACTATGAACTCAAGATTTAAATATATTTGATATATTGCAATATATTACAAATACTATCTTTGTTGATTATTACATTGTTCCATCTTCACTTCTCTGTGTATATTACTAACTGTATGTAAATTTTTCTTCAGGCCGGGCGCGGTGGCTCAAGCCTGTAATCCCAGCACTTTGGGAGGCTGAGGCGGGTGGATCACGAGGTCAGGAGATCGAGACCATCTTGGCTAACATTGTGAAACCCCGTCTCTACTAAAAATACAAAAAACTAGCCGGGCATGGTGGCGGGTGCCTGTAGTCCCAGCTACTCGGAGGCTGAGGCGGGAGAATGGCGTGAACCCAGGAGGCGGAGCTTGCAGTGAGCCGAGATCGCGCCACTGCACTCCAGCCTGGGCGACACAGCGAGACTCCATCTCAAAAAAAAAAAAAAAAAAAAATTCTTCAATTAAAAAAAAGCGCCATATTTGACCAGTTCTAGCGACTTCAAATTTCCTCTTGTCCTTTTAAATAAACTGGTGATGCTTGATATCTGATAATACCTTCTTATCTGTTAAAACAAAACGTCTCAGGCTTATCTTGGACACTTTCTACCTCATACCTGAAAATAGTCGTTTCCCCAAGGACCAGTGGTTTCTAATAGAAAGTAACAAATTTTAAGGCCACGATATGAATTCTATAGGGACTCATTGCTACTGCATTAGTTACTGTTTCTAAACCTTTTTAGTATAAAAAGTTTAAGAATATTTTAAATAAAACACAATCATGAATTTACACTGATAACTACAAATTCAATTTTTAAAATACAAGTTTTTATTTAAGCTCAATTATCTTAAATCTGAATCTCCTTTCTTTAAAGTCAAGAATGCAAGTCCTCAAAACCCAAGGAAAGATGGAATTAAAATATTAATATAACTATACATGTGTTTTATCCCATAATACAAGCACAACAGTCAGAATAAGACTACCAAGATTACAACTAACATTATAACTACTAAAACACATTAAGAGTTTTATTTATTTATTTATTGCAGTTCAGCTTGTCCTTTGGGTATATCCTACTAAGATTATTTATGTGCTGCATTTTCTTGAAATAGTTCCTTTCCTTCTGTTTTTTGCCACCACCTAGATAAAAAGTTGATGTATTTATTGTTAAGGAAGTTTTCTATTTGATTTTATTTTATAATTAGGTAAATGATTTATATGATTTTTAAACCAAACCTACAGAACAAAGCATATTCAGAGAAGTGTAGCTTCTCATGTCCCATCTAACCCATTCTGTAAAATAGATTTTTATTACTCTATCACCTTTTTAACAATAAATGAAGCATACCGTGCACACTTTTCCCCCTTGCTTGTTTGCCTAACAATATATCCAAAATAATTATCCCAATGTGATTGTGTTATTTTACATCCCCGCTAGCAACATTTGCAAGGTTTAGTTGACCCACATCTTAGCCCCTATTTAGTATTGTCAAATTTTTTAACTGTAATTACCCTAATGACTATAAAACTGTGTAACATTGTGGTTTTTGTTTTTATTTTACTGAAACCTAATGATGTCGAGTTCATTTTGATGTACTTTTCGACCATTCGTGCATTTCCTTATATGAATGAAATATTTATGTATTTTTCTTTTTGCGAAGGGTCTGTTCAAGACATTTACCCATTTTTATAGAGTTGTCTTTTTATTACAGATTTATAATAATCATTTAATTATTATTGAATCAGGCATGTATAATGTGGATATTTTCTGCAAGTTTTGACTTGCCTATTCATTTTCTTACTGGTGTCTTTTGAAGACTTGATACATTTTGTTTAATGACATTTATCAGGTTTTTTTTCTTTTTTGGTCTGTGCTTTCGGCTCCTTTCTAAAAGATCTTTGCCTACCTCAAGTTTACAAAGTGACTCTCCTGGATTTCATTCTAGAAGCTTTTTACTCTTAGCTCTTATGCTTATATCTATGACCCATCTCAAATTAGTTTTTGTATATGGTGTGAAGTAGGAGTTAAGATCATTCGATCACATTTGTTGAAAGTACTTTTCCTTTCCTCATTAAATTTCATTGGCATCTTTGTCCAAATTAATCCACTGTACATAATAAAACTTATTTCTAGTCTCTCAATTCTAGCCTATTAAGTTTTGAATATCCTTACATCAAAACCATATAGTCTTGGTTATTGTAGTTTTTTATTAATTCTTGAAAGCAGGTAACCTACGTCACCGAACTTTGTTCAGTTTTTTTTTTCTTTTTCGCTAACCCTGGTAATTTGCATTTTCAAATAATTTTAGACTCAGATTGTCAGTTACTACACACAAAAAAAGGATGGCTGAGATGTTTATTACTATTGCATTGATTCATTAGATAAATGTGGAGAAAATTGATATCTTTAAAATACTGACTCTTCCAATACTCCATATATTTTCTCATTTATGTAGATATTTAATTTCTATTCAAATTTTATCTTTCTTTCTTTCTTTTTTTTTTTTTTTTTTTTCTGAGAGAGTCTCACTTTGTCCCCCACGCTGAAGTGCAGAGGCGCAGTCTTGGCTCACATCAACTTCTACCTCCTGGGTTCAAGCGATTCTCGTGCCTCAGCCAGGCACCACCACATCCAGCTAATTTTTATATTTTTAGTAGAGAGGGGGTTTCTCCGTGTTGCCCAGGATGCTTTCAAACTCCTGACCTCAAGTTATCTGCCTGCCTCAGTCTCCCAAAGTGCTGGGATTACAGTCATGAGTCATTGCGCCTGGCCAAATTTTATCTTTCTTGATATCAAGAGTTTTATACTTGCTTTTCTTGCATTCGTATTTGTCTGGTATATATTTTTATTTTTTACCTTTCTGAATCTTTTTTTAACTGTGGCTTTCAATATGAAGATAGGGTTGAATTTTGTATTGTTAGCCAATATGATTTTTTTATTTTAGTAGGTGAGTTATGTTCATGCACATTTACTATTAACTATATTAATATATTTAAAAAATTAAATGTAATTAGTATTAATATATTTGGGGGGGGTGGTTCCAAGATGGCCGAATAGGAAGAGCTCCAGCCTCAAGCTCCCAGCGTGAGTGACACAGAAGACGGGCGATTTCTGCATTTCTAGTGAGGTACTGGGTTCATCTCGCTGGGGAGTGTCAGACAGTGGGTGCAGGACAGTGGGTGCAGCTCACTGAGTGAGAGCCGAAGCAGGGTGAGACATCGCCTTACCCGGGCAGCACAAGCGGGAAAGGAATTCCCTTTCCTAGCCAAGGGAAACCTTGACACACAATACCTGGAAAATCCTCTCACTCCGACTCTAATACAGTGCTTTACCAAGGGTCTCAGCAAACAGCACACTAGAAGATTATATCCTGCACCTGGCTTGGAGGGTCACACGCCCATGGAACCCACCTCAATGCTAGCACAGCAGTCTGAGATCTAACTGTAAGGTGGCAGTGAGGCTGGGGGAGGGGTGCTCGCCATTGCTGAGGCTTGAGTAGATAAACAAAGCAGCAGGGAAGCTCGAACTGGGTGGAGCCCACCCCAGTTCAAGGAGGCCTGCCTGCCTCTGTAGACTCCACCTCTCAGGACAGGGCATAGCCAAACAAAAGGCAGCAGAAACCTCTGCAGATTTAAATGTCCCTGTCTGACAGTTTTGAAGAGAGTAGTGGTTCTCCCAGCACGGAGTTTGAGATCTGAGAACGGACAGACTGCCTCCTGAAGTGGTCCCTGCCCCCCGAGTAGCCTAACTGGGAGACATCCCCCACTAGGGGCAGACTGACACCTCACACCTCACATGGCCAGGTACCCCTCTGAGATGAAGCTTCCAGAGGAATGATCAGGCAGCAACATTGGCTGTTCAGTAATACTCACTATTCTACAGCCTCCACTGCTGATACCCAGGCAAACAGAGTCTGGAGTGGACCACCAGCAAATTCCAACAGACCTGCAGCTGAGAGTCCTGGCTGTTAGAAGGAAAACTAACAAACAGAAATGACATCCACACCAAAATGCCATCTGTATGTCACCATGATCAAAGACCACAGGTAGAAAAAAACCACAAAGATGGGTAAAAAGCAGTGCAGAAAAGTTGAAGATTCTAAAAATCGGAGTGCCTCTCCTCCTCCAAAAAAATGCAGCTCCTCGCCAGCAACAGAACAAACCTGGATGGAGAATGACATTGATGAGCTGAGAGAAGAAGGTTTCAGACAATCAAACTTCTCCAAGCTAAAGAGGAAGTTTGATCCCATTGCAAAGAAGCTAAAACCTTGAAAAAAGATTTGACGAATGGCTAACTAGAATAAGCAATGGAGAGAAGTCCCAAATGACCTGATAGAGCTGAAAACCATGACACGAGAACTATGTAACAAATGCACAAGCTTCAGTAACCAACTCGATCAACTGGAAGAAAGGGTATCAGTGATTGAAGATCAAATGTATGAAATGAAGCGAGAAGTTTAGAGAAAAAAGAGTAAAAAGAAATGAACAAAGTCACCAAGAAATATTGGACTATGTGAAAAGACCAAATCTACGTCTTATTAGTGTACCTGAAAGTGATGGGGAGAATGGAACCAAGTTGGAAAACACTCTACAGGATATTATTCAGGAGAAATTACCCAACCTAGCAAGGCAGGCCAACATTCAAATTCAGGAAATACAGAGAATGCCACAAAGATACTCCTGGAGAAGAGCAACTCCAAGACACATAATTATCAGATTCACCAAAGTTGAAATGAGGGAAAAAATGTTAATGGCAGCCAGAGAGAAAGGCCAGGTTACTCACAAAGGGAAGCCCATCAGACTAACAGCAGCTCTCTCGGCAGAAACACTACAAGCCAGAAGAGAGTGAGGGCCAATATTCAACATTCTTAAAGAAAAGAATTTTCAACCCAAAATTTCATATCCAGTCAAACTAAGTTTCATAAGTGAAGGAGAAATAAAATCCTTTACACACAAGCAAATGCTGAGAGATTTTGTCACCACCAGTCCTGCCTACAAGAGCTCCTGAAGGAAGCACTAAACATGGAAAGGAACAATCAGTACCAGCCACTACAAAAACATGCCAAAATGTAAAGATCATCAATGCTAGGAAGAAATTGCATCAATCAATAGCAAAATAACCAGCTAACATAATAATGACAGGATCAAATGAACACATAACAATATTAACCTTAAATGCAAATGGGCTAAATGCTTCAATTAAAACACACAGACTGGCAAATTGGATAAAGGGTCAAGACACATCAGTTTGCTGTATTCAGGAGACTCATCTCACATGCAGAGACACACATAGGCTCAAAATAAAGGGATGGAGGAAGATCCACCAAGCAAATGGAAAACAAAAAAAGGCAGGGGTTGCAATCCTAGTCTCTGATAAAACAGACTTTAAACCAACAAAGATCAAAAGAGACAAAGAAGGCCATTACAAAATAGTAAAGGGATCAATTCAACAAGAAGAGCTAACTATTCTAAATATATATGCACCCAATACAGGAGCACCCAGATTCATAAAGCAAGTCCTTAGAGACTTACAAAGAGACTTAGACACTCACACAATAATAATGGTAGACTTTAACGCACCACTGTCAACATTAGACAGATCAACGAGGCAGAAAGTTAACAAGGATATCCAGGAATTGAACTCAGCTCCACACCAAGCAGACCTAGTAGACATCTACAGAACTCTCCACCCCAAGTCATCAGGATATACATTTTCTCAGCACCACATCGCACTTATTCCAAAATTTATCACATAGTTGGAAGTAAAGCACTCCTCAGCAAACGTAAAAGAACAGAAATTATAACAAACTGTTTCTCAGACCACAGTGCAATCAAACTAGAACTCAGGATTAAGAAACTCAATCAAAACCACTCAACAACATGGAAACTGAACACCAGCCCCTGAATGACTGTTGGGTACATAATGAAATGAAGGCAGAAATAAAGATGTTCTTTGAAGCCAATGGGAACAAAGATACAACATACCAGAATCTCCGGGACACATTTAAAGCATTGTATAGAGGGAAATTTATAGCACTAAATGCCCACAAGAGAAAGCAGGAAAGATCTAGAATTGATACCCTAACATCATAATTAAAAGAACTAGAGAAGCAAGAGCAAACACATTCAAAAGCTAGCAGAAGGCAAGAAATAACTAAGATCAGAATAGAACTGAAAGAGATAGAGACACAAAAAAACCCTTCAAAAAATCAGTGAATCCAGCAGCTGTTTTTCTGAAAACATCAACAAAATTGATAGACCACTAGCAAGACTAATAAAGAAGAAAAGAGAGAAGAATCAAATAGAAATAATAAAAAAATTATAAAGGGGATATCACTACTGACCCCACAGAAACACAAACTACCATCCAAGAATACTATAAACACCTCTACGCAAATAAACTAGAAAACCTGGAAGAAATGGATAAATTCTGGGACACATATACACTCTCACAAGAGTAAACCAGGAAGAAGTTGAATCCCTGAATAGACCAATAACAGGCTCTGACATTGAGGCAATAATTAATAGCCTACCAACCAAAAAAAGTCCAGGACCAGATGGATTCACAGCCTAATTCTACCAGAGGTACAAGGAGGAGCTGGTACTTTTCCTTCCGAAACTATTCCAATCAATAGAAAAAGAGGGAATCCTCCCTAACTCATTTTATGAGGCCAACATCATCCTGATACCAAAGCCTGGCAGAGACACAACAAAAAAAGAGAATTTTAGACCAATATCCCTGATGAACATCGATGCAAAAATCCTCAATAAAATACTGGCAAACCGAATCCAGCAGCACATCAAAAAGCTTATCCACCATGATCAAGTGGGCTTCATCCCTGGGATGCAAGGCTGGTTCAACACATGCAAATCATTAAATGTAATCCAGCATATAAACAGAACGAAAGACAAAAACTACATGATTAACTCAATAGATGCAGAAAAGGCCTCTGACAAAATTCAACAGCCCTTCCTGATTAAAAACTCTCAATAAATTCGGTATTGATGGAATGTATCTCAAAATAATAAGAGCTATTTATGACAAACCCACAGCCAATATCATACTGAATGGGCAAAAACTGAAAGCATTCCCTTGAAAACTGGCATAAGACAGGGATGCCCTCTCTCACCACTCCTACTCAATGTAGTGTTGGAAGTTCTGGCCAGGGCAATCAGGCAGGAGAAAGAAATAAAGGGTATTCAATCAGGAAAAGACTAAGTCAAATTGCCCCTGTTTGCAGATAACATGATTGTCTATTTAGAAAACCCCATTGTCTCACCCCAAAATCTCCTGAAGCTGACAAGCAACTTCAACAAAGTCTCAGGATACAAAATCAGTGTGCAAAAATCACAAGCATTCTTATACACCTATAACAGACAAACAGAGAGCCAAATCATGAGTGAAGTCCCATTCACAATTGCTTCAAAGAGAATAAAATACCTAGGAATCCAACTTACAAGGGATGTGAAGGACCTCTTCAAGGAGAACTACAAACCACTGCTCAATGAAGTAAAAGAGGACACAAACAAATGGAAGAACATTCCATGCTTATGGATAGGAAGAATCAATATTGTGAAAATAGCCATACTGCTCAAGGTAATTTATAGATTCAAAGCCATCCCCATTAAGCTACCAATGACTTTCTTTACAGAATTGGAAAAAACTACTTTAAAGTTCATATGGAACCAAAAAAGAGCCTGCATTACCAAGACAGTCCTAAGCCAAAAGAAGAAAACTGGAGGCATCACACTACCTGCCTTCAAACTATACTAAAAGGCTACAGTAACCAAAACAGCACGGTACGGGTACCAAAACAGAAATATAGACCAGTGGAACAGAACAGAGCCCTCGGAAATAATACCACACATCTACAACCATCTGATCTTTGACAAACCTGACAAAAACAAGAAATGAGGAAAGGATTCCCTATTTAATAAATGGTGCTGGGAAAACTGGCTAGCCAGATGTATAAAGCTGAAACTGGATCCCTTCCTTACACCTTATACAAAAATTAATTCAAGATGGATTAGAGACTTAAATGTTAGACCTAAAACCATAAAAACCCCAGAAGAAAACCTAGGCAATACCATTCAGGACATAGGCATGGGTAAGGACTTCATGTCTAAAACACCAAAAGCAGTGGCAACAAAAGCCAAAATTGATAAATGGGATCTTATTAAACTAAAGAGCTTCTGCACAGCAAAACAAACTACCATCAGAGTGAACAGGCAATCTACAGAATGGGAGAAAATTTTCACAGTCTACTCATCTGACAAAGTGCTAATATCCAGTACCTACAAAGAACTCAAACAAATTTACAAGAAAAAAACAAACAACCCCAACAAAAGTGGGTGAAGGATATGAACATACACTTCTCAAAAGAAGACAGTTATGCAGACAACAGACACATGAAAAAATGCTCATCATCACTGGTCATCAGAGAAATGCAAATCAAAACCACAATGAGATACCATCTTACACTGGTTAGAATGGTGATCATTAAAAAGTCAGGAAACAACAGGTGCCGGAGAGGATGTGGAGAAATAGGAACTCTTTTACACTGCTGGTGGGACTGTAAACTAGTTCAACCATTGTGGAAGACAGTGTGGCGATTCCTCAAGGATACTGAACTAGAAATATCATTTGACCCAGCTATCCCATTACTGGGGATATACCCAAAGGATTATAAATCATGATGCTATAAAGACACATGCACATGTATGTTTATTGCGGCACTATTCACAATAGCAAAGACTTGGAACCCACCCAAATGTCCATCAATGTCAGACTGGATTAAGAAAATGTGGCACATATACGCCATGGAATACTATGAAGCCATAAAAAAGGATGAGTTCATGTCCTTTGTAGGGACATGGATGCAGCTGGAAACCATCATTCTCAGCAAACTATCACAAGAACAGAGAACCAAATACTGCATGTTCTCACTCATAGGTGGGAATTGAACAATGAGAACACCTGGACACAGGGTGGGGAACATCACACACGGGGCCTGTTGTGGGGTGGGAGGAGGGAGGAGGGATAGCATTAGGAGATATACCTAATGTAAATGATGAGTTAAAGGGTGCAGCACACCAACATGGCACATGTATACATATATAACAAAACTGCACGTTGTGCACATGTACCCTAGAACATAAAGTATATTTAAAAACAGACATTAAAAGCCTAAAAAATAAATAAATAAAAATTAAAAGCACAGAAGCTGGAAAAAATGTATTAATATATTTGGTCTCAATTTCCTCTTTTTAAAATAGTATGTAAGTGTATACAAGTCTTCCATATAATTAACTTGTAAATATGTGCTTCATTTCATTTAAGGCAAAATTGCATTTTTTTCCCTAGTAGTAATAGTGGTAAAGGTTCTAATAATAAGTTCAGCTAATCAAGTAGTTATTTGTTCAAGCTGATCACTAGCTTGTTTGTAAAGCTATTGATGGAAACAGGCTTCAATAGTATTACTGTCGTGGGATTTAGAGAGCACAACACATATCTCCTCTACCTGATCTTTTAAGCTCGATAATCACAGGTAATATTAGAGATAGCTCACCCTTGAAGTTGTAGATTCAAATCAGACTTCAAATATCAGCTCTACCACTGACTAGCTGTGTGAACTGGAAGAGTTACTCTACTTCTCTGAACTTCAGAACCTGACAACGACAGTATCATAACTACTTATAATGTCAGAATTCAATAACATTTGTAACGTACCCCAAAAAAGTAGGAGTGATAAAATGTTAGATACACTTTGGTTTAGAGGTAGTGCTGGAAGGTTGTTTCTGATACTTACCTTCTCACCACTGACAGTAAAAACAGTGAAGTCAATACTGCTACCTTAAGTTCATTATATTTCCTGAATATGATTGTAAGACCTCCAGTTATATGGACACTAAACCTGTGTGACAATGTTCTACTTCAGACTGTCACCCAGAAGATTTAGAAGCTTATATTGCTTTTATATTACCAACTAGATAGAAACTAATCATTTTTAAACTCTTATAGAGAACTTATGGTCCCTTGGGATCACATCTGTAGGCTCCAGGCTGGGAATCACAGGTTTGCTGTGTCTTATTCTCTGTGTCTCTCTCTAGCAACAGCAACATGGAAATGTGACAGCTATGAACGGGCAGCCATCTGTGAGCTTTGATGGAAAGCACTGTGTGGTCTGGTATGTCTTTATACAGAAACATTAATTAATAGGATTCACTCTGGGTTCACCAACATTTAATTAACTGGATTAACTGAATTTCCACTGATTACGAAAAGTATAACAGCACCAAGTTGAAAGGACTACTTTAATGTTGCAATTATAAATCCTCCATTTCATGATGGTGCTTGTCCTCTAAAACCCCAAGGATATATTCAGGGACAAGTGAGTCTGTTGGAAATGACCATCTTTGTTGTATGTCCTTTTATTCATTCCCTAGCACTTATGATGCCTCTGTTGAAGCTTTGTAATTACACTCAGCGACTATTATCAGAGTGTGATAGAACTGGTGAAAATGATATCCTGCTTTATTTTCACCTTCTTAATCAATCTCCCACTTGGAAATATGCAGGCGAAGGGGCACTTTCTTTTAAAAACAATAAAGTGCATTATCTATTTTTTATGATTAAGAAAACAAAATAGGCCACTTATAGAAAATTGGCAAAATACAGCAAAATAAATAAAAATAAACCATAATAGGTAATATCTATATTAAACACTTAGTATATACAAGCAATGTCCTAATGTTTTATTTTCAAAATCTTATAAATCAAATGTTCACAGCAATTCTATGAAAGCATTATTTTGATTATTACTATTGTTGTTATTCATTTGTATAGTAAACGAAATTGAGGTTCTGAGAGGTGAAATAACTTTTCCAAAGTCATGCAGCTAAAAACAAAATTTATTTCTAATCTCACTCTTGAGAGACATGCATTTTTAATATTTTAATAGTTTTTTTCTCCATGCATACATATTGTTTGTATCATGACTATGCTAGGCAAGTTAAACACTTCATTTCTGTTTATCTTTATGACAAAATTTTGAGGTGAGGTTAATCTTTCCTATTATAGAGATAATGAAACTGAAATAATTCAAGGTGATTAATTTGCTCAATGTCCTACAACTATTAAGTGTGAGAGCCTAGATTACAACCCAAGTACTTCTGACTGCAAGGAATATAGCCTATCAAATATATATTGCTGCCCCATTTGTTTCAACAATATTAAAATTATATCAGTGCTGAGATTTAGGCCTCAGACTTCCAGACACCAAGACTATATTCTGTTCATTGGCCCACCCTCCCACTTAAAGAATCATATTCTGTTGGACACACAATTATCCCTACATAGTATAGAAAAGACATCAAAATTTTGTAAACAAAGTTTCACTGCATTTAAGTTATAAACACACACACACACACACACACACACACACATATATATATATAGCATAGCACCTGATAGAGTAGGAACATAGTAGAGATTTGGAAAATATTTGTCGAATGAATACATGAGTAAGAAAGTACTAATAATTAATCCATCTCCTATTGTGGATATGTAGATTTTTTTAAAATTTATATCTATTACAAACCATACTGTCCATGAATGATGGCAGATTGAATGCATGAAACTATTTCCACTATCTCCTGAAACTTCACTGAAAATTCAAGTCATGGGAATTTTAAAGCATAAACATAGGCACAAAGGATAGAGAGAATAGGATAGGAGAGGATAGGAGCAAATTTTTGAAAGTTGGAAAGCAAAAAGATGAGTAGTCACTGAGTTAGTAGATATGACAATGTAAAATTGTAAGCTAGAAGTGAAAAACAAATAGAAAATCAAACCAATTTTCAATGCAGAACCCACCAGGGATTCAGAAATCAGTAGTAGCAGGTACCTTGGCAAGTAGAAATTAAGATTCTGCTATAGAGAGAAAGATTGCTTGAAAGACCCAACTCTGTCTTTCCACATGACTGCCCTTCCTACCCTAAGGAGAAGATTGCAGGTCAATTTCCATAGAAGGAAAAAGAGACTGTCTTGAGACTGGAGGATGCAAGGCACATTATGATGTGCCATAATGAACACACAACTGGTCACTTGAGGGCAGACCATGGGTAACAGCTACTCACCAGCATAGTCTATCAGTGAGAAGGAGGAAAGGAATTTGTCTGTGGCCTCATTCCTGTCCAGCCTTTCATTGGTCAGGACTAGAGAGACCCCTGACCTGGGTCTAGTTTTTTTAAAGGCCCTGCGGAACTTATACACACACACACACACACACACACACACACACACACACACACATTTATTACAAAATACAAGGACAGCTCTGTCACTCAGGATCTAGCACACTCTGGCACAAAGCAACCCTTAACTCCAAACAGTTAGTCTCATGACAAATACTACACAGGCCCCAGGGAAATGCTTCCCCACATCTCTTACCCTGTGTATGATTTTTTTGCAGATGCCCATGGAGGGCCACTGCTAATGCAAAGATGAATATGCTGTAGGGTATGACATGATTCCACCAGTGGGAACACTTAGGTCAGAGAAAAGACAAATAGTGAACTTGTTAAAGCCTTCTTCTCAGATAGCAGAAGTACAGCAGACTCTTGCATGACAAACTATTATTTCATGAAATACTGAGTGTCCATTTCCTTTGGGTACCTATTCTATGTACTGGAAGTGCCCACATGCTTAGCATTCCAATAATGGAACACTAGTTAATACAGTACTTACAATAATGACTTATGGAGTTTGAAGGACATTTTACAGTATTAAGCAATAAATATATTACTTTTAGGTTTGTATGAATATTATGTCAGTCTGAATATAACTTATGTGAAGTGTGATGTCAATTGTTTACATTGGTAACTAGATGAAGTTTGAACACTTGCCTTCAGAATAGTTTTTTTTAATAACAATGTTTAATGAGTTGATTATATTTTTAAAAAATGAAATAAATATTTTAAATTTTACTTAAGTCAATTTGATTTAAGAATTCCCTTAATTACAATGGCATTAATTCATATTTGCTTTTTCAGTTTAATAGAAAAATATAAAACTAATTTTATATTAGTAATTTAAAATAAAAACATTTTTGAAAATATCAGTAAAAATAATTTTACTTTTCATTTTGTTACATTTATTTTAAATTACTTCTTGGATGAAAATACACTGGATTCTCATACAGTTGAGTAAATCATATTTCATATTCCAATCTTTTACAGTACTATTATCAGTTCAACCTAAATTATATGAAAATCTTGATTATAATAATATAAGTAGTGATTTTCCAGAAGTAGGCAAAAATAACGATTATACTAATTTGTGAATTGTGTATATATGTTTATTTTTAATACTTATCAAAACATCACTAGTCCATCAACAGAATATCTACACATGCTTCCTATGTTACTAAATGTAGTCATCTTTAGTATTTTACCAATGTTTATTCATATAAATAATGTAGCTTGATTCATCTCTTTACATCTTATTTTGAATGCATACTTGTCAAAATAAGAGATACAACTATTTTTAATTTGTAGTTGGTTAATTTGGCATAACTTGTTAATATTTCTATACATGATCTTTATAGTCTTGCCAGACTCTGTCATTTTTCACAATGGACCTGATCAAAAATTGTCACACAGGGCATTAATTTTCTTCTATTCTTTGCTTCTATTGCCAAGTCCTTCCAGGAAGCTGCAGAGGAAGTCAGACCTCATGACCTAAGGCATGTCGTTTCATTTCAGGAGGAAGCAATGTGAAGAGTCATAGTTTAATAGGTATAGTTGGGGCAGTCATGGATGCTGGAGCTTCCAGAGCTCCCTCTGCAGCAGGTACCACCGAAGCCCAGTCCTCAACCTGAGGGAGGCTCACACAGCAAGTGGCCAGAATCTCTCCATGGCACAAGCAGCTAAGACCTATGGTTGGACAGAGCCAAGTGAATCCAGGAAGATATATAAACTGAGTCTGATTATACTTGGTAAAGACCTTCTGTTACTCAGTGAAAAATTAAGAATACCACATCACCCTCAGCATGTCAATCCTAACCCACCTCTACTTAATCCAAAGGCCCTAGGAAATAGAATATAATAGCTGCCTCCCAATCCTCTGTGTGCCACATGTCTACTCAACTATCCCCCACTCACACCCAACAAAAGTGTACATTAGCTCCATGTGGCACTTAGTCATTTGAGGTCGAGTACTCAGGTTATTTCAGTTCAGCATGGAGCCCTCCAGTTTGGCTGTGGCAGGAGAGAGCTGAGCTGAGAGCTGTACCCAACAGCAGCCATGTTTCCTTAGCACACGGGCTAAGCACCTGAGTCATAAAAGCAAGACCATTGGAGAAGGAAAAAATAAAAAAGATTTGCTCAGAGCTCATTTGCTTTTGTCATTTCTTTCCAAAACTACAGGGAAGAACCTTGACCTGGACATCTATGTATGGTCATTTACCAGGCCACCTGGCAGAGGCGCTCCAAGTCCCACATTCTCAGGCCTGTTTGACATACAGTTTCCCTGAACTCTTCATTGCTCTAGCAGTCTCTGTGTGTGGTCAGTCGAATTAAAGTGAGAGAGCAGCACAGTGAAATAACGAATCATTTGAAGGGAGGAAGCAGTAACACACTCTCTTAAAAGCCACCACTAACTACTCTAGTGAGAATGTATGAGCCATTATCAGACTGAGAGGGCACCAGATGCCTCAAGGTGACTGATGTTCTCCTACCTATCTTAGCCATTATTCTTCAAGACAAGCATAGAACCCAAATGCCCAGCAGTCTCAGGATATATGCATATATATCCTGTCCATATGGATGGGTTCGTGATTTAATGCTAACAAACATATCTCTAGGAGAAAAATAGATGTACTAATCGACAAAGATTTAAGCTGAGGAAAGAATCATCAATCTTCTCTGCTGTAACAATCACTTTGCCTTCCTTTTCTGTAACATGATATTTTAAAACACATTTTTTATTGCCTATGCTTACTTTTCAGTTTTTACACATTATAATTCCTAGTTGAATTTCTTCTGACTATACTGCAGAGTACTGTAGGTGCATCGATTCAAGAGTCTATTCTAAGAAATTAATGTGAATTTAATTACTCTGTCACCATATAGGTCTATCTATCTATCTACGGGCATGTAGGTGCAGATATTTTTAATTGAGAGGTTAGAATGTTTTTGGTTTTTTGTTTGTTTGTTTGTTTGTTTTGCCTAATACAATGCATTCTTCTTTCAGCAAATATTTATTAAGCATTTAATAGTTTGAGGAACTCTAGTTGAGCCTTAACACATAGTAGGTAATGAAATATATTTTCTAGAAAGAACAAAAACAATGAATGGCAACAAAGAATTCATACAGGATGTGAATGCTTCCTGAAAGGCATTTGTTATTTTGACAAACCTGCTTTTGCAAAGCCATGTTGACTGCAGGGACCTTGATGCCATCAACATTTTTTTCTTTATTGTAAATTAATGGGCAGAGCAGACATTTACTGTATTCCTTGGCCCCACTCCATCCCCGACTCCACTCAGAAGATAGAGTAGAATTCAGGAATGTATTGGACAGCAGGGATGAAGTAAGAGTCTGAGGTCTCTTTTGTATGTAAAACTGGATCATTAAAAATTATTCTTACATTTTGACACATTAAAATATCTTTTCCTCAAAGTGGTCAAGTCAAATAATAGAGCTTAATCAGCTAATTTAAAGAGTGCTGTTTGATGCCTGAGGTCTTTATTTCTCCTACGTATTTGTAAGCAAACATTGAGAAAATAGTACAGGAAGTAATCAACACAAGAAATATTAGCAGAGATTGGTGTTCTTAAAGCTCAGAAGAGAAGGACATTACTGGAGAACACAGTGTTCCAAGGAGAGTTGTTAAAACGGTGAGATCTGGGCTGGATCTAAAGAATGAAAAAGAGAAATGAGGTGAGCAAAGGCACTGGGGTTTGTTTGAGGGGCTGGATTGAAGTGTTCATGTTGGATAGTAGTGAAAAATAGGGAGAGAAAGAAAACTGATACAGGATTGCAGAACAGCTAAGCTAAAGAGATAGCACTTTGCCCTGCTGACAGAAAGGATTCCTTGTAACTTTGGGAGCCAGTTGTACCGAATATTTAAAGAAAGTATTTGCTGAAAATATTATAAGATGGATCTAATAAAATAATCAAAAATTACCCTACTCCCACTAACAACAATAGCTAACATTGATTGAGTTCTTAATATTCCAAGTGCTGTGTTCAGTCTTCCTATCTCACTTATCTTTATAACTACTCTATAGGCTCCACGTTTTACAGTTTAGGGAACAAACAAAAGGTTCAGTAATTTGAACAAATTATGGAAGATGACACTGGTGGAGCAAAAGTGTGATCCCAAGAATTATGACTCCAACATCCACACCTTAACCATGAAGCTAGTCTGCCTCTCCAAGCAGCCTTATAAGAAAACAGCTTCCCTTGTAGCTTACCTAAAGTGATAGGCTAAGCTGACTGGACCAACCGGAGTAGTCTGTTTTTTCTAATGGTATATCAGACTACTTCTCTTAACCCCAATGTCACAGAAAGGACAAACATTTGAAATCATAAACATTTGAAATCATAGACTATTTATTACTTATGCAGCCTCGGACAAGTTAGTTTCTCTCTAACTATTCTTATCTGAGAAAATGAAGATAACAAGAATCCTGCTTTCATGGTTGTTGTGAGATTTCAAGAAATACATGTAAGCATTTAGAAGGGTATTAGGCACACAGTGAGCACTTACTGCAATTATCTTCATTTCTTTGGGGGAAATACAGTCAATTAGCAATACAGTTTTAAATTAGCTTCCTATGTAGTTTGGATAGAGGGAGAGAATGTGATTACTCTATCTTAGTCAGCTAGATATTTCGATTTTTCCTTACAATCTCAGACTTTTGAGTTTTCAGGGATAACAATCATTATTTGCACTGTGGTAATTTTACCAAAGAAAATGAAATGCCACTTTTGGAGACCTTTCTAAGTGGCCAGATGCCCTTTCCCAAGTGATAATCACCATGTGTGACTTTTTAAACCTACTTGAAACTGTCAAAATGGTCATGATTTACATTAATAGAAAAATCAGTTCTTAATTACAAAATGATAGACACTCTTTAAAATTTAACTCAAACTACCTTTTTAGTTCATGATATTGGACTACATGTTCCTTCCATCCTCTCTGGCTCCATCAGTTGGGTTATTCGACTTCACCCAAAGGTTAATTTATCTTGATCTTTTCTGCACATATCCTCTTATTCATCTCCTGGTGGTCTCTTAGAAGGTTTTCCACAATAGTTATTTCAAAATGCATCTTCATAAACTCTTAAGCTCACTTTCCATGATTATCAGGTGTTTTGGTTATTTCACATTAAGAAAAAAGACAGACATCAGGTGGAAGTTTCTTTCATCTTCCTTTCTTTTTTCAAACTCTCTCTAAACAAAAATTCCAATCATCCCTTAAATATTTTTCTGTTACAAGTCTGGATATTTCAGTTCTGTTCTCCATACCAACTCTTCATATTTGCTTCCTCAGTCTCCCAGTTGTGTTTCAATCTCTTCCTCTCGATTTGATTCATGTATGATTGGCAGCAACTCTGATGTATAAGTAAAATCAGGCCAGATGGCAAGAAGGTGACAAATGAACTCTGAAATCTCGGTGGTTTGCAGAAACTAAAGTATTTCTCATTTATAAAGAGTGTTAGCAGGGGCTCTGCTCCTCATGGTCACTCAGGGACATAGACTGACCAAGACTCTAGCGCCTTGCCATGCTACCATCTCACACATGGTTTCAGGACTTGTCAGGGCCAGGGAAGAGAGGTGTTAGTTTGCGGCTGGCACTGGTTGATATGCATGACACCAGAACACTGGAGCACAGCCCCCACCCACTCATTTATTGCTGAGAAGAGCCTTTTTTAGTTTGTTGCTCTTCTGTCACCATCTTGAAGTTGTTAGTTTTGGACAAAGAAGCCTCACATTTTATCTTACACTAGTCTCCTGAATTGTGTAATCAGTCCTAAGGATTGCACTGGAAATCATGTGACCATGAATTCTATCCGGACCCTGTTGGCTGGTTAGACTCAAGGCATGGCCTTGATTTTTGCGAGGGTAGCTGAGAAATTTAGTTTTTTATGCACTATTTTCTGGTGAACACATAGTGTGTTTTCTTCCACATGAAATTCCCTAAGCAATAACAGCAATTCCATGCAAAAGTACTATGCTTAAAGTTAAATAGCATCGTAAACAAACATTCCTCATACGCACAGCATGTTGAGTGATTCCCATTAGACCAGCAGGTGCTACATGATATGGATGAACACAGAAAGATGTGGCATGCCTACCCTCTGGAAGCTGATATTTTAGAATAGTGCATTTCATACTTTAATACAAATCTTCTAAGTAAAATGCAGATTCTGATAACAGATATGAGAAGGGGCCTGTGGTTCCACACTTTTGTTATTACTTTCAATTGAAATGAAAAATTATATATTCATGGTGGGCAACATATTTTGATATATACGTATACATTGTGAAATGATTAATCAAGTTGGTTAATATACTCATCACTTCACATACGTATCATTTTTTATGACGAGAACATTTAAAATCTACTCTTAGTACCAAGTGTATTGACTGACGTCTGTAATCCCAGCATTTTGGGAGGCCAAGGTGGGTGGGTTCCTTGATCCCAGGAATTTAGACAACATGATGAAACTCTGTCTCTACTAAAAATACAAAAATAATAATAATAATAATAACTGGGCATGGTGGCATGTGCCTGTAGTTCTAGCTACTAGAGAGGCTGAGGTGGGATCACTTGAGCCCTGGAGGTCAAGGCTGCAGGGAGCAAAGATCACGCCACTGCACTCCAGCCTAGGTGACAGAATGAAACCCTATCTCAAAAAACCAACAAAAAAAATCTACTCTTAGCAATTTTCAGCTATACAATACATTAGTATTAACTGTAGTCACCATGCTGCACAGTCAATTTCCAGAGCTTATTTCTCCTATTGAAGTGAAACTTTGATCCCTTCAGCCAACATCTCCCCACTCTCTATCTCCTTTACTCTCACCCTCAGCCCTTGGTAACCATCAGTCTATTCTCTACTTCTATGAGATCAACTTTTTAAGATTCTACATATAAGTGAGATCATACAATATGTCTTTCTATGCCTGGCTTACTTCACTTAACATAATGCCCCTCAGGCTCATATATGTGCCACAAATGACTGGATTTTTTTTTCTTTTTTTAAGGCTAAATAGTATTCCATTATGTATATATACCACATTTTCTTTATCCATTCATCTATTGATGGACATTTAGTTTGATTCCATATTTTGGTTATTATGAATAATGCTGCAATAACATGAGAGTGCAGATATTTTTTCAACATATTGATTCTATTTCCTCTAACTATATATACAGAAGTGGAATTGCTGGACCATATGATAGTTCTATTTTATTTTTTAAGAATAAATATTATTAAAATGTCCGTTCTAGCTAGAGCAATCTATATATTCAATGCATTCTCTGTCAAAATTCAAATAACATTTTTACAGAAATAGAAAAAAATTCTAAAATTCATATGGAACCCCCCCAAAAAACAAATAGCCAAGTGAATCTTTAGCAATTCTGCATTTTTAACAAGCTCTCAGGTAATTCTGATGTTACTAGTTCATAGAACTGGACTTTAGGTAGCAAGGTTCTACATAATGCCATAAAATAAATATATATAAGGTAACAAATTAAAGCAATTATACCTTCAAAGGCATTTCTGCTGACAATTCATCCAGTTAAAAAAAAAGAAGAAGAAAATGTTTGTTCTTATTACTTTTAAAAAAGTGAAGCTTTTTCTGCTTAAGATGTCTATCTTTCAGCAAATCTGTTTTCCTTTTGCATTTCCAATATGCTTGCCTTCTTAATTTGAGAAGGGAAGAAAGGGCTCTTCTCATTTGCAGGTTTATTCTTGGTTTTCTTCCATAATTGGTAGTGTCAGAGGATTGTGATTAACGCTTCGTTTGTGAAAACCTGCTCACCTTAGAATATGCCATTTGGCAAAATCTTTTCCTGCATCTGCTCTTCGACAATAGCCTCTTTGTGCTGTTTAGCCCAATGAAAATGGCTACTGTGGGATCCCTGTAGGTGGTGTTGGCAGCAAATGGACTGAAAGCTGTGCTCATCTGGAACTGCAAGAGAGAGGACAGATATCACATTCATAGGAGGTGGCACAATTCGGAGGCTATGCAACAGCCAGGGTATTCTGAGGAATGTTTCTCTTCTTTCTCTCCCATCCCTCACTTCCCAAAGAGTTGCAGCATTACATTACCTAACTAGTTTTATGGTTTACAAAACTGAGAAAAGTCAAATAATTTGTCTCAATAGCAGGGTGTAGCATAATAGCATAAGGAAATAAAATGGAAAGAATTCTAGAAATTCTCCCAGGAAGCCCCTATTTTTAAGCAGAGAGAAGAATCTATGAACATCAAAAGCCAACAATATCTACACTCTTGTTCTGATGGCCATTTCAAAGTGCCTATTTTCCAATTGGAAATTTTAATACCCTGGCCATATGTACTTGTGTTATGCTATAAGACATTGTACAGTTTACCAAAGCATTTTAAATCATGTCACATCACTTTATAGTCAGGAAAACATTTGAAGAAGGCAGGAACCATGAGACCTTCATCATGGATGAAGAAACAGAGATGCCAAGATAGTTACTTAGCCATGGGCACAGCTCTACAAAGCAATGGTGCTGGAAATGAAGTTCAGGTATGATTCCTGATCCCAGCGTTTTTTAAGAATTAAAGTGCATGTCTAGCCTTTCATTTTTAATCTCACTTTCAGTTTATGTGTGTTACATAAGCAGCATTGTTAAATCTGTCTTGTTTAGCTTAATACATTTAAATAAGCCACTGATTTTTATTTTTCTATTTTACAAGAGGGCATATCAGAAAGAGCAAAATCTGTTTCAATTGCACTAGAAATCTTACAGTTATTTATTCACTTTAGAAATACTATAAATGCTATAAATTATAAAATTTATAATAGTGTGGAAATTTTTTTAAAAAGTAAGTGATTTACATGGGGTTTTGAAGGAACTTCTATATTTTTCCAAATTTTTTATCACTAAATTTTTTAAAATACAGAACAATATAAAGAATACAATATCCTTACATGTACCATGTATATTCAATAATTATTAAGATCTTGCCATAGTAGTTTTCATTATTTTTCTGTATCATTTCAAAGTAAGTTGCCAGCTCATCCCTGGGCACTATAAATTAAGGTCAAGTTTCCTATATAAAATTGTTACGGTACCTAAAATAATTAACATTTGACATTTCTTTTTATTCATATCTGAGATTCTGACTTTCAATAGGATAAATTTATATAATTCACTCATACTGCTTTTCAGTTGTCTTTTATCATCTCTCACCTTACTATTTGGGTCTGAATTTTATATTTATCTATTGTTATTGTTTAATTCTAATTTTTATTGTATGGCTTATGATTTCTTTTGCTTTTTGATCTTAAAAGGAAACTAAATTTGGAAGGTTATAGCTGCATATTAAATTGTTAGCTAATTAATATACTCTACAATTCTTTTTTTTTTTTTTTTTTTTTTTTTTGAGATGGAGCCTGGCTCTGTCACCCAGGCTGGAGTGCAATGGCATGATCTCAGCTCACTGCAACCTCCTCGTCCCAGACTCATGTGATTCTCCTGCCTCAACCTCCCGAATAGCTGGGACTACAGGCACACACCACCACGCCCAGCTAATTTTTGTATTTTTTAGTAGAGATGGGTTTCACCATTTTGGCCAGGATATTTTCGATCTCTTGACCTCATGATCCACCAGCCTTAGCCTCCCAAAGTGCTGGGATTACAGGGATGAGTCACCATGGCCTACCTTTACAATAATTCTTAAATTAATACTTATACATATGGACATATCTAATCGGAAAGAATAACTACCAGTTCCCTTTCATATAAAATGAAGAATTATGAACACTTTAGTTTTGCTTTCTCCAGATTTTTCTTATTCATGACTAGTTTACCTGGATGTCTTAGTTTGCTTGCTCTTTCAGGGTGTATGTGTGTGTGTGTGTGTGCATGTGTGTGTGTAGCAATCATGCCAGTTGGATCTTTTTATTGGAAATAGCCCATCCTCACACATATCTACCAAGTGGCATTTTTTAATGTAGCTGACAAGAGAGAAATTTTGGAAACAATGAAGACACTAATTAAAAATAGTAAAGTATGGCACATCCATACAATGGAATGTGAGGCTGAATCCACGTATGGAATAGAGAGCAATGAAAATGGCAACTATGTGGATGTAACAGGTATGTTAATTAGCTTGACTGTGGTGATAATTTTACAATGTATATCAAAACATTAAGTTGTACATCTTAAATATACACAATTTTATATATTGTCATACTTGAATTAAGTTGTTAAAGTATACCCAAAACTCATAATTTCTTAATTATTTTACTACATTTACTATTATCTATACTCTTGAGGTTATTTACCTCTCTTGTATCTATATAATGGAAATACTATATAATGGTGGACTGCTGCTTTCTCTTTCTATCTCCACATTCAGCAATGTCAGATATGTAGCTTGAAATTGGCCATGGTAAGAATATTTACACCACAGGAGCCAGCAAACACTACAAATAAGGGTCTGTATATTGCTGTTGGTTTCTTGGTCTTTTGGGTCTTTATTGTTTAAACTTAATGAAGTGAAGGAAACATTAGTAATGTAGGATAAACTTTAAAATGTTTTGTAACAGTTAACCATGCAGAGCACAAAAGAGAAAATAGCCTTTTAGTATTCAGTAAAGAAGCCATTGATAAACCAGTGATATTCTGACATATGTATTTCTTGTTTCAATTTCACTATCCTCATTCACATGAATGAAAAGATCAACCCACATTCATGTTGGAATTGCACCTGGGGACTAAACTGTTAAACATTTACCAACACACCATAAACAATCCCTCAGTCATACACCATGCAGCTAAAAATTACTTTTTCTTCACACTCAGTGTGCAAGGAAATAGAAACCTGATGCAGAGTTGGGGCCGTTCCAAGATGGCCAAACAGGAACAGCTCCAGGCTACAGCTCCCAGTGTGAGCGACACAAAAGACAGATGATTTCTTCTGAGGTACCAGGTTCATCTCACTGGGGTGTGTCGGACAGTGGGTGCAGGACAGTGGGTGCAGCCCACTGAGTGAGAGCTAAAGCAAGGTGAGGCATCGACTCACCAGGGAAGCACAAGGGGTAAGGGAATTCCCTTTCCTAGCCAAGGGAAACCGTGACACACAACACCTGGAAAATCAGGTTACTTTCACCCTAATAATGTGCTTTTCCAAGGGTCTTAGAAAAAGGCAGGCACACTAGGAGATTATATCCCATGCCTGGCTCAGGGGGTCCTACACCCACAGGGCCTTCTTCATTGCTAGCACAGTAGTCTGAGATCTAACTGCAAGGCAGCAGCGAGGCTGGGGAAGGGGTGCCCGCCATTGCTGAGACTTGAGTAGATAAACAAAGCAGCTGGGAAGCTCGAACTGCATGGAGCCCACCACAGCTCAAGGAGGCCTACCTACCTCTGCAGACTCCACCTCTCAGGACAGGGCATAGCCAAACAAAAGGCAGCAAAAGCCTCTGCAGATTTAAATGTCCCTGTCTGACAACTTTGAAGAGAGTAGTGGTTCTCCCAGCATAGAGTTTGAGATCTGAGAATGGACAGACTGCCTCCTCAAGTGGGTCCCAGACCCCCAAGTAGCCTAACCAGGAGACATCCCCCAGTAGGGGCAGACTGATACCTCACATGGCTGGGTACCCGTCTCAGACGAAGCTTCCAGAGGAACGATCAGGCAACAGCATTTGCTGTTCAGCAATATTCACTCTTCTGCAGCCTCTGCTGCTGATACCCAGGCAAACAGAGTCTGGAGTGGACCTCCAGCAAACTCCAACAGACCTGCAGCTGTGGGTCCTGAGTGTTAGAAGGAAAACTAACAAACAGAAATGACATCCACACCAAAATCACATTTGTACATCACCATCATCAAAGACCAAAATTAGAAAAAATCACAAAAATAGGGAAAAAACAGAGCAGAAAAGCTGAAAATTCTAAAAATCGGAGAACCTCTTCCCCTCCAAAGGAATGCAGCTCCTCACCAGCAATGAAACAAAGTTGGATGGAGAATGACTTTGAGAAGTTGAGAGAAGAAAGCTTCAGACAATCAAACTTCTCCAAGCTAAAGGAGGAAGTTCGAACCCATCACGAAGAAGCTAAAAACCTTGAAATAGGATCAGATGAAAGGCTAACTAGAATAATCAATGTAGAGAAGTCCTTAAATGACCTGATACAGCTGAAACCATGGCACAAGAACCACATGACAACTGCACAAGCTTTAGTAACTGATGTGATCAACTGGAAGAAAAGGTGCCAGTGATTGAAGATCAAATGAATGAAATGAAGTGAGAAGAGAAGTTTAGAGAAAAAAGAGTAAAATGAAATGAAGAAAGCCCCCAAGAAATATGGGACTATGAGAAAAGACTGAATCTATGTCTGATTGGTATACCTGAAAGTGATGGAGAGACTGGAACCAAGTTGGAAAACACTGCAGGATATTATCCAGGAGAACTTCCCCAACCTAGCAAGGCAGGCCAACATTCAAATTCAGGAAATACAGAGAATGCCACAAAGATACTCCTCAAGAAGAGCAACTCCAAGACACATAATTGTCAGATTCACTAAGGTTGAAATGAAGGAAAAATGTTAAGGGCAGCCAGAGAGAAAGATCAGGTTATCCACAAAGGGAAGTCCATCAGACTAACAGCAGATCTCTTGGCAGAAACTCTACAAGCCAGAAGAGAGTGGGGGCCAATATTCAACATTCTTAAAAAAAGAATTTTCAACCCAGAATTTCATACCCAGCCAAACTAAGTTTCATAAGTGAAGGAGAAAAAAAAAATCCTTTACACACAAGCAAATGCTGAGAGATTTTTGTCACAACCAGGCCTGTCCTACAAGAGCTCCTGAAGGAAGACTAAACATGGAAAGGAACAACCAGTACCAGCCACTGCAAAAACACAACAAAATGTAAAGACCATCGATGCTAGGAAGAAACTGCATCAACTGACGAACAAAATAACCAGCTAACATCATAATGACAGGACCAAGCTCACATATAATAATATTAACCTTAAATGTAAATGGGCTAAATGCTCCAATTAAAAGACACAGACTGTCAAATAGGATAAAGAGTCAAGACACATCTGTGTGCTGTATTCAGAAGACCCATCTCACATGCAGAGACACACACACACTCAAAATAAAGGGATGGAGGAAGATCTACCAAGCAAATGGAAAACAAAAAAAAGGCAGGGGTTGCAATCCTAGTCTCTGATAAAACAGATTTTAAACCAACAAAGATCAAAAGAGACAAAGAAGGCCATTACATAATGGTAAAGGGATCAATTCAACAAGAAGAGCTAACTATCCTAAATATAGATGCACCCAATATAGGAGCACAGAGATTCATAAAGCAAGTCCTTAGAGACTTACAAAGAGACTTAGACTCCCACACAATAATAATGGGAGACTTTAACACCCCACTGTCAACATTAGACAGATCAATGAGACAGAAAGTTAACAAGGATATCCAGGAATTGAACTCAGCTCTGCGCCAAGCAGACCTAGTAGAAATCTACAGAACTCTCCACCGCAAATCAACAGAATATACATTCTTCTCAGCACCACATCACACTTATTCCAAAATTGACCACATAGTTGGAATTAAAGCACTCCTTAGCAAATGTAAAAGAACAGAAATTATAACAAACTGTCTCTAAGACCACAGTGCAATCAAACTAGAACTCAGGATTATGAAACTCACTCAACTACATGGAAACTGAACAACCTGCTCCTGAATGACTGTTGGGTAGACAACAAAATGAAGGCAGAAATAAAGATGATCTTTGAAGCCAATGGGAGCAAAGATACAACATACCAGAATCTCTGGGACACATTTAAAGCAGTGTGTAGAGGGAAATTTATAGCACTAAATGCCCACAAGAGAAAGCAGGAAAGACCTAAAATTGACACCCTAACATCACAATTAAAAGAACTAGAGAAGCAAGAGTAAACACGAAATAGAAGAGGACACAAACAAACGGAAGAACATTCCATGCTCACGGATGGGAAGAATCAGTATCGTGAAAATGGGCATACTGTCCAAGGTAATTTATAGATTCAATGCCATCCCCATTAAGCTACCAATGACTTTCTTTACAGAATTGGAAAAAACTGCTTTAAAGTTCATATGGAACCAAAAAAGAGCCCACATTGCCAAGACAATCCTAAGCCAAAAGAACAAAGCTGGAGGCAACATGCTACCTACCTTCAAACTATACTAAAAGGCTACAGTAACCAAAACAGCATGGTACTGGTACCAAAACAGAGACATAGACCAATGGAACAGAACAGAGCCCTCAGAAATAATACCACACATCTACAACCATCTGATCTTTGACAAACCTGACAAAAGCAAGAAATGGGGAAAGGATTCCCTATTTAACAAATGGTGCTGGGAAAACTGGCTAGCCAGATGTAGAAAGTTGAAACTGGATCCCTTCCTTACACCTTATACAAAAATTAATTCAAGATGGATTAGAGACTTAAATGTTAGACCTAAAACCATAAAAACCCTAGAGGAAAATCTAGGCAATACCATTCAGGACATAGGCATGGGCAAGGAGTTCATGTCTAAAACACCAAAAGCAATGACAACAAAAGCCAAAATTGACAAATGGGATCTAATTAAACCAAAGAGCTTCTGCACAGCAAAAGAAACTACCATCAGAGTGAATAGGCAACCTACAGAATGGGAGAAAATTTTGCAATCTACTCATCTGACAAAGGTCTAATATCCAGAACCTACAAAGAACTCAAACAAATTTACAAGAAAAAAACAAGCAACCCCAACAAAAGTGGGTGAAGGATATGAACAGACATGTCTCAAAAGAAGACAGTTATGCAGCCAACAGACACATGATAAAATGCTCATCATCACTGGCCATCAGACAAATGCAAATCAAAACCACAATGAGATACCATCTCACACCAGTTAGAATGGCGATCATTACAAAGTCAGGAAACAACAGGTGCTGGAGAGGATGTGGGGAAATAGGAACACTTTTTCACTGTTGATGGGACTGTAAACTAGTTCAACCATTTTGGAAAACAGTATGGCGATTCCTCAAGGATCTAGAACTAGAAATACCATTTGACCCAGCCATCGCATTAATGGGTATAAACCCAAGGGATTATAAATCATGCTGCTATTAAGACACATGCACATGTATGTTTACTTCAGTACTATTCACAATAGCAGAGACTTGGAACCAACCCAAACGTCCATCAGTGACAGACTGAATTAAGAAAATGTGGCACATATACACCATGGAATATAACTTAAAAGGGATGTGAAGGACCTCTTCAAGGAGATAGCAGCCATAAAAAAGGATGAGTTCATGTCCTTTGTAGGGACATGGATGCCGCTGGAAACCATCATTCTCAGCAAACTATCTCAAGAACAGAAAACCAAACACCGCGTGTTCTCAGTCATAGGTGGGAATTGAACAGTGAGAACACTTAGACACGGAAAGGGAACATCACACACCAGGGCCTGTTGTGGGGTGGAGGAATGGGGGAGGGATAGCATTAGGAGATACACCTAATGTAAATGACGAGTTAAAGGGTGCAGCACACCAACATGGCACATGTATACATATGTAACACACCTGCACATCATGCTCATGTACCCTACAAGTTAAAGTATAAAAAAAAAGAAACCTGATGCAGAACTACTTCAAGAAGGTTACTACACAGTGATAGAAAAAAAGGTGAAAACAAAAGGACTAAGACAGTTCCTGTTAAGATACCACTGCCTGCAGTTTTTGAAACGGTGAATTCCATATTTACAGAACTTAGGCCTAGATCTAAGAGTTAGGGCTACTCCACAGAGCAGGGTGCATTTCTACTAGAAAAGTATACCTAAGAAAATACCATGTTTCCCAGCTTGTTTGAATAAACTCCATTTTTTCAGTTTCTAAAGCCATTTCATATAAACAGAGTTCTGCAAAAGCCACCAACAATGTTTGCTCCTCTTTGTTAATGTGTATTTATGCAAATGATGTCTCATTTCATCCTTTCTCCCTCATTTACCTCAATTCCGTTTAACTCTGAAGAATTTAGTCTTGCTCTCACAAATCATCACAGTTCTAAAAGATCATTTAATTCAAGAAGAAATCGGATTTCACTAGGATATTTCCTACACTTCTGTAATCCACTTGGGTCAGGAGTGATAGAAGAAAATGGTTTCTAGTTGGAAGACAAGTGCTTTAGTTGTCAGGTGGCAGGAGACATGACGTCAGAGTTCTTTACAGACAGTTGGAAGGCTAGTGTGGAATCAGAGCAATTTCTTGTGTTTGTCCAGTTTAATAGGTGCTTTCATGCACATCACCACATTGGGTCCTACAATGGTCCTTTGAGAATGTCAGTTCAGCAACATTTATTAAGAACCACTGAACCAGGGGTTACTCTAGAAGTTGAACACACAAAATTGGATAAGGCATTGCCATTATACAGAAAACGGTGCTCCTGAGCAGTGCATTTAAAATGGCTTTGCACATGGAGGAAGTTGGGCAGCTAGAAAGCTGTTGAATAAGAACTGCCTGTGGCCCCAGAGAGCAAGCCCTATCTTGTAGATGAGCTTGTGCTGTTCCTGAGCCTGTTGGCCCTCAGATCCTTCTGTTACCCTTTTTCTGACATACTCTGTAACAAAGGGTGAGGGAGGACTGACCCTTGAAATCTTTGCTTACCAGGCTTCCAGCTCATTAGGCTTCTTACTGGATTTGAATAACAGAGAAACTGGTACAAGACGGGGGGGTGGAGAAAAAGGAGAATCCAGAGTATTTCTCTCCTCTCTGCGTCATGAATATCTTCCCCAGCATGGCTAAATCTCTTCCGTGACTCCAGAAAGCTCTTCCAAGGTTCACACTTCCATCAGGTGACCTTGTCTCTGTGCTCCAGGAACACCTGTTCCCTATGTCTTTCCAGTCGAGGAATGGTATTACTTTCCTGCTAGTGTTATCTCTAGGTAACCTCACTGTGAACTGTTTGATGAGATTTCTGTGTTATTATTTAGATCCTAATATGGAGATCATCAAAATTCTAGAGCCATAGATCTCACTGTAACAATAATAAAAGTTAACAATAATAGCAGCTAACATTTTCTGAAACTCCATTAGGTGTCACGTGCTATTCTGAAGACTGGAGATTCTCAGGGTAGGCATTATTGTTACTCCACTTTACAGATGAAGAGACTGCGGCACTGTATATTTATCTTATATTATCCTCAAATTTATAGTAAGTTTTATTTAGAGTTCCAGTCAAGTCTCAATTGGGCCACTGGGAAGCAAGGGAAGGGTTATTTTTCAATGTTTCTACAAAGCATTATAGAAATATCTATGTTCTCAAAAGGCCAACATAGTGGTGCCTTCTATATTAAAGAAGATAAATCAAAGGCATTCAAATCTCAGAGACCAAGCCATTGTTGTCCACGTCAGTCACCCTTTTCCACACACTGAATTGCCTTCCTGTACTAAAACTTTGAGGACCTGAGTTTTATTTTGTTAATGAAGGCAGAAATATGAAATGTATTATGTCTACATCAATTGGGATATGTAAAGAATCATAAAATAACTCACAATCTAGACTAGGAAAGGAGGGTTTCCCAGAGCAAGGTTAATAACATGCCTTCATATGCACTCACAGTACTCATGTATTCTTTGGTATTGTACTAATAAAACAGGATAGTTCCCTGGCCCCCCTTGCAAGATGTGCAACAGGGGTGTGGCTTGTCTGTTTGGCTGCTGTGCACTCAAACCCCTTACAGGAGGGGGAGCATGCAAATGGGCAGGTGCAGGAACCCGGACAAGTGCTTTTGGGCTCCCGTCCCATGATAGCGTCTAGGGGTAGGTGCCTGCGACTCCCGAAGTCTCAGTGGATATGTTACAGTGCTCTTTTAGCTCTGCCATCCACAGAAGGCTTAAGTGTTAACTAGCTCAGTGCCCTCTTGGTACCCAGGTTCCTGTCTGGCATCCAGGAAAAATCAGGTCACACAGACAAATTGAAGGATGGTGATTGCAGGGGATTTCATTGCTGGATGGAGGTGGCTCTCAGGGGGATGGATAGGGAACCAGAAAGGGGATTGAGTAGGAAGACGATCTTCCCCTGGAGTTTGGTGGTCCCACGGCTGATCTCCTCTCTGACCGTCCCCAGCCAAACTTCTCAACATTCAGACATTCCTTATCTTCTCTGTTTCCCTGCTGCACTGCTCTTCTGTTCCTCTGCTCTTCTGCTCATGGAGGTTTGGGGTGTATATGGGTATGGCATAGGAGGGCATTGTGGATCAAAAGGCAACATTTGGGTGTGAAAAAAAGAAATGCCTGTTCCCATTTAGGGCCACAGGTTTCCAGGCTTGAGGGTGGGGCCTTTGCTGGGGAACCACCCTCTTCCACCCAATATTTCCCTGCCTCCCGTCCATATCATTAAAAGGATGGGAATTTCCCTGATAATGTCAACTGAAAAAATGGATGTCTACCCCTCCCATTCCCAAATCTTGTCTCAAGTAGTGCATAGTTGCATGAAGTTAAAAAGTAATCCCACCAGGCCGGGTATGGTGGCTCACGCATGTAATCCCAGCACTTTGGGAGACCGAGGCAGGTGGATTGCCTGAGGTCAGGAGTTTGAGACCAGCCTGGCCAACATAGTGAAACCCCGTCACTATTAAATATACAAAAAAATTAGCCAGGTGTGGTGGTGGGCACCTGTAGTCCCAGCTATTCAGGAGGCTGAGGCAGGAGAATCCCTTGAACCTGGGAGGCAGAGGTTGCAGTGAGCAGAGATCACGCCACTGCACTCTAGCACTTCAGCCTGGGTGACAGAGTGAGACTCCGTCAAAAAAAAAAAAAAAAAAAAAAGAGAGAGAAAGAAAGAGAGAGAGAGAGAGAGAGGAGAGAGAGAGAGAGAGAGAGAGAGGAGAGAGAAGAGAGAGAAGAAGAGAAAGAGAAGAAAGAAAGAAAGAAAGAGAAAGAAAGAAAGAAAGAAAGAAAGAAGGAAAGAAGAAAGAAAGGAAGAAAGAAAGAAAGAAAGAAAGAAAGAAAGAAAGAAAGAAAGAAAGAAAGAAAGAAAGAAAGAAAGAGAAGAAAGAAAGGAAAGGAAGGAAGGAAGGAAGGAAGGAAGGAAGGAAGGAAGGAAGGAAGGAAGGAAGGAAGGAAGGGGGGAAGGAGGGAGGGAGGGAAGAAAAGTAACCCCACCAATAATTAAAGATGCTTACTCATAAAATCATCTTAGTTTCTCGAAGCTGAGCACAACTCTGGATGATAAGCATGCCACCAGAGTCTAGGTGTCAGAATATAAAGCATCTCAACTTTTTACCAGAGCAGTACTTTATGTTTATTACCTCTGCAACTGTGTGTGAAATATATACCACTGCCTTTTGTCAATACAATTTTCATCACCACCAAAAGCCAATTTAATAAGCTCAGTTCATCAGACCTATCCCTTTGACTACTTCCTTTCCCAAAGGGAAATATAATCCATTTTAACCATTTGGATATTTTAAAGATCCTTTTATGTGCAGTCTCAGTTCATTATGAATGGAATACATTTTATTCTTCTGTTCCATTTAGTCTGGCTACACGCTAGATTGGATTTAAGATGCAATGTCTCATTGTATTTTTAGTCAGGAAATAGTTTTCCTGAGTGCTCCTTAAACTACTTGCACTTGACATTTTCTGCCTGCAGTTGCCACATATCAAAACCCATCAGCACTCAACAGCTTTTGAAGCTAAGTGTCGAACAATGACCCAGAAGTTACGTTAGCACAAAGTGGCCATCTGGATAAGCCACACCAAAAGATACACATTTTCCAACACGCATCATAATGTTATTCTCCACTTGATTTTGCCTGTATTGCTATAACACTGAAAGAATAATGCTGGGAACAATATGCTTTTTTTTGGTCACTGTTAATAGAAAACAAGGAGATATTATAATTTAGGATATTTGTACCATAAGCAGAAAAGACTGAAAAATGAAAAAATGTGTGCTGACTTTCTGTTGTTTATTGTTATTGTTTGGTTTTAAGATTATATTTATATGTGCAATCCAATTAGACATCTGACTTAAAAAGTTAACTCAGTTAAGGCAACCACTGTCATTGTTACCGGAATTATTAACTACTGTCTGTTGAGCACTTTCTACATGCTCAGCATAGTACTAAACACTTTAATGCATTATCACAGTTAATTTTTACTCCATCTCTAAAATTATTATTTGCCCCATTTTACATATGCAAAAATTGAGGCTCAAAATATGTTGGTCAAGATCTCACTACTATTTAGTCCAAGAACTGAAATGAAAAACAAGGCCTTTTGCTTCCAAGTCCCAGGTTCCATACCATTATTATTGCCCTTTATTGCAAAGTAGCTGTGTTAGTAATTGATATTGACTAGGAAGAAACCCGTTAATGATTATTATGAAATTTAGGAAAACCATTCAAAGCCTATTATATACATTTTTTAACCAAATTTACTAAGGAGGAAGTTACCTATTAATGAGAAAACAGTTTTATAGGCAACATAAATTCCATTTCTAGAGAAACTAATTTAGGTAGCACTCTTTCTTGCAATTTCTTCCTGGATAGCTGATTACACTATAGAAGCCAATTGAAACTGCCTGTTCCACCTTCTGAAAGACTCTGGACATGTGTCCCAGTAAACTTTAGTACATAGCTTATGCTATGTAAATACTGGGCCCAGATTATTTTTGTTGCCCACAACAATAGCAGTTGAGAACAGAGAGCCATTTGGCTACTCCACCGGCAGACGTCCCTTAAAAATACTTTGATTTCTTCTTCACTTACCCCCAAGGACCCTATTTTGTTTTATTAGACATAAGACGATGAAAGCACTGACGTTTGGATATTGATTTAAACTCATCAAGCCATAGCAATTGTCCCCTCGGTAAAACTAAGCCTTTCAAAGTTATAATTTGCCAAGTTTTTGTCTGAAGGGAGAAATACAAAACTATCTTTGTGCTGAGAAGTTCTCTCGATGGTATGAGATGATTTGTGCTGCCCTCCCTTCCTCATACAAGTAAATTAAAACACTAAAATGTAATCTAGAAAGCATTGCTGTGTCCAATAAGGATATAACATGCAGGTGGCCCAATCCAGTTTGGAGAGACCACCATGATGTCGCGCTGGAGCTCACCATCCTCAACAGGAGATGTGTGTACACTGAGTTTGAGATTTACTTTGATCGATTTTTGTTTGTATACAGATCATTTATGGTCTGGGGTCTGCTGAGAAAAGATACTTATTCTAATTTCTTGGCATGTTCTTTTTCACTCCAAATAAATATTAATAGCTCTTGGCTCCTGTCTGTGAAATGCTGTGATAATTCAAAAGTGGCTAGAAAATGTCCATATGATCAAAAAATTATCTGATAATAAGGTTAACCATAATACGTCTCCTTACCCTTCCGCACTCCATTTGAAAGCACTTGTCACAGGAGTTTATATTGCATTATCTCAAATATCCCTCTTATATAGAGATACTAGGCTATTCTTTCCATACATATAAGGACCTGTTAGGACCAGGAGAATAGGGCTTCAGCTCTCCACACTGAAAACCTGGTTAACTTGTTTGTTTATAACTTCTTTTTGATCAGATGCATTCCTTCTTGAAAGACATAAAGCCCTCATGGCTAAACCAAAATTGAGAAGTCCACTCAATACAGTGTCTTTACATCTGAACATGTAGTATTGAGAGGACTTCTCAATTTTGGTTTAGCCAAAATCTAGCCACTCACATCTACTAACACGCTTCTATGTTAGTGTATGTTACCTCCAAATGCTTGCTTCCCTGCCCAGCAAGACAGAAAAAAAATGCAAACTAAATTTGAAAACTTCAACTGATTTGTAATTATTTCAATACATACTTACTAGAAATAGCCCGGTCTTTGGCCCTGGGAATATAATAGAGATAAACATGTTCTTTACCTCATAAAACTTACATGCTACTAGCAAGAAAACAAACCAAAAAGAGCTCATTAATAAATACAAAATTGGCCAGGCGCGGTGGCTCATGCCTATAATCCCAGAACTTTGGGAGGCCAAGATGGGTGGATCACGAGGTCAAGAAAGTAGAAAGCTGGGTCTGTAGTCCCAGCTACTTGGGAGGCTGAGGTAGCAGATTTGTTTTAACCCGGAAGGTGGAGGTTGCAATGAGCTGAGATCACACCACTACACTCCAGCCTGTTGACAGAGTGAGACTCCATCTCTAAATAAATGAATGAATAAATGAATAAATAAATACAAAATTAACGAAGTTTGTATTTGAACATATCATATGAGAACATACGGTATTTTGTTTTCTGATCTTGTATTAGTTTGCTTAGAATAATGGCCTCCAGCTCCATCCGTGTTGCTGCAAGGAACATAATCTTATTCTTTTTTATGGCTGCATAGTACTCCATGGTAGATATATATTACATTTTCTTTGTCCAGTCTACCATTGATGGGCATTTAGGTTGATTTCATGTGTTTGCTATTGTGAATAGTGCTGTCATGAACATACACGTGCATGTGTCTTTATGGTATAATGATTTTCATTCCTTTGGGTATACACCCAATAATGGGAATCCTGGGTCAAATGGTAATTCTATTTGAACTTCTTTGAGAAATCACCAAACTGCTTTCTACAATGGCTGAATTAATTTACATTCCCACCAGTGGTGAATATGCATTCCCTTTTCTCCACAAAGAATTTGGACTAACAGAGAAATCAGACCTAGTAAAATAAGCAATTGCAACAGAGAGAGTCACACTTGTTTAAGGTATGTATAAGGTGACAGGGAATCACTGTGGACACTGTGGATGTCATCGTGGGGGGAAGGAATCCCATTCCTTTCCTTTCACAACTCCCAGACTAGCCTGGGACATGTCCAAAAGACATGTCCAAAAGTGCAGGGGCATTCCTATTTTCCTACCTACAAAGCCAATGGAATGTCTAAAACTAATGAAGGGACTTTCAACTCCTAGGAGCCAGGGTCCAAGTTGTAAATCACATAAACTTAACTATTCTATTCTCCCAGACAAATGACATGTTCAAATTTGTGAAGGGTGAGTTTTAGGAGTCCCTTGATTCTGGAACAAAACTTATTTGTAAATATCAAGATTCCTGTCCACCCAGTTCAGGTCCTCAAAACTTAGAATAATTCTTGCCAAATAAGTCTTGTACCATGTACACTAAAAGAACAGCATTAAAAATAACATGAAGTATTTTTCTAATAATGCTTATTGAATGCCTACTCTGAACCTGCCATTTATGGAGAACTTACCACATATAAGGCATTGTTCTAAATGCTTTATACTATTAATTTATTAAATCCTAA
Organism: Chlorocebus sabaeus; assembly: GCF_047675955.1. NCBI lineage: Eukaryota > Metazoa > Chordata > Mammalia > Primates > Cercopithecidae > Chlorocebus > Chlorocebus sabaeus. The sequence goes on along the minus strand of NC_132926.1, from coordinate 36,842,765 downwards.
ATCAACCTTGTGTGTTTGTATTTATTTATATCAGCCCATTCCATAGATGAGGAAACTGATGCCTAGAGTGGTTGAATAACATCCTGGGGGCCCATAACTAATAAAAGAAGCTAAGATAGAAAAAAAGTGTGTCTGGCTTCCAAACTTCATAATATAAAGGAATAATTAGGAAAAGCAAAGTATTTGTAGGTTCTGTTTCATTCAATACACTGAGACAAGGCTACCGCTTATTGCATGAGTAAGCATTTCTGAAAAGTCATGGGGTTCAAGTGTCCTGGAGATGATAATACCAAAACCAGAATAATTTCTGTAATTGACAAATTTAGTCATGACACTTTCCTAAAAGCAATAATTAAAGTTTCTTATAAGCAATAATTAAAGTTTAATTTTAAACTTTTTAAAAATATGCACAAATAGTTTTTAAATAAGGAAATCTTATAAAATCAAAGCCATCTTTTTCCTTTCTAAGTGCAAGTAAACATGTTTTCTTGCTGTTGCTTTCTTGATTGGCTAAAAGCCCAAAGTATATTATTTCTCAGGCATAATTCCAAAGAAAGGAAGAAAATTTTCCCTACAGGGCAAATGCTTTGGAGAATGTTTCTTTTCAACTAAGTGCTACAACATCCTCCCTCTCTTACTGCAAACTATAAGAGAAAAAAAAGAGGCATGAACGAATCCTGAGCCAAATATCCAGATAACTGGGGAGGTAGAGAGAAAATGAGAGTTGTCTGAGGGGACAGAATTTTATTTTATTCAAGAATAACAAAAGTAATTTTTAGTTGTGTTCAGTGCCTTAGAGTTTACAGAATATTTTCATATCTATGCACTATTTTACAAGAGACTTAAAACAGCCCTGTGGAAAAATTAGAGGACGATTAGCCCCATTTTTTCTAATAAGAAAGTTAAAAGACATTAAATAGTTTACCCAAGACCATACCAGTTTAACATAGAACCAAAACTCAAACTTCGGTCTGGTAACCTTATTCCCTCTCCTTTTCCTTGCCTGCCTCTACAGTGATGAACTTTGACAATCTATGTTAATTAGGTTTTTTTGGTCTTTTTTTTTTTTTTTTTTTTTTTTTACCCTTCTGTGTCAAAGGGATGGGGGGGAAAGTATTAAAACAAAAACTAGGAAAACTTTATTTGCAGTTAGAGAAAAATTACCGGCAATGGCCTATTCAGAATTCTGTTTAAAATTAGAATTGTCAGCTTTCCAGTCCTGTCATGACAGGGAAACTGACACCACATGAACGTCCCAAAAACATATGAAAATATATTTACAGACATTGGACAACAGCACACAATTGGAAGACTCAAATTTTTTTTTGAGACAGGGTCTTACTCTGTTGCCCAGGTTGGAGTGCAGTGATGTGATCATAGCTCACTGCAGCCTCGATCTTTGAGCTCAAGCGATTCTCCCATCTCAGCCTACCAAGTACCTAGGACTACAGGCATGTGTCATCATACCTGGCTAATTTTTTAAATTTTTAGTAAAGAAGAGGTCTTGGTATGTTGCCCAGGCTGGTCTCCAACTCCTGAACTCAAGTGATGGTCATACCTCAGCTTCCCAAAGTGCTGAGATTACAGGTGGAAGCCACTGCACTCAGCCACCGTATTATTAAAGTGTCAATTTGCCCCTAAATTGATCAACACGATTTCAATTAAAAAGCCAGCAGGTTTGTTTGTATAAATAAACAAGTTGATACTAGAATTCATATGAAAAGGCAAAGAACCTATAATATCCAAGATAATTTTGAAGACAAAGAACAAAGTTGGATAATTATACTACCTCATTTCAAGAATTACTATAAAGCTATTGTTTTGTCTTATATGTGTTTATAGTTTTGCATTTTATAGTAATAAAACAATGTGGCATTGGAGTTGGTATAGATTAACTGAACATAATAGTGGGTATAAAAGAAGTCCTGCGCATACAGAGTTGATTGATTCTTGATAGTGGTATCAAAATTAATTGATAGGGAAAGAATCAGCTTTTAACATGTGGTGAAAGAACAATTAGGTATCCATATGAAAAAATAGTAACCTCAACCTCCTACCACACACTGTCAAAATAGGTCATAGACCCATAGGCAATGATTTATTAGAGAAGATCAGGAAAAAAAGCATGAACTGTAAAAGAAAAAAATAGAAACTGATGCATTCGAGTTTTAAAAATTAAAGCAGCTCTTTTTCTAAGAGCATAAATAAGAGACTGCAAATGTAAGCCAAGAACTGGGAGAAAACATTTGCAGTATGAGTTGGGCCGTAATCCCAAAAGACACAGTCACAAACACCATAATCTCAAATGTTGAAATTCTAAAATCTCAAAATCTCTTAAGGCCTAAAATCCTAAAAATCACAGGGCTATTCTGCTATTGTTGGAAGAAACATTCTGTATGTGTCTTTAGGTCTATTTGGTCGATATTGTTATTCAGGTCCACTGTTTCTCCACTGACGTTTTGTATTATTATTATTTTTCTCTTGTGTGCTTTTTTTTTTTTTTTAATACTTTAAGTTCTAGGGTACATGTGCACAACGTGCAGGTTTGTTACATATGTATACTTTTGCCATGTTGGCATGCTGCACCCATCAACTCGTCAGCACCCCATCAACTCGTCATTTACATCAGGTATAACTCCCAATGCCATCCCTCCTCCCTCCCCCCTTCCCCCTCCCCATAATAGGTCCCGGTGTGTGATGTTCCGCTTCCCGTGTCTAAGTCATCTCATTGTTCAATTCCTACCTATGAGTGAGAACATGCGGTGTTTGGTTTTCTGTTCTTGCGATAGTTTCTGAGAATGATGGTTTCCAGCTGCATCCATGCCTCTACAAAGGACACATTCATTGTTGAAAATAAGGTATTGAATTATCCCATTACTATTGTATTGCTGATAATTTCCCTCTTTAATTATGTGAATATTTTCTTTGTACATTAAGATATTTTGATGTTGAGTACATATTTATTTACACTTGTTACATCAGCTTGATGAATTGACCATTTTATGTTATATAATGACCTGTTTTTTCTCTTGTGACAGTTCTTAAAGTCAATTTTCTATGATATAATTAAAGCCACTTCTGCTCCCTTTTGGCTGCTATTTGCATAAAATATCTTTTTTCATACCTTCACTTTCAGCCTATGTGTGTCCTTAAAGCTACATGAAGTATCTTGTATTGGATCTTGTTTTTTAATTCATTCTGTCTTTTAATTGGAGAATGTAAACCATTTTCAATTAATTATTGATAGGCAAGGATTTACTATTGCTATTTCCTTGTTTTCTGATTGTTCTATAGTTCTTTTCTTCCTTTATTTCTCTTTTGCTGTCTTCCTTTGTGACTTGATAATTTTTTATATTGATATGCTTTGATGCCTTTGTCTTTATCTTTTGTGTATCTACTGGAGGTTTTAAAAGATTATTTTTTATAGTTTAAGTTCTGGGATACATGTGCAGAATGTGCAGGTTTGTTACATAAATATACACATGCCATGGTGGTTTGCTGCACCCATCAACCCGTCATCTACCTTAGGTATTACTCCTAATGCTATCCCTCCCCTAGGCACCCATCCCCTGACAGGCCCTGATGTGTGATGTTCCCTTCCCTGTGTCCCTGTATTCTCATTGTTTAACTCCTACTTATGAGTGAGAATATGTGGTCTTTGATTTTCTGTCCCTGTGCTAGTTTGTTGAGAATGATGGTTTCCAGCTTCATCCACGTCCCTCCAAAGGACATGAACTCATCCTTTTTATGGCTGCATAGTATTCCACGGTGTATATGTGCCACATTTTCTTTATCCAGTCTATCATTGATGGGCATTTGGGTTGGTTCCAAGCTTTTGCTATTGTGAATAGTGCTGCAATAAACATACGTGTGCATGTGTCTTTATAGTAGAATGATTTATAATCCCTTTGGTATATACCCAGTAATGGGATTGCTGGGTCAAATGATAATTCTAGTTCTAGATCCTTAAGGAATTGCCACATAGTCTTCTAAAATAGTTGAGCTAATTTACATTCCCACCAACAGTGTAAAACTGTTCCTGTTTCTCCACATCATGTCCAGCATCTGTTGTTTCCTGACTTTTTAATGGTTGCCAATGTGACTGGCATAAGATAGTATCTAATTGTGGTTTTGATTTGCATTTCTCTAATGATCAGTGATGATGAGCTTTTTTTCATGTTTCTTGGCCACATAAATGTCTTCTTTTAAGAAGTGTCTGTTTATATCCTTCACCCACTTTTCGATGGAGTTGTTTTTTTCTTGTAAATTTAAGTTCCTTGTAGATTCTCAATATTAGCCCTTTGTCAGATGGATAAATGGCAAACATTTTCTCCCATTCTGTAGGTTGCCCGTTCACTCTGAAGACAGTTTCTTTTTCTTTGCAGAAGCTCTTTAGTTTAATTAGATTCTATTGTCAATTTTGGCTTTTGTTGCCATTGCTTTTGGTGTTTTAGTCATGAAGACTTTGCCCATGCCTACGTCCTCAATGGTATTGCCTAGGTTTTATTCCAGGGATTTTATGATTTTAGGTCTTACATTTAAGCCTTTAATCCATCTTGAGTTAATTTTTGTATAAGGTGTAAGGAAGGGGTCCAGTTTCAGTTTTCTGCATATGGCTAGCCAATTTTCCCATCAGCACTTATTAAATAGGGAATCCTTTCCCCATTCCTTGTTTTTGTCAGGTTTGTCAAAGATCAGATGGTTGTAGATGTGTAGCATTATTTCTGAGGCCTCTGTTCTGTTCTGGTCTATATATCTGTTTTGTTGCCAGTACCATGGTGTTTTTGTTACTGTAGCCTTGTAGTATGGTTTGAAGTCAGGTAGCGTGATGCCTCCAGCTTTGTTCTTTCTTTTTGCTTAGGATTATCTTGGTTATAAGTGGTCTTCTTTGGTTCCATATTAAATTTAAAGTAGCTTTTTCTAATTCTATGAAGAAAGTCAATGGTCACTTGATGGGGATAGCATTGAATCTATAAATTACTTTGGGCAGTATGGCCATTTTTATAATACTGATTTCTCCTATCCTTGACCATAGAGTGTTTGTGTCCTCTCTTATTTCCTTAAGCATTGGTTTGTAGTTCTCCTTGAAGAGATCCTTCACGTCCCTTGTAAGTTGTATTCCTAGGTATTTTATTCTCTTTGTAGCAGTTGTGAATGGGAGTTCACTCATGATTTGGCTCTCTGTCTACTATTGATGTATAGGAATGCTTGTGATTTTTGCACATTGATTTTGTATCCTGAGACCGCTGAAGTTGCTTGTCCACTTAAGGAGATTTTGGGCTTAGATGATAGGGTTTTCTAAATATACAATCATGTCATCTACAAACAGAGACAATTTGACTTCCTCTCTTCCTATTTGAATAACATTTATTTCCTTCTCTTGCCTCATTTCCTTGGCCGGAACTTCCAATACTATGTTGAACAGGAGTGGTGAGAAAAAGCATTCTTGTCTTGTGCCAGTTTTCAAAGGGAATGCTTCCAGTTTTTGCCCATTCAGTATGATATTGGCTGTGGGTTTGTCATAAATAGTTCTTATTATATTGGGATACATTCCATTAATACATAGTTTATTGAGAGTTTTTAGTATGAAGGGGTGTTGAATTTTATCAAAGGCCTTTTCTGCATCTATTGAGATAATCATGTGGCTTTTGTTATTGGTTCTGTTTATATGATGGATTATGTTTATTGATTGTGTATGTTGAACCAGCCTTGCATCACAGGAATGAAGCCCACTTGATCATGGTGGATAAGTTTTTTGATGTGCTGCTGGATTCACTTTGCCAATATTTTATTGAGGATTTTTGAATTGATGTTCATCAGGGATACTGGCCTGAAATTTCCTTTTTTTTTGTTGTGTCTCTGCCAGGTTTTGGTATCAGGATGATGTTGGCCTCATAAAATGAGTTAGGGAGGAGTTTCTCTTTTTCTATTGTTTGGAAGAGTTTCAGAATGAATGGTACCAGCTCCTCTTTGTACCTCTAGTAGAATTCGGCTGTGAATCTGTCTGGTTCTGAGCTATATTTGGTTGGTAGACTATTAATTACTGCCTCAATTTCAGAACTTGTTATTTGTCTGTTCAGGGATTTGACTTCTTCCTGGTTTAGTCTTGGGAGAGTGTATGTCTCCAGGAATTTATCCATTTCTTCAAGATTTTCTAGTTTATTTGCGTAGAGATGTTTACAATATTTTCTGATGGTAGTTTGTATTTCTGTGAAATCAGTGGTCCTTTCCCTTTTCATTTTTTGTCAATTTGATTCTTCTCTCTTTTCTTCTTTATTAGGCTGGCTAGTTGTCTATCTATTTTGTTAATCTTTTCAAAAAAACAGCTCCTGGATTCATTGATTTTTTTTTTTGAAAAGTTTTTCATGTCTCTATCTCCTTCAGTTCTGCTCTGATCTTAGTTATTTCTTGTCTTCTGCTAGCTTATGAATTTGATTGCTCTTGCTTCTCTAGTTCTTTTAATTGTGATGTTATGACGTCAATTTTAGATCTTTCCCACTTTCTCCTGTGGGCATTTAGTGCTAAAAATTTCCCTCTAAACACTGCTTTAGCTTTGTCCCAGAGATTCTGGTACATTGTTATCTTGTTCTTATGGGTTTCAAAGAACTTATTTATTTCTGCCTTAATTTTGTTATTTACCCAGTAGTCATTCAGGACCAGGTTGTTCAGTGTCTAAGTATCTGTGCACTTTTGAATGACTTTCTTAATCCTGAGTTCTAATTTGATTGCACTGTGGTCTAAGAGACTGTTTGTTATGACTTCTGTTCTTTTGCATTTGCTGAGGAGTGTTTTACTTCCAATTACATGGTCAATTTTACAATAAGTGTGATGTGGTGCTAAGAAAAATGTATATTCTGTTGATTTGGGGTGCAGAGTTCTGTAGATGTCTATTAGGCCCACTTGGTCCAGAGCTGAGTTTAAGTCCTGAATATCCTTGTAAATTTTCTGTCTCATTGATCTGTCTAATATTTACAGTGGGATGTTAAAGTCTCCCACTATTATTGTGTGGGAGTCTAAGTCTCTTTGTAGGCCTCTAAGAACTTGCTTTATGAATCTAGGTACTCCTGTATTGGTGCATATGTATTTAGTATAGTTAACTCTTCTTGTTGCATTGATCCCTTTACGATTATGTAATGCCCTTCTTTGTCTTTTTTTATGTTTGTTGGTTTAAAGTCTGTTTTATCAGAGACTAGGATTGGAACACCCTCCTGTTTTTTGTTTTTCATTTGCTTGGTAAGTCTTCCTCCATCCCTTTATTTTGAGCCTATGTGTGTCTTTGCATGTGAGATGGGTCTCCTGAATACAGCACACTGATGGGTCTTGACTCAATCCAATTTGCCAGTTTGTGTCTTTTAATTGGGGCACTTAACCTGTTTACATTTAAGGTTAATATTGTTATGTGTGAATTTGATCCTGTCGTTATCATGCTAGCTGGTTATTTGGCCCCTTAGTTTATGCAGTTTCTTCATAGTGTCAATAGTCTTTACAATTTAGTATGTTTTTGCAATGGCTGAAACTGGTTTTTCTTTTCCATATTTAGTGCTTCCTTCAGGAGCTCTTTTAGGGTAGGTCTGGTGGTGACAAAATCTCTCAGCATTTGCTTGTCTGTAAAGGATTTTACTTCTGTTTCACTTATGAAGCTTAGTTTGGCTAGATATGAAATTCTTGGTTGAAAATTCTTTTCTTTGAGAATGTTGAAATTGGCCCCCACTCTATTCTGGCTTACAGGGTTTCTGCAGGAAGATCTGCTGCTATTCTGATTGGCTTCTCTTTGTGGGTAACCTTGCCTTTCTCTCTGGCTTGCCTTAACATTTTTTCCTTCATTTCAACCTTAGTGAATCTGATGATTATGTGTCTTGGGGTTGCTCTTCTCAAGGAATATCTTTTTGGTGTTCTGTGTATTTCCTGAATTTGAATGTTGGTCTGTCTGGCTAGGTTGGGGAAGTTCTCCTGGATAATATCCTGAAGAGCATTTTCCAAATTGTTTCCATTCTTCCCATCACTTTCAGGTACACCAAACAAATGTTAGTTTGGTCTTTTCCCATAGTCCCATATTTCCAGGAAGTTTTGTTCATTCCTTTTCATTCTTTTTTCTCTAATCTTGTCTTCACACTTTATTTCATTAAGTTGATCTTCAATCTCTGATATCTTTTCTTCTACTTGATTGATTTCGCTATTTATACTTGTGTATGCTTCACGAACTTCTTGTGCTATGTTATTCAGCTACATCAGGTCATTTATGTTCTTCTCTAAACTGGTTATTCTAGTTAGCAATTCTTCTAACATTTTTGCAAGGCTCTTAGGCGTTGGGTTAGAACATGCTTTTTTATCTCAGAGATGTTTGTTATTACCCACATTCTGAAGCCTACTTCTGCCAATTCATCAAACTCATTCTCCATCCAGTTTTGTTCCCTTGCTGGCAAGGAGTTGTAATCCTTTGAAGGAGAAGAGTCAATCTGGTTTTGGCATTTTCAGCCTTTTTGCACTGGTTTATCCTCATCTTCGTGGATTTATCTACCTTTGGTCTTTGATGTTGGTGACCTTCAGATGAGGTTTTTGTATGGATATCCTTTTTGTTGATTTGATGCTATTCCTTTCTGTTTGTTAGTTTTCCTTCTAACAGTCAAGCCGCATCTGCTGCAGGTCTGCTGGAGTTTGCTGGAGGTCCACTTCAGACACTGTTTGCCTGGGTATCACCAGGAGAGGCTGTAAAACAGCAAAGATTGCTGCCTGTTCCTTCTTCTCGAAACTTCATCCCAGAGGGGCACCTGCCAGATGCCAGCTGGAGCTCTGCTGTATGAGGTATCTGTCAACTTCTGCTGGGAGGTGTCTCCCAGTCAGGAGGCATGGAGGTCAGGGACCTACTTGAGGAGGCAGTCTGTCCCTTAGCAGAGCATGAGTGCTATGCTGGGAGATCCACTGCTCTCTTCAGAGCCAGCAGGCAGGAATGTTTAAGTCTGCTGAAGCTGTGCCCACAGCCACCCCCTCCCCCAGGTGCTCTGTCCCTGAGAGATGGGAGTTTTATCTGTAAGCCCCTGACTGGGGCTGCTGCCTTTCTTTCAGAGATGCCCTGCCAAGAGAGGAGGAATCTAGAGAGGCCATCTGGCTACAACAGCTTTGCCAACCTGCAGTGGTCTCCTCCCAGTTCAAACTTCCCAGTGGCTTTGTTTACACTGAGAGGGGAAAACCGTCTACTCAAGCCTCAGTAATGGTGGACAACATTTTTCCCACCAAGCTCGAGCATCCCAGGTCTACTTCAGACTTCTTTGCTAGCAGCAAGAATTTCAAGTCAGTGGATCTTAGCTTGCTGATCTCCATGGTGTTGGGATCCGCTGAGCTAGACCACTTGGCTCCCTGACTTCAGTCCCCTTTTTAGGAGAGTGATCAGTTCTGTCTTGCTGATGTTCCAGGTGCCCCTGGAGTATTAAAAACACCCAAAAAACTCCTGCAGCTAGCTCAGTGTCTGCCCAAACGGCTGCCCAGTTTTGTACTTGAAACCCAGGGCCCTGGTGGTGTAGGCATCCAAGGGAATCTCTTGGTCTATGGGTTGCAAGCACCATGGGAAAAGTGTAGTATCTGGGCTGGAATGCACCCTTCCTCATAGCACAGTCCTTCATGACTTCCCTTGGCTAGGGAAGGGAGTTCCCCAACCCCTTGTGCCTCCTGGGTGAACCAACACCCTACCCTGCTTCGGCTCACCCTCTATGGGCTGCATCCACTATCTAACCAGTACCAATGAGAAGAGCTGGGTACCTCAGTTGGAAATGCAGAAATCACCCACTTCCGTGTTGATCTTGCTGGGAGCTGCAGACAGGAGTTGTTCCTATTTGACCATCTTACCAGCTACTAAAAAATTATTTTTTGGTTACCGTGAGGCTTACATAAAACATATTTTAGTTTTTATATATATATATATATATATATATATATATATATATATATATATATATCTGTTTTAAGTAGAAAATAAGCTTCTTTTTCATCACATAAAACACTCTACACTTTTAATTCTCCCCCTCCCATTTTGTTATTAATGTCACAATTTACATCTATTTATACTGTGTATCAATATATTACTGTTGCTATAGTCTTTTAAAAATACATTTGTCTTTTAACTTGTATACTATAGTTAAAAGTGGTTTACACACCATCCTTGCAATATCATTACACAATTACAATATCCTGATGATTATTCTGAGTATGACTATATATTTCTAGCAGTGAACTTAATACTCCCATAGGTTTTTACAATAATTAGCATCTTTTATTACAACTTGAAGAACTTCCTCAGCATTTTTTGTAAGGAAGGTCTAGTGATGTCAAACTTCCTCAGCATTTCTTTTTGAGGAAATCTTTATCTCTCCTCCATTTCTGAAGAACAGCTTTGTCAAGCATAGTATTCTTGTTTGTCAGGTTTTTTTTCCACCACCTTGGTTATATCAGTTCACTCTTTATTGGAGTGCAGTTTCTACTAAGAAATATGCTGATAATGTCATAAAAATGTCCTTGTGTGTCATAAGTTGCTTTACTCTTCCTGCTTTCAAAATTCTCTTTGTCTTTCGAAATTTTGGTTATAATGTATCTTGGTGTTATATTAGTGGGTTGGGGACTTTTGAGCTATGTAAACCTGGACATTCTATCCTTCCCAATATTTGTGAAGATTTTGTCTATTATTTTTTAAATAAGCTTTTATCTCCTTTATCTTTCTTCCTTATACCATGAGTTTCTAATTGTGTATCGATCCACATGATGGTGCCCTATAAATTCCATGAATTTTCTTCACTTTCCTTCATTTTTTTCTTTTTTCTCCTCTCACTGAATAATTTCAAATGACTTATTTTTGAGTTAACAGATATTTTCTTTCCTCTGCTTGAGTCTGATGTTGAAGCTTTCTCTTACATTTTTATGTCACTCATTGCATTATTCAGTTTCTTCTGTTTAGTTCTTTTTAATCATTTATATCTCTTTAACTTCTAATTTTTTTATGTATTGTTTTTCCTGGTATTATTGAGTTGTCTATTTGTGTTCTCTTTCAGCTGACTGTTTATTTAAAATAATTACTTTGAAAGTCTTTGTCAGGCACTTCATAGATCTCCATTCCTTTAATGTCAGTTACTAAAAAAGTATTGTGTTTATCAGTTACTGAAAACTTATTTCCTTGAAACAGAAAAATTCAAAAATGTGAAAATTCAACAACACATTCTTGAATGACTATTTGAGTCACAGAAGAAACAAAAAGGGAAAAATTTTAAAATACCTTGAGACAAACATAAATGGAGACCCAACTACCAAAACCTATGGGATACAGCAAAAGCAGTTCTAAGAGGCAAGTTTAACCCAACCAATGCCTATGTAAGGAAGAAAGAGCTCAAATAACCTAGCATAACACCTTAAGAAACTAAAAAAGAATAACAAACTAAGCTAAAAAGAAGCAGAATGAAGAAAATAGTAAAGATTAGAGCAGAAATAAATGACATTAAGACAAAACACAACAGAAAAGATCAACAAAACTGAGATGGTTTTTGAAAAGGTAGGCAATATTGTCAAACCTCTAGCTAGACTAACCAAGAAAAAAAGAAGACACCTCCACACACACAAACCAACCAATTTTTCAGCAAACATCAGCTGGGTGTCCTGTAATAATTAAATTCAATTCTGACACTATCTACCTGAAGATAGTGTCAGATCCTACAGGTTAAGGACTCAATCCCACTAGACTTCCCCTACTTCAGATTCCATTCACAAGTTTCAGGTTATAACTTGTGCTTCTGACCTACCAGCTATAAATTGTGGTTCCCAAGACTTGCTCCTCAGGTCCATTTGATTTGCTAGAGTGGCTCATAGAAGTCAGGTAAACACATTCACTAGCTTATTATAAAGGTTACTTCAAAGGATACAGAAGAACAGCCAGAGGGATTAGATGCATGGAGTGTGTGTGTGTATAATGACAAGGTCTGGAAGGGTATCAAGCACATGAGCTTCTGTCCCTATGAAGTTAAGATGTGCCACCCTCCCAACACATGGATGTGTTCTTGTTCACCAACATGGAAGCTTCTAAAATCCTGTCCTCATATAGTATACACAAATCAAAATATTATACACTTTAGATTTATTTAATTTTATTTGTCAATTATATCTCAATAAGACTGGAGGAAAATAAAATGTAATTTATTCTTCAAAAAGGGAGAACATCTGTTTCAAAAAGAAATAAAACATGTATATAATTATTCCTTTTATTCAAAATTTTACATTGAAATCTGAAGTAACGTATTAAAAAATAGTGACAAATATGAAGAACATGCTGCAGTCAGTCTGTTTTACTCTCTGTTGATGCTGCTTCACTCCTTCATATTAGCGTACCCCATTAGACACCACTGTTGTGGATGACCTTAGTATCCTTGTTTCAGGCACAGATACACTCTTATTTGCTTCCTGGATGTAATGTTTGCATCTCTGACTTGCAGTGTGTGCACTTGGACCATCTTGCAACATACTTCCTTGTAGGTACTTGTAGAGATATTATATTTTTATTGACCTTGTGAAATGAAACATTTTTTTAAAAAAATAAATAAATCACACTTCTTCATGCACACACAATCACATGCACATAGATGCATACAAGTTCATTAGACATATAATCTATTGGTTTTTATACTCCTGTGACCCATTTCTGACAAATTACTGTTTTACCTATTAGGAAGTTAATAACATTTGACATAAGCTTGAAGTAAATTTGCCTGACAAACTTTGATATTTAATATGGCATCACCTGTCATAGGTAGATATATTTTTTTAAAGATCTCGCCCTATATATATTGAGTAAACAGTTGCTACCACTTTTTGAGTCTTTATTCTGTGACAGTTACAATTCCTACCACATGCTATTTGATTTTCAATCATAGTAAGAATTATTCTCAAAATAGTTGAAACACTAGCCCAACATCACACAGCAATTAATCCATGGTTATGGAATTTTAACTGACACTTGTCTGGCTCCAATGCCCACATACTATTCTCTATGCCATTGTGTTCATCTTTTAATGGCAGTATATGTGAATCAAGGTGTTGATGTAAATAATCAACTAAATCAAGCCTTACTGCGTGGAATTGAAGTAGATACTAATTTTAGTCATAATTACCCACATATTTCAAGTGAATGGTTCATATTATTAAAATAGTCCAATTTTTATAAGGTTTTAAACAGGTTGGATTATAGCTGCTCATTATCCCCTAAAATGTGTATAGAGTAGAAGAGGCAATTTAAAGTGAACTACAGAACTTAAGAATTGACTAGCAGACTGGAGGCAAGATGGCTGACTAGATGCAGCCAGTACATGCCTCTGACACATAGCCAAATCAAAGCAGTAAGTAGATATTCACACTGCAAGGAAATTTACTAAGAGAGAACAGTGGGATTCAACAGAGAAGTGACAGCACTGAAAGCAAGTAAGGAAAGAGAAGTGAGACAGCTTGCTCAGCCAGGATTGACTGGGAGCTTGGAGAGGCTTCCAGACATGAGAAAAGGGTAAGAGAGGAATCTCTAGGACTTCACATTCCCACCATGGTTTTTTATAATCTTAGCTATGAGAGAACCCCTTGACCCACACAAGTCTCAAGACTAACATATGTAGCTACCTAGAGGTTGCACAGAGACATTGCTCCAGATACGGAACTAACACACAGCCCCACAGGTATCTGAGCCCAGAGCAGCTGCATCTTAGTGCCATTCCAAGAGCCTAGTCTACAAATATGTGTCTTCTGCCCTGGGCCTGGAATGACATTGTTCCTGTAGGGCCAAGAAGAAGATAAGAAGCTGGGCATTCCCAAGCACTCTAAGAAAAAAAATCCCAAGGCTGCCAATGTAGGCTCTATGGGACCAAAGCACAAGAAAACTGCACTCCCCACAACTATCTGCTCATGCTGCTCCAGCTGAGAGGGGTTTTACCCTACCCAAAGGCAAGCCCTCAAGTGGCACCATTCTGAGAGCCTAGCCTCCAAAGATCTGTATGCTGCCCCGAGGCATGGCTAAAACTGTTGCTGTTGCCACAGGGTCATAAAGGAAGAAATGAGGCTAGACACTCCCACATACGCAAGGACAAATCTTACTGCTGCTGCTGTGTACTGCTCTGAGACCACAGTGTGAGCAAACTTCACTCCCCACAACTACCTGCCTATGTTGATCTAGCTGAGAGGAGCTCACACCTCAGCATTCCACCAGTGACCTTGGAACCACTCCACCTCTTCCTACAACAGCCAGCATGTGAATGCGCTACTAAGGGGCCTGAGGACATGTTTATCAGCCTAGTCCCATCCCCCAAATACCCAAGCATCCAACATATGAACCAAAAATTACCCAGCTAAGAACATAAAATTACCCACCATTGGCACCTGATCCCTCCTGTTGTGGTCTGAAGTCTGGCTGACTCAACCTGCCACTACCACCACAGCTAAAACCCATAAGCACTGGCCTGCCCAACCTGTCATAGTCACCACCAACATAGCATGGACTGCATGGGTTCCCATAGGTTGTGCCAAGACTCCCACTGCCATCACCCACATCACACCAGCTGCCCAGTGGCTCAAGGACATGTCCACATGCCCAGCCCACCACTGCCATGACCAGCACCTATGCAAGCCACCTGAAGGCCTAGGAATCAGGCTTTCAGGCTGGGCGTAATGGCTCATGCCTGTAATCCCAGCACTTTGGGAGGCTGTGGTGGGCAGATCACTTGAGCCCAGGAGTTCAAGATCAGTCTAAACAACATGGTGAAACCCCATCTCTACAAAACTTACAAAAATTAGCTGGGTGTGGTGGCATTTGCCTGTATTCCAGCTACCCAGGAGGCAGAGGTAGGAGGATCACTTGAGCCTGGGATGCAGATGACACAGTGAGCTTTCATCATTGCACTCCAGCCTGGGTGACAGAGTGAGACCCTGCCTAAATATATATATATATCCTTCCTATATCCACTCACACCGGTGCCAGTGTAAGCTAGGGCCCAAGAACAGGCATGCTGTGTCTAACACTGCCACCACTAGGGCTCAAAGACTGGCCTACCAGCATCCTAGTCCCCAGCAAAACTTCATCACAGCCTCCCCTAATAACAGCATCCTAAATCACAAAGGAAATCACAGATAACACTGAGGCTGTTGACAGCTAAAGAAATCATACAGAGATCACACTACTGCAGGCAGCTAAAATCAAAACAAAAGCACCCTATCTAACCAACAATATATATACATCTTCAGGGAAAAGTACTCCACTATGAAAAGAAATCCAAAAAATTGGAAGAAGTGACTGTTATACTAGATGTGCAAATATCAGTATAAGGACACAGAAAACAAGAAAAGGCAAAAAATTGACATCCCCAGAGAAATACAATAATTCTCTAGCAATAGATTGCAATCAAAAAGAAATTTTTGAAATCTCAGATTAATACTTCAAAATATTAATTTTAAAGAAGCTTGGTGAGATACAAGAGAATTCTGAAAAAAATACAAAAAAGTCAGAAAAACAATTCAGTACATGAATGAGAAATTTACTAAGGAGATGGATTTTTTTCTGTAATATCAGCTACTCAGGAGGCTGAGGGATGAGAATTGCCTGAACCTAGACTGCAGTGAGCTAAGATTGAGCCACTGCACTCCAACCTGGGTAACAGAATGAGACTCCATCTCAAAAAAGAGAGAGAGAGAGATTTTTTAAAACAACCAGGTAAATTCTGACACTGGATAATTCATTGAGGGAAGTGCAAAATAAATGTAAAGGCTTTAACAATACATAAAATCAAGCTAAGAAAGAACCTGAAGACAGTTTTTTTGAAAAACACAATTTAGACAAATTTTTAGAAAAAAAAAAAGAATGAGCAAAGCATTTGTGACATTTGGGACAACATAATGCAACCAAATATTTGAATTATCAGTATTGCTGTGGTCAAAGAGAAAATGAAAAGATTAGAACATTTATTTAACAAATTATTTGATAAAAATTTCCCAAGTCTAGGAAGAGATTTAGACTTTTCCATACAGGAGGCTCAGCAATCCCCACACAGATAAAATGCCAAAAGATCTTCTCTACAGCACATTGTAGTCAGACTCTCTAAGGTCAAAGATAAAGAGTGAATCCTAAAAACAGCAAGAGAAAAGTGTCTAGTCACCTACAAAGGAAATTCCATTCTGATTAATAGCAGATTTCTCAGCAGAAACCTTATAAGCCTGAAGAGAATGAGATAATATATTCAAAGTGCTGAAAGAATAAACTACCAGCCAAGAATACTACATTCAGCAAAATTATCCTTCATAAATGCAGAAGAAATAGTCTTTCCAAGATAGACACATCTTGAGGAAATTCATTACCACTAGATCTTCCCGACAAGAAATGTTCAAAAGAGACCTAAGCCTAGAAGCAAAAGGATGACATTTACTATCATGAAAACACATGAAAATATAACACTCTGGTGAAGCAATCACACAAAGGAAGAAGAGAATTGATTCAAATGATAACACTACAGAAATCCACCAAACCACAGTTATAAACAAGAGAAAGGAGAGAAACAAAGAATATATGAAACAACCAGTAAACAATTAAAAATATAACAAAACACAGTCTCATATGTCAATAATAATCTTGAATGTAAATAGATTAAATTAGCCACTGAATATATATAAAACATGGTTGGATAAATTTTTTAAAAACAAGATTTAGCTATATGCTGCTTACAAGAAACTTATTTTATCAGTAAAGATACATATAGACTGAAAGTAAAGAAACAGAAAAAGATATTCCATGCAAATGAATACCAAAAGTGAGCAAGAGTAGCTATATTTGTATCAGATAAAACCAACTTTAAGTCAAAAACAGTAGAAAAAGACAAAGTACTATAATGATAAAGGGATCAATCCAGAAAAAGAATAAAACAATTTTTAATATATATGCATCCAACACTAGAATACCCAGATTTATAAAACAAATATTAATATATTTAAAGCACTAGATAGACTGTAATACAATCATAGTGGGGGATTTTAACAGCCTACTTTCAACGTTAGACAGATCATCTAGACAAAAAATTAATAAAGAAATGTTGGAATTAAACTCTAATTCAGACCAAATGAACTTACAAGACATATACAGAACATTCTATCCAATGACTGCAGAGTATATATTCTTTTTATTGGCACATTGAACGTTCTCCAAGATAGACTACGTGTTATAGGCCACAAAACAAGTCTCAACAAATTTTTAAAAACCAATATTACATCAAGTATTTTCTCAGAACACAATGGAATAAAGCTGTAAATCAATACCAGGAGGAATTTTAGAAACTGTACAAATATATGAGAATTAAAAAACATGCTCCTCAATAACCATTGAGTCAACAAAGAAATTAAAATTAAAACAAAAGGTTTATTAAAACAAATGAAAATGAAAACACAATGTATCAAAACATGTGAGATACAACAAAAGTAGTACTAAGAGGGAAATTTATAGCAAAAAATGCCTAAGTAAAATATTAGAAAGATTACAAATTAACAGTTTAAACAATGTACTTCAAGGAATTAGAAAAACAAGATCAAGCCATACCCAAAATTAGCAGAAGAAAAGAAATAATAAATATAAGAGCAAAACTAAATGAAACAGAGACCAAAAACCAATAGAAAGAATAAATGAAATGAAAAAATAGTTCTTTCGAAAGATAAACAAAATTGATAAACCACTATGTAGATGAACCAAGAAAAAAGAGAACATCCAAATAAGCAAAATCAGAAATGACAAAGGAAGCAATACAGTTGATACCACAGAAATACAAATAATCAGAGACTATTATAAACAGTTATATGCTGAAAAAACTGAAAACCTAGGCAGAATGGATAAATTCCTGGAAACATACAACATACCAAGATTGAATCAGGTAGAAATAGAAAACCTAAATAGACATAATGAGTAGCAGGACTGAATCAGTAAAAAGTCTCTCAAGAAGGAAAATCCCAGGACCAGAGGGACTCACAGCTCAATTCCACCACACATACAAAGAACTAATACCAAATCTCCTGAAATTATTCTAAAAAATTTAAGAGGAAAGTATTCTCCTTCACTCATTCTACAAGGCCAGCATAACCATTATACCAAAATAAGACAAGGACACAACAATAACAACAATAAATTATAGGCCAATATCCCTGATGAACATAAAGCAAAAATTGTCAACGAAATAATAGCAAACTGAATCCAACAGTTATCAGAAAGATAACACATCATGAACAAATGGGATTCATCGCAGGAATGCAAGGGTGGTAGACATATGCAAACTGATAAATGCAATACATCTCATCAACAGAATAAAGGACAAAAACCAAATGATTTATGTTAATATATCATAATTGGAAGATTCTAATATTATATATCGTAAGTTATTGAATAAGTCTCCTGTTTTGGAACATTTAGGCTGTTTTTAACTTTTCTTATAGTATAAACCATGCTTAAGTAAACATTTTGCCTATATAACTTTGCATACTCTTCCATATATTTCTTAAAAGTATAATAGTTGGATCAAAAAACAGACCTGATTTTATGAGACTGTATACATAATGTAAAATGTTCTTACCCATACAGAGTCCTACTTGTAGTGCATGAGAGTGATGCTCCTGCCAAGCTGAGTATTACCATGTTCTCAAAATCTACGCCAGTTAAATAGTTACAAATAGTACTTCATCGTTGTTCTCCAATATGCAAGTTTTCTTACTGATAATATTTAACTTGTTTTCATATTTATTAAGCACTTATACTTCCCCCTTAGTGAATTGCCTGTTTGTCCTTATTTCATTCTTTTTCTATTGGGATGAATAATCATTACCTTTTACTGATTTTTAAGAATTCTTGATAATGAGGATTTACCTGTGCTGTGCAATTCCAAATCTCATTCTCAAGTTAGAGTCTCCTTTTAAACTTCATATTGGACTTTTTATACAAAAATTGTTTATTTTTAACTGATGAAAACTATCGAAACTTTACATGTGGTTTCTGCCTATGATGTTACTTCAAATTTAAACAAATACTCACCAATATTTTACTCCAGCACTTTTCTGTTTTGTTTTGACATTTAAAATTTTACTTATCCATCTGGAATTAATTCCACTTTCAGGTATAAGCAAAGAAATATCAGTCTTTGTATTTCAAAATGTACTTATTCCATTCTCACTAAGCCCTGGAGATATAAAGGGGAATAGGACAGCCCCTCTCTTCAAGCTCAAGGAAGTAGAGAAAGACATGCTCTTGTCTGTCTGTTTGCTAGTCTACTGATTCATGACCACAGACTCATTTATTGAGGCACCTGATGCCTTGACACAAGAGACTCCAAACTGACCTATAATTGGAATCAAACTCTTGAAGCCCACAAACTCAAAATGTTCCTCCCTCTCTAGAAATCCTGCAAGAAGAATGACCAAGCTGAGAATAAACTCAGGATGGCAGAAAGATGGAAAATTCTGTGCTCCCACAGCAAGTCTTTCTCATGATCTTAACTTATAATATCCAAGTAAAAGAAAACACTCTATAGTTGGCATTGCTTACTTCCAAGCTAATAATAACCTTTTCATTTCAGCATCACATGTAAACAGATTGCAATATCTACAAGTGAAGTGCTTTGAAGGAAAAAAACACATTAACATAATCTGAAAATAATTGCTGAATGCTGGGCTATTAGAGTATTTGACTTGTGAAACTTCAAGATTGATGCAGCTGCAAAATTGCAACCACCACCACCCTGCACCGCCCCAACCCCACCCCACACACACACATACACGTACACATTTAGCCGTTTTACACACTTCTCACTTGCATCACAAATACACTGTGGGGGCAGGCATTTTTATCCGAACTTTCTGATACATAAACTGAGTCCCAGCCACAAATGAGCATTACGGCAAATTGTAGAATAGCTAAGAGTCTGCTCGTCCTAGGCTTGTGTAAACAGTGACAAAACAGAGAAAGTTAAAGATCGTTGCTCTAAAAGTTCTCACTCTAGTCTCCTTTCTGCTTCTCACCAGTCTGTGACCTAGGGCAAATTACTCAGCCTCTGAATTTCTGTTTATTCATCTGTGAAGCAAAGAGTTTGAGTTAGGTATTCTTAAAGTACCCCCAGCACTAACATTCTATGAGTTAATTTTACAGTGTTAATATTAATAATTCCTCAAAATATAAAAACTCAGGATTCCACAAAAGACTCAGAGAAAGTAAAGCTCACATTTGAATTGCAAACAGTCAGCATTTGGTGATCTTAATCTCATATCTATTTGGTTGCTAAGATGTGTAAGATTGACAACACTGATAGCTTCTTCTCAAGAGACAGTTTGAGGAGCAGGTTCACTAACATTGCCCATTGCATTAGCAACATCATTTAAGGAAAATACTATCCCTTCTCCTATTCTTGGCCCAAGATAATGCACTAAATTGTTTTATAATGGGAAAGGAATTATTGACTAAAGATAGCCTAACAGGCCTGTTCCATTTTAGGGGCTTTAAAACTAATAGCAGCTAAGAATAAGATTTAGAAGGGCTATAATTGCAAAATGAGCATCAGAAACCTGGATCTCTTCCTAGATCCCAGCTATTTCTACACTGTCAGAGTAAATTATTGACAAAACCATCTGGTCCTTTTCAAGAGAACACTATACTCTCAATTCTGGACAGGTGATATGTTTTAGTCTGTCAAGGGAGAAAGAAGCTGATTTTAGCCTCAAAGCATTGATAATTCCTCTGGACTTGCACTTTCTATGTGTGAACTCTGCTTATCTTTACATGCCAAAAAGGAAGAACATCCATTTTAGGCCTAACAGAGTTGAAATTAAAAGCAAACAAATTAATTGTAAGCATCCTAGACTATGGTCTTAAACACTGCTTGATCTGGATAAAGTAATATGTCTACATTCTTTGAAGTGGATATGATCAGTGTTCCCCCTTCATCTGATTTTAGAGTGTTAAAGCTTCTATGTATATATCAGAAGGGGAAATAACCGGTCCTGTGGGGAAAAGAGAAGTTTTCCTTCTTCTCCTTTTTAAACAACAGATCTCCCTGGGTAGACATGGGGTAAGATCACAAAGTTCTACATGTAAGAAACTTCTGCTCAGAAGGTCAGTGCTTGTTTATTTCTGCTCAGCTAATATCGCCCAGTGGTGGCGAAGCTAGATCTGTGTCTATGGCCAAGCCTGGCCTTCAAGCTGCCACTTCAATTTAGGAAGCTGAGTTGGAAAAAATAAAAACGGTACTGCCATATGATCTTTTATTCCCACCTCTTTGAAAGCTTTGTAGTGAGGAAATGAGCCTCAAGGGGAATACTTCTTTCCAGTTCACTCACATTAGTAGTCATCTCGAGTGCAGCATTTATATGGCCTTTCAGAGACTATTCTTGAAAATTGCTGTTTCCTCAAAAATAGGGCAGATACTATCAACTTGGGCTTCCTCTTTGGATTTTATTCAAATTTCACTGTATCTCACAAAGATTCTGGAGTTTTAATAAGGGTTTGTTGTGGCTATTTTATTATCCATGGAGTTTTCTTTTTTCTATTTTTAGTTATTTGTGCTATAGTTTTTGAGTTTTGGAGTTTCAGAGCAGTGAGTTGGTTGAGGGTTCATTCTTTCCTGCCTCTTACTAGCAGTTTTTACCCCCTTTGAGTAAATAATACCACCTCTGTTTTAAAGGATTCTAGAAAATATTCTATATGATACTGTAGTGGTTGATAATATAAGATGTCAATAATGGGGTAACTATTTGTTGGGATGCATTGAAACTCTCTGCACTCTCTTCAGTATTTTTGAAAATCTAAAATTTCTAAAACTGAAAGAGTATTTTTTAAAAAGACAAAGTTTACTCCTAGCAGAACTATTGAGGGAAAGACGCTTTACTATTTTGATTCAAATGGTTCCCATGTTTTAGGTCAGAGTCACTGTGTATTTTTAGCAGAAAACAAAAAAGAACCTGAACAGGCAGGCAGTAATATCTTCTAAAGAACAAAGTCTTAGAACATTAAGAGGCAGTAAACAGGCAATTTATCCTGAGGTCCTCTATGTCAGCAAGGAATCCATGATCAGTTAAAGACATCAGAAAAGTTAAGTGGCAACAAACAAGAGAAATAAAAACATTGTCAATAATGATAAACAGATTAGTGAATGTGACTGAAATCTTCCCATCACATTTTGCCATTGCCCTACTATTTCCCTTATGCAGAAGCCCATCAAAACATAATCAGTGAGTCTAAGAATAAAACCACAATATTCGCCTCTAACTCTGGACTCTTCCTTTGTTCCCAGTCTGAGAGAATAGAATCATGACCAATCCAAGTAGCAAGAAAGGAATTTTGGAGCCAACCTTATAGTCCCTTTTTCTATGCTATAACCAAATCTGTCCATTTACCTCTTAAATATAATGATCAAATCCTTCAATTTCTCCCACCCTCAGTAGCATTACAGTCATCAACAACAGATCCATTCTATGCCTAACTGCCATTGTCTCTCACTTAATTTAATGCAATAAATTCTTAATTGTACAAATACGTTAAGACAAGAGGGTATTGGATTTTTTTCTCTTATAAATTGCAGACTTTTTTTTTTTTTTACAATTCACTATTCTACATAGTTTATCTTTGCATCCTTTCCAATAATGGCATAATTGTGTAGAGACATTTAGAGAGTTCTAATTTGTTTATGCATTTCTAGAAAATTTGACTCCATGAAAAGGCATTATCATAATGTTGATTTTGTGTGTAAGCCTTGTATGTATATGTTAAAATGAAATTTTTCAACAAATGGAGAGATGTCATTGTACATCTGCATTTATTTTTTTATTTATTTATTTTTTTAAATTTATTTATTATTATTAAACTTCAAGTTGTAGGGTACATGTGCACGATGTGCAGGTTTGCTACATATGTATACTTGTGCCACGTTGGTGTGCTGCACCCATCAACTCGTCATTTACATCAGGTATAACTCCCAATGCAATCCCTCCCCCCTCCCCCCTCCCCATGATAGGCCCCGGTGTGTGATGTTCCCCTTCCCGAGTCCAAGTGATCTCATTGTTCAGTTCCCACCTATGAGTGAGAACATGCGGTGTTTGGTTTTCTGTTCTTGTGATAGTTTGCTGAGAATGATGGTTTCCAGCTGCATCCATGTCCCTACAAAGGACACAAACTCATCCTTTTTTATGGCTGCATAGTATTCCATGGTGTATATGTGCCACATTTTCTTAATCCAATCTGTCACTGATGGACATTTGGGTTGATTCCAAGTCTTTGCTATTGTGAATAGTGCTGCAATAAACATACGTGTGCATGTGTCTTTATAGCAGCATAATTTATAATCCTTTGGGTATATACCTAGTAATGGGATGGCTGGGTCATATGGTACATCTAGTTCTAGATCCTTGAGGAATCGCCATACTGTTTTCCATAATGGTTGAACTAGTTTACAATCCCACCAACAGTGTAAAAGTGTTCCTATTTCTCCACATCCTCTCCAGCACCTGTTGTTTCCTGACTTTTTAATGATTGCCATTCTAACTGGTGTGAGATGGTATCTCATTGTGGTTTTCATGTGCATTTCTCTGATGGCCAGTGATGATGAGCATTTTTTCATGTGTCTGTTGGCTGTATGAATGTCTTCTTTTGAGAAATGTCTGTTCATATCCTTTGCCCACTTTTTGATGGGGTTGTTTTTTTCTTGTAAATTTGTTTGAGTTCTTTGTAGGTTCTGGATATTAGCCCTTTGTCAGATGAGTAGATTGCAAAAATTTTCTCCCATTCTGTAGGTTGCCTGTTCACTCTGATGGTAGTTTCTTTTGCTGTGCAGAAGCTCTTTAGTTTAATGAGATCCCATTTGTCAATTTTGGCTTTTGCTGCCGTTGCTTTTGGTGTTTTAGACATGAAGTCTTTGCCCATGCCTATGTCCTGAATGGTACTACCTAGGTTTTCCTCTAGGATTTTTATGGTATTAGGTCTAACATTTAAGTCTCTAATCCATCTTGAATTAATTTTCGTATAAGGAGTAAGGAAAGGATCCAGTTTCAGCTTTCTACTTATGGCTAGCCAATTTTCCCAGCACCATTTATTAAATAGGGAATCCTTTCCCCATTTCTTGTTTCTCTCAGGTTTGTCAAAGATCAGATGGCTGTAGATGTGTGGTATTATTTCTGAGGGCTCTGTTCTGTTCCATTGGTCTATATCTCTGTTTTGGTACCAGTACCATGCTGTTTTGGTTACTGTAGCCTTGTAGTATAGTTTGAAGTCAGGTAGCGTGATGCCTCCAGCTTTGTTCTTTTGACTTAGGATTGTCTTGGAGATGCGGGCTCTTTTTTGGTTCCATATGAACTTTAAAGCAGTTTTTTCCAATTCTGTGAAGAAACTCATTGGTAGTTTGCTTGATTGGGATGGCATTGAATCTATAAATAACCTTGGGCAGTATGGCCATTTTCACGATATTGATTGTTCCTATCCATGAGCATGGTATGTTCTTCCATTTGTTTGTGTCCTCTTTTATTTCACTGAGCAGTGGTTTGTAGTTCTCCTTGAAGAGGTCCTTTACATCCCTTGTAAGTTGGATTCCTAGGTATTTTATTCTCTTTGAAGCAATTATGATTATATGAATCATATTTTGTAAAATTTGGAAAGGTTGCCCCATTCTATGTTTACATTTTATTTTGGTGGTGTACAATTTTTTTATTTTCCATTCTTGACAGAGGGGCTATGAAGTAACAATACTCAGGATCCATAGAAGATGGGAAAAGAAGAGGATTCCTGGTTGAAAACAACCTCCCTACTTTCATATAATTGTTTTTGCTAATTCACTGATTCCTCTCATTAACAAATATTTCCACAGCTCATCTGTATAATTTATTATGGCAGATAACCACCACTTATTTCCAACCTCAAGAGAAATACCCACTTGCTTCCTTTCTCACCTCCTGTGCAGAATTACTTCCATATTTAACTTTTAAAATCCCAACAACAATAACAAAATCCACCACATATATGAGCTAATATAACAATAATGGTAGGTTTCCTGAATAAACTTGTCCCAAGGTATGTCAGAGAGAGGAGTAGATAGGTGAATCTATATAATTTTTAATGAAATAATGAATCATCTTGAACTTTTTCATTATGCCACTTTGGGCAGGGAGAGATTAGTGGGACCTAATCAACTGACAAATTAAATTATCACACAATGTCTACATTGTTCATTTGAGCTGCTCAAATGATGGAATAAGCTCTCTTTTTATTTAATCTTAAACATGAAGTATATCTCAACTGATGCTATTAGAGACCAAACAAAATTGATGATGAAATGAAAACTGGTTCCGTGGCTAGAACCGCTAACTAGTATGTAATGAGTCTTTTCATTAAAGACAGTGTTTAATATTCTTGATTTATAATAATTGGTAATATTTTAAGATGAACTACTTAGCTGCAGTATTGTGTTGTAAATTATGACAATAACATTTAATGGTATTTTTCTTTTAAAAAGTCTATAAATTGTTTTTCTAAACAAATACTTTCTTATATAAGCAAGTGGAAACTTAAAAATACAATGGGTAAAAATACCATAGAATTAACTGCAACATAAATGGGATGATTTTGAGCCAATCTTCTAACATATTACAGTAAGCTCATATGTAATTTAGTTAATGTAAATATTAAAGGTTAAATAATGTTTTCAAAAGTATTTTTAAGAATTTTTTCTCTCCATATATTTGTGTGTATATGTGTGTAGAGATTGAAGAAAAGAGCTATATTTTATTTCCTCTCATAATAACATGACCCTGCTGATGATATCTCTTATTAACTAAGTTTTTAAAATATCAGTTTAGAATATAAAAAGGATCTTAGAAATTTACAGTTTTACTGTGTGAAGACGAAGGCAACAAACCATGCATATACCCATACCTATGTTTACCTATGTTCAAAGGACCTACCAAGACATCTTACCAAGGAGATGACTGCTAAGACACTGAGAAAATTGAGTTCAGCATAAAGGCAGAGCAAAAAAAAGCATGAGCTTTGGAGTCTGGCAATCATTGCTTCAAATTCAATTTCTACCATTTACTAACAGTGTTACTGAAAATAAACAGCTAACCTCTTAGAATCTCATCTGTGAAATCTGGATAGTAACATCTGCTCTTACAGAATTGTTTTAAAAGTTACATGAGCGTGTATGTACTTTATGCAGCACAAGGCTACATAGTAGGCATATAAATGTAGCAATTATTATTAATAAATAATTAATAATTATTAAGGCCATGTCTACTCCACTCACGAAAAGAGATGATACAATCTTTAACTTGAAAAGAGTAATTTCCATGCAATAGGAGTACTATAGTATTGAATTATTTCAATGTCTTACTAAAACTCTCCAAAGTTAACAGAATATTCCTCAACAAACAGCACCACCAAGTAGTCCTATCATTACCTTATATTGACCTAACACTGGCCTCATTCAAACAGAAATAGTTATGTGATTTAACACATTTGAATTTAAGAAAATATTTTATGAACATACTCATGTATTTCAGGTTGGGTTTATAAAGCATTCCACAGTATAGAGTAACACTGTACTTAAGGCTGACATGTGACAAAATGAGCAATGATGTGCGGTCTCCTTAGAGTCCAGAGCTTTATTAATAAGTACTTATTTTTAATATAAATAATTATTAATAAAATAATATTCCACTATTATTATGTGGTTATTTAAGTCTCTTTATAGGTCTTTAAGAATTTGCTTTATGAATCTAGGTGCTCCTGTGTTGGGTGTATATCTGTTTAGGATAGTTCAGTCTTCTTGTTTAATTGAACATCTTTCTATTATGTAATAACTTTATTTATCTTTTTTTGATCACTGTTGATTTAAAGTCTGTTTTGTCTGAAATGAGAATGGCCACTGTTGCTTTTTCTTGTTTCTGTTTGCTTGGTAGATTTTTCTCCATCCCCTTACTTTGAGCCTATGGGTATCACTGCACATGAGATGCGTATGCTGTAGTCAGCATACAGTTGTGTCTTGCTTCTTTGCCACTCTGTGCCTTTTAATTGGGTCATTTATTTACATTCAAGGCTAATATTGATATGTCGGGTTTGACCATGTCATCTTGTTGTGAACTGGTTATTATGCATACTTGATTATGTGGTTGTTTTAGATTGTCAATGGTCTACATACTTATGTTTTTGTGGTGGCTGGTAAAGGTCTTTTCTTTCCATATTTATCCCTCCCTTAAGGACCTTTTGTGAGGCAGGTCCTGTGGTAGTGAATTTCCTTAGCAACCACTTGTCTGAAAAAAATCTTATTTCTCATTCACTTATGAAGTTTAGTTTGGCTATAAGTAAA
The DNA here is from genome assembly GCF_047675955.1 of Chlorocebus sabaeus. Taxonomy (NCBI): domain Eukaryota; kingdom Metazoa; phylum Chordata; class Mammalia; order Primates; family Cercopithecidae; genus Chlorocebus; species Chlorocebus sabaeus. The sequence continues at coordinate 36,815,400 of NC_132926.1, read as the reverse complement.
ATTCTTGGTTGAAATTTCCTTTCTTTAAGAATGTTGGATATAGGCCCCCAATATCCTCTGGCTTACAGAGTTTCTGCTGAAAGGCCTTCTGTTTACCTGATTGGGTTCCCTTTGTAGGTGACCTGCCCCTTCTCTCTAGCTACCTTTAACAATTTTTTTTCCATTTTGACCTTGAAGAATCTAATAATGATGTGTTTTGGGGATGGTTTCTTATATAGTATCTCACAGAGGTTCTCTGCATTTCCTGGATTTGAGAGTTGTGCTCTCCTTGAGGATAAAGAAATTTTTGTGGATGATATCTTGAAATATGTTTTCCAATTTGCTTGATTTCTCTCCCTCTTTTTCAGGAATGCCAATGAGTCATAGATTTGGTTTCTTTACATAATCCCATATTTTTCAGAGGTTTTATTTATTCTTCTGCATTTTTTTGGTTATTTTTGTCTACCTGAGTTATTTTGGAGAACTGGTCTTCAAATTCTGAGATATTTCCTCAGCTTGGTCAATTCTGCTATTAACACTTGCAACGGTACTATGAAATTCTTGAAGCGAATTGAGTTTCCCAGCTCCGTCTATTCAGTTTCATTCTTTATTAAAACAGCCATTTCATCTTTTATCTTCTACACTGTTTCACCATATTTCTTAGATTCCTTGGATTAGGTTTTGACTCCCTCCTAAATATCAGTGATCTTTGTTTCTATCCATATTCTGAATTATATTTCTGACATTTCAGCCATTTTATCCTGGCTAAGAACCATTGCTGAGGACCTACTGTGGTTGTTTGGAGGTAAGAAGACACTCTGGCTTTTTGAGTTGCCAGAGTTCCCTTGCTAGTTCTTTCTCATCTGTGTGTGCTGACATTCCTTCAATCTGTGAAGTTTCTGTCCTTTGAATTTTTTTTTTTTTGCATTAATATTCTTTGGTGCTGCTGGCAGTTCAGTTGTGGCATAAGGTGGATTTAGTCGACTAGTTTTAATTCTAGTCTGCTGCTGGGTCTTGGACAAGCTCTCTCTGATTACTGTCTCCATGTCTGCATTTCTTTTGTTGGATGTTCTGGTCCATGGGACTCCCTCAGGCAAGGGCTGTAGTTGGCAGACAGGCCATATCCTTGCTGAATCAGCCCTTATCTGCTGTCTCAGTGCTTCTCAGGGGAACACAGGGTTGTGCCTGCCCACAGGATTCAGGCAGAGGCAGGATCACTGGGCTGGAATTTCTAGCAAGTGTGGCCCTTCTGCGTATGAGAGGTAGGGGCTGGGTGGAGTTGTTTGCCTTGCCATCTGGCTGTTTCTGGTACAACAGAAAGCTGTGCCCCTCAGCATATTCAGGCAGAAGTAGGATCTCTAGGCTGGAAGCTCTGTAGCCATTGCCCTACCTTGCTGCCAGCAGTTGGGGTGGCTGGGGTCACCCACCCTTCCATCCAGATGTTTTCCAGTACATCAGGAGGTTACACTCTCCACTGAGTTCATACAGAAATGGGACTGCTGGGCCAGAGCGACAGAGAAAGACAGGATAGAGTCTTTTCCAAGATGAAAACAGTTGCTGGCCCACTTTAACTCTAGTCTCATGGATAAAAGTGTGACCAAAGGGAGAAAAGATGAAAGTCAAAGAAGAAAAAGGTCATCTCTTTAATGTAATGGAATTAAGACACAGATGATACCCAAAAGATAAAATCCAATGAAAGGGAAAATGGTCCCTTCAATGTTTTTGACATTAATCCTTGGATAAAGAAGTAGAAAGAGGTCTTGATTTTGCTTTCCAAATGTGCATGAAAAATATCTGCAAAATCCTGATTGGCAAATTCAAGGTTCTGGAATTGAGTTTAAACTGACCCTCTGCTTCTTCTTTGTAAGCTTTTAAAATTTTCTTCAGAATGGATTTCTCACAAGAAAACGTTAAAGGATGATAGTGCTAGCTTTGTCAAAAAGGTCATCCACTCAATCCAAACATAATTTATAATGAGGACTCTGGGCACCTGCCCATCAAAAAGGAAAGTATCCCAGCAGCAACTCCCCTAATTCCCTGCACAGCTGTCAGCTTCCATTCCAGATGGTAATTACTGATGGATGCACTGACATGGACCAATCTAACTGGTACTCCAAACCTGTTCTTTTACTGAGAACTCATTAATGCCAATTATAATCTTTGATTAAGCCTGTGCTTGACAAATGGGCTTTATTGCAAGTATTCACTCCAGACATGAATTTACAACTAAAGGTTAGCATAATCAATACTCTGGACAGTATATTTTCAGAAACAGGATTTGCCAGAATACCTAGTGCAATGCAGCTGGTGGCATTCAATCTATCACAGCTGCCCACTAAGACTGAACCATGGCCATCCCGCATTAATCTCTCCCTGTTCTCAATCAGGAGTAGGGCTGCAGGAAATGAGATTGGCTGTTTAAGAAGACTGTTTAGAATTTCTCAAGAAAACGACCATTAGGATTTTCAACTAGAAAACAGAAAGTTTCCTTTCTTCTTCCATATTTGTCACAACATCAATTATGACCACATGGTAGAAGTAAGATGCAGAATCAATTTTTCCAGTCTCAGATAAGTAAGCATGGTTACAGAACTATCCATTTGCTCCTCTACTCTCGAAAGCCATTCCTTGGAGCAAGTTAAAAGGCTGGAAGGCTATGTACTGGTACCACATTAGCCTCATAGAACACTCTTCATTGAATTGCTCTTTAAAGACTATTATCAGAGGTTGTTACATGAAATAGTATTTGAAATCCACCTCTTCATCCTTTTGCAATGAGATCTCAGCTGGCTCAGAGCTGAGTCTCAAGTATGCTTGCATGTTAAGTTATAAATATTCTACTCTCAAGCCGTACCCCCTCTTCTCATTAGTTCAAAAGAGCCTCATGGGAATAAACTTTAAGCATGTTCACAATGAGGTTCAATTTTGCACAGACATACTGGATTGACTGTGAGGCACAAGATAGAGAAAATAGAATTCCTGAGAGAATGGCTCCATTTGAGAAATATGTCAGACCTGCTGAGGTATATGAAGCCCAAGGCTTGGGCCAGTGCCATAAGTATCAGTAAAGCTGAAGAGACTGTATCACTAGGGAACCAGTCACACTCCTGTGGGTCCTCCTCCTCCAAAAAGCAGGCCAGAAGAACATGAAATATTGGCCAGGATGGAAAGAAAGAGGGCAATGTGACTCCAAATGGAGAGACTCACCGCCAAGAGTACTTTGGATTCAAGGGTAGGTCGGCACCACCACGTGGGCAGCGCCCAAAGAGTGGCAGGAAGAAGGCAGTCCTGACATTTCTAAGGCACTGAGCAGCGTGAAACAGACAACAGAGAAGACAGAAAAGGCAAAAGTAAGCATGAGCAGTTAGGAGGCAGGAATGTAGCCAATAGAGAACTGCAGCTGAGATCTCCCACAGAGATGCAAGGAAGGAAAGACGAAGGTCCAGCAAGATGACATAGGAACAGACCCTTACAGTGTCCCGACCTGGAAATCAGAACAGAGAGGCCTGCAATTCAAGTAGGTTTTGTTTGGAAAATAACAGCCCCTGAGCCTATTGTGCATTTCACTATTCAGTATCCATTCTATAAAATGTGTGAAAAAAGACTTTTCAAAATTTAGTGCCAACAATATAAAAAATGTTGATACTCCTTACCACCACCTATTCTTCTTGACTACAAAACCAAGGGATTCATTAGATTTCCTTTCTGACTTGGATTCCAGGAAGCCAATAACTCCATTTGATATGGAGTTATAATAATCCCAATCCTTTGAATTAGCAGATCTCTACTTCTCTTTCTAGCTCATAATTTCTCTTTATGATACTATTAACTAATTTTGTTCCATGTGTCTTTTTGTTTTAAAAGCTGGCATGCAAGTAAATAAATATGATATCCTTACTGCATATATAACACTTATGGCAGCCTAAATTCCATCAAGATACAGTATCCTACTGTGTGCTGTAGATGGAATCAAGCAGATGATTCTACCTCAGTCCTCTCACTTAACCACCTACAAGGTTGTTAAAAGGATTAAAAGCCTATGTAAAAATATGTTGTGATCCTTAAAACACACTGCCCAAATGTTAAATGGTGCTCTTTTATGAAAAACATCTGGAAAATTTTTTCTATTTTGAGTTGTCTTTCTTACATTCCTGTCATAGGACTCGCTATTTGCCATAAAACTCAAGGCTGTGCAAAGACTGTAAACTAAAAGCTGGTGTTTAAAAATGCAAGTGTTTTCTGCATTTTAAAGAGGCATTATAAATTGTATTCAACCCTTAACACCTTAGCTCAAAATCACATATTGTTTAACCCTGCTAAGTGCTTTCTAAATGAAGGCAGATAATAGCAAGGCTGAAGACCGAGTGGCAGAGTAAAACCAATGACCAAATAACACAATTTTCATGATGCTCCTCAAAAGATGCCTGCCTCTATGGTATCTTCTGCTGACTGCTGAGTCCCTTCAAACAACTGGCAGGAGCCAGATGTCACCAATACACCTCTGGTCCCTGTTGAGAATGTATCCATTTAATCTTATATTCAGCATTTCTTAAGAGACAGACTGGTATGTAAAGAGCCACAAATGAGTTGTTCTTTGACCAAATCTGGACACCACAGCTCTGCAGAGGGCTATTTTTTAAATGTGTGTTGGAGTCTCCCAACTCCTACCTCACTATGAGCATCTTCGGTGTCTTTTCTTTGTCCAGCATTTAAAGCATCCAGCAAGTCTCCTCATGACCTGGCGTTGTTCTGAGTTTCTGAACCACACCTAGCCTTCTGTGAGGTCTGGTTTACACTGACTGGCCTTCTTTTCATTTCCAGAGCCTTCACTTAAGCTGTCCTCCTACCTGGGAGGCAATTTCCCCACTTTTTCTCTGGAAAGTCTGAAACCATGTCCCAGATTTCAGTTGAAAGCTTAGCCACTCCAGAAAATTATTTGGCCCTCAATTATGCCAGGTTCCCTGTGACATGGACTCAAACACCTTATAGCTCTTCTGCACAGCTCTCAACACGATCATGATTCAATAAGTACTTGGACGATGATACGTTTATGGCAGCATTACTAGAATGCACATTTTACAAGCATAAGGTCCACGTCTATCTCATTCATTACCATCTTCAGTGCCTTGTTTAGTGCTGTGCATATCTTGGGGACCTAATACATGCTAAATAAATAAAGGAAGGAAAGCCAAGCTGGGAATTACCTCCTAGTCAAGAGAGTGTGTTTAAATGTTGGTATTTGAAGCCTTTCAAAAGAAAAATATGGGTTGGAGGATAAAGAAACTAAGGAATCTGATTATCTTCAGGGTCCTCATACCTCATCTTCAGGTTTCATCTCGCATAATTGGGAAGGCTTCATATTCACTAATATCTTTAGACAAGGTTAAGCACTTTCTGCAACATGCTTCCATCGACCCATGTTCATACCACTATCACAGCCTTATCACGCTGCTGTCATGATTCACTTCCTTATTTGTTTCTCCTGAATTCCTTAAAGCAAGTTTCTAATTTCACTCATTTTTGTGTTGCTAGATCATGGCCCAGAACCTGGTATATAGTGTGCACTAAATAAATATTTTCTAAATGGCTGGATGAATGAATAACATTTCACTGATCTGATGAAAATAAAACAAATCTTATATCTATAGGTCAGGGATCTTGGACCAAGGAAGAAAAAATAGTTATATGATGAGTTTTAGGCTTACAAATACAACACCAGGAAGACCATGAGAATAGACACAGTCATGCTTATGCCAATGATATACCAGTAGTAAATCCTGGCCAAAAAATTTTGAGAAGTGCTCATATTCACGTGGTGTTTTGGCTGCCATGAAAGGAATAGATCTTTCTAAGACATACAGACGGTGCTTGATGGCTAGAAATCAACACCCATATATATGGTAGATAAATACGTTAAATTTATTCATATCTGTTTTGGCACCACACCATGGGTCACCCTACCTCAACCTCTTCCTCTCTTAATTTAAATCTTTAGACCTTATGCTTGCAATTTCAAAAGATGTGAATCTGTTTCTTTTTTCTTCTCCACCATACAGATTAACCAGTTTTTCAAATAAACAAGGCCTGCATTCTTGATTCTAGCCACATATCATGGCTATAAGAAAAAAAAAAAACAGAGAAAATGATGTGGCTAGCTCAACACAAACATATCACCCTCATGAGAAAGAATAGTGAATATGTTACCTAGCTAATATTGATAGCTGGTTATCATTGTCAATATACATAAGATGTGTACACATCAAAATGTTAAATACTAAACAACTCTTAAGGGCCCCAAATAAACGTATTGGCATCCAAATTAGGGAAACTGTTGCTTACAGTTTTTGTCTTGCTATGGGATTATTGTGATAGCCTCTCTATATTCTAAAGTAAGTAAAATCAAAGACAAAGACAACCCTGTGACAGGTACTGAGAGAGCAGCCATTAAAAATAGTCAAACTCTTAAGTCCTCTAACTCATTAATAAGAAAGCCCGTAAGTCTCATTTAGGCTAATTGTGCAAGTGTTGTGAGAGGGAATATCCCCTCATAGATCATTTAAAAATATTCCTTAAACGTTTAATGTTTATTACAACCTTTTATAATGATACCATTAAAGCAGAGTAAAGATAAAATTATTAATAACCATGGTAAGAAATTGTACATGTATCTTTATACCTACAATATATTTGCTAAATTAATTAGTTCTTTAGTTCATGACTATAATCATCATCTGAATTATATTATTTCATTCAAACAATGTTGCCTTCCAAATCATATTTGCCTTGAGTAGAAATTTGAATGTGTTGGTACTCTGAAAGGAGTTATGTTTACAGGGTTCTGTTTCCCAAATAATATTTCACTATCAGTGGACATTTAGAGTAGCTGCACATACCTATTCAAATTCTAATGAAACATAGACTAGAAACATTTAAATTTTCAGTAGAATATTATTTGGAGAAAAAAAAATCTTGCTTGGCTGATTGTATGCTATTGCTACATTTGCAAATAAATTATTCTTGGCTGCATAAAACTTCACACAACAAATTCTGCTTAGAAGATTAAATGACTTTGAAACAGATACTCAATAATGGAAAAGTCACTATTGCTTCATAAGAGCTACTTTTAAATTAATGGGTTATCAGAAGAAAATAAGAGCTTGATACAAATACCAAAGGTAAACAAAATTGGAAGAAAAGCTATTTGGCTTAAAACAAATGCAGAGAGAAGTATTCTGTCAATATCTAAATTGAAATGCTTTCTCTGTCCACAGTGCCTTTAAGTTTCTGGATTCTGGTGACAATTTGATTATATTTTTGGCATCTGGGGGATGCATTACAACTATTTGATTCTAATTTCTAGAAAATAGAAAATTTGCCACACTCTAACCTCCTCCATGCCAGGACACATACTAAATAAGTTACACATTTGTCCAATTAATTTACCTTTAAATCATTTATCATATTTTCCTGCTTTATTGTCCTGTTTCTCCATTAGAGTGTAAGCTCCCTAAGGTGAAAAAAAATTGTTTTATATACTCCTAGATCCTTAGCTTTTAAAACTTTTAAAACTACTGTAAAATACACAGTAGTACTTAGCAAATGTTTGTTAGATATCAAATAAATGAAGTGGGATGCAGTGGATTAAATGAACAGGTTACTACAACAGAAAGACATTAGATAAGGGGAGAGGAGTAGCTCCTGGAGAGTAAATTTAAGCATTTCAGGTATTTACCTAAAAATGAAATTTTATGGTATATGCAATCAACACTTGGATTTCACCAAATTACATAGTATCTTATACATACTGATTGCTGAGTGGTAAAAAGCACTACAATTTCTTTGATTCACTGCATATCCTGACCCTCTTGCTGCAGCCCACTCAAACTCAGAGTCCTATTGGAAAGAATTTCTGAAATTTCCCAAAAGGGAATATTAATCTAAGACCTGCCAGTGGTAAATAACTATAGGAAATTTAATGTAAAAGTGCTGGACTACACAAAGTAGTCAGAAAGGATTTTTATTGACTGACTCTTGTTCTTTTTCTAGAGAAAACTGAATTCAGACTTCTCCATGTAATGATGTCTTATAGGAACTCATAGAAGTAGAGAGGAGAATGGTAGCTACCAGAAACTGGGGGACGCAAGTGAATGGGGACATGGAGATGTTGATCCAAGGGTACAAAATTTCAGTTAGAAATGAAAAATAGGTTTTAATGGCCTATTGCACAGAGTGGTAACCATAATAAATAATAATGCATTATGTGTTTTAAAATGACTGAAGGATTGGATTTTAAACATTTTCACCACAAAGAAGATAAGTATTTGAGGTAATAGACTTCTTAGCTCGATTTCATCATCCTACAATGCAAACATATATCAAAACATCACATTGTACCTCATAAATATATGGTAAATATGAATGCTGCTTGTCAATGAAAAATAAAATTTTATAAATTTAATTTAATCTATTTAAAAGATTGTGACTTACACATGGAGCCAACTGTCCATTTGTTCATGTGTGGGTATTTAAAACGAAATTCCTGAAGGGAAAAATTTAACCTAATTTTGGCCTCTGTACCTGCCACAAAGAGCATTCGCTGTGCTTGGGCTCAGTGTACAGCAGCAATAATGTATTGAAATAACTGAACCAATTGGACCGGATAGAAACATTCCATGGAGTTATTCTGGTCTGGCAGAGAGACAGATCATGGTCTATAAATAATATGCCTCCCTCAACCACTAACTGATGGAGTGGCCTTGATCAAATGTTTCAGTGTTTGGGTCTTAACAAGATTGTAGGACAAGATGATCTTTCAGAATCTTTCTAGGGTTAATTTTCTGGGGTCCCTAAAAATCCACAGGGCAGAACTGATTTCGTGAGGCATCCCTAGTCTGTAGAATAAATAAGATACAAAAAATAAGACTGACAAAGTAGAAAGTGAGTAAGTGGTTCTCTGATAAATATAAGTGGTATAAAAAAGGCTTTCTAGACATCCTGGCAAAAATGGGTCTTTTTTCTAAATAGCAATTTTCTATTTCTAAAATAGATATCTGTATGATTTAGTTCACCTCCCTACCTCAATCTGCCTGTGCAGACTTTACTTAAATTAACTTAAGTGGATATGTTGGGGACAGAATGAGGAGAAAAGGATTTAAATGAAAGCCATAGAGGACATATGTTTCGCAATTATTAGACAAGGTTTTGGTGATGTTCTCCATCCACAAATTCTCTCAGTTTATTCTTGTTTTCAAGGAGTAATCTGCGCATAAATAACTTGAGCAGTTCCAGCATGACACTAATAGCTCCATGTTCATGTCTCTGCAACTCTGATTTGCATGCACGTTTATACCTTCCAAAAAGGGCCGATTATTTCCCATGGAAGATTCTGACACTTGGAAACATTTGAATGAAAAGAGAAAATAACAGGAATTTGGAATATCGCTTATTTTGCAAACATGTGATTTGTCAAATCCCCCCAAATAAGCTAAATGACAGTCCAGAAGGATACAGGGTATTTCAATTGTCACCAAGCATTGTTTAGAAGATTAGACAGCTCCTGGTAGTAAGATTGACCTTTTAAATCACATCACGTTAAAGTAACAGGACAGATAACGTTATATTACAATTTATTTTCTCATCTTTTTTTTTTTTCCACATAGCTTTCACTGTTGAAATACTTTGACTATTCCTGTTGAAATTGTCTGTGTTCTCACAAACCAAAGCATATCTCTGTGCTTCATACAGCATCACACCATGCTTTACGCCACCAATCCTGTCTTCTGTTTCCTCAAACAAAAACAAGTGGATGACGCAGGATGAAAGATACCTATAGATGCTCCATTTTCTAAATTTTCTACCGTCTCAGGGAAATACTTAAAAAGTGATACTCCTACCATTGTTTGCTCTTCTGAAATGTTTTTCTGATTTATCATATTGGAGTAGGAATAAGGAGTTAAAAGGCTTCTAAAAGCCATCAATAGGTACGCTGGTCTGATTAGGATATTTTATCCAGAAGGCCATACGTAATCAGGTTTCTAGCATTCTTTCCCTCATCTGGTAAAATCCAGTCACACAGGATAATTAGCTGCTTCTTACCTCAAGGCTTTCCTCCAGATGTTTCCTGTCTGGACTTTTCCCCAAAAATGGTCATGTTATTCCTTTCTCTCATCTTTTAGGTTTCTGATGAAATGCTGACTCCCCAGAAAAGCCTTCTTTGACCACTCTATAAAGTTTCACATCCTTTCAACCCAAAATACTATTTTTCTAGTTTAGTTTTCCTCAAAGCACTAATAGTCTGAATTTTTAAATAGACTTTATTTTTTAGAGCAGTTTTCAGTTCACAGTAAAACTGAGCAGAAGGTACCCAGATTTCTAATATACTCCCTGTCTGCACAAATATACAGTTTCTTCTATTTTCAACATTCCCTACAACAGCTATTCATTTGTTATAATTGATGAACCTACATTGATACATCATAATTACCCAGAGTCTACAGTTGACACTAGGATTCATTCTTGGGGTTGTACATTCTATGGGTTTGCACAAATTCATAATGGCATGTATCCACCATTATAGTATCATACAGAGAAGTTTTACTGCACTAAAAATCCTCTGTGTTCAGCCAATGCATCCTCCCTTTCTGCTAATCCCTGGCAACCACTGATCTTTTTACTGTCTTCACAGTTTTGCCTTTTCTGTAATGTCAACTAATTGGAATAATACAGTATGTAGCTTTTTCAGATTGACTTCTTTGACTTAGTAATATACATTTATGTCTTCTCCATATCTTTTCATGGCTTGGTAGCTCATTTCTTTTTAGCACTGAATAATATTTCATTGTCTGGATGAACCACATTTTATCTGTCCACTCACCTGCAACATACATCTTGATTGCTTTATGAATGAAGCTACTATAAACATTCTCTTGTAAGTTTTCACGTGAAATAAGTTTTCAGCTTCTTTGGGTAAAATAATAACGAGCCACATTGCTTAATCATATGATATAATTAAGTTTGGTTTTGTAAGAAGCCACCACCATAAATTAACAAGAGTTCCTGTTGCTCCACATTCTAACTGTCATTCAAAGCTGTCAATGCTGTCTGAAATTTTATTACTTGGTTATTTGTTTTATTTGTTTATATATTCATTGCCTGTCTTCCCCAACTGGAACGTGAGTTTCTTGAGGATAATAACTTTGTCTGTCTTATCCAAATCTATGTTTTCAACAACTAGTCCAATGCCTAGAATGTACGTGGTACTATTAACAAATATTAAATGATTGAATGTTTTAAATGATGGATGCTCAAAATAGTGTTAGAGCTCTAAAGTCACCAACTTTTCAGTTGGTTGAAAAATAGGGAGGGAGAATGGCAAAATGCCAGTTTTTAGCTCCAAAATGGTACACCTAACTTCAGTTAATGTTTTCAGTTTGGCATCTTCAAGACATCTCAAAGTCACTATGTCCAAACCAAACTGATGCATTTAAGCCCGTACCCCACATCATTGTAAATGGCACCGCACCTAATGCCTTAGAAATGCCAAACCCTGAACATCATCCTTAACTTTCTCCTCCCCCTAATACATACTTTGTATGTCTAAAAGATCATTTACTCCTGATCTCTCATGGCCTTTACACATACAGTTCCCTCTCATATAAAAGTTATTTTCTTTTTGGATTTCATTTTCTTCGAATTTTTATTTATCTTTTATTCCCATTGAAAATATGCGGTCACCCATAACAGATTTTTATTTCTCAAGAATAGGCTTTCTTTTCTGGCTAAGCTTATTCTTTCAATGGTAAGGTTTTAATGCAGTCTTTCTTTTTAAAAATTATTTAATTTTTATTTTAAGTTCAGGGGTACATGTGCAGGTTTGTTTTATAGGGAAGCTGGTGTCATGGAGGGGTTGTTGTATAGATCATCTCATCACCCAAGTATTAAGCCTAGTACCCATTAGTTATTTTTCCTGATCATCTCCCTCTTCTCACCCTCAACCCTCCAATAGGCCCCAGTGTGTGTTGTTCCCCTCTATGTGTCCATGTATTCTCATCATTGAGCTCCCACTTATAAGTGAGAACATATAGTATTTGGGATTTCTGTTCCTGTGTTAATTTGCTAAAGTTAACGGCATTTAGCTCCATCCATGTTCCTGTAATGAACATGATTTTGTTCTTTAAAAAAAATCTATTTTAAGTTCTGGAATACATATGTAGAATGTGCAGGTTTGTTACATAGGCATACATGTGACACAGTAGTTTGCTGCACCTATTGACCCATCTTCTAAGTTCCCTTCCCTGGCCCCCCAACACCCAACAGGCCCTGGTGTGTGTTGTTTCCCTCACTGTGTCCAAGTGTTCTCATTGCTTAAATCCCACTTACGAGTGAGACCATGTGGTGTTTGGTTTCCTGTTTGTGTTAGTTTGCTGAGAATGATGGCTTCCAGCTTCATCCATATTCCTGCAAAGGGCATGATCTCATTCCTTTCCATGGCTGTGTAGTATTCCATGGTGTATATGTACCACATTTTCTTTATCCAGTTTATCACTGTTGAGCATTTCAGTTGGTCTCATGACTTTGCTATTGCAAATAGCGCTGCACTAAACATATGTGTGAATGTGTCTTTATAGTATAATGATGTATATTACTTTGGATATATACCCAGTAATGAGATTGCTGGGTCAAAAAATATTTCTGATTCTAGATCCTTGAGGAATCACCATACTGTCTTCCACAATGGTTGAACTAATTTACATTCCCACCAACAGTGTAAAAGTGATAAAAATGTTCCTATCTCTCCACAGCTTCACCAGTATCTATCATTTCTTGACTTTTTAATAATTGCCATTCTGTCTGGCATGAGATAGTATCTTATCATGGTTTTGATTTCCATTCCTCTAATGACCAGTGATGTTGAGCTTTTCTTCACATGTTTGTTGGCCGCATGTCTTCTTTTGAGAAGTGTCTGTTCATATCCTTTGCCCACATTTTAATGGGTTTTTTTTTATGTGAATTTGTTTTCTTGTAATTTTTTTTCTTGTAAATTCTGAATATAAGACCTTTGTCAGATAGATAAATGGCAAAACTTTTCTCCCATTCTGTGGCTGTCTGTTCACTCTGATGCTGGTTTCTTTTGCTGAACAGAAACTCTTTAGTTTATTTAGATCCCATTTGTCAATTTTGACTTTTGTTGCAATTGCTTTTGGAGTTTTAGTCATGAAGTCTTTGCCCATGCCTATGTCCTGAATGGTATTGCCAAGGTTTCCTTCTAGGGTTTTTTTAGTTTGGGGTTTTACATTAAGTCTTTATCCATCTTGAGTTAATTTTTGCATAGGGTGTAAGGAAGGGGTCTAGCTTTAGTTTTCTGCATATGGCTAGCCCGTTTTCCCAGCACAATTTATTGAATAGGAGATCCTTCCCCATTGCTTGTTTTTGTCAGGTTTGTCAAAGATCAGATGGTTGTAGAAGTGTGGTAATATTTCTGAGGTCTCTGTTCTGTTTCATTGGTCTATATGTCTGTACCATGCCGTTTTGGTTACTGCATCCTTGTAGTACAGTTTGAAGTCAGGTAGCATGATGCCTCCAGCTTTGTTCTTTTTTCTTAGAATTCTCTTGGCTATACGGGGTCTTCTTTGATTCCGTATGAAATTTAAAGTCGTTTTTCCTAATTCTGTGATGAATGTTAATGGTAGTTTAATGGGAATGCATTGAATCTATAAATTAGTTTGGGAAATATGACCATTTACATGATATTGATTCTTCCTATCCATGAGGATGGAATGTTTCCTCATTTGTTTCCTCTCTTATCTCCTTGAGCAGTGGTGTGTAGTTCTCCTTCAAGAGGTCCTTCAGATCCTTGTTAGATGTATTCCTAAGTATTTTATTCTCTTTGTAGCAATTGTGAATGGGAGTTTATTCATGATTTGGTTATCTGCTTGTCTATTGTTGGTATAAAGGAATGCTTGTGATTTTTGCACATTGATTTTGAATCTTTAGACTTTGCTGAAGTTGCTTATCAGTTTAAGGAATTTTGGAACTGAGATAGGGTTTTCTAAATATACAATCATGTCATCTGCAAACAGAGACAATTTGACATCCTCTCTGACTATCCAAATACCCTTTATTTCTTTCTCTTGCCCGATTGCTGTGGCCAGAACTTCCAACACTGTGTTGAATAGGAGTGGTGAGAGAGGGCAGCCTTGTCTTGGGCCAGTTTTCAAAGGCAATGCTTCCAGTTTTTGTCCATTCAATATGATATTGGCTGTGTGTTTGTCATAAATAGCTCTTATTATTTTAAAATATCTTCCATCAATACCTAGTTTATTGAGAGTTTTTAACATGAAGGGATATTGAATTTTATGAAAGGTCTTTTCTGCATCTATTGAGATAATCATGTGTTTTGTGTCTTGGTTCTATTTATGTGATGGATTACATTTATTGACTACTGTATGTTGAACCAGTCTTGCATCCCAGGAATGAAGCCGACTTATCATGGTGGATTACATTTTTGATGTGCCGCTGGATTTGGTTGCCAGTATTTTATTGAGGATTTTCATACCAGTGTTCATCAGGAATATTGGGCTAAAATTTTCTTTTTTTGTTGTGTCTCTTCCCGGTTTTGGTATCAGGATGATGCTGGCTTCATAAAATGAGTTAGGGAGGAGTCCCTTCTTTTCAACCATTTGGAATAGTTTCAGAAGGAATGGTATCAGCTCCTCCTTGTACCTCTGATAGAATTCAGCTGTGAATCCATCTTTGCATAGAGATGGTTATAGCCTCTCTGATGGTAGTTTGTATCTTTGTGGGGTCAGTGGTGATAGCCCTGTTATCATTTTTTATTGTGTCTATTTGATTCTTCTCTCTTTTCTTCTTTATTAGTCTAGCTAGTGGTCTATTTTGTTATTTTTTTTTTTAAGAAAAACAGCTCCTGGATTCATTGATTTTTGAAGACCTTTTTTTGTCTCTGTCTCCTTCAATTCTGCTCTTGGTTATTTCTTATCTTCTGCTGGCTTTTGGATTAGTTTGTTCTTGCCTCTCTAGCTCTTTTAATTGTGATGTTAGTGTGCCAATTAGAGATCTTTCTAGTTTCTCATTTGGGCATTTAGTGCTATAAATTTCCCTCTTAACACTGTTTTAGCTGTGTCCCAGATATTCTGGAATGTTGTCTCTTTGTTCTCATTGGTATCAAAGAACTTACTGATTTCTGCCTTAATTTCATAATTTACTCAGGAGTCATTCAGGAGCAGGTTGTTCAATTTCCATGTAATTGGTTTTGAATGAGTTTCTTAATCCTGGGTTCTAATTTTATTGCACTGTAGTCTAAGAGACTGTTTGTTATAGTTTCAGTTCTTTTGCATTTGCTGAGGAGTGTTTTACTTCCAATTATGTGGTCAATTTTAGAACAAGTGCCATGTCGCATTGAGAAGAATATCCTTGTTCATTTTCTGTCTAATATTGCAGTGGGGTGTTAAAATCTCCCACTATTTTTGTGTGGGAGTCTAAGTCTCTTTGTAGGTCTCTAAGACATTATTTTATGTATCTGGGTGCTCCTGTATTGCATGCATATATATTTAGAATAATTAACTCTTCTTGGTGAATTGTTCCCTTTACCATTATGTAATGCCCTTCTTTGTCTTTCTTGATCTTTGTTGGTTTAAAGTCTGTTTTGTCAGACAGTAGGATTGCAACACCTGCTTTCTTTTGCTTTTCATTTGCTTGGTAAATTCTCCTCCATCCCTTTATTTTGAGCCTAGGTATGGCTTTGCATGTGGGATGAGTCTCCTGAATACAGCATACCAATGGGTCTTGACTCTTAATTTACCAGTCTGTACCTTTTAATTGGGGCATTTAGCTCATTTACATAAGATTATATATTATTATTATATTAATATATATTTATATATTATAACATATATAAATATAATAACTTTATATTAATAAAGTTAGTGTCATTATGTGTGAATTTGATCCTGTCATCATGATGCCATCCGGTTATTTTTCACACTAGTTGATGCAGTTTCTTCATCGTGTCATTGGTCTTTATATTTTGGTGTGGTTTTGCAATGGCTGGTGCTGGTTTTTCCTTTCCATATTTAGTGCCTCTTTCAGGAGCTCTTGCAAGGTAGGCCTGGTGGTAACAAAATCCCTCAGCATTTGCTTGTCTGAGAAGGATTTTATTTTTCCATCACTTATGAAGCTCAGTTTGGCTGGATATGAAATTCTGGGTTGAAAATTATTTTTTAAGAATGTTGAATATTGGTTTCCAATCTCTTCTGGCTTGTAGAGTTTCTGCTGAGAGGTCTGCTGTTAGTCTGATTGGCTTCCCTTTGGAGGTCACCTGGCCTTTCTCTCTGGCTATCCTTAACAGTTTTTCCTTCATTTTGACATTAGAGAATCTGATAATTATGTATCTTGAGTTGATCTTCTTATGGAGTATCTTAGTGGTTTTCTCTGTATTTCTTGCATTTTCAGGTTGGCTTGTCTTGCTAGGTTGGGGAAGTTCTCCTGGATAATATCCTGAAGTTTATTTTCCAGCTTGTTTCCATTCTCCTCCAGTCAATCACAGGTTTGGTCTTTTTATGAAGTCTCATATTTCTTGGAGACTTTGTTTGTTCCTTTTCATTCTTTTTTCTCTAATCTTGTCTGCATGCCTTATTTCAGCAAGGTGGCTTTCAAACTCTGATATCCTTTCTTCCACTTAGTCAATTTGGCTTTTGATACTTGTATATGCTTCATGAAGTTCTTCTTCTGTGTTTTTCGGCTCCATCGGGTCATTTATGTTCCTCTCTAAACTGGTTATTCTACTTATCATCTCCTCTATCCTTTTATTAAGGTTCTTAGCTTCTTTGCGCTGGGTGATAACATGCTACTTTAGCTCAACGTTGTTTTTTATTACTCATCTTCTGAAGCCTACTTCATTCAATTCATTCATTTCATCCTCCATCCAGTTCTGTCCCCTTGCTGGAGAGACACTATGATCATTTGGAGGAGAAGAGGCACTCTGGCCTTTTGGGTTTTCAGCATATTTTTGTTCTTTCTCATCTTTGTGAGTTTGTCTAGTTTCAATCTGAGTCTGCTGACCCTTGAATGGAGTTTTTGTGGGGGCTTTTATTTTATTGTCACTTTCTGCTTGTTTGTTTTCCTTTCAATAGTCATGTCCCACTTCTGTAGGACTGTTGTGGTTTGCTGGCGGTTCACTTCAGGACCTCTTCATCTGGTTTGCATCTGCACCTGGAGATGTCACTCAAGGAGGCTGGATAATAGCAAAGATGAGTGCCTGATCCTTCTTCTGGGATCTCTAACCTCAAGGGGCACCAATCTGATGCCAGTAGGATCATTTCTGTATAGTGTCTGACAATCCTTGTTGGAGGGTCTCACCGAGTGTCCAGGGGAATAGGACCCATTTAACGAAGCACTTTGACTGTCCCTTGGTGGAGAGGGTGTGCTTCGCTGGGGAGAAACCCACTCATCTGGGCTTCCCAGATTCCTCAGAACTAGAAGGAGGAAAGACTAAGTCTGCTGATCTGCAGAGACCAGGGCCAGCTGTCTCCCTAGGGACTCATGCCCAGGGAGATCTGGGTTCTGTCCCTGAGCCTCTAGCTAGAGTTACTGGAGTTCCTGCCAGGAAGGCCCGTGCAGTGAGGAAGGATGAGTCATAGTCAGGCCTGAAGATGCACTCTGGCTGCAATCTGCCACAACTGGTTTGGTGGGCTGTTGGCGACACGTCTTGGGACCAAGCCATCCAGCCCCCTGGCTCCAGCAGGGGAAAAGCACAGCCTGCAGCTATAGAGATGCATGCCCGTCTTCCCCAACCCAGGAAGCTAAGTGTGTTAGGCAGCTGTGAGTCCCAGTGCTGGATGCTATATTGAATAGAAGTGGTGAAAGAGGGCATTCTTTTCTTGTGCCAGTTTTCAGTGAAATGCTTCCAGCTTTTGCCACTCAGTGTGATATGGGCTGTGGGTTTGTCACTGATAGCTCTTATTATTTTGAGGTATTTGCCTTTAATATCCAGTTATTAAAAGTTTTTAACATGCAGTATTGTTAAAATTTATCAAAAGGCTTTTCTGCATGTATTGTGATAATCATGTATTTTTGTCCTTAATTCTGTTTATGTGATGAATCACATTTATTGATTTGTGTATGTTGAACTATCTTTGGATTCCAGGGATAAAGCCTACTTGATCATGATGGATAAGCTCTTTGATGTGCTGTTGGATTTAGTTTGCCAGTACTTCATTGAGGATTTTTGCATCAAAGTTGGTCAAGAATATTGGCCTAAAGTTTTCTCCTTTTTTGTTGTCTCTTTGCCAGGTTTTGATATCAGAATGATGCTGACCTCATAGAATGAGATGGGGAGGAGTCTCTCCTCCTCAATTTTTTTGGAATTGTTTCAGCAAGAATTGTACCAGCTCTTCTTTGTACATCTGGTTGAATTCAGCTGTGAATCCATCTGTTCCTGGGCTTTTTTTAGTTGATAGGCTATTACTGACTCAATTTCAGAGCTAGTTATTGGTCTGTTTAGGGATTCAATTCTTCCTAGTTCAATCTTAAGACTGAACAACAAGAAGATTTAACTATTGTAAATATATATGCAACCAACACAGGAGCACCCAGATTCATAAAGCAAGTTCTTAGAGACCTTAAAAAAGACTTAGACTTGCACACAATACTAGTGGGAGACTTTAATTCCCCACTGACAGTAGTAGGCAGATCACAAAGATATTCAGGACCTGAACTCAGCACTGGATCAAATTCTTGTTGTATGTGTCCAGGAATTTATCCATTTCTTCCAGATTTTTTATTTTGTGTGCATAGATGTTAATATTCTCTGATGAGGTTGTTTGTATTTCTGTAGGATCAATGGTAATATCCCCCTTGTTTCTGATTGTGTTTATTTGAATCTTCTCTTTTCTTCTTTATTAGTCTAGCTAGCAGTCTATCTATTTTATAATTTTTTTGAAAGACAGGCATCTGGGTTTGTGGATGTTTTTAATGTTTTTTTTTCCTCCCTTAATCTCTTTTAGTTCATTTCTGATTTTGGTTATTTCTTGTTTCTGCTAGTTGTGGTTGTGTTTGCTCTTGCTTCTCTAGTTCTTTTAATTGTGATATTAGGTTGTTAACATGAGATCTTTCTAACTTTTGATGTGGGCATTTAGTGCTATAAATTTCCCTCTTAACACTGCCTTAGATGTGTCCCAGAGATTCTGGTATGATGTATCTTTGTTCTCATTAGTTTGAAAGAACTTATTGATTTCTGCTTTAATTTCATTATTTACCTAAAACTCATTCAAGAGAAAGTTGTTCAATTTCCATGTAATTGCATAGTTTTAAGTAAATTTATTATTCTTGATTTCTAACTTGATTGCACTGTTGTCTGACAGATTGATTGTTATTCTTTCAATTCTTTTGCATTGGCTCTGAAATGTTTTACTTCCAATTATGTGATCAATTTTAGAGTCTGTTCAGATAAGAAGAATGTATGTTCTGTTGGCTTTTGGTAAAGAGTTCTGTAGATGTTTACCAGGTCCATTTGATCCAGTGCTGAGTTCAGGTCCTGAATATCTTTGTGATCTGTCTACTACTGTCAGTGGGGAATTAAAATCTCCCACTACTACTGTGTACGAGTCTAAGTCTTTTTTAAGGTCTCTAAGAACTTGCTTTATGAATCTGGGTGCTCCTGTGTTGGTTGAATATATATTTAAGATAGTTAAATCTTCTTGTTGTGTTAAACACTTTACTGTTACGCAATGTCCTTCTTTGTCTTTTTTAAATCTTTGTTCACTTAAAGCCTGTTTTATCAGAAACTAGGATTGCAACCCCTGCTTTTTTTCTGTTTTCTGTTTGCTTGGTAAATTTTTCTCCATCCCTTTATTTTGAGCCTATGTGTGTCATTTCACCCATCAAGCAATGGGTCTGTTGAAAGCAGCATACCCATAGGTCTTGGAACTTTATTCCACTTGCCACTCTGTGTCTTTTAATTGGGAAATTTAGCCCATTTATATTCAAGACTAGTATTGATATGTGTGGATTTGATCCTGTCATCATGATGTTGGCTGGTTATTTTGCAGACTTGTTTATGTGGTTGCTTTATAGTATCACTGGTCTTTCTTCAAGAACTCTTCTAAGGCAGTTCTGGTGACAACAAATTCCCTCAGCATTTGCTTGTCTGAAAAGGATGTTATTTCTCCTTCATTTATGAAGCTTAGTTTGACCAGATATAAAATCTGGATTGGAATTTCTTTTAGAATGTTGGCTATAGGCTCCCAATCTCTTCTGGCTTCCAGGGTTTCAGCTGAGTGGTCTGCTGTTAGTCTGATGAGCTTCCCTTTGCAAATGACCTGACCTTTTTCTCTAGCTGCCTTTAACATTGTTTTCTTTCATTTCAGCCTTAGAAAATTTGCTGATTGTGTGTCTTGGGGAGGACCTTTTTTGAAGTATCTTACAGAGTTCTCTGAATTTCCTGAATTTGAATGTTGGACTCTCTATCTAAGTTGGGGAATTTCTCATGGATGATATCTTGAAATATGTTTTCCAAGTTGGTTTCATTCTCCCCATCTCTTTCAGAGACACCAATGAATCATAGATTTGGTATCTTTACATAATCTCACATTTCTCAGAGATTTTGTTCATTTCTTGTCATTCTCTTTTCTCTATTCTTGTCTGACTGTTTTATTTCAGAAAGCCAGTATTCAAACTCTGAGATTCTTTTCTTTGCTTGGTCTGTTCTGCTACTAATACTTGTAATTGCATTATGAAATTCTTGTAGTGTTTTTTGGCTCTATTGGGTCAGTTACATTATTTTCTGTACTGGCTATTTTGTCAGTTTCTGCATTGTTTTATTATACTTTTTAGCTTCCTTGGATTGGGTTCCAAGGTACTCCCGTAGTTCAATGATCTTCATTTCTATTCATATTTTGAGTTATATTTCTGTCATTTCAGCCATCTCAGCCTGGTTCAGAAGCCTTGCTAGAGAGGTGATGTGCTTATTTGAAGAAAAGAGGATGTTCTGGCTTTTTAAGTTGTCAGGGTTCCTTTGCTGATTCTTTTCATCTTTGTGGGCTTATCTACCTTCAATCTTTGAGAGTGTCAACCTTTAGATTTTTTTCTTTTTTTTTCTATTAGATGAATTTGAGGGTTTGATTGTGGTATAAGGTTGATTCAGCCAACTGGATTTATTTCTGGAAGATTTTAGGGGGCCAATGCACAGCCCCCAAATCCTGAACTGCATGCTTTAATTCTGGAAGATTTGTACTGGGTCCAAACTTTGTTTTCTGGTTTCTTAATGATAGGAATCCACTTCACTGGGGAAGGGGCCAAGAAGGTGCTCCCAGATTGCTGATCACTGTACTCCAATGGGTGGTGTCAGTCAAAGTGTTTCATAGTGCAGTGACAGTGGATCTAGTCTCATAGTAGCAGCTGTGGCAGAGTCCTAGCAGGTGCTGGGCTACCTGACTCCCTGACAGTGTTCACCACAATGGCAGAGGCAATGCAGCTGGAGTAGAGTGTGAGGGACTCCTTCTGGTGACTACATGCATGGTTGTACTGGAGGTGGTGTTGGCTTGGAGGTAGGGTGCTTGTGGGCACAGTTCTAGATGGCTTCTCTGTTCCCAGCAAGCAAGAGTACTCACTCAGGGTGAGGGATGATCCACTGTTCTCTGTGTAATGTTAACACAAGGGTATGGTGCTGGTGGTGGCAGAGATTGCTGGCTCTGTGCTCACCAAGGCTTCACCTGAAATGGAATTTGGAGCAGGGAGCAGGGATGGAGTGTAGACATACACACATACCACACAGATATACAGACAGCAAAGCAATCTGGGGAGTTGCTGTGGGCTAAGGGGAAGCTGCGGCATAAGGAGGGAGCATGAAGGCTGGTACATGGCCACAGGAGCCAACCCACAGGAGCTCTGCAAGTCAGGCATGTTTTATGAATGCAGAAGCTATGGTGTAGGGCCTGAGAGCACTCAAGACTGCCCTTCAAGCAAGCATGTCCAGACTAGGGCCCCAGGAGAGACCAGCAGACCAACAGGTGGTCAGATCAGACCAGTCATGTCTGATGGGCAAGACTATACTACAGAGTTCAGGTCCAACAGTTCCTCTAGGGCTGAAGCCTATGGGAGCAAGTCAATGCTAGCGGCACGGCCATTTCTGGCCATGGTCTACTACAGATGCTCCTGCACCAAACCCTCTGGGCTCCACATCAGCTGCCTTGCTGCCCCTACTACTTCTCTAGGCTGCTCTCCCTGCTAATTTAAGTGTCCATGGTGGTTGAGGGGTCTCCTCCTACCAGGGTTCCAGAGGCCCATGGCAACAGCGGATTGCTCCTTGCCAGTTCAACTCAACTATTCCACCAGAGCCACTCAGGGCCAGAAATAAGTCCCAGTATTTGGTAGCCCCATGCAGGGTTCCCAGCTTTCTCCCCCTTCAGCCCAGCTTTTATGTCTTTCCTTTTTCCACTCTTGGTGCCTTCCCTCTGAAGATCTGCTAGGAGCATGCCAGCTCTCACTGTCCCTTGATGGGAGCTGTTTCACCTGGCTGCTCTAATTGGCCATCTTATCCTCCTCCAAAAGCTATTTTCTTAATGCCGCCATATGGCCTGATTATCTTAAAGTTTCAGCTCAAATACAACTTCTCAACAAAGTCTTCTGTAGTTTCCACTCTAAATCAGTACTTCCGATTTTACACACTCATAGTTAGTATGTTTTATTACATGTTACATATTTTTCATTTTTTTACAGAATATCATTTTTATTTTAGTAACTATGGGTTTGCTCTTTAGACTTCTTCCAGTTTTTACAGTAGAGCTATTTTTGGATTCTCTCACTATAATGGCATTAAATACGTTTCAGTTAAATGAAAGAAAGGATGAATGAATGGATGAATATGAGATCTTTGAAGGCTTTCATGAGCCTTTCTTTTTCTTTGCCCCTACAAATGCCTAAAACATTGTCATTCATAACAAAGGATCTTGGTAAGTGTTATATAAATAAAATAAATCCAATCAGTGACCTAAAAACTATGGGACACAGTTTTTATGCATGTTCTAGAATAACAAAACTATTATTAGTTCCATGGGACATAATAAAATAGTTATTAATTTTTAAAAGAATGATCCACTGGAAATTCTGGTTCGTCATAGCAGTGTATTTTGCATAGAATTCACCTTTTCAACCAAAAACTACAAATTCTGAACAAGT
The DNA here is from genome assembly GCF_047675955.1 of Chlorocebus sabaeus. Taxonomy (NCBI): domain Eukaryota; kingdom Metazoa; phylum Chordata; class Mammalia; order Primates; family Cercopithecidae; genus Chlorocebus; species Chlorocebus sabaeus. Next base: position 36,792,231 of record NC_132926.1, on the reverse strand, counting down.
TGTCCCTAAAAAAACAATAATTTAAAGGCCCTAAGAGTGATTAAATATAGGCAAAGTTAAATAAATTCAACGCTTAAAAGACTGAAACCAGAGTCAGGTCCATGTTTATGCATCTATCCCATGCAGGTCACTTTCCATCAAAACATCTGAAACTCAAGCAAAAAAATGCAGTCTTTCTGAATTAAATTGTGAGATAAAAAAGTTCAGAACTGTCAGAGAGGCTTGAAAATGAGGATGGAAATCCTGAAAAGAGAATGGCACAGAGTGGGGAGCCCCAAAAATCTACATATTGGGTTGGTGTAAAAGTAAATGTGGTTTTTTGTTATTATTTTCAATGGCAAAAAACACAATTACTTTTTCACCAACCTAAAACAAACTTTAATCCTCAGTTGATATCTGTATTTTGTATGTGTGGATGACATTAAATGAAGTTCAGTGGAAATCAACAGCCAAAAACTTGAAAAATTTAGAAGGTATTTTAGCTGCTACTCACCATAGAGGAGAAAAAGTTGGGTCCCAATAACATAAAGAGCCTTGGTATTTGAAACTTCAGAGTCTTCCATTGAAACTCAAAAATGGCCATACCTCAGAAGTAAATGCTATGATCCAGAACTGATTCTTCTACGAACAAAACAATACATTCTTATAAGAGTAAGATAAGAATACCACAAGTTCAAGATAATCAACCTCCCATAACAAAAATCATTCTACAGAGAAGCATAACAGAACATATTATCTCTGCAAAGAATCATCTATTGTGTTCATTAAATTTTAAGACACAGCTTTTGAAACCCAGAAAACTGGAATGCATAATCAAGTGGGAAAAAATCTACTGAAATAGACCCTGAGATTACTTAGTTTTGTTTTGTTTTTTAATTTAGCAGGAAAATGACTTTAAATATGTTGAATAACTTTAAAGTAGGGGGTAGTCATAATTAAAACAAAAGGATGAATGGGAAATCTCAGAAGAGAAATTGAGACCCTTAAAAACTAGAAATTCTAAAACTTAAAAACTGTACCAGAAATGTAAACGTCACTGGAGGAATTATCAACAAATGAGACACAGCACAGAAAGGTTAAGTTAACTTGAAGACAGAGCAATATAAAGTATACAAGCTAAAGAACAGATAGTAAAAGACTGAAAAAAGATTAACACATCTTCAGTAACCTGTGTGCATAATGTCAAGCAGTCTAGCATACATATAATTGAAGTTCCAAAAAAATAAAAGTGATAATAGAACAAGAATAGTTAATCAATTAATAGATCAAATGTTTCCAAATTTGTTGGAAAAATATTAATTTTGAGGTTCAAAAATCCCAGCAAATGATAAACATTTTATAGTAAAATTTCTGAAAAGGATAATAAGAAAATCTTGACAGAAGTCAGAGAATAATACATTATATACAAGATAATAAGAAAAATAGCAGATAACTTTTTGTCAAAATGGTCTTTTAGGTAAAAGTGTGAATATTAAATATCCATCCAGCGTATTTTCTAGCAAAAATATCTTTTGAAAATGAAAGATAAGACAAAGATATTTTCTAGTACACAAAATCAGAGAATTCATTACCAGCAGACCCATACTATGAAAAATCCTGTCTCTTAAGGATCTCTTATAAGGCTTGTCTAGTGGTAACACATTCCCTTAGCTTTTACTTGTCTGGAAAATATTTTATTTCTCCTTCAAACCTCAGCATCACTCAATATACCCATGTAACAATCCTGTACATGTATCCCCAGAATCTAAAATAAAAAATTGAAATTTAAAAAATAAAATAATATAAAAAATGAAATACTTAGTGTAAACTTTACCAAAATATATAACAATGATCTATATTAAAACCTCTGAAACACTACTGAGATAATTATAAAATACCTAAACAAATGAAGAGGTGTACTATATTTATGTATTGAAAGACTCAACATTGTTAAGATATCATTTCCTCCAGATTGATCTGTATACTCGGTGCAATCTCAATCAACTTCCCAATAAATTTTTTTAAAAATAAAAAATGTACACTGATTCTAAAACATGTGGGAAAAAAATCCAAAACCTAGCACAGAAATACACACACATGTCCATATATATGTGTGCGTATATATCCTATACTCAAATATATATACACTCAAATGACTATATATGCATTCATATATGTATATATACACATATATATACACACACATATATGTATGGATATACAGCTCTTTCATTTATACACACACACACACACATGTCCATATATATACACACACACACACATATATGGATGTGTATGTGTGTGTGTGTATAAATGAAAAAGCTGAAATACATTACCTTTTCTAAGATCTAGTATAAAACTAGTAAACTAATAATCAAATAGATAAATGTAATAAAATAGAGAATCCAGAAATAGACACATACGAAAACTATAGTCAGATGATTTTCATTAAAGAAGCCAATGCACTTCAACAGGGAAAAAATCTTTTTCACAAATGATGTGAAATAACTAAATATCAGCATAGAAAAAAAAAACCTCAATTTTTAAGTCACACCATGCACAAAAATTAATTTTAGGTGGACCGTAGACCTATACATAAAAGTTAAGTGTAAAAAGCTTCTAGAAGAAAATGTGAGAAAAATTAGAAAAATCCTCCTTTTGACCTTAGGGTAAGCAAACATTTCTTAAAGAGAAGACCGAAAGAGGACCAAAAACTGGCACACACACACATACACACACACACACATACACACACACACATTTCAGTGCGTATATTTAACTATGTATGTGTGTATATACGTGCGTATGTATATATATGTATGTGTGTGTATATATATGAGTATAGGATACATAATAAACTTTTACAAATCATTAATAAAAGGACAAACAATTCAATTTGAAACTCTGAACACATTTCATAAAAGAAGGCCAGTATACATATATATATATTTTATGGTATTTCATAAAAGAAGGCCAGTATATACATATACATATATATATTTGTATATGTATATACATATATATATTTGAATATGTATATACATATACAAATGGCCAGTATGCACACAAGAACATACTCAAGATCATTAAGTTTTGAGTAAGTGAAAGTGAAAACCACAATGATGCACCATTTTAAACTTAAGCTTCACGAGAATGACAATACCAAATGTGAGTGAGAGTGTGGAAGAACTGGGCATTTCATACTTTGCTAAAGACAGAATGTAAAATTGGTCATCCACTTACCAACCTATTTCACATAGGCATTTATCCAAGAGTAATGACAGCCTAATTCCACAAAAATAGTTTCACAATAGTATTCAAAATGACTTTATTCATAATATCCAAAACTGAAAACAATGCAAGTGTTCATCAACAGGAGAATGGATACAAACTCAAATATATTCATATAATGGGAGGTTTTTCTAGGAACATAAATGAATGATATATAAATGCATGCAACAATATAAATGAATATTTAAAACATATATTAAATAAAAGAAAACAGAAATGAAAGTTTTCATACTGTATGATTCCATTTACATAAAATATAAGAACAGGCAAAATAATCTGTGGTAATCGTATTAGGCTGTTCTTGCATTACTATAACGAAGTATATAAGACTGGGTAATTTGTAAGAAAAGAGGTTTAATTGGCTCTCAGTTTTGCAGGCTGTACAGAAAGCATAGCTCCAGCATTAGCTTCTGGGCATGCCCCCAGAAGTTTACAATCACTGTGGAAGGTGAAGTAGGATTTTGCATGTCATATGGCAAAAGCAGGAGGCAGAGAAAGAGAGGGAGGTGCCATACACTTTTAAACAGCAGGCTCTCACAAGAAGTCACTCTGTCACGAGGAGAACACCAATGGTATGGTGCTAAACCATTCATGAGAAATCCATCTTCATGATCCATTCACCTCCCACCAGGTCCCACCTCCAATACTGGTAATGACATTTCAACATGAGATGGGGACAAATACACAAACTATATCAGTAATAGAAACCAGAACAGTAGTTTCTGATTACTGGTAGGTACAGTGTAAGAGTGAATTTTAGAGGGTTGATAGGAATGTGTTACATCTTGATTTGGGTGGTGATTACACAAGTGTATATATTTATCAAAACTTACTAAATTATACACTTATAGTCTGTGTGTTATACTTCATGTAAAATGTACTTCCATAAAAGTATTTAAAATTTTTAAATGTATCTTTTATAAAAATTGGAACTGAAAATGCCAGATCTTCCAAAGTGAAGCATGTTCCTTTGCTGAAGGACTTTTCAGTACCTTAAAAAGACAAATAAGCATGGTTAAGTGTCCATGAAAAAATCTAGTCTTTATCATTGCCCTGAGTTATTTGTCTACAAAATTTTTTGTCCTTCCATAGCATCTTGAAGTACAAATATTCTGCAGAAAATGCTTTTGGAAGTGCTGCTCAGAGGGTGTCTTCCATCAGAAGTGATAGTTGCCTGGGCAACACTGCATGGAGGAAAAACGCAAAGTGACCACTCTGTCTGATAGGATCTAGTTTGGAAACCAATTTAACTTCAGTAGTGAGAAATCCTAACCATCAAATTTTTGCAACTCATACATTTTTCACTACTGTAACACATGGTAGTAAATAAAGTAGGACTGTTTCGTCTTTTACCAAGAACTTTTGGCCTATAAGTACAGATAGCACCATAGAACTATTGCATTTTATATTTCCATTCATGGAAATTCATCCAATTGAGATGTTCTTAAGAAGTGGAATTATTTATATTTAGATCATAAATGACATTGCATCCTTCAAGGCCCAACTCAAATGACACCTTTATGAATTCTTCATAAATCCTTTCCAGTACCTTAACAAACTGAAAACATATTTTCTTTCACTGAACACCTCTGTTTCGTGTCCTCATAGGGTTGGCTCTATGTCCCTACCCAGATCTCATCTTGAATGGTAATCCCCATAATCCCTATGTGTCAAGGGAGGGACAAGATGGGATGTGACTGGATCATGGGGGGCTGTATTAGTCTATGCCTAGGCTGCTATAAAGACATACCCAAGACAAGGTAATTTATAAAGGAAAGAGGTTTAATTGACCAACAGTTCAGCATGGCTGGGGAGGCCTCAGGAAACTTATAATCATGGCAGAAGGGGAAGCAAACACATTCTTCTTCAGATGGTGGCAGCAAGGAGAAGTACAGAGTGAAGAGGGAAAATAACCCTTATAAAACTATCAGATCTCATGAGAACTCACTCACTCTCATGATACCAGGATGGAGGTGGAGGCAACCACCCCCATGATTCAATTACCTTCCACCAGGTCCCTCCCATGACACAGGGGGATTATGAGAACTACAGTACAAGATGAGATTTCAGTGAAGACACAGCCAAATCATATCAGGGGCACTTTCTCCCATGCTGTTCTCATGACAGTGAGTGAGGTCTCATGAGATCTGATGGTTTCATAGGTAGTTTTCCCTGCTCTTGCCCGCTTTCTCTTGTCTGCCATTATGTAAGACATGTCCCTTCCCCTTCCATCATGATTGTAAGTTTCCTGAGGCCTCCCCAGCCATGCAGAACTGTGAGTCAATTAAAGCTCTTTACTTTATAAATTAACCACTCTCAGGTATGTCTTTATAAAAGTGTGAAAACAGACTAATACATGGCCCTTATTATTTTTTGTCTTTTATTGGCATTATTTGTATAGTTTACATATCCTACTACAGGACAGAAACTATAGTTCAATAATATCTCTCTTACACAAATATCTTGTACAATAAATTCTTAATACTTGTTGAAATAATAAATGAGCACTTGATATGGTAATTTTAATAGAGGAGCTTCATCTCTGGAATCACAATGTTGCATTTCAAGGAATTACTTGTTCTACATCACTTTATAATATTAATTCTCCTGGGAGCAGCCAAAATAAAACTGAATGCTGGTTATTTTCCTTACTGAACTCAACAAGCCACTTTATCCTAAGTGATAAGCCCTCTTCTGTTTCTAAAGATCAGTGACATAGTTTTATTATGTATGCTTTTCTTAAAAAGTTCATTTTACAAAAATTAATAAATGGTCAATAAATCAATAGATATTTACATAGCATTCACTTTGCAAATAACACTCAGGTAATGTGCATGACCAAGTATACTTACTAAATGGCTAAATTTGTGATACCATCAAACCTGAACAAATATAACCTAAATGTTGCTCTTAGATATGTCAAAAAGCCTTTTTTTAAAATGGGAATGCAGATGCATGGCTATGTTGGGCTAGTGAAATTACATATGCATAGTAGAGTATCCAAGGAGCAAAAATTTGGTTTCAGCTAAAGTGAGAATCTTAGCAATGGAAGGGATGACCTCTTCCATTTAACAGATGTGAAAAGTAATGCTAGAAGAAGTGAGGGTAAGGTGGGCAATGTCATTAATTCGTGAAGAAAAGAGGCTCATCTAGAACTTATATCTTTGACACCTGACACAGGGATGCTTGAACTTATTCACATGCTGTTTCTTTATAAAGAATTTATACTTACCGTCAATTAACCAGCAAAATGTCTACGCACTTAAAAACTGAAGTTGTTTTACTTATGATTGTACTCTTTTGATCATACATGGCTCCTAATCACCTGGACATTGGTTTAAAGACAATCTAGGCTGAGCATGGTGGCTCACGTCTGTAATTCCAGCACTTTGGAAAGCCAAGGTGGGAGGACTGTTTCAGCCCAGGAATTTGAGACCCGCCTGAGCAACATAAGGAAACCCTGTCTGTTCAAAAATACAAAAATTAACTGGGCACAGTGGAGCACACCTGTAGTTGCAGCTATTCTGGAGGCTGAGGTGGGAGGATTGCTTGAGTCTAGGAGGTTGTAATAAGCCCAGATTGCACCACTGCACTCCAGCCTAGGCAACAGAGAAAGACCCTGTCTCAAAAACAAAAAAACAAACAAACAAAGACACTAAAATTACAAGCTTAAAGTGGCAAAGTACTCTGTTGAAAAATATTTAAAGAGGCGTATCATTAATATGCAGATAAAACAGAATTCCAAACAGTTAATAAAAATCAGAAAAGAATATTTAAGAGATAAATGATGAGGATGGTAGAAACATTACAAGGACCTATCACTTAGCAGTAATTACCAGTAAAGTAGGGAATTGAGTTTTTGAATAATGGGGTAAAAATAAGATCTCTCATTGTGTTTCTTTTCTACCTTGAATTCTGTATGCTAGTATTACCTATTTAAAACATAAAAATTGGAGGGGCAGAGCAAGATGGCCGAATAGGAACAGCTCCAGTCTCCAACTCCCAGCGCGAGCGACACAGAAGACCGGTGATTTCTGCATTTTCAACTGAGGTACTGGGTTCATCTCACTAGGGAGTGCCGGACGGTGCTGGTCAGCTGCAGCAGCCCGACCAGCAAGAGCTGAAGCAGGGCGAGGCATCGCCTCACCTGGGAAGTGCAAGGGGAAAGGGAATCCCTTTTCCTAGCCAGGGGAACTGAGACACACAATACCTGGAAAATCGGGTAACTCCCACCCCAATACTGCACTTTAAGCAAACAGGCACACCAGGAGATTATATCCCACACCTAGTTGGGAGGGTCCCACGCCCACGGAGCCTCCCTCATTGCTAGCACAGCAGTCTGTGATCTAACCACAAGGCAGTAGCGAGGCTGGGGGAGGGGCGCCCGCCATTGCTGAGGCTTAAGTAGGTAAACAAAGCCGCTGGGAAGCTGGAACTGGGTGGAGCTCACAGCAGCTCAAGGAAACCTGCCTGTCTCTGTAGACTCCAGCTCTGGGGACAGGGCACAGCTAAACAACAACAAAAGCAGCAGAAACCTCTGCAGATGCAAACGACTCTGTCTGACAGCTTTGAAGAGAGCAATGGATCTCCCAACACAGAGGTTGAGATCTGAGAAGGGACAGACTGCCTGCTCAAGTGGGTCCCTGACCTCTGAGTAGCCTCACTGGGAGACCTCCCCCACTAGGGGCAGTCTGACACCCCACACCTCACAGGGTGGAGTACACCCCTGAGAGGAAGCCTCCAAAGCAAGAATCAGACAGGTACACTCACTGTTCAGCAATATTCTATCTTCTGCAGCCTCTGCTGCTGACACCCAGGCAAACAGGGTCTGGAGTGGACCTCAAGCAATCTCCAACAGACCTACAGCTGAGGGTCCTGACTGTTAGAAGGAAAACTATTAAACAGGAAGGATACCTACACCAAAACCCCATCAGTACATCACCATCATCATCAAAGACCAGAGGCAGATAAAACCACAAAGATGGGGAAAAAGCAGGGCACAAAAGCTGGAAATTCAAAAAATAAGAGCGCATCTCCCCTAGCAAAGGAGCACAGCTCATCACCAACAATGGATCAAAGGTTGATGGAGAATGACTTTGACAAGATGAGAGAAGAAGGCTTCAGTCCATCAAACTTCTCAGAGCTAAAGGAGGAATTACGTACCCAGCACAAAGAAACTAAAAATCTTGAAAAAAAAGTGGAAGAATTGATGGCTAGAGTAATTAATGCAGAGAAGGTCATAAACGAAATGACAGAGATGAAAACCATGACATGAAAAATACATGACAAATGCACAAGCTTCAGTAACCGACTCAATCAACTGGAAGAAAGAGTATCAGCGATTGAGGATCAAATGAACGAAATGAAGCGAGAAGAGAAACCAAAAGAAAAAAGAAGAAAAAGAAATGAACAAAGCCTGCAAGAAGTATGGGATTATGTAAAAAGACCAAATCTACATCTGATTGGTGTGCCTGAAAGTGAGGGGGAAAATGGAACCAAGTTGGAAAACACTCTTCAGGATATCATCCAGGAGAACTTCCCCAACATACTAGGGCAGGCCAACATTCAAATCCAGGAAATACAGAGAACGCCACAAAGATACTCCTCGAGAAGAGCAACTCCAAGACACATAATTGCCAGATTCACTAAAGTTGAAATGAAGGAAAAAATCTTAAGGGCAGCCAGAGAGAAAGGTCGGGTTACCCACAAAGGGAAGCCCATCAGACCAACAGCAGCAGTAGAAACTCTACAAGCCAGAAGAGAGTGGGGGCCAATATTCAACATTCTTAAAGATAAGAATTTTAAACCCAGAAATTCATATCCAGCCAAACTAAGTTTCATAAGTGAAGGAGAAATAAAATCCTTTACAGATAAGCAAATGCTTAGAGATTTTGTCACCACTAGGCCTGCCTTACAAGAGACCCTGAAGGAAGCACTAAACATGGAAAGGAACAACCGGTACCAGCCATTGCAAAAACATGCCAAAATGTAAAGACCATTGAGGCTAGGAAGAAACTGCATCAACTAACGAGCAAAATAACCAGTTAATATTATAATGGCAGGATCAAGTTCACACATAACAATATTAACCTTAAATGTAAATGGACTAAATGCTCCAATTAAAAGACACAGACTGGCAAACTGGATAAAGAGTCAAGACCCATCAGTCTGCTGTATTCAGGAGACCCATCTCACACACAGAGACATACATAAGCTCAAAATAAAGGGATGGAGGAAGATTTACCAATCAAATGGAGAACAAAAAAAAGCAGGGGTTGCAATACTAGTCTCTGATAAAACAGACTTTAAACCATCAAAAATCAAAAGAGACAAAGAAGGCCATTACATAATGGTAAAGGGATCAATTCAACAGGAAGAGCTAACTATCCTAAATATATATGCACCCAATACAGGAGCACCCAGATTCATAAAGCAAGTCCTTAGAGACTTACAAAGAGACTTAGACTCCCACACAATAATAATGGGAGACTTCAACACTCCACTGTCAACATTAGACAGATCAACGAGGCAGAAAGTTAACAAGGATATCCAGGAATTGAACTCAGCTCTGCAGCAAGCAGACCTAATAGACATCTATAGAACTCTCCACCCCAAATCAACAGAATATACATTCTTCTCAGCACCACATCGCACTTATTCCAAAATTGACCACATAATTGGAAGTAAAGCACTCCTCAGCAAATGTACAAGAACAGAAATTATAACAAACTGTCTCTCAGACCACAGTGCCATCAAACTAGAACTCAGGATTAAGAAACTCAATCAAAACCGCTCAACTACATGGAAACTGAACAACCTGCTCCTGAATGACTACTGGGTACATAACGAAATGAAGGCAGAAATAAAGATGTTCTTTGAAACCAATGAGAACAAAGATACAACATACCAGAATCTCTGGGACACATTTAAAGCAGTGTGTAGAGGGAAATTTATAGCACTAAATTCCCACAAGAGAAAGCTGGAAAGATCTAAAATTGACACTCTAACATCACAATTAAAAGAACTAGAGAAGAGCAAACACATTCAAAAGCTAGCAGAAGGCAAGAAATAACTAAGATCAGAGCAGAACTGAAGGAGACAGAGACACAAAAAACCCTCCAAAAAATCAATGAATCCAGGAGTTGGTTTTTTGAAAAGATCAACAAAATTGATAGATGGCTAGCAAGACTAATAAAGAAGAAAAGAGAGAAGAATCAAATAGACGCAATAAAAAATGATAAAGGGGATATCACCAACGACCCCACAGAAATACAAACTACCATCAGAGAATACTATAAACACCTCTACGCAAATAAACTAGAAAATCTAGAAGAAATGGATAATTTCCTGGACACTTACACTCTTCCAAGACTAAACCAGGAAGAAGTTGATTCCCTGAATAGACCAATAGCAGGCTCTGAAATTGAGGCAATAATTAATAGCCTACCAACCAAAAAAAGTCCAGGACCAGATGGATTCACAGCTGAATTCTACCAGAAGTACAAGGAGGAGCTGGTACTATTCCTTCTGAAACTATTCCAATCAATAGAAAAAGAGGGAATCCTCCCTAACTCATTTTATGAGGCCAACATCATCCTGATACCAAAGCCTGGCAGAGACACAATAAAAAAAGAGAATTTTAGACCAATATCCCTGATGAACATCGATGCAAAAATCCTCAATAAAATACTAGCAAACTGGATTCAGCAGCACATCAAAAAGCTTATCCACCATGATCAAGTGGGCTTCATCCCAGGGATGCAAGGCTGGTTCAACATTCGCAAATCAATAAACATAATCCAGCATATAAACAGAACCAAAGACAAGAACCACATCATTATCTCAATAGATGCAGAAAAGGCTTTTGACAAAATTCAACAGCCCTTCATGCTAAAAACGCTCAATAAATTCGGTATTGATGGCATGTACTTCAAAATAATAAGAGCTATTTATGACAAACCCACAGCCAATATCATACTGAATGGGCAAAAACTGGAAAAATTCCCTTTGAAAACTGGCACAAGACAGGGATGCCCTCTCTCACCACTCCAATTCAACATAGTGTTGGAAGTTCTGGCTAGGGCAATCAGGCAAGAGAAAGAAATCAAGGGGATTCAGTTAGGAAAAGAAGAAGTCAAATTGTCCCTGTTTGCAGACGACATGATTGTATATTTAGAAAACCCCATTGTCTCACCCCAAAATCTCCTGAAGCTGACAAGCAACTTCAGCAAAGTCTCAGGATACAAAATTAATGTGCAAAAATCACAAGCATTCTTATACACCAGTAAAAGACAAACAGAGAGCCAAATCATGAATGAACTTCCATTCACAATTGCTTCAAAGAGAATGAAATACCTAGGAATCCAACTTACAAGGGATGTAAAGGACCTCTTCAAGGAGAACTACAAACCACTGCTCTGTGAAATAAAAGAGGACACAAACAAATGGAAGAACATACCATGCTCATGGATAGGAAGAATCAATATCCTGAAAATGGCCATACTGCCCAAGGTTATTTATAGATTCAATGCCATCCCCATCAAGCTACCAATGAGTTTCTTCACAGAATTGGAAAAAACTGCTTTAAAGTTCATATGGAACCAGAAAAGAGCCCACATCTCCAAGACAATCCTAAGTCAAAAGAACAAAGCTGGAGGCATCACGCTACCTGACTTCAAACTATACTACAAGGCTACAGTAAGCAAAACAGCATGGTACTGGTACCAAAACAGAGATATAGACCAATGGAACAGAACAGAGTCCTCAGAAATAATACCATACATCTACAGCCATCTGATCTTTGACAAACCTGAGAGAAACAAGAAATGGGGAAAGGATTCCCTATTTAATAAATGGTGCTGGGAAAATTGGCTAGCCATAAGTAGAAAGCTGAAACTGGATCCTTTCCTTACTCCTTATATGAAAATTAATTCAAGATGGATTAGAGACTTAAATGTTAGACCTAATACCATAAAAACCCTAGAGGAAAACCTAGGTAGTACCATTCAGGACATAGGCATGGGCAAAGACTTCATGTCTAAAACACCAAAAGCAACGGCAACAAAAGCCAAAATTGACAAATGAGATCTAATTAAACTAAAAAGCTTCTGCACAGCAAAAGAAACTACCATCAGAGTGAATAGGCAACCTACAGAATGGGAGAAAATTTTTGCAATCTACTCATCTGACAAATGGCTAATATCCAGAACCTACAAAGAACTCAAACAAATTTACAAGAAAAAAACAAACAACCCCATCAAAAAGTGGGCAAAGGATATGAACAGACATTTCTCAAAAGAAGACATTCATACAGCCAACAGACACATGAAAAAATGCTCATCATCACTGGTCATCAGAGAAATGCAAATCAAAACCACAATGAGATACCATCTCACACCAGTTAGAATGGCGATCATTAAAAAGTCAGGAAACAACAGGTGCTGGAAAGGATGTGGAGAAATAGGAACACTTTTACACTGTTGGTGGGATTGTAAACTAGTTCAAACATTATGGAAAACAGTATGGCGATTCCTTAAGGATCTAGAACTAGATGTACCATATGACCCAGCCATCCCATTACTGGGTATATACCCAAAGGATTACAAATCATGCTGCTATAAAGACACATGCACACGTATGTTTATTGCGGCACTATTCACAATAGCAAAGACTTGGAATCAACCCAAATGTCCATCAGTGACAGATTGGATTAAGAAAATGTGGCACATATACACCATGGAATACTATGCAGCCATAAAAAAGGATGAGTTTGTGTCCTTTGTAGGGACATGGATGCAGCTGGAAGCCATCATTCTTAGCAAACTATCACAAGAACAGAAAACCAAACACCGCATGTTCTCACTCAAAGGTGGGAACTGAACAATGAGATCACTTGGACTTGGGAAGGGGAACATCACACACCGGGGCCTATCATGGGGAGGGGGAAGTGGGGAGGGATTGCATTGGGAGTTATACCTGATGTAAATGACGAGTTGATGGGTGCTGACGAGTTGATGGGTGCAGCACAGCAACATGGCACAAGTATACATATGTAACAAACCTGCACGTTATGCACATGTACCCTAGAACTTATAGTATAATAATAATAATAAATGAATTTAAAAAAACATAAAAATCAAAATTAATTGGCATTTTAAGTATTTGTTAAATGAATGTATGCATAACTTGTGCCTGAAAAGCTACAATAGTTAACTGCATCTTGGTGTGGGTTAGGTAGCAAGTGAAAACACGGAAACCCTGTATCTAACACAACTAACAAGTGTCTAGGCATTTGATAATGATATTCTTTTGTCCATTAATACTTTTCTTTTTCCCAGTCCCATTAATTGGGCCCACTTTACAAACTCTAGTTTAATCTTCACCACATTCATGTCTTTGATGATTCCTCCAGTTCTCATGAAAACTTATTTCTCTAAACTCCAACACGCCTTGAAGTGTGCACCATATACAACTGGCTCCTTCCTACACTCGAACATCATTCCTTTTTCTTCATTCTGTTTTAAGCCCATTGGCATTTTTCCGTTTTTCAAATGAATGTGGCTCATTTCCACCTCAGGGATTGGTCCTTAATTTTCCCTCTGTGTTAAATCTGTCTTTCCACATCTCCATGTGGCTGGCTCCTTCTTGACTCAGGGCAAAGCTCAAATATCACCACTTTGGCAAGACTATCTGGACCACCTAATTTAAAGTAACATTTCTCCCATCATTCTCCATCAAGATTTTTTCATCAATATAATATTTCCCTGTTTTATTTTCCTTTTAGGACTCACTACTTGAAATTATCTTTATAACATCTACATGTACTTATTTAATGTTTTTCTTTTTTTTCACTATAAGCATGATGTACTATAAGCGTTATGTATCTTATTCACCACTATAGTGCTAGCTCCTAATATCATGGCCATCACATAATAGATGCTTGATAAATATTTACCAAATGAATATCTTGAATTACATTCTGCCTTGTACTACTTGCTGATTATTTCATTCCTTATCTCCCAAACTAAATTATAACTTTCCTATGGCTAAGAATCATGCTACATATTCTGTCTGCCTCCCCTACTGCTTGTAGCAAAGATCTGTGCAGATATGCACTCAAAAATGACTCATTGATTGATTGAGATTATGGTTGTTACACAAGATAGTAGATGGAAGAGAAATACAGATGATCTTAGAGGGGCTTGTGAATGCTGTAATTTAACTGCCTTCACATGTCTAGAATTGGTAATGAGGCAACTCATCACCTGATGCAGAGGCAGTAAACACCTTTCCTCTGCAGTACCCACAAAAGCCCAAATGTCAACACCAGTTAATATCTGAGGTTGCATAGTTCTCCAGAGAGTTTTTACTAAAGGGATAAAGTAATGCATTAAAATGTAAATTTTGCTATTCTGGCTGTTTTGCATTTAGGGAACATCTTTCTTCCAAGGAGCTCAAATAAGTGGTAACAACTCTATTTAACATAAAATACAGTATACATCTCACACAGTCCAAATGAATTGAAATTAAAACTCGTGGGAGTTGTTCTAAAAATCTCTCTTGGCAGCACGGCATACAAATTTGGAAGAAAGAAAAGAGGATACAGTTATTGGAAATGAAAGTTAGGTTGCTCACTTTGTCTCTGAAATTTAAATTCTCAGTAGTCCAGAGGAGAGGCTGAGGTGGTATACGAACAATGCCTTCATTTCTGCCACAGGGATTCACACTTACTCTACTGAGAAAGACAAAAACTTATATCAGACCAAAGTGAAAGATACTTTCTTAAAATTACCCAAGTAAACAATGCTAGTAATTTTGTGGGAAGAAGTTACATAGTTTATTCAAATATTCAACAAACATTTATTGAACACCTACTATGTAAATGCCAGGCTATAACCATGAAATCTTGAAACAAATCTGCCTTCACAGTTTGACTAGGGAGATAGCTGCATAAAAAAGTATCTGCAATACAGTAAACAGAATTCTGATGGAGGTAAGAACAGTGGGAGTACCTAGGAAGAACACTTAATCCTGTTCTAGAAGATCAGAAAAGGCTCTTCAAGGATATAGTATCTCAGTTGAAGCATGAAGGATTGGAAGAACTCTGCAAGATTAACAGAAGTTTCAGACCCAAAGAACAAAATTTACATAGGCCTAGTGTATTAGTCCATTCTCACTCTTCTAATAAAGACATACCCAAGACTAGGTAATTTATAAAGGAAAGAGGTTTAACTGACTCACAGTTCAGCGGCCTAGAAAACAGAGGCTTCAGAAAACTCACAATCATGGTGGATAAGGAAGCAAACATACCTCTCTTCACAAGGTGGCAGAAGAGAGAAGTGCCAAGTGAAGCAGGGAAGCCCCTTATAAAACAATTAGGTCTTGTGAGAATTCAAGAACAGCATAAAGGTAACTGCCCCCATGATTCAATTACCTCTTACAGGGATCCTCCCACCACAGGTGGGGATTATGGGAACTACAATTCAGGATGAGATTTGGGTGGGGACAGAGACAAATCATATCATTCTGTCTCTGGCCCCTCTCAAATTTCATGTCTTCACATTTCAAAACACAGTCATCCCTTTCTAATAGTCTCCCAAAGTCTTAGTTCATTCCAGCATTAACCCAGAAGTCCACATCCAAAGTCTCATCTGAGACCAGGCAATTCCCTTCCATCTATGAGCCTATAAAATCAAAAGCAAGTTAGTTACTTCCAGATACAATGGGACTACAGACATTGGGTAAATTCATCCATTCCAAATGAGAGAAATTAGCCAAAACAAGAGGGCTACTGGCCCCATGCAAGTCCAAAATCCATTAGGGCAGCCTTAAACCTTAAAGTCCCAAAATAATCTCCATTGACTCCATATCTCACATCCACATCACACTGATGCAAGAAATGGGCTCCCATGGCCTTGGGAAATGCCAGCCTTGTGGCTTTGCAGGGTACCTCCCCCTTCCTGCCTACTTTCATGGGGTGACGTTGAGTGTCTTTGCCTTTTCTAGGTGCACAACACAAGCTGTAAGTGAATCTACCATTCTGTGGTCTGGAGGATGGTGGCCCTCTTCTCAAAGGTCCCAGTGAGGACTCTGTGTGGGTATTTCAACACCACATTTCCTTTCTGCACTGCCCTAACAGAGGTTCTCCATCATGACTCCACGTCTGCAGCAGACTTTTGCCTGGACATCCAGGCATTTCCATACATTCTCTGAAATCTGAATGGAGGTTCCCAAACCTCAATTATTGACTTCTGTGCACCCACAAGCTGAATATAACATGGAAGTCTCCAAGACTTGGGGTTTACACCCTCTGAAGCAATGGCCTGAGCTGTATGTTGGCTCCTTTTAGCCACTGCTAGAGCTGAAGCAGCTGGGACTCACGGCTGCATAGAGCAGAGGGGCCTGTGGCCTGGCCATATCCCAAGGCTGCATAGAGAAGAGGGATCCCTTGGCCTGGCCCTGGAAACCACTTTTTCCACCTAGGCTTCCAGTTCTATGATGGAAGGGGCTGCTGTGAAGGTCTCTGACATGCCCTGGAGACATTTTCCCCATTGTCTTGGTGATTAACATTCAATTTGTCTTGGTGATTAACATTCAACTCCTCATTACTTATGCAAATTTCTGTAGCAGATTTACATTTCTCCCTAGAATTTTTTTTTTTCCTATTGCATCATCAGGCTGCAAATTTTTCAAACCTTTATGCTCTGCTTCCTCTTGAATACTTTGCCACTTACAATTTTTTTCCACCAGATACCCTAAATCATCTCTCTCAAATTCAAAGTTCCACAGATCTCTAGGGCAGGGGCAAAATGCCCCCAATCTCTTTGCTAAAACATAGCAATCTCATCTTTGCTCCAGTTCCCAAGAAGTTCCTAATCTTCATCTGAGACCACCGTAGCCTGGACTTCATTGTCCATATTACTATCAGCACTTTGGCACAGCCGTTCAACAAGTCTCTAGAGGTTCCAAAATTTCCCATATTTTCTGTTCCAACCTCTGCCTGTTACCCAGCTCCAAAGTTGCTTCCATGTTTTCAGGTATCTTTATAGCAGCACCCCACTCTCTATGGTACCAATTTACTGTATTAGTCCATTTTCATGCTGCCAATAGAAATAGACCTGAGACTGGGTAATTTATAAAGAAAAAAGGTTTAATTGATTCACAGTTCAGCATGGTTGGGGAGGCCTCAGGAAACTTACAATCATGGCAGAAGGGGAAGCAAACGTGTCTTTCTTCATGAGGCAGCAGAAGAGACAAGTGCTGAGTGAAGGAGGGAAGCCACTTATAAAACCATCAGATTTTGGGAGAACTCACTATGAAGAGAACAGGATGAGAGTAACCACCTCCATGATTCAATTACCTCCCACCTGGTCTCTCTCAGGAAATGTGAGGATTATGGGAACTACAAATCAAGATGAGATTTAGGTGAGGATACAGACAAACCATATCACCTGGACACAGAAAGACTATCTAGTAAAAAGGACATTTAAATAAATAACAGAATTGCAGAGGACACAATGCACTCTGAAAACAGTCACAATTTGTTCTGTAATTGAAACTAGGACATACCAAAAATAGACATCATATCATGAAAGAGAGAGGGAGAAGGAGAGAGAAGGAAGGAAGGAAGGCAGGAAGGAAAGAAGGAAGGAAGGCAGGAAGGAAGGAAGGCAGGAAGGAAGGAAGGCAGGAAGGAAGGAAGGAAGGAAGGAAGGAAGGAAGGAAGGAAGGAAGGAAGGAAGGAAGGAAGGAAGGAAGGAAGGTCAGTCAGTCTACATGCTCTCTAGCCAATCAAATAACAGTATCCAGAAAAAATGAACAAGAACATTCTTCCAAGTAAACTATTTAAATATTCTCCTTTCCATCTTGTCCTTTATTCTAATACAGCCAACGGCATGAACCCACATTGTCTAGTGACATAGTCTGACTCTATTTTGTCTTCAAACACTTTGTTTCGGTGTCAAAGCTCATTTGTCCACCTGAGGGCTTTAATCTCCTGATCCATCCCCTTCTCCCCATTGCACCTTGCTATTTTATCTGGAGAAGCACCAAACTTCTCACCAAGAGGAGCTTCAGTTATTTGATTTCTACTAATATGCCAGATTAATGTGTAGAGTTGTGTGAATCTGGTATAATCCATCACACAATCAGATGCTGGCCTTCCCTTAATGAATGCATAATAGAGAATGACATTGTCCATTAAGTCAGAATAAGATGGAGCAGGCACATAGAGTAAAGGCCAACACCATGAGTAGCCATCTGTAAATCCTTTGATTTCAGAACTAAAGCCTAATTGTCACACTCCTCAGGGGAAATGTAACTTGGTGGGGTCCACTCTGTCAGGACAAGTGTCAGTGGAGCACCTCTGAGTGAGAACTGAGTAGTCTGGCTTTGGGTTGTTAAAAGAAAAAACTTTAGGCAAATTAAATTTAGCAGAGTTTAATTGAGCAAAGAATGAGTCAAGCATTGGGCAGCCTCCAGAACAAGAATAGGTTCAGAAAGGCTGCAGGGCTGACACATGGTCCGGTAACATTTATGGACAGAAAAGGCAAAGCAAAGTACAGAAAATGGAAGTGAATTGCAGAAACAGCTGGATTGCTGACAGCTGGCGTTTGCCTTATTTGAACCTGGTTTGAACAGTTGGCTGCCTGTAATTGAAACTCAGCTGTTGTGATTGGCTGAGACTCAACTACTTATACAAAGTATATTACAATCTATTTACACGTCAAGTTAGGTTACAGTTCACTGTGTAGAGAGAAATGTTTAAACTTAAAATATGTATGGAGACAATTTTAGGCCAAATTTAATTCAATGCGACAGGGTTAAGTCTGTCTTGGGGAGACTGCATGAGGAAAAAGTGAAATTCTGTACATTGTGTTTGTTGGTGAACCAGGCTAAAACATTTGCAGACATACATTAAAAACCACCAGATTTAATCATAGTGTCTAAAATACGTAAGACAGTCAAGAGAGGCAATGCACTGAGGTGTAAAGAACCCACAGTTGGGAGTCATGGAGCTGGACCCCAGTTCCAGCTCAGCCAGCCACTCATTTTAAAATTTGAGCTTCATTTCCTCCAACCAGATAGTCACTAAGTTACCTTCTGGTGCTAACATTCAATGACTAGCTTATCAATCTTTGCCACAGTCATACAATAAGAATGGTCTCCCTACTACCTTCTGGGCTTCAAAGTACTACCTTTTCTTCACTTGCCTGAATTGTTGTGCCTTCTTGGGAGCCAGAATAAGAAATAAAAGCAGAAATGATTCTGGAAAATAGAAACTTGGTTAAGTATATCAACCACATGATGTCCACCAGCATTACAGGTAGATCTCATGAGACTGCTTAATACTAGTTCAAAGGAACAATCGTTTACAAAGGTTTATATATAATTAAGCACACTTTCATCCAATTTTGCTCAGCATTGTAATAACAACCAACATCCTCTAATAAGCTACTGGGACATTATTAGATGTGAAGATAATTGAGCCTGAAAATGCAGGTTCCTTGTTCATCAGAGCTATTTGTTCTTCATAGTCTTATGGGAGCCTTGGCGATATTTTGATGTTTTATTATCTACAGTACTAGTAACTAGAGTCCTAACAGTAAGGGGACTAACTCTTAGCTTTTAGGTTTAGTTTGCCTGTGAACCAAAGGTGTCCCAAAGCCCAAAATGTAAGAATGATATTTACATTATTCACAGATTGTAAAAAAAAAAAAAAAAAAAAAAAAAAAAAAAAAAAAAAAGATAATATGACAGAGATGGCATTAGTCCTATAAAGCCTAAAATATTTACTCTCTGGTACTTTGCAATAAAAGTTTGCCAAGCCTTGAACTAGACTAAATATGAGACTTCCATTACTTAAACTTTATATAATAAAAAGCTAGGGACTTCTTTTATACTTTACCCTAATTTCCGACAAAATAACTAAAATATCCCTCTTAAGGTAAAGTTCCCTGAGATTCTGTCTTGAAACAAAAAAAGAATAAAAGCTATGGAAGCAAGACACAATAAGAGAACTCAGATTGGAGACTCAATAACACAGGTGGAGGATGAAGACTAATTACTTGTGTGAAGAGAAGCAGAAGAAAATGCTCAGAAGAGGGAACATGGGGAATTTGAAAAAATCCACATGGTCCAGCTAAAGGTCAGAGTACAAAGTGAGTAATAAGAAAAATTAAGGCTACATAAGTAAATAAAGGTTAGAAATGAAATAACTTATACATAGAAAAATATCTAGATATTATACTGAGGGCACTGAGGAGCAACTGCAATGATAGTCCACTGCTATCCTTAATACTTATCACTAAGCCCAGAGCATCCTCTAGACAAATGAGTCAGATACTATCCTGAATGTGAGACTATAAGGGAGTTATTGAGTGGAGAACAGGGGATGTTATTGGATCTCAGGTCCACAAGAATTCTAAGATCTATAAAGCATCCATTTCCCTCTACATGTTCCGAAGTCCCCCAGATGACTTCAGACATTTCAAGTAGAATTAGGGATATCAGAAAAAGTACTCTGAAAATAAAAATCTGAGACTCAGGAGAATCTCCCAGGGAAACATATTTTGACAAAACACATGCCAAAAGAAATAACATGTTGCTTGCTGTCAAGGAATGGTTATCATATTGTCCACTGAGGGACCAGAAGAAATAAGTTATCTCATTTATCATGTGTCTAGGTAGGGGGAAATTAAAAACAAAACTTTACTCAACAAACTGCAGGGTCAAAATATATTGCCTCTTGCAATTTTCTTCCAGATTGTAAAATAAACACCTGTTTTGACAATTCTCCTGCAAACTCCTCTGCACAATGCATCATTCTGCTCTGAGAGCTAACTAGTCATATGCAAAGCTCTGCAGGGATCCTGGGAGAGAAGATAGGAAAAGAGAGAGACAAGAAGACACCCACCTGCACTTTTGTGAAAGCCTTTAAGAAATCATGAGCCTGGATTCTGGTACCAGATGCCAAGAAATAGTAGGTCCAAAGTTATGAATTGTGCCTGCCATTGGTTAAAATGGTCAGAGAAGAGAAAACTGAGTTTCCATGCCCTGTGGGAGCCAAAGTCTCAAAGCTGTCTGAGAACCACCAAACGGAGTTGTGGCGGAAGTATATTAGGGAATGAAACTGAAGGACACATCATGCCTGATCCCTTCAGGTGAGCAGGAATGCAATGGTTTGAAGTGATGGCTGTTGAAATAATTTAATGAGTCAATAGAGTTTGAAATGAACTTTGCATACCTCTTGTGCATTACTTAAATCCCCATGGTCTCATCTTTTCTCCAGCCATGGCAGGGACCAGAATCAGGCAAGCTTCAACCAGCTTCAAACAGTGTCACCTGGCAGTGCTTCACCTCAGTGTGTACTGCCCACCTTCTACTCCCTGGGATCCCTCAGGGAACCACTGGGCACTCACTCACGTGCCATGCAAAATACAGAAGAGTTCATGTCCCCTGGGGCAACTGTTGGCCAAAGAATGGATCACAATTGCCCAAGTATCATTATTTCCCCTTGCCTCTTTTGGATGCACATTTCTGAGTTCCATTTTATCCAGCTCCTCAGAAACTCTTTCAGAGTCAATTACCAGTTGATTGTAGCAGTAGCCAAAACAGTAACATACCTTTTTAAAGGCCTCCCCTACCTCCCCTGTTTTCACTCCTGTTTCTCATGCCTGCCTTCTATGATCACATCCCTAAACTCTCTGTATACCAGTTTTCCCTCAGTCTCTGCCTTCAGGGGAAGCATGAGAGGATAAGACAGGGGCCATTTTGGAGTTGTGATCCACAGGACTCTTAGTTTATTTATTAATTCAACATACACTTGCTCTGTTTCTACTCTGCACCTGGTCCTTTTCTAGGTGGTGGGGACATAGCAACAAACAATGTTCCTGTTTACGTGGAGCTTGCATCCAAGTGGGAGAGACAAATAGTAAGCAAATAAAAGAATAAACAAGGTCATTTCAAAGAATGATGAAACCAAGAAGAAAACAAAACATGTGAATGTGACAGGGAGAAGAATGAGTGAGAGGAGCGTGGCTTTTTAGATGGTAAAGGAAAGAAGTCTTTCCTCAAGAGGGGACATTTGAGTTCCACCCTAAACTTCAAGAATTAGCCTTGAGAGGATCATATAGAAAAATGTTCCAGGGAAAAGAAGCAGTAATTATGGAAGCTTTGAGTGAAGAAAAAACTTGATATATTTCAGAGATGTGCCTGGGATCCATTTAGCAAGTGAGAGATTCACATGTCCTGAGATTGGAGAAGTGGAGAGCTAACCCAAGTGACCAACACCAGACTGTACCCAGAATTACTCCTCCTCTCAAATCTCCCATATATTCTTACTGGGTCAAGTTTATCATTTCTGTACTCTTCCTCTGGGAGTTTTCTTCTTACTCGTTATCTAGAGGATAGTCTGTGGAGCCCTCACTATGAGTTTCCTCAATGTCAGTGGCTTGGCTACAATCTCATGCTCTGTAGTGATAGAAAATGAGATGGGGTTGATTACATGGGGGTTGGAAAATCCAGCATCAAAGCCACTCCTGGTTAAGAAGGTGGTACACAGAAAAGAGTCATAGAAAATAAATTAATATATATAATTCACATATCAGAAAAGGATTCTGAGAAGTTCAAGGGTTCATTTCTATATCCTGCTAAAATGATACCAGAGCTCATGCAAAATGATATGCTCTTCTTCTTAAGAACAAGCAAATTCTGTCACTCCATCCAGAATCTTAACTTTCTCAAAAATTCCAACTGAATCTAACATAAATACCTCATTTTATCAGCAAAATGGCACAATGGACCATTTACCCTCTATATAGATATAGAATTCTATTTCTTATTTGCAATAACTATTTCCACAGAGATCATTTCCCTCTCATCTCCTCATCTCCCAGGGCTCCTGCATTAGTCCATTTTCATGCTGCTGAGAAAGACATACCCAAGACTGGGTCATTTACAAAAGAAAGAGGTTTATTGGACTTACAGTTGCACATGGCTGGTGAGGTCTCACAATCATGACAGAAGGCAAGGAGGAGCAAGTCACATCTTACGTGGATGGCGGCAGGCAAAGAGAGAGACATTGTGCAGGGAAATTCCCCCTTGTAGAACCAATGTATTTCATGAGACTTTTTCACTATCACAAGAACAGCACAGGAAAGACCTGCCCCCATTATTCAATTACCTCCCACGGGGTACCCCCGATAACACGTGGGAATTCAAAATGAGATTTGGGTGGGGACACAGCCAAACCATATTAGCTCCATACTCTCACACTGTCCTTCCTTTCTCCAATTTTATTTAATACTGACTTTCTGGCCCTTTATTGCATAATGACTAGAAGTGTTAGCCCTGACCAAATTCAGGCATCAGTCATTATGCAAGTGATGATTATTTTTTGAGATATCCATACATAGTTGTACACTCTACAAATGTGTACAACTAGTCCTGATCTCAGAGAGACAGACCAAAATAATATAAAATAAACCCTCTTCCTCTTAAAATGTTTCTCCCATCCAGACCTCAGAGATGCCAAGTGTGTAACAGTGTGCTTCAGGCTGAGGAAAGTTCAGGATCCCCAATCAAACTTTTCTTCTTCCCATCGTCTCAGAGAAACTTTTCCTCATTCCCATTTGAATTGTTAATCCTCTCCTGTTGCTGTTGGCAGAAACATATATCTTGTGTCATTTTGATAAAGTTGTGCATTTAATGTTCCTACAGTTAAGTGAGAGGGGAAAAAAGTCTAACATTTTTAAAATGAGGCACTTCAAGCAGCAGAGAGAACACGATGTCGAATGACTAATTCCGAGGTAGCAGGTTACCCCCAGGAACATACATCATTTTCCAGCCTGCAGAAAATCATGGGCATTTTTCATTTTTCTCCTCAGCACACACATTTGGTTTTATCCCCCACTCTGTGGGAAGGAGGGTGTCTGGTTTTGTTTTTTTGGACCATCTGACACATAGAGAAGAGGAATATTTTCCAAGCCTTTCTCTCCCAAAGGAAGGAAACATGTTGAGACTCTGAAACTCACTATCCTACCATCGACCATGACCTGGGACAAAATTTCAAAGCATTCCTTCCTGAGATAATCAAATAAAACATTAGGACTATGAGGAACCTAAGGAGGCCATGTCTAAAGCCAGTGCCATTTTTCCCAATAATAGGAAAGGCAGCAGTAAAGGATGCCTCTCAGGACCTCACCACTGTCTGGTGGGTGTAGTTACCACTAGACAGTCTCCTTCCCACCACTTAGACTCTGAAAGGAGCCAGAAAATACAGATATTCAAGGATCACTTCTCAGTTATCCATGCCCAGACAGAGGCCCTACTGCTGCTGTCACGTGCCTAAAGGGATAGAGCCAAGAACTAGAAACTTAAACCACACAGTTGAAATTTCAAGGATGTAAATAATGTGAATTTTTGAACTGAGATTTTGCAAGTTCTAGAATCCAGGGTTTCTTTTTGTTTTTTCATTTAGACTCATAGCCCATTAGCTTTGATAAAATATGAATAAAGAGGGTAGATCTCATGTCAAGTGTTCTTACCACAATAAAATAAAATTAATCAAGTTAAGAGGGAGAGTATAGAATTTTCCCTAAGATAAATGAAGAGCTGCCACTGCAGTATTTTCATAGAATCATCTATCAATCCCTAAGATAAATGAAGAGCTGCCACTGCAGTATTTTCATAGAATCATCTATCAATCAGGTTTTCAAATAATAATTTCAATTAGTGAACTCCTACCATGTGCCAAGGCTGTGATATGGACTTTGAAATGCATTAGATCCTTATAACAGCCCCATGATGAAGATTTTCTCTTTAGTATAACAAGTTCACCTCTTTCCCCCAGCAGCCACCATCCCAGGAGAATGTTAGCTTGTGTGAGGACTCCCTCTTTGCCTTCTTTACTCATGTATATCCTCCGCCTCCTGCTCAGCCTATCCCACCATTGCAGATGAGACACTTTGGTCAAATGAACAGTTAGACTATGGACTTGATGTGCACATTTATCTAAAGTAGCAATTTGTGTTTTTGTTATGTATGTTATGTATTGTGTTTGATTTTTGCCACTGTCTCTCAAACATCTAGTCGATGCATGGCATTCTCATAAATTTAATAATGTGAGACAGTGCTATTATTCTCATGGACAGAGGAGGAAACTGAAGCTCTTTCCCTCTTGCTATTTTGAATGCTATTTGCCTGGGTAACTACTACCAGTTCTTTGATCTTACTCAGAAAAGTCTTTCTTAACATCACCCACCCAACAATGTTGCTTCTAAGTTACAGCCACCACCATACTTGATTATTCATATTATTTGTTTAGTTATCTGCTTCTTCCATATGAGGTGCCTTATTCATCACCTTTTATCCATAAAATTTGTGAAAAACAGAAGAGTTTACAAATCATTTTCACAGGTTTTATTTTAACACATGGATGGGACAGACATGATCATTAACATTGTTGGAAGAATTGGACAAAGTCTCAGAGAGGTAAAGTGGTTTTCCCAAAGATGCACAGATGTTTTCTCAAGTATCCTAAGCAAAACTGGCTTTTCTTGAGTGGGAAAAAGCTAGGGTAAGCTGTATGCTCCTTGGTCTCCTGGTAGATTCATCAGGACTTAGCACATTTTATCTTAAGCAGAGATACTTAAGCACTCATACTACAAAGGTAACCAGATACCTCTGAAACTTTAGGACTGTTTATATATGAAACATGTGCCCTTGGATTTAGGGCAAAATCTGAATTTATGCCAGGGAGACATTATAGATTTGGTTTGAATCAGATCCATGAAAATTGTAAAGGAAAACTAAAATGCTCACTGTATCAAAATCTGTGCTGTAGAACAGGTCTCCTTGTTTTGAATCCCTTTTCCAATTCTCACTGGGTGTGTGACCTTGAAAAAATGTTTTACCTCTCTGAACCTCTTCAAGATAAGTTTTCTTATCTTCACAATAGATATATTAGTGTGTACTTGAGGAGCCTATAGATAGGATTATATACAATAATGCATTTAAAGGGTTTAGCATAGTGTCTGCCATGTGTGAGGTGACACTGAAAGTCAGATGCCTGATAGTGAGGATCACAATGTGAGGAGGAGCAGGCACAACAGACTGAATAGTTGCCATATGTTTGATCCCGGTTTCTTTCAGGTAAGTCTTTTCAAGGACATATGAATGAGCAGCAAAGGCTTCAAAATGACCATGCTGAGCCATCCAGATACTACAAACTGAGGAAGGGGTTTTGCCAAAGGGAAGTTAGAGTCCAGAGGCCAACTCCTCAGTGCTTGCCTTGGAATTAGGTGGTAGAGCTAGGATTTGGACCCACTTCCTTGAGCCACTAGACCCACATATGCTCCTTTTAATATAAACTTCTTCCCTTAAAAGGTAGAGCTTTCCTAGGGGACTGCAAATTAGAAGAAACCTCAAAAGGTCCAAACACTGTGAGGAGTCACTGGGGAACCAAACTCTTCTAAGATGGATCCAAAGTGTCCAATCTCCTTTTTCTGATTATAAGGAAAAGTCCATAGTTTTGAAAGCAGTTTTGAAAGGGACCAGTGCTGGGTGTGGTGGCGCACATCTATAATCCCAGCACTTTGGGAGACTGAGGTGGGAAGATGGCTTGAGCCCAGGAGTTCAAGGCCAGCCTGGGCAACATAGTGAGACCCCATTTCTTTCTTAAAAATAACTACAAATTTTAGAAAAAAAATTGTAACAGAAGTTGGGGGCAAATGCTTGAGTGCCTGCTTCCCCCTTGCACAGCAGCCAGTATGAAGAATGGGGCCTGGTTCGCAGGTCTCCTCATGCTGGCCCCATCCCTTCTAAGCCTGTTCCTCCTCCCGTGAAGAACAGAACTCAATTCCCGTTCCCAGGCTCAAAACACCTTCACTCAGACCTAGTGGGTAAAAGAAAGAAAGCTTTATACTGGGTTTGCTGTGTACCAGGAGCTATACTAACATTTAACATGTGCCATTTTATTTAATCCTCTCACAAATCCTATGTCATGGGTGTTATTATCCCTGATTTGCAGATTGGGAAACTGAAGTCAACAGGATTGGGTACATCCCCAGTGTCATTCAAATGAGAATTGGGGGATCCCAGCTGCAAAACCAGGTCTATCAGACTCAAAATCTATATGCAATATAGTACTGTCTCACCCTGAAGAGAAACTCCTCAAGAGACTGTATGTTCATAACAGCCAATGTTAGCTCCTAGGAAAGCCAAATCGATCTAGATCCTTTTTATTAGGACAGTGCATCTTTTCTGGGAACAAGGTTGGTCTTTTAAACTGCCAAAGCACTAACTCCAAGAGAAATGTGTGTACCAAACCATCTCATTTGTAGATGGCAGCCACCCTGATTTGAAGTGGATTAAATATCAACAACAGCACCTGTGACTTCTATGATCTCTGAAGGCTGGCAGGATAAATTAAGCATAACATTCTCTGTACCATCCTTCACCACTACCGAATGGTGTATTTGTTCACTCTGAGTAATAGAGCACACACAGAACAGTGAAAATGTATGATATATTGGAAGCTTTAGCTTATGCAAGAAAGATGGCTTATTTTCCTCTCCGCACACTCTGTGCACCTCCATTAGCTCATGCACCAGCTGCAAAGTTGTCCTTCAGAAGGACAACACAAGGAATAGAGACTGTGGGATCAAATAAACAGGGATTCCCGTAACAACTTTGCTTCTTCCCCTGCTGTAGGACATTATTTGCATTTATTCATTTTATGAATATTTAGTATGTGTCCAGCACTATGTTAGGCAGAGTGAACACCAAGGTGAAGGAAATATGTCCCTGCTCTCAAGGAGCACACAGAGCAGTGGGGGAGACTGACAAAACAGACCAACAATTATGTTACAGTGTGGAGAGTGCAGGAAGAAAGATCCACGCATGGTCACTTGCATATCTTTCAGCATCTTTAAACCTCTCCTCATCTGTGAAATGGAAAGAATAATGAAGACCTATTTCACAATACTGGGGTGAAGACTAACTGATATTGGGTGGAAGGCGTCTATAATCTGGCAAGAGTCACACAAATTGTGGTTTTGACCGTCTATGGTCCAGTTTAACCGAATGAAAGTGAAGCAGGATGGAAACGTAGAAGAGGCTCAAGGCAAAAAAGGAAGACAGATGTCTGCATGGTGAGATTAGACACTGTTATGTTAACCTCCCAGGTTTCTCTGAATTGGCTCTGTGGGGGACACGGAGTGAAGGCAGGATGTGGGCAGGTAACTGGCTGGAGGCCCCGCTGCACATGTTCAACTCATATTTTCATGGTTTTATACATTGGGGCTCCAAATCAGATTTCATTTAAACAAAAGGGTTCCACAACTTAAAAATATAAAATAAAAAAACTTCAAGTGCCACGCTATCCCAAACTCCAAAAATGTGTGATAATATTCTGATTGGGGAACTCCTAATAAGGGGGGTATCTTTGCTATTGTTGGAAAATATAATTAAAAACAAAATATTCCCCAAAAAGAAAATTTTTCCACAATGTCAGAAAAGAGAAAATGTAGCCAAGTAGATAAAGCCTATTACATATAAGTAGAAGGACTTAACAGCACTGTTTTGTCACACAGTTTATCCTAAACTCACCTGGTAATCTGAGTCCCCACCTATGTTAGTTAATTGCTGTTTTAGGCTGTTCTTACATTACTATAAATACTTGAGACTATGTAATTTATAAAGAAAAGAGGTTAAGTGGCTCATGGTTCTGCAGGCTTTATTACTTCAACTTTTTTAGAGTCCACATATAAGTGAGATCATGCAGTATTTTTCTTTCTGTTTCACCTAATATAATGACCTCCAGTTCCCTTCATGTGGCTGCAAATAGTAGGAGGCATGGTGACAACATCTGCTTAGCTTCTGGGGAGGTCTCAGGAAGCTTACAATCATGGCAGAAAGTGAAGTGGGAGCAGGCATGTCACATGGTGAAAGCACAAGCAAGAGATAGCAAGAATGAAGGTACTACATACTTTTTTTTTTTTTTTTTTTTTTTTTTTGAGATGAGTCTTGCTCTGTTGCTGAGGCTGGAGTACAGTGGTGGGATCTCAGCTCACTGCAAGCTCTGCCTCCCAGGTTCATGCTATTCTCCTGCCTCACCCTCCTGAGTAGCTGGGACCACAGGCCCTTGCCACCACGCCCGGCTAATTTTTTGTATTTTTAGTAGAGACAGAGTTTCACCATGTTAGCCGGGATGGACTCGATCGCCTAATTTTGTGATCCACCCACCTCAGCCTCCCAAAGTTCTGGGATTACAGGTGTGAGCCACTGCACCCAGCTTGTACCACATACTTTTAAACAACCAGATCTTACAAGAACTCCCTCGGGATCACAAGAACAACACCATAGGGCTGCTGTTAAACCATTTATGAGCAATCTAACCCTATTATCTGATCACCTCCCAGCAGGCCCTAACTCCAACACTGCGAATTAAAATTCAACATGAGATTTAATTGACTCACAGTTCTGCATGGTTTGGGAGACCTCAGGAAACTTACAATCATGGCAGAAAGCTCTTCTTCACAGAGTGGTAGGAGAGAGAATGAGTTCTGAGTGAAGGAGGAAGCCCTTTATAAAATCATCAGATCTCATGAGAACTCACTCACTATCATAAGAACAGCATGGGGGAAACTGGCCCCATGATTCAATTGTCTCTACCTGGTCCTGACCTTGAAACATGGGAATTATCACAATTCAAGATGAGATTTTGGGTGGGGACACAGCCAAACCATATCTTTCTGCCACTGCACTCCCAAATCTCATATCCTTACATTTCAAAACACAATCATACCTTTTCAACCATCTCTCAAAGTCTTAACTCATTTCAGCTTTAACCCAAAAGCCCAAGTCCAAAGTCTTATCTGAGTCAAAGCATCTCCCTTCCATCTATGAGCCCATAAAAGCAAAAGCAAGTTAGTTACATCCTAGATACAATGGCAGTACAGGCATTGGGTAAATACAACCATTCAAAATGGGAGAAATTGGCCAAAATAAAGGGCCTACAGGCTCCATGCAAGTGTGAACTCCAACAGGTCAGTCATTGTATTAGTCTGTTTTCATGCTGGTGACAAAGACATACCCGAGATTGGGTAATTTATACAAAAAAAAAAAAAAGGTTTATTAAACTTACAGTTCCATGTGGCTGGGGAAGCCTGACAATCACGACAGAAGGCAAGGAGGAGCAAGTCACATCTTACGTGGATGGCAGCAGGCAAAGAGAGAGCTTCTGCAAGGAAACTGCCTCATAAAGCCATCAGATCTCATAAGACATATTCACTGTCATGAGAACAGCACAGGAAAGACATGACCCCATGATTCAGTTACCTCCCACTGGGTCCCTCCCACAACATGTGGGAATTCAAGATGAGATTTTGGTGGGGACACAGTCAAACCATATCTGTCATTAAACCTTAAAGTTCCATAATAATTTTCTTTGACTCTATGTTTTATATCCAAGGAACACTGATGCAACAGCTGGGCTCCCACAGCCTTGGACAACTCTGCCTCTGTGGTTTTGTGAGTACAATCCCCTACCAGCTGCTTTCATGGGCTGATATTGAGTGTCTGCAGCTTTTCCAGGCACAGAGTGCAAGCTACCATTCTGGGGTCCAGAGGATGCTGGCCTTCTTCTGACGCTCTACTAGGCAGTGCTCCAGTGGGGACTCTGTCGGGGGGCTCCAATCCCACATTTTCCTTCTGTAGTGCCCTAGAAGAGGTTCTCCATGAGAGCTCCTCCCTGTATCAAACTTTGCCCTGGACATCCAGACATTCCCATATATCCTCTGAAATCTAGGTGGAGGTTCCAAACCTCAATTCTTGTCTTCTGCACACCTGTAGGCTCAACACCACATGGAAGTTGCCAAGTATGGGGTTTGCACCCTCTGAAGCAATGTCCTGAGCTGTACTGTGGCCCCTTTTAGACATAGCTGGAGCAGCTGGGATGCAGGGTACCAAGTCCTGAGGCTGCACACAGCAGGGGGTCCCTGGGCCCAGCCCAGAAAACCATTTTTCTATCCTAGGCTAGGCTTATGATAGGAGGGGCTGCTATGAAGGTCTCTGACATGCCCTGGAGACATTTTATCCATTGTCTTGGTGATTAACATTTGGTTCCTCATTATGCAACTTTCTGCAGCTGTCTTGAATTTCCCCCCCAAAAATGGGTTTTTCTTTTCTTCTGCATCACCAGGCCACAATTTTTTCAAATTTTTATGCTGTATCACCTCTTAAACAGTTTGCTGCTTAGGAATTTCTTTCATCAGATACTCTAAATCATTTCTCTCAAGTTCAAAGTTCCACAGATCCACAGATCTCTACGGCAGGGACAAAATGCCACCAGTCTCTTTGCATAGCAAGAGTGGCCTTTATTCCAGTTCCCAACAAGTTCTTCATCACCATCTGACCACCTCAGCCTGGACTTCATTGTTCACATCACTATAGCATTTTGGTCAGTCATTTAACAAGTCTCTCGGACATTCCAAACTTTCCCACATCTTCCTACCTTCTAATTCCTTCAAGTCTCCAGAAAGTATCAAACTTTCTCACATTTTCCTGTCTTCTTCTGAGCCCTCCAAACTGTTCCAACCTCTGCCTGTTACCCAGTTCTAAAACTGTTTACACATGTTCAGGTATCTTTATAGCAGCTCTCCACTCCTGGTACCAATTTACTGTATTAGTTTGTCCTCACACTGCTATGAAGAGATATCTGAAACCCAGTTATTTATAAAGGAAAGATGTTTAATTGACACACAGTTCTGTATGGCTGGGGAGGCCTCAGGAAACTTATAATCATAGCAGAAGGCACCTCTTCACAGGGTGGCAGGAGAGACAGTGAATGCTGAGCAAAGGGGGAAGACCCTTATCCCCTTACAAAACCATCAGATCTCATGAGAACTCACTCACTATCATGAGAATAGTGTGGGGGAATGTGCCTCCATGATTCAATTTTCTTGACCTGGTCCCCCTTGACACGTTGGGATTATTACAATTCAAGATGAGATTTTAGGTGAGGACATAGCCAAACCATATTACTGTGCATCAAACAAAAGACTAATATCCAGAACCTGCAAAGAACTCAAACAAATCAGCAATAAAAAAAAATAATCTCATCAAAAACTGAGCAAAGGACATAAATAGACAATTCTCAAAACAAGATGTACAAATAACAAAAAAATATAAAAAATGCTCAACATCACTAATGATCAGGAAAATGCAAATCAAAACCAAAATGTGATACCACCTTACTCTTGCAAGAATGGCCATGATTAAAAGATAAAATATAATAGATGTTGGCATGAATGTGGTGAAAAGGGAACACTTTTACACTGCTAGTGGGAATGTAACCTAGTACAACCACTATGGAAAACAGTATGGAGATTCCTTGAAGAACTAAAAGTAGAACTACCATTTGATCCAGAATACCACTTCTGAATATCTACCCAAAGGAAAAGAAGTCATTATATCAGAAACATACTTTCATATGACTGTTTATAGCAGCACAACTTGTAATTGCAAAAATACGGAACCAGCCTAAATCCCCATCAACCAACAAGTGGATGAAGAAAATACACACACACACACACACACACACACACACACATTATTTATGTCAATAGATGGCGAAACACATTTACTCATCCCCTACCACCTTCCCCCCTTCCCTCAGACCTGGTAATCACTATTCTTTCTACTCTCTGCTTCTATGAGTTCAACTTTTTTAGATTCCATATGTAAATTGATCATGCAGTGTTTGTCTTTCTGTTTTACTTTGGTTTTATATAACCTAATGACCTCCTCCCCTTCGTGTTGCTGCAAATAACAGGATTGTCTTTTTTTAAGACTGAATCATATTTTATTGTGTATATATAACACATCTTCTTTATACATCTGTTGATGAACACTTACATTTTTTCTATGTCTTAGCTATTGTGCATAAAATTATCAGTTTCTAAAAAGTAATTGCTCTGAGAAAAGGTAGAAGAAAACATTTCTTATTTTTACAGGTAGAATTAAGCCTCTCATTTCTAATTTGTCTTTGCCCCTACTGTTATCTGACCCTTTTCAGGATATAGGAAGTCTCTTGAAACATCAGCAATATATCATATCCCTTCCTCCCCAGTTGGTCAAGCAACTGGTAGAGAACAGGACCAGATAAATTGACTGTTTGTTAAAGAAAGAAAGAGTTCTCTGCAATTCAAAATCTCTGGCCACATGAAATTGAACTACTTGGCAGAACATGTTTTCTAATGGGTGTTTTCTACAGAACCTTAGTTTACATTTGATTGGCTGCTCTTGTTGTAGCCAAAGGTGATGCCCTTCCATAACCACGACAATAAAAGTAGCCCCCCAGGCCTGCTGAAAAGCTGTCCCATTGTCCAGCATATCTCTGTAATAGAATCCCTCAGAATCTGTAGTTGCCCTCTTTACTTATTTATTATTATTTCCTGCTATTATTATTATTTCTCAGTCTGTGAAGACAGAAAACTTTTCTTTCTTTTTCAATTAAGAGGTAAAATTGTCTTCTTATTTCCAATATGTTTAAGTAACTAGAAGAGTGGTAGATATATAGTAGGGCTTCAATAAATATTTGTTGAACTAATGAATGAAAAAAATAAATACATTATGCACCCAAAACTCTGAAAAGGCAGAACTGCGAATCAGAGTAGCATTCTTCTATTTTAAACTTTGCTGAATTCCCTCAAATGAGTGCAACTTTAACCACCATATAAGTATTTACTTGGGCATCTCAGTACTTGATACCTGAGGCTTGAAATAATATGCAGCACAAATGTCTCAATGGCCTAGGCAGAATGATTTCATTTGAATATGTCCACATTGGGAGGATCCACATGGGAGGATTCTGTTTACCATTTATATGTCTCATAAAATAGTCTTGGAAAATCACCACCAGCAATAACTCTAGGCTGCAGTGAAAAAAAGCAATAGTCCTGAGACCTGAACTCAGCTCTAGATCAAGTGGATCTGATAGATATCTATAGAACTTTCCACCCCAAAATAACAGAATATACATTATTCTTATCACCACACAGTACTTCCTCTAAAACTGATCACATAATTAGAAGTAAAACACTCCTCAACAAATGCAAAAGAACTGAAATCATAACAGTCTCTCAGATCAGAGCATAATCAAATTAGAACTCAAGATTAAAAAAATTCACTCATAACGCACAACTACATGGAAATTGAACAACCTGTTCCTGAATGACTCTTCGGTAAATAATGAAATTAAGGCAGGAATCAGAAAGTTCTTTGAAACTAATGAGAACAAAGAGACAATGTACCTGAATCTCTGGGACACAGCTAAAGCAGCGTTAAGAGGAAAATTTATAGCATTAAATGCCCACATCAAAAAGCTAGAAAGATCTCAAGTTAGCAACCTAACATCACAACTAAAAGAACTAGAAAAGCAAACAAACCCCAAAGCTAGTAGAAGGCAAGAAACAACCAACATAAGAGCTGAACTGAAATAGATAAAGATATGAAAAATCATTCAAAAAAATCAATGAATCCAGCTTTAACCCAAAAGTCCAAGCCCAAAGTCTCATCTGAGTCAAAGAAAGTCCCTTCTGCCTATGAGCCCATAAAAGCAAAAGCAAGTTCGTTACATCCTAGATACAATGGAGGTTCAGGTATTGGGTAAATATATCCATTCCAAATGGGAGTTTGGAAAAAAACTAGTTTCAAAAAAACTTAATTTTTTGAAAAAATTAATAAAACGGACTGTAAGCTAGACAAATAAAGAAGAAAAGAAGAGCTAAATAAAGACAATCAGAAATGATAAGGGAGATATCACCACTGACTCCACAGAAATACAACCATCAGAGGATATTATAAATACCTCTAAGCACATAAACTAGACAATCTAGAAGAAGTGGATAAATTCCGAGACACATACACCCTCCCAAGCCTGAACCAGAAAGAAACTGAATCCCCAAACAGATTGATAATGAGTTCTGAAACAGAGGCAGTAATAAATAGCCTAGGAACTGAAAAAAAAAGCCCAAGACCAGATCGATTCACAGCTGAATTCTACTGAAGATACAAAGAAGAGCTGGTACCATTTCTACTGAAATGATTCCAAACAATTGAAAAGAAGGAACTCCTCTGTAACTCATTCTATGAGGTCAGCATCATCCTGATACCAAAACCTGGCAGACACACAAGAAAAAAAGAAAATGTCAGACCAATATCCTTGATGAACATCAATGCAAAACTTCTCAATAAAATACTGGCAAACCAAACTAGCAGCACATCAAAAAGCTTATCCACCATGATCAAGTTGGCTTCATTCCCAGGATACAAGGTTGGTTCAACATATGCAAATCAATAAATGTGATTCACCATATAAATAGAACTAAAGACTAAACCACATGATTATATCAATAGATGCAGAAAAGGCCTTTTACAAAATTCAACATCCCTTCATGTTAAAAACTCTCAATAAACTGGGTATTGAAGGGACATACTTCAAAATAATAAGAGCCATATATGATAAGCCCACAGCAATTATCATAATGAATGGGCAAAAGCTAGAGGCATTCCTCTTGAAAAACAGCATAAGGCAAGGATGTCCTTTCTCACCATTTCTATTAAACATAGTTTTGGAAGTTCTGGACAGTGAAATCAGGCAAAAGAAAGAAATAAAGGGTATTCAAATAGGAGGTGAGGGAGTCAAATTATCTTTGCAAATGACATCATTCTATATTTAGAAAACCCCATCATCTCAGCCCAAAATTTTCTTAAGCTGATAAAAGCAACTTCAGCAAAGTCTCAGGACATAAAGTCAATGTACAGAAATTGCTAGCATTTTTATACACCAACAACAGGAAAGAGCCAAATCATGAATGAACTCTCATTCACAATTACTATAGAAAAAAAAAATACCTAGGGATACAGCTAACAAGGAAAGTGAAGGACCTCTTCAAGGAGAACTATAAACCACTTTCCAAAGAAATAAGAAAGGACATAAACAAATGGAAAAACCAACCATGCTCATTATTAGGAAGAATCAGTTATCATGAAAATGGCCACACTGTACAAAGTAATTTGTAGATTCAATACTATTTTCATTGAACTACCATTTACATTCTTCACAGAATTAGAAAAAAAACTATTTTAAAATTCATATGGAACCAAAAAAGAGCCCAGATAGCCAAGACAATCCTAAGCAAAAATAAAACTGGAGGCATCATGTTACCCAACTTCAAACTATACTACCGGGCTACAGTAACCAAAACAGCATGGTAGTGGTATAAGAATAGATGCATAGATCAATGGAAAATAATACTCAGAAATAATACTGCACAACTACAACCATCTTATCTTCCACAACCTGACAAAAACAACCAATGGGGAAAGAATTCCCTATTCAATAAATGGTGCTGGGAGAACTGGTTAGCCATATGCAGAAAATTGAAACTGAACCCCTTCCTTACACCATATACAAAAATTAACCCCAGATGGATTAAAGAGTTAAATGTAAAACCCCAAAACTATAAAAACCCTAGAAGAAAATCTAGGCAATACCATTCAGAACATAGGCAAGGGCAAAGATTTCCTGATAAAAATACCAAAAGCAATTGCAACAGGAGCCAAAATTGGCAAATGGGACTTAAGTAAACTAAAGACCTTCTGCACAGCAAAAGAAACTATCATCAGCCTGAAGAACAACCTACAGAATGAGAGAAAACTTTTGCAATCTATCCATTTGACAAAGGTCTAATATCCAGAGTCTACAAGGAACTTAAATAAATGTACAAGAAAAAGAAACATGAAAAAGTAGGCAAAAGACATGAAAAGACACTTCGCAAAAGAAGATATACATATGGCCAATAAACATGAAAAAGTGCTCAGCATCACTGATCATTAGAGAAATGCAAATCAAAACCACAAAGAGATACCATCTCAGGCCAGTCAGAATGGCTGTTACTAAAAAGTCAAAAAATAACAGATGCTGGTGAGGTTGTGGAGAAAAATGAATCATTTTACACTGTTGGTGGAAGTGTAAATTTATTCAACCATTATAGAAGACAGTATGGTGATTCCTCAAAGAGCTAGAGACAGGAATACCATTTGACCCAACAATCCCATGACTGAGTATATACCCAAAGGAATATAAATCATTCTATTATAAAGATACATGCATGAATACATTCATTGCAATATTATTCACAATAGCAAAAACATAGCATCAACCTAAATGTCCATTAATGATAGACTGAATACATAAAGTGGGGTAAACATACACCATGGAATACTATGCAGCCATAAAAAAGAACAAGATTACGCCCTTTGTAGGGATGTGGATGGAGCTGGAAGCCATTATCCTCAGCAAACTAATTCGGGAACAGAAAACCAACCACCTCATATTCTCACTTCCAAGTGGGAACTGAATGATGAAAACATATGGACACATGGTGGGAAACAATACACACTGAGGCCTGTTGCGGGGTGTTGCGGGGAGGGAGAGCATCAGGAAGAGTAGCTAATAGAAACTGGGCTTAATACCTAGGTGATGGGATGATCTGTGCAGCAAACTACAATGGCACACATTTACCTATGGAACAAACCTGCACATCCTGCACATATATGCCTGAACTTAAAAGTTGAAGAAAAAAATTAATTCAGCAAAAGCTTAAAAAACCAACTATGCCTTCCCACTCCCACAAAGCCTTCCCTTAGAGATCAGAGGTAGAAACACAAGGCACCTGCCTGAGAGCCCCCTCATCATCATTATTATTTTACTTTGAACTCAGTTCAAGTCTCACTTACTCCTCCTCCCTTCCCTCTCTGAATTAAACGTGGTGATTATTTTCCTCAAATATCCTACTGGGAAAAGAAGGGGCCTCAGTCAGGACCCTTCTGGCAGATGAGAGCTGGCAGATGAGAGGAGAGAAATAAAATCCATCTTTAAAGTGATCCTGTGGTTTGCCTGCAGGGTTTTTGCTGCTTTCCTCATGTTTCTCAGTGATATCCAGCCCAAATATCTATATTCTCCAAAACAAAAATAAGTTGTCCCCTCAAGATCAATACAGAAATAACTGACATTTCCTTCAGACATTAAATTTTCATCTTGCTGAGGAGAACACAAGGAATGAGGGGTGGGGAATGTGGAGAATAATTCCTGGAGTAAAACTGATTTTCAGCTACATCTTAAATGGCAAAGACTCTGACAGGAATCAAATGTCTAAAAAGCTACAGAATCTACATCTAACTTTTGGGGGAAATTCTCCATAAATGTCCAACTCTGAGGAAGGATCTGGGTTATTCATTTCTTTACCAAGTATAATATAAAGGGGATATTCTAAATAATAACAATAGTCAACATTTACGGTACATTGTGTATATATCAGGCAGACTCCTAAGCCATTTGCATTCATGATTTATTTAATTCTACATAATCTTGTGTGGCTTTTCCTATTGTTGGGATTGCTATTTTACAGGTGAGAAAACAACAGCTCACAGAGATAAAGTTACACACCCAAGATCATACAGTTAATAAGCTGAGATAAGCTGAGATGTGAACTCCGACCTGTTGATTCCAGAGCTGCAAGTCCACTGTACCACCTTGAATAGAAAGAATATGCAGAAAGAGAAGTATGAGAGGGAAGAAAATAAATTTGGCACTTCTTTCCTACCCAGGATTCTAGTATCCTGGTTGAGATGGTCTTGTAGGATCCTACGCATGGAGGCTTCCAAAGACAAGCAGTTTACCCACCTCTAGGCTTGTTTTTGTTTTTATTTTTTAACTGAGTCAAGTCTCTGAGTAACTGAATTCACTTGCCTACACATCATAATTGGACAAGGTACAGAATGGATCTGACCTACTTCAGAATCAATTTTGATGTACCCCATAGACTCTTTCAAGCTACTTTACAAATATCATTTTGTTTTTGTTAAACACATCTAATTGCTCCCGGAGTGTTAACAGATGACACTGCCTCCCAGGCAGAATTTGCCAAGATTGGAGCTGCTGTGCAATATTGTTTTTGCAAGAAAATCCCTAAGTCTTGGTTTTAGACAACCTCAAAAACAGTACCCAGAGAAAAACACTAAGAGCATTTCAGAGGTCTGGCTATGAAATTTTAACCCTCAAATGTAGTGTGTTACCAAAAGGCCCCTGTGACATAGTGCACTTATTAATCAGATTTAAGACTCTCCTCTCCCCTCAACTCTGTATCCCAGTCTTAATATTTTTTTATTCAGACAAGAATCTAAAATTGGATTTGAAAGATGGCATCTATTTTTAAATATACCCCTTAGAATTAACTAGTGGAGGGCACAGAATCAGTGA
Organism: Chlorocebus sabaeus; assembly: GCF_047675955.1. Classification (NCBI taxonomy): domain Eukaryota; kingdom Metazoa; phylum Chordata; class Mammalia; order Primates; family Cercopithecidae; genus Chlorocebus; species Chlorocebus sabaeus. Next base: position 36,752,636 of record NC_132926.1, on the reverse strand, counting down.
TCAGGGCACAGTACCATCTGGGTGAGAGAGATTCACTTATTCAATCTCATAGTCAGGTACCGGGAGGTATTTAGTCCCTGCTATGAACCAAGTACTTGTGCAGGATGCTGTTGATATACTGACAAAAATAACGAACCATAGTCCCTGCCCTCACAGAGTTTATAATCTATGAAAAGAATCACACCAATAAATGTATAATACAATTTTGTTGTGATAAGTGGTATAAGGAAAGAGTGAATGGTGCTATGAGACAGAGCAAAGAGAATTTGGGCAGAAAGTTCAAGGATGTAATCATTAAGTTTAGATTAGAAGGTATTAATTATGAGAAGAGGGACAGAAAACCAGATTTAGGCACTAATGGAGAGAAGAGATTGGAAGGGCAACAGTGATAATAGATGCCAGTGGATCTCAAACAAATCTTGTCCAAAAACAGGTTTTTGTTTTTGTTTTTGTTTTCAAAACGGAGTTTTGCTCATGTCACCCAGGCTGGAATGCAATGGTGCGATCCCGGATCACTGCAACCTCTGCCTCCCACATCCAAGTGGTTCTCTTGCCTCAGCATCCCAAGTAGCTGGGGTTACAGGTGTCTGCCACCACACCCAGCTAATTTTCATATTTTTAGTAGAGACGGGGTTTCACCGTGTCAGTCAGGCTGGTCTCAAACTCTTGACCTCAGGTGATCCACCCATCTCAGCCTCACAAAGTGCTGGGATTGCAGACCTGAGTCACTGGGCCCGGCCAAACAATTCAATTTCTACTTCTATTGGTGTCACAGGCTATTTTGTGTTGTAATGATCTTCCAGATTACTTCACCTAGTCTCTTACCCATTGTAAGAATCTCTACTTCTATTTATTCATTCATTTATAAAACATTTCTAAGTTTTTCTAGGCTCTGGAGATATGCAAATAGAAAAAAAAATGTTCCTGCCTGCCTGAAATTAATGTTCTAGTACAAAGAATCAGACAACAAACAAACAACAGGTAAATATAGAATATGTCAAAGGCTGGAAGAGTTACAGAGAAAAGAAAAACAGAGTAAGATGCAGAGAAAGTTTGTTGGTGGCTATTTAAATACAGAGGTCTAGAAAGTCCTTATTGGTATGAAGAAGTCACTTGGGTAGAAATTTGAAAGAAATTGGCAAGGGAGAACATGCAGCAATCAGGAGGAAGAGCATTCCAGGCAGAGGAGAGAACAAAAGTGAAGTCCCCAGGCAGGTGCATGTCACTGTGTTCTAGGGGCAGTAAGGAGGCCAATGTGCCTGGGGCTGAGTGAACAAAGTCAAAAGAGGAGTAGGGAAGGAGTGCAAAGTGGGAATAGGAAAACAGTTCATGTGGGGCCTTGGAAGCCTTTGTAAATGGACTTCTGCTTTCCATAAGATGGGAAACTCGTAGGAGCCCTTAAGCAGAGGGTGACATTAAAGGACTTTGATATTTAAAAGGGCACTTTGGAGACTGTGTGAAAACATTGAGTGCAGAGGTCAGAGCAGAAGCAAGGATAGAGGTGGGATAGAAGGCTATTGCAATAATGAAGGCAAACAGATTAGGATGGTTTGAACCTGATGACAGTGGTAGAGAGGGTGAAAGTAATTGTACCCTGGACATGTAAGGAAGGTAGGGTTAACAAGATTGGCTAATAGATTGGACATGGGGTGTGAGAGAAAGAAAGAGACGAGACCAAGATGACTTCGAGGTTTATGGTCTGAGCAACTAGAACAATGTAGCTACCATGAACTGAAATTGAAATTATGGGAGGAAACCATCTGGGGGAGAGGAATATGAAGAGTATAGATTTGCACATGTTAAGCAAAAACGGACTATTAGAGAGTTAGTGAGATATGGAGTAGGCAGTTGGTTTTATGGAAGGAGATTGAGATTTCAGGGAAGAGATACATACAATTGGGAATACAGGATGAGATTACATAGGTAGGACATGTACACAGGGAAATGTGGAAGTCCAAGGACTGAGATCCATAAAGCTATTATTCAGGCAACCTAGTTCCTTATGTATTTATTTCACAAATGCTGAATACCTCCCAAGTACCAAAAATATGATATCAAGAAGTGGAGACTCTTTCCCCACCCTTTGATTCTAGACTGGTGTTATGACTTGCTTTGACCAATAGAATGTAGTACAAGTGACAATGTGCTCGTTTTAGGCCTAAGCCTAAAAAGGCCTGGCACGCTTCCATTCTGTCTCTTAGGGTCCTGCCACCACCACATATGTTAGCCTGCTGGAGGATGACAGCCAGCCAACCTCCAGACATGTGAGTGAAGCCAACCTAAACCAGCCAGCCCTCAGCCAGCCCAGCAGCTGAACACAGATGCATGAGAAAGGCCAGTCTGTATTACCTGAATGCAGCCCAGAAGAGCAGCACCACCTAGTGGGTCCTTAGTCTCATGAGAAATAGTAGATGGTGGTTGTTTGCAGTCACTAACATGCGGAGTGGTTTTCGATGTAGTAACAGCTAATTAATCCGACTTTTGTCTTCCCAATCCTACATGTGCAAATTCTACCCATTCCATTTCAAATATACCACCCTCCATGAAGTATTGCCTGATACTTACAGCAATAAGTCAGCTGTTTTTCCTCTGACACCCTGTAGCATTTAATCTGTATCTTTTGGTATTTGTCAGAATAGGTTAAAACTATGCTGCTATAACAAATTTTTGTGGCTTTGTATAAAAAAAAAGATTTATTTCTTGCTCATGGTACACGACTGATGAGAATTGCCAGGGAGTTCTGCTTCACATATTCTCTCAGGCTACCACACTGATGCAAGCAGCACCTTCTTGGAAACACTGTCTCAGATCTAGACCTAGACAACTCATGAAGAACTCATAACTGCTCTTCGTCTCTTCTGCTCACTACCTATTGTCTAGGCCTGGTCATGTGTCCTCATCTAACTGCAAGAGAGCTGGAAAATCAGGGGGAGCACATGGATACTTGTCCGCGTCTATGCCATCGTTTCTCATGGTACCATTTCTTTATGCCTGTATGCCTTTGATTTGCATAGTTTTCTTTCTTATACTGAATGTGGTATATCCTCGCCTAGGACTCGTTTCATGAACATGCATCCTGTGCAGTCTCAGAGGGCCCCCATGCTTAAAACTCCTCACTTAGTTTAATAATTTGATATCACCATTTTGAAATTCTTAATGAGTTTCAGCAAGAAGCCTCTCATTTTCACTTTGTCCTGAACCCTGCGAATTATATAGCTGATCTTGTTCATACCTAATCTAGTAATTCTCAACCCAGAGTGCTCACTGGAGGAATTTTTTAAAATGTAGATACCCAAGCCCCAAGCACCACCTGAGAACAAATTACATCAAACTCTGGGAATGAGGCCCTGGCAAGGTTTTTTTTTGTTTTTTTTGGGTTTTTTTTAAACAAATTATAACATTTTGTCAGAGTTGAGTATCACAGCCCTAATGTTATGGCCCAGGTAACCTCTTCAGACATTTTCTTAAAACAAAATATGGTGGGAAATAGAAAGTTTTAAAAATCAAAGATAACAGAAAGGTATTTAAAAGGTAAAATTTCTTTTTTATCCACTCCCAATCACTAGTCTTTCTTTCCAAATGAAATAATTGTAGGCAATTTTTAAGTAGTAATATTCCAGAAACGTGTTTCAGCATAGACAATTTGAATATCAAAATTAAAAGATATAGTAATGGATTATAACATATTGAATAAATTAGGAGACTCTGAGTCCATATTGATTTAAATAAATAAATGGATAAACTGAAAGTTTGATTATAAACTGTATATTTACATAGTTTCAAAGATTTTCCCCATCAAATACTTACGAATTTCAAAGGGAAAGAGCGTAACTGCACAATGAAGAAGTCTGGCTGACAACACCTTAATCATGGGATCAAAGTGAACATCATCATCAATAAAGAGACAAATCATGCACCACCTGATAGGATGCAGCAAGAAAGACACAGCATCGGCTCTGTAATATTTCTCCCCAAACTGTACAACTTCAATCTAATCATGAGGAAAATTCAGACCAAGACAAATTAAGAAACATTCTACAAAATAACTGTAGATTCCAGCGTATCCAGGTCATGAAATTAAAGTCTGAAGAACTGTTTCAGACTGAAAGGGACTAAGGAGACAAGACAACTAAATGCAACACATGATTCTGAACTGGATCTTTTTGCAAAAGGACGATGATGTCATATCTATCTTAGAGAAACAATAGCACATATATGCAAAGATAGATATACAAGGATGTTCACAATGGCATTGTTTTTGGTAGCAAGAAAAGTAAGAATACAATCTAAATATCCTTCAACAGGGAAGAGATAAATTATGAGAAGTCATGCTGTGTAAAAGAGAATAATCACAAGTAATTACCTAGAAAATATCTGACATATTATTATCTGAAAATATATACATTTTAAACTAATATGAGAACCATACATCATGGTTCTGTTTTTAATAAATGCATATATATATATTATATATAAAGCTTGTAGTAGTAAAAGATTACTTCTGAGGATAAAAGAATTTCACTTCTTATGTGACATACATATAACTTTTAAGGTAGGCTATTATGAATCTTAACTTTTTATTTTTCCGTATTTTTCAAGCAATAAAGTTTTATGCAAGATTGACAACTGACCTTCCTTTTGGCTGTTGTAGCTTAACCAGTCAATAATTTTTTGTAACCACCCTTGAAGAAATTTATGAGAGCTTTTAATTTTAAGGAACTTCCCGATTAAGTCTTCTGAGTTAAGCAGCATAAAGTATAAATGAAAAACTTTACTTAGCAAATAAGCTCAAGTTGTTTTTTAAAACAAACAAACAAACAAAAAACCTAGAATAAAAGGAATAAAGTATCTCCAAGTAACTTACATTTCAGTAAAGAATCAATGTTCCTAATTTCAAGAAATTCAAAGCTGCCATGAACTAATTACCATGCATTGAATTCCTCCAAAAGCTGATCTATTATATGTTTGTGTGTATCTCTCTTTAGGCATAACATAGAGAAATTGGGGAAGATGGCAGGGGGAGGGGGGCATTACTGTAAGCTGTTTTCCTCCCTCCTTCCACAAAACAATAATTTTGGTGTGAAAAGGATTTGCAAAACAAACACCAAGCTGCATAGGGCTTTGTGTTTTGAAGCCATAAGCATGAAAATCCATTTAAGAAACCTCTTTCTGCCTACTGAGATAAACAGGTTCTAAGTGCCCTACATAAATCTCCAAACCATGGAGGAAAATAACCTCAAACTTTTTCTCTTTATTTGTCCCCAATTAAAGTTCAAAGTAGGGGATTTATAATCCCCATCTAAACAGGGCATCTGCAATTGGTAGCCTGACATAAATATCTAGCTTTAATGCTAAAATAAACAGACAAGAAGGGTCAACTCCATATCTTTATACAGAAGGGAAAATGATACCAACATTCAGCACTCCACCAAGACATTACTTACTAAGATGCCACAGCACATATTTGGCATTTTGCCTCCGCAACATCCATTCCCTCTGTCTAATGTCACCTGTATTTCCACACTGAGAATTAATTTCTCCTCCAGGATGTGTAGTATTGGAAAACCAATTCCAGCTGATCATTTTTAATGACAAAAGGAAAAGATCAGATCCTCCCTATCCCTGCCCAGTACAGCCAGAGGGTGAGCACATGACCCAACCTCTGCCTGGGAGTATGTGAGGTTGAGGTGTGCTACAGGTGATTAAGCTACTGTCTCTCAGCTCAAAATTCACCTTCACTACCCACCTTTATCTTGCTGGACCTGGGGCCTTGTAGATTGTATTTCTTAGGGCCAGGTGGCTTCCTGATTCACTCTGTCAATAGAGAAACTGGAAGGCAGGAGGAGAGAAGCGACTTGCTCCTCTCCCTTCAGCATCAGCAGCTGCTGCTCTTCACCAGAGCAGCGGCAGTTCTTTCCAACGACAACTGGTCCTTTACTAGCTTCTTTCCATAGTCCTAGAATCGTCCCTGCCTCAGTCCCTCAGAGGTCTGAGCCCCAGCCTTGGCAGAATCCTCTTCCAACTCCTGAGACACCAGCAAAGGTTGGCCAGCATCCTCCCCTCAAAGGTCTAGGATTCAGCTCCTTCATGCATCTCTGCCAAGCTTTTGGATTCTGATATCAGCAACTTCTCTGTTTCCCAGCCCTAGGCATGGTAGCTTCTTCCTGCCGGTACTAAGTCTATGTTGCCTTGAGGTTCGTTTTTACGATTACAATTTCCAACTTCTGTGCAACCATTTCCCTATGTTGAAGTCTCTCCATTAAAATAACTGCCACGGTTTTGTTTTCCTCACTAGCCTCTGACCACTGCAGACACTCTCAGCGTGTTGAGCCCTACATGTATTAATACGGAGGGGAGGCATAGGTTGCATGTTTTTGTTACAAAATGGACATGGTGTAGAGAAGGTCTTGAGGTTTTTCCCATGACAGAACCATTGCCATGCTGCCTCTTTCCAAGTCCTCCTCTCCTCTTTTAGTTTCCCTCATCTGCATGCAATTCTCTACCCTCCTTTGAATTCTGTAGGCCCATGAAAACCATCCAAACATTCCTCTTGCTTAGTTTAGTTAAAATTAGTTTCAGTGAATTGTGACTAAGAGCACACACTGCTACTAAGTCATTAAGAAGGAAGTTGAGCAAACATCCTCGTTCATTCCATCTTTCATTCCGTATGTGTTCTTTGAGCAGAGTACTTGGGACAAATGAAGTAAACTGTAGGTGACCTGAGTACTTTATGTTTAAGCTTTAATAAACTAGATAACTGTATCGTTAGTTTCTGATGTCCTCCTAATAACAACCCCTGACATATACCCATATACAGAGACACAGACATACCATGCTCAGTCTCATCATTGCCAGGCTCATATTGAAACAGCCATCGAGGAATCACTAGTTCACAGATTATTGAGTTCATCCTCTTCACTAACCAGGTCTAGAGAAAACAGGAGATAGGTCCAAGGCCATATAGCAAGCAATGAAAGAGTCACGGCCATGACACTGGCTTCTTGTGCACAGTTCGCCTCATCCCACTGCCACCTGGTCAACCTGGCATCTCTATCTTAGGGAATCCCAGGAAGACACAGAAGTGAGGGGCACTGGGTAGTGAACAGAAGAATATACAACCCTAGTCACTACAGAAAGTTTCTAACCTTAGGGAAATCCATCTTTATATGTGAAAGTCAGAAGGAAAGAAAAGCAAGAAACCAGCAAACATTATTCTGGGCTAGATGAGAGGGGCATGCAGTGGGGGAAGAAAACTCAGGTTCAGTCCCTGACTCTTCCACTTATTCTTTTTTGACATATTACTTTACCACAGAGTCCCATTCTATTTTCTGTTCAATGAAGATTAAAACAAATGTCCATTCTCCTTTCAAAGTTATTTTAATCAAATATCCTTGTTCTTCCAATATGTGGGCTAAGCACTACTGGAGCAGCTGGGAACACAGCAGTGGGCAAGATAAAACTTTCACCATGCAAGAGTGTATGCCCTCATAGAGGAAGGCAGGCAGTACACAAATAAACTTATAAATAAAGATGACATTTCAGAGAGTGATAAATGTGATAGAAAAAATAGAGTAATTTGACAAAGAGTGGTTGAACTCACTTGGTCAGGAGGTCAGGAAGGGCCTCTTTGAGGAGGTGACACTTGAGCTGACTCATGAAGGAATGAAAAAGAGATGATCTAGGTGGAGAACATTCCAAACAGTGGGAGGAGTGAGTGCAAAGGCCCGCAAGCCAGAGCAAGTTTGGTGTTTTGAGGAACAGAAAGAAGGAACAAGTGTAGCTGGGCCCAAAGGAGTGATGGGAGAGTAAGGTCCAGTTGACTCTGAAGAAACAACACTTTCCACAGCTGCTATTTGTACATGCTTTAAGCATTGTATGAAATCAATTGTCCTATTCTCATTAACCTACTTTATCATTTCAGCCTTTTGTTGCATAACTTCTTGTTCATTTTCAGTGGCCAATGACTTTCTAGGACTTCTACTTTGTTTTCTGTGTGCTCTTCCTCATTCTTTGCCAAATAGGGGCATACAAGTTTCATATAAAGGGACTTTATAATATTTTTCCCATTTGGTGGAAATAATCACACAAATTTATGTCTTGTGGCCATGTACTATGATAGGTAAGCAGCTGAGTTTTGAAATCAGGTCTTGGTTTAAATCTTATGTCTACCACACAGTAGCAATATTAATCTGCACAAGTTAATTAGCTTCTCTAAGCCTTCATTTTTTTTCACCTATAGAATAGACAGAAAGATATCTAACAGAATTTAAAATTTTTTTGTTTTTATTTTAGATTCAAGGGTACATGTGCAGGTTTGTTATATGGGTAAATTCTGTGTCATAGGGGTTTAGTGTACAGATTATTTTGTCACTCATGTAATAAGTATAGAACCTAATAGGTAGTTTTTCAACCCTCACCCTCCTCCCAACCTCCACCTTCAAGTAAGCCCTATTGTCTGTTTTTTCCTTCTTTGTGTCCATGTGCACTCAATTTTTAGCTCCCAGCTACAAGTGACATCTGGCATTTTGTTTTCAGTTCTTGTGTTTAGGATAATGTCCTACAGCTCCATTCAGGTTGCTGCAGAAGACATGATCTCATTGTTATTTATGGCTGTGTAATATTCAATGGTATATATGTATCACATTTTCTTTATGCAGTCTACTGTTGATGGGCTTTTAGGTTGATTCCATGTCTTTACTATTGTGAATGGTGCTGTGATGAACATACGCATGCATATGTCTTTATGGTAGAACAATTTACATTCCTTTGGGTATATGTCCCCCAAATGGGATTGCAGGGTAGAACAGTAGTTCTAAGTTCTTTAGAAATTGCTAAGCAGCTTTCCATGATGACTGGATTAATTTACATTCCCACCAGCAGTGTGTAAGAATTCCCTTTCCCCCTCTACCTCGCCAGTATTTTTGTTTGTTGGTTGGTTTTTTGATCTTTTAATAATAGTCATTCTGGCTGGTGTGAGATTGTATCTCATTGTGGTTTTGATTTGCATTTATCCAATAATTAGTGATGCTGAGCATTTTTTCATATGTTTGCTGGCTGTGTTTATGTCTTCTGTGAGAATCCTGAATGTGTGTAAGGCATAGAGGCTGGCTCACAGAAAGCACTCAGTGAGACTAACTGTAGGTGTTCCTGTCTGCATTGGCATTCCCTCCTTCATCCTAACTTTTCTCTACTAACTTCCTGCTGTTACTTCAAGACTCAGGTCTGATGTCATCTTCTGCAGCCTGCCTTCCTTAGATATTCAGGCTGAATCAAGGTCTCCCGTTATCTTAAGCCTTACCACCTAACACATCATATGGAATTTGTTTCCATGCCTATTCTTCTCTTTTACTATTAGCTTCTTGACAGCAAGTAATGTGCTTCACTCATCTTTGCACACCAACCACAGAAACCAATATCTTACACATAATAAATTCCCAATGTGATTGATAAATTCAACTGTGAATCATTTTAGACCAGACACCAGCCACTGATAAACTGTCTCTGACTTGGACATCTCAGTGGCTATGTAGAGAGAGCAGCCCTGCTGAGGAGGTGTAGGGAAAAGAAAAAGAAAGAAAACTTTACTATCTCTGGTAAGTGATGGTTGTCACCTGTTGTTTGTAACTCAAGGCATGCATATAAGTGCAGTTTTCTGATTTGCGTGACATTAGCTGTTAATGCTAACCCAAAGGAATAATCCTGTTACTGCTCCAAATGCTCCAATCACTGAAGGAGAAAACAGAATCCTTCAAAACAGGATATTGAAAAGAAAGAATTTACCTAATTCCCAAAGAATGCTGGAAATCTGAGTTTTCAAAGTCAGCCAGAAAGCAATTAAATGTCTTTACTATATTAACCTTCTCTAAAATGAGATCTCTAACTCCTTTCTGAAGTAGCCTCTGTCTGTGCACAACTAAAATAGTCCCCACTATAATAGAAGACACTATTTCGTGGGAGGGATCTTACTTTAGCTCAAAGGACACATATGAGAACCTTGGGTTCAACTTACCACATGACTCCCCGTGTAGATGACAGTCCCAGAAAAATCTGGGAGGCCTGATCCCTCTGGAGTTTTGCACGGAGGCCCTTCTCTCCTTGGTTCATTCCTTCCCCCTCCCTCTGATTTTAGAGATAAGAACCCAGTAATCTCAAAACTGCATCAGGTGTGAGAACTCATGCTACTATTAGAGAAATACGGTCTGGCATTTTCACCCAAACATAATTGAAACTGGTCAAAAAGGCAGGAGATGTAGATATTTACCTATTTATGAAAAACAGTGCCTCTTGCTCTGAAAATGCTTCTTTCCCCAAGAGCCATCCATCCCCAAAGCAAAACAGTCAGACAAATGTCATGCTGTTTTCTGAGTGGTTGTTATACTCTCATGTCCTCCCTTGCAGAAGAGAAAATGCAAAAATATATTCTTATTTTTTCCTCACCTGAGCCAGGAAGCAGCTTCTGCAGTAATTGAACTGAGGGGATCAAATGTGGTTCACAAATTGATTCTGCCTATCAGAAAAAAGCTCATTTAAATACAATGATTGATACCAACTCAGGACAAAGACACTATTTTCTTTATCCCCCAACAAATAAATCAGTCCTCATTGTTAACATCAGAGGTTTGGGGAAAAAATAGAAAAGAAAGAAGAAAGACAAGAATTCAAGAAGCAAATACAGAGTATATTTAAAAATTATGCAAACTCTATTTGACTTTCTGCTGCATCCCCAAAGCCTGGTTATAAAGAACATGACAAATCTTCTCTTTTGTAGTACTCTCCTCTATCCTGAGAATTTCAGTGTTCTCTTAACCTCTTTTCATACTCCATGGGCAATCCTAAATAAACCAACCTTGAATAAAGTGCTCCAGCTTCGGGGATTATCTCACTATTTTACAGAGGTGTGTCATCTCCTAACATAAACTATCAAGATTTTTATTATTTATTGATAATTCTTAAGTTAGATGCCAAGGGCCTAGCAACTGGAACAGAGAAAACTGTTTAAAAAATATAATAAAATAAATAGCACAAACTTTTCTGTTAGTGATCATTAGTATGAAAGCAGGTTCCACCTATAATTCACTCATTTCCACCTGCTCTCAGAAGCCTCATGCCTATCTTTCTGCAGAAATCACAAAACCTGTTGAATTGCAGCTATTGACTTGGAAATTGAATTTGGAGGAAAATCTCTAGCTCTTTGTGCACCTTCTGCCTCCTATTTAAAGCTATTTGAGACCCAGGGCTTTTATATCGCCTCTCTTCACTTGTCTGTTTGATGCTGGTTTCTCCCTTTCTTGAGTCTTCCCACCCATAATCACATAATGTGCTGCTTTTTTCTCTGATGCAGCGTTGCTGTCAGTTTCTTGGGAGCAGCACCATAGTTTATACCTCCCACAGCACCTAGCATGGGGTCAGCAATGTTGCAGTTGCTCAAAAACACTTCCTTGGTGATCCTCCTTTAGTTGTATCCCCACTTCTGCACCGCTGCTCTGTAATATTTCAGGTTAGTTCATCCAATCTCAAATCAGGTGGGATGCTCTGCACAATTGCCTGGGATTGGCTTACTTCAAGGTTCAACAAAGAAAGAATTGGTTGCCAACATTTAAGAATCAGGAGACTTTAGGTCACATTTCTGATTTTTGGCCTCTCTTTAGGAATTAGATGATTTGACAGTACTGGCCCCCATTCTTGCCCATCAGCAACTCAGTGGAGCTAAGTTGCCTTTACATGGGTCATGTTCTCTAAATCTAGTGGCCCTCAATTCCAGTCCACTTCATTTATTTATTATAAATTTCATATACTTCTGCCTGGTTCAAAAGTTCATGAGTCTGACCAGTCAGTGTCTGCTTTACAGGAAATTCAGATTATTCTCCCCCAAAGCCTATCGTCTTTAAAATCTATTTTGTCTAAAACCAAATCCATTGTCTCAGACTCTGGGAATGTTCTATGTTTTTGTTCCCTCCCTATCTTTACTGCTGGCCTCACTGTTCTAACTACCCAGACCTAAAGCCTCTGGGTCTCTCTAGCTCCATCCTACCCCTCACTAAATCTTACACATTCCACTCCAACACATTTTCAAACCCTGTCTCCTCCTTTCCACTTCTACTGCCCTGCTTTCTGGCCTTCTGTACTCCTTACCTGGATCTCCTAAGCTGACTTCTATCCTTCAGTCTCTGCTCTTCAAATTCATTATTTACATTTCATCAAGGAGCACAGATCTGATTCTGTTACTTCTCTGTTCCAAAACAAAACAAACAAAACAAAAAACTCCAAGGTCTCCCTGTTGCCTGAAAACCTTTCTGAACGCCATGGACTCCACCACTTGTGCCCAATTTACCTTGATAGCCTTACCAACTCTGTATCTTCCAGGGATACCTCTATCCCAGCAGGCTATCCTCCAGTCTCCAAAACAGCTGTGTGCTAGTCCACTCCGAGGCTGAGCTCTAAGCTATGCAAGCCCTTCCATGAACTTAGGAAAATGCATTCCCCCTCCTGCATGGATAAACTGTTTAAAGAAGACCTGGAGAAAATAACTCAAATAAGTGACTTTTTTTTCTGTCATGACCAGATTCTAGCCACAGTGACTCAGGATGGGGAGGCTACTTCCTGAGAGAATACAGCCTTCCCCAAACATCTTGAATCATCCCAAACAGAAATCGATTTTGCCTGAGCAAAACCAACCCCTTGTGAACCTCACTATCAATCATTTCTCTGATTTGGCATCCTTGGGACTCAATTTGAAGATTTCCAGCGGGACAGAAAAATTATAGTTTATTTCTTACTTTCAGAAAACAGAATAAGAGCCAATGTGCCTTTTAGGAGTCATACTAGTTATATCTTAATTTATATGTGTTTTGTTTGGTTTTTAACAAGGTTTGAATTCCACTGGCCAAATTATTAAGCACATGGAAAGTTCTTACAATGGGCTGAAGAAAATGTTGTTTTCAGACCTCCCTTCCCTTGCTCAGCTTTCTATTTCTGTTAATGGGTTTAAAACTAATTAGAGTAAATTAATTCCTCAGAATAATAACAATTGCCAGGGAGTCACAACTAACGCTCTATTCTTAGAGATGAGAGCTTCCTGGGTGCTGGGAAGCAATTACAACTTCTTAATGATCTATGGAAGAAAAGGAGGCTGGATCTGTATCAATTATGTTTTATTTATTTGTTTCAGAAACTTTTAATGAATTTAAGGGGAAAATTACACATCTCAATAGAAAGCGCTTACCCTCTCTGAACTGTGTTCCTCCTGTGGTCACAAGAGGCTCATTAGGCTGGCCTTACAGCACTTGGGACAGCGAGAAAGCTCCACAGAAAATCGTGATGAGCAGTGTTCATTATCTATTCATGAGCACCTTTCTTGCATATTTACCATTTGCAAAATACTGGATGTCATCAGCATACAGGAATCCAGGAGAAATCTCACCTCCTTGCAAAGACAAAAATGGAGAAGCCTGAGTTTTTCTACCCAGATGAGGGAACCCAATCTGGACATGACCCCTAGTTGTCCTTTGACTCAGTTTTAATGATGTGAAGTTGAGCTGTACTCTCTGCAGCCCCAATATTTCTGGTTGAACAAAGAACATTAGCACCTAAGGCCAACATCTCTCAAAGTTTCTGTACTATGAATGGTCCAAAAGCTGAAGAAACTCAAGGTTACCTTACCTCCAATGTCTCTCTTGAATCTATTCCTTTCTGTTCATCTACACAGTTAGAGACTAACTACCAGCCATGCCATCTCTTGTCACCATACATCATTTGTAATATGATTAGTCTCACACTTGTCTGTTTCCCATCTCACTGCTCTCTTATCTATTTTCCACATTACAAACTGAGTGATTGTTTTCCTTCCTACAACACAGTTCTTATCATCACCATTGTCATTATTGAAATTATATTATCACAATTATCATAAGTCAGGTCTTAATTGTAAGCAAAAATATAAACTCTGGCTAATTAAAGCAGAAATAATGAACTTAATGGATATGGGCTGATTTCCATAATCCCTAGGAAGTCCAGAGAACTATTTCAGAAGCTACACATCCAGGAATCCCTTCTTCTCAGGGATGTATGGTGAAGGCACACAGCCTCCACCGCCACACACTGCCTCTGCAGTTTGTCCTGTTAGCATTCTGAAGCAGTGCTTCAGATGTTACTGCTGGAACCGCTGCCTCTGCTGACTCTAAGAATCACATGCAGCTGCCACCACTAGAACCAACCTCCCCAGAAAGAAGTCTGCATGGTTGGTTCTTCATTGTATAATATGATTCAGACAAAAGTCTGCTGCATCCAATTAGTGAATTATTAGCTAAATATCTATAACTTTGCTTCATAGGAGATGGCATTGCCAGGCTTTAAAATGAACTCTGACTCAAAAGATAGGAGATTCTCCAACAAAGAAAAGGTGGCCAGGAATAATAATTGATGTCTATTTTAATAGTATTTATTTAGCACCTACTATATCCCAAGACTTCATATACATTCTCTTTACAATATTTCAGCAAAATAGATATTTTTTGGCCATTTTATACAATCCTGAACTTTCAGGATCAAGAGAGAACACAAACAAATGATGAAGACTGAAACTGGAAATGTGTTGGTTCATGCAACTGAAATGTGAGTTGTATGAGAGCAAGGCTTATTTCTCTCACACAAAGATAAATTCTGAACGCCTTTAGTTGTGCCTAGTACAGATCAGGCATTTAATAAAGCATCCAGCCAGCAAGCTTGATCCAGGGGTTCAAAAGATGTCATTACAATTCAGCATCACCCTATCTCTTTGCTCTGCATCATGTTTTATTCCCTGACAGGTTACATTCCCAAAGGCAAAAAACTTCCCTTTTCCATCACCTCCCTCCATATATACAAGAAATAAGTCTCATTGTCTTGGCCCAAGTCATATACCTATCTCTGAAACAATCAATGAGGCCAACGTGACACAAGGCTCAATTGGCCAACTCTGGGTCATATGACTACTTCTGGAATTTTAGAAAAAGACAACTGAGCTGTATTGACTTAAATAAAGGAGGAAGCATTCTAAAAGTGAAGCCTAGGGTCCTCTGCTAAGAATAAAAGCAGTAGAAATGACACTGGACATGCAAAGTTAAAAAATGCCTGCAATGTAGAACACAGTTCCACCTCTGTATAGCATTTTCAGGATTCCAAAGTGCTTGAAAACAAATTCCCTCCTTTGAACTCTCAAAAATGCCATCAGCACAACACAGCCTTATCTTTGTTGTTGTTGTTGTTTATTTTATCTTTATTGTTTTGCCTTTCACATTTAGTTCTATGATTCTTTTTTTTTTTTTTTTCTTGAGATGGAGTCTTGCTCTGTTGCCCAGGCTGGAGTGCAATGGCACTATCTTGGCTCACTGCAACCTCCGCCTCCTGGGTTTAAGTGATTCTCCTGCTTCAGCCTCCCAAGTAACTGGGATTACAGGCACATGCCACCATGCACGGCTAATTTTTTGTATTTTTAGTAGAGACAGGATTTCACCATGTTGGTCAGGCTGGTCTTAAACTCCTGACCTCAGGTGATGCACCTGCCTCAGCCTCTGAAAGTGTTGGGATTACAGGCATGAGCCACCGCACCGGCCCTATGATTCATTTTGATTTTATTTTACTTATTTTTTTAAATTTATTTTTATTTTTATTATTATTATTATTATTATTATTATACTTTAAGTTCTAAGGTACATGTGCATAACGGGCAGGTTTGTTACATATGCATACCTGTGCCATGTTGGTGTGCTGCACCCATCAACTCGTCAGCACCCATCAACTCATCATTTACATCAGGTATAACTCCCAATGCCATCCCTTCCCCCTCCCCCCTCCCCATGATAGGCCCTGGTGTGTGATGCTCCCGTTCCCAAGTCCAAGTGATCTCATTGTTCAGTTCCCACCCATGAGTGAGAACATGCGGTGTTCGGTTTTCTGTTCTTGCAATAGTTGCTGAGAATGATGGTTTCCAGCTGCATCCAAGTCCCTACAAAGGACACAAACTCATCCTTTTTTATGGCTGCATAGTATTCCATGGTGTATATGTGCCATATTTTCCTATTCCAGTCTGTCACTGATGGACATTTGGGTTGATTCCAAGTCTTTGCTATTGTGAATAGTGCTGCAATAAACATACGTGTGCATGTGTCTTTATAGCAGCATGATTTATAATCCTTTGGGTATATACCCAGTAATGGGATGGCTGGGTCATATGGTATTTCTAGTTCCAGATCCTTGAGGAATCGCCATACTGTTTTCCATAATGGTTGAACTAGTTTACAATCCCACCAACAGTGTAAAAGTGTTCCTATTTCTCCACATCCTCTCCAGCACCTGTTGTTTCCTGACTTTTGAATGATTGCCATTCTAACTGGTGTGAGATGGTATCTCATTGTGGTTTTGATTTGCATTTCTCTGATGGCCAGTGATGATGAGCATTTTTTCATGTGTCTGTTGGCTGTATGCATGTCTTCTTTTGAGAAATGTCTGTTCATACCCTTTGCCCACTTTTTGATGGGGTTGTTTTTCTCTCATAAATTTGTTTGAGTTCTTTGTAGGTTCTGGATATTAGCCCTTTGTCAGATGAGTAGATTGCAAACATTTTCTCCCATTCTGTAGGTTGCCTGTTCACTCTGATGGTAGTTTCTTTTGCTGTGCAGAAGCTCTTTAGTTTAATGAGATCCCATTTGTCAATTTTGGCTTTTGCTGCTGTTGCTTTTGGTGTTTTAGACATGAAGTCTTTGCCCATGCCTATGTCCTGAATGGTACTACCTAGGTTTTCCTCTAGGATTTCTATGGTATTAGGTCTAACATTTAAGTCTCTAATCCATCTTGAATTAATTTTCGTATAAGGAGTAAGGAAAGGATCCAGTTTCAGCTTTCTACTTATGGCTAGCCAATTTTCCCAGCACCATTTATTAAATAGGGAATCCTTTCCCCATTTCTTGTTTCTCTCAGGTTTGTCAAAGATCAGATGGCTGTAGATGTGTGGTATTATTTCTGAGGACTCTGTTCTGTTCCATTGGTCTATATCTCTGTTTTGGTACCAGTACCATGCTGTTTTGCTTACTGTAGCCTTGTAGTATAGTTTGAAGTCAGGTAGCGTGATGCCTCCAGCTTTGTTCTTTTGTCTTAGAATTGTCTTGGCAATGTGGGCTCTTTTTTTTTTCACAGAATTGGAAAAAACTGCTTTAAAGTTCATACAGAACCACAGCGTTATCTTTACAGGTAAGAAAACTGAAGATCAGAGAGGGTAAGTGACTTTTGCGGGCTCACATAGTAAGACAATAGCAGAGCCAGAAATTAAAGTTGGAGCCCCTATTTTTGCCCAGTGTCTTTCTTCCTGAACCCTGGGAATCTATGAAAATATGACAGAGTGGGAAATTATTAGCCCTCTTAAGAGCAAATAGTCTTTGAACTGAGGAACCTGTATTCAGGTAGCACATCTATTATGAGATGTTTTATTTTCCTTAAAATAATCCATGTAATTAATTTAGATCACCTTATTAACTAAAGCAACATCTTACTGACTTCAACATTCACAGCCACAGTGCTGATTAGTGCCTTTTATACCCTATTTAGGAGAGGATGTCGTGTGTATTACCATGCCCTCTGTGTAATAAATTTGACATTTCAGATGGCAACAAATGGCTAGAAAATTGGCCCCTTGAGACTAATAGCCCAGCAGCATTTACATGTAATTATTCTGCCCAAGAATTTAATTTTGTCAGGCACAAAAGTTATGCTGAGTAAAAAGCCCCTGAACAGTGAACCCTGGACTCGAAAGGTAGACATTAGCATGAGTACTGGATTCTGAACATCCATTCCCATGCTTGAAGAGAATTCCCCATGGCCAAGTGTATTTCTGCAACAAATTTAGATGTTTTGCTCTGTGTGATACTAATTACCCTCTAACAGTTATAAGTGGGCTCTTTTTTTGGTCCCCACACTGTCATTTTGCCATTTTTCTATAGCTCTGATTGCCTGCCTCCTGAGTCATGAGTCATGAATTAATGATTTTCTCTGGATATTTGCACTGCAACCACTCTTTCCAGTTAGAAGACTCGTGAGCCTGCTGGTTTAGGAGGGCGAAGTGGTTACCATTAGCCCCCTCCCTTTTTTTGACTAGCTAAGAGAATAAAACTCAAAGATACACAGATATTTAGCTAATGACATATAGCTACACAATGAGAGAGAAGGTTCCCTGAGTGTCTAACTATATCATTCCTATCACTGAGTGCCCATTCATCCACTCATTTCATATTAAGTGCCTATAATATGCCAAGCATTAGATTATGTATGTAAATACAAAGTTTAACTAAAGAGATAAAGAATCTACTTTCAGGAACCTTATATTCTGGTGGGAAACACAGAAAGTAAGTAAGCAAATTAATATTATAAAAGAATTAATATTATGAAAATGACCATATTACCCAAGCAATCTATAGATTCAGTACAATCCCTACTAAAATACCAATGACGTTCTTCACAGAAATAGATTTTTAAGATCTTAAAACTTGTATGGAACCACAAAAGACAGTGAAAGGCCAAAGCAATCCTGAGCAAAAAGAAGAAAGCTGGAGGCATCACACTACCAGCCTTCAAAGTGTACTGCAAATTTGTGGTAAGCAAAACAGCATGACACTGGTATAAAAACAGACACATAAACTAATGGAACAAAATAGAGAACCCAGAAATGAATCCAAATATCCACAGCCAACTGATTTTTGGTGAAGGTGCCAAGAACACTCACTGGGTAAAGGACAGTCTTCAATAAATGGTGCTGAGAAAACTGGATATTGACATGCAGAAGAATAAAACTATACCCCCATCTCTCACCCTATTCAAAAATCAACTCAGAATGAATCAAAGACCTATATATAAGAACTGAAACTATGAAACTACTGGAAGAAAACAAGAAAAATGCTTCAGGATATGGATCTGGACAGATTTTATGAATAAGACCTCAAAAGCACAGAGAACAAAAACAAGAATAAACAAATGGAATTTTATCAATTAAAAAGCTCTGTGCAGCAAAGAAAACAATCAACAGAGTGAAAAGACAATATCAAAAATGGAAGAAAATATTTGCAAACTATCCAACAGGGGATTAATATCCAGGTTATATAAGGTGCTCAAGCAATTCAACAGCAAAAAAAAAAAAAAAAAATTCCAATTAAAAGATGGGCAAATGATCTGAACAGGTGTTTCTCAACACACACACACACCCACCCACACACAAACACACACACATCAACATCACTAATCATCAGGGAATTGTAAATCAAAACCACAGTGGAGTATCATCTCACTCCAGATAAAATGGCTATTATCAAAAATAGCAATATTAGCAAATGCTGGTGGGAATATAGAGAAGGGGAACTCTTCTACACTCATATATGGAAGCTAAAAACTGTGATTTTATGGTGGCAAACAGTAGAATAGAGGATACTAGAAGCTGAGAAGGGTGAGGGAAGGGGACATAGGGAGAGAGTTGTTAAATGATACAAAATTATAGCTAGAAAGGAAAAGTAAATCCTAGCATTCTGTCAATGTGGGATGACTATAGTTAACAATAATATATCATAGAGTTCCAAATAGCTAAAAGGAGGATATTGAATGCTCCCAACACAAAGAAATGATAAAAGTTTAAGATAATGGATATGCTAATTAACCTGCTCTGATCACTATATGTAATATGTATGGAAACATCACTATGTACCCCATAAATATGCACAATTGTTATATGTTCATTAAAAAATAAAAAATACATATGTTCATTAAAAAATAAAATAACAAAATATGTCTCAGTTTGAAATAAGAGCTATAAAGACAATTATGTGAAAAAAAGTAACTGGGGATGGGAAGAAGTGATAATTCAGACAAGGTAGTCAAGAAAGTACTCTAGGAAGACTGATGTTAAAGCTGAGAACTGAAATATCAGAAAGAGCTAGCCATAGGAGGAGCCAGGAAAACAGTATTGGGGGTAGTAGAAACCTTATGAATAAATGTCCTCATTTGCAAAAGATCCTGGTATGTCCCAAGAACCTATGTAAATTTAATGTGGCTGGTGGATCGTTTTCAGATATAGTTTGGATATAGAATTGGAAATTTGCCAATCGATCAGACATAGACCAACAGGGAAAGGAAGAGATTAACGAATTATCACCTTGATGAGAAATATCATCTTGATGAGCCACATACCTGGAGCTTCCATCGATTAAAATGGAAATACAGCAAGAGGAACAGATTGCTGTGCCATTTGAAAATCAGAGCCCAGGCATGGTGGCTTATGCCTGTAGTAATATCAGCACTTTGGGAGGCTGAGGCAGGTGGATCACCTGAGGTCAGGAGTTCGAGATCAGCCTGGTCAACATAGTGAAACCGCGTCTTTACTAAAAATACAAAATTAGCTAGGCATGGTGGTGCATGCCTGTAATAATCCTAGCTACTTGGGAGGCTGAGGCAAGAGAATCGCTTGAAATTGGGAGGTTGCCGTGAGCTGAGATCCCACCATTGCACTCCAGCCTGGGCAACAAGAGCAAAACTCTGTCTCTAAATAAATAAATAAATATTTAAAAATAAATAAAAAGAAAATCAGAGACCACATTCTTTGATATAGTCCCGAGATTGTTAATTTTAGATGGTTGTTGGTTATATAGGCCTGGAGCCAAAAAGAGAGATCTCTGTCTTCATTGAGTTTTCAGTACTGCATGAGGTTGAATGATCTTTTTATAACAGTCAAAATCCATCAATGTTAGTTAGGGCCTTAAGTGGTGATAATTCACCTGGCTTAACCTAGGATATATAAATGAGGGCTTCTGTGGCTGCTTTTTCTTCTCCATTACGTGAAAGATATTGAACAAAGAGAGAAACTGATTATAATTCTCACTTGAGCTTCTTTAATATCTGTTTTAATGAAATCTTTTCTTATTGTTAAGAGGTAGTGGAGTATGGGCTCTGGAGTTAGGCTGCCTAGATTTGAATCTTAACTGTGTGACCTGAGGTGACCACTCTAAATCTGTCATCCCATCTGTAATTGGGGAAAAAAATACCTATGTCATATGGTTGTTGGGAAGGTTAAATTTAGATAAAGTGTGTCAAAGGTCACGGTAACTTACACATAGTAAGAGCTAAATAAATATTCATCATCATTGTCAGTCACTAACTCTGGCTACTGATCTCAAATCATAGAGTACTATGTTTGAAAGGGCTCTCAGTTGCAAGTGACAGAAAACAAACTCAAACTCACTTAAACTTCACTTAAGGAAATATACTGGATCATGCAACTGAAAAAGCTAGGGGCATATAGATCAGATTGCCCAGAAGCTCAAAGAGCACCATCTGCTGCCTCGTATGTTGCTCCCTTCTTAGGCTTATCCCCTTGTATTGAGTAACAAAATGGCCAGCAGCCCCTCCAAAATGACTATTGGTTCTGAAAGCCCCAGGGAAAGGAAAACATCTTTTTCTCAATAATTCTAATTAAAGTGCTGAGGCTGAGTCCCACGTGTTAGCACATGTTCATTCTAATGAGATGGCCAGGTGGGAAGGGCTCCATGGCAAAACTCAGGTCATACACAGACTTGAGGGATGGTGAATGAGGGGGTTTTATCGAGTGGTGGAGGTGACTCTCACTGGGATGGATGGGGAGCTGGATGGGAGATGGAATGGGAAGATGATCTTTTCCTGGAGTTTGGCTGTCCAGTGGCTGATCTCTCCAACTGTCCCCAGTCGAACTCCCCTCGACGTTCAGATGCTCCTTCTCTTCTCTCCTCCTCTGCCGCTCTTCCGCTCTTCTGTTTATCAGCTCATGGAGCCTGGGGTTTGGAGTTTACATGGGTACGGGACAGGGGTACATGGTGGGCCAAAATGCAACTTTTGGGTGCAAAAATCGGAATGCCTGTTCCCATTTAGGACTGCAGGTTTCCAGCCTTGAGGGTGGGACCTTTGCCAGGGCACCACCTTCTTCTCCCCAGTATTTCCCTGTCTCCTGTCTGTATCAACATGTTACTCTACTGCTTAAGTCTATTCCTGCTCCATATTCTGAAGGCTCCAATAGCTCCTAGCATTTCTCCTTCACAGTAATTATCATCATTATAATTTAAAAATCACTCCTTCACAAGCCTATAAACTTCCTGAGGGTAAGGACTGGATTGTCTTAATACATCCCTGTATCTGCAATGCCTAGAACAGGGCCTGCCGTGCTCCACTTGCTGGATTAATATTTGTGAAATAAATACATAAATTTTTGACACTGTTCTGCCCCCCTCTGGATAGAGCAGATTGCTGTTTCAGGGCAGCCTCATCTGCAAATTCCTAAAAATAAAAATGAAATGCAAACAGAATGTTCCTTGTCAGAATGAAGCTGCTGAGAAAGAGCAGTTTAAAAAGCTGCTCCTGAGCAAAAGAACATGGAAACCTAATACTCCTTAAATAGCTTCTTAAATACAGTCATCAATCAAAAGTCATGTCTTCGTGGATCTTCATTACATGGGAAACCACAGGAAAATGCACAGCCCCTCATTGCAAAACACACAGAGCAGTCCCTTGTAAAGAATTTCCAGAAATTGATGATTTAAACAGACACAACTGAGCTCAAGAAGTTACAATCCTGTTGTCAACGAGAGGCAATCATCGAAGCCACCCAACTAAATACCATTTTCGATAACATCTTGGCAATCTAAAAATATTAGCAGAAAGCCATGGTGGAAAAGCTGCTAAGCCAGCAATTTGCAGCACAAGGAGAAGCAACAATCTACCTCCTGGGCAGCCAGTCAGTGACGTGTGTAGAAAAGCCATTAGTCACTGAGGCTATGCAATGTCCTGTAGGGAACTCTAAAAGAAAAGAAGACCCATGACCACAAAATCCCCAAACTGAGATCAAAAATTAAATATTAATTTAGATCAAGCCACCTCACTGTTTTAAATGCTGAATTTAAATGAGTTTGCTGTTTGTTTTTTTGAGGTTGTCTAACCAGACTGGATTCTGTCAAAGCAGATGTGTCTAAGATGCTAGAAATGAATGTATACCAAAGGACACAACTGATTAATGCTGGACAGAGAATTCTGCAAGACAATCTGCCTAGCCAGAGTAGCAAGGGAAGGCACTGAGTCACCTACTGAGACTGAATTTTGAAAAAGAGACTTGTCAAAAACATAGAAAACTTGCAAAGGTGGCAACAACATTTATGGTAATTACATAGGATTCAC
This sequence comes from Chlorocebus sabaeus, assembly GCF_047675955.1. Taxonomy (NCBI): domain Eukaryota; kingdom Metazoa; phylum Chordata; class Mammalia; order Primates; family Cercopithecidae; genus Chlorocebus; species Chlorocebus sabaeus. The sequence continues at coordinate 36,729,431 of NC_132926.1, read as the reverse complement.
AGAGCACTTTCACATCTGCTATCTCATTTAACCCTCAAGGTGCCTCAGAGATGAGAGGAAGCATGGACATGCATTGAGTCACTTGACTTGGCCAAGATGTATTGGCAAGTTGAAGTATATTTTGAGCTGGGAATGACCATTCTCCTCCATTCATATGGACATCTTAAAATCCTTTCTTAATACACCTTTACTGTAGAGCTTTCACTGCATCCCCACTTCTCAAAATTTCTGTGTCTTGACTTCAAAGTAATTCATTATTGCCCACACACCATCTGGCTGAGCTTCTTTTCCACTGTTTCTTGGTACTTCCCCACCACTTTTCTAGGCACCATACCAAAGTGCCACAGGCACGCCAGTCATTCACACATGCGTCGTCACCACTCCAACTCCCTAGCCTACCACTCTCTCACCTCTGTTCACCCAAGACTTCGCTCAAATACCATTTCTTCCAGAAAGGTTGTCTGACTGCTTCATCCTTACCAGTCATCTTTGTTTTCTGAACAAGTAGAACACTAACCTTTTAAGCATATAACCAGAACACATGCCTAGATATTGTTTTAAATGGCTTGATATAGTCCTGTGTGTTTTCTTTTGCTTTTTAAACTAGACAACTTCAGGGCAGAGATCGCACCCTACCTCTCCTCATGATCCCCCAGGGTGCTTCATTCTGTGTCAAGCTCACAATAGTGCTGAACACACTTGTTCTTTGATTAACCCCCCTTCTTTGTATCATGGGTGTGTGTTGAGAGAAGACCTTAGGGGGACAGATTAAAATCTGCAGGGTCTGATACAATAGAATTTCAGGACTAAGTTCCAATCATTCCCTTGACAGCTGCCTGCATAATATCCCCTTCATTATTTTTTAAAGTCAGTTTATATTTTAATGCAGCAATAGAATATTGGACAGCTCCCAAAAGTAAAATTGTCATCAAAGAGAAACTCCCCACTTTAAGACTAAAAAATGTCCAAATTATGTGAGGTAGGTAAGGGGCCGGGAAAATAATGAGTGATGGTTGCTCGCAAAACAGCTCTCACTGGAAAAGCCATTCACAGATTGGAAGACCTGGCCCTTGTTCTTGCTTTTCCAAATTGTCCTACGACCCTGAGAAAATCAATCGGCAGTTTTCTGAGTGTCTAATGAAATCTAATATCTTGCCATCTGCACGCATACAATTGTAACTTGTTCACTCTACAGTATAATTCTCAGACACATCCTTCTATGTGGTCTCCTGACTCCAACCTTGCCCCTTTAATCCATTTTCCTTCCCGAAACCAGTATCATTTCTCTAAAAGGACCACATGACACATCATCTGCCTGTTGAAATCCCTCAATGACTTGTCATCACTTTAAAGTCCATACTCATTAGCATAGTTTAAAGGTTTGTTATGATCTGTTCCCTACTTACTTCTTCCACCTCTTCCTTCTCCTGTCCCCCCAGTCTCAACATCTTTTATTTATTGCAACTTACATTGCACTGTCTCATCTCCAAGCTTCCACACATGATATCTCTAGCAAGAACACTCCACTCATCTCCAAATCTTCAGCGTAACTTCTTATTTTTTGGACCTCAACTTAGACATTCTTTCCTCCCTGAAGCTGTCCTGACTCCAATTTCATGTTAGTTTCCCAGTTTTTGTTCTCCAATATGCACTCTTTATTTCCCCTACTGTAGCACAGATCACAGTGGATTATAATTTCCCAGTTACTTTTCTGTGACCCTTCAAGACTAAACTTCTTTGGGTTAGAGTCTGTGTGTGTCTTTTTAATGGTGTCATTTCCAGACTCTATCAGAGTTCTTAGCCCATGGTACAGATAATTAGTAAGTCGTTGTGAAGGAAAGCAACGGAGAAAGAGAGGAGAGAAGGAAAGGGGGAGTCAGAAAAAAAAAGTTAAAAAAAAAAAAAAAAAAAAGAAGAAGGAAAGGAGGGAAGAGAGAAAGGGAAATTATCATTTCTGGGGCAAACACATCAATGCCATTGCTTTTCCAAAAGATAAAAGGAGCCATTTCCTGGGTGACAAGAGAGTGAACTCACCAGTTCCTCTTGCTGAAAACTCTAAAACTTCCTCCATGAATGAAGTACAGCTATGAAGTTACTGGATTTAAAGCAGATGTTATTTTTAGCAAAGGATGTACAAATGGATAATATGTTAGTAATAAGCTCTGTAGGTGTGAACATGGAATACTAATGCTGTCCAAAAATGCGGGGGGGGGGGATTTATTTTGATATCTGAAACCCCTGAGCCATAGGCAGACTTATTTACTTCCTAAGCATGAAATGTTGTTTGTATTAGAAAGACAGAACCTCAAAATCATATGGTATATATTTTGCCACATAAAAAATTATGTTGCAGTATGGCCTCAAGAGATTCATGACATATGTTAATTAGAAGTCCAGGAGGAAGCTGTTGGCAGAACTGGTAGGCAAGCCCTGATTAGATGAGACTATTGAGTCAAAACTCACATTCATCAGACTTTATAAAATGTTTTCAAGTGCATTAGAGCATCTGTTTCTCTCAAAAGCAGTTCACTCTACTCTCCTGCTTAGAACCACCAATGGTTTCCCATTGCCCATTTTTATTTTATTTCATTTATTTATATTTTTATTCTACTTTAAGTTCTGGGATACATGTGCAGAACGTGCAGGTTTGTTACACAGATATACAGTGCCATGGTGGTTTGCCACACCCATCAACCATCATCTACATTCAATATTTCTCCTAATGCTATTCCACCCCTAGACCCCCACCCGTGACAGGCCCCAGTGTGTGATGTTCCCCTCCCTGTGACCATATGTTCTCATTGTTCCACTCCCACTTATGAGTGAGAACATGTGGTGTTTGGTTTTCTGTTCCTGTGTTAGTTTGCTGAGAATGGTTTCCAGCTTCATCCATGCCCCTGCAAAGGACATGAACTCATCCGTTTTATGGCTGCATAGTATTCCATGTTGTATATATGCCACATTTTCTTTATCCAGTGTATCATTGATGGGCATTTGGGTTGGTTCCAAGTCTTTGCTATTGTGAATCGTGCTTCAGTAAACATACTTGTGCATGTATCTTTACAGTAGAAAGATTTATAATCCTTTGGGTATATACCCAGTAATGGGATTCCTGGGTCAAATGATATTTCTCATTCTAGATCCTTGAGGAACCACCACATTATTTTCCACAATGGTTGAACTAATGTACACCCCAACCAACAGTGTAAAGGCATTCCTATTTCTCCACATCCTCTCCAGCATCTGTTGTTTCCTGACTTTTCAATGATCCCCATTCTAACTGGTGTGAGATGGTATCTCACTATGGTTTGGATTTGCATTTCTCTAATGACCAGTGATTATGAGCTTTTTTTTTTTCATGTTTGTTGGTCACATAAATGTCTTCTTTTGAGAAGTGTCTGTTCATATCCTTTTGCCACTTTTTGATGGGATTGGTTTATTTCTTGTAAATTTGTTTAAGTTCCTTGTAGATTCTGGATATTAGCCCTTTGTCAGATGGACAGATTGCAAAAATTTTCTCCCATTTTGTAGGTTGCCTGTTCACTCTGATGATAGTTTCTTTTGCTGTGCAGAAGCTCTTTAGTTTAATTAGATCCCATTTGTCAATTTTGGCTTTTGTTGTCGTTGCTCTTGCTATTTTAGTCATGAGGACTTTGCCCATGACTATGTCCTGAATGGTATTGCCTAGGTTTTCTTCTAGGGTTTTTATGGTTTTAGGTCTTATGTTTAAGTCTTTAATCCATCCTGAGGTAATTTTTGTATAAGGTGTAAGGAAGGGGTCCAGTTTCAGTTTTCCAACACTATTTATTAAATAGGTAATCGTTTTCTCGTTGCATGTTTTTGTCAGGTTTGTCAAAGATCGGATGGTTGTAGATGTGTGGTATTATTTCTGAGACCTCTGTTCTGTTCCATTGGTCTATGTATCTGTTTTGGTACTGGTACCATGCTGTTTTGGTTACTGTAGCCTCATAGTATAGTCTGAAGTCAGGTAGCATGATGTCTCCAGCTTTGTTCTTTTTGCTTAGGAATGTCTTGGCTATATGGGCTCTTTTTTGGTTCCATATGAAATTTAAAATAGTTATTTCTAACTCTGTGAAGAAAGTCAATGGTAGCTTGGTGGGGATAGCATTTAATCTATAAATTACTTTGGGCAGTATGGCCATTTTCATGATATTTATTCTTCCTGTCCATGAGCATGAAATGTTTCTCCATTTGTTTGTGTCCTCTCTTATTTCGTTGAGCAGTGGTTTGTAGTTCTCTTTGAAGACGTCCTTCACATCCCTTGTAAGTTGTATTCTTAGGTATTTTATTCTGTTTGTAGCAATTGTGAATGGAAGTTCACTCATGATTTGGTTCTCTGTTTGTCTGTTATTATTGTATAGGAATGCTTGTGATTTTGGCTAGGGAAGGGAACTCCCTGAACCCTTGCACTTCCTGGGTGAGGTGACGCCCCTCCCTGCTTTGGCTCGCCCTCCGTGGGCTGCACCCACTGTCTAACCAGTCCCAGTGAGATGAACCAGGTACCTCAGTTGGACATGCAGAAATTACTCGCCTTCTGTGTTGATCTCACTGGGAGCTGCAGACTGGAGTCACTCCTATTCGGCCATCTTGCCGGCCACCTCTCTTACTGCACTTAAGATAAAACTCAGACATCTGACTTGGTCTCAAGGTTCTGCAGGGCCTGACCCCTGCCTTCTCTAACTTTGGCTTACAAATGCTACTAAAGGTGGCTGGTCTGCAAGTTGTTACTGAGATATAAGGAGTTACGGACATCATACTGTACACCAACTATATAACTAGGCATACTGCTTAATTCAGCTGACTTTTGTTTTTCTAGCAAGACTTTCTTAATGACAGGGGCATTGCATTGATTTACATTTCTGTTCAGGCTTCTAGTCTTGTCGCAGACCAGTAACAAAGAATGTGAAGATGACCACTGGTCTGCAGACTGTATTTTGGGTAGCGACCCTTATAGTCTTCTTGCTGTTTATCATTATCTTTTAGTAACCCTGGTTTTCACACCCTAGAGCCTCTAGATAGCACTTGTCCAGCCATTTTTGGTGCCTTCTCATCCTTTAGCTTTCAAGTCTCCATCATGTCCTTAGAGAGGCTTCCCCTGACTGCCCTTGCACCCTTAATCTCCAACCCTTGTACCCTCAACCTGCTACCCAAAATGCTTATTTTTTTCACAGTACTTATCACAATGGGCAACTATCAAATTTGCTTTTTCTACTTGTTTATCATATGTCTACCACCACCACCTCTCCCCAATAAGTGTATAATGCTAATAGATACACAGTAAATATTTGTTGAATGAACAATTTAACAACCCTGTGAAACAGGAGCTATAATTTCAAATTTATAAATGTGGAAATTAAAGCTAAGGGAATTTAAATGTTTTTTAAAGTAACAATCTTTTACAGTTTTCTTTTACTTTGAGTTATGAGCTCTTAATATTATGCATCAAGTAGTGTAGCAGCTGTGGTGAGAAGAAAACTGACATTCAAAGAGAATTAGTGACTTGCCCATCATCAATCAAAAGTAAATGATAAAGGGCTAGAAAACAAAGTTGAGTCTTCTAAATGCAAGATTAGTGTCTAATAAAGTAGATAATATAATAACCTAAGAGTGCCTCAGAAGGCCTTCCAAAAAGTGTTATACTTTGTTTTTAAGGGGATAGAGTGTGCCCGGGCAAAGATTTATTGGAGATGGGGGTAGTGGTGTGCTGAGGGAAGGTGGGGAAAATCTTGATTCTGTTCCTCTTGAGTAACACAGTGTAATAAAAAGAGCATGAGCTTACTCCAGGTTTACATGTCACTTACTCTCCACGTGACACTAAGGCACTGGCTTAACCCATCTGAATTATTTTCCGTAAAATGATCACATCAATCATCTCACAGAGTCGTTGTGAGGACTAAACAAAAGTATGGAAGCAAAGATCCTTGAACCATCTTTGGCAAGGGAGTAGTTGCTTCATCTTGGTAAATGCTATTCAACTTCCCTTTTTCTACCCCACCCTCTATGTCGAAAAGCAATGATTGTGGCCATAGTCATTGCATTATAATTCATTCCAGGGAACATTTTTCAAAGACATGATTATGTATCAGTCTACACTGGGGAGTAAATTATACTCAGCCTCGTGATGAGGACAGGTAAGTGCTTTCTGAAGCCTAGTGCTTGGTATTGTTTTTGTCTTCATGAGATACTGCTGGTGACCTGATGGGCCAGGTAAATTCAGGAAACCAAGACCCCACTAGACTAATACTGCCACAGGTCTAAAGGACCAAAGGAGTGTCTCACATTTCTACCTCCAAAGCTTTTCTGTAATATGATTCATATTGGACATTTGTAAATTCATAAAGGCTCAGTGGACACCAGGCTTCTAGTTCTGTCATGGACATGCCCCTTAACTTTGGTTTGCTTAGCTCTCTATTGGGGTTACATATTTGTAAAAGTTGCAGTAGAAACTAGAGGTCTTTATAGCAGGACTCCTTAAGGCCTATGGCTGTTAACAGATCCACAAACCTCAACCTTCCAAAACTGTATATGGAATTGTGTATGTGTGTAATAGTATTATTCAGTCCTTAGCTTTCATTAGATTCTCAGCCCTTTGAAACATTATTCAAAAGAGGTTCAGAGCATATTTAGAGATTTTAGCCACCAGCTTGCTTTGGGTGAAAGACGTCTATCACTCTACTAACATCCCCAAAGTTCTGAACAATTATACATTAGTTCAAAGACACTTTGCTACTTTGAAAATAAGTTTATAACTTTAGGAAGACACAAAAAATTTCTAAACAGCGATAGGGTCAAATGCTTATGTATAAGGATATTCCTTAAACTTTTATTTATTTAAAAATGTATGAATAATGTAACTGGTCAACAATGAGAAAATAGTTAATTATATTTGATCTTTACATTGGAATTCAGCTAGTAAAAACCACCATTTCAATGCTGTTTAATAAAATGGGAAAATTTCCGCTATGTAATGTTAGTTTAAGAAGCATATAAATAGCTTAAAAAGAATGTAAAATTGTACAGAGAGTAAAATTCCAATTCGTTATAATACTTAGTAGTGGTTTTCAACTTGGTGCAATTTTGCTCACAAGGGAATATTTGGCAATGTCTAGAGATTTTTTTGTGACGATTGGGTGCTGAGGAAGGGAGGCTCTGTTCTGCCAGTATCTAATGAGTAGAAACCAGGGATGCTATATATGTTCTAGAATTCATAGGACATCCTCTAGAAACAAAGAATTATTCTATCTAAAATGTCACTTGTGCTGAGGTTGAGTAGAAACCCTGATAGGTAGAAGAAATACTGGAAGAAATTATACTCCAATTATAACAGGGTTCATGCATTTGGGTACATATTTTACAAATGTTCTACAATGAGCATTTGTTTCTTTTATTATCTGAAAAAAATCAGTTAAAGAAAAAATTTGATTTGTTTTTATTCCTTTTTGAAATAAGTCAATAAGTAATGAGGTCAGCTTAGAAATGGGTTGAGAAATTGGTCAGAGCATCAAAAGCAGAGGGAGGATCAACAGAGCATGAATATGAATTATCACTGGAGTTTTATTTCTGCTATGAAATTCCTTGGGGAATAAAAGGGGAAATGCCATCAGCCACCTAGGGTGCTGGGAATAAAAAGCAGCATGCTATTATGTGATTCTGACTGATCTTCATCTTGAGTCAAGCAGAGGCAATCACAAGTAAAAATAGGAACAAGGACTACTAGGCTGCTTTGAATGAATATCTAAAATATCCCCAGAAAATTCTGATGTCCCCTGGGAGCTGTATCCTGGATTCTTGTGTCCTGGAGTCACTACACACTCAACAATTTGAAGTACATATAATTTTCAAATTATATATTCTTTATTCATTTTTCTGTAGGTGCTACATCATAACTGAAACCTCTTGAGATACTAGAATTCCCCCTTTTAACCTGAGAAATTGCCTTTTTTTAGTTTCAATTGGTTAGATTTCTTAAGCTGACCCAGAAAAACTTGCATATAGTGTACCTAGAAAAGTGAAAAAAAAGAAATGTATCATATTTTCTTTCCCCATAGAATCTAGTCTTCCACATAATCTACCATTTATATGTACATGAATTATGATTCCCAATAAACAATTTAAGGCTATTTAATTAACAATTTAAGTCACAGACACATATTATTTTAACACATTTACTTTATTTTTTAATATTATAAAACTTCCCCTACTACATATATTTCCAGATTTAAAATATCTTTATTCTGAAATGTACAATGATTGAAACAAAAAGAAAAGGCACAATCATGTCCCCCCCAAAATGCCTCAATTATATCTTCTTACTTTTATAGAAAACATTTGAATAATTACAATTTAACTTTTTTTTTTTTTTTTTTTTTGACAGTCTTGCTCTGTCACCCAGGCTGGAGTGCAGTGATGCGACCTTGGCTCACCACAACCTCCACCTCCTGGGTTTGAGCAATTCTTCTGCCTCAGCCTCCCAAGTAGCTAGGACTACAGGCGTGTGCCACCATACCCGGCTAGTTTTTGTATTTTTAGTAGAGACCAGGTTTCACCATATTGGCCAGGCTGGTCTCGAAACTCCTGACCTCATCATCCTCCTGCCTCAGCCTCCCAAAATGCTGGGATTACAGGCATGAGCCACTGTGCCTGGCCTGTTAGTTCAGCAACATAAAAAATGACCAACAGTCATTACAATTCATGTTGTTAACTAGTGAGACTGCTACAACCCAATTGCAACTATCTTTTATTTTTCATGCCACCTGGTCACATGTCTCAGGTTGGGCCAGTGATTTCAATAAAGAGTTCTTCATACACTAGCTAATCACACTACCACCATGCACACCATCTTATTACAGCAGATTGTTTTTAGTTGCTAAAGTAGTAAGACATAGAACATGTAGTTTTAGTGGGTAGATTCCAGAATAAATTATCCTCTATTCTATTAGCATATAAGCCCAGGATACAAACAAAAAACTTCATTTGGATTGAAACACACTTAATAATTTCCATACTTGGCTTCACTTGCTGACTTTCCTTTCCTAACATACTCTACCCTGGCCCTAGATCCAACTTTAAAATCATTTACTAACTTTTCTGTATCAAGACTTGCTTAGTGTATTCTGGACATCATTTATTCATTCACTTCACAAATACTTGGGGCACCTACGCTGTGCTGTATTTCTTTAATCTTCACAAAAAATATAAGCTAGGCATTAAGTCATTTTACAGATGAGAAAACTAAGGTCACAGGAATTTAAATAAATTTCACACAGTCACATAAATACTAGAAGTATAACAAGGATTTAATTCACATCCTGAGCCCAAAGTCCATGTTTTCTATTGTGGTATCCTGCCTCCTAAGATCACACTGTTGGTAGCTCCATGATACAATTTTAGGGATAACAATAATAGTGTTTACTTAAATAAACTATTTCAAAGATGTTTCATATATAACTAGAAATGTATTCTTCTTAGTGGCAGGATGATCGAACTTTAATAAGTAAGTAACCCTTAAAATGGAAAACAGAAGAGATTTAGTCATTTTTACTTTAATATGAGTGACTTCTCAGATTTTTTTGTGGGAGCAATTGATAACAGATGGAGATAATGAGAGCTTTGTGTGTATCAATACAAGAGAGAAAGTAGTATAAAGTGAAGCACAAGGAAAGAACTGCCGGGAAGGATGAAAAATCAATTTGTCCTATTTTCAATCTGGCCTTAGGTTTACCCTTTCTTTCATCCAACTTTTAGCTAAGAGATTAGATATATAGATAATAAGGAGCAATATGTATGTTTAGAATTGATTGGTTCAAATCTTTATTGCTTGTTGACTGTACACCCTTACACAAGATATTTAACTTCTCTTTTTTTTTTTTTTTTTGAGATGGAGTCTTGCTCTGTCAACCCAGGCTGGAGTGCAGTGACATGATCTCTGCTCACTGCAAGCTCCACCTCCTGGGTTCACACCATTCTCCTGCCTCAACCTCCCAAGTAGCTGGGACTACAGGCACCCACCACCATGCCTGGCTAATTTTTTGTATATTTAGTAGAGACGGGGTTTCACCATGTTAGCCAGGATGGTCTCGATCTCCTGACCTCATGATCCGCCCCCCTAGTCCTCCCAAAGTGCTGGGATTACAGGCGTGAGCCACTGCGCCTGGCCCTAACTTCTAATCTTTAGTTTTCTCGTCTATTTAAGGAAAATGATAATACCTATTCCATTGGGTGGTCTTGAAGATTTAATTAGAGTGTATGTTTAATTATTGTTATTCTATAAAAGGCCTTCAATAAATAACAAGTCATTAAAAGATGGAGAAATATAGATAAGATTAGTATCAGGTAGATTCAAAACTGGTCAAAGGAATGCATGCAAATGATACTAAAATTTAATTATCATCAAATATTTATATATCCTCCCACATTTTTAACTCCCTTATGGTTAGACTGAGGACATACGACTAGGTCCAACCAGTGAACTGTGAGCAGAAATACATGGACTATGTATGCAGCATAAGTAAAAAATAAACTTTGGCATGGAAAGTCACTGAGATTTGGGAGGTTCATTTGTTACTGCAGCACAACCTAGTCTAACTTGACTAATACATTATAATTTTTGCCATTCTGGAGTGTAGTCTATAATAGTATGCTTCAGGGATCTACCTATGGCCATGCCCAATGTAACACTGTTATCAAGGATTGGATGATCATTGCAGCTGATAGTATGTAAGCATGACAAAAAGCTACGAAGAGCACTGATACAATAAAATATTAAACTCCAGAAAAATCTCAAGAGACTGAAACATAATCCAAATTGCTTATCACAAACCTTAATTAATAAATGTCAAGTCTTATATACACAGCTCCAAAAAGAAAACTTCCGAAATACAAAATTGGAGGACATGATATAGCAGCAGTGTGTATGGGGAATTCTGAAGGATATTACCTTGTCAATCATTGTTCAGTAAGGGTACTTATTGTGACTACAAAAGCTGATTTAACTTTACATTAAAATGTGTCTTAAATCAAGCAGTACAAGTCCTATTCTTTTAAGCTGTCCAAAAATTGCATGAATTCAGAAACATCTAAGTCATTTAAAGTTAATCTGTTTCAAATAGCATTCTGGAATTTGTCATTTTCTCTTACAGTTCTACTCTCCATCTTTCCCTACCCGCTCTGTGACCAAGGAAACTGATCTATTTATACTCTGGCTTCTGGTTGGCTTTGGCCACTGGGGCCACTGGCAGGAGATCAGGGGCTGAAACAGAAGAAAGAAGAGCATTAATGCTCTGGTTTCCTCCCTGTGTAATCACTGAGAATTGGCTGTGCCCACTGTCTACCAAAGGCAACACTCTCCATACAGTTACTCTCTCTAAGTTCAAGTGACTGCTGTTTCTAGTTGGCTCCTTAATCCTAGGGGAGGTGATGGCTTTCCACTTCTACTAGCCCCCGGTTACTAGATGATCCTTTGGTAGTTCCTTAAAACTTGTCCAGGTCTTTGGAAATAGTAAACTCTCTCCAGTGACTGCTTTGACTGTAACTTCTGCTTCCTGCCAAACGCTTGAGTGATATAAATTGGACACAATTTTATAGTAAATAGTAAAAAAAAAAAAAAAAAGAAATAAATGAAAATAGTTTGATTTGAGATTTTATGTTGAAAAATGAAACTGAATATAAAATGATTGTTTAATTAAGTGGAACTAAATTTATTTTATGATTTCAGCTTTGTGTCTTTTTTAAAATAAAGAATTATTTTTTATTTGCTTTGTTTAATTTTACTGACATAATTTTATGACCTTGCTACAGAAAATCCTTCATTTTTGTCTAACCTTTCTTCACAATTATAAATCTTCACAAAACATTTTTAATCTTTTTTAATTTTCAAAAGGATGTCTCCTAATCATTTTTTAACTCAAAACATCCTATTTGAAGCAATATTGTGCTTTAGTTTCTTTAGTTTTAATTGATATGATCCTGTCAAATCCCCTTACAATAGTTTACCATGTGATGGGAGAAGTTCTCCCCTTTCATTTTTAATTAATTTTATTGAATTCTATATCTTTTGCATAATTTTCAGTTTAACTTTGCAATTAATTTGGATTGAGCAAGTAGTCACATTAACTATACCGAATCATGTTATGACTATTGTGTTCCCCTATGCAACTTCATAACAGGAAGGACTCTGATATGGGTCCCGGACAAATGAAAATCACTGTCTACTGGTGACCCATTCTGAGCACAAAACTATCATAGATACAATAACAAACAGAATACAGCCTGAAGCCCACAGGCAGCTGAAGGTATTGCCAGTATTAAGGCTCTACATCTTAGCAGTTAAGATCCCACAGAGACCCAAAGATAAACCAAAAGAAAACAGAGTCCAGCTAAGAGAACACTACTGCCACATGGCAGTAACTTAGTATGTATGGCAGTCCAGTGATTATGTAATACTCTAAGCCTGATTCAGAGATAAAAGTTACCAAAGGTTTTATACACACGAATATTACAACAGTTTCCCAAATTCCAACCCATTCTGATCAACAGGACAACCTATATTACAAGAGGATTATGGGTAGAATTCCACCTTTTTGAGGGGCTTTACTTTAGGCTCTGTGGTATAAAGAGGGTAAAGTCAAGTACCCCAATGACCTCCAAAGGCCTGTGTCAAATATGAAAGATATTAAATCCACAGGTCTCATAAATCAGACAGGAAACCACACCCCTTCTGTACCTCTTCTAAAATACATACTGAATTAAAGAAGGGCTTTAATTACCCCAAGCGTAATGCTTCCAGATAGAGTTGAGAAAAGCCTAAGAGGTAATGTAGGAATTGAGCATCCCTTATGCAAATGTATAGTTATTTAAGGCCCTTGCGCACTGAGGAAATAATATTAGAATAAGGGAAAAGTGGAACAACTATATACCTTTCTTAGTGCCAATTTTGTTATGACAATAGAAAATTAATTATTGATATTAGGACTCTGATACCACATTATTAGGCCTTGACAAGCTTAATGTTTAAATATTTCTCAACACCAGGAAACATAAATATTTGCCTTAGAAAAAGGCACGAAGTCTGTCTTCAAATATCTGCAGGTTTATCCTGTAGGAGGGAATTTGAATGAAACTCATTTCTCATAGGGGATAGTTAGCAAATGGTCCTTAATACTGTGTATTCATCTTCTACAGACCTTTTAATATGTCATCTCTTTAAGACAGAGATATATGGATGTATTTGGACATGTGAAAGATGTAAGGAATATCTTTTTAGATGTTACTTATCTGTTTTTCTCATTCATTTTATTAAACACTGTCCATTGATGTATCAATTTGGCAATTGGTGCCATCTTGTTTGAGGTAATTAAAGCCTCTCTATGAATCAGCATGTGTATTAGAAGAGGTACAGAAGGTATGGTTCCCTATCTGATGTATGAAATCCATGGATTTAATATTTTTAATATTTGACACAGGCCATCGGGGGACACTGGGGTACCTGACTTTGCCCTCTTTGGACCAAAGAAACTAAAGTAAAGCCCCTCAAAACTGTAAAATTCTGCCCAAAATCCTCTTGTAATGTATGTTGTCCTATTGATCAGAATGGGTTATAATTGGGGAAGCTATTGTAATAACAGTATATATAAATACATCGCTGTATGTGCTTCTCATATTAATGCCTTCCACCTGTTCCCCCATAGTACTTTTCATGGCTTTCTAGAGTCTTGGTCTCAGTCTACTTTATACTGAAATTAATAGTGTAGTTTTCCACTTTCTGATATTAGATGGCTAGCAGCATGCACATCAGAATCAGCAAAGAAGCTGCTTAAACCACAGATGCTCAGGCCCCACCCATCAAAGATTCTGATTTAGTTAGTCCAGACTGGAGACAAATTTTTATGTGTGTGGTCATTAGAGAGTAATCACTCAGAAAGTCAATAATGATACAAATTAGGTATTCAAATTAAATGAGTAAGAGTTGAGAACCAGGCAATGAATTCCACTGTGTGATACTATCCTAATAAACCCAGATCTTTCTCTCTGGTCATAGGCATGCTGAAGATGAGCAGCAGGAAGATACAGTAATTGAAAGCATGAACTCAGGAGTTAAGCTGCCTGGGTTAACTTTGACTCTACACTTAACTACTGATGTGACCCCAGGGCAAGCTACTTAACTTCTCCGTGTCTCCATTTCTTCATTGGTAAAATAACCATCCTAACAGTGACTACCTCATAGACTTGTTGGAAGAACTCTATGAGTTAATGATAGATCTAAAGTGCAAAGAACAGTGCCAAACAGTGAGTGAGTGCAGTGCTAGTTAGTATAATAGTAAATATTGTCTGAGGAAACTTTTGTTAGTGGCTGAATTAAATTTTAGCATTCAAAAGCTCCACAAGTGATTCTAACACAAAGTTAGATCCCAGAGCCAGAGATGGAGGCAAACCCAGGCAGCCTTGAAGGTTTCAAACTTTTCCTTTTCCAAAGAAAGATAGATTCCCCTCCAGTATTATGACTGCATTTATAAATAAGATTTCTGACAATCTGACCATCATGAATTCAGCTTTAGTGACATCTATAATTATCCTTTGGAAATTTGCCCTGAGCTGAGACGTGTCAGAATGTGTGTGAGCAGATTCTGCCTCAGAGATTTTTCTTTCTGCTGCTGTTCCAAATAAGTTAGTCATTAAACATGGAGGGGAAAAAACGTCCTTGGAAGCTGAATAGTTTAACAGTTGGCAATGATTAATAAAATGAATGAGAAAAACAGATAAGTAAAATCTAAAAAGATACCCATAGGAAATTCACTTTACTATAGAAACCAAAAGTATGAATACAAACATAAGCATACCAATTTGGCAATATTAATATCTTGATGTAAATGATAATAATTAATACCATTTTTCATTATGATTAATAAAAGATTTTGAAAAATAGGCGGCTTTGTGACAATTTTAAATGAACAATTATGCATTTAGTTTACTACTTGGAAATAGTGATCAAACTAACATGAATTTAAATCATGTGCTGGTAATTAAAGTCAAATTAGAATATATATTACTTGATATATAATGTATGTTTTTGTATGTATATCTATTTACCTACCTATCATATATCTATGACTATGTAAAACGCTTGGATAAGGCAATAGATAAATAGTTTATCCACTAAGAAAGAATGTAAAATTTCCATTTTATTTTGATATTGGCTGGTAATTAAACCACTGAGTAGAAAATCCAAGAACACATTGTCCCTTGACAAGCTGGGACAAACATTTTGGTAACAAACAGATATAGGGCTTCTTCCAGGAAATGACAGTTTTCTGGCTAAGCAGGCCACTAAAATAATGAAGCCCAATACTTATATCACGGTAGATATGTAAAATTGCCTACTAGGCCTTGTTAACCCCAACTCACTCCCATTTAGCAAGTCACACTCAACCTAGGGCAAGCATTTATGCCTCACCATTACAACTTCACTCCTACCACCCACCCTGAATTCACCTGACTATAAAAATGAAAAAAATAGTCAGTACCATATCTAAAGAAATATATGTTACTAGCACTAGATCAACATTCTCGTTAGTCTCAACCCTCCAGGGTCACTAGTAAATTTGAAAGGTCTCCAATGACCCTTTGATGATCTTATAATGCCCACCAGCATCTCCCAGGAGTATCTTCCCAGAAGTTTGTAAAACCCAAAAAGACCCTTTCCATATTAAAACATACTTCACAGTCCTTCTGGTTCAGTCCACTACCCCAGTGGTTATCATGACAATCCATAACTTCTAATAATCTGCAGAAGCACTGTTATAATCAAGTGTATTTGTCCTTAGGGACAGAACACAGCAGTAGCCCACCAGCACTGGAGGCCTCCATCTGCATCATGGAATTCCCAGTGCTCTGGCACCTGATATACCACACAGAGTTTTCTGGGTCCTTCACAAGTCCAGTCATAAAGTGACAACACTGAAGGATTTCACAGTGGCTCTCCAGGAAACAGGGATATGGCAAACCATTCCAAGTCTACGTATATGCTAATCCTTAAAAAAGAATGAAAGGATTCTAGACCTAAAGTATATTTCATATTTTAAAAATAAAATGTAGGTCCATTTTACATTTTATGTTATATTAGCTTATATGTATTTAGCACCTACCATGTATTAGGGACCGTGTAAAGTACCTTACATACATTTTCTCATTTAGTCCTCAAGAAGGAAACAGAAATTACCCTGCCGACAGGTCTGTCTGATGACAAAGCGCTGTTTCTTAAGGGGAATTCCTAGTGACTCATGGCCTTAATTGTGAGCATCTCATCCTGAGCCATTTCTATTCTCAATCATTCTACCTTCTGACTTTACAGTTTTTTTTTTTTGGGCGGGGGGGAGCTTACAGGTGGTATCAAACCAGCAGATATAGTTCAGCTTTCCTGCCATGTATGCTTTTTTAATTTTTAAGTTATTTATTTTTAAGCTAATTTTATTTTTAAGTTAAATTACTTTTAGTTGCAGACTTCTAAATCTTGGGACGGCTTTACCTATAGATGTGTATGTCCACCTTCTTTTAGAAAAGTAAGGTGTGGCAGCAATTGACTGGGACTAAGTAGCAACCCCTCTCTTCAAATGAAAAATGAGCTCTCAAGTTCACCATTAATATTATCTCCTTGGCCCCTTAGACTTTTGCGTTTTAGGTGCCCTGATTCAATAAAACAATTTGTTCTCTGAAAATACTATCTAGATATAGTCAGCTAATCTCCACAATCTACTAACCAATATATCATAATTTGGTATACTAGTAGTAAATCCTGAGCCATGTCTTGCAGGTGCAACAATTTGAGGCATGCGAAAAGTAAAAAACAGAACGGTCCTTTACCTAAGGATAAAATGTTTGTTTCCAACATCAGATCTTCTGATTGAGGCATGTTTCACAAAGGAGTGGTCTTAGAAATAATATCACCTTGTATGAAAGAATAATGTAACTGCTCCCTTACTCAGAGTGCATAAACCTTTTTAAGGTTAACAGATGCCATGATCCACATGGAGACTTCCATTAAGCTTGATGACTCTATCCACACAATCTATTCCAAAGCAAAAAGGCAGCGACTCCAAACTGATAGATGGAAGCAATGACCAGCCGTAAGATTACTTGTGATGCATAGGAATCTTGATAGTTAACTTCATCTGACAAGTAGTCAATTTCTTGAGATTCAGTGTTGTGTTTTTTTCTTTAGGGACTGCAACCTCTGGCTCGATCAAAGAAGCTAATTACTGATAAACTCTGTTATAGGGAATTAGAACTGACAGCTTAATTCTGTACTCAGTTCTGACAACTTTGGTGTTGAGAAATTTCACAATGTCCCATCAGTAAATCTGCAAGCACATCAACTGAGGTGTCCCAAATAATTACTCCTAAGTATTTCACATGTAGGAATCTATTCTACAGATATATTCACATATATACTCTGTCATTTATTGTGGAATTATTTGTGAATGAAAAAAATGAAAACCTGCTAAATGTTTATTAATCATCTGAAGGGGAAAAGTTAAGTAAATTACAACACATCCAATCTATTACTAAGTGTAAATTACATGAAGGGTGGGACATTTGTCTGTTTTCCTGATGATCCCCAAAGATTGGCTGACTTTTCCTATAAAGGGCCAGATAGTATATATTTTAGGATCTCTGTTTTAACTACTTGACTCTCCTTCTGTAGCAAAAAAGAAGCCATAGACAATATATAAACAAGAGAGCATGGTTGTGGTCCAATAAGACTTTCTCTACAAAAATATGTGACAGGCTAGATTTGACTCAGGGCTGTAGTTTGTCAAACTCATGTTAACAGGAATCATAAAACATCTACATTGCACCCATCGACAAATATCTTGATGCCCATCTACTAAGTAATGGTAGCTAACATTTACTGAATACTTACTCTGTAACCTGCTAAGCCTGTCAGACACTAGTTAGAGTAATTTTTATAACAAAATGATGATGAGGCAGGTTATTATTATTTTCATTTTCCAAATGAGGAAATGAGACTTAAAGAGTTGCATAACTGTCTTTGCTTATGGAGCTGGAAAGTGATAGAGCAGGGATACGCCACCTCATTAAATCTATAGCCCATCTGTGATAAGCTGGGTCATGTGAAGATGCAGCCCTAAATCACTTAGCATGATACAAATGGCAGTCAAATTATGAATAATTGTCCTTGCTTTATAGATAGGGAGACAGAAATACAAATGGAATTGCAAGATCTGCACAAGTCGGTTTTGAGTGACTAATAGACCCTCTCCTCTTGATCCTCCTGCATTTCATTATCACAACATCTTCCAATGAAGTCACTGCCACTGTCAAGTCAAAACAGCAGCTTGGAAAATTGTTTCTTGAGGGCATGTCTTTGTCTTCATTTAAACAGCCCAAATCCTCACACCTTCTGTGGCTGCTTGAGTGTCACCCTCACCTAATCCTAACCCCGGAGGGAAATTTATAGTTCTTCTAGGGACACAATGACAATTACATTGTAGGGAGCAGTGATCATTAACCTATTAATCAAGGCTGCCAGCTCAGAATTACATGCCTTAGTAATAAATGGATGAAACACCTTAGAATTAACTGCTTAACAAAGGTGAGTTTGATAAGAAGCCATATTGACAGGCTCCTCCCCCAACATCCAGGCTAATTTTTCACCAGCTATATGGAGGAAGCTATAAAAATCTCTCTCAAAGATAACTGCCCATTAGCTGTACATTCAGAACAACTTCAGAGAGCTTCTCCTTACTGCTGCACTGCTATTTTCTTACAAACCTCCCACTCACAATAAACCATAACTGCCTTCAACTTCTGGAAATTAGCTGGCAGTCAAAACCAGATATTTCTTATACCAAAAAGGGAATAAACTGAGAAGTTCTCAGAGAAGCAATCAAGAGAATTTTAGAATGGACTCCTTTGGCCTACTTCCCTCACTCCTTGTGGGTTCTAGGTACATAAAATACTCAGTTGTCATAACCATTATTCTAATATAATTTATTAATAATGATAATATGGGTACCATAATTCCTCAATTCTAACACACACTTTTTTTATATATATATTCTACTTCTCATATTTCACATTTCTCAAACCAGTATGCCTCCTGCCTATCGGTACATATATTGAATATAGTGTGACCGCTTCTTCCTTTTTCCCTGAAAAACTTAATGATGCATATTAAATTTGTGGCATTTTAAAGTCAAGGAAATGCGTTAAAAACTTACACATGTAATACAGTTCTGTGATTGCAATCAACATAATCCAACTCAGGCTATCTGAAGAGAGAAATCACTGCGGAACGATTCCCATAGAATTGCAGGGAAAGTTGGAGGAGCCAGCTCCACAATGGGACATCAAAGGTAAAGGAACTGCTTCCCAGTCTCATGAAGGAGCTGATGTGGAATCAAAGGATCAATTCATTTGAGTCATCTTTGTTTAGTCTTTGTCACCCTGCTGAGGATTCAGTTCCAGAAGAAAGAGCCCGTCTGACTGGCTTAGATCCGGTGTCTGCCCTGTGACTATGCCAGAGGGTGAGGAGGGATCTGAAGGGAGAAGCTTGTAATGGCCTCCAGAATATTTTTTGACGACTGTAGTAGGAAGGCAGAACAACCCTGATTCACAGCCCCTCTGAGATCACACATAATGGAAGATAAGCAATTCTTCAAAAGAAAATTACGGTATGCTTAAGAAAGAAGAGGGTATGCTGGGTGGCTAGAGCTTGTCCACGACTCGAATGCTGAGACCACTTTCTTACCACCTATAGTCTCTGGTTAGATGCTCTCCACAGCCCCACAGGACAAAAATGATAAGCACTATTATACTCGTTTTTCACAAGAGGAAACACAGCCCCAGATAGGCTAAGTGACCTAGTTTATCAGTTGGTATGTGACAGAGCAGAACTGAAACCCAGCCTACTGACTCACAGTTTATACTCATTACATTAAAGATGAATACAGGGGGAGAAAGCTTTCCTATTATAATCCTAAGGCCTAGGAGAAAAATAAATCTTTAGCCACAAATTAGCCTGAGGGATAGCCCCCAATCCTCTGTGCCTAGTACCTTAATGTCACAGCAGAAAATTGTCTGGAGGTAGAAACAAGTTCCCCTGGTTTTGTCATCTTCAGCAGAAAATATAACTCCTCTAGACTCAGTTTCCTCAGTGGTGAAATGGTACAGAACACTTTCCTTGTCTTCCTGCTAGATTTACAGAGGAGACACGACATAAGAACACAGGTATAAACACCGCAAAAACACTCAAGGCTCTGTAGTTACAAGCCTGAATCATCGTTCTCTGGTCTGATATGTACAGAGTCACAATTCTGTGAGCCACAATTCTGTGAGCCACAACTTAGATTTTCATTAAATTATTATTTTCTAGAACACAGTTTCTTTGGAAACTGACCCACCTTTCTTTAAGGAACCTAGGATAACACACATGAACTCATTAGCATAAAAAGAAACGTTTTCATTCACAGCAACCAACCACCTGTGATAAATTGTGAAATACAAATTTCTTTTACTGTGTGTACCCCAAGTACACTAAACTATACCATGAGTATAACATGGACTTGGTATTCAAGGGAGGTCAAAGGTTTGAAGAAATTAATTGATTTTGGATGAAGAAGGCTTCCATCTTTTTCAAAGAATGCTTTGCAACAACTTAACACAGTAAAGAACATGGGTTTTGGATCCATGCCAGATGTTAACACAGGCTCTTGATGACTTTGATGTTGAGCAAATCACATACATTTTTCTAGTCTTTGTTTCCCCATTTATAAGCTGGGAATTAAAATGCATATTTTACAATAAGGCTTATAGGTAATACATATAAAATATCTAGCATTTAGTAAACACATAGGATTCCAAAACAGTAGTCATCATCATCATCATCTTCTTATTCTATGGATGATGTCATTAATCCTCACAATATTAAGAGATGCTTACTGTTTTCACAGACATGTAGAGTGAATCTTAGAGAGAATTTAACTCGCCGGGCGCGGTGGCTCAAGCCTGTAATCCCAGCACTTTGGGAGGCCGAGACGGGCAGATCACGAGGTCAGGAGATCGAGACCATCCTGGCTAACACGGTGAAACCCCGTCTCTACTAAAAAAGTACAAAAAACTAGCCGGGCGAGGTGGCGGGCGCCTGTAGTCCCAGCTACTCTGGAGGCTGAGGCAGGAGAATGGCGTAAACCCGGGAGGCGGAGCTTGCAGTGAGCTGAGATCCGGCCACTGCACTCCAGCCTGGGCGACAGAGGGAGGCTCCGTCTCAAAAAAAAAAAAAAAAAAAAAAAAGAGAGAGAGAGAATTTAACTCACTTATTAAAGTTAGAGCAACACTGTTAACACCAAATTATGCTATTATTATTACTATTACTACTGCATTTTACTATCTTTATTATTATACGTCTTCAAAGACAGTGCAGAGTGAAATTTGGAGGGCACATGATACAACAGCCACCTCTGTGAATGGCATTCAGTGCCATGGGAAAGGAACAAGATCTTAAATTAAGAGGAACTAGTTCTGAATTTAGGTCAACATCTTCCAGGTCATGTGACCTTAAGTCTTCAGATGAGCTTTAATTTTCTTATCTGTAAAATAAGTTTAATAACAATCACCCCTTGGGATGGCTTCAAAGATTGAATATAAAAATATACATAACAACAGTTTACATAGTGTAAAATATTCAGTGAGCATATTTATGTTAATTTTGTTGATGCTATTGCAATTACCAGGAGCTAAGTTACAGTTAAGTCTATGGAAGCCGCCTTAGTTTGTAACAGATGCAAGAACAGTGAAGAAAAGTGTTTTTGGCTCTACTAAAGAAAAAACCAATATCAACTTCAACCCAATGTTGATAGCAAAGAAAAGTACTCAATCCAAAGTGTTACGCCCACATGGGCAGGATGTGATTCCAATACCTATGAGAATACTAATAAGTGACAACAATAAACGACTGAATAAATCTATCTCCCAAGATCAGAGGATCCAGAAAGAACAATGTAGAATGTAGACGTGATCAGTTTTGTATTATTTTATTAAAACATTCGTTACATGCAACTCCTTACAGTGTTCTCTTGGCCTTAACATTACTACCAATTATCTCTTGCCATAATAATTTTATAAAACTAGAAAAGACAAAGAGAACTTTCCTAGGCACTAATCCCTGAAACTGCATCTTCTTTTCCATGGAAATCTTACTACATAGAAATCTGGGTATTAAGGGAGATTTATCAGGCCTTGGTTAGTCATGATGACAATCATTCTTTGCAAGTCATTGAAGAGTTGTGTGTTAGCACTCACACCTTCAGAACCCATGCTCTGGAGTGGCAGGCAATTACTCACACCTGTTTGGCCTGGTCCAATTCTCCTCCTAAGCAGTCCTGATCATAATTGCTACATTGGCTGACAGAACCCAACAAATGGGTTCAAGTCACAGCTGGCCCCTCAAGACAGATTTCTTGATTATATAGTTATTTGGGGGGTCAGTGTGAATGTTACACTTCTTTCTAAAGAAGTAAGTTGGGATGTGCATGCTACAGATTGTAGTAATAACTTAGCAAAAATACAATCATCTTGTACTCTATCTGTGGCAGGATCATTGGCAAAAAAATAGTCTAGTGGTGATAATTAATAGATTCACTCATTGATTCTTCATGGAGTACATTGGACTGAGATGGGCAGGACTATAATGTATAAAACAAGATATCACCATGCATATTAAATGAACTGTCTACTAAGCTAATAGGTCTGTTATTTATGGAAACTAAAACAAAGATCTTCTGAAAATTATGAAAGACTATTCTCTAGATTCCTCCACATAGGACAAGACACACAGATAAGTAGAGTCATCAGATGATAAGATACATGAGGGCAGTGTTATGTGCGTGTTATTCCATCCCAAATGCTTAGGAGAGTGGCTGGCATATAGCAGGCACTTTATAAACACTTGTTGAATGAATGAATGAACTCAATAAAATTAAGTTAGCTAGCCAGAATTAGAGGCCAACATTTGAGTGATCTAACATTTCTTGAAATAGAAACTCTTTCCAGTTTCTTTATTCAGTTTTAATATTTTATCCAAGTATAAACTATGTGGGAATGTTACCAGGGCCCAGAAAGTATTGTGGGCATGATAAGACTTCCACTTAGCTTATGAAACTGAAAAAATTAGTATCCTAAACATCCACTGTGATCTGAGCTTCTCTTTCAGTCTCCTCTCTCAATCTCAATTTCAGGCGGCTATTTATAATTTGCAAGATCTCATTCTCATACCCAGTTCTTACTACATACATGCATTGTACCAACCATTTTTGCAAGGCAATACAAAATTTAAAATAAATATCCAAACTCACAACACAGGCTAATGTAAAAAAAAAAAATGACCAAGACGTTTTAAGAGTTTGTATAAAATATACAAGAATAGAGTTTAGGAACAAGATTTATTTCTTGTTTGAAAAGAATAGTATTAGCCCAGCTTTTCCAGCCTAAGTTAATACTGGTCAGCTAAACCCTCATTAGAGAGAGTTCATATGCTATAACTAAATTTAACAAATAGTCTCTATAATCTATAGTATTTACCTGTGACTAATAAAATTCTGTTCATACGTTAATAGGTGAATAATGTTTATAAAATATTTTCTCATGTGAAATGTTTATAATCATTAAAAATAATTATTTGCTGTCAGGTGCACTAAAGTAGATAAATAATATTTAAATGCTAATGATCTAAGTCTCAAAGCCAATCCATGCCTTCACTCCATCCTGCAGTGCTTCACTCTATGCTGATTGTTTTCCTAAGCAACTAAGTAATTCTAAAACTTAACTGTGCATGTGATTCTCTAAAGCATCTGGTTAAAATATAAATTAAGGACTCTACCAAAAAGACTCCAATTTAGTATCTCTGAACAAAAGGAGCCCAGGAATTTTCATTTCAAATAATCATCCCAAGTGATTCTGATGCACTGGGGGTAAGGTCTTGATGTGGATTTATTTTTGAACTGCCCATTTATTCTAGTCACAACTTTGGAAGACAATCAATTCTAAAGTTCTCCAAAATTATAGTTAGAAAATTATGCAGAAAATTATGTGACATATGTAAAGTAGAAGGAGATAAATTTGAAAGAATTAATTGTTCCTGGCCAGGAGTGGTGGCTCACACCTGTAATCCCAGCACCTTGGGAGGCTGAGGCTAGCGGATCACCTGAGTTCAGGAGTTCAAGACCAGCCTGGCCAACAGGTTGAAGCTCTGTCTCTACTAAACGTACAAAAATTAGCCAGGCATGGTGGCATGCACCTGTAATCCCAGCTACTCAGGCGGCTGAGGCAGGAGAATCGCTTGAACCCAGGAAGCGGAGGTTATAGTGAGCTGAGATTGCACCACTGCACTGCACTCCAGCCTGGGCAACAAGAGCAAAAAAAAAAAAAAAAAAAAGAATTAATTGTTCCTTCTCAAAGAGAATCAGACTTGCAGTTTTAAAAAAGAATGAAACACCTTTCACATATGTAGATCTTACGTCTATTTTTATTATTTTTATTTATAAATTCTTCTTTTTATGTGGTGTTGGGCAGGAGTATTCCATCCCCAAAAGCTCATGGAGAAATAAGAAAAATAATCAGGTAAATAATTGGCACAATATAACACATAAGGCAGAACACAGTGGTGGAAAAATAATATATTTGTAATAAATGTTGAATAAAATGAGCAAATTCCTTAATTAGTTAATAATTAATAGTAGCTCATAGAAAGAAATACATTTTTCAGGCATTAGAATTTTCTATTTAATGATGTTTTCCTATAATATAATTCTGTAGCCCATTCTGTAAAACTGTTTCAGTTGACAATAATCCTACTGAAGATTTATCCAGTAATCTTTTCGTGGCAAGGGGTAGAAACTCCAGCTCAAAGAGGCTTTATCCAAATAAGAGAGAGAGAGGATACAGAGATTTATAAAACTGGAAAGACCAAGATGGATCTTTGGACTTCAGGTATAGCTGGATCCAGGAGCACAAAAGACTTTTTCTCAAAGCTCTGCTTCTCCCATCTCACTGCTCCACATTTCTCTGTGTTTGCTCATTCTCAAGCAAGCTCTCTTCTCATAGAGACAAGATGGCTGCCATCCACTCCAATCCACATCCTATCCTATCCTACCAATAATTTTACCAATAGAAATAATGGAATATACTTACATACCAATAGTTCAAGAAAAATTCCCCAAATGAGCTCTGGTTGGCCCTGATTCATATGATTTATGCAACAGGCCCCTCAGTGACCAGTCGCTATGGCCAAGAATGCATGCATAGGCCTAAGACACACCTCTCCCTGGACTTGGAGCATGGCTAGTCACACCTGGGCAACACTGACTTAAAATGGAGGAATGAATCACAGTTCCCAAATAAAACTGAAAGTGCTATCACCAGAAGGTAAAATCTACTATATAAAAGTCTGCTATACATACTGTCAAATGGAAGCCCTACCAAATGAACCAAGAGAAATTAGCTTTAAATAAAATTTTATGTGAGAGCAAGTGTATGTATTGCAGCATTCCTGGGTCAGTGGCATGTATAAATACCTTTTTAGTCAGAATAATAAAAAGAATAAGAAGGAGAAGGAGGAGGAGAAAGGGAAGGAGAAGAGGAGGAAGAGGAATAGGAGGGAAAGGGGGAAGTGGGGAGGAGGAGAAATTTGAGATGTTAAGGCGAGAACAATCAGTTTGGGCTATTTCTTCCCACTAGATAGGCTAGTGGTTCACTGAATTTTAGGGCTAGAAGAACCTTACAGATCACTTTGTCTAACTAAATGGGTTGCAAATAAAGAAATAAATTTCAAGATTTGGTTCCTTTCTACTTGTCCATTTCCATCTCTCACCACTCGAGCCCTTGTTCTGCTGTCTAGGCCCTATATTGTCCAGTGCAGTAGCCATGTGGCTTTGAGCACTTGGATGTGGCTAGTTCAAATTGAGTTGTGCTCATGTGAAAAACACACAGAATTTCAAAGACTTAGTATGAAAAAGATAATATAGGCCAAGTGCAGTGGCTCACACCTGTAATCCCAGTGCTTTGGGAGGCCGAAGAGGGTAAATCACGAGCTCAGGAGTTCAAGACCAGCCTGGCCAACATGATGAAACCCCGTCTCTACTAAAAGTACAAAAAGTTAGCCAGGTGTGGTGGTGCGCACCTGTAATCCCAGCTACTGGGGGATTCTCCTGAGGCAGGAGAATCACTTGAAACCAGGAGGCAGAGGTTGCAGTGAGCTAAGAATGCATCACTACTCTCCAGCCTGGGCAACAGGGCAAGACTCCATCTCAAAAAAATAAAGAAAAAGAAAATAATAATAATATAAAGTGTCTTCTTAATATTTTATACTGATTACACATTGAAATGACAGTTTCTGGGACATTTGTGACTGAATAAAATATATTATTGAAATTAATTTTATCTGCCACCTCTTACTTTTCTAATGTGACTGCTATAAAGTTTAGAATTACAAATGTCATGTTTACTTGTATGACTCACATTTGTAGCTCATGTTAGGTTTCATTTGACAACTCTTCTACCCACACTGACTTTCGGTGGCTGGAACATGTGTAACTGCAGGACCAGCCCAAACTGGACCTACTCTGTTGATAACAAAATGTCAGGTTACCTTTTAGCTATAACAGAGCCCAAAACTGCAAGTCATATAGGCTGGGCATGTGCAACAGAAAAAGTTTTGACTTCTAACAATACCCAGAACTCATAATTCTTCCCCTCTGCCTTTGGAACCAAGAAGATTGAGATTTGACCAGAATCTGAATGTCAGAACTCTTTAAGAAGTGAGGACTCTATTGGCCAGGAAGATCCAAGGCTAAAATCTGCCTCAACATACTTTACTGTAAATGCTCAAATCTGAAGGCCTCCAATCAGACCCTGCCAAGCCAATGTTCCTAAATCCTTTCCCTTGCTCTCTGATCCCCTTTGGTTGCCCCAGATCCCAAATCAGAGAGATAGATTTGAGCCCACTTCTGTCTCTTTGCCAAAAGACAGCTTTCTTTTCTCAAAAACTGGTGCCATAGTTATTGGCTTCTGTGTGCATCAGGCAGTGAGCCCATTTGCTAGACAACGCATGCCATACTCTTTTTAATTTCCTGGCCATTGCACACGTTGTTTTCATGGCCTGGAACACTCCTACCTCCTGTTCATCCTGTAGGGCTCAGCATAAATCACTCCATCGTGAAGAAAGTCCCTAAACTTATGGTCCCTGTGTATGTGTGCTCACAGCTTCCTGTCATTACATTCCTTACATTGTGTTATTACCATTCACTTAATTGTCTGCCTTAAGTACCCTGAGTTCAGACACAGTGTTTTCTTATTCATTACTGCATCCTGAGCACTGTACCTGGTATATAGCAAGTGCACAGTAAATATTTGTTGGACTAATGTTGAATAATTATGGTTAAGTTACTCTCTTATAGTTCCCCAGAAACTCAGGTCTTTTGCCTTCCAGAAACAGAAATGTTGTCCTGTATTCACATTTCTGGCCTTCCAATTTTTTGGAACTTATGATCCTTTCCTCAGCTGCTACATGGCAAGAAAGGTTCATTGTTATTTTCTTTCTCACAGATGACAAAAAAGGGGGGGTAAGTTATCCCCAGAGAACTGAAAGAGGATCCTCTGAAAAAATCCACAGAAGCATGTTTCATAGCTAATGGATATCTATAACCAAAAGGCTTGCGATTTAAGTATCAAGATAAACAACTATCACAACATTTAAAACACTCACTATATTTCCTTTCCAGCTTTTTAACTACAAAATCAATGGCGTGTTAATGACTCAAGCATTAGCTTGCTCACTAGGAATTCCAGAACTTCTATTTTTGAAGCATAAATTTCTAAGTTGCTCAATTTACCCAATTTGTCAGAACAATTTCCATTAGTAAATATAAATATTTAATGAAAATAAAAATTGTCATAA
This sequence comes from Chlorocebus sabaeus, assembly GCF_047675955.1. Classification (NCBI taxonomy): domain Eukaryota; kingdom Metazoa; phylum Chordata; class Mammalia; order Primates; family Cercopithecidae; genus Chlorocebus; species Chlorocebus sabaeus. The sequence goes on along the minus strand of NC_132926.1, from coordinate 36,701,446 downwards.
GCCACTTCTCTTAAGCATCTAATAACTTACTGGAAGAAATAAAAAATATTAGTGAATTATGTCATTTACTATTTTCCATCATATAGCAATTATCTGCAGATGTCTTTGCTTATTGTACCTTGCTGTGTTTTGGAGTGGGTTTTTGCTGTAATATATTTATTGGGTTGTGGGTTTTTGCTTGTTTATTGGGTAGCAAAGGAATATCAATGATGTACAGGGTGTTTCCTAGATATTAACCATATGCAAAATTTTTTTCAGTTTTCTCAAAACCTTCATTGTGCTATTTGTTCCCGCCAGAATCCACTGTAAATAAAAGAATTAGATATGTGTATGTAAGTGTAAAATTACATTTACCCTACATTTTGTGGTTTGAAAAATGCCTTCACATATTTTATTTCATTGATCTTCAATGGAGGATATCATTATTTCCAGTTTACAGATGAATAAAAAGGACTGTTTGACCAAGTGCCAGAACCAAGACTCCACCCAAGACTTTGTTAAGTGATTTTTTCCTTTACTCAAAGCCTCCCTGAGATCTGCTACACTTAAAAAAAAAAAAAAAAAAAAAGAGGAAAATTTGCTTTCATAAAATTTCTGATTTCAACTTGATTTTATTATTTGCCTCTTTCTAGTTCAACTCAGAGTGCTTGGCAAATAGTAAGTATTCATTAAATGTCAACTATATTATTTTTCTTTCAAAGTGAGGTTACCGAATAGAAATGGAAATGTTTTAAAAGTTAAGTTCTATTTCACTGAGATTCCATTGTGTGCTAATTGTTCTCCTCCTAAGGGATGTAACTAGACCTCTTTCTCCATGGTTCTAAATTTATATAGTCAGCCTCTATGATTCTTTTGTTCTGTAAGGCAGAAGGTACATTCTTTGAGTGGGGTCAACAGCAGAGGTTTCATATAATTATCATAAAATAAAAGCCCTACTTTTCACACTAGAGCTTCTATAACGGTACCAATTAGTATGAATTCCGCTTTCTAGGCCAATGGGAATGTAGTGTACATTTTTTGCTCATTGGTTTCAAATAGGGCTGGATTACTTTTGGTTTATTTGGATTGTTTTCAGTAGTTTTTTTCTACCTTTCTGGTTTTTTTTGTTTTTTTTTGTTTTTTACTTTTAATTCTTAACTCCTATCCTCCCACTAAAGAGTGCTTAAAACCTACCTCCCTTACTCCAATTGTCCTCAGAATTTAACATAGAGACCCTAAAACAAATATTTTCAATCTATAGAAAAAAGTCTTCAATTTTTTTATAATTTTGCCTAAAAATATTATTTGATCTTGTTTATGCAGATAAAATGGATTGTAATAATGGTAGTCTAGAGAATTGGATCTTCTGGTCCAAGTTAGCTGTCCATCAACCTGGTAAGTCCACTTTGACCAAAAAGGAACAAGTTTCTCTGGGTGATAAGAAAGCAAGGAAATCATAGGCAAAAAGGAAGTACAAATGGAATTAAGTGACTACAAAGCTTATGTTTGGCTCTGGAATCCTCTCATTTCAACAAACATCAGAATGCCTCATATATACAAAATACTGCCTAGGAAATGTTTAACTATTCTAAATTGTATAGCATAGTATTTTAGAAATTAAATTATGTATTGGTTAGCTTGTAATAGCTAGTAAAAACTAACAGCAATTAATGAATTTGTTACAGCTAGAATTAGTTTGTTACAGCTAAACTGTATTAGTTAGTTATTGATGCAACAAACTCCAACACTTCATTGGATATTCACAATAAAACTTAACTTCTGGCTCACTAAAATCCAAAATCAAAATTCCAATTCTGCAGGGATTTCTCTTCCACATGGAGATTCAGGGACCTGGACTCCTTTCATTCTGTGGCCCTCTCCTCTTTATCACATAACTTCTAAGATTCATGTAGCTGTTGTGCTATGCACTTCTAGCCGTGAAAGGGGAAAGAACATGTAAGATCCCACACAGAAGCATTTTATGAGCCAGCAGGGAAGCACCTCATAGTAATCTGTTCCCCGTTTAGAATCCTATCACATAGTCACACCTAACAGCAAGGGAGAATGGAAAATGTCTGCTCGTGTGTTCAAAAAGAAAAAACAAAACAAAACAGAAAAGATGGAGGGTCTGTGCTACAAGCTTTAAGGTGAAACAAATTGTCGTTTGAATCCTGGCTCCACAATCTTCCTTTGTAAGATGAGGATTATAATAATATCTCTCGATGGTTGGCTGTGAAGATACATGATATAATAATAACAAACTTCCAACATTTACAGTTATTCTTAAGTGCCAGGTAACAATCCAGCCTTTTCCATATTATCTCACACAGCAGCAGTCCCCAACCTTTTTGGCACCACAAAACCTGTGGATGACAATTTTTCCATGAACTGGGTTGTTGGGAAGGGGATGGTTTTGGTATGATTCAAGTGTATTACATCTATGGTATGGTTTATTTCTAATTATTATTACATCGTAATCTATTATGAAATAATTATACAACTCACCATAATGTAGAATCAGTAGGAGTCCTGAGCTTGTTTTCCTGCAACTAAATAGCCCTATTTGGGGGTGATGGGAGACAGTGACAGATCATCAGGCATTAGATTCTCATAAGGCTTATGCAACCCAGATCCCTCACAGGCACAGTTCACAATAGGGTTCATGCTCCTATGAGAATCTAATGTGCTGCTGATCTGACAGGAGGTGGAGCTCAGGTGGTAATGCATGATATGAGAAGCAGCTGTAAATATAGATGAAGTTTTGCTGGTTCACCTGCCACTCACCTCCTGCTATGTGACCTGGGGGTTGAGGACACCTGTCATACAGTTTTCACAATTCACCTATAAAATGGGGACTATTACTATCATCTTTATTTTATAGACTGAAGTTGTAGTAGATTAAGTCCAAAAATCACCCACAATTGTTGATGTCCCCTTGTGTTCACACCCTGTACAATGTGACTTTGCAGCAATGCCCATCAATATATAGAGTTGTTTCCCACCTCATGAATCTGGGCTGGCCCTGGGACTGGCTCAAGCAATAGAATTAGACAAAAGTGACACTGTGACAATTCTGAGCCTACATTACAAACAGCATGTTTCTACTAGCTGTTTTAGATCCCCAGAGCCACCATGTGTAGAAGTCCAGGCTTGCTATGCACAGGATGAAGCTATTCTAGACTGCACCATTATCCTGGCTGACTCATTAGCTCATCATAGACAGACACATGAGCTAGCAACAATAAGACCAGCCTAGCCTAGACCAGACCAGAAGAGACATCCAATCAACCCACAGACTCATGAGCCTAATAAATTCTGTTTTTATCTGTTTTGTTTTGGTTTGTTATACAGCATTATTTATGGTAATAACTGAGGCAGAAACTCCAAGAAGTTGTATTACCAACTTAAGAGCATATATCTAACAAGTGACAGAGCTAGGAACTAAATCATAATCTATGGAGTTGAAAACCTGTGTCCTTACCTATCACAATATGCTAAGATAATTGTCTTAAATTGGCCGAAGTGCTCAACATATAAAAGTCATTAATACTATTCTCTATTATTAAACCCTGTAATACAGGGCAAGTGAGAGTTTGCCTTGTCTGTGTCAGTTGCTCACAACTGTTTCTCCAAAATGAGCACTGTACCTGGCATGTAATAAGTCTTCAGTAAAGATTTATTGAATAAATTACTGAAGGTTGGCTACTCAGATAAATCAGCAACGAAGCCTGCCCTTGAAGAACTGAGACTCTAAAAGAGAAAATCAAATGCAGACATAAATAATGGTAATTTAACACGGGAAGGTTAAATGCCACAGGCAAGGAATCAGTAGAGCATTCTCGGAATTCAGAGGAAGGGGAAATTACTTACTGCAAGGAAGGCAATACGATATTTCACTGAAGTGATGATGTTTAATTTTATCCTTAGCACCTGGACTTTGAACATATGGAGATTATGAGGATGGGGCATTCCAGGCACAGGGACACCATGAGCATCCCATGGGGTAAGAAACAATGCTATGAACACAAGGACACAGTTACTTCCACTGGGTGGAAAAATGAATGTAGCCTGTTTCATGAGTCAAAGACTTCATGTAAGCAGATCTTCCAAATCTGACTCATAGACTGACTCATAGAAAAATTGGCTGTGTTTTGTTCCCTTAGCTCTTTTATTTCTTATTGGTTCATTGATTCTTTATTCATTGATTCATTGATTCATTCTTTCAACAAATATCATTGTGTCTAAGAACACAGGTAGGCACCATCTACAAATATGAGAAAGGAGAAAGCATTTCATTGGCTCATTTTAAAACAGAGTATAAGATCTTCAAAGGCAAGGACACTTTTACCTTCCTTCACTTCCAAAAGCACTTGTCACATGATAGTACTCAAGTGTATACACTAAACACAAATACACAAAAATATGTGCTGATTTTAAATTAACTTAAAAGTTAAGAAAAAACTAGCTCTTTTAGCCAACAAGTTCAGTTAATGTTCATTATCTGTTACTTCTATAAGGTTTTATTGTATTTCCCATTAAAGAAATCTAAATATTAATGAGCATCTTTATATTCACTGATTGTGCTGGACATAAAGTTCAGGACCTTGTCTGAGATACAATTCTTGCCCTCAAGCAACAGAGAGGAGATAGTACCAGGGGCTCTTCTAGCTTCTGAGGATACAAAGGTGAATGAGATAGAGAAATTCCTCATTGTCATAGAGCTTCCAGATCAGAAGGAAGAATACCTGAAACATAGCTATATCCAAACATGCCTATAGTAAATAGTCAATTATAAAATCTTTAAGATAACTTCAAACAATCATACATGCTACAAGATAATAGAACTAAAATATAACAGAAAGCTCTGGTTTGTCTTTTTAAAATGGATTCACGAAAGAATTCTGGAAGAACTAATATTCACACTGAGATTGACAAAATAAGTGTTAGCCACAGGACAATCTGAGGACAGGGTTCTAGACAGTGCAAGTGACGACTGCCAAGGACTTAAGTCTGGAATAAATCTGGCTGTCACATATGTATAGCTCACAATTTAAAGTGAGGTAAGTACTTCCAAAGAACATACAAAGAGATATTGGCAGTGATTCCAGTTCAAAGCTAGCCACAAAACTTGAGATAATCTCACCTAGAGCACATTCAGAATGAGTGCATGTATGTAGAGCGTGTTTGCCTGCTCTGTTAACCACAAGTTACTCTTGGCTGTCAACCATGAATTGGAGGTCATCCTTAACTGGCTTGGCTTCCTCGCTCACTATCTGTCATGTTGTCAAGTTCTTGGCACTTCTGCATGCCTGTGCTACAATGGCAGTCTTAACTGCTGCGACCCACCCATCCATTCCACTCCCACCAATGTCTGTCCCTGACCAGAGACTCCTCAGCACCTGAGACACCAGGTAACAAGAACCCTTTCATCCATAAACATAAGGTGCATGCTCATTCTCCTGCCAAATTAAGCTGTTTGTGGTTATCACCGAGGGGAATAATTTGTTGATCAAGACAATGCAAAGAACTTCATTTAGGAGTTGTGTATTAAATGCCTACCGAGATCTTAATTGAAACGTTTATGTTATCCATGAAAAATTATTTATATAGGTCTATCTATCTTTACCTATAACAAGAACACAGGGATGCATGCTTTCACTGTCAGACACATTTAGAACTTTCATACACACACCCTATTAACACAGATATAAAGTTTAAAGTGGAAATAGGAGGACCTATGTTATTCTGTGAGTTCTCTCATTATTTTCACCTAGAAATTAGTTTAGGTGCCTATTAAAGCACTGCACCAAAAAGCCAATGACTTCACTATAGGGGAATGGAGTCAAGTCAAAAGCCAGATTATAACATCTTCCCAGAACCCTAAAATTAGATGTTCATTCTCCTCATTTCCATAAACGTCTGTCGTTTTTCTATCACAGCATTTATCACACTTAATTGTTATAGTTTGCGTGGGAGTCTATATTTTTTTCATTAGAGTCAGTAAGGATAAGAATTTTACCTATCTTGTTCATCATGTTATCCCCAGTGTCTAGCCAGTGTCTGGCATATTTATATTCATAATTTGTTAAATTAATGAATAAATGAAGCCATTCCTCAGAAACACTTTTTCAACGTAAAACAAAATTCATGCAATGAGTCCAGTGCTCTTAAACTCTTCCTGCCAATCACAACTCTGGCCACCACACCCCAAATCTTCATGTAAGAACACCAGCTGTATCTTGGTGCATTTTTCTGCAAAATCGCTCTTGGGAAAAATCCAGTCCAGGCACATGTACAATGCAAGCTGGCATGTGCTGTCAGTACATGTTTCATAAAATTAAGGAAATAAAGGATTAAAAAGCAAAGAAAATTATATGCATCGATAGAATGCATTTTCTACTACCTTAGTCATAGCGGTAGTTTCTACCAGTTGTGGTCAAGACTAAGTTGTCAGGGGGCCACAGTCTTTCTTCAGGCCACGGTCCCCAAACAGAGCATATGGGATTCCCATTGCATTCAGGAGAGTTATGAAGTATCTAGAACTCTGTAAAGTTGTAAAGATGGAAACTATCTGATCCTGGGGCACTACTCACTTTGTAGATGTCACAGATTTCTGTATCCATTAGGACAATTTTAATACTGATGTGAGTAGTGTCTTCATCCAATAAAATCAGCATCAAATGTCAATTTTCCAGTAGCTGGAAATAAATAACTTGAGGAAGGGTTGGCTGGAGGGGTTCCTCCCAGAACAGCTGATCTCAGATGATGAACTGGACAGGGTCATGTCTATGCTTCAGGACAGTCCGTCTTTTAACTTCCTTTCACATCACATCCTAGAACAGGAAACTCCCTTTGTCCTTCCAGCTTTGAAGATTTTTCATTCCATTTTTCTGCCTTCCCCATTTTTTAGAGATGGAGGAAGGAAGGGTATCAGGTTTAGTATGCTAATAGAAATAAGATTTTAAAACTATTTTTCTTGTTTTGTCTTTTCCAACAGCGGATATAAAAATCAAGAAATTGAATTGGAGGCTGGGCGTGGTGGCTCACGCCTGTAATCCCAGCACTTTGGGAGGCTGAGGTGGGTATATCACGAGGTCAGGAAATCGAGACCATCCTGGCTAACAGGGTGAAAATCGAGACCATCCTGTCTACTAAAAACACAAAAAATTAGCCGGGCATGGTGGCGCATACCTGTAGTCCCAGCTACTTGAGAGACTGAGGCAGGAGAATCACTTGAACCTGGGAAGCAGAGATTGCAGTGAGCCGAGATCACACCACTGCACTCCAGCCTGGGGGACAGAGTAAGACTCTGTCTCAAAAGAAAAAAAAAAAAAGGGATTGGAAAAACAAAACCAAACCCACCTTTCCATCCTTTCTGTTCTGATTTGGAGATGGGGTGCTGGGAAGACTGGAAAGATGCTAGTGACTATTTCTCCACCATATGGAGAGGATCTGTCTGCAGTAGGAGAGAATTAAGATTATCAGATAGAAGCAAAGGGAGAGTCTGATGAAGAGAGAGATTGACCTGGCAGTGTTGACCTCGTTCCTGCAGCAACTCTATGGAATTTGAGGGCCACTCCCATGTTTTTCCCACTGGCATAAACTAGTCCATTTATGGTTTTTGTTTAGTTCAGTTAGAGTTGGGTTTCTGTCACTTATAAACCTAAAGACTCCTGATTAATTCAATAATCATAACAACTTCCTATTATGAGGATTAAGACAGAAAAAAAGAAAGCCACAATTATTCATAAAAATCAAATAAAAACAAGACCCTAATTCAATAAATTTATAATTTGTCCATTATCTGGCAATCAGTATTATATAAGTAATATATTTATGCACATTGTGTAATCTGCTTGGTGGGTTTAGCACAAGTCCTAGCACATAGTAAACACTGAATAAATACTAGGTAGTGATAGTTTTTAAGTGTCTATACAATCGAGTTCATGGCCTCTTATGACTATGACCTAGTAGTTTTTTTATTCACACATTTGTGACAGTTGGTATAAAGGACATTTTTTGTTGTTTTTATTTTGGGAATTAGGAAACCTGTTTGTTTTCAGAATTTTTTAGGCTATGAGTGTCCATTTACCATTTCGAATAGAGTCTTGATTTCCTTTTGGTAACAACATTGTTAAAAGAGGGAGCATGTGACCCAGGGGAGGCTAGTTTGACGCGCATTCATACCAGGAATTTGAATCTCAAAATAAATAGGAAACAGAGTTCGAAAAAGATGGAGCCTAGCAATTCAGCTGCAGTACCCTATCTATGAGTGATGGCGTCATTCTCCCAGACTATCCTGGTTTCTTCCAATTCCCAAGACTGGCTCACTGCCATCCATTAAATATGTACACCATGAAAATCCTTCCTATAAATTCCTTTTGGCTTTAATTGGCCAGTCACTTTATCTTAATTTCAACTAAAGGATTCCACCGGATAAACAAAGCATCATCATTAGCTTTTTGATTCAACTTTCAATAACAAATAACTTCAGTGTTTCCAATTAGCCTCCAATAATAGCAAACTTTATCCATTTTAGTGATAGTAATACTGTTAATATTAAAAATAGTTGTATTTGTTGTATTTTACATACATGATCTTATGTAAGATTCCTGACAAACAGTTGGGCACTAAGTTTATCTCCATTATACAGATGAGGGAACTGAGGCTGTCTGAATTCAAGGAACTTTCCAAGAGCCACAATTAGTACCTGGTAGAAGCGAAATTATCACCTTATATCCAGTATTCTTTCCTTGTAACAACAAAGCCCTTTCTCTTGGAACTGAGAGCCACCCATTATTGCCTACTCAGCTTAAAAACGAGCAGGGATCATAATACAAAATCACCTGTACCCTCAGTGTTGGTATGCCGTGATTATTCCTCATAATCACCAGGTTACCAGGCAACAAGCTGTAAGATGAATAGCACATTGGGAAGATAAAATGATTGGAGGAGAATTAACTGATCTCTTTTATCTTCAGAATTATGACTCAGACTTTGCTCTCTGTCATTAGCTTTCTTTCAGCAATGAAATACATACATTTACTTTTTCCAAAACCTTAATAGATTGTATTTCCCCCCAAAAATTATCCATTATTTCAATGGCATCAAAACTTGCTATATAAAGAACAATTTTGCATAAATTTGATGTGAATTATTATATTGAAAGATTAGTTTGAATTTTTGCAGATGATAAATCTATGCTATCTTACACCAGTTTCTTTCTAAGTATTTCTTAAAAGATGTTGCTTAAAATCAACTGAGCTATCATTATCCCTCCACATAGAAGATATAGAAATTTTGTGTTATTTGATTGATAAATCAGCTTGTTAATATTCATTTAAAAATTCTTTTACCTGGATCTTATTTCTTTCTCTCTGCTCTTATCTAGACTTTTTAAAATTTCCTTTTCTGTACTCTTGCATTTTAAGTCCCAGAAGCTCAGTCTACTTAAAAATGCTTTGTCCACACTTTCTCTTGTACCTGAAACTAAACAAAACACACAAACACACCTGTACACACACATATTCCCCTGTCTACAACCTCATCTGCTTATTTTAGAATTTATATTATGGATGTATTGATTACTTCTTCTCAAACTTGCTTGAAACTAATATATGTTGTAGAAGAAACTATTGAGGAAAAGAGCACAAAGGAAAAGAAGAAAAGAACCACTTACTTGGAATATGTAGTAATAGTAATCAGTTAAGTATGAATCATATCCATTCTAAGGCAGTTGAAAAAATTCGTGTAAATGCTAAATGGAAACATAAACAGTACTTTAAGCAAATGTATAGGTGAAAATATCAGGCAATTATAACAAAATTATAAATTTATCATAAGTTTTCAATTCTCATCTCTTGTGTTGTTTCACCTATACAGTGTTTAAAAATAATTAAATCTAAAGAAAATAAAATAGGATAAATTGCTTTAAATTCTGAAAATTCAGTTTCTCTTGAAAACAGAAAGATCTGGTACTATTTGACATGAAGTCTCCATGACAATGACTAACTAAAGCTGAATAGATGCTTCCTTTGGTATACAGGACAGTTTCCACAGTCCCAACCCCTCCGTATCAAACCCCTAATCTAGCCTACTTCATTCATTCCCCTTTCTTGCCTGGTCCTTATAGGCATGAGATTTTTCTGCTCCTACCAACAACTGTCTTCAAAACTTCTTCTGTATCTCCTACATTTTGAAATCTTGCTGACAACTTTTATTTAATAATTACAGTTTTATTTATTAAACTGATAAGATTTAGGTTAAAATGAGTCTATAACCAAAGAAACCATGCACAATAAATTGTCAGTATTTTATTTTTAAAATATTTCTTAACATATTAAAAACAAGAATTTATTTCTTATAGTTCTGGAGGCTGGGAAGTCTGAGATCAAGGTGCAAAAAGATTTGGTGCCTACCTGGTAAGGGTATGCTTTCTCACAGATGGCGTGTTCTGTCTCTACTCTCATATGGTGGAGGGCCAAGGAGCTCCCGTGGGCCTCTTATATCTTCTTATATCAGGGCTCTAATCCCAATCAGGAGGGCTCTGCCTTCATGACTAATCACTTCCCAAAGGCTCTGCCCCTTTTTTCCCTTAATGTATATGTTTTAATTGACAGATAAAATTGCATTTACTGTATACAAATATTTTGAAGTATATACACATTGCAGAATGACTAAATCTAGCTGATTAACATATGCATTAACTTACATAGTTACAATTTTTCTGGTAACTTAACATACACTCTCTTAGTGCTTTTCAAGAGTATAATAAGTACAATATATTATTAACTACAGTTATCATATTATACAAAAGATCTCTTAAACATATTTCTTCTATCTAACTGAAATTTTGTATCATTTGACAAATATCTCTGTAACCCCCCAACACCCCTGATAACTACTATTCTACCTTCTACTTCTACAAGATCAACTTTTTTGGATTCTCATATAATGAGATGCGGTATTTGTCTTTCTGTGTTTGGCTTATTTCACTTAATGTAATGTTCTCCAGGTTCATCCATGTTGTTACAATGACAGGCTTTCCTTCTTTTTAAGGCTGAATAGCACTCCATTTTGAATATACACTACATTCCTTTATCCATTCATTTGCCGATGGACCCTCAGGTTGATTCCATGTTTGGCTATTGTGAATAGTGCTGCAATGAACATGGGAGTGCAGATATCATTTGACATACTGATTTCACTTCCTTTGGATCCCAGTAGTGGAACTGCTGGATCTTATAGTAGTTCTATTTTTAATTTTTTGACAAACCACCATACTATTTCTATAATGACTGGACTAATTCACATTGCCACCAACAGTGTGCAAGGGTTGCCTTTTCTCCACATTCTCTCCAACACTTGTTATCTTTTGTCCCTTTGATAAAAGATGTGAGGTGGTATCTCATTATGGTTTTGATTTGCAATTCCCTGATGATTAGTCATGTTGAGAATTTTTTCATATATCTGTTGGCCATTTCTATGTCTTCTTTTGCAAAATATCTATTCAGGTCCTTTGCAAATTTTTTAATCAAGTCATTTTGTTTTCTTACTAATAAGTTCCTTATATATTTTGGATATTGACCCCTTATCAGATGTATAGTTTGCAAATATTTTCTCCATTCTCTAGGTTATCTCTTCATTCTGTTGGTTGTTTCCTTTGTTTTATAGAACCTTTTTAGTATGACATAATCCCATTTGTCTATTTTTGTCTTTATTACCTGTGCTTTTGAGGTTATATTCAAAAATTCATTGCCTAGGTCAACGTCGTGGAGCTTTCTCATTATGTTTTCTTCTAAGATTTCACAGCCTTGAGTCTTTTTTTTTTTTTTTTTTTGGAAATGGAGTCTTGCTCTGTCGCCCAGGTTGGAGTATAGTGGCACAATTTCGGCTCACTGCAAGTTCTGCCCCTTGGGTTCACACCATTCTCCTGCCTCAGCCTCCCAAGTAGCTGGGACTACAGGTGCCCACCACCACGCCCAGCTAATTTTTTGTATTTTTAGTAGAGATGGGGTCTCATGGTGTTAGCCAGGACGGTCTCGATCTCCTGACCTCATGATCCACCCGCCTCGGCCTCCCAAAGTGCTGGGATTACAGGAGTGAGCCACCGCGCCTGGTCGCAGTTTTGAGTCTTACATTTAGGTCTTTAATCCATTTTGAGTCGATTTCTGAATTTAGTGTGATATAGGGTTCAGAAGTCTGGGCTGCTTGAGGGCTGCCTATAGCTAAGGGCTGTCCAGAACCCAGGGCTGCTGATGTTAGCCCAGCAGTAGTGCAGACCAGAGATTGAGTCCACCACACAAGGCCAAGCCTAGGGCTATGTGGTCCCACCCGGCACCACGGTCAGTCTTGAGGCTCAATCCATGGATACTGGTCTTGGACTGTGGGGATCTGCCTGGTGCTGGGTGGTAAGCCCAGTGTTGGAGTAAAAGTCAATGTCCTGTGCTCACTTCCCTCTCTTTGCCCCAAGCTGATGGTATCTCTCGCAGTCATTGTGCTGCCTAGGGTTGGGGAGGGGTGTCTTGGGTAATACATTCTTCCTACCCTCTTCAATGTGCCTTTCACTGGGCTACAGCCACGTTTCCATAGCTCCTGTGAAGGTATTTTTATATGTGGGTAGTTGTTCAAATTGATATTTCTATGGTGGGATGAGCACTGGAGAGTTCTCCTCCACCATCTTGCTCCCAGGTTGTCCCTGAAGTCAGCTTTAATACTTCCTTCTCCCTCACTGCCTATGTCCAGATGATCATCAGATCATCTCACACCCAGCTCTAAAACAAATCTCTATTTCTGTCCTTCCTTTATCTCCAAAGACCCCATCCAGTTTTCTCACTTTGCTCATCTGAATGGCTTTCACAGACCACCAGCCAAATGTGATTTTCAGGCTTCCCTGCAACCTCTGATCTGTCGCTTCAGTGTCCTGATTGAGTGGTTCTCTTGTCTAAAATAGTGCTTCCACCATTGCTTATGATAAACACTGTAGCATGGCTTTTAAAATCCTACATGGTCCTCCTACCTCTACCCCCAATTCACCTGTCAGCTCTCACCTCCTAATTCTCTGCACTCATCACTCTGCTCCAGCTGTGCGAATGAGTCATCCCTCCTCGCTCAGCTACTCTACCTGCTCTCTCTACCTGAAAGTCTATCTTTTTCTTCCCTTATCCACCTTCACCACTTCCTCTTTTCCTTTTCCTTCCCCACCAGACAGAATCTTGACTGCTTCCTAGAATATCATATCCATGATGAAGCTTTTCCTAATATCCCAAGTTGGAAGTATTTCTTCTTTTGTATTCCCACAGTTCTTAACTTTTATATTTCTAAATGACTCTTAAGAATTTCCTTGCACTTAAACTATATGTCAGATGCTTTTGTTGGAGTATAAATTCCTTGAGACTAGGCACCATATCATAATATTTTTAAATTCTTTTAAAACTTCGTAAGTTGCTCGTTCACAGTGACAATAGATTCCTGAACATTTACTTAGTGTCACACACTGTATATAACATTTTACAAGCATATCTCATTTGTACTTCACAAAGCTCAGGGTCTCTTATTTTACAGAAAAGGAAAATGAGGCTTTGAGATATCTATTAACTAACAAAATGTCCTAACATTAGCAGATGGCAGAGCAAAGATTGAAAATCAGATTTTCCTAATCCAAAGACTATGACCACTAAACTTTATTCTGTGCTATGCTGAAAAAGAAGTAGTTCATTTAAATATAAATAGAACTTTGACCAAAGTGTCAAATAACTGTGCACACTAAACAAGTGTGAAATAGGCACAAATCAGTATTCAGTCTTGAAAAAAGAGTTCTTTGAAATATTTTCCATATGTTGGACAATTTTCTAACTGAAAACAATATAGGATTAACAAAATGTTTCAATTTTAAGGTCAACATTTATGTCATAGTTAGTTAATGGTAGCTTAAATGAAAATTCATCCTATAGATGCAAATCTTGACAGGATCACACATTTAAGTTAATAGTAACTGACATGTCATATCCAAGTAACAAGGGAGTTCGCTCATCAAGTCTCTAGAGGTCATTAAAGAAAAGATCTTGTAACAGGTTAAGAAAAACTAAAAGAGAGAGAATAGAACATTTTAAGTATATATTCTTATTAAAGACATTGGCAACAAATGAATATGTATTATGTACCATGAGAAGAAAAGAATATTAGATCTTACTTGAGACAATTCAAATTAATTTCCTTGGGGAAATAATGAAATCTAAAGTTACAAATCTCATTGAATAGATAAGAGAATGAGAAAATGGGAGGTAACTTGCTTAGGGCCAAAAATCTAGTCACATTTTAAGCTCAGCCTAATATGCAAGTTTTACGATTCCTAATTCAGATGTCTTGCTGCTGTTCCTCTCTGATATTCTTACATGTTAAGTGTGTCGATGACAATATGTCTTCAGCAGTAGAAAAAGATGTGATGTAAGCTGTTTGCATTTTTTTAAGTGGTGATGGTAGCCATCAAATAATTCATAGAAGTGGTTTATGTTCACTGTTTCTCGTTTCCTTCTTCCCACTAGCTCCTCAACTCATTTCAATCAAATTTTTGCCTCCACCATGCCACCAAAGCCATGTTGCTCAATCCAGTAGTCATTTCTCACTTCTCAACTAACCTGGCCTCTCTACACTTATGGACACAGTCTCTCAGCATCATCATTATCAGACACTCTGCCCCTGCCTCTTCTAGCAGGCTGGACATTGAAGATCAGGCTGGTATGCAAGAGAATGATGCAGGGATATAACACAGTATGAATTGAGCATCAGCAGAATCTGCTAGAACTATTTTTGGATGAAATCATTTAGGCAAAAGGCAACTGAATTTTGCATTTAGTCCATCCAAGCTTTCTTCCAACACAAAATTGTTCCAAGACTGACATCTCTAAGTTGGTCTCATCTCAGCGTTAAATAACCTAAGTGCTAAACCCCTTTTCTTTTTGGCTTCCCTCAAGGAAACAATTCCATCATGAATACACCCAGCCTGACTTTCAGAATTTAAAAATGTTTCATATTAGTCTCCTAGATTTTCACTTACATCTTAGAAGATTCTTTAGAAATTCTCACAGCCCCCGTTTCCTCAGCTAGAAAACAGGATAATGTTAGCATGTCTTTCATATAACTGTTGTGAAGATTATATACGATGATTTATGTAAAGCATTTATCTTAATGCATTAATATTGCTAGATTTAACTGTGCTCATTAGACTTTGCTGGGATGATAGGTTAATTACCTCTTTTAAGGTAGTACGTGTTCTTTAAAACTGTAAACTCTTCACTTCCCCTGGGTTTTGCACCAGTTCTTTGCACTACCTCATTGAATAAAAATTGTCTGTGTCCATTAGTTTTGCTCAGAGTGTGAGTCACCAGAGAATGAGTCAGGTGTTCCATTACCATGTGTCCTTTATATAATACTAAGTTCCTTCACAGCTTTAGCTCAGATACTGGTCAATCTCACAAAAGTTTGTCTGTCTCAAGGGCTGAGAAATATTCTTCATTATATACTATAGTAATACTATGTACTATTCTTAGAAATTAAAAGCATGAAAAAAAGACAGACAAAAATCTATCTTTATGTTTTTATAGTAGCTTACATGTATAAAGAGAAGAGAGACAATTAAAAACATAAATAAGAACAATATACCAATTTGACTCGTGTTTTGGCTCTATTTCAGACTTGTTAAATTTGAGGTGCCCACTAGACATCTAAATAGGCAGGTAGATATCTGAACTGATGAGGAGAAGTGGGTGAAGAGCTCAGAGGCAAAGTCTCGACAAGAGATATAAACTTGTAGGTCACAAATATATACATAACATTTAAAGCTACGACACTAGTAGGAAACTTAGGAGGTAAGTATATATAGAAAAAAAAGAGATAATGTGGGAAATCCAATACTTGGAGATCTGAAAGTAAAAGATAAACCTGCAAAAGGAACCAAGAGGGATTGGCCAGCAAGTTAGGAGGAAAAACATGTTGCCAGTCAAGGACAAGCTTTGCCTGGACTGCACCCAGCCAATGATTGAGCATGGTCAAGGCTCCACTTGTGACCACCAATCATCCTTCCTGAATAGCCTACTCTTGCTTGAAGACTCTCCATTGGTCTAGCTGAGATTTTCTCTGAACTGTGCTATGGCCTGAGGTTTCTCCTTCCTTTCTCTCTCCTTTCACAAGTGCCAAACCTACCTTGTGGTCTGAAAGTTCTTTCTTCCTACTCCAGTTCACTCCCCCTTGATCCTTCATAGGTGTTGGCCTGTCTTGGTGTCTGCTTTTCATAACAGACCCAATAATTTGGTTTTGTTCATTTTTTTATAGCTGGGGCCTCGCTCTGTTGCCTGAGCTGGAGTACAGTGGCATGACCATGGCTAACTGTAACCTCAAATTCTTGGCCTCAAGTGATCCTCCCACCTCAACCTCCCAAAACTCTGGGATTACAGGCATGAGCCACTATACCCAGCTCAATCTAAAATAATTTGAAGGCTTGTGTTTTGCATTATATTTTAGAGATTTCCCAGGGGATTCCATTTCAGTCATCCACTGTGCTATTGTACTAATAATATAGTCTTTATTAATCATCTCTTCCCTTTTCTGTATCACTTCCCCCTTAACTGTTCATTTCCTTTGTGCCTTCCAATAAACTTCTTGCATTTAAAACTTTGTCTCTGGGGAAATTTCTACTAAGATATTACAGGCAGAATAATGATCAAAATGTTTACAGTATTTTTCAGCAGTAACTTAGGAGTGTTATTGTTTTCAGGGTTCCAGGTAAGTAGAAATGCCTACATACTAGCCATTAGACAAGTAAGTGGAAATTTCTAATGGCCACTGATCCACATGGCCATAAAGTTACCTGTGCTCACTCAAGTAGTTTCGGGGATTTCCATGTTTCCAATCCCAGGAGCCACTGGAACAACAGATGTCTAAAACATTTTGAGGTTTATTTACATGCAGAGACTGTGCAGTTAATGAGAAAAAGGTTAGCAAGTGAACCTAATGCTGGAGTGCACATCTGGATGGAAGTTTTGAACAGCTGGACATAGATCAAGAGGGTTATTACTGTTGTCAAATAATTGAGGATTGTTGTAACTTTCCCACAAAGCATCTATGGAAGTCCCCTGTTTCTAAGTTTTGGCCTTAGCCTTAGATCCTGTGCTCCTGTTTGTCAACACTTGCCCTTCACTAATATTCTCAATCCACTGTTAGGTTAAATTAGGATTCAAAAGCCTCCCTCTGTGGGCACCACTGATAACTCTCTAAGACCCTGAGTTTTATTCAGCTCTTCATAATCCAACCATGCATTCTCTAGAGAGAGAAACTTTCTCATGCCACCCAGCTCCATCTTGGGTTCCTTGTTAAACTATAAAATAATTTAAAACAAGGTCAAAAAAAAAAAAAAACTAAATTAGGAAGCTAAATCTTAGGAACCCAGCAATTCTACTTCTAAGAATTTATGTAAAGAAAATAGAACCAAGGAAGGTCAATATTATTTGTATAGCAAGAAATGGCAACCTAAATACTTAAAAATATGATATATATTAACAGAATTATTGTATAACCAAATGATTAAACTTCTACACAGTCAAGCATGATGGCGTGCATCTGTAGTCCCAACAACTCTGGAGGCTGCGGCGAAAGGATCACTTGATTCCAGGAGTTTGAATCCAGTCTGGGCAATGCAGTGAGAACCTGTTTCTCTCTCTCTCTCTCTCTATTTTTTTTTTTTTTGTTTGTTTGTTTTGTTTTGTTTTGTTTTGTTTTGCTTGAGACAGAGTCTCACTCTGTTGCCTAGGCTGGAGTGCAGTGGTGTGATCTCAGCTCACTGCAACCTCCGCCTCCTGGGTTCAAGTGATTCTCCTGCCTCAGCCTCCTGAGTAGCTGGGACTAGAGGCATGCACCACCATACCCAGCTATGGCTTTGTTTTGTTTTGTATTTTTATGAGAGACAAGGTTTCACCATGTTGGCCAGGTTCGTCTCAAACTCCTGACTTCAAGTGATCGGCCTCCCAAAGTGCTGAGATTACAGGTATGAGCTACCGCACCCAGCCTGAGAACTTGTCTCTTAAAAAAACAAAAATAAGAAAAAAATACAAACCATTATTGAAAATCAGGAAATAATATTCATGATACACTACTGAGAAAAAAAAGACAAAATGTAAATAGAATTCTAACGAAAATATCTCTTAAAGTATATTATATAGAGACCAGGAGTTCGAGACCAGCCTGGGCAACATAGCAAGACTCTATCACTAGAAAAAGCTAAAAATTTAGCCAGGTATGGTGGTGTTACCCTGCAGTTCTAGCTACTTGGGAGGCTAGGGTGGAAGGACTGCTTGAGCCCAGGAGATGGAGGTTACAGTGACCTATGATCATGCTACTACACTCCAGCCTAGACAACAGAGTGAGACTCCATGTCTCAAAAAAAAATTAAATGTTAAAAGTATATTATATAGTTACATATCTGCATGTTTATTTCTGTGTATGCAGGAAAAAAAAAAGACTAGAAGTATATCACAAATGGTTATTTCTAAGTTGTAGAACTCTTAGTGATTTTCCTCTCTATGCTTTTCTGAAGTTCTCAAATTTTGACAATGAATATGATTCTTTCAACATGAGGCAGTAAAAATGGATAAATACTAGTTTAAGATAAGAGAAAGAAATTCTCAGTGTGCTCCAAAGACAACTGACATGACTTTGATCAGGATGGGGTGGGGTGAAGCCTGGAGCCAGAGGTCAGGCACCTATGCCAGAGAAGTCAAAGGAGAGAGGTTTTATTAGCATTTCCTTTCTGTGTACTGAGGTCTGCAGGGCCTGAGGGAAGCTGTGGTTACTCTGCCCAGCAATAGAAGAATTTGTGACAGATGTAAGGGATCATCAGGTACCTTCTGTGTTCTCGGAAAAATAAAGCTGCTAAAGGGAGCTTATGTAAACTCCTGACCCCGAAATGAAAGGACAGCAGAGAAAGATTCCAATCAACTCCCCTGCCACTTTCTTCAGAATGAATGAGATTAATTCTTTTAAAGTCATATAAACAAAGGCTTTGTGCTGTTACTCCACAGACAAATGTGAAATTCCAGAAGCTGAACTTTGTGCACACCTACCTGTAAACCGCACACTCGACTTTAGTGTTGGATTAAGAACTGTCAGATTCAGTGCTTTGGGCTAGTCATTTAACCTCCTGGTGCTTTCCAGTGTGATGTTTGGAAAAGTCCGGCAATTATTCTGCCCTTGCTCTTGGAGAAGTTGTGTCTCAAGGTGGAAACATAGCTGCAAAATGTAGAACTGTCTGATATGGTCTGGATCTGTATTCCTGCCAAGATCTCATATGGAATTATAATCCCCAGTGTTGGAGGAGGGGCCTGGTGGGAGGTGATTGGATCATGGGGATGAATTTCCCCTTGCTGTTCTCACAATAGTGAGTGTGTTCTCATTAGACCTGGTTGTTTAAAAATGTGTAGCACCTCCCTCTTCACTCTCTTCCTTCTTCTCTGGCCATGTAAGAAGTGCCTCCTTTGCCTTTGCCTTCCACCATGATTATAAGTTTCCTGAGGCCTTCCCAGAAGCAGAAGCCTGTATAGCCTGCAGAACAGTGAGCCAATTAAGCCTCTTTATCACCCAGTTTCAAGTATTTCTTTACAGCAGTGTGAGAATGGACTAATACGTTGTCTCAGGCCTAGTCAACTTTCTGAGCTCTGTAAGAAAGGGCTTCCTCCTGAAAAAAACATCTGAGCTGAAATTCATCAGCCCACAGAATGATGGAGAGCTTCTGGCCCAAGGGTCAGTTAAGGTTTTTGGCTGCAAGTAACAGAAATTGATTTTGGTTAATTTAAGATAAGCATGATGTGTTGGAAAATTACCAGTGTAGGAAAGAGAGGGAAGAGTAGCTCGGGCACGAGGCATCAAAAGAAGCATGGATTGTGTTAAGTTTAGAGTCCAAGAAGGATGACAACTGCCTTGTAGCTAGGACAGCTATCAGGCGATACTAATTTCACTGCTGCTGCTGATGCCACCACCACTGCTGCTGCGATAAATCATCTTTAACATTCCCTCTTGTCCTCGGGTCATTTGCTCAAGTTACAATGCTCCGGGTGGCCAAGCATAGATCATGTGCCTGACTGATGAGTTTATAACTGCAAGCAGAGGGAGGACCTGGCCTCCTAGAAGCTGCAGCGCAAAGCGGCTTCTGAAATTACCCTTCCAATAAGCCCAATTATGGTGACAGAGAGGTAATTTCCCTTAATCTGGGCATGTCTCTTTCTCACAATATAGAAAGCCAAACTCAGTCCAGGCCAGCCCACCATCAATTCAACTGAAGAAGGAAATATTGTGACAAAAATCAATGTTGTGTTAAGATCTGGTTCACTGAATTCTGACCTCAACTAGCTTTTCTGGTCTTATTTCATTACTGCCCTATAAAACCCAGACTACTTGCAACAGTATGTCCTAAAGACAATAGTTTCACTCTGCTACCTGATTTAAAAGGTGACCCTTACCCAGAACACAACACCTCTACTAACTCTTTTACTGTATATCAAAATCTGTCTATTCCGTAGGGGCTTGATATGGTTTGACTGTGTCCCCACCCAAATCCCATCTTGAATTGTAGCTCCCATAATTCTTATGTGTTATGGGAGAGACCCGGGGGGAGGTAATTGAATCATGTGGACAGTTTCCCCCATACTGTTCTTGTGGTGTGAATAAGTCTCATGAGAGTTGATGGCTTTATAAGGGGAATCCCCTTTCACTTGGTTCTCATTCTCTCTTGCTGCCACCAAGTATGAAATACCTTTTGCCTTCCACCATGATTGTGAGTCCTCCCAGCCACGTGGAACAGTGAATCCATTAAACATCTTTTTCTTTATAAATTACCCAGTCTCAGGTATGTAACAGCAGCATGAAAACAGACTAATATAGACCTAATTCATAAGTGTCACCTCTGTGACATTTCCCTTGGCCATCCCTGTTGGAGCAGCTCTCTCTGCCTCTTCTGAACTCCCATGAGATCCATGTCCATAACCCTCTGAAGGCCATGAATCTGGTTCAGCCCCAGAGTGATGCTACTTTGGAAAAATATTCCGTCTGTCCTCTATATATTGCTGATTCTGTGTCTGTATTAATCTCTCTCACTCTCTCTTTCTTTCTCTCTCACACACACCCCCAGAAACTGTCTAGCAGAGGCCGACTTTCCAGGGGATGTTTATTAGTGCATTCCTCACACTGCTATAAAAAACTACCTGAGACTGAGTAATTTATAAAGAAAAGAGGTTTAATTGGCTCACAGTTCTGCAGGCTCTACAAGACGCATAATGGCATCTGTATCTGGCGAGGCCTCAGGGAACATACAATCATAGTGGAAGACAAAGGGGAAATGGCACTTCATATGGCTAGAGCAGGAGGAAGAAAGAGAGGGGAGAGGTGCTACCTACTTTTGAACAACCGGATCTCATGGAAACTCACTCACTATCATGAGAACAGCACTGAGGGAACTGTGTTAACCCATTCACAATAAACCACCCTCATAATCTAATCACCTTTTACCAGGCCCCACCTGCAACACTAGGGATTACAATTGAACATGAGATTTGAGTGGGAACACAGATCCAAACTGTATCAAGATGAAAGGACAGAAATTAAGCTAGAGATAACAGAAGCTACATGAAAGGGGAGGAGGTGTTATAATTATGGCCAGGTTAATAAATTTTGTCTGCCACATATGCATTACTCATATGGAAAATTACTTTGAATTAAAATTATTTGTATACATGCATTTTCTTCCCAACTGAATGTTGAGATCCTTGAAGGCAGAGAGCACATCTCATTTATCTCTCTTGCCCTCGGAGCTTAGCGCAGTACCCGATACATAGCAACCACTCGATACGCATATAATGAATGAATGAGCACATTAATTAATTAATTACAGGCCTCCAGTAGCCATGGCTATGCTGCCCAATAGTTATGCAAGAAAGCAAATTAATGATTTCCTAGCTCTTGATCCCCAGAATTTTTATTTTTTTCTGCTATGTCTGTATAGATATCACTAATAAGGACTTCAAATAAATGAGGGCTATCTGAAAGACAGGCTGACTACTAGGATCCCAAAACCCATTTTGATCTTTCACTGAAAGAAGGGCAGCTATGACTCACACATCACACACTTTTTAAAAATGAGATTTAATTTCCTTGCCTCTGGCAGTAGCTTTTAGAAGTAATGGAGTGGATGGCTGGGAGAGGATTCACAGGGGGTGGAGGCCAGGGGTCGTCAAAGCTGGGAGATTAGTGATATGAGGGCCCTTGTCAGAAGACGTACCACAGAACCCATCTTTCCCATCCCCTAGGGTCTGAAAGCTCCATTAGGAGTGATCATAACTATTTCATCGCTGTGGTTCTGTCTACTTTGCAAAGTTCATGAGTATTCTAATCCTCTGAGCAACTGAAAGACTCTATTTCCTACCCCATGTCTCCACACCTCATCCACTTAATTCCACAGTTTAACGCCACATAGAGTAAAAGAGTATGCACTAAAACAATGGTGATAAAATTAAGAGAAAAACAAACATTTGGACCACAGAAAAATATACATAACATGATATCAGTGTTCAGACATTTAAAACAATAGTCACGATAATATGAGCTCACATTTATTAAACTCCTACTAGATATCAGTCATTTTCTATGCATTTCATCCTCCAAACTGTCCTATGAAAAAAGCACTATTGTTATTTTCATTTTACAGGTGAGAAAACTAAGGTATAGAGCGATTAAGAGGCTTGACGAAGATAGAAGCACAGTGGGCTACTGTGTGACCCCAGGAGTTTGCTGGTCCTGTGCATTGAATCACCATATTAATTGTTTCTATGATCAAATTAATTTAGGAAATCATTATCTAAACAACAGTTCTTTAGTACAAGACTTTGCAGCTTTTAACATGCTGGTTTACATTGGGATTCTGTACGAGTTGTTTTCTAAACTCATTTGATCATGAAACATTTGTGCTACTTTGGGAAACATGACATAGGTTTACCCTCTATCTTGAATTCAAAGTCTCTGGAAAGCTATTTGATGTTTCTAAGGAAGGAACTGGGAGCCTCACAGCACATCGTGAAAAACAAGAAAAAAAACCTTCCATTTACACTGGACCAGGCTCTGTAGTAAGTTGTTATTCCCATATTTAAAATGAAGAAACTGAGGCTCAAAGAGGCTTGCCCAATTTGCCCACGTACTGGAGTCAGAATTAAAATTCAGCCAGGTTGACCTCAGAAGCAACACTTTAAACTGCTAGATTATAATGCCACTCAGACTGGTGAGCAACCAAGAATCTCTGAGCAGCAGCACATGACCATGGAACAGCACAAGCTCACAGAGCAGTGCCTGGCTGTGATCTTGGGCTGGATCAACTTAACCTCATCAAACCACAGTTTTTACATCTGTAAAATGAATGTATTCCAGAGGTGGATATGAAGATTGAAGTAGATAAGGCACATAAAGGACTTCTATTAGAGTAACTGGCCCATAGTAAATGCTTAATACAGAGAAGTTACTAATTTCCTTAACTCCAAACAGAGCACATAACATTTTCATTTGATCTTGGCCAAAAGGCTGAGAAGTGATACACATAACATTTTGTAGAAGCATTTTGTCTTTCATGCTCCAGATCCTGTTGTTTTCCTTGAAATTTCTATCAATGCACAGATGACAACAGGCAGAACAGGTAAGGCAACGTGGGGTCATGAACACTTGATTTATCTATTTGGTTGGGATAATTGCCACAGGGAGACATACCTGAAGTCACCAGCTAAGTACCTCCCTTTTATTTAGTAACTGAACCCTTCCTCATCTGATCTCATTTGTTGTCTTCTAATCACCTTTTCAAAATTCCATTTAGATTTTCCCTCAAAGAAAAGGCGGCTCTCTTCATGCATACTTCATTCTACTCCTGATTATTGTCTACTTAATTTGCATACAGCTTATCTAATTATATTGTTACCTAGTAGGTCCCTGTAACCTAGTTTCCTGGGAGTGGTGCCTACCCGGCTGAGAACCGCACAGACTTTCTCCAAATGGTTGAGCACCAATATGTTCTTGTTCACTTCACATTTTGGACACAGGACTATAAATACTCTGCAGACTCTTTGGCTCTAACTGACCTCTGTCTTCACATACTCAAGCAAGCGCATCCTATTCTCCATAATCCACTAATTTGATATATTCTCATTCAATAACACAGCATACAGAATGTTTCCAAGCATACATGACTGCAGAAGTATACCTTTGCAAGCACACTAGCTCTATACATACTGTATATATGTATACTTAATCTTATACATTTTCTTCTCTGATTCAATAGATTTCCATTCTGATCAATACTATTCATCAAATATTCAGGAAAGAGAAAAAACACATTTACTACCAGCCAAGTACAAGCCATCATCAATGCCGAGGCCACCACTAGTCCATATGGTGGTTTCTTACAAATTAGAATAATACACTCCCTCCGAGTAGCTATGGCCTTGTGACAAAATTCACAACAGGGAACGTCTGAGTTGAACTGCAGCTCTCATTTTCCCACTTTTCTGGACGCTCTCAGCAGCACAAATCCCAAATAACTATACATGGTAGCCCTGAACTTCTTTTTCTTGATTACTGTAATAACCTCTTATCTGATCTTCCTGCTTTTTTGTTCTTGACAACCTATGATTTTATTCTCAACATTTTGATCTTTTCAAAACATAAATCAGATCATATGACTCTCCAGCTCAAAATCCTCGTACTTGGAATAAAATGCAAGAACTACCACATGACCCAGCAATACCACTCCTGGATGTTTATCCAAAAAAACTGAAATCAGGATCTCAGAGAGATATTTGCATTCCCATGTTCACTGTTGCATTATTCACAATAGCCAAGATGTGGAAAAAGCATAAATTCACATCAACAGAATAAAGGATAAAGAAAATGTGGTGTATACATCCAATGGAATATTATTCAGCCTTAAAAAGAAAATCCTACAATATGTGACAATACGGATGAACCTTGAGAATACTATGCTATGCAAAATAAGCCAGTCACAGAAGGACAAATACTGTATGATTCCATTTACATGAAATATCTAAAAAGTCAAACTCATAGAAATGGAAAATAGAATGGTGATTTCTAGGGGTTGGAAGGAGAGAAAATGTGGAGTTACCAAGGGGATTCTAGAGGTCTGATGTACAACATTGTGACTATAGTTAACAATGCTGTGTTGCATTTTTAAAATTTAAGAGAGTAGATCTCATGCTAAACGTTCTTGCTACAATTAGAGAAATTAAATTTAAAAGAAAATTCTTGATCCACAAGAGACTATATGATTTGGCCCCTCTCTTCATTACTTCTGATCCTACCCCTTTTGCTCACTCTGTTCCCATCAGAGTGGCTTTATTTCTGTTTCTGGGACATTCCAAGTTTATTCCCAGTTCAGAGATTTTGTTCCTTCTCTTATCTGTAGCTTGCTACAATAAGCCTTTTGTGTGTATTTGTGCATGGGTCTGCTGGTCAGTTCTAGCTTTGCAAGGACCAGTTCTGCTTCAGGCCATAGGTCAGCTGAGCTTGGCTTCAAACTATGAGTTAAGTTCATATCTGCCTTGTGTGTGCCCAATTCTGCTTAACCAGTGCCACCCAGGCCATGTTCCTTTCACTGTGAGTAGTAGGAGTACAAGAGACCAAGCTGAACTGTGAAAGCACTGAATTTAAAACCTTGAAGAACTTGGAGAGAGTAGCATGTAGTAAGATGGGAAAGGTAGACACAAACCAGTTAGTGGAGCCAACATAGAGTCTGTTAATGGATGATTCAGAAGGGACACATGTTTTCACGACTTTCAAGCAGATTTCCCCTGTGTTTCTTCTAGAATAGTGGATCCACAGATTGTCAGTCCCCATTGTCACACAGGTCATTCTGTTGGGGCTGCGGGTGGCTGCATTCCCCCATGGCCCTCTAGTGTTTGCAAGTGCTGAGGGACTCTTGGTGGCCTTGTCACTGGTTTCCACAAGAATTGCTTCAAGCCGACAAGACTGTCTCCAAATTAATCCTAAATGATATGACCCCACCTTTCTATCAGACTCTAATAAAATTCTGTTTTGGAGACGTGGAGCCAGATTGAGTCCTTTTATTGCTCATCATTTCTGAGCATTCTCCTTCCTTGAAAAACTGTATTAATCAATTAATTTTCCCATGAGGTAGGTAAGAAATGAACTTGAAAAATTAGCATTTTGTTAGAAGGGTAAATTAAGGGAAAGAGTAACAACTCACCCTAATGTTAGTTCTCCTAGTTGAGCTAATATGTACTTAATTCTCTTATTTTAGCATTAACTTTCCATTAGTATTGTCCTCCTATGTAGTCAAGCCTCCCATGTTCATAAAGATTACCAAAATTTAGTAGTTTAATAATGCTATTGTGGCAATAGTATAAGAAAACAATCACTCTTGTTTAGTGATAGTGCGAATCTATAATCTTTCCCAAGAGAAATTTGGCATTTCTATCTATTCCATATTTAAAACGTACATTCCCTTTGGCTGAAAAAATCAATTTCAAGGATTTAGGCTGCAGTTACTTTTGCATAGATAGATAGATAAAAATATATATAAAGATTATCTATTAATAAATCTTTTTTCTCAGCATTGTTGAAGTTGAAATAAGCAGGCATATAGTTGTATATGCTTAGAAAAGTTTTAGAAGACTGCACAAAAAACTACTCAGAATGGTTAATGGAGGTAAAAAAGCCAAAGTGACAGAGAGTGAATAAACACCAAGTACAAAGAAAAAACTTTTATTTCCGCATTTAATGGGATGGCAATTGAATTCATTAAAGGTTAGTATATTTTATTTTTATTTTTAAATATTTAATTAATAAAATTAAAAAGAAAGAAAGCATTGTGTCTGTTCCTGCAGGATTCTGGGATCTAGATATTTTAGGGCACCTATCTTCCCCTCTTGCTCATGTTCCTGACTCACTTGCTCCTAAATCAGAGACAGGATACACATTCTTACTAAAATAAAAGAACTGTCTCATATCTCAAGAGTTCACCCTCAAATGATGCAAGGCAAAGGAGAAAACAGACATGCAGGAAGTCGCTGGCTTGAGGGGTAGGAACAGAATGGTGGGCCAAAAATAACTGGCTTGGCATAACCAGCAAGCATCATCATCCTGTGAAAGGGAATCAGGGATGCCCTTTGGATCTTTTCTGAACTGAGGCTTGACTCTCCATGTTGAAAGTAGTATGGCAGAATTGAAATACTGGTCTCATGAGTCCAAATTCATAATTGTGGTCTGTAAAGAAGCTGAAATGAGAGTCACTTTGTCAAAGTCAAACACTGGAATTCAGTGGTTTTAATTGAGAGGGTTCATGCAAGAGATAAGAGAGAGAGTAGGCATTTGCATCCTGGGCTGAAAAAATTAAGTGCATGTCATAGGAAAATTGGCTGTGAGCATCCATGATACGGGTTAACAACTACAACAGCAATGACAACTGCTATGTGTTGAATATGTACTCTGAGTCAGCCATTATGCTAAGCATGCTATATACACTTTCTCAACAAAACCTGCAAGAGATTTATCGGGTTAGTTTACAGGTTAAATACTTAGTCCTACCATTTATAAGTGGTAGAGCCAGGAATAAAACTACATTGGCCTGATTTTCCAAACCCATGCTCTCAACTACTCTATGACAAGATGCTTTTTATTTAGAATTGCCCTAGAATTCTAAATGGCTTTTTAGAGAGGCAAGGTCACCCAGGCTGCCCTGCACAACAGCAGAAAAGTTCACATGTCTGAGCACCCATTATCCAGGCTGCCTGGGCCAAGACTCAGGGCAAGGGCCACCTGCCTTTCCTTTTGCCATCTCTGAAAGAGGAGTTCTGCCAGAACCAGAAGTAATAATGATTCACAAAGTGCACAGTCATTACTGTGTTGATAATTTCCCAAGCTACTTTGGTTTTCCCAAGCTCTTAGGATAGAAACGAAATTTTGCTTTTCTTCATCCTCCTTCATTTTGTTCTTTAAAACAATGTAACACTATAAAGCAAATGCCGTTTTCTTCCTTTTATTATTGAGGAAATGGACGCTCTGACACATCAAGTATCTTGCCCAAAATTAGTTAACAAATTACCTAACCTCTCAGCATCTGTTTTTTCACTGGTAAGTTGGAGATAATATCTAACCCTTAGAGTGGCTGAGATCGTATTTCCAAAGTTCAGAGCACAAAGTAGGCATTTGATGAACTGCACCTGCTCTCATTGTTAAGTAATTATATTACTTAATGTGGTACCATTGTGTGAAGCTGCATATAACATGCATGACCTTGAGCAAGTTACATAACTTCTCAGAACATCTTTTTGTCCAAGGGGAATATTATCATTCAACTTGCCTGGCTATTTTGAGGATTGAATGAAATAAATGCTCTACATAAAATAGCTATACTAATGACTAGTTCACACTCAAACCTCAATAAATAATCATCTCCATAAGAAAGAATGCTGTTGACATGTGTTCACCTATGTAACTCCATGAACTTGATCTATCAAGTTTGAAAGCAATATCTTTCCTTTCTTTGCTCCTCCCTCACCACACTTTTTCCCAGACTCTTTAGAAATATATAGAATATTAAACGGGATTTTTTTTCTCTCCCTTGACATTGTTTTTAATGGGACTAGACAGCCTTACAACAGGCTCCAGCTTTTTTCTCATCCTTCAAGTCATGGAGGGCTCTTCCTAATGACCTGCAGTAAGAGGACTCAGAGGAGGGGACATTCTGGCCTGGATCTTATTCAGAAACACTGATGATGCAATTCTTGGCTCTGGACACATGCTTACTTGCTTTCCAGTATATAGCATATGATGTGAAGGGGAGGAAGAAAGAATCCCTCTCACCCATGGCTAGAAATAATTTCAGAAGGCTGGAGGCAAAGCAGAGGTGATGCCAGCTATCTCCTGGAACGGTTGATAAACCAGCAGTCTCCTGCAAGCCAATTTTATGCATTTGCTTTTCTATCTTTTTGCTCCCCCTACCTATGTCCTCTTACTGGGCATACCGGGAAAAGCCTCACAAATTTAACTAAGGAAACACTTGGTGTCCTGTCATCTAATCTTCAGCCTGAGGTTGTAGTTGCCTTTTGCAGTGTCTTCTCTCCAAATCAGTATACCTGATTAGAAGACCTGTTTCCTCATGCTCAGCCTTCAGGAGCCCAGTTTTGGAATTCAGCATCTCTACATGAAATATTCCAGATCTGTCAAGAGGCCAGATGGTTCACAGATGCCCAGAAGCAGGGCTAAGTAAGATGACTGAGGTATGCAGTATAAGATGCAGACAAACAATATCACCAGGAGGCTGGAAACTCAAAGGTGATGTCAGTCATGTCACCTCTTGATTCAGAAGGGTAATGATGTCAATCTCTAACTGCTGTTCTGAAATCCAGTTCAGTAAAAGTTATCACTAACCACAGTGCCTGTCTTCATGGGAACACAGGAAGCTATTTTTTCATCTGTTGTTTGTGATGTGATCACCTTCATGAAATGCACATGCATAGCTTTAATTGGGACCTACAAAGGCCAAAGAGTTCAAAGGTTTTAATTAAAAAATAGTACCATTACATATTTGTTATATTTATGGCATTATCTCTTTTAAATCTCACACTATTATATCAGCCCAGTCATTACAAAGTTATCCTCATTATACAAATGGAAAAATCAAGGAATAGAGAGCACTCTTAAACACCTTCTTCGAGACTGAAAAGCTAGTGTACTCACTAGGAAAATGTCTGAAGGGAACAGAATACCCAACAGACAGTGAATTCCACAAGTGGGGATTGTGCTGTTCTTACGTGACAGTATGATGAGGGATAGGCAGCTATGGCCATTCATTTAGTGGTTCAAAACTGTGCAGCCAGCATCTCTGTGGATTTCAGTGGCCTTTCCTTCATGGTTACAGAATGACTATTTCAACTCTGGGCATGAAGTCTTCATTCAAAGTGGCTGAAAGATATCAAGGGACAATGCCAGCATCTCTGTGCATTCTATTAGGAAAAAAATATCTTCCAGGAACTTTCTGAAGACTCCCTGGTAACAACTCAACGGTCAGAAATACATCACATGAATATCCTCTATCTGCAAGAGCAACTGGAAAATAAGTATTTTGCCTTTCTAGCCTCTACAGTGGAAGCTGACAAGAGAGAGATTATGTTAGCTTGCACTGGGGCTGCAGTGGTGGTAAAATTAGTGAGAAGTAGATGGCCTCAAGAGATATTTTGTTGTAAAAAATCATAAGGCAAATCTTGCAGACTGATTGCATGTGGAAGATGAGCGAGAAGAGGGAATCAGCAATGAATCCTAGGTATCTAACTTGGTACATTCCCTGAGATCAGGCATCATGAAGAAGGAATAAATTTTGTAGATGAAAACTCATGAGAAGAAGCTGGTGGCTGGTGAGATGGCTGAATAAGAAGAGCTCTGGTCTGCGGCTCCCAGCGAGATCAATGCAGAAGGCAGGTGATTTCTACATTTCCAACTGAGGTACCCGGTTAATCTGACTGGGACTGGTTAGACAGTGGGTGCAGCCCACAGAGGGCAAGCCAAAGCAGGGTGGGGAGTCGCCTCACCTGGGAAGTGTAAGGGGTCAGGGAACTTACACCCCTAGTCAAGGGAAGCCCTGAGGGGACTGTGCCATGAGGAGTGGTACTATCTGGCCCAGACACTAGGCTTTTCCCACGATCTTTGCAACCCACAGACGAGGTGATTCCCTCGGTAGACTACACCACCAGGGCCCTGTGTTTCAAGCACAAAACTGGGCAGCCATTTGGGCAGACACCAAACTAGCTGCGGGAGGTTTTTCCATACCCCCATGGAGCCTGGAATGCCAGGGAGACAGAACCATTCACTCCCCTGGAAAGGGGGCTGAAGCTAGGGAGCCAAGTGGTCTAGCTCAGTGGATCTCACCCCCACAGAGCTCAGCAAGCTAAGATCCACTGGCTTGAAATTCTCACTGCCAGCACAGCAGTCTGAAGTCGACCTGTGATGCCTGAGAATGGCAGGCAGAGGGGCGTCAGCCATTACTGAGGCTTGAGTAGGTGGTTTTCCCCTCACAGTGTAAACAAAGCCACCTGGAAGTTCAAACTGGACAGAGCCCACCACAGCTTGGCAAAGCTGCTGTAGCCAGACTGCCTCTCTAGATTCCTCCTCTCTGGGCAGGGCATCTCTGAAAGAAAGGCAGCAGCCCCACTAAGGGGCTCCCATCTCCCTGGGACAAAGCACCTGGGGGAGGGGGTGCAGCTTCAGCAGACTTAAATGTTCCTGCCTGCCAGCTCGGAAGGGAGCAGTGGATATTCCAGCACAGCGCTCAAACTCTGCTAAGGTACAGAATGCCTCCTCAAGTGGGTCCCTGACCCCACACCTCCTGACTGAGAGACATTTCCCAGCAGGAGTCAACAGACACCTCATGCAGGAGAGCTCTGGCTGGCATTTGGTGGGTGCCCCTCTGGGACGAAGCTTCCAAAGGAAGGAACAGGCAGAAATCTTTGCTGTTCTACAGCCTCTGCTGGTGATACCCAGGCAAACAGGGTCTGGAGTGGACCTTTAGCAAACTCTAGCAGACCTGCAGTAGAGAGGACTGACTTTTAGAAGGAAAACCAACAAACAGAAAGGAATAGCATCAACATTAACAAAAAGGACGTCCACACAAAAACGCATCCGAAGGTCACCATCATCAAAAACCAAAGGAACCTAAGGAAGCTAAGAACCATGAAAAAAGGGTTAGAGGAATTGCTAACTAGAATAATCAGTTTAGAAAAAAAAAAAAGCACAAATGACCTGACGGAGCTGAAAAGCACAGCACAAGAACTTTGTGAAGCATACACAAGTATCAATAGCTGAACAGATCAAGCAGAAGAAAGGATATCAGAGATTGAAGATCAACTTAATGAAATAAAGTGTGAAGACAAGATTAGAGAAAAAAGAATGAAAATGAACAAACAAAGCCTCCAAGAAATATGGGACTGTGTCAAAAGATTGAATCTACGTTTGATTGGTGTACTGAAAGTGATGGAGAGAATGGAACCCAGTGGGAAAACGCTCTTCAGGATAATATCCGGGAGAACTTCCCCAACCTAGCAAGACAGGCCAACATTCAAATTCAGGAAACACAGAGAACACAATGGAGATACTCTTCAAGAAGAGCAACTCCAAGACACATAATTTTCAGATCTACCAAGCTTGGAATGAAGGAAAAAATGTTAAGGACAGCCACAGAGGAAGGTCGGGTTACTCACAAAGGGAAGCCCTTCAGATTAACAGTGGGTCTGCCCACCAAAACCCTACAAGCCAGGAGAGAGTGGGAGCCAATATACAACATTCTTAGAGAAAAGAATTTTCAACCCAGAATTTCATATCCAGCCAAACTAAGCTTCATAAGTGAAGAAAAAATAAAATCCTTTACAGAGAAGCAAATGCTGAGAGATTTTGTCACCACCAGACCTGTCTTACAAGAACTCCTGAAAGAAGCACTAAATATGGAAAGGAGGCCGGGCGCGGTGGCTCACGCCTGTAATCCCAGCACTTTGGGAGGCCGAGGCGGGTGGATCACGAGGTCGGGAGATTGAGACCATCCTGGCTAACACGGTGAAACCCCGTCTCTACTAAAAATACAAAAAAATTAGCCGGGCGAGGTGGCGGGCGCCTGTAGTCCCAGCTACTCGGAGGCTGAGGCAGGAGAATGGCGTGAACCCGGGAGGCGGAGCTTGCAGTAAGCCGAGATGGCGCCACTGCACTCCAGCCTGGGCGACAAAGCGAGACTCTGTCTCAAAAAAAAAAAAAAAAAAATGGAAAGGAAAAACCAGTACCAGCCACTGAAAACACATACCAAATTGTAAAAACCATCGACACTATGAAGAAACTACATGAATTAACGGGCAAAATAACCAGCTAGCATCATAATGCCAGAATCGAATTCACACATAACAATATTTACCTTAAATGGAAATGGGTTAAATGCCCCAATTGAAAGACAGAGACTGTCAAATTGGATAGTCAAGATCCATCAGTGTGCTGTATTCGGGAGACCCATTTCATGCGCACAATACACATAGGCTCAAAACAAAGGGATGGAGGAATATTTACCAAGCAAATGGAAAGCAAGAAAAAAGCATGGGTTGCAATCCTAGTCTCTGATGAAACAGACTTTAAACCAGCAAAGATCAAAAAAGACAAGGAAGGGCATTACATAATGGTAAAGGGATCAGTGCAACAAAAAGAGCTAACTATCCTAAATATAAATGTACCCAATAAAGGTGCACCCAGATTCATAAAGCAAGTTCATAAGACCTACAAAGAGACTTAGACTCCCGCACAATAATAGTGGGAGACTTTAACACCTCACTGTCAATATTAGACAGATGAACAAGATAGAAAATTAACAAGGAAATTCAAGACTTGAACGCAGCTCTGGACCAAGTGGACCCTAATAGACATCTACAGAACTCTCCATCCCAAATCAACAGCATATTCATTCTTCTCAGCATAACATCACACTTATTCTAAAACTGACCATATAATTGGAAGTAAAACACTCCTCAGCAAATGCAAAAAAAAAAAAAAAAAAACTGAAAATCATAACGAACAGTCTCTCAGACCACAGTGCAATCAAATTAGAACTCAGAATTAAGAAACTCAAAACCACACAACTACATGGAAACTGAACAATCTGCTCCTGAATGACTACTGGATAAATAACGAAATTAAGGCAGAAATAAATAAGTTATTTGAAACCAATGAGAACAAAGACACAACGTACCAGAATCTCTGGGACACAGCTGAAGCAGTGTTTAGAGGGAAATTTATAGTACTAAAAGGCCACAGGAGAAAGCAAGAAAGATCTAAAGTCAACACTCTAACATCAAAATTAAAAGAACTAGAGAAGCAAGAGCAAACAAATTCAAAAGCTAGTAGAGACAAGAAATAACTAAGATCAGAACAGAACTGAAGGAGATGGAGACACAAAAAAACCCTTCAAAAAATTAATGAATCCAGGAGCTAGTTTTTGAAAAGATTAAAATAGACCACTAGCTAGACTAATAAATAATAAAAGAGAGAAGAATCAAATAGACACAATAAAAAAATGATAAAGGGGATATCACCACTGATCCCGCAGAAATACAAACTGCCATCAGAGAATACTATAAACACATCTATGTAAATAAACTAGAAAATCTAGAAGATAAATTCCTGGATGCATACACCCTCCTGAGACTAAACCAGGAAAAAAGTCAAATCCCTGAATAAAACAATGACAAGTTCTGAAATTGAGGTATTAATAGCCCACCAAACAGAAAAGCCCAGGACCAGAGAGATTCACAGCTGAATTCTATCAGAGGTACAAAGAAGAGCTAGTACCATTCCTTCTGAAACTATTCCAAACAATAGAAAAAGAGGTTACTTCTCCCTAACTCATCTTATGAGGCCAGCATCATCCTGATACCAAACTTGGCAGAGACACAACAAAAAAAGAAAATTTCAGGCCAATATACCTGATGAACATCGATGCAAGTATCCTCAATAAAATACTGGCAAACCGAATGCAGCAGCATATCAAGAAGCTTATCCACCACAATCAAGGCGCCTTCATCCCTGGGACGCAAGCCTGGTCCAGCATACATAAAACAATAAACGTAATCTATCACATAAACAGAACCAATGACAAAAACAACATGATTATCTCAATAGATGCAGAAAAGGCCTTAGATAAAATTCAACAACTCTTTAGGCTAAAAACGCAATAAACTAGGTATCGATGGAGTGTATCTCAAAATAATAAGAGCTATTTAGGACAAAGCCACAGCCAATATCATACTGAATGGGCAAAAACTGGAAGCATTCCCTTTGAAAACTGGCACAAAACAAGCATGCCCTCTCTCACCACTCCTATTCAACATAGTGTTGGAAGTTCTGTCAAGGCCAATCAATCAGGCAAGAGAAAGAAATAAAGGGTATTCGAATAGGAAGAGAGGAAGTCAAATTGTCTCTGCTTGCAGATGACATGATTGTATATTTAGAAAACCCCATCAACTCAGCCCAAAATCTCCTCAAGCTGATAAGCAACTTCAGCGAAGTCTCAAGATAGAAAATCAATGTGCAAAAATCACAAACATTTCTATACACCAATAAAAGACAGAGAGCCAAATCATTAGTGAACTCCCATTCCCAATTACTACAAATGGAATAAAATGCCTAGCAAGACAACTTACAAGGGATGTGAAGGACCTCTTCAAGGAGAACTACAAACCACTGCACAAGGAAATAAGAGAGGATAAAAACAAATGGAGAAACATTCCATGCTCATGGATAGGAAGAATCAATATCGTGAAAATGGCCATATTGCCCAAAGTAATTTATAGATTCTATGCTATCCCCAACAAGCTACAATTGACTTTCTTTACAGAGTAGAAAAAACTACTTTAAATTTCATATGGAACCAAAAAAGATCTCATATAGTGAAGACAATCCTAAGCAATAAGAATAAAGCTGGAGGCACCACGTGACCTGATGTTAAACTATATTACAAGGTTACAGTAACCAATACAACATGGTACTGGTACCAAAACAGATATACAGACCAATGGAACAGAACAGAGCCCTCAGAAGTAATGCCACACATCTACACCCATCTGATATTTGACGAATCTGACAAAAACATGCAATGGGGAAAGGATTCCCTATTTAATAAATAGTGTTGGGAAACTGGCTAGACATACGCAGAAAACTGAAACTGGAACCTTTCCTTACACTTTATACAAAAATTAACCCAAGATGAATTAAAGACTTAAACATAAGACCTAAAACCATAAAAACCCTAGAAGAAAACCTAGGCAATATCATTTAGGACATAGGCATGAGCAAAGACTTCATGACTAAAACACCAAAAGCAGTGGCAACAAAAGCCAAAATTGACAAATGGGATCTAATTAAACTAAAGAGCTTCTGCACAGCAAGAGAAATTGGGTAGTGAACAGGCAACCTACAGAATAGAAAATTTTTACAATCTATCCATCTGACAAAGGGCTGATATCCAGAATCTACAAGGAAATTAAACAAATTTACAAGAAAAAAAAACCATCAAAATATGGGTGAAAGATATGAACAGACACTTCTCAAAAGAAGACATTTATATGGACAACAAACATGAAAAAAAGCTCATCATCACTGTGCATTACAGAAATGCAAATCAAAACCACAATGAGACACCATCTCCTGCCAGTTAAAATGGTGATGATTAAAAGTCAGGAAACAACAGATTCTGGAGAAGATGTGGAGATATCGGAACGATTTTACACTGTTGGTGGGAGTGTAAATTAGTTCAACCATTGTGGAAGACACTGTGGCAAGTCCTCGAGGATCTAGAACCAGAAATACTATTTGACCCAGCCATCCCATTACTGGATATATACCCAAATGATTATAAATTATTCTACTATAATTCTACATGCACACCTATGTTTATTGTAGCACTGTTCACAATAGCAAAGACTTGAAATTAACCCAAATACCCATCAGTGATAGTCTGGATAAAGAAAATGTGGCACATATACACCATGGAATACTATGCAGCCATAAAAAAGGATGAGTTCATGTCCTTTGTAGGGAGATGGATGAAGTTGGAAACCATCATTCTCAGCAAACTAACACAGGAAAAGAAAACCAAACACTGCATGTTCTCACTCATAAGTGGGTATTGAACAATGCGAACACAAGGACACAGGGTTGGGAACATCACACACTGGGGCCAGTCAGTGAGTGGTTGGCTAGGGGACTGATAGCATTAGGAGAAATACCTAATGCAGATGGTGGGTTAATGGGTGCAGCAAACCACCATGGCAGGTGTATCCCTATGTAACAAACCTGCACGTTTTGCAAATGTATCCCAGAACTTGAAGTGTAATAGTAATAATAATAAAGTCATGAGTGCACTCTTGGTTTTGTTTGTTTGTTTGTATGTTTGAGACAGAGTCTCTCTCTATCACCCAGGTTGGAATGCAGCGGCACGATCTCAGCTCACTGCAACCTCCGCCTCCCGGGTTCAAGTGATTCTTCTGCCTCACCCTCCCAAGTAGCTGGGACTATAGGTGTGTGCCACCACGCCCAGCTAATTTTTGTATTTTTAGTATTGGCCAGGCTGGTCTCGAACTCCTGACCTCGTGAACTGCCCGTCCCGGCCTCCCAAAGGGCTGGAATTACAGGCGTGAACCACTGTGCCCGGCCATGAGTGCACTTTTGTACCTATTGAGAATAAAGTGTCTTTCAGACATCTAAATACAGATGTTGCCAGTTAAATACAAAGATTGAAAGTAAGAGAAGTTGTTTGGCTAACAATATAGAGGATTAACATTTGTGGTTACCAGTCATTTGCATCAATCAATCCTTTAGTGATATCTCAGCTGTGTGGAATTTCCTATACCAATTGTTCTGAAGCAGGTGCAATTTTTTCCACAAGGAGATACCTGGCAATACCTAAAGACATTTTTGGTGTCACAACTCAGGGAAGGGGTTGCTATTAGCATCTAGCAGATAGAGACCAGGTATGCTGCTAAATGTTTTAAAGTACATAGAACAATTCCTTACAACAAAGGTTTATCCAGTCCAAATTGTCAATAGTTCTGAGGCTGAGAAACCTTGCTGTATGGTAAACTCAATTTTGACCTTAATATTTCCCTGATCCACAGGGTTCCTAACTGTTCCATTTTTGTGTCCCATAACTTCCCACAATTCTGATGTTGCCACTGTCTTTAACTTGCCATGACATCATTTTACGATGGCTTTTCATATCATAACCTGCCCTCAGCACCAAGACCTCTCTGGTGGAG
This sequence comes from Chlorocebus sabaeus, assembly GCF_047675955.1. Taxonomy (NCBI): domain Eukaryota; kingdom Metazoa; phylum Chordata; class Mammalia; order Primates; family Cercopithecidae; genus Chlorocebus; species Chlorocebus sabaeus. The sequence goes on along the minus strand of NC_132926.1, from coordinate 36,663,581 downwards.
CTGCATGGACACAGATACTATTGTTGACTTGACGAAAGTTATGTTTAAAGTTATCTCTAGCACCAGGAGCCTGACTTCTTTTATAATTCACAATTTAAGAGTCTCCCAAACACTGAGATAAAGAAAAATTTGTTCTTATAAATAAATTCAATCACTACTCATAAGACAGTGAATTTAAGCGGTATCGTGAATGTGCTGAAGGTAACCTTTAGGAGTTGTATAAATAATTACTGTGTTAGACACAATGTTTTATCCCAAGCGGTAACCTAGGCTAAAAGCATAAAGAAAATTACTTAAAATGGAAATCTGAAGCTATTTGAGATACACCCCTAAGTTTTTGAGGTTGATGTCAGTAACAGCCACATACCCTGTAAACCATTACTTGGTTTTCCTCTGATAGTTACTTTCTTACACTTTTCTGATCATCCACTTGAAAAACAGTTAACTTGCTTTACCTATGAAAGCCATACAGTTGCTTCCGAAGAGGCTTTGTTAGCCATATTAATTTTAGAGATTCACTATCACGATAAACCAATTGAGTAGGAGCTCTTTTAATTTTAGCAAGAATCTAATACAGGCAATGTACAATTCATAAGGACCTATTAAAAAGCTCAACAACATGTCTGAATTCATAGGCTCTGATCCAATGACATGGAGACCAGCAGACCATTAAAATTAATTGAAAGTGCTGAACCACTTCAAGATTGATTTATTTTGTATTACAAAAAAATTAAATAAAACGGGAGGTGCTAGGTTAGCCTCTGCCCTAAATAATTAGTCTAAAATTACAATTGAAATGTCTCAAATGGAATTATTGTAAAACTCATTAAGATATATATTAGGTTTCCAAATCATACTTACGCTCTTTGTAATTTAAATACTGAGCTACCCTCATTTAGAAATAACTTGGCTCTCAATGGTGAGCAAGTAGTCAGGATTCCGATCAATTTGAGCACCTAGTGAGAACCTAGAATATCTTCCCTGTGCAAAGCCACCTATTTAGGTGAGCTTTTTCCTTCTTTGGGGTGTAAAAATAAATGTCTGTAAGGGAACATTTTCCCCCTAAACCAAGACTATGTTATTTTGTTGAATTCTGCATTCTTCTTTACTGTTCCTGGCATACAGGACATAACATTTGAATGCATTTCCCCTGAAGTGTCTAAAGTGATTTCAATAGCAGCCATTCCTGCATCTTCTGAACTGGTGGTAAAGGCAGGGAAAAGCAGGAAACCCTGTCTATAAATAAAAACATCTGCAACAAAGAGGTAAAAATGACAAGCTTAAATCCTTGCACTTGCCAAACTTCCCTCAAAGTATCTGTCAGGTCTCATCTTGTACCTCTCTCCCCTTCCCACACGGAACCACAGCACACACAAGCCTTCTTCAGTTTCCCAACATGCAGTGCTGTGCCTCATCTGCTCACCTGCAGTTCTCATCCCCTGAATGTGCTTCCCCCTCTCTCTCTTCAGGCAGCCAGCTTCCCGTACACCCATCACGTGCCTTTCTCAGGAACCTGCCCAGCCACCTGGCACAGGGCTGATTCCCAATGCTATACCCTCCCTTGACATTCTGGGTTTCCTATAAATACAATGGGTTGTAATTAATTAATTATTAACTGTATACATATGTTTTAGTATCCTTCTCCTACTAGAATTTAAACCTCAAGCTGACAAGGATTGCCTGTTTTATATTATCATCTCATCCCTAGAAACTAGCACCATGCCAGGAACATAGTACTTAGTATATGTTGAATGAATACATAAAAATAAACTTTCTATTAACCTGGACCACATTCTTATTTTACTCATTTGTTTCTTTTCTGAGCATATATAATTGAGCACAATTTGCATTAAACATGCTCCCATTTGACAGGCAAGAGTCTCCCTCCCCACCCCGCTATATCCCAAGGGACATAATTAGCTAATGTGTATATAGATTCTAAGTTGACAGGGAGTTAACAAATCTATGGCTTTCATGGGTAAGGACAGTGTTTAGTTCATAGAAATTAAAGATGAGGAATGTCAGTTAGTTAATCTTAGGCTGGAGAGAAAGAAGAATTGCCAGTTCATGAGATACGAGTCATTCTTTTGTGGCATATTTAAATGTTCCGACCATTTATTTATAATGAGGCACAGTGGGGAGCTAAAATGAACTCTCATGTATAATGGTTTGCCAGCATTTCTGTGAAAGATTGGCACCATCTACTCCAGAGTCTTAGCTATTGCCTGTCACATGGTTACTCTACATGGAGCAGCATACTCAAATTCCTACAGGGGCCTGTTAATGCTTCAGTGAAGCTAGTTGTAGAGGGGGCTCTGCGGAAAACTGGAGCAGACTCCAATTAGCTGCAATCAATTCCTGCCATGTACAACATGGGTTTCAGCGTGGTTGTAAAATATCCCCATTTTTAAATGAGTCATTTTTAAAATCACTGTGTAGACCGTATACTTTACATGAACACATACATAAATATTATACATATATATATAATGTATATCTGGAATGGATGCATTCCAGGACCACCAGGTTGCCAATTCTGCCTCATAATCCCTATCTTTGTTCTTCAAGAAACAGGGAGTTGGCTGTGGCAAGAAATGCAGCCTGGAGCAGACCCACATACTGTGTAGGGCAGAGAAACTAGTCACAGCCAGGTATCTTCTTGGCTCAGAGTTCAAAGAATACTGCTTTACTTCCCCAGCGCCAACACTAGATCAATCCTCCTCTTTCTGAATCCTGGTTGTTGACAAACACAGTCTTAATTTACCATACAGATAGAAAGCACCAGTTCCAACTTGTATTTGACCATAGAAAGGTGCCCTGCTGGAGAAAAAAAAAATTTTTTTTTTCCCAAACCAACAATTGCTTTATTTATACCTATTATTTACTATATACAGATCTAAGTAGGATAAAATAAATGATAGGACATGATATGGTCACCCCCAATAAGCCAATAATCAAAGTGAAGAGCTGAGTTATAAACATAGGAAATTTTTAGATTGTTGTACAAGCAAAGATGTGTCAATCAATCAGATAATCAATGACAAAATAGTTGGTTACAATGCTGTCACAAAATTTAACTTGACATTATTAAGGCACTCTACTGGCAGAAACTTTCACATATCCAGCAAGAACTCATACAGCTCAATCAAAACAAATTTTAAAGATTGGTCAGAATTTGGTCTGAGCTCTGGGCTGATTGTGAACATTCTAAAACATTGACCTGTTTTGGATTTCCTTTACCACTTATGAATTTGCTCTTGTTCTCTAAGTTACCTGCTTTGGCTGAAAATTTTAACATCATTCAATTTATGTTCCTTCTAAATACAGACTGTTTCCCTACCAGTGAAAGAAAATTGCCATGCTGCTTTTCTTTTATTTTTTATTATATTTTAAGTTCTAGGGTACATGTACACAACGTGCAGGTTTGTTACATATGTATACTTGTGCCATGTTGGTGTGCTGCACCCATCAACTCGTCATTTACATCAAGTATAACTCCCAATGCAATCCCTCCCCCCTCCCCTCTCCTCACAATAGGCCCCAGTGTGTGATGTTCCCTTCCCGAGTCCAAGTGATCTCATTGTTCAGTTCCCACCTATGAGTGAGAACATGCAGTGTTTGGTTTTCTGTTCTTTTGATAGTTTGCTGAGAATGATGGTTCATTCATTTCTTGAGATATTTTTAAAATATAACCAAAAATAGACTAAAACATGCACCTCCCATCAAAAGATAAAAACTATTAAAAATGTCATATTTGCTTCAAGTTTTTTCTTTAAGTAAATGAAATAAAACATTACAAATTAAGATAAAATTTCTTTGTCCCAATTGCTAGTCTCTTCATCTCTCCTTTCTTCAAGACCATTTCTTTGAACTACATCTATCCAGTCCCTTTTACATTTTTACATGCATATAAATACATCAAACAGCAGCTGTATTATATTATTTTAGGTATTTTATTTGCATAAATGTCACACGACATGTAGCTTCTGCAATGTGTTTTATTGGTTATCACTGTGTATCTATCCATAGATATAGGGATACATATGTAAATACACACACGAAAGAGAGAGAAAAAGAAAGAGAGAGAGAATATGAGAGAGGCACAGAGAGACAGAGAAGAGTTCATGTTTTCACTTCTGTACAGTATTTCATCATATGAATATACTTTCTTTTTCTTTTCCCAAATGATGGCATGTATGTCAGAACATGATGCAACATTGCCCCCAAAATTATCACTCAGAGAAAGAAGTACTCATACATTAGACCTCAAGAAGTCTTTCATACTACAGTGCAATCTTGCATTTACTTTATTTCAAACCACGTGACATTGCTGGGGAAGATACATTACCAGAAATAACTTTAAGCAATGTTATCTTTGGAAGAAGAAGGAGGGGGAGAAGGAGGGGAAGGAGGAAGAGAAAGTAGAAGAGGAGAATGAGAGAGGGAGGAGAAGTAGGAGAAAAAGAAGGAGGAGGAGGAGAAAAAGAAGAAGAAGAAGAAGAAAAACAAGAAGAGAGAAAAGAAAAGAAGGAAGGAAGGAAGGAATTTTACATAGACTAGGTAATCACTTATAAGTAATTCAAGTGTTGTGTGTCATTACATATAAGCTCTTTAAAGATCACCTTAAAACAATACAGTAATTGGTCAGGTTGTGGAGAGCAAATATATAACAAGACAAATGAATAAGTCAGCCATCTTAATGTTAAGACATGGATCCTTGTAGTTGGGGTAAAATTTCTAGACAAAGTGTTATAGGCTGATTTGGAAACTACTGAGTACGACATGCCCTGGGATACAATTTATATGACTCAGAAAGTGGTTCTTTTTAGATGAGAAACATGATGTCAAAGGCACATGGGAGAAACGTAAGTCAAATCATCATCTAACAGATGCAACTGGAGGGAAAAGACAACACTTCTAAGTTATTTTGTAAAATATGTAATTTTAAATAGGCATCTCTAACATTTTAAATAAACGGTTGACTTTTCACATCCCTAACAAAGTTGATATGTTCAATTTGGCCCCAAACCATTTTTTTATCTTCTGATTGTAAAAAGGAATGGGAGTGTATTAGCTCAGGCCACCGTAACAAATACCACAGACTGGAAGACTTATACAACAAAAATTTATTTCTCACAATTTTCTGAAGGTTGGGAAGATCAAAGTGTAGGCATGGCAGGTTTTATTCTGAGGTCTCTTCTCAGCTGGTAGGTGGCCACCATCTGGCTGTGGCCTCTACTTTGTGTGCAAGGGTGGGGTTGGGGAGGGGCAGAAAAGCAGGCTCTGCCAGGGTCCCTCACTATGGTCTCATTTAACCTTAAGCATTTCCATAGAGGTCCTATCTCCAAACACAGCAACACTGGGAAGTTAGGACTTCCTCATACCAATTTTGGGAGGACACAAATACTCAACTCATAAAAGGTGTCGCTGCATATTTTTAGTTATCTCATATTTCGGCATATGATAAACTACTTTAAATTTTTCTTTATTATAAACAATGTAGCAACAAACATCCTTGTACTAGTTTCCGCATGCACATGACCACTTTTGTTTGAAAAACAAAAGTTTGTCTGGTGTATATGCCTCGGGGAATTTCACATGACTTTCTTATTCTGCTAACGTCCTTAGAATTCTATGCTGCTTCTTAAAGGATTTTTGTTTGTTTGTTTTTCAGGGGTCAAGGAGTCACTGCAAAACAGGCTGAAATCCCAGGTCAGCTCCCCTCAGAAGTCTCTCTAATAGCAGAGTCCTTTGAAGCACACGACTCGGAGCCAGCCGAGATGATCCTCCCTGGCTGGCTCCCTCGCCCACCCTTTTTGTATTAGGGACTGGACAGTGTCGCAGTCTCAAAGTGGCGTTCACAGGAATGGGTCACGGGTTGGCCCCAAGAGATTCTGCCACTTGCTTTCAGCCCATCTCTGCAGAGCAGACGTCCCCCTCATTAGTATGGAGTGCAGATCCCAGAACAAGAATCCGTGCGTGGCCCCTGGGCACTCCAGCCACAGGGCTAGGATTTGACCATTTCCCAGATACAGAGAGGCCTCAAGAGGAAAAGGGGCCCTAGATGAAGGTAAACTCTCCCCTAATTAAGCTAAAGAGTGAAACTAGTTGGAGATTTGAGAAAGAATAGAAACCATGAGTAACTCGGAGAAGCTGCGGATCCAGAAGCAAAGCAAAGAGGGAAAATGTGGTTTTGTTCTCTATGTGGTAATTCTGTAAGTTTGTCCCTTGCTAACGTGGAAGCTCAAAAGCTGATATGTTTGATGTCCCAGTGACTTCATTCAATGCAATGGGAACTGCATAAACCCACAAAACTAGGTCCTCTCAGAAAAAGCTCCAATCCAAGTTTCCTGGAATAACTCGGAACCAACAAACCACTCGGGGTTACAGTCATAGGATTTGAGTAGCAATTCTCCTTCTGGGTGGCTGCGGGACAAGGTGACTGTGGGCCTCAGTTTCCTCCTGTACAAAACAGAAATAATACCTATCTCATGGGTTTAGTGTAAGACTAAGTGTCATAGAGCACGTAGGACCTCTACCATGGCCTCTGTTACATTGGAAGAGTTTGACGCAAGTTAGTTAATTTCCTCTCTTCACTTTAAAAGTAACCAGAACCAATACTAATGCTGATATCAATACAAATATTAATACAAATACTAATGCGATTAGTCACTGAACATTTATTCTATGCCATTGGGCTGTGTTATCTCATTCAACCTTCACAGGCAGGTTGTATTATTTCAATATGTTCACATTACAATTGAGGAAACCAAGATCCAGAAGGTTAAGTGATTTGCCCAACATCAGACAGTGAGTGACAGGCAGAAATAGCACTCAAAGTAAATTAGGCCAATCTCACAGCTCCTTTCTTCAACATGATGGATCCCCTTTGCAAAGTTTCTCCTTGCAATGGAGTGAAAGAAATCTCTAGTAGAATCTGATACACACACACACACACCCCTGTTCTCCAAGAGTGGGACAAAATTAAAAGTCCTTAATGATACTCCCTTTTTAAATTTCTAAATAACATGGAGTTGAGGGTTTTTCTCACCTGAAGTCCTTGGGTGATCGATTCACCTCATCTCTTCATTTCACCTCTACAGACGCAGCAGGGAAAGCCCACAGTGAACTTTCTTGTTCTTGGACTTGATTGCACAGTCTACAAATCTGACTGGCAGTTATCATGAGACGGTTTTTGGTTTCTTTTTCTTTTTCGTTTTCTCTCTTTTAAATCCAGTGCTTCTCTCCTCAGGCAAAAATTAAGCTTTTGTTCAGACTCAGAGGATTCAGTTTATTCTCAATGATTGAAGGACAAGCATGTGAATGTTTTTCAAAAAAACACACAACAACAACTGTGAGAAACCAATAACCATTTCTACTGGGGCTTGGAATAAATTTGGGGCTTGCATTTAAAGGTGGACATATCTGACATTCTAAAAACTGACTTGAGGCCAAACAATGAAGGCCAAACTCTGAAAAAAGCAGGCACCGCAGCAACTGGAAACATGATCCATTTTCTTTTCTTTCTGGGTCTACTTTTTTCATTCATCTACTTCTTTTTCTTTTTTTTTTTTTTTTTTCATTATACTTTAAGTTCTAGGGTGCATGTGCACAACGTGTAGGTTTGTTACATATGTATACATGTGCCATGTTGGTGTGCTGCACCCATTAACTCGTCATTTACATTAGGTATATCTCCTCATGCTATTCCTCCCCGCTCCCTCCACCCGACAACAGGCCCCGGTGTGTGATGTTCCCCTTCCTGTGTCCAAGTGATCTCATTGTTCAGTTCCCACCTATGAGTGAGAACATGCGGTGTTTGGTTTCCTGTTCTTGCGATAGTTTGCTGAGAATGATGATTTCCAGCTGCATCCATGTCCCTACAAAGGACAAGAACTCATCCTGTTTTATGGCTGCATAGTATTCCATGGTGTATATGTGCCACATTTTCTTAATCCAGTCTGTCACTGATGGTCATATGGGTTGATTCTAAGTCTTTGCTACTGTGAATAGAGCCACAAAAAACATACGTGTGCATGTGTCTTTACAGCAGCATGATTTATAATCCTTTGGGCATATACCCAGTAATGGGATGGCTGGGTCAAATGGTATTTCTAGTTCTAGATCCTTGAGGAATTGCCACACTCTTTTCCACAATGGTTGAACTAGTTTACAGTCCCACCAACAGTGTAAAACTGTTCCTATTTCTCCACATCCTCTCCAGCACCTGTTGTTTCCTGATTTTTTAATGATCACCATTCTAACTGGTGTGAGATGGTATCTCATTGTGGTTTTGATTTGCATTTCTCTGATGGCGAGTGATGAGCATTTTTTCATATGTCTGTTAGCTGTATGAATCTCTTCTTTTGAGAAGTGTCTGTTCATATCCTTTGCCCATTTTTTGATGGGGTTGTTTTTTTTTTTTTCTTGTAAATTTGTTTGAGTTCTTTGTAGGTTCTGGATATTAGCCCTTTGTCAGATGAGTAGATTGCAAACATTTTCTCCCATTCTGTAGGTTGCCTGTTCACTCTCATGGTAGTTTCTTTTGCTGTGCAGAAGCTCTTTAGTTTAATTAGATCCCTTTTGTCAAGGAGAATTGGCTTTTGTTGCCGTTGCTTTTGGTGTTTTAGACATGAAGTCCTTGGCCATGCCTATGTCCTGAATGGTATATTACCTAGGTTTTCCTCTAGGGTTTTCATGGTTTTAGGTCTAACATTTAAGTCTCTATCCATCTTGCATTAATTTTTGTATAAGCCAACTGAGATATCTTGTTCCTTAGTCACTCTTTAATCATTAAGTTAACCATTTAATACTGAACAATATCAAGTATGAAAAAGAATACTCACCAGATGGTGCAGCCTGTGCTATGATAATGAGAGAATTAGATTAGATTTATATGACAAACGATGATGGAATAATGTATAAGCTCTTTGCCTTAAAAATAATCTCGATAGTTATTGGTGGGGGAAGGAAATGGCTGTATCTATAAAAGGGTGGCACCAGCAATACTTCTGATGAAACTGTTCTATTATCTTGATTATGATGGTGGTTATATAAACCCACACATGATAAAATCATATAAAACTAAATTCACACATACATACATACACATAAATATGCAAATACACACATAAATACATATAAAACTTATGAAATTTGAATAAGGTTGGTGGATTATACCAATGTCAATTTCCTGATTGTGATATTATACTAAATTTATGCAAGAGGTTACCAGTGGGGGAACCTGGGTTAAGCATACATAGGATCTTTGTTTATAATTTCTTATAATTGCACATGAATCTACAGTTATCTCAAAATACAAAGGTTTTAAAAAACAAAATAATCTTAATTATTGCACATGCAGAATTTTTCAAGAAATTTCTTGAAGTTTTTAAAGCCTTTGAAATTCTGAATTTGTATACATTGTCATGATACAAATCCAGAGACAGACACCCAGAAAGTTGGTGCACTTCCCTCAAGGGTAATATTGTATTAAGAGCTTTTACTCTAGAGCAAAACAGTACAAATCCTGACTCAACTACTTCCAAAACTCTACCACTCACTTTCGACAAGTTGTTTAACTTCTCTATGCCTCTGATTCCTAGTGAGTAAAATGAAATTTATAATTTTACATACTTCATAGGATTCATAAAAATTAAATGAGCTAATATGGTTAATAATCTCTCCAGCTTCTTCTTGCCCTATCTTCCCATTACTATCATCTGCTTTAACCATAATTACTCCCATTTCAGAACCTTTGCATATTATGTCCCATCTCCCAGCCACCAATTATCGCCTATTCACCCTCATTCAACACATTAACCCTTCAGCTCCTCGATCCTAATCTCAATGCAAGTATCACTTTCCCGGGGAAGACTTCTTGGACTTCATTGGTAAGGTCAAAAGTTCTATTTTTAAGCTCATAGATAGCTCAACACCTAATAGCATTTATTTTAGTTGTAGTTTCAGTATACACCTCGAGAGCTATGTGATTGTCATATGCTGCTCCACTATATTTTAACCACTTTGAGATGAAAACTGGATTTGATTGTGCTCTTCATAGTACCCTCAGTACTTATTACAGTCCTAGGCTCATTATAGATACTCAGTAACTACTTGTTGAACAACTAAATGCTTAAAAGAATAAACAAATCTATAATGACAGAAGCTGGCAGACATGCCCAACTTTATAAAGAGGCTGTTCACCCAACAGAGAGCAGGTTTCTTTCCCTATCTTCAGCTCACGAGAGAGACAGAGCATATATATGCAAAAGGATTTTATATTCCACTGAGAATTTCCATACCTCTCATCTCAAGTTTGTATCACAGTGAAAAGGATTCTAACTCACTTACTCTTTGTAAGGCATACTGGTATGCTTGACAAATAAAGAGCCATAGACAATCAAAATGCCATTCTGCTTTGGGCCATTTCACTTCATTCTAAACTACACACACACACACACACACACACACACACACACACACACAGAGTAAGTTACTCTCACTCACTCACAAGAGATACCAAAAGAGAAAATTAAATTTCCCCAGGTCTTTTCAAAAATCAGATGCATACCTCATCAATGTTTATTCAACTTCCCACTGTGCTGATTCTCAAGGAAGCAAATGATGTTTAATGAGAAAAAACAGCAACTTAGAAGAATAAAAAATAAAGCTTACTGTCAGGCTCTCCTCCATCCCCAACTATATCCCTAATCTTTCTAGACATTTTACCCAACATCTCCGTCTGTTTTCCCTGCTAGGGCATATTAGCAGTAAGGTCCCACAATTGGATTAATTGGATCAATGCTGAAGTTTTCATTTGCTACGTGAGTTTAACAAATTAATTTGGCATATAATGAAATATTGTGAAACAGTTTCAGAATGGATATTGCAAGTACTGCCTTGTTCAATTACTGTCAAAATGCACATACAAGAAAAATATGAAAATCTGAACATATAATTGCAGACTTAATTACTGCTCTGCGCTAACCAAAGGCAATCATACTGAATTTGTCAAAGCATTTAAACTAGTTCTAAAGTCTTTCTCTAATTCCAAAGAAATGAGAACACATGAGCAAACACTAAAAAGACAACTAACTCAGTCTTTCTCATTTTTCTTGGGTTGTTAAGATGGCATAAGAACAATCAGACCAGGATTTTTCAATGGGCCACAATTATGAATCTGCTCTTACAACTTCATGGCTTATAAAGTACTTTAATGTACATTATCTCATTTGAATTATCTTGAGAATTGTGATTATGTGTGAAATTTAACAATACTGTCACTTGTCCTCAGAGAATGATGATTCATTTATTTTTTTTATTATACTTTACATTCTAGGGTACATGTGCACAATGTGCAGGTTTGTTACATATGTATACATGTACCGTGTTGGTGTGCTGCGCCCATTAACTCATCATTTACATTAGGTATATCTCCTAATGCTATCCCTCCGATGATTCATTTATTTAAGGAATATTGATTGAGTGCCTACTATGTCTCATACTGTTCTAAGCACTAGGAAACAGCTGTGAACAAGACAATGTTCCTGTCCTAATGAGGCTGACATTGTAGTGACAGATATAAACAGTAAACACACACAAACTACAAAAATAAGCAAAATAATGTTAACATACAAAATATGTGTCTGCTTTAGATTGGGTGTTCACTAAACGACTCTCTGAGGAGATATTTGAGCATAAGCCCTGAAGTCTGTGTTAGTATAACTGAGAAATGTCTAACCCCTACCTACTTAGTGCTGTCTTGATTAAACTATTGGTGCATGTTTTATGTAATAATCATCAAAATGCCTGAGATGACCTGCTTTACTAAAAGCAGATCATTTGCACTAGAATATTACTTTATGTCTCAGATATCTTCACATCTATTTTTCCTCTGATTTTCAGAAGAGGGTACTATTACCCCTGTTTTTCAGGTGAGAAAGCTGGGGCTTGCCTCAGATCATACAGCAAGTGAGTAACTCAAAATTCAAGACTACTGACTCCTAGTCCAGTGCTCTCTCCAGAATACATTTACAGTAGATAGAGAAGGCCATTCAATTTACTCAACAAGTATTAACATAAAATTGTTTCATTCATTGCCAGTTGATAGCGATTGCTCACAGTGAAAAAATACAACATTTGACCTTATGACGCTCCCAGTCACATTGGGATCACATTTTAAAAATTCATTACAAACGCATGAGAAAAGTGTAACACCTTGGAGAATCAGAGGAGGAGTTCCACAGGGGCAGCGTTTAACCTGGGCCTTGAAGAATGAGTAGGAGTTTACTAAATAGAAAATAAGTAGAGGAGTTAGTCCAAAGGAAATTGGTCAAGTAGAGAGAGACAGGAAGGACAATGATGAGTAAGGAGAGCAGCAACCAGACTCTTGTGGCTGAGATGGAGAAGAAAGAAAAAGGAGGGAGAGACAGGCCAAGAGTCTGGTAACGAACGCAGGAACCGGTTGTCAATGGTACCAAACAGTAGGCTAAGAAATCGGGACTTTTTCTTGTCTGAAGTAGAGGTCACTGAAGCATTGAGAGCTGGTGAGCAACAACACAATCACTAACTTAGAAAAAGCCTTCTGGAGGTAAAGAGTGAGTGGAAGCTAGTCGTAGGTGGAGGAAGGAGGACAGCTGTAATAGTCATAATTGTCCAAGGAGAAGAGCAGACATCTCAAACTAGAACCATGCCATGTAAGTAGGCAGCTAATACTCCATCTTGAGTGGAGAAAAAAATGGCAAGAGGAGAGAGCAAATATGTAGAAAGTTTTAACTTTTTCAAAGTCCTCTCCAGGTCCTGGTATAGTTCAAAAGTTCTTTCATATTGGTTTTGTTTTTTAATTGGAAGTACATTATTTGAAAGAATAGTGACGCCTTGGGCTTTAATTCTGCTGTTGTTTGAAAGTCCATATATATATATACACACACACACACACACATATACACACACACACATATATATATACACACACACTCTTTGATCTGTCTCACTATGTGGATGCTAGTGGTTTGTTGCATGCCTCCATGGCATTAATACATGCAGCCCGTGTGCATTGTCTAATCTTGTGTATATTGAGCAAGTGGGGTTAGGACACCTCTTGATTCCCCTCTTGAGTTGTTATGCTGTGTCTCTGGCCTTGACTGTTCTGACACAGACTAAAAAATCTTGTCCATTTCATTACTTTCTCCCCCCTAAAAGAGACTGTTTTGACAAGTGAGAGTAATTGTTGTTTACTTCTGGCTAGTGTCAAAAGCTGTGTTTTGCTGAACACATGTGGCTGAGGCATTTCCTCCAAAGGCTGAAAGTTAAGAACTCCAACCTTGATAATTGAAGAAAAGGCTGCAAAACTGTTTGGCAAGTGGCCACTGTCTCATCCTTCACTGAGAGTATGATTCACCTCAAAGGACTCCTCGCTCAGCTTAGGCCAGGAGAACAGGAAAGACAAGGAATCTGGAAGGTCCATTGCTCATTAAAATGTGCAGCCCCTGCAGACTATGCATGAGCAAGGCCATTTCTGCAGGCTCCGCAAAGCCTCTGTGCTGGGTTTGAATGTACAGATTCCTTGCTCTCATGCAGAGAAGGATCACCATGACCTAGATCCACAAACAGTTTATCTAGGCATAGAATAAGTGTAAATACCTGCCCCAACCTGCTAACCAAGATCTACTGCCCTGTTTCTACTGTTCAATCTTGTATACCATTAAAAAAAAAAAAAAAAAAAAGCTAATCCAAAAAGAACCTTGATTCAAATCCTAGCTCTGTCACTTGCTAGCCATGTAGACTTGAGAAAGTTATTTCGTGTCTTTAAGTTTGTTTGTTCCTAAGTAAAATGGTGGTACTAATAGAAACTATCACACAGGAGTGTTGTACAAATTAGAAGACAGAATATACGCAAAGCAGTGCAATGTCTGGCATCTAGTAACAGCTCAATACATGTCTGTTGGCACGATTATCATTATCATTGTCATCATCATTAGCCTTCTCTGTCTTGCCTTAGTGTGGTGGTTAAAAGCATGAGTTTTGAAGTGAGAAGGACAAGTATTCTAATCCCACCCAGACCATTCATTAGGTGTGTGATGAAGTCTTCATCAACAAAATAGAGACATTAATAACAATACTTACTTATAGGGCTTGGAAAAGTATTAAATAAGATCATCGATGTAAGACTCTTGTTTCTTTTTTTTCTCCCCAGTTTTATTTGGTACAATTGACACAAAAATTGTACATATTTAGAGTATATGATGTGATCTTCTAATAAACATTTATGTTGTAGAAGGACTATATCAAGCTAATTTACAAATCAATTAGCTCACATCCTTATCATTTTCTGTGATGAGAACATTTACAGTCTGCTCTTAGTGACTTTCAAGTATACAAAAACTTAACTATAGTGACCTTGTTGTACAGTAGATCTCCAGAACGTATTCCTCCTGCCTAATTGAAACTTTCTACCATTCAACCAATATCTTCCCATTCCCCATCCTGCTCCCAGCCCCTGGTAACCACTGTTCTACTCTGCTTCTACAAGTTTGAATTTTTTAGATTCCACATATAAGTAAGATCGTGTAGTATTTGTCTTTCTGTGCCTGGCTCATTTCACTAAGCATAATTTCCTCTGGGTTAATCCATATTGTTGCAAATGACAGGATTTTCTTCTGTTTCTAGACTGAAGAGTATTCCATTATGTATATATGACATTTTCTTTATCCATTCACCTGTCGATGCACATTCAGGTTGATTCCATATCTTGGCTACTTTGAATAATGGTGCATTGAACATAGAAGTGCAGATGTCTCTTCGACATACTGATTTCATTTCTTCTGAATAAATATCCAGAAATGGGATTTCTAGGTTACATGGTAATTCTATATTTAATTGTTTGAGAGACCTCCATGCTGTTTTTCGTAACAGCTGTACTGTTATAATGGCTCTTAGAATGAGTCGACCACAAGGTTCACACTAAATATATGTTATTACTATTATCCTTATCACCACTATTTCCAACAACACCCCAACTTAAGTGCCAATACACCAGTGACATGTATAAAGTATGGGAATGGGACAACGTAAAATGTATCACTCCTGTTTTCCTCTGTTCCTAATGACTTGGGGGAGATCTGGGGCTGATGAGGAGTTCTATTTCTCAGTT
Organism: Chlorocebus sabaeus; assembly: GCF_047675955.1. Taxonomy (NCBI): domain Eukaryota; kingdom Metazoa; phylum Chordata; class Mammalia; order Primates; family Cercopithecidae; genus Chlorocebus; species Chlorocebus sabaeus. The sequence goes on along the minus strand of NC_132926.1, from coordinate 36,648,427 downwards.
CCGATGCTAGCACCAAAACAGTATAGACAGAAGGAGACTTTGTATCATATATTTGAGTTCGATATCTTGAACTCAAATGAAGAACCCCACATAATAATTGGGATAGCATAAAAGAAAATATCAAAGTTATTGTTGCTGTTTTCTCTAGTATTCTGAATAGTAAAAATCAAGGTGGAATAACTCTCTTAGCAGACTAGAAATAGACACTTTACGGGGTATTACATGCTTTGCTCAATGTTTTATGTGCATTATCTCATTTATTCCTCACCATAGCTCTAACAGTAACACACAATTGTTAGTCCCATGTGTGACTGGAGCTTACAGGGATTAGTGACTTATCTAAGTTTTCCCAGTTGTAGGAAGCAGAGCCAGCATATATATTCCCCTCTTAAATACTGTATTCCCTCTTTTTGATATGTTTGTTCAAGTTACATATTATCAGTAACATAGTGACAGATTCAGTCAGTCATGCCTCCTGAAATTCTGCAGTTAGGATTCCAAATATTTGTATATTGGACAATATCTGAGCAGTCTATTGCTAGTCAAACGAAGAATTCAGGTGACCAACTGATTGGATGTTTCTCTTTTCATTTACCTGTCTTAGATGCACAAAAATCTTTCACATTGCCTTGTAGAGGCTGTCAGCTGGTAAACTTATCAGCCATAGAAGTATCTGTGATAGAAGTTGAAATTGGTGGATTATATGACTGAGGAGATTCTATATTACATGGGAATTTGGACTCCAATTTTTATTTCCCTTCTAATAGACAAAAGTCTTCATTATAGTGAAAGGAAATGGCAAATTTCACGGTCATGAACAAAGTTATATAGTTAGAAAACAAGTGGTCCCTATTTAGGTCCTTTGACCCAATCCACAATTACTCTCAGGTGATAAGACTTCACTAAACAAGCTTACCCTCAAGACAGGAAGAGGCAAGCATTTTTTATATTGTGTTCTATGATGCACAAGTATCTTTTCTTCAAAAGTGTTTCTTGAGAAACACAGGAAATGTGTATTTTATGATAATTTTAAAAACTAAGTAAAAAATATTTTAACAGTCTTAACTATTTGACTTTGCTGAGCCTTTTACCTTTTAATAGGTATTGCAAATGTCCAAAAAGGGGCTAGAGTATGCACCATTTACCCAAATTATCTGATCACAGAACTTTTCGACAGAGCATACTTTGAGAAAAAACTAGTGCAACTAAAAGGTGCATGGGCTGTGGAGTAAGGCAGACTGAACCTGGCTCCTGCCTCACCAGTAAACTACTAAGCCTGAGGCCCTTTTTCCTCATTCACAAAATGACAAGTAATTAACTCAATCAACCTACCTAAATTAAACAACATAATAAATGCAATATGTCTGACTTATCGTGGTAGTTGCCTATTAAATGTTAGTTTCTTTTGTTCTGTGCTAACAGTGTTGGGAAAACCAAGCTGATACGTATCATAGACAGAAATGGTTGAATATCCAACAGCCTATAATTTCACATATAGAGAAAGTCTCTGCTGGGTGACAAAATGCCTCTGGACTGTAACTAGAGCCAGCTCATTATATGAGGTGGCTTTAAATGACTTTCTCCAAATAAAAAAATGTCATTTCAACAGTAATTTGCTATTGCCCTGATCTAAAACTAACATTTGATATTCTTCTAAGATCTTATTTGTCTGAGAGAGTCCTTTGACATTAGGTTTCTTTTCTAGGCAGAATTTAACAAGTTCATCTCTGCCATTCCACAGAATTATAGACCTTGCATAGGCTTAGGACTCCCAGGAGTCATATCTGTAATATAGACATATGTGCCTTTTCCTCCTATGTATCTCCTTTAGATGCAATTGATTAAATCATACTTAAACTTGTTAAAAATTACACTTTGCTCTTCATTTAAATGGCTCTCTATGCACTGTTTCATCTTTTTCATTTACATCTTATAATTTCACAGAATTTTTGGAGATTATGTCCTTAGACTCCCACAAAGTAGATATTTTTATCACTATTATCCAGTAGCCCAGAGAGTTTAAGTGATTTTCTTAGAGTCACACAGCTAATTAAGAACACAGTGAGACTCGAGCCCATGTCTTTCCGGTCTAGTCCATTTCCCAGTAGTCAGAATTCAATTCAATTCAATATTTATTTACTATGTAATATATTAGGCACACAACAGTAGGTTTTATTGCTCTCATCAAGATAAGGAGTTTTTATTATTATTATATTTCAAAGGGCAAGCTTCCTGAAGTCATTTGCAAAGTGCTATACTCACAATTGCTTACTTTCAAGGAAAATGAGTCTCCTAGGGCATGAGAAGAGGTGGGATGGAAGGAACAATGAGGCATGTGTATAATTTCATAGCTGCCTATGTTCTGCAGATCCCATTTTGGCTCCAACTTTCAGAGAAAAGAAGGCCTTACTCTAAAAGATGAGCCAGTTGTCCTCATCCATTCATCATGTCCATATCCAAGTGTTTTAAGTCATTTATTCTAGAACAATAGTTTATTTCTCTTTTTCACTTCTTCCTTTAGTTCTGACATGTGACATACTAGAATCGAAGAATGGGGAAAGTAATGTTCACATCCATATGTCTGTATGGTATTTAAAGGTTGATATTTAAATGATTTGACATTTCAATTACAACCAATTCCTCTGAAACCAATTTTAGGGGATAAAATGGCAGAGCAGCCCCTTGCCTTACATCTAATCAAGGTTAGTTAGATGTGCAACGAAAAAAATACTACAAAGTTTGTGTTGGACTTGTTTTCACAGTGTATGTCTCATTGACCAAAACAAAGCTCTTTAAAAATGAAGACAGTAAAAAAGACCTGTGGTTCTCTCCATTACTCTATTAAGGGAGGCTGAGGGATGGCTTCACAAAAAGAAATGGGTTTGAAAATTGCTGATGCATCCTTTATCACCACAATTTCCACAAGGTTATAAAAGTCACAGTTGGATAAAATCTTGAAAGTGCCAAAGCAATGATCTAAGAAATGAATGCAGATAAGCCTTCTCCATTTTAAATTACGAGCAGTAGAACTAGAATAGAAATGATATCACTGCTGAAGAATCTAAAATTAAGTATGTGATTTTGCTCATTTGTATACAACAGGAAGTAAATCATTTCATGGACTTTGTGCAATGAGTTCGAAATGCAGCTGCCAAGAGCTCTCAACCTTGCGCTACTGGGTAAAAGTCTCTATTTCTCCATGATCTTGCAAAATGTTCTAAGGCATTCTTTTATTTATTTCTTATGTGGAGAGAAAGCTGGGGTTGGTGTTCTGCATCTTTAAAAGACAAAAGAAGAGAGGAAAAGATACAATGTCCCTCCCTCAGAGTCCATAGGGGCCAGGATACTTCTGTGCAGTTCAAGGCAGTTAACTTAGTCCTGGCCCCTTAGAGGCTATAATGAAATACTGGTTTTAAGGCCCATGTGAAAATAAGGACACCATATTTTTTCAAGGCCTAATAAAGTGACTCAAAGGGTGAATAAAATAAAATTTGTTATACTTTGTATGTCTTTTTCAGGTCCTTTTGGTGTATATTTCATAAGGACGTAGGTGCATGGAGGGGTCCTGAGCACATTCGCAGGAAGTCTCAATGAAACAGAAGAAAGTAGAAGTTACAATAACTTTGTTGTGGAAGAGAGAACTTAAAAAATTTTAAGTTTTCTTTAATTTTTAAAAAAGTATTAAATAAGCAAGTATTATCTACATACTAGAAAACTGATAAAACAAAGAGAAGTTTAAAAATTTTAAATCAACTAGAATCCCATCTTGTTAAACAATGTTTTCTATGCATAGTTTTTACTTACCAAAAGGGCATACATGTGGTTTTGTAAACTGCATGTTTTACTCAATAATGTATTTTGATCCTAGGGGAATAGAGAAGCATAAAAGTTCTGAAGGGATCTTGTGGGAGAAGAAACATAGAAAGGGAACCAAAAAATATGGGCTGTATAGACTAGTAGGTGATAAAATGGAAAAACAGAGAACATACTGATTTCATTTCCTTTAGATATATGCCCAGTAATGGGATTGGTGGTTATATGGTGGTTCGATTTTTAATATTTTCAGGAACTTCCAATATGTTTTCCGTAACTATGCCAGTTTACAATCCCATGAAACAGTATGTAAGTTTTCCCTTTCATCCACAGCCTCACCAACACTTGTTTTCTTCTGTCTTTTTGATATTAGCCATTCTAACAGGAATTAGGTAGTATCTTGTGGCTTTGATTTACATTTCCCTGATGATTAGTGACGTTAAGCATCTTTTTCCATATTATTTGCCATTTGTGTGTCTTGTTTTGAGGAACTGCTATTAAAGTCTTTTTCCTATTTTTTTAATTGGGCTATTTGTTTTTTGTTTTGTTTTGTTTTACTGTTGAGTTGTTTACATTCCTTATATATTCATTCTAGATATCAACCCCTTGTTAGATGTATAGTTTGCAAATATTTTCTCCCATTCTGTAGGTTGTCTCTTAATTATGTTAATAGTTTCCTTCGTGGTGCAAAAGCTTTTTAGTTTAATGTAATCCCATTTGCCTATTTTTTCTTAGTTGTCTGTGTTTTTGAGGTGTTATTTTTAAAACCCTTGCCCAGCCCAAAGTCACAGAGTATTTCCCCTATGTTTTCTTCTAGGAATTTTACAGTTTCCAGTTTTACATTTAAGTTTTAATACATTTTGATTTGATTTTTGTATGTGGTGAAATGTAACCACCTAGTCTCATTTTTCTGCATGTGGATATCCCATTTTCCCAGCACCATTTATTAAAAAGATTGTCTTTTCCTCAATGTGTATTCTTGGCATCTTTATCAAAACTCAGTTGGCTATAGGTGGGTGTATTTATTTCTGGACTCTCTGTTCTGTTTCATTATCCACTATGTCCTTATGTCCTTTTTTATGCCAGTACCACACTGTTTTGGTTACTATAGCTTTGTAGTATATTCTGAAGTCAATTAGTGTAATGCATCCAGATTTGTTCTTTTTGTCCAGGATTGCTTTGCATACTTGAGGTCCTTTGTGTTTCCACATAAATTTTATGGTTTTTAAAAAATCTCTGTGAAGAATGTTCTCTAAATTTTAATAGGGATTGTATTAAATATATAGATTGTTGAGTAGTATGAATTAAAATTTTAATTCCTAAGTCACACCAGCTGCGTTTCAAGCACTCAATGGTCACATGTGGCAAGTGGCTATGGCAGATTATAGAAGGTTTCCATCATCACAGAAGGTTCTACTAGACAACACTAGCTTTAAGCATTCCGCTACTAAAATATCTATAGTATCAGAAGGTGTCTAGTTGTGTGTTACCTGTCTGTCATCAGTCATGAGTCTTTTTAACTCTGGAAATAGTTGGCATTGGATTTTTCCTGCTTTCATTCATGCTGGAGAAATGTGAAAGCCCCCTTGCCTGAATGGATAGATTGTACTGAGCTCAGTGGCATCCAAAGACAGAGGAGTGCTTCAAGCAACCAATCTTTCCTGCACAAAGTATTGATATGAGGACACAGTTATGAACTTCAATGAATGAAGCAAATTTTTGAAGCCCTTGTTAAAGAAAAGATTTATAAAGGCCATTTTCTGCTCAAAAGCATATACTCAATCAGCAGAAATCCTCCCTGTATAACTCAGAATACCTGACAGCATCACCGCAAATCATCTTGACCAATCATGTAAGAGAGCCAAATATCAGCCTGACTAGTAAGAATTCAAATTGCTGAATGCTGGTCTTCCGAGGAGTAGAAAGGCAATGAGATAAGAAAACCTAAGAGAGTCAGAACAAGGAGCCTTCATCAGAGATTAAAATACAACCAGGCCAATCGCCATGGTGAACAATCTGCAGTGTTTTTATAACATGTGGGATATGAGGAGTAAACACACCCAAAAGGGAGCATTCATTACCAGCTATTAAGTGGTTTCCATTTTGAGTTACACATGTAGCAGAGGATCACCAGCTTCAGTACCTGATGAACTGACTTTGGCCACTTTCCCCAAATGTGTGCAACATGCCATTTATGTCAGACATAACCAGGGGTTTGTTTAAAAACAAAATAAAGCTTTTGACCCCATCCAGACCTATTACATCAGAATCTGGGAGTGGAGCCCAAGAATCTGTATTTTATAAGCACTGCAGGTGATTCTTATGCACATTGAAATTTGAGAACTTTCAAATTTCTCAAATTTGAAAGTTGGACCAGGAGAATAATTTGTCTCCTCCTACACTATCTCACCCTGCTTTTTTCCTTCTCTACCTCTTTCTCTTCCTCCTCTTTTTGTATTATACAAAATATACTCAAAAACACAAGAAAATTTTCATGTCTGGCACAAACACAGTATAAAAATTAAATCAATAAATATTTATTGAATCATAATTGTATTTCCAAAAGCATTTATAATACTGAATATCTAGTAAATAATAAATAAATATCTCATAATAGTAATACAGTTAATTATGATAAAGCCACTCTGTGGTGTTTTAAGTATTTATTAAATATTATCTTTCCAGAAAGTTCTTAATAATTTGGGAGAAAGTATACTGCTAAGTGAAAAGAACATTTTATGGTATTTTTACAAGGTGTGATTGGAACTATGAAAAATGTTAGTATTAAATGAAAAAAAACTACAAAGAAATAAGCCAAAATGTGCTTCTAAGTAATGAAATTATGATTGCTGCTTTTCTTCTTATCATTTTTTTATTTTCAATTATACAACTAATATGTAAAAAATATATAATTAAGAAAAAAAGTAAGTGAAAATGATACCACTTAAAGAGTTTATAGTGCCTTCTCTCTGATTGCACTGTGCATTTGGACCGTGCTGGCTTGCACCTCAGCCCTAACCCTTCTAACCTGTTTGTATATATTCTATTTGCAATTGTTGGAATTAGACTCCTTGCTTTAAAATTCTGCAATTTGGGTTCTAGCCATAGTCTGTTTAACTTAATTTACTTATATGTTCCTCCTTCTATCCATAAAAACAACAAAAAAGAATTAGAAACATAACAAGGGGAAGATAAGAGGCTTCAGACTGTTAAGCCTTATAAACAATATCTAGAGCCAACCATTTGATACAGAATTTCACTCCCAGTAATACTCACACTAGTATACAAAGACATCTGCTCATAGCAGTTTCTTATGATACTATCCATAAAGGAACAACTAAATAAATTATGGTGTGTCCATCCAATGTAACAGCATATAATGGTTAGAAAGATGAGTCTTACCATGGGACAACAGAATGTGGCACCTAGGAAGTACAAGTAACCAAAACTCTAGAGATAACTACCAAGATACAGGAAATATGGGAACAGATAAACAAGTTAAATGACTCACAAGGAAATCACCAGCCAAGCCCAAAATATGAGGGATTATTTAAGACCCATTTTTTCTAAGAAGTCAATGGCAAAGAAAAAAAAGGTGTGGGAGCAGGAAAGGGAAGACAAGAAACCATTTTGGGGAAAAAAGAAAGGGAATAACAATCAAATGCAATGTACAGATTATGCTTGAAACCAGAATAAATCAACTATAAAAAGGCATTTTTTTTAGGCAACCAGAGAAATTCAAATATATATCAGCTTTTAGAAAATATTAAGGAATTATATTACATATGATAATGGCATGTGATGGGATAGTGGCATAGAGGCTATGTTCTCAGTTTTTAAACTGAAAAGTATTTACAAGTAAAATAAAACAATACTTGGGATAGGTTTTAATATGTTCCATTAAAGAAAGTGGAGGAGATGAATGAACCAAGCTGTCAAAAGTGTTGATAATTTCTGAAGCAGGGTGGTTGGTATATGAGAATTCTTTGTGCTATTCTCTCCATTCCTGTTTGTTAAAATTTTTTTATAATGAAAGTTTTTTATGCAAAATACAAAAGAATGATGTAGATCTCTACGTTTTGACAGAATTAACAGAAACAGGAATAGCTAATAAGGTGATGTAATAGTGTATGTTGCTATAACGTTAACAACTAATATATATAGTTTAGTATGTGCAAAGCACTATTCAAAATATATTTTGTGGACTAGCTCACTTAATCCTTATAGCAACATTATAATGAAGGAAATTTTACGTCCTCATTTTATTTATAGAAATAGGAACATGGAGGCACTCATAGTTAAATCACCTAAGGTCATAGTAGCTAGTAAGTAGTAGAGCTGGGATTTAAACCCAGGCTATATGGAACCAGAGTTCATACACCGAACCATGACACAACCCTTGCTTCTCACAGATGCAGAATGATTCCATGATGTTTTATTAAGGAAAATAATCAGGGTGTAGACTCTTGTATATAGTCTGCTCTACTTTTGCTAAATATATCCCACATATGCACTGTATACTTTTATTTCTGAAAATATGCACAAGAAACTATAAAGGTAGTTTAATTGGAGGAGAGAACCTGGGGATGGCAGGCATTCAGTTTTTATGAATTCTTTTCTTTATTGCTTTTTTTTCACCATAAGCACGAATGGCTTTTTTATGTCAAAAAGGATAATTTGGGTTTTGAGATAATGGGCCCTTTTCATTTTCCTGTTTATAATTTTCTAACTAAAAACAAAGCCCCTAAAATGTTATCGCAATATTTATAAGTAAACAAAAATTTTAAATTATATGTAAATATATGTAAGTAGAACAAAAGAATGAGACTGATCTTTATGTTCTACAAAGAAGAAATTCATGACAAGTAAAAACAGAATATCTTTTGGGGTTTGGGGGAAATTAATATAGAAATACAAAATTTCTATCTGCATTTTGTAAAAAGTCTGGAAGGACATGTACCAAGTGGGTAACAGTGGTTAACCCTGGAAGTAATTGTCCCTCCTTTGCTTCCCCTAATCTGTCACCCTCAATCATGCAATAAATAGGCTGAGCCCAACTTTTGGTCTCTTCTGCTTTCCTGAATCCTTTCACCAAACAGCTTTCCAGTGCGGCCACCCTGACTGCAGTGTGCTCCCAGCAAACATAATGGACTGGCATTAAATGCTTCCAATAGCAGACAGGAAGAGAAGGGATTCTCCTAGTCACAGTTGTATTTCTAGTTTAAAAGTGCAAAGCTGGTGGGGATTAAAACAGAAAGACAGAGTTTATGTTTTTCAGATCTTTTATTCAACAGATATTACTGATCACCTACTGTGTGCCAAGTACTCAGTAGACATGAGGACTTTAGCAGTGAATGCAATTTACCCCAACACTGCGCTCATGGTACTTCACTGTTGGGAGAAAAAATGGTTCTTTAATCTCAAAGTAATTTGGAAACCAAAGAATGAACAAAGATTTTGACAGCTTTGCCTAAGGATCATATGAGGAATGAAAGTAAGCCTCTATACTGGAAAGCAGTATGCTAGGCAGTTTTGATTTGTTGAAACTGACCTCTTCTTACAGTGTGGAAACCATTTTTGCTCTCCTCTATTAAAAACTGAAACTTTATACATGATAAATACACATTGTAATTTCTCTGCTTGCTTGCTTTGTTTTCTTTCTTTCTTTCTTTTCCTTCTTTCTTTTTCTTCCTTTCTACCTTTTTCTTTCTTTCTATTACATATGGTACATTTTAGTTAATGTACCTTTTTGTTATCTCTTTATTGGTGGTATGAATCCTATCAAATTAACAACAAAGGTCTCTGGCCTACAGTCCTACTCACCTGCTTTTAGTCTCCTGAACCCACTTCATCCTTCTTGCCAAGCAAGCTCTGTACAAGCTGTTAGCTTTTTCTTCCTGCTCTTTGCTTAGTTCACTTCCATTCATGTTAGATTTCAGCTCATTGGTGACCTCCTCAGGGAGAGCTTTCTTTAACCTTCTCCAGGACAAATATTCCTACTAGCTGCCTCCCTTACAACATGTATCCCATTTGAAATTTCACATTTGCTTGAGTTATCGTTTGAATAATACCTGATTCTTCTGCTATGATATACTCTCCATGAGGACAAGTCAATTTCTGTTCACCATTGTTATCTTCAGTGCCTGCCATAGTGCCAGCACTTAATAGCTATTCTACACATATTTGTTGAATATATTAAGACAGCAAAGGCATTTATTTTACTTATTTGTTTCTTTCTTCCAAAATTTTAGTGTGCTTTATATGGGCCTAAGATAAGTTAATCAATCAATGTATTGTACATGGATTTTTAAGTTGTGGCTCTTATGTTGTAAATCCTGACTGGCAAGTCCTTTTCTGATTCCTAAATGTTTATTGAGACTTATTTGTTCCTGGTCAATGATTTTCATTGCCTTATTCAAATTTAAGTGATCACTAAGATTACCTGAGAGAATTGAAATGTTTTCCTGCTCAAACTTTCTTTCTGTGAAAGAACAGTAGCCAGTAAAATTCCAATTTAGAGTGCCAATGGCTTCATGTGGCATTTGTGGGAAATATGGAGAGATTAATGAGGGCTTAAGATCAATCACTGAGTAGAAATTGGCATTTTTTCCCCCTAACAACCTTTCTCTAGGAAACCTTGACTATCAGTAATTGTAACATTTGGAGGCCATCTAGAAAGAAATTGGGCTCTAAGGCTTCACTTTTCTCCCAGAAGTCAAACAGTTCATAAAGTTGGTCATTGGGTTCTTTTATGAGATAAATAATTTTCTTTCAGTCAACTTTTCTTTCTAAGAATAGGTAGGGCAGTGAAATTTCAATTTGAAGTTTGAGTGGCTGCAGGGAGGTGACACTGAGATGAACTCCAAAAACCAGGAAATAAGGAAAATTGCATTTTCTATCACAAGTTAGAATAATAGGACAGAGTGAAGCAGAATTTTACAGAAGAGGAAGGTGAGGGTCAGTGAGTCAGAAGGCATCAAAAGTCACACAGTTGTAAGGGGTAGAGGGAGTCTTTGATCCCAGAAAGCCTGTGTACAGAGTTCACGCCCATGTCCACTGTGATAAGGACCCATTAAGTACATCAATCAAGCTCACTCTGCCCATGGGAGAGTTGAATGCACCACACTATCATAATTCTATCATAATGTAATGCCCCAGAAACCACCAAGATCTTCCAACTAAACTTATGCTTTAATTCCATACTCACCAAGCAAACAAACTACTGAAAATAAATTGGCTTTTGCATACATTTGTATGGCGAGGTACAAATGTACTGGTCAAAAGACATACATACCTAGCCACCATGTCAATTATATTTCTTAACATAAATTAATAAATTGACATTCTGTTATAGATTAGTTGCTTGTGAATTTAGTTCGGTGGAGTCCATTCTGGAGACTTGGCATCTCACCAGGATCCAGCTTAGGATCATAGCTATTTACTGCCACCCTTTGGAGAAGTGTCTGAGGGACCAGCTGGCTTCTTGAAGATAATACATGTCACTCTGTGGGGGGGTGTGTCTCTTTGGCTCCCCATGAAATTAAATACAGTTCATTTTAAGTTCACTGGTGTACACTAGAACTATAATGAGCTCTTACTATGGAAGATAACAGAATTCAAATTGTTTAGAATTTTTATCAAATCATCTTTCTCTCTAAGAACAAAGAGGTCAAGAAATGTCCAATTTGGAGGGATCATTAGTGGCGAAGGAGCTCACAGAGAGGTGATTTGAGACACAGAAAGATCAATACATTTAATGAGTGTGACAAAGTATCCTCAACAAACTTTAGTTGCATTCAATTCCAGCATGGGTGTTCATGTCAAGTCGAATTTTTTTCTTCAAACCCACACTCTGGTAACTATTTGCAAGTACAAGTTCAATTTGAGGCCAGTGAATTCATATAGAGCTCAAAGAGAGTTTAGAGAATCACAAAACCCTTTGTAAATCAGGTCAATAAATTTAGCACTGGGTCCTTGCCTCAAAATGACAGTTACCTTATAGGTGAGTATTTTTTCCTTTAGAACACCTTCTCGGTCCCTAGACATCAGAGAACATCTGATTTGGAGGCAGAGGTCAGTGCATCAAATGACAAATTTACTTAAAAGGTTTTCTTAAATCATAAAATCAGAGACCTGGAAAGAATTTTTAGGATCATCTAGTCTATTTTCGAACTCAACTATAGAGACTCCTGGGACATGAGGCAGCGGGAGGTGAAGCCATGGGAGTTTCAGTTTTACTCAATGCTATTTAATTTTAAACATAACTTTTACACTGAAGTAACCATGCGTATATGATGGAGTAGAAAGCAAAAAAAAACAAAAAACAAAAAAAAACCCTCTAATTTTCAAAGTAAAACGTGATACTTCAAAGAAATTGTATCTAGTCGTAGGTTCTTTCCAGCTGTGGTCAAAGTTCTTTGAGGACTTGAACACATTCTTCCACTCTATTTTTGTGGCAGAATTTAACAAACTTAGATCTAGCACCATTTTTAAACAGGCTCAGGGAAGGAAACAGCCTTGGTCTTGGTCATGCAACCAGCATTCACAACTGAACCAAGAATGGAACCCATCTGTCCAACATACTTTATTGCAGTCCAGCAGGCTCTTCTGAATTTGGGGTTCAGAGGCTACTGTGGTTCTCACACTCAAATGAGATACCTTCTCCAGATGATTATTTGCATGGGAGGAACATAAGCTTCAATATCATGGTAAATAACTTTTTTAACATACATTTGATGGTTTCTCTTTTCCTTAAATTTGTTCAAGGCTATTCACGTACATAGAAGTGAAAAGTGACATAGAAGTAAAAAGTGTCATAGCAGGGATCCAAATCTATAGATAATCTGAGGTCTAAATGGCAGGATAGGAAATGGAAATAAGGCCCATTAGAACAATGTTTCCCAAAATACGGTCCACAGATATCCTGGATCAGAATTATCTGCAATGCTTGCTAAATATGCAGGTTTCCAGGCCTCATATACTGTAAAACATAAAAACTTAGAAAGTGTATGACATTATTATCATTATATTTGCCATTTTTTAAGGCATTCTATAATTGTTATTTTAGCATGAGATCAAAGGAATAACAGAGGAGCCAGAGGGAAAAAAAAAAATGATTTCTCCGAGAAAATAACAGGGAAACAGAAAATGATCTGAAAACAATCATTTTAATACTCAATATTTCTAATACATGCAAAAATAAAATGCAGTCATCAGAGAAAACTCAAAATTAAACTGTAAGTAATTAAATATCTTCAAGATTTGAACAAGATTTGGAGGAAGGACACTGCATTTATCGATGTGGAGATGAAAGAATACATATGCCCCCTTCCAAGATGTACACTTGTGAAAAGGGAAACAAGGCTATATGGAAATTCATGAACCTGAAGTAAAATCACAGTGGGGAGTAAATGAAAAGACAGGCAAGTAGAACATTCATTGTATGAATATACCACAGACTGGCCATAGGGACAAAATCAATTATCTCTTCCAGATAGGATCCCTAAATTGGTTCCACCTCAGGTAGAGCAGAGATGGAGTACTTTACCTCTTTCTCTCCCACCATGATCCCTTAACCACAGGATCTTTAACTGGTTATGTTCAGGTGTTCAGGAAGTGAATGTCTTTATCTCAGCTATTTTTCCCTGAAATTTGAAAAAAAAAAAAAAAAAAAAAAAAAGCCTATTCTAATTTAGACAAGACGGACCCATTCTCATACTGGAAGGGAAAGTAACACAGAGGAAAGGAAAGAGGAAAAACAGCTTAGCCTCATGGTTAACAGGACAAGTTTTGTGATCTGGAGCAAGTTCATCTTTCGGTACTTAAATGTCCCTTCTGTTAAAGAGGGAGTAATACCTACCTCAGGGGCTTTACATGAGGATCAAATAAAATACACGTGAAATGCTGAGCACAATGTCTGATATGTAGTAAATGCTCAATACTTGGTATTATTTGTATACCTCAAGAAGGAGACTTCTTCAAACAGGAATATACTTTTCTTTGCTCTAGGTTCTCAAAATTTGGCAGCAAAGTCTGCTTTTGACAGCTAATTAGAAAACATTGCTTGATTGGAGTCAAACTGGAGGAACTATTCATTATAACCAATTTTTTTTTCCTTAATCTTCATGAAAAAGTCCACCCAGGGACAGTGGCACAGCTATTCTGTTATTATAGATCATAAAATGTAAGATCTGAATGTAAAATAACCAGGCTGGTCAACGGTGTCCATTTTATCTTCTGTAGCTCTGTACTCAAAGATTATCCACATGGACCAGGCCTTTCCTCAGACTCAGACAAATTTAGGTGAAAAACACTGGCTTGCATTTCCTGATATTTCTAAAATAAACTTACACCAACTGTGCAATAAAAGGTTGATTTAAAAGTTAATATAAGAAAAGAAATAAAATTGGCTTCAAATAAAAAAGTATTTATTTCTTTTTTAGCCTGTGTTCTCTTGGAAGCATATTGAACTAACCAAAAGAAAAAAAAATGAGTACAAGTGATGTCTGATAAGATTTTTGTACTTATTTGCAAGGTTGCAACAGAAGAAAATGAAACCATATAACAAGGTGGATATAATTATATGCTCAAGTCAATATCTACTTACTGCTGCAAATCCTGCTCAGTCTTTTCCCTTTGGTATCTCAATGTTGGTTTGGCTTTATCATTGCTTATAAAAATTTATCTGAATAAATTAAAGGAACCAGTCAGCTTTTTCATCAGAGTATAGTCATACAGAGATCATCTGCCAAATGCAATGTTCTTTTCTTTTTCAAGACCCTGGAAACATTTTCACCATTTGACGTGCAAGAATCTTCACTCTTATAATGATCAGTGCAGAGAGAAGGCATCGTAATCAAGGAAAATGCCTACCAAATTGACTCCCCTCCTAAAAGCCATCTGTGTATAACGACTCCCCTGCAGCAACTGTAAAGTCATAACCAATTGAGAGAGTTGCTCAAGCTAAGAGAAAGCGCAAATCACAGAATTGAGAATTATAGGACAATAAAGTCAGCCTGGCCACAGAAGATCTAAAATCACCCAAGTTATAAAATGTGGAATGATAAATCTTGTGTTATTTCATGCTTATGAAAGCTAACATATTTGCTAGCTTCTGCCAGCACCCCACCTCCTCTTCTTTTGTTTCAATTTAAATATTGAGGAATCCAAACATTTCCTGTTCCCTGGGCTTAATTAGTAACTAAAGTCGAGATTGGTTAGCTGCCTGAATCACAAGAGGAAAGGGGAAATATTTAAGAGAATTCCCCAACAGCTTTAAAATTGCTCTGTCTTTGGCCACATGAAAACAAAATAAGAAAATCATAGAATTTTATTGCTGTAAGTTTAAACCTCTAATTTTACAAATGTTTGGGAATGATTTTCTCATCTCCCCTTTCTCATTGCCGCCATTTTCAACCCACCTCAACCTACTCATGTCCTCTACTATATTAAAGAGTATTTGCCTGTGCCAGAGATCTGGGCATCATTTCTGTTGAGCCCACCTCTAAATCTCTTTGGTTGATAGCCACTTCTGTCCATCCTTGTGGTGTCTACCCAGGCCATGCCTTCACTATCTCTCCCCTAGATGGCTGTGATTGCATCTGAGCTCTTGCTGCGCCTTCAGTCTTGCTATCTTGCCCCAATCCATACTCTTCTCAGTGGGGAACTCAGAGAAATGCTTACAAAGAGCTAACTGCATCATTTTCATATTCTTTACTGATTTTTCATCACACTCTGAATAATGCCCAAGGCTCCTAACAGACTCACAAGACCCCTGATAACCCCAATCAAATTTCTTCCACATCTGCCACTCATTTGTACCCACCACCTCAAATTCCATTTAATTCCTCAAACACAACATGCTCTCTCTCCCATTCCCACATTCTGCTCCTTCTGCCCCCAATACTCTTCTCCTGTCACCTCACTAACTCTTATTTACATGAGGTTGCAGCCTAATGCTCATCTTCTCCAGAAAGTCCTGAGTGCCCCTGCAGATGTGATTCTGCACCCCTCTAGTGTGCTCTCAGAGCTCTCTCTAGAGCTGTCACAAAGCACTTGACAGCTGTTGCTCATTAGCTGTCTGCTTCCCAGCTAGCCCACAAGCATTATGACAGGAGGGACCAAGTCTATTTTGTTAATTTTAATATCCCTACTTCTTACGATAATTTCTGGAACAAAGAGGGTATTTAAATTGTGTTTCTTGAATAAATGAATGACTGAATTTAAGTAATTGTTCAAATTCTTAGTGATCTAGGTAGTACATTTAGAATTAGATACCAAACTAGTATTTCTGCTCTACTAAAGTTCGGGGGTATTTGTTTACTAATTTCATGCTATTATTCAATGAATGCTATATTAAGTGTAAGAGTACAAATAACCATTGAATATAACTTTAGAGCTTATAAAACACTTCACTCCTTAATCCAAAATCCTATCCCAAACATTAGTAACTTTATAACCTCATTTTAAAAGATGAAATTGTTTCCTTCCTTCTTTCTTTCCTTCCTTGCTTCCAATTCAGTTGGAAAGTCCTGCCACAAGGGAGGCACTGGGGCGGGTGGGAAGGCATGGACTGGGACCTGACAAGGAGGGATTTCAAATGGGCCAGCAGACCAATGGGGTTAGGTGTTTGCCTATGAACAGAGTTTAGGCAAATAAGTAAACATATTAAAGATAATGGGAACCAAATTACCGCTGAAGAAGGGAGGAAAGGAGGGGATGAGAATGAACCCTGTGGTATGAATGAAACCTAGAGATATCACTGTAAACTCATGGTTTTCAATATAAAACCCTGGGACAGGAACAACTTCACAGGTTTGAGAAACAACAGGAGAGCCTTTGTGACCAGAATGTAATGAGCAAGGCAGACAGTAGAAAGAAAATGAAATCTGGAGTTTACTAGGACCTATTAAACCAGACTCTCAGTAAAGGAAACCAAGAATTAATTTCACAAGTTATTTTTAAGCACTTAAAAATGTAAGATTAGCCAGGCATGGTGGCATGTGCCTAGAACCAAGTTGCTAAGGAGGCTGAGGCAGGAGGATCACTTGAGACCAGGAGATCGAGGCTGCAGGAAGCCATGATTGTGCCACTGCCCTCTAACCTGGGCAACAGAGTGAGACCTCATCTCTAATATAGTAATAATAATTTTTAAATGTACAGTTTCCTACACTAAAGAGGGACGTTAAAATATTAACACAACTAATATTTCTAACTTTGATGACATCAGAAATATATGCAAATAAGAAACTAGGAAACCAAGGGGAAGAAATTGAATTCAGTCAGCACTAAATGGAATGGCACAAGCTAGCGATTCTTGATCATTGGTGTTTTCCGTTGTAGAGCCATTTTCAAGGATTTAAATCCCAGCACAAAAGAAATAAAATGTTTACTATTTTTTCTTCAAAGAATATTAGCATAACTCTAGATAATCTGCTCTTGGGGGTTGCTATTTATACTAAGTTGTATAGATAGAAAAGTTTATATCAGTAATTTGAATGGTAAATACCATTGTCATGACTACATAACTCTACAAACATTCTTCCTTTAGCAGTTAAAAACTGTACTATCGAGAATAAATGTTCCTGCTAAAATATTATAAAAACTAAAATTTCTAAACTAACATTTGCATTTATTTATTATTTATAGTTAGAGGAGCCAAGAGAAATCTTAGCCAATTTGCACAGGAACATGCAAACTAAAAGAACCTGCTTACTGGGAGGCCGACGGGGGCAGATCACAAGGTCAGGAGTTCAAGACCAGTCTGGCCAACATGGTGAAACCTTGTCTCTACTAAAAATACAAAAATTAGCTGGGTATAGTGGCGCATCTGTAATTCCAGCTACTCGGGAGGCTGAGGCGGGAGAATTGCTTGAACCCAGGAGGCAGAGGTTGCAGTGAGCCGAGATCACGCCACTGCACTCCAGTCTGGGTGACAAAGCAAACAAACAAACAAACAAACAAATAAATAAAAGAACCTGCTTAACAACTATTAGAAAAACTCTCTAACAACTCTTTTGTCCTCAGGTTGAAAATCCTTTGACTTGGCAACCCAATGACAAGAGATGACCAAAATTCATTGGAGAAATGTTGCCTTCTTCCAATTAAAAAAATTTACCTTTGACTGATTATCATGATCATTCTATTTTGGAAAAGTATCACTGCAGCGATTGAAAACATGTTAGGAGAAAAATGATTACCCACTGTATCAGTAAGGGTCTTGGCAGAAAACAGATAGCATACTCCAACTGGGTGATTTGGGATGAGTTTAATAAAGAGACTCTATACAAAAGTGTGAGCAGAGTTTAGCAAAATCAGCAATATAGAACCCCAGCAAGAGCAACATCTTCAAGATCTGAGAAGGCAAAAGGAGGAAGTGGTTTAGAATCCAGAGACAGTGGGTGTGGACAGAAGGCTATCTGGCAGGAACAGGGGCACAGCCAACCCACAGCCCAGCAGGGAGGTACCCAGGGGAATACATACCACACCTCATTCTCCTCCTGCCTTCTGTCTCCCCATGGGCTGAACCTCTCCTGAAACTGGAGAGCTCACTGACACACACCATGCAGCTCAGCCTTCCATGACAAAGAGCAGACAATATCCAATTCAGGTCCCTTCCCAAAGATCAGAATGATAAGAACTTTTCTTACATTACATAGTGTGCCCCACCCTTCCACAGAAACGGGACCGGCTTGTCTTTCTTGGGAAGCATGACAACAGCCTCCAGATCGCACGTTTTCCCTGTCGTTTTCATCCATTTTCATAGCGATCATTCATGAGTCATTTTACTGATTTTAGTCATTCATCATCTGTGTGCTCTTTGCTTGGTATCAGCCACCAAGCCTTTGTTAAAATGTCCACCTTCTCCCCCTGCAGCCTATTTGTTTGGGAACAGCTGCTGCCACACGAGACTTTGGGTAGAGTGTGGCATAGGACTTTGATTATTGTAATCACATCCTTCAACTACAGTTGACTTTTAGGGATACGTCTGGTCTAACTGATTCAAACATACTGAATCCTGTTGACTACTGGGTAAAGAGACACACACTCTCTCCCCTGCCTCACCTTCCACCCCAAACCCCTGCCTCAGTTTGAATGAACAAGCCTCAGGGATACAAGAGGAGATGCTTGCTGAAAATAGAAGCAACACCAAGAAATTAGAACCACAAAAGAAAAAAGAAAAATATCTTATCCTTACCAGATCAAGTTATTCCTGCCACCGTTCTTTTTTAAAAAAAATGAGGCAAAAGTGCTCTTTATTGTTTGAGTCTGCTTTTCTGTTGTTCATCACCGAGAAATGTCTTATCAACACAACTGACTGTGTCATACCTCTGTCAAGGCCTCTTGGTGCTTCCCAAAGAAGTAACTACTTTCTAGATAGTCACAATTGAAGTTCTTGAAAACACCTGATCATAGCATATCATTAATAAACGCTGAGCAGCTTATTGAGAATCCTCAATGCTTATATGTTAATAATTGAAATTAGTTTACTTAGAAGAAATGTTTGGATTAGCCAATAATAATCTAATGAGATTATGAAAATATCACTCCTTCTACATTTTGCAGATATTTCCCAAGGTGTTACTATGTACCAGACAATGGGGACTTACAGTCATCAGAGAGTTCACTTGAATTAAGCAGACACATCATGAAGCTCATTTTACAAAAATCAATATACTATTATAATTGAAATATATACGAGATGCTAGAGGACCCCCCCCAAAAAAAAAAAATGGAGCTATTAATTGCAAGAAGTCTGGTAAGGCTTTATCGACATGGTGTCTTGTAAGCAGAACCTTGAAGTACACACAGGATCTTTGATAAGGAAGTGTGACAATGCAGGCCACAGAGGTGGCATGAACAAAGGCACAGTGACCTGAGGTGGTTCAGTGTGGCTTCTGTAAAGGCAGAGTAGCAAAGTGACTAAGGAGTGCTTAATTCCACCCTGGCACTCCATCCTTTGCTAGCTACGTGATCTCAGGCAAGTCACTTAACTTTTTCTTTGTATCACTTTCCTCATGTGCGAAACAGGACTAATAATAGTTTCTTGTTCATACTTGTCCCACAGTTCATTTGAGTAAGTTCTATTACAATTAAAGTATCCATCACTCAAAAAATGCTATTATTCAGAGGGAGATCATTGATTAGGCTGGAAAGGAAGACTGGTGCCAGACTGTGACAATCCTTATGAACTCTGCTAAATAATAGATTTTATATAATGTAGTTTCATATAATATAATGGGTTTTATATCATATAATGTATGCACCAGACATCAAAGGTTTTAAGTAGACATGAACAGGTTTGTATTTTAGAAGAAGAATTGTGACAGGGTGACTATTGAAATTGGATGAGGAGAAATTGAAAGCAGGGAAATGGGAATATTAAAACAGCCCTTAGATGATAAAGGATGCAGCCTGATTCAGGACAGTGATAGGAGGGGTGAAGAAGTGACAGAAATACAAAAGTGAAGGATCAAGCGTGGTGGCAAACTTTCTGGTGGATGATAATACCTTTAATAAATAAAGATCAGAAGAGAAGGAAGAGGGCTGGAGGAGGAAACAATAAGCCCAAGTTTTGGACCTGCTAGATGTTAGTTGTCCATATGCCAAACAAATGAAAAATTATAGAAGCTGTTGGAAAAATGAGTTCAAGAGGGAGTTCCAGACTGGAGATTGATAGATGAGAATCAACTGCAAATGTATTACAGCTAAAGAAAGGGAGATGATGTGAGTGCCCAACAACGAGGCTAGAACCCTGAACAACACTCACACAAACAGAAAGAAGAGTCAGCAAAGAAAACTTAAAAATAACCACCAGTGTGGAAGAATATGAAGTGGAAGAGAGTTGAGATCTCAAAAGCAAGGGAGGAAAAAGCTTCAAGGAGCAACCTTTAGAAATGAAGGATTTACAGAGATGGCACTTAAGATGCATAATGACTCAAAGGACACCACTGCTAACAGGAATCATTTTTAAACCCAGAGAGAAGTTTCAGAGATGCGATAGAAGCTGCACTCAGACTGCAGTGGCTAATGGCAAAGAGAAAAGTGAGGACCTGGACCAGGTTGAAGGATCCACTCTTTCAAAGAGCTGGTTGGCAACTCTCCCAGGCTTCCCTCACTTTGAAATTCCACTGACCTTAGTGTCAGACCATGTTATAACCATACAATGTGTGTAATAGGGCTGTGTTGTTGGCTGGCACTCCTCAAAATGGATCTTTTATAATCAGAAAGGCTTGTTTTTGAAAAGCCAGAAAGTTACAGACAGCATTGTGTTTGACTTTTCAAGAACTTTCCTCTATTCCCCTTGTAAGAACTTTACTCAGGACAAGTAGCAGTGATTTAAGATTTACATTTCCAGTTCCTGAAAGCAGACAATAAAACACTGATGAGGTCTTATTCATTCATGGGTCATCATCAAGAAATAGCGAATGCTAAGAAGAATTTTATGCAATTCAAGGAGTATAGAAGCTGTCCATATATATATATATTAACACTATCTTTCATATTTATTATGGCTCTGGAAAAGAGAAATCAAAGCTTATTTCCAAAGTTACCTTGTTAACCTTCAGACCCACCTCTGGATATAAGAAAGAGATAAATATTTGTCCCAATATATAAATAGATAAATAGAATTTCAGAAGATCCAGAAGGAACTCAGTCTCCAGAGTTTACAACAGAGATTTCTGGGCATGATTATTGAAGCATCAGAGCAGTGTCCATCAAAGTGTGGTCCATGAATCACTTGTATCAAATTTAGGTTAGGTCCCTTTTTTTAGAAATGCATATTCCTGGGGTCCCTTTTAGATCACTGACCTCCTTCTCTGAAGGCAGACCTTGAACTCTGAATTTTTAAAAAATGTCACAGGAGATTCTGATGTATCTCAACATTTCAGAAGTATTTAAAGATCTCCAATGACTCAACAAAGATAGAGTACTTATTGAGCATCTACTAAATGCCAGTTATTTGCTAGTCACTTCAAACAATGCCAGTACATATAACATTTCTCCTATCCTAAAGTAGTTTTACCACAGTTGAGTATTATTGTCTTCTCTGTTCATAACCCCTAGATTTGGGGTAGCATTATCACACAGCCCAGCTGATTAGACCAGGAATACAACTGGACAGCTGACCAGCAATTCTCTCTATGTATCAATAATTTGACATAGGATACAGAAACTATAGGTGGTTGGTGATGAACACTGAAGCTGATCAATTAGGAATAGATTTTTGATTAGTGACCGTGGTGAGCCATATGCAAAGGGAGCCAGCAGAAGTATCAAATCAAGAAAAGGAGAAGGGTGGAAGAAACTCACAGAGAGAAGCAGGCCTTGAGAGCCAGGGAAAAAGGTCTTAGTTCCTGATAACTTTCTAGTTTCCCCAAGGCCCTACTGCCACTGCTTCCGTGAGATTCTCTGTATCCTTACATTAAAACTTTACTCAGACCAGGCACGGTGGCTCATGCCTGTAATCATAGAACTTTGGGAAGCCGATTGCCTGAGCTCAGGAGTTCGAGACCAGCCTGGGCAACACAGTGAAACCCCGTCTCTACTAAAATACAAAAATTTAGCCAGGCATGGTGGCATGTGCCTGTAGTCCCAGCTACTCTGGAGGCTGAGGCAGGAGAATTGCTTGAACCTGGGAGGCGGAGGTTGCAGTGAGACGAGATCACGCCACTGCACTCCAGCGTGAGCAACAGAGCGAGACTCCATCTCCAAAAAAAAAAAAAAAAAAAACTTTTACCCAAACTAGTTTGATTGGTTTTCTGCTTTCAGAGACTATAAGAGCCTTATGTGGAGCATCTAATGTGTAATTGAATAAATTAATCTCATGCAATTCCATTCTTCCCCTTTTATCGCAGTAAAAGGGAATCACTTTCTGGCCAGTTGTGTGAGCCAGAAATCTTGATGTCATTTCACTCACTCATCTCTCACATCCAATATCACCAAAAATTACTGATTTCAGCTCTGGTATCTATTAGTACTATTTATTTCTTTCCATAACTGTTATCTGTTATCCTAGATTAAGCTACCTAAGTCCCTGCCTCAGGCACATTCTGGTCTACCCATAACTCACTCTTTGTCCTGACTAGGTAGACATCTCCAATACACATCTGAAAATCTGATCACATCCCCAGTACCCTACTGCCACACCAACCATCATCCAATGGTCCCCCATCGCACTTGGCATAAAGATCAAAATCCTCAACAGAGCCAACAAGGCCCAATGTGGTCTCACCTGACCCTACTCTTATCTTGACCCTTGTATTCTCTGTTCAGCTCTCACTGGCCTTCTCCCAGGAAATAACACTTCCCATGCTTCTTTTCACCACAGCACCTCTGCAAATGTGCTTCCTCAGTTTCTAACACTCCTCTCTCCCTATATGCCTAGGTAACTCCTCCTACTCATCCTCTGGACCTCGTCTCAGGCATTTTTTTTTCAGGGAAGCCTTTTCTCATCTCTCTGACAAGGCCTAATACCTCTAGTGTAAATTGTCATGACATTGTGTGACTTAACTTTTTAGCACTTATCATGATTGCAACTTTAAAGTTGTGTGATAATCTAATCATCTAATAAGTACCCAGTAGGGTACCCAGTGTCTATTTTGTTCACCAGTGTGTCCCCAACACTCAGCACTCTACCTGATATATAGTGAGTTATCTGAAATACTTGTTAAATCAATTTGGAATGTCTAGAATTGGTAAGAAAAAAAATCAGAGACAGTGCTTGACAACCAAATTTTTATTAACCAAAGCATAAGTTTGCCCAAGCTGGAGACCAGATGAGGAAAGTAGAAGATGGAAAAGTCAGGCACGCTTATGAAAGGTACTGATATGAATGAGGTACAGACAACAGGGAGCATGAGCTAGTTGGGACTTGGTTAGGTTATGGACAAAATCATTTAGAAACTTGAGATAAAATAGCAATCTAATGACAAACAGATGACAATCTGTATGACAGGCAATCTGGGTCAGGAGCCAGAGCAGGACTATAACAAGACTTCTGACTAAGAGAAAATTTCTGGGTGAGGATACAGATAATTGAGTGAGAATGAAGGGAATGACCTGGGTTGTCAAGGAGCCAGACAGAACAGGGAGAGGAGATGCTGCTGGTGGAGCAAGATGAGAAGCAGTAGAAAGGAATAGCTGCAGGGGAGTCAGATCTTAATCTATACTTAGGATGTGCCAGGTAACTGTGTAAATGCTTGAAGGTACTATTTCAATTCTCACACTAATCCAATGAGGCAAGCAAGCTTATTGTACCAATTTTAAAAATGAGAAAACTGAGGCCTGGGGTCCCTTTTAGATCACTGACCTCCTTCTCTGAAGGCAGACCTTGAACTCTGAATTTTTTAAAATGTCAACACTTAGTAAATGGCAGCACCAAAGTATGAACCCAGAGAGGCTGACTCTATACTTTCATCTACTATAGTATGTTCTTTCTTTATAAAATTTGGGATGAAAATGGCTTATTGATGAAGTTGGTTCTTGCCTTGGCTACAAAACAAGATCAGAAAAAAAAAAGAATGTGAGAACAAAAGTAAGATGGGAGAAGCTTCTTATAAAATGTAATCAGATATCCCTAAACAGATCAAGAAATGAAATTATTTAATGTCATGTAATTTAATGAGCACTAAGTCATAGTTTTTAACAGTATAGAATCAGATAAATCTGGTTTCAAACACTGACCTAGTTGTGTGGCTGTTACTTAAACTCTCTGACATTTGGTTGCTGTTCTTAATGGGACTATTAAAATCTGGCTCATAAATTTGTTTAAAAGAAATGAGATAACATATTTGAAAGTCATTAGTACAGAACTAAAGGATGCACTTGATAATTAATCAGAAAAGGTATTTTACAGAACTGAGATATTTGTAGAGGTTGTTGAAGGGGGAATATGAAACTTCGTTGTTGTTATACCCATGAACCAAATGGTTCATTACCGGTGATTTGACAGATACATATATGTGCATGGATAACCTTCTTATTAGCTAAATATCTCCTGTGGGAAGACTAAGAATTCCATAATGAAGGTTATTGAATGAAGCTGATAACTCTAGATACATTTTGCCCCAAGAAATGCTGACAGCTAAAGTGAACTTACCTTACGTGACACTCAGAATTCTCCAAGCAGCTTTAGAATTGGCTTTAGAAGTATTTCTGAGAGTCAAAAGCTTTAAGGCTTCCATTTTCAAGCCATGCCTCGGAGCATACCCATAAGAGCTACTCTTCCATATAGCAGTGAATCTGGCTTTGCAAGACTGTCATGCCTATCTTTAAAAAACTGAAGAGCCTGAGGATTTTGAGGCAGACTCACCAGTGACATTGCAGCTCTTGACTTTGAAGATGGAGCTAATGAGAATATGAAAAGCGTTCAGCCTCAAACCTTTTAATAGACTTGACACATTTTTGGAGGGCAATTTGGCAAAATCTATGAAAAAAAAATGTGATGCACATTTTCTATAATCCAGTAAACCAACTTCTAAAAATCTATTCTATAAAAATGTTTGCACAACCATGAAAACAAATATATGTAAAAAAGTGTTTTGGGAAATACTGTAATAAATGTCCATCAAAAGAGAAATGATTTTATAAATTAGGGTATCTACATTAAGTAAAATGCTGTGGGGCTAATAAAAAAAGATAGATATATGTCTACTGACCTGAAAATATTCTATTACACTAAGATTAAAAGGCTGCAGAACATCAAAAATATATAATGTAGTCTTTTTTGTTTAAAATGTGTCATATATGTGCACATACACATGTATAAACAAAACACATATATAAAAATCTGCAGCAATGCATATTAAAATCTTCTTTCCACTTTTATCCACTGCTTTCTTATCCCATGACTCCTCTATTGCCCCCTCCTCCTTATTTCTAGGAAAAGTCCGGCTCTAGCATGAGTGCCCAGCATGAGAGCCTTTTGTCTTTCTTAGCCTATCTTCTTGCTTCTCCTGTTTTGTCTACCTCTTCTCTTTTTCCCAATTCTGCATCACCAACCCCAAAAACCAAGAAGTCAATGTGGAACATTTCTTAAGGGGAATGGAAAGAGAAGATACTGAATATATTTTCCTTGGTAAAAAGAGGTTAAAAAAAAGAAAGAAAGAAAAAGAAAACCCTTTTTACTGTAAAGGAGAAGAAGGACACTAACATACAGATGCTCCTGACTTATGGTGGGGTCATGTTCCAATAAATCCATTATAAGATGCATTTAGTACATCTAACCTACCAAACATAGCTTAGCCTAGCCTACCTTAAACATGCTCAGAACACTTACATTAGTCCACAGTTAGGCAAAACATCTAACAAAAAGCCTATTTTTAGCAAAGTGTTAAATATCTCATGTAATTTATTGACTACTGTACTAAAAGCGAAAAACAGAATGATTATATGGGTACCCGAAGTACAGCTTCTACTGAACCTGTCACTTTTGCACCATTGTAAAGTCAGAGATCACAAGTGGAACCACTGTAAGTTGAGGACTGTCTATACTAATAAGTGTTGTTCCATCATACTTATTCTCCCCTCTCTCTCAACCACTAATCTCAAGTGCCACAAAAACAGAAACTGTAGCTTCATTATTATATTCTCAGAGCCTATCACTTACCCAACACATAGTAGGTGCTCAATAATGTTTGTTGAACATATGTTTGAAGAAGTAATGCCCTTAAGCAGCTTATATCCCATTAGGAAGACTTATAATTGGTAATATTAAGTAATTTATCCTTAATATCACATGTGCTGCTGACCCACTATTACCTGAGAGGCTTTTAACAGCTTTAAACAACCAACTGCCAATAACTAAGGACTTGCTTCTGCAAAGTCTGGCATGCTAATACAGCCTGTCAGCCAGGGAACCCAGTGGAGCTGTGCTTAGCAACCAGTCCCTTTGCTATCTATTTTGGTTAGCTATGTCAAAAGTTATTCTAATTTCATTCAATCAATGGTTTCATGTTGTGAAAGACAGACACTGCGAAGAGATGAGAAAACAGAATCAAAGACATGTATGTTCAACACCTCTAAAGGCTGTTCCAAAATGTCTCTCTTCTTTCCCAGTGCAGTTAGGGCTGTAATGCACACTTGTTTACAATCCATTTGGGAGGGACCTATAAGCAGAAGGAAGGTGTCTTTGACCTTCATCTCCCTGGAAGGAGAAATACAGAACAGCTGTCTGTTTACCATCCCGACCTCATTTCCATGACGTTGAACCACTCATTTGGGAATCATGAAAAATAGGACTGTTTCACTTTTTTTTTCTTCCTAAAATGATCTTGAAGACACTAGGCCCTGGGTAAGCTACAAAATGATTGAAACTGCATGCCACAAAGATGTGTTAGGTGGAAAGGGAAAGATGTTTAGCCCTCAAGTTATGAATAAAGTACAACACACAGTCTGTATATTTTTGTCTTTCTGTACCATGACTTCTACTTAGTATTTTGACTCCTGATTTCCAGAGAAAATTCTTTAAATGCAAATACATGATAACTTCCAATAAAATAACTAAGGCGAAAGTTGGGCCCTTGACCAAGAGCAGCACTTTTTTTTCTTTTTTCTTTATTTA
This sequence comes from Chlorocebus sabaeus, assembly GCF_047675955.1. Lineage (NCBI taxonomy): Eukaryota > Metazoa > Chordata > Mammalia > Primates > Cercopithecidae > Chlorocebus > Chlorocebus sabaeus. The sequence goes on along the minus strand of NC_132926.1, from coordinate 36,621,051 downwards.
TTTTTGTTTGTTTGTTTGTTTTTGTTCGTTTGTTTTTTGTGGGTTTTTTTGTTTTGTTTTGTTTTTCTGTATTGGTGCATGCCATCTTTGTTCAAGTGAGTGCAGACAAGACTGAGCAAGATCACATTACATCCCCTAAGCATGGCTCCCAGACAAGGGCTTTATTATTTCATATATTCTAGATACCACAATGAAAATGGAAAGAAATCCTGCTGTTTTCATTCGATAAATTCTTATGCCTTAAGTGAGTTTTGACTTCAAAATTAACAGTGCTAGGTGCCAGTTTGAACAGGAAGGCACGATATAAGTCCTTGAGTCCATGCATCTCCTTGACAGAGGACAATTAGGACAATTTTTTAGACAAAAAGAAAGGGAGAGCATTACCTAAAGGCACAGCTGGTGTCAGGCAAAAAGAAAAACTCAAACCAACTCCCTGCTCAGTATTCTTTCCACTATCACATAGCCTCTCACCTTGAACTGAGAACAACATCAACACAAGATTTAAATTCAATACATTTGCATGAATGCCTCTTATGGCCCCAGAATTAGGCTAGACTTCTGTGAGAGACATAGAAAAATATAGGTCTCAGCAACTGCCCTCAAGGAGCTAGCTTCAGAGACGAAAGTCATGCATTTCGGAGGGGCAAATGGGGGTGACCGCTAATGGGTATAGGCTTTCTTTTTAGGATGATGAAAATGTTCTAGAATTAGATAGTGGTGATGGTTGTTTAACCTTGCATATACACTCCCACAGAATTGTATGTACAATGGCAAGTTTTATAGTTTGTGGATTAGATCTCATTTTTTTAAAGTCATGCATTTCAGGTAATTAGTAATGAACCAGAATCTAGTGGCAAAAGATGGCTTGTAGCACTAAGTGAAAATCAGAAAGGCTGACTAACAAGTGCCAAATACTTCATGTAAAAGCAAGAACTTAAGGAAAGGTACATTGGGCTTTCACAATCCCATAAATCCTGTAATGATGAGTCAGTCCTTTACAACCTCTTCCTTGTTGAAATTAGTCATTGACTCCAGAAAAAAACTCCAGTTTCACCTAAAATACCAGGATTATATATTATTTTGCATAAATTTATGACATAAACATCAATCTTCAATTTTTGCTCTGTGTATCTAAACTCAGTTAATGTACATTTAGATGATTTATTATGGTTCATTTTCATGATTCATAAAATGTGTGTGTACATTTGAAGTGGTTTGCTTTGGTGCACCCATTGGCTTCCTGGCTGTGCAAGTATCTGGAGTCAAAATTTGGTGGGAATAACATGAATAAGGGCAGGAATGTAGGCAAGGAAATAAAGATAGATTCTGTACAAACATTGTCCTCATGTTCTTTGTGGGAAAAGGTACCAGAGTAAGTGAGTAAGCATTTGCACCAAAGCAAAATGCTTCAAATGTACACATAAGTTTTATAAATTATGAAAAAGAACCAGAGGAGAAAATCTAGATGTGTGTTAACAGAGTTTAGAGACACAGAAAAAATGGAAGGAGAAGATGGGTGATTATGCCATACATTTAAACAAAATAAATACATAATTCTGGTATTTTAGGCCAAACGGGAGATTTTTTCTGGAGCCAATGACTAATTTCAACAAGGAAGAGGTTTCAAAGAACTGACTCTTTATCTCAGGATTTATGGGACTACTAAAGCCCGAAAGAGCATTCATGGACATTTCCCGTTTGCCTATTCAGAACCCACTTCCTGTTCTTCCCTTTTCACGTGGGAAATCACGGCATCACCATTCTTTGTTAATGTGGTTCATGCTGACTCCGGGGGTGGGCACATGATCCAGGCTTGGCCAATGATCTTATCCTCACACCCTGGCCACAGCCATAGTCATGTGTTCCAAGTCAGCATGCAATTCTGGAACTTTTGATATCACTGTTTAGGAGAGAAATATCCTTTTGCACAAGGATTTCTAATTCTAAGAACGATGCTAGCCAGGAACTGTGGGAAACCACCCATAGAAGGGGCCTCCTGGAGAGTGAAGTCACTAAAGAGCCAAGAAATGGAGAATCAGATTCCTGGTGACTAAATGTGAGCTCCTGGATCCACACATAACTAGAGCCACTACCCTTGGATTGTTCAGATAGATAAGTGAATATATTTCTTTCTGTTTAAGCCATTTTGAACCATGTTTCTGTCAATTTCAATAAGAAGTCATGAAAAATGCAACATCCTGCTCAACCTTAAAGTTTCCAGATGAGGAACTGAGGTCCAGAGAGGAGTAAGAAGCTGCTTATGGTTGCACAGCAGTCAACAGCAGAACCTAGGCAAAAATGCAGACAACTTGGATTTTAGTCCACTGCCTTTTCTCTACACTGTCACTAAAGATTCATTTTGGTAAGTGAAGTAAGCCAGACACAAAAAGAAAAATACTACATGATCTCATTTACGTTTAAAATCTACAAAAGTTAAATAGACACAAGCTGAGAGAATGGTGGTTACCAGGGTAGGGAGGTAGAACAAATGAGGAGATGTTAGTCAAAGAGTATAAAGTTATAGTGATGTACAATGAGTAAATCTAGACATTTAATGTACAGCATGAGTGCCACAGTTAATAATATTGTGATCATGCTAGAAATTCCCCATGAAAGTAGATTTCAAGTGCTCTCACCAAAAAAAAAAGCAACTATAAGAAGAGATGGATATATTAATTTACTGACTGTCATAATCATTTCACTATGTATATATACATCAAAACATCATGCTGTACATGTTAAATATTATGTAAATGTAAATGAGATCATGTAGTATTTTTCTTTTTGTGTCTGGCTTACTTCAGTTACCAAAATGAATCTTTAGTGACAGTGCAGAGAAAAGGCAGTGGACTAAAGCTCAAAAAACCATTGATTTTACTTTTTGAAAAAGACTTATTTTGGAAACAATTAAACATCCAAAGTTAAAATGTCACCCATAAGCCAAAGCTTTTAAAGACAAGTTTTGGTGTACCTGCCTCTGAAAATTACATGTTTTCTCTTAACACACCAAAAAGCATCAAGGATCAACAAACATCCAATGGCTTCCCTCTGTTATTAGAATCAAATTCAAACTCCTTTCTGCAGTCCTCACACACTTGACTGATTGGTCCCCTGACTTTCTTAACAACCTCATCTCATGCAGTGCTTTCCTTCTGTCACTATGCTCCAGTCACTCTAGTTTTCTTTCACACCCTTAAATGTCCCTCACTCCTGTCCCACTCACCTTTGCATATGCTTGTCTCTCTAGCTAGGATGCTTGTCCTGAACTCTTGGTACAGCTGGCCCCTTCTCATCTCCAGGTTTCAGTTTCAATGTCACCCCCATCCTGGAGGTCTTTCATCAAAGCAGATCCCTCTCCTTATAACTCTTGAACTCAGAACACTGTTTGAAATTTTATCTCTATTATATTGTCATTTTATTCATTATTTACATGTTTGTTGTCTTCCTCTCTCCTGGACTTCATGTGAGCAGAAGCACAGCTCTACAGACCACTGTGAAACCCCAGTGCCCAGCATTTAGAATGCATTGAATAAATATTCAAATTGATGGAAGAAATAAATAAAAGATAACTCCCCCTTTCCTAACTTGAGCTCACAACCTTTCCAACTTTCTCCAGTCAAGGCTTCATCTCCTTTATTCCCAACACGAGAAAGCTTCAGGGGACTTCCACTACAGCTTCCCTTGGCTAGGGAGGGAGTTCCCCAACCCATTGCGCTTCCGGTGCTTCCCGGATGAGGCGATGCCGCACCCTGCTCCGGCTCACCCTCCGTGGGCTGCACCTACTGTCTAACCAGTCCTAATGAGATGAGCCAGGTACCTCACTTGGAAATGCAGAAATCACCCGCCTTCTGTGTTGATCTTGCTGGGAGCTGCAGACCAGAGCTCTGCCTATTCGGCCATCTTGACAGCCACCCAGAAGTATTCTTAGGAAACCCTTATAAGAGCATTTTTGCCATTTAAACAGCAGTGATTTCCCAAAGCCATTTTCTCAACCTAAATTGCTGGGCAGCTTAGCTTCATCCAAGCCTGTGTCTAGCAAAGGAAGGCAAGTGGCTTACTGCCTCATTTGCCAGTGGCGATCAGGCCTAAGTGATTGAATTGCCCTTCCAGGTGATTTGCCCCGTTATTGTTTTGACATGGAACCATTATATTAATTCTGACATTGGCACCGCTTGCTGCATCAAACCCAGTGTCTTTGCTGCCAGCCTGAATAGCTAAATATTGTATTTTCATACAATTCAATTGTAAATCTCATAAACTAAGCCTTGAGAAAAGGTGTATTTAACCTCACATGGATTGCAGACAATTACTAAATCAGTAATGCAGGCCACTGTAAGCCAAGAAGGTTGGTCACTTGTAGTCAGCTGGCAGATACGTCAGCTCTACAGCTCATGATCACCTCATTATAATCCTTTTGGTTTAAAGACACAAAAACAAACGTTTTCAGCAAAAATAGAAATGTACTGGGTCACTTAACTGAAAACTCCAGTAATAAATCTGTGCCTGGATTCAGGATTTCAAATCATGTCATTCTCAACTCTGCTCATTCACACACTTCCTTTGCAGGCTCCTCATGGTGGCAAGATGGACAGCCATTCTCCAGGCCTCCATGCCAGTAGGTGTAAGTCTAAGCAAACATTTCTGTGAGTTTCATTGGCTCCCATGAGACCATATGTTCATTCCTAAAATAATCAGATTATTCTGAAAAATGTCTAAGGCAATATAATTCTCTTAATGTAGATAGAATGATCACGTGGACACATCTAGAGCTTTGGAGTGGAGTCAACTCTACTTGAAGCTCATGGTTAAGGACTAAGAAGTGGATTATTCCTCTGGGGTAGATCAGAGTGCTGTTACAAGAAGAAAAGTGAATGAAAGCATGGCAATAATAATAATGGACTTCTGCTATACCACACAGGTTACTAAGCCTCAGAAGTGTTCTTATAATGGTGACAACTACCAAATAGCCCCTCTATCCCTATGACACCTGGGTCAACCAAAGAGAAATAGGGGCAAGAGACAATGGGATACAGAGGACTGTATAACTGACATATTCTAAATTATTTACAAATCAAAACCCATCTACCTACTTCTCTTATTTTTTGCCAGGTACACCACATATCCACTCTTTCAATGCCATCAAGTGTAACAACCAATCTGGGTGTGGACTGAAACACAAAGGGAATGTCTCCGACTCCAGCATTTTGCCATTCCATTCATATACACCTCTGAGAAGCAATAAAGAGACACAAAAATGAAAAGAGAAGAGGAAAAGAAAGGGGGTGGTATAAAAAGAGGGAGGAAGAAAAGATACAAGAAGGAGAATAATCTATAAAGGTAAAGAAAAAGTGAAAAAGGCCCCACACGGTGGCTCATGCCTGTAATCCCAGCACTTTGGGAGGCCAAAGCAGGCAGATCGCTTGAGGTCAGGAGGTTGAGACCAGCCTGGTCAACATGATGAAACCTGTCTCTCCTAAAAATACAAAAATTAACCAGGCATGGTGGTGTGCACCTGTAATTCCAGCTGCTCGGGAGACTGACGCAGGAGGATCGCCTGAACCTGGGAGGCAGAGGTTGCAGTGAGCCAAGATCACACCACTGCACTCCAGCCTGAGTGACAGAGTGAGACTCCATCTCAAAAAAAAAAAAAAAAAAAGTGAAAGAAAAGGTGAAAAATATCTCTGAGGGGTGAAAGTATGAACAGTTTTCTTTCTCTATTTCACTTATCTAACTTTTCTATAATAAACATGTATTGTTTACACTAAATGTGTTTGTAATAAATAAAAGAATGTCTGCCAACTATATCCTTCTATTGCCAGAGTATAAATATCATTTTCATATATGATGCTGGAATTTTAATAAGGATGATAATAAATAACAATAAATAATATCTCTTTATTTTCCCCACCAAAATTCACATCCATTTCAGAGATAAACACAGGAGTGAAGCCAAGAAAGATTAAAATACCAGCTTTATTCCCTATTGATATGGTTAGGCTTTGTGTCCCCACCCAAATCTCAAATTGTAATCCCCATGTGTCAAGAAAGAAAGTGATTGAATCATGAGGGTGGTTTCCCCTTTGCTGTTCCCATGACAGTGAGTCATTACGAGATCTGATGGTTTGTTTTGTTTTGGTTTGGTTTTGAAACAAGGTCTCACTCTGTCGCCCAGGCTGGGGTGCAGTAGCGCAATCTCAGCTCACTGCAACCTCTGCCTTCTAGGTTCAAGTGATTCTCCGGCCTCAGCCTCCCAAGTAGCTGAAATTACAGGCACATACTACCACACCGGACTAATTTTTGTACTTTTAGGAGAGACGTGGTTTCACCATGTTGGCCAGGCTAGTCTCAGACTCCTGACCTCAAGTGATCTACCCACCTCAGCCTCCCAAAGTGCTGGGATTACAGGTGTGAGCCACCACACCCAGCTGATCTGATGGTTTTATGTGTCTGGCATTTATCCTGCTGGCACTTCTCTCTCCTGCCACCATGTGAAGAAGGTTCTTGCTACCCCTTTGCCTTCCACCATGATTGTAAGTTTCCTGAGGCCTCCCTAGCCATGTGGAACTGTGAGTCGATTAAACTTATTTCCTTTCTACATTGTATAATCTCAGGTATTTCTTCACAGCAGTGTGAAAACAGACTAATACACCAATAAACCTGATGTTGGATAAATAAAATGCTGTTTTCAAGACAATTAGGGTCACTGATACTTCAGCATCTCATTTAGACAGACTTGCCCAATCATAGCTACTTGTAATTCTGGACAATACTGGGCCTTCTCCCTTGGAGGCCTGCTCCTATTATATGGCAGAAGGGAGAAGCACAGAAGGAATGCTCCTGCTGGCAGAGTTCCTCCCAAAGACCAAAAAGAAAGAAAAACATTTAGCCATGCATGCTTAGATACTTCTCCTAAACTCACCAATCAAACTACTCAATTTCCTGGGAAAGCATGAAAGAGGGAGTGAGGAAGAGGCCAAGCGCACCCTAATAGAGATCCCTCCACGTGGAATCCACTGCCAGGGGACAGAATTCTCCCCCAACCCCTGGCAGATTTTAGGGTCTATTGTAAGCCAGCCATAATATTTTAACTCTTATCCCTATCAGTGGAATTAAGATAAACAAAAAATGTTATTCAGTATTTGGTTATCCACGACTGTTCTCAATTACTGGAAGTCAATAAGAATCCTTTTTTTCTAAATCAACCAACTAATTAGACCAGCTATTATAATGGATAACCTTGGTTCAGGAGGAACTTGCAAGGACTGTATTATGATAATGTTTTTCTATTATTTACTACCTATAAGATTAAGAAGATGATGACATGAAAATAAATGTGACACTGGCTTCTTTCTCTTTTAGAATTTCTCTCCCAGTCAGCCGTTTTCTCAGGAGAAAGATGGTGCTTGCTATTGCACTTTTAGGTCTTCTTCTTCTCCCTGGCCTGCCTCATAAATAATGATGAAATCTTAGCTACTTAGATTTCTGTTGCAGCCAGCTGCTTTTATTTATGAATAACTTGGGCAGCCAATCATTTTCTGAATGCTAGCACATTATTACTCTCAAAGAGAAGGCATCAGGTTACTGGGAAAACCTGGGACAGGATGTTACACACTGTGCCTGCAACCCCACCACCATCTAAGAGCAACAATTTATTCAGCCCACTGGAATTGGCATATATTTTATTGCTGCCATCATAAAGAAACATGGCAGTCTGATCCTTCTGGTCTATTGCTGTTTGAAACTTTCCTATTTGCATGCTTCCTTCATGCTGTTTCAAAGAAACACTGTAAAGATTTTACAAAGGCTATCAATTACATCATCACCTAGAACATCAGATAGCATCCTCACCAGTTAAGAACCACTGAGTGATGAAAATCACAGACTGAAAAACTGTCAGGAATAGTTTCTGTCTAAGCAATGAAATCTTGTTAAATAAAATTCAAAATAAGAGAGAGGGCAAACCAATGAAAGTGTCTCAAATGTTCATCTTATTCTTACAGATGAATTAATAAAGAAGGAACATACTAATTGATTGAAAGTCATAAGAAAACCTGGTTTTTCTACAGAACATGTTCTAAACTTAAACTATTTTTAATGTAACATTTCTGGGTAGATCCAGCCCTTAATTGTAATTTTTAAAGGAATAGAACATAATTATGTTGCTAGGATTTTTATTTTTCATTTCTGCATTCCCTTTTCTTCTCATTATCATGGTCCATGAAGATAGAGGCTTGGCTTTTGGCTTCCTAAAAGCTACCAATATTATCCTGCATTATAGAATCTTGTTGCAGTGATATGGTTTCAGAGAAAACCAGAACCCTTCTGGGCAGCCAGATCTGACTGTGCTGACATTGGAATATTTGATTTCCTAGGGAAGATCTCAAAAAAAACCTATGACAGTTTGCAATTGTTTTCATTGCTCAAGCTAAGGGAGAAAGAAAGTAGTTGTTGAATATTTATTATGTATTATATATTTACATACATTAGACATTCTGTCAGGCAACAAATGTTCATTGAGGGTTTACTGTGTGCCCGACACTGTACTAGGTGATGTAGTGATGGTACCTCCCAATGTTTTTGCCAGTTATCCATCACAGTCAATTGTGACTTTTGAAAGTCTTTGCTCAGAAAGCTTGTGTTAGTTTGCTAGGGCTGCCATAACAGAGTATAGCAAACTCAGCAGCTTAAACAAAAGAAATGTATTGCCTCACAATTCTGAAGGTGAGGAACCCAAGATCAAGGTGTTGGCCAGGTGGATTCCTTCAGAGGGCTGTGAGAGCTACCCCATGCCTCTCTCCCAGCTTCTGGTGGTTTGCATTGGCATCATCACCCAGATTTCTGCCTTCATGTTCATATGGCGTTCTCCCTGTGTGCATGTCTAAATTTTCTCTTTTCATAAGTATACCAGTCATATTGATTAGGACCCCCCCCAATGACCTCATCTTAACTAGATTACCTCTTTGACAGTCTACAGCACTGGGGGTTAGGACACCAATATATCTTTTATTAGGGGACACAGTTCAACCCATAACAAGCCTCCAGAACAGAGGCACTTACGTCAGAGGTTTTCCACTATGACGTGAATACAACATTCACATGAAGAGCATACTCCTGTGGGATATTTTCACAAAGCTCATTTCCACTTAGTTGAACTCTATCTTTGTCCTCTCATTTATGAAAAAAAAAAATTTGCATGAGTAGTTTTTTAAGCACAATAAAACTACATCTTACAAGCGTTATAATAATGAGGACAGCCTCAACCAGTAAAGGCTTGTGGTGCTGATGCTATGAGCTTCAGTTTATAAGTAACTCTCAGAATTAGCAGTAACTTATTTCCCCTGTATCAGATCTCAGAACCAATCCATGCATTAATCATATTAGCTCCACCTTCAAAATATATCCAGAATCTATCCATGTCTTATCCCCTCCTCTGCTACCCACTTGTCCAGCTATCACTATCTCTTTCACGCACTCTTACGACAGCTTCCTAACTGGCCATGCTTTTGTCATTGTCCTCCCACTGTCCCCTAACTTGTTTTAAATGTAACACACAATTCTTTTACAACATAAGTCAAGTCGTAACACTCCTCTACTAAATACCTTCCCAAGGCTCCCCATCTTACTGAGAATGAAACTAAAGTCCATACAGAAACCAAGACATTACATAAGCTGGTCCATTACCTCTCTTCCTTTAGCTTCTACAATTCTCTCTCTTGCTTACTGTAATCCAGCCATTCTTTAAACATGCTGGGCTCTTAATAAATGTCTGCTGAATGAATGAATCCAAATGGCAGAACATAATTCTAGTGACTTGAAAAAGCATTTTTATACTAATTACACATAAATGTGCTCTGATGTTTTTTAAACAGTTAATTCTTTGAAAACATTAATATTTCAGCTTAATTTCCTAGGTTCAAATTTCAGTTCTACCACCTATATCTGTATGGTGCTGGACATATTATTTACTCTCTTCATGCCTCAAGTAAACAATAAGTAAAATTCTAAGCCCCGCTACTGTCAGAATGGGCCCTTCCTCTTGACCAAGGGCATTCCAAAGTTAACCTGAAAAATGAGTTCAGGCTATGACAGGAAGTGGGGGTCAGACATGCCTCATTATATCTCCCTCCCTTTGGAATTCAGGCACAACTGACCAGCATTAACATTAAAACGAGACGTTAAGACTTTTTATAGCACTAAGACACCACATTCCAGACTGATTCTTGTCTAGCATCACACAACAGATAGCAGGCAATGAAAGAAATTAAAGTATTTTACCTTAATACATATTTCTTTGACATATTTTCAAATGGTCCTGAAAAGCTATCTCTTTGTGGGAAAATCTGCTTTCTGTAGAGAATCCCCCTCCCTCTTTCCAGTCTTTTCTTTGATCCAGGAGAGAATTAACTAAGGGTCTGGCACCTTTTTAAGTCTGATACGAAACATTTACAATCTATTTTTTTGGCCGGGTGCAGTGGCTCATGCCTGTAATCCCAGCACTTTGGGAAGCCGAGGTGGGTGGATCACAAGGTCAGGAGATCGAGACCATCCTTGCTAACATGGTGAAACCCCATCTCTACTAAAAATACAACAAATTAACCAGGCGTAGTGGCAGGCATCAGTAGTCCCAGCCACTCTGGGAGGCTGAGACAGGAAAACAGCATGAACCTGGGAGGTAGAGCTTGCTGTGAGCCGAGATGGCACCATTGTACTCCAGCCTGCGCAACAGAGTGAGACTCCATCTCAAAAAAAAAAGAAAAAAGAAAAAAAAGAAAAAGAAAACATTTACAATCTATTTTTTTAAGCCTGCTGCCTGGAGACTTTATCTGTATAATAAGAACCATGGTCTCCACAATGCCTTGTCTTAACCCACACACTCTCTTCTATGGATTCCAGGTCTTTAGATAAATTTGTTGAAAAAACCAATTGCCAATTAGAAAATTTTTGGCTTTCCCAATGACCTGGACATCCCCACTACCAGTTCTCCTGCCTTTCCAGACTGAACCAATGTATATCTTACATATTTTGATTCATGTCTTATGTCTCCCTAAAGTGTATAAATCTAACATGTACTCTGACGACCTTGGGTGTATGTTCCCAGCATCTCTGTGTCACTGGCAATTGTTCACTCATAACTTGCTCAGAATAAATCTCTTAAAATATTTCACAGAGTTCTATTCTTTTTGTTGATATCTCATATAATCCTAACTCATAGGATTTTTTAAGGATTACCTAAATTAATACATATAAAGCACTTAATGTACAGCATCTGTGTGCTATATAAACGTTAACTATCATTATCATAATTATTTTAGTTATGAGAAGTCTACATTTTGAATTGATTCAAACATCAAATAATTTTATTTTTCCCAATAACTGCTACTGACTGTACTATACCAAAGCCTTTGGCACCCTCATTACCATTTCCACAGCTAAATAAATTATGTCTTTCCCAGTTTCATATGTAGGGAAGGATGCAGTCCATCCCTGTACCTGCCTCCTTTATAAGATGTATGCACGTCATTGCTGGGCAGAAAGCAGAACTTATCTCCAGTGTAATTGCTCTGACTGAGGTATTCCCATTCGGTCTGGTTCTTGGTCTTCACTGAGGCTGTCTGGAAGTCAGTTCCTCTCTTGGCAGAGTTTCAAACTCTTGTGGGGTATACTTTGTGATTACTCTTCTAGCATGATAGACCCATCTAGCTCAAATTCTCACCCCACCACTAGCCCTCTCCTGGATACTCCAACCCATAACCTTTTATTGCTCAAGTATACACAGCCCAACAAGCTACCCTCCCTTAGGCAATAGGATATAGAGGGAGTATCAGGCTACCTTCTGAGGTCTCTACTCAACCCAAGGAAAGTTCATATATTCTTTCACACCAAATAACGAGAATAGGGGCTGACTTCTCCTGACCCTTTTCCCCCTCATATACCCACAACTTTTTGTATCTCTACACAATCTCTCCGCCACCGCTTTCTACATTCTAGCAACCTCAGTACTCTACTAGTCTTGACTTCTAGCAACATTCAGACAAAATATAATAACCAGTCCCCAAATAATTGGGAAAGAGAATGTTTCAGCACCCTCAATCTTTTTTTTTTTTACTTTAAGTTCTGGGATACATGTGCAGAACGTGATGGTTTGTTACATAGGTATACATGTGCCATGGTGGTTTGCTGCACCTATTAACCCGTCATCTATGTTTTAAGCCCCACATGCATTAGGTATTTGTCCTAATGCTCCCTCTCCCCTTTCCTCTGCCCCTGCAACAGGCCCTGGTGTGTGATGTTCCCCACCCTTGTGTCCAAGTGTTGTCATCGTTCAGCTCCCACTTATGAGTGAGGACATGCAGTGTTTGTTTTTCTGTTCCTATGTTAGCTTTCTGAGGATGATGATTTCCAGCTTCATCCATATCCTTGCAAAGGACATGAACCCATTCTTGGTTATGGTTGCACAGTATTCCATGGTATATATGTGCGCACATTTTCTTTATCCAGTCTATCACTGATGGGCATTTGGGTTGGTTCCAAGACTTTACTATTATGAATGGTATAACTGCAATAAACATATGTAGCATTTTCAATCTTTTAGAAGGGGAGTGGAGAAACACACACCAAATTTTTACCTCCAAGAAAAGAGGAGAGGGTAGATATGATTACCATTTTATAAACTCTGCATTCTGTGTGGGCAGAAAATGGGGCCACCAGAGATGTCTTTTATCCCTGGAAACAATGAATATGTTATGTTACATGGCAAGGGGGAAATAAGGTTGCAGATGGAATTAACGTTATTAATCGGCTGACCTTAAAATAGGAAGATTCTCATGGATTATCTGAGTAGACCCAATGCAAACACAGGATCCTTAACAGTGGAACAGGGAGGCAGAAATGAGAGAAATAGAAAGGTTACTGCTCTTGGGAAGAACTCAACCCAACTTTGTTAGCTACAAAGATGTAGGTAAAGAGCTATGAATCAAGAAATGCAGGCAGTGCAGTCTCTAGAAGTCTGAAAAAGCAAGGAAAACGACTCTTCCCTAGAGACTCCAGAAATGAATGCAGCTCTGCTGATACATGATTTTAGTTCAGCGAGATCCATGTCAGACTTCTGACCTCCATAATCATAAGGTAATATTTATGAATTCTGTGTTGTTATACGCCACAAAGTTTGTGATAATTTCGTATAGCAGCAATAGAAAACTAATACACCCTCCAAATGTAACCCTCTATCTACCTTGCTGCCCCACTCTGAGGTGGTGGCACTGGTGCTAGTGAAATTAGTCATCTTGTCAGCATGAAGAAAAGGTGCCTGTCCTCACCAACAGGCAGTTTTATAAACTTATGTTTTGGGGTCTTTACTGACTTTTGTTTTCAACTGAGAGCCTTCACCATCCATTACAGCACTCTTCACTAGTGCCATCTTGCTATACATTCATCCCTTGGTATCTGTGGGAGAGAGGTTCCAGGACCCCTGAGGATGTCAAAATCTGTGGATGCTTAAGTCCCTTATATAAAATGCTGTCACATTTGCATATAACCTATGTATATCTTCCTGTATACTATAAATCACCTCTAGATCACTTATAATACATAATACAATGTAAATGCTATGTAAGTAGCTGTCATACTGTATAGTTTAGGAAAAATGACAAGGAAAAAGATGTGTACACGTTCAGCATAGGTGTAACCATATATTTTTTCAAATATTTTCAATCCACAGTTGGTTTAATCCATGAAAGTGGAACCCATAGACACAAAGGATTGACTATATTCATAATGAATTATGATAATGTCATGCTTAATGACTGAGACCTTTCAGTGATAGGAAATGTTATGGGACCCTGTTGTAGTGATGCTCTGAATCATCCCTTGAGCTCTTTTCTGCTGCTGATTCATTAGGCCTGGCTCAGGGCAAATGCCTCTTCTCTAATTCCAGAATCCAGGTTTGTCTGACTCAAAACCCCATGTCTTGAATCCCTACACTTTATTTACTACCTGCTGATACTCAGGTCAATAAAGTCAAATGATACAAATCTTTTCTCATCAACCTGACATCTACAGGAAGATGCCTGAGGGACTCAATGCTCTGTCCTGCTGGAGACAGCTAATTTATCTAAAATTGATTGAATAACAGAACTATGATTTATGCGTTTGAGGAATAGCTCTTAGATTATGTGCAGGACACTGTGCCTAGCTTTCTGAATAGTGTTATTTCTCCATGCTGTCCATCCACTGATTCTTCAAAAATAAACACAAGATAGATAGCAGAAATTAGAATGTAAAGGGACCTTTCTATAGTTTCCTCTTACAAGACTTAAAGTTTATGACCTCTTCAGTCCTAGCATTGCTTTACACAACAGCCAGAGGGATTTTAAAAATACATACCTAATCACATCTTGCCCATGTTCTCTTCACTACTCTCCAATCTTACAACCAAGAAAAATATATTGAAAATAATCTATACAAGTAGCCCTTCATTTTTGGTCCCTGATTATAACTGTTGCTACCTTAAGGGAGCATGAGGAAAATTACGTTAGACCTTGCATATATTGCATCTGGAACAGAGACTGCCTGCAGTAAGTAGGCACCCTTTTGACCTCTCCAGCCCATCTTGCATCACTTCTTTTCTTGCTCTCAAAGCTCCAGCTGTCCTGGCATTCTCTATACTCCTTCTATGCTCCACAGACCTTCTTATGTTGGGAACACTTTTCTCCATCCTCCCAACCACCCTTTACCTAAATTATTCCTACCCATCTTGAAGATCTCCATTTAGACATCACTTCTTCAGGGAAGCCTACTTCTCTAGCTCTGAAGAATAGATCAGGTTGCCTATTTATGTGCTCTCATGGGCCTTTTTGTAACTATAACAGCTTTATTAGTATATAATTCATATACTACTTAATTCAACCATTTAAAGTGTGCAAGTCAATGATTTTTGGTACATTCACAGAAATTTGCAATCATCACTATGTTAAACTTTAAAACAGTTTCATCACCCCAAAAAGAAATCCCATATTAGCAGTCACTCCCCATTCCCACCAACCACTCTAGTCCCTGGTAACCACTAATCTGTCTTCTGTCTCTACGGGCTTGCCTATTCTGGACAGTTTATATTAATGGACTCATACAACAAGTGGTCTTTTGTGTCTGGCTTCTTTTGCTTACCGTGTTTTCAAGGCTCATCCATGTTGCAGCATGTATCAGTACTTTGTTCTTCTTTATAGCTGAATAATATGTTATTGTACAGACATACCACATTTTATTTATCCATTCCTTACGTGATGGATGAGAAGGAAAATAATATGGCAAAAGAGAACTCTCCAGGAATTGCCCCCTAGAGAAACATAAATTTGAACAATATTTACATGCAAAAAATTCTTTCACGGAAGTTAAGAAAATAAGGTGAGAGGTCACACTACATGGTTATAGCAGAATAATCAAAAAAAGATGCAGTTTGTTAAACTGTACAAAAATAGAAAGAATAAGTTCTAACAGTAGTAGTATAGTAGGATAATTCTAGTTAACAACAATGTATTATATATTTCAAAATAGCTAGAAGAATTGTAATGTTCTCAATACAAAGAAAATAGTAATGTTTGAGTTGATAGATATCCCAATTAACTTGATTTGATCATTATGCATTGTAAAAGGGTATCAAAATACTACATGTACCCCTAAAATGTGTACAGTTATATCCATGCCAGCCTCAGAGACCATAAAATTTCTGTCCAGCATTACACGAGTTGCAGCAGTCCTGAATTTAAGGTAATTCCCAGCACCACAACAGCCACAGTGGTTCCAGGCTTAGGGACCCTGCCAGCCAGCCTTCACAGAATCTCTAGACAGGTTTCCTGTTAAACAGCATCGCAGACAAAACTAGTTTGCAAAGACTGGAATAAATACCTATTTCTTTAAGTGCACATACATCAGTGCATAGCCAGAGTATCAAAAGAAATCAAAGAAACGACAGCATCAAACAGACAAAATAAAGTACCAGTTATCAGTCCTTAAGAAATGCAGATGTATGAACTACCTGGCAAATAATTCAAAACAGCTGTTTTAAGTAAGCTCAACAAAGTGCAATAAAATACAGAGAAACAATTCAATGAAATGAAGAAAACAGTACATGATCAGAACAAGAAACTTAACAGAGATTAAAGTTTAGAAAATCAAAGAGAAATTCCAGAGCTGAAAAATACGATGAAGAAAATAAAAAATGCAAAACAGAGAATCAATAGTAAAATAAGTCTAGCAGAAGAAAAAAGCTGTGAACTTAGATGGTTTACTTGAAAATACATAGGAGAGGCCGGGCGCAGTGGCTCAAGCCTGTAATCCCAGCACTTTGGGAGGCCGAGATGGGCGGATCACGAGGTCAGGAGATCGAGACCATCCTGGCTAACATGGTGAAACCCCGTCTCTACTTAAAAAATACAAAAACAAAAACTAGCCAGGCGAGGTGGCGGGTGCCTGTAGTCCCAGCTACTCGGGAGGCTGAGGCAGGAGAATGGCGTAAACCCGGGAGGCGGAGCTTGCAGTGAGCTGAGATCAAGCCACTGCACTCCAGCCTGGGCGACAGAGGGAGACTCCGTCTCAAAAAAAAAAAAAAGAAAGAAAGAAAGAAAGAAAAGAAAATACATAGGAGAAAAAGAAACGGAATGAAAAAAGCTTACAGGATTTATAGGATAGCATCAAAAAAGCAATTTTCAACACTTAGAAGTTCAAGAAGGGGAAGAGAAAAATAAAAGGTCTCCAATCAGATTCTATCCAAATAAAACTACCCCAAGATTTATTATCATCATTTGATGAATATTTGGGCTCTTTTTAATGGACCTTTGAATTTAACAGTTGGTAACTATATGTGATGTGATTATTTCTTTAACATGTGTCTCCCACACTAATAGGCCTCTTAAAGGCAAGTATCATATGTGATTTTTGCTTATCATTATATCCCTATCATCAACAAACATTAGCTGAATAAAAAATCAACAAATACAGAAATGAATAAGTTAACTATAAGAAACTGAAAAAAATGGAAGTAATCAATGAGGAATGACATTTCTTCTCAATGTAGGGATCCTCCTCTCAATCCATCCAGAAAATTTTTCTCACTAATTTCCCCAACCTTCTGCAGTTTCATCTTTTGGCATAATACAAGCCAGGTGCTGCATCAGCTTAGCTGATATCTGGACAATTTGACCTTACTACCATTAGAAACTTCATCCGACCAGAACAAAATCCTGAGGAAGATATCTCCCATATTGTCACGTGCTGAAAGCAAGCATTTCTAGCCCATCTTTATTGACCATGAGTACCTGCGAGGAAACAGGCAAAAGCAGCCACCCATTCTACCTCCTCCAAAACACGTGCTCCCCAACAGCCCAACTTTCACTTAAAAATGTGTGAAGCTTTTAAAATAACTTAGTAGAGCTGTAAGTGGTGAGAGTGCAAAGAAAGTATGATTTGAATCCCAGGCTGCAAGCATTTCAGGCATGCTCAGATATGTCTAGCTCCCTTTTTTTCCCCTAGATCAAAGGTGAATATGGCCATTTTTATCCTGTTGTGCTAAACATGTGTGAAGAGCAAAACCATTGCCAGCAGAAAATAAGTAGTCTGTCCTGAGCAGTCTCTGCTGGAGAAAGCATTTTGGGTGACTGAGAATGTCCTGCTGTTAAATACAGACACAGTTTTATGATGGTAATCTTTCACTATTTATTGCTGAAGTACTAACACTTCATACTTACAGATCACAGTACAACACAATGTGGTGAAGACTAGGAATTAGTCTTAGTGGTACCTATTTATTTTTGAGTGCTTGCTATGTGATGGGCCCAATACTATGCAATGACTACACATCAACTTGCTGGATCCTCATAATGGCGCCATTAAGTAGATTTTATAATTAGCCCAATTTTTATAAATGAGGAAACAGAGTTAGAAGGGTCATTGTGAAGTCTGAACAGTTTGTAGTTGGTAGTGGTAGAGCTGGGACTTGATCCATGGATAAGATCTGTGTTCTTAGTCACCATGCTAAAAATATGTCAGTCAGATCACTGGGTTCTAGCTCTGTCCTGATGCTCATCAGTTGTATGGGCCATGAGTAATGCATTCAACAACTCTGTGCCTCTACTTGTTCACTTGTAAAATAGGGGAATGCCCTGAATACCCTGTTTAGTCTTACAGGGGTCTGAAGATCAGGCTGACATAAAATATACTTGGGAACATATGAAGAGTGTGAAAACACTAGAGAAACCCAAGGAAATGTATATAACATGATTATTATCATGCATAAAATCTTCACTAATTGATAATTTGAAACTTCCCAGAGGAAAACATCAATATCCACACATATAATTCTTGTAAATTATTTGTCTGGATGGGGAGAGTTTGCTGTTAAAATTTTGTAAGAAAGAGCTAGTATTCACAGATGCTATATGGTTCTGGTTATGTCATCTTAGCTAATCTTTATCATTTCATCCATCAATTTTATTGCCCTTGGGCAGAGCAATAATTGTGTAATTGTATTTTCTGGCCCATTGAAGTTTAAGGATACTGTCAAGCCATGACAAGAGGAGTCAAGTTTCAGGTTTATTGAATATATAATTTAACTATGTGGCCTGCCTCCATTAAAAGTCAGAAACAGCAAAAAGAGTTGTCTGTAGACACTGGTTGGAGTGAATCACTGAGTCACCTGCGTATCGTTTTTTGATGCTATATAAATATAAAAAAGACTTTTAAAGTTCTCATACATAGGAATTTTGGATCAAGGCTGAGTCCCCCTGTGTCTGAGGAGGGGTGTTGGCAAGTTTTGTGATACTTGACACTTATAAGTTATTGGGTCTTAACCCGATAGAAAGGAAATGAACACACCTTCACATTTTAGTAGCATGTCCTCTCTCTTATACTATCTCTCGTTGGCTTCCCCAGTGTTTAAGGGCACAACCTTGCCAGGTTCATCTTTAATCTTACATTTCACCTAGAAGACAGCTCTGTATAGAATGGGTATTTGGTAAATCATTAATACTTAGCCAAGCTGAATTAATAACTTTATAAATAAGACCAAATAACTTTCCAAATAAGATTCTATTCCTACATGGAATTCAATCTATTGACCATTCCAGAAATATTTTATGGTAGGCTGAGAGTCA
Organism: Chlorocebus sabaeus; assembly: GCF_047675955.1. Lineage (NCBI taxonomy): Eukaryota > Metazoa > Chordata > Mammalia > Primates > Cercopithecidae > Chlorocebus > Chlorocebus sabaeus. The sequence goes on along the minus strand of NC_132926.1, from coordinate 36,601,909 downwards.
ATTTATGATTTTGGCAAAACTTCAGACCAGGACTGTAGCAATCCAAGAATCTGTTACAATAGCTTGTGCTGCCTTAACTAATATAGGCGGCAAGGCCATACATTCTTGGATAATGTCACAATGGGCTATAGATAACCAAAAGCAATCAGGGAACAAGAATACCAAGTTATAAAATATTGTCAGAAGAAGAGTTATATGGTAAATGGAAGCCACCCGCTAATATTGAGGTTAGTATTCAACCGGTTTATTTAATAGCAGGAGAGAAATTCACTTCAGTGTTCATGGGTGCCAATTTGAGATTCTGAGATATTCAGTCAGTCTGACTTGACTAATATCCCCAATTCTGGATCATGATTTTTCTACACCCAGCTCCCTAACACATGGCTCAGAGGCCTAAGCTAAATTTCTTAGGCCAAACACTGTCCACTGACTACCCTTTGTCTAGTGCTGAGTTGAATAGAGCCATACCACACTCCCATCTCTTCTCAAGAGAGTGCATTTGTAAGACTGCTAATTCTGTAACCAAGGGGCAGAGTTGAAAACAGCTAAGCCTTATGTGAACCAAGCCCTCAATCTTACTTTTGTCCTGCTGTTCTGAATTAGCCACGCCCCTGTGTTCAGGAATATCCTGAGAACCCAGGTGTCATCCTAAACATGGAGTGTTCTGCAATTGCAGAGGAAATGTAATGCAGGTAAACAATCCAGGATATCTACCCGAAGATAAATAATGTTGAACTTCAATTACTGGGGCTAGCTATTAGCATTACCATATTTCTCCTACCACCAGTTGAAATTTGCTTAGCAAGATGCCTGTTTGAAACCTTTCCATGAGTTTCCATTGACCTTAGAATAAAATCTCAATATTCTGAGTACAAATTTAAAAGCCTTCTATAATCTGCATCCCACCTACCTTACCTACTTCATATTTTGTCATTCCTTTTCTCCTTTTATCCTCTTCCTACCATTTACCTCCAACAAGAGGAAAATGCCAGACTTTTGTCTCTGTTTGCCTTCAAATACCTCTTGCCTCTTCCTAGTACAGAAGCCCCAACTCTCTCTTGCTTGGCCAACTCCCATTCACGTTTCAGTCTGTATTTAGATATCCCTTCCTGAGACTGGCCTTCCCAAACTGTCTTCTACTTCCCACAAAGTGCTGTCATAATGGCCTGTCCTCTTCCTTTCATAGAAGCCGTGTGTTGTCAATATCATCACACATTGGTTCAGGCCACACCATAAGCCTAAAGTGGTTTTTATGTCTTCTCCTCTGCTTTCCTACCGTCTAGCACGATGTCTGGTATTGTACAGACATGCAAGGATGTATGTGGGAGGTTTGCATCTTCATTCTTGGGACAGTTGAGATTTGCATTAATGCAGTAAGACAAGTCTCTTGCAGTGTTTTAATCTCCCCACATCCATTCTGTGATTCCTTTTTTGCACAACTGGATACTTGGTGCCTGCCAAGTCACATCGTTTCCTATCTCTGAGTTCATGCATTGTTAGGCGTTAAAATCTTTAATTCCATCCATGTGAACATTTAGGATGAGAGTGCTTAGTCAAAAAGTGTATTAATTATTTGGCCTGCATGGTACATGGCACCTAATCAGATGTTGAAGCCTGAGGGTCACTTGGGAATGAGCCTCTTGTGATTTTACATTAGCCTAAGAGCTTCCGGGAAACCTGAGTGCATCACCTGTGTACTATACATGATAAATTGAGGACCAGTCATGCACCACATAGTGAGGGAAAACATCGTTATTCTAGTCATTTTCAAACAGTAAATGTTGCTCAGCAAGGCATGAGTGTCCTAGAGTTACCAGTTATCTTTTTCTTTCCAAATCAACTGATTCAAATTAGCCATATTTAGTGCAACTTAAAAGAAATCACAGAAAATAATCCTGTACCTGAGTACTGTTCAACCACAGGGATTGTCCTAATTTTGTGTTATAATGAGTTGTGAGTGCTACACACAGATAACTTTCTATTCATATTATTGTGGTTAAGAACACAGTCTCTGGGGTCACAAATCTTGGTTCAGATCCCCACTCTACCACCTACTGTCAGGAAAGGACTTATATGAGTCCCTTCTTGTCTGTATTAGTCTGTTTTCACACTGCTTTAAAGAACTAGCTGAGACTGGGTAATTTATAAAGAAAAGAGGTTTAATTGACTCACAGTTCTGCAGGGCTAAGGGAAAGCCTCAGTAAATTTACAATCATGGCAGAAGGTAAAGGAGAAGCAAGGCACATCTTACACAGTGGCAGGAGAGAGAGATAGCAAACAGGGAAGTTCTGCACACTTTCAAACAACCAGATCTTGTGAGACTTTACTCACTATCACAAGAACAGCAAGGGGGAAGTCGGCCCCCATGATTCAACCACCTCCTACCAGACCCTTCCCCCAACACATGAGGATTACAATTCAAGATGAGATTTGGGTGGGGACACAGAGCCAAATCACATCACTGTCTCAGAGTCTGTTTCCTCACCTATAAAATGGTGATACAATCAGAAATAATGAGGATATCACCACTGATCCCACAGAAATACAAACAACCATCAGAGAATACTATAAACACCTCTGTGCACAGAAACTAGAAAATATAGAAGAAATGGATAAATTACCAGACACATACACTCTCCCAAGACTGAACCAGGAAGAAATTGAATCCCTGAATAGACCAATAACAAATTCTGAAATTGAAGCAGTAATAAATAGCTTACCAACCAAAAAAAGCCCAGGACCAGACAGATTTATAGCTGAATCCTACCAGAGATACAAAGAAGAGCTGGTACCATTTCTACTGAAACTATAAAAAAAAGTTGAAAAGGAGGAGCTCCTCCCTAACTCATTTTATGAGGCCAGCATCACCCTGATACCAACAGCAAGCAGAGATACAATTAAAAAAAGAAAACTTCATTCCAGTATCCCTAACGAACATAGATGCAAAAATTCTCAATAAAATACTGGCAAACCAAATCCAGTAGCACATCAAAAAGCTTAACCACCATGATCAAGTTGGCTTCATCCCTGGGATGTAACGTTGGTTCAACATATATAAACCAATAAATGTGATTCATCACAAAAACAGAACTAAAGACAAAAACCACATGATTATCTCAATAGATGCAGAAAAATCCTTTGATAAAATTTAACATCCCTTCATGTTAAAACTAGGTATCAAAGGAACATACCTCAAAATAATAGGAGCCCTATATAACAAACCCATAGCCAATATCATACTTAATAGGCAAAAGCTTGGAGCATTCCCCTTGAAAGCCAGCAGAAGACAAGGATGCCCTCTCTCACCACTCCTATTCAACATAGTGTTGGACGTCCTGGCCAGGGTGATTAGGTAAGAAAAAGAAATAAAGGTATTCAAATAGAAAGAGAGGACATCAAATTATCTTTGTTTGCAAATGACATGATACTATATCTAGAAAGCCCCATCGTCTCAGCCCAAAAGCTTCTTAAGCTGATAAGCGACTTAGGTAAAGTCTCAGGATACAAAATTAATGTGCAAAATCACTAGCATTCCTGTACACTAGCAACAGGCAAGCAGAGAGTCAAATTATGAATCAACTCCCATTCACAATTGCTATAAAAAGAGTAAGATACCTATGAATACAGCTAACAAGAGAAATGAAGGATCTCTTCAAGGAGAACTGCAAACCACTGCTCCAAGAAATCAGAAAGGACACAAACATATGGAAAAACATTCCATGCTCATGGATAAAAAGAATCAACATTGTGAAAATGGCCATACTGCCCAAAGTAATTTATAAATTCAATGCTATGTCCATTAAACTACCATTGTAGTCATCACGGAATTAGACAATTCTATTTTAAAATTCATATGGAACCAAAATGACCCTGAATAGCCAAGAAAATCCTAAGCAAAAAGAACAAAGCTGGAGGCGTCATGCTACCAAACTTCAAACTATACTACAAGGCTACAATAACCAAAACAGCATGGTGCTGGTATAAAAACAGACACATAGACCAATGGAACAGAATAGAGAATTTAGAAATAAGACCACACACCTGCAAACATCTGATCTTTGACAAGCCTGACAAAAACAAGCAATAGGGAAAGGATTCCCTATTTAATAAGTGATGCTAGGAGAACTGGCTAACCATATGGAGAAAATTGAAGCTGGACCCCTTTCTTACACCTTATACAAAAATTAACTCAAGATAGGTTAAAGACTTATATATTAAACTCAAAACTATAAAGCCCCTAGAAGAAAATCTAGCTAATACCATTCAGGACCTAGGCCCAGGTAAAAATTCCATGACAAAAACACGAAAATAAATTGCAACAAAAGCAAAACCTGACAAATGGGATCTAATTAAACTAAAGAGCTTCTGCAAAGCAAAAGAAACTGGCATCAGAGTGAACAGACAACCTACAGCATGGGAGAAAAATTTGCAATCCATCCATCTGATAAATGTCTAATATCCAGAGTCTATGTGGAATTTAAACAAATTTCAAAAAAAAAAAAAAAAAAAAAACAATCCCATTAAAAAGTGGGCAAAGGACATGAACAGATCAAAAGAAGACATTCATGCATTCAACAAACATATGGAAAAAAGCTCAACATCACTGATCACTAGAGAAATGCAAATCAAAACTACAATGAGATACCATCTCCCACCAGTCAGAATGGTGATTATTAAAAAGTAATCATCAACAGCAGATGCCAGTCAAGTTTGCAGAGAAAAAGGAACACTTTTTCACTGTTGGGGGAAGTGTGAATTAGTTCAACCATGGTGGAAGACAGTGTGGAAATTCTTCAAAGATCTGGAGACAGAAGTATCATTTGACTAAGCAATCCCATTTCTGGATATATATCCAAAGTAATATAAATCATTCTATTATAAAGATACATGCATGTGTATGTTCACTGCAGCACTATTCACAATAGAAAAGACATGGAATGAACCCAAATATCTGTCAGTGATAGACTGGATAAAGAAAATGTGGTATATATACACAATGGGATACTATGCAGCCATAAAAAGCAATACAATCAAGTCCTTTGCAGGGACATGAATGGAGGTGGAAGCCATTATCCTCAGCAAACTATCACAGGAACAGAAAACCAAACATCACATGTTCTCACTTACAAGTGGGAATTGAACGATGAGAACACATGGACACATGGTGGGGAACGATACACACTAGGGCCTGTCATGGTGGGGTGGTGAAGAAGGGAGAGCATCAGGAAGAATAGCTAATGGATGCTGGGCTTAATACCTAGGTGATGGGATGATCTGTGCAGCAAACCATCATGGCACATGTTTACCTATGTAACAAATCTGCACCTCCTGCACATGTACTCCTGAACTTAAAATTAAAAAGCTGAAGATTTTTAAAAATATAGCAACAGTTAACATTTTATAGTGCTATGGTTAGAATTATGTAAGGTAATCCATGCAAAACCTGATACAGAGCCAGACCCCTAGAAAAGTTGAGTATAATAATCGTCCATACCTCACAGGGTTATTGTGATATTTAAATGATAGTCGTATTAAAGTGCTTGGCCTAATGCCCAGCACCCACTAAATACTCAATAAATGAAGTCTACTATTAACTAAAAACAGGTTAACCAAGTCTGCAAAGGGACCTTTTTAAATGGATTGAGCAAAAGTAATGACTATAACAGTGTCTCCCCTGCTTATTTGCATTCTAGTATACCTTCTTCAGTGGGACAGAATGGGGTGGGGTGTCAGCCGGGCGGCCAGAGACACTGAAAAGCCTTGGCAGACCCATAGAACAGAGTACACCACATGTGTGGACCTCTCCTCTTTGGTATCATCACAGATGAAAGATTGTGAGTCCATGAATCACTGCTGTGGATCATGCCATAAATCTGTGCTCTTGAAACCTAGAGAAATGCTGGATCATCCAGAGATTTCAAGTCTATTGTTCCAGGCTCTTACAAACCCTTTCTTAGAACTCTGAAGCAAGTGAAAGAAAACTGATATTTGATCCACAAAAGCAGATTTCTTATAAGAAAAAATCATATTGAAAAAATGCAGGGGACAGAAGGGCAGACAGAAGCCAAATCGACAGTGCTCATCCTGTGTCCTCCCCTTTCCTCCCATGAATTCCCCTGCCAGGAATGCCCTTTGTTGCTATACTTTGCATTTTCACACCCATTATCTCTACTTATGTAAGTCCTAATTTCTGCATAAAACTTCTCCCATCAGTGCAGTTCACAATAAGCTGCCCTTCCCTGACATCTCAATATTCATTAATAACACAAAGGCCAAGTGCAGTGGTTCACACATGTAATCCTAGCACTTTGGGAGGCCAAGGCAGGTGGATCACCTGAGCTCAGGAGTTCAAGACCAGCCTGGGCAACACAGTGAGATCCCATCCCTAAAAAAGAAAAATTAATAACATTGCTTAAGAGCCCTTAACTCAGTACCTAACACATAGTGTTATAACTGCTGCTAACTCATTAGCTGTCAGCTTGTTTTAATCACATACCAGCCCATTTTGTTATTTATTCCCTTATTCCCTCAATAAGAATATAAGCTCCTATCGTATAGGCATAGACTCATACTTCTCTTCCACCCCAGAGAAGTCCCCATATATCCGACATCTCTGAGCATGAGGTAGGTCAGACTCACTAGATTTTAGAAAAGGAAAGTTTGAGATTATTAAATCCAACCTCCTAATAGTACTGATGAGAAATCTCAGGCCCAGAGAACTTACATAACTTGTTTGAGTTCAAATATATAGATGATTATAAAGCCAGGATTATAACTATGACCTTTAGACCCATTATCCAGTGTTTCTCAACATTCTTGTTATCACTAATTCCAAGGCAAGGAAATATGACAAGGGGAGAGACAAGAGAGGAACTAAATATAAATACACACACACACACACACACACACACACACACACACAATTCAGTGAAAGTAATTGGTTATTGTAAAGGCCAAATATGCCAAGAGTCTATCTGGCCTGGTATCAGACTAATGCTGTGAATGACTACTGAATTATTACCCACAACTGGGTAATTGTGGCCAATGAAATGAAGATACAGCACCAAGCCCGGGAACATCTGGGAAACATATCGATCAAGACTCATCACCATTCATTATCACCAGTTCGTGGCTGGTTAAACTTGGCCACTCCCAGATGCCATGGAGTTGGGAAAAGAGGGTGAAACAGTATCCTCTTTGGTGTGTGATGTTTCTGTAAAAACAGTCCTCAAGCTTGGAGAACACAGAGACTTACGTTATCCTTTGTGGCAAAGCAGTTTACTTCTAGCCTTCGGGCCCTGGTGGCTGGGATGTTTTATACATCAGCAAGCATTAGAAAGATGCCGATCTCGAATTGACTTTCTCCTCTTCATGCATCTTCAGTTAACATCTGCTGATAGGGCATATGCCCATGAAAATAGAGTCATAAAATTCAGCTCTAATTTTGCAGGAGATACTAAAATATATCTTTGGGGGCAATAGAGAACCTAGTCTTAATGATGTTTACATAGGAGCATAAATAGTAAAATTTGGCTTTTCTATAGCACTTTGAGAAAGCATAATACTTTATACTCAATTTTATTAGCTATTCCTTATGGGTTTCCATTACATTATAATAAGGTACACCAAGCAAACTTTACAAACAGCCCAAACATGTCCTCCTTATTCAGCTGCAACCAAACTGTAAAATGTCATTTCCATTTCCTTGATTCACTGGTATTTGACTCAGATTTTCCCTGGATGACTCAGCTACTCCCAGGATGAAAACAAGCTTTGAAGATAAATTAATTTTTTTCATGCCACTGGGGTACCTCTGAGTAATTTACTTTGAAGTATGATAGCAAATGAGTAACAAGGAAGATTTCATTTCTGCCATTCTGGCAGCCAACACTTAGAAAGAGGGAGTAGAAATTTCTTAATTAATCATTTTTGCCTGCTTACTAGGGTTTAGGTACAAGAAGTCTCATGCTGCCAGATGGAGCAAGAGGAAAATTCCATTTCCCTTCCAGCAGCCCCACTGATGTTTAATACTGTTTCATTCATTTAGAACTACTCCTCTAATCAACATCACTGTCATCAACATCATTTCCATTTCTACCATTTATGGTATGCTCAGATATTCTAGGCACTATCTTATTTATGCTACAGTATATTTATCCTATACGTAGATATTTTTCTTATGATACAAGTAAGGAAACCGAAGCCTAGAGACTGGAAACCATCCAGACTGTTCACGTTGCCCTAATTCCTCCCGGGCAGCACATCTCCCTGCAGGCTCCTACTCAGCAAAGAACACCATATGCCAAAAAGCTCTGCCTTTGCTTTCCCATGAAGAAAACTCCTATTCCCTCAAGTGTAATCAATCTGACTGCTTTGGTCCCAAATCATACTTAAGTATGAATGAATGAATAGACCTGTAATCCATCTAGTGATTATGGTTCTTATAATCATACTCACATCTATATGTAGAAGATTATTGTCCCAAATTAATTTTTAACTCTTAGAATTTTAAGGAGTACAATAAGGTGGTATTAAGATAATTCAGAGAGAGAGTGTGCGTATGTGTCAAAAATGGACTGACTTGGCAGGTCAGTCCTACCTCATGCTCTCCTGAAGCACTTACTCTTGCTCACAGTTTCACTCATGCCGTTGCGTGAAATCTGAAACCCCTGCATTCTCTCAAAAATAACGACGACGATTCCTTCCCATCCTCCCTTGGAAGGCAGCACCAGCAGAAGCCAGGTGTAGAAAGGAAGTGAAGTCCTGCCACGACTGTTTAAAATCCACACACTGTGTTTTAGGGGATGCTTTTAATTTGTAAAAAAAAAAAAAAAAAATAGTCATTTTCTCCTAATTATAAGAGTAATATATATTAGTAGTAAAGCATTCAGAAACTAGAGAAGATAAATAAGTCATCGGTAATCTTACCTCCAGTTTATTACCACCTCAACGGTTGGTTGTATTTTCTTCCAGAGAGAGGCAGAAAGAGAAAGCCAGTGGCTGACTATATAAATAAAACTTTGCATTTTTTTTTTTTTTTTGCACAAAATACCTACTGCACAAACAGTTTAAAATTACCTTTGTGTGCCTAACCTTAATTTTCAATGGGTGCATAACTGTATTTTTGCATCATCCTTCCCTTACTATTGAGCATTAGGTTGTTACTCATGTTTTACTTTTATTATTTTTATTTTTATTTTTTATTATACCTTAAGTTCTAGGGTACATGTGCACAACATGCAGGTTTGTTACACATGTATACATGTGCCATGTTGGTGTGCTGCACCCATTAACTCATCATTTACATTAGGTATCTCTCCTAATGCTATCCCTCCTTGCTCCCCCCACCACACAACAGGCCCCAGGATGTGACGTTCCCCTTCCTGTGTCTAAGTGTTCTCATTGTTCAATTTCCACCTATGAGTGAGAACATGCAGTGTTTGGTTTTCTGTTCTTGTGATAGTTTGCAAGAAAGATGGTTTCCAGCTGCATTCATGTTCCTACAAAGGACATGAACTCATCCTTTTTTATGGCTGCATAGTATTCCGTGGTGTATATGTGTCACATTTTCTTAATCCAGTCTATCATTGTTGGACGTTTGGGTTGGTTCCAAGTCTTTGCTATTGTAAACAGTGCTGCAATAGACATACATGTGCATGTGTTTTCACAGAAGCATGATTTATAATCCTTTGGGTATATACCCAGTAATGGGATGGCTGGGTCAAATGATATTTCTAGTTCTAGATCCTTGAGGAATTGCCACACTGTTTCTCACAATGGTTGAACTAGTTTACAGTCCTACCAACAGTGTAAAAGTGTTCCTATTTCTCCACATCCTCTCCAGCACCTGTTGTTTCCTGACTTTTTAATGATCGCCATTCTAACTGGTGTGAGATGGTATCTCATTGTGGTTTTGATTTGCATTTCTCTCATGGCTAGTGACGATGAGCATTTTATCATATGTCTGTTGGCTGCATAAATGTCTTCTTTTGAGAAATGTCTGTTCATATCCTTCAACCACTTTTTGATGGGGTTGTTTTTTTCTTGTAAATTTGTTTGAGTTCTTTGTAGGTTCTGGATATTAGCCCTTTGTCAGATAAGTATATTGCAAAAATTTTCTCCCACTCTGTAGGTTGCCTGTTCACTCCAATGGTAGTTTCTTTTGCTGTGCAGAAGCTCTTTAGTTTAACTAGATCCCATTTGTCAATTTTGACTTTTGTTGCCATTGCTTTTGGTGTTTTAGACATGAAGTCCTTGCCCATGCCTATGTCCTGAATGGTATTAGCTAGGTTTTCTTCTAGGGTTTTTGTGGTTTTAGGTCTAACATTTAAGTCTTTAATCCATCTTGAATTAATTGTTGTATAAGGTGTAAGGAAGGAATCCAGTTTCAGCTTTCTACATATGGCTAGCCAGTTTTCCCAGCACCATTTATTAAATAGGGAATCCTTTCCCCATTTCTTGTTTTTGTCAGGTTTGTCAAAGATCAGATAGTTGTAGATGTGTGGTATTATTTCTGAGGGCTCTGTTCTGTTCCATTGGTCTATATCTCTGTTTTGGTACCAGTACCATTCTGTTTTAGTTACTGTAGCCTTGTAGTATAGTTTGAAGTCAGGGAGCATGATACCTGCAGCTTTGTTTTTTTGGCTTTGGATTGACTTGGCAATATGGGCTCCTTTTTGGTTCCATATGAACTTTAAAGTATTTTTTTCCAATTCTGTGAAGAAAGTCATTGGTAACTTAATGGGGATGGCATTGTATCTATAAATTACCTTGGGCACTATGGCCATTTTCACAGTATTTATTCTTCCTATCCATAAGCAAGGAATGTTCTTCCATTTGTTTGTATTCTCTTTTATTTCGTTGAGCAATGGTTTGTAGTTCTCCTTGAAGAGGTCCTTCACATCCCTTGTAAGTTGGATTCCTAGGTATTTTATTCTCTTTGAAGCAATTGTGAATGGGAGTTCACTCATGATTTGACTCTCTGTTTGTCTGTTATTGGTGTATAAAAATGCTTGTGATTTTTGCACATTGATTTTGTATCCTGAGACTTTGCTGAGGTTGTTTATCAGCTTAAGGAGATTTTGGACTGAGACGATGGGGTTTTCTAGATATACAATCATGTCACCTGCTGGGTTGCATTTATTGATTTGTGTAAGTTGAATGAGCTTGCATCCCAGGGATGAAGCCCACTTGATCATGGTGGATAAGCTTTGTGATGTGCTGCTGGATTCAGTTTGCCAGTATTTTATTGAGGATTTTTGCATCGATGTTCATCAGGGATATTGCTCTAAAATTCTCTTTATTTGTTGTGCCTCTGTCAGGCTTTGGTATCTGGATGATGCTGACCTCATAAAATGAGTTAGAGAGGACTCCCTCTTTTTCTATTGATTGGAATAGTTTCAGAAGGAATGGTACCAGCTCCTCCTTGTACCTTCGGTAGAATTCGGCTGTGAATCCGTCTGGTCCAGGACTTTTTTTGGTTGGTAGGCTGTTTATCATTGCCTCAACTTCAGAGCCTGTTATTGGTCTATTCAGAGATTCAGCTTCTTCCTGGATTAGTCTTGGGCAGGTGTATGTATCCAGGAATTTATCCATTTCTTCTAGATTTTCTAGTTTATTTGTGTAGAGGTGTTTATAGTATTCTCTGATGGTAGATTGTATTTCTGTGGGATCGGTGATAAAAAATATCATTTTTTATTGTGTCTATTTGATTTTTCTCTCTTTTCTTCTTTATTAGTCTTGCTAGCAGTCTATCAATTTTGTTGATCTTTTCAAAACACCACCTTTTGGATTCATGGATTTTTTGAAGGGTTTTTGTGTCTCTATCTCCTTCAGTTCTGCTCTGATCTTAGTTATTTCTTGCCTTTTGCTAGTTTTTGAATGTGTTTGCTCTTGCTTCTCTAGTTCTTTTAATTGTGATGTTAGGGTTTCAATTTTAGATCTTTCCTGCTTTCTCTTGTGAGCATTTAGTACTATAAATTCCCCTCTACACACTGCTTTAAATGTGTCTCAGAGATTCTGGTATGTTGTGTCCTTGTTCTCATTAGTTTCAAAGAAGATCTTTATTTCTGCCTTCATTTCGTTATTTACCCAGTAGTCATTCAGGAGCAGGTTGTTCAGTTTCCATGTGGTTGTGTGGTTTTGAGTGAGTTTCTTAATCCTGAGTTCCAGTTTGATTGCACTGTGGTCTGAGAGACAGTTGCTTAAAATTTCTATTCTTTTACATTTGCCGAGGAGTACTATACTTCCAACTATGTGGTCAATTTTGGAATAAGTGCAGTGTGGTGCTGAGAAAAATGTATATTCTGTTGATTTGGGGTGGAGAGTTCTGTGGATGTCTGCACCCCTTGGTGCAGAGATGAGTTCAGTTCCTGATATCCTTGTCAACTTTCTGTCTCATTGATCTGTGTAATGTTGACAGTGGGGCATTAAAGTCTCCCATTATTATTGTGGGGGAGTCTAAGTCTCTTTCTAAGTCTCTAAAGACTTGCTTTATGAATCTGGGTGCTTCTGTATTGGGTGCATATATATTTAGGATAGTTAGCTCTTCTTGTTGAATTGATCCCTTTACCATTACGTAATGGCCTTCTTTGTCTCTGTTGATCTTTGTTGGTTTAAAATCTGTTTTATCAGAGACTAGAATTGCAACCCCTGCCTTTTTTTTCCCATTTGCTTGGTAGATCTTCCTCCATCCCTTTATTTTGAGCCTATGTGTGTCTCTGCATGTGAGATGGGTTTCCTGAATACAGCACACTGATGGGCCTTGACTCTTTATCCAATTTGCCAGTCTGTGTCTTTTAATTGGAGCATTTAGCCAGTTTACATTTAAGGTTAATATTGTTATGTGTGAATTAAATCCTGACACTATGATGTTAGCTAGTTATTTTGCTCGTTAGTTGATGCAGTTTCTTCCTAGCATCGATGGTCTTTACATTTTGGCATGTTTTTGCAGTGGCTGGTACCAGTTGTTCCTTTCCATGTTTAGTGCTTCCTTCAGGAGCTCTTGTAGGGCAGGCCTGGTGGTGACAAAATCTCTCAGCATTTGCTTGTGTGTAAAGGATTTTATCCTCCTTCACTTATGAGTCTTAGTTTGACTGGATATGAAATTCTGGGTTTAAAATTCTTTGCTTCTAGAATGTTGAATATTGGCCCCCACTCTCTTCTGGCTTGTAGGTTTTCTGCCAAGAGATCCACTGTTCATCTCATGGGCTTCCCTTTGTGGGTAACCCGACCTTTCTCTCTGGCTGCCCTTAACATTTTTTCCTTCATTTCAATCTTGGTGAATCTGACAATTACGTGTCTTGGAGTTGCTCTTCTCGAGGAGTATCTTTGTGGCGTTCTCTGTATTTCCTGAATTTGAATGTTGGTCTGCCTTGCTAGGTTGGGGAAGTTCTCTTGGATAATATCCTGCAGAGTGTTTTCCAACTTGGTTCTATTCTCCCCATCACTTTCAGGTACTCCAATCAGATGTAGATTTGGTCTTTTCACATAGTCCCATATTCCTTGGAGTCTTTGTTTCTTCTTATTCTTTTTTCTCTAAACTTCTCTTGCTTCATTTCATTCATTTTATCTTCCATCTCTGATACCCTTTCTTCCAGTTGATCAAATTGGGTTACTGAAGCTTGTGCATTCATCACGCAGTTCTTGTGCCATGGTTTTCAGCTCCATCCGGTCCTTTAAGGACTTCTCTGCATTGGTTATTCTAGTTAGCCATTCATCTAATCTTTTCTCAAGGTTTTTAACTTCTTTGCCATGCGTTTGAACTTCCTACTTTAGCTCAGAGAAGTTTGACCATCTGAAGCCTTCTTCTCTCAACTCATCAAAGTCATTCTCCGTCCAACTTTGTTCCATTGCTTGTGAAGAGCTGTGTTCCTCTGGAGGAGGAGAGGTGCTCTAATTTTTAGAATTTTCAGTTTTTCTGCTGTTTTTTCCCCATCTTTGTGATTTTATCTACCTTTGGTCTTTGATGATGGTGAGGTACAGATGGGGTTTTGGTGTGGATGTCCTTTCTGTTTGTTAGTTTTCCTTTTAACAGTCAGGACCCTTAGCTGCAGGTCTGTTGAAGTTTGCTGGAGGTCCACTCCAGACCCTGTTTGCCTGGATATCAGCAGGAGAGGCTGCAGAACAGTGAATATTGCTGAACAGAAAATGTTGCTGCCTGATCATTCCTCCGGAAATTTTATCACAGAGGGGTACCCAGCAGTGTGAAGTGTTAGTCTGCCCCTACTGTGGGGTGTCTCCCAGTTAGGCTACTTGGGGGTCAGGGACCCACTTGAGGAGGCAGTCTGTCCGTTCTCAGATCTCAAGCTCCATACTAGGAAAACCACTACTCTCTTCAAAGCTGTCAGACAGTAACATTTAAGTCTGCAGTGGTTTCTGCTGCCTTTTGTTCAGCTATGCCCTGACCCCAGAGGTGAACTCTACAGAGGTAGGCAGGCCTCCTTGAGCTGTGGTGGGCTCCACCCAGTTTGAGCTTCCCCGCCACTTTGTTTACCTACTCAAGCCTCAGCAATGGCGGGTGCCCCTACCCTAGCTTCCCTGTCACCTTGCAGTTCGATCTGAGACTGCTGTGCTAGCAATTAGCAAGGCTCCATGGGCGTGGAACTCTCTGAGCCAGGTGCGGGATATAATCTCCTGGTGTGCCGTTTGCTAAGACCATTGGAAAGTGCAGTATCAGGGTAGGAGTGACCTGATTTTCCAGGTGCCGTCTGTCACTGCTTTGCTTGGCTAGGAAAGGGAATTCCCTGACCCCTTGTGCTTCCTGGGTGAGGCGATGCCTTGCCCTGCTTCAGCTCACGCTCGGTGTTCTGCACCCACTGTCTGACAAGCCCCAGTGAGATGAACCCAGTACCTCAGTTGGAAATGCAGAAATCACCCATCTTCTGTATTGCTCACGCTGGGAGCTGCAGACTGGAGCTGTTCCTATTCAGCCATCTTGGAACTGCGCCCTCATGTTTTACTTTTATAAACCAGGCTCTGGTAAATGTCCTTGCATTCAAATCTTTATTCACATCTCTGATTATTCACTTTAGAAAGGCTCTTACATGTTCAATTACTCTACACAAGGTGAATCTTAATTTTAATACTTTTGATATATATTCCCAAAAGGTAAAGGTTAATGGTTAAAAGAGTATAATTTACATGAAAAGTATCTGAACATGTCCATACCACCACACTATCAGTAGAATTGAATATCATCATTTTTTTTCTTTGCCATCATAACAGGCAAAAGTCACATCACTTTCTTTGTTTTCAATAAACTGTATTTTATTTCTAGTAAGGTTGAATTTTTTTCATAAGTTCAGAAGATTTTTGTATTTATTCTTATGTGAATTACCCATTTATGTCTTTTGTTATTTCATGAATTGTAGCCTCAGTGCTATTCTGACCTCATTGATGAGCTTCATACACATTGCCACATTTATTGCAGACATTTTTCTAACAGTGTTTGGTGATTTCTTACACTGATTTCATGTTTAGAAAATTCTTTCCTACGCTAAACTCATATACATATTTTTCCATGTTTCCTTCTAGTATTTTATGGTTTGGGTTTTGTGTTAACTTTGTAAATGCACTTGTAATTTATTTTGTTGTATGGTTTGATGTAAGAATATTATGTTTTTGCACAAACAACAAATTCATCCAACACCACTTTTTGAATAGCCCATCAGCTCCTCATTGGCTTGAGATGCATTCTTTAATATACATGATATTCTTATATGTACTACATATGAATTATGTACTAGGATTACGAAGAGAGTTTGAATTGCACTTACCAGACCTCCAAATTCCTACACATTCTCTGCTTATCTTTCCAACTTTACCTCCTTTCTCCCTACATTTAGAGCTCACTGGCTTTTTCTTATTCTTAAAAACTAAGCTATTTCTAGCCCCAGTGCTTTCACCAGAGTTTGCTCCTTCTTCCTGGTCTGGTCCTCTCCCAGATTATTAGATGGTTCCTTTCTCTCATTCTGGTGTCTGTTCTAAAATTCACTTCTGTGGGAAGTCTTTTCTGATCACCCAAATGAGAAATATCCCTTAGGTACTCAAGTATTCTCTGTTCTTACGCACAATTTTATTATCTTCATAGCATTTATTACAATCTAACATTTTCTTATTTATTTATTGTTGATCTCTCCCACTAATACATAGGCTCAAAGAGAGGAAACTTGGGAACTTGACTGTCTCGTTCATCATTATAAATATTCTCTGAGCCTAGAACATGCCTGAAATATGGCAGAAAACCAACAAACATCTACTACAATAATAAATAAAGAATTTTAGGAATTTCATCAGTATGTCAGTTTATACTTGTATTAGTAACAGTCTTACTAAATTATTATAAATCTAAAATGCATCTTAGTATTTGGGGGCAAATTCTCCTCATCCTATTTCTTTTCAAAATTACCTTTGTCTATTAGTCCAGATACTATTTAGAATCAGTTTGTCAGATTATCTGTCTCACATATAGCCCTTTTTATGTCCCATCCTGAGGAAAACTCTGGCCCCCAGAGTTTGCCTATGCCCCACACTGACATTAATTAAAACCCATGAATACAGTAAGGTAGAATGGACACTGTCTAGACTGATGGGAATATTGAATTGTTCAGTATTTTCATTAGACCACCTGATGCCCAAACTCACAGAAACTCATGGATTCTTCAATCTGAAAAGATTAACTTGCTTCCTTACCAAATACGAATTTTAGTTCCTTGGCTAGGCATAGCGTCTCATGCCTGTAATCCCAGCACTTTGGGAGGCTGAGGTAGGAAGGCTGAGATTGTTTGAGCCCAGGAGTTCAAGAACAGCCTTGGCAACATGGCAAGACCCTGTCTCTACAAAACATAAAAATATTAGCTGGGCATGGTAGCGCATGCCTGTGGTCCCAGCTACTCAAGAGACTGAGGTAGGAGGATTGCTTGAGCCCAGGAGGAGGTTGTGACTACAGTGAGCCATGTTTATGCCACTGCACTCCAGCCCGAGTGATAGAGTGAGACGATGTCTCAAAAAAAAAAAAAAAAAAAATTGAGACCCACACTGATTTGGCCATAGCATCACATCTCGCACTGGTTTTATTTTTTAAGTATCTATTTCAAAATAATGGATGAAAATAATAAAGCAAAATTTTAAATATTTTTCTACTTTGGAGAATAGACCATTTCATAGTACAAAAGGAAGTGATAATTCAGCAATCTCTAGATGAAGCAGACTGTGGAGAGCAACAGTCTATGTAATTTTGAATGTTAGGATAAAGTTTGTACGTTCACGGCAGTGCCATGGCATTGATTTCAGGGCACTTTAGCTGACAAAACATTCAGGCCTCACTGATTACTCAAAAGCTCTTGAGAATTTTTTCATTGAAAATCACAAATATGCCACAGTAAATCAAAGCTGCCATGATAGAAAAGCTGAACATCCCTGCTATGTGAGGGACTCTTCCAGGAAACCCATTCTTTACCAGAGGAACTGGGCTGAAGCCACTGACTCACTTTGCTAATGCTCATATCAGCATTTGACTTGCATATTTAAAACCTTTCCCTGGGTCTCATTTGATTCTGAAATAAAAATGAAACTTCTTCAGCTTGATGTTAACGGCCACTTGGTGATGAATGCTGCTGTGCTATCGTCTAAACCTACTATATCAGTCTCACTACTTCATGTACATTCTTCACCTCTACCTCATCCTACATTCCATACACTATCCATGAATGTGCTGAGAGAGAGGAAAATTTCTATATACGTTTAAGCTGGCTCAAGAGTAGCTCATAACTTAAATGCAGCATGAGTTGTAATAGTATATGAGTAGAAACACCCATCTTGCCCATCATTAGAAAACTTGCTAAATCAGCTGGGCATGCTGGGCATGGTGGCTCACACCTGTAATCCCAGCACTTTGGGAGGCCAAGGAGGGTGGATCACAAGGTCAGGAGTTTGAGACCAGCCTGGCCAGTACCCCATTTCTACTAAAAATACAAAAATTAGCTGGGCGTGGTGGTGGTGCCTGTATTCCCTACTCAGGATGCTGAGGAAGGAGAACTGCTAGAGCTTGGGAGGCAGAAGTTGCAGTGAGTCAAGATCACGCCACTGCACTCCAGACTGAGCAACAGAGCGAGACTCAGTCTCAAAAAAAAAATTTGTATATATGTATATTTCTATATAAATATATGCATACATACATACACACATATACACTTTGCTATGGAGTGACGACCACAGTAGAATAGAAAGTGCAAGTTATAGACAAGTGTGCAAAATCTGCTACTCTACATCTAAAAAAGAGGAAACACGTGTATTTACATCATTGCTTATATTTTTTAAAAAGTGAAAATCCAATCGTAAAATTTTTTTAATTGATTCTTGTAAGAAGAGAAAGTAAATAGAGCTGAGAGTTAAGAATTAAAGCTAGACTTACTTTGTTGCATAACAGGTAATTAACATTAAAACATGATGTTTTAATAATTATAAAATAACATTTAATGTAAAAATGCATCCTGCAGACATTGAAGATAAAATGAAACATATTAAGCTAACTATGTAATGACAGAGAAAGTAACTATTTCAAGTGACCAGTAGGCACCAATAATTTGACTACACCTTCCTATTGGAATATATACCTCAAGAAAAAAAAGAATTGAAAATAAAAACTATTTTTAATAATCATGTTGCTGACAATAATGTTGATTTTATTCTGAGACTACTGTGAATGTGACTCAGCAAAAAAGTAATTGTTAATATTCTTGAGAGCTGAGGTACCCAGGATGGGAGAAAGAAAATGGATGTAAGATCAACAAAGTAAAATTAAAAGCCTGTAGTCCTGAATATGGATTGGAAGTATCAGTAAAATTCATGATATATTTTGTTTTTTAAAAAAATCATATGCCCTAGTCTTGTCTATTGAAAAGGCATAGAAACAAGGAAGGAATCAGTAGCAAAGAACACTTCTAATACCAAAATTGTGGACCCTGAATACCATTTCCCATTTAAAGAAAAGAGGGCTCCTTAGAGAAGTGGCCAAATACAAGTCTGTGGTAGGATATCTGTAAAATGAACCTGGAACATCTTGTGATCAAGGAATCTATGAAAGGTTTCTAGGGTCATTTCAAGAAGACCCAAGAGTCAATCCGAACAGCCAGCTATTGGCAAAAATTGGAGCAATTTGAGTCCATTGCAATCAGTTAAAACATCCAGCAGTTTTAAAATACGAATTTACAGTATGACTAACAAAAACATTATAGGCAACTTTTGAATGCTAAGGAATCAACTCATTAGACAGAAAACGAATGAAAAAGAAAAAAAAGAAAAGGCAGAGGAAGAGGAAAGGCAAAGAGAAAGTATAAATCCTGCCTTTACCATATGAACTGTACCACAGAGTCATCAAACAGTTCAACAACTTGGGTTCGAATCAGCAAAATTCAAAATATGAAAACCTTGTAAGAAAAACTCCTGAGTTTTTCAACCAAAAAATCAGAAGGAAAAAGATGTGGTAGATGAACTCATTGATGAGACTCAAGTGATGTATCATTTAATCATAAACTATGACCTTATTTGGATCCAGACTCAAACAAACTGTAGAAAACAAAATGAGACAATCTGGGAACACTGAACACTAATGATATTAAGAAATTACTGTTAAAATTTTTAGATTTGATAGTGGTATTGTGATAGTATTTTTAAGGAATATCTTTTGTCTTTTGGATATAATACTTAAATAAGAATGAAATTGTGTGCATAGCATTCGTTTCAAATTAATTGGGATATTGTTTAGTGAATGGAGTATTTAAGAAAGATTGGCTGTGAGATTCTGATTTTTAACCCTTGATAAGCATCCATAGAGGCTTACTATGATATTCCCTATTTTTGTATATGTTTGAAATTTTTCACAATAAAAGTTGCATTTATAAATTAAAAATAATTTCCAAAAAGTTTGTACAGTCGTACAGATAGAACACGGGTATGTCTGTTTCCCCATACCCATACTGACAATGAGTTTATCTTTTATCATTCGTGCCAACTAATAAGAAGTATCAGTTTGTTTGGTGTTTTTCTGTTTTGAATCAGTGTATATCTAGTCCATGATACATTAATAATAAATAACATTAACTTTTTTTACTAATTATAGAAATGTGGCTTACATCTTATTGTTTTTCTGATCTTCCTGACTTTCATCTCAATTTGCTTTGAAGAATTATGCTCACTTCAAAAAATATATTACAAGGAAATATTCTGTAACATGTTCATTGATGTATGCATGAAGATCCTCATCACAGTATTACACATAAAACCAAAAATTGGAAATGACCTAAATGTCCAACTTACATAGGCACAAAAGTAATTACATAGATGTATATTTATTGACAAGAATATTTATAACTCATCAATTTAAAAAAGTTATAAAAAATGTATAACTCCATAAAATATTAAGAGTGATCGTCCCTAGGTGATAAGATTGTCAGTAATTTGAGGTTTTGCTTACTGTGTTTTCTTTTTTTTAAGCAATGAACTCATGTTAGTTTAACAAAGAGTAAAGTTTAAGAAGAGTCATAGTAGAATGGGCATGATGGTTCACGCCTATAATCCCAGCACTTTGGGAGGCCGAGGTGGGCAGATCGCTTAAGGTCAGAAGTTCAAGACCAGCCTGGCCAACATGGTGAAACCGCATCTCTACTAAAAATACAAAAATTAGCTGGGTGTGGTGGCAGGGGCCTGTAATCCCAGTTGCTCAGGTGGCTGAGGTAGGAGAATTGCTTGAACCCAGCAGGCAGAGGTTGCAGTGAGCCAAGATCATACCACTGCACTTCAGTCTGGGCAACAGAGCCAGACTCCATCTCAAAAAAAAAAAAAGAAGAAGAAGAAGAAGAGTCATAATAGACACACACACACACACATACACACACACACACTAGTTCAAAGCCAGAGTCAGTAAATGGCACACCACATGTCAGCCATGTTACTATCAATTACCCTGCACTGTTTATTTTATATTTTTAGCACGGCCTTTCTAACTGGCAAAGCTCCACCTTTGCCAGTTCCGTACATTCATGCATCCACTGATTAATTCAACAAATTCTTGTTTAACACCTCAGTGTGCCAAGCACTGGACGAAGATGTTAGTATTGTAGTGTATGCTGTACCCTGGTCCTTAATGAATTCCATATCTATTAGAAAAATAAAACTTCAGACTATGGAACCCTGCTTGGACTCTCAGGTTTTTCAAGTTATCCTAGCCCTTCCAGAATAGACTGCAAATCAGACTCTCAAAGTCTGTGCCCTCCCTAAAAGTAGCATCATCAAAAGTTGTATTCCTCTTTTGAATAAGTTGTTTGAGTACCTCTCCCTCATTTTTTAATGGTTACATGTCTACTTTTAAAATTTATTTCCATCATATCACTCTGGGTGATTCAGTATGTCTAAAAAATTAATTCAGATAAAATGAAGCCAACAGTTAGTTACCCTTTCCAAATACTTCTTCACTCATATCTATTCAAAAGCCTTAGCCAGGTATGGTGGCACACACCGATAGTTCCAGGTTGGAAGGCTGAGATGGGAGCCCAGGAAGTGAGCTCAGGAGGTGAAGGCTGCAGTGAGCCGAGATGGCACCACTGCACTCCAGCCTGGGTGACAGAGCAAGAGCCTATCTCAAAATAAATAAATAAATAAATAAATAATAAAAAGTCTGTTTAGGCACTGAGCGAAATAAAACAAAGAAAAAGAGCAAAAAATGAAAGAGAAGAAATGGAAGGAGGGAGAACTTATGTTAAAATATTCAAAAGATTTAAATGACTTAATGACTTTATTTATTCAGCTAGCTCTGACTCTCCTCTCCAATTAGGTTTATCAGAAGGGAGGTTATTAGCGTACAAAGAAAAATACAACACAGTTTTATCTCTATTTTACAGACAAGAAGCATAAAGACATACTAATTAGACCTGGCATTTATCCTGGAAATGAGGTCTCACTACCACAGCTTAGGGGAGTGGTTCTACTAGACAAAAAATCAGCCAAAACATTGGGTGATTCTTGTTCTTGTTTCAAATGAGAAGAATATCAAATTCTTCTCATTTGAAGATCAGGTTCTTGTTGTTGTTCCTGTTCATCAAACTCTAAGACCAAGCCTTCTTGCCTACAATAAGTCACTATTTAGAAGGATCAAAACATGCAGAGTACTTCCTCATGACAAACCCTGTGATTTCTTCTCAGTGGGGACCCCTGCACAATCAGAACCTAAATATCAGAGTTCGTACATGAGATAAACTCACTTTGTGTCTTGACTGTAAGAGAAGTCAGTCTTCAAGATAGAGATTCAACGAAAATATATAGTATAAGACACTGGACAATAGACGAATCTGTTTGCATATCTTAAATGTAACTTGAGAAGCAGAATTAAAATATTTTATGCTAAGGAAGCTGCTCACTAATGACTTGCTCTGAGTTGAGCCCCAACATTTCTTCCCTCCGTGATTAGTCATTTGTCACAGTTCTGTAGTTCATTGAGAAGATGAATGGCAAACACCAAATGCAAATTAGGGGCTCCATATGGTCAAAAAATACTACATAGCAGAAAACATAAGCACATTAGTAGAGTTAACCTTGCTGAACATAAGTAATTGGAAACTGTTACTATTACAAGCTCAAATATTGATATGAAAATTAAATAACTGAGTTTTTATCAAAGATTTCTAGATCTGAGAAAATTTATGACACTATTTCCTTAATTATAAGGCTTCTACAAATAGCATGGAAATAAATTATCCTATGTATTAGCAACTAAATGTAATAATTGTCCTATTCAGTGCCAGAATATTTTATTTTCATTTACTCTTCTTAGAAAAGGTAGTGCCCAGTCTTACCTATCTGTAGACTTCAAGCCATAACTAGCCAAAGCTACATGACATAACAGATCTGGAAATTTTGCCAACTATCTGATGATAGATGCACACTGAACTAATCCATTGGCACGAATTCTGACAGGAGTATCAAAGCATTTCACACAGTAGAAAAAATTAGTTCAGAAAAATTTAAAATTCAAGATAAATGAGTACTGGGTTGAACCATACAATACTGCCAATATTTGACCTTTTTTAACCTACAAAAGGCAATTTCATATACTTCAAATGAACTTATAGCATGCATCCTTCCACTTTCTCTTTCTCACCCAGGAAAATATACTGATATGGCATTGTTTATGTTAAGTCAAGAATTCTTAACTCTATGTTCAAGCTATCCAGTATCAATCAAGTGATAATCGCTATCAGAAGGGTAGATGAATCTTGTCAAAAATCCCAGATCTAGATTTCTTTGCTAATATACTGCACCTGCAAGATTTATTTATTAATTTATTCACTATTCATCCAGTAATTACTTTTTGAATATTCACTCAATGAATTATATTGAGTAAGGAGCTGGGTGAATACAGAAGTGTCTCTACATGGAAATATATAAGCTATTTTTTACGTAGAATACACACATAAAATGTATGTATCAAAATCAGATAGTAAAGATAGTAAACGTAAGATGCTATTGGAGAAAATAAAGGAATATTTGGGCTTCAGCACAATAAGAAAGGAACAATCCCATGGGTTAGATTGGTCTGGAAGGCTTCGTTAAAAGTTCAATATTTAGATAGGTAGGCTTTCAATAGACAAAGTGAAAAAAAGATGGCATATCAAATAGAAAGAACCTTGTGATCCAGAGGGAATGTTTATGATATGTATGAATGAAGCAAGGGGTGGTGAGAAAAGAGAAATCTATTAAATAGACCAGTATCAGTGACATAGAAGTTTTACCAAGGGAGAATGAGAGATAAAGTTGGAGAAGAAAGTTAAAATAGAGTGGAGAAAGCAGTCTAAGTAATATAATAGTATTATCTAAGTAATAGGATACTGTTGAATGCTTTGAGCAGAAGCATGACAAGATGGATTGTTCTCGAAAAACTGATCTAGCATCTATGTTTAGGATGAATTGCAGGTAGAGACAATCAGAAGCCAGCTAACAGATGATGTTGCTGCCATAACAAAAAAATAGATACATCTAAAATGTGCTTACTAAATTGCACCCTAAACGTATAAAAGACTATTATGAAGTGAAATAAAAGAATACATAATTTTGGTGTGAATTTAGATTCCATTCACCAAACACTCATTCAGCACTCCTCACTGTTGTGGCACAGTAGCACCTCATTTATTCAATAGAAATGTAATGAGTACTCTGTTCCAGACATTTCTTGGCTCTGGGGATAGAGGATGAAGTAAGCACACACAATCTATGGTCTCAAAGAGCCACATTCCAGTGAGAGAAACAGTAAACAAGAAAAAAGAAGAATATATATTACAATTTGTAATAAGTGTTATAAAGAAAACAAACCAGGTGCAATAATAGAAAATAACGGATCTTCTTCATAAGAACGGTAAGAAAGACTTTGCTAAAGAGATGACTGTTGAGCTAAATACTCAAAGAATTATTAGAGTCCTGGTTCTACCAGTGCAAATATACCAACCATGTTTATTTCAAAGGCACCACAGTTTTTCCTTCCTTTTTTTTCCCCCTCTATGTCAAAACTTGATTCAGCCTATAGGTTGTTACCCTTTGAACTAATGATGGACCCCAATAGTTGTGGGACCGAAAGAGCTGCTAAGGTGGTCATCAACTTGCTAGCAGAGAGGCAACATGGAGATTGTAATTGCTGCCATAAAGCTATACCTTAGTAGTAAATATTTATTGACAGAAAGTCATATTTCTGCCCATGACAGTTCTATTACCACACAGCCATTCAAGGCTGAAAATCTATTTTTGGCAGCTATTTAGCAAAGTCTAGAAAGACAGAGTAACTTGTTATACTCTTACACTCCCAGAGAATTCAAACGTTTGGTTAAATCAGCAGAAAGATTACTCTTGTTGTGTTCACTAAATCTAGGCTCAACTGACCTCAAACCCTTAGGAGACTTGGAAAGCCTTACAAGATTCTGTTTTTCTGTTCCTTCTCTTTCTTCTTTATTAAGGCTTTTAGTATCCATGAAGGTCTCAACTTCCTACCTTGGCCAATAGCCTTGATGACTACTGGAGGAATTCTCATGGCTACCCCCTTTTCAGCACTGGATTCTTCCTGTCTTACGCTCAAGATACTTGAATGTATGAGTAAACTTACCATATAGATGATAAACTCCATAAATATGTGTTAGATTGCTCCTTAATGACCTCCATAGCATTTGACATGCACTTAGTAAGTATTTCTGGGTTGGGGAAGAATGAGCAATGAATGAAGTATTAAAATAAATTTCAGATAAGATTCCTGAAAATGTCTTTCATAGGCAAAAGCAAATCAGACATTTTCTAGATCTGTGATTCTTTTTTTTTTTTTTTTTTTTAATTTATTATTATTAAACTTCAAGTTGTAGGGTACATGTGCACAACGTGCAGGTTTGCTACATATGTATACTTGTGCCATGTTGGTGTGCTGCACCCATCAACTCGTCATTTACATCAGGTATAACTCCCAATGCAATCCCTCCCCCCTCCCCCCTCCCCATGATAGGCCCCGGTGTGTGATGTTCCCCTTCCCGAGTCCAGGTGATCTCATTGTTCAGTTCCCACCTACGAGTGAGAACATGCGGTGTTTGGTTTTCTGTTCTTGTGATAGTTTGCTAAGAATGATGGTTTCCAGCTGCATCCATGTCCCTACAAAGGACACAAACTCATCCTTTTTTATGGCTGCATACTATTCCATGGTGTATATGTGCCACATTTTCTTAATCCAATCTGTCACTGATGGACATTTGGGTTGATTCCAAGTCTTTGCTATTGTGAATAGTGCTGCAATAAACACACGTGTGCATGTGTCCTTATAGCAGCATAATTTATAATCCTTTGGGTATATACCCAGTAATGGGATGGCTGGGTCATATGGTACATCTAGTTCTAGATCCTTGAGGAATCGCCATACTGTTTTCCATAATGTTTGAACTAGTTTACAATCCCACCAACAGTGTAAAAGTGTTCCTATTTCTCCACATCCTCTCCAGCACCTGTTGTTTCCTGACTTTTGAATGATGGCCATTCTAACTGGTGTGAGATGGTATCTCATTGTGGTTTTGATTTGCATTTCTCTGATGGCCAGTGATGATGAGCATTTTTTCATGTGTCTGTTGGCTGTATGAATGTCTTCTTTTGAGAAATGTCTGTTCATATCCGTTGCCCACTTTTGGATGGGGTTGTTTGTTTTTTTCTTGTAAATTTGTTTGAGTTCTTTGTAGGTTCTGGATATTAGTCCTTTGTCAGATGAGTAGATTGCAAAAATTTTCTCCCATTCTGTAGGTTGCCTGCTCACTCTGATGGTAGTTTCTTTTGCTGTGCAGAAGCTCTTTAGTTTGATGAGATCCCATTTGTCAATTTTGGCTTTTGCTGCCGTTGCTTTTGGTGTTTTAGACATGAAGTCTTTGCCCATGCCTATGTCCTGAATGGTACTACCTAGGTTTTCCTCTAGGATTTTTATGGTATTAGGTCTAACATTTAAGTCTCTAATCCATCTTGAATTAATTTTCGTATAAGGAGTAAGGAAAGGATCCAGTTTCAGCTTTCTACTTATGGCTAGCCAATTTTCCCAGCACCATTTATTAAATAGGGAATCCTTTCCCCATTTCTTGTTTCTCTCAGGTTTGTCAAAGATCAGATGGCTGTAGATGTGTGGTATTATTTCTGAGGACTCTGTTCTGTTCCATTGGTCTATATCTCTGTTTTGGTACCAGTACCATGCTGTTTTGGTTACTGTAGCCTTGTAGTATAGTTTGAAGTCAGGTAGCGTGATGCCTCCAGCTTTGTTCTTTTGACTTAGGATTGTCTTGGAGATGCGGGCTCTTTTTTGGTTCCATATGAACTTTAAAACAGTTTTTTCCAATTCTGTGAAGAAGCTCATTGGTAGCTTGATGGGGATGGCATTGAATCTATAAATTACCTTGGGCAGTATGGCCATTTTCACGATATTGATTCTTCCTATCCATGAGCATGGTATGTTCTTCCATTTGTTTGTATTCTCTTTGATTTCACTGAGCAGTGGTTTGTAGTTCTCCTTGAAGAGGTCCTTTACATCCCTTGTAAGTTGGATTCCTAGGTATTTTATTCTCTTTGAAGCAATTGTGAATGGAAGTTCATTCCTGATTTGGCTCTCTGTTTGACTGTCACTGGTGTATAAGAATGCTTGTGATTTTTGCACATTAATTTTGTATCCTGAGACTTTGCTGAAGTTGCTGATCAGCTTAAGGAGATTTTGGGCTGAGACAATGGGGTTTTCTAAATATACAATCATGTCGTCTGCAAACAGGGACAGTTTGACTTCTTCTTTTCCTAACTGAATCCCCTTGATTTCTTTCTCTTGCCTGATTGCCCTAGCCAGAACTTCCAACACTATGTTGAATAGGAGTGGTGAGAGAGGGCATCCCTGTCTTGTGCCAGTTTTCAAAGGGAATTTTTCCAGTTTTTGCCCATTCAGTATGATATTGGCTGTGGGTTTGTCATAAATAGCTCTTATTATTTTGAGGTACGTTCCATCAATACCGAATTTATTGAGCATTTTTAGCATGAAGGGCTGTTGAATTTTGTCAAAAGCCTTTTCTGCATCTATTGAGATAATGATGTGGTTCTTGTCTTTGGTTCTGTTTATATGCTGGATTATGTTTATTGATTTGCGAATGTTGAACCAGCCTTGCATCCCAGGGATGAAGCCCACTTGATCATGGTGGATAAGCTTTTTGATGTGCTGCTGAATCCGGTTTGCCAGTATTTTATTGAGGATTTTTGCATCGATGTTCATCAGGGATATTGGTCTAAAATTCTCTTTTTTTGTTGTGTCTCTGCCAGGCTTTGGTATCAGGATGATGTTGGCCTCATAAAATGAGTTAGGGAGGATTCCCTCTTTTTCTATTGATTGGAATAGTTTCAGAAGGAATGGTACCAGCTCCTCCTTGTACCTCTGGTAGAATTCAGCTGTGAATCCATCTGGTCCTGGACTTTTTTTGGTTGGTAGGCTATTAATTATTGCCTCAATTTCAGAGCCTACTATTGGTCTATTCAGGGATTCAACTTCTTCCTGGTTTAGTCTTGGAAGAGTGTAAGTGTCCAGGAAATTATCCATTTCTTCTAGATTTTCCAGTTTATTTGCATAGAGGTGTTTATAGTATTCTCTGATGGTAGTTTGTATTTCTGTGGGGTCGGTGGTGATATCCCCTTTATCATTTTTAATTGCGTCGATTTGATTCTTCTCTCTTTTCTTCTTTATTAGTCTTGCTAGTGGTCTGTCAATTTTGTTGATCTTTTCAAAAAACCAACTCCTGGATTCATTGATTTTTTGGAGGGTTTTTTGTGTCTCTATCTCCTTCAGTTCTGCTCTGATCTTAGTTATTTCTTGCCTTCTGCTAGCTTTCGAATGTGTTTGCTCTTGCTTCTCTAGTTCTTTTAATTGCGATGTTAGAGTGTCAATTTTAGATCTTTCCTGCTTTCTCTTGTGGGCATTTAGTGCTATAAATTTCCCTCTACACACTGCTTTAAATGTGTCCCAGAGATTCTGGTATGTTGTATCTTTGTTCTCATTGGTTTCAAAGAACATCTTTATTTCTGCCTTCATTTCGTTATGTACCCAGTAGTCATTCAGGAGCAGGTTGTTCAGTTTCCATGTAGTTGAGCGGTTTTGATTGAGTTTCTTAGTCCTGAGTTCTAATTTGATTGCACTGTGGTCTGAGAGACAGTTTGTTATAATTTCTGTTCTTGTACATTTGCTGAGGAGTGCTTTACTTCCGATTACGTGGTCAATTTTGGAGTAAGTACGATGTGGTGCTGAGAAGAATGTATATTCTGTTGATTTGGGGTGGAGAGTTCTATAGATGTCTCTTAGGTCTGCTTGCTGCAGAGATGAGTTCAATTCCTGGATATCCTTGTTAACTTTCTGTCTCGTTGATCTGTCTAATGTTGACAGTGGAGTGCCGAAGTCTCCCATCATTATTGTATGGGAGTCTAAGTCTCTTTGTAAGTCTCTAAGGACTTGCTTTATGAATCTGGGTGCTCCTGTATTGGGTGCATATATATTTAGGATAGTTAGCTCTTCCTGTTGAATTGATCCCTTTACCATTATGTAATGGCCTTCTTTGTCTCTTTTGATCTTTGATGGTTTAAAGTCTGTTTTATCAGAGACTAGTATTGCAACCCCCGCTTTTTTGTGTTCTCCATTTGCTTGGTAAATCTTCCTCCATCCCTTTATTTTGAGCCTATGTATGTCTCTGCGTGTGAGATGGGTCTCCTGAATACAGCAGACTGATGGGTCTTGACTCTTTATCCAGTTTGCCAGTCTGTGTCTTTTAATTGGAGCATTTAGTCCATTTACATTTAAGGTTACGATTGTTATGTGTGAACTTGATCCTGCCATTATGATATTAACTGGTTATTTTGCTCGTTAGTTGATGCAGTTTCTTCCTAGCCTTGATGGTCTTTACATTTTGGCATGTTTTTGCAATGGCTGGTACCGGTTGTTCCTTTCCATGTTTAGTGCTTCCTTCAGGGTCTCTTGTAAGGCAGGCCTAGTGGTGACAAAATCTCTAAGCATTTGCTTATCTGTAAAGGATTTTATTTCTCCTTCACTTATGAAACTTAGTTTGGCTGGATATAAAATTCTGGGTTTAAAATTCTTTCCTTTAAGAATGTTGAATATTGGCCCCCACTCTCTTCTGGCTTGAAGAGTTTCTGCCGAGAGATCTGCTGTTAGTCTGATGGGCTTCCCTTTGTGGGTAACCCGACCTTTCTCTCTGGCTGCCCTTAAGATTTTTTCCTTCATTTCAACTTTGGTGAATCTGGCAATTATGTGTCTTGGAGTTGCTCTTCTCGAGGAGTATCTTTGTGGTGTTCTCTGTATTTCCTGGATTTGAATGTTGGCCTGCCCTACTAGGTTGGGGAAGTTCTCCTGGATGATATCCTGAAGAGTGTTTTCCAACTTGGTTCCATTTTCCCCGTCACTTTCAGGCACCCCAATCAGACGTAGATTTGGTCTTTTTACATAATCCCATACTTCTTGCAGGCTTTGTTCATTTCTTTTTCTTCTTTTTTCTTTTGGTTTCTCTTCTCGCTTCATTTCATTCATTTGATCCTCCATCGCTGACATTCTTTCTTCCAGTTGATCGAGACGGTTACTGAAGCTTGTGCATTTGTCACGTATTTCTCGTGCCATGGTTTTTGTCTCTTTCATTTCGTTTGTGAGCTTCTCTGCATTAATTACTCTAGCCATCAATTCTTCCACTTTTTTTTCAAGATTTTTAGTTTCTTTGCGCTGGGTACGTAATTCCTCCTTTAGCTCTGAGAAATTTGATGGACTGAAGCCTTCTTCTCTCATCTCGTCGAAGTCATTCTCCGTCCAGCTTTGATCCGTTGCTGGCGATGAGCTACGCTCCTTTGCCGGGGGAGATGCGCTCTTATTTTTTGAATTTCCAGCTTTTCTGCCCTGCTTTTTCCCCATCTTTGTGGTTTTATCTGCCTCTGGTCTTTGATGATGGTGATGTACTGATGGGGTTTTGGTGTAGGTGTCCTTCCTGTTTGATAGTTTTCCTTCTAACAGTCAGGATCCTCAGCTGTAGGTTGTAGCTGTAGGAGATTGCTTGAGGTCCACTCCAGACCCTGTTTGCCTGGGTATCAGCAGCAGAGGCTGCAGAAGATAGAATATTTCTGAACAGCGAGTGTACCTGTCTGATTCTTGCTTTGGAAGCTTCCTCTCAGGGGTGTACTCCACCCTGTGAGGTGTGGGGTGTCAGACTGCCCCTAGTGGGGGATGTCTCCCAGTTAGGCTACTCAGGGGTCAGGGACCCACTTGAGCAGGGAGTCTGTCCCTTCTCAGATCTCAACCTCCGTGTTGGGAGATCCACTGCTCTCTTCAAAGCTGTCAGACAGAGTCGTTTGCGTCTGCAGAGCTGCTGCGTTTGTTATTATTTACTCTGCCCTGTCCCCAGAGGTGGAGTCTACAGAGACAGGCAGGTTTCCTTGAGCTGCTGTGAGCTCCACCCAGTTCGAGCTTCCCAGCAGCTTTGTTTACCTACTTAAGCCTCAGCAATGGCGGGCGCCCCTCCCCCAGCCTCGCTGCTGCCTTGCCGGTAGATCACAGACTGCTGTGCTAGCAATGAGGGAGGCTCCGTGGGTGTGGGACACTCCCGGCCAGGTGTGGGATATGTTCTCCTGGTGTGCCTGTCTGCTTAAAGCGCAGTATTGGGGTGGGAGTTACCCGATTTTCCAGGTGTTGTGTGTCTCAGTTCCCCTGGCTAGGAAAAGGGATTCCCTTCCCCCTTGCGCTTTCCAGGTGAGGCAATGCCTCGCCCTGCTTCAGCTCTCGCTGGTCGGGCTGCAGCAGCTGACCAGCACCGATCGTCTGGCACTCCCCAGTGAGATGAACCCAGTACCTCAGTTGAAAATGCAGAAATCGCCGGTCTTCTGTGTCGCTCGCGCTGGGAGTTGGAGACTGGAGCTGTTCCTATTCGGCCATCTTGCTCCGCCCCCCCGATCTGTGATTCTTAAACCTAGTTGTACATCAGAATCACTTGATAGTTTATTCAAAACGCAAATCCCTGGGCTCCATTTTCCCAGCCCCTCATCACCCAAGAATCTGAGCAGATCTGGATTAGGTTTAAGAAACTTTCATTTTAAAACATCTTCCCAGGTATTTCTAATCCAGTAATTTCATTAACAAAAACCAAAGAGCGCACCAACAGAATGTGGACCTATTATGAAAAGCTTTAGAGGCTTACAAAGAAATATGTTCTACATTATCTGTGACATTTTTAAAAGTTGTTATAAACATGAGATCTAAATAGCCAGAAGAAAAAGAATCTGAATTGAAGTTTAGCTTTCTAAAAAGCTAACAAAGTTAACATTTTTATTCAATAATTCTTATTTTTATCATGTACCATTATTGAAGTAGAATTAAACATTTTAAATGAAGTTTCTGCTTCTTTGGGTATGGCACATTAGGTATTCCAAATGTCTTCTGCATGATAAAACAACTAGATCCTGAGTAAAATCTTTTTATTACATTGCTGGGATAGGAATCTTTAATAAGAAGGAAAATCTCTGCTGACGCCAGAGTGATGAACAGTAAGTGCGTCCAAAAGGCATGAGCTTCTCTCAGGGAAAAAAAATAAAACAAAACCATATATATATATATATGTGTGTGTGTGTGTGTGTGTGTGTGTGTGTATGTATATATATATGTATATATATATATATCAGATGTGATGGGGAGGCCACGCCTTGACCCAGTAGCAAGGTAGAAAAACTGAATATGAAACTCACATATTAAGCCAAGGACCCAAGATTTGGAATAGAGTGATCACTGCTCAGTAGCACTCTCTGGTTTTTAAGAAAATTTTCAGCAAAAACAATTTCTCATTGCAGGAAGAAACTCTCAATTTAGACTTCAAGTTTACTACAGATTAATGGCAACCAAATTTGCGTTAACAATCAAAGATCAAGAATTACACGAGGAAATAAACCAAAATTGGTGAGAATCATCAGAAACAATAAAAAATAGACCACTAAGGACTTCAGATATTGAAATCAGAATATGAAATATTATAAACATGTATGAAATGTTTAAAGAAACAAAAATAAAATATCAAAAAAATAAGTCCAGGCTGGTGTGATGGCTTATTCCTTTAATCCCAGTGCTTTGGGCAGTCAAGGTGGGAGAATCACTTGAGTCCAGGAGTTCAAGATCAGCTTGGGCAAGAGCAAAGCACTGTCTCTACAATAAAAAAATTTTAAAAAAATAAATCTGGCATAGTGAAGCATGCCTGTAGTCCTAACTACTGGGGAGAGTGAGGTGGGAGGATCACTTTAGCCTGGGAGTTCGAGTTTACAGTGAACTATGATTGTGTCACTCTACTCCAGCTGTGATGACAGAGGAAGACTGTCTCTAAAAAGTAAGTAAATAAATAAAAACAAGCACCAGAAATATTTTGCAAAAATAATGAAAATATAATTGTGAAATAAAAATTTAGAGGATTTTCACAGCAGATTAGAAACAGTTGATGAAATAATTGAAATAAATAAATTGCTTAGCCTGCAATACAGAGAGAAAAAAAATGGAAATTATAGAGGAGAGGTTAAAGGAAGAATAATAAGGTCTAAAATCACCAGCCCAGGTGATGGTTTTAGAAATATTAAAATATGTCTAATTAGAATCCAAAAGAAAAGAATGAAAGAATGAACAGAAAAAAATATTTCAAGTGATAAGATTTGAAGTTTCTGCATCTGTTAATGAGGAGCTAGATAATTTGAACTAACTCTTCCACTGAAAACAATTTAAACATTAAAAAATGTATATTCTTAGAAGAACTTCTAAATCACATCAAGGAGTTAACAAGAGAGTGAGAAATTACTGAACTGAGATCCAAAATAAGACATGAATCTAGACAAGTGAGTCTAATCAGCAGGTCCACTTTCGCATTGAGAGAGTTTGCTGATCCGGGCAAGGTGGCTGGGAGACCGAAGTATATCTCGACACAGAAACTTTGAGTTTCCTAAGGCAAGGATGTGAATATAAGTAACTTATTGAGAGATAATCCTAGAAAACACAATTAGGGTAGTGAGGAAGTTAGTTTGGAAAAAAATATCAACAAATAATGATATTATTAAGCAAGTTCCCACTGTAGGTAACTAAAGGTCATTCGTACTATGAAACTTTGGGAAGTAGTGTAGAGCACGTGACTAAAATCCATTTCATCCTAGAAGAAAGGGAGTTGGAATATTTATCCACCAACTTTCACCAGTCATTGCTTTAATGTTACTCCAAGGAAAGTTTTTATTTTCTGGCATTGCTAACTTGTCATGTATGTGAAGAGAGGGAGCGCTGGCTACTGCAGAAAGCCCTGAGGCAAAGATATGCAGATTCTGGTAGTCAATAGACTGGTATATAAAATATAATAGTAAAGCCCAAGGAGTTATGGGTAAAATAACTCAAGTATCTGCTTTAGGTGACCTCACGAAGGTACAGAGAAAAGTCCAAGCCCAAGACAGACAGCATATAGGGACCTTACTAAAATATCCTTTACTTTGTGCTAGCATCTGGAAGGAATTAATGCTAAAAGTAACAGTGAGGAAAATAAAAATAAAAATCCGCATTGGACAAAAGGAATTCAATTTTAGAACTAAAGTTACTTCTACACATAAATTTTAAAATATGACTTTTAGGAAACAATAAAATAATGTGTGAACAGGAGATAGACATCATGAGGAAGAACTGGGAAGACAACAGACAACAGAAATAGACTCACAAGACTTCAGGTAATGGAATTACAGACACGAGCCAGCTATGTTTATTATAGTCAAGGAAATAAAAGCCAAGAATTACTATTTTAATAGGAAACCAGAAACCATAAAAGTTGCCATACTAGAACCTTGAAAAATAAATGGAAATAAATTTTACACATATAAATTTATATGAATAAAAATATAAATCTAGAATTTAGAACTCAATGGATACGTTTAAGACCAGATTAAACAAAGGTGAAAACAGAATCAATGAACTGAAAAATATGTAAAAGAAAAAAGTCAGAATCAAGCATGAAGCAACAAAATGCGGGTGAATCACCTGAGGTCAGGAGTTCAAGATGAGCCTGGCCAACATGGTGAAAACCTGTCTCTACTAAAAATACAAAAATTTACCAGGCGTGGTAGCAGGTGCCTGTAATCCCAGCTATTTGGGAGGCTGAGGCAGGAGAATTGCGTGAACCCCGGAGGTGGAGGTTGCAGTGAGCCAAGACCACACAATTGCACTCCAACCTGGGCGACAAGAGCAAAATTCCACCTCAAAAAACATGTGAAAAATAACTCAATATATTTTTTTCAGTTAGAGACATGGAGAACATGATGAGAAGACCTCACATACATATAATTGGAGTCCTGAAAGAAAAGGAGAGAACAGACAGATACTATTAAAAGAAGTAAGTTCTGTGAATTTTACAGAACTGAAGAAATACATCGTTACATATTCAAGATAAATAGAAGCTAAATAGAATAAATAAAAAGAAAAGGACATAATTAAATCAGAGTGGCTAGAAAAAAAAAGAAAAATCTTTGAATGAGACCAAAAAAATGATTACTATCTACAAAGAAGTAAAATATAAACCAGGGGCTAACATCTCAACAGCATACTGCTTGAATGATTTCTTCAATGTAGTGAAGTAAAATGATTGACAACCTAAAATGTTCTACCAAGTGAATGTATACTTTAAACATGGAAGCAAAACAAAGACATTTTTCGAACAAAGAACTGATAGTTCACCACCAGAAGACTTACAAAGTAAGACAATTACCAAGGGTGATTTC
The DNA here is from genome assembly GCF_047675955.1 of Chlorocebus sabaeus. Classification (NCBI taxonomy): domain Eukaryota; kingdom Metazoa; phylum Chordata; class Mammalia; order Primates; family Cercopithecidae; genus Chlorocebus; species Chlorocebus sabaeus. The sequence goes on along the minus strand of NC_132926.1, from coordinate 36,566,569 downwards.
AGGCAGAAGAATACTCATTACAAATGAAAAATTAGAGATGCAGAAAAAAGTAGAGGGAAAAAAGATAAATATACAGGAATGCCTAAATAAATATTGACTTTATAAAATAATAATAATACTGACTTGAGGTTTTACATATACATACCCCCCCACACACACTTACACACACACGTTAGCATTTAATTTGGGAGGGGGTAAATATGCACAGTATTCTGAGGTGGACTGATTTTAGGAAGAGAATAAAAGTGTCAATTATTAAAATACTTTCATAAGTGAAGAATACAAGTTATAATTTCTAGGATAAACTTTAAAAAATAGACGAAGACTAAGTAACTTTTGGTGTGCTCAAGGAATATAAAAAGAATGATTAAACAGAATAGTCAATCTAGAAAAAGAAATGAGAGAAAAGATGATATATAGCAGGTGAGAAAAAATTAAAAATACTAATAAGACAGATTTCAGATATCAGTAATGACACTATATAGAAATATCTACTTTTTTTAGTAGTTAGGTCAGATTTTTAAATTATATTTATTTTTTCTCTTTATTATTATTTTTAACTTTTAGGTTCAGGGGTACACGTGCAGGTTTGTAATTAGGTAAATTGTGTGTCACGAGGGTCTGGTGTACAGATTATTTTATCACCCAGGCAATAAGCATACCCAATAGATAGTGTTTTTACTTACTCCCTCCTTCCACCCTCCACCCTCAAGTAGGCCCTAGTGTCTGTTTTTCCTTTCTGTGTGTCCATGGGTACTCAAGGTTTAGCTTCCACTCATAAGTGAGAATATGTAGTGCTTGGTTTTCTGTCTATGCATTAGTTCGCTTAGGATAATGGCCTCCAGCTGTAAAGGATATGATCGTGTTCTTTCTTATGGCTGTGTAGTATTTCATGGGGTATATATGCCACACTTTCTTTATCCAGTCTACCATTGATACCCATTTGGGTTGATTCCATGTCTTTGCCATTGTGAATAGTGCTGCAATGAACATAGACGTGCATATGTCTTTATGGTAGAATAATTTATATTCCCTTAGGTATATTCACAATAATGAAATTGCTGGGTCAAATGGTAGTTCTAAGTTCTTTGAGAAATCACCACACTACTTTTCACAAGGGCTGAACTAATTTACATTCCTACCAGGAGTGTATAAGCATTCTCTTATCTCCACAACCTCACCAGAATCTGGTTTTTTTTTTTTTTTTTTTTTCACCTTTTTGTAATAGCTATTCTACCTGGTGGGAGATGGTATCTCATTGTGGTTTTGATTTATATTTCCCTAATAATTAAGGATGTTGGACATATTTTAATACACTTGTTGGCTCTCTCTCTCTCTCTATATATATATATATAGTTTTGAATATATATATTCTTTTGAATGTATATATTCTTTTTGAAAAAATATATATATATTCTTTTGAAAAGTGTCTGTTCACGGTCCTTTGCCCACTTTTTAATGGGGTTGTTTGGTTTTTGCTTGTTAATTTATTTAAGCTTTAAAGGGATTCTGGATATTTGACCTTTGTTGGGTGCATAGTTTATAAATATTTTCTCCCATTTTATGGGTTGTCTGTTTACACTGTTGAGTTTCTTTTGTCCTTTCATTTAATTAGGAGCCCTTTCATTTAATCAGAAGCCTTTTCATTTAATTAGGTCTTATTTGTCAATTTTTGTTTTTGTTGCTCTTGCTTTTGATGTCTTCCTCATAAAATATTTTCCAGGTCCTATGGTCAGAATGGTATTTCCTAGGATATCTTCCAGGGTTTTTACATCTTTAGGTTTTACATCTACGTCTTTAACCCATTTGATTTAATTTTTGTATATGGTGTAAGGCAGGGGTCAGGCAACAATCTTCTGCATATGGCTAAGCACTTATCCCAGCACCATTTATTAAATAGGGAGTTGTTTCCTCATTGTTTGTTCTTGTCAACTTTGTCAAAGATCAGATGGTTGTAGGCATGCAGCTTTATCTCTGGACTCTGTATTCTGTTCCATTGGTCTATGTGTCTGTTTTTGTAGCAGTAGCATGCTGTTGTGGTTTCTGTAGGCTTGTAGTTTAGTTTGAAGTTGGGTAACATGATGGCTCTAGCTTTGTTATTTTTGCTTAGGATTGCCTTGGCTATTCAAGTTCTTTTATGGTTCTATATGAATTTTAAAATACTCTTTTCTAATTAATTGAAGAACATCATTGATAGTTTAATAGGAATAGCATTGAATCTGTACTTTGCTTTGAGCGGGATGGCCATTTTAAAAATATTAATTCTTCCTATCCATGAGTATGGAATGCCTTTCCATTTGTTTGTGTCATCTCTGATTTCTTTCAGCAGTTTCTTAATAATTCTCATTTCAGAGATATTTTACCTCCTTGGTTAGCTGTATTCCTAGGTATTTTATTCCTTTTGTGGCTATTACTAATGGGATTGCATTTTTGCTGTGGCCCTCAGCTTGGAGATTGTTGATATGTACAAATGCTACTGATTTTTGAACATTGTTTTCATATCCTAAAATTTTGCTGAAATTATTTGTCAGGTTTAGGAGCTTTAGGGTCAAGACTACGGGGTTGTCTAGGTATAGAATCATATCATCTACAAACAGAGATAGTGTGACATCCTCTCTTCCTATCTGGATGCCTTTTATCTCTTTCTCTTGCCTGATTGCTCTGGCTAGGATTTCCAGTCCTATGTTGAATACAAGTGGTGAGAATGTGAATCCTTGTCTTGTTCCAGTTTTCAGGGGGAATGCTTCCAACTTTTACCTATTCAGTATGATATTGGCTGTGGGTTTGTCATGGATGGCTCTTATTATTTTGAGGTATATTCCTTCAGTGCCTAGTCTGTTGAAGGTTTTTCACATGAAGGGATGTTCAATTTTAAAGAAAGACTTTTCTGCCTCTATTGAGATGATGATGTGTTTTTTTATTTTAGTTCTGTTTACGTGATTCATCATATTTATTGATATATATATTTTGAACTAACTTTGCATCCCATGGATAAAGCCTACTTGATCATGGTGGATTAACTTTTTGATGTGCTGCTGGATTCAGTTTGCTAGTATTTTGGTGAGAATTTTTGCATCGATGTTCATCAAGGATATTGGCCTGAATTTTTCTTTGTTTATTGTGTATTAGCCAGGTTTTGCTATCAGGATGATGCTGGCCTTATGGAATTAGTTGGTGAGAAGTCTCTCCTTCTCAATTTTTTTTGGAATAGCTTTAGAAGGAATTTTACCGGCCCTCCTTTTACATCTGGTAGAATTTGGCTTTGAATGTGTCCTGTGCTGTGCTTTTTCTGGTTGGTAGACTTTTTATTACTGATCCAATTTTGGAACTCATTAGTGGTCTTTTCAGGGATTCAGTTTCTACCTGGATCAATCTTGGGAGATCGTATGCTTCCAGGAATGTACCATTTCTTCTAGGTTTTCTAGTTTGTGTGCAATAGAGACGTTTGTAGTAATCACTGAGAGACTTTTGTATTTCTGCAGGGTCAGTGATAATGTAACCTTTGTCATTTCTGACAGTGTTTATTTGGATCTTCTCTCTTTTTTACTTTATTAGACTAGATAGCAGCCTATCAATCTTATTTATTCTTTCAAAGTACAAAATCCTGGATTGATCTTTTGCATGATTTTTGTGTGTGTCTCAATTTCCTCCAGTCCAGCTCTTATTTTTGTTATTTCTTGTCTTCTGCTAACTTTGAGGTGGATTTGCACTTGTTTCTCTCGTTACCCTAGGTGTGATTTAGATTGCTAATCTGAGATCTTTCTAACTTTTTGATGTGGGCTTTTAGTGCTATAAACTTTGCTCTTACCTCCGCTTTAGCTGTGTCCCAGAGATTCTGGTATGTTGTATCTTTGTTCTCATTAACTTCAAATAATTTATTGATTTCTGCTTTAATTTTATTGTTTATCTAAAAGTCATTCAGGAACAGGTTGTTTAATTTCATGTAATTATATGGTTTTGAGCATTTTTTAGTATTGATTTCTATTTTTATTGCACTGTTGACCAAGAGTGTGTTTGATATGTTTTGGGGTTTTTTGAATTTGCTGAGGGTTGTTTTATTGCTTATTGTGTGATCAGTTTTAGAGTATATGCCACACGCAGATGGGAAGAATGTATATTCTGATGATTTAAGGTAGAGAATTATGTCTATGTCTGTTAGACCCATTTGGTCAAGTGTCAAGTTCAGGTCCTGAATATATTTGTTAGTTTTCTGCTTCGATGATTTGTCTAATACTGTCAGTGGGGTATTGAAGTCCCACATTATTATTATGTGGCTATTTAAGTCTTTTCAAAGGTGTCTAAGAACTTGCTTTGTGAATCCAGGTGCTCCCCTGTGTTGGGTGTATATGTATTCAGAATCGTTAGGTCTTCTTGTTGAACTGAACACTTTACCATTATGTAATGCCCTGCTTTGTCTTTTTCAATCATTATTGATTTAAAGCCTGTTTGTTTGTTTGTTTTTTCCCTGAAATTAAAGTAGTAACCCCTGCTTTGTTCTGTTTCCTAATTGCTTGGTAGATTTTTCTCCACCTCTTTACTTTGAGCCTATGCTCATCATTGCATGTGAAGTGAGTCACTTAGAGACAGCATACAATTGAGTCTTGCTTCTTTATCCAATTTGCCACTCTGTGCCTTTTAATTGCTCATTAACATTCAAGATTAATATTGATTTGTGTGGATTTGATCCTGTCATCATGTTGTTAGCTGGTTATTATGCAGACTTGATTGTGTGGTTGCTTTATAATGTCAATGGTCTCTCTGTACTTAAGTGTGTCTTTGTGGTGGTTGGTAACAGTCTTTCCTCTCCATATTTAGCACTCGCTTAAGGATCTCTTGTAAGACAGATAATGCTGGTCTGGTGGAATGAATTCTCTTAGCATTTGCTTGTCTGAAAAGGATCTTATTTCTCCTGCATTTATGAAGTTTAGTTTGGCTAGATATGAAATTCTTGGTTGGAATTTCTTTTCCTTAAGAATGCTGAATATAGGCACACAATCTCTTCTGAGTTTAGGGTTTCAGCTGAAATGTCTGCTGTTAGCCTGATGAGATTCCCTTTGTAGGTGATCTGCCCATCTCTCTAGCTCCCTTTAATATTTTTTCTTTCATATCAGCCTTGGAGAATCTGATGACAATGTGTCTTGGGGATGGTCATCTTGTATAGTATTTCACAGGGATTATCTGTATTTCCTGAATTTGAATGTTGGCCTCTCTGGTGAGGTTAGGGAAGTTTTCAAGGATGATATCCTGAAATAAGTTTTTCAAATTGCTTGATTTCTCTTCTTCTCTTTCAGGGACATCAATGAGTCATAGATTTGGTCTCTTTACATAATCTCATATTTATCCAAGGTTTTGTTCATTCTTCTTTATTTATTCATTCTTCTTTATTGTTTTCTCTTTATTTTTGTCTAACTGAGTTATTCTGGAGAACTGATCTTCAAGCTCTGAGATTCTCTCCTCAGCTTGGTCAATTCTGTTGTTAATACTTGCAATTCTATTATGAAATTCTTGAAATGAGTTTTTCAGCTCTATCAGTTCATTTTGTTTCTTTCCTAAAATGGTCATTTCATCTTTTATCTCCCGTGTCCTTTTGTTTTCTTCCTTAGAGTCTTTACTTTGGGTTTTTACTTTCTCCTGAATGTCGATGATATTCATTCTTATCCATATTCTGAATTGTATTTCTGACAATTCAAGCATTTCAGACTGGTTAAGAACCATTGCTGGGGGACTAGTGTGGTTGTTTGGAGATAAGATAATATTCTCTGGCCTTTTGAGTTGCCTAAGTTCCTGTGCTGGTTCTTTCTCCTCTAGTCTGCTCCTGGGTCTTGGAGGAACCCCTGCTGGTTACTGTCTGTGTACCTTCATTTCTTTTGTTGGATGTTCTGGTCCATGGGTCTCCCTTAAGCAGGGGCAGCAGTTGGCAGAGAAGCCATATTCTTGCCAGGTCAGCCCTAATCTGTTGTCTGAGTGCTTCCTGGGGGAACATGGAGTTGCACCTGCCTGCTGAGTTTAGGCATAAGTGGGACTGCTGGGCTGGAAGCTCTAGCAGCTGTGTATGTTTGCCTACTAGAGGAGGTGCGCAGTGGGGTCACCCACCTTGCCATCCAAGTGCTTCCCAGGAGAACAGGAGGCTGTGCCCACCAGCTGAGTTCACACAGAAGTGGAACCACTGGGCTAGGAACTCTAGCAGGCATTTCCTGCCTGGCTACCAGTGGCAGGGGTGAATGAGGCCACCCACCTGCAGTCCAGGTGCTTCCCTGGACAACAGGAGGCTGCAGCCACCTGAGGAGTTCAGACAAAGTGAAATCACTGGTCTGGAGCTAGCACTGGACCTTGTCTGGTGAAGGAGAATGGAGCAATCTAACTGCTCCCAGGAACCACAACTGCAGCCTCTATTAAGGTTATGGTGTTGGTGCTGGTCTGCTCCAGATACCAAGACTTATATAGAGGTCCTGCTAGATTGGAGAGATGACCCTGTAAAATGCCCAGGTAGCTGTCTGCCTCATAGAGAAGTGCAGTGATGGGGTGTAGGGGGATCCAAGGAAATTCTCTCATTCACAGTCTTGCACGTGTCTCTGTGGAGGGTGTGAATCCCCTGGGGGGCTCTCACTCACACCCTTTCCCATGTTGGAGAGGTTCTACTGACTCCACACTGAGCCCAGACAGGCTAGTGCCCAGCTTTGCTCCTCCCTGCTTTCTGTGTCCCCCTGCTTCCTTGATGGATCCTGACATGGTTTCTTGGATAATCTGCCCACAGGGTTAGTGTTCACTAGCCCCTTTGTTTCCTCTCTGTGAGAGCAGTGCTCATGAGCTGATTCTAGTCTACCACCTTGACCCACCCCCTGGAAATACCTTCAGGTTAAGAGAAAAGATCATCATTCTCTATTAAAAAAAAAAAATAAGATAATTCAAAATAAGTATGTAGAACACAAGGACACAGGACACAGTCTGAAGCAGAGCCACCTAGTAAATCCATAGGCTTATGGGAGATACTGACTAATTGTTGGTTGCCATTGAAATTTTGCCTTCTTGTTATACACCAAAATCTGGTTGAGACAGAAATTAGTACCTAGATGTAAAGTGCTGCCATGATGTAATACTGGCTTTGAGATTGAGTGGCAGGTGTAGAAAAACAACTGTAAAATCTATTCAGCCTCTAAGACAAGTATTTTCTCCTACATTCTCTTCGAAAGTGGCCAAATCAGAACAGAAGGATCTTGTTTAAGGTGATAAGGGTTAACTACAAAAATATAGAGAAAATATCAAAGTTAATGAAAACAGGTCAAAATTCTTCTTTATGAAATCAGGAAGAGATAAGAAACCCACTCTCATCTAATGTATTTAGCAGTGAACGAAAGACCTTAGAAGCTCTAAGACAAAAGAAGCTCTAACAGCTGTGTATGTCTGGCTACTAGAGGAGGTCCTCAGTGGGGTCACCCACCTTGCCATCCAAGTGCTTCCCAGGAGAACAGGAGGCTGTGCCCACCAGCTGAGTTCACACAGAAGTGGAACCACTGGGCTAGGAACTCTGGCAGGCATTTCCTGCCTGGCTACCAGTGACAGGGGTGAATGAGGCCACCCACCTGCAGTCCAGGTGCTTCCCTGGACAACTACAGTAAACAAAATAAATATATTCATTTATATAATATATTTATATGTATTATATAAATATATATTAAATAAATATTAATATATGTAATATGAAATATATAGAGAGAGAAGAATTATAAATGAAGAAGTAAAATGGTCATTAAATTTCTGGCAGATAATGTTTCTGTACAGTGAAGATCCAAAGACTATACCAATAAATTATTAGATCCAAAGACTTTACAGGTAAATTATTAGAATTGAGAAACGAATTTAGCAAGGTCCATTTTTTTTTTTTTTTTTTTTTGATATGGGGTCTCGTTCTGTTGCCCAGGCTGGAGTGCAGTGGCACAATCTTGGCTCACTTCAACCTCCTCCTCCCAGGTTCAAGTGATTCTCCTGCCTCACCCTCCTAAGTAGCTGGGATTACAGGCATACACCAACACAATTGGCTAATTTTTGTATTTTTAGGGAAGACAGGGTTTGACCTCAAGTGATCTGCTTGCCTTAGCCTTCCAAAGTCCTGGGATTATAGGCATAAGCCACTGCAATCAGCCTCAATTTTTAAAAATTACTTGCAATACCATAAACCATCAACCAATAGAAAATAAAAAATGTTTCTAATATGCCCTTCATAATAGATACAAAATTACCAATACATACGATAAATCTAGCAAAATGGGTATAACCCTACTCAAAACAAAAACATTGCATTATTGGATTAAATTAAACAATACTTAATTAAGTGAAAGTATATACCATTATCAGATACACGAAGACACAACTTTTTTAAAATTAATTTTCCACTAGTTGATCTATAACTTCAAAACAATCCCTATCAAAATCCCCGCAGATATTTTTTGCTTGTTTGATTGTTCGTTGTGGTAAATGAAATACTAATCCTAACATGTATGTGAAATTGCAATAGGCCAAAAATAGCCAAAACATACTTGAAGAATAGTAAAATATAGTAGATCTAGCTCTATGAAAAACTAAGACTTATTTAAAAGCTACAGTTTATTACAAAAATGTCATATTGGTATAAACATTGACAAATAGACCAATGGAACAGCTCAGAGAAAAACAGACCCATAAACAAATGACACTTTGTACCTAAGATGAGAATGCAGAGCAGTGTGAAAACCAGGAGTTTTACGAACTTGTATTAGGACAATTGGACATCCATATGCAAAAATAGTTGTAACTTGATCCTTACTTCATACTATATATAAAAATCAATTCCAGGTGAAGTATAAAGCTAAATATAAGAGGAAGAAAATTAATTTCTTCCTAAAAAATAAACAAAGATAAAATAAAACAATAAACAACATAAGTAAATATATTCACATACTTAGGTAAGGGAAAGACTTATATAATCTTAAAGGAAATGATTCGCAAATTTGAAATCATTTCAATTAAAGACTTTTCCATCCAAAACACAAACGACAAACCACAGAATAGGAGAAAACATTGGCAACAAGTATAATTACAAAGGAATCATATTCATAACATATTATAAAATCCTACAAATAAGTAAAAGATGACAATTCAATACTTTTAATTTCATTTTTTCATAGGTTATTGGGGTACAGGTGGTGTTTGGTTACATGAACAAGTTCTTTAGTGGAGATTTTTGAGATTTTGGTGCACCCATGGCCCAAGCAGTATACACTGCACTCTGTTAATAGTCTTTTAACCCTCACCCCCCACCACCCTTCCCCCCAAGCCCCCAAAGTCCATTGTTTCATTCTTATGCCTTTGTGTCCTCATAGCTTAGCTCCCACATATCAGTGAGAACATACGATGTTTGGTTTTCCATTCCTGAGTTACTACACTTAGAATAATCGTCTCCAACCTCATCCAGGTCACTGCTAATGTGGTTGATTCATTTCTTTTTATGGCTGAGTAGTATTCAATAATAAATACATACCACAGTTTCTTTATCCACTTGTCGATGATGGACATTTGGGCTGGTTCCACGATTTTGCAACTATGAATTGTGCTGCTATAAACAGCATGTGCAAGTATCTTTTTCGAGTAATGACCTCTTTTCCCCTGTGTAGATACTCAGTAGTGGGATTGTTGGATCAAATGATAGTTCTATTTTTAGTTCTTTAAGGAATCTCCATACTGCTTTCCCTAACATCTGTACTAGTTGCACTCCCACCAGCAGTGCAGAAGTGTCCCCTGATCACTGCATCTACACCAGCATCTACTGGTTTTTTATTTCTTTTTTTATTATAGTCATGCTTGCAGGAGTGAGGTGGCATCGCAATGTGGTTTTGATTTGCATTTCCCTGATCATTAGTTGACTATTTTTTCATACGTTTGTTCGCCATTTGTATATCTTTTTTTGAGAATTGTCTATTCATGTTCTTAGCCAACTTCTTGATAGGATTGTTTGTATTTTTCTTACTGATTTGAGTTCATTGTAGATTTTGGATATTAGTCCTTTGTCAGATGTATATATTATAAAGATTTTCTCCTATTCTGTGGGTTGTCCGTTTACTCTGCTGTTTCTTTTGCTGTACAAAAGCTCTTTAGTTTAATTAGGTCTCAGCTATTTATCTTTGTTTTTATTGCATTTGCTTTTGGTTCTTGGTCATGAAATCCTTGCCTAAGCCAATGTCTAGAAGGGTTTTTCCAATGTTATCTTCTAGAATTTTTACAGTTTCAAGTATTAGATTTAAGTCCTTAATCCATCTTGAGTTGATTTTTGTATAAGGTGAGAGATGAGAATCTAGTTTCATTCTCCTATATGTGGCTAGCCAATTATCCCAGCACCAATTGTTGAAAAGGGTATCCTTTCCCCACTTTATGTTTTTGTTTGCTTTGTCAAAGATCAGTTGGCTGTAAGTATTTGGGTTTATTTCTGGTTTCTCTATTCTGTTCCCTTGGTCTATGTGTCTGTTTTTGTACTAGTACCATGCTGTTTTGGCAACCATGGCCTTACAGTGTAGTTTGAAATCAGGTAGTGTGATGCCTCCAGATTTAGTTCCTTTTGCTTAGTCTTGCTTTGGCTATGCAGGCTCCTTTTTGGTTCCATATGGATTTTAGAATTGTGTTTTCTAATTCTGTGAAGAATGATGGTGCTATTTTGATGGGGGTTGCATTGAATTTGTAGATTGCCTTTGGCAGTATGGTCATTGTCACAGTATTGATTCTACCCATCCATGAGCATAGGATGTATTTCCATTTGTTCCTGTTGTCTATGATTTCTTTCAGCAATGCTTTATAGTTTTCCTTGTAGAGGCCTTTCAACTCCTTGGTTAGGGGTATTCCTAAGTATTTTACTTTTATTACTTTTTTTGCAGCTATTGTAAAAGGGATTGAGTTCTTGATTTGATTCTCTGCTTGGTTGCTGTTGGTGTATAGAAGAGGTACTAATTTGTGTACATTAATCTTGTATCCAGAAACTTTGCTGAATTATTTTATACCTTCTAGAAGCTCCCTGGAGGAGTCATTAGGGTTTTCAAGATAAACAATCATATCATCAGCAAACAGTGACAATTTGACTTTGTCCTTATCAATTTGGATATGCTTTATTTCTTTCTCTTGTCTGGTTGCTCTGGCTAGGACTTCCAATACTATCTTGAAGAGGAGTAGTGAGAGTGGGCAGCCTTGTCTTGTTCCAGTTCTCAGAGGGAAAGTTTTCCAAGGTAGAGTTTAAATCCATTGTTTCTTTGTTGATTTTCTGCCCTCATGACCTGTCTACTGCTGTCAGTGGAGTACTGAAGTCCCCAACTATTATTGTGTTGCTGTCTACCTCATTTCTTAGGTCTATTAGTAATTGTTTTATAAATTTGGAGCTCCAGTGTTAGATGCATATATGTTTAGGACTGTGATATTTTTCTTTTGAACAAGGCCTTTTACCATTATATAATGTCCCTCTTTGTCTCTTTTAACTGCTGTTGCTTTAAAGTTTGTTTTGTCTGATGTAAGAATAACTACCCTGGCTCACTTTTGGTCTCCATTTGTTTAAAATGCCTTTTTCCACCCCTTTATTTTAAGTTTATGTGAGTCCTTATGTGTTAGATGAGACTCTTGAAGGTGGCAGATAGGTGGCTGGTGAATTCTTATCCATTCTGCAGTTCTGTGTCTTTCAAGTGGAGCATTTAGGCCATTTACATCCAATGTTAGTATTGAGATGTGAGATACCCTTCCATTCATTATGCTATTTGTTGTCTGTATATGTTGTTTTTCTGTTATTGCTTTTTAAATTGTATTTTCATTTTATAGGTCCTGTGAGATTTCTGCTTTAAAGAGATTCTGATTTTATGTGTTTCCAGGATATGTTTCAAGATTTAGAGTTCCATTTAGCAGTTCTTGGAGTGGTTGCTTGGTAATGGCAAATTATCTCAGCATTCTGTTTGTCTGAAAAAGAATGTATCTTCCCTTCATATATAATGCTTAGTTTCACTGGATACAAAATTGTTGGCTGATAATTGTTTTGTTTGAGGAGACTGAAGATAGGGCTCCAATAATTTCTAGCTTGTAGGGTTTCTGCTGAGAAATCTGCTATTATCTGATAGGTTTTCCTTTATAGGTTGCCTGGTGGTTTTGTCTCACAGCTCTTAAGATTCTTTCCTGCACTAACAGAAAGGACATCCACACCAAAACGCTATGTGTACATCACTACCATCAAAGACCAAAGGTAGATAAAATCACAAAGATGGGGAAAAAGCAGTGCAGAAAAGATGAAAATTCTAAAAATCAGAGCGCCTCTCCCCCTCCAAAGGAATGCAGCTCCTCACCAGCAATGCAACAAAGCCAGATGGAGAATAACTTTGATGAGTTGAGAGAAAAAGGCTTCAGATGATCAAACTTCTCCAAGCTAAAGGAGGAAGTACGAACCCAGCGCAAATAAATTAAAAACCTTGAAAAAAGATTTGACAAATGGCTAACTAGAATAACCAATGTGGAGAAGTCCTTAAATGACCTGATAGAAATGAAAACCATGACATGAGGACTACGTGATAAATGCACAAGCTTCAGTAACCGACTTGGTCAACTGGAAGAAAGGGTATCAGTGATTGAAAATCAAATGAATGAAATGAAGCGAGAAGAGAAGTTTAGAGAAAAAAGAGTAAAAAGAAATGAAAAAAGCCTCCAGGAAATATGAGATTATGTGAAAAGACCAAATCTACGCGTCTGATCACAGTACCTGAAAGTGATGGGAAGAATGGAACCAAGTTGGAAAACACTCTGCAGGATATTATCCAGGAGAACTTCCCCAACCTAGCAAGGCAGACCAACATTCAAATTCAGGAAATACAGAGAACGCCACAAAGATACTCCTCGAGAAGAGCAACTCCAAGACACGTAATTGTCAGATTCACCAAGATTGAAATGAAGGAAAAAATGTTAAGGGCAGCCAGAGAGAAAGGTCGGGTTACCCACAAAGGGAAGCCCATCAGATGAACAGTGGATCTCTCAGCAGAAAACCTACAAGCCAGAAGAGAATGGGGGCCAATACCCAACATTCTTAAAGAGAAGAATTTTAAACCCAGAATTTCATATCCAGTCAAACTAAGATTCATAAGTGAAAGAGAAATAAAATCCTTTACAGACAAGCAAATGCTGAGAGAGTTTGTCACCACCAGGCCTGCCCTACAAGAGCTCCTGAAGGAAGCAGTAAACGTGGAAAGGAACAACCAGTACCAGCCACTGCAAAAACATGCCAAAATGTAAAGACCATCGACGCTAGGAAGAAACTGCATCAACTAACGAGCAAAATAACCAGTTAATATCATAATGGCAGGATCAAGTTCACACATAACAATATTAACCTTAAATGTAAATGGACTAAATGCTCCATTTAAAAGACACAGACTGGCAAACTGGATAAAGAGTCAAGACCCATCAGTTTGCTGTATTCAGGAGATCCATCTCACACGCAGAGACACACATAGGCTCAAAATAAAGGGATGGAGGAAGATCTACCAAGCAAATGGAAAACAAAAAAAGGCAGGGGTTGTAATCGTAGTCTCTGATAAAAGAGACTTTAAACTAACAAAGATCAAAAGAGACAAAGAAGGCTATTACATAATGGTAAAGGGATCAATTCAACAGGAAGAGCTAACTATCTTAAGTATACATGCACCCAATACAGGAGCACCCAGATTCATAAAGCAAGTCCTTAAAGACTTACAGAGAGACTTAGACTCGCACACAATAATAATGGGAGACTTTAACACCCCACTGTCAATATTAGACAGATCAATGAGACAGAAAGTTAACAAGGATATCCAGGAATTGAACTCAACTCTGCACCAAGCGGACCTAATAGACACCTACAGAACACTCCACCCCAAATCAACAGAATATATATTCTTATCAGCACGACATCACACTTATTGCAAAATTGACCACATAGTTGGAATTAAAGCACTCCTCAGCAAATATAAAAGAACAGAAATTATAACAAACTGTCTCTCAGACTACAGTGCCATCAAACTAGAACTCAGGATTAAGAAAATCAATCAAAACTGCTCAACTACATGGAAACTGAACAACCTGCTACTGAATGACTATTGGGTAAATAACTAAATGAAGGCAGAAATAAAGATGTTCTTTGAAACCAACAAGAACAAAGATACAACATACCAGGATCTCTGGGACACATTTAAAGCAGTGTGTAGAGGGAAATTTATAGCACCAAATGCCCACAAAAGAAAGCAGGGAAGATCTAAAATTGACACCCTAACACACCCTAATTTAATTAAATCACAATTAAAAGAACTAGAGAAACAAGAGCAAACACATTCAAAAGCTAGCAGAAGGCAAGAAATAACTAACATCACAGCAAAAATGAAGGAGATAGAGACACAAAAAACCCTTCAAAAAATCAGTGAATCCAGGAGCTAGCTTTTCGAAAACATCAACAAAATTGATAGACCGCTAGCAAGAATAATAAAGAAGAAAAGAGAGAACAATCAAATAGATGCAATAAAAAATGATAAAGGGGATATCACCACTGATCCCACAGAAATACAAACTACTATCAGAGAATACTATAAACACCTCTATGCAGATAAACTAGAAAACCTAGAAGAAATGGATAAATTCCTGGACACATACAATCTCCCAAGACTAAACCAGGAAGAAGTTGAATCCCTGAATAGACCAATAACAGGCTCTGAAATTGAGGCAATAATTAATAGCCTACCAACCAAAAAAAGTCCAGGACCAGACGGATTCACAGCTGAAATCTACCAGAGATGCAAGGAGGAGCTGGTACCATTCCTTCTGAAATTATTCCAATCAATATAAAAAGAGGGAATCCTCCCTAACTCACTTTATGAGGCCAGCATCATCCTGATACCAAAGCCTGGCAGAGACACAACAAAAAAAGAGAATTTTAGACCAATATCTCTGATGAACATCGATGCAAAAATCCTCAATAAAATACTGGCAAATCGAAACCAGCAGCACATCAAAAAGCTTATCCACCATGATCAAGTGTGCTTCATCTCTGGGATGCAAGGCTGGTTCAACATACACAATCAATAAATGCAATCCAGCATGTAAACAGAATCAAACACAAAAACCACATGATTATTTCAATAGATGCAGAGAAGGCCTTTGACAAAATTCAGCAGCCCTTCATGCTAAAAACTCTCAATAAATTTGGTATTGATGGAACATATCTCAAAATAATACGAGCTATTTATAACAAACCCATGGCCAATATCATACTGAATGGGCAAAAACGGAAAGCATTCCCCTTGAAAACTGGTGCAAGACAGGCATGTCCTCTCTCACCACTCCTATTCAACATAGTGTTGGAAGTTCTGGCCAGGGCAAACAGGCAGGAGAAAGAAATAAAGGGTATTCAATTAGGAAAAGAGGAAGTCAAATTGTCCCTGTTTGCAGATGACATGATGTATATTTAGAAAACCCCATCGTCTCAGCCCAGAATCTCCTTAAGCTGATCAACAACTTCTGCAAAGTCTCAGGATACAAAATCACAAGTATTCTTATACACCAATAAGAGACAAACAAAAAGCCAAATCATGAGTGAACTCCCATTCACAATTGCTTCAAAGAGAATAAAATACCGAAAAATCCAACTTACAAGGGATATCAAGGACCTCTTCAAGGAGAACTACAAACCACTGCTCAGTGAAATAAAAGAGGACACAAACAAATGGAAGAACATTCCATGCTCATGGATAGGAAGAATCAACATCATGAAAATGGCCATACTGCCCAAGGTAATTTATAGATTCAAGGCCATCCTCATTAAGCTACCAATGACTTTCTTCACAGAATTGGAAAAAGTTACTTTAAAGTTCATATGTAACCAAAAAAAGAGCCCGCATTGCCAAGTCAATCCTAAGCCAAAAGAACAAAGCTGGAGGCATCATGCTACCTGACTTCAAATTATACAACAAGGCTACAGTAACCAAAACAGCATGGTACTGGTACCAAAACAGAGATATAGACCAATGGAACAGAACAGAGCCCTCAGAAATAATACTACACATCTGCAACCATCTAATCTTTGACAAACCTGACAAAAACAAGAAATGGGGAAAGGATTCCCTATTTAATAAATGGTGCTGGGAAAACTGGCTAGTCATATGTAGAAAGCTGAAACTAGATCCTTTCCTTACACCTTACACAAAAATTAATTCAAGATGGATTAGAGACTTAAATGTTTGACCTAAAACCATAAAAACCCTAGAAGAAAACCTAGGCAATACCATTCAGGACATAGGCATGAGCAAGGACTTCATGTCTAAAACACCAAAAGCAATGGCAACAAAAGCCAAAATTGACAAATGGGATCTAGTTAAACTAAAGAGCTTCTGCACAGCAAAAGAAACTACCATCAGAGTGAACAGGCAACCTACAGAATGGGAGAAAATTTTTGCAATCTATTCATCTGACAAAGGGCTAATATCCAGAACCTACAAAGAACTCAAATTTACAAGAAAAAAAACCAAACAACCCCATCAAAAAGTGGGCAAAGGATATGAACAGACACTTCTCAAAAGAAGACATTCATACAGCCAACAGACACATGAAAAAATGCTCATCGTCACTAGTCAACAGAGAAATGCAAATCAAAACCACAATGAGATACCATCTCACACCAGTTAGAATGGCGATCATTAAAAAATCAGGAAACAACAGGTGCTGGAGAGGATGTGGAGAAATAGGAACACTTTTTACACTGTTGGTGGGATTGTAAACTAGTTCAACCATTATGGAAACAGTGTGGCGATTCCTCAAGGATCTAGAACTAGAAATACCATTTGACCCAGCCATCCCATTACTGGGTACATACCCAAAGGATTATAAATCATGCTGCTATAAAGACACACGCACACGTATGTTTATTGCGGCACTATTCACAATAGCAAAGACTTGGAACCAACCCAAATGTCCATCGGTGACAGACTGGATTAAGAAAATGTGGCACATATACGCCATGGAATACTATGCAGCCATTAAAAAGGATGAGTTTGTGTCCTTTGTAGGGACATGGATGCAGCTGGAAACCATCATTCTTAGCAAACTATCACAAGAACAGAAAACCAAACACCGCATGTTCTCACTCATAGGTGGGAACTGAACAATGAGATCACTTGGACTCAGGAAGGGGAACATCACACACTGGGGCCTATCATGGGGAGGGGGGAGGGGGAAGGGATTGCATTGGGAGTTATACCTGATGTAAATGACGAGTTGATGGGTGCTGACGAGTTGATGGGTGCAGCACAGCAACATGGCACAAGTATACATATGTAACAAACCTGCACATTATGCACATGTACCCTAGAACTTAAAGTATAATAATAATAATAAAAATTTTAAAAAAAAAAGAGAGATACCATCTCACACCAGTCAGAATGGTGATCATTAAAAAATCAGGAAACAACAGGTGCTGGAGAGGATGTGGAGAAATAGGAACACTTTTTACACTGTTGGTGGGACTGTAAACTAGTTCAACCATTGTGGAAACAGTGTGGCAATTCCTCAAGGATCTAGAACTAGAAATACCATTTGACCCAGCCATCCCATTACTGGGTACATACCCAAAGGATTATAAATCATGCTGCTATAAAGACACATGCACACGTATGTTTATTGTGGCACTATTCACAATAGCAAAGACTTGGAATCAACCCAAATGTCCATCAATGACAGACTAGATTAAGAAAATGTGGCACATATACCCCATGGAATACTATGCAGTCATAAAAAAGGATGAGTTCATGTCCTTTGTAAGGATATGAATGCAGCTGGAAACCATCATTCTCAGCAAACTATTGCAAGAACAGAAAACCAAACACCACATGTTCTCACTCAAAGGTGCGAATTGAACAATGAGATCACTTGGACACAGGAAGGGGAACATCACACACCGGGGCCTGTCATGGGGTGGGGAGAAGGGGGAGGGATAGCATTAGGAGATATACCTAATGTAAATGACGAGTTAATGGGTGCAGCACACCAACATGGCACATGTATACATATGTAACAAACCTGCACGTTGTGCACATGTACCCTAGAACATAAAGTGTAATAAAAAAAATATTACCTAAAAAAAGATTCTTTCCTTCATCTTAACTTTACATAACCTGATGACAACGTGCCTTGGTGAAAAACTTTTCATGATGGATTTCCCAGGTGTCCTTTGTGCTTCTTGTATTTGGATGTCTAGGTCTCTAGCAACACCAGGGAAATTTTCCTCAACTATTCCCCTAAATATGTTTTCCAAACTTTTAGATTGCTCTTCTGCCTCAGGAATGCCGATTATTCTTAGGTTGGGTCATTTATCATAATCCCAGATATTTTGGAGGCTTTGTTCATATTTTCGTATTCCTTGTTCTTTGTCTTTGTTGGATTGAGTTAATTCGAAGACCTTGTCTTCAAGCACTGAATTTCTTTCTTCTACTTACTTAATACTATTGATGAAACTTTCCAGAGCATTTTGCATTTCTATAAGTGTGTCCAATGTTTCCTGAAGTTTTGGTGGTTGTTTTTTTTTTTTTTTTTTTTTTTTTTTTTTTAGATGGAGTTTTGCTCTTATTGACCAGGCTGGAGTGAAATGGCGCGACCTTCGCTCACTGAAACCTCCGCCCCAGGTTCAAGTGATTCTCCTGCCTTAGCCTCCCAAGTAGCTGGGATTACAGGCGTGCACCACCACGCCCAGCTAATTTTGTATTTTTAGTAGAGATGGGGTTTCACTATGTTGGTTAGGCTGGTCTCTAACTCCTGACCTCAGGTGATCCACCCACCTCGCCCTCCCAAAGTGCTGGGATTACAAGTGTAAGCCACCACACCTAGTTGATTGTTTTTTCTTTATGCTATCTATTTCATTGAATATTTCTCCCTTCACTTCTTGTGTTGTTTTTTGGATATCCTTGCATTAGGCTTCGCCTTTCTCTGGCGCCTCCCTGATTAGCTTAATAACTAACCTCCTGAATTCTTCTTCAGGTAAATCAGAGATTTCTTCTTGGTTTGGATCCATTGCTGGTGAACTAGTGTGATTTTGGGGGATTGTTAAAGAGTTTGTTTTGTCACGTTACCTGAGTTGGTTTTCTGGTTCCTTCTCATTTGGAAAGGCTCTGTTAGAGGGAAGGTCTAGGGCTGAAGTCTGTTGTCAAATTCTTTTGTCCCACAATTTGTTCCCTTGATGTAGTACTCTCCCTCTTTTCCTATGGATGTGGCTTCCTAAGAGCCAAGCTGTCTTGATTGTTATCTCTCCTCTGGGTCTAGCCACCCAGCATGTCTACCAGGCTTCAGGTTGGTACTGGGGGTTGTCTGCAGAGTCCTGTGATATGAACCTTCTATGAGTTTCTCAGGCATGGATACCAGCACCTGTTCTAGTGGAGGTGGCAGGAGGGTGAAATGGGCTCTGTAAGGGTTCCAAGCTTTGGTGATTTAATGCTCTATTTTTGTGCTTGTGGGCCTCCTGCCAGGAGGTGATGCTTTCCAGAGAGCATCAGCTGTGGTAGTATGGAGAGGAACCAACTGTGGGCAGGGCCCTAGAACTCTCAAGTATATATGCCCTTCGTGTTCAGATACCAGGGTGGATAGGGAAGGACCATCAGGTGGGGACAGGGCTAAGCGTGTCTCAGTTCGGATCCTCCTTGGGTGGGTCTTGCTGTGGCTGCTATGGGGGATGGGCATAAGGTTCCCAGGTCAATGGAGTTACGTACCTACGAGGATTATGGCAGTCTTTGCTGAGTCATGTAGGTTGTCTGGGTATGTGGGGAAAAGTTGGCAGTCACAGGCCTCACCTAGCTCCCATGCAATCTGTAGGGCCAGTCTCACTCCCACCATATCCCTGCTAACATATCCCCCGGAAACAGTCTGTTTCCAGGCAGTGGGCAAGCAGGGCTGAGAACTTGCCCCAGGCTACCCACCTCCCAGCTGTGAAAGAAAAAGGCCTTAGTTCTTCTCCCGCCTGTGGAGTCTACACACCAGATTGGTGCCCTCCTCTGAGTTTTGGCCAGGAGGCTTCTCCACTGGTTCAAACTTCAAAAGCTCAAAGTTCAAAAGCTACAAAGTTCAGCAGAAGGTTTCCTTCTCCCTGTAGTATATTCCCCCTGCCTGTGCTGTCCTTCCAAAGGACCTGTGATACTAGGCAGGAATGGACTGCGTGGGGACCCCAGCAAACTCCCAGGGCCTTTTTCACTGCTTTCTCTACCCCTGTATTTCACTCGGCTCTCTAAATTGACTCAGCTCCGGGTAAGGTCAGAATCTTCTCCTGCAAACTAGACCTTCAGTTTGCCCAGCAGGAGTGTGTGTCTAGGGGCAGAGGATCTCCCTTTCCCACTTCCACAGTTTTGGCACTCACAGTATTTGGGGTGTCTCCTAGGTCCTGCAGGAGCAGTCTACTCCCTTGAGAGACTATGTGGGTCCCCTCAGATTTCCTGATTTATTCCTGTAGTCATTCTGGAGCTAAAATTCACGATGTGAGCCTCCCCATGCTGCTCTGTCCATCTGAGTTGGAGCTGCAATCTAGCCCTGCCTCATATCCACCATGATGTCTCCTCAACATCTGACAATTCAATCTTAAAAAATAGGTAAAATACCTGTACAGGCCACTTGAAAATAGGATACGAAAATGGCCATAAAGCATATGAACACTCATTACTCATCAAGAAAATCAGTAAACATGTGAAAATCAAATAATAATAGAGAAATTCCAACTGAAACCACAATGAGGTTACAACATACCCACCAGACCAGCTAAATTTAAACAGTCTGAAAATTTCAAGTATTGGTGGAATGAGAAGCAATGGAAATCATCAAAGACTATTGTAAATTATTTAAGCTCTTCAGAGAACAGTTTATCATTCTCTGGTAAAACTGAAAGCACACATATTTTGTGGCACTGATTCTGCTCCTAGCCATGTGCATATGTACACCTGAACACATTCATGTTATTCATAGTAATATTATTTGTAGTCGCCCCAAATTACCACAGTCCAAAAAGAGAGGAAACATGTTGAATGCTGAACAACATAAATTAAAGAAAAAATCTACATCTAAAAATATCATAGTGAAACACCAAAGCATAACTCTAGTAAAACACCAAAAGCAAAGAGATCTTACAAGCAGCCAGAGAATGGTAAATACACATCAGTATACATTTGTCCAAGCCTATAGAATGTGTAACACTAAGAGTTAACTCTAATGTAAACTTTGGACTTTGGTTGATAATGATGATCCAGGTAGATTCATCAACTATTAGAAAGGTAGCACTTTTGTGGGGGATATTGAAAACGGAGGAGGCTATACATGTGAGGGAGAACTCAGTATAGGGAAATCTTTGTACCTTCCTCTCAATTTTACTTTAAATATAAAACTCCTCTAAAAAATAAATTTTTTTTAAAAAACCCAGGTGTAGTGGCTCATGTCTGTAATGCCAGCACTTTAGGAGGCCAATGCAGGCAGATCACTTGAACCCAGGAGTTTGAGAACAGCCTGGGTAATATGGCAAAACGTGGTGGTAGTACGCACCTGTAGTTCCAGCTACTTGGGAGGCTGAAGTGGGAGAATCACCTGATCCCAGGAAGTTGAGGCTGCAGTGAGCCATGGCACAGCCTCGGGTGTCGGAGTGAGACCCTGTTACCCACACACAAAAAAATTAAAGATAGCCACAGGAAAAATAAATAACTTACAAAGGAATAACATTAGGCTGACATCTGACTTCTCAAATGCCACAATGAAAGCCAGAAGACATCTGAATAATATCATCAAAGTAGTGGGAAAATAATTGTCAGTCTACAGAGGAGTTGCATACCAGAAAAACTAACTGCCAAGAATAAAAGTAGTATATTTGATAGGAACTTGTATCCAGAATATGTAAATAACTCTTACTACTCAGTAAAAAGACTGTTAAGACAATTTAAAAACTTGGCAAAGTATCTGAATAGACAATTCTCCAAAGTCGATATACAAATGTCTAAGAAGCATATGAAAAATTGTTTAACATCATTAAGTCATTAAGGGAAGGTGAATCAAACCCATCACACTGACTAGGATGGCTATCATAAAATTATAATCATAATAACAACAGCAGCAAATGCTAGCAAAGATGTTGAGAAATTAGATCCATCATACATTGCTGGTAGGAATGTAAAATGTGCAACTTGGCAAACAAGAGTTACCATGTGCCCTAGCAATTCCAGCTGTATACAAAGAGATTTGACATTCTATGTCTACACAAAAACTTGTACACCAATGTTGGTAGCAACATTCATCACAATAGCCAAAAATGTCGACACAACCCCAAATCCCATCAACTGCTGAATAGATAAATCAAATGTGGCATACTCATACAATGAAATATTATTCTACAATAAAAAGGAATGAACTGCTGATACACATGTTCTCACTGATATGTGGGAGGCAAAAATGAATAAATTAATTAAATGAGATCCTGGAAGAAGACAGTAGAAATGTAGCTATTAGGGGCTGCAAAGGGTAGGGGGAATGGAGGATAAAGAGTTTAGTTAATGGATAGAGAATTATAGCTAGATTGGAGGAATAACTTCTAGTATTCTATAGCACTGTTGGATAAATATGGTTAGCAGGAACTTACTGCATATTTTCTAGAAGTTAGAAGGCAGAATCTGGGATGTTCATAACACAAAGAAATGATGAATAAGATGAATATACTAGTAACTCTATTTGGTCATCACACGTTGCATACATGTATTAAAATATCATTTTGTATTTCATAAATATGTACAGTTACTACATATCAATTAAAAGTAAAAGAAAAAAGAGAAAAAGAAACTACTGATACATGCTACAACATGGATAAACCTGGAAAACATTATGCTAAGTGAAAGAAGCCAGTCCAAGAAAACCACCTATTATACGATTCCATTTAAGTTAACTGTCCAGAATAAACAAAGCTTTACAGACAGAAAATAGATTTGCCATTGTCTAGGACTGGGAGCTGAGGAAATCTGGGGAATAACTGCTAATAATGACAAAATTTTTTTCAGGTGGTAAATAAAATGATCTAAACTTAAAGGTGGTAATAGTTGCACAACTGTGTGAACATATTAAAAATCATTTAATTGCATACTTTAAATAGGTAAACTGTATGATATGTGACTTATATCTCTATAAAGCTGTTGTTCAAAAAGAATAGTAGTGAAATAAAGTCATTTTAAGATGGAAACCAACAGACTTTAGCAGTAACTACTTATGCTAAAGGAAATCCTAAATTATATTCTCTAGTAACAAATCTGAGATACAATGATTAGTGAGCAAAGAAACTGTTGGAAATGTAGATGAACCAAAACAAATATATGCATGCGAGATAATAATAATATTTCCTGTGTATTCTTTAATAAAAGAATTAACCTACTGGGCAAAAATAGCATAAACTTGGGAGGGATCATTGGAGTTAAAGTATAATGATTTCTTGTATTGTTCAAGAAGGTTATTAAGATATTTTAACTTCCTTTAGTTAAATATGCACAGAAAGTTTCAAAGGTAACTACTAAAAATTATAAATAATTTGGCCTAAGTTCTGAATGTATCAATAGAGAAAAATGGAATAATTTAAGATAAATAAACAAAAGACAGTAGGAAAAGCAGCAAATAAAAAGCTAGACAAATTATCTGTATTTAAAATCCAAAAGAATCTATGAACACATTATTTACTATAAAGGTTTAACAAAGGCCGGGTGCGGTGGCTCACGCCTGTAATCCCAGCATTTTGGGAGGCCAAGGCGGGCGGATCACAAAGTCAAGAGATCAAGACCATCCTGGCAAATATGGTGAAACCCTGTCTCTACTAAAAATACAAAAAAATAGCCAGGCATGGTGGCAGGAGCCTGTAGTCCCAG
Source organism: Chlorocebus sabaeus (assembly GCF_047675955.1). Classification (NCBI taxonomy): domain Eukaryota; kingdom Metazoa; phylum Chordata; class Mammalia; order Primates; family Cercopithecidae; genus Chlorocebus; species Chlorocebus sabaeus. Next base: position 36,542,651 of record NC_132926.1, on the reverse strand, counting down.
CTACTTGGGAGGCTGAGGCAGGAGAATGGCGTGAACCTGGGAGGGGGAGTTTGCAGTGAGCCGAGATCACGCCACTGCACTCCAGCCTGGGCAACAGAGCGAGACTCCATCTCAAAAAAAGAAAAAAAAAAAAAGTGTAACAAAGTGCCTAGATATAAGACAAATAAAAATTTATTTATTCTAACATAGTAGTAATAAAAGGTTATAGATCACAATTTTTTAAAAAATAGATATTATTAAAATATTCCCTTTCCACAAATTTATCTATATATTTGGCAGAATTTTAAAGTAATATAAAGGTATTTTAGAATGTTAGAGACTTTCCTGAAGAAAATAATATGATAGTTTGGTGATCAGGAAAAAGAATCACTTCTGCTACTGGATGTAAGACCTCATTTAAACTAAAGCCACAGGCTGGGAGCAGTGGCTCAGGCCTGTAATCGCAGCACTTTGGGAGGCCAAGGGGGGGCGGAACATGAGGTCAAGAGATTGAGACCAGTCTGGCCAACATGGTGAAACCCCAAACCCCATCTCTACTAAAAATACAAAAATTAGCTGGGTGTGGTGACATGAATCCCAGGTACTCGGAGGCTGAGACAGGAGAATCGCTTGAATCCAAGAGGCAGAGGTTACAGTGAGCCGAGATCGTGCCACTGCACTACAGCCTGGGTGACAGAGGAAGACTCCTTCTCAAAAAAAAAAAAAAAAAAAAAAAAACACTAAAGCCACAGTAATTAAAACAATGTAATGGCATTGACACAGACTTAGACAAATTGAAGTGAAGTACTATACAAAGCCAAAAACCTGATACATGTATCTGTGGAAACTTGAGCTAGACAGACAGATAGATAAATAGGTAGGTAGGTAGGTAGGCAGGTAGGTAGGTAGATATCCACACCTTGTGGATCATTGTGGAAAGCAAAAGTCATTCAATAAATAGTGCTAAAATAAGTGTTTCCCCATATAAGGATCTGAACTGTTTTTGCTCATACTTCTGACACCAAACGCAAACACCTTTTCCAACAGCACTCTCCAAATCTCCACCACCAGTTGGGTGGTCTACAGTTTGATTCAATTCTGATGCTGTCTGCCTGGAGTTAGCATCAGATTCCACAAGTTAAGGCCTCAGCCCCACAAGACTGCCTTCATTTCAGATGCCAGTTGCAAGAACCAAGTTGTTACCAGTACGTCAGATGACCGTCTGTAAGTTCAGGGATTTTCATGCCTCCACCCAGATTTAATAACTCACTAGAACAGCCCAAATAACTCAAGAATGTGCTTTACTTACTATTACCACTTTATTATAAAGGATATAACCTGGGGACATCCAAATGGAGGGTATACACATAAAGCAATAGTGGGGAAGTGTGCTGATCCTCCATGGCTTCTCAGAGCATACCACCTTCCCAGAACCTTGATATGTTCACCAACTCAGAAGATCTCCAAACCCCATCATTCAGGAGTTTTTATGGCAGTTTGATTATACAAGTATGATTGATTAAGCTATTGGCTATGGTTGATTAACTTAATCTCCAGTCCCCCTCACCTCCCTGAAGGTGAGGGAGAGGGATGGGACTGAAAGTTCCAGTCTTCTAATCATGTCTTGGTATTTCTGGCAACCAGTCCCTATCCTGAAACTATCTATGGACCCCCAGTCACCAGACATCTCGTTAGCATACAAAAGACACTCTTACTGTCCTGGAGATTCCAAAAGTTTTTGTCAATATGTTCCAACAACTAAGGACAAAGACCAAATATATATTTCTTATGCCATAAGGGAAAAAAATAAACTATATATCTTTTCTTATCCCATACACAAAAATAAAGTCCAACTGGATTAAAGGTTTGAGGTAAGAAACAAAATTGTAAAGTTTTTATAAGAAAATAGAGAATATGTGTATTAACTCATAGTAAAAAATTATTTCAAAACAGCAAATAAAAGCACTAATTATAAAAGAGATTTACATTTTGGCTATATTAAACATGAATAGCTTCTGTTCATCAAAAGACCCCAGAAGGAATGTGAAGCATCAAGCCACAAACTAAGAAAAGATATTTGCAACACATGTAACCAACAAAAAATTAATAGCCATTATATCCAAAAAGCTCCTATAAATCAATGATAAAAAATTAAACAATACAATGGAAAAATTGTCAAAATATATCAACAGTAATTTTATAGAAGAGAGGAGTAAATGTCCCATAATCATAAGACAACAATCAACCTCATTAGTAGTCAGGAAATGCATACAAAGATAACATTTCATACTTGCCAGAAACACAAAGTTTGATAATATGATATTGATGATACCAAGTGTTGGCTAGTATGTAAGGATCTCTTAAACTCTGCTTGCAGTAGTATAAATTGGTACAACTATTTCTGGAAAATAACTTATCATTACCCTTCAAAGATGAACTTTCTCATATTTTTATAGTCTACGAACCAGCAATTATACTACCAATCGTACATACAGAATCGCTTGTCCAGAAGACATGTACAAAGACATTCATAACACTTGTTTCTTACAGCAAAAATCTACAAACAACTCACTGACCATTGACAGGAACATAAATCAATTATTTACTATATATTTATATAATGAATTGTTACATAGCAATGAAAATGAATGAACTGTAGCTGTGCACATCAAAAAAACAGGTCACAGTAGACCACAGACAGTATATGCCAGCATTTTTGTAAAACTTATTTATTCTCTTCAAGTGCAGAAAACAAATAGTCATTTTTTCAAATTGCAGTAAAAATCCAACATCTTTTGTTTCTCTAATCAGAATTATTGGAATTGACTGTGTGGAGAAAACATAATGTATGTAACTGTAATTCTCTTGCTTGGTTAAGCAAATCTTTAGAGTGAGCCAATTAGTGTACTCAAGGAAGAACCAAATAGTACTGTAAGCCTCTGGCACTGTCAGAAAATGGAAAACTGTGATTACTGAAAATGTATACTTTAAATAGAGTGACCACTAAAACCATACGTGGATTACAAAGTTAAGAAGGACTATAAATGCATTATAATTCTTGACTTCCCTCCATCTTATCAACAACTGTTGTTGACTCTGCTTTCAAAATAACCAACTGATCTTTGACAAAGTTGGCAAAAATATACACCGGGGAAAGAATACCCTATTCAATAAATGGTACTTGGAAAATGGAAGGCCATGCGCAGAAGATTGAAACTGGACCTCTATCTCCCATCATATACAAAAATTAATTTCAAATGGATTAAAGACTTAAAAATAAGACCTGAAACTATAAAAATCCTAGAAGAAAATCTAGAAAAAACTCCTGTGGACATTGGCCTAGGCAAATAATTTATGACTAGGTCTTCAAAAGAAACAGAACAAAACCAAAAATAGACAAATAGTACTTAAACTTAAAAGCTTCTTCATTAAAAAAGAAATAACCAACAGAGTAAGCAGACAACCTTCAGAATTGGAGAAAATATTTGCAAATAATGCATCTAACAAAGGGCTAGTATCCAGAATCTACAAGGAACTCAAACAACTCAATAAGAAAAAAATAATAATCCTATTTAAAAGTGGGCAAAGAACAGATATTTTTCAAAAGAAAGCATACCAGCAGCCAACAAACATGAAAAAATACACAACATCACTAATCATCAGAGAAATGTAAATTAAAACCACAATGAGATACCATCTTACACCAGTCAGTATGGCTATTACTAAAAAGTGAACAAAGGTAGATATTGGCAAGGATGCAGAGAAACGGGAATACTTATACACTCTTGGTGGGAATGTCAGTTAGTACAACTTCTATGGAAAACAGTATGGAGATTTCTCAAATAACTAAAAATGGAATGACCCTTCAATCCAGTAATCCCACTACTGGGTATCTACCCAAAGGAAAAGAAATCATTTTATCAAAAAAGATATCTGCTCTTCTATGTTTACTGCAGCACTATTCACAATAGCAAAGTCATGGAATCAACCTAAGTATCTATCAACAGATGAATGGATTTAAAATGTCGTGTATAGGCCAAATGCAGTGGCTCATGCCTTTAAATCCCATCACTTTGGGAGGCCAAGGCAGGTGGATCATCTGGGGTCAGGAGTTCGAGACCAGCCTGGCCAACATGGTGAAACCCTGTCTCTACTAAAAATACAAAAATTAGCTAGGCATGGTGGCGGATGCCTGTAGTCCCAGCTATTCTAGAGGCTGAGGCAGGCTAATCTCTCAAACTCGGGAGGCAGAGGTTGCTAGGAGCTGAGATTGTGCCATAGCACTCCAGCCTGGGTGACAGAGTAAGACTCTGTCTCAAAAAACAAAAACAAAAAAAAAAAAAAAAAAAAAAAAAAAGGTGTGTATATATACCATGGAATACAACTGTCATAAAAAAGAATGAAATCACATATTTTAAAACAACATGAATGGAACTGGAGGCCATTATCCTTAATGAAATGATTCAGAAACATACAGTCAAAAACCACATGTTCTCACTTATAAATGGGAGGTAAACAATGGGTACACATACACATACAGAGTGGAATAATGGACATGGGAAACTTCAAAAGGTAGGACAGTAGAAGGGGGTGGGTACAATGTACCCTATTCAGATGATGGGTACTTTAAAAGCCTAGACTTCACCACTATGGAATATATTCACATAACACAACTGCACTTATACCCTTAAATCCATAAAAATTTAAAATAAAATAAATATCCCGAACCAACCATCTCTCACAACTGCCAACACTACTTTCCTAGTCCATACCACACCATCGCCATCTCTCAGCGAAACCACAGGAAAAGCTCATCACCTGACCTCCCTACATCAACCCTGGACTACCTCTCACATAACAAAGCTCTTCTCAAAGTAGCAATTACCATTTCAAAACTTAATTTCTAGTACATAACAACTCTAATCAACCCATGCACCACCACTACCAGTGGCTTCTCATCCCACACAGAATAAAATCCACGTTCTGTATGATCATGGCCCCAGGCTACCTCTCTGACTTGATCTTATAATATTCACTCAACTCATCATGCTGACCTCTTTCCATTTCCTTATATGTGCTAAGCAGGGCCTTGGCAATTACTGTCAAATAGCTAACTAAATATAAATATGTCCTGGATGTACAAATGATGAAAGTGTGCCATGCTTCAATGTTTATTATTTATCCAATTCTACACACCTGTGACCCAATAAAAAACATCCTTATTAGGCCTGATATGGAGAAAGTGGTGTCTTCCTTTAGAAGAATTTTGGGAATATTTTACACACATGACTTAGGAACTATTTACACATTGTACTTTACACAGAACTGTCCAATTGCCCAAAATATACTATCTCTATAAGGCAATTAGGCAATCTATACAGGTTCTATTAAGCATACATATATATCATCTCCTCACCTCACCTCCCCAACTTCCAAACCCATCTGCCCACTCCTCACAAGAAGAAATGTTTTCTTTATTAAACGCTTTCTGGAGAAATCTGAAAGATTCTCAGCAAAAAAAAAAATTTTTTTTTTTTTTTTTTTTGAGATAAAGTCTCACTGTCACCCAGCCTGGCGCCATTTCAGCTCACGGCACCCTCCGCCTCCCGGGTTCAAGAGATTCTCCTGCCTCAGCCTCCCCAGTACCTAGGACTACAGGTGTGTGCCACCATGCCTGGCTAATTTTTGTATTTTTAGTAGAGATGGGGGTTTACCATGTTGGCCAGGCTGGTCTTGAACTCCTGACCTCTGGTGATCCGCCCACCTCAGCTTCTCAAAGTGCTGGGATTATAGGCATGAGCCACCGCGCCCATATGTATTCTTAATGAGATTTTGAATAATAACTTGAACTGGAAGGAATAACCCCTTTATCACAGCCAGCTCCTCCTGTTCTTTCAGGAAGAACTATGATCTCTGGTTATTAACTGAGCATTTTATGGGCAGAAAATGGAAATTAAAGACAAGAGAACCATGATGTAAGTCCTGATCTGGCCTCTCAATTAAAATGATATTAAAAAGCAGTATAATTTTCCACCTCAGCCCACGTGGAAAATGGTTGCAGAATGAGTGGACTTCCTTTCCAGAAAGCAAGATAAAAAATGCTTTTAGCCCAGCACAGCTTGTAGCACATACAGAAAGTCAAAAGAAATTCAGAAAATGGGCAAGGCTGAGTAGCAAGGAAGGTGGTTTGAAAATTTGCTTCGCCTGAGCTGGCTGAATTTATTCTTAGTCCCAGAAGAGTAAAAATTAGTGTTTTCAAGTCTAATCTACCAGAACCACTAAGTCAGCCCAGCTTTGATAGCCTTAGCTGCCCATGGCTGTTCAACAGACAAATGGAGCTTAGGAACTGCTCCTAACACCTGCCTCCTAGGCCCAGGAGCTCTGGGAGAACAGGGCTGTGACTGGGCCCTAGGGGTCCTTGAAACAAGTATCAAGAAGAGATTCTAGAGCAGAAAGGTTGCACTCTATGAAAAGAGAGTGTGAGTAGCCTGGTGTGCACATCTACCTTTGTCTCCCAGCCCAAAGGCAGTTTTGTTCAAGTCCTTTTTCTTTTCAAGGAGTATCTTGACATTTTGTCGTACTTGTGGTTTCTACGTAATGACATATCAGGAATGCTAGGTCCTGCCCTCCCTTTGTGTACTTATCACTGATGAGAGGAGCAGGCCTGCCTGTGGGAATTTGGAAGTAAAGTGGCCCATTAAACAGGCAGGTCTATGACAGGTAGATTTAGAAACCAACTATGTGAAAACCACAATGACAATAACAATTAGAACAATCATGGAGGCTTAATATGTGCCAGGCATTTTGCTAAATTCTTTAGAGGAATTATGTAAACTTGATCCTCATAAAAACTCTATGGGAAAAAATATTGCTGTGTTATCAGCCCCTTTTTGTAAATGAGGAAACTGAGGCATAGAGGGGTTTAAAACTTCTATACTCTACTGTCTCCTGAAGCAGGATAAAAATCCATCTTGCACCATCCTTTTAAAATGCCTCCTTCATAATGCTTTTTAAAATTATTGCAATAAATATACCCTTTGAAATGAAAACCCCTATGAACTATAGGTATTATCTGGAAAACACAGCACGTAATCAGCCATTAAAATCTTAACACAAATTAATTTATCACATTAGCTGGCAAGGCGCAGGGCCCCAACTGTGAAGGAAAACAAGGCATTTAAGCTTTAATGGGGATGAAAGACTCAAGACATTTCTGGAAAATGTCTGCTGCTTGAGGTCAAGGGCTATGACTTTTGTCTAATATATCCAGACTCTATTATGCTACTAAGTGAAAAGTATGTACTCAAAAAAGTGTTTGGATGGATGAATGGATGGACGGATGGATGGATGGATGAGTGGGTGGATAGGTGGATCTGTGGATAGGTGGATGGATGAATGAGTTATTCTCTCTAAAGACCATTGGGTTTCAAGAGCAGTCAGCGGGTAAATGGAGGGCAATGGAGCAATGAGATGATCCCATAATTGGGAAGAAACAGCACTGGGTGACTGTGGGAGGGGAACTGGGTGACTGGAAAAGGTGGTAGGAAAAAAGCTTCCTTTTTTATGTATACTTTTTGTGCTTTTGGGTATGCCTTATCTATTCCAAAAAAAAAAAAAAATTTTGCTTTAATTTGGTACATAAAAGGACAAGGAAGAACTGTAAGAAAAACATTCTCCATTGCACAAGACTGCCTTGAGTGAGTCTGAGTAAACTGTATCAGCAACATCCCATTAACTGTAAAAGCTATCTTCTCTTTCCTTAAAACGTGTTCTTCCTTGTATCTAGTTGTTAGCCCAGATAAGAAAAGCCAGACTCCAAATAACTTTTAGTATGCAAGGCCTTCTAAAAGATTTGGATGAATGAAAAGAGGTACTATTCACCCAAAGAACCACCATAAGACCATGGGGAAGGCCTGGGTGGCATACCATTGGCTGCCTGATTTAGAAAGCATGTGCACCTAAGACCAAAAAAGAAACTACTGCTCGTCTTTTAGGTCAACATATACATAATACTCCTGGAATTCTCATTATTCCTGTGACTACTAGAATTCTGCAGTCTAACGCATTTTTGAAGAGAATATATAAACAGAAAATAGGAACTCTTGGTGTTAACCTATCTCCATTACATGTTGTCACTGAGTACCATGCAGTTTGGACCAAATCAATTAATTTCTCTAAGACTCAACTTTCCTCATATGTGAAATGGGGATAAACCACTAATTCTGCTTTCAAAGGATCATGGAGATAACTAAAAGAAGTGACTGATTGTGAATATACTTTGTAAATGAAGCTCCACACACAAATGTAAGAGCATGACACACCTGTAATCCCAGCACTTTGGGAGGCCGAAGCGGGCGGATCACAAGGTCAGGAAATCGAGACCATCCTGGCTAACATGGTGAAACCCGGTCTCTACCAAAAATACAAAAAAGTAGCCAGGTGTGGTGGCGGGCGCCTGTAGTCCCAGCTACTCGGGAGGCTGAGGCAGGAGAATGGCGTGAACTCGGGAGGTGGAGCTTGCAGTGAGTGAGATCACACCACTGGACTCCAGCCTGGGCAGCAAAGCTCTGTCTCAAAAAAGAAAAAAAAAAAAAAAGAGAGAGAGAGCAAAACTATTCCTTTCCCGGTATGCACCCAGCCCCCATTTACAGAACTTCTCCAGAAAATGTTGAGTCCAGTGCTCCCCCAACCACACCAGCTTTCTGTGGAATGTCATCACACAACAAAGTCTCTTCTAAGAAACGAAGCACCTGGAAGCCTTTTTAGCTGCACCAGTTGGAAAGTCACTGCTTCAGAATATCAGTCAGCCAAGAATCTGTGTGGCTGTGTGCCGGCTTATTCTCAGAAATACCATAACTAAAGGTCTTGTCTCACTCCCAGTTATGAGCTATGTGACCCTGGGAGAGTCCTCCAACCTACCTGATCCTCAACTTTACATTTACAAAATGGGAATCATAATATCTTTCTTCCTCATCCTACAGGTTTGTAGGGTATGAATCAATAAGGCAATAGGTCATCGCAAAAAGTTATTCTCATCATATACATTGTCTGCCCCTATTGAAATGTAAGCACCGTGATTTCAAGGGATTTGGACTGTTTTAATCATTGATACATCCTCAGCATCCAGAACAATACCTGGGCACGTAATGGGCATTCAATAAACATTTGTCAATGAATGAATAACTAATAAATGTAGTAACTCTGTATTATCACCAATATTATTCTTCCAAATGTTCATTTAAAATTAAAAGTTCGGTATTACGGGGGGTGGAGCAAGATGGCTGAATAGGAACAGCTCCAGTCTCCAACTCCCAGCGCAAGCGACACAGAAGACCGGTGATTTCTGCATTTTCAACTGAGGTACTGGGTTCATCTCACTAGGGAGTGCCGGACAATCGGTGCTGGTCAGCTGCTGCAGCCCGACCAGCTAGAGCTGAAGCAGGGCGAGGCATCGCCTCACCTGGGAAGTGCAAGGGGAAAGGGAATCCCTTTTCCTAGCCAGGGGAACTGAGACACACAACACCTGGAAAATCGGGTAACTCCCACCCCAATACTGCACTTTAAGCAAACAGGCACACTAGGAGATTATATCCCACACCTGACCGGGAGGGTTCCACGCCCACAGAGCCTCCCTCATTGCTAGCACAGCAGTTTGCGATCTCGCGGCAAGGCAGCAGCGAGGATGGGGGAGGGGCGCCCGCCATTGCTGAGGCTTAAGTAGGTAAACAAAGCTGCTGGGAAGCTCGAACTGGGTGGAGCTCACAGCAGCTCAAGGAAACCTGCCTGTCTCTGTAGACTCCACCTCTGGGGACAGGGCACAGTAAACAAAAGCAGCAGAAACCTCTGCAGATGCAAACGACTCTGTCTGACAGCTTGGAAGAGAGCAGTGGATCTCCCAACATGGAGGTTGAGATCTGAGAAGGGACAGACTGCCTGCTCAAGTGGGTCCCTGACCCCTGAGTAGCCTAACTGGGAGACATCCCCCACTAGGGGCAGTCTGACACACCACACCTCACAGGGTGGAGTACACCCCTGAGAGGAAGCCTCCAAAGCAAGAATCAGACAGGTACACTTGCGGTTCAGCAATATTCTATCTTCTGCAGCCTCTGCTGCTGACACCCAGGCAAACAAGGTCTGTAGCGGACCTCAAGCAATCTCTAACAGACCTACAGCTGAGGGTCCTGACTGTTAGAAGGAAAACTATCAAACAGGAAGGACACCTACACCAAAACCCCATCAGTACGTCACCATCATCAGCAAAGACCAGAGGCAGATAAAACCACAAAGATGGGGAAAAAGCAGGGCAGAAAAGCTGGAAATTCAAAAAATAAGAGCGCATCTCCCCTGGCAAAGGAGCGCAGCTCATTGCCAGCAACGGATCAAAGCTTGACGGAGAATGACTTTGACGAGATGAGAGAAGAAGGCTTCAGTCCATCAAACTTCTCAGAGCTAAAGGAGGAATTACGTACCCAGCGCAAAGAAACTAAAAATCTTGAAAAAAAAGTGGAAGAATTGATGGCTAGAGTAATTCATGCAGAGAAGGTCATAAACGAAATGAAAGAGATGAAAACCATGACACGAGAAATACGTGACAAATGCACAAGCTTCAGTAACCAACTCGATCAACAGGAAGAAAGAGTATCAGCGATTGAGGATCAAATGAACGAAATGAAGTGAGAAGAGAAACCAAAAGAAAAAAGAAGAAAAAGAAATGAACAAAGCCTGCAAGAAGTATGGGATTATATAAAAAGACCAAATCTACATCTGATTGGGGTGCCTGAAAGTGAGGGGGAAAATGGAACCAAGTTGGAAAACACTCTTCAGGAAATTATCCAGGAGAACTTCCCCAACCTAGTAGGGCAGGCCAACATTCAAATCCAGGAAATACAGAGAATGCCACAAAGATACTCCTCGAGAAGAGCAACTCCAAGACACATAATTGCCAGACTCACCAAAGTTGAAATGAAAGATAAAATCTTAAGGGCAGCCAGAGACAAAGGTCGGGTTACACACAAAGGGAAGCCCATCAGACTAACAGCAGATCTCTCGGCAGAAACTCTACAAGCCAGAAGAGAGTGGGGGCCAATATTCAACATTCTTAAAGAAAAGATTTTTCAACCCAGAATTTCATATCCAGCCAAACTAAGTTTCATAAGTGAAGGAGAAATAAAATCCTTTACAGATAAGCAAATACTTAGAGATTTTGTCACCACCAGGCCTGCCTTACAAGAGACCCTGAAGGAAGCACTAAACATGGAAAGGAACAACCGGTACCAGCCATTGCAAAAACATGCCAAAATGTAAAGACCATTGAGGCTAGGAAGAAACTGCATCAACTAACGAGCAAAATAACCAGTTAATATCATAATGGCAGGATCAAGTTCACACATAACAATCTTAACCTTAAATGTAAATGGACTAAATGCTCCAATTAAAAGACACAGACTGGCAAACTGGATAAAGAGTCAAGACCCATCAGTCTGCTGTATTCAGGAGACCCATCTCACACGCAGAGACATACATAGGCTCAAAATAAAGGGATGGAGGAAGATTTACCAAGCAAATGGAGAACAAAAAAAAGCAGGGGTTGCAATACTAGTCTCTGATAAAACAGACTTTAAACCATCAAAGATCAAAAGAGACAAAGAAGGCCATTACATAATGGTAAAGGGATCAATTCAACAGGAAGAGCTAACTATCCTAAATATATATGCACCCAATACAGGAGCACCCAGATTCATAAAGCAAGTCCTTAGAGACTTACAAAAAGACTTATACTCCCATACAATAATAATGGGAGACTTCAACACTCCACCGTCAACATTAGACAGATCAACGAGACAGAAAGATAACAAGGATATCCAGGAATTGAACTTATCTCTGCAGCAAGCAGACCTAATAGACATCTACAGAACTCTCCACCCCAAATCAACAGAATATACATTCTTCTCAGCACCACATCGCACTTATTCCAAAATTGACCACATAATTGGAAGTAAAGCCCTCCTCAGCAAATGTACAAGAACAGAAATTATAACAAACTGTCTCTCAGACCACAGTGCCATCAAACTAGAACTCAGGACTAAGAAACTCAATCAAAACCACTCAACTACATGGAAACTGAACAACCTGCTCCTGAATGACTACTGGGTACATAACGAAATGAAGGCAGAAATAAAGATGTTCTTTGAAACCAATGAGAAAAAAGATACAACATACCAGAATCTCTGAGACACATTTAAAGCAGTGTGTAGAGGGAAATTTATAGCACTAAATACCCACAAGAGAAAGCTGGAAAGATCTAAAATTGACACTCTAACATCACAATTAAAAGAACTAGAGAAGCAAGAGCAAACGCATTCAAAAGCTAGCAGAAGGCAAGAAATAACTAAGATCAGAGCAGAACTGAAGGAGATAGAGACACAAAAAACCCTCCAAAAAATCAATGAATCCAGGAGTTGGTTTTTGAAAAGATCAACAAAATTGATAGACTGCTAGCAAGACTAATAAAGAAGAAAAGAGAGAAGAATCAAATAGACGCAATAAAAAATGATAAAGGGGATATCACCAACGACCCCACAGAAATACAAACTACCATCAGAGAATACTATAAACACCTCTACGCAAATAAACTAGAAAATCTAGAAGAAATGGATGACTTCCTGGACACTTACACTCTTCCAAGACTAAACCAGGAAGAAGTTGAATCCCTGAATAGACCAATAGCAGGCTCTGAAATTGAGGCAATTATTAATAGCCTACCAACCAAAAAAAGTCCAGGACCAGATGGATTCACAGCTGAATTCTACCAGAGGTACAAGGAGGAGCTGGTACCATTCCTTCTGAAACTATTCCAATCAATAGAAAAAGAGGGAATCCTCCCTAACTCATTTTATGAGGCCAACATCATCCTGATACCAAAGCCTGACAGAGACACAACAAAAAAAGAGAATTTTAGACCAATATCCCTGATGAACATCGATGCAAAAATCCTCAATAAAATACTGGCAAACCGGATTCAGCAGCACATCAAAAAGCTTATCCACCATGATCAAGTGGGCTTCATCCCTGGGATGCAAGGCTGGTTCAACATTCGCAAATCAATAAACATAATCCAGCATATAAACAGAACCAAAGACAAAAACCACATCATTATCTCAATAGATGCAGAAAAGGCTTTTGACAAAATTCAACAGCCCTTCATGCTAAAAACGCTCAATAAATTCGGTATTGATGGAACGTACCTCAAAATAATAAGAGCTATTTATGACAAACCCACAGTCAATATCATACTGAATGGGCAAAAACTGGAAAAATTCCCTTTGAAAACTGGCACAAGACAGGGATGCCCTCTCTCACCACTCCTATTCAACATAGTGTTGGAAGTTCTGGCTAGGGCAATCAGGCAAGATAAAGAAATCAAGGGGATACAGTTAGGAAAAGAGGAAGTCAAATTGTCCCTGTTTGCAGATGACATGATAGTATATTTAGAAAACCCCATTGTCTCAGCCCAAAATCTCCTTAAGCTGATAAGCAACTTCAGCAAAGACTCAGGATACAAAATTAATGTGCAAAAATCACAAGCATTCATATACACCAGTAACAGACAAACAGAGAGTCAAATCATGAATGAACTTCCATTCACCATTGCTTCAAAGAGAATAAAATACCTAGGAATCCAACTTACAAGGGATGTAAAGGACCTCTTCAAGGAGAACTACAAACCACTGCTCAGTGAAATAAAAGAGGACACAAACAAATGGAAGAACATACCATGCTCATGGATAGGAAGAATCAATATCGTGAAAATGGCCATACTGCCCAAGGTTATTTATAGATTCAATGCCATCCCCATCAAGCTACCAACGAGTTTCTTCACAGAATTGGAAAAATCTGCTTTAAAGTTCATATGGAACCAAAAAAGAGCCCGCATCGCCAAGACAATCCTAAGTCAAAAGAACAAAGCTGGAGGCATCACGCTACCTGACTTCAAACTATACTACAAGGCTACAGTAACCAAAACAGCATGGTACTGGTACCAAAACAGAGATATAGACCAATGGAACAGAACAGAGTCCTCAGAAATAATACCAAACATCTACAGCCATCTGATCTTTGACAAACCTGAGAGAAATAAGAAATGGGGAAAGGATTCCCTATTTAATAAATGGTGCTGGGAAAATTGGCTAGCCATAAGTAGAAAGCTGAAACTGGATCCTTTCCTTACTCCTTATACAAAAATTAATTCAAGATGGATTAGAGACTTAAATGTTAGACCTAATACCATAAAAACCCTAGAGGAAAACCTAGGTAGTACCATTCAGGACATAGGCATGGGCAAAGACTTCATGTCTAAAACACCAAAAGCAACGGCAGCAAAAGCCAAAATTGACAAATGGGATCTCATTAAACTAAAGAGCTTCTGCACAGCAAAAGAAACTACCATCAGAGTGAACAGGCAACCTACAGAATGGGAGAAAATTTTTACAATCTACTCATCTGACAAAGGGCTAATATCCAGAACCTACAAAGAACTCAAACAAATTTACGAGAAAAAAACAAACAACCCCATCAAAAAGTGGGCAAAGGATATGAACAGACATTTTTCAAAAGAAGACATTCATACAGCCAACAGACACATGAAAAAATGCTCATCATCACTGGCCATCAGAGAAATGCAAATCAAAACCACAATGAGATACCATCTCACACCAGTTAGAATGGCCATCATTAAAAAGTCAGGAAGCAACAGGTGCTGGAGAGGATGTGGAGAAATGGGAACACTTTTACACTGTTGGTGGGATTGTAAACTAGTTCAACCATTATGGAAAACAGTATGGCGATTCCTCAAGGATCTGGAACTAGAAGTACCATATGACCCAGTCATCCCATTACTGGGTACATACCCAAAGGATTATAAATCATGCTGCTATAAAGACACATGCACACGTATGTTCATTGCGGCACTATTCACAATAGCAAAGACTTGGAATCAACCCAAATGTCCATCAGTGACAGACTGGATTAAGAAAATGTGGCACATATACTCCACGGAATACTATGCAGCCATTAAAAAGGATGAGTTTGTGTCCTTTGTAGGGACATGGATGCAGCTGGAAACCATCATTCTTAGCAAACTATCACAAGAACAGAAAACCAAACACCGCATGTTCTCACTCATAGGTGGGAACTGAACAATGAGATCACTTGGACTCGGGAAGGGGAACATCACACACTGGGGCCTATCATGGGGAGGGGGGAGGGGGAAGGGATTGCATTGGGAGTTATACCTGATGTAAATGACGAGTTGATGGGTGCTGACGAGTTGATGGGTGCAGTACAGCAACATGGCACAAGTATACATATGTAATAAACCTGCACATTATGCACATGTACCCTAGAACTTAAAGTATAATAATAATAATAAAAAATAAAAATTAAAAAAAAAACAAATACTCGTATTAGCACTAAAAAAAATAAATAAATAAATAAAATTTAAAGTTCATCTGAGGCAGGAGAATGGGGTGGGCCCGGGAGGCGGAGCTTGCAGTGAGCCAAGATCGCACCACTGCACTCTAGCCTGGGTGACAGAGCAAGACTGCCGTCTCAAAAAAAAAAAAAAAGAAAAGAAAATTTAAAGTCCAAACTTAAAGCACCCGTTTTGTGTACACATTCATTTATTTGTAGTTTAACTCTACAATGTATATTACATACTAGAGAAGCAATTTTCCCCTTAAATACATAAGAGAAACAGATCATAAAAAATCTGTACCTCAGGTTCCACAGTGACTATTGCACCTGCAAACAGGGAAATCAGTCTTTGAAAATTTGGCTCTAGATATTTTTTGAAATAATTAACTAATTGCACTATTTAAAATAACATCTAATCTGGTAATAAGGGGAATGCTGGGGTAAAATAAATTAGAACCCCGTAAGGCCTACCTAAGTAGGAACTGAGATGCTAGGTCTTTGGAGACTGGTCATAATTGTAGCTCCCAAATCCATTGTCTGCCTCAAACCATTCTGTGAAACCTCTCCCTCATCGTTAGGTAAACAAGCCTCAGAGGTCTATATCTCTCTCCTTTTAGGGTAATTGTAAATACTTCAAAATGGCTACCATTGATACCCTTCCTAGAGCATAATTTAACAATATTTATTTTAAAAATCACTAACCTTTAATATTGTTCATACCCTTTCATCTGGTTAATTCTAATAACGAAAATTACAAATCATTTAAAGATCTAACAATAAAATGATAATATTTAAAACTAATTATCTTTAAATGGTGAATATTAGAAAAAAAATCACATTCAGAAAGCTGCTTGGTGGTTTCAGTGGACACAGTTCCTCCTGTACATAGAGAACTTAGTAATTTATAAACCACAAATATCATATCACTTGTGACTCTACCTGCTCAGGGAAAGGTAGGGCTGAGAATGTACCCATTTTGCAAATTTTGAAATATTCTCCATAAGTTTAGAGAGTCTGCCTGTAGAAAGAACCTGGTAGGTAGTTGTGATTGGAAAAATTCTAAGTCTACCCTGAAGAATTCCACGTGCTGGTGTACGCATCCTCTATAATCATCTCCCTTGAGTGTGAGTTAGACTTTTGGACTTACGTATATAAGATAACACTCCATGATTATGTTACATTATATGGCAGGATGGATTTTTCAGATAAAATTAAGGTCCCTAATCAGTTAACTTTGAGTTAATAAAAAAGAAGCCTATCCTCGGTGGGCCTGACCTAATCAGGCAAGCTCTCAAATCCAGTCAGAATTAAAATGACAGAGAAATCTGCTCCCAGCCATGAAGGAGAACGTTCCCGTGGTATGGAAAGGGCCATGTGGCACTGTGTGCCAAGCGGCATCTAGAAGCAAAGATTAGCCCCATTTGGAAGCCATCAAGAAAGCAGAAACCTCAGTCCTACAGCCAAAAGAAAATAAATTCTGCCAACAACTCAAGGGAGTGTGGAAGTAGATTTTTCCCTAGTCGAGCCTCTAAATGAGGACACAGCAGACTAAGACCTTGATTTGAGCCCTGTAAAATGCTGAACGAAGGACCAGTGAAACCATACCTGGACTCCTGACCCACAGACACTTGGAGACAATAAATTCTTGCTGTTGTAAGCCATTAAATCCATAATAATTTGTTATGCAGCAAATTTTTTAAAAAACCTAAAACAGTAATGAAACATGTTCTAGAATCAAGTTACTCACCAGCTAGAGACTGATTTTCAAGTCCAATGTGTTTTCTGTACCTCTAGTTCCCCAGGTCTAAGGTCTGACTCAGCCTTTGCACGAATAGCAAACTCTAGTTCACATTTTCCTGGTCTTCTCTCTTCAACCACAGCAGAGGCAAATGGCCAGCAACAGAGAGAATAAGCTACATGTCTGCAGGACCAAGAAAAGCAGCTCCAGTCATCTCCAGTGATCCTACAGGCCTGCTTCATTTGACAAGGGAATCAGACAAGCTCTGAGTTGGGAAGCTTTGCATCAGCACACTCCAATATCATGCTGTTTGCTATTTTGATTTCCTAGGGGAGAAAGAAAAATTTCACAAGTGCACTCAATTGCTGTCAAATCAGCCGCCCTACTTGTGTTTCTCTGGAGCTGCTGCTGCTGGCTTTAGGTCTCATTAGAGTAAATGGGCACTGTTCTTCCCTGATTCTTGCTTCTATAGGCAAATGTGGATCTCTTAGAAAGCAATGCAACCATTTCCAGGTAATTTTGCAAAATACTTGCTGATGTCCAGCAAACTCTGCCACAAGCACACAAAAGCCATGTTCCCTGCATCCCCATGGCAAGAAATGGGATCCTTTCCTCCTCTCACTGGGAGAGCGCAGATGCCTCATGTTAGATAATTGCTAGAAACATTGCTTAACATGATGTAAACCCCATGTGCCCCAGCTCCCACAGGTAACCAAGTACATTCTACACATCAGCAGGGTGAGGATATAATCCCAGAAAATAGTTGCTCTTTCTCTCTTCCAGGGTGGTACAAGTTGTGGCAATGTAAACACAGACACATTTGCTGACACAACTGCAATAGTCTCAAAGTTGGTCTTCCTTCTGGTCTCGCTTCTTGCAATCCCTATATTTCAATCTGCTGAGAGTTATCTTTCCAAAATACAAACACCACTGGGTCATGCAAACACTCTGCCTCTCCACTCCCAAAGCAAACACTGCTGCAAATTCTTTCAGGCCTTCAAGATAAAAATCCAGACTCTTCAGCATGAGACACCATGTTCTATGATCCCCTTATCCCTCCAAACACCTTGCACTCAGTGCTCAACCAGTACTGAAGTAACTTGCAATTCTTGAGACCCACATGATCATTCTCACCTCTAAGTTATAAAGTGCTATTTCTTCCACTCAGAATATCCTCCCTCTATTCCCTTCACCTGATTAACTCCAAGTCAGTTCCTTAGATTTCAGCTTAGAGCCATTTCCCCTAAAAGCCCTCTCTGATGCCCCCACCCCAGTGGTGGGCTGGGACATCTAACAAGATGCTTCCCTCCCTCCCTAGCTGTTGAGGCATTCAACATGCTTTAATAGAATTATTTATGTAACAGTCTTTCTTCCTCACTAGAAACTCATCAGCTTTATCTAGTTCACTGCTTTATCTCCATAACAGTAACTGGCAGAATTCAGGCACTAAATAAATGTTGAATAAAGGAAGAAAGGAATCAGTGAATGAAGTCACTCTTTTAAAATATATTTTTGCCGAAATTTTATTTGCATATTCAAGGCCCTCTAGGATCAAACCTTAACCCAATCTTCCAACTTCTTATACAACATCTATCAACACTCTGCAGCAGCCAGTCACAGTTAACCATCCCCTATTTCCAACCCATGCTCCACACAGTCCTACCTCTGAGGCTTTGTTCACACTGCTCACTCCACAAGAATGTGCACACACCAGAATGCTACTATCAAAACACTTCCTCTTTAAAGACTTCCTTGGTTTCCCTGAGGCAGATTTAATCTCTGCATCCCTCTTGTCCTTAAAGTATGGTGCTTGTACCTTCTATTTAGCACTTTGGGGTTTTTGTCTAGGATTGTTTGTGTCTGTCTCTTCAGCTGAAACATAAATTCCTTAAGGACAACAGTTTTTATATGCCTTCATTACAGAATCTAAAATGGGTTTAGTCATCACAGAATCTAAAATGGTTCTTAATAAATATTTATAGTATTATATAATATAGAGTTCATTTTATACAAGATGATTATATGCCTTAATGTGGTTTTAGGATTAAATAATAGCAATAATAATATTCAATATAATAAATACTAGGTATTAACTTCATACACCGAGATCTGGTTGAATACTTTATATTCATTACTTGTGATCTATTCAATATTACATGATGGATATTAGCATCTCCACTTGAAGAAGAAACTGAAATTTAATTTATGAAAGCTGACAGAGACCACACGGTGAATAAATGGCACTCAAGCCTGTCTGGCACCAGTGCCTGAGCTCTTGCCTCTAACATTGTGTCTTTGGCCACTTTGAGTGTGCAGCATGACTCTCAATGTTTGCATCATTTCAACAGCATAAGCCTCTAAAGTGAAGCCTGGCTTTCCACAAGGTCCTTCGACGTTTGAAATAAATCAGACCTACAAAGTTTCACACCTTTTTCTGGGATCCAAGTCATGCCTACTCTGTCTTGCTGGCCACAGAGTGTCAATGATCTTTTAGTGAGAGCTTTACTCCCTAGGGCATATCCATCGGTGATACCCATAAGCTGGACAACACTCGTCTCTACCCGCTCTCCAATCCTGGATCTGACTTACACATTTACAAATCCATATACCTGTGATAAAATAAATACTTTTGCACTTGTGGCAGCTGAACCATGACTGTGGACTCTTTGCAGGGAAAGTCAAGGAATGGGAGGGAAGGCCATTGAAGGCAACATGGTAGCAGCAGAGAAGTGAGGCATAACACATTACCACATCCTGCTGAATTACTTTGCAGTTGCCTAGCACTATTCTAAGCACTTTACATTCATTACTGTGTTTAATCCATACAACTCCCTATGATAGATGCTATTGTTATACCCAATGTAGAGATGACAAAACTGACAAAGTAGTTAAATAGTATCACTTAGGTCACTCAGCTAAGAAGTAGAAGAGCAGTAACCAAACACAAATCTGTCTAACTCCATAGCACATGCTCAATGCCATTCTGATATACTGCTTCTGATATCTATCCATCTCAGTCTGTATAGTACACTGACAAGCATTACCCAAGCTTATATCTAAGGAGTGTGCTCAGAATTGCTCTCTTTCTGCATAAGTGCTTAGAACAAAACAAAGAGAGCCCCAGGCATATCAACCCAAATAACTTCTCACTCCAGGGGCCTTCAAATCCCAAAGCTACTTTCTCAAGCATCTAGGTATTTGTCCCAAATCCTGACCTATTTCTAACTTGCATAATGATATTGTCTTCCTAATTGCCCTTGGGTATTCCACTGGGTGAAACCATGGCACAACCAGTTCTCAGCCACTAGGCAATGTTGCTAGGCAGCCATTAAACAGCTGTTTCTATCCACCAGAAGAAGTAGATGCATGTCTAAAAGGAATGAAAATATTCTTTCAGAGTTTCACCACTTTAACAACAGAAAATTGTCTGAGATTTCTTTTGGGGGAATAGATCCCAAACTTTGAAGATGTGTATTCTTAAAGGACTAACCCAGTGATCAAACTGTAGCCTTGGAGAAATATTACTGAATTATTATATTTTTAAGGCAAATAATTCCTCTGGAGGTGAGATAATCCGTTCTTTCTCCCTTTCCAGGATATTTCCATTATTTTCAAAATTTATCTTTTCTATCAATGGAAAGATAAAGTGAACTGCTCAAGGCAGAACATAGTCAAGCAGAGAATAGACATTCATCATTTATGAGGTCTAAATAAAGGCCATTTGCCTCAGATGGGAGGTTAGACCCAAAGACTCTTCCAACTGGAATTATCTCACATTCAATTCAGATCAGAAACTGTTCATGAAAAAATAACCAGTTCTAAAGGTCTTCAGGTGTACTGAAATAGTGATAATATTAACAACCAACGTTGATTGGGCACTGCATAACAGACATTTTACATGCATTATTTCATTATAACCTCATAAAAATCCAGTGAAGGAGATACTACCATTGCCTCCACTTCATATGCCAGCAAAGAAAATGTGAGAAAGGTGAAGCCATTTGTCCAGTGCCCCATGCCTGGGAATGGTGGAATTAGAACGTGAACCCAGGTACCTCTGACTCTAGAACCTAGTGCCCTCATTTCTACACCGTGCTATGTCCATACATTTTCAATACTCTGTTTTCTCCTTGGAATAGTCCTAAGGTCTTGCCCAGAATTGAGACTTCTCTGCCAAAAAAAAAAAAAAAAAAAAAAGCATTTCTTAGAACTGAATCATATGGTTAACTATCAAAGGAAAACTTGAAGATGAAGATGAAGATGAAATGAATTATGAATAACCAGTGCGAAGAAAAATCCAGTATAAGAAGAAGGCACATGAGGACCAAGAGAATTTAAACACTTTTTTCATTTAGTAAGAATGTGGGAGGAAACATAGACGTCATCAGTTCTAACTGCCTCTTTGAACATACACATGGGAAGGGGGAAAACAACTTTTTCAAAGTCTTAATGTTAATGTTACAGTGATACAAACATAAAAATATTCTTTTTTTTTTTTTTTTTTGAGATGGAGTCTTGCCCTGTCTCCCAGGCTGGAGTGCAACGGTGCGATCTCTGCTCACTACAACCTCTGCCTCCTGGGTTCAAGTGATTCTCCTGCCTCAGCCTCCCAAGTAGCTGGGATTACCAGCGCACACTACCACACCCAGCTAATTTTTGTATTTTCAGTAGAGACAGGGTTTCACCATGTTGGCCAGGCTGGACTCAAACTCCTGACCTCAGGTGATCCCCCTGCCTCGGCCTCCCAAAGTGCTGGGATAACAGGCCTGAGCCACTGCTCCCAGCCAACCATTCTTAATATACTTCACAGCTGTCAGTTTCATCATTGCTAGTACTATTATTGATATTAGCACCATTACTACCACCAGCACTACTAATACAACCACTGTGATTTTACAAGAAAACCTAAGAGATTCCTAACTTAAGCTGTTCCATGCTGTGCTCCCCACCAAATGGGCATTACAATATATTCTGGCACTTGTGCTTTATTTATGTGATAATGATATACACTATTACAGCATACTCAAAGCTGCTTTTATGCTCAAAACATAGTTCTCCTCACCCCCTTCTCACACAAACACACAGTCATCCTCAACTCCATTCCTTTAATTTTTTCCAAGTACTTATTATTATCTAAAATTATTTTTTATTAATTTAGATGTTAACTGTCTATATCTTACCCTTGCTATTCAATGCAAGCACTAGAAGAGCATAAGCCATGTCTGTCTTGGGTGTCACTATATACCTAGAGCCTTAACAGTGTTTGTTGAGTGAGTGAAGGACAGTGCCATTGGCATGGGTCAGTTCAAGTACATGAATGTTTCCTTTTAAACAGATCTGTCTGGAGCAAGATAGATTCTATAACCAAAAAACAGAAAGACAGAAGAAACATAGAATGTTTCCGTGTTTTATATCTTATCATGATATGATCTCTGGCATCATCATTTGTAAAAAATAAAGCTTGTAAATAGCATACATCTCCTTCAGCACCCAGGAAGCAGACAGTAGAAAAATGAGGTGCTGTCCTATCTTGTTCTGTAATGAAAATTGGTGCAGACATTGTTCAACACTTGCTACGTCTTGGTATAGGAGCTTATGCCAGCTTTGGTTGCCCACATGATTTTGTGGGCAAGCTAAAGCAAAATAGTGTTTTAGATCTTAAATGGTGTTTTAGACCCGGGTTAGGTATTTTGGACCTAACAGTCTATTCTTCAAGATAATCAGTAGTCAAATAAACAGCAAAATATGAAAGAAGTAGATTGGTTTTTCCCAAAACATATAACTCTAGCTTTAGAAGACCACTTACAAAGGTCCCCACATAGCAGGTTTCAAACTGTAGCTAATACTTAAAAGGAAAACCTATTGCATATATAATTCTAAGAAGACAACTTTGGGCCCTGTTATTTTGTTAAGATGCAATCTCAGAAACATAAATATTACATACTGATCGTAATAAAGATGTGGAGGAAAGTGAGGTAATTATAATAAAAGTCACTTCCAAGAAGAAAGAACACAGCTTGAAAACCAGAGGGAGGAGGGCAAGATGGCAGGTGGGGTCACAGAGGTCTCAGTATAGTAGAATGTATTGTTTTTGCCATCTAAAATCCTCTTATTAAAATGCCCCATGCTATAATTCCCTGAAAACTGTCTCAAACATTTAGAGCTAAAACATCTAGCATTGAAATAATTACTTTGGACTCTTGGAGCTCATAGGACTATACTCTGGATCCACTGATGAACTTACAAACATAGCACCTCAATGTCACATGACAGCCCCAAGATTCTTTGCTTCAAACTTACGCTTTTATCTGCCTTTTTCCTGATCAATGTGATCTGGGAACTATTCAAATCCGATGTTGGGAAAGTGCCTTGGGCTGGGCCTCGGAGATATTTTCTTTAGTGCACACATTTTATGAAGAATTGAAATAATATTTAACAAAAGTAGGTAGGAGCTGAGAGGTACAGAAAGAAAAAAAAGATTTAACAAATAGAAAAATTCATATCGAAAAAGAAACCACAACTTCCCAGATTCTCCTGAATTTTCTTTTTTCTCTTTAACTTAGCCTATACTCACAGATGGCCAAAAGCAGCTGAAGCTGATGAGAATTGCCCCCTTGGAAAAGGGCACGTGTTCTTCAGTTTTGCACAGTTCCCACCATCCTCTATTGTCTCTTAGCTTTAAGGTCTGTATATTGGCATTTGTCATTACACTCACATTGGTGAGTTTTTTTTAATATGTAATATACAAATGTTTCTTGGAATTGGTGTCACTATCAAACATGGGAAATCAAAATATAAAGAGAGCAGTGACGGTTCAAGAAAATTCACTTGGAACGGTCAAACTCCGTCGTCCCTACAGAAAAAATACAAAAAAAATTGGCCGGGCATGGTGGCGGGTGCCTGTGGTCCCGGCTTGGGAGGCTGAGGCAGGAGAACGGCATGAATCCAGGAGGCGGAGTTTGCTGTGAGCCCAGATCGCACCACTGCACTCCAGCCTGGGCGACGGAGCGAGACTCCATCTCAAAAAAAGGAAAGAAAAGAAAATTCACTCGGAAAAGGCAAGGCCAAGTGTCATCAAGACAGCTTTGAAGTACAAGTTGGAGGATTCACCAACTGTCAATAACAAAACATATTACAAAACTATACTAATGAAGACAGCATGATATAGGCATATGAACAATAAATCAACAGAATACAATGGATGCAAACTCATATATATGACAACATGTCATATGATGAGTGTGGCATTACAAACCAACAGAGGAAGAAGGCCTGCTCAATAAATAATGGTAGCAAAATTATTTAATTGATCTCAATGTTGTAAAATAAATTAACATATAGCTATATTTTATATCAGGCCCTAGTGGGTTAATACCCCAAATTTAAAGAAAAAACAAAATTTAAAAACTTGAGAGAATATAGAGCAATACACTTACAATATTGGGGTAGAAAAGGATTTGCTTAAATAATATATATAAAGTACAAGCCACAGGAAAAATGAGGTAAATTTGACTATTTAAAACCTAACAGTTCCTCTCAACAAAAAGACACCATCAATAAGTTAAAACATAAATTACAACATGGGAGAAGATATTTGCAATATACATAACTGGCAAAGGATTAGTATCTAAAACTACTATAAATCAATCAGAAAAAAAGAGAGAGAGAAATAGGTAAAAGACGTTAGCAGACAGGTCTTTTTTGTTGTTGTTTTTGTTTTGTTTTTAATTGCTTTATTTTCCCAGTGAATTGAACCTTTTGTTGAGTGAAGATGCTGAAACTAACTTTTACTCATAAAAGTTGCTACCCATAAGAGCTGATGTTAAATTTTTAGATTTTGTGAGTCAGTTAACTTCACATTGGTGGCTTGAAATTGGCCAAGGTAAGGATATTTTCACCACAGAAATTGAAAAACACTAGAAATAAATCTTCCCCTTCCCCTGAGTGCTTATTAAATATTTACCAGTATACTATAGCTTTTTATCAATGTCTAAGAATTCATTTTATTTCTGATAATGGTTTTTTCCTTAAATATTTGTCTTAACACTATCGTATATCTCCCGGATTTTATTTCCCTGATCCATTGTTTTTCTTTTTTTACCCCACTTTTAAATCTTTCTTTGTATTTTTCTTTTTTTCTTTTTTTTTTTTTTTTATTATACTTTAAGTTCTAGGATACATGTGCACAACGTGCAGGTTTGTTACATATGTATACTTGTGCCATGTTGCTGTGCTGCACCCATCAACTCGTCAGCACCCATCAACTTGTCATTTACATCAGGTATAATTCCCAATGCCATCCCTCCCTTCTCTCCCCTCCCCATAATAGGCCCCGGTGTGTGATGTTCCCCTTCCAGAGTCCAAGTGATCTCATTGTTCAATTCCCACCTATGAGTGAGAACATGCGGTGTTTGGTTTTCTGTTCTTGTGATAGTTTGCTGAGAATGATGGTTTCCAGCTGCATCCATGTCCCTGCAATGGACACGAACTCATCCCTTTTTATGGCTGCATAGTATTCCATGGTGTACATGTGCCACTTTTTCTTAGTCCAGTCTGTTACTGATGGACATTTGGGTTGATTCCAAGTCTTTGCTATTGTGAATAGTGCTGCAATAAACATACATGTGCATGTGTCTTCATGGGCAAGGACTTCATGTCTAAAACACCAAAAGCAACAACAACAAAAGCCAAAATTGACAAATGGGATCTAATTAAACTAAAGAGCTTCTGCACAGCAAAAGAAACTACCATCAGAGTGAACAGGAAACCTACAGAATGGGAGAAAAATTTTGCAATCTACTCATCTGACAAAGGGCTAATATCCAGAACCTACAAAGAACTCAAACAAATTTACAAGAAAAAAACAAACGACCCCATCAAAAAGTGGGCAAAGGATATGAACAGACAGTTCTCAAAAGAAGACATTCATACAGCCAACAGACACATGAAAAAATGCTCATCATCACTGGCCATCAGAGAAATGCAAATCAAAACCACAATGAGATACCATCTCACACCAGTTAGAATGGCAATCACTAAAAAGTCAGGAAACAACAGGTGCTGCAGAGGATGTGGAGAAATAGGAACACTTTTACACTGTTGGTGGGATTGTAAACTGGTTCAACCATTGTGGAAAACAGTATGGCGATTCCTCAAGGATCTAGAACTAGAAATACCATATGACCCAGTCATCCCATTACTGGGTATATACCCAAAGGATTATAAATCATGCTGCTATAAAGCAGACAGGTCTTAAAGAGAGAAAATCTAAATGGCCATTAACACCATAAAGAGATGGTAAACTTTGTTAAGATATCAGAAACATGAAAGTTAAAACAACAATGAGATGCCATTTCATAAACACTAATGACAAAAACATGTAAACTTGACAATACCTGTGTTAGGATACAGAGAAATGGAGATTTTCTGTTCTTCTTCTTCTTCTTCTTCTTCTTCTTCTTCTTCTTCTTCTTCTTCTTCTTCTTCTTCTTCTTCTTCTTCTTCTTCTGCTTTAAGTTCTGGGGTACATGTGCAGAACATGCAGTTTTGTTACATAGGTATACACTTGCCATGGTGGTTTGCTGCACCCATCAACCAATCTTCTACATTAGGTATTTCTTCTAATGCTATCCCTCCCCCAGCTCCCCAGCCCCTGACAGGCCCTGGTGTGTGATGTTCCCCTCCCTGTGTCCATGTGTTCTCATTGTTCAGCTCCCACTTATGAGTGAGAACATGTGGTATTTAGTTTTCTGTTCTTGTGATAGTTTGCTGAGAATGATGGTTTCCAGCTTCATCTATGTCCCCATAAAGGACACGAACTCATCCTTTTTATGGCTGCATAGTATTCCATGGTGTATATGTGCCACATTTTCTTTATCCAGTCTATCCATGATGGACATTTGGGTTGGTTTCAAGTCTTTGCTATTGTGAATAGTGCCACAATAAACATACGTGTGCATGTATCTTTATAGTAGAATGATTTATAATCCTTTGGGTGTATACCCAGTAATGGGATTGCTGGGTCAAATTGCATTTCTAGCTCTAGATCTTTGAGGAATCAACACACTGTCTTCCACAATTGTTGAACTAATTTACACCCCCACCAACAGTGTAAAAGTGTTCCTATTTCTCCACATCCTCTCCAGCATCTGTTGTTTCCTGACCTTTTTAATGATTGTCATTCTAACTGACTTGAGATGGTATCTCATTGTGGTTTTGGTTTGCATTTCTCTAATGACCAGTGATGATGAAGTTTTTTTCATTTGCTTATTGGCTGAATAAATGTCTTCTTTTTAGAAGCATCTGTTGATATCCTTTGCCCACTTTTTGAAGGGGTTGTTTTTTACATATAAATTTCTTTAAGTTCTTTGTAGGTTCTGGATATTAGCCCTTTGTCAGATGGATAGATTGCAGAAATGTTCTCCCATTCTGTAGGTTGCCTGTTTACTCTGGTAATAGTTTCTTTTTGCTGTGCAGAAGCTCTTTGATTTAATTAGATCTCATTTGTCAATTTGGCTTTTGTTGCCATTGCTTTTGGTGATTTAGCCATGAAGTCTTTGCCCATGCCTATGTCCTGAATGGTATTGCCTAGGTTTTCTTCTAGGATTTTTATGGTTTTAGGTCTTATGTTTAAGTCTTTAATCCATCTTAAATTGATGTTTGCATAAGGTGTAAGGAAGGGGTCTAGTTTCAGTTTTCTGCATATGGCTAGCCAGTTTTTTGAACATCATTTATTAAATAGGGAATCCTTTCCCCATTGCTTGTTTATGTCAGGTTTCTCAAAGATCAGATGCTTGTAGATGTGTGGTGTTATTTCTGACACCTCTGTTCTGTTCCATTGGTCAAAATATCTGTTTTGGTACCACTACTGTACTGTTTTGGTTACTGTAGCCTCATAGTATAGTTTGAAGCTAGGTAGCATGATACCTCCAGCTTTGTTCTTTTTGCTTACGATAGTCTTGGCTATGCAAGCTCTTTTTTGGTTCCATATGAAGTTTAAAGTAGTTTTTCCCAATTCTATGAAGAAAGTCAATGGTAGCTTGATGGGGATAGCATTGAATCTATAAATTGCTTTGGGCAGTATGGCCATTTTCACAATGTTCAGTCTTCCTATATATGAGCATGGAATGTTTTTCCATTTGTTTGTGTCCTCTCTTATTTCCTTGAGCAGTAGTTTGTAGTTCTCCTTGAAGAGGTCCTTCACATCCCTTGTAAGTTGTATTCCTAGGTACTTAATTCTCTTAGTAGCAATTGTGAATGGGAGTTCACTCATGATTTGGCTCTCTGTTTGTCTGTTACTGGTGTGTAGGAATGCTTTTGATTTTTGTACATTGATTGTGTATTCTGAGACTTTGCTGAAGTTGCTTATTAGCTTAAGGAGATTTTGGGCTGAGACGATGGGGTTTTCTAAATATAAAATCATGTCATCTGCAAACAGAGATAATTTGACTTTCTCTTTTCCTATTTGAATACCCTTTATTTCTTTCTCTTGCTTTATTGTCCTGGCCATAACTTCCAATACTGTGTTGAATAGGACTGGTGAGAGAGGGCATCCTTGTCTTGTGCCACTTTCAAAGGGAATGCTTCCAGTTTTTGCCCACTCAGTATGATATTGGCTGTGGGTTCGTCATAAATAGCTTTTATTATTTTGAGATATGTTCCATCAATACCTAGTTTTTTGAGAGTTTTTAGCATTAAGGGGTGTTGAATTTTGTCTAAGGCATTTTCTGTATCTATTGAGATAATCATGTAGTTTTTGTCATTGGTTCTCTTTATGTGATGGATTAAGTTTATTGATTTGTGTACGTTGGACCAGTCTTGCATCCCAGGGTTGAAGCCGACTTGATCATGGTGGATAAGCTTTTTGATGTGCTGCTGGATTCTGTGTGCCAGTATTTTATTGAGGATTTTTACATCGATGTTTATCAGGTATATTGGCCTGAAATTTTCTTTTTTTGTTGTGTATCTAGCACGTTTTGGTATCAGGATGATGCTGGCCTCATAAAATGAATTAGGGAAAAGTCCCTCTTTTTCTATTGTTTGAAACAGTTTCAGAAGGAATTACCAGTATCAGCTCCTCTGGTAGAATTAGGCTGTGAATCCATCTGGTCCGGAACATCTTTTGGTTGGTAGACTATTAATTACTGCCTCAATTTCAGAACTTGTTATTGGTCTATTCAAGGATTCGACTTCTTCCTGGTTTAGTCTTGGGAGGGTGTATGTATCCAGGAATTTATCCATTTCTTCTAGATTTTCCAGTTTATTTGCATAGAGGTGTTTATAGTATTCTCTGATGGTAGTTTGCATTTCTGTGGGATCAGTGGTGATATTCCCTTTATCATTTTTTATTGCATCTATTTGATTCTTCTCTCTTTTCTTGTTTATTAGTCTAGCCAGCAGTTTATCTATTTTGTTGAACTTTTCAAAAAAAAAAAACCAGCTCCTGGATTCATTGATTTTTTGGAAGGGTTTTTCGTGTCTCTATCTCCTTCAGTTCTGCTCTGATTTTAGTTATTTCTTGTCTTCTGCTAGCTTTTGAATTTGTCTGCTCTTGCTTCTCTAGTTCTTTAATATTCATATTAGGGTGTCAATTTTAGTTCTTTCCTGCTTTCTTTTGTGGACATTTAGTGCTATAAATTTCCCTTTACGCATTGCTTTAAATGTGTCGCAGAGATTGTGGTATGTTGTGTCTTTGTTCTTATTGGTTTCAAAGAACATCTTCATTTCTGCCTTCGTTTTGTACTTACCCAGTAGTCATTCGGGAGCAGGTTGTTCAGTTTCCATATAGTTGTGCGGTTTTTAATGAGTTTCTTACTCCTGAGTTCTAATTTGATAGCACTGTGGTCTGAGAGACTGTTTGTCATGATTTCTGTTTTTTGCATTTGCTGAGGAGTTCTACTTCCAATTATGTGGTCGATTTTAGACTAAGTGTGATGAGGTGCTAAGAAGAATGTATATTCTGCTGATTTGGGGTGGAGAGTTCTGTAGATTTCTGTTAGGTCCACTTGGTCCAGAGCTGAGTTCAAGTCCTGAATATCCTTGTTAATTTTCTGTCTCGTTGATCTAATATTGACAGTGAGGTGTTAAAGTCTCCCACTATTATTGTGTGGGAGTCTAAGTCTCTTTGTAAGTCTCTAAGAACTTGCTTTATGAATCTTGGTGCACCTCTATTGGGTGCATATATTTAGGATAGTTAGCTCTTCTTGTTGCACTGATCCCTTTACCATTATGTGATGCCTTCTTTGTCTCTTTTGATCTTTGTTGGTTTAAAGTCTGTTTTATCAGAGATTAGAATTGCAACTCCTGCTTTTTTTTTTTTTTTTTTTTTTTCCATTTGCTTGGTAAATATCCTCCATCCCTTTATTTTGAGCCTATGTGTGTCTTTGTGCATGAGACAGTCTCCTGAATACAGGATACCAAAGAGTCTTGACTCTATCCAATTTGCCAGTCTGTCTTTTAATTGGGGGATTTAGCCCGTTTACATTTTAGGTTAATGTTGTTATGTGTGAACTTGATCCTGTCATTATGATGTTAGCTGGTTATTTTGCCTGTTAGTTGATGCAGTTTCTTCATAGTGTCAATGTTCTTTACAATTTGATATGTTTTTGCAGTGGCTGGTATCAGTTGTTCCTTTCCATGTTTAGTGCTTCCTTCAGGAGCTCTTATAAGGCAGGCCTGGTGGTGACACATTCTCTCAGCATTTGTTTGTCTGTAAAGGATTTTATTTTTCCTTCACTTATGAAGCTTAGTTTGGCTGGATATGAAATTCTGGGTTGAAAATTCTTTTCTTTAAGAATATTGAATATTGGCCCCACTCTCTTCTGGCTTGTAGGGTTTCTGCAGAGAGATCTGCTGTTAGTCTGATTGGCTTCCCTTTGTGGGTAACCTGACTTTTTTCTCTGGCTGCCCTTAATATTTTTTCCTTCATTTCAACCTTGGTGAATCTGACGATTATATTTGTTGAGGTTGCTCTTCTCGAGGTGTATCTATATTTCCTGGATTTGAATGTTGGCCTGTCTTGCTAGCTTGGGGAAATTCTCCTGGATAATATCCTGAAGAGTGTTTTCCAACTTGGTTCCATACTCCCCGTCACTTTTAGGTACACCAATCAAAAGGGACTCACTGGCAGGCCTTCCCTGTTTCCTTTTTTGAATTGCTTCCGTCACTTGTACTTACCCTTAACCTTTGTGTAGGGAGATATGGACCTCAGAATGTGGCCTCTCGTCACCCAGCCTCATGTAAATGCACTATCAATTTTTCCAGAGACAGCAATTCAAAGAAAAGGAAAAAGAAATTTTTACTGTTATGAATAGCATAATACAACTTCATTTAACACTGTAACTGAATAGTTACAATTTCTTTAAATTGTTTATTTAGTATTGAAATATAGTAAGTCTACGTGGGAAGGGATAGAAAAGGGTAGTAGGAGAGCACTTAATGCCTAGAAAAAGACCTACAATGCAAAATAATAATCATCACAACTCTAATATTAGTAATAGTAACAATAGCTACCATATATTGAGCTACAGTGTCAAAGGGATTGAGCACTTTATGTATATCATTTTCACCTCTGCTTACAAAATCGCCATGAGGATGATTACTCCATTTTGAAGATAATGGGAAACTCGGGTTCATGGAGGCTAAGTCTCTTGCCTAAGGATTCATAGTGAAAGATGAGCAAGGTCAAGAACCACAGATTTCTCTGGAGGACAGTACAGTAGTTAAGAGTGTGGCCTTTGGAGTCAACAGAAGAGACATCCTGGGAAACATGCCTTCCCTAATCTTTTTGTGTGTTTCTTTTCTAAATTATGAAGGTGTTCAATTCCGTCATCTCCACAGCCCTTTCTAGCTCAATGCTCCAAATTTTCACAATCCAGCCCAAGGCAGGACAACACTACTGTGTCTTTCTTTCCTGTTCCTCTAGGCAGAATAAAGTCCAAAAGTACATTCGAGGAGACAGCTTATTCCCATATTCTTTTACTGACAGGGAAGACTGAGAAAAAATGCACTCACTCGATGACTCCAGCACTAACAGCAGTGCTTTCTAAGCCACCAAAAGGACTCTTGAAATAAAGAATTAATGGACGCCAGAACCAGCATCAGGCCTATTGGTGCCAATGGGGTTCTGCATGCATAATTTAGTGTTATACTGTCAACTATGAAATATCTTTGGGCAACAGCCTACATTTCCTTTGAACAACATGAATCTTCAGAAGAAATAGGAATAGGAGAAGAGAGAACAGTGTCAAAAGCACTCTAAGAAAGAAGATATCAAAAATGCATCTGAAGAGTTTGAATAAAATTGTCTCAAAAAATATAAAAGTGGGAAAAGCAGTATTTCTAAATTAATATATTAGCTCTTGAAGTATGTATGTATAATGAACTAAATAAATACTATTTGTACATCAGCAACTATGGTACTTCATCTATAGACTTAGAAGTATGTATGTTCAACTGGACCAAAACGTTTTGTAAAAAATCTTATTCTTTTTGGAGAAAGTGCAGGATCATCTAATTCAAGATTGCCTCATACTGGGGCATATGAGGTTAAAAAGCAGGTGCTAGCCTCAATCTTACTGCTTAGGTTACAAAACAGTTCTTGAATGCCTTCATTATGTCAGGCATCAAGCTAGTCTCTGGAAATAGAAAAAGGTACAAAACACTCTAGAATAGTGATTTCCAACAAATGTCTGAGTAAAAGCATTGCCTGCCTTAACTTTGACTTTCATATATGTATACAAGGCCTGCTTTTCCTTACGTTTCAGTAAGTATATGGTCTATTTTGGTACCAGCTTAATGGTATGCTATGTATCTTTTATTTGCGCCAAGTCTTACTCAACTCTGTGCAGCATGGCATGATCCACTTAACTATAAATTAGAACAGATGTGAGTTTACCCATATGAAGCCTCAGTTACAGCAAAAATCAGTTCACACATTATTATTAATCGTTTGACAGCTTACTTCTGCTAGGGATGCTGGTTGAGATCCACTGCCTGGAAGCATTCAAATAGAAGAATGGCCCCGTCACTGTATGATTCAGTGAAAACCTCTAAACCAAAGGTACTTCCTCCACTGGCCTGTCCCAATGCCTGAGATTCACACCATGGACATGATTCCAGGATGTTAAAAACAAACAAGCCATTTAAAAAAAAGCGTGTTATGCTTGCAAGTGCCATTTAGAAGGGAAAATGCATTAGCCGCCTGAGGATAACTTATTCTAAACAGCATGTAGTCAACAAGCTAAGAGAAAAGGTTCTGAAGGAATGTGACCCAGGATGCTGCTGGGTGAGTTAGAATTGAGGAAATAATATAAAAAACGGATTATATTTTCTCAAGAAAAGAGGGCCCTGCCCTGGAGATAATAAACATCTCAGAACAGTGTAAAGAATAAACAGAGCATGGCCAAAGGAGAGATGAGCAGAGCCTGAATTGGCACTCTGCTTACTGCATAGTTTTGTCAAGAATTGCCTAAGCTAGATGAATATACAGGATTCTGTTTCCAGATCATTATTCCCCGGCTATAATTTGATATTCTGAGTCCAATGCAGGCACTTGTCTAGATCAAGAGCCCACTGTGAACAGATCTTGACAGCTGCTGTTTTTCACCCTAACGTGATGCTGGTGAAATCTCAAGCAGAGACCATGGACCAATCATTCCTAGCTATCAGCCATCCGTCCTTTGGCAACAAGTAATAAAATCATAGAGAAAGTCAGAGAGACATGAGATCAAAGGAACAAAATGATTGACTAAGGCTGGATTCGCATATAAGAAAAACTGTCTCCCACATGTTATTGTGGAAGCTCATTTTGGCCAAATGCATTGCTTTACTGATCCATTCCATTTCTTGGCTTCTCTCCCACATCCTTAAGTCTCCTGTTCAGTACTTACTGGATTACAGTGTAGGGAGAAAGGAAAAGGCAATGCTCTTCGGTAAGCAGCTATTTTGTCTTTGTTATAGTTTGAATGACGCCTTCAAAACTCATGTTGAAACTTCAACCCCAGTGTGGCAGTATTGAGAGGTAGGGTTGTGAAGAGGCGATTGGCTCATGAGGGCTTTGTCCTCATTAATGGATTAATTCACTCATGGATTAATGGGTTAATGGATTAATGGGTTGTCATAGGAGGGGAATTGGTGGCTTTACGAGAAGAGGAAGAGAAACCTGAGCTAGCATGTGAACAGGCTCAGCCCCCCTGTCTGTAATTCCCTGAGCCACCTTGAAAAAGGTGGATTTTTTTCACCAGCAAAAAGGCTCTTACCAGATGCGGCCTCTCACCCTTTGACTTCTCAGCCTCCATAACTTAAGAAATAAATTTTCTTTTCTTTATAAATTACCCAGTTTCAGGTTTCTGTGATAAGCAACAGAAGACGGACCAAGACAGTCTTCAAACCAGAAGTACAGATTCTACACCTGTAATCGGCAGTGAAAATATAATGGCTTCTCATTCTTTTTTTATGTTTTTTAAATTATTATTATTCACAGAAGACTCACTGAATGGCTTCTGATTCTCATGGAATTTCAGAAATGGTCTTCCAAAGAAATGAGAGACAGAATCAGTGAATCTATAGATATGTGACATGCTGAGGGAAGTGCAGTGTATGAAGCAGCCATGGATCATTTTCTCAAAGAGTTACCTGCAAGCTGGAGAACCAAGGCACAAGAATGACAAATGTGCAGCACACAGGCCTCTTCTCACCTCACCTGCCCCAAGACAGACATTAGTATCGATCATGGTGTCCTTTCCTACTAAGCTCACGTGCAACCTCAAATTCCTTTCCAGCACAGCACTTCAGTAGCTGCTATCCATCTTTCAAAGTTAGGACATGATTTGAGATATTTTTGCTATCTCTGGTCACAATTGAAGAGAAACAATAATGACATATTACCACCAGATATTCATGTAAAAAGTCCAGTTTTGTGGTACAAGCAGTAAGGCCGCAGGAATTCAGAGGGAAGCTTCACGGAGGAAGGGACTTATACTGGCTGTGGACATTCATGTAGAATTTAAAAGTGAAAGAGTGAATTTGGTAGTGAAACAACTACTTATAAAAAGTATTTGTTTATACACCCTCTAAAATAATCTAATGTGCCTCCATTAATAACTCTTTATTAATATGTGCCACACCAGCATTAGTGATTAGGAGGATGGGTCTTGAAAGCAAGGTAGATCTGAATCCTAACCCCAATTTCATTACTGAATGTCTGGGAGGCCTTAGGCCAGTTAACCAGCATCTCTAAATTTCCTCATTTGTAAAACTGGCAAGTAATAGAACCCAAAGCACAGTGTTATTCTGAGGATTAATTGAAGAGATTCCAATAATGTGTTCAGCAGTGCACCCGTTATCATTATTTTTAGAGATTTTTAGGTCATTTTATTTCATCCTGGCTAGGGACATCTGTTCCTCAAGGCATTTTCTATACCAGAATATATCAAGGTACAACGAAACAACAACGGTCTAGAAATTATATAGATGTGGGCCGGGCGCGGTGACTCACACCTGTAATCCCAGGACTTTGGGAGGCCAAGGCGGGTGGATCACGAGGTCATGAGATCGAGACCATCCTGGCTAACACGGTGAAACCCCGTCTCCACTAAAAATACAAAAAATTAGCCAGGCGTGGTGGCAGGCGCCTGCAGTCCCAGCTACTCGGGAGGCTGAGGCAGGAGAATGGCGTGAACCCAGGAGGCAGAGGTTGCAGTGAGCTGAGACCGCACCACTGCACTCCAGCCTGGGCGACAGAGCAAGACTCCGTATCAAAAAAAAAAAAAAAAGAGAATTAGATAGATGTGTCGTTAAATCCAGGCTTCATCATTTGCTAGATGTGTAAGCTGAGTAAGTTACTTCTGTAAAGTAAGTTACTTCTGTAAAGTAAAATGAAGGAAATATTGAAGAATGTAAATAAGTCATGTAGAGGAAGTGCTGGCAAATTGTTGTTCCTTGGTAGGTGATAATTCTTTTTATATACACTACTGTGTCCAGGTTTTCTTCTCTGAATTTTTGAAAACAGATACAGGCTTTTGAAATCTGAAATCCTCAATTGTTTCTCTGCTTTAGATCTACTTTGTTGTAAAACCTTGGATTCTAAAAAATAATTGTGCATTCTCCTTTCCATTTGAGCAAGCAAGAACAAGACTATACTAAGAAGTAGAATGAAGAAGGCCATCTGAACCTTAGAACCCAAGAACCAGGTTTCTTTCTTCCTGGCTCCTGTTGCCCTCCAAATAAGGAATTTCTCTTCTTGAATTGAAATGCAAATTGTATATGACTTTAAATATCCTTTATCTGACAGATCTGAGGAATACAGCTCCTCTCTGCTTTCTGTGGGGTGGGCCACTTCTCAACTCTAAAGCTCCTGCTTTTTTAATCTAACTCTTTGAGCCAGCAAAGGAATGCACCCCCCACTATCCAACATTGTCCTTTCTCCAGTGAAAGCTCTCACTGTAGCCTTTAACCCAATGGGCTTCAAGGTGGCTCTGGCAAAACCACTTTGACAGGTAGATAGAGTAGCTCTGTCTCCATTTATACCTTTTCCTTTCAGTTTAGCACTCCCTCTCCAGCAGTAACTCCAGCACAGCTTTGCTGAAGTGGACTCCTGCTACAATGAATGGTCCTGAGATCCATATCTCATTTCACAGCAGCTGCCAAGGAGCTGTCAGAAGGTGTTTCTTATGGCCACAGGTCAGATTTAAAGCTGTGACCTCAAGGAAATGCACATGCTTCCTATCCCATTAAAAGTAGCTTGAGCTAGACACTGGCCCCCATGGAGTCCATCAACTTTGTTTTGATTGCTGGAGTAGGGCTGTTGCTTGCATTGAGAGAAGAAGGAAAGTTGCAGTCTCTCTTAGAGATTGAGATTTCACTCAAAATATTTTTTTTCTGCTCAGCAAACACTCACCTATTTACTTCTACAAGTTAAAAAAGAAGAGTTTTAACTCTGCAATACAACCCAAGAATCGAAAGCAAGAGTCAACGCAAGAGAGTTTCAGTCCCATCATGGCGTCCATATCAACTACTTACTGAATGGTCTGGAAGAGCAAGTAGATTTCAGTGTGAGCAGCAGAATCGACAAATTATTGATAATCACTGTCTGGAACACTGTGCTGAGGATACTAAATTGGAAAGGGGGGTGGTCAATTAGCAGTCTGCGTTAGATCCAGGATTGGGAAAAGACAGCAATTATGCCATATATTTACTGACCTTACTCAATGCCATAGTCTCCAAGTCAACTTTTCTGCTTACAGGTCTCCATACTTCAACCCATTCCCCATTCTGCCACCATAGTCAGTAATTCAACACTCACATCTAATCACATCATTTCTCCTACGGCTCACACTGCTGTTTTTTATTTTTTTACTTTTTACTTTTTATTATACTTTAAGTTCTAGGGTACATGTGCACAGCCTGCAGGTTTGTTACATATGTGTCCATGTGCCAGGTTGGTGTGCTGCAACCATTAACTCGTCATTTACATTAGCTATATCTCCTAAGACTATCCCTCCCCTACTCTCCACCCCACAACAGGCCCCAGTATGTGATGTTCCCCTTCCTGTGTCCAAGTGTTCTCATTGTTCAATTCCCACCTATGAATGAGAACATGCAGTGTTTGGTTTTTTGTCCTT
Source organism: Chlorocebus sabaeus (assembly GCF_047675955.1). Taxonomy (NCBI): domain Eukaryota; kingdom Metazoa; phylum Chordata; class Mammalia; order Primates; family Cercopithecidae; genus Chlorocebus; species Chlorocebus sabaeus. Next base: position 36,504,842 of record NC_132926.1, on the reverse strand, counting down.
GTGATAGTTTGCTGAGAATGATGGTTTCCAGCTTCATCCATGTCCCTACGAAGGACATGAACCCATCCTTTTTTACGGCTGCATAGTATTCCATGGTGTATATATGCTACATATGTATGGCTCACACTGCTCTTATATGTATGTTCCCTAGCATGGTATATAATGCCTGGTATTGTGTGCAATGTATAACTGGGCTCTAGCCCATCTCTCCAGCTATTCCTCTTATCACTCACCACCATAACACTATGCCCTGGTCACCCCAAATTTTTCATATTCCCTGAAATGTTGATTCTTTTTGCACATGCTGTTCTTCTTCTCTGAAGTGGCTTTCCATACCTTACTCCACTTGCAAAATTCTATATATCCTTCAAAACTCAATTCGAATGGCACTCCTTAGTCTCCCTACCCTGGATGCCAAGATCTTTTGTTCATATGACTATTATGGCACTTTTCATATCATAGTCATATTAATAAGAAACTTTTTTTGCAACTGATGAAACCAATTCAAACTGCCTTAAGAAAAAAATAGCAAATTTGTTTTGTTTTTTTTTTAATTTTTGAAACAAGAAAGTACTATTTATTCTCTTATGTTAACAAAAAGTTTGGCGATAGAGTCTTCAGACATAACTGGATCAAGACATTCAAATAGTGTCTTCACAGCTGACTCCTCCTTCTCCAGGTATTTCTCTCCTTTGTGTTGACTTAATTCTAAGTGGTTGGTATCTACTTAGAGAACACTTCAGCTGCAGGTCTGCAGAAAGGGAGTCTTCTTTCCTAATTGTTTCAATAGAAGGTCCAGATTTCAGTCTTATTTGTCTGTCTTGGATTATTTGCCCTCCCTTGAAACAATCACTGTGACCAACAGAAGTGAATTTTCTGATTCTCAAGATATGGGTCAGCTTCCACCTCTGAGGCAGGAAGGGTAAATCCACTACTCCACCCAAATCATACAGAGCTACAATGCGAAAGACTAGCTTCACCAAAGGAAGACTGGGAGTGTTCTTTTCAGACAAATGAGGCATCTGTTCCAGGCAGGGAAATTATAACAACTGTACATACACACAAAATGGTGAGTTTTGAGTTTATATGTGTCTTTTCCCCACCAAACTGAGCCTGTCTCACTCATTCACAGTCCCCTGTGGCGTGGCCCTCAAGGACAATATAAGGACAAGCACTTCTCCTTAGTTCTTTGGGAATGTATAGTAGCTCCATTTAGTCCCTTGAGAACATGGTTATTAATTGTCTGTGTTTACTGAATATTTCCTCATTCTGCGAAGCAATTTATGAGTCGTGGTGCAGCTTGCAGAGACAAGCATTTCTCGAGTCCTTGCTTGACAAGCACAGAAGGAAATTTATGTGTTGTACTGTGATATGTATTATGTTTACTTGCTAATGAAATTTATTCCAGTTTTTGTGTTTATTTATAGCACACCAATTCAGAACTGATGCAGTCATTAGAGAATGGCTTATACGTGACCAATTTAAGATATTTAAAACCTCTTATTGTAGTGACAAAAGATAAGGGAGTTAAAATGAATAAGGAAAGAGGAGTTTTTGTTACTGACAAAAGACAAAACGGAGAATGAGAGGTCTCTAGCGAATATAGATATATATGCATTTTATCTGAACATTTATTTGAAATCATATTTGATTTTTAAGTCTCAATATGCAGAGAAAAATCCTAGTCACTCATGGCTAATCCAGAAAAGTCTAAGAAGATTGTATGAATATTAGCCTTTGAGTGGGTTATAATACCTTTAGTGGTTTTTTTTTCTCTATAACTCCCAAAAGTCTCCCATTCTGTGCCTGATATAGTAGGAAACACACTGGCTTTATAGTTTTAAAGACCTGCATTCAAGTTTCTGCCTGCAATATTCTGACTCTATTGTCAAAATACACAGTTGTATATTTTGATAACTAAGGAAAGGAAACCAAGATAAATCCAAATGCATTGTTCTATGTGCTTTATATATATTTACTCATTTAATCCTTACAACAAGTTTTTGATGCGGGTATTTCCCATTATACAAGTGAAGACACTGAGGCACAAGGCAGTTAAGTAACTTGCCTAGGATTGCACGCTTAGTGAGTGACAGAGTCATCAATTTGACACAGGCACTTGACACTGCAGTTCATGTTTTGACCATGCAGTATGTTGCTATTTACCATGTTGAATGGCTTCTCCAGTATGGCTTGGGAATAAGATAGGTCTAGGCTCAAACTCCATCTCTACCACCTGCTAACCAGTGACTTAGGCAAGTTACTTCAACTCTCTAATCCTAGGTCTGCATCTGTTAAATGAAGATAATAATATCAATATAAACCCACTAGCACCATACTTTGCACTCAAATGTTAGCTTTCATCCTGCAGACACACATGGTAATTGTAGACTGGCTTAGTGTCTAACCTCAGCCACTGAGTGTATGTGGCTTTAGGAGAATATTCAAAAGAAAGCACAATTCTAGAAGTCACCCAGTGAGTTCAGGTAGAGACAAAAAGAAAAAAAACAAGTATTTCAGGCTTGACATATGAAAGCAAGTTTTGGCTTTGAATCATCCAATTCATTTTGGGAATGTCAACCTAACTTGTGAAACGTTGTCAGTGGTCCAAAAGTCACATTAGGATTTCAGGAAAGAAGAACTAGGCTATTGATCTGCACATTCAAGAAATATCAAGGATTCAGTGTTCCCCTGTGACAGAGTAAGTGAATGTGTATTGCCAAGATAGTCCCTACACAGTGGTGTCATATGTGTGAAATCCTTCAACAAAAGACAGGTAGGCCACAGCCAAAGAGAAGATTCTGGCTCCAGTAATCACCTAGCTGGTGTTTTCTGACAACCTAATGACCAAATCGAATCATCTGCATAACCAATCTAATTGATTATATTGAAACGGATTATGAAGGTGGTTAAAAAAAAAAAAAAAAGATATCCAGGCATTCTAGGGGTACATTTGCATGTCCCTATAGATACCCAATATAAATCTAGATTTTTTTTAAAAAAGATAGTATAGCTGTTTATTTGCTTCCAAACAGTTGGCTAGTATATGACCTGTAGACACGTAGCCATATGTAATCAGAGTCCATCCTCACTGATCTAAAATATGAGAAAGGATTATTATTCATCTCCATAGCAACAATTTATTGAACAACTCTTTGTTGGGCGCTGGGCTAAGCACATAAGGTATATTATACAATATAATCCTCACAACCCTATTTCAATGCAACAAGTATAACTATTACCTACATTACAGACAAGGAAAGTGGCTCAAAGACTGTAATCGGCTTTCCCAGGTCCACACAGCTGGTTTATTGGTTTCAACACTTTCATCTGCATATCAGAAAAACCTAAGTTCAAACTAAAGACTTTATTATCCCACATAACAGAAAGCTTATTAGAGGCAGAGCGAGCCCTGGAGATGATTGATTTGCTTGACTAATAGCTTAATCATCCTGTTAAGGTCCAAAGTTCTTTTCTATTTCTCAACTCCCCCTTTCACAGGCTGCAGCGGTTTCAGGTATCATATCTGGAGTCAGTTCCTATGGATTTCTTTTATAAGACAGAAACTTTCCTCAGACACACATCCCAGTGCTCCCCAGCTTCTTTCATGTCTTCTGGACTCAGAATATGTGACACAGCCATTCCTAAACCAATTGCTTAGGAAAAGGTATAGAATTATCATTAAACTAATTGGGCCACATGGAGGCAGGATGATGCTGAAAAAAATATTGGTTTCAGATTATTGGATAGGAAACAATATTGGATGGGAAAACAAATAGCAGATTGACTCTTTGTTTTCCTCGGGTTGTTGGCTATAAATGAACAGTAATGGTCATTGCAACCAAGATATCAATAAAAGGCAAACACAGGTGTGTCCAAAGTAGGTGTTCTTAATTAATGAACTCTACCATATGGTAGGTTTATATTCCCCTGTCCAGATAAACCAGGGGCCTTTATCCCAGTGCTACCAACCCAGAGAAACTGCAAAACTCCTGTTAACTGGTCATCTTGGGAGGCAATCAGGCTTCTAGACATAGATCCGACTGTGTCAGCCTTCAAACTGAACTACTTGCTTCTGTTCTTGCCACCTTCCAGTCTGTTTCTCATTATGGCTCAAGGGATCTGATTCAAATTTAAATCAAGTCATGCCATTTTATGTTTAAAATCCTCAGCAGATATCTACAGTTATTAGGATAATGGCCAGCACCTTGAACGTGTTCCATGACCATGCATGTCTGCCTCCTGCCTATCTCTCCAGTAGCCTGTCTCTCTTTTCTGGCCACACTGGCTTCCTTCACACTATCCTCCCATGATTTTCACATGCGAGTCTCTCTTGGTAATTCTTCTCTCACTCTCTTTACCAAATCAACTCATTATTCTGATCTGGGATAAACCATCTCTTCCTCGGAGAAGTCTTTCCTGACCCTTGATAATATCAAATCGCCATCTTAGAGCCTCTCACAGCACCACGTTCCCCTGCAGTGAACTTACTACATTAAGCTTGAACTATTATGCCCACTTACTACAGTTTCATTTTCTATTTATTTGAGAGGTTAATTGATTAATCATATGTGTTTGTTAGTCTATAAGCCCACTGTCTTCGTCCATTTTGTGTCACTATAAAGAAATATCTGAGGCTGGGTAATTTATAAAGAAAAGAGGTTTATTTGGCTTGCACTTCTGCCACCTGTCCCAGAAACATGGCATCAGCATCTGCTTCTGGTGAGGGCCTTAGGAAACTTCCATTCACAGCAGAAGGCAAAGAGGGAGCAGGTGTGTCACGTGGAGAGAAAAGAAATGAGAGAGAGGAGAGGAAGGTGCCAGGCTCTTTTTAACAGTCAGATTTCACAGAGACAAAGAATGAGATCTCACTCAATCTTATGAGAATGGCACCAAGCCATTCATGATAGATCCATCCCCATGACACAGACACCTCCCCACTAGGCCCCATCTTTAACACTGGGGATCAAATTTCCACATGAGATTTGGAGGGCACAAACATCAAACCATATTAGCCATGAAGGCAGGGATGGATCCTGCGTTTGCTGGTTTGTATCCCTGGTTTTTAGCACATTGCCTGGCACATGGTGAGTGCTCAAGACATACTGGTTAATTTAAAAACAAAGTAGAGAACTTAACACTCCCACTCTATTGCCTTAGCCTCTTCACTACTGTAATTTGTCTCCATTCATTCTCCCTCTCCACCTCCACCTAAGCAGATTCACATCTTGACCCCAATCTCCTCACTCCCAATCTCTCTCTCTTTTTTGGTTCTGCATACTATAAGGAGTTGGACTCACCTCCAGGATCTTTACAACTGATGCATGGTGCAGCCTGATCTCAGCAGCTGGATCTAGAAAACAACTAAAATGCTCTCAAGTTCCTAAGATGTATTAGAAATAATGAATAAGCAAACAAGTAAATAAATTAGCAGCACAGTGTATGATTAAAAGCCCAAACTTTGCGAGTTACAACAGTGAGATCTTAATTTACTAAATGTATACCCAGGTTAGCTACATAACCTCTCTGAGCATCAGTTGTTTCAGCATAAAATGGGAATAATGATATTGATTTCACAAGATTTTCATAGGTATTCAATAAGCTAATGTATGCAAACATTTAGCCCAGAAATGGAAGCTATTATTAACAAACCAAATTCCTATAATGACAAAAATGTTCTTCTCAGAAAATTTGTCTTTATAAAGAGCCAAACTCTTTAATAAAATGATGGAATGAATTAAGGAAGAGGGGGTTAAAAACTATTGCTATGCAGATTTCAGGCAATGGATGTAGTTAATATAAATTGTTCGCAAGGCAAAGTGCTTGACTTTTTGAACCTAGTTAGTCCATGCTGTGCTCAGAACCCCAACAAAACTTTTAGGTCCAATAGAGTACTGAAATCCAGGTCAATTGTTCTTTTTCCAGAGTCCAGTCCTAGATTAGATTCTCTGCATTAAAACTTTTCCTGTATTAATTAGCTCACTCCCTTCTGCTCTGTTAAACTTGGTATTATTCTGCCACTTAGTTTTGACAACAAAGAGCAGTTGTCAACAGCAGTTTTGGATGTTTGCATATTCTGCTTGTCTTCTCTGTCACTTTAGCTGTATGTTACAAGAAAAGGCAAGAATAATGTTTTCCAGCAGCTGTGGCAGAGTCTTTGGCATATAAACCATTCACCAGCATTTGACACCCACAGCAGACGTCATTAATCAATTAGAATGTTCTTTCCCACTGAAACGCACATGGAGTTTCTTATTCCTTTTCAATGCCAAACTACAGAAGCTGCACCACTTAATTAGAGTTGATATGTAAGATATAACCTATTCTCCATGCTGGACTTAGGAAAATGTTCTACAAGAAACCAGAAATCTAGTTATCATACCAAGAAACGCAAGTGTAACCTTATAAAATATCACCCATGAGGACTAGCTTTGGAATGTTAACGCAATCAAGGAACTACAGTGCAGAAATAAAAAAGAACCGCAATCCAGAAACAAAAAATTATAATAATGGTAAAACTGCCCAAGTGCTTTACTTTATTTTCAAATGCCTTGAATGGAATACCAATGAGCTCAGACATACTGTATTTTGAATTTTCACTTTTCTTTCTTCTCTACTTCCTTCACACACTTCTTCCATGGCTCATTTATCAAAATCCTCAAAATACTTGTCACCAAGCCCTATAACATCCCCTCTTGCCCTTGTTCTCCTCCCAATTTTCTCTAAATTTGTATCACTGAAGCACAAAAAGCTAGTCTGGAATGATATAGAAGGGGGAAATACTGAAAAGGGTCACATCAGCATCATTTTTCACAGCAGGGTTAAAGAGAGGATTCAGAATTCTCACCCATTAGAAAGGTTTGGATAGACCGAGGCTGTAATTTGGGGGCCATTACTTCACCCTTCCTCCATCTTGGGAATCAACGGTTCCCATTACCAGTGCTGGCATTCGCAAAACGAATCCCAACAAGCCAAATCTAAGTGCAGCTTTGACATAAGGAATGGCTTTTTTGAAGCTAATGCTCAGAATTCCCCACAGAGCTTGTGGGGAAAAAAAACAGCCACTTCAAATGATGAGAGCCTATTTCCTCCTGTATAGCCACCTTCTGTCTCTCTCATCTCTTCATCATGTAACAGAAAATGTGAAAGGAGAGGAGACTGCTAAGAAGGCGACAGCCTTGATTTCATTCATTAAAAGAACCAAAAATTAGAAACAAGTGACAACTTCATTGGCTTCTACCTTATCTCAAAACATAAAATCCCTGAGCAATAAAAGATCCAATAAAAACACAAAAAAGGACTGATAGAAAATGCAACCCATCACCATCGATTCCCTGACTTTAAAGGAATCTTGATCTTTCCACTGAATGTAGAATTTTTCTTCTAGCTTTGAGTTATATAAATTTTCATTACTGACATCCAATTTTATTTGAATACTAAAACTTTTTTAGAATATGTACCTTACACAGCTATGAAACCCAGGATAGCACAGCTTTCCCTAGGGCCCTCTGTAGTTCAGGACAATCAAGCACATGTGTTCTGATTCTTTTTTTTTTTTTTTTTTTTTTGAGACGGAGTCTTGCTCTGTAGCCCGGGCTGGACTGCAGTGGCCGGATCTCAGCTCACTGCAAGCTCCGCCTCCCGGGTTTACGCCATTCTCCTGCCTCAGCCTCCCGAGTAGCTGGGACTACAGGCGCCCGCCACCTCGCCCGGCTAGTTTTTTGTATTTTTAGTAGAGACGGGGTTTCACCGTGTTAGCCAGGATGGTCTCGATCTCCTGACCTCGTGATCCGCCCGTCTCGGCCTCCCAAAGTGCTGGGATTACAGGCTTGAGCCACCGCGCCCGGCCATGTGTTCTGATTCTATGAGGGATGAATAAGACAAAAGTCTGGAGGAAATAGAGCGCCAGAAAAGCTCACAGAAGGTCAGAAGCAAGTCTTTAGAAGAGAGAGAACCAACTGAGTCAGGGATTCTGAAGTCTACCAGGCCTACTTAGAAAAGACTTATATTCAAATCAGCAAAGTGCCCAATACACCTCTTCCAACCCAGGGTTGAAGGCACCCCAAAAAAAGTCCCTATGGCTTCACTCCAGCACCTCAGGAGATGGCTTATAGGTATTAGCTGCAGCAAAATGATATTACATCAGCATCAAATTACATTAGATGCTCTGAGAGAGAGGAGAGAAGGGAAAGAAGGGATTGCTGGCCAACTTCAATATTACTTATAGTAGGGAAGTACCAGACACTATCCAAAACAGATAAATGTTTTGTATAAAGGTATAATAGGGGTAACCATTAGACAGAGCATCCAGATCTTCCTAAATGCTGATATATCAAGAAGAAAAAGGAAAGAAAAGAAAAAGAAGAAAGGAAGCAATAAAATAAACCCATAATGAAACATTATTGATGTACACACACCCCACATCACATAAAATAAAACAATATAACACAACTGAGATCAAAGCTGTCAATCATATCAATAAATATAAATGGGCATAACACATCCATAAAAAATTTTTAGGTTTGCTAGCAAACCAAAATTCAACACATCTGAGAGACACATGTGAAACAAACAAATTACGAAAGATTAAAAGTAAAAAATGGATATATGAATAAGCAAAATGCAATTCAAAGCCATCATTGGAAGGGGAAAAGCCTGTTTACAAGGACAATAACTATTATTATTATTACAGTAATAATAACACCTAAGTAAAATCCACATGAGAAAAAGTAAAAAATATTTCTGAAAAACACAGAAGCAGACTTGAACAAATAAGAAGGCTTTCTTTCCATATTCTAGACAAGGAAGTACCAACATCAAAAAGTTGGCAGTGCACACAAAGTTAACTTTTATACTTAGTGAGTGCCAATAAAATGCCATCAGGTTTTTATTTTCCTAAAGATGAAGTTGATTATACCATTAATTTGGAAAAACACCAAAAAATATAAGAAATAGGAGGGGGAAGCCTAACCCTGCTTGATATTAAGATGTTTTTTCAAATCTATAAAACTTTTAAAATATGGTATTGGTATTTTTTTTAATATGCTTTAAGTTCTAGGGTACATGTGCACAATGTGCAGGTTTGTTACATATGTATACATGTGCCATGTTGGTGTGCTGCACCCATTAACTCATTATTTACATCAGATATATCTCCTAATGTTATCCCTCCCTGCTCCCCCCTCCCCACGACAGGCCCCAGTGATGTTCCCCACCCTGTGTCCAAGTGCAAAATGTGATATTGGTATTTGAATAGACAGAAGGACAAATGGAACAAATAGAAAATCCAGAAATAGATCTGATCACTTATGAAAATTTAGCATTTAATAACTGAAATGTGTAAAATTATTATTTTTTATTAATTCAGATTCAGCATCTGAAATTAGTTGGGAAAAGATGAATGTTTTAATAAGTGGTATTGAGATACCTGGTAGGTCACATGGAAAATGATAAAATTGGATCTATTCCTCACTCCATATACCAATATAAATTCCAAATGTGTCAGATTTAAATGTAAGACTATGACCAGGCACAGTGGCTCATGCCTGTAATCCCATAACTTCAGGAAGCGAATGCAGGCAGATTGCTTGAGGCCAGGAGTTTGAAACCAGCCTGGCCAACATGCCAAAACCCTGCCTCTACTAAAAATACAAAATTAGCCAGGTGTGATGGTGCACACCTGTAGTCCCAGCTGAAGCAGGAGGATCGCTTGAACCCAGGACGTGGAGGTTTCAGTGAACCATGATTTCACCACTGCACTCCAGCCTGGACAATAGAGTGAGATTCAGTCTCAAAAAAAAAAAAAAAAAAAAAAAAAAAAAAAAAAGATACAATAAATGTAAGACTACTACTATATCAGTACTATTTTAGAAATGGTTGAACTTGGGAGTAGGAAACACTTTCCTATGACTCAAATCTAGATGCAATAAGAGAAAAGTTAGATAAAATTGACATACAAATTAAAATTATAAAAACTATACAGCAAAAACTTCTTAATTTAAAATTTTTTAAACACAGAGAAAAACTCTTGCCACTTTTTGCAGGGATAATGAGTTAACATTATAAAAATAGAGGAAAAAATAGATCAACTAATTATAGTAAACTGGGAAAGAGCTATAAAGAGATATTCCACCAAAAAGTAATGTAAATGGCTCTCAGTCCATATGAAAAGAGACTTAATCTTACTAATAATAAAATAAATGCAAATTAAGATTATATATGCTATTCACTCAGAATGGTAAAAAAAAAATCTAAAAGTTCAATAATCCACTCTTTTGGCAAGGTTGTAGGAAACATTCTCATACATTGCTGGTACAAAACAGAACAAACCCATTGAGAAGAGATTGACACTATCTAGCAAAACTAATAAGCATTTACCCTTTGACTCAGTAATCTCACTTCTAGAAGTCCATTCCAATGGCAAAAATAGAAAAAGATGTATGCAGAAAATTATCTGTTACAGCACAATTTATTACAGTAAAAGTCTGCAAACAAACCAAATAGCTATCAACAGAGAACTGGTTTAGTGGTCAGCAAACCACAGTGCATGGGCCAAATCTCCAAGCCTGTTTCTATACAGCCTGGAAGTTGAGAGTGGTTTTACATTTTAAACGATTATAGAAAAAAAAAAAAACTGTGACAACTATGTTATTATCTGGTTCTTTAGAGAAAATATTTGCTGAACTCGGCTATGACCCAGCAAGGTACATCTGCACAATGAAGAGCTACACAATTGTAAAGAAAAATGAGGACTAAAAATAACAACTGCAATAGATTGAAACACAACAAATATGTGAATTGATACCAATATTAAAAACAGTAATGTAGGGCCGGGCGCGGTGGCTCATGCCTGTAATCCCAGCACTTTGGGAGGCTGAGGCGGGCAGATTACCTGAGGTTGGGAGTTCGAGATCAGCCTGACCAACATGGAGAAACCCTGTCTCTACTAAAAATACAAAATTAACCAGGCATGGTAGCACATGCCTGTAATCCCAGCTACTAGGGAGGCTGAGGCAGGAGAATCACTTGAACCTGGGAAGCAGAGGTTGCGGTGAGCCGAGATCGTGCCATTGCACTCCAATCTGGGCAACAAGAGTGAAACTCCATCTCAAAACAAAACAAAACACACACACAATAATTGTGGCTCATTGTTTGTGTGGCAGTGGCTCACACCTGTAATCCCAGCACTTTGGGAGGCCGAGGCGGGCAGATCACAAGGTCAGAAGTTCGAGATCAGCCTTGCCAACATGGTGAAACCCCGTCTCTACTAAAAATACAAAAAATTATCCAGGCATGGCAGCAGGTGCCTGTAATCCTAGCCACTCAGGAGGCTGAGGCAAGAGAATCGCTTGAACCCAGGAGGTGGAGGCTGCAGTGAGCCAAAGTCTCGACACTGCACTCCAGCCTGGGCAACAGAGCAAGATTCTGTCTAAAAAAAAGAAACAATAACAACAATAACAAAACAACTCATTGCTCACTTTTGGAGAACGCCAAGAAACAGGCAAAAAAAAGAAAGAATTGAGCATTTAACCCACTTTTCCTGAGAAACCAGTTGCTACTATCACGACAAAAAGAGGGACAATAAGGTATATGCTTCTTGATATAAATAAACACCGCCATCCATGAAATAATGTGGAAAACAAATCAAATCTTAATCTGAGTAAGCTTTTAAATCTGGTTATCAATTTATAGAATATACACAGGATAGAAAAAAATGCTTTTAATGACACCACAGAAATAAAATTAGCAAAATTTAGACTACGAGAAACTCTACTGACAAAGTGACCAGATTTTTCAACAAATAAGTTGCAAAGAAAGAAAGAAAACCTTAGATCAAAGGAGGCTTAAGAGACCTATTAAACAAAATATATGAGTCTTATTTTCATCATAAGTCAAACTAATTATGAAAACAAATAGTGAGAAAGCATTTCTGTAGCAACTGAGAAAATTTTAACATGGAGTAATACTTGAAAAAATTAAGAAATTATTAATTATTTTAGTATAATGATTGTATTGAGATTATGGTTTTTGTTTGTTTCTGGATTTTGGCTTTTTGTTTTCGTTTTTTGTTTTTGTTTTTGTTTTGAGACAGAGTCTCTCTCTGTCATCCAGGCTGGAGTGCAGTGGTGCAATCTTGGTTCACTGAAACCTCTGCCTCCCGGGTTCAAGCAATTCTCATGCCTCAGCCTCCCGAGTCACTGGGACTACTGCCGTGTGCCACCAGACCCGGCTAATTTTTGTATTTTTTGTAGAGATGGGGTTTCATCATGTTGGCCAGGCTGGTCTCCAACTATGGACCTCAAGTGATCCACCCACCTCGCCTCCCAAAGTGCTTTGATTATAGGCCTGAGTCATCGTGCCTGGCTGAGATTATGTTTTTTAGGAGTCCTTATTTTTCAGATTGAAATGTTAATGGAAGAAATGATATCAAGTCTTGGATTTTCTTCAAAATAATCAAGAGGTAGGGGGGTTAGCAAGAGCAGCACAAATGAAGTTGGCCAAGAATTGACCATTATTGAAGCTGGGTGACACATTCATCTAAAAAGGCACAGGGGTTCATTGTGCTTTCTTACTTCGTATATAATTGAACTTTTCCATAATAAAAGTATTATGTTTAAATAAAACCAGAAAAAAAAGGAAGTAAAAAACTGAAGCACCACCATTCACCTCAAGCACTGGGGATAAAGTGTGAATTATGAATTTTGGGGTCAGCAACGGTCTGTGGTTTCGTTAAAAATTCTCCACTGAGCACAGTGTTTGAGCTGAAGTTCTATATCATCCACAAAGATATCCTTCTTTAAATTCACTTTCCTTTTCTTTCCTTTCCGCAGACTTTCCATGTAAATCACTAGCTCCCAAGTTTGGTTAAGAAGCAGAATCATCTAGACAATCTATTTTCAAAATACAGATTTCTGAGTCTCATCCCAGTTCACAGAACCAGGACCTCTATGGGTAGTGCCCTTGATTCTATATTTTTTAAATGCTTCAGTGATTCAGGTGGAGTTAGCTCACAACTCACTGTGGCACTAAAAATTAAACCAATATTGCTCAAGCTTTTATAATCTATGTCCCCTTTTGCTAAACATAAATATATTATATCTACCTTTCATATTATTAATACAAACACTGGAACTTTAAGAACTTTTTCTAACTATGTAGAAAGCTTCTATTTTATACATATTTATATGTAATGTACACTGTATACATTTTACATATTTTATATATTATTTGTATAAATGAACTCTTTATATAAATATATTATGAATTTATGTGTGTGTGTGTGTGTGTGTATCTCTCTATATATATAGATATATATACTAACTACCTCACCTCTCCGAACTCTCCATTCAAGCCTTGGGTCAGTCTTCAAATTATTTCTTGATTATTAACTCAAAATAGTTTAAGCAACCTTAAAATAAGTACTACGTCATATTTATTTCATCAACTTCATCACCATTAGCTTCACAATTGGGCAGAATAATTAATTCTTTTATTTAAGAAGTATTTACCAAACATCTGATATGTGCCAGACATAGTGCTAAGGATACAATGGTGAATAAGATTTCCGCCCCTTGGGAGACTATATCCTAGCATGCAAAGACAATTAATGGCTACGATAAGTCAAGATAGTGATGAATTCTATGAAAATAACAAAATAGGGTGAGGTAATTGGCTGGGATTGAGCGTGGACTCTACTTTTGAAGGGATATTCTAGAAAGATCTCTACAAAGAGATAACATTTGAGCTAAGACTCATTGACATCTCAACTTTTGAGTTTCAGAAACTAAAGCAGAAGTTTCCAGATTCCTACACGACAACCCTCCCACGTGGCCTCAGGCTTCTATAGTTAGGAAGTCGGGGCAGAAAAGTTCAAATTAAGGGAGTGGAAGATTCCTCAGCCCAAGGGGAATAGGGAACATAGCAATTATGATCCTGGGAACCACAGCTAGAGAGTTTCAATCCTAAGGAGCCAAGAAGGGCTTGGAAGAGTTGATTAGTGATAAGCAGAGTAGACTGAAGTCCAGAGAGCCTTTCCCAAATGTAGAGGACTACCTAAAACACATGGAGACTTTCCACATCTTTGGACTGTTTAGAGATCTCTAGAATACAACTGAAATTCAATTTCTGTCCAAGGAAATTAAAGAGATCAATGAGGACACCATAAATGTCATGAGCAATAAAGAAATGTGAGTTTTCTCGCACTTGAGAGTTAAGCCTGAAAATTCATACCTACCACAATGAATAATAACTACAATGAAACAGAAAAGGTTACTCTGTACTTGCTCTTTTCTATATATAATTTCTAACTCCTACAATCATCTTACAAAGGAAATATTATTACTCCTCCTCAACTCCCCAGTTTGCAGATAGGACATTGAGGCTCAGTGTAAGGTTTCCCAAGGTCTTAGCAAATGAATTTTAAAACCATTTACCTAGTGGCACTAAACACAGTACTAGGCATATTGATATTTATTTAGTAACTGGCCAGTTGAAGAATCTCTGGCTCAAAGAGTTTTGAACTCATAATAAGTTGGTCTGGTTTACTATGGGTCACTGAAGCGACATATATTTAGCATTATGATTTAGGAATTTACTATGTATAAGGAAAGCACTATAATCAGTCTTAGGAACAATAAAATAAGGTAGATGCTGTCCTGTGCAAGCAACAATCTACCAGTAGATAAAAGCACACAAACAAGTATAATGAAGTTAAATACACTAGAAGTACGAAGCATTTCTGTGGATATTTATAGGAGGGAAAGATCACTTCTGCCTTGGGATTCCAAAGAGGATCTGCAGAAAAGGCACGGGACAGGGAGGTAGTTTTAGGTTCTCAATGCCAGTGAGAACCACCCAAATCTTACTCATACTTTCATGAGGATGCCTAAGCAATTACCTTGTGTATTTGAACAATATTAGCTGGCCTAATTAGTTCAGAACAGCCCAAGCCTCTTTACCCTCAGCATCAAGATTTTGCCTGGATTATACGGATAGTTTCATTAGTCCTCTTTACACAGCACAAATGAATTCCATTTGTTCCAAGAAGCAAGAATGAAATTCTACAGACACTGCCCTCATATGGATAGTTAGCAAGTTGCACTGACTCTCAAGAAAAGATAAAACCATGTCACAGCATTGATTTACAAACATGTGGTTACCTATTGAATGCCTGTCCCACAACTTCTCCTCTTCTGTAAAATGCACCCCACCCCTAGGGGCTGGGGAAAGAATAAGGGCCTTTCTCTACTACCTGATCCCTGCCACAACCACAGCTGATTAGACGCAGCCTGGAATAAATCAGGCTTCTTTCTCCCAGCAGTAGAATTGGGATCCATTGTGAACCTCTTTTCTTAGCTCAAACTGAGAAGATGGGCATTTGGAGGCTATGGAAAGCCATATTCTGGCATGAATCTATGAGAAGAGACAATTTGTTAATAGGGAAAAGTAGACAGAGATGCAAAAACAATCAGAAACACAAGTCCATGTAATTAAGAAAGAGAATTGCCAAGAGGGTAATTAAATGCCTTGGCTTCTGATGTTTTTGATTCCTGGGTATAGCCCTGAGATTCTTATAATAAATTCCCTTTTATTTGCTTAATATAGTTTTAGTGCTTCTGCTACCTGCAACCAAAATACATTTTCAGGAGGCCAGAAGGGAAAAAAAAAAAAAGAGTATAACAAGACTGGGTATGGA
Organism: Chlorocebus sabaeus; assembly: GCF_047675955.1. NCBI lineage: Eukaryota > Metazoa > Chordata > Mammalia > Primates > Cercopithecidae > Chlorocebus > Chlorocebus sabaeus. The sequence continues at coordinate 36,489,148 of NC_132926.1, read as the reverse complement.
AGAAAGTACTTTGTTCCATCGCTGAGGAAGGCTATGGTTCATGAGATGTCATGTTCCGACACTCAGCATCAGGCCCTGTGCTGTTTTTACGAGGAGCTCTGACAGCCTGTATCCAGCCAGAGCTGGGAAGGCGCTGTGACTTTCACACCCTCACGACCATGGCAATTTGACAGCAGAGGATAATGAACCCCACAGCTGGGGTTGGGATGCTTCTGTCTGCTTCAGCAATGGCCTCTTCACTCGGGTACTGGAAAAAAAAGTACTGAGAGGGAAGCTGCTTCCCAGGTCAAAAATGATCCTTGAAAAATGCTGTCCAGGGGCCACTTTCAAAATCATAATGTCCACAGTAGGCAGGAAACAGGGAGGCATGAGCAAAAATGGAAACCAGTGCTCCTCTGAGGACAAATTTTTCTCTCTACTGAGATGGAAATTTTTCTCCCTTTCCTTTGGTTCTGCTACCATGGAATGGCCCTCTATCTTTCTCTTTTCTGAATTCTCTTGGCTACATGATATGGTTGTTTGTCTTCTCTCTCTTCTACAGGAAGATAAACACTCTGAGAGTAAAATCCAGGTCAACTTCATTTCTAGACTTACACAGTGCCTCACACAGAAAACATGCTCCAGGATAAATGTTTATGAAGGCTCTGCCACTTACTACCTATGTGATCTTGGGAAACTTTCTTAACCCCTTCAAGTCTTATTCTCCTTATTTATAAATAGTGATAATAATCCTTTGCTTTCTGGATTATGTGTAAGTGAAGATTAAGACATCTGTAAAGTGTCTTGCATGGGATAAGCACACCATAAACGGTAGCTATTATTTGTAAGCTGTGGGCATGAGCAGTGGCAAAACCAAACTGCACTCCCTTCTCCCCTGCCTTGACTGTCCTACCTGGTTTCTGTTTCAACCCCAGTGTGCCCCAGTAGCAATAGTGCATCCATTCGTCCAGCAGAGGGAGCTAGACTAGAAAGTAACTACACTAAGTGAACCCTAAGTACACAATAAATAGCTGCATCATACCCAGTTTTGAAATGTGCAAAAAATTATACCTGCTCACGCCAAATTAGAAATGGCTTTCAAGTGCCTGATGCTACATTCATCACCATGTCCCAGAAAGATGCTGACTGAAGGTTTTCAAAAACTTCAAAAGACTCTTGCAATAATTGCATATTCATTAGACAAATTAGTTCTAGATTATTTTTAAAACCATAACTTGGAGGGAAAAAAAAGACCAACAAAGAATTGAATAAAATTATGCAGGAGTGGTGTTTGGAATATAAAAATGTAGAATACTATTCATTCTGTATGAAAGCATTAAATGGAAAAAAGTGGGGAGAGGGAGGAGGAAACCTAAAAATAAAAAGCCCCAAAGAGAAAAATAATCTGTCTTTACAAAATTCAGTCCTTGGAAAGTAGATAGAATTTTTCTATTAGTTTTGGTTGGGAAGAAAATGTACAGTTTCCACCTCTGATGGGGGACCCTCATTGGGAAAATAATAACCACTATCATCATAATACTACATTGGTTGAAGTAGGTGATTAGCACGGTGCGACATCTACAATAAGTATCTGTTGGGATCTTGTTCTCTGAGGAGTCACAATCTGGTATAACAGACCTGGCTTTATTTTTTGTAGGCTTCATTATATCCAAAATAAGCTGCTGCCACTTCGCCCTGATGTATTAACAGGGTAGAAGGTCAGGAAACGCAGAGAAAAGCCACCAAGGGTGCACACAGGGGCTCGCAGCTTCCTGCCTTGAAGTGCATTTCTAAATGGAAAAACAAGTCCGAGAATACCAGACCAGGCAGGGCTCTTCGTGACAGCAGCCGTGAGGAGGGAAATGCTGGTATTTGCCATGTGGGAAGGTTAGGTGATGCGCTCCCTTCCTGAGGCCACATGTGTACAATATCAAGGTATAAATTAAAGAGCCCAGCAGCAGTTCCTGTTACTTGCCAATGCCCATCGAGGTTGATCATTTCACCATATGCAAAGGGCTGGCTGGCTTTCACTTGGCATAAAAATCAAGAAGCTTTTCAACACTGCTGGTTCCAAAACTAACATCATCTTCATGATTATAAGCACAGTACTATATCACGGGACTAGCAGCGGAGGAAGGCATTGAGAAAATAACCACATAATTAATTTATAATTCTAAATTGTAGCTCATGGTCCAAAGAGGAAAAAAGACCAGAGAGCCATAGAAAAAAATTAAGGAGGATTATTTATATTGGGTGAAAGCAGTCACAGAAGACCAGTATTTCTAGGCAGTACAGAATAGTTAAGAACCTAGGTACTGGTGTCAGAAAGATTTAGATTTGAGCCCGAATTTGTCCTTTACTAGCTCTGTGACTTTGACTCTAGGTAAGTCATTTTCCTCTTCAAGCCTGAGTTCTCCCCTTTGCAAAATGAGGATAATACCTAGATAGTAACTAAAGATGTAATTATGTGTTCTACACTACCCCTAGAAGAGACTCAGCAATCAACAAAACTTATTATTGAACATGACAGCCCAAACAATACCATAACCAGTATATTAGTTTGCTAGGGCTACTGCACCAAATACCACAGAGTAGATGGCTTAAATAATAAAACTTTATCTTCTCATAGTTCTGAAGGCTAGAAGTCCAAAACCAAGATGTCAGGATACTTGGTTTCTTCTGAGGACTCTCTCCTAGACTTTCAGACAGCCACCTTCTTGCTGTGTCCTCACATGGCCTCTCCTCTGTGTGCATGCATCCCTAGTATCGCTCTGCGTATCCACATTTCCTCTTGTTAAAAGTACACTAGTCGCATTGGATTAGGGCCCACCCTAATGCTCTTATTGTACCTTCATCACTCTTAAAAGGCCTTATCTCCAAACACAGTCACACTCTCAGATACTGGAGGTTAGGGCTTCAACACATGAATTGTAGGGGAGAGGGGGAACACAATTAAGCCCGTAACGATCAGTTATGGAGCTGACCAATCAGAGAGGGTGCTGCTTGGTCACTGGCCAGTAGAACGAGCTGCCAATTGTATAGAACAGCAGAGTGCACTGATGCACATTGCTTATTGGTATTATTATTATTACTAACTGAGTTTTATTAGCACCACCTCTACTCAGGGATATACCAGGTTTGTAAGCAGAGTGACACAAAGTTTTCTAGAGGGGAGATTCCAGGAAGCAAAACAGTCTCCAATAAATGTTAACTTCTATAACCTGCTGTGCCTGGAACTGGATAAATACAGAGACGCATAGAGCTACCTTGTGAAAAGAGACAGAAGGAGAAGAGTAGGACCAGGAAGGAAAAGAGAGTTAATGGTGACTGAGATTTGAACAAAGACAATGAGGAAGAACATGTAAGTAGAGGAGAAAAATGACATGAAAAAAGTCAAGAGTCCCGGAGTGAAAGAAGTCTCGGTGGGTTGGGCCCTAGCTTTGGTTCTACCAGGCTCGACAAACCAATCTGAACTTTTATGTGGTCAAAATAAACTCTTCTTAGCAGACCTCCTTCATGAAATCCTGCTAAAAGAGATTCTTCCTCTTCCTCTCTATCCAAATGGATGCTTTTGTTATCCTGTGTTGTTTCAGACTGTAGGTCATGGGAGGGAAAGGAAAAAAACCCACTAAAATCTATCACTGTCTTCTGTATTGTTTCCTTGTTCCTCTCTTTGGTTAGCTTTCATTTTGTGCTTGCCCATGTGCAGGCACTGTGCTTCACATTGATGCTTTCATTTAATCCTCATAGTTGTTCTGTTATTATTTCACAGAGGAGAAAATGTGAGGTTCAGAGACATTTAGTGACTTGCCAAAGGTCAAACTAAGAGTAAGTGAAGAGCTGGGACTTGAACTTAAATCCATCCCACTTAAGGTCCCTGCTCTTAACCACCATTATCATCCTGTGGCTGTACATTCAGGAAGCAAACACATGGATAGACCAATCCTGGGGGTAGGTAACGACCAGCACCAGCATTTGGAGTACAGATTGTAGCCATGGGTGCTGTTGGCACCACTAAGGCAATAACAGTCATCATGGGGTCTGAGGTCAATGCCAGGATTTGAGGTCACAGCTTTAGGAAAAACTAAAGATGCAGGGAGGTTTCAAAGTCCAAGGTCAAGTTGGGGCATAAGACAGATACGAAGAAAGTTGAGCTGTTGGTCTCTGATTTCTCTTCCTCCCTCACTGTCCACATCCAATTAATCATCAAGTCTTACTGCTTCTACTTCCAAAATATTTCTGCCATTCTTCTGCCTCTCCCCATCCTGACTGCCACTATCCCAATACATTGAGAGAACCAGTTGGTCTCTCTGTTTTCAGCTTTTCCCCTAAACCTTTCATTCCACTGCTGCCAGAATGCTTACTCTCAAATATAAATCTAATCCTACCACTTCCCCACTTACGTGGCTTCAGTAGCTTCCCAGGGCCTCAAAGGCTTCCAAAGCTTTCAATTACCAAATCCACCTCACCTCCCTGTTTTCACTCTTCCATCAGTCATACTGAACAACTTTCAGTTTCTCTGATGTAATACGCCATGTTCTCTCTAGTCTCTAGGTCTTTGCAAATGTTATGCTTGCTCTCTAGAGTCCAGTTTCTACCCTAATGTTTTCAAGTCTCAGCTTGGACATTGCTTCTTTGCAGAAGCCTTCTCTGGCATAGCTGAGAATTTGGAGGACAAACCTAAACCTCATCACATTGAAGTTCCTCCATGATCTTTTTTTTCTACCCTCAACACTTATTACAAAAGCAACTATAATGCTTCATTACAATACCACATCTATTTCAGGAGTGCTATAAAAGATTGTCTATGAGTGTAGAGAGGGAAGTTCTATATATTAATCAGAGAGAGAGAGAGAGAGAGACCAGAAACAATTGCCTGTAGTAAATATTAAGTCAGTACCACTGTAAAAAGCAGGAGTCCCAGTGTATAGAGAAAAGAGGTAGAAAGCCACTGACCCACAGGAGAAAGTAGCCCTGCTCTGCAGAGGGTCACCTAGAAGAGAAGGTAAACAACCTTCAAGCTCCTCAGCTTCCCTCTCCTGGAGAGTTTCTGCCTTTGAGTTCTGTGAGGAATCTCCTCCAAGATTTTCTGAGGAAGGATCCAAAAAAGCTGCTTGACTTCTCTGTTCACCCTGGTCCCTGATATCACCGTTCTTTGAAAAGCCCTTTGTCATGGGTTTCCCATGTTATATGGGAATGAAGAGCATGGTGATGTATAACTTCTTCACCAAATCAAGCTTTTCTCTTCTGCCTTTGTTCTTTATTGTAGAGGTAAAAGTGTCTGTTACAGAGGAAATTACACATGTAAACCCACTCACTTTACCTCCCTCCTAAGTCTGTTACATGACTTCCTGTAGCATCGTGTGCTCAGTCAATAGAATTGCCTCACCCAAACCCTACATACACAAGATTATAAACTCCCTGTAGGTAGGGACCACATCTGAGTTATTCATTTTAAATCCACCACCTAGCACAGTGTCTGGTTTATAAGGGGTATTTTCAATAACTAAATTTGAATTAATATTTATAATATAAATGAACAGTCTAACCATATGTATGCCTTCTCATTAATAAGATGCATAATAGGTGAAATTTCCCCTCACCACCCAGCCCCATCCGCCATTCCCTGTAGCAACAAGAACTAAACAGGGGAAGGGTCTTCCCCCAGCCCCACGTAAAAACATCTTCTAATCCCACTTTTGGAACAGCAGAAGAAACATTCAACCAGAAATAAGAAAGCTACGAAAAGGCAGAGTTCATTTAGGGTTAGTCTGAAGACTTTGTGTGTGTGTGTTTTTTTTAAAGCAACATCTGGACAAATTTTAAAATATACTTGTGGTCCCATTCATGAAACGGGAAGCAGACCATGGGCTCAGAGGACCAATTACTTGCCCTTTTGTTTCCTCCATTTCTTGCAGAAAATTTAGTGAGCTGACTTGCAGCATGTCAATATAATAAAGTACCCAACATTTGAGTAAATTATAGATTAGCTGCAGTAATTGTTCAGCTTTTAAAAAGAATTTTCCAAATAAAAAAATTTTTTTATTTAATTTTAATGTATTTTGTTCAGTGTCCTACAGTTTTGAAAAATGCATCGTAATAGAACTGAAATGATCTTATGGCATTTTATCCACATTTGATCTAATTTCCCTAATGATTTTTCCAGCTCTTCTATTAAAGCAGGACAAATTATCATCTAGAGAGATGATGACAAAAAAGTGAGGAAATAATTACAGGTTTTTTTAAATTTGTCATTCAGACCTGGAGATGCTAAATGATGACCAAGAGGATCACCAGGTTACCTGGAAGGAAGTGTTCTCTCTGGTTATTACCATGTCAATACTGCTGTTCTTTAACAACCTGGCAGTGTTAATAGGACTGTTCTTTAGGGGAGGAAGCTATGGGGGGGTCTTCTGACCTCCAAGTCTCTTGGCAGTTTTTAAGAGAAAAATGCACAAGACGTGGGGTCAGGAAAGCCAGGTCCCAGTCTTAGCTCTTCCATTTGCTTCCTTCATGGCCATAAAAAGCACATCGTCAAAAGACAATCAGACAAACCCAGGTTGAGATTCAATCTACAAGATAACGGGCCTGGACTCTTCAAAAATATCAATGTCATGAAAGTCAAGGAAAGGCCTAGGAACTTCTTCTTAAGTAAAGACAAATAAAGAACTATGACCGCTAAAATGCACAACATGTGATCCTGGACTGGATCCTGGATCAGGAAATCAAAGTGCTATAAAGGACATGATTCAATCAACTAACAAAATTGTCATTTTTTTGTTTATTGATGTGTTACTTTTCAGATTGTCTCTTTCCAGTAGAAACTCCATGAGAGCATGGACATTTTCTAATGTATTTTCTTATGTATCACTGGCATTTAGGGGATGCTCAATGATTTTTTTAATGACTAAATGAATGAATGAGTAGAATCAGATCTGTCAATCCAATCATTGTCCACAAACTACCAGTATTTCCTAACTTTAAATCAATTAAAGATTTAGATGCTTTAAATCAATTATCTTATTTAAATAAATAAAGTCAGTGCTATTAGTTCCATTTTATAGATTAATAAACTAAGAATCGTATCAAGGTTTCTATCTCCTAGTGAAACTAGAGGCAAAGCCAAGATTTAAATCAAGTTCAAACTCCCAAGTCTTTGTTTCTTCATTGCATGGTGCAGCCTCAGAAAAGCAGCCACATTCACAATCTTCTTCTGTGATCCAATGCCTCTCATTGGCATCCTGAAATCATATATGCAAGGGCTTGACAAGGTTTCATTTTCTTCTGCCACTTGTCTTTGACACGATGCTTTCAGCTGCTGTGGGTGATGGGAAGGCTTTTAACCTGGTGAATCAGTAGCTGATCCCTGTCCACCTTCATCAATGGCACGACACATGGCAGCCTCAGAGACATCTCAGGTCTTTAAGGCATCTTGTTTGTTGCCCTCTAGTCTGACTTTGGCAATTTTCACAACATTAACTTGTCCTTTGGATGAGAGATAAAACCCTCAGTAGTCATTTAGGGCGTGACTTGCATCAGCAGTAATGGTAGCTCGAGTTTTGTCCTTATTTCATAAAAGTAAAAAGAAAGCATGGAAATTTTCTAAGGAAGTCCTCGTCAAATATTAATTCAGCTACCTATTGAGTTCTAGGCATTGCTCTCAAGCAGCTTGCAGTCCAGTGACAGAAACAGATAATCAAACAATACATGCCATCAGAAAGCAAGTACAGCATACCACAGGAAAGGGGGAGAAGCCAAGAAAGGTTTGGGACATGATATCTCTGCTGATGCATGAATAATACATAGAGATACACAGTTAAAAGGGTAAAAGATGTCAATGTTCTTAGCAAAAGGAACTGCACATTTAATGGCCTGATCATGACAAAGCATTACACATTGGAAGAACTTAAAGAAGACTCATGTACCTAGAGCATAAGGTGCAAACTTGCAAATGACGCAACTATAAAATCAGGCAGGAGGCAAACGTATGTACCTTCTTCTAAAGGCAATGGGAAGCCAATATTAATTTTCTATCAGAATGATCTTCTTCAGGCTTCATTGGAATAATGGCAAGACAATTCACGTAGACTGAGACGAAGACTGTTTCAGTCAGTCTGGTCAAGAAATAAAAATGGCACCAGTTATTTTAACAAAAATAATTTAATGTAAAGAATTGTTAGCCAGGTATTGGACAATTGGGAGATCCAAAAGGAGATACTGAGATATCATAAGCATAGTAACCACAGGAAGCAGCTAATACTTCAACAACTAGGAAAAGAAAGAGAAGAGGCTGGTATTATTTTAAAAGTACAAATTTGGGAAAGGGATGCTGGAGAGACCGAGCCCAAACCTCTGAGGAGAGGGAGCTGCCTGGCTGGTGCTCATTTCCCAGGAGTTTAGAGGATCCAGCAAAGCTGGGATTTAGGCTTCCCAGGAGAGGCCAGTTGGCAGGAGCTGATGTCTCCAAGAGACCTCCGTGAGGCAGGTCCTTAGAGCGTTAAAAACAACAACAACAACAACAACTGCAAATAGGAACCAACTTCTGCTACTAGAAACAAGTGACACTGCCAAGGAGAAGCAGCACTGCTGTGTTACAGAAACAGAAAGGAACAAGGCCCCTGTTCCTCCTCTAGTTTCACATCTTCTTCCGGCTTCCTCTCTCTCATTGGCAAAGCCTACCAGGGAGCCAACCAGTAAAGGAAAAATGTGGTTTGCAGAGTTCCAGCCCTAGTATCAAAAAGCTAAGTAACAAAGATGACTTTGAGCTGAGAAACAATAGCTTAGTATTCATCACGTCAGAGGTCTGCAGGCTTCTGTCTCCATAAATACCTTCCTGACAGCTCTGGGGATAGGATCAAACTGAGAGCCATGGATTTAAGCAAGTTCCAGGGAGAGGGGAGCCAAAAAAGGAGATGAAGCCCACCCTGACAGAATAACAGGGGGGGGAGTCTGAGCATTCAGAAGATCATGGCAGCCCTATTTCTACTGCCCACTGGAAGGGCACAGCCCAATCGGGGGCAGCCTAAGTCCACATAGAGCAAAGGACAATTTATCCTCAGGGCCTTGCATCTCTACTCACAACTCCCAGTGTGGGGCCCCTTGCCAAACTCCAGCTTTCCTAAACAATGGCTCTTTGGTAATCCTGGAATACTTTAAGTCATCTTACTTCCAGTTTCCTTCTGGGGGGGTCCCTTTTTTTTTTTTTTTTTTTTTTTTTGAGACAAAGTCTTGCTTCATGGCCCAGGCTGGAGTGCATGGCGCAATCTCCACTCACTGCAACCTCCACCTCCCAGGCTCAAGCGATTTTCGTGGCTCAGCCTCTTGAGTAGCTGAGATTACAGGCGCACACAACCACGTCCGGCTACTTTTTGTATTTTTAGTAGAGAGACAGGGTTTTACCATATTGCCCAGGCGGGTCTTGAACTCCTGAGCTCAAGTGATCCACCCACCTTGGCCTCCCAAAGTGTTGGGATTACAGGTGTAAGCCACCACATCTGGCAAGGGTATCCTCTTCCCTAACCCTTGGTGCTTACGGTGAAGTTCCAATTCAGTTTAGCAGTGGAATATAGGACAGCCTTGAGCCAATCAGAACGCCACGTGTTCCTGGCCACCGGTTGGTTCAGGGTGTTGAGGTGATCCAATGAGACCCAATGAGACCAAGAAAGGGACTGTTCTCCATCTGAAACTTAAACTGGCATTAGAGAGTGGGGGAACTCCCGCAGCTACACGACAACCGCAAGAGGCAAGCTTGTTTGCATACACAGATGCTACATCAACATGGAGAGCACAAAATCCAGAAATGGATCCTGGTGCCATCATTTGAGCTCCGAGCTGTAACTGAAGCCAAACCTACTGTCAGGTCTTTTCAGTAGGGTGATTACTGCATTTCCTTTTTTATTTAACTCACGTGAAGTGAGATTTTCTTTCACTAGCTACGAAAAGATGCAGTCCAAAAAGATACAGCACCTGTTTCTTGCACTTGTCTCTCCACTCTTTCTCTTATGTGCAAGGTAACCTCTTCTTGCCCTGCTTGTAGATCACAGTGCTAGCAGGAACATGACTTCATGCAATAGAAAATAACAATATTAAGCAAATGAAAATTGTTCAGCCTCACTGGCAATCAAAGAAATGCAGATTACAATGATCTCATCCTGATTAGATTGTCTCCCAAAAAAAAAACCACAAAAACTTTAAAAATTATAATAGCCAACTCCAACAAAGTTATGATGAAATAAGTATATTTATGCACTACATGTGATAGTGTAACTTGTGACACCTATTTTGGAAATTGTTTATAATAATCTTGTCAACTCTCTTTTGCCTATAACTGTTACTTAAATCTTGCACTGCGAGTTCTTTACATATTTTTAGCTCTTCTCCCCAACAAGACAGGAAGTTCCTGGAAGCTCTCATTTTTATAAACATTCAACAATGTTTCAGCCAACAAATATTTACTACCAACTAGAAAGTGGAAACTGTGCATAGTAGCTAACATAGGACCAAGCACAGTTGGTGGTGGTCTTCCTGGAATATTTAACCTTAAAGGAATGAAAAGTAGAGCCAAGGCTAGCCCCACATGAATCAATCAAGCCTAACTGTAGAATCCCAGACAGCTTCAGTAATTATTTAAGACTCGGCCGGGCGTGGTGGCTCACACCTGTAATCCCAGCACTTTGGGAGGCTGAGGAAGGGAGATCATGAGGTCAGGAGAACGAGACCATCCTGGGTAACACGGTGAAACCTTGTCTCTACTAAAAATACAAAAAGAAAAAAAAAAATTCCAGTCATGGTGGCACGTGCCTGTAGTCCCAGCTACTTGGGAGACTGAGGCAGGAGAATGGCACCAACACAGGAGGTGGAGCTCGCAGTGAGCCAAGATCACACCATTGCACTCCAGCCTGGGCAACAGAGTGAGAGTCTATCTCAAACACAAAACAAACAAAAAAATTATCTAAGACTCCTGGGTTTTCACAGAGTCCAAAAATCTTAATGAAAAGATGGCCAGTGGTTGCTGTGGCCTCAGTTGTCCCTTCATGGAGCCCAAGATTGACCAGAAGAAGGGTTACTTCTCTAGCACCTCAGGATCCTCTGTCTCCAGTAGCACAGAACACGCTGCTGAATACCCTGAATACTCCATGCTGAATACCCTGAATACTCCATGCTGAATACCCTGAATACTCCATGCTGAATACCCTGAATACTCCATGCTGAATACCCTGAATACTCCATGCTGAATACCCTGAATACTCCATGCTGAATACCCTGAATACTCCATGCTGAATACCCTGAATACTCCATGCTAAATACCCTGAATACTCCATGCTGAATACCCTGAATACTCCATGCTCTTTCATGCCTCTGTGCCTTTGACCACTTTCTTCCTTTTGTCTGGAATACCACCCTGGCCACCTGATGAATGCATCCTTCAAGACCTATCACAAGCGAGTCCTCCTCTATGATGCTTGCTTGAATCTGCTCCCTCCCTGATCATGGTTGATGCTGTTACCTGCTCTTATTGTTATCTGTGACACTATCCCAAGGATTCCAAATACTTATTTACATGGCTCATATTTTCACAATGCCACACAGTCCTTGAGGTACTCATTCATCTTTCTATTCCAGAATTTAGAACTGAGCATAGTATGCCCAATAAATGCTTATTGAGTTGATGAGTAAATAGATTTTAAACTGATTGTACTTGAATGTTTTTGAGAGTTGCAGTCAACGGGACAGGAAAGATTTGTATGTCTTTTTGTCCAGCCAATTCTACAAGCTTGTGTGTACATGGAGGTACACACACATACACACACACCCGTAGGCCTCAGGTGTAACCATACTGTGCGTTTCTGAATATTAGCAAAGGGAATACTTGACCAGCTGGAGCCTTTCTCCAGGAATAGCTCCATGCATCAATCAGAAGAGTCTGGGTTGACACTTCAAGAGGTAAAAATGCTCAGTGCTTAAACCCAAAGGGTGACATTTTGTCTAATGATGTTAATTTTGCACCATAAACACTTTTTATACTACAAAAAAAATCAAAGTAAATGCCTGTCAGGTCGACAATTACAAATGGCAAAGGAGAGAGAGATTAATTCCTGCAAGAGTGAACTTGAATTATACTGAAAGACAAGTATTTAAAAAACAATTTGACATAGATTAATTAGCTCTGTGTCTTCATAAAGAAAGATCTTTGTTTGGCTTCAAATGCACTCCAGTATCCTTAATGTTAAGTATACAGATTTGGTTTATTTTACTTGCTCAATTTTTGCCTGAAGTTTTATCCTGAATTTTCCATTATTATTTATAGCTCTTCCCACAGTCAAAATGCCTCAGTTTAGGAACACATTTTCACTCACACATGGTTACCAAGTGGATTTCTAGCAGAAGCAACCATTTGAAAATAAGAAGAGAAAATATAGGTGGATGTCACCTAAAGAAATTCATGAAGGTAATGCCTCAAACTACAGCTGTATAGAACTAAAAATTATGTACTTTAAAAAATTGTTCCCCATAAATTCCTTAAATTACCTACTTTTGTTGAACTTTGATCCTAGGAGAAAAAAAAAAAAAGAAAGAATTCTTTTTTTTTTTTTTTTTTTTTTTTTTTTTTTAGTGTAGTGGTGTGATCTCAGCTCACTGCAATCTGTACCTCCTGGGCTTAAGCAATCCTTCCATCTCAGCCTCCCAAATAGCTGAGACCACGGATGTGTGCCACCACACCCAGCTAATTTTTGGTATTTTTGGTAGAGATGGAGTTTCACCACATTGTCCAGGCTCATCTCAAACTCCTGAGCTCAAGCAATCCACCTGCCTCGGCCTCCCAAAGTGCTGGGATTGCAGGCACGAGCCACTGCACCCAGCCAGAAATAATTCTTAAATTTAAAAAAAAAAAAAAAGAAGAATTAGCCAGGTGCAGTGGCTCATACCTACAATCCCAACACATTGGGAGGTCAAAGTTAAAGGGTCACTTGAGGCCAGGAGTTTGAAACCAGCCTGGACAACATAGCTAGATCCTGTCTCCAAAATAAAAAATTTTAAAAATTAGCCAGGCCATGGTGGTGTGCACCTGTAGTCCTAGCTACTCAGGGGGCTGAGGTGAGAGAATAGCTTGAGCCCAGGAGTTTGGGACTGGTGAGAGCTCTGAACAAACCACTTCACTCCAGCCAAGGTGAAAGAGTGAGACTCTATCTCTAAAAAAAATTAAATTATAATTATAAAAATTGAAAACTTAGGGTATCTATGTATTGAAACACTATATAGACTTTACAAATAACGTTGGAGAAGAATATATGAGAGTTGGGAAGACGGTCTTGATATAGTGATGGGGAGGGAGCAAATCACAAGCAATATTTTGACGCAGCAAAAATAGTGATTACGAGCCTGGATTCTCAAGCCACACTGCGTTGGTTCAAATCTGAGTCCTATCAATCACTAGATGTATGACGTCAGGCAAGGTCATTAAACTTCTAGTGCCTCTGTTTCCTCCTCTGTAAAATGAGGGCAAATAAGACCTCGAGCACAAATTTGTTGTGAGAATTAAATCAATATAAATAAATAAATACATACAAATAAAGCACTTAGTACCTGAAACATAGTAAGTGCAACATAACATTGGCTCTTGTTAACATTTACAGTAGGCTTCTGTTTTTAAACAAAGTGTATGAATATATTGCACGTACGAAAAACATCTTGGAAGTATATTCCTCAAAATATTAGCCATGATGGTCTCAATGGGATTAAGGGTAATGTAGGGGAGGGGGCGGTCTTTATGCGTATTTTTTACTTTTCTAAAGTAAAGATGCATGATTTCTAAAATATTTTAATGTTGATAATTTTTAATGAAATTTACTTTTCTTATGTGCTTTTGCTTTTAAAATATTTTACTAATAAAACATCATGTTTAAAAAGATATATAATGTATTACAATAAAATATAATGTACAGCTTCAGATTTTGCTTGAAATTAAGTACAAATTTATTGTATTTGAAGAACTTGAAGTCCATGGTACAAAGTAAGGTATGACTGTAGTTTTTGACTGTTGTTTTGTTTTGTTTTTTAATAATTTATTTCACAAATTCAACTTTCCTATATGATATTCAGAAATATCATTCATTTATTCACTTAACAAATATTTTAGTGACTACTGTGTGAATAGAATGCACAAAAATCATTGTTTCCTTTTTTTTTTTCTCCTGGTTGTCTTAAGGCTGAACATATTTTTTTAATCAGTTTGTTCACCATTTTTTTTTAATACTTTATGTTCTAGGGTACATGTGCACAACATGCAGGTTTGTTACATATGTACACATGTGCCATGTTGGTGTGCTGCACCCATTAACTAGTCATTTACATTAGGTATATCTCCTAATGCTATCCCTCCCCCTCCCCCAACCCCATGACAGGCCCCAGTGTGTGATGTTCCCCTTCCTGTGTCCAAGTGTTCTCATTGTTCAATTCCCACCTATGAGTGAGAACATGCGGTGTTTGGTTTTCTATTCTTGTGATAGTTTGCTGAGAATGATGGTTTCCAGCCGCATCCATGTCCCTACAAAGGACATGAATTCATCCTTTTTTATGGCTGCATAGTATTCCATACTGTATATGTGCCAAATTTTCTTAATCCAGTCTGTCATTGATGGACATTTGGGTTGGTTCCAAGTCTTTGCTATTGTGAATAGTGCCACAATAAACATACATGTGCATGTGTCTTCATAGCAGCAATATAATCCTTTGGGTATAAACCCAGTAATGGGATGGCTGGATAAAATGGTATTTCTAGTTCTAGATCCTTGAGGAATCACCACACTGTCTTCCACAATGATTGAACTAGTTTACAATCCCAACAACAGTGTAAAAGTGCTCCTATTGCTTCACATCCTCTCCAGCACCTATTGTTTCCTGACTTTTTAATGATCACCATTCTAACTGGTGTGAGATGATATCTCATTGTGGTTTTGATTTGCATTTCTCTGATGCCTAGTGATGATGAGCATTTTTTCATGTGTCTGTTGACTGCATAAATGTCTTCTTTTGAGAAGTGTCTGTTCATATCCTTTGTGCACTTGTTGATGGGGCTGCTTGTTTTTTTCTTATAAATTTGTTTGAGTTCTTTGTAAGTTCTGGATATTAGCCCTTTGTCAGATGAGTAGATTGCAAAAATTTTCTCCCATTCTGTAAGTTGCCTGTTCACTCTGATGGTAGTTCCTTTTGCTGTGCAGAAGCTCTTTAGTTTAATTAGATGCCATTTGTCAATTTTGGCTTTTGTTGCCATTGTTTTTGGTGCTTTAGACATGAAACCCTTATCCATGCCTATGTCCTAAATGGTACTACCTAGGTTTTCTTCTAGGGTTTTTATGGTTTTAGGTCTAACATTTAAGTCTCTAATCCATCTTGAATTAATTTTTGTATAATGTGTAAGGAAGGTATCCAGTTTCAGCTTTCTACTTACGGCTAGTCAGTTTTCCCAGCACCATTTATTAAATAGGAAATCATTTCCCCATTTCTTGCTTTGTCAGGTTGGTCAAAAATCAGATGGCTGTAGATGTGTGGTATTATTTCTGAGGGCTCTGTTCTGTTCCATTGGTCTGTATCTCTGTTTTGGTACCAGTACCATGCTGTTTTGGTTACTGTAGCCTTGTAGTATAGTTTGAAGTCAGGTAGTGTGAAGCCTCCAGCTTTGTTCCTTTGGCTTAGGATTATCTTGGCAATGCGGGCTCTTTTCTGGTTCCATATGAACTTTAAAGTAGTTTTTTCCAATTCTGTGAAGAAAGTCATTGGTAGCTTAATGAGGATGGCATTTAATCTATAAATTACCTTGGGCAGTATGGCCATTTTCACAATATTGATTCTTCCTATCCATAAGCATGGTATGTTCTTCCATTTGTTTGTGTCCTCTTTGATTTCACTGAGCAGTGGTCTGTAGTTCTCCTTGAAGAGGTCCTTCACATCCCTTGTAAGTTGGATTCCTAGGTATTTTATTTTCTTTGAAGTAATTGTGAATGGGAGTTCATTCATGATTTGGCTCTCTATTTGTCTGTTGTTGGTGTATAAGAATGTTTGTGATTTGTGCACATTGATTTTGTATCCTGAGACTTTGCTGAAGTTGCTTATCAGCTTAAGGAGATTTTGGGCTGAGATGATGGGGTTTTCTAAATATACAGTCATGTCATCTGCAAACAGGGACAATTTGACTTCTTCTTTTCCTAATTGAATACCCTTTATTTCTTTCTCCTGCCTGATTGCCCCGGCCAGAAATTCCAACACTACGTTGAAGAGGAGTGGTGAGAGAGGGCATACTTGTCTTGTGCCAGTTTTCAAAGGGAATGCTTCCAGTTTTTGCCCATTCAGTATGATATTGGCTGTGCATTTATCATATATAACTCTTATTATTTTGAGATACATTCCATCTATACCAAATTTATTGAGAGTTTTTAGCATGAAGCGCTGTTGAATTTCGTCAAAGGCCTTTTCTGCATCTATTGAGATAATCATGTGGCGTTTGTCATTGGTTCTGTTTATGTGATCGATTATGTTTAGTGATTTGCATATGTTGAACCAGCCTTGCATCCCAGGGATGAAGACCACTTGATCATGTTGGATAAGCTTTTTGATGTGCTGCTGGATTCTGTTTGCAAGTATTTTATTGAGGATTTTTGCATCGATGTTCATCAGGGATACTGGTCTAAAATTCTCTTTTTTGTTGTGTCTCTGCCAGACTTTGGTATCAGGATGATGTTGGCTTCATAAAATGAGTTAGAGTGGATTCCTTGTTTTTATATTGATTGGAATAGTTTCAGAAGGAATGGTACCAGCTCCTCCTTGTACCTCTGGTAGAATTCGGCTGTAAATCTGTCTGGTCCTTGACTTTTTTTGGTTGGTAGGCTATTAA
The DNA here is from genome assembly GCF_047675955.1 of Chlorocebus sabaeus. NCBI lineage: Eukaryota > Metazoa > Chordata > Mammalia > Primates > Cercopithecidae > Chlorocebus > Chlorocebus sabaeus. The sequence continues at coordinate 36,472,281 of NC_132926.1, read as the reverse complement.
TTATTGCCTCAATTTCAGAGCCTGTTATTGGTCTATTCAGAGATTCAACTTCTTCCTGGTTTAGTCTTGGGAGAGTGTATGTGTCCAGGAATTTATCCATTTCTTCTAGGTTTTCTAGTTTATTTGTGTAGAGGTGTCTATCGTATTCTCTGATGTTAGATAGTATTTCTGTGGGATCAGTGGTGATATCCCCTTTATCATTTTTTATTGTGTCTATTTGATTCTTCTCTCTTTTCTTCTTTATTAGTCTTGCTAGTGGTCTATCGATTTTGTTGATCTTTTTTTTTATTATTATACTTTAAGTTCTAGGGTACATGTGCACAACATGCAGGTTTGTTACATATGTATACATGTGCCATGTTGGTGTGCTGCAACCATTAACTCATCATTTACATTCGGTGTATCTCCTAATGCTACCTTCCCTCCTCCCCACAATAGGACCCAATGTGCGATGTTCCCCTTATTGTGTCCAAGTGATCTCATTGTTCAATTCGCACCTATGAGTGAGAACATGTGGTGTTTGGTTTTCTATCCTTGTGATAGTTTGCTGAGAATGATGGTTTCCAGCCGCATCCATGTCCCTACAAAGGACATGAACTCCTCCTTTTTTATGGCTGCATAGTATTCCATGTTGTATATGTGCCACATTTTCTTAATCCAGACTGTCACTGATGGATATTAGGGTTGATTCCAAGTCTTTGCTATTGTGAATAGTGCCACAATAAACATACGTGTACATGTGTCTGTATAGCAGCATGATTTATAATCCTCTGGGTATATACCCAGTAATTGGAAGGCTGACTCAAATGGTATTTCTATTTCTAGATCCTTGAGGAATCACCACACTGTTTTCCACAATGGTTGAACTAGTTTACAGTCCTACCAACAGTGTAAAAGTGTTCCTATTTCTCCACATTCTCTCCAGCACCTGTTGGGAATTCCCTTCCCCCTGGTGCCTCCAGGGTGAGGTGATGCCTCACCCTGCTTCAGCTCTCACATATTGGGCTGCACCCACTGTCTTGCACCCACTTTCCAACATGGCCCTGTGAGATGAACCTGGTACCTCAGTTGGAAACACAGAAATCACCCGTCTTCTGTGTTGCTCACGCTGGGAGCTGGAGGCTGGAGCTGTTCCTACTTGGCCATCTTGGAAGGCTGAACCCATTGCTTTCATATTATGTAACATACTAGAACACAATAATTGGGTCCAAAGGAAAAAACAAAAAAGGAAAGAGTGGCAGCAATTGGGCAGAGGGATAAAGGGGAACAGAGAAGAGCCAGCTACAATGTTTAAAGGGTAGTCATGCTAAGCCTCAGTGAGCACTCACTAATGCCAGAACTGATGAAAAGCCCTTTGAGAAACACAAAGGCGAGTATTCCCTCACTCCCCACAAAGTTACTGGACACTTAGAATGTGTCAGATCCTCAGCTGGTTACTATGGATTCAGTAGTGTCCCAAAAATTCATGGATCGTGCCTTACTTTGCAAAGTATAAAATCTTATGGTCAAACAACACTAACAAGTAAAGAAAAAGATAGAAATAATTACAGATTATCCTAAGTGTGCTGAAGGAAACAAACAGGTACAGGGAAGGGAGCTACCCCTTTAGAGCAGTTGGAGATGCTCTCTCTGTAGAGGTGACATGAATGCCAAGACCTGAAAGATGAGAATAAGTCAGTCATGTTAACAGCCAGAAGAACAGATGCTTAAATACAGCAAAGAGTGTGTGCAAAAGCCCTGAGGCAGAAAAGAGCTTGGTGTATTCAAAGACCTGAAGGAGGCCTGAATGACTAGAGGCTAGTGGACTAGGAAGCAAGTGGTAGGGAAGGAGGAATAAGGTAGAGAGAAGCCAGCTAATGCACAGCTATAACACTTTTTTAGAAGAGAAATGTGGTCTTGGTCAATTTTCAATGTCACCTCCAACCTGCTCTTATTCCTTGAGTTGTCTCATGACGTCACCCTTGCCCAGGAGAATTCAGATTCTGACTCAGAGTCTCTTGTGGAATTGCAATGAAGTTTGCAGGTAGGTTGCAATCAACTAGAGGCTTCAGAGGGTCTGGGGCATCTGCTTGCAAAATGGCTTGTTTACATGACTGGGGGCACAAAGTCTTTGTCCCTGCTTAGGTAGGCCCTTCCACAGGACCCTCACAACATGGCAGCTGGCTTCTCCCCAGAATAAACGACCCAGAGTGAGCAAGGAGGAAGTTGCAATGTGTTTGATAACCTAGCCTGAGGAGTAACATATCATCACTTCTACCATAGTCAACCGATTACATAGACTGACCCTGATACAATATGGGAGAGGACCACACAAAAGCATAAATATCAGAGGTAGGGGATCACTGGGGTCCATTTTAGACTCTGGCTAGCTAATTATCTATGTTAACATATGTGCATATGTGAAAGTTTAATCTTCAGGCTTATATGTGTGTGTGTGTGTGTGTATGGATATAACTCTCTCTAAATATGCATATATAAATATAACTCTATATAGATCTAAAACTTGAAAATCATGTATATATGGCTTAGTACAGTTTCTGGCACATAGTGAGCAATAAATAATAGCTTTTTTTTTTTTTTTTTTTTTTACCAGTGTTGCTCATAAAATAGCCATTTGCCAGTTTAGCAGCCACTTCTGTGCTTCTCCCTTCTCAAAGTATTTCACCTCTTTAGGAGGGCTCCTGAGACAGGCACTGCTTGACACAAAAATATCACACATCTAATGGTGAAAATTTCATAATTCCAAGATTCAGGATTTATGGTCCCTTCCAAGCACATATACCTCAGAGACACCTTTCATTCGTTCATTCATTTATTCACCAATATGTATTTGACCTACCTAAACATTCCAGAATTACTTCCTTATCTCTAAAATATCTTTTTGAGATAGGGTCTCACTCTGTCATCCAGGCTGTAGTGCAGTGGCGTGATCTCTGCTTACTGAACCCTCGATCTCCCAGGCTCAAGTGATCCTACCACCTCAGCCTCTCGAGTAGCTGGGACCACAGGTGCATGCCACCACACCCAGCTAATTTTTTTGTACTTTTTGTACAGACGGAGTTGCACCATGTTGCCCAGGCTGATTTGGAACTCTTGAACTCAAGTGATCTGCCCACCTCGGCCTCTTAAAGTGCTGGGATTGCAGGTGTGAACCACCACACCCAGCCATCTCTAAAATATTTGAAAAATCATTACAGTTCTTAATGTTCCCAGCAATTTGTTGAGAACTCCAAGACTCACCAATAAAAGAATTATTTAATTTTAAAAATAGAATGCATACAGTATGTACTAAAAAGTAGTATATATTCAGACGACTATTGGTGATGAAGGGTGGAAGAAGTCAAGACACGAAGAATAAATCAGAGTAAGCAAATGATGGAGGCAGGGGGTAACGATCAAGCAACAAAGTGGATGTATGAAAGAGAGGAAAATTATATATATATATACACACACACACACACGACATAAATATGTATACACACACATATGCACACATACAATATAAATAAATAAATATCTGATATATGATATAAGACATACATTTGTCTGGTATGGTATACATATGTGTGATATATGTAGATAGATACAGACATAGATATAGGCATCCCTGTGTACAGGTCTTGCCTGGAGTGCTACTCATGCTTTTCATCATTTAATCTCACAGCAACCCTAGGAGTCAGTGCATTCACAGGTGAGCAAACTCAATGAGGCTAAGAAACTTGCTGAAGGTCTTACAGCTGCTCAATGGTACACGCAGAATTTGAACCGATATATGTCTGGCTCCAAAGCCGATACATACAAGCAGGGGTCAGCAAACTAGCCACCTATGGGCCAATTCTCTCTGCTGCCTGCTTTTATAAATAAAGTTCAGTTGCAACAAGCCAACACCATTTCTCTACACAGTCTTTATGCTGCTTTTATGCTAGCAGAGTAGAGGTCAGTAGTGACAACAGAGACTCCATGGCCTGCAAAGCCTCAAATATTTACTTTCTGCTTCAAATTACAGAAAAAGTTTCCTGACCCTCTACTCTTTATCATCATCTTATCTGAAAAACTAATTTGAAGATTTGGGGGAAACTGTCATAAATGTAGTCCGTTTCGATAAGAAAAGTCTCGTGGGTGTGGTTGTGTCTCCTTAGACAATTTAAATCTACGGTGAGTTGGGAAATGGAGACTGTGCCTTTAAGGTTTAAAGCATTTAATGCTTGAGAATTACAAGAAGACATTTTGTGACATTTGAAGCTGTTTCAATTTCAGCTGCCTGTTATCTGACACTCCAAAATAAAATCACTAAAAATTTGCAGCCTACTTACTTCAAAGCTTACATATAAGAACTGTGATTGTCCTAATGTCCCTCAAAAAAAAACCATACATATATACACATATATATACATGAAGTTTTGGTTTGCAAGGCAATTCAAAACATAAATTCAAGATCTTTAGTATTATTATTAACTAAAAATATCATTCAGGCCTCTTTGCAAGCTCCAAAATATGAACTTCTATTATAAAGCTACAGAAAGTTTAGATTTCAATTCCAATTCATAAAACCTCATATATTTATTCATTCAGAAAATTTTGACTGAGAACCTATATATATCAGGCAATGCTATTATTTACAGAATGGTTATTTGTCAGGCACCAATTGCCTTACCTGTATTATACATTCATCACCAATGATATTTTAACTTTTAAATGAGATTTAAGAACAGCTATGTCCCTATTATCTTGGAGCTTATAGTCTACAGGAGGAGAAAGAACTCAAATAAACACAAGTAACTAAATATATCATTACAAAATTGTCTTAGTCTGTTTGGGTTGCTATAACAAATACTATAGATGACTGGGTGGCTTACAAGCAACAGAATCTTATTTCTCACAGCTCTGGAGGCTGGGAAGTCCAAGATCAAGGTGCTAGCCAACTTGTGTCTGGTAAGGGCCCACTTTCTGGCTCATAGAACAGTGCTTTCTCGCTGTGTCCTCACCTGGTGCAATGCAGCTGTCTGAGCCTTCTTTTATGATGGCATCTATCCCATTCAAAGGAGTTTCATTCTAATGATCTAATCACCTCCAAAAGACCCCACCTCATTTTTTTTGAGATGGAGTTTCACTCTTTTCACCCAGTATGGTATGATCTCAGCTCACTGCAACCTCTGCCTCCTGGGTTCAAGTGATTCTCTTGCCTCAGGCTTCCAAGCAGCTGGGATTACAGGCATGCGCCACCACACCCAGCTAATTTTTTGTATTTTTAGTAGAGACGAGGTTTCACCATGTTGACCAGGCTGGTCTCAAACTCCTGTCCTCAGGTGATCTGCCTGCCTCAGCCTCCCAAAGTGCTGGGATTAGAGGCGTGAGCCACCATGCCTGGCCAGCCCCACCTCTTTATACCGTCATCACCTTGGGGTTTAGCAATTCAACATAAGAATCTTGGGAGAAACACAAACATTCAGTCCATACCAGCAGAATGTGTGAAGAATAAAGTTCTAAGAAAGACAGTAACAGCATACCTAGTTCCTCTTGGAAGACTGGGAATGCTTCTTGGGGTAAGAGACATCTGAGGTAGATGTCAGAGATGGAGCACGGCAAAGCTATGTGAATTATTTGAGGAAGAGGAGCCTTGCTGCAATGTTCACATGTCGGAATGCTGAGGATTTGGGAAAACTGGGACCAGTACATAATACTTAACATTTGCAAGTTGGATATTAGTATTATTACACTTCTATACACACACACATCACACACGCGTGCGCGCGCACACACACACACACATCCCAATTTACGAACAGGCAAACTAAGGGTAGGAGAACTGCAGAGTCATCCATTTGCCAGGTAAATGACAATCTGAGGGTCATACCTAGGCTGACTGCGGGAGCCAGAGCTTTCCACGGACCCAGGATTTGCATCTCTTCCCTGCTCATTGACATTAATGAAATAGGAAAACCCTTGCACTGCAGCCTGCTTCCCATTTCAGTTTATGTGACACTGGGGTATTTTTAAAAGAAAACTGATTTCAGAGCCATATGATTTTGCTTTAAGATTTCCAAATTCAAAGAGAAGAAATGTCAAAAGCTGTCGTTTAAACTAAGCGTGGACCCAGACTCTCCAGCGCTCCAGCAACCCACTCACCCTACCCTTAATAGCGCAGCTGCCTCACAAATTTCTTTTCTGGAAAGAAAACATCACCATCCATTCTTTGTATTCTTGGGGATTCCAAAAACAGACTCTGGGGTTTGATGTTTGCCCCTTCTTCTTTTGGTTTCCTGGTCCCAAAGGGGTTCCTAACTTCCTGGGGATGTAACACCAAGTTCAGGAAGCTGAATATAAGTTCTGCAACTTCCTGATGAAAAACCGTTTTTCTTTTAGAGCAACCACAGACATGGACTCACACAGTCACATATCTCTCTGTGGTCATGTAATTCCCTTTTTTTTTTTTTTTTTTTTTAAATAATCACACAGTTAATTCATTTTAATAGATGAAGAAAAATGGTTGCAGTGGAGTGATGTAACCCCTGCAAGCCTAACAGACATTTAGAATATATTCCCAAAATGTCATCAGAACCCAGTGGTCTTTCTGGTCATCAACAGCATCCTCAACTTTCCGTCTCCTCTAGACATCAACCTGTAATGATTTTAGGACCCACAGACCTAGATTCAAATCCCCAATCCTCCACACGTGAACTGTGTGACCTTGGGCAACTTAAGTGATGTGTGTGAATCTCAGTTTACCAAATCCATGTACTCAAAAATCATTAACTTATTTCCCTAAATCCCCCTTTCCCCACCTCCCCGCCCCCCATTCTCAACATGGAAGATTGATATGCTGCTGGTTTTCACCAGCAAGGTAGAAGCATTTATAAAAATATTAAATATTATCTGTAGTTTTCATAAATAGCCACTGTCAATATCACCAGAATCTCTCCATAATCTAGCAACAAAAGGGTTAAAAACTGGCACATCTGGGACCTCTAGGACCCGCAGCTGGTATCGTTTCTTACTGGTAGATGCCCAAGACAGTCAAAGCACTCAAAAGTGTCTGTCTTTGCTGCCCACCACAGGTTCTCCCAGGGGTCCCCAAGGACCAGTCATACTCCATCCATGTATTCCTCTCAGCCCTGAGGATCCCTGGGTGAACACTTCCAGACCATATGGGAGCATCCAATTCATTGTAGCTCACAAATACCAATATCTGTTCCACTCGCCAGAGTGTATCCTAATCTGGCAAAAGCACTATGGGGAATATCTTTGGCAGTGCATTTAACACCCAGGTGAGCAAGTCCCACCATGGCCATATGGACCAGGAAGACTATGGCTGCCCATTTCAGGCCAGCATGCCATTGAATTATCTCTGTGTGACCACTTGTGGAAATTACAGCCACTGGGAGCCAGGCTCTGAGAGGACCAGAGAAAGATGAGGAAAGCAGACGGCCAAGTCAGGAGATATTAGGTGCCACTGCAGGCTCAGGCCAGTGGCTGAAGGCTTCAACTCCATAGATGGCAATTCCAAGACAGAAGAGTACTTTTTGAGAGTCCTATAATTCTCCCCATTTCACAGATTAAGAAACTGAGGAACAAAGAGATTATTTAAAATGTAGGTGACAGAGTCTGAATCCAAACCCAGGCACCTTGGCAACAGAGGAAGCATGCTTAACCTTCACACTGACTGCACGGCCTCTCATTTGACCTGAAGTGTACTTTCAACTTAATTAAAAATGACATTACAGTAAATGATTTTCATGGCATAGTTGGTAAGAGAGAATTTGACCATATAAAAATTTTAGGCAACATTATAAAATCTAGAAAAAAATTAATGTAATTGCTTAGTTCAGCAGAAGCTGAGAAAGGTCTCAGGACCCTGAACAATAGTATTGATTTTAAAAAGAAATTCTCTATTTTTTGAGAATGCAAGTCTCCTAATGACTATCGACCAACAAATGAGCAAAGAGGTTGGTGGAGGAGTCTGATGTAATTCCCCATGTCAAACCACAAGGTATCACTTAGCATGTGATAGCCATGCCATCAACAAATCACAGCAACAATTTATAAAAATCAATAAATGAACTGTAAATCATTATCTTTTTAATGAACTATGTGCATTTCAACTTATATCACTCGGTAAGCAGTTTAATAATTTAGATTAGAGAATTACAAAATATACATTGAAGGCCGGGTGCGGTGGCTCACCCCTGTAATCCCAGCACTTTGGGAGGCCAAGGCAGGTAGATCACCTGAGGTCAGGAGTTCAAGACCAGCCTGACCAATGTGGTGAAAACCCGTCTCTACTAAAAATACAAAATTAGCCGGGCATGGTGGCATATGCCTGAAATCCCAGGTACACGGGAGGCTGAGACAGGAGAATCGCTTGAACCTGGGAGGCAGAGGTTGTGGTGAGCAGAGATTGTGCCATTGCGCTCTAGCCTGGGCAACAACAGCAAAACGCTGTCTCAAAAAAAAAAAAAAATATATATATACACACACACACACACACACACACACATATACACATATACATACATTTAATGTTTTTATTAATAGCTTAATTTATACATTAACATGTTATTGTAATGTTTATTATTTTTAATGCCACCCCTGTAAACACTTATAAAAAGAATATTTCATAAGTATGTATGAGAGTGAGCTAGCAAATTTATGATCATCTGAGTATGGTGTTCAAGCACCACTACTTTGCACAAAGCAGCCCTTCAAATCTGGTAATCATAAAGACCACTCCTTGTCTCGTCTGTGTCTGAAGGTAGAATCACGTACGGAGAAATAGGACATCAAGATAAAAGTAAAGGAACTATAGTAGATGGGTTTAGATGTGTTTTTCTTTTCTCTGTTTCTTTTTTCTTATTTTGGCTCTAGGATCCCTCCTTGGGGGAATCAACAATTCCCTATTTCATGTGGTCCTAGCAAAATGCATCAGGATGCTTTCTTTGATATAAATTAAGAAAGAAAGAAAAAAACTCTGTCAACTAGCTTAAAATCTCACACAAGAAGGCAAGAGGTAAAGCAATTCAATGACATTTGGGTCTCTAAGTAGTTAAGAAACTTGCCTGAAGCACACCCATGCCCAGCAGACTTACAATTCATGCTTCATATCAATTGGCTAAAATTAGGTCACAAAAATGTGGCTGCTTCTAAGCCAAGGAGCACATAGGGAAAGGAATTATCCCAAATGATACAGACTAATCAAGACTCCCTACCTGCCAAGGTACCCTTCAAAAAACTTCAGCAGCCAAAAGTCAGAGAAGATACCACTTCTCTGTGGGCTTGAGTTCCACAATCACTAGAAAAAAATTTTTAAGGTAGATCGTAAAGAGGAAAGAAAGTCATTTAGCAGACTGATACATCATTATTTCCCTTTCTATTAAAACACAGCAAATACCGTCAAATAAAGCAATTACTCAACTCTCAACCCTGATGAAAATGTACTCTAGCCATGCAAACAGAAAGCTGGGTCCGAGTTGGAAGCTAGATTCACCATTCCTTTACTGGTCTGTGCAGCACCCATTAGCCATCAAATGTCAAATATACCAAGTCTTTGGAAGAAGCCAGACAAATGACCAAGCAAACATAATCTATTCAGAGCAGAGAGTTAGTAATATTAATTGTATCAGATAGGAATTTTTATGCAAATTGTTTAAAACTCAGCTGAAATGGCTTAAGCAATTGATTCAGAGTCAGAGTGGGCTTTAAATGAACTTTGTTGATTCAGCAATTTAGACATTATTACCAAAGACCCTTGAGGTCTCATCTTCCTTCTGTCTCTTAGCTCTCCTTTCCATAGGGATTGCTCCATCATCAGATTCCATGTGCTAGACATGCCCCCAAATACACACAATAGCTTCAGCTTTACTCTTACGACAACCAAATTGCTGCCTCAGTTTCAAGCCACACATGCTAACCCTAAGTGCTCCAGGGAGAAGAAAATGTCAGTTCCAATAGCATATAGCCAGGTCTTGGGATCCCTTTCATTGTCCCGAAATGGGACATTTGACTAAAACCAAACTAATAACTGTAGCTAGGGAAAGAAGATATAAATTGGCTTAGGTCAATTACAGTCTAATCCTTGAACTTTGTGACAGATCAACTCCACACCAAAATCATACAGAAAAAGAGAGATGTTCAAGGTATAGTTAGAGGGAAAAGGGGAGAAGAAAGGAATTGGTACTGGAGCATCATACAACAAATTTCCCCTGCAACTGTCCTCCACACCTGAGTGTCTGCATAAAGAACTCTTTCCAGCAAGCCTCAAATTTCCAGGTCTGTTTCAGAGCTACATTTTACAAAATCACATGGTTCATTTCACTCATGCAACTTAGAGAGAAAAAAAATCCATAAAGTCATAGCAATTTTATTCAACAACTGCCCCAGAATTAGAGTCACAGTACCTGAGGCGTCTTCCTCGGTTGGCTCAGAAACAGGTTTTGTGGCTACAGTTATCCCTGATGAAACATCATGTCAAGGGGGTTTCTGGATTTGTGCTCACTGGGCTGTAATCATTGCTAATCGAGCTTGGAGATTTAGTTGCTGGCATTACTCACAAGATGTGAGACAAACGCTGGGCTAAGTGATGAGATGCCAGGCCAGATTGGCATATGGATCATTTTCACTCAATTTCCCTCCACTGATGGATCAAAACTCTAAGCACAGCAGTCAACCAGGAGAAAATTCTAAAATCTGCATCTGTCCATCCAGCTTCCAGCTACAACCTGGAAACAAAGTAAAAGACACAGAGGGAATTCCCAACTTCCCAAGATATATCAAACAACGAGATGAGAAATGAGCAAAACATGATCTGCAGCCCAAATACGGTGTTACTGGGGTAACATCCCAAGTCCACAGCAATCCGTGAGCAGCAGTCTGGTGTACTCAAAACACACCTGAAATTTGGAGTCTGTATACTCACATTTGACAAAGTACTACTTGAGAATCACTTGGTGTCACTAAGGTTTAATTTCTTCCTCTTTAAAATAGGAAACAACATAATGAAATAGATAACTTTTGAAATACCTGCCCAATCCACAATTGTTCCTCTTAATGTCCCCCAGTGTATAGAGGAGCCATTTTGTAAATAGTTTTCTCCAGGAGCCATTTTCAACAATAGCGGCAGTTGACTGGACCAGCAGTGAAATCTGGTCAAAGCTGGGCCACCTATGTTTCCCTCCTAGATAAAATTTAGAATTGGGCCTGAAAGGGAATATAGTCTCCTTCAGAGTGGTGGGACCGGTAAAACAGAGAGTTGAGCTGTTAGCAGCCAGATGCACTTGTACTGACAGGCAGAGGCAGATGAGTTGTGCAAAGAGATTAAAAAGCACATACAGGAAGGAGCTGAGAGATGACTGTGAGAGAGTCATGGCTGCTTTCCAGGCCCTTCCAGAAGCCCAGCTGAGCCCTACCCAAGGGTTGCAGAGCAAATTCCCTATTTTTAAAGTCAGTCTTTCTCAATCCCATTTTCTTGTTTAAGACACTCAAGGTGGTTTCCGTTACTTGCAAGCTAAGAGTATTTATGAACATATAACGTCTAACTCACTCAGAGGTTCCGAGAATTAAATAAAATAACAATGCTTTACAAATAGAAAGCACTCTAACAACTCATAAAAACAATAGATCTGAACCCGAAAATACCTTTTTTTTTTTTTGAGATGAAGTCTTGCTCTGTTACCCAGGCTAGAGTGCAATGGTGCAATCTCAGCTCACTGCAACCTGCACCGCCTGGATTCAAGCGATTCTCCTGCCTCAGTCTCTTAAGTAGCTAGGATTACAGGCATCTGTTACTATGCCCAGCTAATTTTTTTTTTTTTTTTTTGTATTTTTAGTAGAAATGGGGTTTCACCATGTTGGCCAAGCTGGTCTCGAACTCCTGACCTAGTGATTTGTCCGCCTTGGCCTCCAAAAGTGCTGGGATTACAGGCATGAGCCACCTGCCTGGCCAAAAGTACCATTTTTAATGAAAGACTAAGATGATTTTGAAGACGATATTTATTGACATAGAAAGATGTTTATCAATAAGCAGATGGTTAGGCTACCAAAATAGAAATTGTTTATACCAGGGGTCAACAAATACTTTTGGTAAAGAATCAGGTAGTAAATATTTTAGGCTTTGTGGGCCATATGATGCCTATCACAACTAATCCATTTTACTATTGTTTTGAGGAAGCAGCTATAGATAATATGCAAAAACAAAATAGACGTGTTTGTATTCCAATAATACTTTATTTGTGAACATTGAAATGTGAATTTCATATAAATTTTACTTATCACCAAATAACATCCTTCTTGTGATTTTTTCCCACTATCAAAAAAATATGAAGTATAAAATCCAATCTTAGCTGTGGGCCATACACCACCCGTGCACACATGCGCACCTACACACACACACACACACACACACACTCCCCACAACTCTGAAAGTTTTACTTCAAAATGTTAGAAAGAAAAAAAGTTTATCTTAAGGTAGTGGATTTCACGGATACTTATTTTTTTGTTTTTGTTTGCCTGTATTTTCTATTTTTGTAGCATAGGTATATATTACTTGTGGAATTATTTTTAATTAAATGGGGGAAAAAAAGGTTTAGTCATAAAGTGTAGATGAAAGACAAAGGAGGAGGCAGGAAAACGGCAAAGTTGGAGTGCACAACTCCACCAAGGTCCCCTGGAACTCTAGCATTCTTCTGCAAGCTAAGCTAGCTCCGAGTCGCAATGGAAGGCACAACGACGCCACTGGCACAAAGCAGGAATACTGTCTGTATCATCACAGAACCACCTTACTAAGGACCTCAGCATCTAATTCCAGAAGTAATAATAACAACCCCAGTTATAATAAGAACCACAGTGTTTTCCAGAAGGAAAGAAACAAAACTGAGGAGCGTAACTCCTTTTTTTAGGACCCAGTTGATCAACGGATAGTTGGTTTTCCTTTATAGAAGGGAGTTCAAGGCACCCACTCAAACTCTAACCACGGTGTGAATATTTCTATGGAGCAGCTCTGCCTAGTCTTCATCCAGCCTCTATCCATATGAACTTCATATGGGAAATACAATTCAATGTCTGTCTGTGGGTAACCTCCTGTGCACCAGGCACTATACTAGGTGCTGTTCGAAAGATGTGCTCACTCTGCCAACAGCTCCAGGTCACTCTCAGTGTCAGCATTGTTCAGTCTAATATGACTGAAATATAAAATAAAATAACAATAATAATAACAGTGTTATACTTGTGGCACCATTAAAATGTTGCTCATTTTAAGTCTTCACATTACCTATGAAACATAAATAACCCCAGCTGAGAAATGAGGCTCAGAAAGATGCAGTGTCTTAATGAAGATCATCCACCTGGCAACTGGCAAAGCCAAGATTCAATCACATGCCTGGACTTCACAGTGACTAAACATCCTTTCCTAGGACCTTGCATGCAAGTTAACACTTGGAAGCCTGTTGGAAATGCAGCGTCTCAGGCCTCATCTTCAGACCTGCTCATTCAGAATCTGCATTTGACACAATCCTTAAGTCACTCAGGTGTCCGTCAGATTCAAAGGAAATGAGGACGTGAACAAAATTTATTAAGCATCTGTGGGTGAGGCACTCTGCCACTGTGATATGATTATTTTTCTTTTAATTGCCACAATGACTGATTTTATACTCATTTTATTAATATATTGGTGAAGAAGCTGAGGCTCAGGGAGGCTAAACAATTTGCCCAAGATCCATAGCAAGCAAGTTGCAGTGAGTGCCAGAGTCAGGATGTGACCCCAATGATCGTGACTGCACTCTCCCTCTCGATTTTGTGTCAGGACTGAAGGGAGCTGAAGGGCCAAGTGGTCAGCTTGCAAAAAGCTCAGCTGACCTTTGGAATCTGAGTGTGCCAGTAATGTTGGAAATAGGGTAATTTCTGTATTACGAGCTCCAAGCTTATAATAAACCGCACTAGAGAATAAGGTATAGGATCCTTAAGTACGTGAATCAGGAATGAGACTTTTAAAAAAATCTCTGTTAAGTTAATATGTTTAGTTTCCTTAAGAAGCTTATCCATAAGGTAGTGAAATGGTAGCCTTTAGTGTCAGGTCTCTGAGCCCAAGTCAACCCATCGCATCCCCTGTGACTTGCACGTATAAACTTGCATGGTTACTTGCCTGAAGTAACCCAAAGAATCACAAAAGAAGTGCAAATGCCTTGCCTCGCCTTAACTGATGACATTCCACCACAAAAGAAGTGAAAATGGCCGGTCCTTGCCTTAAGCGATGATATTATCTTGTGAAATTCCTTTTCCTGGCTCATCCTGGCTCAAAGAGCTCCCCAACTGAGCACCTTGTAACCCCCACTCCTGCCCGCCAGAGAACAACCCCCCTTTGACTGTAATTTTCCTTTACCTACCCAAATCCTATAAAACGGCCCCACCCTTATCTCCCTTGGCTGACTCTCTTTTCAGACTCAGCCCGCCTGCACCCAGGTGAAATAAACAGCCATATTGCTCACACAAAGCCTGTTTGGTGGTCTCTTCACACGGACGCGCATGACATTTTGGTGTTGTGACTCGGCTCAGGGGACCTCCCTTGGGAGATCAATCCCCTGTCCTCCTGCTCTTTGCTCCCTGAGAAAGATCCACCTATGACCTCTGGTCCTCAAACCCAACAGCCCAAGGAATATCTCACCAATTTTAAATAGGGTAAGCAGCCCCTTTTTTACTCTCTTCTTCAACCTCTCTCACTATCTCTTAACCTCTTTCTCCTTTCAATCTTGGCAACACCCTTCAATCTCTCCCTTCTCTTAATTTCAATTCCTTTCATCTTCTGGTAGAGACAAAGGAGACACGTTTTATCCGTGGACCTAAAACGCCGGCGCCGGTCACGGACTGGGGAAGGCAGCCTTCCCTTGGTGTTTAATCATTGTAGGGACGCCTCTCTGATTACTCACCCACATTTCAGGGGTGTCTGACCATGCTGCAGGGACGCCCGCCTTGGTCCTTCACCCTAAGTGGCAAGTCCCGTTTTTCTGGGGGAGGGGCAAGCACCCCAACCCCTAACCTCCCTGTCTCTACCCCTTCTCTGCTTTTCTGGGGGAGGGGCAAGCACCCCGACCCCTTCTCTCCCTGTTTCTACCCCTTCTCTGCTTTTCTGGGGGAGGGGCAAGCACCCCGACCCCTTCTCTCCCTGTTTCTACCCCTTCTCTGCTTTTCTGGGGGAGGGGCAAGAACCCCAACCTCTTATTTTTGCGCCCCCTCTTATTTTTGTGCCCCAATCTCTTATTTTTGCACCCCAATACCTTAGCTCCGTGCGCCGACCCCTTTCCCACTTTTCTGGAGGGCAAGAACCCCCGAACTCCTTCTTTCTGTGTCTCTACTCTCTCTTTTATCTGGGCTTGCCTCCTTCACCATGGGCAACCTTCCACCCTCCATTCTTCCTTCTTCTCCATAACCTGTGTTCTCAAGAACTTAAAACCTCTTCAACTCACACCTGATCTAAAACCTAAATGCCTTATTTTCTTCTGCAATGCCACTTAACCCCAATATAAACTCGACAGTAGTTCCAAATAGCCAGAAAATGGCACTTTCAATTTTTCCATCCTTCAAGGTCTAAATAATTCTTGTCGTAAAATGGGCAAAGGGTCTGAAGTGCCTGACGTCCAGGCATTCTTTTACACATCGGTCCCTCCCTAGTCTCTGTGCCCAATGCAACTCATCCCAAATCTTCCTTTTCCCCTTCCGCCTGTCCCCTCAGTCCCAACCCCACGCATCGCTGAGTCTTTCTAATCTTCCTTTTCTACAGACCCTTCTGACCTCTCCCCTCCTCGCCAGGCCGAGCTAGGTCTGAATTTTTCCTCAGCCTCCGCTCCCCCACCCTGTAATCCTTTTATCACCTCCCCTCCTCATGCCCGGTCTGGCTTACAGTTTCTGGCTTACAGTTTCCTTCCACGACTAGCCCTCCCCCTGCGCCCAGAAATTTCCTCTTAAAAAAGTGGCTAGAGCTAAAGGCATAGTCAAGGTTAATGTTCCTTTTTCTTTATCCGACATCTTCCAAATCAGTTAGCATTTAGGCTCTTTTTCATCAAATATAAAAAACCCAGCCCAGTTCATGGCCCATTTAGCAGCAACCCTGAGACACTTTTCAGCCCTAGACCCTGAAAGGTCAGAAGGTTGTCTTATTCTTAGTATGCATTTTATTTTATCACCCAATCTGCTCTGGACATTAAATAAAACTCCAAAAACTAAATTCTGGCCCTCAAACCCCACAACAGGACTTAATGAACCTCGCCTTCAAGGTATACAATAATAGAGTAGAGGCAGCCAAGTAGCAACTTATTTCGGAGTTGCAATTCCTTGCCTCCACTGTGAGACAAACCTCAGCCACATCTCCAGCACACAACTCCAAACGCCTGAACCGCAGCTGCCAGGGGTTCCTCCAGAACCTCCTCCCCAAGGAGCTTGCTACAAGTGCTGGAAAGCTGGCCACTGGGCCAAGGAATGCCCACAGCCCGGGATTCCTCCTAAGCCGTGTCCCATCTGTGCGGGGACCCACTGGAAATCGGACTGTCCAACTCGCCTGGCAGCCACTCCCAGAGCCCCTGGAACTCTAGCCCAAGGCTCTCTGACTGACTCCTTCCCAGATCTTCTCAGCTTAGCGGCTGAAGACTGACGCTGCTCCATCGCCTCGGAAGCCTCCTGGACCATCACAGACGCGTTGGGTAACTCTTACAGTGGAGGGTAAGTCCGTCCCCTTCTTAATCAATATGGAGGCTACTCACTCCACATTACCTTCTTTTCAAGGGCCGGTTTCCCTTGCCTCCGTAACTGTTGTGGGTATTGATGGCCAGGCTGCTGAACCTCTTAAAACTCCCCACTCTGGTGCCAACTTGGACAACATTCTTTTATACACTCCTTTTTAGTTATCCCCACCTGCCCAGTTCCCTTATTAGGCTGAGACATTTTAACTAAATTATCTGCTTCCCTGACTATTCCTAGGCTACAGCCATACCTCATTACTGTCTTTTCCCCCAGTTCAAAGCCACCTTCACATCCCCCCCTTGTATCCCCCCACCTTAACCCACAAGTATAAGATACCTCTACTCCCTCCTTGGCAACTGATCATGCACCCCTTACCATCCCATTAAACCCAATCACCCTTACCCCACTCAATGCCAATATCCCATCCCGCAGCACGCTTTAAAAGGATTAAAGCCTGTTATCACTCACCTGCTACAGCATGGCCTTTTAAAGCCTGTAAACTCCTCTTACAATTCCCCCATTTTACCTGTCCTAAACCCAGACAAGCCTTACAGGTTAGTTCAAGATCTCTGCGCCTTATCAACCAAATTGTCTTGCCTCTGGATCTCAAACATACTTTCTTTACTATTTCTTTACACCCTTCATCCCAGCCTCTCTTCGCTTTCACTTGGACTGACCCTGACACCCGTCAGGCTCAGCAAATTACCTCGGCTGTACTGCTGCTGCAAGGGTTCACAGACAGCCCCCACTACTTTAGTTAAGCCCAAATTTCTTCCTCATCTGTTATCTATCTCTGCATAATTCTCATAAATACTTACTCTCCCTGCTGATCGTGTCTGGCTAATCTCCCAAACCCCAATCCCTTCTACAAAACAACAACTCCTTTCCTTCCTAGGCATGGTTAGTGTGGACAGAATTCTTACACAAGAGCCGGGATCACGTACTGTAGCCTTTCTGTCCAAACAACTTGACCTTACTGTTTTAGCCTAGCCCTCACGTCTGCGCACAGCGGCTGCCACCACTTTAATACTGTTAGAGGCTCTAAAAATCACAAACTACGCTGAACTATCTACAGTTCTCATAACTTCCAAAATCTATTTTCTCCCCCCAACCATCGCTCAGGACAATGCTTATGCTGATAAGTTAGATAAAAAAGCAGATAGCATTCCAACTTCTATCCCTCACAGCAGTTTTCCTCCTTCACATTGGCCACTCCCATCTACTCCGCTGCTGAAACTTCCACCTATCAATCTCTTCCCACACAAGGCAAATGGTTCTTAGACCAAGGAAAATATCTCCTTCCAGCCTCACAGGCCCATTCTATTCTGTTGTCATTTCATAACCTCTTCCATGTAGGTTACAAGCTGCTAGCCCGTGTCTCAGAACCTCTCATTTCCTTTCCATCATGGAAATCTATCCTCAAGGAGATCACTTCTCAGTGTTCCATCTGCTATTCTACTACCCCTCAGGGACTGTTCAGGCCCCCTCCCTTTCCTACACATCAAGCTCGGGGATTTGCCCCCGCCCAAGACTAACAAATTGACTTTACTCACATGCCCGAGTCAGAGAACTAAAATACCTCTTAGTCTAGGTAGACACTTTCACTGGATAAGTAGAGGCTTATCCACAGGGTAAGAGAAGCCCACCACGGTCATTTCTTCCCTTCTGTCAGACATAATTCCTCGGTTTGGCCAGTTTTGCCTCATACAGGGTCTCTTCTTTCTCTGTGGATCCTCTACCTACATGTGTCTACCTGCTAATTGGACAGGCACATGCACACTAGTTTTCCTTACTCCCAAAATTCAATTTGCAAATGGGACTGAAGAGCTCCCTGTTCACCTCATGACACTGACACGACAAAAAAAAGTTGTTCCACTAATTCCCTTGCTGGTCGGTTTAGGACTTTCTGCCTCCACTATTGCTCTTGGTATTAGAATAGCAGGCATTTCAACCTCTGTCATGACCTTCCGTAGCCTGTCTAATGACTACTCTGCTAGCATCACAGACATATCACAAACTTTATCAGTCCTCCAGGCCCAAATTGACTCTTTAGCTGCAGTTGTCCTCCAAACCCACCGAGGCCTTGACTTACTCACTGCTGAAAAGGGAGGACTCTGTATATTCTTAAATGAAGAGTGTTGTTTTTTCCTAAATCAATCTGACCTGGTATATGACAACATAAAAAAACTCAAGGATAGAGCCCAAAAACTTGCCAACTAAGCAAGTAATTACGCTGAACCCCCTTGGGCACTCTCTAATTGGACATCCTGGGCCCTCCCAATTCTTAGTCCTTTAATACCCATTTTTCTCCTTGTTTTATTCGGACCTTATATCTTCCGTTTAGTTTCTCAATTCATCCAAAACCGTATCCAGGCCATCTTTCTTCTAACGACCCCACAATATCACCCCTTACCACAAAATCTTCCTTCAGCTTAATCTCTCCCACTCTAGGTTCCCATGCTGCCCCTAATCCCGCTTGAAGCAGCCCTGAGAAACACCGCCCATTCTCTCTCCATACCACCCCCAAAAAATGTTTGCCGCCCCAACACTTCACACTATTTTGTTTTATTTTTCTTATTAATATAAGAAGGAAAGAATGTCAGGCCTCTGAGCCCAAGCCAAGCCATCGCATCCCCTGTGACTTGCACGTATAAACCCAGATGGCCTGAAGTAACTGAAGAATCACAAAAGAAGTGCAAATGCCCTGCCTCGCCTTAACCCATGACATTCCACCACAAAAAAAGTGAAAATGGCCGGTCCTTGCCTTAAGCCATGATATTATCTTGTGAAATTCCTTTTCCTGGCTCATCCTGGCTCAAAGAGCTCCCCCACTGAGCACCTTGTAACCCCCACTCCTGCCCACCAGAGAACAATCCCCCTTTGACTGTAATTTTCCTTTACCTACCCAAATCCTATAAAACGGCCCCACCCTTATCTCCCTTGGCTGACTGTCTTTTCAGACTCAGCCCGCCTGCACCCAGGTGAAATAAACAGCCATGTTGCTCACACAAAGCCTGTTTGGTGGTCTCTTCACACGCATGTGCATGACATTTAGAAGTGACAATGTTCTCCTCTCTGATACAAGCGGAAATAGAAATTAGTCTCAGGGCAACTACCAAGTCCACTGCCAGCTAAGGAGAAATAAAAGGCTCTGAATGAACACTGAGAGATATTGGATCATTTCAAAATAAATACACACAAAAAATAATCACTCAGATCAAGTCAAGTCCAAATCTTCCTGATTTGGAAGTTCTGAGATTATTTACATTGTGTTGTCCCTATTCAAATTATGAAGTACTATATATTCTAAAACACAAGGAAAGCATGCAAAAGGATGCCACAGACAAGAAGGAGACAGAGCCTGGGAGACACCCAGCATGCTGCGTGACCTCAGTCCCCACCCCACACAATCTTGCCTTGTTCAAAGCTGTATTCTTTTCACCTCAAAAGACACCTGGCGCATAGCAAACACTCAGTAAATAGCTGTTGAATAAATAAATGACTGAATAGTATAATGCAATGATTATTCAATGTATCTGATGTTGCTCTAGGAAATCTGAGATGTGCTATTGGGGTATCTCCAAAGCATTCTTGGGGTGGTTGGGGGTGGAGAGAACAGGCCTGCTCTTCCCCTTCCCACCTGCTTCCATCCAACTGGAACATCCCTGTTGTGTTTCAGAGTAATATTTGATGTAAAGAAACAGTCTCATCACTAAAAGGGAAAAAATAAATTTTGGAAAACCGGTAGTACAGTAAGAAAATGATTAATCAATAAAAAAAAAAAGCATAGATTCTAACTCTTCTTATTATTGGCTGTGTGACCTTAAGCAAGTTGCTTAACCTCTCTGGGAACCAGTTTGATCATTTATAAAATAAAATAGTTTATTGAGTTAGATTATTTCTAAGGTCCCTTCCAGCTCTAATGTAATTTATTACGTCATTTTAATTGTTATACAATTGTATTGTTTTTTCTTGTATGTATGTTTTCTATTTTATTCTAATTTCTTTACAATAAGCATTATTTGTGTAGGAAAAAATTATAAATAATAATTTATATGTTCAAAGGCATATAAATTGAACAAAAATATTCTCTCAAGTATTCTCTGCATTTGCATTGCTTTTAACAAAAGCTAGAAGATGTGTTTTCCCCCATTCTTGCCCGGGGAGAACAACATTTGAAGTCATGCTGTAGGGAGAGCTGAGCCTTCAAAAGCAAGTAATGCTTAATCTGTTCTATTTCTGAAGCACAAAATAAAACCAAACAAAAAAGAAAAATAAGCTACCGCTATGCCAGTGCCAAGTTTCCTCATGCATAAATAGAGATCCATCCAGAAAAACAGCATTCTCAGTCGGGTGGGACAAATCCTCGTGTGCTTTTGTGGAAAATTCCCCCAGCAAGCTGGCATCAAAGACACTGTCTACAGCTGCCTCCATATATGGCCAGAAAACTACACAAAGGTTATGAGATGCATGAGCTTTGCTATGGCAAGCACCTGGGTGAGAAAACTGCCCCAGCCCTGATCCTATGGAGTAAACATGGCTGACAGTCCTAGACCTGATTGCAAGACCACCTTGAGCAAAACTAGCATAGGGTAAGACCTACAGCTGCTATTCTTGCATCTTTTCCTGTGCCTACCAAACCCTACCGAAGCCCACCCACTGAGAATCTCAGTAGTGCTCAGCTTCCCTTCCCCAGGGACCTACAGTTAATCCTCTCTTCTTGTTTCTTCACCAATACCTCTCTCAGGAAGTGACCCATTGCCACAATCATTTCAAAGTGTAAATAATTATGTGGCTTTCTGCGCTCTCTCTCCCAGGTGATTACACTTTAATGGAAACCAAGGAATAGTTTTCTACTTGTGGAGTTTCTGACTTTGGTGAGATTGCTGGGAGACAGCAGGAGCAGGGGGAATGTACAGATCCATCTGCAATTATACATCAGAACCACCTCATCACACAAGTGCAAGACTGACCTTCGCTAATTACGTTGTTGGATTCTGTCAGATGGAATGAACATTCTGATGGGAATAAGAAAAAGCAGGTTCTAGTCCTAGATCTGTATTTTAAAACAACAACAACAACAACAAAATGAAGTATGTCTGCTTTGTTTGGGCTACACCATTTTTTAAGTTTTTAATAATAACAAGATCGGAATTTTAGAACATCAAGAGACAGGAACCAATCACCAATCTAAAGATTTTCATAGTCTTATTCTCTTTCAAATACAATGCTCAGATAGTATGTAGATAGTAACCACTGCCAACCCCATTTTTAGCTCCTCATTCAGAAGGCCCCAGATCCCAAAGCTGTGGTCACTCCCTTAGATGAGATCGGAGGAATTGAATGTGATCTTGCAATAAAACTTCTGGAGGTCAATTCCAGTTTTCTTCTAATAAAGAGGGATTATTCCAACCCATTTAATTTCTGTCCCTGGAGAAGAGAGACCTAATATTTAAATCTATTTATGGGGTTTTTAAAAATTTGCTTTTTCAGAGAAAGGGACAAATTTCTTGCCGATCTATTTCAGAATCTATACTTATTAAAAGGATGATGGAAGAGGATTTCTAATCCAAAGGAACTTCTTCCAAGCAATTAGTAGGTACTATTAATTTTTCCTCTGTGAAGGTTTGGAAGTGTGCCAAGACACTGTCTACTTTACTTAATATTGCTTAAAATACAATATTTTACTTAGCTCTGATATACATACAGTGTTTTATATATATAGGATAAATATAAAAATATTTACTATCTTTAGTACTACTTATGTTTCTCTAAGAAGAAACTTGTGTTATATAGCTGTACTAATAAATCCCAGGTCTATGTGGGATATTTTCCCAAGTGCTATCTAAAGCAAACTGTCATTAACCTTGGGAAAACAATTAACCTCTCTGGGCCTCAATGTTTCCCTTTTTTAAAAAAGTAGGAAATAGAATTAAGTGCTATTAAAAGATTCTTCTAGCTCTACGATTCTGATTGCATAATTCTAGTTTACCTACCAAATCAGTCAGACACAGGTTTAGCTTCATGTCAGAAGAATTCTTCTCTCAGGAGGAGGACAATCCAGACATAGCATAAGAGTCCAGGATGCCAGGGTTCAGACACTTCTGTTCTTACTGTTCTACAAGAGTGACACCCACTCTTAACGTCACTGCCTGGTCGAAAATGTTGCTGAGGCTCACGCCATTTCATCTGCGTGCCAAGTAGCAGAAATGAATAAGGGATAAAAAAGAGGGTTCTTTACAGAGGTTTCCCAGAAGCTGCCATAAGACATCTCTGCTTACAACTCATAGACCAGAACTGAAACACGTTGCTGCACCTCTCTGCAAGGGAGGTTGAGGAATAGAGAATTTATTCAGGTGGCCATGCCTTCAGCTAAGCACACAGGGTTCTGTTTCTAAGAGGATAATATTAGAATAGACAATGAGTAATCTCTGCCACACACACCATGAAGCTATACTCTGCAATTTCACTTATCTTTGTTTACATCCCTTGACCCTCAGCTCAAACGCTTTTAATTTCCTGGACCCAAGCATTCAAGAGGATTGATGTCTACCATCTGCCCGCTTTTAGAAGTAATTTTCCAACTACCAGTACACAATTTAACAGAACAAAAATCATGCTTAGAATTTAAATCAAGAAATTTCATTTTCACTTAGAAAGCAGGAGGTCATAGAAGAGTGTTGTTGGCATTCCAGCAAAAGGAACAGGACAGTGACCTACAAAATCGCAGTTTTGTGGAGGCCATTAAAAATCTGGGGTTGCAAATAAATTCAGAAGAACCAAAGTCCAGAAAATAAGGAACTCCTGCTGGGAGAGAAGATGCCGATGGCTGCTTTCATCCTTGGTGAAGTGGTGAAATGAGGAGGAAGCTGCCATTGATTTGGATAAGAAGAACCATCTGAACCATGTTAAGTTGTTAAAGGCCAAGTGAGCGCTATCATGACTGCTTAGTATCTCCAGAAGCCCCCGCCACAGATCTACAGCCACCTGCCGAGTCTCTCCCACAGACCTTCACTGAGTGCTTACATGGAAACTTGGGGACAGAGTGGAGAGTTGTGAGAGACTCTCCCTGAGTTGCAGGTGTGTAGTGTTTGCTGAAGGCTGAGGGCAAAGTAGGAGAATTGAGAGAATCCCTCCAGTGCACTCCAGTCCCTAACTGAGTACTTATGGCTGTGGGTGCGGTGAGGGGTGGGGGCAAGAGGACTGAGAGAAATTGCTCACAGGCACTCTGGGCTTCACTGAGTGCACTACAACAGGCAGAGGCAGGGTAGCACAGTGGGGCACAGAGAGCCAGGGGCAGGACTGAAGAGCAAGGAGAACTCCCCAGTGACCCAGCAAGCTGGCAGCCAGACTGCAAAGCAAAGGGAGCTCTCCCATGGTTTCGGAACGCTGGTAGCTAAACTACAAAACACAAAAATATCTCCAGAAATTCCCTCTACTCAAATCCCAAACCCTATTGAAGGCAGAATCCTGATGCTGCCCACAAATCATTTGAATCCAGTAGTGAATGGAATCTAACTAAAACAACAGCAAAGCCCTGATACAATCAGCTAACGCTGGTGTGCTGGAGCCATCGTGTACTGGCTTGAAAGAGCTGATTGTCAAATATTCAGCAATTTTGTGAGTCAGTGTTAAATACCTCAATTACTAAATTATATACACTTAAATAAATGAATTACATTTTAAAAGGTAATAAATACTTTAAAATCATCACTTCCTAATGACTTTACTGTATTTTATAACTTTATATATATTCTTGAAGTTACATCTATTATATTTGTATATTAGAAATGTTACATAATAATATATTACAGTGATTCTCCCAACTCTGTGTTCTGTGACATCATGTTGATAGTTTGAAATTGGCAAGGGTAGGAATCAGCAAATGCTGGAAGCCAGGACTTTTCGTTCCAAAGATCCAGGTGTTAAACATCAACTAGCATGCCATTGATAAATTAGATTGACTCAGCTCTCTATACTAGCAGCCTAGCATACAAAGAAGCAGTACCCTTTTTTAAGGATAAATAGCATTTATTTCAGCTGCTACTGTTCTTTTATATATAAGATCCAGCACACAACTTTTAAAAATACAAGGCATGTGAAAAAGTAACAAAATGTAGCCCATCAAGGGGGAAGATAGTATATGGAAGCAGACCCAGATATGGCTCACATGTTGAAAATATAAGACAGTAAATTTGAAAGAGCCGAGATAAATATGTTAAAGGATCTAGTGGAAAAGGTAGACAAAAGTGGGCTATTTCAGAGAGATGAAAGTTGTTTTACACATATATATATATAAATTTAACACATATAGTATATAAAAAACAAAATGGAAACATGAAAAGTGAAAAATGAACTATCAGAGATGAAGAGTATATTTGAAAGGCTTATCAGAAGACCGATCAAAGCAGAGGTAATAGTCAGTTAAGCTAAAGATAGATAAATCAAAATTGTCTAAATTGAAATACAGAGAGAAAAAAGAATGAGGCAAAATAAAGAAGAGAAGAACACCATAGAACTGTGGGACAATATTAGATAGTTAGCAAACATATAACTGGAGTTCCAGACAGAATGAAGCAAAAGAAATATATTAATATGATGATCACAATCTTCCAAAATTAATGACAAAATCAACTACAGACCCAAAAAGCTTAGCTAACCCTAAACAAGCTGAACACAAATAAAAAACATACCTAGACACATTATAGTTAAACTACTAAAAGCCAAAGATACAGAGAACAATCTTAAAAGCAGCCAAGGTGGTAAGTGAAAAGGGGAACATTACATACAAGAGGACTCTAAGAATGATATCTGACTTTATATATATATATACACTTTATATACACACACACTTTATAGTATATATAAAGTCAGATATCATTCTTAGGGTTCTCTTATATGAGAGTTCTTCTGGCACATATATATATATATATATATGCCAGAAGACAATGGAATTACATTTTAAAGTGCTTCATATATATACACACAAAAAAATATATATATATACACTTTATATATATACTAAAGCGTATATATACTTTATAAGTATATATACTTCATAAATATATATACACTAAAGTATATATACTTTATAAGTATATACTTTATATATAGTATATATATACTTATAAATATATATACACTAAAGTATATATACTTTATATATACACTAATATATAGTATATAAACATATATATAATATAAATATATATAATATAAATTTATATATTTTATATATAATATATATTTATATTATATATATTTATATTTTATATATATAATATAAATATATCCTTTATATATTTATATAAATATATCCTTTATATATTTATATAAATATATCCTTTATATATTTATATAAATATATCCTTTATATTATATATTTATATAAATATATCCTCAATATATTTATATAAATATATCCTTTTTATATATTTATATAAATATATACTTTAAAGTATATATATACTTATATAAATATATAGTGTATATTTATATACTTTATATAAAGTATATACAGAGTATGTATATACACTACATATATATAAAGTCAGATATCATTCTTAGAGTTTGCTTGTATGAGAGTTCTTCTGGCACATATATATATGCCAGAAGACAATGGAATTACATTTTTAAAGTGCTGAAAGCGGGGGAGAAAAACCTGTCACCTAGAGTTCTATATTCAGTGAAAATGTTCTTCAACTATGCATGTGGAATAAGCACATTTTCACATAAACAAAAATTCAAAAAAAAAAATGTCTATAGCAGACTAAGAACTGGCTAACTCTAGAGCCAACGTTTTGGGACAAGAACTGAACTGAGCTCCTGATGACTGCCCCTGTAGACTATAAACCTTTATTTTTACCCTCTCATCCCCTCCCCAACTCCCAGCAAGATGTCCTCAGGAAGAGAGCATGAATATGGTAGTGAAATAGGCTCCTCTGCGATGTTTGGTCAATGTTTTAGGCACAACACCAATCACTTTTAGCCTCAATCCATTCTGTTCATGTTAGAATTAAATAAGTGTGACAGATTGGCATGAAACTTCATGACCCGAGATTTAACAAGCATAAATGCCCGAAGAACCAAACAAGAGCTAGGAAGAACTCCCCATGGGACTCCAAGGGAATAAACTTGTATTCATGTCCTTCTTGGACAGAAGTAACTTCCCTGAAGTGTCTTACCTCCAGGTCAATAAACCCTATTCCCTGCTTTGAAAATAAGAATCAAATTATTTTTGAAGCTGGAGCTTCAGAAATAAAACACCAGCAAGTTAGGACCTCTTAGGATATTTCCAGAATCCTGCCTTTCCAGGAAATAATATGTATTAAGTTCCTATTAAGTGCTAAGTAATTTCATATATTTTACCTCATTTAACCTTTACAACCGATCTTTGAAGTTCAAATTCAAGTCCAATTTTGTCTGGTTCTAATATCTGTGTCCTAAGTTCACAAGTCTCCTTGTTGCCAAATCCAAACTCCCTTTCTCTCCTTTCATTTTACCAGAACTTTCAATAAGTACTTAACAGTTAACTCACCTGCATTCTTGAAGCACTTTCTTCTTGTTGCTTCTGTGCCATCTCTCTCTCCTGCTCTTCTTCCTACTTCATTAGCTTCTCTTAGTCTTTTTTCCAGGCTCCACTTCTTATTCCTAACCACTCAGCGGATAATCCTGGCCCTCTTTTTCTATTTTATCTACATACTCCATCTAGGAGTATTAGATAACTTAATTCTGGGCCTCTTTCTCCATTTTATCTACGTACTCCATCTAGGCGAGCCTTCCCAATGCCATGGCTTTAAATACCACATCTGTATTGAAGACTTCAATATCTCTCCGGAAATCCACACCCATATAATCAACTCTTTGTCATTTCTGTATGTATTTCTGATAGAAATGTTTGCTTTTTTATTATCAAAACAGAACTTTTCTATTCCCCAGAAATTCTTCAGTCATCTTCAGAATAAATAGCATCTCCACTCACCCAATTACTCAAGCCAAAAATCTAGAGGTTATCTTCAGTCCCTTTATTTCTTTATCCCCCACAATCAATGCAATAGCAAATCTTGTTAACTTCTCTTCAAATGAATCCCAACAGCCATTTCTCCTCTTTACTTCTACTACCCTAATCTCAGCTGCCATCACTTCTTGCCTAGACCATTGCTATAGTTTCTAACTGAGCCCCCTGCTTCCAGTCTTACTTAAATCCATTTTCTGTAGAATAGCCAGTGAACTTTTTCGAACTTAAATCCAATCAAGTTACTCTCCTACTTAAAAATCATCCAATGCTTCCATCCCACTTAGAATGAAATCCAAACTTCCCACCCTAGCTTACAACCACCCACATGATTGGATGCCTGTCTTCTCTGACCTCATTCTGCTCCCACTTCACTCACCGCTGCCCATCCACGCTGGTTTCTGTACTTCACACCCACCACACTAGCTTCCACCTTAAAGCCTTTGAGTGTGCTAGTCACTCTCCTGAAATGTTTCTCCCTATGAATGTCCCATGGATGGCTTCTTCTTGTCATTTAGGCTCAGTAGATAAACTGTTACTTCTGCAGAGAAGACTTTTTTGACCATTGATCTAGAGTAGTCACCAAGTAAAATATCACATCATTGTATTTTAATTATCTGCATGGCAAGTACCATTGTCTATTTTCTTGTTTA
Organism: Chlorocebus sabaeus; assembly: GCF_047675955.1. Classification (NCBI taxonomy): domain Eukaryota; kingdom Metazoa; phylum Chordata; class Mammalia; order Primates; family Cercopithecidae; genus Chlorocebus; species Chlorocebus sabaeus. The sequence goes on along the minus strand of NC_132926.1, from coordinate 36,443,898 downwards.
TTTATTTGTTTAGGTCTAACCAAGCTTGTCCAATCCATGGCCCTCTGGCTGCGTGTGGCTCAGGATGGCTTTGAATGTGGCCCAACCCAAATTTGTAAACTTTCTTAAAACATTATGAGTTTTTTTGGCGATTTTTTGTTTTTTTAGCTCATCAGCTATTGGTAGTATTAATGTATTTTATGTGTAGCCCAAGGCAATTCTTCTTCTTCCAATGTGGCCCAGAGAAGCCAAAAGATTGGACACCCCTGGTCTAAGCCTTCTGTTAGAATGTAAAATCCAAAACCTTTCCTGTCTTGTTCGCCATTGTATATGTAGCAACTTGAAGAGTGCCCAGCACACAGTGGGCTCTCAACAAATGTCTACTGAAAGGATGGATCGATGAATAACCAAGGAGACAAAGCAAAGATGTTTATCATAAAGGAAGAGAAAACCACCAGGAATCCTTCACTGTGAAGAACTTATGGTGAGCTACCATGTCTTGACATTTCCATATCAGAGCCACCTTGTTTTGGGGTGGGGCCCCAGTCTGAGGGTGCTCAGAAACCTCTTTCTCATCTTCAAAGGCAAGTCAAGATTTCTTCTTCTATCTATATATTTCTTTTTAATTTTATATTGTTATAACATTAAAGACATTTTGAAAGCATAAAAAGGCAATCTATGATACCATCATAACAAAGCAATTTTCAAGTATTCATCTTTCCTTTGAGTTTTTATTCATAAGCAGACATAATTTTCACACAATTGCAACCAAAGTATATGTGCTATTTTACTGGCTTGATTTTTACAATTACTATTATAAACACTTTCTATGCTACTGAAGATCTGAATGTTTTTGTAATATTAATAACAGCTAGCATGTATTGAGAGTTTGATATGTGCCTGGCATTGCTCTCAGCACTGGTATTGCCTTGTTTTATCTGCACAATAACTTTTTAGAGTGTGTCCTATTATTATTTCCATTTTGTTCTATTTTCTCTTCTGGACAAGGCACTTGCATTTGCATACTATATGTATGAACACAAAGTTGATTGTTGATATTGACTGACACAACTCATATACCCATCAATAATGGAATGTGTGAATAAAGGAGGATGCATCTAGTCTATTTACACTATACTGCTATTAAAAATAAGTACATGAAACTATGTAAGAAGATATGGAAAAAATATTAAGGGAAAAAATCAGAAAAAGATGCTTATTATGATACCATTAATGCTTATTTTAATAAATCATGCATAGCTACATTAAAGAAAGCCACATATTATTTTATTCTATTTCTCTGAAATGTCTGGCCCACACAAATCCCTAGTGACAGAAAGTAGATTAATGGTTGACAGAGGCTGGGGAGAGGGGGAAATGAGAGTGACTACTAACAGACATGAGGTTTCTTTGAGGGTGATAAAGATGTCTGAAAATTAGACAGTAGCTATGGCTGGCTGCTCAACTTTGTGAATATACTAAAACCCACTCAGCTGTACACTTTAGAATGGTGAATTTTATGGTAGTGAGTTATATTTCAATAAAGAATATGTTTTTAAAGTAACTGAAGAAAAAAGTCTTATAATACATATATGTATGTATTTAAGTAAAGAAAGGGGATAAAATGATACACAGAAAATTGGTAGCGGTAGAAGACAGATAAGATGGAAATATGAAAGACAATAAAGGGTGTTTTTTTCTGCCTAGTTCAATTTCATTTGAATCATATGATTTGAATACTTTAAAATTAAAATTTTATTTCTTGTATTATTTAATATAATAAATTAGATTAAAAATTATTATAATAAAGATTTTAAACTTCAAATCAAGTAAGTAAAATTATAATAAATTATAAATAAAAATCAAGTAAGTAAAATGGACCCTAATATTTCATTTTTGTTAGTCAGCTTACCAAAGTGCTAAAATCAATACTATCAATAGATGTGATATAAATGAGAGGATTACAGGGTACTGTTTCTCCTCCTTAGTTCATTTGTCCTTCAGAGGCTGAGTATTTTCTTCTCCATAGTGAGAATAACTTTTCTGGATTCATAATGAGTTTTGACATTATACTACATTAAAAATATATATAGCTACTGTTGACTCTTAAATAATCACCCTGGACAGTGACAGTAAGGATAATTGAAGTTCATGGAAAGCAAAGCGCAAATCTGACACTGCTATATTTTCTTACTTTTGTTTCATCCAAGAATGCAAAATAAAATGCTCAAATGTAACAGTGAGAAAGTAGAGGCATTATCTGTAGATTATATATGGTCATCTACTTAGGAAAGACAACAGAATCTAGAGATAAGCTATTAGAAAAAATAAGAGTTTAGCAATGATGCTGATATATGATTGACCTACAAAAATCAATAGTAGTCCTCAACACCAGCAATAACCAATTTGAAAATATAATAAAAAATAAAATAAGCAACAAACTGTGAAATATCTAGGAATTAACCTAAGTGACAAAACTGAATACCTCTCCAGAAAACAATCCTAAAATCTAATAAAGAATGTAAAAGATGATTAGAATAAATGCAAAGATCTTCCATGACTTGAGTAAAATTAATAATAATTTTAAAGATGTAAATTTCCCACCACTAATGTATACATTCCCAGTCAAATTTCAACTTGAATGCCTTTGAGAAATTTATCCTATTTGCAGTAAAATTTACACGGAAGATTAAAGACCCATGCTTGGCTAAGTAAACCATAAAACAAAAAACTAAAAAGCAAGCTTCCAGATATTAAGACATGTTCATTAGGCCATAAAAATTAACAAATAGACCAGTGGAACAGAATAAATAGCTGAGAAACACACTACTAGTGTGTTTGAATACTTGACATATGACAAAATGCAAATAACTAAGAAAAGATTTGATTGTTTAAGAGAAGGTATTGGAAAAAGTGTTTATTACACAGAGACAAATAGAACTGGTTTCTCCATAATATTATATGAAAAGGGCTACTCTTTATAAGTGTAAGATGTGAGGGTAATAGGTAGAACTATAAAGTTAACTGAGGAAAACGTCTTGGACTTTATAAATAAATGAAATAAAATAAAAGCATACACTATATGGGAAAAAGAAGGTGACTGATTGGATTGCATCAAATTTAAAAAGTTCTGCTTTCTGGGTATCCTGAGGATAATCGACGGCCATCTAAATCTGAATCACTTGACAACATTTCCAAACTATAAAGATTAACAAAAGAACAAATAAAACCACAGGAAACACACACCTTCAGGATAACTGGAAGATACAGAACACTAGCTCCCCCTGAAAGCATTTGTAGAGAATGTGGGAAGTCCAGGAAAACTGTGGAAAGAGAAAAAGGGGAGTAGCATGCCTAAGATTAAATTAAAATCACCCTGTGAAAGAGAAGGCCTACACTAATCACGAAAAAATTTAACAAGAAGAGTGACTGCAGGCTTTAAGATGTGCAGGACTCAAGGTGGCAGCCTCAGAAGGACACAATAATTTAGAGAAAAAAACAGTATAAAGACAAACACTTTGGAGTCTTGGTGGTGAAGAGAAGCATGTAAAAGAAATGGAATCCTACAAGACAAAAGGGAGTAAAAACATTGTGAGATAAATGGTAACTTTCCCATTATGAGAGACAGAAAGAGAGAGAGAAAGGGAATACATACATATGTGCATGCATATGTATATTCATACATAATGACAGATAGATATCCATTGAAGAAACTCTACTTCATTACACAGATAGAAGAGGGATCTCTTGAATTAAATGCTTATAATCTCCCCAGATTGCCAACCTGATACACAAAATAAAGACTGAAAAAGAACCTACATTTATACAAACCTACCGGAAGGATAAAATGAAAACTTAACATTGAAATGTTCAAAATGATAAAATTCCTCCCCCTCCAAACTCCAAAACAACTACAAAGCAAAAGAAACTATCGTGCAATACCCCAAACTAAATCCAGTGTCTTCAAACAAGCATGTAGGAATATGAAAAACACCTTAAATCAGATCATCAAAATCTAAGGAACAGAAATGGACATAAAACAGAAAGAAATTAAGTAAAAGTTTATTGAAAAAAAATAAATCATCTCAGAAAAATGAAAAATTAAATTACAAATTGCCCAAGGAATATTATATGCAAATGAGCATGGGATAAGAGGAAATGAAGAAAAGCAGAAAAACAAGACAATAAAAATAAGATTAAAACATTAAAAGGGTCTAAAAGGAAGTGATTTAAATGAAGGACAAGCAAAGAAGATCCAACTACACGTAACTGAACTCTGAAAAAAGAAAAAAGAATGTAATGGAACTAATATTTTAAAATATAATGTCAGAAAATGTTCAGGAAATTATAGAAAATCTAAATCCACATACTAAATGGGCCCACCAGATACTTGAGAAAACTCATCCAGAGCAGTCAACCCTCAGATATATTCCAGTAAAATTACGAAACATTAAAGATAATTTTTAAAAAATAACCCTCAGGTCTCCCAGCAGGGAAAAAAAAAATCTTACAATGGCAACAGAATTGTTAGTATCAGACTTCTCAAGAGCAACATACAGATCAAGGCAAGAAGCAAGCAGTTCTTGCAAGAAATTCAAGAGAAAAAAAAAAAATGTGAACCAAAGATTTTATATTCAGCTAAGCTGCTCTTCAAGATCAAGGTCTAAAAAAATAAATAAATAAAAACTAGTTTTACATATGTAAAAACTTGGAGAATCCCATATTCATGACTCCTTCTTGAAGAAACTACTAAAGGATTCTTCAAGATTCATCCATCCAAGTTATCACTGAGAAAATTTAGGTAAAAGGGCTAATAGTGAGGACTTAGTACATTTAATTTTAGATTTAAGACTAAAATGAAAATAGAGACAAAGGTAGAATAATAACATAAAATGTCATATGTTCCCATAAAAAAAAATAATCTGAAAAAAAAAAAAAACAAAAGGGAGAGGAGAATTGGAAAGGAGAATAAATACATTGATTGTTGTATAGAAGCAATTCTCAAATGTTTTGGCCTCTGAAATCTTTTATGCTTCTAAGCTTTTTGAGGACCTCAGCAAGTTTTTGTTTATGTGAGTTATATCTATTATAAAGTAGACATATATGCCATATTAGAAATTAAATTTGAAAGGTTTTTTAAAATATTTTTTATTTTAAAATAATAATAAACCCATTACACAATAATGTAAATTTTTTTTCAAAAAATATAGCAGCAAGAATCATTTCATATTTTTGCAAATCCTTTTAAGGTCTGCCTTAATAGAAGACAGCTAGATTTTCATATGTGTTTCACACCTTCATTAGCCATCAGAGCAATGATATCATCACTTACCATACAGCCTCTGGAAAACTTTCACATGCATTCATGAGAAAAGGAGAGTGGAAAAGTGAAATGATGTCTTAGTATTATTATGAAAGTAGTTTTGATCTCACAGATTCCATGAAAGGGTTTCAAGGATCCCCTACTGAATCACATTTTGAGAACAGCTATTGTATAGATCAAGGGGAGGAGTCAAAGGTATATCAGAAACGGACAAACCAGAGAATAAAGGCTAGCCAGCAGAGAAGGGAATTTTTTAAAGGTGTAAGTACAAATGTTATCATTAAATACCTAATCCTAATACCAAAAGAAATTTTAAAAATTAAAGAGCAAAGCAAACACATCATATAGAGAAATAGAAAATGTAATAAAATGACACAGTAATTTTACAAAAACTACAACTGAAATAAAGTGACAGAGTATAGATCAAACGTAACAAGGATATTAGTTAATTGTGGATTGGCTTAACTCATCTTTTAAAATAAAAATATTTCTGAATTAACTCATCAACAGGTATCAAAGCCAGGATGTATATAAGAGCCACACCTAAAAGCAGTGATTCAGAAGAGCTAAATCTAAAGGGATGGACACAGACATAACAGGAAATAGAATTAATAAGAAGGCAGGGTTTGCAATCCTGACATAAGACAAGATAGAATGCCAACCAGAAAAACCTCTTAATGTAACAAAAAAAGCACTTTAATGTTAAAATCTGTAATTCAAAATAGAGATAAAACATTTAGGAATATTTATGCACCAAATAACAGACACATTTGCATAAAGCAGAAACTACAGGAGAAGCTAGTAGAAATATACCGAAGCATGCTAATAATAGACTTTAATATCCTACACCAGGTCAAGTAGACAAAACATTGATAGACCTAAACAATATTCTCAATAAGACAGATCTTACAGATCTTATAGAAATGTATCAAACATTAAACCCTGATAATAGAAAATACATTTTCCTCTTTAGCACACATGGAGCATTTACAAAATTGATCAAGCATTAGGTAAAAAAAATCGATAAATCACAGGGAGAAGAAATATTACCAACAACACTCTCAGATTATAATACAATAAAATAAGGAATATTATATTTCAAAATTTAAAAACTCAACTGAAAATAATTTGGGATTTTTTTGAGACAGTCTCGCTCTGTCTCCCAGGCTGCAGTGCAGCGGCACGATCTCAGCTGCCTGCAACCTCCGTCTCACAGGTTACAGTGATTCTTCTGTCTCAGTCTCCAGAGTAGCTGGGATTACAGGCGTGCACCACCACACCTAGCTAATTTTTGTAGTTTTAGTAGAAACCAGTATCAAATTAATATTTTCTTTTTTGAGACGGAGTCTCACTCTGTGTCACCCAGGCTGGAGAGCATTGGCGCAATCTTGGTTCACTGTAGCCTCCGCCTCCCGAGTTCAAGTAATTCTCCTGCCTCAGCCTCCTGAGTAGCTGGGACTACAGGCACAGCACTACAATGCCCAGCTAATTTTTGTATTTTTAGTAGAGATGGGGTTTCACCATGTTGGCCAAGCTGATCTCAATCTCCTGTTCTAAGCTGATCCGCCCGCCTCGGCCTCCCAAAGTGCTGGGATTACAGGTGTGAGCCACCATGCCTGGCTCCAAATTAATAATTTATTTTTAAAAATACGGTTTACCAAGATTGATTCAAGTAGAGTTTAGAAAGCTTAAACCAATTTTTATAGGAAAAAAAAATGTATCCAGGCTATACCCCCCAAAAAAGCACCAGGAGCAGAAGGTTTCACAAGGAAGTTTGACCAAACTATCAATAACCACAGAGAACCGATGTTACAAAAATGGTTTCAAAACATAAAACATGAAGGAAAACTGTCAAAAATCATTTTATGAAGCAAGTATAATATTGATACCTAAATTTGTCAAAAATTTAAATAAAATTATAGACTAATATAGCTTATAAATACTAATGCAAAAATTGTTAATATTTACTAGCAAATGGAATTCATCACCATACTGTGAAAATAATACATAATGACCAAGCAGGGTTTATTCCAGGAATGCAATGTATCATAAATCTAAGAAATTCATGAATATAAAGTAAGCACACAAACACACCATGATTCTGTAGCCACAGTTTTGTTTTATACAAAAACACTACAGATATGTACAAGACTTGTACCAAATATTCTATTGGGTGCACAGACCAGGACTATTCAACATAGAGAGGTCTATACAAAGGAGTAAATACATGGAGATGGGGATTATTGAGACCATTTTGGAATGTTTGCAAAATGTATCACAGATAAAAAGCTATTATCTTTAATATATTTAAAAACTTAAAAGCGGAAAATAACTAAAGGCTTAATAAAACAATGAGTTAAAGGCACAAGCCAAAAATTCATTAAAAAGGCATACAATGGTCCTTAATCATATGAAACTATTTTAATTTTACTCATAATAAGAGAGATGCAAATAAAATTACACTGAGATACCATTTCTCTTCTATTACATTGGCAAAAAGTTTAAAAGCTTGGCAACACATTCTGTTGGCAAGGCTTGTAAGGCACTCTCATTCATTGCTGGTGGGAATGTGAATGATACAACTCTTACATTGGGGGAATTTGGCAATCTCTAACAAATTGTATGTGCATTTTTCTTACAACTCAGCAATCTCAATTCTAGAAACTTACCCTGAATATATACCTCCGACAATAAGAAAAGACATTTGCATTAGGTTATTCATAGCAGCCTTATTTATAAATGCAAAATATTGGAAGTGACCTAAATATCTGTATATAAAAGATTGATCAAATAAATTCTGATGCATACACACAATGGAATGCTATGCATTTGTAATAAAGAATAAAGGATAGCTCTATGAGCTAATATGACATGAATTCAGCATATATTGATAAGTTACAAATGCAACATGCAAATATACACATATTTCCAACATATCTGTGTAAAAGCAGTTAATTACAAAGGGAAAAAATGGTTATTGGAAGACTCACATTAACCAAGTACCTGGGTTAACAGCTTCAGTAATGGTATAAATTGGTATCATGGTCCCCTTGATACGATGTTTGGAGACCACAATATCATCTTTATGATATTTTTGCAAAAAAATGATGATCATAAAAAAAATCATGGCCGGGCGCGGTGGCTCACGCCTGTAATCTCAGCACTTTGGGAGGCCAAGGCGGGTGGATCACCTGAGGTCGGGAGTTCAAGACCAGCCTGACCAACATGGAGAAACCCCATCTCTACTAAAAATACAAAAATTAGCCAGGCATGGTGGCGCATGCCTGTAATCCCAGCTACTCGAGAAGCTGAGGCAGGAGAATTGCTTGAACCCAGGAGGCGGAGGTTGCGGTGAGCTGAGATCATGCCATTGCACTCCAGCCTGGGCAAAAAGAGCGAAACTCCGTCTCAAAAAAAAAAAAAAAAAAAGTCAGACAAATCTAAACTTAGAAGCCATCTACAAAATAAAATTTAAAGGCATGAGAAATAAAGAATCCTGAGGGGCTGAGCTAATGAAAGGAAACAAAAGAGACTTAAGTAGAATCCTGAATTGAAGGGAGAGATATCAATCTATAATATCAATATTAAGGTGACTGGCAAAACTTGAACATAGATAAGGGATTAGATAATAATACTGAATCAATATTAAACATCCTGATTCCATACTTGTACTTTCATTATTCCTTGTTCATGTTTTTAGGGAAAACACTAAAATAACTAGAAGTATATATATATTTATATTTTATATATTTTATATAAATATATATAATATATAAATTTATATATTTATAAAATTTATATATATATGATGCCTGTAACTTATTTGCAAACAGTTCTTTAAAAGTATAAAAATGAATGTTTTTTATATATATATATATATATATATATGACAGGGCCTTGTTTTGCATTCAGGCGGGAGTGAAGTGGCATGATCATGGTTCACCATAGCCTTGATCTCCAGGCTCAAGCAATCCTCCCACCTCAGCCTCCAGAGTAGCTGAGACCACAGATGCACACCACTATGCCTGGCTAATTTTTTTAATTTTTTGTAGAAATGAGGTCTCCCTATGTTGCTTAGGCTGGTCTCATACTCCCGGGCCAAAACGATCCTCCCACATCAGCTTCCCAAAGTGCTGGGATTATAGGTGTGAACCACCAATCCCAGCCAACAAATACTATTTAATCGTGGATTTCTGTTTGACAGTAATATGAACAAAGTAAAGTACTTGAAATGTCTAAAATTCATAAGTTGTTGACTGTATGTGAAAGGAATTCAAAGCAACAAGTAAAGAGCAATCCCTATAGAATAAAAGACAAAAGCAATTTACAGAGGTGGAAACCCCAAAAGTTATAAAACATAATAAGGTGCTCAGAATCATTGGTAATTTGAGAAATTCACATTTAAAAAACAATGAGACAGCACTTCACCTCTAACTCACAAACATTAGAAGTCTGAATAATTCTTAGAGTTGGTAGAAATGTAGGTATGTAAACCTTTAAGCATTGCTAATAGCCGTATATGGAATAGAAACCAGTACAGCCATTCCAGATAACAAACAAGCACTACTTCACTAAATTAAATATATGTCTGCTGTTAAAAAAAAAAAAAAAAAAAAAAAAGTCACTGGATGTATTTAAAATGGCAAGAAAGACCTTATTCAAGACTATTGCAATAGCAGAGAGAGGCTGAACTCCACTCTACTGAAACAAAAGGTGGTAAGATTCTTAAATGCTGGGAGGAGCTAATAGAAAAGTACTAGAGAGTACTAAAGGACATCAGTGTAGGGAGGGTGGCCAATGTGATTAGGTCATCTGTGTTTGCTAATCGTCACTTTTCAAGGGTAGACTTTTCAAGAGTAGGCTTCTATCCTCTCATAGAGACTGAGAAATGTGGTTCTATTGCCTTTAATGATTATATTTCAAAAGGATGACTCCAAGATCCTTGAGCAAGACTTTTCAGGGTTGTAAAAGATTTAAATATTCTATAGGGAATAACAATAATTAGAATTAAGAATTTAAACAGAAAGAATTTACAGCTGGGTACAGTGGCTTATGTCTTAATTCCAGCACTTTGGGAGGCCAAGGCAAGAAGATCACTTGAGGCCAGGAGTTTGAGACCAGTTAGGGAAACATAGTGAGACCCTGGGTCTACAAAGAAATTTTTTTAATAGCCAGAGTAGTCTCAGCTACTCCAGAGGCTGAGATGGGAGGATTGCTTGAGCTTACAAGATGGAGGTTGCAGTGAACCGTGATCCTGCCACTGCACTCTAGCCTGAGTGACAGAGCAATACACTGTCTCAGAAAAGACAGGAAGAGAGAGAGAGTGAAGGAAAGAAGAAAGAAGGAAAGAAAAAAAGAGGAAGGAAGGAAGGAGGAGAGAAAGAGAGAGAGAGAGAGAGAAAAGGAAGGAAGGAAGGAAGGAAGGAAGGAAGGAAGGAAGGAAGGAAGGAAGGAGAAAGAAAGAATTTACAGTTGCATATTTTCTCAAGTAAATGCTCTAAGCAAAAGGGGGTCAGGGATCTATAGTCAGGGAGCAATCAGTCTAAGTTTTAGTCAAGCTGAGAAGAACATTAAGGCTGTCTTGGCCAACACCTATTAGCAATTTCATTCCTGGAGATAGATGAGTGGATGGATAAGCGGATGATTAACAGATGGATGGATAGATAGATATGTAGACAGATAGGCAAATATGTACAAGTGTGTTCACCGGCACTATATTTAGGACCAGGAGCAGGAAGCTGGAGCCCACCAAGGTGTCTATCTCAGAAGAATGGATAGGCAAAGTATGATGGATAAACAATTACGTAGATTAAATAGGAATTGCCCTGCATCAGTTACCTCAGCCCAGTTCTGACATCAGCTGTAGCTTTTTACACTGACACCTTTCCACCTCAAGCCTCTGTAACATATCTATTAACTTTTCACACTTAGAACTTTCACTCAAACTGTGGGAGCTTAGTCTGCCCACACAAATTGTCCACTAGCTCTTGAAGCTTCTGTCTGGAAGTAAATTACAACATTTCATTGTGTTGGGGTGATCAGACCCAACACCAGGTAAAGGGGGCAACGAAGCCTGGCAGAGTCAAAGGAATAAGAAAAGATAGTTTGAGAGATGAAGTGGGTCCAGGGGGCCAACGCGAGTATGGAGGCTGTGAAGGCCCTAAGCTCTGGAAGCCAAGACTATTTATTGGTGATCAAACAAAAAAATGGTGGTAAGAATGTGGAGTTGAAAGGGAGTGCTGCATTAAGCACATGATTTATAGCTGTGATGGCTTATCAAGTACATGGCCAATTCTAAGACACAATCAATCTAGGAGCCTGGGAGGGCTAGAAGCAGGAAGCCAGCAAATCTAAGACACATTCCAGAGCCATGAGGAGTTTCATTCCCTGAGCCCTGGATTCTATCCAATCCACGAGGGGTTTTATGCCCTGGGCTTAGATTATGGTGCATCAGGGTAGCCTTCCACCCTTTAGCACAGAGCTTGGTGTTCCAAAGGCCATGAGGGGTTTTAGACCCTGGACCCCAGACATGTTCCAAGACTCTTTTGCATCATGTCAGACATGCATATGTCTGCCTCAGCTTCTCCCAACACTCAGTTTTTCTCCCAACATGCCCCCCTTTTCTTTTTTGTAAAACTGCCACAGCTATCATTGCTTGTTCTTGACGGTGGCTTTCTCTTCAGAGGTGGCTTCCTCTTCAGAGGCGGGTTCTGCATCTGCAGTCTAAAAGGAGACAGCATAAGCACACAACCACCAGAACAAAATTCACAAATGTAGAGCCTCCAATGGCCTTCAACTATCAATCTTTTGGAACAGGATAAGAGTTTTTTAAGGATCTCAGTTACAATATAAATAGATGGTGATGTCTCCCATCTTCTATTTAGAGACACAGGGATCCAAACTCCTTCCCTGGCTTTAATTATCAAGATAGTTTGATTTTTATCAAAGGTTGAATTAATGCAGGTAAACAAGCAACATTCGGGGCATGTAATAAAGCGTGTATTTGTATCAAGAGTAACATTTCCTATTGCTAGCACAACTTTGAATCCAAAAGGTCCCGTTGGAGAGAAAAGAAAGAGCATTTTTATCCTTACCTCCCTCCCCTCTATTCGTTTTATATTTGCCCTCTCAGATTTTGACTGGACTTTGAACCACAGCTAATTTCCATAATTCAGAATATTCCTGTCTGTCCCTGCAAATCTCTGCTAGTCTTTGCTAGTCTCTACTTTTGTACCTCTTTAGGGCACTGACCAGTAACTCTTTAGGGTGCTGACCTTATATTGCTAGTCTTCATCTGTCCCTACCTGTCCCTGTCTGTCCTGTGAGTTCCTGCAAGTCCCTGTCCTTTCCTACCTATCTCTATTTATCTCTATCTCTACTTAGTTATCTCTTCATCTTCCTGGAAACCTTTTTTATGGCCCTGGGTAGAGCTCAGAAATCCACCCTTTAAGCTTCAGCAAGAGACAAAACAGGGACCCCGGCCCAGCACCAGATTGAAGGGAACAGGAAGTGCTCTCCCCTCCCCAAAGCAGGAAAACCAGAGTTTGGCCCTTGCAAATTTCCACTCCATATCAGTGTCATCCTCAATTTCTGAGAATGAATTGTTGATCATGGCAATTAACATATTTAGCAAATCAATGACCACTGTACCATTATAGACTTTATAATGAACATAACCAGTGTTTTCAATGAATTTGTGGTTATAGTTGATGACTACTGATTTCACTTCAGAAAGTCTAAATGTAGCCCAGAATAGTGTCCTAAAATTCTCTTCAACTGTTGTGAAGCCTTCATTTTGTTTTGCACCAATGTAATAGAGGAGTAGAGGTTGAACGTTCCAATCATAAAGGCGACAAACACCATAATGAATATGATCATGAACGTGAAGACGTCTTTGACTGCTTCCCCAAGTGACATCCGCAGAGGTCCAAAGCTTTCATATGCCAACAAAATACAAGCTATCCCAGAGAAACTCAAAACCACAGCAACTGCACAAAGACCTTCAGACACCATCCGAGGATCAGAGGGGTCCCCCACTCCCTCCTGGCCAAATTGTAGTATTTCACATTATCTCCCAATGTTACTTTTGTCAAGTCCTTTGAAGTATCATTTGCATCAATGATGCTCTGGGTTTTGGAAGCATGCCAGAATGCCCTGACTCTTGCCATGAATGATGCTGTGAAAATTGCTAACATACCAAAATCAAGCATATTCCACAACTCAAACAAATACCTCCTTGGGGCCTTGAGTCCAAATTTCTTTACATTCAGCCCATATCATGCCTCTGTGCTCATTAAATCAGAGGCAGGTTAACCATGAAACTGAAGCTTCAAGATGACTTTACTTGCCAAGGTTCCTTCTAAGTCCTCACTTTGTCTTCTTTTTCTCTAAATGGGGCCCTCTGAATAAACAAGCCTCAGATTCCACTGGGTCTTATACCCCATGCCTCACCCTCTATGTAATCAATGCGTTAAGAAATTCAAGTAAGCAGAATGTTTGCTTTCACTTTGTCCCATTGTTACTCTGTTTCTTCCTAGCGCTCAGCTTTCCCGCTAAGCTTCTTTCAGTTGTCCTCGGGTGTCCTTTGATGATGCATCCTCCACTTTTACACGCTCTAGCATTCCTTCACCTGGGTCTTTGTCACCCCACGTTGGACAGCCAGGGATGTTGGGGTGATCAGACCTAACACCAGGTCGTGGGGGAAATGAAGTCTGGTGGAGTCAAACAAATGAAAACAGACAGTTTGAGAGATAAAGTGGGTCCACGGGGTCAACGTGAGTATGGAGCTGTGAAGGCCCTGAGCTCTGGAAGCCCAGACTATTTATTGGTGATCAAAGAAACAGGTGATGAGACTGTGGGGTTGAAAGGCAGCGTTGCATTAAGCACATCATTTACAGCTGTGATGGTTTCGCATGTATACGGCCAATTCTAAGACACATTCAATCTCTAGGAGCCTGGGAGGGCTAGAAGCAAGGAGACAGCAAGTCTAGACACATTCCAGAGCCACAAGGGGTTTTATGCCCTGGGCTTATACTATGGTGCATCAGGGTAGCCTTCCACCCTTTAGCACAGAACTTAGTGTTCCAAAGGCCATGAGGGGTTTTAGAACCTGGACCCCGGACATGTTCCAAGACTCTTTCACATTATGTCAGACATGCAAGCCCTGCCTCAGCTTCTCCCAACACTCAGCTTTTCTCCCAACACACTGGCCAAAGTAATTCTCATAGCCATGCCCAATTTAAAAGAAGGGAAGAGAAGTGTAATTCTACCCTGTGCCCATAACGTAGAAAGCAGGTAATATTTAATGAGCAGCACTAATAACTAGCACACGCTCAAAATGCCAAACTAAGGTGATTTTGACTATTCATGTATGGCATGAAGATCCGTGACCAGGAGTCATTTGTAATTTTGCTGAGGCATAAATTTGAATCACCCATGTTAATGAGGATGAGGCTGGTTGGAAGAAGTACAAAAGCAAGTTTCTTACCTGTGAGTGAGCCTAGATAACTACTCAGTATCCACATCACATCATATCACATTGCAACTTTATTTTGACAGAGCAGGAGCATCGCCATCTTGGACAAGCCCCTCATTCTGAAGTTCACCTTATTAAAAAAAACTGCCTAAATCCAAAGGGCATCCGTCTAATGACTAAGGTCAGCATGACCATAAACCACAAATAACATCTCTAACCAGAAACATTCCAAACTCCTCCCCAACCAGAGACATACTAGTCCTGAGATAACCCCACTCCGGCTGGGAAGATGCCAGTCTCGAGGTGATAAACCTCTGGCCGGAAGGATGCCTGCCCCAAGGTAAACTCCCCTCCTCCCAGAGACATTCCAACCCCACCATAAAACTTCTCCCTCAAATAGGAACATTGCAGGCTTCTGATAAGCCCCCTCACCCTAAAACCAATATATAGTCTTAGTCTGTAAGAGAAAGCACTCCTGACCAAAATTGGCCAGGAGTGTCTCTCAGGTTTTAATTAAAGAAAACCTGTCTTTAACTGCCAGCCACGTTTTGTGTTTCTTTCCTCTTTAACCCTTCTTACATGTTCTACATTGTTGCATGTGTACTAATGCTTATAGCATATATTTGCATTTCATAGGGGAAATTATTTGCCATATATTTGGGAATTCCCAGAGTTCTTGGAACATACTCAGTTTCAAACATAAGGATCCTTTCATTGATCCATTGATCACAGCTATGGACCAAGGCAAATGTTAATATTGGCTCCTATTCTCAGCCATAATCCTGCTCCATTCCTAAAATGCAGAGTGACTAAGATGCATACTGACAGGCAATCCAGTAAGTCCAATGTGTCAGAGAGGTATTCACCCATCAAAGTGGTCTGAACGCTGTGGAACTCTTCATTCCAAATTGTTAGAGAGGACGACATGGGAAAGAACACTGGATTTGTAGCCAAACACTCTCTGTCTGAATAATCTGGGGCATGACATTGAACCATTTTTAGCCTTACTGTCTTCATTAGTAAAATGAGGCTAATTACAACCTGGCAGATCATTTCTCTCTTCCTCATTATACTTTGTTCCTTCTACCCCCACTACTGTTGAAATTATGCTATGAGAAGTTGTCAAATTTAGCAAAGAAAAGAGTTTGTGTCTCCATTATGATGAATCAGAAATACCTGTGCCTCTTTCTGTAAAAGAAGGCACAGGCCATAAAGATCTACCTTTCCCTCTCAGCAGAGACCAGAATAGAGGACTTCATGTCCCTGATTCCAGGGGGAAATCTGAACCTTCAGGAGTGGAAGGGAGAGAAGGAGATTAAAGACAGCAGAAACCTCTGAATTATCTCCTAGAGTAGACTTTATGTAGACTGAAGGATAGTTCAATGAGGAAAGTAAAAACTGTTATATATCACCTTCTGTATTTTCCTCCTAGTAATGGGCTATGCCTGCATACCAGTCTGGACATTCTGTGACAATGGTTACAATGATTACACCATCACTAAAGGTAGCTATAAATAAATAGGTGCTCGAAATCTGAAGTGTTTTATTTAAATTTTCAGGATTATACTTGTGGCCTCCTGGATTACAGTTTATGTCACTGTAGAAGTCCTCCAGAGAGCAACTGATTAGGAACACATTTTGCAGTCCTTTATCTTGCTGTATGCAGAACCACTGCTTACAGTTTTCATGTCCTGAGCCTGTCTCCCATCTACTTTATCAGAGACTCCCTAACACACTTTTAAAAAATGAGTTACTCCACGCATGTACAAAGGCATGCCAGGTAGAGAAAAGTTTTCCAACCAAAACTAATCCTTAGTGCTAGAGGTGGAAGAGTTCATATAGGTCACTAGCACGGTGTTATCCAATAGAACTTCCTACATTGATGGACATGTTCTATATCTGCACTGTCCTACACAAAAGTGCCACTAGACATGTACAGCTACTGAGCACTTTAAATGTGGCTAGTGAGACCTAGAAACCAAAATTTTAATTGGATATAATGAAGTAATTTTAATTTGAATTTCAATAGTCACATGAGCCTGACATTCACTGTACTGGATAATTCAGATTTATGGCAAAGTTTCTTGACCTGAGGCCTATAGATCCTCTAGTATCCAAAAATAACCTTCAGAGATGCATCAAATTACCAAAACTGTAGATGAAACATTGAGTATGCAAAACAATACTAAATATCTTTCAATGATACATAACTATCCAAGTGCAAGTATTAAATAATATAGTGGGTATCTATGGGGAGGATAGTATAGGGGTAGGCGTGGAAAGGGGGATGGGAGGTGAAGATTAAAATATAATAAATACAAGGGTAGTTTTACACGGACTAAAAGTGATAGTGGACCAAGAATTGAAGAGAATAACAACTCAACTCTTCATTATCCAAGACACTAAAAATAAAGGAACGTAATACTTGTATAGGTGTTTTTCAAGGTCAGTCTTAGCTTTCATCAAATTCTCAGTGGAAGATTGGTTGAGCCCAGGAGTTTGAGGTCAGCCTGGGCAACATAGTCAGACCTTGTCTCTACCAAAAAAAAAGAAAGAAAGAAAGAAAGGAAAAACAGCTGTGCGTGGTGGCATATACCTGTAGTCCCAGCTACTCACTACTCGGGAGGCTGAGGTGGGAGGATCACTTGAGCCCAGAAGGTCAAGGCTGCAGTGAGCTGTGATCACGCCACTGCAGTCCAACCTGGAAGACAGAGTGAGACCTTGCCTAAAAAAAAAAAAAAAAAAACTCAGTGGAATCCAAGACTCCAACTAACATGTGAAGAATCACCAACATAAATCTATTCTCTAGCCTCAGAAACAAAAGGGATGGGAATGGGTGTGGGTTGGAGTAAATAATACAAAATCTGCACAATTAAGATTGACAGTTGGCTGATTAACTGAGAAAGTGAATAATTTTATCTTAAAGTGGAAAAGCTTTAAAAAACAGTACTCATATTACTCTGCATAATCTTCCTTCCATAAATCAAAACCATACTGTACCTTCTGATTTATCATTTGTTTCTCTAGATGAAGCAAGAACATAAACATATTTCTGAAGCAATCTGAGTACAGAATCCTTCTAGATTTTCACAAGTGTCCCAAAATTTTATACTTAGCCAGCCCACATCTAACTCAAAGGCAATTTTTTTTTTCAATTTAACTTAATGAGTTTTTCAAAAGCAAGAAAGTAGAGTTCATAAAAACATCCTCTCTCTCCTCTCAAATGTCACCAGTTGTGGTGAGCAGAATCATGGTCCCCGAAAGATGTCCATGCCCTAATCCTTGGAACCTGTGAGCCTATTACCTCATATGGCAGAAGGGATTTCTCAGTTATAATGAAGTTGGGAATCTTAACATGAAGATGCTATGCTAGATTATCCAGCAGGCCCTATCACAGGGGCCCTTATAAAAGAGAAGTGGAGAGCCAGAGTGTAATTTAAAGATGCTATTGGGAAGGACTGAAGATGGAGGTAGGGGCCAGCGACAAGCCAAGAAATGCAGGTGGCCTCTTGAATTTGAAAAAAGAAAGGAGACAGATCTATCTCCCTTAGAGCTTCTGGAAGAATGCATCCCTGCCAACATCTTGATTTTTAAAAATTTTTTTAAAGATGGAGTCTCACTCTGTCACCCAGGCTGGAGTGCAGTGGCATGAACATAATTCACTGCAGCCTTGAACTCCTAGGCTGAAGCAATCCTCGCACCTCAGCCTCCTGAGTAGCTGGGAACACAGGTATGAGCCACTGCACCTGGCTCAACAACTCAATTTTAGTCCAGTGAAGCCCATTTCAGACTCCAGGACTTCAGTAAGATATTACATTTGTGTTGTTTTAGGCCACTAAGTTTGTGGTGCTTTGTTAAAGCAGCAACAGGAAACTAGTGTACCAGTTTACATAATAGGTGATTAAATCAAATGATTATAAATGCAACGAGCATAAACTGGTTTGGGAATTAATGCAAATTATCCTTGGGCAACATATAACTCAACTTTTGAGACCAGAAGTCTATCAATGAATAAGTGAGGTGTACTAGCTGTGATTATTCAGGATGCTGTGGGCATTAATTAGCATGTTTTATGAAAAAATTGAGATTACTCACTAATCCAGCCAGCCAATCTCTTAATCCAGAAAAAGACCATTTCTTTTCATGGCTCACTTTTATTGAGTCACTACCTGCCAGGGACTATGCTAATTATTTTTACAATGACTCTATAAATAGATACCATTATCAATTATATTTTACCAATGAGGAAACTTAAATTCAGAGTGATTAAATAACTTGTCTCACCACATAGTAAATGGCAGACTGACTAAGGAACACGTGAACTATGATCCACTAATGGCAAAGTTTAGGCTTTTAAGGCTCCTGCTGAACTTGAGTTTCTCTACGTCCCAGATGCTAATGGAAATGTTTCATTTCACAGATAAAAAGCTATAGGCGGGCGCAGTGGCTCATGCCTGTAATCCTAGCACTTTGGGAGGCTGAGGTGGGCAAATCACGAAGTCAGGAGTTCAAGACCAGCCTGGCTAACATGGTGAAACCCCATCTCTACTAAAAATACAAAAAATTAGCCAGGCATGGTGGTGGGCACCTGTAATCCCAGCTATTCAGGAGGCTGAAGCGGGAGAATTGCTTGAACTCAGGAGGCAGAGGTTGCAGTGAGTTGAGATTGCACATTGCACTCCAGCCCCGACGATAGTGTGAGACTCCATCTCAAAAAAAAAAAAAAAAAAAAAAAAAGGCTACAATTAGTCTAATTCATCTTAACTCCAACACTGTAGTAGTCAAGATCACAGCAAGAAATACAATAGCCATACTGGATAATTTGGGGGAAGAGTTTAATAAAGGGCTTTTACAAAGATGCGTTTTTATACACACTCAAACACGTCAAGTGAGTCATAACATAGTTTACTCCACCTCAGAGAAAGAGGAAAAATAAGATTTGTAACAATGACATGACATAGTGTAAAGAACATAGTTTGTGATAAGGAAGCATAAATCAAGAGGTATACAGATATTTCATGACTGGAGGAAAAAAGAAAAAGAAAGAAGTATAAAGACATTTATCTTCAGTGTATTTAGCATTGCATGACATTACTATGACATGACTATGCATTTACATTTAAGGCGTGATAAATATGTGGCCATGTAGTGATTCCTCTTTAGCCACTTAGTACCTGTGTGCTCCTGGACAAGTCACTTACCCACTGCGAGCCTTTGATTCTTCATCTTAAATCACCTGCTACCATCTTCACAAGGTTGCTTCAGGGATTAAATGAGATAAGGCATGTGGAAGTGCTTTATCACCTAAAGCACCCTCTACAGACGTAAGAGATTGCAATTACATGTGAAATAAGTGAAATGGATGATCAGCATGACCGACCACACTGTGAGACTAAAACAGTCTTACTCGGTGGTCTCTCTGAAGTGAGTAGAATTTTAGTTCATCAGAGAAATACCAGGTTTTGTTTAAAACCTTGCTGATATTAAAGGTTTGTCACCCAGGACCTCTCATCACTGCCTCTGACATCTGGGAAATGCAAATTGAGCACCATTTTAAAATACAACAAGATGACAAATTAAAGTCTGGGCAGGTTCCTTTGCAATTGCAACCTAACACTGCAACTGGTTCTTGTTAAAATGGTTTCATTAAATACAGCTCTTCAATTCCCTCTTGCAATGTATAGCATTAACTGTTGATATACAGTGGGACCACACATTTATTATAAAAATAAAGTGCCAAAATTCACAAGTCTTTGGCCTTTGTGCTCTTTAATGTTTTAATCGAGTTCTTTGCATTTAATTTGTCATCTGGTCTTCTTGATTCCTCATCGTCAGAATGATGAGGAATCAAAGACTCACAGAGGCAAAGTAACTTGCCCAAGAACTCACAGTTCTATCTAAGACAGTGACTACTAGCCTCAAGTGACTATTTGAATTCAAATTTGAATTACTTAAGATTATATAAAATTAGTGATAATGAGTATACTATTCAGACTTGTTCTTTGATGAAGAGGTTTTTGTTTGACTCTATGATCTATCTGGTGAGCCAGAATACATACTAACTGAATAGTGGAGAGGATTTTCAAAATTTTTCACCTTCCATACTTCTGAGCAAAATATTTGTTAAGTTCTGTAAAGGGGCAGAGGGCAGCAGATAGATGAACAACTGATGTGGAGGGTAATTCACAAAAAAAATATGTAAATGATCAATAAATAGATTAAAAACACTTCATCAGCTTCATGGGAAGACTTTGTTTTGTGAACCCAGAGAGCTTGGCACATAGGAGATACTCAATCGTTGTGGACAAGATGAATAAACATTCCTAGTATTCAAATACGTGCAAGATAAAACCACAATTAGATGTCTTTATTCATCTAACGGAGAATCAAAATTTCAATGTTGCTTTTCATGATAAAATCTAATGTTGTCAGAGCACAGGAGAAGGCTTCAGGAACAATTTTATTTGGGGAATTATTTGGAGGGTGGTGGAGAAAACGAAGAGAATTGAGAGAGGATACATGGGAGAGAGGAAGAGATAAAAGAAAGAGAGAAGGAAAAGAGGAGAGAAAGAGAGACAGAGACTTGGAATTCATCTATTTCAATTGTCTTACTTTACAAATGAAGGTGTCACTCATTTATTCAAGATGGGACCAATTCTTGCCCTCAAGGAGTTTACAGGCAAACAGATGAGACAGGCTCTGAACAGTTATTATAAGAAGAGGTATAGGGTGCTAGGGGGGAGCATAACAGGGGACCCAGACTCGTGTGCAGGCTCAGAATGAGCATGCCAGAAGAAGCAATGCTTCTGCTGAGAAATAAAGGAAAAGTGAAACTTAAATAGAGGAAGGCACGCAAAGATTTGAACTTATAAAAAGTCAGTGGTGGTACAACTAAAACCTCTAGATGTTATTTAAAAAATTTAAAAAAAAAACATAAAAAGACTGTGAAATGTGGAGTGAAGAAGCTAGGAAACTTGGGACCCAAAGAACAACACTGCTGTAAGTTTCCTGAGTTTTAGTTTTGCCTCACATATCCCAGGCCAGGTACTAGAGAAGCTGGCAGCCTAAAAACAGCAACAAGCACAGACAATTTTTTAAAAAGGATGCTGTCTCCAGGCAAAAGACCAGGAAAGGAGCAGTCTTGCAGAGAGTTGGAAATGTCATCCCACCAGGAGGTAATGAACCCCACTGGAGACTCTGTGAGGAGCCTGGACTTCCACCCCACCTGGCAGAAGGAGATACCTCTTTCCCACCCCACTGAGGTAGTTCCAGGAAAAGCCTAGTGAAGAGTTAAGACTTTTCCCAACCCCACACTGTCAGTGGAGGCCAGATGAGGAGCAATGATAACACACCCCTACGCTTCCCCGGGTGATATCAGGGGAGTCTAATGGGAAACCAGAACTCTCACTCCCATCAAGTGGTAAAAGGAGAACCCACTGCCTCAGATGTCAACAGAGACTGGGAACCTTTATCTCCACATCGCAGTAACAAGATATTGCCCACCCTTCCCCAGCTGGAGTAATGTCAGAATAACCCAGCTAAAACAGATCATTTAAATAAGATTCATAACATAATACCCAAAATATCCAAGTTTCAATAAAAATATCACTCATATCAAGAATCAGAAAGATCTCAACCTGAAAGAAAAAAGGCAAGCAATGGATGCCAACATTAAGATGACAGACACATTAGAATTATGTGGCAAACATTTTTAAGCAGCCATCACAAAAATGCTTTGGCAAGCAATTACAAACACACTTGAAACAAATGAAAGCAGAAAATCTGAGCAAAAAAACAGAAACTATAAACAGCCAAATGGAAAATTTAGAACTGAAAAAAATAGCCAAAATTTTTTAAATGCAAGAGATGGGCTCAACAACAGAATGGGGAAAGGAAAGAATTGGTAAACTGGAAGATATAACAATAGAAATTACTCAATCTGAACAACAGAGAGAAAATAAACTGAAAGAAAAAAAAAAAAAAAAAAACAGAGCTTCAAGATCTGTGGGACTAAAACAAAAGATCTAACTCCTGTTATCATAATTCCAGGAGAGTAGTAAAACCCCAAACCAGAAAAACTCCAGAAGCAAACCTAGACAATACCATTCAGGACATAGGCATGGGCAAACACTTCATGACAAAAACACCAAAATCAATTGCAACAAAAGCAAAATTGACAAATGGGATCTAATTAAACTAAAGAGCGTCTGCGCAGCAAAATAAACTATCATCAGAGTGATCAGGAAACCTGAAAAATGGGAGAAAAGTTTTGCAATCTACCCATCTGACAAAGGTCTAATAACTAGAATTTACAAGGAACTTAAACAAATTTACAAGAATAAAACAACCCCATCAAAAAGTGGGCAAAGGATAGGAACAGATCTTCTCAAAAGAAGACACTTATGCAGCCAAGAAACATAGAAAAAAAGCTCAGCACCACTGATCTTTAGAGAAATGCAAATCAAAACCACAGTGAGATACCATTTCATGCCAGTCAGAATGGTGACTATTAAAAAGTCAAGAAACAATAGATGCTGGCAAGGCTGTGGAGAAATAGGAAGACTTTTACACTGTTGGTGGGAATGTAAGTTAGTTCAACCATTGTGGAAGACAGTATAGGGATTCCTCAAGGATCTAGAACCAGAAATACCACTTGACCCAGCAATTCCATTACTGGGTATATACCCAGAGGAATATAAATAATTCTACTATAAAGACACATGCACATGTATATTTATTGCAGCACTGTTCACAATAGCAAAGTCATGGAACCACCCCAAATGCCTATCAATGATAGACTGGATAAAGAAAATGTGGTACATGTACACTATGGAATACTACACACCCATAAAAAGGAATGAGATCTTGTCCTTTGCAGAGACATGATTGAAGCTGGAAGCCATCGTTCTCAGCAAACTAACACAGGAACAGAAAACTAAACACCACATATTCTTACTCATAAGTGGGAGCTGGACAATGAGAATACATGGACACGGGGAGGGGAACAACACACACCAGGGTCTCTTGTGGAGTGGGAGGCAAGGGGAGGGAACTTAGAGGACAGGTTGATACATGCAGCAAACCACCATGGCACATGTATACCTATGTAACGAACCTGCACATTCTGCACACATATCCCAGAACTTATAGTAAAATTTAAAAAATAAAACAAAATTTAGAAAAAGAAAAAAATTCAATTTATAATTTAAAATCTCCCCCAAACAGAAATCTCCAAGCTGAGATGGTGTCACTGGAGAATTCTACTAAACATTTAAGAATTTATACCAACTCTGCAATCTCTTCCAGTGTTTAATTATGTGCCAGGAATGGCTCCAATTGTTTTACATGTCTCAACTCATTTAATCCTTTCAACAACCCCACAAAGTAGGCACTATTATTACTCCCTCACATATGAGGAAAATGAAACCCAAAGAGCTTAAATAACACAGCTAGTACACAGCACTGCCAGGATTCCAGTTTAGCTCCTGGCTCCTAAGCCCTTATCCTCACCCACCACATTATGCAATCCCTAAATTTCACAGAGCTTGGTTTGTGGCCATTGCTCAAAAAATATTGGAATCAAATCAAATGCTAAGATTTCTTGAGTTTTCATCTTAATCTATTACCAAATTTTCGAATTTCACTTTTATAACAGGAAATTCAGATCTGACCAGCATATACTATTTCAACAAAGAAGTTGGGATACTACCGTATTTGCCATTCTTAATAGAAATATGTGCATTTTGTAAATTTTGATAAAGGTTATTCCTGCTGGCAAATGCCATACAATTCCCATTCGGATAACAGTTAAAATATATCCGAGAGAATAAACCAGAAAAGAGGTTAGGTTTTGGAAATGGTAAGAGCATCACTAAAGCAGAACCAGCTGCACCAATATAATTACAAGAATCAAGAATCACAACACAGCTTCATTAATTTTTTCCGTTGTGTTTGTTACTTTACCCCTTCAAGACTAATTGTACCAATTCCCATTGATTTTAACAAGCACCCTGGATTAAACACTGTAGACTGACTGGTTAGAGATGTTGCAGTATATAGGTATATCTGAACTGCCTCCATTTAGGAAAAACTGGTATGTTACAAGCATTATATTGACAAATTGCATTTTTTTCTGACCAGGAAAACAAAAGAGGAAACAGTGTTGCCCAAACACATACACTACAGGGAAAATCATCGAGAATTTAATGTTCAATAAATTCTCATTATATTTCTATATAGGACTTCTTTCTCAACTAAGAGCTTTAGTAACCAAGAGCTCTATGTTAACTCAGTATTCAAAATAACCCATGATGCTGCTGATGGCAAGGCTTACCCAGGCTTCCTGGATATGCTGCGAGAACATAGGCTGATTCTGCAGAACATGGAAATTCTAGGAGTTCCAGTGACTGGGGGTGGCCTCAATCAGGGTTTCTCCAACTTTTCCAAGAGACCTAGGTCCCTACCAGCAGAACAGAGCTCTGTAGCATTTGGCAACGTACTGATCGCAAGTAATTGTATTAGGCTGAACCACATGCAATTGCCATTCTTCGGTATTTCCATTACATTCAACCAACCAGAACACTTGCTGTGTGTTAGGCAGTGTTCCAAGCATTTCCAGTGCCCCAAACACAATTTAAGTCTCACTTTTTAAAAATTAAGAATCCATCCCAATTTTACTTTCTACAAAATCATTTGTCTGTTGTAATATAAAAATACTATTTTTCCACAAAACTTTGAGAAAAATTAATGCTCCAAAAGAAGAGTTTTTGGGCCAGGTGCGGTGGCTCATGCCTGTAATCCCAGCACTTTGGGAGGCTGAGGTGGGTGGATCACCTGAGGTTAGGAGTTTAACACCAGCCTGTCCAACATGGTGAAATCCCGTTTCTACTAAAAATAAAAAATTAGCTGGGCATGGTAGTGGGTGCCTGTAATCCCAGCTACTGGGGAGGCTGAGTCAGGAAAACCACTTGAATCCAGGAAGCGGAGGTTGCAGTGAGCCGAGATCGTGCCATTGCGCTCCAGCCTGGGTGACAAGAGTGAAACTCCATCACAAAAAAGAAGAGTTTTTGTCAGTCTATCTTGTGACTTAACACACCCCTCACAGAGATGACTGCAGATCCCTAAGAGAAACCCCCCAGAAAGAGGTTTCAGAGGTAGACCAGCAGAAAACTACATGTCTAGCTGACTCCTCGCTCTTCCCCAATACTTCTCTGCAAAACCCTTTCCTTTAATAAGGCTCAAAAAACATTGTTAGCATTTATTTTTCCAAGAAGAAATGATTCTCATAGCACTTGACGGAACAATTAACACCTAAAGAAACAAGTTACAATGCTAGCTTCTGAGTTCACACATGGAGAAAGACTGCTTTCCATACTGGAATAGCTCCAATTGTAATCTGATGCATACTGTTTAATGCAATCTGAAACCATAATTTAAAATTGTGGCCATCGAGTGCCACTAATGCGACTCCAAGTTTTTTAAGGGCTTTATGTCCAATCACCAAGAAACTAGCAGAAAAGCGTCATTAAACTCTTTTTTGCCTTACCTAAAGATATGTTGGGTGCAGGGTTCGGGGGGCAGGATTGAATTGAACACCGTAGACCTCCATGCTCCATTCTCCAATTCTCTAAAATGTCATTTGTGAAAGAAAATATCAGACAATAGAGGTTTTCCTCAGTCACCCTCATCTAATCAGTGACAGCTATGACCTTGGTAGGGTTCTCCATTTCTTTCTCCCTCTCCTCACCCCGTATCCTGTCGCCATTTACAATAACTATATTTTGGGGTGATTCATTCATTAAACCCTTTCTGTCTGTTTTCTGTAAGCCTCCTGTCCTGAGGCCCAGGGAATTGTTTTCTGTTTTTTTTCTCTGATTGACCAAGAATGACTTTGGTTTCTACAAGACTAATGACTGCATTCTTAAACAAACACGAATGAAAGAAGGGGCTTCAGTCCAGAAAATAATTTCCCTACAAACCACTGAAGAAACTGGCAGTGCAGTAATTTTAAAGTTTGAACAATTGATGAGTTTTCAAATGTAGGGAGACACCTAAACTCAAAATGGGAAAACAAAAACATGCAACTGGACAAGTTTGCATTTTCTCCTTTGTCATCGGATCTAAAAGTTTATCCTGGCACCGGCACAAAGAAGTAATGATACCATCAGCAGCCTAACAGATGGCAGGCACGAAATGGCTCTAACCTTCTCTGAGAATGCTGGAGAATAGCTCCGTGGAGTTTAATTTAACAGGATAGTGGCTGCTATTTTCTCTCTGCTGCCTCTTGCACAGCATGCAGTCCACAGCTACATCTTAAGGTCTGGCAGTGCAGTTACTCAGGTTAACCCTTCAAGACAATCAAGGGTCTGGAGTTACTGTGGGATCCTTTTTGTCCATGGGATTCTGTTCCAACAAATGCAACTTAAAACTTTTGATCATAACAAAACGGGCTGTGCACGAAGTAGTATTTTTAGAATCACTTTTCTTCTATTAGCATTTAAGAGGCACTGGAACACTTTTTTCTAGGACAGTAACTTGTATTTTACTGAAGGACTTGAGGTAAAACACTAGAAGGGAGAGCTCTTTTGTCTCAAACTTCCTTCTCCAGCAAGCTTCCTAAGGGTTACTACTAATAAGAGAATATCATGACTTCCGGCTTTGGTAGGAATCACCGCCCACGGCTTCAGGATCACCTTGGGAGCTATATGCAACCCTCATGCTGGAGCCTGCATCAGACCAGCAACCCCGACCAATAAACCAGAAAGAATCTCTGAGGGTGAGACCCTGGCATCAGTGTTTTTTAAAGTTCCCTGGGTTTTACCAATTGGCAGCTAAGGTATAAAATACTGCATTTAAAATTTTGAAGACAGCATTTCAAACTTCTGTGAATTAAATTTCTTTGAGTTAACTTCTCTTCTGAGTCCCTACCACACTGACTTTGCCATTCTTAGGACTCTCCCTTTCCACCTTCCTCAGTCTTTCCAAGGCTTGTGTTGAGTTTCTGGGGCTCGCAGGACTAGCCCACACAAGTCCGCATGCTACCCTCCTACCCTGAGACATCAGGGAATCACTGCTGATACTGCAGCCTGAATTCAAGGATGTCCTCAAACTAGGCTGTAACCATCTGAACAGCTTGAAGGTAAAAAAACTTTTATACCTCAATGTCCTGTACCCTACAATTTGTGTACTGCAAAGCTCCTACCTGACTCAGATGATGTGGTCTCATGCAGCCAGCTCCACCCTTCTGTATATAAGGCTGGGCTAGAGAGAAACTGTTATCTTACAAAGGTATAACATGCACTTCACTCACTCAGACATTATCATTCACAACCATGCATTTGCTGGTGAGCTTTGGGGCCGCCAACCTATGCGTTTCTGCTGATCTCTCCAGTGTGCATCCTATGCTAATTTTTCTTCCGCATCCTTTAAATAAGTAATCATTGTTTGATATACCCAAGAGGTAACTGTGTCTGGTCTTACCATCAATTGGTTCCCACTACTGCCATCTGTCAGTGCATGGAATCTTTTAAAAATTCATGGAAAATGCATATTATGAAAAACTATGCATGAATTTCAATTTTTTTCACCAAAATAAACTCATACTCAGTTGTTATAATATGTCTAAACAGGATCTACTTTGAGGCACTAAGGAAGCTAAAACATTAGTTTGAAAAGAGCCTCTACCAGAGCAACATAAATTTTGCTAAGATTGAAAGAAAAACATCAAATTTATGGTGAAGCTTGGGATGAATGATGAAATCATTGATGTCTTACAATTCTGCAAAGAAATCAGCAGTTTACAAGTGGATAGCTCATTTTAAGAAGGGACCAGATACCCAAAGGATTATAAATTATGCTGCTATAAAGACACATGCACACGTATGTTTATCGCAGCACTATTCACAATAGCAAAGACTTGGAATCAACCCAAATGTCCATCAGTGACAGATTGGATTAAGAAAATGTGGCACATATACACCATGGAATACTATGCAGCCATAAAAAAGGATGAGTTTGTGTCCTTTGTAGGGACATGGATGCAGCTGGAAACCATCATTCTTAGCAAACTATCACAAGAACAGAAAACCAAACACCGCATGTTCTCACTCATAGGTGGGAACTGAACAATGAGATCACTTGGACTCGGGAAGGGGAACATCACACACCGGGGCCTATCATGGGGAGGGGGAAGGGGAGAGGGATTGCATTGGGAGTTATACCTGATGTAAATGACGAGTTGATGGGTGCAGCACACCAACATGGCACAAGTATACATATGTAACAAACCTGCACGTTATGCACATATACCCTACAACTTAAAGTATAATAATAATAAATAAATTTAAAAAAAAAGAAGGGACCAGATGATGCTGAAGATGAACCCTACAGTGGCAGACCATCCACATCATTTACAAGAAAAAAAAAAAAATCTTGTTTGTGCCCCAATTGAAGAGGAAGGCAATTAGCAGAAGCAATAACCAACACTATAGACATCTCAATTGGTTAAACTTATACAATTCTGACTGAAAAAATAATGTTGAGCAAACTCTACACTCAATGAGTGTAAAAATCATTGCACCCAGATCAGGTGCAGACAAGAGTGGAGCTTTCCATGGCAATTTTAAACAGGTAAGATCAAGATCCTGAAGCATTTCTTCAAAGAATTGCACAAGGAGATGAAACATGGTTTTAGGAGTACAATCTTGAAGACAAACCACAATCATGCCAATGGCTACCAAGAGGTAGAAGTGGACCAGTCAAAGCACAAGCAGACTGGTCCAGAGCAAAGGTCATGGCAACCGTCTTTTGGGATGCTCAGGGCATTTTGCTTGTTGACTTTCTGGAGGGCAAACAACAACATCTGCTTATTATGAGGGTATTTTGAAAAAGTTAGTCAAAGCTTTAGCAGAAAGACACCCAGGAAAGCTTCATCAGAGGCCTTCTCCACAATAATGCTCCTGCTCATTCCTCTCATCAGACAAAAGACAATTGTGTGAGAGTTTTCATGGGAAATCATTAGGCATCCACCTTACTGTCCTGGCTTGGATCCCTCTGACGTTTTTTGTTTTTGTTTTTCTTTTCTTTTCTTTTCTTTTCTTTTTTTTTTTTTTTTTTTTTTTTTTGAGACTAAGTCCTGCTCTGTCGCCCAGGCTGGAGTGCAGAGTGCAGTGGCGCAATCTTGGCTCACTGCAAGCTCCGTCTCCCGGGATCACACCATTCTCCTGCCTCAGCCTCTGGAGTAGGTGGGACTACAGGTGCCCACTACCATGCCTGGCTAATTATTATTTTTTTTTTTTTTTTGTATTTTTAGTATAGGTGGGGTTTCACTGTGTTAGCCAGGATGGTCTCGATCTCCTGACCTCATGTTCCGCCCACCTTGTCCTCCCAAAGTGCTGGAATTACAGGTGTGAGCCGCTGCGCCCAGCCCCTTTTTTGTTTTCTAATCTTAAAAGAAACCTTTAAAGGCAACCAATTTTTCTTCAGTTAATAATGTAAAAAAGACTGCATTGACATGGTTAAATTTCCAAGACCCTCAGTTCTTTAGGGATGGACTAAATGGCTGGTATCATTGCTTTAAAAAGTGTCTTGAACTTGATAGAACTTATTTTGATAAATAAAGTTTATAATCTTTTAATCCCATTTTCTATGAACTTTTAAAGCCCCCTCATATAATGATAGAAGCCTTCTAGTGATGCATTGGATTAAGTCAAAAGAGAAAACAAATCCTGCCATTTTTGGGCACACAGCAGATGCTCAATAAATGCTGGCTGAACTTAGGACTCTACTCCTAAAGGGTCATCACCACACCTGGACTCTAGCAAAGGAAGGGCATTAACAGGCCATGGACAAGGTATTCTGGTAACAAGGCACAGAAACCAGCCCAAACACATTCAAGTAAAAAGAGGACAAATTAAAGGATAAATATGAAACATGGAAATAAAGTACAGAAAATAGAGCTGAGTCTCACAGGCCACCAAGGAGCTACTCTCTCTCTCCTTCACCCTTTGGGAACACCTGGCTTCATTCTGTTTGTCCATGTTGGGCTTCATTACTTCTCCCTCTACGGATCCTGGTCCTTTGTTCCATTAGCACATGGCCCACCCAGGTCACTCAATAATGGTGGCCTCTGCTTATTTCTAGGAGAAACTCTAATGTCTCACCTTGGGGGAAGGCAGGGAGCTAACGTCATATGGTCAGGATAACACCCTCATCTGGGGCAGCTGAAAAGGACTAGGATTATTACTACTAATGATAACCATAAGCTCGGCTGAGAGATGGGATACCCCGCAAATTAGAATGCACACATAAATATTAGCTGTAACAACTTTATTTCAGAATGACTGCAGGAAGGAATTTCATAGGTAAACAACTAATTTATAGTTCTATATCACAATAACAGTGAATCAGAAACACTTCATCCCACACAAAAACTTGGCCTGAGAATTTTTTGAGTTTTAATCCTCTTAAGTTTCACATTATAGAACTGAATACACAAAAACACTAACACAACTGGGGGAGACGATGGTTTATTGATCAAGAGAAATTATTTCTAGCAATATCTCAGTTGCCATGAGGTCACAAATATGACAACTGCAGATGAGGATAAAGAAGTAAGTTAGAGGAAGGGAATTAAGCCACTAAAATAACGTCACCAAGTCAGTGTAGCAAAGTACATTCATTTTTATTGCTAGAACAGCCTCTCAAAACCTCATTCAAATCCTCTCTACTCTTACTCAACATATAGTATGTAGTTACACAATTTCCCAATCCCAGGGCAAATTAGAGAAAGGTTCCTAGAAGTAGGCACAGTAATGGGAGAGACAAATGACAGATAAAAGTGAGGGAAAAGAAAAACTCTAAAAAACCATGGTAGAACTCAAAGAGCAAACATATCTGGAGCCTTCAGTGTAGGGACTTTAACAAAACTAAGTAGGACCTGAAAGAATTAAAAACATATATGACGACTCTGAAAAGATTTAATTATCTCCAGTAGACTATGTTTGCAAAAGCAACGAAATGTATACTAAAATAAGAAATAGTTTGATGTAAATGATTGAAATAAAGCAAAAAAATGCACAAGTTAAAAGAATAACCTTGAGTTTTCTACACTATGCACCCTACAATTCCTCACCATTATTGCGGAATATCAGTACATCTATACTGCTTATAAAATACACAAAGTAGTTCATAGAGAAAGAATACAGCACCTTTTTCATCCATATATGATTGAAACTATAAAAGCCCCTTCCTGGTAAAAGCACCTCAATCATACAGTGATAGTTCAAGTCAGCTTCTCTCTGCATAAGAACTTTATACTGTGTCCTGAGTGATCAACTGAAATTCCATGAATCAGAATCGCTGGGGAAAGGGCCTGAGAACTTGCACTTTAGCACATTTCCCCGGAGATTTCCAGTACATGGGAAGTCTGAGAATCACAGGGTGAATCATTGCCTTGAAGACAGGAGGAGACTGTCCAGGTCTGTGAATTAACCCTTTCCCACTCTTGTTTCCAGTGTGCCCAATAAGGCTGTCCTCCTGGTTCTGACAGTTCATAAGCTACACGGTACAGAATTAAAAACATGGACTTCTAAATGTTTCATCACAAAACATATAATTTAAAAAAAAATTAACAGACCCTAATTAATTCCAACAAGAGGACAGACACAGCGGCTCATGCCTGTAATCCCAGCACTTTGGGAGGCAGAGGCAGGAGGATCATTTGAGGCCAGAAGTTCACGACTAGCCTGATCAACATAGTGAGATCCTATCTCAAAAAAAAAAAGGAAATGAAAAAAAAAAAGATCATAAGATTTCTCAGCCATATATGTGAAGCTGGAAGCAATAGCTGCCTGCAGGGGGAAAAATACTGAGTGAGGAAAAGTAATCCCTGAGGATTATTTAGGAATGAGGAGGAAGATACATCTAAAAGTAGTCTTGGAGGAGAGGTAGAATGCAGCATGCATCCAGAACACAAAAATGCAAATCTATTACAGCTTGGCCAGGATGTTTTGGCCTGTCCCTAACACTCTGGAAGCAGAGGCTAAAAACTACTGGCTGCAAACATGTTTTTTGTTTTGGCCAGCACAATGTTTTAAACAATTCTGAATTGGTTGCCAATAAAAAACTGGGAGATTTTTTTTTTAATTTTGTCTTTTCTTAGAAAATTGGAAATAGGAAGTACTAAAAAAGACCAGCGACACAACCACACTGTGCTGAAACTGGGCAAAAGCTGCCTACTTTCAGTCAGGTATGTGCTCCCAATGGCGTCACCCCAGGGGCCCCAGCCTGCCTCCCTCTTCAGACCAGCTGCCTGATCCCTGCAAGCACTACCATTGGCCACCCCTGCACACAAGGCAGAAATTCAACCTCTCTGTGCCTCACTCTATTTCTAATAAAAAATTCCTGCTATAAAGATCCTTTCCAACCACAGAGATATTAAGAAAAAAAATTAGATAATGTCTGCAAATACCTAGAAGTCATTATAGTGTTCTTAGCTGCCCACTGGAATTACCTAAGGAGTTTTTTTAAATGCTGATGTCTTGGTTATACTATCTGAGATTCTGATTTCTTGGTCTGGGAAGCAACCCAGGCATCAGAATTGCAGAAAGCTCCCCAAGCAATCCTAACAGACAGCCAAGGTTGAGAACTCCTCCCTTCAGAGGATGGGAGTTGTTGAGTGTGAAGGGTTAAACTTACTCTAATGTCAACCTCCAAATACAAATTTCTTGTCTCTCACCTCCACAATAATTTGTATCACCTCTTATTTTTGGAAATAGGCTATTACTCCGAAAGCCTACCAAATGTCATTTACAAGCCGGAAAAAAAAGGTCAAAGTGTATTTTAGTTTCTACAATTATTTTTCCCTCCAACACAATTGAAGAATGAAACCCTATGAAGCTGAAAAGAAATTCAGAGACAAAATTCAGGCAGCACAAAGAGTTCAGATACAATAAGAAGAGGCTCGGGCCGGGCGCGGTGGCTCAAGCCTGTAATCCCAGCACTTTGGGAGGCCGAGACGGGCGGATCACGAGGTCAGGAGATCGAGACCATCCTGGCTAACACGGTGAAACCCCGTCTCTACTAAAAATACAAAAAAACTAGCCGGGTGAGGTGGCGGGCGCCTGTAGTCCCAGCTACTCCAGAGGCTGAGGCAGGAGAATGGCATAAACCCGGGAGGCGGAGCTTGCAGTGAGCTGAGATCCGGCCACTGCAGTCCAGCCCGGGCTACAGAGCAAGACTCCGTCTCAAAAAAACAAAAAACAAAAAAAAAAAAAAAAAGAAGAGGCTCACAGTGGCAAGCTTGTATGAAAAAATGCAATTGCTTTGAAATTCATCAATGAATTACGTGGAAATTTTTTCAGACATTTTTTCAGTTCAACCACTGTGGAAGACAGTGTGGTGATTCCTCAAGGATCTAGAACTAGAAATACCATTTGACCCAGCCATCCCATTACTGGGTATACACCCAAAGGATTATAAATCATGCTGCTATAAAGACATATGCACACATATGTTTATTGTGGCACTATTCACAATAGCAAAGACTTGGAACCAACCCAAATGTCCATCAATGACAGACTGGATTAAGAAAATGTGGCACATATACACCATGGAATACTATGCAGCCATAAAAAAGGATGAGTTCATGTCCTTTGTAGGGACATGGATGCAGCTGGAAACCATCATTCTCAGAAAACCATCGCAAGAACAGAAAACCAAACACCGCATGTTCTCACTCATAGGTGGGAATTGAATAATGAGATCACTTGGACACAGGAAGGGGAATATCACACACCAGGGCTTGTTGTGGGGTGGTGGGAGCATGGAGGGATAGCATTAGGAGATATACCTAATGTAAATGACGAGTTAATGGGTGCAGCACACCAACATGGCACATGTACACATATGTAACAAACCTGCACGTTGTGCACATGTACCCTAGAACACAAAGTATAATAAAAAAAAAAAATTCCCCAAGACTCTCCAGTAATGGCCAGATTTTTTGTTGTTGTTGTTGTTGTTTTCTTTTTCTTTTTTTTTTTTTGAGATGGAGTCTTGCTCTGTCATCCAGGTTGGAGTGCAGTGACACAATCTCAGCTCACTGCAACCTTCACCTCCCAGGTTCAAGCAATTCTCCTGCCTCAGCCTCCTGAGTAGCTGGGATTACAGGCAGGCACCACCACGCCCAGCTAATTTTTTTGTATTTTTAGTAGAGACAGGGTTTCACCATATTGGCCAGGCTGGTCTTGAACTTCTGACCTTGTGATCCACCCGCTTCAGCCTCCCAAAGTGCTGGGATTACAGGCGTGAGCCACCACGCCCTGCCCTGATTTTTATCTTAAGAAGATGAATTCCAAATTATTACCACTCTTGAAGATTTTTTAGATAGTATGTATTTATATTTTGACTTCTGATCACGAGAAATGCAAACCTACTGCCATCTAAGTTTCAAACAGTAGTACCACCTTACATTACAGTTAAAAAGTACATTTGCAAAATGTTTTACATAATAATGGCTTCCATTTCCTGGTCTTCTACTATGCACCAGGCGTCATGCTAGGTGCTTCATAGGCATGATCTCAGATCAGTTCAACAATCTCACAAAGTTAATTCTATCATCTTCCTTCATAAATTTTTTAAAATGAGGTTTAGAAAGATGTAAAATTTTGTTCATGATCACTGAGCAAGTAGGTGCCAGCACTTGGATTCAATCCCAGGTCTGTCTGTTGACTTAAAAACCTACACAAAATTACCTTGTTTAATCATCATAACGCATTGGTGGAAAGACTTGTGCCTGATTATTCCCATTTGCCCAATAAAAAACAGAGAGGTTAATGATATGCTCCACATCACAGAATGAATTAGCAGATAAGAAACTGCCTTCCCACTCTTCATTTCATGTTCTTTTCAGAGGACCAAATCACAGTTTACATGTTACATTCTAAAAGCTATACTAATGGCAGTTACATATTACTTATGGATAGGATAAAAATCTCCTGATTTCTGAGAATCTTAAACATTGTTATAAATACGGCTTAGCTTCAACATAGGTCTGGCACATTCCTGTTTGTTCCAGTCCACCCGTGAATCAGGTACCAGTTTCAACTCCCTTATTGGTTCCAGAATCCCCTCACAAATCCTATGAATAATGGTGCTGATAACATAAGGGCACAAGCACCCTTTCCAGGCCTTTATCCTGTCCTTAGCTGCCCTCACACCATCACCAGACAACCAGC
Organism: Chlorocebus sabaeus; assembly: GCF_047675955.1. NCBI lineage: Eukaryota > Metazoa > Chordata > Mammalia > Primates > Cercopithecidae > Chlorocebus > Chlorocebus sabaeus. The sequence goes on along the minus strand of NC_132926.1, from coordinate 36,407,885 downwards.
AGCACACCCTGAGGAAGGGCACACATCATCTTACATGGGTCCTTTTCCCTTTATTTGTAAAATTACAAAGAGATTGTGTCATAAAAATCCAGCAAGAAGGTCTCATCTCCCTGAGTTCCACTATTCGAAGTAGGATCCCAGAGGAGGGTATCATTTTATGTCCCGGCAAGAAAGTCTTCTCTTCTTGAAGCTGCCGACTCTGTATCTTCAAACCTGTATTCCAGAAACTGTGTCTGTGATGCGTTGTGGCCAAGAAGTGATTCTCAAAAATAAAAAATAAAAATAAAAAAGTAGACATGGATACAGCTCTCCTGCAAGAGAAAGCAAACAGGCTTTATCACTTCATAAACATGTCTCACCAATCAATACCTATTTGCCCTCTTTTCTGAAGCAACTCTTCAGAGTCCACTTGAATTCTATCACTACGGATAATTCTTGAAATTGCATTTCTCCCTCCTAATGATCTTCGAACAAGGCAAGCACCTCATTTTATTAAGTCCAACTATCCAAAGGAGCTGGTTCAGAGAAGAGTTAAGATATAGCTAAAATTGAGGTCTTAATCATTCCAGTGTGATAGAACTCTGCTATGCTGTCAAATCTCAACAAGCCTGATCTCCCAACCGCCAGTGGCAAGAACAGACAGATGTCAGGGTTATTTGTTTTATTCAAAAATGACAGGAAATCAAAAATCTATCAAAAGGATGTGTCAACAGCAACGCCACAAGCATATTGGTTAGTGAGATTTATGTGTCTCCATTTTGGCTCATGACAAAAATCACCTTCTAAGCTTTCTAATCTTCAAATGCCCACTTGGACATACAGGTCGGAGAGTTCTGTGAAGTATCTTTAATGTTAGGTACAATGTGGAATGTAGTCACTTCCTATGTGAATTTAAATTATGCAAATTTAAAATATGGTATGACATAAAAATATTAAATACTGTCTCCTTATGCACATTTCTGCAAATCCTACAAAACGTCTTTTAAGTATCAAAAATTGCAAAATTCCAAAGCTGGCAAATTGAGTAAATTATAAATAGCACCTACCCTACAGCCTCATCCAGTGCCACTTTATGTGCCAAACTAAATGCCTACATGTCTACTCCATTGTGTATGTGCATTGGAACTTTATGAGCAATTTTAGTGACCACTGTTGCTGGTATTTTAACTTTCTGTTATTATTTTAATACCTTTTTATGTCTTAATATAAAATCAGCCAAGTCTTCACAAAGTGTTGATGTTAGAGCTAATGCAAGAAAAACAAACTGTCAAACTGTATTTTAAAAGGCCAAACAATCACCACAACACTCCTTGATGTCAATTTAGGATACTAACTCAGTAGGCAAAAATTTTCTTCAAGAACCAGACAGTAAATATTCTAGGCTTTGCAGCTGTAAGGTCACTGTTACAACTATTCAACTCTGAGTTGTAGCTTAGAACATAGGAGCATAGTTGTGTTCCAATAAAACTTTATTTATAAAAGCAGGAAGCAGGATAAATTTGGTTTATAGGTTGTAGTTTTTTGGCCTCTACTTTACTACAGCTATAGAGCTAATTTCCCCCACTTCTTTTAATGTAGTATTTTACAACTCATGAAAACAATAGTACTCCCACCTACAACCAACCCCTCCATTTTCCATACAGTTATTTCTGAGAAATTAAAAAGTTCCATTAAAATAGGCACATTTCAAACTTGAAAAACTCTGTAAGAATAGTCAAGAAAATGGGAAAAAAGTAAAGGAATAAGCTGGCAGCATTCGATGCAACATCAAATTGTAGATTTATGTGTTAAGAGTACATACATACATATACATATATCCCCTACTTTACAGTTACTCCTCTGAGAAAACTGGTCATGAATTTTGAGAGTTTGAATTATGTAAATCCTTCAGGAAATTTCATTGCATTGAATGCATTACATGCAACTGTCCTGTACTAAACTCCTAGTTATATTCAGACCTCGACCATTTCACTTAAGAGAGGAGAATAAGTTGCTTTTCACCAACAATACGATGCCCCAAGTTCATGGCTTAGCCCTCAACCACAGGGCAAAAAAACAAACAACAACAACAACAAAACACACCAGCCTGGGCAACATAGGGAGACTTCATCTCTACAAAAAAGGAAAAAAATAGCCAGGTGTGGTGGTACACGCCTATGGTCCCAGCTACTAAGGGGGCTGAGGTATGAGGATTGCTTGAGCCCCAGAGGTCAAGGCTGTAATGAGCCGTGATTGCGCTACTACACCCCAGCCTGGGCAACAGAACAGCGAGACCCTGTCTCAAAATAAAACAAAACAAAACACAGAACATGGGTAACAAGACAATAGGTAATGCTATAAACTTGTTTAATTTACTCATCTTCACTACCAACAATTTAAATCCAAATTGATTTAAAGTACAAGTTGATGTGAATCTCACCTCCCCTCTTTTCAACTGCATTTTCTTGAGGGTGGAGCCTGGCCACATTTAAGCAACAAAAAAGGGGGCAAACAAGAAGTTGAGATGCTAAAATCAGGGAAAAGCCATACAAAGAATATCATTCTTCCTATTAATCAAAAGTTGACCGAATGCACGACAATAATATCTAACTCCTATTAGCTTTCTCAGTGCCCTGACATTTCATCTGTCTCTACCCAGAGATGTGAACTCATTTGAAACCATTCTCAAAGTGTGGCCCCAGGACCAGGATCACCATCACCTGGAAAACTGTTAGAAACACAAATGCTCAGGCCCCATCTCAGATCTACTGAATCATGACTTGGGGAGTGGGGCCCACCAATCTGTGTTAAATCCTCCAGATGACTCAGATGCTCAAGACAGTTTCAAAACCACTAATTTGAAGTTTGAAGACCAATAGGTGTATACGTTTCCCATGGAAATGGAGACCCCTCATTCCTTCATTTACCCTGGAGCTGACTCGAGATCCCACCCCCCAGAGTAAGATGGGATCCGTGCCTAAGCATGCAAGTGCAAGAGGTGCTTAGTGAGCCTCACAAATATGCTAGCCGAGAAAAACAGGGAGATGTGGCCAAGTTGTTCTCTACAATTTTTTAAGGAACAGGGTGGGTGTAGGAGTAAACCATATTTAGATACAATTCCAGCATTTTATGAGCACCTGCTGTGTGTATGCCTATGCTAAATGAAATTATCCTGTTTAGCTTTTCCAGTAATAAAGGAATCTATTAATATGTATTAAGTAGACAGAGGTGTAATATTAATCAAAATGGAGTCCAACCTGCAAATAAGCAGAAAGACTTTACAATTCTCCAAATGATGTTCATTCACAGATCTGGACAGCATGCTTTGTACGCCAAGGTGCTTGTATATGATGTTCCCTTTGCTTCCTATTGGTTAACTGCTCTCAAATTTTATTGTTTATCACAATTAGAATACCAGGTTGCTTACACAAGACCACATGTCTCGATTAAACCAACACAAGAAAATTTGAGATAATTCTACATTACCCAAGGCAAAGTTTGTTTTATTCAAAGGTTTCAACTCTCAGATGTTAAAAACCTAAGGCTGGCTTCGCACGGTGGCTCACACCTGTAATCCTAGCACTTTGAGAGGCTGAGGCGGGTGGATCACAAGGTCAGGAGTTCAAGACCAGCCTGGCCAACATGGTGAAACCCCTTCTCTACTAAAAATACAAAAATTAGCCAGGCATGGTGGTGCACACCTGTAGTTCCTGCTACTCAGGAGGCTGAGGCAGGAGAATCCTTTGAACCCGGGAGGCAGAGGTGGCAGTGAGCTGAGGTCAGGCCACTGCACTCCAGCCTGGGCAACAGAGCAAGACTCCATCTCAAGCAAACAAACACACAAACAAAAACAAAAAACCCTAAAGCCTATAAATTCTGTAAGATATAGATCTATCATACTCATTTATTTTGGGCTTTGATTCTCTCTTAAATAACTCTGTCCTGCCCTTTCCACTATAAAGACCATTCTCCCTGATTTAGACAACAGAAATTTAGGGGGTGGGGATAGGGAGTTGAGTAGTTCTGCGATCTCCCACTATCTGTTAACCCTATACCATTTGCCCTAGATGTGGCACGTGCTTCAGCATGAGTGCTGTCTTCCTTCCATCCTGTGCCCATGGCAGACACTGTTAACCATCAAGGCGCTCTTACCCAGAGCCTGGGAATTACTTTCAAGACCTCAGAATCCCTTTCAATAGCATTTCAGGCAGCTACCCACAATCAGTGGAAATACAGATGACTAATAAGAGATATTTGTTTCACTGGCCAATCAACATGCCCCTTCCTTGTTTCTCTTCGTGCTCCAACTACACTTCTAAAGCCTTCCTTTGATTATTTTCAGAACAAAAACATTAAGCTTCAGTTAATCTGAGCTGCAGTCTTTACAAATCTATGACAGCTTGAGGCTCTCAATCATGGTAGATTGTGCAACAGTTTTAACAATTTGAATAGAGTTGTAACCCAGCATGTAATACAAAACTGCTCTGAAAATCAAAGAACCAAGTAAATAAAAGTACTGAAGAGATAAAACACCTGTGAAATAGTATTCTGTGCATATAACTGGGAAATGTGCAGCGTGAATAGCCCAGGGAGGCTGCTTTCGAATACCAGGCTGATAAGCATGAAAACATGGCTTGCGTAAATAATTCTGACTTTGCTTTTGGTACTCACTGATGATTCTTTATTCAGCTACAGGGGCACCACACTGTTCCTTTAGCAGCACCTCCATGATTCTAATTCCCTATAGAAAGAAGAAGAAAAAAATTAAAATGCCCTATTTCACAGACAAGTACTTTTACATTTATCACAACCTTTTCCCTTCAAAGAATCCAGGTCATGGCCATATATTCATTTCAAAAAAGTAGGCTCATAGCCACACCTGACATTTTTATAATATTTTACTCAGCAATTTCACATACATTATCTCCGCATTTGCTCAGAACCACTCGACGTAGGCAGAACAGAGCTTACGATCTCCATTTTAAACATAGGAAAACAGCCCAAGAGTAGTTAAATAACTTCTTGAAAGTGGCCCTGCCAGAGCTAGAATGATAATGGCAGTAGTTAATATTCATTGAACATTTACAAATATGCTAGTTTCACTGCTGGGGTTTTATGTGCATTACCTGGGGGTAGTGAGTGCTATGGTGTACCACTGAGATCCCTCCCAGAACTACAGCACTCCTTCCCTTTCCACCAACACTGTAGGCTGCAGCTGGCACACACACAACCTCAGTCAAAGGGAACTGCCTTACCTGAAGTCATGGCCCTCCAGGGGCAGCCTACAACATCGGATGACTGGTAGGTACAGGGGCATAAAGACCTGGCCCCTTCCCTTAATTTGGGACAACTCTGGGGAGCATCCAACCCTCAAAGCTCCCCAACGGATCAGCTAAGACCTTTGTTTCAAGTGCATTGCAGTTCAAAAATCCCTTCCCATACCCCATGACAAGAGTTGTTCCTGAGCGCGCTCTCCAATACCCCCTGCAGGCAAATCTCAAATTGAGTCTGTGTCCCAAAGAGCTGACATAGGACACCTTAATACACATAAAACCGCCAAATAAGTACTATTCTTACCCGCATTTTACTGATGAAGAAACAGAAACTCAAAGAAGTTTAAATAGTTTGCCCGAAGTTACACAACTATTAAGTCATAAAGCCAGGGAAAGAGCATAGGAACCCTCTTCCTTTTCAAAGGCATCCGTGAGCCTTCTTGCAATGTTCATTCTGCTACTGTCCATACCCACCTGTCTACTCAGTATCCTGTCCAGAAAAATTCTACCTTGGAAGAAAGAAGAAAGCAGAAATGCCTCTCCTCCTTAAAGGACAAGTTTTATAGACCAGAGGATTAAACCTTCAAGTGGGAAGAGAGGGTTATGATGCAATTTACAAAGTGGGGTCTCCAGGACGTCAAAGTTGGATCCATGGGAAAGGGAGCTGCTATTTTCAGAGACCTGAGCCTGAGAATTATTGCAAAGAATAATGATAAGGGGAACTTAAAATACAGATCCCCAGGCCCCTCCCCAGGAAAATTCTGATTTAATGGGACTCAAGCAGGGACCACAGCTCTATGCCCTTAACAGGCACCCATAATTCATCTTATGATTAGGCAGGGCTGTGAACATCAAGTGGTCCCGCAGGAAAAAGGCAGAGATTTCCCACTTGGGATCTGAGACCAAGGATGGGGACAGAGGGTTATCAAAGGCATCACTAGAGAAGACAATAACATATATTTAACACCAAAGTAGACTAAACTAAAGTTAGTATTTCCTTGAGGATTCAGAAGGTCCTTCAGATTCTGCCTGGCCATCACCACAAATACTACCATTATCTTGGAAGGAAAAAGTATTACTGGATCTTGAGAGAATGCTGAGTAGTAAGGAGTGTTTGCTAAACCAAAGCAGTAAACCACAGGACCAGAAGCACCACTGTCAGAGGTAGGAGACCTGAGTTCTAGTCACAACTCCACCAGTCATTCCGCTGGGTACCTTAGGCTGATCACTTTTACCAAGGAGTAACACAGACCACAGAGGTCAGGGCACTGAGAGGCAGATGGGATTAGTGTTTTCTATACCCAGCTGCACTCTAGCCTTACTAGGGGAAGTCAAAAAAGAAAACAGATTCCCAAGAGTCTACCCAAGAGTGTGTTTGACTCAGTCAGAAATTTCAAGGTTCAGGCCTGAGTCTGTATGTGTATGACATACCTCATGTTGATAAGGACAGGTGGCAGGAAAATGCTGGGTAGAAAAGGGCAGTCCCAGTGAGGGCCACACCCTCAAGCCTAGACCTGTGGCCCAAAGTGAGAAACATGCATTCCTGTTTTCCCACATGAATGTTGCCTTTTCCAAAACCACCGTGGCCCACCCCACCCCCCATCCTGTACCCATAAAAACCCCAGGCCCCACCAGTGTAGTGGCAGAGTGGCAGAGGAGAGAGGAGAAGCAGCAGCTGGATATCAAAGAGAAGCAGCTTGATTTCAGAGGGATGGCTTGATGGCAGGACCTCGGAGAATTCAGCCAGGGACAGCCAAACTCCAGGGGAAGACCATCTTTCCACTCCATCCCCTTTCCAGCTCCCCATTCTGCTGAGAGCCACTTCCACTGCTCAGTAAAATCCTCCACATTCACCACACTTCAATTCGTTCATGCCACACTGATTACTCTTGGACGCAGGACAAGGACCCGGGTGTGAGTGCAAAAGGCTGTCACACTGACCCTCCATTGAGCTGTTTAACACTTAAGCCATCCATAAATGACAAAACTAAAAGAGCACACTATAACACACACACCCCTGGGGTTCTGGGGGTCACAGGCAACCTCTAGACGCTGCCACAGGCCCGCACAGAGTTCTGCTCCTGCTGGTTGCCTAGAAGCACTCATCCTGCAACTGCTCACCTGCACGCTCCCCCTCTTGCAAGGGGTTGAGAGCAGTTTGCTGACTAAATGAGCCAATCCCTTCACAAGTCATGGGAAGGGGTCAGGGAACTATCCTGTTTCAATGTGATTCTGAAACACAATCAGTTCGTTTACTTGAATTTGTAAATAGCAACTTTACACCATCTCTTCCAACTCTGACAGTTTTGGAATTGATGAAATAGGTTATCCTTCATCATTTCTGAAGATATAGTATATACTGCATTCTTAAGAGGTACCTCCCATTTAAATAATTAGGGGAGGCTGGGCGCAGTGGCTCACGCCTGTAATCCTAGCCCTTTGGGAGGCTGAGGCAGGCAGATCACGAGGTCAAGAGATCGAGACCATCCTGGCCAACATGGTGAAACCCTGTCTCTACTAAAAAATACCAAAAATTAGCCAGGCACAGTGGCAGGCGCCTGTAGTCCTAGCTACTCAGGAGTCTGAGGCAGGAGAAAGGCATGAACCCAGGAGGTAGAGCTTGCAGTGAGCCAAGACTGTGCCATTGCACTCCAGCCTGGGCCACAGAGCGAGACTCTGTCTCAAAAAAAAAAAAAAATCTATTTATTTACATATTCATTCATTCATTCATTTTAGCTCTAGGGAAAAAAAAATGCTTGGCTGGGCATGGAGGCTCATGCCTGTAATCCCAGCACTTTGGGAGGCTGAGGCGGGTAGATCATTTGAGGTTAGGAGTTTGAGACCAGCCTGCCCAAAATAGTGAAACCCTGTCTCTACTAAAAATACAAAAATTAGCCAGATGTGGTGGTGCACACCTGTAGTCCCAGCTACTCGGGAGGCTGAGGCAGGAGAATTGCTTGAACCCAGGAGGCAAAGGTTGCAGTGAGCCAAGATCACACCACTGCACTCCAGCCTGGTGACAGAGTGAGACTCCACAAAAAAAAAAAAAAAAGGAATTAGGGGAAAGGGGATTGGGGCCAAGGGATGAAAAAACCAGTGAAATGAAATTTAACTAAATTCTTAACAGAAAACTTTAATTGTGCCCCTTTTTGTTCTTATTTCCTTAACAACAGATCCAGTTAACAAATATGTACTATGCACCTACTACGTGCACTGGAGATTAAATGGTGAATGCACAAGATAGTTCCTGCCCTCATGGAGTTTACAGTCTAATATATTCCAGAAAATTTTCATTTCCTCATTTCACTTTTTTATTCTAACAAATCTCTGGACAATAATTAAATGTCTTCTTTCTGTTTTCAGGAAGAATAAAAACTATCACATTAGTTCTCTTTCAAGCTTCTTTTTGCAGAGTAGATGCATAAATCCAGACAGGATGACTTTGAAATAAGAAAAGCACACTGCTTCCTTAGGAGGTAAGAACCTGCAAACTTTCCCATCCATCTAAATTAAGATCTCCACCACTTATTGAACTGAACACTAATTGACATAAGCGAAGACTGAGGTTTTCCTTGGGAATTGAAAGATGTTATTTATTGAATCAATTATGTTCACAGGGTGTCAGTTGATTTTTCTTTCCCTTTTTCCCCCCTTTCTTATACCACTTTAGTCTTTTTAAGTAGAACAGTTAGAAATGGAACATGGAGAATGGGGGCAGGGAGAGAGAGGCCAATAAAATGAATAAAAGAGAAAAAAACACCTAACAGGGAAGCTAAACCATGATTTAGTACCTCTCTTTGGTAAAGAAGGACCAATCAATAGAGTTCTTTCAAATAAAGTTCCAACGCTTAAATCTCAACCCCCAGGATATCAGGCTTAAAGGGGCTAAATTTACACCACTTATCACACAATGATGCCTGAAATGCAGAACAAACATTAAGTGGATCTACCTTTATAGATAAGGCTTAAAAGCTTTTTGGACTGACAAACCATAAACCAGCTTGATTTTATTATTTCTTTCCCCTCTGAGATTTTTTTTCTCTATTACAAGGCTATCTTTCTCTATTTGCCAATGTACAGATAAGTGAGCTATCTCGCAGGTTCATTTCCCTAATACCAGAGCTGTGCTGGCCAAATGTATCCCCACAAAGGAGACTCAGAGTCTTTCAGATTCAAAACACTTCATGAATTCTCCACTCTAAGAGTCTCTGAGAAATAGCTGATTATTAGTAAAAACACAAAACTTGTCTTAAGAGGAGCAGGAATAAGTTGAAACTAAAGGTGGCTAAATTCCAACAGTATATTTATTTTGTTATAAAACTGATCCGTCCTTGAGAAGCTCTGATTTATGTAGGAGGCTTGGAAGAGAGTAATATTAGACCGAATAAAAATTTTCTAAAGTAGTTCTCAAAAGGTACATCCACAGGGAGCTCTTAACAAAAGAGAATTGCTCACTTAATTATCAGTGATAAAAGATTGGTGCTAAAGACCCTCACTGGAAATAATGCTTTCTTGTGGGTCATGTCTTTGGAGTAAACACCATGAACTGATGCTCCCACTGTGTGTAAGGAAGGGCAGGGAAGCTATGTGGAACAGGGATGCAGATAAGACAAGATGCCTCTACACAAGGGGCCATTGGCCTCTTCAGAGGAATTAAAAATAACTGAAAGACAGACAGCCTCTGAGAAACACTATGACTTTTAAAAGAAAATAGTACAGTAATGTGCTGCTTGATGATGTTTCAGTCAATGACAGATAATATATATGATGGTGGTCCCACAGGACTGTACAGGAGCTGAAAACATCCTATCACCTGATGACTTTGTAGCTGTCATAGCATCATAGCCCAACACATTCCTCATGTATTTGTGGTGGCGTTGGTGTAAACAAACCTACTGCACTGCCAGTTGTATAAAAGTATAGCACATACAATTATAATATAATAATACTTGATAATGATGATAAATGACTATACTACTGGTTTATATATTTATTATGTTGTACTTTTTATCATTTTAGAATGTACTTCTTATGAAAAAAAATTAACTATAGGGCCAGTCATAGCGGCACTTTGGGAGAGACTGAGGTGGGAGGATTGCTTAAGGTCAGGAGTTCGAGACCAGCCTTGGAAACATACTAAGCCCCTTTCTCTACAAAAAAAAAAAAAAAAATTAATTAGCCAGGTGCAGTGATATGAGCCTGTAGTCTTACCTACTTAGGGTCACTTGAGTTCAAGAGTTTGAGGCTGCAGTGAACTATGATTATGCCACTGTACTACAGCCTGGGCAACAAAGTGAGAGACCCTGTCTCTGAAAAAAAGTTAACTGTAAAACAGCTTCAGGCAGGTCGTTCAGGAGGTATTCCAGAAGAAGACATTGTTATCACAGCAGATGACAGCTCCATGTTACTGCCCCTGAAGACTTTCCAATGGGACAAGATGTGAAGGTGAAAGACAATGAAATTGATGATACTGATTCTGTGTAGGCCTAGGCTAATGCGTGAATTTGTGCCTTTGCTTTTAACAAAAAAAGTTTAAAAAGTAAAAATTAAAATTAAAAATTTTAAAAATAGAAAAAGCTTCTAGAATAAGGATATAAAGAAAAAATACTTTTGCATACCTGTACAATGTGTTCGCGTTTTAAGCCAAGGGTTATAACAAAATAGTCAAAAAGTTAAAATTCAAAATTTTATAGAGTAAAAAATGTTAAAGCAAGCTAAGGTTATTTTGTTATTGAAGAAACAAAAGTATTTGTTTATAAATGTAGTGTAGCCTAAGTGCAAAGGGTTTATAAATCTGCAGTAATGCACAGTAATGTCCACTAATATCCTTTGCCTTCCTACTCACCACTTACTGACTTGCCCACCCAGAGCAACTTCCAATCCTGTAAGCTTCATTCACACTAAGTATCCTATACAGATGTACCCTTTTACCCTTTTTCTTAAATCTTTTATACCATATGTTTACTGTACCGTTTCCTATATTTAGCTATGTTTGGATACACAAATAGTTATCATTGTGTTATAATTACCTACAGTACTCAGTACAGTGAGTACAGATTTATAGCCTAGGAGCAATTGGCTGTACCATATAGCCTGGGTATGTTGTACAACTGGCTGTACCATATAGCCTGGGTATGTTGTAGGCTCTACCATCTAGGTTTGTGGAAGTACACTCTATAAGGTTTGTAGGTTTGTAAAATGACAAAATCATCTAATAATACATTTCTCAGAATGTATCCCTGTTGCTAAGTGACTGTATAATGGAAGAAAGGAAGTGGAAACTAATATTGCAGGAAGGAAGGACTTGCAGAAGCCACCTGAAGAAGAGTGATTTGAGTAAGACCCAAAGTCTAGTCATGAGTGTGACACACAGAGATAAAGGGAAAGACCAAGCAGAAGGAGGCTTAAGAAAACGGATGGGAGTGGCCGTGTGCGGTGGCTCACGCCTGTAATTCCAGCACTTTGGGAGGCTGAGGCAGGCAGATCACCTGAGGTCGGGAGTTCAACACCAGCCTGACCAACATGGAGAAACTCCATCTCTACTAAAAATACAAAATTAGCCGGGCGTGGTGATGCATGCCTGTAATCCCAGCTACTTGGGAGGTTGAGGCAGGAGAATTGCTTGAACCTGGGAGGCGAAGATTGCAGTGATCACACCACTGCACTCCAGCCTGGGCAACAAGAGCAAGACTCCATCTCAAAAAAAAAAAAGAAAAAGAAAATGGATGGGAGTGGGAACTGCATGGAAGGGAGGAAGAGAGGAAGGGAGGAAAGGAGGAAGGGATCTGCATCCAGTTTTCTCATCAAAAGGTAAGAGAAATATTGCATGAAATTTCTCCACGAAGAGATCTTCTACCACTATAAAGCAACTTTTATGCAACTTTTAATCTGATGCTGTCTAATTCTTTTAGACATAGAACTTTATCTAGAAAGTAGAATAACACCTAATAATAATCTAAAATAAACAGCTAAAATTCATTGGCACATACTGTGTGCCAAGCACTTTGCCTGCAATCACTTATTTTACCCTCCCATCTCCTTTTTATTTATTTATTTTTTTGATGAGACCAAGGCTCAGAGAAATTAAACAACCTGTCCAAAATCACACAGTAACTAAACCTCAATTTGACAGGAGGCAATCCGGCTCAAGAATCCAGGATCCTGAATCTTACTACACTGTAGGGATGGGAAGTTTAAATGAGAATGCAAAAGTGAAAACCCCACTACACTGCTGGAACTAGTCTGTATTGTGTTGCTGTAACAGAATACTATAGGCTGAGTGATTTGTAAACAAAAAAAAAAGTTTATTTGGCTTATGGTGCTGGAGGCTGGGAAGTCTAAGATCGAGGGAGTGTATCTGGCGAGGGCCTTCTTGCTGTGTTGTAACATGGCAGAAGGCACCACTTGGCAAGAGAGCAGGTACAAGAAACCAAGAGATTGAACTCACAGTTTCAAGTCCCTTTATAATCGGCATGAATCCATTCAAAGGGGTGGAGCCCTCACTAGCTAAACACTCATTAGGTCACCTCCAACACTGTTGCACCAAGGATTAAGTTTCCAACACATTCTTTGGGGGGACACATTCAAACCATAGCAGGTATATAGCAAGAGGTTTTTTTCCTTTCTTTATTGGCTGTATTCAAAGAACCTAATAAGTAAATCAGGTATTTTAATCCTGCTCCCAAACAAAATAACATGAATCTTAATATATGAATCAATATCTAACCCCATCTACAAACTGTTTTAAAGACAATGTTTTTCGATTAGAAATAGCCTGATAAAATGTATGGCTTCAATATAATTTTCTCATAGTAGCTAATAAACTCTTGAGTAAGATTCATTTTTATTTTTATAAGTAACCCAAAATCTTTAAGTATAACTGTAGAACATTAAACTGATACAATAATTCAGATGTCTTTTCTTCACATTATAAAGCTTTCTCTCTCCTTAAAGAGAATATTTAATTCTCACAATTTATAATGGAAAAGAATATATCCCCAAATAATAAAGTCTAAAAATTGGAAAGTGACCTTATATTTTCTAGTCCAGATAGGAAACTCTAAGCAAAGAATCAAAACTGGTCTATCTGATTTAAAGAGATTTCCTGCAATCAAATATCGGAACAAAAGATCGATTACTAAATCATTTCCATGTTGCTGATTTTCAAATAAACCCTAACCTAACATGAAGATTTAAGTCACTGGTGTTTTTCTACTTTACACAGTTACTTCCACCACCTTCCAATGTGACTCAATTAATCTATTTTCATTTTGAATTTTAAAAAAATTGACCTGTATATAATTTGATTTTTCCTCACTTGTACTGCACGCAAAATATGGCCTCTCCCCCAGTGCCATGCCCATCTGTGACATTTATAACAGTTGATCATCTGTTACCTGCTGGAAACCTCCATTCATGGGAAGCATACTGTTCCTTAGTCCATCTGTGCTTAATTACGAGACAGTGCTTCCTCACATTGAAGAGTAAGAAACTGTTTTAGTAGCTGGCACCAGAGCATTCCAGCACCAACTCCTATACTCTCAACTGTGCCAAAGTAAAAAGCAACAAGGTTCCTATTATTTGCCTTTTATCAGCCATTTTTTCACTGTTCATCAGACTTAAGCTCAGTCATAATTTTCCCTTTTACTTCCCTATTCTGAGGTAAAGTGGTTAGCAGCATGCTTGTACATTTTATCAACAAATTGTCTTTATCAGACTAAACGAATCCAACTGATGCTAAGCTGCCCAGATAATTCTGCTTTTATTTTGTATCTTTACCCTTCTCCTTCCCCACAGGTTCATGCAATTCTGTGACTTCTGCAAGTCAGTGATCTTCTTTACAGAAAAGGTTGGTCTACTGTATCTTTAATTCAGGTGTTTCCTTTCAACAAAACAATTTTTCAAAGCCATATTTCAGTCAAAAACTGATCTCACCAAACCTCAATATTTAATCTAATGATAATTTATTATGGGCTTACTGTATGCTGAGACTTTACCTACATTATCTCATTTAACCGTCTCAATAATCTTGTGAGGTAAGACAGTTCTGCTGTCACCATTTCCAGGTAAGAAAACTCAGCCTCAGAGAGGTAAATGACTTGTTGAACAAGTCATGTAGCTAGCAAGTGGCAGACCTAGGATTTAAATCTGGATTTCTCCACCTCATTCCACAATGAGTGCTTACTTACCTCACTGAATGTGTTTCTGTGCCTGAAAATGGGTGGAGGGAAGAGAGTAAGTACACTTCCCTGCAGGATCACCCCCGAAGATTAAATGAGGCAACATATAAAGCTACTGGTACACAACAGACTTTTGTTAACCATTACCTCCCATTCTTCCTGTGTCCTAAAAAGTAGCTACTGATTTCTATATGGACTCTATCTGACTAGGGGCCCCTTATAATGGGACTCCCACAGTGCGGCACCTCCCCACATTCAGCTAGAGGCTGGTGACCTATAGGAAATACCAGCAGGGGCTCACCTCACGCTTGTTCACATTTTCCTTGCCCTTCACATCACCTCTAAGAGTCACTAACACTTCTGTTTCACACTACTAGGCCCAGCAGGGTAAACCAGGTTTCCTCAGGTCATAGTGGTCATCAGAGACAGAACTAGAATCCAGTTCCAGGGAAAGAACTAATTAGCAAGCAGGTTAAGGCCTCTATCTACGAGTCTGCGCTGAGCACATTATATGCCTTCACCCTCACATCCCACCTACAAGTCAGTTACATAAGAAAAATGGAGTTCAGTTAGGTTAAAAAAGGTAACCAAAGACACTCAATTAATAAGTGACAAAATCAGGCCAGGTGCAGTGGCTGATGCCTATAAACCCAGCACGTTGGGGGCTAAGGTGGGTGCATCACTTGAGGTCAGGAGTTTGAGACCAGCCTGGCCAACATGGTGAAACTCTATCTCCACAAAAAATACAACACTTAGCCGGGCATGGTGATGTGCACCTGTGGCCCCAGTTAGTCAGGAGGCTGAGGTTGGAGAATCACTTGAACCTGGGAGGTGGAGGTTGCAGTGAGCCGAAATCAAGCCACTGCACTCCAGCCTGAGCAACAGAATGACGCTCCATCTCAAACAACAACAACAACAACAACAACAAAAAGTAGCATAATCCAGCTTCACACCCTGATTTTTGTGACTCTGAGTCTTCTGCATACTATCTCCTTGAAAAGGTGTGTTTATAGGGTTTTCTCAAATTACCAAAAAAATGACATGTCAGCTTAGGCACATTCCTTCCTACAATCGAAAAATCATTTCCATCTATATCTGTGTGGTTTTAATTTTATTAATATAGAAGAGGCAGTGGACAAACAGTTCTTGAAATTACCGTAAGAAAAAAAGCACCTCCCAATGTATCCAAGTGAATTTTTTTTTCTGCTGACACTAAGTGAAGCTCCCCTGTGCACTCGGGAGAAGCCAGAAGAAAAACATTCCACAGGGAAGCATTTCCGGTTTAACACAATATTTGCCTATTAGAATTCCATTGTGTAATGCCAACATGGAGGGCCCTTCACTTCCTACTAAAAGCCTTTCAGTACTGAATATGGTCATCATTTCTTGGGGACAAAACCCGCAGTGGGTGAATGAAGTACAAGGTTAGCCAGAGTGCTGTCATTAACAAGAGCAACATAAATATGATAGCTTGACTTCACTCCTCATCCTTTGCATTACCTGTGGAGTGAAGGAACAGCAAGTCCATGGCAAGTTTAGGAAGTGACATTTGTGTTTTAATTCCACACATTTAACACTACAAATTTTAAAAAGTAATCAGAAAAAAAAGCTACATACAGGAAAGCTACTAAATGATTAAAAAATAAAATCTCTATAAGCAGATAATAGCCTAAAAATAAACCATCTGCTGTTTTTAAGTCAACTATTTGCAAAGAAAAAAAGTGTCTGCAGTGCTTATAAATAGTCACCCCTTATCTGTAGTTTTGTTTTCCACAGTTTCAGTTACCCACAGTCAACTGTGGTCCGAAAATATTAAGTGGAAGCTTCCAGAAATAAAAAATTCATAAGTTTTTAAGTGCATGACATTCTGAGAAGTGTGATGAAATCTTCTGTCCTGGCATATGAATAATTTCTTTGTCTAGCATATCCACACTGTAGACACTACTGGCCTATTAGTCACTCTGTAGCCCTCTCAGCTATCAGATCAACCGTTGCAGTATCACTGTGTCTGTGTTCAAGTAACCCTTATTTTACTTCAAAAGGGCCCCAAAGTGCAAACGTAGTGATGCTGGCAATTCAGATATGTTGAAGAGAAGCCACAACGTGTTTCCTGTAAGTGAAAAGGTGAAAGTCCTCAAATGAAGAAAGAAATTTAAAAAATCATATGCTGAGGTTGCTAAGATCTATGGTAAGAACAAGTCTTCCATCCATGAAACTGTGAAGAAGGAAAAAGAAATTTGTACATAGTGTATGTAGAGTTTCGTACTATCCACGGTTTCAGGCATCCACTGGGGGTCTTGGAACATATCCATCAAAGGTAAGAGGGACTACTGTATATACAAAGGCTCTTTAAAGCTCCCAAACCCTGTAATAAACTGGTAAGGAGGAGGAGACACTGAAGAAATAGATGTAATAATGTTGATATGTCTTAAAAGTTGCTCTACGATTTCAGTTGCTAACTAAGTGGGGAGTGTTCTTGGTTAATCCCTAGGATATTCTTTGTATGATTTGGTTGAGATATCCCTGCATGGATTAATATCTCCCACATGGATGATGTTCCAAATCTACCATCGATCTTTAATGTCAAACAATCTAATAAAATTCTTCCTTTCAATAAAAAAATTAAGGCTTGTATTTTTTAAAAATTCACAAATCCTTCAGTTAGTCAACTGCAAGGGTGGGATTGCTTTAAAAAAACCAAGTGCTGTAAGCAATTCTGGCTCTTGTTTGGAGACTGATGCAAAATTCCCAAGACTGAGGGACAGCTCTGATTCACATCTTATATGGAATTTGGCCAACAAATTCAGGTTCTCGAGAAAATAGTTTGTTACAGTGGATGAAGTAAAGAAGTGAGCTGCTGGAAAAGTAAAATTAGGGGGAATTTCCTTTATTGTTTTAAAGATGGGGTCTCACACTCTATCACCCAGGCTGGAGTGCAGCAGTGCAATCACAGCTCACAGAAGCCTTGAACTCCTGGGCTCAAGCAATCCTCCCACCTCAGCCTCTTGAGTAGGTGGGATTACAGGCATGCATGAGCCATGGCACCTAGCATGAGAGGAAATTTTCAGTACCTTAAAGTCATGCAGCCTAGTAATTATGTGCTCAGTCTTAGTCCCAGTGTCTAGTTTAAATCTGGATTCTACCACTCACCACCTGTGTGATGTTGGGCAAGTCAACTCACTTCTCTATGCCTCCTCATCTATAAAATGGTAATAATAGTGATGGCAGCAGCTGCTGCAAATGGCACGCCACTGCCATCACTGCTGGCTGCAACAGGGAGGCACGGCCAGGACTGCATGCTCCGTGAAGCTGGCAGGAGCCCCACCTGTCTGGGTGCAGCTACAGCTGCCCAAACTGCAGCTGCAGACCCAGGCCTCCTGCTCCATGGAGCAGGCAGAAACTCTGCCCCCATGGGCACAGCTGCAACCACCCAAAGCATGCTGCAAACCAAGGCATCCCTATACTCTTGGGGGCCAGGAGGCGGGAAGGGCCCCCGTGCATTCGCAGGCTTGGAAGTGCCTGTCCCTGCTGCTTGGCTTATCTCAGCTGTCAGGACCTGCTCCAATCTCAGAGCAACATCACGGCCGAACCTGAACACCACGAATGGCAGCAGGAGGCAGACAGGTTCCTGGACGGAAGGGAGCAGGTCCCCGATGAAGCCCCATCTTCAGGCCAGGGAGGGTCTGAAGGCTGGGGGCGGGGTTGTCAGTTCCACCAGAGTGGGAATTTGTGGGCCTTTTCTGGGCCTGCCTGTGGCCACCCATGGACCAACCAGTGCACACTTTCTCCCCTCTGAGGCCCATAAAAGACCCAGGCTCAATCAGAGCTGAGCAGATGTTGGGACAACCAGCCATAGAGAAGAGCTACCCACTCCAGGGCCTCCTCTCTGCTGAGAGATGTAGAAATAGGAGTATCAGCTGCAGAGGGGAGAAACCCACTCCAGAGCCTCCTCTCTGCTGAGAGCTACAGGGACGACTGGACGATCTGCCTGCAGAGAGGAGCTTCCCACTCCAGGGTCTCCACTCTGCTAGGGACTGAACACTCTATGGGACACCCTGGCTGTGGAAAGGGGCTACACACTGTGAGTTCCCTCTAAGCCGTTCTATCACTCAGTAAAGCTCCTTTTTGACTTACTCACCCTCCACTTGTCTGTGTATCTCATTCTCCCTGATCACAGAACAAGAACTCAGTACCCACCAAGCTAAAACAGTTATAACACAAACAGTGCCAACCGGGGAAGCTGCTTGTGCCTGGCCCAGCCACAGCTTTGCAGAGAACTGGCACCCATGCCAGCACCTAGAACTGCCTGCCCCATGGCAGCAGCTGGTGTGTCCAACTGCTTAGTGGCTGTACTCCACGCCTGCTCACACACCCCTCGCTGCTCCACGCCTGATTCACAGTTTCCCTTGGAGGCGTGGAAGCCAGGCAGTAGTGTGAACTGAGCACAGCCTGCCAGGCCGAGTGGGTGGAATGAGCCCAGCAGGCCCAAGCAAAACTCAGGCAAAGGTATCACCAGCCACACGTTTCCAGCCAGAAAAGTGATACCCCAAAGATCCTGTAACAATAGTACTCACCATAGTGAATTGTATGGTGGATGCTAAGCAAATTGGATGAGGTAATATATGCAACATACTCAGGATGATTGATGCCCGGGGCATAGAAAATACTCAAAAAATATTACCTGTTGCTGTTACTGTTCTGATTACCCCTGTGTCATATAGAAAGCACCTCTGCTTGTAAGAGTGTTGTTAAAAGATAATAGAATGAAAACATAAAGCCTAACCACTTTTGGAAAATAATATTACAATATGTTCATTTGTCCATTAATTCAAGAAATAGTTATTGAGCACTGATGATGTGCTAGGTACTAAGGATAAAGTGGTAAGCCCTAAACAGAAGCCTATCTTTCAGTGAGAGAGAGAAAAAAACACATTCAAAGGATCAAGAAAGTAGTCACATACAGTTAAGAGTGCTTCAGGCAATCTTTTCTAAGGTAATGGTACAAAAATATGAAAGGTTATATGTATAAAGTTGTTTCACATGGTGTCATTTATAATGGTAAAAGTGAAAATAACCTGAATGCTCTATACTAAAGGGTGATATAAATTATTATATAACTATTTAATGAAATATTATATAATTATTAAAATGAATTTGAAGTTTATGTAGTTACTGTGAACAGCATTTATTACAAAATATTACTTGAAAAAGCAAGAAATGAAATTGTACTAACACTGTTTAATTACGACTGTGTTTAAAATTTGCATATGAGACTAGAAGGAAATATGCCAATTTGGGTCAAAATGAAAAGATAACAGTTATCATTTATAAAGTATTTATTGTGTGCCAGAGTATTTTAAGTACTTGTTTATAATATCTCTTTCACTCTCATACTCATAAGATAGACAGTATTATTCATATTTCACCCAGAGAGAGGTTAAGTTCATCCACACTCTATGAGGCAGGGCACTCCGATTTAAATCCACATTGGGTTGATTCCAAAGACAGGCTCATCATAACCACTAAACATTTGTTTATAATGTCATAATGGGAAAAATAAGTTATTGTTTTTAACTATCTTGTATTTTGCTTTTAAAGTAATATTAATAACAACTAGCTTGAGCCCAGGAGTTCGAGACCAGCCTGGGCAACATGGTGAGACCTCGTCTCTTAAGACAACAATGGGGGGCCGGGTGTGCTGACCCACTCCCGTAATCCCAGCACTTTGGGAGGCCGAAGCAGGTGGATCACCTGAGGTCAGGAGTTCGAGACCAGCCTGAGTCACATGGTGAGACCTCGTCTCTTAAAACAACAACAGGGGCCGGGCGCGCTGGCTCACTCCCGTGATCCCAGCACTTTGGGAGGCCAAAACAGGTGGCTCACCTGAGGTCAGGAGTTCAAGACCAGCCCTGGCAACATGGTGAGACCTCGTCTCTTAAGACAACAACGGGGGCTGGGCATGCTGGCTCACTCCCGTAATCCCAGCACTCTGGGAGGCTGAAACAGGTGGATCACCTGAGGTCAGGAGTTCGAGACCAGCCTGGGCAACATGGTGAGACTTCGTCTCTTAAAACAACAATGGGGGCCGGGCATGCTGGCTCACTCCCGTAATCCCAGCACTTTGGGAGGCCGAAGCAAAGGAGTTACTTAACTTTCAAAAAGCCTTCATTTTCCTTTGGAAATTGAGAGACGGTGAGCTGGAATCTAAGGAAAGAAGCTAGCCAAGGAAAAAGGAGTCAAATCCCATACAGCAAATGGAATTCAAAAAAACTGAAAGTGACAAAGAAATGTCACTCCAACAAATCCAGCTTCACTAGACACAATGCTTCCTTTTTCCCTAACAACAGGCAGACACTGCAGCCTCCTCCCCACCACCTTCCTGGGTCACTGCCTGCTGCCCATTATGGGTGGGTACAACCAAAGGGGCCTTTCGGGGAGGATGAAATTTTATCTTAGAGTGGGGAGCCGGGATGAGAAATCACCACAGACAAAGGGAGGGAGAAGGCTCCAGGGAACAGCTGGATACCTCAGAGAGCTCAAGGAGCATTGAAGTAGCATGCTGCAGGGCTTAAGGACACAGCTGTTGCTAAACTAGTAGATGTATCCTTAAATGAAATCACCTTTACAATTCAAGGAGCTCTACCCAGAATTCTGTATTAGTCCCTCAGCTGATATGTCTGAATGACATTTTCCTGGTCTTTTTGTCAACTTAAAAGGTTTAATTTAACACAAAGCCTAGAAAAATCCAAGCCCAAGGTGTAAGTAATGATGCCTTTGATTTACAACAGATGTGTTCCTAGAGGCACTTAGTCCACACAATGTGCAGATGCAGCCCCTATATTTATATTTTTATATATGTATGTATATATATGCTACACACACACACACACACACACACACACACACCCAAATACACAATTTGTTTTGGTATTTCAATGCAGCCTGGCCAGAGCTGTTGCAGCTTTCAATTCTATGCCTGCCTTAGGTTTATACGAGGTACATGAAGATTTATAGTGGCCACAAATTCCTATTTTCTCATTGTCTTTGTCTTTGTCTTTGAATTTAGCACAAACGAGTGAGATAACAGGTTCAGAAAACTAATAGATTGGTTGGAAATCCCAACCAATAGTGGAAGAATAGTGGAGAGAACACAGCTCCCAAATCTCTTTGGAGACATTAGAGGAACTAATGGGTGTGAGAGTAGAGGAACACTAAGAAAGCAGGTATCATATTAAGTGTTTTGAAGATGAGAACATTTTTCCCTATAGTCTAACAAGTATCTACTTCAATGTCATATGTACACCCAGTGCTCATGGAGACAAGTCATGCATTTGTCTTGTCTCCTTCACCTGAACTCTTTGGGACTCTGACCTCCCTGTGAGGGAATCAAAGGGAATGGCGGTTAAAAGGATGGGCTCTGAGGTCAGACCACCTGGATTCAAATTCCAGCTCTGCCACTTACTGGCTGATGACTTTGTGCATGGAATTGAACCTTTGTGCGCCTGTATTTCGTCATCTGTGAAACAGAAAAGTGAGAGTAACCACAGTCTCTCTTCCAGAAGGTAACTGGGAAAACTAAATGCTCATACAACAGTGCAGCACTTGGTTCATGGTAAACACTCAATAATCACAGCTACTATTATATCTAGTCTTCCCCAAAGTTTCCAAAGGCTGTGTTTATAGAAGGCATAGATTAAAAATAAGCCAACATATTTATGTGAATCAAATTATAAAATGAAATTGTAACAACCCTACCACATGCTTACCATGCCTTCTGCTAATTAGCATTTTATAAAATTATGGTTTTTATTTTTAAATATTTTATTGCCATCTCAACCCTTGACTACAAACTTGCTAAATGAATTACCTCTGATGCTCTTGGATCCCTAGTTGGCTTAAACTACTGCATTTTGATGCAGGGTTTAAAGACTACTTGTGAGACAGAAAAATCTTGGTCAGACATTGAAGGAAGGGAGAGAAAAAAATTTTTTTAAGTCATACAATGGCCTAATTGAAAATGACCTGCCCAGTTCAGTCTGATTTTATGGAAAATGTTAGTGAACCTCAGAGCAAGTAATCCAAGCAACACAGCCCTCAGAGAGCCGCCAAGACATGGCCAGAGCCCAGGTCTCCTGACTCCTGGCTGGGTTGACAGGCTCCCTATCACACTGTGTGGAGAGGCACTTTCTCCCATCACTATGCACCAACACATCTGGAGCTCAGGAAACCACTTACTGTCATTTCAGGCAAGAGCTTGACTTCTGATGTTTCATCTAGTTTCATAGAAGGCAGCATCCCAGAATTTCAGCTGGTAAATCAACCAGGAATTCCCAAAAGCTTTACCCACTGAGTAAAGTCTGTTACAACCAGGATGAATTCAAATGAGCCATCAAGGGATTTTGGATTCCCAGGTTTCGCAGTCAAGGTAAAGGGCATTGATTTAAACTCAGCAGAAGGAACAAAAAACTGTATCATTCGCAGAATACTCATTTCCACGAAGCTGTTTTCCCTGCAAAAGCTATGTTTCATCAGATGAAAACTCTAGAGGTAACAGTAGTAGCAGGGCTGATGGGGAGGGAGATGTGTAAGAAGACAGCAGCTACTATGATTTACCTGGTCTAGAAATAAACTGTTAAAAATCAGAATTCTTGGTAATATTCTTAGGACAGCTAATGAATAAATATCAACTAAATCAATCTATCTGAGCACTCAAGGGTGGGATTAAAAAGTATCAACAGAGGTAAATTTGAACTGGGAAATAAACCCTCTGGAACAGGAAAAAAAACATTTCATCAGTTTTTTCATGTGGGTCAAGTAACAAAGAATCTTGAAAGGATCCACATGAACAAGCAGGAAATGTAAGTCTCCAATATACAGTCAGTATACTATCACACCCTGTTCTTCTATCACACTTGTGACTTCTCCTTATTCTTTCCAATGACAGTTTTATTAGCTCTTTTCCTCTATCTCAGAATTATTGAATTTTGAAATGTCCACTGTTTTTAGAGTTGCAACTACCCTTGTATGTAACTTACCCTGAACAGTAAGTTCACAGATAAAGATTTGAGCACCTCAGAGCAATTGGTCCAAGGTAGGATGTATGAAAGGCTTGGAGCGGGGCTGGGGCATGGTGGCTCACACCTGTAATCCCAGCATTTTGAGAGGCTGAGGTGGGCAGATCACTTGAGGCCATAGGTCCGAGACCTGCCTGGCCAATATGACAAAACCTGGTCTTTACTAAAAATACAAAAAATTAGCCAGGCATGGTGGTACCTGCCTGTAGTCTCAGTTACTTGGGAGGCTGAGGCACAAGAATTGTTTGAACCTGAAAGGCGGAGGTTGTGGTGAGCTAAAAAAAGAACAAGAAAAAAAAGAAAAAGAAAAGGAAAAGAAAAGGAAAACAAAATAAAAAGAAAAGGAAAAGAAAAGAAAAAGGAAAAGGAGAAGAAAAGGAAAACAAAAGAAAAGGAAAAGAAAAGAAAAAAGAAAAGAAAAGGAAAGGAAAGGAAAGGAAAGGAAAGGAAAGGAAAGAAAAAAATTAATGGAGGGGAACAAAGATCAAACAACTAGTTAATGGTAGAATCATTAGCTTTCAGTAGCCTTCAAAGCAGATATCAGAAGACAAGATCTTACAATTTGGTTTTCTTCTCAACAATTTTATGAAGTGAGATTAGCCTAATTTCTTAATGATAAATGAAAGTTCTAAGTCCTTCATTCAAGTTATACAGCAAGAATAAGGATGATATCCAGCGCCAAATTTGCAGAATTCTCTTGGGAGAAAATCTGGCAATAAGCATGAAAGGTCTTAGCTCAGAAAGCAACAAGAAATGTGCACAAACATCTATACAGCATTTATATTCAAAAATGTATTCCAATATTACTCATAATAGTGAAGAAAAATAGAAATCAACAACAGCTATTATGCCAATGGAATATTATGCTGGCATCAAAAATCATGTTTTCAAAGAATATGTAATGACACAGAAAAAATGTTTATAATATGTCCACAAATGAAATAGTTGGGCTAAATAATCCCAACTTTGGTTTTAAAAAACAAATGCATATATATACATATGCAAACATGAACAGACATATAAAAAGATCTACATCAAAATGTTAACTGTGAACACACTATTAGAATTATGAATGATTTTATCTTAATTGCACTTTAATTAAAAATTGATAATGAATATTTAATACTTTTATAATTCAAGAAAATGATAAAAATATATCATTTTTAAGAGAAACATCATAAACTTGCCCTGTACCACTGTATATCTAAAACGTTTTATTTAAAAGGCTATTACCTATAAAAATATAGTTCTAGCAGAGAACGTCTCTTAAAGCTAACAATGATTGAGGTTTTACTATGTACCAGGCATGGTTCACATATGTAACCTTACTTAATCCTTTAAAAATCCCATAAAATAGGGTTTATGATCACTTTATTCTAGAGAGAGAAAGTTAAGGGTCAGAGAGAAAAGTGTGGCTTGTGGAAAGTGAGAAAGCCTGATCAATGGCCAAGAAGCTTTTCTCTAAAGTTTCATACTCAATCCCTATGTTAAACATACAGACAAAACTTTGTTTCACACTGAACAATCTTTCTAAAGGCACAGCATACTATGCTTTTAGTTCAGAAGTTGATATTTGGTATATGATTGTTAAGATGTCTATAATTTGCTTTAAAATACTTCAGCACATGATGTATACTAAGATAGTATGAGTGTTAGTTCAAGTTATACACTAGGTACAGCCAGATGCCCTCATGCAGGCCTCACATGCCAGAGGTTGTCTGTGGGCATTTTAATCAGCAAGCTCATGCTCCAGAAACTTCAGTCAGACAGCAAAGGCTTTGATTATTAGCACAAGGAATGTTAAAATTGCAAATTTGCACTGGTAAAAGTAATGGCTTGTTAACTAGCATAATGGATATTAGAAACGGACTGTCATTAACTCAATAAATGGAACTTAAGATATGTGGATCAGCTCAAAATTCTAAACGCGCACCCATCCTTGTGCCATCAGGGTCTAAGTCTCTATCTAGCAAGCCCTTCACCCTCCAACTTTAGGGATGGCACCCACAGTTTATGCCTACATGGTCCCAGGGCCAGCTACTACATCAGAAGATTCTGGTTACCTGATGCTTTCTATAAAATAGCTGAATCCTACCTTTGGAATATTGTCTGCTCTGCCTTCAGTGAGCTGTTCATGCAGTTCATGGTCAGAGCACCCAAAAGGATGAAGACTTAATCAAACTTACAGAACAGGTAAACTATTTTGTGCCTACTTATAAATAAATGACTAATAAATGTCACAATATATGTGTCACAGAAATTTCCATAAACTGTTAATGAGGTTTCAGGGATGCAGCTGACCCTCAGCAACCTCTCATTATCATCAATACCCAGTATGTATCAAAAAGAACTTAACACTTCTGCCTACAACTCAGCATACAGGTTGGATAAGGTCAGTGTGGCAGGCAGCATCTGATGTGGCTCCCAGTGACCTGTGCCTCCTGGTATTTATGCCCCTGTGTAATCTCCTTCTTTTTAGTGTGGGCTGTGACTTTCTTCTAATGAACAGAATACAGAAAATAAAAGGATGTCACTTCAATTAGTTTATTAAAAACTTGATATTTCACCTTGGTAGCAATCTCCTGCTGTCACACGCACTGCCACATTCTGAGATCATCTATACAGA
Source organism: Chlorocebus sabaeus (assembly GCF_047675955.1). Classification (NCBI taxonomy): domain Eukaryota; kingdom Metazoa; phylum Chordata; class Mammalia; order Primates; family Cercopithecidae; genus Chlorocebus; species Chlorocebus sabaeus. Next base: position 36,381,754 of record NC_132926.1, on the reverse strand, counting down.
GGCCCATGTGGCAAGGAACCAAGGGAGGCCCACTGAATCCTACCAGCAACCATGTGAGTTTGGAGATGAAGCTTCCCCATTGAGCCTTCAGATGAGTTTGCAGCCCCAGCTAAAACCTTGATTACAACCTTGTGAAACCCTGAAACAGATCCAACTAAACTGTGCCTAGACTCCTAATCTACAGAAACAGAGGGAATACATATGTGTTGTTTCAAGCTGCAAAGTTGGGGCAATTTGCTACACAGCAATAAATAACTCATACAGTTAGTTTATGAAAATACTGCCACCAAATGTCTCAAGGTTTTTCAAATGCCTACTTGAACTACATTTGTAGTATCTCCACTTTTTTCTTGAGTCCCAGGAAATTATCTCCCACTACTAAAATGGATTTCTATAAGGCTAAAACAACAAGCATACACCCCAAAGAAACAGCATATTCTGATTTCTTTAGCTGTAGCATGTCTAGGCCAGACCTTCCTCAAAGCGATGTTCAAATTGTTTGACTTGCCCGCATTGTTTCAGTGACAAATATTTCACACACTGTTGAATTCAATTTTTCTCTGCTTCAGCCTCCTGATCAACACAATAAGAATAATGATGGAACTAATAATGGGGCCTTGCCAGGAGAGTGGCTGAAATAACAAATTATTTCATCACACAATGAAAGTGTATTTCACAAACTCAAAAAAAAAAAAAAAAAAAACACGTCTATGCGATTGCATAAAGAAAGCTCTGCATTTCCACAGCATTTGTAGTACTCTCTAAAGATTCAGACAAACTGGGCTAAAAAAAGAATGCTTGCATAACAAGACTTTTATCACCCATGTTATCTCCTAAGCCTCCCCAGGGAAGCAAAATGTGGAATTTGTAAGCAAATATGTGGGGGTTCACCAAAACGTTCTTTTGATTTGCGTTTGGAAATTTTTGGTTTGAGATTTTTTGGGAGTGGGGAGTTAGCAATTTTTTCACTTCAATTTGGAGGGGTAGAGATGAAAGCTCCCTAAATAGTATGCCCAAAACAGTAAATGCCACACTGTCTCAACAGGGCAATACTGAAAAGAGGCTACTTTTTTTTTTTTTGACATAGGGTCTCACTGTCACCCAGGCTGAAGTGCAGTGGTGCCATCACAGTTCACTGCAGCCTTTACCTCCTGGCTCAAGCAATCTTCTCACCTCAGCCTCCAGAGCAGCCTAGATTATAGGCACACACCACCATGCCCAGCCGATTGTTTTGGTTTTCTGTAGAGATGAGATCTCCCTATGTTGCCTATGCTGGTCTCAAACTCCTGAGCTCGAGTGATCCTCCCACCTCAGCCTCCCAAAGTGCTGGGATTCTAGGCATAAGCCACCACACCCAGCTATCTTCACTTTCTATGTATAAATTGAACATAATATAGTGCATGAACAAATAATCAGTATATCTATGATCTTAAAATTTCATGGTGAAAAGAGTAATTAGGCGGAAATTGTCTAAAAAGGCTCCTGAAGGGAGTGATAATGAAAAAAGGGTTGAGAAACACTGACCTAAGGAAAGCCCTCCCAAACTGGTGAGCACCTGCAGAGCATCAGTGATGTCTCTGTTTCCTTCTCTTTGGGTCCCTGAGGTCTGAGATCATGACTTGACTCTGGCCTGGTTGTCTTCCAGCTCTGCTTCACACAGTGGTTGGGCCATCAACCAAAGCTGTAGAAATGTGTATGAAGCCTTTCATGTGTCCCAGATTTCTACCAACCACTATTTTCCTTCAGAACTTTATCTTTCTGATCTGCTTTCTGAATGTACTTACTTATCTCAAGGCATATTAAAAGCTAACTACATATTTTAGCATGACTTGAGATAAGCAAATACTTGTCTTCAGCATGTTTTTGGCACTTCCAATATACTATCTTCTGTTGGCCACCATGGGTCAAAATTATCCACCAGCACATGAAATCAAGGCTGAGAGAGACTATGGCACAGTCAAGAGATGAGTGAATGCCTCTCAGACTGAGGAACACACTGTATGGCACACCCACCAGTGCTCACTGGCTGACAGCATATATTCATTCTTCTGTATAGAATTGAGAAAAACTCACAGACACGGTATACCCCATTGCTGTCATGCACACAGATAGACAACTATCTCAAAAGAAGTGGTCTACTCTCGCCACTTCTATTCAATATAATACTGGGAGTTTTGCTAGAGCAATTAGGCAAGAGAAAGAAATAAAAGGCATCCACGTAGAAAGGAGGAAGTAAAACCATCTCTGTTTGCTGACAACATGATTATATATATATATATATATATCTCCGTAGAGACTCCACCAAAAATGGAACTGATAAATGAATTCAGTTAAGTTGCAGGATACAAAAATCAACATATAAAAATCAGTATCATTTCTATACACTAACAAAGACTCTCTGAAAAAAATTTAAAAATCAATCTCATTTACAGTTGTTACCAAAGAAATACTTAGGAATAAATTGAACCAAGGTGGTAAAAGATCTCTACACTGAAAAGCATAAAACATGGACAAAACTGAAGGCACAAACAAATGGAAAGATACCCCATGATCACAGCTTGAAAGAATTAATATTGTTAACTTATCCATAATACCCAAAGCAATCTACAGATTCAATGCAATCTCTATCAATATTCCAACAACATTTTCCACAAAAAATAGAATAAACAATTCTAAAATTCACATGGAACCACAAAAGACCTCAAATAACCAAAGTAATCTTGAGTAAAAAGAACAAAGCTGGAAGCATCACACTACCTCATTTCAAAATACATTACAAACCTATAGTAATCAAAACAGCACAATACTGGCATAAAAACAGACACAATGAATAATGGAACAGATTAGAGAGCCCAGAAATGAACCAGAGCATTTACAGTCAATTGATTTTCACGGAAGATGCCAAGAACGCACAACGGGAAAGAAACAGTCTCTTCAATAAATGGTGCTGGGAAAACTGAATATCTACATAGAATAATAAAATTGGACCTGTATCTCACACCATATACAAAAATCAACTCAAAATGAACTAAAGACTTAAACATAAGAACTGAAACTATATAATTACTAGAAGGAAACATAAGGGAAAAAATCAATGACATTGGTCTAGGCAACGATTTTTTGGATTTCACCCCAAAAGCACAGGGAACAAAAGCAAAAACAGACAAATAAGATTGCATCAAACTAAATAGCTTATGCACAGCAAAGGAAACAATTAATGGAGTGAAGAGACAACCTGAAAATTGGAAGAAAATATCTACAAATCATACATCTGATAAGGGGTTAATATCCAAAATATACAAGAGATTCAAACAACTCAATAGCAAGGAAACAAATAATCCAATTTAAAAATGGGCAAAGAACCAGATAGTTATTTCCCACAAGAAAACATACAGATGGCCACCAACAGGTATATGAGAAAAAGAATGCTCAACAGCGCCAATCATTAGAGAAATGTAAATTAAAACCAAAATCAGATATCACCTCATACTTGTTACAATGGCTGATATAAAAAAGATAAAAGATAAAAAGTGTTGGCAAGAATTGGAGAAAAGGATGCCCTTGTACACTGTTGGTGGAAATGTAAATTACCCATTATGGAAAACTATATGAAAGTTCCTCAAAAAACACAAAATAGAACTACCATATGATCCAGCAATCCCACTTCTGGGTATTTATCTAAAGAATTTGGAATCAGTATGTCAAAGAGACAGCTGCACCTCATGTTCACTGCAGCATTAGTCACAATAGCCAAGATATGGAATCAACCTAAGTGTTCAACAATGGATGAATGCACAAAGAAAATGTGGTATATGTACACAGTGGAGTACTAGTCAGCCTTAAAAAGAAGCAAGTTCTGTCATTTGTGACAACATGGATAAACCTGGAGAATATTATGTTAAGTGAAATAAGGCACAGAAGGACAAATACCTCATATGTAAAATCTAAAAAAGTTTAACTCATAGAAGTAGAGAGTAGAATGGTGGTTATCAGAGGCTGGGGGAGGTGAGAGAGAATGAGGAGATGTTGGCCAAAAGGCATAAAGTTTCAGTTAGACAGGAGGAATAAGTTTTTGAGATCTATTGTATAGCATGTTGACTACAGTTAATAAGCATATATTGTAAATTTCAAAATTGCTAAGAGTAAACTCCAAATGATCTCACCACAAAAAATGTTAAATATGTGAGCTGATGGATATTTTAGTAAGCTTGAATTAATCATTCCACATTGTGTGTGTGTGTGTGTGTATCTCAAAATGCCACATTGTATCCCATAAATATATACAATTATAATTTGTCAATTAAAAACAAAAAATTAACTTAAAAAATTTTAAAAACCTTTAAATGGGTCCTCAAAATATTAAACATATAATTAATTCAGCAATTTCACTTCTGGGTCTATATATATATATATATATATATATATATATGTATCTCCAAAAGAATTGAAAGCAGGGACTCAAGCAGAAACACCCATGTTTATAGTAGTATTATTCACAATAGCCAAAAGGCAGAAGCAACCCAAGAATCCACCAGTGGATTATGTCTGCTTTCACACTGCTAATAAAGACATACCTGAGACTGGGTAATTTATAAAGAAAAGAGGTTTAATTGACTCACAGTTCCACATGGCTAGGGAGGCCTCACAACCATGGCAGAAGGTGAATGAGGAGCAAGTCATGTCTTACATGGCGGCGAGCAAGAGAGCTTGTGAAGGGGAACTCCCATTTATAAAACCATCAGACCTCACGAGACGTATTCACCACCATGAGAACAGTATGGGGGAAACAGCCCCCATGTTTCAATTATCTCCACCTGGTCCCCGCACTTGACACATGGGGATTATTACAATTCAAGGTAAGATTTGGGTGGGAACATATAGCCAGACCATATCAGATGACTAGACAAACAAAATGTGATATATACAAACAATGAAATATTAGCCTTAAAAAGAAAGGTAATTCTGACACATGCTACAATACAGAGGAACGTTGAAAACATATGCTAAGTAAAATAACACCAGTCACAAAAAGACAAACACTGTATTAGTCCACTTATATGACATAACTAAACTAGCCAAGTTCATAGAGACAAAAAGTAGAATGGTGCTTGTCAGGGGCTAGGAGGTGAATGGGATGGGAAGTGATTGTTTAACAGCTAAGGAGCTCCTGTTTGGGAAGAGGAACAAAGTTCTGGAGACAGATGATGGTGACGGCTGCATCGCCATCACATTAAGTACATGTGAATGTACTTAATGCCACTGAACTGTACACTTAAAAATTGTTAAAATGGTAAATTTTTTGCTATGTATATTTTGCCACAATGAAAAACAAACTTTTAATATTATTTTTTAATACAAAAATATTTTCATAAATCTGCAGTATATAGAAAAGCAGAAAAGAGGATATGTCATTACAATAAAATCGGGAGAAATGTCAGCTAACATACTCTCAACCTGCATGGCACTGTTGAGAGTGTCGAGCTGCATGGAGTTCAGGCCAGCTGTAGTGTGGATGACAGATGCTGGGGCCTCCAAACAGAAGGGAAGACATTCACTTGCCCCTCAAAGGCCGTTTCAAGTAGCATGGCCCCATTCCTCTGGCCCATTCCAAGATCCTCTCTTGTAACTGAGCTCCCTACGCTTGCATTCCTCCGTCGTTACTGTGCATCATATCGCCTCACTCTGGTTGTATCAAGAACACACAGCTTGCCCCACGCAGGTAGCTTAAGTGCATTGATCATGGATGCAGCTCTGTGCTGCAGAGATCAAGAGCACTTTAGGGTCAGACAGGCTTGGGTTCAAATCTCAGGCTCACCACTTACTAATCCTGTGACCTTGAGAAAACTGCTTTGCCATTTGGGACCTCAGTTTCCCTATGCATAAAATGAAAATAACAATTCCTATCTCATTATGTTGTCCAGAAAATCAGATAAGGTAATGTATGCCAAGGACAGTGCTTGGCATCTACTAAGCTCTTATAAGCACTAGCTGTTATTTTAATATGCTTCTCAGCAGTGATCACAGTGCTGGCACTGAACACCAAGCAAGGCTCGATAAATTGTCTGCATCAGCAGATGTTTATTCATTGTCTGTCCTGCTTTCTGCCCTGAGCTAGATGTCCCAGAAGTAAAGCTGCTTAAGGCACAATCTCTATCTTATGAATTACATCTTAATTCTTACTTGTGTCTCCAGCATTCTACCCAATGCCTGGCACATAGGTGACACTCAAAAAGTGCTGGTAGAGTTAAACTTAAAATCTAGTTGTCTAGCCTATATGTGTTTACATGAATTTGAGGGGGATAAAAAATATATAACCACAAAAAGAAAATACGTTAAAGAAGTATGTGGCAGTGAGTTTTAATTCTTGAAAACTAAAACATATTTTGTATATTTGTGCTGTGTTTACCAACTTACAGAAAGCTATCAAACTTAGTTTCACATGTATCTGTGGGAACACATTAAAATCCCCATTTTGCAGATAATTAAGCTGACAATAGGGAGGGCCAGAGTGATTTGTGCTGAGTCACAAAGGTGAGGAGAGCGAGTCCAGAGGGCTGTAAGTTCAGAACCACTTCTGTTTCAAGGATACATCTGTCAACTTGACTGCCAAAGGGAAATCCCAGTTCTCCTTGCCCACAGATTTCCACTCCAGGAGGAAGTAGGGGTCTGACAGGTGTGTGAAAAGTCAGCATTTGTGACACAAAGGCTTCCAAATTCCACGTTACCTCCCTTTAAGAGTGGTGAAGGGAGAAAAAAGCAATTGAGCCAGTCCTCAGAGGCACAGAATACATATGACCTCAGCTTGGGGATCCATAGCTAAAGCCAGCTTTTAATTTACAAACATAAAAATATAAAGTTTGTGAGTACCTAGTTTTGATTTTTCTGGAAAAAATAGATATTAGATCCCATCATTACCACTACTCAACAGACTCGGGGATAAGTCCTAAAGTGAAAATAAAGTCATCTAAAACACTCTTACAGTGACTTCCACAGAAACCATTTATGCAGGCTCAGCTGTGAGGGTTTATCAGGAAGTCAGGCTGATACTGGAAAACATGACCACTTGGATAAAAGAAAAAAGACACTTAAGCATAAATGGCTCCTAAAATCAAAAAGCTAATTAAACGTGGGCTCTTCAAAAAGAAAAAGTAAGTCAGAAAAGGCAAAAGCTAGCAGGAAAAATACATTCTTACTTCTGAGCATAACAAATGAGAATAAAAAGGAATCACTTTAAGAAGTTGAAGTCACCTAATTATTTCCAGATAATATTCATCAGAAACCAACTGTGAACCTCCCTGGGCATTTCCTTTCTACTCATTCCCACACGAATGGGTGGAATTCTGTTCAAGGTACTACAGGTTGGGAGGAGGGAATAAGAATTAAGGTGAATAAAACCACCTCTCTGCCATCAAGGAACATAGAATCAAATGTTGGCTCATGCTAGAAATGTTGGGGAGTATATATCCACCCCACAACCCCTTCCCCTGAGAAGTGGCCCCTAACCCTGGTCCATGTGGTCATGGCAGAGGATGAGCCATAACTGGACAACCTGACTTCCATCTTCCTGGTGGTGCCTGAGCTATGGGAGGCCAATGAGAGTCCCTCCCAAAGAATTAATAAAGAAAAGAAATAAGCTGTTTTATTATTAGTGAGAATTCTATTAATATATAATATGTATGCTTGACTGTGGAGGCCCATGTCCCATTATATTGTCTGGGGAGCAGAGAAAACCAGACTACACAAAAAGAGTGGAATAAAACAGACACATAGTCTTACAGACAAGAGCTGAAGAAGGAATGCCACTTGGGTTCCTGGCAGTGTTCAGTTCCCAGTGAAGACCTTTCTGAAGCCTGCCAGCCTCACCACCCTTGTACACTTAGAATGAGCTAACCTGAAGTGGTTTCTGTTGCTTGCAACCAAATAGACCTAATAAATCCAAAGGGAGTAACCACAACACAAATTCATCTAATGAACAAAAGTATAAGTGAAGTTTGCGATGCTAGGTAGGCAAGGATTTCACCTCATTCATCTGAGGGCTGCATAGTAAAGTGGCAAGAGGGAACTCTTCTTGACAAAAGACGTGGATTTGAGTCCAGACTCCACGCTTTGCTAGTTCTGTGACCTTGAAGAAACACATTTAGCCCACACTTAACGCAGTGCCTAGTGCAAAGCAGGTGCTCAATATATATTTGTAAGAGGAAGTAAGCAGGGAAAGCAGTTACCACATATCGGGTATGCTTATCTTTCAAGTCATTTCTCATTAATAAAATGGGGGAAAAAATTTCACTCTATGTATCTCAGAGGATCAGAATGTACATAACCACTGTGCAATTAAAAGTCATTATTAGGTTCATCAGATTAACTGATGCATCAAATACAGACCCACTTTAGTTAATGAAATAATATTTATCTGAAGTAGGGGTTAGCTATACCCTGCAAGCCAAATCCAGCCCACTACCTGTTTTTATATGGCCTACAAGAATGGTTTTTATAAATGAACATTTGAAATCAATTTGATGTTAGGGAACATGAACTTTGAACCCTACTTCAGCTAAATGTTATCCCTCTCCCTCAAAAAAATCCCATTCTTCTAGTTAATATATCTGTATTATAAAAAAATTCAATTTATTATTACTATTATTATCATACAGAGTTTAAAGGATGCACAAGAAGTCAACTCAGTAAGAAACACAGCAATGAAATTACTTTTCTCATCAGTTCCACTATTTTTAGAGTGCAATGCTGCAGAACATGGGAGTTTTTACAAATGCATAAATTGCAATATAGCAGGAAAATGTGCAATAATGTCTGAGTGAGTGAAGGTGACATAACATCTTCTGGAAGTTCAACTACTCCCTTCAAGTTCAGGTTTAAAGAGGCTGGACCAGTCTGAATATGTGCCAGGAACCACCTCGAACTGAAGCAAGAACACATCATCCATCACGACAGTATGTCTATGGTGTACACAACAGTACTGAATATTCATTCACCGCCCTCAGCCTCCCAAATGAACACTTCCTAGTACAGGTTCATCCTTGAACCTAGACATGCAAAAATGAAAACAAGGGTCCATTACCAGGAAGTCTCTGAGGGTCAAAACATGGTTCTTTATACCAGCGGTTAATTCTACCCCACAAAACAAAATGAGTCCTGAGTAAAATCTGGAAATAAGTGAGTATAATTATTATTGCAATTAATAACAATAATAAAACACTTTGGAGCAACTGCTCTATACTGAGCACTGCAATAAGCATATAAAGATGCATAAGCAATGGGTTTTGACATGAAGTTTTAAAAATAATGCTATTAAGGCAAGAAAATAGGAGATACAAATATCATATGGAATACCATAGAGGACAGATTAAAATGGAACAGCTCTACTTAAAATAGAGCACACAGGACCTTAGAACTCCAACATGACTTCTGAATCACTTTCATGGAAGCCTAAGCTCCCTTGAGAATAGAGTTTGAAAACTACAAGAATGGACAATTGGGGTCTCTGTATTTTCTTCCACCATAATATTAGGACAACAGTAATAGCTTCTGCAAAGGTTTGTGAGGATTAAATGAGTTAATAAATACAAATTCTTTTAGCAGTCAGTAGTACATAGTAAGTGCCCAATAAATATTAACTATCATTATCTTTATTAAATAGTTGTCATCATACTATACATTATTATTCATTCTGATTATTTCTTTTAATTAGATTATAAGTATGCTCCAAATTTTCACATACTCTTCATTGGCATATTTTTAATTTAATGAGCCATAAATGGCACTTTAGTTTTACTTTGATTTGAATTTATGTAATAATTTTGAGGGTAATTATTTTTGCATATATTTGTTTATTAACTATATGTTTTTCTCATTATGTCTGTTCATGAGTCTTATTCAATAACCCTATTGGAACTCCTATTGTTTTTTAAAACTAATGTTGGTTCAAAGCAGAAATAAAGTTACCTTCTGGGCTCCCTGTCTTAAGAATGTGCTGGCAAAAGTTTCTAAAATGCAGTTGAGAAATCCAGCTCCTGTGATTGAAATCCTGCCTCTTTGAATGAACTCTGTCCTGCAAAAAAACAAAAAACACATCTTCGATGTCATTCTATGCTTGGATATGTAAACGACAGACATTTCTAGCTGTATAATTACCACTTATAATCAATACAAAATAATATCCATAATAATTCAATAACTGCCTGTTATAAGAAGATTTTGTTAAAAGTAATTTATAGTTTATATAATACTAACAACAGTCTTATTCAAATTAAAGAATATTCATTTCATGCTGCAAAATCTCTTGTTAAAATTGAGTCTGAGGTAATTATCAATGATATGACCTTAGGTAAATTATTTCGACTCTCTATAACTTGGTTTCCTCACATGTAAAATGCAAACGACCATAGTATCTTTCTTTTACAACTACTGTGGCAAGTAAATGACTTATCACACATCACAGGAATATGAAGAGTTCCTGACACATAAGTATTTATTAAATGTTAGCTACTATTACTAAATAGAGTCAGATAGAGACAAGATTAGAAAACCAGAAACCTGGAATGACTTTTTCAATCCTCGACTGGAGAAGGGGGTGAGACAGAAGAGATATGTCACCATCTCTACCAATTTTAATTACCAAAATTATATCAATATTAATTATCTTCATGTCATAAAACAGGGATCTAGATTACACTTGAGTGATAGAAGTAAGATGGCTGAACAGGAAGTCCCAAGCCCTCATTACCCCCAGAGATAATGACTTAAGAACAATATACAAACCAAATTGCCTTTATGAGAACTCCCTCAAGAATTAGCAGCACCCCAGGTGAGTGCAAAGCCAAGAAGAGCCACATGCAAGCAGATAAGAAACTTTGTTGCTTTTACCTATGATAGCTCCCTCCCACCCAGCATAGTGTAACACAATCAAGAAAAAACTCCCAGCTTCTGGCTTCTCCCTCAGAAGGGATAGAAAAGTGCTAACTGTGCATCCAACATTCTGTCTTTAAGAGGGGCATGACTCAGAGTGCTAAAGGAAATAGCAATATACTTTCAAAAGCAAGCATGGTGGCTTGTTACTCTAGAGAGCCTGCAGTACCTCAGACGGACACCAAGGGTAACAAAAGATCATTGGCTCTTGAGAACAGGGGCAGTCCTCTCTGACTGGGAAATTACCACAAACCCAGAGAAGCTGCATCCCCCAAAAAGGTTTGAGAGGCCCTCAGAATCTCAAGCTAGGTTGATCAGTGAAGGTCTTTCCTATATGAAGCCAGTCCATAAGACTGGGAGAAGTGGCTGTTTTTTTATATACCCAAACCTCGACAAAAGATCACAATGCATGCAAAGAAACAAGTAAACATGGCCCAATCAAAGAAACAAAATAAATCTCTAGAAACCAACCCTAAAGAAACAGAGATCTATGAATTACCTCACAAAGAACTTGAAATAAGCATCTTAAAATTCTCCATGAACTAAAATAGACAACTAAAGGAATTAAGAAAAAATAAAATGCAAGAACAAAATAAGACTATCAACAAAGAGAAACTATGAGAAAAATAAGAACCAAGGAGAAATTCCAGAGTTGAAGAATAATGGAACTAAAAAACAATTCACTAGAGGGTCTCATTCAATAGCAAACATGATCAAGCAGAAGAAAGAATCAGCAAACTTAAAGATAAGTTATTTGAAATTATTGAGTCATGGACCAAAAAATAAATAAAAAGAATAAAGAAAAGTCAAGAGAGCCTAAGGTACTTACAAGACAGCATCAAACAGATCATTATCCACATTATGGGAATCTCAGAATGAGAAGAGAGTGAGAAAGAAACAGAGTGCCTATTTGAAGAAATCATAGCTGAAAATTCCCTAAATTTGAGGGAGGAAATTGGCATATAAATTGAAAAAGCTCAATGAACTTCAACTAGGATAAATTCAAGAAGACTCACACCTGTGCAAATTAGTTCAACCATTGTGGCAGACAGTGTGGCAATTCCTCAAGGATCTAGAACTAGAATTACCATTTGACCTAGCAATCCCATTTACTGGGTATATACCCAAAGGATTATAAATCATGCTACTATAAAGACATATGCACATGTATGTTTATTGCGGCACTATTCACAAAAGCAAAGACTTGGAACCAACCCAAATGTCCATCAATGATAGACTGGATTAAGAAAATGTGGCACATATACACCATCGAATACTATGCAGCCATAAAAAAAGGATGCATTCATGTCCTTTGCAGGAACATGGATGAATCTGGAAACCATCATTCTCAACAAACCATCACAAGGACAGAAAACCAAACACCGCATGTTCTCACTCATAGATGGGAACTGAACAATGAGATCACTTGGACACAGGAAGGGGAACATCACACACCAGGGCCTGTCACGGGGTGGGGGTCTGGGGGAGGGATAGCATTAGGAGAAATATCTAATGTAAATGATGAGTTGATGGGTGCAGCAAACCAACATGGCATATGTATACCTATGTATCAAACCTGCACACTGTGCACATGTACCCTAGAACTTAAATAAAATATATATATATATAAAAAAAAAGACTCACACCAAGACACATTATAATCAAATGTCAAAAGTCACAGAAAAAGGGAGAATCTTGAAAGCAGTAAGAGAAAAACAACTCATCACATTAAGCTCCTATAAGATTTTCAGTACATTCCTTGGCAGAAACTTTGCAGGCCAGAAGTGAATGGAATGCCATATTAAAAATACTGAAATTTAAAAAACAAAACAAAACAAACAAAAAAAAAACCTACAAGACAAAAATACTATATCCAGCAAAACTATCTTTCAAAAATGAAAGATAAATTAAGACTTTCCTAAATAAACAAAAGCTAAGGGAGCTCATCACCACTAAAGATTTGGATTACATTTAACTTTGCTTCATTCATTCATTTGTTCAACACACTGACTGCATGGCTACTATATGCTAAGTGCCATACCAACTGCTAGAGGCCCACAGAGAAGGAGATGGTCTCTCTCCTCCAGGATCTCACTGGCTAGTGGAAAAGACAAATAGACAAGTGGGAGAGTGTCAGCAATTGGAGGTGAAGCATTCCATCAGAGGAAAACCACAAGGACCCAGGTAAGGAGGCATGAAGGAAGAGAGATGTCTGAGGAGCCACAAGTTATCTAAAACTGCCCAGTACATGGTATGGGGCTTGATAAATTCTTCCCACAGGAATGACTGGAGCATAAGGTGGGCGTGGGAGATGTTAGGATATGAGACTGAAAGGATAATTGAAGACAAGGTTGCAAATGGCCTCAGGCTGAGAAGTTTAGGCTTTACCCTGAAGGTAAAGGGGGTATCTCTTCTGAAGACACTAAGTACCAGGTATAGATTAATAGTCACACCTGCACCACTGACTAAAACGCTCATTGCCATTCCTTGATGCTTTTAGACAATTTCCTATCCCCCATTTTCACCACAGTGCTTACACTGAATGAGTTCAATGAGCATTTTTTAAACGAATTAATTCAATTTCTTTGTAATCAAAAATATTCAACACAGAATACATCTTCCCAACCTTACATCTCTGTGGAAAGGAAATGAGAGCCACGTCTCCTGTATGTATAGTTGGCATGTGTTTATATGCATGCATATGTGAGCACATGCACTGAAACAAACAAACAAAAATCTGAGAAAATGCTGGATCTGGCAAACTGTCATTTTGGTCAAAATAGTTATCAAAACCTCTTAATTAGACCTCGCTAATAGCAGTAGCCTCTACATTTAGATCATGCATACAATAAAAGGAAGCCTTCAGAATTCCTCTCTCCCTCTCCCCTCTCCCTTTCCTCACCTTCTCTTACACACATACACACACACACACACACACACACACAGGAGTTATCCCATCCAATCTGACATAAATACCTTCCATCCAAGCAGTTTTCACCTCTTAGATTTAAGCCTATTTAAAATGATTTGCTCATGTAAAACTGTATCCTGGTGACACTAATCGTTTCCGTCTTTATTCTGGATTAGTCAGAATAGAATTTTACAGTGATTTTAATATTAAGAAATGAAAAGTTGAGCAGTCTCACACTCTTGGGAGAGAGGAACTCTTCAGTCCCCAGTCCTGAAGGCAAATGTAGGTGAGAGATTAATAAAAGTCTCTTACATCATACTCTAACCAATATTGCTTTCTGCCACTTTTGGGAGAAGTAAGTCCTCAGAAAAGCACTCTCAGGTTTTGTCCACATATCAGAGAATAATAGGGCAGTAAAACAGGGTCATGCCCTTGCCATCAATGAGATGAGAGTTTATCCTATTATATTTTAAGACTGCCAGAGAAGAAAATATTGCACTTTCCCTCAGTAACTCATTGATAAAGCACATCAGACACTCTTCTTACTACAAATAGCTAACCTAAATCCCTCACACTAGAATTCATCTCCATTTAAGTTCCGTGCAAAACACAGCAGTTTACACAACAACATATGATTTAATTTCATCTTCATTTTTAAAAAAAGATGGATGGATGGATGGATGGATGGACAGACGGACGGATGGACAGATGAGTAAGTGAACAGAGCTAACATGCTAACAACATTAGGGCATTAGAACTATATATGTTATTTACATGCTTTGTTCTTCTTTTTAGTGGTTTATAAATTTTCTATTTAAAAAAATACGTATTTCTTTGGCAATTGCCAAAAAAAGTCTATTGAGGAATAAGACCCTGAGTATCACTTTTATATAAATAAATAAGGCATTTTATAAATGACTCTGTGCCTTTTAAACCATTTTCAGCAATGGTACCTGCTAACTTCTGGCTTCCTCTTCATTCAAAGTCTTGTTAAATCACCTCTTGGCTTTCCTTTTCCCACGTTATGTAATCTCATTTCTTTGTAGCTGTGTCCTAAGACTTTCTCCTCACCCTGTACTTGAAGTACATAGTGTTTCATCATATGCAAGACATAAAAGGATGATTCAAGGTTTCCTTCACCTGTTTTTCATCTCTGAGAAGCCTACAGGGAGGACTCTCCATCACATTTATGGTATTACAAATTCAGGGTCATACCTACTCCTCAAAACTCAGTATTGTAACAGTGTCCATTCTATATCAGACATTGTATTATCTTCTGAGGTTGCTATGCTTTGAAAATTATTTTCTCTCTTTTATACATGAAGAAACTATGACAAAGAGATGTTAAATAACTTGCCCAAGGTCACATAGCTGAATGTCATGAGGATTCATTAGCTATCACCTCAAAATCCTAGTCTTCCTCTGCTCTCAGTGAATGACAACTGTCTTTCTAGTCCATGAGATTAGAAATCTTAGCAACATGTTAGATGGTCCCCTCTCTATAATCAATCCAAACATCCAATAAGTCACCCAATTGTGCTTATTTCACTTGTAACATCCCTCAACAATCCATGTTACTCTCTTCCTTGCTACTGCTACTGCCTGGGCTTGGCATGGAATTATCTCTCTCCAGGACCATTGCAAAGTGCCTCCCAATGGGGTCCTGTCTCCAGCATGAATTCCCTATACTCCATATTGACAAAAGCCAACTTCCTAAGCACACACCTATCATGTCACTGCCTATTAAGGCAGGGTGAATAATGCCCATGTGCTCAGTTTTATGTGTATAAGACGCATCCACAATGTTGCATGTAGTTGTTGTTTGTTCATTTTCATTGCTACATAGTGTTCTACTGATTGAAAACACTCCAAATTATCCACTCTACAGAAGACATTTAGAATGGACCCAGCTTATGGCTATTATCAACAGTGCTACTATGAAAATGCTTATAATGTATCCAGATATATATGTGCACAAGTATCTCTGGAGTATCCAGCAGTCAATTACCTGGGCTATAGCACATGCACAGTTTCAACTTTAATAGTTCAGGCCAAATGTTTTTCTAAATGGTTGTATCTATTTTTTCTTCATTGCATCCTCAATTCCAATTGCAAAGACTAGCCCATGGTAGGAAATCAATAATGCATTTAGAAAGGAAAGAATGAAGAGATAGAAGGAGTGTAGGGAAGAGAAAGTGAAGAAGCAAAAGAAGGGAAGAAATGTATAGTACATCTCAATACCTGTGTCAGGGAAAATGAACCAGATGTGTCAGGAGTTCCACTGGCTCAGGTCAACAGAAGACAACCTTCACGTGGCTGTGGGATAAGCCACCTACAAAATCTGAGAGTGAGGCTGACCCACTCAAGCAGCACCTGTATCTGAGTCCCATCTCTTGCTTTGTCCACTTAGTGGGTGTCATTCAAAACAGAACCCAATGGAACTGTGACAGAGAAAGCACAACTCAAATCCCAGAACACCTTTGTGAAAATGAAGGGCAGCTTATACAGTCATTTAAAAATTTGTTTTCTTCTGGATTTGAGAAAATAAAAAAGTTCAGGGGAAATATGGATCAGGAATTAATCCCCAGAGCACACAGCCACCAGTGCTGAATCCTCAAAACAGCAGTTTCCAGGAAAGCAAAAGCTCTTAATGAGATCCTGTCCTTGAATTATTGACTGGTTAGGTATGGCAAATCTTGCCTAATTGTTTTCATGATGCGAATCTAATTAAAGTGTCTTTGAGGGGGAAAAAAGTTTCCACAGATACTCTTGTTGTGATGACATCTCAGTTCTAATCATGTTTTTAGCATTCTCCTGTAAGTACAC
This sequence comes from Chlorocebus sabaeus, assembly GCF_047675955.1. Classification (NCBI taxonomy): domain Eukaryota; kingdom Metazoa; phylum Chordata; class Mammalia; order Primates; family Cercopithecidae; genus Chlorocebus; species Chlorocebus sabaeus. Next base: position 36,365,094 of record NC_132926.1, on the reverse strand, counting down.
AGAAACAGGGGTCCCAAAGGAAACACAGGGTCTTCCAGTCAGACGGCCCACTCACTCCTGCCCAATTCTCTGGCTCTGCTGCTGCTGCAGAGACTTCCTGGCTCACTGCTGCTCCACCATGCCAGACTATGCAGTCACTCCCATGCTGTCTGTCTGAACCCATTTACATAACTGCCTCCACAGAAAACCAATGCAATTTGCAGAGCTCTCAATATATGCTATGTAGTTTCAGCCTTAACATGAATGTGTGTATTTACATGTGTAAAATCACACACACACACAAAATATATATATATGTGTGTATGTGTGTATGTGTATATATATATCTTTAAGACAGGGAACAAAGGTGTGGCTCCTGGAATTAGACCATTTACATTCACGTCTTCTTTTATCTTGCCTACCCACTCACATAGTAAGTTCCTGAAGTTCTGTGAAGTTTGCTCTTCTCTGTAAAATGGGGTTAATAATACCTATTTCATGAGTTGTCTCAAGGTTGAATAGGGCAAATTGTGGACAGCACTCAAGGTACTATGTGTAAGCATTCAACAAATGTGAGTAAACAGTACTAACACTAGTAACAATAATGCTGTTCTACTACAACCACCATTATTATTCCCTATTATTCCCATTTAAAGTAAAAAAAAAAAAAAAAAAAAAGGCACAGTGGCTGAGAAGTCAAATAACCACTGTGAAAATCCAGCCCCGGCCAACTCTAAGACTCTGCAATTCATTAACTTCTAGGTGGCACTCAATCACCATAAACCACTTGGCAATGAAGGGAATGAACCCATCCCCACCCGAGTTCTGACATTCAAAGCTCTTGGAGCAGAAGCCTCCCAACTTCCCAGCCTCCTGTCTCACCCTGCTACCCCACACTCTGCACTGTGAGACCAAACACTCTACCATCCTTCTCTGACCTCCTCTCCTCAGTGCTTTCCCTCTGAGCTGTTCTTCTAACCCATGCCAGAAACCAACAGCTTGTTACCTAAATTATTAACAATGAGTATCAACAGGGTATGCCATAACACTAAGAAATAAATTAAATGGTAGAATCTCAGAGGCCCAGCAGGTTAGTACAGGTACATATTTCAGGACAGTCTGGCTCTGTCTCTTAAAACATAGTATTTAATAATTGATTATTAATATGCCTCACACCTGTAATCCTGGCACTTTGGGAGGCTGAGGCATGCAGATCACGAGGTCAGGAGTTCGAGACCAGCCTGGTCAACATGATGAAACCCCATCACTACCAAAAATATAAAACATTAGCTGGGTGTGGTGGCACATGTCTGTAAACCCAGCTACTCGGGAGGCTGAGGCAGGAAAATTGCTTGAACCCAGGAGGTGGAGGTTGCAGTGAGCCGAGATCATACCACTGTACTCCACTCTGGGCAGCAGAGCAAGACTCTGTCTCAAAAAAAAAAAAAAGAAGTGATTATTAATAAAAACAGTTAACATATTTTCATAGCCTATTGTGGTAAAACGTTGTATTAAGTTTTCTATATGCATGCCTTTCAGTTAATTCTCACAACAGTCTTAGAAGGTATATAATATTAACCCGAGTTTACAGATTAAAAAAACTGAGGTTCAAAGAGGCAAACTTACTTAGGGTCACACAAAAATAAGTGACAGGGCCACTATTAACACAGTTAACTTCAGATCCCATGTCCCTTCCCACAATCCTATTACCTAGAAAAGTGTCTATTTAGTGAAAGCTTACGGGCATCCTGAGTTGATGGCGAAGCTTCAAAATACACAATGGTTTGTAAACTAGCTTAGGTGGAGGCTTGTCTTGGGATATCAGGCCCAACAGTGCGTGCATCCCACTCACAGCTGGTGCTGATTGTCTGCCCAATGGAGGAGGTAGACCCTAAGACTAGATTGTCACTAGGTTCCTCTCTATTGTCTCGAGAGCTTTAGGTTATCCTGCATTATCTCAATGCCTGGTTAATAAAGTGTCATAATTTTTAATACCAAAATTTTTTATTTCCTATAGCTACAAAAGCTAACCAAACAAAAGAAAAAAATTTAACTGGCATCTGTGTTTCCTAAGAGCAGAAAATGCAATATAATTTTGACACTAATCATACTCACTAAAGTCTCCCCTCCTCATCCCTTATTTCCATTGATCATTCTTGCAAAAATTCAGTAGAGCCCTCATCTGAATTTTGACTTTTCAGCAGGTGTTTCCACTGAAGAGTGTTTAGTGTTTGCTAAATAGCCAGAATATTAACTGATCATGCTTTATAAGATTAACAAGAATTTTACAAAAAATGAAGTTCCAAAAGGGCTGCCAGCTGTATGTTTGCTTACCACTGGGACCATGGGATACTTACTAGATATCAGGGATTCCAAATCTAGCTACTCAACAGATTCATCAGGAGAACTTTAAAAATGTCGATTTTCAGGAGTCAGTCCAGGGATACAAAACTAGAATTAGCAAGGTGAATCTACATTTTTAACTCCCCCACTGAACCTTGGGCCAACATACAACTCAAAACAACTCAAAGGAAAACTCAAGGAAAAAAAAATGTCAACAGGCGTCCACTAAGATACAATTATGTATCACCTAACAATGAATATATGTTCTGAGAAATGCATTATTAGCGAGCTTCATCGTTGTGCAAACATCATAGAGTATACTTGCGTAAACCTAGATGGTGTAGCTTACTACACACGTAGGCGAAATGGTAGAGTCTATTGCTCGTAGGCTTCAAACCTGCACAGCATCTTACTATACGGCATACTGTATGCAACTGCAACACAGTGGTGTTTGTGTATCTAAACATATCTAGACATAGAAAAGGCACAGTGAAAGTACGGTATAAAAGACACATACCACATATATACCATTTATAAAAAATGATACACACTTACCATGAATGATGGAGCCTGCAGTACTGAGGTCACTCTGCATAAGTCAGTGAGTGAGTAGTGAGTAAATGCAAAGGTCTAGGATATTACCGTACACTGCTGTAGACTTTATATATACTGTACACCTAGGCTACACTAAATTTATTTTTAACATTTCTTTTTTCAATAATAACCTTAGCTTACTGTAATTTTTTTACCTTATAAACTTTTTCATTTTTAACTTTTTCACTCTTGCAAGCACACTTAGCTTAAAACATAAACATATTGCATAGCTGTACAAAAATATTTTATTTTATATTCTTATTCTATTAACTTTTTTCACTTTTTTTTACTTTTTAAATATTTTTGTTAAAAACTAACACAAAAACACACACATTAGCCTAGGACTACACAGGGTCATCATCATCAATATCACTGTCTTCAACCTCCACATGTTGTCCCACTGGAAAGTCTTCAGGGGCAATAACACACATGAAGCTGTCATCTCCTATGATAACAATGCTTTCTAGAACACCACTTGAAGTACTTGCCTAAGACTGTTTTACAGTTACCTTTTTAAAACGTTTTATAAGTAAGGAGTACACTTTAAAACAATAAATGGTATTGTAATTACATAAACCAGTAACACAGTCATTTATTACCATTTATATGGTTTGGCTCTGTGTCCCCACCAAATCTCATCTCAAATTGTAATTCCCACATGTCAAGGGAGGGACCTGATGGGGGGTGATTGAATCATGGGGGTAGTTTCCCCCATGCTGTTCTCCTGACAGTGAGAGAGTTCTCATGAGATCTGATGGCAGTTTCCCCCGCACTGTCTCTCTCTCTCCTGACACCTTGTGAAGAAGGTGCTTGCTTCTTCTTCACCTTCTGCCATAATTGTAAGTCTCCTGAGGCCTCCCCAGCCATGTGGAACTGTGAGTCAACTAAACCTCTTTCCTTTATAAACTACCCTGTCTCAGTTATTTCTTTATAGAAGTATAAAAAAGGACTAATATACCACTGTCAAGTATTATGTACTAATACACCATTATCAAGTATTATGTATTGTATACACTACACTTTTATACAACTGGCAGCATAGTAGGTTTGTTTATACTGCCATCACAACAAACACATGAGTAATGCATCATGCTATGATATTAAGATGACTATGATGTTACTAGCCGACAGGACTTTTTCAGCTCCAATATAATCTTACGGTACCACCTTAATATATGCAGTCTGCTACAGACTGAAATGTTGTAGGCAGTGTTGGACTATATCTCAAAAGCTCCTACTTATGTCATTGAATGCTCTCTTGGCTAAACATCATTGTTTCTAGCTCAATTATCACTTCCCTTTTCAATAAAACAGCTTACTTTAATTTTCAAAATTCGTAACTTTAAACAGTCACCACACTTTGAAAACAACATTTAATCCCATTAGTTCCAACAACTTATATTTATTCGGTGCTTTATAAATGTGCATAGCATGTCTACACGTCTACTTTTTATCTTATTAAGTCTTCACTTCACTCTGTGAGGGAGCTTAGGCTAGCTTTATCCCTTTTCCCAGAGTCAAAGAGCACATAAAATGACCAAGCAGAAACAAGAAGAGAAGCTCCCAGATTACTGGCTCAATGCACAGATTTTCTCTACATGTCATTTCCTACCAAAACCTACTGGGCTTCCCCAGTTTGAACTTGCCCTGCAGCAAATTCCTTCTCTTTCCCTTTCCCACCCACAACCCCCCTGCCATTCTCATTTCAGCCCACAAGTACTATCTGCATCCTCTTTAGCAGACTTTCATTCATCATTTATTAGACAAATGGTGGTGAAGCATCTTCTGTGAGCCAAGCACTGTGCTAAATACATGGGATACAGTGGTAAACTGTGACCTCAGTGCACAGCCACCACAAAACAATTAGTACAGGATAAAAAAAAAACAGAGGAGACTCTGATTATATGAACACAAACATCAACTGGCAAATGAGTATCTTTTGGAGGGCAGTCTTATTAAGCCAAAAATAAAGCTCCAGCCCAGATGATTATATTTGTATAGAAAAGCCTTTACTGCTTGGCTTTTCACAATTGGTGGTGCTTTCTGCTAATTGTTTGATTATCCGCTGGTGCACTGGAAATCAAGGTCAATATGAGCAGAGGGAGTCATGTTTTGGGATGAATACAGTAGTATTTATTCAGGCTATTAGTTAACTACACCCTCAAGCCCTTTAGCTCCAGGACTGGGCTTAGAAATAATTCCTAAGTCAGCAGAGCCAGAGTATTTTAATACTTCAGTAAAAGCAGGTCTGGAGGTCAATCAAAAATGCCACTGCTAATCTTAAAAACACACAGAAGTCACCAGACTACCGAATTCACTCATGGAAAAAAAACTAAAAAGACTCCAGAGCAGGGTGAAACAATGGACACCAAAAAATATGTCCAATTAGCTCTCAGCACATGCAAATTATATTATTTGTGATTTTTCAGATGAACACTTGAGACTTAGGACGTTTTAATCCAGAAATTCAAAAATAAAACATTTAAAAAGTTATATACATATCTATTACACAGTGAAGAAGATTCATGAGTAATTTCAGTAGTAATGAAAATGTATTGACCTAACAAGAGCTGCAGTCAGGCGCAGGGACTCACGCCTGTAATCCCAGCACTTTGGGAGGTCAAGGCAAGAGGGTCACTTGAGGCCAGGAGTTCAAGACCAGCTGGACAACACAGTGACACCCTGTCTCTACAAAAAAGAAAAAAAAAAATTAGCCAGGCATTATAGCACACACCTATATCTCAGCTACTCAGAGGCTGAGGTGGGACAATTGCTTAAGCCCCGAAGTTTAAGGCTGCAGTTGAGCTGTGATTTTATTACTGCTCTCCAGCCTGGGCAATAGAAGGAGACCCTGTCTAAAAAAAAAAAAAGAACAGTTTCTCATCTCATTAATGTAATGCTGGGTTTAAGTTTGATTTTGACTTGTTTTTTACTATATTCCATGAGGGATATATTCAAATGATTAGCACACATTTTGCTAAGCTGAGGGTTTTGGTTTTTTTTTTTTTTTTTTTTTTTTTTTTTGAGACATGGTCTTACTCTGTCACCCAGGCTGGAGTATGCAGTGGCGCAATCTTGGTTCACTGCAATCTCCGTCTCCCAGGCTTAAGTAATTCTCCCACCTCAGTCAGCCCCCCCAAGTTGTTAGGACCACAGGCATACACCACCACGCCCGGTTAATTTTTGTATTTTTAGTACAGACAGGGTTTCTCCATGTTGCCCAGGCTGGTCTGGAACTCCTGGGCTCAAGCAATCCGCCTGCCTCAGCCTCCCAAAGTGCTGGGATTACAGGCATGAGCCAGCTGTGCCCGGCCCCTTCATCAAGTGTTGACACACTGCCATGGCCCAGCTATGCCCAACCACTGTGCCCAGGAGAGGGTGGGCCAAATGGGGTCCTAAAATGGTTTTCATGCAATAAGGTTATAAGTACCTGGAGACAAAGAGCCAGCCTCCAACCTGCCCATGGGCCTATGCAGGGCCCTGGGAGAGCTTTTGCTTTTCCACCTTTCCTGGCCTCCCAAAGTGCTGGGATTACAGGCGTGAGTCTCCGTGCCAGGCCTGGCTGGGCATTTTTCTTGTCAAAAATAAGCATCAGAGGATAAGCAGAAGCTTTTAGATGTGGAAAGCTACAGACATGGCCATTGAGATGCTGTGTTGAATGTAGAAGAATAATCTTGTTACATTTGAGGAAAAACCCAGTTCCACAACATCATGAATAGAATAGGTTCCCAATCATAGTAGTAACTTGAAGATACCAGAAAGTTTTTACTTAGCATAAAAACACATATGCTGAAAGAGTAAAGCCAAAGAAAATACTTTTACAAGGTGATTATCTTTCAGAATTACATTGTAGTACTTGGATAAAGCAAATGTCAATTACTAAAACCAAATCAAATGCATGTCAATTATATTCCCACATGGTATAACAAATACCTATTAAAAGGAAAGGGTAATAAATAAGAACCAGAAACTAACAAATAAATATATTTTAAAGAACAGACACAAACACAAAATGATAAGAAATTAACAAACCTATCTCAGAACATAAGGCTTTGGAGGGTAAAAACCATGACTTTTTCTTCCTTCTGAAAAGTCTAAAATAATACACTTCATTCTCCATTTTCAAAGTAAATGCCTGCGTCCTGCTCTACATAATAAAGCATATTCCCACAAAAGCTGACTTTAATTTTTTCCTCTTTTCAGATTAAGATTCACTTATCTTTTTTCTGATTTGGCCCAAGTGTCTTAAGGCAAAGTAGAGCACGAGCATGGCATCTCTCATTCTACACGTTCAAGCAGTGCATCAGAGGACCCTATGTGATCTGATGCCCCTGAATCTACAACTGCCAAGATCATTGCATGAACCTAGAAGAAAACCAGAAATGTGAGCAGATTCAGTCCATGCCAATTGCTTGCATTGAGCCTGAATACTATTCTCTCCAGAGCTTAAATTTCACTCTGGAACTAAAATACAAAGTTCCCAGTCCCATGCCTCTCAAATTGAGGCACTTGTAGCCCCAAAGATGAGTACTGAGGGAATGCAAAGCACAACATGAACATATTTCTGCAGTGTAACAGTAAATCATTACAAACACTGTTTCTATACTAAATATACACTGAGAATTGGAATCAAAAGTTATCAGAATTTTTAAGATTATGAAAATAACAATTGTAAAAGTAATAATACAAAACACTAATATCTGCTGACCACTACGGGCTGGCACTATTTTAAGCTTTCTCTAGGTACAACTTCATTTAATTCATACAACCACCCTCTGGGAAAGGGTTATCATCCCCATCATATAGATGAAGAAACTGAGGAGTAGAGAAGTGACACAAATTGTACAAGGGCACATAGTTACAGTTTCAGAGGCAGAATTCTTCTTTCTCCTCTTTTTTTGTTTGAGACGGAGGTTGTATTAGTCCATTTTCATGCTGCTGATAGAGACATACCTGAGACTGGGTAATTTATAAAGGAAAGAGGTTTAATGGACTCACACTTCCACAAGGCTGAGGAGGCCTCACAATCATGGTGGAAGGCAAAAGGTATGTCTTACGTGGCAGCAGGCAAAAAACAAACAAACAAACAAACAAAACACTGCTTGTGCAGGGGAACTCCCCTTTATAAAACCATCTGATCTCGTGAGACTTATTCACTATCACAAGAACAGCACGGGAAAGACCTGCCCCCATGATTTAATTACTTCCCACTGGGTCCTTCCCACGACATATGGGAATTGTATGAGCTACAACTCAAGATGAGATTTGGGTGGAGACACAGCGAAACTATATCAGGGGTCTTGCTTTATTGCCCAGGTTGGAATTAAATGGCAGGATCACAGCTTACTATAGCCTTGACCACCCGGGCTCAAGCGATCCTCCCACCTCAGCCTCCTGAGTAGCTAGGACCACGGGCATGTGGCACCACGCTCGGCTAATCACTTTATTATTTGTAGAGACAAGGTCTTGGTATGTCGCCAGGCTGGTCTCAAACTCCTGGCCACAAGATCCTCCCACTTTGGCCTCCCAAAGTTCGGGGATCATAGGTAAGGAGCCACGCCTGGCCCAGTGGTAGGATTCTGAACACAGAAGCCTACTCAGTTACTGTGGCATAGGACATGAGAGGAGAGACCCGGTGCAGGCCTGGAGGGAGTCAGGTTGGCCATGTAAATAAAGCAGATCTGTAAATTACTACACAAAGTAGTCAGACATAGAAAAATAAGAGACTATGAGGCTGCCTTAGGTCTTGCTGGCTTTCCAATTCCTGGTTCCTATCCCTTAGGAGGCCTGATCACTGGTACAGAAATATCCCCATAATAATCTGCAGTAGTGAGTCTCCATTACTTCCAAAGCAAAATAAAGACAACGGGCAACGTGATGCCAAGAAAACATGAAGAGGAAAAAAATGTGTGCAGAGTCCCCTTCTACTACGCCCCAATTATTTCTGTTCAGGTGCCTACCCACCCCCATGCAGCCCATGTGCTTCAGAGGCAGACGACCTCACCCCCTGCTCCAAGGGCAGATCTTGGCTGGATCTGCCAATATAGCCATATCATTCCTCTGAACACGCTGATTGGTCTGGGGGAGCCGGTGTCCTAAGTTGACTCAATCAGCATCAGGGGAAGGGCTTTTTTCCTCATGGCTAGGAGACAGGTTCCCTCCTCGACATAGCTCTTTCTCTCACTAAATGTGGACAAATTAGTATGCTGATTCTAGATGCTGTTGATAGTCATGAGGAATCCAAACTTGAAAAAAAAAAGTTGACATACAAAGGTAGAGCCAAAAGAATAAGAGCTATGGAAATACTGCCCACTTGGCTATGAGATAATGCAGTTCCTTAGTGACAGGAAGGGCAGTGTCGCTGCCAACCACTTGGATTCGAAAGCCAAACAGCCCATGTTTGAATCTGGTGCTGCTACTTACTGGTCATCTTACCTAGAACAAGTTACTTGACATCTCTAGCCTCAGTTTGTAAAACAAAGATAATAGTTCCAACCTCACATGGTTATTATGAGGATTAAATATAGACACACATATACACACACACACATATACATATATACATTGAGTACTTAAAGCAGAGCCTGTACATAGTGAACACATGTCAGGGATGGCTGGTATTGTCTGAGTCAGGGTTTCTGCTACTTGCAGCACAAGGCAGCCTAACTGATACAGGAGGAGGGATAAAGTAAGTACAGGAGGCTTCTCTGAGGCATGGAGTGCCAACCTGGGTTCTGGGAGAGTCAGATGAGTGAGAAACAGGACCTCACCCTATCTTCCCATACCTATTATGGAGAGAATAGAAATTCCATTCCATAAAAACTACAGGAAGACAATGTCGTATACAATTAGTGAAGGAAGAAAGCATATTAGAGCTATCCCGTTGTGTGATAGTACAGATGGGGGAAAGTCCAATGTAGTTCTCTCACCCAAGAAGGTGCCACAACTGTAGACATGTCAGTGGGAAGCCAAAATCAGAACTATGTAAAGAGGACATAGAGCAAGGCTTAGTTTCTAAAGGAAACTTGTTTTGAGCCCATCTCTGAATTGAGCCAACAGGCCATGCACAGGGACAGAGTGACATCTGGTTTCTAGTCACACACCCACACCTGCTAACCAACACACAGCTTGAAAGTCTAATTTTACACTTAGTAGCCCTGACAGCTTTTTTATTTCCTTTTAAAAAAAAAATTGTCCCTATTCTGGGTGCAGTAGCTAGCCATTACTCTCATATTTCCTTAGCAAAGGGAAGAAATTAAAGTAACAATGAATCTTTCTTGGATGCCCCCATCCCATGCCATTACCTATTTATTTAGAATGTCTGCCTAAATGCCTTTCTAAATGCATGTCAAGAGCTAAGGAAACATAAGTTCTCTAGAATGTGGATCCCAGCTTTCAGCATATCAGCCCCTACTCAGAAACCTTTGTGTGGCTGCTTGTTGCTGAAGGGACAAAACCCATCCTTCATACCTGGGATCCAAAGCACTCTACAGAACAAGATAAACCCATCCTTTGTAAATGTTCCTATTCCTGCCTCACCACTGTGCTCAAGGTGGAGTCTACGATACCTGCATTTGTATCTTGGTTTAGCAATCTACTGACTGTATCACCTTGGGCAAGTTATTTAACCTAAGCCTCAAAAGAATGCACATGAAGGATATAGCTTTGACCTTGACGTAGTAGGCATCAATAAGTGTTAGCCTCCTGTGTCGATGATAGAAAAGGTAGTGTTTTGGAGAGGACTGAAACATAACAAACCAAAGAAATTAAAAAAAAAAAAAAAAAAAAAAAAAAAAAACATATAACTGGTCAAATCTTCTTATACAGGAGTCTGGTCATATGTTCCAAAATGTAAAATGCATATAACCTTTGACCAAGAAATCTCACTTTGCTCAATCTACCTTAAATGGTAATTGAATAAGTGGGAAAATATTAATCATAGAGATTTTCATCACAACACTGTTTGTAAGAGCAAAACCAATCTAAGTATCAATTAGGAATGGACCAAGAAAATCATGTAAACAGACAATATCTCCAGGTATGATATTTCCTTTTTTTCTCAGAATTGGTTAATATTTTTACAAGACACATGCAATATTGTTTCTAGAATCAGAATGACTATTTTAAAATACTTTTTGAAAAACACACAAAGAAAAATTGTTCCTAAAGGATATCCTCCCTCTCAGAGCTAATTGTCATTTTACATATCACAGATGAAGGTTTAGTTCACCTTTTAAGACTAGCTAATAGCTCAAATATGTGCAAAAATTAAGGCTAAAATGAAGTAGATGAAATGATTTTTTTGCACAAAATCAGCCAATTCCATCCTTTTGCTATTTCTTCATACAAAGAAAGAAGCTCTATTTTCTGGCCACAGCCTTTACACTTAATCCCAAACATCTATGCCCTATGTGAAACTCTTGTCATGAGAGAGACTAAGACAGAAAAAATAGTGGGTGGTTCAGAGCAAGCCCACCTCTGATGCTAATAAGACATGGCTTTCACACCCACTCAGCGGGCTGCTGCAGCATCCTAGAATTATCACTACAGGACCAAAGTTATGGAGAGCAGTAATGATTTGGACAAGTGTTTGGGCTTAAGAATGGATTTTAGATTTTTGGTTTATAGTTGTTTGGGCTTGAGGGCTTTACTGTTTCCATAAAATGATAAGTTTATAATAAAAAATTCAAACCACACAGAACAATAACAAAAAACACAGATAATTATCCAGTTCACAGCAACCACAGTTCACAGCAATAATCACTGTTAACATTTAGTGCTTATATTTTGCTTATTTTTAAACACATCTCAAAAAAATTAATCATCTTTCACCCATTATACTGGCAAAAGATAAAAAGCATGTGAATAAGTGCTGACAATGTTGTAAGGGAATAAGCCCTCTCATGTGTTGTTGATCAGTGTAAAATGTGCATATTAACACATTGGAAGGCAATGTGACAGAATCTGTATGTTATGACTGCATGTCGGTACCCTCCCCCGCCACCCCCAATTCATGTGTTGAAACTTTAACCTACAATGGGATGGTACTAGGAGACTGAGTCTTTGGGAGGTAGTTAGGTTTTCATGAGGTCATGAGTTAGAGACTGCATGATGGGACTGATGTCCTTATAAAAAGAAACCAAGACTAGAACTCACTCTATCCACCATGTGAGGCAATGATGAGGAGGCAGCATCTGCAAACCAAAAATACGGCCTTCACCAGACACTGGAAAGGCCAGTGCTTAGACGGTGGATTTACCAGCCTCTAGGCCTGTGAGAAATTAATGTTTACTGTGTAAGTCACCCAGTTCATGGTATTCTTGTTATAGCAGCCCAAACTAAAACACTATATAAACTAATAAATGTATGCATGTCCTGAGAATCAGCTATATAGTTTTCTGTATTGAGATATATTTCACTTACCATAAAATTCACCCTTTTAAGGTACACAATTCAGTGAGGTTTAGTATATTTGTAGAGTTCTGCAATCATCAACACTAATTCCAGGACATTTTCATCACCCCAAAACAGAAACTCCATACCCACTGGCAGTCACTCATCACTCTCCTCTCTCCCTAACCCACGGCAACCAATAATCTACATTCTGTCATTATGGATTTACACATTCTGGACTTTTCAAATAAATGGACCCATACAATATGTGGCCTTTTGTAACTGCCTTCTTTCATTTTGTGTATTTTCAAAATTTGTCCATGTTTAACCATGAATCAGCACTCCATTCCTTTTTATGGCTAAATAATATTCCATTTTGTGAATATATTACATTGGGCTATATATTTATCCGTTGATGGACATTGGCTTGTTTCTACATTCTGGCTATTATAATACTGCTATCAAAGTTTTATACAAGATTCTGTGTGGACATATATTTTCTCATTTCTCTTGAAGTACCTAGGAGTGAAATTGCTGGGTCAAATGGTAATTCTATGTTTAACTTTTTGAAGATCTGAAAAACTGTTCTCCAAAGCAGCTGCACCATTTTATATTCCCATAAGAAACATGTAAGGGTTCTAATTTCTCCACATATCCACAACCAACACTTGTTATTGTGTGTCTTTTTTTTTTTTTTTCCAAGACAGAGTCTCACTCTGTTGCCCAGGTTAGAGTGCAGTGGTGTGATCCTGGCTCACTGAAACCTTCGTCTCCTGGGTTCAAGTTATTCTTGTGCCTCAGCCACCCATGTAGCTGAGACCATAGGCGTGTGCCACCACACTCAGCTAATTGTTGTATTTTTAGTAGAGATGGGATTTTGCCATGTGACTAGGCTGGTCTCGAACTCCTGGCCTCAAGTGATCGGGCTGCCTTGGCCTCCCAAAGCGCTAAGATTACAGGCATGAGCCACTGCGCCAAGCCTGTTTTTCACCTTCTTGACAGTGTCCCTTGAAATACAAAAGTTTCTAATTGATGAAGTCAATTTTATCTATTTTTAATCTTGCTGCTTAAATTTTTGCTATCGTATCTAATAAATTACTACCTAACCCAAGATCACAAAGATTTATACCTATGTTTTCTTCTAAGTGTCTTATAGTTTTAACTCTTTCATTTAGGTATTTGATCTATTTTGCATTAGTTTTGTATTTTACACGAGGTAGGGAATCTAACTTCATTCTTTCATATGTGGATATCCAGTTATCCCAGCACCATTTGTTGAAAGAAATATTCTTTCCCCATTGATTGGTCTTATAATATTAACGGTTTTAAACCTATCTAAAATGTTCTATAGTTTAATTGTGGCAGTGGTGGCACAACTATATATTTGTCAAAACTCAAAGAACTATACACTAAGAAAAGTTTTATTGTATGCAAATAATATCTCAATAAACCTGATATTTAAAAATTCTACTTTAGGCCAGGCACAGTAGATCACGCCTGGAATCCTAGCACTTTAGGAAGCTGATGTAGGAGAATCACCTGAGCCCAGGAGTTTGAGACCAGCCTGGGCAACATAATGAGACCCCATGTCTACAAAACAAATTTGTTTAATTAACTAGGCATGGTGACACATGCCTGTAGTCCCTGCTTCTCAGGAGACTGAGGTGGGAGGATCACTTGAGCCCAGGAGGTTGAGGTTGCAATGAGCCATGATCATGCCACTGCACTCCCGCCTAGGTGACAGAGCGTGACTGCATTTTAAAAAAAAAAAATCTACTTTAAATAAACAACTCATATATAACATAAAGGATCACATACAAGGAACATATGCTTCACAAATATTATAGTATTGTTTGTAAAAAAAAGAACTTAGATACCATCTGTCTATCAAAAAAGTAGTAGCTATATAAAATGTCATACAATCACAGGATTGAATTATATGCAATAAAGGAATAAGCTATATATGTATTTATATATTTATGTATATATTTATATATTTGTTTATATATATATTTATATATCACATGGTTTAAGCTCAGAAACATTCCATTAAGTAAAAAAAAGTACACAATTTACAAACTCACAATTTATAATTTATAATTTATAATATATGTTAAAAATGTATACAAAATCATACTATACAGACTCTTTGAGTATATATGTAAGTATCTAAAGGTATCTCTTTAAGGTCCGGAAGAATATTCAGCAAACTGATAACACACACTACTTCTCGAGCCGGTGAAAAAGACACCAGGATTGGGAGGGATGGTCAGATGGGAGTTGAACTCTATCATTTCCTGATCTTCCCTCCAAAAAAATCATTAATTACTGTGATTAAAAAATTAATAATGTGGAATTCATATGAGTTATAAACAGAGGTCATAAGTATAGAACCACAGATTTTGAATGTACGTACTCATGTGTCCATCCCTGCATCCAACACACACACACACACACACAAGTCTTACCAATTTGGGTTTTCCATACTTTCCCGGAAGACAGACTCTTCCTTCATAGATGCGTATTGTGTCCACGTAAGGCAGTGACTCCGTATAGCCATGTTTCTTTCCCGAGGATTGAGCCATGACTCCTCTTCTAATTGGATATTAGGTACTTTCAAAATGCTCACCTGTCCAACAGAAAGAGAATGGCTTTCTCAATTTAGGAAGAGCAGGCTACATAATGACCACATCCAGAGTTACTCTCAGTCTTAGATAACCAAGAGGACAAGTAATCCTGATATATGGATGATGGCTCGCCAGTGGCTGTACATTTTTGATAATCAAACATACTATGACCTTACTAAGTGCTGGTGAGGACATGCAAATGACCCAGGATTTATGTAGGCTATACAGTCCCTGGCCTAATTTCCCTAACTGCTAAACACTAAGCAAATTATCAGCCTCCTTCGCATCTCCTCTAAGGCTGGTTATGGCCTTCTTAAATTGATGGATTCTAATCGAGCCCACTTACAGGCTTACATGCAGAACAATATCAGGTAAAATATTTTCTTCATTTTAAACTCTGTCCAATACGTAGAAATGTATGGTTTCCTAGGTGAAGACATGGAAAACTACAAAGGCAGAATTGTACAAGTCAGAAGTGTCCTTAAATTATTTAAGAATTGAGATACAAGACGAAGTTGAATGCCTTTTTAAATAATAGATTCAGAGTGAGTATACAGGGCAAAGGCACAGTACACACTCTGAAAAAAGCCAGTAATAATTTGCTGCTACAGTGCAACAAGTTTTACCATCTGGAAAAAAGAGAGTTCATTTTCATTGTCATATCAGCTTTATTACACTGAAGAATGTGACAGTCTTTTAACTCATGATAAGGAAGTGATGGAAGCTGCCATTTGTTCCACATACAACACAGCAATTTAATTTGCAAGCTAGTCGGCAGGAGCCAAGCTGGGTTCCACATTTGATACGGTTTGGCTGTATCCCCTCCCAAATCTCATCTTGAATTGTAGCTCCCATAATCCCCACATGTCATGGGAGAGACTCAGTGGGAGGTAACTGAATCATGGGGGCGGGTTTTCCCATGCTGTTCTCATGACAGTGAATAAGTCTCATGAGATCTGATGGTTTTATAAAGGGCAGTTCCCCTGCACACACTCTCTTGCCTGCTGCCATGTAAGATGTGCCTTGGCTCTTCCTTCACCTTCCACCATGATTGTGAGGCCTCCCCAGCCATGTGGAACTGCGAATCCATTAAAACTCTTTTTATGTATAAATTACCCAGTCTCAGGTATGTCTTTATTAGCAGCCTGAGAATGGACTAACACAACATCACACACAGAATCTCTCTCAGGTTGAAACTACCCTCTGAGACCTGTTTGAAAGGGCATATCCAGATGCTTTCCTCTGACTTCCTCATAGCTCTAAAAGGACTCCCACTGAAAATCCCTCTATGGTTCAAGCAATGTGATTAAAAATTTCCACTCACCTTTTTCCAACAAAGAATCACCAGAGTGCTCTTCTTCAAAGAGAGAAAACAATTTGCTATCATGAAGATTTCATCATCAATGATATTACTTTAGAGAAATACACATAAAGACTTAACAGAGGGCGTGGAGAACATTATTCTCTGGTAAATAGCTGTTATCTCTGATAGTGAATTAGAAACTGAAGTTTTTCTCTTTCTTACTAAAGATGAGACTAAATATTTACAATCTTCCCATTTCTGATCATTCTCACCTAAGAGTCATTTCTAATCATGAAAAGATTAGTCACTTCATGCAAAATGCCAAAAGTATCTTTAAAGTAATTGCACAACATCTCTATGTCCATTAAGAGTCCTTCGCAAGACAGAGAGACAAAGTATCTCCAGTGGCATCTGCTAAAACTGAGGTTGGATAAGAAAGAGCTTTCTTCCTCAGAAAGCTGTGAAGTAAAAGGAGGAGGAAGTTTCTAATGCTCCTTTACATCAGAAAATGCTGTTCCTTTTCATGACTATTAAAAAATACTCAATGTTACAACAACTGTGATTAAACTTTAAAATGAACTTACCTTCCTTAAAATTTCTGGAACCACATTCTGACAGATTGCAATCCTCTTTCTGTAGATGACCCCTGTTGATTCATCTAAAAAAGAAAATTTTTTATACACAAGAAATTAAGGAAATGTGTTCTTTTCTTAGTGTCAATAAATCTTGGGGGGTTTTTGTTGTTTTTTGGTTTTTGGTTTTTTTGTTTTTTTGTTTTTTTTTTGAGACACCCAGGCTGGAGTGCAATGGCATGGTCTCGGCTCACTGCAACTTCCACCTCCAGGGTTCAAGCGATTCTCCTGCCTCAGCCTCCCGCAATAAATCTTTTAAAGTCAATCTCAATTTTCTATTTGCAGAATTCCTACAGAAAATGTTTAATTCAAAATTCAGTTTCCCTGACACTTTCCTGGGCCAAATCAGATATTCCTTATCTGTGATGAAGGAATAAGGGTACAACAGTAACTCAGAATGCACACTCCAATGTCAAGGATGAAATAATCACAACCATTCGCTGCTCTGGACGATCTGTGTCAGTGCCCCAATGACGATGACCAGTGGGACTCCTGCTCAACTCCAAAGAGAATGTTTCAACAAAAAGGGGGAGAACCTGATGCTGCTACTTTCTGTACCAAACTTTCAAGCACAGATATCTGGCTACAAAATTTAAACCTATAATTCATTTTACTAGCCACATTTATCTCTCATAAGGGAGTAGACTTCCTGTTATTACCGGCAGCAAATTTGTACGTGTCTGTAGCAACCTCAATTCTGGCCTCCTCAGAAGAAGGAATTCGACTGAGGGGTATCAGGCAGAAGGAGGGACCAAGACAAGTTTTAGAGCAGGAGTGAACGTTTATTAAAAAGAATAGGAAATGGCTATTCCTATTCTTTTTATAAACCTTCCTAAACAGGAAAAAGCTATTCTGGTTCCTTTAGAATGGGAATGAAAGGAAGGAAAGGACACTTGGAAGACAGCCAAGCGGGCAACCTGAAAGGCAAGTGTGTGGTCTGACCTTTTGACTTGGGGTTTTATGCGTTGGCATAAGTCCGGCGTCTTACATCACTTCTCCCAAATCCTGAGATCTTATCAGGAAGCTGCTGATCATCAGTTTCAGGTGTTTTCTATCTATTAGGAGCGTGCCTTTGCCTGATGCCAACTGTGACCAATTATTACTTTAGTGAGACAGTTAACAACCGCCTGACCATCACCTGATGGTCACCCAACACTCCTGGGTGGGTGCGTGTGTGTGTGTGTGTGTGTAAGCTCTCTTATGTGTGTGTGTATGTGTGTGTAAGTCCTCTTCTGTGTGTGTGTATATGTGTGTAAGCCCTCTGTGTGTGTGTAAGCTCTCTTCTGTGTGTATACGTGTGTGTAAACTCTCTTCTGTGTGTGTAAGCCCTCTTCTGTGTGCATATGTGTAAGTCCTCTTCTATGTGTGTGTAAGCTCTCTTGTGTATGTGTGTGTAAGCCCTCTTCTCTGTGTGTGTGTGTGCGTGTGTAAGCCCTCTTCTATCCTGCTCATACTTGACTAGCTACCAACTGTAACAGTAGGACTGCAACCATTTTGCTCTGTGATGAAGTTTCCAGAATTAAACCAGGGAAGTAAAAAACAATGTTAAGAAAAAGAAAGGCAGAGGCAGAGAAAAGAATAAACTCTGAAGTGCAGTCTTCTGCTTTGTGAATCACTGTGACTTAGCCATGCTGTTACAGGTTTTCCCAAAGCTCTGGCTATAGTAGTCCCAACTCTTCATGCAAAAACCCTGACTGCCCAGAAGCTGTTGATAGGGTGCCAACCTCTCTGCCCACTGGCCCTCCCTTTGGCCATCTCATCCAGTGTTTGCTACACATACTCGAAATGGATTAGCCACTCCCAGCGGCAAAGATGCCCCGGACAATGATAGAAATTATAATTAACATTTCAATTTAGAATATGCACAGTGTTCTCTCATTTGATCTTCATGACAACCTAAAAACAAGATTATTTTCCTATTTGACAGATGAAGAAACTGAGGCTCCAAAAAGTTAGGTCACCAAGGTAGTAATGAAATCGAGATTTGAAATCCAGTTTGTCTGATGACAAATAACAAGTTTTTCCCACACTGCAGGTACATGAGAAAATATTTTTAATATATCTATATGGTTATAGAAGTACAGAAAATGCATATACAAGCAAAAGGCAGTTATGTTTGCCAAGCACAGAGAGGGCTCCAGAGTCACACAACTAACAGTAGCATCTCATGATTCCTAAGAAGGCTAAAGGGCATGCTGGACCTAGGCCCCAGTGTCTCCAAAGCTTTGTACATTGACTATGTGCATCGTCACAGCTTCCTGCATTGCCCAGTTCTCAAGTTTAAACACTGACACTGATAATGGTTTTTGTGGAGATAGGGATAACACAGAAGAGAAGAGATTCCTATGCTCTAGACCAGGAATCAGTAAACATTTTCTGTGAAGAATCAGATGTTAAATAATTTAAGTTTTGTGGGCAATAAAGTCTCTCTGGCAACTGCTCAACTCTGCTGTTATAGTGAGGAAGCAGCCATAGATGACATGTAAACAAATGTGACTATGTTCCAATCAAATTTTATTTACTAAAACAGGCAGCGCGAGCCATAGCTTGTCAACTCCTGATTTAGTCAATGCTAAACCACATTGCCAAGTAGTTGTGATTCCATAAGCAATCACTTTATGGTCACATCTCATATTTAATCATATGCATTTTGCTATCTACAAAATGATATGATAATAGGCTACAGCCATGTGACCTTGAGCAAGTCACTTAACTTCTCTGTATCTCAGTTTCTCCATACATTAAATGAGCAGTCTAATACCTATCCCACACATTGTTCTGAAGATTAAATGAATTAATAAAAGTAAGAGTACCTGGCACATATTAAGGGCTCAAAAATGTTAGCGGTTACAATTATATATAGCTCAATGTTGTCATCAATTATTAGTTAGAAAGTGACAAAAAGCATCAGCAGGCCTTTTACTATTGTAAATCCTGGTGCTCTACCTGCCACACCTTTCTAAGTCACCTCAAGTACAGAAATATACCTGTTTAACAACTAATAATGGAAAGGAACTGTAGGTGAACAATTTTTTAAAAAACCTAATAGGCCACACACACACATACACACATCTTTACAAAAATCACTATCATTTAACGATCATTACTGAAAAAAACTGTACAGAGAACTTACCTCTTTTTTCCTCCGTGATTTTTACAGAGAGGACGTTTTTATCCATGGGGTTGGGGTACTAAACAAAAACATATAAAAAAGAATTACCATTAATCTACCAAGGTGAATTATTTAGTAGTAACCACAGCTGTTTGCAGGACTAGTAAATATTTTCCAAGAAACTTCTAAACAAAGCCCAGTTTTGAATCATGGATCTTAATTTTATAACTTGGGCCTAGATAAGTGAGATGCTATCATCATCTCGACTTACATGAAATCTGGGGAAAACCTTCTTTAGATCCAACCTAGCCCTGAGGGGGATGAGGTTAAGCTAATCAGTAAATAATAATAGTATTAATATTGAACCAGCCTAACATAAATCAAGAGTGTTCTTTGAGTTAGGCACTGTACTAAATGCTTTCCTTGTACAATCTTGTCTAAATCCAACAGCCTGTTATAACTGATTTATGTGATATCATCATCCCCATCTTTCAGATATGGAAACTGAATGAAGACTGGATTGTTTAAGGTCACCCAGCTGGCTCCTAGTGGAGCCAGGGAATTAAACCAGGCCTGTTTAATATAGAGTGGACCTCTTCACTATGGTCTAATATCATTGTCTGGTGGCTGGGTTAGCATCACAGTAGGATAATCATAGAAGTATGCTTTGCTAGGCACATAGTAAATGCTCAATAAATATTTAACATGCTGATTTAATTCCCCTGAAAAGCAATTTGGCTGTGACAAGGTTGATAATAGCCACTGCTTTTGTCTTAGACAATTTACATACTTTAGATACATTAGCTCAGTTAATTCACAAAACCATTCTATAAGGTGTTACTTTTTCCACTTCATATATGAAAAATAAGGCTTAAATTAAATAATTTGCTCAAATTGTCCAGCTAATGAATAGTATATCTGGGGGTAACATAATTTACCCCCTGATACTTTCTGCCAGCCTACAAAGCCTGCCCACTAAACCTACCACTAAATCGCCTAAGAGTTAACCTAACACAATCCTTTCCATTACTCAGATGTGAAAAGAGAGACACTGGGAGCAGAAGTGACCTCCGAGAAGCCACAGGACAAGGTAGCTGCTGACCCGAGCCTGCTAAGCCCCCTTGGACTCTTTTCCCTGAGGTTTACCGATGTATCACGTGATCAAATCTGAAAAGAAAATTAGCAAGAAGTCTTATCCATGACATCACAAAGTGTTGAGTAGAAGGCAAGAGCAGCAGGCAGCCTGACGGGAGAAAGAAGAAAGCCCCTCACTTTGCAAACTTGAGCTTTAAGTTTTCCGAACCCTAGGAAGTGAAACACAAAACTCTGACTGTGGGTCTCCACCCACAGCAGGTGTGTGTGTGTGTGTGTGTGTGAGATACTGATTTATTAACGGATTTTTCAGGGAAAGGGGTTCATCATTTTAACACATTCTTAAAGATATCTATGACCCAAAAAGACAGTAGATTAGAACACAGACTCTCTGAGGGCAGGAATACTGTCTATTTCAGTTACTCCTATATCTCCACCAGCCAGCATAATGCCTGGCACATAGAAAGCACTCAGACAATATTTTCTGAATAAAAAATTTGGAACATAAACCTCAATGACCTCAGGGATCAATTTGGAAAACGAGCCTGCCTTCAGTCAGAAACCAATCTATGAAGAGAGCAGTGGCTCAGCTTTCGGCAACCTCAGTATCTCTTCAGGTTCCATGTTGGCAAACTCTGTTATTCACACTTCCATCCTGAAAACTGCAATCTTGATAACTGATGAAAAACTTGGTTTTTAAAAATCTATTTATTTATGGCCGGGTGCAGTGGCTTACGCCTGTAATCCCAGCACTTTGGGAGGCCGAGACGGGCAGATCACGAGGTCAGGAGATCGAGACCATCCTGGCTAACATGGTGAAACCCCGTCTCTACTAAAAAATACCAAAAATTAGCCGGGCACAGTGGCAGGCGCCTGCAGTCCTAGCTACTCAGGAGTCTGAGGCAGGAGAATGGCCTGAACCCAGGAGGTGGAGCTTGCAGTGAGCCAAGATTGTGCCATGCACTCCAGCCTGGGCCACAGAGCGAGACTCCATCTCAAAAAAAAAAAAAAAAAAAATCTATTTATTTATATATTCATTCATTCATTCATTTTAGCCCTAGGGAAAAATAAAATGCTTGGCTGGGCATGAAGGCTCATGCCTGTAATCCCAGCACTTTGGGAGGCTGAGGCGGGTGGATCACTTGAGGTTAGGAGTTTGAGACCAGCCTGCCCAAAATAGTGAAACCCTGTCTCTACTAAAAATACAAAAATTAGCCAGATGTGGTGGTGCACACTTGTAGTCCCAGATACTCAGGAGGCTGAGGCAGGAGAATTGCTTGAACCTGGGAGGCGGAGGTTGCAGTGAGCCGAGATCATGCTACTGCACTCCAGCCTGGGTGACAGAGTGAGACTCTGTCTCAAAAGGAAAAAAAAAAAAAAAATGCTTGGAACTACAATGATTGCTTTCTTGAAGTTCAGCCCTTCCAAGTTATATGCCCATGACAGAGGGTCAGGTTTAGATACTCTGCTCCTCAGCAAAGGAGACTTTCGCTTACATAGTACCCCTAAAGTAAGGGAGATATTTGAGACTCACACAGGTCCTCTGAATTGTGATTATATGTGTGTAAATTGTAACATGTTCACTAAAGTAAAATGGGCTTATCTCATTTACTACAGTTCTAGCTTGCTCATTACATACCCATAAACATATATTGACTGAATATTATACATTCACCATAAGTTGTAGGAAGATGACTCAACTAAACTATAAAGGACGTTGAAAATGTAATCACCAGGGAGACATGGTGATCAAATTTTTCAAGTTCTGATTACTTCACTAAGTTATCAGAGAAATTCTTAAACATTATAAACTCAAATACTTCACACTTACATAATTTTTGGAGTTGAAGAGCCATGAGCTTCAAGTTTCCATAGAAGAATAGTAGAAGAAAGTAGGGGTTTATTTGCAATAGCTAACTGCCGTATTATGAAAGGCACGTATTTCAACCTCTTTAAAGATTTACTGAACTGAGGCGCCCCCTACCTGGCGTTACTTGAAATGATCTGACGCCATCTCGTGGTAACTTGAATATTCATGTTTTAATTCATGAAAATTTACCAAAACTCCCATGAGAAGGAGTTGAAAGAGGGAAGGTTTCTCAGAGGTCAACACCAGAAACACTTACCTGGGAAGAAGACAGGAGGCAGGTGGCCAGGTTTTTCTGGACACCTTTTCAAACACAATCCAGTATGATTGCAGAATTGATCAAGCTAAATCAGGATCACACCCATCAAAGACTTACCGAGCAGCTACTGTGTTCATGCAAGGTGCTATCCTAGAGAAGCCACCATGCACATGATCTCACTCAGTCCTTCTCAAAGCATGGAAACCTATCAAGTATTACTGCTATAAATATAATAGTATAAAGCCTGCAGACAAGCAGGGTCACACTGGGATTCTTCAATCCCCATTTCATACTAGAGACTCTCATGAAAGCAATGTGATCTGAAGACCCAGATATCTGCCAGAAGTCCTTGTCTTTCTTGATCCTGGCTCAGGTGATCACAAACTGCAGTGTGCATGAGAATGATCCCACGGACTGCATACATATGCCATGTATGCTATACTACTTTATGGATGATTTAAGGAATTTTTAAAGGTATATTTGACTTCATTTTGCATATCCTTATAATTTTTACTTTCTTCAGAGTGTGTAAACTAACTCATTTTCCTTTCCCCAAGACATGAAGCTACTGCAAATACCACTGTATATATTATATGTATGTTACAGTCTAACAAGGGTAAAATGTAGACTCTCCTAAAGCTGTTGTATCTGCTTGCTTTATTTTTTACATATTAAAAGATAAGCCAAGAACTCCATAATATTGGGTGGGGGGAATAAGCATTAAAGCAAACACACACATATAAAAAGTAAGAGTCCAAGAAACTGAGTCCATCTAATTACAGAAATCATATTCAATATGTTTGTGGGAGAAGCTTCATGAAGATATAACATTTAGCATTCATATTTGCTGAGAGAAAAAAAAACCCATAAGCTTTCAGAAAGCGTACTCTTAAAAGAGTTATTAAAATATCAACTTTTCAAAAAGCTCAGAAGCCAATGCCTGTTTTTTATAACATTTTCTCCCCCTCTCAGAAACAGTCAATGACATCCAAAGGAGTCACTGTCTACCAATTTTCAAATGAGGTTACCCGAGAGAGTACAAGGAAGCAGGTGAGTGACAGATCTGTCTGAAGAGTCCTGCAAAGAAGGCAAAGAAGACCTACCATCAGTCTGGTATATTAACATCCCCGTGTTATAAGCATTAAGGGAATCTGTTATCTAGGCTGCTGCCAAACATGTACATGCAAAGAGATGGGGCTGCTGAAAAGAGATTTGGTGTTTAGCAGTAGAAAAACATCACCACGAGCTATGCCAAGTTCCTTTTATGAGCTCCACACATCATAGTCTATCACACAAGAAAAGCAAAGTTGATTTTATACCAAGACGAGATCAAGGACAAAACATAATTAAGTTGAAAAGTATTTTGAATGGCTGTTCATTGGTCTTTCAATAGGATGATGAAATAGAAAGAACAAAGGGCAATGAGCCAAGACATGCAGACTACAACGCTGCCATCTGTGAGGCCAGGGTGATGAACCACCAGGTGACCATCCGAGGTCCTTCTGGCCAGGAAAAGCTATGATTCCAAACAAAGGCCAACCAATAGCACATCAGCCTCTTTCTTTCAAAAATGGCCCAATAATCAGCAATGGCATAGTGAAGGTTTTGAAAAGACAGTTTATCATTATAACACAGAGGAAAATCCTCTTATCACAACATCAAATGTACGCATAAATCCAGTGCAGCTAAAGATATGCTACAAATAACTGCCCAGCACTCTTCAAAATCACCACGGTCTGGAAACGCAAGGAAAGACTGAGGAACTGTCCTACACTACAGGAGACTGGCAGCTAAATGCACTGTAGGGGCCTGAACTGAATCCTAGACTGGAAAAACAGTATAGGTGGACAATTGGCAAAATCTAAATAGGGTCTATAGGTTAGTTAATAGCATTGTATCAGTGTTAATTTCCTGGTTTTAAAAAGTATACTGTGGTTCGGGAAAGCTGGAAAAAAGTATATGGGAATTATTTGTTTTGCCGTATTGTTTTTGAAATGGTTTATAAGTCAAATTGTTTCTAAAGGAAAAGTTAAGAAATAAAAAACAAAATTAAAGACAGGATGTTGGGAAATGGTGAATTTTAGAGCCCAAGAGATCTGAATTGGAATCTCATCTGTGAGAAGCTTAGACAAATCATTTTAATCTGCCCTCGTTTCTTCATCTGTAAAATGAGAATAAATAATTACCTCAAAGAGTTGTTACAACAATTAAAGGAAACAATTTAATTACAATATAATACCTAGCACTGTGCAAGTAGAAGATAAATGTAGCTGGTTTTGCTACTAACAAGTGAATCAACACTTTTGAAAACTTAAAAAGCTTCAAGACTTCGGTTTTTACCTTGCAATTTACTGTGGTATGGCGTTAAATACATTGCTGGCATCTATCTGCAATCCAAAAATACTTAAGCAATGATTTTAAAATGATTAGAAGATAATATATCTGATTTTCCTAGACTAATAAAAAAAAATGCACAAGCTTATACTTTACCAGTTCAGAATTTGTGTAAGATACAAGGCGTCCCTGACACTTCACTCCTCACTAGCATTAGGGAAAGGGCTGCACCAGAGAAGTGAGAGTGCAAGTGAGAGTATTTACTTGGTTTTTTAAAGGCAACTGTTTCTAAATAGTTTAAATGCTTTCATGGATTTATAGTTAAAATATAAATCTAGCCCCATACTATAATGTAATGTCTGCCATATGCCCCCGAGAAAGCCTTTATCATGAAAACTACTATATCCTCCTCTGTCCCTTTTGACAGTGAACTCCTTGAAGACAGGTCCATGTACTTAGATAGTGAAAAAATTCTTTTTTTTTTTTTTTGAGACTGGGTCTCATTTTGTCACCCAGGCTGGAGTGTAGGTAGTGGTGATGCAATTACAGCTCACTGTAACCTCTGCCTCCCGGCTCAAGCGATCCTCCTACCTCAGCCTCCAGAGTACCTAGGACTATGGGTGTGTGCCACCATGTCCGGCTAATTTTGGTGGGGGAAGGTTGTTTGTTTCTGTGTCTGTGTGGTTTGGAGTGTTGTTGTTGTTGTCGTTAGAGATAGGGTTTTTGCCCTGTTGCCCAGGCTGGTCTTGAACTCCTGGGTTCAATTGATCAACCCACCTCGGCCTTGCAAAGTGCTGGGATTATAGGCATAAGCCACCATGCCTGGCCAATATCTTCTATCTTTTATACACTGATTAAGCAGCAATCTCCACTAGATAAGTTTCTAAGTATACTTTACAATTATTCAAATGGCATTTAGAAAATATTCCTCATTCAAATATGTACCTTTATTCACGCTCACTCTCCCCTTTATTACTCTAAGTTAGTAAAGATTTCTGAGGCCACTTCTCTCAGCTTTTTATTTTCAGGCTCATGAAATCAATGCAACAAATTATTGTTGTTGTTGTTGTTATCATTATTCAACAAGTACTTTAAAACAGCCTACTGTGTGCTGAAATTAAGCTAGGTATGTTACGTGTAACTGTATGCATTATCCAATTTAATTTCTCCAACGACTCCAGAAGATAGTGATTATTATTCTCAGTTTTCAGATGAGGAAATCGAGGCATAGAAAAATGAAATGACCTGTCCAGGCTCACAGGGCTAACAGCGCTCCATCCCTGTCTTCCCCACCCCATCCGATGTCAGAGCCCACATTCTGCACATCTGCACCATTCTCCTTTACATCATGCCTAATCTTCTAGTGAAACTGAGGACAGGAAGATAAAAGTGAAGAAAGATTAGTACAGCATGTGACAAAAGATAAATAATCATTATGTTAAACTAGGCCTATGGTTTATCAAATCGTTTATTTTAGAAATGCAGGTTCACCCCCAAATATTTCTGGAGCTTTGCAAGGAGATATGTTCCACACATGTAAGTGTCAGATTTGCAAGGGAGAAAAGATAGGATCAGAAATGGAAACATTATTAATTACCCAATCAACTTTCTACTCTAAATGGAAATAGCCATTCATAAATCCCCTTTATGAGCTTAAGAGTAAACATTCAAACCATTTTGTTCAGCACACCAGGCTCCCAGCCAAAATAAATAACACCCAGGGTCATTCTGTTGAAGCAAAGAAATTATTAATATTTTATTCTGTCCATTTTACTACAGTACCAAAAGTAAGGACATGTTTCTGAATCCCATACTGACTTCAATCTAAAATTGCACAGGGCTAATCCCCAAAAGAGTTATTTCATTCATTCATTCAACAAGGATTTGCTGAGTACCTACTATGTTCCAGGATCTCTTTGGGTACTTGGGATACATCAGAAACAAATGACAAAAATCACCACCTATGAAGGTGATACTCTATTCACCAGGACTCTTTTGACCACAGCATAAAAAGAAAATCAACCTTGCAAAGGTAAGAAAAATCTTTACTTCTCTGGCCTCATTTAGATATAAACAAGAAAACCCAGTCAATATAATGGCTCTCTGGATCCTTTTTAATGACTTTAAATTTCAGGCAGATGAAATTTAAGAAGTTCTCTGAATCCAGGTCACGAAAGGCAAGCCCATTAGAAAGGTCTAAGTGAGATTCCAAAGAAGACCTATTTTCTACACTGCTACATTCGTCTATGCAACTTTGTGTTCTCTTTGTAGATGATTTTAAGTAAAAGGAAGGAAACAGTGGTAAGTGATGAGAGCTAGAAAGCTAAGAGTCACACAAAGAAAGAAACCAAAATACACCGTCAAGTGCATTGACACTACAGTTCTTAGAATACATACAGTTCAGCATCCAATGAATAAACCATTTTGGGTTTCATAACATTCCTCCATGAAGTTTATTGAGAAATACTATATTTCACGAACAAAGAGTATCATATTGTTTGTTTTCACAGTGTCGTTTAGCTTTGAAAGCATGCAGCTAATATTTTGCCTGTGGTATTCAACAGGCAGATGTAAGAAGAGCAAACATTCTTCAGGTTTTAAAAACAGTAGTATATTGTAACTTGGAAGGCAACTGCTAACAAACCAAAAGCCATAGATCAGTAGATTTGATTTAAAATAGAACTTCTTCAGTGCTAAAGCAGCTTCAAACATACCATTGTGCAAAATTAGATTAAATACTTCCCAGGGATCCTCAGATGATTGTCCCTTCTGCCAAGTGCTTTCCTTTGAAAAAAAAATCATAAAGACTGAAAGAAAAATAAAAGCGTATTTTGCCAAAAAGATAATTATTACTACCTTAGGTTTATAAAAAAAGCTTATGCTTTTCAAACTGTCAACACATGTGATATCCTCACAACAACCCTGGAAGGTAGGTGGGGTAGGTGGCATTACCATTTTCACAGAGGAGAAACTAGGGCTTACACAGTTGTGATGTTACTCACTGCACAAGGGCTCCTGGTCAAGTGCGCCCATGGGCACAGGACTGCACCCACCTAGAGGAAGGAGTACCATTTTCTAATTTGCATAAATAGTCTCATTTGCTTTCCACCAGCCCTATGAACTGTGAGCTTATGAAGTGGACCCCTAAAAGGCGCCTTTTCTAATTTGGACAAGGACACAGTATAGGATGGTGAAAACGGTTTTCCATGGCCACCCAACCTAACAGTGAAAGCATAATGATTAGGATCCAGGTCTACTGAATTCCAGTTCATGGCTTTGAATAACATAAGGGGAAAATTCACCCAGCAAATGGATTTACTGACATCTTATAAATAGCCACATAGCTCCTTCCAAGAAATCCCTGAAGGATTCCTTTATGAATGAACAGAAAGAAAGGAAGTACAGTGACATGCATGATGTTAACACTGTTCCATCACTAGATCTTTAGTCTCCAAATGTTTGTCTCTTGTTTTCACAGTTCTGCCTTCCATTTCCCAGTTCTGATATTCCCAGTTCTGCCTTTCTCAGTTCTGCCTTTCCCAGTTCTTCCCTTCCATAGTTCTTGTTCACTATGTACCAGGTACTCTGCTAAACATTTTATAAGAATTACAACAGGTCCTAACTGAATATAGTTATATAAGTGGCCTCAGCTATACCACACAGCACACAAAAACCAACCACATGAGCTTAGTCAACTCACAAAATTGTGAAAATTAAAAGCCTGTCGTTGGTTTAAGTCATTAAATTTTGGAGTGGTTTGTTACATACCAATAGATAACTTAAACATTCTGTGTTCTCACCCTAACATACATCCAAGTTATACCTTTATATCAGGGACAACAGATCCACACAGCTAAGCAAACTCTGAGAGAAGACTGTGAACGAAAGAAAACAGATTGAGCACAGCAAAGTTTTTTGGGCTTGTTTTTGTTTTTGAGACAAAGTCTTGCTCTGTTACCCAGGCTGGAGTGCAATGGCGTGATCTTGGCTCACTGCGACCTCCGCCTCCTGGGTTCAAGTGATTCTCATCTTAGCCTCCTGAGTAGCTGGGATTACAGGCATAGGCCACCACACCTGGCTAATTTTTTGTATTTTTGGTAGATATGGGGTTTCGCCATGTTAGCCAGGCTGGTCTTGACTCCTGACCTCAAGTGATCCACCAGCCTCGGCCTCCCAAAGTGCTGGGATTACAGGCGTGAGCTGCTGCGCCCGGCCAGCAAAGTTGATTCTGAAACACTGTATTCCCTCAATGATCGTTGGAAGCGCCTATTATATGCAATGCAGCAGAGCCTGGTGACTCAGGGTGTGAGTTTTGGATCCGTGTGTTAAAATACTGGCTGTCCTACCTGCTAGCTGTAGGAACTTGAGGAAGACACTTGGATTTCTCTGGTCCTCAGTTTCTCTATATTGTAAAATGGAAATTAATCATAACTACTTCCTGAGGGTGTTGGCAGCAGTAAACATGATAAAGTATGGAAAGCACACATGAGCGCACATACACACACACACCACGCCACACCACATACCACACACCCAGTCTTCCTAGGAAACTTCTATTCATGCTTCAGCCATCATTTCACAAGTGCCACTTCTTCAGGGAAGCCTTTCCTAAAGATCACCCTGTCTGACTTCAGCAGGCCTCCCTGCTGTATTCAAGCACCATGTATTTTCCTTTTATAAGTACACAGCATCAATTTGGATTTTGTGTTCGTTTGCTCATCATTTATTTATGTTAATCTCACCCACTACACACCATCAGTTCCATGAGAACAGGGTCTGTGGTGACCTCCCACATTTTTCTAGCACCTAGCACAAAGCTTGGCACACAGAAGATAAGTATCTATTCAACAAAAGAAAAGCATTTTCCAAAAGCTGACAATGCACCGAGACCTCCGTAAATGAGAACTTGGCATTGTGTTATGTGCTTCTGCAGGAGTGAGTCTCGCCTTTAAAAACCTGAGAGTCTAATGGGAAACACAACACGTACAGAAGTCATCATCTGACACTGCAGAAGGTCAGCAAGGCCTAGACAGAGTGCCCTGAGAGTTCTGAGAAGGTGGAGATCGACTAACTCTTGATGATGAAAATCCAAAAAGACTTTACAAAGGAGCAGTGGCATAAGAATACCCAGACTCCAAAGTGCCAGTCCTAACAAAAAAATTGGGTGTTGGCTGTTACTTTTTGGGTCCAGAAGCCTGGCCTAAGGCAAAGTCTACAAAATATCTGTAAATCACTCTTTCATTCATTTATTCATTGATCAGGTTTTTATTAAATACCTAGTAGGTGCTAGGCACTAGTCTAGACACTGAAAATCAATGAACATATCAGCAAGCTGACATTTCTTCTAAAGAGGCCCCCTATAGCAAAAAAAAATGTTAACCAGTGCCCTCCTCATTCCTCTGTGACCAGGGCTAGCGTGTCACCTCCTCTAATGGAGGCTATGCCTTATCGTTTAACAAATGACCTTCGTCTTCCCAGCATCTCCCTTAGTTTGGCTTCCGGGTTGCATCTAGGGTTCAATGTCCCGTGGCTGCTAACCAAGGCAAACTGCAATTGTTGCAAATCTTGCTTAAGAAAGTGAAAACTGAAGGGGACCTTAAAAGATCTTCCGGTACAACCCCTCATCTTATAGACGTGGAAACTAAGGCCTAGAGAAAAGACCCTCGGCCAAGGTCACCCAGAAAACTAACCACACGTAGAACCACACCAGAGTCCAGGAGTCCTACCTCCCAGGCCTGGGTGCTTTCAATTTCTCAGACATTTCCCATTTTCCTATTATCAGGACCCACAATCCTAGAAACAGTCTTTAGGATTCAGGGCCACTCAATATTGAGGAAGAGTTCATTACTTGTGTTGAAATCAGTTGTAGTAATACAAACAACAATAACATTTTAGAGCCCTAACTAAATATCAGTAGCAGTGAGAAAAAGAAAAATAGCTCAGAGCAGATTGTGTGAGTTACAGTGAAATACGCAAAATCGATCAAGCCCAGAGAGACAAGAGTACAGGACTTCGGTGGTCCCCTCCTCACCCAACCTATTCCTGCGAGCAACCTATTCCTGCGAGATCAATTTTGTTCCCAACCAGTTAGATGCCTTACCCATTACCTTCAAGTTCCTGGAATTTGTGATACAAAGAACAATGTACAGCCAATCAATAGTTTATATTATTTTAATATAAATTCTTGGTAAACAACTTAGGAACCGCTTCTTATTCTCCTTTAAAAACCCACTTTCGACTTCTGCTCATCAGAATGTGTACTCAGGGCACCTTCACTCCCAGGATGCAGTCCTCGAACTTGGCTCAAATAAACTCTTTTTATATTGATTTTGCCTCAGTTTCTCCATTTAGGGCACAGCTGTGATAAGCACTTTACGTAAGTTACCTCATTTGGATCCTCACAACAATTCTATGAGTCGGTACTATTATTTTCTCCATTTTACAGATAGCAAACTAAGGCACGGAGAGAGTAAGCAAGCTGCGCTAAGTCCCACAGCTGTTTAATAAGGGGAAGTGGAGAGGCGGCAGAACGATCATGCTGAGTAAACCAGGATGACTGCCCAATGGCCTCCCCTCGCTTTTAAGAGGTCAGTGACGAATGGGAAAGCTCCACACGTCGGTCATCTGCAACTCCACGGAGTTCGCGAGCTGGCATTCCCCGAGGCTCTTCCTGAAAGGAAAGCCTCTTCTTTTCAGCTGGGGCAGGTGTGAACGTGATGCCAAGCACGGCGCCTTTTCCCGCTCCCTGTAAGGGGAGTTTTCGAGGAAATCCCTCTCGACCCACACATCCCTGAAGCAAAGCCCGCGGCTGGAGAGAGAGACGGACGATGCCAGCTTCCGCGTGGATGGAGGAGAGGAGAGGGGGCAAGCAGCGGAGGCAGCGCGGGATCCGGAGGGTGGAAGTGGGGCGGTACCTTTCGGAGAAAGCTGGCGACCACCTGCTCGAAGGGGTACTTGTACACCTGGTGCATGTCCACCGAGACCCCCATCCCCGCGCGCCGCGGGCCCCGCGCACTGGCCACGCCCCCGCGAGCGCAGAGCAGCCCAAGACTCCGCCGAGGCCCGCAGGCGCCCACACTCGGACAGCCACATGGGCGTGGCCTTTTTCCTCCGCTTTTCAAACTTTCGAAACTTTATTGGCCACTCTGAGAAACGCGCAGTGGGCCACGCCCACGCCCCTACGGCCAGAGTAGGGGAGGGAGGTGTTGCAGAGCGCCGGAGGCGCTGGAGCGCGCCCAGAGCACCTAGGGCCCCGCGGTCTCCACGCTGGCGGCGCCAGAGCGGCCCTGGTACCCTCCCGCGGCCGCGCCTGCCGAAAGAAGCTTCTCTGCCTGGGAGCCATCACGCCCCGCCCCAGGAAACCTGGACCTTGGGCTTGTGCGTTTATGGTATCACGCCTGGAGTCACAGAATAAGCCGCGGTTGGCAGCACGGGAAAATATGAATAAGGAAGGTCTGGTGTGACAAAGGCCAGCGTTACTCACGCCACCAGGCAGCTGCCTCTGAGGCTTGGGGTTGGGCCTTGTGTAAGGTCAAGATTGCCTCGGGAATAAGAACCTCGTTTAGTGCATCCAACCCTGCAGTTAAGTTCCTTTGCTCGCTGAGGTTAAACACCACGGAGCAGGGAACTAGAGGATACAAAAGAGTTGCGAGTATTATTCTTTACTGCAACGCACAGATGTTAGGAGAACCAGCACGTTCATCCGTGTATTCAGCACGGTTCTGAGGCCTCCTATGCCCCAGCGCTGTGGTGGGCACTGCGGATTCCGCCGGGAGGAAACACCAGCCCTGCTAATGAGCCTGCTGATTTCACACCCAATCAACAAGCCGGGAAAATAAACATAATAATCGGTTAAAGTGACACGGGCGCGGGCATGATTTTAGCGAGGGTGATTATGGAGGGTCTCCGAGGTGATGACTTTTACGATTTTGCCATCTTGCTCGCCCCTGCTGTACACAGTCACACTGGTCTGGCAAAACCCTAGCCTTGTGTAAATCTAGCTCTCCTCTGACTGTCCCTACCCAAGCCCCCGGAAGGAGCTGGAGGAAAATACACACCCACTGTGACAGGCATCTTTTAAATTCATAACCACTAACCCTATGGCACCTTTTAATGGTGCCAAATACACTATGAAAGTACTGAATTTCTGGCCAGGCGCGGTGACTCACGCCTGTAATCCCAGCGCTTTGGGAGGCCAAGGTGGGCGGATCACCTGGTCGGGAGTTCGAGACCAACCTGGCCAACATGGTGAAACCCCGTCTCTCCCCGTCTCTCCTAAAAATACAAAAATTAGCTGGGTGTGGTGACGGGTGCCTGTAGTCCCAGCTACACGGGAGACTGAGGCCAGAGAATCGCTTGAACCAGGGAGATGGAGGTTACGGTGAGCAGAGATCACCCATTACACTCCAGCCTGGGCAACAAGAGCAAGACTCCATCTCAAAAAAAAAGAAAAAGAAAAAAGAAAGTACTGAATTTCTCTAATCCACTTACTCTCCCACATTCCTCTCACCTCACACCTCTCACACCTTTGTTCCCAGTCTTATACTCCAGTTATTACCTTACTTCCATTTTCACTTAGTCAGTAGGTCACATCACTCTGCTACCTCTCTACCAACCAGACCAAATGCCCTGCCTTCCCTCTTGTTCCTGTGGCTCAACTGTCAGCACTTTGTTTTAGCACCAGTGTCTCCATTTGTCCACTGAATCCTGAGGTGAGCTGAAAAATGTTTAACAAACAGCTCTCCTTTAAAGCATAAATCAAGCAAGGCCCTGATTTCCAAAGGTTGCTGATTCCTGTGGTATAAATACTCCTACCATGTTTAAAGATGCCAACTTGATGTCACTAAGCACAAGTTGGGGATTTAGCAACATGGAGTTTAGTGAGGGGTGGGAGTTGGGGAGGGAAGCACAGAAGCACACCATCACATGGTATTTTCACCACCTACATACAACAGCCATAAAGAACCAAGAGCATAGATAGTGGAAAAATGTAGTAGGAAGGGATGAGTTTTCAGTGTTTATTACTCTTTGGCCAGGCTGCTATGGTTCCTGCCTGTAACCTCAGCACTTTGGGAGTTCAAGGCAGAAGGATCACTTGAGGCCAAGAGTTTGAGACCAGTGTGGGCAACATAGTGAAACCCCATCTCTACAAAAAATAAAATAAAAAATAAAAATTAGCCAGGTGTGGTGGCACACACCTGTTGCTAAGGCCAGAGGATCTATTAAATCCAGGAGTTCAAGGCTGTAGTGAACTATGATCATGCCATGCACTCCAGCCTGGGCCACAGAGTGAGACCCATCTCAAATAAATAAATATTTATTAATTTGTATATGTAATTTATGTGATTGTAAATTTATATGCTTTAATAATAGCTGTGTTGAATGGCCAGCTCTAGTACATCACTAAAAGTTCCCATCCTCTTTCTTGTTCAAGGCCATCGCTCTAGCAACATCTCCCTTTCTGCATCATCAGCTTTGTCTCTAGTGGGCCATTCCAGCCAGCACAACAAGTACACTGTAATTTCTTCCATTAAAAAGAAGAAAAAAAAAAAAACACTCCTAACCCTCTTAGCCCCCTATCTTCCCTATCTTCCTCCAGCTGTATTCCAAGTCTCTGCTCTACTGATGCTTCTCAAAAGAGCTCCCTGTAATGTCTTGAGTCCATTCCAATCAGTATTTGCCCCCACCACTTCACTGAAGCTACTGTTGTCAAGGTCACCAATGACCAAATTGCTAAATCCAATAATTAATTCTTAATCCCCACCTTACTAAGCCTGTAGGCAGCATTTCCTTGAAATACAGAGGGAGGCGTGGAGACGAGAATGAGATGCAAACGCTCTTCCATGTGTTGCATACATGTTGAAAAGTCACTCCACTATATCACCAATCCCTCCTTACGGGAAAACAAAAGGCAGTCTTACAGGGAGACTACACAGGCCCACAAAGGAGAGTTCAATTATCTACAGAGTTTATGGTATTTTGTATCTGCCTCTTTTACCAGAGTCGCTGGAGACCAGATGTGACATACAAACCACTAGTGTGGGTCCTGGGCCCTGTATCCTCAATCCACTCTGACCGTCAGTTTCTCCCAGAGTGTATCTTTAAGCAGGATTTAATCTCCTGATTAAGTAACCATGAAAGGCCAAAGGTGTGTCCTGAAAGATTAAAGGCCCCACCACCTGCTACCTCTACTTGGGGCTGATTGGCTGAGTGACTTGTGTAAGAACAAATGCGACCTGCCCATTCCAAGGACATTGGGGCTTTCTGAAACGTGTGCCAGACTTGACAACATGAGCCTATAATCTTGAAGCTCTGAATCACAGCCGGTTTGCACAATAGCAATCTTATTTGCTGGGTCCTCTGAGGGAGAGAGAAGAAACTGTGAAACAAATTTCCATTGCTTTTAAATTGCTTGGCTTAACTGGGCAGGGACTTGAGGATGGAAATTTGCTGACAGACCTTAGAAGTTCATGACTTTATTTGGTCTTTAAGATGCCCAATATCTTACTAAAGAGCTTTTGTAAGATATCAAATGCCTTTTGTATCTTCAAAGGGAGGCACAATAGTTTAAACATGGTAGACATCTAATACATTCAGGTTGAATAAATGAATGAATGATTGTAAATGCTGCAAGATTTAAGTGACACAGAACTCCAGCCCTGACCCTGTCTCTCTGCTTTTCTCACCTTCTTCATGTTGGTTCAGTTCCCACTTCTGACCATCCTGACCATCTCTCTATCAATGATTTTTTTGTATCCAACCTTATAATTATCTGTATATGTAAACACTTCACTGTTACTGTGACGTTCTCAAGACTGGAGGAACTGTATATATTATTCACTCCTCTCTATCCAGTGCCTAGTAAAATGCCTGACACCTAGTATATGTTGAAACAACTCATGAATGTACTTAATATACAATATGACCTTGAACAAAATGCTTCCTGCCCCTGCAGCTCAGTTTTTCCACCAACGAAAACTGAAATGCAGGGGCAGAAACTGAGTGGGCCAAGACTGTCTCTAAAATCCAGCAACCTTACATTTGTGATGTGGGCTAGAGACACAAGCCAAGGCAGGGAACAGGGATATAGTTATTGAAACCAGGGTACAGAATGATAACTGGCAAGGAAAACAAAGCAAAATCTCAGAATAGATTCAAATATGTAAAATATCATGTATGATAAGTAAGTATGGGTACTAAGGAGAAAAATAAACTGGAGAAGAAGGATGAGAAGTGATGGCAGGGCAGGGGAGAGAGGAGCAGTGTTTAAATTTTTTAAAAGAGCTAAGGAAGACCTCTCTGAGAAAATTACATTAAAGCAGAAAAGTTGAAAGAAGAGGAGAAGCAAGTCATGCTCGTATTTGGAGGAGGATCATTCTGGGTAGAAGGAACGGCAGGTTCTAAGACCCTGAAACAGGCATTCTCCTGATACATTTCAGAACTGCAAGGAGGCCAGTATGGCTGTTGCAGAGTTCCTGAGATATAAGGTCAGAAAACATGGATCTAGGTCACATAGGGTCCTCCAGGCCATGGTAAAGATGTTGGCTTTATCTGTATGAAATGGGAAGCCATTAAGAGTTTTGAGCAGAGGAGAGACATGATCTCAACTCTATATTTTAACAGAATCACTCTGGCTACTTACAGTTTGGAGAAGTGAATATGGGGAGGCAAAGTGAAGAAAAAGACCAATTAAGAGGTATGATATTTTATATATATACATATGTAAAATTTCCTCCCCAACCCCCACTCCTCACTAAACTCCACTCTTCCCTCTATATATAAATATAGATTCATGGTTCCCGGCTTATAACTCCCATAGCCCTTGCTACAGTCTTTCGCTATAATGTTGGGGGCACTTTAGGCCTCAGAAGCAGGCTTTTCTCTCTCTGACCTTCTTCTGACTTCCCTTCACCTGCCCAAGGCAGGACTCTAATCTTTCCTGGCTTTTCTGATTGATTTCTCATTCCAGAGAGCATCCTGCCCCATACCCTGCACGAAGAAATGCTGCACAGGAAGGCCACGAAGAATCTGGACAGATGGGCCTTACTAGGTTTCCTGACTCAGTCTGTTAGTATTAGATCATACCCTTTTTTAGCTAATCATATTTCTACCTGGTTGTCTTCAATCATGTCTATCCAATGGAGTCTTGCTAAGAGACCCAAAAGAACAGGGTTCAGAGAGCTCCCAGCTAGCCAAACATATGGAGATTTCTGGAGGATGGTGCACCCAGGGAGAGCATGGAAGCTCCACACCTCTTCCCCTATACCTTGCCCTATGCATCTCTTCAGCTACGTCCTTTGCACTATCCTTTATAATAAACTGGTAAATGGAAGTAAGTGTTTCCCTGAGTTCCATGAGATGCTGTAATAAATTAATTGAATCCAAAGAGAGGGTCATGGGAAGCCCATCTTGAAGTGGGTGAGTCAGAAGTTCTGGAGGTTAGAACTTGCAACTAGCATCTGAATGGGGGACGGTGGGGACAGCGGAGTGATCTTGTGGGACTGGGTCCTCAACTTGTGGGATCTGAACTATCTCCAGGTAGTGTCAGAATTGAATTGGAGGACACCTAGCTGGTGTCCACTGCAGACCTGAGTGCTTGCTTGCTGTATGGGGAGAAACCACACACACATTTGTATGTGTGTTGGCAAATCTTAGAAGTTCATGACCTTATTTGGTCTTTAAGATACCAAATATCTTACAGAGATATTTCATCGTACATGAAGGCCAAAAATTACAGAAGAGCAGTTGTGGTGGTACTGTAGATAACAATATTATTAATAATAATATTATGTATTAGTTTATTTAACTCTCACCACAACTGCCATTACTGAAGGAGACCAGAGGAACTCGGGAGTTTCATACTGCCCTAGGCAACATGGTGAAACCTGGTCTCTACAAAATATAGAACGTCTTCTGTGTTGATGATTTTTGTGGTGAGAGCACAGGAAAAAATCACGATTTGAGCTTGTTCTCCCCTCAAGAGGCAATTGCCATAATCTAGATAAGAGGAAATGATGGCTGAGACCACAATGGTATCAGCGCAGGTGGTGATCAGTTTTTAGGTTCTGGATCCGTTGTGAAAGTAGAGATGGAAAGGTGTGCTGAAAGATCAGAAGTGGGAAGAGGAAGAGCCAAGGTCCAGTCTGATCACCACCTGGAGAAAGCCTGTCTGACTGTAGAGGGGAAAAAAAGCCAGATGTATTCATTTTCAAAGTGTCACAAATGGATGGCTTGAAAAACAGAAATTTATTGTCTCACAGCTCTGGGTTCCAGAAGTCATAAATCAAGCTGTTGTTGGCAGGATGGATTCCTTCTGAGGGCTCTGAGGGAGAATCTGTCCCATGCCTCTCCCCTAGCTTCTAATAGCCCCAGGCAGGCATTTCTTAGCTTGTGGATGGTCTTCTTGTGACTTCACATTGTCTTCTCTCTATGCATGTCTGTTTTTGTGTCCAAATTTTTATAAGAACATTAGATTAAGAGCCACTCTAATGACCTCAACTGTTATACACAAAATTGTGTCCCTAAAATTTATATGTTGAAGTACTAACGCCCAGTACCTCAGGATGTGACTGTATTTAAAGACAGGAGCTTTGAAAGGGTAACTAGGTCACTAACGTAAAGTGAGGTCATATTGTTGGGCCCTAATAACCCATATGATTGGTGCCCTTATCAGAAGAAGAGCTGAGGACACAAACATGCACGGAAGGAAGACCATGTGAAGAAAGAGAGAGGAGAAGGCCACCAACAAGCCAAGGAGAAATCAATCCTGCTGATGCCTTCATCTCAGACCTTTGGGCTCCAGAACTGTGAAGAAATAAATTTCTTGTTATTTTAAGCCAAACAGTCTGTGGTACTTTGTTATGGAAGCCCTAGCAAGCTAATACATCATTTTAACTTGATCATCTGATAAAACTTTCTTTCCAAACAAGACCACAGTCATAGGCACTGGGGGTTAGGACTTCAACATCTTTTTGAAGGACACAATTTAACCAGTAATATCAGACACAAGCAGAGACGAAAGATGAAGAGAGATTCTGGAAGCATCGGACCTCCAGTTCTGGTCCCTGAATCCCATGAATTGCCATATTTTCTGCAGCTCCTTCTTGGATTCTCTGAGCTTGGTCAGGATCCTTCCAGGAAATCTCCTTTTGTGCTTAGCTTAATTTGAGTTGAGTTTTCTAGCACTTTGAACTGAGACTCCTATCTAGTATGATGTGGAAGAAAAATTTAGCTGTTGTGAGTTCATGTGCCCAAAGAAAAAGAAGAGAAAAGGAAAGAAAAAAGACTATTTATTGCTCACTCTTTTTCCATCTCCAAATCGACCCAGCTCTTGAGATCTTTGAAAGTCGAGCTGCCTTTTACATTATGTTTTCAACTCTCCGTATTTACCCTATTCACCTTGATTGTTTGGAAATCCAATAAGAATTTTATTCATCTTGTTTGTTTGGTAAAATTGCATTCTTTAAGGCCAATTCGCCTCACCATATGAGTACAAAAGGGGAAATTTTCTTTGTAATAGCAGGTAGCAATTAGTGGCATGCATTTTATTTTATCTTAATGGCATGCATTTTATTTCTTTTTTAAAAAAATTTCACTGACTTGAAGCTCATAATGGCATGCATTTTAAAAGCATCTATTTAAGATGCTTCTTATCTGGGAAGACCAATTTTTAAAAAATGATCTCACAACAGACTGAAGGTCAAAAATTACAGAAGGGCAGTTGTGGTGGTACTGCAGGTAATAATAATAGTAATAATAAAACCAAAGGCATACAGAGAGAATTTCAGATGAAGTTTAACTTAGAAAGCGAAGGGATAACACACTGAGCCTCCAATGTGAGTAAGTTTAGCAAGTCCTTTCCTTTCCCACATATTTTTCCAGCAGGGGAAGCCATGAGCAGTCAGATACTGTAGGTTGGAATGGGTAGGAGAAGGGGAAAGGAGAGAAGGGGCAGGGAAGGAGGCAGCCATGAAGGGCCCCAGGGCAAAGGAAGAGTAAACTAACAGAAAAATAGCAAACTTAACAACTTTGACTTGGGCTAGTTATTACATTATTTTTCCAAAGGACTATCTGATTGATGAGATAAGCAGAAATGGCAATGTTATCAATGAAGTACAACCCAAGAATAATGACAACTATCAAATAATAAATCTATTCCCAAACCCAAGTGCTATCTGAAGGGCTTTATATAGACACTCAATCTTTACAAAAATCTGAAGAAGTAGGTATTTGTCTCAGATTGGGTTCCTTGGAAACAGACTATGAGACAAGGAATTACATACAGAGATGAGGATGGGGGTACTTTAGGGAGATACACCCCTTAGGAAGTGAGGAATGGAGGGTTGGACAATAAGACAATCTGCTCCAAAATTTGGTTCCAGTTGAGGCCTCAACCAATCCTATAGAAATCCCTGGAACTGGGGTATTAAGGTAAGGAGGCTGGGTGACAAGCCTCAGAAAGGAGCACAGCTTTGAGGAGGATGGGGAGCACAGACCCTGCAGAGGGGGCATGAGTGAAGGACTGCCACATTCATTACCATTATTATCCACAGTTCACAGACGAATAAACTGAAGCATGGAAGGGCTAATTAACTCATCCAAAGGGAGTAGACTCCCATTTCACTAAACTTTTATTTGCAAAGATGTAAACTAATAGGTTCAAAGTCAGTACTTGAAAACTGGAATGATTTGAAACCAGAACACACAAGAGTATCCAGATTAAAGACATTGATGTTTCTTTAAAAAAGAAACGTCAGTCAGAAGAGGTGATGGCCACTATGAAATAATGGGAAAATAACATTCAATAGGTAAACATGGATATTGGGGAAATTATACCTAGAAAGAGAAGATTCAGGCAAGGACTTTAGTTATTTTCCCATTGAAAAAATATTTATTTTCCTAAAATGGTCACATCAAGATTAACGAAGCCATTCTCATCTTAATCTGTTCCAGAATTAAAATAATAATAATAAAATATTAACCAGGTGAGCTTGGTAGCTCACATCCATAATTCTAGCACTGTGGGAAACTGAGGAGGGCAGAGGAACTCGGGATTTCATATTGACCTAGGCAACATGGTGAAACCCAGTCTCTACAAAAAACAGAAAAATTAGCCAGACATGGTGGTCTGCACCTGTAGTCCCAGCTGCTTGGGAGGTTGAAGTGGGAGGATCACCTGAGCCTGGAGAGGTCAAGGCTGCAGTGGCTGTGACTGTACCACTGCACTCCAGCCTGGACAACACAGTGAGACCCTGTCTAAAAAAAAAAACAGATTGACCCATGCGGATGCACCTTCAGAGCAGTAAAACAAATAGGTGAATACATAAGATTAACCTCATTGATCATGTTGGAGCTTGAGATAAAACAAAAATTTTGAAAAAGATTTACCTCAAGCAACTGCCTGATTCCTGTCTTGGTCAGCTCACCAAACCAGCTGTTCTTATCAATGAGAATGTTACTAACTGGTACAGTAGTAACACTTCAGAATGAATAAAGTGGCTCCTGATTTTGCTTCAGCTTCCCAATATCCTTAGTGGCTATTGTGTGTGATATTATGCATTGATTGTATGTACTTGGTTTTCCTGCATTTACTCCTAAGACATAGACCCTCTCTTAGAAGTGAGACAAAACAGATGCTAAGCATGCCAGTCGAAGGGTTAACTCCTGAGAAGTTACAAACTTTCCTATGTCAAATGCACCCTACCATTATCCTTTCCCATGACCAGGCATGACAAACTTCCTTTTCTTTACTATAGCTATTGCCATTGTGTTATATGTGGTGACCAGGAAGTCAGGCCAGCCTGTAGTTCTGCATGAAATAATATTCCAGTGATGCTCGAAGAATCTCCCTGAGACAACTGCTTATTCAACTGTTAAAGGATAGGAGATCATTCTTAGTCCCCTTAAGATGCTAATTAGTCCATCAACAGCTGTTTCCCTAACCTCGGAGCTGGAATAAAGGGAAAGCTTAAATGCCAACTTTTCTGGGCACAAATCTTAAAAGATTGATTCATCTACTACAACATATGATACCAAGCAGCCAAAATGTGCCCCTTGACCCGGGAATGAATTACGAATATCACAGCTTATGATCAATCAATAAGGGAGACTCCAAAAGAAAAGGTCAATCCCAACTGCCCTTCCAACACTCTTGGGACTAGATGGAGTCTACGGTCATGTTGCTGAGAGAGAGGGCAATTAAACAAGAAAAAAACTGATAGTGCCAGTTCCTAAGAGAAATATTTCTAGGATTCAGAGACATATGTAAGGTGGATAAATAACTCTTTGGTAGGTCTATTTACTCTCCACTCTTTCTGCAGTGTTTATTAAGCATTTTCTGTACACTTGGCCCAGAACATGTTAGAACATAAAAGTAAAGTATCATTCTCCTCTCAAAGAGTAGACTGGGAATTGTTGGTTATCTAGTCAGCATTCATTCTGCCTTCAAGTTTTTATCGTAGCCCTAATAAGCACTAGCACAGGGACCTGAAAGGAGGTTGACTCACTCCCAGCTTCCAAGGTGGGCCTGATTGATCCAGGGATAATCTCCACTCCAAGGGACTGGCAATAGAACAGGTATATGGCGCAGATTGGACCAATGAGACATGAAGAGAGGTTTACTGGGGGATTCTGGAAATTAGCACCCCTCCCCCAGATATGAACAAGGAAATGCCCCAAGCTAAGGCTAGTAGGCATCCTATGGGTAGATAGCCTCGGCTTGATGTCATCCCTGTGATGAGAGAAGCCAACAGCTGGGGAAGAGTTGGGCTTTCAGTGAACACTGTGGAGATCCTGGACCAACCACTCCTAAAAAACACACTCTTTTCATTGACCCATACTAACAAGTCCACTCTGTTTTTGAAGCTACTTCAAGTTGGATTCTGTTACTTGCAACCTAAAGAATCTTAATTGGTAAAAAGTTAGCAGTCTATGTTTAGCTCCCCTGGAGATGTATTTTCTAAAATCAAGCCATAGCAGAAAATACTGTTGGAACTACGTTGCAAATTTCTGAAAGATGGGACTCGGTCTCACATTTCTTTGTATCTCTAGCACTCAACAAATACCAAATGCTGAACACCTCATGCAATTCAGATAAGATAATGTGTAAGTAAGTGCTCTGGCAGTAGAAGCTGCTATTCAAATAAAATAATAAAGGAAA
The DNA here is from genome assembly GCF_047675955.1 of Chlorocebus sabaeus. Lineage (NCBI taxonomy): Eukaryota > Metazoa > Chordata > Mammalia > Primates > Cercopithecidae > Chlorocebus > Chlorocebus sabaeus. Next base: position 36,321,402 of record NC_132926.1, on the reverse strand, counting down.
TAAGTTCTTAATAATAACAGCTAACATTTATTGGGCACTTAATATGTGGCAGACACTGTTATTTGTGTAATTGCTTTGAGTAATTTATGTGTATTAGTTTATTTAACTCTCACCACAATTGCCAGGTATAGTTATTATCCATAGTTTGCAGGTTAGGAAGCTGAGGCACAACACATTTACTAAGATATACAACAGTTTGCTTAAGATAAAAGGGCTCAGCAGTTAGATAACTAATGACTTACAAAAACAGAATCATAAAGTCTCATGCCTCAACCAACAGGACTTACCTAAGCCAGTTCATAACAAGATTGTGTTTCATCTTCTAGACAAAATAAGAGGGTGGAAAATACAGATTTGCTTAGTTTTTTACAACATTTTAATGTGTCATGTTGATTTATAGATTCTTGGAAACCTATTTTTTTCATTTTGCTGCAGTCTAAAGGTTATTGTAGAAGCATTTAATAATACATACTTTTATTAGCCCAATCTGTTATCTTTACTGTCTTACTAAAATTTATCTACTTGTTAACCTAGACATACTATGCCATGTATCTTTGTGCTAAAACCCCCTAATATTCAAATCTGTATTAGCCAGGGTTCCCCAGAAAAACAGAATTAATAGGATATATAGAGATATACATAATAGGGATTTATTTTAGGGATAGGCTCCTATTATTATAAAGGCCTTGAAGCCCGATGACCTGCTATCTGCAGCTATATGAGCATCCCTTAATCCATTTAAGTTGACACATAAAATTAACCATCGCATGCTCCCATCTTTATCTTACAACCAGTAGATATCCAAAATAGGTAGTATTTACTGTTGCTTCTTTCAATAAATATTTCCTGGGAGCCTACCCCATTCTAGGCACTTTTTTAGATGCTGAGCAAACATCAATGAACAAAACAGGTAGAGTTATTGCCCTTAAGGAGCTTACCTTCTAGTGAGGGAAACAGACATTAAACAAATCATCACACAGGTAAATGCAAAATTACATATTTTGCCTTAAAAGAAAAATAAAAGGAATGCTGAGAGAAAATAAAGATGTATCTAATTCAGTTTCTGTGTGTGCCCAAGGAGGACCCCTGAGGAAGTGACATTAAAAAGAGACTTGAAAGAAAAGACCCATAGATAGATGTCTTGTGTTTTTTCTTATCCAACTTCCATTCACATTCTTCTATAACCATAGCCCAAGTCTTCCTGGAGAAAATACTCTACCACATTCTCAGCCTCAGTGTTTTGGAGCTATTTCTTCCATCTCTGGCTGCTAGGGTGGGGCCAAGACCTAGGCTCAGCCAATCAGTGTATTCCATCTCCCTGACCACAGTAATGATTCTATTGATTCAGGGATGAGCATGTCACCTCTGTTGGGCCAATAACAGCAGCCAGTTTCCATTTAGAATCTTTGATCTAATCTATCAGGGAAGCAGATTATCTTCTTCACTGCACTGAGTCTTGTAAAGATACAACCTTGACACTAAAAGAAAAGAATGACATATAACTGAGAGACAGTTTAGTCAAGAAATATATCCTCTCGCCATCATTTAAGCTCTGATTTAAGTTCTGCCTGACCATATCCACCCATGAGTTGTTCAGTTATGAGTCATCACACATTCCTTTATGTGTAAAGCATGGTAGTCATTAGTGCTAGGCATTTTTTTTTTCTTCTTCTGGTTCTGCTCCTCTGGACATATGGTAGGACTGCACTTCCTCAGTCCTTGAAGTAGACATGGGACTTGGTTTGGCCAATGAAATGTGAGCGGATGTAACATGTGTCACTTTGAGGCAGAGCTGGGGCACACTCCACCATGTTTTCCACCCCTGCCATGGCAATCAAATAGACTCCAAATGGTGGGGATTCTGTCAGCCTAAAGATCCTGACAGAGCATGACAGGGGACAGAGTTCCCCATCAACCAAGATGGAGAAATGAAAGCACTGACATTTTAGAATTGTTCTTTACCACAACACAACCTAGCTCACCTTGACTTACATTTACCAGTTTCAATGTTTTTCTGTCTTTAGAAACAGAAAAGCCCTAACTCATATAATGAGTACAAGGAAAATGGTGAAAAATAAAAGATAAAGCATTCCAGTGAAGAACTAATGTGAAGGGAAGCAACTAAATTGGAGGAAGAAATGGAATTGGAGGTTGACATGGAGAAGACCTGTTTTGCGGCTATTGCAGTGGTCCAGGTGGTGTTGATTGTGTCTATAGTGTTAGGAAACATAGAAAAGAGTGGATAGATTCAAACTTTATTTTAGAGAAAGAAAATGACAGGAAATTATTTTTCTCTGCTAAAACCCATGGTTTCTCACTTTGACTTTATGTTAAAAGGTCAGCATAAAAATGCTATGTTAAAAGGGGCAGCATAAAAAAGGCATAAGCTGTGTAAAGAGACTCCAGTTCTGGGGCTAAGTTGGTTAATAAGTAGGATGTGACCTTGGACAAGTCTTTTGCCTGCTCAGACCTTCACGTCTTCAGCTCTGTGAGCAAGGGGGAGCTCACTCCGCCTACTTTCAGGGTGTCTCTCTTTTTCCTTTAAGCACTGACATTCTATGGAGGCTAATCATAGGAAGTTACCACATCAAAACTGTTGAATGGGATACATGTTCCTGACTCAATTAAGGAAATACAGTATGATAACCCACAAGACCTTGCCATAGTCTGGTCAATTTGTGAATAAAGAGAGTAAAATAACACTCAGTAACATGAGGACTAGAAGCTTTTGATTATTATTTTGTACTGGTAGTTTCTTTAACAAAAGCATCTGGAAAATGGCCAAGATGGTATATGCAACACATGGTCAATGTGACTTACTCTGACTTGGATTCAGACAGACTCTTCTACATCAGATCCGTTCCTCTATATATAGCAATCTGAGATGCAGAAAAGGTACCCAGCAACATTCGACAAGGTGAACTTCACAGGCACTTTATCATAGCCCTGTTCACTACAGCAGAAATCCCCAAAAAGTATACTTGAGGTGTTCTGACACAATACATGAACAAACATGTATTCTTAGTAGTCACTTCCTGATTTTGCATTTTAACTACTGGAATGTTCATTAGCTTAATGTCACACCTTCCCAGTTGGTGAGTTTGAAGGAATAACTAGATGTGGCCATCAGTGGATGAATAGATAAAGAAAATGTGGTATACGTACACAATGGAATACTATTCAGCTTTTAAAAATAAGGAAATCCTGTCATTTGCAACAACATAAATGAAACTGGAGGACAATATGTTAAGTGAAATAACCCAGGGATAGGAACATAAATGCTGCATGATCACACTTATATGTGGAATCTAAAAAAGTTGAATTCATAGCAGAGTAGAATGGTGGCTAGCAGGGGCTAGGAGTGAGGGTAAGGATTAGGGCGATGTTGGTGAAAAAGTATAAAATTTGGCAGCATAGTAAAACCCCATCTCTACAAAAAATTTAAAACATTAGCCTGGCACGGTGGTGCATGGCTGTAGTCCCAGCTACTCGGGAGGCTGAGGCAAGAGGATCACCTGAGCCGAGAAGCTCAAGGTTGTAGTGAGCCATGATCTCACCACTGTACTCCAGCCTCGGCAACAGAGTGAGATCCTGTCTCAATTTTTTTAATGCAAAATTTTAGTTAAACAAGAGAAATAAGTTCAGGAGATCTATTGTACAACAAGGTGACTATAGTTAATAACACTGTATTGTATACTTGAAAATTGCTGAGGGTAGATTTTAAGTGTTCACCACCACAAATAAATGATAAACACGCGAGGTAATACATATATTAATTAGCTTGATTTAGCCATTCCACTATGTATGCGTATTTCAAAAACAATATATGGTACACGATACACATATCTCATTTTTATTTGACAATTGAAATAAGTTAATTCATTGATAATAAAATTGAGTAGTAGCTCAGTCATTCACTCCTTGTACTTTTTGACTCTATCTCCTTCAGGGAGGACAAATTCTGCACTGTTCTTGGCTGTGAGATCAATAGCACTCCACTGCAGGGAAGACCTATGAGTGTACATGTCTGTCCACACCTGGAGTTTACTCTTAAGGAGCCCATAATTGTCCAGCACTTAAGCCGCATCCCCCAATCCAACTTTCACTAGTAATGAAGCTACTATTTTGAGCTCCACCTTCCTGATTCTCATCTTTCTGTCAGATGGTGCAGAACTTGAGTAAGGGAAAGTAACATTTATTGAGTCTATTCAAATCTCGATACTTATGTATTCATCTTAATGTGAACTGGAACAATATATGCCAGTTAATTAAACCCTACAATTTCACAGAGATTATTGCTTAATAGGAAGCTAAGAATTTTAAGAGGTTCAATTTAACTGATTAAATAAAATATTAAGAAAACAACAATGCAGGTGGTACAAAATTAGAAATTTGACAAATATTGCAAAAAATATGAATTATGTGAATGACAGAAGTTTATGAATTACTATACCAAAGAGGAGAATTGATAGAAGGCATGTCTTAGCTCCATCCAGGAGTTTCATCATACCGAAAAGATTATCAATTCAGGGGAAAGATTTGTAGCTGATGAAACCTTATAAAGTATAAAAAAGTATGGAATAGCAACATAGTAAGTTAAATTGGAAATATCAGTGTGAAATAATAAGCTTAAGAAGTATTTTTTCAACTCTGAGTGGCCTAACAGCCACATCAATAGCATTCTGGCTCACCACACATTCTCATGTGCAACTTCCAGATCCCAGCTCCTGGACTTTACAATTATTTCCTGCTAAAAGGAAAAAGAATTCCTTGGAGAACAGCTAATTTCATTATTTAAGATGGAAATAAATCAGAACATTTCTTCAATCTTCTATTGTTGCCAAAAAGCAAGAATGTTTTCAAGAACATCAGGGACAGTGGTTAAAGAATATGGGAGCCAGCATACAGGGTGCCCCACTAACTATATGGTGACAATTTTTAAAAATAAAATTTGCCTTATAAAAAGAAAGCACATATGCCCCCAAAAAAGTAAAATGTAGGCCCAGGTCAAAAATATAGAACTTTGCTGCCCACCCCATAAGCCCCTTCCATGAGCCTCACGCCAACCACATCCCCATTTCTTTCTGCATATCGTCACTCTAATAGTAATGACATCATTGTCGTTTTTATAGTATTATCACCCGAATGTGCACTCCTAAACACTACAGTCTCTCCAATTTTTTTAAAACAATGACGTGCCTTTTAAGATTAAGTTACAATGTGAGCATCAGAATCACTCTTCCCACCACCATCATCATTACCACCACCATCATCATCATGAATTATAGGAAAAAGGTGAGTCTTATCAAAGGCCATGCATTCAAAATAACTCAAAACAGAAATGTGTTAATATGAAGTCTGTGCAAAAGGTCATTATAATAGAAAACAGCGAATATAATAGAGCACACTTATTTTCTTACTGATTTTAACAGTGAAGAGGGCTTGATATTTCTTCCATTAACTTTATGTGTTTATGACACACAGTCATCTGTCTCTCTATGTCTGTTTAAGGAGAATAAATGTTGGGAACTGCAAGCCAAAAAGACTGTTCAGTCTGAGTGAATACCTACAATAACCCACCAGAAAGACGGTTTTGCAGTGTTTGCCAGTGTAATGAATTACCAGACAATCTACAGAGGAAGGCTAACTACTCAGACTCAATCCTCAACTCCTAGGAGATTAAATCTCAGTGCTAATAAGGAAGTTGTCTGTTTTTAATGCTAAGAGACCAAATCGATATTTGGTTATGACAGGAGAATCAGTTATGTAAGAACAGCCAAGTGATAATTACAAAAACAATTTCAGGGGTAGATAGTAGGTTGCAAAATTAAACCCTAGGCATAAGATAAGGCCTGAAATAGTCTTGCTGACATAACAGATATCATTGAACTATAGAAAAGCTTACTATGAAAAGGTGGTTTAGGTTAGAATCACCTTGGGAGAAGCAACAAATCTAACCAAGAATTAATCAGTCAATAAACCAAGTCCTGCAATCTAGGCTGTTCTGATAAGATAATCTTTTCTTTGGGCCTTCTAAAAATTGTGTGACCCCAGAAAGAAATAAAAATAACAACACTGAAATCCTGAGGGTATATCAAAACAAGCATAGAAAAACAAGCACAGAAATAAGAAAAGCATCAAACCCATGATATTGATGCCTTCAAGTAAATTTATGTGGAACCACAGCAATATGTTCTGTAGTCTTTGTTTCTATCTGTTTGTGAATTATGGTTTTGAAGTGTTTGAAAGGGTTAGCCATTCCAAATATCTAATTGCACTTTGTTTAAATTGTTTACGGTGGTTTTCTTAATAAATTTGTGATCAGTGTTTAAAGGCCCCAAGAAAAATTGGTTATTAGTTTTTGGTGTTCGATTTATGAGCTTAATACATTGAGCATTAAACAAAGAACAAATGGTTGCTAGTATTCTTCTCCATGAGAAAAACCTTCAGATATATAAGGCTCCATCAACAAAGACCTAGACAGAATATGGTCTTACCTTGTACTGGTTATCTATTCTTATGTAACAAATCATCCCAAAACGTATTGGCTCAAAACAGCATTTATTATCTCACCGTTTTGTATCCCACAGGTCAGAGATCTGGGCACGGCTTAGCAGAGTGGTTCTGACTCTAGCTCTCTGATGGGCTGCAATTAAGTTGTCAGCTGTGGTTGCAGTCATCTCAAGCCCAACTGGGGAAAGACCCTCTTCCAAGCTCACTCATGTGGCTGTTGGCAGGATTCCATTCCCAGCAGGCTGCTGATTGAGGGCCTCAGTTCCTTGCTGGCAGTTGGCTAGAAGCCACCTTCTGCTCCTTGCCACATGGACTTCTCCATAAGGCTCCTTGCAACATGGCAGTTGGCCTCAACAGGTGAGCAAACAAAAAGCCAGAGAAAGAGTCATAGTCTTTGACAACCTCATCTTTGAAGTGACATCGCATCACTTTTGCCATATCCTGTTGTTAGAAGTAAGTCACTTGGTCCAGTCCACACTCAAGGGAAAGGGATTACACAGGCCAGGAATACCAGGAGGTGGGGATCATTGGGAGGCATTTTAGAAGCTGTCCACTGGTGAAATTTTCACAAAGCATTGGCCCACAATACAACAATACACTGAGGGCTCTGTATGTGCAATTAAATGTCATGTCTCTGCAAACACCAAACCACCACATATTTATAGAACACCTTCTATGCACCAAGCACAGTGTAGATGCTGAGGATACAATGATGCATGGCCACAGTTCCTGCCCTAAAGAAGTTCAAAGTTGAATGAGGGAGACCAACAATGAAAGGAGAGTTAACCAATCTTTATTCTCTTCCCCTCATATGGCATGTATTATTTTATTATGCAAATGTTTGTTTAATTCTCTAATTCCCTGTGAGACCATGATGTCCTTGAGAGAAGATACTATGTCTCTTTCATCTGTGTGACTGCTTATGACTTACACATGGCCTGATACATAGGGGACCTTCAAAAATTATAACACTTTGAACCTAAGAAAGCAGGCATGGTCAATTATCTATTAGTCATCTACACCTTAGTGTGAATTAACGGTCCTAATCTTCTGGGAAACAATCACTGATGGAGGCAAATGTGTCTGGGAGCTGGATAAAAGAGATGCTAAGGGGACTATCCACAGAGGAAACTCATAGTGTAAAAGGAGATAAACATAGATTTTAGTTTTGTCAAGGTCTGATTTAACTGCCCCTTTCCTCCATCCTTTCCCCAACACTCGAGCAATAAGGAAGTTCTACTGTATTATGTTTCTAGGTCTTTTCTTCTCTTGGTTTTATGTGTTCTTTAACACAGGCAGTAATTATATGCCATAATTTTGACACTGACATAACTCCATTTCTCTCTCACATAATTGCATGAATGTGACTCTCTATAATTACTGTGTTTAATTAGAAAATGAGGAGATGCAACTAATGAGGACAGGTGATTAAAAAACAACTGCGAACATTTCTTTCAAATTTACCTTTAGCATAAAATTCACTCCGATTAAGCTCTAGTGAACCACAGAATTTTTTTTATAAATGTTGCCAGCACTCATCTAAATGAATATATTACCAGAGCAATTCATATTTGTAGAAGAGTTAAACTAGGAAAACATCATCTTATCTATGAACTGAAGTTTAAATGATGTCTTTGGTCAGTTTAATTTGGAAAAGTAAAGTATGGGTCACAAAGTAAATAGTTTACTCTGTTTTCAAAAATTTTTAAATGTACTATGCTGTCTTCAGTAGGGATCTGACCTGGAAACCAAAATGAAAACAAGGAAGAAAAAGTAGAGTTGCTATAGGAGCAAAGGTTTAAGGCCTATGGACTCTGCCCTTCCCGCTGCACAGAGGCCCTTAGACAGGTAGGGAGGGGAACATATTGCCATTTCAAACCACAAGTGTCCTTCAAGGAGGGTGGGGTCTGTGAAAAAGAAGTTTCCTGGTCTCTGCAGATCTTTGTGTGTGAAGAGTAGATAAGCCTTGAGGCTGAGCCACAGTTGGAAATGGGAGCCATAAAGATGAGTCATTCTGGCAACAGAGTAAGAAGAATAATGGTCAGCTGGGATGGGAAGGCAGGGAGGGAAGGAGGAACCAGAAGAAGGATGCTAAGTGGCTGGCACAGTCCACAGAAGTCTTGTAAAGTCTTCTCATTACTATGATGCAGTATCAGTCTCCTAGGTAGATCCCCGGTTTCAGTACAGTTACACCCACAAAGGCCTAGTAAGGCAAGATGTTTGTGAGGATCACAGAAAGGACCTGTGTATTTACTGTGGCTGAGCATGGCATGGAAAGGAACAGTATGAGTGAGACTAAAAGATGGTCAATAAACTGAATTCATTCAACTTTAAGACGATTTAGGAGCCGGTTAAGTGTGAACTGCTTAGAGCAATGCCTTGCTTGCAGTTAAGGCTAATAGGTGCTTGATAATTTAAATAAATGCATACATACATTCTGTAACAAACACAGGCCCCAAACCAGGCCAATCTAACTTGACCTCAAGCAGACGAATGAAAGTTACTGGAGTAAGTAGCAAAGGGTAGCAATAGTGTCCTCCCCAAACTGTGGGGCCAAATTCGGTTACTATGTGAACTAGAGGCCCAAGACTGTAATTTCATTAACGATAAATACTAAATCCTTTTTCATCTTTGTCTTATGAGGACCTAGTACAAATGCTCAGAACATAGTAGAAATCTAACAAAAAATTATTCAATGAATAAATGAATGGATAAATGTTACATTTTAAGACGTGTATTTATTAAATTTTTTTTTTAGCTTTCTAAGGATCTAGTATTATTTTAATCACAGCATCATGACGATATTTTTTTAACCTTCGTGTTTGCTTCTAGCTCTGAAGGGATTCTTGTAGTCTTAGTGGAGTACCAGTTGGCTAACCTTGTTTAAACTTACCCCTAACCCTGCCCAACCCACTGGCAAATACTTATAGTTCACAAATCAGGAAGTGGATATTTTAGTGCAAACTTGTCTCCAGTAATAGGCAAAGAACTCAGATATGTATGTTTTGCATACAAGGGGTCACGGCAATATTCCTGAGTTCAAAGGACGGTAGAGCTTATGGTTCTATCTTCACAATATATCCATAGTCCGACCACTTTTTATCACGTCCACTGATACCACACTGGCACCATTAGCTGCCACCAAGATTATTGCAGTATCTCCTAGCTGGCCTCCCATTTCTGCCCTTGCCAGTGGTGTCTCCTCTCAAGACAGCAGCCCGAGTGGCCTGTTAAAACATAAATCATCAGACCATGACTCTCCTCTGCTCCAGTCAATATCCAATCAAGAACACAGAAACCATTCCAGATATTTCCAACAGAGGAAATACAGGGAACTGGTTACAAAGATTAGTGACTGCAGGTAGCCAACTACTACCCCTAGGAAGGAGGAACAAAAGGGGAAATGGTGTTACAGCGAGCCCACAACCAGAGTAACTAAAGCAGCTACTGGTGGATGCAAGCAGCCGGCCAGCATTCCCAGCTGCTGCTGCTCCTACAGCTGCCCTACAGGAAGGCTGCCGGGAACCTGTTTCAAAAAAAAGGAAGGCTCTTCCTCTCCTCTCCCAGCGTCCTGGCGCACCTAACAGGAAGTCAGCGGGCAAGGGGGTCTGGGAAGTGTAGTTTGCAGTTCTCCTGTCCCAGCAGCAAGGGGGCGGGGGATTGAAAGGGAGTGAGGAGGGCGGTAACAGAAAACAGGCTCTATCCACAGCAGGCCCTCACTCAGAGTAAAACCCGAGTTCTCATGGTGGCTTCTGAGGGAGGCGCCCCTGCCGTGACACACAAGAACCTTCCCTTCCGACGTCATCCCCGCTGCTGTCCGCATGCTCACCCAGACCAGCCACGCGGGCTCCTTCCCTGCTCTTCAAAGGTGCGGGCGCTCTTCTTCCCGAGTCTAGCATTTGCTGTTTCCTCTGCCTAGGATAGTCTTACTCCAGACACCTTCCCAGCTCGCTCCCTCAAATCCTTTAGGCCTTTCTTTAAATGACACCTTTTCTTATTTTTTAGTTTTAGTTTTAGTTTGTAGTCCTAGACATCAATCTCAACCTGAAAAATGGCACCTTTTCAAGGAGCCTCCCTGCAAGCTAATTTAAAAATTGCAAACTTTTTTTTTTTTTTTTTTTTTTAAACGGAGTTTTGCTTTTGGTGCCCAGGCTGGAGTGCAATGGCACAATCTTGGCTCACTGCAACCTCCGCCTCCCGGGTTCAAGCGATTCTCCTGCCTCGCCCTCCCAAGTAGCTGGTATTACAGGCATGTGCCACCACGTCTGGCTAATTTTTTGTATTTAGTAGAGACGGGGGTTTCGCCATGTTGGTCAGGCCACTCTCGAACTCCTGACCTCAGGTGATCCACCTGCCTCAGCCTCCCAAAGTGCTGGGATTACAGGCATGAGCCACCACGCCCGACCAAAATTTGCAACCTCTTCTAGTCCTCCGTCCTCCTTAGTATTTTCTTTTTTACTTCAGAAAAGGGATAAATCCTCTTATCCTTTTTTTTTTTTTTTTTGAGACAGAGTATCGCTCTATTGCACAGCCTGGAGCACAGTGGTGCCATCTTGGCTCACTGCAACCTCCACCTCCTGGATTCAAGCGATTCTCCTGGCTCAGCTTCCCGAGTAGCTGGGATTACAGGTGCCTGCCACCATGCCCGGCTAATTTTTGTATTTTCAGTAGAGACGGAGTTTCACCATGCTGGTCAGGCTGGTCTCCATCTCCCGACCTTAGGCGATCCGCCCGCCTCGGCCTCCCAAAGTGCTGGGATTACAGGTGTGAGCCACTGCGCTCGACCTTTTATCCTTTTTAACACTATATGTTACATATGTGTGTGTGTATATATGTAATTTATGTGTTTTATATATAGCTTATTATATAAAAAATATATATATTTTGTTCTATTGGCTATATTTATTGCATAAACATATATATTATTCCCATAAATCTATATATTTAGTTGTCTACATTCCTTCACCAAAATGTAAGCTTGCAGGAGCATTTAGTTTGTCTACTGATTCGTCGTCGGTGCTCCATAAATACTTGTGGACAGTCAACAATAACATACTGTAAACTTAAAAATTCATTACGAGGGTAGTTCTCATGTTAAATGTTCCTACCACAATAATAAATGAATACTTGTGAAATGAACACAATAAATGTGATCATTAGTAGGTTATTTATTATGTGATGAAAAACATTAAAGGTTCTTTACAGAAGCTGAGGTTGCTCACACCTTTTCCTCTGGGCAACCTCCATAACCCCACTAAGGCTTAAATTAGATGCCCCTTCTGCATGCTGCAAATGCTCCCTGTAATGATCCTATCCCAGCACTTGTCACAGTGCATTTCAGTTATCCATTTATGTATCTATCTCCTCCTTTAAAACTAAGTTCCATGAGATAACAAAGGGATGATGCCTCTCTGGGTAACACGATACATCAGGCACTTTGGAATACTGTCCTGTATGCAGCAGAGCTCAAACAATATTTGTGATGGAATGTTCTTGTCAAAAAGCAGAATAGGGCCAGGCGTGGTGGTGGTTCTTGCCCATAATCCCAGCACTTTGGGAGGCCAAGGTGGGTGGATCAGCTGAGGTCGGGAGTTGGAGACCAGCCTGGCCAACATGATGAAACCCCGTCTCTACTAAAAATACAAAATTTAGCTGGGAGTGGTGGCGTGTGCCTGTGATCCCAGCTACTCAGGAAGCGGAAGCAGGAATATCGCTTGAACCCGGGAGGCAGAGGTTGCAATGAACCGAGATCGTGCCACTACACTCCAGCCTGAGCAACTGAGCAGACTCTGTCTCCCATAAAAAAAAATTTTTTAAAGCAGAATACACTCTCGACATCCCTCCTTCTGAAAAGGCAGAAGAGCCAACAGCTGTGAGAGAACATAAACCAAAGCAGGAGGTATAATGGTTAAGGACAGGAGCAAAAAAAACTGGTGAGCAATATGGTAACTCCTGAGTATGAAAGGACAGGCAAAACTATCATGGCTTCAAAAATATTTTAATCTTTTTTATTAGAAGTATTTATATTGCCTGAAAAGCATTCCATTGTTAAATTATATTAAATGCTTAAGAATAACAAACAAATCCTGATAAATTATTAAGTTATGAAATCAAAATTATTATCACAGAACGCAGCAGGTCTCAAGAGATAAATTTTGCACTGTTATTCTTAAGGGCTTGGGGAGTGGGTGTTAGAGCTACAAAAGTTCATTAACAAAAGTATGTTCTAATTTTATAACCAACCTCAAGAGGAAAGAATCATCCTTACTATGCATATTCATGGATAGTAGAAACATTACTGCTAAAAATCAGCCTTGGTTAATTTTTTTCTTTTAGAGATTTCCAGTAGGTAATCTATAAAATACCTGCAGTCCTTTATGAAGAGATCATGGCTAGGTTCTAGACTTAAAGTGGATTTATTTATTTGGTAGTAATTCAGGGGCTGGAAGAAGTTATATCATACACACATATTTGAGCACCAAATTTATCATAAATAGCTTTGACTTGGCTTATAACCTCAGTAGTTAGAGGCACGCAAAAATGTCTTATCTCCTGTTGACTTAAGAAATAGTATTGCTCACTGTCTGCATAAATATTATCCAAGCACACCGCATGGAAGAGGTTCAGGACTTTGAAAGGGAAGGCTTTTTGGCTTGCCTGTCTCCAGAATGAACATCCCATTTTGCTTGCTGTGGCCTGTTAGTTCGTTCAGCATTGGCTGTCTCTTTCCTCTTCTGCTTAATCAGAAATTCAATTTGACCAATAATCATTTGAGATGCATTATAAGCAACAAGAATTCAGTTTATCAGAAACCTGCCTTTTTTATTCCTTTATCACCACATAATTTTGCAAAATAACTCCCAACCTGATGCCTGAAGTGTACATGTATTTGTTCACTGAAGCAAGGAGAAAACTGAGCTAAGTCAAGTGAGATACACTCACACCATCCTGGAAGGATAATTTTAGAACCAGTTTCAAAGCAGACTCTAATTCGAAAATGCCCCTGCCACTCAGACCCACACAGAGATGTTACCAGCCTCACAAAATGTCACCAGATAATTGAGTTTTGCCAGCAGTGGGAGTGACTGCAGCCACTGCGGCCTCCTTGTTGGGAGAGGCAGGACGAGAAGGGGATGGTTTATTAGAAATAACTTCAGGGAGGGGTAAGATAACAGTGGACATGCAAAAGCCACGGACTATTGATTGCAAATCTGGCAAGGCTGTAGGCCATTCTCATTGCAGGCAGGGCACCTCAGGGCCCGATAGGACTCCTTAAATCTGTTGGCCAGCATCGAGAACTTGCTGCCGTGGCACAGAGAGCAGGTGGCACTGCCCGACCCTCGGCAGTGAAAACAGCTGTCCTCGGGAATATCCCCTTCCTGCAAGAAACAGGTTAGGGTTTAGTTAAAGCAGCAGTTCAAGTCTGTTGTTCACATGCAGATCAAAACAGTACTAGACTACAGCAAAGACTGGGACAGAGTAGAGGAAAATGCTTCCCATGGATGTCAGTGAGAGAGTCGGCTGGAACCCAGAACAGTCACAGCAATTTTATCAGAGAGGATTCCCCTGGTGGACATCTCTAAGATGGCATCCCCTGCCACCACACTTTGCATTCCGAGACTTCATAATCTTCATTGCCCTTGTCACTATCTCTGACCTGTTTTTTCTGTAAGCTCCATAAAGGGCAAGGACTTTATTTTCCTTATTGCCAAATAATACGAGTGAACCCTTGTAGCATGCCTGATAGGTGCCAGGTGCTGTTCTAAGAGCTTCCTATATATCATCCATCTAATCCTCACAAAATTCCAGTGAGATAGTGTAAGTATTATTATCCTTGTGTTGCAGATGGGAAAATGAGATACTGAGAAGTTGTTTGCCAATGGTCACACACACAGCTTGAAAGAGGAAGAGGTGGGTTCTTATCCCAGGGATTTGAGCACCAGAATACATGCTCCTAATGCCTATGTACACAGCCCCTCATTGTAGTTGTCCATAGTAAGTGCCCAAGAAAGACTGTTCTGTGTGACTGAGAGACTGAGTGGAGAAATGAATGAATCAATAAATGTTACAATCCTTCAGAGCTTAGCTCTGAATGCTAGCAGTACTTACATCTTTATTCTCTTGGAGAGCTAAGGCCCGATGATTAAGAGCTCTGTACTTTGGAGTTAATAGACTAGGACTGAGGCTATGTCTGCCATCAGCTGTGCAACTTGAATAGTTCCCTTAGCCTCTCCCAATCTGTTTCTTTATTTATAGAATGTGAATAATAATGCTTACCCTTCTGAGTAGCTGGAACATTAAAGAGAGAATATATATAATGCAATATTATCTGTCAGATCATAGGTTTACCATAACAGTTAGTTCACTTCTAAGCCTTGCTAACAAATCTCCAGTTATTGACTCCCACTCTCCAGAAAATGTTTCTTGGCTATTGTCTTGCTGTCCCCCTTAAAGTCATAGGAAATTGGTGATCTTGGTACTCCTTATAGACTATGAACCTTCCCAGAAATAAAGGGAGACACTAGATTGAAACCTAGCGAATCCAGTACCAAGTCCTGGCCATTTCAGCTTCTGAAAATCTCAAATCCATCCTGCTTTCTTCATCCCAGAACTACAATCCTAGCCCAATAGCCCACTGACTATGGCATGAACTGAGTGTGGACCCGTGCCTCTGGTCTTGTAGTATGTTCTCCCCACTGATGCTCATTAAGTTGCCTGCAGTATCACTGCCACATAGAAAGTACTCAGGAAACTTTTTAATGAACACTTGCCCTCCAGATAAAACCTCAGGATGAAACGCACTCTCCTTAGCTGATTTAAATTTTTTGTCACTTCTTTCATCAGGATCTTGTTCATGGACCTCTCTGTGCTTGGTCTCTAGGGACCTTTCCCCACTCCCAATGCAGCCAACTCCTACTTGTCCCCAGAAGTCAGCTTAGCAGCTCTTTCTCCAGGAAGCCTTGCCCACCCACTGCTCTGGACCAGGAGTTCCCCCACCCCCATGGCCACCTGTACTGCCCCTGGCATGACAGGTATCCCATACTCTAGTGAAAGTTCCTGTTGATTAGACAGGGAGCTCTCTGGACTTGTACCATTTCACCATCACTTCCCAAACACCTAGTGCAGTGCCTGGCACACTACTTGTGCCAAATGAATAAACAAATGAACAATGATGTCTGGAGAACCCTTCCTGTTCTTAAATTCTAGGGACCAACAAGACAGCAGGAGTCCACTGGGTAACTCTACCCAACTCATTCAGCTTTCATTTATAATGTAAGAATAAAAATAATCCCTGAAAAGGGAGGCATAAGTTTTGAAAATAGCTCCATCATGCTGCAAATTGCCTAAGAAGGTACTGAATTTTATTTATTCTAGATTTAAGGAGTGAAAGTAATTACCCAATTGACAAAAACTCAAATCATGTCTATGTACCCTTTTGTTAATATTTTATTGATTGCTACCATATTTTAGTATATTAACAGTGGAGAATTTGTTTTCTTCTCTTAAAATATTCAAAATAATACGTATTTGCAAAAATATTCTTAAAACAAATTGCCACGATTCATTTCCTGCCAAATCCATTAGGTTTTATGTTTTGTACTTCATACCAGTGAGATTTTAATAATATAAGTCCACACTGCGAGGGAAAGTACAGTAAAATCCTACCATAATGCTATACATGTGATCCAAAAATTCATTTGCATAAAATGCCAGATCAGATATTGAAAGATTAATGAAATGACCTAGTAAGCCTGATGTAGAGAATAAGAACAAGTCTTCCATCAAATTATACCTAATGTCATATAGTTCTAGGGTGCACTACATTATTAGAAGTTCCACTGGAGTTTCCATTCTTATTCTGGGTTACCACTCTCTGACCACTTACCCTCAACATGCTCTTTTTAATCATTCAGTTAGTTCAGCAAATATTTAATAAGCACCACTCTATATAAGACTTATATACTATAAGCCTCTTTCTTCCTTTCTATCTTTTAAATTATTCTCAGAAAATATTTAGTAGGATATAGAACATAGTTGCACAGCATTGCTTAGATTCTAGAACCCAACAGACCCACCAATCCACCTCTTACTAGCTCCATGACCAAGAAGTGGGGCTTGATCTTTTACTGAAGGCTCCAAGGCTTGTGTAGCCCTGAAGATGGTAACCAACGCCAACTGAGACTGCAAAATAGGGTGGTTATGGTCATGAGACTATTCAACAGATGGACCTAGATTTGACTACTGGTTGTAATGTCCTCTGGCAAGTTATTTAACCTCTCTGAGCCTCAGTTTCCCTAGCTGCAGAATGTGACTATTAATAATATCTACCTCACAGGGTTCTTGAAAGAGTTAAATGAACTATTGCATGGAGCATTGGTCATGGTGCCTAGCTATCGTGAGTCCTCAATAAATGGCAGCTATTATGATTTTGATTATGATGAGATGATTATTGCTATTATCTCAAAGTGAGATCACATAAAGCATAAAGAAGCCCAGATGATTTATGGCCTCAAATTCACTGAGCACAAAGCCAGATTTTTCCCCTTCCACCTTTTGCTGTAGCTTGATTCAATTATTCCTCTCCTCTTCTTTGATAGTTAATACAGAGGCTCAAGTCTGGCCCGGCTTTCAGCCTTGCCCTACTCTTTCATCAGATTCTCACTGCTGCCCCGTTCCACCTAACAGAACAAAGAGGCTCTTGGTCAGAAGGGGCTCCTTGATGTTCTTTGACCTTCTCTTTTGAAATAAAACTTGTCTGAGCATTTACTGCATGAGGGATTGGGCAAACAAATAGCAATTTAAAACAGAGTTTAAAGGACAGACAAGTGAAATATAACCTTTCACAGCAAACTTCTGCTGCACACCTCTGTCCTAGTTTATAGCATTACAGCTAAAAAACACAGAACTCTCCAAATTGAGCTTAAAGGTAATTGTCATATCAGGCTTACTCTTGCTTTTTTAATCAGGCCTGAAGTATGACCTGCCTTTTATCATTTCTGGTCCTCTTCTGAAAATACATGCTCCTACAACTTACAATATAGTATGATAGATAATAGAATTTAAAAATTTTATAGTGGGAAGGTAGCGCTTTGGATCAACATGTTCAGTCATCTGCCTGCTGCCAGGTTAGGTTCTTTTATAAAAAAATTTTTTTGTAAAGACAGGTCTCATTATGTTGCCCAGGCTAGTCTCGAACTCCTGGGCTCAAGGGATCCTCCCTCCTCTGCCTGGGATTACAGGCCTGAACTACCACATCCGGCCCAGGATAGGTTCTTAATAGTTCTGCATAGAAGATGAGAGAAGGTAATGGCCAAAGACTTCTTACCAGCTGGCACCTTGGTCTCAAATTCCAGTATTCTTTCCACAAACATTTAATTAATATTCACTGGTTATCTGTTATATGCCAGGCTGTATTTTTCTGATACTGGAACTACAATGTTGCACCCAGCATAAACATGGCCAGGCCTGCCCTCACGGAGACCTAATTGGTAAGAGCAAACACCAACCAAATAATCACACAAATTAAAGTAAGATTGCAACTGTGAAGAGGGGTGTAAGGTGCACTGACAGGTCAATCCTATAGGATTTTTTCCTCATGGAAGCCCGGGAAGATCCCTCTGAGGAAGTGATGCCTCTTCTGAGATCTCAGAAGCTGAAGGCAAGGTGGTAGGGAGTCTGGGGACATTCAAGGCAGAGGGGATTGGCCTCTGGTAGGAAAGAGAAAATAATACATGAGGGATGGAGATGGGGAGATGGGCAGTGTGTCTGGGGCCAAGAGCATGAGAAGAGATGTGTAAGAGATGATGCTGGAGGGGCCAATAGAGACCAGGCTACACAGAGCTTTCTAGGACAAGTAAGGAGTTTGGGATTTTATCCCAAGCAATGAAAAGACACTGAAAGCTTAGAGGGGGTGACTGATATGGTTTGGCTCTGTGTCCCTATCCAAATCTCATCTTGAATTATAATCTCCATGTGTCAAGGGGGGAACCTGGTGGAAGGTGATTGGATCATGGGGGCGGTTTCCCTCATGCTGTTCTCGTGATAAGTGAGTTCTCACCAGAGCTGGTGGTTTTAAAGCATGGTACTTTCTCAAGCACTCTCTCTCTTTCTCTCCCCTACTTCCATGTAAGCCGTGCCTTGCTTCCCCTTCACCTTCCAGCAAGATTGTAAGTTTCCTGAGGCCTCCCAGCCATCTGTAACTGTGAGTCAATGAAACCTCCTTTGTTTATATATTACTCAGTCTCAAGTACCATCTTTATAGCAATGTGAAAACGGACTAATACAGTGACAAAGGGGATGACCTAATCAGATTACATTTA
Source organism: Chlorocebus sabaeus (assembly GCF_047675955.1). Lineage (NCBI taxonomy): Eukaryota > Metazoa > Chordata > Mammalia > Primates > Cercopithecidae > Chlorocebus > Chlorocebus sabaeus. Next base: position 36,302,569 of record NC_132926.1, on the reverse strand, counting down.
AAAATATATTTTTGAGTGTGGGGGCAGGTTGGAAAGTATGTGAGTGGATGTGAGCAGAGCTTTAAGAACCTTTTGCTAGAGTCCCAGTTACTTATGCTCTAGGGGAAGGGAAGGAGAGGTAGAAAGGAAGAAAGAAAAAAGTAGATTTTAGAGAAATTGTGGAGAGGTAGATAGACTCATGATATGGGAGAAATGAGATAAGACGGAGCCTTTGGTGCCTCTTGTCTAAGGCCATCACTCAAAGCCCAGTCATGACCTTCTTGTTCTCATCATCTGAACCCTCCCAGAGTGGAGACATCACTCAAGTTCCAGAAAGCCCCTAACCCATTTTTCCGTAGCAATTCCAGGAGATTAAAGTGAATCCCACAGAAAACATCAAGTCCCAAGAGATGGAATCTAAGAGAGAGAAAATTCATTTATCCAGCTACCCAAGCTTTTAATCTTTTGGCTTAAATTCATCAAAATTGCTTCATCCACCCCCAACCTCACACTGTGAATTAATGACTATCAGCCCTCCTCCCCCAGTGTGAGCATGTCTGAGCAATGGTTTCCAGGGTGGTGTGTACACACTTCTAAGGGGTATGAGAGGAAAACATTGGAACTATTTATATTTGCTTTTTATCTACAATTAGGCAGATATTAAGCTTTATTCACATTTTTAAAAGAATTTTTATACTAACTTTTAATAAACTGGTGGACACTGACAGCCATATTAGGTTAGGCCATCACTAGACAAGTGTGGTACTCAAGGGACCCTAGAGTAAGAGTGACGTTCAAATGTTGCTGACAGTGGCGTCCAGCTCACTTGTTCACTTTCAGCACATTGCAACATATTGCAGTTTACTTGTGCCTGGTCTAGTGGATTTACAAAGGATACTCCTTAGTTTTAACTAAACTAATCTGCCAAATGGAATCATGACTTTACATAATGTCTTCCAGGAGACTGTGGATCAAGGATAACACCAATAACAGAAGAACAAGTGAACCTATAAGAAAAGATAGGGCCAGGCCGGGTGTGGTGGCTCATGCTTGTAATCCCAGCACTTTGGGGGGCCGAGGCGGGTGGATCACTTGAAGACAGGAGTTCAAGACCAGCCTGGCCAACATGGTGAAACCCTGTCTCTACTAAAAATACAAGAAAAATTAGACAGGCATGGTGGTGGATGCCTGATATCCCAGCTTCTTGGTAGGCTGAGGCAGGAGAATCACTTGAATCCAGGAGACAGAGGTTGCAGTAAGCCAAGATCATGTCATTGCAATCCAGCCTGGGCAAAAAGAGCGAAACTCCTTCTCAAAAAAAAAAAAAAAAGAAAGAAAGAAAAAAGAAAATAGGGCTGATTTTTTTTCCACCTCTAGAACCAGCTGTTCATAAACCACATTGTACAGCAAAAACAATAAATATTTAATCAAATCTAAAAAGAAGTCAGCCAAAAAATTAAAAATTTAGAGTATCTGAAATATGGACTTATAACTGCTATTGCTAACAATGTACCATTAACATATAACAAATGTTAAAATTCCTCATATCTTCAAATTTAGATATCGTAAGTATTCATATTCAAAAGGTTTTACTTAAGCAGTGCACAATCAAGCCAGCTTGGAGACCATTGCTGTAGGGCCAACTCCGAGTAGGACAGTCAAGCTCCCCAACGCACCTGTGTATACCGGTTATGGGGGAATGTGCTTTCTGCCTCCACCAAAGGTCTATCTTGCTGGTCCCTGCCTCCATAGCTTTCTTCTTTGTTCATCAGAGACTCTTCTTCAGCCCCTTCTTCCTTCTGGAGAATTTTCCTCACAAAGTCTCTCTTGTCCATTGGGGTTCGAATGATTTTCAGGTTATTAGTATAGATGATTATCTTTCCAAAATCTATAATAGGTAGGGGCTAGAGAAATGGAGAATGAGCATGGAAACTTTACCACCAATCACCAAGTAGAGGGCTGCAGAACCTGTCCAACACACCAGGAAACAGCAGAGAAGGAACTTCCACCACCCAGCATTTTTGATCCCATCAGACCCCAAAGTCACAGTTCATTCCCTGGTCTGTTTGCTCTCTCTAAAAGCCATGAAAGCCAGCTTCCTTCTTCCTGTTGATGGTGACCAATCAAAGCTGAACTACTCAGAGTATGAGAGTCTGGAGGGTAGGGGCTACAGCTTCTATTTGTACTGCATACCCCAACAGCCAATGCAGGACTAGGTACAATGAGTGTTTAATAAATACAGAGGGATACTTTTTTGTTTTATATAAATATCTCTCCAATTTTTTATCAGCATAAATAATAATATTAGTAGATACCATTTATTGGCACTATTTGTGTCTCAGGCATCATGCTAGGCATTTTACCAACATTGCCTCAGTTTCTCCCCAAACATCCCTATGAGGCAGATGCTATGGTTTCCACATTTTAAGGTGAGGAGACTGAGCCTCAGTGGGGTTAAGTGCCTCACCAAGGTGACAGAGTTACTCGGGCACTGTGACTAGAATTGAAACCCAATCTGTCATCCTAAAGCCCATATTTTTACCACCTATATCACACTATTTAAAAGTATTTCCCCCCAAAAAAAATAGGATCATAATATATACTCTGTTGCAACCTATTTTTTCATTACCTATATAATATGAAAATCGTCTGTGCCAATAAATAGACTTCTAAAGCATCATTATTAATAGCTTTTGTTCTCTTGCATGGATTTTTCATGTGTTACTTAATCATTTGCTCAGGAATAAACCTGGACAATACCACAGTGCAGAAAAGAGGACTGGAGGGTAACTGTTTAGAAATTACTTTAAATAAAAGACTGCCTGACTGCAGCATCTAAACAGATTTGGTTTATACAGTTCTGTAAGCAGAGCAGAATATTTCATGCTGAGGTATTTAGTTGTGCAGTGTGATTGTGACATACAGGAAAGTCATGTAACCTCTCAACTTTAGTTTGCTCATTTGCAAAGGGACTGACATCCAGCATCGCCACAGACAAGCTAGTAATTAAAATACAGAAATGAGTGGTAAACATGTGTTGTCCTGAGACTCTTGAGTGCCCTCCAATTACCCCAGCCTCCCCTCAGGGAGCCTCTAACATCCCTAAACCTAGCGATGTAAGAGTTCATACTTAGGAACCCACGTCTCAGTACCCTTCTCCAACACTCTATTGGCTTCTCTGCTGATTGAGCAATGTTCCTGTGTCAACTTCTGGGGGTGGGAGGTGCCATGAAAAACCTGTAAAACAGTGTTCACAAAGCTGGAGATACTATGCAGATTGTGAGTATTGTTGCCATTGTTATTTAAAATTATTCTTCTGTGGTGCATGCACAATCATACTACACAACTAAATACCTCAGCATGAAATATTCTGCCCTGCTTGTAAGACTGTATAAACCAAATCTACTTATATGCTACAGTCAAGCAGTCTTGTATTTAAGGCCCTTGTATATTCAGCCATAACCTGGCTTGAGCAAGACTTCAATATTCAGGCTCTCTTTCTTGAAACACCCATGGAGTTTGCAATAATTATTTATTAAGCCACAAGCTTCCTATCAGGTCCTATTTTCTCTCCCTTTCTTCAAGGGATCATGTAGCAGCTTCCATTTCCTATTGTTTTATGCAGGCTGGATTCTTATTTCACACTCTGGACTATCAGTTTCTGAATATCAGAAGATAAGGATGGTGGTACTTTTGGAAGGTTCCATTTCTACTTCTAGTAATAGCCAATGAGGTTCAGTTACTAGGAAGCTTTTCATTTCTAGAGCTGATTTCTTTTTTTCAAGACAAAACTCTCAATATGCTAAGAGAATCTGAGATCACCTACTCCAAACCCCTGTTTCTGAGCTGCTCAGTGAGATACCCAAGAGAGCAAGTTTATTTTTTGATGTACCCCAAAGATGGAGGGTCTCAAATCACTTTTAAGGTGTAAAAGTTTTAGTTACCCTGATAGGCAAATTCTTCCTTGTGTCTAAGGAAACTCTCTGGGTGTAATGAAAGTTCACATTATGTGGTTACATCAAATGTCAATGAGGAACACCCACTCCTACATGATAGAGGGCCAGGACAGAGCCAAGAATTTTTCATTTCCTCCTAGTGCACAGAATGTCAACCTGTGTGATTGAGCACTTGTAAATACTCTTTGTCTGTGGCAACATGCCTAGAGATTATTGATCAGGCACTATTACATCTTTCCACTGTTCTGTTTTTAAATGCAGAAATGCCTTATTGGGTACTAGAAATTCAGTGGCTTTGGAGATAGACAGACCTGAGTTTAAATTGTATTAAAATGTTATTTGACAACTGTGTGAGATTTGCAAGTTAGTTAACCCTTAGGAACTTCTGTTTTTCCAATCTGTAAAACTCTCATAGAAATCTTGTGAAGATGAAATTATGCAATATGTTTAAAGTAGGTGTTCAGTAAATGTTACCTCCCTTCCTTTTCCCTTCCATTTTCTTTGAACCTTATAAACTTCAGTTTTAATTGCTTAAAATATTTTAATTATTTATAACCTTTTCCTCTACCCATCACACAAAATTTAAAAGACTCAACATTTCTTTGATAAGAACCTGCTCGTTATTACAATGGTGGGTAACATTTGCTAAGTGCATAAAATGTGCCAGGCACAATGCTAAGAGCTTCTTATGTATTATCTTTTAAAATCATCACAACAACTCTCTTAAGCAAGTCCTCTGATTACCCTCATATCACAATGATGCCGAAGGTCAACAGGGTTAACTAGCTTGTTCAAGCTTAGGCAGTAAATGGGTAGGACTGAACATCAAGCTCAGGTTTGACTGGCATCAAAGCCCTTGTTTTTTATACATATGTATATATATAAAATATATCTATTTATCATCATGGTAATCTGTACATAACATAGAATTTACCATTTTAACCCTTTCTAAGTGTATAATTCAGTGGCATTAAGCGCATTCACATTACTGTGCAGCCATCACCACCATTCATCTCCAGAACGTTTTCTTCTTCCCAAATTGAAACTCTGTATCCATTAAACAATGACTCTTCTTCTCCCCTGCCCCCAGCCCCTGCCAACCACCATTCTGCTTGCTGTCTCTATGATTTTGACTACTCTAGGTACCTCAAATAAGTGCAATCATACAGTATTTGTGTTTTCGTGACTGGCTTATTTCATTTAGTATAACGTCTTCAAGGGTCACCCACGTTGTGCATGTGTCAAAATGTCCTTCCTTTTCAAGGCTGAATAATATTGTGTTGTATGTACAAACCACATCTTGTTTATCCATTCATCAGTCTATAGACATTTGGGTTCTTTCCACCTTTAGGCAATTGAGAATAATGCTGCTATGAACAATGGTGTACACAGATCTGTTTGAGTTCAGAGCCCTTGCTTTGAATTATTGCACTTAATTGCTACCCAATGTAGTCTCATAGCCGCTATTTACTAGGAGGTGTTTTACACTTGGATTCGTTACTGAAAAGTCATGACATTAGCTCTCATTTTCTTCTTTTTCATAAATACCACATTGACAAACGGTTCCAGGGTGTGGAGCTGCATGAATCCATCCTGGCCACTCTCATGCTCAGAAGCTGGCTATGATTGGGATGGGGAACTTGATCAGGAAACAAAGAAAACAGAGATAACGAGGCCAAGCAGGAATTGGACCTTCAACGTGGCCTCTAAAACTCATAGAGTACTGTGTTTTAACCAACGGAGCCATGCTGCCGTGGAGACTCATTTACCTAGATTTATAAATTCTATAGTCCTAGCTACCAGGGAGGCTGAGGCAGGAGGATCCCTTGAGCCCAGGAGTTTGAGTTTGCTGTGAGTTATGATCGTACCACTGCACTCCAACCAGGGTGACACAGTGAGACCCTGTCTCTAAAAAAGAAAAAAAAAGTATACATTTACATCAATGCTAAATTTAGCACATGACTTACAAAGATCAAGCAACCCAAAATGTATCTACTGTGGCATTGTATAAGGTTTGAATGAACTGTGACTTTGTGAATTCTAAATCTACAAGTAAGACATAGTTCAAAAGAAATAGTGTAAATACAAGACTAGCCAAATACCTAGGACCTAATAAGCACTCAACAAATGGTAGCTATTATTATCATGTAATAATATGGTTCTCTAAAAAAAGGAACATGCCCTAAAGAAAAACATCTGTAGAATCAGATCTGGATTCTTATTCTGACTCTGTACCCATTGATCCTGTAGTATCAGATGGATCCCTTAACAACGTGGCCCTCAATTTTTCTCATCTGCAAAATGGGAATGACCATACTTTGGCTTTTCTCCCCAAGGTTATGGTGAAGACCCAATGCCATTGATACAGACAGAGATAGCATGTGACGACACTTTATAACGCATAAGTCACCCCATTAAGATAAGAGGTCATTCATTTCAGCCCCCTTTAATATCAAAAACAAGCCTACTGTTATCTTTGGTAATTGTGAACATGGCTATAATTACCAATGCCAGTAAAGCCAGTAATACATTTGTCTGCAATAGATGCATTATCTATTCCCTTAGGAAACTAACAATAAAAATAATTCAAGAGTAATTATCTGGCTCTCACACTTTAAAGATGAGAACACATCCTGGTGTGCTATTCATTAATACCATGGATACATTACATAATTGTATTTTATCTTTTTTAAAAAGGCATTAATGGTCCCACTGACAGCATATATACATCTCCTATGAATTTTTGGATATCAGTGAATGTTTTCCAGGTTCTACCTCAAAAGAAAATCATGTATGGACTTTTGATTATCCGTGGTACTGGAAAGTAATTGAAATTCATAGATTAAACACATGTTTCAACTGAACCATTAGCTCAAACTTCTTCCCCACGTAACATGTCCTCTGGCTGATTTGCGTTTCACCATCCCTTCCCAGGACTCCAACTACCCAGAGCTTACGCTAACGAGCAACGGAAAGGAAAAATAAAGAGACAAAGTAGGCAGTAGGAGGAAGGCAATGGGGGTAAAAAACAAGACATGGATAAACTGCAAGCTGAATAATTGGCTGGAGTAAAATGAGCACTTTCAAATACTCAGCTCTTTCAGGAAACAAAAAGACTGCATAATTGTCTAAAACCGCAGTCTGACAACCTGAAAACCACTGCACCTCTATTTAATTTACATTCCAGGAAAACTCAGTCAAAGATCCAATTAAAATGTATTACCTTGGATGGAATTTGAATACTATATATGCTCATTACATTTTCCAATTAGTAGTCAACAAGCATGTTATTTTTACCCCGGAAATATTCGTCTAATAACAACTTCCCATTTGGTGCACCAGTTGCTCTTGTTGGTACCAGAGGGTGAGCAAGACACAAATCTGAACCATTTAGGCATTTCTCTAAACACATTTTAGGAAGCCCTACCCTTAAAGCCTAGGTGCCATGCACAATACCAACCTTATGATCATTTGCCTTGTAATCGTTGAACAGAGGCTGGCCGCCTGCCAAGGTGTAGGCATTACCCTCTCTAAACACACTGATCCTCTGAGCAGTCAGCTTAGGGGAGTACAGCTGGGGCCTGGGGGCTTCCCCGGGCCTGGGAGCTTCCCCAGTCCCATAAACACCATCCATTGGTTCAAGAGACTCTTGCAGAAAACTGTGAGGGTATTCCTCCTTTGGTGACTCTAATTCCTGCCCATCCTCAAAGACCTGCTTCAGTACTCGACCGCTGTAGGAGGAGGAGATTTTAAATCGTACTTTTCGGGGTTTTCCATCACTCTTCTGATTCACTTTCTTCTCGGGGTCCTCCATCTGCAGAAAGTTCACCCTGTGGTTTCCAGCCTTCCGTGTAGCCGGTGAAACTTGGGCCTCTGAGAAAAAGGCATTTTATTTTCTCTCCTCCTGCATATAATTAATTCAAGTTGTTGCTGGAGTATGGTCAGTTTACAGCAACTGACACCCATACATTAAATATTGATAGACCTTCATGAACAGGCAGGCGATTCTGGTTTGATGGAGTGGATGGAATATAAGACAAGATTTATTCTTCTCATAATCCCAAGCTCACCATGACTTCACCCCAACCCTAACTTTTCTTAACCTGAGGATGAAGAAGTTTATTTAGACTGGACATGTACCAATTCAATAAGGATCAGACGCTCAATTAGTTAACAAGTGTCTTCTTACTGTTAGCAATGACAATTAAAATCTAGTGAGCATTTCATAAGTGCCAGAGATTGTTACATGCATTATTTTACTTCATCCTGACAATAACCCTACAAAGAAAATATTATCTTTTTTACAGAGGGGAAAATGAGGCTTAGAGCCACTTGTCATTTGTCTTCATCATTTGTCTGCTCTATTACACCTAAGTAAGTGACAGAGCAAGGATTTGAACCCAGATCTATCTGACTTCAAAACCCATGATCAGTCCACGTAACCAGAAGTTTTCCAGTTCTGTCCTAGAAGAGGAAATGAGGTCTTAGTTACAGTGGAGGTTCCTGGGAGCTGCTGCTAAAAACAGGAGAAGGCCGAGGGTCCTGAATTCTGGGCCTTCTCCCCCTACACTAACCAGAGCAGCTCCACTTGGTATGTATTTTATATTTAAGATTTCATTTGCAAGCACAGCGCAAGTCCCCACTGCCTGTTGGACTTCGTAAATGCCCAACACTGAAATAGTGGCTGGGGTGAATAGCACAGAAGCATATGACCTGGGCCTGAGAACAGTCCTACAATCCCATGCAGGGAACAGACCTAATACAGGTGAAATAATAACCTCATGCTTAGAGACCAAATTGCCCACAGCTGAATCCCAGAATAGCCACTCTGGGAAGAAGTGATCTCTAAGGAAATAAGCATGGAAGAAGGTTTGTAAAAAAAAAAAGGGTCCTTGGGCTGGGTGGAAAAGGGTAGGTTGGATGTGAGGAGCTGAAAGTGGAGTAAAGCCTTTCTCTCTGTCTTTGCTACCAGCATCACCATTCACTGAGTTGCCCAAATTGACCCCTCCTCCTGTTCCCCTACAGCCATTCGCATGGATTCTCTTTTTTTTTTTTTTTTTTTTAGACAGTGTCTCGCTCTGTTGCCAGGCTGGAGTGCAGTGGCGCAATCTCGGCTCACTGCAACCTCCACCTCTTGAGTTCAAGCAATTCTCCTGCCTCAACCTCCCAAGTAGCTGGGACTACAGGCGTGTGCCACCATACCCAGCTAATTTTTGTATTTTTTTGTAGAGATGGGGTTTCACCATGTTGGCCAGGATGGTCTCGTTCTCTTGACCTCGTGATCCACCCGCGTCAGCCTCCCAAAGTGCTGGGATTACAGGCCTGAGCCACTACGCCCAGCCCATTCACATGGATTCTATCACCACCGCCTTCTTTCATCCACCCCTGTCACCCTGGCCCTAGGTCAAACCCTCATCACTTCTGTTTTTAAAGTTGCAGCTGTCCCCCAAGGACTTCCCTACTCACCACCAATTCCATTCTCCATATTGATGTGAGAGTGATAGTCCAAAACAACAAGTCTGCAGGTGTCAGTCTCCTGCTGAAAAATCTTTTCCAGTGGTTCAGGGCATAAATCTTAACTGTTCCATGTGACAGGCAAAGCCCCTCAAAAACCAGCCTCACCTTCCTTCCTTTCCAGCCTTGCCCTCTGTCACTCTCCCAGGGGCTGCCTGGGATTGGTGTTCCAGTCACACCAACAAGCTTACCCATTTCTCAAACCCACAAGTTTCTGTCTCTTATCAAGTACTCTGTTTCCTGATTTACAGTGTCAAACTTCCATTCCTCCTTCAAGTCATACCTCAAATGTCGCTGCTTCTGGGCAGCCTCCCCACCTGCCCCAGGGGGAATGCCATTGGACTTTCGGACCTACCGCCATTCAGGTGCTTCTCACTTTCCCTTGCCCTTCCTATTTTTTCCGCCATTTAACTGTGAACACCTCGCAGTCAGAAGCTGTCCTTACGATCTGTCTATTTCCAGTGTTTATCAAAGTGCCCAGTACATAATAGAACTCAGTAATTGTTGAATGAATGACTTCAGGTGAGAGAAACCAAATACACAAAGCTTTTTGAAAAGGAATTGAGCATATTTTGTGTAGAATATTGAAAAGGGGGCTAGGCGCAGTGGCTCACGCCTGTAATCCCAGCACTTTGGGAGGCTGAGGCGGGTGGATCACTAGGTCAAGAGATCAAGACCATGCTGGCCAACATGGTAAAACCCTGTCTCTACTAAAAATACAAAAATTAGCCAGGCATGGTGGCGGGCACCTATAGTCCCAGCTACTTGGGAGGCTGAGGCAGGAGAATCACTTGAACCCGGGAGGCAGAGGTTGCAGTGAGCCAACATTGCACCACTGCACTCCAGCCTGGCAACAGAGGGAGACACCATCAAAAAAAAAAAAAAAAAAAATAGTGAAGAGGTAGGATCAGAAGACTTTTTTTTTTTAATCTACCTTTCTACTAAGGAAAGGTGTCACAGTTGTAAACTCCCTGTGTAACTGGTGCAAGAAATAGGTGGGAGAGAAGAACTAGGGAAACAATGTTTAAAGCGAAAGAAAGATACACTTTTCATAACATTATAACTCCCCCAGGATGCAGAGTTGTCTGGGACATACCATCAATGAATTACAGGAGACTGAGACCTTGATCTCTCAGCCCTCATGGCAGCCAGGTGGGCCCCAGGACTACATTAGCCTTATTCATTTACTTCACCATATAGAACAATATCAAGCTGGGCATGGTGGCTCGCATCTGTAACCCCAGCTACTCAGGAGACTGGGGTGGAAGGATTGCTTGAGCCCAAGAGTTTGAGACCAGCCTGGGCAACAAAATGAGACTTTGTCTCTACAAAAAGTTTTTAAAAAATTATCTGGGCATGGTGGTGCATGTCTGTAGTCCCAGCTACTCAGGAGGCTGAGGCAAGAGGATTGCTTGAGCCCATGAATTTGAGGCTAAAGTGAACTACAATTATGCCACTGTACTCCAACCTGGATAACAGAGTGAAACTCTGTCTCTTAAAAAATTGTGTGTGTATATGTATATAGAAATATTGTGTGTGTGTATATATATACATATACACACACACATATATATGTAACAATTATTATTTTCCTTTTTTTTCTTTTTTTGGAGACATGGTCTTGCTTTATCACCTGGGTTGGAGTGAAGTGGTGCAATCTTAGCTTACTGCAACCTCTGCCTCCTGGGCTCAAGCAATCCTCCCTCCTCAGTCTCCTGAGTAGCTGAGACCAAGGCATGCAACAATTATTATTTTCTATCTATGCCATGCCATGAAAAAGATTGGGAACTCCTAACTAGAAGATTATTTTTTTCTATCTCTCCCAGGAAACAAATATTAATAAATAACCAATAGCCTATCTTCATCTAGAAAAACCAGTGAGCTGACTTCCACAATTACTTGTCAAGTAAACATTTTCAGTTGCCCCAAAATGAATGCCAGTAACAACAACAAAAAACAAAGAGTTTTCCAAGTAACATTTTGTTCAATACTTTTTTATGCCATTTCCCATGTTCACAGACAGATTTTCAGTGAGTCAACCTAAAATCATGGGAAGTTTTGAAACAATCATGCTCATGTGAAAATTTTCAGATGTTGATGGTTCCAGAATAGTCACAAATACACTTCAAGAAGAAGAACAAATTGATAAATTGAAAGCAATTTTGGCAGTATTATCAAAAGCCTTAAAAATATTTATATCTTTGAAACCTCCTAAGAAAGAAAATACTGTAGCTCCATATATCCAAAGAAGTTGTGGCAAAACGCTAATATCAGTTGCCTCTGGCAACTGGGTGGAGGATTTTGAGTGTTTGTTTCTTCTTTCCCAGTTTAATCATATTTTACTTGTTTGTGATAAGTTCATCTTACTTTGATAAGCAAGAATAAAATAAATGAAAAAAAATCCATTCCTTTCTACCCAATTATTTCTCTTCAGAAAATAATTTTAAAGAAAGATATTTATTTAAAGATACTCCCCAAAATATTATTCATACTGGGAAAAAAATCGAAAACAACTTAAATGTTCAACAGTAGAAATGCCACAGTATGAAAAGTTATATAGTCATTTTTAAAAGGGAGAGGAGATACTACTTCTTAGTAGAAAGGTAGATTTTTTTTTAAATCTTCTGATCCTACCTCTTCACTATTCTTTTTTTTTTTTTTTTTGGATACGGAGTCTTGCCCTGTCACCAGGCTGGAGTGCAGTGGTGCAATCTTGGCTCACTGCAACCTCTGCCTCCCAGATTCAAGTGATTCTCCTGCCTCATATGGAAAAATAAGAAAATAATATGGAAATATGTTTATGATACAAATTAAGTAGGAAAAGGTATAACAGATTTTATCTTCTGTGACACAGAATTTATGTTATAAAACTGTAGAGAAGAGATCCGTTCCAAGATGGCTGAATAGGAACAGCTCCGGTCTGTAGTTCCCAGCATGACCAATGCAGAAGACAGGTGATTTCTGCATTTCCCACTAAGGTACCTGGTTCAGCTTATTTGGACTGGTTGGACAGTGGGTGCAGCCCATGGAGGGCAAGCCGAAATGGGGTGGGGCGTTGCCTCACCTGGGAAGCACAAGAAGTCAGGGGATTTCCCTTTCCTAGCCAAGGGAAGCTGGGACAGACTGTACCTGGAAAAACGGGCACTCTCACCTGAATACTGCAGTTTTCCCAAGGTCTTAGCAACCAGCAGACAAGAAGATTCTCTCCTGTGCCTGGCTCAGTGGGTCCCACACCCACGGAGCCTTGCTCACTGCTAATGCAGCAGTCTGAGATCAAACTGCAAGGCAGCAGCCTGGCTGAGGGAGGGGCATCCGCCATTACTGAGGCTTGAGTAGGTAAACAACGCCACTGGGAAGCTTGAACTGGGCAGAGCCCACCACAGCTCAGCACAACCTACTGCCTCTATAGACTTAACCTCTGTGGGCAGGGCATAGCTGAACAAACGGCAGCAGACAGCTTCTGCAGAGTTAATTGTCCCTGTCTAACAGCTCTGAAGAGAGGAGTGGTTGAGCACAGCTGTTGAGCTCTGAGAATGGACAGATGGCCTCCTCAAGTGGGTCCCTGATTCCCATGTAGCCTAACGGGGAGACACTTCCCAGTAGGGGCCAACAGACACCTCATACAGGTGGGTGCCCTTCTGGGATGAAGCTTCCAGAGGAAGGATCAGGCAACAATATTTGCTGTTCTGCAATCTTTGCTGTTGTGCAGCCTCTGCTGGTGATACCCAGGCAAACAGGGTCTGGAGTGGACCTCCAGCAAACTCCAACAGAACTGCAGCTCAGGGACCTGACTGTTAAAATTAACAAACAGAAAGGAATAGCATCAACATCAACAAAAAGGACATCTACACCAAAACCCCATCTGTAGGTCACCAACATCAAAGACCAAAGGTAGATAAAACCACAAAGATGGGGAGAAACACAGCAGAAAAGCTGAAAATTCTAAAAACCAGAGTGCCTCTTCTCCTCCAAAGGATCACAGCTCCTCGCCAGCAATGGAACAAAGCTGGATGGAGAATGACTATGATGAGTTGACAGAAGTAGGCTTCACAGGGTCGGTAATAACAAACCACTCCAAGCTAAAGGAGCATGCTCAAACCCATTGCAAGGAAGCTAAAAACATTGAAAAAAGATTAGATGAATGGCTAACTAGAATAAACAGTGTAGAGAAGACCTTAAATGACCTGATGGAGCTGAAAACCATGCCAAGAGAACTTTGTGATGCATGCACAAGCTTCAGTACCCGATTCGATCAAGTGGAAGAAAAGGTATCAGTGATTGAAGATCAAATGAACGAAATGAAGCGAGAACACAAGGTTGGAGAACAAAGAGTAAAAAGAAATGAAAAAAGCCTCCAAGAAATATGTGAAAAGACCAAATCTATGTTTGACAAGGGTACCTGAAAGTGATGGGGAGAATGGAACCAAGTTGGAAAACACTCTTCTGGATATGATCCAGGAGAACCTCCCCAACCTAGCAAGGCAGGCCAACATTCAAATTCAGGAAATACAGAGAACACCACAAAGATATTCCTCTAGAAGAGCAACCCCAAGATGCATAATTGTCAGATTCCCCAAGGTAGAAATGAAGGAAAGAATGTTAAGGGCAGCCAGAGAGAAAGGTTCGGTTACCCACAAAGGGAAGCCCATCAGATGAACAGTGGATCTCTCGGTAGAAACCCTACAAGCCAGAAGAGAGTGGGGGCCAATATTCAACATTCTTAAAGAAAAGAATTTTCAACCCAGAATTTCATATCCAGCCAAACTAAACTTCATAAGTGAAGGAGAAATAAAATCCTTTACAGACAAGCAAATGCTGAGAGATTTTGTCACCACCAGGCCTCCCTTACAAGAGCTCCAGAAGGAAGCACTAAACATGGAAAGAAATAACCAGTACCAGCCACTGCAAAAACATGCCAAATTGTAAAGACTATCGATGCTATGAAGAAACTGCATCAATTAACAGGCAAAATAACCAGCTAACATCATAATGAGAGGATCAAATTCACACAAAACAATATTAACCTTAAATGTAAATGGGCTAAATGTCCCCAATTAAAAGACACAGGCTGGCAAATTGGATAAATAGTCAAGACCCACCAGTGTGCTGTATTCAGGAGACCAATCTCACGTGCAGAGACACACATTTGCTTAAAATAAAGGGATGAAGGAAGATCTACCAAGCAAATGGAAAACAAACAAACAAACAAACAAAATAAAAAACCAGGGGTTGCAATCCTAGTCTCTGATAAAATAGACTTTAAACCTACAAAGATCAAAAGAGACAAAGAAGGCCATTACATAATGGTAAAGGGATCAATTCAATGAGAAGAGCTAACTATCAATATATACATACCCAACACAGGAGCACCCAGATTCATAAAATAAGTCCTTAGAGACCTACAGCGAGACTTAGACTCCCATACAATAATAATGGGAGACTTTAACACCCCACTGTCAATATTAGACAGATTGAGACAGAAGGTTAACAAGGACATCCAGGACTTGAATTCATATCTGCACCAAGCAGACCTAATAGACATCTACAGAATTCTCCACCCCAAATCAACAGAATATACATTCCTCTCAGCACCTCATCACACTTATTCTAAAATTGACCACATAATTGGAAGTAAAACACTCCTCAGCAATGCAAAAGAACAGAAATCATGACAAACAGTCTCTCAGACCACAGTCCAATCGAAACTCACTCAAAACCACACAACTATATGGAAACCAAACAACCTGCTCCTGAATGACTACTGGGTAAGTAACAAAATGAAGGCAGAAATAAAGATGTTCTTTGAAACCAATGAGAACAAAGACACAACATACCACAATCTCTGGGACACATTTAAAGCAGTGTGCAGAGGGAAATTTATAGTACTAAATGCCCACAGGAGAAAGCAGGAAAGATCTAAAATTGATACCCTAACATCACAATGAAAAGAACTAGAGAAGCAAGAGCAAACGCATTCAAAAACTAGCAGAAGGCAAGAAATAATTAAGATCAGAGCAGAACTGAAGGAGATAAGAGACACAAAAAACCCTTCAAAAAATCAATGAATCCAGGAGCTGGTTTTTTTTGAAAAGGTCAACCAAATTGATAGACAACTACCAAGACTACTAAAGAAGAAAAAAGAGAAGAATCAAATAGATACAATAAAAATGATAAAGGGGATATCACCACCAATCCCAAAGAAATACAAACTACCATCAGAGAATACTATAAACATGTCTATGCAAATAAACTAGAAAATCTAGAAGAAATGGATAAATTCCTGGACACATACACCCTTCCAAGACTAAACCAGGAAGAAGTTGAATCTCTGAATAGACCAGTAACAGGCTCTGAAATTGAGGCAATAATTAATAGCCTACCAACAAAAAAAGTCCAGGACCTGACAGATTCACAGCCAAATTCTACTAGAGGTACAAAGAGGAGCTGATACCATTCCTTCTGAAACTATTTCAATCCATAGAAAAAGTGGGAATCCTCCCTAACTTTATGAGGCCAGCGTCATCCTGATACCAAAGCCTGGCAGAGACACAACAAGAAAAGAGAATTTTAGGCCAATATCCCTGATGAACACAGATGCGAAAATCCTCAATAAAATATTGGCAAACTGAATCCAGCAGCACATCAAAAAGCTTATCCACAATGATCAAGTTGGCTTCATCCCTGGGATGCAAGACTGGTTCAACATACTCAAATCACTAAACGTAATCCATCATATATACAGAACCAATGACAAAAGCCACATGATTATCTCAATAGATGCAGAAAAGCCCTTCAACAAAATTCAACAGGGCTTCATGCTAAAAACTCTCAATAAACTAGAAGGTATCTCAATAAACTTGAATGTATCTCAAAATAACAAGAGCTATTTATGACAAAGCCACAGCCAATATCAATATCATACTGAATGGGCAAAAACTGGAAGCATTCCCTTTGAAAACTGGCAAAGACAAGGATGCCCTCTCTCATCACTCATATTCAACATAGCGTTGGAAGTTCTGGCCAGGGCAACCAGACAAGAGAAAGAAATAAAGAGTATTCAATTAGGAAAAGAGGAACTCAAATTGTCCCTGTTTGCAGATGACATGATTGTATATTTAGAAAATCCCGTCATGTCAGCCCAAAATCTCCTTAAGCTGATAAACAACTTCAGCAAAGTCTCAGCATACAAAATCAATTTGCAAAAATCACAAGCATTCCCATATACCAAAACACACAAACAAAGAGCCAAATCATGAGTGAACTCCCATTCACAATTCCTACAAAGAGAATAAAATGCCTAGGAATCCAACTTACAAGGGATGTGAAGGACCTCTTCAAGGAGAACTACAAACCACTGCTCAGTGAAATAAAAGAGGACACAAACAAATGGAAGAACATTCCATGCTCATGAATAGGAAGAATCAATACAGTGAAAATGGCCATGCTGCCCTAGGTAATTTATAGATTCAATGCCATCCACATCAAGCTACCAATGACCTTCTTCAGAGAATTGGAAAAAACTACTTTAAAGTTCATAGGGAACCAAAAAAAGAGCCTGCATTGCCAAGACAATCCTAAGCAAAAAGAACAAAAGTGGAGGCATCATGCTACCTAACTTCAAACTATCTTACCAGGCTACAGTAACCAAAACAGCATGGTACTGGTACCAACACAGATTTATAGACCAATGGAACAGAACAGAGGCCTCAGAAATAACACCACACATCTACAACCATCTGATCTTTGACAAACCTGACAAAAACAAGAAATGGGGAAAGGATTCCCTATTTAATAAATGGTGCTGGGAAAACTGGCTAGCCATATTAGAAAGCGGAAACTGGATCCCTTCCTCACACCTTATACAAAAATTAATTCAAGGTGGATTAAAGACTTAAATGTTAGACTTAAAACCATAAAAACCCTAGAAGAAAACCCAGGCAATACCATTCAGGACATAGGCATGGGCGAAGACTTCATGACTAAAACACCAAAAGCAATGACAATGAAAGCCAAAATAGACAAATGGGATCTAATTAAACTAAAGAGCTCCTGCACAGCAAACGAAACTACCATCAGAGTGAACAGGCAACCTACGGGATGGGAGAAAATTCTTATAATCTGCCCATCTGACAAAGGGCTAATGTCCAGAATCTACAAAGAACTTAAACCAATTTACCAGAAAAAAACAACCCCATCAAAAAGTGAGCAAATATATGAATAGACACTTCTCAAAAGAAGACATTTATGCAGCCAACAGACACATGAAAGAATGCGCATTATCACCAGTCATCAGAGAAATGCAAATCAAAACCACAATGAGACACCATCTCACACCAATTAGAATGGCAATCATTAAAAAGTCAGGAAACAACAGATGCTGGAGAGGATGTGGAGAAATAGGAATGCTTTTACACTGTTGGTGGGAGTGCAAATTAGTTCAACCATTGTGGAAGACAGTGTGGCAATTCTTCAAGGATCTAGAACTAGAAATACTATTTGACCCAGCAATCCCATTACTGGGTATATATCCAAAGGATTACATATCATGCTACTGTAAAAACACATGCACACGTATGTTCATTGTGACACTATTCACAATAGCAAAGACTTGGAACAAACCCAAATGTCCATGAAGGATAGACTGGATAAAGAAAATGTAGCACATATACACCATGGAATACTATGCAGCCATAAAAAAGGATGAGTTCATGTCCTTTGCAGGGACATGAATGAAGCTGGAAACCATCATTCTCAGCAAACTATCACCAAGACAGAAAACCAAACACTGCATGTTCTCACTCATAGGTGGGAATTGAACAATGAGAACACTTGGACACAGGAAGGGAAGCATCACACACCAGGACCTTTTGAGGGGTGCAGTGCTGGGGGAGGGATAGCATTAGGAGAGATAACCTAATGTAAATGATGAGTTGATGGGTGCAGTAAACCAACATGGCACATGTATACCTGTGTAACAAACCTGCACATTGTGCACTTGTACCCTAGAACTTAAAGTATAATTAAAGAAGAAAAAGAAAAAAAAAAAAACTGTATAGAAAAGAGATTAAAAGTAAATATATTAAAATGCTAACAGTGGTTCTATTTAAAAGGGAGATTAAGGGTGATTTTTATGCTTTTTCACATTTTTCTGTATTTTTCTAAATTTTTCTTAATAAGCAAGTACTGATTTTTAATATTAAAATAATGGTTTTTGTTAAGTAAACTGTACCTAAAACTTATGCAATTGGTGAGAAATACTTAAATCCTCAACATTTTGCATTTTTCCTTTGACTGAATTCAATAATAGGAATTCATACAACTTTATTGTAAAAAATATATTTTGGGTGCCATTTTAATGTGAAAAGAAATGACTTTAACTTAAGCCAAACTCATGGAGGAACTGATTACTCAGGATTGCACCCAGCTGCAAAAATTTCAGTGAGTTATTGAAAGTAAAGGTGACAGCCAGGCACAGTGGTTCATGCCTGTAATCCTAGCACTTTGGGAGGCCAAGGCAGGTGGCTCGCTTGAGCCCAGGAGTTCAAGACCAGCCTGGGCAAGTTGGCAAAACCCCATCTCTATGAAAAACATAAAAATTAGCCTGGCATGCCTGTAGTTCCAGCTATTCAGGAGGCTGAGGTGGAGTGAAAGGATCACCTGAGCCCAGGAGGTCACAGCTGTAGTCAGCCGAGATCGCACCACTGCACTCCAGCCTAGGCGACAGAGTGAGACCCAAAGTTGACTTATGTAGTAATAAAATCCTTCATTATAAAATCTCAATATGGAGCACAATACTTTTTTAAAACTCTGATGGACATTTAAGCAAGTGATTAAACTTGACATCGCTAATGGTGGGACAAACGTATTATGTCTCCTGATGTGATGCTTCATGTACAAACACATAAAAATCTTGACGGTGAGAGGGCTACTATTTACAATTACAGCAGGAGAAGAAGCAAAGTGGAATACACCCCACCTATGAAGTAGACTGGACAAAAATCTTCAATATTTAAGCAAGCTTAGGTTTTGGTTTACAAGAAGTACAGAGAATAGAGGAATGGTTAAGTGGCCCAGAAAGAAACAACCAGACAAAGCCACTCCGTGGGACATCCTACAAGACACAGGTCTCATCAGAAAGTCAATATATCAAGGGAAAAAAGGTTGCAGATAGAAGAAACATTTCTAGATTTAAAGAGAATAAAGAAAGATAACCGGCCGGGCGCGGTGGCTCACGCCTATAATCCCAGTGCTTTGGGAGGCCGAGGCGGTGGATCACCTGAGGTCGGGAGTTTGAGACTAGCCTGACCAACATGGAGAAACCCGGTCTCTACTAAAAATATAAAATTAGCTAGGCATGATGGCGCATGCCTGTCTCTACTAAAAATGCAAAAAAAAAAATAGCCGGGCTTGGTGGCGGGCGCCTGTAGTCCCAGCTACTCAAGACGCTGAGGCAGGAGAATCGCTTGAACCCGGGAGGCAGAGGTTGCAGTGAGCCGAGATCGCGCCACTGCACTCCAGCCTGGGCAACAAGAGTGAAACTCCATCTCAACAAAAAAAAAAAAAAGAAAGAAAAAAGAAAAAAGAAACATGACCAAGTGCAATATATCAACCTAGATTTCTTCCTGGGGAAATTTTACTCTAGGGTCGGTATTAATATCAGAAGGAACTAGAGAATTATTGTTAGTTTTCTTAGGCAAGATAACGTTATATAATTATATGAGAGACTGTCCTTTTGTAGGGCATACATGCCAAAATATTTAAGGTGAAATATCTATGTCTGTAATTTATTATTAAAAAGTTTATCCCCTCAATATATATGCCTATTTAAATAATGTATGCATATATGGTATACAAAGTAAAAATGAAAAAAAAAATGTTCACAATGCTTGATGGCTGCTTATTTGACTATTCCTCCAATTTCTGTATGTTTGAAATGTTTATAATAAAAATTGAAGAGAAATGATGCTCTTTTAAAAT
Organism: Chlorocebus sabaeus; assembly: GCF_047675955.1. NCBI lineage: Eukaryota > Metazoa > Chordata > Mammalia > Primates > Cercopithecidae > Chlorocebus > Chlorocebus sabaeus. The sequence goes on along the minus strand of NC_132926.1, from coordinate 36,282,143 downwards.
ATTCACATTCCAAGCACTTGGGAGTTGGGAAAAAATCTTCACAGATACCTAGGTTTGCTTTTTTGCATTTTCATTTAGACCCTAGTGTATTCTGAACCTTTTTAGGAGTAGAATTTGTATCCTATTTGTCTGATGTCATTTACTGGACGTTATTTTTATGTGTATTTTGGGATTTAGGAGATTATATTAGATATGTGTCTTGATGAAAGAAATGTACAATTATTGCAAATTGAATATGAACATTATCCTTTAGTGATCTTTCCACATCTAACATTTCTAATCAGAGTAGGGCTTATAAATTAAATATATCCTTTTAATCTGCTCATACATTATCATGCAGTGTGTGTGTGTGTGTCTCTGTGTGTGTGTGTGTGTATTTAAACTCCAGCATGGCATTTTTCTTTGAAATATTGTTATGGCAGAAGGTTATTATAGTTATTGATCATCTGTAGAGAGCTGTAAGAGTTCATAGGACTTTATTAAAATATGAAGAACAAAATCTAAGTTTATAGTCTGCCTCTGTTCCACCACCACCACTTAGAAATTTCTAGGGCAATGTTTCAAGAGACTATTATATTTCAGACCACCTTTTTCTTTTTTTCCCAAGGTTTTCTAAGCTCCCTCAGGAGTGGGTTTTTCATTGTGGTCCTAGGTGTCATGGAAGAGTCTGGTGGCTTGTTCCACGATTCTCCCTCTGATAAGGAGTCCCCCCAGTCTAAAGTGTAGGATCAAGGGGCTCTGCTTAGAAGGTCAGACATTTTCTCAAAGTACAACTTACAGAGCTAATAGTTATTTTGGCGTGAAAATGCTAATAATATAAGTTTGTAAAATGCTGAGTTAAGCCAAGTTAAACTGGTTTCTTTACTGCATGACTTCTTAGAATGTTTAAGATACTAATATACCTTGTCAATCTCCACTGAGGGATATACCATTTCCAAAACGCAGTGCACGCAAAACTCTTTTTCTTTTTGGAATTTGATTTTGTGAGGTCAGTATTCTGAGGAAAATAGTCTGGGAGATGCTGTTTTGAAATGCTTCCCTCTTTAAAAATTCCCTCCACCTCCCATTCATACCCCTTCATAATGAAAAACAGCTACTGCTTACTGGGCATGTTCTACATAAGAATAAGTTGGGAAAACTGAAAACTGAAGTGCAGAAAGGTTAAGTTATCTGCCAGGCATCCCACAGTCATGAAATGTCAGTCATCTGAGCCCAAAGTTCATGCTTCTCATCATTAATGCTTCTATCTTACATCATGAAATTGACCACTTGGAAAACGAAAGACAATTCCTTTAAAATGAGGCAGAAAATGATTTTAACTAGCCTCATCATATTCTAGAATCCATAACAGGCTTCTGAATATATGATCAGTGCAGCCTGTTGGTGGCTGGGTGTCACTTAGCTACCTATGGAGCTGGTTCTCTAAGCTCTGCCTCAGGGGATACCCCACAGTTTGTGCTGAAATGTAGCACCTGCATTATCAGTAAATCTCCAGAATGTAGAGATAGGCCAGCTTCCTTGTACTTTGAAATGCCTTTTCCTCACTGCCTCTGAGCAGTGCTGGCAGGAGTCTTTGCATCACAGGCCAAACTCCCCACGTCAGAATGTAAAGGGAAGGTTTCCAGAGGACCCGGTAGGCGAGGAGTGTGGTGGAAAAACATCCGCCCTGCCAGAAACCAGAGGCCAAAATCTGGGACTTCATTAAAAAATAATCATCACTTGAGATTATTCTACTATTCAAAAACCCTGTCCCGGGGAGCCCCTGGTTTGCCTACTAGAGAATAAGGGACAAATTTTTCTAACTCCTCCTTGATTTCTAACTTACCATGCATTCCTATCACACAGAAAAGCAAAAAGAGATCTCAGAGGCTGAAAAATGGCCCTGAGTTTTCTCTATTCCAGCACTCTCCAATAATATTGTAATGTAAGCCACATACGTATTTTTAGATTTTCCAGTAGTAACACTAAGAAAGCAAAAAGAAACAGATGAAATTAATTTTATTAATATTTACTTAATCCAATATATCCAAAATGTTATCATTGCAACATGTAATCCAGTATAAGAAAGATATTCATTAGCTATTTTACATTCTTTTTTTCCTACTAAACCTTTTCATTCCTATGTGTATTTTACTTAGAGAGCATCTCAATTCATTCACTAGACTTTCTGTTAGAAATATTTGATCTCTATTCAGATTTCATAAAATTTATATTGACACAGTAGATTCACATACCCAAGTTGTTCCAATCATATTTAAAAGTTTTTCAATAACTGAACTGATCATCAATTTTAAAATGTATATGTAAATCAAATTAAAATTTTATTTTTTATTTTAATTTTTTCTTTGAGACGGGATCTCACTCTGTTGCCCAGGCTGGAGTGCAGTGGCACGATCATAGCTCACTTGCAGCCCTGAACTCCTAGGCTCAAGCAATCCTCCTGCTTCAGCCTGCTGAGTAGATGGGAACACAGGTGTGTGCCACCAAATCTGGCTATTTTTAAAATTTTTTTATAGACATAGTGTCTCCCTGTTGTCCAGGTTTAAATTAAAATTCTGGTTATTCAGTCCCACTAGCTACATTTCAAGGCCAGTAGTCACTTATTACTTGTGGCTACCCTATTAGACAGCTAGTCAAACGTTCTTGATGAGGCCAGTAGTGCCCCTTAGAGGACATTATGGAAATGTGTGGAAACATTTATTTTTTAGTTCTGTGCTCAAAATGAATGAACACCGCAGACATTTCGTGGGTGAGAGGCTAGGGATGTTAGACATCCTCCAATATGAAGAGCAATCCTACACAAAAAAAATTGTCCCTCACCTCAGACATCTGAGAAGATAAAACACCTGTTTATAATTATCTGTGCCTAGAACATAGCTGTCTGTCTATTTATTTTATTTTATTAGTGGGAGTGGGGAGCTTAGCTTTGATATACAGCACATTTGGGGAACTGAAAATGCACATAAATTAAAGAAATTTTGTACTTTGTCTTGTTCAGAGTTCTACCAAGAGTTGTCCACCATTTTGTAAAATTATTTCACTGGTTGAAATACTGTAACTGTATCAGAAAGCATTTGTAGCTGTCGCAATCACAGCGATCCTAGACATAGGCAGAACACCTAACCATTTTACAATAACTTCTAGGAAATCACATCCAAGCATTTGTTTTTAAAATATGTAGTATTTTATATCAATTACTTTCCTTTTATTTCCCTTTATAGTAGAGCAAGGACATTATATTGGTTTTTTGAAGTTATATTTGTAGGTAATTGTTTAATTTATTAATTTTATTCCAGAATAGTGCAGAGGGTTAGGAAGTAAGTGTTACTGAAAGCATGCGTTATGTCTGACAGATTAAGAGCCACTGCTCTAGTAAGCATGGCTAGCTAAAGCTGATGAAGACTCTGCCACCTGCAGGGAGGAGAGGGAACTCAGGCTGCATCACGGAATGCACTAGGAAAGGATGTGATTGTGTGGCTCCAGAGGACAGGAAAGAGCTGTTTCAATTAAACAAATACATATTTTGTATCTACTAAGTCTAAAGCACGGGGTCCTGGAAGATAGGGCTACAGCAGCAACCCAAACAACATGAGCCTTCTCCCAAGAGCTCACGGTGGAGCGCAGAAAAATATGTGGGTCTGGGGAAGTAGGGATCAGGTCAAGTGGGCAAGAACAATCCACTGGTCAGAGACTCCCTGATCCATTTCAAACCTCTCTGCTAACAACCTGTGTAGGTTACTTGATCTAGGAGAATGTAACAAGGGTGCCAAGGTTTGGGCACATATGCTTAATTTTTTTCAAAATTTACACCGGCTTAGAAAATCTACATAAAATTATAAAAGTAATACATGAATACAGTGTTTTGTATAAATTCAAAAACTAGAGATGCAGGTAAAAAACAAAAAAGTCTTCATTTTTCCTTAAAAAAAACTATTACTATAAATCTAGAATGTGTCCTTCTCAACATTTTATGCATTTATATACAAATGTATGCAAGATACAAATAATTGTGTTGGGTTTTTCTTAAAAACATAAATGAAGTTATACACTCTGTGTGTGTATAGCTTTACAACTTCATTTTTCCTTTTATTTAAAAATAGGTCTTGGCACAAAGGCGTAAGAACGGCACAATGGGCTGGGTGTGGTGGCTCACACCTGTAATCCCAGCACTTTGGGAGGCTGAGGTGGGCAGATCACTTGAGGCCAGGAGTTAGAGACCAGCCTGGTCAACATGGTGAAACCCCCTCTCCACTAAAAATATAAAAATTAGTCGGGCATGGTGGCAGGCACCTGTAATCCTGAGGCAGCAGAATTGCCTGAACCTGAGAGATGGAGGCAGAGGTTGCAGAGAGCCAAGATCGCACCACTGCACTCCAGCTTAGGCTGGGTGACAGAGTGAGACTCTGTCTCAAAAAAAAAAAAAAAAAGAAAGAAAGAAAGAAAGAAAGAAAGAAAGAAAGAAAGAAAGAAAGAGAAAAAAGAATGATGCAATAGACTCTGGGGACTTTTGGGGGGAAGTGTTGGGTGGGGGGTCGAGGGATAAAGGACTACAAAGAGGGTAAAATGTATACTGCTTGGGTGATAGGTGCACCAAAATCTCACAAATCACCACTAAAGAACTTACTCATGTAACCAAACACCACCTGTACCCCAATAGTTTATGCAAATAAAATACATAAATAAAAATAAAAATATGTCTTGGAACTCCCAGCTGTCATCTGCTGTTGCATCTCCAAGCTTTTGGGAACTTCTGGGCACGTTTTGCTCTCCATATCCCTCACTTTTTAAAGGAAAGAAAGAAGAGGAAAAAATCTAGCCATAGGAAAATAAATACAAAAATTAGAAGTACCGGCATCTCCAGATGAGAAGGAACTAGCACAAGAATTCTGCCACCATGAAAAATCTGAATGTGGCGATACCACCGGAGGATTGCATTAGCTCTCCAGAATGGTCCATGAACAAAATGGAAACTCAAGAATGACAGGTAAAGAATTCAAAGCATGGATTTCAAGAAAGTTCACTGAGATCCAAGACAAGGTTGAAAATCAACAGAAAGAAACTTCTAAAGCAGTCCAGAAAATGAAGGAAGAGATAAACATCTTAAAAAGAAAGCAATCTGAGCTTCTGGAATTAAAATACTCATGTAAGGAGTTTCAAAATACAATTGAAAGCTTTGTCAATAGTCTGGACTAAGCAGAAGAAATAATTTCGGAGATTAAAGACCAGTCTTTTGAACTAAACCAATCTGACAAAAATAAAGAAAAAAGGTTTTGCTTTGTTTTGTTTTTGTTTTTGTTTTTATTTTTTGACAGCGTCTTCTTCTGCCACCAGGCTGGAGTGCAATAACATAATTGTGGCTAACTACAACCTCTGCCTCCCAAGTTCAAGCATTTCTCTTGCCCTCAACCTCCTGAATACCTGGAATTACAGGCATGTGCCACCATACTTAGCTAAGTTTTGTATTTTTAGTAGAGATGGAGTTTCATCATGTTGGCCAGGCTGGTCTCAAACTCCTGACCTCAAGTAATCTGCCCACCTCAGCCTCTCAAAGTGCTGAGATTACAGGTGTGAGCCACTGCACCTCACAAGAATTTTTTTAAATGAGCCAAGATTTCGAGAAATATGGGATTATGTAAAGTCACCAAATCTGTAAATTATTGGCATTCCTGAGACAGAAGCAGAGAAAGCAAACAACCTGGAAAGTATATTTGAAGAAATAATTCAAGAGAGGCAAAGGAGAAATAAAATCTTTTCCAGACAAGCAAGCACTGAGGGAATTTGTTACCACTAGACTAGTCTTACAAGAGATCTTTAAGGGAGTTCTAAACATGGAAGCAAAAGAATGATACATGTTGGCCGGGCGCGGTGGCTCAAGCCTGTAATCCCAGCACTTTGGGAGGCCGAGACGGGCGGATCACGAGGTCAGGAGATCGAGACCATCCTGGCTAACACGGTGAAACCCCGTCTCTACTAAAAATACAAAAAACTAGCCGGGCGAGGTGGCGGGCGCCTGTAGTCCCAGCTACTCGGGAGGCTGAGGCAGGAGAATGGCGTAAACCCGGGAGGCGGAGCTTGCAGTGAGCTGAGATCCGGCCACTGCAGTCCAGCCCAGGATACAGAGCAAGACTCCGTCTCAAAAAAAAAAAAAAAAAAAAAAGAATGATACATGTTACCACAAAAACACAGTTAAACACATAGCCTGCAGACCCTATAGAGCAGAAACACCATAGAACTACAAAACAGACAACTAACAACTTCATGATAAGATCACAATTTCACATGTTAATATTAATTTTGAATGCAAATGGTCTAAACATCCCATTTAAAAGTAACAGAAGGGCAAGTTGAATTCAAAAAAAAAAAAAAAAGACTCATCCACCTGCTGTCTTCAAAAGACCTATCTTACACATAATGACACCCATAGGCTCAAAGTAAAGGGCTGAGAAAAGATCTGCCACACAAATAGAAATCAAGAAAAAGCAGGAGTCACTATTCTTATATCAGATAAAAGAGACTTTAAACCAACAACAGTAAAATAGGACAATGGGTAAATGATAAAGGGTTCAATTCAACAAGAAGACTTAATTACCCTAAATATATTCATACCCAACATTAGAGACCCCAGATTCATAAAACAAGTACTTCTAGACCTGTGAAAAGACTTAAACAGCCACACATAATAGTGGAGAACTATAACACACCACTGACAGCATTAGACAGATAATGAAGTCAAAAACCTAACAAAGAAATTCTGGACTTAAGCTCAACACTTGACCAACTGGACCTAATAGATATCTGCAGAATACTTCACCCATTAATCACAGAATATACATTCTTCTAATCTGTACATGGAACATACTTCAAGATTAACCACATTCTCAGCCATAAAGCAAGTCTCAATCAATTCCAAAAAAAATCAAAATTATACCAACCATACATTCAGACCACAGTGGAATAAAAATACAATCAATACAAAGAAGATATCTTAAAACCACATAATAACATGGTAATTAAACAACTTGCTAATAAATGACTTTTGGTAAACAACAAAATCAGGGCAGAAATCAAAAAGCTATTTGAAATAAATGAAAACAGAGATACAACATACCAAAATCTCTGGGATGCACCAAAGGCAGTGTTAAGAAGAAAGTTTATAGCACTAAATGCCTACCTCAAAAAGTTAGAAAAATCTCAAATTAACAATCTAACGTCACACCTAGAGGAATTAAAAAACAAGATAAAACTAACCCCAAAGGTAGAGGAAGAAAAGAAATAACTAAAATCAGAGCAGAATTGAATGAAATTGAGACCCAAACATTCTTACAAAGAATCAATGAAACCAAAAGTTTGCTTTTTGAAAGAATAAACAAGACTGATAGACCACTACTAGCTAGGTTAACAAAGAGAGGGAAGATCCAAATAAGCACAATCAGAAATGACAAAGGTGACATTACAACTGATCTCACAGAAATGCAAAAGATCCTAAGAGACTATTATGAACACCTCTACAAACATAAACTAGAAAATGTAGAGCAAAGGGATAAATTCCTGGAAACACACAATCTCCCAAGATTGAATCAGTTCTGAAATTGAATCAGTAATTTAAAAAAAAAAAAACAAAAAAAAACAAAAAAAAAACCTACCAACCAAAAAAAGCCCTGGACCAGATGGATTCACAGCCAAATTCTACCAAATGTTCAAGGAAGAGCTGGCACCACATCAATTCTACTGAAACTATTTCAAAACATCAAGGAGAAGGGACCCTTCCCTAATGCATTCTACAAAGCCAGCATCGCCCTGATACGAAAACCTGGCAAAGACAAAAGAAAACTATAGGCCAATATCCCTGATGAATATACATATAAAAATCCTTTAAAAAATACTAGCAAACTAAATTCATCAACATGTTAAAAAGTTAATCCACCATAATCAAGAAGGCTTGATTCCTGGGATGCAAGGTTGGTTCAACATGTACACAAGTAATAAATGTAATTCACCACATAAAAAAAAATTAAAAACAAAAGCCATATTATCTCAATAGACACAGGAAGGATAATAAAATTCAACATCTTTTCATGGTAAAAACTCTCAAGAAACTAGACATCAAAGGAACATACCTCAAAATAATAAGAGCCATCTATAACAAACTCACAGCCAATATCATACTAAACAGGCAAAAACTAGAAGCATTCTCCTTGACAAATGGAAGATGTCCACACTCACAACTCCTATTCAACATAGTACTGGAAGTCCTAGCCAGAGAAATCAGATAAAACAAAGAGTTAAAAGGCATCGAAATAGGAAGACAAAGTCAAATTGTCTCTTTTTGTGGACAATACAATTCTATACCTTGAAAATCCTAAAGACACCACCAAAAGGCTCCTGTAACTGACTTCAGCAAAGTTTCAGGATACAAAATCAATGTACAAAAGCCAGTACTATGCATTTCTATGCACCAGTAATGTTCATGCTGAGAGCCAAATTAAGAACACAATCCCATTTACAATAGCCACACAAAAAATAAAACACCTGGGAATACATCTAACCTAGGAGGTAAAAGACCTCTACAAAAAGAACTAAAAACACTGCTAAGAAAAATCATAGGGGGGGCGGAGCAAGATGGCCGAATAGGAACAGCTCCAGTCTCCAACTCCTGGCGCGAGCGACACAGAAGACCGGCGATTTCTGCATTTTCAACTGAGGTACTGGGTTCATCTCACTGGGGAGTGCCAGACAATCGGTGCTGGTCAGCTGCTGCAGCCCGACCAGCGAGAGCTGAAGCAGGGCGAGGCATTGCCTCACCTGGAAAGCGCAAGGGGGAAGGGAATCCCTTTTCCTAGCCAGGGGAACTGAGACACACAACACCTGGAAAATCGGGTAACTCCCACCCCAATACTGCGCTTTAAGCAGACAGGCACACCAGGAGATCATATCCCACACCTGGCCGGGAGTGTCCCACACCCACGGAGCCTCCCTCATTGCTAGCACAGCAGTCTGTGATCTACCGGCAAGGCAGCAGCGAGGCTAGGGGAGGGGTGCCCGCCATTGCTGAGGCTTAAGTAGGTAAACAAAGCTGCTGGGAAGCTCGAACTGGGTGGAGCTCACAGCAGCTCAAGGAAACCTGCCTGTCTCTGTAGACTCCACCTCTGGGGACAGGGCACAGTAAATAATAACAAACGCAGCAGCTCTGCAGACGCAAACGACTCTGTCTGACAGCTTTGAAGAGAGCAGTGGATCTCCCAACACGGAGGTTGAGATCTGAGAAGGGACAGACTCCCTGCTCAAGTGGGTCCCTGACCCCTGAGTAGCCTAACTGGGAGACATCCCCCACTAGGGGCAGTCTGACACACCACACCTCACAGGGTGGAGTACACCCCTGAGAGGAAGATTCCAAAGCAAGAATCAGACAGGTACACTCGCTGTTCAGAAATATTCTATCTTCTGCAGCCTCTGCTGCTGATACCCAGGCAAACAGGGTCTGGAGTGGACCTCAAGCAATCTCCTACAGCTACAACCTACAGCTGAGGATCCTGACTGTTAGAAGGAAAGCTATCAAACAGGAAGGACACCTACACCAAAACCCCATCAGTACATCACCATCATCAAAGACCAGAGGCAGATAAAACCACAAAGATGGGGAAAAAGCAGGGCAGAAAAGCTGGAAATTCAAAAAATAAGAGCGCATCTCCCCCGGCAAAGGAGCGCAGCTCATCGCCAGCAACGGATCAAAGCTGGACGGAGAATGACTTCGACGAGATGAGAGAAGAAGGCTTCAGTCCATCAAATTTCTCAGAGCTAAAGGAGGAATTACGTACCCAGCGCAAAGAAACTAAAAATCTTGAAAAAAAAGTGGAAGAATTGATGGCTAGAGTAATTAATGCAGAGAAGCTCACAAACGAAATGAAAGAGACGAAAACCATGGCACGAGAAATACGTGACAAATGCACAAGCTTCAGTAACCGTCTCGATCAACTGGAAGAAAGAATGTCAGCGATGGAGGATCAAATGAATGAAATGAAGCGAGAAGAGAAACCAAAAGAAAAAAGAAGAAAAAGAAATGAACAAAGCCTGCAAGAAGTATGGGATTATGTAAAAAGACCAAATCTACGTCTGATTGGGGTGCCTGAAAGTGAGGGGGAAAATGGAACCCAGTTGGAAAACACTCTTCAGGATATCATCCAGGAGAACTTCCCCAACCTAGTAGGGCAGGCCAACATTCAAATCCAGGAAATACAGAGAACGCCACAAAGATACTCCTCGAGAAGAGCAACTCCAAGACACATAATTGCCAGATTCACCAAAGTTGAAATGAAGGAAAAAATCTTAAGGGCAGCCAGAGAGAAAGGTCGGGTTACTCACAAAGGGAAGCCCATCAGACTAACAGCAGATCTCTCGGCAGAAACTCTTCAAGCCAGAAGAGAGTGGGGGCCAATATTCAACATTCTTAAAGAAAAGAATTTTAAACCCAGAATTTTATATCCAGCCAAACTAAGTTTCATAAGTGAAGGAGAAATAAAATCCTTTACAGATAAGCAAATGCTTAGAGATTTTGTCACCACTACAAGAGTGACAAGAGCCTGCCTTACAAGAGACCCTGAAGGAAGCACTAAACATGGAAAGGAACAACCGGTACCAGCCATTGCAAAAACATGCCAAAATGTAAAGACCATCAAGGCTAGGAAGAAACTGCATTAACTAACGAGCAAAATAACCAGTTAATATCATAATGGCAGGATCAAGTTCACACATAACAATCTTAACCTTAAATGTAAATGGACTAAATGCTCCAATTAAAAGACACAGACTGGCAAACTGGATAAAGAGTCAAGATCCATCAGTCTGCTGTATTCAGGAGACCCATCTCACACGCAGAGACATACATAGGCTCAAAATAAAGGGATGGAGGAAGATTTACCAAGCAAATGGAGAACACAAAAAAGCGGGGGTTGCAATACTAGTCTCTGATAAAACAGACTTTAAACCATCAAAGATCAAAAGAGACAAAGAAGGCCATTACATAATGGTAAAGGGATCAATTCAACAGGAAGAGCTAACTATCCTAAATATATATGCACCCAATACAGGAGCGCCCAGATTCATAAAGCAAGTCCTTAGAGACTTACAAAGAGACTTAGACTCCCATACAATAATAATGGGAGACTTCAACACTCCACTGTCAACATTAGACAGATCAACAAGACAGAAAGTTAACAAGGATATCCAGGAATTGAACTCATCTCTGCAGCAAGCAGACCTAATAGACATCTATAGAACTCTCCACCCCAAATCAACAGAATATACATTCTTCTCAGCACCACATCGTACTTACTCCAAAATTGACCACGTAATTGGAAGTAAAGCACTCCTCAGCAAATGTACAAGAACAGAAATTATAACAAACTGTCTCTCAGACCACAGTGCAATCAAATTAGAACTCAGGACTAAGAAACTCAATCAAAACCGCTCAACTACATGGAAACTGAACAACCTGCTCCTGAATGACTACTGGGTACATAACGAAATGAAGGCAGAAATAAAGATGTTCTTTGAAACCAATGAGAACAAAGATACAACATACCAGAATCTCTGGGACACATTTAAAGCAGTGTGTAGAGGGAAATTTATAGCACTAAATGCCCACAAGAGAAAGCAGGAAAGATCTAAAATTGGCACTCTAACATCGCAATTAAAAGAACTAGAGAAGCAAGAGCAAACACATTCGAAAGCTAGCAGAAGGCAAGAAATAACTAAGATCAGAGCAGAACTGAAGGAGATAGAGACACAAAAAACCCTCCAAAAAATCAATGAATCCAGGAGTTGGTTTTTTGAAAAGATCAACAAAATTGACAGACCACTAGCAAGACTAATAAAGAAGAAAAGAGAGAAGAATCAAATCGACGCAATTAAAAATGATAAAGGGGATATCACCACCGACCCCACAGAAATACAAACTACCATCAGAGAATACTATAAACACCTCTACGCAAATAAACTGGAAAATCTAGAAGAAATGGATAATTTCCTGGACACTTACACTCTTCCAAGACTAAACCAGGAAGAAGTTGAATCCCTGAATAGACCAATAGTAGGCTCTGAAATTGAGGCAATAATTAATAGCCTACCAACCAAAAAAAGTCCAGGACCAGATGGATTCACAGCTGAATTCTACCAGAGGTACAAGGAGGAGCTGGTACCATTCCTTCTGAAACTATTCCAATCAATAGAAAAGGAAGGAATCCTCCCTAACTCATTTTATGAGGCCAACATCATCCTGATACCAAAGCCTGGCAGAGACACAACAAAAAAAGAGAATTTTAGACCAATATCCCTGATGAACATCGATGCAAAAATCCTCAATAAAATACTGGCAAACCGGATTCAGCAGCACATCAAAAAGCTTATCCACCATGATCAAGTGGGCTTCATCCCTGGGATGCAAGGCTGGTTCAACATTCGCAAATCAATAAACATAATCCAGCATATAAACAGAACCAAAGACAAGAACCACATCATTATCTCAATAGATGCAGAAAAGGCTTTTGACAAAATTCAACAGCCCTTCATGCTAAAAACGCTCAATAAATTCGGTATTGATGGAACGTACCTCAAAATAATAAGAGCTATTTATGACAAACCCACAGCCAATATCATACTGAATGGGCAAAAACTGGAAAAATTCCCTTTGAAAACTGGCACAAGACAGGGATGCCCTCTCTCACCACTCCTATTCAACATAGTGTTGGAAGTTCTGGCTAGGGCAATCAGGCAAGAGAAAGAAATCAAGGGGATTCAGTTAGGAAAAGAAGAAGTCAAATTGTCCCTGTTTGCAGACGACATGATTGTATATTTAGAAAACCCCATTGTCTCAGCCCAAAATCTCCTTCAGCTGATCAGCAACTTCAGCAAAGTCTCAGGATACAAAATTAATGTGCAAAAATCACAAGCATTCTTATACACCAGTGACAGTCAAACAGAGAGCCAAATCAGGAATGAACTTCCATTCACAATTGCTTCAAAGAGAATAAAATACCTAGGAATCCAACTTATAAGGGATGTAAAGGACCTCTTCAAGGAGAACTACAAACCACTGCTCAGTGAAATCAAAGAGGACACAAACAAATGGAAGAACATACCATGCTCATGGATAGGAAGAATCAATATCGTGAAAATGGCCATACTGCCCAAGGTAATTTATAGATTCAATGCCATCCCCATCAAGCTACCAATGAGCTTCTTCACAGAATTGGAAAAAACTGCTTTAAAGTTCATATGGAACCAAAAAAGAGCCCGCATCTCCAAGACAATCCTAAGTCAAAAGAACAAAGCTGGAGGCATCACGCTACCTGACTTCAAACTATACTACAAGGCTACAGTAACCAAAACAGCATGGTACTGGTACCAAAACAGAGATATAGACCAATGGAACAGAACAGAGTCCTCAGAAATAATACCACACATCTACAGCCATCTGATCTTTGACAAACCTGAGAGAAACAAGAAATGGGGAAAGGATTCCCTATTTAATAAATGGTGCTGGGAAAACTGGCTAGCCATAAGTAGAAAGCTGAAACTGGATCCTTTCCTTACTCCTTATACGAAAATTAATTCAAGATGGATTAGAGACTTAAATGTTAGACCTAATACCATAAAAATCCTAGAGGAAAACCTAGGTAGTACCATTCAGGACATAGGCATGGGCAAAGACTTCATGTCTAAAACACCAAAAGCAACGGCAACAAAAGCCAAAATTGACAAATGGGATCTCATCAAACTAAAGAGCTTCTGCACAGCAAAAGAAACTACCATCAGAGTGAGCAGGCAACCTACAGAATGGGAGAAAATTTTTGCAATCTACTCATCTGACAAAGGGCTAATATCCAGAACCTACAAAGAACTCAAACAAATTTACAAGAAAAAAACAAACAACCCCATCCAAAAGTGGGCAAAGGATATGAACAGACATTTCTCAAAAGAAGACATTCATACAGCCAACAGACACATGAAAAAATGCTCATCATCACTGGCCATCAGAGAAATGCAAATCAAAACCACAATGAGATACCATCTCACACCAGTTAGAATGGCGATCATTAAAAAGTCAGGAAACAACAGGTGCTGGAGAGGATGTGGAGAAATAGGAACACTTTTACACTGTTGGTGGGATTGTAAACTAGTTCAACCATTATGGAAAACAGTATGGCGATTCCTCAAGGATCTAGAACTAGATGTACCATATGACCCAGCCATCCCATTACTGGGTATATACCCAAAGGATTATAAATTATGCTGCTATAAGGACACATGCACACGTATGTTTATTGCAGCACTATTCACAATAGCAAAGACTTGGAATCAACCCAAATGTCCATCAGTGACAGATTGGATTAAGAAAATGTGGCACATATACACCATGGAATACTATGCAGCCATAAAAAAGGATGAGTTTGTGTCCTTTGTAGGGACATGGATGCAGCTGGAAACCATCATTCTTAGCAAACTATCACAAGAACAGAAAACCAAACACCGCATGTTCTCACTCGTAGGTGGGAACTGAACAATGAGATCACTTGGACTCGGGAAGGGGAACATCACACACCGGGGCCTATCATGGGGAGGGGGGAGGGGGGAGGGATTGCATTGGGAGTTATACCTGATGTAAATGACGAGTTGATGGGTGCAGCACACCAACATGGCACAAGTATACATATGTAGCAAACCTGCACGTTGTGCACATGTACCCTACAACTTGAAGTTTAATAATAATAAATAAATTTAAAAAAAAAAAAAAAAAAAAAAAGAAAAATCATAAATGACACAAACAAGTGTAAAAACATTCCATATTCATGGATTGAAACAAATCAGTATCATTAAAATGACCCTATTGGCCAAAGCAATATACAGATTCAACACTATTTATAACAAACTACCAACATCATTTTTCACAGAATTGGAAAAAAACTATTCTAAAATTCATATGGAATGAAAAAAGAGCTCAAATAGCCAAAGCAATTCTAAGTAAAAAGAACAAAGCCAGAGGCATCACATCACCTGACTTCAAACTATACTATAAGGCTACAGTAACCAAAACAGTATGGTACTGGTACAAAAACAGACACATAAACCTTTGGAACAAAATAAAGAGCCCAGAAATAAAGCAGCACATCTACAGCCATCTAATAATCTTCAACAAAGTTGACAAAAATAAGCAACATGGAAAAGACTCCCTATTCAATAAATAGTGCCGGGATAGCTGGCTAGCCATATGCAGAAGAATGAAATTGGACCGCTACCTTTTAACACATACAAAAATTAACTCAGGATGGATTGAAGACTTAAATGCAAAACCTCAAACTATAAGAATCCTAGAAGAACACCTAGGAAACACCATTCTGGACATGGGGCTTGGGAAAGAATTTATGACTAAGTCCTCAAAAGCAATTGCAACAAAAAAAATTGATTAAAGGGACCTAATTAAATTAAACAGCTCTGAACAGCCAAAGAAACTATCAATAGAGTAAACAGACAGCCCCACAGAATGGGAGGAAATATTCACAAACTCTGCATCCAACAAAGGTCTAACAACCAGAATCTATAAGAAACTTAAACAATTGAACAAGCAAAAAACAACCCCATAAAAAACCCCAGCAACAGATGTTGATATGGTTTGGGTTTTTGTCCCTGCCCTAATCTCATGTTGAATTGTAGTCCCCAGTGTTGGAGAAGGGGGTCTGGTGGGAGGTGATTGGATCATGGGGGCGGATTTCCCTCTTGCTGTTCTCATGATAGTGAGTTCTCACAGATCTGGTTGATTAAAAGTGTGTAGCACTCTCTTCCTCCTGTTCTGGCCAAGTAAGATGTGCCTGCTTCCTCTTTGCTTTCCACCATGATTGTAAGTTTCCTGACGTCTCCCCAGTCATGCTTTCTGTACAGCCTGAGGAACTGTGAGCCAATTAAACCTCTTTTCTTTATAAATTACCCAATCTCAGGTAGTTCTTTATAGCAATGTGAGAAAAGACTAATACAGATACAAACAGATACTTCCCAAAAGAAGATATATAAGCAGCCAGGCAAACATGTGAAAAAAATGCTCATTCTCACTAATCATGACAGAAATGCAAATCAAAACCACAGTGAGATGCCATCTCACACCAGTCAGAATGGCTATTATTAAAAAGTCAAATAACAACAGATATTGGCAAGGCTGCAGGGAAGAGGGAATGCTTATACACTGTTGGTGGGAATGTAAATGAGTTCAGCCACTGTGGAAAGTAGTTTGGAGATTTCTCAAAGAACTTAAATCAGAGCTACCATTGGACCCAGTAATCCCACTACTGGGTATATAGCCAAAAGAAAACAAATCATTCTACCAAAAAGACACGTATACTTCCTCACACTCAATGCAGGGCTATTCACAATAGCAAAGTCATGGATTCAACCTAGGTGCCCATCAATGGTGGATTGTATTTTCTAAATGTGGTACATATATACGTGGAACACTCTGCAGTCATGAAAGAGAACCAAAGCATGTTCTTTGCAGCAACATGGATGCAGCTGGTGGCCATTATCCTAAGCAAATTAACACAGAGACAGAAAACCAAATCCCACATGTTTTCACTTGTAAGTGGGAGGTAAATATCAGATACTCATGGGCATAAAGATGGCAACAACAGACACTGGGGACTACTAGAGGGGGGAAGGAGTGAAGGGGGCAAGAGTTGAAAAAATAACTATTGAGTACTATATTCGGTACCTGGGTGACAAGATCATTTATACCCCTGACCTCAGCATCACATAATATACCCATGTGTATTATGCACACGTACCCACTGAATCTAAAAAAGTTGAAATGAAAAAAAAAGTCTTGAAGAGTTTTCCATGTTAATAAATATAGATCTCCCTCATTAATTTTAAGATTTGTTTACTAATCCATTATAAAGAAGAATTCATTCATTTATACTTCTAGAAAATATTTATTGAGCAGCTACTATGTGCTTGAAACTATGGTAGGTATTAGGAATACAGCACAAAGCAACAAAAGCAGAAGGAAAAACGCAGAGATTCTTGTATTTGTGGAGCTTATATTCTAGTGGACAGAAACACAATATGTTGAATAAATCATATATTATATGAAAAGTGATAACAGCTATGGAAAAAATAGAGCAGGGTAAAGGGGATTGGGAATACTAAACTCAGAGTGGGGTAAATTGCAACCAAAAATGAGGTGGATAGAGTTGGTCTCACTGAGAAGCATCCTTGAGTAGATGAGGGAGGGATCTAGGAGAACATGGAGGGAAAAGTGTTTCAGGCAGCAGGAACAGTAAGAGCAAAGGCCCTCTGGCAGGAATGTAACTAATAGGTTCTTGGAACAGCAAGGATGCCACTGTAACTGGAAGGAGCAAGAGTGGATACAGGGGAACCAGGTGGAAGATGATTGCAAACATCTGCTGTAGAAATGATAGTGTCTCAAGATCAGGAAGGTGGCTGTGGAGGTAATGAGAAGTAGGCAGATTCTAAATATATTTTGCAGGTAGTCAACAAGATTTACTCATGGTATTCATGGAGGGAGTGAGAGAAGAAAAGAACTGAAGATGATTCAGAGGTTTTTGTCCTAAGCAGTTGAAAGCGCTGTGCTGCATTACTGAGATATACCATAGCTGATATAACCAGTCTTCTTATTTTTAGAGAGAGACAGGGTCTTGCTCTATCACCCAGGCTGGAGTGCACTGCTGTGATTATAGCTCTCAGCAGCCTTGAACTCCGACTCAAGCAATCCTCCCACCTCAGCCTCCCAAGTAGCTAGGACTACAGGTGCGTGCCACCATACCTGTCTAATTTTTATTTATTTATTATTTTTTGTAGAGACAGTGTCTCACTATGTCTTCCAGGCTGGTCTCAAACTCCGGGCCTCAAGTGATTCTCCTGCCTTGATTTCCCAAAGTGCTGAGATTATAGGGTGTGATCCAATGTGCCCAGCCTAACCAGTTCTTTATAAACTAACATATAGATGACCTCTGGGTTTTCTCTACTATGAATAATTCTGCAAAAAGTATACTCTTATATGCATCTTTGTGCACACCTGATTGGGTTTCCCACTAAACAATTTCACCTGTCTCTCTCCTCTGGAATGAATGAACTGAGCTGATCTAATCAAACCAACCAGAGGGGGTAGATGTGTGCTCAAGACATGCAAAGGAATCAGTGAGTGACGCTGAGTTAAACATGAAGAAGAAGTTGTCTTTTCTCTTTTACATTTTCCCTTCCTGATTCATCCTGCTCGCCAATTACACTGTGCATTACAAAATCAAATAACAGCAAACATTTTTGAGCAAGTGTCAGGCACGATGTTCAGTGATTTGCAAGCATTATCTCCCTTTTACCCTCATGACCACACTGTAAGGTATATGTTAAAATTATCTCCATTGTATAGATAAGAAGTAAAAGGAGACCTTGGAGGGGTTGAGTGCACCCCCAAGGTCACACAGGCATAAGTGATTGAACTTGGATTTGCACTTAGACAGTCTAACCTTATAGAGCTCACATCCTCAACCAGCTGCATGATGCAGCTTTTAAATAAAAATCAAATCCTACATATCCCTATGATTTTTTGCCTTAAAACAAATAAGCACTGACTTAATACTTTCAGTTGCATTGACAGCAAAGATTGTGCCTAGCCCCCTAAAAGACAGTACAGGGTAATGTAAAGGTCACAGGCTTTGAAATCAACTTTTAGCTGTGTGATCTTGGGTAATGTGCTTAACCTCTCTGAACCTCAGAGACACAGATCAGGGCCCTGAGAAAATGAGACATAGCATGGCTAGTTTCCTATGGAGACTTGTTTAAAAACTTCTTCAAGATGTTATATCCAAGTGTCCCGCTGGTGGCTGAAGACAGGTAGTGCAGTCCAGAGTCTCTACTGGAGAAATCTAGATCATTCTCTTCACCCTCTGGGGCCTTCCTGCTAAGAGGCAGTTTCCTCCGAAACTCAGTTCCTTCCCTATCTGTCTTCCTCAAAACTTACTCCCTATCCTGTGTCAGGGCTGCCACTGAAGTCACCAAAACATTGCAACACT
Organism: Chlorocebus sabaeus; assembly: GCF_047675955.1. Classification (NCBI taxonomy): domain Eukaryota; kingdom Metazoa; phylum Chordata; class Mammalia; order Primates; family Cercopithecidae; genus Chlorocebus; species Chlorocebus sabaeus. The sequence continues at coordinate 36,263,073 of NC_132926.1, read as the reverse complement.
GTGGAAAGAGGATTTGATTCAGAGTCAAAAAAAATAAGAGCTCAGATCCCAATTTAGTTGATGAGAATTACTGTATGACTACAACAAACCTCTAGCCATCACTGTGCCTCTGTCTCTTCATCTCTAAAATCATGGGTTTGAGTAAATAAACTCCAAATTCTGTATCAGGATGAACATCCTACAACTCTAACTCTGGAATTTATGTGAAAGAAGAGAATGATGGATACAGTGAAGACAAAGAATCTGGCCCCCTACCAATATTTATTGATGTGTCAGAGGCCACAATTGATTGTCTTTTTCTGGAGCAGACACACAACTGTTGCTCATGCAGTGAAAGTCATTTTTTGCCTGAAGAAACAAAATGTTCCAGGAAATTTCACAAAAATTGCTTTTGAATTATCCAAAGAGCCACAAATTCACACCAAGCAGGGCATTACATGAAGCCTGAAGTCCCAAATGTTGACTGCAAATACTCCCCTCTGATGAAAATTTCACAACGCTTTAGCGACATACCCCGAAGTGGTTTAACAATCAGTTGTGTCGGGAAAGGCTGAGGAGAACTGGAGCTGAGTGGGGTCTGACTATCCCCAGATTTGTGTGTGAATGTGGGTCTCTGCCCAGAAGAGTGCTGAAAAGAGAGCTCTGGGAGGATGACATCCCTCACACCAAGGCCCCTCCATCCCACCCCAGGCCAGACACCAGGAAACACACAAATGCACACACACATACATCCTCACACCCCACCTCCACCCTCTCCTGAGAACCAACATCACTGAGGAAACGTGGGGTGGTAGATCCAGAGTAGGGCCCACGGTACCCCGGTTCTGGCCTGACGGTTGATGGGATCTTGTACCTGGAAATGGTTTTCTCTAGACCTTGATTTTACCATCTGTAAAATGAAAGACTTGGACTTGAAGTTTTTAACCTCGGACAATCTACGGTTCCTTAATGAGATGAACACCTTCCTGACCTGCTGAGGAGGCAGGTTGCCTTTTTGCAGCCTGGACTTGGCTCTGGAGCCACCAGTTTTATTTGTCACACACAAATCCTCATACCCCTTCCTTGAGGATCTCTTCCCCTGCTCCCTGTGGTCCTGGCAGGAGTCAGAAAACCCCACAGCCACAGCCACAGTGATTGGTCCGGGGTTAGACAGAGTAAGTCAGCTGCTGGCCTGATGTTTCTGTTACCTACTGTTGAGTGTCACACTGCTCTAAAACCTAATGACTTTAAATGACGATCATTGTTTTCTCCCTCATGGTTCTGTAGCTGGAGTTTCAGCCATCTAGAAGTGGGACCACTTGCCTCCAGATGGGATGAGCCTCATGTGCTCTGTTGGTGCTGGTAGTAGCTGAGGACTTAACTGGGGCTCTTGAAGGGCGCATGGTTCTTCTCCCCTCCGTGGCTTGGGTTTTTTAGGGTGTAATAGCTGGGTTCCAAAAGGAAGCAGTCCAAACAAGCAAGTCCCCATGCACCAGTGACTTATCCAGCTTCTGCTTACATCATGCTGGCTCAAGTCCTATTGGTCAACACAAGTCACGCATCCATGCTCAGAGCCGCTGAGGGAGGGAACGACCCAAGAGAGTGATTACCAAAAAGCATGGTTCTTTGGCTACTGCCAATTAACCAATAAATTACTTTTTGTGCTTACACAGTCACCAAAGTATCTTTACCTGATACAGAGTCAATATTGGATCTGAATTCAATTATTATCCTTACCACTTATTAGCTATGCAGCCCAAAAGTTGCCTAGCTTATCAGAGATTCAGTTTCTTTATCCTTAAAATAGAGATAATACCCAGTAATACTGTTCTAAAAAGTAAATAACATGTAAGGTCTGAAAACACTTTATAAATCCAAATGTGTGCTATACAAATAAACATACCACAGTGATGAAGAGAGAAACTGAAAGTTTAAGGCAATTTGGTTTGTTATTCATTCATTTTTATTAGAGATGTACTATGTACACAATATATTTTAACTGCCTGTATGGTGTAGAGGGGATGCCTAAGCCCTCAAAGATTTTAGAGTCCAACAGAGGAAATTGGTATTTACATATATAACATTAAACCAAGGCACCTTCAAAAATGCTGCTTCAAGAGAGGAAATAAAGTATTATGGAGAGAGATGGAGGGAATAAATAATTTCAAGTTGCATGGAGGGGGTAGGAGAGGAATGAGGATATCTTCAAAAATGTGGCACTTAACCTGAGACATAAAGAGTGTATTGGCTTTCATATGCATAGAGGAGGCGAAATGCATTCAGGAGAGCAGTCACTAAATGAACAAGGGTTGGGAGGCATACAGTAAGTGCTTAACAAGTGTTATAGATGTATGAATAAATAAATAAATAAATGAACAAATAGTGGTACAAGAATAGCACATAGTCCAGTGTTTCCATAGCAAAGAGAATGTGGGAGTGCTTGGTGAGAGAGAAAACCAGAGGAATAGATTGGGGCTACATTATGATGAGTTTTGAATGCCAGACCAAGAATTTCAGCATTTATTTAAATGGGGAGCCATTGAGGATTCTGGAACATAATAGTCACAAAATCATCACCACATTTTATAGAAATCACTCTGGTGGTAATGCAGGACGAGCCTGGTAATGGCACCTATGTATGTTTCTCCCTACAGAGGCACCACTCCTTCTCTTCTCAGTCTGTGGAGTGTTGGCGGGCCTGATGCTCCCACTCTCTCGCTCTCCTCCAGGGATGATCAGATGATTCAACTGGCCAAGGGGAGCATTTCATTCATCTGCATCACAAGGATTGGTCCAGGGATGGGCACCTGACTTGAGCCAGGCCAATGAGATGGTGCCCTTGGACTTTAGGGGAAAATGTTAGAAAAGGGGTGCTTTTCTTCCCCCACTGGCATTGCTAATCTGATAGCATGTATGTCTGAAGTTGATGGAGACAATAAAAACCTGCCTGAGAATGAAGCTAACAGGGCAGAAATTAGAGACAACAGAGAAAGGAAGTCCCTGACTGATGGCTTCAGTTGAGTTCCTGGATAGAGCTGCCCTTAAAGTAGTGTTCCCCTGAATTTCCAACAGCATTGGAAGTGATCCAATCACATTCCTTTCCGGCTTGAATTGCTTTTCTGCCTTTTTGTCACGGAATGATTCCTGACTAGATAGAGTCGGGCACTGTGTTAATCCCTAAACAGTCATTCACTCACCTAATAAATATGTTTCAGTGTCTGCCAGCTGCCAGCTACTCTTCTGGGGACTGGAAATAGAGTGAAAACATAGATAAAAGTTCCTTCCCTCATGGAGCCTACATTTTAGTTGGAGTCGTGGGGACAGACAATTAACAAAATGAGTGAGTTAAATATATAGTATGCGAGATAGTGATCCATGGTCTGAGAAATGAAACGGGAGGGAACTGGAAGCACGGGATGGAAGGAAATTTGCAATTTTATATAAAGTTACCATGGGAGGCTTAGCTGAGAAGAAACTTGCAGTTGGTGAGGGGGTCAGCCTTGTGGAGCGGAAAAGCCTTCCAGCAAAGGAAACGTCTATTGCCAAGGCAGGACCGTGCTTGGAAGGTCTGCGGAGCAGCAAGGAGGCCAGGTGGCTAAGGCATAGAGGACAAGGGGGTAGATCAGATTAAATTAGAGTGATAATAGGGGAAGGTGGGAATCTTGGAAGTCTTTTTAAGAATTCACCTTTCATCCTGAGAGACAGAAGCTACTGGAGAGTTTTGAGCAGAGGAGGGGCATGTACTGATGCAGATTTAAAACAATCGCCCTAGCAGAATGCAGCAGCCCACACCTGTAATGCCAGCACTTTAGGAGGCCGAGGTGGGAAGATCATTTGAGGTCAGGAGTTCGAGACCAGCTTGGTCAACGTGGTGAAACCCTATCTCTACTAAAAATACAAAAATTAGCTGGGCATGGTGGCAGGCGCCTGTAAGCCCAGCTACTTGGGAGGCTGAAGTAGGAGAATCGCTGGAACCCAGGAGGCAGAGGTTGCAGTGAGCTGAGATCATGCCACTGCACTCCAGTCTGAGTGATGGAGTAAGACTTCCTCTCGAAAAAAAATAATAATCATCATAATTAAAAGATCGCTCTGGCTGCCACATCAAGTATAAATAAGGGAGACCACAGAAACCAAGAGAGGGTGGTGACTCGACCTGTGGTGGGAGAGATGGTCAGCCTCTGGATGTACTTTGAAGGTAAAATCCAGTAGGAGTTCCTGGTAAATCTGACATGGGGTCCTGGAAGAAAGAGAGAAGTGTTGGGGAAGAAGAATAGGTATTGGGGACAGAGTGGTAGAGGAGCCAGACATTTTTTACTTGAGCAAGATTTTTGCTTGAGTGCCTCAAAGGACAGAGTTGTTATTAGCAGATGTAGGGAAGACAGACAGGGGCAAATTTAAGGATGAAGTTCTGGTGTTTGTTTCTATCATGTTAGATTTGAGGTGCCTGCTAGACTTCTAAGTGGAGACATGGAGTAGGTGGTTGAATATCAGAGTCTCACATTAAAGGAAAAGGTCTGGACTGCAGCTGTAAGTCTGCACCAACCTCAGAGAAAGATCAGAGGAAGCTCCAGCCTTATCAGTTCTATGAGGAAGATGCTCTAGCTGTTTTACCTGTCATGTCTTCTTTGTCCTATTTCCAACTGTGACTGCCTCGTAAGACAATGAGATGAGATGCACTTTCCTCCAATCTCAGAAGTCGATTCTAAATTCAGACAATCCTAACCAAAAAGACTATTTTTTAAAAAAAAGTTTTTCAAGTTTAAAGTTCAGCTCTAGGAATCCAAGAGAATAGGAATGACCATGTACAAGAAAATAAAAGCAAACTCCCCAGGAACAAAGAGTCCTACCTATGAAGTCTCAAAGAAGCCTGGAAATTCCCAGGATGTACACAAGGAGGAGCAAGGCAGGCACAGAGAGTGACGCTGGGGCTGACAGGTGGCAGAGGAGGTGTCGATTCAGAATCCTGGTGGATTTCATCAGCTGATGAATACTGAAAGGCTCTGACAATTTTTTTTTTTACTTAAAATAGGAACTATAAATATGAAGGGATCTTCTAAATGTTAATAGAAGCAGTATTAAGGAAGAAAATTGAACTTATTGTTTTGCAAACAGCTGGATCTACTGAAGGAAATTCAGTGTGTATTTCTGAGGATTCCTTTCAAAAGATGCCCAATTATAATAAGCAAAAACTCCAGGGATGCTCACTGTAGGAAAAAGACCCTGGGGATTTGGAATCAGAAGATCTGGCTTCCAGCTCCAGTTCTTTGGCAATCATTGATTTCTGAATGTCACATTCTAAAATGCAGAGTCCAAGATTACTCAAGGCTGCCAGGAGGTAGAAGAAAAGTAATGTATGTAGTAATGATAGAGCTAAAAGCATTGAGGGCTACCACTGCAGGCACAGGGCTAGGTACCTTATGGGCACTGATCTAAGACTTCTACATCTGGAAGACGTGGGTTAAGGTTGAGGACTTTGGAAGAAGGGTGTCTGGGTTCAAATCCCATCTCTGCCACTCATTTGCTGGGTGAGCTTAAGCAAATTATTCATCCTCTCTGTACTCAAGCACCTCATCCACAAAAAGGGGATTATAATACTTCTTATCTTATTAAGGATATTATCAAAAAATTAAATGAGCTATTATATGTGAAGCACTTAACATACTACCCAGCACATCACAATCACTCAACAATTACTGGCATTTATTGGCATCATATGTAATTCATAACAGGCTATGAGGCATGCAGTCATTACTACTGCTATATTATAACTATTGAGTTAGAACGATCAAATAACTTGTCCCAGGCACTTAGCTGGTAAATAATAAACATCCCTAGTAAATAGTAAAGAATGTAGAAGTGGTAATTATTTGTATTTTTGTATTTAGAAGGATTGGTCAATATTTCGATTTTTCCCTAATGTTGAGCTTATTTCCGCTTTTGCTCATTCTGTTTCTCAGCTGAGATGCTATTACCTTCCATCTCTCTGCAGCTGCCTTCATCCAAGTATCCAGTTATCATTTACATGTCACAATTTCAGAGAAGACTTTCCTGACCATCAACCTAAAGCAGTCTCTATTGCCCCCCTCAGTGTAACTGCCTGTAATGTTACCTTGTTTTATATTCTTTACAGAAGGTATCCATTAGCTTGCTTGTTTGGTTGTGGTCTGTCTCCTCCCACTGGAATATAAGCATGGACTTTGTCTGGCTTCTTCATCAATGCCTAGAATAGTGCTGGCACATAGTAGATGCTCAATAATTGAATGATTACTGACTAATAATAATTCTTTTACCACCCATCTGAACCTTCTGACCATGACCTTACTTTACTTCTCCTATAAATCCTTTTTAATAAATTAGTCTTTCTTCAGATTCATCAGAAAACAATCAAAAAGTTGGGATAAATATTCCTGCTCTCTTGATTTATATATTCCACCCCCCGCCCTGCCCCTCACCCCTCACCTCCCAATTCCTCTCTCCTGCACATTTACAAGGCTAACAGGACAGTACGAACAGACATGATTTCTCCTCTCCTGAAGGCTGGTGCTAAATTGTGAGGCTTAACGAGATTCCCATTGCTCTTACTCATTGGAACTGTCACGCTGTGGCTGAACCAATATTGGGAGTCATATTGTACATCGAAGTTCATTTTGTTCCCACGCTATTGTACCTGCAAGCGGAGTCTCTGTCACGTTTGTTTTAATACCAGGGTTCCAGAGGGAAAATGCCAACGGAATTCATTACTGAAATAAATTGAAACTACATGAGTAGGCTGAAATGGAAGAGATTTCCAAGAAACTTTAACTTGTGAAACTCGGAGTCCAGTCACAAACTGACAACCTCTGAAACACATGCCACCTCTCATTGGAAGATAAGAGTCTCTTGGCCAGGACCGGAGACCACAGTTTGACCTTTGCGAATCTGCATTACCCTCCCCCATTAACCAACAAAAGGGGACCTTCTTGCCCAGAGATTTTCTTTTTCCTTCTTTCCAATAATTTCCCCACTGTTCAGAAAAATAATGAGAGCATTAATGGTGATATAATTATATACCAACTGTCAAACTTTTAAAATTATTCATAATTATATTGTGTAAGTATATACTTATAATTGTATAGCTACTTCTACTTTGTGTATACTTTTATAGTACATATGATTACATACTCTCCACTATTTCAGTGTCTGAGATACAGTAGTGACATGTAGCTGTACCTCTTATCTGCACTTTCATGGGGAAGACAACATAAAAGATATATAAATCAATTAATTATACATTGTGGTAAGTGCCATGAAGAAAACTCATACAGGGTTGAGACTGAAGGAGGAAATCTACTTTAGATGAAGCAGATAAGATGTAGGCTAAAATCAAAGGGTAGATAAGAAGGGGAACTACATGAAGTGTGTCTGTGTGTGTGTGTGTGTGTGTACACACGCATGAACGGACATGTGTGTACAACTACAGGCACATCCCCACTCTGTAGATGAGGACGCCAAGGCCCTGAAAAGTTAAATTTCTTGCCCAAGGTCACTCGCATGTTATGAGGCAGGGCTTCTTTTGTATTTTTGTTTTTGTTTTTCCAGAAGAAAGTTTAAACGTGTCATTTATTTTTATTTTCATTTTTAAAAAGGGGTTATTTTATTTTTATTGAAAATACTTAATTGGCAAATTAAAATTTTATAAGTTCAAGGTGTACACCATGATGATTTGGTATAGGTCTATGTTGTGTACTGATCACCACAAATTAATGAACACATCTATCAGCACCTTGCATTCACATTTTAGAACTAGTTTGGTCAAACTCTGAATTACACACCCTTTCCACAGTTCTATGCTGTTTCTTGCTTAAATCTGAGAAGAGAGAGGACTGGTGCTTAGTTGGAGAAAGAGGTCAGGTGTCACGGTCTGGCGTCCCCGTGCGTTGCAGTGATGGCTGAGCCAGGTTCCCAGGGCAGGGGTAGTTGCAGCTATGGGTCTGCAGAGTGGAAAAGGCTCTTGCTCCGCCACAGAGGGAGAAGGGGTGAAAGGGACTGAAATGAAAGGAAAACAGCAAGGCCGAGAACACTACTTGTAGAAAATGTGGCTGACAAGTGGTCCAAGAAAGTATCTAGGAGATGAAAACAGTGGAAGAACTGGCCCGAAGCCAAGACAGATGAACTTGAGCCCCCACATTCACACTTCCTTTGGGTCCACTGAGCAGGCAGAACTGGAACTCAGATGTTGGCCAGATTTCAAGGTCCATTTCTGAAATCCCCTTCAGATCCCATAGCCAGATTGCTTTTCCCATTTCCTCCTTTAATTCATTCAGAAGGGACACATAGAGTGTATTCTACTCCTGGCACTGACAGCACAAAGAGAATGAAGTGGCCAGTGACTGGCCTCCTTCAAATAGGTTCACCTGAGCAGGTGTGGTGGCTCACACCTGTAATCCCAACACTTTGGGAGGCTAAGTGGGGAGGATCACTTGAGTCCAGAAGTTTGAGACGAGCCTGGGAAACATAGTGAGACCCCATCTGTACAAAAAATACAACAACAACAAAATTAGCCCAGTATGGTGGCACACCGCTGTGGTCACAGCTACTTAGGTAGCTGAGGCGACAGGATCACTTGAGCCCAGGAGATGGAAGCTGCAGTGAGCTGTGATCGTGCCACTGCACTCCATCCGGAATGACAGAGTAAGACTCTGTCTCAAAAATAATTAATTAATTCAGGTTCACCTGACTCCCAGAAGTCAACCAGCAAGTGTCCAGGCAGCAGCCCTGATGAGGTCCCAGGCACTGACTGCCAACTTTGTTCCAGGTGTTCTGCCAGTGCTGGGTGGACAAAGATTATAATATCATTTCACTCCTCAGAGTCCAGGACCCAGTGGAGAATACAGTGGGTCAACCAGCAGTTACAGCCTGTGGGGCAGGAGCTGTGGGAGAGGGAGGTTCGGGAGGCCATGAGAGCTAAAAAGGGGGTTCTGAGCCCTGACCAGAGAGCAGGAAGTCTTCCTGGATGAAATGACCCCTCTTTCATTCATTCAGCAAATAACTACAGTACCCCTGTTATGTGCCAGACACTGCTCTGGGTGCTGGAGTTACAGCAATGAGCAACAAAACCCCTGCCCTCGTGGAGCTGACATCCCAGAGGCAGGGGAAGGACCACGCACAGATATATAATAAGCAAGTAAATAGTGTAAACAATTTGATAGATGGTGATAAGTGTTTTGAAGAACACAAAACAACGCGAAGGAGAGTGACAGGCGGAGCAGGCAAGCTACTGTGGAGTGGGTGGGCAGTGGAGATGCCATAGAAGAGCTCTAAATAGCAAGATGAGGCCGATGAAGAGGAGGCCTGTGGAAAGGCCTAAGGTGGCACCAGTCTGGCCTTGTCAACTGTAGGAAGGCCAGTGTGACCTGAGTAAACTGACCAGTCACTCACCAAGGGCAGCTTGGGCAAGTATAGATGAACTCAGAGACAGAAGCAGGGCCAGTATATGGGGGCCTGGTACAGGTTTTGGATTTAATCCACAGTGCAATGGAAATCCATTGAAAGGTTTTAAGAAGGATATGGAAATGCTCTGATTTACATTTTTCAACAGTAACCCTGGTCAAATGAATTATTGAATGCACAGATTGTTAGCATCTATCCTTTTTTAACAAAATTTTGTTTCAGAGTAATTTTAGATTTACAGAAAAGTGACAAAAGTAGTACAGTAGAGACTTCCCATGCCCTTCACCCGATTTCTGCCATTGTGAACATCTACGTGGTACATTCATCATAACTGCAACTTTAACATGGGTAGATTACTACTAACCAAAAGACAAACTGTGGACTTCACCTGTTTTTCTACTAATGTCCTTTTTTTGTTCCAGGATCCAACTCAGGATAGCACTTTGCATTTAGACCCATGGTCTTCCAAATAGTTTTTCTATATTTGAGGAAAGGCCTGCATCATCTAGGATCCACTTCTGTTTCTTGTAACTCAAAGTCCTGATAGATAAGGGGGAAACAGTGGGCTCAGGAAGGATATTGCCAGAGTCAGCTAGGCAAGAGATGAGAAGACCCACTCAGTAAAAACGAGGTGGGGAGTCAATTTAGCTTATACAGTCACATCAATTACTATAAAATAAAGGTACTTTTAATACCCCAAATTAGAAAGAACAGCCTCAAAATAGAAGTCTTTTAGGCTGGATAAATTTAGCTTTATGAAAAACTTAACACATTACCCGAAATTTTCTCATTTGTCTGTCCAGCCCACAGAAGCTTTTCTGGGGACAATGATCTTTTTATTTAATTTTTTAAAAATTTTTAAATAAATAGAGATACAGTTTTGTTATGTTGCCCAGCTGGTTTGGAACTCCTGGGCTCAAGTAATCCGCCTGCCTCAGCCTCCCAAAGTGTTTGGATTATAGGCAGGCATGAGACCACACCCAGCTGGGGACAATAATCCTAAAAAAAAAAAAAAAAAAAAACAGTGAATTCACAGAATTACAACGGCTTAATCAACAAATATTGACTGAGCACCTTCTATGTGTCAGGCACTATGAAACACACTCAGGATTTTTTATTTTAGAATCATGCTACAGACCAAGGAAAATCAAATATCAAATTGCAGAGGCGATTTGCTACAAAGCTCGTGGAGCTGGTGAGTAAAGGCAAGTCAACATTTCTGTGTTGTCTGTAAGATGAGCGCAGCAACTGAGGCGTGCTGCACAGGAGATCATGCCTGGGATGGGATGGCTGGCTGTTCCTCTTCTTATGGAAAAAAAACCTCCTGTCAAAGTTGGGGCTTCCAGTGTAATTTAGTCAGAGGAAACCAAGTTTCAGGGCAACTTCAGTTGTGTCTACACCTCAACAAGGAGCTGTCTTTACGGTACTATCTCTTCCCTACTTCTTCCCGATCATTTCACTTGGTCTAAGTTGGGATCCTTTGGTAGGAACTCTTAGGGCAAATGACAAAACTCTTGATCCTCATCAAGATTAAAAAATAACCAGTCTTGCCAGGCGTGGTGGCTCACGCCTGTAATCCCAGCACTTTGGGAGGCCAAGGCGGGTGGATCACCTGAGATCAGAAGTTTGAGACCAGCCTGACCAACATGGTGAAACCCTGGCTCTACTAAAAATACAAAAATTAGCCAGGTATGGTGGTGTGCACCTATAATCTCAGCTACTCAGGAGGCAGAGACAGGAGAATCACTTGAACCCTGGAGCTGGAGTTTGCAGTGAGCCGAGATTGCGCCATCACATTTCAGCCTGGGTGACAGAACAAGACTCCATCTCAAATAAATAAGTAAATAATAAAAATTTTTAAAAATCTGATTGAGTTTCTACAATAAGCACACCAGATAAAGACGGGCAGTACCTCCACTGCCTTCTCACCAGCAGCAGAGTGGTCAAGAGAAAAAGGCCATTGCAATTGAGTGATGCTGGGGTTGCGGGATTATGTCCTTGGGCATCTGTGAGAGACTGCCAGAGGCAAAGTCAGGCCACCAGACAATGGAGCTTTTTACTTGCTTTTCCTAACTGCTATAGTCTTAGGAGGAGAGGTTACTTTTAAAGAGTGGCATGGGGACTTGCATTGGGATCACCAGAGGTTCTTGGTAAGAATGAGAAATCCTGGATCTCTTTTCCAGGCATTCTGAATTAGAATTTCCAGCATCTGTGTTTTAAATAAGCCCCTTAAGTGATCTTAACCTACCTGAAACCTTGAGAGCCGCTGTCCCACAGGCTCCCCACCCATCTATGGATGGCTGTGGTGAGAGTGAAGGGTGAGGAATATGCAAATGATCTGGGAGAAGGTTCTATAGAAGGTGAAGGATGGAGCAGGTACATGGGGCCATGTCCTATTAGGCCATTCCTGTGCACTCATTACAGGTAGAGAATGGTTATTTTTGGGTAGTGTTAGTCTGTGAATGTTTTGCAAACCCTTCTAGTTATTGTTCCTGCTTGGCCTGACCTTTCCTGAGGCTATTGTCCACCTTGATTCTGTAGGGCCCTTTGGGCTGAGAACTTCAAAAGCCAGAGACTGCTCTCCACATTCTCCAACTTTCATATGGTAGATTCCCGAACAACCTCAAGCCAGTGAATCCTGCTGGTTACAAAGGTAGAACTCGGGCCAGGCGCAGTGGCTCATGCCTGTAATCCTAACACTTTGGGAGGCCGAGGTGGGTGGATCACTTGAGGTCAGAAGTTCAAGACCAGCCTGGCCAATATGGTGAAACCCTGACTCTACTAAAAATACAAAAATTACATGGAAATCACTTGAACCCAGGGGGCAGAGGTTGCAGTGAGCCCAGATCATGCCACTGCACTCCAGCTTGGGTGACAGAGCGAGACTCCGTCTAAAAAAAAAGAATGGTAGGTTCTAGGATCTAGACACTAGAGGGCTGTGTGTCTTTGGACATTTCCTTGTGCCTCAGTTTTTCTCATCTGCACAGTGGGTTCACCTCTAAGACTCACCTCATGGGTAGCAAATGAGATAACCTATTTAGAGCTATCAGTACAGGCCTGAAACAGTCAGAGCTTTCAGCACAGGCCTGGAACAGAATTAATGCATGGTAAATATTAGCTCAAATGCACAACTGGTCAACAATGCAGGGTACCCATGCACACCCAACTGACACAGAGTCACCATGCGGGTAGGGAAGAAAAGAAAGACAAGCTTATTCATGGGGAAGCAGATGATGCTCTGCAGAGAATTCTAGGAGCTGTGCATGGCTGTGTGGGAGGCGAGGAGGTGGAGGAAGGGGGGGCACTGCTCAGAGCCCCTGCTTCTGCTGGGGCGGGAATCATGTGTGACGAGAAAGAAAAAGAAAAGAAGGGAAGTGACAAACTGACTGTGCGTGTGTCTGTCATCGTGGATGAGCAATAGAGATGATAAGAATCCTCAAGACAAGGCTGCATCATTAGATGAGGAATAAAAAAGCTTATTATTAAGGGAAATTGATGCTCTGTGGAACCAGAGCTTTTAGAACAAAGAGCATCAAACTGACATTTTTCCAGGCTGGGGAAGTGTTGTTTCATTCATGATCAGTTGCAGGCATTAGGGTCCGTTGCTTTCTTTTGTTTTATTGTTCTGTTGCCCCATTTTCTCCACCAGGCCCCAGGCTGAACCCTGAGGGGAGTCTATGAAAAAGCTCTTGAAGGAAGGCATTGGGAAGGGGTAGGACTCCTTATCACAGAGGGCAATTTGTATTTTGAAGAGCTTCATTTGAACTGCCTAGAAAATGCTTCAGAGACAGATCTATATAATCTCATCATAAATTCAACCTTATACTTTTCAAAGGAAGCAATTTAGAGCATGGAGAAGGGTATAGACACAGCTATCAGGCCTGGATTCAAACAAGGTTCAAATAAAGGTGACTTCCTATATTACCTTGAGGAAATCACTGAACCCTCAAAACCTTAGTGTCCCAATCTGTAAAATAAAATTGAAATTATGACCAACCTTAGAGGGTCATTGTGAGATAGGGAAAAAGCATGAATGGTGGTCTAGAACAAGCCCTCAGAGACTGTCATCACCTTTTTTGTCACTGTCCTTGTTGTCACACAGCTAAGAGATTATAGGAGCAAGCATGGAAACCAACTTAAAATCAAGAAGTTCCCTGACTTAAAAATCATATGAAACATCCAGAAAATATACAAATCATGCATTTCAGCCCTAATAACAATGGGAGCCATTGCCAGATTTATTTCCTAAGTATCGTTTTTTTCTGAAAAGCAGTTATTTCCAGGGTGGGAAACCTCCAGAATCCACATCTCCTTTTAAGATACAAAACAGTATTATGTCAAGATGGACACGTTCTCCACAGTATTTGCCTGTTACTCCCACTCACCCCTCAAGATTAATTCGCAAGTCTTCTTTCTTCCCCAAAGTGGATTCCCAAGGCACACATGGCTCAGAAAGGAAAGCAATTCTTGTTCTTCTTTCTCAGGCTTTCCTGTGTTTTAGACCCAAATATTTGAACTTTCATGTTCTGGTCTCCCCAGAGTTGGGGATCAGTGTAAGGACATTTCAGAAATAGAAGAAGTGTGAGAATGAGAGTAAGTGCGCAGAATATAGACAAGGACCATGATCCAAAAAAAGAAAATGCACCCTCCCACTCACTGAATCATTCTGTAAACAGCATCAGAATGTCTGCTGAGTGCCAGGTCCTGTGCTCAGTGCTGGACAACAAGGAGAAGAGAATGCAGACCTTCATCTAGAAGTTCACAGCCTGGAAGACAGTGAGGAATGACCCTAGGGGTGTGGAGCAAGGAGCGGCACCTGTCGCATCCTCAAGATTGTCCCAATGACAGCTTCTGATGAGATTATTAGGTTAATGTCCCAGGGACCAGCCTCAAGAGTAGGTGGTGAACATCCAGTAATAACCCAAATACCTCCGCACCCCTCACCGGTGTCCATGGCTGAACTCTTTTTTTTTTTCTTTTAGAGACGGAGTCTCAATTTGTCATCAGGCTGGAGGGCAGTAGTGCGACCTTGGCTCACTGCAACCTCTGCCTCCTGGCTCATTCGATTCTCCTGCCTCAGACTCCCAAGTAGCTGGGACTATAGGTGCACGCCACCACACACAGCTAATTTTTGTATTTCTAGTAGAGACGGGTCTTCATCATGTTGGCCAGGATGATCTCGATTTCCTGATCTGCCCGCCTTGTCCTCCCAAAGTGGTGAGATTACAGGCGTGAGCCACTGTGCCCAGCCAGCTGAACTCTTATTAGTCCTCATTATTTCAGAAGAAGGGAATGCCAGTTCCTGTGATTGCCACTTTTCGGTTGAATGCTGGTATCCCTAGGAGACCTCGTTATCAGCCTTACAAACTCCCTTAGCAGAACTTTACAACTTACAAAACATTTTCATGTTTATGATCTGGTAGTAGAGCAGGCAATTTTGTTCCCACTTTACAGATGAGGAAATAATCAGCCTATCGCCTCACAGCCCAAAGGTGAAATAGCTGGGAGGTGAACAGGGTCTTTTGACTCCAAGTCAACAAAGCCAGCCAAAGATCATTGCTATCCCCTAGTAACTTAGATGTAAGTTACTCTTTCCTCTCAAAAGTAAATATTTTGTAGTTCCGTGGAAGGAAGGACTGAGAGTTCTCACATCCTTTGATACTCACAGCAGAGACTGCCCAGTCCTGTGGGCATGGGGAAAGGTCAAAGTGTCCAGGAAAAGCTGGTAATTATGACCAGTTCCTGGGTGCTTCCCATATGCCCAGCACTGTGCTGCAAGCAGGCTTCAGCTGTGTCACCTGAATGTCCCTAACTGTACCTGCTCCCACCTGTGTAACTGTAGTCCCTCCCACCCCATTACTTAGGGATTTCCCCTCATCTAGAGGAAGAAGCTCAGGAACAAGCCCCCTCATGCTCTCCATTAATATTTACTGCCCATTTACAAGTCCCTATGGGAATTACGTTGGCATCCCTGTGATACTACGGCCTCCATTAAAACACTACCTTCCCGCCTGGGACCTCACATGCTGGAAAAGCCAAACGGACTTGGTTCCCTTCCGTGCTCAGTGCACACCTAGTGCTGTGTGTGAGCCCCTCCCCCAATGCTGCATTGCATTTTTGTCCAATTGGCCTCTGAGCTACTAAGTTTCCCACATTACCTAGGGAGAACAGATCCTCCAGTTTACGAGTCCTGCTTCACAGGGACTGAGCATCTGCTCTTGGGGTCGGGTAGGGGGCAGACTCCTCATTAGAGCTTACACTGTCCCTGTCTCCTCACTTCTTTCCCCAGGTCCCACACCAAAGGCTCCTCCCTTCTCCTTCAGTCCAAAGCCACATAAACAAATCAGGGAGAGTGGAAAATCCAGACCCCCAAAACCAACTGAACATTGCTGGATAATTCTGGAAAAGTGACAGCCCTGGGAGGGCATGCAGAAGAGGATCCCAATGAGGAACTCTTAAAAATCCTCCATAGCAACCACAATTGTTATTTATTGAGATCTTGCACACATATCTAATTAACCCTCACAAGAACACTTTGATACAAGTACCCTTACTTCCCTCAATTTACCTAAGAAAATGGTAACTTCATTCTCCAAACTAACAAGTGAGGAGATGACCCCAGCCCCTCGACTTTTAACCCCAGTGCAATGTTGAATCCCACTCACTGAGTTTCAAGGGTCTGCCAATCCAGGTAGTATTTCTGACGAATCAATTGCTCGGAGAAACAATGACAAAGGAGGGTTTAAGTATTGGGTAGGCGGGTGGGTGGGAGGGAGGAGGAGAAGCTGTTAATTTTAGATGTGTAATTCAGACTGATCATTAGGTGACAGAGGTGTCACTGTACCCCTTATCTTTGCCATCCGCCTTCTAAAATAAGAGTCAGGGCCTGTGATTTCCTCAGGGGGAAGATCCATCCTTCACACGCTTAAAACCCCTGGGGAGGGCAGGACCAAAGAAGACAACAGAGGAGAAGATTCTGGGCTGTGGAAGTCTCCTGTTTTCTGCCCAAACCTCCCCAAAACCTGTCCTCAACACATAGTAGAGGGTCTTGTGATGTAGCAGAATGTTCCAGAAATTTGTTTTTTAGTTTGTCCCAGGCCGACTTAACTACATTGAAACCTAGGCACCCAGGGCCTTGATTCTTGTACTTGGGTCACTTGGATGTGCAGCAGCAATGACTTGTGGATCCTAACCCCCTAGAACACTGAGTCTCTCCTCCTCACTGTTTAGGTAGTGCTAAAAAAAACTGAAAATCAAGCAATTATTGATGTAGCCAAAATAAGCACCCTAAGATTCGAATTGCTGCCAGGTGGGGGTGTCTACACGATTACTCCTGCTTCAAAATATAAAAGTGATAGTAACTCAGATCGGCCTGGTGTTTACTGTTGCCAGGCACTGTCCTCAACGTGTGGTCCTGGATCCACATCAGCGTCGCCTGAAAACTAGTTAGAGATGCATAGGCCTTGCCCAGACTTATTGAACTAGAAACTGTGGGATGGGCCCAGCAATCTGTGTCTTAACCAGCTCTTCAGGTGATTCTGATGCTCTCTAAAGTTTGAGCACCCTTGCCTTACTTCACTGAACCCTCCCAATGACTGTGGAAGGTATGGAAATTATTGATATTATCTCATTTTCATTTTATAGAGAAGGAACCTGAGTCTCAAAAATATTGAGTATCTTGTCTGAAATGAGTAGTTATACCAGGATTGGAATGCAGGTATTCTGCCACTCAAGTTCCCTCTTCCCCAAACATGTCTCCTTACTGGTGAAAACCAAGCATGACAGAGAGTGGGGGTGACAAACAATTGTTCCTATGGAAACCAGAAAAGGTAGCTTCAGTTCCAGGTCAGGAAAGAAATACTGAACATCAGCACGTGTCAGTCACCATGTGCTATGGTCTGAATGTTTCTGTCTCCTTAAAAACGATATGTAGCAATCCTAACCCCCAAGGTGATATTATTAGGAGGCAGGGCCTTTGGGAAGCCACTAGGCCGTGAGAGCAGAGACCTTATAAAAAAAGGCCCAAGAGAAACCCCTCACCCCTCTCGTCATGGGAGGACACAAGGTAAAGATGCCGTCTATGAACCAGAGAGCAGGCCCTCCCCAGACACCAAATCTGTCAGCCTACTGATCTTGGACTTCCCAGCCTCCAGAACTATGAGCAATACATTTCTGTTGTTTATAAGCCACCCAGTGTTGGGGATTTGTTATAGCATCCCAAACAGACTAAGACACTAAACATAAATATCTTATCTCATTTAATTCTCACCAAAAAGCCCATGTCAGGTACGCATTCTGAAATCACATATCAGGTAGGTGAGCAATTTTTCCAAGCTCTCAACACTCAGTAAGTTGCAGAGTAGTGTTTAAATCCCATTTAATCTGTCTCAAAAGTCCTCACAGCCTCTCTGGGGCACATTTACACATTCAGTAGATGTACATGTGCTCATGGCAAAAAGGCCAGGAAACCAAGGGTGAATGCATATATAGCAGCAAATGAGGTCACCCTGCTCCAGGGCTGAAAATCCACCTCTACAGCAACTGTGGGACTTTGACAGCACCACCAGTCACCCCAGTCTTCTCCTCCCTCCCCTCCTTCCTTCCGTCTTGAAAAACCACTGGCTTTTCCCTTTCTCCCTGTGAGATGAAGGAAGACAAGTTCTTACCAAACTGAACATGTTGATTCAATTCCTATTAACTGAGTATTCATCCAACTTTCCGGAGAAGCAAAGCCCTTCGTGGGTAATGATGCCAGGAATGGGATGCCCATTGCCAGTTGGAGCCCTAGCAACATTCAGTGAGGATTATAATAATGTTATGAATGCCTTAACCAGCTCCTCACCCAAAATACATACACACCCTTGAAACCAGCATGGGATTTACCAGCAACCTTCCAAATCAATATCTTAATTAACTCACAGGCTGTGTATGACATGTCATGAAACATCTCTAAAACCAAGTAGCAAGGGAAAGTACAAAACTTAAATCCACGTTTTATTAAGTTTCCCAGCCATCATTTTGTAGATTTTATTTTTTTAAATAAGTTGCTATTTATTTTCACTTAAAGGCATGGTATTTTTAAACCTTAATTTATAGATTCAAGGAGACATAAAATGAAAAATGAAAAACTCTGGGTGAAAACATTTGTTGTCATAAATATATAAACAGCCCCCAAATCTAAAGGGAATCTCTGTCACTGGGTAAGTTACAACTTGTCATTGGCTCTCTCAGTTGCTTTTTGGGTGGAGTCCAGGTGTCCTAGACTGCTTTGCCAAGCATTTTGTGATCAGGTAGCTGCCCACACTCCAGTCCCAGAGCCTGACACTCCTGCCACACACCCTCTGCCCAGGTTAGGCAGAGTACAGGCATTTCCCAGAAAGTCCTGGGTCCTCCCACCCTTCATGTCTCTGCATCTGTTTGGCTCTCAGCCTGGAATATCCCCTCCCTTTCTTTACCAAGCTGACTCCTCCTCATCTCTTCTGCTCCTGCTCATCTCTCAAAATGCAGCCAGGTGCCACCTCTTCAGGAAAGTCTTCCCTCGTCTCCAGTGAGGATTTCCAAGGCACCATGTGCTGACCCTCATCACACTATTTTTAACACTGGTTCATGATGGTTATTTACTTCTGTGTCACCTCCTAAGCAGGAAGCTCCACGAAGGTATCTCAGTGTCATCAGGCTCAACACAATGCCAGGCACATAGTAAGCACTCACAGCATTGTTGTTGAAAGAATGAGTGAATGAATCAAAGAATGAATGGTTATCACCTAGGTATTTATTTTTCCCACAGGCTCCAGGTATACCATGGAAATGAGAGATGTAATTTTTCTCTTTCAACACCCTTAAAAAGCTGTTTCTACCCCCAGGGACTCATATGGTCCAGTATAGCCAAAAGCATTTCAAGGCTACAGAAACCTTAGTCTAAAACATAGCCGAGCTGAGTCCAGAAGACTGGTAACAAAACCAAAGCTAGTCCAAACTCCCAGAACTACCCCTAGTCTGTAATGGTCTGGAAACTCACTTTAGTTCAGACCTTCCTAATGTAAGGCCAGTGTAAGTATGTCCTGTGTACTTGTGGGGTTTGCAAGTGGTGCAAGCATTGCAGGAACTTCAAACATAAAGCAATGTATAAAATAGACAGTTCTTAAAAGTTGGCCCTGGATCACCACATCAGTGTCACCTGGAAAATAGTTAGAAATGCATAAGCCCCACTCAACCTCAAACTTTAGAATGCATCAGAATCACCTGAAGCACTTGAGGAAACACAGATTGCTGGTGCCATCTCCAGGGTTTCTGATTCAATAAGTCTGGGTGGGGCCTATGCACTTCTAACTGGTTTCCAGGTACACTGATGTGGTGGTCCGGGACTATACTTGAGAACTGTCTACTTTACATATAATAAGTGCCATAACCTGATATCGGCCTATAATATGATTCTCCAGAGATAGCCCTTGCTAAGAGTATTTTAGAGGGTGATAAGCAATGAGCCTGCAAGAAAAAATGCAGCTAATAGATGACCATACGCAATATATTTCTAAAATATTTTTATGTGTTGTCTCAAAATGAAAATCAAGAGGTTTCACATGACTAAAATACTTTCATGGAGCTCACAGCTTTGGAATTGACAGAGAAGTAAATAGATGCCACAAACCAACATAAAAAGTACTCTGACTCCCGGCTTTTCTTGGAAAATCCAAAGACCTGCCACCAGGTTAGCAACAATTTGCTGAAATTGAGTGATGCTAGCTGCTTAACATGAGGCATGCTCTCAAGGTTGTCACAGTCCCTATTCGACCCATTCACAAAGCCAAAATCTGATCCCCTGCATGCATTTAAGTTTGTGTATCACTGGTATTTATCCTTACAAAATCCTTCTATAATGTTATAAGTATTATGAGCACTGCCAACAATCTTCTTTTTTCCATTATATCCGTATCAATATACACTAATTTACCTAGGTATTCTTCTGTATGATTACATTATGGTATACATAACCAATCCCTTCCTGATGGATATTTAAGTTAGTGCCATTTATTTTCCATTACAGACAATGAAACAGTGAATGTCCTTGTATACATCTCTTTGCATACTTTGTGAGCATTTCTCTTGAATGAACTTCTAGATGTAGAATTACTCAGTGAAATGGAATTCATACTTACAATTTTGATAGATAATGCCAGAATGCTGATGTTAGTTTAGAATACAAGCCATGTTTAGTACCAAGCAGGGGGCAAGGAATGGTTGAGTTTGGAGAGTGGCATGGAGAGATGAACTGCCCATCATCTGAGCCCTCTTTTTCAGCAACCATCCTCCTATACCCTAGTGTACCCACAGTTGATGACCACAAAGGTAATATCTCAAATGGCAGAGCTAGATCTAGCAAGGCAATCTATTTTATAATTCTAGTTGAACAGTTAATTCATCATCATAAATTGAGCATAAAAACAAAATGAAATAATTCTGGTTATATTACAGAAGTCTCCATTTGTTACTGAAAACCAAAGGGATTTTTATCCCAATGCTTTTGTCTGGTTTGTTGACATTTCTCTCACTCTTTTATCTCAAAAATAATAATAATTCTCCCTATGCTCTCTCTCTTTCTGTTTCAGGCTTATTTCCCTTTGTGTTTCTTGGAGATTAACCTGATGTTACTGTGAGATGACTTTGTATATTACCAAGGTTTGAACTCTACTGAATGGAACCAAAAATAAAAGTCTAAGATCAAAGTTGCAATAAAGTATTGACTAAAATAGCTTCTTTTTTATTTAATAAATGTGGCAAATGGGATGACATGAAGGTTAAGAGCGTAGACTGCCTGGGTGTAAGTTCCGAGTTCCTCATGCACTGGCTGGGATAATACATAACCTCTCTCAGCCTCTGTTTCCTCGTCTGTAAGATGAGGGTAATTACAGGGCTATGGTTCTTTGCACAGAATCTTGCACAAAACAATGTTAATTGTTATTATTTATTGTAGCACAGCAGCCAATCCCACCCCCTCTTAAAAGTTTTACAGGGTGTGGCAATGCCCAGACCACATAAACCTCTGGGCAGCCATTCTGTGAGTTGACAGTCATGAAATGGGTAAATCAGAATAAATAACTGCTTCAGGAAGAGAAGCCAGCAGTTGGGCTCAATTTTCAATTGTACCTTAGGTGCAGCACAATAGATAAGAGGCCTGATAAGGAGATAATGGCTAACCTTTACTGAGCACTTACTCCTGTCACACTCTTTGAAGCATTTACAAGCATCTTCTCAGTGTGTGCTCACAATAATCCTAAGGAGCAAGTGCTATTATTACCATTCCTGTCTTACAGATGAGAAAACCAAATACAGCATGCTTAAGTAATTTGCTGTAGGTCACACTCTTATTTAATAAGATGGCACAGGCCATCTGACTCCAGAGTGCATGTTCATAACTACCATAAGTTAGAAATGATGCCAGAAAGAGATAAACTATAGCCTAAACAGAAGAAATTCAGATATTGTCCATTAATATCTATATCTTTTGAGCACTTTCTATGTACCAGACATTGTTTTACCAACATGTATTAGGAAATGTATTCCTTATGACAAGCCTGGGAAGTACTTGTTACTGATTGCATTTTTATGGATGGGGCCTAGAGCTTTTGAACACAAAGGGTCACAGATGAAGCTAAGTTTCTAAAGCTGTTGAAGCTAAGTTTCAATAGCTTTACTGTTGAAGCTAAGTTTCTAAAGCATGTCTCCAGATTCCAAGTCACCAGCTTTCTCCCTAGGAATGCAATAAGAATTCCAAACACAAATGAGTCATCCTCATCACTCAGCAAATAGTTTTTAAGTACCTACTTGTGTCAGAGACAAATTAACAACACAAACATGGTTCCTGCACCATGGGATGTAGATTGTGTGGAAGAGAGAGACAATTTATAAGGACAAGTGAGGAAATAACATATATCACATAACTAACACATAATTAGCGCCATCACAAGGCACCCTAAAAAATGTCTAATTGCTTTGACAGATGTTATTTACAGTCAGTTCTAGAAAATCATTCTAATTCTTTTTTAATAAGAGAAAAAAAATTGTTTCTCTTGTATTTCACATTATCCTGGAAGGCCTACCCACAAAGAGAGACATCTAGCACTAATCAGAGCACCTGGGGAATTACTAAAGTTTTGCAACTTTCTTACTTGTGTGACAAAAAAAACAAGATTGTGGTTACTCAATCACCTAGGCAAACTGTCAGCTTTTGCACAGACTTGCCCTGTGTTTAATAAGAATTAAGGTTGCATCCTGCTCCTGGTTTTGAATCAAAACATTTACTGATTTCATCAGAAAGGAAACAGTAAAAGAAAGGGAGAAAGACAGATTAGGAGTGAAAGGATTTATCACTTACTTTTCTTTAGTAAGGTACAGTCTCTGTTATGGATTAACATCTACTTACAGCAGTTTCAGAGCTGTGAAGTTTATTATTTTTTTAATGACTATCCTATCAACTATAATGCATAAGCTATTAGGGTTATAGGATTTAACTCCCACTGTTGCAGATGTTTTAGTAAATCTATAATGTCTTAAGCATTTTTAATACCTTTTAAAAATGTATTACACTAAAATACACATTCATTATAGAAAAATTACAAATATACATGAGCAAAATTTTTAAAAATAAAAATCAACTAATAAGCCCAGTGGCTAGAAATAACCATTGCTAACATTTTGGCATACATTCTTCTTGTCTTGATATTTTATATATATATATATATATATATATGTGTGTGTGTGTGTGTGTGTGTATCATTTTTAAATAACCTGAACTAATATGACTTAAGTTTCAATATTCACTTACTTGTGAATGATCCTTCACATCATTAAATATATGTCTCCTTATCATTTTTAATAGTTGCATAATATTTCCCGATGTATATAGATATACATATCTATACATATCACAATTTATTTACACACTCCCCTATTGTTGGACATTAAGCTTTTTTTTAACTTTTCACTATTATAAGTAATGCTATGAGGAACACACTTGGATATATATCTGTTATGTTACTATAAATTTATAGAAGTGGTATTTTATGATCAAGAGGTGAGAAGTGAGACCATATTTTTAAGGCTTTAGTTATCTACTGCTTTTTAAACTTTTTTTTAACTTTTCATTTTGAAATAATTATAGACTCATAAGACATTGCAAAAATGGTACAGAAAAGTCCCTTGTACCCTTCACACAGCTTCCCCCAATGATAACTTTTCAAATAACCGTAATAGATTATAAAAACTAGGAAACTGGCATTGGCACAATATAATTAACTAGACTCCAGTTACAGTTTCACAGTTAAAATCCAATTGCTTGGATTTTACCAGCAGAATTATTTTCCAATAATAATAGAATGAAAAGATGTATTCTTACTTACTTTCCTACTTTCTCCTCTCACAAATCTGCCTTTAGAACTTCCTTCTAATCTGTAAAGAATACAAACACACCTAGTAGACTATTCTTTTTTATTGACAATCAAGAGGAAGAAGTGCACCTAAGAATCTCTCACCAGATGTAAGGTGGGTAAACCCCCATTTATGGCACAGAAATGGGAGGCTCCTGTCTTTCTTTTGGTTCTTCATAATCAGTTTGTTTCTTTATGATACACTAGATCAGAGTCTCCTATAGCCTGGGGTACCCTAACCCAAAAGGAATAATGCTGAATCACACTAGAAGAAAGTTACTCTCTTTTCATTTCTCCTTCACTTTTCTGATAACACCAAGGAGAAAGCTTCAGTTTAGGGCTAGTCTTTATTTATTTATTTACGTATTTATTTTTACTTAAAAACAATTGTTTTGAGACAGATTCTTGCATTGTCACCCAGACTGGAGTGCAGTGGTGTGATCTCGGCTCACTGTAGCCTCTGCCTCCCAGATTCAACTGATTCTCGTGTCTCAGCCTCCCAAGTAGCCTGGATTACAGGCATGTGCCACCACACCCTGCTAACCTTTGTATTTTTAGTAGAGATGGGGTTTTGCCACGTTGCCCAGGCTGGTCTTAAACTCCCGGCCTCAAGTGATTCGCCCACCTTGGCCTCCCGAAGTGCTGGGATTATAGGCATGAGCCACTGCTCTCTTTTTAACACAAATTGCTCAGGTCTCAGGTTCAGATCTAGGCAGGCAATAGCATTTAACTGGGATTCAATGACATTTTATTGTTTTAATCAAATGTGCATTTACCTTCACCTTCAAATTGCAGCAAATGAAGCCGGTTTCCCTTTTATAGTAGTATTTTTAAATTTCCCTTTAAAATAAATTATTTCAATTAAAAATGAGTTGACATTTTTAAAAAGTACATGATTACGGCAAAAGGCATAAAGATAAAACGCAAATGACGGAGGTTAGGGATACATTGTGTAAGAGCATTTTGATCAATAAAGAACTGAGCAATCACATGGCCTAGCATGTTTTTCTTTGGATTAGTTTGAGTTAGAATGAGAACCATCTGGCATCTGCTTCTTTTATGAGATCTGCTTATAGAAAAAGAAGAAAGAAGATAAGAAGCCTACATCTATGAAGCACTATTATATACATCATCTCAATTGACTCTTCAGAACATCTCAATGAAGTAAATCCTACTAGTGTCCTCACTTTATCCATGAGGAATCCAAGGAACAGAGGAATAGAGTAATCTGCCTAAGTGATCTATCTCTCTATCTATCAGCTGGCAGAGCTGGGATTCAAACCAGGTCTGTTAGACTCCAAAACCATGGGGCTTTTTGTCTGTTTGTTTTGTTTTGCTGTGCTATGTTTTGTTTTGGACAGGGTCTCACTTTGTCACCCAGGCTGCAGTGCAGTGGTGAGATCTCAGTTCACGGCAGCCTCAACCTCCTGGACTCAAGTGATCCTCCCAACTCAGCCTCCCTAGTAGCTGGGACTACAGACATATGCCACCATGCCCAGTCAATTTTTGTATTTTTTGTAGAGACAGGATTTTGCCACGTTGCCCAGGCTGGTCTTGAACTCCTGAACTCAAGCCATCCGCCCGCCTCAGCCTCCCAAAACACTGGAATTACAGGCATAAGCCACCGCACCTGGCCCAAAACCATACTCTTGACTGCTGGTTCAAACTGTTTCCTGTTAAATTTAAGAACCATAAGTCATCTCCAGAAAATTTATAATGCCTCTTTGTCCTGGCCAGGAGTCTGGGTCACTTTACTGTGGGCCTAGTGATTGCATGGGAATATTTTAAAGTACACTCCTCACCTGCAAACATCCCCTCGATTGGAGAGGAAATCTCACATCAGACTTCATCCCGGGCCTGTATCCTTTAAAAGAAAGACAGAGTATTTAATAGCCACTCAACCCCTGTCAGTCTGATTTTCTTCACATTTCCACTGTTGTCCTCCAGTCATGCCTCCTCTTGAATTGTCCCGAAGGTTTCTCAGTATCACTAGAAAATCAAATCCTATGAGCAAGGTCAACATCACAGAAACAGGTAACATAGGTCTATTTAAATATTTAAAACATACCTAGATTTATACTAGGTACTAAGGGAAGAGAGCAAAGATGTACAAAACACGACCTTCAGCAATGAAAGTCCAGTGATGATCAAGAGAGGTTTCACGACCTGCAGCTCTAAGACTTTAGATTTCCAAATACCTCAACTCCTTTGATGGATTTAAGGAGTGCTTTACAAATGAGTAACTTTATGGCAGAGCCTGAGACCACCAAGTAGCTAAGAGCCGGTCAAATGAAAATAGTATACCTCTAAAATCATAATTCCAATACATAAGTAAATTTGATTGGTAAAACTTATCTACACACTTGTTTGTGATTTAACTTTTAATTGGAAAGAAACTGTCTTAGCCTGAGACAAAGGCTTGCTTCCTTGAAAGTGATTTCTTTGGGAGCAGGAGTCAGGGATGGGGGAGTGAAATGGAATGAGAGAAAGCCAGCACAAAGATGCATTATTGTGTCAGCCCCCTGTGGATGAATGATACTCATCTCATGAGACCTTCAGAAGAACTTTATGACATCTCAGGACCATCTGCCCAGGGGATAAAAGCGGAAAATTTATCCACAGATTTTCCATTAGTCAAAGACGGTCCACACTTCTGGATCATGCACACGTGTGTGTGAAGCAAGTTCTCATGTGTGTCCCATGCTGCAACATCAGAGAAGCTCCAGGGCAGGAGGCAAGAAGTACGTGACTGGATCTTGAGGATGGACACTGCCAGGTAGCATCTCTGTATGTGGCCTGAATCTGGGAAAACTTTTTAGCTTAAATAAGAGGTGTGGTTGAGAACATTGAAAGTGACACTCAAGAGGTGTCTAATATAAAACCATTACCAACCATTTGGTGTACACCTGCCCAAACACAAATTTTTAAGAACATCACTCATTCATTTAGTTATCAATAAACCCATTCAACATTTAGTGAGTATCAACCACATGCCAGCCACTGTGTTAAATACAGGGGAACAGAAGAGCAAACAAGGAACATAAGGTCCTTCCTCTCTGGGAGTTTACAGTCTGTTTGGGGGAGTTGGGCATTAAATAAATCATTATAAAATAATTACTGAGTTACAGTTGTGATAGCTGTTATAAAGGAGAAGTGTAGGATGACAAACTTTCTACTCATGAGAATCAAAGAAGGCTTCCTGGAAGAATTGACATTTTTTAAAGCTCAAATTTGCAGAGAATGGGATTAAAAAAGCAAAATGGGGAGGAAGAGAGTAGCTAGGAAGAGAGGAAGAGGAAGAGGGTGTGTTGAAGACAGAAAGAAAAGCATGTACAAATACTTGATGACAAAAACACTATCCTAAGAGTGAAGAGAAACCCAGTGGATCAAGAGTATGCTGAGTGAGGGGGTGATGGGGATATAAGCTGAAGCAGGAGAGGTGGACATAAGCCAGATCATGCAGGGCCTGACAGGTCAGAAGAAGGATTTGATTTTATCCTAAGGTCGTGGAAACCTACTGAAGAGTTTTGACTAGGGAAACAATATGACCAGATTTGCTTGTTTGCGTGTTTTACATACATAAATCTAAATATACTCATAAATATGCACAACAGAAACTCAGACATATCATACAGATTTTTAAAAAGAATGCAGCCAATCATTACCCTATAACTACAGATAGAAACAGGAGTGTTGGTAGGGTGGGAACAGCAAGGGAAGGGAGGTGGCCTGGAGTCTGAAAAGGTATGCATAGTTCACCTTTTTGTTTGTTTTTAAAGAATACATGTTCATCTGATTTGATGCCAAGGTAGTATTTGGGTAAGCCAGAACAAATCCCCATTTAAAACTCTCGCCCTTCTTTAAAAGTTTCAAAAGAAATTTTCTCTTCAAGACTAACCTTATATGGGCGGTGTTGGGGACCACCTACAGGGTGTCGTTTGAGAGATGCTGAAAGACCACCCCTCGCTTCAGTGTACATTTTCTCTGTCCTCCATTAGAACATAAAATTCTACCATCACGATTTCATTTGACTGGATTTTCAATCGCCAGATTTGCCAGAAAAGAGTAACCCATGGGATCTAGTCTACCTTCCAGGGACTGAGCTGGTTCGACTGCATTTTCTCAGGGATGGGAGGTTTCGAAGCTTTTAAGACCACTGACCATACAGGGGTGTGGAGGGGCCATGAGAGGGGCCCAATTTCCTTCTCTGACATCAATATTTTGTCTTGGGTTGGCTCTGAGATCAGCTGGTATGTACAACATGGGCACATGTGTAAACATGTGCGGATTTATATAGTAAAGATATATGGGTGTACTTATGATATGCACATGACTTTATAAAATGAAAAGAAACACAGGCCCCGGGATTAGACCAACCTGAGTTCAGATCACAAGGTTTGTAACCCTGGAAATGTTACAGTGTCTTATGGGGTGGTGGGGAGAATTCAATGAGATAATATGTTTAAAATCTTAGCATTGGTCAGTGGCATACAGCAAGTGCTCCATAGGTGTTACTACTATTAAGATTATGTGTGTGTGCACCCTTACGCAAGTGTATGCATGCATGTGCATACAGGTGCAGATATGAATATGTAAGGGAGATAGAGTGTGTTTAAGAACAAGAGAAGGAATAATGAAAAATATTGCCAATCTCTGCAACAGGAGTTCCAGCATAGGAGTGGCCCTCTTAAAGGAGTGAGACAACTACAGGGCACAAAGGAAATTGACTCAGCTTTACTAAGTGGGAAACAGAGTAAGAGGACAGTAAACCACAAGGAGCTTCTTTATGGCACAGACTGAAGAGTAGGAATTAATAGAAGGAGACAGGCAAGCAGAATGGGATGTGATGTTATCAAAGCCCAACAATGATGTTAAAAAAGTAATAGCTGAAAGTGGTCTCTGAAATTGACCTACACCAAAATTAGGCCTCAGTGCTCAGAAAATAGATAACCATCTGCTCCATCCTAAAGTTCTGGGTCACATGCATGTTTGATTTTTTGGAACTAACATGAAAGAACGTGGAAAAACATGTAAACAATGTTTTCAGACCTCCTGGTCTCCTCTTAAGATTTTCCCATTGAGCTGTGTCTGAACACTCTCTACATAATAAATAATTGTCTTCCTTATGTCTACAGAGAAGATACAGTAATAACAATAATTTTAAAAAGAACACCCAGTTTCTTTCTCTTTTTTTTTTTTTTTGAGACGGAGTCTTAGTCGCCCAGGCTGGAGTACAATGGCACAAGCTTGGCTCACTGAAGCCTCCACCTCCCAGGTTCAAGCGATTCTTGTGCCTCAGCCTCCCAAGCACTCGCAGCCAACATGTTGAGCTAATTTTTGTATTTTTAGTAGAGATCGGGCTTCACCATGTTGACCAGGCTGGTCTCAAACTCCTGACCTCAAGCAATCTGCCCACCTCAGCCTTCCAAAGTGGTGGGATTACAAGTGTAAGTCACCGCCCCTGGCCTCAAACACCTAGTTTCTAGTCCCAATTCTGCCCCTAACTCACTGGACAACTTCAAAGAATCTCTTGATCTTTCTGGGCACAGCTGCCTCATC
Organism: Chlorocebus sabaeus; assembly: GCF_047675955.1. Taxonomy (NCBI): domain Eukaryota; kingdom Metazoa; phylum Chordata; class Mammalia; order Primates; family Cercopithecidae; genus Chlorocebus; species Chlorocebus sabaeus. The sequence goes on along the minus strand of NC_132926.1, from coordinate 36,233,683 downwards.
TGTAAGAAAAAGTGAGAAGCCAGTTTTGGCCATTATCTTTTGACCTCTTGCCCTCTTAGAGGAGGCTTAGCTCCCTTGAACCACCTCTTCACCTCTTTTTGTTGTTGTTGTTGTTGTTGCCCTGGCTGGAATGCAGTGGCATGATCTTGGCTCACTGCAACCTCCGCCTCCCAGGTTCAAGTGATTCTCCTGCCTCAGCCTCCTGAGTAGCTGGGACTACAGGCGCGCGCCACCACGCCCAGCTAATTTTTGTATTTTTAGTAGAAACAGGGTTTCACCATGTTGGCCAGGATGGTCTCAAACTCCTGACCTCAAGTGATCCGCCCACGTCCGGCCTCCCAAAGTGTTGGGATTACAGGAGTGAGCCACCGCACCCGGCCAGCCTCTTAAAGTTATATCACTCCATGACATTGTTAAGAGCACAGACCACTTGCCTTCTGTGGTGGAGCTGTGACTCCCGGGATGAGTTATTTACCCTCTCTGTGTCTCAAGTTCCCTCATCTGCAAAATGAAAGTAAAGAATAATTTAGTGTATCCTTGGGTTGTTAAAGGGTTAAAAGGCTAACATAGGTAAGGTATTTAGAACAGTGTTGACACAGATAAGGACTACCCTGGCATTAACTAAGATTGTTACTATTCACTTAAATGGATAGCTTTGTAATTTTACATGAAATGTATTATTGATAAATCAAAAAATAGAAATATAGGCATAATCTGAGGATATGAAAAGACTACAGTGGATAACAGGCAGGAGGAGACCTTGGAGGCCACTGCTTTTCCTTTTTTGAAAAAGCTTCTCTGTGCTTTGATTTTTCACGTATGTGTATATATGTGACACTAGTTTCTTAATTGAAACAGATTGAGCAAAAAGATCACTAAAGTCCCTCTTATCTCTAAATGTAGAGATTGACTACGATTTTCAAAGAGCAACATTTTCTAGGTGTCCGGCTTATCCTTATTTTCATAGCTTGACCATTTTTACTTTTGACCTTCCCAGGAAATCCTTATGAAGGTTTAAAATAAACACAATCACTTTGGTATGTTTATAATGGAGCAGGTTCCGACTCCTTGGATACTAGAGAAACCGGGAAAGGTGAAAATATGAACTTTGTAAATACTTGGCCTTAGGGACTGGCTTATATTTTACCTCTTACAATCTTCTCCCAGAAACAATTCAGTTAACTAAAGGAAAGATCATAAAGTTAACAACCGCAACAACAAAAGCGTGGTTGGTAGGCAGCAGCCTGGCGGTGAAAGCGTTAACAGGGCTGGGTAAGGCGATCCCTTGAAATGAGTAAGACTGAGTGGTTAAAGTTTTCAAAGCGGTGGCAGCAGCGGCGCTTGGGGGAAAGGAAGCCGGTTGGAGGGAGCCGCGCACCCCTGCTGCGCGGAGGAGGGGGCTGAGCTGAACTCAGCAGAGGTTACACGCACAAGGTTAGTGGCCCCCACACGCCTCCCCAGCCCGCCGCCGCGCTGACATCTTTGGAGAGGAGTCTTAGGAAGGCGAGGCGCCATCGCTCATTCTCGCGTCGTATGTGTCCTGCTTACTAGTCGCTAGTGGAGCCACTGGCCTTCTTGCCAAACCTCTGGGCTCAGTGCTCCCTGAAGCCCTGGCACTTGTGAGGGACAGCTGACTTCTTCCCAGACTTTTCTAAACTGGAGGCTTCTTTTCATACATCCAAAAGGAAACTTGTTTCTGGAACAAGTACTGTTTTCAGACCACACACACACACGCATACACACACACACACACACACACACACGACCCCTACCTGTATATGCTGCCCCAGTACGGTTTTTACAGGTTGTGACCACAATCCGGAATTCCTATCTGCTTCGTTTGAAACTGAGAACAATGTCAAAGTAACTAAACAGGCTGCACTACTTTACCTTGTGGGAGGAATATTGTCTCTGAGCCTAAGGTAATCAGAATGAGGAGGAAAAAAAAAAAAAAACAAAGATGAAAAAAGAAAAGAAACAGAGCTTCCAAGCACCCTGACTTGTAGTTAAGGCAAAACAATTTTTGGAAATGGGTTTCTAATGGAAATTTTTCCTTGCTAGCATCATGTGGGAAGGTATATTGTAAAGGAAATAATTCTACATCTGCATGAGATTCAGATAAACTTACCGACCTAAACTAATCTGCATGTGATGCAGATAATAAATACACTTAGATTTAGGGGGAGGAGGAGGAGGCGATAACTTCACAGAACTTGCGTTCGGAGGGGGCTTTGTTGTAAGAATTGAGACTGTCCGGGAGCTTTCCCCAGGCAGGGGTGAAGGAACTCTTCCGGCCCTGGCTGGTAGAGACGGCTTGGGTAGCCACTTCAGTAGGCCGGTTTATTTCTCTGCTCTCCTGGCCACATAGGCAATGAACAGTCAATCTTGTGCTCAGTGTTCCTCTGAGCCTCACAGCAAGCACGAGTTGAGTCTTATACCTGCTAGCATTGAATCAGAATGAGTCATTTGAAACTTGGGTGCCGGAACAAAGTACTTGCAAACTGCCTTATGAGACACTGCCTCGATGTAGGTGGGATATACCTCTCGGAGCAGTCACATTTTTTTTTCTCTCCTCTCCCTCCTTCAAGCAGGCAAGAATTCTGACGTTCTCAAGAGGCCAGCTCTGCCCTCGTTGCTCAACTGACCTTACCATGTGGACTCTGCTCCTCCAGGTGGGAACTGGAGTTTTGAAATAAAATGGATGATTTGACGTTACTTGATCTTCTGGAGTGCCCTGTGTGCTTTGAGAAGCTCGATGTCACAGCCAAAGTCCTCCCTTGCCAGCACACCTTCTGCAAACCATGTCTACAGAGGGTTTTCAAGGCCCACAAAGAGCTGCGGTGCCCCGAATGCAGGACGCCTGTGTTTTGCAGCATCGAGGCGCTGCCGGCCAACCTGCTGCTCGTGCGCCTTCTGGATGGAGTGCGCTCAGGGCAGAGCTCCGGGAAAGGAGGCTCCTTCCGCAGGCCCGGCATGATGACCTTGCAGGATGGCAGGAAAAACAGGACCAACCCCAGACGTCTGCAGGCCAGTCCTTTCCGACTAGTGCCTAATATCAGAATCCACATGGATGGGGTAAGAGAGATCTTATTTGTTAATATCATGCCCACATGGAGGTTGGATTTGTGTATACAAGGAGATAGAGATTATCTTCTTTTAACGAAAAGTTTAACATTCCAGAGTGCTGCTGGTGATTCCCCAGTGATACGTTTCTGTGGGCAGTGATCATTTTACTCAAATACGATGGAAGCCTGAGCCTATCTAATCTATCTAAGAATTCTCTTTAGAACTATTAAAGCTTCCTAGGTTCTCCTTTCCTCTTGTCCAGAAAGTAGTACAACAAGGAAAGACTTTTAGATTATATTTTTGGTGTTTGATTTCTGCTGTTCTGAGGCCAAACCAGTGCCTGGGAAATGCACGGAGGGTGGGGGAAAAAAAGAGAAAACAAATCCAACTGCCTGTTGTTTTTGAGATCTCTCAGAAATTTCCAAATGTCAAGTGTTTTTGAATTTTACCCAAATCCATCTTCCCATCCCTAGTCATAAAGTGCTATTATGGCAATACTCATTCATAATCTGTTCGAAGCTATCAAGATACTTGACGAGGGAGATAGCGCAGGAGGGAAGCGTCTATGTGGGTGGACTGATTGATAGCAAAGGCTGGGCTGTGAAGTACATCAGCTGTGTATAGAAGCTCTGCAGATGTGTCTCATTTTGCAAAATGAATGAAATACACAGAAGATACACAGCAGGCGCTGCAATTAAAAAACCAAACAGACCCAGTTAAGCCTCGCAGGAGATTAATGCTTTTCATGTTTGGATAATGGGAATCGCTCTGTCCAGCGCTGAAAGCACACCCCGACGACTTCATCCGACCTGGCTATGAGCCTTGTTGTGGGATCATGTGTAAGGGCACATCTGGAAAGAAGGACATGGTCCTTGTGAGTCCAGCAGAATTATTTGCACTGTCACCCCTGGAGTCAGTGTAACAAAGTGGACACGGAAAGCTGTGGCTTGGGCCATTGGCATACTTAGAAAATCAAAGCTGCATTCCTTGACGTCTTACCTAGAGCAAGCGTTAGAGTCTAAATGCTGGTAGCAGGATCCCACATCTCCCTGCTCGGAAGAGAAACAGCGTGTGGGAGGGTCTTGCAGGACTGCTTCCTTACTCAGGAGTGAGGAGTGGCTTGTGATATGCATTTGGAACAACTTTCCAAAATTTTCCTTCTAAGGGCTACCCCTTCCTGGGTTCACTGCATCTTTAAACCACCCATGGGGCATGTGTAAACATTCGAAATGAGGGTGGGAAGAAGCGGGACACTTTTTCACTGTAGATTCTTGATTTCTTCACTGTAGACTTTTTATTGCCATTGTGCTTGTATGTGAACACATTCCAGAAAAGGACTTTTTCTTTTTAAGTCCCTCCCCTACCCCTGGTCTAGTCATCAATCAGAATCCACAGGTCTGGAAATGGCAGAGTGGGGGTGGGGAAGAAAATTGTTCTCAAACATGCCTCGTTTGTAGAGAAAGGAGCTCTATCTCTGGGTCAGCAAATCCCCCTTGAATTCCGGAGACCTAGCAACCTCTTCCCTTCCCCACCTTGCAGAAGTCTGACCTGCCTTTCAGCAGAGTATCATCACTCACTCAGGAAACAGTGTCACACTGGGAGCAGGCAGTTCCCTTATCAGCTTGGAATATTTTTGTTGTGGTTTTCATCTTTCTCAACGTGGCTGTGTTGCAAAGGAAAGGTAGCAATGAATGCAACCACAGCTACCAAGTTTTTGAACTATAGAGGATTCCCAGGGCCCTTGCTGGAACAGGGAATTGAGGTGAGAGCTGGTCATACATAAGAGACAGCCATTAAGATACTGGGTCTCTCTGGAATTCTTTTGCAGGGACTTATAACATCAGACTATGGTCTGTGCCCACCCTCCAAGGTGCTCTGGACCAAGTCCTGTAGTGAGGCTGAAACTCAAGTGCTCCTGTGTTCAGGCAGGACCTGGGCTAGAAAGATGCTCTGCAAGAGAGCAGAGCTGGCACTCCCACCTCCCAACTCCTTTATTTCCTAACTATCCTTTCTTGAAGTGACTCCTCTCATACCTTTTGCCTTCCTCAATGGGGATATGAACAAACCCATTTCTGGATGTCAATATGGCTGTTGTTTTGCAACGTGTCTTTGCTCCCAAAAATATTACCTATCTTTTTGCAACTGGGAAAGTAACCATGCATCCCACAGTTCAGAGAACTGAGGGTTATCTGGATGCCACCGTCTGCTCAGAGAGTCAGAGGAATGGATTTGCATCCTTGGTCAAATCCTCCTGAGTTCCTTGCCCTCTCTGCCACAGTTCAGCCAATGTAGTCAAAAGCTACTTGCTACCCACCTTCTTCCAGGATAGTGTGAAAATTATCTTTGCAACGTACTCTTACTGCCTTAGAAAACATCTGCTGTGTAAATGCAAAGCATCATCATTAAGATTCATTTAGACATGCTGTATGATTTTGGGCAAGCCACTTATGTTTGCTGGGTCTCAATTTAAAATTCTGTAAAATGGGAAGATGTCTTTTATGAAAACAGACAGCCACTGTGAGGCTTAACTAATTAGTATCTCCAAAACACTTTGAGAGCCTTAGATGAAAGGCATTTGGAAGATCATTATCACAGGGAACATTATTATTGACTGTTTATTGTGTCCTGCCACGCATGAGGCATGCTACAAAATGTAGAAGGAGCTACAGCCCTTGCAGGAGAGTGTAATAGGTATTATTATTATTATTGAACTTGAGTCTGTGATGAGTTCAGGCCAGGATAATACTAAGTATAAAGTACTCCCCTCAGAAAGCATAAATAACCTGTTGTCACAGGGCACCATTTTGTAAAACACCTCTTTCAAAGGGTTTGCCGATAACCTGGCACCCTGAAGGAGTTCATTTAACTTCCTGTCCATGAGCTTTTGAAGCCCAAAGTCTGTTCTGCTCACCTAGGCGCATCTAAAAAACAAGCTCATCAAGCTCTTTTTGTTGGCTCAAAGAGGCCTGATGCATCCTGTGCCAACTAGTGTTCTAGGGTGGAACCAATAGTCACACCTCATGGTGCCAGCCCAATAGAGAGAAAAAAAAATTGCCTATTGTGCCGACATGTCTAAAACCCTCCCTAGATGATTGTGTAAAAAGAAAACTTGAGAAACAGCTGGAGGTTTCTACAGTATGCAATTATTTCAAACCAACAGGCAAGATCACCAGACTCCTCCAGGAAGAGGCCCGGGTGGTGCAGATCCCACTGGTTCTTCTTATTCCTTCCCTAATGCAGTTAAAGCAAAGGAACTTGGCAAACCTTCAAAAGGATTGTAGGATCCTGAATAGCTGGTCTCTCTTCCTCCTCATTCTGTTACACTTTAGTAATATTTCTGTTTTAGGATAGGTGGTAAAGTAGAGAAGTTAAGAATCTATGGACTTGGGTTTGAGAAATACCCAAATTCAAATCCTGACTCTGCCCCTCAACAGTTGTGCACTTTGGGTGAATCACTTAAACCTCAGGTCCTCCAATTCCCCATCTGTAAATTGGAGATAATGGTAGTACCTACCTCAGAGGGTTGTTTTGAGAAATAAGTGAGATGATTCATGTCACTTAGCTCTGAGCACAGAGACGGCTCATATTAAGTGCTCAGTAAATGTTAGCTGTGGTTGTTATTGAAGTGACTCAATACTTTCTACTCTAAATTACACACACCCTTTCAGCCCCTTATTAAGCAAGTGCCATCCAAAGACGGTGCTTGGTGCCCTGATTTTTGCATTGTTTTGTTTGTCTCCACATGATCCGTGGCCATGATTCAGATGTGTGATTCTTCCCAGCATGTGCTGGCTTCACAGCTCACTTCCAGAACCCTTAAGGCGCTATGATCCATTCTAGAAGAAAACTCCCTAACTAACTTCACTTTCCCCAAATAGCACATTCAAAGGAAAACCATACACAGGGCAAGAACCTGGTCTACTTCTTCAGCATCATCAATTCTTCATTCACTTTTCTATCTTTCGCTTTTTCCTGCTTCTCACTCTATTCCCCAACACAAATGTTGCCATGGGTTCTGCACGGGAGGACTTTCTCCCTACATTGCTAGTATCATGCCAATCACACACATTTCTGTCCTACTTGCCCCTTATCAGCAAGAACACACCTGCCACCTCCAGTACACAGACCAGGTGGTTTTGTCCTAGAAACTTTTCAGCTGCTGTTGCAAGCAACTGATGGGGGAAAAAAAAAATGAGGTCAGAAAGCACATCAGGGAATTGAGGTTGGGTAGAAACCAGAAGGTGGGCCAGCCCCTTTCCTGGGTCTCAGAGGTTGTGTCCTGTAACAGAGCTGTGATATAGACAGTGGGGTTTTTGCTAAATTTGCAAGGGGATTAAAATCATCCCAGGCCCCTGAAAACAGCAGATAGGTGCCATCCGGGACAGCAAGTACCATATGTAGCAGGTGGAGGAAGACATAAAGGTAGGGGCTGAGGTTGAGAAGTCAAGAGACCCAGATGGTTCTCCAGCTTCACACACATTTACAAACATTTTTAATAACCACATGGCCCCACATTGGCACTGCCTCCAATCTCAGTGCACCTCTTTTCTAGTTTGTCTCCTCCCTTTTATTGCTTACTGTAGTGTTTAAGGATTTATGGTGAAGTGGGCTGTATTTGTGCCAGCATTCAACTGTTTGCTAGCGGTGAGGCCTTAGGCAAGTCACTTAACCTCTCTGATCCTCAGTTTCTAGATTTGTATAATGGAAATAATAAAGGCTTACATATATCATACAGCTATTGTGAGATTAAAATGAGATAATATATATAAAGAGCTTAGCACAAGTGCCTGGCATATAACAGAAGCTAATAAACGTTAGCAACAGTAAATAACAAAAGAGTAACAATAGAAGAGAAAGTTGGCTGGCACTGGAGTTCTTTGCACACACAAAGAAACATCCAGGGATCCCCATTTAAAAAAAAAAAAAAAAGGAACCAAAGATTATTGCAAAAGGAAAGGGAGTTCTCAAAAAGACAAAACTGTAGTGACGAGAAATAGATCAGTGGTTGCCAGGGGTTATGGATTGGGGGAGGATGTGACCAAAAAGGGGCAGAATGAGGTGATAGAACTGTTACATATCCTGACTGTGGTAGTAATTAAATGAAACTGTGTATGTGTTAAAATTCATAGAAATAAATGCCAAGAGAAAAAAGTCTATTTTACTGTATGACAACATTTTAGGAAAAGAAAGTAAGCTCTTGCACATTTCTTTTAGGCTCTGCCTAATTTTCACCCGACCCACTCTGATTTCCTTTCATTTCTATGTGTATTGGATCAATGCTATTTCTGAGGAAAACTTCACTATCATTTAAGTGATCAGGGTAATCCCTGCAGTGGGCTCCTCCCTGTCGTAGGCAGTCCTTCCATTACCTACTTCAGTTCTTTGTTTTTGTTTTTGTTTTATGAGTTAAAGGTGTCTGGCCAAGCAGTGGACAAACACAACAAACAGCTCATTCCCCACAGGACAGCCTAAGCTTTGAGGCAATGGGTGGGGCATAAGGATTTTCTTACTCAACCTCAATTATCTGCCATGTGCATTAGGGACATGTTACCTAAGGGATTGGCCAATATATATCTTTGTGTTGTTTCATTTCCTCTTAGGAAAAGTTGCCTTCCCACCTGTTCCTTCATACTATAAAAAGACTTAGGAGAGAAAAAAAGTGCCTATTTAGCCCTTGACTCTTGAGGAGCATCCTCATCTGGCCCAATGCAGATGCCATTACATCATTTTGGACTTAGCTGGGACCAGCTCAAGTATAGGTTGTGCAGCCCTAATTTGAAAATCTGACATCCAAAATGCTCCAAAATCCAACACTTTTTGAGTGCTGATGTGAGGCTCAAAGGAAGTGTTCATCAAAGTATTTTGAATTTCAAGGTTTAGATTTTTCAATTTGAGATGCTCAACTAATATGTATTCTGCAAATATTCCAAAATCCAAAAAAAAATCTGAAATCTGAAACTCCTCTGGTCCCAAGGGATACTCAACCTGGACAACTTTACTCAATTTCTTTTCCCTTTAAAAAAAAAGTATGCTTTAGAGACAGGGCCTCACTCTGTCACAGTGCAGTGCAGTGCAGCGCAGTGGCCCAATCATAGCTTGCTGCGGCCTCGCACTCCTGGGCTCAAGCAATCCTCCTGCCTCAGCTTCCTGAGTAGCTGCAGCTACAGGCACATACCACACCTGGCTCTCCCTTTCTTTCTCCTTCTGTTTATTCATGCTTGTACTTTAGACTAGCCTTTCACATGGTGAATTCTGGTAATGGGTGTGCCACAAAGTGCCAGTGTCAAACAAACCTGAGATTAAAACTAAACATTTTCCCTTTGCTGCAAAACTTTTTGCAAGTTTTAGCATGCTAATGAATTGTGAATTTCTAAGTGGGATCTTAATAAAGAAGCACTTCCCAAATTTCTATGGCATTGACACCCCCTGTCTTCTCCCTTTTATGGTATTAGCCTCTTAGTAATATTAATTGTCCGTGGAACAAAATTTGAGAAACGCTGTCTCAGACTTCACATGCTCAGTCCTAATGCAGAAGATATTTTTAGGAAACTGTTGGAAACTCACTATTGCCACCCTCTGCAGTATTTTAGTTCCTACCAGTTTTCAGCTCTAGGCACTATGGTAACGTACACAGCAAAGCAAAGATTCTCACCTCCTCAGTGCAAAAACCAATCACGACTAATTGGTAAACCAACCAGTCAGTACACATGTATACAAACATACATATACATATTGACATATCTATATATATAAATTAGGGATATTGATATTGATTTTAAGGTATTCATTATAAGACATATTGTCTATTTAGTTATAGTTCTTAGAGGGAAAGAGAAACACTACTATGTTACATGCTCACTGTAGGATGCATCCAATTTTAGAAATGTTAAGATGTGAAAAAAGAAGTGTCTTACCAAAGAGTACATATTGTCTTATTCCACTTATATAAAATTGTAGAAAAGACAAAACCATAAACCATAGTGATTTTTTGGATAATGAAAATGTTGTATGCAATGGTATATAGTTTTACCAAAACATCGAAGTAGACACTTAAACTGGGTACATGTTTGCGTATAAATTATAACCCAATAAACTTGGTTAAGACAAAGAATTCTTAGACTCAAGAAATGATGGTTTATGAAAATATCAGGTGGCAAGGCAATTCAGTTTGAACAAAATGAAGCTTGATTGATGAAACTTCCTAGGAAAACAAAAAGACATTTTTAAAAGTCAGGAAGTATATGGTCAAGGGACGAAAAGGCAGGGTCTGTTCTGGGCATGTGGACCTAGAAAAGGCAGGATAGGGCAGGGATACTTGAATGAGAATGGAAGCTGAAAGAGAAGGGAAAGAAATAGATAGAGGAGAGGCAGAATGACTAGATACTTGCCTTCCTATCAGGGTGACTAGATACCACCAGGAAGATGCATGTCAAGCATTCTCTGTAATAAAGTCTTCCAGCAGCCCTCATGCCAGACTCGTTGCCTGCCATCATGAGGACTATCAGCTGTATCTACAGCAACTTCATGGATGCAGTGCAGCCAAACAAGAAGTTACTTCTACTCCAAGCAGGTGACTGAGCTTACTGGGTAACTGAGGAGCAGTCTCCATGTTCCTGGCAGACAAAGCCATTCTTTTCCATTGAAATGTCAGGTTACCTGAAACCCCTAGCACACATGAACACCAGCAAGATCATCCAAAGCAAGTGATAGAACATGGGCGAGGAAAGATAATTCTGTTCATCGTGAGCTGCTTCCTGCAACTGAGGCCTGTGCCAGTCCCCAGGGTCACACTCTTCCAGATCCCCAGCTCAGAAGCCAGAGCATTCGATAAACTGTTCCTAAGTGCCTGCTATGTACCAGGCTCTGTCTTGAAAGCTCACACCAGGGACACTCATGAGCTCAGACTCCAGGACTCAAATAGTGGCTGAGTGCATCTCAGATCTCTGTCATTTCTTCAATCTTTTTTCCAAGCACAAACAAAACAGGCAACTCATCTTATCTCTGAATACTGTGCTCAGAGCACCCAGCTCACAGCTTCACCCACATTAGGAATTTTTTTTTTAATGAAAGAGTAAATAAATAAACACAATCATGCCTGTAGTAGACCTCATGGGATCATGAAAGAACTCCTCATTATGCAGAAATGAACCGTTTATGAATTGAGCCATTACAGAGCTATTTGAGAAACAAGTAGCACACTTTATTAGGCATAAAGTCATGTGGTGGCTGAAACATCCTTGCTGTGAATCACCTTATTGAATACCTTTTTGGGTGATGAACATCATTCTCAGGAGAATACAGTGGGCCAGCTTCAAGATCTCTTAGCTCATGAGTCGCTAACCCTAAGAAGATAGCAATGCCACTCTGCATATGTCTAAACTCTTCCATCATACACCACAAATTTCATGTGCTCTTTGATCTTGAGAGAAACGTTTCATCTTAATTGACACTTAGTCATAGGGATACCAGTGACAGAAAGGAAGAGGCTCTGAAAGAATTTGCCCCTGAGTTTATGAGTTGAACTGACCTGGCCTCCAATATGAAGGGAAGACAGTGTTTCCTGTAGAAACATGGCCACTGTATTCGTGCTGCCAAAGCCCTCATTTTATCAGTTTTTTCAACAATTATATTTTTTATTGTGGTAAAATACACATAGCATAAAATCTACCATGTTAGCCTTTGCTAAATGTTCAGTTCAGCAGCATTAAGTACATCGATCTTGTTATGCAAGCGTCACCACTATCCATGTCCAGAATTTTGTCATCACCCCCATACTGAAACTCTGTATCCATTGAACAGTAACTTCCCATTCTCTCCTCTCCCCAGCCTCTGGTACATATGTGTGTGTGTGGGTGTGTGTGTATATAATGTGTGTGTGTGGGTGTATATATATGTATGTGTATATATATGTGCGTATATATATAATGGGAAGTTTCAGTATGGGGGTGATGGCAAAGTTCTGGAGATGGATAGCAGTGACGCTTGCATAACAAGATCAAGGTGCTTAATGCTGCTGAACTGAACACTCAGCAAAGGCTAACATGGTAGATTTTATGCTATGTGTATTTTACCACAATAAAAAATATAATTGTTGAAAAAACTGATAATATTAGGTAAAAATATGATATATTTAAAATTATTTCTGAATCATAGGAATAGGTATTTTAGTATTATTTTTAAAATATGTATTCCAATTTTCTGCTGCTTCTGACCTTAGACATCTGATGATACAAGCAAACAAGATAATGTTTACAAGATAATGCTTCTCATAAGTAATGGCTGTGTGCTTCTGGGCAAGTTACTTAGTGACTCTGAACGTTGTCACTATGAAATAGAAATAGTAAGGCTCACCTCATATGGTTATTGGGAGGATTTAATGAGATGATGCCTACAAAGTGCTTAGCACAGGGCTTGGCACCAAATAAGCTCCCAGTATGGTTAACTATCTGCTTGTACTCCTACAGGTAGGTTTCTCTTTTCACATGCTGTCATGCCTACCACAGGTGGACTGCTGTTTCCCTGTGCTATAGACATGGGGATAATAAAAATCATGGCATCACTTGGAGGATATATCAAGATAATTCTTATAAAGCTCGTAGCACAGGACCTGACTCATAGTAAGCTCAGTGGCAATCAATGTCAGACATTGTTGTTATTAATATTTCCCAGGTCTCACTTGTTCAACAGACACATATAAGATGCCTTTGATGGGTAAAATCCCTTTGCTTGGGCTCCAAAAGTGAGAGAGACAGGATCCATGTCCTCAAATAACTTGTGATCTTTTATGTAAACCACATACCACTTAAACTTTGTTTTAAAGTTTATTTTAAGAGTTATTAACTGCATCCTACTTATTATGCATGATGCAGTTAATCTTAAAATAAAGGTGTTCACATGTGTTACAAGAGCACAGATGAAGAACTGGCCAACTCTACAAACAGAGTATATGTATGGAGGACTTACTGTGTGTCATTCACTGGGCTCTACCTACAGAATCTCATTTAACTCCACACACAACCCACTGAGAATGGTGCTACTGGTATCTCCACTTTATACAAGAGGTTTGTGTTCTGTAAGTGTAAATATTAATAAAACAAAATAGGAAAATATGATTACACATCAAAATTTATCATCCCTCTAGTTGTGGGAATGTTTAGGGAAGATTTTGAGGTTGTACTTTTAAAAAATAGGCATCAACAGAAATCCATGACACTGAGGATTGCAAACCTCAGAATGCATTGCGGGCACATAAGTTGGGTGGTGAGTCCCGGCCTCATGGCCCCAACACCACTGTCTTTGGAAAATGTGCCCCTCAGGTAGCACTTGCATGCACAGCATAGAGGGACCAAGAGTAGACGTGAGAGAATGTGGATCATTCACTGTCACCCTTTCCTGAAAGGCTATTAGGAAAATATTAGCCTGGAAGCAGGAGAAATAAGGCAAATAATGCCAGAGTATCTGAAGCAGACCACCAAGCTGAGCACATCAGACAAACTGCCAGTGTTAGAGAAGGTAGGAATGAAACTGTCCAGCTACTTGGGAAACTCGCCATGTGGCTGACGGCAACCCATCCTCAGGTACCAGTGTAGCCTCTGTTCCTCCGGAAGTCAGCCCTCTGTCCCAAACCCAGGTTGGTCTTAGGTTCCTCCTCAGGTTCCCAGAGCCTCCAGTGCTACCCTCCAGCCTCCACAGCATGTATCAGACTGTACAATGCTGTCTGTTCACGTGTCTTTTCTACTAGACTATAAGCTCTATGGGTAAGGAGGTTTCTTGTCCTCCTTTGTACCTAACACAGGGCCTGAAATGCAATCAGCATTTACTAAATACTTAATTATTGAATGCATAATATTTGCCATATTGCAAGAAACTGCAGTTAGATTAGCCAGCCTCATGGCTGAGCTCCTGGTATCTTCCCTTGAGGCTAAACGAAAGGAGACATATCAGCCATTTTGTCCCCAGGATCTCTTCCAGCCCCTGCCTTGTTGATGAGGGTGTTGCTTGACTTGAGGCCAGGTGTGTTAGGAATGACACGTAGGTGCTTGCAGGGGATTCAGAGGTAATTGGGAGGTGAAAAAAGAAGTCAAACCAGAATGCAGCCGGATACCAAGGAGAACACCAACTGACTGGCATGCCAAAGCCTTCTGAGCAGGTTGCCCTGGTTTTTGCAGAATTAAGAATGATATCGCCGTACACATTAAAGTATTTTAATTGGTTGCCAAGGCGATACAGCAGAATCACGGGGCACAGAGCAGGAATAGAACTCTGCAGGGCTGTGTTCGGGAAAGGTGTTCGTCTGTGATATTAACGAGCTGCCTGGATATGAGAAAGGCAGAGTGGCAGTAAATCTTATCTGGGACTTTTGCTTAATAAACAGGAATGGCCGAGAAATGGAGGGGCAGAAGAGAAAACTTCCCTTCCCAACTCTCTGGAGAAGCAGGCGAGGTAATCTTCTGGATTCCAAATTTCTCCTCAGAGTCGTGAATTCCCACAGATGAGAGAAAGCCGAGTAGATTGGCTTGATGCGTAAGGGAAGGAGGAATAGAGGGAGAGAACAATGGAAGAAGACCGCAGTGTTCTCTTCCTATTGAGAGGTGATTAAAAAGGATCCAGGATGCAGGAGGCTGCATTTTAACAAGGGAAAAAGAAACATTTACTATCTCCCTCTTTTACTTCTCTTTGTATTAGAAAAAATAATAATAATTTGCAGTTAAACATATTTCCTTTTATTGTTTTGTTGTTGTTTTCTGCAGCTTTTTAAACACTAGGATTTTTTTCACAACATAAAGTTTTGTAGCTGAGATATTCCTGGGATTCCTACCTTCCCATTCCAGTTGCTATCCCAAAGCCTGGAGAATTAAGTCAGTGTAACCAAGTGGAATGATTGTTCTCACAGATTGGGCATGGAGGGAGGGAGCAGGAAAGAAAGGAGTCAAAGAAGAGGTGGATATAGTTGCCAATCATCACTTTAATAACTACTACCATCATGTAACTCACACCATGTGGCAGGAACTGAGCCAAAGAAACATGTCTTCTTTAATCCTCTCAACTGTCCTTGGAGGTCTGTGGTATTTTCCCACTTTACAGATGAGGAAACACTTAGGAAGTGCAGAGTCAGAATTTGAACCAGGTCTGCCTGAATCCAAGGGCTGGGTTCTAACCAAGGTGACCAAGACTGCTGTGGTGTTCCCTTTTGCAACCTCATAGAGCCCTGCGCTAGCTGCCATTGCTGGTTGAATCCTTTGGCACCAACGTTACCATTCTAACGTTGTTGCTAAGCTTCTGGAGCATGATTTAATCCACAGCCAATCTAACTCCATGTTAATTATATGCTGTGTCTTCGCTGGGTACTTCTTGGTCAGAAATTTAAGAACGTAAGTAGTCAAAATCAGTGTCGGTACATAGAGAGGGAAACAGGAGAAGGGGAAATTCAGTGAGAGAAAAGAGGGAGCTAGAGAAGAAAAAGAAGGCAGAAAAGGTATACATGTGATCTGGACAGTAGAAATAAAAACCAGAGAAGAAGGAGTATAAAAGGGAGGGAAGCCAATCAGAAATCAAATGTGCGAGGGAGGGATATTTGGGAGAGATATTTTATCTCGAATATGACAAGCTCTGGTCCAGAACTGGACTGCTTTTCCTGAAATGTAAACAGATTCAGGACAAAATATATTTCATTCTAACAGAAACCCATTATGTGCACAAGCAAAATGGTTCATTGTAGGTGAGGAAAAATAGAGCCTGAAATTCAGGAAACTCAGCTTCCAATCCTGTCTTAGCTGAAAACCAACCACGTGACATGAAATGTATCTGAGTGCTTAATAAATCTTAGCCTTACTGCGGTTATGAAAAAAGTTTCAAGTTCTCTGAGTCTCAATATTCCAGCAACCCAAATTTAAAACTTTCTCTTTTCATGTTTTATAGAGTATGCAGAAGATACAGAAATATTTTCATTTATGTTTTTAAGAAAAAATTATAAACTTAAAAGTTTTCAGAAAGATAGCTAATATTTTTGAACGCTTACCATCTTCAAGAGCCTGTGCTAAATCCTTTACCCGCAAAAGCTTATTTAATCCACAGAGCAACACTTGTTTACAGATAAGAGGCTCAGGAGTACTCTGGGCAAGCTACCCATGTAGACTGACTCTAAGCCCACATTCTTGACTGTCACTTCTGCTGGCTCATCTTGCAGCACAGTAGCTCTGCTTCCCTCATGCAAAGAGTATGCATAGCACATATCTTTTTTGTTTATTAACATGGCATTAGTAAATTTCTCCCAAGTCATGTTACCAGTTTAAATCTTGGTTCTCCAAAACTGCATAGTACCAGCCACATATGTAGGGACCGAGCAAGTCTTCTAATTCCTTTTCATTCTAAAATCTCACATCTGCAAGACATCTTGAAGGTCCTCCAAACCACTCCCTCCTATGCTCCAGTCCTCTCCCTGACTTCCTATTGAGAGGCGCACACACCCAGTCCATTTGAATCACCAGTTTGGGGAAGTTTTCTGTGTCTGAGCACATACTATTTCCTCCACCTCTGAAAAGCAGTATTAGAAAAGTCTCCCTGAAAATAAGTCACATGAAACACATCTGCCCAGTCTTCCTTGGGCATCTGCCACTCTTTGAAGGCAACTCAGGAGGGTTGCATCTTATTTTAACACCTTATTTTCAATCATATTTTCTCCAGGCTGGACTACTTCACTTAGTTCTCCTATTGAACTGATTTTAAGTATTCCTAACCCTGGGGACAAGATAGAGGACTAGTTAAGAACAGGGGCTCTGAAGTTATAATAGCTAATTTCAAATCTCAGTTCTACCTTTTGATAGCTGTATGACTTTAGATAAGTCAACCTCCCTGAGCCCCAATCTCTTAATCAAGAATGGGAGTAGTGTGTAACCTACTGCCTAGATTGGTTCTGAGATTAACAAATACACTTGAGGACTGGCCCATAAATGCACTTAGTACATGTTAATTATTTTTGTTATTGTTTAATATTATTATTGCCACTGTCTCCGCATAAGTATCCATCTTATTCCACTGAAGGTCCCTGGTCCAGGGTTCAGTTGCTCTCTTTTTAAACCACCTGCAAATAAGCATAATGGGCTTTTGTTGCCTAAAACATCTCTAAAGTATCCACATGCTGGGGTTTCAGGTCATACCAGGAGGAAATGCCACAATCCTAGAGAATCTTTCTTGGGATTCCTTCTCATAAAGAGCCTCTAGCCATAACAAACCTTGCTAAAACAGTATCTTAATAGTAGTGCTACTTTTAAGAGCACTATGGAAAAAAACAACTTTTCTTCCTCTAAGTTCTGCAGTGCACATCTCACATTTTGTGGGGCATAGTAAACTACCGGTATAACACAACTCAGTGAAAGGAAGAAATTCTACATTTCAATAATAATAACCACTAATATTCACTCACTACACCAATGTATATTGAGTGCTCACTATGTGTCAGATACTAAACTAAGCTCTAGGATATAACCATGAACAAGACAGACATGTTATACATTTTTTATTGGGATAAATAAAAAGAACAAAAAGTTTATGATCTTAGCTGGGTTCCCCTCAGAAGCTGACCCTGAAATGAGTATTTAATACTTATAGATTATTTGGGAGGTATAAGGACATTGGCAGGGGAGTGGTGACATCATGTAGGGAAGAGAGGGTGACCAAGAAAGCTGTTATAAGGCCAGCTACCGCAGTAGGCAATAAAGCTTAATCTTTTGAGAAAACTCTGGGAACAGTATAAAACCCAGACTTCAGAACTATGCTGGCCAAGAGATGAGAGATCTGGGGTATTTATACCCTCATACCTGTCAGTCATTGGTTAAGAGCTGCCCACAAAGGCAAAGTACATTCTAGAAGCTCAATAGAAGGCATTCAACAAAATCATAGGTGCCAGCTATTGGAAGTGAAGCTGAATGGCATAGAAATGGTAAAGGCTCTGAAGAAATATAGGCAGAACACCAACTCTCTCTCTCTCTCTCTCTCTCTCTCACACACACACACACACACACACACACACACACAATAATAAAAATAATTGCAAATTGCAATGTGTCTGTTATATAAACTAAATATAGACAAGGGTATGAAATGGAGGATAAAAGGAAAGATATTTGATTAAGGTGGTCAAAAAAGACCTCTCTAAGGGAGCCATTTATGCTGATACCTGAAGGATGAGAGGAAGGCAGGGAAGTGGGTTCCAGTGAGGGAGAACATCCTGACCGTGTTCTCAGAGAGCAGAGAGGACTTGGCAAGTTCCGAGTTCTGGAAGCTGAGAGAAAACCCACATGCCTGAGGGGTGATAAGCACTGAGGCGAGTGGCATGAGATAAGCTGCACGGGAAGATGCAGAGGGACCAAGAAGCCATGGTAATTGTGTTAGGCCATTTTTGCATTGCTATAAATACCTGAGGCTGGATAATTTATTTACTTTTTTAACTTTTATTTTAGGTTCAGGGGTACATGTGAAGGTTTGTTATACAGGTAAACACGTGTCACAGGGGTTTGTTGTACAGGTTATTTCATCACCCAGGAATTAAACCTAGTACCCAATAGTTACTTTTTCTGCTCCTCTCCCTCCTCATATCCTCCACCCTCAAGTAGACCCCAGTGTCTGTTGTTCCCTTCTTTGTGTCCATGTGTTCTCATCATTTAGCTCCCACTTACAAGTGAGAACATGCCAGAGAGGAGACCTCAGGAAGATTACAATCATGGCAGAAGGCAAAGTAGGAACAGGCATGTCACATAGTGAAAGCAGGAGCAAGGAGCGAGAGAGAGAGAGGGGGAGAGGGAGAAAGAGGAGAGGAGAGGAGAGGGTCGGGAGGTGCCACACACTTTTAAATGACCAGAGGTGGGGGGAGGTGCCACATACTTTTAAATGACTGGATCTCATGAAGAGAGCACCAAGGGGATGGTGCTAAACCTAATTCATAAAAAATCCACCCCCATGATCCAATCACCTCCCACTAGATCCTACCTCCAGTACTAGTGATTATGATTCACCATGAGATGTGGGCGGGGACAAATATACAAACTATATCAGTAATGAAGGGGGTTGGGTACTAGATGTAATGAGAAAGATTAAAGCAGGGAATAACCTGACCTGACTTTCAGTTCAAAATATCAGTTGGGGAACAAAATCATGTCCTTTGCAGCAACATAGATGCAGCTGGAGGTCATCGTCCTAAATGAATTAACCCAGAAACAGAAAACCAAATACTGCATGTTCTCACCTGTAAGTGGGAGCTAAACATTGGGTACTCATGGTCATAAAGATGGCAGCCATAGACACTGGGGACTACCAGGTGGGGAAGGAAAAGAGGGGGATAAGGATTGAAAAACTATCTCTTGGGTACTATGCTCAGTACCTGGGTGACAGGATCATTTGTGCCCTAAACCTCAGCATCCCATAATACACTCAGGTAATAAACCTGCACATGGACAGAAACCTAAAATAAAAGTTGAAGAGAAAAAGGAAGATCAGGGTATTAGAAAGGTGGGAAGAATATAAAATGAGCTTCCAGTACCAAAATTTGTCAGAGAAGTAGAGCAAAATTTTCCCTCTCTCCCTGTCTTTCTCCTGTTGGAAGGGCGTTAAGGACTCAGGTACCTGACCATGCAGAGCTATGTTTTATCTACCACAGATGAACACAGCATATATGGTCAGCCATACATGTCTATAATTCAATGTCACATAAAATGTTACTTTGTGCGATCATATCATATAGTCCAAAAGAAGAGAATTGGAAAGAAGAGCAGGGTAAGTTTAGTTATGGGGAGATCAAGGAAGCTGTAGTCTGATAAAAAGGCCATTCAAACTTTATAACTTGGAATGAAGTTTATGTTCGGGAGACATGATAGGGAGGAAATTGAGGCCAGATTCCAAAAGGATAAGTTAAGATAAAGGAGAGTGGAAGCACCTGCGGAATAGACCAGAACTTCCCAAACTTTAATAAATTAGCTGAGGACCCTGTAAAAATGTACATTCTAATTCAGCAGATCTGGGAATCTGAATTTTTCATAAGTTCTCAGGTAATGCCTTTGCTGCTGGTCCTTGAACCACATCCAGAGTAGCAAGGGTATAAACGTCATAGAGAAAGCTGGAAGAAGAGTCACTAAATAGCAGTTCAAAATATAACAGGATTGGTAGAAAGCATTCTTTTGCTTTTTTTATTTTTTTTTTTATTTTTGAGACAGAGTAAGACTGTCACCCAGGCCTGAGTGCAGTGGCCCAATCTCAACTCGCTGCAACTTCCACCTCCCAGGTTCAAGCAATTCTCCTGCCTCAGGCCTCCGAGTAGCTGGGATTACAGGTGTGTGCCACCACACCCAGCTAATTTTTGTATTTTTAGTAGAGACAGGATTTCACCATGTTGGCCAGGCTGGTCTCAAACTCCTGACCTCAAGTGATCCACCCACCTCAGCCTCCCAAAGTGCTGGAATTACAGTTGTTAGCCACTGCACCTGGCCATCTTTTGCTTTTGTGTCTAAGCATGTTTCTAGGTAGAGGGGAAGGAGCAAAGGAGTTAAGATACAGAAATTATAGATGTATACTACTATTAAATGAAAGGGAAAGAAGTGATGGGAATAATCCATAAAAAATTTGTCGAAAGGGAAGGATCAAGACCACAGATCTAGAGGTTACTTCTGTAAAGAAAGAAGGATTGTGAAGGGGGAAGGAGGGAAGAAAGAAAGAAGTTACCTAGGTAATTTGGGAGTTAAAGACAAGGAAATGTGACAGAGCTTACTTCAGATGGCTTCAGTATATCTGCTCTCAAACAAAAGATTGGGTTATTCCTGCTCCAGATCTTACTGGAGAAGAAGGTTGTGCTAGAATTGGTATAATCTGTAGCAACTCATGTCTCCTCTTCATAACTATCAGGCAGCAAAGATAGAAGTTTTGTTGTATGAGTTAATCGAATGAAATTAGTTGATTAAGAAAGCTTTGGCTGTCTTTTCCTTTGAGACAGCCAATTCTTTTATATAACAGCTGTTTCATAAAAGTCCTTTACAGAGCAACATGATATACCAAACCAAACTAATTTTAGAAACAATCATATTGTAAAATGTATTCCCTAAATACCAAAGTTGTTACTTTCAACAGATATTGCATTGATCTTGAATTACAAAATATTGTTAATATCTAAAAACAAGCAAACAAAAAAACCCTACTTTGGCTCCTGTGTGGGAAATGAATTTCTGCAAACAATAATGACGGTAGAAGACCAATTCTGGTCTTCTGGGTGGGTGGCCTGGACTAACATAGTAGCCATAATGCAGAGAAGTGGATGAATTGAAGAGTAAATTGAAAGTGGAAGAGTGAATTTGCAGTAGAACTTGCTGCAAATTGAACATGCACATTGGACCGTTTATCTGTCGCTAACCTTACTGAAAACCCAGTATGCTAAGCACTTCTGTTTAACTATCGCAGCCCCTGTGTGAGGTGGGTACTATTATCTCTATTTCCATTTTACAGGTAAGGATACTGAGGCTCAGAAAGATTAACCTGCTCAAAGTCATACAGAGAGCAAGAGACAAATCTGGATTTGGGCAAAGCTGATGCTCTGAAGGTGCTATACCGTAACATTAAAAAAACTTGGGGTGGGGGTCTGTCTAATGTCACCTTCTCTGAATGAGCACCTCACTGTTCACTTCAACAATGTTCACCTGCACGATGTTTTCAGGCAGGGAAACATCACAGGCATTAAAACCAAAAGACCAACTGGGCGCAGTGGCTCATGCCTGTAATCCCAATACTTTCAGAGGCCGAGGTGGGCAGATCATTTTAGGTCAGGAGTTCAAGACCAGCCTGGCCAACATGGTGAAACCCCATCTGTACTAAAAATTCAAAAATTAGCCAGGCGTGGTGGCGCATGCCTGTAATCCCAGCTACTTGGGAGGCTGAGGCAGGAGAATCGCTTGAATCCAGAAGGCGGAGGTTTCAGTGAGCCAAGATCATCCCACTGCACTCCAACCTAGGCAACAAGAGCAAAACTCCGTCTCAAAAAAAACAAAACAAAACACAACAACAAAACAAAACCTGTGTTTGAATCCAGGTCTTTCACATGCTCAATGTCACTAGAACTCTTGGAGCCTCAGTTTCCTCCTCTGTAAAACTATAACACCTACTTCAGATGGTTGTTCTCAAGACTAGATGGAACCCTGTAAGGCTGAATCATTAGTTGTTGCAGAGTCAGCTCAGACCACCTCCCTAAATGGCTCTAGCTGGGAGCAGAATTGAGGTGCAGTCAGGTCAACATTCTTAGGAGTTGGTTCAGGGGACTCAGCTCTAAGCACTCAGGGACAGGTTTTCATCCCAAGGGAATGCATTCAAGCAAATTCTCATGACTCTACCTGAGGCCTAATCTGGATTGGGTATTACATCAAAGGCACTCCTAAACCAAGTTTATCACGTGTTTTCTTTTAAAATGCCACCGTATAAGGAATCATAAAACATAGGTGCTGAGAGCTTTAAAGGGCCATAAAACACATCTGGTCCAATGTCTTCTTATACAAATGTGCAGCTTAGGCCTAACGAGAAAAATGGAACTTTCCAAGGTCACCCAGTTTGCAAGGAACACACAAAAGGACCAAACTCCAGGTTTCCTGACTCTTGGTCCATGCATTTCATATTTCACCAAACTGCCTTGCTTCTTGCCCGGGTCGTTGTAATCGGTTAGTTTGCTGGGCTTGGGTCAGAAGCCTCCAAACCAGGCTGCAACATAAAGAATTCCATTAGAAACACAAACACATCCAAGATCATGTGTAATGTTTTACAATGTGGCCTGTTTAGGGCACTTTCAGACCTCTGGCACTCAACTGCAATTTGATCTGAAAAGCAAATAAGCATTTACGTGGTCTCACAGTTTATGGCAATTTTGAGCCTCAAAAAGCGGTTTCCAAAGACTCCAGGTAGAGAAGCAGGGAAAAGCTATCCAGAGAGACACAGAATAAAACTGAGACAGCAATGAAAACGTCTCCAAAAGGTAACATGAAAGGGATGAAAAAAGTGACCATGGAATTGGCAGCAAGTACCTCTAGCTTTGTGGATATTGTCATCTAAAGGCACTTTTTATGCAACCATTTGCCCAATCCCATCAATTATTTTGGTTTTGTTTTTTAACATTTTTAATTATCTCCAAAGAATAGAAAAGTGATTACCAGGTCAAAGGGATGAACATTTCTGAGACTCCTGATACGTAATATTAATTTGCTGTCATCTGTGTTTGCCAGAACTCTTTTAGTTGCAAAT
Organism: Chlorocebus sabaeus; assembly: GCF_047675955.1. Lineage (NCBI taxonomy): Eukaryota > Metazoa > Chordata > Mammalia > Primates > Cercopithecidae > Chlorocebus > Chlorocebus sabaeus. The sequence goes on along the minus strand of NC_132926.1, from coordinate 36,210,358 downwards.
GACAGAAACCACCTCAAACTAGCTCAAACAAAACTGGGTATTTGATAGCTCACAGGCTGGAAAATTTAGAGTGAGAGCCAGACTAAGAGCCTACAAGGACCCAGATAGCTCTGGCAGATCAGCCCGCTCTGCCTTAACTCCACTTCTTTATATGAATTGACCTCATTCTCTCCATTTACAAAGGACACTCTCCATGGCTTAGATCCCCCGGGCTTCTTAGTTGCAAACAATAAAATCTACAGGAAAAAAAATCAGCAGAGGCAAGATAATAAAAAGAATATTAGGTTGTTCACAGAACATCTGGGAGGGCTGAAGGACTGGTTTGAGGCCACCTTGCAGGAACAAAGCCCCAAATGACTAAGTGCTGACTTCCAGGTCTGCCTTGGTCCCCCTCCTATTTCTGTAGTTGGGGGTCAACCTGCTTTAGCCTCCACCAGCATCACACGGAGGTGGAGAGGAGTCTTCCCTGGTCCTCTCTTTCGGTCACTAATTCCCAAATCAAAGTTCAAATCAGGTACATCTAATTGACAAAACCTAGATCCCTGGCTGAAAGCAATGCTATGAAAGCTGGCATTTTCAGCTTTTCTGGGTACATATGTATTTATGTACGTATTTATTTATTTAATTATGTTTTGGAGACAGGGTCTCTTTCTGTCACCCAAGCTGAAGTGCCGTAGTGATCACTACTTGCTGCAGCCTCCAACTCCTGGGCTGAATCAAACCTCCTGCCTCAGCCTCCTGAGTAGCTGAGACTATAGGCATGTGCCACCATGCCTAGCTGTTCCAATTCTAAATTTTGAAGCAGGTTCTGCCACCTACCTAAACTTATAAGCTGGATGAGTTCCCAGACGCGGAAAAGGGATTCAGATGTGGGACATTCAAAAGAATCACAAATATTTACTACCAAAAAAAAAAAAAAAATTGCAACAGGTAGCTCAGACTTACATACTCCACCAGCTCAGAAAAGAAGGAAAGTCTCCACCAGCCCAGAAAAGAAGCTCTACTGGCCTAGAAAAGAAGGAAAGTTTCTTTCAATATCATCTAGTTCAATGCCTGGTCCTTAATCAACATATTTTGGACTTAAATGATCCAGAAGCTTCCCCAAAAAGGCCTGATTCTAAGTCCTAAGACTCCTCTGTATGTAATACTGACAAAACTAAGATGGAACTAAAGTGCTATGCCCCCTGGTTTCCTAGTGTCTGAAATATTTCTTCCCTGAACTTTTGTTTAAAAGGGGTAGGCTGACCTGCCTCACTTGTGTTTAACTCCTATGGCTGTCTAATTTCTTTTTGTAGTGGGTGGAAAAGGATTTAATATTTCTGAAAAATGGAAACCTGGCATTTTTACCCATGGAAGTCTACAGAGATAGAAAATGAGATTCTTACCTAGGAAGAATATTAACAGGATGTAAAATTGCTATTGGCACTTAAAGATACATTAGCAGGGTCAAAACTGGGATCAAAAAGAACCCAACAGGCAAGGCAGCTAGCAAATAGAAATCTCAGTTTCATTGAAAAACAGAGCAGGAAGTTAAAATGCAGTTTCCTCAAAGAGCTTTCACAGGTAGTGTGATATCTGATAGCAGCAAGTAGCTGATGGAAATTTTTTATACATATGCTGAAATAAGTTTTGCTAACACATACTCCTACAGTGAACACCACCCAGCCTTGACTCTTGCAAAGTTGCCCGTGGAGATAAAATAAAGAGGGCAAATTGATAACATTCTTGAAGACAGTGGGATTTTTCAGGAGCTGCTGCCTTCCTGCGTCCTTTTTTTTTTTTTTTTTTTTTGGCCTCATGTCAATTTGAAAGAGTTTGTAGTGGGGGAAAGTTCTGAGGGGTCATCTTTAGTTGTCACTTATGACAATCTCCTTATTTGGTAATAGAAATGAGAATGTGGTGACTAATTAGAATTTTCTTCCTTCTCAGGAAGGTGGTACATTCTTTAACATTTCTCTCCTCTGAGAACCACTGCTTCTTTCTGGCCTAAGGGGAGGGAGAGAGCTGAGGAGAGAGATAATATTTCAGATATGAATAAAGTGACTAACACTCATAGGATTCTTGGTACAGATAGGAAATGATTTCAGGATTCTTTGGGATGAAAGGACTCAAATGCCTAAAATACAGGACATAATCATGGTGAATAGTTGTTAAAAGGATTGATCTGAACAACAGAAGTCTGGGCAGCCACCTGGCCATGTTCTATAACCACAGTGGTGTTTTATCATTTTAACTGAAGTCATGAATAGAGGCCATCAATTCAGCAAGAAGGATAAGTTGATCAGGGGAGATGTGAGCCTGAGGTGTGCATTTTTATTAATACTGATCAGACTAACTTATCCAGGAAAATTATTTCCCTTGTGTCTATACAGTTTATCTGCTCTGTGTAGGAAGACCTTTTCAATTGTAATTTGCAAAATTCCTCTTCGAACTGGCTTAAGAAATAAAAAACGCAGGAGAGTTAGTTTCATGGGGATTTGGAGGGTAGACCTCAGACCCAGCAGGATCCATGGGCTCATGGTCATCTGGATTCTGTATCTTTCATCATTTCTCAGCTCTACCTACTGCTTTCTTCATTCCCAGGCAAGTTCTTTCCAGCAGCAATATACTGACAGCCAAAGCCTACATCATTCTTTAAGCTCTTAATCTTATGGGTGTTTTTCATGACAGCTTTGCCAAGGAGACTCCAATTTAGCTTACCTGGGGTTCTGCATGCATCTCAGAGCAACTGCTGTACAAAAGGTATAAGGAATACTCTGATTGATTGGACCTCGGTCATGTGACCACCCCTGAAGCCAGAGGTATGGGCAGAATCAGCCCTCCTGCACCACATGGCCGGAGCAAAATTACTAGGGAGTAAAGGAGAAACGGCTCACAAAAGGAAGAGATCCTGTGCGACAAATATCTCAGTAAGAACACATTTAAGTCCTAAGTGCCTTTTTAGGATTACAAACATTTTATACATGAGCGTTAAAACCAAAAAGAAACCAAAATTCAAAGTACTTCCCAATGCCTTATTAATTCTCTTAACCCTTTGACTTTTTATCCAACCTCTTCACTATTCAATAAATCAATCTCTCAAAATCCTGTCCACAGTTATTAGTGTTCTGCTCAAATGCTGCCTCTTTGGAAAATCTTCTCAGTTGGTCTCTGATTCTGTCCCCCTCTTCAGTTCCTGCAGCAGGACTTCCCTGGCACCTACCTCATCCTGCCCTTCTACATCTTATATATTCATGGTTTTGCCTTAGGCCATCCTTTCTCTCCCACCGCTCCACCAGATTAAAAGCTCAGAAAATACTTAAAGAGAGTAAGGGAACAAGAGAAGGAAGACATGAAGGAGCTGTCTGAGTCAAGACCCCCTTAGGACTTCATACCTCCTCCATTGTAACACCTATCTCCCTTTATTGGCATCTATTTCTTATCTGTTTCTCCTTCTGAATTCAGAGTTCCTTAAGGGCAATCACTCTATTATTCCACTGTTTTTTTTGTTTTTGTTTTTGTTTTTTTGAGATAGAGTCTCGCTCTGTCGCCCAGGCTGGAGTGCAGTGGCACAATCTCGGCTCACTGCAAGCTCCGCCTCCTGGGTTCACCCCATTATCCCGCCTCAGCCTCCCGACTAGCTGGGACTACAGGCACCCGCCACCACGTCCGGCTAATTTTTTGTATTTTTAGTAGAGACGGGGCTTCACCGTATTAGCCAGGACAGTCTCGATCTCCTGATCTCATAATCTGCCCACCTCAGCCTCCCAAAGTGCTGGGATTACAGGCATGAGCCATGGTGCCCGGCCTTATTCCACTTTTTTTTAATAGCTTGCACAAAATAAATACTGGATGGATGGATGAATGGATGGATGGATGGATGGATGGATGGATGGATGGATGGATAGATTAATAACTACATATTTAAAGAGTTAGTGGTAGTTTCTGACATAAACCTTCCTCTTGTCCAGCCAGGACTCTGGGAGGCCAAGGCCAAAGGATCACTTGGACCCAGGGTTCAAGATCAGCCTGGGCAATATAGTGAGACTCCATCTCATTTTATTTAAGCAATAACAACAACAAAACCTTCCTCTTGTCCCAATAAGTAAGAGTTCCAAAGAATGAAGGGATTAGGATTAGCTGAGTGAGGGATGAATAATTTTATACTGGAAGATATCAAAACCATATTGAAAACAGAACACAGTATGTTTAAACTATTGCACAAGAAAGTTTGTTTTAATAAAAAAAATTACTGTCCTGTCAGACCGATTAGACACCCAAATTCCTCCCATCATCATTTATAACTGGTTTCCAAGTCCCTTAGAGACAGAGACTGGAATTAAATGGTATCAGGTAACCTTCTGCAACGCTGACCCTCAGCCCCAGCTCTTTGATTTCTTGGAGTTTCCCTTAATAGTTTCATTTTTTTTCTTTCTCTTTCTTTCCTTCTTTATCTTTCTTTCCTTCTTTCTCTCTCTTTCTTTCTTTCTTTCTTTCTTTCTTTCTTTCTTTCTTTCTCTCTCTCTCTCTCTCTCTCTCTCTCTTCTTTTTTTTTTGACAGAGTCTTGCTCTATTGCCCAAGCTGGAGTGCAGTAGCACCATGTCAACTCACTGCAACTTCCACCTCCCGGGTTCAAGTGATTCTCCTGCTTCAGGCTTCCAAGTAGCTGGGACCACAGACACATGCCACCATGCCCAGCTAATTTTTGTATTTTTGGTAGAGACAGGGTTTCGCCATCTTGACCAGGCTGGTCTCAAACTCCTGACCTCAGATGACCCACCCATCTTGGCCTCTGAAAGTGTTGGGATTACGGGCATGAGCCACCACGCTCGGCTGGTTTTGGTTTTTTTATTGCTGCGTCACCATACTACCAGAAAGTCCATAAACTGCAGTTATAATTAAGTTACATTTATAGCAAAACTGAGAGGTGAGCAGGCTGTAGAGATTTGCCCTGTGTCCATTTTGACTGTGGATCCTTAAACTATCCACCACAGGGCTCCCTTTGGTGCTCACAAAGCGTGCTCCAGCAGAAAGTCATTTTCTCATACGTCCTGAGATTAATTAAATGAAGTGGCAAACCCATTTTGTAGGCTTTTGTTATTTCTGACAAGGCTGTTCAAAAAGCAAAAACTGGTAACTGTAGGCCAGGCGCAGCAGCCACCTGTGATCCCAGCACTTTGGGAGGCCGAGGCAGGTGGATTGCCTGAGCTCAGGAGTTCAAGACTAGCCTGCGCAACACAGTGAAAGCCCGTCTCTACTAAAATACAAAAAATTAGCCGGGCATGGCAACATGCACCTGTAATCCCAGCTACTCGGGAGGCTGAGGCAGGAGAATTGCTTGAACCCAGGAGGCAGAGGTTGCAACGAGCCGAGATTGCGCCACTGCACTCCAGCCTGGGTAACAGAGTGAGACTCTGTCTCAAAAAAAAATAAAAATAAAAAAATAACCTAGAACTGTATTTCAGTCACCCATTGCAATTTTTTTTTTTTTTTTTTTGGGTCAGAGTCTTGCTCTGTCGCCCAGGCTCGAGTGCAGTGGCACAATCTCGGCTCACTGCAACCTCCACCTCACAGGTTCACACCATTCTCCTGCCTCAGCCTCCTGAGTAGCTGGGACTATAGGCACCTGCCACCACGCCTGGCTAATTTTTTGTATTTTTAGTAGAGACAGGGTTTCACCATGTTAGCCAGGATGGTCTCGATCTCCTGACCTCATGATGTGCCCGCCTCGGCCTCCCAAAGTACTGGGATTACAGGTGTAAGCACCGTGCCCGGCCTACCCACTGCAATTTTTTGTTTTTTCTCCCAGAAATGGCACAGCCTATTTTGTCAATTGTTTACCCTCATGCAATGTCTGATTCTGTAGGTAGTGACTAAGTGAAGAGTCTTGTGAGTTCACTTGGTTATCTGGGCCTTTATTAGGCCCAGAATAATTGATAAGCTGTGTTACAAATCCTCCTAAATCTGTTCTGAGCCATCATCATTTTTTTGCCATCTAGAGCCATCATTGTTTTGGACTAGGGTGGGGCAATTTCCTGTTAAACTAAGAGGAAAAAAAAAGTTGAAGTTCAGTTACATTCATTTCAACGAACACTGCCTTTTGCACAGAGTATTAGAGTAGGCATTATAAGGTTTTGAAAGTGGAAAAGAACTGAGGTAATTGGTGTTTACACTCACTACTTGAAGCATCATTCATCCTTTCAACAAACATTTATTTATTAATACCAGCCACCGTATGCCAGCCAGCCAGATGACTAGGCCATTGGCTATCTAGTGCAGAAAAAGGTAGGCACTCTCATAGAATCTGCAGTCTCATCAGAGAGATGTTAAGAAGTAAAACACACAAATAAATATTTAAAGTGTGGTTGGTGATAAGAAGAAAAAAGGCTGAAAGCTCTGACCTATTTGAGGAAAGAGACTCCATTAAAATGAGAAGCATTTTTATCAGAAAAAGCTACTCCCTAAGGGAGTGAAGGATGAGTGTGAATGAGCCAGCCGAAGAGTTGGGCAAGAGTATTTGAGGCAAAGGGAACAGTAGCTTGTGCAGAAGCGGGAGGAGGGAGGTGGAGCTGTTAGAAGCCATGACCTCACTCCTGTGCAGAAGGGGTAGGGAGACACAGGAGAGGTGTGAGGGAGGCAGGGACCCATTAGGTTCTTTGGACAACAGGAAACCTCTAGGAAGATGAAACCAGGAGCTGGTCTGATCAATTTATATTTTCTAAAGATCATTCTGGTTGCCTCGGTGTGAAGGATTGGGTGAGGACAAAGTGGAAATGGGAAAACCTATCTGGAGAATGTGGCAAAGAGGTATGATGGTGGTAGCAGAGACAGAGTGAAATGACTAATTTGAGATAGATTTTGGAGACTCAATTTCCTCACTGATGTAGGTGAAATCAATAACACCTACATCCTGGGGTTGTGAGAATAAAGGGAGACAAACAATGAATATAATGAGTTTGTTACAATGCTTGACATGCTGTAAATACTCAATAAATGTTCGCTATTGTTGTCGTTTTTATTATTTTCAGGCCAATGGGAATCATTTGAATAAAAACTGACTTCTTTTCTGTTATTGAGAACTGTCAAGACAGGGGTTCTAGTTCACTAGAATTAAAATATGCATTCTTTATCCAGCACTGCACCAAATGCTGTGGGGGAAAACAAGAGAAAGATCTCTTTGTCCTTTAGAACAATCCAAATTTTGTGTGTGGCAAGAAAGAGATAATAAGAGGAATACTCAGGGAACAAATCGAAATAATTACTTTATAAGGCTGGGTGTGGTGGCTCATGCCTGTAATCCCATCACTTTGGGAGGCCAAGGCGGGTGGATCATCTGAGTCCAGCAGTTTGAGACCAGCCTGGGCAACATGTTGAAACCCTGTCTCTACAAAAAATACAAAAATTAGTTGGGCATGGTGATGCACTCCTGTAGTCCCAGCTACTAGGGAGGCTGAGGTGGGAGCATCACTTGAGCCCAGGAGTAGAGGCTGCAGTGAGCTAAGATCACACCACTACACTCCAACCTGGGTGACAGGATGAGACCCTGTCTCAAATTTTAAAAAAGAAAAAGAAATAATTACTTTATAAGTAGGGACCCAGAGACCCTTCAAAGGAATGAGAACTCTTTAGCTTTCATAATTTAGGTGAAAATCATCCTATTGAAACAATAATATTAGAATAGAAATCCTAGCATGAGTTGGATGTTGTATAAAGTTCCTGTTTGGGCAACTGCTTCAAAGCAATAGCTTTGTGTGAAGAAATGGCTGTAAATGCTTAAGTAAACTCTCTATCTAGCTATCAAGTGACTCCTCTAATTGGCCCATTTATGAATCCTGCCCTAGTCAGTCTCTGACCAGCACTGAAAGCATCCTGTTAACCCTAAGGTACCTTAAGAAAAAACAATCCCACCGACATGGTAAAAAGAAAGCAGTATTTATTCAGTACCTGCCATATGCCCGATCCCAGATTTCATGGAGGAGGAAAATGAGGCGTGTTGAGTTTCAGGTAAATCCCTGTGATTACAAAGATTAGAAATGTGAACCCAGGTCTGCCTAATGCTCGGTGCAGGTTCTTGACCACAGTGTAGGACTGCCTCTATCTTTTCTAGCCAATAATTAGAACACTCAGAAGCTGGAATTATGGTGAGTTATTTCTTTTTTTCTTTTCTTTTCTTTTTTTTCTGAGACAGAGTCTCACTCTGTCGCCCAGGCTGGAGTTGCAGTGATACAATCTCAGCTCACTGCAACCTCTACCTCCCAGGTTCAAGTAATCCTCCTGCCTCAGCCTCCTGAGTAGCTGGAACCACAGGTGTGCACCACCACACCCAGCTAATTTTTGTATTTTTAGTAGAGACAGGGTTTCACCATGTTGGCCAGGCTGGTCTTGAACTCCTGACCTCAAGTGATCTGCCCACCTTGGTCTCCCAAAGTGCTGGGATTACAGGCGTGACACCACGCCCAGCCCTATGGTGAGTTATTTCTCCAGAAAAGATCTCCTTAACTTTACTTTTAGGATATCCATGAATTCCTGACACTGTAAAAAAGTGTATGGATATTGCCTGTGTATAGTTTCCTGGGAGAAACTATAGCCTTCATCAGATTCTCCAGAGGATCCATGACACCCAAATGTTAAAAAGTTTGCCTAATCTATCAAAATGTACAATGTATGCACTTACTGATTTAATAATGTCACTGTGAAATACTAGTAGAGTGGCTAACAATGTTTATGCCCAGATGCTCAAACATTGCAGCATTGTTTATAGCAAAAAATATTGGAAACAACCCCAAATCTCATCAATAGGGACTTAATTAAATTAACAATGATATATCTCTACAGCAGAATATTATAGTCATTTTTTAAAATGAGTTAGCTCTAAATATTCTAGTAAAATATGTCCCAAAAGTACAGCTAAGTGAGGAAAGCAAATGGCAGAACCTATCTACATATTTTTGTTAACAATTATGTGTATATGCATTTGTGCATGTACGTGGGTTTATGTATGCATAGAAAAAAATCCAGAATGTTATTCTACAATAGAAATATGATGTGAGTCACATATGTAATTTTAAATTTTGGGTAGCCACATTGTAAAAAGTAAAAAGAAGGGTGAAATTAATTTTAATAACTCATTTAATCCAATATATCAACATATTATTTCAACATGTAATCAATACAAAAACTATTAATGAGATATTTTACATATTTTTATAGTAAGTCTTCAAACTCCAGTGTGTATTTTTCAGTTACAGCACATTGCAATTCTGACTAGTCACATTTTAAATGCTCAATAGCCACTTAGAACTAGAGACTACCATATTGGACAGTGTGATCTAGAAGTATATGCCTCAAACTATGGACACAGGTTGTCTTCACTAGGAAGTGGAATTAAAAGAGAAAGGAAATAATATATGCATATTTTCTTTATACATTCTATAGTATCTAGTTCTCTATATAGAGAACATATAATTCTTTTTTACTTTTTAATTATATATATATATATTTTTTTTTTTTTTTAAAGAACTCTTAAGAACAACTTGTAAGTATCTGAATTTGCTTCTCAGGTCCTACCAGATAATTCACCCAGGCTAGGACTTACTGGCTATCAGGGACGCATGGCCAAGGGTATGCAAATATTTACATGCTGTTGCCAAACAGACAAACCGAGCCAACAAGTGTTTATTAAAAGTTTACCGTGTGAGCTGCACCCTATAGAGGCTATGAAAGGGAGTGAAGCACAATTCCTGCACTTGAGTTTAGAATTTTACTGGAAGAAAAGACTTATTTATGAAACATTTAGAGGAAAAAACTCTCAAGTCTAAATATCATCACCAAATAGACAGTGTACAGTTGATAGTGCAATCAGAATTAAAAAGAAGGGGAGTTGGTGGGAAGTAAGAAAGGTGAGGAGGAAAGGAGACAACAAAAGATGTTCGCTATCAGCATATTGGAGCAGGCAGACCCCAGATATCCCTGCATCACTGAGTGGTGATGGAAAAGAGGCAGAGGGCAGATTCCAACAGCCCTTGATTCTTTGCCTGGTTTATGTAACAGCTACAGACATTAGAGGGCAAAACATATTAGAGGAAAAAGAGATCCAGCCGTGCGTGGTTGTACACGCTTGTGATCCCAGCTACTTAGGAGATGAGGCTGGAGGATTGCTTGAGCCCAGGAGTTCAAGACTGCAGTGAACTGTAATTGTACCACTGCACTCCTGCCTAGGTGACAGAGCGAGACATTATTTCTAAAAAAATAAAATAAAATAAAGTGTACAAACAAATAAATCATTATTTTTAAAAAGGGGGATCCAAGCCATGAGTTGGCAAAGAATACCAGATAAATTGCAATGAGGGTGATCAATATACACTGTAGTGCCAGCATGTGGTTCCTTGGCCTGCTGGTGACCTTGTTCATGAGGTAGCCTTGAACATGAGTACGTTTTCCCTGGGTTGTACATTATTCCCTCCCCACTCCCTTAATCTGAAAATTCTCTACATTCTCAAGAAAGAAGAGATTCGAGTGCAAAATAAACCTACTCATATTGCCTAATAATGATGATGGCTAACTGTGCCCAAGCCCTTACTCATGTTAGCTTTACATGTATTAACTCATTTAATCTTCACAGATGTACCATTATTGTTCCGTTTTGTTTTATTTTTTTCAATCTTTTTTGGAGAACAGGTGATTTTGGTTACTTGGATAAGTTCTTTAGTGGTGATTCCTGAGATTTTGGTACGCCCATCACCCAAGCAGTGTATACTGTACCCAATTTGTAGTCTTTTATCCTTCACCTCCCCCTGCGACCCTTCCCCCAGAGTCCCCAAAGACCATTATATCATTCTTATGTCTTTGCATCCTCATAGTTTAGCTCCCACTTATAAGTGAGAACATACAATATTTGGTTTTCCATTCCTGAGTTACTTCACTTAGAATCAGGGTCTCCAACTCCATCCAGTTGCTGAGAATTCCATTTTTCATCCCTTTTTATGGATGAGTAGTATTCCATGGTACATATATACCACATTTTCTTTATCCAGTCATTGGTTGATGGGCATTTAGGGTGGTTCTATATTTTTACAATTGCAAATTGTGCTGCTATAAACATGCATGTGATGCCTTCTACCATGTTATGATGCAATAAAAAGGCCCTTAACATTGGATCTCCTACCCTCCAGAACCATAAGCCAATAAACTTCTATCATTTATAAATTATCCAGCCTGCAGTATTCTGTTATAGCAGCACAAAACAGACCAAGACACCTAGTAAACTGAAGAGACAGTTTAAAAGACATTGAAAACTACATGAGTTTGGAGCTGTGATACTTTTTTTAAGAATGAAGTTAACCTTATAGACTTGGTATATATCAGAAGAGGTTCTGATAATTTATGGAACACGTAATTTTCAATGATATGGCCCACAAATGCAATTTTATCTCTACATTATTCTCAAAGCAATTGAAAAAAAATGGAGGAAAGCAACCTCTTTATGAAACTTTGAGTCATTTGGAGATCATAAGTAATATTAATGGGAACCTCATTCCAAAGCCTTCCAAACCCAAGAATTCTCTAGTCTTGAGGCATCTTTTGCATTGGGCTGAGTCTTCCCTGATCAGGGCTCTACTTTACCCTGCAAGAACTCAGAAATCCTGCCCAAAGCAACCAGTGAATATTACCTGTATGGCTGCCTCTCAACTTGAGAACTCTGCAAGGACCGATATCTGTTCTATTTATAAACTGAGCCCTTGGGCTTGGAAACTCTTCCTATCTAACTAAAGCTGGCCAGCTGGCTGTATTGGTTTGTAAGGAAATGATGCAACAAGCCAATAAGAGTAGTCTGCCTCTCTCCCTCCCTTCTGGATCCAGCCCCTGGCAGGTGCCTGTTCTGGTTACTGGAGCTAGTTGAGGAAAAAAGCTAGTTGAGGAAAAAAGAGAAGGGACCAGCGCATGTGTGGCTTCCTACCTGTGTGCATTTCACCTTCAGCATGGCTGTACAATGTCAGGATTATTATTTTCACTTGGCAAATGTGGAAACTGAAGCTTAGAGCAAACAGGTTGTTTTTCTAATGCCTTCAAGCTGGCAACTGATGCCAAATACAGTGTTTATTCCTCAATACACACTGTGCTGCTTTCTAGGATGGGAAAGGCCCAGCAGAAATATAAAGCTTGCAGGCCAAGGTAGGAATGAATGAAGTTCAGTCACTCTATCAGTCAGTCCACAAGGATTGACCAGCTGTGGCCTTCATGTGCTAACTGCTCTGGCAGGTGCCAAAGAAGAAAATTTCACAGCCCTAGCTAACCCTAGCAGAGTATTGATAAACAAAGCTACCACCTCTGGAATAACCAGACTAAGATGAAACCCCAAGGTTAAGGCGTAAGGTGAAACATGAGGCTTAGAATAGCCAAGAAGTAATTGTAGTGATGATGATGATGATGATGATGATAGCTAACAGTTTGCAAGCATTTACCTAGTTCTAAGCATGGTACATGGATCATCTCATTTAGTCCCACAACAGTGATATGAGATTGATGTTATTATCATTCCCATTTTAAAGAAGAGACTGGGCCAAGGTCAGTAGCTGTAACGGGAAAAGCTGGGATGTGAATCCAGATCTCTTAAAAAAAATATGCTTCTTGGAATGCAGAACAAATATAGTTTGTTTGAATCCTTGTGTACTACTCACTATCTGATTATCTTAGGCATGTTATTTAACTTAGCATTAATTCATCTGGAAAATAAACCTTTGATAAAAAATTGAAAAAAAAATTTAAAGAAAGAAAAGAAAAGTCATGCCCTTAACTACAATAGGTGAAGAGGATGGGGAATATTCCAGCCTCCATCGGAATAGCAGAGGCTCTGTTTCTACTCTTCAAAACAGATGGGTTTGCCACCTCCTAAGGGAGCAAGTGCAGAAGCAAAGGCATTTGAAGAATGTGCTGCACCACCACCGTCACCACCAGAACTACTACCACCACCACTACTACCACCACCACCACCACCCACTCACCCACTCGTGGTACTTGACCTGCTCCCCATAGATCAGGCTCCAGGGTGCCATGCACACAGCAATCATCAGTGACAGCCCACAGCCATAGGAGAGGCAATGGGCTAGATGTGATATCCCCTCTTAAACTGAACACTGACTCAAGAGCTGAGTGTCACAGGAAGTGCAAGTGTCTGCTAGGCCCCATCACCCCAGAGGTGATTGCTCCTATATCCTTTATGCGTTTCCAGGAGATACAGAGGCTGCATAAATTATCTTTAATCCAGAGGCTGCATAAATTATCTTTAGTTTTGGCATCATGGAGAGTCATGTGGCTTATTTGGTAAAAGGACCTTGAGGGTAAATAGGGTCTTATAGAGCTGGACTGGCAGTGTGCAATACCCTGATCCTAGTTTGAGTTCCATGAGGGAAGAACTTTGTTCTTTTTGCTGTTGCAGTCACAGTACCAGGCCCACAAGTAGACAAGAGAGCTACAAGAAGAACCAAGGTATGAACCTTGCCTTTAAGGTCTACTGGAGTGAGACAGACATGTAAACATGCAATTTAAATGCAGTATAATGAAGCCTATGGCTAGGGAAGGAAAGGGAAAGACACCTGACCCATGCTTGGGAGTTAGGAAAAGCTTTCTAGAGTAAATGACACCTCAACTGGGACTTGAAAGATGATGAAGAATTAGCCAGTTGAAAAAATAAAAGTAGTTTCAGAGCAGAGGAATAGCATGTGCAAAGGCTCTAAAGTAAGACAGAACTCAGAAATCAGAGGCAGAAAGGGAAACAATGAAGCTAAAGAAGTTGGCAATGACCCTTAAGCCAAATTAAGGGGTCTGGACTTTATCTTGGGGACAGTGGGGAGACTGCTAAAGAGTTCTGTGTGGGAAAATGATATGATCATTTCAGAACTGGGCATTTTCAACAGTGTCTTCCACACCACCCAAAAAAAACAGTGAGTCAGAAACCAGTTGAACTTCCCTCAAAATTAAGTCTTCTGAGGCTCTTTCACTCTTTCAAGTTCTGAGTCATTTATGCAGTGGATATCGAAATGTCCCAAAACAGGTTTATCCTTTTAAGAAGACTGAGAAGTCATAGAATTCTCTGTTGGCCCATATAGGAAGAAAGAGAGAGTGCTTCCATTATGCCATAAAAATGACTGCAGCTTCCCTATGTCTTTCTCCAAGGATTCTTGAGCCCATTCAACCAAACTCAATTCTATTCTTTGTGGGTTTTTTATTTTTGTTTTTGACCTTAAGACAAAATCGTTTTCTCCTAAATAGTTCAGTAAGCGATATATGGAAGTGTTTCTACTGCATTTTCTACTTAGACATGTAATTTTGTTATGGAGCTTGTGAATGAGTGGAAAGGGATGAGGAAGAATTACAGAAGTTGTGAATGAGTAAAAAGGGGTGAGGGATAATTGGAAAAGAAGGGACACTCATTTTCTATGCTGTGTAACAAATTATTGCAAATTTAGAGGCATAAAACAACACACACTTATTATCTCATAGGTTCTGTGGGTCAGGAGTCTGACACAGCCTAGCTGAATCCTCTGCCATCGAGAGGTTAGTCAGGGTAGGATTCTCATCAGGAGGCTCAACTGAGGAAGGGTTCACTTCCAGGCTTGCTCAGGTTGTAGTCAGAACATTTCCTTGTGGCTGTAACCTGAGAACCCAGGCTTCTTGCCTGCTGTTGGCTGGAAGCTGCCTTCAGTTCCTAGAGATTATCCTCAGCTCTTTGCTGTGTGACCTCCTAACACAGCCACTTCTTCAAAGCCAACAAGGGAGAGAGTGTCTAGCAAGATGGAATCTTATATAACATGAATTAATCATAGGGTAGTGATATCTCATCACCTTTGCTATGTCCCATTGATTAGAAACAAGTCACAGATCCACCTACATTCAAGGAGAAGGAATTTCATGGGGGTATGAGCACCTTTTGTCATGGTAGAGATCATGGGGGTCGCCTTAGAGTCTGTGTGCCAAAGATGGATATGAAGGGAAGGAAAAGAAGAGAGCAAGAAGAAAATAAAAATAGAGGGAGAAGAAGAATGTATCTATAGCATTTATTAACTATATATTATGTACAAGGTACTGTGCCAGTTATCTTCATATGTATTTTATTATGTAATCTTTCTCCAAACCCCATGTGGTAGGTGTTACCATTATAACCATTTACAAAAAAAGAAAACTCGAATTCAGAGACGTGAAGCAAGTTTCCTGAGGTTGTACAGTGCAAAAAGTAAAACTAGGAGTCACACTTGTTTCTACTAGACTCTATAGCCCAAGCTTTACCTACTACACTTTAAGAGAGGTGGGAGAAGGAAGAGAAAAGGAGAAAAGGAAAGATGGAGAAATGAAAGATAACAGAGCTTCAAAACATATGCAAAGTTATTCGTAAAAGAGATGACAATCAATAAGGAAATGTGTAGGTCTACAATATATTGAATTGGTTTTCCCAAGAACCACCCAGTTAAAAAAATAGAATCTAGAACTGAAGCCTGTGGGACCACAGATGAGTCTCATGCGTCTGAACTCTTTTCTGGCCAACCTGAGTTTCAGAACCTGGAGCCAAGCACTACAGCCAAGCTGTGTCCAGAACCTTGGAGACACCTGGCTCATCCAGGCAGTGCCCTACACGCATGTTCTGCCAAGCTTCTGTGGGAGCACATCTGGGCCCAGGCAGCCAGGCCAGGGCCTGGGTTTGTTTTTCATGGCTCATTTGCAATGTCCTGTTCTATTTCTGTACACTGCATCCTTCCCAACTGACACCGGAGCTCAGTTTCCCAATAGCCACTTTAACAAAATGGCTCCAAAAGTGCCACTCAGCATTAGTCGTTGGAAACCAGACTTTTCCAACATTTACTCTAAGAGGGCTGGTTGAATATGGCACATCCCTGACTCCTCTCTTAATTTGCAAAGTCTCTTGTCTTAGAGGGGCAGCTGCAGACATCACGGGAAGCCTCCTCATGCAGACACAAGGTGACTCACAGCAGTGAGAGGAAAGAAAGGTATTTGGATATCAGATCCCCCTTCTACCAAGTGAGGAAAGGCAGGTGTGCTAGTCTCAGCTCCCACCCCAGCACTCTTTGACTTGGTAACGGCCCCAGCTGATTCCCTCTGTGCACTTCCAAGCCCATCTTTCCAGAGTGGGAGGGGAGCAAGATCATCTGTGATCTCGGTGGTTCACAGTCAATCCTGCTAGAGTCTAACCAAGCAATTAACCGTATTGAGTTCAAACTTAAACACGGGGCCACTGGACCCTTGGCAGAGAACCAAAGGAAAGAGAAGATGTTGAATCATTCCGCTACCTGGGGCAGTGCCTAGCTGTGGAGCTGCAGGGCTGTAGACAAATCCCTGCTCTGTGCCTCACGTCCCTTATCTGTAAACTGGAGATAATTAGAGGCCCTGCCTCATGGATTGTTGTAAGGCTTAGATGAGGTAGTACATTAAGACACAGTATCAATTAACCAATAAATGTTACTTACAGTAAGCACTCAATAAGAGATCAATGGTGTTGCCTCACATACATCATTATACAGCTTGCATAAGATAATGACAGGTCGCATACACACCAGTGGAGAACCTTCTTTTGCAATGAGGTGGGTTTTTAGTAAATATTTGTGGAACATTAATCGACTTAGAATATTGAACAACTACAATAGAGAAGCCACTTCACATAATACTACATAAAGAGGAATAATTAACAAATGCAGGATATTGCAGGGGAAAGAGGCCAGGATTTGGCCTCAGACCCCATCACTTACATATCAGCTGTGTGACCGTAGGCAGGTTAGTTCACCTCCCTGAGCTTCCAGTTCTTCACCTGTAAAATAGTAGTAATACCTGCCTCATCAGCTGGTTGTAAGGACTGAGTGAGTTAATGTATCTAAATGCACTGTAGCCCAATTCCGGACCCACAACAAACTCAATAAATGGTGACTTTTATTAGCTATTTTGCAAACTAATGGAATTAAGAAGGAAAAACAAAAAAAGGGGGTTTTGGAAATGCACTTGCCTAAAGGCTAAAACACTGACTGTCGCTTGGAAACCACCTAGTAGTTTCACTCCCTAAATTGAAAGAAAGAATGCCTCATTCAAGTGCCTGATTAGGAATTTGAATAATCTAGTTCTAACTAGAAAAGTCAAGAAAAACGGAAGGTATTAGTCATTGACTGATAGAATATCTGAGCTGGATAGAATCTTAGACCATATTGACCGGAAGTGATGTAGCACTGTCACATAGCTAGCCCAGTCAAGACTAGAACATGATACAAAACCTTGCATGTCTAAGCCATCGATTAACAGCTGGGCTTGCTAGCCAGTTCTCCCCCATGGTTCTCAGTTAAAGGTCATTTGACACTATATAGAGGTCACTCACTGTGTGGGCAAATCCTGTCATCTCAATTAGAGCCTGTATAATAAGGCATGTTGGAAGAGGAAGTCCTTCTAAGACTTAGTCATGCAGTCTCCCCTTCCCCCAAGTCTGGCTCATGCCCTTATTTGTCTATACACACTCTAGGCAAAGTAAGAAATTGTTACAGTGAAATGCACTCATGTGATCATGCCAGCTCATGACCTCAGCCAGCCCACACCTTCATCTCATTTACAGATGGAAAAACTGAGGCTTGGTGAAGGTTGCCTTGGCAGAGGCCAAGCAAGGGGGAGCTGGGGCAAGAACAATATCTTCTGATTCCTAGTCCAGGGCTCTTTTTCTTAGGCCCAACTACCTCCTGCAAATGCTAAAACAAAAGACAAGACAAGGAAAGCTATGGTCGCTTATCACTTACACTTTGTTCTGACATATATGGTTACTATTTTTCCACAGACCATGAGGAAGGGAACTAACAGTTATTGAACACCAATCATATACTATTGATGCCTTGCTTACATTAATTCTTATCACATACAGTAATAAAAGCTAGTACCTATTGAGTACTTACTATATGCCAGGCACAGTTCTAGGGCCTTTACATGTATTTGTGCAAGGTACCCAGCCAAGAAGGTACTCTGTAGGATGAATTCAGCTGTGCTTACCAAGCTCTGAAATGGGACCACATCAGCCCCACGGTAAGAGTGCCTTTTCATATAACTCCTCTGCTCAAAAAGATGCCCTTTCCAAATGTACACAAAGACAGGTATGGACATGTGGTGGGTCTTACAGTGTCCCCATATGGCTGGTCCTATTACCATCAGCTTGCTGAGATGTCACAGCTAGTTTGTGGTAGAGGCAGGACTTGAACCCAGGATTTGGCCCTTAGCTCACATTTAGCCTTCCCAAGAAGCAGCTTGAGATAGGCTCTAATGCTACATACACATATACCTCAAGCACAGAAATTCTAACTGCCTTGTTCCCTAACGTAGCTCCTGTATCTAGAAGAGTTTTGGCACATACAGGCACTCAGTAAATTTTGTGGACTGATTGACCCCTGTTTCACAGATGAGGAAATTGTGTGTCAAAGAAGTTAAATGACTTGCTTAAGGTCACACAGATAGAAAGTATAGATGGGATTTGAAAGCAAATCACTGACTCTAAAACCCTTGTTCTTTCCAAATTAATATCCTGTCATTCATAAGCATTTGTTGAGATTCTTACACACTAATTCTGTGCTCAGGAACATAGGGCCAGAAATATTTGTAAGATTTGGTTCCTACTCTCAAGAAACTGGGATTCCAATTATCTGCAAAAAATCATATTCCTGAAATCAGATACCTTAAATGAAAGCAAGTCCATATGGTATAAGCCCTTGCTACATTTTAAGCCAAGCGTACCTTTCCTATCTCCCAAACCTAAGATAATAAAAGTGGCCACCAGAGCCCTCACCCTGGTCTATTCCTTCTCCATCACTGGCCAGCACGTTCATAGAACCTGGTTGCAGAGATAAGTCAAATCTCTGCAAACTTGGGATGGCCAACGCCCTGCCCCATCTTAGCTTCTCTAGATTCCTTTGCAGCAATGTCTGCAGGGTATTTTTATATATGTCTTCAAGCCCTCCTGCTTCATCGACTCCTCATGCCCCATCTAAGTGTTTGCGAAAAATGAAATACTTAAGTTAGAAAACCAGACTTAGCAAGTTGCACTTCCAAAAGCAGCAATCATTTCAGTAAATAAACATGTTCTGATTGAGAACGTTCATTCAGGGTTTACCTCATTTTCCTTCCTGGTTTTGTTTTCTACAATATTTAGGAGGCAGGAGGTGGTTAGGAGGGTGGTTTTAAGAAAAAAACAAAACAAAACAAAACAAAAACCTCTAAATTCATTAGCTGAATTCCACCAGACTGTGTGAACAATCTCATAATAATCCTACATCAATACCAGAGAAGTTGTAACTAGTTCACTTAGGGTAATTATAGGGCAGCTTTCTGCCAGGTTTTAAAGATAGACTTTGAAATCTTCCTTTTCTCATTTGCCTCCTGCTGTGTGTGGGGACAGGCCCTGGCTCCTGGGATACCCGCCAGAGCTAAATGGGGGCCAACTGGAGAAACAGGCACCAAGATTGGGTTCCTGTTTTCCTGTGCTCAAACTTCTGGGAACACAGATATCCTACCAAAATGGTCACCTGTGAAAAACTCGGGGCCTAGAATCTAAATTCTGTTGGAAAAGAACTCAAAAGTCCTGGCCCTAAGTAAGATTATGGCAAGGTTTATAGCACAAAACTTCAGATTTTGCACTAGAACAATGGTTCCCAAAGTGTGGTCCCCAGACCAGCAGGATTACTGTCACCTGGCAGAACTGGCTAGAAATGCAAATTCTTGGGCCCCACCCCAGACCTACTGCAGAAGAAACTCTTGGGGTAGGACCCAGCAATTTATTGCAACAAGCCCTCCAAGTGATTCCAATGCACCCTAAACATTTGAGAATCACTGTCAAGGGACGTGATGTTAAAGAGCCTTTCCAGGAGATAAGAGTTACTTTTAAAGAGGGCTTTATTCAAACAAAGCATATCTACAAATATCCAGACAAGACCTTTGGAATTAGCTAGAACTAGGCTCTACCACTCACCAGCCATGGGGCCTCAGATAAGTTATCTTACTGCTCTAAGTAGTGGTGTGCTGGTAAATGTTTAACAAGTGGCTCTGTGGGAGAAGTGGGTTTGCTCATTTTCATGGCAGAAATACCCCATCATGGCTACTTTCAAACTATCAACCTGATGTCGGCCAACTCCAAAAACTTGTGAAAATTTAACAATTGGCTTTCACAAGCCCATGGAAGCTGGCTCCAGCACACCACTGTCTCTAAGACTCAATTTCCTCATCTGTCACATGGATGAATAATAGTGTTTACCTCTTAGGGAATTGTTGGAAGGTTGAAGTGAGAAAATGATAGTGGACTTTTATTGAGTATTTATATCTATCCACCAGGCACTTAGTATGCATTATTCACTGACTTCTCAAAACCATACAATAGGTAATGATATTCCTTCCATTTTATACATGAGGAAGTTGAGCTGAAGTAACTGGTCCAAAGTGACACAGTGGCAAGTGGGAGAATCTGAATTTACTCCAGAGCCTCTAAGGTGACAGGGACATTAGCCCAATGCTCAGCACGGGTCAACGCTCAGTAATTGGGAGCTATTATCATAAGATAAACTTCTGAAATGTGCCCTACTTTGGAAGTAGGGATGAACAGTTTGTGTTGGATGAAACCTCTCTGTCCCAGAAGACACATTCATTTTCTTCTAGGAGAACGGGCAAGGGTGCCTGATGGGAGGACCAGCTTTGATTATTCATAGTAACAAGTGACAAAAGTTGAAGTTAATTGACACCCACAGGTAACGAGGCAGTTGTAAACTCCTCCCCTCCCCAGATCAATTGGGTGTATGTTTTTCCAGGCTTTATCTTTGTGTACACATACACATATGTATTTTGTATAGGATCAGAGTGTACATATTTTTTTGCAACTTGCTTTTCTTTTAAACCTGAGACTAGATCATGAATCTTTCCCATGACAGTCCACACCAGTCTATCTCATTCTCGCTAAAGCTGCTT
Source organism: Chlorocebus sabaeus (assembly GCF_047675955.1). NCBI lineage: Eukaryota > Metazoa > Chordata > Mammalia > Primates > Cercopithecidae > Chlorocebus > Chlorocebus sabaeus. The sequence continues at coordinate 36,189,402 of NC_132926.1, read as the reverse complement.
AGCATTCCACAGTAGTTACTTGCTATCACTTATTTAATCCACGACAGAGGAACACTTAGGCTATTTCTAATTCTTCACTATTATAAATGATCCTACACTCCACAATCTTTTACATAGATTCTAGCATATATCTATGGGAGAAATCCTAAAACTAGGACTTTTAGGATTTGTAAGCAAAGAAAACACGTAATGTAAATCTTGACCAATGTACCCAGTTACTCCTCACTGTGAAATTTTAAGCTCCCAATATTCAAGGAAGGTGCCTTTTTGCCCATACTGTCACACAACATTAGGATTACTCTGATGATTTGATTTTTCAAACTTATTATAAATATTTCTAAATATAAAAATAGAGAAAATAATAATAATGAACGCTTATGTACCTATCAGCCAGTCTCCATAATTATCAACATAAGGTCAATCGTACTGCATCTATATCCCATTCACTTCCTCCTGCTACTGGATGAAACTGAGGCAAAGCCCACACATCATACTCTTTCACTGGTAAATATGTCAGGAGCTGCCTCTAAAAGATGAAGATTCTATTTTTTAGCATAACCCCAACACCATTATCACATCTAAAAATTTCTTGATGTCTTCACATATGCAGTCAGTGTCCAAATTTCCTCAATGGCTTCATGATTTTTTTTCTTTTTTCTTTTTTTTGAGACAGGGTCTCGCTTTGTCACCCAGGCTGGAGTGCAGTGGCATGATCATGGTTCACTGCAGCCTCAGCTTCCTGAGCTCAGGTGATCCTCCCACCTCAGCCTCCCAAGTAGCTAACACTGCAAGCATATGCCACCACACCCAGCTAATTTTTTTGGCTATTTTTTGTAGAGACAGGGTCTCACCATGTTGCCCAGGCTGGTCTTGAATTCCTAGGCTTAAATGATCCTCCCACCTCAGCCTCCCAAAGTACTGGAATTGCAGGCATGAGCCACTGCACCCAGACGGTCTCATAATTTTTTGACGGTTTGTTTGAATCAGGATTCAGCAAGGTCCACACATTGCAGCTGGCTGATAAACTTCCTAAATCTCTTAAGCTCTAGGTTCCCCCATACACATACCTCCTCTTGCTTTTTCCCATGCAGTTTATTTATTAGAGAGATTGGGTCATTTGCCTTGTAGTTTCCCACTTTCTGAATTTTTCCTATTGCGTCCCTGTGTTGTTATTTCACATGTTCATCAGTCTCTGTTTCTGGTAAGTGATAGTTAGATCTTGAACTATGCTGTCTAACACAGTAGCCACTAGCCACATGCAGCTCTTCAAATTTAAATAATTAAAAATAAATAGAATTTGAAATTCCATTCCTCAGTCACACTAGCACATGGCACATGTTCAATAACCACAGACGGGCAGTGGCCGCTGTATTGAACAGCATAGAATAGCACATTTCCACCACGGCAGATAGTCTTATTGAACAACAGTGCTTCTAGAGGCATCATGGAATCCTCTGATAATTGTTAAATTATTTTTTCTCATATGCGCTTGAGAACAAAGCTGAACACCCTGAAATCTGCATTACTTGTCTGTATTGCAGGCTTACGTAATGTAACGGAAGTAACTAATGTGTGGCAGACTCTACTTCTGTCTGTTTTAAGTGGCAGTGGCTGTATTTACAGAAGATGATTAAGTATTTGCATGAGTACCTCAGGTATGTATGACATTCTGTGGTGACAAAAGGTCAGCAGCTCTGCAGCATGCAAAGCAGCCGGACCCTTTCCTAGCCTCCTAGGAGGAAAGTGGAGGGAATCCATGCTAATCCGTAAGGCTCAGTCTTTCAATGCTTATAGGACATGCTGGTTCCAGGATATTCATAAACATTGATCCTCTCATCAAGGTGCAGGTGCTTCTGGAGGCTTCTTCCTGACTATATCTTTGTCTTGGCATGCAGGTAATGAGTACATTTCATAGCACACCAAACAGGTTTCTCAGCTTGCTTCCGTGACACTTTGCAAAGCCGAGGATCCATGTCAAGAGAGAGGAGACGAACACCTGCACCCAGCCCACAGAGAAGTCTGGCTGACCATGCATTCTAGCAGGAGCCTCCCCTCATTCTTGAAAACCTTAACCAATCTATGAAGAAATTGGTATTTGGGGGTTCGGGTAGGACATATTTGGAAATTTTGAAATTAAGACCATCATTCATGGATTCATTCCTTCTCACAATATTGGGCCAGACACTGCACTAGGCACTGAGATTAGTGGTGGGCTGGGTAGAAGTTTCTGTCCTCACAAAGTTTACAGTCGGTGAAGGAGGCAGATAAATAAGCAAGCCACTTCAACACCACTGGTCAAATTCCACCATGAGAGCACGTGAGAGCAACAAAAAAGCACATGGAAACCTGACCCTGACATGGACATTCGGGAATGCGAAATTTAAGCTGAGATCTAAAAGATAAGTGGTGATTGGGGAGGAGAGGGAGAGGGTGGAGTGTAGAAAGAATATTCTTAAGATCTATTCTAGATCTTAAGAATTCTAGATCCACCAAATAGGCATAATACCCCACAATGTCATGATTAGAGCCCAGTGACATAGCAGATGTAAAAGAACACACTGTATCCTAAAATCCCAGTTGTAGAAAGGCAATGGTGCTAGCCAGAAGCAATCTTTCACTCTGGAGCAAGTGTGAATTAGAGAGCTAGGTAGTGGTGTTTTGGAGCCAGCTTCTACCAGCTCTTAGGAGGCAATAGGGCACATCTCTTCCCAACTTCACATTCAGCAATGTCTGTTGGTAGCCAAAATAGGGGTATTTATACCAGGGAAATTGGCAAATGCTACAAACCAGAGCCTTTTTTTAATTTATTTATTTATTTTTTTTTTTTTTTTTTGAGAGCTCACTTACCACCTTTTATTGAGTGAGGGTGAAAGCAATGAGAAGAGTAGAACCCCAGGGCAGCAGTTATTAAGGAATGTCCACTCACAACAAAAACAAGAAAGTCTTTGGCATGATTTTCAAAAAGTGACCATATAACTCTTTCTGCCATTTGTAACAGGCCCACCCAAAGCCTCAGGGATGAAAAGAGGAAGACCCCTTCATGCCAATTCATTCCCAGACAAGCCAGATGAGTGTCAGTGACACCCAGCTCATGGAAATGAGATTGGAGCCTCTCAGATCAACAGCTGCTGAGAGCTACTTTCTTTGGCTCATGAGGCCAGCGATAAATTGAGTTTCAATGTTCTGAATAGGCAGAAAAAGATACCTCCTTGCTCTCTCCTGTTCCCTTTGCTGGAGCTGTCAGCTGGCACTTTTTGTCACTCATCATGGTTGCCTGCAGTGGCGATTATACACTCAGTGCAGAGGGCATGTGGGAAAGAAAAAGTCTTCAACAAACGAGAGTCTCCAAGGCAAGTACCCACTGGAAAAACTGGGATGTAGATATAGCTCAAGGCATGTTTTAAATAATGGAGCCTTTTTAAAGGATGGCCTAGAAAAATACTATATTTATCTTTGGCTAGCGTGCTTGGATACTCCCCAATCTTGGGGAAATAACTAGTTGGGTATGTTGGAGTTCTTTTGTTAAGAGAAGCGTTGACTAAATACCAAAGTTTGGGTTGGATTTAACTGGTATAGTGTGATTTAATATTCATTTATTGATTTATTCATCCATTTGTTTGTTTAACAAATAAATGAGTGCTTACTAGATGCTACTACAATGTAAGTCCCATAAAGGCAGATATTGTGTCTGTCTCATTTATTGTAGGCACTCAGTACTTTTTTGTTGAATGAATGAGTGGAAGTAGGGAGTATAAAGATGAATAAGTCATAAGGCTTGCTGCTACAGAGCTCACAATCTGGTGTGCAAACAGACAAGTAAAACAGCAGTTGCAATGCAGGGTGTTGAGTGTTATGATAGGGGAAGTATAGGGTGCAATGGCTCACAAAAAAGGGAGACCCAACCCAGCCTTTGGGGAAGGAGACAGGAAAGGCTTTCTGAAGATAAAGATGCAAAAGACTCAGCGAACAATGCCAAAGATATTGGCACCTATGTAGATATAACCTTATGGAAAAGAAAACTGTCATATATTCCGCCATATCTCATATTCCTAAGGAAGACTTTTGGCTCTATCTCAGAGTAAAAAATGATTGCAAATAACTTCTATAACTTACCCATCTGTGATCTTTTCCATTTCTTGGAGACTTTCAGGAGGTTTTCCTAGGTTCAGACTTTTTGTTGAAAGAAATGACCTTATGTCCAGTGGACAAATGGTGTGTGAGTCTTTAGCATGCCTCTGATGTACAGTCACTTGCTCCTTCCATGAAGTTCAGCTCTATAGGCAGGCAGGGCACTTCTTCTCCAAGGTCATGTCTATTTCACTTGGTATAAATGAGAAGAATGCTCTGAATTTTGATTTGAAAGAGGCAAACTTCAGATTTGCAGAAAGTCTTGTTGATTAAAAATCTTGGCTTCAGCCAAGATTTGGCATGGTGGCTCATGCCTGTAATCCCAGCACTTTAGGATGCAGAGGTGGGAAGATGGCTTGAGCCCAGGAGTGCAAGACCAGCCTGGGCAACATAGAAAGACCCTGTCTCTCCAAAAAATTAAAAAATTAGCTGAACATGTTGGCACATGCCTATAGTCCCAGCTATTTGGGAGGCTGAGGTGGGAGGATCACTTGAGCCCAGGAGGATCAGGCTTCAGTGAGCCATGTTCACACCACTTCATTCCAGCCTGGACAACAGAGCAAGACCCTGTCTCAAAAAAGAAAAAAGTCTTGGCTTCATGGACCACTGAACTGAGAGGGAAGAAGTTCAACTTCCCAGGGCTTGTGGTCCCCAACAAGGGTCATGCTAGGTTTTTTCCTTTGGTATCACAAAATTAAACTGCAAATAAGTGTAAATATGCACACACACAAACATGTAAATCTTAAAAGATGGAGATTAATTAAGAAGTAAACTACTTGAAATCAAGATGTAACTTTTTGACAGTTGAGGACAAGTCCAGCTCCTTCAGATCTTCTCTTCCAGGTCATTTTTCCCAAGGGCCTGGGAGTATTTACAGTCACTTCATTCCTCACACAACAGCCTATCAGGCCGTGGCACCTTTACCTCACTGGCAATTTTGAGGAGGACCACATACACGAAAGTGGAGAGAATAATCAACTCTACAGAACAATGAAAAGCAGAGAATGTAATAAACTGCCTTCAACCCATGACTAAAGTTTCAACAGTTATTACCACTTTGCCAATTTGATTTCATCTCACCTGTCACCTTTATTTCTGATGTATTTCAAAGATACTCCTGGAGCTTTCATAATTCACCTTTAAAAAGCTCTGGGTCTGGTACAGTGGCTCATGCCTATAATCCCAGTACTTTGGGAGGCTGAAGAGGGAGCCCAGGCATTTGAGAACAGCCTGAGCAATATAGCAAGACCCTATCTCTACAAAACAAAAATAAAAATTAGCTGGGCATGGGGGCATGTGCCTGTAGTCCTGGCTACTTTGGAGGCTGAGGCAGGAGGATCTCTTGAGTGCAGGAGTTTGAGGCTTCAGTGAGCCATGATTGCACTGCTGCACTCCAGCCTGGGCAACAGAGCAAGACTTGTCTCAAATAAATAAATAAATAAATAAATGTCTGTTATCTTTAGAGTTGGGAAGAATGGTAAAACTCATCTTCTTCACTTTGCAGTTGAAGAAACAGGCCCAGAGAGGTTCAGTGCCTCACTCAAGGACACAGTGTATAAGTTGTGAATCACGTTCAGGGACCACCTCCAGCCCCCAGACCAGCTGGTCGCATTAGAAGCTCCACGTCATTAGTCATTCCTCCTTCAGCTCCAAAAACCTCTCAGAGGAGAAAGCCGGGGTAGAGCAACCAGAGCTTTGCTTTTCCTCTAAGCCAGGGGAGAAGTAGTGGTGGGAGGGTTGTTTGACTCACTTTTTCTCACTCTGCATGGTGTATTTGGCTCAGTTTCTCAAACCATATGGAAAAAGACTCACCCACCACGTGCCACACCTATTGGAAAAGCTCATTCTGGAAAGGGGGATAATGAAAGAGGGCAGAATTGCCTCCCAGGCCGAATGAGATGGTGCTTTTCCTCATCCTTCAGGCTCCCACATACCCCTTGCCCTTCTCCACAGGTGCCCTGTGCCCTGGTGGAGAAGAGATGGTGAGGGAAATGTTTTACTTCCTTGGGGAGTTCAGTCCTATGCCATTGAACAGCTCTGGGCATTGGCATCTAGCCCATTTCAAAAACAATCCCAGGCTATTTATTGAGAACCAGCTTAGGTTTGGAGCCAGGGATATGGCTCTAGACATATCTTGGATTACCTCCTAGGACAGGGAAATGAGATCACCCCAAAGAAATCTCAGGGAAATGTTTGGAGGGAAAAAGGAAAATATGCCAATGGCAGCCCTGAAAAGGCACTGCTGACTATAAGCAGCTCTTTCTCTGCCCATGTGGTATAAACTCCTGCTTCCTTCCCTTTTCCCTGCTGCAGAACCCCTGGAACTGATGGAGGAGGGACCAAGAGATAAAGGCTGGCATATTCTGAGTGTTTGATTAATATTTGCTTGAAGGAGGAAGGAAGGGATGTCATACCCAGACTCAAAGTGGCAGGAGTTAGGTAAAGAAGAAAAACTGAGCCTATGATGTCTTAGCATTCTACCAAAGACTGGAAGAAGAGAGGCCACAGCAAAAGACTGAGGGGAGAGAAAGAGAGAGACACTTGCTAATATAGTCCAGGAATGAGAAAACAGTAAAATATTTTTCTGTTTTTTAAATTTTTTCCATAAGTTATTGGGGTACAGGTGGTGTTTGGTTACATGAGTAAGTTCTTTAGTGATGATTTGTGAGATTTTGGTGCACCCATCACCTGAGCAATATATACTGCATCTTATTTGAGGTATTTTATCCCTCGCACCCTTCCCCCGAAGCCCCCAAAGTCTATTGTATCATTCTTATGCGTTTGCATCCTCATAGCTTAGCTCCCACATATCAGTGAGAACATACAATGGAGAAAACACTAAAATAAATAGAGAAACACGTAACAAAAGTCACACAACATAATAGAATTTCAAATACAAATAAGCAGCTAATAAAGAGAATCTTCCCTATGTTGGGTTCCTTCCCGTCCCTCAAGTCTCTGATCTCCCTTGAGGTCATAACATCATTCTTTTCCTTCATAGCGTTTACTCCAGCCTGTAATTATATATTTATTTGTGTGTTTATAAGTCTGATCTTTGTTTCCCCAACTAGATTGTAAGCTCCATGAAAGGTCTTGAACATACCTGGCGTGGTTGGCACTCAAAATTGTTTGTTGAAAGCAAAAAAGGAATGAATGACGAGTAGAGCTGGGAAGTCAGACCAGAAGCTATCACAGCAGGCCTATTACCCCTCTCTCCTAAGCATCCTTATTTATCGAGCACTTATTATTTTCCAGGCATTCCACTAAGTACTCTAAATTGTTTATCACATTAATCGTCTCCAAAGCCATGAGGAAGTGTGCTCAGGGGCCCCAAGACCACCTTCACTTTCAGTTATTCACTAGAAGGGCTCACAGAACTCAGCAAAGCCATTATACTCATGGTTATGGTTTATTCCAGTTCAAGAATATAAGTTAAAGTCAGCAATGGAAAAAGGCACATTAGGGCAGAGTCCAGGAGCTTCCTTAAAGCTTCCAGTTGTCCTCTCCCTGTGGAGTCATGCAGACAGCATTTCTTTTTACCAGAGACTTGCTGTCCAGGATTTTACTGGAGATTTCGTTGTTTGATGACATTTACCATCTCAGACCACCCACGTGGCTGCCCTCAGTCTCCAGCCCCTCCAGAGGTCAAGCTTCTACTGTTTGGCCCAAAGCGCCCCACCATAAATCACATTGTTAGCTTAGACTATCTCATGTGATCCAAGGCCTCCAGGTAGACAAAGTCTCTCTGATCAGCCAAAATATTCTAAGGACTTAGAGGTTATCTCCCAGGCAAGAGCCAAAACTATTGTCAGAATATACAGGGTCTGGATAACCCAGACTCGCTGAGTTTGCTGCACAGGGAAATAATAGTATTAGCCCCAATTTTTGGATGATCCAAACTAAGGATCAGGGATGCTAAATGATTTGGCCAAATTTACAAAAGCCAGAATGCAAACCAACATCCCACGTGATTCTAACATATGTGTTCCTAACTATTGCATCCTAGTACCTCTCCTGAAGTAAAATTTTCTATGAAAAAACAAAAACAAAAAACTCACTCAGAGTGTCTTCTAAAACTGGTCTCAAATCTGAATGTCAGATTTAGGGATTTCCACTTGGTAAGATCACCGTGAGCTTTCTGCTGATCTCAAGCACCCCAGCAGTGGATCATCTGGGATCTGCCAAGGCCAGGTGGATCTGGTTCTTCTGTTGGGTGAGCACTGGGGTTTGCGTAGTCTCTCCCTCCTTACCAGAGAAGAGAAAATATACACAAGGGCTGACCACCCCTTTCTAGTTACTAATTGCTCCATTTCCCCCAACAAATCTGCTCCAGAAAGATTATCACTATGAGTGAGGGAGGAAGTGTGGCTTCGTTGGTTAAGCAGCAACTACAAAGTTAGGGTACAGTACAATTTTTGACCCCTTACCTCATCCGTAGAGTGAACTCACAGGGAAGTTACATTTCCCTTGCCCAGCATTCCCAAGACACGTGGGCTCTTCCTGCAAAGTGCCCCAGATGCAATTATGCAAATCACATTCACAAAATAAAACTTCTGAAAAGCGAGTCAGCAAAGAAACCTGTGTGACTTTGCTGATTCAGTGACGCCTAACTTTATTTGAGCATGTAACCTTTGTGTGTGTGTGTGTATAACACCAAATCATTAAAATTGGGGGGTGTTTAGAAAATATGATGAAAACAATCCTTTTCCCTAGCTCATCCAATAGACCTCCACTTGAGTAATTATTATCAGCCATATGTATGAACCTTGCATGCATTCTATGTATCTGAGAACAGTAATTCTTGAAGGTTTTCAGAGTAATTCACTCATTCATTCATTCACCAAGCATTTCTTAAACACCTACTTGTGTACAGTATTCAAAGATAGAGAGGCAGAGATGCTTCAGACACAAATCCTGAATTCTCCAGCAGCAGAGAACTTAACCTGGGAAATGATAGATAACTTGGGTCAAAGGCCAGGATGGTTTTGGTTTTGGGCTCCATTCTCCAGTGATGGGCAATCTCATGACCAACTCAGGGAAGTAAAGCATTGATAAGCCATTAGCTCAGCATATTGATGTTGGTCCCACCTGATGCGAGGAGTAGAGAGGACCAGGCCAACCTTTCTAAATTGGTGGGAAGCATTTCCAGGGTGTGTCAAAGAGCTCGTTACACAGTAGCAGGTTGAGTTCTCATCTCAGCTCTGCTTTTTCCCTTGTGTGTGTCACTGTGGTGATTCTGCTCCCCTTGCATTCCTTTTCTCTTATCCTGTTATCAGCCTATACCCCCCTTTATTTTTAAAATTGGAAATAAAGTCAGTACTCACTGGCAGCTGAACCTCCTGCTGTTTCTGAATTTTGCTATTGGGATATTACATTGTTATGAAGTTTGTTGTTTCTGTGTTTCAAATATATACTAGTTAGGACTGGTCCAGTTTCAAGTGTCAAAAAATAACTCCAAGTAGTTTAAGTAATCAACAGTAAATTGGGGATTTAGACAATTGGAGAGCTCATCTCACTGAATAACGTTCAGGCACCATTTAATCTAGGAGTTCAAATTTTATTGTCAGGGCTCTAGCTATCTAGTTACCTATCTAGCTTGCTATATCTAGTTCTGTTGCCTTCTACAGCTTCTTTCAGGAAAGCGCGTCTACTGGTTGGGAAATATCACCAATATTATAGCCAACGTTGAACCACACCATATTGCACTGGTGGTCCATGGTCCACAACCTGAAGGATCATAATTCAAAAGCAATAGAGATTATTTCTCAGTATCTATATATCAAATCTCAGAGAAAAATACTAATTACTGACTGAGGTACTTGCCTCATCACTGTGCTGAGGGTTTGGGATATTCTAACGGGCCAGCCCGGCCCACGTACCCTTGTGTGTATGATGTGGCCAGGGTGAATAACCTGCCCATCAGAAGGTAAAGAGAGAACAGGTGGTTCCTTACAAAAGGGGATGCCTAGCAAAGCAATAACATAATTTTATTACTAAAGTGTCTGCAAGCTCTTGTCTCTGAAGCCTATGCATTATCTTTCTATCAAAATCATGCCTCTTGTGGCTTCCAGACTCTACTGAGGAGACAAATGAATAGGTGAATTACAGGAGCATAGAGTCTGGAGCTTTTTTAATATCAGAAAAGGAAAGCCTTTTAGGTATACACAAGGAAAAAGAGTTTGGTGATGACCTGACTGTGAGATCTCCACACAAACTTTATCCCTGTGCCTTCTCGCCCTTGCATCTATAGAGACAGAAAACAATGATGGGTGAGAAAAGCTATTGCCAACAATACAACAGGTGAGAGCTGATGTGGAACTTGGAATCTTTTTCCCTTGAGAGAGCAGTGGGGGACTGATCAGAATCAACCAGCTGAGTCTCTTCAGGTGCTTAACTTTTATGTGAGAGCTCTAGAGTTCAATAATTCATGCTATTACAGCCAGCAGCAAGCAAATTGCATTCACATTCGATTCAGATTTTGATTACAAAACAGAGCCCCAAATGAGTTTTATGATGGAAAAACATGCTAGGTGACTTCAGCTGGATGGCAGACAATGAGAATGGTTAAAAGCACCCAGGTTTTCAGGTCAAATGTGCCTCAGCCAGTCTTGGATCTGCCACATACTGGCTGCGTGACCTTGTTTGGTGACATTTCCCATCTCAGAACTTCTGTTTCCTCATCATAAAATAGGGTAATACCACCTACTTCATAGGGTTTTGAGAGCATATGAATGAAATAATACATGGAAAGTGCTGTAGTGCAATAATGTAAGAAAAATGTCTGTGGCCTGGTAGAACTCCAATAAATGTTAATTTCCTTTCCTCTTCAGAGTCATTCACTCTCTCCCTCTCTCTTCCCCTCGCTCCACCCCTTCCTGCTTCCCTCTGCCCTGCTTTGCATTATGGAAGCCAATGTTTTCTGTGAGTATGAACATAGAAATGAGACTACCAGAGGAAGGATTATCCAAAATGGAGAGAAAGAAGAAAGAGGGTCTTCTTGTTAAAAATAGAATCTATATATAATTCATTCCCACAATATTTATTTATGTTGAGGGGAGATGGAGAAAAGATGAAAATAGGCAATTAGTACTATTTTAGGGTTTCAAGGTTTAGGCATCTTCAAAGCAATTTGAGCATTTTGTGCAATTTTAGTTTAATATATTCTCTCAGTAAGTCATTAAAATATGCAAGCTACTTGCACAGCAAATATCTTTCAGAAAAAATAAAAGAAAGAAAGCAAGCTAGCAATTTACAAAGCCTATATGTCAAAACTCCATTCATTGCCCCCATTTGAGTTAGAATAAGATATAGCTTAGACCTTCAGTAGCATCAAACTTGGTGAGGGAGCTTGATAAAAATGCAGCTACTTGAATCCCACTCCAAGAGATTCTGATCAAATCAGTAGTGGGATCAAGGCATTTGCATTTTTAACACCTCCCAGATTCTCATACAGGGAAACCACAGATTATATTTTAAGAAACAGGCCTGGCGCAATGCCTCATGCCTAGAATCCTAGCACTTTGGGAGGCTGAGGAGGGTGGATCACTTGAGCTTAGGAGTTTGAGACCAGCCTGAACAACATGGTGAAACCCCGTCTCTGCAAAAAATACAAAAAAAAATTGCCAGGCGTGGTGGTACACACCTGTAGTCACAGCTACTTGTGGGGCTGAGGCAGGAAGATCACTTAACCTGGGAGGTTGAGGCTACAGAGGCAAAGACCATAACACTGCACTCCAGCCTGTGTGACAAAGTGAGACCCTGTCTCAAAAAAAGAAAAAGAATTGCAGGCTTGGCTTGGGGATACTGAGTTCAAATCTTAAATTCATTATTTTCTAGCTTGTGAACTTGGGCAACTTTTAAATTTTGTGTATTAGTCTGTTTTCATGCTACTGATAAAGACATACCCTAGACTGGGCAATTTACAAAAGAAAAAGGTTTAATTGGACTTACAGTTCCATGTGGCTGGTGAAGCCTCACAATCATGGCAGAAGGCAAGGAGGAGCAAGTCATGTCTTACATGGATGACAGCAGGCAGAGAGAGCTTGTGCAGGGGAACTCCTCTTTGTAAAACCATCAGATCTCATGAGACTTATTCACTATCATAAGAACAGCATGGGAAAGACTTGCCCCCATAATTCAGTTACCTCCCACTGGGTCCCTCCCACAATATGTGGGAATTCAGGATGAGATCTGGGAGGGGACACAGCCATATCATATCATTCCACTCCTGGTCACTCCTGTATCTCACGGCCTCACATTTCAAAACCAGTCGTGTCTTCACAACAGTCCCCCAAAGACTTAACTCATTTCAGCATTAATTCAAAAGTCCATAGTTCAAAGTCTCATCCAAGACAAGGCAAATCCCTTTCACCTATGAGCCTGTAAAATCAAAAGCAGGTTAGTAACTTCCTAGATACAGTGGGGGTACAGGTATTGGGTGAATACAGTCATTTCAAATGGGAGAAATTGGCCAGAACAAAGGAGCTACAGGCCCCATGCAAGTCTGAAATCAAGCGGGGCAGTCAAATCTTAAAGTTTTCAAAATTATCTCCTTTGACTCCATGTCTCACATCCAGATCACACTAATGCAAGAGGTAGGTTCCCATGGTCTTGGGCAGCTTGGGTACAGCCCTCCTCCCAGCTGCTTTTCACAAGCTGGTGTTGAGTGTCTGCAACTTTTCCAGGCACACAGTGCAAGTTGTCAGTGGATCTACCATTCTAGGGTCTGGATGACAGTGGCCATCTGCTCACAGCTGCACTAGGCAGTGTCCCAGTAGGGACTCTGTGTAGGGGCTCCGACCCTACATTTTCCTTCTGCCCTGCCCTAGCAGAGGTTCTCCATGAGAGCCCCACCCCTGCAGCAAAATTCTGCCTGGGCATCCAGGCGTTTCCATACATCTTCTGAAATCTAGGCGGAGGTTCCCAAACCTCAGTTCTTGACTTCTGTGTACTTGTAGGATCAACACCAAGTGGAAGCTGCCAAGGCTTGAGGCTTGCACCCTCTGAAGCCATAGCCTGAGCTCCATATTGGCCCCTTTCAGTCACAGCTGGAGCAGCTGGGACACAGGGCACCAAGTCCCTAGGCTGAACATAGCAGGGGGACCCTGGGCCTGGCCCATGAAACCACTTTTTCCTCCTAGGCCTCCAGGCCTGTGATGGGAGGGGCTGCCATGAAGACCTCTGACATGCCCTGGAGACATTTTCCCCATCATCTTGGGAATTAACACTCAGCTCATTACTTATGAAAATATCTGCAGCCTGCAGTGGACTTGAATTTCTCCTCAGAAAATGAGATTTTCTTTTCTATCACATTGTCAGACTGCAAATTTTCCAAACTTTTATGCTCAACTTCCCTTATAAAACTGAATGCCTTTAACAGTACCCAAGTCACCTCTTGAATGCTTTGCTGCTTAGAAATTTCTTCCACCAGATACCCTAAATCATCTCTCTCAAGTTCAAAGTTCCACAAATCTCTAGGGCAGGTGCAAAATGCTGCCAGTCTCTTTGCTAAAACATAACAAGAGTCACATATGCTCCAGTTTCCAACAAATTTCTCATCTCCATCTGAGATCACCTCAGCCTGGACATTATTGTTCATATCACTATCAGCATGTTTGTCAAAGTCATTCAATAAGTCTCTAGGAAGTTCCAAACTTGCCCACATTTTCCTGTCCTCTTCTGAGCCCTCCAAATTTTTCCAACCTCTGCCTGATACCCAGTTCCAAAGTTGCTTCCATATTTTCAGGTATCTTTTCAGCAACACCCCACTTTACTGGTACCGATTTACTATATTAGTCCATTTTCATGTTACTGATAAAGACATGCCTGAGACTGGGAAGAAAAGGAGGTTTAATTGGACTTACAGTTCCACATGAATGAGGAGGCCTCAGAATCATGGCAGGAGGTGAAAGGCAGTTCTTAAATGGCAGCAGCCAGAGAAAATGAGAAAGAAACAAAAGCAGAAACCCTTGATAAACCTATCAGATCTCATGGGACTTATTCACAATCATGAGAACAGCACAGGAAAGACTTGCCCCTATGATTCAATTATCTCCCACCAGGCCCCTTCCAAACATGTGGGAATTCAAGATGAGATTTGGGTAGGGACACAGCCAAACCATATCATTCTCTGATCCCCGGCTTTTTAATCTAAAAATTGACATTTGAAATAATACACACCTCAAAAGTTGTTGTGAGAATTAGAGAGTGCTTAGCAAAGAGAATTAGAGTGCTTAGCAAAGAATCTGGCGCAAGAAAGAAGCACTCAGTAAAGGTTAGCTATTGATATTATCATCATGCAAATCCAAAGGGGCTTAGATATTTTCTTATTTATCTTTTCATTCTTCCTTTCTTTCCTTTTCTCTTTTCTGTTTTTTTTTTTTTTCATAAATAATAATAAAGCCTCACAATTCATTCAGCAAGGTGGAAGTTTATTCAGCTCTCAGACAAAAGTCTGGATGTGAAGTAATCCAGGACAGGTGTGGCAGCTCTGAAACCTAGGCTTCTTTCCTCCTATTAGGTGTGGCCCTCATCCTCAATATTCAAGATGGCAGCTAGAGCTCTAGGGACCATGTCTGCATTCCACATAGCAAGATGGAGGAGAGGAAAAGAAAACTCAGGAAGGACACTTCCTAAAGGTTGCTTACTCCCACACTGGCCTGGACTTAATCACCAGAAAGGCTGAAAATGTGACCAATATTCCAGGTAGTCATGTACCCAGAAAAATGTGATATTGCAATGGAAAACTGAGAGGAAGAAATAGGGAGGAATAATTATTGTTCCCTCATGTACCCAACCCTAGGAGTCTAACAGATTTGGGTCATTCCCCAGAAATCCATTCTCATCCAACTTTTACCTGCTTATTTCTCAGGTAGGGAACACCTTCCCCAAAAAAGGTAGTTGCATAGTTTGCTTATCCTACTCAGCTTGGCTTACTTCTTTCTAAATTCCTCTTATACCTTTTACCTCTCATCCACCAACTTCATTCATTTTCTAACTGTCCAATTTTAATAAGCAATACAATTATTATAGAAAAGTTAGAGAACACAGCTAAGCATTTAGGGAAAAAAGTGTGTTTTCAACATTCAAAAATCTGACCATTTAGAGATAACCACTTCTAAAATATTGGCCTATAGTCATCTAGCATTTGCCCTAGGTAAAAATATACATGTGTATTTATAATGAAAATCTAGTCTACATAATTGTTCTTAACCTCTTCTGTTACACTTAGTGGTATATTATCAGTAATGCTCAATGTTATTAATTATAAAAAAAATCAATTTTAATGACTGCAAACTTTTTCATTGTATGGGTATGGATATATAATAATTTATTCAACCAATTCCCTGTTTATTCCACAGCATTATGTTAAGCCCCTTAGTACATACATCTTTGCTCATTTGTCCACCAGTTTCCTGGGGATGAACTGTGTTCCTGTAGTTTTCTCATCCCTGGGGTCTCCTTACTGTATCCCAGGACCAGCAGAAAAGGACACCTCCACCATTCCATCAGCAAAGTATTGTTAGGTCTTATCTCTACCACTAAGCTGCTCGGAATTCTTTTTGCAAATGAGCATTGTGGATTCAGGAGATCCATGAAGACCTAAATTAATGCCTCTCTATACCCCATTGCATGAATAGCAAGATTATGAATAGCAAGACTGCTACAATGAGAGGTGATTACATAATCCCACTGCTTGGAAAAGCACAAAATAAAATACGACACTAGGTGACTGAAGCACTTCCTCTTAATCTGTTAGAACTTGCAGTTTGCCAAGCAGACTTCAAGCAAGACTGGAGTGAGGCCATTTCTATGTGAAAAAAACAATTTCAATTAGTAAAAATGCATTTGACTGAAATAATTATTTAGACAACTGATTTGACAAATGATTATGCTTGAGCTGATTTTTTTTTAAAACTGACGATTGATCTCTGACTAATTGTTTCTTTGTCTCAGCTGAGCTTCCTAATGATCCAAATGCTCATTTTATAAATGAATACAGTTTAAGAAAGATTAAGTAACTTGGCCATGATTACACAAATGGAAAGAAGAGCCAGAATTCAAAATCAGTATTCAGATCCAGAAAGAGTCACTGACTCCCTTCTCATAGATGTAGAGTCAAGTTCGCGACCCTGGGCCTTGTGTAGTGATTAAGAAAAAGGGTTCTAGCATCAGGTAGTCTGACTTCATGCCCCATATCTGCCATTTCCCAGCTGTGTCATCTTATGCAAGTTAATAAACCACTCTGTGTCTCTGTCACCCTATCTTATAAATGGGGACAATGAGTGTCTATCTCCAAGGGCTACCTAGATTAAATGAGATGGCCCACATACACACTTAGCACATAGGAAGTGCTCAGTAATTAGTTATTAATATTACGCAGGTGTCGTCTGAAAACCTTGGCTGAAAGGGTCGTAGACATGGTGGTCATCAGGGTTCAGATGTACATGTGAAGGTTTGTTACACAGGTAAACTCGTATCACGGGCATTTGTTGTGCAGATTATTTCATCACCCAGCAATGAATGAGACTTCCTGTTACTCCTCATTCTCCCCAACATTTACCATTGTCAGTGTTTCAGATTTTCACCCTGCTAGTAGATGGGAAAACTGACAATCATGCCTGCAGATCTTATATATGCATCTGTAAGTGTACATGCAGCCAAAGAAGAGGAATCCAAAAAGCAGCTAGTGATACCAGAGCAAGTCCCCATATATACTGCACCACCGCTCCAGTCTAAATATGTTGAAGAGCAGCCTGGTTATTTACAAATGGGCTTTGCTTCCATCTGCACTGCAACTGGTCATTATACTGGCTGGTGCAAGGGTGTTTATGTCTTTGTGAAAAATGGGATAATTGATACAGTACAATTTGGAAAAGATGCTCATGTCTATCTGAAGAATCCTCCTCAAGATTTTCTTCCAAAATGGGAGTTATTACGGTTTCAGGATTGGTGGGCTTGGTTTCAGCGAGAAAAGGTTCTAAGTTTAAGAAAATTACTTATCCTCTGGTACTGACCACTTTATGAGCAACTGTTTGCTACCCAGTTCGGTCAGTAATAATTGCTAAGGTAATAGGGGAAAAAGTATATGCTACAAACCAGCACATTTTTGGAGCAGTTAAATCATTGTGGACAAAAGCAGCAAAAACGAGTCACTCCCTAAACCTAAAGAAAAAAAACTAAGCTAGGATCCTCCGCCAAAATAGAAGTACCTGCAAAAACAACTCACGTCTTGAAACACGCGGTGCCCTTGCCAACAGAACTCAGCTTAGAAGCAAAGACCAAATCAGAATCCAACTCAGGTGCAACACAATTCATGCCTGACCCCAAGTTCATGGATCGTGGGTGGTCCCACCCAGAAGATACAGATAAGTACAGCACTGGAAGCTGAAGTAGACTGCATAGAGAGACTACGTAGAAAACTACAGATGTGTGAGGTTGCAAATAATGATGAAAAAATCACGTAATGGGTAATTGATACATACAGTATTACTTAAACCAAGTTTTTCCCTTACCTCGCCAAATGTGCAATTTGATAAATTACATAAATAGTTAACACACAAACTGTGAATGCAATGCAAATAATATTAAATGATTGATGAGGAGACATAGGTAGACGTATTAGCTTGAATTCAATGACCTTTAGGGGCATTTATTTAAAAAAAAAAAAGACATGAACTCCAGTGAGACCAAAATCTGTAAATGCATGTATGTGTATATAAAGACATACATATATATACGTATAAACATATATTTCTGCTCCAGCTTTCCCAAATTAATGTCAGTTAAATTAGAATGGTGTGTGGAAAGATGTGTTTCCCTCCATGTGTGTGGTTTTTTTGGTTTTTTTTTGGTTTTTTTTTTTGTTTTTTTTTGCTGATTTCCTAGAGCTGGAATAAAATATCCATGTTTTATGGGGAAAAAAAATATTATGCAGGTATGCCCCAGAGAAAGTGTAGATTCAGTTCCAGACCACCACAATAAAGCTAATACCATAATAAAACAAGTCAAACAATTTTTTTTTATTTCCCAGTACATATAAAAGTTGGGTTTGGCCAGGCACAGTGGCTCACACCTATAATCCTAGCACTTTGGGAGGCCAAGGCAGGCAGGTCATGAGGTCAGGAGATGGAAACTATCCTGGCCAACATGGTGAAACCCTGTCTCTACTAAAAATACAAAAATTAGCCGTGCGTGGTGATACACGCCTATAATCCCAGCTACTCAGGAGGCTGAGGCAGGAGAATCGTTTGAACCTGGGAGTGGAGGTTGCAGTGAGCCGAGATCGCACCATAGGACTCCAGTCTGGCGACAGAGCAAGACTCTGTCTCAAAAAAAAAAAAAAAAAAAAAGTTGTGTTTACACTATGCTGTAGTCTATTAAGTGTGCAATAGCATTATACCTAAATAACAATATATCTAACTTAATTTAAAATACTTTATTACTAAAAAAAAGTTAATGATGTTCTGAGCCTTCAGCAAGTTGTAGTCTTCTTTCTGGCAGTGAGTCTTGACTCAATATTGATGGCTTGCTGCTTCACCTTGCATTTTTATGTTACAGAGACAGCTTCTTTTCTTAAACCTCAGACTATCTCTGCCAGCTTCAAACTTTTTTCCTGCAGCTTCCTCATCTCTCTCAGCCTTCACAGAATTAAAGAAAGTTTGGATCTTGATCTGGATTAGGCTTTGGCTTAAGGGTCTGTTGTGGCTGATTTGATCTTCTACACAAACCAGTCAAACTTTCTTCATATCAGCAATAAGGCTGTTTCACTTACTTATCATTTATGTATTCACTGCGGTAGCACTTCTAATTTTCTTCACGAACTTTTCTTTTGCATTCACAACTTGGCTGTTTGTCACAAGAGGCCTAGTTTTTAGCCTATCTCAGCTTTAGTCGTGCCTTCCTCCCTAAGATTAATCATTTCTAGCTTTTGATTTAAAGTGAGAGATGTGAAACTCTTCCTTTCACTTGAAAATTTGTAGGCAGTTGTAGGGTCATTAATTGGCCTCATTTTAATATCATTGTGTCTCAGAGAATAGGGAGGCCCAAGAAGAGGGAGAGAGATGGGAGAATGACCAGCTGGTGCAGCAGTCAGAACACAAACATTTATCGATGAAGTTTGCTGTCTTGTATGGGCACAGTTTGTGGCGCCCCTCCAGACATTACAAGAGCAACATCAAAGATCACTGATTACAGATCACCATAGCAGACATAATAATAATGAAAACGTTTAAAATATTTAAAGTTAGTAACAGTTACCAGAATGTGACACGGAGACACAAAGTGAGCACAGGGTATTGGAAAAATGGCGCTGATAGACCTACTCAAAAGAGGTTGCCATAAACCTTTGATTTGTTAAAAACTCAATATTTGCAAAGCATGCTAAAGCAAAGTACAATAAAAGGAAGAATGTTTGTATCTTCTGTTCCTCCCAGACTCTCAGCTAAGTATGTATCTTATCGCTCTGTGCCATTGCAGGTACCTCGAGCAAAGGCCTTATGCAACTACAGAGGGCAAAATCCTGGTGACCTAAGGTTTAATAAGGGAGATGTCATCCTTCTTCGGAGACAGCTTGATGAGAATTGGTACCAGGGGGAAATCAATGGCATCAGCGGGATCTTCCCAGCCAGCTCCGTGGAAGTCATCAAGCAGCTGCCCCAGCCACCCCCGCTCTGCAGGGCCCTCTACAACTTCGACCTACGAGGCAAGGACAAGAGTGAGAACCAGGATTGCCTGACCTTCCTCAAGGTAGGATTCTGGGTGAATCCTAAAGTCACCTGGGACAACATAGAGACCATAGCAGAACCAGAGTTGCTTGTTTAATATTTGCTGATTTTTAAAAATTGTATTTTAAATATATTATATTATTAATATTTATTATTTTATTCATAAAATATATTTTGTCCATAAATTATATATGTATATATGTGGTGCATCTATATGTAATATGTGTGTACAATTCAGACTACATGCAAGTGAAATCTCTAGAGAAATCTACAAATAAGTGATAGAAGTCTGTAAGCCTTTTTTATTGTAATTACAGAAGTATTCACTCATTCATTCATTCATTCATTTATCCTGAAACCATTGTAGAAACATTTGAAAATACAGATAAGCAAAATAAGGAAAATATTATACCACAATATAGATACAATCACTGTCAACAGCTTGAATAACACATTTGATTTATTCATTCTATCATTCTATCACTTTTGAGCACTTACTCCTTGCAGGCCCTGGGAATAGGATGTGAATAAGTCAGAGTCTCTGCTGTCCTCACAGAGTAATGGGAAGAACAGATACATGGACAGAAAATTACAAACAATTTGATAACATGCTATGTAAAACTACAGCCTCTACCTCTTTATCACATATGTGTAAGGGTATTCTTGCGACCAAGTTATGGTTACCTAATTCTACTCATTTACAACATTCTATCTTGTTGTAAACATCACATTCAAAACACTCCAGACACGCACAATAACATAATCGTGCCTTTCTCCATAAATAACCTCTTACAAGACATGTTTTCCAAACATTAATTACCCTAAGATTTCTTGTGCCTCTTTTTCATTAGATGATTCCCCACCATTTGCAAGTAATGACAGTTGTACTAAAGTCTACACTACTTTAACTCTCTGTATTCAGTATTTGTTATTCCATAAACATTCACATCTCTCATAGAAACCACAGTTGGAGTTATTTTTATTCTTCACCACTCGTGATAAGTAGATCAAATGTAAGTATAAAAAGTGGCACTGCTACAATAGCTTAGGCAAGGTCTTTCGTTTTACAAAATATTTTTATTCCACCACTACCAGAAAGGAGATTTACTTCAGGTTTTCTCAAACTAGACAACCTCTCTGTCCCCCATATTCTGAGATAACGATCTTTATTATTGCTATGGAACCTCAGAGCGAGACTCCTAAGAAAGGTCATTCTGCAGCCCAAACAGCAAAGTGTAGACCTGGACTACAGTTAGAGGAAGGTCAGTTCAATTCCACAAACATTTATTGAGTATTTACTTTGTGCCAGGCATTAGACACACAGCTGGAGGAAGACATAAGGGAGTATCATTGTCTGCGTCTCTCACCCTTTCTGGGAATTTGTAAACTGGGGCACTTACTTCACACACTCATTCATTTCTTGAGCCCATCCATGTGCCAAGCTGGCCATTGGAGATAAAGTGATGAGTCACTGTTCTTACCTTCACAGAGCTGGCAATCTAGTGGAAGAAACAGATATATAAATGGGAAATTATGACAAAGAAACCAAAAGAGAGGATTTGACCCATTCTGGAAGGCTGTGGAATACACAGACTTCTAGGAAATCTCATGTTCTAAACTCAGCATATCCAAATTAAACTCAAGATCTTCCTTCCCAAAGCTGTTCTTTTCCTAGTGCTTTCTAGCTCAGTGAATTGTGTAATTTATTCAATGTCATATATTTATTCCTGCATACATGGATTCAATAAATATTTATTGACTGACTACTAAAGGGGAGCCACTATGTTAGGTGCTAGGGACAACAAAGATTAACAAAACAGACAGAGGCTCTGCACGCATGGAGTTTATGGTCTGATAGGGTAGACATTAAATAAATAATAATCTCTTGGCACGGTGGTTCACGCCTGCATTCCCAGCAGTTTGGGAGACCGCGGCAGGCAGATCACTTGAGGTCAGGAGTTTGAGACCAACCTGGCCAACATGGCGAAACCCCGCCTCTACTAAAAATACAAAAATTAGTCAGGCATGGTTGCCCGTGCCTGTAATCTCAGCTACTCAGGATACTGAGGCAGGAGAATCGCTTGAACCCAGGAAGCAGAGGTTGCAATGAGCCAAGTTCACACTATTGCACTCCAGCCTGGGCAGCGAGCGAGACTCCGACTAAAAATTTAAAAAAAAAAGAAAGAAAGAAATAATAACCTATAAATGCATAATTGCACATGTATAAGAGCACGGGCCCCCATCCCCCGGACAACTGACCATTACCGGTCCGTGGCCTGTGAGGAAACGGCCGCTTAGCAGGAGGTGAGTGGTGGGCAAGTAAGCAAACCTTCATCTGTATTTATAGCTGCTGTGTTTATAGTAATGGGTCGTGTTACTGCCTGAACTCCACCTCCTGTCAGATTAGTGGCAGCATTAGATTCTCATAGGAGCGTGAACCCCACTGTGAACCGCGCATACAAGGGATCTAAATTACATGCTCCTTATGAGAATCTAATGCCTGGTAATGTGAGCTGGAGCAGTTTTATCTTGAAACCATCCCCTATCCCCTACCCTCTATCCCCACCTTCTACCCCCCGCATCCGAGGAAAAATTGTCTACCATGAAACCGGTCCCTGGTGCCAAAAAGGTTAGGTACCGCTGTGTAAGAGGAAGCTAAGTAAGGGTATAATGCAGTCTATGTAAGAGGAAGCTAAGTAAGGGTATAATGCAGTAACAGATTTAAATTTAAATTAATCCTAACTCCTGAGGCACATGGAACAGAATGTCAGAGAGAGATTAGAAGGTCTTTAGTGGATGAATATACAGGTTGAACTTGAACCTGTTGTATAGACACAGAAAGGTGTTTCTAAAATGACATTAAATAAAAATAATCACTGTGTCCCATATGGCTTCATTTGTGTGAGGTACAGGAACAGACAAAATAAATGTATAGTACTAGAAGTCAGAGTGGTGGTTGCCTCTTAACAAGTGGTGGGAAAGGGCACAAAGGAACCTTCTGGGTGCTGGGAGTATTCTATACCTTCACCTGAACAGGGATTTCATGGATATACTCAAATGTAAAATTTCTCAAGATGTGTGCACTTTATTGTATGCATGTGTGTATGTTTTTGGAAAGGTTTTTAAAAAATATGTATGTTTATATGTGTGTATGTTTTGTCTTGATAGAAAAGAATCTGGAAAAAACGTGTTATTCAAGCTGTTGACAGTGAATGTATCTTTATTGTGATACAATATTTTCCCTGTTTTGCTTACCTGTATTTTCAAATGTTTCTACAAATTTACATATAACCTTTTATAGTGAGTAAGAAAAATCTAAACAAAAAGTTGCTTTATGTTTGATGCATTAAAAATCGAATAGGTTCTGAAAAGTCTTCAAAATGAGCATAAAATTCATTTTTCTTTTTGAAAGCTAAAATTGCTTGTCCCTATGGCTTCCATCTTTATTTCTCCATCAGATAAATTTAAGTGAAAAGCTTGGACCTACTGGTGATTAAAAATTAGAAACATTTCTAAGTTTTCCTATTGGATTCCACTGATTCTCCAAATTACTTCTACTCCCCTATGGTCTCAGTGATACAAACACTGCCCTTTATGGAGAAAGTTCATTTTAGCAAAAGACTTCCCAAATAAATCAAGCACAAGGTGCATTCCTCACACTTTACACCATCTGAGACTCCAAACTGATCTCTGCTGAGAGCTTTTACTGCCTGAAAATGAGAGTAAATGCTGACCATGAGAATTTCTCTTTCAGGATGATATCATCACTGTGATCAGCCGAGTGGATGAGAACTGGGCAGAAGGCAAGTTAGGAGATAAAGTAGGCATCTTCCCTATCTTGTTTGTAGAGGTACGTGAGTATCAAGTCTACCTCTGATTTATGCTTATACAGATATATGCATGTGCTACAGTGATGCCTGAGAGCAATTGCTATTTGCTATGAGGCTTATTTCAGAACTAACTAAAATCTCTAAAGAAAAGATGCCAGACAATAATACCCAATTCTGGCAAGAGTCTGGGGAAATGAGCCTTTTCCATTCTCCTGATGGGAATGTAAATTAGTGAAATCTGTCACATGCAAACTCAAATAAACTTATACCAAAAATATTACAAATGTGGGCCTCCTTTGAGTCAGTAAGTCCAGCTGAGAGTTTATTGTAAGTAAATATTTAAATAAGTATGCAAAGATAAATGTACAAAATATTCAAAAATGTTCACCATAACATTAGGTGATGGTATATAATTATGAAAAAAAAAGAAGTACTCTAAATAGTCAACAATAAGGACTTCATTTTTTTTAATTGTGGTAATGAAAAAAGTGTCTCTCTATGGATAATACTATAATACATGGAGAATAATATTTAATATCATAAAGTGTTTGATATGGAAAGATTTATGATTCATTGTTAAGTTTTTTTAAAGTTTAATAGGTATAGAGTTTCAGATTTGTTGGATAAAAGAGTTCTAAAGATCTGTTTCATAACAGTGTGAATATACTTAACACTACTGAACTGCACACTTAAAAATGGTTCAGAAGGTAAATTTTATGTTACATGTCTTTTATCACAATAAAAAAATAAGTTGGACCATATGGAACTAGCTTTTAAATGGATGTGTGTTTATATAAATGGATAAAGGACTAGAGAATGATATGTACCAAAATGTTAACATTTGTGATCACTATGTGATGAGATTCTAGATGCTTTTCATTTTCTTCTGCCAACTTGTATTTTCTAAATCTTCTGAAATTAGCATATATTTATTACTTCTATTTTTTAAAGAAAAATCTTCTTTAAAAAAAAAAGAAAGAAAACATGCTAGGCTATGTATATCTCCACCATAATATAACCTGTCCAGTATAATAACCTCATTAGCCATGAGCCTCACTTTAGCTTGAAGCAAGTCATTACATATTTAAAAGAGAAGTTTCATTGTTTAACTGCATTTACTGGGTGCTTAACATGCATAAAGCATTTAAAATGAGTAGTAGAAAGCTATGAAAGAAGTAAAAGGCGTGCTGTCCACCCTAGGGGCTGGAGTGTTTGAAACAGAACAGACCACAGTTGAGCAGAAGCAACCAATTCTTCTAGTCATAAGAGCTAAAGCAGGTTCTGAAATAAACGGTGTACCCAGAGCGTTGCACAGCTTTCAGGGTTCTCTGTACCTCCTCTACTCCATCAGTGTTGAAGGAAGATATGGAGGATGGGTCCAGAGAGACTGGTCTTCTTACTGTCTCTGCTAAACTCATTCCTAATTCTCATTCCTAATACATTTTCTCTTGCTGGGGCCCCTTTCAGATGCAACACCCAATTATCTTTACCTGTTCAAATTTCACTTATTTTATAAGGCTTAGATAGAAACCTACTTTGTTCATAAAATTTCAGCAAGTAGTTAAACCCTTGATGGCCTCTTTCCTCTGAATATCTGATGAGTGGTTAGTTGTACTTCACAGGCTAGCCTAACACAGAACAGGCACTCTGTTTTAAAAAAAAAAAAATAGCTTAGCAAGTGAATGAATGGAAAATAATTCAGAAGGTAGTCAGAGCTCCCAGGGGAAAAAAATTTTTAGAGCAAACCATTCACTGTGACCCTGTCCTAAACATATGTTTAATTATTCAACTAATTTTTCATTGAGTGCCTGCTATGCCAGGACCTGTGCCTAGTTCTAAAGACACAAGACAAACATGGGTCCCTACTCTCGGAGACTATAATGTCAGAAAGTATTCCAGTAATTACAAGTGTGATGAATCATGTAAAGACTGAAGTAGCCAGGTGTAGTGGCTCATGGCTGTAATCCCAACACATTGGGGGCCAAGGCAGGAGGATTGCACGAGCCCGAGAGATTGAGATCAGCTTGGGCAACATAGTGAGACTCCCCTCTCTACAGCAAATTTAAAAACTAGTCAGGCATGGTGGCCCACACTGGTCCCAGCTACTCCAGAGGCTGAGGCAAGAGAATCGTTTGAGCCCAGGAGGTCGTGGCTACAGTGAGCCGTGATTGTGCCACTATACTCTAGACTGGGCAACACAGCAAGACCCTATATTAAAAAAGGAAAAAAAAAAAAAGACTGAAGTAGAGGAAACTATTAGGGAGTTATGATATGCAATTTACCAGGGCAGAAGGTCAGCAAATGCCACTTATGCCAAGATCTGACAGATAGAGAGCATTTTAGGTAATGGAGGTAGCATGTGCAAAAGTCCTGCAGGATGAGGAAGTGTGGTGTAGCCAGGGGAAAAAGGAAGTACCAGAGTTGGAGCTTGGAGAGTAAAAGAGGAACAAAAAGTGAAGCCAGGGAAGTAAATGGAAGACAGATCACAGAGGACGTCGTAAACCATCCTGTATAGTCAGGATGGGCTAGGTTATGCCGTGGCAATAAACAGCACCAAAGTCTCAGTGGCTGAACAAAGAAAATGTTATTCCTCACCTACATTCCATGTTCAGTGCAGAGTGATGAGGGGCTCTGCTCACATAGTCACTCAGGAACCCAGACTAGTATGGCTGGGCCATCTGGTAGCTGCATCATCTGGAACCTGTGGGCTTCCTAGTTTCCACAGTAGGGACGCATGAAGAAGAGTGAGTTGTATCACCAACGAAATGCCTCATTTCAGAAATGACACTTATCACTCCCACTCACAGCCCACTAGCCTGAACCAGTCACATAGCCTGATCTGATGTCAAGTCAGCTGAGAAGTATAAGGGAACACATGAAACATTGGGTATCATTGCCTCTGCCATTTCATAAGAAGTGTGGATTCGACCCAAAAGCCAACAGAAGCCATTGAAAGGTTTTTTAAGTGACCAGATTTGGGTTCCTTAAAGACTGCCCTGGCTGTAGTGGGGGGAACGATTTGAAGAGGAAGGAGAAGAAAGCAGAAAGTGCCGGTAGGAGGTCCCTGCATTGCCCAGTTAGATGACTGTGGATTAGACCCATAGGTTCAGGGACCTTTCAGGAGGTAGAATCCACAGGACTTTGGGGTTCACAGAGGCAGGGATAGAGAAGAGAAGTGGTCAAGGACAGCCCCACTTCTTGATTTATGGACATAGATCAGTTGCAGAGCCATCTGCTGGGCAGGAGCCTTTTCTGAGGAGGAAGTTAGGATGATTCAGAGTCAATGGTTGACTCTCCAAGGACAGAGGTCAGGTGCAATTAGTACCTCGTTGGACCCATATGAGGCGCTTAAATATTTATGGAAATTGTTCCCTGGTCTCCTGCATTATCTTGAGATGCTTCTTCATAACTCTGGACTGGGGGGAAGTCACCAGTCATCTTATTACACATTTCTGAAACCCATTTCCCAAAACTTCTTCATTTAATGATTATTCATTTGGATATACTTTCCAGCCACTTCACCTCTAAAATTAGCGAGTACAAGAACCATCAAGATTATCATTAAACTAGCCAGTGCTTCATTTGTTCTCCTAATTGCTCGGAGGGGAAAAAGATAATCAAGTGGTTGCTCTAATCTGGAAACCTGGTTTTCAAAAATTATCTGAAATCTAAATTGTGCTTTTTAAAGCAGCACTTAAATTTTGACTCCAGTCATTTCATTAAGACTAGCACTTGCTGAGAACTCTTTAAATAAGTTTTGAATTACCAGTGTCATGGAAAGCAATTGGAAGGAAGGGAGGCTTTCCTATGAGCATGATGTATGTGTGTGTGCATGTGTGTGGGTGTGTTTGGCATAAACAGGATTTTTCTTGTTAATGTATCATTTCACATATTGAATTGCACCTGCATTAAAAGGTGATAAAACAAAGGCTGAGCCTATGCTCATTCTTATCAGGACTCCTCCAACAGAGCCTGCCTGGGTTATATGAACTTTGCTCAGCCCAAGGAGCCTCAACAATATTGTTTCAAATGAGTGGGTGCAAATCTAAGAGACCTGCAATTCTTCCCCAGCAGAGCTATTAATCATTTTGGCAGAGGACAGGGCAGATGCAGAGTCTCCCGGGGCCCTTTGTCAGTGTTCATGTTAGAAAAGCTGATGGTGGTACTCACCTGGGGACAGAACAATTAGGTGGAAGCAGAAAAAATTAACTTATTTCATTATAGCCACGAATGGCTGTATAAAGAACTTTACTCATTCAATTCAGAGTGCATATTGCCCTTTCACTGGGTGAACAATGGAGGGGCAGGTGCCCTGGGGCCTCTAAGTCATTGTTCCTAGTTCAAGCTGCCATCAGAGCTTGCCTAAACAATTTCAGTAACTTCCTAATTGGTCTCCCTACTTCTGTTCTGGCACTTCTAAATAGCAACCAAAACGAGCTTTTTATTTCTTTTTGCTTGTTTGTTTGTTTACATACAGCAAAAGTTACTCTTTCTAACGTCCAGTTCTATAATTTTAATAAATGCATACAATTGCGTAACCACACCACAATCAAGATGTCGAATAGTTCCAGTAGTCTGCCCTGAAATTTCTCATGCTGCCCCTTTATAGTCAGTTTCTTCCCCAACTCATAACCGCTGGCAACCACCAATCTGTTTCCTGCTCCTGTAGTTTTCTTTTTCCAGAATGTCATATAAATGGAATCATACAGAATGTAGCTTTTTGAGTCAGGCTTCTTTCATTTTGGATAATGCATTTGGAATTACCATGCTGTTTCATGTATCAGTAGTTCATTCCTTTTTGATGCTGAGTAATATTCCATTGTATAGATGTGCCAGAGTTTGTTCATTCACCTCGTGAAAGACGTTGGAGTTGTTTTCCAGTTGTTGGCAACTATGCATAAAGCTGCTATAAACACTTGCATACTGGTTTTTGAGTGAGCACAAGTTTTTATTTCTCTTGGGTGATTACTTAGGAGTGGAATCGCTGGGTCAGATGCTAAGTATGCGTTTAACTTTCTAAGAAACTGCCGAACAGTAGCATGAGCTTTTAAAAGCATAAAGCAGATCATATCACTCCTCTACCTAAGTCCTGCCAAAGACTTCCTATTATATGTAGAATAAAATGGAAGCTTCCGAGGCTCTTGTGATCTGGCCCCTGCCTGTCTCTATGGCCTCTTTTATCATCTTCTCCTTACATGCTCTGTTCCAGCCTTCTCTCTGTTTCTTTCTTCTGTCTTTTTCTCAAGCAAGCTGAGCTCCTTCCCTCTTTCGGACTTTCACACTAGCTTATGGTGCCTCTTCTGGGCATGTTCTTACCTCCATTTTCACATAGCTAGCTCCTTCTTGTCATTTGTTGTTTCAACTTAAATGCCCTCTTCTCAGCAGATCTTCCTCGACCCCCTAATTTAAAGTAACTCCCTCCCCCAATCCCTCTCTATCACATCAGAGCACTTACAATTATATGATGGTTTCTTGTTTAGTTGTTTACATGCTGGCTCTGTCACGTATAAGTCACCCCTTCCAGGCCTCAGCCTCCTTATCTTTAAAGTGGACATAATAATGCTCATTCCCCTACTGAATGAGTTTTTCACAATATTATAAGCTTCTTGAGGTAAGAACCACATCTTTTTTAAAATTTTCTTTTTAAGAACTTTATTTATTCCTCAACAAAAGTCACATTCAATAAAATTTTCTGTCTCAGTTGTTTTAATCCTCTGTACATTATCGCTAAAAAATTCTTTAATGGGCAAATTTCTTTTACCTCTATAGTTGGATTTCTAAATTAGAATGAGCTATGGTTTTAGAGGGCAACTGGTAACAATTATAAAAACGAAAATTTAGGTAATCATCCAAAAATTTAAGAGTTATTGCACTAACTCTTGTTTGTCAACATGTTTCAGATTTCCAAAGGAAATGAACCCACAGGGGCCCTCAGTGAGTAGGGTACTCAAAATATTACTATGTATTTCTTGTGAGAATGGACCGATGTAGTGGGGAAGACAGACATAACACAGTGGTGTACTGGAGTTGGCTGGAACTAGATCACAAGAGCTGGTTGTTACATTTTCAGGAATTTTTCCAGCCAGTTGTTTAACCATTGGTGGCTTGAAAAACTCTATGAATCAGGGATTTTTTTTCTTTCTTCCTTGTTACTTTTTTTTTTTTTTCTGACAGCTGATTTACTAACACATCACTGACTAAGAGACATAGAACAAGGAAGAAGGGTGATTACATGAACATATTTAAAGGAAGTAGTAAAAGACAGTCTTAGCATAAGAATTCAGGGTCCTGAATGCACTTACATTCTGGCCCAAACACTTATGAAATGTATGAACTTGAGCAACTTCATTCACTCATTATTCCACAAGCACTAAGCATCTACTCTGGGGTACAGGAGAGAATCATGTGTAGAAGGTCCCTGCAACCCAGATAGCTAACAGACTAGTGGGGGAAAGGCAAGTAAAGGATTGTGGTTTGGAGTGAAAAATACAATGATCGGGAAACACAGGGGCTGCTGGGAGCACCAGGAAAGGGAAGTGGCCAACCCAGCAGGGGATTCCAGGATGGCTAAAGGAAGAGGGGAGAAGTCCACTAGGTGAAAACAGCCAGAAATGACTGGGGAAAATGGGTAAAGGAAGAATAAATATACTCAGCCAGGGAAGAGCATCATGGCTTATTAAGTAAATGAGTAATACTTACTTTGCAGGAAAGTTGGGAGAATGCATTGATAGAGCAAAGTCATGAGGATGCATTGATAGAAGATGGAAGCTGTTACTGTGCTCACCAAGGAATGAGCATCTGAGCCAGTGACCGAGGAGGTGGCATCTGACCTGGTTTCAGATGGGTGTGGGTAGGAACTGGCTACGTACATTAGATCAGGAAGACAAACTTCTCATTGGACCTTTTGTCTTTTCAGCCAAACCTCACCGCAAGACACCTTCTAGAGAAGAACAAAGGTCGCCAGTCATCCCGCACAAAAAACCTGTCCCTGGTGTCCTCATCCTCCAGAGGCAACACATCTACCCTCCGTAGGGGCCCAGGATCCAGGAGGAAGGGGCCCGGGCAATTTTCCATCACAACAGCCTTGAACACTCTCAACCGGATGGTCCATTCTCCTTCAGGGCGCCATATGGTAGAGATCAGCACCCCAGTGCTTATCAGCTCCAGCAACCCCTCTGTGATCACCCAGCCCGTGGAGAAAGCAGACATTCCTTCCAGCTCAGCGGGACAGGTAGGGAAGAATCTCCTGAGATTAGGGCACTTTTGAATTGGGCAAGTGATTCATACCATGTCACAAGCAATATTTGTTGTTTACTACTAGCTAAGCACCCAGAATGCCCTACTAGTAACTAATGCCATATGTATTCCATGTCAGAATTGTATAAACATTTTATTTCATCCTTGAACAGCCTGTGAGTTAGGTGTTATTACTATTATCCTCATTTTACAGATGAGGGATCTTGGGTTTAGATGGGTTAAACAACTTATCCAAATTCTCACAGATACTTTTCTTTCCCTTGCTGAGAGCCAGGATATCATTCCTGCCCCTTAGAGAACTTCCCTCCAAAGAGATGATGGCACCTATTTTCTCAAGAGTGTTTTGGCATCATAATTTGAGATTCACCGTCCCATCCTCTGGCAATGTATTAGGCATCAGATGGAAAGAAAGCAAAAGAAACAAAAAGAAACTATGGGTTATTGAATGTTCTTAGGACTCGTTACCTACATTTGTAGGACCCAGTCCAAAATGAAAATACAAGTCCTTTGCTCAAAAATAATCAAGAATTTCAAGATGGGAACAGCAGAGCATTAAACCAAGCAAGGAGCCTTGTGTGGCTATGCAGGTCACACACTGGTGAAGCCAGCCCTGGGTGTTTCCAGATGGAGTACCTAATAAGATAATGCATGTAAAGTGCCTAGCACCATGATGCCTGCCATATACTAAGCATCCAATAAGTGTTAGCTCTTAATGGTATTGCTGTTAACCCTGGTCACTGTGTTGCCAACTGAAGAGAAATAAACCTGGGGTGGTCGTGGCAATCCAGAGGCTGAAGTATTTCTAGTAGCATATGGCTATTTGTGTTGAAGGGTGCTTTAAAAGATGAAGGAGTTGGAGGAATGAGGCAAAGTAATTAAGAAGAGCTGAATGTTGGGTATTCAGCTGAAAACACTCTTTGGGACCACGCAGGTGGCAACTTGAAAGGGCAAAACTCAACTTGTACTGATTTTTTTTTTTTAAAGGAGCCGTAAATTTTGTTTTTAAACATGAATTTCTACCTTGGGATTAAAAGGCTTAATTGGACTCTAATCCCTTTTTAACAAGACAAGGAGGAAAGAGAAAGTCAAGGGCTCCTCAAAGACCTGTGTGCTATTCTGAAAGGAAAACAATCACCTCCTACAACGCTTCATATCTTATACCACTGTCTGGGTCACTAAGAAGTTGGCTGCTCATGTAATTCTGCCCACCACCTGCACCACATGCACACACACACACATATACACTTTCTCTCTCTTTCTCCTGCATTACACTCCCCTTGCTTTAACAAAAGCTATAAAACTTTCTACATACACACTGCACTTCTTTACAAGTACATATTAATATACGCTTTATGCCCAAAGTTCTCCTTCACACACACACACACACACACACACACACACACACTCTAAAATGGGAGCCTTGTGACTCACAATTAAGCCAAAGAGTCACAGAGTTTTTTGAAAGGATTCTTTATATATAGTCATAGATATATAAAGTGCAGCCCACACTCAGTAGAAATAAGCTAGCTCACTTAGCTCTAAGTTGACTTCGCAAAAGATTTCACCAAGAGTCATTTTCCGTGTGCTTTTAAAATTCTTATTCTGGGCATTTGTGTCATCTACGGAGGCTGGACTAGAGTGGGAGAAGCTTAGTAGGATTCAAAACACGTATTATTCCTTAGTAGTTTTCACAAATAGTGAGAATTCCACAGTATGGCATTCACACATCCGATGACCAGGGAACCACTTCACAGCAGCCTTTTCTCCACTCAGATGGCTGTGGATTGGAAGGATTTCTACGTATTTGACCAAAGGTTGTAAAAGCACACTCGAAATGGCCCACTTATGACTTCTATCTAAAGACAAGCAGAAAGTTGAGCAAATGACAAGTTCTTCCCTTTTCTCTAACATTCTTGAGAGCTGTGGTTGGGTCTAGCTCATCACACTCCCCCTGCCTTCCCCACTCCAGCAACCTACATGGTGCCTAGACCCTAGCAGGTACTCAATAAATCAAGGAATCAAGACTTTTAACGTAGATATCTGGGCAGGTGGTGGTGACATATACGTAGGGAAGACTGGAGAAAGAATTAATTTCTTAAAGAAAGATTACAGATTAGTGTAACTCTTCTAGCCAATAAACATCTGTTGAATGCTTACGAAGTGCTAGTAACCATAGTGAGTATTGGAGATTCTACTACCAAAGGAAGAAGAGTAATATAACCTCAAACTTTACTGAAACTAATATGAGACAGATGGATCTATAGGTAGGTAGGTAGGTAGGTAGGTAGGTAGGTAGATGGATGCATGCATGGATGGATGGATGGATGGATGGATGGATGGATGGATGGATGGATGGATAGATAGATGATTGATTGATTGATTGATTGATTGATTGAGTGATATCCTCTAATAGAAAAGTCTCCTTTTACTCCCAGTCTCCTAAGCCTCCCCTCCATTCCAAAACTGTAATAAAAGCCTTGGTAGGGGAGGTATTATCAACACTTTATAGCAAGGTAATTAAGGCCCCAAAAGAAAAATGATTAAGCCAAGTTCGTGTAATTTAGTAAAGAGTCTGGATTGAATTTAGAATTGTCTAATTGTAAAACGTAACCTCCTATCACTATACTGTGCTATCAACTAAGACCACGTTAGGCAACATTCTGCCAGCGTAGTTTATCCTGGATGTCTGCAGCCTCCCTTTTCTTGGTTGTCTTCAGTTGACTCCTTTTGAATGCTAAGGCCTTCCAGCATTCTCTTCTCCACCCACCCCCTCAGTCAAGAATTTGTCCTAAGTCTTTTGCACCTGAAAAAGGCTTCCATTTACTATCACTTTGTTTCTTTATGAACTACCAGTTGTGTCCAGACATTGTGTATGGTGCTATTGGCACCAAGAATAAGCTGCTGCCTCATTCTCCTCCTGTGGTAGAGACAAGTCTTGGATGGTCCCTCAAGTCTCAAACCCAAAAGGGTAGCAATACCCTTTCATAAAAAGAAGCCAGAGCCAGGAATTTTTTTCCCCCTTTGTCGTTGTGTCTTTCTACCTGTGGGAAACCACTTGAAACTTCTGGATAGAACATCAGGAAATGACCTCACAGATGAACTGCAACTACAGACAAAAAACAGTGGCACTTGAAAACAATTCAGGATTAGACCTGAAGATGCTGAGTAAGTTCTGTGGAAAACTACAGTGCAGGAAGTTAAGTGGGTGGATTGAAACCAATGCAGTTGGCCTCTAGGAGAGTCCTGGAGACAAAGAAAGTCAACTGCACGTGACACAAGTTAGAAAGAAGTCCTTCAGAAATACCTGTTTGGGGAAAGTCACATGTGCAGGGCCCTCCCTGGAGATTCTAAAGTTGACTTGGTTCAGGATGTGGAGCCTGCTCGCCCCACTGCCTCCCACACTCACAGAGCAATGAAGCATTCTTGTTTTCCTAAGAAGTTCTGCTCCTCAATACGCCCTCTTTCTCCCCTCCCCCTCCCCCTCCACATCCCTATCCTTCAGCCTCCCTCCTTCTGTATCACAGATGCAGGGTAGCAGAACTGCTCTGCAACTGGAAAGCTCTCTTTCCCTCACCTCCTACATTCAGCAAGTCAGTAAGCTCCTTGTGCCACCTAGTCATTGCTTTTACCCATCCCATTTCACTGCCTTAGTCTGGGTCTGCATCCCTTGCCTCGACTATTGCTCCAGCCTCCTCACTGGCCTCCCAGAGCCCACACTCAATCACTTCGCCTCACCCTGCCCAATCCCTCCCACCCCCATCCATAGTTCCAGTAATGACCTCCATAATGACCTCTTGCAAAACCCAAATCCCTTCAGCCACTTCTCTTCCCCAAACTATTAATGGATCCCATTATTGAGTGATTGCGACAAGCTGGAAACTACAATAAGTGATTTACAAACATTTGACTCTCCTTAAAACTGTTCAGAGTAGGTACTGGTATGCTCATTTTACCAAACGGGGAAACTCTGGGAGTGAAAGATTAGGTTTTTTCTTAGTCTTTTTTTAATTTTTTTATTTCAGTAGCTTTAGGGGTACAAGTGGTTTTTGGTTACATGGATGAATTGTATAGTGGTGAAGTCTGAGATTTTAATGTACCCATCACCAGAGTAGCCTATATTGTACCCAATAGATAATTTTTCTTCCATTAACCACCCTCACCCTCCCTCTCTTCTTTGAGTCTCCCATTTCCATTATACCACTCTGTATGCCTTTGCATACCCATAGTTTAGCTCCCACTTAGTGAGAACATGCAATGTTGGTTTTCCATTCCTGAGTTATTTCACTTAGGATTATAGCCTCCAGATCTCACACACACACACACACACACACACACACACACACACGCACCACATTTCTTTATCTGCTTGTCAGTTGATTCCTTATCTTTGCAATTGTGAATTGTGTCGTGATAAACATATGCCTGTGGGTGTCTTTTTGTTATAATGACTTCTTGTCCTTTGGGTAGATGCCCAGTAGTGGGATCAAATGGTAGATCTACTTTTAGTTATTTGAGAAATCTCCAAACTGTTTTCCATAGAGGTTATACTAATTTAAATTTCCACCAGCAGTATATAAGCGCTCCCTTTTCACCACATCCATGCCAACATCTACTGTTTTTTTACTTTTTAATAATGGTCATTCTGACTTGGATAAGGTGGGATCTTATTGTAGTTTTAATTCGCATTTCCCTGATAATTAGTGTGATATTGAGCATTTTTTATATGTTTGTTGGCTGCTTATATATCTTGTATATCTTCTTTAGCCCACTTTTTAATGGGATTGTTTGCTTTTTTCTTACTGATTTGAGTTTCTTGTAGATTCTGGATATAGTCCTTTGTCAAATGCATAGTTTGCAAACATTTTCTGCCATTCTGTAGGTTTCTGTTTACTCTTATGATTATTTCTTCTGCTGTGCAGAAGCTTTTTAGTTTACTTAGGTTTCGTTTATTTATTTTTGTCTTTGTTGCATTTGTGGTCTTAGTCATAAATTCGTTGCCTAGGCCCATGTCCAGAAGAGTTTTTCTAGGTTTTCTTCTAGATTTTTTTATGGTTTCAGGTCTTAAGTCTTTAATCCATCTCAAGTTAACTTTTGTATATGGTGAGAGGTAAGGATTCAGTTTCATTCTTCTGCGTGTGGCTATTCAGTTTTCCCAACATCATTTATTAAATAGGATGTCCTTCCTCAGTTTATGCTTTTGTGTGCTTTGTCAAAAATCACTTGTTTAAAAGTGTTTGGCTGGCCGGGCGTGGTGGTTTACGCCTGTAATCCCAGCACTTTGGGAGGCCAAGGCAG
The DNA here is from genome assembly GCF_047675955.1 of Chlorocebus sabaeus. Taxonomy (NCBI): domain Eukaryota; kingdom Metazoa; phylum Chordata; class Mammalia; order Primates; family Cercopithecidae; genus Chlorocebus; species Chlorocebus sabaeus. Next base: position 36,153,167 of record NC_132926.1, on the reverse strand, counting down.
GCGGATCATGAGGTCAGGAGATAGAGACCATCCTGCCTAACACGGTGAAAGCCCGTCTCTACTAAAAATACAAAAAAAATTAGCCGGGCATGGTGGCGGGCGCCTGTAGTCCCAGCTACTTGGGAGGCTGAGGCAGGAGAATGGTGTGAACCTGGGAGGTGGAGCTTGCAGTGAGCCGAGATCACACCACTGCACTCCAACCTGGTTGACAGAGTGAGACTCCATCTCAAAAAAAAAAAAAGTGTTTGCCTTCATTTCTGGGTTCTCTATTCTATTCCATTGGTCTATATTCCTATTTTTATACCAGTACCATGCTATTGTGGTTACTGTAGCTTTGTAACATAATTTGAAGTCAGATAATATGATGCCTCCAGATTTTTTGTTTTTGTTTAGAATTGCTTTGACTATTTGGGCTCTTTTTTGGTTCTATATGAATTTAGGATTGCTTCTGTGAAAAATGATGTTAGTACTTTGATAGAAATTGCATTGAATCTGTAGATTGCTTTGAGCAGTATGGTCATTTTCACAATATTGTTTCTTCCAATCTATGAACATGGAATGTATTTCTGTTTGTGTCATTTATTATTTTTTTAGTAGTGTTTCATAATTCTCCTTGTAGAGATCTTTCACCTCCTTGGTTAAGTATATACCTAGGGTTTTATATATATATATATACTTTAAGTTCTAGGGTACATGTGCACAATGTGCAGGTTTGTTACATATGTATACATGTGCCATGTTGGTGTGCTGCACCCATTAACTCATCATTTACATTAGGTATATCTCCTAATGCTATCCCTCCTCCCTCCCCCAACCCCACAACAGGCCCTGGTGTGTGATGTTCCCCACCCTGTGTCCAGGTGTTCTGATTGTTCAATTCCCACCTATGAGTGAGAACATGTGGTGTTTGGTTTTCTATCCTTGTGATAGTTTCGTCAGAATGATGGTTTCCAGCTTCATGTATGTCCCTTCAAAGGACATTAACTCATCCTTTTTTATGGCTGCATAGTATTCCATGGTGTATATGTGCCACATTTTCTTAATCCAGTCTATCATTGATGGACATTTGGGTTGGTTCCAAGTCTTTGGTATTGTGAATAGTGCCACAATAAACACACATGTGCATATGTCTTTATAGCAGCATGATTTATAATCCTTTGGGTACATGCCCAGTAATGGGATGGCTGGGTCAAACGATATTTCTAGTTCTAGATCCTTGAGGAATCGCCACACTGTCTTCCACAATGGTTGAACTAGTTTATAGTCCCACCAAGAGTGTAAAAGTGTTCCTATTTCTCCACATCCTCTCCAGCACCTGTTGTTTCCTGACTTTTTAATGATCGCCATTCTAACTGGTGTGAGATGGTATCTCATTGTGGTTTTGATTTGCATTTCTCTGATGGTCAGTGATGATGACCTTTTTTTCATGTGTCCGTTGGCTGCATAAATGTCTTCTTTTGAGAAGTGTCTGTTCATATCCTTTGCCCACTTTTTGATGGGGTTGTTTGATTTTTTCTTGTAAATTTGTTTAATTTCTTTGTAGATTCTGGATATTAGCCCTTTGTCAGATGGGTAGATAGCAAACATTTTCTCCCATTCTGCAGGTTGCCTGTTCACTCTGATGGTAGTTTCTTTTGCTGTGCAGAAACTCTTTAGTTTAATTAGATCCCATTTGTCAATTCTGGCTTTTGTTGTCATTGCTTTTGGTGTTTTAGTCATGAAGTCCTTACCCATGCCTATGCCCTGAATGGTATTGCCTAGGTTTTCTTCTAGGGTTTTCATGGTTTTAGGTCTAACATTTAAGTCTTTAATTCATCTTGAATTAACTTTTGTATAAGATGTAAGGATCCAGTTTCAGCTTTCTACATATGTCTAGCCAGTTTTCCCAGCACCCTTTATTAAATAGGGAATCCTTTCCCCATTTCTTGTTTTTGTCAGGTTTGTCAAAGATCAGATGGTTGTAGATGTGTGGAATTATTTCCGGGGGCTCTATTCTGTTCCATTGGTCTATATCTCTATTTTGGTATACCTAGGTATTTTTTTAATAGCTATTGTAAAAAGGATTGAGTTCTTTATTTGATTCTCAGCTTGTTTGTTGTTGCTGTATAGCAATGCTGCTAATTTGTGTACATTGATTTTGTGACCTGAGACTACTGAATTCATTGATCACATCTAGGAGTCTTTTGGAGGAGTTTTTAGGGTTTTCTAGGTATAAGATCATCAGCAAACAGAGATAGCTTGACTTCCTCTTTTCTAATTTGGATGCCCTTTATTTCTTTCTCTTGCCTGACTGTGCTGGCTAGGAATTCCCAAAAAGATTAAGTAATTTGCACAATGTCTCAAGGGTAGAAACAGGTCCCGGACTTGCAGACCTGTGCTCCCTTCCCTCAGTGAGTTTTTAGTATGATATTCTAACCTTCTGGGATCTGGCTACAGTTCACTTCCTGGTCTCCCAGGTCTGCTAACACACACACGTGCATACACATAAAAGTACAGTGGTGTATGTACATTCCTATATGCACACCATGTACTAGGCCACCTCTTTGCTTTTTGTCCTTGTACCCAGCACAATGCCTGCATTATTCTGGGCAATGAACAAATGTTTTTTGAATAAATAATTGCTGCTCCTTCTGGAATTTATTTTTGTTGCATCCACCTGTTACACTCATATCCATACCCCAAGGCCCTATAAGCATATTGTTTTTCAAGGAAGCTTTTGCCACCGCTCCTCCACAGAATTATTTCTCTCATATACATCTCTCTTGTATTCACAGCACATTGTTTATACTTGTGTTGTAACATATATGTTAGAACATATAACACCTTCTTTGCACTATAAATACCACATATATATCTTACCAACATGCTTAAGATTGAAAATCTTTTAAGAGCAGGCTTGATGTTTTGTTCACTTATGTGCCCTTGAGTTTCCAAACCCCTCTTCTGATTACACAGAACCATAAAGATAAGAGAGAGAAAAAGGTGGGGGTCACTTAAGTCAGTGTAAGGAATGTGATTCCTTCCCCCACTGTCCTCCATCTTATGCCAGGATGATAATGACAAGTCCAAGTGTCTTTCCTGGGCTCCTCATCTGGGAAGATGAGCTATCACGTGCCTGGGGGAATTCTGAGGTCTATAAAGCTGACTGTCCTTTTAACCCCATATTTGAAATAGTCTGAATAAAGTAGTTTCTGGGAGCTTGAACTATTACAAGTCCAGATCCTCTCCCAGGGTACTCCTTCGCCACTGTCTTTCATAGGAGTCCCAACCCAACTTTATGGTACTCAGGGCTGCCATGAGAAATGGTTTTACTTAGTACTAATATACATATTTTTTTTCTTTGGACACTCTCCCAGTTCAAATTTACATTTAAGATTCTTAGCTAATCTTCCTTCTTGAGGTAATTTACAGAGATAAATTAACCCTACATTTATAGTCTTATAATGATATCTCCCAAGATAAATATTTATTTTATTTTACAATTTTCACTCAACAAATTCATACTCATAAGTGATGTTGTCAGAGCACTCCAGAACTCACTGAGCACTCCCAAAGAGTTGTGGGTAGAAAAGAAAAGAGGTACCATTAGATGAACACATATCCCCTCCCATTGCTCTGTTCCATGTTATCATTATCTGCCCCCATAATGCCTTTTATGGGGACTACTGAGTGTCTGAAATGTGTTTGTTAAATTTTTGAAAATGTACCCGCTGGGTAAAGATAACCCCTTAAACTTTCTCATAAATTACCAGGTAAGGCCTTAGCAGGATTTCACAGGCAGATGGCTGAAAGCAAGAAAGGACCAGAAGGCCTCCCACTTCTCTCTCTATTTTGCCAGAGCCTCCTGAGTAAAGAACTGTCATGAGCCACCCAGAGATACAGTGTTGTACAGGATAAACCACGGCAGCCTTAGACCCAGGTACCTCTTCCCCAGCCCAATGGTGGGATGTAGAACCAATCAATACTGAGCTTGTTTCCCACCAAAAAAAAATGAGAACTCACTTCTGACTCACAAGGTTGTTGGGAAGATCAAAAATAGAAAGTGAATATTAAGTTCTTGGCTACCACTTTTGTTGTTGTTGTTATTTTAAAACTTTTTAGCAGTCAAAATGTCTTAGCAATCAGTTGCTGGATTGCTCTTCAATCCCTATCCTGTTATTTTTTGGACTTTTTACAACAAAAAATTTCAAACGTATTAAAAGTTGGAAGAATAGTATAATGAACCCTCATGTACACATCACCTAGTCTCAGCAATTATCCACTAATGGGCCAATCTTATTTCAGATATTTATCTTTTCATTCACCTGCTCCCCTCTTGGGTTATTTTATTTATTTATTTATTTATTTATTTATTTATTTATTTAAGATAAAGTCTCACTCTGTTGCCCTGGCTGAAGTGCAGTGCATGATCTTGGTTCACTGCAACCTCTGCCTCCCAGGTTCAAGCGATTCTCCTCCCTCAGCCTCACAAGTAGTTAGGACTACGGGTGTACGCCACCATGCCCAGCTAATTTTTGTATTATGAATAGAGACTAGGTTTCGCCATGTTGGCCAGGTTTGTCTTGAACTCCTGACCTCAAGTGATCTGCCCGCCTTGCCTCTTGGGTTATTTTAAAGCAAAGCCCAGACATCATATCATTTGGTCCAGAAAAATTTCAGCAAATGTCTCTTTAAAAATATTTTTAACATAACCATGATTTTTTATCACACACTAAAAAATGAACAACAGGCCAGGCACGGTGGCTCATGCCTGTAATCCCAGCACTTTGGGAGGCTGAGGCAGGCAGATCACTTGAGGTCAGGAGTTCAAGACCAGCCTGACCAACATGGTGAAACCCCATCTCTACTAAAAGTACAAAAATTAGCCAGGCCTGGTGGCGCATGCCTGTAGTTCCAGCTACTCAGGAAGCTGAGGCAGGATGATGGCTTGAACCAGGAGGCAGAGGTTGCAGGGAGCCGAGATCTTGCCATTGCGCTCCAGCCTGGGTGACACAGAGCAAGACTCCGTCTCAAAAAAAAAAAAAAAAAATTTTTCTTAAAAACATTAAATATTCAGTGTTCGAATTTTTATATTTGCCTTATGAATGTTCTTAGTGTTTGTTCAAATGGGAACAAAATGAAGTAAACACATTGCATTGAGTTAATATGGCTCTTAAATTTCTTTTTTTTTTTTCAAGAGAATTAAATCGTTTATTGATTACACATGATAATGGATGATACACAAGCTTCATTCCTATCTATAATTTTATCTGGTAGGTACCATTATTCAATTTAGATATATTGCATAGGATGTGCCAACAATCACTTTTATAACCAATAATTCCATGATTTTGCTAGGGTAATCCCTTTTAATGGTGAACTTCAGGTCACAACAGTAACTATCAGTTCAACTACAACAAGGTTTCCGAAGACAATGGCTTCTCCACCCAAGCAGGTTGTATATAAATTCCAAATAGAACCTAGCATCACCCTGAAGGAATTCTAACTTCACACTGTTGGGGAAATTTACCAAGATGGCTTCAGAGTAGACTAACTTTACACAGCACATTAAAAAAAAGACATTTATTCAGCGTCATGATCAGACTATTACATTTAGCAATTAACAGCATGGGTGCAAAAAAAAAAAATCTACGTTAAAACCCTTTGTTGGAATGCTTTACACTTTCCACAGAACAGAAACTAAAATAACCTGTTATACAATTAGTCACAAATACAGTCCTCGAGTTTTTTGCCCATACACATGAGTATTTGTCTAAAACATGTCTTCTTTGTAGCAGCTAGGCCCTGCCACCACTGTGCTTGGCTGAGTTCACAAATCTGTTGTAACCTGTAGCTTCCCTGTCACTTCTCTGGCTCTCCTCTCCTGCTAAGCTTTGTTTCCTAATTAAAATCTTCTGCCACTGCCATAGCTACTGCTGCTGCTGGAACCGCCATAGCCACCTTGGTTTCGTGGTTTTGCAAAGTATTGGCCTCCACAGCCACAGGAGCCAGAGCTTCTGCCTCCAAAATTTCCTCCCTTCATGGGTCCAAAATTTGAAGACTGATTGTTGTAATTGCCAAAATCATTGTAGCTTCCACCACCTCCAAAATTGCTTCCATCATTACCAAATCCATTATAGCCATCCCCACTGCCACCATATGCACCACCACCACAGCTGCCACGAAAGCCACCACCACCACTGAAGTTTCCTCCACGACCGAAGTTGTCATTCCCACCGAAACCACCTCCACGACCACCACCAAAGTTTCCAGAACCACTTCGACCTCTTTGGCTGGATGAAGCACTTGCCGTCTCTTGCTTTGACAGGGCTTTCCTAACTTCACAGTTGTGGCCATTCACGGTATGGTATTTCTGAATGACAATCTTATCCACAGTCATGGTCGTCAAAGGTTACAAAGGCGAAGCCCCTTTTCTTGCCACTGCCTTGGTCAGTCATGATTTCAATCACTTCAATTTTCCCATACTGTTCAAAATTATCTCTTAGGTGATGTTCTTCAGTGTCTTCTTTAATGCCACCAACAAATATCTTTTTCACAGTTAAGTGGGTACCTGGTCTTTGAGAATCTTCTCTTGAGACAGCTCTCTTTGGTTCCACAACTCTTCCATCCACCTTGTGTGGCCTTGCATTCATAGCTGCATCCACCTCCTCCACAGTGGCATATGTGACAAACCCAAAGCCCCTGGAACGCTTGGTGTTTGGATCTCTCATTACCACACAGTCCGTGAGCGTTCCCCGTTGCTCAAAATGGCTCCTCAGGCTCTCATCGGTTGTTTCAAAGCTCAGCCCTCCAATGAAGAGCTTCCTCAGCTGTTCGGGCTCTTTAGGAGACTCTGACTTAGACATAACGGCAGGGAGAAGAGAGACTTTAACGATGCTTCTTCGGCGGCGTCCACAGGCAGAAAAAAGCAAATTTCTTTTATTCTACACATCCCTCCTTCTCCCCTAACCATGTACACATTAAAAAAACAAAGTCCCTTGCCCTTTTGAATTTTCCAAATTCTGGATATTAATGGTTGCATTTTTGCAGTGATAATACATTCCTCTCTAGCCCGTACTTTCTTTTTTCCTTTTTTCTTTTTTTAGACAGAGTCTCACTCTGCCACCCAGGCTGAACTGCAGTGGTGTGATGTTGGCTCACTGCAACCTCCGCCTCCCAGGTTCAAGTGGTCCTCCCACCTCAGCCATCCAAGAAGGTGGGATTAAAGGCATGCGCCACCACACCTGCCTAATTTTTGTGTTGTTAGTAGAAACAGGGTTTCACCATGTTGGCCAGGCTGGTCTCAAACTCCCGGACTCAAATAATCCACCTGCCTCAGCCTCCCAAAGTACTGGGATTACAGGTGTGAGCCACTGAGCCCAGCCTCCCCCGTACTTTCTGTAAACTGATAGAACTAGAGGCTTGACAGCTTCGGGCTCAATTTTTTGTCAAGAATACTTCATAGGCAGTACTAAGTACTTGTTTTTTGGTTTGGTTTGGGTTTTTTTAAGTGTACAATTCAATGACTTTTCATATATTCACACTGTTGAGCATTCATCCCCATAGTCAATTTTAAACATTTCCTTTACTCCAAAGAAATCCCACACCTCTTAGCCATCACCTCCCAAACTACCATTTCCTTTAACCCCAGCCCTAGGAAACCATTAAGTTACTTTCTGTCTTTACAGATTTGCCTATTCTGGATGTTTTCTATAAGTGGAAGCACACAGCATTTGAATATTTGGATCTTTGTGGATGTTTTATTTCACTGAATATGTTTTTAGGTTTATTCATATTGTGGTATGTATTAGTACTCATTTTTTTTATGGCGAATAACATTCTATTGTATGAATATACCACATTTTGTTTATCCACTCCTCAATGAATGAGCGTTTGAGTTGTTTTTACTTTTTGGCTATTATGAATAATGCTGCTATGAACATTTGTAGACATATGCTTTCATTTGATTGTATACCTAGAAATGGAACGGTTAGATCATATAGTAACTCTGTGTTTAAGGAACTGCCAATGATTTTCAAAAGTGATTGCACCATTGTACATTCTCAGCCTTGGTGTATGCAGGTTCCAATTTCCCCACATCTTCGCCAACACTTGTTTTATTATCAGTCTTTTTTATCGTAGCCATCCAATTGGATGTGAATGATATCCTATTGTGGTTTTGATTTGCATTTCCCTCATGGCTAATAAGAGCATCTGTTCATGCATTTATTGTGCATGTGTTCTTTGGAGAACTGTCTTTTTATATCCTTTGCCCATTTTATCATTGGGTTTTCTTATTATTATTGAGTTGTAAGAGTTCTTTACATATTCTAGATTCAAGTCTTATCAGTTATATGACTTGCAAATTTTTCTTTAATTCTGCGTGTTGCCTTTTCACTTTCTAGGTGATGTTCTTTGAAGCACAAAAGTTTTTCATTATAATGACATCCAGTCATCACATTACTCTTTCCTTTGTTGCTTGTGTTTTTGTTGTCATATCTAAAAACCATTGTCTAATTCGAATTCGTAAGTATTTACCACTGCATTTTTTTTTCTAAGAGCTTATAGTTTTCACTCTTATTTTAGATTTTATGATTCAGCTGGAGTTAATTTCTGTATATGTTGTGAGATAGGGATCCAGATTCATTCTTCTACCTGTAGATATGAAGTTGTTCTAGCATCATTTACTGAAAAAGACTGTTTTTTCCCATTTTGTTATATTTACACACATGTTAAAAATTAAGTACTTTTTATAGCAACACATCAGGAAGCATATAATGCCTAATTGCCTCCTTTTTTGTATTAAAATTGATTCTATTCAAATGTCAACCTGCTCCATCCATTATATGGGTCCCCATTAGCCTTTCACCTGGTGGTTTGAACATTATTTCATTAGGGGTTGCAAAATGGTGGTGTTCCAAATCTGTCACTCCTGAATATTTTATGCCAAAATTCTTCTGTAATACTGAGCTATGTGTAAGACACAGCACTGTGAGCTTTATCTCACTATTGATCTCCACACCTACACATCATAATCCCTCAGCATACATTGGAGAGTCCAAAGTTCATATTCTTAACCTAACTCTCTCTCTCTCTCTTTGTTCCTGGACATTCCCCTAGCTCAAAGACAAGATTCATTTCTCACCACCTTCCCACATGGCATGTTTGCCATCACTGAACAGCTACCCCTTTTTCCACTGGCCACTGCCAGCTGGGCTAATCTTACTGCCTGCCTGTGCAGTCTCCTTGTTTACATCCTTACTACTGCCCTAGGCTGGCCCCTAGTCCAGGCCTCCTTGGCCCACATGTTCCCTCCCTTGCCTTCCTGAGGTCTGGTTCCCACACTTGTGCCAAGATCAGGAGAAAGAGGCCCAAGTTTGTTCAGCCTGGAGAAGAAAAGATTGATGTGGGGTTGAATGATGACTTTATTTTTCCAAACTTGCATTTATATACCAGTTTTATTTTCCTGTGTTCTGAAGAGAAAAGGAACATAAATCAAAACATGAAGGATTTGGGGAAGTACAATGAGAAATCTCTCCTATTGCATAGACTGCTAGAAACTAAATATTGCCAATGCTGAAGTGGAATCTATGGATTCTGTTGTTGTTATTATGTTTGGTTGGTTTTTATTTATTCTATAGAGGAAGGTAGTTTAGTACAAACAAAAAGATTTTGAGTCAGGCAAAGTTTCTTGTCATGGCTTTGCCATCTGGTAACTAAATGACATTGAAGTTAAGTATCTAACCCCATTAAGCCTCAGTGTCCTCATCTGCAAACTGGGATAACTCCTTCCATGCAGGGTCTTGGCAATGGTAGCAACAAATCAAGCTGCAGCCATTGCTATTACCTTCCCCCTCTTTCCTGCAAGGAGAGCTTTTAGAATCTGTCATTTGTGTGACCGGGGAGAACCCCTGAATTCACACAGGGAATGGGCCAAATGTTTTAAAATCTAAATGATCATTCCAATCTGAATGTTTTAAGGTGTAGTTTTTCACAACACTAACAGATATGGAGGAGGGGGTGATCTTGCCTCTTATATGTAAAAAACTGGCAGGAAAAGGTAATTCCTTAACAGACTCAAGGTCTTCCCCCCAAAATTAAATAAATACATGAATTGTAATTTAGGATATAGCTGAGTCCCTATAAAATATAACTGAATGCCACATCTTTGAGCCACATAGTCCCAAGTGGCAGTAACCATTATGTGCACAAGAAAGGTGATAGATACATCACCAGTGAGGCCTCAAAGAATGTGATACTAGCGCCCTCATAGTTAACTGTGTAGCCCTGGACAAGGGATTTTGCCTATCCGGGTCCCAGTTTTCTCACTGGAATGACAAAATTGACTTGGCAGAGTACTATGTGCCTTAATTGGCTAATAGCACACTCTGAGGATAGGTAACACTGGGAAAGAGCTGCTTCTATTATTTAACGAATCATGGTTGTTGTTGTGATTCCTCCTGTCTTCTGCCCGAACACACATTCACACAAGAGACCTGTTTTCTTTCTGGCTGGTGCAAAGTTTTGTCAGGCCCCACAGGTATTGGGTAGAGCTATTCTCTGAGGCAAAGAGCTTCTCAGCATAGGCAGTATAGTAAGGAAATTAAAATATGGGCTTTGGGGTCAGCTAGATCTAGGATGGAACTCACACTGCTTCTTACCAAACAGTATAACCTTGGGCAAGATACTTTCCTCTTTCTGAGCCTCAGTTTTTATATCTGTAAAATGGGACTAATGATGGTACTTTTCATAAGATGGCTGCGAGGATAAAACAAGGCAATGCTTATACATGAGATAATGGCCAGGGTTTAGCAGTGGTAAATGGCTCAATAAATGTTCACTCTGTTATTATTATCATCAGGTCAAGCCAGGAAACTAAAACCATCTCCCATCCCCACCGCCCCAGGGCCAGCCTGTACAAACAGGCTCTACTGAGAATGAGATTGATCAGCCACACACTTCAGAGATGATCTGTTGGAGCCTGCTTTGAAGTGCAAAGGCTTCCAAAAACTCCTTTGCTTTCTTAATAAGCAGTGACAATTCCAGAATTAGGGAAGGAGTGTGACTTTTGGCTTGTACCTAGGTGGCCCCCTGGGACAATTGCACTTGCTTAATTCAGACCCTCAGCTGTAATTCCATGTCAACTCATGTGAGAGAAGCCAAAAATGAATGCAGGAAAAAAAAAAAACTTTGAATAAAAAAGACCAAGATGGAGACTGAGGCAGAGCCAGCCATCTGTCCACCATTTCCTATACACACCTCGCAGTTTTTGCTGTGAACCCTGTCCCCACCTGGCAAGTGTCCAAAGCCCATTGTGAATCCTAGTTGCCAAAGCCCCTCACAGCCTGTCAGTGAGCTGGTCAACAGAGTTGTTGAATGCCCACCAGGCACTGAGCTGGGCACAGGTGATACAGTGAACAAGACAGACATGGTCGCTACAGTCATGGAACTCCCAAGCTAGCAGGGAAGACAAAAACTAAACAATTATTAACATGCATGATTACAAGGTATTAAGTGTGCAAAGTGCTGTGAGGTTCAATGATGAGGGATGAAGGGAGTATGTAATGGAGGGTCCCACCTAGTCTAGGAAGTCAGAGAAGCCTGCCTGGAAGAAGTGATCCTCAGGTGAAAACCTGGAGGCTGATAGCAGTCAGCCAGGTAAAAAAAGGAAGCCAGCTGAGGTTCTGCATGCACCTGTCCTTAGCGCTGCAGCCCAGTTGCCTTTCTACTGAGGTCATTCCAGAAAGCGCCAGTATTCCTGGGGCACAGTGGCTCCTATAGTACTTAGATCCTCAGCCCTGCCCAAGCTCCCCGAGGTGCTCTGGGGAAAAAACCTTTCTGGTTTCTGGTGACTAAAGCAGGTTTGATAATTAACTTTGCTTACTTCCTTGATTCAGCATTTCTCCAGCAAGAGGTTAAACTTTACATCATCGTTTTGCCCAATTAATCCTGGCAGGTGAGCCACTGAGAAGACCCAACCCCGCCCGGGTGAAAAAGGGAGCAGCCCAGCCTGCACCTCAGACATTTTAACATAGACGCTATAGCTCTGGGAGCCGGGAGCAGGGGACATTGATATCCAAGGCCACTGGGGCCTGCAACACACACACAGAGAAAGGTAATTCAACAAGAGAGGAAGACAAGAGAAGCAAAATAAAACAGAAGGGCAAAAGAAAGGGAAAAGCAATGTCACAGGGTAGCATTCTGGGAACAAGGAGGGTAGTACAGACATGTGGACACAGACCTTGACGGTACAGTGACCTCGGCCAAATGACTCAACCTTGCAAGACCTCAGTTTCACCATCTCGAATGGGCAAATTAATAGCATCTTCCACACAGACCTGTTAGGGGATGAATGAGATACTCGTGTACAGCAAGCTCTCTCAGCCTCAGCACCATTGGCATTTTGAGCAAGATAATTGTTGTGGGGGCTACCCTCTGCATTGTAGGGTTTTTAGCAGCATCCCTGGCCTCTACCCACTGATGCCTGTAGCACCCGCCACCCACCCACCTGTGGCAACAACAGACATTACCAAATGTTCCCCAGGGTCAAAGTTGCCTCCTGCTGAGAACAGCTGATGTGCAGGATGTAGCATAGGGTCTGGCTTGTAGTAAATGCAGAATAAAGGGCAGTTAAGTCAAGGTCTGTGTGAAAAAGATGCCCTTTCTGAACAGCCCCAGCAGACCACTCTTCCCAAACACTTGGGAGAATACAAGGGCTTTGGGGAAACCTGACACTTTGCACAGGTACGATGGGGAGACTTGCCAGTGCCCTGTCCCTGGAAATGTGCCAAAACACGACCGCGCTCCTGGCTGGAGAAGCTGAAAGGATCTGTGCACTAAGTGGATTGTTGGAAAAACATATTGTACAGAGAAACATACATATGTAGTGAAAAGAAAAACAAATTGTGCAGAGAAACATACCCCCACAGCAATAAACAAAGGCACGATAAATACATAATTCAGGCCCACTTTCCATTCCCGCTCAGCTCCAAGCAAAAAAGGAACTCATTTTGTGACAGACCCAGTGCCACAGTCTTACATCCTCTGTGAGTGTTGTTAACAGTTGTTACTTCTTTCCATTTCAGATGGAGGAACTAAGACTCAGAGAGGCTAAGTATTTAGTTCAGTTAGCAAGTACATTTCAGAGTTTTTGTCAGAACCCAGGTCTGGCTGTCTTCCGGGCCCATGCTCTTTCCCTGCCGGAGCAGTGGGAGCAGTGGGGCATCTCACATCCTTACTCAATTGTCCCCAAAGGTGATTGAGGAGAGATTCTGGGACAGCAACCAGACTCAGTGAGAAGGAATAAAGGGATCGATTATCCATGTCTGTCATGGGCCCAGGAGTAGGAAATGGACACATGTGCCGTGTGTTCACCATCCCCACGCAGGCCCATCATCTAAGACTCGGTGATTCCATATCATTCTGTTGGGTACTCCCTGGGGGCTATGCTGGGCTCAGGGTACATCTGGATTTGTTCAGCAAACGAGCTCCTGTGCTATTTGCTTTCTCTGCACATAAGCTAAAAATCAGGCCTTCTTCCTAAGGGAGAGTTTCTACAGAGGGCACAAAAGGGGCATGTTCTTCCATTGTTTTCATGGAAAAACAAGATACGGGCCCCTATCACAGCCCTCTGTGAATGCCTCAGGAACTTTATTTTTGATAAACGACAGTGTGTTCAGAAAAGAAAACAAAAGAAAGATAAAGAGAAAACTCCAAGAAAATGGACCATTTCCTTTCATCGAAGAAAAAAACCATTTATTGTATCTTAATGCCCAAGCTTTGGGATATGTAATATCCATTCTTCTCCCTCTCTTCCCATCCCAAAACAATCAAGCCCTGATGGAAAATTGCACAACTAGATGTGAAGTAAAAACTGCTTACATATGCAAAGAATATTGCAAGCACCAGTTTGTCTGTTTCCAAGACGCTTCAGCTAGGGAAGCCCTGTTTTCCCACACTGAGTAGAGGGCAACTCTGAGGACAAAAAGGGCAGAGTCAGAAATAAGAACAAATCTTTCTACTCGCTGGTCTGCTCGAGCTGCCCTAACTGAGCCCTTGCACCTTCCCCCACTGCCTTTGACTTGACCTGAACCAGTATTGACGAGAGAAATCTTGCTGCTTCCTTGCTTCTGTTCACAAATATGGTGCGCCTACCATGTGCCCGTGTCCTTTCATTCAGTGAAGATTTACTGAGGCCCTATTCTTTGCTAGGCCTGGGTTATATACTCAGGTGACAAGCCCTAAACAGATTTGAACAAGACACACTGGAGCACAGAGAGAGTTTACTGCTTTAATCATTTGTCTGCATTCGTTTCAAGGAGGCAAGACAATGATGAAGTCAGAGAATACTTATCCTGTATTTTCAAAATCCGATTCCCTGTGCCCGAGATTAGGCCCTTGCTGGGCCCCTATCTGTCTACATCTGTAGAGAAAGCAGTAACCAGGTCACCAGGAGAATTACTAACCCCTAAACTATTTCTGCCATTGGCATCTGGAAATTATGCACTGTTCTTTCATTTCTTTGAGCTATAACAAAATTAGCAAATTACAGCCTATGGGCCAAATGCACCTGCTGCCTGTTTTCATATAGCCAGGAAGTTAAGAATGGTTTTTACAGATGTGATTTTGAATTTATTGGGTGGTGGTGGCAGGGGTGAAAATCAAAAGAATAAAACTCCATGCTGTGAAAATTATATAAAATTCTATTTTCAGTGTCCAAAAATAACGTTTGATTGGCACTTAGCCAGTCTCACTCTTTACATATCATCTATGGCTGCTTTCACACTACAAGGAAACAGTTAGGTAGTAGTGACACAGACCTTGCACAAAGCCTGAAAGTTTTACTTTCTAGCCCTTTAGAGAGTTTGCAGATCCCTGGGCTAAAAGATTGCCCTCTTCCTTTAAAAAGCAAACACCTGGTTGGGCACAGTGGCTCATGCCTGTAATCCCCGCACTTTGGGAGGCCAAGGTGAGTGGATCACGAGGTCAGGAGATTGAGACCATCCTGGCTAACACGTCTTTGCTAAAAAAAAAAAAAAAATACAAAAAAATTAGCCGGGGCGTGGTAGCGGGCGCCTGTGGTCCTGGCTACTTGGGAGTCTGAGGCAGGAGAATGACGGGAACCCGGGAGGCAGAGCTTGTAGTGAGCCAAGACCGCGCCACTGCACTCCAACCTGGGCGACAGAGCAAGACTCGGTCTCAAAAATAATAACATAAAATAAATAAAAAGTAAACACCCTCCTCTGGTCTAGCCACTTCTGAGGTCCCTAATGCCTTTGTGAGAATGTGTGTACCTGGTCACTTTGGGCCCTGTAGGGAAGAAGGAGCACTGGATGCCTGGGAGGCACCATCCCATCTGCGCTTCCAAACAATTGATATATGCCTCCAGGTGGAATTCTGTCACTTACCACCTTGTTTTGGAATTTACCTAAGTGTACCTTAATGCCCTCAACTCCTTAAAGACAGGGTGACTGATGTTCCCCTGCTCCCTCCAGGGTTAAGCCCAGTTGAGCCTGGCAAGGAGAGATGGCTAGTAAATGTTTGTTGAATGAATGAGTGATGAAGAGAGTGAAAACCAGTGAACACATACATAGCTATGTATATGACCCAATAAACAGAAGAGACTGAATGAATGATTAAGTGATGGAGGAATCTGATGAAAGAAAGATGTGAATGAGTGTGTGAGGGAATTCTTATAATAATGAGGAATTTAATAAAGAAATAAGTATGTAAGTGAATGAAGGAGGGAAGGATCAACAGGATGGGTGAGTGAGAAGTGAATGCGGGCCGTGGGGTCTCTACAGGCCCATAAAGGACATAAGGGGCAGCAATGCCAAGTTCTGCTGTGTCATCATTTTGCCTTGCTTGCTCTTGTCCCGCTAGCCCTGGGGATTTTGCGATTAACCAATACCCTTCCCCATGGAGGGTGTGTCCATGCTTTAGTGCTTTGATAACTGGATTCTGTCAGAAGGACAAAATCAACTGCACCCCTAAGCTTGAGGCCAGGCAGCCACTGTCCAAGACTGTAGCCTCCCATATATGGAAAAATACACCTTTGACTGGTGCATCCCCAGCCCCATCCCTTCCACGTGCCCCAGGTAAATAAGACCCACCCCAAAGCTAAGCACCCCCCAGTGATGCATGCTCCAGGGGCAAGAGACAAGCAGCATGTCAGGTTTGGATGAACTTCATAGCCAAGGTCACCCAGCCAGGTAGGAGGGCGTGGAATGGAAAACACCTTATCCAAAGCAGGTCTCCCATCATCTATCTCTGCTTCCTTTAAGGTGTATATTTTATTAGTCTGTTTTCTTGGTTTTGGTTTTGTATATGTGTATCTTGTTTTACCTGCCATCTCCCTAGAATATAAGCTCCATAAGGACAGATGAGGCATATGGAAAGCCTAATAAACATTTGCTGAAAATTAGTGAAACGTAGTCTGGAAAGCAAGTCAAGCAAACCAACCTCTGGAACCAGCTACCCAGACATGGTACCCTCTCCCAGTGATGAACTTAGGTCTGACTCTGTGGCCAAGCCCCATGGGTGATGACCTTCAACTTGCCACTTCCCCTCAGAGGATTCAATTGGGTGCTCTTGAAGCTCTTATGGCTTCAAGATCTTCAGCTCTTACATACTAGGATCCTAAAGCCAGGGGAAGGGGCTTCAGATTTTTCCAAGATTCATATAGGTAATATGAACCTGAGTTCCCTGACCACCACTCTTGAAAAAAAAAAAATTGTCTATTACGTAAGAGGCAGCAATTTCATGTGGCCAGTGACCGAGGGGTGAGGTGACACTAGGTGTGGTGACAGAGACAATCCAGATGCTATCTTGGCTCTCCTTCAGGCTTTGCCAAGCCTCAGCTCAGGGCCAAAGCCCAGCCTGACACCCTACTGCCCATGCCTTGGGAAAGTTATACACGTGTGCCCGTAAATCACATTTCTCTCTGGTAACAGAGAAATGACTGGGAAATCTCTTCTCAGGCATCTTCTCAGAGTTCCCAGAAATGGGGCAAACCCTTCCTGGCTTAGCCCAGCAAATGAGGCACAGGGAGCTAACGAAGCCCTTCTCTGAGAATCCCAGCCCTTGCTGACTCCTGTCCTCTAGAACCTTCCAGCCCTTAGAGCCAGCACCACCTGATTCTCCCTCCAAAATGCACACACTGACTTGTGGGCTGTAGTTAGGACTGAGAGGACAGGCTCTGAAGTCACAGTCATATCATGTAGGTTCGAATCCCAGCTCAGCTTCCTTGCTGGCTCTGTGACCTTGGGCAAGTTACTAAACATATATTTTTGCCTTGACATTCTCAAGGTCAAATGGGAAAAGTGATGATAATGGTATTTCGCCCTTTGGTTTGTTGTGAGGATTACATGAGATTACATGTTTAGGAATGTGGGGCCTCTGACAAGTATACTGTAATCATTAGCTCTTGATTTTGCAACTCTGTTTTCTTTTTTCCCATCTTAGTGAGATTACACACTCCTTAAGGGCAAGGACTATGCTTTCTTTTCAACCTTTTTTGTCTTTCACATTGTCTTACCTAGGAGCATTTGTCAATTACAGGAGACCAGACATTCCCAAATCATGTCTCTCCAGAAGTTACAGGAAGTTCCTTAGTGAAAATCTGTGAGCACTAACCCTTAGCCTTTTTTTTGTTTTGTTTTTGTTTTTTTGTTTTTTTTTTTTTTGAGATGGAGTTTCACTCTCGTTGCCCAGGCTGGAGTGCAATGGCCCGATCTTAGCTCACTGCAACCTCCGTCTCCCAGGTTCAAGCCATTCTCCTGCCTCAGCCTCCCGAGAAGCTGGAATTACAGGTCTGCGCCACCACGCCGGGCTAATTTTGTGTTATTAGTAGAGACAGGGTTTCTCCATGTGGGTCAGGCTCGTCTCAAACTCCCGACCTCAGGTGATCTGCCTGCCTCAGCCTCCCAAAGTGCTGAAATTACAGGCGTGAGCCACTGCGCCTGGCCATGCCCTAAGCCTTTTTGTGGGAAAAATGACACCCACATTCTGTGGAAAAAGAGGCTGAGTTAGGGAATATCAAGAAAAGGTAAAGAACAAAAGTAACATCCCTCCCCCACAAATATATCCCCATTGTTTGTTGTTACGAAAGTCTTATTACCAACAGAAGAGACAATTGGAAGGATGGTTTTCTCACATCCATCCCAGATGGTGCAGACACTGATCTTCCTAAAAGCACACTCAACAAGCATTTATTGAGTGCTTAGGTATTGTTCTAAAAGGTGGAGATACAAATAAAACTTATGTGTGTTATAAGGATGGGCCAAAATTAGGGATTCTCCCCTTCTTAATGCAAATACATATTTTCATTCCTTTGTAGCACAATGAGATAAAAATATCAGGACACCTGAAAACAAAGATTATCTGAAGAGTTTTATTCTCCCTTTATTTCCCATCAGATGCAGTGCTCTGAAGAGTGAGCTGCATTAATTGTCCAAACAGCCTGGGTCCTGAGCTTCTGTGGCTCACCCAGTGATGGGAGAGGACAGCAAAGGGCTTGCTTGCAGGGGAGTGGAACCTCTCCAGGCACCACGGGCTGGGCCCTCAGGGCAGGGATGGTGAGTCTCTGGGGATAGCCAATTAAAACTGTTTAAATCTCATTTGAGACCATGAAGGATAACTTCTGATATCTGCAGAACCACAGAGCCAGCACGCATGTCATCCAGAAGGAGCTTTAAGTGATGGCTTTGGAAACACATTCCCTTTCCACTTGCTGAGATCACTGAGCCTGTCTCAGAAAGGATTCTGGGACCCTGGTGGACTTTGTGGCCACATTCTAATAATCCTGTGAGAAGGAAAAATTGTCCTATGACCAACCAAGGTCTCAGCCTCAGTATGGGGTGTCTTCCCAAGGGTATCCTGTGATAATAATTCAGAAGATGAAGGCAGACACGCCAACAAGAAGATGTCAGGGAGTGTTTCAAGGAACCGTGACAGCAATGGAGCCTAGGTTTCCAAGAATGTAAATCCTTCATTTATTGAGGGCACTTAATTACTCAAAAAAGAACAGAGGTCGGGTGCAGTGGCTCTTGCCTGTAATCCCAGAACTTTGGGAGGCCAAGGCAGGTGAATCACTTGAGGTCAGGAGTTGGAGACCAGCCTGGCCAACATGGTGAAACCCCATCTCTACTAAAAATACAAAAGTTCGCCAGGCATGGTAGTGCACACCTGTAATCTCAGCTACTCAGGAGGCTGAAGCAAGAGAATTGCTTGAACCTGAGAAGCGGAGGTTGCAATAAGCCAAGATTATGCCACTGCACTCCAGCCTGGGTGATGAAGTGAGACTGTGTCTCAGAAAAAAAAAAAAAAAAAAAGAACAAAGACAACTGCTTTGATAATGGGTGGTGGTGGTAAGCGATTAATTTTTCTCCTTTTTAAAATGAAAATGTTCATCGTTGTCGCTATAATATCCTTTGAGAAAATTTGAAATTAAAAGACAACAAACACAAGGCAGAAAGTAAACTTTCTGAAGATGCTGAGATGAACTTGACATTGCCAAATTATTTCTGGGCTCACTAAATTCCTTAGAAGGGATTTTTTTTTAATTAACTTTTTTTTGCTTTTTTTCATTCTGACTTCAGTTTGCTTCACCAGCCGTCTCCCCTGAAGTGAAACCTTAGATTTTAAAAAATTGACAAGTCCTGAGGAAGAAAGCTATTAAAGCTCCCCTAAACCAGATGAAGGAATTTAGGACCAGGCAGGTTAAGTAACTTGCCCAGGGTGACACGGTCAGTGAAAGCATAGCAAAGTGGGGACCCTCACCCAGGGACATCTGAATTCAGATCCCAAGTTCCTAAAAGTTATGCTCCAATGTCTCCTGTTTCGGTCTGCTGCTTTCCCTCATCCACCTCTCGCTGTGGGTCCATATTCCTTAGTTCGGAAAATAACCTCCATCACCAATATCTCCACCATAAAAAGCTACTTTATAAGGACGTAGGTCCTTTAGTCCAAATGAGAGGTGAGTGGAGCATGAAAATTTCTAGATGTCCAGAGACTACCCATCTTTGGGATACTCTTGTCTGGGGAATGTGAGGGCAGGAGCCTGGGGTAGGATGGATAGTAGGTTGGAGGCACAGTCTCCACTGTCTGTGAGTGCAGTGGCCTCATCATGGATCCCCCGGAACTAGCACGGTGCTTGGTACCTGGCAGATGCTTAGCAAGCATCTTCTGTGAGTAAATGCCTGAGGAGATCTGCAGCAGACTTCAGAGACACTTTGCATACTGAAGTTTTTATGGCCTTTAATGAGGCCCGGTGAGAGGATTTAACCATAATTACTGCCAAACAGTTACTTCTTCAAGCGGACTGTGAGGATGAGGAGGGCAAGGGTTATAATTAAGACTTCTGTGTACCCTGGCATTTCAAAAAGCCCTATCAGTACCCATCCCATCACACTCTGCTTTGATGCCCAAACCCTGCTTTGATGCCCAAACCCTGCTTTGAAAGCAGCAGGACCCTTGGTCTCAGGAAAGCATCAGGTAGAAAATAGCAGGGGAGACCAGACGCAGTGGCCCACACCTGTAGTGTCAGCTACTTGGGAGGCTGAGGCAGGAGGATCACTTGACCTCAGGAGTTTGAGACCAGCCTGGGCAACATAGTGAGACATAGTCTCTACTTAAAATTTTAAAAAAGAAATTTTCAAATGGCCAGGCATGGTGGCTCACGCCTGTAATCCCAGCACTTTGGGAGGCTGAGGCAGGTGGATCACTGGAAGTCAGGAGTTTGAGACCAGCCTGGCCAACATGGCAAATCCCCATCTCTACTAAAAATACAAAAACTAGCTGGGCCTGGTTACGCACGCCTGTAATCCCAGCTATGCTGGAGGCTGAGGCACGAGAATTGCTGGATTGTGGCAGGCAGAGGTTGCAGTGAGCCGAGATCACACCACTGCACTCCAGCCTGGGTGACAGAGTGATACTCTATCTGAAAAAAGGAAAACGGCAGGGGAGTAGCAGGACAGGAGACATTCTGTGCCCAACCAAAGGAGAAAGCATATTTGTCTTTGTGGTTTGAAGTGTGGGTTGCATTTTCCGCTTTTTCCCAAGAAGCCAATGCAGAGCATAGCTATGGGGAAGTGCCAGGGATGGAAGCCTCAGGATCCATGAGAATGGCCAACCTAGCATCAGGGAAAAGGAAGAAAGACTCCTAAATGCATGTCCCCCATACTTGGGCTAAGCCACCCCACACTGGGTCTTCCTCAAAGGCAATCTGGACGATGGTGGCTGGCCTTTGTATCCTAGAGAATGAATCTTTCCTTCTTAAATCCAATTCAACTGAGGAAGTCCTATTGTCTGCTTCTTCTCCCCAGACATCGGCTTTGTATGTCTCCTATGTCATAACAGTGACAATGGTAACCATTTATTAGGTTACCATATGAGTCAGACATTATGCAAAGCACTTTGCTTGCATGTTCTGATTAAACCCTCACAAGAACCTCATGGGGTAGCCACTATTCTTGCATCCTTTCATAGATGAGGAAATGAGGCTCAGAGGGATAAAGTCTGAGCTGCCTACAGCCAGTAAGTTACAATGCCAAAACTCAAACCCTCATCAGACAGCCCCAAAAGTCCATTCTGTTAGCCATGTCTGTATAGTGCCTCAAGAAGCTACAAAAATCCTCCTAACTGTGGCTGCCCCCATGGGGTTCCTCTTAAGTAAGGCACTGAGACTCTCAGGTTCTCTAAGGATGAATTGATGACGTATGGGGGTCTGCGTAGGGTGGGGTTTTCTAAGGCTGTATGTAGATACTCCAAATACTACCTTTTCTCCCCAACAGGGAGGCCACCCAGCAAGTGTTCCCACAGGAACTTTTCTTCAACAAACAGGGCTTGTGGAAAAATATTTTACATCTAGTAAACAACTCTTGGAAATCCTTTAGAATAACATTGCAACCATTTCAGAAATAGTATCAGTAATTTAAAATCTTCCTATATAGAAAACTCCAGACCCAGACAGATTTACTGGTGAGTTCTTTCACACTTGCAAGGAGGGGATAATTTAACTATTACACAAATTCTTCCAAAGAATGGAAGAAAACATTCCCCAACTCATTTCATAAGATTAGGACAGCCTTACTATCAAAACCAGGAAAAGACAACATAAGAAAGGAAAAGTATACTTCTGCTTCACTCAGGAACACAGATGCAAAAATCCTCAAGTATATATTAGCAAACCAAACCCAGAAATGCAGGGAAATGGAATATATCATGATCAAGTTGGGTTTTTCTCCAAGATTGAATGGTTGGTTCAGCATTAGAAAATTAACTGATATAATTGATCACATTAACAGATTAAAGGAGAAAAAAATATGACATTTTCAATAGATACAGAAAATGTTTGATAAAATTTTATGTTCACTCATTATATATTAACAAGTCTTAGCAAACTAGGAATAAAAAGAAACTTACTTAATGTGATTAACGGAATCTACTTAAATCTACAGCAAACATCATACTTAATGGTGAAATGTTGAAGGCATTTCCTTTAAGATTAAAAAAAAGAACAGAATGCCCATTTTCATGTTGCTGCTCAGCACTGTCCCAGAGGGCCTGGCCAGCACAGCAAGGCAGGAAATAGAAGAAAAAGGTTAAGTCTTTGAAAGGAAGAAACATAACTGTCGTTATTTGCAGATGATACTATTGTCTATATAGAGGACTCAAAGGAACCTAGAAAAAATGTAACAGGAATAAACATGAGCTTATCAAGTTTGCTGAATACAAATCAATATAAGAAAGTCAATTGCATCTCTGTACACTAAATAGAAAAATGATTTTTAAAAAGGTACCATTTACAGGAGCAACAAAATTATTTAAATCTCTAGGAATAAATAAAACAAGACATGCAAGGCCTTTATTGAGAAAATGTATAAAACATTATTGAAAGACATTAACGAGGCTCTAACATAAATGGAGAATTAAGCAATGTTCTTGGATGGGATGACTTAATATTTAAAGAGGTTGATTCTCCCCCAAATGTAACCATGAATTCAAATCCCAGTGGGTCTGTTTGCTTTTTGTTTTTATGAAACTCAAAAGGTGATTCTAAGATTCAAAAGGAAGAACAAAAAGCCAAGAGCCAAGACACTTCTAATGAAGAAGATGGATGGTTGGGGTAAAGAATTGGACTTACCCAATCAGATTTCCGTTTTTATTTCAAAGCTAATTAAGATGGCATGGATTTAGCATATAGATTCTATGAAACCAATGGAACATGCTGGAGAACCTAGAAGCAGACACAGCATGGAGGCTTGATTTATGACAGAGCAGACTTTGCAGATCAGAAGGGAAGGATGAACTATGGTGCTGGGCTAATTGGGTATCCATGTGGAAAAAGATGAAATTGGATTCCTCCCTTGTCAAAAATCAATTCCAGGTGGATTAAAGACTTAAATGTGAAAGGCAAAACTATAAAACTTTTAGAAGACAGTATAGAAGTTTATCCGTATGACCTTGGGAGGAAAAAAAACTTATTGAAGACTGTTTAAAAATGTGAACCATAGGGAATATATTGTGAGTTTGACTATATGAAAAATCAGAACTTCAGTTCATCAAAAGACACCATAGAGTAAAAATATAAGCTACAAAGAATTCATATCCAATATATTAGAACTCCACAATTTAATACAAAAATAATAA
The DNA here is from genome assembly GCF_047675955.1 of Chlorocebus sabaeus. Classification (NCBI taxonomy): domain Eukaryota; kingdom Metazoa; phylum Chordata; class Mammalia; order Primates; family Cercopithecidae; genus Chlorocebus; species Chlorocebus sabaeus. The sequence continues at coordinate 36,129,539 of NC_132926.1, read as the reverse complement.
ATAACCCCATGGAGGAGTGGGAGACAAAGGACATGAACAGGCATTTCGTATAACAAGAATGGTCCATAAATATTAAAAAAAAAAAAATGAAAGCTCCTGGTACTCAGAGAAATTAATTTAAAACCACAATGAGATAGCATTTCCCACCCACCCAATCAGCAGGTATTAGAAAGCCAGGCCTTACCACATGCTGGTGAGACTGTGGGGTAACAGTAATTGTCATTCACTGCTGGTGGAAGTGTAAATTGTTATAGCCACATTGGGAAACAGTGTGTTATTGCCCAATAAAACTGAACAGGCTCCTACCCTACGGCCCATCAATTCCACTCCTAGATGTATATCCTGGAGAAATTCTTGCACATGTGCACCGGGGACATGTACAAAAATGTTCATAGTAACATCGCTCATAACAGCCCCAAACTGAAAATTGCCCAAATGACACATAAATGGCGGTGTAGTCACAGAATGAAATATAAGAATCAGCAGTGAAAATTAGCCATAAATATATGCAAAAACTTCCTATTAAGCAAAAGATGCGAGTCACAGAATACACACATTGTGAGTCCATTCATACAATGTTCACAGATAGACAAAACTAAACAGCATACTGTTTAGGGATATATGCCAAGGTGGTAACAACATAGAAAAGCCTTGGAATGATTAACACAAACGTCAGCATTGTAGTTACCTCTGGGATAACTTAGGAGAGAGACTTGATTATGGGGGAATACGCAGAGGGCTTCTAAGCACAACATTCAACTTCTATTTTTTTATATTTCTTAAGTCGGGTGGTATGTATGCAGGTATCTGTTTTATGGGTAGTATGTATGCAGGTATCTGTTATATTATTATTCTTTAAATGATACACAAAATATATACACTTATCTGTATGCGTAATATATTTATAATTTTACATTTTAATAACAAAGGGAAGTTACAGTCAGACCAGAAGTGGGAAGTGGGAAGTAACAGGGTAGGGGGGTGGCCAGGAGAGGCACAAGGTCACGGGTGTGGCCTGCTCCAAGAACTAAGAAAAGACCCCACTGAAGTGGGGGGGAAGGGAATGGAGAAAGGTGAGGCTGGAGAGCAAAATGGGAGCAGATCACAGAGGATTTTCCAAATTTTGCTGACTCCTTGGGAAGTGTAAATTCAGTAGTCTTCACAGCATTATGCAATATAGCCCCTGCAGACCTAGCCGTGTACTTCGGGAAAAAAAGTATTTTTGAGATGAACCTAAAGGGACCTGCTGACAGCTCATAAATGAGTTCTCTCTCTCAGACAGTGTTTTTACTCTCAGGACAAATAAATAGCTCTGGGTGGCTGCTCCTTGCTCATCAAGAACAGGGAGGGTTGCAGGTGGGGCTGGCCCTGAGACAGCCGTAGATGGTGAAGGGCTGATAGCCGCCTGGCAACTGGAGCTCTGACTCCCTCAGCTCTGCCTTGCCAGGGAAAGGAAAAGAAAAACAAGCACAGACAGCTTCATATTCCACCTGCCTGCAGACCTATTCTGTATGACTAGGGACACCTGACAGGAACGGTGGTCATCCTATCCACGAACATAAATGCATATGCTTCCTCTATATGACCCCTTCAGCCACACTGAGGTCTGGAAATGTTAACCTTGGGCTCTACAGAAAGGACTCTGAGCCTAGGGTCCTTGCTTCTGGTATCAAGCTGTCCACCCATTTGGCCACCGCCTGAAAATTGTGAAATCTTTTTATCTCAGTTTCCCCATCTATAAAAATGGGGATAATGACCATGGGGCCCATGTATAAATTAGCACTGGAGTCATAGCATGTGAGGGTGAAGCAGCCCTTGGAGGTCCAGGCAAGCCTGTCCTGCTAGCTCCCAGAGCATCCCGATCTTCCCCGACCCCAACATGCTCAGGCTTACACAGCATAGTCATAGGTGTCACTGAGTATGAGTACGTTACACATGTTACAGGAGCTTCCTGGCATACACTGTGAGCTCCACATGAGAATGGAGCCCTGTGCGTCTTGCTTATTGCAGTAACCCCAGTGCCTAGCACAGTGCCTAGGACGCAAGAAGGTCCACACACAGCAATTACCAAATGTGGCTCTTAACTTGTTTTGAGTCTATAGAGGGGAACGAGCTTTTAACTTTATAAAGTCAGCTCCAGATTGTCCCTAGTGGTGGGTACAGAAACCACCAATACCTAATTTTCTCTCTCTGAAATGCAGCCCTAGGTCAGGCGCAGTGGCTCACGCTTATAATCCCAGCACTTTGGGAGGCCAAGGGCATATCGCTTGAGCCCAGGAGTTGGAGACCAGCCTGAGCATCATGGTAGAACCTCATTTCTACAAAAAATACAAAAAACTATCTGGGCATGGTGTTGCACATCTGTAGTCCCAGCCACTCAGGAGGCTGAGAGGGGTGGATCGATTGAGCTTGTGAGGTTGAGGCTGCAGTGAGCCGTGATTGCACCATGGCACTGTCACCTGGGTGATAAAGCAAGACTCTGTCTCAAAAAAATACAAAATAAAATAAAATGTAGCCCTTCTCTCAACCCTGAGTGAACACTGTAGGTTCAAGGCACTTGTTAGTTTTGGGGAATACCAGGTGTAGTACCATAACCAGCTCTAGAGTAGTTCACACTCCGCTGGGGAAGACAGTCACCCCGTACCCGCCAAGTTACCAAAAGGCAAAGCCCTGGAGGAAATAGCTGAGAGCCAGAGCATGGAATGGAGAAAAGCAAACTTACATTCGGAAAGGTGGGGAGGTTTTCTGCTAGAAGAGAGGAGCAAGGTTGCTACAGACGCTCCTCCCCATACCCACCACATTCTTGGGTCCTGCTTTCAGTCCAAGAACTCGCCAGGCTGCCCCATAAGAGGTACCGCACCCACTCTGTCCCCACCCTACGCAGTAACTAATCTCTTTGCAGATCAAAATAAGTAGTATCTATTGAGCACTTATAGTGTGTCAAATCCTGTGCTAAATAATTTACATGGATTATTTTACTTAAACCTCATAACAACTCTAAAGAGAAATACCATCATTGCCCCATTTTATAGACTTTGAAGAAATGGATGATCCACAGAATTCAACCACTTGTCCAAGATCACAGGTCCTGGTAGATGGTAGAGCCACTGGCCTGAGTCCTAAGTTAGACCTCCTCCCTGGACTCCTAAGAAGTAGCTGCACTTTCTATACCTGGGTGGCTGATGGTGAAGGCAGCAGGACCAGCAGGGCAGAGCATTGCCAGCAACTCTGTGCCAGGAGGCTTCATACCCTCTTCCTCCCTCACTTAGCACCTGAAGACCTGGAAATTCCCAGAAGCCATATAGCTGTGGATTCTGCTGTGGTTGATAAAGACTTATTTTAAATGAGTCATTTCCTTCAAAAGGGAGGGAAAAAATGTGTTTAGATTTCAGCAAGAATGCCCTTCCCCACCACACCCACACACCCATACTTACCCTGATCTTGCTCAGGACTCGGAACCCTGTGCCAGGGAGCATCAGCTGGTGGAGAATGTCCCATCCAGCCTCACAAACCCCTTGTGGCATGGGTACCTGAGGTCACACTGGACCCCAGGGAAACGAACCAGGGCCAGGCCCATTCACTCAGAAAGGCTGGGCCTCCTTCTTCGATCCCAGTGACAGGAGCAGACTTGCCTCCTCAGAAGCTAGCCATCTGTCTGGTTGTCTTCACTTACCGGGTGGGGCCTTCCTTTCTGTCTTGTTCTGCCTGTCTTCTTTCCCACCCAGTTTCTCTCTTCTCTGCCTATGTCTACCTTGTTCTCTTTTCCTGTTTCTCCAGTCATTCATTCGTTCATTTTTCCTTTGCCTTATTGATTGAGCCTCTGATCCATAGGTTCCTGTTCTGGTTTCTCTCCTATTCAGGTGGTCCCTTACCATGAGGGTTACTTGCTAGCTGCCCTCTATGAAGCTGAGTGATTCTCGTCCCCTTCCTGACTCGTCCCCTCCAGTCCTCGAGCTGACTCAAGCTAAGGTCACTTGGATGTTTCCCATGGCCTTAACTAGATAATGTATTCATGTTTTTTAACAGCTTTATTGAGGTTTAATTATATACAATAACATTTAAGCATTTTGAGTATACAATTCAATAATTTTTGGTAAACGTATACAGCATGTAATCACTACCAACATCAAGATAGCAGACATCTGCATCATCTCAAAAAGCTCTCTTGTGCCCCTTTGCTATCAGTCCTCTCTCTCCACCCTGGCTCCTGGCAACCCTTAATCTGTTTTCTGTCACTATAGCTGTGGCTTCCTTTTTTAAAATTTTATATAATTGGCATTATATAGTATATAGTCTTCAGCGTCCTGCATCTTTGACTTAGGGCGATGTTAAGATTCATCCTGCTGTTGCATTCATCACTAAGGAGTACACTGCTGTGGTTATACCACAATTTGCCAGGTGATTCACCAGTTGATGGGCATTTGGGGTGTTTCTAGTTTTTCATTAAAATGAATGAAGTTGTTCTGAACATTCATGTACAGGTCCTTGTATGGACATATGTTTTCATTGCTCTTAAGTAAATATTTGTGAGTACAATTGCTGAGTGGTATGGAAAGTGTATAATTAACTTTATAAAAAATGGCCAATCTGTTTTCCAACATGGCCTGTTCAAACTGTTTTTATCTCCCTCTTTTCTCCTTCCTTCCTCACTCTGTCCCTCTGGAGCTACCGTTCTCCCACAGTATCTCTGTTCTAGTTTTACCCTATTCTATTCTAAGGGTTTTCCACTATCTCTCCCTCATCCCTCTTCTTCATTGTCTCCTTCCTCCTCCTTCTCATGTCATCCTTTCTCTTCGCCTCCAGGACACTTTAAAACCTGAGAAACTAACATCCTTTCTCATTCCCTATTAGAAATAACTCCATCACAAGCCCACAGATTACTCTCCTGGCCAGGCTCACTATTCCAAATGGGGGAAACATGCCCTCCCCAGATAAAGGCCCAGAGAAGTAAAAAGACAGACCCTAGTGTAATGGAAGATGGCTTCGCATTCTGGCATCTTCCCCCTCCCTAAAGGATTAATGGTGTTTGTGGATAGCAGTTCCTTTACTCAAACATAATATTGGAAATCCCAGAGTGTTAAGTGAAGTCCATCCCGTTTAATCAGTGCTTCGACAGTTTCCACAAACATAAGCCCTGTAGGGGTTTACCTTCCCCAGTCATAGGCAAGGAGCAGCCTAGCCCAAAGCCAGCTCCTTGTCGTGTCTGTTTGAAGGAACTGGTGTAACAATATCTGATTACAAACTCAGAACATTTTATGTAGTGCTAAGAGTACCTCAGGAGGGTGATTGTGGAATGGTTTCGTTCTTCTTAATTCTTTATTATTGAGATATAATTCACCTACCATACAATTCACCCATTTAAGGTATACAACTCAGTGGTTTTTAGTATATTCACAGATGTATAGCCATTACCATTACAATTTTAGGATATTCTATCACTTCAGAAAGAAACCTTGTGCCCTTTAGCTATCACCTCATATTCACCATCATCCCAACCCTTGGAAATGATCATCTATTTTCTATCTCTGTAGATTGACTTATTCTGGACATTTCATATACATGGAATCAAATAACATGTGGTCTTTTGTGTCTGGCTTCTCTCACTTAGTATAATGTTTTCAAAGTTCATTCATGTTCTCTTATGTATCAATACTTCATTCTTCTTTATGGCTGAATAATATTTCATTGTATGGTTATACCATATTTTCTTTATCCACTCATCAATGAGTAGACATTTGAGTTGTTTCCCTCTTTGGGTTATTATGAATAATGCTGCTGAAACATTTGCCTATAAGTTTTTGTATGGACACATGTTTTCATTTCTTTTGGGCATATTCTAGAAATGGATTTACTGGGTCATATGGTAATCCTATGTTTAATCATATCAGGAATTGCCAGACTGTTCTGCAAAGAGGCTGTACCATTTTACGTTCCAACCAGCAATGTATGAGGGTTTCCATTTTTATACCTTCTCACCAACACTTATTATTTGACTAAAGTGGTTTTTTGATCCTACAACTTGATCTCTGGACTGTCACAAATACATACATGGCCACATATACATTTACACAATCATTGATACAGATACGTGTACAAAATTACATGGTGGGCATACCTGTACACACCTCTAGAGTTCACGTGCATACACACAGAATCTCACACAGATATTTACAATCCATTAGGCAATTGTGTCTGCAATCTCACGCAGCACATGCAGCATACACACATCAATCCATAGACCACATGTGTGAACAAAACCAGATTTGCAATGGCCCAATGCCATCACACATGTATACTGAATTGACACGGGCTTTGAGCAAACATATATATTTGCTCAAAACAAAGGGACATATGTATTTAATAATGCACTCACACCTGCATAAACACAAATACACAAACAATAGTTATACCTACAACAGCATAGTCCTAAAAAGGCACACACAGTGTAGCCATCATAGATGACTGAAAAGACTGAATGTATTTACTCTGGATGGCATGGAGAAGGTTTCATTATCCTTGGTGTACTAGGTAGGAAGACCTTTTCATTCATTCCTTTACTCATCCCTTTGTTCTTTAAGCTACAATTACATATTGAGCATGCAGAAATACAATGATGAACCAGACTGACATAGTCCCTGCCCTCATGGAATTTACAGTCTAGCAAGGAAACACTCATAATCTGTGATATGTGCTCAGAAGAAAGTAAGCAAGGCAATATGTTTGCCAAAGCCCTAGGATAGTAGGCAGTTTCCAGGAACATTTTTTTTTTTTTTTTTTTTTGAGAGAGAGCATCTCACTCTTTCACCCAGGTTGGAGTGCAGTGGCACAATCATGGCTCACTGTAGCTTTCACCTCCCAGGCTCAAGCGAACCTCCCATCTCAGCCTCCTGAGTAGCTGGAATGACAGGTACCTACCATCACAACCAGCTAATTTTTTTTTAAAGAGATGGGGTCTCACTATGTTTCCCAGGCTGGTCTAGAACTCCTGGGTTCAAGCAATCCTCCCATCTCAGCCTCCCAAAGTGCTAGGTTTATAAGCATGAGCTACTGAGCCCAGCCTTCCAGGAGCTTTTATCGTTTTATCATTATTGTTTCCTCTTTTATCCTGGAAAAGTGAAAGGGATTCAAATTCAACTTCTATAACTCATTGGAGAGGCGTGTGTGTGTGTGTGTGTGTGTGTGTGTGTATGTATGTAATTCTAGCAATAGTCGATAATGAATATGGACTCAGAACTTGGACTGCCTGATTTTAGATTTTCTTTGTTTCATACTAAATGTGTAACCTTTCTTTCTGTCTTTGTCTCAGTTTCTCATCCAAATATGGGGATTACAACAGTTCCTTTAATAAGGATTAACTTAGCTGATACTTATAAAGCATTTCAAACTGCCTTGCAAGCGCTCAGTTCTGAATCAATATTATCCACTGTTTCATTTTCCAAGAGCAGGTTTTCATAGAGGGAGGTGGGTGGGGTAGGAAGAGGGACAGGAGGAGGAGCCTGCTAGTGCCCTGTGGACTGTAAATTGGACGGCTCTTCATCTTCCACCCTATCTGAGCAGTCTTTTGGAATGCAGTCCTGGCATGCCACCCCAGCAGGCCATAAACCAGCTCCTCCCCACCTCCCTGTGCCCACAGCCACAAACCATAGAGAGGACACACAATGGGTGGCACCGGGCATGGCTGTTGGTTTTCAGCTGTGTCAGGTCTTTCTGTGTAGCTGCTCTGTTTGCTGTGGGCCTGGGTTGTGGCATTCACTGGTTCTGCTTGGCTGTCTTTTCTGTCTGTGCAGGTCAGCACTTATCACCCCGCACCTGTCTCTCCAGGACATTGCACAGCCATGGTCAGTCTGCCGGGCTCCCAGCAACACCTCTCAGCAAACATGTGAGTAAAAGGCTCATCCCTTCACCCCAGTCTGGCACAAAAGGGTCATCTTCACCATGTACTGTGGTGATCTAGCATCACCATTCCCAAACCGTCCCATCCAGAGAGACAATAGGTCACCTTCCTTTACCACTTCCAAGTGAAATAATGGTGAAAAACAGAAATTAGGGCCAGGTGCAGTAGCTCACACCTGTAATCCCAGCACTTCAGTAGGCTGAGACAGGAGGATTGCTTGAACCCAGGAGTTCCAGACCTGCCTGAGCAACATAGTGAGACCCCATCTCTACAAAGACATTTAAAAATTAGCCAGGAATGGTTGTGCACATGTTTTCCTCGCTACTTAGAAGGCTGAGGCAGGAGGATGACTGGAGCCCAGGAGTTTGAGGCTTCAGTGAGCTACGATCATCCCACTGCACTCCAGCCTGGGCCACAGAGTGAGACCCTGTCTCAAAAAAAAAAAAAAGACAACACAAATTAGCAAACCACATCACTCTTAGCTCATTATTTTACAAAAGTAGAAAGAGACTGGAAGATTATATACCACAACATCACTGGGAGATTGGTATTGAGCAATTTCTATTGTCTTGCTTTAGATTCAAAATGTTGGGTCATAAATAGATGTTGTTTTAGTAATCAGCAAAAACTAAATATAGCATTTTAGAAAGAAAAAAACGCTGGGCGCGGTGGCTCAAGCCTGTAATCCCAGCACTTTGGGAGGCCGAGACAGGCGGATCACGAGGTCAGGAGATCGAGACCATCCTGGCTAACCCGGTGAAACCCCGTCTCTACTAAAAAAATACAAAAAACTAGCCGGGCGAGGTGGCGGGCGCCTGTAGTCCCAGCTACTCGGGAGGCTGAGGCAGGAGAATGGCGTGAACCCGGGAGGCGGAGCTTGCAGTGAGCAGAGATCCGGCCACTGCACTCCAGCCTGGGCGACAGAGCGAGACTCCGTCTCAAAAAAAAAAAAAAAAAAAAGAAAGAAAAAAACAAAAAAACCTTGTAGAGAACACTCCCCCATTCCCTTTGATAAAATGCTCCAGTGTCTCATAGTCCTTGGAGTCTGGAAGGGCTTCCTGATGTCTGAGATGCCTGGGGGCCATATACTGGTGACCCCTGAATCTGGCAAACCAATGGATTGTTTCCTGAACGCCTTGGATCAGGTAGCTATTCTCACCTCCACAGCCTCAGCTGTCCTGATTGCCTTTACCCCTCTGACTCATACCTGGATATTACCTGCCTGATTCCTATATGGACTTCAGGGAGCAAAGTCTCTGCTCTAAGTTGAGGACTTTCTGCCATGACACAGGCCAATTTCACAGTCCCACCATGCAGCCAGGATTCCCCTGGACACCAAAACCAAAACTTACCCCCTGCCTCCCACTTCCCAACATCTACTTCCCTGCCTACATTAAGTTGGCTCCTCAGGCCACTCCCGGGAGTCAAATATGTCCCTGCTTTCTGGATCAGAGAGGCTTCTATGCCGACCTCTTATTCCCCTGAGCCTTGCTGGCTGCCACCATTTCCTTGGGAACCCAGCAAGCACTAGTGCAAAAGCATCCTAGGTAGAGCAGCACCTTCTAGGTTTGAGGCTCGTCTCTGACATGAATTCCTGTCGCAAACTCCTTTCCTTGTTGGAGGCCTGTTTCCCCATGTTTAAAGTGCTGAGACTGGCCTACATTAGTGATTTGCTGCTGTGCACTGTATGGAGGATGATAGGGAGATGAAGGCAGGGACCTGGCCTCCTCCACCACTATTTCAACAAAGGTGCTCCACGTTTATCTGCCTTACATGTCCAGGTTTCTGTGTTAAGAAGGTTCTTTGTTGTTTTTGTTTTTGTTTGGGGGGGCGGTGTTTGTTTTGTTTTTTGAGACAGAGTCTCACTGTGTCACCCAGGCTGGAGTGCAGTGGCTCAATCTCGGCTCACTGCAGCCGCCGCCTCCTGGGTTCAAGCGATTCTCCTACCTCAGCCTCCCAAGTAGCTGGGACCACAGGCACATGCCACCATGCCCAGCTAATTGTTTGTATTTTTAGTAAAGATGGTATTTCGCCATATTAGCCAGGCTGGTCTCGAACTTGTGACCTCAGGTGATCCACCTGCCTCGGCCTCCCAAAGTGCTGGGATTACAGGCGAGAGCCACTGCACCCGCTCAGCCAAGAAGTTTCTTATCGCTAACCACCGGGCAGTCTCCCTCCACCATTCCCCCGCTCCATGCCCTGCATCAGGCACATCTTCCTTCCTCACCAGTTCTCTGTGTCTTCCCAGGTTTGTAGCCCTGCACTCCTACTCAGCCCATGGACCCGATGAGCTAGACCTGCAAAAGGGAGAAGGTGTCAGGGTCCTGGGGAAGTGCCAGGACGGCTGGCTCAGGGGCGTCTCCTTGGTCACCGGGCGAGTCGGCATCTTCCCAAACAATTACGTCATCCCCATTTTCAGGTGCGTCACCTCCAATCTCAGACTTTGGGAGCTTAGGCCACCCTAGGCCAGGGGCCATCAGTGGGTTGAACTGGTGGAAGACCCAATGCTCTTTCAGCAAACAGGCCAAGAAAGTGCTTTTTGCTCTATAACCCGCCTATCTCTTTTAAACAAAATAGCAAAACTAGTTATCTTTTTTGGAGCCCTTCACAGCTTACAAGCACTTTTGTATCTCTTAGCTCACTGGCTGTGCCCAAGAATCCTGTAAGGTAGATATTATGTTCCAGATGAAAATGGTGTGCAGAGTTAAGCAACTTGCTCAAGAACTGGATATCAGGTTTTCTTCTGCACAAATCCCAGGAACCCCACTTCACATCCTCTATCCCAATGCTCCATCTAGTGGCGTGATGGGAAAATGTGGTCAGATGACTTCCCCAGAGCACCTTGGGAAACTTCTCAGGCTGCTAGAGTGACCCCTAATCAGAGTTTCCATGAACTCAGACCGCGACCTCTTCCTCCACACCCAAGATGAAATGCTAGTCACGCTGCAGGGCCTCCTCCCTCACAGCTTTTCCCGATCTTTTACATTGTGTGGCATACTATTCATGTCATTGACCCCCTCTTTGTCTTGCCACCTCATACCACTGCCACAAATGCACCCAGACCCCAAAACTATCCATGACTCCTCGTGCCTCCACCCCACATCAGCCCAAGCAAACCCTGTCGCAAGGCAGTGAGGCTACCACCACACATCAAGTACTGTCTTTATGACATACCAGAGGGTCACAATCACAGGGAAAGGGCCCCATTGTACTCTGTGGGGGTCAGACCTAGTCATATGCCCACTTTTGGGGACCTTCATTTAGGTGAGGCGCTGCGTCCGGAGGAGGGCAGCAATAATGGTGAGGAGACAGCAAACTACATCATGGGAGAAACCGATAAAGAAACTGGGATTATTTAACCTGTAGAAGACAAGGGGCAGAGGGATCGTAAGATACTGTGTAAATAGGGCAGTAAATTTGTTCTGAGAGGGGGCAGTGGAGTGGACCAGTGTATGCAACTGGTCTTGTTCAGTAAACTAAGATGTTCAAGAACATCTTGGTTCAATAAAAGGCAGCATTTTCTAGTGCATAGATTTTTCCAACCGGGCTAGCTGGTGAGATGGTGGACTCTCTTTTTAGAAAGAGTGCAGGCAAAGTTGGCCTGAGTCCTCATAGATCTAAGGTTGTATAAAAAGATTTCTTCATGTGGCAGAAAGTGGGATGAAAGATCATAGCTATTCCTTTCAAAGGAAAGTTCTTGAAATTGGTTACAAAGTTGTAAAATACCTAAGGGAAAACTGAGGTCTACAATTGATGCTTTAATTCATTTATTTGGCAAATATTGAGTGCTAACTACATGGCAGGAACTTTTCCAGGCACTGGAGAAATACCAGTAAACAAAATATACAAAATTCCTGCTTACAGGAGCTTACATTGTAGTGGGAGAGATGAATATTTTTAAAGCCAAGATATTTAAGTAATCTATATGATGTGTTAATTATACTGGCTAACAAAATTTAGGAAAGGATGATAGGATTTTTGGGGGTGGTTACAATTTTACATAGGTTGGTCAGGGATGGCTTTGCTGGGAAGTAAGAAGGAAGGCAGGAACCAAACCATGTGGATCTCTGAGGGAAATGTCCAGGCTAAAGAAACAGCAAGGACAAACAAAGGTCCTGTAGTAGGCTGGGCGCAGTGGCTCACGCCGTTAATCCTAACACTTTGAGAGGTGGAGGTGGGTGGATCACCTGAGGTCAGGAGTTTCAGACCAGCCTGGCCAACATGGCAAAACCTTGTCTCTACTAAAAATACAAAAATTAGCCGGACGTGATGGTGGATGCCTGTAATCCCAGCTACTGGGGAGGCTGGGGCAGGAGAATTGCTTGAACCGGGAGGACAGAGGTTACATGAAGCCAACAGGATTGGATTAGAGCAAGCAAGGGGGAGATTAGAAAGGAGGCGAGACTGGTAATGGGGTAGCCAGGTCATAAAGAATTTCCTAGGTCATAATGAGGGGTTTGGCTTTAAGCCTGTTGCTGGGTTTTGAGCAGAAGAGTGACATAATGTTAGTTGCATTTAACCAGAATCCCTCTATTTGCTGGGTTGAGAATAAACTATACAAAGGAAAAGGTGGAAGCAGAAAAACTAGCTAAGAAGATACCATAATCCTGGGGAGAGGTGATGGTGAATTGAACCAAGGTGTTAGCTGTTGAGGTAGGGAGAAGTGGTTAGATTCTGAATATACCTTAAACAACAGGGTTTTCTAACAGATAAAATGTCAGGTGTGAAAGAATAGAGGATCCAAGGTGAGACCATGTTGTTTTCCCTGAGTGACTGGAAGATGGAGTTGCCTTTAAATAAGATAGCGACTGCTCCATAAAAGGAGCGTGTTTGGGGGTATGGAGGGAAGTAAAAGCTTAGTTCACAGCAGACTAAGCCTGAGATGCCTCTTAATAATCCAAGTAAAGATGTTGGTAAGCAGCTGAATGTATGATTTTAGCATTTAAGAGAGAACTCCAGCCTTGAGATGCTATTTAAAGCCCTGAAATGAGATGAGATCATCATGGTAGGATGAGTTGTATCCAGAGAGTGACAACAAGCCAGAAGCTGAAATCTTCAAGGAGTGAGAGGAGAAACTTGGAGAGTAAATGCTGACTGCAGGAAGGTGGAGTGGTGGGTAGTCGAGCCTGATAATATGAGTCAAAGTTGGGAAGTATTGAGCAGGGTGGGAAATGCCCTAGAACTGACAGTGAGGAGCAAGGAGGATGCCTACCCTAATTTATGAAAGGTTTTTTCCATGGCTTTAACATGAATTCCCCAGGGCTCATCCCTACGACTAGGGCGTTTGCTTATCCATCAGGCCTTAGTCCCAAATACTGGTTACACCATCAAAGACTCAATAGAATAAGAGTGACCATATGCTTAATCATCCAAATTAGGACACTTTTGGGCAGGTATCAACTGAGGCTCTCCTGGGAAAATCGAGCCGTGTGGTCATCCTAAGTGAGTGTGTATAGAATTTCATCCCAGTGTATTTCAAAGCTCCAGTTTTCATTTCTCTCCTTGGCCGAGGTCGGTCTATTGTGTTCTTGGGCAAGTCATGAGCATCTCTACTCACCCCTTGTGAGATGCCTACGTGTCAGGCAATGGATGGAGTTTCAGCACAATAGGTTGCCATTGAGTTCTCCCCTCACTCCCAGTTCAAGAAAATCTGAACATATGCAAATATTGAGGTGCTGCTAACACTGAGGCATGGTTTTGTTTATGGGGAACCAACATCCTGAAGAAGAACAAGGGCATATAGAGGATATGCTCCTGAGGGTTCTTAGGTGGCAGAGGATCAATGCTTTCAATGTGTTTATACTGTTTCCTTGATGATCCCTCTGATGCAAAATAAAATAAAAAAAAAAAAAAAAAAAAAGCTCCCATCCCCACTAATCTCCGACATGAATGATATATACCCAGTCTGTCTATCTGCGTGCAGGTAACCCTTGTTCTTAACCACCCTTTCCTTGGTGGGAAGTTTACTTCTTCCCATGTCTCAGGGATGAATAATACTGTCCTTTGTCAGCTGAGTTTCTGCTACTATTAGCAAGTTTTGTGTAAGAACTGAGTGGATTGGGCTACATGTGCAAGGCCCTTTTCTGCTCTTTGATTCTCTGTGTTTGGGTCCTTTTCCCCCTAGCCTTTGTCTTCTGTTTGTAGTGATGGCTTTTCACTGCCATCCAGCCCCCTTGGTATATACTGCAGCCTTTTATAAAATAGCCAGGGCCCAAAGATGTGAGCATTTGAGCCTATGTTCTTATTAACATCATCCCCTAATGAACTGAGCCAGCCAGAATTTGGGGATAAACTAGAGATTATAATTGATCAGAATGCTAGCATTTCAATTTAAGAGTCAGCAAGTGAGCCTTTCAGCTACCAGGAGAGGAAAAGTCTGTTGTGCTATTCTGTGTCCAGCCCTCTGTGCTGGATGATGACAACCACCTGTCCAGCTGTTATTGACCACAGCTAAATCTCCGCCACCATGTTGCCTCTTCCCAGATCCTCAGGTTATACAGAGCATTTGTCAAGTTTTCGTCTGTCCAGCATCTAAATCCCTCTTTAATAGCAGCAACATCCCTTTGGGTCTCCCCTATTGTGTGTAGTGTTGGTGGAAGGCAGAGGTTTCCTTTGTTTTCAGAGGCTGAAGAAATGCAATCCTCCTCCTCCCCAACTCATCACCACAGCTAAGGGTCAGGCTCAGCCAATATGACACTCCCTCTTGGGACTTGGAAACTTGAACAAGGGAGGAAAAGATGTGGGTAAAGTTGAAGACCATTCATAGTGAGAGCACCAGACACAGTACATGATTGGACTCTTCCTGCTGCTGAGCCCCCTGTAGCCTTCTTGGATCTTGTTTCCAAGTCCTCTACTCTTCTTCCTGTCCTCCTAATACATTCCCTTCTGCCCAATTAGCCAGGGTCTTCCTCTTTCTTGTAACTTTCGCAGACATATATGCCTACCTGGTGCCTTATGGGTGGAGAAAAGTGACAAATGGGCCACCACTCATTTGCCTTTAACTCTACACAGAGCTATACAAAAATTGTCAAGGTCCAACTGTTCTCCTTACTGGGACGCTGCTGCCAGTGGTGAACACAGCACAGCTGCTGTTTGTGATGCCCTTTTTGAATATTGGGCCAGCTCTCAAGGGCTAACATCCCAGTTAGAGAAAAGGATGTAGAGACGTGCACAGTGGAGCAAATCAGAGGCAACATCCACTCTCCCACCTAAGCCCAGAATGTCTTTCAGTCCCTCCATCTGGAAAATAAAGATCATAATGTCTGCAGGTCTGGGGGTGTCGCGAGGATTAAAAATGATAGCAAAGTGTTTTGACATTGGAAGAAAGTACTAGATAAGTGCTGAGCTTTCTGCCAAAAGACATAGAGGCACTCAGTGTTGGATGGGGGACTTGGGATTTAGGAGTTCCTGGAATCCAGCTCAGTGTTGAGCTCAGAAAAATGAGGTCACACCTTGGTCTATAAACAGTCATTCATAAAAGGGACTGATGGAATAAGGCTAGTGTGGGTCTAATTAGCTGTATTCTGCCCTTGCTGCTGCTGCTGCTGCTACCACTGGGAAAATTTTGGAACTTGTCTTTCCTATTTCCAATCCACTTTGCAGCATCCAACACCTTGAGGCCTCTGTTCAAAATAGGCAGATCAGCTGCACTCTGCCATGGAAGCCAATGCTGGGGATTTCTCCCCACTGCCCAGGCCTTGTCCCCAGAATATAGCCTGACCTGTCTCTAATGAATGGCCCTACTTGTTTTCACTGACTACACCACCTTGGGGACCAGACAGGTTGGGTAGACAGCTATGGGTAGAAGTCCCCTTGCTGCGAGCATCAGTTCCTAGAGCATTTGGTTGAATATACTTCTTGGGCAGGATTGACCACAAACAATGCCTTACTTATCATTATACAATACTGGCTTGTTGTTAAACTACATATTACTTTGTCGATCAAAAGAAGTAGGGACAAAGAGAGAGAGGAGAAATGAGGGTAAATGACCTAAAGGAAAACTTGGAGGCATTGGTAAGAAGGAAACCACTTGGCATCTCTGTGCTGGGGTCTTAGTTGAGTTGGTTATTCCCAGGAAATTAGCAGAGGTTACTTAATCAACAGGGTGACAAGGTGATTAATGGACTGCTCAATAGGAAATGTGATGTTGGGAATGGGTTGGTAAAAGGGCAAGAAAGGCATGTAAAATGACAGTCACTCCCCATGGAGTTCAGGGAGCTGCAGGCTGGAAACAGTGGATAAGGGGTTGTTGTTTCATAAAACTTTAATGCAATTCTTGAAAATCATAGCCCAAGGCTGAAGAATTAAAGTCTTATGGAGGCATATGTAGGGCCTACCAGCTGCTTTAGTTCATTTATTTCAGACAGAATAAAGGACTTTTCCTGCCTTTATGATGAATGTTCCAACTAGCCAGGAGGTGGTGTAGCTCACTGGTAAGAACAGAGAGCCAGCCTAGACCTGGGTTCAAGTAGTTGCTTGGGCAACCAACTGTAAGTCTTTGTGTTTTTTATTGATAAAATAGTGGCACTAAGAGTACCTACCTTAAAAGACTATTGTAAAGAACCCATGAGAAAATATGGGCAAAGCACTTGGCCAATACCTGGCATACAGTAAGCCCTCTATATGTGTTAGCCAAAATGACGTATCAGTGCTGAAAGCAGCATGGCAGCCATATAACAAATGTTTATTGATCCACAGTATATGCAGAACACAGAGATATAAGTCATATGAAATCTCTGCCTTCAAAGACTTTGGAATTTGTGAAAGTCACTGACTCCACGAGAAATTGCCACCGTAAAACGAAATAAACACATACAGGATCTTATGTTCTGAGCTTAAGGGCTAAAGGGATGTGGGGTGAGGAATGATCAGAACTAGAGTGAAAAAGGATGAAATTCAAGTCTTCTAACTCCACCAAGGCCTTGATATGAGCCCCCTTCCTTCCCTCAGCACACCCTCACAGTTATCTGGGTGTAGGGAGGTGGGGCCAACTTTAGTTAAGCCTGTAGTTGACAAAACGGGTGTGTATGGGTGGGAAGAAGGTGAGAAGTAGCCACATTTGGTATGTGGTTGGGAGCTGATAGGTTTTTAAATAGGACTCTTGACTGAACATTTTCTTTCTCTATTTCTTCTCTTAAAAAAAAAAAAATGTCCAAAACCAGAAAGACCTCTAGTTTTCCAGACTCCCGGAGCCCTGGTCTTTACGCCACATGGACGTTATCCACCTCCTCTGTGTCCTCCCAAGGCAGCATTTCAGAAGGTGATCCCGGGCAAAGCCGTCCATTCAAATCCGTCTTTGTGCCCACTGCCATAGTCAACCCCGTGAAGAGCACAGCCGGCCCTGGGACTTTAGGACAAGGGTCTCTTCGGAAAGGGCGGAGCAGCATGAGAAAGAGTAAGTGGTGGCAGAGAGGTACGTGCCTAGAGCTAAGTGATGGGGGGATCTGACCCCGGGGTACACAGGATGCTTTTTGCAAAAACAGGATCTTGGCTTTAAACTAAGCCCCTGCAAAGGGTATTGTACAATTCCCAAATGATGAGTTTTATTGAATGAAGTCATACTAACTCAAGGTTATGGCCCTAGGTTACTTCATACATGCTTGTTGAATGACTGGGGTGATGGCAGCCCTGAGTGCCAACACATAATTAGAACATGGCCAACGTGGACACTGGCTCTTAATTAGAGTGATGAAAGCATTTGCTGGGTCAGTGCTTCTCAAACTGTACCACAGGGAATCCCTCAGAGGGTGGCACAAGAGAAACAGAAGGATGGGGTGGGTGGGCAGGGCATGGGAGTAGGAAATGAGGATTAAGGAGGCAGTGATCAGAGCCCCTGATTCCCACTATGTTATTTAAGTAATGAATGCATAGAACTTTTTAAAAAAGGTTTACAGTATACAAACTGCACAAAAGCAAATCTCCCTCATATCCTTAACCCTGAGTCCCAAGTTCTCTTCCTTAGATAGATAGGAAACACACATACCTGCTAACAATATTCACTGCATTATTCTGCACCTTGCTTTATTTTTACCATTATAACATCCACGTTGCACACATGGCAATACATACCGATTCTCAAGAACCATGCTTTTTTCTCTTCACATAGTGAACTTCTCCATAAGATTTCCTTTTCAGGCATTGTAAAAAGTGTTTGAAACCCAATTCTTCTATAAAACATCAAGATTTTATTTTCTTATACTTCTGTAGGAGAAGACAAGCCAAGCCCAGTAAATATGATTTGTTCTGTGTTCCCTGAATTAAACTAAGCTCTGCAATCTCTCTTGTGATCTTAACAGATGAATTAACATGAAAACGCAGTATGATTGGTCAAGGCAGAAGAGTAACGTGTGGGACAATATGCCCCTTTTTAAGCAAAGATCTCCCCTTAAAAAGAAAGCACATATCTTAGCTTCACTGTCCAGTGCCTTCATCTGACAGCCTGTTTGACCACCAGTCCCACAATTCTGGGCACTTCATTCCACTCAGCCATGCCTCCCTCCATCACCTTCCTGTACCTCCCTCCACCTCTCCCCACAACACACACACACAATAAGTAATCCCACCACAACAGCCTTGGGAAAATGACTAACTTCTTCCGCCTTCAGTTCACTCTTCTGTAAATGGGAAATAAAAATTCCTACCTCATCAGGGTTAACTTAATAAAACAACCCATATATGGCTGATAGCACAGTGCCTGGCACATAGTAATCTGTCAGGAAACTTTTGTTTTTTATAATATTTTTTATTACTGTCAGTGCTACTACAATCAAGATCATCTTTGGTCCATCCAGAGCACGAACTCACTTAAGGTTGAAATGTTCATACACGGCTCAATGTGTGTGGCTCGCACCTGCAATCCTAGCACTTCGGGAGGCTGAGGTGGGAAGATCACTTGAGCTCAGGAGTTCAAGACTAGCCTGGGCAGTATAGTGAGACCTCATCTCTAAAAATATTAAAAGAACAAGCCAAGTATGGTGGCACATGCCTGTGGTCTCAGCTACTTTTGGGGCTGAGGCGGAAGGATGGCTTGAGCCGGGGAGGTTGAGACTGCAGTGAGCTACAATCTCCTACTGCACTCCAGTCTGGGCTGTTAGTATCTATATATATTTGATTTAAAAAAAGAAGAAATGTTCACACTCAGTCTAGACCACTTAGGTATGCAGAGTTGCATCCTGAAAGCAATTGTTCACACTTTCCTTAGCATACTCCCTCTCCACCTTTGCAAAATCTTGATTGGCATGGAGCCTTGCCTGCTTGCATTGCATGCACATGTCATAAGAAAGCATTAAATCTCTTGGAAATTAGGAATTGACAAGATAAATAGATAAGGCGTAAAGCCAATTTTTCACACATTTACAAGAGCCTAAGGACATGTCTGCCTGGTGCTGCTTTGACTTCCCCGGTCCCAGAGGCTTTCTCTTTCTCTCTTTTCCCAAGGTGAGGCTGGCAAGCTCTCAGTCTCTCCAGAGCAAAGAGAAATGGCAGGAGAACTGACCACGTGAACCTCACAGGGCTGTCAGTGGAGAAATAAATGTCTAAATGGAAAGGTCACACTTGTGTAAATGGTGACTGGCTTGCTTGCAGCAGCTGAGGACACCGACTGTGTTTAGCGAGTGTCCTGCTTTTCATGTACACAACTGGCTTGATAAGAAGTCGCAATGCCAACGTGGCCTTGGCTCAGACTCTCTGTGTTGGACACAAATGACTTTGATTCAAACTCGAGTCTGTGGAGTGTCACAAAGGACTAACAACTCTGGCTGGGACAAAACCTACAGCTCTCTAAATGCTGTGGAACCCTTATGGAGAAATGGCCCATTGTGTTTCTCAGGGGTGTCTCCTCCACCTCCCCACAGAATGCAATGAACTCCCGATTCCCCAGGTCACCTACAGGACATATGTCCAAGGGACGGGGATCTCCTGCCTTCCAGAGAATTTGAGGGGAAGAAATGACATTTTCCTTAGACAGGACCATTTCAATTTAAAAAAAAAAAAAAGAGAGAGAGAGAAGAAGAAGAATGAGCTCAGGAAGGGACAAAACCAAGCTCTTGGACCTTGCATTTTTAGGATATGCAATCCTTTACCCAAAAATAATAAGAGCTAACAAACATACGGCATTTATCATATTCCAGGCACTATCCTAACACTTTGCACACCTGATAGAATGCAGTTCTCACAACAGCCCAATGATGTACTGTTATTATCTCCAGTTTACAAATGAGAGAACGAAGGTACAGAGAGGTGACGTGACTTAACTCATCCCAGGCTCTCCAGAAGGAGGTCCGATTCCAGATGCTCTGTCGTGAGACATTGCAAAGCCCATCCTCACAGCACTAACTGTGGAATAACCTTTCCAAATTTGCCTCTATCTGCTGTTGTGCTTGCCTAACAATCACAGTTATTTCCACTCACCCTTCCTCCCTGCAGCCCCCGACAAAAAGCAACCCCCACCGCTCATATGCCTAAAGCTTCTGTTAGGATTTTCACAGCAAGTCGCTGGGCAGAGTTTTCCTCTCTCCTCCTCTTTCTCCTTTTCCTCTTTCTCATTCTTCTTGGTTGCCTCTCCTTTGTGTTTCTCAATTTCTTCTATCTCCTGTCTCTGATTCTGTCATTTGTTTCCTATTTGGTCTGCCTGCCTCTGTGTCTGCTTCACATGGTGTGTGTGTGTGTGTGTGTGTGTGTCACAAGGCAAATGGAAGCAATATACCATCTGACAGCTCCCCTACACACACACACACACACACACACACACACACACACACACACCATTCAGCCGGAGAGCTATTTGCCGCCAGCATCAGCAAACAGCACTAAAAAAAGAATAAAGTCACCTTTGAAAGACCCCGAGAGAAAGTGAGTGCAGTCAGATGAGGAAAGCACTTGTCTATTCTGGGATATCAGGATACACTGCTTACCCCGCCCCACCCAACCTACTGCCAGCCGCCCCTGCTGCTGATTTTTCTGTCCTATAATTCCCCAGATGGATCCCTGCAGAGACCCATCCAGTCCGGGATCCCCACTCTCGTGGTAGGCTCCCTCAGACGCAGCCCCACCATGGTTGTTCGGCCTCAGCAGTTCCAATTCTACCAGCCACAGGGGGTCCCCTCCTCCCCCTCGACCATGGTGGTGGACATGGGGTCCAAGCCTGCCCTCACGGGGGAGCCCGCCCTCACGTGCATCAGCAGGGGCAGTGAGGCCCGGATCCACTCAGCAGCCAGCTCTCTCATCATGGAAGACAAGGAAATCCCCATCAAGAGTGAGCCTCTGCCAAAACCACCTGCATCTGCCCCACCATCCATCCTGGTGAAACCAGAAAACTCAAGAAATGGCATCGAAAAGGTAGGATCAGAGTGACACTGGGGGCCTGACTCTTTCGATCGCCTACTATGCATAGTGTCTCAGCTCTGAGATTTTAGTGTTGGTAAACAAGGAACCAAAATTGCAACCTTGAAAGACTCCTCATGCACAACACTCCTCCCCTCCAACTCCCCGCCGAGCCATGGCCAACATCCCCACGTCACCCACGCCCTCCCTACAGGTGTTACTGATTTGCCTTTCTGTTTCCTGAATATTTTATACATCTTTTGAGGCCCAAAAGTGGCTTGAAAAAAAAGCATGACTTTGGCATTAGACGAATCTTGTTTTGAATTCCAGCTCTGCTGTTTGCTAGCTGGGTGACTTTGGTCAAAATACTTCACCCTTCTGAGACACTTACTTTGCATAATCTGTAAAATGGAGGTAGAAAGAGTAATAGCCACACAGTATTGCAGTGGAGATTAAATGAGATATGTAAAGTGCTTACATAGCGTTTGACACATAATTATGCATTGTATAAAAGAGGCAACTGAGACACAGGATAATGTAAGTGACATTGAGGTCACACTGAATGATAAGGACTGTAACTACCTTATTGTGACCTCCGTGGCAGAGGTCAGATCTGTTAACTTCTAGTTCAGGACTTTTCCCACTAGAAGACATAAGAGTTTTTGTAAAAGGCTTATGTTCTCAATAATATCCGTGAAGCAGGAGGGATGGTGGCAAGAGAAGGCAGTAAGAAAGTTAGGTGATGCTTATTGCTGTCTTTTAATTTATGGAACATCACCATCGTCACATCATCGCCATCACCACCTCCATCACCACCGCCATCAGCATCATTCCACCATCATCGTCCATTCCCCTCACAACGGAAAGAGGATGTGATTCCCCATTGGTTAACCAGTTACCAAATACTAACAAGCTGGCAGACACGGTGCTGAGTACTTCATGTGTCCCATCTATTTAATCCTGACAACAACCCTCTCAAATAGGCGTTAGTTTCATCCTCATTTTAAAATTAGGAAATGGCAGCTCAGGATGTTAAAGAACATTACCCAAGACCACACAGTTGACACATAAGTGTGAAGTAGAATCCAGATCTGATACAAAACTCATGCTCTTACTCTTGAGCTATAAGCTCATAGGGAAAGGCATTGGAAAAGCATCGACAGATATAAAGGTTGGGAGTTCTTTTTCCAAATTACAGAAATAATTCAGAGTTTTCTAGGCCCCGGTTGCCTATTATTCCAAACTTTTAGATACAACTATAAGCATTTCATAAATGTCCAGATCTTAGCTAGATATGACGAGGGTCAGAAAGTATGAAGAAACTCAGATCTTAGTGGGGGACCCTAGGATTGAATTACATGGAAGAAAGACATCATTCCTGAGCAGTACCACAGAATGCTTTATTAGGCCCTAAGAGAGAGACTGGCTAAAGCAAATACTGTACCTATAGGTACCTGGCAGCTATATAACAGGCCAGGAGAGGTGAAAGGAAAGAGGAAGAAGGGGAATTGGCATAAACTAGAGATCTTGCATCTCATATAAAGGGGGCACTGCTTCTCAGGTCGTCAGCTGTTGTCAGAATGAGGCATAGGCCAGTGTGCCAGAGCTCTGATTTTTTTTTTTTTACGAGACATATGAAATTCTGATTTTTATATGCAATCTCTCAATTTTTGTGTGTTGGCAAGTCGATCAAACCCTCAAACATTCTGCAGGCTAAATTCAGCCAGCAGGTGTCCAGTTTGCAAACTGTGCTCTAAGGATTTATAAGGCCATTATGGAAATCTCTAAATGGAGTCATCAGGAGAGAGGCCTCAAAGAAAAGGAAAGCCTTGAGATTGGCCTTAATCGTACATAGAGAGGAGAGAGGCAAGGTAAATTTCTTTTATCTTCCAGAAGGGATCATACCCTCTGGCCTCAGGCTGTTTTCATAGGCGGTGGCCTAACCCATTTCTCCCAGATAAGTCCTAATCCTTTTGTGGTTCTCAATTGAAAGCCTCTGGGAAGACTTCCCTGGCTTCTCCACTGTTAGATGCTCCTCTGCATGCTCAGCATCTTGTACTTCCTCCATCGTAGCACTTGACACTCGTCGTAGGCACAGATATTTGCAGAACGAATGCATAAATGAAGCATTTCAAGTGGGGACAAGCATAGGGAAATAGACATCTCCCACCTCACCTGTGTCCATTTCCTCTCCTTTCTCTTGCAGCAAGTCAAAACCGTGAGATTTCAGAATTACAGCCCTCCTCCCACCAAACATTACACCTCCCATCCCACCTCCGGAAAGCCTGAACAGCCGGCCACCCTCAAGGCGTCCCAGCCTGAAGCAGCGTCCCTGGGCCCAGAGATGACCGTCCTATTTGCCCACCGAAGCGGTTGCCACTCCGGACAGCAGACAGACCTCCGGAGAAAGTCAGCTCTTGGCAAGGCCACAACCCTGCTGTCTACTGCCTCAGCCACGCAGACCGTGTTTCCCAGCAAATGAACCTACGGGTGGCTTTTCCTAGACCCCAAAGAGGTGAATTGCATTTAAATACAGTCTGCCTCCACTGAGGGCATCCTGCCATTCTTTGGGGACTCGAGTATGCGTCCTTGTGCTTCCTATTTTACCTTCAGGAAAGGAAAGGTGGGAGCAAGAATTCCTGCCCTGGGTGGGAGGATAGATGGCGTGGCCTTCCAAACACTCAAACATAATGATTTGATACCTCAAGGCTCGCTTACTCAGACCAAGGAGTGAAAAATTGTCGTGCCCACCTTATGCCCCAGCATGGAGTATGTGGCCTCTTGTTGTCCCCGTGTTACTGTGTAGACTTTCTGTGGTGTCCCAAAAGGGGCTGCAGCAGGGGTGTGACAATGGTGGGATTGTTGGCATTGCTTCTTTGACCTTACAGTGTCCTTAACAAGCATTAGAGCAACTTCTGCCATCTTCTGGGGCCTGTACACTAGCCACTAGTAGCTGCCATATCTTTTTCCCTCTGTAAAGTCATAATCCTGGCTACAAAGGGAGAATTTCTGCGAGGGGTGTGAGGTGGATACTTTAAACATTCTGAGAATCCAATAAAACTAGAAGGAGTCAGCTTCCTGAGTATGCTCCACTTCAGAAGGTCAGAGAGATCACTGAGTACCAAATATCAAAAGAGTATCATACTTTAATCTTCTCAATCTGTTTTCCCACATATAATTCTATGTGAATTATATGGCTGTGGATAGGGCCATGTATGGCATTATGGACAATTAATTTATCCTGGCTCTATAGTCTGACTTCAAGAAAACATAGCGTGCTTACAAACAATCTTATATGGGGTTGGGGTTTAGATATATAGTCTGACTTCAAGAAAGCACAGCGTGGGCCAGGTGAGGTGGCTCATGCCTGTAATCCTGACACTTTGGTAGGCCAAGGTGGGCAGATCACTTGAGGTCAGGAGTTTGAGACCAGCCTGGCCAACATGATGAAACCCCATCTCTACTAAAAATACAAAAATTAGCCGAGCATGGTGGCACACGCCTGTAATCCCAGCTACTCTGGAGGCCAAGATACAAAAATAGCTTGAACCCAGGAGGCGGAGGTTACAGTGAGCTAAGACTGCACCACTGCACTCCAGCCTGGGTGACAGCGCAAGATTCTGTCTTAAAAAAAAGAAAAAAAGAAAGCAAAACATGCTTAAAAACAACCTTATATGGGGTTGGGGTTAGAATGTATATTTGGATATATATTGTTTACATTGCAACATTCCTGACTTTCCCTGCTTTCTTCTGACTTGGGGCAGATGAGCAGTTTCACCCACAAGGCAAAAACATCAGTGCGAACACGGCAGCCCAAGGTTGGGGTGGGAGTGATTCCTGGGGGAAAGCTGCTATAAAAGGGGTAGGACAAAGAAGGCTGGAGGAGAAAACAGGGGAAAGGAGGAGAAAGGGGGGTAAAGAAAATATGGACGAAAGAAAGTAGGCATAAGAGTAAGAGTGAAAGAGGATTGAGGGAAAGCACAAAGGAAGAGGCTAAAGGAGACAAGGGGTGGGGCAACCTTACATTCCCTGACAGGGTGAGGAAAGGACAGGGTCTGCGATGAAGAATGGGGCAAAACTAGATGACCCCGCAAAGATGGAACTGACGTGGAGCAGGACCAGCCAGTCAGAGCCTTGTAATCAGGATAGAGGAGGCATCCCAGGAAGCCAAGGCAAAGCTGTGAGACAACCCATTAAGTCTCATTAAACTTAATTGTTGTGATTTAACATTTATTGCATGCCCATCAATGTAGGCACTTTAACGCATAAATAACATTTGCTACTAAGGCTGGGTGCAAGAAGAAAGAAAGGAAGAAAGATAGGAAGAATGGAAGGAAGGAAGGAAGGAAGGAAGGAAGGAAGGAAGGAAGGAAGGAAGGAAGGAAGGAAGGAAGGAAGGAAGGAAGCGGGGAGGGAGGGAGGGAGAGAGAGAGAAAGAGAGAAAGAGAAAGAGAAAGAGAAAGAAAGAAAGAAAGAAAGAAAGAAAGGAAGGAAGGAAGGAAGGAAGGAAGGAAGGAAGGAAGGAAGGAAGGAAGGAAGGAAGGAAGGAAGGAGAAAGAAAGATGTATCTAATTAGACCTTTCCCCTAGATAGTTCTTGAAGGTCATGGGATTCAAAACATGTGTCTTTTACATACCCACTCACACACTCGGCAAATGGAATTGTCCACAGACTTTTCCCAGACCTTAATAAAACAAAACAAAACCATACTCCTCCCATAAAATACTGCCATTGTGTCAGACCTTTGGGACTGGTAGAGCCAACATGATAGCATGTTGTTCTAACAATCTCAATCATGTTTGGGTCCATATCTCACAAACTTTGGGTCAATAGCTCACATTTGTGGACTCAAACAAACATGAGATATTGACCCATTAGTTCCACAAAATCAACATGCCCAAATCCGTGCCTCATTGAACTACATATAATAATCCAGATGGAGAAATGAGATAAAGTCCAAGAACAGGGAGGCATTGTGTGACTGGTCAAAGTATAAGTACCTATACCTCATCTTTACCAAAAAGCACTCTCAATGAGTTTAGCAATGTTTAGCCGTCTACTCTACACTCAGAGTGGCAGAGATATGGTATGACTGGCTGACCAAATATTTAGTCTATTCCTCAGTGGCAATGTATCCAGTTAATTTTTAAGTTTTGTGACTGACAAGCAGGGTGCTTAGATGGAATGGAGATGTCCACGCCTTCCAAATGAAATGAAATATTCTTCCCACCGTCTATTTATTATCTCTATGGGATAACCTCTCTGAGAGATGCAAACAACTCCAAGCCTTGCCACCTCCACTCCCTCCAGCCTCTTCACCCACGTGCAGCATCCAACTTACCCTCTCCCAAAGCAAATCCCACCTTTTGGAGTTTAAGAGGGTTTTAAAGGGGCAAAGGATGTTTTTTCCAAGTAAAAGTTGGCTTCACTGGCAGCTTTAACTCATTCATTCCACCAACATGCTTTGTAAATTTATTGTTTCATTTTTTGTAGAGATGAAGTCTCATTATGTTGCCCAGGCTAGCGTCAAACTCCTCGGCTTCACCTCCCCATTCTTTGGTCTCCCAAAGTGTGGGATTACAGGAATGAGCCACCACACCCAGCCCCAACATGTTTTTAACATCTACTATGTGCTAGGCACAGCAGTGAAGATGATAAACACGTCCTGTCATGTAATTTCCACCATATCCCTATAAGGCAGGTAGATTGTACCCATTTCAGAGAAGGAAATGGAAGCTTGAAGGTTAACCACAGATGACGGCAGGACGCAGTCTCAAACTATCTGACTTCAGAGCCCAACTTGGGACTTGCTGCATGAACCAAAAACCCATCCTTGACTTTAGGATACTGACTCTGGACTGCCAGGAGGCAGCAGAGTGCATTTTTGGTTGCAAATGCGAAAGAGCCTAGAACGCTCCGCTGTGCA
Source organism: Chlorocebus sabaeus (assembly GCF_047675955.1). Lineage (NCBI taxonomy): Eukaryota > Metazoa > Chordata > Mammalia > Primates > Cercopithecidae > Chlorocebus > Chlorocebus sabaeus. The sequence continues at coordinate 36,102,399 of NC_132926.1, read as the reverse complement.
CAAACACAGTTCAGGTCTTCATTTACCACTTTCTGACCATGGATGTCAGGCAAGTTACTGAATCTCTCAGAGCCTCATTTTCTTACATAGGAATAATACAGTGTAGTGCCAACCTCATTGGGATATTATGAGGATTATCTGAGATAATGACACAAAGTGACTTAAACAGTGCTGGCATGATGAACACCTAACAAATTTTAGACTGGAATGTTTTTAAGCAAGCAGGCTGTCGAAATTTCATGTGAAGAAATTCTAACAGAAGGGCCTGCCCGGGACTGTGGTGCTAAAAGGAGACTGACGCAGCCTCGTCTTGAAGGTCAGAACACAGTCTAAGCTGAGTCCTGAAGGACAAGAGAGAATCAGATACACAAAGTGGTGGGAAAAAGGGTATTCCAAGCAGGAGAAGATCTTCAGCATTTGGGTTTAAATGTAGCAATGGACCCAAATTCACTTAATACTTAGAGGAATTTATTCCCTTGTGGAACATTCCAGAGATCCCAGGTAGAACCCCAGCCCCTCAAATCTGAAGGTGAAAATTCCATCTTGTGAGAGCATCACCCCTCAGCTAAGGTTCAGACAGTACCTAGGAAGAGTGCCTCTTCGCCCTGTGGTTAGACTCTGGCATTTTGGTGCTATGAAAACTGCTAAGAGTAGGATCTGATTGGGGGAAAACGGGAGATATCTGAGTAGGGAAGGTGGATCATGCCCAGCTGGGGACATACTCTGAAGACCACACCTGAGGAAATGGTCCCACTGAGCAGCATCAAGATCTTTACTTAGGACTTGTCTCCTTCCCTTTGTGTGTGGAACCCGCCTCACCCTCACCTTTCACCCATTCCGCGGACAGGGCTTTCAGAGCAGGAAGAGTTTAAAGCAGCGCCCTCACCTGTGTCTTGATGAGATGCAGGACTGACTCAAATCGTGGCTCAGTGACCTCCAGTCTGTCTTGAAAAGTCAGGGGGTCCATCCACACCAGGCCTGCCTTCCCCGGCAGCAGCAATCCAGGGGGCTGGATCAGGGTCAAGGCAGCTTCAAATAAATGAACATTCATTCTTCAACGTGCTGCGTCACAGCAACCTGCTTCACTCACCCACATGACCTGCCCCTGAATTAGGCATATTCCCCCCAGAGACTGAGCTGGACCCCATCTCTCAAGTCCTCATAACCCCCTAGGAAATCGCAGCTGAATACTTAGGGATCAGCTGATCCAGGACAGTCAGGCCTTAGGAGTGTAGTAAACCTGGCCTGGGCCCTAGGGAGTCTCACTCGATAATTTGGAGGTGGGTTCTGGGTGTCTGTGCTTTTAACAATATCCCTAAGTGATTCTGATTCACATAAAGTGTGAGGCTCCAATCCACCTTTCTCATATGGTATGGCAGAGCCAACATTCAGTCCTGACACCCAGCAGGAGTGTGGCCACACTGGTTGGTAGAATGTCAAAAGAAGTTTGTACTAATAGGTGAACAGTGGATGCTCTGTGCTCCCCAAGGCCTCCTCACTCTCACAACCTGGTCCTTCCCTCAGGTGCTCCCCATCACTCTAACATCCAGCACCTAAAAGCTCAGGCCAGGTGCAGCTAAGACCTCCAGCAATAAAGCCCTTCTCCATTCCGATTGACCGGTGCCTATGCCATCCTGGTTGCTAAATATCTTAACTGTGACCCTGGAGTAGAGCATAGGACCCAGAGAGGTCACTCAGAAGCCAGGAGCTCTACTAACAAGCCCAGCACTCCTCCCAGCCCACTCCTGACCACTGTCCAGCCCTTGACAATCACCTTCACCTGGTCCTTGGCCTAGGAAAGGCGCTGCATGGGAGGGAGGGCAGCTCCATGCTCGCTGGTCTGCCTTTCTCAGCTAACACCTTCAAAGGCCTCAGCAATGCCTGTGAGCTTCCCAGCTCCTCTGCCATTGGTTTGGCAGGTACGGAAATTATCTGTTTCCATGAGAGGAGCAAGCATCCATCCTCATCCTCTCACCCACGTCTGACCACACAGGCAGCCACATAGCTTCTGGACTCCCTTCCTGGGAAGTGAACAGCTGTGGCAGGCAGAACGGCAAAGTGCTATCAAGTCTCTCCAGCTGGGACCAAGTGCTTAGCAAGCTGGCACGGGGTAGTGCCGGGCCAGCAGCTGCCGCCACTGATGCTTCTCTTGTTTATATCTTGAGAGAAAAGACCCCAATTCTCTCTTTGGCTAAGAGAAGATAGTACTACTACTTCCAGCAGCCTCTCAGATGACCATGAAAGACAGTCACTTAGGTAATGTGTTTGGCAGGCAGGACCAAACCAGAGGCGTTAACTCCAAAGATCCTTGCAGCAAATTGATGTCATGGAGAATAAATAATACAAGGACATTTTATTTGCAATAGATCAATGTTAAATGGTCAAGCAGACCGTTTTCCAGGCTTAGATTATGTCCTAGACCAAAGCAGAAACAGTGTTCCCAGGAGGCCCTCTGCCCACTGATCTACACTTTGACAAACAGAAGGCAGCGGAGTGGGATCTAAGGTGTGCCATCAAGTCAAAGATGGTGAGGGATGATGGGGGGCATGGAGGAGGTTACAGATGCACCCATCCATCCATCTATTCACTCAACAGCAGTGATCCATCACCCACTCTGGACCAGGCTCTGTGAGAAGCAATGGAGATACAGTGGTTGACGGGAGAGATGAAAATAGATACATCCCTCATAGAGTATTGTTTATTCCTTATTAATTTTTTCTGGATTTGGGGCCTCCTTTCTGCTTTTCTCCCCTTTTTATTATTAAATGCTTCACAGATATGAAATTATACAGGATCATATAAATAACCATATACCTGCCACCCAGCTTTTTAAAAAATAGTAATTGTCAATATCACTGAGGTCCACTGTGTGCCTCTCCCAATCCCATTCCTTTCTTCCCCTCCCCACAACTTCCCTCACAACCACTACCCTGCATCCTGCACTTATCTTTCCCGTGTAATCCTCCCACAAATGTACCATATGGAATTTTTAGTGCAACCCATAGAGATTTTTGGTAAACACTACTCAAAGCAAATATTGCAACCTAAGGCCATAGATATTCTGCCTGAAGATTTGAGCTCCCATCTGGCTTCTGTGCCTCAGATTCTAAGGCTTTGATTCATTGCTGGGAACTGATGTTGATGCACCAACATGTTTGGTTTTGAGAATCCTGGTTTGGAGGAATTTTGACAAGAATTTTTTCAACTACACCTGTTTTTGGAGACCTTGTCGCTTCCGAATGGGGAAATACAGGCTGTGGCCATGCCCAAATTGCTTTTAAGTGATTTGGGGGCTTTTAAAGTAACTCTCCTCTGGGCCTTGCCCGGGACCTCAACGTAGCCAACCATAGAAACCAAAAGCAGCTTCTCAGAATCTGAAACTGAAATGAGATCTTGCTGCTGCTGCTGTTAATCTTCTAATAAATTATCATAAGAACCTTGTGAGTATGCAGGGAAATGCTTATTTTTTGTTTGTTTTTTGAGACAAGGTCTCATTCCCCTCATGCAGTCTGGAGTGCAGTGGCACAATCTCGGCTCAATGCACCCTCAACAGCCCCAGCTTAAGATTCTCCCACCTCACCCCCACAAGTAGCTGGAACTACAGGCATGTGCCACCACACCGGCTAATTTTTGTATTTTTTGTAGAGGTAGGCTTTTGCTATGTTACCCAGACTGGTCTCAGACTCCTGGGCTCAAGCGATCTGCCTGCGTCACCGTCCCAAAGTGCTGAGATTACAGGTGTGAGCCACCACACCTGGCCCGGGAATGCTATTTTTGTCTCCAGACTACAGATCAGAAAACTGAGACTCAGAATGTTTCAATTCCTTGCTTAAGATCACAAAACTAGTTTGAGGTGTAATGGAAACTGAAAAAAAAAAAAAAGTAACAACTCTGACTCCTCATCCAGCAATAATTGCCATCATGTATCAAGCACCTACTATATGCCAAGCACTTTACATGCTACATACATTGTGTCATTTAATTTTACCCAATCCTATGACAGAAGTACTGCTATTTTCTCATTTTAAAGATTAGAATTGAGGCTCAGAGGTCAAATGATCTGTCCAAGGCAACAAGGACTGGAACCCAGGGCTCTAAGCCAAAACCTTAATCCCTCTTCTTCAATGGCAACTATCAACATGGTTGAGATTGGAGGGCATGGACAAATGAGATGTGCTGCTGAGCTAGCTAGGATGGGGATGGAGATGGAGGAGGGTTTATCACAGAGGGTCAAGCCCTCCCAGAAAAAAACCATGAGGTTAGGTCTTGCTGTCCAACAAGTAGGGGTGGGAAGTAAGACAACTGAGAGTTTTATGCACAGAGAAATCCAAAACGCAAATCTACCGCTGCTCCCAGAGTTACCAGACACAGCCAAACCACTTGAAAAAGAACTGAAGCTTGCAATGTGGTTCTGGGTCACTGACATCAAAACACAGTGATCATTTTGCATTCCCCAGGTCGCTCTGTCTTCATGAGATTATTTCTGGTTTTGCCTGTCCTCACTCTAAATGATACAGAGCAGAGTCCCACAAGAAGAGGGATATGATTTCCAAAATGACCCCCACTTCCATCTCCTCTGCAGGAACAAAAGGGCTCAGAGAGCTGACATCTTCTTTCAGTGTTCCTTGCTGGTTTTTATCCAAAGTTCAAATGCAATTTCCTTTGGGGGTAGATACACACCCACATATGCAAGCTAATTAGGCAAACGGGGTCACTACTGGATGGACAAGAGCTGCAGCCTGATAAGGACTAAAAGAATGCCAGCCAAGACCTAGGGAGAAAGGCAAAAGACATCTGCAGACGCTGTTTTGTGCACTGTGTGCATTTTGTGTTAATGCTCTTGGAATCAGTGCTAGCATGACTGACTGACTTGATGAGAGCCATTTTTGATGTCGGGGTTTGACTGCTGTGGGTCACACATGTCCTGGAGGCTAGCACCATCCTAATGACCTTCCCATGAGAATCACAACTCCCTGACCATCCAAGAGGATTGTGAAGGCTATTTGCATTCAGGAGACCCTCACAAATAAGTAGAAAGGAAGCTTGAGTCACAACGTATGGAGGCAGCTAAAACAGGCCTGGAGGTCCAAAAAGGAATTCAAATAAATAGTGCCTTCAAAAGGTGGTACCCAGATTCCTGCTAGCCCCATCACCACCTTCTCTCCAACTCTGTAAGAGATGTCTTATGTCTCTGTCAAGGAGAGAGTAGAGGACGACATTGCACAAAGAGGACATGTCAGTCACAGCTAGAGAGAGATAGCACTAGCTTCCATGACAAGGAATGAAACATCAGTCAGAAGGGGTGATACTGTTTTGAAGGGAAGGCTAATTTTAGATATCAGAACCACATTTCTAAATATTCTATTCTGCACATGCTATTTATAAGCTGAATTCTTTTTTAAGCTTAAGTTGTTTTTAGATGTTGGCAAGTTTTGGAGCTTAGGACTTCTTTGTTATGGCGGCCTCCAACAGAGAACTAAAAGCATCAGTCAAGGACCAGCTATGTTCCCAGTCCACTAGAATGTCACAAGATCTGGAGAAGTAATTAATATAATAGCTGGGATGATGAGATTTGGAAATGGATCACCTGGGGCTTTCTCACAGCTTTGTTACTGGCTATGTTTCCTTTGGCAAATAACTAAAGAAACTTGGAAAAATGATACATCCCTAGATCTCAGTTTTCTCATTTGTAAAATGAGGATCAGACCATGCACCTCCTAGTAGAGTTCTCAGCAGGATTAAACAAGTTCAGGCATGTCCAGCTCTGAGTACGGTATTGGGTACATAGAAGTGTTCAATAAATGGTAGCTATTACCATTTATGTAGATGTAGAGGCACAATTCAAAACAAAGAGCACAACGGCAAGCTAGGCTCTATCAGACAGAAGTGAGAGCGGAGAACAATGAGAGTATTTTAGTTGTCAAGAAAGCTTCCTGCAGAAAAAAGATTTTGAAACATGAGCAGCATAGAGAAACGTGACATGAAGAGGGGAGTGCCTGGACTCTGGAGTCATACATCCCTGGGTTCAAATCCTGACCCCACGTGTCAGCTATCTGACCTTGAACCAAGTTAACAAACCTCTCCGAGCCTTTCTTTACTTATCAGAAGAGTGGGAGCAATAATCAGCACTTCACACTGTGACTGGGAAAATCGAGTGAGGCGAGGCCAGATGTTGGTATGCAGAACGGGACCCAGAAGTGGTAGCTGTTGGAGAAATTTGCAGGATGACATAGGCTTGAAAGCAGGATGAGCAGGAAGAATGCTAAATATAAGAATGGAATCTCAGGCCAGGCACGGTGGCTCACGCCTGTAATTCCAGCGCTTTGGGAGACCGAGGCGGGCAGATCACAAGGTCAGGAGTTTGAGACCAGCCTGGCCAATATGGTGAAACCCCGTCTCTACTAAAAATACAAAAATTAGCCAGGGGTGGTGGTGGGCGCCTGCAGTCCCAGCTACTTGGGAGGCTGAGGCAAGAGAATGGCGTGAACGCGGGAGGCAGAGGTTGCAGTGAGCCGAGATTGTACCATTGCACTTCAGCCTGGCGACAGAGCGAGACTCCATCTCAAAAAAAAAAAAAAAAAAAAAAAGAACAGAATCTCTTACTAGCTGCCATTCATTAGTTGTGGGCTAAATGCCAGGTACCTTGTGAATCCCTTAGAGGGTTTGTTACAACAGGGTTGCTAAGAGCCCAGTGGAGTCAGATGACCTGAACCCAAACACAGGCCCCATGTTTCCTTGCTGTGTCACCATGGCCAAGGCATTTAACTTTTCCAACCTGTAGTTCCCTCCCTTGTAAAATGCAGGTATTAATTGTGCAAAAGCACAATTAATGGTTTGGTGGGGATTAAGTGAGACAATGTAAATAGTCATTAGCACAGTGCCCAGCACAGGAAAATACTGTAATGTTCACTACCATTATCGTTATTTACATTCATTTTCTCACTTAATCTTCACAAGGCCCCCACAAGTTGTGTTATTCTCCCCTACGTATAGATCAAACAGCTGAAGCTCAGAGGATACATCACTTGTCCAGGGCAACCAGTAGCAAAGGTGGGGCCGGCTCTGAAGGATGAGAAATCTCAGTTTCTTTGTTCTCTGACCTTTCAGAGAAGCTGGTCCGTGGTGCCAGGGCTGGGGCAATATGACAATGATTTTAAAATGCATTTTATGCCGTAATCCTCGCCAATCTCTTCTCATCTGGTGGTCCCCACCACCTCACCGCCTCATCTGCTGAAGGTTGCAGATTTAGGGCTGTGTGTACCCCCGGATACAGCCAGCAAGCACATCGGTGTTGCCCCTCTGGGCGCTTGCCGCTTCCCAAGGTTGACACGGTTTATGAAATGTCCATTCTAATTTGCAAATAGGTCTGACACGGACATGCTTCCAGCTGGCTGGTGATTTCGATAACAACCCCTCCTCCTTGGTGCCAATTAACAGAAATTAAATGTCCCTGGCACACTTTGTAGTTCAGAAAATGCATGTACTGATTAAACCCCTGCTAGGCGTCCATTATGACCTATGGGCTCCAGGCAAGTGCTGCTCTCACTCCATCTCCATTTAAAGTCACAGAATGTTTTCTTCCTGGGCAAAAATCAATGTCACTTCATTCATTTATTCATTTTTCATTCAACGATATCAACTGAGCATCTACTATGGGCTGTGTGCCAAGTCAGTTGGGATACAGCAGTGAACAACACAGATAAGGTTCCTACCTGCAGGAAGGGAGTAAATGGTAAACAAGCAGGAGAAATTCTACATGTCAGATGTTATGAGAGAAACAAAGTAATGGGACAGAGAATGGCTGAGGGGCATAAGCTATATTACGTACGGTGGCCAGGGAAGGTTCTCCAAAGGGATGACATTCGAGTTGAGACCTGAAGACTAAGAAGGAACCAGACACGCAATATAGTGGGAAGAGCAGGAACAAGCTCAACCTGTCCAGGAAACTCTCCATGGGGTAGGTTCCATTAACATTCTTTTTTTTTTTTTTTTTTTTGAGACGGAGTCTCGCTCTGTCACCCAGGCTGGAGTGCAGTGACGTGCTCTCGGCTCACTGCAAGCTCCGCCTCCCAGGTTCACACCATTCTCCTGCCTCATCCTCCCGAGTAGCTGGGACTACAGGCACCCGCCACCACACCTGGCTAATTTGAGAGACGGGGTTTCACCGCCACTAGCAGTCTTTCATTTATCAAACATTTTTGATCATACAATGAACAATTGGAGAATAAATGAATTCCCTTTTATCCTGACAAGAAGGCCTGTTGTAGGAAGGATGAACATAGGAAAGATGCTACTGGAGTTATTACAAACGGAGACGCAAATGACCGCCCTTTTCCCCACCCCGTTCCCAATCTCTAAAACAAGGGACTTGGCTTAGGCACTAGCATTCAGGACTGTGAGATCTTAAGAACTCACCTTTTAGAGGAATTGACCCTCGTAGCTCTTTAAAGCAGTAACTATGCAGCAAACAAAAAGCAAACTGACATCTTTAAAAAAAAAAAAAAAAAAAACAGCCAAAATGATTGTTTGAAATTGTATACATGAGACATAAAATATCATTTCCTTTGTTATCATTGGGGTATAGTTATTGAATTTCTGCACCCATTTACTCATTCAGAAAATACTTATTACTAGTTGTGAGTCTCTTCTCTTCCTCCCTTTAGCCCTCTGCCCTCTCTCTCTGTTTCTCTCTGCCCCTCACTCCCCCAACCTTTCTCTGGCACAGTATTTCAGAGCCCAGGATATAGATTTGGAACACCTGGGTCGTACCTAAAGTGTGACTTGCTGTGTGACTTTAGGCAAGTCACTTCAACCTATCTGAGTCTCAGTTTTCTCATCTATATAAAGGGAATAATAATAGAAGACATCTCACAACACCATACAAAATAAACACTAAGGTATTATTATCTTTGTTACTGTCCATTATTATCCTTTGATAGATAGGAATGTAAAATTTACAGAACTCAACTTAGGAAACTGGGACAGGTTTTTAGGACAGAAGAAATTCTAGTAACAAGTGTGACAGCCACTGTTTAATGACCTGTTTCTACCTGTAGGATTTTCTGTTCTTTGAGATAATTACGAAGCAGGATCACAAGAAATAGCCTTCAGGAGGTATTTTAATCCATAATAATACTTTTGAGCCAACAATTATAGAGTCCTTGCTATGTGTCAGACCCTGTTCCATGTGCTTTACTGATATCAAACATCGACTTAGTTAAAACTCCCACAAACAGACAAAATAAATACTACTACTCCCATGTTACTGGTAGAAACTAAGGCCTAGAGAGATTAAGAAACTTCCATAGGGTCACAAGGCTAGGAATTGCGGGGTTTGGAAATAAACCCAGGCAATCTGGCTCCAGTCTGTGGCTGCTAACTGCTTTCCACCTCAGTTAAGGTAGAGCGAAAGGCCAGACACAGTGGTTCATGCCTATAATACTAGCACTTTGGGAGGCCAAGGCAGGTGGATCACCTGAAGTCAGGAGTTCGAGACCAGCCTGGCCAACATGGCGAAACCCCATCTCTACTAAAAATACAAAAATTAGCTGGGCGTGGTGGCGGGCACCTGTAATCCCAGCTACCCAGGAGGCAGAGGTTGCAGTGAACCAAGATTGTGTCACTGTACTCCAGCCTGGGGCACAAGGGTGAAATTCCATCTAAAAAAGATTGGATGAAAAAGTTATCTCCAGACATCAGGGGGGTTTGGTGATGTTTTTGTTTTTGTTTTTTACTTCAAATAGACTTGTCTTCTGAGTACTCAGTAAACAAAGAATTATTACCTGCCTAATCCCAAACCCCCTGGCCTGTAGACACAGTGCTAATAAGGGCTGCTACTTCATACTGCACAATGCCAGCCTAGGAAAAGTCACACCTCCTACCATTGATGGGATTTTTTTGGGTGCCTATTAAAATGTCACTTGATCTTGGAGTTGAAGTTCTTTCTACATCATTTAGCACAACCTGGAAGGTCAGATTAATGTGGCATCCAGCTTTCCCTTGGCAGTAACTTCCTTATTACTTCCCTGACCCTGCACTTGTTCTCAGAAATGTTACATCACAATAAATATAGTTAAAAAGAGCAAACAAACCACTGCTACTTGCTTGGAATGCAGAAGCTGTAATCTGGAAGGGACATTCTCACAGCTGCCGACACCAAGACTGATAATACAGATCAAAGTGGCCATCTTTGAGCCCATTGTGATATTAACAGGGTGAACCTTCTCCATAGGTGGACACCCAGTATCAGCACTGGCACCAACCTAGGCACAGGGAGGAGAGGCAGGATAGGTCTAAGGCAGACTGCCTTCCTTTTGAGGGCTAAAATTGGTGAATAACCAAATGAAATCCCCGCCCATGTTCAGTGGTGTGTAGTGAAGACAACATAACTCCAAATCCTGTGTAATTTATTGACATGGTGAGACACAGAATGCATCCTCGTAATCACAGAATGCCTGTTTCTCCCGCTGAATGCAAAGCAGCCACCTGGAGCCTCTGACAGCTCTTACTTGCTGTTGTGCTGAGTGGAGCACATTAGCTAATGAGGAAGTGCTGCATTGCATTTGCAGGTACTGGGAGCTCAGAGCAACTCAGTTTTGAGCCCAAATGTGGTTGCCTGCTTGAAAGCTGGGGCTTCTCTGGTACATTGGGTCTCTGGAGCCACAGATCTTAGTTCTGCCTTCGTAAGTTGGGAGTTTAGGTAAGACTCCCCAAATTGATGTGATAAGACTTCCACAAATGGCTTGTAAAATCTGACTGTTCCACACCACCCCCACAAAGAATCAGGCTGTGATCATTATTAAAGTTTCCCCAAAGAGAAAACTAGCCTGTTACATCAGCACGAGTCCCTGGACAGAAAAGAAATCAGGGTCTAGATGAAAGAAAATTGGACAGGAGATAGAAAATTATCGAACCAATTTCCCATCATCCTTTTAGCTTTCTCCTTTCCTCCTCCAGCATGGTTAGTTTGGACTTTATTTGTACTCAGAAGGGCCAAGAGCCATGCAAGAAAGTCATAAAGAGCGACCTCCTGTTATGTGCAATCAAACCACCTGCCCCACCTCACAAGGCACTGCCAGACAGGTTTGGCTGCACGTTCCTCTGGAGCATCCTCAGCCTAGGAAGAGAAAGGAGGCGAGAGATTGGCCAGGGAGGGGAGGATATTGATTCCATGTGTGAGGATCATAGGAATGCAGGTTGAGTTTGGTCATCAAAATACAATATTTGAGACCTCAGAGAAATTCTGGGGGCTCACGGATTTTAACTTTTTATTTTTGAAATAAATTCAGACTGTTATAAATGTTTGCTAAAATAGTGCAAAGAATTCCTGTAAACTCTCCCACTAGGTTCCCCAAAAGTTAACATTTTACCAGGTTCATTTTTATTTTTTCTGGACCATCTGAGAGTAAGTTAGAGACTAAATGCCCACTTATCCCTAAACATTTCAGTGTATATTTTTTAAAAAGAAGGATATGCTCTTACATAACCCTAATAAAATCAGGAAAATCAGGAAATCAATGTTGATATAGTACTATTAACTAGTCTACAGGTCTTATTCAATTGCCCTACTATTTTTTTAATTGTCCTATTTTCCCTTATAGAAAAATTATTTCACAAGTCTTTTCTAGGATCCCTTTCAAGACCACATCTTGCATGTAGTTGTCATACCTCTTTAGTTTCCTTTAATGTGGAACAGTTCCTCAAGATTCATTTTCTTACATCGTCTTGGAATTTTGAATAGTATAAGCCATTTGTTTTATGGAATGTCTCTCAATATGTGTTTGTCTGTTATTTCTTCATCATCAGATTCAGGGTTTAGAGCAGGAGAAGGGGGCTTGGCAGTAACGGATGATAACCCATAGAATGAAACAGGAATCCCTGAGCCTATACTGATATAAATAAATAAATAAATAAATAAATAAATAAATAAGGGAGAAGGAAAAGCTCTCCCTTATGGTCAAGTGCCAACCTCTAAGTGTAAAAGGAATTATGGAATTAAAAAAAAAAACCATTTGGCAACCACTCAGTAATAATTGGTTCATGCAATAACCATGAATGAATATTAAAAATAGTGGATGAAAACTTGAAAAGTCTCAGAATATCTACTTGCAAGATACTTATTAGTCACAGAAGAAAAAAAAATCACAACTTTACAGTAGACAATCATCTTAACCAAAACACCAAAGTTAGCATCACCAGCAATGGGGAAACAGATACTGTGTGCCTCCTGATATGATGCACTCAGAAGAACACAGCATCTCTTCTGTGAGAAGATGACTTTCTGCCCAAAAGGTGTAAGAATTCTGAAGAATTATAGTTCTTCCCAACTGCATTCGCACACAACAGATTCTGAAATCCTTTTTACTTTACAGAGCCTGCTTTGGTCATCTTCCCAGGATGAGTTCCTGACAACTGGGATGCAGAAGATAGCAAACGATCTGCCGGGATGGAAACTGCTCAATAGAGAGTTTGTGGACTGCATGATATTCCTTGAACATCAGGGATGGTACAGGGATACCAATAGTCTGGCCTCCAAGACAGCAGAGTAGTAGGAGGAAGAGCAAATCTGTCTTCACCCGCAGTATTTATGGGTAGTGGGCCAGAATGGAGAAAAGCAAGTGAGTCATGTGCTGCTACAGGTTACACCAGACTCCCATCCCTCTGTTACTCACTGCTGTTGTCAAAGCCAAACTTTATCTTGCTAATTTCTCACAGCTTGGCACCTAACAAATGACAAGACAGGACATCCAATGCCTTCCAGCTCTGTGGTCTGGCCTGTCTCTCCAGATCAGATTTAGAGTGATGCAGCAGATGACATCATATTCTCTTTGGTGTTCAATCCGAAGAGGCCAATGCTTCAGCACAATGTCCCCTAGCCATCACCCCAGCCCGAATCCCCACCAAGCATCCTGCATCCCTCTGCCACATCTTCATTCTTTTCCATTCTGTCTTTTCCCCCTGATACCTTCTGACCCCAGGGATTTCTAATAGAACATAGTGATCAAGGAAATAAAGACTTGGTACATAAAGAGTCTCAGACAAGAAAAAAATTCATGATGTTATATGAAAGATACCAAACTGTAATGCTTACAAAGAGACTATTTCAAGTAGAAAGATATAAATATCACTTATAACCATGCATCCTTTATGTTCATAAATAAGTCGTCATAAAGAACAAGCCATTAGAAGATATTCTACTCCTTTTTTTTAATAAAAAAGGCTATAATCTAAAATACAATTTTAAAATTACCTGTGCTAACCTGCAAGAGACATTGCTCACATAAATGAAATTCATAAATACCCTGATGTTATTTGAACCATGTATTTTCATCTTCTCCTCCTCTCTTAAGACATCAATAAGAATTTGATTTTTAAAAGCACATGCTGCCCTGATTATCAAAGACAATAACACAAGTGCAGCATCACTGGGATATGTTTGTTGTTTTAAAGTTCAGATCCTAATTTTACACTGAAGCATCCTCAGTTTTTCATTCAGCCCTGCTTGTAAACAGGAACCAGCATCAGCCAAACCAGGATCAGAGTAAGGATTGCATCTGTAGGTTACAGAAATGTTTTCTTCTATGTGAAACTGTCACATGCAGGGGTTAAATTGGCAGCCATCTTTTAATGCGATGAATAATTTGGACTTCTTAGCCACACCCTTCTGTCGGTTAACCACAGGAGGAAGTGATAATATACCACCAGAAGCCCCAGAGTTCTGGCTTTCTCTGCTACTTGGCAGGTGAGAAGGGAAGAGATGTGATTGAGCACACTGGCTATTTACACCTTGTCTTCAAAGCCCTCTTAGTCACATTTCCATCTTCATGCACTGGCTTCCGCCTTACAACTGAACAATAGGAAACCACCACTCCTAAACCACCACTCCTAATTTTTTTAAAAAACACATCCTGTTTTTTAAGTCTCTGGGAACTTTCCACGAGGTATAGTGGAGGGTTTCATAAGGATTTAGCTCTTCCTTCGAACCTGCTTAGCCAGTAAACCAGATATTTTTAAAAACACAGCATACAGATTCCAAATGATCAAGGACCACAAAGTGTTGGGGATGTCAGGGAGGAGGAAAGGATGGGCTTGAATGATCACAAAGAGCCAACCCGGAAATGTGCAGTAGAAGAGTTTGCTAATGGTGACATCTGAGTTTCATCTCCCGGAATTATCGTTTCTTATTACTACACTTGGGTCAGGGGGAAAGGGTGTTAAGGGTAAAAAGAGGAAGGAGAAAATAAAGAGAAAAATTCACACCTCCATGGAAACATAAGCAGAAAAACTATAGACTCTTGTGTCTCTGCTTATTTTTTTAAGTACAGTGTTTTTAATAGACCAAAGAGAATCTCTATGAGTTAATATGTATGTGAATAATGTTTATAAAAGGGGTATAATGTGTTAGTCATTATGGAATATTGTATAAATAAACCTTACATATATAACATACATAAAAAAATGATTGCTTAGGGCAGTGGACACTTAAGGACTTCCAAAATTTTCATATCTTCATCCCAAAAAATAGCGCATTCCAGGGCTGGCAACTTATTTCCTTAGTATATTCCACTGTAAAGCCAAGAGGTGTAGGGGCTTGTTTTCTGGTTTTGTAATTTGTAATAATCTGTATGGATTACTGTAAAATGTCTGTTGCATGTTTATTGGTGTTGTTTACCCACATGGAGTCATCAGGGATTTGTTCCACACTTTGTATCCTGGAAAACCAAAAGGAATTTTCATTTTTTTGATACAGAGTCTCACTCTGTCGCCCAGGCTGGAGTGCAGCGGTGCCATCTCAGCTCACTACAAGCTCTGACTCCCATATTCAAGCGCTTATCCTGCTTCAGCCTCCCAAGTAGCTGGGATTAATTACAGGCACATGCCACCTCACCCTGCTAATTTTTTGTGTTTTTAGTAGAGATGGGGTTTCACCGTGTTAGCCAGGATGGTCTCGATCTCCAGACCTTGTGATCTGCCCACTCGACCTCCCAAAATGCTGGGATTACAGGTGTGAGCCACCACACCCGGTCTGGAATTTTCTAGTAAGAAGAAAAACATACAGAATGTGTCTTCACTGTTGGGTAACTCTCAAATTTGTAGCACTCTGAATTTTTTGTAAAACTGTGCTAATGGAATGTTTAATGTCAGAGTTATTGTGTCACTTCAATATCTAGTATTGGATAATGTTTCTCCTGGGAGCACAGATTTTTTTTTTCAAGTCCTTTTTTCCTGGACTTAACATGTTCTTCTAAAAGACACCAGAAGTCATGACCCTAAGCCACCTCCCTTCAGGACCACTTTCTACCATCAGTTTTCAAAAAACTATCCACATGTTAATTCTGTTTTATGTTCTGTGATTCTGTGGTCGACTCAGTGCTTCAGAGCCCAGAGATTGACTTGGGTTAGTGGCCCTAATGAAGTGCTAAATTTTCTCTTTACTGCCGAGACTGATCAGAAGAAGCAAAAGGGGAAAGGGGGCTAGAGGTCCACTCACACCTTTTACGTCAGACGAGAGAGAACTGTGCCAGAAATCTGTGCATGAAACACCATCTGCTCTTCATGCAGGGAGGGGTCAACCATGTGAACATGTAGAGATTACTCGAGCCTCCTTTGCCAAAAACGTGCATTGTTCCCAGCTGTAAGTGTGTGAAGCCTAATACGTCTTTTAGCATGAAACAATAAAACGTTTATTTTCATTTAATAGGTTGTTCCTCAGGCCTGGATTTTTTTTTTTTTTTTTCTTTTTTCAGTAGCTGGTTTGGAGAGGGCAACACTTTGTCATAAATTAAATGTCAACAGTGAGCATTTGATTTCTCCCAAAGGGGTTTAGCTCCTGGCAGCTGCTCTGGACATCCAAAAGGGAGGGTTAGGAGAAGAGGAAATCACTTTGTCGAATGGGAATTGCTTAGTTTCAGTGGAGGTAGGTGGAGAAACAGGCAAGTAACACTTCCTTTTAAAGCTGAGCAGGCTGAATTCACTTCTGTGGAGCAAACTCTGGTTTGTACAACCATGAGGGCCCTGTTGGCTGGAAGTCTTCTCTGCCTGATGAGTGCAAAGGTTAGGTGCACAGCCTCAAGTGCCTGATTTCCTGTGTTGCCAGCCGTTTAGCCTTGGGTAAGTTACTTAACCTCTCTGTGGCTCAGATCCCTTTTCTAGAAAATGGAGATATAATAGCACCTTTCTGAGGGATGTTAAGGATAAATTTCTTAAAACATGTAGAGTGATTTGAACAGTGCCTGGCACATATAAGTGCTTACTAATATTAGTATCTTACCACCTTCACTATGTTTACCATATCCATCTACCACCTGTGTTATTATTTACTTAAAATTCTTATTTTAATTGATTCAATTTTCTTTTTTGAGGTAGGGGCAACTTCATCTCTAGTATCAACTTTCATCTATAATTTAATTTAAAGGAAAACTATATGTTCCAATGGTAAATTAGTATAATTTGGCTGGGTGCAGTGGCTTACGCCTGTAATCCCAGCACTTTTGGAGGCCAAGGCAGGTGGATGGCTTGAGCCCAGAAGTTCGAGACCAGCCTAGGCAACATGGCAAAACCCCGTCTGTACTAAAAACACAAAACTTAGCCAGGCGTGGGGGCACATGCCTATAATCCAAGCTACTCTGAGGCACAAGAATCACTTGAACCCAGGAGGTGGAGGTTGCAGTGAGCCAAGATCATGCCACTGCACTACAGCCTGGGTGACAGAGCAAGATTCACTCTCAAAGGAAAAAAAAAAAAAGGAAAATTAGTATAATTTGCCACAAATACAAAGTAGCCATAAAACAGTGATCACACATATTTACTGAGTCCATCCTACCTGCCAGGCAGTGTGCTAAATGTCTTGATTTACAATCTTCATGCCCTACGAGGTCAGTACTATCACCATCCCACTTCCCGAATAAGGAAACTGAAACAGAGAGAGGTTAGCAAGTTTGCCTATGGTTGTATAAATAGTAAATAGAGGAGGCGTTTCAGGCTGCAGAACCCAGGTTCTTCGGCACTGTTTGGTGCTGCTGCCCTAACAAAAACATCTACCAAACATGGTAGATGGTCGCTTCCTAGGGCTGCTAAAATAAGTGATCACCAACTGGGTAGCTTAAAACAACAAAAACTTATTCTGTCTCAGTCTGGAGGCTAGAAGTCCAGTATCAAGATGTTGGCAGGGCCATGCTCCCTCCAAAATCTCTGAGGGAGGATTTTCCCTTGCCTCTTCCAACCTCTGGTAGCCCCAGGCATTCCTGGGCTTGTGGCAGCATCGCTCCCATCTCCGCCTTTGTCTTCACATACGTGTCTTCCCTCTGTGTCTCTATCTTTGTGTCTTTTCCCCTCTTCTTGTAAGGACACCAGTCATACTGGATTAGGACCCACCCTAATGATCTCATTTTAAACTAGTTACAATGGCAAATACCCTATTTCCAGATAAAATCGTATTCATAGTTACCAGGGGTTAAGACTTCAACGTATCTTTTGGTGGAGGAATGGGAGGTGGGGAACACAATTCCACCCACAGCTGTTGCTACCTGAGGTTTTGAACCTGGGGCCTGAAGAAGATTTGTTAAGTGTTACAGAGGTGTTCAAGAAGGGCACCAACCAGAGACTTTCTCCTTGAAACAATCAGACCTGAAGAGTTGGGACAAGGGAAAGACAATGGCTGATGTGTTTCAGTGACATTTCCAGCCAGTCCAGATGCTAACTAAAGTTAACCACCTCCTGCCCCATCCCTGATACTCTGAGGAAGGTGGCTTGACATAAGAAAGCCACATAACAACTCTTCCAGCTTCTCAGACATCTCTCATGAAAGGATGGCAGTTGGCCGGGCGCGGTGGCTCAAGCCTGTAATCCCAGCACTTTGGGAGGCTGAGACGGGCAGATCACAAGGTCAGGAGATCAAGACCATCCTGGCCTACACGGTGAAACCCTGTCTCTACTAAAAAATACAAAAAACTAGCTGGGCAAGGTGGCGGGCGCCTGTAGTCCCAGCTACTTGGGAGGCTGAGGCAAGAGAATGGCGTAAACCCGGGAGGCGGAGCTTGCAGAGAGCTGAGATCCGGTCACTGCACTCCAGCCTGGGCGACAGAGCGAGACTCCGTCTCAAAAAAAAAAAGAAAGGATGGCAGTAGAAATCTGGAGGGGAAAATGCAAGCTTCCAAAACTCCAGCAGGGGAGGGGAGGCACAAAACTCACCCCTAGGCTGGGCGCAATGGCTCACATCTGTAATCCCAGCACTTTGAGAGTCCGGGGCGGGTGGATCACCTGAAGTCAGGAGTTCAAGTCCAGCCTGGCCAACATGTTGAAACCCCGTCTCTACTTAAAATGCAAAAATTAGCCAGGTAGTTGGTGCATGCCTGTAATCCCAGCTACTCAGGAGGCTGAGACAGGAGAATCGCTTGAAGGCGAGATGGTGCCACTGCACTCCAGCCTGGGTGACAGAGCCAACACTCTGTCTCAGAAAATAAACAAACAAGAAAACTCACCTCTAGATCTGCTTTATATGGCTGGACTGGAATAGCAAATTCAGACAAATGATAATAAAGTCTTCAACAGGGAAATGTGTAAAGAAAGAAGAACAGTAGAGACAATAGGGGAAAAATCATTTATTTTTATACCATTTCAGTAAAAACTTAGGAAAAAGCAATTGTTCTACTCAGAGGTTTGAGAGGAGGGTGTTGGGGAGTAAGGAAGAAGAGTTATCTCGCTCTGTCAAACCAGGGTGTCCTTAGTCATTGGGACTGCACAGATTTCATAGACTTGGGAGGTCCTCATCTTGAGTTCGCGGGCCACCTGGCAGATGGAAAAAGGCCAACAGCAGTGCACCGCCAGCCAGTCTTCACACAGCGTGCCCTAGGGCAAGACCAGAGTCTGTTCTGTTGTAGTCACACAGGCTCATTTTTCTTCCCCAGGGACCTGTACAGTATTACCTCCTGGCCCTTCAACCATGACTTCAAAGGTTCACCAACATCCTTAAGCCAATGCCCAGGGACACTAAGTTGTATAAGTGCCAAGCAGCTGAATTGCTAATCAATACCTGCGATTCAGAGCCCTGCCCTTAGGACCTCTGATATGGCCCTTTATAATTGAAACCACTGATTTCTCTATCAACTTCTTGGTTCTTTCTCTTAGGACCTAATACGTATAATTATTTATTTCTTTGGAGGAGGTAATAAGTGCACATGGCCTAAGATTTCAGTGTAAGAAGGGATAGGAAGTAAAAAGTAAATCCCTCTCTCCAGCTGTCCCCATCCATCCAGTTGCCTGCCTGGAGGTAACCATTGTTACCAGTGTCTTGTAACCACTTCCAGATAAATTCTATGTCTACATAAACATACACATATAAAGTCTTTTTAAATAGTTCCATACTTCTGTGCTTTACTTTTTTTTGTTTCACTTAAAAATATATCAGTCTGGGCCAGGCACGGTGGTTCACACCTGCAATCCCAGCACTTTGGGAGGCCGAAGTGGGCGGATCACTTGAGGGCAGGACTTTGAGAACAGCCTGGCCAACGTGGCAAAACCCCATCTCTACTAAAATAATATGGTATTTTAGTTAACTTATACCTCCTGGTAAAGAATAAAATTTTTAAATGTATTTCCTTTCTCAAAGTTTCCCACTAAGGCATGGTATGTTTCGACATCCTCACCCACCCTCTTTTTTATTTGAACAATCACAGGTTTGGAAGGCATCTAGGTTTTCATACAGATTCAGGTTCACTTATACCTTCAGACACACTTACCTGTATTTTATGTCTCTCTCTGGTGCCAATTCTCAGTGCAAAAGTGGACCCAGGTAACAACGGCCAACAAAGACACTCTCCATAATGCCTGGCGATGTCACACTCGAGACACATAGGACAGAATAGACCACAGAAACCTGCCAATAACCACATCCAAAAAAGCCAAGGTTCTCAGATTTCTTGGAGCAACTTCACATCTCAAAGAATATTTACAACTTTATGCCACCAGTTTAATGCTGCACTGTCTCCCTACTATCAGACACTGAGAATAAATAACCAATTCCCAAAACTCATTGTATGAAAACTGCCATAACTGAGCCACATCAAAATTGCCTTCTTTTGTTAAACCTGATACAATTCTGTTAGCATCGACTATGGTAATTGTTTTGTTCCTGTTAAGAGAAAAAGCATCAAATAATTTTTTTACAGTTGAATCATAACTGTTGCTTCCATTATGTTCATCTATCTAATTTCAATATTTAAAATAAACACGGTATACTCTTGAATAACAGACATCTATTTCTATAAGTGTAACTGAAAGGTCTTTTGTAATACACTGACTCTGCCTCCTATTCTTATCAGGGCTTTATTCTATTTCTCAGACCAAGTTATTCAAATTTATGTTAGTGTCTTGGAGTCACTGATATCTGCCAGTTTCAATCTGCAAACTATTAGGGGCTTGTTTCCTTGAACATCGACTGGAAACAATTTGTCATTTATTAGTTCACTCATCTTTACTGATATTGTTTTCTACACATTCTGCGTGAACCTTCCAACGCAGGGATTCTATTCTAAATGTGTTTTGGGTCACAGACCATTTTGAGAATACAATGATAGCTATGAACTCAGTCCACAAGGGAAAAGAAAACTACACGCACATAGACATGCAAAATTGTGCATTCAATTTCACGGAGTTCATGGATTCATTGAAAATTATTAACAGACCACAGGTTAAAAACCCCTGATATACAGTTAAGATGTTATGTCATCTAGCATTGTAAAAGATGACAACTCTGATGAATGCAAATAATTAGGACTGTGAAACCTCAAAAATTCCAAGCTAACCATAAACTCTAAAAATTTTTTAAATAAATACTTTATGGAGGCATAATTTTTATATAAGAAAATGCACAGGCCATACGTGTTCAGTTGGATGAGCGTCAACAATCACATATACCCAAGTAACCAAATGTGTGGAACATTGCTCTCACCCCAGAGCTCCTGTGTCCCTTTCCAATCAATCCCAACCCTCCCGTTGCCCACTAGAGGCAACCATTGTTCCAATATCTATTCTTATGGATGAGTTTTGCCTCTTCTCAGACTTCATATAAATGAAATCATGTTTGCTTTTGTATCTCACTTCTTTCGTTCAACATCATGTTTTTGATGCATCTATGCTGTTGTGTGAATGTCTCTTTTTTTAGAGTTGAGTCATATTCCATTGTATCAATATTCCGTAAATTGTTTCTCCATTCTCCCATTGAAAAACATTTGATTATTTCATTTTTTGCTATTATTAATAAGACTGCTGTGAAGACTCATCTGTAAGTGTTTACACAGGCGTATGTTTTTATTTCATTTGGGTGGATTCCTGGAAGGGGAATTGCTAGGTTATGGGGTAGATAAATGTTTAACTTTACAAGAAATGACAGAGAGTTCTCCAAAATATTTGTACCATTTTAGACTCCCATTAGTAATGCACGAGAGTTGTATTTTATTTATTTATTTATTTATTTATTTTGAGGCAGGGTGTCACTCTGTCACCCAGGCTGGGGTGTGGTGGCATGATCATGGCTCACTGCAGCCTCAACCTCCCAGGCTCAAGTGATCCTCTCATCGTCTCATCCCAGCCTCCTGTGTAATTGGGACTACAGGCATGCACCACCACATCCAGTGTATTAGTCTGTTCTCGCATTGCTATAAAGAAATACCTGAGAATGGGTACTTTACAAAGAAAGGAGGTTTCATTGCCTTCCGGTTTCTCAAGCTGTACAGGAAGCATAGCAGCTTCTGCTTCTGGGGAGGCCTCAGGAAACTTACAAACATGGCAGAAGGCTAAGGAGAAGCAGGCATGTCTTACATGGCCAGGGAAAGAGGAAGAGAGCAAAGGCAGAGGTGCTACACACTTTTAAACAACCAGATCTCATAAGAACGTACTCACTATATGGTACCAACGGGGGATGGATCCAATTGTGATTAGATCACAGGGGCAGCTTCTAATGGTTTGGCACCATCCCCCCTTGGTACCATATAGTATTCTCAGGCCCCATCTCCAACATGGGGGATGACAATCCTGCGAGATTTGGTGGGGACACAAATCCAAACCATATCACCTGGCTAACCTTTTTTCTTATTTTTTGTAGAGATGGGGTCTCCGTATGTTGCCTGAACTCCTGGGCTCAAGCAATCCTCCCATTTTGGCTTCCCAAAGTACTAGGATTACAAGTGTGAACCACCACTCCCGGCCAAGAGTTCTAATTGCTCCACATCCTCACCAACATTTGCTATTGTCAGTCATTTTTATTTTAGCTACTCTAGTGAGTGTGAAGTACTCACCATTGTCTTTTAGTGCACCAGACGCAAAGGCTCACATACCATGACACCAGCAAACTGAAGAGCTTCCTGACAATGGCCTGCCTCTGGCCATCCCTTGTTCTCCCACAGTGAGCACTTCAAAGTCCCACTCCCAAATTCAGTGACAAAGAGGCAAAAAGCTAGGAATTCTGTATCTTAGACTCTACAAGCCTCCAGGACTCTGAACTTCAACTTCGAATAGTGGATGAAGTAGCACAAGCATACAAAGGGCATGAGGGATGGGGGCAGGGAAGGAAGCAGCCTGCCTTTAAAGATCAGAACGTCTATTTCATCTATTTGGGCGTCTCAAGAGAGTCACTAAATCATCCACTGTAGACATCTCTTGGCCCAAAGCAAACTCTGAATTCAGTCTCAAATAAGACTGGGATACTTCACCCTACATTTAAAAAGTAATCTCAGGTAGATCAGCAGGTCCCACCCAGCCTGGATACTTGTATGAACAGCTTAGAGGACAGCAAATAGTCCAGTAAATTTACTGAAAGTACAGAGTACTCACACTGCATGCAACCCTGAATTAGGGGATTTTGAAATCAATGGCACATAAAAATCAATTGACTCTCACTTTATGTGTGGATTACAAAATAGTGTAAATCCCTGTAAATAAAAAAAATTAATCAAAACATGCTTAATTGTAAAGCTGGCAAACTAAGTGACTAATAAATAGTGTTTACATGATTGCCTCAGCTGCACCACTTTAACTGACAAAGAGAAGTGCCCACCATTCTCAGTAAGTATTTTGTACAGAAATTGTTTAAGTGCATTTGAACTCTTGCACCATATTTTTATGACTCATATGCTTTTTTAAAAAAAACATGCTTTTGTTTTTATTTTTAATCTTTTTTGTCATATAATCATGTTATCTAAGTGTTCATTAGGGGGTAGTACTAGATGCTGAAAGAAATATAACTCAAATTCAATTACTGTACTTTGAAGCAGAAATCAGATGTGATTTTAAAAAAACACTATGAAGGACAAATTTTTATTATATAATAGCTAATATTTATACAGAGTTCACTATGTACCAAGCCCTGTTAAAATCACTCTGCACATATTAACTCATTTAATCTTTGCAATAATCCTACAGGTACTCTTCTTATCCCCATTTTACAGATGAGGATACTGAGGCCCAGAAGATTTAAGTAATTTGTCCAAATTCACACAATTATCAGTGAAAGGCAGAGGTGAGATTTAACTCAGGTAGTCTGGTTCCAAAGTCTGAACTACTATACATATTGCCTTATGTTCTCATGTTTTATGTATGTATCTATTATGCCACAGTGGTTGTGGATTGGTGTGCTAGACAGTATCCTATCACTACTTTACATTTATTCCTATGGGGTAGTCTTGAGTCAGGCAACTTCTTTTTTTTTTTTTTTTTTTTTTTTTTTTTTTGAGATGAGGTCTTCCTCTGTCGTCCAGGCTGGAGTTCAATGGCACAATCTCAGCTCACTGCAACTTCCACCTCCTGGGTTCAAGCAATTCTCCTGCCACAGTCTCCCAAGTAGCTGGGAATACAGGTGCCCGCCACCATGCCCGGCTAATTTTTTATGTTTAGTAGAGACAGGGTTTCACCACGTTGGCCAGGCTGGTCTCAAACTCCCGACCTCAGGTGATCCGCCCACTTCAGCCTCCTGAAGTGCCGGGATTACAGGCTGAGTCACAGCGCCTGGCCTCAACTTCTTTAAAAAAGATCCTTTCATCAAGTGTTGCTACTCTGTACTGTGAGGAATGCAGTGGGATATGGACACACTGTCAGGTCACACCCCAAAAAGGGATGCACAAAATCAGGATGATGGGATCCTTTGTTCTAAAGACTCTCTAGGAAAAGACTTTGCAACACATGTCACAGGCCAAGGATAAGTATCTAGAATATATAAAGAACTCTTGGCCAGACGCAGTGGTTCACGCCTGTAATTCTAACACTTTGAGAGGCCGAGGTGGGTGGATCATTTGAGGTCAGGAGTTCGAGACCAGCCTGGCCAACATGGTGAAACCCCATCCCTATGAAAAATACAAAAATTAGCCAGGCAGTAGTGGCGTGTGCCTGTAATCCCAGCTACTCGGGAGGCTGAGGCAGAAGACTCCCTTGAGCTTGAGAGGTGGAGGTTGCCATGAGCCAAGATCAGGCCACTGCACTCCAGTCTGGGCAAGAGAATGAGATCCTGTCTCAAAAAAGAAAAAAAAAAAAAAAAAAAAAAAAACCTACTTCTGCACATCACTATATAGAAGATTAAACAAAAGAAGAAAATGGGCATAGGACATGGGCAGGTAACTTACTGAAAAGCAAATACAAATGGCCAATAATGAAGGCAAAATGTTGCTCAATGTCATTGGAAATGAATACTAAGACATCCAGAAACCACTTATTATCCATGATAATGCCAATTTTAAAAAATTTGTCAGGCCGGGGGCAGTAACTCACGTCTGTAATCCCAGCACTTTGGGTGGCCAAGGAGAGCAGATCACCTGAGGTCAGGAGTTCAAGACCAGCCTGCCCAACATGGCAAAACCCTGTCTCTACTAAAAATACAAAAAATTAGCCGGGCGTGGTGGCAGGTGCCTGTAATCCCAGCTACTCAGGAGGCTGATGCAGGAGAATTGCACCACTGCACTCCAGCCTGAGCGACAAGAACGAAACTCTGTCTCAAAAAAGAAAAAAATTGTTAATATGATATATTGTGGGGAGTCATGAAGAAATAGGTACTCCACACACAGATGGAAGTAGAAATTAGCACAGTCACTTTGGAAGGCATTGTTGCTGAATCTATGAAAATGTTACATCCTCTAGGACCCAGTGATTCCACTTATCAGTGTCTACCCTGGACCAATGCTTATACATGCTCACAAAGAGGCAGGTACAAGAAAAGTCACTGCAGCATTACTTGTAACTTTAAATTTAAAACAACATGAATGTATATTAATAGACTGAAGTACAAATAAACTATAACGGTACAACAATACATACTATGGAATACAAAAGATCAATTAAGAACCAACAGAGTGCCGGGCACGGTGGCTCACGCCTGTAATCCCAGCACTTTGGGAGGCCAAGGTGGGCGGATCACGAGGTCAGGAGATCGAGACCATCCTGGCTAACACGGTGAAACCCCGTCTCTACTGAAAATGCAAAAAAATAGCCCGGCGTGGTGGTGGGCGCCTGTAGCCCCAGCTACTTGGGAGGCTGAGGCAGGAGAATGGCGTGAACCCGGGAGGCAGCGTTTGCAGTGAGCCGGGATCGTGCCACTGCACTCCAGCCTGGGCAACTGAAAAAAAAAAAAAGAACCAACAGAGTTAAATCTCTAAGACAAATTTTGAATTTAAAAAAATCAAACTGCATAATGATATGCACAGCAGAATACATAATACCATTTACATTATAAATATAGAGAAATATAGAGAAAAAGATCAGGAAGGAAACTCTCTAAGATTTCAACACTTTGGGAGGCCAAGGCAGCAGGATCACTTGAGGCCAGGAGTTTGAGACCAGCCTGGGAAACATAACAAGACTCCATCTCTACAAAAAAAAAAAAAAATTAAAAATTAAAAATTAGCCAGGCATAGTGGCACACACCTGTAGTCCTAGTCACTCTAGAGGTTGAGGTAAGAGGATCACTTGAACCTAGGAGTCCGAGGTTATAATGAGCTGTAATTATGCCACTGTATTCCAGCCTGGGCAACAAGCAACACCCTACCTCTATAAATAAATAAATAAAATTAAAAGAAGGGACATGCTTCCCTTTTCTGTAATGTTTCGTTTTTTGCAAGGTAAATGTATACATTTGTTACTAGTAAAAAAGAAAAAAATTGTTTTTGTCTTTTTTTTTAAGGACCTCAGGTTCAAAAGGGGTAAATTTAGCTTCTTCCTCTTACACCTAAAGGCCTGGTAGTTATGTAAGCACCCACAGTATAAATGATCCAGGCCTGTTCTCTGAGATGGGCTCCACCCACATGTGTGGAATATTGCTCATTATTCATCCTTCTAACTCATAGGAAAGTCAAGAGAAAGAAAAGAAACCTACACAAAACCAGAGCGTGGAGCCCCAGAGAGTAGAAGTGGGAAAGGTGGGTGGAAATTTCAGCGAGGCACATTTCAGATCAATTATTGCAAAAGAGGCAGAACTTTCTAACAATGAGATGCTCAGAAAAGAAATGGGTCATATTCATACATTGCTGGTGGGAGTGTAAATTAGTACAACTTCCAAATGGAAAGTCATTTGGCAACATCTATCAACAGCTAAAATAGCACATACTAGGCCAGGCGCAGTGGCTCAAGCCTGTAATCCCAGCACTTTGGGAGGCCGAGACGGGCAGATCACGAGGTCAGGAGATCGAGACCATCCTGGGTAACACGGTGAAACCCTGTCTCTACTAAAAAATACAAAAAACTAGCCGGGCGAGGTGGCGGGCGCCTGTAGTCCCACCTACTCGGGAGGCTGAGGCAGGAGAATGGCGTAAACCCGGGAGGCGGAGCTTGCAGTGAGCTGAGATCCGGCCACTGCACTCCAGCCTGGGCGACAGAGCGAGACTCCGTCTCAAAAAAAAAAAAAAAAAAAAAAAAAAAGCACATACTATTTGACCAGCAGGTTTACTCTTTAGTGGTTATCCAACAGACACACTCACACACATGCAAAATGATATCTGTGCAGTGATAGTCATATAGCATTGGTTTGAATGGCAAAGTCTGGAAACCACATAAAGGTCCATCAATGGAGATTTTCATATAAATAAGCTATGGTACATTCATACAATGGAATCTCTGCAGGTTTTTTTTTTTTTCCAGACAGAATTTCGCTCTGTCACCCAGGCTGAAGTGTAGTGGCACAATCTCAGCTCACTGCAATCTCCGCCTCCTGGGTTCAAGCAATTCTCCTGCCTCAGCCTCCCAGGTAGCTGGGATTACAGAAGCCCGCCACAAATCCTGGCTAATTTTTGTATTTTTAGTAGAGACAGGGTTTCACCATATTGGCCAGGTTGGTCTCAAACTCTTGACCTTGTGATCTGCCTGCCTCGGCCTCCCAAAGTGCTGGGATTACAGCACTTGGCCGAGTCACAGCGCCTAGCCGAATCTTTGCCGAATTTTAAGAAATTAGCTCCAGATATGTTGATATGGTCTGATCACCTAGATATGTTTTTTTTCTTTTATACTTCTTTCAGAAGAATGTGATGTGAGATATATTATTAAATTAAAATAAGCCAAAGGTGCTAGACAGTATGTGTTTACAGTGCTACCACTTGTATAAATTATACACACACACACACACACACACACAAGCAAAACATCTAGAAGAATGGATACCAAAATATTAACGATATTTATCTCCAAGAGCTGGGATTACAGGATGCTGTTTTCTCCCTTTATAGTTTTTTGCTTTTTTCTTTTTTATAATGATTATATAATAGTTTTATAATTAAACATCTATTTTAACTTTTTAGATTTTTATATCTGTGTAAGTATATAGACTATATCTGGACTCAAGTAAAGGTATTTGACTCTGGAGAGAAAAACCAGGTGGATCGAGCACAAGGATGGAGTACTACTTGCTTTTCATACACAAAAAAGGTAGGTACTTTTGAATTCTGCATTATGTGCATGGCAGTCTAGTCAAAATAATTTTTTAAAGTGGTGAACTGGGTCCAAAGAAAATGAGCCCTCCTCCCTGGAAGTGCTCAGAAAGTCAAGGCTGTCAGGTCTTGGCATGTTGCAGAGGGGATTTAGGCAAACAGATGGGGGACCAGACAAGCTGACTCGCAAGATCCCTTCTAACTCTGAGGCTCTATGAGTTTTTCAATTAAATACGACAAAGAAGCAAGTGAGAATACAAGTTAAAATTCATTTACGTGTTATTCAGCAAATATGTTTAAGTGTCTCCTACGGTCTAAGTGCTCTGCTGGGCGTCAGAGCATTGAACAAGAAAACTGTGGTCCCTGCTTTCAGGGAGTCTACAGGTTATGTGAGATGCAGTGTGAGGACACAAATCCCAGTCCAACGTCTTCTCATGACTCCTTCCTTTTCCAGAAAACCAGGGAAAATTCTGGTTTGCTTTCTTCTTCCCACTTTGGGTATCTGATAATTCCTACTACACATCTATCTCTTTACTGCCTGGTGCTTACAATGCCCGCTACAGGGAAGCTGTTTGAGTGGCTGATTCTTTCCTATCTTTCAGGTAACAGCTTAAGTCAGCTCCTCAGAGAGGCTGTCCTTTACCCCATTCTCCTGTAATTTCCTTTCATAACACTCTGTTAAATTTCTTCATGGCATTTCTCACAACTGCAATTGTTTTGTTTACAGATTTTTGTTGTTGTTGTTTTGTTTGTTTTGTTTTGAGACAGTTTCGCTGTGTCGCCCAGACTGGAGTGCAGTCACACAATCTTAGCTCACTGCAACCTCTGCCTCCCGGGTTCAAGAGATTCTCCTGCCTCAGCCTCCCATGTAGCTAGGATTACAGGTATGTACCACCACGCCCAGCTAATTTTGTATTTTTAGTAGAGATGGGGTTTCACCATGTTGGCTGTGGTTGGTCTCGAACTCCTGACCTCAGGTAATCTGCCCGCGTTGGCCTCCCAAAGTGCTGGGATTATAGGTGGGAAGCCACCGTGTCCAGCCTACAGATTTGTTTATTATCCATCTCCTCTAAGACACTGTCTCTGACCTATTCACTAATGTGTCTGTATCACCTACCTTGTGCCTATACATGGGAAGAAACTCAGTAAACATGGTTGAATCATGAGCTGAATTAGGAGTTGATTACACCTTCCGCATAAACCTTCTCTGAGGCCACAGCACAAACATTCCCAAAGCTGGACTGCCCAGTCTTTTACTCACAATGCCACTTAGTAGCCACTTATTTCACTTCAGTTTAATCTTCACATCTGAGCTCTCAGCTACCCTATCTTCAAAGGACACAGAGACACCCATTTGCTAATCCCAGTGCAGTGTGAATTCAGATGAAAACACAGAGGTGGGAAGAAGGAGGCACTTAAAATACATAATTACAATAAAATGAAGAAGCAAAATGTCAAAAAGAAATGGAAATCACTGCTGTTCATAATGTACCCTTTGCTTAATGGATGACAAATTGTAGCAATAATTCTCAGCAATTGAAGGAAAAATGTCCCAGGATGGGAATCTGGCATGGAACAGTCATGAGAAGATCTCCCTTTGTTCCCAGGTCTGTCAAAACGATGTACGCAGTGATTTACTCGAAATAAAACTTTGTGGACAAAACAATCCCCAGTTAAAAGTCTTTCTGAATAAGGAGGGGAAGAAATCGAAGACTTGTAGCACTCACACTCCAGCAGCATCCTCAGGATTACAGTGCAGATAATGAGTGTACACAGTAATATATTACCTTTAGGTTTTCTTCTAAGACAATTAACTTTAAAACACTACGAGGAGTCACAACATGGAAGCATAACAAAAGGAACAAAAATTACGACACAACATTCGAGATCACCTTGAACCCTATCCATGGTCTTTCCTTCATGCCAATTGTAAAGAATATTGTATTTCTCCACATATCCTTTCTTCTCCCCTTGTCACTAGAATGGGCTCTCAAGTGGACAACCAGGGAATCCTCAGGAAGTGTGGTTGGTGTTCCTGAGCGTCGATGCGGGTTGAGAGCAGAGGTGAACAGTGAAGCAATGCTTGAGGCAAACAGTATGGCTGAGAAGTGAGAACTCCTTGACCAGTTTTCTAGGTGCTCTTAGGATTATGTGGAAATCATTCTGCAGCATCTTATAGAAACCTTCTGACGCATCCACTCTTTGCTCTCAACATGCTGAAGGATAATTTTTTTAAATAACAGTAATATTAATAGCTAAGATTTACTAAGGGCATTGTAATTATATTTTTTTGAATTTTCCTGGTAACTGCACCCCAATAGTAAATTTAGGAAATTATCCCTTCCTTATTGTGAACCATATTGGTAGGACTATCATTCAGAGAACCCTGGCCTGGTGAAGAAGTAGGCACATGATCCAAGCTGAGCGAATTGAGCTGCTTCCACTGAAACATCAATTCTCAGATGGGGATGACACAAAGATAAAAACATTTAAAGTTGATTGGACTGTCAGCTAGCACCTGATAACAATGCGCCTTGTCCCTTTCTGGGCTTGGCTTTTAGCTGGCTCATTGATTCTATGAGCTATCCTATGGCCTTCTAATGAAATTCGATGTTGGCTTATATATTCGTTTCCTAGGGCTGCCATAGCAAAATACCACAAACTGGTTGGCTTAAAACAACAGGAATTATTCTCTCATGGGAGAATTCTGGAGGTTAGAGGTGTGAAACCAAAGCGTTGGCAGAGTTTGCTCCTTTTGGGGTGTCCGAGGGAAAATCTGTTCCCTGTCTCTTTCCTGGCTTCTGGGGGTTGCTGGCAATTGCTGGAGCTCTTTGGCTTGCAGATGTGTCACTCCAGTCTCTGCCTCTGTCTTCACATGGCCTTCTCCTTTGTGTGTCTGTGTCCAAATCTCTCTCTTCTTATAAATAAGGATTCACCTCAATTTAATTCGACTACATTGTAAACACTCTATTTCCAAATAAAGTCACATTCAGAGGTTCCAAGTGAACATGCATTTCAAGGTGACACTACTCAACCTAGTACAGCTTGCAACCTTAAATCCCTAACTGATCCAGTTATGCCTCAAACCAGTGTTAAGAGTGGGTTCTATACATGATCTGTGTTCATCTTTACAGTAACCCTTGAGGTAGGCACCTTTGTTATCTTCATTTTAGAGGTGGAAAAATGAAGACCCAAAGGACTTGTTCAACGTTACATGGCCAGTAAGAGCCAGAGTTAGGATTCAAGGTATATATATGATACGAAGCTGTTCTCCTAACCGCTACACCATAGTCCAGGCTTTGCCCTAGTTACAAGTGCACTGAAGTTCCCCCAACCGCCAACGATAATCTATGAAAGAAAATGGTCCACTTATTACTCTGGGGCCAGATCTGCACATTTGTGCATGGCTACTCTATGCTCTCTGTACCTTAGTACTGGGTGACTACCAAAGTCATGAAAAGGGCAGAGAATCAGGAAGAATTCTGAGAGAACCAGAGAACAGCTTCCATAATCGTCTGGTCAGAAATCCATATGGGTAACAGTGACAGGAAGAGACTTGCCAAGCTGTGGGTCACAGGGAAGATTCAGCTGAATGAGTACTTACTCAGAGTTCTCTGGTTGGTATGTCCTGTGAGGCTTTAGTACAAATTCAGATCTTCCCAGAAGGCTGCTATATCCTTGAAAAATATTTTACCCAGAGTCTGTTGGATTTTGAACTTAAGAGACTGACCCTCAGCCATCACACATACCCTCCCTCCTCCCAGAGAGAAGCTGTGATCCAATTGCTCCCTAGGGCAAGACCATCAGGTCCCGGAAGGGGATCCTGACATGTGGTACCAAAGATGGGTCAGAATGTCCTAAGGTAAAAATAGAATTGATGAGCTTTGAACTCTAAGCCCAGGGAGGATTCATGTAGCCAGAAGACAGTGTTATTTGCCCCTCTTTAGAGCTGAAAAGTGTCTAACCAGTGTCTGAAAGGATTTCAGTCAAGGAAGGGAGTTTCTTTTTGTGAGTGTTCTTGTTGATATGAGTACTACGTATTCTTCCAAGACAATTGAAAAAAGAAAAGCAAAAAGGAAATAAACATTATCCATTAACCTACCATCTGGAGACATCTGCTATAAATATTTGTATTTGTATTCTTCCAGACATTTAAAAACTGTTTTCCTCTCTCCAAAAAAAAAATGGTATCTACTGTGCACAGTTTTGCAATGTGTTTCTTTAACTTAAAAATGTATCCAAATCATCTTTTCATCTCATTAAATATTATTCTACAATATGACTTTTCGTGGCTGTATAATAATTCATTGTGTGGATTCCTCTTGTCGGACATTTAAGTTGTTCCAGGTTTCTGCTGTAATAACTAATGCTGCAAAATTTAATGTTCCTGCTAAATCTTGGCACATGATTTATTTCCTTAAACTCCTAAAAATGTAATTACTGGGTCAAAAGCTGTGCAACAGCTGAGGTTCTTTCTATATGGATTGCTAAACCATCCCCCAGAAGAGTTGTACCAATTTACACTCCCACCAGCACTGGATAAGAAAGCTCATTTTATGCACTTTGCCAACAGTGGAGTCTGTCATTTAGAAATCTTTGAAGGCACCACTTATTCTATAAAAGCATCCATATCTCTGAAAAGCAAGATTTTTCCAGACAAGGAGTACATTTGAGTCACTGAACGATTAGTCCAGTTATTCTGAAACCATTTAATTTCTTTCCTTGTGCCTGTTGTAGCTTTTCCACTCACTGATGTCTTGGAAAAGAAAATAGTAAGGAGGAACTTAAATGAGGAGGAAGAACGTACAAATTCTCCTATCTCTGCAGACACTGAAGAGACCGGTGCTCCAGCCCCCGCCAGTCTGGACAATTGCTGTGATTGTCGTCCTGCCACTGGCTCCCCGAACAGGCTGCTTCACCACAGCACTGGCTGGTACATGGGCCCTGGAGAGTCAAGGATGATGATTAACTTGGAAACAAAGGTGTTTCAGAACAATAACCATTAAGCCAAGTCAGAACCATAAAGAAGAGATAGGGACCCAATGATGCCAAGAGGCTCATAATTCATAGCCCAGATCGACCCTGCCATTCTCCCTCCCTTCTCCTCCTCCATCATACCTTCTCTTCTGGCTTTTTGCCTCATCTCTATTAATAGAATTATTGTTCTAAATCCTGACATGCAAATTCAAGCTCAATGTCCAGTCTACTTCCTCAGTGTTTCAAATAGTTAAATTCACAAATGTGGAATGAAGGCCTCAGTTCAAATCCCAGCATTCCTGGAGGCTTGACCTTGGTTAAGCGACTTTACCTCTCTGCTTTCCATTGGTTCTGATGAAAAAACTACCTCATGAGATTATTGTGTCTATTGAAGGACATCTGATTTATTTACTGTGCCCAGGGGATGTGTGACAAAGTAACTCTGAGTGAGCTGCATCTCAAGGATTTTTAACCTTTCCTGAAGGGATACTGAGAAGGAACTGAACTGAATGGGCAGACTGAAACCTGGACTAGGCTGTTGAAGTTGATATGGGTATCATTTAAGTGAACAACCCAGACTTCAGAATATGTCTTGATATCAAATTACTGTATGATTGACCTAGTGGTACCACAAAGTATACTTTGGGTTGATTTTCCCAGAAAGGAATGAATATTCCTATTGTCAATCATTCTGAATTAGAAAATGAAAACCTGGTGGCTGGGCTTCAAAAGTGAGGTAAGGAAAAACTTCTCTTTCTGGGGCTGAAAATCAGTTTTGCCTGAACTTCAACCAAGGGCATGTCTGGAGTGATTTCCATAGTGAAGGGTAAATTGCACCTGGCCTCATAGAAGGGGTGGGTCAAGAGTGGGGTAGAAGGGCCCTAGAATGTCTGAGCCTGTGCAGTGTGGTAATTATTCTGTTTTGTGCTTCTCTTTCGGCAAACATCATTAAGAGTTTGCACCTGATTTCTGATGTGCCAAGAAGAATTAAAGAAAGAGCCTGCCTCATAGTTGAGACAAAATAAGAGATAGCAGCATTTCTTCCTATAACAGTTGTTGCAGTAGGGTGCGATGGCTTATGCCTGTAATCCCAGCACTTTGGTAGCCAGAGGCGGGTGGATCACAAGGTCAGAAGTTCAAGACCACCTGACCAACATGGTGAAACCCCATCTCTACTAAAAATACAAAAATTAGCCGGGCATGGTGGTGTGCACTTGTAATCCCAGCTACTCAGGAGGCTGAGGCAGGAGAATTTCGTGAACCCAGGAGGCGGAGGTTGCAGTGAGCTGAGATCGCGCCACTGCACCCCAGCCTGGGCGACACAGCAAGACTCCGTCTCAAAAAAAAAAAAAACAGTTGTTGCAGTAATAGTCACCAAAGTTCAGCACCTGGGACACATGGCCTGGAGGCCAAAGCAGAACACTCCTAACTACCCTTAAGACAACATCCTGGGGGCATCTTGGAAACAGCTGTGGAGCCCATTACTTCAGATTTCTGGCAATACAGCCAATGGAATTTCATGGTATTATAGTATAAGTTGCACTGTGGATCTTATTAAGATCCACATCTCTTTTTCATCCCATCAATACTGATCATGTCCACACCTTCCCAAAGATGACAGCACATTAGCTTGTTACAAAAAAGAAATTCCCAAGCCTTCCCTCAGACCAACTGCACAGATTTCCAAGAATGAGGTACAGAAATCAATATAAAACAAGGCTTTCAGGTAATTTTTAAGCATTCATGCCATTCTGAAACCTGATACCACTAGATTTGGACACTAGTAATGGTGACTGCAGTGGTCTCCCACTAGCTAGGTGGTGATGTCAATGCAAGAGAGATGGCAAAAAATAAAAAAATAAAAAAAGAATAAGAGAATACGATGTAGGGATGTTTGGAACATATTCAGTCTAAATGTCAGTGAGAATCAAGACAATACTTAACAAAGGCCTGGAAATGATGTACCAGAGCTTGGAAGAGAGGTTAGGTTGGAAGTGACCTGTCTAGAAGTGTGAAGTGGAACTATGAAATACCCCTAGCCCTTTTATCCATTAGGCATTGTAGACAGTTCTCATGGTCTGACGAGCTTTTCAAGAAACTACCGTGGAAAAAAAATTAGCTTCAAAATATAAAAACTGCAAATAAATTAATGCTCAATTAAACACAAAAACCTAGCATTATGTCAATTTTATTAATTGCCAAATTTAGAATATACAAATATTTAACATTTTGAAAAAAATTTATAAGTTCTCATTTTGCAAAAATTCCCAAATATGAATGGTTGCAAAGAAGCAGCAACTAGTCATAAATAAATGAGTTATTCATAGTCAATCTCAAAAACAAAATTATAAAATTTATTTCAAGTATTGTACAGAAAAAAATATATATATGTGGATATAACAAATGTATGAGTACATTTTAATATGTTTGTTATGATGTAAGTTAGGGCCCATTTCTGCAGACTGCATTGCATTCCCCAAAATGCATGTATGTTGAAGTTCTAGCCCCCAGTGTGAATGTATTTGGAAACACGACACTTAGGAAGTAATGAAAGTTAAGGGAAGTTGTAGGGGTGAGATCCTGATTCTGTAAGTTTGGTGGCCTTAGGCCAGGCACAGTGGCTCACGCCTATAATCCCAGCACTTTGGGAGGCTAAGGCAGGTGGATTGCTTCAGCTCAGGAGCTTGAGACCAGCCTGAGCAACATGGTGAAACCCTATCTCTACTAAAAATACAAAAAGTTAGCCAGGCATGGTGGCATGCACCTGTGGTCCCAGCTACTTGGGAGGCTGAGGTAGGAGGATTTCTTGACCCTGAGAGGAAGAGGGTGCAATAAGCCGAGATTGCACCACTGCATTCCAGTCTAACAACAGAGCAAGACCCGGTCTCAAAAAAAAAAAAAAAAAAGTGGCCTTAAGAGAGATTGCTGTCTCTTTACATGCATGTACAGAGGAAAGGCCACATGAGCACACTGCAAACCAGGAAGAAAATCCTCACCAGAGTTCAGTTGTGCTGGCACTCTAATCTCAGACTTCCATTCTCCAGAACTGTGAGAAAATTATTTCTTTTGTTTAAGCCACACAGCCTATGGTATTTTGCTACCTCAACCGAAATAGACTAAGACATACATCTATGCTGATTTGAATTGGCCCTGAAGAAACTACTTTTATATGTCTTATTTCCTCTACCTCCATGTGGCTCCCTGAGGTTGGGGGCATATGCTGTTCCTCCCTGTATACCCAGTATCCCGCACACTACCCTGAAACCTCATGGGTACATGGTATTTGTTGAATTGGACCAAATAGATTCGCTTGTCTCTTCTGTTATATTTGAGTCCTCCTCAAGGCTAGCTACAAATTTATGTGAACTTTATTGTGTTTCATTCTCTAGTAAAGCCACAGGTCTTGGGCATGAATTGATGAAATACAAGCAGAGCGTAGCCTAAAATTTAGCTTTCTGCATGCTTCCATACAAAGGCATTTACCTTTCAATGTGATGGCCACAAGTTGGTGCTTCCATCATTAGGCTAAGAGCTTCAATCATCTTTTAGTAGAGGGATTTCTTAGGGCTAAACGCATGGATTAGGAATGAACCATTTATAGCTTGCAGCCTTAGAATTTTTGCTTCTAACTCAGTATTATGTGTGTGATACCATTTATTATAGCAAGGAAGACTGTGTTCTATCCATTCCAAATCAAATAACTAAGAGGATAGCTTTTCCTTAGTGGAAAAAAAAAAAATGTTTTTTTTCTGTGTTTACCTTTTGTGTGTGTGTGTGTGTGTGTATGTTCTTTTTTTGAAACAGGGTCTTGCTCTGTCACCCAGGCCGTAGTTCAGCGGCATGATTATGGCTCTCTGCAACCTTGAACTCCTGGGCTCAAGAGATCTTCCTGCCTCAGCCTCTCAACTAGCTGGGACCACAGGCACATGCCACCATCCCCAGCTAATTTTTTTTAATGTTTTGTAGAGATGAGGGTCTTGCTTTATTGTCTAGGCTGTTTGTCTAATTTTGAACTCAAAGATAAATATATTATTTATTTCCTTAATACCGAGTCTTCGGTTATTTTTTTATTTAAATGTTTGAATTGACATACATTGGCTAAGACATTTCAGTTCAAAATGATTGCTCACGTGTTGTAATTAAAATAACAACCATAGCTACCTTTCACCGAGTATCTTCCATGTACCAGGAACTCAGTAGTTCATTAAGAACTGAAAGATTATTCAGGGGCTGCTACAGGTATCAGACTCAAGTAGTTTTTGTAGCTTCCTAGACAGATTTTCTATATTCTAAACTCAGGGAATCTTATGCTACCATGAAGAACAGGAATGAGTATGCAAACAGTGGATGAAGCTTATGGCCACAAAGCTCTGCTAAACCAGAGAAGATGCTCATTTACCTATCAAATTTCACAAGTTCTTCATCTAGTAGAAAGAGCAAAGATTTTAATTTCAGACACAAAAAAGTTCAAATAGTTACATTCTAGTTGTTTGATCTTAGAAAACACAACTTGTCACAACCCTCAGCTCTGGTCTCCTCCTCCATAAAATTGGATTTAAAATATCCTAGCTCCTCAGTTGCCAGAGTATTAGACAAGATCACGTACCTGACACGTAGTAGGCATGAAGTTGATGGCCACTGTTATTATTCTAACTTCAGGATCTTGTGTATGCTCAAGGGCACTCTGTATACTTTTCTCAGAAACAAAGGAAGGAGAAAGGAAAGCTGGACCAGGTTTTCAGTTGTCATATGTGCTACCCAAATGCCTTAAGATTCAGAGTGATGGCCAGGCATGGTGGTGCACACCTAAAATCCCAGCTACAAGGGAGACTGAGGTGAGAGGATTGCTTAAACCCACGAGCAAGATCCATCTCTTTTTTCTTTTTCTGAGACAGTGTTTCACTCTTTCGCCCAGGCTGGAGTGCCATGGTGCAATCTCAGCTCACTGCAATCCCCACCTCCAGGGTTCAATCGATTCCCCTGCCTCAGCCTACCTAGTAGCTGGGATTACAGGCATGCACCACCACGCCAGCTAATTTTGTATTTTTAGTAAAGACGGGGCTTCACCATGTTGGCCAGGCTGGTCTCAAACTCCTGATCTCAGGTGATCTGCCCACCTCGGCCTCCCAAAGTGCTAAGATTACAGGTTATGAGCCACTGCGCCTGGCCTCAGACCCCATCTCTTAAAAAAAAAAAAAAATTCAGTCAGGGTAACCAATCATTCCAGTTGGCCTAGGACCAAGGGTTTTCCCAGGATAGGGAACTTTTAGTGCTAAAACCAGTACAGTTCCAGGCAAACCAAGATAGTTGGTGACCCTAACCCTCAGAAGCTGAGGGAGGCTGTAACTCAGGAGGTAGGAGGCTAACTCCTGCAAAAGTTTGATAGATGAGATACATACTTTTCCCCCTTTTTGACTTCACTCAATTCCTCTTCCTCTTCTAGTACAAGCCCTACCACCTCTCCCACATGCCTGGTCCTTCAGCCTTGATGTTTCATGTCACTCTTCCGTAATCACACCTGGAAGTACTGAGAAATCATTTTGCCTTGCACCTAGGCCTCCTTGAATATTTCCAATTCAGCTGAAGCCAAAACCCTTGAGTTTTTATTTCAAACGGGTAGAAATGATTGGCAGTCTCTAAAAATAAAGTTCCGCTTGGTCAGGGTTCCACATTTTAAGAATAAAGAAATACCATTTCACCCAAGCCAGCCCTTTTCTTGTCACCAGCCAACAAAGGCCAGAAGGAACAAATCAGGTGCCCTTTTTCAAGTTTACATGGAGAAAAGATATCAACCACTTTCTTCCCAAGCCCAGTTTTCTTTTCCCTGGCTCCTTGTAAGCAGAGGTTGATTTGATAGACCAACTAAAGAGCAAAAGCTAGGGGGAAAATTCATCCTATTCCCTACCTCAAGCTGGAAATAAAATATTGTTCATCTTCAGATGACATACATGACAACAGAGGTGAGTGTATATTGAGTAA
The DNA here is from genome assembly GCF_047675955.1 of Chlorocebus sabaeus. Taxonomy (NCBI): domain Eukaryota; kingdom Metazoa; phylum Chordata; class Mammalia; order Primates; family Cercopithecidae; genus Chlorocebus; species Chlorocebus sabaeus. The sequence continues at coordinate 36,063,550 of NC_132926.1, read as the reverse complement.
GGAAAGATCCTCAGGAGACTTGAAGAAGTTACTTCCAAACCAATTCATAGTGAGAAGTGTTTTCTTGTCACTTGGGCTATCCTTTTTCCCTTCGGCAATAAGCTGGTTTCTAAACTTAGGATTAGTCCAAAGTGAAACATCTCTTGAAAGAATGTTCCCTTAATATTCTGGAACCTGAGGTCATAGCAGTGTAACTGACAGATATCTTTTTTCTTTAAAGATAGGTATACACCTAACTGTGGACACATTCATCTTACTAATCTATAGGGAGATACTGCTGGATTATAGAGTAAGTAGAAAAAGAAAAAGACTTATATTTGGTGGAAAACTCTTTAAGAGATGCCTCTAGTAAACATTTATCTAGCTAAGTGCCACTTGACTGTTCCTTGGAAGATTCCGAAGGCTGCAGATTTCTGCCACGCCATGTGACTAAGAAGCAGCAGGGATCTCTCTTCATCCCCAGAACTGCTGGTCCATTTTAGCAAAATAATGCAAGTCCCACAGCCAACCCAAAAGTGGAGCAAAAAAATGTCTTTCAGCGAAGGTATTGTATTTGAATCCAACTTATGAAAGGTGGTCTCCTCAAGTTTGAGCTATGGTAGATTGCCACAAGCCTCAAAGCCTTTTCAGAACTTCTAGAAATTCTCTGCTCTTCCATTAACTTCATTGGTAATGCCAGGAAAGTGGTGTTTCTTCTTTCCTACCCAGTCCATATGGAATCTAGTAACCAAAGCAGAGCTTGCCTGGTGATGTCCTCACAACACCTCTGAATCATGCTTCTAGAACACGTCTTATGGATGTGTGGACCCTAGAAACATTGGGAAATATCGTAAGACAAAAAATTGGGCAAAATTTCACGTTGAGGAAAGAGATCTGCAATCATAATTCGACATTACATTAGAAAGACATCAGGAGGATACTGCCAATTATACCACATATTCTTTTCATCAGACCCATAGAGAATGGTTGTTTAGGGTTCTGAACTTCAAAGCATTTACTTGAACCAGTTTGTTAGGAAAAGCCTATAATACCTTCCAAATCAAGATTCCTCACAAGGCACAGTTTCATAACTGCCTTCAATCAAGGGAGACCAGCCTGGGCAACTTTCATTGTCTTCTTAACTGTAAGGATGCACCCTACATTAAGGACAGGTATGTTTTTTCTGCTTACTACTCTATTCCAAGTGCTTACCAAAGTGTCTGGCACATAAAAAGCTCTCAATAATTTGTTGAATAAATGTGCCCTACATGAAAATTCAGGTTTATAAGAATAACAGAAATTAAGAGGTGATACTAGCTTTGCAAAACAAAAAAAAAAAGGTTTACAGTAAGATTCCTTTGAAGAATAAACCACCATTGTACATGTAAGCTATGACTCCATATTTTTACATTTCATTTGCACCCAACTTTTCTAATCAAACATCTATTGTATGAAGTGACTAATCCACATGCTACACAGCTTTTTCACTTAAAAATAAAATGAAAAGAATAAAAAAGGCATGTGCTTTACAAAAGAATGCCAAATATTTATGAAAAAGAAATAATAGCATTAGAATATCACCATTTTGCAGAGCCCCAACATAACAACTTACCAGGAAGGAACTTCAGAAGCATTAAAACCGTTAGATAAAAAAGATTGAGAACTGAATATTCTCAAGGTGCCGAAATATAACTATTCCACATATTTCTAATTGCAAAATAGAAAATGTACCTTAACTATGAAAAGTTCCAGAAGTACTCAAAATGTATGTTTATACTGGAAAGTTCTGAAAGTGTAACAAAAAAAAAAAAAAAAGTACCCTTACAGTAAAAGCTCTGGGTGTGATTTTAACAAATACGCCTTTACATCAGAAGGTCCTAGAAGTGATCACAATGTATCTTTAACATTACCCTTCACCCTTCCTCCATGATTGTAGGTTCCTGAGGCCTCCCCAGCCATGCCTCTTGTATAGCCTGTGGAGCAGAGTCAATTAAAACTCTTCTTTAAATAAATTACCCAGTCTCAGAGGTAGTTTTTTATAGCAATATAAAAACATACTAGGCCAGACGCAGTGGCTCACACCTGTAATCCCAGCACTTTGGGAGGCTGAGGCGGGCAGATCATCTGAGGTCAGGAGTTTGAGACCAGCCTGGCCAACATGGTGAAACCCTGTCTCTACTTAAAAACACAAAAATTAGCCAGGCGTGGTGGCAGGCACTGTAATCCCAGCTACTCGGGAGGCTGAAGCAAGAGGATCGCTTAAACCCGGAAGGCGGAGGTTGCAGTGAGCCAAGATCACGCAACTGCACTCCAGTGTGGATGACACAGCAAGACTCTGTCTCAAAAAAAAAAAAAGAAAGAAAGAAAGAAAAGAAAGCACACTAATACAAGCTCTATGCACACAGCAGAGGGCCATTATAAACCTTATTGATGCTGTAAATTTTGGGGTGAAGTATTTTCTACCCGAGTGGGGTCCATATAAACTTCTCCTTTCTCTGACCTCCTAATGGTCCTGGTAACACTGGCCTTAGTCAAATACATTTCTGTTTTCCATGCGCGAATTCCTTGTCGTCTACGTGTACTGCAATGAAGATGGAGGCCAGGGCTCTAATTCAACTCTACTGCTAATATATAGGATCCTGAGCGAGTCACTTTGACCTGTTTCTTCATGTGGCTTCCTTGCTATTCCTTCAGCACCACCAGCTACATGCCCCCGTATCAAAGAAAAAATATGTGGCTTTTGACCATATATGTGCTAACAAAACTACATATGCATTTACCCTCAGACCCACAAGCCCACTTCTACAAATTTACTCTGAAGATGTACTTCCACAAAAGTGAAATGACATATTCATGAGGTTACTCACTGTATCATTCTATACAAATTCTATAAAATATTAAAAACTTAGAAACAACCTATATGTCCATCCATGGAGACTGGTTGAATAAACTATGGTACACCTTTACAATAGTATTACATGAGCGAGGGAAAGAAGAGGGGCAAAACAGAAAGGAGGGAAGAAAAAAAGAGAAAAAAAGATTTTTTCTTTTTAAAGAGACAGGGTCTCACTTTGTCACCCAGGCTGGAGTGCAGTAGCACAATCATAGCTCATTGCTGCCTCGAATTCCTAGGTTCAAGTGATCCTCCTGCTTCAGCCTCCCAAGAGGCTGGGATTACAGGCCCATGCCACCACACTTGGCTAATTTTTAGATTTTTCGTAGAGACACGATTTCGCAGTCTTGCCCAGGTGAGTCTTGAACTCCTGGGCTCAAGTGATCCTCTCTATTCAGCCTCCCAAAGTACTGGGATTACAAGCATGAGCCACCATGACTGGCCAAGAAAGATTTCTATGAACCAAAGTAGAAAACTGTCCAGGCTACGTTGTTAACTAAAAAAGCAAGATGGAAAATAATTATTTTATATATATAGCAAATTATATATAAATTTATATATAAACATGATATTTTATATATATATATATAATGCTACTTTTTATATAAGAAAGGAGAAACTAAAGTATAAATATTCACTTATTTTTGGAAAAAGAAACACAGGAAAGATACTCCAGAAACCAATGACAATAGTTAGCTATAGAGTAAGTGGGAATGTGGTGCCAGAGAGTAAGAATTTTCTTGGTTTTGACTTTTGAACTTTCTTTTCAAGAGATGGGGTTTTACACTGTCACTCAGGCTGGAGTGTAGTGGCATGATCACAGCTCACTGCAGTCTTGAACTCCTAGGCTCAAGTTATCTGCCTGCCTAAGCCTCCTAAGTAACTGGGACTACAGGTATGAACCACCACACCTGTCTAATTTAAAAAAAAAAAAAAATTTTTTTAGAGACAGGGTCTCACTATATTGCCCAGACTTCAAGGAAGCCTCCCACCTCAGCCTCCCAAGGGGCTAGGATTACAAGCACAAGCCACCACATCTGGCTGAATCATGTATTTTTATTTATTCAAAAATCAGATAAAAAGAAAAACCATAAAACTGAATATAAAGAGAAATGAATGGCTTTAATTCTACATTAAAAGCACATGCAAGAAAGAATCTAAGAAATATTTCTTGATTAAAGAAAAAAACCAGCCAGGCATGGTGCTGCATGCCTGTAGTTCCAGCTACTTGGGAAGCTGAGGCAGGAGGATCACCTGGGAGATCAAGGCTGCAGTGAGCTCTGATTGCATCACTACACTCTAGCCTGGACCACAGAGTGAGACCCTGTCACAAAAAAAAAAAAAAGAAAAAAAAAGAGGAGAGGAGAGGGGAGGGGAGGGGAGGGGGGAAGGGGAGGGGAAGGGAGGGGAAGGGAGGGGAGAAAAAAAGCAACTACATACAAAAAAGAATTCAAGAAATATTTAAACACGTATACATATGTAACAAACCTGCACGTTGTGCGCATGTACCCTAGAACTTAAAGTATAATTAAAAAAAAATCATTCTACCATTAAAAATATATATATATATATATTTAAATAGTGCTCTGACTATATCCCTTAGAGAGATATGTTCTAAGGACACAAAGACTTGCAAAACAAAACCAAATACTGTACTCTACTTATTTATTGCTAATAGAATTGGATTGGCAATTATGAAATTTTTAATAGACTAAATGAGTAAATATATTGAGGTTCTTGAGAACCAGAGTTCTTACTGTGTGAGAAGGGAAATATAATTGTAAAGGGGAAAAGATGAGAGAGAATTCAGTGGTATGAGATAAAATTATGATTTAAAACACACTACTGTATGCATTTCTTAGCTCTGTCTATTGGAAGGGCCTAAAAAACAAGGTCCTTAGTAGCGCCTGGATCTTGGTTTCTTAATAACACTCTGCATTAAAATGAAGCAAGGTTCTTTGGAGAAAAGACTGATTTCTAGTTCTGAAACAGAAAACACAAGGCAAACTGGAAAATTCTTATGCCATTATACAAAGAAATGCCCCAAAATTAATGTGGAGTTATAAAAGGACAAATACTGTATTCAAGCCAGTTTGAATGGGGCTTCCATTGGTTAACTTGGAAGAATTTGAGCATTCAAAGAATAATGATGGTAACAGATTATAGCATACGTGAAAAAAATAAATCCATCAGTCCACAGTGATTTTAAAAGAATGATGATGAAAGAAAAATATTGGGGCTGGACACAGTGGTTCACATCTATAATCCCAGCACTTTGGGAGGCTCAGGCAGGCAGATCACTTGAGCTCAGGAGTTCAAGATCAGCCTGGGCAACATGGTGAAACCCCATCTCTACAAAAAATGCAAAAAACTTAGCCAGGAGTGGTGGCACACACCTGTGGACCCAGCTACTCAGAAGGCTGAGGAGGGAGGATGGTTTGAACCTAGAAGGCAGAGGTTGCAATGAGCTGAGATTGCACCACTGCACTCCAGCCTGGGTGACAGAGCCAGACCCTGTCTCAAAAAAAAAAAAAAAAAAAAAGAAAGAAAGAAAAAGAAAAGAAATTGGCAGCAAAAAGGAAACGTCTTCTCCACAAAAGAATTATATCTAATAAATGTAGAAGAAATAATAATTTTATTATTTTTAAGAATTCAAGATGTTACAACCATCAATGCAATAACTGACAGCTTATCCATGAATGCTACCACTTGGTGAAAGTTAGCTGATAAACAAGTGTCTTAGTCCCTTCAGGCTGTTCTAACAAAATACCTTAAATTGGGTAATTTATAAACAACAGAAATGTAATGCTAGTTTTGGAGGCTAGGAAATCCAAGAGGAAGGCACCAGCAGATTCAATTTCTGGTGACGGCCCATTCCTCATAGTTGGTGCCTTCTATGTGTCCTCACATGGCATAAAGGCAACAAGACTCCCTCAACCTCTTTTATAAGAGCACTAATCCCATTCATGAGGAAGCAACCCTCATGACCTAATCACCTCCTACAGGCCCCACCTCTTAATACCAACACTGTGAAGATTAACTTTCAACATATAAATTCTGGGGGGACATGAACATTCACATCAAAACAGCAGGATATTCACATAAGTCTCAAAGTATCAGCTCAAAGACTACTTAATTACAAAAAAGGAAGAGTAGCTTTTCAACTCAGAAATATGATGCTAAGCAAACTTAGTATCACCAATAATGGAAGAAATCCACAATATATTAATCCTGACATGATGCAGTGGGAAATATCACCTATGTAGTAATCTCGCCAAGAATTTTAAATCTGGTTATAACCATGAGAAAATACACAAATCCAGATTGTAAGGCATCATGCTAATGACCAGCTTGATGTCTTCAAAGATGTCACTGTCATGAAAGATCAAGTTTAAAGGAGATTAACAGACATAACCACAAAATGTAATACTTGATCTTTGATTGAATCCTGGGGGTTTTTCAAAGAACACATTATTGATGAGACATTGGAGAAGTTTTATTAGAAAAGCTTATTACCTGATATTATTGTATCATGTTAAATTTCTTGGGGACAATAACACCACAGTGATTATATAGGAGAATGTCCAAGTTCTTAGGAGTTGCGTGATAACCTATGAGAAAATTAAGTGTCATGGTGTCTGTAACTTACTGTCAAATGGTTCTGAATTTTTAAAAAGTATATTCTAAATGCAAAGTGTTATCCTGGATAGGATCCCATAATAGTAAAAAAAAAAAATTAGTAGAAAAACTGGTGAAATCCAAACAAAGTATACAATTTAGTTAATCATAATGTACTCATATTAATTACTTAGTTTTAACAACTAAACCAAGGTTAGGTAAGATGTTAACAGGAGAAACTGGGTAAAAGATGTACAGGATCTCTCCATATTAAAGATGCAACTTTTTTGTAAGTCCAAAACTATTCTAAAATTAAAAGTTTATTTTAAAAATAGATATTTAGAGAGAGAAAGTAAACATGACACAATATTAACAACTGGTAAATCTAGGTGACAAGTGCATGGATGTTTACTGGCCAATTCTTTCCACTTTTCTGTAGGCTTAAAATTTGTGGAAATGAAGTGTTAAAAGGAAATAAAACTACTGAAGGTTAAAAGTAAAGCAATGGAAAAGATAGTCTGCATGGACATTAATCAAAAGATAGCTGGTACTACTACATTGTTAGGCAAAGTGGCCTTTAGGCAAAAAATAAATTAATTAAAAATAAAGAGAAATGGCCGGTTGCGGTGGCTCATGCCTATAATCCCAGCACCTTGGGAAGCCAAGGCAGGTGGATCACGAGGTCAGAAGTTCGAGACCAGCCTGGTCAAAATGGTGAAACCCTATCTCTACTAAAAATACAAAAACTAGCCAGGCGTGGTGGTGTGCACCTGTAATGCCACCTACTTGGGAGGCTGAGGCAGGAGAATTGCTTGAACCTGGGAGGCACAGGTTGCAATGAGCCGAGATCGTGCCACTGTACTCTAGCCTGGGCAACAGAGCAAGATCCTGTCTCAAAAAAATAAAAAAGAAACACTTTCTAACTAGAAAAAGTTCAACTTACCAGAAGGAATACAATCTAAATTTATATGTACCTAACAAAACAGCCTCAAAATATATAAAACAAAAACCGTCAGAATTATAACAAGATATAAGTAAATTCATGGTCATGAGAGATTTTGGTATACCTCTCAAAAACAGAAACAGAGAAAACAGTAAGGGTATAGGTTTGAACAATTCAATCCACAACTCTGACCTAATGGATACATACAGAACTTTGCATTTACAAAATACATATTTTTTTTCAAGCTCAAATGCAGCATTTATAAAAACTGACATATACTGGTCCAGAAAGCTTATCTCTAGTGACCAGAGGAGGCAAAAGGCACACCTCCATGGTGCTGGCACTGTGCCATTCTTCAACTGTTTGGTGACTATGCAAGTGTTTGCTTTATTAATAAATTCTTTTTTTGGAGGTGGGGGGAGAAAGGGAGTTCATTTTGTGTGTGTGTGTATTATATATTTTTTGCTCACTTTTTGTGTATGTGCATTATATTTCAAAACTTAAGAAGAGTTAAAAATCCTCTAGGAAGGCACTAACATACTAAGTTATATATAATAACATTATTATTATTATATACCCAATTATACTATTGCTAATAATAGAACAAGCCCAGTGTAGCCTGTTTTTCCTTCAGCATTTCAACTAACTGCTGTTTCTTCTGTTGAGTACTAGATGAAGTAATGGGCTTATGCTTAGACGACTCCTTATACAAAACATTTGTATCTCTACACATGAGAAGCATATTCAGCCTGGCAAGAAGCTTATTCTAAGAGAGACACACAGAAATTGAGACTGAAAAACCAAAACAGTACAAGTTAATAGACTCATAAAACGAACACAATCACAGTATTATTTTCCTTTCTCTCTCTCTTTTTTTTTCTAGCAAAGCACATATAGTTTAGCTTTCCTAAGTTAAACATAAGTAGGTTTGTGTTTAGGCAACAGAAAGCTAATTACTTAATTTCAGAAATAATTAAGGCTTTGCAGATCGGAAAGGACAGCAAAAGAATCTAGAGGAGTGCAAAGAAAGAATCAGTTGCCCCAAAGGAACCAATACAAAGGACATGATTACAGACTACAGTAATCTGAAGCCAATATACCTTGGTATCTATCACCAACTTCTTCAACAGTAACATTCACTAAAGACTTACTACTTGGCAGGCACTGTGTTATGATTTTCCTAGATCAGTTCATCTAAACATCTCACGATAAGCCTACAAGGTACCAGTATTAGTTCCATTTTATAGATGAAGAACTGCAGCTCTGAGTAATTGGCCAAGAGCACCCTAGCAGCAAAAAGAACTGGAAATCTAACCTACCTAGTCTGATTTCAGAGCATGCGTTCTTACCCCACTATGCTATACTGCCTGTCCCTAGTAGATAAGTGATTATTTGCACTTAATGATTTCTAAGGATTTGCAGTTTTAACATCCTATGATTTGCTTCAATAAATCTGTGATAAAGCATACGACCTGGTCTAGTGGTCTCTAATTGTGGAGAGCAAAATAAGGAAGCTCAATAAACTATTTACATAACCTCAAAGTTAGAATTCAGGTTCCTTTGGGTTAACAAAATTGTTCTTTCTCCATATTAAACCCATCAAAATTAGAAATGTTTCTCCTGTTAGTCAATGCCTTACATTTTTTCCTCATATGAAGACAGATGGAGCAAATATTAAAAAACATTCCATCAAGAATAAAAGTATAAATCTATAATACAGTCAGCATGACCTCTATTTTATCGACTAATTGATTGATTGAGACAGAGTTTTGCTCTTGTTGCCTAGGCTGGAGTGCAATGGCATGGTCTCAGCTCACTGCAACCTCTGTCTTTCAGGTTCAAGTGATTCTCCTGCCTCAGCCTCCAAAGTACAGGTGCCCGCCACCATGCCAAGCTAATTTTTGTATTTTTAGTAGAGATTGGGTTTCACCATGTTGGTCAGGCTGTTTTCAAACTCCTGACCTCAGGTGACTGCCCACTTCGGCCTCCCAAAGTGCTGAGATTATAGGCATGAGCCACCGCACCCGACCAGCATGACCTTTAAACACAACTGGACTCAAGACAAATTTAGTAAATGCAGATTTCAGGGCAGGGGGGCAGGGGCGGGGGAATCTTCTTTTAAAATGCCCAAATTTAGTGTAGGTGAAATACACTGCTTATAAACTACTGATATTAGCCTTGAAGAAGCCATTACGGGTCCTTAGTTGAATATATTAAAGCTTTAAAAAGTCTTATAAAACGCAGGACCTATTTGTTCTTTATACAAAATACTTAGTAATTGAAGTCAAGTCAAAATATTCTCATTTGTTCTTTTAAATCATCACGAAAGTTCTCATTTTTAAAAAAAAAAGCTAATTTACTATTTTTCTTTTTTAAAAAAAATACAGCTAACTCCATAAATGAATATACTATAAAAAGTTGTTAGGTACACCTCAGCCTTCATAAACAGTATAAAGTACACCTCAGAAAAGAAGCATACTGACACTTCCATGTTCATCTTAAAAACTAGAAACATCTAGGAAACAGCAACAATTTGTTTTTTTAAAAAGAGTTTGGCAAAAACCATTTCTCTTAGACACCCAAAGAAGGGAAAAAAAATTTATTAGGTCCAGTAATCAAAGATGACTTGATAGAATTATGATTACATGCAGAATTGGATGGTTAGAAATGAAATCAATCTATTTAGGTCCAGCCTAAGGTTCTGATAGCCAATGAGTAGACACAATCAGAGTAGTAGTATTCCTAAGAAACCAGGATAAATCTCCAATGTGCATGAGTTTAATGAACCAGATAGATTATTGTATCGCCAATATCCACCCTTATGCCATTCTCAGTCAGATGAATTTTCTTGCTCATGAGGTCCACATTGAAAACAGCATGCTCAGAAATCGGGGTCTTCTCGGTGTGCTCTTTTCCCAGGACAGGAACTCGTCGAGGCCCCAACAGTGGATCATCAAATCTCATCAGTTTCACTTTGGAAAGGTCTACAACAAAATAAGTTATCAATATAAGCATTTAATTACAATCACTGACTCAAACCCTGGAAGCAGTCTGAGAACTCACTTTTTAAACACACTGGTTGTTATATCTAATCAAAAATATTTTCTTCAGATTATTAAATAAAAGCCACGTCTGTAATCCCAGCACTTTGGAAGGCTGAGGCAGGTGAATCACTTAAGGTCAGGAGTTCAAGACCAGCCTGACCAACATGGCGAAATGCTGTCTCTACTAAAAACCCAAAAAAATTAGCTGGGCCTGGTGGCAGGCGCCTGTAATCCCAGCTGCTCGGGAGGCTGAGACAGGAGAATCACTTGAACCTAGAAGGCAGAGGTTGCAGTGAGCCAAGATCGCACCATTGCACGCCAGCATGGGCAACAAAGTGAGATTCTATCTCAAAAAAAAAAAATCTCAGGAGCAAAGCTAAAATGTAGCAAATCTTCATCCCCTTTCAGCTTTTACCCAGATTAAAGTGTCAGAGATTCTGACATCTCCTGGAATTACAGACTAAGAGAGAGAAAGAATTGTGTGTATTTTTTAGCATTATCCTATTTGGTCTCTCAAATCATTTTTATATGCTTCAATTAACCATTGTACAGAGTATCGAAAAATCTAAAACTTATCCCTTTCTCGAGCTCCCTGGAATACACTAAACCTGCAAGAATTGTAGCTTTTCTCGGAGATACTTTTGGATAAATAATGACTACTCTAAGAAATGGCATTACCAGTTTCTCATTTGCTCAAAAGATGAAAGTATTTATATTAAGTTGATGAGACAAGGAGAGTGGGTACAAGGCAGAGAAAGGACAGAAATTTAAGCTTTCAGGATTTTAAGCTTTAGGATGAGCTCTAATACCCACCCTGCTTGAGATTTTCCTAATCTGCTCTTATGCAAGCTGATAAAATAGCGCCTGGCCAAAAAAAAAAAAAAACCTGTCCCTTGAACAACTTTATAATTCAACAATCCTACCAACAACTGAGCCCAAAAGAAGTATATTTATTTCAGCAATTCTGAGATTTCTCAACATCAAATGGTTTTATTTCACATGGCAGAAAAACGCCAGAAATGACTACAAATGCTGATTCTGGGTTTATATCTCATTCTAAGTATAGCATGGCTAGTTATAACTAACCTGATCCATAGAAATAGAAGATATTTTCTGAATTACCTCCCACCTCTTTCTGAAACACACCTGAGCTACACTCCCTCATGTTGACTTGAGAGTACAAAGCTTAGCATAAGAAGGATAAGAGATAAAAGAAGACGTTAATGCAGCTGGCGGCTATGCCAAGAATACAAGTTATCCATGCATTCTGTTCTCTTTGGGAAACAAAGACCGAAGGATTGCAAGTTTAGAGAAGGGGCTTATAGAACAATTACCTGCGACTACCACAAAAGCAAACCCTGTATAAGAGTCTTTGGAGAGTTTCTGCAGAGACTATACAATCTATTCCAAGATACAGTACAAGCCCTGAAAATTAAAATGGGAAGGGAGCAGGCACAATCTTCATGACAGCTACGATCTTATTTTGGGGAAGAATACAATTCATTTTAACAGCTATTGCAATTCAACTTCAGTGGTACCAAATATTTTGCTATAGACGCAGTGACAAGTTCTGCCAGATTTTATGCATAAGGCCTTTTACTGCAGATCTGCCTCTGCCTCTCTCTCTCACACACACACACACTCTTTCTCGCTAAAACAGACCTCCCTCATCATTCCAAGCAATTCTGAATCAAACTAGTTCAAAAAAACCTTAATACTCAATCAGGCTTCTAAGTGACAAAACATATTTGCTTTGATGTTTCACCATGTAGTTCATTACTGTCCACAGATTCGTAGAGCTTTCTTAGTGGTTTAACTGTCTTTTATCCCAGACTTCTCTTACCATTGAAACTGTTGAAATTTAAGTCTGCAACTACATAAGATTTAAGGCTCTTAAAGATGAGAGTGACTCTAAGTCCCTAGGGACTGATGAGAAATGAAGGCTTTCACTTCCAAGTTATTAGTTTATATATGGCATGAGTTGTGAGTGATTCAAATTTATTATCATCAAATAGTTCACTCAGTGGCCTTTGTGGAATGAAATGATAGTTTTAGTCCAGTTCCTCCCAGACCCAGATCATAATCACTCTCAATACAATTAGCACTAATTGGACAATTTGCTGTCTAGTGCAGCAAACAGACCAATAACTATGTTACTGAATTTAACTCCTCTTCCATCTCATATACTCAATATACTCAGGCCCTTTAGATATCAAGGCATCCTGAGGGCTTTTGGTAAAGTATCAAGGTTAGATCTCTTCTGCAGATACTTATAGGAATAGCAATTTCAAAATCCCTCTAATGTTTCTATTTTCTAAAATTTACAGCAGCTACTAACATCAAACTTAAGACACTTTAGATAATATTTTTCACAGCTAGTAAGACAAAGGAGATAAGAATTATGCCAAAGGCTCAATGAGAAAAGACAAGAAATAGGAAATATATTTCAGTGCAATTCTGCAGAACCTAGTCAGTGCTATATTTGAGTACATTTGAAACAGAGGTAGATTTAACATAATACAATATTCAATACAGAAATACATCCTTTCATGTGCTATAACATCATAATAATCCTATCCAGGCAGAGCTGGTATCTCACGCCTGTGATCCCAGCACTTTGGGAGGCCAAGACAGGCAGATCACTTGAGGTCAGGAGCTCGAGACTAGCCTGGCTAACATGGCGAAGCCCTGTCTCTACTAAAAATAGAAAAACTAGCCGGGTGTGGTGGCTCATGCCTATAATCCCAGCTACTCAGGAGGCTGAGGCAGGAGAATTGCTTGAATCTGAGAGATGGAGGTTGCAGTGAGCTGAGATTGTGCTGCTGCACTCCAGCCCGGGTGACAAAGGGAGACTCTATCTCAAAATAAGTAAATAAATACAATCCTATCCAGCGGGTCCACACAAATATCTATTTTCTTTAAAAGCCACTACCATGCTCTTTCTGCTTCTTGTGGCCTGTAAGTTCTGAGGATGAAGCTATCATTCTATGGTACCTAGTTCACTGAGAGGACATAATAAATGCATATAACAACATGATGAAACCTGAAGATATTTTGCTAAGTGAAATAAGCTAGACACAAAAGGAAAAATATTACGTGATTCCAATTATATGAGCTACTGAGAACAGTCAAATATATAGGGGTAGGAAGTAGAACAGTGTGGTGTGAATATAAATTTGTATAGCCATTATAAAAAACACATATACGGGATCCTCAAAGTATTAAAAATAGAACCACCACATGACCGAGCAATCCCACTACTGGACATGTATCCAGTAAGAAATGAAGAAATGAAATCAGTATGTTGAAGAGATATCTACACTCCCATGTTTATTGCAGCACTATTTACAATAGCCAAGATATGCAATCAACCTAAGGGTCCATCAACGGATAAATGAAAAGAGAAATGTGGTATACAGTGAAATATTATGCAGACATAAAAAAGAATGAAGTCCTGTCATTTGTGACAACATGGATGAGGCTGGAAGACATTATATTAAGTGAAATAAGACAGGCACAGAATGACAAATATCCCATGATCTCACTCACATGTGGAATCTAAAAAAGTTGATCTCATTGAAGTAGAGAGTAGAATTATGGTTATCAGAGGCTGGGAAGGATGGAAGAGAGGGGACTGGAAGGAGGTTGGTCAACAGGTACAAAGTTATAATTAAATGGGAGGAATAAGTTATACTGTTCCATTACACCGTAGATGACTACAGTTCATAATAATATATGGTACATTTCAAAATAGCTGTAAGAGGAGCTGTTGAATGTTCTCACCACAAAGAAATGATAAATGAGGTGATAGATATGTTATTTATCCTAATTTGATAATTAAACATTGTAAATATGTACCAAACCTCACACTGTACTCATAAATATGTACACTTATGTGTCAAAAAGAAAACTTAAAAGAAAAAAAGAAAGCAGAGCAGTGATTACCAGGGACTGGAGGGAAGGAGAATGGGAGTTACTATTTAATGGGTACAGGGTTTCAATTTGGGATGATGATAAAGTGTACAAAGGATATGAACAGACATTTCTCAAAAGAAGACATTCATACAGCCAACAGACACATGAAAAAATGCTCATCATCACTGGCCATCAGAGAAATGCAAATCAAAACCACAATGAGATATCATCTCACACCAGTTAGAATGGCAATCATTAAAAAGTCAGGAAACAACAGGTGCTGGAGAGGATGTGGAGAAATAGGAACACTTTCACACTGTTGGTGGGACTGTAAACTAGTTCAACCATTGTGCAAAAGAGTATGGGGATTCCTCAAGGATCTAGAACTAGAAATACCATATGACCCAGCCATCCCATTACTGGGTATATACCCAAACGATTATAAATCATGCTGCTATAAAGACACATGCACATGTATGTTTATTGTGGCACTATTCACAACAGCAAAGACTTGGAATCAACCCAAATGTCCATCAGTGACAGACTGGATTAAGAAAATGTGGCACATATACACCATGGAATACTATGCAGCCATAAAAAAAGGATGAGTTTGTGTCCTTTGTAGGGACATGGATGCAGCTGGAAACCATCATTCTCAGCAAACTATCGCAAGAACAGAAAACCAAACACCGCATGTTCTCACTCATAGGTGAGAACTGAACAATGAGATCACTTGGACACGGGAAGGGGAACATCACACACTGGGGCCTATTGTGGGGAGGGAGGAGGGGGGAGGGATGGCAATGGGAGTTACACCTGATGTAAATGACAAGTTGATGGGTGCTGACGAGTTGATGGGTGCAGCACACCAACATGGCACATGTATACATATGTAACAAACCTGCACATTGTGCACATGTACCCTAGAACTTAAAGCATAATTTAAAAAAAAAAAGAAGTTGTAGAGATGGATGGTGGTGATGGTTTCACAACAATGTGAATGTATTCAAGCCTCCTGAACTGTACACATAAAAATGACTAAAATAGTAAATGTTATGTTAGGTATATTTTACCACAATTTAAAAAACATGTCTATAAACAACAACATCCCTAACCCTAGTATACTGTTGCTGCTGATGCTCCGTACAGAGGGAAACAAAATAAACTGGTATTTCCCTCCTAATATACCCTTTCCGTTACCTTCATGGGTATAACGTTCAAGGCCCCATCCAAACAATACTTTCTCCATAAATTAATCCCTGATCGCTGCAAATGGAAATAATCTCACGTTCCTCTGTGCTATACATTTTACCTGTACCTTTCTTACTACACTCAGCAATTTCTCCTTACATTATCATACACTTCAATAGTGTATGTTCCCTACTCCTCTACTAGATGCAGCTCCTAATGAACAGAACTCTGTGGACTCCCCAAAGCCCCAGTACATACAAAGGAGTCTCTACATACACAGTTGTCTCTACAAACATTACATATAGTAGTGTCTCAATAAGTGTCCATAGAAGGGAAACAACTTCAAGAGAACACAAAATATATGACAGAATTAATTCCAAAGAGCTATTTCAAGTCTCCTATTTTAATTAATGTTACTACCCTAATATAGTTCCATAAATTAGGTTATTGTTTGGGATTTATAAATCTTTTTAGAAAATTTTTGTAGTGATGGAAAGTGGCCAATCAACTTTTGATTGCTATCAAAAAGAAAAAAGACAGATAATACAAAATAGAGAATCACAACTTCAGTTTGTTGTGTAGCTCAGAAGAAAAATAAGACACACTATCTCCCTTCACACTCTGCTCACTGTAGGACCTAGCTGGATGATGAAAAGAAAAGCCATAAATTATTACATTGAATCTAATCACAAAAGATGCAGACTTATTCTTGATAGTAAGTTAAGATTACTGACATATTTTACCTGGAGTCACATTGTTTAGAAGAAAGAATATGAGCTTTGGAGGCAAACAGACCTGTTTGAATTCCAGCTCTAGAGTTTACTTACTAAACAAACTTTGCAAGTTACTTAGCCTTTTTAGCCTCCATTTCACCATCTGTAAAAGGGAAATAATAAGAACACCCTCTACATTATAGAATTGTAAAAGGACTAAATGGTTAACACATGGAAGACACTCAATAACTTTTACTCTGTTTCTCTTCCTTCTCAAGGAACAGACCTGCTGGACAGGTTAGTTTAGAATATTAAGGGTATGTGTTCCTTGATTCTGAATATCTCTGAGACAGAAATCACTCATTACAGTTTTAGAGCTAGAAAGAAAGATGGAAAAATATCTAATCCCTCTATTGTCTTCACATGAGTAAACGAAAAATCAGTTTTAACCTTAAGTGACATGGCAAAGTCACTAAGCTACCTAGACACAGAGTCCCAAAAAGAATAGTTTTCTTGATTCTGAACCCAATACTTTTTCCATAATAATACACAGCTGTCCATAAGCAAGCCTGTTTCTTTTCTTTTTCCTTTCTACTTAAAACTCACCAAAATCTACAAGCTACTGACAAATAGGAGTTTGGGGGAACAACTTACCTTTAATTCCTCGGTTCATTTTCATTAAACGCCTGATTATGGAATCACAGTTATCTCCTTGCCTGATTTCAATTTTGGTTGAGAAATGGCCATTGGATGGCTGGGGATTCACTAGAGAAACGGACACACCAGGCTAGGAAAACAACAAGAAAATAATAGTTTAACTTGAATACTGCTGAGGGAGGAGGAATCTCTGCTACGTTTTCAATGCCCAATGAAAGATGGATCTAATTGTGGTATTTTAAAATCATGACTAAGGCATACTCAAATACAAAAGAAAAGCTGTACAAGCTCATGCTTATAACCAAATGCCTAGGTAAAGATGACTACGACTATATATATATACACTGATGATGAACACTAACAATAACTACATTTTCTCTTCCACAACCACCATCATTCACTGAATCTCTACTATGTATTAGGCATTGTACTAAGCACTTTATCGACGTTAGTTCTAGATCCCTGAAGTCGTTCTTTTGACCCTTTTTCACAAATGAGAAGCTGAGAACCAGAAAGATTAAAAATCAGCACAAGGTCACACAGCTAGTAAATGGCAAGGTCAGGATTAAACATAATTCTATGTTGTACTTATAGAAGCTACATAGTCCAAAACCCTGTTTATTATTTTTAAGTGGAAAAAAGTCAAATGAGTCTTGTGAAAGACTTAAATACATAGTATCTTAATGGAATACCTGAAAATGACTTGAAATAAATATATTTGTATAAGGAACATTTTCATATACCTATCTCCATGGCTCAAACAACTGAACTATTAAAAGTGACCACATCTTAATGCAATGAGTGTATTCCTTACATGACGCTGAATTCAGGAGGTATCCATGATCATGATTTCCTTATTCTTTCAAACTAGGCCTTTTCTGTTTGCTGGGTTTTCAAATGTGGCAGAAGTAACAAAACATATCTAAGTCCTCTGCTTATCAAGACAAGGAGGGCAGTTTATAGACTCTCCCAATTGCAGTCCCCTGGACTTTGCCAAATGCTGCCAATCTGAATGGATTCTTGGAGACTGAAAAAACAGAATCTCCTTCCTCAAGGATCTAGATCCAGAAATACCATCTGACCCAGCAATCCCATTACTGGGTATATACCCAAAGGATTATAAATCATTCTACTATAAAGACACATGCACACATATGTCTATTGCAGCATGGGTCACAATAGCAAAGACTTGGAACCAACCCAAATGCTCATCAATGATAGACTGGATAAAGACAATGTGGCACATATACACCATGCAATACTATGCAGGCATAAAAAATGATGAGTTATGTCCTTTGTAGGGACTTGGATGAAGCTGGAAACCATCATTCTCCACAAACTAACACAGGAACAGAAAACCAAACACTGCATGTTCTCACTCATAAGTGGGAGTTGAACAATGAGAACACATGGACATAGGGAGCAGAATATCACACACCAGAGCCTGTTGGGGTGGGGTGGGCAAGGGGAGGGATAGCGTTAAGAGAAATACCTAATTTAGATGACAGGTAGATGGGTGCAGCAATCCACCATGGCACATGTATACCTATGTAACAAACCTGCACGTTCTGCACACGTATCCCAGAACTTAAAAAAAAAAAAAGGCCGGGCGCAGTGGCTCATGCCTGTAATCCCAGCACTTTGGGAGGCCAAGGAGGGTGGATCATGAGGTCAGGAGATCGAGATCATCCTGGCTAACACAGTGAAACCCCATCTCTACTAAAAATACAAAAAATTAGCCAGTCATGGTGGTGGGCGCCTGTAGTCCCAGCTACTCAGGAGGCTGAGGCAGGAGAATGGCATGAACCCGGGAGGCGGAGCTTGCAGTGAGCCGAGATTGCGCCACTGCACTCCAGTCTGGGTGACAGAGCAAGACTCCGTCTCAAAAAAATAAAAACAAAAAAACCCCAGAATCTCCAAAACCTTTTTGTCTTCACCAATAATGGCCCAAAACTAAGGGGTTAAAAAAAGCGATTCCAGCATAACTTAAGATGATGCATCAATCCAGTTTATACTAAAAACAAAACAGCCTTGAATAACAATCAAACCAAGACTCATCTGAGGTTTAAAAGCTCCTTTTAACTGTCTAAAAAGGTTCTACATTTCCAGTATTTTTAAATAAAAACCAGATACTGAAAATCATACTTTTTATTTTTAAAACCCACAAATAACATCTGATAGTTCCTGTAATAGTAAAGTGAGGAAAAAGTAAGTATTGCACTGACCAAAGGAATTGGGGCATTTCAGGTGCATCCCCATTTCTAACAAACAATGGGGTCTACAACAAACCAACCACTTAATATCTCTGGACCTTACTTGGTTCTATTTTTTAAATGTGGATTTAGATGTAATGATCTCTAGGTCTCTTCTAGTTTTAAAATGCAATGATTCAGTGAGATTCCTTCAACTTACTTCTATTCTAAAAACAGTAAGTGGTTTCCCAGGACAGCAGTCTTCCCTGATTTTATCTTCTGCTTCGGAGGCAAACTTGACTTCTATGTGTTCTAGCTAAATAGAGGGGAAAAAATGGAAGTTATTAGTATCACTTAATGTGATTCAAATTAATCACCACCTCATTTCACCAAGAACAAAACTAGGTTCTCCAGTTAACATGAAATGGTCTGTGCAATTTTATTATTTTCCATATAAATATTAAATGAAATCTGTAGTCAGTTATTTAACATTCATTTTAGATGTCTCATAGTATTGTTATTTATATAGTCATGTTTATCATTTTCTATAATGAAATCTGGCATCTATCTGCCATATAAAACAAAATGCAAATCAGCATAAGAGGCTTCCACTTAAGACAAATTGAAGTTCAGAAATCTATCATTTGAGAATAAAAGGCTTCCACTTAAATAAATGGAAGAAAAGCTCAGAAATATAGCACAGTGCATATGTCTGAATATAAGATGACCCTAAACATAAGGTGTGTCCGCATGGTCCAAGTGAAAAGATCCAGGAAGTTTTTTGACTTACATAAATATATATGAACATTTAGATATATATAAAATGGATGTCATTTAATGTTTATTAATTTCATTAACTCATTTAAAATAAAATACTTAATTAGAAACAACTTTCTTCCATCTCCATATTTCACAAAACAATTTTACTTAAACTCCAAACCTGTATTTCTTTTTACTTGAGTGTCTTCATTATTACTAGGACCACTTTTTGAGTGCTCTAACAGTTTTCTAGAGCAAATGGCTTTTCCTTTTGCCTAAGTTGTCTGAGACCAGCTTATTTACAATCTATATATAAAGTTGTGACTGGGGCACAAAGATCGGATGGGGAGAGAGTCACAGATATGTAAAAGCTACTGGTACTGTTCTAGTTCTTGGATTGGGTAGTAGATTCATGAATGTTCATTTTATTATAAATTGGGAGAGAAAAAAAACATGGGAAGATATGGAACAATCATAATATATCATGAACCAGACATTATAATTAATCCAATTCTGCAAATCAAAAGGGAGGGGGGGGAAAAAGCACCAATTCAGAGTACTCCATAACATAAGAGGTTTGGAAAGCATTTAAATATAAGGTCTCTTAAAAATAACTTGCAGTATAAAGTATAAATAATTTGCAGTATAAAGTATAAATAAAGTATAAATAATTTGCTGCTATAAAGACACACGCACACATATGTTTACTGCGGCACTATTCACAATAGCAAAGACTTGGAATCAACCCAAATGTCCATCAGTGACAGACTGGATTAAGAAAATGTGGCACATATACACCATGGAATACTATGCAGCCATAAAAAAGGATGAGTTCATGTCCTTTGTAGGGACATAGATGCAGCTGGAAACCATCATTCTCAGCAAACTATCGCAAGAACAGAAAACCAAACACTGCATGTTCTCACTCATAGGTGGGAATTGAACAATGACATCACTTGGACACAGGAAGGGGAACATCACACACTGGGGCCTACTGTGGGGAGGGGGAGGGGGGAGGGATAGCATTAGGAGATATACCTAATGTAAATGACGAGTTAATGGGTGCAGCACACCAACATGGCACATGTATACATATGTAACACACCTGCACGTTGTGCACATGCACCCTAGAACTTAAAGTATAATTAAAAAAAAAAAATTTGCAGTATCATATCCAGACATACAGTTTTTTAATGTATAATTGATTATATGTAAATTAAGAATTGATAAAATAAGATGACAGATCTTTTTTTTCCTGCAACTTTTATACTCACCCATTTTTCTTCTCTCCAAAAATATTTCTGACTGACATATTTAACAAAGATACTAAACACAGAAGATGAAGTTTATAAAAAGATTTACTGTAAAATAAAAGAGCTGGATTATGGTTTAACTACTGTTAAATAGTTATTACAATCCCAGGACCTCTTACTTCAAGGGAATTAGTCAGGTAGACTATATTCTCCATAAGCACCGCCTTTTCATCAAATTCTAATTGCAAATCCAGTATACGAGGCCCCATCTTCTCCAGGTTTTCCTAATAGCCAAAATGGTATGGAAAAACAAAATCACAGTAAGAATATGTTGGAAAACATACTTCCTTCAAAGTAATCATTCCTCTCTCAGTTGATAAAATCTCAGATTTCAGGAGTTAAAGGAAAGGCCTTGGACTCATGATTTCCTTTACCTACATTTGCTTGTTAATGAAATTTACTAGCTCCAAATAATTATCATTTAAAGTATTATAAGATTATGGCAGCAATGAAAAGATGGGAAGGCACAAGGTTTTCAGATTTATAAAGTAAATATGGTTTTATGATTGTTTATTTAGACTGACTTAATTTGCAAGCCCAAAGAATTCACTTGACAGAGAATCAACCAAATGTATGAAAATATCCCTTTAAGTTACCAAAAAAACCAAAATTTTAATTTTCTGAGATACCACCTTCTTACAGCTGTTTCAGAGAATGATGAATTAATAATATCCAAACAAAAAATCCCCAAAGATATTTCTGCAAAGTTTAAAGAAAAAAAACTCATACCACATGAGTACTCAAACATGGCATGTAAAAAATAATTTCTTATTCTTAATTTTCTTGGATAGTCGATATTTGCTGCACAAAATAGAATCCTAGAGATCCAAGTACATATGCATAGATACAACTACCTAGAACACGTTATACTTAATGAAAGTGACCTGACATTATTCCTGCTACTCACTGTTTTAGCTTACTATGCAAGTTCTATTTCTTTTTCCCATGAAAAGTGCTAGAAAGTCATTTTCTTATTCCCAGATTTATTAATCCCTTTCAAAGTTTGCAAAACCACTAATTTGCCTGGCAAATCACCAACGTAATTTTAAAAATATATCACCACTCAAACGGTCTGATGATGGTTCTTCAAATTTAAATGAGATCCTAAAGAAGCCAACTTTTGAATCTAATATCATTTTATACACACACACACGCACGCTGTCTCTTGCTATATATATACACGCAACTACTTTTCGAACAGGTTTCCCTGGATTCTCTTAAAACATGTCATCAAAATTAATGGCCTCTGCAAACACCAATGGAATATTTTGTTGGATCCACATGTTGACAGTGATTTGGCATTATGACCAATGACACTAGTCACTGGGGAACCAATGAACTATGAACATACTAGCACTCACATTACAACTTGATTGGTGTAGGTCAATCCAGGATCCTAAATTACTTCTGAAACCTAAAATACCCTGAGGATCAAACAGTGACTTTGGTCTAAGAGAATTAAAAACCTTTTCCAAGAATACCAATCTATTATAGTATTGGAAAAGTTAAGAGGTCTGGTCTCCATCAGGCATCTGCAGCCAAGAAGACACAAGAATTAAAGGACAGTAAAAGAATAACCGCGATATGCTTAGTAGGCTGGAAGATACTAATGTGCATTTTCAAACAACATTTACCAAGCCTACTTCTTGACTGGTGCTGCTTAGGTGTGTTAGGTATACTACGCAGCACTCCTAAAAAGTTAGGTTCTATAGTATCCTCATTTTATGGATGAAAAATCCTATGGCCCAAAAAATTAAAGTTATTTGACCAAGGTCTCAAAACTAAGAAATGACAGATACACAGAATTTCAACCCAGATTTTTCTGGCCTCATAGTCTGAGATCTTAAGCAATATAAGCCTTCTTTCGGTTTCTTTTTGTCAAGAAATCCAACAATACATCAGCTATGTATATGAAGAAAACTTAGAGTCTAACCCAATAATTCTCAATGGCAAGAAGTGGAAGGTGATTCTGCCCCCAGCGGACATTTGGCAATGTCTGGAGATATTTTTCATTGTCATAACTAGCGGGAAAGGTAGTTCTACCGGCTTCTAATGAGTAGAAGCCAGGGATGCCGTTAAAGTGTCCCACAAGAACTATCGAGCCCAAAATACCAATAGAGCTATGCTGAGAAACCCTGGTCCAACCACTATAACCAGTGTTTATCCTGTTAAGCTGTACCTATACAAATATTGAATCCTGGTTCCAGGAATAGGGTCTAGGAAATGCAAGCCTCTATAAGCCTAATGTAAGCCAAAAGAGTATGTTTCTTTCCCAAACTTGAAAGAAAGGAAGGTAGAATATGAAGGGAACAGTTCAGGGCAGCAATTCTAAACCAATTTTTCTTCCACAATACATATTTTTCACATACTCAGCGATTCCACAAGTAAACCCAAAATCTGATAGATCATTTCTCACAGCCATTGATTGAAAAGTGCTATTTCAGCAGATTTCTGGCAGGAGATTATGTCCAAGGCTTTTCCCCATCCTTCTATTGTCCTATCCATCCTTCTAGTGTCCTATCTAACCATTACTCATGTGGTCACAGCTGCATAAGGTCCACAGCTTACCTTAATCATGGCAACAAATGGCATGACTTTCTTCATGTATTTCTTCAGTTCTGGCATACTGCCTAGTTCACTAGCAATGACTTTGTTGTCAGGCAGTTTTCCATTATTGGCCTAAAAAAAGAAAGGAGGGAGAGTAATGTAGAAAAAAAAGTCTCAAGAATAAGACAGAATAGTAGATTTGACTATAGTCTGCCAGGCATAGAATGGTGGCCTCTACTGATCCTTAGAGAACAGCAGAAAAGTGTCCAGCCCTAGCATCATGGAGAAGTGAAAGATGAATGAACAATGCAGAAGGAAGTCTCCTATTCTCTATAAAGTGACGACACATACTTTTTAGTTCAGAGGAGGAAAAAAAGTGATTTGTGTTGAATATTTCTCCTGTTCAGAAACTAAATGGTCTCATAAAAACTTGTTTTCAAATTTCTAAAAGCATTTCATTAGTCATATTAAAATAAAAAAGTACACAACTATTATACAAGTTTATATAATGTCTGCTTTTGGACACTAGAAAGAAATTGTTACAATTGTGAAAAGAATCCCTAGCTATTGCCCTGTTAAAAACAGAATCATTTCTATCTACTCAGAAATAAATATCTATATCGTATGTCACTAATGAGTACAATCCAAGTGTGCTTTAAATGAATCTAAATTCATTTCTTTCTACAGATATTAATGGTCCCCTCAACAGAGTGAGAAACAAAGCAAGTGGTCTTTTCAAAGTTTTGGGCGACTTATTTTCTCCTTATTGTAAAAGGAAGGGTTGGGAATGAATCTAAACGAAAAAGAACACATAACACAATTTCAAAAAATCTATTTTCAATTCCAAATTTTACTAAAGTACATGGGAAAAAATATTCTACTTGTTAATGTATTCCTCTGAAACACATAAAAAAGAAAAAGGGTGGGAAACACTCCTTTGCCTTATGTCACCAAAAAGGTGCCACATTCAACATAAGAACACTCTTCGTGATTATAAATGAACATTCTTTTCATTCTTGTGGATGAAAACATACAAAAATCTAAAAGAAAGCTGCTAATGCCAAAAGATACCACTGTTTTCAATTATCTAGTCAATGAATACTAAGTAAAAATACAACTTCAAAAAGAAGAGAGGTGATGCATTTTTTAATACCTAAGACATTACATATTATATTTGGGTTCTTCCACTGCTTCCTTGAAATTACTGGTATGAATATACAATCCACTGAGGCAGTTTCACTTTTCTGCCAACCAAAGTAGCTTTTATCTTTTATTTACCTTAATTCAAAATCTGCAAGCAGATTCTAAAGGCCACCTTCTATTTCTAACATACACAATCAAAGGTGGAAGTAGTTTTCCATAAAATAGACTCACAAGGAATACAAAAACATTTGCTCTTCTCTCTCAAATTTTACAAATGTAAAAGCAGTTTTTCTTAGCATTTCTTAATTAACTCTGAAAAGTATTCAGGCAAAATTCCAATAACGGTCTAGAATATCAAAGCTAAGAATTTTTCCTTTATGTTTCTTCTTTACATTTTGACCACAATCCATATTTTGTCTCTCTTTTTTAAGTGTACCTTAGTGGTCTGCATCTAGCAATAACTGTTTTAATAACCTAAGCAAAAAAGCCAAAGTCCACAAACACACTTTGTTTCTACATTTTGAATGCAGAGGAAAAATAGATTTTTTTCTTTCAGGAAAACTTAGATCTAAGTTATTGAGTTCCCTTTAAATGGATTTATCATTATCTGGCACAGCCAAAAATGTCTTCAAGTTCTACATTTCTATAGGTAATTATCAAACCAAACAACATTTAAGGTACTCAAAAACAAAGCTTCACTTTTTTCCAAACAATAAATGAGGTTATGGTTTGAAATAATTTAATGAATGAATAAATTTAATGAATGACTCCCACTGCTCAAGTTATAACAAATTCCAAAGGCAAACTCTGTCCTTTCGTTTCATTATTTCAACTACACATATGAAAACCCCCAATTCTTTTGATTACATTCAACTAGATCCAATGTATTTTTGTATAAATGTTTCAAAAATGAGAGAAAAACAGCAGCTTTTTCCTCAGCATCCATTTAAGAGTCACCAAGAATAACAAAAGGATGCTCTCTGCCTAGAGGGAATGACACAAAGCTGCCTATCTTTCTTCTCCCAGACATTGCCAACATCCTGAAAACAAAAACAACATAGGGAGCATAC
This sequence comes from Chlorocebus sabaeus, assembly GCF_047675955.1. NCBI lineage: Eukaryota > Metazoa > Chordata > Mammalia > Primates > Cercopithecidae > Chlorocebus > Chlorocebus sabaeus. The sequence goes on along the minus strand of NC_132926.1, from coordinate 36,037,573 downwards.
AACACCATCGGGGGGAATAGTCTACTGAGAGCATCACCTCAAAGTGTTTACGTAGAACAGACAGGGTGGTATGTTGCCAAGGTGGATAGTTCTTTGCCACATAGATGGTGCAATGTGAGGGCTTCTGCAGGGGTTGTTTGTCAGCCTTCTACATGGTAAAAGAAAGAAAAACATTCAATAGCTTTTATATAAACCAAAAATGAGAAGAACCCTCCCCCAATATACACCACCATGGTCTTCACCATTAATGAAAATCTTTTTAACTTTCATTATTGTTAATTGTTATATGATCAATAACTTTTAAGGAATAATCTTTAAAAAAAAAAAAAAAAGACTTTACCTTCCCTTTTGCTGGCATCATATAGTTCTTGAGTCGTAGTCTAAGGTCATGTGTTACTTCCATGAGATACTGTGAGGAGTGTATTAAAACTTCATCCACAGGACCTGCCACAGGCCATGAAGCATTCATAATTGAGTCAGGCTTTTAAAAAAAGAAAAACAAAGAAAGTTCAGTGAGATTAGACAATGTAACTATTTTATGGTTCTTAATTATAGTTTCATACCAAGGATACCATCTGTAATTGTGTGCTCAGAGTTCAAACTTGACTACACATAACACACTTCCACAGCCCCTGATCTAATGTTCCCTAGAATTCAAGCTGTGAAGTCTGACTCTACATTCTTAATTAGCATCCATTTGTACAAGCGTATTAATACCCACACACATATGCTCACTTTCAAAGAAAATTATGTAACGCTAATTTGCCTAAATTTAATCATTATTATATAAATTATGCACACACTCAGTTTTTATCCTGTTAATACATCCAGTATTCAAGTATGGCTATTTGGTATATAGATCATGAGCACACTTCTGTATTGTTCATGCATTTAAAAATACAAAAGAGCCTAGCTAATATGGTTGGAAAGGAGTTATTAAACCAGCCAAATTATTTATCTGCAAGCCTAGGAGAAATAACTGAATTTATATTCATAGTAAGAATGCTAATATCCCTGAATATTAAGTCCTATGTATGCCAGAAGTTTTATATAAAACAAGAATACTTATGCAAATATACACCTATATCTTTGCTTATAAGGAACTCATAAAAATTGTTTATATCTTTCTCAATATTTTCACCTTTTAAAAATATGTATACACTGTGTAAATAAGGGCACATATATCCATCTGAATAGGAGATAACTCTGGTTTAACCTGTCATAATTATGATGCTGAATCCAGCATCACTCTTGAATTACTCACTTTCAGACTTTCTCTCTTAAGTAACAATATTAGCACAACACTTATTTAATGAAGCCAAAATCAAAACCACTTAAAACATTTTAAATGCATAAAGGTACCTTTCCCAGGAGTGTCCAGATGTGCTCACACAAATGTGGACAGAATGGAGCGAGGAGAAGTGTCTGAACTTCAATAAACCGGAACACAAGTTCTCTGTGCATCCCTTCCACAGCCAATTCACGGTACTTATCTTTTGCAGCCTATAAAATTTGAAATTATTTACCATTGCCCTCACCTTCTTTAAAATAAAAATAAAGGAAAAAATTTCAGTATCTTGGTTTTAATACATTTTTAAGTTTCTAGTCTTTTAAAAATCCATAACAAATTACTGTAAAGGTTTTACTTTAAGAATCTGCAAGTATTTATCTTTGTCCAAAGTACATGGTAGTTTTATACTAATAATTCTCAAAAAAAAAGAATTTTTTTACAGACAGTTTGTAACTGAGACAAAAAAGTTGAACAACTTTAACTGTATATTAAGGGTGACTGCTCTTAGCAGCATATAGGATATTAAATATGAAAAAAGACTATAAATACAACACATTGCTATGCTCAGCCATTTATCCTTATTTAACCACATCTCTGAAAACCAAGTTACATAAATCTCAATGTGATATTTTACACAGCTCATTGCGTAAAGCTGCATTTTTACTTTAAGCACTTTAAATGCCAAACTTGAGGAAATACTGACACCTTGTGGAAAACCTCAGAAAACACTTGCTCTCAAACTAATGGCAATTAATCACAATTTTGCCTTCGTTTTTATCAATTTTGAAATGTTTTCCTGGAAAGTATAGCTGAATTTTAGTTTTAATCTCCTTTATATGAATGCTCATAGCTTAACTAGGAGCAGAATTATTTAAATTAAATGGATATAATAGAAAAATACCAAAGAAAATAACTTAAAATCACAATTTATTGAAGACTTTAAAATTTTTCTGGCAGGATTTTCAGTCTATACTTAGGCGAGTAATTGTGCTATAGCAGGAAGAAAAAAGGGGGAAATACATATTGTTCACACTGACATGTTTTATAGCTACCAAAAGAATCAACAGCCTACCTGAAACTCAAAAAACCCTGTTTTCAAAGCTTCTTTAAACATCATCTTTTCATAGTTTTGATCTGTTTTTATAATTCCTGCATTCAATTCACTATTGAATAGGGGGAAAAAAAAGGTTATGGAGTTTAAAGGCACTTATACATAGCTATAAAAAACTGCTGCATATACAAATTTAAAATACTGCTTATTTAAGCAGTAAAATGAGAACAATGCCCAAAACATTTAAAACTGCTCAACACAACACCACCTTTGTGTTCCTTAAAACAAACTACTGCAGTCTCTCTATTGTGTATCCATCCTTAAGTACTGTCATCTGACACTGCTTAGGGCTCCTGTTTACGACATAATAAGTGATGTTTGTTTAGAAATTTATTGATGGACACTTTATTCTTATAAAGCCCAAAATGTAATATGAAAATAGCTTAACTAATATTGTAGCTAAGTTTTAGATTGTTTTTTTAATTTTGTTTTTTTTTTCGAGACAAGTCCTGTCTCTGTCACCTAGGTTAGAATGCAGTGGTATGATCACAACTCACTGTAGCCTCGAATGCCTAGGCTCAAAGTATCATCTCACCTCAGTCTCTCAAGTACTAGGACTATAGGTGCAAGCCACCTCACCAATTTTTTTTTTTTTTTTTTTTTTTGGTAAAGATGGGATCTCACTTTGTTGCCCAGGCTGGTCTCAAACTCCTGGGCTCAAGCAATCCTCCCACCTCAGCCTTTCAAAGTGCCTGGTTTACACGCATGAGCCACAGTGCCTGGCCATAGCTAGGTTTTAATTATTGCATTTACAATAACTAATACTGGACATTAGAAAAAAATTTTCTCATACCAATCCAGGTCCTTCTTAATTTGGCCTAATCTAGCCCCAACCTGTTTCATCTCCTACCTCTGCCCACCAGATAATGTACTTCAAATAAATATCAGACCCTTTCCATGGCTTATCCACACTTTCTCCTCTCCCTGAAAACACTTGTTTATTTTTCAAGAAACCCAGAATTTGGCCGGACGTGGTGCTCACGCCTGTAATCCCAGCATTTTGGGAGACCGAGGCGGGTGGATCACAAGGTCAGGAGTTTGAGACCAGCCTGGCCAACATAGTGAAACCCTGTCTCTACTAAAAATACAAAAAAATTAGCCAGACATGGTAGCGGGCGCCTGTAATCCCAGCTAGTTGGGAGGCTGGGGCAGAAGAATAGCTTGAAACTGGGAAGTAGAAGTTGCAGTGAGCCAAGATTGTGCCATTGCACTCCAGCCTGGGTGACAGTGCGAGACTCTGTATCGGAAAAAAAAAAAAAAAAAAAAGAAAGAAAGAAACCCAGAAGTCACATGATATCTCTGAATTCTCCTTATCTCTATTATTATACTTAAAAACTGGGTGCTTGTCTCTCTTGCGAGACAATAAGGAAGGATCATGTCTTATTCATCTTTGTAATACCAGCGCGTAGAATGACTCCAAAGATATTTATCCTTTTCTTTTAATCTACTTTTCCTTTAACCATTTTGCCCTACTCTAAAACAAGACAACATGGTAAAATGGTTATGAGAACAGACTTTCAAGACAGACGGAAGCAAGTTCATATCCCAAGTTTGCAACTACTGGCTTTTTAAGGCATTTAAGGAAATACTTAATTGTTCTAAGCTTCAGTTTCTTTATTTATAAAATAGAGCTAGTAATACCTGTATTATATAAGGTTACTTTGAGGCTAAAGTCAGATAATGGACACAAAATACTCAGCATAGTACTTGGCACAAGTAAGCCTTCAATGAATACTAGCTATTATTATCATTAGTTTATTTTCTTAAAAAAAGAAAAAGAAAACTTAAAAATGCACCACGACTAAGTAACTCTAAAACACAAAATGATTGGGATCTAGAGATTACCTGGCAAAAACTCTATCATTGAAAGTATTGGCAGGACCACTTCTTAGGCTGTCCCAGTTGGCAACCATTTCTTTCACCCATTCTACCCAGGTGTACAGACGGAGAATACCTGCATCTGCCATGGCTTCCACAAAGTTGGCATCTTCTACAGTGTCACCAGCATCAGCCAGAGCCAAACGCATTCCTGGAAGAAGAAAAAAAAGTCAATGAATTAAAAATATGGTTACTGAGTATCAATTGTGTCCTTTGTGTGCAGTTGGGTACCTTGCAAAGCCCATATATAAATTAACAAATGCTTTAAAGGACTGTCCTGGATCAACAACAAAAATTAAAATCACCAAAAAGTAGCATCCCTAACAGTGATGTTAAAATATTCGAGCCATTCATATTGATTTGCATCCACTAAGCACCAATATGTGTTTCTTCTCAGTCATGTTGAGTTAATGAGACAAAGTGATCTTTAATGAGGCAGAGATAGAAAATGATAAACTGGGGATAAAGATACACATTTCTTTGTGGTTTTCTTATCAACATCTCAGCCTCATTTAGAGGTAGCAAAATATATTTTAATGCATGAGAATACACACTGGTGCCTTATGTGTACAAACACATATGAATTTTTCTCAGCTGTGAAACTAGGTTCTTACAAGTTTACCACTAATAAAACTTTACTTTTTCAATTCTCATCTCTCAGTACTACCAAAATCTTCCATTCTAAAATATTGAAAAAAAAAAAAAAAAAACTAAATGTCCATCAATTAAACTGTAGGATATCCCTATAATGGAACACTATATTGTTGGGAAAAAAAAAAAAAAGAGGGAATTCATTATGTAGTTCTTTCTGTCTTTAGCTTTGGTGTCCAATCAAAGCATTCAGGTTCTACACTTTGCCTTTTCCACTTAACAGTTCATATTTGTATACTAACCCATACATACACATATCTATGTTTTTTGTTTGTTTGTATGAGATGGAGTTTCGCTCTTGTTGCTCAGACTGTAATGCAATGGCACGATCTTGGCTCAGTGCAACCTCCACCTCCCGGATTCAAGCAATTCTCCTGCCTCAGCCTCCTGAGTAGCTAGGATTATAGGCATGCACTACCATGTCCAGCTAATTTTGTATTTTTAGTAAAGACAGGGTTTCTCCATTTTGGTCAGGTTGGTCTCAAACTCCAGACCTCAGGTAATCCGCTCGCCTCAGCCTCCCAAAGTGCTAGGATTACAGGTGTGAGCCACCATGCCCGGCTGTTTATTTTTATATCTATATATCTATACACAAAATAACAATCATGAGCTCATACTTTTATCACCAAATCCAATCTGACTCCATGATTGGGCTCATTCTAGCATATTCTCTTTACTTACTTAATAGCTTCTTTTTCTGATAGTGAGCTCCATGAGGCAGAGGTTCTCATTATCTACCTGTTTACTTATTTATTGAATCCTAATATATACATAAAGTGGTTTTATAATTGCTTATATAACTTGTAAGAAACAGACTAATTCTATTATTTGGATACAGTTCTCTCTTTGACTTTGGTGTCCAACCAAAATACTGAGAACACAAACTGAGTTAGCCATGACCAATAAAAAGAAGTACCATGAAGACCAATGACTAATTATATAAGAAATGAATGGTTCTTTCAGGATAGTGCATCTCTTCTCTTGACACAATAATAATAAAATGTAATAGGACCGAGGCCAGACAAAAAAACAATTTTCTGAAAAAATCAATGTTCCCAGGTTCAAGACACCTTTAGGAATACCAAATACAGGACAGGCACGGTGGCTCATGCCTGTAATGTCAGCACTTTGGAAGGCCAAGGAGGATCACTTGAGGCCAGGAGTTCGAGACCAGCCTGGTCAACATGGAAAACCCCATCTCTACTAAAAATACAAAAATTAGCCAAGCGTGCAGGCACATGCCTGTAATCCCAGCTGTTTGAGAGGCTGGGGCATGAGAATTGCTTGAACCCCCGAGATGGAGGTTGCAGTGAGCCAAGATCATGCCACTGTACTCCAGCCTGGGTGACAAAACGAGACTTTGTCTCAGTTAATAAGAATGGAATACCAAATACAGAGGAAATATCTTGGAAAAGCTTCCTACATACTCAACTTTTTTTTTTTTTTTTTTTTTTTTTGAGACAGAGTTTCACTCTTGTTGACCAAGCTGGAGTGCAATGGTGTGATCTCGGCCCACTGCAACCTCCACCTCCCGGGTTCAAGCGATTCTCCTGCCTCAGCCTGCTTCAGCCTTCCAAAGTAGCCTGGACTACAGGCACCCGCCACCAGGCCCAGCTATTTTTTTTTTTTTTTTTTTTAGTTGAGACAGGGTTTCACCATGTTGGCCAGGCTGATCTTGAACTCCTGACCTCAGGTGATCCACCCGCCTCAGCTTCCCAAAGTCCTGGGATTACAGGCATGAGCCACCATGCCTGGCCCATACTCAACATCTCTACAAAACAAGTCTTGAATCTTAGCAATGATAATGAGTTCATTAAAAGAAGACTCAAAGTAACTTCAGGTTGATTTGTTCCTGAACACATCATGTCAGCAATTCTTATATATTAAATATCATGTTGCTCTCCAACAAAGGAAACATTAACATTTTAAAATTTTGTTAAAAGCAAAACAGAAAGTTAAAATTAAAACACCAATGTTAACATGTCTTCTATAATCTAAGGAGAACTGGACCCTATGGAACAGCAATAAGAAAAATGTTTACTCACCATCTGCTGAAAACTTATCAATAGCTTGGGTCAAAGTGAGGAAGTTGCCTGTGGATTTTGACATCTGAAATAGAGAGTCAGTGATCAAGCATTAATAGTAGTAATATAAATAAAATAAACCAAATCAGTTAAATAAATTAACTAGGTTGGCCATGACCAGATAAAAACAAAAAGGAATTGGAAATATGGAAAGGAAAAGATATATTTCACTAATTTTAGAGAGGTGAAAACTGAATTTCACCCAATAAAGTGGCTTGTTTGGGTTACTCAGTTCAGTGACGCAGCTAGGAGAGGACCTCCAGACTTACACTCAGTCCACTGATTCAGCCTACACTGTCTCCTGGTAATTGGGTTAGACATGTGTAATGATTCCGCTCTAACTCTGGAACACCAGCTGGTTACTTAAGAAAGAGCTTACAGCAATTAGAATCATTCAGAAATGGAATGGATCCGCTCATGAGGTTGGAGTTATGATTTCAGGAACCCTCCTATCATTAGGGTCACAATAATTGGTTGTTCAAGTTGTGCTCTGTCTTAGGGCAATGCATCTGAAGAAGCACCACTCACAGCCTAGCAATCTTTATTGTTTTAAAACTGTATGTCATTAGTATAACTATGCGGATATCAAAAGGAAATAATGATTATACCAGTTTTCTATTATACTACATGGCAATACATATCTTGTTCTAATAAAATCAGGATAGTACAACATTCAGATAGACCAAAGAAAATGTCAAGTTCTAACAAGAATAAATGTATTGCTCCTCTCTGACTTACAAAGAAGAAACTAGTTTAATAATCAAAAGTTCCTTGTTGATCTAACAAAATCTATTAAAATTACGTGTGCTTCTAAACAGCAGTTTTTCTGTCTAATATAGAGATTACCTTTTTTTTTTCTTTGAGATAGAGTCTTGCTCTGTTACCTAGGCTGGAGTGCAGTGGTGCAATCTTGGCTCACCGCAACCTCCACCTCCCTGGTTCAAGGGATTCTCCTACCTCAACCTCCTGAGTAGCTGGGATTACAGGCACGCACCATCATTCCCATCTAAATTTTGTACTGTTAGTCGGGACGGGGTTTCACCATGTTGGTCAGGCTGGTCTCGAACTCCTGACCTCATGATCTGCCCGCCCTGGCATCCCAAAGTGCTGGAATTACAGGCGTCAGCCACGGCACCCAGCCACAGATTATCTTAAAGTAATTTTTTTTATTACCTTTCAACATTAGGGCACAGGCTAAGTCTGATGTTACATAATGCAATTTATATCATCTGCCCTTTGTTTAAATCTACTACTGTCTTTTTTCTTTTTTTTTTTTTATACTGTTTATTTTTTATTTTTTTTGAGATGGAGTCTTGCTTTGTCGCCCAGGCTGGAGAGCAGGGGCGCGACCTCGGCTCACAGCAAGCTCCGCCTCCCATGTTCATGCCATTCTCCTGCCTCAGTTTCTGGACAGTCCCAGCCTGTAGCTGGGACTACAGGCGCCCGCCGCCACACCCGGCTAATTTTTTGTATTTTTTAGTAGAGACGGGGTTTCACCGTGTTAGCCAGGATGGTCTCGATCTCCTGACCTTGTGATCCGCCCGCCTCGGCCTCCCAGAGTGCTGGGATTACAGGCGCCAGCCACTGCGCCCGGCCTTTTTTTTTTTTTTTGAGATGGAGTTTCACTCTTGTCGCGCAGGCCTGAGGGCAATGGCACGTTCTCGGCTCACTGCAACTTCTGCCTCTCGGGTTCAAGCAATTCTCCTGCCTCAGCCTGTAGCTGGGATTACAGGTGCCCGCCACCAGGCCCGGCTAATTTTTTGTATTTTTAGTAGAGATGGAGTTTCATCAAGTCAGGCTGGTCTCGAACTCCTGAACTCAAGTGATCCACCCGCCTTGGCCTCCCAAATTGCTGGGATTATAGGTGTGAGTCACCGTGCCCAGCCCCCTACAACTATTTTCATTATGACGTAGATACTTATGACAACTAATACTGTCATTGCTATTCTGTTGGTTACAGTAAAATTCACTGGTTGTAACAAATCCTAATTTGTTACCATTTTTATTAATAAGGAATAAATAATTTTATACCTTTTTTTTTTTTAAGTCAAGGAGGGGTGCCCTTCTCTAATTAGCACAGAAGTATCATAGGGGCAAGTGAAGGGTCTGTCAAGTTTGCATAACCTCATGTTGAGGATATTGATTAATAAGATAAAGTCCTATGTAGTCTGTTTAAAAAAAAAAATCACCCATATCATTAACAGTAACAGTAGGGATAGTAACAGTAGAAGCATGGAGAGGACTACTATACTGCTTGGGAAGGAGCATTAAGTGACACCTAAAAATCTTACAGACTCCAAAATTCTATCATTCTACTAATTTAGTGGCCAGTCACAGTATAAAACAAAAAGCACCGAGCCATCTTCTCAACTTAAAAAAATAGCTCTTTCTGTCATCTTGGATCCTATGGAGGCCTGCTGGGAGCAGGACTTCTAAAAGGAAATATGGCTGGAAGGCTATGGTCCAAGACCATTTTAGCTGGCTATGAGCAGTGTCTCCAGAACACACAGCTCTTCTTAAAATTGAAGGTGTCAGCTGGGTGTGGTGGTTCACACCTGCAATCCCAGCACTTTGAGAGGCTGAGGTAGGTGGATCACGAGGTCGGGAGTTCAAGACCAGCCTGGCCAACATAGTGAAACCCCGTCTCTACTAAAAATACAAAAAAATTAGCCGAGCATGGTGGCAGGCAACTGTAATCCTAGCTACTCGGGAGGCTGAGGCAGGAGAATCGCTTAAATCCGGGAGGTGGAGGCTGCAGCCAGCTGAGATCGCATCATTGCATACCAGCCTGGACAACAGTGCGAGACTCTATCTCAAAAAAAAAAAAAAAAAAAAAAATGAAGGTATTTATGCTCAAGATGAAATAGAATTCTATTTGGGCAAGAGATGGGCTTATGTATACAAAGCAAAGAACGAGACAGTGACTCCTGGCAGCAAACCAAACAAAACCAGAATAATCTGGGGAAAGGTAACTTGGGCCCCACGGGAACAGTAGCATGGTTCATGCCAAATTCCTAAATGATCTTCCTGCTAAAGGTATTGGACACAGAATCTGAGTGATGCTATACCCCTCAAGGATTTAAACTAATGAAAAGTCAATAAATAAAAGTGGATTTGTTTAAAAATAAAAATTAAAAAACGGTTGGGTACAGAGGCTCATGCCTGTAATCCCAGCACTTTGGGAAGCCGAGGTGGGTGGATCACTTGAGGTCAGGAGTTCGAGACCTGCCTGGCCAACATGGCAAAACCCGATCTCTCCGGAAAAAAACAAAAGTTAGCCAGGCATGGTGGCATGCGTCTGTAATCCCAGCTACTCAGGAGGCTGAGGCAAGTGAATCGCTTGAATCTGGGAGGTGAAGGTTGCAGTAAGCCAAGATCGTGCCACTGCACTGCAGCCTGGGCGAAACTCCATCACAAAAAAAAAAAAAAAAAAAGGAAAAGAAAACTCTTCTGGGTCACAATGCTAAGCTCTTTATGATTCCTGTCCTTGTGTCTGTCTTTTTCTCTCTTTACTTCAGTCACAATTTGTGTCACCTTTTGCCACTCTAAATACAAATGTTACAAATAGGTAACTTTTCCCTATCTCTCCCTTCAATTAATACTATCTACTCCCCCTGCTCAATTTTAAAGATAAAAATTAATTTATGCTTAGTCCTAAATATGCTAATTAGAAGGTTTTCAACTCTGATTAATTCATATTATTTCTTATTTATTTACTAAATTTTTGGTAAATATGGGGTCTCACTATGTTGTCCAGGCTGGTCTTGAACTCCTGGCCTCAAGTGATCCTCCCATCTTGGCCTCCCAAAGCTCTGGGACTACAGACACAAGGCACCACATCTGGACACATTATTTCTTACACACATTAAAAAAAAGTGCAACACCCTAAATCTGAAAAGCCTTCCGCAGAATTTTAAACTTTCAAGATGCAATAAGCCTTACCTTCTCAGAATTCAGGAGGAGATGTCCATTTGCTCTCACAGCTGTAGGCCATTTGTCACTTCACAGATAAATGTTTAAAGACAGAAAATAAGAAACAAAGATGATAGTTCTGGCTTAAAATTTTGAAGTAAAAGCTAATAGACTCATAAAGGTTTGCTAAGATAAAAGTGCAAGGATATACACTGTAGTCCTTTTTGTAATGGGAAATGAAAACAAAGCAAAGGACTGGCTACCTAAACTAGGATACAGGTATACAATGATGTAACTACTTAGGTGGGGCTACAAGTATGGATATAAAAAGATCTTAAAAATATATGTGAAGGCCGGGCACGGTGGCTCACGCCTGTAATCCCAGCACTTTGGGAGGCCAAGGCGGGAGGATCACAAGGCCAGGAGTTCAAGACGAGCCTAGCCAGGATGGTGAAGCCCCATCTCTACTAAAAATACAAAAATTAGCCGGGTGTGGTGGCGGGCGCCTGTGATCCCAGCTGCTGAGGAGGCTGAGGTGGACAGTTGCTTGAACCTCGGAGGCAGAGGTTGCGGTGAGCCAAGATCGCACCACTGCACTCCAGCCTGGGTGACAAAGCAAGACTCCATCTCAAAAAAACATATATATATATGTGTGTGTGTGTGTGCGCGCGCATGTGTGTGTGAAAACATAAGACAGAGCAGTGTAAACAATGTGGTACCTTTGTATATATTAACAAATAAATAGAGATATCAGATGCTGATATATAAAATCACAAGAAACCAATAGTATCATGATGAGTTTTGGGAAATACAGTAGTGTGCAGGCAAGGGTGAAAGTTCACTTTTAACTTTTTGCCTTTATGTACTCTTTAAATTTTCAAACTATGTACATGTCATTCATTCATTCTAGCAATGAGATCATATGGGGGGTTGAGAGCAAGAGTTCTGTAGCCAATCTCTCTGGGTTTGCATACTTGTACTAACATTCATTAGCTGGGTAGCTTTGGGTTATGATTTGTTCCTCTTTATTCCTCAGTATAGTTCCCTGCCTATAGACATGGACATTAAAGACCTTCCTCAAAAAGCTGTCATAAAAAGAGTTATTAAAAGTGATTTAAAAAGTACCTGGCATAAGTTCTTGATGTCATTACTTATCTGTAATTTTTAAAAACCTAACAAATGTGAAAAAAATTGGTGCAAAGGAATGAAGACTCAACTTATTGGTAAAGAATACTTCTGAGATATCCAATTTGCCTAAAAATGCATTGTAAACAATAGAGAAAAATAGTAGGGCCAGGCACGGTGGCTCACACCTGTAATCCAAGTACTTTGGGAGGCTGAGACAGGAGGACCACTTGAGTCCAGGAGTTTGAGACCAGCCTGGGCAACAAAGTGAGACCTCGTCTCTATAAAAAAATAAACAAAATTATCCAGGCAAGGTGACATGTGGCTAGTCCCAGCTATTCGGAAGGCTGAAGTGTGAGGATCACTTGAGTCCGCGAGGTCGAGGCTGCAGTGAGCCAAGATCGTGCCACTGCACTTCAGCCCGAATAACAGAGTGAGAATCTGTCGAAAAATAAATAAATAAATAAATAAGGTAAGTAATAACACTGGATGACAAGTAGTGTATGAACGACATTAAATTTATTTTATTCCTCTGGGCTGGGCACAGTGGCTCATGCCTGTAATCTCAGCACTTTGGGAGGCCAAGGTGGGTGGATCGCCTGAGGTCAGGAGTTCAAGACCAGCCTGGCTAACATGGTGAAACCCCATCTCTACTAAAAATACTACATTAGCCAGGCATAGTGGTGCATGCCTGTAATCCCAGCTACTTGGGAGGCTGAGGCAGGAGAATTGCTTGAAACCGGGAGGCGGAGGTTGCAGTGAGCTGAGATCACACCATTGCACTCCAGCCTGGGCAACAAGAGCAAAACTCTGTCTCAAAAAAATAAAAAATAAAAAATACTCGGGAGGCTGAGACAGGAGAATTGCTCGAACCCGGGAGGCAGAGGATGCAGCAAGCCGAGATCATGCCACTGCACTCCAGTCTGGACTCTGTCTCAAAAAAAAAATTATTTTATTCCTTTACTTCAAAATCTTCATTTTATTCTTGAGGAAAAAAACGTAATTTTATTCTAAATACAAGAAGGCATAAGAAATTGTTTTGGTTTTATGAAATAAAATTTGAACAGACTAAGAGGTTTGTTTCCTCAGCTACTTGAGGGACTAGAGGGAAAAGTAGACACGTCTGGGTAAAGAGGGAAAAGGACAGAAGGATTCCTCTGAAGAAACAGACTCTAGTCAGGATGTTACTAAAACTAATGCTGGAACCTTGGGGCTCTCCGCTCTAAAGAGAAAGTTCTTTCCAATTCTAATGTTCTAGAATAATTCCTGCATTTAACAGGTCAAATGAATTACTAGCAGACCAGCAATGCACCTGAAATATGACATGCTTTGGTGCTTGGGGTAGGTATGTGGATTTCTGGATGCAACAGATAGGAGGTGGCCTTTCTGTTTTAGTACATATTTAAGAAAAAGAACATAACTGGCAAATCTATACTATCCCCTCCGCGATAATTTCTTAGATATTTGAAGCCACAAAACACCACTATTGACAATCAATAAATCTAGTCCACACCTATTTTATCATTCACCTTTGTTCCGGCCACATAGCCACATGATTATAAAGGTAATATGAAAGATGATTTGGAACAAGATCCTTGCCAGAGACGCGAAGATCAACAGGATACCAGAACTCAAACTCCTGCTTTAACTGATCTAATTTTTCCTTTGGGATCTGAGTCTTAGGAAATGGAGCCTCCTTGAAGAAAACATAATCCCAAACTTCCTTGGTCATCTGTTGTGGTCTGTATTAAAAATAAAACAAACTATTATATATACATATATGTAATTTCTTTGGAAGAATCAATACCTGAATCTCTTCAGGTATTGATGGATTAGGAATCTCTTTCTTAACGTAGTTACAGGAACAAACAAGGACAATAGCTTCCACAAGAATGAAGAATAGATGATGATAGTAAGGGGCTATCTATTAATTTTTCCCAGTTCAACAGTAAAAAAGCAAAAACATCATGACAAAATTTGGCTACATAAATCTTATTAAAACATTTCAATATGTAAATCAAATATCACAACTCTTACTGACAAATTATGTTCCTTTCCCTTATCTGTTTACCAACCTAATGCCCAGCGGAGACTCTGCCTGTCCATGCAAGTTACCCCCCTGCAATAGGTGTGCGACTGTGTAAAATGCCATGTAAATAGTGGAGTCAGAAAGTGATTCAATCAGCCACTGCTCATCCCAAGGCAGGTGAGTGCCTGAAAAATAAAAAGTAACACATGAGGAACCTGAGAGACATTTCATCTATAGAATCCACATTTTTAAGAAGAGGGCTATAGCATTTACAAAGCTACTTATTTAGGAAGTTCTTAAATTATTCTTGAATAATTAATAAAAATAAAATGGTAGATAAAAGACAAAATGGGCCAGGCACGGTGGCGCAAGCCTGTAAACCCAGCACTCTGGGGGGCCGAGGTGGGTGGGTCACCTAAGGTCAGCAGTTCAAGACCAAACCGGCCAACATGGTAAAACCCTGTCTCTACTAAAAGTACAAAAAAAATTAGCCAGGCATGGTGGTGGTTGCCTGTAATCCCAGCTACTTGGGAGGCTGAGGCAGGAGAATCACTTGAACCCAGGAGGCAGAGGTTGCAGTGAGCAGAGATCGTGCCACTGCACTCTAGCCTAGGCAACAGAGCAAGACTCTGTCTCAAAAAAAGGAAAAGAAAAAAAAAGACAAATGGTTGAAGCTTGGAGTCTCTCTATAAAAAAGACACACCATAAAATCTATACGGATTAGAGAAGGCATATTTCTACCACATAGTAGATGATAGTGGACTATATCCTAGTTTTCCTGACCATCCAAAGAAAACTTCTTGCTTTCAATTCAGAAAACACTAGAATTGAGGGGGGGGAAGGTAAAAACGTGTATTTCCTTGTAACTGGCAAAATTACCCAAACAGAAAAATTTCAAGTTTGTTTACCTAGACCATAAGTTCTTGAGCAAGCATGTTCTTGTAGCCAATCTAAGGTGGCTTCAAAATTCCTCCTGGTCTCCTCACAGAATCTAGAAAACAGCAAAAGACAAAGTGTATCTTTAGTGGTTCACTTTTTTGTTGCATTTCAACTTTATTTTTTCCACATTTTTTATCTCCTTTTTCCTCCCTCATCACTTTCTCCCATCTTACGTTTCCAGGTTCTTCAAGCACTGAGATGTCTGTTTCTTCCAATTCTCTTCTCCATAATCTAAGTACCTATGAGTGAACAAATTGATTTTTTTTTTTTTTAAGTCAAAGATGAGCACACTGACTAGGGGAATTTTCTTGCTATAAAAGAGACTAACCACTGGTCACACAGAGCCACGACACATTCATCTGACGACCTGGACATCACTTGTTTCTCTGGTTCCATGTAAATAAGTGCATCTCCCTAAAGGAAGGTAAATAAACAAATATTAGATACTATGTCAAATCAATCTTCATTCCTCAAGGATAAAAATTACTTTAAAAAAATGCTATACCACCAATAACTGAAAGCCCACATTTTCATTATGTCTTCCCCACCTTCCCAGGGTCAGTTATCTTCTACCTTTCCTTCTATGTAACACTTGCTTTTAAAAAGGCATGAATCTTCATCAAGCGGATCACTTTCTCTACCTACTGATTATTTCATTTCAGTGAAAGACTAAAAAGTGAACAAAAAGGAAAAAAACACAGAAGATGGTTAGCAGTTTCGAATCCTATGGTTTGAAGGTTAGGCTTCCTATGACAGTTTTCTGGGGTTTTGTGTCTTTTGGTTTTGTTTTGTTTTTGTTTTGACAGATAGGGTCTTGCTCTGTTACCCAGGCTGGAGTGAAGTGGCGCTATCACAGCTCACCACAACCTCGACCTCCTGGCTCATGTGACCCTTCTACTTCACACTGCAGCCTCCTGAGTAGCTGGAACTACAGGCACATGTCACTCCACCTAGTTAATTTTTAAAATTTTTTATAGAAACGGGGTCTCACTACATTGCCTAGGCTGGTCTCGAATCCCTGGGCTCAAGTATTCCATCTCAGCCTCCCAGAGTGTTTGGATTACAGCTGTGAGCCACTGTGCACAGCCCTATGGCAGCTTTTCATCCTTCTTATAAACTGCTTTTAAAAAAAAAGATATACAAACACTAAACATAGAAAATCTTGTTACTAAAGATTTATAGTGCCATGAAAAATTTCCACTAGAAAACTGACCATGCTTTTGATTTTTTACCAAATATAAATCTTTCTTAATGCTATCATGATCCTAAATACTTTTAAGCATGAAAATTGATGATGCTTTTGATTTCTTACCAAATATAAATCTCTCTTAATGCTATGATGATCCTAAACATTTTAGGCTAGGATAATTTTTTAAAATAAAATTCAGCATTATTATTCAAAAAATGATTCACTGTTCTGTTTTTAATGCAATTCTTCATGCTGAAATTAAATAGCTGGGATTTTGGTTTAAAGATGGTAGATCAAAAACAGACATTTAACTCCTGTTCAAAATTCCAATAAAAAGACAAGAGGGTTTTACAAATGGCATGAACCTACAAAGTCAAAATGAATGAGAGAAGAAAAAATATTAACTGAATTCTGAAAACAAAAAAGCAACATGAATGACAAATATTTTAGCAAAAATTAAAAAGCTATCTAAACCCTAAGACAACAATAGAAAAAGCTGAAAAGCAATCCACTCTGTACTCCAGTACCTCTAAGAGTCTCAGAAATTGGTGGCATTAAATAGCTCTAGAAATAGAGATAAGGTCCAGGTGCAGTGGCTCACACCTGTAATTCCAACACTTTGGAAGGCCAAGAGTTCAAGACCAGCCTGTCCAACGTGGAGAAACCCTGTCTCTACTAAAACTACAAAATTAGCTGGGCATGGTGGTGCACACCTGTTAACGCCCAGCTACTTGGGAGGCTGAGGCAGGAGAATCATTTGAACCTGGGAGGCAGAGGTTGCAGTGAGCCAACCAAGACTGTGCCATGGCACTCCAGCAGCCTGGGCAACAAGAGCAAAACTCTGAAAAAAAAAAAAAAAGAAAGAAAAGAGAGATAAGGTGAGATAAGTGAGACCGAAAAGAGGAGCACCAACTAAAGTCATTTAAAGAAATGGGTATCTGGGAAGTGGTAAAAAAAAAATAAGATTAAAATAAATAAAATAAAATAAAAAATAAAATAAAATAAAATAAATAAAATAAAATAGAGGTTAAAACCCCATATACTGCCCCTACCTATACCAGAACCAAATAAAAAAAGGCTAATTCTCTGGAAAAGGTAAAAGAAAGTCTCTAAACTAGAGACAAAGTTCCAAGTATCATAGTAAAAGTAGGGGAGTTAAGTGAAAGTCAGCACACGAGATGTTGGTACACATTCCTAGCTATCTTCTCCCATCCAACTCCCAAAATGCTCAGTTGCTTAGACTTCTTGTTTGTTTGTTTTCAGACAGCGCTCTGTCACCCAGACTGGAGTGGAGTGGCGCCATCTCGGCTCACTGCAACCTCCGCCTCCCAGGTTCAAGCGATTCTCATGCCTCAACCTCCCGAATAGCTGGAATTAGAGGCAGACACTACCACGCCTGGCTAATTTTTGTATTTTTAGTAGAGACAGGGTTTCACCATGTTGGCCAGGCTGGTCTCAAACCTGACATCAAGTGATCCATCCGCCTCAGCCTCCCAAAGTGCTGGGATTACAGGCGTGAGCCACTGTGCCTGGCCACTTAGACGTTTTGAGCTAGAGATTGGCAGAATCTTCTGTGGGGAAATCTAACAAACCCAAAAGCAAATACTAAAAAAAACTTAACATCCAGGAGTCCCCAAGGTCCAAATGGCCCTTTCTAGATCTCCCCCAGTGAAGCCTAGTGACAAGTCCTACCCATATGCAAAAACATTTCTTTTTACACCCAAATATATTATATATCAGCAGTCTTCCTCAGAGATGTCTTGTCTATGAAACAAGAACATCATCCTACAACAAATCAGCCAGGCATGGAGGCACATGCCTGTAGTCCCAGCTACTCAAGAAGCTGAGGTGGGAAGATCACTTGAGCCCAAAGCCAGAACAGCCTGGGCAATATGGCAAGACCCCTGTCTCTTAAAAAAAAAAAAAAAAAAAAAAAATCAGAAAACAAGAATCAATTATTGAACTGGCCCAAAATTAGTAATTATTGAGTCTGGGTGATACATATTCAATTTTCTATACAACGATTCTTTAAAAAAAGTTTTTATAAATTTGTATTCATACACACACACACAAATAGTACATAAAAGCACATAGTAAACAAACGCTCAGGGAGAAAACGATGAGGGACTATCCCACAAAGAGGACCAACAGGACTGCCAGGATCTAAGAGGTTCAATATCTGAATGACAGAAATTCAAAAAGTGAAAATAGAGAATAAGAAAAAATAATCAAGAAAAAAGTCAAGAAGTGTTCCCTAAATTGAAGTACACAAGTTTCCAGATTGAAGGAGCCCACCAAGCACCCAGTAGGATGAACGAAAATTGACCTACACCAAGGCAAATCATGAAATTTCAGAACACTGTGAGAAAAAAGATTATACAAGCCTCCAAAGTCAGAGGAAACAAGTTACTTACAAAAACATCAGTCACTACCACAGAGTTTTCAACTTCTAAATAGCATCAATGAACCAAAAGACGATGAGGTAATATCCTCAAGTTTTTAAGGGAAAAGTATTTCTAATCCAGAATCTATACCCAGGCAATCCAATATAAAGATAGAAGACATATTTCAGACTTGAAAAGTCATAGCAATTTACCTTCCAGGTACCCTTTATCAGAAAAGCTATCAGAGGCAGAGCTTCGCCAAAGTGAGAAAGAATATAAGAAGGACATAGACATGGGATTAAGGAAACAGGAGATCCAGCTCAAGAGGAGCTCTGGAAGAGCTTAATCTGAGTGGAACTGAAAGCACACTGATGTGTTTGACCTGAGTAAGGAAAGAAACAGACAGTTGGGAAAGAGTTGAGAAATGGAGTACTGATAAGCATATTTTAAATTAAGAATTTTTAAAAAACATAATTATTAATCCCGGGGAAAACCAAAAGCTGAGGATGAAAAATTATTGTACACTACATGATGGATGAGCCATGTCTCAAAAATGTAAATAATAACTATTGATCTAACATTTTTTATAACTACAGTGTATGGAGAAGACAAGGTATGGAGTAGTATATACCAATAAATGTGGGACGTTAGAGAAAACAAAAAGTAGGGGCAAGAGTATAACCTTGATCTTCCTCCTACTTCTTCCAAGAGTAGGAGGTTAGTGGCTGATACCTAACCATGAAAAAAAAAAAAATCACATTAGAAGCATTTAGATCAGATATCTGTAAGAGATGGAGATCAGCCAGGCACAGTGGCTCACGCCTGTAATCCCAGCACTTTAGGAGGCCAAGGCGGGCAGATCACCTGAGGTCGGGAGTTCGAGACCAGTTTGACCAACATAGAGAAACCCCATCTCTACTAAAAATACAAAATTATCCAGCATGGTGGTTCACGCCTGTAATTCCAGCTACTCAGGAGGCTGAGGCAGGAGAATCACCTGAACCCAGGAGGCAGAGATTACAGTTAGCTGAGACAGCGCCATTACATTCCAGTCTGTGCAATAAGAGCGAAACTGCATCTCAAAAAAAGAGATGGAGATCAATACTAAAACGATTAAATGTTACCTCCCCCAAGGAAAAGAAATTTAAATTATGGAAAAGTGATGAGGAAATTGCTGCTTTTTTATTTCAATAAGCCTAAAAGACCATTGTCTCTCTATATTATGGGTATATAAAGTTGTCAAAAATAAAAATGTAAAGGGTTAACTCAGCTTAATAGAAGAGAGTTATAACAAAAATGGAGGGGTTAGAGGAGGATGATGGTAAAAAACACCAGAGAAAGAAAGGGTTGTAACTACCAGTATCTAAAATGGCCACTGCCAGAAATATCATCAAAGTTCTCTGTATATGCTATGCACACATCAACTTTAGAACACTACCTTTATCAACATTATAGATGGGATGTTCAAGTTAAATGAATTGCTAAAGAGGTCTATTTTTGCCTTAAAACTATATTATATCTGTATTACAGTTCCAGGTTCTACTGTAGAACTCACTGCTAATAACACTGTCAAGTCTATTAACTAATAGCTCTCCTAAAACAGCCTTCAGAGCATAGCCTATCACATACAGTGTCAATCATCTTTTTCTGAATAGTCTTCTTTACATCTTGAACTTTCTGTCCTTTAAATTCATCCACCAACATGATCTAAAAGGATGAGAAGGGAGAAAAACACATATAAAACAGTTAGAATCCGCCTTGAGTTTCTTCCCTAATTTTCCCTAACTAAATTTGCTTCTGCCCACCGAAATATTTTTAGTATGAAATTTATCACATTTATAATAAGCTTTCATTTTGGTATAGCATGGATAACTAATATTTATAACACACTTATCATTCTGTCAGTGATACCCACCTCACTAGGTATTACTGAGATACCTAGTGTGAGCATGATTAGGAAGGAATACTCACTTTCACTTCTTCTTAAGTTTCCACATGGACGGAATTCAACTACACTCACTCACCTCATTCCTGGTGGTTTCTGAAGGAACTAAGCATATTCGGCTTCATCTCATTAGGCTCCTCTTTCTAAACCCACCTGCTTCAAGTGAGTATTCTTTGCCTGGCCATCTGATAAAGCTTGCTCCTAGAAGGAGGCCTACTCTTTCACCTCTATCTTTTTCTCAGTAGGCCAATTACATTCTAGGGCAAAGTATTAGCTTATCCATTGTTGCCATCGATTAAGCCTCAATCCCCTTCCAGCTTTCTTTGGTAATAAAGCAGATATTTTCACCTACATGACTCTTATTTTCATCTACATGACTCTTACATTTCTCTCAAATTGTTTCTATCTTAGGTAGAAAAGACATGCATTCTCTTTTGACATTCTAAACCTCTAACATACCAAAATACTTCAATATCTATTTAATCCAACATTATAAAGTTATATTTAATGAGTGTAGTGATTAAGAACAAAAATCTGAATTAGTTGGGTGTGATGGCAGGCGCCTGTAATCCCAGCTACTCGGGAGGCTAAGGCAGGAGAATTGCTTGAGCCCAGGAGGCAGAGGTCGCAGTGAGATGAGATTAAGCCACTCCACTCCAGCCTGGGCGACAGAGTAAGACTCCGTCTCAAAAAAAAAAAAAAGAACACAAATCTGGCCAGGTGCAATGGCTCAAGCCTATACTCCCAGAACTTTGGAAGGCCAAGGTGGGCAGATCACTTGGGGTCAGGAGTTCGAGATCAGCCTCACCAATATGGTTAAACTCCCGCCTCTACTAAAAATACAAAAATTAGCCGGTCATGGTGGCACGTGCCTGTAGTCCCAGCTACTTGGGAGTCTGAGGCAGGAGAATCTCTTGAACCTGGAAGTTGGAGGCTGCAGTAAGCTGAGATCGTGCCACTGCACTCCAGCCTGGGTGACACAGCAAGACTCCGTCTCACACACCACAAACACACACACACACACACGCAAATCCCAGAGCCAGGCTACCTAGTTTGAATCCCAGTTCCTACTGGCTATCTGGCTAATCTCAAGTAAATCAGTTAATCTCTTTGTGCCTCCATTTCCTCATCTGTAAATTGGGGATAAGAGTGCCTACTTCAGAATGGGGTTATTTTCAGAATTAAGTAAATTAATATATAAGTGCTGCATAAGTGTTGGCTTTTATCATCATTCAAAATATGTGTCACTTCAAAACAAGATACATAATTCTTGGTTATCCAGAAAAATGTAGGAAAGCTAAAACTAAAAACCATTCTCGTTGATGTCCTTAAAAATATTTGAATCTGAAGCACCTAACAACTTGTTTGAATTTTTATGTTCTCTAGCCTAGCCTTCTTTCCATGGAAATGTAAACCACATTAACGTATGCACAATTAGGAGAAAAGAATGGTTCAGAACATGTTTGTTGGACTCACCTGGCATTTAGTAGACATTAATAAATAAACTAATGGATTGGATAAAACTGCTTATCTAAAATATGAACTCCCTAACTAAAAGAGCAAAAAAGGGACCAGGAATTCTCCATTCAATAAACCTGTGAAGTTTACTGCATAATATGAACTAATTTGAAATATCTTGTCAAGAAATTCACTCCACAGAGATTCCTAGAGGGCACAAAAAAGAATTTCTGAAAATGCTTTTAGGCAAAGGACATGACAAAAACAAAAGACAGAAATTTCGAAATAGAATACATTCTCATATTAAGCTCTCAAATCAATGTATAGTTGAAACTATGTTAAATTTTTCTACATTTTTTCTAATTAAGAAAATCACAGAGCATGGAGTAAATCAAATAAAAACTAAAAAAAATTATTACTTACACCCTCATAAAATCCTTTTAGATATAACTTCTCCTTCGCTTCTGCAAGTTTTTCTCGGTCATTCTGGCTCTGAATTTTCAACTCATCACAAATGGTTACTGCGGAAAGATTTCCAAAACCTGGGATTTCAATGACTGGCACCTGCAGCAAACAGCAATCAGAAACGTGTTTACACTGACTGAACACATAGGTCTATAGGGCACAAGTCCTTTTGCCTCTAATGTCCAATTAAGTCATTTCAGATTGTATATATCATTATGACACTGCCACACATTAGTAATCACAGAGTGACTAACTTCCAGATGTAAATTTGTCCTCCTACTCTCCACAGGAACCACCCATACTCTGTGTATCAACAACCCCAATGCCCTTCCCCCAACACACATACCTTTCCCAGCATTCTATCCTCCACTGGCATATAATTATCTAAGTAATTCATGCTGAAACTAGCAAAATGATGTAAACCAGGGGTCCCCAACCCCAAGGATGTGGACCGGTACCAGTCCGTGGCATTAGGAACCAGGCTGCACAGCAGGAGGTGAGCAACAGGCGAGCATCACCCCCTGAACTTCACCTCCTGTCAGATCATAGGTGGCATTAGATTCTCATAGAAGCATGAACCCTATTGTGAACTGTGCATGGAGGGATCTAGGTTGCATGTTCCTTATGAGAATCTAATGCCTGATGATCTAAGGTGGTACAGTTTCATCCCAAAACCATTCCCCCACCACACCCTGACAGTTCATGGAAAAACTGTCTTCCACGAAACAAGTCCCTGGCGCCAAAAAGGTTGGGGACTGCTGATATAAACAATTAGTTTCATGGATGGTTATGCTTTCGGTTTACATTAATTCCTCTGGATCTTTCATGAAATGAAAATCATTTGCTAGTAATTTAAAAGTTTTTCTTCTATAGACACTAACATGAAAATACAAGAAACATAAAACAGAGTCGTACAGGATTTTGTTAAAGTTATTATGGTTACAAATAAACATTCATGAAAAGAGCAAAATTTTGTCTTTAGAAGCCAGGAAATTGATCATACTAGCAAAGCAAGCTACTATAAAACTGGAGATGCTAAAAAGCTATTTGTTCCCAAACTGCAGGGGCCAGGTAGTAAGAAAATGCTTGTTAGTTTTCCTTTTGCTCTTATCTACCATAGTAGGTATCAAATTAAAGTGAGTAAATCCTTAAGCAAACTCTCTCTCTTATTTTCATACTCCACCAATTAATTTTGTTACAAGGAAAATATGTCAGCTCTTCTGTTTTTCTGATAAAGAGATGGATGTGAATATTCTGAATTATCTATGTACTCACCGGCTCAAATGGCAAGACCATGTCATCTCTAATTCCATACTTTGCTCGTAAGGCCTACAGAAAAATTTGCAAGTTAACACTAATGATCAACACTTCACTGGTAGAATCACTGAGAGAAGCAACCTCCAAACTTTCTTAAAACTATTATTTGTTCTCCTCTTCATAGAGGGCAAATTTCTACCTTTACCAAATATCTCAAAAGGGATCCATAACCTTCAAAAATTTAATAGCTAAAGCTATAGTGAACAGCCTAAATGAAACTGCACAGCCAAAAGCAAAAACGTACATAGATATACACCTATCACTTACATTGAGGTTCATATGCCAGATTTCAATAAAAATGTGAATATCAGCCTGTAATCCCAGCACTTTGGGAGGCCGAGGCGGGCGGATCACAAGGTCAGGAGATCGAGACCATGGTAAAACCCCGTCTCTACTAAAAATAGAAAAAATTAGCCGGGCGCAGTGGCGGGCGCCTGTAGTCCCAGCTACTCGGGAGGCTGAGGCAGGAGAATGGCGTGAACCCGAGAGGCGGAGCTTGCAGTGAGCTGAGATTGCGCCACTGCACTCCAGCCTGGGCGACAGAGCGGGACTCCGTCTCAAAAAAAAAAA
Source organism: Chlorocebus sabaeus (assembly GCF_047675955.1). Lineage (NCBI taxonomy): Eukaryota > Metazoa > Chordata > Mammalia > Primates > Cercopithecidae > Chlorocebus > Chlorocebus sabaeus. Next base: position 36,013,225 of record NC_132926.1, on the reverse strand, counting down.
AAAAAAAAATGTGAATATCAGAAAATTTTTTCAAAATTCTGTGAAACATATTTAAAAATCAAACCACAGAAAATATAAACATCAAGAAACAAGTTAGAGGTAGCAGTTTAAAGATAAATGCATAGCTTTTTAGCCTTGTCCCACAGTGTAGTTCAGCAGTACCTAAGCAATAAGATGGTGAGGACAAAATACAAACATGAAACTCAGATACTTACTTGCTTTTTCTTCAAGTCTCTGAGGGCAGCAATATCATCAGGGGAGTCGGAAGGAACACTTGTAACCACACCAGTGCCTATAAAACAAAGTGTAGAATTAATAACTAGAACCAAAACGTGATTACCAAAATATTTCTAGAAATAAATAAACTCTTTACCTTTATCCTCCTTAATAGTCAGCATTGGGAGAACATAGATCACCTTGTATGATGTTAGAGGTGCAGAAAGTGATGCACCAAGAATTTCCTGCATAAGAAAAAAATCAATATAAAAGGTGAATTCATTGTGACCATTAGAATTAAAACAATGTTAATATTTTAAGCCCTGAGAAGCTAGTAATCAAAAATATATGGAAATAAATTCAAGAGCTACATTGTACAATATGGTGACTAGGCAACAACAATGTATTTTATACTTGAAAATTGCTGTGCAGATTTTTTTAAGAGACAGGGCCTTGCTATGTTGCCGAGGCTAGACTGTAGTGGCTATTCACAAGTGCTATCATAGCATTCTACAGGCTCAAACTCCTGGGTTCAGGCAAGCCTCCTGAGGTCTCAGCCTACCAAGTAGCTGGCACTACAGGTGCACACCACGGCACCTGATTTAAATTTTAATTCTTCTCACCACATAAGTACGTAAGATATGAATTTGTTATTTACTTCAATTTAGCCATTTCACAACGTATATATATTTCAAAACATGTTGTGTACCATAAATACAATTTCTGTCAATTAAAAAATGAATATAGGCTGGACGCGGTGGCTAACGCCTGTAATCCCAACACCTTGGGAGGCTGAGGCAGGCGGATTGCCTGAGCTCAGGAGTTCATGACCAGCATGGGCAACGTGGTGAAACCCCCGTCTCTACTAAAATACAAAAAATTAGCCAGGCGTGGCAGCACGCACCTGTAGTCCCACCTATTTGGAAGGCTGAGGCGGGAGAATTGCTTGAACCAGGGAGGCGGAGGTTGTAGTGAGCCAAGATCACGCCACTGCACTCCAGCCTGGGTGACAGAGGGAGACCCCGTCTCAAAAAAATAAGGAAAAGGATATAAATAAAATACACATGAAGTAAAACAAAACACATTCTTTTATGCCTACTAGAAGAAAAATAATTATTTTTATTTTTATTTTATTTTTTGAGATGGAGTTCTGCTCTTGTTACTCAAGCTGGAGTGCAATGGTGCGATCTCAGCTCACTGCAACCTTCACCTCCCAGGTTCCAGAGATTTTCCTGCCTCAGACTCCCAAATAGCTGGGATTACAGGCATGCACCACCACGCCTGGCTAATTTTTGTATTTTTAGTAGAGACGAGGTTTCACCATGTTGGCCAGGCTGGTCTTGAACTCCTAACCCCAGGTGATCCACCCACCTCAGCCTGCCAAAGAGCTGGCATTACAGGCATGAGTCACCACATCCGTCCAGGAAAAATAATTTTTGATAATTATAATAACTAAATCTGTCAATGTTATGATGACATGAGTACACTAATACATTGTTTGTGACATTGTATTCCTTGAAGAAAATATAGGAATCCACAGCAAAAGCCACAGAATGTTCCTGTAACTCAGACTCAACAACAACAAATTATTTTTTCTTAAACAAGTCTGCCCAATGCTGAGTTAATGCTGAGTTAATTATACTAGGAAAGCCTGGAAACAACTAAAGCTTTCAATGATAGAAAAAATGATTTAACAAAATATGTTACAGGAACAAGAATGAGTACTATGTATCTATTTAAAATAGTAATTATGAAAACAAAGTAAAAGGATAGTTCTAATTTCACTTCAAAAAATCCTAAAGATTAAGCAATTTTAGACCCAGATTCTCAGATGGCAACAAAGAATTTGCAGCTGCTTGCTCTAGCTAAGGAACACACTTTTCCTTTCCACATAATTCCCACCCATTCCATTTTATTCATATATATACACATAACCTGCCTTTATAGAATTTGCAGTCATATGGATAACAGCTAAATATTATAACTATTTTAAAGGTTGAAACTATTTTGCAATGTATAACATCCATGTCCCTCACTCCAGAATTTGCTCAAATTAACAGGGAGAAAAGTTTAAGAATAGGAAAATATATGTGTCCCTAATACTGTTCCCAAGAACTTCTCAGACAAAATTCCAATATTAGGAACTAAGGAGATGTGGCAGTGCTGCTTTTAACAGAAAAAGGCAGGAAACAATTCAAATGTCCATTAATAGAGAATGGTTAAGTAAACTGTGGTACAGCCAAACAATGAAATACTATGTAGCTATAAAAAATAAGAATAAAGAAACTGTTTATGTACTGACAAAATGATTGCCAAGATATAAATAAAAAAGCAAGATGTGGTACAATGCATATAAAGCATATTGCCATTTGTGTAAAAACAGAGGGACAAAGAGTATATGCATATTCGCTTGTGTATACATGAAATATTTCCATGATACACAAGACATAGATATTACTAACTACCTCTAGAATGGGAAACTTTTGTATCTTTTTGTGTTTTTTGAATTTTGGGAATTGTAAATATATTGCAATCAAATAAAAAGAAAGTATAAAACAAGAAATAATTCAATTTAAAAGAACTGAGATGGTACTCTACTCACATTTTTCTTTTTAAAAAATTATTTAAGATACCAAAGATCAGCATTCACTAAATGGAATTAAACACACTCAGAAATACTGATAATAAAGTAGATGCGGCCGGGTGCAGTGGCTCACGCCTGTAATCTCTGCACTTTGGGAGGCCGAGGCAGGTGGATCACCTGAGATCAGGAGTTCGAGCCCAGCCTGGCCAACATGATGAAACCCTGTCTCTACTAAAAACACAAAAAATTAGCTGGGCATGGTGGCACACACCTGTAATCCCAGCTACTCAAGAGGCTGAGGCAGGAGAATCGTTTGAACCCAGCAGGCGGAGGTTGCAGTGAGCTGAGATTGTGCCACTGAACACCAGCCTGGGCAATAAAAGCAAAACTGTCTACAAAAACAAATAAAAATAAAGTAGATGAGTTGTGTAACCACCAGATTTAACTAATATCAACCAAGACTTTCTTCACACACAAAAAAAACAAAAGCAGCTACAATTCCAAATTTAGTATTACCAGGAATTCAGGTAATAGTATTTTTAAAATAATATAATCTCTAATGCAGCTATTAAATCTCTTGGGGAGGACTGCCTATATTTCTCAACCAGATATTTACCGATTTGAAACCCAAAAATCACATATGCTATCTTCATGATACAGTCACACAATGAATATTACACAACAATAAAAAAAGAACTACTCCTACAACATGTATGAATCTCACAAACATAATGTTAAGCAAAAGAAGCCAGACACAAAACAGTCAGACTGTATAATTCCATTATGTAAATTAAAGAACAACAAATAATCTTTGGTGAAGTCAGAGCAGTGGTTACCTTTGGAGGAGAGAAGTGACTACTAATGATATGGACATGAGAGAGCTTTCTGGAGTGCTAAACTGTTCTATATCTTGATTTAAGTGGTGCTTACCTAAGTGTATATACATATGAAAATGCACCAAAATAGGGGGAGAAGCTGGCCGGACAAGTTACGACTGCAGGGATCAGAAGCCGGTTGGCGTGTGAGAGGTTTTCTCACTCTAGAACCTCAGAAATTCTCTCTCAGGGTGATTCTTCAAGCAGTCACTATGTCAACAGACACAGGTGTTTCCCCTCCTTCATATGAGGAAGATCAGGGATCCAAACTTATTCAAAAAGCTAAAGAGGCACCATTCGTACCCATTGGAACGGCAGGTTTTGCAGCAATTGTTGCATATAGATTATACAAACTGAAGAGCAGGGGAAATACTAAAATGTCCCTTCATCTGATCCACATGCTTGTGGCAGCCCAAGGCTTTGTTGTAGGAGCAATGACTATTGGTATGGGCTATTCCATGTATCGGGAATTCTGGGCAAAACCTAAGCCTTAGAAGAAGAGATGCTGTCTTGGTCTTGTTGGAGGAACTTGCTTTAGTTAGATGTCTCATTACTGAAGTTACCTATTGTTGTTGAAAATAAACTAATTTGTATGGATTTAGATGGTAACATGGCATTTTGAATATTGGCTTCCTTTCTTACAGGCTTGATTTGCCTGGTGACCGAATTACTAGTGACTAGTTTACTAACTAGTTCATTCAAGGAAGTCAAGTTAACTTAAACCTGTCACCTAAATGTACTTGATAGTGTTGAAATGTCCACCTTCTTAAATTTTTAAGATGAACTTTGTTCTAAAGAAGATAACAGGCCAGTCCTGAAGGTACTCCCAGTTTGCTGCAGAATCTCGTATTTTGGATGTTGTATAAGAGTCCTATTTGCCCCAGTTAATTCAACTTTTTTCTACCTATTTTATGGACTGTCTGGCTCTGTTAGAACTCTGTCCAAAAAGTGCATGGAATATAATTTGTAAAGCTTCCCACAGCTGACAATATATGTGCATGTGTTTAAACCAAATCCAGAAAGCTTACAATAGAACTGCATAATAGTAGTATTTATTAAAGAATCACAATTGTAAACATGAGAATAACTTAAGGATTCTAGTTTCATTTTTTGTAATTGCAAATTATATTTTTGCTGCTGATATAATAATTTTTAAATGTCATCTTGAAATAGAAATATGTATTTTAAGCACTCATGCAAAGGTAAATGAACACTTTTTAAACATGTGTGTTGCGTATTTTTTCCATAAGAATTGTAAACATTGAACTGAACAAATTACCTGTAATGGATTTGATTAACGACTTATGAGCAAGCTGGTTTGGCCAGACAGTATACCCAAACTTTTATGTATTACAGAAGGCTATTACACTTGTGAAATTCTCTTGTCTAATCTAAATTTACATTCCATGGCAATAACATGGTATATGTATTGTTATTAAAGTAAGTGACCCATGGAAAAAAAAAAAAAAAAAAGAAAATGCACCAAAATACACAAGACGTACACACTTCACTGCATGTACACCTCATTTTTTAAGGTTGTGATGCTCTTTTCTCAATATTCATTGTTGAAATTTTCATTGAAATGTATGCATTAAAATAAAAAATCTGCTATCCAACTTACCTCCCCCATTAATTCCTTAACAACAGGCACCACGCCATTGTCTCTGGTAAAGCCCTGGTATGACATATTCCTGGCTGCTCTTTGGGTACAGATGAATATATCACCATTCACCGTCTCAAATCCAATGTACTTCATATCAGGACGAACCCAACAATTTGTCTGCCCAAACATGGTCTCAGGTCTGAGAGTAGCAGCCACCAAGAAAATATTTTTACCTTTCAGGCCACTAAGAAAAAAAACAAATATTGATGTAAAAACATGTTGTCAGCTCTGTAGCAACTATCTGATGGTTCAGAAATGATGAAGCAATTCCTCTCGCAAACCTACCTTAATTTAGATGGGTATGGCTCAAGCACCTTCAATTTGAGTAAAGTATATTCCTGAGGTCCAACACCCTAAGCAAATAAACGATACAAAAATTTGAAGGAAAAAAAAGACTTGCCTTAAACCTGCTAATCTATGTGAGAGACCTGATTCAAATCCCTAAAATGGGTTCTTGCATTATTAATTTTTTTTTCCAGAGAAGAGACTGCCAGTGGTGTGCTAACCATACCCACACAGAAGTCCAGTATGTTAGGAGAGATTTGGAGTAATTGACCAAAATAGTGTTTGCCAAAATGAAGGTGAGAAGACACAATCAACACTAATTCCATCCCAGGGCATGTCCCACATAGTAGTCATCAAAGAAAGATACTGAACCAGAGGTCAGAGATAATGTGTGTTCTAAACTTAGTGTGCTCCCTTACTAATGGTTGGATCCAAGGTAGTCACAATCAGAGCCTCTAAGCCTTTCTTTCTTCATTGGTAAAATAAGGATGTTGTGTCGCAGATAGGACTGTACTGAGGAACACATAAGAGAACGGATGAAAAATGCTTTGAAAAGTCTACAAAGGATTACTGAAATCTAGGATATTGCTGCCATTGGCTATATTAAAACTTTACTGGGTCTTAAGACTCTCAAATCTTTTAAAATTTTGATCAACTCTCACTTAGATAAGTTACATCAAAATTTAAGGCTGATTTTGAAAATATGTTCAAAGATGGTAATAAAGAATGACACAATCATAGGGAATCATAAGTTCAGATGCTGGCATTGTCATTGATTTTTACTGTGCCATGGATTTAGCCAAATCACTTACTCTTGATTTACTCAAGTATTTCAGAGAATAATGTTAATAATGTGTTCTATAAGAATGTAGAATGAACTTCTAGGCATGGCTAGAAGTACTTTGGAAATAAGTAAGAAGGCACATGATCAAAGCAATTATAAATGGAATCTGTGGACACCAAATCTTAAGTCACATATCTCATTAACTCTCCCCGTGCTTTCTTTTTAGAGCTATTTATTTTCCAGATGGTGCTTCATAACATTAGCACGCATATAAATCACATTGAGAGCTCATAAAAAGATATTCCTGGGCCCCACCCCCAGAACTTTTGATTCAGCAATTTCGGGGTAAGGCTCAACAATGTGCGTTCCTGTAACAAACTGATGCAGCTGTCCTCAGATGACTCTTACGGTAGCTAGGTACTATACACAATACAGGTAGCTGTATTGATATCCCATCTCCTCTTCATACCCACCAGAGTATCAGGACAATATCCCTCAGCACTGCAAAGAAGTTATTTTTAGGTTTCTATTTCTTAAACTCTGTGGTCATATTAAGGATTACTATAATAGCTACTCTGTTTCATAAATAATCACCTCTCCAGTTTGTCTATCATGATCCATGCAAGGCTGTCCATCTTTTGGAGAATAAATGGTATGCCTAAAAAATAAACAAAAAGTAACAAATATTATTATAATATTCACGTTTTATCCTAACATATTTACCTATGTTGCACCTAATTTCTTACATGTCTTATAACTAAAATTTCTGAGTAGATATCTGTATCTATTATGTGTACTCTTATGGTAGTTCCACTGTCAACCTACTTATTTAATGAAAGCTTTCTACCTTCGTCAAAGGTAATACCACTGGAAAATACACACTGATCTTGGCTTTGTGGTACTGAACGAAAGATTATAAAACATAAATTGTCTTAACAAATGAAACTATCAAGGTAGTTGATTATGTAGATTAATCAAGGAAGGTAACTTATTTTCATTTCTTAAGTTATTTTCCTTGATTAATCCACATAATCAACGAAGAATCTTAATTTATAGAACAAAATATAAAATAAAACACAAATAAAATGATTACTTTTCTTCTTGGTAGGGAATACGGAACAGAATCTTTAGTAAGATAATAAAAGCCCACACTCCCATTCTCCCTGGTCATATCTGTCATAAACACGAAGCAGTCCAGAGAAATTAAGACACTGGTAAGGAAAAAAGGAAAACAAAGGATACAAAAGAATAGAAACAAAGTATTTTCAAAACAGAAAGATAATGGAAAAAGAAGGCTACAAGGTGTTTATTTATTCATATAAACAATCCTCCTGCCCCATCCTCCCAAGCAGCTAGGACTACAGGTACATGCCACCATGCCTGGCTAAATTTTTTTATATAGAGAGAGATGCGGTCTCGTTTTGTGGCCCAGACCGGTCTCAAACTCCTGGTCTCAAGCAATCCCCTCACCTCAGTTTCCCAAAGCACTGGGATTATAGGCATGAACCTCCATGCCCAGCTGATTTTTGCTTTATTATGCTCAAGTACAACAAACTTACCGCTTCCCAAATTTAATTTTGTTTCTTTCTCTTAATGTTAAAAATTGCCATCTGACAAATGAATCATAGTAAGGATTAACATCAGTGGTGATGAAGGAACGACGCCAGTCTACCTATAAAAGGAAAATTTTAAAAGGCAATTATTGAGAAATACACAAATTTTGTTTGAATAAGAATTTCTATGAATCAATTATTTACTCTTCTAACTTAGAATCAGATCAACTACTAAAAAAATATTTTCCAAGTTCCACTATTAAAAGTGTATCACAATTATTACCTTAATTTACTTAAAGTATGTTTTTAAGCATATACATTTACATATTAACAAACATACAGAAGCTATAATAAATTAAGAAGAAACATTTAATCCTACCTTTATATATTCCTAAATATTCAAGTTAAACTTGGGCTTCTTCATATTCTTTGAACAAAGCTCCTTTCTACTACTTGTTAATATGTCAATATACATTCCAATTCAACAAATAGTAAAGTATTCAACAAACAGTAAAGACTCATAAGCAATGTTAGGTTCTAGTCTAACAATAACAGTACTAATTCTTTAGTGGCATAGAGGGGAAATACATTATTCTAAAACTAAGCGTTGGTCCAAATCTCATATAATCACACAAATATACAGACTTATCTGGGAGATATTGTGGCTTTGGTTATAAACCAACACAACAAAACAAGTCACACAAATCTTTTTATTTCCCAAGGCATATATGTTACATTTATACTATATTGAATTATATTAAGTGTGCAATAAACTTATATTTTAAAAGGCAATGTATATACCTTAATTTAAAAATATCTCATTGCTGGCCAGGCACAGTGGCTCAAGCCTGTAATCCCAGCACTTTGGGAGGCCGAGACGGGCAGATCACGAGGTCAGGAGATCGAGACCATCCTGGCTATCTCAGTGAAACCCCGTCTCTACTAAAAAATACAAAAAACTAGCCGGGCGAGGTGGCGGGCGCCTGTAGTCCCAGCTACTCGGGAGGCTGAGGCAGGAGAATGGCGTGAATCCGGGAGGCAGAGCTTACAGTGAGCTGAGATCCGGCCACTGCACTCCAGCCTGGGCGACAGAGCGAGGCTCCGTCTCAAAAAAAAAAAAAAAAAAAAACCTCATTGCTATAAAATGCTAATAATCATCTGAGCCTTCAGTGAGTTGTAATCTTTGTGCTGGTGGAGAGGCTTGCCTCAATGATGACAGCTGCTGACTGATCAAAGAAGTGGCTATTCAAGGTTGTGATGGCTATGGCAATTTCTTTGTCGGAGTCCTCGCAGTGGCCGGATCTCAGTTTACTGCAAGCTCCGCCTCCCGGGTTTACGCCATTCTCCTGCCTCAGCCTCCCAAGTAGCTGGGACTACAGGCGCCCGCCACCTCTCCCAGCTGGTTTTTTGTATTTTTTAGTAGAGACGGGGTTTCACCGTGTTAGCCAGGATGGTCACGATCTCCTGACCGCGTGATCCGCCCGTCTCAGCCTCCCAAAGTGCTGGGATTACAGGCTTGAGCCACCACGCCCGGCCTATGGCAATTTCTTAAACTAACACAACAATGAAGTTTGCCACATCCATTGACTCTTCCTTTCACAAAAGATTTCTCTGTAGCATGTGATGCTGTTTGATAGCATTTTACTCATAATAGAACTTTCAAACTTGGGAGTGGGCCAGGCATGGTGGCTCACACCTGTAATCCCAGCACTTTGGGAGGCCAAGGCAGGTGGATCACTTGAGGTCAGGAGTTTGACACCCACCTGGCCAACATGGTGAAACCCTGTCTCTACTAAAAATACAAAAATCAGCCAGGCATGTTGGCAGATGCCTGTAATCCCAGCTACTAGGGAGGCTGAGGCAGAAGAATAGCTTAAACCCAGGAGGCAGAGGTTGCAGTGAGCCGAGACCACGCCACTGCACCACAGCCTGGGTGACAGAGTGAGACTCCATCTCAAAAAACAAAAACAAAAAAACTTTTCCTTGCATTCACAACTTGGCTGACTGTTAGGTCAAGAAGCCTAGCTTTTAGCCTGTCTTGCCTTTCAACATGCCTTCCCCACTAAGCTTAATGATTTCTAGCTTTTTACTTAAAGTGAGAGACATGCGACTCTCCCTTTCACATAGAGGTCATTATAAAGTTAATAACTGGCTTCATTTCAAGATTGTTGTTTATTAGAAAACAGGGAAACCTGGCCGGGCGCGGTGGCTCACGCCTGTAATCCGAGCACTCTGGGAGGCCGAGGTGGGAGGATCACGAGGTCAGGAGATCGAGACCATCTTGGCTAACACGGTAAAACCCCATCTCTACTAAAAATACAAAAAATTAGCCGGGCGTGGTGGCGGGCGCCTGTAGCCCCAGCTACTCGGGAGGCTGAGGCAGGAGAATGGCGTGAACCCGGGAGGCAGAGCTTGCAACGAGGCGAGATCATGCCACTGCACTCCAGCCTGGGCAACAGAGCGAGACTCTGTCTCAAAAAAAAGAAAAAAAGAAAACAGGGAAACCCAAGGAGAGAAAGAGGGAAATAAGCCAGTCAGTACAGCAGTCAGAATGCAAACATTTACCAATTAAGTTTGCCATCTTATATGGGTATAGTGCGTGGCAACCCAAAACAATTAGAATAATAACATCAAAGATCACTGAATATAGATCACCATAACAGATAATAAAGTTTGAAATATTAAAATGATTGCCAAAATGTGACATGAAGCAAGCAAATGCTGTTGGAAAAATGGTGCCACTAGACTTGCTCAACACAGGGTTGCCACAAATCCTCAATTGGTAAAAAAATCAGTTCCTGGAAAGCACAATAAAGCAAAAGCACAATAAAAAAGCACATACTTGTAAATGCTTTCCTCGTATTTCTTTATAGACATACCTTCAAACCCATTCTCTTTAAATCCTGAATAGCCAGTGGTGGGAAATAATCTAGCCAATATTCTGCTTCAGAAAATTTTACTATCTCTGTATCAGACAGACCAAGGGACTTCATAATGCCCCACTGGTATTTAGAAGATCCAGCTTTAGCAGCAGCTTTACTCTGAAAATAATGGAGAAAAATAAACTCGATCAAAGAATAACCAACACTCCAAGAAAATGACCCAAGATATTAAAAAAAAGGAAAAACCAAAAATTGCCTAATATCCAGGACCACAGTAATTTTAAGTAAATAATCCCATTTGGTAATTTTTTTACATTCTAAAATAATGCTGATACAGCAGAACACTGCAGGAATTAGTTGTACTACTTAGTCTGTCAAACTGTATAGCCAAGATATCCACCAAGAAACTGGCACCAACTAAATGGAGGGCAACATAAAGAACTACCCATCATGAAGGTAAGATCTCAGTACCAAACCTTGTTTCTTTTATCCTCATACCACATTTACCTTATTTACCTATAAAGAGGCTATTCACAGGCTGGGCACGGTGGCTTACGCTTGTAATCCCAGCACTTTGGTAGGCCGAGGAGGGAGGATCACGAGGTCAGGAGATCGAGATCATCCTGGCTAACATGGTGAAACCCTATCTCTACTAAAAATACAAAAAATTAGCCGAGCGTGGTGGTGGGCGCCTGTAGTCCCAGCTACTCGGGGGACTGAGGCAGGAGAATGGTGTGAACCCGGGAGGCGGAGCTTGCAATGAGCCGAGATCGCGCCACTGCATTCCAGCCTGGGCGACAGAGCGAGACTCCGTCTCAAAAAAAAAAAAAAAAAAAGAGGCTCCTCACAAGACTTTCCTCCTTTTCCAAAAACTATGAATATCAAAAAGACAACCAAATGACAGAAGTTGAAGGTAGGAAATTTGGTTAAACTGTAACACTACAATAAGGCAGCATAAGAAAATGCTGGGGCTGCCGGACCTGCTCTATAGGACACTGTGCTGGTAGAAACATGACTGCAGGCATTTTCAAACCCACAGAATTATACACCACAAAGAGGAAATTTTGGACCAGGCACAGTAGCTCACACCTGTAATCCCAGCACTTTGGGAGGCCAAGGCGGGTGGATCACGAGGTCAGGTCATGGAGACCAGCCTGGCCAATGTGGTGAAACCCCATCTCTACTAAAAATATGAAAATTAGCCGGGCATGGTGGTGAGCGCCTGTAATCCTAGCCACTCTGGAGGCTGAGGCAGGAGAATCACTTGAACCGAGAGGCGGAGGTTTCAGTGAACCAAGACTGTGCCTCTGTACTACAGCCCAGGCAACAGAGAGAGACTCCATCTCAAACAACAACAACAACAATAATAATAATACAAAAATTAGCTGGGTGTGGTGGCACACGCCTGTAATCCCAGCTATTTGGGAGACTAAAATATGAGAATTGCTTGAACCCAGGAGGCAGAGGTTGCAGTGAGCCAAGACTGTGCCACTGTATTCCAGCCTGGGTGAAGAGCAAGACTATGTCTTGAAAAAAACAAAAAAAAAGTAAATTTTATGGTATGTAAATTTTTTAACCAGGATGTTGAAGGAACCTAAGGAGGAATGCAGACTGTGACAAATCTATCTAACTGCATTACAAATATATTATATAACCACACTCAAGGGGAAGGGAAGAAAGGAGCTGATCTAGGCAGTTTTGGAAAACAGTGTGATTAGATTCTAAAGACAAAAGGAATTACACAAACACTGTACTTTAGTCAGTAAAACTATTTCTCCCAGGGGTATAGGCTGGCAATTATGAAACTACTTTACTAGTAGTCTAGGATTGAACAAATAAATATACTATAGGTTATGAGAGCTAAGTGTCTCACTGTTGTAGTAAGAAGTCACAAATAAACCAAGGGAAAATGCTAGAATGAGACCCATGGTGCTAAAACGGAGCCAGGGGTATCAATATGAACTTACTTTTTAAATAAACATTCAAATAGATAAATAAAAACAGATATGTATGCATGGCTTAGCAGACATAAATATATTTCCTTGCTCTTTCCACTGCGAGTGCCTAGAAGCAGTGATACCCCAGGCAATGAGCACACCCAGCACTCAGACCTTAGTTTCTGAATACCATTCTTCAATAAAAGAAACCTTGGAGAAGTGGTTGATTCCTTGGTTGAATCGTGGAAAATAAAAGATAAGCCTGGAACAGCTTGTGACACCATAAAGAAAGAAAGTGCTTTGAACAAAGGAAGATGAGGGAATGTCTAATGGACACAGGAGCCAAGCTAAAAAAAACTCCCAATGGCCAAAGCTAAAACAATTTATTTACTCTAGCTTTATTCCAATAAAAAAGAACAATTTGACAACAAATTATAGTGTTAACAACCACACACACACACATACACACACACACACACACACACAAAAACAAACCAATAGCCAGGCACAGCGGTACAACCCTATATAGTTCCAGCTACTCAGGAGACTGAGGTGAGAAGACAGCTTGAGCCCCGGAGCTGAAGGCCAGCAACATAGTGAGACTCCATCTCTTAAAAAACAAAAAGCTCAATGGTATTGATTTATAACCTAAAGAATAAAGTAAATATCCATGAATCCATATGACATAGAAAGGACAGAATAAGTAAGTGGGGGAGAAAAGACAGCTCTTCCTTTCAGAAGAATTATAGATAATAAATGTAAAAGGAACGAGGAAAATGGAAAATCACGATTAAAAGACTACAGTAATAACTGTTGTAGGCAAGATCCACTGATGAATGCTAAAATTAATAAGCAAATATTTAAAAAGAAACACAGTATTATTTCCATGGCCTCAAAAGATTTCTCCCAAAATATATATTAATTATAAAAACAAAAATGAAATCTTTACAGGAGAAAAACCTGGCAGACACCATCTTAACCAAATGATCAATGTTAACATCACCAATAATAAGACATATCAGTATCATATAGTCCCTAATGTTTAAGGACAAATTACCTCTCTAATAGTCTTCCTCCAAATCAATAACCTCAATCTAACGATGAGAAAGCATTGAACAAACTCAAACTGAGGCATAATCTATAATTATCTGACCAGTATTCGTTAAAAGTATAAAGGTCATGGAAGAAAATGAAAGATAGAAAAGATTAAGGAAACATAGTAAGGACACATGACAACTAACTGCAATGTAGGATCCTGGATTGGACATTGGAAGAGAAAAGGACATTGTGAAAACACTGGTAAAATCCGAAAAGTCTAGAAAATACTACTGTACTAATGTTAATTCCTTAATTTGAAAAACAGTATCATAGTTATATAAGATGTAACAGCTCTATACTATCTTGCAGTTCTTCTGTATATCTAAAATTACTTCAAAAAAGAGGAAAAAGGCAACAGGAAGTCAGAAAGATAATTTTTTGCTTTGATACTTTAAAAAAATTAGTACATTTTATGTGTTGGGCACTGTGCTAGTACTGGGAATGCACATATAAATCAGAAAAATATAAAACTTCAACCAACATAAATATCAACCACTATCAAACCTTTTTTCCTTTAGCTTTGTCCTTAATTATTATATCTTCTGTTTTAACATTTGTTTCTTCCTCTTCCTCTTCTTCATCTGGAAAATCAGGGGGGCAACCATACAGCTCTATTTCTCTTTTCAACTTATCAGCACATGCCTACAACGAACATTAGAGATAATGCAGTTCAAAATTCAAGGTAGACACAATTTCAGTTCTTTACTGTTTTATTGCCAACTAAAATTGATTCTGAAATTTTTTGCAATACATTGATACATATGTGGCTCCACTACAGAAAGCTGAAACGAAGGCTGGGAGCAGTGGCTCACACCTACAATCCCAGCACTTTGGGAGGTTGAGGCAGGCAGATCACTTGTCAGGAGTTTGAGACCAGCCTGGCCAACATGATGTCTCTACTAAATATAAAAATTAGCTGGGCATGGTAGCACATGCCTGTAATCCCAGCTACTCGGGAGGTTGAGGTGAGAGGATCGCTTAAACCCAGGAGGCAGAGGGTGCAGTGAGCCGAGATTACACCACTGCACTCTAGCCTGGGCGACAAAGCAAGAATGAGCCCCATGTCTCAAAAAAAATAAAGGTATAAATCATGTACCTCAAAATTCACTAATTTATAAATTAGTATTTTTTTTTATAAATTAGTATTTTACCTCATTTACTCACAAGCATTTATTCACCACCCAGAATATTCAATAGAGTATATTATATACTGCATATATTAGATGTATAAAGACATAGGAAACATAATGTGTTATCATTTTGGATAACATTAATAACATTGTTTCTCAATTTAAAGATTACTGTCACATATACTCTTATTAGTTATCATCACAAGCCTACCAAGTAGATAGGATAGGCTTTAAGTCAGAAAACAAACAGAGATGAAGTGATTTACCTTAAGGTTATATATACAGCTAGCAAAGTTACAGACTTAACCCTGAACTTTCCACTCTAGCTCTTATCAATTATACCACAATGAGTCCACTGTCAAAAACAAAGATGACACCAAGTAAACACTGTTAAAGTTATGAGAAAAATAAGAAATACAGAAGTAAAAAATTTTTAAATGGAAAAGTCTCTTCTACCTAGAAGAATTTCAACCACTAATACAATAATAAAAACAGGCAAGGATGTTTAAAGGATGCTAAAACCACTGGGTTATCGAGTAACAGGATATTCAGAGGCTCTCAAAGTGTTATCCTATAGATTACTTTTTAATTTATTTCTTTTTTTTTTGAGATGGAATTTTACTCTTGTTGCCCAGGCTGGAGAGCAATGGCGCAGTTTGGGCTCACTGCAACTCCCACCTCCCGGGTTCAAGTGATTCTCCTGCCACAGCCTCTAAAGTAGCTGGAATTACAGGTGCACGCCACCATGCCTGGCTAATTTTTTTATTTTTAGTAGAGATGGGGTTTCACCACATTGGCCAGGATGGTTTCAAACTCCTGACCTCATGTGATCCTCCCACCTTGGCCTCCCGAATGCTGGGATTACAGGCATGAGCCACCGTGCCTAGCCTTACTTTTTAATTTTATAGGAGGAAAAGTAACCTTTAGAATGAGGAAACCTGGCAGGATTAACTTAATTTCGCTAAAATGGGACAAATTGCCATTTTATATGCTTTTGAGGTGATACAATGGGAAGTTTATACCTCAACAATGAAGTATTCTTGTCAAAATATTTAGCCCAACCCTAATCATGAAAAAACAATTAGAAAACTCATATCATGGGACATTCTACAAAATAACTAGCTTAGACTTCAAAAACATCAATATCACGAAAAACGACAAAATAGTGAAAAGAATGGATAACAAGATGCAATGTGTGCTCCACAAAATAAAAAGTGAAAAACAGCAGAGCATGGTGGCTCATGCCTGTAATCCCAGCACTTTGGGAAGCCAACGCAGGCGGATCACTTGAGGCCAGGAGTTCGAGAGCAGCCTGCCCAATATGGTGAAACCCTGTTTCCACTAAAAATACAAAAAATTAGCCAGGCGTGGCAGCAGGCACCTGTAATCCCAGATATTCAGGAGGCTGAGGCAAGACAATCACTTGAACCTGGGAGGCAGAGGTGAGCCAAGATCACACTCCACACCACTGCACTCCAGACTGAGTAACAGAGCAAGAATCCATCTCAAAACAAAAAAAAAAAAAACAAAGGGAAAAACAGAAGGAAAGGACATTTTGAGTCTACAGAAATTTGACTACAGATTAGATGAAGATGGTAATATAACATCAATGTTGAATTTCTTGGAGGGGATAACAGGACTCTGATAATGTAGAAGAATGTCCTTATTCTCAGAATACATGCTGAAGTATTTACCAACAACATGTCATGATGTCTGCAACTTTCTTTCAAAAAGTTCACAGAAAAAGAGAGAGAAGGGGGAGAAGGGCCAGGCATGGTGGCTCACACCTGTAATCCCAGCACTTTGGGAGGCCAAGGTGGGCGGATTACCTGAGGTCAGGAGTTTGAAACCAGCCTGGCCAACATGGGAAAACCTCGCCTGTACTAAAAGTACAACAGCGCACTCCAGCCTGGGTGACAGACCAAGACTCCAACTCAAAAAAAAATTTTTTTTAATTTAAAAAAAAAAGAAGAAAAAGAGAGAGAGAAGCACGCATGCATGCATGTGTGCTGAGAGACAGAACTAAAACAAATATGGCAAACGTTAATACTTTATAACTACAGGTGAAGGGTGGAGGGTGTTCATTGTACTACCATTCCACCTTTTCTGTAGGACTGACGTTCTTTAAAATAAAAGGTTGGAGAAGGCCGGGCATGGTGGCTCACGCTTGTAATCCCAATACTTTGGAAGGCCGAGGTGGGTGGATCAACTGAGGTCAGGAGTTCCAGACCAGCCTAGCCAACACAGTGAAGCCTCGTCTCTACTAAAAATATAAAAATTAGCCAGGCGTGGTAGCGGGTGCCTGTAATCCCAGCTACTCGGGAGGTTGAGGCAGAAGAATTGCTTGAACCTGGGGAAGTTTGAACCTTGAAGAAGTTTGCAGTGAGCCAAGATCACACCATTGCACTGCAGCCTGGACGACAAAAGCTAAACTCCGTCTCAAAAAATAAATAAAGTAAAATAAAATAAAATGTTGGAGAATAAAAAGAAACAGGATTTAAATTTCCTAATCCTATTATATAAGGGAATCCTTTCAACTCTACTTTTCTTTCCTATTCTTCATTGAGAATTATTTCTAATACAAACTTATCACAAATGAAGATATTTGCAAAAATGATCAAAATACAATATAACCATTTATTATTTTATGCCGGCATCTTACATATGTCACAAGTGCACAATGGCTGTACATTTTTCCTTTTAGTAAAATAGAATCAGTTATTACCTAATTGTAATACAGACATAAA
Source organism: Chlorocebus sabaeus (assembly GCF_047675955.1). NCBI lineage: Eukaryota > Metazoa > Chordata > Mammalia > Primates > Cercopithecidae > Chlorocebus > Chlorocebus sabaeus. The sequence continues at coordinate 35,995,471 of NC_132926.1, read as the reverse complement.
TATACAAGGCAACCAAAAGACATTAAAATCACTTAGTGATCACTTAGACCATAATGGATGCCCTTTATTTAAGCACTTCTTCAAATGTTATTTTTAAATAAATTTTCACTATAATAAATTCAACTCATTTCATACTTTAATGCAGCAATACTTGAAAATCCTATTTTAAGCTCTTGAATTGGGTATTACTATTAGATCCAAACTAAAAAGAGTAGAAACCAATCTTATTAGCAATCTTACCTTAATAGGCATTCCAGTACAGTGCAGGCCAAAGGGAAACAGACAACATTTTCCTTTCAATCGCTGGTACCCTACAGCAAACTACAGAAATAAAATCAAATTTAAATTGCAAATGTAAATGCCAGACAAATACAAAATGTGAATTTTCACACAAAAAAATTAGTTTAGTTTTCTTCTTCACATCCTCCTTTGGAACGCCAGTTAGATTGTAGGTATTCCAAAACTCACCAATCTAGGAATTACTTTTGAATATGCATACATGCCCAGACCTTTGCACACATACTCACACGGCACATGAAAATTAAATATAAAAATTAAATTACTTAAATGGGCTGGGTGCAGTGGCTCATGCCTGTAATCCCAGCACTTTCAGAGGCTGAGGCTGGTGCATCACAAGGTCAAGAGTTTGAGGCTATCCTGACCAATATGGTGAAATCCTGTGTCTACTAAAAATACAAAAATTAGCTGGGCATGGTGGCGCATGCCTGTAGTCCCAGCTACTCGAGAGGCTGAGGCAGGAGAATCGCTTGAACCCGGGAGGCAGAGGTTGCAGTGAGCCGAGATCACGCCACTGTACTCCAGCCTGGCGACAGAGCAAGACTCCATCTCAAAAAATAAATAAATAAAAATAAATTACTTAAATGTAAAAATTATGCTTTAAGGAATTTTAAGTTCTCTTAACAGGAAATAATAAATTCTATAGATGCCATTTTCCTCAAAACAATATTCGTTAAAAACCTTCCTCCCCATCATAGCAAACATAGGGAAACATTACCTCACATTTGGATAAAGAAAACGTGTGTCCCAAATGAAGGCGTCCATTCATATATGGATATGGGAAGGTTACAAAATACTTGCCCTTGCTGCAAAACAACAATATAAAAAAGAAAGTATAGAAGAAGAAATGTTAAGTTCCTTTTACAATAAGGAAGTGGGGTGAAGGAAGTGCTTGATATAAATAACTTGTTTAAGTTTAATTATTTAAAAAATATTTAAAAGTAAATTTGTAAATCCAGAAATTTAAAACTCTCTAAAATTGAAAATTACTTCAGATTTACAAGACATTTATAGGTTGCTATTGAGAATTAAATAGCCTTGTAACAAATACTAGAGGTTTAATTTAAACTAAAATACTTGAGTAAAGACAATACACTAGGTCAGGCGCAGTGGCTCACACTTGTAATCCCAACACTTCGGGACGCCAAGGCTGGTAGACTGCTTGAGGCCAGGGGTTCGAGACCAGCCTGGGCAACATGGTGAAACCTTGTCTCTACTAAAAATACAAAAACTAGCTGGGCATGGTGGCATGCGCTGATAATCCCAGCTACTCTAGTGGTTGAATCATGAGAATCAAGAATCGCCTGAAGGCCGGGCGCGGTGGCTCAAGCCTGTAATCCCAGCACTTTGGGAGGCTGAGATGGGCGGATCACGAGGTCAGGAGATCGAGACCATCCTGGCTAACACGGTGAAACCCCGTCTCTACTAAAAAATACAAAAAACTAGCTGGGCGAGGTGGCGGGCGCCTGTAGTCCCAGCTACTCGGGAGGCTGAGGCAGGAGAATGGCGTAAACCCGGGAGGTGGAGCTTGCAGTGAGCCGAGATCACGCCACTGCACTCCAGCCTGGGCGACAGAGCGAGACCCCGTCTCAAAAAAAAAACAAAAACAAAAAAAAAGAATCGCCTGAACCTGAGAGGCAGAGGTTGCAGTGAGCTGAGATGATACCACTGCACTCCAGCCTGGGCAAAAGTGAGACTCCATCTCAAAAAAAAAACAAAAGAAAAGATAATAAACTAAAAAAAAAAAAAATTCTTTAATGCCCTTATGAACCTAGGCTAATTTAATGTTTTACTGAATAAATGAGATTTGTTTTCACTAGATACGAGATATATATACAGTAATTCAAAGTCCCTCAGGTAATATAAAACATCCTCAATATTACATGATATGGGACAGATTCACTTTAAAAGCATCCTTTAAAGCTTATTATATTTTTTTAAATTTTTTAGTTGTTTTTGTAAAGACAGGGTTCTCAATATAAGAACCACCATAAGCATGAGCTCATGAGCCACAATGCCTGGCCTGTATTCTTTTTTCTTATGAAGAATATCTAACATACACACTATGTTATGAAGCATAATGAAATGAACACTTGTAAACATACCATCTGACTTATGAACCCACTGAAACTACCTGTTTCCTCTCTACCGTCCCACAAGAGAAACCAACATTCTGAAATTAGCTTTTATCATTCCCTTGTTTTTGAATAGTTTGCACACTTGCCAGCACCCTTAAACAATTTATCATTTAGTTTTGCTCACTGGTGAGTTTTATACAAAAAAACGGCATACTTCATGTAGATTTCTGCAATTTGCCTTCTTCACTTGACATTATATTACTTTCTTCAGTGTTACTGCATACACCTATAGTTAATTCTCTTTCACTAAACAAAGAAGCTTTTTCAGTTCACTTTTAATTATTTTAAATTACCTTAAAGTTAACCAAACCTCTAGAAGCAAATAGAAGCTTCAAATTATAGCTTAAAGTATAACACCAGAGACTGTATTACAGCAATTTCTTTTTCTCTTGAAAAACAAAACAAAACAAAACAAAACAAAACATAGGCTGGGTCCTGGTGGCTCACACCTGTAATCCCAGCACTTTGAGAGGTCAAGGAAAGAGGATCACCTGAGGTTGGGAGTTCGAGACCAGCCTGACTAACGTGGAGAAACCCCGTCTCTACTAAAAATACAAAATTAGCCAGGTGTGGTGGCACATGCCTGTAATCCCAGCTACAGGGGAGGGTGAGGTAGGAGAATCGCTTGAACCCGGGAATCAGAGGTTGTGGTGAGCCGAGATCACACCATTGTGCTCCAGCCTGGGCAACAAGAGCAAAACTCCGTCTCAAAAATATATATATATATCCATTAGAACATAGCTTAATAAGCAAGGAAAACAGACTTTTGAATCAGAAAGTCCTAAAAACAAGCCCAGGCCCAGTCAATTCCCAGTGATGTAACACCTTGAACTGGTTACTTAGCCTCTCTGTGCCTCAGTTTCCTCAGCTGTAAAAATTTTAAAAGTTGTTAACCTTAAAGGATATTGAGAAGATTAAGACCAGCCATGGTGGCTCAAACCTGTAATCCCAACACTTTGGGAGGCAAAGGTGGGAGGATTACTTGAGCCCACGAGTTCAAGACTAGCCTGGGTAAGACAGCGAAATTTCATTTCTACAAAAGAAATTTTTAAAAGGCTGGGCGCAGTGGCCCATGCTTATAATCCTGGCACTTTGGGAGGCCAGGGTGGGCAGATCACTTGAGCCCAGGAGTTGAGACCAGCCTCAGCAACACAACAAGACCCCATTTCTACTAAAAATAGAAAAATTAGCTGGGTGTGGTGGTGTGCACCTATAGTCCCAGCTACTCAGGAGGCTGAGGTGGGAGGATCACCTCAGCCCAGGAGACAGAGGTTGCAGTGAGCTGAGATCACACAACTGCACTCCAGCCTGGGTGACAGAGGCTCACTCTATCTGACACCACAGACTCTGTCTCCAAATTTAAAAAAATAAAATAAAAAAAAAAAAAAAAGAGTATGGCCGGGGGCAGTGGCTCACACCTGCAATCCCAGCACTTTGGGAGTCCAAGGCAGGTGGATCATCTGAGTTTGAGACCAGATTGGCCAACGTGGCAAAACCCCATCTCTATTAAAAATAAAAATTAAAAATTAGCCAGGCATGGTGGCACGCACCTGTAATCCCAGCTACTGGGGAGGCTGAGGCAGGAGAATCATTGAACCCGGGAGGCAGAGGTTGCCGTGAGCCGAGATCATGCCACTGCACTCCAGCCTAGGCAAGAGAGCAAGACGCCACCTCAAAAAAATAAAAAAAAAATTAAAAGATAAAATGAGGCCGGGAGTGATGGCTCATGTCTTATAATCTTAAGAGCTTTGAGAGGCCAAGGCAGAAGGATCACTTGAAGCCAGGAGTTTGAGAGCAGCCTGGGCAACATAACAAGACCCTGTCTCTAAGAAAAAACAAATTAGCCAGGCATGGTGGCGCATGCCTGTAGTCCCAGCTACTCAGAAGGCCAAGGAAGAAGGATTACTTGAGCTCAGGAGTTTGAGGTTACAGTGAGATATGCTTGTGCCACTGCACTCCAGCTTGAATGACAGAGCAAGACTTTGTCTGAAAAAAAAAAAAAAGAAAAAGGCTAGGTGTGCTGGCTCATGCCTGTAATCCCAGCACTTTGGGAGGCCGAGACAGGCAGATCACCAGGTCAGGAAATCAAGACCACCCTGGGCAACATAGTGAAACCTCATCTCTACTAAAAATACAAAAATTAGCTGGGCGTGGTGGCATGTGCCTGTAATCCCAGCTACTAAGGAGGCTGAGGCAGGAGAATCGCTTGAACCAGGGAGTCCGAGGTTGCAGTGAGCTGAGATGGCGCCACTGCACTCCAGCCTGACGACAGAGCAAGACTTTGTCTCAAAAAATAAAAATAAAAAAGAAAGAAAGAAAAAGAAGATTAAGGGGACAGGCGCGGTGGCTCATCCCTGTAATCCCAGCACTTTGGGAGGCCAAGGAAGGAGGATCACGAGGTCAGAAGATCGAGACCATCCTGGCTAACACAGTGAAACCCCATCTCTACTAAAAAAAATACAAAAAAATTAGCTGTGTGTGGTGGCAGGTGCCTGTAGTCCCAGCTACTTGGGAGGCTGAGAATGGCCTCAGGGAGGCCAGTGAACCAGGGAGGCGGAGCTTGCAGTGAGCCAAGATCGTGCCATTGCACTCCAGCCTAGGCAACAGAGCGAGACTCCGTCTCAAAAAAAAAAAAAAAAAGAAAAAGATTAAATGAGAATATACATGTAAAAAACCTGCCACATTTGCTAGCACACAGTAAGTGTTCAATGTTAACTTACTATTATTGTTGTTATTATAACCATTATAACCGTATTTCTTCAATCTGAAAAAGCACATTTTCTTACATCTCAACATATACGAATCTGGGATATATCTTATAATTGATGCATACATTTATTGTGGCACTGTTTGGGGGAATTATTTTGTTTTTGTTTCTCCAAATATCATGTCATTATCTATGCTTGTCTTTAAATCAGTATTATTTTAGTATCAAGGCAATGCAGTATTTAGGAAATAATATCTTCAACATTTATACTTTTACAAGCATTAGGTTTACTCATAAAGAAAAAACATAAAAGTTTATATGTTCTGTCTTTGGAGATAATAATCGTTATAATATAAGTCTAACAGAATAACTTTGTTTTATCAGTCAGCAAAGGAAAAAATCTCAAACCATCCTTCTTTGTCTAAATATTTAAAATACTGTAGTCTTTAAAACAAAACTTTAGAAAAAAAACTTTACAAATCCCATAAGAAAAAAGATCCTAATTCATATGCAGAAAGTGAAAGTCACCTCCTTTACCCTGTTTCAGGCATTATAAATACAATCTACCTTATGGGTTCCACCAAGCTGTTTCTATACTATAAAGCCAATGGTTTTAGAAATACAATGTGCAGAACTTCACAAACACTATTACTCACCTGGTCTGTTTCTCTAAATTAGATGCATTGACCTCAAACACTCTCTCAGTATCCCATTTCTGTTGGATTTCTTTCTCAATCTTCTTCAAAAAGTCCACTTTGGCTGTTCCTTTTCTTTCCTATTGGACACAAAGAGACTAATCCACTCTGTATTTCAGCATGCTTGCTTTAAAAAAGAATTGGGTTCACAGAAGTGAGCTGCTCACTGATAGACTGATTTTTCCATGGTTATCTTGAATTTTAAATGAACATTTAAAATTAGGGTTATCAGCCAGGCGCAGTGGCTCATGCGTGTAATCCCAGCACTTTGGGAGGCCAAGGCGGGTGGATTGCTTGAGGTCAGGAGTTCAAGACCAGCCTAGCCAACAGAGGAAAACCCGTCTCTACTAAAATACAAAAATTAGCTGGGTGTGGTGGCAGGTACCTGTAATCTCAGCAACTCGGGAGGCTGAGGCAGGAGAATCACTTGAACCAGGGAGGTGGAGGCTGCAGTGAGCCGAGATCATGCCACTACACTCCAGCTTGGGTAACACAGCAAGACTCCATCGGAAAAAAAAATTGGGATTATCATGACCTGTCTACCTGAAACCTCAAAGAAATGGTTGAACAACTACTGAAATATGTAAAAGGCTTTCATATGCTTTTTTAAAATTATATACTACAACGTAACATTATCATCAAATGTTTCTATTTAGTTAAAATACACGAATATCAAAGATACTGACAGAGAACTTGTCTCCAAAATTGTTAAAGAACTGTTCGTACGAAATTAAAATAAAACAGGCTGGACATGGTGGCTCATGCCTGTGATTCCAGCACTTTGGGAGGCCGAGGCGAGAGGATCACCAGAGGTCAGGAGTTAGAGACGAGCCTCTCCAACATGGTGAAACCCCATCTCTACTAAAAACACAAAAATTAGCTAGGCAAGGTAGCACGCACCCGTAATTCCAGCTACTTGGGAGGCTGAGGCAGGAGAATCGCTTGAACCCAGGAGGTGGAAGTTGCAGTGAGCCAAGATCGCGCCATTCCACTCCAGCCTGGGCAACAAGAGCAAAACTCCGTCCCAAAAAATAAATTTAAAAAAAAAAAAAAAACTGGACTCTTTTCAAGTTTCCATAAAACAGTGATTGTATAAGGTATTTTCTTTCCTAAGAAATAATAAGCCTGCACATCTGTTCATCCCTTTCCATTCCTGCTACTAACCACCTTCATTTAGATTATCAACTCCGCTACCCCCTCTCACTCCAAAACCTCTTCTTAATAAGTAACTTGACTGGATATAGTGCCTCATGTCTATAATCCCAACTTTGGAAGGTTGAGGAGGGAGGATTATTTGAGGCCAGGAGTTTGAGACCAGCCTAGGCAACATAGCAAGACCTCCTCTTTACAAGAAAAACAATTTTTTTGGCCGGGCGCGGTGGCTCATGCCTGTAATCCCAGCACTTTGAGAGGCTGAGGTTGGTGGATCACCTGAGGCTAGGAGTTCGAGACCAACCTGGCCAATATGGCGAAACCACGTCTCTACTAAAAATACAAAAATTAGCCGGATGTGGTGGCACGCACCTATAATCTCAGCTACTCGGGAAGCATAGACAGAGAATTACTTGAACCCAAGAGGCAGCGGTTGCAGTGAGCCAAGATGGAGCCACTGCACTCTAGCCTAGGCAACAGAGCGAGAGCAATCTCAGCTCACTGAAACCTCCATCTCTGGGGTTCAAGCAATTCTCCTGCCTCAGTCTCCGAAGTAGCTGGGATTATAGGCGCACACCACCACACCCGGTTAATTTTTGTATTTTTGGTAGAGACGAGGTTTCACCATGTTGGCCAGGTTGGTCTCAAACTCCTGATCTCAGGTTGTCCACCCATCTCAGCCTTTCAAACTGCTGTCATTACAGGCATGAGCCACCCCGCCCAGTCTGTAAAATATAATTTCTAATATTTTTACAGGGGAAAGGACCCACCCACAAAGGCAAAAGTATGTAGGGCCTCAGAAAGCCTAGTTATATCTCCTACCCGACAGTCATGGGTAATATGAAATTTCACTGTATTTATGTGTATGTGTCTGTGAGAGAGAGAGAGAGGGTCTCCCTCTGCCACTCAGGCTGGAGCATGATGGTGCAAGCACAGCTCACTGCAGCCTTGACCTCCTGGGCTCAATCCTCCCACCTCAGCCTCCTGAATAGCTGGGACTACAGGCATATGCATCACCACACCCAGTTAGTTTTTGTATTTTTTTGTAGATACAGGGTTTTACCATGTTGCCCGGGCTGGTCTTGAACTCCTAGGCTCAAGCAATCCACCAGCCTTAGCTTCCCAAAGTGCTGAGATTACAGGCTTGAACCATTGCACTAGGCCAACTTCCACTTTATTACTAAACTCCTCCTTAACCAACTTGAGTTGACTTCTGTTAAATAGAACCAAATGATTTTAAGACATTTATGCAGTTGGGCTGTAAATTCCCAACAGGCAGGAACTTTTAAATCTTTTATGGTCACCTTAGCACCAAGTACAATCCCATAGACACAGAAGTTATGTAACAAATATCGGCTGGGCGCAGTGGCTCACACCTGTAATCCCAGCACTTCGGGAGGCCAAGGCAGGCGGATCATGAGGTCAGGAGATGAGATCGAGACCATCCTGGCTAACACGGTGAAACCCTGTCTCTACTAAGAATGCAAAAAATTAGCGGGGAGTGGTGGTGGGCGCCTGTAGTCCCAGCTACTCGGGAGGCTGAGGCAGGAGAATGGCATGAACCCAGGAGGCAAAGCTTGCAGTGAGCCAAGATCGCGCCACCGCACTCCAGCCTGGGCGACAGAGCTAGACTCTGTCTCAAAAAAAAAATACCTTTTTACCTAAAAACTACCATGGGCAGGGCATGGGAACACTGAGGCCAGAGGATCACTTGAACCCAGGAGGTCAAGGCTGGCTGCAGTGAGCTATGATTGTACCACTGCACTACAGCCTGATTGATAGAGTGAGTCCCTGTCTCAAAAAACAAAAAATATGGCCAGGTGCGGTGGCTCACACCTGTAATCCCAGCACTCTGAGAGGCCAAGGTGGGCAGATCACTTGAGGTCAGGCGTTCAAGACCAGTCTGGCCAACATGGTGAAACCCCATCTATACCAAAAAATACAAAAATTAGCTGGGCGTAGTGGCACACACCTGTAGTCCCAGCTATTCAGGAAGCTGAAGTGGGAGAATCACTTGAACCTGGGAGGCAGAGGCTGCAGTGAACTGAGATCACACCACTGCACTCCACCCTGGGCAAGAGTGAGACTCCATTTCAAAAAAAAAAAAATGACAATACAAATAAAAATTAAAAGTATGACCATTATAAAGAAGAATATGAAAGCAAGTATTTTACAAATTACTTAGAACTATGAGTTTCTTTTCATTGTACTGAGTACGGCAAATGCAAGAAAGTTCTTATTTGAGTTTTCTGTTTCTCAGAAAAACTTGTTTCTCAAAACCTCAAAGATCAAGTGTAATAAAATCTGATATTGGCCCAAACACCAACTTGTTGTATAACTTTAAGCAAGTCATTTGATCAATCTGAGACTCAACTTCCTCACTGGTAACAAAAGGTTATTTAACTAAATCAGAGTTCCCAAACTTTGGCACTACTTACACTTTGGGCTAAATAATTCTTTATTTTCAGAGGTTGTCCTGTGCACTGCAGGATGTTTAGAAACATCCCTGGCTTCTACCCAGGATCCTTGCTTTTCACTTACACTGTTGCCTCTGCCTGGAAATCTCTTTCTTCCTATAGTTGCATAGGTTGCTCTCTTACCTCGTTTTTGCCACCTTTTTAGCAAAGCCTTCCTTATTCATCCTTTTAAAAATTGCAACAGGACAGGCGCGATGGCTCACACTTGTAATCCCAGCACTTTGGGAAGCTGAGGCGGGCGGATCACGAGGTCAGGAGATCGAGCCCATCCTGGCCAACATGGTGAGAAGAAGAGGGACTCCCTGTGAATTAAGCATGGTGCCCCTGGCTATCCCTGAGGAAATCTGTGGCCACAGCCTCCTTTCTTCTTTTTTTTTTTTTTTTTTTTGAGACGGAGTCTCGCTCTGTCGCCCAGGCTGGAGTGCAGTGGCGCAATCTCGGCTCACTGCAAGCTCCGCCTCCTGGGTTCACGCCATTCTCCTACCTCAGCCTCCCGAGTAGCTGGGACTACAGGCGCCCGCCACTGCGTCCGGCTAATTTTTTTTCTATTTTTTAGTAGAGACGGGGTTTCACCATGGTCTCGATCTCCTGACCTTGTGATCCACCCGCCTCGGCCTCCCAAAGTGCTGGGATTACAGGCGTGAGCCACCGCGCCCGGCCACCTCCTTTCTTCTTAAAGGGGTATCCTGTGAAACCCCGTCTCTACTAAAATACAAAAAAATTAGCTGGGCGTAGTGGCGCGCGTCTGTAGTCCCAGCTACTCAGGAAGTTGAGGCAGGAGTACCGCTTGAACCTGGGAGGCGGAGGTTGCAGTGAGCCGAGATCGCACCACTGCACTCCAGCCTGGCAACAGAGCAAGACTCCGTCTCAAGACAAAAAAAAAAACAAAAAACGGGTGGGATGGCTCATCTGCAGTCCCAGCACTTTCGGAGGCTGAGGCAGAAGGATCGCTTGAGCCCAGAAGTTCGAAACCCCGTCCCTACTAAAAATACAAAAAATTAGCCGGGTGTAATGGAGCACGCCTGTAGTACCAGCTGTGGGGAGGCTGAGATGTGAGGATCGCTTGAGCCCTAAGGTCTGCAGTGAGCCATGATCACGCCACTGCATTCCAGTCTGGGCCACAGAGTGAGAATCTCTCTCAAATTTAAAAAAAGTAAAAAAAAAAAAAAAAAAAAAAAAAAAAAACTACAACTGTACTACCCCCACTGTACACTCCCTAGCACCCCTTCCTGCTCTATTTTTTCCCCATAGCATTTATCAGCACCTGACACAATATTACCCACACACAAAAACACTATGAAAGGAGAGATTTGTGTCCATTTTACGGAGAGGCGCTCAATTTTTTTTTTTTTTTTGCTGGAAGTAGGAATCAACTTACATACTCCTCTCTCCACCTCGGTTTTATTTATTTATTTTATTTTTAAGACGGAGTCTCACTCTGTCGCCCAGGCTGGAGTGCAGTGGCGCGATCTCGGCTCACAGCAGCCTCCGTCTCCCGGGTTCAGGCAACTATCCTGCCTCAACCTCCCAAGAAGCTGGGTTAACAGGCGCGCACCACTACGCCCGGCTAATTTTTGTATTTTTGGTAGAGACGGGGTCTCACCATGTTGGCCAGGATGGTCTCGAACTCCTGACCTCAAATGATCCACCTGTCTCGGCTTCCCAAAGTGCTGGGATTACAGCAGTGAGCCACCGTGTCCGGCTCTCCACCTTGATTTTAGAAACGCCAGAGAAATAACAAATATGATATCCAAGTACCAAGTAAAGTTAACAGACATCAGTTCCTGGTTCATGAGCTAGCAAGAAACAGCAAAGCCTCTACGACAGGCACGCCTTAAGCGTGGCTCTCTTTTAGAAAAGGACTTTCCCTTCAGGACAGCACATGGACAGCCCCTAGAGACTGGTCAGTCCGGCTCCAGGGCCCCTGTGGACTCTTCCCGCTCAAACTCACCGCCATTGCACCGCCCAGCCGACTGTACAAATCCACGACAATGACCCTGGCGACCTCCACAAAGCAGTGGTTACAACCTTTCCCCTCCCTCTCGAGGATGCCAGGCCTCCCACGAAACTAAAGCACACGCTTCACACCTGCTGAGGCAATCATCCGGCTCCTTACCAACTACGGCCAAGGCATCTCACAGCCCGCCGGGAAGTGTAGTTCCCAGAACACTCGAGCAGAGGCCCAGCAGGCGCTTACTGACTACAATTCCCAGAGAAAAACGGGTTATCGGAAGTCTGCCCGATAGGCCCACTCAGAGAGGAACCGGCAGTGACGTCACTGGCATGTTGAACTACAAAGTCCATGATGCAGTGTGGGATCTCAGAACATCGCGAGTGTGCCCTGGTTAGGTTGGAGTGCCTTGGCCATCAACTTTTTCACCCGGTAGAGCTGGTTGCCTCTCGGGATGCCAGGATACGCAGTTAATTACTATTCGGTGACTGAGGTGCTACTTATGGCTTGCCACTATGCACAGATATTTATTACTGTCAGTGGCATTCAACAGCCCAGCATTTAGACATTGTATAACCGCGTATTAACAATCTCCTTTTTGTTATCGTTGTTGTTTTTGAGACGCAATATCGCTCTGTCGCCCAGGCTGGAGTGCAGCGGCGAGATCTCGGCTCACTGCAACTTCCGCCTCCTGGGTTCAAGCGATTCTCCTGCCCTAGCCTCCTTAGTAGCTGGGTCTACAGGCGCGCGCCACCGCGCCCAGCTAATTTTTGTATTTTCAGTAGAAGCGGGGTTTCACCATGTTGGCCAGGATGGTCTCGATCTCTTGACCTCGTGATCCGCCCGCCTCGGCCTCCCAAAGTGTTGGGATTACAGGCGTGAGCCACCGTGCCCGGCCAACAATCTCCATTTTTAAGCGAGAGACTGAAAGCCTACCTGGTCCCATTGCCTGGCTGAGACTGTTTAGACTGCTACCAAACAGGGCCAGGCGCGGTGGCCATAATAGCATTATTTTGGGAGGCCAAGGTGGGTGGATGACCTGAGGTCAGGAGTTTGAGACCAGCCTGGCCAACGTGGTGAAACCCCGTCTCTACTAAAAATAGAAAAATTAGCTGGGTATGGTGGCGTGCACCTGTAGTCCCAGCTACTCGGGAGGCTGAGGCAGGAGAATTGCTTGAATCTAGGAGATGGAGGGTGCCCTGAGTCGAGATGGCACCACTGCACTCCATCCTGGGCGACAGAGTGAGACTCCGTCTCAAGAAAAAAGAAAAGATTGGCCCGACGCCGTGGCTCACACCTGTAATCCTAGCACTTTGAGAGGGAAGGGGGGATAGATCATGAGGTCAGGCGTTCACCTGGCCAAGACGGTGAAACCCTGTCTCTACTAAAAATACAAAAAATTATCCGGGCGTGGTGGCGGCGGGCGCCTGTAGTCCCAGCTACTCGGAAGGCTGAGGCAGGAGAATGGCGAGAACCTGGGAGGAGGAGCTTGCAGTGAGCTGAGATCGCGCCACTGCACTCCAGCTTGGCGACAGAGCGAGATTCAGTCTAAAAAACAACAAAAAAGAAAAAGGCACAACTGGGCACGGTGGGCTACGCCTGTAATCCCAGCACTTTGAGAGTCCGAGGCAGGTGGGTCACCTGAAGTCAGGAGTTTGAGACCAGCCTGACCAATATGGTGAAACCATGTCTCTGCTAAAAGTGCAAAAATTAGCCGGACGTGGTGGAACGTGCCTGTAGTCCTAGCTACAGTCCTGAGACAGAAGAATCGCTTGAACCCAGGAGGCGGAGGTTGCAGTGAGCTGAGATCGCAACATTGCACTCCAGTCTGGGCGACAGAGTGAGACTCAAAAAAAAAAAGAAAAAGACAGGCACTGCCACACCCTTCAGAGAGCTTCGAGTCTAGTGGAAGGGACAGACATTAAGAGCAATGGGAGGCCATCAAAGGATTTTAAGCAAGGAAGAGACATGGTCCTATTTGTATTTTTTTTTTTTTTTTTTTTTTTTGAGACGGAGTCTCACTCTTGTCCCCCAAGCTGGAGTACAGTGGTGCAATCTCAGCTCACTGCAACCTCCACCTCCCGAGTTCAAGCAGTTCTCCTGCCTCAGTCTCCTGAGTAGCTAGGATTACAGGTGCTTGCTACCACGCCTGGCTAATTTTTGTCTTTTTAGTAGAGATGGGTTTTCGCCATGTTGGCCAGGCTGGTGTCGAACTCCTGACCTCAAATGATGCACCAACCTCGGCCTCCCAAAGTGCTGGGATTATAGGCATGAGCCACCGTGCCTGGCCCCTATTTGTATTTTATAAAAATCATTCTGAGGAAGAATGGAAAAGAGCAAAAGTGGAAACAGAAGGGTATTGCAATTGTCCTGGTGAAATGTGATGGGGTCTTGGACTATGGTGGTGACAGTAAAGATAGAGAAAGGTAGACACATTCAAGAGATACTTAGAAAATAAATGTGTTACAGCTTAGTAACATGGCTTCTTAATTGGGAATTGTCAATTATTTGCTAGCCTATGTAAAATGCCCTCTAGGTAAATGAATTTAGAAAGGTGTCATAGTGGATAAGAGCTTAGGCTGTGATTCAGACAGAGATCATCATTTACTAGCCAGGTGACCTCAGGCAATTCAGCTAACCACTCTGTGAAATAGGGATAATAATAATGTGTAACTCATAGGATTGCTATGAGGATTAAAGAAATAATATGTGTATAAACTCTGTTTATGTATATGTGTATGTCTGGCATATAGTAAGCATTTTAAAATGTCAGCTATTTTTAATATTTGTCTATAAACATTAGTCTGATTAAAATGGAAAAAGCTTACCTGTTCCCCATAATAATCTCTTCCCTGGCTTAACTGAGCTAGTTACCACAATGTAATTGTGTGTTATACCTTTTACAACTTTCAAACCATATCGCATTCATTCTTCAAAACCTCACAACAAAACTCAATTCCTCCCTGATTTATTTAATTTTTTTTTTTCCCAAGACGGGGTCTCGCTCTATATGACCCAGGCTGGAGTGCAGTGGCACAATCTTGGCTCACTCAGCCTCCACCTCCCGGGTTTAAGCAATTCTCCCACCTCAGCCTCCTGAGTAGCTGGGATTACAGGGGCGTGCCATTATGCCCAGCTAATTTTTGCATTTTTAGTAGAGACAGGGTTTCACCATGTTGGTCAGGCTGGTCTTGACCTGCTAACTGTGATCCACCTGCCTTGGCCTCCCAAAGTGCTGGGATTATAGGCATGAGCCACCATGCCCAGCCTCCCCCGATTTATTTATTTTATTTTATTGATACGGACTTTCGTTCTTGTTGCCCAGGCTGGAGTGCAATTGCACGATCTTGGCTCACTGCAACCTCTGCCTCCTGGATTCAAGAGATTCTCCTGCCTCAGCCTCCTGAGTAACTGGAATTATAGGCATGTGCCACCACACCCAGCTAATTCTGTATTTTCAGGAGAGACAGGGTTTCTCCAGGTTGGTCAGGCCGGTCTTGAACTCCCGACCTCAGATGATCCACCTGCCTCGGCCTGGGATTACAGGCATGAGCCACTGCGCAGGGGCCCCCATTTTTTTAAACCCAACCCACTGGTCACTCTGCTCAATTTGGTAATTTGTCAGCATTTCTAAATTTAGATTCATAAGGCTATAATTAGTTTTAGCTTGTCTCTGAGTCCTTTTGTATTTGTTTTTCATGCGTATTTACCTAGCTTCCCTACCTTCAGATGACAAGGTTCTCTGAGGAAAAAATTGTGGGAACTTCTTTATATGCTTCTGCTCCTGAGAGGTGTATGGCATTCAATGAATAGCGTTATTTCCCTACCCTTTTAGGGACTTTTTGTTTTTCAATGTTTTTTTCTTCTACATCTGTGTTCTGCCTTTACCTGTATGCTTCCTGGATGGCAAACAGATTTCTTTTTTAATTGACACAAGCGAAGAGTAGAAGAATAAAGAGAAGAGGATCGATTTTTTTTTTAGACGGAGTCTCGCTCTGTCGCCCAGACTGGAGTGCAGTGGCGTGATCTCGGCTCACAACAAGCTCCGCCTCCCGGGTTCACGCCATTCTCCTGCCTCAGCCTCCCGAGTAGCTGGGACTACAGGCGCCTGCCACCATGCCCGGCTAATTTTTTGTATTTTTAGTAGAGACGGGGTTTCACTGTGTTAGCCAAGATTGTCTCGATCTCCCGACCTCGTGATCCGCCCTCCTCGGCCTCCCAAAATGCTGGGATTACAGGCGTGAGCCACCGCGCCCGGCCCGAAGGTAGCATTTTTTAGGACTTACGGGTTTAGCTGATGATGGGGTCGCTCTGCATGCAACTTTAGACAAAACTAATGGGTCAGCAGAGGAAGGCAGGGTCAGGGTGCCGTGGTGGTAGCATTCACGGGCTTTGGAGTCAGATGACTGGGTTTGCATTGATGCTGTGTCCCAGGCTAGCTCTATGGCTTTAGGCGAGTTCCTTCAACCCTTGGACCTCTGGATTATCATGGGAATCAGGAGATAATGGTAATACCTACTTCTTAGGCTTGCTATGAGAATAAAAGGAGCTAAGCCAAGGTGATTAGCCCAGTGCCTAGAATGTGGTAAGTGCTCAGGAAATATTAAGCTGGAAGGAAGGAAGGAAGGAAGGAAGGGAGGGAGGGAAGATGGGAAAGGTTAAAACTATGGGAAGCCAGTTTAGTCAGTTAGTTAATGAAAATTCTAAATCTAATTAACATGAGCTAGGAACAAGAACAAGTAACCATGATAATTAGGTAAACTGCCTTTTTATTTAGATAAATGTAACCAAATTAAAGAAGTTGTACTTCTCAGTTGCCAAATTTTTGAGAAATCCCTGTTTTCTAGATTTCTTCTAAAGTGATACATTTGTAACTCCCAGAAATTAAAAATCACTAACTCATGCTATACTACTCCAGCCTTAGGACCCACAAGATTCAGCCTGCCATCTCCTCAACATTCCACAGAGGATGGAAGGCTGTGTCGTGGGCTCATATGTGAAACGTGACACCTGAGTCATCAAAACACAGCTTGTAGTTTCTAAATAGCCAAACTACCCACCACTACTGTTAATGTCTCCACCATTAGCATCACCATTATGGAGCAGTCCAAAGGCTCTACAAGAAATAGAAGGAAGAAAGGAAAGAAGGGAAGGAGAAAGGGAAAGAGGGAGACAGGAAGGAAAAGGGGAAAAGAAGGAAGAAAAGAAGGGAGAAAAAGAAACAGGTAGGACAGGTTTGGTGGCTCACACCTGTAATCCCAGCACTTTGGGAGGCTGAGGCGGGTGGATCACCAGAGGTCAGGAGTTCGAGACATGCCAACATGGTGAAACCCTGTCTCTACTAAAAATACAAAAATTAGCCAAGCATGGGAGCACATACCTGTAATCTCAGCTACTTGGGAGGCTGAGGCAGGAGAATCGCTTGAACCTGAAAGGCAGAGGTTGCAGTGAGCCGAGATCACACCATTGCACTGCAGCCTGGGCAATGATAGTGAAATTCTGTCTAAAAAAAAAAAAAAAAAAAAAAGACAGCCAATCATACATTATCAAGATTCCAATGTCATTGAGTTTTTTTAGAATTTATTTTTGTGCATTTACAAGGTTTAAGATGCCTGTCTGTATTGCATCAATGAGATTAGACTGGTCTAAACTATATAAACTGGAGAAGCAACCATGGTCATAACCTTTTTTTCCCTAATAATTGGTCAGATCCCTAATATCTTATTAGCCAGAAGTCTAGTATCTTCCTCTAGATCCTATTCCATATAGAGTCTGAGACTGTGAATTCTGGAGTGGGATTGCCTGACTTTGAATCATGAATCCCGCCCCCATCCATAACTTGTTGTGTGACCTTGACCTGTCTGCACCTGTAGCATGGTGATAATCATGGTACTTATCTAGTAATCATCTCTAATAAATAGATGATTATATTAGATTATCTATTAAATATTTATTAACCATCTTTTTTTTTCTTTTTTTGAGACAGGGTCTCACTCTGTCACCTAGGATGGTGTGCAGTGGGATGATCATGACTTACTGCAGTCCTGACCTCCCAGCCTCAAGCAATTCTCCCACTTTAGCCTCCAAAGTAGCTAGGACTACAGGTGCACACTACCATGCCCAGGTGGTTTTTTAATGTTTTATAGAAACAGGATCTCACTATGTTGCCCAGTGTGGTCTCGAACGTCTGTTCTCAAGTGATCCTCCCACCTCAGCCTCTCAAAGTTCTGGGATTACAGGTGTGACTATTGTGCCCTGCCAAGCTTCCATTATATCCTAGGGATCTCTTTCTCAGTGCTCCTTCTTAACAAAGAAGGCCAGGCGCGGTGGCTCATGCCTGTAATCCCAACACTTTGAGAGGCTGAGACAGGCAGATCACTGGAAGTCAGGAGTTCGAGACCAGCCTGACCAACATGGTGAAACTCCGTCTCTCTAAAAATACAAAAATTAGCCAGGTGTTGTGGTGCGTGCCTGTAATCCCAACTACTTGGAAGGCTGAGGCAGGAGAATCACTTAAACCGGGAGGCGGAGGTCGTGGTGAGCATAGATTGCGCCACTGCACTCCAGCCTGGCCGACAGAAAGAGACTCCATCTCAAAACAAAACAAAACAAACAAAAAAACAAACTTAACAAAGAACAAAATTCCTGACCTCATGAAACTTTATATTCTATGTGGAGTGGGGCAGAGAGAGCACAAATAAATGAAAAAAACATTTTATATAGTGAGATATGCTATGAAGAAGATAAAGCAGGATGATGCAATAGAGAGTAACTAGGGGAGGGAAGTGAGTTTAGGTTGGATGGTCAAGGTCATCCCAAAGAGGTGATATTTGAGCTGAGAAAAAAAAGTCAGGCACACAAAGATATGTGTAAAATAGTTCCAGGCAGGAGAACTAGCAAGTGCAAAGGCATGAAGTGGGAAAGAACCTAGTTTTTTTGTTTGTTTGTTGTTTGTTTTTTTGAGACCGAGTCTCACTCTGCTACCCAGGCTGGAGTGCAATGGTGCACTCATGGCTCACTGCAGCCTTGATTTCCTGGTCTCAAGCAATCCTCTCGCCTCAGCCTCCCAAGTGAACTTAAAATGTTTGAAAAACCAAATATGCTTTTCTCCTCATACCTCTCTTTTCAAACATCCAGCATCGCCTTCTCACATTCTACTGGATAGCTTCTTCACTCACTGACAGCACAGAAGCAATCAATACACAACACACCTTTTACTACATCTGCTATCACACCTCTATCTACTAATATGTGCTCTTTTTGTCACAGTGAACAACAATTAGGGTTCCTATTAAGACCTATGCTCCATTTGTACATTAGACCCCATTGTCTTTTGCCCACTAGGAGATTTTATTCCTACAGTTTCTCATTCACCTCTTGCATCATCAGATTTTTTCTCTCTAGATCATACTTGTCTGCATTCACACATATCTTCTAACCTAATGCAAGCAGACAAGCAAGCAAAACCAAGCTGAACAAAATGCCAACAAACCCTATCCTTTGCCCTATTCCACAATACCCTTCCAGTACTGTTCAGTACCTTCATTGCTCTACTCCCCTTTACAGTAAAGCTCTTTAGGAGAACTGCCACGCTTTCTCTAATTCGTGTTCTCCATTTTTCTCCTCAACCTTTTATTTTATTTTGTTTATTTTATTTATTTAAATCGTTTTGAGACGAGGTCTTATTCTGTAGCTTAGGCTGGAGTGCAGTGGCGATATCACTGCAGCCTCAAACTCCCGGGCTCAAGTGATCCCCCCACTTCAGCCTCCCGAGTAGCTGGGACTACAGGCATGCACCATCCGGCTAATTTTGTTATTTTTTGTGCAGATGGGATCTCAATATGTTGCTCAGGCTGGTCTCAAACTCGTCAACTCAAGCAATCCTCCTGCCTCGGCCTCCCAAAGTGCTAGGATTATAGATGTGAGCCACCATGCCCAGTCTCTCCTCAACCTTTTATTTATTTTTTATTTTTATTTTTTTTAGAGGGAGTCTGACTTTGTCATCCAGGCTGGAGTGAGGTGGCATGATCTCAGCTCACTGCAACCTGCAGCCCCCCGGGTTCAAGCGAGTCTCCTGCCTCAGCCTCCCGAGTAACTGGGATTACAGGCATGTGCCACCATGCCTGGCTAATTTTTGTATTTTTAGTAGAGACAGGGTTTCACCATATTGGCCAGGCTGGTCTCGAACTCCTGATCTTGTGATCCTCTTGCCTTGGCCTCCCAAAGTGCTGGATTAGAGGCATGAGCCACCGCATCCAGCCTTCCTCAACCTTTTACCTGCTGTACTCAGTGGAATTGTCCAGATCATCACTGACCTCCATGCTGCCAAATCCAATGGCCAATTCTCTGTTCTCATCTTATTTGACTTTTGAACTACGTTTGACATATATGAAAACTCCTTTCTTGAAACATATTTCTTCACTCTCTATTCTTTCCTGATTTATTGGCCACACCTCTTCAATTTACTTAATATTCCTCACCTTTTCTCTAATGGCCCTTCCTTTCTAGACATACTCATATGCTAAGTGATCTTATCCAGGCTAATGGCTTTAAACACAATTTACATGCTGATGAGTCCCCAATTTTAACTACAGGCCGAACCCCTCTCATGAACTTCAGACTTAAGATCCAACTGCCTACTTGACATCTCACTTGAATTTTTATATTAGTTATCTATTGCTGCCTAACGAATTACCCCAAAACTTAGTGGCTAAAAACAATAATAATCGGAGCCGGGCATGGTGGCTCACGCCTGTAATCCCAGCACTTTGGGAGCCCAAAGCAGGTGAATCACCTGAGGTCAGGAGTTTGAGACCAGCCTGGCCAAAATGGTGAAACCTCATCTCTATTAAAAATACAAAAATTTGCCGGGCGCGGTGGCTCACGCCTGTAATCCCAGCACTTTGGGAGGCCGAGGCGGGCGGATCACAAGGTCAGGAGATCGAGACCATGGTGAAACCCCGTCTCTACTAAAAAATAGAAAAAAATTAGCCGGGCGCAGTGGCGGGCGCCTGTAGTCCCAGCTACTGGGGAGGCTGAGGTAGGAGAATGGCGTGAACCCGGGAGGCGGAGCTTGCAGTGAGCCGAGATTGCGCCACTGCACTCCAGCCTGGGCGACAGAGCGAGACTCCGTCTCAAAAAATATAAATAAATAAATAAATAAAAATACAAAAATTAGCCAGGTGTGGTGGCATGTACCTGTACTCCCAGCTACTTGGGAGGCTGAGGCAGGAGAATCGCTTGAACCCAGGAGGCGGAGGTTGTAGTGAGCCAAGATCGCGCCATTGCACTCCAGCCTGGGCAACAAGAGCAAAACTGTCTCAATAATAATAATAATAACAACCATTTTTTAAGAGATGGGGGTCTCACTGTGTTGCCCAGGCTGGACTCAAACTCCTGGGTTCAAGAAATCCTCCCACCTCAGCTTCACTAGTTGGTGGGACTATAGGCACATGCCACTGCACCTGGCAATATAACCATTTATTATCTCTGAGTTTCTGTAGGTTAGAGGTTTTGGAGCAGTTTGGTTGGGTCGTTCTGGTTTAGGAGTTTTCATGAGATTGTATTCAGATTTTAGCTAGGAAAACATTTATCTGAAGCTTTGGCTGGGGCTGGAGGGTCTTCTTCCGATACGGCCCTCTCACAAGGCTGGAAAGCTAGTCCTTGCTGTTGGAAAGAGGTCTCAGTTCCGCTCAGTGTGGGCCTCTGGATTTCTTGAGAGCCTTGCAATATGGCAACTGTCTTTCCCAGAACAAGAGATCCAAGTCAGAAGTTAGGAGCCCTAAGCCAGTGTGGGAGGAAAGTACAAGTGAATGTGAATAATAAGAGGTAAAAATAATTGTGGGCCATCTTGAGACTGGCTACCACAATGTCTAAAAGCCATTCGTACTTCTCATGTTCAAAACTGAATTCTGGATCTACCAGCTGTTTGCTGAATCTGTTCCTCCCTCGTTTTTCCCAATCTCAAGCCAGTGCTCAGGCCAAACACTTTGATGTCATCCTTGATTCCTCTTTGTCTTTCATATCCACAATCTACCAGCCAAACTTGTTGACTCTACTCTCAAAATATACCCAAAATCCAACTTCGCACTATGAGTCTAGTCCAAACCATCATCGTTGCTTGCTTGGATTAATGTAGTAGCCTCCTAACTTGTTTTCGTACCTCCTCCTTTGCCCCTTTCAGTCTGATACCGATAAAGCAGCCACAGTGATCCCATCAAAACAAAACAAAACAAAAAACAAACAAAAAACAGCAGAGGAGATTATTTCATCCCTCTATTTAAAACCTTCAGTGTCTGGCCAGGCAATGTGGCTCACACCTGTAATGCCATCACTTTGGGAGGCTAAGGCAGGCAGATCATGAGGTCAGGAGTTCAAGACCAGCCTGGCCAACATGGTGAAACCCCATCTCTACTAAAAATACAAAAATTAGCTGGGCATGGTGTTGGGCACCTATAATCCCAGCTACTCAGGAGACTGAGGCAGGAGAATTATTTGAACCCAGGAGGCAGAGGTTGCAGTGAGCCGAGATTTCGCCATTGCACTCCAGCCTGGGTGATGGGGTGAGACTCCATCTCAAAAAACAAAAAACAAAACCCTTCAGTGTCTTCCAATCTCAGAAGTAATTTTTTGTTGTTGTTGAGACAAGATCTTGCTCTATCACCCAGGCTAGGCATGGTACAATCACAACTCACAGCAGCCTTGACTTCCCAGTCTGGTATGATCCTTCTATTTCAACCTCCTGAGTAGCTGGGACCACAGGCATGCACCACCATGCCTGGTTAGTTTTTTTCATTTTTTGTAGAGATGGGGTCCTGCTATGTTGCTCAGGCTGGTCTCAAACTCCTGGACTTAAGTGATTCTTCTGCTTTGGCCTCCTAAAATACAGGGATTACAAATGTGAGCCGCTGCGCCTGGCCAACAAGTAAAATCTGAAGTCCTTTACCATGACGCAGTCCTTCTTGATCTGGCCTCTAACTACCTCTTTCACTCATCTACCATCAGTTTCTTCCTGGTTCACTCTGCTCCAGCCCCACTGCCTCTTCCCTTTCCTCAAACGTGCCAAGTCGGCTCCTGCCTCAGGGTCTTCGCACTTCCCTAGAAAGCCCCTGTCCCAGATATCTACACAGCTAACACACACACTACCTTCAAGCCACTGCTCAGTCTTTTTACCTTCCCCATAACTCTCGATCTCCTCATTTTGCCTCATTTTCCTTCTTAGGATACATTCTAAGAATATTAAACCTGACATATTATATTGTTACTTATTTGTCATTATTATCTTGCTACTAAAATAGATCTCCAACAGAATGCCTATTTTCTTCATTGCTGTATCCCTGGGGCCTATAATAGTGTTCTATTTATGATAGATTTTCAATCAATATTGCGTGAAGGTAAGGAAGGCTGAATGCAGGAACTGAAAGAGGCTAATTTGTGTAAAGTTGCATGGCAGAGTGCCTGGCACACAGGGGTATGAGTTATTTTTATTTGATATGTCTAAATCACAAGGGGCTTTTTTAATCCAAAGACGAGCGGATGGTTTTAAACATCAGAGTGGACTCTTCTAACATCAGAGGGATAACCAGATGGAATGAGAGTCTTGTCAGTCCACTACTGCTGTTTTCTATTCCCCCGTTTCCCTGCCCAAAAAACCCCAACAGTCACTACTGACATGGAGCTTTCCACATTTCTCCTGGATGCTTATCTAATCTGCAAGGACGTCAGATCTGGGTCTCCACACAGGTCCAATGGGAACACATAAAGATCTTGGGGAATTGGGGCAAGGACTATTTCCAGTAACTACACACCCAAAGATGCTATTCTCAATCTTTTCTCCCTGGTGACACTGCTTTTAACATGTGAAGCAATATTTTTGTCTTACGGGGTCTCGCTCTGTCACTCAGGCTGAAGCGCAGTGGCACGATCTCAGCTCACAGCATCTATGACCTCCCACCTTAAGTGATGCTTTCACCTCAGCCTCCTGAGTAGCTGGGACTGCAGGCATTCGCCACCACACCTGGCAAATTTTTAAATTTTTTGTAGAGACGGGGTCTCACTATCTTGCCCGGGTTGGTCTTGAACTCCTAGGCTCAAGAGAGCCTCTTGCCTTAGCCTCCCAACGTGCTGGGATTACAGAC
Source organism: Chlorocebus sabaeus (assembly GCF_047675955.1). Taxonomy (NCBI): domain Eukaryota; kingdom Metazoa; phylum Chordata; class Mammalia; order Primates; family Cercopithecidae; genus Chlorocebus; species Chlorocebus sabaeus. Next base: position 35,971,917 of record NC_132926.1, on the reverse strand, counting down.
TTGAGCCACTGTGGTCGTGTGAAGCAATTTTGTATTTATTTATTTATATAAGGCAGGTTCTTTCTCTGTCACCCAGGCTAGAATACAGTGGCATAAACATGGCTCACTGCAGCCTTGACCTCCTGGGCAATTCTCCTGCCTCATTTTTTGTAGAGACAGGGTCTCACCATGTTGCCTAGGCTGGTCTTGAACTCCTGGGCTCAAGTGATCTTTCCACTCAGCCACCCAAATTGCTTGGATTATAAGCATGAGGCACCATGCTTGGCTTGAAGCAACATTCTGGTTTTTTTTTCCCCCGACAGAGTCTTGCTCTGTTGTCCAGGCTGGAGTGCAGTGGTGTGATATTGGCTCACTGCAACCTCTGCCTCCCAGGTTCAAGCAATTCTCCTGCCTCAGCCTCCCAAGTAGCTGGGACTACAGGCATGTGCCACCATGCCCGGCTTATTTTTGTATTTTTAGTAGAGACAGGGTTTCACCATGTTGGCCAGGCTGGTCTCAAACTCCTGATCTCAAGTGATCTGCCCGCCTCAGCCTTGCAAAGTGCTGGGATTACAGGCGTGAGCCACTGTGCCCAGCCTTGAAGCAACTTTTTAAAAAATCGAGATACTTCTAGAGTCATATGCAATTGTAAGATGTAATATAGAAAGAACCCTCACACACTCTTCCCAGTTTCCTCCAATGGTAGCATTTATTTTTTTGACACAAAGTTTTGCTTTGTTGGCCAGGCTGGTTTCAAATTCCTGAACTCAAGAGATCCTCCTACCTCAGCTTCCTGAGTAGCTGGAATCACAGGCACCTGCCATCATACCCAGCCAATGGTAACTTTTTGCAAAACTGTAGTATAATTTGAAGACCAGAATATTGACGTTGATACATGTTTTGTGTTCATTTGTGTGTGTGTGTGTGTGTGTGTGTGTGTGTCTGCACATAAGCCTTTAGAAGACATGCACACACACACACGAAGTCTTCAAAAAGTTTATGGAAAATGTGTAGTATGAAAAAACTATGCATGGATTTCAAATTTTTTTTAACAAAATAAACTCATACTAACTTGTTATAACATTTCTAAACAGGATCTAGTTTGAGGCCCTAAGAGGGATAAGACATCAGTTTGAAAAGGGCCCCTATTAAAGCAACATGAATTCTGCTAAAATTGAAGAAAGAGCAAATATCAAACTTTTTGTGAAGCTTGGGTGGAATAATGTAAATTATTCATGCTTTACAAAAACCTTATGGGAACATTGCTCCCAAATAAATCAGCAGTTTACAAAGGGATAGCTTGTTTTAAGAAGGGACAAGAGAGTGTAGACGATGAACCCCACAGCTGCAGATCATCCACATCAATTTGCTAAAAAAAAAAAAAAAAAAAAAAAAAAAAAGGCCCGGTGCGGTGGCTCAAGCCTATAATCCCAGCACCTAGGGAGGCCAAGACGGGCAGATCACGAGGTCAGGAGATCGAGACCATCCTGGCTAACACGGTGAAACCCCGTCTCTACTAAAAAAAAAAAATACAAATAACTAGCCGGGCGAGGTGGCGGGCATCTGTAGTCCCGGGTACTCAGGAGGCTGAGACAGGAGAATGGCGTAAACCCGGGAGGCGGAGCTTGCAGTGAGCTGAGATCTGGCCACTGCACTCCAGCCTGGGCGACAGAGGGAGACTCCGCCTCAAAAAAAAAAAAAAAATTAATCTTGTTTGTGCCCTAATGGAAGAGGAGCAACAATTAACAGCAGAAACTAGCCAACACCATAGACATTTCAACTGGTTCCACTTACACAATTCTAACGGGAAATTAAAGTTGAGCAAACTTTCCACTAAATGGGTGCCAAAACTGCTGCAACCAGATCAGCTGCAGACAAGAGTAGCTTTCATTGGAAATTTTGAAGTGAGATCACAATCCTGAAGCATTTCTTCAAAGAATTGTAACAGGAGATGAAACAGGGCTTTAGGAGTACAATCCTGAAGACAAAACACAATCAAAACAATAGCTACCAAGAAATAGCAGTGGGCTAGTCAAAGCAAAAGCAGACTGGTCAGCAGCAGAGGTCACGGCAACAGTTTTTTTTTGGATGTTCAAGGCATTTTGCTCAAGGGCTAAAGAATGATAACATATGCTTATTATGAGAGTGTTTTCAGAAAATTAGCTGAAGCTTCAGCAGAAACACATCTGTGAAAGTTACACCAGAGATTCCTTCTCCATCTTGGCAATGCTCCTGCTCATTAATCTCATCAAACAGCCAGGTGTGGTGGCTCATACCTGTAATCCCAGCACTTTGGGAGGCTGAGGAGGGTAGATCACGAGGTCAGGACATCGAGACCATCCTGGCTAACACGTTGAAATTCTGTCTCTACTAAAAATACAAAAAATTAGCTGGACATGGTGGTGGGCGCCTGTAGTCCCAGCTACTAGGGAGGTTGAGGCAGGAGAATGGCGTGAACCCAGGAGGTGGGGTGTGCAGTGAGGCGAGGTTGCACCACTGCACTCCAGCCTGGGAGACAGAGCAAGACTCTGTCTCAAAAAAAAAAAAAAAAATCTTAGGCAGCTACCCTGTGGTCCTAATTTGGCTCCTTCTACCTTCTTTTTGTTTCCTAATGTTTAAAAAATATGTAAAGGGCCCCCATTTTTCTTCACTTCTTAATGTAAAAAAAGACTGCATTGACATGGCTAAATTCCCAGGACTCTCAGTTCTTTAGGGATGAACTCAATGCCCAGTATCTTTTGTGTGATATCACTTGTGTGTTCTCAATGTGTCTGGAACTTGATAAAGCTTATGTTGAGAAATAAAGTTTGTGGTTTTTCTTTTTCTTTTTTTCTTTTCTTTTCTTTCTTTCCTTTTTTTTTTTTTTTTTTGAGACTGAGTCTTGCTCTGTCACCCAGGCTGGAGTGCAGTGGCGCGATCTCGGCTCAATGCAAGCTCTGCCTCCCGGGTTCGTGCCATTCTCCTGCCTCAGCCTCCCCAGCAGCTGGGACTACCAGCGCACGCTGCCACACCCGGCTAATTTTGTGAGTGTGTATGTATTTTTAGTAGAGACGGAGTTTCAACGTGTTAGCCAGGATGGTCTCAATGTCTTTTTTTTTTTTTTTTTTTTTTTTGAGACAGAGTCTCGCTGTGTCGCCCAGGCTAGAGTGCTGTGGCCGGATCTCAGCTCACTGCAAGCTCCGCCTCCCGGGTTCCCGCCATTCTCCTGCCTCAGCCTCACCAGTAGCTGGAACTACAGGCGCCCACCACTTCGCCCGGCTAGTTTTTTGTATTTTTTAGTAGAGACGGGGTTTCACCGTGTTAGCCAGGATGGTCTCGATCTCCTGACCTCGTGATCCGCCCATCTCGGCCTCCCAAAGTGCTGGGATTACAGGCTTGAGCCACCGCGCCCGGCCCAGGTCTCCATGTCTTGACCTGGTGATCCACCTGCCTCAGCCTCCCAAAGTGCTGGAATTACAGGCGTGAGCCACTGCGCCTGGCCTTATTTTTCTTTTAATTGCCCTTTTCCATGAACTTTTTGAGGTCCCTTCTTCTGTGCATATGTATGTAAGTTTAATTTTTTCTTTTTTTTGACCCAGCCATCAACTTGACTTTATATATAAGTTTAGTTCTATTCAGTTTACCATCCTGTAGTTCCTGCATCCACCATCACAGTCAGGAATCAAAACAGTTCCAACACCGAAAGTGTCCCTCATGTTGCACTTTTATAACCACACCCACTCTCCCTGGGTTGGGAAGGGGTCTCAAGTTCCTCTCAATGTGGGCCTCTCCATAGGGCTGCTAGAATGTCTTGAAACATGATGATTAGCTTTCCCCCGAGCAAGAGATCAAAGGCAGGAGCTAGTTTTTGTTTCTTTTTTTTTTCAGCAGTCTCACTCTGTCACCCAGGTTGGAGTGCAGTGGCTTGATCTCAGTTTACTGCAACCTCTGCTTCCTAGGTTAAAGCAATTCTCATGCCTCAGTCTCCCAAGTAGCTGAGATTACAGGCATGTGCCACCACACCTAGCTAACTTCTGTAGCTGTTTGAAGTGAAGGGAAAATGTGGATAAACTTTAAAAAAGGAGGGGGAAGAGGAGAGAGAAAAGAAGAGGCAAGAGTTGCAAGTGAGAAAGCTCTTGGCTTGCTGTCAGAACTTCTGGATGCTACTTCTACTCCACAGAGGTGTAATTCTAAGTAAACCACTTGCCTCTCTGGGCCTTTTCCTTCATTTGCAAAGTTGTGAGGAGGGGTTTGGCGAGAGAGTTTCATTAGATGAGTTTTAAGTGCACCTCTGATTTTACTACTGTATGTAAGGGATTTATACACTGGGGCCAGCAAACTAAACCCTGCTGGCATCTGCTTTGTACACCTGTGAGGTTACAATGGCCTTTACATTTTTGTTTGTATTAAATTAAATTAAATTTATTTATTTATTTATTTGAGACAGGGTCTTGCTCTTTTGCCCAGGCTGGAGGGCAGTAATATGATCTCAGCTCACTGCAACCTCTACCTCTCCAGTTCAATCAATTCTCCTGCCTCAGACTCCCAAGTAGCTGGGATTACAGGCATGTGCCACCACGGCCAGCTAATTTTTTTTGTTTGTTTTTGAGACAGAGTCTCGCTGTGTCGCTGAGGCTGGAGAGCAGTGGCCCGATCTTGGCTCACTGTAGCCTCCGCCTCCTGGGTTCAAGTGATTCTCCTGCCTCAGCCTTCTGAGTAGCTGTGACTACAGGCATGCGACACCACGCCCGGCTAATTTTTGTATTTTTAGTAGAGATGGGGTCTCACCATGTTGGCCAGGCTGGTCTCGATCTCCTTACCTCATGATCCGCCTGCCTCAACTTCCCAAAGTGCAGGGATTACAGGCGTGAGCCACCGCGCCCAGCCATAATCTTTTTTTTTTTTTGAGACGGAGTCTCGCTCTGTCACCAGAGCTGGAGTGCAGTGGCTCGATCTTGGCTCACTGCAACCCCTGCCGCCCGGGTTCAAGCAGTTCTCCTCCCTCAGCCTCCCGAGTAGCTGGGATTGATTACAGGCCCCCGCCACCATAACCAGCTAATTTTTTGTATTTTTAGTAGAGGCGGGATTTCACTATGTTGGCGTGATCTGCCTGCCTTGGCCTGCCAAAGCGCTGGGATTACAGGCGTGAGCCACTGCGCCCAGCCCACAACCGTCCCACACCTGGTTAATTTTTGTATCTTCACTACAGACGGGGTTTCACCATATTGGCCAAGCTCGTCTGGAACTCCTGACCTCAGGTGATCCACTCGCCTTGGCCTCCCAAAATGTTGGAATTACAGGCATGAGTCACTGCGCGCCGGCCGCCCCCCTGCCTTTTTTTTTTTTCAGATGGAGTTTCGCTCTTGTAGCGATCTTGGCTCATTGCAACCTCCGCCTCCCAGGTTCAAGCGATTCTCCTGCCTCGTCTCCAGAGTAGCTGGGATTACAGAAGTGCGCCACCATGTCTGGCTAATTTTGTATTTTTAGTAGAGACCGGTTTCACCATGTTGGTCAGGTTGGTCTCGAACTCCTGACTCTAGGTGATCCACCCGCCTTGGCCTCCCAAAATGCTGGGATTACAGGCATGAGGTACCGCCGCCCGGCCCGGCCTACATTTTTAAATGGTGAAAAAAATGGTATGTGAAAATTATATAAATTTAAAATTTTATATAATTTTTATAAATTTTTGTAACACAGCCACAATCATTCTATTTACATACTGTCCATGTTTCATTTTATGCCAAGACATTGTATGTTGGGTAGTTGCCATAGATACCTCAAGGCTCACAAAACCAAAAATATTTAGTGTCTGATCCTTTGCAGAAGTGTGCCTCTACCTGTTCTGTATATATATGGTACGTCTATTTGAGGTTGATCCATTTCTTTTATATGAGGTGTGTGCTCATTAGGTATTTTTCAAAATGTTATTACAATGCGTAACCCCATAAAACTGTTCATCTTCTTAAGAGGAGAAGCTCCGTTTTGCTCACCACTGGACTCCCAGTGCCTTACTCAGTGCTGGCAATTGCAGGGACTCAGTATATGTTATTGGGTAAGCATTTTAACATCAGTGCTAAACCAGTGATTTCAAAACTCCAGAAGGAATTTCTCACCTACTAGAAAGTTAAGTTGACTATATCGGTAGTTTCTAATTTTTCTTTAAAATTATTTTTTTAATCTTTCTTTGCTGATTAAAATTCTCCCTACCCGTCCCCCAACCACTGAATTTTGGATATGCAATGAAAAGATAATTAAAACCAAACTATTGGCGTCGTTTTTCTTTCTAAATAAAGCAACATTTATTAATAATACTAGCAAAATTGAAATGGCCTCAGCCTTTTACATCCGTGCGCCACGTTTTAAAAATGACGATTACTGGATTCCAAGGCATGGTTGTCAGAAACATTCTGCGTAATTAAAGCAGAGCAGCAAAAAATACAAACGTGAGTGCCGATCAACATGAGTGTGTAAAGAAAAAAAGTAAAATTTTGCATTCTGTGCAATGTGTCGAACGTGAACGTATTGCACGTTGTGTTGCAGATTTACTACAGCTGAGTCATTTCGGGACACGAGTGTGTGTTTCCAGGAAAAACGAGAGGAAGGAACCAGGCTAAGGGGCTCGCCGGGTTCCCCCAGGCACTCCCAGCAGCAGACACCAGTATTCCGCGGCGGGCGGCGGCGTGGTCAAAAAAAGGCGCCGCTGCCCCTTTAAGAGGCAAAGCACCTTTTCCAAGATACCATCTTGCACCAGGAGTTCACGTAAGCTCTCCACCTACCTTGCTATATCTCTCCTCCCTGACTGGGTACGGCCTGCCGGCGGGGCGAGCGAGCCTTTTCATTGGTCTTGCCCTCAGGGCCCTCTCTCTCTTATTGGTTCTCAGGCCTGCCGCTCGGCACTGTCTCCCGCCCACCTCAACCTTCGGGCTAGGTTGAGTGAGGGCTCTTGGGTTAGTTCCTGTTAGGCCCCGGCCGGGGGAGTAGGTTGAAGTCTCCTAAGATGCCCGGTGGGCTGGGGCACCGGGAGCTGTGAAGGGAACGTGAGGAGGCGGCGTAGTGGAGACCCACGGCAGGCCTGAAGAAGAGCGGCGGCCGAGCCCGCCTTCCCTGCACCATGCTCATAGAGGATGTGGATGCCCTCAAGTCCTGGCTGGCCAAGTTACTGGAGCCGATGTGAGTGAGCCGGGCTGGGCCGGGGCCGGCGAACGTGGGCGTTGGGGGCCCGCGGGGGCGTGGGGGAGGGGAGGCGGCGTGGGGGGCGGCGCTGAGGGGCCGCGGCCGGGAGGTCCCGGCGACGCCTTCCCTGTAGTACTATCACCATTGTGGTGGGGCTGAGGGTGGAAGAGGAGCGCTGGGGACGGAGAGGCACCGTGGATGTGGGACTGGGGAGGCAGGCAAGGACAGCGAGGGCTTTTCAAACGCAAATATCGGGGTGTTGGAAGGGGTAGCAGGGGCAGTAAGGGAATTTAAAACATTGCTGTTTGAGAACTGAGAGAGGGGTAGCAGGGCTCTTGAGGAATTTTTGAAATGTGAATATTGGGATGTCGAGGGGAATAGCAGAATATCATCAAGGGTTTGATAAACATTATTATGGGACTGAAAGGTCTACAAGCAAAATATCGAGGGCATTTTCGAAATATGAGGGCAGAAGCGGGTAGCAGGGACATTGAAACTATATAGCGATTATTGGTGAGTTCTAAGGGATCAAGAATATTGGAGGATTTGAAAAATACTATGGAGTAGATGGAAAGGATGTGTGGAATTTGAAGGGTTTTAGAAATTATTGGGGAGGTGATGTGTGGTAGCAAGGATATTAAGGGATTTTAAAGTATTATTGAGGACTCGATAGTGCTAGGGGAACTGATGATTTTTAGATACATGAAGGTTGGAAAAAATAGGTTTTTGTAAGTTTAGTTGAGGGTCCAAAGGGCTACACTGGTATGCAGCATTTATTGGTGGAGGAGTGTACCTGACAGCATATAGGGATTTTTAGATACAGGTGTTGGAGGAATAAAAGGAGCGGTAGAAAGAATTAAGAGATTTGTAAATATTCTTGTGCGATTGAGAGGGTAGTTTTGTAAATGTTTTTGTAAGATTGAGAGGACACCTGAAGATAATTGGGGTGTAGGATGAGGGACTCAAAAGAATGAGACCGGTCTTTTAAAAATATTTTGGGTAGTGTTAGTAGAAATGTTCTTGGGAGGCTTGAAAGAGGTCATAGAGGTATCAACATTTTGTTTGTTTTATAACCTTTTTTTTCGAAACAATGCCTCACTCTGTCTCCTAGGCTGGAGTGCAGTGGCTCGATCTCGGCTCACTGCAACCTCCACCTCCCGGGTTCAAGCGATTCTTCTGCCTCAGCCTCCCGAGTAGCTGGGACTACAGGCGCGCGCCAGCACGCCCAGCTAATTTTTTGTGTTTTTAGTAGAGACATGTTGGCCAGGGTGGTCTCGAACTCCTGACCTCAGGTGATCCGCTCGCCTTGGCCTTCCAAAGTGCTGGGATTACAGGCGTGAGCCACTGGACCTGGCCATGTTTGATAACCATTTTAAAGGCTAGGGTTGTGGAGTGTTTATTTGGGGGAATGGGGTATGGCTAGTTACTGGAAAGGAAAGGATAATGTTCTGCCTCCTCCTTGCTTCTGCTTATTCTCTTATTGAAGGTTAGGGCTTTCTGCTTGAAAGAAAGGGATAGAAGAAGAGATGTGCAGGCTTCGACTCATTAGGTCAGACTGCATTAGTGGAAAATTGAGTGTTTTTCAGAGGTGAAGACAGGGAGTAGTTTGGGAGATGTGGAGGCATGATAAAGGAGCTTTTGGGGGACAGTGTCGAGCTACTTCCCTGTTAATCTTTCAGTGAAAATGACTTCTGAACACACTCGAAGGTTTTTTAGAAGAATATAGGTCTCTTGAATAGGGGTTTTTTCACCCCTACAGTGAAGTTTTGGGCACAAAGATGGAAATGGTTTGTGGTGAAGGTGGGAAATAAAATGGATGTAGTGAAATTGACCCTATATGAGAAAAGGTTGAAAAAAGAAAAATACCTTTATGTTTAAAGTGTTCTTCATGTGGCCGGGCACCGTGGCTCACGCCCGTAATCCCAATACTTTGGGAAGCCCAGGTGGGCGGATCATGAGGTCAGGAGTTCGAGACCAGCCTGGCCAATATGGTGAAACCCCGTCTCTACAGAAAATGTAAAAATTAGCCAGGCGTGGTGGGGCGTGTCTGTAGTCCCAGCTACTGGGGAGGCTGAGGCAGAAGAATCACTTGAATCCCAGGAGGCGTAGGTTTCAGTGATCCAAGATGGTGCCACTGCACTCCAGCCTGGGCGACAGAGCCAGACTCCATCTCAAAATAATAAAAATAAGAAAAGCGTTGTTCATGTTAAGATTAAAAAAGAAAAAATACATCTCTTTATTTTGTATTCCTGCTGCTCTGATGCCTTTAAAAAAAAACCTACTTTCCATACAAGTTTAATTTTGTTAGTAGATATCCTTTTAAGAAGTATTAAACATACATTTTATTTTATGTCTTGGATAGAAGGTAACAACTTTTAGCCTTGTAGTTACTTGCTTTTTCTTTTCTTTTCTTTTTTTTTTTTTTTAAAGCTCCCTAAGATGTTTTACTCTGAGTAGTGCTTTTTGGTTTCTTTTTTCCCCCCTTAATGTTGAAAGTTAGTCTGAGTGGGAGCTTCATCTTGCTTAGGCTTTTTTTTTTTTCTAAAGCTACTTAGACTCCTAAGTATGATCATTCTGTAATTTTCATGAGTAAAAATTATCTTTCAAAATGATTACTTGAGTTTAGTTTCTCCTTTTGAGTTATATATTCAACTTAAAGTTCACATGCTTATTTTTTTTTTTTTTAATTTTTGTTATTTAGGGTAAAAAAAAAAAGGCTAAAATATTTATTTATTTGTTTGTTTGTTTATTTGAGATGGCGTTTCGCTTTTGTTGCCCAGGCTGGAGTTTGGTGGTGCAATCTCAGGTCACTGCAACCTCTGCCTTCTGGGTTCAAGCAATTCTCCTACCCCAGCCTCACTAGTAGCTGGGCTTACAGGCACTTGCCACCATGCCTGGGTAATTTTTTGTATTTTTAGTAGAGACGGGGGTTTCACCGTGTTGGCCAGGTTGGTCTCCAGTTCTTGACCTCAGGCGATCCACCCGCCTCAGCCTCCCAGAATGCTGGGATTACAGGCATGAGCCGCTGCACCTGGCCTAAAATACTTACTTTTAACTCGCCTAAGTAACGGTTTTGAATGGAGATATTAATAATAATAAAGTAAATGCAGATACCATGTATATTTTTATCCTTAGTATGTCATCATGGGAGATTTTTTGTTTGTTTAGATATCCTAAAATGTAATAAATGATATGCTAAAGTGGGCTGTGTTTGTAAATTTACTTTTTTGCATATTCCAGATTCAAGAAAATTTTCATGGCAGATTGGCATGTTGCTACAACATTGCATTTCAGAGCAGTTGCTAGGCTTTGAGATAGTATAGTTGCACTGGCTAGGTTGGAATCAAAACTATGGCTGTGCACATGATTTTTTTTTTTCCTTTTGCTTTTGTTTTTGAGATGGAGTCTCACACTGTCACCCAGGCTGGAGTGCGGTGGCGCTCACTGCAACCTCCGCCTGCCGGGTTCAAGTGATTCTCCTGCTTCAGCCTCCTGAGTAGCTGGGATTACAGGTGCCCGCCACCATGCCTGGCTAATTTTTTGTGTTTTTTAGTAGAGAGGGGGTTTCACTATGTTGGCCAGGCTGGTTTTGAACTCCTGACCTTGTGATCCGTCTGCCTCGGCCTCCCAAAGCGCTGGGATTACAGGCATGAGCCACTGCGCCCGGCCTGTGTGCACATGATTTTCTATCACATTTTCTTATTTAACTTAGTTTACAGTAAATTAAATTTATAAAAGCTTCCAATTCCTGGGGGATTTTTAAAATGTTACATCTTGTCCTTAGTGAAACATGTGCATATAACAGGAGGTATTTCTTTTTTTTTTTTTTCAAGACAGAGTCTCGGTTGCCAAGGCTGGAGTGCAGTGGCACGATCTTGGCTCACTGCAGCCTCCGTCTCCGGGGTTCAAGCGATTCTCCTGCCTCAACCTCCCAAGTATCTGGGATTACAGGCATGCACCACCTTGCCTGGCTAATTTTTGTATTTTTGGTAGAGATGGGGTTTCACCGTGTTGGTCAGGCTGGTCTTGAACTCCTGACCTCAGGTGACCTGGCTCCCAAAGTGCTGGGATTACAGGCGTGAGCCGCCGCACCCGGCCTAACAGGAGGTATTTCTAAACCAATCTAGTTTACAGTTGATTATTCCTTATGGACTAGTTAGTAATGTCATGGGCTAGTAGATCTTATAACTGTCATCTTCCATTCCCTTTGTAGGTAGCAAACACATCTGTTACTTTTGTTAGAGGAAAGACAGGAGGGAGACAGGAAGAAACGACACCTTAACTGGCTGGAATAAACTAGTACCACCATTTTTGTTGGCAGTGCAGTAAAAGGGAGGGAAACCAATATCTCAGTCAAGAAGTTTTTCTCTTTCCCTACAGCTGTATGAGTAAACTAGACTCTGTTCTTGTTTGGGGCTTTCATCTTTCCTCACTTTCAAAATATCCTAGATATCCTAGTCATAGAGACTGTGTAGGGATTATGCACAATTTAGAGATGTTATGGTTTCTTTCTGTCAGAAATAACTGCTCATTGTAAGTATGTGAACCCCTTTAAAGTACGGTTCTACTAAATTCAGGAGATAAGTGCATCACTAAATAAATTTCTGCAAGTTTAAAAAAAGATCAGGCAAGCATTTTTCAGTAACCTGCATTCCTATCAAAACATGTTGTATTTAATGGGGAATGTTTTATTTATATTATATAAAATGTATAAATATGTATTATTCACTGCTGCTTGTTTGGCTTAGTGTAAAACTTTCTCTTGGTGTATGTTTTAAAAAGCATGGTGGAATTTGTAAACTCTTTGGACAATTTGCATCTGTCTATCTTACTTTAATAGACGTTGTATGAATCAGGGCATTTAATTTCTAGTTCCATATCTATTTCTGATTCACTCTGTGACAGGAGAAATTGTCTACCTTTTTCTGTTAAACAGAATTAAATTTTATTTGCCTTTTACCTACTTCACCAAGTGTGTTATGAGTATTAAAAATGTAGACTAAGTGGTTTGTGGACCTTTGAATCATTCTATAAATATAAACAACATTTTATGGTTTTTGGAATATGAAAATACATGAAACTGTCTGCAAAAGTATTTTGCTTATTACTGTTAAACACCACTGCCACTTAAATAATAATAGTCTATTACAAGGTAGATCTAGAGTCTCATTGCAGGTGCTATAGGTAGCAACAGGAACTGCTAGTCAAAGTCATAGACTTGATGTGCGGTTTTTGTGAGTTATGGCCATATCAGTCTTTTAAAGTGCAGTAGGAGACTGAATATGTTGTCAGCTTGGAGTGTGATAGAAAAGGCAGCAATAAGGTTAATAGAATAAGTTTATTTCATTGGTTCATATTTATGGGTTCAGTGATCATGATGCGTATACTTTGGTTGAACTCTAGAGTTTACATGTTGCTTTATGTTGGCAGTCCTTACCAAATTGAACTCTGGATAGTAATCTCTGCAGTTACCCAAATGGGAGGAAAAATAATCATCTAGCAATTGTTAGACCTGACCACCTGGTAAATAAACTATGGGTTAAATAAGTATTTTGAGGTATATTCTTAAGTTTGGGAAGAATTGGTAATTTTCTAAGTGTACTTAGTGACTTCAGAGAGTTAGTGTGCCTCTAAAGTGCTGTAGGACTTAAGGATACCATTCACGATTTCATAGAAAAGAACTTTGGCCAGAAGACTTCTTGGCAAGTTTTAGTCCACTAACTTAAGAACGTATTTATTCTTATGTCCTTTGGTCTGCCTTTTAAAGATGTCTGACTTCATCCTTCCTGGCCCGATAACTATAGGCTAGAAGCCAGAAGTTGCTTTTATAGTCCTATGTTTCTTGCCACTGTCTTCTCTTATCCTCTCACAATGTTGCTACTTACTTCCTTATTAATATCTTTTTATACAATTTGTTATTTTGTACTGTAATTATTTGTTTGCATGTCTACCTCTTGGCCATGGGAGTGCAGGGCAAGGTCTGTTTTGTTCAGAGTAATTCCATTACCAAGCAATATGCTTGGCACTTAGTAAACATTCAGTATATGTTTAAATGAATGAACATTCTCATATGTATATATAGGTAATTGACAATTAGAAAAGAAAGAAGTTTTTAGTAGTCTAATTTTGTGCATATATTTAGCTGGTGGTTACTATACTAGGAGCTATCGTCCAAATACCCAAATGGTATTTGCAACTGATGAATGTATGTATATATTTTCCTCCCAAATAAACCTAGGGTTATTTCTTCCACATCATGTTCATTCATGAAAGCCCCTAATTACTTAAAAGGAAGATGAAAGTACTATGGTCTGAATGTTGTTGTCCCCCCAAAATTCATGTTGGACATCTCAAAAAAAAAATAAAATGTAAGGAGCCTGCTTGTTACCATGAGAGGACATAGAAGGTACAATCTATGAGAAATGGGCCCTCACTAGACTCCAAGTTTGCTGATGCTTTAATCTTGAACTTCGCAGCCTGCAGAATTGTGAGCAACACATTTCTGTTTATAAATTACCTAGTTGGCTGGGAACTGTGGGCTCGTGCCTGTCATCCCAGCACTTTGGGAGGCTGAGGTGGGTGGATCACTTGAGTCCAGGAATTCGAGACTAGCCTGGACAACGGGGCAAAACTCGGCCTTTACAAAAAAGTAAAAAAAATAGCCTTAGTCGGGCATGGTGGTGCACGCTTGTAGTCCCACCTACTTGGGAGGCTAAGGTGGGAGGATCACTTGAGCCTGGGACGTTGAGGCTGCAGTGAGCCATGATCACGCCACTGTGCTCCATCCTGGGTAACAGAATGAGACCCTGTCTCAAAAAATAAATAAATACTAAATTGCCTAGTCTAAGGTATTCTGTTATAGTAGCCCAAACAGACTAAGACAGAAAGTTTTCATTTGAAAGTACCAATACATGTATATCTTTAATAGGTATTAACAAACGTGAAAGTCAACTCCATTTTTACTTACGTTGTCCAGTATGGTCCTGTCTTTTTTTTTTTTTTTTCTTTTGAGAGGAGTTTCGCTCTTGTTGCCCAGACTGGAGTGCAATGGCATGATCTCGGCTCACTGCAACCTCCGCCTCCTGGGTTCAAGCGATTTTGCTGCCTCAACCTCCTGAGTAGCTGAGATTACAGGCATGCGCCACCACGCCTGGCTAACTTTGTATTTTTAGTAGAGACGGGGTTTCTCCATATTGGTCAGGCTAGTCTAGTCACGAACTCCTGACCTCAGGTGATCCGCCCCTGGGATTACAGGTGTGAGCCCCCGGGCCTGGCCCAGTATGGTCTTATCAAAGGAATAATCTGAACACAGATCTCAGAGTCAGACTGTTTTAAAAAATTTACTTTCATTCTTTTAAAATAAAAATAAAAGTATTATTGCATTATGACAATATAGAAAATAGAGAAAACAAAATTATTAGTATTTATTTTCAGTTTCTCTTCTGTGTATAAATTTTTATGTAGCTACAGTCAAGCTCATTGTAAAATTCTGATTTCTTTGACATTACATTAGAAGCATTTTTCACATGTATATGTTGCTTTTATAACCGTCACTTTGGTTTTTTTGTTTTTTGTTGTTCCCCCCACCCCTGAGGTGGAGTCTTGCTCTGTCGCCCAGGCTGGAGTGCAGTGGTGTGATCTCGACTCACTGCAACCTCTGCCTCCCGGTTTCAAGCGATTCTCCTGCCTCAGCCTCCCAAGTAACTGGGATTACAGGCATGTGCCGCCACGCCTGGCTAATTTTTGCATTCTTAGTAGAGACGGGGTCTCACCATGTTGGCCAGGCTGGTCTCGAACTCTTGACCTCATGATCTGCCTGCCTCGTCCTCCCAAAGTGCTGGGATTACAGGCGTTAGCCACCCCGCCCGGCCCTTGTTTTTTTATCAAGACAGGGTTTTGCTCTGTCATCCAGGCTGGAGTGCAGTGACGTGGTCATAGCTCACTGTAGCCTCAACCTTCCAGGATCCAGTGGCATGGTCATAGCTCACTGTAGCCTCAGCCTTCCAGGATCGTACAGTCCTCCCGCTTCAGCCTCCTGAGTAGCTGGGACTATAGGCGCATGCTGCCATACCAGGCTAATTTTTTAATTTTGTTTTTTTAGAGATGGGGGTCTCACTGTGTTGCCCAGACTGGTCTTGAACTCCTGAGCTGAAGCTATCCTCCCACCTCAGCCTCCTGAAGTGCTGGGATTACAGGCATGAGCCACTATGCCTGGCCATAACCATGATTTTAAAAAAAAACATTTGTTTATTATATTGTATTATATTATATTACATATATATTTTTTGAGATGGAGTCTTGCTTTGTTGCTCAGTCTGGAGTGCAGTGGCATGATCTCAGTTCACTGCAACCTCTGTCTCCTGGATGGATTCAAGCGATACTCCTGCCTCAGCCTCCTGAGTAGCTGGGATTACAAGCGCCTACCACCATGCCCAGCTAATAACCATCACTTTGGATGTCTAATATTTCACAAACATCCAACAATAAGAGAATGGTTACCTTGGCACTATTTTTTTTGTTAAAAAGTAATGCTGTTTTTATATAATAAATACATTTTATGTGTGTGTAGCTTTAGGTGCCAGTAGTATTTTCTATATTTGCCTTTATTTCCTTAGTCTGGTTTCTCATAAGTGTAACTACTGGTCAGAGAATATGGATTTTTAAAATTTTTTTTTTGAAACGGAGTTTCGCTTTTGTTGCCGAGGCTAGAATGCAATGGCGCAATCTCAGCTCACCACAACCACTGCCTCCCGGGTTCAAGCGATTCTTCTGCCTCAACCTCCCGAGTAGCTGGGATTACAGGCATGTACCACCACGCCCAGCTAATTTTGTATTTTTAGTAGAGATGGGGTTTCTCCATGTTGGTCAGGCTGGTCTCGAACTCCCGACCTCAGGTGATCCACCTGCCTCAGCCTCCCAAAGTGTTGGGATTACAAGCATGAACCACCACGCCCCACCGAGAATATGGATATTTTTAATGACTGTTGATACACATTGAGATCAGGAGATATAATTTTTTTTACCTGTGGCTCAGAAGCACATGTATTAGCTATTTCACCTCTGAAAGAAAGAGCACATTAAGATGGAACTTAAAATTAGATCCATATTCAGAAACATGTAAATTTTTCTGAAAGTGGAAAAGGTCTAAGTAGTCTTGGCTTTCTTCCTAAAGCAAGTAAATGATAATGGTTTTTCAGTAGTGTTTTTTGGCTTGGGGCCAAAGATATAGGACCTTACTCTTTGATTTTATGATTGTATGTCTGAAATTTTCTGTGAAGCTTATGTACTGGCTCAGCAGTTGTGTAATATACGTGCAATAGAGATTTCATTAAAAGGGGAAAAAGACAAATTTGAGATTTTTACAGATGAGGCATTTTTAGGGGAATGTTTCTATTAGCTTACTCTGATAAAAATTTGTTGACTTTTTAAAATAACTTAAAAGATAATTGAGATGTGTTCTTAAAACGTTATTATGCAAGGTGTGAATTTTAAGGAGTCCTATTTGTAAGTAACATTAACCTTTAGAAAATTTCTTTTGTTGATTCTTTAAAAGGTAACCGTTGGTTGATACTTAAGATATGTTAATTTTTCTTGCAGATATACATTAGAAAAAGACATGCTTGTGAAACAGATTTTACTTGTGTGGAATTGCAGCTGATTTTTAGTTCCACAGATGTGCTGTCTGCCTGATCTTAAATGGATCACTTAATTTATCTTTACAGATTTACAAATCTATAGTAGAATGGTAATTTAAAATGGGCATTATTGTCTTTTCTAATCTCCATGTTATAATAGAAGTCCCTTTTTGTCTAGAGACATGTTTATTTAGCATAGTCATGGATCCCAAATTTTACAATCTCTTTCATCCCCAAATATGCTTGTTTTTATAGTCAAGCAGTAGTGGATTCCCATAAGCTTTGGTTCCAAATAAAGTAGCTAAAAGATTTTAAGTACTCTTCCTGGGTATGAGAAGAAGGAAGTGATGAATTTTCAGGAAAGGGAGGTGATATCGCACTTGTATTATATTCTCAAGAGTCTTAGTTGTACTCAGATTTTTGTGACATACTTCTGGAAGTCTTGTTGAGTAGTTAGCATTGATACTGTAGCTACACTATCATGGCTGTGTTTTAGAGATCATATAGTGAGGAATCAATGGGTGAAAGAATAAGAATAATTATGAAGGTCTAGAAAATTAAAGCACAAAACTCCCCAATGTATTTAAGTTTCACTATTCAATTTGTGTGGCTTATTATTTTAGACTTGTAATTTTCTTAAGAGCATACTTTATGGATACATGTTAGGAGCTGTTAAATTTAAATGGTCTTATTCCTTTGGCTGTAAACATGCTGTTGTATTTGGTGCAGATTTCTGTCAGTTATTGACAATCATTTGTTTCCTCACATTAAACAAATGTTTAGAATCTGTGATCATTCTCTTCTCCTGAAGTCTAACCTTTTCTACTCTATTTTACTTTTCTGTATATTCATCTTGATTTTTAAAACTATCATATCAAAATGTGTGTTTTTAAGAGTCTGAATACTAAATATATGTAAAATATATCTGGGTTTATTTTCTTTTCTTCTTCTTTTTTCTTTCTTTTTTTTTTTTTTTTTTTGAGACTTGAGTTGCACTCTGTCGCTCAGGCTGGAGTGCAGTGGCATGATCTCGGCTCACTGCAACCTCCGCCTCCCAGGCTCAAGCAGTTCTCCTGCCTCAGCCTCCCAAGTAGCTGGGATTACAGGTGCATGCCACCACACCTGGCTAATTTCTGTATTTTTAGTAGACACGGGGCTTCACCATGTTGGCCAGGCTGATCTCGAACTCCTGACCTCAGGTGATCCTCCTGCCTCAGCCTCCCAAACTGCTGGGATTACAAGCATGAGCCACTGCACCCAGCCAATATCTGGGTTTCTTAAACCCATTTCAGTTATCCAGTATCTGAATGTTTTGCCCATTCCTCACATGTAGAAACCTTATTATCCATACCCAGCACTAAATCTATCAGATCATTAGACTCCTTGAAGATTCCTATAACACCAGAGAAAATAACATTGCCATTTTGTGCCATTCTTATTTTTCTAAGCCTTTCTCTTCTGTGTTAGACTACCCTTATCCAAGAACTAAACTTTCTACATAAAGGTGGAAATATAATTTTTTCCCCTTCTCTCCTCCATATGAGTGTTGACTAGAACTACAGTGATCAAAAATTTCTTACTGTTCCCAGGGGTGAAATTAAGTTGGACTACACATCTGTTTTTTTTTTTTGAGACAGAGTCTCTCCTGCCTCAGCCTCCTGAGTAGCTGGGACTACAGGTGCCCGCCACCGCGCCCGGCTAATTTTTTTGTATTTTTAGTAGAGGCGGGGTTTCACCATGGTCTCGATCTCCTGACCTTGTGATCCGCCCGCCTCGGCCTCCCAAAGTGCTGGGATTACAAGCGTGAGCCACCGCGCCCGGCCTTACACATCTGTTTTTTAAGGTGTTTATAGAATAATCAGGGTAAGCGTGGCATGTGTATTTTTTTTTTTTTTTTGAGACAGTCTCGCTCTTTCACCCAGGTTGGAGTGCAGCGGCGTGATCTCTGCTCACTGCAACCGCTGCCTCCCGGGTTCAAGTGAGTCTCCTGTCTCAGTCTCCCGAGTAGCTGGGATTACAGGCGCATACCACCACGCCTGGCTAATTTTTGTGTTTTTAGTAGAGATGAGGTTTCACCATTTTGGTAAGGCTGGTCTTGAACTCCTGACCTCTTGATCCTCCTGTCTCGGCCTTCCAAAGCGCTGGGACTGCAGGGGTGAGCCACTGCGCCCTGCTGGCATGTGTAATTTTTATTTTATTTTATTTTTTGAGACAGTCTTGCTCTGTTGCCCATGCTGGAATGCAGTGGCACAATCTTGGCTCACTGCACACTCTGCCTCTTGGGCTCACGTGATTCTCCCACCACGGCCTCCTGGGTAGCTGGGACCACAGGCGCATGTCACCATACCTGGTTAATTTTTTGTAGAAATGGGTTTTGCCATAGTCTGAAACTCCTGGACTCAAGCGATCCCCACACTTGGCCTCCCGAAGTGTGGAATTATGGGCGTGAGCCACCACACTCGACCATAATATTTTTTGAAGATAGAAAGGCTATATGTTCACTATTTTTGTTTTTAATTTAAAATTTTGTTAATAAAAATTGTATGCATTTAAGGTGTGATGTTTTGATATACATACAAATGCTGAAATGTGCATATATATCAAAAGCTAATTAACATAGTCATCTCATATAGCTATCTTTTTTTGTGTGGCGAGAACACCTAAGATCTGCTTTCTTAGGCCAGGCACAGTGGCTCATGCCTGTAATCCCAGCGCTTTGGCAGCCCGAGGCGGTCGGATCACGAGGTCAGGATATCGAGACCATCCTGGTTAACATGGTGAAGCCCCATCTCTACTAAAAAATACGAAAAACTATCTGGGCGTGGTGGTGGGCACCTGTAGTCCCAGCTATTCAGGAGACTGAGGCAGGAGAATGGCGTGAACCCGGGAGGTGGAGGTTGCAATGAGCTGAGATTGAGCCACTGCACTCCAGCCTGGGCCACAGGCAAGACTCTGTCTCAAAAAAAAAGATCTATTATCTTAGCAAATTCAAGTTTACACACTCTCTCTCTATATATATATATACACACACACACGCACACATATATATATATTTTAGAATTTAGCAGTTGGACTTACTAAGGTTATCTGTTCATAATTCTCCAAAATGTAACTTATTTTTTACTTAAGAAAAATCTTTACTTACTTTAATTTTTTATTTTTTGAGACATGGTCTCACTGTGTATCCCAGGCTGGAGGGCAGTGGTGTGATCATGGCTCATTATAGCCTGGACCTCCTAGGCTCAGTCTATCCTCCTGCCTCAGCTTCCTGAGTAGCTGGGACTACAGGCATGTGCCACCATGCCTGGCTAATTTTTATATTATTTGTAGAGACCGAGTCTCGCTATATTGCCCAAGCTGTTCTTAAACTCCTGGACTTAAGCAGTCTGCCTTGGCCTCCCAAAGTGTTGGGATTACGGATATGAGCCACCATGCCCAGCCTTTACTGACTATCTGTCTATCTGTCTGTCTGTCTGTCTATTTATTTATGTATTTAGAGATGGAGTCTCGCTCTGTAGCCCAGGCTGGAATGCAATGGCATGATCTCAGCTCACTGCAACCTCTGCCTCCTGGGTTCAAGTGATTCTTCTGCCTCAGCCTCCCGAGTAGCTGGGATTACAGGTGCCCACCACCTTGCCTGGCTAATTTTTGTGTTTTTAGTAGAGACAGGGTTTCACCATGTTGGCCAGGCTGGTCTTGAACTCCTGACCTCAGGTGATCCACCTGCCTCGGCCTCCCAAGGTGCTAGGATTACAGACATGAGCCACTGCACCCGGCCAGGCACATGAATGTTTGAAGAACCAGCCTTTCCCATGACAGTGTTAATAGTGACAACAAAAACACCTGTGCTACTGAATTACGAACTTTAAGTATAAAAACTAGAAGGAAGTAAAGGTACTGGTGCTTGATTTTTATTTTGTTTACTAATCTCACAAAGTTATTGGAAATGTGATGATATTCTTGAGCTGAAGCCTCTTTTTTTTTTTGGAGACAAGATCTCACTCTGTTGCCTAGGCTGGAGTGCAGTAGCATGATCATGGCTTGCTGCAACCTCCAACTCCTGGGCTCAAGGTGTGCTCTTGCCTCAGCCTCCCAAGTGAGCTGAAATCTTTTAACTTTCTGGCTGGCAGTGAAGGCCTGAGAATTATAGAGCAAGATTAGTTAGATTTGAATAGTGTTTTTTAGGTTATATAATCACTTTGCTTGCATAATGGTTTTACTTACTGTTATTCTGAATTTTTTGTTTGTTTTTTGTTTCTTTGAGACAGGGTCTCATTCTGTCACCCAGGCTGGAGTGCAGTGGTGTGATATCGGCTGACTGCAATCTCTGCCTCCCAGCCTCAAGCATCCTCCCACCTCAGCCTCCAGAGTAGCTGGAATTACAGGCGTGCACCACCACACCTGGCTAATTTTTGTATTTTCTGTAGCAACAGGGTTTTGCCACGTTGCCCAGGCTGGTCTTGGACTCCTGGGCTCAAGTGATTCTCCTGCCTCAGCCTCTCAGAATGTTGGGATTACAGGCCTGAGCCATTGCACCCAGCCTGAATGTTTTCATTTTACCTTCATAACCATACTGTGAAGGATATGTGTTAATTATGTATTCATCAGGAAGTCTAGAATATTTTATATTTGTGTGTGTATATATATTTTTACAACAAGAAAACTTCTAGTTTCATGTGTTGTACATAAAACCTCGATTCAGACAGATTACTATCCATCAGGAGTTGACAACCCAAGGATTATGAGCTATCCTGGAATAGGAGATGATTTTGAGTGTCAATGTTGGATTACTTACTAGAAAAAATGTGAAGTAGATAAAGGTTATCTCTGCTGTCCTTTCACCACTTCTCTTTTCCTTTCTGTTTCTAACTCCTAGATCTTTCTTTCTTATAGCTGCTAAAGCATTTGCCAATAATATTTAAATGCTATTCTTTTCATGTTCTTGTTTTTTAAAAAGATCTTTAAGATACTCATTGAGATTAGCCAAAGGGCTGATAGCCATTTTTAGATACTAGTGCCTATGGTGTCAGGAGAGGTGTCTTGAGGAGAGGAGAAAATTTTTCCATCACTTCCCTTCCTTTTGCTCATCAATCACCTGGAACAGATAGTTCCTGAAGGTGTTACTGACAGTGCTTCTATAGCTGGGAGCCAAACAGCAACTTAGGGATCAGTTGCCACTCTTTCCCTATTATCATTGAGAGAACAAATAAATGTAGAGCTCACCCAAGATCCTTGGTATAATTAGAACCTCAAAAATAGAAGACATACTAGTCATTTTGTAGAAATAAATGCAAAAGGAAAATCTCGCAGTATGTATATGTTTATTATAAAAGTTGCCTGTGTTTGTGGTCAGTTTTTAGAATAGTTTTGATCTCTCATTTTCCAAAATAAGGGTTACTTCATTAATGACACAACTGTTTGAAAAAAAAGTGTTTTTTAAAATTTTTGTTTTCTCTTTGTCTAACTAGATGTGATGCTGATCCTTCAGCCTTAGCCAACTATGTTGTAGCACTGGTCAAGAAGGACAAACCTGAGAAAGAATTAAAAGCCTTTTGTGCTGATCAACTTGATGTCTTTTTACAAAAAGGTAATTATTATGGGCCTTCAATCAAGTATTGAAGTAAACATTTTAAATTTAAAACTTCCTGAAAAGTCTTGGAGATATAAGCTTGATAGGAAAGAAAGTAGTCAGAGTCCTTTGAATACTTGAATATACCCATTCATACTTAATTATTTATCATGTTTTGTTAGAACTGGTTTTTTCCCTTTTCTTCTTTGCTGCTTTCCTCTATTAAGGCAATGGCAGCTCTAATGCTTTTTAGATGATTAGGTCTTTTGCAGCTTTTGACGGAGCCTACTTGATGATTGAGGGATAACAGTTTAAGGATAATGAAGCTGCTTATTCTTGCTTTTCATTAAGATGATGAGCTCATCAGTTTTTCCCCCCCTTGGATGGGGCTTCTTAATATCCAAGAAGAGATGTGCATGATCCTCTTATCTTTGTGCCTTTAACTTTTCATCTTACCAAATCCGTTTCCATGGTCTACAGATCTTCCTCAAGGTTTCCCCTGTTGCCTCGACCTTATCTCCTATCATTCCCCCTCACTTGTTCCACTCTAGCCACATTTACCACCTGTTTTTTGAATTATGGCAAACATGTTCCCAACTCAGGCCCTTTGAACTCGTTTTACCCTTGCCTGAAACATGGATTCTTCCCTCGCTTCTTTCTGGTCTCTTCAAATGTCATCTTCTCAAAGCAGTTTCCCCTGAGTGCTCTACATACAGTATAGTATAGTATACTCCATGCCTCCATCTACTCTCCTCCTTCCAACCCTGTTTTGTTTTATTACTTTTTTATTTATTTATTTTTATATCTGTGTATTTTTATTTTTGTAGTGTTGGGGTCTCACTTTATTGCCCAGTTTGATCCTTGAACTTCTTGCCTCAAGCAACTGCCCCACCTTGGTATCCCAAAGTGCTGGGATTACAAGGCATGAGCCCCTGTGCCTGACTCCTGTTTTGTTGTTTTCATGGCACTTGTCACCACCTGTCATAGGTTTACTTCCCTGTTTATCTGTCTTTCTACCCTTTGTTTGCCTTTCATTTGGTTGAGAGTGGAGACTTGGAACATGCAGTACTTGGTACATGGAAGATGTTCAGTAAATATTGTTGAATGGGCCAGGCGTGGTGACTCACGCCTGTAATCCCAGCACTTTGGGAGGTCCAGGCGGGCGGATCATGAGGTCAAGAGATTGAGACCATCCTGGCCAACATGGTGAAACCCTGTCTCTACTAAAAATACAGAAATTTGCAGGGCGTGGTGGTGCATGCCTGTAGTCTCAGCTACTCGAGAGGCTGAGGCAGGAGAATTGCTTGAACCCAGGAGGCGGAGGTTGCAGTGAGCTGAGATCGCGCCACTGCACTTCAGCTTGGGCGACTGAACGAGACTCCGACTCAAAAAAAAATACATATATATATATATGTTTATCAGTTGATTTAGCTATTGGTGATGAGAAGATATCATTTAAAATAAGTATTTACTGTGAAAGAGAAAAGTAAGTATGGCTTCTCAATCTAAAACATAGGATTACATATTTTTTCATGCATTTTACAGCTCTTTTTGTAGACAGAATTTCTTCCCAGTATAACAACTATTTAATTTCCTCCCCAGTACAGATGTTTTCTTTTCTAAATGTGTTAATTTACATTACTTAATTTACATTAAAGATGAGTCTTGTGAAATGCAGAACCATGATAAAAGAGAAAGCAAAACATAGTAAAGATATTTGGGGTAAAAGGCCAAATTAATGTTTAGACGTCTAAGAATTCTTTGTTATAAAAAGTTAGAAAGGATTAGCCGGGCGCAGTGGCTTATGCCTGTAATCCCAGCACTTTGGGAGGCTGAGGCGGGCAGATCACGAGGTCAGGAGATCGAGACCATCCTGGCTAACATGGTGAAACCCCATCTTTACTAAAAAAAATACAGAAAAATTAGCCAGGAGTGGTGATGGTTGCCTGTAGTCCCAGCGACTTGGGAGGCCTGGGTGACAGAGCAAGACTCCATCTCAAAAAAAGTTAGAAAGGATTTTAGTAATTTAAAAAAATTACATAAGTAATATGTATGAGAAGGAACTATACACTACATTTTTAAAAGGATAAGAAAATAAGTAACCATAAATTTGCCACCAGAGATAAATTTATATCACTGTTATCAGCTTGTATAGGTCTTTCTAGACTAGCACTGTCTGGTAGAACTTTGTGCATATGGTCTACATCTGTACTTTCCATTTCAGTAGCCATTAGCCACATGTGGCTATTGAGCACTTGATATCTGGTTAATAGGCCAGAGAAATTGATTTTTTTTTTTTTTTTTTTTGAGACAGAGTTTCACTCTTGTTGCCCAGGCTGGAGTGCAATGCTGCAATCTCAGCTCACTGAAACCTCTACCTCCTGCACTCAAGCAATTCTCCTGCCTCATCCTCTTGAGTAGCTGGAGTTACAGGCACGCACCACCACACCTGGCTAATTTTTGTATTTTTAGTAGACAGAGTTTCACCATGTTGGCCACGCTGGTCTCAAACTCCTGGCCTCAAGTGATCCACCCGCCTTGGCCTCCCAAAATGTTGGGATTACAGGCATGAGCCACTGCGTCTGGCCAGAAATTGATTTTTAAATTTAATTTTAATTAATTTAAACTCAAATTTAAAGAGCTACATGTGACTAGTGGCTACTATATTGGACAGTGCAACTGTAGAATTATGTCTATGTTTATATTACATCTTAAAATAGTATTAAGTGAACATACTCTTTTATAATGATATATAATGTTTTAAAAATTTAATAGTGTACCTTGAATATTGTTTTTATTTTTTATTTTTAATTTTTTCCAAACTCTTTGGTTTCCCAGAGAATATTGTTTAATAGTAGATGTTTGTCTTTGCTTTTTACAAATTGAGCTATGTGTCTTTCAGATTACAAAAGATAATAACATGTTATAAATTGTTTTAAAAAATAATTATAAGTGAAAGTATTCTTATTATAGAGGCTTTGAAGGGTCTGATTATCTTAAGTTTATATGTAATAGTTAATGAGAGCTAACAGTTTTATAATCATGGAAAAATGCTTACTATACAAATTAGTAGTATAAAGAAATTTATAAGAAGATACTTTTCTATAGAAAAGATAACATTTTAGAAATAGGTTTTATGTAAAAGATGTAATAATTGAAATGTAAGCAGAGTTTGTGTTGTGCTTTTAATATGCTCTTTAGCTGTTCCTTAGGGTAGGACCAATCAAAGTTAATTAGATTTGGTTTTAATAAGGCATAGGCCAGACGTGGTGGCTCTTGCCTATAATCCCAGCACTTTGGGAGGCCGAGGCAGGCAGATCACCTGAGGTCAGGAGTTCGAGACCAGCTTGGCCAACATGGTGAAACCCCGTCTCCACTAAAAATACTAAAATTAGCTGGGCGTAGTGTACATGCCTGTAATCCTACCTACTCAGGAGACTGAGGCAGGAGAATCACTTGAACTCAGGAGGATTGAAGCTGAGATTGCACCACTGCACTCCAGCCTGAGCAACAGAGCAAGACTCTGTCTCAAAAAAAAAAGGCAGTATAAATATTTGACATTAATACTTTTAGTAAATTCATCTGGTTCTCCCATTCAGTTGTCTGAGAAAGTTTCAAACGGAGCACCCTTTAAGTAAAACACAAAAAATTAGTTTTGTATCATTTTCATATCAATAAATATTTAACTGATTTAAAACAATTTTCAATTAAGTTTTTTGAGTTGGCAGTGCCTTTAATCCAACAATAAGAGGTATACCGTAAAAGTCTCTTACTGTTTTACGTCCACCGCGTTCCCATGTACAGTACACAATTTTGTCAGTTTTTATTTTATTTCAGTTTCTTTATGCAGATAGATAGAAACACATATAAATATATACTCTTATATCTTCGAGATCAGGTATTATTAGTATTCTTTCTTTTTATAGCTGCCGTGTACTCTATTGTATAGATATCCCATAGTTTATTTAACTAGTCTGTTATTCATGGAAATTTGAGTTGTGTCCGATCTTTTGCTATTACATACTCCAACAAATAATCTTATATATTATTTTGCAAGTAGGTCAGAAGGATTTTAAAACCTGGAAGTGGGATTCTCTTCCATAAGGTAGGACTCATTTTTAGTCCTACCAGCAGTGTACAAGATGCCCTGTTTTCCTAAGCTTTGCTGACAATGTGTTGTCAAATTTTTGTTTTTTGTTTGCACAATATGTAAATGTTATTTCTTCTCCTTAGAAACTTCAGGTTTTGTGGACAAACTATTCGAAAGTCTCTATACTAAGAACTACCTTCCACCTTTGGAACCAGTTAAGCCTGAGCCAAAACCACTAGTCCAAGAAAAAGAAGACATTAAAGAAGAGGTAATGCAATTTTTTTCTCCTGCTCTTGGAGGCCTCTTAGATTCTGTCACCAGTATCCTTAGTTGGAAGTTGAGCCTTTTAAAAGTAATTGCGTATTGATTCAAGTTTCCAGATTTTAGGCATGGTACAGATTATTCATCATGATTTCATAGTTGCTTGGACTGAAGAGTTGGAAAAGTTTCAGATAGCTTGTTTAGAGATCCAAGAAATATTTTAGCAATATTGAGGAAGTCAGAGAAATCTTATTTAGTGACTTTTAGAAAAAGAAAACTTGGTTAAATATAGAGAGATTGACTGAAAGTGAACTGTTAACAAATTCTCAAGGGAAATCATTAGGTAACACATTTTCATGTGTATGGAGAAACCAGTTACACTTTTTGATTATATAGAGTTTTAAAAAATAGTTAATTTAATTGTGAACATCACTGTCAATATTGGAAAGAGGACTTTAGAAATGTTTTTATAATATTGAAGTATAAAAACATGGTTATAGATGATAACCTAATTGTTTGAGCCAAGAAGGAAATTTTACAGAGTTCTTTGTACTTCCTTTTATATATAGACAATATAGCATAGAAAAATGTGGATTCTGTAATCAGGTTGTGTGAGTTATAATAACAGCTCTACAAGTTAACTTCTCTGTCTCACTCTGATATCAGTAAAATGAGGATCAGAGTAGTACCTATGGAGGATTAGGTGAGATTATATGTGTGTATATATATGGTTTCTAGTCCAGTGCCTGGCACATAAATGTTGGTTATCATGCAGAAATATTTCCTAATATTTATTTTTATTACATTTATTCTGAAGGTAAAATGAATTTTTAATTTAGAAATAATTTTAAACTTAAATAAAAATTACAAGAGGCCGGGTATGGTGGCTCATGCCTGTAATCCCAGTACTTTGGGAGGCCTAGGTGGGCAGATCACCTGAGGTCAGAAGTTTGAGATCAGCCTGGCCAACATGGGAAGCCCTGCCTCTACTAAAAATACAAAATATTAGTTGGGCATGGTGGCAGGCGTCTGTAATCCCAGTTACTTGGGAGGCTGAGGCAGGAGAATCACTTGAACTGGGGCGGTAGAGATTGCAGTGAGCCGAGATCGTGCTGTTGCACTCCAGCCTGGGCAACAAGAGCAAAACTCTGCCTCAGAAAAAAAAAAAAAAAAAAAAAATTACAAGAATAGTATCCAAAACACCCATATGACATCTATCTAGATAAACTTTTTTTTTTTTTGGTAGAGATGGAGTCTCCTTATGTTGCCCAGGTTGGTCTCAAACTCCCACCTCTGCCTCCCAAAGCTCTGGGTTTATAGGTGTTCTAGATATATTTACTGAAACTTTGCCCCATCTGCTCTCTTTAAATATCCATATGATTATTTTTCTTAGTCATTTGAGTAGTAAGTCACATACTTCATGTCTTTTTACCCCTAAGTAGAGTACTTCAGTGTGTATTTCCTACGAATAAGTAATATTCTCTTAGGTAACTTATGATACTGTGATCAAGTTCAGTAAATTTAACATCCGTATAGTATTTTAATGTATTATCTGTATTCAGTTTTATCAATTTACCAGGCAATGTCCTTTTTTTATTTCCTTTTAAAAAAGTTTGTTGTTGTTAAAGAGACAGAGTTTCACTGTGTTGCCCAGGCTTGTCTTGAACTCCTGAGCTTAAGCGATCCTCCTGCCTTGGCCTCCCAAAGTGCTGGGAGTACAGGCATGAGCCACTGCACCTGGTCCCAGGTGTTTCTTTTTTATAGCATGTTCTTTTCCTCTCCATTTTCAGGATTGATTCTAAGGATTAGGTATCGTTTAGTTATTTCCAATTCATTTTTAAATGCTGGACTGATTGACCTGATCCAACATTAAAAGAAAAAAATGTGGCTATATTTAATTAAGATCAACTGAGAATGCTGTTTTTTGTTGTTGTTGTTGTTGTTGTTGTTGTTGTTGTTTTATCATGCCCTGTAATTATCTCATCAAGTTCTCTCAAAATTGGAGAGGCTTGTTTAATATGTCTTCAAGTACTGGAAATAGGAAGAAACCTTTCTGGGTTTTTTTTTGTTTTTTTTTTTTTGAGACAGTCTTGCTCCATCGCCCAAGGTTGGAGTGCAGTGGTGCCATCTCAGCTCACTGCAGCTTCCACCTCCTGGGTTCAAGTGATTCTCCTGCCTCAGCTTCCCAAGTAGCTGGGATTACAGGCATGTGCCACCATGCCTGGCTAATTTTTGTATTTTTAGTAGAGACCGAGTTTCACCATGTTGGCCAGGCTGTTCTTGAACACCTGACCTCAGGTGATTCACCTGCCTTGGCCTCCCAAAGTGCTGGGATTACAGTTGTGAGCCACCGCACCCAGCCTATCTTGAGTTTTGAAAGAACAGTTAAAAAACAAAACAAAACCGTTATACTGTCTTATTTGTGTCTTTGTAGATACAATTTTGGGAATTGTGAAAAATGGATAATACCAGTTTCTGTGTAGAGCTACCCCAAATGACAACTTTCTGGTACTTCTCATTTTCTGAGTTTTATACATAACTTAATTGTAATTACTGAAATAAATTATAGTTCATTTAGTAGTGCATAAACATAATTGTTTATGGTATTTCTGTTAGATAATAGAGTAGGAAAGGAGTCTGAGGTGGCACACATCTTTGGCTAATTGTCTTTTTCTGGTCTGTGCTTAGTTACTCTAACAGGGTATAGAGAAGCAAATCTAGGGATTACCCATTTTAACTTTCTTCCTTGGTCTTCAGCTATATTGGGTTCCATTAGTGGTTTTCTGGTTAGACTATTGATCACCAGGGTAAAAGAATTTGGATCATTGGCACCATCTCATCCTGCTTCTGGAAAAACAACATGGTAGACATGTGCCATGATTAATGAAGCACACTGCCTTCATTCCTCTTTTCTTTATCTCATCTTTTTCCTTAAATTTTATTTTGTGAAGAAATTCAATCATTTGTCCTGTAGAGTTTTTACTGTCTGGATTTTGCTGTTTGCATCCCAGGGAATAATACATCCTCTGTATTTCCTGTGAATTAGGATAGAGAATGATTTTTAAATGTAGTCTAGTGACTGTGTAGTGATTTTGCTGCCATATGGTTGCCATATTGTGGCTGCCATTTTATGTTGCCTGAATTTTATTAAATTATCTCCTAAGTCCATTCACTCACTTCCCGATTTGTGTATTTGTCAGTGAGATTCTCCATAGATGGGTATTTGTTTAACTCTTGCAAATTACTTTATTTCACCTTTCTCTAGTAAAGACTGTATATTTGGTTTGAGATAAACTTGTTCAAGGACAATAATAAAAATCACTGGTTTTCTGGGAGGCAGAGGTTGCAGTGAGCCGAGATGGCGCCACTGCACTCCAACCTGGGCAACAGACTGACACTTGGTCTCAAAAAAATAAAATAAAATAAAATAAAATAAAATAAAATAAAATAAAATAAATTACTGTTCTCTTTGTATTTCTGGTCAATTTTGACTGTTAGGCTTTGAGAGAAAACCTTAATATTTCCATTAGTTCCTATACAATTTTTCCGTAGTTTACATGAATTACTTAGTTTTGTAGCATTCATTAATTTAACCATTTTTTCCTAAAACATTTCCTATGAAAAAAATCTGAAGAGCTACTAAAATTAATTATATATGTATATATATTTCATAATGAGGAAAACATAACCTTTTTACTATATGGTACTTGGAGATTTGCTGTTTTATTTTAATTTGAAGAATGAATTGTTTATACTTTTCCTACACTACCTTTCCCTACTTTAAATTAACATTAAAAAATTAACATACTGCTTGTTGAAGTAATCTGAGCATCTTTTTTATTTCTGCTGTTGCCTAACTCTTTTGGGTATGATTTGACTTTATTTTTTCAGTGTATTTACTTGTGCCCTCTCTTGTGCCAGAAATATTATCAGGTAGATGGACATATTTCATAATTTATAGAGGGACTATCCTTTTTTTTTTTTGGAGACAGATTCTCACTCTGTTGCCCAGGCTGGAGTGCAGTGGCGCAATCTCGGCTCACTGCGACCTCCGCCTCCTGGGTTCAAATGATTCTCCTGCCTCAGCCCCCCGAGTAGCTGGAAATACAGGTGCATGCCACCACGCCTGGCTAATTTTTGTATTTTTAGTAGAGATGGGGTTTCACCACGTTGGCCGTGCTCGTCTAGAACTCCTGACCTCAAGTGATCTGCCTGCCCAGCCACCCAAAGTGCTAGGATTATAGGTGTGAATCACTGCACCCAACCAAGACGGACCATTCTTATTTTTTTGTTTGTTTGTTTTTGAGAAGGGTCTCACTCTCTTGCCCAGCCTGTGATGCGGTGGTGTGATCATGGCTTAATGCAGCCTCCGACTTCTGGGTTCAAGCAGTCCTCCCATATCGGCCTCCTGAATAGCTGGAACTACAGGTGCATGCCACCATGCCCAGCTAACTTATTTTATTTATTATTTTTAGTAGAGATGGAGTCTCGCTGTGTTTTTCAGGCTGGTCTCAATCTCCTGTCCTCAAGTAGTCTTCCCACCTGGACCTCCTAAAGTGTTGGGATTACAGGTGTGAGCCACCATGCCTGACCCTACTCTTATTTCTAATCAATATTTTCATATAGGTGTTTCAGGAGCCAGCAGAGGAAGAACGAGATGGCAGAAAAAAGAAGTATCCTAGTCCCCAGAAGACTCGTTCAGAATCTAGTGAACGAAGGTTTGTGTTTATCTTTAATTAGGAAGATACTAATGACTCACTTTTTAGTTGCCTTGCAAGGGATTTTTAATATATATACTAACTCCTCTCTGTAAACTCATTAAAGAAAGATGTTACCTTTCTTGCTTTCATTCTTTCTGTTTTTTTCTTTGTTTTACTTTCTGTTCCTTTTATAAACAGTCATTATTATGTGTTTTCCCCAAGAGCTCAGGGGTGGGAGCAGTCCCCTTAGAGAATATTAATGAAATGTTCCATTTGGTTAGGGGTGCTCAGTATTAAAATCATCCATGGCATTTTTTATGACAAGGAGTACAACTTGTATATTGAATCATCAACCTAACATCAAAAATTGGTCTTTGTTTAGGAACACTTTGTTTTGAGCCTTTTTTCTTTTCTAGTTCAAATTTTCTGTTTTCCTCTGCTCATCCCTCCCCATACTTTGGATTCACCTCTTTTTTTCATTTCTCCCCACCCATAGTTGCAGGAGGGATTTTTTTTTCTTTGTATATATTTGATTAGAGGAATTATGTGGTAGTTTTGCAACTTTCTAAAAAAGCGTAGATATTATGACTCAAGAATAGTATTATACTATAGATTTGTTTGCAGACTTGGTTTCTATAGCCTGCATATGGCTTTTATATCTGTATATTGTAGGACACGTGAGAAAAAAAGAGAAGACGGGAAGTGGAGAGACTATGACCGGTACTATGAGCGGAATGAATTGTACCGTGAGAAGTATGACTGGAGAAGAGGCAGGAGTAAGAGTCGTAGTAAGAGCCGAGGCCTGAGTCGTAGTAGAAGCCGAAGTAGGGGGCGCAGCAAAGACCGGGATCCAAATAGGAATGTTGGTGAGTAGATGAGTGTCCCCCTAAAAACTCTGTAGTTGTTTATCTGTCTCTATCACAAGGGTGCAAGAAATTCTCTTAAAGAAAGATGTACCTTTAATATGTCTAAGCAATGTAAAAACTGGAATTGTCTCAAGAAACTCAGTATTCATTTTGTTAGAAAACAGGGCTCTATTCTGGGGATGGAATCAAGGGAGTTTCATTAAAAAGGAGCTGTTCAAGTATTGTACATGTCTAGACTTAACTCACTTTGTTTAATGGATACAAATGTCCTTTAATCAATAAAGCTATCATGTGAGGGAGAGGGTTGCCTGCTTTTCTTTTTTGTTCATTTGGTTTTCTAAAAGTAATTGATATGCTGGAAGGGTGCTTGAAGTTGATAAAATTAAAAAGATAAAATAAGTAGATTATTGGGATCCCAACCACTCATTTTCTGAGATACAAGTGTGGAAGTCAGTTCTTAGATAACCTTCTTATTAAATATCTGTGGAGAAGCTGACTGTTTTTTTAAGTGTGACTAATGTTGATACTATAAAAGATGATTTTGTACAAGTTCTTGCCCAAGATATGTCACATGTTGATGTCCCCGCTTTTAGGATATATTAATAAAGAGAGCAGTGTGAAATATGGATAGCTAGATAAGTTTAATTCAACGTTCTCATGTTTTCTTTTTTTTTTTTATTATTATACTTTAAGTTCTAGGGTACATGTGCACAACGTGCAGGTTTGTTACATATGTATACATGTGCCATGTTGGTGTGCTGCACCTAACATTCTCATGTTTTCTATGTGAGAAAATAAACATAGTTTAAGAACATGAAATATCTGATCTCTTTGTTTTCTGTTTTTAATTTTGTCTCCACACAGAGCACAGGGAAAGATCGAAGTTTAAGAGCGAAAGGAATGACTTGGAGAGTTCCTATGTACCTGTGTCTGCACCACCTCCAAACTCTTCTGAGCAGTATTCCTCTGGGGCACAGTCTATTCCCAGCACTGTTACAGTGATCGCACCTGCTCACCACTCTGAAAACACAACTGAGAGTTGGTCTAATTACTATAACAATCATAGCTCTTCCAATTCTTTTGGTCGAAACCTGCCACCAAAGAGGCGATGCAGAGATTATGATGGTAAAAATCAACACCTTTTCTCATATTGTGCCCAAAAGTACTAGCAAAGCAAACGTTGCGTATATTGCATATCTTTTAGTTATAGTCAAGTTTATTTTATTTTATTTATTTTGAGACAGAGACTCGCTCTGTCGCCCACGATGGAGTGCAGTGACTCGATCTTGGTTCACTGCAACCTCCATCTCCTGGGTTCAAGCGATTCTCCTGCCTCAGCCTCCCAAGTAGCCTCTCAAGTAGGTACCAACCCATGGGGAATGTTGTTTAATCTGTATTCCTACTCACTTCACTGGCCTGTATTATTTCCAGCAAGTCACACACAGGCGCGTGCCACCATGCCTGGCTAACTTTTGTGTTTTTAGTAGAGACAGGGTTTCACCGTTTTTGTCAGGCTGATCTCGAACTCCTGACCTCAGGTGATCTGCCCGCCTCAGCCTCCCAGTGTGCTGGGATTATAGATGTGAGCCACTGTGCCGTGCCTGTAGTCCAAATTTTGTTAAAAGGAATGAATGGGGAGGAGAATGTCTTTTGCCATATGCTTATTTACTTGTTTGATTTAATGGTTTGGCTCTCATTGAGAGAATATTTAAATTTTACCCTTTTTTAGATTTTTGTTTGTTTTCTTGTTCTCATTGTTACTTCAAACACTGTATACCGTAGTATACCATAAAATTTTGTAGATGCTAGTAATTGTGATTTTAAAAAATTTTATTTATTTATTTATTTTTGGAGACAGACTTGCTCTGTCCCCCAGGCTAGTGTGCAGTGGCACAATCTTGGCTCACTGCAGCCTCTGCCTCCCAAGTTCAAGCGATTTTCCTGCCTCAGCCTCCCAAGTAGCTGGGATTACAGGTGTGAGCCACCATGCCTGACTGATTTTTGTATTAGTAGAGACAGGGTTTCACCATATTGATCAGGCTTGTCTGGAACTCCTGACCTCAGGTGGTCCACCTGCCTCAGCCTCCCAAAGTGCTGGGATTACAGATGTAAGCCACCATGCCTAGCCAGGAATTATCATTTTTTTGAGTAGTGTTTGGTGCTGGGAATTTGTAGAAGTTACTTACAAGTTTGATTTGCCAACTTTCCATTTGAATGAATGAATTGGTATGTGTGTATTTCTTTTAAATTTTTATTATGGAAGTATTTATATATTCATAAACGCTGACAAAATGGTATGCTTAACCCCAGCGTATCTGTTACATCATTTAAATAGGCACCAACTCATGGGGAATGTTGTTTTAATGTATACTCCCACTCACTTCTGTGGCCTGTATTATTTCAGGCAAGTCACAGACATCATAATTTTTTTCTATAAATATAGAATGCATATGTTTTTACATTTTACTTATTTTAAAGTAGGAAATAGAGTCAAATTATAATTCAAGA
Source organism: Chlorocebus sabaeus (assembly GCF_047675955.1). Lineage (NCBI taxonomy): Eukaryota > Metazoa > Chordata > Mammalia > Primates > Cercopithecidae > Chlorocebus > Chlorocebus sabaeus. Next base: position 35,937,157 of record NC_132926.1, on the reverse strand, counting down.
ATTACCTCATTCTCACCCTAATCTCTCAGCCACAGAGTACTCCTTCCCAAGGCCAACGTAATGTTATCAATTTGTTGTTTATCTTTCCAAACATAGTCTGTGCATATGTACGTAAGCAAATACATACACATATTTTCCCCACATTTTTAACATAAATACTAGTATACTACTCATACTTCTGCATAATGTTTTTTCATTTAGCCAGTATTTCCTGGCATTCATCCTATGTTAAAACATAAAGAGCTTCCTCAATATTTATTTAGGCTTTTTAGTATTCTTTTTTTTCTCTTTTTTTTTTGAGATGGAGTGTTGCTCTCTCAACAGGCCGGAGTGCAGTGCTGTGATCTCAGCTCACTGCAGCCTCCACCTCCTGTGTTCAAGCGATTCTCCTGCTTCAGCCTCCTGAGTAGCTGGGACTACAAGCGCGTGCCACCACGCCCAGCTAATTTTTGTATTTTTAGTAGAGATGGGGTTTCACCATGTTGGTCAGGATGGTCTCAATTTCTTGACCTGGTGATCCGCCTGCCTTGGCCTCCCAAAGTGCTGGTGTTACAGGTGTGAGCCACTGCGCCCGGCCCTACTTCTTAGTATTCTTTATGTACAAACGTGTTTAACTTATTCCTTATTGATGTATGTTTGGGATGTTTCTATTATTTTTCTACTATGAACAGTGCTGCAAATGATAACCTGGTACATAATGTCCACCTGAATATTTGAAAGTTTCAGCTTCCAGATACAGCAATAATGGTTGCTTTAGAATAATGTAATGAGAATAGATTGAGAGTAAATAATCTAGATCAATGCCCTTATTCTCCCCTACCCCAAGCCTTTGCTAAATTGATATTCGCTTAAAATATCTGAGTTTTTATTATGAAAACTTAATTGCAAATGGTTTAGTATAATGGTAGTTAGTAACCTGTTCTTGACTCTTTTATTTGCCGTCTCAACAAGTCATAGTATCATAGTATAAAAAGTAGAGAGTACATCTGCCTCTACCTTGGGGATATGTGATGCTTAACAGAGTAACACTGAGACTTTGGATTCCTTGGAGAAAACCACTTTGTAAATGAGATTGGTGGGTTTTTCAGGGACATGTTTTGTTGTTTTCTGAACTCTAAGTAGATGATAATAAGATTCCTTTTTTATTTTTTATTCCACAGAAAGAGGATTTTGTGTACTTGGTGACCTTTGTCAGTTTGATCATGGAAATGATCCCCTAGTTGTTGATGAAGTTGCTCTGCCAAGTATGATTCCTTTCCCACCCCCTCCTCCTGGGCTTCCTCCTCCACCACCTCCTGGAATGTTAATGCCTCCAATGCCAGGTCCAGGCCCAGGCCCAGGCCCAGGTCCAGGCCCAGGCCCGGGCCCAGGTCCAGGTCCTGGCCATAGTATGAGACTTCCTGTTCCCCAAGGACATGGTCAGCCTCCACCATCCGTTGTGCTTCCCATACCAAGTAAGTATATATTCGTTGAATTTTTCTTTCTTTAGTGTTCTATTTAGAAGAACCCCATCCCTTTTAGCTAACTTGACACTTGCTTAAAGTGTTTGAGAAATAGAGTAATAATATAATTTGGAATATATTCCCATAATTAAGATGCTATTTTTTTCTTTTTTCCATCCATTATTGCATAGTGTTGTTTGTATTACCACAGTGTAAATTTTGTGTGTAGTGGCCTAACCTGTATTGACCTCTAGTCGAATCTAGTTCTCATCTTAAGAAAGCCAGTATTTATTTGTTTATTTTTATTTAGTTTTTCTTTAGAGACAGGGTCTCATTATGTTGGCCAGATTGGTCTTGAACTCCTGGCCTCAAGCAATCCTCTCCCGCCTTGGCCTCCCAAAGTGCTAGGATTACAGGCATGAGCCACCACACCTGGCCAAGAAAGCTAGTTTTTAAGATGTCAGAGAAAAAACATGTTAGCAATTTTACGAAATTTTCCAGTCTCTAAAGAAAATCCCTTCAAGAATATTGAAATAATATTAATTTTTTTTTTTTTTTATTAAGGACATTTTTAGAAGTAGAATAGTATGTGTGTTGCATGTACCATCATCCGGCCTCAATGATGATCAATATTCTGCTGTTTTGTCTCATTTATTTTCCCTTCTCTCCCATACACTTTTTTTGGGTTGGTTTGTTTTTTGCTGGAGTAAATTCTAAATGTCATGTCACTTCATCAGTATGTACTTCAGTATGGATCTCCTTTCTGATAAGGACTTTTTGTTTTTGTTATTAAAAAAAAAATCAATATGCCATTATCACGTCCACCAAAATTAGGAGTAAGAAATGTTTTAAAATGGTCATTTAAAAAGCATTATTAACAGTTGCCAACATAGTAGAAATAGAAGTAAGACTAAATTTTTAAAAAGTAATTGAAAAAATTATGGAATGAATTGTTTTCATGTATGCAAAGATATAAAACGTTATCTGCTTGAAGACATTTAACATTAAAAGATGGCAAATTAGGCTGGGCATGGTGGCTTATATCTGTAATCCCAGCACTTTGGGAGGCTGAGGTGGGTGGATCACTTGAACTGTGGAGTTCGAGGCCAGCCTGGGCAAGATGGTGAAACCCCATCTCTAGAAAAAATAGAAAAATTAGCCAGGCATGGTGGTGTGTACCCGTAGTCCCAGCTACTTGGGATGCTGAGGTGGGAGAATGGCTTGAGCCTGGGAGACAGGTTGCAGTGTGCCGAGATTGCACCACTCCACTCCAGCCTGGGTGACAGAGCCAGACCCTGTCTCAAAAATAAATAAATAAAAGATGGCAAATTTTTATTTTTAGAAATATCGCTGTTCAGTTTAAGCAGTACTTTTGATGAATTTCTTTTTAACATTTTATTTTGAAATTATAGACTCAATTATAGAATTATAATTACAGAAATTGTAAAAATGGTTTAGCATGATCCTGAGCTTCCCTGCAGTAAAGTTTTCTGTAGAATATACATTTCATGGCCTGGCACAATGGTGCACGCCTGTAATTCCAACACTTTGGGTGGCTGAGACTGGCAGATCACTTGAGCTTATGAGTTTGAGACCAGCCTTGGCAACATGGCAAAACCCTGGCTTTACAAAAAACACAAAAGTTAGCCAGGCATGTCGGCGCGTGCATGTGGTCTCTGCTGCTTGGGAGCCTGGGGTGGGAGGATTGTTTGAGTCCAGGAAGTCAAGGGTGCAGTGAGCTGTGATGGCCTCACTGCACTGCAGCCTGTATGACAGAGCAAGACCTTGTCCCAAAAAAATAAACGAATATGTTTTATTATTAAAGTTGGTAAATGTTTGGAGGGATTTAATGCATATGTTTGGCCTATAGAAACACGTTTTTTTTTTTTTTTTTAAACGTAGCATTTGTGATTTTTTTTTCTTTTCTTTTCTTTTTTTGTTTGAGACAAGATCTCACTCTGTGCCCTAGGCTGGAGTGCAGTGGGGAGATCTTGGCTCACGGCTCACTGCAACCTCCGCCTCCCAGGCTTAAAGGGATCCTCCCACCTTAACCTCCTGTAGGACTACAGGCGTGTGCCACCATGCCTGGCTAAATTTTTTTGGACGTTTTTGTAGAGACAGCGTTCACCATGGTCCCCAGGCTGGTCTTGAACTCCTGGTCTCAAGCAGTTTGCTCTCCTCAGCTTCCCAAAGTTCTCTGATTACAGACGTGAGCCACCGTGCCCAGCCCATATGTGAATATTTAATATAATCACATAAACAGTATAATTGTGAAGCTCAAGCTGAGATTTTATTTCCCAGATAAAGCAACATCGTTTTATATATGGAAATTCTAAAATAAAGAACATTATCTCAATGTGGGAACATATCTATTTAAAAGTTAAATTCAAGAATACCATTTCTCCCGACATTTTGCTATGAAAAGTTTGAAACAAATAGAAAAGTTGAAGTAATTGTACTTGTGTACTTACCGTCTAGGTTCTACAATTAGCATTTACTGTATTTATGTTAGCACATATTTTTCCGTTTCTCATTTTTACTGTTCATGCTTTTCACAGTATGTTGCAGACATCAGTACACTTGATAAGCATGCTTATCATTAATTTGAATTCTGTGGAACTTTACCATCACCCTAGAAAGTTTCCTGAAGCCTCTTCTCAGCCATTCTCCACCTTCACCCATAGCAGCAACCTGTCCTGCCTTTTTTCACCTTAGATTTGTCTGTTCTAGAACAAGTAATGCTCTTTTAATTAATTATACAACTCACAGTGCTTAAGCTTGCATATATCAAATTCCTTAATTCTGTTCAGAGCCAAATTAGGTATTTTAAATGAGTATCCAAGTTAGTACTAGTATGGTATTTTTTTCTTTAAGACGAAGTCTTTCTCTGTTGCCCAGGTTGGTGTGCAGTGGCGTGATTTCGACTCACTGCAGCCTCCACCTCCCATGTTCAAGTGATTCTCCTGCCTCAGCTTCCCAAGTAGCTGGGATTACAGGCGTATGCCACCACACCCAGCTTTTTTTTGTACTTTTAGTAGAGATGGGGTCTCATCGTGTTGGTCAAGCTGGTCTCGAACTTTTGACCTCAAGTGATCTGCCTGCCTGGACCTCCCAAAGTCCTGGAATTACAGGCGTGAGCCACCATGCCTGGCCTACGATGGTATTTTATTTTATTTTATTTTATTTTTTTGAGACGGAGTCCCGCTCTGTCTCCCGAGCTGGAGTGCAGTGGCCGGATCTCAGCTCACTGCAAGCTCTGCCTCCCGGGTTCACGCCATTCTCCTGCCTCAGCCTCCCGAGTAGCTGGGACTACAGGCGCCCGCCACCTCGCCCGGCTAGTTTTTTGTATTTTTTAGTAGAGACGGGGTTTCACCATGTTCGCCAGGATGGTCTCGATCTCCTGACCTTGTGATCCGCCCGTCTCGGCCTCCCAGAGTGCTGGGATTACAGGCTTGAGCCGCCGCGCCCGGCCCAATGGTATTTTTTAATTTAATTTAATTTTTTTTTGAGACAGGGTTTTGCTCTTGTTGCCCAGACTGGAGTGCAATGGTGCGATCTCCGCTCACTGCAACCTCCGCCTCCCAGATTCAAGTAATTCTCCTGCCTCAGCCTCCTGAGCAGCTGGAAACTGTAGGCATGTGCCACCACGCCCTGCTAATTGTTGTATTGTTAGTAGAGATGGGGTTTCTCCTTGTTGGTTAGGCTGGTGTTGAACTCCTGACCTTAGGTGATCCGCCTGCCTTGGCCTCCCAAAGTTCTGGATTACAGGTGTGAGCCACTGCTCCTGGCCTGGTACTTGTATGAGGAAATATTAATGCTGTACTTTTCACTTTTTGTTATCTGTATGTAGGACCACCCATAACACAATCAAGCTTGATAAACAGCCGTGACCAGCCTGGGACAAGTGCAGTGCCCAGTCTTGCATCAGTGGGAACAAGACTACCTCCTCCTTTGCCCCAGAACCTCCTTTACACAGTTTCAGAACGTAAGTACATGTTGTTTGACTTAAAATTGACAGGGTATAGAAAAGCCAAGTTGTCTCATATCAGTATTACCCTTTAAAAAATTGTAAATAGTTTCTGTTCTTATCGATTCTAAAAATTATATTTGTATTCACAATACAGTTTATCATGTGTTTATGCTATATAGCCATATTTTAATTTTGTGTGATATGGGAGAGAAAGGCAGGGCTTTCTGTTTTGGAGAATTTTACTCTGCCATGGAGTAGTAACATTTATTCTCTCCTTTTTATTTTTTTGAGATTTTTTTTTTTGAGTCTCTCTGTCACCCAGGCTGGAGTGCAGTGGCATAGTCTCTGCTCACTGCAACCTCTGCTTTCCAGGTTCAACTGATTCTCTTGCCTCAGCCTCCCAAGTAGCTGGGACAGCAGGCACGTGCCACCGTGCCCAGCTAATTTTTGTACTTTTAGTAGAGATGGGGTTTCACCATGTTGGCCAGGCTGGTCTCGAACTCCTGACCTCAGGTGATCTACCTGCCTTGGCTTCCCAAGGTGCTGGGATTATAGGTGTGGATCACCTGTGCCCAGCCTAACATCAAGTCCTTCTAAAGGAAATTTATTTTGATGCTTTTTAAAAAAATTGTTTATCCTATTGATTTTCTAAAATGTAAGATATATCTCCTAAGAAGTATACAGAAGAGCGGGTTAAATATGCCTAATAATTAACTTGCATACTGAAATGAAGATAGAGAGCATCATTTAAATAGTAATATTCTGTATTTAGGCTGTTTGTGACATTCACATTTGATTGTAATTATACATTTTTCTTGGGCCTGGCACAGTGGCTCATTCCTGTAATCCTAGCACTTTGGGAGGCCGAGGTGGGCAAATCACCTGAGGCTGAGAGTTCGAGACCAGTCTTACCAACATGGAGAAACCCTGTCTCTACTGAAAATGCAAAATTAGCTGGGCGTGATGGAGCATGCCTGTAGTCCCAGCAACTCAGGAGGCTGAGGCAGGAGAATCGCTTGTACCTGGACGTAGGTCGCAGTGAGCTGAGATCGCACCACTGCACTCCAGCCTGGGTGACAGAGCAAAACTCTGTCTCAGGAAAAAACAAAACAAATAAACAAAAAACCATTTTACTTGAATCCTAATTCTCTTTTATTTCTTAGGTGTTTTATTGTTTACTAAAGCTTTAAAAAATTACTTTCTTCAAAAACATTTTTTTAAAAGGTAGTTGGTTGTTAAAAATGTCAAATTAGAAGATTTTTTTTTTTTTTTTTTTTACAAGGCCAGGTAACTTTATGGATATGTTTATCTTTTATGTAACTATGTTTATCATGAAGTTTGTTTTGCATCCTAAACATTTCTGTATGTCTTTCATGTGTTGGAGAGGCAATTCAGCAAACTTGTTAAGCCCAGTTTCAAATCCTGGTTTTATCATTTACTATCTTTGTGACCTTGAGTAAGTTGCTTAGCCTCTCTGTAGCTCAATTTCCTCTTCTTTAAAATGAGAGTAGTATTACCTTATTAAGGTGGTTTTGAGGAATAAATTAATACATCTAAAGCATCTAAAAAAGTGCCTAGCCACTAGTAAGCTATAAGGATTCATTAGTATATTATTGTAGTTATTATTGTTTCCTGAAATTTCAAACTCTGAAATCGAATATATTAACTTCTTAAATCTGTACCTTCGACCATCCCTGTTTTTATCAATGGAATAACACCCACCTAATGTCTAGAATTGAAACCTTCACAGGTCTGACTTATTGCTTTGCTTTTTTACATCTAGTTAATCAAAATATCTTTTTTCTTTGAAGTATCCATTTCTATTTCTTCTTTGGCCTGTGCCCTCATCCACTCTAGATCACCTCCCATTTGGATTGTTACTGCAGCCTACTTCACACCATTATGTTTTATGTTTAACTTCCCTAAGTCATACCACATAATGCTACTGAGCTAATTTTCCTGAGAAATCCAACCATGAAAGTTCCTTAAGAGAACTTTTTGGTGGCTACCATTTCTTTCTGAGCCATCAATAAACCCCTCTCTAGGCTTCTAACTCCCTTTTTTTTTTTGTCTTTTTGTTTTTTTGAGACAAAGTCTTGCTCTGTCACCCAGGCTGGAGTGCAGTGATGCAGTCTCAACTCCCTGCAACCTTTGCCTCCCAGGTTCAAGCAATTCTTATGCCTCAGCCTCCCAAGTAGCTGGGATTACAGGAATGTATCACTATACCCAGCTAATCTTTTTGTATTTTTAGTAGAGACGGGGTTTTGTCATGTTGGCTAGGTGTCAAACCCCTGGCCTCAAGTGATCTGGCCACCTTGGCCTTGCAAAGTGTGCTGGGATTACAAGTGTGAGCTGCCACTCCTGGACTTTTTTTTTTGAGACAGGGTCTCACTCTCTTCCCCAGGCTGAAGTGCAGTGCTGCCATCTTGGCTCACTGCAACCTCAGCCTTCCAGGCTAAGTGATCCTCCTACCTCAGCCACCCGAATAGCTGGGGCCACAGGCATGTGCCACCACACCCAGCTAATTTTAAAAACTTTTTTATAGAGATGGAGTCTCACTGTGTTGCTCAGGCTGGTCTCAAATTTCTGGGCTCGAGTTTCTCCCACCTGAGCGTCCCAAAGGATTGGGATTATAGGCATGAGCCACCGTTACTGGCCTTTAACTCTTTCAATAATCTACCTCTTCCTTCTTGGCAATCTTTGTCCACTGTTCTTCAACATGCACCTTCTCTGGTCATGCCAATTATACCCTTTCTGTGCCCATGTCATGACTCAACTCCCCCCGCCCCCATCTTCTTTCCTACCAATATACTCTGTCTTCACCTCTTTCTAGGCCCAAATTCTAAGTATACTTGGAAGACATTATTGCTCTCTTCTTTCTGTCTATCTATCTAGACAGAGTCTCACTTTGTTACCCAGGCTGGAGTGCAGTGGTGAAATCTCAGCTCATTGCAACCTCTGCCTCCCAGGTTCAAGTGATGCTTGTGCCTCAGCCTCCAGTTAGCTGGGATTACAGGTGCCCACCACCACACCTGGCCAATTTTTGTATTTTTAGTAGAGATGGGGTTTCACCATGTTGGCAAAGCTGGTCTCGAACTCCTGACCTCAGGTGATCCGCCCGCCTTGGCCTCTCAGAGTGCTGGGATTACAGGCATGAACATCTGTGCCTTGCCTATTGCTCTGTTTTAAACTCTTACAATACCAAAAAGCATTTATTACATAATGACATATATATAGGCCTACTGTTTGATTTTTTTAAATGTATGTAAATCTTACATTCAACTGAGCTTCTACAGAACAGAAATCACATTTGATACTTAAGTAATTGTTTTTCCTGTTTCATACTTAGTATCTCTATTCTGATGGCTATAGTATCTTTTCATAGAACATGTTTGTTACTTATTTTTTAATTATGGGAAATCTCAAATATATATAAAAGTAAAGAGGACAGTATATTGAACTCCGGTATACCCAGTATAATGAAGTTCTTTGTATTTATCCCTCAGTTTCAGCCGTTATCAATTTATAGCGAAGCCTCTTTTATCTATTTCCCCCTGAATCAGCTCTTAATATTGTTTGCCTTTTGGACTTGTAAATATGAAAAAGTGGACTATTTATTCCAGAGTGTGTAGCAGATGGCATATTTTTATGCTGTTAAATTTGGTATTATGACTCATGATAAAAATTCCATCTTGTTTTTAATTTTAAAAAAATCTGGCAATTACCATTTATTTTTATATTGTTAAATTTAACATTGTGACTCACTCTATAAATATTCCATTTGGTTTTAATTTTTAAAAATCTGGCAGTTGCCATTTATTTCAGTGACTTAGCTTAATAAATAAATTAATTTGGCAAATATTTATTGAATGTCTACTATGTGTCAGGCATCATGCCAGACACTAGGGAGCCAAGGTGAATAAGATTAATTAGATCTCATGTTTTTTGAAATCTATTTTTCTGTTTTATTTAAAAGTAAGACTATTTTGTGATAGATGAGTAAAGGCTTTTGAGAACTGTATTTCAAATTATTATTTTTTTTGAGACAGTCTTGCTCTGTTGCCCAGGCTGGAGTGCAGTGGCGCAACCTTTACCCCCCAGGTTTAAGCTTGTGCCCCAGCCTCCTGGGTAGTTGGGACTACAGTTGTGGGCCCCCATGCCCAGCTAATTTTTGTATTTTTAGTACAAATAGAGTTTCACCATGTTGGCCAGACAAGTCTCAAACTCTCGGCCTCAAGTTATCCACCTGCCTCAGCTTCCCAAAGTGCTGGGATTATAAGTGTGAGCCACCGTGCCCAGCCTCTAAACTCACTTAAGACTGGTAACATTTCTAAGAAAATTCTTGGGACCAGTACAGTTAGCAGTTTCTTATTTTGCCAGGTTAAGGTCTGTATATGAAAATATCTTACTTTAATTTTAAAAAATACATTTTTAAACTGAAGAAAGGACATAATCTCAGAATAAAGGACAATTTTTTAAAAAATTTATTTAAAAGTTTTGAAATTTTTAGTAGACACAGGTTCTTGCTTTGTTGCCCAAGCTGGTCTCAAACTGTGGGCTCAATTGATACTCCCGCCTCAGCCTCCCAAAGTGCTGGGATTACAGGTGTGAACCATCACACCCGACCTCAAGGACAATCTTTTAATTAAAAAAAAAAAACTTTTGTATGTAGAGGCAGGGTTTTGCTGTCTTGCCCAGGCTGGGTGTCCAAGCAGTTCTCTTGCCTTGGCCTCCCAAAGTGGGTAGGATTATAGGCATGAGCCACTATGCCTGACTCAATCTTTTAATATTTGATTTTATGAAATAACACTACATTTTCCCCCCATTTTTGTCTTAGGCCAATAAAAGGTGATAATTTCCCATTAGCATTTCTGAATTACTGCTTTAGAGGATTGTCTTCTATGCTGCGTCAGTATTGATAAACAGATTTGATTGGTTGGCAACTGAATATTTTGAGTTATAGAATATTCATATTGAACACTTAAGAAGTCTGCTATGCAGAGAAATGTGTGGTTTTCTTTCTTGTAAAATCTGATTCTAAAATTTATAGAGAAATTTTGAAAACTAGTGGAGTTCCTGATAATCTAAACATTAAAAAGGGGGAGATGTGTAGTATAGTTTGTCAGGCATAAGTTTATTTATTTATTTATTTTTAGACAGAGTCTTGCTCTGTTGCCCAGGCTGGAGTGCAGTGGTGCAATCTCAACTCACTGCAGCCTCCGCCTCCGCCTCCTGGTTTCAAGCAATTCTTTTGCTTCAGCCTCCCCAGTAGCTGGGATTACAGGCACACACCACCAAGCCCGGCTAATTTTTTTTGTATTTTTAGTAAAGACAGGGTTTCACCATGTTGACTAGGCTGGTTCGAAACTCCTGACCTCAGGTGATCCTCCCGACTCAGCCTCCCAAAGTGCTGGGATTACAGGCGTGAGCCACCACTCTTGGCCTCAGTTTTTAATATCCTTCTATTAACTTTATATTTCTGATAAGTTTTTAATATTTTTCTATTCAGTTGATTTTAAGATAGTTTTTGAGCTGGGAGTGGTGGCTCATGCCTGTAATCCCATCTCTTTGAGAGGCTAAGGCAGGCAGATCACCTGAGGTCAGGAGTTTGAGACCAGTGTGATCAACATGGTGAAATCCCATCTCTACTAAAAATACAAAAATTAGCTGGTTGTGGTGGCAGGCGCCTGTAATTCCAGCTACTGGGGAGGCTGAGGCCAGGGAATCACTTGAACCTGGGAGGCAGCGGTTGCACTGAGCTGAGATTGCGCCATTGCACTCTAACCTAGGCAACAAGAGCGAAACGCTGTCTCAAAAAAATATATAAAATAGAATAGTTTAAAAAATATTTTTGTGTTTAAGACAGACAATTGAATCCTTCACATTGTTCAAGTTTATTTTTCTAAATACAGGTCAAGCATTCCCTGTCTGAAATGCTCCAAAATTAGAAACTTTTTGAGTGCCAGTATGATGCTGAAAGGAATTACTCATTGAAGCATTTTGGATTTTGGATTTTAAGATTCGTGATGTTCAGCCAGTAACTATAATTCAGAGATTCAAAAATCTGAAAAAATCTGAAATCTGAAACAGTTCTGGTCTCAAACCTTTTGGATATGGGATACTCAACTTATACTATAATTGGTAATTTCAAAAAGATTAGAAGTTTGGTTCCAATAAAGTAAAAAGCTATATGTATGTTTTCAGTGTGTAATGAGAACTTGAGCTATCTTAAAAGTTTAACAAGTTGGGAAAGTTTGTTAAGTCATGGATATTTTATTGTCATTAAAATTAATATTAAAATTCACAGCCAGAAAATACAGGTGAAAATGCATATCAAATGGTGTTTAGTTGTACAAATTATGTCAATAATGACCCAAAGTAAACACAGAAAAGCGAAATCTGGATTTTTGAAGGTTGGAGTTGGAGTCTGCTCAATGTTAGGTACTAGGAATATACAGATAAATAAGAAATGGTCATCCAAGAATCTAAAAATCTAATAGTGGGAAAGAAATAGATTAAAAAAAATCCACAAAATGAAAACTCATTACACTATATTTTGCTATTACAGCAAAAAAAAAAAAAAAAAAAAAAAAAACCCAGGTAACGAAGGAACTAATTCTGTGAGAAATAAAGCACTCATTTAGGCTGCGGTTGTCACTTGTTTTGGAGAAAGAAAAGTTGGATGTTAAAATAAGAAATAGAATTACCTGATTGTAAAACTGAATAGGATATACACGGTTCCTGGTAAAGTTAATATTGGCTGGATGCAGTGGTTTACCCCTGTAATCCCAGCACATTCAAAGGCCAAGGTTGGGAGGATTGCTTGAGCCCAGGAGTTCAAGGCTGCAGATAGTGCCATTATACTCTAGTCCGGACAGCAGAGAGAAGTAAGACCCTGTCTTTAAAAAAAAAAAAAAATTGATTATAATTTAGAAAAGACTTTGAAATTTTGTTACTTTTCTTGAGTTAAAATGTCATAGACCCTGTGAAAATAACTTAAATAACTAACTGTATTTGGAATTTTGTGTAAAGACAGCAGTCAACTGTTAAAATCAACTATTTCCTCTGAAGTACTTAAAATTTTCCCATGCCCCCGCCCTCTTTATTTCTTTTTGAGACAGAGTCTTGTGCTGCCCAGCTAGAGTGTGGTGGCATCATGGCTCACTGTAGCCTCAACCTTTCAGACTCTGGAAATCCTCCTACCTCAGCCTCCTGAGTAGTCGGGACCACAGGCATGCGCCACCATGCCCAGCTGATTTTTTAAATTATTTATAAAGATGAGCTCTTTCTGTGTTGCCGAGGCTGGTCTTGACCTCCTGGGCTTGAGCTGTCCCCCCATCTTAGTCCCCCAAAGTGCTGGGATTACAGGCATAAGCCACCACGCCCAGCTTACCCCAATTTTAAAAACATTTATTTATTTATTTACTTTTTTTTTTAGAAACAGGGTCTTGCTCTGTTGCCCAGGGTGGAGTGTAGTGGCGTGATTCTAGCTCACTGCAGCCTTGAACCCCTGGGCTTAAGTGGTCACCCCACCACAGCCTCCCAAATAACTAGACTGTACAGGCACGTGCCACACCATGCCCAGCTAATGTTGAAATTTTTTGTAGAGAGTCTTGCTGTGTTGCCTAGGATGGTCTCAAACTCCTGGCCTGGAGCAGTCCTCTCACCTTGGCCTACCAGAGTGCTTGGATTACAGACCTGAGGCATTGCATTTGGACCCCTAATTTTTTTTTTTTTTTTTTTTTTTTTTGCGTGGGGGTTTCTTAGTGGGAGACCAGAGAACTTGCTAGATAAAATCTTAAAGAGCTGTACCACTGCAGCCTCCAAGTTTTAACTCACCAACTCAGTATATACTTTGGCTTTTACAAAACTATTATTAAGTAAAATATACTCTCTTTTCTACCTTGCTTTTGGTCTGTTCTGCTTCTTGAAGAAGCATAGTAAAGATATTTTCTAACTGCTAAGTTTGTTCATTGTACTTGATGTGTGAAAAAGTAAGTAGGTAACATCCTGGATTCTAGAGACCAATTCTTAGGTTGAAGATAACTGTCCAGTCTTAATATAAATTCACATAAATCTTTATCTTTCAGAAAATACTTTCTTTTTTTTTTTTTTTTTTTTTTTTTTTTTTGAGACGGAGTCTGGCTCTGCCGCCCAGGCTGGAGTGCAGTGGCCGGATCTCAGCTCACTGCAAGCTCCGCCTCCCGGGTTTACGCCATTCTCCTGCCTCAGCCTCCGGAGTAGCTGGGACTACAGGCGCCCGCCACCTCGCCCGGCTAGTTTTTTGTATTTTTTTTAGTAGAGACGGGGTTTCACCGTGTTAGCCAGGATGGTCTCGATCTCCTGACCTCGTGATCCGCCTGTCTCGGCCTCCCAAAGTGCTGGGATTACAGGCTTGAGCCACCGCGCCCGGCCTCAGAAAATACTTTCCTACTAACTGTATAAAATTGTTAAAACACTATAAATCTAAATTTGAGTTTTGCTCATTTAATTCTGTGGCATACACAATATTTCTATGTAGAATAATGGATTTGATGGCTAGAAAAGTAAGTCAGTGTCTAATAGAGTCCTTGTATATTGTCTAGAGCAGGGGTCCCCACCCCCCAGGTCACGGTGGCATTAAATTATCATAGGAGAACAAACCGTATTGTAAATTGCACATGCGAAAGATCTAAGTTGTGCGCTCTGTATGAGAATCTAATGCCTGATAATCTGAAGTGGAGCAGTTTCAAACTAAAGTCATCACCTCCACCCACTCCCACCAATTGTGGAAAAATTGTCTTCCATGGAACCGGTCCCTAGTGTCAGAAAGCTTGGGGACTGCTGGTCTAGAGGCTTTCTCCCCCTTGTGTTTGGTCTGATTCATGTTGTATTAGTTGTGATATTGTCTATTTCAACATACAGGTATTCATCCAAAGAAATACTTAATTCATTTGGGTACTTTAAGCTTTCATTTTTTCTTTAAGTGACTGTTTGATTTATATTATGCATCAGGCACTGTTTAGGCCTTGGAACTTCCCAAATGTACCAGAAACCTTGTATTCTAATTGAGAAGACACATAAATATGGCCAGTATTGGGAAGATGTAGCTTTTTATTTTTTCTGGGGTTGAGTTTTTAGCTTAAAACTTGTGATTTTTTTTCCTGTGAATACTCTTAAAGACAACATCAGGAAAATTATACAGAGTGGGTAAAATTTTAGGTTGAATAAAGACTGTCTTTATTCTGACTAGAGTTAATATTAAGAAGTTGAAAATATTGATATTAGGCATGTTACCTATATTAACAATTTAAGATGGGAACATGAACTTGGGATGTTTGCAGTTTGGAAACTCTCTACCCTGACCAAAACTAAACTGAATGAATATAAATTCTGACAGACTGATCTTCACCATTACTGTAACCTATTTGATATTGAACATTTTTTTATTATGTAGCTGGGCGTGTGGGCATGTAACTGTAGTCCCAGCCCCTTGGGAGACTGAGGCATGGGAAGATCCCTTGAGGCCAGGAGTTCCAGCTGCAGTGAGCTGTGATCACACCTGTGAATAGCCACTGTACTTTAGCCTGGATAACATAGTAAGACCTCATCTCAAATTTAAAAGAGAAAACATATTATTATGGAAAATTTCAAATACAACATACATAAAAGTAGACTGTATAATGTAGTGAATCTCCATGTACTTATTTCTGGCTTCAACAGTTAATCAATGTGGTTAATCTTGCTTCATCCATAATCTACTCCTGACGATTATTTTAGTGCTGTGGGGTTTGTTTTTTCTGTTTTTGTTTTTTGACAAAGTCTTGCTCTGTCACCCAGCCTTGAGTACGGTGGCATAATCTTGGCTCTCTGCAGTCTTGACCTCCTGAGCTCAGCAGTCCTCCTGTCTCAGCCTCATGAGTAGCTGGCAGCACAGATGCGTGCCACCACACGTGGCTAATTTTTAAATTTTTTGTAGAGATGAGTGCTCCCAATGTTGCCCAGGCTGGTCTCAAACTCCTGGGCTCAAGCAGTCCTCCAGCATCAGCCTCCCAAAGTGCTGGGATTATAGATGTGAGCCCTCACACCCGACCTTAGTTTTTATTTTTGGTTTTTCTTTTATGACTCCTCAAAATTTAGCTTAATGACATGATTGTTTTAGAGTAAGTCCCAAACATAACAGCATTTTATCTGTAACAACTTATGTATCTTTAAAGATAAGAATTAAACATACATACACACAAAATCATACATACACACAGTACTATTATCACAGGCCCCCCAAAATTTGTAACAGTTTACTATTGCTTGTGAAATATCCAGTTAGTTTTCATATTTCCCAATTGTATCATAAATGCCCTTTTATACCTGGTTTATTTGAAGCTATATCCAAACAGGGTTATACCTTACGTTTAGTTGATATCTTAAGTCTTTATAGAAATATCCCTTACTTCTTTTTTTTTCCCCCCCTTGGCATTTATTTGTTGAAGAAACAGGTCATTTGTCCTGAAGAATTTTCTCACATTTTAGACTTGGCAGATTCATGTTCTGGGGTCGTCTAAAACATTCCTCTGTCCCCTGTATTCCCTGTAAATTGGAAGTTAGAGCTAGGTATTTGATAAGATTCATTTTTTTTTTCTTTTTTTGGCAAGAATATTTTATAGATAGCGTTATGTAGTTCCTACACAGTACATTATAATACTCATGATGTCTGGTTGTCTGTTTTCTGTATTATAACTATTGATTAGTGTGTAGAGGTGTTTTCATCCTGATCCATTAATTTTAAAACTTCCTTGATGGTTTCAACAGCCATTTTTGATCATTGCCTGGATTTGCTGTTGTGTATGAAACTCTAAATCTATAGTTTCTTCTGCATTTATTGCTGGCATTCCATATAGCTGACTGTAACAACCATTTGGTTAACCTGAAATGCAGTTTTTACAGAAGAGACATGATATGTATGTATTCTCTTTCATTTATCAATTTAAAGAATGAGTTGATTGCCTAGTTTTTTCCAAAGGGAACTCCTGGTTTTTTTTTGTTTTTTTTTAAGTATCATTATGAACTCATGAATTTTTTTGTTTTTGTTTTTGTTTTTGTTTTTGTTTTGAGGCGGAGTTTCGCTCTCTCGCCCAGGCTGGAGTGCAGTGGCCGGATCTCAGCTCACTGCAAGCTCCGCCTCCCGGGTTCACGCCATTCTCCTGCCTCGAGACTCCCGAGTAGCTGGGACTACAGGCGCCTGCCACCTCGCCCGGCTAGATTTTTGTATTTTTTAGTAGAGACGGGGTTTCACCGGGTTAGCCAGGATGGTCTTGATCTCCTGACCTTGTGATCCGCCCGTCTCGGCCTCCCAAAGTGCTGGGATTACAGGCTTGAGCCACCGCGCCCGGCCAGAACTCATGAATTTTTAACACTTGATATGTTTCACTTCATTATAGTCTTTTTTGATGTTCAGATTGTCTCATCTTTAATCAGTGGGAGCCTCTTCATATTGGCTTCTGATTTTTTTTTTTTTTTTTTTTTTTAATTTTTGACATGCCAGTCTTTGGTAACTCTCTTGCGTCTGGAAGGACAAGGTATACCAAGGAAGTACCAGGCTCATCTTAAAAATTTTCTGCCCTGACCTAGAATTGGCCCTTTGTCTAAAGAACTCTGTTGCTTTTAGAAGTAGTATTTAGAGACTCAGTAGGAATTGTTTAAGAAAGTCAGGCTACATTTGAATTAATTGCCATCTTTTTGAGGTATTTGTTTTTTTATTTTAATTTATTTATTATTATTATTATTATTTTTTGAGACGGAGTCTTACTTTGCCACCCAGGCTGGAGTACAGTGGCGCGGTCTCGGCTCACTACATCCTCTGACTCCTGGGTTCAAGCAGTTCTCTGCCTCAGCCTCCCAAGTAGCTGAGATTACAGGCACCCACCACGTTTGGCTAATTTTTTTGGATTTTTAGTAGAGACGGGGTTTCACCATCTTGGCCAGGCTGGTCTTGAACTCCTGACCTCGTGATCCACCCACCTCGGCCTCCCAAAGTGCTGGGATTACAGGCGTGAGCCACCGCACCCGGCCTTGTTTTTTATTTTGAGGCAGAGTCTTTCTGTGTCACCCAGACTGGAGTGCAATGGCGCAATCTCGGCTCACTGCAACCTCTGCCTCCTGGGTTCAAGTGATTCTTGTGCCTCAGCCTCCAGAGTAGCTGGGATTACAGATGTGCACCACCATGCCTGGCTAATTTTTGTAATTTTAGTAGAGATGGGGTTTTACCATGTTGCCCAGCCTGGTCTGAAATTCCTGAGCTCAAGGGATCCACCTGCCGTGGCCTCCCGAAGTGCTAGGATTACAGGTATGAGCCACTGTGCTTGGCCTTTCTAAAGTATTTGAATTGTATGTTCTTTGTCAGTAGTTTTAAAAACAGACATTTGGCAAAGTAGCCTTTTGCTATCAAAAATAGCTGATTTGAGACAGCTATTATTAATTAGATATACTCAGTACATTGAGTGATGTATCATACATTTAAAGTAGTCATACAGACTAAGATTGTACTTCCCATTTTTCTATGTATTTTTATTTTTTAATTAAATTTTTTTCTTTTAAAGACAGCATCTCACCCTGTCACCTAAGCTGGAGTATAGTGGCACAATCGTGGCTCACTGCAGCCTCGACCCCCTGGCTCAAGTGATCCTCCCGCCTTAGCCTCCCAAATAGCTAGGATTATAGGCGTGCACCCCCATGCGTGGCTAATTTTTAAAATATTTAGTGGAGACAGTGTCTGGGTATGTTACTCAGGCTGGTCTCAAACTGCTGGGCTCAAGTAATCCTCACACCTTGGCCTGCTAAATTGTTGGGATTGTAGAGGTCAGCCACTGCACCTGGCCCCGTTTTTCTCTTTAACATACTACTTCATTCTGCTGATAGGTCACTCTTCACAAGTAATTCTCTGCCATTGATTGTGTGCTTACAACTATTTGTTCCCCTTGTTGAGAATATGTTAAACTGGGCCAGGCACGGTGGCTTATGCCTGTAATCCCAGAATTTTGAGAGGCCAACATGTGTGGATCACCTGAGGTCAGGAGTTTGAGACCAGCCTGGCCAACATGATGAAACCCCGCCTCTACTAAAAAATACAAAACATTAGCTGGGCATGGTGGCGAGCGCCTGAAATCCCAGCCACTCGGGAGGCTGAGGCAGGAGAATTGCTTAAACCTGGGAGGTGGAGGTTGCCATGAGCCCAGATCATGCAGCCCAGATCATGCAGTACTCCAGCCTGGGTGACAGAGTGAGACTCTGTCTCAAAAAAAAAAAAAGAAAAAGAAAAAAAAAATACGTTAAATTGCTTTGCAGTGTAATACTTAGCTGATTCTTTTTAAATGTACTTTTTTTTTCCCCCATCAACTTTTAAGTTCCAGGGGACATATGTAGGATGTACAGGTTTGTTACATAGGTAAATGTGTGCCATGGTGGATTGCTGCACAGATCAACCTACCACCTAGGTATTAAGCCCAACATCCATTAGAAATGTAAATTTTAAAAGGGTTAATGCTAAGTGCACAGTTACACAGATGATTTGTTACTTCCTCTTTTGCTTCTTATATAGGAAGAAAAGGGTAGTGAAGTTTAGCATCTCTATATTCCCTTTAGAGACTTACTATGAAACCAAGTGGTTCCTTTCCTGTCTTATTAAGGTGCATTTAAAATATTTAGGGATTTTACAGCTTTTAAGGACATTTCACCAGGTATAAAAAAAAATTCAAGGCTGGACGCCAGGCCCGGTGGCACTTTGGGAGGCTGAGGCAGGTGGATCACGAGGTCAGGAGATCGAGACCATTCTGGCTAGCATGGTGAAACCCTGTCTTTACTAAAAATACAAAACAATTAACCAGGTGTGGTGGCAGGCGCCTGTAGTCTCAGCTACTTTGGGAGGCTGAGGCAGGAGAATGACGTGAACCCGGGAGGCAGAGCTTGCAGTGAGCGCCGCTGCATTCCAGCCTGGGCGACAAAGCAAGACTCCGTTTCAAAAAAAAAAAAAACCTCAAAATCCACTTTATTTTGTCTTGTGTCACATAGTAAATGTCTGATGTTGGACATATATAATAACTAAATCTTATAAATATGTCTCAAATGGGGTTATCAGTGAAAAAGATACTATTAAATGGACACCCAAAGGGATTTTGCTCCTTGACACCTTGTCTTTTTCTAACCCCGTTCTTCAGATTTTGGCTTCATTGTGTGTGCATTCTTGCATCAGCCTATATATAAATCCTAAATGTGTTTTCTTTCTTTCAAAAAGTGCTTCTTAATATCCAGGATGATTTCATGTGTCCAGTGCTGTGCTGGTCTGTTTGTCTTTTTTTTTTTTTTTTTTTTGAGACAGAGTCTTACTTTGTCACCTAGGTTGGAGTGGCATGATCTTGGCTCACTGCAACCTCCACCTCCCAGGTTCAAGCAGTTCTTTGCCTCAACCTCCCTAGTAGCTGGGATTAAGGTGCCCGCCACCATGCCTGGCTAATTTTTGTATTTTTAGTAGAGACTGGGTTTCACCATCTTGGCCAGGCTGGTCTTGAACTCCTGAGCTCGTGATCCACCCGCCTCAGCCTCCCAAAGTGCTGGGATTACAGGCGTGAGCCACGTGAGCCACTGTGCCTGGCCTGTCCTTTTCCCTTTCTCAATTTTTGTTACCCATGTGCTCACAGAGATAACACATTTTCACTATCTTTAGTTTTTTCTTTGGAGCATTTCTTATTCTTTGTGAAGGTATGCATGTAGTGGTTTGTTCTTAATGCCTTTATCTTTTATTCTGCCCTTAGATATGGAAGCATATTTTGTGCAAACCTGAAATTATGTGGGTTGGTTGGAGGGGGGTGGTTTTCTTTTTAATGGATATGACAGTTTTCATACCTGCATATCTCATTGGATAGAAAAATTGTGTATAATCAGTAGCTCAGGGCTCCTTTTTCTAATAACCTGATATGGTTCACTGTTCAGCTTTGGATACAATTAGCATGTAGTGTTCTCCACTTAAGATAAAAAAAGATGGAGATTATATATACTACCTAATTCTTATTCTTTTCTTTATACCTCGATGGATCCTAACCAGTTGCATGTCTGTTCTTTCTTGAGTTAGAAAGAATCCCAGGAACATCTTTCTGTACTTCTATTCCTGTTGGTTTAATTTCTCTGTTTTTGGCTCAAAGTCTCAGGAAACACATCATCACCTAAGAGAAGCTTGTGACTCTCATTCCCAGCTGCCCTCCTATTCTTTCCTCTATAGGACAGCCCATGTACTCTCGTGAACATGGTGCTGCTGCATCTGAGCGACTTCAGTTGGGGACACCGCCTCCTCTGTTGGCAGCTCGTTTGGTGCCACCTCGAAACCTCATGGGATCCTCCATTGGGTACCATACCTCAGTCTCCAGCCCTACCCCTCTGGTTCCAGGTAAGCTTTGCTACAGATGGCCATCCACCTCACTGATCTTTTTTACCTTAAGCCGGCCAGCCTAAGCGGTGACCTGGCATCCTGATCTGCTGTCATAAAGTCTCATTAAAGCTCATAGGTAGTTTTATTTTCTGTTCCTTTGCTTCTTTGGTTTGTCTCTAGTGGCTGCTAGATGATTAGGCCTGTGTATCTGTCATCTCTGGTGTCCTCTATATTTACTTTCAGTGCCTCGGTATCAAAGTGATGCTAGTTCCTTGAGCTAGTTTCTAATCAGGTAGATAGGAAGATAATATCTACTTGAATGTTTTCTGATTAGTTATACATTGTAATAAACTAGGTTAATTTTTCTTTGAAACAAAACGAAAATAAACATCTGGTTTCTTGCCGATCATGTCCTTTTTTCCCTTTTGCCCCTTATATTGTCCTTTTGCCCCTTGTATGATCCTTTTGCCCCTTGTATGTGTGTATAATGTAGCGATTCTTAAAAATTCTTTTGTCCTATTGACATAGGTATTTTGAAGGATCTGTGGAGTGCTTTGTGGGTGTTTCATGAGGTGTTTTTAACCCTTTCTCACTTTGCCTTTAGATCTTATTCATCTTAATTAACTAAAGGGCTTTTAAGTTAATTGGTGTTCTGTGTATTCCCAGGATTTATAGCACAAGGTCATTTGATTATGTAACTTCTTTAAAACTTTCTGCAGTCTTAACTGTAGGAGATTTTCTGTCAGTAGTGCCAAGTGGTAACTGAAAATTTTTAATCATAATTTGCTGATCCATTTTTAAAAAGATAAAGCAGTATTCATTTTGTATGTTATATTGCATGTAATTTTTAGAGTTGGCATAACCAGGGAAGCTGTTACTTTACATATCATTTTCAAACTGTATCATTCTTCGACACGTTGAAATTTAATAAGAAACTATGTTAGATTTACTTTTAAGCTAGACATATCATTACAGTGTGTTTCCATCAGGAGGGAATGCTCACAATTAAATACTGTCTTTAGTTGTCTTAAAGAAACAAAAAATTATAAAGAGAGAGGTTAGAGCAAAAGCTAAAATAATTAAGTATGAAGCCCCCAAAATACTCTTCGGCAGATAACTATAATCATAGTCTTGTAACCATTGAGGCAAAATTATTTGTTTTTATTTGTTTGTTTGTTTGTTTTTTGAGATGGAGTCTGACTCTGCTACCCAGGCTGGAGTGCAAGAGTGTGATCTTGGCTCACTGCAACCTCCACCTCCAGGGTCCAAGCGATTCTCCTGCCTCGGCCTTCTGAGTAGCTGGGATTACAGGCGTGCATCACCAAGCCCAGCTAATTTTTGTATTTTTAGTAGAAACGAGGTTTCACCATGTTGGTCAGGCTGGTCTCGAACTCCTGACCTCGTGATTTACCCGCCCTGGCCTCCCAAAGTACTGGAATTATAGGCGTGAGCCACTACACCTGACCCAATTATTTGATTTTATTAATCATCATCAGGAAACTTTGAGACTGAATGCAAGCCTTAGGAATGAAATAAAAAATCTCTAATAGGAATGTCATTGTGATAATAATTTATTAAATTTTCTGTTCCATCCTTCTCTGAGGAGGACAGTACAAATGCCCCAAATGATTACTTTTCAACATAATTTAACATTTTATTAGAGGGAGACAGTTCTTAATCTAGTGATGTCTTTCTTGTGTAATTCCATGAGCTGTTTTCAAAACCTGGAAAAAGGGGAAACGTGGGGGTGGGGGGAAGAGAAGGAATGCCAACCAGCAGTTCTAGTTCTTATATTAGATATCTCAGAATCACCTGTGCTTTAATAGCATTTTGTTATTATTGCCTCCTTGTAGCTTGTGGATGTTTTGTGCAAGAAGGAAGTTAGCTTGTGAATCTGAAGTTTGGAGAAGCATAATATTCATGGGAGAGGTTTAATCTAAGAGTATTGGGGGTGAGACATTTTCTGGATTGAGGACTTCTGAATCCTAGTTGTGCTATTTATCGACCGTTGACTCAAATGCCTGTAGTGGCCAGGAGGATCCCCTAAATGAGGATAATGCTGATCTTATATTCTGAATCACTTCTATACTCTAAATCATAGAAGTGACTGACGTGTATGTGAGCGCGTGTGCTGTTTTATTTGAAATGTGGTTTATGTGTGAAACCAGCTGTTCTCTCTCTAGTTTGAAGAAGTGCAGATAACCAAATGAATACATTTTCTTTTCACCTCAATTAAAAAGGTGGCTAGAAATTGGAGATATGATAGATAACAGAGGAAACTCAGTCCTTCACATATGGTGTTTGTGTTTGTAAAAATTTGTATTAACAAATGTGCATTGGGCTGGGCATGGTGACTCACACCTGTACTGCCAGCAGTTTGGTAGACTGAGGCCGGCAGATGGCTGAAGCCCAGGAGTTCAAGACCAGTCTGGGCAAGATAGCGAGACCCCATCTCTATTTTTTTTAAATTAAAAAAAAAATGTGCATTGACATTTGGATAAGGTAATTAATATATAGAGCAGAAATGAGTAGGTGAGTGAATCTGAAAATACCAGTATTTAAGAATGGATGCATGTATCTATATTCTGTAATAGGAACATTTTTTTTTTCAGTTTCAAAAGGTGTGTCTAGATACTGTAACACAAAGAGAAATGCAGTCTTCACCTCAGGTTTCACATCTGCAGATTCAACCAACTACGGATTGAAAATGTTCAGAAAAAATGAAAATAAAAAATAGCAATGCAATAATTAAAAATAATACAAGTTTTAAAAACAATATCCATAACAGCTATTTACATAGCATTTATATTATGTATTATAATTAACCTAGAGATGTTTTAGAGTATACAAGAGGATTTACCTAGGTTATATGCAAATACCACCACCCTATTTTATGTAAAAGTCTTGAACATTTGTGCATTTCGATATCTGTGGGAGGGTCCTGGAACCAGTCCCTCACAGATACTGAGAGGTGACTGTAGGTTGATGTATTTATATTTGTTGGAGAATATATGTTTTTTAAGCAAGTGTTTATTTTAGAGCAATGAGAGATGATTTAACCTGTCTCTGATTTGTTGTGTGTTTTGTTGCTTTGTTTTCCCTCAGATACATATGAACCAGATGGTTACAACCCAGAAGCTCCTAGTATTACTAGTTCTGGTAGATCTCAGTACAGACAGTTCTTTTCAAGAACACAGACACAGCGTCCCAATCTGATTGGCCTAACATCTGGAGACATGGATGCAAATCCAAGAGGTGAGAATACCTTGAACTTTTTCTGATGCTAAGTGTTATGCAGTAGTTGGATATAGTTATTACATTTGCATTTCTGGCCTCACTTGAGGAAATTAAGGTCCAAATTACTTATATATCATCTCTTTGAAGGGTACTATGTATTAATCTTAGATGTTTTTAAATAACTTTATCTCCAAAGTTTATTTTAAAGCTATAGTTAGAATATGTTTATTTTTAAATACAAATCACACTAATATTAACTACTTCTTTTAGTAGGACTTTAGGCTGTTTTAGTTTTGTTGCTAGGCACTGTGTTAGGTATTGTGTATAGATAGATGAAATTACTGATCTCCTCCTCAAAGAACTGATCATTGAAGGGCCTACTTTGGTACCTCAAAGTACTGGGATTACAGGTGTGAGCCCCTGTGCCCAGCCTAGCATTTTCCTGATCTTTCTTTCTATCCTAGCTTTATTAATTCTTTTTTTCCTGCCATTAATAACACTGTTACCACTATAAGAATAACAAGTTTTGTATGAAGACTACACCAAATGCCTTCTCATATATATATATTTTTATATATATGTATATATTTTTTGAGACAAGGTCTCCTTCTGTCACCTATGCTGGAGTGCAGTGGCATGATCTCGGCTCACTGCCACCTCTACCTCCTGGGTTCAAGCGATTATCCCATCTCAGCCTCCTGAGTAGCTAGGATTACAGGTGTGCGCCACTACAACCCTGCTAATTTTTGTATTTTTAGTAGAGACGAGGTTTCACCATATTGGTCAGGTTGGTCTTGAACTCCTGACCTCAGGTGATCCAGATCCCACCTTGGCCTCCCAAAGTGCTGGGATTACAGGCATGAGCCACCATACCCAGCCTCATATATATTATTGTCTCTCATGTTTCTGTTTTTATTCCCCCCTTTTACAAGTAAAGACACTGAGGCTTAGAGAGGTTTAAAGAACTTGCCCAAGGTCACGCAGCTGTTAAGTGCCAGAACTAGAATTCAGAGTAGAAGTCATGTTTTATATACAACAGGATTTCTTTGTTGTCTTGGGCAAGTCATTTAACCTTTAGTTATATCTCCTTCCTTTAATATGACACACTTCATTACATTAAAAAAAAAGCATTAGGCAATGTTAGTTGGTAATGATAAAAACTATTTAAGGAGAACATAATGGCATCTCAAATTCTAGAATGTTTTATGCCATCACAGTTGCTGTCTTCTTCATTAACCTTCTGAAACACAAGTCCCACAAGAGTAAGGATCATGTCTATTTTATTCACCAATGTATACCCAAGGTCTGCTATAGTTGCTGAGCTGTCACATAGCTAAATGTCAAGTGAATGAATCTTTACATCATAATTTCCCTGACAAAGATGAAATGAAATGTACCAACTCCTAACCATACACCTACCCCGGCATTCAGCTCTGAGTTATTCTTTGCTTGGTGGAGTTGCTAAAGTTAAGAGAGATACTCAGGATTTAATAGGCATAGTTTTGTGTTGTTAATTTCTGTTTTGTTCAGTACACCTCTTCCTACCCACAGGTTATTTATTGTAAGGACAGATTCTTAGAATATTTCTGTCAATTTATAGTATTGGCTTTGGATTTTCTTCCCACCTTTAAACCTATAGAAAATCAAAAGAAACACAGTAAACATCTGAATGCCTTCATTTAGATTTACCAGTAATATTTTATTACCTTTGGGCATGAATGCTCTCTTTTCTTTCTTCTCTCCACTCACTTTTTTTTGTTGAATCTCTTGAAAGTAAGTTGTAGACATTGTGAAACTTTAACTCCTTTACCTTATATCTAAGAATAAGACAGTCCTATATAAGCACAGTATTATTGCCACACATAAAACCATAATTCCATAATAATATATAATTCTTATGATGTGGTTAACTTCTTGTTGAATCACACCAGGAGGCAAATAACGTCCATTAATGGTGCTAAGTTTGATTGCTTGCATAAGGTGATCATTGTTAGAGCTCTCCATTGTTTTTGTTTCTTTGTTTGTTTGTTTCTTTATGAGACTGAGTTTCACTCTTGTTTCCCAGGCTGGAGTGCGATGGTGCAATCTTGGCTCACCGCAACCTCCGTCTCCTGGGTTCAAGTGATTCTCCTGCCTCAGCCTCCCAAGTAGCTGGGATTACAGGCATGCACCACCATGTCTGGCTAATTTTTTTGTATTTTTAGTAGAGACGGGGTTTCCCCACGTTGGTCAGGCTGGTCTCGAACTCCCAACCTCAGGTGATCCACCCGCCTTGGCCTCCCAAAGTGCTGGAATTACAGGCGTGAGCCACTGTGCCCGGCCCAGAGCTCTCCATTGTAAATGTAATTTTTGGAGTGTTACTTTGGCACCATAAGTATCTTGTTTTCCAACGACCTTTCACCAGTATTTTTTTCATCTATTGATCATTCATGCCTGAGTCAATTATTACATCGAGGTTAACTTTGAGTTTTGAAACATGGATTTCTAGTTTTTATAGAAAAAGGCATTTGTAACTTTGTTAGGTATTTCTAAAAGAGAAATGAAAGTAATTGAGCTAATAATAGTACTTTTTAACTTTTAGACTAAATATATTAATCATTGAGACTCCTGAAAAACTCAGTAATTTGAATTTTTGTTTCCAACAGCTGCTAACATTGTGATCCAGACTGAACCACCAGTTCCTGTTTCGATTAATAGCAACATAACCAGAGTAGTTCTTGAACCAGATAGTCGAAAAAGAGCTATGAGTGGTTTGGACGGGCCACTCACAAAGAAACCTTGGCTGGGAAAGTAAGATAATTTGCTAATTAGTAGCATCTAATTATTATTGTTGTTTGCATTAGTAAATTCATAAAAATAAGATTTGTCATTAATATTTTTCAAACCAGGTATCTTGAAGTTAGGGTTCTAGAAGACATCGTTAGAATGTTGTAAAAATTAAAAAGTTAACAATATTTATAATAGGGTTTTTTTTTTTTTTTTTGAGACGGAGTCGCCCAGGGCGGGAGTGCATAATCTCAGCCCACTGCAACCTCCGCCTCCCGGGGTGAAGTGATTCTCCTGCCCCAGCCTCCTGAGTAGTGGGATTACAGGTGCCAGTACCATGCCCACCTAATTTTTTGTATTTTTAGTAGAGACGGGGTATCACTGTGTTAGGCTGGTCTTGAACTCCTGACCTCAGGTGATCCATCCACCTTGGCCTCCCAAAGTGCTGGGATTACAGGTGTGAGCCACCATACCCGGCCCATAAAAGGTATTTCTAATTTGTACCTACCTATTTCTATACCTAACCCAATATTAAAAATTACTGACACACTGGCAATGGATAGAAAAGAAGAAAAAAAATGAAATAAATGGTGAAGAAAATAGCTTAGTACCCTTGCAGAAGTTGAAAATATGCCATTAAAGATGATGTTCTAGCCGGGCACGGTGGCTCATGCCTGTAATCCCAGCACTTTGGGAGGACAAGGTGGGCGGATCACTTGAGGTCAGGAGTTCGAGACCAGCCTGACCAAAATGGAGAAACCCAAAATACAAAATTAGCCGGGCGTGATGGTGCATGCCTATAATCCCAGCTACTTGGGAGTCTGAGGTGGGAGAATCACTCGAATCCTGGAGGCGGAGGTTGCAGTGAACCGAGATCTCACCATTGCACTCTAGCCTGGGCAAAAAGAGCAAAACTCCTCAAAAAAGAAAAAAAAAGATGATGTTCTAGCCTTAATTTAATTTAATGATGTTAGAGTCCTTGATAATTGTGGTAGATCTTTATGTTAGATCTTTTTAGCATATGATTTTAAGTGTTAGTTGGGCCTTTTCTTTTTGTAATCTATTGCTGTTCACCTTTCTCTTCACCTTTTCTATTCTCACGTAATAAGAATAATGTCGGCCGGGCGTAGTGGCTCACACCTGTAATCCCAGCACTTTGGGAGGCCGAGGCGGGTAGATCACTGACGTCAGGAGTTTGAGACCAGCCTGGCCAACATGGTGAAACCTTGACTGTACTAAGAATACAAAAATTAGTCGGGCATGGTGGTGTGTGCCTGTAATCCCAGATACTAAGGAAGCTGAGGCAGGGGAATCACTTGAACCCGGGAGGTGGGGGTTGCAGCGGACCGAGATCATGCCACGGCTCTCCAGCCTGGGCAATGGAGTGAGACTCTGTCTACAAAAAAAAAAAAAGAATAATGTGAAAATTGCTTTGTAATTTCTGAAGAATGTTAAGGGCTCACAAAAGGCACTTTAAACAAATTAATCAATGCAATTAATTTATTGTATAGAGATGTGGTCTTACTATGTTCCCCAGATTGTTCTGGGAGCCCTGGGCTCAACCAGTCCTCCTGCCTTGGCCTCTCAGAGTGCTGGCATTACAGGCATGAGCCACTGTGCCCAGCCTGTAACCTGTTTCTTGTTGTTTAATATATTTTCTGTGGTTTGAATTTTGAATATAATGTTTCATAGGATTTTGAAAAAGTTTTCTGGGATTATAGGTGTGAACCACCATGCTCATCCACAAAAGGCACTTAAAAAAATTATAAACCTAAATTCTTTGTGGTTTTATCTCTTGGCTAGGCATGAAGTAGGAGAATTAACTAAGATGTATTAATCTTCCCTTTAGGCAAGGAAATAACAATCAAAATAAACCAGGGTTCTTACGAAAGAATCAGTATACAAACACCAAATTAGAAGTCAAGAAAATCCCTCAGGAATTGAACAACATTACCAAGCTCAATGAACACTTCAGCAAATTTGGAACTATTGTTAATATCCAGGTAAATGTGGCTATGTCAGTGACAGAAGCCAGGCATTTTATGGGTCTTGGGAAAATTTCTATTAGCTCACCTTGTTTAAATGAGTCAGTGGTTATTCTGATCATCTCTTCTAAGTGCTGTAAATGCCACCATATATCTGTATATCCAGTTTTATGATGGACTTGTTAAACCACGTTTGTTCTTGTGAATTCATTTGGTTCTTTTCTGCAATCTCTTCCTGAAAGAGAATGGGTAGCCTCACAGTTTTGGAGACTGGGAAGTCCAAGATCAAGGTGCTGGATGATTCGTTTCCTAGGGAGTGCTGTCTTCCTGGCTTGCAGATGGTTGGCTTCTCGCTGCATTCTCACATGGCAGACAGAGAAAGAAAAAGAGGGGGTTGGGGCAGATTTCTCTCTCTTCTTTTAAGGCCACTGATACTATTCATTAGGATGCACCCTTATGACCTCATTTAACCTTAATTACATCCTAAAAGCTCTATCTCCAAAACAGTAATATTGGAGTTTAGGGCTTCAACATGTGTATTTTGGGGAAAACATTCATTACATAGCAATGGGTCATAATTTATTTGACTATTTTCTGTTTTTGGGAATTTATGTTGTTTTATTTTCTTCCAGGTTGCTTTTAAGGGTGATCCAGAAGCAGCCCTAATCCAGTATCTTACCAATGAGGAGGCCAGGAAAGCCATTTCTAGCACAGAAGCAGTTCTAAACAACCGATTCATTCGAGTCTTGTGGCATAGGGAAAATAATGAGCAACCGACACTACAGTCCTCAGCACAGCTGCTCCTGCAACAACAGCAAACACTTAGTCACCTCTCACAGCAGCATCATCACCTGCCACAGCATCTTCATCAGCAGCAGGTGCTAGTGGCCCAGTCCGCTCCTTCAACAGTGCACGGAGGTATCCAGAAGGTAATCTGGTTCACTGGGAATTAAAGGTCTTTTAGTTACACCCTCTAGATCAGTATTTTTCAGTTCCTGGTCCTTGGGTCTTCTACATAAAAGCTACTCATAATTTGAACCGCAGACCAGCAGCATCTGGTCTCCTGGGATCTTATTAGAAATGCAGATTCTTGGGGGAAATATTGCAGATTCTTGAGCCATACTCCATCCTACTGAATCAGAATCCCTATAGGTGGGGCCCAAGGATTTGTGTTTAACAAGCTCTCCAGGTGATTCTTACATACCTTAAAGTTTGAGACGTGCTATTTTACATCAGAATCACTTACCTGGGTACAAATTCCTGGGCTTCACCTTCTCAAACCTGTGTAGAGTCAGTCTGTAGCTATGGGGCCTATAAATATACATGTTTAACAAGTACTCTTAAGTTATTGTTATGCACATCTACCTGGTGTAATAACCATCTACCACTGAGCAACTTTGACTGTAGAGCTATTTCTTTATTTTGTATTAGAATCAGTCTTTTTTGTGTCTACCTATTTGCCCTCCTTTTTCTCATGTAAAAAAAATTATACGTTCCTTCTAAAAATGGGTATAGAAGCTCCAAGAGAACTGGAATTTTGCCTGTTGTGTCCATTCTATCCCTAGTGCCTAAAACAATACCTGGTACATATTGCTCAAAACATATTTGATTGAATAGATGAAGGAAGGAAAAAACAAAAGAACAAAATACCACACATCAGAGCCATTCAGATACTGACCTAGATAAATCTCATGCTTAGAGTAAATGCATTCAGATTTTTAAAAAGTATTCCTTATAGTACATGGTGTCAACTCCATTTATTATCCTGCTCATTTGCATCTAAATTCTCTTTCAGTTATCCCACTTGTATCCCACTTCATGTAAGGGCCCAAAGGTGAATGCTTCCCCTAGATGTTGGATGAATAGTGTAGAAAAGAGTTCGTACTATCACCTTCATGGTGATCATTAGACAGGTTCTGTTAGTACAGCCCAATATTGCATTATGTTTTTGAGGTGATCATTTCACAGTTATTCATATTAACTACTGTCAGTTAAGACCCCCTAATTCTTCTTATTTTTTTCTTTTTCTTTTTCTTTTCTTTTCTTTTCTTTTTTTTTTTTTTTTTTTTTTGAGACAGTCTCGCTTTGTCGTCATTCAGGCTAGAGTGCAGTGGCGCAATCTTGGCTCACTGCAACCTCTGCCTCCTGGGTTCAAACTATTCTCCCGCCTCAGCCTCTCGAGTCGCTGCGACTACAGGTGCATGCCACCATGCCTGCCCAATTTTTGTATTTTTAGTAGAGACAGGGTTTCACCATGTTGGCCAGGCTGGTCTTGAACTCCTGACTTCAAGTGATCCACCTGCCTTGGCCTCCCAGAGTGCTGGGATTATATGTATGAGCTACTGTGCCCAGCCAAGACCCTCTAATTCTTTCAGAGCATTGCATACCAGAGGAAACATTAAAAAATCATTGTTTTTTTGTGTGTAGGTGCATGCATGTTGTCGTGATATGTTTTAGACATTCCAAAAAGTATGAATAATCTATCAATCATTTGTATATTCACCAGTGTCATTAAAAAATAAAACCTTATGGATAATGGAAGCACCTTCCCATTCCCATTTTCGTATCTTCTTCCCTAGAGTAATCATCTTAAATTTGTATCATTCCTAGGCATGTTTTTAAACTTCTGCCACATAAGTGTTTATTTTGTATATGCAGATGATGAGCAAACCACAGACATCAGGTGCATATGTTCTTAACAAAGTTCCTGTTAAACATCGTCTTGGACATGCAGGTGGTAACCAGAGTGATGCATCACATTTATTGAATCAGTCTGGTGGTGCTGGAGAAGATTGCCAGGTAGGCATTTTTGGGAGCTTCAGATATACTTAGAATCATTCAATGAATTAACAAAATAAATTAGTTATCAGCCAGACAGTCAAGACAGTTGTGACAGCTAACCCAAGTGTGGCAGGTATACCTCTCTAATTTCCATGTTGCAGTCAGAAATTTGCTAGTGAAATTTTTTTCCTATTCAAAGTTAAGTAGGAGGCTGGGCGTGGTGGCTCACACCTGTAATCCCAGCACTTTGGGAAGCCAAGGTGAGTGGATCACCGGAGGTCAGGAGTTCGAGACCAGCCTGGCCAAAATGGCAAAACCCCATCTCTACTAAAACTACAAAAAAATAAGAAGGGCATGGTTGCAGGCACCTGTATTCCCAACTACCCGGGAGGTTGAGGCACGAGAATCACTTGAACCCAGAAGGCGGAGATTGCAGTGAGCCAAGATCGTGCCATTGCACTCCAACCTGGGTGACAGAGCAAGACTGTCTCAAAAAACAAAAACAAAAACAAAGTGAAGTAGGAATTTGAGAATTTTAGATATTTATTTATTTATGTATTTAATTTTTTTTTTTTTTTTTGAGACAGTTTCGCTGTTGTTGCCCAGGCTGGAGTGCAGTGACACAATCTCGGCTTACCACAATCTCTGCCTCCTGGGTTCAAGCAATTCTCCTGCCTCAGCCTCCTGAGTAGCTGAGATTACAGGCATGCGCCACCATGCCTGGCTGACTTTGTATTTTTAGTAGAGACGGGGTTTCTCCATGTTGGTCAGGCTGGTCTCGAACTCCCGACCTTAGGTGATCCACCCACCTCGGCCTCCCAAAGTGCTGGGACTACAGGCGTGAGCCACTGCACCCAGCCGAATTTTAGATATTTATTAATAGATAAGTGTCTTTATTAGTTAATTTCTTTAATTTCATCTTTTAAGAATTTAGTGAAGGGTATTCTGTCATAGTAAAAAAACCAAACTTTGAAATATGTTTTAAGTAATTTATTTTTAGTAATATATCTATACTATAACTCTTGAGCATGGTGATTATTACAAAGAGAGCTAAATAAAAAGAAAAATAAGCAGAGAAAGCAAAGAAAACTGCAGAGGAAGAGCAGCAATGCATGCTATCCCAAAAAATACAATATAGCTTCTGTAACTGAAACAACCTGATATTGACTCATGAATAGACAGACCAGTGGAACAGAATAGAAAATCTAGAAATAGACTCAATTGCACATAGGAGTTTATTATATAATAACAGAGTGTCCCAGATCAGTGGGGAAGTTATAGACATGTTGATAAATAGTATTGGGATAACTGGATAGCCAGTAGGGAAAAGATGAAATAAGATCTGATCCTTTTTTTTTTATTATATCATAAACCAGTATAAATTCCAAATGGATCTGAGATTTAGATGTTGATTGAAAAAACTAAATGATACAACCCTCATGAAAGGAAATTTGGCAGTACAGTATCTGCCAAAATTATGTATATGCATTACTAAACTAGTTATCTTCCCTCTAAGAATCTATGTCAAAGGTATACTAGCCAAAATATAGATAGACATATGTGCAAGGCTAGTAATGATATACCCTTTATAATAACAGAAGACTGGAAACAACCCAAATACCCATCTGTAGGGGACTGGTTACTGCAAATGTAGTATATCTATACAGTAAATATACAACTATATAAAGAATGAAGAATATTTTTATATGTACTATGGAGTGATTATAAGGATATATTCAGTAAAAAAGCAAAATGGAAGAAAAAGTACATAGTTTACTACTGCTGGTGTGAAAAAGTAGAGGCAGTGAACACAGAGAAGTATTTGCTTATAACAGGAAAAAACCAAAAAGATAATTCATATTATTTAAATCCTGTGGTTATGGCAAGTATAGAAGAAGCTAGATGACTTTTGATTATGTCTTGTTTTGTAGATTTGACTTGGAACCATGTAAATAAATTCTGAATGTAATTATAAAGTAAAATTAAATGAAATAGAAGTAATCCCTAAAAAGTGAAAAGAAAAGTGAAACCCATGAACTAGCGTAGCGTATCTGCATTGAGCGCTTTAAAACAGTGATTTGATGATATATTCCTAGTGTGATATACCCTGAGGACAAAAAACGATTTAAAGAAATCATATCAACATTGGCAGTGTTGATATTCTGAAACCCATCTGTGAGCATTGTAGGGTAATTAAAATGAGGAATTATGCTGATGTCCTTGACAACTGAGATTTTCAGTGTGGCTGAAAAGAGAGATAGAAGATAGATAAGATTAAGTAAATACGCTGTAGTCCTGCATTTGAATAGAAACTATCAGTATAAACTCAGGTTGTATTTTATCTTAAAGGGAAAGAAAGGCAACAAAATATTCCCCGAACGTTTCCCAATTCTATTCACTGAAAAGGTCTAGAAACAATGACCAGCCCAGTCATTGAGCATCCCTAGCACTCAAAGGGATCCAGGGAACCTTGAAGAAATAGCTGTCTCCAGACCTGAGACTGGCAGTGTTGCAGATGAGCCTAGAATATGGTATCAAACTAGAAAGTAAGGAGAGTGTCAGAGAATACTAGAGTTCTGTCAAAGAGAAAAACAAATCTGATCAGACCTCTAGATCTACCCACTAATTTAAAAGAAATTTGGGATATAGAGGGACATCTTCAAGGGTACCATAGAATCCTGTGGGGTAGTACTACTGGATAAGTGACCTGGTTTCTTCAACAAACAATTTGCAACGAAAAGCAAGAGATGGAGAGGGAAACTATGAAGTAAAGGAGACTTCAAAGAGATATAACAAGTTATACTTACATGGACTTTAATAGATCCCATTTCAAATGGGAGGAAATTGTTTAGAAAATTACGAGCTGGAACTGGAGAGGTGAATATTTAATATTAAAGAAGTGTTACTGCCTTTTAACTATATATTGTGATAGTATTGTGGTTATGTTGAAAAATGAAAGGAGTCCATATCTTTTAGAGATATAATTGAAATATTACAGATCATATGATATTTGGGATAAGAATATAGTTAGTTGGGGATATAAATGAAAGAAGATTATTTTATATATTGATTATTGTTGCTGCTTGGTACTTTTGTCTGTTTCAGAAATTCCATTATTTAAAAAAAAAATGTGATTAACTGACTTAACCTGCCTCTTACTAGCTGTTGCTATGGGAATTAAAACTTTAATGTTAATTTTATGTTAATAAAAAAAAGCCCAAGAGGGGAATGTGTAGCACATAAATAGTGCTCAGTAAATTTTAGTTGTTGCCATTTTAATAAAATAAATGATAACATGAACATCAGCTATACAAGGTTCTTATGGTACATGCAGGACTTTCCTCTGTAAACCAGTTTAGTTTTGATGATAATTAAGTGTTGTGGTGATTGAGAGAAGTCTTACATTTGGATATATTATTTATGAGATTGAATTTTCCATGGATTTCTTACTATTGTTTTCTCTCTCTCTCATATTATTCAAAATTAATTAAAAAGTTTTAAAGAAGACCGGTACAGTGACTTACACCTCTAATCCTAGTACTTGGGGAGGCTGAGGTGGGAGGATCACTTGAGCCCAGGAGTTTGAGACCAGCCTGGGCAACATAGAGAGACCCTATCTCTACAAAAAAGAAAAGAAACCAGCCAGGTGTGGTGGCTCGCACCTATAGTCCCAGCTACTCAGGAAGCTGAGGTGGAATTAAGCCCAAGAGATTGAGGTTGCAACAAGCCGTGATTGCACCTCCGCACTCTAGCCTGGGCAGCAGAGTGAGACCTTGTCTTTAAAAAAAAAGGAAGAAAGGAAAAATTTAAAAAAAAAAACAAAAAACATAGCTGAATTCTTAGAAGAATTTTTCAGTTATTGGAAACAAGGGTTTTTGTTCGGCACTTCACCTAACAAAAAACAACTTATGATACCCTCCAGCCAGATACCACCTGTAGCCAAACAAATTCAACTTATTATTCAGTGAGAGGTATACACAATGCAACTGTGTGTGCCAAAAGGACTTATTTTAGGATTTTGGCTAAGTTAGATGATTTAGAAGGATTTAAGGAAACAGGCATAAATTCTGTAATAGGATATCTTACTAAATCTTACCTGGAATGAAGCTAAAGTAGTAAATGGTAAAGAAGCAGCAGTCATTCCTGGCATAAACGTTATGTTTAGTCATTTTATGGTTTGGATAGCATTCATGTTTTTGTCTCTGTTCAGTCATGATTAGGGAGTGGTCTTCATTTTGTCTTGATCTGTTATGGTCACAAGAGCAGCTTTGTCTGATGTTGGTATTTTGTGAAATTGTGTTTAACAGGAGGGCAGTAAGGCTGTTTTTATCTTTTGGGTGACAAATTTATGAATAAAGAACTAGATTTTATAATAAAGTTTTTAAATGTAGAAAGAAAATTTAAATCCTAAGAAGAGTAGAAATATATGCATCCTTTCTAAAAAATTACTCTAAGCATTTCTAAGATATAATTATATTTGTGTGTGCTTTTTTCTTCTTTAGATATAATTATATTTGTGTGTGCTTTTTTTTTTCTTTAGATATAATTATATTTGTGTGTGCTTTTTTTTTTCTTTATCTTTTAGATATTTTCAACTCCAGGCCATCCGAAACTGATTTACAGCTCCTCAAACTTAAAGACACCTTCAAAGCTCTGTTCAGGGTCTAAATCTCATGATGTTCAAGAAGTGCTTAAAAAAAAACAGGTAACAGTCTTGATTCTTCTTGCCTTACAGAAGAAAAGTTGCATTGAATTGTTAAGTGGTTACATTATCACTTTTAAATCAGTTCATGTCGGTAGGGCATGACATCATAATGCTCATATAGCTTCTCTAATGTACACTTGGAAAAAAAGGGATGGACATACAGAAAAAAATGTTTCACAATTGCCATTCAGAATTTTTTTAAATACACTATTATTCCCTCCGATTCGAGGGTTTATTTTCTTTTTTAAAATTCCTAGGTAGATAATAATTCATATAAAATATAACACTTTTGTAATTATTATCTATATGATTCAGTTCTGAGTTTCATTGTCATCCTATTAAGTTCACATAGGGTTTTCCAAATTAAATAGATATTTATATGTACTATCTCAGTATAATTAGAGATTTAACAGGAGGGTGGGAGGCACAATTTTCCTGGTGAAATCCATAGATTTTACTCTATTATTATTATTATTATTATTATTATTTTTGAGACAGAGCTTCGCTCTTGTTGCCCAGGCTAGAGTGCGATGGCATGGTCTCGGCTCACCGCGGCCTCCGCCTCCCAGGTTCAAGCGATTCTCCTCCCTCAGCCTCCAGAGTAGCTGGGATTACAGGCATGCGCCACCACACCCCAGCTAATTTTGTATTTTTAGTAGAGACAGATTTTCTCCATGTTGGTCAGGCTAGTCTTGAACTCCCGACCTCAGGTGATCCACCTGCCTCGGCCTCCCAAAGTGCTGGGATTATAAGTGTGAGCCACTGTTCCTGGCCTACTCTATCATTTCTAACCTATAGCTGCATGTCATTTTTTTCTTTTTCTTTTCGACAAGGTCTCTGTCGCTCAGGTTGAGTACAGTGGCATGATCATGGCTCACTGCAGCCTTGATGTCCCAGGCTCAAATGATCCTCTCACCTTAGCCTTCTGAGTAGCTGAGTAGGCATGTGCCACCGTGCACCGGCTAATTTTGTTCATTGTTTTGTAGAGACAGGGTCTCATTCTGTTGCTGAGGCTGGACTCAAGCAATCCTCCCACCTCAGCCTCCCAAAGTGCTAGGATTACAGGTTGAGCCACCATGCCTAGCCTCACATTTTTAAACTTTAAACTTCAAAAATAAGGATTTAGCTTATTACATTGGCAAGTGAAAACAACTTTTGTTTTTCTTCATAAGGACATTCAGGTCATTCAAGTCAATAAATCTCATAGAGATAGCTAATTAGGTCCGATATTTTAAATATTTTTTAAGTACAGTTATAAACTCTATTATGTTGAAAGTGTTAGAGAAAATATACTCAAAGGTTTCATCTTTGGTGTCAGCTATTTTTTTATTAGGGGGACAGTCTGTCTCAGGGAGGACCCAGAAAAAATGAGTTGAGAATGGTGGCAAATTATGTTATCTGTATTAATTTCTTTTTCACTTATATAGGAAGCAATGAAGTTACAACAAGATATGAGGAAAAAAAGACAAGAAGTGTTAGAAAAACAAATAGAATGCCAAAAGGTAAAACAAGAACTCATTATTTGCATGCTAGAATTGATGTATAGAATTGATTTTAAAAGTGTTATTCGTGATTTTTAAAGTCGTCTTTATATTAAAGTTTATTAAGCATGGTTTTACTTTTTTCTGTTTATTTCATAGATGTTAATATCCAAGTTAGAAAAAAACAAAAACATGAAACCAGAAGAAAGAGCAAATATAATGAAGACTTTGAAAGAGCTTGGAGAGAAGATCTCACAATTAAAAGATGAATTAAAAACATCTTCTGCAGTCTCCACACCATCTAAAGTGAAGACAAAAACAGAGGTATCTATTTGCATTTTTTTATTTAACATAGGGTTATTGAACATCTGCCATGTGCCTGGCACCTTGAAAGTACAATGGAACCCTTAGGTAGCTAATATCCTAATAGGAATATAGGCAAACAATTATTGTACTTAAATATATCCTGATTATAGTACTTTTTTTTTTTTTTTTTTTAAGGAGACAAGGTCTCACTATATTGCCCAGGCTTGCCTCAGATGCAGTCCTCACACTTTGGCCTCCCAGAGTGCTGGGATTACAGGTGTGAGCCACTGCACCCAGCTGCCACAATTTTTTTTTTAAGTGTTTGTACAGATTCTCTGTACCCTTTTTGGGAAGAGGTTCATAATACCCTGTTTGAACAGAGATGTGTTTTTTAACTGAATATTTTGGTTCCCTACTGAAGATGACACTGTTAGAGTGATGGTAGTGAAAGAGGTATTTCCCATTTCAGCAGTGTTTTTTTAATGCTGTAATAGTATTGTAATAAAACCATCCTTTTAAAAAAGTAGCCTGGCCTATTCATATGAGTAAAAATGTGGCATGTTATTAAAAAGAATAATCAGAAGTTCTAGATCTATTTAAGTCTAATTTTATTAATTTCTATCTGTTTCCTTGCCTGTACTTGGTTTAGACAGTGGTTCCATTATACCACAGTTCTGTGGTGTGATTATAGACAATTCTAGTCCTCTCAGAACTGGTAATAAATTTGTCAGATATGTAGAATGTAAATTGTTATATGCAATATTACAT
Source organism: Chlorocebus sabaeus (assembly GCF_047675955.1). NCBI lineage: Eukaryota > Metazoa > Chordata > Mammalia > Primates > Cercopithecidae > Chlorocebus > Chlorocebus sabaeus. The sequence continues at coordinate 35,898,322 of NC_132926.1, read as the reverse complement.
TAAATTTGAAATTATGGTTCTCTATCAGTATAGAAACATAAAATGTTTAAGATTTCTTCTTAAAAGTATAATAAAAATGTTTTTTATTGAATTTTTTTCTAATTAATAGAAAATATATATGCACATTTTAAAAATTAAAGAGGTGAAAAATATCACTGGCAGTCATGTCTCTTAAAGACTGATAAATAATTTGTCTCTAATAAAAAAGAGAATGGCAACAGTTATGGATTCCGATCTGGTAGTAATTATGTAGCTGTTACTTTTGTACTATAAACACGTTTTTACTATATAATTTATTTTGCTCTTTTGTGTTTCATTTGTGATACTTTATTATGTGACCGTTATTCTGAGCTCCCTCATCTCAGGTGTCTGTTCCTAGGATCTGATTTTTAAGCCGTCTAATGCTTACTATTTTTCACTGATACCCATTTACTTTTTACATGTTGACACTACTATATCTGTAAAGTTAGTTTTTTCAAAACACCCATGTTTATTGCATCCTCTCATTCTCTGTGTCATTGTGTAACTATAATGTTCTGGAGAAGATCTTGTAAGTTATCTAAAAAATACCTTTTTATTTTCAATTTTTCCAAAGGCCCAGAAGGAGTTATTAGATACTGAACTGGACCTCCACAAGAGGCTGTCCTCAGGAGAAGACACCACAGAATTACGGAAAAAACTCAGTCAGTTACAGGTTGAGGTGAGATTTAAAAGGAGTTAGTGCCCCACCACATTTAACATCTCAAAAAAGTTTTCCTTTGGCCGGCATGGTGGCTGACACCTGTAATCCCAGCACTTTGGGAGGCTGAGGTGGGTGTATCACCTGAGGTCAAGAGTTTGAGACAAGCCTGACCAACATGGAGAAACCCTGTCTCTACTAAAAATGCAAAATTAGCTGGGTGTGGTGGCGCATGCCTGTAATCCCAGCTACTTGGTATTCGGGAGGCTGAGACAGGAGAATCGTTTGAACCCGGGAGGCAGAGGTTGCAGTGAGCCGAGATCACGCCATCACACTCCAGCCTGGGCAACGAGAGTGAAACTCCATCTCAAAAACTAAAAGAAAAAAAAAGTTTTCCTTTGTTTTTAAGGTTTAGTCTAACAATATATGCTGCATTCTACTTTTTGTTGTTATTCAGGCTGCACGGTTAGGTATTTTACCTGTGGGTCGAGGAAAGACCATGTCCTCTCAAGGTCGAGGAAGAGGCCGAGGGCGTGGAGGAAGAGGAAGGGGCTCACTAAATCACATGGTGGTGGACCATCGCCCCAAAGCACTAACAGTTGGAGGATTCATTGAGGAAGAAAAAGAAGACTTGCTTCAACATTTCTCAGTAAGTTTTTAAAACAGCAAATGCTAACTCTAAAAACACTGTGTTCATCATTTTCCTTGCTGCAGTGTATATAAATGTCAAATGTTTTGTAGGTTAGAAAAATCAGTTGTAAAAAACATGAATACTATCAAATGCCTATTTAATATATTTAAAAGTCAAGAAGCAACTCTTGCTTTTGATTCCATAATACTCCACTTAAGTGCATTTGTAGCGACAAGTTGTTTCAAAGCTCTACTTAATGCTTGTTTTAGGTTTATTACATGGCTTACCAGGTATTTACAGTTAATAGTGAAACAGTCTGGGATAGAGGCAAAATTCAAAGAAAGAATTTATTAGGATAACAGGTATATTTAGTTATATTCTGTATGTAGTGACAACCCCTTACTTTTAGGCAAACATGCAAATAGATTTGCTACAGGCAAATGTCTTTACTGTTTTGGACATATGCAGTGTATATTCTTTCCAGGCACTTGTTCATTCAGTAAATATTTTATTGAGCATTATTTGTGCTAGAACATTTTCATACATGATCGCATTTAATTTTAAATGACTGTATAAATGTGAAATACATGTAAAACGGTATACATGTGAAATCCTATGTGTACAACAGATGTGAACACCACAACTTAAAATGTCAACAGCAATCATATAATTAATAAATCGTGGAACCAAGATAACTAGGTTCCCTATTCCTCAAACAACTCTTTTGAGAGGAAATATTTTTAGCCCTATTAAATGTTAAAGATGGCCCAGGACAGTGGCTCATGCCTGTAATCCCAGCACTTTGGGAGGCTGAGGCAGGTGGATGACCTGAGTCAGTCAGGAGTTTGAGACCAGCCTGGTCAACATGATGAAACCCCATCTCTACTAAAAATACAAAAATTAGCTGTGTGTGGTGGTATGCACCTGTAATCCCAGCTACTTGGGAAGCTGAGGGAGAAGAATTGCTTGAACTCGGGAGGCAGAGGTTGCAGTGAGCTGAGAGAGTGCCATTGCACTCCAGCCTGGGCCACAATAGCGAAACTCCATCTCAAAGAGAAAACAAAAAATATTAAAGATAGTGAGGGAAATCATAAAGAGCAAGGCTTCACTTCAAGTGTTTTTATTAGTTTGATGCCCATTAACCTTGTTTCACCCTGATTCTTGGGGAAGACAGGCTGTTATGAAAAGGACATTCCACATTTGAATGTCCTCTGGGTTATGAATGGTTCACTCTTGACCCAGTTCTTTCCCTGGTGTAACCCTTATTTGCCGTTTTTGTAAAGTGGGAGGATAGCTCTAAGTGACTTCTTGAGGAGTAAAGAGGATGGCGGAGCACTATACAAGTGCAGGGTATTTTTGTGAAGGCTGCCCAAATGTTGATTTTTGTCTTTTAAGTTTTAGTTTATAAAATTAAAATCTCCTTGCCAAATAAATTGGTCATGTAGAACGAATACCAGTTCTGGTGAGGTGATATTGGATTATGTGAAGCAGAATTTCTACAAATTTGACTCATTGCAGAAAGTTTCAGTTACAAAAAATAGTTAATCTTACTAGGAAGACAGCTACATGTTCATTCCTGTGGTCACTGGAGACTATATGTAGATGTTTAAAATTTAACCCAGAAGTCATGCTCAAATGGATCTCTTTCCTTCTGAAAAGCAGAACCATTCTAAAGCATCTAATAATAACCAATTTTTATGTACATGTACCTGACAAGTCTGCAGTGTGGCATTCAGTTGGCAGATGTGGTTATGTCTTGACACTTAGGAGAAGAGCAAGCAAAGCTAAGGCAGATGAGGTAACTTAGGAACAAAACACTTCCTTTGGTTTGGATGGCTCTTTTGTTTTCTTGTTTGATAGCGTGCTATCAGATAGGGTCTTGAGTACGAGGAGCACGCTTCCCTAATAACTACTTGGGCAATATAGTATGCTTTCTTTGAAATACAGAAATACATATGCTTAGGCATTATTGTGAATAGAGTTAGCAAACATAAAAGGAAAATGTTCTTCAGGTCTTTTGTATCTCACAGAGACCAAGGTAAAATCTGTATTTTCAATATTCTATTCTTAATGATTATGAAAGGATCATGGGTGAGCCGTATCTATATGAAAAAATGATGGATGGATTTTAATGAATTTATTCGGAATCGAATTCTGGAGTCCTTCAGAGTTTGCTCTTCAATAGTCTAAGAACTTACCATAAGTGGGTTATGGTTGTATGCAAATGGCAGCTATAAATATGCTCATTATAGTGCATGTAATAGTGAAAAATGATAACCGTGTAAATGTTTGACAGTGTTTTGCTGCCTTTAAAAAGTATTTATTTATTTATTTTTTGAGACAGAGTTTTGCTCTTGTTGCCCAGGCTGGAGTGCAATGGCGCAATCTTGGCTCATTGCAACCTCCACCTCCTGGGTTCAAGCGATTCTCCTGCCTTAGCCTCCTGAGTAGCTGGGATTACAGGTATTAGTCATCACACCGGGCTAATTTTTGTATTTTTAGTGGTAGTAGTATTAGCACTTCTCTATTTTCCATAGTTCCTGAGGAACACATACACTCCTTTTTTTTTTTTTAATAGGTAGTTATCTTTTTTTTTTTTTTTTTTTTTTTTTTGTGACAGTCTCCATCTGTCACCCAGACTGGAGTGTAGTGGCACGGTCTTAGCTCACTGCAAACCACTGCCTCCTGGGTTCAAGCAATTCTCATGCCTCAGCCTCCTGAGTAGCCGAGACTATAGGCATGCATGACCACACCCAGCTAATTTTTCTGTATTTTTACTAGAGATGGGGTTTTGCCATGTTGGCCAGGCTGGTCTCAAACTCCTGGCCTCCAGTGATCTGCCCGCTGGCCACCTTGGCCTCCCAAAGTGCTGGGATTACAGGTATGAGCCACTGTGCCCGGCCAACGCAAACTACTTTTAAAAGCAGACTTTTTACTTCACGTTCACTTTTGGGATGAAGCATCAGTGTTTTATGTTGTGTATTTTAAAACCAAATTTGAGGATATTGGTTGATCTTGATCTTTTTGGTCCCAGGTACATACATGAAAGGTATATATAGATTAAAGCATATACAAATTTAAAATACATAGAATATTTAATTTATAGTGCAGGTTATATATATAACAGCATAAAAACATACATTAATATATAAATATATTAATAATATGTATCAGAGATCAGCACACTTCTTCTCTGAAGGACTAGATAGTAAATACATTGTCTTCTCTTTTTCACCTGCTCTTCCCTCTCTTCCTCTTTCATTTCTAGTTCTTTTTCTTTTTTTTTTCTTCTTTGTACTCCAGTGGATGAACATTTTTTTCTTTTAATAACCTTTTCAAAAATGTAAAAACCATTCTTAGCTCCTAGGTCATTAAAAACAGCGTGCTGGGCTACATTTATCCTGAGGGCTGTATTATGCAGACCCCTAGTATGTTCTTATATTACTTTATATATCAAATATTTAAGTTAAACATAATTAATTGAAATATATAAATATAATTTTATATATTTTAAAGATCAAAATCAGCGAATCCAGAAAGAACTTTCTAGTTTTTTTTTTTTTTTTTTTTTTTTTTTGAGAGGAAGTCTTGCTCTGTCGCCCAGGTTGGAGTGCAGTGGTGTGATCTCGACTCCCTGCAATCTCCACCTCCTGGGTTCAAGTGATTCACCTGCCTCAGTCTCTACAGTAGTTGGGATTACAGGCGTGTATACCTCCTGGCTAATTTTTTTTGTATTTTTTAGTAGAGACGGGTTTCACCATGTTGGCCAACCTGGTCTGAAACTACTGACCTCAGGCGATCCGCTGCCTCAGCCTCCCAAAGTGTGAGGATTACAGGCATGAGCCACTGTGCCTGGCCCAGAAAGAATTGTTTAATAGAAGAATCTTTATTTATATATCTTTTTTTCACAGAAATCTTAAGATTTTTAATATCTTAATGAAGTTAATGTTAAATATTTATAATTGAAGTTTAATTCAGAAGTTGAAAATTTTAACAGCCTTGCCAAGGGCACAGATGGGACAAAAACTAAAGTACATTCCTTCATCCCTGTTGAAGGGAGGTTCGGCTAGATACAAAAGGAAAAGTTATTTTCTCTACATATTTGGAATATATAGACTGTACTTTGATATTTTTCAAGTAGTATGGCTCATTTAACTAAGAATTTTGAATTTTTCCTTCTTTTGAAGAAGTCTAAAGTTAGGTTTTAGGATTGATCAATTCAGAAATTCAGCTGCTCAGATTTACATATTTCTCTTCTTCTATCCTACCATGTTGCCTTTTATTAGGCTTTTTTCCTCTTGCCTTGACCTCCCAAAGTGTTGGGATTACAAACGTGAGCCACTGCACCTGGCCAGTTTTTTTCTCTTTTTTTAAATTCCTGTTTTTACTGTTACTTCTTGATTTTTAAATTTTAAGCATTATATATTGACTTCCCATTAGTCTTTCTGCTTCCCACCGCTCCATTTTTTTTGACCTTGTTGTGTTTTATTTTTTTCTTACAAATTTATACCTTAAAAAAATAAATTATTCTACTGTCATTTCAGTGGGGGTCTGGGGAAGGGTATGAAATTGCATACCACAGATGGTCAGTTCCCCATCTTTAGCCAGAAGTCCCTTTGAGTCTTAAGAAAGAGGTTTATCTCTAAAGTACTGTTTAGAACCTGTGCTCCCACAATATTTATATAATTTGTTATAATTTTTATGTTCTTACTGGATAAAACCTCTAATTTCTCACTCCTGCCTTTCCTGAAACTTCATATAAGGCAACTGAGTATTTCTGCTATAATTACTAAAGACTTCGCACATAGTTAGCTTTTCCCCACAGCCTCTCTAGACAGGGATTTTCCCCCACCTTCCAAGTATATGAAAAATATATTTGAGAATGTTACTATACATGGAAATGATACCTTATAGTTAGGCAAATAGTTTTCTTTTGTGCTTTCCACAACAAAAATTAGCCTTTTCTTTGTATTTAACATGTGGAGAAAGTTTTTTAGATAGTGCTTCATTGATTGCCCTTCATCAGACCTTGTTAAAAGAGTAATGTAGGCCTGGCATGGTGGCACCTGCCTGTAATCCCAGCACTTTGGGAGGCTGAGGTGGGAGGATTGCTTGAGCCCAGAAGTTCAACACCAACCTGGGCATCATAGTGAGACCCTATCTTTACAAAACAACTTAAAAATTAAAAGATAATATAGGTGATTTGTGAGCTATGACCATTTACTGTTGTTATCTGTCACAAGTGATCAGGAGTTTACCTTTTCTGCACGCTTTACTGTGATCAGGATTCTTCAGGTGAAAATATAATTTTCGTAGCTAGTTCTAGGAGTGAAATATGGCAATAGTAATTCTATGACCCACAAAGACATTGAAACTCTAAACTGCCTTAATTTTTTTCTCTTAATTTTGAAAATTTCTTTACAAAGATAATGCTTTTAAAACATTCAAACAATACAGATTATAAAGGAGAAGGCACAACAAATTTGAAATCTTATCAATTACATTTTTATGAACATCTTTCTAGCACCTGTATCTGTCATACGTATACATACTACCTATGCTGTTTTGGAGTTTGTTTTTTCATCCGTAGTGTATCATGGAGAATTGGTTCATGTTTATGAATATAGGTATACATTTTTCTTATTTAAAGGCATTCTATTGTAAGAATATGCCATAATTTTTATGTACAACTCCCTATTGATGAATTAAGTAGGTTGTTTACTATTTCACTGTTATGAACAATGTTATATACATCGTGTTAGATTTGGCATATTTACTGGGATAATTTTTCTTTTTTTTTTTTGAGACGGAGTCTTGCTCTGTCGCCCAGGCTGGAGTGCAGTGGCATGATCTCGGCTCACTGCAACCTCCGCCTCCCGGGTTCACGCCATTCTCCTGCCTCACTCTCCTGAGTAGCTGGGACTACAGTTGCCCGCCACCACCGCTGGCTAATTTTTTGTATATTTAGTAGAGACAGGGTTTCACCGTGTTAGCCAGGATGATCTCGATCTCCTGACCTCGTGATCCGCCCACCTCAGCCTCCCTAAGTGTTGGGATCACAGGCGTGAGGCACCATGCCTGGCCGATAATTTTTCATTATGTGGGACAGTGCTGCACATTGTAAAACTTATGGCACCCCTGGCTACCACCTATTAATTGCCAATAAGTGCTTCTCAGTCACTGTGACTACCAAAATACCTGCTCGAGTGATGTCTCCAATTGAGAACCACTGCTTTAGGTAGATTCCTAGGAAGGAGATAACTGGATCAAAGGCAGGGATTGAAATTTTGGTATAGCTCGCCAAATAACCCTTCAGACTGTTGTACTAATTTATACTTGTAGTGACATTGGATGAGAGTACCTGTTTGCTCTCCCTCATATGGACTTGAAGTTTTTTTTTTTATCTGCCAGTCAGTTGATTGTTATATGATGACTAGCATAGATTGGGCGTCGATTTCTAATCTGGGAAATGGCTGGACTAGATGAATTTCTCTTAGAGCAGCTTCCACCAAGAACTCTAATATGCATATAATTTTTAATTTATGGTATATATAGTTGATCTCATATTCACATATATATATTTTTATTTGAATTATTTCCTTGGCCAACACACATAAACAAAATGAAAAAGGAGTAAAAGTGTATACAATGAAAAATAAGATTCCCTTCTACCTCCAGTCACTCAATTTCACTCCCTGTAGACAATTATTGTTACCAGTTTCTCATATATCTGCTTAAAGATACTCTCTCTATATATATATATTATTTGTTCTCTCTTTTATAAAAATGGTAGCATGTTATACAACACCCTTTTGCCATATGTACTTTTTACTTCATATATATTAGACTGCTAGATTGTTCTATGCTAGTGCATGTGGTGTTGCCTCATTCTTTTTAATGACTGCGTGGTATTTCATCGCACAGATGTATTGTACTACATTTGAACTGCCCTATATTGATGGACATCCCATTTTTTCCCAATATTTTATCATTTTAAACCATATTTAGATGTATATATGAGAGAATATATATGTATGTGTAGAACAATTAGGTACTTTAATAAGTAACAGATATGTGAAGAGATTAATCCTAGATTTTTTAAAAAAGTACTTTTTAGGGCTGGGTGCGGTGGCTCATGCCTGTAATCCCAGCACTTTGGGAGGCCGAGGTGGGTAGATCACGAGGTGAGGAGATTGAGACCATCCTGGCTAACACAGTGGAGCCCCGTCTCTACTAAGAATACAAAAAATTAGCCAGGCATGGTGGCATGCGCCTGTAGTCCCAGCTACTCAGGAGGCTGAGGCAGGAGAATCGCTTAAACCTGGGAGGTGGAAGTTGTAGTGAGCTGAGATGGCGCCACTGCACTCCAGCCTGGGAGACAGAGCGAGACTCTGTCTCAAAAAAAAAAAAAAAAAAAAAAAAACCTTATAAAAATATAATATATGCAGATGGTTAAAAGGATGACTAGGGCTGGGTATGGTCTCATGCCTATAATCACAGCACTTTGGGAGGCCGAGGCAGGTGGATCACATTACCTCAGGAGTTCGAGACCAACTTGAACAACATGGCAAAACCCTGTCTCTACAAAAAATACAAAAATTAGCCGGATGTGGTGGCATCTGCCTGTAGTCACAGCTACTCGGGAGGCTGAGGCACGAGAATTGCTTGAGCCCGGGAGGTGGAGGTTGGAGTGAACCCAGATTGCACCACTGCACTCCAGCCTGGGCAATGGAGCAAGACTCTGTCTCCCAAAAAAAAAAAAAAAAAAAAAAAAGTATGACTAATAAAACTAAAATCTCCCTTTTATTCATCTTTGTCCATTCTTAAAAGATAGTCACTCTTAGGTATCTTTATAGAAAAATACTATGTATGTAAGAATACATATATAAAGCTTCTTACTTTAAAAACATTTACCAAAATGTGATCATATTATAAATACAGGGCTGCGTTCCAAACCTTGCCTTTTTCACATAAAAATCTTAGCTATCTGATATTTCTTTAATTTTTTTTTTTTTTTTGGAGACAGTGTCTCAAGTCACGTGTCACCCAGGCCGGAGTGCAGTGGTGCAATCTCAACTCACTGCATCCTCCACCTCCCAGGTTCAGGGATTCTCCTGTCTTTGCCTCCTGAGTAGCTGGGGTTATAGGCGTGCGCCACCACGCCCGGCTAATTTTTGTGTTTTTAGTAGAGATGAGGTTTCACCATGTTGGCCAGGCTGGTCTCAAACTCCTGAACTCAGGTGATCTACCTGCCTCAGCCTCAAAGGGCTGGGATTATAGGCATAAGCCACCGCAGCCAGCCTATTTCCTTAAAATTTTTAAAGGTTATACCTATAGTCACCTAAAAAAGTTTATAAAAATCAACTAAACTGATCATAAACATACAGTTCAGTGATTTATCAGAAGACAAATACCTAATATACTTATTCCTCAGGTCAAGAAATAGAACATTTCCAATACTCCAATCCCCTTTGTTGCTTCTCCCAGCCTCTATCTACCTTCTCTCCTTCTCAGAGCAGTAACCGTTAGCCTTACTTTATGATGAACACTTTGCTTTCTTTATACAGTCAATCCTTATTATTTTCAGATTCCATATTTGCCAGTTCATCTACTCGCTGAAATTTATTTGTAACCCCAAAATCAATACTTCTGCTTTCGTGGTCGTTCTCAGACATACACACAGTTGCCAGTCCCCTCATGTGCCCGTTTTCAGCTGAGATAGAAATAAGGTGGTGCTATGCCTTCTTGTTTAAGCTTTTATACTGTAAACAAATGCCCCTTTTGCAGTCTATTTATTTTATTATTCATTTATTTTTTTTTTTTTGAGACAGAGTGTCGCTCTGTCTCCCAGGCTGGAGTGCAGTGGTGCGATCTTGGCTCACTGCAACCTTCGTCTCCCAGGTTCAAGTGATTCTCCTGCCTCAGCCTCCCTAGTAGCTGGGATTACAGGCGCCCACCACCACACTAATTTTTGTATTTTTTAGCAGAGACGAGGTTTCACATGTTGGCTAGGCTGGTCTCAAACTCCTGACATCAACCTCCTAAAGTGCTAGGATGACAGACATGAGCCACCATGCCTGGCCTTTGCAGTCTATTTAGTGCCACATTTTTCTCAGTTTTTTTGTTTTCTTGGTGATTACACTGTTTTATTTTAAATGGCCCTGAATGTAGTTCTAAAGTCCTGTCTAGTGTTCCTAAGTGCAAGGCTGTGATATGCCTTACAAAGATACATGTGTTAGTTAAGCTTTGTTCAGGCATAAGTCAGTGCTTTTGGCCATGAGTTCAATGTTAATGAATCAGTAATATATATTAAATAAGATGTCTGTCAACAGAAACACATAAAACCAAAGTATGTGTTGATAAGCTGACAAAAATGTTGTGACCCTCTAAAGCAGGGGTGTCCAGTCTTTTGGCTTCCCTGGGCCACATTGGAAGAACAAGAATTGTCTTGGGTCACACATAAAATACACTAACACTAATGATAACTGATGAGCGGAAAAAAGTAAAAATCTCGTAGTGTTTTAAGAAAGTTTACGCAATTTGTGTTGGGCTGCATTCAAAGCCATCTTGGGCCTCAGGTTGGACAAGGTTGCTCTAGAGGCTCGTAAGAATCTAATTCTATTTCCCCTATGATTAGTGGCTCAGTATTTGCCAATTAAATGTTTGCATCAACTTTTTAGAACGTAACTACTACACGTAATGAGAATTGACCGTAGTTTTATCACCTAAATGAGCATTCCTAAATATTACAGTAGTATTCTGCCTGTTTTTAAAATGTTATATAAATGGAATCACATAGTGTGTATTCTTTTGTGCTTGGCTTCTTCTGTTTAATGTTTGTGAGACTCATTCATGTTTTTACATGTAACATTAATTTGCCATTTTTATTACTATATAATAGTTGCATCAATATACCACCGTTTATTTTTCATCCTCTTTTTTTTTTTGAGATGGAGCCTCACTCTGTTGCCCAGGCTGGATCGCAGTGGCGCGATCTCAGCTCACGGCAACCTCTGCCTCCTGGGTTCAAGTGATTCTCCTGCCTCAGCCTCATGAGTAGCTGGGATTATGGGCATGCACCCCTACACTTGGCTAATTTTTGTATTTTTAGTAGAGATGGGGTTTCTCCATGTTGGCCAGGCTGGTCTTGAACTCCTGACCTCAGGTGATCCGCCTACCTCGGCTTCCCAAAGTGTTAGGGCTACAGGTGCCAGCTGCCGTGCCCAGCCTCATCCTCTTATTGATGGATATTTGGGTTATTTCTACTTTGTGGCTTTTGTAAGCAGTGTTGCTATCTTATACATGTTTTTAACTACACATGTACACACATTTCTCTTGGATATACAGTTGGACCTTCATATGTGTGGGTTTCACCTCCATGGATTAAACCAATTTTGGATCAAAAATATTAGGAAAAAAATGGTTGCATCTGTACTGAGCATGTATATTTTTTGTCATTATTCCCTAAACAATATAGTATAACAACTATTTACATAGCATTTACATTGTATTAGGTATTATAAGTAATCTAGAGAGGATTCAAAGTATATGGGAGAATGTGTGTAGGTTATATGCTAATACTACACTATTTTATGTAAATGACTTGAGCATTCATGGATTTTGGTATTCACAGAGAGTCCTGGAACCAGTCCCCCAGAAACACTAAGTGATGACTATATGTGGAATTGTGGAGTGAACCCCATCAGTTTTAGATTCTTACCAGTTTAGAATCAGTTTGAGATTCTCACCATTTGTGTATGAGAATTTCTAACTTGGTAGCGTCTTATCTTTATTCTAATTGCTGATTTGATTTGTTAAGTTAGATAGTAGAAATTTTTCTTAATTTCAGACTGCATATACATTTCTGGTTCTTCCTTTAATAATGTGTATGCAATACATTTAATGCCTTATTCCTTTTGGAGGACAGAGCTCTTATCCTCTTTGGGGAGCTACACGGTTATTACAGATTTAAAAATCTTTATTACTTTTTCTGATTATAAAAGTAATATATTTTTATTTGGAAATTCAAATAATATAGAAATGAACAAAACAAGCAGGGAAAGCCTCTCTGTAATTGGGCTGTGTGTTAAAGGATAGAGGAAGAGTAAAGGATCTCTATTACATACATTACCTGATTTTTAAAAGATGGTAAATATAGACCAGGTGCTGTGGCTCATGCCTGTAATCCCAACACTCTGGGAGGCTGAGGTGGGAGAATTGCTTGAGCCTAAGAGTTTGAGACCCGCCTGGGCAACATAGGGAGACCCCGTCTATAAAACTAAAAAAATTAGCCAGGTGAGGTGATGCATGCCTGTGGTCTCAGCTACTTGGGAGGCTGAAGTGGGAGGATCACGTGGACTCAGGGAGTCAAGGCTGCAGTGAGTGTGATCTTCCCACTGTACTCCAGCCTGGGAATCAGAGCAAGACTCTGTCTCAAAAAGAAAAGAAAAGGTACATATATATATTTGGTAGGGCTATTTCGATACATCAGTTTGGTATGTCCCATGAGTCATAATGTTTTGTGTTAGGTTATAAGCATTGAGACCCTGCAAGGAATGGTGGGAATTTTTCTCTTAGAACACAGGATGAAGTCTGTGCAAGCAGTAATGGATTTATGAGTCTGCCCTAATGTACATTCACACCATGCTATGCTCCAAGTGTTTCATGGAAACATTTGGCAAATGCTTCAAGAGGTTTAACAATGATTTTTGCTAGATAAACTAGAATGAAAGCCCAAATAAAAAAGAATCTCTTCTGTTATGTTTTTCAGAACCCTCAGTTCTATAAATGAGGACCTTTGATAGGAAAGCTTTAGGGATGGCTAAGCTTTTACTTTTTTGAAACTTTGGATCCCTGTTCCCTTGTCTGTGTTGCTTTGTCTTTAAAATTTGCTTTCCCTTATTGGAATTTGCTGGGGAGAAAAAAATGTTTAAAAATTGGTACCAAGTAACACATTTGAAACGGAGCAGTTTTATGAGTTAGGATATTATTAGGTGTATTTAATGTTTACTGAATGCATAGATGAGCTGGGAGATGCTTATTAATGTATAGCATTTCAGAATTGGAAATAGGGAGAACTTTATCAAACATAGGTGGGGCTGTAAGAGATGCAGTGAGATGAATAAGCAGATGATTTACCTTTAAAAAAATTACTTATTTCTAAGGTTTGAGTCTATGTATGTAGATATCAAAGCCAAAAGTCAATACATGTATTAAGAATATTTCTTGTCCTCATCATGACTTCTGTAAGTAGAGCAACTGTACTTAGAAAAAAAGGTATTACTTCAACCAAGACAGATGCTAACATGTACCTAACACAGATATTAACCATGGGTTATCCTAGGCAAACCAGAATATATAGTTGCTCTAATTAAAAGGGACTTTATTTTGTTTTTTAGCTCTCATTGGAGATTGTAGAGCCACCTTAACAGATTTCTCCCCTGCCCTATATTATACTTTTTAAATAACACAGAATTTGCAAAAATCATTAGTAATTGGAGTACAAACTTGTATGTTCTTCTAATATATATTTTAGGCTGCAAACCAAGGGCCAAAATTTAAAGACCGTCGGCTACAGATATCATGGCACAAGCCCAAGGTACCATCTATATCCACTGAGACTGAAGAAGAAGAAGTCAAGGAGGAGGTAAATTTAATGGTTGGAAATAAGAGTTGAATTAGATCACTTTTCAATTGTGTATTTTTTATGATATTAAATAGTATAAATTTAAAAATAAATACTGGGTTAAGACCAGTTTAGATGTTTATTAGAGAATTAAAACAGGTCTAGAGACATAAAAAGCTGTCTTGGGGATTATTTTCTTCAGGTATAGGAAAGACTGTTCTTTTTTATTTACATTTATATTGGATTCATTTGGGCTTTAGAAATTTTTATTCTGATGAATAAAGTCAGAGATTACATAAACAAATTAAGCTTTAATTCGTTGGTTTCCCTTTTTTTTATTCAAGTTCCATAGTAATAGATTTGAGTTTCTTATTTTCCTTCTGTGTACAATTAGTTAAAATGAGTGTGCAGAAATTGAACATAGAGGAAAGAATTGGAAAACTAAAGACCTCAATAACAGAAGTACTGAATAGTCAACTTCTTAAAATATATGAGAATTTATTTTGCTTTTTTACTTCTGTTATTTATCATTCGTTTATTTAGTGAACACTTAGGCTACATTGCGAGGTTTTCCTGATTTATATGACAATCTTGGTTTTAAAAGATGCCTAGCATTTATAGTTTGATCAAGTGTCTTCTCACTATATGGGTAATTTTACACAGCAAAAACAGAAATTTCCCCAGATTAAAAGAAAAAAAAAAAGTCATGATATTTGGGTAGTGTTTGCAGATACATCTACTTTGTCTAAGATTTTAGATTTTTATGTAAGATTTGGAATATCAGTGTCATGGGGAAGCTAGTATATTCACCTCTCACAAACGATTGGATTGATATAAAAACAAAGATTTAGGTGTTTGGTCATTTATTTTCCTAATTTTTTTTTTTTTTTCTGTCAAGCTGTTCTTTATTTCAGGGAGGGCAGGGGAGGAGGCTCAGTCTTTCTTGGCGGCAGCTTTCCTCAGGGCGGCCAATACGTGCTCAGCTCCTCCCACTTCCTCTTGGCGCAGATGTGTGTCCCCACCCTTTTCTTGATACGTTTGAGGGCCCGTTTGTCCTTGGAGACCTTCAGTAACTCCATGGCACGCCACTCGTATGGGGCAAAGCCGCACCCATCCCGAATCATGTCCCGCACGAACTTGGTGTGTTTTGTCAGATGCCCGCGGCGGCCTATTTTCCTAATTTTTAATAGAATAAAATTAATTTTAATTTATCAGAAATGTATCTCATAGTCTTTAATTTTCTGTACTAAATGTCCATATTATTTTCCTGATGATGTTAGAGTAGAAATCTCCTATTAAAAGTAGCAAAATTAGCAGGGGAGAAGAATTTATATTCATTTACAAAAATATTTTTGGGTTTTTTTTTTTTTCTTTCTTTGCCCTGAAAGATACTCCTGCATGCATCCCTTATGAAATCTAGCCTGGGCTTTATATACTACTCTGTTTGTCCTTTGGCCTAAAAAGTATTTTACTTACCATTCTTGTGCCACTAAACAGATTTTAACCTCTCTTTCTTCAGGAAACAGAAACCTCAGATTTGTTTTTGCCTGATGATGATGATGAAGATGAAGATGAATATGAGTCTCGCTCATGGCGAAGATGAAATCTGATGCTAGCTGTATAATTTTTAGGAATATTGTTTAGAAGAACAACTTTTAAAAATTATTTAAAAGAAGTCAATGAGCCAAAAAAATTTTTTTTATTTTTCTTTTCAACACAGTAGGTTCGAGAACAGCAAGTTTGCTATTTAAACACATCTCATAACTGTACATGATATTAAAGCACCAAAGGCCTAGTGACTTTTACACAGTTGTGAAGATCCACAGCAATGACATGGATAATCTCTAGAGCCTTATTTTCCACACCACCTTTTTTTTGTTGCTATTGGTGTTGGATTATGATGTAAATGACAGGGTGTTCAGAAATTTTATTTTGGATTATAATCTACTGATAAAGTTTAATTAAATGTCAAAATCACCTGTAATCTTTTAACTCTCAGTTATTATGGATGGGTCATCAGACAGTAGGAAATATTTGTAATTAAAATACCCTTTTGCTTTCAAGAGTGGTCTTGGAAGAAAAATATGTTTATTTTAATTTTTTTTTTTTACTTTGGAGGAGCCCAATTTGTATTCAGTCTAAATTTGTTTTTCATGGTTTTTATGTGTGGTAGTACTATTTCAGTGAAAATCACAACAAACTGTGTGTTCTTAAATGCTACAGCAATGGTAGCTAGCTCTATAGTATTTCCATTCTCTTGTCATATGAACTCCTGGACTTTTCCGGCTACTGATTCTTAGTTTGCTTTGATATTTAGTGAGCGCTGGTTTGGCTGGTCTTTTTAAAAATTTTTATAACTCAGAATGTAAAAGGCTTTCACCTATTGCCCCTTTCTCATCCCCCTTTTCTTCCTCTTGCCTTTCTATTAATAGGCCTGACTTACGTCATCATTGATATAAGTGGTTCATTTGGGCAACCGCAGGCAGTCTCCAATAAAAGGTTCAAACCAGCACCTGGATAAATAAGTGATGTTTTGATGAGAATGATGAAAGGATTTTGGGGAGAAGAGAATCACCAGCTTTTTTTTTTTCTCCCTCTTTTGAAGCTTCAGTTCAGTTATAGTTACACAGAAGGATTTTAAAATGTCTGAAATTCTTTTCCTAAATTTAAACCATGATAGTGAGGTGACTGGGGGTGGGAGGTGGGTGGGAGGGGGTTGAGGGCTGAGTATGCTAGTAATAAATGGGAGTCATATATGACTTTGATCAGATGACCTTATTTTTTCATAATTTTGTAGTTTGTTGCTATCCATGAACATATGCATCCCTCAGTAGAGTTTCCTGTGTGCATTTTTACTGTACACTGTATAGAGTAGAGTATCTGTTAAGTAAAATATATATGTAAATTTATGTCCTCGTGTTCTGAATGTTAGATGGAAAAGCAGAGGAGCAACACTACACTGTACTGACACCTGGGAAAATAAAATGATTAATGTACATAGGCCATCACTTTTTCAAGGATATACACATCTTTGTTTTTATATATGTGTCGTATGAAAAATTGAAACCTCCTGTTGGCTCCAAAAGGTTCTTGGTGACCACTATGTCAAGGATTTTGTTTGCTGAGGTAAAGACTATTTCTCAAAATAGAAACTATTCACTCAAGAACTTAAAACCATCAGGATTCTAGATTTACTTAGCTATAAGAAGTTAAATCCCATGTTCTGCTAATCTTTATTCTTCTACATGTTTTCCTGGGCTGATGTGTCAAACCAGGGTCCTTTTTAAGTTGATATAATTTTCTTTCATAATAATAAGGACTTCCTCTTTCTAGGTTATTGTTATATTTCTAGTAACACTGAAGGTAAAATAAGCTTATAAAAGAAGGAAAACATTAGAATGGTGTATCTAGAGTACACAATCTTGCTCCTTACTCCTCCATCATCTCTAATGAAATTTTTCTTGATGTCTGTGGCTCAGTCGGTATATATTTTGAAAGATTCATTGTGGTGAATATTTTGAGTCCTGACAGTTTAATCGTGATAGAGGGAACAAAGGATTTATATATTTTTTGTACAAAGTTTTTTCTTAAACTGTATAATTTTGTAAATAATTTGTTTGGGTGTTTTTTTTTTTTTTTTTCTTTTTGTGTACTAAAACTACCAGCGTATAGATTTCAATAAGAATTGTTGTATTTTTGTATTTGGAAACTGAAAATTACAGTAAATAAATGGAACTGTAAGAAAAATTTCAGTAGATTGACAGTTCAACAGAATGAGATTCCTTTTCATATGATTTTTTTGATCTCAAAATGAACATCTTATCAGTAAAAAGTTGAAAATTTGACTTTTTAGTATTGGGGGCAGAGGATAAAAAGAGATGTGTTAAAGTGAAAAACAGTTTTTTCAGTAAGATTTGAGGCCCTTTCTATAAAAGTTTCCAGTACACCTTAAACAGGACTAAAAATACTTTAAAAGTATGCTTTCAAAGAATTTTAAAACATGTTTGACTCAAAGATGAATTTAAAGTGAGTTAATTATAATATTGGAACACTTAAGGTTAGTGTAAAATAGTTTATTTATATCCCCTGCCCCCTTTGGGATATTTTACTTCCACCATCGGATCTTCAGCTGTTAGAATTTCACTTAAAAGTGAATAACTGCCATACATGTTTTCTTGGCATCTTTATTTACAGAAATAACATACAGCATCTAAGGCAAATTCTGTTCCTCTTAATGTGTATGACATCATTTATATGTAGCAATAATAGCCACCAGTTGATTAGGTCAGCCTGATACACTACCGGATTACTGTCCAAGATAAAAAGGTAACCCCAAGTATTGCAAAATTTCCCTCAATTTCATTGTATAACATTGAAGAAATATTGTTACCAGCTAAGATGATAAATTGGAAAGCAGTCCTGTTAAGGTGAAAAGGGTCCTTGGTGATGAGTCATTTTTTCCAAAAAAGAAAAAAATCATGTGAAAAGGAATAGTGGTTCCTCTTGATGTATAGTATGCCTGTATTATAGTTTTTACAAAATTGTGATCTTGTGTAATAGTATAATAGGAGATATTGTTGAATTTCTAACTGTTTATACATTTAAATTCATATATGTAATGTTTGTTTTATCAATTACAATCTGAATTTCTAAGAAGCATGTTGACTTTTGCAATAAAGATGCAATATGGAATGGTTCACAATTGGAAAAAAAAGAAAAAAAGATGAAAGTATTACAAATTTAAAAGAATTTGGAAAATTTATGAACCATTCCAAAAATTATAACAATCACCAAAAGAGCTGTAATTCTGGCTTGTTCTGGAAAGAAAGAAAATGTGTGTGTATGCTTGCTTGTGAGAGTGGGTGAGTAGTGGCCATGTATGTGTGTTTTATGTTGTGTTCATAAACGAGAGAATGTCATTCAATATGAAGTTGGGTTTGAAGTCACTGGCTATTAAATATTAAGTAGGATAACTTTCTCAACAGAGTAACCTGGAGAATGAAAGAGAAGGTATTAAAATGCTACTTGTAAGTAACCTTTGATAGCCACATTATTTTGTTCATGGATGGTTCTTAGGTATCCCAGATAAAAAGCACAAAACAGTTTCATGAAAGCAATTATTTTAATGTTGTCTTGAGGATATTCATTATGCCTGCCAATTGTAGGAGGGACATTTTCCTTAAGTAGAATAGGGAGAAAGGAAAAAACACCTACAAGAGATGATTTAAAGATAAATCAGTTCTGAATGTGACGAAGATTTGTAAGGGACAAACAGGAGTGGGTAGTGATCTTATGTACTAAGGACTGGGTGGTGATGAGAAAGAGAAGGGAAGTGTATCACTTTGTTTTACCATTTTAAAAAATGCTATTATAAAATTCCCCTTCCAATGATTATGCATTGTTTAAGAAGGAGCATTCTTTAAATTTCAGCTTATACAAGAAAATACTCAACGAGAGTAAAGTTTGTTTTCATTCTTTTCAAATAAAATTTATTTTATATATTATGTAAATAGCAAATAAGCTGTTTGTCACCATTTGCTTTGAATAGATCATAATTAATCCTAAATATATTTACAATAAACATTAGTTTTGGGACCTTTTTGGAGGGAGGAGGCATAATTCTGAACATAGTTACATCTATTGAACAAATCAAATGTTTTACTAAAACGGAGCTTTCATTAACAGAAATTAATGATTTTATGTGATATTTTTACCGATTTTGAAGTAAATTGTACTAAAGCCAAAGATAAATTTTGAATCATAAGCCCCAGCATACAATCAAATCTGAATCTAGATATGTTACTGTAAACATAGATACAATTGTGTTTATCAACATGTGGGGATATTGGATGATTGGGTTGCTTTAGGCTAAATGGACCAACATTACCTTGCTGTGCAGAGCTGCTCATTTTATGTTCATTTTTAGTCTCAAAGACCTAATTTGAAAGACCAACCAAAACTGACCCAGAAAAGGAAAAAAAAAAAAAAAAAAAAAGGCAATCTACTGCTACTGCTTGTATTATGAATCACCTTCATTTATGCTAAATTGATTTTATTGCCAAGATCTCTCCTTTCAACAGGATCATCTACCATTTGGCCTCTTCCCTGTTCTGCAGTTGACCTTAGGTTAACTAAACCATTCCAGCATTCTAAGATAGGCAATTTGATACAGGGTGAAATCAAGGTCAGAATAGTGTTTGAAGATTGTGAGTTATTTGTGTTTGCATCTACTCTTAAGCTTCTGCAAGCATTTCTTATTGTGGTGGTGGTGGTGGTGGTGTTCATTAACATAAGCATGATTAACATTGCTGTTACTTTGTCTTTGCATTTATATTAAATTACCTTTTGTGAAAGAGCAGCAAGGAAAGAAGACCCCTTAGCTTGTTTTAGATAAAGATAAGCCTGAATTTCTGACCTCACTTCCACTTCAGTTTTCTAAGCACTACATAGAGGTATTTTTTGTTTTTTGTTGTTTTTGAAACAGAGTCTTGTTATGTGGCCCAGATTGGAGTGCAGTGGCACAATCTTGGCTAATTTTTGTATTTTTGGTAGAGACAAGGTTTCACTGTGTTGGCCACGCTAGTCTTGAACTCCTGACCTTAAGTGATCCTCTAACCTTGACCTCCCAAAGTGCTGGGATTACAGGCTTGAGCCACCACCCCCAGCCAACTTCATAGTTTTACTAGTTTGATGTGGTGACCTACTAGTTCTTAAAATAATATGTAGAGTTGGAGTTCAGGTTTAGTACTTGATTGTTCTAAATTGTAATTTATTCTTTGAAGGCAAGTATAGGGGCGGAAACAAGCCTTTTCAGCACTTAGCCGTTTCTGTTGATTAAATTGTTAACACTCTTTTGTAAAAACCTTATAAAGATGAGTGTCTTATTAATAGTTTCCTAAAGTCCTTGCGATTTTACTTCTTAGTTTGCCTCCAGACCTCTATTATTGTGAGGTATTGATATATTTCTTCTAATTTTAAATTTAATTAGTAAGGGCTAATACAGACCTTGCCAAATTAATTTTTTCTTGAGGATAATTTCGCTTCAAGATTGAGACTACTCACATAGTCAGTTTGAGTTCTTAGACCAAACGCTGCCTATTTATCTATGTAAACATGTATTCCTGCATAAATTATTGAATGGTAATTTCTGAACCACCCTCCAACAGTAGGGCTATTTATTTACTTTAGGATTTACGTTATTAACATTTAGAGCCTGCAGGGGGCTCCAAAAGGCAAAATTTAGTCTTGGAGCAGGGCCTGAATCTTTTTTCACAGCAACTCAAAATGAGACACATTTTGCATTGGAACCCAGTATACACACACAAAACGAAAGTTTACAAAACAATAACCTACCCAATATGCACCTGATATTTTCATCCTATTAGATAAAAATCTTGTCAGGTCCCACTATTTGGCTTTCAAAATTACAGTTTGGAAAATTAGCCTATTGAGTTGCATGATGGAGCGCATTTTAAAGTCATTGTCTTCCTTGCCGTGACATTGTAGAAACTATTTTGAATATAAAATGTTACTACTTTATCTTCTGTTTTTCCTTTTTTTTTTTTTTTTAACTTAATGTTTTTTCTTGAAGAGTATTTTGTAGTTTTTAATTTTAAAAGTAGACAACTTCTCAGTGACTTTTTAAACTTGCCTATGGTTTTATATTTTTGTCATTACTTGTCTTGGGAATGGAATGGGAATATTGATATATTGGTGCTACATTTTATGCAATTCAAATCACTGCAGTAATTATTTGTATATTTTTTTAAAAGCTGTGAAGTCCATAAAACTACAGTTTTTTGTTTTGTTTTGTTTTTTGTTTTTTTTTTTTTTTGAGATGGAGTCTTGCTCTGTGGCTCAGGCTGGAGTCAGTGGCGCAATTTCAGATCACTGCAACCTCCACCTCCCAGGTTCAAGCGATTCTCCTGCCTCAGCCTCCTGTGTAGCTGGGACTACAGGCACGTGCCACCACACCCGGCTAATTTTTGTATTTTTGTAGAGACGGGGTTTCACCATATTGGCCAGGCTGGTCTCCAACTCCTGATCTCGTGATCCACCCGCCACGGCCTCCCAAAGTGCTGGCATTACAGGCGTGAGCCGCCGTGCCTGGCCCACAGCTACAACTCTTTAAGGGCTATAAATCAATAAGAGATTATCTGGCTTTGAATTAAATTTTGCACTTAGAGTTCACCTTAGCCATCAACAATTTAAAACGAACCAATTTTGATACCTTAAAAAAAAATGTATATTCTAACGTGCTATTGAATTTCACCTTTTTCAAACATATCCCTATAAGTTTATAAGAAATATAAGAAATACATAAACCCTATATAAAACATAACTAACTGCCTTTGCCACTTTTCTTACTCTTGAGCAAGTGTGTCACTTGTCTCTCTACATGTCTGACCTTTCCCAGTTTCTAAAGTGCGAAAAGAAAGACTGGGGACGTGTCCATAAGAATATTCCCATATATTCAGAAATGCAAAGGAGGAAACCATTAAGTCTGCAAAGTAGTGAAATCAGAACTCATCATGGAGTTCTGAGTTCCTTACACATTTCAGTATTTCTACCCCCTTGTCTATGTACTTTTCTTTTGGAATTCCTTAAGCAATAAAACCTGACTTTCTTATAATACCATGGTACCAAACAAACACTTTGAATTAACCTGATTGATAATTTTAACCTGATTGATAATTTTAAACTCACTTTGAAGAAATAACTCATGGACTGAATGCAGACTGTGACCCAATTAGTGGAGTGAGTCGTTTGCCTACATTCTGTGCTTACCATAGCCTTTGAGGAAGGTGTTCTTACCACCTTATTCAGCTTTGAAAACAGTTTCAGAGAGAGAAATTTGCCTTCCTGAGGTCACACAACCTGTAGTGGTGGAGTCAGCATTTGAACACAGGTCTGACCCCAGAGCTCAAGTTCTTAACCTCTGTGCTCCATTGCTTCTAATAAAATGGAATATTGCCAAGTCTGTAGAATGTCACTGGTCTTTTTTATTAGTGTCTGTCAAACGCTGCCATTCTGGCTCCATCTTTCTCATCTGCCTTGGATTGGAACCAGACTCCCTTGGGGAGCAACACTGTGTTTTTAGGTCGCATATTGGAAACCACAGAGAACAGCTTATTTATGTTAATTTGTGGGGGAACATTTTAAAGTAGTAATTTGCTGTGACCTCCACAATGTACAGCCAGCCAATTTGATACATTCACAATAATTTGGCTATATCATAACCTGTGTTATTTTGTTTTCAATTTTATCTTAAATGTTTTCCCTGTGACAAATCGAATTATGATAATCTTGCAGTATTTCTACCTTGATTCTTTGTGTTTTTCAATATTTCTCGTGTCTTTTTCCTTTTAACCTTCACATTAAAAAAATCATGTTGTACATAAATAAGTTTACATGCTTTAATTTAATGATGTTTTCATATAGAACACTGAATTTTCTAGACAAAAAGTGCTGAAAATAGCAGTGTTCGTTTATAGTTATGTTTATGCCATAGATTTTTAAAAAGAATTATTCTCAGTGAATAAAACTGATGTTCATGTCATTGTTCTGTTTGGGGAGTTGTTTTTTTACATGTTCAGATTTCTTAGATCATTCCAAATCTTTACGGATTTCTAATTTTTGCTATTTGGAGAACTTTGAAATGTTTATTACTTGTAGTTGTTATGGTAATAGTCATCTGAAAAAAGAAAAAGATATAAGTGGCCTTGAAGAAGAGGGGACTTTTTATTCTTTGACAGCCCATGAGAAAACTAGGCATGTTCTAAGAGGTTCAATGAAAAAGTCTTATATTCTTGACAAACTTTGTAGCATTAGGGAATATTTCCAATATGATAATTGTATCAGGAAAACTGCTGAGACAAAAGAGAATGATTATAACATTCTGCTGGCCACACAGCACATGTTTTAAGACAGGTATTTCACCCTAAAAATAAAATTGGATTATGTCGTGTGTTTTTTTTCCTCTGTGAAGATTCCAGAAGTATGTCATGTATGTTTTTTAAAACTTTTACTGTGATCGAATGCTTAAAAAAATGCATGTTATTAAAGAGTTTTTCAGCATATTTGCTTTGAAATGTTAAATATAGGGAAGGAAGAATTTTATACGTAGAAACTTAGTTTCTTAGAATTACAACTTTATTTTCTGAAAATTTTCTACCAATAACTTTAAAGCACTTTTCTCCCTGATTTATTTAAATCCTAATAAATTATACATTTCTGCACTTTAGCCATTCATGTGAAAATTATTTGGAGTCATCTCAATAGAATGGTGCGGTGTGGTCTCCTGAGGCCCCCAAGTATGTCAAAGAAGTTTCATCTACTCTTTGTAGAAAGTTTCTTAAACATTATTATTCAACTCTGAAGTATACTATTATTTTTCTTTTTTTGTACAAGAGGAAACTTGGGCATAGAGCAGTTGTGTCACCTATGGTCTCAAAGCAAAGCCAACAGTTAAAACCACGTTATGTCTGACATCAAAATGGGGCTTTTTACCATTGCTTGATACTTTGCTCACATCTCAATTCTTGCTACTTGTGTGAGCTGTGAACAGGGTTTAGTCTTTTTTTGTTTTGTTTTGTTTGTTTCATTTCTTTGGAGACAAGGTCTCTCTCTGTCATCCAAGCTGCCTGGTGGGAGTGCAGTGGTGCTATCATGGCTCATTGTAGCCTCAACTTCCTTGCTCAAGCAATCCTCCTGCCTCAGCCTCCCAAAGCACTAGCATCACAGGTATAGTCTCTGCCCCTGATCTTCTTAGTCTTTAGAAGACTCAGTTTACTCATATAAAATGAACATTGTAATATTAGTACCCATTTAATGTTCACAGGGTTGCAATGAACATTAAATGGGAGTTCACTGAAAGTATTTTGTGAAATGTACATCACTATCAGCAGATTTAAGCTTCGTCAAATGGTCTCGAGTTATTTTCAACTGCAATTGAATTTTCTACCTTGGTTATTAAATCTTGTGGAACCACCTAAATAAATGTGTAAGCAGTGTTGAAGAAAAGAGAAAGGTATACTGCATACCTGAGTTGGCACCTCTGTATTTCTATCATACTGTATACCATGATAATCAACTAGATAAAGACAGCTATAGGTGACGACATTTTCTAATCCGTATCAGTTGTAAGTACACATTACATGTAGTCATGAGGTGTGTCAAACAAAGCATATTTTAACAGTCTTACAAATCACTTCCCAAGATGGTAGAAGGGGCTCACTTTCCTAATAAGAATCCTTTCTTTCTAGTTTTCCTCATACCACATAAAAGCATAAACACTTCCATAGTGTTGAGCTCTTTGTTCTGGGTGTTTATTTAAGAGAGTCACTTCAGAATGACCCTTACTGGCTGTTCTGTTGTCTGTTACATGATCTGCTTCAGCCCATTAAATCCTTTAGTGTGAATCCCTTAGTTACAGAAAATGAGATATTTCCTTAACTATTCTGTGGCTGGGCGCGGTGGCTCATGCCTGTAATCCCAGCACTTTGGGAGGCCGAGGCGGTGGGATCGCTTAAGGTCAGGAGTTCGAGATCAGCCTGGCCAACATGATGAATCCCCGTCTCTATTAAAAATACAAAAATTAACCTGGCATGGCTGCGCACGTCTGTAATCCCAGCAACTCAGGAGGCTGAGACAGGAGAATTGCTTGAACCCAGGAGGCAGAGATTGCAGTGAGCCGAGATCGCACCATTGCACTCCAGCCTGGGAGACAGAAAAAAAAAAAATCTGTAAAATGTGTATACTTGTGTAAAAAAGCTGGCCAATGAATTATGTTACAGGGTGTGGCCAAAGGAAAACAATTCAAATAGAAAAACTGATGAAACTGTTTTGTATATAGAATAGATTTGTTTGGGGGACACTAGAATAGCTATTGAATAGATATATCATTAGTACAAAGTATGTGAAATAACTTCACAAGTCATTCATGGATTTTGTGTTTCTGGATAAAAGGCAGAAAAAAAATTAAAAGCAAGCTGTCATTTTCTTCATCTTGTAACTTTTACAAAAGTATTCAAATGATACACACTGAAAATAATCATTATTAAAATGATTAAACATTTCTTTTTTTAGTGAGTTCTATTATAACCATTTAAGCAAGCATATTGATTTATTGAACATCCTGGAAGACAAAAATATTTTAAACATGCAAATAGAAAATAGACACACTTTTTGTCTGGAAATGATGAATCTGTGCTTGTTTCCCCTCTTCCCTTCTAACATGCCACACTATTAAAGTGACCAGAGGGAGACTTTACTTACTTTTTTTTTATTATTAGATTGGTATTTTTTTCCCTTTAAAAAATTTCAATAGCTTTTGGGGTACTCTTGGATTTTGTTACATGGATGAATTCTATAGTAGTGAATTCTGAAATTTTAGTGCACCAGTCACCTGAGTAGTGTACATTGTACCTAATATGTAGTTTTTTTATCCCTAACCCCCCATCACCCTCCCCCTTCTGAGTCTCTAAAGTCCATTATATCACTCTGTATGCCTTTGCGTACTCATAGCTTAGCTCCCACTTACAAGTGAGCACGTAAGGTTTTCGGTTTTCCACTCTTGTGTTGCTTCATTTAGAATAATGGCCTCTAGCTCCATCCAAGTTGCTGCAAAAGACAGTATTTCATTCTTTTTCAGGGCTGAATAGTATTCCATGGTGTATTTATGGCACATTTTCTTTATCAGCTCTTTAGTCAATGGGTGCTTAGATTGGTTCCGTATCTTTGCAATTGCAAATTGTGCTGCTATAAACATATGTATGCAAATGTCTTTTTCATATAAATGACTTCTTTTCCTTGGGATACCCAGCAGTGGGGATTACTGGATCAACTGTTAGATCCACTTTTTAGCTGTTTAAAGATCTACTTTTAGTTCTTTAAAGAATCTTCACACTGTTTTCCATCAAGATTGTAGTAATTTATGTTCCTACTAGCAGTGTATAAGCATTCCTGTTTCCCTACATCCACGCCACATCTATTGTTTTTTAACTTTTTAATCATGGCTATTCTTGAAGGAGTAAGGTGGTATGGTATCTCACTGTGGTTTTAATTTGCAGTTCCCTAATAATTAGTGGTGTTAAGCATTTTTTTCATGTGTGTTGGACATTCGTATATCTTCTTTTGAGAAACGTCTATTCATATCCTTTGCTTACTTAAAAAATTTTTTATTATTTTTATACATTTATTTTAAATTATTAAGTAAAGTAGAGATGGGGTTTCACCATGTTGGCCAAGCTGTTCTCAAACTCCTTGGCAGCAAGTGATCTGCCCATCTAAGCCTCCCAAAGTGCTACGATTACAGGTGTGAGTGACCACGCCTGGCCACCTTTGCCCACTTGGTTTTTTTTGTTTTTGTTTTTTTTTTTTTTGAGATGGAGTCTTGCTCTGTCTCTCAGGCTGGAGTGCAGTGGTGTGATCTCAGCTCACTGCAACCTCCACCTCCCAGTTCAAACTATTCTCCTGCCTCAGCCTCCCAAGTAGCTGGGATTACAGGTGCCGCGCCACGACACCCGGCTAATTTTTTATATTTTTGTTAGAGATGCGGTTTTGCCATATTGGCCAGGCTTGTCTCGAACTCCTGACTTCAAGTGACCTGCCCGCCTCGGCCTCCCAAAGTGCTGGGATTACAGGTGTGAGCCACCACGCCCGGCCCCTTTGCCCACTTTTTAGTGGGATAATTTGTGGTTTCTTTTGGTGATTTTTTTGAGTTCCTCGTATATTCTAGATACTAGTCCTTCGTTGGATACATAGTTTGCAAATAGTTTCTCAGAGAAAGACTTTTCTATGAGGCTGTTTTTATATCTCAATTTTATACTTCCTTAGGACATCATCTCTCTATTCATAAAATTGTAAACCTTTTTTTTAAAATCTCATTCCCTACAGCAAAGGATACCCACCCTTCCCCCCTCCCCCACTTTTTTTTTGAGACGGAGTCTCGCTCTGTCACCCAGGCAGGAGTGCAGTGGTGTGATCTCGGCTCACTGCAAGCTCCGCCTCCCGGGTTCACACCATTCTCCTGCCTCAGCCTCCCGAGTAGCTGGGACTACAGGCGTCCGCCACCACACCCGGCTAATTTTTTTTGTATGTTTAGTAGAGACGGGGTTTCACAGGATACCCCTTTAAGAAGAAGGGAGGCCGTGGTCACATTGATTTCCTCCGGGATAGCCAGGGGCACCGTGCTTAATTCACAGGGAGTCCCTCTTCTTCGTTTTCTGCTTTATTCTTCTTTCTTGTTGTTGCAGTGATTAACTTCATGTGACTACCCAGAAGCCAGAGGCAAAGTTGTTCTTCAAATTTCAAATCAAAACAGGATAACAGGTGTGAAATTTTTAATAATGACTTTATCTGGACTAGATCTGGAGCATTAGGGGAAGGGACTTTTTAATATTACCTGTGGATTCCATTCTAACACTCCACTCTCACCCTAAAGGGTAAGCACCTACAGAAAAAAAGTAAGCCTATTTTATAGCCAACAGGAGACTTTTTTTCAGGCAACAAATCTAAGGATTATGTAATCATTCAAACTTTTACATTGTTCTAGCACTTCCTACTAGAGAATACAAAGATTACAAAGTTATCGTAAATAAGATTACAAAGTTATTGTAATTAAGATTACAAAGTGCATGAGAGACTGGGACTTTCATGTGGGTAAAGATAATTTGCTATTGCTACTTCATGAATCGGTAATAATACTAAAAAGCAGCTTACACAATTTTTGAAGAACTTTACCACCTACCACGTTATGTCAGGAACAAATGAGTGTCATCTGCACATTTGTTTCAGGAGGATAATAAATTATAAGATAAACACAGAGGAAACATCCTTGCTATTTCTCCCCATACACGTTGATTTTGCATAACCTTAGTAGCTCAGGTTTTTATGAAAGTTAACTCCTTTTTCCTAACAGAGGCTGGCAACACTGGGAAGAAGAGAAATTCTAGAATAGCTGCTTAATTTTCTTCCTTCTCCCATACCTGGTTTATCTGTTATTTAAATACTCTGTAGATATTTTAGTAATAGGTGCAGTTCTGGATGTTGCTTTTTTAAGGTGAGAGTATCTGTCCTAGAGTAAAAATACCCGAGAAGAAGTTTGTGATAAGTGAAAAAGTGGTCTGGAAATTTTGAATATGTGCATAGGCACCTTAGAGAGTTTTGCTACCATGTGGCAGAAAACACATCAGTATCACCAGTTTTGGTAGTCAAAATATACATCACTCCCCCGTGTTTTTTTCATTTTCCTAGTTTATAAAGTGTTCGTGTTTCTATTTCAGATGAACTGCATTCTGCTCTGCGAGAGCGTACACATTTTTACAGACAATACAGCAAATAAGCATGTGCTGCAGACCAGGAATATGTGGAGAGGGAAATAGAAACATGGCCGGTGTGGGTAGAAAGACCTAAATGTTGCCATACAGCTGAGCAGCTCTTAGAATTCAGTTGGTCTGTGTACAAAAAACAGTGCCTGTTACATGACTAATAGGTTTTGTTGTTTAATAAAACACAGAAGTGACACAGAAAGCTTTGCCTGCATGTGGGTTTTGTTTTGTTAGTATAACTAATGGCATGTGGGCTTTGCCCAGCCCTGTGTATTTTCCCCACATTTGGATGAATGAGCTAATGTGCTACTTCCAGGAAGCTTGGTTTTTGGTCATAGGCTGTCTTCTCTTTGTGGTATTTCTATTTTAATTTCACATCCTACCAACTGCTTCTGGGATCATTGATGCTAAAGGGGTATGTTCATGGGGGTGGGTGGAAAACGGAGGATAATATCAAAGGAATCTACTATTCTTGTATTGTTTCATGTCTTTATTTCTTCTAAACCTCCTGTATGTCCGAGGCTGAGGCCATCCCAGTTAAGCAGGCAGAGAGGAAAAGGCACAGGGGCATTAGGGAGAGGTCGATTGTGGGATGAAGGAGGACCTGTGCCAGTGAGGGGTTCTAGCTTGAAAGGTGAGACAGTCATTCTGGCTCATAGAGGAACATGCTATTGGCCTGCTGGAGACTAGAGCAGGGTCTTGCTGTACCCTACTCGGTATGAACTGCACAATTATGTAAGCATACGTGGTCATGACGAGCTAAAAATAGCCCCCCACCCCTGATTTTTTTCTGGTAAGCAAAGCAATATTTCAACCACCTTTTTAAATGGACTATCAGTGGCACTCACTCCCTAGACTGCTGTAGAGATTAAACAGAATGCCAGTTTATGCACAGCAATAGAAGTGCCTCTCCTCTCCATGCAAGAAAGCATTAGAGAATGCAAGTGAGGGAGAGTGATTTCATTAGAAGGGATAACCTCAAATCCACCCTCATTTATGACAGTGGATCTTTCATAAATGACACTCTTTAGGTCAAATGTGCAATGACCCAGATGTTAAGAATCACTGCCTTTGAATAGTAGCTTACAAAATGTGGGGAAAATACACAGGGCTGGGCAAAGCCCACATGCCCTTAGTTGTACTAACAAAACAAAACCCACATACAGCCAAAGCTTTCTATGTCACTTCTGTATTTTATTAAACAACAAAACTTATCAGCTGGTCTCGAACTCCTGATCTCGAGTGATCTGCCCACTTGGGTATCCCAAAGTGCTGGGATTACAGGCATGAGCCACTGCGCCTGGACAATAAATATATTATTAAATATATATATTAAACTTCTCCAAGTGATTCTGGCATGCAGAATGGGAAGTATTTTCTAGAATCACTGATGTCATATACTGATGACAGCAGGCAGGACATAGGTGACCTTCCCAAAGAAGTGCAAAGGCACATCCCCTGTGACAATTTGGATAAAAGATCTGAGTGATAACAGTGCCATTGAAAGGATCTAATCCCCAGTCTCCAGCATGGGTTGGAGGCAGACCACTGGAAAAAGGACCGAGTTTTCAAGCCATGTCTCCTGTGGCCCCTGTACTGATCACCACATTGATACCAACCATCCTGCAAATCTCCCTTAGACTATGAAGGGAATTGTATTATATTCAAAGGACTGTGAGAAGCAACATCATGACCGGGAATATGCATTAGGAGGCAACGTGGAGCCTGTCACTATTATTCCATTGTGAAAGCTGCAGCCATACAAAATGTGAATTCTATGAAACATACCCAGCATTGTCATTCTCATATATTGACTATAATAAGGCCATCATGATAATAATAATAACTCACAAATACTGAGCACTTATTTTGGACTATCCTAAGAACTCATTTTTAACATTTTGAGGTGGGTACTCTTATTATTCCATTTTGCCAGTGAGGAAGTTAAGATACTGAGAGGTTAACTTACCCAAGTTACAAAGCTAGTAAATGTAGAGTCAAACTTTACGTCCAGATGATCTGGTTTCAGAAATGGCTCCACTTTACTACTCCATACTGCAGATCACAGAACCATGAGGGGGCCATGTTAACACCATCTTTGCAACTCCGTAAAGTGACTGACAGATTCAATTCTGACCAAATTTGTATGGAGGCAAAAATAAAGGTTTGAATAATTTTGTATTTGTAAATGATGATTTTAAAATTTACAACCTTACCATTCATTTAACATCCATGAAAGATGCTGCTTTTAGAATGTTTATGGAAATTGGACAGCTTTCTAAATGCTGTTTTAAAAAGTAGGAGTCTAATTCTTTTCATTTTCTAGCATTAGTTTTAGCCCCTATAAACTTAACTCTTACTATTATTGCTTACTATAACATTTAAATGCTAGAAATCATGAACAGAACTCTCTCTGACAATTTTCCTATGCTTTGCACTTTAAACAAATATTGTCTTAGGAGCAGTGATGCTCACTATTATTTCCTGTCATCGCCATACATATACATCTTTTTTCTATTTGTGTCTCTTTTATACTCATTCTATTCTTCAAGTTTGTCTTTATGAAGATACATCTGTTTAGCTTTGGTGATTAGCAGAAACATTAGCAGACCTACTGTTTCAGAGCATAAATAATTAATGGATGTTCCTCATTAATTTCTTCTGAGACTGACTCTTGTTAGACTACAGTTAGATATATTTCTTGAATTAAGAACAGATATAAGGAGCACAGACCCTCCGCCTACTTTGAAAATAGGTCATTTACTTTTGAGGGAAAATTATGACATCCCAATCCATCAGCGGCATAAAAGAAAACCTGTTTTAATGAGATGCAACACATGTCTTTTTTTTGTGAAGGGGCTTACATCACAAGGTGTCCATTCTATGATTTGTTTCTCTAATTCTCTACACAAACCTGCCTTTTAATCAAACAGATTCAAAACACCAGGATCCTGCCTAGTGCCGCCCCTGACATCCCTCCTCCCTTTGCTTTGTGAAAAAGCCCCGTTTCATTGCCTGCTGGGGGTCCCCTCTGAGGTGATACACATACATAGTGGAACCTTTGTCCTGGTTTACTTTTTTGGTTACCACCCTTAATATTTATTAATATATATCCCTTTTAAATAATCTGTTCACAATTAATGGACAGGCTATAAAAATATAGGTTCTGAGGCAAATAGTCTAGTGAAATATTTTGCTTGAAAGCTTTAGCCTAATTAATAGTTAGGTTTTCTTCCAAGAAAAAAATCAAATGCACGTAAGTATGTGTTTGGTTCTGACACATAGAGCAGGTAAAGGTTACCTGCCAAAGCAGAATGTCTGCTTGGTTTCCTCAGGGATCTCAAGAAAATTGTTCAGCCTAGCTCCGAACTGGGCTACACTTCACCCAAACAAAGGCAAATTGTGGATGGTTTAAAAACAAAACAACAACTAAACTAGTAGGATAAGTGTGTTATACAGAAGTGGATGCCTCAAAGGTAGTGCTAAAGTATCATATCTCCCAAATGGCTGTGCTAAAACTCTGAGTAATGGCAACCATTGCAGGAAAGAGAAGCTGTATTTCCTAGAAGTTCTCTTAGGCATACTGGCTCCTGAGGATTTCACCCAAGGTAATAATGCCAGGTATTAATGAGAAATGTTGGTGTCATCCTGAAGGGCCAGCAATAGCAAATTGATTAAATAAATTATAGGAGAGCAATATGATTGAATAGACCCCACCCATTATAAATAATATTGTCATAATAAGAATATTTTTAAAATAATTTTTAAATAATTTTTAAAATTTTTTTTTAGGACTTGTCAGGCATAGTGCTAAGTGTTAAATAATTATTTTAAAGAATGTTTTTAAAAAGTCTCATTTAGTTTTACAATGATCCTTAAGGCACGTATTATTATGCCCATTTTACCGAGAAGAAAAACGGAAGCACAGAGAGGTTAAGTAATTTGTCCAGGATCACATAGTAAAGACATGGCAGAACAGAGCTATGAATCCAGGTAACATAAAAATTTAAAAATGGTCTGAATAGATTCTTAAAGGAGAAAAGGACATTATAAAACTGATTATCCAGTAAACTTTCATTTTAATTTTGAAAAAGATAGGGTTTTTTTTTTTTACTACTGATTATGTGTCATCTTTGTATTTTTAAAATTAAAAAAATTACTTTTATATTTGAGAAAAAATTGGGTTGTATTTGATATAAGACATTTTGGCTATTTATAGATCTACACTACAATATCTACTTGATGTCTACCTGATGTCTACTTAACGACATCAGGATGACTTTCCTTCCCTTGAGAATGCTGTCTAAATTCAGTAAAGAGCAGGCAACTTATTAAAACCAAAAAAAACTCTAGAAAAAATATAAAGCCCTAGTTTGCTGTTACATTTGTTTCGACTGTAATTTAGAACTGATGCATAAAGAAAAAGCTAGGCAATGACTCTTAGATGTCTAAGCAACTGTAATGTACCCTGCAGATTGTGGTGGAGAGCCTGCCCGGCAAGAGTTAGATAAAGGTATACAACAGGAAAAGTGCACACTCGTGCATTCACAACTCAATCCCAATATTGGTTTCTTTAATAAATGGAGCCATAAAGTTGTATTGAAGTGAATATACATTATTAGTATCGCTTACCATGTTTATGATCCACTCCATATCAAAGTGACATAAAAAGCAGAGTTAGTACCAATTAATATCCAATTGCTCATCAAACTTTAATTTGTATTTGCTTTCCCCTGATTGATACATCTTTTATAACTGAAAGGCTCCGTCTCTTTATAACATATGCTATCATTCAAGGCCACTTGTTTTAATCACTCTGCAAACCAGCATGAAATTGTCTAATAATTCACCCAGGTTTTGTCACAAGTGCCTGAAGTTACAGCAGTCCTTTAAAAGGAGCAGCGGTCTTGCTCAGAATGTTTGAAATTATTAAAATAGCAGATCAGATCCCTGGCTAGAAAGCAACCTTTTTTTTTTTCTCCAGATAGAGTCTCACTCTGCAGCCCAGGTTGGAGCGCAGTGGCATAATCTCAGCTCACTGCAACCTCTGCCTCCCGGGTTCAAGCAATTCTCCTGCCTCAGCCTCCCAAGTAGCTGGGGCTACAGGTGCATCCCACTATGCCCAGCTGATTTTTGTAGTTTTTTAGTAGAGACAGGGTTTCACCATGTTGGCCAGGCTGGTCTCAAACTCCTGACCTCAAGTGATCCACTGGCCTTGGCCTCCCAAAGTGCTGGGATTACAGGTGTGAGCCACCATGCCTGGCCAAAAGCAATCTTGTCTGATTAATCAGACGATGATTTTTCAGAGGCATGAGGTTTAATTGTTTTTACACTGATTGGTTTGAATTTTTGTAGCACAGTTGCAGAATATAATTAATATTAGGTTTTGGAGGAAGGTTGCAGTTGAGAAGTGTCACCTGTCAGCTTGGCTGAGCAACAGCGATTTTCAGTGGTTACTCATCCACAGACAGTGCTAATTTGGACTGGACATATGGTGAAACAAACAAACACAAGCACTGATACCCTTCATGTTACCCTTTAATAGGCCTTCCACAGATAGTGAATTCGGAATCATCCAAGAGTCTTTATTTAGTCTGGCTGTTGCAAAGGCTTGTGGGTTATCCAGGGCATCATATGGAATTCTCAGCACACAGTGGGACCTACAAGACCCTGGACCTTCCCTCTGCACCAGAGTCAAAGTAAACGTTCTCAGTCTTCCAGGCCATGTCTGTTTTAAAGGCTCCTAATATATACAAAATTTTTTTAAAAAAATACTAAGATGAAACTATGA
Source organism: Chlorocebus sabaeus (assembly GCF_047675955.1). NCBI lineage: Eukaryota > Metazoa > Chordata > Mammalia > Primates > Cercopithecidae > Chlorocebus > Chlorocebus sabaeus. Next base: position 35,863,267 of record NC_132926.1, on the reverse strand, counting down.
AACTGGCATATTTTAGATCCTCACCTTAAATAATGTAAATACTATTTACATTTAAAGAAAAGGAAGCAAAAAAAGAAGACAAGTGACGAGGGAAAAGAATAAGAATGACAATGACTTTAAGTATAACCTAATTTTTAAAAAATCGCAAAGATCTAAAGATCTGGCCCCAAGAAGTCTGTCAGCCAACCTTTGTGGTAGGTCCCAAGCCCCAGCGAGCCTTGTTTGGAAGGATGGAGGCCGGGCAAACTCAGTGGGGTGAAAGTGGGTTTAGGGTAGTGTCTGGTTCTTGGAACTATTTTAATGTGTAGATTAAACCATCTGAAAGGGTGGTTTCTTCACCGAAACTGTAATGAAGAAGGATTCGGATGAAGGTTACAATCCCAGCGCTCCTTTTACATTTCCATCCTACCATTGGTGTTTGGCTAAGAGTATCTTGCGGGAGGGAACAGGCAAACCGAGAGCATCCAAACCAAGTGAAAGGCATCCCTCACTCTCCCAACTAGGAAGCAATGGTATGGTGGTGAGAACACAAATCCTAGAGACCTGCTTTCAAATCCTGACTCTGCACCTTCCTAGCTGTGAGAAGTTGGCCATGTTACCAAACTTCTGAGCCTGTTTTCTTAGCTATAAACAGAGGATAATAATGACACCCTCCTCCCTGTAGGATTGTTATGAGGATTAAACAAGATCACCCTCTGAAAGCACTGGGCACAGTGCCTCGCATAGCAAAAATGTTCAATAAATACTAGGTATTATTACAAAATGATTACTGGCTGAGCTCAAGCTTACAGAGCCAGGAGTATGGATGTGTGGGAAGCTGCACGTTCTTGCCTACTCGGATAGCCATTAACAGCCAGAAGTATTATGTTATCCACAAAAACCCAAATGATGGCACTCACTTTATTTTTTATATCATGAAATATTTCAGACTCCTATAAAGTTTAGAAGAGGATATAACAAACACCAAAGGTACCCATCACTCAAGAAATGAAACGTATTATGAGCAATAAAATGCTATGCAGTTATTAAAATGAATGAACTGGAGCCATGTGAATAAATCTCTGAAACATAATGTTGATCAAAAAGAGCAAGTGGCAATAGAATGCATATAATGTGATGCCATTTATATCAACTTTATAAACTTGCACAATGATGCTACGGATAAATTGTTTAGTGATGCATGCATGGATAGTAAAAGCACCAAGACATGCAGGAGAATGATAAGCAATGCTTGTCTTAGGAAAGCTTTAAAGGATGGGAGCCCTTCAATTCTCAGGTGTCCTGGCTTTGTTCTCAGCAGGGCCTAGGTCAGGAGCTCCTCTCCCTGCTGTCTTTACACAGATGTTAGCCCCTGTGGAGGCGGAACTCCAGGCAAGCAGTGTTAAATACACTGAAAGCAAAATTCTCCCTTTGAATGTACTCGGCTCCCATTAAAGTCCAGGGGCGCTCTCTCTGCAGGCCTCAGTCTCTTTTTGACGCCGCGATGCCTCCTGCACATCATGACATGACATATCCAACCTGAATTCTGAAGGTTGGATGTAACATAAAAGCAGCCAACCAACAGCATAAATGTATATGAAATGAAATCAATAGAAAGGGTATTTTTTCCCTCTATTGAAGCCAGTCCTGGGAGGGTACATCACAGGAGCTAGGACAGTGCTAGAGAGATACTAACAGCAGGCAGGAGGCAGGAAGGGTGTGAGCAGAGGTGGGGGGAGCAGTGCGGGAGGGAGTCAGTGTTCACATTCCCTGTGTGAACCAGGACTTAGTGAGAAATGCCCTTGTTTTTCCCTCATCACTTAAAAAACAATCAATTATCAATGCTTCTGTGATAAAATAGAGATTTTTGCTTTGTTCACTTCATTTAGCCTAAGAGGTCATGGCAAAAAGAATGAGTTCTGAGATTGCGTTGATTCCTGTCGCAAAAGGTTGATAGCAGATTATGAATTCATGATAAGATTAAAAACTGAAATCAGGCAAAGAGAGAAATGGTTTTGTTCATGCATTTTTTTCCCTGCTAACTTCACAATGGGATTTTTATATCTCATAATAATAAAATTCTAGGCGTTGCAATGAGTCCTTTGCATCAGTGATTTCATTGATCTGTCATGATAGACATACAAAGTGGTATTAGAGTGTTTACATGAAACCAGAGGTACACTGTAAGCCAGGATTGAACTCAGGGAGCCTGACTCCAAAGTCTATGCTCTATTTATCACCATACAATATGCCTGCCCCAACTGAAATTCATGCTGTGAATAAATGTTCTTCGTGTACTAACAAAGTAATCTTCAAACTGTGCAGAAACTTTGCCACAATGCTTTATTGCTGGCAGGGTCCTGAGAATGATGTAACATGAACCTTTCTATCTTCATTTTATTTATTTATTTTTGAGACAGAGACTTGCCCTGTCACCCAGGCTTGAGTGCAATGGCGCAATCTCGGCTCACTGCAACCTCCGCCTCCCAGGCTCATACGATTCTCCTGCCTCAACCTCCCGAGTAGCTGGGATTACAGGGACCTGCCACCACGTCCAGCCAATTTTTGAATTTTTAGTAGAGATGGGGTTTCACCACATTGGCCAGGCTTGTCTCGAACTCCTGACCTCGTGATCTGCCCTCCTTGGCCTCCCAAAGTGCTGGGATTCCGCGAGGCACCATGCCCGGCCCAACCCTTTCTATCTTAAAGTTTATATTATAGGTGATAACATGGTCAGGTAGTTGAACAGGGGACCTCTTCTCTAGTCCCTCTCTTGTTCTAAAATTGCTACAGAGGTAAAATTGATATCTCCTTCTGGGCTCTTGCCATCACTTCTCATAACTCTCCTCTCCTCTCCTCTCTCAGGGCTGACCTCTGCACCTTCTTATATTACATGACCCTGTCCCTCTCCGGCCTCAGGTGATTGGACTGTAGGTGAACACCTAACCTTGGGGAAAGCAATCACTAGTGGGTAGAGAATCAGCCAGACTGTCTTCTGAGAATCTGGACAAAGAAAGAGAGAACTGAGAAATAATATATGCTGTCTCCCTTCTTAATCAGAGTGATGCTGTTTAGAAATTCCTGAAGTCATCAGCTTCACAATTACATCCTACAGAGCTGCTCTGTTGATTCTCAGCCTAGGGTTGTTTGTGTATGCTGCCCCATCTTTGCTTCTTTTATCCCCTTCTCTCTTTTCAGCACTCTTTACTTGGGGGTTACTAAAACTTTTGCTACTACATCATCATTGCTTTGGGGGATGTTTTGCAGGATTCCAGCTTATTTTACATTAGTTACACTTCAGAATGTTTTTCTTCTTATGGCAGATTATAGTAGTGGGGACTCATCTTCATCTCGAAAGTGTGCTGTTTTTGTAGTTGAGTATTATAATACACATTGATTTGCATTCATTGCATTTTCAGTGAATAATAGATATTTTCTGACCTCTTGTCATCAGCCTCCAGGCACACATTTTTAAAATGCACATGCAATTATCTGGTGTCATCTTGTGACTTTGCAGTGAATCCAAGGGCTGGATGGGAAAGTAGTCCATAAATGAGGCTTCGTATTTCTTTGGGTTCCTTAGTTGTGACAATAGGAACTAAGTGTAACTTAAACAAAAAGAAAATTTACTAGAAATATAGAGTAGCTTACAGAATTTAAGAAAGGCTGAAAATCTCAAGGAATGACAGAAAGCAGACAGTTCGGAAGGAGCAGGAATAAAGGAACTGTACTTTCTTTCTTTTTCTTTCTTTTTTCTTTTTTTCTTTTTTTTTTTTTTTTTTTTGACACAAAGTCTCGCTCTGTCGCCCAGGCTGGAGTGCAATGGCATGGTCTTGACTCACTGCAACCTCTGCTTCCCAGGTTCAAGTGATTCTCCTGCCTCAGCCTCCCAAGTAGCTGGGGCTACAGGAGCACACCACCATGCCTGGCTAGTTTTTGTATTTTTAGTAGAGACAGGGTTTTGCTATGTTGCACAGACTGGTCTCAAACTCCTGGCCTCAAGTGATCCACCTACCTCACCCTCCCAAAAGTGGTGGGATTACAGGCATGAGCCACCACGCCCAGCTGGGACTGTACTTTCAGGTTGAACTCCTGCAGTTCTTGTCAGTGCACTCAAGATCCTGTTTCTGTGTAGAGAACATGGGCCTGGCCTATGTCAAACCATCAGCCAGAAGAGGGTAGGACTCTTGATTGACAGGCTCACCAAGATTGTCTCCACTCAGAAAGTGCTGGTTCTCAAAGCAAAAGTGGAGTGCATACCGGTAGAAGGGGTAGGCTAAAAGCAGTTATTTATTTTATCCTTTCAGTATTGTATTTGATCTCTCCCCCGGAGTGGTATGAGCAAGCAGTCTATGACAGCCACCATATATAGGCTTGTTATCGTGGTGGTCATGAATGGAGACCCCATGTGGCTCCATGTTACTTAGCACAATAGGCTTGTACTGGGTATACATGGGCCCATGTGTTCTGGCAGGAGAGTCTTGCGTTACATGAGACTTCACGGTGCTAGGTGCTGGGTTGTCTACTGCTACTAGAATATGAAGAGGAAACGAGTATTTAGATGCTCCGTCTCACCTTCAACCAGGTCTGTGGTTGGAACTAAAATCTGCATCATCTGCAGAGAAGGAGAACCTGATCTGTAACAACAGTTAGAGACAGAGTTTTCTAAGATGTTATACAAAAGTCAGTAATTGTTCCTAACCAGGTCTCTGAACATGTCTACTTCAAGTCAGGAAATGCTTGTTCCTCTTGATTTACTTACTTTCCAATGAAAACAAATATTTCATATTACTCAGTTTTGGATTGTGTCCATATATATAATATAAAAGCTTCCCGGTTTATTTTCTATTTAGGTTCACAAAGATCATTGTCCTCTAAAATATTCATCGCTTACTTCAAAATAATTTTTAGCACTCAAGTAATTCACATGCACTCAAGTAATTCATTTAGCACTCAAGTGTTCATTGTAGAAAAATCGGAAAATAGAGACAGGCCAACGGAAGAAATGGAAAATCCACAGACAACTACCTGAAATTTTTTTGTATGCCTCTACATTTTTTAAATTATGTGAATGTATTACATATATATGTGCTCACAATTTTCAAAAATGATCATATAACTTTCATTATCTTTTTCATTCAACAATAAGTTATTATCTTTCCTTGATTATAAACACATATTTCTTGTACCTTGTTTTCATGTTTCCAACGAGCTTCATATTTTAATATGAAAACATTAATATGTAATTAATTAATATAAACTGTTATGCTTACTTGGTCATAGTGGAGACAGGGAAGAGACAATTTGCCCCATTTCTTTTTTTTTCTTTTTTTTTTTTTTTTGAGACTGAGTCTCACTCTATTGCCCAGGCTGGAGTGCAGTGGCACAATCTTGGCTCACTGCAATCTCTGCCTCCCAGGTTCAAGTGATTCTCCTGCCTCAGCCTCCCAACTAGCTAGGGTTACAGGCACCTGCCACCTTGCCTGGCTAATTTTTGTATTTTTAGTTGGGATGGGATTTCACCATGTCGGCCAGGTTGGTCTTGAACTCCTGACCTCAAGTGATCACTTCGACTCCCAAAGTGCTGGGATTACAGGCGTGAGCCACCGTGCCCGGCTTGCCCCATTTCTTATACATAACCATTAAACTTTGATTTCTCCTAAGCAACAAAACCTCTACAACGGTGATTTAAAAAAAAAAAAAATGAATTGTCTCGGGCAACAGTTTCCTTTATGGATGCCCAGATGTGTTAAAAGTCTTCAAGTACTTGGTTGTATTCTTTATGTGGAAGAAGCTAGCATTCTTGTCTCCATTTTACTGCTGAGAAAAAAGAGACAGACTGCATTGAGGCCATCAGAGAAGTCATTGGCAGAGCCCAAAGAGAACTTGAAGTTGTAATGGCCCAGTCCTCTAATCAAACCACAAAGCCACACGACTTCCCTTTTCCGCTGCTTCAGGGCTGGTCTTGAAACGGAAAGTGCTGCCTCTCACCGAGGGCTGAATGGTGATTTGCCATTCACGGTCCAGGCTGCTCTACAGAGAGGCACAGACTCCCCAGCTCTCAATTGCGGGTGAAAGCTTGTTATCATGTGCAAGACCCATTGATCGGTTTCGACAATGACTCCTGAATTATATGGCACCTAAATGTTTGCTGCCAGAGAGATCTATACTGTGGATAGATGATGGGTACTTACTGGAAACTATTGCCTGACAGATGAGTTTTGCTGTTTTGTCTCAATGAAATATCCCTGAGCAACTGGCGATCTCTTCCTCCCAACCCTTTCCCTCACCTCTGGTATAATGTATTGTGCTAGAAAATAGTGAAATAAAGTGACTTTCCATTGTCTTAACATTTAAAGAAAAGTCATATTGGTTTTGAGTACAAAGAGGCGGAAGATTTTTGTCAGATTGATTTGGCAGTTCACAAAAAGAAAGGAAGAAAGAAGGAAGGAGAGAAGGAAAGACAGAGAGATAAAGGAATTTGAAAGTGTGCACACCCATTTACCCAGCAATTGTGGTTTGAGTAATTTATCCAAAGCAAATAATAGTGGAAGAGTGCAAAGACTGAATTACAAAGGATCTTCTCTTTAGTGTCATTTACTGTAGTGAAAAAATGGAAACTATTTCAAAGTTGAACGATAGGAGATTGGATAAATGAATCATGACTTGACTATACAATGGGGTTATATGCTGTCATTAAAAAGAATGTGGGCTGGGTGTGGTGGCTCTTGTCTGTAATCCTAGCACTTTGGGAGGCTGAAGCGGGTGGATCACCTGAGGTCAGGAGTTCGAGACCAGCCTGGCCAACATGGCGAAACTCCATCTCTACTAAAAATACAACAATTACCTGGATATGGTGGCACATTCCTGTAATCCCAGCTACTCGGGAGGCTAAGGCAGGAGAATTGCTTGAACCCAAGAGATGGAGGTTGCAGTGAGCCAAGATCGTGTCACTGCACTTCAGCCTGGGCAACAGAGCAAGACTCCATCTCAAAAAAAAAAGAAGAATGTGTATTAGAATTCATAACGACAAGGAAAGTTGTGTATGATATAATGTTAAGTTAAAGAAAAAAAAGCAAGCTGTGAAACAATTTGGGTTCAATATCTGCTTTATAAAAATAATACATACATGCACACTCTCACCATCACACAAATGTGCAAGAACGCAGAACCCTGGTTCTGCCTGCCTCTCTTCCCCTGTCTCCAATTGTCCCCTTGATTCTTCTTTCAATGACTCCCCTCACCACAGATCCATTGCCCAAGAAGTTCTCTCTCTCCCTTTAGTGACACATCCTTCAGATGTCAGCTCAAATATCACTTTCTCAGGAAAGCGTGATCCCACAAATAGGATTCAGAATCTCTGTTATTTGTTCTCAGAGTCACCATGGAGGAGACAGACATTTTCTGCACAACACTGAGAAAGTCATTAGTGCCGTTCACCAAATACCAGGTAGCCAAAATTCTGGAAGTAAGATCATGTAATTCTGTCACAAACTGTACTATCAGTAAACTATTATGCATTCTCCTGTTTTCAGACTTCATGGATACTTCTTTTGTTTGAACATTTAGTAGAAATCTTTTTTTTTTTTTTTTTAACAGTGTTTTGCTCTTGTTGCCCAGGCTGGAGTGCAATGGCACGATCTTGGCTCACTGCAACCTCTGCCTCCCTGGTTCAAGTGATTCTCCTGCCTCAGCCTCCCAAGCAGCTGAGATTACAGGCATGTGCCACCACGGCTAGCTAATTTTGTATTTTTTTTAGTAGAGATGGGGTTTTACCAGGTTGGTCAGGCTGATCTCAAACTCCTGACCTCAAGTGATCCACCTGCCTCGGCCTCCCAAAGTGCTGGGATTACAGGCGTGAGCCACCGTGCCCAGCCTAGAAATTTATTGATATTAACGAAGTATTAATAATTTTTTTTATGTGTGGTAAGTGTTGTGATTATGTTTTAAAGAGTCTTTATCTTGGAGAGATACATTCTCAAATATTTACGGGAAAAATAACCCAATGCCTGAGATTTGCTTCAAAGGAACATATGAGGGAGTAGGGCAGGCTATGGGCAGTTGGTGGTCAGCACTGCATCGTACTGAGTAGATAGGGGTTCATTGTGCCGTTCTGTGGTGTGTTGAGTGTGTTCAAAATCCTTCCTAATTCAAAAGCATAACAAGGAACTTGCCAAGAAATGACTTCCTACCCCCCTTTCCTGTCTCACCCAAACTGCTCCCTCTTGGGCCAATCACAGAATCTGGGGAGCACCTATGTAAAAGCCACCCCTGCTCCCCAGCACCCTGCAGAAGCAGCAACAAGCAAGAAAATTGATTTAATGGGGGTCCTGCTTGTGGCAGCCTCATGCACCTCAATGGCCCAGTGACTCGTGATCCACGGGCATTTATGGCCTGCTCAGCTGCCAGATTCAGCCATGCTTGTGCTTGAGTTTGATGTTGCCTAGCTGACACTCATCCTAGTGCGCCTTGCCCCAGGCCTGCTGTTGGGTGGGGAGGCCCCAGGCATCAGGGAGCCCCAGCCAGGCCAGGGCTGGAGCCACCTGCTACCCACCAGCGCTGTGGACCTGTAGGCATGGCCTAATAGGGGACCCAGGGATCCAGCCAAGAAAGCCATGTCTAGTCCTAGGTCACATTCACATTGTCCCCACTGACTTACCCTGAACTTCCAATTCTCCTCCTTCCAGGCACATGAATCGTGCTCCTTTGCCTCCAGGGAGTTACTGTGGTCATGTGACTTGCTTTGGCCTGCGAAATGGGAGCAGGAATGACAAGTATCAGTTCATGTAGAAGTCTTTGAGGAACAGTCCAATCTGCTCGAATCTCTTCCCCTTCCTGGACTGGCAACTGTGCGATGGTAGAAGCTCAGTCAACCTTCATCACTGAGTAGGGTGACCTGGGCAGAGACCGCCCCACATCCCACTGATGTATGATGCAATGTATTGTGACAAACAACAAACAATTCTTTGTTCTTTTCTTTTCTTTCTTTTTCCTTCTTTTTGAGACAAGGCCTCACTCTGTTGCCCAGGCTGGAGTACAGTAGAATGATCATGGCTCACTGCAGCCTCGACCTTCTGGGCTCCACTGGGACTACAGGCATGCACCATCACATCCAGCTAGTTTTTGTATTTTTCGTAGAGACAGAGTTTTGACATGTTGCCCAGGCTGGTCTTGAACTTCTAAGCTCAAATGATCCTCCTGCCTTGACCTTCCAAAGTGTTGAGATTACAGGCGTGAGCCACTGCATCTGGACAATTCTTTGTTATTTTCAACGACTGAGATTTGAGGGCTGCTAGTTACTGTAGCATAACTCAGCCTGTCTATCATATTTATCACTTACCGTAGTTGTAGTTTTACATCTGCTATTCTGAGTCAATGTCTCGCTCATCTATGGTGTCTTTCTTTTTTCTTTCTTTCTTTCTTTTCTTCTTTTTTCTTCTTTCTCTTTCTTTTCCTTCTTTCCTTTCTCTCTCTTTCTCTTTCTTTCTTTTTCTTTCTTTCCTTTCTTATTTCTTTTTTCTTTCCTTCTCTCCTTCCTTCCTTCTTTCCTTCCTTCCTTCCTTCCTTCCTTCCTTCCTTCCTTCCTTCCTTCCTTCCTTCCCTCCCTCTTTTTGTTCTTTCAACAAGGTCTTGCTCTGTCACCCAGGCTGACGTACAGTGGGGTGATCATAGCTCTATGCAGCCTTGAACTGCTAGGATCAAGTGATCCTCCTGCCTCAGCAACCTCAAATAGCTGGGGGTATAGTTGTGCACCACTATGCTTGGCTAAGTTTGTTTATTTATTTATTTATTTATTTTTATTTTTATTTTTTGAGACAGAGTCTCACTATGTCACCCAGGCTGGAGTGCAGTGGTACAATCTCAGCTCACAGCAACCCCTACCTCCCGAGTTCAAGTGATTCTCTTGCCTCAGCCTCCCGAGTAGTTGGGAATACAGGTCCCCGCCACCATGCCCAGCTAATTTTATATTTTTAGTAGAGATGGGGTTTCACTATGTTGTCCAGGCTGGTCTCAAACTCCTGACCTCAGGTGATCCACTCGCCTTGGCCTCCCAAAGTGCATGAGACACCTCACCTGGCCTTGGCTAAGTTTTTTTTTTTTTTTTTTTTTTTAATGTTTGTAGAGACAGGACCTTGCTGTATTGCCCAGGCTGGTCTTGAACTCCTGGCTTCAAACTATCCTCCTGCCTTGGCCTCCCAAAATGCTGGGATTACAGGTGTGAGCCACCAAGCCTCTCCTTATGGTGTATATTTCTTATGAGACAGACATGGTACTAGAACCTGGAATCACAGCAGTGAATGAGGTAAACAAAGCCCCTGCTCTCTCAGAGTTTTGTTCTTGGCATAGAGACAGACAATAAACCAGAAGAACAGAGACCCGCATGAAAACAAGTCATGTGCACATCTTGGCAGCAGAGAGTTTCAGACAGAGGGGTGTGCAAGCTCAGATGGGGGATCCTGCAATTCTTGTGCTTGGAGAACAGGAAGCAGGGTATGGACTGGGAAGTGGAGAGGAAGATAATATTGTAGGGATGAGGAGTAGGGGAGTAGAACCTGCAGGACTTTGTGGGCCCTGAGAAAGTCTTGGGATTTTATTCCGAGTGTGCTAGGAAGCTATTGAAAGGTTTTGATCAGGGGTATGATGAGATGAAACTCTTTTAAAAAGGATTTCTCTAGCTGTTTTGAGAATTGACTAGGGACACAGGGAGGTAGGGGCAGAAGTTGGGAGCTCAGTTAGAAGCCAAGAGATGTTGGTTGGCTGGACATGAGTGATGTCCTTGGAGGTGGTGAGGTTTGTGAAAGGGAACAACCAAACGTCATTTCTAAATACTATCCTGAGCAACTAGACAAAGGTGGTACCATTTTGGGGACAGGAAACATTGAGAGCGGAGAGACCTTAGGAAGAAGGTAGTAGAAATTAACAGTTGTATGAATAAATATGGATGTCCAGAAAAAATATATTGAAGTGATATGTACTAAAATGTGAGAGTAATTTTAGATTGTGAATTGCTTTTCCTGCATTTTTTGTGCTTCTCCATATTTTCTTTTCTTTCCTTCTTCTTTTTTTAAAATTCAAGTGCTTGCTCTGTCGCCCAGGCAGGAGTACAGTGGCACAATCACAGCCCACTGCAGCCTCGACCTCCTCGGCTAAAGAGATTCTCCCACTACAGCCTCCCAAGTAGCTGAGACTACAAGTATATACCACCATGTCTGACTTACTTCTCTATATTTTCTAATGTCTCCATAACAAACATGCAGTAAGAAAAATAACTTTTTTTTTTTTTTTAGATGAAGTCTTGCTCTTGTACCCAGGCTGGAGTGCCATGGCATGATCTTGGCTCACTGCAACCTCCACCTCCTGGGTTTAAGTGATTCTCCTGCCTCAGCTTCCCAAGTAGCTGGGATTATAGGCGCCTGCCACCACGCCTGGCTAATTTTTGTATTTTTGGTAGAAATGGGGTTTCACCATGTTGACCAGGCTGGTCGCAAACTCCTGACCTCAGGTGATCCGCCCGCCTCAGCCTCCCAAAGTGCTGGGATTATAGGCATGGTGAGCCACTGCGTCCAGCCAAGAAAAATAACTTTTATAGAGAAAAGTTGTATTTTTCCAATTATAAGTTGGGGATTGTGGGAGTCCAGCAAACTTCTCTAGTGGCCCTCACAAATTCCTATAGTCTTCTAAAATTCATACTTTTCTTCTTGCAGCAGCACTGTTGTTGCTGTCGTTTTATCATGTGTGATCTGGGGGACATGACTAATGGTGGAATAGCCTCCGCATATGTGACCTTGGCTTATTTGTCTGTGCCAATTGTAATAAGCACTCACACCTAGCCCTGTGAAGCAGGTACTAATAGTGTTCCTGTTTTGCAAATGAGGAAACTGAAGCTCAGAGTGATTAATTAATTAGCCCTAGGTCACACAGCCTGGAATTCCAGCTCGTGTCCCTCTGACTCTAGAACTGGTGTGCTTTTCTGTTTGTTTGAGACGGAGTCTTGCTCTGTTGCCTAGGCTGGAGTGCAATGGCATCATCTCGGCTCACTGCAGTCTCTACCTCCTGGGTTCAAGCGATTCTGCTGCCTCAGCCTTCTGAGTAGCTGGACTACAGGCATGTGCCAACATACCCGGCTACTTTTTGTATTTTTAGTGGAGACGAGGTTTCACCATGTTGGCCAGGCTGTTCTCAAACTCCTGACCTCAAGTGATCCTCCTGCCTCAGCCTCCCAAAGTTATGCTGAGATTACAGCCGTGCGCCACCGTGACCAGCCTGAACTGGTGCTCTTAAGCCAATATCTCAGACCGTCTCCCAGTGGAGCTGATATGTGTATCCCCTCTGAACACTATGTGTTTTGCGTGTACCTGCTGGACCGCTGTGTAGGAAAAGTCTGTTTTTTGCTTCTTGTCTGCCATTTCTGAATTGTTGCAAACACATCCTCATGTGGCATTTCCCAAACTGCAAGATTCTTGGCCAGAGTTTGACAGAAGGCCTTCCAGTTCTATCTACACCTGCAGTTTTTAGCACCAAGCCACTACTGTGGGCTACATCCGTGGGTGGGTCCACGGGGAACAACTTTAACTGCCTGTGAACATTTCATCCAAACATTCTGTTTTCCAAATCTGTGAACTGAAAAACTCTTTGGAGGTTATTATTGTATCTGAAGTTCTTTTCAGGAGTTGGCTACGTCGATTCTCTCACATCCCATTTTGACTCAGGCACCAACTCTATTACTACCCCACACACCTTCATGACACAGACGGAGTTAAGTCACACCATAGTTTCACAGACGCAAGTCTGAAATGCCAAAGACAAAGTGTCTAACAGTTACCTTTTAATTTAGAAAATAGTAGAATGGATCCTGTGGGTAAGGGCTGGGATATATGCACTGTGATGGCACAATCCTTCCATGCTCTCATGGTCTCTGTGGTGGACTGAAATGGCCCTTTGCAAGGTGTTGCTTAAGTTGCTGGCTAAGTTTCTCCCTCCCACACCAGTGCCTTTCAAAAGCTTTGAAATAACTGTTTGATTAAAACAAGGCAGGCCGGGTGCAGTGGCTCACACCTGTAATCTCAGCACTTTGGGAGGCCAGCACCCTGGCCAACATGGTGAAACCCTGTCTCTACTAAAAAAATACAAAAATTATCAGGGAGTGGTGGTGGGCGCCTGTAATCCCAGCTCATCAGGAGGCTGAGGCAGGAGAATGGCTTGAACCCGGGAGGTGCAGGTTGCAGTGAGTCGAGATCGTGCCACAGCACTCCAGACAGAGTAAGACTCTGTCTTAAAACAAAACAAAACAAGGCAAATGTCACACCAAAAGTAACAGGAAGACACAGTAAAATGTGTAGCAAAGCTGTAACTTATTCACACATTTGGAAGAGAAACACGGCTTGCAGAAAATCTTCAATGAAACTTCCAATGAAAAATAAAAGCTTTTAGTTAATTTTAGAGCTGATATGTGATATATTCCATTTGCCAAAAAACAAAAAACAAACAAAAAAACTCCAGGCTGGGTGCGGTGGCTCTCGCTTGTCATCCTAGCACTTTGGGAGGCCAAAGTGGGCGAATCACCTAAGGTCAGGAATTTGAGACCAGCATGGCCAACATGGTGAAACCCTGTCTCTACTAAAAATACAAAAATTAGCTGGGTGTGGTGGCGGGCACCTGTCATCCCAGCTACTCGGGAGGCTGAGGCAGGAAAATCACTTGAACTAGGGAGTTGGAGGTTGCAGTGAGCTGAGATCACGGCATTGCACTCCAGCCTGGGCAACAGGAGTGAAACTCCGTTTCAGGAAACAAACAAACAAACAAACAAACAAACAAACAAAAAACTCCTGTATATTGTGAAAAGAGATCCATTACAATAGCTTTGAAATTATTTTGTGCTTTTAAAAAGTTTATTTTATATTTTAGATGTTTTTCAAAATAAAATAGATAAGAAACTATCTTTCAGTGCCCTCATGATTCCCCAAATAGTTATGCCTATTTACATGTCTCTGTGGGTTCTCAAATAGCTCATTTGCCCATCCAGGTAGAGAATAGGAGACACTGTTGAGGACCCCATGTTTACATACGGGTTCAGGCTCAAATTCTCACTCGGGCTCTTAATGACATGAGTTAACCAGCATAACATTAATCTCTGCAGTCTGATTACTGCTAAACATTGCAAAGAATATACAAAGAGATTTAATGTTCTCAATTTAGAAGGGTGTCACTCGGTGCTAAGTCTCTCTAAGATGTTTAGTAACAACGTAGGAAATTTGTTGTCATTTAAAGATCAGCTAGGTGAGACTTTCTTCAATAATCCTAAAAATAGCACATTTGTATTTAAAAATGTGTATGTTTAATGAGTACTTTCTTTTCTTTTTTTTTCAGACAGAGCCTCACTCTGTCACCCAGGCTGGAGTACAGTGGTACGATCTCTGCTCACTACAACCTTCGCCTCCTGAGTTCAAGAGATTCTAGTGCCTCAGCCTCCCATGTAACTGGGATTACAGGTGCCCAACACCACAACCGGCTACTTTTTGTATTTTTAGTAGAGATGAGTTTCACCATGTTGCCCAGGCTGGTCTTGAACTCCTGACCTCAGGTGATCTGCCCACCTCTGCCTCCCAAAGTGCTGGGATTACAGGTGTGAGCCACCGAGCCCAGCCATGAGTACTTTACTTTCAAAATCTGATTTTCTTTCTCTCTCTTTCTCTCTCTCTCTTTCTTTCTTTTAGATGGACTCTCACCCTGTCACCTAGGCTGGAGCGCAGTGGCGTGATCTTGGCTCACTGCAACCTCCGTCTCCCAGGTTTAAGTAATTCTCCTGCCTCAGCCTCCTGAGTAGCTGGGATTACAGGTGCACGCCACCAAGCGTGGCTAATTTTTTTTTTTTTTTTTTTTTTTTGATATTTTTAGTAGAGATGAGGTTTCACTATGTTGGCCAGGCTGGTCTTGAACTCCTGACCTCATGATCCGCCCACCTCGAGATCCCAAAGTGCTAGGATTACAGGCGTGAGCCACTGCTCCTGGCCACAATATCTGATTATCTTTCAAAATGTTATTTTAAAATATATTTAGGGAGTGCAGGTACAGATTTCTTACATGCATATATTGTGTCATGGTGAAGTCTGAGCTGTTAGAGTACTCATCATCTGAATAATGAATATTGTACTCAATAGATAACTTTTCAATTTGATTATTATCTTTTTGGTAGCAAGAACAAGTGGCTGCAAGTACCGGTTAAAAAATATGTTATTATTTATGTGATACATAATACTCGAAGACATTCAGAAAATACAGATGAATAAATACACTACAAAATATCTCTACAAGGGAATACTATGCAGTCATTAAATGGCCAAGGAAAAGACCATTAAATGGTGAGGGAAAGACACCATGTTATGGAAAAATGCCCATGATAGCCACTGTCACCACCACAAAAATGGTGACAACTATCATTTATTGAGGGCCTAAATGTTTTGGACACTGAGCACTTTGCCGATATACATTTATTTTCCCCCCTGAAAACAGCCCCATGCTTAGATACTAAATATTATTCTATAAATGCAGACACATTACCCTCTGTAACTTTCCTAAGCAAGGGTAGAACTTTCTGGCCCCTAGGCTTGAGCTGATACGGGGACTGAACAGTTGAGCTCCATTTGCCCATGCTGTCCATCTATAGGTCTCTATAACTGCTTTGTGGGCAAAATGGACACAGTTTAAGATGTGAAGTTTCAACAAGATATTTTGAAAACAATGGATATAAGGGGGCTGTCAATTCAACAAACTTTCCCCAATATTCTATGTCAGAATAGTTCTTTTTGGTGGTCTAGACAGGCCCAAGCATTTGCACTATATATAGACTTTAGCTAGTTCTTAAGAAGCATATGATGGGAACTTCTTAAAATTAATGTTATTTACCTGCTAGGATGTAAATGCTAAAAGGATGTGGTCTACATTATGGACAAGGGCTCTGTAAAATGTGATATTAGAAAATGGAAATTTTACGAGTTCTGGGAACAGAAACAGGTGATGAGAGTGAAATGGGGGAAAATTCTAGTTTTTGCTGTATTGTTATAACTTAATAATCCAAAATACTTTAAAAAATTATTAATAATACAAGTACAACATTCTAGGGTTGATTGTGCTCACTTTGGTTCCATCAAGTTGCCTGTTCCTGAAAAAAACCCTTCGGCTTAAAGCAATGGCCCTTTACACCAATGTTCTGTGTTCATGGGGCTAAATTTACAGAATTCCAAGCTATAGAGGCATGTAGAATTGTTAAATCTAACTCCCAACCTGAGGTATAAATTCTTCTTTGCCTGGAGACTTCTAGGATGAGTGGTATTAGAGTGTAAAGGATGAGACCTCAACGGACTTTGCTTTTAGATGATCCTCATTGACGAAGGCAGCTACACTGTGGACTTGGGTGTTGTTTAGCCTCTTAATTCTTGGTTATGAATAATAGTAGAATCTACCTCCTAGGACTGTTGGAAGGATTAAATAAAGAAATCTCAGTAAAGCCTCTAGACCAGTGCCTGGCACAGTATCCATCAGTATCTTCATCTTCATCATCATCGTCAACATCACAGAGAGTAGCCACTGTTGTGATGTGGGGGATCAGAGAACCCTGCTGCTGAGGGTGCAGCAAGGCCCCAGGGCTACATTTGATCATAAACCACACAACTCATCTTTAACTTCAGAAAATATTGAAGGAAATTAATAGTGCTACTCCAGTGGACACAGGAATGGTGAGACAGTGAAACAACCTTATTTCTGATATGGAGAGAGCCTGAGTGATCTGGATAGAAGATCAAACCAGCCACAATATTCCCTTAAACCAAAGCCTAACCCAGGGCAAGGCCCTAACTCTCTTCAATTCTATGCAAAAGAAAAGTTGGAAGCTAGCAGAGGTTGGTTTATCACCATGACATAAACGTGCAAAGTAAAGCAGCAAGTGCTGATGTAGAAACTGCGGCAAGTTATCCAGAAAATCTAAGATAATTGATGAGAGTGGCTACACTAAACAACAAACTTTCAATGTAGATGAAATAGCCTTCTATTAGAAGAAGATGCCATCCAGGACTTTCATAGCTAGAGAGGAGAAACCAATGCTGGACTTCAAAGCTTCAAAGGATGCATTCTTTTATTAGAGGCTAATGCAGATGGTGACGCTAAACTGAAGTCAATGCTCATTGACCATTCTGAAAATCCTAGAACCCTTAAGGATGATGCTAAATCTACTCTGCCTGTGCTCTATAAATGGAACAACAAAGCCTGGGTGAGCCAGCTGCAGTGCCACAAGCCTGAAATCCTAGCTACTCAGGAGGCTAAATGAGGAGGATCTCTTGAGCCCAGGAGTTTGAGACTAGACTGGTCAGTGTAGCAAGACTTGTATTTAAAAAAACCGTGGACAACAGCACATCTTTTTACAGTATGGTTTCCTGAATATTTAAAACCCATTGTTGAGATCTACTACCCCCCAAGAAAAGATTCCTTTCAAAATATTACTGCTTATTGACAATGCATCCAGTCACCCAAGGTCTCTGATGGAAATGTACACAAAGTTTAATGTTTTCATGCCTACCAACACAATATCCACTCTGCAGCCCATGGATCAAGAAATCATTTCAAGTTTCAAGTCTTCTTATTTAAGAAATACATTTCACAAGGCTATAGCTACCCAAAGATGATGATTCCTTTGATGGATAAGGGCAAAGTTAATTGTAAGCCTTCTGGAAAGCATTCGCCATTCTTGATAGCACTAAGAACACTTGTGATTCCTGGGAGGGGGTGAAAATGTCAACATTAAGAAGAATTTGGAAGAAGTTGATTCCAGCCCTCATGGGTGACTTTGAGGTGTTCAAGACTTCAGCAGAGGAAGTCACTGCAGGTGTGGTGGAAATAGCAAGAGACCTGGTATTAGAAGTGGAACCTGATGATGTGCCTGAATTGCTGCCATCTCATAAGAAAACACTAACAGATAAGTAACTGCTTCTCATGGATGAGCAAACAAAGTGGATTCTTAAGATGGAATCTATTCCTTGTGAAGATGCTGTGAACATTGTTGAAATGACCACAGGAATTTCTTTCGGACTATCACATCAACTTAGTTGATAAAGCAGTGGTAAGTTTTGAGAGGACTGACTCTAATTTTAAAAGAAGTTCTACTGTGGGTAAAATGCTGTCAAACAGCACTGCATGCTATACAGAAACTTTTCATGAAAGAAGGGGTCAATATATGTGGCAAACTTCATTGTTGTCTCATTTTAAGAAATTGCCACAGCCACCCCAACCTTCAGCAGCCACTACCTTGATCAGTAAGCAGCCATCAACATTGAGCCAAGGTCACACACCAGCAAAAAGATTATGAGTTGCTGAAGGCTCAGATAGTCGTTAATATTTTTTAGCAATGAAGTATTTTTAGGTTATGTACATTTTTTAGACATGAAACTATTGCATACTTAATAGAATATAGTATTGTATAAATGCAGTTTTTATATGCATTGGGAAACCAAAAAAGTTTGTGTGAATTGTTTTATTGCAATCTTCACTTTATTGTGGTGATCTGGAATCAAACCCGTAATATCTCCCAGGTATCCCGGCAAAAGCTTCTAGCCTGTTATCATCTTTTTACTACGGCAGGGAAAGCAGATATGTGTAGTCACTCTCTCATTCTTCACCTGTAACAGTCATCACTGATTGATCACAGTATTCTTTCTTACCACCTGAACTCATGCTCAGAATCATTCTTATCACAATTCTTCAGGCAGCCACCACTGGTTGAATATAGGCGGCACAGGAGATAAAACAAACCTACTGGTCATTCCTGGACAAGACTATCTAACCTTCATCAATTATTTCATCATCTAGTTAACTTGGCATATTAAAGTTGGAGAGGGATTTTTTTTCCCCTAGAAACCTTAGGCCAGGTTCTATTTCCAGTGGTGTATGTGGTTGACATTGATTGTGTCCTCCTCCAGGGCAGAATCTCGGTCATTTTCATATCCCATAACCAAAAATGGAACCTGACACAGATAGACACTAAACTATGTTTTGATGGATGAATGGGTGGATGGATTTAGCAGTTGAATAGGCCCTTAGAAACAGGTCCAGGGTGGAAAAGAGCTTCTACTGATGATAGTTTTATAGACTTTCGCTCCAGATGATGGCTTGACGCCTTTGTGTCTCCTAGGATTGTGTTGTCAATCTAGAAAGCACTGTCCATCTTCCAAACATCATTTATCTCAATTTATCAGAGGATATTATTAGTCATGGTGCTGCTGAGGTAGCAAATTAGTTAGGGCTTTTAGTTCTGAGCCTGTGATGAGGATTTGGGAAATGTATTCTGCCAGGGGAGGACGGGTACATGGTCTATTACTCTGGCCTAATGACAGCTGCTAGCACTCTGTTGAATGATCAATAACTGGCTGCCAGTCCACCTACTCCTCACTGGCTATTTTAAGGACTGCCACAGAGATCTACCATGGACTCATGAGAAAATATTTGAAAACAATGAAGCCCCTCGTTCCTCCTCTACCAGGTATCTAGCTTTGACCTTAGTCATAGACCTTGAGATGTAGGCAAACCAGAAGTCCCTTTGAGGGGTAGAGTTGGAAGCCATTTATGACAGGGCAAAAGATCAGTCATTCCTATGCACTTAACCATTGATTGGGGAGCTGTTCCACTGGCGCCTAGGCTTTGGCATTGTTGGTGACAATTTGAGGTTCCAGCTATTTCTGCCTTTGCTGGATTGCTTTTCATTTTAGTTGCCTGTTTTCAGAATAAAGATAAAGGAAAATTTCCAGGGGTCCGGCCAGTCACCAAAGGATCCTAGTTTAGAAGAAGAGTTGCTTTTATAAGGACAGAGTAAAATAAATAAAAGGAGCATTTCTTTCTTCCTATATACTTGTTTTATATACAGAAGCCCTGATAAGAACTTACAGGCCAAGGAAAGTTTTTACCCAATAAAAATGTGTGTGGGCTTGGAGTTTATTTACCCTGCAATACGTGAGAGAATTGATACCACATGGATATTTCCTTTTTTTATATTCTTTTGAAGAACAGATGACACAATCTCTTTAACAGTAATGATGGCTAATAAAAAATACTCAATGTAGGCTGGGCACGGTGGCTCACGCCTATAATCCCAGCACTTTGGGAGGCTGAGGTGGGCGATCACCTGAGGCCAGGAGTTTGAAACCAGCCTAGCCAATATGGCAAAACCCCGTCTATACTAAAAATACAAAAATTAGCCAGGCATGGTTGCAGGCACCTGTAATCTCAGCTACTTGGGAGGGTGAGGCAGGAGAAGGGAGGCAGAGGTTGCGGTGAGTCGAGATCGTGCCACTGCATTCCAGCCTGGGTGACAGAGCGAGACTCCGTCTCAAAAAACAAAACAAAACAAAAACAACAACCAAAAAACTCCTCAGTATAGACTAGTTAACTTTTTCTTAGAAAGTGAAACTATACTTCAAATTATAAAATGTGTAGAGAATAAGTTCATGTTTCTAACCCCAGCTTAGAAATAAAACACTATAAAAACAGTTGAACCTCCCCAGTGATATTCTTTTCCTTAACCTTGTCCTGGAAGGAGCCACCATACTGCCCGGTGCTCATCAGTCTTACCCTTGTCTTTATACTATCTGTATGTATCCATAGACAATAATAGCATTTTGCACATTTTAAAATTGTATATAAATGGCATCAGACCAAATATATCCTTCTGGGAATGGACTAATTGAGCTCATCAGGATATGTGAAATATTTTTTCCCCATTGGCACACGTAGGAAAAATTTAAGCTAACTTTTGGCATCAAGTGATGGATTTTTCCAGGAGATTTGAAAGTCAAAAGGAGTGGGTGCCGTGGGTGAGGGAGTACGCTTCTGTAATCCCAGACCAGGTTAGACCTCCCTGTTATGGACTCTTATCATACCCTGTTCTTCTCTGTAATGTGTAATCACAGTGCTTTTGATTATTTTTATTTAATGATAAAATCATAAATAATTATGTCATGTCTGTCTTTCCTTCTAAAAGGTAAGCTCCCTGAGGGCAGGGACTATGTTACGTCTTGCTCACTGCTGTATCCCTTGTACTTAGCTCATGCTTGGCATATGGCAGGCAGATACATGCAAGATGCTTTATTGCCCACAGTATACAACTCAGATTCCTCAGAACTGCATGCAAGATCTTTTGTGATCTGGTTCCCATTTCCATCTCAGGATCTAGTTCCTGCTCCTCCTGTCACCTGACCCTTGCCCCTCTGCCTCCTAAAACACCTGTGGTTCCTGAGCTTTCTTGGGCCTCTTGCTTTTGTACATGCTGTCCCCTCAATCTGGATTCACCCACCTTTGTTTGCCCATCGAGCTGCTTCTCATCCCTGAAGGCTCATCTGAGATGGCACCTCCTGTGAATGGCACCTCCTTCGGTAATGACTACAGGCAGAGCACCATGCTCGTCCTCTGTGTTCCCATGCCACCATCAAATCCCTCTAGGACTTGATTAATTAATTTGCTGAAAAATATTTACTGTTCTCTTATGCAAGTCAGGTCTTTGTTCTAGAGATACAGAGATGAACAAGACATGGTCCTAGTTTACAAATAAGTCAGTAGGATCTAGGAAGGAAATATATGGGGTGGTGTGACAGGGTCTTTGGGTAGTCTTCTTGGTAGGGGGGTAGTTGAGGAAGACCTGTCTGAGGGGCTGACATTTGAGCTGACATCTAAAAGAATGTGAGACTGGGCATGGTGGCTCACACCTGTAATCCCAGCGCTTTGGGAGACTGAGGTGGGCGGATCAGCCGAGGTCAGGAGTTCGACACCAACCTGGCCAACATGGTGAAACTCCATCTCTAGTGGAAAAAAAAAAAAAAAAAAATTAGCCAGGCATGGTGGCAGGCACCTGTAATCCCAGCTACTTGGGAGGCTGAGTCAGCAGAACTATTTGAACCCAGGAGACGGAGGTTGTAGTGAGCTGAGATCACGCCACAGCACTCCAGCTTGGGCAACAAAAGCGAGACTTCATCTCAAAAAAAAAAAAAAAAAAAAAAAAAGACTGTGAGCAAGTCAGTCATGTGAAGGGCTGGTGGCAGTATTTTCTGGAATGCATGTCCCCATGCCCATTCCCCCTCCCCGAGGATAGGAATTGTATGTAATTTATCTGCTTCCTCCTCAATGTCTGGCGAAGTGCTCAGGATAAGGCAGGTGCTCAGTATGACTATCAAAGTATTTAATGAATAAATAAACCAAATTATTTTGACACGGAATGAACCTTAGTTATCAAACTTGCAACAGCCTTACCTCCCATGAAATATTTACATCAACCCAAATCAGGTCCCTCTCAGATGCTAATAGCTGTGGGAAGAAAGGAATTCCACTGAAGACTGAGACTAGGTGATACCCAAGTGAGAAGAGAAAGGGGTTTGCCTCGTTTTTTGTGTGTGCTTCTATTGAAGTTACCCTATGCAGGTGCTTAGCACCAGGCTTGGCAAAGCCTGGCCCCATAGTCACCGACTTGTCATTAACATTTCCACAGCATTAAAGATAATTATCTCTGATGAAGTGGTCAGCATGTGCCAGGCACGATCTTGTTTAATCCTCACAAAACCCTATTATTATTTCCATTTTACAAATGAGAACATGGAGACTTACAGACAGTAAGTATAAAACGGGCTTGCACTCTGATGCGTCTCACTTGGAAGCCTGTGCTCTTAACCCTACAGCCCAGGGCCAGCTTCAGGTGTGCAAACTGGGGTTGCACAAGGTCCTGTGCTTAGGGGGCCTGTACTTGATTAAATGCTCTGCTGTTGCCACCTGGAAATTCTTAATAATTTCTGAACAATGGGATCCATCTTTCTTTTTTCTTTTTTTGAGATGGAGTCTCACTCTATCGCCCAGGCTGGAGTGCAGTGGCGCGATCTCGGTTCACTGCAAGCTCCGCCTCCCAGGTTCATGCCATTCTCCTGCCTCAGCCTCCCAAGTAGCTGGGACTACAGGTGCCTGCCACCACGCTTGGCTAATTTTTTGTATTTTTAGTAGAGATTAGGTTTCACCGTGTTAGCCAGGATGGTCTCGACCTCCTGACCTCGTGATCCGCCCACTGCGGCCTCCCAAAGTGCTGGGATTACAGGCATGAGCCACCGCGCCCAGCCGGATCCATCCTTCATTATGCATTGGGCCCTGCAAATTATGTAGCTGGCCCTATACCCACCCTGTGTCTAGTGTCAACACATCAGGTGTGGTGAGCATCCTGATATTTTGATGACCCTGTGTCAAATGCTGTATGCACTGAAGTCCAAAACACAAACTCCTTTCTTCAAGATCTACATGCTCAAGTCTAAAAATATAGAAGCCTTTTTTCTGATGATAAAAGTAATACAAGCACTGGAGGTAGTAGTCGAGGGGACTATAGTTTTATATAAAGTGGAGGAAGATTTTACAAGGAGAAAGTTAATTATGTTGAGTATATAAAGCCCGGTGTTCCCATGTTCTCACTCATAGGTGGGAACTGAACAATGAGATCACTTGGACTCGGGAAGGGTAACATCACACACCGGGGCCTAACATGGGGAGGGGGGAGGGGGGAGGGATCGCACTGGGAGTTATACCTGATGTAAATGATGAGTTGATGGGTGCAGCACACCAACATGGCACAAGTATACATATGTAGCAAACCTGCATGTTATGCACATGTACCCTAGAACTTAAAGCATAAAAAAAAAAAAAAAAAAGAAGCCATACATCCTGTGGTTGGTTCAACAATGTGTAGCTAATTACTAACCAATGTTACTTTTGTAAGCCAAAGAGAATTCTTGACAAACAGCTTTTGTGATATCCCCTCTCCTGATTCATCCTTTTTTCTTCGAAAACCAGAGCCTCCCCCTTGTTCCCCAGAACACTCTCCAAGGCAACCTGGGAAGTGTGTCCTGGGCACAGCCCTCAACCATGGCCCAAATAAACTGTCGGTTTTAAAAAAAAAATTAAAAAAAAATAAAGCCCGGTGTTTTCTATATAAACTTTTATATCCTGCTTATAAATTTCCTTATCCTTAGAATGATTTTTAGACTCACTCTGAGATGGATTCCTGGAGAGAAAACCCAAGAATCTGTATCACCTGGGGAAATCTTGGTTATACTTGTAGTTTACTTTCATTCATTAAATGCTTGATAAGCATCTTTGACTTCTTACTTAAATAGTAATTAATTTGTGTGGTGAAATATTTGTATTCCTCCTCGCAAACACCCACCTCATTTGGAGAAGATGAGTTAGCTTATGTCTTGCACATTCCTTCTGCCTTCTCCAAATTTAGCCTGTCCACCCTCAGCCTCCTTCCCTTTGCTAAAGCTGAAGCTAGCCCCGGTGGGGTTTACCATTTGATCTCGCCTGCTGGTGATCCCCAGACCCTCTCTTGCCATGAAACGACTCATATTGTGGAGGCTGCAGTGTTGTGGCTGGTCAGGTAACTTCTGTTACTTAGCAACTTTCTCCAGCTTTGTTAAGTTGGGCTGTTCAATCTCCTTAATGAATAAGAGCATCAAGCCAGGTAATTGATGCCTGGACGTTTAGCTCATGAATAATTGACTGTCTGGGTAATCCTAGAAACATTTCCTCGATCAGATTGTACAATGGAACAGTCATGTCATAGCCAGTGTCGCCTTTTTTTTTTTTTTTTTGTCCTAATCAGTTTTATGATGTCAGAAATCTGCTTTCTTGACCCACAGGCTCAGGTGAACAAAGGAAGCAGTGATCCTCCCGAAGCCAGGACACGCTTCCTCTTTCCTCCACAAGAGCTCAGCATTTCCCCTTTAGTTTGGGCTTAGAAAAGTTTCAGCTCTTCTTGTTTATCTTTTCAGGTATCTTTTCCCACATACATCGGGAAGGCAATGTGGTCTAAGCGGGAGGAGGGCACTGGGAATTGGGTTTCCAGGGCAATGCCAATCACTTACTCTGCAGCCCCAGGCCAAACTTTGCTTGTCTGACTCACTTATTCATTTATTCATTCTTTCAGTACGCATATTGAGCATCTCCTGTGTGCCAGGCACTGGAGATTTCATGACAAACAAGGTTAGCCTTGTCTGCTTTCATGGAGCTTATATTCTAGTGACAGCTCACAGGTGATTTTGTGCAAAAGTAAACCAGTAAAGAAACAAGTTATTTTCAGGTAGTAGTAAGTGCTAGGTTGAAAAGTAAGAATGAAGTAATGGGATAGAAAGTGACTGACCCGGGGATGGGGTAGATGGTAGTTAATTTTGATCAGCCGTCAGGGAAGGTCAGGGAAGTCCGCTCTGATGAGGTGACATTTGCTAAGAACTGAATGACTAGGAAGAGCCAGCCAGGTGAAAAAGTGGAAGAAAGAAGATTCTAAATAGTGGACCATGAAGGCAAAGGTTCTGAGATGGGAATGAGGTTAGCATGGTTGAAGAACAGAAGAAGGCCACAGAACGATGGGACCATGCTATGTGGCAAGGTTGATGTCCACATTGTCCACTCACTTTTGATACCTTCTAAGACTACAAAAAATCTATGTGACCTCCCCTCTTAGTCATGGGGGTCTGAAAAGGGGATATGGATGGAGCTAAACTTTTCAAAATATATGCCTCTCCGATGGTACAGACAGTGACTCTCTTCATACATAAAAATTTGATATTGTCAAAACTCAGCTCGGGTTAATTGATTTATTCAGCATATGTTTATTGAGCTCTAGGCAGTTTTTGTGGCAGTAAGCATACAGAAGTGTCTAAAGTCAAGTCCCTGCTCTCATCAAGCTTATATTCTATTAGGAAAATAGACAGTAGACTACTAAATAAAATATAGCTATAAGGTATATAAGATGATGAGTACTTCAGAGAAAAATAAAACAGGAGAGGAAATGCAGGAAAGTTTCACTGAGAAGGTGACATTTGAGCTGACACCTGAAGGAAGTGTGACAGTGAGCCATGCGTCTATCGGGGGAAAAACAAACGTCCCTGCCACCTGCCTGCCTCTATTCTGAGTTCTGCCTCTTTTATGACACTTTTCTTTCTCTCTCTCTCTCTTTTTGAGATGGAGTCTCGTCTTGTTGCCCAGGCTGGAGTGCAGTGGCATGATCTTGGCTCATTGCATTCTCTGCCTCCTGGGTTCAAGAGATTATTGTGTCTCAGCCTCCCGGGTAGCTGGGATTACAGGCATGTGCCACCACTTCCGGCTAATTTTTGTTTTTTAGTAGAGACAGGGTTTCACCATGTTGGCCAGGCTGGTCTCAAACTCCTGGCTTCAAGTGATCCACCTGCCTCAGCCTTCCAACGTGCTGGGAATACAGGCACCTGGCCCTTTTTAAAGAGACTTTTAATCAAAATACACTATCCTGCCTAAAACCTTGCACTGCACTTAGAACAAAACATAAATTGCTTACCATGGTTTTTAAGGTCTTATTTCATCTCTTCAGTTCTCCAAACTCATCTCCCTTTCCTCTCCTCCTTGTTCTCTTGGCTCCAGCACAGCGGCCGTCTTCCTGATCCGTGAGCATGCAAACCCATTTCCATTTTGAGGTGCAGCCCTAACTGTTCTGTCTGCCTAGAAGACTCTTCCTAAAGATTGTCATATGGCTGGTTCCTTCTTCCTATTCAGGTCTTCTCAACTCAAAGGTTTGCCTGACTCACGCAAGCCTTTTGGCCACTCTCCACCACATAGCCACCCCCCAATCATAGCAGTTATCAAAATCTCTCTGATCACGAAGAGTTACCACTTATTCACAAACGATGCAGTCATTTCCTTTGGCAATGAAACTGGCCGGTTATGTATAATGTGCTCTTTGGAGAAAAAGGACGTTATAAACGTGAAATGAAATGTAACAGAGTACCTATCTACCATATTATGAAGTTTACAACACCTTAGAATATGACATCCATTTCCAGAGCCTTCTACTCACCACCAGACTTGGTTCTGAATTTTAAAAGACTCAGTTGCAAGTGCATGCAAAAGTTTCTACACTGCTCAGGAAGATGCAAGAGCAAAAAAAATGGATAAATTACCCTTCTTACAGAAAGAAAACAAAGTCTGAAAAAAAAATCATATAGAAGAGCTTCTAGGTTCTTCATATTTGTAATTTACTAGAACTTAGATGCTAAGTCTCATGATTGGGTCAGACCTTCATTGTCTTGTTTGTTAGTTTGAAAAAAGTTGTTTGAGAAATATAATAAATTCTAAATAAATATACATTGGAAGAAACAGAATGGGGTGGTATTTGCTGTAAGTATTTTGTTTTGTTTGTAAAGTGATGAATAGTAAGGTGACAGCGAGTCTGCAAAACCCCTCTGGGCTAATGTGTTAAAATATGTCAAGGTCAAATCATGTCAAAAACTGACATAATCTTTTACTCCATTTCACCCCAAATGGCTTAAACCAGACAGAAGACATGGGTCTTGGAATGTGAGGTGTCCACCACTAGTGCCACCATCACCAACAATCCACCTTCTTCAGCTCCCACACAGGAATTCACTAGGTCAAAATATCTTGATTCCCCAGGCTGGCAACTTTCAGTAGTGCTGTGTTTAAGGCTACAGGACAAGCAAAAAACAAAGCCAAAAAACAAAAAACAAAACCCCACAGATGATACTGAAATAAAGAGGTAACTGTATAAGTTTCTCTTAAACCTACTTTTTGGTGATACATTACCAGAGGATGGGAAATGAAAGAGCTTTAAAATAAGAGAGCTGTTTAGTTTCTCCTTCATAAGGAATGCCTACCACCTCTGGTCCCCCAAGGAGTAAAAAGGAGTGTGTTTGTGTGAAGAAGGCTTTATCTGCCCTACATCCAACTGAGAAGGCCGCTCAGTTTGGCCTGCTGGAAGGAACTCAATGAAGCAAGAGGGCCAAGATGGCTGCTCTTTGTCCCCAAGCCTCTCCACTCCTAGCCCACCAGGTGAACACACTCTCCCTCCATTTCCAAAGGTTCAACCATGAATGAGTCATCACTGTTATTTCCAATTGGGTGCATTTTTTTTCCTTTTCAAATTCAAGAGACCCATCAATTATTTAGGACTCCATGATGATCTCAGGCACTGACACCTCCCTCAGTCTGTATGGCTTTTCTGAAGGGAAACCATCTGGCCTTCCTTAACTTGTTCGTCCCTGGGCTTCTCTCCCTGCTTGTTAAGGTGTGGCAGCCAGAGAGAGAGCCAAAACCATCAATATTTCACAGCCGTAATTAAAGTAAGCTGAGAGCTGTCGGCCTCTTGCAACCGACTCCCTTTTCCAAAACAAGCACGTGGCATGTTGAGCAGGGGGCACAGAGGGAGAAATGGGTTGTTTGGCTAAAGTTGGGGTGGAGCAGTGAGAGAGCCCAGCATTTCATTGAACAGGACCTCCTGGAGTTATAAACCTGCCAGACTGGAGCGGCAAATTCCTTGGCCCTGCAGGGCTGGCAGAGAAGGGGGGCTGGCCTCTCATGCTCTCTTTTGACAACTCTTGAAAGGGACTAGAAGCTGGGCAGTGGGGAACCGCAGCCCATCTGCATCTACCAGTGTAGTGGGAATTAATCCTGGGACCTCGGCAAAGGCTCCCCAAATCAACGGGTGGGGTTGTGTGGGTGAATTATGGTGCCCTTCTCTTTGCAACTCTCTGCCCCATCTCACATGGCCCCCAAGTACCAAGACCCACGCCACCATCCAGCCAGGCAGGCAGGGGAGCCGGCAGGCCTGTGATTTATACATCTATTAATTACCTCCAGCATGGAAGAACTGCCTATAAATACAGTGGCACTTTAGATAAAACTTTCATGCAGCTATTTAGATCCTTTAAAATATAAATGATTTCCTCTAAATTTTTTATCATAAATCAGGGCATGGAGCTAGGCGACAAGATGCCGATTTCCCCCCTGATGGGAGCAAAACCTTCACTTGTTTTCTCTTTCTTTTTGTTTTCTACCTTTCTTTTTCTTCTTCTTTTATTTTTCATTTTTAGTTTTTGTTTTATTTTACTGGCTAAAGGCTCTGCTTCTCTTCGCTGGGTCCAGGGCTTAAGGGGGAAGTCAACAAGTGGCAAGAAGTTTTGCTTCTTTTTCCTGGAGACTGCATACTATGTGGCAAAAGCCTGTGGTCTCTGATCAGCAGACCTGAGTTCAAATCCTATCCCTATCACTTATTCAGTGTGATATCTTGGAGCTCACTTAACTTCTCTGAGTCTTAGTTCTTCCCTCTGTAAAAAAAGGGAATAACAGTACCTAACTTATAGGTAGGATTCTGTGAAAATTAACTGACAGAATGTACAGAACCAGCACCTGAATAAGAGCTCATGAAGCAATGAGGTGTGTACTGGTAGACAAGTTACTTCACCTCTCTGAGCTTCAGTTTCCTTACCTATAAAGAAAGGCTGAGGGGGTAATGTTCACTTCTGGGGAGTTACTGCGAGGGCTGAATAAGACAGCAGCAGACTCTGCACTTCTTGCAGCAAGAATCATGTGGAACCCATTCATCACTGTATGCCCAGACCTAGCACAAGCTGGAGACAGAGGAGGTCAGTGAGTATTTGATGAATACGTGAGGCAACAGAGCTCTACTTGTAGAGGACCTTACAGAACCATCAGAACTTGATTTCCATTTATGATGATGGGTTTGGCTTCCATCCTCTTTCCCAGATCCACACTTAGAATGTTGACTTATCTCCACCAGAGGGGACAATGGAGCCTGTCTCCCTAACCCTCTTGTAGTGATGAGGAAACTGAGGCTCAGATCCCATGAGGGCCAGGAAACTAGGGTCACCTGGCAGGTTAGCCATGTACCCATATTAGAATCCACACCTCCGGTGCTCTGTCCACCACCTCTTAACATTCAAGCTGGCTGGGTAAGAGAAATGACCTAATTCTTTGGCCATGGAAGAGATGAAAACCCATTAGGTCACATGGGGAATTAACCTCATGGCTTTGAACTTTAAGACGTCTATGAACTGCAGAAGAGGAGAGCAAAACCAGTCCTCATCTTCCAGGATGGACTCATTGAGTCCAGATAGCACAGAGCTAGCCATGCTGCTGATGACACAGATATTCTCAAGTCTGGAGCTCAAAGATGAACACACAGCAGGGCCTATGGGTGGAGAGGGCAGAATAAAACAGCCAAGCACTGAATGTAGGAAATGATTAGAAATAGCCTCCTCAGCAATGGCACCTCAGATCTTAATATTGATCTTGATTCTCCATGAAGCAGTAGAATAAATCCAGAAAAGCTGGGAACCTTTCTCTTCTATTCTGGACCTTAACAACCCAGTTCCTGCAGAGTCATCAGAAAGCTCCCAGTTCACCCAGTACACTCCAGCCATTTGAGCCTTCTTGCTCTTCCTTGAACTTCCTGAGCTGGCTCCCACCTCAGGGCTTTTGCATGTGCTGTTCCTTATGTCTTCCATTTTATCCTTCAGGCCTTGGCTCAAAGGTCACTCCTTCCTTTTCTACCCATACGCTCTCAATTCCAGTGCTCTGGTTTATCTTCTCTGTAGCAATTATCACTATCCAAGGCTATCTTCTTTTATTCCTTACCTTCTGCAGAAGCCTCAGCTCCATGGGCTGAGGTGAGTGGGAGGTGGGAGTGAAGTGAGTGGGAGTGAGGGGTTGTCTGTCTTGTTTAAAGCTAAATTTCTATCTCCTATAATGGTGGCTGCCTTATAGTTGCCCAATAAATATATGTTCAGTAAAAGAATGAAAGTAGGAAGGTGTATCAGAGATCCTTCAGCTGGGTCCACTCATTTTTTCAGATGGGGAAACTGAGGCGGCAAGAACCTGTTTGGAGTCCTACTGCCTGAGTCCCAGGGCTCTGTCCATGGCGGGGCATCTGCGGGGGAAGGGGAGGGCTCCAGGCACGTGCCGAGCCCTTATGGACGCTCGGCCTCTGGCCCCTGAATCCCTCTGGGCGTCTCGGATCCTCTGAGCCCCTTTGCAGACAATGCAAGGCAGCGGCAGACAGACGAGTCCGGCAGCAGCTGCGCAGGCGGCGAGTACATGTGAGAAGTTTGCGAAAGGAGACCAGAGAAAGGGAGAGGAAGGCAAGTCAGGCGGCTGTGAACACCTGGCCAGGCAGCCCCACCAGCTGCCTCGCCTCCCGATGGCATCTTGAGTTCGGCCCTCCTATCGGGGCCATCTCCCATTCCACCCTCCCTGCCCCTTTTCCAACTCTCCAATGTAGGGCTTGGGAATGAAGGTGGGTGAGGGTAGCTGCTGGCTTCTCCAAGTGCAACCTGTGCCCGGAAGCATGCCTGGAGCCTGGCCAGCCTCCGGAAGCAAGAAAAGAAGTAAAACCTGCTCACCCTACTCCCTCAGTCCCTGGGCTTGGGAGACGGGATAACTAGTGGCAGTCCAGGATGTCAGTTAGGACTAACTAACTAACAAACCTGAGCTCCAGAGTCGGATAAACCAAGGCTCCCATCCCCATGCAACTACTGCCTAATTGTGTAGCCTTGGTCAACTTACTCAGTCTTTCTATACCTCCTTTTTCTCATCTGTAAATTGGGGATAATGGTATCAACCTCACAGGCTTGATTTTGGAGACTCAGTGTACAACACTTCTAAAGCATCTAGCTCAGAGTTTTGTACATAGGAGCCACTCCATAAATGGCCCTTCTTGTCACCATCATCATCGGCACCCCCCTGGCCGGAGTTCATTAATTCAACATGAATTACATCAAGCTCTTAATGTTGCCTGGACTGTAGACATAGGCACTGGAAACACAGACAGTTCTTCAAGGAGCAGAGACCATAAAACATCACGTTCTTACTAAGAGATAATAAGGGAAGATGCAAAAGACATCGGAAGCTCAAAGAAAGAAAAGTCTCTTTGAGTCTTCATGAAACTTACATAATAAGGGCAGGATTTTAAAATAATAATAATAATAATAATAATGATGATGATGCAGGTGACGAGGGTCTAGACTAAGTTTTTCAAGTTGAGAGTCCCAAATCCTCTGCATCCAAAATCATGGATGTCTATTAACAAGCACGTTAGTTTTTGAGGTCAACATCTCTGGGTGTGGGCCTGTGGTGGTGTATTTTAAGAGGTTGCAGATGGTTCCTACTTATACTAAAATTGAGAACCACTGGCCCACAGGAAAATGCATCTGTCCCCAGGCCCCTACCTGCTTTGCATCTCTACAAGGCTAGTCCTTCTGGAGGATATAGTGCTTTGTGCCCTGACTTAGCCTTACATGTGGCAAATCTATGTCTCTACTAGACTCTGAGCTCCTGAAGCAGTGTCTTCTATATCTGCAAGGCCTTCCACAAGGCTCTGCTGTTAGTAGGTAGTCGGAAATGCTTATTGAATGGGGAAAATTCTCCCTTCGATGCTACTTGCATAAATGCCCACATAGTCCTTACATGGACCTTCACACACTTCGTTTGGTCCATAAATGATATGAGTGTGTGTGTGTGTGTGTGTGATTGTAATTTAATGCCATGGTGGTGGTAGGGGGTGGGTAAGTGCTCTCTAGTTTACCACAGTTTCAGTCTTTCCTTTTATCCACCCAGATAAAGTTACTCATTTATTTTACTAGTTTTGCACCTTATAGAATTTAAGTTTACAAATTCTGGAAAGTGTAGAGGCTGTTACGAATTATTGTCTAAGGCTGTCCTTCCAATTGCTTTCTCTATGGTCGTGTCCCTCTTTTCTTCTCCAGTCTCCAGTCTGTTATCTCCAAGGCCTTCTCAAAAAGAGTGGTCCTTAAGGATCAGTGTGGTCTCACCACTGGCTGCCTAGAACAGCCAGTAGACCTTCTTAGAGGGGAAGATGGGGAAAACCCTAAAACACACAGGACCCCACACAGGTGTGTTTCTAGATTTGTGATCCTAATGCCTGGGGATGCTGGACTAGGGGCTGGTAAGGTGAAGGTCAACTTTGGAGGCGTGCGAGGACCAGTTGGTTTTGCTCTGTTTCTGACTCATGCCTGACCTCTATGCTGGCCAGTATCTCCCAGACCCCTGAAAGGACAGAGCAGAGAAAGAGAATGGATATGAATCCTTTATCTCCCAGTTTCTAGGGGTTCAGCTTCACAGACAACTAGGGTATTATGGAGTGAGTATGGGTCTCAGGGTATCATGGTGCCAGGCAAGATACAGACCATGTATCTCTCTGTTTCATTCCCCCTTTCCCTTTGGGCTTCCAGCACTGGGAAGAAAACAAATACTGAGTGGTCTTAAATCCTAGTGAGTGATAAAATAATGCTGCATTCAGTGCTGGGGAGTTGAGTGTCCCTGGAGATTAAGTTCCTGACATGCTGAAAATATGTTTCATTCAAATTAACCAGAATAATAGTCTTTTGTTAAAGCTAGAAGTCTTTTTTTTTTTTTTTTTTTTTTTTTTGAGGCGGAGTCTCGCTCTGTGGCCCAGGCTGGAGTGCAGTGGCCGGATCTCAGCTCACTGCAAGCTCCGCCTCCCGGGTTCCCGCCATTCTCCTGCCTCAGCCTCCTGAGTAGCTGGGACTACAGTCGCCCGCCGCCTCACTTGGCTAGTTTTTTGTATTTTTTTTAGTAGAGACGGGGTTCACCGTGTTAGCCAGGATGGTCTTGATCTCCTGACCTCGTGATCCACCCGTCTCGGCCTCCCAAAGTGCTGGGATTACAGGCTTGAGCCACCGCGCCCGGCCAAAGCTAGAAGTCTTTGTTAAAGCTTAGCAATCATCTTATCCAGCCCACTCCTTGTAGGTAAACTGAGGTCCAGTCAGGGTCACCCATAATATGTCAGAATGCAGCCCCAAATCCAGCCCTCCTGCAGCCCATGGTTCTGATGTGTATTCTGCACTTCCAGAATCCCGCCACCCTTGTGCTCTGTGTCTTGTTCATGAATCTACTTCCCTTCTACTGCTTGGCAAATTTAGAGTTAACTTTCTGAAGTGAATATTAGACCGGTGACTCGTTGAGTGCCAGGATGGAATCTGATTCACATCTGTGTCCCAGCCTTTGGCATGGGGTCTGGCACAATGCAGGTGTTGGGTGAATGGAGAGTAAGGATCCACAGTATGCACCTGCAGACAAACCGGGCTCCAGGGGGATGACTCGGGCCACCCCCACTCTCACATGCTTTCTCTTTAAGTTGAGGAAGAAGAGAGGAACATGAATATTCATATGGAATATGAATATCATTCAATGATATCAATGTGCCAGGCACTGTGCCATGTGCTTATCCCAGTGCATTCCTCACAACAATCAATGGGAAAGAAATGATCATCCCCATTTTACAGATGGGGACACCGCACTACAGAGAAGTTGAGAATATGTCGTGGTCTCAGCCAGAAAGAGGCAGAGGCGCATTTTGAATCTGAG
Organism: Chlorocebus sabaeus; assembly: GCF_047675955.1. Lineage (NCBI taxonomy): Eukaryota > Metazoa > Chordata > Mammalia > Primates > Cercopithecidae > Chlorocebus > Chlorocebus sabaeus. The sequence goes on along the minus strand of NC_132926.1, from coordinate 35,829,037 downwards.
GTCAGGGCCTGAGCCCTATGGCACCAGGTTGTGAGGAAGTTGACTGAGCACCGATTTCGTGGCTCAATGCTTTTCTTTTTACCCTAACTCTGAACATTTTCACCAGAACCCAAGGAGGCGGACGATAGTGCAATTCCCATTTAAGAGTCGCCGAAACCGAGGCTCAGAGGGCTTTAGCGAAAGGGCTGCGCTTGGCTCTAGGCACCTGGGCTGAGTCTTTTTCCCACCATCGCAGGGCGGGAACCAGCGGAGGGGGCTGGCTCGTATGGGGAGAAAAGCGATTGGAGGGCGCCGAGGGGAAGAGGGAGCCCGGATCTGTCAGGGCCTCCTCTTGGGCTAAGGGATGGTCCCCGCCACCACCCCACCCCACCTCTTCAAGATTCTGGGAAAGCCGGCACGCACATACCCTGCATAATAGCAGGCACGGTGAGGTCTCTAAGCCCCGAAGATCACTCTCCCAGCCGACGCAGTGGCCTTGGCAAGGGGTTACAGCTGCACGCGGAGGGGTTCTCTCCGAACCGGAGTGCAGCGTAGCCAAGGTCCAGGATTCCCCATCCATTATTCACGATGTTTACTAGTGGGGGGGAAAGGAGAGGAAAGAAGAGGGAAGTAGAGAGAAAAAGAGGCTAGGGGAGGTGGAGGCGGGCAGTACTAACTTCGAGAGCCCTCAAGTTCCGAAACTTCGGGAAGGAAGATCGAGAGGCTAAGGCGCCTTGCACGCAGTAGGCCGTCAGTAAATATTTGTAAGATGGATGGATAACTGGGTGAGTGAGTGAATGGGCTAATCATTAACCCCTCTGACCCTTGATTTCCTCATCTGTAAAACGGGATAACATCACCTACTCCATACAGTGGGTATGAGAATCCCATGGGCAAACTCTAAATTGTCTAGCGCATGTTAGGAACTCTCAAACGGTAACTGTTGTCACGAGGAATGGGCTTGCAAGCTCTGGCTGCCCAGCAAAAGTGCACTGAAGGACTCCCAGGCCTGGAGGGCCATCCTAAACTGTCACTATTCAAAAAATACTCCATAAGGGCTGGAAAAAGAGAGAGTGGGCCAAGTTGCCTCCCTCAAATGAAAGCAAGAAAGGCGAGCGTGGGGAGGAAGCCACTCCTGGACAGAGAAAGCCCCTACCTTACTGCCCCTACCTCTACCTCGGTGCGCGGTTGGGGGAGTGGGGGCAGGGGTCACCTGGGGCTCTTTCTGGCAGCCCCTCACCCTCCCCCGGGCCCGTCTGGGCGCTTGGAGGCGCCTCCTCGCTGCGCCACGGGACCGGACTCTGGTGGACCGCTTGGGCGCGAGGCCAGGAGCGCCCTGGAAATGGGCAGTTTGGCGGCAGCCAGGCCGACGGAGTGTGTGTGTGTGTGTGTGTGTGTGTGTGTGTGTGTGTGTGTGGTGGGGAGGGGAAGTTGGAGTAGGGTCAACTTCCTGCCCCAGCTCAGCCCAGGGCTGTCCTTTTATCCTGGCAGTTCGAGCTGGGACAGGACCGAGAGGATTGAGACTTTTGGGGTGGCATGGGGGGAGGGAAGTCCACGAAGAAGAAAGAATCCGAAAGGTCGGGCGGGTTGGAGCCACGCGGGGCGGGGCGGACTGGGAGAGGCCAGGCCCGGCCCGGGTATAAAGGCTGTGGAGGGGGTGGCCGCCGCGGGCGTAGAAAGGCGCGCCGCTGGCTGCTGTCTCGCCTCACCTCCCGGGCCGCCCCTGCGAGTCCCGGGCGCGTGAGCACGCCTGCGCGCGCCCGGGCCCTTCCTGGCAGGCTGCTTGTAAGATGAGTGAAGAAGCAGGTGGGGGAGAGGGGAGGCAGCGAGCGAGAGGGCGAGGGGAGCGCGGGCGCTGAGCAGCGCTCACTTGGAGCGCGGCAAGCGAGCTAGACAAGCCTGATTCCATGTCCCCCGCTGCCACCCTGCCAGGAGCGCGAAGATGATGGCCATGAACTCCAAGCAGCCTTTCGGCATGCACCCGGTGCTGCAAGAACCCAAATTCTCCAGCCTGCACTCCGGCTCCGAGGCCATGCGCCGAGTCTGTCTCCCAGCCCCGCAGGTACGTAGTGGAGCATAATTACCGCTCTAAGGCACATTTTTTGACAGGCACTAGCTTCATGTTTTTTTCATGTCGCCCAGAACAATCGCCGCTGTCTGAACCCCTCTCCTTGTCTCCCCCGCTTTCTCTCCCGGCGCTCTCTCTCTCTCATTCATGTCTCTGATCCACACGTCTGTTCCAGCAGAGCTGCTGCCTCCGTATTAATTTTTATGACCTGGGCTTTGAGGAGAGGCATCTCGGTTGCTTGAAAATGTGTTTTAATCCTGTGTTGACAGTATTCCCTACTGACCGTGCTGTGCGCCTTCTCGCTTGCAGCTGCAGGGTAATATATTTGGAAGCTTTGATGAGAGCCTGCTGGCACGCGCCGAAGCTCTGGCGGCGGTGGATATCGTCTCCCACGGCAAGAACCATCCGTTCAAGCCCGACGCCACCTACCATACCATGAGCAGCGTGCCCTGCACGTCCACTTCGTCCACCGTGCCCATCTCCCACCCAGCCGCGCTCACCTCTCACCCGCACCACGCCGTGCACCAGGGCCTCGAAGGCGACCTGCTGGAGCACATCTCGCCCACGCTGAGTGTGAGCGGCCTGGGCGCTCCGGAACACTCGGTGATGCCCGCACAGATCCATCCACACCACCTGGGCGCCATGGGCCACCTGCACCAGGCCATGGGCATGAGTCACCCGCACACCGTGGCGCCTCACAGCGCCATGCCCGCATGCCTCAGTGACGTGGAGTCAGACCCGCGCGAGCTGGAAGCCTTCGCCGAGCGCTTCAAGCAGCGTCGTATCAAGCTGGGGGTGACCCAGGCGGACGTGGGCGCGGCTCTGGCTAATCTCAAGATCCCCGGCGTGGGCTCGCTGAGCCAAAGCACCATCTGCAGGTTCGAGTCTCTCACTCTCTCGCACAACAACATGATCGCGCTCAAGCCGGTGCTCCAGGCCTGGCTGGAGGAGGCCGAGGCCGCCTACCGAGAGAAGAACAGCAAGCCAGAGCTCTTCAACGGCAGCGAACGGAAGCGCAAACGCACGTCCATCGCGGCGCCAGAGAAGCGTTCACTCGAGGCCTATTTCGCTATCCAGCCACGTCCTTCATCTGAGAAGATTGCGGCCATCGCTGAGAAACTGGACCTTAAAAAGAACGTGGTGAGAGTCTGGTTCTGCAACCAGAGACAGAAACAGAAACGAATGAAGTATTCGGCTGTCCACTGACTGCGGCAGGGCGCAGCGTCGGGAGCTGGAAGAGCCTAGTGCTCATCCCTCCGGGGTTGGGGGGATGGTTATTGGGAACTCCAAGGCGTTTCCTAGGCAGGTTAGGTTCTCTCCTCCGAAGCCACAGACTTTCTCCCTTTGTCCCGCTTGGTTGCCTCCGGCCTTCTCTTTCTCTTTCCTTTCTATTCCCACCAAAAAAAGTTTTGGCGCTGGGAAAATATTCCAGAAGGGCGGGCCTGAGGGTACTTGTGCTGTCCGTGGTGCTGAAATTTGCCCTCGCGCACGGGGCGGCACGACCTCAGAGCAGGAGCACCAAAACAGAGGACAGTGAATTGACCCAACCGCCCGAAGCTAGGGTGAAAACGCCACTTTGCTAAGCGCGATTAGGCAAGGGGTGAAGGGATAAAAAGGAAGTGATCCATAATAACACAAAGTCTAGGATGTCTAAGAGGGGCACAAACATGCACTGGAGATTTATTAGAGTATATAAAGTACATGTATGTTTCCAAAGGATAGCCTTATACTCCCGTCCTTGCCTAAATTCTATTCATCTTATCCTTTGTTTTGCCGTAAATTCTCATAAGGTAGCATGAAGATTAGGTTCAGGGAAAGTATGCAGGGAGTTGCGGGCTCCAAGTTGCTATTTTTCGTGGTGAGTACGACTCCAAAAGAGGTGGGTCCAGTCTGGCGACTGAAAATTCTGGGATCGCTTGGCTGTTTGTAAGCAGCTGCCAGCTCCAGCTCCGACCATCTTTCACTACCTACTGGTGTTGAGGGGTAATTACTGCTTGCTGGATAGCGGGAGTTAGTAGTGTTCATGCCGGCTGAGGACTCTCTGACCCCAGCTAGCTGTTCTTGCCAGATTGCCAGCTGAGCGTGGAGTCAGCTGCTGGAAAGTGACTGTAACTTCTCTGCATTATATGCAAGTCCTTTCAACACATCTAACCTCGTTGTGCTTTTTTATTACTGTTGTTGTTAACATCGTTAATTCCTATTATTTATTTAACTATGCTTCTTTCCATTCCCTTTATGTGGGTACCTTTCGGTGGAAGTTCACTTATAGTTTTGTAAGGGAAGAGAAGTGGGACCAGCGGCCTGAACCCTTCTCACCCTAGCCCCTCTAGCCCCAAATTTTTTTTTTTTCGTTGCTTCATGTAGTTTGCGTGTTGCTGTGTGACCTTTGGTTTCTTTCTCTGAATAGACGCAAATAAAATATTAAGTTTTCTTCTCTCTTTACCCCTTGGATTAACTTCTAAAATAAATGCTTTATTTTTCAACCCGAATCAAAGTGGTTTTATTTTTTCTCAGAGGCTAAGGGGTACTAGCTTTGGAAAGGATGTAAAAGGGAGAACCCCAAAGGACCGGGCTGTCAGTTTCTGCTGACCAGCCCCCAGCCATCCCCTCTCCCCACTCCTCTTCCAGGGCAGACTCACTTGGATCTCCTCGTGGGAGACCCTGAGGCTTGTGTCTGAACTTGAGGTTTCAAGGTACTTCCTTCCATGCTTCCCTGCCTGCAAATCTATGAGACTCTGCTCAACTTGACTTAGCTAGTAAACTTTGAAGCCAGACTAATGGGGATTCGAGTTTCCAATGCCTCCACTCACTGGCAGAATCATCCTGAGGCTAATTTCTTAATTTCTCTAAACCTTCTCCAACAAGATTGCTTGTCTGCAGAATGAAGAGACCAATGCTTATTTCACAAGGTTATTGTCAAAACTAGGTAAGATTGTTCATTTAAGACTTCTACTAGTGCTTGGGCTTAGTAGGCAACAAATTATTTTAAAAGATTCAAAGGGCTTGAGAGGAGGTGAGATAATAGAGGCAAAGAGGGAGAAAAGTATTCGCTGTGACATTCTAGTGGGGCCCCCTCGGAATTTCAAATTCATCTGAAATTCTCATCCAGGTTGTTACTTACTCTGTGGTCCACCTCGGCTTCTTTGTGGGGATACTGCTATATCTGCTGCAAAGCGCCTAGCATAGTGCCCTGTACATAATAGGTGCTCCATAGATGCCAGCTCCCTGTTCTCTTTCCGCTCCCTCTTTTTATTTGCGAGTCGTAGAAACGCCTTCCTGATTTAAAATTTAAAGCTCCAAGTCCAGGAGTCATCTGCACATTTCCCTGCTTCGTCCTCAAAGAGTTCCGGGGCATCAAACCAAGGCCCGAAATTCGGAGCAGAGTGGGTTTGCCCTCCGCGCAGTGCGACACCCCCTACCACATAAGCAAACTTGCTGATCTCCCCCAGCTCCCTGGGCCTCAGCCCCTCACCCCCGCCTTGCACAACAGCCCCAGCGATTCCTCCACCTCCCTCTCCATCGGGTGTCCTTTAATAATAAATGCCCTTATGCCATTACATTATATTGTGGGTTTTGAAAATTTAAAATACGGCTGATGTAATATTAATTGCCTATAGTGGTATAAAACACAGGGCCGGAGCCCAGCCGGGCTGCAGAGGAGACGACCGTGAGCGTCCCGCACCGAAGCGAAGCGCTCCAGAAGGATGCGCTTTTGCGGGCTGCAAGGTTTCCTGCAGGTAAGAAGATCCTTCGCATTTTCGGGCTCGGGAGAGAAACGGAAATCTGCCTCCATTCTCTTTTTGAAAAGTTCTCTGCCGTTATTTAGTTTAGTTTTTTTTTTTTTTTAAATTGACAACAGCAAAAGTTTGGGAGACTTTTATGGCGGGGATAAGAGGAGCTATTTCCTGAGGGCAAGGTCTGCTCCAAGACCGTCCAGTCGCACTAGGTCCTGTCTCCGAGCAGTGCCTCTGCGCCTAGTCTTCTGCAGGCGCCGGAGACCCTGGCGCTTGGAGAATTTTGACCAGCTCTTACCTGCAGGCCAGAGCTGCAGCCAGGTCAGCGAAGTGCTACACCCTTTCCCTCCTCCTGAGTGCGCCGGAGTGGCGCCGTCGCCTCGCTCTTCGGCTTGCTCAGGAAGCAACCGGAGATGTGGTTTCCCCAGGATTGTGCAGTCGCCTCTGCCACTCGTCCGGCAGAGGCACAGACCTCTGGGGGGTGGGGAGGTGGTACTAGCAGGTTTGGGGTTTACACAAGCCTAATATGCGTCTGAACCGTGTGACCTTGGGCAAGTCATATCGCCTTCTCTAAGCCTCTGCTGCCAGCTGTAAAACTTCCCCAAATTTATTTTGAAGAGTAATTGAGGGTGTCTCCTAAGATCACCTGGAGCAGGTTTTCATTTTCCTAATTCTGTCATCTTGCAACACGCACGGTCCAAGACTTAGCTGAGTCTTTAACTTGTACCAAAAGAAAGTGAAGTCAGTATTGGGGGGTGTTTGCATGGAAACCTTCATCGGGCCTCCGGAGGGTGGGACTTTGAGAACTGTCTGGCTGGAACAGGGGCTTCATCTAGAATGAGCTAGGCATACACATTCCAGCGTGGCTAAAGCCCTGGCAGGCAGAACTTGGTGGCAGGAGTCCTGGGTTCCTAAACTGTGTTATCTCTGGCCAGCGACTTCCTCTCTATGTGCCTAAGTAGTCTCAGTTTTGTTCACTACTTCATGTCTAGCACTCTGCTCAAGGTCTGGCCTAGAGTGGCAGACACCAGATGTCTGTTGAATGAATGAATTAGGCTTTTGTTTTGTAAAATGAAAGCACCCCTTCCAGCCGAATCCTCTCTGGATTCAAGGGTTTGTAGGGAGGAACAGAGCCATCAGGGATAGGCAAGTCTTCCTGGGAATGGGGATCAGGAGCAAGGTGGTGGTCTGCATCACAGGCTTTTATTTAAAGGTAGCCGGTGTCCTTCTTGTTTAAATAGAAGAAACTGTGCTTCACCCTTTGGTGGTTATGGGTACACAGAGGTTGCTCTGTGACATGGCCCTTGGAACCTAGAGGAAGAGTCAGGGAGGGGGGACCAGGGAGTGACCTCTGCCTGGCCCAGTGTGCCTGACGTTTGAGTTCCAGTTCTTTTACTTTCTTCCTGAGATAGAAACGGCTCCGACTCTGGAGTGGACAGACCTGGGGTGGAATAACTGCTCCATCTCTTACTTGAGTAAGTGATCTTACTGCTCTGACCCTCGGTGTCCTCATCTGTAAAACTGGAAAAACTGGAAAAAAGACTCAGGATTGCTCTGATGATTAAATGAGATCATGTAAGGCCAGGCCTGACACGTATTTCGTCGCTTTAAAACATTTTTCACACTCAGAAAAGTGAAGGCAGCGCTGTGGGGCAAGTTCAGGGCTTGGAGTCAAGTGGAATCAACATTTTCCCTCTGTGAGCCACAGTCTGGTCAGGGTAGCAGTGCCTGTCAGCTCTCGGCATGGTTGTCAGGGGCAAGACAGAAGCTTAAAAGAAACCGCTTTGCACACTATGCGTCCCAGCTACGCAAGGGACGAAGTATTCACTCCCTAGGAGTGCCTGGTGTGAATACATAGCTCCCTGAGAAGCTTGGCCCCGGTCGGCGGCTCCTGGAGCCCGGAACCTCCTCCCTGGTGGAATCCCGGGCACCATCCAGCATCTCCAGACTTCGCGCGGCGCTTCCTCGCGAGGAGGGGCGGGGCGCCAGAGGGCGAAGGAGAAGCAGGGCTCTTGGACTCCTCCTCTTTCCCAGCGAACATCCCTTCCCCGCCCTGTTCCCACTTTTTGGCTCCGGCGCCAGAATGTTTGAGCCGGAGGGCAGAACGCCTAAGAGCCGTCTTTTTTTTTTTTTTTTTTTTTTTTTTTTTTAATCGAAGAAGGCAGTGAGGCCTAGAGAGCGGCACGGACTTAGCTGGCTCCTTTTACCTAAAACAGCTCTTCTCCAATCACCCTATCACACCACCCGTTTTATTTCTTTCCTAGACTTTAAGACTGCCTGATAGCACCTACCCAGTCCACCCCTGCCTCCCTGAACCCAACGCAGGGCCTCGCACAGAACGAGCGCTCCACAAATGTTTGCTGGATAAATGACTAGTAATGATACCCATAACGTATGGCGGGATTCCCCTATGCGAGGTACTGTTCCAAGCGCTTTAGCGCATTCGTTTGTTAGTTCCTAAACAACACCATATGAGTAGGTACAATTTTTAATCCCATTTTGCAGATGAGAACATAGAGGCACAGAGAGTTTATGTAACTTGGCCAAAACAAGTCGTGAACACAGCCATTTAGTGGCGACACCTGGCAAAAACCCGGTGTCTTTGCTTCTTCTGTTCTCAAGTGAGATCACCTCCGGCTGGGGTGAGGAAGCGGACCGCCTCTGGGTGAAGGAGGAGCAGGTGAGTCCGATTTGGCACCAGATTAGGCGGCGCGAGCAGAGGAGGTGGTAGGAGCCGAGAACGCCCGTTGTCCTCGCCGGGCTTCGGAGCCTCCACGCCTTTGTGTCCCGCGCGCCTCTCGCGTGTCCCGCCCTGTCCGCGTGCGTCTGTTCGCGTGTCTCTCACTCAGCCCCTCTTAGCTTCCCTCCAGCCTCGCAGGCGCGAAACTCTGACTCCCAGGTGCCGAGGGGGCCCGCGTCCCTGGGCGCGCGCAGAGTCGCCTTCTCCCCTTTCCTCTCTTCCGCTGAGCGTCGGGAGCCCCCGCGGTAACCCCGCCCCGGCGGACAGATGGAGCCAGCGAGGGCTCCGGAGGGCAAATTAGTCTCCCCTTCGATCGCTCTTTTCCGATCAAGTCAGGTTTCCCTTGGTCCCTGGACGGCGCTTCCGCACCAGCGCGACTCCCAGGGCTCCCCGGGCTGGGTCAGGGTTCTCCGGCGCCTCCGGATGGGGGCTTCCCCTCGGCGGCGTCCCGGCCTGAGGAGTCCCCTAGACCGCGGGAGGGGCGATTGCCGGGTCCGCGCGGCTCTGGATCCTCCCCACCCGTTGCTTATACTTTTCTCTATAAACCGTCAGATTTCTGCCCCCTCCCTCAGTTCAGCCCTGCGCAGCCTTGCCTGCCACTGGAGGCAAACTGGGACAGAAACTGCGCTCGCTCTCTTTTCATAGACTGTATATGTAATTTGATATTTAAAAGACTTTGATTTTTAGGATTACACACACACACAAATTCAAGTGTTCATCCTGGGAAAAGTCAGACTTTTGTTGGACTTCTTTATAGATATTTAGCATTTAATATTGTTTTTACTTTGAATTACATGGGTGGGAGGCACCACCATAATTTCGTTGAGGTCTCTGGCCGAATCCCATCTCTAATTTCACCATCTTTCTTTTCCCCACTTTCCTTCCCGCTCCCTCCCAAAACAGACATCAGCACCGCTCCAAATCCCAACATCCCTGCCTGTGACAGAGCCCCCCAACGCCTGAGGCTCTGCTGGGCTGCTCACCTCTTGGCAGATATAGTTAATGTCCAGCCCTCATAAATCAAGACCATAAAAAGCTTACTTTCTTATGCACTCAATTTCTACCAAACCTAAACTAATTGCATAAATTCCTTTAGGCCACTCAGGGCTGCTCTCTGGGTTGGGATCTGATCAATTAGTCATTAGGCACTCCATTAGCTGGGGTTTAAGCTGCCTCATATAAATGTCTCCTGTCAATTTGCTTGTAATTGAATAAATAAAAAAAAGGGTACAATTATTAGCACGGAGGATCAAAATAAGGAGAGGTCAATTTTATTCAAATATCCTTAACATGTCTTAATCTAATAATAATCATCTAATAATAATAATTAGAAGGCATTTACACACCAGCCACTCAAAAAGTCCCTGACCATGATAAGGAAAGCTCTGGGCTGAGGCATAACCAAGTGTGTGCATCTAAACTCTGCCACCTTGATAGTCTTTCCCCACCTTGGAGCCTCAGTTTCTTTCCCTGTAAAACCAGTTGGTTAGAGGTGATTTTCTTTTCTGTTTTTTATAAATGCATTTTATGTATGGTCAAATTAATTTATGCATGTCATTTAAAAATGGAATAATACAGGAGGGCAATTTGACCAACCCCCACCCTCAACCATTTTTAGTTGCTTCTTCTGGTAGTTAATTGCATGTCTAAATAATATATCTTTGGCACTATTTCTTTTCTCAAAATTCAAGGTTTGTTTGTTAATACTTTAATGAAATAACACATGATTCAAATTCAAAAGAACTAAAAGATTTGCCATGAAAAGTCTTTCTTCTTCCTTGACCCAAGTCACTCAGTTCTCTTTGTTGAAAGTGAACAACATTGTCAGTTTCTTATGCATACTCCAGAGATATTTTATTGACTGACATTTCTTGATTTGTCATTCTTAGTCATTGTGTTTTAACTTCTTGCTATGATATCAGAAAATTAGAGATACAATGATCTTGAATATTCTTTCCATACCAAGGATCATAGGAAGTTTTATATAAAATCAATAATTAAAATAATGAATTGAGTGGGCAATTCAAACTTCTGATTTTATTTTCTTTTTTTCTCTTTTTTGAGACAGCGCTTTGCTCTTGTTGCCCAGGCTAGAGTACAGTGGTGCGATCTTGACTCACTGCAACCTCCGCCTCCCAGGTTCAAGCGATTCTCCTGCCTCAGCCTCCTGAATAGCTGGGATTACACCACACCTGGCTAATTTTTTGTATTTTTAGTAAAAATGGGGTGTCATTATGTTGGCCAGGCTAGTCTCGAACTCCTGATCTCAGGTGATCCACCTGCCTCGGCCTCCCAAAGTGCAGGGAGCCACCATGCCTGGCCAAATTTTGATTTTTTTTTTAAAACCAACAATTAATTCGGAGGTACAGACATCATAATGTATAAACACTACCTACTCATAAAGCTAAAGAGGGTTTATATGTTGATTTGAGTTCTATCCCACCTCCTTCTGAATATAATTTAAAGCAGCCTATCTGTTATTGCTATGTAATTAGACACTATATCTATAATGGAGGTACCTTTATCTACTGGATGCTTCAGTGCATATGGTACTTAATTTTACTAAATTTCCTTAAAAATCTCTTTGCTCCTTCATCTCTTCCAAGTAAGGCCGCTTCTCTAGTAAGAGGAATTTTTCTTTGGTGTACACAGCTATGACAGAACTGGGGAAAACACTGATGACATCACTTAATAATTCACCTAGGTGGCTGGGCGCAGTGGCTTACGCCTCTAATCCCAGCACTTTGGGAGGCCGAGGCAGGTGGATCACGAGCTCAGGAGTTCGAGACCAGCCTGGCCAAGATGGTGAAACCCTGTCTCTACTAAAATTACAAAAAAACTTAGCCAGGTATGCTGGCAGGCACCTGTGATCCCAGCTACTCAGGAGGCTGAGGCAGGAGAATCGCTCGAACCTGGGAGGTGGAGGTTGCAGTGAGCCAAGAATGCGCCACTGCACTCCAGTCCAAGGTGACAGGGCAAGATTCCGTCTCAAAAAAATAATAATAATAATAATAAAAAAACAAATAATTCACCAAGGGTTGGGATTGAGCACCAGACTCCAGACTGCAGAAACTCCAGCTGCGCACCCACTTGGGAGGGAGCCGAGGGCCTTGGAATCTTTGACAGAACTCCAAGGTGGTGATCTTGATTTACCGTTGAGAGAGATACAGGGAGCTGCTGTTCCTGGCCTTGGGTTGATTTGTATTGAGCCCTACAGACCCCTTCAATGAATTCCTCTTGTAGCAGAAAACCTGGGTTGGAACAGAGTGAGCTCAGAGAAACAGAATCATCTCGGGTGAGAATACAAATACACAGGCCTGCTGGTGTAGCGAGAAAGAATATAAAATATACACGAAGAGATCCGAGTTCTAGGCTTTATTCTGTTCTGTTTGACCTTGGAAAGTCTATTCACTTCTCAGTGCCTCAGTTTCCCCAACTCTAACTTGAAGAAATTGAACCAGATTGTTCAGTAGTTCAATGTTGGTGAGGGTTCATGGAATCCCTTGAGAATCTGAAGAAAACTGTGTTCCTAACCCAGAAATAAATGCACATTTGTACACTCAAAATTTTTGCTAACTTCTAGAAGTCATGGATCCCCTGATTCAATCCATAAATTCCTGGGTCCCAGGTTAAGACCCCCCCAAACTAGGCAAACTAAAGGGCTTTCTTTATTTGATCATCCAAATTTAGGGTCAAATACTCATAAGTACTGAACCCAGTTTACCAAACTGGGAAGAATTTTACTGAAGGCAAAAATAAAGTGCCAATTAGATGACGAGTCAATTGCCAATAAAGACTCCAGATGGCTTTGACAAAATTATTTTTCAGATCAATAGTCTCCCAAGAGACAGCATGGTGGAGTGAAAAAAGCACCACATTAGGGGTCATAAGCTAGGTTAAAAATTTTTTTAAACCGGTTCTGCCAACAGGCAGAATTGAGATTTTGAGTTGGGACTTCCCTGCCCTAGCCCTTCTTTCCCTGTCGGAAAAATGAGAGGGTTGAACCAGACAATCTCTGAGGCTGCCAGCTGTAGCATTATGTGAGCTAATCAGAATAGACACTGGCATGTCTTATGTTTATATTTATTTTGGCTTATTTTATTCTTCTATTTTGTTTGTAAAAAGATAGTTGTACAATCAAAGTAGAGCTGGGAGAAGGGCTATCAAGTATGCTATCTCCTGGGTTCCCAGAATTCAGGCTTCTAAGATCATTGGTAGAAATGAGATCCCCCAAATCCTTACCCCCCATTGAAAAAATAAAAATACTAACAGTTTGTAAGTTTAAAAATAAGTGGCAGCGTGGGTAAGTGAGGTGGGGTAAAATTAAAACATTTTGTTAGACTAAATAGTCCTGGCTTAGCCAAGCCAGTTTATCAGTAGGTCTAGGGAGACCCAGTCCCATCCATAGGTCTAGGGGCAGAGGGACTGTGGTTTGTTGTGGACTGGGCAAGGTAGTACCCAAACCTGCCCCAGCTCTGGCTGGAGTCCACAGATAAGAAAATGCTGGCTGGGCACGGTGGCTCATGCCTGTAATCCTAGCAATCTGGGAGGCCGAGGCAGGCAGATTTCTTCAGGCCAAGAGTTTGAGACCAGACTGACCAACATGGTGAAACCCTGTCTCTACTAAAAATACAAAAATTAGCTGGGCATGGTGGCATTTGCCTGTAGTCATGGCTACTCAGAAGGCTGAGGAAGGAGAATCGCTTGAGCCCGGGAGGCAAAGGTTGCCGTGAGCCAAGATCCTGCCACTGCACTTCAGCATAGGTGACAGAATGAGACTCCATCTAAAAAAACAAAAACAAAAACAAAAAAACCCCAGCTAACCAGACCACCTGTTCTCTGTTCTCAGACCTTCATTTTCTATCCTTCTGACTTGTGTTAATATTTGCAGTTGTGAGTTTATTCAGCCTTTGGGATCTGAGTTACTGGTCAGATTGCCCAGGTAAAATGATTAAAACTTGGATTACCTTCAATTCTTCCATCCCTAACTCTCCGGAACTTCTATCTGTTCTATGCTTTTTACTTCTTAGTTGTTTTTGCCTTTAGCATTTTACTACTGCTTATGGCTTTGTGTAGGATGGCCCGATCTCTTCTATTAATTGTGTTAGGTTAATGAGGGAAGACCTGTATTTCTTGGACTGTAACAGTAGGGTTTTTCCATCGCAAGAGGGGCTTTAATAATATTGACTCAAATATTTTATGCTTTCACTGTTAGACATATGAAATCCTAGCATGTGAGCTGGGAAGAGTTCTTAGAGATCCTCTTGCTAGAAAATATGACACTGTAGTTCTAGGGACCCAGGAATCTATATTTTTCACAATCTTCCTGCAAAAAAAAAATATGATTTCTTGCCCAGAGTGAGGAAAAGTTTTCTTATACATATTGTTTTTTCAACCGAAGTGCCTCGCACTGGAGTCTGGGTATATATTCTGTAACACAAATTTTATGTCAATTTTTACTTCATTAAAGGTGGTATATATTTTGCATTCCATGTCAACAACACATCTCTGACTGTTTTGCCAAATGTGCACGTGAACTTGACAGCTTGGACTGCTGTTACAAATAGCACAGGCAAGGTGGCTTAAACAACAGTTTATTTCTCAGTTCTGGAGGCTGGTAGGTTAAAGATTAAGGTGGCCACGTATTTGATGTCTGGCGAGGGCCATTTTCTTGGTTTACAGATGACCGCCTTCTCACTGTGTCCTCAGATGGCCAAGAGAAAGAGAGACCATTTCTTTCATGTCTCTTCTTCAAAGGGCACTAACACAATTCATGAGAGTCCATCCTTATAACCTAATTACCTCCCACAGGCCCCAGCTCCAAATACCATCACATTGGGGATTAGAGCTTAAACATATTAATTTTGGGGGTACACAAACATTCAGTCTACGAGCTCGTGTGTGTGCACATACACACACTACTGCGTGTCATGGAGTAGATTGATGCAGCATTCAGAACCTTTGGTTACAACCGCAATTCTGCACACTGACATGTGGCTCATAAGAACAAGTAGCCCAGTTTGGAAATACATTCTAATGCAACTGTTTTGTTGTAGGGCAAAGATGATCTTTAAAAGCAATTGAGTCAATATATGGTAAATAACAATAAACAACTTTTCTGCCAATCACTTTAGAAGAATAGCTATTTAACAAATATTTGAACTTGAGTCAGTGAATGAGTTGTTCTTGCTTACTCTCCTTCTCATGACACCCTGTCCCTCAAAAGGTGAAGGAAAGAAAGGAATTTTATTTCATTTTTCTTTTGGAGACAGGATCTTACTCTGTCTCCCAGGCTGGGGTGTTGTGGCATCGTCGTAGCTCACTGCAGCCGCAAGCTCCTGGCCTCAAATGATCCTCCCACCTTGCCCTCCCTAAGTGTTGAGATTACAGGTGAGCCACTGCAACTTGCCAAGAAAGGAGTTTTAAAAGGTATGCAGTGTTCATATACTCAAAATACTTCCCTTTCTAAAATGTTTCATATACCTATGTAAAGTATATGTATTACATTACACATTTTATAAATTAGGCACCAGCAAAGTCAAACAACTTGTCCAAAGTCAAACAACTATAAATGCTACAACCCAGATGTTAAAGCGGGATGGTCTGCCTTGAGAGTGGTGTCAAGCTTACTCCTGTAGAAGAAAATGGACTTGTGTTTTTAAGGCTGAAATCCGAAGGGCTTTTATGTGAAAGAAGGCTTACTTTTGTTTTATGGGGCCCCAGGGGTGTAGCTAGATAGGAAATAAGTCACACAGAGAAGAAGATTTCAGCTCCTTTCAAGGAAGAAGGCTCTGGCAGTCAACACAGTTGAAGGCGAGGGCCGTTCCGTGAGCCCCTGTCTGAGGATTCGAGCAGAGATTCCAGTGAGTTATACTGTCAGGGAGAGTGGGGGTAGTGAGATGACATCTCTTTCCATCCTGAGAGCTGATGCTGCTATAAATGATTGTTCATTCCTAGAGCCCACCGGTGTACAATATAAAAGTACTAGCTCATCAAAAAAGCTTACAACTTCCTTAGAGTAGCCTGGAATAGAAATATTATTTTAATAGTTTTACTTTTTCCATTTGTCTTTGGAATACAAAGATAGATTTAAAGTTGATAGTGATAAAAATATTAGGCTCTATTCCTTTATCAGCTTACTATATTAGAAAAACTCAGGCCAGGTGCAATCGTTTACACCTCCTTTGGGAGGCCAAGGCAGGCAGATCACTTGAGCTCAGTTCAAGGCTAGCCTGGGCAACATGGGGAAACCCCATCCCTACAAAAAATGCAAACATTGTCTGGGCATGTAGCGCATGCCTGTGGCCCCAGTTACTCAGGAGGCTGAGGCAGAAGGATTGCTTAAGCCTGGCAGATTGAAGATGCAGTGAGCTGCGATTGTGCCACTGCACTCCAACCTGGGTGACAGAGCAAGACCCTGTCCCAAAGAAAAAAAAAAAGCAAAGCAAAACAAAAAAATTCAAATACTTTTCAGTCTATAGTGTTAGCATAGGGAGAAGTAAAGACTTCCGAGGAAATGTCGCTGTCATTTAAAAATGGTTTTGTGGAGTAGGAACTAGACCGAGGGCCTTCACTGCCTTTTGTCTGCTGGCCTGGCTTTATCTTCTCTCCCATTTTTAGCTGAGGCGGGCAAATCGCTTGAGCACAGGAGTTCAAGGCAAGCCTGGGCAACATGGTGAGACCCTATCTCTACAAAAAATTTAAAAAAGAAGCCGGGCCTGGTGGTGTGCACCTGTCGTCCCAGCTACTTGGGAGGCTAAGGTGGGAGAATTGTTTGGGCCCAGGAGGTTGAAGCTGCATGCAGTCAGCATGTTTATGCCACTGCACTCCAGCCTGGATGACAAAAAAGCGAGACCTTCTGTCTCCTCAGTTTTTCCCCCTTGTCTCCTTTTTCCTGATCATGCAGTGTCAAAGTGCTTGGGAAGATTAATGGCTATTTTTAGGTTTTCATTTGAGCCTTTGTGTATCCAGAAGCAATAGGCTATATAGAAAGCGCTAAGGCCAGTGGCAGTGGTTCAGACCTGTAATCCCAGCAATTTGGGAGGCCGAAGCAGGCAGATCACTTGAGGCCAGGAGTTCGAGGCCAGCCTGGTCAATATGGTGAAACCCCTTCTCTACTAAAAATACAAAATTTAGCCGGGCGTGGTGGTGCACACTTGTAGTCCCAGCGACTCAGGAGGCTGAGGCATGAGAATTGCTTGAACCGGGAGGCAGAGGTTGCAGTGAGCTGAGATTGTATCACTGCACTCCAGCCTGGGCAACAGAGTGAGGCTCCATCTCAAAAAAAAAGAAAAGAAAAGAAAAGAAAGAAAGAAAGCTCCAAGACAGGGCTTAATCACATAAACGCAGCCTAAACATATACTTAGGGTATTTGCAAGGGGAAAATATCCAAAATAAGAAAAGGTGCGTTGGAAGACTTCACTAGTTGGTGTTAAGAAAAAAAGCATCCTAGTAGTCAAATTCAGAATTGTGCCGGGCCTCCTCTCCTGTATTTTATGTTGTAGTATTTTTGTTTTTAATTACATACAGGGGAAAGGATAGCAAAGTATTCAATGCTGAGCACTTCTAAAGATCTTCATTTGACCCAACATAAAATAAATAGAATGATTAAAATGATTATGAGGCCGATCATGTTTGTAATCCCAGCACTTTGGGAGGCTGAAGCGGGTGAATCACCTGAGGTCAGGAGTTCAGACCAGCCTGGCCAACAGGGTGAAACCAAGTCTCTACCCAAAATACAAAAATTAGCCAGGCATGGTGGCGGGCACTTGTAATCCCAGCTACTCAGGAGGCTGAGGCAGGAGAATCATTTGAACCCAGAAGGCAGAGGTTGCAGTCAGCTGAGATTGTGCCACTGTACTCCCGCCTGGGTGACAGAGTGAGAGTCTGTTTCAAAATAAATAAATAAATAAAATGATTATGAATACCCTGAAGTGTACATTTATATATTTGTTTTAATTGACCCCCAGATTATAGATATGTATGATGTATGACATGATATTTTGAAATATGTATACATTGTGGAATGGCCAAATAGAACTAAACAATGTCTGTGTGACCTCATATACTTACCATTTTCTGTAGTGAGAACACTTTAAAATTCACTCTCTTAAAGAGATTTTCAAGAATAAAATACATTGTTATGCGCTCTAGTCACCATGTTGTACAACAGATCTCTTGAACTTATTTCTCCTAACTGGAATTTTGTATCTTTTGACCAACATCCCCGGCCAACCGCTCCTCCCCAGTAACCACCCTAGCCCCTGGTAACCACCATTCTACTCACTGCTTCTGTGAGTTCAACTTTTTGAGATTCCATACGTAGGTGAGATCATGTGGTATTTGTCTTATTTCATTAACATAATGTCTTCTATGTTCATTCACGTTGTTGCAAATGACAGAATTTCCTTCTTTTAAAGGTTGAACAGTATTCCATTGTGTAGGTATGCCACAGTTTCTTTATCCACTTACCCAGTGATGGACACTTAACACTTAGGTTGATTCCTTATATATTTTGATACTGGGTCTCATTCTGTCACCTGAGCTGTTGTGCAGTGGTGCTATCTTGGCTTACTGCAACCTCTGCCTCCTGGACTCAAGTGATCCTCCTGCCTTAGTCTCCCAAGTAGCTGGGACTTCAGGTGTGCACCACCACACCCACTAAGACTGATTTTTTTGTTTTTTGTAGAGGCAGGGTTTGCCATGTTACCCAGGCTGGTTGGGAACTCCCAGGCTCAAGTGATCCCCCTTGGCCTCTCAAAGTACTGGGATTACAGGTGTGAGCCACCACGCCCGGCCGATTCCATATTTTGGTTATTGTGAATAATGCTGCAATGATCATGGAAGTACAAATAGCTCTTCGACAAAATGATTTCATTTTCTTTGGCTATATACCCAGTAGTGGGATTACTGGATCATATGGTATTTCAGTTTTTAACTTTTAATTTTTTGAGGAACTTGTGTTGTTAAAATTTTTTTTTTTTTCTAGCACAAGTTGACTGAAGAACTGAAGAAAAATGGGTTCTCTTCTGATTTTTGTATAGATAGTTGTCTTCCTCAGAAACAGCCGTGGTCTGGAAATATAATGAATCAATTCAATAAAGGTTACATTACTCTGCTCTGTGATAGGCCCTGCTTAAGGTGCTGGAAACTCAGAGGAGAATTTGATATTCGGCCTCTGCCTGCATGAAGCTTACACTCAAATTGGACACTAGTGGCACCTCATTTCCTAGGATTCAGCACCAATTTATGTGCTGACCAGTTAACCTTATCTTGACTTCTCTATAATGTTTGGGAACCAGTCCCAACCTTTCTAAATATCCCTGTTAGCCTACTATGTAACCTATAAGTGATATCCTCCTTTCCTCCCCATTTCCTCTTCAGAGAGAAAAGTCATGGAGCTAAAGAGACAGAAAATAGCCTCCAAAGCCCTGTGATTTAGCTTAACATCAGGTGGCACCAAGTTATGGAACTTGACTATATATATATATTTTTTTTATGGCAGGAGGAAGTTAACAACTGGAGAGGAAGGTGTGTGTTCCTAGCAACCAAATTAGACCACTTCACTGATGGAGCCAGTCCCTCTCTCTCCCTGTTGGCTACCAACTGCATGGATGAAACTTTCCCGTGGCCTTCCTCTTTGTACACAGAGTGTTAAGACAGAGGCACATCTTCTCCAGAACAAACCAACTGCTGACCTGTATGTTGACCTCTTCAGAGTTGAAACCCAGTCCTGTATGGTTTCAAAAGGTGGGAGGGGTATAAGAAGAGCTGCCTCTTTTCTGAAGGATGAGAGATTTGATGCCAACAAAGGAGTGGTCACAGGCTGTGTTCTCTGACCAAGAAGGCTATACAGTTAGAAACTAGGCAATGCTTATGTTATGCCCAAGAGTCAGAGCAGGACTCCTGTATTTTTAATTTGTTTTGAAAATCAATGTTATATGTGTACAGAGTTTAAAGATTCGAATAGTTTAACAAGGCTTGGTATAAAAAATAACTATCCTTCAGCCTTCCTCCTCTCATCCCTGGATTCTTCAAGGCAATCACATTTGACGCTTTTAGCTGGTTATTTTGATATTTATCTTACTACCTCTAAATGTCATGTTTATGTCATTACTTCTTGATCATTCAGTTTTAGGCATTTTATTCACTTTCCTGTAATAAAGATGAGGAGAGTGCTCTCTTTCATTCCCTACCCTGATTCCCATCTCCTCATCATTCCAATACATCAAATCTTAGTTCTGGTTATATTAATATTCAGTGTTCATGTTTTGTGTGCAAGCAACATTTACGGCTGAGCCATGTAAAATACTATAGTTGCTTTTCATTTGCTGCATGGTATTTAATTTTTCTGGGAATTAATAATTAGGGCTTTTAACATTTGTTTTGTTTTTTTGGCATGCTTATTATTAACCCTAAACACTCACCATTTATGTAAATCTCCTCCAAGACTTTTTTTTTTTTTTTTGAGACGGAGTCTCACTCTGTTGCCCAGGCTGGAGTGCAGTGGCATGATCTCAGCTCACTGCAACCTCTGCCTCCCGGGTTCAAGCAATTCAAGCTGGAATTACAGGTGTCCACCACCATGCCTAGCTAATAGAAGAGACGGGATTTCACCATCTTGACCAGGCTGGTCTTGAACTTCTGACCTCATGATCCACCCACCTCGGCCTCCCAAAGTGCTGGGATTGCAGGCGTGAGCCACCGCGCCTGGCCAAGACTTTCAAACACACGAAGGGGTCTATCAGTTTAATCTTGAAGAAGCCTCCATTGGAACCTTCTGGCCTGCTTCGGGCTAAACTAGTTGCATTCTGGGCCTGCTCACAGTCATTCTCATTCTTGATTTTTGCAGGGAAAAAAAAAAAACTTTCTGGAAGCTTATAGGGTATATTCTTTTTGTTTATTCTGCTGAGCAATTTTTTAATATTGAAACTCAGAACTTTCACTCTGAGAAATTTTCTTGCATTATTTCCTTGAAGTTTTCTGTTCTTAGTTCCATATTTTTATATTTCTGGAATGTCTATTATTGCGATTTAGACCAACTGGGTTAGTTCTCTGAGTTGCTTGTATTTCTGTACTATTTTTCTCTTTTTGCCTTCTTGTTGCTTTGTGTTTTCTTCTGTCTTAGTCCATTTAGTGTTGCTATAAAGGAAGACCTGAGGCTGGGCGGTTTATAAAGAAAAAGTTTATTTGGCTCCTGATTGTGATGTCTGGAAAAGTTCAAGACTGGGCATCTGCATCTGTTGAGGGCCACAGACTGCTTCCACCCAAGGCAGAAGGTGAAGGGAGTCAGAGTATGCAGCTCACAGAGGAGAGGGGAAGCAAGAGAGAGAAGGGGAGTGCCAGAATCTCTTTTTTTTTTTTTTTGTACTTTAAGTTCTAGGGTACGTGTGCACAACGTGTAGGTTTGTTACACATGTATACATGTGCCATGTTGGTGTGCTGCACCCATTAACTCATCATTTACATTAGGTATATCTCCTAATGCTATCCCTCCCCACTACCCCAACAATAGGACCCAGTGTGTGATGTTCCCCTTCCTGTGTCCAAATGATCTCATTGTTCATTTCCCACCTATGAGTGAGAACATGCAGTATTTGGTTTTCTGTTCTTGCAATAGTTTGCTGAGAATGATGGTTTCCAGCTGCATCCATGTCCCTACAAAGGACATGAACTCATCCTTTTTTATGGCTGCATAGTATTCCATGGTGTATATGTGCCACATTTTCTTAATCCAGTCTGTCACCGGTGGACATTGGGGTTGATTCCAAGTCTTTGCTATTGTGAATAGTGCCGCAATAAAAATACGTGTGCATGTGTCTTTATAGCAGCATGACTTATAATCCTTTGGGTATATACCCAGTAATGGGATGGCTGGGTCAAACGGTATTTCTAGTTCTAGATCCTTGAGGAATCGCCACACTGTTTTCCACAATGGATGAACTAGTTTACAGTCCCACCAACAGTGTAAAAGTGTCCCTATTTCTCCACATCCTCTCCAGCACCTGTTGTTTCCTGATTTTTTAATGATCGCCATTCTAACTAGTGTGAGATGGTATCTCATTGTGGTTTTGATTTGCATTTCTCTGATGGCGAGTGATGATGAGCATTTTTTCATGTGTCTATTGGCCGTACGAATGTCTTCTTTTGAGAAGCGTCTGTTCATATCTTTCACCCACTTTTTGATGGAGTTGTTTGTTTTTTTCTTATAAATTTGATTGAGTTCTTTATAGGTTCTGGATATTAGCCCTTTGTCAGATGAGTAGATTGCAAAAAATTTTCTCCCATTCTGTAGGTTGCCTGTTCACTCTGATGGTAGTTTTTTTGCTGTGCAGAAGCTCTTTAGTTTAATTAGATCCCATTTGTCAATTTTGGCTTTTGTTGCTATTGCTTTTGGTGTTTTAGACATGAAGTCCTTGCCTATGCCTATGTCCTGAATGGTATTACCTAGGTTTTCTTCTAGGGTTTTTATGGTTTTAGGTCTAACATTTAAGTCTCTGATCCATCTTGAATTAATTTTTGTATAATGAGTAAGGAAAGGATCCAGTTTCAGCTTTCTACTTATGGCTAGCCAATTTTCCCAGCACCATTTATTAAATAGGGAATCCTTTCCCCATTTCTTGTTTTTGTCAGGTTTGTCAAAGATCACATGGCTGTAGATGTGTGGTATTATTTCTGAGGGCTCTGTTCTGTTCCATTGGTCTGTATCTCTGTTTTGGTACCAGTACCATGCTGTTTTGGTTACTGTAGACTTGTAGTATAGTTTGAAGTCAAGTAGCATGATGCCTCCAGCTTAAGCTACCAATGACTTTCTTCACAGAATTGGAAAAAACTGCTTTAAAGTTCATATGGAACCAAAAAAGACCCCGATTGCCAAGACAATCCTAAGCCAGAATCTTTTAAATAATCAGCTCTTGCAGGAGCTAATGGAGTGACAAATTACTCATCACCTCACAGATGGCACAAGGGATCTGCCCTCATGACCCAAACACCTTTCATTAGCCCCCCTCCAACACTGGGGATCAAATCTCAACATAAGATTCGGAGGGAGTCAAATAAAGCAAACTATATCATCCTCAATTTTATCTTCCAAACTTTCTATTGGGTTTTTCATTTCTCTTGTCATTTAAAAAGGTTCTAGCAGATCTTTTTGCACATTAAATTTAAGAAAAAAAATTTAATTCTTTTTCTTTTTCTTGTGTTTTTATTTTTTATTTTATTGTATTTTAGACAGGGCCTTGCTCTTTTAGGCTGGAGTGCATTGCAGAAGTGTGAACACAGCTCACTGCAGCCTCGACCTCCTGGGTTCAAGTCATCTTCCCACCTCAGCCTCCCAAGTAGCTGGGACTACAAGTGTACACCACCACACTCACCTAATTTTTAAGTTTTTTTGTAGAGATGGGTCTTGCTATGTTGCCTGGGCTGGTCTCAAACTTCTGGGCTCAAGCAGTTGTCCTGTGTTGGTCTCCCAAAGTGCTGAGATTAGAGGCATGAGTGAGTCACCTCACCGGGCCCAGAAAAAAATATTTTTGTTTCATGAATGCCATATCTTCAGTAATACCTCTGAGAGTGTCACTAGTAGTTTCTTTTCAATTTCTCCTTCCATCAGTCTGCTTTCTCCAAGATGCTTTTCAATATTTTCAGCATATCTATTTTGGTTCCTTGTATTAGATACTGTTTAGTTAATTGGGTAAAAAAGTTTACTGAAGGCTGTGTGCACCCGTGTTAGGTTTGTTTATTTTGGTTTTCTTTTGTTTTTTTGAGACAGAGCCTTGTTCTGCAGCCCGGGCTGGAGTACAGTGGCATGATCGTGGCTCGCTGCAACCTCTGCCCCCTGGGCTCAAGCAATTCTTGTGCCTCAGCCTCCCGAGTAGCTGGGATTACAGGCATGCACCATCACCCAGCTAATTTTTTGCATTTTTAGTAGAGACAGAGTTTTGCTACATTGGCCAGGCTGGTCTCGAACTCCCGGCCTCAACTGATCTGCCTGTCTCTACCTCCCAAAGTGCTGGGATTACAAGCATGAGCCACCACATGCAGCCAACTTTGGCGTGCTATTTAGGGTGAACCAGCCGGGCTCTTTCCTTGGGGGTTCCCTAATGGTAGTGTTTTTTTTGTTTTTTTGTTTTTTTTTTTTCTTTTTTGGACTGGCTAGATTCTCAGAGAAGACTCTTTCAATTTCCTGCTTGGAGTATGTTTGTCTGGCTGCTCATGTTCAAGATGCTGAGTGGAGGAAGAGGAATGGGGTTTTCAACATTTAGAATGTATAATTTTAGTAATCCTTCTGTTTTCAGTATGATTTCCCACCCTTAACTATGGTTGGTGTCCCAAATACAGTGACTTAAAAAAAAAAGTTTCCAATGAATAAATTGCCAGTATTCTGCCAAGTTTCAGGAAAGGCAGTTGCCCGCTGTGCCAAATAGGGGAGGTAAACTGGGATCTAACTGCTTCTTAAACAGACTCTCAACTAATCTGCCCACTTGCGGCCTTATCTTCACTCCCGCTTCCAGAGATAGTGGTACTGTCACTTCACAAGTCTTGTAGACAGTCTGCTGTGCATTTCACATTGCTTCTCAGCTTTTCCCACTGTGGACTTAGGATTCCGCTTTCTTGAGTCTTTTATACCAATGACCTCGAGTCTGTTATACCAATGACCTCTTATCTATTTACTTTCCAGTGTCCAGCTTTTTTTTTTTTTTTTTGGCAGTTGTTTTCTTTCTCATTGTCTTTGTCCCTGTAGGCTTATGCTTTAAATATTCTTTGATTATTATTGTAAGATTAAGTTTTGGGAGAGAATGGAGCTGATATAAACAACCTACTTTAAGGGGAAGTCTCCAGGGCAGGGATTCTGAATGAAGGTCTGAGGAGTCCTCGGAGAGCCAGGGATGTGCTGGGGGCGAGGGGGTGTCTTTGTACCCCCTGAAACTGTATGCAAATGTTTGTGTCTTTATGTGTCCATTACCACCCTTACTAAGTCTACAGCTTTTATCACATTCCCTAAGGCTTCTGTTACCTCTTCTTCTTCCTTTTTTTTTTTTTTTTTTGAGATGGAGTCTCGCTCTGTTGCCCAGCCGGGAGTGCAGTGGCGCTATCTCAGCTCACTGCAAGCTCCGCCTTCTAGGTTCACGCCATTCTCCTGCCTCAGCCTCCCTAGCAGCTGGACTACAGGCGCCCGCCACCATGCCCGGCTAATTTTTTGTATTTTTAGTAGAGACGGGGTTTCACCGTGTTAGCCAGGATGGTCTCAATCTTCTGACTTCATGATCCACCCATCTTGGCCTCCCAAAGTGCTGGGATTACAGGTGTGAGCCACCACGCCCGGCTTTCTGTGACCTCTTCTAAAATTAAGTACCATTTCTCTAGAGGCCAAGTAATATGTTACATGAGAAGAAGATATCATAGGCTTGAAGATATTCAAATTTAGGAAAACAGCAGACCAAACCCATACTCATCAAGCCTGCTAATAAATGCAGGTTCCAATCACAGGGCTCAAACAGCCCCTGAAAACCAGTGTATTCCCATTTATTATGCCACATATTACATAATTCTCACATAGGTAAAAAGAAACACTGTAATATCCTTGAATAGCCACACACTGGGCACTGGGCAGCAGAGTGGGGCCGATTGAGGTTAACCAGTTAGCATGTGCCTGGCTTTAAGGGGGCAGAAGTTACTTAGCATCAGCTGGTAATTGCTGTGTGGAGACATTAGAAGAATGTGAGCAAATCTGATTTTTCCTGAGAAGCTGGCAATGTAGATTTCTAAAATGGGATATCACTTCATCTCTCTTACCATAAAATAAAAATTTAAAAATCACGTGGCCCAAACTAAACACATATGTAAGCCAGATGTAGCTCACAGATCACAAACACGTGGTATTTGATCAAATCCAATCTTTTTTTCTTTTGCATGTTGAGAGCCTGCAGCCCAGAATGAGGAAGCTCCCATGTTCAGTCTTTGCCATTCTAGTAGGTTCTAGGCTGGCTCTTGGGTCCCTGAAGGCAGCTCTGGATCTTTCTTGTATAGACCAAAGGGTAGAAATAGGTGGCATTGGAGTATAGGGTGTGTGTGTGTGTGTGTGTGTGTGTGTGTGTGTGTGTGTGTGTGAAAGAAAGAGAGAGAGAAGTAGAGTATTTGGGGGAGGGTGGTTGTCTCTGGTGAGGAGATAAGATGAAGAAAGAGCATTGGCTTTGATCCTGATAGCTATCCTCCTCAGGGTTTGCTGGAAGAGTTATAAACAATTCAGTAGGCGGTGGAGACAGTGAGGGAAGCAACAGTACTGAGTAGTTTTAAAAGATTCTAGAGGCAGGTGCGGTGGCTCATGCCTGTAATACCAGCACTTTGGGAGGCTGAGGTAGGCAGATCACCTGAAGCTAGGAGTTCAAGATCAGCCTGGTCAACATGGTGAAACCCCATCTCTACTAAAAACACAAAATTAGCCAAGCTTGGTGGCACATTCCCATAATGCCAGATACTCGGGAGGCTGAGGCAGGAGAATTGCTTGAACCTGGGAGGCAGAGTTTGCATTGAGCCGAGATTGCATCATTGCCCTGCAGCCTAGGCAACAAGAGCAAAACTCTGTCTCAAAAAAAAAAAAAAAGATCCTAGAAAGGCCTAGTGCTGTCCAGTAAAACTTTCTGAGATTATGGAAATGTTCTGTATCTGCACAATCCAATATGGTAGCTACCAGGCACATGTGGCTATTGAGCAGCTGAAATGTGGCAAATGCAACTGAGGAACTGGATTTTTAATTAATTTAACTTATCCAGCATATCTTAAAGTGTGTTATATCATCTTCCATGGGTAGTATGTAGATAATTAAGTGGGTATACAGAACAATATGTCTATTTTTATAGCTCTACCCACCCCCCTGTATACACACACACACATGCATGTATTTCGAATGCATAATTTCATGGGTATTGTTGACTGGTTGAGACCAAGTTTTAAAAGGGAGTAATTAAAGAAAAATGTTTAGTAAATACATTCAATGAATAGTATGTGGGTTGTACACACAATTGGCAAATATCGAAAAGGTCATAAAATGACTGACATTTTGGAATAAGTGAGCTATATAGATATTTATCAGATTGCATACATGCACCACTGGTAACTCCAGACATATTGTTTTACCATAGAAAATATCCCATGGACAAATAAAATAAACTTGGGAAATTTTCAAAGAGTACTTTTTTGGTTGTTGTTGCTGTTTGTTTTAACTGCAAAACTTTTTAGTCTTTTCAGAATGGAGCATTTCTCAAACGTATTTGACCAAACGGTAACCTCTTCCACTTTTTCTTTTTTTCTTAATAACCATGATTCCAGGGGTGCTAGTTCTTCTCAGAACTCAGTTTAGGAAATAATGTGGCAAACTTTTTCTATAACCAGCTAAATAGTAAATATTTCAGGATTTGTGGCTATAAATTTTTGTTGCAACTACTTAACTCTACCATTGCAGTGCAGAAGCAACCATAGACAATATGGAAATAAATGGGCAAACGGGCATGGCTATGTTCCTGTAACACTTTATTTGTAAAAACAGGCAGTAGGCCAGCTTTGGTTGTCAGGTCATAGTTTGCAGACCCTTGGTCTAGATGTCTTCTGGGGGTCTCCCAGATTTTCTGGGTCTTTTCTATCCCAAGTCTTTCCCAGTCTTCGATGATTCTTAGATCTAAGGCTTCTAAAGGCATCCTGAATGCTTTGCCTCTTGTTCCTTGAGTCATATATGCCCACTTGGGTGATCTTTAGGAGAGACCTTAGTCCTGGATGGTTGGGAGGTAGAATCTTGATTTCCTTGTCTTTCTGACTTTTCTCTTAAAACAAAACACATCTCTGGCCCACAGACCTTCCCCCAGCAAGCTGTGTCCTGTCTGGTGTTTAGAAGCCTCTTCAAATGGAGATCAGCACATTCTTCTACAAGAGGAGTGGGACAGACTCTTAGACAAAACTCTGAGTGAATGAGAAATCCCCATGTAGCCCAGGCAAACTGTCATTTGAAAAATTGAAGAACCATGTTAAATTGTACAAATCGTGTACCCATCCCCTAATGGACTCAGTGAGGAGCAGAGCTGTTGAAACTTTTCTGACTCATGGTCTGTGTAAAGTTGTCCTTTGATAGTACTGTGCCCTACTGAGACCTATCCTGAACCCAGCGTGGAGTGGCTAGGATGGCACTGGGCAGCTCCAGGGCCCTGGGAAGTGGAGGAGAATGTTCTTTTGAGGATTGATTATTCAGTCAGTCAGAAACACTTGCTAAGAAATGTAGCCTCAGATCTTGGTTGACCACTGCCAAACTATAAAAGTAGATTTAAAAAGGGAAGAGGATGTAGCAGAGGGAGAAGTGCTGCAAAAAACATTTGACCAATTTCTAGTTTTGCCAAACCTTGAATTTGATCTCGTGGCAACATGAAAGTTGGGGGAATGGGGCTGACACGGTGACTCACGCCTGTAATCTCAGCACTTTGGGAGGCCGAGGCAGGTGGATTACTTGAGGTCAGGAGTTTGAGACCAGCCTGGCCAACATGTGCACTGTACTAGATTCTGACACTCAAGTTCATGTCCTCATAGAGCGTATGTTTTAACTGAAGCATGAGGAGAGATGAGGCAGTTCCCAAATAATCCAGAGAGGTATAGATCGTGATGCACACAAGAAGGAAATGAAGGGTGGTATGACAGAAGGTCACTGCCAGGGTTGGAAGTACCCACTGTAGCTAGAGTGAAAAGGGATGGGGTCTCTGAGGAAGTGACATTTAAGCTGGGAGAGGAAGGAATAAAGGAGCCAGCTTTTAGGGATCGAGTCTTTACCATGAGCCACAGACACCGACCCTTAAATGCAGGGCCTTGTGTGAGGTAAGCAGTAATGTTATCCCAATTCTACCAGTGAGAAACTGTGGCCCAGAGAGGTTCAATAGCTCATCCAAGGTCACGTATCTAGGAAGGGACTAATAGGGACTTTAACCAAGACTTCCTGACACCAAATCCCTTGCCCACCCCTCCTTCCCTCCTTCCCTCTTTCCCTCCCTCCCTCCCTCCCTTCTTCCTTCCTCCCTTCCTTCCTTGCCTCCTTCCCTCCCTCCCTCCCTCCCTCCCTCCCTCCTTCCCTCCCTCCCTCACTCCCTCCCTCCCTCACTCCCTCCCTCCCTTCTTCCTTCTCCTTCCTTCCTTCCTTCCTTCCTTCCTTCCTTCCTTCCTTCCTTCCTTCCTTCCTTCCTTCTTTCTTTCTTTCTTTTTGCAGGGAAGGAGGTGGGGGGGGGGTCTCACTTTTTTGCCCAGGCTGGAATGCGGTGGTGCAATCATAACTTACTACTGCCTTGACCTCCTGGTCTCGAGTGATCTTCCTGCCTCATCTTCCCAAGTAGCTGGGACAGCAGATGTGTGCCACCATGCCTGGCTAATTTTTGTATTTTTAGTAGAGACAGGATTTTCCCATCTTGGGCAGGCTGGTCTTGAACTCCTGAGCTCAGGTGACCCACTCGCCCTGGCCTCCCAGAGTGCTGGGACTACAGGCATGAGCCACCGCACCCGGCTCCTTGCTCCTTTGTTTACTCTCACTTACCTCACACATATTCGCGCTGAAGCTCAAATATGAACATAAGCAAAGCACCCAGCCTGACTTGATATACAGTAGACACTTTTAAATGTCAGCTCTGCTCTTAGTCCCACTCTCCCTTGTCTGATCTTTCAGGGTGACTTCCCTAGAGTCTTCAGGGTGAGCCACTAGAGAGCAGGCCCCCAAGCCTCAATCCTGAAGGGTTCTATGGGTTTCTACATTGAAATAAATCTATATGAAATGGAAATGGTTCTACAGCTGGAACTCCACCCCTTCATCGAGGCAGCCTGGCAAAGGGACAAGGGAAGTAGGGATGAGATGAGGGCAGGAACACATGAATCCTTATGTAGACTTCCAGGAGAGCTCAACAGAATGTTGGAGGGATGAAAAGTGATTCCACAGGCTAGGACTCTTAAGGCAGGTTTTTAACTCTGCCCTGTCCTCACCTCCCCTTCCCACTCTGGCATGTTCCTAATCCCATCTCCTGCTCTGCATCTCCCGAGAACTGATGCCTCAGAGATGAAAGCCGAGAGAACGCAACAAGCCATCGGCGGTGCTCACTCAATTGATTTTTACACAAAATTTGCCTTCATGCACGAACGATGGAAAATGATCCCATAAATAATGAATAACAAAAACAAATGCAGGGAGGAAATCAATAGTCACACACTTGATACTGCAGGGAGATAGGAGAGGAAAATATGGAGCCCATTCCAGCTAAACGGCACCCCGGGGAACCCCTTTCTAGCTCTTCCTGCTGGGGAGGGAGAGGCACATCTTGCCCTGGCAAGCCCCCAGAGCCAGTGAATTGAATCCCTGCTGGGGAGACTGGAAGAATTGAGTCTTATGGAGCCTCCGGCTTCAGTAGACCTTAGGGAGGTCTGGACTTTTCCCAGTGTTGGAGTAGATCTCAAGACATTGGAACCACAGGCCCCTTAAGGGGGTATCTAAATTCTAGCCCACAGACAAGGATACATACCCTTTCTCAGAGCTATCTATGACCTCAAGAGCTAGAGCGGTCTCTCACGGCTGCCAAAAGGCTTCCATGCTCTCTCCCAGGTTCCTCCCTTTATCTAATCATAGCAGTTGCCCCCGGATCTGGTTACTCACTCAGCTGCAACAGAGGCCCCCAGTGTGGTGTGGGGGTAGCGGTTTGAACCCATTTACTCTGCCTGTGTGACTTTTGGTAAGTCACTTAATCTCCCTGAGCTTTAGTTTCTTCCTCTGTAAAATGGGACTCTTTACTATGGGACTTGTGAAAATAAACACACACACACACACACACACAAACCCCCCCCCCCCCCCACAAAATCTCTTGGCTGGTAGGAGGGATAAAATGGCTCCTGCCTGGGCTATAGTAAATGGCCAAAATAAGCTAAGTAAAATCACCCCCAAATGATATCCAAAATCTGTGTCCTTCCTCCATATCTGCTGCCACTGAGTTCAGGGCGCCACCACCTCATGACTGGTGTGGGCAGTAGCCTCTGAATTAGTCTCTCTGCCTCTGGTCTCTTTCCTCCTGGTTCTTGATCCTCATGGTCCTCATGCTCCTGAATAACATGTCTGATTCTGTCATACCTCTTTTTAAAAAAGTTTTAATTGTATTCAATTTCTTTGACTAGGTGTTACATTCACATAGTTTAAAATTGAAGAGATGCATAATGGAATACAGCGAAAATTCTTCTTTCTACTCTTCCCATCCACCCAGAGCTATTATCAATGTCTTTGTGTATCTTTCCAGAGATGTTTTATTAATTATAAGACTATATTTGCTTATATACATGTTTATGTATGTGTGTATAAATATATATTTATGGATTTGTGTTTTCATGTATTCTTTTTCTCTCTAGATGGTAATAATCAATGCATATTGTTCTATACTTTTCTTATTACACTTGTTATATCTTGGAGTTTATTCCCTGTCAGCATATAAGGAATTCACTGATTTTTTGACAATTATCCATTTTATTCCATTCTATGGATTACCATAATTTATTTAACTAATCCCTGTTAACAGAATTAAGTTTTGTTTTTTCCAGTCTTTTACTTTTGTGAGCAATGCTATTATAACTAATCTTGTTCATAGGTAATTTTACAATATATTTATAGGATAAATTCCTAAATGTATAATATAACTGCCATGTCAAAAGGGATGTACATTTTTACTTCTGGTAGATATTGCCAATTTGTGCTCCATAAAGGTTATGCCTTGAGTGCACTCGCCAGTAATATGCGAAACTACCTGTTCCCCCAACTCTTGCCAACACTCCCAAGAAATCTGAAGCATGTTACACAAGTTCCTTTACCTATCTTTTCAGCCTCCACTCCACTTATAGTTGGCAGGAACTCTCTGCTCCAAATACTCAGAAGTATCACTGTATCCCCATTGTGTCGTACTTTCCAGCTGCTGTAGCTCACATGCTGTTCCCTCCATCCATCCTTCAAGTCCTTGCCTAAATGCAACTGCCTGGGTGATACTTCCCTGTCTTCCCTAGGCGGAATCAGTCAGTAGCTCCTTTCTCTGTTCTGCCACAGTCTTGTGTACATGAGATTTTTTATAGCACTTAGCATACTTGTAATATTTGTTTACCTGCTGACATTCTAGGTCTTACTCTTCTCTGTATATCCTCAGTGAGAACTGTAAGCTCTGAATTAATGCATACTGGATGGACATGCAAGGCACTGTACTAAATCCTGTCGGGGGAACAATGATGAAAAAGGCAGGATCCTTGCTCTTGAGGAACTGGCAGAACTTTTAGAACTCCCTGGCTCTAGATAAGTGGATGCCTGTTCATTTTAATAATTTCTATAGCTGTCACAGAATTCACATGAATCTTGCCATAAATTATATACGGAAGTGAGGGAATGCATCTGCACCCTGGAGAGAGGAGATCACACACCCAAGCCAATCCCAATCTTTTTTTTTTTTTTTTTTTTTTTTTTTTTGAGACGGAGTTGTGCTCTTTTAGCCCAGGCTGGAGTGCAATGGCATGATCTCGGCTCACTGCAACCTCCGCCTCCCCGGTTCAAGCGATTCTCCTGCCTCAGCCTCCCGAGTAGCCAGGATTACAGGCGCATACCACCACACCTGGCTAATTTTTGTATTTTTAGTAGAGAAGGGGTTTCACCATATTGGCAAGGCTGGCCTCGAACTCCTGACCTCAGGTGATCTACCTGCTTTGGCCTCCCAAAGTACTGGGATTACAGGTATGAGCCACCGCACTGACTCCCGATATTAAATAAGCCTGCCTGCCTGCCTGCCTGCCTGCCTGCCTTCCTTCCTTCCTTCCTTCCTTCCTTCCTTCCTTCCTTCCTCTCTTTCTCCCTGCCTCCCTCATTTCCTCCCTCCCTCCCTTTCTCTTTCTCCCTTCCCTCCTTCCCTCCCTGCCTCCCTCTCCTTCCTTCCTTCCTTTCTTCCTTCTTTCCTTCCTTCCCTCCCTCCCTCCCTCCTTTCTTCCCTCCTTCCTTTTTTCTTTCTTTCCTTCCAAACAGGTGAGGAAAAGAATGACTTTGCCAAAGTAAATAGGCAACTTTGAAATGTCAAGTGCATGACAATAACACATTGTTCAGCTCTCTGCCTCTCAGAGGACATATTTCATCATAAGGCCAAACCAGATAGTCAGATGCCAAGAAGTGACAGCAAGCACAGTTTATAGTTCAAGAAACTACACAAGGAAGGAGAAAAAGTTCAGATGAAAAAGAAGCAAATACTGAAAAGTTAAGCTTGAGTATGCTGGGGCCAGTCACAGAACTAAACTAGAGAAGAATTTTGAGCTTCTCATTCTCTTGACTACCTGATTTGAAACCCCAAACCTATCAGAGGAGCCTGATCCTTAATGTGGATTATTATTTTATAAATTATTAAGAAGGGCAATATCTCTCCATTTACTGAATGTCATAACAAAAGAGATAGGAGGGAAACCAAGACATTGTCTACCCAAAGAGCCCCGCATTTGGACAGTGTAAAGTCACTAAATAATTCAGCAGCTATTTGAAAGTATAGTGTTTTGTAATTTCGACAGAACCATCTTAGTCTGGCTCTCTGTAGTGCAGAATTTTAAAAAGATGCTCGCCTTAGTGAAGATCTATTTCTAGGAGAAATGAGGTTTGGTAGAAACGCTGGTCAGGAGAAAGAGGGCTGTCTAATTAGAGAGGCTTGTGTTTACTCTGACTTTAAATTTTCATGAAACTGCTGAGTCTAACCATTTTCTAGTAATATCTTTTATTTCTTTCTCTGTGCCCACATGTTTGTGCTGTGACGGTACCTGTCTGCATCCTGTATGCCCATGGAAAGGGAAACCGTTGTATATGAGTTGACTGTTACTTGCTGACAGAAAGAAGAATGGAGCAAACAAGTGTAGCCATGAGGAACTGTTGCGGTGAGGCTGATCATGTCCTGGTCCGGCTGATTCAGAAACACCACCTGGCCGGGAGTGGTGGCTCATGCCTCTAATACCAGCACTTTGGGAGGCCAAGGCGGGCAGATCACCTGAGGTTGGGAGTTCTAGACCAGCCTGACCAACATAGAGAAAACCCATCTCTACTAAAAATACAAAATTAGCCAGGTGTGGTGGATATGCCTGTAATCCCAGCTACTGGGGAGTCTAAGGCAGGAGGATCGCTTGAACCTGGGAGGCGGAGATGTTTGGTGAGCCGAGATCGCGCCATTGTACTCCAGCCTGGGCAATAAGAGCAAAACTCCATCTCAAAAAAACAAAACAAAACAAAACAAAACAAAAAACAGAAACACCACCTCATCAACGCCTGGAAGAGGGCACCTCCTGCTGGAGCTGGGGTGGAAAGAAGCAAAGCAGAGAAGGACTGATCCTAAAGGAAGCCACCAAAGTGTTATTTTTTGTTGTTGTTTATTTATTTCTGACCTCACTATAGAGAGGATTTCATGCAGTTTACCATGGTACAGGAAAACTTAAAACATTCTGAGTATGACTGGAAGACAGTATAGCATTATAAATAAGAGACTACTGCGTTGGTATCTAGGCTCTACCACTCACAGGCTGCATGAACTTGGGCAGATGACTTAATCTGTGTGCTTCAGTTTTCTAATCTTTAAGATGTGGATCATAACCATGCTTACCTCCCAGGGTTGCTGTGAGGATTATGCCAGAAAATAATGTGAACTAGCAGAACAATATCTGGCACATGGCACGTTCTCAGTACTGTGATGATTCCTTTGTCCTCAGCTCCTCTGACTCTAAGACTTAGGGTAGGTAAGTAGCTAGTTACAGGGAACAGAGCCCTGTGTTTAATGTGACTATTGAGTGAGAGCCTTCTGCAAGTACTTGTTGGCAAGACAGACTTCTGTGGATGAGTTATGTAAGTGGCATCCCAGAGGTCCCGGCATGGATGCAAACCAATTAAGTTAAGCACTTACCACAATCACAAGTGCAACTCATAGGTTTAAAAGTGGGAAGAAAGTACATGTGAACTTGGCTCTGTAGTACTTTGCTTTGTCAAACCTATTAGAAATATAGCCAATGAATTCTTCACTCTAGTTCTAAATTTTGGAGCACTTTTTAATCTAATGAGGCATAGAGTTCTTGATCTACCTCTTATTAGCTGGGCAATCTTTTAAAATACTCTCTAAGATGCCATTTCCTCATCTGTATTAAAAAAGTTTAATGCAGGAATCAGAAATCACCATAGGAATTTTGAAGCACAAAGGGAGTTAACACAGGAATTAAGTACTTTAAAAATTATTGGAAGGGCTGAAGGTGGGGTTCTAGATTGAGTATGTAGAAATGATTCCTGAAACATCGCTGATATTTACGTGACCTTTTTCACAATCAGGATGGTGAGGAACCAGCAGCTTGCCACCGGAGTACCCGAGGTCCAGAACACACCATCTCAGGTACTATTCACACTATTCGGACATCAGCCTCCACTGCCACTGCAAGTATCTGGACACTGGACCACTGAAATCAGTTGTCAACCCTGCTACAAATGCCTCTGAAAGCTGTAGATGAGACATTAGTATCTCCATAATTTTTCTTGCAAGGTGAAAAACAGCAAACATAACAGGAAATTGCCCTTTCCCTCATTTCTGCCCCCTGAATCTTGCCCAGATGCTTTTACTCCATGGAATCTAGCTCACATCTAGACCCTAACTGTAAGGAATTCAGGAAAGGAGCTAGTTTTCTAGCCTTTGGAAAACAGAAAGGTCCCTCAAAGAAGGTGGAAATTGGTGCTAAGTACCAATTGACCATATCCATCCCAGAAGGTCATGCTTGTAACTATCTTATAGAGTTATTGTAGGGATTAAGATAATAAAATACATTGAAGAATGCCTAGCAAGTGGGTAATCAATAAATTAATTATTTCTACCACTACTTCTGCAGTGGGATTCAATACTTCATCTTCTAAAAATACACGAAGGCAATCATGCTTTCTTCAGCTGCCAGGCTAATTTTGCTAGGGTGGGAGAATTCTCCACTTGACTCAGAGGCCTCAGTGGCCTCAATGGCTCCCTTCCTACCTGGGATCATGCCATGGGTGGCTATTAAAGCCGTCCTTGTCTATGTGCAAGAGCCTTGGAGAATGCTTCCAGGTCATGCCTCCTCTCCCTCGTTCAAAAACCCCTCCCCCTATCCTGAACTCTACAGTTCCCTTCCTGTTGCTTCAGGCCCAGTTTCTGATTCTCCGCTTGTCCCCCTCCTAGTGACACTTGAGCCAAATGAATTGCTTGGCTTTATCCCAATTTCACCTCTGGCTGGTGTTATTCCCACCCCATATGCAGCCTACGCCTTGGAACCCTGTTCTAGGAATGCAGCCTAAGATTCCTAGGACAGGAGTTCAGCAAATAAACTATATATAATCAGACAGAAAATGAAAGAATGACAAGAAAAGAAACGGAAAAAAATTAGCCAGGCGTAGTGGTAGGCACCTGTAGTCCCAGCTACTTGGGAGGCTGAGGCAGGAGGATCACTTGAACCTGGGAGGCAGAGGTTGCATGAGCCAAGATCGCGCCCACTCCAGCCTTCTGGGTGACAGAGTGAGACTCTGTCTCAAAAAAAAAAAAAAAAGGTCCCCAGAGCTCCAAGATAAAGCTCTAGCGAAACAGGTTGGTCCAAGGCAAACACATATGGGAAATGGGGAAAATGGATTTTCAATGCTTTTCCACCCCCATTTTGTTGCTGTTCTTGAGTGTTTCTCAATTACATATTGAGCTTGGGAGTTGCCCTTTTACTCAGGATCATAACAGACATTCTCAACAAAGCTTAGTTATTCTATATTTCAATTTTGTTCAGGATCTTAGAAAGTGATAGAATGGTCAGTTAGTTCAGAGGTTCTCAAGCCTGCCTGTGCCTTAGCTCAGCTTATTTGAATCAGAATCTCAAGGGGGCAGGTGAGGTCTGGGCAACTATAGTTTCAAAAGCTGTTGAGGAAGAATAGTTACAATGTGTGGGGTACATTGTAGAGTCGAGAACCACAGGGTTAACTAATCTGACAACCTAAATAGAGTTGACGTATTAATGTGTGCAAATGTCTTTTTTTTTTTTTTTTTTTTTTTTTTTTGAGACGGAGTCTCGCTCTATCGCCCAGGCTGGAGTGCAGTGGTGTGATCTCTGCTCACTGCAAGCTCCGCCTCCTGGGTTTACGCCATTCTCCTGCCTCAGCATCCCGAGTAACTGGGACTATAGGCGCCCGCCACCACGCCTGGCTAATTTTTTGTAATTTTTAGTAGAGATGGGGTTTCACCGTGTTAGCCAGGATGATCTCAATCTCCTGACCTCGTGATCTGCCCGCCTCGGCCTCCCAAAGTGCTGGATTACAGGAGTGAGCCACTGCGCCTGGCCTTAATGTGTGCAAATGTCTTAATATACTGCCCCTACTAGGACAGTTCTATTTCTCTTTCGGGACTGTCTGCAGACGGTACCATAAGTCAAAAAGTAATTTCATTATGGCATCTCCAGGCCCCATGGCAGTATAAAGCAATAGGTAAAGTTTTGGGGTGGGACAATATTTTAATATCCCTTGGGTTATATCATTCAAGCAGGTCACTTTTCCATGTATGCAGAGAACCAGTCCTGGAAGCTAATATTTACTTATTGATAAAAAATATTTTATTCTGTAAATGAAATTATACTTTATTTTTCTGTGTAATCCTGAGCAAGTTACTTAACCTCTCTTAGTTCCCATTTCTTTGTTTATTTAATATGAAGAATAATAGTAGTGACCTCAGAGAGTTGTACTGTGAAAATTATATGTAAAGTACCTGGCACCTTAGAAGTGAAAAATAAATTTGACCTATTACTGGATGATCATTTATTTATTGGCACTGTGTTTAGGAGCCATTTGAAAACTAGGTGATGTGAGCAGGTAAATAAATTGGATATTCTCATGTCTGTGATCAATGGAAGAAATTAAAGTGTTTCCTTCCAGGAACCCCTGGAGTGCTACTCAGCATGGAATAACCTTAAAGGAAATTTCCAATAACGATGGCAAGTTTAGGGTTACTTACTGGGTTTGTATATCCAAGTCGAACTGCCCTGCTTGGAAGTTGCAGAGTCAACGGAACAGGTAGCATGTTCTGAGTTGTTTGCTCCACCACTTTTTACATGAACTAGATTGCCCAGGTTTGTTATATGAATAAGGCCAACATAGACACAGAAAGGCAAGGGGTGACAGGATATCCAAGATGTTCTAAATACCGTACATTCGCCAGGGCATGAATGGCAATCCTGAAAATTTAGAAACAACTCATGTACAAAAATGCCAGGTAGACTATGAAGTGTTTGCTCATTGATTTCACGAGCCATGATGAGCACTTACTGTGTGCTGGGCACTGAGGTAGTGCTATGAAGAAAAAGGTAAAACATAGACTCAGCCCTCAAGAGGACAGGGACTCCTGGGAGACTGACCAAAGAAGAGATAATTATTTTTATTTATTTTGAGACAGGGTCTTGCTCTGTCACTCAGGGTAGAGTGCAGTGGCATGATCACAGCTCATAGCAGCCTTGACCTCCCAGGCTCAATCCTCCTACCTCAGCCTCCTGAGCAGCTGGACTACAGGCACACGCCATTAATTTTTGTATTTTTTTTTTGTGGGGATAGGATTTTGCCGTGTTTCCATGTTGCTCAGGAGATAATTATTAAACAATGAAGCTGAAAGTAATAGTTTCAGGCAGGGCGTGGTGGCTCACGCCTGTAATCCCAACACTTTGAGAGGCTGAGGTGGGTAGATCACTTGAGGCCAGGAGTTCAAGACCAGCTTGGCCAACATGGTGAAACCCTGTCTCTACAAAAAATACAGAGAGTATCTGGGCATGATGGCACATGCCTGTAATCCTAGTTACTTGGGAAGCTGAGGCATGAGAAATGCTTGAACTCAGGAGGCAGAGGGTGCAGTGAGCCGAGATCGGCCCACTGCACTCCAGCCTGGGTGATAGGGTGAGACTCTGTCTCAAAAAAAAAAAAAAAAAAAAAAAGAGAAAGTGACGGTTTTAGGATGACTTCATAATATTATTAATAAGAAGACGTTGAGTTCAAATGTAGGATACAAGGTGGTATATAGAGTGTAATTCTCTTGATATTGAAATACGCCTAGAAAAAAGATGGAAAAGAAATACAACATGTAAAAATGCCAGCTAGTAATTTTATCAAAGTGGTGGGATTATGGCTAGATTTATTTCCCTTCAGTTCTATCATCTATCTATCTATCTATCTATCTATCTATCTATCTATCTATCATCTATCTATCTATCTATTTTTGTTTTTGAGACAAGGTCTTACTCTGACACCCGGGCTGGAATGCAGTGGCTTGATCTCATCTCATTGCAGTCTCAACCTCCCTGGGCTCAGGTGACCTTCCCACCTCAGCCTCCCAAGTAGCTGGGACTACAAGTGTGTGCTACCGTGCTTGGCTAATTTTTTAAAAAATTTTTGTAGAGACGAGGTTTTGCCATGTTGCCCAGGCTGGTCTCTAACTCCTGGACTCAAGCAATCTGCCATCCTAGACCTCCCAAAGTACTAGGATTACAGGCATGAGCCACCAAGCCTGTCTCAGTTCTCTACATTTTTTATATATTATTTTCTTAATGAAGAACTTAAACACAAATATTTTTTAAATGAACACTCATTTTAAAAAGATGTCCTGAAATGAAATCAGATATGATCTAACTCTCTATCTCTTTGTTACCTCCAACTTCATATTTGCTGCAGTTTAGATTTCCTGAAAGCAAAGACTGAGATATACACTTGGGTCAGATGTTTTCTTTGGTAGGTGATCCCAGGAAGCTTAACTGAAAGAATGAGGAAAATGAGACACAACACAGAAAAGCTAATAAATACATTTGATAACCTTGGGCTGGTTATCACTGGCACAACTGGAGCCCAGCCTCCCTGGAGACCCTCTGAGGAACAAGGTACATTGTGCCTCAGTGGAACTGTCCCTCTGAAAGATGGGAAGCTGGGCATTTATCCACTCACTCCTATGCCCAACTATGGTGTGCCTGGGCTAGGTGCCATCCTTAGCCTTGGAGAAAGCCTGAAGGCAGAATAGCTGACAGACATCAGAGGGGCACAAAATGTGACCCTGTGCAAAGAGCTACCCACCACAGCGCTGAAATCACACATAGGGAGGGCACAGAAAGCCCCTGCAATATCCAAACAGGTCTCCACTGAAGGGTTCTGTCCTCATGTCTCCTGTGCGGTGTTTATCAACAACTCAGAAATCTGGAAGGCTGGCAAATTCAGGAACAGCAGAGTTGGGAGAAAAAAATTCAATGAGTACCAAGTTCTGAAAGATCTCAAGAGATTGGAATGGTGAACTAGATTTAAGGGTAGAATTTAAATAGGCAGGAATGCAAATTAAAAATTCATATACAGTTCCAAACAAATGCAAAGGGAAAGGATTGGAAAACATGGCTTAACAGATGAAGATTTTAAGCAACCAAAATACACGTGGGTTTGAGTTAAACCTGAACATAATATGTGTTTAGGTTTCTGTTTCCAATAGAAATTTTATTCCATCTCACATTGCAATTTCTCTTCTGAATGAGGGAATAAAAGACCCATGGGACTCTCAACCAGTAGCAAGCTGGGCTGGGTGTGGGTTCCACCGTAGAAGGT
Organism: Chlorocebus sabaeus; assembly: GCF_047675955.1. NCBI lineage: Eukaryota > Metazoa > Chordata > Mammalia > Primates > Cercopithecidae > Chlorocebus > Chlorocebus sabaeus. Next base: position 35,788,880 of record NC_132926.1, on the reverse strand, counting down.
GGTACTCCACCATTGAGTACCTGGATGCACAGACTAACCAACTAGAGCAGGGTACAGGAGAATCCCCAGTGTTGCCTGTGAGTGATAGAGAGGCAGAAACCATGTTCTTTTGGCTGAAGGGACTGAGGGAGCTTAGCCCAGAAAAGAGAACCCTCAGAGAGGGAGGAGCGGCGGCAAGATAGGAGTGCTTACCTCAGATATCTCAAGTACCGAGCATGGTGGCTCGTCTGTAATCATGCCTGTAATCCCAGCACTTTGGGAGGCCAAGGAGGAAGGATTGCTTGAGCTCAGGAACTCAAGACCAGCTGGGGCACATAGCACAACCACATCTATACATAAAAAGTACAAAAATTAGCCAGGTGTGGTGGCACATGCCTGTAGTCCCAGCTACTTGGGAGACTAAGGTGGGAGGATGGCTTGAGCCCAGCAGGTCAAAGCAGCAGTGAGCTATGATTGCGCCACTGTACTCCAGCCTGGGTGACAGAGTAAGACCCCACCTAAAAAAAGAAAAGAAATATCTCAAGGGTGCTTGAGGGGAAGCAGTGAGAGGGAGGAGGCATTATGGTCGAAAGCATGGGATGTAGACTTAGACACACTTGGGTTTGTGGGAATCCCATTATGGTGGTTGCTGACCCCCTAGCCTTGGTCAGGTTGTCTGTAAAATGACACACTAATGATGCCTATGTCATGTGGTGGTTGTGTGGATCAAATGAGATGTATACATAAATTGCTTAGCACAGTATCTACACACATATAAGAGATGTTCAAATAATGATAGCTAGGCACTTACATGAAAGAGGAATTTGACTTGATCTCTGTGGCCACACATTGTTGACCTGAGACAACTAGAAGTAAGTGATTTGAGCTCAATCTACAGAAGGCCTCTGACACCATCAGAGTGGTCCAAAATTTGGATAGACTGCCTTTGGAAGAATAAAGTCCCAGTACTGGCCTCCTCCTTGGAGGAGATTCCAGAGCTCTTTAAGTCTACATTTGGACTCTTCACTAGGCCTCTGCCATCCCCTGTGTTCAGCCTGGAGTCACCAGTGGTGAAGGTTTCCATGGGAACCACGAAGGGTTCAGAATTCTGTGTCTGAACACTGCATCCCAGAGGGAAGAGACAAGCACTGAAGTAGTCTCCTCAGTAATAGTATGCATTTTTTAAACTGTCTAATTAAATATTAACCCCAGAGACAGAGCATTAATGGGTCTCCTATGTAAACTGTGTGCATCTTATAACCATCCGGGAAAGGGCTTAGGTAGATAGAACACTCCAAGGAAATTAAACCTATATACACATCTCCTTACTCCATGCCATCATGACAAATGGCACAGAGGGCTGCCCTGGGGTCACTGCCCTCTTCGTATCTTGGTTATTGGCCAGAGCAGCCCTTCCACTGGTGCTTCAGGTGAAAGGAGTGTGGGGGTGTCATGAGGAAGGGCCTGGAGCAAACTTGACATCTTTGATCCTTTTCTGCCTTCCTTTCTCACCTACTTTTTCTTCCATCTGTGGAATTCCAAAATAATAGATTCACTAGAGGGGATGGAGGCAAAGGGTGAAAGAAGTAGAGGGGCAGTTTCAGGATTAAACATAGGCATGGTGGGAGACAGTGGAGTAACTGGGAATCAGAAGACAGGCTTTTGCCTAAGCTTTGTGATCTTGGACAAATTTCATTGATCACTCTGGGCCCCAGGCTCATTTCTTAAAAAAAGAAAATGAGGATCTGAATGACAGAGATTTATTTCATTTTTACAGACAGGATCTAGCTCTGTTGCCCAGGTTGGAGTGCAGTGGCATGATCATGGTTCACTGCAGCTTTACACTCCTGGGTTCACGCGATCTTCTTGCCTTGGCCTCCCAAGTAGCTGGGACTCTAAGCACAAACCACCACACCCAGCTAAGTTTTTTAATTAATTAGTTTTATTTCTTGTAGAGAAGAGGTCTCGCTATGTTGTCTAGGCTGGTCTTAAACTCCTGGTCTCAGGCAGTCCTCTGGCCTCCCCAAATGCTGGGATTACAGGTGGGATCCACTGTGCCTGCCCAAGCAAACATTTCTGAAGATCTCCTATGTGCCTGGGTACAGTGATGAATAAGGCCTAGTTTCTAACTTTGAGGAGCTCACTGTATCGATCACAGGGTCTTAATCTGGAGTCCATGCATCCTTAGGTGGTCAAAGTATGACCTTCCAGGAATCTGTGAAATCTTTGCATTTGCACATCAAATTTGTGTGTATGTATATATATATATTTTTTTGGTCAGGGTGGGCGGGGACTTGCTTTCTTCAACTTCAAGTTCTTTTTATTTTGAGATGGTGTCTCGCTCTGTCTCCCAGGCTGGAGTGCAGTGGTGCGATCTCAGCTCATGGTAGTCTCCACCTCCCAAGCAATTCTCCTGCCTCAGCTTTCCAAGTAGCTGGGATTACAGGCACCCACCACCACACCTGGCTAATTTTTGTATTTTTAGTAGAGACGGGGTTTCACCATGTTGGCCAGGCTGGTCTCAAACTCCTGACCTCAAGTGATCCACCCGCCTTGGCCTCCCAAAGTGCTGAGATTACAGGCATGAGCCACTGTGCTTGGCCTCTTCAAGTTCTTATAGGGATTCATGACCCTCCAAAACAATTAAGAATCCCGGGCCCTCTTTCAGTTCTTCCCAAACTTCCCTCTGTCATTTGTGTGCTCTTTATCATCTTTGCCTTATCTGCACATCACTTGTGCATAATTTAATTTTTCTTTAAAATAAAATTGGATGCAAGATATCTACTTTGACAAAACCCATGAAATTGTGAGTTGGTGATATATAATGTAGATATATAAAACAAATCCATTAAAATAAAACTAAACAATATTCTTTAGCATGCTATCCAAATAACCCTCCGTCACCACCGATGCTACACATCTCATCAGCAGCAGCAAGCGCTGGTCTGGTGGTTCCCTCAAAACCCTTCCAGCTGCAGGCACATTAGGAGTTTTCCACCCACCTTACATCCACCTCTCCTGAAGCTCCCCTGTAACCAGTCAAGGGGCAGATATGAATGTCACACCTTTCCCCATTGTCTAACTTTGTGATCAGACTTCGTTTGAGGCAGCTGCCAAACCCCAGCATTGTCCCCACACCCAGGCCGGCAGCAGGGGACCCCACGTCTCCACCTTGAGGCTCCACCTTGAGCCTCCCCTCCCTGCTGTGGAGGCCTGCGCTCCTGGCCTTGCCGCCGCCTGGCTGACTTTCTCGTGAATGACAGGGGCTGGCAGAAGGCTGGCAGTGAGTGGAAGCAGTCCTGACACCCGAGCTGTGTGCGACGCGCTAATTACACTGATGTGGGGTCTGGGCCGCGCAGTCCTTTGCTCAGAGGAAGGATGCGATCCAGGCGCGGGGAGCGAGCGGCACTACAGAGGAAACGCGGGAGCAGCAGCACCTAGGCGCATCCATAATTTATAAAATGCCAGCAGCAACAAAGGCAAAGAGGGACCAGAACCAGGAGAACAGAATAGCATAAAGCTTTTTAATGGTCTTTTTCTATTAATGTCAGATGGGCGACCGTTTTTCAAGTGGGTGGAAGGGTTCCAAGGCCCCACAGTTCAGTCACAAAAGCTAAATGCTGCCATTTACCCCTCCTCCCTAAGCTTTACCGAAGAGTTTAGTTGTCCTAGAAGCCAAACGTAATATTTGAGGTTCATGTGGGCATCTGATTCTTCTAAAGGAGCTGCCTTTAGAAGAATCTAAAAAACTAAAACTGGTTCTTTTGTGATTAGTTATTGTTCAGTGTAACTGAGAGCATCCATCTCTTTCTTCCTTGATTTGTAAGATTATTTTTCTACTTTTAATATTAAGTGACGCTGAATATTACAGCGTCACTGTAATATTACAGCCCACAGAGGGCAACTCATGTGGAGGACGCATTAGGCATCAGAGATATTCTTCATTCCAAGGTGTTCCTGGATTCAAGAGGAAACCCTTGGAGAAAACCTGCCAATAAAGAATGTACAGGAAGAAAATATTGGCCAAGGACATTATTTTTCTACTTCGAATGTCTACGATATGTTGATCCAATGGGCAAGATACTTCTGGAGTATGATGATGGCTAGTACAAGTGTTTTATGATCAAAGAAAATTCCGGGTTCGGTGGATGGAGTTAGGCCTAAATAACAAAAGAGCAAGGCTGTGTGCGGTGGCTTACGCCTGTAATCCCAGCACTTTGTAAGTTCGAGGCAGGCGGATCATTAGGTCAGGAGTTCGAGACCAGCCTGGCCAACGTGGTGAAACCCCATGTCTACTAAAGATACAAAAAAATTAACCAGCGTGGTGGTGCACGCCTGTAATCCCAGATACTTGGGAAGCTGAGGCAGGAGAATCGCTTGAACCCAGGAGGTAGAGGTTGCAGTAAGCCAAGATCACACCATTGCACTCCAGCCTGGGCAAGAGGGCAAGCCTCCATCTCAAAACAAACAAACAAACATTAAAAAAAAAACAATAAGCAGCCAAAGAAGAAATCATCCAGGCTGGGCATCGTGGCTCATATCTATAATCCCAGCACTTTGGAGGGCTGAGGGGGCAGATCACCTAAGGTCAGGATTTTGAGATCAGCCTGGCCAACATGGTGAAACCCTGTCTCTACTAAAAATACAAAGATTAGCCAGCCGTGTTGGAGTGCACCTGTAATCCCAGTTACTCGGGAGGCTGAGGGAGGAGGAGAATTGCTTGAACCTGGGAGGCAGAGGTTGCAGTGAGCCAAGATTATGCCACTGCACTCCACCCTGGGTGACAGAGTGAGACTCTGCCTCAGAAAAAAAAAAAAAAAGAAGTCATCCAGGGTAGCAAAAGGAAGAGAAATTGATGCCAAAGCAGATTTGAAATATTCACCAACCTCAGATCACTGATGCTTAATTTGGATGCCAGGATGACTCATTCCAGTATGTATTAGTTTCTTAGGGCTGCTGTAACAAAGTACTTCTTAGCAAAAATTTCTTATCTAGCCAAATTTTCTAGATGGGTGGTTTAAATAACAGAAACTTCTGAAGGCTAGCATTCCTTGATAAGGTGTTCATAGGGTTGGCTCCTTCAAGACTCGGAAGGAAAATCCATTCCTAGTTCCTGATGTATTCCTGGACATCTTTGGCATGCCATGAAGGTGTTGTCAATCTCTGCCTTCATCTTGGCATTCTCCCTGTGTGCACGTCTCTGTTTAAATTTCCCATTTTAATAATGACACAGTAATCTTGACCATCAGCAAAGATTCTATTTCAATTAAAGTCACAATCGTAGGTACTGGGGGTTAAGGCTTCACTCTCTTTTTTTCCAGGGATGCAATTCAACCCATAGCACAGTGTACGTTGTATTATTTTTCTACCTTCCCACAATTTCCCTAGACAAATTCTTCCATTCAGTCCATGTTAGAAGCTGGATGAGCCCTACATTCAAAGAATTTATAGTCTAAACCAACAATGTTGACATAACTAGCACAAGCGTGCCCCCAGAGAAGGAAACTTGACTTTTGAGAACAATTTGGCAAAATCTGTTAAGGTTGAAGATGTGCATATCCTATAACTGAGTCATTTCACATCTAGAGACACAAGAAGACATGCAGAGGGATGTTCACTGCACTACTGTTTACATTAACGAAAACCAAGAGACAACCTAAAGTTTCAGCAGTAGGGAAATGGTTAAAATAAATTGATTATGTGATTCTGTATGACAGATTAAATAAATGCAACAGATCTATGTGTCACAACACCAATAAATCTCAAAAATATAGTGTTTTTTTTTGTTTGTTTTTGACAGGGTCTTGCTGTGTCACCCAGGCTAGAGTGCAGTGATGTGATCTTGGCTCACTGCAACCTCCGCCCCGCCAGGCTCAGGTGATGCTCCCACTTCAGCCTCCCGAGTAGCTGGGACTACAGGTGCACACCACGACACCTGGCTAATTTTTGTATTTTTAGTAGAGATGGGGTTTCACCATGTTGTCCAAGCTGGTCTTGAACTCCTGGGCTCAAGGGATCTGCCTGCCTCAGCTTCCCAAAGTGCTGGGATTACAGGCGTGAGCCACCACACCAGGCCAAAAATGCCGTCTTAATTTACATTATGATAGTGGTTACTTCAAGGGGCTGGAAGGAAATGGAATGGTGAAGAGGTTCAAAAGTTATATCTACTGTAATATTTGGGTCTGGGACAAATGCTTTTATTTATTTATTTATTTATTTATTTTGATATGGAGTCTTGCTCTGTTGCCTACAGGCTGGAGTGCAGTGGTAGGATCTCAGCTTACTGCAACCTCTGCCTCCCGAGTTCAAGTGATCCTTCTGCCTCAGCCTCCCCAGTAGCTGGGATTACAGGAGCACATCACCACGCCCAGCTAATTTCTTTGTATTTTTAGTAGAGATGGGGTTTCACCACGTTGGCCAGGCTGGTCTCGAACTTCTGACCTGAAGTGATCCGCCTGCCTCGGCCTCCCAAAGTGCTGGGATTACAGTGAGCCACCACACCCGACCTGGGACGAATACTTTAAAATTTGTTAATTTGTGTGGTGTGTCCTTGGTTTTATTACACTATTCTCTGTGCTTTTATCTTTCATTGAAAATAATAATAAATTTAAACTGCTTTATGAATAACATTTTAGAGATCTACTATAGATTTTTTTTAAGTTTTCACTTTTTAAAAGAATTCACTTCATATGTTTACACAAATGTGTACATGAATTTTCATAGTATTATTATTCATAATAGCCAAAAAGTGGAATCAACTCAAATGTCCATCAACTAGATGAATGGATAAACAATTTGTATGATGCTTATGAAATGGAATATTATTCAGCCCTAAAAATAAGTGAAGTGCTGATACATGCTACAAAATGGATAAGCCTTGAAAAACATCATGCTAAAGAACATAAGGTAGACACAGAAGAACACATATTATATATGATTCCTTTATATGAAATGTACAGAATAGACAAATCCATATAGAAAGTAGATTACTAGTTGTCAAGAGCTGGGGAGAGTGAGGAATAGGGAGTGACTACTAGTGAGTCTGGGGTTTCTTTGGGTATGATGAAAATATTTTGAAATTAGATAATGGTCATTGCTGCACATCTCTGTGGAAGTACTAAAAACCACTGAATTGTACACTTTTTTTTTTTTTTTTTTTTTTTTTTTTTTGAGACAGACTCTGGCTCTGTCGCCCAGGCTGGAGTGCAGTGGCCGGATCTCAGCTCACTGCAAGCTCCGCCTCCTGGGTTTACGCCATTCTCCTGCCTCAGCCTCCCGAGTAGCTGGGACTACAGGCGCCGCCACCACGCCCGGCTAGTTTTTTGTATTTTTTAGTAGAGACGGGGTTTCACCGTGTTAGCCAGGATGGTCTCGATCTCCTGACCTCGTGATCCGCCCGTCTCGGCCTCCCAAAGTGCTGGGATTACAGGCTTGAGCCACCGCGCCTGGCCCCTGAATTGTACACTTTTATAGGGTGACTTGTATGGTATATGAATTACATCTCAATAATTTTTTTTTAAAGAATTCACTTATATGAGCAGGGTTCCTTTAATTGACAGTTCTCTTAGTACTTTTCTTTTGTGTTTGTTTTTGTTTTTGAGTGCTGGGATTACAGGTGTGAGCCACTGCTCCCGGCCTCTCTTAGTGCTTTGAAAGACTGAGTATTAAAAGAGCATCTAGGTTGGGCGTGGTGGCTCACGCCTGTAATCCCAGCACACTGGGAGGCTGAGGTGGGTAGATCACGAGGTCAGGAGATCGAGACCATCCTGGCTAACATGGTGAAACCCCATCTCTACTAAAAATACAAAAAATTAGCCAGACGCGGTGGTGGGCACCTGTAGTCCCAGCTACTTGGGAGGCTGAGGCAAGAGAACGGTGTGAACCTGGGAGGCGGAGCTTGCAGTGAGCCAAGATCATGCCACAGGACTCCAGCCTGGGCTACAGAGCGAGACTCTGTCTCAAAAAAAAAAAAAAAAAAAAGAGCATCTATATGCAAAGAGAAGATCAAAATGTTAGGGATCGTTATCTCTCAGTGGTTGGATTATGGGCAATCTTTTGGTCTTTTTGAAAAATTATTTTTCTATATTTTGTAAATGTTCTACAATAAACATTCTAATTTCACAATAATTTTTAAAAGAATTGTTTCAAGATATTAATTGCTTAACATAAGTGGATAGCACAGAAATTTATTTTTATTTATTTTTAAAATTTTTATTATTTTATTTTATTTTTCCATAAGTTATTGGGGTACAGGTGATATGTGGTTACATGAGTAAGTTCTTTAGTGGTGATCTGTGAGATTTTGGTGCACCCATCCCCTGAGCAGTATACACTGCACTCTATTAGTAGTCTTTTATCCCTTGCCCCCCCTACCCTTCCCCCCAAGTCCCTAAAGTCCATTGTTTCATTCTTATGCCTTTGTGTCCTCATAGCTTAGCTCCCATGTATCAGTGAGAATATGTGATGTTTGGTTTTCCATTCCTGAGTTACTTCACTCAGAATAATAGTCTCCAGTCTCATCCAGGTCACTGCAAATGCTGTTAATTCATTCCTTTTATGGCTGAGTAATATTCCATCGTATATATACATACCACAGTTTCTTTATCCACCCGTTGATTGATGGGCATTTGGGTTGGTTCCATGATTTTGCAATTGTGAACTGTGCTGCAATAAACAAGCATGGCACACAGAAATGTAGAGCTAAAAGCAACAATAACTGCTAAAATTTATTGGGTGCTTACTTTGTGCCAAGTACTGTGCATTGTTGTGCATTGCTCACAAAGACAAGGACAAACCTCACTTTAAAAACATTGATTACGGGGCTCAGAAACATTAAGAAACTTGCCCAAGAGAAGATAGCTAGGAAAAACTAGAGTTAAATTCCGTCTTCGAAAACCATAATTCTTAACTGCCACACTATCATGCCTCTGAGGACTGAAGCTCAGGCAGAAATGAGGCCATTCCAAACTTGGGAGCCCAGAGAAAAATGGGTGTTTGTTAATTCAACAACAACAAAATCCCCAAATCATTTACATGTCTCTTTCCAGAAACACACCTGTTGTTTACTTTGTCATATTTGTCCATAACCTTTTTGCAACTCTTTCTCTAGAATTAAGTTAAAAAGAAAAAGATCTTGACATTTCTTTTTGCATACAATTAAGCGATCACTGGGATACATACAGGCCAATTCTAGTCTGGGATAACAAGGAAGTGTACCAGGTTATTTAACTACAAAGGCATTGGAATTCTCAGCCTGCTACAGGTGCCCAGCACAAAGAAAAGTGGATATTTGATTGCTCTCCAGTTTCTCTGTCTGGGGATTCAGCCAAATGGAATCATCCAGACTCAAAACATACTTTGGGGCCTGAATTTCCTATTTCAGCTGTCTCCACTAATCAAATGAGCCAGGTAGGGGAGGTGCACAGCTCACATGCTCCATCCGTCAATGTCCCAGGCTGAATTTTGGGATTTGAAACTCTAATTCAGAGGAAGGAGGAAGATTGACCAGAGGGAGGGCAACAGCATGTTCTGCTGTAACACATGGAGATTTGTCTATATATTTATGCCCAGGAAGGAGATAGACAATGAAGAGGCAGGTAGAAATTATAGCCAAATAATGGGTGCTGCTGCCAAGAAAAGCTACACTGGAGGAAATCTTGGTTTAAATGTTTATTATTCAAGGCTCAACTACATGAGATCTTGCAAGCAGCTTAACACTCCGGTACTTGAATCTCCTTGGGGATGTGGTGAATGCCCAGTCTCTATTACCTCTTCCGGCACCTCAGTTTTCCTTGGGACATATCCACTCCTCCTCTTCATGGGGCTGTCAATTAAGACATCCTTCTCTCCCCTAGACAAAGGTTAGTTTGTGACCCAAGCAGGCTGCATCCTGAGAGTGCTACCTTCAAGAGAGAGTTCTTAGCAGTTCCTGCCACACAGGTGCCCAAAACTGCTTTGGTTCCTGTCCTTTCTGGTACTTTAGTTTTGTGTGTGTGTTTGTGTGAGCTCTCTCATAGCCTTTGGATAAATCCCTTTTTTTTTTTTTTGGCTTTTGTTTTTGTTTAGTGAGTTTCCTATCACCTAGCTGATGAGTACCCCTCCTATAATTCATGTTGCTGTGTTTCCATTTCATGATGTTTCAATGGTTAAAGAGAAACTTGAATTTAGAAACCATTCTGAGGATAATCACAAAAATAACTAGTGGGTAATAGATTTTTGGAGCCTACTTAAGGAAATATAATTTTGTTCCAAGAAAGGAAATTTGAGATGAGTTAGAATAACTTTCTTTGGCTGAGTTGGTGCTTTCAACATGGAAAGTTGAGGAAATTATCATGGAAATTCGACTGGGTGCAGTGGCTTATGCCTATAATCCCAGCACTCTGAGAGGCCAAGGTGGGCAGATTGCTTGGGCCCAGGAGCTTGAGACCAGCCTGGGCAACATGGTGAGATCCTGTCCTTAATTTAACAACAAAAAAAAGAAATTATCTTAGAAATTTGGAAATTCACATGAAAATGTTTTCCTGGAGATATTTTGACACCAGGGATCAATGTGTCTTTTAAGAGAGAATTTGTGTGAAGATTTGGCCCCAATTCTTTTTTTAATTCCCCTTTGCATATAGGTATAACGAGTTTCTTCAAATAATTGTTTACATTTGTTGTTTGGAATTTTCATCTCCTAGTTACTCCTTAATTCACTGCGGTCTGGTTTCTTTCTTCTCAGCTGCCACAGTTACATCCAGAGGGCTCTTTCCAGGCCCTATTGTTTGGCCTTTTGACAATATTTCACACTGTTGACAACTTCTTTCTTCCCAAACACTTTCTTCCTTTGACTTCCATGACTTCACATTCTCCTGATTTTACCCTCCTATTTCTTTGGCTGATTTCCTCTCAGCTTCTTTTGGAGGTTCCTTTTTCTGCCTATCCCTTAAATGTTGATACTTTCCAGAGCTTTGACTTAAGTCTTCCTTTCTCCATACCCAACACAGATGATGGCTTGTTTCATTCCCATGGTTTCAATTACCATATATTTGCAAATAATTCTTAATGTGCCTCTCCCCACACCTCTCTTTCTCCTTCCTAAGTTCCAGATCCTGTGTATAGCTGCTCTTTGAAATATTCTTTTGGATATGTCACAGACCACCTCAATCCCAACATTTCCAACATTTATTCTTCCATGTACTATATTTCAGTAAATGGTATAATGAGCCACTCAGTTTTCAAAGTCAGAAACTGGAGCATCCTCTTTGACTCTTCCCTTTCTTTGACTCTCCAAAGCTAATAAATCACTCAAGACCTGTCAATTCAACCCCCTGAAACATCTTGTGAGTCCATTCATTTCTCCCCAGCTCCATTGCCATATGCCTAGTCCAGGCCACCATTGTCTCTCACCCCCATGACTGCAACAGTCTTCCAGTGAGTTTTGCTGTCCCTACAGGTGTTTTCTTCCAACTTTTTATCCACATGAAGCTGCCAGAGTGAACTTTTCAAAGCACAAATTAATGATGTCTGTTTAAACTCAACAATGCTGCCCCTAAGATGAAGCCCACATTCTTGATATAATGGCTAACCTTCCAACACGCTCTTGCCAGCCTCTCCAGCCCCATCTCCATCTGTTTTCTCTTGCCTCCCTGTGCTCTAGGCACCATGAACTCTCAAATACTGCTCTCTGTCTCCATCAGGCTCTCACACGTGTTCTTACTGCCTAGAACACTTTCATCCTTCCTTCTTTTCACCTAACTCCTTCTAAACTTCTGCATCTCTTTTTCCTGCAATCCTTCCATGAGCTTTTCCCTCCTTCCTTCTTCTCCTCAAATGGGTTAGGTGCCTCTGTTATGTATTCATGTAAGACTCTTTCTCCCCAGTCATATTCCTTGTTACAGCATATTGAAATCATCTGTATTTAGCCACATGACTATGAAATTGGGGGAGATCAGGGACCACGGTTTCTCACCATTGTATACCTAGTATCTAGCTAATAGTACTCATTCTGCATTTGTTGAATGAACTAAAATTAATTACATAAAAGAATAGTTGCTCCTTATCACTACCAAGAATGCAAGAAGAGGAAATAATTAAATAGAAGCGTGGGAAGTTTGATTAAGCTATTTGAAAAATATTTCTATAAGTTTGAGTTAATAAACGCTAGTCTTGCTCTTCTGGGGAATGATGTCATCTCCTCAGGAGACATAAAAATACAACAACAGCGAGAGTTTTAGCTGCTTAGCAAACCAACTAGAAGAGAAGACTAGATGACATCTCCAGACCTATGTTGGTTCTATGAATTCATGAAAAACTTGCCAAATTTGGGATCTGGCTGATTCAACAAAGTGCTTTTAATCTACTTCTATGTGATAAGATTATATGCACATTATAAAAATGTGCATTATTAAAAGATGAATAGCTTAAATTCTGAGAGGAATTATAATTTTCCTTTACATATATCTTTGACTACTGTGTTTCCTGTTTACACTTCATCATACTCAATGAAAATCGTCTACCTACTCTGAACCTGTATCCCTGCAGCTGAATGTGCTGGAGAAAATCCCATAACCACATTGGCAGGTCTTACCTTAAAAGGATAGCTTTGAAGCTCAAGTGGCTCCTTATGCTGCCAAGCAACCTTTTATTTGCCCTGGATTCATTCATTCTCCTATAGCCGAGGCAACTATTTTACACATTTTCCTCTCTAAGTCTCCAACGTCTTCTCTGCAATCCTCATTTTTAACTGGTGAGTCAGTTTCATACTTCATTGAAAAAGCTGAAGCAATCAGCGACCAAACCTAAACCTCCCATTTTCCTCCATCTACTCTGCCTTCTTGTTATTACACTATCTAAAGCCGACTCCTTTTCTTTTGAACTACATCCTTTTCTTTCTCACCTACTTCGAGACATAACTCCAGCAAATCTGTCCTTTCTCCCCACATAATCAAATTTTTACTCTCTATGACACATTTTTTGCTCTGTTGTTCCTACCTTACAAAAACCTTCTCTTGACTCCATTCCGCCAGCTGCTACCCCACTCCTTTGCTTCCCCTTTTGTCAAAACTTCTCAAGAGTTGTCTATGCTTCCTGTCTTCAACTTCTCTTCTCTCAATTTCTCTCTTTTTAAAAAAATTTTATTTTCAAAAAATAGAGATCAGGTCTTGCTCTGTTGCCCAAGCTGATCTTGAACTCCTGGGCTCAGTAATCCTCCTGCTTCGGCTTCCCAAAGTGCTGGGATTACAGGTGTGAGCCACTGCACCCAGTCTCTCAATCTCTCTTGAACCCAATTCAGTCAAGTTCCTCCAAACTGCTCTTATCATGTTTATTGATAACCTCCATTTGGCTAAAGCCAATGGTTAATAATCAGTCCTCGTCATTCTAAACCCATAAGCAGCATTTGACCAGTGGATGTCTCCTTTCTCTTTGATAAACTTTTTCACTTCGCTTTCAGGATAACACGTTCTCTTTATTTTCTTCTATCTCACTGCTTAATCCTTCACAATCTCCTTCTCTCATTCCTCCTCTTCTCTCCAAGCTCTTAACTGCAGTGTCCTGGGCTCAGTCCCTGTACCTCTTCTCCATCTACACACACTATATTGGTCATCTTATCATGCTCCGTCTCAATTCTGTTGACTCACACATCTTCATTTCCAGTCTTCATCTCCCTCCTGAACTTAAGACTTACATATCCAACTGCTGATTCAACATCTCCACTTGGGTGTCTAATAGACACTTGAGACTTAATGTGTCCAAGGCTGAACTCCTGGCCATCCTCACTAAACCTGCCCTAGCCCAGCCATCCTTTCCCATCTCTGTGTATTGTAATTCCATCCTTCTAGTTGCTGAGGCCAAAACCCATCGTGTCATTCTTCACTCCAATTCATCAGCAAATCCTGTTAGCTCTGTCTTCAAAATATGTCTTCCCCTTCTTACACCTCCACGGTTACCACCCTAATCCAGGATGTTGTCATTTCTTACAATAGCCTCCTAACAAATAGGTTCCCCTGCTTCTACCCTTGCCCCTCCTTGCTCTGTTCTCAACAGAGCAGTTAACAGAAGTCAGAGTAAGTCTCAAAATCATTGCTCAGAACCATTCCCTCAGGGTAAACACTGAAGTTTTTGCAGTGGCCCACAAAGGCCTGTGTGGACTGGAGTCTTGCCCACTCCCTGACTTCATCTTCTATACCTCTTCCCTGCTCATGGCATTCCAGACACTGGCTTCCCTGATGTTATGTGAACATGCCAGGCCACTCTGCCTTAGGATCTTTTGCTGCGGCTCTTCCCTCTGCCTGGAATGCTCTTCCCACAGACATCTATTTGCCTATCTTTCTCACTTCCCTTAAATCTGTGATCAAATCTCACCACCTCCCCTTCTGAACATCCTCCATAACACTCCCCAGGCCCAGCACTCATTCTCTTTACCTGCTTACCTTTGTGTTTTTTTAAAAAACAAAACTTATCACTTTCTAATTTACTTATTCTTCTTACTGTCTATTTTCTGACTCTTTGTGGATTTATATTCTACAAGAGCAGGGAACTTTGTTTTCAGATGTAATTTTCCCAAGCCTCTAGAATGGAAAGCATTTCTCGTCTTTGACACTACTGACCTCTGGGCTGCATGACTCTTTGACGTAGGAGGCTGTTCTGTGCATTGTAGGATGTTTAGCAGCATCTGCGACCTCTAACCACGAGCTGCCAGTAGCACACTGCCTCCAAGTTGTAACGACCAAAACTGTCTCCAGACGTTGCCCCATGTCCCCTGGGGGAGCAAATAGTCCCTAGTTGAAAACAACTTTTCTAAAAGAGCGGTTGTCACTAGCAGACATTCAATAATTATTTGTTGAAGGAATGAAAAAAGAATGAGCAATTTTTAGGTGCCTTTATTCTTCATGTATTCCCCCAGCACTCATCATTTACCACAGTCATCACCAGGAGCAGCTCTCAACCTAGAGCAGTGAAAGGCTACATCTCAGGCATTCGTAGGATACAATGGCTGTCTCTGTTACTGCTTTTGTGAAAGACAACAGGTAGGAGAGAAAGATATGATGGGAAGGGTAGTAAAATAAAATCAGGATAAAGACGCTCTGAGAGGCATGCCACCTAGCAAGGTATTGCTTATGAGAATTGTGTGGATTTGCTCAGTAAGATTTGTAGGCCTTGAGGAAATAAGCATGCTTTCACACTGCTTCCTTTCTGTTTTACAGCCATTGTTCTTCCCCATCATACCTATGGATCAGTTTGAGGTTTCAACATTTGGTTATCTCCAAGGATAGTTGTAATAAAAATAACACTAATAATAATAGTGTTTGTTGACCACTTACCGTGTCAGGCCCTATGCAGTATCATTTAACTCATAACAACCTTTTGAGGCAGTTGCTACTGTTAGCACCATTCTACATATGAAGAAAAGAAGGCTCAGAGAGGTTAAGTAACTTGTTCAAGGCAGCACAGCTAGTAAGTGTCCAAGGCAGCACAGTTAGGATTGAGAATGAGCTAGAATGACATAGTAATGAATATATGATATATAATATTACTTATATATAACAGATACAGCATAAGTAATATAGTGACAATCACAAGACCTGTGCAGAAGCCAGTCTCATTAATTAATAGCCATATATGCCATCTGAGGCGATCACTTCTTTTCCACGGTCAGAAAATACATAGCACATTATTATAAAGACAGTAATAATGGAAGACTTTTGCTGGTTCTTTGATTTGAATGCTTTTTTTTTTTGTTCTTTTTGAGACAGAGTCTCGCTCTGTCGCCCAGGCTGGAGTGCAGTGGCGTGATCTCGGCTCACTGCAAGCTCCACCTCCCAGGTTCACGCCATTCTCCTGCCTCAGCCTCCCGAGTAGCTGGGACTACAGGCGCCCACCACCACACCTGGCTAATTTTTTGTATTTTTGGTAGAGACGGGGTTTCACCGTGTTAGCCAGGATGGTCTCGATCTCCTGTCCTCATGGTCTGCCCGCCTCGGCCTCCCAAAGTGCTGGGATTACAGGCGTGAGCCACTGTGACCGGCCGCTCTTTTTTATTTTTAAACAAAAAGTACTTTGTAGGAAATAATGAAACCGTTAGTGTTGTTCAGTGAAAAGACTTAGTGGACTTTAGCATGATTTCACAAGTAAGGAAAGGCTGTCACTGCCAAAGAGTATTTTTCCTACAGGATGTTTCCAGGGTCCAAGAGTCCTTTAAGCTAAAGTACTTATTTGTTGATTCGTTATTTTTTATGTTGAAAGGTACATCAGATACATGGTACAAAATGCAGAAGAAAGGAAACAATCTAGAGCGAAGAACAAGTGTCCCCTCCTCGGCTGCCTCCCAGCAACTCCGCTCCTCTTTCTAGAGGCAATTCTTGTCTCCAGTTCCACATGAGTCCTCGCAATCCTGTGCTTAAATAAGCATATAGAAGACTTCAGGGCTTCATCTGCAGAAAGCTTTCCTGTTTTCAGAGCATGTCCACATGCATTTTCTCATCTGAACTTCTCAGCAAACACCCCGAATGCATGAAAGAAATTTGTTGATAAACTCCACGCTTGTCCCCTTCATATGATTCATCCAGGGTCCTGAGATGAGGACTGGCATTTAACCTCTGGAAAGTACGTGGAGCACCTATTTTCATTCTCAGTCGCGTTGTTTAACAAGGTCTGACCTTTCTCCTGCAAGTTGCTGCTCTATCTTCATCCTTTTGGAAAAATCTGATCACAAAATGCCCCATGGGCATTAAGTCATAAACTCCAAATAAAATGAATAAGTACTTGATGAGGTCGGCTTAAAAAAAAAAAAAAGAAGTGATCCTTGAATTTCCCTTCACATGCACGTTTCTCCCCTCCTTTGCTGGGCTCAGATGCCAGCTGTACGTTGCCATGGTCCGAAGAAGGACCTGTGGGTCTCCCCTGGCAGATGCTGCCACTGTTTTAGCCTGAGGGCCCTGCAGGCAGCCCCTGGCAACATTTTAAATTCAACATCAAACTGCAACTTGAAATTTGAAAAAGAGGGGGAAAAATGACAAGATGTCAATGTCTCAGAACCTAGCAAGTGGGGCTTGTAAATATACCCAATTTGGATTTCTTTGAGCTGGGGGAAGTTTCTCATTTTTTGTAGCCACTGTGAGTGACTGAACCCCATCAAAGAGACCTTAAAGGATGCTGGAAGAGCTCAAAGGGGATGCTATGTCTCAAGAAGAGAGCTCCAGACCTGGTCAGAGAGCCTTTTAAATAAGGCAGGTGGCAAGCTGGCCAGGACACATTCTTAAGTCAAAAAGGCAGATTGCGAAACAATGAAGGTCCCATATTTTGGGGGAAAAAAATATGTGTGTGAATGCACACCAAAAAGTTTGGAAGGCAATACTCTGTGATATTTAAAATCTCTTCTGATATCTTTATTGTCTGAACTTTTTGTTTACAAAGATCCTATGTATTACTTTTATAACCAGAAAAAAATACTGTTTGTATAAAATTTGGAAACAAAAAAGATAACAAAGCTGAGTTCCTATTCCCTCAGCACCCACAGGCTCCTGGAACAGAACATAGCTAGTCCTCCATTGCCCAGGCAGCTTGGCTTCATGCTTAAATCTCCAGATACAGGTCCAGGGGCTAGTTCACCTAAAAAGGTGCCTGGCACAACGTGAGCGGCAGTTCTGCCACAGCTCCTAACTTCCATCTGAGTAGAAGTTCACAGCTACCCTTGCTTTCATCATTTTCTTTCACACCCACAGCACGTCTGGAAAGTATATGGAGCCCCTCTTTTTATTTTCAACTTGCAGATAGAGAAACTGGGTCTCAGAGAAATTTAAGAGGGAAGCAGTGCACTTGAACAGAAACCTTGTCTTCTTGAAGTCCACAGCTTTTATTGCCACATGCTTTAAGATGTGTGTGCATTGGGGAGCGATCTTGTGGATTCCTGACCATACACTGCTCATTCGGGTGGTGGTGAAAACACTTTTCTCTAGAACCAGAAATGTAAACTTGTGACTCATTCAGGGCTAACGCACATCAAGGTAATACGACATTATCACCCCTGAGAGTTACATTGCCAGATAAAGGCCTTGCTGTTCACTGAATTGTGCCATCCTACCTGGCCCCCAAAGTTGATTTTGTAGGAGTTTAAGGGGCTGAAATTCTGGCAGGGGCTGTTTCTTGTTCACCAACCTAACTCTGGTGCCTAGCACAGTGCTTGAAGTATGTGACTCTCTTTTTTGATGAACAACTGAGACTGGATCAGAGGTTTAGGGGAGGGAGCATCTTCCTTCTCTTCTCTAAGCTCTGAGTCTGGTTCTCCCTATGGCTCACTTCTGAGCCTCTCTGCTCATCTTCTACCACTGACAACCTGTCTGCTGATTAGAACTTTAACTCAGAAATAAGTGGAATGGATAGTAGAGGTGAGGGTTTGGGAGGAGTAGAGTAAAAAAAAGCATTCTAACAAGAGAGTGGTGGGTAGTAAAATCTTATATATATATATATATATAAGAGCCCTTTGCTCCCCCATCCCCCTGAAAAGAAATGCAATTTCCCCTCAATTCTAGCTGCTCTGAACACTAGCTATAAAAATAAAAAATGAGAAATCGGATCGGTTGTTGTCATTTCAAATACAAATGGGCATGTACATTCAGCCTTTATGGCTAGATAACTTCCACTTCCAGTGCTCGGTATTTATTGGCTTTGACTTACTGATAGAACATCCTGGGGCCTGAAGTCCTCCTTCCCACAGAGCAAAGACACCATCAGCAACCGCTTTCTCCTCTCAACCCATGAATAATAATGTGAATGATGATGACGGTGTTATTATTATCATTTGGTATTTAGCCAATGTCTTTCCCCGAAGTACTTAAAGCACTTTATAGGCATTGCCTTATTATTCCTCACAATACCTCCCTGGAGAGAGGGTGAGAACAGAGATTTGATTTCCATTTCACTGAGAGGAGAAGCAGAGACCCAGAGCAATGAAAGGGCTGCCCCAAGGTCACCTGGAGAAACTGGACTGAGGTTAGGACAAGAACCAAGGGCTCGTAATGGCTGTTTAAGGGCGCCTTCCCACCCACCACCAGAGAGGATGAGTCATTAGCTCATTCTCTGAGTTCTAAGTGTAATAAGACATTAAAAGGGAAAATTTGGCAGAGGTACCTTCTAAAGGGAGGTGCTGGAACAAAATACAAACATTTTCAAAGTAGGTACTGAGAAACCCCTCACTTACCTCAAGGGTGTGAAAAAGCCAGGAGTTGGCACTCAGAGAGTTTTTGAAGAGGATTTCTTCACCCCAACGAGGGGGTGGGAGTTGCACTTTATCTGAAGCCTAAGGAAAATGACTTTAAGCAGATCGCTCAAAGAACTTAAAATGAGTCCTTTGTTGTTTGTGGTATACGGTGGACAGGTGTGAGTTGTGTCTGAGAAATTTAAGGATGGGAAATGAGGTTGGCTAGAGTGGCCTCTGGCCCCTGACTGGAGGGCTGCGACTTGGGAAATAATTCCTCTCCTGGAGTTTAATGGAGCAAAGAATGCATGAGTGTTTCCTGTGACCAAATACGGACCAAGCGCAAAAGAAAGCCAGTATGGGGCCATCTTAGATGCTACCCAAGAGGACCACCTGAAGAGGCGAGGGGACCTTGATAGACAGAAGCTGGAAGTGGAATCCAAGATGCCTGGGGGCTATGGGTGGAGCCATGAGCAATCAGCCAGAATAGGAATGCATTCATTCATGTCAAGGAAACTGAAGCGAGCAATCTGCATTGATGGGGGCCTCCCAAGAACCCATGAAAGCCCCCGAAGAGGAACAGTCAGCTTCATGCTTCTGCCCTCTCTAGGGAGCACTGAGCACTACTATTGGGAGAACTCTCCTGCTCCCTTACCCTGACAAGTCAGGGATGGGGGTTGAGAATTAGAAATACTTAAAGAAGCCTAGCACAACCCATTCCCCAAATCCAGGCCTCACTGGGGGCAGGGGGTGAACATAAGGCCTGTCTAAATTGTCATCCAGAAGCCAAACTCTCTCCACAGGGCAAATTTAAATGGATAGAGCAGGCAAGAATTAAACTGCACATTCATGAGATATGTTTATTCAACTTACACAAGTTTTCATGGGGCTGGGTTGTGCCAAAAAACAATGAAATGTAAACCTGTGTTGCTCGCTACCTTTTATACCCAATTTTATCCACTATCACAATAGCAACTACGTTTTTTGGTGTTTGTTTGTTTGTTTGTTTGTTTGAGACGGAGTCTCTCTCTGTCACCCAGGCTGGAGTGCAGTGGTGCAATCACAGCTCACTGTAGCCTTGACTTCTCAGGCTCAAGTGATTCTCCCACCTCAGCCTCCTGAGTAGCTGGGACTACAGGTGTGTGCACCACAGCCAGCTAATTTTTAAAATGTTTTCTAGAGATGGGGGTCTCCATATGTTGCCCGGGATGGTCTCAAACCCCAGGGCTCAAGTGATCCTTCTGCCTCAGCTTCCCAAAGTGTTGGGATTACAGGCATGAGCCACTGTGCCCTGCTCAGCTACAGTTTTTAAGCAGTGACTGTGTTGGGCACTGACAAAGCACTTCACGTACACTATCTCATTTAATGCTCTCAGTTACCCTAAGAAGTAGCTATTTTCTCCAATTTTCTAGATGAAGAGACTGAGGCATAGAGAGGAAAATAAACTTGCCAATAGGACACAACTAGTAAGTAAAGTTAGAATTAAGCTCAGGTTTTCCTGCCTCCAAAGCCTTGCTTCTAAGCTATGCTGTGTCCCCTGTTTCAGAATCACACAAGCTGGTCTGTGACCCCTTTAATGCCCAACGCTCATTCCAGTCACAACACATGTGTGAGTTTTTTCTCCTCTTCATGTCTGTCTCACAAAGTCTGATCAGCTCTAATTGAGTACCCTGAGCTCAGTACATTACCTTGGTACACAGCTGACAGTCAATAAGTGTACCAGTGTACTGACTGGCTGATAACACATAAAAATGTGAGCTTTGGAGTCACACCAATATCCACTACTTATTAGCTGTGTGGTCTTGAGTAAATTACCCTTTCAGTCTGTTTCTTCATCTGTAAAATGGGTTGATAACATCTCCCCAGGAGGGCAGCTGGGTGGACTGAATAAGCCCACTATCACCCTGTATACCTTCAAGAATTATTTGTTGAATGTATCACTAAGTCGAATTATCTCTTACATTGTTTGTTATTCATACACATAAAGCCTCATTTCCAATCAGATCCAGGGCTTCATAATGGCACGGGTCAGCTCTTAGTCTCTATACAAGCGTTAGCCAGGCAGTGCTGGATGGATACTAGCCACTGATTGACATTATCTTTGTCATGGAAGACTACATGGTCTGGAGTCTCTCCTGTGGATGTAAAAAAGTATACTGTCAGGGGGAAGTACATTATAGGGAAGTAAAGTAAGGGCACATGGCTAATATCAGTGCTTAATTAAATTGTTTGATGATAAAAAATACGTTATGAGCCAGTGCATACTTTAAGTGGTTTATGTATCATCTCATTGAGTCGTCATACAACCCTATAAAGTGGACTTTATTATTGCAATTTTTTTTTTTTGCTTGAGGAAATTGAGGCTTAGAGAGGCTAAGTAACTTACCCATGGTCACACAGGTGTTACAAGGATGGTGATATTGAAATCCACTAACTATCACTGGACCTAAGAAGTCTACCCTTGGTGATTCCCACTTCTTATCTCCTTTGTACATAATTCTAGCTAGAGCTAACTTAGCATTATATGTCTTTTCTTTCCTATCATTTCATAAGCATTTTTAGTGCTGGGACCACGCCCTCATCTTTGTGTCTTTCCAGGGCCTTGCTCAGAGTGTGCACTCAGTGAATCCCTGTTAAATACCTGTTGGTCAGATCTACTCCCAAAACATGTATCAAGTCTGGTCACTTCTCTCTAGCTCCACTACAGCTCTGGTGCAAACTGCTAATACCTTTCCCCTGGAGAGCTGCAAACCAGCTTCCAACTGGTGTCTTTGCTTCTATCCCCTTCCATCTTTGCACTGCAATAGGAGTGATATTTTTATACTATTTATAACAGCAATAATAATTTTAAAATATTAAACCAGTGTATTGTTCTTTTCCCCATAACGGAGGGTCTCAAACAGTCGATCTGCCCCTGTAACCTCTGTTAAGAGTGAATGGTGATGTTACTTCTGGAGGAGGGAAAAAGTGAGGCAGATAGTCCATACCAGAGGCTGAAGAAAAGGGAAAGCAACTTGTTTCACTCCAGGGGACTGGGGTTAAAATTAGGGGACATAGACGGTGAAGCATATGTGCCCCATCTCCCTTGTTAGGTAGATGAGTCAGTCTTCTGATTTGGACTCTGAAAGGAGATTGCCTTGCAGTGTGTCATCCAGATAAATGTGGAACAGCCACATTAGGGTAAAAGTGGTGGCATGGCAAGAGTAAGTAGAGTTAAATCACAAAACGTCTACCCTTGGCTCCCTTACAGCATGGAAAGTGTCCAGAAGTTCCCATGTGCTCTGTGGAGGGATATAATGTAGCTATTTGGAAAACTTACTGATCATGGAAAGCTGTGGGCTGCAATGCTGACCCTCAAGTCAAGAATTGAATGAGAGCCAAGGGCAGACTGCAGAGAGCTTTGCAGCACTAGCAAGACTAAGGTTGGGGCAAGTTCATGGGGCTGGGGTGCTGGAGGTTGGGGAACACTACCAGGGCTAAAAGAGGCAGGCTCAATAGCTACAGCTTTCTGCTGTAGGGAAGCAATGAAAGAGTGACAGGGACAGGAGGCAGGGAAATTTGGGGCAGAAAAGGACAAGTTCCTGGAAATGGTGCCCGAGTGAGAACTTGCATCCCTGTTTTCCTGCTCAAATGTTGTCTTTCCCAAAACCAATATGACTCACCCTACCTCCAATCCTGTGCCCATAAGAACCCCAGGCTCAGCCAGAAGCAGAGGAGAAGCAGAGGGAGGAGAAGCATCCCTGTTTTCCTGCTCGAATGTTGCCTTTCCCAAAACCACTGATGGCTCACCCCACCTCCAATCCTGTGCCCATTAAAACCCCAGGATCAGCCAGAAGCAGAGGGAGAAGAAGCAGCCAGAAGTAGGAGGAGAAGCAGAGACGATGGTAGGACATTGGAGAGAAGTGGTCTGATTTCAGAGGGACAGCCTGATGGCGTAGCTTTGGAGAGGAGTCCGGCCCGACTTCAGGGGAAGATGACTTTCTTGCTCCAACCCCTTTTCAACTCGCCTTCCCCTGAGAGCCAGTTTCATGGGCAATAAAATCCTCTGCATTTACCATCTTCAATTCATTTGTGTGACCTCATTCCTCCAGGACACCGGACAAGAACTCGGGTGGCATGAGCACAGTGCAAAAGGCTGTCACACTGACACTCCACTGAGCTGTTAACACTTAAACCATCTGCAGACAGCAAAGCTAAAAGACCGCTGACTGTAACACTCCCTCTGGGTCTTCAGGGTTCACAGGCAGCCCCCTAGACACTGCTGCAGGGCCCCACACAAAGTTCACTCTGGCCGGTGCCCAAAAGTGCTCACCCAGGCTCCTGCACCTGCTCACCTGTGTGCGCCCTCCCATGAGGGGTTGAACACAGCAGTTCAAGCATGGAGTTCATCCCTGTCGGTGCCGAAGCAGCTGGCTAGTTCCAGTGTCCACACTCTAGTTCCCACCTCTGAAGGGATCAGGGAAAATCCTACTTCAGGAGGGCAAGGGCAGAGGCTAGAGGGAACTCTGAGACCCTCACAGGGACCTACACATAGGTCTAAGGCCCTTCCCTGGCCACCACAAGGACTTGTGTGTAACCTCCGCATATCCCAGGGGCCATCTTGGGGAGGAGATAGACCAAATCCTGGCATGTTCTGGAAAGGTGACTGTTTAGACCAGTAAAGACTGAGATATGAATCTTGAAAAGTCAAGTTTCTGTTTAAGTTAGGAAATGTCTAAGACTGGATCCATGTGAGGAAGTCAAGAAACCACATTTTTTTTTGCACATATGAATGTGGTTGAGTAAAATTTCAATCCAACTGTATAACATCCAGCTGACGTCACTGCCCTGCTTAGAAGTCTTCGAAGGTTTCCAGTTGCAGGTGAGTTAAATCTAAGCGTCTTCCCACAGCCTATAAGGCTTAGCATTATCTGGGCCCAGCCAAATGCCCTCAACTCATCTCTGATCTTGCATCAGTCCTCAGAACACACAAACCTCTTTCCTAGGACCTGAATTTGCTGCCTGTCCTCCCTGGAATGCTCTTCACCCTAGATTCTTTCCACTGAATTTTCCTCTCTCTTCACTTCAGGTCCTAGCTTGAAAGTCACCTACTCAGAGAAGCCTTCCTTGATGACCTAAAATAAGTCTCTTTCCCCATCATCTGTTATCCTCCCCTGTGGTACTCTATTTGCTTCACAATGGTCACAATTTGGAAATATTTTGTGCTCATTCATGTACATGTTCACTGCCTGCCCCCTTACTTAGACTCTAAACTCCAAGATGATTGGTTTACTAATAAATATCTGTCGAAGGAAAGAACGGGGAAGAGAGGGAGGGAGGTAGGTAGGGGACCTCATTAAGGGATGTCACTAGCATGAATGGAACTGCTTAATCATTCCAGCACAGAGCACCCATCCCCCAGATGTTGGCTGCTAGCGGCTCACATGCTTGTTCATTTATTGAAAGCACTATCCTTGGTTACAAAGAGCCTCTTGGTGGGAGGTGCCTGGGACATTTTACCCCACCCTGGGGCAGCGCGTGACATTTGGTCGACTGATGGGAGAGTGTAACAGCCCAGCCCCTTTAGCTGGGCAGGGCAGCCTCTGAGATGCAGCGGATGCTGCGGACCTCCCAGTGGGACCAGGTCTAGGCTAGACTTTTCCTAAACCCCATCTTTGCCCAGCCCCTTCTCCTGCCCCATACTGCTTTTCTCCTCATCCCCACCCCCTCACTATAGGTTTCTTCTCAGGACTTTCCCTCAATTAATCATTTACATAAGAATTCCGTCTCAGCCTCTGAGTCTAGAGAACCTAAGACAAGCCCCTTTCATGGACAGTGTGCTGGGCATGGGAGATGGAGGAGGGCATCCAGAAAAGAAGAGAACCGGGCTGAAGCTAGGACAGGGACCACAGCCGTGTCGCCTTACTCTGCCCCATCCTTCCCACCCTGATTCTACTGTGCAGATGCCATGGATGTGCCACTCAGAATGCCATCAATTATTGAAGAAGCTCCAAAAGAAGGGAATGTAAGGGAAGATGAAAGATTCCAATGGAAGACAGACAGGTCCCACTGCTTGGGGAGGACCTAAGCTATCATGTCTGGGAAAAAAGCATTTTAGTTTCCTGCTGTGAGAAAGCTCCAAATGCTTTGGAGGCTGAAGAAACAGCTCTGACGAAGACAGGAAAGTGCGGGCGGGGCTGATGGGTCTTTTTCATCTCCCCCCTTTTGCTGATCAAGAGGCAGTGCTGTAAAATGACAGCAAGGCCTGAGATGGTAGCAACCCTCTTATCTCCCCTGTTGTTTTATTTTGGGGATGGGGAGGAGAGGGAAGCCAGTCTAGAAGGTGACAGCCTCCAGAGTGGGAGGGGCCAGGGCCTGGTCCTTGACTACCGCAGGGAAGGATGGAAATGTGTGGGAGGCGGTCTATGAGATGGCAGTCCCTTCTGAACCATCCTGTGTTATGTCAGGCAGTTGCAAGTGCAGGGAGAAGAAGAGCAAATGCAGATTAAGAGGAAAACCAAAGCTGAAACGCCATTAAAGGGCTATTTAAAGAAAGTGTTTTCTTCGGAAGCAACTTTTCCCCCTTTCTTTTTTGAAGGCTTAACTGTCAAACAACAACTCCAAATACCAATACCTTTAAGGGATTTACAATGATTCAGTCACCACACTAGGCATTGAAATAAATCCCAGCCCTCAACTCAGAAATGCTCAGCACTGGTTTCGAACCAGTCGAGGGATCCGGTTATATCCAAGACGTAGCCCTCCCACCACATCTGTGGGTGAAAGTCCAGGTTTGCCGTTCAGGTTCGATAGGGATGCTGGGTAGGTAATAAGCTCTGTGAGAGCCGGGAGCTTGGTCTATCTTGTTCCCCATGGTACTTCCACTGTGGGGAGCAGCAGCTGACACCTTGAGGGGTTCAGTAGATGTTGGTGGAATGAAGGAATATTTCAGCCAAGATTAAGTGCGTGACTTTGGACTCAGTTTATAACCCAAATGACCCAACTCCTTTTCTCACTAGCAAGGTTTCTTGGGTAAGATTTTTTTTTTTTTTTTTTTGAGGTGGGGACAGAGTCTCACTCTGTCACCCAGGCTGGAGTATAATGGCATGATCATCTCAGCTCACTGCAACCTCCGCCTCCTGGATTCAAGTGATTCTCGTGCCTCATCCTCCCAAGTAGCTGGGATTACAGGTGTGTGCCACCACGCCCAGCTAATTTTTGTATTTTCAGTAGAGACTGGGTTTCACCATGTTGGCCATGCTGGTCTCGAACCCCTGACCTCAGGTGATCTGCCTGCCTCGGCCTCCCAACGATTTCTTGATCTTTCAGATCTTGATCTTTCAGTTTCCTCATCTATAAAGTGAGGGGAAAAAACAGTATCAGCCCTCTAGGTTTGTGATGAGTCTTGAACAAGCTGTGATGTCCATAGCACAGAGTAAGCACTGCCAAATGGCAGTTGCTCTTATGATTAAGCCTTGTATATTTCTTATGACAAATGAACAATAAAAAACAGAATTCTGCAGGAATAAAAACTGAGTTCCAGGAACTGAAACAGGGCAGTGAAATCCCAATTTTCCTGACCAATCATTGAAAAAGTGCCCCCCCCCCAAAAAAAAATCATTCTCAGTTGTCAAGAAACCTAAAATAGCAATTTTGAAATAAAGGAAGCAGTAATGTGTTACAAAATCCACTGTGTCTATTCACATCTATTTCAAAAGATGAAAATTAAATGATCATAAAAAGGTCTTCAAGAAATACCATTAAGGGAAGAAAGCAAGTTATCTAATTATATATTGTGTGAATTACATCTAATTCAAATCCAAATTTAATATAAGTATATTCACTTATAATAAAAACCTAATGCTGATTTAAAAGCATCCCACTCAGCTTTGATTTTGAAGTGAAATTCTAATTCCCTCACACAGATTTGATGTGATATGTCTAAGACAGCCTATGAATATTCATAGCCAGCATATGAACTACATGTCCACATCCATATAGTAATACACTTCTTCCCCAAGCTGAAAGATGCACCCTTTTTCCTCTGGAAAGAAAATAATTACAGTATAGTCGAAAATGGAAAAGCCAACAGTCCCTTAAATAAAAGTTGCAGCATCCAGAGGGGCTGCCAGTCTAATAAATTGTTTGTTTAACGGGTTTGGGATGATGAGGTTGACAAGCCAACATGAAGCTTAAAAAGGAAATCTGCCAAGGTGGCCGGTATGCCTGGGGCTCAGGCTGCCTCCGGTGCCCCCATCAGGCACGTTGAGATCCTCAGAAGCCCCACATGCTCTGCTGGAAGCAAAGGCACAATTCGCTGACCGGTGTCAGTCAGAGATCTCGCCTAGCTCCATTCAACCGCAGGCAATCCTGATCTTGGGGCCCAGGAGGTTCTTCTCCACTGAATGCTGCATCTAGCTGCTCCATCTCTCAGAGGATCGCCAGGTGAAGACATCTCAGATAACAGTTCGGGGTCCTGAGCAAGGGCGTGCCCATACACAGGTACACTACCTTGTACTCACTAGCTGTGGTCTTCAAAATAATTTGTGTGTCAAAAAAGATTTTTCTAAGTTGCCTATTGTTTTCCACACACACGGGAATATAATGTAAGAGAATCCAATAGCAAATTCTGTTGTACAATAAGGAGTGATTTTGGTTATCCTGGGCAACAATGAGAGACCCTGTCTCTATACATAATTTAAAAAATTAGCTGGGCATGGTGGTGCACACCTGTAGTTCCAGCTACTGCGAAGGATTATTTGAGCCCAGGAGTTCAAGCTGCAGCAAGCCATGATTGTGCCACTGCACTCCTGCTGGGCGGCACAGTAAGAACCATCCGAAAAAACATTTTCTTTCTTTTTTTTTTTTTTTAAGGAATGCTGCTGGGTACGGTGGCTCATGTCTGCAATCCCAGCACTTTGGGAGGCTGAGGCGGGCAGATCACCTGATGTCAGGATTGCGAGACCAGCCTGGCCAACATGGTGAAACCCTGTCTCTACTAAAAATACAAAAATTAGCCAGGCATGTTAGCAGTTGCCTGTAATCCCAGCTACTTGGGAGTCTGAGGCAGGAGAATCACTTGAACCTGGGAGGCGGAGGTTGCACAGAGCCGAGACCACGCCATTGCACTCCAGCCTGGCAAGAAGAGCGAAACTCCGTCTCAAAATAAATAAATAAATACTTCTGCAATGCTACTTTCTCTTTTACAATTTTGAAGTGGGGTCTGGAGTTGGAGTCTGGCACACGGTGAGCACTCAGCAAACACTGGGGAGTGGCATAGCAGTGCAGTGCATGGGCTCCGGAGTCATACAGCCTTCATTTGAGTTCAGGTTCTACCACTGAGCTGGGTAGGGTTGTTTGTCCCTGCTAAGCCTCTGAATAGAGGAATGAGGGGGTAATTCTTCTAGTTCTCTATAAAGGAACTGAAAGAATGAAATGAGCATGGGCCTAGTGGCACAAGCAGCACGCACGCAATGTTTCGGTTGATCCTCCTTAAAGTGGGAGGCACACTCATAGGAACCTCCTGAGCCAAGGCTGGGACTAAGATAGGATTGAAGAAGAGGAGGACCTCCAGGCAGATCTGACTACTACTTTGCTAACTCCACTGCCTTTGCTTGAACTTCTATGCTCTTATTGCACTCTGCCCTTGTTTGCATGGGTTTTCCCATTCAAACTGCAGTTCTTTAAGGGTCTTATTAGATGCTGTATCCCTAGGATCCTGCATAGTGCCTGGCGTACACTAAGTATGGAACTGACTTAGTTCAAAGTACAGTTTTAAATATTTCCAGGTGTGGCTTTGGGCATCATGAAAAGAGAAAAAGAAGACCCCATAAGTTAGGATTCTTTCTTTCTTTCTTTCTTTCTTTCTTTCTTTCTTTCTTTCTTTCTTTCTTTCTTTCTTTCTTTCTTTCTCTCTCTCTCTCTCTCTTTCTTTCTTTCTTTCTTTCTTTCTTTCTTTCTTTCTTTCTTTCTTTCTTTTCTCTTTCTTTCTTTCTTTTTCTTTCTTTCTTTCTTTCTCTTTTTCTTTCTTTCTTTTCCTCTTTCTTTCTCTTTCTTTCTTTTCCTCTTTTTTTCCTTCCTTCCTTCCTTCCTTCCTTCTTTTCTTTCTCTTTCATTTTATTTTATTTTTTTTGAGGCAGAGTCTTTCTCTGTCACCCAGGCTAGAGTGCAATGGCATGATCTCAACTCACTGCAACTTTTGACTCCTGGGTTCAAGCAATTCTCCTGCCTCAGCCTCCCAAGTAACTGGGATTACAGGCACCCACCACTGCACCTGGCTAATTTTTTTATTTTTTAGTAAAGACAGGGTTTCACCATGTGGCCAGGCTGGTCTCGAACTCCTGACCTTGTGATCCACCCGCCTCGGCCTCCCAAAGTGCTAGGATTATAGGCATGAGTCACCGCACCCAGCCAGGAATCTTTTACTTGTAAGTACAATAAACCCAATATAAATGGGCTTCAACACAGATAACTGAAAAGTCCAGGAGTGGGGTTGACTCAGATGATGCCATCAGAACTTGATTTCTCTCCCTCTGTCTCTTGGCATTGCTTTTACTGGTTGGCTCCTTTTCAAACAGGCTTTTTGCCTCTAGCTAGCAAAATTACTGCATAGGTGTAGACCTAACATCTTTCCGGTTTCCAATCTAAGAGGGGGAAAAAAAACACATATGAGATTTTGTCCCAGAAAAAGATTCATTGCAACTTCATGACAGTGTGGTCACGTGTCAATTTCTGAGACAATCATGATGTCATGTGTTGACTTTTCCATTAAATGGAGGTGAGAGCCACTCCCTTTTAATAACAAATTGAGATTAGAGTTGGGGTGAGCCCTCAGGGTTAGTACTTATTTTAAAATGTACTAGGGATTTTGTTTTTACCCTGGTACGGTGTGGCCAACAGATCGGGGGCGATTGCCATTGACAAGAGTTTGTTATTCATAGTTCCCAAGAGGAGGAACCATGTTGCTTACCATGCCATGCAGGACCACATGGGGAGGCACCAGGGTTGGGCAGGAGGTGGGAGGGAGGGGAAAGCTCATGTGAAACCTTTATCCTTGGTTTTTAAGAGAAAGAATGGGTGAGGTAGTGTAAGCAGTTGGGCAGAATTAGAATTGCATGGTTTGAATAATTTGGGTGGTCTCTGGGTGAAAGGGTAGTCCCTTGTCTAGTACCTGACCCTTGGGTGATTTAGGGCAGAGGGATAGTATCCTGGACTGCAAGAGCCTAATGAAAGGAGGTAGGTGGGGATATGGACTAGGGATTGGTTGGTTTGCATATCACAGGGGTGCTCCAAGGCAAGTTTGCTATCTCTAGGAATTAGCTACCCCCCAGCATGGGCAGTCCCTCCCCAGGTCCGCCAGACCCCAAGATGTTGAAGCATCATAAAACACAGAAAATAAAAAATATGATTAATACAGTGCTGGGTGGCAAAAAACAACAGATATCTATTACAAAGACCAAGGTCTAATATTAGTATAAGAAGAAATCTCATTCATTTAGCCATTCACTAATTCATTCACTCATTCATTTTTTCATTCAACATTATTTTAGGAGTGTATCATTCACCATTTATTAAAAATCTCCCATGTGCTAGACACAAAGTAGGTGCAAGGAACATAGAAGTGAACAAGCCAGACCTGGTTCCTGCTAATTAGAGCCATTGATCAAATAATTATACATACATATCTATCTATCTATCTATCTATCTATCTATCTATCTATCTATCTATATTTTTTTTCTGTTGCCCCAGCTGGAGCACGGCGGCATGAACATAGTTCACTGCAGCCTCAACCTCCAAGATTCAAGTGATCCTCCTGCCTCAGCCTTCTGAATAGATGGGACTACAAGTGCATGCCACCACACCCAATTAACTTTTAAATTTTTTGTAGAGACTGGGTCTTGCTGTGTCGCACAGGCTGGTCTCCAACTCCTGGGCTCAAGTTGTCCTCCCACCTTGGCCTCCCAAAGTGTTGGGATTACAGGAGTGAGCCACTGCACCTAATAACTATAATTCTCAAGGACCTATTCCAAATGTACGGGATCCAGTAATTCATTTTTAAAGGCTTTATTTCATCTACTTGTTTTAGGCTATAGTGATTGTTGGGCCTGTCAGTATATTCTGGGCCTTTGGAGAAAAGATCTGATGCTCATAAATAAAAATGCTCCACAAGTGAGGATGATTTTTTCATGACTTGTATGGTGTTTTAGAGATTACGAGATGCTTTCAGTATTCTCATTTATTCTTCACAATTCTAGTTAGATATAGATAATTATAATCTCATTTTACAGCTGGAGAAACTTTAAGAAGTGAAGTGACTTGCCCAAAGATTTGCTATCAGCAGTGGCCAAGCAGGGCTCAAAACCAAGTCCAGTTCTTTTTCCACTTTGTTGGTATTTTCAATTGCAGGACACCTACCAGTGGCTCACAGAGCATCAAAATAGTGACCTCAATTAGTGAGAAATGTATCTCCATTTCATATCTGCTTCAATCATTTCAGTTCTGTCAAGGGCAAAATCTCATATTTGTGCTAATATATCTTTAACACTTTTCACTTGCTAACCTCTCTCTCTTTCTCTCCTTAGAAATCAAGAAAGCACAGGACTCCGGCTCAGAACTGTTGGCAGGCACAACTGAGAAGCTAGAATCTAATATCAGTGTTTTGCTTTATTTATGACAAGCAATATTGGTTTTCCATTTATGGTTGAGATATTAAGTTTCCCTTTGAAATAAATGTATTTTTGAAGTTAAAACAGTGTTGATTGAAAACAAATACTAAATAAATAATAAGTAGCTTGTGGGTATGTGCAAGTCATGAAAACGGTACCCAAATTATTGCAATCTGGGAACACCTCATAGACCAAGCAAGCAGGAAGAGGCTCCTGGAAGGGAAAATGCGGATTCCTCTCCTTTCCTGTCTAAGGAGGAAAAGGACTGGTTTAGACCCTGCTCCAAATAAAAGACATGGTCACAATCCTCTAAGACGGTGGCTTTCAGGCCAAGGCCTAGAGACTGATGCCAATCCAAAGTGATATTTTCAAATCATTTGTGAGAAGAAAAAATAAGGACAGTGTATATATATGTCAGTGCAAGAAGGCCAATTGTTCTTTCTTAGGTAAGAAGGTATTTTATTCTGAAACTTTCTTATTATTCATTTATTTTTGTATGAGCGCGAGTGTGTTATACGCCCATTCTTTAGTAATTGGTTTATGATAATAGATGGCCATTGCTGATTGTGATTGTTCTGATAGCTTTCCTTGGAAAAACAAAAAGCTAGTGACCTTATCCTACCAAACCCCCCTCCTCCCTATTTTTTTCTACCAGTGAACTTCTGTTCTAGGAGACTTCAATTGCAGGAAACGGCTTGCCTTCTATTGCTAGAGGAAAAAGATATTGATAGGCCCAGCATTATAATTGTGGTTACCAGCAATGCAAAACAGCAAGCCATAAATCCTTATTGAACTCAGGCGCTGCTGTTTACCATTGAAGAGATCCTTCTTTCTCTCCAGTGTAACTAAATAAAGATGGGAGACCAGGGAAATAAGATAGCTGTTAAATTAAAGAGGAAAAACGTTCAAGTTTCAAGGAGGCTGTTACAAAAACAAACAAGCATACAAACCAACCAACCCCCAACCTCCTAGACCAATATCTACCTCTCAGTGACCTTAGACCATCTTAGTTGAGATGGACAAGCTGACAGCCCATTAAGAATGGCAGCCCTACCCCTCTTATCCTCTGATGATGGAAATATAAACTGGTGTATCAGGCTAACTCTTTGACCTGGCAATTCCTTTTTCACTAATTTGTCAGAGAAAATATCATAGTTGGGCACAAATAATTATTTGGTTATAAGGATCTCCATTAAAACAATCACTTACTGCATAGAAAAGCTAGACACAAATATCGAATGGCAAGGGGTTGGCCAGGTAAATCATAGCATATTTATACACTGGAATACTGTGCAAATACAAGAAAATATATTGTAGAAAAATACTCAATATTATGCAGAATGGTAAGAATGTGTTGTTAAATGAGACAAGTATGGAAAAGCAAAAGAATAAAATACATACAGAATATTGGATACAATATGATTTAATTTTTATTTAAAAGATGTCAGATGGAGGATGGGAGGAGGGAGATGATCAGGAAAAATAACTAATGGATATTAGGTTTAATACCCGGGTGATGGAATAATCTGTACAGCAAACCTCCATGACACAGGTTTACCTCTGTAACAAAGCTGCACTTGTACCCCAAACTTAAAAGTTAAAAAAAGTGAGTCTTTTATAAACAGCAAAAAATAATAAATAAAATAAAAGATGTATAATACACAATAGGTCTGGGTGGTAAAATTATAAGTGAGTTCCATTTCCCTCTTTTTGTGTAAGGGATTTTTTTTTAATGTCTACAATGAAAACATGCTGCTTTTACTTTAAGAAAAGAGATTCCCTTTAAATTGGCCCCATTTAACCTGTTTAAAATGGGTCAGCAACCCTATGCATAAGCTTAAAAGTGTGTATTTGTGGACTTGCATTTTGCAGTGCTGACGTGCTTCCCCTAGAACCGAAGGGAGACACTAAACCTCTCTGCAAACTCTTTGTAGATTCCCATCTGTGACTTGATAAATATTTGATGCAGTGGCCAGTCAACATCCCTACATTAGTGAAACTTCTGCCCAGGAGCAACTGCACAGCTCTCAGCAATGAGATCGGAGTAAGTTAAAAAGAGTGTATTCATTAGCCACTTCAAAGGGTTTGGTTTCTTTTTTTTTCAGCTGGAAATTTTGCAGGCTGTGTTATTGGCCCTGCTGTCTACCTCATGACGACCGAAAAACATACTACTGCAAGGAGGAGCCTGCTTCTTCCCTTAACAACATTTCCTTTCCTTTGTGTTCACAGCCCAGGAGGCAAACGCACCGTGAATCACCCTCCTCTCTTCCCTTTGGTTAAACAGCTGCGAATATCTTAAGTGAGTTTAGGATCTGCCTGGTAACTTCAATGCCAAAAACCTGGCGTCTGGTTCCCATCGCCTGTGTAGTTTTGTACAGCGGGGATGGGCCACTTGTCCTCTCTGCATCTTCAATGACTACAATTGGTCATTAAAAGTCAGCCTTTTGTCCCTCAATATCCTGAACTGACAAGTAGAATGAATGAACAATATGTAGCAGGGCAGAGAAGGCATCTGGTGAAACCACCTGAAATTAATCCTGAAGCTAGCTGCAGTGGTTTTCAGGAGGACCTGAGTAAATTCCTACTCATTTTTCAAATCTTGATTTAAATGTCACCTCTTCCTGGAAGGCTACCAAGATCCAAGCCTGGTGCCCCTCCACTGAGCTTCCATAACTTCTGTACTTCTGTGACAGCCTGTAACCTGTACTTGAACTACCTGCTTGTTTATGTCTCTCCCCAGCAAACTATGAGTTTTGGGAAGACTGTCCTGCCCACCACTGCCCAGCATCTGGCACTTAAAAACGTGCCGAATACATATTTATTGAATTGAGCATATTTTTCTTGAAACTCATGCTTCAGAGAAGTAACAAAATATCAGGATTATAGGGCATCAAATTTGAAAGTTTCCTCTATTCATTGATTGAAGCCCACTGTCCCTGCTCTCAACCCATAGCTGTCAAAGCAAGCAGCTGTCTAGTCTTCTTGCACATTTCTAATGACAGACAGTTTACCTCCCTTTAAAGCAGTCAAAGGTAGGCTTTGAAATGACTAAGAAAGTTGAGTAAAATCAAAGACCAACAGGACAGGTCCTCAACCAAATTGGGAAGCAGGTAACCCCAGGCGCCTTGTCACTTCTAGTTCCTCCCCTCTTGTCATTATTGCCACTTCTTGAGGCCTTTATTCTCTTCTCCATTTTCTGCTGGGTCTTCCTCTCAGCTGAGGGTTAAGGAAACTCCACAGTGGTGGCCACTGACAGTAGTTTAAGGCTCTGCTTCACAAACCAGGAGTGTGTATGCCATGGAGTCCTTGAACTCCAAGATGAACATGGAGTCTATTGTGAAGCATCATTTTTATTGGAAGAGCTAACATTTTTATGTTAAAAATATATGTAGTATGGAAAAGCATATAGGGCATGATTTTAAATAGACGGCATAAGACTTAAAAGAAATTGATCAAAATCCTTTGGGCTGAGTCCTCAGACTCCTGGGGGTTAAGAATTCACTCTTGGTTTGATGGGTTCTTTGGTGGAAAATACAGGAGAAGTAATACTGGCTTAATATGCTGTCCTCTTATACCCCCTGGGGGTATTTGCATTTCCACTGGTTTCTTTTGGAGACTGAAAAGGCTTTAAAGTCAAGAGGAATCAATGCATAATGGTGGAGTTTCAGGCTGCATGAATTGGGGTAGAGGGACAGATATTCTCCAGCAGAGGCCTTGCATTTATAAAGAATATTTCCTAGTGATCTGTCAGCCTTTAACAGGCAGTCCCATCTCAGAGTAGGTAGAGTAAATGTCCACTTGATTCTGATTGACGGTGTTTGGGGAAGTCACTTGACCCTTCTGTGCCTCAGTTTCCTTAGCTACAACATGAAATTAACTCATAGAGGTGCTGTGAGCTACTGTATAAAAAGTACTTTGCTCAGTGCCCAACATATAATACACATTTAATAAACAGCAGTTCTTACTAGCACTAATTATAAAATTAACATATGCTCAGTCAGACCTACCCCTAAATTTGTGGGCCTAGAGTTTGTTAACTTTTTTGTTAACAAACAAACTAACAGTTTGTTAAAAAAAATATGATGTATCCTTCTACTTTTGAAACAAAGTTGAGAACTATTTTTCATATGACTGAGTATCAGCAAATTTTAAAGTTGACTGATCTTTAGTTTTCTGCACATAACTGGCAGTTCTGTTGTTTGGCTGATGTTTGGATGCATAATAACAAAGGCATACGTAATTCATACATGACTATATATTTGCTCTGTAAAAATTATTTTTTCTTGTCTTCATTTTAGCAAAATTACAGTTACGTTCTTACAATCAGGATTTTTACATAATTTATGTTCAAAGATAATAATGCCAAATTCAACACCCTTTCTTAGCCATGGTATTCTTATTTTTAAATTAATTTCATCATGGAGAAAACTTGCTGTTAAGTCAATAGCAACTGAAATTGTCAAAGTTATTGTAACATTTACATTCAGAAATTAGCAATGGATTTTACATATAAAGTTCAAATACTATGATGGGGTCTTATAATAAATTATTGCTACAATAGAAAATACTATAAAAATTTTAATTTCATAATATAAATCTATCACTTACATTGCAATTTTCACCTTCTCTAAAAACAATATCCAGATCCACAAAATATTTTGGTAAGTTCTTTTTTTTACTTTTAATAACCCTAAAGTGGTCTCAACAGACATTAGTTTGGGGATTATTTGTATGTGCATATTTTCCTTTATAGTGATGCAAACATTTTTGTTTACTTGTTCTGATTTTCTTATAGTTTATAGAAATGTCACATTTGTTATATATTTCATATGCAGTTTATTTCAGTTTAGAGTAACTATTTTCTCTAAATAAAAAAAATTAATTATAAAAAGGCGAAAGAGCCAAACTCATTATCTGGTTCAAGTTTTTGGAATTTCTGCAAGCTTTTGCTAACATCATTGAAAACAACAGTTTCTACCAAATAGCTGTTGATAGTGCAGATTCAAAAATAATTTTCTGCCAAAGATCATGATTCCTTCCTTAGCAAACTAATGCAGGAATGGAAAACCAAATGCCACATGTTCTCACTTATAAGTAGGAACTAACTGATGAGAACTCACGAACACAAAGAAGGAAACAATAGGCACTGGGGTCTATTTGAGGGTGGAGGCTGGGAGGAGAGGAAGTGGCAGAAGAGATAACTATTGGATACTGAGCTTAATATCTGGGTGAGGTAATAGTAGGTACAACAAACCCCTGTGATACATTTATCTATGTAACAAACCTTCACATGTATGTCCAAACCTAAAATTAAAAATCTAAGAAACGATCATGATTTTTTTTTTTTTTTTTTGAGAAGGAGTCTTGCTGTGTTACCCAGGTTGGAGTGCAGTGGCGCAATCTTGGCTCACTGCAACCTCTGCCTCCCAGGTTCGAGCAAGTCTCCTGCCTCAGCCTCCCGAGTAGCTGGAACTACAGGCGCCCACCACCACACCCAACTAATTTTTGTCTTTTTAGTAGAGACGGGGTGTCACCATATTGGCCAGGCTGGTCTCAAACTCCTGACCTCGTGATCCACTCACCTCGGTCTCCCAAAGTGTTGGGATTACAGGCGTGAGCCACCGCGCCCGACCATGATTCTTTTTATTTAAGGATTATGTTTTATTTCTCATACTCTTCCAGTGCATCTTGTTATCTGGTGTAAATTACATTTTGTTGTTTTAATAGCTTTTAGTCAGCATTGCCTATGTGTGTCCAAAAGTGTTTTAGTGACAAATATAACAGCTTTTTCAAGTTGTTTCCTCTTTGGACAGATACAGAAAATATCCTATGTGATTGTTTAATTGTTCTGAAGATGCAACCACCTATTTGACACAGCTAAGAACATGTCCCTTTATAAGAAATTCAAACTATGTATCATACACAGCTCATAACAAATGCTTGTTCCTTACCAACTGCCATTATCATTAGCTTGCCATCATTATTCTTTGAAATCAATGTCTAAAATTCAGAATTGTATTTTCAATTCTACTTTTTACAATAGGTATAAAATCAACAACACACACAATTTTCACTTCAATTTTTATCATCTGATGAACTATCAGATGCAAATGTGCCTGCCCATCATCAGATGATGGTACATCAGAAGATAAATAGTAGTTGCTCAGTGTGATTTTGTTCTAACATAATTTACTTAAATTAGTTACTATTAATTTAAAATTTGTACCGATAATATCTTTTGTCACATTTAATAATATTTTGAATTGTCCATTTAAAGAAATATGATCTTTTAAAATTCAAAAAAAATTTTTTTGAGAAGGATCTTGCTCTGTTGCCCAGGCTGGAGTGCAGTGGTGCAGTCTCGGCTCACTGCAACCTCTGCCTCCCAGGTTCAAGGAATCCTCCCTCCTCAGCCTCCGTGGTAGCTGGGACTACAGGCACATGCCACCATGCCCAGATAATTTTTCGTATTTTTAGTAGAGATGGGGTTTTGCCACATTGGCCAGGCTGGTCTCGAACTCCTGACCTCAGGTCATCCGCTTGCCATGGCCTCCCAAAGTGCTGGGATTGCAGGCATGAGCCACCGCACCTGGCCTAAAATTCATTTTTATTTATGTTATATGTGTGGCTATTTTGGCATCAAATTTGAAAGTTATTTTTTCTCCTAGACTAGAACATTTCCATTGTTTTCTATGAATATCGCACTGTTGCTGTTCCGCACAAGCTTGCCTAAGTACGGCACATCTAATACTGTTTTCTTAAGAATATCACAGCAATATTGTGTATTAGTATTTGCTTGTTTATTTGTTGAATACTGTTGATCATTTTTGTTGTTTCAGGCTTTTTCCATTCTAGTATTTGCATGTGCATTTTTTTGGGTCGGGGTCAAATAACACTTTGTATTCTTTTAATTGAGAACCTAAATATTTCCAGTCACAGATTCTTTCACTGGACAAAGCTGTCTATGAGGACAGACTGAAATATGTAATAACAGTAACAAAATGTTTTGTCTTTAAAAATATAAAAAAAGTTTCTACAGTTTCTTTCTCCATTGGGAAAAAAAGTTTACAATAATACAAAATATTTCTGCCAACCTTATTCAATGAAAAATTTATAACCAATAATTTAAATCAACTTATGTTTTTCTGGAAATGTTCTCAGATTTCAGAAAGCTCTGACATACTTTTCTAGGATCACCTTCCAATAAACAGTAAAGAAGCAAAAAGTTTTTAATCTTTCTCGTCAAATTTGCCAATTTCCCTGTAATTTCTTTATCATCTAATGGGCAGGCCACACTTGCACTTGTTTCCTTTGAGTTGTGAATTTGACATAAAAATATCTTTTTCATTGTCTTGTTTTAATCATGAAAGAAACTTCATATAAAGAACATGAAGTTACAGGTGTTTGATCTGATCTGTTCAAATTGTGGATTTGCTCGGA
Source organism: Chlorocebus sabaeus (assembly GCF_047675955.1). Lineage (NCBI taxonomy): Eukaryota > Metazoa > Chordata > Mammalia > Primates > Cercopithecidae > Chlorocebus > Chlorocebus sabaeus. Next base: position 35,749,642 of record NC_132926.1, on the reverse strand, counting down.
AGACTTTTCTTATTTTCATTGTTTTGCTCAGTAACTAAATCTTCACTGAACAAGGAATTTGTAACGTTTGTTTGTGAATTGTAATGTGGGTCATGCTCAGGAGTTCACAATTTAAAAAAATTACAGCTGACCACCTTGGTGAATATGTTCATTTTTCTTTTCCATCCTTATTTTTCTGAGCTTCACTTTCACATTTTGTAGGTCTAGCACAATCTTAACTTGTTCTTATTCTTGGTGAGATAAAGAATTAAGATAAAATGTAATCATATTCAAAGGGTTCCAAATTCGAATATATTTCATCAAAAATGTCATTAAAGTAAATGTTAAAATACTAAAAAATTAAAAACATTTCCTATTTATTCAAAAAAGTTACTTTTTTCTGCTAAAATATCCAAAATTATTGATTAAAGTTTAAGGGTAAAATACAACTAGTAATTCATGAGTACTAATATTTAAATAAAATTTCAAATGAAGCTTAATTTTTACTTAGTTTTAAATTTAGTTTACTCATTACATATTTTCATAAACATTAAGTTATCTGCAATTTTTACATTCAATGTTTCATGCTTCAAGCATGCTATGTCTAGACAATGTATAAAAAATTAAAAGTAGTATTTTTTAAATTACAAAAGGTTCTTTAGCTGCTATGTGTAACTGCTGCAAACACTGCAGTAATTTGTGAGTACTTACACACCCACAAACTGGAACTTGAAGAAAGCAAGAAAATGGATGCTCGTTATCCCTGGGAAATGCTGTGTTATTTTCTAAGAATCTATAGCATTCATGACACCTGAGAAGAAAGATTTGACAAGTATATTAATTTGTCTTTTACCTAAATGCTTCCACAGCTTAAATTCTCCTTGGACTCACATTCCTCAGCAGTGTCCTTTTGTGATGCTGGCAGCAGCACAACCCGTGATTCTTCATGACATTTGGGTGGTCGTCTTGTGTTTCCAGGACTGAGGAGCATTTTCTATGGCCTGAATGGTGCTAGTCACCAGAGTGGTTGTTTAGGGTATCTGCAATGGTCACCTGATTTCATATATTCTTTAATACATTTGCCTTTTTATGTGTCTTTTCTAAACATAAGGTCTAAGGTAGGGGTTCCTCCTTATCAGATCTAGGGCTGTCCTGAGTTCAGTAAAAAAAAATCCAACAGTACTTATATGTATAACCCACATGTATAAAATAGAAATAGTACTTGAATAAATTACCTACAAGTACTTGAATAAATTACCATGTAACCAGTTTGTTGTTTATTTTTCTAGACTTTAAAAAGTACTAACACACACACACACACATACACACACACGTATATTTTTTTTTTTTTGAGGCAGAGTCTCACTCTGTCACCCAGGCTGGAGTGGTGCAATCTTGGCTCACTGCAACCTCCCCATCCCGGATTCAAGCGATTCTTGTGGCTCAGCCTCCTGACTAGCTGGGATTACAGGTGTGTGTCACCACACCTGGCTAGTTTTAGTAGAGATGGGGATTCACCATATTGGCCAGGCTGGACACACACATATTTTATATAAAATTTAAAAAAATATATAAATGAGATTATAATATGAAAACTTTGGGAAGCTTCTTTCTCCATTTAACAACATATTATGCACTGTTTTCTGTGTTGTTACATACAATTTATTAACTTTATCTCATTCATAACTATTATTCACAACTTATTCATAACTATTTTTTTTTTTCTGAGACGGAGTCTCACTCTGTTGCCCAGGCTGGAGTGCAGTGGCACGATCTCAGCTCACTGAAACCTCTGCCTCCAGGGTTCAAGCAATTTTCCCACCTCAGCCTCCCAAGTAGCTGGGATTATAGGCACGTGCCACCATGCCTGGCTAATTTTTGTATTTTTAGTAGAGACAGGGTTTTGCCATGTTGGCAAGACTGGTCTCAAATTCCTGACCTCGGGTGATCTGCCCACCTCGGCCTCCCAAAGTGCTGGGGTTATAGGCATGAGCCATTGCTCCAGGCCTGATTACAGTATTTTAAAAAGCCAATTCCTTTCTGATTGGCATTTGTTTTTTTTTTGTCATCATAAAAATCCTACAGCAAATATCCTTGGATAGGTTACTTGGTTTTCACTATGTTTAAATTCATGACTGCATTTGGTCAATACAGCTAAATTATTTATTTATTTATTTAATATAGCTAATTTATAAGTGTTAGAAATTAACTACACACATCTTCTATAGGATCACTTAGTCCCTGCTCCTATTTTTCATATTCTGAAAGCTTTCTTAAAGACTTTTCCGGACAATCTAGAAAAAGTTCTAGATGAAAATTTTATACCAATGTGTCTCGTCTGCAATCCAAGGCAGTTTGATACATTAGTGTGTTAAGCTTTCCTGCTCACAAATGGCAGAAAAATTAGAAACCTATATTAATTAGGAATGGCAAATGGAAACTCAAGTATATATATTTATATATTTAATTATTTTTATTTTAAAATAAATATAAAATACCTTCTTTTATATTTATTTTAATGAATTATGAGACATAAATCCCTCCTATTGTCATATATATGATCTACATGTACAATTAAGATGGATACATACACATCTTTGTATCCGTGTGTGTGTGTGTGTGTGTGTGTGTGTATGTATATACAAGCTTTGTTTGGAGCTGGAAAGTAGCAGATCCAGGATTCAAATTTGGGTGTGGGTGATAGTCTTGGCACCATATTATGCTTTGCAGTAGGTATTAGAACTTGGTGGTGGAGGGTAGGGGTGAATTCAAAGAGCATCTAGTTCTTTTCAATATAAGCAAGAATGTTTATAAACACCAAACTTATCACAGTAGTCACATTTAAGGAGTGGAGAGGGATTAAGGAGAAAAGAGAATTTTGCATTTGTGTATCGCTTGACTTTTTAAAAAAATGAGAATTGGTTCATGTTGTATTGTCAACTTTTAATAATTAATGAAAAATAGTCTTGTACATAGTTGGTGTCAATGGCAAATGATCCAGCCATGTTTGAAAACAGTTTGGAAGTTCTTTAGAAAGTTAAAGAACCCATATGACGCAGCATAAGTTACCATATGACCCAGCAATTAATTTCTTAGATATTTACCCAAGAAAAATGAAAGCATAGCTTGCAAAAAGATGTGTACGCAAATATAAGTTTTATTCATAATCACTAAAAACTGGGAACAATCCATATGACCATCAATAGATGATTTGATAAATAAGTCTGGGGTACTTCTGTACAATGGAGTATAACTCAGCAATAATATGTAACTAACTGCTGATATGTGCAACAACATGGCTGAATCACAACAGCATTATGCTGAGTCTAACACAAAATATTACATGTATGATTCTACGTATATGATATTCACTAAAAGAGAAAACTGAAGGGACAGAAATCAGATCAGTGATTGCTGGGGTTAGAAGAGGGTTGGAAGAGAGCATTGACTATAAAATGGCACTAGAGATCTTTTTGGAGTGATAGAAATAGTCTATATCTTTATTATAGTTACACAACTGTAGACAATTTTTTTTTTTTTTTTTTTGAGATGGAGTCTTACTTTGTCACCCAGGCTGGAGTGCAGTGGCACAATCTCGGCTCACTGCAACCTCCACCTCCTGGGTTCAAGTGATTCTCGTGCCTCAGTCTTCTGAGTAGCTGGGATTACAGGCACCTGCCACCACACCGAGCTAATTTTTGTATTTTTAGTAGAGACGGGTTTCGTCATGTTGGCGAGGCTGGTTTCAAACTCCTGATCTCAAGTGATTCACCCACCTCAGCCTCCCAAAGTGCTGAGATTACAGGCGTGAGCCACAGTGCCAGGCCAACTGTAGACATTTGTTAAAACTCATTAAACTCTATATCTAAAAGGGATTAATTATAGCTTGTCATAAATTATAGCTTGTATTATTACTATTATATAACTTTATATTATATAGTTTTTTCTACCTAATTTTATTATATATGTATATTGTTATTATATTACATAATTATAGGTTAAATGCAGGGCATGTAGCTATTCAGTATGGCTGCACAGAGGTAGCTGAGAGGAGGGTTCTTCAACCCCACCCCCGTAAACATTGAATGATCAGCTCTAGATGGTAGAATCATACAGGTATAAATGGAATCAGTTAATTACAGTGGCAGTTGAGGCAGAATAATCAGCTGGGTTCTCAAAGTTAGTGGCGATAAGAGAATCTGAAGAGGCATATGATGTTCCAATTCAGGACTCAAAAGTATTTGTTAAATAGATGAATGAGCAAATGAATCAATGGAGGAAATTATGAAAAGATGACAGCAGCGGCAGCGAGGTTTTAAAATCTTCCCCAATCCCCCTGTCGCCATAAAAAAGAACAGATCAACTCTAATAGCAAAACCCAAGGCCCAAAGTCAACATCTTAATAAAATCTAGATGAACAAGATATTCTCATGAACCTCAAAATATGAGCAGGTGGAGAAAAACCACCAACAATAACTAAAGATCCACATTGTCTATGCAGGAGAGAGGAATGAGGCATCTGACAGACCTGAGACAGAATTCTAAAACTGGTAGTAGGTACTCACTCAAAAGCAGAGTTAGACCAATTTGGGAACAGTTACTGAAATTGGGAAGGGTCTTTGCACACTCCAATGAAGATGTGGGTGTATGGGGCCCAAGGTAAGGTCTGAAGGTGATGACGCTTGACTTTGTGGACCTTATAATTACAAAGCTCCACTGGAGAAGAAAGCCTCAAACCAAGAGTAGACTTCTGAGAGCAGAATCCACATGGGGAAGCACGGGGTGACAGAGATAAAGAGAAAAGAAGGCCTAGATAAAAGAGCAGACGAACCATGTGTCAAAATACATAAGGACATAAAAATACATTTTTTGGCTGGGTGTAGTGGCTCATGGCTGTAATTCCAGCACTTTGGGAGGCGGAGGCGGGCAGATCACTTGAGGCCAGGGGTTTGACACCAGCCTGGCCAACAAGGCAAAACCCCATCTCTACAAAAAAATAGAAAAATTAGCTGGGAATGGTGGCATGCAACTGTAGTCCCAGCTACTCGGGAGGCTGAGAGGGGAGGATCACTTGAGCCTGGGAGGTTGAGGCTGCAGTGAGCCATGACCACACTGCTCTACTCCAACCTGGTGACCAAGCCCAGGAGATTGAGGCTACAGTGAGCCATGACCGCACCACTGTATTCCAGCCTGGGCAACAGAGTGAGACTCTGTCTCAAAAAAATAAATTTTTATATATATATATATATATATATATATATATATATATATATATATATAAGATATTAGATATTTTATATATGATATATAATATATTACATATATTATATTTATATATAGTTTATAGATATTATATATTATATATATTTTATATATATGTAAGATTGTGTTCAAAATCAACACTAAGTTATAAGAAAAAAAGGCAGAATAACAATAAAAGCATATTAGAAAGACATGCTTCTGAAACTGTTGAAAACTATGACTTACTACTTCAAAATGTGCTAAAAGGCTAACGAAACAACATTAGGTAGAAAAGAACTATACAAGTCAGAATTAGAAAATCTTAGAAAGGATGTAGGAGAATTCAGAATTAGGATTATTTCAGAAATAGAAACTAAAATAGAAGGTACAGAACAGTGAATAAATTCAACAGATAATTCCTTACATAGAAGGTAAAATTAAAGTTTCAATACATTAAAGAGAAATGAAGGATTCCAAAGGAAGTGGTCGATACAGAAAGTAAGCAAAGAATATTCGACATATGTATGATAGAAGAGCCACAGAGAAAAAATAAAGATGGAAATTTAAAAGTAATTTAAATTCAAAAAGCTAACACTCAAGAAAACTTTCCTAAAATCATAAAGAGACTGGGGCTGGGTGCTGTGGCTCATACCTATAATCCCAGCACTTTGGGAGGCCGAGGTGGGAGGACTGCTTGAGCCCAGGAATTTGAGACCAGCCTGGGCAACATGGCAAAATGCCATCTCTACCAAAAATAAAAAAAGAAAAAAAATATCTGAGCATGATTGCACACGCCTGTAGTCCCAGCTACTTGGGAGGTTGAGGTGGGAGGATCGCTTGAGCCGGGAAGGTGGAGGCTGCAGTGAGCTGAGATTGAGCTGCTGCACTCCAACCTGGGTGACAGAGTGAGACCCATCTCAAAAAAAAAAAAAAAAAAAAAAAGAAAAAAAGAAAAAAGAGTAAGACTGACATCAGTACCTAGCAAAATCAATCTAGAATGACCAAGGTCAAGATATATTCTAAAACAACTTCTGGGCTTTATAGTAAAAGGAAAAAAATATTTGGGCAACTAGTCAAAATCTCAAGTCACTTACATAGGAGAGGAAATAAGATTGTCATTAGACATCATTCCAGAAGAAATGAATTTAACATTCCTTGAAGATACTCAAGGAAAGAAAATATGAGCCAGAGATTTTATAAGTAGCCAAATGCAACAAGTTTTTATGTACATAAAAGAACCAGAGAATACTGCTCCCATGTACCTTTCCTGAGGAATGTATTAAAGAAAGATTTTTTAAAGACAACCAAAATGGAAAGATACTGGCGTAAGAATGAATGGTGAACATTAGATGTACCTTTACCCATAAAACTATGATGGTTATAAAAAGAGCAAACACGCAGGCAAAGTAGATACTGTATAATAATTAAAAGGAGAGAACAGTGAGAGAGATAAAAAATAAAATATTCTTGTTGATTGTTTTATAGTTACTGACGTGGTAAAAAGGTGTTTATTCAAATGAGATACTGATGGATAGGAATGAGGGAATAAAAAATAAATGAACTAATTTCGATATTGCTGGAAACCAATAGATAATAACAAAAATAAGATGGGGGAACAAAGGTTATTTTAGCATAAGTATAAAAGTAACCATTATAAACAAAACCCTTCCAAATACCAAATATATTGAGAGAACAAATAAAATAAATCACATAATGAAAAACTGGTGCTATAAAAGGCCTGCATATTTATAACAGAAAATAATATGAAGTGAAAAAAGTAATGTGCAAAGAAATATACGTACATATTTGCTTTTAAAAAGGCTAAATAATATATGTGTGTGTATGTGACGGTTAATTTTATGTCAACTTGACTGTGCAATGGGGTACCCAGATTAAACATGATTCCTGTGAATGTCTCTGTAAGGGTGTTTTGGGGTGAGACTAACATTTGAATCAATGGACTCAGTTAAACAGATGGCCCTCCCCAAGTGGGTGGGCATATCCAATTCACTGAGGGCCTGAGTAGAACAAAAAGACAGGCAGGCCAGGCGCGGTGGCTCACGCCTCTAATCCCAGCATTGTGGGAGGCCAAGGCTGGCAGATCACCTAAGGTCGGGAGTATGAGACCAGCCTGGCCAACATGGTGAAACCCTATTTCTACTAAAAGCAAAAGAAATACAAAAAAATTAGCTGGGCATGGTGGCAGGTGCCTGTAATCCCAGCTACTTGGGAGGCTGAGGCAGGAGAATCACTTGAATCCAGGAGGAGGAGGTAGCAGTGAGCCAAGATTGCGCCATTGCACCCCACCCTGGGTGACAGAGCGAGACTCTGTCTCAAAAAAAAAAAAAAAAAAAAGTAAAGAAAAGAAAATTAAGAAGGAATTTGCCCCTTTTTTGCTTCCTGCCTGCCTGCTTGAGCTGGAATATCTGTCTTCTGCTCTCGGACTGGGGTTTTCACAATTGGCTTCCCTCGTTCTTAGATCTTCAGACTTGGACTATAATTCCAGCTACTCGGGAGGCTGAGGCAGGAGAATCACTTGAACCTGGGGGACGGAGGTTGCAGTGAGCCGAGATCACACCATTGCACTCTAGCCTACATGAAAGAGTGAAACTCCGTCTCAAAAAAAAAAAAAAAATATATATATATACACACACACACACACACATATATATAAAAAATCAATAAGGATAGGAAAACGTTAATGTTGAATTTAAAAAGAAACAAATGAACCTATTTCAAGGTTTAAAGGCTTTTAAACAGCCCTCTACTTTTAAGTGGGCTACATTCTAAGGAATTTTTAAAAACTGTAATCTTGAACTTTGTTAGGTGTGTTGTTGGTAGTGGTGTTGATGTAGTAAGTCTAGTGTTATTGAGTATTATAGAAGAGAGCAAAAGAGTAAATATAGTGATGTTCATGAAAACCAGCATTCTTGGGATCACTTGAGTCCAGGAGTTCGAGACCAGCCTGGGCAACAAAGCAAGACCCCATCTATATAAAAAAAAAAAAATTAGCTGGGTGAGGTGGTATGTACCTGAAGTCCCAGCTACTTGGGAGGCTGAGGCAGGAGGATTACTGGAGTCTGAGAGGTTGAGACTGCAGTGAGTTGTGAACTTGCCATGGGACTCTAACCTGGGCAAAAGAGCAAGACTTTGTCTCAAAAAAATGAAAAAGATAAAAATATAGACTGGAGGACAAGAGGAAGAACTGCTGGTATTGGACTGGAGTTGGGGGATTCAGATAAATTAATGATTTTAAATAAAATATACTTTCTGGCTCTGTCTACTAAAAGGGCCTAGCGGCAATGAGACTCCGATAGCAAGAGCACTCTTCCTACTCATTTTTTTTCCCTAAGAACTGAAGGTTTTCACTAAAAGAAACTGAATCTCCTTGGAGAAATGGCTGATTCAATGTCTGTAGCAAAGAAAATGCAAGATGAGCCCAGGACATCCTCTGCTACAGAATCGTGAAAGAAGTAAAGAAGTACTCAAAACCGATAGGCATAGGTCAGAAGGACACAGAGACCAATTGGAAGGGGCTCCCATTGGCCTAATTTGGGACAAATTGAGAATTGAAAAGAAAACTGATGATAATGATTGTTCTTAGCTGACAGTGATACTCAAGAACATTAAAAGGTGAGTATGAGAGAAGAGACAGCATTTTCTTAAACAGCAGAATGCCAGCTTGTAAATGTGGAGGAAATGATAGGATTAGAAAAATTGTGATTTTTGCAATCACCAACATTGTAATTGATTAAGTCAAAATTTATTAATGGATGCTAGAACATGGTTAAAAGTTGTGGGGGAACAAGATATTTTCATATCCTCCACGTAGCATCCCAGAGATTACTTATTAATTATAAAGTTGGAAATATACCTTTACAGTGAAGAATTCTAGCAGACAACACCATAATAAGAGATTAAATTTAGCATCACCTGTAATAGGGCATAGTGGTATCATATGCCTCTTGCTATGAACACTGAGAGGCACCCAACATTGCTTCTGTAGAAGTTTTTGCTAAAAGTCTTTAAATCTAATTCTGAAGAAATAACCAGATAATCCAAATTGTGGAACATTCTATAAAAAGAACTGACCTGAAGGCTCTCTCCCAATTCCCCCACAAATGGCAAGAGAACTGTTTTAAAACAAAATAGACTGTAGAGATGTGACAGCTAAAACAGCATGTGATTCTTGATGAATCCCGGATAAAAACAAAAACAAAGGCAAAACTAAGACAAAACAAAACAAGTAAAGCTCCAAAGGGCATTACTGGGGGAAAAGCTGCATATATTTAATAAGACTTTTAAAACATTAGATAATATATCAATGTTGAGTCTATTATATTGACAATTTGGTTATATAGAAGAATGTCCTTGTTTCTTCGGAGGTAAATGCTAAAGTACTTTGGAGTGAAGGTTCATAAAGTTTTAATGTACTTTCCAATATTCAGCCAAAAAACACCTCTATCTATCTATCTATCTATCTATCTATCTATCTATCTATCTATGAAAAACACCCATATATGTATATGGAGTTATGTACAATGAACAAGTGTAGTGAAATGTTAACAGGGGGTGATTGTAGGTGAAGGATATTTGAGAGTTCATTGTATTTTCTTTTTAAACTTTTCTGTATGTTTCAATATTTTCCAAATAAAAGGTTGGGAGTTAGGGAGGCATAAACATGCGGACTGCCAGTGGATGCCTGGCCCCAAGGCAGTCAACCTACAGATTCACAACTGGAGACCTAGGACCTAAGCCACATGGCCTGAAAAGACGAGCTATTCTATATCGGTCAGGATCCTCTTGGCTTCAAGTAACAGGACACTCGAGTCAAAGTAGCTTAAACCTTAAGGATACCTCATGTAACAAGAAGTCTGAAGGTAAATGGCTCAAGGGCTGGTCAGTTTGTCAGTTCAAGGATGTTGACGCCCTCTTCTGTCAGTTTCTCTGTCATTCTCTTGGCTTTGCCTCATGGGTGCATAATAGGTACAACGATGTCATGCATCATGTCTTCATGTGACATATCCAAAGCAGGCAGCAAGCCAGTGGGCCAGCTCCCCCTCAGGTCTCGCCCTCTTGTATCAGGGATAACACTCATTCCCACAATCCGCCCCCCCCGCCCCGCAAAATTCCCTTACCTCTCAGTGCTCTTACAAACCTATGATATATTCACCACCTGAGGTTATTCACCTGAACAAACCTGATGAGGAGCGTGGTTGCTGAGTAGGCAGCCAGCGGTGCTGGCCACATGAGCCATCCAGACTCCCTCGCTCAGGAAACTGAGCCTAGAAACCCAAATTGTGTGTGCTGTAAGTAGTCTAGCTGATGGGGAATGGACAAGAAGTTGAGGACACGAGCCATGTACAAGCTAAGGTTAAGACAAGAGAGAACACCATCTCTATCCCTGTAGTGACAGAGGGTGAGGAAGCCATTTGGTAGGGAAAGTGGAATACAGCACATGGTCTGAGTCAGTGAAGCTGCTCTTAGGCTCCCCCAACTGCCTGGATCCCTATTGTCTTCTGGTTAAGATTTCAGTTCCGGGCCACCTAGAATGGACTAGTGAGAACTCCTTATTGGCCGGTAACAGAACAAAATACTGCCCTGGCACCAAAGAGGAATTAGTTATAAATGTTCGGGAATGTCTTACTATCCAAGGCAAGAATTGTAGGAAGTGTAGCCAGGCCTTAGGAAGTGCTAGCACCAGTTGGCTTCTCTTTGACTCTTGTCTCTGTATTTCTCTACTGAGCATTTTATTCTTATCTCTGCAGTAGATAAGCGGATATCTTTGCATCTGGTCTCCAATGTTATTATACATCCACCCACATCTCTTGAATTCTCATTAAAGTTTTGACGCTGCTAAGAGCCCGTGTAGTAGACAGTCCCTCAGTCCTACTTTCAAATTCCCAGAGGAGAGAAGCTGAGAGGCCTAAGTTGGGTCAGATGTCCCATCCATCAAGTCCATGGGCTTCAGGTCACAACAGATAAGTAGGGGGTAAGGAGGAGGAGTATTAGGAGAAAGGGGTCATTGACGTGAGGCCGGAAAAATATCCCAACGGCATCCACTGTGATCCCCTTAAAGTACTGGTTCTCAAGGTTGGGGGTAGGAATTCCTCCCCACCCCCACTTTTGGCAATGTCTGGAGGCATTTTTGGTTATCACAACTTGGGGGGTGGATGCTACTTGCATCTAATGGGTAGAGGCAAGGGGTGTTGCTAAACATCCTAGAATGCTCCTATGACAGAAAATTACTTTGTCCAAAATCTCAATAGTACTGAGGTTGAGAAATCATGCTCCTCTTTTGATTCTGTAACGGGCCTTCCCACCAAATGGAGCGTCGGTATTCACAGAGCACAAACCCGTGCCTAATATGTAGGAGGACTCTTAAATGTCTATTGGACAGAGGGTGAGTGAAAATACCATTCTAAAACAGGGTGGACACTGATTCTACTGCTGATTACCTGGGTTTAGGGTGTACTCTGGGTGAAGCCACCATGGGAGCTCACAAAGGCAGGGGATGGTGAAATTCTTGCCCTGGGGAGTGGAAGGTAGGGGTGTGTAAAAGAGAAGATGGAATAAGCAGAAACAGATGCAAACAGAAGACAGAACCATAAACCCACGCACAACTTGCTCTTGCAAGTGCTCGTAACACACGTAGCAGCTGCTTCTCTGGTACCTGCCCCTCCCACACACCATAAGGGAGAGCTGTCAAGCCTTAAGTCCTGAACAGCTGTAGGATATGATATAAGCATCTCTTTTCCCCAGGAATTCGTCAGGCAGGCAGGTACAGGCTCCAGGCCACTGGGGTTTCCTTTTTTGGTTTAGTAGATACACATGCTTTCCTTTCTTAAAGAGCATTGTCAGCCTGAAATCTTAAAAAAACAAAAATACTTGTAAATAATTCAGAGTGAAGACAACTCCAGAAATAAGGAGAAGGAAGAGTTTATAAGGCTGAGTATTTTCCTAAAATTCCTGACAACCAGAGTCTACTACTGGGCAAAAGAGATTAAGTTTTCTGGTAGAAACGACAGAAAAGTTAGATAGTGCAAAGTCTTTGCTGCCCTCTACTGATTAAAATGAAGACTAACATGTGGTTTGAGAGGAGAGAGGTTTTGCAATTACCATTCCATTTCTTCATTTACTTTTCCAACACCTATTTACTCAGCTTATGCTTCGTGCAGGTGATGTGCAAAGCATTAAGGAGAGCAAAAAATACAGACCAGGTGTTTCTTCTCGTGAAACTTACAATCTGCCAAAGGAGACCAATTTTATATGTCAACAAACAGGAAACATTGTAAGGTTGTTGATAGTGCTCTGAAAGTAATTAACAGGGTAATGTGGAGGGGTGTGTGTGTGTGTGTATGTGTGTGTGCGCGCGCGGTGGGGGGGTGGGTGTGGGCAGGCAATTTGAGATTGACCTGTGAGCTGAGAATGAAAGGTTGTGACAAAGCCAGATGTGCTGAGAGAGGCCAAAAGCTTTTCAGGCAGAGCGAGAAGTGGGTGTAAACTCCAGAGGCAGAAAAGTGCTCCCTGGGTCCTTGAACTCAGTGCAAGAGCAGAGGGCTGTGTGGAGGAGAGGCCAGAGAGGTGGGCAGGGGCCAGTTCACAGAGGGTCCCAGTATTTTGCCCAGGAGCTTGGATTTTGTTTGGGATAAATTTTATTCAGAAGAGGAAGCTATTGAGCATTTGCTCTTTTTGTCTTTCAAGGACTATTCCTTTTAATAGTACATACTTGCTACAGAGTATCAATAAAGATTTTTTTTCCCAGAAATATCAGAAAGTTTAAAAAGTACATACATTAAATAACTTTATTAGCAACTAGAGAGGCCAGATGCAGTGGCTCACGCCTGAAATCCCAGCACTTTGGGAGGCTGAGGTGGGTGGACTACTTGGGGTCAGAAGTTCAAGACCAGCCCGGCCAACATGGTGAAACCCTGTCTCTACTAAAAATACAAAAACTAGCTGAGCGTGGTGCTACACACCTGTAGTCCCAGCTGATCAGGAGGCTGAGACTCGAGGATTGCTTGCACCTGGGAGGTGGAGGCTGCAGTGAGCCAAGATCGCGCCACTGCACTCCAACCTGACTGACAAAGCGAGACTCCATCTCAAAACTAAACAAAACAAAAATTATCTAGAGAATTATTCTGTCTTCTGTGTGGATGATGGACAGTAGGGCAGCAGGGCAAGAGGAGGAGACAGAGCCAGGTGGTGCTGTACAGGAGTCAAGCTGGGAAGATGGACAGGAATGAATGGATATGAGGTGGCTTTGGTGGTCTCACCTTCAGGAACCTCTGGTGGGTTGGATGTGGAGGACAGTGACATGGAGAGAGATGCCAAGGCTGTGAGGACAAGAAAATCAGCTATGACACACGTTTGAAGAGCAGTGGCACCTGTAGGCTCCATCCCCGGCTCCTTGCTGGCCAGTGGGTCAGGGCCATTTGCCTGTCCGCCATGCTCTCTCCTCCTGCTCAGTCTGGGTGATTACACCTGACAGGGCTCAGAGAGGCATCCCTCATAAAAATGGCCATAAAGCCATTTGCTAATACGAAGCCTCCCATAAATGTCAGGTGATGAGAATTACAGCCCCACAGGCTCATAAAAGAGAGAGCGTGTCGTGGCTTGAGGAAGCCACAGCGACAGTGAGGGCACCGGACTGTCTTTCCAAGCTGTATTTTAGTTTCGGGGAAGACATGACTGGAGGAAGTGGAGTGCTGGCTGAGGCCAAAGTGGCTCAGAACCTTAAGTGAAAGGCCCAGTTATCAAATCTGTCAGCAAAGCTTCCGTCCCCTGGCCCAGGGCTTCTTCAAGGTGAAGTGGAGTGCATTCTGAACTTGCAGAACTTAGCCAGGAGGAGTAGGGGCATTAGTGAACCTGGCCTCAGGCAGCCTCTGATTCCGGGGAATAAACAACATACTGTTTCCTACTTTTTCCAATCCTTGACCCACCTGTCAGCTAATTAGTACATAGCCCAGGTGTTCTCTCTGCCTTGAGCTGCTCCCCTGCTTACCATCTGTCTAGCAATCCTTTGATGCACCCCATATGTCTCACAGCCCTGACCCCCAACCTCTTTCTTTTTCTCCCTTTAGTTCTCTCTCTCTTTCATGTCCAGTCAACATTCAGCTAAAAATCGCTGGTATCCTATAATAAGCATGACATTGTGCTGAGATTCTGGAAACCAGGCTGGGGGCAAAGAAACATGATATGAAGACCCCATCTGGAAGAAGTTATACATCTAGCAGACAGGCAGCTAGGTGAGTAACTTCTTCTGGAAGCACATCCACACTTAAAAAGTAAAACAATAGTAAATAATTGTGGCTAATATCAATATTGAAGGCTGATTGCATGCCAGGTGCCTGCCAAGGGCATTAGCTCTTGTGGTCCTCCTGATAACCTGTTGAGGTGAGTACTATGATGATTCTCATGTTGAGATCAAGAGGCTGAGGCTGGGGAGGGGGGACCTTTACAGGGCGACATAGCCTGTGACCTTTTTAAATTCATGTTGGCACGATCCTGAAGCCTGTATGCTGCTCTGCTCTGGCACATCAACCAGGATAAACCGAGGCTCCTAATAGCATGGGCGTATCCTGCATGCTGCTCCACTTCTGGGGCCACTCTGCCTTTTGCTCACTCTTAACTTTTCTTCCACACACACCACACATACATGTGCACACACACATCTTGATCCATAATCCCATCCTGACCCCTATGCTTTGGACCCTAATGACATTTTCACATTGAATAAAAATTATGCAAAATTATTGCCTGCTCATTGAGAGAGCAATTTCAGAAACAAACACCAATAACCCCAATAAATTCCAATAAATCCTTCAACATAATAATCAGCCTTGATAAATAATAAACACCAATACATTTTTGAATCAATTTTTATATTACTTAACATTGTTTTAACTTTGGGGATTAATTATTTTTGGTTTCCTAAAGTGATTTCTTTTTTCTTTTTTTTTGAAACAGGGTCTCACTCTGTTGCCCAGGCTGTAGTGCAGTGGCATGATCACGACTCACTGCAGCCTCAACCTCCCAGGCTCCCAACTCAGCCTCCCAAGTAGCTGGGACCCCAGGCATGTGCCACATGCCAGGCTAATTTTTGTATTTTTTGTAGAGATGGGGTTTCACCATGTTGTCCTGGCTGGCCTGAAACTCCTGGGCTCAAGTGATTCACCCACCTCGGCCTCCCAAAGTGCTGGGATTACAGGCATGAACCACTGTGCTTGCCCTAAAGTTATGTCTGACAGTTCTTTATTTAAATTTTAGAGTTAAAATTTAATCATCAAGAGTTCTGTCTGCATCAAACTGTACCAGTTTTAGGTATTATTTGTGTGAGGTTTCTTCAGTAACTTATTTCTACCAGATCCAATTTTCCTGGGTCAAATTTTGCAGATCTGCATTTCAAGATTTGCTCCGTTTTTAGTCAATATCACATTTTTACCACATACAATCAGTCATAGCCATTTTCAGTTTTAATTTGTGTTGGTTATTTTTGCCAGAAATATCCATTATAAATTGAACAGCAGATTAATGGTTTATTTATTCATTTCTTATTCAATGGGATGAGAAAATTGAACAACATTAGGCCACAGAGAGAGCTAGGCAAAACAGAGACGAAGACTCAGAGATAAAGCTAGCAAGAGGAAATCAAATTTTAAGAGTAAAAATTATATTGATGGTAATGGTAATAGCTAATATTTATTGTGTACTTCTTATGAGCCCTGTTCTAAACACCTGAAATGGGCTTATATTCATTTAATCTTCACAACAACTCTTTTTAACTTTGATTTTGAGTTCAGGGTACAAGTGCAGATTTATTACATAGGCAAACTTGTGTCATGGGGGGTTTGTTGTTCAGATTATTTCGTCACTCAGATATTAAGCCTAGTACCCATTTATTTTTCCTGATCCTCTCCCTCTTCCCACCCTCTACCCTCTGAACGGCCCCAGTGTGTGTTGTTCCCCTCTATGTGTCCATGTATTCTCATTATTTAGCTCTCACTTGTAAGTGAGAACATGCAGTATTTGGTTTTCTATTCCTGTGTTAGTCTGCTAAGGATAATGGCCTCCAGCTCTGTCCATGTCCCTGCGAAGGACATCATCTCCTTCTTTTTTTATGGCTGCATAGTATTCCATGGTGTATATGTACCATATTCTTTATCCAGTCTATCATCAATGGGCATTTAGGTGGATTCCATGTCTTTGCTATTGTGAATAATACTTCAATGAACATACATGTGCATGTATCTTTATAACAGAATGAGTTATATTCCTTTGGGTATATACCCAATAATGAGATTGATCAGTTGAATACTATTTCTGTTTCTAGGTCTTTGAGGAGTCGCCACACTGTCTTGCACAATGGCTGAACTAATTTACACTCCCATCAACAGTGTGTAAGCATTCCTTTTTCTCTACAACCTTGCCAGCATCTGTTTTTGTTTTTTGTTTATTTTACCTTTTAGTAATAGCCATTCTGGCCAGTGTTAGATGGTATCTTATAGTGGTTTTGATTTGCATTTCTTTAATGATCAGTGATGTTGAGCTTTTCTTCATATGATTGTTGGCCGCATGCATGTCTTCTTTCAAAAAGTGTCTGTTCATAGGCCGGGCATGGTGGCTCACGCCTGTAATCCCAGAATTTTGGGAGGCCGAGGCAGGCAGATCACCTGAGGTTGGGAGTTCGAGACCAGCCTGACCAACATGGAGAAACCCCGTCTCTACTAAAAAAAATACAAAAATATCTGGGCGTGGTGGTGCATGCCTGTAATCCCAGCTACTCGGGAGGCTGAGGCAGGAAAATCGTTTGAACTCAGGAGGTGAAGGTTGCAGTGAGCAGAGGTGGCACCATTGCACTCCAGCCTGGGCAACAAGAGAAAAACTCTGTCTAAAAAAAAAAAAAAGTGTCTGTTCATGTTCTTTGCCCACTTTTTATGTTTGTTGTTGTTGTTGTTGTTTTTGTAAATTTGCACAACAACTCTTTGTGGAGATGTAATTATCATTTTTATTTTAAGATGGAGAAACTGAGGCACAAAGACTGGAAATAAATTGCCTCAAATTATACAGCTAGTAAGAGGCAGATCGGGGATTCACACCCAGACAGCCTGTGACTGAGAATATGCAGCTGTGTTTGTATATTGATTGCTTACTTCTTGGTACTGCAGCATCCAAACGTCCCCTGGAACAAAATGCTGGGGTGAGTCAAAATGTTCTTTCATTCTATGCTTTTCTGCCACCTGAAATGCCCTCCCACACCTTCTGTGCCTAACATCATTATATGCTTCCTTAGGGGAGTCAGACTGACCTTGAGAAGGAGGGGACCATTGCCCACAAAGCTGGGTCTCCTGACCCACTACTGGGACTCCCAGCATCTGAGCTAATTGCTGTTGGAGTGCTTATCATCTGTGCCACAATTCCCTTTGCTTCTTAGTCTTTCTCATTAGAGCCTGTTTGAAATGCTTGTTTTCCGGTGCCATAAAGAAACAGCACTTGAACATAAATTTAATTTTTTTAGCAAGGCCATTTTTATACTTTCTGCAGAAAGGGTACACTCGCCAGCAGTTTTGCCACGAGAGTACACTGAACAAAGGAGACAGGGTCATTTACAACCTGACGCATCTACCGTACTGCTGTGTCCGGTTTCCATTGGCTGGAACGGGACCTCACATTCTGTATTTGTCTTAAATGGCTAGCAACTTAGAACTTTTTAAAAGAGGCAAAGGCCGAGGAGAACAAAGGAAGGAGGAAGTAACTTGTGGAATGTTGAGAAAGGTAAAAATACCTTTAAATAAGGAAGAAGAACAGGCTATGGCCTAATGCTTGCTTGGACCAGTATAAGCATGCCAGGGCAAATATTTAGGCTAAATTATGAGAGCTAAGAACATAAAGTACATTGATTTTTTATTACGGCTAGCAGATATTTAAGAATGTTAGCACAGGGTTTTGAATAAATTTTGCTTTTTAAAAGAAGTTACTATTTATTTCTAATTAGATGGGGAGGAAGGTCTTTGAAGAGGAACCTCTACTTTTTACCGGCCTAAGATTCTTAAGAAGAGGAGTTGGCTCTTATTGCCAGTGTTTCAATTTCCTACTATAGGACTGGTACAAATGAGAAGAGTTATGAAAATTATTGAATAAATGCTTCTTGGCCTTTTGACTAAGATCAGATGAAAATTATTGAATAATAATTTTGAATAAACAAATGTGCAGTTTCACTAATAAGGGATTCTACTAATAGTTACTTGCTTTATTATTTACTGTTAAGTATGACTGTTTTGGCTTAACATGTTCTCCCGCATTAAAGAACTTGTGATCTTTCACAACAGTTCTGGGAACTTATTCAAAGCTCCTGAAATTTTGATGTTCTGATGCAAGTGACTGGGTTATGCATAAATCATTTGATTTCTACATTCGTCTGCTTTCTATTTTGTTCTGACCATCCCATAGTATCCGGTGATAACAGAGTTCACCAGCAAGGGTGTTTGGATATGATACTGCATAATCCAAAATCTAAAATCAGAATAAATCTATATAGAATATGTCCTGATTGGTGCAAAAGTAATTATGGTTTTCGCCATTAATAACTACAGACTTGATCTATGAAGTAGGTAAGTTATCCTAATGTATTAACCCAGGCTGCTGAAGTCAGAAATCTTAAGATTGCCTAAAGCTTCCCTACTCAAATCCAATCCATCACCCAGTTTTGTTGATTCTACCTTTTAAATAGTTCCTGAATCTGTCTCCTTTTCTCCATCTTCGTTGTCATTGCCTTCGGTCAAGGTCTCATCATGGTTAATCGCAAGAACGTTCTACTGTCTCCCCAGCTGCAAGCTTGCTCTGATTCATTATTCTCACTATAGTCAGAGTGATCTCTCTAAGAAGCAAATCTAATCGTCACTCCCATACTTGAAACCCTTAAATAATAACATGGTATCATCTGCAGAATAAAATATAACCCCCATCCTCCTTTCTAGGTCCATTTCCTGCTGCTCCCCTGTACACTAGTGCATTGGTCTTGATGACGTCCTTGTAAGTTCCTAAAATTACTTCAAAAATGCTGTCCCTGATGCATCTTTTTTTGGTTCTTGTTTACTTCCTCAGTTTCCACCTTCACAATGAAGTCTCCCTCCAAACACAGTCCCTGATTCTGTGTTTCTGCCTAACTACAAAGAGTATGACATAAAGATTCAAAGCAAACGTAGTAGTATGGGCTTGCCAGACTACCCCACCTAAGTTGTATTAGTTTAGGCAACTTGCTTAAGCTTTCTAAGCCTCAATTACCTCATCTGTGAAATGGGGCTAGTTAGTAGCTGTGGTATGTAGACTGTCATAAGGAATTAAATGAGAAATTCCAGGCTTGCGTGTGCTAATCACTTAGTAATTACTAGCCATTTGTCTTGGCTAATGTTTAGTTTGTTTGTTTACTTCTGCTAGACTGTGTGCTTCAAGGATAAAGACTCTCATGTCTTTAGCAACTATGATAGTAACGGGCACAAAATAAGTGTTCCTTAAATGCTTGTCAAATGGACAAATGAATGGATGGAGGATTATCTTCTACACCCCAAATTGGAACACTTGATCTCACATGTTTGAGTAATGGAGAAGAGTTTAAATAACTTCTAAAATAGTGAGTTATTGCTATAGCAATGAAAAAATTATTACCCTACCCCATGTCCTGAGATTGGTGTGGTTAATGACACACTGAAGGTGTTGAGTTTAGAACATTGTAAGAGGCAAACAACACTTTCAGTCAAATTTAATTGAGGAAGCACAATATTGTAAAGATCTGGGTTCTGGTCCTGTCTCTGCCACTAACAGGAGGTGTGACCATGAAAAAGTTAAAAATTAAACTCTCAGTCTTTATTTCCTCATCTGTAGACAAACAATGATGGACAAGATGATCTCGAGGATCCTTTCACTTTGTCAATCAACTGCTTTTGTAACTTCTCAGGGTGATAAGTTACACTTTCAATTTGGGGAAATTGTATATGAAAGTATATGAAATAATTGCATTATAATAGTCTTAACTACTGCTGCTATGTAATGTTCCTGAGATTTTGTTGTTATTGTTGTTGTTTTTAACTTTGAGAAATGAAAAATTTTAATGGTAGGAATTTATAATTGGAATGAACCACAAAAGAGATAATTGTTGTTGATACAAGAGGATAAGAGAGAATCCCCACTTACTGCCCCCGACCTGGCCATGTTCAGTGAAAGAACTAGCATTGGCTTTATACAGTGGATATGATTAACTGTTTATGTTAATAAGCAAGGAGACTATAAATGTATCATTAATTATTATGGGACAAATTCAAAGTTTCTGAGAGTTAAACTAGTAAAATGCATACACAATGTACTTAGATATAGTATCTATGTTAGTAAATGAAGAGATTGCAAATGTATGGTTAATTATTCTAGGAAAAACACAAACTAGGGTAATCTTAGCGAATATGATCATTGTTTAATAAGTGGAAACTTAAATAATCATGTGATATTTTATAGGGAAAAAATTGTGGAAACAAACATAGATGGTCAACCTAAAGCAGGGTACTCTAATCTATGGCTCACAGATTCCAGGTAGTTCGTGAAATTGCTTTAAGGATCTGCAAATTTATGAATTTACTAACCGTTTTCTGTCTGTTGGCTTAACCAGCCAATGGTGTTAATAATCAAAACAATTCCCTCTCTTTGTTTTGTTTCCTATAAAGCACAACAGAAAAGAACACACCTCTTTTTTTTTTTTTTTTTTTTTTTTTAATACTCCTCACTGGAGAAGTAGGCTTAGCTATCTATATAAGGAAGAGGTACTTGGATAGGACAGAGAGTTTCCCAATGCAAGAGCAGGCACAGTTGGTTCAAGTAGAAGGTGTATCTCTATTTGGAATATGAATTATCAGGCTATCATGGCCCAAAGCTATTAAAAATTCAAATTAAATAACATTCTGCCCTTGTTCTGCTTCTAATCTCATTGAACTGCTTTCTGATTATTTTGCTTGGTATGTGTGTTTGCCCACAGGGAGGACAGGAGCAGCTGGTCCACCTGACAGTTGTAATTTCTTTCATAGATTAATACATTGGTATTCTGGTTTATGAAGATAATTTTTTTAAGTGTTCAGTTTATAATTTTTTTTTTTTTTTTTTGAAACCGGGTCTCCTTATGTTGTCCAGGCTGGTCTTGAACTCCTGGGCTCAAGGGATCCTCCTGCCTTGGCCTCCCAAAGTGCTAGGATTACAGGCGTGAGCCACCATGCCCTGCTGAGTGTTCAGTTTAATGTGTGTGTTATTGACTTTGTTTCCAGGCTCATTTTGCTAAAAAAAAAAAAAAAAAAAAATCTATTCAGGGGGATTGGAAAGCTAGGAGTGCAATCCTTAACTGCATGTGTTTCTCGAGGTCAAGCGTACCTTGTGAGCTATCTTGGCACTCACACAGCTAGCTGAGTCTTTTCTGGGGACACCTCACTGGGTACTGCTTATGCTTACCATTAGATGAGCATCTTGTCTGATCCTCTCATTTCGTAGATTGACAAACTGAGGCATACATCATAGTATACCTGTGGTTTTCACCTTTCTCAAAGGTACTTAGCACCTTTGAGAACTAGCTATCTGAACACTTTAAACAGATTTTAGAAAACTTTTTCTTTTGGGCTGGGCACAGTGGTTCATGCCTGTAATCCCAGCACTTTGGGAGGCCAAAGAGAGAAGACCGCCTGAGCCCAGGAGTTGGAAACCAGCCTAGGCAACATAGTGAGACCCTGTCTGTACAAGAAATACAAAAAATAGCTGGGTGTGGTGGTGCACACCTATAGTCCCAGCTACTCAGGAGGCTGAGGAGGAAGGTTCGCTTGAGCCCAGGAGGTTGAGGCTGCCATGAGCCTTGATTGCACCACTGCACTTCAGCCTGGGCAACAGAGCATGACCCTGTCTCAAAAAAACAAAAATCAAAAAAAAAAAAAAAAACAACAACCTTTTATTTTGAAATAATTTTGGATTTATAGAAGAGTTGCAAAGTTAGTACAGAGACAGTCCATGTTCAACTTCCCTTAACATTCACATATTTATTTTCATTTTTATTTTTTGAAACAGTTTCACTCTTGTTGCCCAGGCTGGAGTGCAATGGCACAATCTCAGCTCACTGCAACCTCCGCCTCCTGGGTTCAAGCGATTCTCTTGCCTCAGCCTCCCAAGTAGCTGAGATTACAGGTGTGCGCCACCACGCCTGGCTAATTTTGTACTTTTTTAGTAGAGATGAGGTTTCACCGTGTCGGTCAGGCTGGTCTTGAACTCCTGACCTCAAGTGATCCACCTGTCTTGGCTTCCCAAAGTGCTGGGCAGGCATGAACCACTGTGCAACATTAACATATTTTATAATCATGGTTCATTGATCAAACCACAAAGGTTTTGTGTATATATACATTTATATTATATTATATTATATTACATTACATTATATATTATTATATTATATTATATTACATTATATTTTAATAGAGTTAGGGTCCCGCTGTGTTGCCCAGGCTGGTCTTGAACTCCTGGGCTCAGGCAATCTTCCCACCTCAGACTCCCAAAGTGCTGTGATTACCGATGTGAGCCTGGTCCTTACAATATTAACTGAACAACAAGCTTTATTTGGATTTCCTCGGTTTTCCCCACCAGTGCCCCTTTTCTGTTCCAGGACACCACAGTACATTTTAGTTATCATGCCTCCTTTGTTGCCTCAAACTGTGACTGTTTCTCACTCTTTATCTGTCTTTCATGATCTTGACACTTTTGAAGAGTATTGATCAGGTGTTGTGTAGAATGTCCCTCAATTCAGATTTGTTTAATATTTCCACAACTTTTAGACTGAGGTGGATCTTGGAGAAGAATACCATAGAGGTGAAGTGGCCTTCTCACCACATCATGTCAGGGGTGTACACTATCACTGATGATACTGATTTCTTTTATAGTTTTAATTTTAGTAGAGACAGGGTTTCACTATGTGTGCCAGGCTGGTCTTGAACTCCCAATCTCAGGTGATCCACCTGCCTTGGACTCAATCTTTTTATTTTGAAAGTTGGTAAGTAAAGAAAAAGAATTAAGCATTTATTCACTTTTAAAACAGAAACTATTTTCAGGTAACTAAATAGCCTCTGTTGTTGAAGGAAATCTCTAATTTACAGAAGACTGTCAGTGAGCAAATGTGGAAGGTAATATATAATTGGAAAAATCATTAGTTTGCCACCCGTAAGGAAAGTATTGATTCAGGAAAGGATAAAATCATTAAATCGTTAGGTTAATGGTTGACAGGTACGTTGACCATTCATCTCATTTTGCCAGAGATGGTCCTAGTTTATGACTATTGTCCAAGTGTAATTATTAATAGTGCCCCTTTTAATGTCAAATGTGGCAGTTTGGATTATAAGTGATCGGCTCACCCTGTTGACAGGGTGCCAACATATGTATGAAGCCAAAGTAAATATCATGCAGATAATATTCTGATTATAATAGAATTGAGCTGTCATCACCTTTAACTCAGTGTTAATCTTACCATCACTTAGGATGGGACAACCAGATGTGTCTCCTGTTGTGATTGAAACTGGAATATACAGCATTACCTATGAAGTTGCCTTGATAAAAATGTTCAATTTACATCTGGTCAAATATTCAGATCTATCTTCCTGCTTATAGGAAACACAAGGAATAGAGGAAGCAATCAGACAGATCTAGAGGGGAAACAGCCCTGGTCTTCAGCAAGTCCCTATCATGATAAAAGGAACTGTTCTAGGTTAAAAGTGTCTTAAGAGGCATAGCAACCAGATATACTGCTTGGTTCTGAATTTGATACGTATTTGGCCAAACCAGCTGGAAGGACATCTTGGGGACAGGTGAGGAAATCTGAATATGGATTTGCTATTATGGTTAATTACGTTAGGTGTGAAAATATAATTTTTGCTATGTAGAAAACTGGGTGTTAAAAAAAACAGATGCATTCCAAATATTAGGGGTGGAATATTATGATGTCTGTAATTTACTTTAAAATACTTCAGGGCTGGGCGTGGAGGATCATGCTTGTAATCCCAACATTTTGTGAGGCCAAGGTGGGAGGATCTCTTGAGCCCAGGAGTCTGGGACCAGCCTGGGCAACAACGCAAAACGCTGGCTCTAAAAACAAAAACAAAAAGGAAAACAAAAACATGAAACTAAACTGAAAACACACACACACACACACACACAAAAGCATGAAATAAAATAAAATAAAATAAAATAAAAACGCCTTCAGCATTAACTACAATAAAGGGAGTTGGCAGGAAAAGCAATAAGATAAAAGATAAAATATATAAAACATTTCATAAACTTACACCTGAAAGACAGTGTCATAGGTAAGGCAGCCCCCAGTGATCACATCTCCTGATATTCAGCCCCTCCTTGAGTGTGGTCTACACTTTTCAACTTGTTTCTTCTTCCCCCACCTTTTTTTTTTTTTTTTTTTTTAATTGAGACAGAGTCTCACTCTGGAGCCCAGTCGTGCAATCCCAGCTCTCTGCTGGGACTACAGGCATGCACCACCATGCCTGGCTAATTTTTGTATTTTTAGTAGAGATGGGTTTTCACCACGTCGGCCAGGCTGGTCTTGCTCCTACTTCAGGTGATCCACCCGCCTCGGCCTCCCAAAGTGCTGGGATTACAGGCGTGAGCCACTGCACCCAGCCTCACCTTGCTTCTAATGAATGGATATGGGCAGAAGTGATAGAAATTCACTCCCAATATTATTGAAATATTGAACCTTACAAAAGGTTACAAGTCTGTGGCTTCCATCCTGAGCATTCTCTGTCTTTTGTAGATTGCTCGTGCTGGGAGAAGGACACTGTCATGTTGTGATCTGTTCTATGGACAGGCCCATGTGTGCCATGTCTTCTGTCTAGCAACCTATGAGGAACTGCCATGCATTAAAAACCAGGTGAGTGAACTTGGAAGAAGATCCTTCAACATCAGGTGAGTCTTCGATCTCGGCTGGCAATCTGACTGCAACCTCATGAGAGGTCTTGAGCCAGAGGCACTTAGACTGTGCTTGGATTCCTGACTCGTGGAAGCTGTGAAGTAATGTTTTGTTGCTTTAAACTGCTAAGTTTTGAGATAATTTGTTATGCAGCAATAGGTAACTAATACAGATAGGAAAGAGTTATTTGGGTGAAAGAGGGCAAGAAGACCATTATAGGCAGAGAGAAAAACCCATGAGATAAGTATTTAAGGTAAGAAGCATGAGTGTCTTTCAAAAATGGAAAGAAACCAAATTTGGCTAGAACTTAGAAGGCAATGAGGAAAGATGAAGCTGTAGTGATGGGCATGATATAGGGCTACAAAGACCATGTCAAAAGTCTGTTCTTTTTCCTATTGGGAATAAGAAGCCATGGAAAGGATTTAAGCAGAGGCTGTTTTAGAAGCTTAATTGGATGTTTTGCAGAGAAGAGAATAGAGGGAGCAAGGGTGGAAGCTAATCTGGGAGAAGCGCTGAATCATCTGGGCTGGGTATGGAAAACAGATGGCATCGCCTTTCTCAACTCAGACTCTGAAAAGGTCAGCACTGCTCTGGGCCTTACTCTGATTACACAAAATTGGCACAAGGATGGCCATACAAATCAACACCAGTTAATACACTGGCTACCCAATGACCAGTTAGATTTCTTCTTGGAAAACTTCTTACCTATAGATATCCAGAGATTTGGCAGTGATGTGTGGACACTAGACTGGGAGGTGAGTCAGATGCTGCCTTTACATCCGCGTTGAATAGGATGAGTGAGAGGAGAAAGTGAGTTTACAGAAAGAGGAGACTAGAGCAAACAGGCAAAGATAACCAGAGAGCAGAAGGCATGTGGCCCCTGAGAAGGAAAGGAAGAGA
Organism: Chlorocebus sabaeus; assembly: GCF_047675955.1. NCBI lineage: Eukaryota > Metazoa > Chordata > Mammalia > Primates > Cercopithecidae > Chlorocebus > Chlorocebus sabaeus. The sequence goes on along the minus strand of NC_132926.1, from coordinate 35,723,544 downwards.
GTGGGAAACGCTGTAGGTCCTCAAAGCTTTCCAGCCCCTATAAAGGTCACGGCAACTAGACCTCTTGTCCACAGAATTGATTAGTTTTGTTTTCTCACCAACACTAATTTCCCTCATGCTAATTTGGCTTCTTTTCCTTACAACCAAAGCATTGTCATGACTAGAATAGATTTCTGCACCATGATTGAGTAGATCATTTGACCTCTATAGATTAAAAAAAAAAGGTGGTAGAATGATATTAACACTTGCATATTACTGACTCAATATACTCACAAAGATGCAATTATTTACTTCAGTTCAGGAATTCTCAGCCCCATCCAAGCAGCCTATATGCTGATACTACTTAATAGCTGAACATATAACAACATTTTCTGAGTTTTCTTACATCCTAGATCCAATGGAGATTAGGGGATGAGAGGTTAGAACTTGTTCTGAATTCCATAAGTAAGTTACAGGCTGATGAAGTGACAGTTTGAAGGTAGATGCAATGCAGATGTCATCTGGAGAAGTATTACCTGCTGCCCACAGACATCCATACAGAATGGCAGAAGCCTGGGGAGACTTTATGGTCTAATTGCTGATTGGGAGTAGAGCAGATTGGTTATGAATGTGGACTCTGTAGCCTGGAGGCCTAGGTTTGAATTCCAATTGTGTCATTCACTGGCTGTGTGACTCAGGATGCGTTACTTAATCTCTCTGTGCCTTTGTTATCTGTAAAATAGAAATAATAGCAATGCTTACCTCATAGGGTTTTTGTAAAGTTTCAAATGTGTTAGTACATTTAAAGTGCTTAAAATGGTGCCTTGCATGTAGGAAATGATCGATAAATATTACTTATTAAATGAGATGCTTATGTAACATGCTCAGCATACTACAAGCTCAGGAAATGTAAGCTACTATTATTATTTTCTGCTATAATCCTGTATGTTGATTTAGTATGATACTTCCTATTCATGGAGTAATATTGTTTCTTTAGTCCTAGTTTCTTGGCTATCTCATTGTCTTCACTTACATGTATGCAAAAAGGTAGACCCTACCTTGATTTTGACCTTCTCGGTAAAGCACTAGCTAGCAAAATGCCCTTTTGTAGTCCATTCTGGCTGCTGTAACAAAATACCATAGACTGGGTGGTTCATAAACAATAGAGATTTATTTGTCACATTCTAGAGACTGGGGAGTCCAAGGCCAAGGTGCCAGCAGATTTGGTGTCAGGTGAGAACTAGCTTCCTCAGACGACCTTCTCACTCTAACCTCATGTGGCAGAAGAGGGCGAGAGGTCACTCCTGGGCCTCTTTTACAAGCACGCTAGTCACATTCATAGGGTTCTGCCCCCATGACCTAGTCACCTCCTAAAGGCCTCGCATCCTAATACAATCACCTTGTGGGTAAAAATTTCAACATAGGAATTTGGGGGGACATAAATATCCAGACCATAGCAGCCCTATAGAAACTATAGAAACAAATATTACTTATTGATGATTTTTAGTTGCTGCCTATGCCATGGTAAATAGTTTACTTATGAAATCTCAGGGCAACTCTTTGTTTTCTAAATAAAAAGGTCGAAGCTGTGAGAAGTGACTTGCCCAAGATTATACGGCCAGTAGTTGATAGAGCCAGGACTAGAATCCTGATCTAATTTACCCCAAAGCTCATTAGCAACTGCTAGCCCTACTGCCTGTGAGGGAGCTAGCAGACGCACCCAGCCTGGGATTCTCTATTTCTGAGATCTCTTTCAATATTTCAAAGACCAGTATTTCCAGTCAGGAATAACACAGCTGCACAGTTTATGGGTTAATAAGTGTGTTATTAGGAGCTGGGGCTTCAGCCAGGAAAACAGTCTTTTTAAAGCATTTACAATCTAGAAATTATACATTGTGATTTGGGTGAGACGCAGGATTTAGTGGTCTCTAACTGGCTTTGGTGTTAGACACACATGTGGTTGGTTGAATTCTAGCTTCCCCTCTTTTCAGGTATCTGAATGTCACCTTGCATCAGTCCTATCATCTATCTGAGCCTCAGTTTCCCCATTTGTAAATTGGGGACAATACATCCACCTTGCAGGGCTGCCAAAGGGATTGGATATAGTGTATGTAATGTACCTCCTATGGATTTAAGGTAGGTACTCAAAAATGGCAGTTATTTTCTTAAAGCCTGATTCTGCATTGGAACCAGTTCTCAAGAGCCAATTCTGATGAGTGTCTTCACAGCAGGACCTAAGCCCTGATGAATTAATTTGTCTGAAGCCAACATTGTCTTTTCATTTCATCTTGATATGCTAATTTTGGGGGGTCTATAATTCAATGGTTATCAATTGAACAAGGGTGGTATTTGCTATTCTGTTCTGTATAGTTGTGTACATTGTCAGTATCCTAATAGTTATCAAGCTTTGACTACAGGAAAGTCCATTTGGTCTCTTAAAAGATGCACTGAATCTCTTCAATTCCTTTTTCATTTTGATTCAATAAAATGGTTCACTCTAGAAAAGTTGTATAGACATAGTTCAAGCCAGATATTTGCAATATGTTGTATATAACCATTGAGCTCAAACTACCTGAATTTCAAGGACATATTTATGGGGATACACTATAGCAATGAAATAATGAAATAAATATACACATATGATTATCATATACATGTGATAGATATACATATGTATATACTTAATCTATTTAAAAGATTATACTATAATATAAATATCTTAAAGTAGATTAAAATAACATAATAAAAACTATCAGATAATAAAATTTTAATACCTGCAAGGAGTTTCTTCAGACTAACTTCAGACTGAGTTTGTTTTCATTTTTTTTTTTTTTTTAATTTGAGATGAAGTATCCTTCTGTCACCCAGGCTGGAGTGCAATGGTGAGATCTCGGCTCACTACAACCTCTGCCTCCTAGGTTTAAGCGATTCTGCCTCAGCTTCCCAAGTAGCTGGGACTACAGGTGCGTGCCACCATGCCCGGCTAATTTTTGTATTTTTTTAGTAGAGACGGGGTTTTGCTATGTTGGCCAGGCTGGTCTCGAAATCCTCAGGTGATCCACCCGCCTCAGCTTCCCAAAGTGCTGGGATTACAGGTGTGAGCCACTGCACCCAGCCTGTTTTCATCTCTTATATATGCTAGTGACTTACTTTCTATAAGGTATCCATTTTGAATTTTTTTTTTTTTTGGTAGGGATTAGTTTGTAATAAGCCATCTATACCAGTATTATTTTCAGAATAATTGACCAGAACTTGGGGATACAAGCTAATGTTGAAAAAGGGATCTAACCCCCAACTTCTGGTCAAACTATAGTTTGTTCAAATGTCACACCTTTTTTTTTTTTTTTTTTTTCTTTTTTAAGATGGTGTCTCATTCTGCATCCCAGGCTGGAGTGCAGTGCTGCAATTATAGCTCACAGTAGCCTCCACCTGCTGGGCTCAAGTGGCCCTCCCACCTCTGACTGTCAAGTAGCTGGGACCATAGTCATGCACCACAATGCCTGGCTAATATTTTTGATTTTTGTAGTGATGAGGTCTCCCCATTTTGCTCAGGCTGGTTTCAAACTCCTGAACTCAAGCAGTCCTCCCTCCTTGGCCTCCCAAAGTGCTGGGATTACAGGCCAGAGGCACTGCACCCAACCTCAAATGTCACATCTGTAACAAAATTTTCACCATGCTCTCCTTCTCCAATTACTCATGCTCAGAATTGTGTGAAGTCTTTATCACAATTTATCATATTTAATTGATTTTGAATATTTAACTGGAATTCAGTGTAGATGGTGTTTTTTAATTAAAATATAATTCACATACAGTAAAATTCACCTTTTAAAGTATACAATTTGGCTGTGTGCAGTGGTTCACACCTTTAATCCCAGCACTTTGGGAGGCCAAAGTGGGCAGATCACTTGAGCTCGGGAGTTCAAGACCAGTCTGGCCAACATGGCAAAACCCCATCTTTACCAAAAATATAAAAAATTAGCTGGATGTGGTGGCAGAGGCCTGTGGTCCCAGCTCCTTGGGAGGCTGAAGTGTGAGGATAGCTTGAGCCTAGGAGGCAGAGGTTGCAGTGAGCCGATATCATGCCATTGCACTCCAGCCTGGGTGACAGAGTGACACTCCCTCTCAAAATAAGCAAATAAATAGTATAGAATTCAATGGGTTTTAGTATATTCACAAAGTTGTGCAACCATTAATGCTAATTCCAGAACATTTTTATCATTGAAAAATAAATTCCATATCCATTAGCAGTCACTTCCAATTCCTCACTCCCCTCTACCTCCTGGAAACCACTATTCTACTTTCTGTCTGTATGGATTTGCCTGAAATGCAAAGTAATTTCATCACATTTCATGTAAATGGAATCATACAACAGGTGGCCTTTTTGTATGTGGCTTTTTATGTCCGAACAATATTTCATTGTACACTTATACCATGTTTCTTAACCATTCATCAGCTGATGGTCATTGGGTTATTACAATACTTTTTGGCTATTATGAATATTGCTGCTGTGAACATTTGTGCACATGTTTTTATGTGTATCCAATTATTTAGGCTCACAGCATTTAGGAGTGGTGTTTTGCTACTACGCTGACTGGGGTTAAGACCAGGCTCTGCTATTTAGTAGATGTGTGACCTTGGGCAAGCTACTTAACTTCTCTGTGCCTCAAGCTCATCTACAAACAGTGACTATGTTATCCACCTCTTAGTGATTTTTGAATCTTAAAAGAGTTAACGTATGGGACATACTTAGATCCGGGTTTGCTACGTGGTTAGCAAACATAGTAAGCATGCCACATGGACATGCTTACATGGTCCAAGTAAAATTTATCCATTAGTATTATTTTAATATTTTAGGACTTTAATAAAAGGACTAATCTTCATTGTACCTTTGAAACCCCAAATCCTAAACTTTTTTTTTTGTTAATTAGAAAAACGAAATAAATATTCAGAATCGTCTGGTATTCTGGGTGTCCTAATTTCAGACAAGCACATTTTGAGATTGAGTGAGAGATGGTAAAGGTGTAAATGGCAAAGAGGCTTGCCTTCACCAATTTACCTTTCCTAATGCAGCAACTTATAACACCTATTCGCTTGCAACTATTTAGTATAATTTGGGAGGTATTCTTGTAATTAATAATATATTATTTAATAACATGTATATAGAGCTGAGCGGTGACTTGACTCCTGCTACTGTAAAGCTAGGGAATAGCGGCTTTTCACAGCAACTGTGCAATTGGTTTAGGCAAGGCCCAGGTCGATTTTGATTGGCTTGCCCAGTGGAAATGCTCTCCGCCTGAGCTACTACTGGCCAATATGGCTCCACAATTGGCTCTCCCGGAAGCCGACAGACACGTGGCTACCGCAGGCCGAGCCGAACGTGGGAGGACTTAGTTCTGCCTACCGCGAGAGGGCGCCGGCGGTTCCTCACTGCTAAAATCACATTTCCCATAAAGCCCCCGAGCCACCAATCAACTGGCTGTCTTCATACCGCTTTCAAAGTCGGCGGGCCCCTTGCCCAATAGCAAGGAGGGTACCGCCCCCATCTCGAAGATTGATGGAAATATTAACCAAGCATATCTCAGGCCTCTGCTATCTCCTCCTCTCTTGTTGGGGATTGACGATTTTTCTAGCCAATAAGGGACGCCGGGTCGGCGGGTGGATGAACGCGGCCCTCTGTAATGGCGGAGCGTGGCGGGGACGGGGGCGACGGTGAGCGATTCAACCCGGGGGAGCTCAGGTAAGGGACGCTGTCCTCCCTCACATCTCTGCTCACGAGAGCCCCAGGGGCTAGACCTGCCATGTGGAGATCCGGGGCGGACGGTGGGTAGCGGAGCCGCGGCCGCCCTGGGCCAGGACCGCATGGGGCTTAAGAAGGGGGAAGGGGAAGGTGGCTTGAATGAGAGCCGGGCCCGGGCTGGGCCAGGGCCTCCTGCGGGTTCTTCGGCTGCTTCCTTCGGCGGCTCCGCCGCCCCTCGCGGCCTGCGGCCAGCCGGCCGGGCCCAGTGCTCCCGCCTTTGGGCCCCGCCTCAGCCGCGTGTCGCCTCCGTCTCGGCCGACCAGAGTCTGTCTCCCGGCCGCGTTCCGCTGCGGGCCTGGTTTTCCTCATCGACGTCCCTGCACTTCGCAGTTAGTTCCCTTGTACCGCTCGCCACTTCTGGCTAAGCCTTCTCCACGCCCTCCCCGGCCATTTGGGCTGCCCACGTTTGCCCTTTCATTTCATCCCCCTCATCGCTTGCCTTTCTTAACTTCAGTGGCTTTTCTTCCTTTTTTCATCCCTTTATTCCTTATTATTTCTGTAGTAGTGAGTACCAACAACAGTAGCAACCGCTTATTAGGCACTTACAGTGTGCCAGTAAACCCTTTACTTAGGTTTGTCTCATTTAATCCTCACGACCACCTTTTGGAGTAGTTGCTATTAACATTTTGCAGGCCACAGACCAGAGGCATCTTCAGTTGTTACTCGCCCATCTTACGGGTGAGATAACAGCCTCGTGGAGGTTGAGTCAGTAGAATAAGATTGCATAGGCGGATTTGTGGCTCCAGGAAGTGGCTTGAACTCAGGCAGTCAGGTTTCAGAGCCTGCAATCCCGATTGGCATTCTATTTGTCTACTACTCGTGCCATTTCCCTGACCAGTGCAGTGACCTTTTTTCCCCTGGAACCTCAATGTCTATGAATTTGTAATTAAAATTTGGTAAAATAAGAGTGACCTGGTGAAATCTTTTGGTCAGTGGTTTTTGAGGAAATGCTTTATGTGTATATGGTACTTTTTTTTTTTTTTTTCTGTATGGGAGAAATGGCATTTCGGATGTTCAGCTCCTATTCTGAATTGTGCTGTTGTCAACATTTGAAAATGAAAAAGCAGTGTAGATTATGAGGACTCTTGATACTGTCTAGAGCTTAAGATGAAATTGTGTAAGGAAATGGGTATTGTTATTCAAGGTTTTAGAAGAGGAAAATGCCTTTCAGATTCTGCATGGCCACACACACAAATCCCTACTTTGGCAGAAATGAAATTTTGTCTTATTTCAGAGATGCATCTGAAATCCTTTAAACTCCTGATGTATACAGTATTAATGAGTGATCAAGGTGAATTGTCAGGATCTTCCAATATTAGCTATGCCAAGCTTATTCTTGATTTCGGTCTTAAAGGGAGGTTACTTAGCTAGTTTCAGATGGATTTATTAGGGAACATTCTTTTGCATTTTAGAAAGTATCTTTCTAAAGCTTTTAAAAACATCCTTATTAATAAAGCCGTTTAGACTTTATTAATGTTGCACAACTGATTTGAATAGGGCTTTAATTTGCAAATGAATGTGCCTTGTTGCAAATATTTTATACTGTAGCCTCTTGGATTGGAACTTGCTTGCAGAGCATACTGTACAGATCTTTATTTTAGCATTTGTCATGAAATTAGGTGTGTATGTGGCCTCTTTGATGGCAGAAGTTGGGGCTTAATTTTTGCATTGTATTTGTATCCTGAATATACTTCATGGTGTGTCTGTTATAACCTCCCGACAAATGAGATATTCTGTAGTTATGTTGTAAATAAATGAAGATAGGAGATTTAAAGATACTTCACTTACTGGGCCAACATTTATTGTGTACTACGTGACAGTTGCTGGCAGTAGTTCCCTGAACCAGACCAAAAAAAGATGTTTGTCCTGCAGGAGCTTCCAGCTTAAGTAAGAGCCATCTATATTGTAAATGAAATCAACCACATCAGATGATTAAATCTGCCTGTAAGTGTGAAGTGACTTACACAAGGTCGCTGGTAGTTGGCAGGGTTGGACTAAACCTCAGGTCTCCTCAATCACAGTTTATAGAATTCGCCCCTCATATGTCAGTAGCATCTTTTTATTTCTTGCCCCTCCAATTAAAGTATTGTCTTTAGCACTGGGGAGATTGCATATCTGGATAGAGTACTTCTGTTATAGAAAAATACCTTATGTTTGTATTTCCGTGATCTTGTGAAATATTTTTGTTATTTTTATTCATGCAAGTAGGCTTTTGTTATTCAGAAAGGTTGTAAGTGGTAGGAATATAAACCACAATAGATGGAAAATTTATAGACATTCCAAATGCCATTAAAGTAACTTCCAGAGTCATTTATATAGATCCTTTCCCTAGGGCCTTTGTTTACCTATCAATACTTAAGATACTTGCAATCTAAATTTTCTTATCTATAAAACGAGAATAAGAATATTCTGGTGTTATCACTGACTAGCTGCCTTAAGAAAATTATTTTTCTGTGCTGTCATTTCCTCTGTAAAAATGGTGCCAAACTTACCTTATTGGGCTGTAGTGAGGATTAAGAGTTAATACGGGTAATGTCTGTATAACCATACTGGTATATAGGAACTTTACTATCATTATTAAAACAATAATGTGTTTTAATGTGTTGCAACAGTATACTAAAGGGAACTATATACTAGTGGCTAAAGATAATTCAGAAGTAAATGGGAGATTTCTTCATAGCATTTATCATAATTGAAAACTCAAATTGAGAATAATGAGCCTGAGAGGGCCTGGAGAGGCTAGAAGTGGGAAAGCAGTTTGAGCTGACATTTAAACTTGAGGCTGAATGATGAGAAGGAGCTAGTTATGTGAAAATCTGGGGAAGAACATGCCAGGCGAAGAGAACAGGTGCAGAGGCTTCAAAGTAATAAACTTGAAATATTTAAAGGAAAAGACTAGAATTTGTGGAAAGGTTAATGTGGGCCAGGTAATACAGGGCCTGATAATAATTATAGTAATAATAGCTAACATTACTAATATTAATACTATTTAGCACTTCCCAGTACTATTACTGTACTAATGTTACAGAAACAGTAATAATAGCTAATAACTTAGATAGCACTAAGTGCTAAGCACTATTCCGAGTACTTTATTAGCTCATTTAATCCTCACTGCAGGTTCTGGTGAGGTGGTTGTGATGAAGCAGTATGATATGAAGAGCCCAGCCCATGTTCTGTGCGTAATTAACATCAGAAAATGGCAACTTTAGGCTATTCAAAAAAGGAAATTATGTGAATTTTGTCACCATTTTAGTGGCAGACTTTTGAAAACCATCCCAAATTAATAGTGAAATGCCTTTTACAGATAAACATTGCTAGGTTTTGTGGGGGAATGAAAGTAATGATAGTTGAAGTAGTTTACTATGTACCAGGTACCACTCTAAATGTTTCACTGGGATTATCTCATTGAACAGAGATATCAGATACCTTTTCTGTTCCTCACTCATTCACATCTGAGGAAACTCAAGACTCAGAAATTACGTAACTAGCCTGACAACAAAAGACAGAGTCCTAACAGAGCTTTTTTATGGTTCTGGATCTTAAATACTTAACTTCAAGCTGTAACCAGGAAGTATGAAATTGTACAGAAATGAATACTGTAGACTTTTTGAAAAAAAGAGGCAGATGGAAAGAAAATCTAAGAGTAGGGTACGTTATTAACTCTCAAGCCTGAAACAGAGTGTCTTGCCTTGGTGGTCAGCTTTTTTTTTTGCCCTGAAAGATTGGACATTCCTTCAGTAACAGTGGCCTCTGTCTTTTGGGGATGCATATAATTTGAAAAAGACCTTTTGACTATTTTGATGCAATCCATATTCTTTCTTTCTTTTTAGACAGTGTCTTTCTCTGTCTCCCAGGCTGCAGTGCAGTAGTGTGATCTTGGCTTACTGCAACCACCACCTCTCAGGTTCCTGCTGTTCTCCTATCTCAGCCTCCCGAGTAGCTGGGATTACAGGCAGGTGCCACCACATCCGGCTAATTTTTGTGTTTTCAGTAGAGAGGGTTTTACCATGTTGGCCAGGATGGTCTCGAACTCCTAACCTCAGGTGATCCACCCACCTTGGCCTCCCAAAGTGCTAGGATTACAGGCGTGAGCCACCGGGTGGCGTCCGGCCCACATTCCTTTTTAACTCATATTTTCTAACCTTTGGATTGTAGGATCATTTGCAAATTTGATTAAATATACTTGGTGTAGTAGTTCTGGACTTGTTTACAATCCTGGTGTAATCCTTGTTATGCCAGGATTGTAAACAAGTCCAGAAGGCAAATTAGTTTTTTTTTTTTTTTTTAATTTTTAAATTTTTTTTGAGACTTGATTCTTGCTCTGTTGCCCACGCTGAAATGCGGTGGTGCAGTCTTGACTCACTGCAACCTCTGCCTCCTGGGTTTGAGTGATTTTCATGCCTCAACCTCTCAAGTAGCTGGGGCTGCAGGCATGCACCACCACGCTTGGTGAATTTTTGTATTTTTAATAGAGGCAGGGTTTTGCCATGTTGGCCAGGCTGGTCTCGAACTCCTGGCTTCAAGTGATCTACCCACCTCTGCCTCCCGAAGTGCTGAGATTACAGGCATGAGCCGCTGCTCCTGGCCTAAATTGGTTCTTTATTAGGATTTTTTTTGGTGTGTCTCAGAATTGAACTATGATGTGGTAAATTTAGAGAAAGTTCAAGGGGTAATCTATAAGCAGAGGGTTGAAAAATGTCAGAAAGTTGAAAGAGCCTGGTAAGGAGAGACTATAAGAATGATTTTTTTCAAATATGTAAAGAATATAAATGTTAATTCCTCTCTTGAGGACAGAAATGTAGATTTTTTATGTATAATGTAGATGTATAATAGCTACTGGGAATACCATGATAGGTAGTCAGTAAATGGGTGAAATTGTAGAAATAATTTTTTTAAGATCCTACATACCCTACTTGTGAGGTAGTTTGGGTACAGTATCACCTAGGTATTCAGTGGTTCATGCAACAAATACTGATATTAATATTTATTGAGCCCTGTTATGTACAGATCTGTGTGCTAGGGATACAAGAGTGAACAGAATTCCTACTCTGAAAGTGGCATTTGCCTGTGTTTGAATCCTTTATTTTGTTTATTTATTTATTTTTGAGACAGACCCTTGCTCTGTTGCCCAGACTGGAGTGCATTGGCACAATCTCAGCTCACTGTGACCTCCACCTCCCGGGCTCAAGCGATTCTCCTGCCTCAACCTCCCAAGTAGCTGAGATTACAGGCATGCACTACCATGCCCAGCTAATCTTTTTGTATTTTTAGTAGAGATGGGGTTTCACCATGTTGGCCAGGTTGATCTTGAATTCCTGACTTCGAATGATCTGCCTGCCTTGGCCACCAAAGTGCTGGGTTTACAGGCACAAGCCACCATGGGCCACCTGAATCCTGGCTTTAATACTGAACCAATTGTTTGGCCTTGGACAAGTGACTTCTTTGCTTTAGTTCTTTATCTGTAAACTGAGATTAATAGTATCCATCTCATCGGGTTTTGATGATTAAAAGACTTAATATTTGAAAAGAGCTTAGAGTAAGCACTGCCTTGCTCATAGTAAGCACTTTTAAGAGTTAATAATTCTCTTACAAAAGCACTTGGGGGAAGAGATAGATAATACTATCTCATGTGACATTACTCATTTGCTTAAATGCTGTGGAGAAAATACATAGGGTGTTGAGAGTGAGAGATGGTGGGGTAGTGTGCCCTATAGGGAAAGGCTTTCCCTTTAGATAGAGACTACTGATCATGTCCTAAGTTACCCCCTGCCCCCTTTAAAAAGTTTGGAAGTAATTTCAAACTTACAAAATGTCGCAAAAATAAAGCTAGAGTGTATTCAATGTTAATATTTTACCTTTTCTGCTTTACTATTTGCGTGCACACATGCCTCCTCTTTGTTATTCTGAACTGCGAGGGTAAGGTGTACCTATGGCTTTTTACCCCTCAATACTTCAGTATTTTCTAAGAATAGAGATACTATTTTACTTAACTACAGCCTAATTATCAGCTTCATAAATTTGTAATAATACTTTAATCTGTTGTGCATATTCCAGTGTTGTCAGTTGATCTGGTAATGCCCTGTATGGCGTTTCCTCCTGTTATTACAGAATTCAATCTAGAGTTAAAATTGTGTTGTTATTGGCCGAGCGTGGTGGATCATGCATGCAATCTCAGTACTTTGGGAGGCCGAGATGTGCAGATCGCCTGAGGTCGGGATTTCGAGACCAGCCTTGCCAACATGGTGAAACTCTGTCTCTTATAAAAAAAAAAAAAAATTGTGTTATTGTGTCTCTTTAAACTTCTTTAATCTGGAGCATTTCCATGCATTTCTTTGTCCTTTATGGATAACACTGACATTTCTGAAGAATACACATCCCCCTTTTAATAGAAAGAACATTCCTTCTGGCCGGGCGCTGTGGCTCATACCTGTAATCCCAGCATTTTGGGAGGCGAAGGAGGGCAGATCAGGAGATCAAGACCGTTGCCAACATGGTGAAACCCTGTCTCTACTAAAATGCAAAAAAAAAAAAAAAAAAAAAATTAGCCGGGCATGGTGGCGCACGCCTGTAGTCCCATCTAGTTGGAAGAAGAATAGCTTGAACCCAGGAGGCGGAGGTTGCAGGGAGCCCAAATTGCACCACTGCACTCTAGCCTGGCAACAGAGTGAGACTTGGTCTCGAAAAAAAAAGAAAAGAAGAGAAAGAACATTCCTTCCTTATTCTTATTCTGAGTTTGTCTGATATTTTCCTCATTATTAGATTGAGGTTATACATTTTTGGCTGGAATAGGTGATGCTGTATCCCTCTCAGTCACACATTATCTGTCCTTCTTAGATGATAATTAGTTTTGATCACTGGGTCCAGGTATTACCCAATTTCCTTATTACCTAGAGTGTTTTGTTTTTTTCATCCTTTCTTGCAACTTTAAGCAGCATGTGGGTAAATACGTTAAGATCATCCAGATAACCCCCTTGTCTAAATTTTTGCCTAGACTCGGCGTCCCTTGATCATTCATCCAGACTAGATCATCCATTGACGTAAGTTTTTTTTTTTTTTTTTTTCCTGACATGGGCCTTACTCTGTCACCCAGGCTGGAGTGCAGTGGCATGATCTTGGCTCATTGCAACCTCCATCTCATGGGTTCAAGTGATTCTCCTGCCTCAGCCTCCCCAGTAGCAGGAAGTACAGGCGTGCGCCTCCATACCTGGCTAATTTTTGTGTTTTTAGTGGAGATGGGGATTCACCATGTTGGCCAGGTTGGTCTTGAACTCCTGACCTCAGGTGATCCTCCCTCGACCTCCCAAAGTGCTGGATTACAGGTATGAGCCACCGCACCCGGCCCATTGATGTAGTTTTTATCATGATGGTTGCAAAATGATGACTTTCCAACTCCAGTTAGACTTAAGAACCTTTTAAATTTGATGTAATTAGAGATCAGTAGCTACATTTTTGTAATTTTAAGAAAGAAAAATTTATTCCTTGCTCTCCCATGTAGGATGGCCCAACAGCAGGCCTTGAGGTTCCGAGGTCCGGCTCCCCCACCAAATGCAGTGATGCGAGGCCCACCACCTCTGATGCGACCTCCTCCACCTTTTGGTATGATGCGAGGCCCTCCACCACCACCACGGCCCCCCTTTGGACGTCCTCCTTTTGATCCTAATATGCCGCCAATGCCTCCTCCAGGAGGTATACCTCCACCTATGGGCCCTCCACACCTCCAGGTAAAGAATGTAGAGGTTGCCATTTCTTTGTTGGCATCATTATCAATATTATATATGGGTTTTGACTTAAAAACTTATATTCTTAAATAGTTGCAGTTTATAGGAAAATGGGAGCTAAAGAGAAGATCCATATATTAATATGTTTCTTCTAAATTAGTGGTAGCAGTAATTACTAAGGAAATTCAGAACAGAACTTTAAATGGTGATAGAGAAGTATATGTATAAAACCAGGATTCAATAGTTTTTACTTACCTTTAGCTCTGTGAATTGGCTTTAGTAATACATCTTCTTTGTGGGAAATGAAGTTTGAAATCTTAAGATATTTTTGAGTGGAGAAAATTTGTTTTCAATGATATATGTTGCCAGCAAGTCTAAAAATATATGTATATATATTCCTGAGTAGTTATTGTCCCCAGAAATGGTGCCTAGGATAGAATCTGGAAAGTGGCAGCAAACACATTTTATAAGCACAGTTGAATTTTTTTTCTCCCCTGCGGGGAAAAGTAGGGTTATCTTACTATTTTTGAGAAAGATTTATTAGGGGATTTCTTTAAATAAAAACACTTGTGGTATTTTAACCTGTGGCATATATCCCTCTCCATTGTATCCAGACTTGCTGTCTGAAGTGAGGTCATGAAGGTATCAACTCTCGAATGTCTCATTTTGGGATTGTATTTTTTTTTATTTGAGTATGTATCTCTGTTTTCTTAGTTTAGCCTGTATAATTCTGAAACCAAATAAATATAGTGGTATCATCTGCCTTCCGTTAGCTTAGACAGTGAAGAATGAATTATACTAAAAATAGAAGAAGACAATGATGTGCCATTTAAGTGATGTTAACTCTGTTTAGATAGGATTGTGGTTATGAAAGAGACAGGTTTTAATACTTTGCTGAATAATTTTATGGCCTTCCAAATAACGAATAGCCTCTCCTTCCTTTAAACACATTGTTAAATGGTTTTATATTTGCTTCAAGGTTAGAATAAGAAATAGCTTTTTAACTTATTCTGGTATAATCTTTAACATGTGAATTTGTTCTAATTTGTGCCTTTAAGAGTTAAACCTACTTGTGGAGTATTATAAAATGTAATGAACTAATGTAACCCTCTCATTGAAATATATCAAATGTTGTGCTGAGATACTTTCTAATGTTGTCATGCCTTTCTCGGTCTTGAATAATTGTGTGGCTTTACTTTTTATTAAGTCCAAGTGATTTTCAGCCAAAGGCTCATGAAACATTTGGGATAGATATTTTGTGTAACTTAGATCTGGTGTGCTGACGCCTGAAAGATACTCAACTGAATCCAACAAAGATTGGAGTATGGGAAAGAAATTTTTAGGAAAGTAAAGTACAGCTTCACATTATTAGCATAGTTTGAGTTCCATTATCCAGATTAAGGTGCTTTTGATAATTGAATTTTAACGTTACTTATAGATTATAGAGGAAATCTTTTAAATCCCTGCTCAAAATGTTTTTATAATGTCATAGTGTCAATTTTTTAATTTTGAAACTCATTTTTATGTGCAGTGAAAACTTTTTCTTGAAGGATTCTTCAAGAAGCTGTGGAGACAGTGATGTGCCTGGTATTAAAACAGTATATAAAAATCGATTTTTTTAAAAAAAGTAATCCAGCGCCGTGTGTGTGAAAAGCAGAACATATAGAAAGGGGAGAGCAAAATTCAGTGATGGTGTTATAACCCACAGTTGACCACTATTAGTAGTTTGATGTGTTTCTTTCTAGTTCGGTAATTTTTGTTGCAGACATTTTGCTTCTACGACAGGTGAATGTATTTGAATAGACTATAAAACTAGTTTCTCTTACAGTGTTTTACTTTTGAGTAGAATTCAGTAATAATTTGGAGGAAAAGTAATTAAAGTGACTATTACTGTTCTTGTGAATTAACAGAGACCACCTTTCATGCCTCCACCCATGAGTTCCATGCCTCCTCCTCCGGGTATGATGTTTCCACCAGGAATGCCTCCTGTGACTGCTCCTGGTACTCCAGCACTACCTCCTACGGAGGAGATATGGGTTGAAAATAAAACTCCAGATGGAAAGGTAAATTATAAAATATAATTTAAGTTGTCATTTTTTTTGACAGAGGAGTAAAAAAGAGTTCTAGCAAATTGAGATCAGTGATATTGTCAATTAAGAATGAGCCTTGGGTAAGCAGGGAAATGGGGTAAGACTCCAGGAGAAGCTGACTGGATTCGATTTTTGTGCAGCAGATATAAGGTTGCCTGGAGTGCTAACACACATTTACCTGTGATTCTGGAAGCTTCTGGTCACTTTGGTACCATCTGCCTAGCACATACTAAATTTCAGGCTCCTAGAAGGAAAACAGGTGTTCAGCATATACTGCATTGTTTGCATAACTGGTTTAGCCACATCGAGCCATTCTTATCAGTAAGGGAATGTCAACCCTCCTGAAATCCAAGTTCTCAGACTACAGATAAGGGCCAGCAGGACTTTCTACGGATAGCTGTCTCAGGTCTGTTACGTTAAATTTCTGCATATAACATGGGTTTTTCTTTGGGTGTTAAAAATACAGTGTGCTCATTGTAGAAAATTGGGCTGTGGGGTGGAATTACTTAATTTTTTTGTTTTGTTTTGTTTTTGTTTTTTGAGATGAAGTTTTACTCTGTTGCCCAGGCTAGAGTGCAGTAGTGCGATGTTGGTTCACTGCAGCCTCTACCTCCTGGGTTCAAGCAATTCTCCTGCCTCAGCCTCCTGAGTACCTGGGGTTACAGGCACCTGCCATCGTGCCTGGCTAATTTTTGTAATTTTAATAGAGACAGGGTTTCACCATGTTGGCCAGGCTGGTCTCAAACTCTTAACCTCAGGTGATCCCACCCACCTTGGCCTCCCAGAGTACTGCTGGGATTACAGGCGTGAGCAACTGTGCCTGGCCCTAAGTTATTTTATTTTTTATTTTTTTATTTTTGAGATGGCTTCTTGTGCTGTCACCCAGCCTGGAGTGCAGTGGTGCGATCTTGGCTCACTGCAACCTCTGCCTCTTGGGTTCAAGCAATTCTCCTTCCTCAGCCTCCCGAGTAGCTGGGATTATAGGCGCCCACTATCACGTCTAGCTAAATTTTTGTATTTTTAGTAGAGACGGGGTTTTACCATGTTGGCTAGGTTGGTCTCGAACTCCTGACCTCAGGTAATCTGCTTGCTTCAGCCTCCCAAAGTGCTGGGATTACAGACGTGAGCCACTGCACCTGGCTATTTTTTATGTTTGAGATGGAGTCTCTGTCGCCTAGCCTGGAGTGCAGTGGTGCGATCTTGGCGCACGGCAACCTCCACCTCCTGGGTTCAAGTGATTCTTTTGCCTCAGCCTCCCGAGTAGCTGGGATTACAGGTGCCTGCCACCACACCTGGCTAATGTTTAAATATTTTTAGTAGAGACAGGGTTTCACCATGTTGGCCAGGCTGGTCTCAAACTCCTGACCTCAAGTGCTCCACCCGCCTCTGCCTCCTAAAGTGCTGGGATTACAGGCATGAGCCACCACGCCTGGCCCTATGTTATTTTTAAGTAGCTTTAAAGATAAAATGTGGTTCCATTATTGTTTTTAATAATAATTGACAGATTTTATGATAACCATTGATTTTTTGCTTCCGCTGCAGGTTTATTATTATAATGCTCGGACACGTGAATCTGCATGGACCAAGCCAGATGGAGTTAAGGTTATTCAGCAATCAGAACTGACACCTATGCTTGCAGCCCAGGCACAGGTTCAGGCTCAGGCCCAGGCCCAGGCCCAGGCCCAGGCGCAGGCCCAAGCGCAGGCGCAGGCCCAGGCCCAGGCGCAGGCTCAGGCCCAGGCGCAGGCCCAGGCCCAGGCGCAGGCCCAGGCCCAGGCCCAGGCACAAGCTCAGGCTCAGGCCCAGGCTCAGGCCCAGGCCCAGGCTCAGGTCCAGGCCCAGGTCCAGGCACAAGTACAAGCACAAGCAGTTGGAGCTTCCACCCCTACGACCAGTAGCCCAGCACCTGCAGTATCCACTTCAACGTCGTCATCCACCCCTTCCTCTACCACTTCTACCACAACAACTGCTACTTCAGTTGCACAGACAGTATCAAGTGAGTACCACCCAGCATGTATTTTTATATAGGGGCTAGAGAGGTGAACCAGTAGGGGACTACATTTC
The DNA here is from genome assembly GCF_047675955.1 of Chlorocebus sabaeus. NCBI lineage: Eukaryota > Metazoa > Chordata > Mammalia > Primates > Cercopithecidae > Chlorocebus > Chlorocebus sabaeus. The sequence goes on along the minus strand of NC_132926.1, from coordinate 35,705,896 downwards.
ATATTGATCCCAGTGTTTCTGGTATTATCCTTTAATACCAGAATTATTTAAAGTACATTTTTGGCACTAAAACTTTTGGGTTAGAGAAAAACAGGAATTTATATTAATAGGAGAAAGTATTTGCCCAGTTGCAATTCATGAAGCTAAGTTGAGAAAGTGCAGAGTTAGCTGTTCCGCTTGGCCAATAGTAATGCTGGGCATTGTGGGCTTGCAAAATAAGTGTACATCTTGGTCCCTACCTTACAGAGTTTCCAGTATTCCTAATCGAGGAGGCAAGAATAACACATGTGAAACAATTAGATATTGGTGTGCAAAACTATACAGTGAAAAAGATGTAAGAATTTGGGAAGTGGAGAAACGAGTGGGTGGATTATATGGGTGTATTTATCATGAAGGAAACAGTAGGGTTTAAGTAGGTTCACAGGTAAGGAAAGGATTTTCAGATAGGAGAAGCAACATGAATAAAGGTTAGGAAAATGATAAGTGTAGTTTATGGAGTTTTTAGGCAACTTCTGAGGTGAGAGGGTTTTATTTTGAAGGGTCTTAAGAACTAGGCAAATAGGTGAGACAGGTACTGGAGGTCTGTATAAATGCAGTATTTTGCAAGTTTTTCTGGTGTTGGTTTTTTGGGTGGTGATGAGATCAGGGAGGTTTATTAGGAACTTCTCAGTAATCTCTTTTGGAGTAGTTTCTAGACTGGGATGCGAGTAGGTAAATTGAGGAGTTGCCATAGAAGGCAGCAGTCAGAAAGGCAGGAGAATTTTCAGGTATAAACTCACATAGGCTCAAAGAATAGATCTTTTCTGAAAAGGTGAGAGTTGATTAATAGCAGATTTCAGGGATGAAGAGAGGGACACAGCTGTTAATTGGCTTAAAAGATTGTCATTAATATGAAAATATTGCTTGCTTTTTGGGAGGTTTCTTTCTTTTTTTCTTTTTGTATTAATATACAGATGTTACTCCTTACTCTGCAGGTTGAGACTAAGTCCAAAAGTACTTAAATAATGATTTTTAAAAATTCGATTATTTCTTAAGGCACTTGTCTGAAGATACACAGCTGTTCCTACAGTGTGAATATAATTTGTATTATTTTACTACCAGAATAATTGATAAGAATAAAGAAAAAAATGTGGGTTTTTTTGTGATTCCTTCAGGGACTTGGGAATTATTAGTGTGTAAGAAATACGTATAAGAGAGAAATTAATTCACATTGGCTTCAAATTTGAATTTATTTTATTGATAAAAAACAACTGAAGAAGTTAAGTAAGGTACATATAATACGGGGATAGCCTTTAAAGATCCTGTCAATGGTTTTTAGATAGTTTGTGGGGGAAATGTACTGAACAGGAAAATGTGAATAGTGTTTTACAAGTCTTTGCTTTTGTAGCTAAGGTGAATTTTGATATGAAAGTATAACAGTCATACTAGCTAGTTTGTTCAGGGTCTTTATCTTTTTACAGGCTTAGTGCCTCCCAAACCTCTGGCAAGGCAGGAGACTACCAGTTTTTATGGGGGACCTGTGGCAGTAATGGGAGAAGGGGATTAATAAAAGCAATGTAGTTTTATGGGGAGGGTCTGTGTTGCTTAAATTGTCTTTCCTGCGTTCTTAGAAAGGAGAAATAGTAGTACTTCATTTTGTTTTAAGAAAAGTGATTAGCTAGATAATTTAACCATACTATATGTAGTCCATTTCTGTTTTCAGAGTGGTGTGCCAGTAAGCTCATAGCTGTCTTGTGACCTGTTTGTCAGTTTTGCTTTATTCTTCAGTGATTGGAGGACTTTATTCCCAGAAATATAAAATAGCAAAATCATACTCTTTTTACTGCTTTTAAACATCAATTTTGATGTTGTCTACGTATTCCAGTGTCTGTTTTTATTTTACTTGATTCAGTATCATAAAGCGTTGTCATACTGCAGTCTTAATATTTCTCCATTTATTATGTATAGTTACTTGTCTTTTTTAGTTACGATCTGAAACTGGGTTAGTATATTTTGAGGCCTAGTGCTTCACTAGTCGCTTTAGCAAATGAAGTTAGTAGGAATTTACCCACTGAAGTCTTAGATACCATTCTCCCAGTGTCCCATTATTTTATTGCTTTTGTTCTTTTCCTGTCATGACTCATGGCTACTAATCAAATTCAGAAAATGCTATACTGGAAAGTAAGAGAAATGGGTTGAGGAAATATTTTTTTGTCATCTCCATTTGTGTTCTTTTCCACTTGAAATTTGATGCCCTTATTTATTTTCCTGACTATAGTAGTTTGGATCACAATTTTAGCAATTATCTGAATACTATAATAATATTTAAGTTTTAATTTTCTGAACTACAATATAGATCTATGGGGTAAATGGGACTAAAAATTAAGAATATATTTTAATCCCAGTTGAGCATAAACTCAGTATGTGCAAATTTGTGAAAAATGATGAAATCCTACTTCTCAGGGAAGTTGGGAACAATGACTAGATACGTTTTCAGCCATTATAGTAGATTACAAATGCTAAATGGTATATATATGGGACTGGGCAAATGTTGCATGTACTTTGTATTTTTCACACTGTTATAAAATTATATTAATATGATACTGTACCCTAAGGCTAGGTCTATGCTAGACCAACAATTCATTCCTGGGCCCCTGAAGATACTTGTTTGGCCCTGCTGTCTATTTAGCCAAGGTGAGTCCCTCATTAACAAGTATGAAATTGCTCACATCTTCCCAGCCTAAGTGAGTTTTTCATTATTAGAAGCTAGAAAAAGATACTGACAGATTTTGTTGTCAGTTGGATTATTGGGTGGTTTGTATTAAACAGTGTGCTTTTGTTTAGAACAAAATTGGCATAAAGATTGGGAAAGCACTGTTTTCATTTTATTTCATTTGACAAATTCATTCTTAGTCCAATACAGGTAGACATTTTTTTCTTTACATCAAAAAAAGATGAAGTATTTGTTACCAATGAATTACCAAAATGAATTTTATTTTGAAACTAGATGGGTTATGAATAAATAACAAAATTGTTTTGTAACATGTGAGAATTGAAACTTTTTGAAAAGTATAAAATAAGGATTTTAGTTTTTAGTTCGATTTTAAATGCAATTGCTAGGGATGGAATGTTTTATTTTCGATATTTAAAAATAATGTGTTAGCAGACCCCAAATGATCCGGAATTTCACATTTTCCTGGTCTCACAATGGAAACCTCAGTTTAAAAAAATTTTCATTTTTTTAAAATAATGAGAGAAACCTGAGTTGTTTTTGATTCCGTTCATTCGTATCCAGTTAGTCATTAGTTATTTGCTTATCTTTTTCTATTCTTTTCTTCCTATGCATCTGTGAGGTTAATTCATCAAATGAAACTTGTTTATTACTCTTCCATACGGGAACCTTTAGTTTTCTATATACCCCATTTACCTTCACGAAGTCACACAAATAATGTGAATGCATTCTTATAAAAAGTTCAAAGTCTAACAAAACATGTATATTAATAGTAAAATGTGAAAGAGGCATACACAGAGGGTGACTACTGTTAATGTATTTTAGCTTGTATTCTCCTAGATCATTTTCTCTATATTACTTCAGTTCTGCCCTTTTCCTACCCAGTTAAGGGCATACACCTTAGCCTTTTGTTCAAGGCTTTCTACTTTCTGCTTCTGGCCCACCTTTCCAGCCACACATGGTTTTGTTGGTATGCCTACTGTTTCACTCATTAACTGCTTGCCTTCAATTTTCTAAACAATTCCTTTTTGTTCTTTACTCTTTGCCTTTATTCATACTTTTCTCACTAGTTTATTTTTTTCTTCTTCCCCCCTCCTGCTGTTTTCCTTGTTGAAATATTAATTTTTCAAGGCTCAGCATCCCAATATAATTTCTATACCCTCTCACAGTTAGAAATGTTCTTTGGGTCTTGATTTATACTGCTATATGTTTATCATATTTTACTTTGTATTTTTATATTTCATTTAAATATTTTCAAGCTTCTCGAAGATGAGACCTTTTGACAGATTTCTTGCAGTGCATAGAATGGTCCCTTAAATACTTAAATTATTGAATGCGTGAATGAATGAATATAGTAAAATGATTTATGAAGGAGTGATACATGTTTTTGTTTTATATTTTATCAGCACCCACAACACAAGATCAGACCCCAAGTTCTGCTGTTTCAGTTGCCACGCCTACAGTTAGTGTTTCAACTCCTGCTCCTACAGCCACACCTGTGCAAACTGTTCCCCAGCCGCACCCTCAGACGTTACCTCCTGCTGTTCCTCATTCAGTACCTCAGCCAACAACAGCAATACCTGCTTTTCCACCAGTAATGGTACCTCCGTTTCGTGTTCCCCTTCCTGGCATGCCAATTCCACTTCCAGGTAAACCAACAGATTATAATGGTCTTTCCAGCTATGTTTTCATATTGTCAGTTAGTTTGTTCTCATGTGTCTGTTGCGTTTGAAATTTGCCTTGAATCTCACCTGTTTGAAACGTTTTTGAAAGATTCATGGCTAGCTGCAATATTTTCTCTTAAGTTTTGGTAAATGTCCTTTTTTTGTTGTTGTTTACATGTCCTAAAATTAGAGCCACATTTAAAGCTACACTTTATTTTGAATAATGCCCTCAACGAGTTAAAAATGATCATCTTTTCATGTAAATAATGTTCTAAATGCATTATTTTTGAAGGGTTAAGTCTATGAAGTTGAGAAATCACGTCACAGTAGCTTACACAAGTTGGGTGATTTATGTACAGTGCACTGTTGTAAGCACGTTACATGCATTAACTGCTTTAATTTTCACAACCATCTTATGAGATAGGTACACAGACAGGTTAAATTACTTGCCCAGCATCACATAGCTAATAAGTGATGATGCTGAGATTTGAGCCTGTGCCCTCCACATTCAGAGAGTAAGCTCTTAATAACTATGCTTAGTTATTAAGAAAAAGCTAAGAAATTTTAAGAATTTAAGAAAATATGAGTGACTTAACTATAAAACAATTCATGTAAAACAAGAACTAGAAGGTTCCCTTGTAACAGTTACGAAGTAAAGCGTAATGTGCATAATTTAAAAGTTTAAATTGTTATGGTGAATTAATGTGTTATATTGTCTTAAGAGAAGTCATTAAAACTTCTGAGAAAGAATTAAGAAATATTGTGGAGTGGAACTCTTACCACAGGGTTTAAAAATGATAGTGTTGAGCATTCCAAATTTGAATGCATTAGTTTTTGTCAAACACATTTAATCCTTGATCCATGGTTCATTCTCTTTGTATTATAGTTGAAAGTTTTGGTACCTTAGAGAGGTCAGGTTCACAGGGCTAGTTTGTGGCAAAGGCGAATAGAACTTAGGCGCCTTATCTCTCAAGTTCACATTCCACCCACTTATTGCTACTTTTTTATACTTGTTTCTGTGTAAGAATAGGGTTGTGATACATCTATTTCTTAGATTTGCATACATCTTAATTATCACTATTGCACTGGTTGTCTTTTTCTTTGTGACCACTCTGAAAAGGACACCTTCAGATATACCTTGTCAAGAAAGAAACTAAAAATTTCAGGTATTTTTTTGATTTGGAAAACCTTTTATACATTGTTGATGTAGTGTTAGATAATTAAATGCCCATTATGTGGTGTTTAAGAAATTAAAATCATTTACAAAGAAGAAAACAAAAGATGTTTTTTCTACTGTTAGGGATTATCCCTTTTCTAGATTAAATTTAAGACAAGCAGCTGGATACTTTTCTCTATATGTAGTTTTTCTGGGAAAACTAAATGATAGATGGAGAATAGCTTGATATTTGTCACAACCTCTTTTTGTAATTTTGGTCTGCTTTAGGGTTAAGGACAGTATTAAGACCAGATCGTGGATTCTGAGTGATCCGAAGGAGTTGGGGTTGCTAATTTTGTAGAGAGAAGATTGAGAGGTAGCATGATAATGTTGTTTAAGTATTTTGAAAGGCTGTCATTTGAACAACTTTTGCTTTTCTTTAGAGGTTCTTAATTAGGACTAATGGATGAAAGGTACACAACAGCAAAATTTATTACTATATAAAGTAGAAGTTTCTCACAATAAAATCACTCTGGCTCTAGCTTCATTTTGATGTCATATTTTCCCCTGTTGCTTGCTCCATCATTAAAAAAATTTGGACAGGTGGTGGTGACCATTTGAGTCACCTAATGAAGCAATACCTGTGAAGTTTGGCAGTAGAAGGCATTCAATAAACAGCAGCCATTAGTGACATTTTGGGGGTCGGTTGGAAGAGAACTTGAATTGGATAGTCTTAATATTTTTTTGGAGAGAGTGAGTGTCATATAAAGTGATATATTAGGCCAGGCACAGTGGCTCACGCTTGTAATCCCAGCACTTTGGGAGGCCGAGGCAGGCAGATCACCTGAGGTCAGGAGTTCAAGACCAGCCTCAACATGGAGAAACCCCGTCTCTACTAAAATACAAAATTAGCTGGGCGTGGTGGTGCATGCCTATAATCCCAACTACTTGGGAGGCCGAGGCAGGAGAATTGCTTGAACCTGGGAGGCGGAGGTTGCTGTGAACCGAGATCAGGCCATTGCACTCCAGCCTGGGCAACAAAAGTGAAACTCCATCGCAAAAAAAAAAGTGATATATTAGTATCAAATATTAGTTTGTTTATTAAGACTTTTTGGTATTAATATTTGTTCACTTTTCTCATTTTCCCTTTTAATTCAGTCCTACAAGGTGTTTAGTAAAAAACAAGGACAAAGGAGACTTGTTTTCCTCTTCCCCAAATCTTTGGTTATACAAACAATGAGATCTGTGTCTCCTGGTTTTCCCTTTTAATTCAATTCAGCAATAAAGTGAACGGGAAGGATTTGTATGTAATTTGTGTTGGAGGCTTAATTTCTTTTTGAAATAGCATTGTCTGGGTTTAATGAGGATGATTGAGGAAGGGATAGTCAAACAAGATGAAGGGAAGGAGTGGAAGAATTAGGTAAAATACAAAAGTAGGGAGTGGAGTTTGGACATAAAGAGGTCTAGGATTATAGGAGTTCTACTTCTAAAACTATAAAATTTTATCTGGAATTTTAAGAAACTTAACTGTCAGTGACATTGGAATCATCCAGAATCCTGAATGGAATTTTCTCTTTTCTTAAATGATAATTTGAGGACAGAGTTGTAGGAAAATTGAACAAATGCTCCGTTTAAAAAAAAGGGTTAAAAATTTAGATTTTTATTTTGTGAGTATTCACAATCTGCATGTAATCACCTTGAGAGAAACTTCAGTGTATCTTTTTAGCATGAGAAGAAACACAGGACCTTTCTATATGGTCTGTATGTTGATAGTCAAATAGAAGAGTTCTGCTAGCCCAACTGGTTTTCAATAATGGTCGTTAAACCTACGTATGAATAGATTTGATTTTCTTCTGCATAAGTTGTATAGTTAAAATTATTGGAAGGTGGTTTTGGAGAATAGTCTTTAAGAGTAAAGTTCGTATGTTCATAAGAATTGAATTTCCTGTGCTGAGTTTAGTAGGTTCAGTGCTCCTGCAGATGGCAGTATTTATACTAATTAAACTTAATACATGCTGTAACTTCGTTAACCAAATGAATTTTTCCATTGCTTTCTTTCAAGATTAGGGAAAATAAAATTATACATATAACTTTATTCAGCATGCTTTCATCATCCAGTGTTTTTATTTTAGTTTAAAAGTTAATAGAAAGTTTACTTTAAATATTCTTTATATAAAATAGTAATTAAGAAATAAAGGTACTTTTCAATAATTGACACTATTTTTGTTTGCGTGTGTGAACATAGTTAAATTTTATACAAACCCAGGAGTTTAATTTTACTTTTAGTCTCAGAGGTAGGAAAAATTTTTTTCCTGTCCTTTAGTGGAGAAAATAGTTTATTGTTACTATTTTTAATTTTTACAGGGTACCAAACTAAGCTTAGTTTTTTCAGCAGAAAAAAATAAAAAAGTAAAAATTATTGACCCTATACTTTTCTTCAGACTTTGGCCTTTTCCTCTAAAAGTTTTTAATTTCCTCAGTTAATCAGTCTTAGTTTTCCAGCTTTTCATTCCCTTTTTAAAAAGTCACCATTGTAATGCATCATGATGAGTCTTCATTCTTCTAAGAACTGTACATAATTTTCATTATTTAATACAATTACTACTTCTTTAGTCAGCTTAAATGATAGAAGTTTTTGCAGCTATCAACCCATATAGTCATTAGTGGTATTAAAGGGGCTGAATGTTTCCTAATGTTTTAGCCTGCTTCCACAGTGTTCCAAGCCCATGGGGTTCCATAGAGCAGGCACTAAACATGGATATTTTGGCATTAGTGAAATGCTACCTTCCTCTTCATCTTTGCCTTTCTTTTATTTAAAGTATTATTTGCAGTGCAATATTTGGATCCATCTCATACCTTACTTTCTTCCTCTCCTCACCACCCCTAGCTTATTCCTTTTCTACTTCTGCATGGTTGTACTCCATGCCTCAGCTCCTGCATGTAGTTTCAACTTAGCAGCAGCATAGAGAAAGTGTCTTGTCGGTGTCGTGCTGCATCTGCCTTTTACTGGTGTCTGAGCAATGGCAGCATGGGTTTGATGTCCTGTGGGAAAATGACCCACATGAGAATTTGTTATGTATGTGTAATGAAGGGGCTTTCTTTTGTTGAATTTAAACTCTTGAGACTCCTTCAATATGTTCAGAGCTGGTTTGATAAAAAAGGTAATTGATGCTATCATTTAGAATTAGTGTCATTGGATTTGGCAGCACTTCCCACAAAATGTCAAACAAAAAGAAATTTTACTCCATTCTTGGTCTTTTTCATTGGAAATAGCATTCTAAATTGTAGTGGTAAATTATTTCCCTGAATCCCAGTGGTAGCCGACATACAATGGCAGCTTTCCAACGTATGCTTGCTTATCCATTTTACAGGTGTAGCAATGATGCAAATAGTCAGCTGCCCGTATGTAAAGACAGTCGCTACCACCAAGACCGGTAATTTTTAAAACCATCTTAGTTTGTTTTGTCTGTAAGTTGGCATGGTAGTGAATGTTGTTGTTTATCCTTTTATTTATTTTTTGCCCAAGTAAGTGGATTTTTTTATATTTTTCTTTTTAATGAGCAGTATAAATGCAGTTGTCATATTTGGCCAACACTTAATTTTCCCAATTGCCTGTAGTATTAGCTTCTTTGGTTCACAAAAACAAATAAGGTCAGATCACTTTGTATCTTAATTTATGTAATAAGTGTAAACAACTTCATTCTCATATTCATAACATTTAATTTTATTTTTGATGTGTGTTTTTAAGTTAAATATAAAAAAATCATTTCCATGTGTAAAGTGATGTGATTATGCTTGCATGCTAGTGAGTATATGTGTGTGAATACATGTGTATAGTATACATTTTAAAGTTATTGAAGTAAGATAACTACCTGAAACTTAAATTTTAGTATAGGATTTGAGGACTTTTTTTTTTTTCCAGTTTTGATTCACATATCCTTATTTTAATAGTATTTTACTTGTATATTACCAACTTATTTAGCTGTCTTGTAAAAAATGTAAATCTTGGTTTGTCTTCTAAAAAGTAGACGAGCTTTGCTTTCTCTTAGGAAAAGAGTAAACAAAGGGTATAAGGATATTTGAGTTAATCATTTAGAGTTGATAAACTCAGTCATTTGCTATAAAACTGAGAATATTCATACCCTTTTAGTTACCTTAAAATTAAAAATAATTTTGCCTCAGGAAATATCTATAGTAAATATGTTTGTTGTCTTCATTAGAATTTGATAAGTTATCTTTATAAAAATATATTTCTATTCATAAGTAGAGAATATACCATGTTTTAAAATATTTATTATGTTAAGATTTTTTCATAAGTGAGACCCAAATTTCTGACTGTTTTTAAGGGTTGAATTTCTGTGTCTAATTGAATTTAGGCATTAGAACTAAAAATCCAGGGAAATAGAATTAAGTGGTATTTATGTCATCTTTTTATATGATTTTTGTTTTGTTCCAACTGGTCCATTCATTTATTAATATTTAATAGAAAGATTTAGCTCATATTTTAGAGTTTTATTTTGTATTGCAGTTTGATGCTTGGATCTAATTTTTTGTTATTCTTTTTTTAGGTGTATTGCCAGGAATGGCCCCTCCTATCGTACCCATGATACATCCCCAGGTTGCTATTGCAGCTTCACCTGCTACCTTAGCTGGAGCAACAGCAGTTTCTGAATGGACTGAATATAAAACAGCAGATGGGAAGACATATTATTATAATAATAGAACATTAGAATCAACCTGGGAAAAACCCCAAGAACTAAAGGAAAAAGGTATATAGTGGTTGTAATGACCTAGGAAATAGTGTAAACTGTAATAAGTAGAATGGTATTTGAAATTCTGAGTTAATTTCTTTTTAACTTATTTGAGGGATTTGCTAATTACACAGTCGTTGGATTATTTTTACTGAATTGATAAATATTTATTTTAAAAACTAGTTCTACTTACATGTTTGTCATCATTTTTTCCATCTGGAGAAATTGTTACACATATGTACATATGTATGTACATATTTTTACTGTTAGGAATTTTCTAATTATATTGCATAATTATTGTAATCATTGAGATTGATAATACAGATCAGGAAGGAATGTGTTTTTTTATGTGTTCTGAAGAAAAAAATTTAGGCCCTTAGAATCTTAGATGTAGAAGATTCATAATTTTTTATATCACAAGCTCCTATTATTACTGTTGTTTTTAAAATTTGGGACAGAGCCTCACTGTGTTGCCCAGACTGGTCTTGAACTCCTGGGCGTAAGCATTCCTTCTGCCTCAACTTCCCAGGTAGCTGAGGATTATAGGTACGTGTCAGTGTGCCCACCTCATCAAACCCCTTTTTCTATTCCTAAGTATCTTAGTATCTTATCCCTTTTAGCAAAATAAATGATTGCTACAAATGATATATGAATGACCTGAGAGATTTAATATCACTTCGAAATCAGTAGGTTGTCTTCAAATCAGAGAGTTAACCTGATTGGTGTAGCAAGGTATTTGAAGTTGAGCATTACATAAGATTCAAATCAAAGATATTATAAAGAAGGACATTTTATGTTTATGGTTAATACTTGGGAATGGAATATTTTAATTGCTTATTCTCTGAAAGTTCTTAGAAAATTACATCAAAACCTTTGACATTTTCTTAATTTTTTAATAGAAAAGTTAGAAGAGAAGATTAAAGAGCCAATTAAAGAACCCTCTGAAGAGCCTCTGCCAATGGAGACGGAGGAGGAGGATCCTAAAGAAGAGCCTATAAAGGAGATAAAGGAGGTAAAGGGCCATGACCCATTAACCTGGGAGCCACATTAATTGTTTCCTACAGCTTACTTGTATGTGAGTATCTATTTGATAGATTTAAAAATAATTGTTATAACTTTGATCTCTGAAATTTTAGGATTCTTGCAAGTTCTTAATTCAGTTTTTTCTTTGAAAGTGTCATTAAATTACTTCTTGTACTGAACTGAGACCCATAGAAAGACAGGGCCTTGGACCAGAACTTGAACCTGATCTCTAACCTTCTGACTTATAAACTGACTGGTATATGTTAAAATTATAAGTGTAACTTCTTATTTGGGGAATGTTAGATATATTTTATCTGTCCTTTCTGCTCTGTGTTCTTGCATAGCCAGATCCATGTATAGCACTAAAGGAGTTTTTTATTCAGTGAAGGACCGTGGTAGTCAGGTTTTAGTAGTAGGAAAGTTAGCAGAAATAAGAAACAACCTTAAATGAAGAGGTCTGTACTCCATATCTGCTCCTAAGCACATGTTTAGTGAGTCTATAAGATAGGACCAACTGCTGCTGCTGGGTTCTGCTATTGTGAAATTCAGCTCTTTCTGTGGGATGAAGATTTAGAACTTTCTTAGAAATTCCTACTCAGAGTCTCCTTTCCTCATTCTGGCAGCAGATTTTGTGTTGATTGCACTTTGAGCTGTTTGCCTTCATACTTTTGTGGAACATTCAGGTATAGTTAATGTGATACTAATTAGAGTAATCTCATTTCTTGTAGGAGCCCAAAGAAGAGGAGATGACTGAAGAAGAAAAGGCTGCCCAGAAGGCAAAGCCAGTTGCTACTGCTCCTATTCCTGGTACTCCGTGGTATGTATTTGGCTCAAGTAGTAATTTTTAAAAATCATACTTGACTGTTACATGGTTTCTTTTGTAGAAAGGAAAAGTACTTTAAAAAGTGTATGTCAAATAGGTTTTTATCTACTAAATATTTCGACCTTTGTTTGTTGTATTTGAGTTATTAAAAACTGAAGTTCAATTACTATAAGTGTCTTCCTAGTACTCTCCATTAATGTGTATTCTTCATAATTATAGACGTGACCACTGAGATCCTGAATCTACTTTTTGTTTAAAATATTTTAAATTTGTTTTTGCATGTTTACTCACTATGTAATTACATTTATAGAACTGTGTAAATTTATGTCTTTCAATCTAAGTATGGCATCCCTCATTTTATAGTACTCCACTATCTTATGCTTCATAGATACTGTGTTTTTAAAAATCTAAAGTTTTGCGGCAACCCCATCATTTTTTCAACAGCACATGCTTATTTTGTGTCTCGGTGTTACATTTTGGTAATTCTTGGGATATTTCAAACTTTTTCATTATTATTATATCTGTTACAGTGATCTGTGATCAGTGATCTTTTATGTTACTGTTGTATTTGTTTTGGGGTGCCACAAACCACACCCATGTAAGATGGTGAACCTAGTTGATAAATGTGTGTGATCTAACTGTTCCACCGACCAGTTCCCCATCTCTCTTCCTCTCCTCGGGTGTCCATTTTCCCCAAGACACAACAATATTGAAATAAGGCCAATTAGTAGCCCTATAATGCCCTCAAAGTGTTCAAGTGAAAGAAAGAGTCAACATACCTCTCACTTTTTGTGTGTGTGTGTGTGTGTGTGTGTCTTTTTTTTTTTTTTTTTAAAAGACAGAGTGTTGCTCTGTTGCCCAGGCTGGAGTGCAGTGGTACGATCTTGGCTCACTGCAACTTCTGCCTCCTGGGTTCAAGCAATTCTCCTGTCTCAGCTTCCCAAGTAACTGGAATTTTAGGTATGTGCCACCACGCCCGGCTAATTTTTTGTATTTTTAGTAGAGATGGGATTTCACCGCGTTAGCCAGGATGGTCTAGATCTCCTGACCTCGTGATCCGCCCGCTTCGGCCTCCCAAAGTGCTAGGATTACAGACATGAGCCACCACGCCCAGCCACATACCTCTCACTTTAAATCAAAAACTAAACATGATTAAGCTTAGTGAGGAAGGCATGTAAGATAGCCTGAAAGCTAGGCCTCTTGGGCTAAATAGCCAAGTTGTGAATGCAAAAGAAGGAAATGAAAAATGCTGTTCCAGTGAACATAAGAATGATAAGAAAGCCTTATTCCTGATAATGGAGAAAGTTTGAGTGGTCTGGATAGATTATCAAACCAGCTACAACATTTCATTAAGCCAAAGCCTAATCCACAAGAGATGCCCTACCTGTCATCAGTTCTGTGAAGGCTGAGAGTGAGAAAGCTGCAGAAGAGTTGGAAGCTAGCAGAGGTTGGTTCATGTGATTTAAGTAAGAAACCATCTCCATAACATGAAAGTGCAAGAGGAAGCAGCATGTGCTGGTGTAGAAGCTGTAGCAAGTTATCCAGAAGATCAAGTTAAGGTTATTGATGATGGCAGTTACACTAAACAACAGATTTTCAGTGTCGATGAAACAGCCTTCTATTGGGAGAACATGCCATCCTAGGACTTTGATAGCTAGAGAGAAGTCACCCCCTGGCTTCAAAGGATGGACTGACTCTCACCATCTCTCTGGTGACTGTAAGTTAAAGCCACTGCTCGTTTACCATTTTGAAAATCCTAGGGCCCTTAAGAATGATGCGAAATCTATTCTGCTTGTGCTTTATAAATGGAACAGCAAAGCCTGGATAACAGCATATCTGTTTATAGTGTGGTTTACTGAGTTAGGCCCACTGTTGAGACTTAATGCTCAGAAAGAAGTTTGTTTTTTTTGTTTTTTTTTTTCTCAAAATATTACTGTTCATTGACAAAGCACCTCTTCAGCCAAGAGCTGTGATGGAAATGTACAAGGAGATGAATGGTGTTTTCATGCCTGCTGACAACATCCAATCTGCAGCCCATGGATCAAGGAGTCATTTTGACTTTTAAGTCTTATTACTGAAGAAATACATTTCATCAGGCTATAGCTGCCACAGATTGTGATTCCTGTGGTGGATCTCGCAAAGTCAATAGAACACCTTCTGGAAACAATTCACCATTGTAGATGCCATTAATAACACCGGTGATTCATGGGACGAGGTCCAGATATTAACATTGACAGGAGTTTGGAGGAAGTTAATACCAACTCTCATGGATGATTTTGAGGAAGTGAAGACTTCAGTGAAGGAAGTCACTGCAGATGTGGTAGAAATAGCAAGAGAACTAGTATTAGAAATGAGCCTGAAGATGAGCCAGAATTGCTGCAGTTTTATGAGAGAACTGTAATGGGTCAGGAGTTGCTTCTTATGTATGAGCAAAGAAAGTGGATTCTTGAGATAGAATCTACTGGTGAAGATGCCATGAACATTGTCGAAATAATAAGGGATTTAGAATATTACATAAACTTGGTGGATAAAGCAGCAACAGGGGGCTTCCATTCTGATTAATGCCAAACTTTAAGGAAGCTCTACTGTGGGTAAAATGCTATCAAACAGCATTGCATGCTACAGAGAAATCTTTTGTGAAAGGGGGAGTCAATTGATGTAGAAAACTTCATATTTGTCTTATTTTAAGAAATTGCCACAGCTACCCCAGTCACCAGCAACCACCAGCCTCATGAGTCATTAGCCATCAAGAGATTGAGGCAAGACCCTCCACCAGCAAAAACATTATGATGCGCTGAAAGCTTAGATGATTGTTAGCATTTTTTTAGCAATAAAGTATTTTTAAATTATGGTATGTACATTGGTTCTTTTGGACATAATGTTATTGCACACTAAGTAGACTACAGCATGATGTAAATATAACTTTCGTATATGGTGGAATACAAAAATTTTGAGATTTACTTTATTGCAATATTTGCTGTATTTCGGTGGTCTGGAGCCGAACCCACAATATCTAAGGTATGCCTGTCTACTTCTTATTTTCCTCTTATCTTGTTTTTCCCTTTTCTTTCTTTTGCCACGTCAGTGCTTCCTTTCCTGTTCCTGCTCCAACTTATTTAATCTATATGCAGTCCACACTTTGCAATGATTTGGCTTGTTTCAGAAGTCTTGTAATGTATAGGTTCCCTTCTAACTTCTTTTCCTTGTTTTTGTTATTGAAGAAATAAATGTTTTTCCTGTAGTGTTCCCAAATCTAGATTTGTCCCCATGGTACTGTCTAATAGGGTCCTCCATGGTACTGTTTAATACAGGGTCCTCCATTCCTGAATTTCCTACAGACAGGCAAGCAGGTCTAGAAGTGTGATCAGATTCGGATTTAATCTTTTTGGCAAGCCTAGTTCATAAGTGATGATGATTACTGCATAGATCAGAGGTTTTCAACTAGGGGTAATTTTGCCCCTAGTGGATATTTGGCAATGCC
This sequence comes from Chlorocebus sabaeus, assembly GCF_047675955.1. NCBI lineage: Eukaryota > Metazoa > Chordata > Mammalia > Primates > Cercopithecidae > Chlorocebus > Chlorocebus sabaeus. The sequence goes on along the minus strand of NC_132926.1, from coordinate 35,690,288 downwards.
TGGAGACATTTTTGGTTGTCAAGACTTGGAGGGTGTTAATAACATCTAGCAGATAGATGCCAGGGATGCTCTAAATATCCTGTATGCACAGGACTGCTCCCAACAAGAATTGCTTCTCTAGCCCAGTATGTCAGCAGTGTGAGATTGAAAACTCTGGCCAAGATCAGTTAAATCAGTAACCCATATATGCTGAAGGTTGTGCAAATTTTTTGTATGAAAAAGCAATAGGATATAAATCCCACAAGCTTAGCATTCCAATAATGGAACACTAGGCATAACCACATGAAGGGTTGAAAGTAATGGTAATGTATTTCTTTTATTCCCTTTTCATTTATTAACTGGGATGCTTATAGAGAGATACTTCCCCTTATCACTGTTGGTCACTTAGAGGTACAAATTGTATAGGAAGGGAAGGGCTTAGCAGTTTTCAGAATAATGAGTTGGTTTGAGTGTTATTGATTCATAGATTTAAATATATTTTCTATGTTTTTAATCTATTACAGTTTTTATCCTTATTGATGTTTAAAATTGTCTCATCTTTGGTCAGGAGAAGGCTCTTGCAGCTGACTCTTTAGGTTTTTTTGTTACAATCCTCTATAGCTTCCCTGCTTTCTGCTATGATAAGACATTCTAGGCTTATCTTGTATATTTCCTATCTCAGAACTAGATTCAGCCGTTTCTCCAGGGGTTCCTTGCCATTTTTATGGGAAGTGGATAGTTTGCAACTGTATTTGTCATTATTTTTAGACTTCTTTGGTAGACACAGCTGGAAGGTACCCACATTCAGAGATACAGCATGAGTTCTTAGCATTACTTCCCATTTACATCTACCTCAAGATTTTTATTGAACCTCATCATCTATCTTCAGTATCTCATTTCTTGCTGAAAATACTGTTTCTCAATGATAGTGACCTAATTACTCGTTTGCTTTTCTCACACATGTCACTGAGTAACAATACCAAAACTATCACTAACAATATGATTACTGAAGATAGTTTTTGTTGTTGTTATGTTTAGGGCATGTCGCTGTAGGAATGCATAATCAAATTACTGTGTTTTAAAGGCACTTGGAATAATTGTTTTCTGTATAATTTCTATATAATTATTCCACTGACTGTTACACAGGCTCATTAAAAAAAATAATTATGGAAAATATTACCTGGTTTCAAAGTTATGAAAACAGTCTGTATTCCAAGAATATATTCCTGGGTTGTGGTTTCTCTGTTTGAGTATTGTACATGAAAAGCTGGTAACCAACTCCAAACCCCCTCAATTTGGAGCTTCATGGTCCTCACTAATTTTCAGACTTGGGGTCTGTTCCCACCTCCTCTGTTCTTCAGATGAGATAGTTAATTATTGATTTTTTATTTTTATTTTTTAAGTGACAGGGTCTTGCTCTGTCACCCAAGCTGGAGTACAGTGGCACGATCATAGCTCACTGCCTCAGCCTTCTGCCTCCTGAATAGGTGGGACTATAGGTGCACACCATCACACCTGGATAATTTAAAATTTTTTATTTTTTGTAGAGATGGAGGGTCTCACTTTGTTGCCCAGGCAGGTTTCAAACTGCTGGCCTCAAGTGATCCTCCCACTTCAGCATCTCAAAGTGCAGGTGCAAGGAGTATGGGTGTGAGCCGCCTTGCCCAACTGATCCATCTTCTAATTCACTGATTGTTTCCTGATGTCTCCATTCTGCTCTTGAGCCAATCCAGTGAAATTTAATTTCAGTTATTTTTAATTTCTAAATTTTCCTTTTGGTTGTTTTTTTGTAGTTTATGTTTCATTACTGAACTCTTTTCATTTATTTTAAGTGTGTTTTTCTTTATCTCAGGGAGGTCTGGTTATTGTTGCTTTAGAGTTTTTGACTATCAACATAGGAGGCTTAGTCTGATCATTTCAACTTGTAAGTTACCTTGGACTTGACAACTGTTGAATAACTTGATAATCAGGTCATATAGACTTAGTTTCTATTGGAGTTTTAGCTGCCATACTATTGCAACCATGCCACTCTGCAACCAGGGATTATGCTCAGGGCAGAGCTACGAGGTGGGTGAAATGGGAGATTTACTCCCTTGGAGTTGTTTCTCTAAATTTTGACTGTCCTCCCTATTGCTTTATGTTTGTTCATCAGGACTGTACAGATTCTGAATGTAGTTGTGTTTTGTTTTTTTTCCTTTTTTTTTTTTCTTTGAGTTTTCTAATTGTAATTAACAGGACCAGTGGGTTGTAGTAGGTAGTGTACGATGTCCTAGTGCAGTTGATACTTTACTACTTTTTTTTTTTTTTTTTTTTTTTTTTTGGTGAAACTGGGTCTCACTTTGTTGCTCAGGCTGGAGTACAGTGGTGTGATCACAGCTCACTGCAGCCTTGACCTCCCGGGCTCAGGTGATCCTCCTTCCTCAGCCCTAAGTAGCTGGTGCAACCACATCCAAGCTTGTGCAACCACATCCAGCTAATTTTTTTAATTAATATTTTTTGTAGAGATGTGGTTTCACTATGTTGCCCAGGCTGGTCTCAAACTCCTGAGCTCAAGTGATCCTCCTGCTTTGGCCTCCCAAAGTGTTAGAATTATAGGCCTGAGCCACCGTGCTGGGCCTTCCCTTTACTTTTTATTTTAGATATAATTAGATCTTAAAGTCTTCATAGAATGTTGCGTTTGAGTTTGTAGTTTTGGTTTGTTAAGAAATATTAAGAACTATAGTAGGTAGGATGCTGTATCTGTTCTTTAGCTTTAGAACTGCTTAATAGCATTATTGTTGCCATTAAACTCCTTCTTTTTGATAGTTTAAAATTTAGTACTCTCAAATTGAGTGTGCAAAACCAAATTCCTAAGCATTCAAATCCCTGATCACAAATTGCTTTGCATTTCTTGGTTTTCTCAATTAATATGTTGATCAGTTATTTTTACTTGAGTCATTCAGTTATCTTGTAAAAACCACATTTGGTTCTCTGTAAATAACTATTGGTAATAAGAACATGTCGTTCTTCAGTACCCTCATCTCCCCACTTGTAACAGGCTGAAAGTAGAAGTCCTAGCTATAAAATATGTTCCGTAACATAAGAGAATGATATTTTGAATCAATTCTTAGGTGTGTTGTTTGGACCGGTGATGAGCGGGTCTTCTTTTATAATCCCACCACTCGTCTTTCTATGTGGGACCGGCCTGATGATCTGATTGGCAGAGCAGATGTTGACAAAATTATTCAGGAGCCCCCTCATAAAAAAGGAATGGAAGAATTGAAGAAACTAAGTAAGTTTTAAGTTAGGAATTTATCCACTGATTTTAACGTTCTTTTATATTTTGATAGAAAATGTGGAGGTCATTTAGAAACCCTTTATTTTTCAAAGAATATAAGAAGTGTTAGAAAAAATAGACTGCTATCCTAGTTTGAGTGAAATAATAGAGATTAAAAATATGGAGAGAATTTGGATAAGACTGTGCTTTGTAAAATATGTGTGTCTTTAATTTATTGTCCTACTCAAGATTTTCAGTTAGTCCAAGATATGGTTGGTAGTGTTGCTACTTGCTTAGTGCTTATCAGTACTACTAAAATGCTCCTCAGTGGGCCTTTTAGCACCTTTTGTGACTAGTAATATATTTCTTGAAATAATACAGTACAAATTTTTAAAAAATAAAAAATCTCAGTCTTTTGAATTAGATGGTAAGCCCCTTATATTCCTGAGACTAGACACCTAAACCTTACTAAGAGATTATCTTTTAATCGACCTCATATTCAGAGGGCATTCCAATATATTGAGTACAATTATTTGTATGTAATTTTTGTTGTGTATTTCTTATTGGTAATTTGCCATTGTATTGATATGATTGTGTTTTTATAGAACTGTGGCCCCCAAGTGGTATAGAAGCAAGATAAATGAATTATTTACTACTTCTAATGAAATAAATCCTAATGTGTATCATTTATAGTCATTGAGACATTTTCATGCATTATATGTATGCTGAATTATAAGTAATTTCTGAATCAGTGCAACTTTGGTGCTGAAGGTACTAGGCTCACCTTCAGCAATACTTGTTTTATAGGTATGATAATAATACTTTATAGCTATGGTATTGAATGATGTTGGAACAATATGTGATTTGCTTTTGTTTTTCATGAATTTGTTTTTAAATATTTGATTCATTCATTTGATAAATACATTAACATGCATCGTTAAAAGGTACTATAAATCCTGAATCAAGAAAGCTTTATTTTATATATTTGTAAATTTAAGGTTTAGGCAAGAAGCATTTCAAAATGAATTGAATTTAATGTAAAGGGAGGATAGAGGAAGTATAGAATTATGCTTTAATGGTTTATAAAGAGATGAATATTAAGAGGTGATTAAGAGGTGTTATATAAATAGTAATTTTTAAAAAGAAATGTTTGTGGAAGATATGCATATGACTTTGTAACAATATTTGAAATGTTTCTGCCAGGGCACCCAACTCCGACAATGCTGTCGATCCAAAAGTGGCAATTCTCTATGAGTGCAAGTGAGTGAACTGACTATAAATTGCAGCTTCTTTTTAATACTATTAAAGCAAGTGTTCTGGTAGTGATTAGCAGAAGGATTCATGCCTAAATATTTTAATTAAATTTTGTCTTATAGTTAAAGAGGAACAAGAATTAATGGAAGAAATTAATGAAGATGAGCCTGTTAAAGCAAAAAAACGGAAGTAAGTAATATATACAATTTGATTGAGGTAGATTATATCTTTTAAAAGTTGATTTGGTAATAATTTTTGATTGGAAGGGACAGGTAATGTGAATGTTGTTAGGAGGCATGATTGCTCTCTCAGGCCTGATAGTAAATAGCTTTGTTTTTCATTGTAGAAAGAAAATGTGTCCCTTTTTTTGCTAGATTTGTAAAAGATTTGGGTATTCATATATGTATTATGAAGTCAAATGATAGTTTTGGAATTAATTCTTTTTGGAAATTTATTAGTTCTCAATTTTATAAAAAGTTCGTTTCCTCCCTTATTTAGACCCCAGTAGATACCATTCCAGAGATCTCAAAAACAGACACAGAATTCTCCCTCTGTATATGGTTATCTTGTGACTTACCTAGTCCTTGAGTCTGGTCATTACTACTTGGTGAGGAGTGAACCCATAAGCTTAGGAAGTGCTCTGCGAGAAAGAGACTGCTAAGAAGTAGTGGCATTAGCTTGGCCAGTGCTCTAGAGTTGGGTAAAATGTAAATGTTATGGTGGGGGGAAGGATGGGGTAGAGGGTATGCATGTATGGGGAATGGGACCATTATTTAGCAGCAAAAAGGAAAGTTTGAAGACATTAACAGGAACTGGTTAATCGTAGTCCTTATCTGAAAAGGACAGATTGAATGCAGCCAAATTATGGCAAATAAATCAGTAAGACAACCCCTATAAAGGGTAGTTCTTTTTAAAAAAATTTCTTTATTGGAAACAACATAAAAGATATGAAAGAATCACTCATAATTTATCAGCGTAATGTAGCTATTCTGATTTTTGCAATTGACTTTTTAGTTCTTGACCAAATGTAATTTTTATTAGTTGTAATTAACTGATTTTGTGCTTTTTTAAAACAAAAAATACCTAGAATAAGACATTTGTTTTGTTAATTATTATAAATGACTGTATTCATTCTGTTTATGTACCATTATTTTGGATGTTCCTACGATGTTAAACTTTTAGGTTGTTTTTAATTGTTTGTTCTTATAGACAACTCTGTAAGGTTTTTAACTGCTTTTATCAGGAGAATGTCAAAGAAGTCCTTTATGTGGATTGCCCGAGCTTCTCTATTTAGGTACAAAGCTAAAAGCCTATTTTTCCTGGCTTAGTTTTTCTTTTATTTCCTTTATTGAGATAGATAGTGATAGTTTGTATTGTGACATTTTCATTTAGTATAGTTCTATAAAGGTTATCTGTTTTCATTAGTTATTATATTTCTTGGATGTCTTTTAACTCTTTTAACTATTTAAATAGTTTTAAAATTATTATTATAAGAGGGTATATTGTTTGGCAAATTGCTTTTACCTGTTTGTTTTGTGCATATCTTAGGTCACAGACTATCTCGCTAAGTTCCTGCAGGTCACGGACTATGTCTTCTATTTCTTTTGATTCATTCCCTAAGTTGCTAAGTACCTCTCACTTGCATTTGTGGGTTAGCCTTAGTTCCATTTAAATCTCCGGGGCTACCTACAGTTCCCTGTATAGCATGCGTTTGAATTTCCACATGTTCTGTTGTCCTGATTCCATTAAGTTTGTATAGGGAATAAGAGCCAATTTTAAAAATATGCTTAGCAGATCATATTTAAGAAGGAAGATCTGCTGAAATATACACCCAGATATTATTGAATTACATACATTTTTGGATTATTTACATGAATGGGCCTTTTTCATAGTGCATATGTTTGAGAGGTGCCATGATTCCATGTTTACAATTTCACTTGAGTACCACACAGAAACAGGGTTGCCCTTACCCCTGAGGTGCATTTTTGGAGGAACAAGAAGTAGTTTAGTCATTGATGAACAGTTCTAATTCCACCTAACTACTCCTGGGCCCATGTTGCTCTCTGGGACCTGTCCTTCAACTTAAATCTCAACATATCACCCAGAAAGTGAGTAATAAAAAGTCAGGTAGGTAAGGTATATATCTTACATATTCACTTGGCCAAGATTGCAGATATTTTAGTTTTATTTTTAAAATAAATGTTTGAGATTACTAAAACATAATACCAGTTAATACCAATTTTTATTAGATTTTACAAAATATTTTATGTATTTATAATGTAAAACATTTTGGAAAATACTGTTTTTTCTATATTTCAAGAACTAAAAAAATTATATTCTGTGCTGTTTGATTCTGACACATAGAGGTTTGCTGCAGTGTTAAACTTTTTTTTTTTTTTAAAGTAAGATTGTTCCCTTTTTATGTTATTAACCAGTGTCAGGGAGAGACAGCACATTAAAGGTGTATTTTTTTTCCTAATAATGTAGCCATTGTAAATCATTAGAAGCCCATTTTAATTTTGTTATTATGAAAGTTGTTTATCCCTTAGAGTTCATTTGAAATCCTCAATATAATTTGTTTTTGCCAAAAATATGCTGCTCAGTAGTGAGTCTTGAAAATTCCTTTGATTTTAAGATTTCTAATAAGATCTGAGAATTAATATTTTGTCAATTGATGTCTTATATTTTATTTTTTATAGGAGAGATGATAATAAAGACATTGACTCAGAGAAAGAAGCTGCCATGGAAGCTGAAATTAAAGCTGCCCGAGAAAGGGCCATTGTCCCTCTGGAGGCTCGAATGAAGCAGTTCAAGGACATGCTGCTAGAGAGAGGGGTCAGAAAACAATCTTTGGGGGAGATATTTCTGTTTTGTATAAGTAATATAAATATGTCTTGCTAAAAGGTCAAATCTAAGGTTAGTGCTCATGTTATGGGGGGGGGATAAGGGGATTTTTAAAATTACTGTACATTTTTTGCAACAGCCTTTTTCTTGGCTAATCTTATCATATTTAACTAAATGCCATTTTACTGTCCTTTTAAGTACAAATAACACTTAACATTTATTGGGTCATTAAATTGTGGTGAGTAATATAAGACGAGTATTAACATTACAGAATGGCGGACTGCTTGGGATAGGTAAGGTATATATGATTATTCTTCCTTTAATATCTTCAGAATGGCTTTTGTTAAAGGAGAACTGATACTTTGTGATATTATTATCTGCAATTTAATTGAGAAGGGATTTCAACTATTTGATTATATTCACAGATTGATTTGAATAAGTAAGATTGTTCAATTTTAAATCAGAACATTGTTCACAAGATTGGAGCAAGCATGAGAAATCAAAATACAAATCTTCAAGGCTTTTTCTGATGTACTGATTTTTAAAATGTCACACAGTAGTGGTTATTTTAATGAGCAATTAAGTGTGTGTTACTTATATAATATAGGAATGTTCAGAGCCTATTAGTGTAGAAATTTGCTGTTGCTAGCCTCCCACTGCTTGTCATTTATTAGTGATGGAAACTTCAGTATGGTTTTATGTCTCCTTTATAAACAGATATCCTGTAGATTTCAAGCAAAATTATGACCTTTATATTTATAGAGCAAACTTAATTATGAGGCAATACATTTTTATTTTAAAGGTGTCTGCTTTTTCAACATGGGAGAAGGAGTTGCACAAGATAGTTTTTGATCCCCGGTACTTACTTCTCAATCCTAAAGAGAGAAAACAGGTAAAAAGGAAAATGGCATTAACTAAGAATGTATATCTCTTGCCAACATAGTTTTTAAATTATGAAGAATAAAGTACCATCCCTTTTTTTTTTCTGATACAGCATTCAAAAACATAGTCTTGCATCTTAGAACATTCTGTGTGTCTATGTGTGGACATTTCTACCTCAAAAGTCTTGGATATTTTTGTCCTTATGCCTCAAACACCTAGGTTATGTGTAGTATGGTTTTAAAATTGATTTCAAATGCTTTTACTAATTTGCTTTTTTGGGCCAATGATGCAAATTTAGAGTAGAAAAATAGCAAAATACAGATGAGTATAAAGGAGAAAAAAGGCCACTGTAATCCCATCCAATAGATATGACTACCATTGAACACTGGTTTATTGAATACCAAACAGCCTTCTTGACCATTATGTGTCAGTATTTACATATATATGTGTGTGTGTGTGTCCTGTAGATTGTACTGGAACATAAGTTTATGTCTCATACACAACTACACATACAAAGTTCACATCTAAGTAGCATCTGTTAAAATATCTGTTTTCATCATAAACTCAGAAAAACAGGGTCCCTGTTGAATTAGTGTTGCTTTTTATTCCCATAATGATTCAGTGACATATCATTTCATGGTTGCCTCTTCTAAAGCATTGCACACTTCCAACTTACTTAATTTCTGAATTACCTGAACTATCCTGACACTGATCTCCATAAAATGGTGAGTATGTGGAACCATTTGCTATAGTGCTGTTAAGCTGTAAGATTTCATTTGGTAACAGTAGTGCCCATCTTTGATATTTTTACTCTAACAATTAGAATAATTCTTCACACGGTGTGTGCCATTATGCATGTAGGTCTAATCATGGACTTGATTGAAGGGAGAAAATTTACAGTGTGCCAGATAAGTATTTTAGTACTTGGAATAGAAAGACATAACTTCCTTAATGTATTTGCATCTGCATTTTAAGCTTTGTGTCTTTTTTAAAAAACAAAAAAACTCTGTGTACATTTTTTATTCTCATTTCAGTTTATGGCCCTATCAAAATTTATAAATTAGCCTTGATTCCTTACTTTTCCCACTGCTCCTTTACAGTCTTATCAGCAAATCTATAATCTACCTTCAAAAAATTTTCAAAATCTCACCTTTTATTAATCATTTCCCCCATTAACACCCTAATCCAAGCCACCATAAACAACCCTTATCATCTGTGTAGCCTATTATTGATCTCCTTCATTCCATCTGTTCTTGTTCCTCTTTAGTCAAGTTCTTTTTCCACACAACAGCCAGACTAATTTTAAAGTTTAAGTGATATTAAATTAAGTCACTGCTCCCTTGCTTAAAACTGTCTAGTGCTTTCCATTTCATTGAGGATAAAATTGAAGTTCTTTTCATGGTCTCTAATATTCTACATATACTTATCCCTGTATACTTCTTGAAGGTCTTTTTTAGTGTTTGTTGATTATAGCCACACTGGCCCTGATATTACTTGAACAAGCCAGTCATTCTGGTATTTGCTATTCCTTCTGCCTGAAATGTTTTTCCTCCAGGTGTTAGCATAGCCAGCTTCATTTCATTAAGGTACTTGTCCAAGTGCCTTCTAATCAATCTAAGTATTATCTCTTTGCCTTTTCTAATTTCTTTATAGTGCTCATGGCTCTAATTATATAAAATTGTGTTTTTATTATCTGTCTCCTCCTCCTGCAAAATATAAATTGTATGAGGATAGAAACTTTGTCTTCATTGCTTTATTTGTGGTGCCTGGAACAATGCCTAATCTAAATATCTCTGAAGACTTTAAAACTTTTATGACATATTCCTCCTGGTACTGAGTGTTATAGTGAAATTATAAGTAACATATTGAGAACTGTAGTTCTTTCCCAATTTTTGAAGCATTCTATGAGCTGATGGTGCTATCTCCTTAATAGAAGTACATTTGAAAAGAGAAAATATTCTTCTAGTGTTCTGTTTTCAATAAAATCTGTAGTTAAAAGTTCTCATGCCATTTATTTATTTATTTTATGTATTTATTTATTTAGAGATGGAATCTTGCTCTGTTGCCCAGACTGGAGTGCAGTGGCGCCATCTCATCTTACTGCAACCTCTGCCTCTTGGGGTTCAAGTGATCCTCCCACCTTAGCCTCCCAAGTAACTGGGATTACAAGCGTGCACCACCATGGCCGGCTAATTTTTGTATCTTTAGTAGAGACAGAGTTTCACCATGTTGGCCAGGCTAGTCTCGAACACCTGACCTCAAGTAATCCACCTGCCTTGGCCTCACGTGCCTTTTAAATAGAATTCTTCTCTCAACAATCAGAATGTAAGAACTGAGAAGTAGTAGTAGTTAACATTTGGCGTTTAAAAATAAACACGTTTTTTGAATACTTGGTTTTATTATTTGCATAAGAGTGTAAAGTGAACAACCAGAAAGGTGCTAGGTTACACATTACACATTTGCACTTTGTAATTTCATGTTTGCAATTTGTGCTTTGATTCAGAAAACACTAGTAACTTCACTGGAAATGCCTTGTAATATAAAATTATATTTCAGTTGTCCTTTTCTAGTTATTTGTAGATTTATGCACATTCTATATCATTATAAAAGATATATTTTATATAATTGTAACCATAAATTTTAACTTAGAATTTTCCTTTGATAAAGGTCACTTAAGGGGTCTGAAATGTTTTTGTTTGTTATGACAAATTTTAATTGAAAAACATTTTTCACAAAAACTAGACCATTGCCGTATAGGATGCTACTAGGTTCTGACATAGATAGTAGTTATGCTAATAACACTTTAAAATAAGTTCTCTCTTATTTTAAAATAAACATTTTAAAAACTTTTCCTCTAAGAACTGGAAAAAGACAAGACAGGATACCCACTCTCACCACTCTTAATTCAACATAGTACTGGAAGTCTTAGCCGGAGCAGTTAGGCAAGATAAAGAACTAGAGGGTATCCAAATTGGAAAGGAAGAAGTCAACTTGTTTGTTTTTGCAGATGACAGGATCTTACCTATAGAAAAACCTAAAGACGCTACCAAAAATCTCTTAGAACTGATAAATTCAGTCTGGGCATGGAGGCTCATGCCTGTAATCCCAGCACTTTAGGAGGCCAAGGCAGGTGGATCACATGAGCTCAGGAGTTCAAGACCAGTCTGGCCAACATGGCGAAACCTCATCTCTACTAAAAATATCTCTACTAAAAATGGAAAAATTAGCCAGGCATGGTGGCGCATGCCTTTCATCCCAGCTGCTTAGGTAGCTGAGGCACGAGAATTGCTTGAGTTCAGGAAATGGAGGTTGCAGTGAACCGAGATTGTGCCATTGCACTCCACCCTGGGTGACAGCAAGACTGTCTCGAAAAAAAAAACAAAAAAACAAAAAAAAAAACTGCTAAACTGATTCAATAAAATTACAGGATACTAAATATCCAATACAATAGTGTTTCTGTACACAGTGAACTAGCTGAAAAATCAGGAAAGCAATCCCATTTACAGTAGTACCGAATAAATAAGATAACTAAGAATAAATTTAACCAAACAGGTGAAAGACCCCTGTAAGGAAAACTTTAAGACCCTGATGAAAGAAACTGAACAGGATACAAAGGGAAAGACGTCCCAAGCTCATGGATCACAGTAATTAATATTGTTAAAGTGGCAGTACTCCCCAAAGCAATCTACAGATTCAGTGCAGTCTCTATCAAAATATGAGTGACATTCTAAACAATGTCACTGGAAGAAAAAACCTGGCTAGGCAAAGTGGCTCACGCCTGTAATCCCACCACTTTAGAAAACCAAGGCAGGAGATCACTTGAGGCCAGGAGTTTGAGACTGTCATAGCGAGATTTCTCTACAAAAACATACAAGCACTAGTCAGGTGTGGTATCGTGCACCTGTATAGTCCAAGCTGCTTGGGAGACTAAGGCGTGAGGATCACTTGATCCAGGAATTTGAGGTTACAGGGAGCTATGACTGCTACTGCACTCCAGCCAGGGCAACAGAATGAGACCCTGTTTCAAAAAAAAAAAAATTCCTAAAATTTTTGTGAAACCAAAAAAGACAAAATAGCCAAAGCAATCCCAAGCAAAAAGAACAAAGCTGGAGGTATCGTAGTACCAGACTTCAAAATGTGCTAGAAAGCTGTAGTAACTAAAACAGTATGGTACTGTCATAAAAACACATAGACCAAAGGAACAGAATAGGGAACTCAGAAATTAATCCATTTATTTATAACCAACTTATTTTGACAAAGGTGCCAAGAACACTCACTGTGGAAAAAACAGTCTCTTCAATAAGTGATACTGGGAAAACTGGAAATCTATATGCAGAAGAAATGAAATTAGAACCCCACCTTTTACCGTATTTGAAGATCAACTCAAAATAGATCAAAGACCTAATTGTATGAACTGAAATGAGAAAACTACTAGAAAAAACCATCGAGGAAATGATCATTCCAGACATTGGTTGGGAAAAGATTTTACAAATAAGACCTTAAAAGCACAAGCAAGAATAAACAAATGGGGTTATATCAAAACAATTCTCCATAGCAAGGGAAACAACAGTGAAGACATCCTACAGAATGGGAGAAAATATTTGCTAACTACTTATCTGACAGGGAATTGAATGTCCAAAATGTACGAGGAACTCAGTCATCTCAACAGAAAAAAAAATCTTAACAAATGGGCAGATGATCTGAACAGACATTTCTCAAAACATACAAATGGCCAATAAATATATGAAAAAATGCTCAACATCACTAATCATTGGGGAAATGCAAATCAAAACAGCAGTGAGGTGTCTCACTCCAGTTAGGAAAGCTTATATAAAAGAGGAAAAAATAACAAATACTGGCAAGGATACTCAGAAAAGGGAACTCTTTATATACTGTTGGTTAGAATTTAAACTAGTATATCCATTATGGAAAACAGTATGGAGGTTCCTCAAAAAACTACAAACAGAGCAATGATATGATCCAGCAATCCCCCTACCAGGTATGTATTGAAAGGAAAAGAAATCATTGTATTGAAGAGATATCAGTACCCACATGTTTATTGTAGCACTGTTCACAGTAGCCAAGATACAGAATCAACCTGGGTGTCCAATAACAGATGACTGGAAAGAGAAAATGGGGTTTCAACCACAAAAAAGAATGAAATCCTGTCATTTGCAGCAACATAGATGGAACTGGAAGTCATGTTAAATAAGCCAAGAACAGGAAGATAAACATCCTATGTTTTCACTCGTGGAAGCAAAAGAAAGTTGATGTAGTAGAAGTAAAAAGTAGAACAGAGGCTACTGGAGGCTGAGAAGGGTAGGGAGAACTCGGAGGATAGGAAGAGATTTGTTAAAGCATATATAATTAAAACTAGATAGGAAGAATAAGTCCTGGGGTTCTGTAGCACTGTAGGATGACTGATTAACAGTAATAAGTAGTTTTGAAGAGCCAGAAGGAGGATATTGAACGTTTTTCCAACACAAATGATAAATGTTTGAGATGGATATGCTAATTATCTTGATCTCATCACTCTACATGATATGTATTTAAACACGTTTTGATTGTACATGTATTGAAACACAGTAACCCCATGCATATGTACAATTATTATTTGTCAGTTAAAAAAAACAAAGCCCTGCCCTTGAACTCCAAGAGAAAACACCAAAATAAACTTTTTGATATCTCGTTTGTTATTCAGAGCTTTTTAATATTGACAGTATTACAGTGTGGTACTGTGTTACCAACACGATTACTCGGAATTGTCAACCATCTAGGCCACTGTTACTGAATAATTTGTCATTGAATCATTGTGAAATTAAAAATATGAGAATCAAATAATGGAGACATTTTTAGTAAACGTATTTTGAAACATAGAAAAGATAAAACCATAAGTGAAATTTCACAAAATGAATATATCATGTTCAAAAAAATGGAGCATTGCAAGCACTCCAGAGCTTCAGAGCTACCTTGAAGGCTTAAAGGGCATAGCCCTTTAATATACATTTTTGTTCATGCCTATAAAAGTGAACTTAACAGAATTATTTTTAAAATTTACTTATTTTCATTGTATTTATTATGAAATTTTGTTCATGAGTTGAGGTTATGAGAAAATAACCACTTAACATAGGGAACATAAGGCCAAGTGTGTTGGGAAGCATGACACAAATAATTAGGAGCAACTTGGAAGCGTAACACAACCCCTAATTTTTTATGAGATTTTTATCTTAGAGAGTGATTCCTAACCTTGGTCTAGGGTAGCACAGCAGAGGGAATATGAAGTTCTTTCTAGATTCTCAAAGGAAAGTGAATATAAATTTTATGTGTCATTTAATACTTTTATTTAAAAGTAAGTATATACTGAGAAAAGACTTGGAAACAACTTTCTCCCTCTCTTCAGCATGCAAGTACTTTCAAAAGGTTTTCTGCAGTGCTATACTTAGAGGAAATTGAAGATGACTTATATGTCTAGCAGGGGACTAGCCAGGTAATCATAGATACAGTAATCTGTGGAGGATATGTTCCAAGTCCCCCCTCATCTGTGGAGGATATGTTCCAAGACCCCCGGTAGATGAAGATTGGTAGACATACATGGATTGACTTGGGAAGATGTCGAAGGTATTTTGGAACATTTTGTTGTACTTGTTACAAAGATGTTCATAGACCTGTTCCCTACATAGTAAGTCTTTTCCTTTTTGTAGCTTCTTGAGAGAATGTGCAGGGAAAATTCATTTGAGGCCTAACATACTTGGAAAAACCTTTATTGGACCCTTATTTGGAATTGTTTGGCCAGCTAAAGGCATTGCTCTGCTTCTAGTGTTCGTTGTTTTCGAAGCCATTCGTGTTCCTTCATATGTGAATCTGGTTTTTTTTTTCCCTCTAAGTATGTAGCTCTCTTAGTCCTTAGTATTCTGAAATGTCATAGTAGTGTTTTTCCTAGAGGAAGGGTCTGTTGTGCTGGGCACTTGGCTGACCTTTTCAATGGGAAACACAACTCTTTTAGTTATGGGAAATTCTCGTGTTAATTTTTCTCTGTTTTTTCATTCTGGGACAGAATTTGAATTTGCTTTTGTGGATTGGTCCTTCAAGTTTTTTCTCTTTCTTGTTAATTACCTTTATCTTTTTATTTAACTTTTTAAATAATTTCCTCGCCTTTATCAACCAAGTATTTAGATTTTTAAAATTTATTGTGTCTTTTAATTTCTAGGAGTTCTTTTATGTTTTTTGAGGTTTTTCTTACCTTATGGGTGCATTATCTTAGCTCTGTGAGGTTGTTTAGGAACATTTTTTTCTTTTAAGTTTTAATTTTTCTGTATAGTTTCTGATTCCACTAAGTTTGTTCTCTTTAGATGGGATTTTGTCATGTTGCCCAGGCTGGTCTTTAACTCCTGAGCGCGAACGATCCTCCTGCCTTGCCCTCCCAGAGTGCTGGGACTTACAGGTGTGAGCCACCGCCCGGCCTGTTTGGGTGTTCTTAGCGTCTAGGTGGGCCCTCGTACTTTGGGGCTATGCTGCAGAGTGGTGGTTCTCAACCACAAGCAGTTTTGCCCCCAGGAGACATTTTTGTCACAATTGAAGGGAGTGCTGCTGGGATCTAGTGGCTAGAGGCCAGGGATGCTGGTATACATCTTACTGAAAACATCAATGTGCCAAGGTTGAGAAACATGCTGTAGGGTGAGTTAGGCTGGTTTGTTAAGAACCCCTGGAGTCCATTGTTTTAGGCTGGTCAGATTCCCAATAAAGACCTACTCTCCTGGCTGGAGGGCTCAGATCTCTCTACTTTGGATCTGAGAAAACTGTGTCTTAGTATTTGGTATGTGTTTGGTTAATCTCCATGTTTTTAGTTTGGTTTGCCTTATTCGCTGCCAATTCAGGTTCCCCCGGTTCAAAGACACTCTCTTTTATTTTCTAGAGCAGGCGGTCAGCAAATTTTTAAGTCAGATAATTTGTATTTTAGGCTTTGTGGGCCGTATGGTCTCTATTGTAACTTTGTAACTGCTGTTTAAGTGTCAAGTACCTATAGACATACATAAGGGTCTAAGCATTGCTGTTCAGTTAAAGCTTTATTTATGGATACTGTCGTTTGAATTTTATTTAGTTTTCATGTGTCATGAAATTTTCTATTTTTCCCCTCAACCCTTTAAAAAATGTAAAAACTCTTCTTGAGCTGTATAAAAACAACCCATAGGCCATAG
Source organism: Chlorocebus sabaeus (assembly GCF_047675955.1). Lineage (NCBI taxonomy): Eukaryota > Metazoa > Chordata > Mammalia > Primates > Cercopithecidae > Chlorocebus > Chlorocebus sabaeus. Next base: position 35,673,878 of record NC_132926.1, on the reverse strand, counting down.
CTTGCTAATTGTTTGCTTTAGAATAGTCACTTGCCTTTTACATTCAGAAGTGGTGGTGCCCAGAAACATTAAGTTGGTGAGGGAATCTAGCAATTTAACAACTTACTAAATAGCTTTTCATCCTTAAAATACTCCTTATTTTAGCTATACCCCATCCTCACCTCCATAGGTATTTGATGCTATGTATTCTTGAGTTGTTTGAGGAGATTCTGGTTTCAGAAGAAAAAACTTGAGTTGCCTTTTTGTTTTTCTTGACTGCTAGGTTATGTTGAGTGCTCTCATATTTGTCACGTCCTTTTCCGCTTGTCCCATCAGCTTTGCAAGTTGCTGTTTTTTTTTTTTTTCTCAATTCCTTATTATTGTTGGTTTGTTACTTACAAAAGAAGTTCTTCTGTCATTTTATAGGGTGTGAAGTAGGCAGTAAATAGATGATCAGTTCATTATCTTGACTATTATTAAGTGGGGGAAATACAGAATAGATGAAAAGCATGATTACATTGTAGTGAAAATACTTAGGTCTTAAGAGAAGCACAGAAATAAAATATACTACAGATTCCATACCATTGATATTTCTTTCTATAAGGGATTTGGGAAGACTGTGATTTCTCTTACGCATTTCTGAATTTCTTGAAATGTTTATAATAATCATGTATTTAATTTATAATCTGGAAAAAAATTAAAGAGGGTTTTTGCTGTTTTCTTTCATTCTTGAAGCCCTTTAAGTAGAGAGCTGTATGCTTGTGTAATATTTCAATGAAGCTTTACAGTGAAACTTGGTATAGATTATCTGTGTATAATTATCTACAGTTAATATATTTTTCCTGGTATAGTTTGGACAAAGACATTGTCCAATAATTTGGTAGTTAAATTACCTATATGAAAGATTGACTTGTCAAATTTGTTGATTTTTGTAATAGGTGTTTGATCAGTATGTAAAGACCAGGGCAGAGGAAGAACGCAGGGAAAAGAAAAATAAAATAATGCAAGCCAAGGAAGATTTCAAAAAAATGATGGAAGAAGCAAAATTTAATCCAAGGTATGTGGTTTGTTTCTCTTAAATATCAAAGTGTATTTATTTTCTCCTAAGATCAGTTTTTAAAAATTAAAAAAATATATATTTTTTGGCTATTTGGGCACTAAAAGCTCCTTATTTGATTATCGGTTTTGGCCAAAATGTCTAATCTTTATTTCTTACTTGTTTCCTTTAGAGGAATCCTAAATGCTCTAAGAAGGATACCTTTGATTTAAGTGCTTCCCTGGGGGAATAAGTTCTTTAGAAACTAGTATATGATAGAAAATCTGTGCCCCATCTTTGTAAAGATTCATACATACTAAGTTGCAGAGGAAGAACATTATTTTGATTAAATTGAAGTGATAAAGGACCTTTTACCACTTCAGTTTCAAAATTTTCTAAGTGTCTAGAAATGGTTGTGTCTGACATTTTCAGTTGATTGATAATATGTATTAAATACATATAATGGGCTAAAGACAGTGAGACATTTTAAATTTATTTGCCTAACTTTATAATAATAGTTACTGGGTATCTTATGTGCTTATTTGCTCTTTAAAACATGTATGTCTGCATTTATACATACATGTAAACATGACTGAAAGCAGACAGTTTTTTATATATGCATACAGATATTCAGTCTTCAGCACAGGTAGTTTGATTTAGGTATTTATGTGATACCTGTTTTACATGAGATAAGCAAATTAGGTAGCTTGCCTAAGTGAAGCTGGGATTTCAACTAGATTTCAGTGTTGCACAGAATTGTACAGGCAGGGGGAATTACTCTTATTTATGACTTAGACGTAAGAGTAGTGGTGTTAGGTTACTGTGAATACTTCAGTATTCTAAAACTGTCGAGTAGAATCATGGAGTCTCTGGTTAAATGGCACTTATTATAAAGGTTCATCTTATATAAATAGTTAATTTTGTCTGTGGAGGTAGGAGTGATGTTTAAGAAGGTATGTTTAGTATTACAGTTTTATATTTGAAATATGGCATTTAAGTTTTAGAAATAAAAGCTAATAGAGTCTTTGTGATATGAAGAATGTAATATTCTTCAGGGGTAATAGAGGTTCAGACTGTCCAGGGAGTCCCTGAGTTATTTCTGAGTCAAAAGAATGAGTGAAATCATGGGTCAAAATAGTTGAGTCTGTGTTATAAAAGACTTTTGGCGGGGTGGAGGGGGGCAATTGAGGACACTTGGTAAGAATTGGATATTAGATGTTATTAGAGAAATAGTAATGTTCTTGGGTATTGTGATTATGGAGGAAAAAGACTTTACTCTCAGGAGTTGCATGTTGAAATATTTCTAAGTGAAGTCTTAAGATGTCTGCAGCTTATTTCCACATCATTCAGCAGAATATATTTATTAAAACTCCATATGGGTCTATGAATAATTGAAACTCCAAAGAGGTTTCCCTTTGGTAGATCTGACTAAGTCTTACCATATCATAGTACTCTACTGGTGTTCTTTTCAGGCAGGTAGAATTGTTGAAGTGATCTGTACTATGCAGGTTACTTCATAAAATGAAACGATCAGGCACTAAGGGCATTGTCCTGTATTGTTATATTGATACATCCAACTCTGGCATATAAATTAAGACCATTTTTAGTCCTAGAAGAGTGCAAGGAGGAAAAACTTTAATATGAGAAAATATTGTCTGTTGGCCTAATTTTTTTTTTTTAAGTGGGAGAAATATTGCAGAACCTTTTAGTAGAGCTAGTAAATATAGAGCACCAGAGTTTGTTCCAACGGGAAAGAAAGGGGGAAATTACTGAACTGTGCCTGTGTCTTGTATGTCTTTTTTCTTTTTAATGAAAATTTAAGTCATGCCTCCCATGGTCGGTTTCTTGTCACTACTATCTCCCTGTGACCCACCACTAACCGTTACCCACTTCCCTCCAAAATATTTTTTATCCTGTTTGTTTTAAAGTAGTTTTTCATGGTTAAGAAACAAGTCATAAGAAAACATCTCCATGGGAATCTAATGCTAAAGGTTCACTTTAGTCTTTTCTTATAAAAAGTGTCAGGTATTTTACCTGTTACCTATAAGTGATAGAAGTAAGTCTAAAATAATTCAGTTATCACTTTACATATTGATTTTCCACTTTTTGAAAGGTTTTTTCTTTAATCATAGTTTATTCTTTAATCATAGCAATGCAGGTTGATTATCCCTTATCCCAAATGCTTTAGACCAGAAATCTTTTGGATTTCAGATTTTTTTTTTTTTAACTTTGGAATATTTGTATTATACTTACTGGCTGAGCATCCCAAATTCAAAAATCTGAATTGAATGTCTTGTTGGCACTAAGTAAGTTTCGGATTTTGGAGCATTTGGATTTCAAATTTGGGATGCCCAACCTATGCTTGCTTTTTCTATCTTAAAATTACAAAGTGAAGTGCTTAATTTATCATGAAAATAAAACATTTAATGGACTACATATGATCCCTTTTCTGGAATATACATTTTTATTTTACCATGCCATTTTATTATTGTTACGTATCTATTGCTCAAACCAGATTTGCAATATATTCTTTGTTAAAAATGTTGAATTAACATTAGCTATTATGATTAGTATTGGTTGCATACAAAAGATTATTAGAATCTAGCCTTGGTCAGCAAAGCTTAAAAATAATAAATGTTGGTTGGGTGTGGTGACTCACGCCTGTAATCCAAGCACTTTGGTAGGCCGAGGCGAGTGGATCATGGGGTCAGGAGATCGAGACCACCCTGACTAAGATGGTGAAACCCGATCTCTACAAAAAATACAAAAAAATTAGCCGGGCGTGGTGGCACCTGTAGTCCCAGCTACTCAGGAGGCTGAGGCAGGAGAATGACGTGAACCTGGGAGGCGGAGCTTGCAGTGAACCAAGATCACGCCACTGCACTCCAGCCTGAGGGACAGAGCTAGACTCCGTCTCAAACTCAAAAAATATATATATATATATATATATAAAAAATATAAATGTTAGCTGTGAGTGATACTTTTAACCTTCAGTTGATGTTTTAAGTTCAAAATTGAGATTAACTGGCCAGTTTTTTGTTTATAATTAAAAATATCTTTGTTGTAACACATAAGAGAATGTTTTATTTTTGCATTTAAATAGCTAAATAGTTTTTGAATGGGCTAATCTTTATTTTTTTCTTCTAAAACCATGCTAAGTATAGGCTTGTTAATTCTAAGAGTAAATTCTTGACTGGGCGCAGTGGGTCACACCTGTAATCCCAGCACTTTGGGAGTCCGAGGTGGGCGGATCAGAAGGTCAGGGATTTGAGACCAGCCTGGCCAGTATGGTGAAACCCCATGTCTACTAAAAATACAAAAATTAGCCGGGCGTGGTGGTGGGCACCTGTAGTCCCTGCTACTTGGGAGGCTGAGGCAGAAGAATTGCTTGAACCTGGAGGCAGAGGTTGCAGTGAGCCAAGATCGTGCCACTCGTGAAAGCTTCAAATATTTAAAATATATACCAAATATATGAAAGCTTTATAATGCCTTTTATTTATGGAGAAACTTCTTTTTTAAAACGTAGGCTTATTAGCCCTCATAAGCCTCCTCCTTTTATTTAACATGTTTGGAGTTTGCTGAGCTTTTTGAATTTATAAATTGATGTTTTCCATCAAATTTGGGAAGTTTTTGGCTAGTACTTTTTCTGCCCTCCTTCATTCTTTTCTCTTTTTGGGATTCTAATCACACATATATTAGTGTTTGATATTATCTCACATGTCCCTGAGACTGTTTCCCCTACCTCAGTCTTTTTTCTTCCTCCTCTTTGGATTAGATAATTGTTAGTGATCTAACTTCATATAATTGACTCTTTATTCTATTGTCAACTCTCATGTTAATCCTATCCAGTTAATTTTTTTTCATTAGTTTTAGGTTCTTATTATTTTCTGCATCTGTGCTGAAACTCCTTATTTGTTCATTCATTTTTAGATCATGTTTTCAGTTCTTTGAACCTATTTTTCTTTGATTCTTTCAGTGTAATAATAACAGTTTTGTTTATTTAGTTTTTTTTTTAAGAGGCGGAGTCTTGCTCTGTTGTTCAGGCTGGTATGCAGTGGCTCAGTCACAGCTCACTGTAGCCTCGGACTCCTGGGCTTAAGCAGTCATCCTGAGTAACTGAGACTGTATGCGTGTGCCACCATGCCCAACCAATTTTTAATTTTTTTGTAGGGACAGAGCCTCACTGTGGTGTTTTTTTTGTTTTGTTTGAGACAGAGTCTTGCTCTGTCACCCAGGCTGGAGTGCAGTGGCGTGATCTCAGCTCACTGCAACCTCTGCCTCCTAGGTTTTTCTCCTGCTTCAGCCTCCTGAGTAGCTGGGATTACAGGCGCCCACCATTACTCCCAGCTAATTTTTTTTTGTATTTTTGGTAGAGACAGGGTTTCACCTTGTTGGCCATGCTGGTATTGGGACTCCTGACCTCAAGTGATCCACCTGCCTTGGCCTCCCAAAGTGGTGAGATTACAGCCATGAGCCACCATGCCTGGCCACGCTATGTTTTTTGGTTTTTGTTTTTTTGATAAAAGGCCTTGCTCTGTCATCCGGGCTGGAGTGCAGTGGCACGATCTCGGCTCACTGCAGCCTTTGACTCCCAGGTTCAAAAGATTATTTTGCCTCAGCTTCTCACGTAGCTGGGATTACAGGCATGAACCACCATGCCCGGCCGGAGTCTCACTCTGTTGCCTAGGCTTGTCTGAAACTCCTGGCCTCAAATGATCCTCCTACCTTGTCCCCGCTGAAGTGCTGGGATTGCAAGCATGAGCCACTGCACCTGGCCAGTAATAGTTATTTTAAAGTTATTGTCTACTTATAGCAACATCTGGACATCTTGGGTTCAGTTTCTATTGACTTCAAAAAAATTTTTCTGTGGATCACATTTCTTTGTATATTTAGTGATTTTTGATTGAATATTGGACTTTGTGGCTAATATGTAGAGACCCTGGAGTCTGTTACCTTTCATTGAAAAGTGGATGTTTTTGTTTTAGTAGGCAGTTCATTTATTGGTTGCCACCTTTAGGCTTGACTTTATGTTTTGTTAGTGTGAATCTCTGAAAGTGTAATATGTTTCTTTTAGCCTTCCAGTTCAGTTTTCCTTGTGGATCTTTTGTGGACTTTGTTGGCCTGTTCCTATTCTCTCTTTAATACTACTGACTCTGTCTATTATCTCTTCTATGTTCTTAATCCTGTAGTAGCCTGATGTAGAGAGTGATCTTTCCCTGCTGTTATACAGCTTGGCCTTAGCTGTGGACTCATGGGTAATCGCTAAGTCGGATTTTTCTGGGGTACCCTATCTTTATAGATTCCTCTTCACCCAAGCTCTAATCTTTGCTTCCTCCAGTTCATTAAGCCTACGGTACTCTATTTGAACTTGAGCTCTCTCTGCACCTCATAAATTTCCCTTTCAGGCATTTCAGTCTTACTCTTTCTGTTGTCTACTCCTTGAAGTCAGTTGTCTCATATGCTTCTGTCCAGTTTTATAGTCGTGTATGGAAAGACAGCTAATCCAATAAAAATTTTTCTCTTATGGCTGGAGGCAGGACTCAGCTTCATCTTAGAGTAGAAATTGATGAGCTCTTGTCTCTTGAGGCATGCAAATTTTTTACTCTGTGATCTCTCTTTTTTTTTTTTATAATAAATATTCTAATTCTATGCTGATAGCATACAAATCCCTTAACCACATTTTTGCTCATTACCTCTTTTTACTCCTTTCTGAAACTTACTGTTCACTGTTAGGTAGATGTTGAGTCCCAGTGTCTGTTTGTCATATACTCTTGTTGGAAAAATGGTATCTTCTGCTATGCCTTTATACAAGCAGAAGTAACTGCCAAAGTTAGCACACTTGTAATTTTGTTACAGAGCAACTTTTAGTGAATTTGCAGCCAAGCATGCTAAAGATTCAAGATTCAAAGCAATTGAAAAGATGAAAGACCGAGAAGCCTTGTTTAATGAGTTTGTGGCCGCTGCTAGGAAGAAAGAGAAAGAAGATTCGAAGACCAGAGGTGAGAAGGTAAGATGGTTTTAGTTCCAGTGGTGTGATTGATGGGAGTGTGAATGGGAAAGGACTGTGCTGGTGTTAATGTGTCTAACCTTATCCATCAGCATAAATAATAGGACCTACATGAACTGTTCTTTTAGCTTTTATAATTATTTATGTATGTATGTATTCTATCACTTTACGTAATGCTTATTTTAGTAGCTTCACTAAACTATATACTTTTGCTTTAAATTATATTGATATTAAGATGCCTGGTAAACTCAGAACGGGTTGTTAGGACTGCCTGCTCGGTGGTGCCTTCTAAGATTTCAGGATTCTTTATAGGTGGTAATATTTGAATTTCAGAGAGCTTCTTTATCTTTTTTGCCCTCTAAAAGACAGCATTTTAGTGACTTTCTAATCTTTCAGTAAACATATCTTACATATAAATTACTGCTTATCAGAATTAAAGGTCAGCTATTAAAGATGAATGAATTCCAAATGTCATTTGATAGCAGCGTCAGGAGTGGAGAGGAGCTTACCACTGGGGAGGCAAAGTAGTAGGGAGATGACCCCAGTGGTGTGTGAACCATCAAAACATGCAGCCACTCTCCTTAGTGTCCCGGTATGCTTTGTGAATGTAGAAAAATAACCTCTGGAGCCTAATCATTCTTGACATTTACAATTACCTCTTATTCTAGAAAGTTATAATATTACAAGTTCTATTAAGGAGTGTTGTTTGAAAGTAATGCTATTCAAAATAGTAACAGTATTAGCTAAAACAGCTTTTATCAGAAATATCTGAAACTTCCTAATTATCCGACTTATTTGGCTTCCAAGTGAGTTTTCCAGAATTGTTTCACTGTTTATTTAAAAAATGATTATGCTTCTCAGAGGAAATGTGTAAAATCAAATTCTACTACATAATTTTATATGTTGAATTAGAGTCATGTTAATGAATTATTTGCTACTTTTGACTTTTAGAATAACCTATTTAAGAAAACCAAGTAAATAAGTGATTGTTTGATTTTGTATGATTGCTTTTATACAAATTAAATGTATTTATCTTTGCATTTGTAACTGATTTTCTTTTTCTAAACACTTTTTTTTATAACTATTTTATGTATTCTGTTTTATAACAAGTGGATAGACTTTACAGTTTTGTGCTGTGCGGCCTGTCAATCAGTTCAGTGACAGCTGTCAATCACTGACACGCAAAGTGTTATGGGATTCCCTAGTGAGGAAAGAATTGGTATCTCTGTGTGGTGACTTTAGCCTCCCGCAGTTCCGGTACTTTACATTTTTTTAGTCTTTTTTCCTTATGAAGTGATGAGAATTGTGCCCAGAATGTGTTAATTTAAAAAAAGAAATTAAATAGATATGACATCTAAATTAAATAAATCTAATATTTAATATATTCAGCTTTATTTTATTTTGACTATAAAAATCTTAATTCTCTAAATTACAGGTTTGGCTTTATACCATTACTAGATTAAAGAAAAAAAGGCAGGAAATTGCTAAAGTGAAGCTTTCTCAGCCAATTTAAAGAATGCAAAATCAATGACTAGGCCATCAAAGCAGAAATCTTTAAAGTAAGGGTTTAAATATAGTGGATTTTATATTCACATTTTGAGCACATTTGGTTTATGGGGTTTCTTTCATGACTTCCACTGTATTGTTTATACTGTTCTTAAGTATATTGTGTATACTTAAAAGAAACATCACATTGGAACTGTGTAATTAGATAGCAAGAGCAGTACCAGTAGCATGGTATTAGAATTTATTTCCTTGTTCTTGTAATTCTCCAGCTAGTCTTTGTAGCATTGTGATAGTTAGAATACTGAAGGTTTAAAACTAATTTTAAAACCAGTTTTGAAAACCTGTGAAGAACATTGACTTCTGGTGAAATTCTTGTTTTTCTTAAGTAACATTTTCAAGGTAAAGTCATTCTCACAGTAAGAGCATCATTTTCATGTAGTTTTTACTACTAGTTTTCCATTTTATTAAAAAATGCCTTTAAAAGTCTACTTATCAGCCAGGCGTGGTGATTCATGCCTGTAATCCCAGCACTCTGGGAGGCCAAGGCAGGAGGATTGCTTGAGACCAGCCTAGACAATATAGCAAGACCCCCATCTCTACAACAAAACAAAAAAGTAGCTGGTTGTAGTGATGTGCTTCTGTAGTTCCAGTTACTCTGGAATCTGAAGTGGGGGAATCGCTTGAAGCCAAACGGTCAAGGCTGCAGGGAGTTTTGATGGTTCCACTGCACTCCAGCCTGGACAACAGAGTGGGATTAAAAAAAATATATATTTTATTTGCCAAAGTAGCTATTCTTAAGCTATTTTATTATAATATTATAACCAATTTTTATAAAATTGTGGTTCAAATACTTTACCTTTTGTATAGCACATTTGAGGTTGTACGTAATTGGAGTTAATCCACTGTTATGAAATTGACATATTTTTCTCTTCCCTCTCTTTTAAATTTCCTGTGAATAAATTATTTTCATTATAGTAAGGAATGGGGAGAATAATAAGGCCTTGAATTGCAGCTAATGGTAAATGACATTTTTTGACATTTATGCAGCTGTCAGGGAATTGTTCTCATACTGATAGCCTTAGTAAGCCATTTATAACCTGTCATGGTAATGTCCACAATGAAAGGAAGTTAAAGTTTAATTTTATTTAAAGTTCACTTGTTTATACATCACACATTTAAAAACCTATATGATAATCCTTACTTTATAGGTTTCATGTCTAACATATGAAAATTGTTTTAAGCTAATACAAATTCCTGTGGCTTAGAAAGATTCCTATTTGATATAACTTGCATGTTTTATTTAACATAAATTTTGTAAATTTTGCCTTCCAGTTGTCAAATGCATCTAGGAATTTGGTGTTCATCATGTCAGATAAAAAATAGACAAGATGAACAGAAAAATTTAAGTTACATCGCTACATCAGGTGGTTTCTTAATCACTGTCTGGAAATACTGGGTTTATGAGTATTTCTTACTAGTTCAAAGTGAAAGGCCAAGTTTAGTAGTGGAGAAATCCACAGCTGATTAGCTCTTGTCTTTAGAAACATTTCAGATGCAGATATTCTGTTTCTTATAACCTTAAAAGTATTTTCCAGAAAGGACATCAACGTCACCTTTTTTTTTTTTTTTTTTTTTTTTTTTTTTTTGAGATGGAGTTTCACTCTTGTTGCCCAGGCTGGAGTGCAGTGGTGTAGTTTCGGCTCACTGCAACCTCTGCCTCCCGGGTTCAGGCGATTCTCCTGCCTCAGCCTCCCGAGTAGCTGGGATTACAGGCACCTGCCACCACACCCAGCTAACTTGTTGTAATTTTAGTAGAGACGGGGTTTCACCATGTTTTTCAGGCTGGTCTCCAACTCGTGACCTCAGGTGATCCACCCACCTCACCCTCCCAAAGTGCTGGGATTACAGGCATGAGCCACCGTGCCTGGCCTCAGTCTCACTTTTAATCCTCCGGTAGGAGAAATGAAGTTGTAAGGGGAAATGATAGTGTTAGACTAGGCAGAAGGAATGATTCATATATTTTTGTGCACACACATTTTAAATCCTGATTCCCCTGATCAGGTGGGAAGGTCCATATTCAATTCCTACTGGAAGGGAGGGGTTCTTAATATGGTCAGAATCCTTTGTTGAAATGACCTTGCTTATCCTGGGTATCTTCTGTGGTAGAAGTACAAAGTAGTATATGTGGGATTAAATTTTAAAACAATTAAGCCCTCAGACGTACATAAAAATAACTATCTCATTTACTCCTTTCCTCACCTATTTAAATAAATAAGAAATACAGTTTTGGAGAGGGGTTTTAAGTAGTTGTATATGTTGATACTGAAGGATTAATGTTTAATACCTTTGATATAATGTTATTAACTTGGTATTTCAGTTGAGTATAATACTGGATAAACACATATTCTGAGTTTATAATGGTATAGACATACATGTTTAATGCTAAAAAGTATAGAAGATCTGAATGCAATTTTTTAGTAATGGTTAATTATGAACATAGAAATTCTATAACTTTCTCACATATCAAGGTGTACAACTGCCTTTTTTTCACCAAAATACAAATTTTTACCCCATTTTGATTTTAGACATTTGACAGTGTAAGTTTGTAATGACTTGCAGTGATTTTTAAATGTCTTACTAATTTCAATGGCCAAAATTTTTATCCATATAGTTTTTTAAATAAATCATTTTTACCATGTTGATATTAAAGTATTGTCAGCTCATAAGCCTGACTCTTAGCTAAAAATAAATGCAGCTCGATGTAAATTTATATTCCCTATGAATACATGGCAGTTCTGAGATCTGAAGTTATCAACAATCTGAAAAAGCCTTTTTCTATATTTGAATAATTTCTTTATAAAGTATTATTTATCTTGAATTTGGCAAATTTTTGATGAAAGCTTATATGCTTGTTGATGTTTACATTTCTAGTAAAAGAACACTTCTGATCTTTTACTGTAATTCATTCTACTCTAAATGCCTGTATTTTAAAAGTTATTCTCATATTTAAGGTAAGTGAATTTTTTTTCTAGTTGTAAATATGTAAGATATGATGAATTTCTCATGGTACATTATTTTCCCTCCCATCCCACTACCTGTTTCAAATTACAGATTAAATCGGATTTCTTTGAACTATTATCTAATCATCACTTGGACAGTCAGTCTCGATGGAGCAAAGTAAAAGACAAAGTAGAAAGTGATCCACGTTACAAAGCAGTAGATAGTTCATCAATGAGAGAAGATCTTTTCAAACAGTACATTGAAAAAATAGCCAAGGTAACTGTTGTGTTTACTTGTATTGCTTTCATTGAATAATACAATTCTAACTTGTGTTTAAGGGTATATGTTGTTAGAGATTTTTCTATTGGGGGTTTGGAATTTTTCTTGTTAGTATTCTTAACATGAGAGTCTAGTTGATTTGGAGATGAGAGATACACAGTGTTTAGGTATATTCTGGGCAAAAACTAGATTTGGAATTTTTTATTTGGCAAGCTGGTTATTCTGTAAAAACATACTTTGATGGAGTTGGTAAGAAGGATAATGTAATTTTTACTTTTACAGAATTTAGACTCAGAAAAAGAAAAGGAGCTTGAAAGGCAAGCCCGCATTGAGGCAAGCCTTCGAGAACGAGAAAGGGAGGTTCAAAAGGCTCGTTCAGAACAAACAAAAGAAATAGATCGAGAGAGAGAGCAGCACAAACGAGAAGAAGCTATCCAGAATTTCAAAGCTCTTCTGTCTGATATGGTATATGTTAATATTTTACTTTTTTTCTCTAATGTACTGGATATTGGACATTTATTATATTACTGTTATGAATATTTTAATGTTACTCAATTCTGAGGGAGATAATTTGCTAAATTATAAAGCATTTAAAAATTGAATACTTGGTATTAGTACTGTTACTATAGGAAAAAACCCTAGTTATTTAACAAATTCAGAAGTTAGGCATTTTACACATATGGAAAGTCATAATCATTTAGTCTCACAACTTTATTATTTATCATTCTTGATGAAAGTCGACATACCACACACCTGCCATAATGAGAAACAAAATGTGCTGAACACAATTTAACCTTCTTGTTGATGATTTAGGGCCATCATTGTGATGATCAGTTATACTTGTAGATGGTATGACATTGAGGACTGGAGGTGTAACTGACCCCAGGAGATCCCTGAAACTTTGTTGTAAATCTTTCTCCCTTACTCCTCCGGGTTGTTGAGGTATGTAGGGTTTTTTGTCCCTACAGTGAATGCCCCCAGACTCCTGTCCTACTTGCTAATATTTTTTGGAGTTGGGGGTGGCTTCTCTTTGTCACATCTCTCCTATGCTATTTCTTTTCTCTTTTTCAATGCAACTTTTTACTCTTGTCACTTCTGATTTCTTCCCTTGCATCTGTTTCTTACTCTACCCAGGGGTATCCAATCTTTTGGCTTCCCTGGGCCACATTGAAAGAAGGAGAATTGTCTTGGGCCACACATAAAGTTCACTAACATGGCTGAGCATGGTGGCTCACGCCTGTAATCCCAGCACTTTGGGAGGCTAAGGCGGGCAGATCACTTGGGGTCAGGAGTTCAAGACTAGGCTGGCCAACATGGCTAAACCCCGTCTCTAGTATGCGTGCCTGTAGTCCCAGCTACGTGGGAGGCTGAGGCAGGGGCATCACTTGAACCTGGGAGGCAGAGGCTGCAGGGAGCTGAGATTGCGCCACTGCACTCCAGCCTGGTGACAGAGTGAGACTCTGTCTCAAAAAGAAAAATGTACGTTAACACTAATGAAATGATAGCTGATGAGCTAAAAAAAAAAAAAAAAAAAAAAAGACAAAAACATCTCATAATGTTTTAAGAAAGTTTATGAATTTGTGTTGGGGCACATTCAGAGCCATCCTGGGCTGCATGTGGCCTGTGGGCCACGGGTTGGACAACCTTGTCCTACACCCTAGACAATTATAGTAGTTTCCTAATTTCTGTCCCTACCTCTAACATTCCCTCAAATTTATCTGTTCTATTGCAGTCACAGAAATCTTCATAAAAAACGAATCTAATTTTGTCACTCTCCTGGTTACTTGCAGGGGATGAAGGTTCTCTGTACTCCCAGCAGTTTCCTGCAGGTCACATTCAGCTTCCTTAGCATAATATAAAAGATGGTTCATTTCTTACCTCCCACCTTCATATTTCCTAAACACCTTTGCTTTCTTCATTTGCTCCTTGAACTGTAGCCTTGCTGAACATGCTTAATGAACCATACCATCCTTCCATTGCTCATGGCAGTCCCTCTACCTGAAATGATTTGGAAGTGTTCCTGTTGCGGTGACAGACTTTCTCGTTCTTCAAGGGTACACTCAAATCTCTCTCCTGTGAGGCTACTCCTGACCTATCTAGGCAGATTCGATCTCACTGTTCCTTAGACCACCCTTCTGCTCAGCATACGACTCTGCAGCACTTATTACCTGTACTTGCAGTTATTTGTTTACATGTTTATCCTTTTTGGTTTTTTTGTTTGTTTGTTTGTTTTGAGATGGAGTCTCTGTCACCCAGCTGGAGTGCAGTGGCATGATCTTGGCTCACTGCAACATCTGCCTCCTGGGTTCAAGTGATTCTCCTGCCGCAGTCTCCTGAGTAGCTGGGACTATAGGCACGCGCCACCACACCCAGCTAATTTTTGTATTTTTAGTAGAAATGGGGTTTAGCCATGTTGGCCAGGCTGGTCTCAAACTCCTGACCTCAGGTGATCCACCTGCCTCCCAAAGTGCTGGGATTACAGGCGTGAGCCACTGCGCCTGGCCTTTTTATCCTTGTTTTTCTTCTTTTTTAAGTGAGCTCTTTGAAAGAAGGGATAGCGTCTTACTTATTTTGTAATCTTACTGTGAAGCACGATATTTATCTGACTTGTATTTAGATGCTTGGTAAGTGTTGGTTAAATAAATGTTTTTATATTTTTTTCTTACCTTTCTGTCATTTTAGTCTGTGTTTCTTCACATTGGCAGTAGTGTGGCTTAACTTTTAATGCCATTACCACCAATGAAGCATATCTTTTTGCTGGTTGGTGAGCCAGCCTGACCTGTTATGCCTTCTATTATGCTGTCTTCTTTTTAAAAATTGTTTTGAGAAATCATAATTGTATATACTTACGGGGTACAGTTGCTGTTTCCATATAGGTAGATAATGTGGAATGATTAAACCAAAGCTGTTTAACATATTCATCACTTCGTTTGCTTGTAATTTTTTGTGGTGAGACATTTGGAATTTGCTGTCAGTTATTTTGAATATAGAATACATTATTGACTTTAGTTAACCCTGGTGTACAGTAGATCTCAAAACTTATTCCTGCTGTCTCTCTGAAACTTCCTTATCTTTGACAAGTAACTCCTCATTCTCTTCCTTGTCCTGTCTCCTACCCCCTAGACTTTGGTGACCATCTATCTACTCTCTATTTCTATGAGTTCAACTTTTTCGGATTCCACAAATGTGAGACTATGCAGTATTTGTGTTTCTGTGCTTGGCTTATTTCACTTATATTGTCCTCTAGGTTTATCCATGCCACAGATGAATAGAATTTTCCTCTTTTTTTTAAGGCTGAGTAGTACTCCATTGTAGTACTCCAATATTTATTACATTTTCTTTATCCATTTATCTGTTGATAGACACTTAGGTTGATTCCATATCTTGGCTATTGTGAATAATGCTGCAGTGGCCATGGAAGTGCAAACAGACATTCAGATAAGTCTCTTTGGTGATATATATATAATTTTTTTCTCTTCAGGTACGTTCTTCAGATGTGTCATGGTCTGATACTCGTAGGACCCTCCGAAAAGATCACCGCTGGGAATCTGGATCCTTATTGGAAAGAGAGGAGAAAGAGAAACTTTTCAATGAACACATTGAAGCACTTACCAAAAAAAAGAGGGAGCACTTTAGGCAACTTCTGGATGAAACTTCTGCGGTAAGAGTCTCTTATTTTTCTCATTTTAATCTGGATGAATCTTTGTTAGTAATTTCTTAAAGCAAAACATTGATATGATTTTTAGTGTCATGGTCTTTAGATTCATTACTGGAATTCGTTATATGACAATTCTCTGATTTAAAAAAATTATGGTATTCTTAATTATTTAGAAATTCCTATTCTTTCTAGTTTTCACATTCATAACTGCTCCTATAGTAATTCAAAATGTCCTTAGCTGTGTGGTCAGTGATCCCTCCTGATAATAGATTTAGCAAATTTCTTCTTTTGATCCATTTTCAATTTGGTACTGTGGCCTCTTGTTCGGCAGTTTGTACGCTTTGTTATCCAGGTTTTGTTCCTTTTTATCTGCTCTCTTTTTGGTGATGGTTTCTTCAGAAGTTACGATGTTTGCCCATGTAAATACAGGGTTTGCAGGTGATTGTCTTAGGCCACCTTGAAAGTATGGCCATGAAAATAACTCTTGTGGCAAGCCAACAAAAAGAAATTGCATTAACGCTGCTTCCCTGTCCCTAACTAGTCCAGTTACGCTTGGGCATTACAAGAGATCGCAGGTCAGTGTGTAATATTATGTACCATATGTGCTGCAGTTTGACCCCCTAAGTAAAAGTGAGTTGTATTTATGTTTTTTATTCACATGTCTTTTCAAAGATTACCTTAACATCCACGTGGAAAGAAGTAAAAAAAATCATTAAGGAAGATCCTCGGTGTATTAAGTTCTCCTCCAGTGACAGGGTAAGAGGATTTTGTGTCAAGTTTTACTATCAATTTATAAATACTTAAATATGAATTTGATTGTTTTAAGTGAATTACTTTTAAGTGTATGAGAAATGAATCTGATTTTTAAGTTCATGTTTTGTTTCTTGCATGATAAATTAGCAAGAGAGCACAATAGAAAGTTTAACATTTTAATGCTTGGGGCAAAGCTTGTATTTTAGGATCTTAGAGGTTTAATGAAGCTGCAGTTTTATTTTAGTCAGGTACCACTAGACGGACATATTTAGATTTAGGCTGGCAATTGGTACCAAACTATCAAAGCACTTGACTCTTAAGCCTGACTAACAGAACGCTGTAACGAGATCGCTAGTTCTCATATGCTTCAAGGTCTGAAACAGTGAATGATGTTAAGAAAAGTGTTGTTTACTATAGTTCATTTTATCCCTAGGCCTTTTATTTGTTTTCTTTTACGTCATTCCCCTTTCCTGGTTGGTTTCTCTAGGTCTGGGCATCTTTTATAAAAACTCATAAATCTATTATTCTTCCCCCTCAAAGTCTATTGGATTGTAGATGTTTGGACCATAAAATATGCATGACTGGGAAAGAGGGGTAGACCCAGTCTCAGTTTCCAACTTTTCTGACTGTTTAGAATTGATTAATAAAGTCTTTTTTAAGTCCAAAGAGTTTATTCATCTTATGACTTTTGGCTTGCCAGAAAGCTAAATGCTCAGTACTGTGTAAGTTAAGTTTTGAGTGTTAACCTACAGTTGCTGTATCCACAAATCACTGTTTTTGTTCTTGAAGTTAAAAATACAGTGTGCAGGAAGTGAACACTTAATATCCTTATTTTTAAGTGTCCACTTCATGAGGTTATTATGAAGATTGAAGTAGATGATCCTCATAAAATGCTCAGCAGTGTAGTGCATAGGAAGTTCTCAAGTTTCAGCCACTACTAATTTATGATTCCTCATTCTTTCTATATGCCACAGAAATGAGCATTGCAGATTATGTGATTTAATGAATTTTATATATGAACAAAATGTACCCTGTTGCCTTTTTCTTTTGAAATTTGAATTTTATTATGTGACTTAAACATTACTGTTTAATAAATAATTGGTGTTTATTTTGGAATTAGTGGGCTTTATTTCCATAATCTTAACTTTTTTTTTTTTTTTTTAACAGAAAAAACAAAGAGAATTTGAAGAATATATCAGAGACAAATATATCACAGCCAAAGCTGACTTCAGGACGCTTTTGAAAGAGACCAAATTTATAACATATAGGTGTGTGCAATGAAATGTTTCATATTGGCAGTCATTCTCTTTACTAGTCTTTACTCTAATGGTCAGAGCATTCTTTGCATTCACACACATTATTAATTTTTAGGGATAAGAAGATGCCAACTTCTGTCCAAAGTCAAATACAGCCCATATCTACCATACTTTTTTTTTTTTCTTAAAGAAAGGGCCCAGATGTCAATTCTTATTTTGTGTTACCCACCCATCCAGTTTTTAATACATACCTTTTTTTTTTTTTTTTTAACTTCACTGCTTTTTTTAGGAATACCCTCAACTATATAAGAATTGTATTTCATGAAAAGTCTTTTAAAATAATCTTTCACTATCAGTTATCTTTGCCTCCTCTGAAGACTATTCAGTGTGGTTAGATCATTCTAAAGCATGAAATCATCTATGTAAGCTCAGCATAAACATTTTTTTTTCCCCTCAAAGGAAAGCATTTTGCTGGGTACATTTAAATGCAAATTGTAAATTATGAAATTAGAGCCTATAAACAAGATTTCTCTGTAGCAAACCCACCCCTAACGATTTATCATCAGGAAAACAATTTTGCATTGCTTAACCAGTCAGTATGCAGGAAACCATTTTTGTTTCATGCTCCAGCTTTTCTTCTTTAAGAGAGAGATTTGAAACCTCTTAATAAAGGGTATGTGCACGGGAGGCTAGATAGTGCTGAGGGTGTGGTTTTTAGATATTTTGTCATTTGGATTTTTTGGTCAGGATCCTTAATGTTTTGCATCAGCTTGGGCTTTTAAATTAGATGTGAAGTAAGACTTCTTTCTACATTTTTATAGTTAATTTAGTGAAAGATGTGAAAGTGAAAGCTTGTGAAAGATGCTGGGATTGGCAGCCCCGCAGACTGAAGTCCTCTGTTCATCCACAGAACAGGTACAGCACGGGCAAGATTTACCCACCCACCCTCAGCCCTGATCTGGAGGGACCACCACTAGGGGTGGGAGGGTAATTCAGCTTCTGAGGCCCTTTCACTCCTTGGAGTCTTTGCTGAGGCGACTTACAAAGGTGACCACTGCAGTGAAATTTTTCTTAAAAAAAAAAAAAGTGGAAACACAATTAGGAACTAGATGGACATTTCCAGCTCATTTCTGAAAGACCTGTGAACAGCAGTCAGTAATTCTTGGACTTCTTTTTCTTATTTCAGATCCAAAAAATTAATCCAAGAATCTGATCAGCACCTGAAAGATGTAGAAAAAATTTTACAGAATGACAAACGGTATTTAGTACTGGACTGTGTGCCAGAGGAGAGGCGTAAACTGATTGTGGCATATGTTGATGACCTGGATCGCCGGGGTCCACCCCCACCACCTACAGCATCAGAGCCCACGAGACGATCAACAAAATAATTCTAAATACTCTTCCACAGGGGTATCTATTCAAAATGCTTGCATGAGCCAATTTTCAGGTTTTTACATATATGTGCATTAGTCAACCTATTGCAAAACCATCTGACAAACAGAAGGAGAAGCATTTGTGAACAGTTTCTGAACAGAACACTTTGGAAATATTTATGCTTTTCTTTGTGTGGCATGACTGACATACATACTCAAATATAGGCTGTCTCTAGTAAATCTTAAAATCTTGAAGCTAAAATTCATCCTTTTATGAGGTGTGGAAGTCAGTGACTTGGTGACGTTCTTCCTAGCAGTGTTAATACATGCAAGAAGTAAGAGCATTTGTGGCTTGAACTTGCCAGATGCAAATACCACAGACTCCAAGAAAACCTGAGTTGGGGTTTGTTTTGTTTTGATTTTTTTTTTTTTTTTAAAGCGGGTAAAAGAGAAGACACTGAAAATTGAATTCTTATCTTCCAGAGGCTACGATTATTATAATGGACAATACTTTTACCTTTGTCTCTAAAGATCAGATTAGTTTTATTTGTTCACTTACGTGCTTTGATTATCCCCTCTGAATTATAGACCAAGTCTTGTTGTTTAGCCTAAGAGAAGATTTATGTAGTAATTTCTTCTCAGGTATGGAACCACGGTCATAACTAACATGTTGGCCAGAATAGAACCACTGGTTAAACATATTTTATTCACCATTAAGTGATCTTTATCAATATTCTGGATTAGACAACAAATTACCTTTCTGGGTGTTTCTTGTAAACTATACTCCTGTTTGAATGTTAAACTTTGTTGCTAAAGTTTAATTTTAAGATGTTTGAATGTTCAGTTTATGTATTTGAACTACAATAAACCAACCCTTTTTATATATCTGTATTGTATATGATTATTGTTACTTAATTTTTAAGAACTTATTTTAACCTGATTTTTAAAAAAGCAGCAAATAGAATTTCGCACAAAGTAAGTTGACTCTAAATCTTAAGTATTACCTAGTTTTTAAAGGTTTGAATATAATCAGTATTTGCAGTATAAAAAGGAAAGAATTTGTAGAGAATCATTTTGGTGCTCAAGTCTTTTAGCAGTGCCTTATTGCCTCAAAGCAAGAAGATGCTGGGGTTTTTTTTGTTTCTGTCCTTTGTACTGTATGATGGTTTGCACCTTTTTGGCATTCTTTCAACATGGGTGCATCACACCATGAATCGGTTCCAAATTGATATATCTAGCTTTACCTCCCGAGTTGAAAACGAATCTTTTTATTTTATCCCCTCATAGATTGCTCGCTTCAGAGTGCTACATAAATAAATGTTTAAGAAAATATATATGTTAATAGAATAATTTATTTTCCATTATCTTGTACCCACTATGATTGTAACAAATCCTAGAAAGAAGGAATACCAACAGATCTGTGTTTGTATGTTGTGTGTATAGTCACAGACACACACATTCACATTCATGTTATATAGTTCTTAGCTTAAATCTATTAAGTGTCATAGAAATTTTGTGAACTCTGTATGTAGGAACCTGGCATTGATCAGACTAAGGTCTTCAGCTATAAAGTTGATAAACAGGGTATGTTTTTTCTTTTAATTCGTACAAAGGATCTCTCTGTCTCCTAGGCTGGAGTGTAGTGATGCCATCATAGCTCACTGTAACGTTGAACTCCTGGTTTCAGTGATCCTTCTGAGTAGCTGAGACTGCAGGAATGCATTACCACATTACCATGTCTGACTTTTTTTTTTTTTTTTTTAAAGAAATGGTTTCACTCTGTTGCCCAGGCTGGTCTCAAACTCCCAGCCTCAAGCCATTCTCCCACCTCAGCCACCCAAAGTTCTAGGATTACAGGTGTCAACCACCACACCTGGCCTTCTTTTGTTTCCTTTTTTCTCTTTCTTTGAAGTTCATTTTATAAGTTCATTGAGTGATTTTTAAGTACTCTGAGGAATGAAACTGAAGTGCTTGCCAAGAGGAGCACAACTATAATGTAGTATGTATAAATATGACTGTCTCACAAGGGTAAAGTTTTCAGAATGCCTTATTTTGTTATTCTGAATTCCACATAGTATTGTTTGTCCACTTACTACATTGTTTCTCATAGTAGAGAAGTGAGAAGAAAACAGTTTGGTGATATCTGTTCTAATTTACTACTTTTATCTTAAAAGTATCCGGGATTGAGCAGATAAGACACAAATCAAACTTCTCTAAGCAGATTTTTTAAGGGATCAAGTCAGGACTTACTTTGTGTATCAGGTTCTTAATGAAAGGTTCATTGTGATTACTCTTTCTTCCAGTGTCTGCATCTTGATTTGGTGCTTGTTAGCAAACTCTGAAAATAAGTTCACTCTGAGACATGTTCCAGTGTTAAGGTCAAACAGCCCCATAAAGCTCCATTGTTCCTAATAATGATTTTGGAATGATAATTCAAGACAAAGACAGCTTTAAATCTCCAGAAACGATCTGAAGTAAAATGTAATTATTTTTATTTCTTTACAAGTTTAAAGTTTCAAACCCTGGAAGCTTACATCCTAAGTTTACTACATATAATGAACATAAAAACTATTAATTCAAATAATCACAGACAATGATAATCCTTTCTGTAACTACCATATCACAAAACAATATTTTGGATTCTTGGGTTAAATTTTACTGTATTTGAATACATGAGCTTTACATAAAATTTGTAATGAAGGAAGTAAAAAGAATATAGCCCTACCTCCTGTGTTAAAAAGCAAACTATGACCACTTATGAAAAAGCAAAGAATCCGGAAACCCATACACAACATAAAAAACAACATCTTTTTTTTTTTCCATAACATATTCTTTATATTTCAGATTCTGCATTGCTTGGTTTGCCCTAAAGGCATTTTTCTGTTCTGAGGGAACCTTTCAGTGAAAATACCCGAGTTCCATAACAAAGTAATCAAGCATCATGGACAAATATCATTATACTTAAAAGGGGAAGAAATGTATCATAATCATGTTTTACTGGGTATGTTTTACCTTGCCATAAAATGAATGGTTATTGCCTATTACTCAAATTTTACCATATGTCTGGGTGCACAGTTTTACTGCTTTTCTTTCTGCATTGCCCTTATGCTTTTTATTTTGTATTCTTAACCAAATTCTGTCTTGTGTTTGTTGGATTTTCTCTTTTTGACATCAATCTCTTTCTCAGGTTACTCGATTATTTTTTTAACTTAGAAATCCTATAGTATTTTAAAAGTTGAGTAGGGTTCAAGTTCAACGTTATGGGTGAGGGTAAGTTTAGTACCATTAACAAGAAAGATCACCATCTCCATCTTCTATTTATATTTGAGGAGTAATCTATACCTATATCATTAACCATGGTTTATCTTGGGAGAAAGGAGATATTAAGAGGAACACATTTCTGCTTATAGAAAAATAACTGTCCCACATTCTGGAAGTGAAGAGAGGGCATTTTTAAAGTACTTTTTCCCCCCATATCAGACTATTGAAAGTCATTGGAAAGCTGCTAAAATTCCCAGAAACTGAAGACTCATTCAGGTAGCTTTAAAAAGTTCACTGAAGCAGGCTTTAGTATAAGTTGGAATTTATTTAAACTTAGCCAGAACCAGCCATGGGTTGAAATTGGTCCAGAATTGGAATCAGGTGCTATTTCTTTTTCTTTGACCTTCAGTCATGAACATTATGATACGGACTTTTCATCAAGTAAATTAACATTTATTAAGTAAATGAAGATAACTAAAATTTATCATTAATGTGTTAAAAATCTCAAGTGAAAGTAGATTTTGAGCTTTGGTTATGTGAAATACAATTTGGTAGGTAAAATTAGGACTAGCAGGTCCAGGATGAAACTGAAGGTAGAGGGGCTCAGCTTTGACAGAACCTCTACTCCAGGCTCCAGCCGGTCCACTACAGGGCTGGTCCTAGGGGGTACCCAGTGAAACCATTGTGAACAAATGACAGAATAGCCGGGCTATCTAATCACTTTGACAGCAACATCTTTACACAACACTTAAATTGTTTGGGAAGCCAGGTTCTAATTCTGAAACATAATTATCCTAACATGGTTCTCTACTTACCCCATTGCACATTTGGAAAGTGTAGATTGTGAAATCTTTTTGTAATTCCTAATGGTAATAATTGTATTACAGTTTGTAAAGTCAGCAATATTGATAAGCAGCAGTACAAGTAATACAATAATCACAATTTGTTTTGCTTTGAAACTTAAATCTATTTAACACCTTCCCCTGTCTCTTGATCTTCATGTTCCCAGGGGATAGGGTCATTGTCCTGTACAGAAGGGACTGTGTCCCTCTCATGCCAAAACTGCTCTACATCAGGAAGGACGGGAATCTCTGCTTTCTCAGTTTTCCCTTTGCCAGAGGAAGGAGAGCTGGGTTTCTCTTTTTCTGGTATGGATGCTGGGGATTCTGGAGATGGAACCTTGTCAGGAAGACCCTCTGAGTTGCCAGCTGGTATGTCCTGAGACTCTGAGATAGCTGGAGGTTTTTTGGTTATTATCCATTTCCATACACCTTTCAAGCCTTCCCTGAACTCCTCTGACATCACAAGAAAAATAAGAGGATTTGCTGAAGAGATGGAAAACATCAGGACTTGAGACAGGGCTATGAACCCTTGTGGTGGGGCCGGGCCTGCAGCCTTCAGATGCCATACCCACAGCCAGGCTACCCACTCGGGGAGCCACAGGAGAGCAGAGGTGATGGTGATGCTCAGCAGCATCACTGTGACTTGCTTTGAGCGTATCTGGTTTCTAAGATTTTGAGTCTTAGTTCCTCGTTTTTTACATTGGTCATAAGCTCTCCAGAAATAAAAGCTTGCAAAAAGTAATGGAAGGCCAAATGCCAGGAGTGGGTAGAGCTTACCAAACATTGACATAAACTCTTCAGCCACAGCTGGTACATCCACGAGGCACATTTCCACACCTTCATGATGCCTGATGGTGCTAAAGAACCATTCTGGCAGGGGTAACAGGCTGGCCACAGTCCAGATGGCCACCAGCACTGACCAGATGGTGTAGTTGTGGATACTCACTTGCTTGGCCGGGTCACTTGCATACATGAAGCATATTTTGGCCACCACAACGATTGTCAGGCTCTTGGCTGCCATGCATGTGTGGATAAACCAGTCAGAGGACTTGCAGACAAACCAGCCTAGATCCCAAACACTTCTGGAGTATGCTGTAGCTCGGACAGGTGCAGAAAACAGCAGGAGAGAGAGATCAGCCAGGCTGAGATTCAGAATCAGGGAGTGGATCATGGATGGCTTTCCTTTCCAAGCATTGTGAAGGAGGATGCCAATCACACACAGGTTTCCCACGAAGCCCACCAGGCAGACAGCCACCAAGAGAGCCGGGATGATGGTTCTCCAGTCCTGGGAATCAGAGGGCATGTACCCTCCGGCAAAGTGGAGATGAGCAAAGGACACATTCATGCTGCTGGAGTTAGAGTCTGCAAAGGCAGCTGCCAGCATCACTCTTTTCACAGCTTCTTACAGAAGTTAGCTTCTTATTTAGGTTTGTCTTCCTGCCTGGGCTCTTTTGCATAGGAAATAAGTACTGCGTCGTCAGTGTCAAATGACACCTCTGGATCCTCCCCTTGCTTATTTCCTGAGAGCAGAATGTGGAAGGAGGCTGGCTGTTAAGCTCTTCTCTGCTGCATACAATATACTTGTGACTGTACTGACTGTCAGATAGCAGGACCACATGGCTGCTGCTCATTAGCAAGTCTAATACCAAATCGTCAGCCCTGTGGAGTAATACAAATATACCCATAAATGATGAATGAAGAGAACATACATATAAGTGGCGTATTTCCTTGGGGGTCACTAGAGCCAGTGAAGGCAATTAGTTTCAACCAGCTGTTCCTAAAATCTTGACTGCAGCCTGTAATTTAGTGAACACTACATCTGAACCAAGTTCTTTGAACTTCACCTGATGGCCTGATCCAGTGGGTCTGGAGTAGGACCCACGAAATCATTTCTAACAAGTTCCCATGAGACTCTGATGCTGCAGGGTGGGAGACCACACTTTGAGAACCAGTGTTTTAAACAGAACTAAAGCTTCCCCCACCCACTCTGCAGAGATGAGCTTCCTCTTCTTTTCCCCAACCCTTACAACCACCTCAGTCCCATCAACAGCTGGCTGAGATCAAACAGCTGGATAATGAAAACAAGTTAGAAGTCCTATTAAAAAAAATCTAATTATGGATGACTCTCAGTTTATTGTGAGTTTTTAGAGGTAATTTTAGAGCTCCAAATTAGAACTGCTTTACATACTAATAAGACTTTTCAACAAGTGATGGTGATGAAGGCAACTGCATGATGAATTAAGCTGCTTTTCAGAGAGCATTCCTAGAGGATTTACCATGACAAGAGAAATGAAAGAAAAATCAACAATGTCTATGTGGAAGGCATTTAAGATTTTTTAAAAATTATATTTTAAAGTTGGTAAAAATAATTTTGGGCTGGACACACTGGCTCGTGCCTGTAATCCCAGAATTTGGGGAGGTGGAGGCGGGAGGATTGCTTAAGGCCAGAAGTTCGAGACCAGCCTGGGCAACAAAGTGAGACCCCCTGCCCCCACCTCTAACAAACAGTCAGGCATGATGGCGTACACACTCTGTCTAGAGACAGAGTGATCCTCTGTCTCTAGAAATAAAAAATTCTCAGATAAGATGATTTGGTAGAACTAACCCTGAAATTTTAAAATAAGCAATGGATACTCTGGGGGATTAGAGGAGCTCGAAATGTTCAGAGAATGGTGTTTGGAGGTTGATATGAAGATACATGCTACATTGAGTGTGGCTTGTCAGAAAAGCTAAAGCATGATATACAGGAGAGTATGCTGCTGCATTCAGACCTCTGGATTCTAGTACTGTGCTTTCATCAGTTTTTCCCAACTAAGGAAGGGTCTAACGTTTTAAAATTCTTCAGTGTCCTAGAAATCAATAAATAAGTGCTGATCAGTATAGCTATTGGGACAGTGGTCAGTGGTGCTGGATTTCTTTGTTCAAATTTCTATTTCCTTTTGCTTTCCTTCCTTTGACCTCTGGGAAGTAGTTGTTCCTATAGAACAGTAAATTGGGGCAACACTTTATTCCAGCAAGGCACAGTAACTCCCAGTAACTACTTAAGGATGAAATATCCTCAAGTCTCAACAAGCATCACTTTTGGATGTGAAGAGGCCCACACCGTCTTACAGGGAAGAAAGTGGGGGAGGGAGCAGAGTAACGTTTTGCAGATTAAAGACTATGAGGAAGGTAGTTCCACTTGATGTATGTGGAAGAGATTCATTCAGAATCAAGGAACAAATATACTACTTCACATTGTGGCTTATCTATTCGAGATGATGATATTCAAGGCTCCCGAAGCTGTATAAGACAAAAAGCTAAATGGGTTCAAGCCACCTTTAATACCATGGAAATTTGATTCTTAATAGACAATTGAGGGAAACTAAAGACTGTCATGTGGTACTTCCCAAATCTATTGGTACTGACTCAGGGAAGCATCTCCTGGTGCTCCAGCTAGAGACAAAGCAGACTGAATGAGAATGAACTTTCTCCACTCTTTTGGGGGAAATTTATTTTAACTTTTTATTTAAAAATAATTGCTGCCGGGCACGGTGGCTCACACGTGTAATCCCAGCACTTTGGGAGGCCAAGGCGGGTGGATCACCTGAGGTCAGGAGTTCGAGACCAGCCTGGCCAACGTAGTGAAACCCCATCTCTACTAAAAAATACAAAAATTAGCCAGGTGCGGTGGCACGTGCCTGTAGTCTCAGCTACTTGGGAGGCTGAGGCAGGAGAATCACTTGAACCTGGGAGGCAGAGGTTGCAGTGAGCCAAGATGGTCCCACTGCATTCCAGCCTGGGTGACAGACAGAGACTCTGTCTCAAAAAATAGAAAAATAATAATTGCAAATGTATTGCCCTATACACTTCATCTGAGTTCACCAATTAATTATTTACTGAGACAGAGTCTTACTTTGTCGCCCAGGCTGGAGTGCAGTAGCGCAATCTTGGCTCACTGCAGCATTTGCCTCATGGGTTCAAGCGATCCTCCCGCCTCAGCCCTCTTAGTAGCTGGGACTAGAAGTGTGCAACACACCATGCCTGGCTTTTTTTTTTTTTTTTTTTTTTTTTGTAGTTTTAGTAGAGACAGGGTTTCATCATGTTGGCCAGGCTGGTCTCAAATTCCTGACCTCAAGTGATCTGCCTGCCTCAGACTACCAAAGTGCTGGGATTACAGGCATGAGCCACTGCACCAGCCCAGGTTCACCAATTACTAATATTTTGCCACATTTGCTTTTTTCCCCCTCTCTCTTTGTATATACACATATAAATGTACATACACACATATATAAATATGTATTATAATTTTCTGAATGATTTGAGAATTACAAATAAGTTTTCTTCCTAGATTATCATTAACCACAATAATCAAAGTGAGATTATGTGCTTGTAGCAAAAAGGAATTCTCGCCCTCGGCAATCCTCATTACTCCATTTGTCTTAGTCCATGCAGGATGCTATAACAAAATCCTATAAACTGGTGGCTTAAACAACAGAAGCTTATTTCTCACAGTTCTGGAGCCTGGGAAGTCCAAGATCAAGGCACTGGCATATTTGTCGTCTGCTACTTCCTGGTTCATAGATGGCCATGTTTTCCTTGTGTCTTTACAGGGTAGAAGCGGTGGAGGGGTGTTCTCTTGCGTTTCTTTTATAAGAGCACTAGTCCTAATTAATGAGTGCTCTGTCCTTATGACCTAATTACCTGCCAAGGGTCCCACCTCCTGATACCATCACCCTTGGGCTGAAAATTTCAACATGTGATTTTGGAGGGCACATAAAGATTCAGACCATACGGCCGGGCGCGGTGGCTCAAGCCTGTAATCCCAGCACTTTGGGAGGCCGAGACGGGCGGATCACAAGGTCAGGAGATCGAGACCATCCTGGCTAACACGGTGAAACCCCGTCTCTACTAAAAAATACAAAAAACTAGCCGGGTGAGGTGGCGGGCGCCTGGTACTCGGGAGGCTGAGGCAGGAGAATGGCGTGAACCCGGGAGGCGGAGCTTGCAGTGAGCTGAGATCCGGCCACTGCACTCCAGCCTGGGCGGCAGAGCCAGACTCCGTCTCAACAAAAAAAAAAAAAAAAAAGATTCAGACCCTACTATTCAAGTTTCACATTTTACTTTGAATATTAGCACTTGTACCTCTGAGTATCTGAGGGATGTTATATGTGGCTTGTATCTACATTTTCTTCATTTTAAAATTATTTCCATATAAAGGATAAATGTAGCTAGCAAACATAAAAGAAGTCTTTATTTGCATTATAAGTGGAAGTTATTTGCATCTTTGTTTACGGCATATTCACTTAAAATATAGAATTCAGTTGTAGGACTGCTGAACATTTGTCAGGTTTTCTTACTTTTGTTTATTTTGGGGAAGTGCCTAGTATCTGAACCTCTCCTGTTGGATAGAAGGGATTCTGAGGAGAAATGATATGGACGGGGTGAAGAGAGCAGAACAATTAAAAACAATTGAGAGTTATTTGAAATGGAAACTGGAAACAACCTCATCCCCCCAAAATGCTGGAAACAACCCAAATGTTTATCAGCTGAATGGATACACAAGTGGCTACCTTCATACCATGGAATGTTATTCAGCAATAAAAAGGAATGATAAATTCTACAATATGGATGAACAAAGTCACTATGCTAAATAAAAACACCCAGACAAAAACAACAACAACAACAACAACAACAAATATGGTAAGATTCCATTAACAGGAAATGTCCAGAAAAGGCAAATCTATAAAAACAGGAAGTAGAATAGTGGTTCCCTGGGTCCCGAGGTTGGAAAGGGGAGTGACTGCAAATTGGAACAGAGGATATGTTTGGGGTGATGAAAATGTATGATTGCATTTTATGGTATGCAAATTATACCTCAATAAAGCTGTTTCCAAGAAAGGAGTTATTTGGGATGAAGAAAAGGTAAAGAGCAGATTTCCCTGCTCTTGAAATGCTGAGTAGCCTCCAGCCGAATGGATATTCTATTCTGAGACTTTTTAATTTATTTTTATTTTTATTTTTTCTGAGGGCTTTGTTGCCCAGGCTGGAGGGCTGTGGTACGATCTCAGCTCATTGCAACCTCAGCCTCTTGAGTAGCTGGGTCTACAGGTGCCCACCACCATGCCTGGGTAATTTTTTTTTGTATTTTTAATAGAGATGGGGTTTCACCATGTTGACCAGGCTGATCTCAAACTCTGGCCAAAAGCAATCCGCCCACCTCGGCCTCCCAAAGTGCTGGGATTACAGGCATGAACCACAGCAGCCTATTCTAACTGATTAAAAAAAATAGTTTATGAAGAAAGAGACTGTGGTCTAGAGGGAGCAAGTGAAAGGACAGTGCTGGGTGAGAAAGGGTACGAGGGGAGCAGGAGAAAGGGAGACTCAGAATGTTGAGACACAAAATTTGCTGGGTCCCTCTGATGCCTAGTGTCCCTGGCTTGAAATGGTCTTTCAGACGAGCCTTCTCTAATTCCACACTTAAGCTAAGGCTATAGCCACAAAGCAGCTGCCAACCCCAAATGTCCCAGCTGTGTCCCTTTCCTGACACACATACCACTCATAGTGATGTTGCCAGGAGGTAGGCTTTGGATATTGAGAAGCAGTCATCAAACAACTGAACATCTGAGCTGTAGGCATACACACACACACGCACACACACACACACACACACACACACACAATTCTGCTTTATAGGCAAGTTACAGGGGACCTCAGCCAGCTTGATCTTCAAAAGAACCCAGAAAAAGCAAGTTTGTGACCAGACTTTTAAATGGCTTCTGGTCAAAACAGGGCTAAGACTGACCTCTTACTAGGGCTGGGCAAAGTTTACCCTGTAGCTTATTTCCAGAGAAGGGGTAATAACAATGGCAGTCATTTACTGAGTGAGTCATAAGCTCCACCTTCTGAGCTGAGCATTCCAGGCACTTGGACCTTCATG
The DNA here is from genome assembly GCF_047675955.1 of Chlorocebus sabaeus. NCBI lineage: Eukaryota > Metazoa > Chordata > Mammalia > Primates > Cercopithecidae > Chlorocebus > Chlorocebus sabaeus. The sequence continues at coordinate 35,644,009 of NC_132926.1, read as the reverse complement.
ATAACTCCTGGAGATGGGTACGACGACCCTTATTTACAGACGATGACATGGAAGCATAGAAAAATGCAGTATCTTGCCTGTGAGTCTGTAGATCACACAGGTAGTAGATGATAGAGTTGGGATGGAAACTTCCGGAAGTCTGACCCCAGAGCTGTTCTCCCAGGGGTTTCCATCCCAGCTCTGTCATTTACTACCTGTGTGATCTCTTCCATGATCCTGCCGCACCAAAGAAGCTGTGGGCAGTACTGTTCATTAAGAAGTGCAGTTCTCAAGTTAGTAATAGTTTAGTTCAACAAGCATTTATTGAGCCTTTGACACTGAGAATATCAAGTGTATGTACCTCCTTTCTTAACGTGAATGCTTCCTGAGCTATTTTCTCTGTGCCAGGCACGATGCTAGACTCTGGGAGCCCAGGATCATAAAGGGTCCCTTTATTTGAGGAGCTACAATCTAGTAGGAGAGATGAATAAACAAATAAGACATTTCAATGACAGTTAAATTGTCATTGAAGAGTACTGGCTGCTGTGGATGCCTGGAAGAGGGATGCCTGGTCTAAACCAGGAGCTGGGTCTGGTGGAAGGGTCAGGCAAGGGCTCCCTGTTAGAAAAGATACCTAAGCTGAGACCTTAGTCATGCACCCACTTACTTATCTCTGCGAGAGCCTTTTGAAGCTTATTGTTGTGTACTCAGTACCCCGTATTAGATGCACCAGAAAACAGCTATTGCTTATCAGAGAAGTTAGCGTTGTTTATTTCAGGGCTTTGAGAGTTAACATCTTTTTCTACCCATACGTTTTCAGGCTCTGAACATGGCAGGTGAAGCTCCTGGTGAAATAGAGTGGATTCAGCTGAGCTTCACCAACCAGCTGCAGTTGGCTAGCAGGCCTAAGTGTTTGAAGAGCGTACCTCAGTTCCCTCTGTGGACGCTGCACGAGTGAGCCCTCAACTTTGCAGTTCTGCACCAGTTTTACTCCTACATGCAATGTTGAAAAGGCCATAATATACAGTTAGTGTTTCTTTCTTTTCAGACCGCTTTGCTTTGCTGAGGCTTCCTTTCTCTAGTCCCCAGGTTGTGCTCCTTTTCGGACTACAGTTATTTTGTTTCTGTGGAGTATCTTTGGCTGTGGGATCTTCCTGAGTGACATGTCCAGGATTTAGTGTCTGGTGTCCTGGAGTGCCGTTCCAGAATACAGGTGCAAGCCAAGTGATATTCATCTCTAAGGTAAGTGTCTGCATAGGTATGGCTGGGTCTGAGTGGCTACTCCTACAACAGACCCCCTTCCTACTTTTGCTGTTGGTTATGTAGCCCTGAAGTCCTGCTGTAGGAAAGATGATGGAAGAAGATTGATTGTGCTGTTAGTTACACGGTGGTCAAGTCTGGAGATGTAGATTATAATTTTATCATGTTATTTGACTGATAAGCCATTTATTATTGATTTGTTTATGTTTTCAGACTTGATGGTTACCCTGTAAATTCTCAATTCCACAGAACTGGGTTTGTGAGAGCCAGGTACTTGGAGTTGGGAGATCTGAACCCTATTTCCAAGCAATGAGACTGTTAAATCAGAAGGAGTCTCTTTTGAATGATCTGGGTCAAACTTTTATATTCCACATGTGGAGACAGATGCTCTGAACATGAGAGTGACTTGTCCTGTGTCAGCAAGGCACAAGCTGGTGTCCAGGAATCTCAGCTGCCAGGTGGATGTATCTTCCTCTCTGCCCTGTCTTGCACTTTTTTCTGCCAGGTGTTTTTTGTTTTTTGTTTTGGTTGGGGGGGAGTCTATGTTAATAACTGCTCATTCAAACTTTATGGAGAACAAAATTTGGCCATAGATGCAATGGCTCTTTGGAAAAGCAAAAGGATGATAAGAACATAAGGAGATGACTGTATTGTGTCAGCTTAGGTAGAACTTTATTTTCTTGAAAAAACCCTTCATAGTCATATCCAAACACAGCTGTGGTTGATATTTTGATGCACGGCATTCTTTTAGCTCCCCCTTTTCATCCCAAGAGTTTTTAAAGTTGTTGTATAAAATAATAATTGCAGTTATGATTTCTGTTACAATGCAGTGAGGGGCCCTAGTCAGCCAAAAAGACCCTAGAGAGCTGGTGGGGATTGATTTTCTCCACCATGAAGATGACATGGTTCCCTAAAAAGAAGTACATTGTTTTAAAAGAACAGAGACTTTTCAGCAAGTAAAGCGCTAAGATAGGGGCCCAGGCTAGCTAAAATCTACTTTAGACATAATAAGCCCATCCCTGGCTACAGGCGTTTTGCTTTTGTAGAGTATTGCCTGCTTTAAGTTCTTACTAAATGATGGGTTCTATTTTTTAGGGAAAAACCTAGTTGTTAAAAAAAAAAAATCAAAATTCCATTGTCATGACACCTTGTACATTGAATTTTGTCATATTCTTTTGTTTGAAAAAACAGCTTTATTGTGATATAATTCATATACCACACAATTTACCCATTTAAGGTGTACAATTCAAGGTTTTTGGTATATTACTCTTTTCATACCTTGCCTACCTTGAGGGGCCGGTGTGCTTGTGATTCTCTCTTCAGCACCAACGAGAGCGGTTTCCATGACTACAGAATCCAGCAGGTGGAATGGCATCTTCACACATGTTGCAGATATCCTAGGGCCAGATGAGCTGGGGAAGGAATGCGCAGTATTCCAGTTCCAACTCTAACTTCATAGCTAGGCGGCGTGTTAAGAAAGGAGCTCCATTGCCTTCCTTGGGCCCCCAAATTTGCCTGCCTTAAGTGCAAAAATGCTTCTGAAAAGAGAGCATCTCTGTGAAGGGGAGTAATAGTAAAACAGGATTTTAGGTGTCATGTGAGGAGCCGATGAGAATTGGTAGACCAGTGAATCTTAGTCTTTGGTAGAAATATCTAGAGTGTTGGTTAGTCTGACAGTCTCCTCTAAAGATAAATGTCCAAACTGAAGAACTCTTCTATCATTCAACAAGAATCTATGAAGCCATTCTAGAAGTTATGGGAAAATCAAAGATGTGGGACTAAGGTCCTGTCAAGTCTTCAAAGCCACTCTGGGGAGAGAGGATGGACTTTGGTGAAATTGTCATCTGTCATGTTGCATAGGAGGATATGATTAGAAATGTTGTAAAGCAAGTACCAAATTCATGTCATGGGCCAGAGGTGTTCTTTCTTTAATTGTGAAAAAAATATTTTCAGATCACATCTCAGGCAAAAGTCTAGTGTCTGCAATATATAAAAGGAGAGCTATATAGTTTGAAGCAAGCGTTGGAGTGCAATCATGATCCCATTTTCCAAAGCTTCCTCACTTACTGTTGTGGCCCTTGAGGAACCTCCCTGAAATGAATTAATATTAACATATATGAATCACTGATAGAGTCTAGAAAGAGGTTTAAAAGCTCAGAAGCAGGAGTTTATCAATTGGTCAGGGAAGGCTACATGGGAAAGGTGAGATGTGATACCTCCCAGATATCTCTCTGCATATTTTCAAATACATTTTATATACATAACATAATTTTGAAAAGATCCTATTAGATGCCATTGAAAATTTGATTTTCTTCTTATTATGTCATAAATAACTTTCTGTGTTATCAATATAGATCTACATCTTTCAAATGGCTGTTGAGAATTCTTTTTTATGAGGGACAGAGTACAGACTGGGGAAGAAGGGGCGTGCTTTAGGATTTCATGTCTGCTCAGAACCAGCCTCAGCAATTATTTTTTCAAAAGAACTATCCTTGCACGTAAACACCAAACGACACTGGAGATCATTCAACTCGCTTTAAAACTTGCTGTAGCTTTTGCATTTTCTACGTATGTGGACACAGGAGCTACATGGAGAGTTGAAACATGTTCAGGCTTTATTTGTATAATCTAGTTCAAGCTCTTTTCTTACCCAGTCTTGAGCAAGTGATAAATATGACAGCATCTACTTTTGGGCAAGGAACTGTCAGTAGGTCTCCAGCAGTCTCTTAGAATTATTGTTTCTGGCTTTTTTTTCTTTGTGTTGAGAATACCCAAAAACAAAAGAAAAAAAAAAGTATGTGAATGGATATGTTAATTAGTTTGATAGTGGTAACCATCTCACAATGTATAATATATGTATAATCTGGTTTCTGTATCCATGGGTTCCTTGTATGTAGATTCAACTAACCACGGGTTGAAAATATAAAAAAGAAAACTTGTGTGTACTGAACATGTACAGACTTTTCATCAGTATTCCCTAAATAATACAGCATAACAACTATTTACATAGTATTTACATTGCATTGGTTATTACAAGTAATCTATAGATGCTTTAAAGTATATGGGAGGATGTGCATAAGTTGTATATAAATACTATTAGGTTGGCACTTTTGCAGCAACCTAATATATACCATTTTATATCAGGGACTTGAGCATCCTCGGATTTTGGTATCTGAGGGAGGTCCTGGAACCAATCCCCAGCAGACACTTAGGGATGGATATATATTAAAACATTATTTTGTACACTTTGAATAGATATAATTTTTGTCAATTACACCTTCATAGAACTAAAAGCAAAGATTTAAAAATTATTATTAATGTAGTTCAAATAGTGATCGTAAATAACCTGCCCTTAAGGAGGGCTTACTAAGTACCAGGTCCTTTGTATACCATTCACACAAACTCTAGGATTTAAACACTTTCACTGTGTCCATTTTCCAGATGAAAAGAAGTAAATGCAGTAACTGATTCTAAGTCATGAGGCCTGCAAGTGATAGTCCTGGAATTTAATCCCCGGCAGTCTAGTTTTGGCATTTAAAGCACTAACTTGTCTCTAAAATAGGATTTCTTTCTGATAAGTGTAATACTACCGAATGACTTATCCAAGGGAGGTATGAGATCAGCTGCTGCTGAGTGGTAGAAATGTATATAAGAGGATGCTGTCTGCATTTCTCATACAGAGTGGTTATTTCACTGGTTGTACCGACTAAAATCCGGACAACTCATTTGAGTCTTCTCTCATCCGCAGCCTTATTTGCTGTAAAAATAGTAGTTTGAGGCCAGGTGCTGTGGCTCATGCCTGTAATCCCAGCACTTTGGGAGGCCAAGGCAGGTGGATCATGAGATCAGGAGATCAAGACCATCCTGGCCAACATGGTGAAACCCTGTCTCTACTAAAAATACAAAAATTAGTCGGGCATGGTGGCATGTGCCTGTAATCCCAGCTACTTGGGAGCCTGAGGCAGGAGAATCACTTGAACCTGGGAGTCGGAGGTTGCACTAAGCCAAGATTGCACCACTGCACTCCAGCCTGGCGACAGAGCGAGACTCTGTCTCAAAAACAAAAAACAAAACAAAAATAGTAGTTTGGTAAATAATCTTCCGTAGATCTCTTTTTAAGAAAACTTTTTTTGAGATGGAGTCTCACTCTGTTGCCCAGGCTGGAGTGCAGTGGCATGATCTCGGCTCACTGCAATCCCCACCTTCTGGGTTCAAGTGATTCTCATGCCTCAGCCTCCAAGTAGCAGGGATAACAGGCATGTGCCACCACACAGCTAATTTTTGTATTTTTAGTAGAGGCAGGGTTTTGGCATGTTAGCCAGGCTGGTCTGGAACTCCTGGGCTCAACTGTCCTCTTTGGCTTCCCTAAGTGCTGGGATTACAAGGGTGAGCTACCACACCTGGCCTAAATACATTATTATGTACACATATATAATTTTGGAATGAGAGTCTACTAAATTTCATTGTAAATTTGTTTTTACAAGCAGCCTTGCTTCTTTTCATTAAGTTCCACCCTTCCTTGCTTGGGATAAATGGACCAAGAAAGCTATTTTAATCAACTTTTAAGCAATTCAGTGAAAAAATTTGGTTTTCAAGCTTGTTGTAAAATTTTTATATATTTAGTTCTTCAACTGTTTATAGTGGAATTACAGCAAAATCTGAATTTAATTAAGATGTAAAGACATAGGGCAGTGTGAAAAGCATTTTGCTTCTTCTTTTGATCTAAAAAAATATTTTCAAAATGCCCTAGTTCACTTTACTTAGTTATCTTTCTTTAACCTATTGAATACCCCCTGCTGTAGGGTCATCATTCTGAAGATGATAGTCACCTTACGGGTTATGCAGAGGTGCTTCGATGCCAGTTCATGCCTGTAACTTGTGTGTAGTATTTGTGTAAGTGGCGTACAGTAGCTATGGCTACCATAACAAAGTGACACAAATTGGGGGGCTTAGGAAAACAAACACATCGTCTCACAGTTCTGGAGGCTAAAGTTCAAGATGAAGGTGTCACACGTTCAGTTCTCTCGGAGAGCTGTGGGGGTATGCCTGCTCCATGCCTCCCGTCTAGCTTCTGGGTGTTGCTGGCAATCTTTGGTGCTCCCTGGCTTGTAGATGCATCACCCCAGTCTCCACTTTCATCTTTACATGAAAGCAAGATTTTACTTTACACGGCATTCTCGCTGTTTCCAAATTTCCCATTTTTATAAGAATACCAATTATATGGGACTAGGATCCACCTAGTGACCTCATTTTAACTTGATCACCTCTGTAAACACCGTATCTTCAAATAAGGTCACATTCTGAGATATTGGGAGTTAGGACTTCAACATAGGAATTTTTAGGGGAACGTAATTTGATCTATAACATTGTGTTTTAGAATGAAGCTGAGTCACTTAGTGATGTCCCTGCTTCTCGTAAAAGGCAAGTCAAGGCAGGGAGAGAGGGAAGATATTTGATAAATCAGATAAATCAAGGTTTTAGATTTTTCTATTATTAACATAGTGGAAGCAATGGAAGTCTGAGGTATGGCTCACAAAGAGTACATAATCTATACAGGTAAAAGGAAGCCATTGATTGTATGAGGTAGTGTAGTTGAAGATGTCTGCAAACTTTCAAGTGTCAGACACATGCACGATTAATGACTGCCAATGTATTTGTGCATTTGCAAGGAATATGACAAAAATATGAATGAAACCAGGGGTCCATTCAGCCCGAAATCCTCGTCAGTGCTCATACAGTATGTATAACTTTGCATTCTTATTTTTATTTTCCTCATTTCTATTCATTTAAAAGAATATGTTTATGTAATTGTACAATTCCACAACTCTACTGAGATACTGCTGCGAAGTCTGAACTGTTGTAGTGGGCACTGCCCCCTTGTGGTAACTGCAAATGCTGATTGTTCAGCGATGGAGAAAAAGTGAATTTGGTGTTCGGAGGGCAGTTTGTGGTCTCAGTGAGTAGCATATAAAAGTAGAGGTTGAAAGAAAGCTAGGGACTATTGTTGAATGGGACATGGATGGAGCTATTGAAAAATATTTTTAATTAGCATAAGCATATTTGAGTGTTATAGGCAGAGGAAAATGAACACATAGATAAAAAACGGTTCAGGATGCCTGTGAGAGAGGAGGTGTACAACCCTCTACTAAATTGTGGTTTCAGTACCAGTGGTGTCGGCACAGCTTGGGCACTTGTTAGAAATGCAGAATCCCAGGCCCCACCCGAGACCTCCTGAATCCGAATCTGAATTAAACTTCAGATGAGTCATCTCCATGGTGATGTGTGAGAGTCCCTGGTATCCAGCATAGCAGAAGTGTTTGGCCCATGGACCTTAGACTTACTGGGTTGGAATCCCAGCTCTGCCACTAACTAGAGTGTGAATTTGGGAAGTTATATTTTTGGGCCTCAGTTTCCTTAACTACAAGTGAGGAATGATATTAATACATTTCTCATGGGATTCTTGTAAGGTCACCACCACCACTACCGTCACCATCATTGCTAATGTTTAATGAGGGTTTACCACATTTCAGGCAATGTTGAAGCACCTTTCATGAATTCATTAGTGAGATTGTGAAGGATAAACACCTGTCAGATGGTGTGTGCTCATCAGATGTTAAAAACGGATGTTTTTGAAACAGGAGACAGGGAAATACTGGGTAGAAGAGGGCGGTTCTCCGGAAGATGCTCCACTCTCAAGCCTAGAAACCTGCAGCCTTAATGGGAACAGGCATTCCTGCTTTTTGTGCCCAAAAGTTGCCTTTTGGCCTGCCAAGACCCACCCCATCCTGTACCCATATAAACCCCAAACTCCAGGCTCCACAAGCAGATGAGGAGAGGAACAGGAGAATGGTAGAACACTGTGGCAGAGAGAAGAGAAGGAATGTCTGAACACTGAGAGGAGTTTGGCTGGAGATGGTCAGAGAGGAGATCAGCTGCTGGATGGCCAAACTCCAGGGAAAGATCATCTTCCCACTCCATACCCCTTCTAGTTCCCCATCCATCCCACTGAGAGCCACCTCCACCATTCAGTAAAACCCCCACATTCATCCTGCAAGTCCCTGTGTGACCTGATTCTTCCTGGGTGCCAGACAAAGACCTGGGTACCAAGAGAGCATTGAGCTATTTAACACTTAAGCCGTCCATGGATGGCGAGGCTAAACTGTAACAAATGCCAGGCCCACTTGGGCTTTGGGAGTTGCAGTCACCCACCCTTAGATGCTACCAAGGGGCCAGAGCCCAGGGGCACTCACTCTGGCTCCTGCACCTGCATATCTGTGTGCTTCCCCTCCTGTAAGGGGTTTGAGCCCACAAGCCACACCCCTGTCCCACGTCCTGTGAGAGGGGTCGGGGAGCTCTCCTGTTTCACTTTTGGTTATTATAATCGCTATAAAGCATGGTCTTTAAAAAAAAAAAAAAAAAAGCATGGTCTTTGAACAAGTAAATTGGAATGGACTATCTCAACTGAGGAACTAAAGACTGTGGCTTTGGCAAGTGGAGGTGGGATGTTGAGGCCTGTTGGGAGTAGTAGTTTTGAAGGCTGAATTCTGAATCCTGGACCCACTCTTTGGATTACTGATTATTGCAGAAAGGATGCTTTCTAATGAAATCAGTTTTCAGCTTGCTTAATCTAGTAAAGAATAAGAAAACTGTTTAAAGTTGTGGTTCTCACATATTTTGGCCTTTGGACCCCTTTACACTCTTTTTTTTTTTTTTTTTTTTTTTTGAGACGGAGTCTCGCTCTGGCGCCCAGGCTGGAGTGCAGTGGCCGGATCGCAGCTCACTGCAAGCTCCGCCTCCCGGGTTCATGCCATTCTCCTGCCTCAGCCTCCCGAGTAATGGGACCACAGGCACCCGCCACTTCGCCTAGCTAGTTTTTTGTATTTTTTAGTAGAGATGGAGTTTCACCGGGTTAGCCAGGATGGTCTCCATCTTCTGACCTTGTGATCCTCCCATCTCGGCCTCCCAAAGTGCTGGGATTACAGGCTTGAGCCACCGTGCCCGGCCCCCCTTTACACTCTTAAAAATTATTGAGGATCCCAAAGAACTTTTGTTGATGTGGATTGTATCTATTAATATTTACCTTATTAGAACCTAAAGTTGAGAAAAATTTAAAATATTAATTGATTTTAAAACAATAGTAATGAATCCATTATGTGTTAATATAGGTAATATTTTCATTAAAAACAACCACACTTCCTAAAACAAAAACATTTAGTAAGAAGAGTGATATTGTTCTATGTTTTTGCAGATCTCGTTAACATCTGGCTTGATAGAATGGAGCTGGATTCTCTTACCTGCTTTTGCATTCAATCTGTTGCAATATCACATATCCTGTAGCCTCTAGAAAACCCTACTGTACTCTCATGAGAATGAAAAAGGCAAATAACATTTTAGTATTATTAGAAAATGGTTTTGGCCAGGAGCAGTGGCTCATGCCTGTAATCCTAGCACTTTGGGAGGCTGAGGTGGGCAGATCACCTGAGGTCAGGAGTTTGAGATGAACCTGGCCAACATGGTGAAACCCCATCTCTACTAAAAAATACAAAAATTAGCCGGGCATGGTGGCTTGTGTCTGTAAGCCCAGCTACTCAGGAGGCTGAGGCAGGAGAATTGCTTGAGCCCGGGAGGCGGAGGTTGCAGTGAGCTGAGATTGGGCCACTGCACTCCAGGCTGGAGACAGAGCGAGACTCTGCCTCAAAAAAAAAAAAAAAAAAAAAAAGAAAAGAAAAGAAAAGAAAATGGTTTTGATTTTGTGGTCTCCTGAAATGGTCTCAGGGACTCCCAGAAAACTAGGAGTTTAAAAGATTAAAGCACCCTCATTGTAAGCAAACACATGTGTATTCTCAGTTTTCGTGGATTCAGATTGTTCTTATCAACTGTGGGGTTTACCGTGCCACCACAGGAGTCTTTGATTAGGGTGCACTTGACAATTGCCTTTTGATTTCCAGTTCAGCTGCAGAAAATTTGCTTGACTCTTTGGTTTCTTTGGCTGTTCCTGCTGCTGGTTGGGAATGTGGTGATTAGCTTGCAGGGTGGGATCAAAGCATTGATTAACTTTCATGTCATGTTTTATCTTCTAGACAGAAGACAATGGTAGTGAAAAATAGACCAGAAATCTCTCTAATTGAGTATTTGTCTCTCAAAATACAGCTTTCAAAGAGTATTAAGGTGGAGTGGGCTATAAAATATTTGCATGCAGATTGGGAATGCCCTCTGAGGTGGTGATTTCTCCCTGCTTGGAGAGTTGTACTTCGCAGTAACTCAGTGACAAAGGGCCTCCTGTTTTGTTTTGGCTCCTGCGATGACTATTGTGAGCACCGTGCTGCAACGAGAAGTTTAAAGCCACAATCTTTGGGACGGCTAACTGCAGTGCAGCTCATGAAAACTCTGGGACCAAATTAATATGCTTTAATTTGGAAAATATGTATTGGGAAATTATTTAATACATAAAATATTTTTGGGAAAGATGAAAGCGTTGTTATGTAAATAAAGCCATCCTGAATTCTCCTCAGAAATTTAAAGTATAACCTGGGGGGGGTGGTTTGTGCCTGTAATCTCAGCTACTCTGGAGGCCAAAGCAGGAAAATTATTTAAAGCAGGAGTTTGAGACTAGCCTGGGCAATATAGTGAGACCCCACCTTAAAAAATTATTTAGATATATAGAGATATATATAAATAAATTTATGTCTATTATATATAGATAGATATAAATTAGCTTGACGTGATGGCGCACACTTGTAGTCCCAGCTACTTGGGAGGCCTAGATGGAAGGATTACTCGAGCCCAGAAGTTTCAGGCTGCAGTGAACTATGATCATGCCACTGAATTCCAGCCTGGGCAACAGAGATTGAGACCCCCTCTGCCCCAACCCCCTCAGAAAATCCCAAGTGTAATAAGAGAGAAATTTTTATTTGATGTTTAGTATCCCCATTCACTTTTTTTTTTTTTTTGAGACAGAGTCTCACATTGTTGCCTGGGCTGGAGTGCAATAGTGTGCTCTTGGCTCACTGTAACCGCTACCTCCCAGGTTCAAGTGATTCTCCTTGCCTCAGCCTCCCAAGTATCTGGGATTACAGGCACTTACCACCACACCCAGCTAATTTTTTTTTTTTTTTTTTTTGTATTTTTAGTAGAGACAGGGTTTCACTATGTTGGCCCCACTGGTCTTGAACTCCTGACCTCGTGATCTGCCCACCTTGGCCTCCCAAAGTGCTGGAATTACATGCATGAGCCACTGTACCTGACTTCCCCATTCACTTTTAAGTGGTATCCTGTTAAGGTCAAATTTTGTCTTGTCTTGTCTTCTTTGTTTTTTCTTCTCTTCCCTTCCCTTCCCTCCCCTCCCCTCCCCTCCCCTCCCCTCCCCCCTCTCTCTCTCTCTCTTTCTCTCTCTGTCTCCCTTTCTCTCTCTCTTTTACTTTCTCTTTCTCTCTCTCTCTCCCCCTTTCTCTCCCTTTCTCTCTCTCTCTCTCTCTCTCTCTTTCTTTCTTTCTGACAGTCTCGCTCTGTCACCCAGGCTAGAGTACAGTGGCATGATCTCAGCTCACTGCATCCTCTGCCTCCAGGGTTCACGTGATTCCTGCCTCAGCCTCCTGATGACCTAGAATTACAGGCATCCACCACTATGCCTGACTAATTTTTGTATTTTTAATAGAGACGGGGTTTTGCCATGTTGGTCAGGCTGGTCTCCAACTCCTGACCTCAAGTGATCCGCCTGCCTCCGCCTCCCAAAGTGCTGGGATTACAGGCGTGAACCACCGTACCCGGCCTAGTTTACGTTTCTTGAATACATATCATCTGATGCTGGAAGGTCAGGAATATGGATAAAGAGAACTTTGGTTTTTAGTGGCTCATCTATTTGCAAGTGATAACAGGCCTGAATAACTTGGTAGTTTTCTACAGTTGCACAGATTTGACCAAGAGAGGGCGGCAGAGTCCAGTAACTTGAGAGCACAAATGCTGTGTAACCTGCGTGACTTCGTGCTTAGCTGGTGTGGGTGGTGGAGACCTTAGTGAACTGGAGAGGGGATCCAGGTCTTGAAAGGACTGGCTTGCGTTTGGATCTAGCTGATAGTTGCCTGTGGAGAGAAAACCCTAGTGTTGCAGGGTCGGGGCTTATGATTTTTCAAGAGATGAAAATATTCCAGACTTCTTAGTGAAATTTTCTGATTTAAAAATGTTGCTCAGGGAGAGAGAACATTAGGACAAATACCTAATGCATGCAGAGACTCAAATGTAGATGACGGGTTGATAGGTACAACAAACAACCATGGCACATGTATACCTATGTAACAAACCTGCACGTTCTGCACGTGTCCCAGAACTTAAAATGAAAAAAAAAAAAAAAAAAGAAATATATGCATTAAAGAAGATAGATTATTTAAAAGCTTGGAGAAAAGAAAAACAGAAGCTGTTAGTGGGCTGAATTTGACCTATGGTCTGCCAAGCCCTACAGTATCCTAGGAATATTATCGTTGGCCCAGACTTATTTGTCTCTTTGTATAAAAGGACATTTCCATAGCATTTCTTTAAAAGGGAGGAGAGGGGAATACTATAGAAAACAGAGGTAGAGCTGCTTTAACATTTCAGGGGAAATTCATGCAGTCTCCATCGGGAGGAAAATTGCAAGGTGTTAAGAAATTTGCAGTTTGGGCCGGGCGCAGTGGCTCAAGCCTGTAATCCCAGCACTTTGGGAGGCCAAGACGGGCGGATCACGAGGTCAGGAGATCAAGACCATCCTGGCTAACACAGTGAAACCCCGTTTCTACTAAAAAATACAAAAAAACTAGCTGGGCGAGGTGGCGGGCGCCTGTAGTCCCAGCGACTAGGGAGGCTGAGGCAGGAGAATGGCGTAAACCCAGGAGGTGGAGCTTGCAGTGAGCTGAGATCCGGCCACTGCACTCCAGCCTGGGCGACAGAGCGAGACTCCGTCTCAAAAAAAAAAAAAAAAATACAAAAATTAGTCGGGCATGGTGGCGTGCGCCTGTAATCCCAGCTACTTGGGAGGCTGAGACAGGAGATTTGGTTGAACCCAGGTGGCAGAGGTTGCAGTGAGCCAAGATTGCACCACTGCACCCCAGCCTGGGCAACAGAGACTCCTCAAAAAAAACAAAAACAAAAACAAAGAAAAAAACCCCTCTCAACTGGCTATAGCATTTTACACCCTCTCTCTCCCCATCAGCGTGACAGCTCTGTCTTATTAACTTTGCCTGTACTTAATTACATTACTATGAAGTTTTGTTTATTTATTTATTTATTTTTTTATTATACTTTAAGTTCTAGGGTACATGTGCACAACGTGTAGGTTTGTTACATATGTATACTTGTGCCATGTTGGTGTGCTGCACCCATCAACTTGTCAGCACCCATCAACTCATCATTTACATCAGGTATAACTCCCAATGCCATCCCTCCCCCCTCCCCCGTCCCCATAATAGGCCCCAGTGTGTGATGTTCCCCTTTCAGAGTCCAAGTGATCTCATTGTTCAATTCCCACCTATGAGTGAGAACATGCGGTGTTTGGTTTTCTGTTCTTGTGATAGTTTGCTGAGAATGATGGTTTCCAGCTGCATCCACGTCCCTACAAAGGACACGAACTCATCCTTTTTTATGCATAGTATTCCATGGTATATATGTGCCACATTTTCTTAATCCAGTCTGTCACTGATGGACATTTGGGTTGATTCCAAGTCTTTGCTATTGTGAATAGTGCCGCAATAAACATACATGTGCATGTGTCTTTATAGCAGCATGACTTATAATCCTTTGGGTATATCCCCAGTAATGGGATGGCTGGGTCAAATGGTATTTCTAGTTCTAGATCCTTGAGGAATCGCCATACTGTTTTCCACAATGGTTGAACCAGTTTACAATCCCACCAACGGTGTAAAAGTGTTCCTATTTCTCCACATCCTCTCCAGCACCTGTTGTTTCCTGACTTTTTAATGATTGCCATTCTAACTGGTGTGAGATGGTATCTCATTGTGGTTTTGATTTGCATTTCTCTGATGGCCAGTGATGACGAGCATTTTTTCATGTGTCTGTTGGCTGTATGCATGTCTTCTTTTGAGAACTGTCTGTTCATATCCATTGCCCACTTTTTGATGGGGTTGTTTGTTTTTTTCTCGTAAATTTGATTGAGTTCTTTGTAGGTTCTGGATATTAGCCCTTTGTCAGATGAGTTGATTGCAAAAATTTTCTCCCATTCTGTAGGTTGCCTGTTCACTCTGATGGTAGTTTCTTTTGCTGTGCAGAAGCTCTTTAGTTTAATTAGATCCCATTTGTCAATTTTGGCTTTTGTTGCCGTTGCTTTTGGTGTTTTAGACATGAAGTCTTTGCCCATGCCTATGTCCGGAATGGTATTAGCTAGGTTTTCTTCTAGGGTTTTAATGGTTTTAGGTCTAACATTTAAGTCTCTAATCCATCTTAAATTAATTTTCGTATAAGGAGTAAGGAAAGGATCCAGTTTCAGCTTTCTACTTATGGCTAGCCAATTTTCCTAGCACCATTTATTAAATAGGGAATCCTTTCCCCATTTCTTGTTTTTGTCAGGTTTGTCAAAGATCAGATGGCTGTAGATGTGTGGTATTATTTCTGAGGGCTCTGTTCTGTTCCATTGGTCTGTATCTCTGTTTTGGTACCAGTACCATGCTGTTTTGGTTACTGTAGCCTTGTAGTATAGTTTGAAGTCAGGTAGCGTGATGCCTCCAGCTTTGTTCTTTTGACTTAAGATTGTCTTGGCAATGCGGGGTCTTTTTTGGTTCCATATGAACTTTAAAGCAGTTTTTTCCAATTCTGGGAAGAAACTCATTGGTAACTTGATGGGAATGGCATTGAATCTATAAATTACCTTGGGCAGTATGGCCGTTTTCATGATATTGATTCTTCCTATCCATGAGCATGGTATGTTCTTCCATTTGTTTGTGTCCTCTTTTATTTCACTGAGCAGTGGTTTGTAGTTCTCCTTGAAGAGGTCCTTTACATCCTTTGTAAGTTGGATTCCTAGATATTTTATTCTCTTTGAAGCAATTGTGAATGGAAGTTCATTCATGATTTGGCTCTCTGTTTGTCTGTTACTGGTGTATAAGAATTTTTGTGATTTTTGCACATTGATTTTGTATCCTGAGACTTTGCTGAAGTTGCTTATCAGCTTAAGGAGATTTTGGGCTGAGACAATGGGATTTTCTAAATATACAATCATGTCATCTGCAAACAGGGAAAATTTGACTTCTTCTTTTCCTAACTGAATATGCTTTATTTCTTTCTCTTGCCTGATTGCCCTAGCCAGAACTTCCAACACTATGTTGAATAGGAGTGGTGAGAGAGGGCATCCCTGTCTTGTGCCAGTTTTCAAAGGGAATTTTTCCAGTTTTTGCCCATTCAGTATGATATAGGCTGTGGGTTTGTCATAAATAGCTCTTATTATTTTGAGATATTTTCCATCAATACCGAATTTATTGAGAGTTTTTAGCACGAAGGGCTGTTGAATTTTGTCAAAGGCCTTTTCTGCATCTATTGAGATAATCATGTGGTTTTTGTCTTTGGTTCTGTTTATATGGATTACGTTTATTGATTTGCATATCTTGCATATCTTCAACCAGCCTTGCATCCCAGGGATGAAGCCCACTTGATCATGGTGGATAAACTTTTGGATGTGCTGCTGGATTTGGTTTGCCAGTATTTTATTGAGGATTTTTGCATCAATATTCATCAGGGATATTGGTCTAAAATTCTCTTTTTTTTATTGTATCTCTGCCAGGCTTTGGTATCAGGATGGTGTTGGCCTCATAAAATGAGTTAGGGAGGATTCCCTCTTTTTGTATTGATTGAGATAGTTTCAGAAGGAATGGTACCAGCTCCTCCTTGTACCTCTGGTAGAATTCGGCTGTGAATCCATCTGGTCCTGGACTTTTTTTGGATGGTAGGCTGTTAATTATTGCCTCAATTTCAGAGCCTGCTATTGATCTATTCAAGGATTCAACTTCTTCCTGGTTTAGTCTTGGGAGAGTGTATGTGTCCAGGAAATTATCCATTTCTTCTAGGTTTTCTAGTTTATTTGCGTAGAGGTGTTTATAGTATTCTCTGATGGTAGTTTGTATTTCTGTGGAGTCGGTGGTGATATCCCCTTTATCATTTTTTATTGCGTGTATTTGATTCTTCTCTCTTTTCTTCTTTATTAGTCTTGCTAGCGGTCTACCAATTTTGTTGATCTTTTCAAAAAACCAGCTCCTGGATTCATTGATTTTTTGGAGGGTTTTTTTGTGTCTCTATCTCCTTCAGTTCTGCTCTGATCTTAGTTATTTCTTGCCTTCTGCTAGCTTTTGAATGTGTTTGCTCTTGCTTCTCTAGTTCTTTTAATTGTGATGTTAGGGTGTCAATTTTAGATCTTTCCTGCTTTCTCTTGTGGGCATTTAGTGCTATAAATTTCCCTCTACACACTGCTTTAAATGTGTCCCTGAGATTCTGGTATGTTGTATCTTTGTTCTCATTGGTTTCAAATAACATCTTTATTTCTGCCTTCATTTCATTATGTACCCAGTAGTCATTCAGGAGCAGGTTGTTCAGTTTCCATGTAGTTGAGCAGTTTTGGTGGATTTTCTTAGTCCTGAGTTCTAGTTTGATTGCACTGCACTGTGGTCTGAGAGACAGTTTGTTATAATTTCTGTTCTTGTACATTTGCTGAGGAGTGCTTTACTTCCAACAATGTGGTCAATTTTGGAATAAGTGTGATGTGGTGCTGAGAAGAATGTATATTCTGTTGATTTGGGGTGGAGAGTTCTGTAGATGTCTATTAGGTCCGCTTGGTGCAGAGTTGAGTTCAATTCCTGGATATCCTTGTTAACTTTCTGTCTCGTTGATCTGTCTAATGATAGTGGGGTGTTGAAGTCTCCCATTATTATTGTATGGGAGTCTACACCTCTTTGTAAGTCTCTAAGAACTTGCTTTATGAATCTGGGTGCTCCTGTATTGGGCACATATATATTTAGGATAGTTAGCTCTTCCTGTTGAATTGATCCCTTTACCATTATGTAATGGCCTTCTTTATCACTTTTGATCTTTGATGGTTTAAAGTCTGTTTTATCAGAGACTAGGATTGCGACCCCTGCTTTTTTTTGTTCTCCATTTGCTTGGTAGATCTTCCTCCACCCCTTTATTTTGAGCCTATGTGGGTCTCTGCATGTGAGATGGGTCTCCTGAATACAGCAAACTGATGGGTCTTGACTCTTTATCGAATTTGCCAGTCTGTGTCTTTTAATTGGACCATTTAGTGCATTTACATTTAACGTTAATATTATTATGTGTGAACTTGATTCTGTCATTGTGATATTAGCTGGTTATTTTGCTTGTTAGTTGAGGCAGTTTCTTCCTAGCATCAATGCTGTTTACATTTTGGCATGGTTTTGCAATGGCTGGTACCAGTTGTTCCTTTCCATGTTTAGTGCTTCCTTCAGGATCTCTTGTAGGGCAGGCCTCACCTAGGGCAGGTGGTGACAAAATCTCTAAGCATTTGCTTGTCTGTAAAATATTTTATTTCTCCTTCACTTATGAAACTTAGTTTGGCTGGATATGAAATTCTGGGTTGAAATTTCTTTTCTTTAAGAATGTTGAATATTGGCCCCCATTCTCTTCTGCCTTGTAGCATTTCTGCCGAGAGATCTGCTGTTAGTCTGATGGGCTTCCCTTTGTGAGTAACCCGACCTTTCTGTCTGGCTGCCCTTAACATTTTTTCCTTCATTTCAACTTTGGTGAATCTGACAATTGTGTGTCTTGGAGTTGCTCTTCTCGAGGAGTATCTTTGTGGCGTTCTTTGTATTTCCTGAATTTGAATCTTGGCCTGCCTTACTAGGTTGGGGAAGCTCTCCTGGATGATATCCTGAACAGTGTTTTCCAACTTGGTTCCATTCTCCCCCTTACTTTCAGGCACACCAATCAGACGTAGATTTGGTCTTTTCACATAATCCCATATTTCTTGGAGGCTTTGTTCATTTCTTTTTCCTTTTTTTTCTCTAGACTTCTCACTTCATTTCATTCATCTGATCTTCAATAGTTGATACTCTTTCTTCCAGTTGATCAAGTCGGTTACTGAAGCTTGTGCATTTCTCATGTATTTCTCCTGTCGTAGTTTTTATCTCTCTCAGTTCGTTTATGGCCTTCTCTGCATTGATTATTCTAGTTATCCATTCTTCCATTCTTTTTTCAAGATTTTTAGTTTATTTGCACTGGGTACGTAATTCCTCCTTTAGCTCTGAGAAGTTTGATCGACTGAAGCCTTCTCCTCTCAACTCGTCAAAGTCATTGTCCATCCAGCTTTGATCCGTTGCTGGTGATGAGCTGCATTCCTTTGGAGGGGGAGATGCGCTCTGATTTTTTGAATTTCCAGCTTTTCTGCCCTGCTTTTTCCCCATCTTTGTGATTTTATCTGCCTTTGGTCTTTGATGCTGGTGACGTAACGATGGGGTTTTGGTTTGGGTGTCCTTTCTGTTTGTTAGTTTTCCTTCTAACAGTCAGGACCCTCAGCTGTAGGTCTGTTGGAGATTGCTTGAGGTCCACTCCAGACCCTGTTTGCCTGGGTATCAGCAGCAGAGGCTGCAGAAGATAGAATATTGCTGAACAGCGAGTGCTGCTGTCTGATTCTTGCTCTGGAAGCTTTGTCTCAGGGATGTACCCTGCCGTGTGAGGTTTGAGGTGTCGGTCTGCACCTAGTGGGGGATGTCTCCCAGTTAGGCTACTCAGGGGTCAGGGATCCACTTGAGCAGGCAGTCTATCTGTTCTCAGATCTCAGCCTCCATGCTGGGAGATCCACTGCTTTCTTCAAAGCTGTCAGACAGCTGTCAGACTCCACCCAGAGGTGGAGTCTACAGAGACAGGCAGGCCTCCTTGAGCTGCAGTGGGCTCCACCCAGTTCGAGCTTCCTGAGGGTTTGTTTACCTACTTAAGCCTCAGCAATGGTGGGCACCCCTCCCCCAGCCTCGCTGCCGCCTTGCAGTTAGATCTCAGACTGCTGTGCTAGCAATGAGGGAGGCTCCGTGGGCACGGGACCCTCCGGGTCAGGTATGGGATATAATCTCCTGGTGTGCCATTTGCTAAGACCCTTGGTAAAGCACAGTATTAGGGTGGGAGTTACCCGATTTTCCAGGTGTTGTGTGTCTCAGTTTCCCTTGGCTAGGAAAAGGGATTCCCTTCCCCCTTGCGCTTCCCAGGTGAGGCGATGCCTCGCCCTGCTTCAGCTCTCGCTGGTCAGGCTGCACCAGCTGACCAGCACCGATTGTCTGGCACTCCCCAGTGAGATGAACCTGGTACCTCAGTTGAAAATGCAGAAATCACCCGTCTTCTGTGTCACTTGCGCTGGGAGCTGGAGGCTGGAGCCGTTCTTATTCGGCCATCTTGCCGAATAGGAAAACTATGAAGTTTTAAACACTTCATACTGGCTCCAGAGAAATGCCTGCTGAGACATAAGAGTTTGCCACCAGACCCATAAGTTCATTTTTAACATAAAACTTCAAACATCCTGTCTATGAATTAATTTTATCATTAACTTTGCTTCTAATTTGATGTAACAGTCTATTTACAGCCACAGCTTGATCATCATTGGAACAGGATTTGTGTCCGTCAGAGAGAACTGTGTACTGCAGGCCTGACTGAGCACTGATATTTACTGAAGGCTTACTGTAGGCCGACACCCTTACATGCTATGTGCTTTCCATTGTTATTGTTGATCTCTTCCTCAATAACTGTGTGCTATTTTCCCCATTCCCAGAGACAGAAACTGACACATGAAGGAGGTTAAGTAAATTGTCCAGGTTGCACAGGCAGAAAACAGTAGGGCTTGGACTCAGACCCAGCTAACCAAGGTCTCTTTACCACTCTGAAATACTGTATCTGCCTATGGTATTTCAATGTGAGACGCATAGACCATTATTGAGTCTTTTCACCTGCAAAGCATGCTAATAACTTGCTGTATGTATGCCGAGAGTAGGGAGGGGGACAAAGGAACCAACAAAGCAGGTGAAGAAGATCTTAGTGTGGCCCAGTGATTGCCTTCCAGATCTAACTCCTAGCTAGTGAAAGAGTGTGCACAACTCACTCTGTACTTGCTATAATGCCGTCTACCAATAATGACCTTCCATGTTGTAATGAAAACTATGTGTAATTGGAATTTCTGGGGTGAAAGGGTCCTCTTGCATGGAATGAGGTAGGTTGGGTCAATTTATGGAGAAGCCACCATCTGCAAGAGCCTTCTAACTCAGCTCCTTCCTTTCACTTTTGTCCTACTTAACAGTCAGAGTGATCTTCAGAAACTACTATCCCTAAGTTCTTTTTTTTTTTTTTTTTTTTTTTTTTAAAGATGGTCTCACTCTTGTTGCTCATGCTGGAGTGCAATGATGCGATCTCAGCTCACTGCAGCTTGGGTTCAAGTAATTCTCCTGCCTCAGCCTCCGAGTAGCTGGGATTCCAGGCACCCGCCACCATACCCGGCTAATTTTTGTATTTTTAGTAGAGATGGGGTTTCATCATTTTGACCAGGCTGGTCTTGAACTCCTGACCTCAGGTGATCCATTTGCCTCGGCCTCCCAAAGTGCTGGGATTATAGGCATGAGCCATGGAACCTGGCTATACCCCTAAGTTCTAATGACACTCACCCTCTCGCTGGAATATGCTGGTACTTGTTACCACTTCAGAGTCTTTGCATTTGCTCTTTCTCCAGAATGTTCTTCCTGGAGACTTCATGGCAGGCTTCCAGTCACATGCAGGTGTTGGCTTAACTTTTTCTTCGAGTAGTGGTCCCTCAAATGTTCCTGTTATTGCAGCTAAAGTCCCCCAGCCACTCCTCTTTTGTCCCTTTTTAGTCTCTTCACAGCATGCGCCTAAACGTTCTTGCTTGTTATGTCCATGTTTCATGTGCCTGCTACACCAGGACACGAGAGCATGGGCTCCTCTAGGCAGAGCCCTTGTCTTGTTCACGTTGGTGCTCCTGCCCAGGACAGAGCCTGGCACCATCAACCCGTGGGGCTCCAGCAGATCAAGGCTTAGTTTACTTGTAAGTTTGTTCCTTAGACTCTGCTTGTCATTTACACCGTAGAGGAAAAGTAATAATATGTATTACAATAAAGAACTATTAGATGCTAAACATTGTGCTAGCTACTTGACCTTTATGATCTCACGCAAAGCTCACAGTTCCCATTGTGCAGATGAGGAAACTGAGGTAATTAGTGTAGTCAGAACTTGAGCCTAGATTGTCCCTCTAAAGCTCTTGCCCTTCTCACTGCTCTATAATTCAGTGTTGCTAGCAATTTTCTACTCCTGGGATGCTACAGAGTCGGGTTCTTTAAAGATACACAGGCAAATAGTTCCCTACATAAAAAATATACGGGTGGAGTGAGGTGGGGGGTGGTGTTATCAAGGCAAATGCCTTCAAGAAACCCTGGACGCAGTCTTATCCCACCCTTGGTAAAATGAAATGACTCCCTTCTTCTTGGTGTTTGGGTTGTAGTTAATCTGATATTTATTTCAACCTTTTACAGGAATAAAAATAAGAAAGCAGTCACACATTTTGTTGGTATCTTTAGAGTGGGCGGCACGGCATCTGCCCTGCTTGGCTCCCGGGTTACCCTGTTTTGCCACTAAGTACATTTTCCTAGGCCAGCCCCTCTTGGCAGGAGATCACACATGTGTTATGTTGGTGTATTTAAAAAGTGGGTAATTCATTTGTTAAATGAATACAGCAATTATTAATTTCAATTTATCCTGTTTATTGGGAACAGCTGTTCATTAACATTTATTTAACTGCTAATTTTAGAGCCAAACTAATTACCTCAAACAGCGCAGTGGTGTCCTGTATGGAGGACTGCTGGCTCTAACTGCCCTGTGTGCCAGAATAAGAGCTAGCTGGCCCTCCTGGGTGCTGTTCTGCAGGTGACCAGGTGGGGGCTCACCTCAACTAGATATTGGACCGCAGGCTGAAAACAGGTCTGTGGGGCAGAAATCTATCTACAAAGTATCTTAAGGCCAGAGTGCCAAATCGTCCCCAGGGGCCAGGCAAGTCGTAAAAGTGAATGAAATGGGAAGATGTAAGAACTTGCACCGCCTCACAGGTCTATCTTTGTTCTATTACTTTTTTGATCAGCATAAAGGTATAAGAATCTTTACAGCAAGAAAGACTATTTCAAGCATGATGATAAATATCATTGTCCCTCACCCTGAGTTTCCAGAAGACACTGTTGGGTTCTTTAAAGATCCATGAGCAAATAGTTCTCTAAATAAAAAATATAGGGGTGGAATGGGGTGGAGGGTGGTGTCATCAAGCCAAATGCTTTCAATAAACGCTTGGCACAACCTTATCGCACCCTTCTTCCTGGCGTTTGGATTGTAGTCAGTTAGCTGTTTATTTCTACCTTTTACAGGAGTAAAAATTTACCTTTTACAGGAAAATAGGTGGGCACAGTAGCAAACTGGAGAGCACACAGTTGGAAGGGAGTCTGGGGGGTCAGTTGGGGTCAGGATGGGGGGTAAGGACGTGAGGATTGGCAGCTGCTTCTTAGAGGAGTCAGTTGTTGTCAGCTGGGAAAGTGGGACCATTTAATTTTTCAAGGGAAACCAAATACATGGATTTTTATGTGGAATTTCTTAAATTTTAGATATTAGCTCAAATTTTATTTATTTATTTTTTTTACATAGGGCCTTGCTCTGGCACCCAGGTTGGAGTGTAGTGGCATGATCATGGCTTACCTTGACCTCATGGGCTCATGGGATCCTCCTGCCTCAGCCTCCTGAGTAGCTGGGATTACGGTTGTGGACCACCATGCTTAGCTAATTTATTTATTTATTTAGTTATTTTGTAAGTACAGGATCTTGCTTTGTTGCCCAGGCTGGTCTCTAACTCAAGGGCTCAAGCGATCATCCTGCCTCAATCTCCCAAAGTGCCTGATAATGAGCATGAACCACCACGCCTGGCTTAGCTCAAATTGTAAAAGTATACTGTGTAGAATAGCAAAGTACATCTGTGGCTTGAGGCCTGCCCATTTGCAGCTGCTAAACGAAAAGTTTTCTCTGTGGGTAATACTCAGGTGGCTGGTGAATGTCTTCTGAGGCCAAATCTAATTTATTTGGCTTTCAATCATTTTTTTTTTTTTTTTTTTTTGGTCTAGACAACTGTCTCTCTTACTAAAAAAATTAATGTTAAGCAAAATTCTTAACATTTCCATGCTTCATTTTCCTTATTTTTAAAATGAAAGAGTTGGATTTTGTTTGCTTACTATTAATCTACAACTTTAATAGGACTTGAAACTATGCAAGAAACACAAAACTTACAGGGGACATTAAAATGGTAAAGCAATTTTTATGTAGGAGTCATTTTATTAAATACTTTGGATCTTTTATTTTTTTTCCTTTCTTAAGGGCAAATCCCTTCTTCCATAGACTAGACCATTGTCAAAATGCAGATCCCCAGGTCTCCACAAGTCTGACTCTGTATGGTTGGCATCTGGTGGTAGGCACCCCAGTGACCCTGATGCTGAGGGGCCTGGAGCACACTTTGAGGATTTGTGCTAGATTTTGTTTGTTGGCACTCAACATCTGTTTCCATCGCTGTGTGTGTCCCCAGACTCCTCCATCACAGGGACCAGAAGGCCGAAAACGCACACTCCCCTGACCCTTTGGCCACTAGGATTCTAGATGCAATTTAGATTCTGGCAGGGAGAAGCCCTTGAGATTTTGAAGGTAGAAAGAAGACAAAGGTCATTTTTTTTTTTTCCAGAGATTTTGTGCTGCTGATGTGTGTGAGTGCTGGCAGCAGCTGGGCTCATGGTTCACTCTGTGTTCTTTAGCTTCATGATGTGGGGAAGCTGTGGCTTCAGCAGTAGCGGTAGCCACAGAAGCCGCAATGGCCTGGCCTCCTAGTGACAATCACTGCTCCTGTCGTCTGGGTGGTGGCTGTGGTAGTTTATAATCTGGAGGTCAAACCCTGTTTCAGTCAGCATAGGCAAAGTTCTGCTGTGGTAATAAACAACCTCCTAATTTTAGGTGGCTTATTTCTCATTTGTGCTGTGTGCCTACTGTGGATTGCCTTGGGGCTGTGCTTTGTGTAGCCTCACTGTAGGATCTAGACTCATGGAGCAGCCATTGACTTGGTCTATCAGGCTAGAGGGGTGCAGAGGCGTACAAAGACTGTGCTGGCAACTACATGGTGTGACCTAAAAGCAAAACACGTCATCTACTCTCAAAAATCAATGTTCCCGGCCGGGCGTGGTGGCTTACACCTGTACTCCCAGCACTGTGGGAGGCTGAGGTGGGTGGATGACTTAAGGTCAGGAGTTTGAGACCAGCCTGGCCAACATGGTTAAACCCTATCTCTGCCAAAAAACACAAAAATTAGCTGGGTGTGGTGGTGCACACCTGTAGTCTCAGCCACTCGGGAGGCTGAGGTGGGAGAATCACTTGAACCCAGGAGGTAGAGGTTACAGTGAGCTGCGATTGCGTCACTGCACTCCAGCCTGGATGACAGAGTGAGACCCTGTCTCAAAAATCAATGTTTCTAGCAGCACCCAGCACCCAGCACCATAGCATGAACTCAGGAGGGTACTATAAATGCCCATGAATAAGGATGATGGTTTGGAGATCTTATTGCTAGGAAAAGGAAGCCCTGCAGTACTTTATACATACAGAGGGAAATAAACAGAAGAAATGTATAACCCTACGAGGCAAGAAAAGTCACATGTCTCATCCAACCACAAAGGGGCTAGGAAGTGTTCTTAGAAGGCGGAGAGCTGGAAATACTTGGTGATGATTACTTATTACTCCCACGAAAGCCTAGAAGCAGCCTTTTATATTCCATTCACTAACTCTTCCAGTGATTTCGCAAATACCTAATCTCCAAATCAAACCCCATTCTTCTCAAGACATCTAGAGTGGTTTTGTTTCTTGCCTAAACTCTAACCAGTAAATAGACATTACCTTATATTTACACTATATATACTATCTTGAATTTGTGTTAGCTAACACACTATTTTAGATTATGTTAGTTGTAGTATCTTTTAACACCTCTTTTATGCCAACAGGACTTAAATCAATGACTAAAGTTTGAAATACCCTTATCCCCGTCCATTAGTGGACTTCTGTATCCATTCAATTTGCTACCTGCTCTCTGCAATTATATAGTCTCTTCAATGAAAAGCTTATTTATATTTGTTCAAAGTAGCCTGGGTTTGTGGTTTTCTCTACCAAAGAGGGCTCAGTTGTGTGAATACTGATCTAGAAGTACCTTTTGGGGTTGATTCCCCAGTTAATAGGTCTGCTGAATTTTACTAGCTTGCTCCTAAATACACATCCTTACCAGTAAATCAAATTAACCTCTTTCTTTTCTCTTAGTTCTCCCCCCTCTACTCTTACTCTCAGTGGTGCCACCATTTTGCTAGACAGGCTTCATATATCAGTTTGTTGGGAATGGCTGCTAGGAGAACTGTGAGAAAGATTTCTGGGACCTGAGAAGAGCAATGTGGAGATCAGTCATTGTCCATGAGTACAGGTGGATGGAAGTTGGCCAACTTCATCAAGTCTTCAGCTACAACCAAACTGGATTCCTTGCTGTTCTTAAAGTCATCTTTCTCCTTTCTCTGACTTTATTCCCCTCATTACATCTCCCTGGGCTATCTTTCTTCACTTTCTTACCAATCCAATTTCTATTCCCCCTTAAGACCCATTGAAAACTTTATTGATTTATCATGGATCTTAGCCATTTTTATTCCCCACACAATGTTGAGTTCATAGTTGCTAAATAAATATTTGTTTAATGAATAAAAAATGACCTCTTTTGTTGCCTTAAACAGCCTAGATATTTTTTTCTTAACTGTTTATGGATTGTTTTGTCTTTAAAGTTAGATTGGGCACCATTGAGGGGAGGGATGAACCAGACCTTAAATTCATTTGTATAATCTTCATTGCCTTGCCTATAGAGACTTAAATAATACCATTTCCATTTGAGAATTTTTGCCCTGAAGATTGTTGGCACACCAGGGGTGGGTCTAGAAATATATATACTTATCAGACTATTACTGATGATAATGTTCAGAGACTTTGAATTTCCTAGGAAGGAGGGAGGGTAAGGAAAGTTGGATCACTGCCTGATAAAATATCCTTTTTCCTGCCTAACCCCATCCACTCTTCACCTAGATACCAACTCTCTTTCTTCAGTCCCCAGCCTGTTTGTCATACCTACTTAGAGAAGTAGCTCTAGCTCCCCTCTAATAGCAATGATAACATTTACTCCTTTGAATTTCTTTGGACTATCTTTTTCTTTTTCTAGCCTGGAAACTCCCTGAGGTACCTGGCTGCCTTTGTTCTTTTTGCATCCCCAGAACTCAAGGCAATTCCTGGCAGATAGCAGACATTGAATAGTTATTGTTTGGATGAAGGAATGACTATCTAGTACATTAACTCTGAACTAAATTAATTTTTTTTTTTGGCTGGGAGTGGTAGCTCATGCTTGTAATCCCTGCACTTTGGGAGGCACAGGTGGGAGGATCACTTGAGCCCAAAAGTTTGAGACCAGCCTGGGCACCATAGTGAGACCCATCTCTACAAATAACTTAAAAATTAGCCAGGCATGGTGATGCGCACCTGCGGTCCCAGCTGCTTGGGAGGCTGAGGCAGGAAGATTGCCTGGGCCCAGGAGGTCAAGGTTGCAGTAAGTCGTGATCACACCACTGCACTCCAGCTTAGGTGACAGGGTGAAACCGTGTTTCAAAAAAATTATTTTATTTTATTTTTATTTTTTTTAGAGACAAGGTCTTGCTATGTTGCCCAGGATGAGCTCAAACTCTTGGGCTCCTGCCTTAGCCTCTTGAGTAGCTGTGATTATAGGCATGCACCACTGTGCCCAGCTTTAAATAAATTTTGATTAATTCCATAATTTAGCATTATTACTATTACAATTTGAATATATTAGGACAGATCAAATATTTAGCGTGATGGGGAGTGTGGAATAGGATTTCTCTAAATAATTATATATTCTACATTATAATAACCTTTAATTTGACACTGAATTTTTCTTAATTTCACCCAATACTAAATATGATTTCATTTTCGGGGGTTGGGGGAAGCCTGAAGGCCCTTCTGACCCTTCCAAGAGCTCCGGTTCATCATTTACACACCATCCTATACTTTGACTATGAGGAAGGACCATGCAACACAAAGACAGTTTAGAACTGCCAGAGGCAGCTCACATCACACGCTTTAAAGAGAACCATTCACCAGCCAGGAGAATCTCTTGAACCCAAGAGACAGAGGTTGCAGTGAGCCAAGACTGCGCCACTGCACTCCAGCCTGCATGATAGAGTAAGACCCTGTCAAAAAACAAATAAAACAAAAACAAAAACAAAAAAGAAACAGTTATCTTCCTTTGTGATATCAGTGACTTCAGGACTACAGTTTTCCAAGGTACTATATTTCACTTTTAATTTCAGCTATAAGCCATTGACTAATGTGACTTGAACTTATGGTGAGATTTCTACTCTTTAAAAAAAAATCCCCCTTGTACACAGCAGAGAGATGCAGAGAATTAATTGACATGTCAGGCTTCATTTTCTGCATAGTTACACTGAGCTAATATTTAGACTTCAGCTATATTTTTGATGCAAACAATGCGCAGCCATACCCGTGTCCTTTTTAAATTACAAGGTTTGAGCCTGCACATTAGCCCCGGGAGGACCTTGGATCCATCTTTCTTATACATGAGACTTGAGGTAAGTCATTAAAACAGAAGAACCCTCACGTGCAGAGCTGAGGAGCCTGCTCGTGGTGAAGTAGAATCTGGAAAATGAGAGGGAGGAGCTGGCATAAGAGCACCAGTTTTGTTGTAAAGCAGGGGTTCCCCCTTCTCTGCCCCAGGATCCAGGCTGACACTGGTTTTAAGGGTAGTTCATGAGTGGCCTTGATATTCTTGGGTGTCATTCTTCAGAGACATTGGGGCTGTATGTTGAATGTCTATAGTTCTACCCTCTCCCACGACCCCCATCATGAATTCAGCTAAAATGAGTCTATTTTTATCATCTGCCTGTATCATCCCTGGTGGCCAGAATGGTAGTTGTTAAAAATAATGCTAATTATAGCAATAATAATAGCTGTCATTTACTGGCCATCTGCTACATTCTAGTAAGTTGCCAAGGGCTTTCTGTGCATTATCTCATTTATACTTCACCACAATTCTGTTGTCATAGACATTTTTCTTTGTGGGGAGAGTTGCCTTTGTGTGCATCTTCATGAGCATCTCCCTTTGAAAAGGAATCTAGATGGTGCCCTACCTCCAGGGGTGCCCCGCCTTTCCTCTCCTACCTCTAGCAGACAGGTTAGCCTCCCAGACACCTGTGTTGGATTCTTTGAGCAGGAGCCAAGACACAAAGGGCAGAGGCAAGGGGCAGTAGAGTCCATCTGTGCTGCCGGCAGCAGCATCTGGACAAATATTCTTAATGCCTAGCCTTCAAGGCACTCGTGGCTCCTGCTGGCTTTCCATGCATGTACATCTGTGGTTCTGTAGATTCTAGGAAGTTCCTTTTTTTTTTTTTTAACTGAACGCTGTTGTTTGCAACCAAGTACCTTATCACATGTGTGAATCAGGTACATTATTATCTCTGTGTTACAAGAGAGAAGACTGAAACTCAGATGAATTAAGTAACTTGACCAAGGTCACATATGAGTATGTTCCAGGGCTAGGACTCAACCCACAGATGTCAGATACCAGAATCTGATTCTTCCATTGGCCTGTGCCAAGTTACTGGACTCTTAGCTCTGCCGGCCTGGTCCATCAGACATGGTTACACATCTGAGAAGGATAACAGGATAGCCTAGTCTTCAGAAAACACACATGACTAGGTTTTGTTTTCTTCATTTAACAAGATAAGAGCTGCCTTGATTTTTCTTTACCCAGGTGGATCTATTAGATTTCCTTTCTTGAGACCCTTTTCCCCCCTTTTAATGAACCAAAGGATTGTAAACCCATGAGTGATTGTTTTAAATTTTATTTTTACACCCCAGCAAGCTAAGAACCATGAGTGATTTTTAATTAAACATCATTTTTTTTTTGGTTCTTGAAATCTAAAGCTCCAATTAAACATAAGAAACCACAACTGCATTAAACTTCATCACTTGAGCCCAAAGTCAGCAAGCGGCTATAAAACAGTGACACACTGGAGATGAATTGCATGCATTTATCAGTAAATGGAGCTATGTATGCTAATGGGCTTCAGCTTGGGAACTGCAGGCCTGGCTGCATCAGACTGGTTAAAAGCTCAATTCATTAATAGGAGCCCATGAAGGATTGACTTGTAGTGTCTAATGCCTGCTCCAGGTCCCACAAAGCAGCTGAGTGTGTGCCTTTGCCTTTGGAAGGAATTTTGCAGAATTGTGGTTGTGAAGGGCTAGGGCTGAGTGCAGACTTCTGAGAAAACAGGATCACACTGACCTAACCAAGGCATGGGAGCAAAAAACTAGCACATATCAAGTTCCTGGGTTGTGTCAATTACTGTACTAAGAACTTTATATTTGTTAGTCATTTAATTCTCAAGGAAATTTTTTAATATAGGCAGATATAGCCCATTTCTTTCTTTTCCTTTTTTTGAGATGGAGTTTTGCTCTTGTCTCCAGGCTGGAGTGCAATGGCATGATCTCAGCTCACTGCAACCTCCGCCTCCCAGGTTCAAGCGATTATCCTGCCTCAGCCTCCCAAGTAGCTAAGATTACAGGTGCCTGCCACCATGCCTGGCTAATTTTATTTTGTATTTTTAGTAGAGATGGGGTTTCGCCACGTTGGCCAGGTTGGTCTCGAACTCCTGACCTCAGGTGATCTGCCCGCCTCAGCCTCCCAAAGTGCTGGGATTACAGGCATGAGCCACTGTGCCCATTCCAACTCCATTACTTACAGGTAAGGAAATTGGGATTCAGAAGGGTCAGTAGCTGAAGATTACAGAGGGAGGAATAGCTGGGGCATGAACCCAATTTTGACTCCAGAGCTATCTCCCATGACCTTGGCAGGTTGCATTATCTCACTGGACCTATTTTGGGGCAGATAATCTCTAATAGTCAAAAGATTCATTAGCATGGGCTTTGAAGTTAGACAGACCTTGTACCAAATCTCTTCCTGCTTGTATGCCGTCTGAGAAATAACCTCTTTGAACATCAGTTTCTGTTCATTACAGGGGATTTTAGCAAGTTTTCATAAGACACAACATTGCAACAATATATGGCACAGTGTGGGACACGTGTTGACAATCATTGGTTGTTGATACTCAATGATTGTTGATATTGCTGTTTTTTCTTACTCATCTTGCCTTTTAGGGTTTCTAAAGTACTTCAGGGTTTCTCCTCCTAGCTCGAAATTCTCCAGGCTGTCATCCTCTTTCGTGGGCATTTATAGTATCCTCCTGTGTTCATGCTGTGGGGCCGGGTGCAGCCAGAAATGCAGTGGAAAGGGGACTGCGTCGGTTAGGACTTTATTTTTTTCTTTCGATTGCACATGATAGAAAATACAATTCAGACACATTTAAGCAAAAATGATCCTGAGTTTAGGCTAGAGAATATGTAATAAAAAGTTCAAGAGTGGATTTGGCTTCAGACTCTGCATGATCCAGGCTCAATCGGTGTAGTCAGCACCTGACTTCTCTCTCTCCTGTGGCTGCTTTTGCTCTGTGTTACTTCAGTTCTTCAATAAGCTCTCACTCAGGGCAGCAAGACGGCAGCAGTTCCCATTCTACCTGTTCAGCTTCATGTCCTGGGAAAACGTGAACTAACTCTCAAAGGTCCTAGGATTTGCTCTGAATGGCTGAATCAAGTGTCCTCACCCCCATTGCCAAGCCCAGGATAGCTGGTGCATCCACTGGCTTTACAGAGGTGGGCTCCACCCAAAGAACTGGATAGAGAGGGAGGGAGGGGCTTTTCCTGAAAGGAATCATGGTGAGTCTTCTCAAAGAAGGTGATAAACGCTGGACAGCAAATATAACAAAATGTTGACCACGGGAGCATGGTCTCTGTCCTTTGGATACTTACAGTCTAGAGCAGGGGCCGGTGGACTCTTTCTGTAAAGGACCAGATGGTAAATGTTTTAGGCTTTGTGGGTCATGTGGTCTCTGTCAACTACATCATTGTGGTGCAAAACAGCCGTAGACAATTTGTTAGACTAATGAGCAGGACTGTGTTCCAATGAAACTTTATTTATGGACACTGATATGAATTTCATATCATTTTCATGGGTCATGAGACATTCTTCTTTTCATTTTCTTTAATGAAAAACACAAAAGCCATTCTTAGTTTGCAGGCTATACAAAAACAGGCAGCAGGCTGGATTTGGCCAATGCCCGATCTAAAGGTAGAAACAAACACTTTTCTTCTGAGTCCCATCTCCTCCCATCGCCACATCTATTTATCTCATGTATTACTTGTGAAAGGGGGAATTAGCACGGGCTGTTGGAGCATTTGGTGAGGATCAATTGCTCAAGGTTTGGTGGATAGTGAAACGTACAGGGTTCCAAGTCACTGAGCAGTTTTGTATAGATTCAGTTTTGTGGCCATCCCAGATTATTATGTTGGATACATTTATGAATTCCTTTGCTTTGTAAGTCCTGAGAGATTTGTTAGTCAATCAGCAAACTTTTTTTTTCTTTTTTCTTTTTCTTTTCTTTCTTCTTCTTCTTTTTTTTTTTTTTTTTTTGCCTGCCAGTGGGTCTTCTATATAGACAGAGGAGGCAGACAGAAAGTGAAAACTCTGATCTACTCATAGTCTAACTTTTAAATGTAACCAAAGTAAAATTCTTACTCTGAAAAGGGGCATGGGTATTTGATAGTAAAAAAATTCCTGAGCTCTTTCTTTTTCATGTGTTTGAGCTTGGTGGAGGCAAAATAAAATAGGGTTGAAATTCAATGAGATTAGCATTTAAGGCTGTGCTCTAGAGATGCTTTGCAATGAAGTTTTTCCTTCCACAGTAAAATTTGAAAAATCAAGATAATATATTATATATAATTTATTGTTTTAAAGATTTTTTAAATCCCGAGACTATATCTTTCCTACCTTATTATTTTTCTTTTCTAAAATTATAATAAAGGTAGGGGGTCATTTTTTAAAGGTAAAAATAAAAATAATTTCCAACATTGGGAATTCCATGAAATTTCCATGTAAATTCCATGAAATTCAAAGGTCTAAAATACAAGAGCAAGGTCAACATTTTTAGGTCATATATCTTTGTATATGTAATTTTTGAGCAGGAATCCCTAGTTTATATATATTTATTTATAAGTCATTTATTACTAACTTCTTATGGGTTAGATATTAATAAAGCATAATATGTATTTTTTAATTAAAATAATAAATACTTCCATATTCCAATGAACCAATTTGCATTTTAGAGGCCATTGGTTTGATTTAGACAACAAGAACTTATAATTTAACAAGGAACCGCTGAGCTTTGAAGAGTCTGAGAAAACATCTCTCCAGGGCCACCTATCCTGGCATCTTTGATGGGCTTCAGATCATTTATGGCCCTCTGGGATCCTATGCAAAATGGTTTATGTATATTCATTTTTCTGGAGTTGAGTCCACTGCTTAAATAGATTCTCAAAGAGTAAGATGTGCTGACTAAAAGACAAATTCACAGATCTAGTGGAGCTGCTCTATAAAGACAGAAAAGAGGTAAATTGCCAGGATCAGGCAGTAAAGTCAGAACTGAGGTGGATTTTTGCATTTGATGGCGTTCCTATTTCATTGCTTTTAGAATCGCTTAGATCTCTCACCTTTCTATCCCATTCTTTCGGTATTAGAGATTCACAAACAACTACATAACACCTTGCCTCATTGTAATGTGGATTTTTCAAATGCTAAGAATATTTTATTGATAGACAATTTACATAGAGTAAAATGTATGAATCTTAAATGTACAGCTTGAGAAACTTTGACAAATATGAACATCTATGTAAGATCACCCAAGTTGTAAAACAGAGCTTTCCTATCACCCCAGAATCTTCCCTCATTTCCCTTTGCTGTCAACCCCTTCCTCATGCCAGAGGCAATCATAATATGCTTTCTGTCACTGGAGATTATTTCATCTGGTTTTGAATTTTATGTAAATGGAATCATAAGGTATGCATTCCTTTTTTTGGTGACTAACTTCTTTCAACATAATGCATTTGATAGTTATCCAAGTTGTTGCATGTAGTATTTTTTTTTAGTTGCTGAGAGGTATTATATTATTTGGATATACCACAGTTCATTCATTTTCTTGCTAATAGATATTTGGATTATTTCCATCTTTGGCTATTGTGAACAATGATACTATAGACATTCATGTATGTCCTCTTGGGAACATACTCAGGAGTGAAATTTCTGAGTCATAGGATAGGTGCTATTTAACTTCATTAGAAACTGCCACATTGTTTTTGAAGGTGGTTGTACCATTTGATATTCCCACTAGAAATATGTGAGTTCAAATTACTCTGTATCCTTGCCCACATTTGATATTGTCTCACTTTTCAAATTTGGACACTCTGGTGGGTGTGTTGTGTTCTTTTCCTCCCCAGTCCCCATTTTAACACTTCTGAGGTTGAGATGCTTTTTAGAGTTAATATCAAAAGAAACTTACTAGCTGGAGTTAATACCAAAAGAAACTTACCAGGCAAGGAAATGAGCAGTGACAGATAAGAGGCTGTCTTTGTTCATATTCAAACTTGGAGTTTATAGAAGGAATCTGTTCATTGATTGTCACCTTGGCTGAGAGATTTGTTTGGCAGCACGATTTAAGATAAATGTAAATTAAACATGATATCTTAGTTCATTTGTGCTGCTATAACAAAATGCCACAGACTGGATAATTTATAAAGAATGGAAATTTATTTCTCAGAGTTCTGGAGGCTGGGAGTCCAAGATCAAGGTGCCAGCAGGTTCAGTGTTTGATGAGAGCCTGGTCTCTGCTTCCAAGTTGGCGCTTTGTTGTTGTATCTTCCAGAAGGGACAAACACTGTCCTCACATGCTGGTAGGGATAGAAGGGCAAAAGGGTCTAAGCTAGTTTATATTGCCTCTTTTATAAGACAGTGATCCTTATAATTAATCGCTTCTCAAAAGGTCCCTCCTCTTAGGCATTAAGTTTCAACACATGAAGTTTGGGGGAACCTTCATACCATAGCATGTGGATATCTCATTGTTGGTTTAAATGTCTTCAGAAATTCATATTATTGTGCAATATTGAATCAAAAGTTATCGTATATATAAATTGCTATACATTGCAACTAAACGCAGCAGAATTTTCAAAATGTTTTAGAATAGTTGATAGGGTTTTCTCAATTCTGAGAGGCTGGTTTGATAATTCATGTGCTTGAACTTCTGTTTGACTTTAGAAAGAAGCTAGTAAACTTCTGGTGGCATATATGTAAGTTAAGAAAAATAAAAATAATGAGTTTAACCAAATAGGAAATGAAAATGCAATCTTACTATTCTTTGATTTTCTTGAAAGCATTTCTAAAAATTGTACATTTGAATGACTTCAAAAGTAATTCAAAATTAATAAAAGTAAACAGTTATCTCTTGCCTACCCTGTCTCCTCCCTGGAAGCATCCAGTGTTAGCAGTTTCTTGTGTAAGCTTTAGGAGATGTTCTATATAAATACAAGCAAATATGTATATTTTCTCTCACCTCTTCTTTTTCATTTCTTTTTTAAAAATACAAATGGAAACATATTAGGTATACTCTTCAATACTCTACTTTTTTCATTAAAAATATTTTTTCATTTACTATAACATTTTGCTACTATTCTTAAAGTAGTGTCAAAGAGGTGAAGATTACAAGTGTGAGTTTGGGAAAGCTATGTGTTACCCACAATGCCCACAAAATTGCCCAAGGCCAAAAGAAATTCAGAAGAGTCTTTACTCTGAAACAGGCTAAGTACCAAACATTGCTTGGTTGGCTCAAGAAGAAAGAGTTATATTGTTACATGAGTAAAGGTAGACAGCTGTAAGTTAAAAATCACGTACCTTTAATGTAATCTTACTTTTTTCCCCATTGAAATGTCGCTACTTTGTTGATATGCACCTCTATTACCTTGGGGAAGATGAAATTTCTAGGAATCCTTTTCTAGGTTCACTATCCAAATATTGTCTATTTCTCGTGTAGTGGTCCTGGAACTCTTTGAAAAACTGGTAAAAGCTGTGGACTTTCATTCCAGAGAAATCCATGTAGGTAGAGATACATTTGACTTTGACTTTAGGGGGTTTATAGACTACCCAATGCTCATTGGTGGCAAATTTCCCTGAAGTAAACACTTGGTTCTGATCTGACTGAAGAATAAAAATAGTTTGTGTTCTGTTGGAAGTTTTAGTAATAAGCCTATTGTTTTCAGAAATTTTAGTAAATAAAAAGTTGATTGCATGGGGAACCTGGCACTAAACCATTTGTAGATGACCTACTTCTGGGTTGGGGTTTTGTATGTGGCAGAACAACTTCCTTGCTGTGTCCTATTGAAAGTCAGCCCTCAACACAAGGGTTTGTAATTTTTTTTAAAAAAAAGTTTCTAAATTAAAAAAAGTAAATTGCAAGTTTTTTGAGGCACACGTTAGACTTAATCAGCTTACAAATGATTTCCTTCTGCCATTTCCTCCCAAAATAATGTATTTGAGTTCGATCACTGTATTAGTCTGTTTTCATGCTGCTGATAAAGCCATACCCAAGACTGGGCAACTTACAAAAGAAAGAGGTTTAATGGACTTACAGTTCCAAATGGCCTCACAATTATGGCGGAAGGCAAAGAAGGGCAAGTCACATCTTACTTGGATGGCAGCAGGCAAAGAGAGAGCTTGTGCAGGGACACTCCTGCTTTTAAAACCATCAGATCTCATGAGACTCATTCACTATCATGAGAACAGCGCAGGAAAGACCTGCCCCATAATTCAATAATCTCCTACTAGGTTCCTCCCATGACACATGGGAACTGTGGCAGTTACAATTCAAGATGAGATTTGTATGGGGACACAGTCAACCTGTATCATTCTGTCCCTGGCCCCTCCAAAATCTCATGTCCTCACATTTCAAATCCAATCATGTCTTCCCAACAGTCCCCCAAAGTCTTAACTCGTGTCAACATTAACTCAAAAGTTCACAGTCCAATGTCTCATCTGAGACAAGGCAAGCCCCTTCCATGTAATTATGAGCCCGTAAAATCAAAAGCAAGTTAGTTACTTCCTAGATACAGTGGGGTCCAGGCATTAGGTAAATACAGCCCTTCCAAATGGGAGAAATTGGCTAAAATTAAAGGGCTACAGGGCCCATGCAAGTCTGAAATCTAGTAGAGCAGTCAAATCTTAAAACTCCTAAATGTTCCCCTTTGACTCCAGGTCTCACATCCAGGTCATGCTGATGTAAGAGGTAGGTCCCCACAGTCTTAGGCAGCTCTGTCCCTGTGGCTTCGCAGGGTACAGCCTCCCTCCCAGCTGCTTTCATGGGCTAGCATTGAGTGTCTGCGGTTTTTCCAGGTGCTCAGTGCAGGTTGTCAGTGGATCTACCATTCTGGGGTCTGGAGGACAGTGGCCCTCTTCTCACAGCTCCACTAGGTGGTGCCCCAGTAGGCACTCTGTGTGGAGGTTCTGATCCCACATTTCTCTTCCACATTGCCCTAGCAGAGATTCTCCACGAGGGCCCTGCCCCTGCAGCAAACTTCTGCCTGGGCATGGAGGCATGTCCATACATCTTCTGAAATCTAGGCAGAGGTTCCCAAACCTCAATTCTTAACTTCTCTGCACTTGCAGGCTCAACACCACATGGAAGCTGCCAAGGCTTGAGGCTTGCACCCCTTGAAGCCATGGTCTGAGTGCTACATTGGCCCCTTGCAGCCACAGCTGGAGCAGCTAGGATGCAGGGCACCAAGTCCCTAGGCTGCACACAGCACAGGGACTCTGGGCCCAGCCCATGAAACCATTTTTTTCTCCTAGGTCTCCGGGCCTGTAATAGGAGGGGCTGCTGTGAAGACCTCTGACATGGCCTGGAGAAATTTTCCCCATTGTCTTGGGTATTAATATTTGACTCCTCATTACTTATCCAAATTTCTACAGCAGGCTTGAATTTCTCCTCAGAAAATGGGACTTTCTTTTCTATTGCATTGTTAGGCTGCAAATTTTTAGAACTTTTATATTCTACTTCCTGTATAAAACTGAATGCCTTTAACAGTACCCCAGTAATATCTTGAATGCTTTGATACTTAGAAATTTCTTCCGCCAGATACCCTAAATCATCTCACTCTAGTTCGAAGTTCCACAAATCTCTAGGGCAGGGGCAAAATGCCATCAGTCTCTTTACTAAAACATAACAAGAGTCACCTTTGCTCTAGTTCCCAACAAGTTATTCATTTCCATCTGAGACCACCTCAGACTGGATTTCACTGCCTATATTATTATAAGTATTTTGGTCAAAGCCATTCAACAAGTCTCTAGGGATTTCCAAACTTTCCTACCTTTTCCTAGCTTCTTCTGAGCCCTCCAAACTGTTCCAGCCTCTGCCTGTTACCCAGTTTCAAAGTCACTTCCACATTTTCAGGTATCTTTTAGCAGTGCTCCACTCTACTGGTACCAATTTACTGTATTGGTCCATTTTCACACTGCTGATAAAGACATACTTGAGACTGGGCAATTTACAAAAGAAAGAGATTTATTGGACTTATAGTTCTGCGTGGCTGGGAGGCCTCACAATCATGGCAGAAGGTGAAAGCCATGTCTCACATGGCAGTAGACAAGAGAAGAGAGAGCTTATGCAGGGAAACTCCCATTTTTAAAACCATCAGATATCGTGAGACTCATTCACTATCATGAGAACAGTGCAAGAAAGTCCTGTC
Source organism: Chlorocebus sabaeus (assembly GCF_047675955.1). Taxonomy (NCBI): domain Eukaryota; kingdom Metazoa; phylum Chordata; class Mammalia; order Primates; family Cercopithecidae; genus Chlorocebus; species Chlorocebus sabaeus. Next base: position 35,605,927 of record NC_132926.1, on the reverse strand, counting down.
CAATAATTTAATCACCTCCCACCAGGTTCCTCCCATGATACTTGGGAACTATGGGAGTTACAATTCAAGATGAGATTTTGTGGGGACATGGTCAAACCATATCAATCACTTAGAAATTTTATACACAATCATGTAATTGTTAAGAGCATTTACTATCAGAATGTCAGTGGGTAGAGGAGTTCTATGGTTTGAATGAGTCCCCCAGATTTTATGTATTGGAAACTTAAACCCCAGATTCTTATGCTGATTGAAGGTAGGGCCTTTGGGAAGTAATTAGGATTAAATAAGTTCATCAGGGTAGAACTCCCCATTATGGACCTAGTGGCTTCATAAGAGGAGGAAGAGGGACCTGAGTTGACACACACACACACTCTTGCCCTCTTGTCCTGTGATGTCATCTGCCATGTGATGATGCAACTAGAAGGTCCTCACCAGATGCCAGCACTATGCACTTGGACTTCCCAGCCTTCAGAATTGTAAAAAATAAATTTCTTTTCTTTATAAATTTATAAATTACTCAGTCTTGAGTATTCAATTACAGCACAGAAAATAGAATAAGATGGGGAGAAAGATCTAACTCTGTTCTGCCACTTACCTAGTACAGGACAATTTAATGTCTCTTAACTTCACTTTTTTCATTTGTAAAGTAAGGTTAGTAGTACCCTTCATGGTGTGGTGTAAGGGTTATATGGGACAATGAGGGAAAATCTGCGAGCACAGTCTGTCAATTCTGTCCTAATGACTAAGATTCTTAATGTTTTGGAATTATATTAGATGACTCTATATCACATTCATCATTATTTTAAAAGATAGGCAATTTGATCACCTTGAGACTAATTGAGAAGTTCAAGATCCTAGAATGCCAAGTGGCAAAATTATATAATAGTTAGAAACATGTAATTGGAGTTCTGTTGGCCATTTGGGGGAAGGGATTTTATAGGTATACTAGAAATGTTAAAGTTTATAGAACAGAATAATTATTGTAATAGTAACCTCAACATCTTGTATTCATATGTATTAGTCTTCTCACTGCTAACTTCTCACCTCCCATTACTGTTAACCAAATGGGTTAAAAGGGATTCTATTTATAAAAGCAAGTTGAGAAATTGCCTAACATTATAATACATGCTTGTCTTTGGGTTGGTCTTATAATGTCTGATAATTCTTTTCTTTTCTTTTCTTTTTTTTTTTTTTTGAGATGAAGTCTTGCTCTGTCACCCAGGCTGGAGTGTACTGGCACCATCTCAGCTTACTGCAACCTCTGCCTCCCAGGTTCAAGCAATTCTCCTGCCTCAGCTTTCTGAAGCTGGGACTACAGGCACGCGCTGCCATGCCTGGCCAATTTTTTGTATTTTAGTAGAGATGGGGTTTCACCATGTTGCCCAGGCTGGTCTTAAACTCCTGAGCTCAGGCAATCCGCCCTCCTCGGCCTCCCAAAGTGCTAGGATTATAGGTGTGAGCCACCATGCCCGGCCAATGTCTGAGAGTTAAAAGAGGTCTTACCAGTATTCATCAAAACTTAGTGTTGGGAAATTTATTCACATTTACCCAAGATTCACTGAAAATACCATGTCCCCCCAGTTTAGTAGATTCTCCCTATCTTTCTTATTCTAAAGACAAAACTTGTCCTGTCGGTCATTTTACTTTTTTTTTTTTTTTTAACCTAAACAGGGAGCAAGCAGCCTTTAAAATTAGTAGACCTTCTAAAAATTAAGCAGGCTTTTGCCAGGTTCAGATTGTGTGCGTGTGTATGTATCTCTGTATGTGTGCATGTATTCATATATGAATGTATACATCTCCGTGTGTATCTTTTTGTCTGTTCCTAAATCATTTTTTTTCAGTCATCTTACGGTTGAGAAAAGGTACTAAGAAAAAAAAGGTCTGAGAAGTCCATTCATCACTGGGATCTGCCTCTCTGCCTGACTAGTGGCTCCCCAGAGAGTCTTAACAAGGTGCCACTGAACCAAAGTTCTTCTCCCCCACCCCAAAACAATCCTGAAAACACTATAATTTGAGGCTGTTCTATCGTCTTCATTCCCAGGCTCTGCAGGACCTCCCCTCCCCCATTCATCTCTAGGCCCATCAGGGATGTGAGCAAAGGAAGCATTAAAATGGATAGATTGATAGCCTTGTGAACACATCTATCTTTATACGTGTTGAATATTATGTCAATTATTCATCATTCAGAGATATCATTGCAGGGAAAAATCACATTAAGAGGAATCAGGAAAACTAAAGATTATAAATTCCAATCCAGCATACTCCCTAGTGGCTCTGGAATTCGGTGCTGGCTCCTCTGTGGTGGTCTTATTGGAATGCAAGAGTGCCAGACCTTCTCTTAGGGATGTTTTATCCCCAGCCTCACCCCCCATCAAGCATAGAGGTGGAAAAGGGTGAAATAAATCTGTAAACACAGTACTTCTACATTTCTTCTTAATTCTGCTATCACCTTGAGTTTGATATGTGTGAAAAACATATTTTTCTCTCAGTTGACTCCTCAATGAACTATTCTCTACAGCCCTAGATTATACCAAAAGTGGGCAATTGACATGGCAAGTGGTACAAGATAAATATTAGAATGGTTGGCAGACAGATTCTAATATTCTATATCTGGTGGGAGGGCACAGATTCTACCCTAGGCAGTGACTCAACCTCTCCAAGCCTGACCTTCCTCATTTTGTGATTTAGGGATTATACTGACTTCAGTGGCAGGTAGTGAAGAGTGAATTTGAAAATCTAAATTGCATAACTCTGAGTCCCCTCACCTCATAAAGCTGCCTATTTTTTAATGCCACAGTTTGTGGGAGGGACACCGAACTGTTCTTCAGAGTTTCTGAGGGTTCGTGGGTGAGGTATGTGTGTCTCTGGAGGGCTCTGTGCTGTGGATGGTTCTTCTGGAGGCCTGGTCTGGCAGGTGCTGCTCTGCCTCCCTGTCTTCCTTCCTACCACTAGATGTGACCCCTTTACTCCATTTGCTCAAAGAAGCACCAACGCAGGAACCATCTAACCATCTATTCACTCAATAAATACTCTTTGCTCCTTGCACACCTACTACATGCTACAGAGGAGCAGCTGTGAACCAGAGGGAAGCCCCTGCTCTCGTTGAAGCCTGCATTTCAGTGGGAACAATGGAAGGCAGGCACATCAGGTACCGGTGGGTGCTGTGAGGGTGATGATGGCACGGAAGATAGGTGGGATGGGAGGTCAAAGAGGGCCCTTCTGAGGATATGACAGTGGAGGTAAAGAAAGAGCCAGTTATGTGAAGATCTGGGGAAAGAGTGTTCCAGGCAAGGGAGCTGTGAGTTCAAGCCTGTTATGATAAAGAGACGGGGTTGTTCAACAAACAGGAAAGGAGAGAGTGTGGCAGGAAATTGTGGTGTGAGATGATTAGAGAGGTGTGCAGTCTAGAACTAAGAGTTCATAATAAGAAATTTGGATTGTATTCTAAGTACAGCTGGAGGATTTTATGTGGATACTTGACATATTTTGATTTATGGTGGTGGTGGGAAGGTCACTCTAGCTGCTGTGTGTGGACTAGGTTGTAGTTGTGGGGAGGAATGGGAGCGGGAAGGGCAGTTGGAGGCTCCTGCAGTGGTTAAAGTGAGAGACGATGGTGGCTTGGACCAGGGTAGTTATCAGTGGTATGATGGCAATAAATAGATGGGATTGTGAGTTTTTCTAGAGGCTCTGGAATTTGGTGCCAGGTCCTATGTGTACTGAGAGAATCCACCCATGGATTCAGTGTGGGCAAGAATGGAGTGAGGGAAACTGAGGATGGCTCCTAGGTGTTTTACAGGTTTTAGGTTTTGGCTACCCTCAAATCTAGAAAAATCTGGCAATTTTAGCTCACATAATATATCAGCCTTTTTCTGCCTTGAGGATTTTCTCATTAGCTATGTCTCTCCATGAGCCTCTCATCTCTTCTATGCTCTGGGCTTTCTCTTCTTATGTTCTCTGTTTTGTGGGCTGAATATTTTTGAGCAGGGATGCCATTATTTAGAGCTTTTTATTGGTAGCCTACTGAGTGCTCAAACCTGTGCTAGTCCCTATAGGGAATATGGAAAGACTTCTTGGAGAATTATTATGCTAGTGTCCATTGTGGTGTTCCTGGCAAGGGCATTCTCATATTCCTATGACCACAGAGCCTCCCCTTCCCCTTTGCCCTGAAGATTCTCTCATGGGACTAGTGTTTCATAGAATAACATGTTGGTTATGTGTAGCATGCTGGTTATGTGTAGCATGCTGGCTATGTGTGGCATGCTGGTTAGGAGCTCTAGGCTTAGGATCTTGGTTCTGTCCTCTTTGGTTACATGAGCTGTGCAAGCTGCTTAACATCTTTTAGGCTAACTTTCTATATTTGTAAAATGGGAAACTGACTTCCTAGGGCACTTAGGAATATTTTAAGAGATGTCATATAGGAACTGGCAGATACATGCTCAATAAAAAGTAAAGTAGCTGGTGTTGCTGCTGTTGCTTTTACTGTTGTTTTTATTGACTTGAATAAAGAAATCTTGCACCTGTTAAAATGAAACACTACATGGTAGTTCCTGATATTTTGCCATACTCAGCTGGTGATAAGAATCAGATAAACCAGTCATTTGAATAACTATGATTTATTGAATTCTTACCGTGTTCTGAGTTCTTTATGTATACTGTTTCACTTAATCTTCATGACCATTCTAGGAATCAGGTTCAATTGTTATTGCCCTTTGATAGATGATGAGGGCAATGAGACTTAGAGGGGTTAAATAATTTGCTAAAGGCCACACAGCCTGTAAAATGGCAGAAGCTGGGACTATCCAACTCCAAAGCCCACGTTCTTAGACATTAGGGGATATTGAATGAAGTGTGTTTGTATATGGGGGAATTTAAGAGAATATCAAACCATTTCTAGAGTTCTACCCAATATTGAGACCTTGTCTAATGTAAGGGAACTCTGACGTTCTCTTGATTGAATGCTCTCCCCTTCAGAGCAACTTCTTCTGCAGCTTCCTTGCCCAGTGCTCCAGTATTTGAGGTATGCTTGATTGTTCTGAATTCAGATTTGAATCATGTGTCTGCCTGGTTTTTGTGCCCTTGGACAGCAAACTTGATTGCCAAGTCTCAGTTTTCTTCTCTCTCTCTTTTTTTTTTTTTTTAAAGTGGGTACAATGGTATCTATGCCATAGGCTTGTGGTAAAACTTAGTCTGATGAGATCTGATACATGCTGATGTTTATTGGGTACTTAATATTATTATTAGTGAAACCTGGCCAAATATGACTCTTTGGTGAATGTATATAATTTCAGGGAGTTAATTTTACTAAAGTACTTGAAAATGTTGATTGATCTAGTATACTTTTATTTCATAGACAAAGTATAGGTAAAGTCAATAACAGTTATTTTAGATTGTGTGAATTCTAGGGTAGCGGCATTAGAATGGAAGTTTTATTTCTTTTAACTGGACTAGAGCCACCATTCCATAAATCTATTGCGCATCTTAAGTCACCCAGTGCTCTTGCATTCATCTTTGTTCTTTGCTTGGATGTCAAGCAGTCTGCCTGGAGCTGGTTATAGAGGCCTAAATTTAGAATCTGCCTACCTATAAATAAGGTCCAGAAAGATAGATGACTTTGATCACCTGAAACTGATATTAGAAAACACATACACTAAGCTATCAAGGGAATGAGAGGGAGGGCGAGAGAGGCATGCCTAGGGAGAGGAAGGACAGGGCTTAAAAGGAGGGGTTGTGATGGATTGTTCAGCAACTGTAAACAAAGAACTGTGCCTGGGGCTCTCCTGACGGTTGGAAATCCAGCCCAAACATTCAATGACTCACTCAATCGTTGTTCAACTTGTTTAAGTCCATGCCATTTGTACATATGATGGGATTTTATGAGACATTTTACAATTCCCCACCACTGTTTGGGGAAATAATGTCATAAGATTCAACCTTCTTTCTTTTTCCGTTCTGAGATGGTTTCTCCAAAAATAGCTTTTATGTGCCCTTAGCAGTTGGCTACTCTCAGTTTCTACTAAGAAATACAGGCCGACCTCACTGAGCAGGGGGCCCTTGTATTTGATTTTCAGAAGAGCGCATGTATTTGAAAGGATTTCATTGTCCTTTTTGCCAGGAAGCAACAATGTCTGAACCAGATGCTTCTGGGTGACCAAAAGAAAGACTCACCTTATTGTTTTGTTATTCTTTACAGGTGGTTAAGGGGATGAGCTTTGTAGTAAGATGCATTTGGATTCATGCTCTTCCTTTATGTCTTCCCAGCTCTTATCTTGGGCAAGTTAGAAACCTCTTGGAACTTATTTGTCCGTCTATAAAATGGGGATGATAACATTATCTCATAGGTTTGTTGTGAGGATATTTAAAATACTTAGCAGTGCCAGGCACAGAGTTAACCCCTTAATAAATGGCATTGATTATAATTATGAGGCTGTCTTCTCTGCCTCACCTTTCTTCTTGTCTTATCTAGTAGTTTTGAGTGGCTGGTCTGTGTTTCCTTGTCATATATGATCTCCTTCCTTGCATGTATCACTCTCTGAAACTATCTTATTTAAAAATTTGTTTGTGGTTTCTCCCCTCCCACTATGATGCAAGCATCATGTGGCAAGCCTTTGTGCGTGTGCTCATACTTGTCCACTCAGGGAGAGCACTGAGTAGTAGGCTCTTCATACATAATTACTGACTAACTCCCCTAACTGTTTCAGTAATTTTTCTTTCTTCTCCATGATTCCTGTGTTAAAAAAACCATTTTATTTTAGAATTGAGGGTCTAGGCAAGGATGAGAATGAAAAGGTGATCATTGTTTTGGATTGGTTTGAGGTGGAATCTCAGGTTAGAAGAACTTCTTGGGAAAACTAGGATGAAGACGACTGGGGCTTTCCCCTCCGCCCCTGCCAGAGACTGGTGTAAGTATATTCATTAGGATTCTAGTTTCAAGGCCCATAAAATTCACTGAGCAAGCTTAAGCAAAAAAAGAGGTGTTCATTGTAAGGACTCAGGAATGTTTTTTGGAACTGAAAGGAATGGATGTCATCAGGCCCCAGGAAGGGGCTGGAAATATGAATTTTTTCACAAACATCTGCTTCTGCCTTTTCTCTCTGCAGATCTACTTTTGCACCTCTAAAACCCAGCGTTTTGCAAACTATCTGTGCTAAAACACAGTAAAAATAAGTTATACTAAAATGAAATAAAACAAGCCCTGATTTTTTATTATTAGATTCCATAGACATAAAATTATTCTGTCGAAGTGCTATAAAGGTTCTTAAGTGCTTCCTTACTTTCAATTTCTGCCCTTAATTCCTCGTGGACTGGTAACAGATGGCTTGTAAGCAGGCATGACTGCAGTTTACGCAGCAAGTGTGGATCCCTACCCTTCATGCTCAGATCCACACCCCTCCACAAGAAACCAGACCAAACTGAATGGTAATCTTTTAGGCTGCAAGTATGATTCAGGCTTTGCTCAATGGTCTTTTATAATACTCTGGTCTATGCAGCTATGGCCACTAGGTGGGGGCAAAGAATAAAAACATGGCAGCTAGGGGTGTGTCCTTGTGGGGGCGGGGGAAACACGGTTAAGGGCTGAGCCGGGTGGACACCTGAAAATGGGTCTACATAGGGAAGTTTCCAGCACTACTGATTCTATTTCTTCTGAAAACACCTCATGAAAAGACTTCTGATGCCTGGTGCAGGGACTCTGGGAGGTGACCGAATGTGTGGCTGTGAACATGGAGGGGAGAAGTCATACGCTAGTTTCACAATTCTCACTAGTGTATTTTGAGAGAGTTCCCATCACATTTACACTCTCTGCCAGCCTACTCCTATTTCTATATGCAAATATTTTTCAAGCACACAACTTCCCAGATCTCTGGCACAAACTGTCTAATGCTTCCCTTGCAGATGTTTTATGGATTTATTTTTTATCTTATGCCAAGGAATTGAAATGTCCACTTGAGATTTGGTCAAGTGAAGGCCCAGATCTTTTCAGAATGGTGGTGACAATTTCCAGAACCATTTGGCATCTAGGGGCGATTCCTCGAGTGACTCCTAAGTGAATTTGTCAATGCTCTTCCTTCCTTTACCTAGGAGAAGGGTACAGACGGGTAGCTGACATAAATATAGGCCTTGGTTATCATCGATACTCCTCTTTCCCAGCTTTCTTGGAACAAGCTCGTTTAGTAAGCAGATACCTGTAAGACCTGGAATTGGTACACTAGTGGAAAGGCTTTGGTTTAAGAGACTTAGGCCAATTCAAGTCCAGTTTAAAAATGCAGAAAGTTACTGTGATATAGTAATTGCATGGATGAACTGTAAGCCTTTATAGATGAGAGATCAAGAGTGCGGAATTCAGACTGGGCATGGTGGCTCACACCTGTAATCCCAGCACTTTGGGAGACTGAGGCAGGCAGATCACCTGAGGTCAGGAGTTTGGGACCAGCCTGGCCAACAAGGCAAAACCCTGTCTCTATTAAAAATACAAAAATTAGTTGGGCGTGGTGGCACACACCTGTAATCCCAGCTACTCAGGAGGTTGAGGCAGGAGAATCCCTTGTGGAGACTGCAGTTAGCTGAGTGGAGGTTAGCAGGTGGAAGTTAGTGCAGCTAGCAGGTGGAGGTTAGTGAGTGGAGGTTAGTTCAGTTAGCAGTTGGAGGTTGCAGTTTGCTGAGACTGTGCTAAGGTACTCCAGTCTGGGCCACAGAATGAGACTCCATCTATGAAAAAAAAAAGTATGGACTTCAGGTTGGAATCTTGTCTCTCTATTTGTGTGTCCTTAGGCAAGACACTGGCTTCTCTGAGCATCAGTTCCCTTAGCTTCAAAATGGGCATGATCATTTCGTAGAGTTTTTGGTAACTCACTCAGCAACTATTTTGTTGAGCACTCACTAGCATCCAGATACTGGGCTAACACTGAGGGTGCAGTAGGGAACAACAGAGAAATAGTTTTGCCTCGCATAGGACCACAGTAAGCTTTGAATAATAATAATAATAATGACAGTAATAAATTAAAGTACTGTAATCAAATGTAAGATATGGTCAAGCACAAGTGTCAAAGCTCATGTGTCAAATCTTTTAGCAATCCTGATTCTGATTTGACTAACATCTGAATAATATTTACTATTTAGAGTTCATAATCCTCTGAAGCCAGCATTGTCCACATGTCAATAGAATTTTGCTTATGGATTTGTTTCCTTCCTCAGTTTTCCTATGTATTCTTTATGTGTAATCAAACGCATCATTTACTTTTTCTTTTTTGAGACAGAGCCTTGCTCTGTCGCCCAGGCTGGAGTGCAGTGGCACAATCTCAGCTCACTGCAGCCTTCACCTCCTGGGTTCAAGCGATTCTCCTGCCTCAGCCTCCCGAGTAGCTGGGATTACAGGTGTGAGCCACCACGTCCAGCTAATTTTTGTGTTTTTAGTAGAGATGGGATTTCACCATGTTGCCCAGGCTGGTCTCCAACTCCTGACCTCCACTGATCTGCCTGCCTCGGCCTCCCAAAGTGCTAGGATTACAGGTGTGAGCCACCACGCCTGGCCCATTTACTTTTTCCAGAAGCTTTTAAATCAAGAATGTGAAGGAAAAGCCTCTACTGAGAGATAATAAGGCCAAATTTATCCATTTGTTTGTTTGTCCATTTGGTGTTTATGGAATATCTTTTGGTTGTTTGGCACTGAGGACATAGAGGTAAAGTGACCACTTTTCAGTAGGGGAACAAATATTTAAATATATAGATGTCAATATTGTGGGGTTAGGCATCGTAATAGAAATTATGAGAGGTAGAATTCTTTTGTGTGTGTGTGTGTGTGTGTCTTTTTTTTCTTTTTCTTTTTGGTAGAGAAAGGTCTTTCTCTGTTGCCCAGGCTGGTTCCCTGACCTCAAGTGATCCACCTGCTTTGGCCTCCTGAAGTGCTGGAGTTACAGGTGTGAGCCTCTGCACTTGGCTGTGGGAGGCAAAATTCTGAGATGGCTCCCACATTTCCTGATGCCTTGGTGTGTGCCCTCCCGCTTGCATCTGCATTCCCTTCCTCTTGAGCATGGGTGGGACTTGTGAACATGATGGGATATTACTCCTGTGTTTAGCGTACTAACCAGTTGACTTTGAGTTAACAAAAAAATGGCATTATTCTGGATGAACCAGACCTAATCAAGTGAGCCCTTAAAAGGGATTGAGCCCTCCCTGAAGTCAAAAGAGAGTCAAAGCAGGAGAGAGAAACTTTCCTGCTGACCTGGAAGACACAGCCTTCATGAGCTCTATAGCTGCAGGAAAATGGTTTATCAAGTTCCATGTTAGCTTGGAAGAAGACCCCAGATCTAGCAACCTTGTGAACAGAGGACTTAGCTAACCTTTACTCAGACTCCTGACCCAGGGAAACTGTGAGATAACAAGTCTGTGTTGTTTAAAGCCACTAAATTTGCAGTAATTTGTTATGCAGCAGAGAAAAATGAATACAGAGGTATGTATAGATTGCCATGACAGAATGACCTTTCTTAATTGTACAAACAGATCTCTGCTGGACTATGTGGGACTGTGAGTCAAACTGAAACTTCTGGATGCAGGTAGATGGTGCAATTTGTGACGTATGAACTGTTGGTAGATTAAGGTCAATGGCAAAGAAACCAAGCATTTGAAGACTATTTCATGGATTATATATTTGTATGGTTTTAATTACATTAATATTTAATAATTGTATGTGTTCCATATAGTGCTGGGTGGGGGTAAAGGCAAGAAATACACAGATGTGTAACACAGACCTTGCCCTGAAGATGCTTGTTCGTTATTCAAGGAGGCAATTGTGTCAGTTGGCTACATTACAATAACTCCAAATGGAGATCTAAGCAATTTACTGGGAGAGTTTAATTCAGTCTGAAATGAGTTAGAGAAGCCTTCGTTTGTTGCATTTGAGCTAGGGCTTGAAGGATGTCCCCACTGATGCTGCTGGTTGCCTTTGGAAAAGCCATTTCCTTCTTCTTTCCTGGAAGATCTCTGATGTTTCTTGGGGGGATCTATGTTTCTCCAGCATGACTCACAGATTGATCTTGTTTGGCCTAAACCATGGGGTGGCTGACTGGGCCAAGCAGTTTGCCACGTGTTTTTGTAAATGAAGTTTATTGGAACAAGTCACCCAATGGTTTATGTATTATTGATGACTATTTTTGTGCTACATGGGGAGAGTTGAGCAGTTGTGGCAAAGCCCATATAGCCCACACAAGCTAAAATATTTACTATCTAACCTTTTACAGGAAAAGTTTGTTGACATCTGGTGATATAGTTAGGCTTTGTGTCCTCACCCAAACCTCATCTTGAGTCGTAATCCCCAGGTGTTGAGGGAGAGACCTTGTGGGAGATGATTGGATCATGGGGGTGGTTCCCCTCATGCTGTTCTCGTGATAGTGAGTGAGTTCTCATGAGATCTGATAGTTTTATAAGGCAGTTTTCCCTGCTGTTTCCTGTGTGCTCACATTCTCTCTCACCTGCTGTCATGTGAGATGTGCTTGTTTCCCCTTCACCATGATTGTAAGTTTCCTGAGGCCTCCCTAGCCATGCAGAACTGTGAGTCAATCAAACCTCTTTTCTTTATACATTACTCAGTCTTGGGCAGTTCTTTATAGCAGTGTGAGAACAGACTAATACACCTGGTCTAAGACATCACGGTAATTTCAAACCTCTTTTCAGTGCCTGATTTAGGAGTGGGAATGCAACACAATTTGGCCAATGAAATAGGATGGGATCATTGCTGGAGTTTTTTTAATTGACAAAAAGAGGCTTTCAAGAAGTTCCTGCTTCTCCTGCTAGATGTGTTTTTGACTGGATGTGATATTTCAAACTGCTAAAGGCTTTGTGACCTTAATGAGAATTAGCCTGAGAACAAGAGCATGCACTGAGGATGTCAGATTGATACATTGAAAATAACTTTTGTCTCTAATGGTGTCTTTGAGTTGCCAAATTAACCATCTCTGGAACCATCTTATCTCCAGACTTTTTGTTCTGTGATACAATAATTTTCAGTATTGTGCAAGCCAGTGGAGCCAGGGTCTTCTTACTTGCAGTCAGGATCAGTCATAGTGATTCTGACTTCATTAATTTCAGTAAATGGGGAAGGAGAAAAGGATGTTACAAGTTTAGGAAACAGCATGATCAAAGTCCTAAGGCACAAATAAATATGGCTTGGCTGGGTATAGCAAGTATTTGCAGGACAGGTAACAGGGTGTATGGGGGAAACACTGGGAAGCTTGGAATCAGATTATAAAAGAGCTAGAATGTGAGATTAAGATTTTAAGATTTTGGAAATTTATGAGCAATAAAGTGTCGTTGGAGCTTTTTGAGGAAGAAAGTAACCTTTTTCAACTCATATTTTAGGAAAGTAACTGTAGATGCAGTGTAAAGGAGTGATCCCCAACCTTTTTGGTACTAGGGTTAAGTTTTGTGGAAGATCATTTTTCCATGCGAATTGGGTGGGGGAATGGTTTCAGAATGAAACTGTTCCAACTTAGATCATCAGGCATTAGATTCTCACAAGGAACATGCAACCTAGATCCCTTGCATGCACAGTTCACAATAGGGTTCTTACTCCTTTGAGAATCTGATGCCTCAGCTGATCTGACAGGAGGTGGAGCACAGGCAGTAATGCTTGCTTTGCCCACTGCTCACCTCCTGCTGTGTGGCCTGATTCCTAACTGATCCCAGTACTGGTCTGTGGCCCAGGGGCTTGGGGACCCATGGTGTAAAGAATGGATCAGAGTGGTGTAAAGTATAGGTTAGTGAAGATAGGCTTCCTTTTACTTCACTGAATACTAGTAGCCTAGAGCAAGACCTCTAGCTACAGCAAGTCATTAGCCAGAGTGTGGTCCCTGAAACAACAGTACCAGAATCACCTGGGAACTAGTTAGAAATCCAAATTATCAGGTTCCACCCCAGAACGAGTGAATCAGAAACTCTGGAAGTGGGACCAAGCAACCTTTTATCTAGCCTTCCAGGTGATTCCAACACACACTCAAGTTAGAAAACCACTGCTCCAGACAGTTCATAGACAACTGTACAATTACTCGGGAGGCTTTCTTAACAAAGTGATGACATCTATATTTATCTGAGAGGAAGGTACACACCAGAGTAGTTTTTCAGGGAAATTGTAAAGTATTTTTACCATGTGGGCTAAGAATCGGGGTTATGGAATATTGCTAGCAATACACTAATTTGTATTTTTGAAGAAAAAAGAAAGTATTCCTGTCTTGTGCTGACTTTCAAAGGGAAATGCTTCCAGCTTTTGCCCATTCATTATGATATTGGCTGTGGATTTGTCATATGGCTCTTATTATTTTGAGATATGTTGTTTCAATACCTAATGTATTGAGAGTTTTAAACATGAAGGGATGTTGAATTTTATTGAAGGCCTTTTCTGCGTTTATTGAGATAAGCATGTAGTTTTTGTTTTTAGTTCTGTTTATGTGATGAATTATGTTTATTGACTTGCATATATTGAATCAGCCTTGCATCCCAAGGATAAAGCCAACTTGATCATGGTGGATAAGCTTTTTAATATGATGCTGGATTTAGTTTGCCAGTATTTTATTTAGTATTTTTGCATCGATGTTCATTAGGGATATTGGTCTGAAGTTCTCTTTTTTTGTTGTATCTCTGCCAGGTTTGGGTATTAGGATGATGCAGGCCTCGTAAAATGAGTTAGGGAGGAGTCCCTCCTTTTCAATTTTTTGAAATAGTTTCAGAAGAAATGGTACCAGCTCTTGTTTGTACCTTTGGTAGAATTCAGCTGTAAATCCATTTGGTCCTGGACTTTCTTTGGTTGGTAGGCTATTTATTACTGCCTCAACTTCAGAACTTGTTATTGGTCTATTCAGGGATTCGACTTCTTCCTGGTTCAGCCTTGGGAGGGTGTATATGTCCAGTAATGTACCCATTTCTTATAGATTATTTTAGTTTATTTGCACAGGGGTGTTTATAGAATTCTCTGAGAGTTGTTTATATTTCTGTGGGTTCAGTGGTCATATCCTCTTTATCATTTTTTATTGAGTCTGTTTTATTCTTCTCTATTTTCTTCTTTATTAATCTAGCCAGAAGTCTATCTATTTTATTGTTTTCAAAAAAAAACAACTTCTGGATTTGTTGAGTTTTTGAAGTTTTTTTTAAAAAATGTCTCTATCTCCTTCAGTTCTGCTCTGATCTTGGTTATTTCTTGTCTTCTGCTAGCTTTGAAATTTTTTTGCTCTTGGTTCTCTAGTTCTTTGAGTTGTGATGTTAGGATGTCGATTTGAGATCTTTCTAGCTTTTTAATGTGGGCATTTAGTGCTAGAAATTTCCCTCTTAACACTGCTTTGGCTGTGTCCCAGACATTCTGAAATGCTTTCACACCATTGTTGGGAATGTAAATTAGCTCAACTACTATAGAAGACAATGTGATTCCTCAAAGACCTGGCACCAGAAATACCATTTGACCCAGCAATCCCATTACTGGGTATATGCCCAAAGGAATATAAATCATTCTATTATAAAGATATGTGCATGTGTATGTTCATTGCAGCACTATTCACAATAGTGAGGACATGGAATCAACCCAAATGCCCATTAATGATAGACTGGTTAAAGAATATGTGGTACATATATACCATGAAATACTATGCAGCTATAAAAAGGAATGAGATCATGTCCTTTGCAGGGACATGGATAAAGCTGGAAGCCATTATTCTTGGTAAACTAACATAGGAACAGAAAACAAACACCATTTTTCTCATTCATAAGTGGGAGCTGAACAATATGAACACATGGATACAGGGAGGGGAACAACATACACTGGGGCCTATTGAGGGTGGGTGAGGAAGAGCATCAGGAAAAATAGCTAATGCATGCTGGGCTTGATAATCAGATGATGGGTTGATAGGTGCAGCAAACCACCATGGCACATATTTACTTATGTAACAAACCTGCACATCTGTGCATGTACCCCAGAGCTTAAAATAAAATAAACAAAAAACCTTCACATTAACACCTGCGGAGTACTGCCTGATGGCTTGGTTTTAAGTCTATTAATAGCTGGCCTTGTCATCTAAGTTGAAAGGGCTTACAAAAATCTAAACCACTTTGAAATAAATAAGATGAATGAGGGTCAAAAAGAAAAAACAACAACAACAACAAAAAAAAAAAAGAAAAGAAAAAACAAAGTATTAAAGTTCTTGGCTCATTTGTATTCTGAATTTAAAAGCCCCTTTCTTCATGAATGTAAAACACATCAAGTTAATTATTTCATTGTTTTTCCACCATAGATTAATGACATTACATACATCAGTGACACTGTACATTTTAAGGTCTACTAATTTTATCACTTCCTGGGTCAGAGGAGAAACTTGTTCTTTAGCAGCCTCTGCTGACCTCTTTCAGGAAAACATTTATTAAGCACCTTCTTGAAGAAAGTCAGTTTGTAAAGATAAAAGAGCTGTAGAGTGCTCCTGTTATGGTTTGGCTGTGTCCTCACCCAGATCTCATCTTGAACTGCAATTCCCATAATCCTTACATGTCCTGGGAGGGACCTAGTAGGAGATAATCGAATCATGGGGGCAGTTTCCCCGCATGCTGTTCTCATGATAGATAGTGAGTTAACATGAGAGCTGATGGTTTTATAGGGGGCTTCCCCCTTTGTTAGGCACTCATTCTCTCTCCTGTCACCCTCTAGAGAGGCGCCTTCCACCATGATTATAAGTTTCCTGAGACCTCTCCAGCCATGCAGAACCATGAGTCAATTAAACCTCTCTACTTTCTAAACTACCCAGTCTCGGTTATTTCTTCATAGCAGCGTGAGAAAGAACTAATACAGCTCCTAAGTTTTTCTGCAAAGTATATGGGTTTGAAATAGTATGGAGACTCACAAGTGAGGAGTTAGAAAAAGAGACCACACACCTAAGAATGTCTAGTATTTTTGGAAAATTTTTTATCTATTACAAAAATATACTAGGAGGATGTTTACAAAGCTCATTACTATTACTGGGGATCAACTCTTAGAATTCTTGACCTAAAGCAGGGATAGAGAAGTTTCATTTCGCATGCTGACTTTGATGGAATAATAAAGATTGTTTAGAGTCCTGTTTTTGGGGAAAAACATGTCTGAGGCCCTCTCTGGGCCCAATGAGTGAGAATGCTGTGATTGATTGATTGATTTCTGTGATGGGTGCTGAAATGAGAGAAGTTACATTATAAGCGTTAGGGGAATTGTTATCCCTGCCTTGATTTCCCTCATTTAGTCAGATGGGATGACTTCAGTTATAAGACAGAAAATCAACTCAAAATAAGCATAAAAGGGAATTTATTATTTCAGGTAACTAAATAGGCTGGACTAATGGCTTTTAGCTCATTTTGATCTGGGACTCAAATAACATGGGACTGGGCTTCTGTCTCTTGGCACCTTTGATAACTATCATGATAATAATGGTAATAACAGCTAACACATATAGCATTTCAATGTTTCAGATGTTTTTTATAAGCACATTACATTTACTAATTCACTTAACCCTCAAAATGAGTCTATGAGGTAGGCGGTAGTATTATCACTTCCATTTACAGATGGGGAAAGTGAAGCATAGACAGATTAAGTAACTTGTTCAGGAATGTGCAAATGATGGACTCAGCATTAGAATCCATGTAGTCTGTTTCTAGGCCGGGCGCGTTGGCTCACGCCTGTAATCCCAGCACTTTGGGAGGCCGAGACGGGCGGATCATGAGGTCAGGAGATCGAGACCATCCTGGCTAACATGGTGAAACCCCATCTCCACTAAAAATAGAAAAAAACTAGCCAGACGTAGTGGCGGGCGCCTGTAGTCCCAGCTACTTGGGAGGCTGAGGCAGGAGAATGGCGTGAACCCGGGAGGTGGAGCTTGCAGTGAGCCGAGATCGCGCCACCGCACTCCAGCCTGGGCGACTGAGCAAGACTATGTCTCAAAAAAAAAAAAAAAAAAAAAAAAAAAAAAAAAAAAAAAGAAAGAAAATCAAAAAAGAATCCATGTAGTCTGTTTCTAGAGCCCATGTTCTAAACCAGGCTTGGGCAAACTATGTCCTGTGTGCCAAATCCTACCTGTGCTCATTCTTGTAAAAAATTATTTTAAGTAACTTTAAAATAAATGTATTTGTTTGGAACACAGTCACACTCATGTATATATTGTCAATAGATGATTTCATACTGCAGTGACAGAGTTGAGCTGTTATAACAGAGACTGTATGGCCTGTTATATTAGTTCATTCTCAGACTGTAATAAAGAACTACCTGAGACTGGGTAATTTATGAAGAAAGAGGTTTACCTGACTCACAGTTCTTCAGGCTGTACAGGAAGCTTTAATTGACTCACAGTTCTGCAGGCTGTACAGGAAGCATGGCTGGAGGCCTCAGGTAACTTACAATTATGATGTCAGGTAAAGGGAAAGTAAGCACAACTTACTGTGGTGAAGTAGGAGAGAAAGCAAGCAAAAAGGGAAGTGCTACACACTTTCAAACAGCCAGATCTTGTGAGAACTCAGTATCATGAGAACAGGAAGGGGGAAATCTACCACCATGATCCAGTCACCTCCCACCAAGTCCCTGCCCCAACACTGGGAATTACAATTCAACATTGAATTTGGGTGGGGACATACAGCCAGACCATATCATACCACCCACTGGCCCTTCCCAAATCTCATGTTCTTCTCATGTTTCATAATACAATCATGCCTTCCCAACAGTGCCCCAAAGTCTTAACTTATTCCAGCATTAACTCGAAAATCCAAGTCCTAAGTCTCATCTGAGA
Source organism: Chlorocebus sabaeus (assembly GCF_047675955.1). Taxonomy (NCBI): domain Eukaryota; kingdom Metazoa; phylum Chordata; class Mammalia; order Primates; family Cercopithecidae; genus Chlorocebus; species Chlorocebus sabaeus. Next base: position 35,588,159 of record NC_132926.1, on the reverse strand, counting down.
CAAGACAAGCCCCTTCTGCCTATGAGCCTGTAAAATAAAAAACAAGTTAGTTACATCCAAGATACAATGGGGTTGCAGACATTGGGTAAATGCTCCCATTCAAAAAGGGAGAAATTGGCCAAAATGAAGGGGCTAAGGCCCCATGCAAGTCCGAAATCCTGCAGGGCAGACATTAAATCTTAAATCTTCAAAATAATCTCCTTTGACTCTATGTCTCACATCCAGGCCACACTGATGCAAGGGATGGGCTCCCAAGGCCTTGGGAAGCTCTGCCTCTGTTGCTTCACAGGGGACAGCCCCCACTGCTGCTTTCTTGGGCTAGAGTTAAGTGCCTGCAGCTTTTGCAGGCACACGGTGCAAGCTATTGGTGGATTTACCATTCTGGGGTCTAAAGGACCATGGCCCTCTTCTCACAGCTCCACTAGGCAGTGCTCCAGTGGGGACTCTGTGTGGGGGCTCTGACCCCACATTTTCCTTCCTTATTTCCCTTCTCCATGAGTGCTTTGCCCCTGCAGCAGACTTCTGCCTGGACATCCAGGCATTTCCATACATCCCCTGAAATCTAGGTGGAAGCTCCCAAACCTCAACTCTTGCCTTCTGCACACCTTCTGCACAGGTCCAACACATAGAACCCACCAAGGCTTGGGTCTTGCACCCTCTGAAGCAATGGTTAGAGCTCTACTTTGGCTCCTTTTAGCCATGGCTGGAGCTGGAGTGATGGGATGCAGTGTACCACATCCCAAGGCTGCACAGAACAGGAGGGCCCTGGGTCTGGCCCAGAAAACCATTTTTCCCTCCTAGGCCTCCAGGCCTGTGGTGTGAGGGGCTGCAGTGAAGGTTTCTGAAATGCCTTGGAAGCATTTTCCCCATTGTCTTGGATATTAACATTTGGCTCTTCTTTGCACAAATTTATGCAGCCTTAAATTCCTCCGCAGAAAATGTTCTCTTTTCTGTTGCATGGTCAGGCTGCAAAATTTCCAAACTTTTATACTCTGCTTTCCTTTTAAATATAAGTTCTAGTTTCAGGTCATTTCTTTGTTTATGCAAATAGAATAGGTTTTTAGAAGCATCCAGGCCACATCCTGAACACTTTGCTATTTATAAATTTCTTCTGCCAGATACCCTAAATAATCTCTCTCAAGTTCAAAATTCCACAGATCTCTACAGCAGGGGCGCAATGCCACCAGTCTTTTTGCTAAAGCGTAGTAAGAGTGACCCTTCCTTCAGTTACCAATAAGTTCCTCATCTCCATCTGAGACGACCTCAGCCTGGGCTTCACTGTCTGTGTCACAATCAGCATTTTGGTCATAGTTATTCAACAAGTCTCTAGGAAGTTCCAAACTCTTCCTCAACTTCCTGTTGTCTTCTGAGCCCTCCAAACTCTACTAACTCCTGCCCATTACCCAGTTCCAAAGTTGGTTCCACATTTTCAGGTATCTGTATAGCAGTACCCCACTTCTCTGGTACCAATATTCTGTATTAGTCTGTTATCTCACTGCTACAAAAGAACTACCTGAAACTGGTTAATTTACGAAGAAAAGAGGTTTAATTGACCCACAGTTCTGCAGGCTGTGTAGAAAGCATGACTGGGAGGTGAAGGGGAAGCAGGCATGTCTTACATGACCAGAGCATAAGGAAGAGAGAACAAAGGGGGAGGTGTACCAACTTTCAGATAATCAGATCTCATGAGAACTCACTATCACAGGAAGAGCAAGGGGGAAATTAGCTCCCATGATCCAATCACCTCCCACCAGGTCCCTCCCCCAACATTGGGAATTACCATTTGACATGAGGTTTGGGTGGGGACACACAGCAAACCATATCACCTGCAAAGCTTAAAATACTTACTATCTGCCCCTTCATAAGAAGAATTTACCAACCTTTGCTCTAAACCACTGTGCTATATTGGATTCTACCATTCCTAGGCTCCACATGGTGGCAAGATGGCTGCAGCTGCTCCCACTCCTAATCCTTTTTTCACATTCATAAAGAGCATACCTAGTTCCCCGATTCCTCAAATGAAGCCCTGGAATTGAGTCTTGCTTGCCCTGATTGGCCTGATTTAGGTCATCACTACACTGCCCAGCCCTGCTGCTCCATCCCTGAAACTAGGAATGAAGTCAGCTTCATTCATGGTTTGTGGCTGGAGGTCAAGAAAGAGTGTTCCATCCTAAGATGACATCTAGAGAGTTTACTGTGGGAAAAACATCAGAATTCTGGGTAGTAAAAACAAATATTGATCGTATTAATAATGGCCTATTTAATGCATTTGTTTATTTAATTACATGAATGTAAATATTTGATGTAAATGGAAAAATTGGATGGAAATATTTCAGTAATGTGCCCAGATGGCTATGCAGGAAGGCAACATTTCTACCCCCATCTCATGAGAGGCCAGTTGCTAATTAGTGGCTATTCTTTCTAAGGATTGTCAATAAAAAGATCATTGAAAGTGGAAGAGTGAGAAAGAATTATGAAAGGAGAGAAGTTCAACCTTTCCCCAACTGCTAACTTTAGCACTGCTTCCCTTTCAGTCAAAGCTGCTGTAACCTTTGTAACTTTCCTTTATTCCGTTATGCATGCATTTCTTGTTTCCTCGCCTTATCTAGCTGCAAATATGGCACTAACTTAGTATATTTTTCATGACTCACAGTCGTCATAAATACACTGTCCTAGGTTGTGATACAGTGAGGCATTTCAGGGCTCATGACATGCATTTGGGGCTGTTTTCCCCGAAAACCCTAACTCATGTTGTTAGGGTGTTTGGTCCCTGTGTTAACCTTTTAACTATCTTTTTATGAAGTATAATACACAAACAGAAAATCACAAAGGACAAATCTAGAACTTAATGAATTATCATAAGGGGAAAATCCTTTAAAATGGTAAATTTGTAGCATGTCAGCCTCCCTGAAGCCCCTCTGAATCCCTCCACCTGGTCATAGTCCCTTCTTTCCCTTAGAGACAACCACTGTCATTAATTCTAAAGTAACCACTTTCTTACTTTTCTTTACAGTTTTACCACCTAAGGACAACCCTAAACACTATCAGCCTATTTTGCATGTTTGTGAATTTTATGTAATTGTAGTTGGAAAGCATATATTCTTTTGTCTGATTTCTTTTTCTCAACCTCATATTTATAAGATTCATCAGGTTGCTGTGCAAAATTATCATTCATTCCTTTTCATTGATAGCATTCCATTTTGTGGGAAGAACGTATTGTTTTGTTCTACTGTTGATGGTCATTTGTATTTTCTAATTTTAGGGTTTGCGAATAGTGTTTCTATGAATTTGTCTCCTGGTGTACATATATGTACATTTATTGGATACATACTTAGAAGTGGGTCATAAGGTATATCATATGGTTTTGTATGTATTGTCATATATTATTATTGATTGATTTGATTGATTTATATATTACTGGATTATAGAGTCTGAGTATCTAATATTACTAGATAATATCAAAGAGCTTTCCAAAGTGTGCTGGGTTATAATCTTGCCAGCAGTGTATGAGAGTTCCAGATATAACATGTCTTTGCCAACATTTGTTAGTGTCAATCCTTCTCATTTTTTATGTTCATTGATTCTTTTGAATATTGTCTTTTGTGAATTGCCTTCAAGTCCCATACCCACTTTTCTACCAGGTTTTTTTTTTTTTTTTAAACATGATTTGGAGAAACTATTTTTCAAAGAGAGAGCTCTATTCTCTTATCTCCCATCTCCACGATATCTGTTGCTAATGGTCCTTGTACCTGTGATGCCTCCTTCTCTTTTGCTTTGGGTAGTCTCTTTCCCCTGTATCCTGGGGTCCTCTCCTCATTAACATATTCTGATTCTGCATTTTCCTTGTGTCATCCCCTCTGTGAAGGCCACCACACACTGGTGACTAACTCTCCATCATATTCAGTGACATCCCAGCGATGGATCTTTTTATCTTGATGCCTACTGGGGGATCTCTCTTTACCTCTCTGCTCCACTGGCTTCTCAAATCCAGTATGTCCACAATTAGACTCTTTGTCTGTGTTTTCCTCCCTCTTGAACCTAACACTGTTTCTTTATTCTCCATCTCTGTTCATGCATTTTTTAAATTATCTTAGCTACCAATCTAGGCATCTTCATCAACTTCTCTTTCTTGGCACTCATCAAATCACTCTCTAAGTTTTATTGATTTTACTTCTTCAGTTTTTCCCTCATCCCTGGTTCTGGCTCTTATAATCTCTCTCCTGGACCACTTCAACAGCTTCATAAGTAAGCTCCCTGCCTTCAATCTTGTCCACTACAAATGTATCATTTACACAGTTGCCAGAGTGATCTTCAAAAATGTGATCCCAACGATGACAATTCTCATAATCTTCCGGCAGCACTCCACAGCTTGAGTGAAGTCTAAGCTTTCTCAATGGCCCTCTGAAATCTGGGCCCTGCTACCTCACCAGCACTCGAGAGGGTCTTAGCCAAGAGTCTTTCCTTTCAGCAAAATCAAACTGTTTGTGCTACTCAGAAAGAGGTAGTGCTTCTTAACCATTGCTCATGTTTGTACTCCGCTGATTGGCCCCGGTCATCTTTGAAGGTGGAATTCACTTTCATCTCCAGGGGACTGGTTGTTCTAACTCTGTGTACCCATAATAACCTATGTATATTTCTGCTATTGCATGCACCATGTTGTATTTAAGTCATCCGGTTGAGATGGCATTCCTATTAGATGGTATTCCTTAAGGACAGGGATTGTACCTTGTTTGTAGCTTACTCTTGTACCTGTGACATATGAGCAGGTATGGAATACTTGGTTGCTCAGGTGATCTGTAGGAAGGCAAAATAATATCATTTAATCTTGTGGGTAAATGTTATTTAATGTGGTAGATAAATGCAGTGAGCCCATTTGTGTGAACACGGATGTCAGTGAGGCTTGGTGTGAGGCATTTCCCCCAAGACCACTTGCAGACCTGTCTTTGAATGGTACACCAGGCAAAAATGCTGAATGTTCCTAGGTCGGAATTAAAACTTCTTATCAAGGATGTCGACTCATTGGTTTTACGCACATGGAAAAGTAAAGACAACAATAACAATGAAATAAAACTTATTTTAGAAATTCAAAAGACCTGGTTTCTATCCTGGCCTTGGAGTAATTCTTCATGTAACCTTGTGAAGTTGTCACCATCCTTCTGGGTTACGAAAGTGCCTGAGTAAGTTGAAATGTCTCCAAAAGCAATAATGTTTAATTACTGCTCACCACCTGGACAGTTATGTAATAATGAGCCTGTAAAAAAGGAAGTCATTACAATCTTATGTGGAGTCATATAAGCTTATTATCAACCAGGCCAGTGGAGCCTTAATTTGTAAATAGATCCCCAGTCCTGATGTAAAATACAATAAAAAATTTTACAATCTTTGCTTCCAGGTTGGCTCCTTATGCAGCTGGGAAGCATCCTCCATTTCTACAAGAAGGATAATGAATTCCAAGATGGTTCCCTGAGAGGAAAGAAGCCTGTTAGTGGGACACTGAGGCTGTGTGTGTGTGTGTGTGTGTGCGTGTGAGAGACAGAGAGAGGGGTCACACTAGGAAGAATTTATTGAATGCTAGAGAACACGGAAAAGCTACAATTACTGTTCTTGGTGAAGCCTCCCCAGAGTCTCTCTTGGGACACAGTGGGATTCATTTGAGAACAATGGAGTTAGTGAATCATCCCTGTGCTGGTCAAAGTAAAGAGCTTCTTCAAGTGAATGGTCCATTCCTGAAATGGTACTTCATTTTGTACTTTGAAAAAATCAGCTTTTTGAGTTGAACTTTCTTGTTCCATGATGGACACTTTCTCAGTTTCTGTGATATTTGTCTGATCTTCAATGAGTATACTAATTCTCAAGTTTCAGCTGATTCTTTCATCAAGAAACATCACAAATTAGCTCTATTAGTCTGTTCTTGCATTTCTATAAAGAAAAATCCGAGACTGGGTAATTTACAAAGGAATGAGGTTTAATTGGCTCACAGTTCCACAGGCTGCACAGGAAGCATGGTGCTGGCATCTGCTCAGCTTCCGAGGAGGCCTCAGGATACTTATAATCATGGCAGAAGGCAAAGGGGAAGCCCGCGTGTCTTACGTGGCAGGAACAGGAGCCAGAGAGACAGAGGGGAGGTTCTGTACACCTTTAAATAACCAGATCTCGTGAGAACTTGCTCAGTATCACGAGAATATCACCAAGAAGATGGTGCTAAACTATGCATGAGAAATCCACCTCCATGATCAAATCACCTCCCACCTGGCCCCACCTCCAACACTGGGGATTACAATTTGACATGAAATTATGGCGGGGACGCAGATGCAAACCATGTCAATACATAATTAACCTTTCTGCCTTTTCAAAAATAGTATGAATAATACGAACTATTGTCCTTCTTGTCAGGGAGGAAATGAGGGGTTTAATAAATGGACCCCACCATTAAATAAATGCACCATTGACCACCTTCTGCCTTTTTCCTGTTACAGTCCAGCGTAGACTGAAAGACCATTCCACAGTATATTTCAGATCAGTTCTGTGTTGTGGCTAGTATGTAATATGACTGACTTGACTTTCCTTTACTGAGAAATAGATTGTCTTTAATATGCAACTATAATTGTTTGCTGTTCTCTTTATATATTCAGGCTGAGTCTTCATACGCTACCTGCATTTGGAGTTGAAAACCAATGGTCTAGATGAAATATGACTTTCAATTATGCCACAGTCAGAGAAGCTGAAATAAGAAGGCCACACTGGGGGAAGTCAGGTTTATCTTATTGGAGTGAATCGGGCATGTAGAATAAAATCCAGCATTCACTCAGCACACAGTCCCACTGACCCTTTTGTTCATCCCCCTTCAGTTTATTGTTGTGTTTCCCGGCTGCCCGCAGAGCTTCTCCTGCAACATTGTAGACACACAGGCAAATGAAAATGCCAGTCTTCTCCCATCCCTGTCTTGCTGTATTAGGCATGTACTCAGCTCTGAAAGATTTCTTTGGGGAACTGTCTTGCCTTCCCCTAAGAACATCTAGGGGAAGGTTTCTCTCACCTCTTATTTCCAAGTGGGAGGGTTGAGAATAATAGCTCTTGTCACTTCCCTTTGCCTTGTTATGGGGAGTATTTAGTGCTGCAGCCTGGGTGTGGGGGCAATATCTTGGATGTGATAATGTTGCTCCCTGCATCAGTGAACATGGTATTGATTGTAAGCTGTCAACCTTTCTGCATGCTTGGCAGGGTCCCAGAAGGCTAACTACTGCAGGGAGGGTAATGCATCAGGCAGGGACACATACGCTCTATTAACTAACACTGCAATCTAAGTTTGATCGCTTGCTCTTAACACATCTTGGCTCACTGGCTCTCAGTTTTTTCTTAATTCCCTGACTCCTCTGAGCAGTCCTGTGATGCTGCTTGTATCTTCATATATCATTCAAACTCCCAGGGGCATGCTGCTCATCTTGTAAGCTTCCTGTGGGCAAGTGCTGTGCCTGACTTCCTTACATGTTTATTTGTTCATTCATTCAACAATAGTTTCGAGCACCTACTATGAGCCAGACAATGTTCTGTGCTCTGGGGATACAGGAGTGGCCTAAACAATGATGCAGTCCTCATGGAACTAAGGGTGGTTGAGAAAGCGTCTCTGAGGAGGTGACATTTGAGCTGAGTTTATCACTATATCCCCTGTGGCTGGACTATAAGTATTTGCTAAGTTATGGAAACCATAGCTCCTCATCTGAGTGCCTCATAGCCTGGCTGTTAAAGAAGCTCCTGATGTGTGAACCTCACTAAGTCCATGCATTATTATTATTTTTCAGATCATGCATTATTGCCCACTCACCTTACCATGTCTCCTTATTTCTCTTGATCTGCCTTCCTGCTTTTTACTAATCAGTCACACCAGAGTGTTGTGAATTCCATATATATATATATACATGGCATATGCTGTTTTGCCTCCACTGTCCTTTCCTGATGTCTGGTATATGCTTTTCCTTTCTCTTCCCCTGGATAACTCACTCCCTTTATCTTTCAGATTTCACCTTGCGAATCACCTCCTCTGGGAAGCTTCTGGTCTGGATGAGGTGGTGCTCCTTTGTGTCCTCCTGGCACCCAGACACATCCGTCATAGTGCACGTGTTTTATAGGATTAGCAGAACTGTAGCAAGAAATGTGCACTGAATGCATATTTGTGGGCCAGGCACCCTTCTAAGAGCTTTGTGTATATTAAATCATTTAATCTTCACAGCAATTTTATGAGATAGATGTCATTTTTATCCTCATTTCATCAATAAGAAAATCGAGGCACAGAGAGGTTGTCATTTTTCTAGGTTGCTCAGCTTTTAAGTGGTGGAGCTCAGATTTTAACCCAGGCAGGCAGGCTGGCAGGCTTGGTATCCTGGGCTCTTGATAGTCCACTGCCACAATTGCCTGTGAGTTTGTCTGCACCTCCCACTGTCTGTGAGCTGTGTGAAGATGGAGCTGTCACTGCTGCTTCCACAGAACACCCTGGCATGGGCTTGGCAGGCAGTACATGAACAATCATTAACCATTTAGTAAATGAATGAATGGATGAATGAATGCATGAAATTCACCCAACTGAGCAGCCGTTTAGAGTTCCAAAATGTTGCTTTTCCTTTTACCAGTGAGGCAGCACCCCCTCCCTTCTACTCCAGCTTCCTGAGTCTTCCATGACTCCCACAAAAATGTATTACCCTGGCTGGAAGGGAGTGCATCCCTAGCCAACCAGAGCAAGAATCATGGCAATCATGGCTTGTTCCTACATTTCTGGGTTTCTGTCAAAGAAGAGTTCTGAAGAAGTGTCCTCTTCACTCTCTCAAACCAAATGAAGCAGCCAAAATGATTGGAGTGACAGCTGAGAGGGCTTGAGATGGGCAAGCAGGAGCTGTTCAGTGGGAGCTGTTCACCCAGGAAAACCCAGGTCGACTTTTTGGGGAATGAGCAGCAGGGGTGAGAAGGCTGAGAGTGGACTGGGATCTGTCTTAGCAGTGGCTAAGCCCCTGCTTCTGGCCTGACAGTGATCATTGCTTTGATTGCAGCTGAGGCAGGGATCAGCAGAGATGGCAGATCACGATGGTTCTGCCACTGGCAGTTTAACCAATGGGGCATGGAATATCTAAATTGGGGGACAGTTAATCGGTCATAATAAGGTCAAAGTCAGGAATTGGAGACCTGTGAGCCACTTGACTTTACTCTCTGCTTTGATGACAGACTAAATTTGTATTCTTGGTCAGCTGTCAGGCAATGTTTAGTCACAGAGAAATGGTGTGTTTGTGAGTATCCACGTTAGGGAAAACAATCAAGCCAAGGTATCTCTGCATTACCAATCACTGTGATGGAAGAGGTATAGGATCTGCAACAGGATAGATCTAGATAAAACTTCCCACTAGGTCATTTAACGCTTTGAGTCTGTTTCTCACTGTAAAAATGGAATAATACATCTACCTGTCAGGTGATTACAATGATTTAAAACAGTGCCTCTCCCAATGCCTGTCATTACAATAACTGCTCAGGAAATATTGGTTTCCTTTTATTCTTTCCATCTACTATTTACATTTAAATATAGTGCTAAAAATAAAGTTTAATAAATATTTGTTATTGGATGAGCACAAGGAAAAAGGGGTAGGATAGTTCTACTATGTCGAAAATGTGTTTCTAATGGAAGGAGAGAAACGTTGGCTTTCTGTTCCCATGCCGTATGGATTTTGCTTCATATTCTGGTATATGTTGGTCTACCTATTGGAAATGCTGTATCATGCTTTGTTGAGCAAATTGAGTAAAAATTCTGCTTAGATGACACATTCTGAGAACCGTTTCTTATCACACATTGATTAACCATTTCTTCCTCTGTATGATTTCTGCCCTTCGTAGATACCTCACTGTAAATATGTTTACAATATGCAAGTATGCACTTTCTCCTATGTGAGTGTTATCTCTTAGAGGGCAGGGGCCAGTGGTTTAAACATCTCAGTAACTCCAGCCCCTTGTCTAGAGCCTGGCTGCCTGACACATCCCAGGCAATCAATAAATCTTTAATTCATTGAGCTTATGGGTCATTACTGGGACTTGTTTTCTGATCAGTAACTTCCATCTACATGCATACACACACACACACACACACACACACACATATAATGTATGATGGGGATAGTGGATGAGAACTTTGACTAAAACTGCCTGGCTTTGTCACTTGTGAACTGTGTAAATTTGGTTGTCATTCGTCTTTGTTTCTGTATTTATCAGAACAACAATAGTATCTGCATCTGGAGTTTTAGGGGTAAATAAGTCAATACATGTGAAATTTGTAGAAGAAAGCCTGGCCTATAATAAGTGCTCAATAAATGTTAGCAACTATTGTATGTTACAGCTGTATTTTAACAGCTCTGGCTTTACAGTCAGATACCTTGAGTTGGAGTCCTGGTTCCATCTCTCTCTGGCTTTGTGCCCTTGGCTAGGTTGACAACTTGAGTCTATTGAGTCTATTTTCTTATTTGCAAAATGGAAATACTAATGCCATCATGGGGTCTGGGGGAGGAGATAATGAGATGAGGCATGGAAAGCAATAGTATATTACCCATCAGTGTTGTTGCTATTATTATTTTATGGTGCTTTAAACTTATCAAAACAGTTATAAGTAAATGGATTTCTTGTTCTAATAACAATTCTCTGAGCTAGGATAGATGTCTTTCTGGCCATTTTACAGGTGATGATGCTGCCATAGGGACTGTGAGTGGGTAGCTTAAGTTCCTTGGTTACCAGGAGCAGGACCCACGTTTCCTGTCTCCCAGTCCCTTCTTTTTTCCACTGACCAGGTTGGTTGCTCCCTTGGAAATCAGTCCCTGAGAACTGACTTAGAAATACAGGGGAAGAGGTGGATGAAGGCATGTTGGATGCACAGTGGATCAGGTTGCAGTGTGAATGTTTCTCAGTGGCATTTCTAGATTTCCCCCATCCAAAGACTAACCAGGCCCGACTCTGTTTCACTTCCAAGATCAGATGAGATCGGGTGCGTTCAGGGTGGTATATCCGAAGACTGTCAGGGGATTTGTTCTGGAAGGGGGGTGGCATTATTGAAAACACTGCAGCTTCATCCACACATTCATCATGAAAGAGGGAAAATTAGTAAGGGTTCCACCATTCAGGCTGCGGACTGTAGTGTCATCCCTAAATTCTCATTATGAGGCCTACCAGGGCTTTCTTGAGCCCTGCAGGGCAGCTAGCAAAGGGACTGAAAAAGAAATGAGGTCCGGGGTGGGGAGGGGAGGGAAGATTTAGGCAGTTGCTCTGTAGGCTTGAAGGAAGGGAAATTATGGCTTTTTAAGTCCTTAGAAATTGGGCATTTGAGGGTATACCTTTTATTATAATGGACCCTAGAATGTTCAAAGGAAGCTTAGTGGAGATAGCTGACTTATTTCATTGGGCCACTGAGCTAGCAGAATTTTAGCTTCATCTTTGTTCCATCTTACAATTGTTCCATCTTATATATGCTGGTTGCCTAATAGATGTTGATTTGGTTGAATTAATTACAAGACCAATGAGACATTTAAAGGTGCTTTTTTTTTTTTTTCCAATGGAAGAATAAAGGCAGGAGCCAAACTTTAAGGAGTTAAGAAGCAACTTGATTCCCACTGCCCATCTGCCTATGTATATCCCACTACTTGATGCTGGCTAATGTCTTCCTTTTTTGTTTTTTCTAACTAATCTTCCTCCTCCTGACAGAAGAGCATGAATGTCTACCAAAGTTTAGCCTTTTGCATTACTTGTTTTTAATGTCATGAACTGAATGTTGCACAAGGATGGTTTTGGTAAAAGCCAAGGATGGCATGGCTTCCATTTTCCTTAATTCAATGGACACCCTCCAGTTGTAATCTAATAGCTCTTACCAAGCAGCAGGCCTTGCAGGGTAAAGTAGTACAGGGCCCTTAGAATCGAACCAACTGTTGCAAGGTAGCAAATCAGGCTTCAAGTAGTTTTCAGTGTCAGCTGGAAAACAGACTGACTTCTATGTGCCACTAACTAAGAAGTATTGCCAGTACTGGGGCTGAAAGATCACACATATAAAATACCTAGTTTAGTACCTGGTGAAGAACAGGTAATTTGTGAAACATCGTGGTGGCTATTGCCCCCTGAGGCCTAATCTCTAGGGCTTTCCCCTCCTGTTCCTGTCCAGGAGTCTTGGGTGTTTGCTCTAATGCATCCTTTGCAGGGGACGGAAGAGAGGATGGCTGCCCTCTGCTCTTTTTTCCCTGGAAACTCATCCTACTCTGGGTCTCAGTTTGTGTACATCTATGTGCTAAGGGTGTTGGACTAGTGTAGGGGCTTTTATTTGGAATTCACAGATAAACTGCCAAGGGGCCTATGAACTCCTTTTAAAGCATGACAAAAAATTATTCCTGTGTGTGTTCTGGGCGGCCCTGCTGACTGTATCATCTTTGATGCCCCTGAAGGCGCAAATGTTGTGTCATATCAGTTACTCGGGATCCCAAAGTTTGATATACATGCTCCTGGTGGTTCACAAAATGATTTCAGGTGGTATGTGAGTGCATGTTTGTTATATTGATAATTATGTGATTCATGTTAGGGAAAAAACCTAGCATATCACAGTTGAAATTTCATGCATATTATTTCTTTGGAAGAGGCTAAGTCTTGCTTTTAGGAAAAGGTGACTTTAAAAAAAGTTACATGAATAATAGTACAAATGTGGGTTGATTCTTAAGTTTGAGATACAATGATTGGTCCCAACTCCCGACCCGGTACAGACAGAGGAGCTGAGTCTGGAGAAGTGGAGAAAAGGCCATAAAGAAAGTTGGTGGTAAAAGGCGAATAACCCAGTGGCCTTCTGCAGTATCGTCATTCTCTATGACTGGCAGAAGTTTCTGACTCTCTCATGTCTCTTCCAAGAACACTGTCCCAGTCAGGCCAGAAATCTTGCCCAGAGAGTTTCCACCTTAGGCACTTTACTTGAGATGCCTAAGGAGAGGCTTTCCTTGCAGGAAAAACGAGCAATACTGAGAAAGTCTCGTCTTTTTTCCCATGCTCCCTCAATTCTGAGATGTACTTTTTCACATTTTAATGTTCCTGAAATTGGGCTGCATCTTACAAAACTGTTTTTACCTAAGGTGACAGTTATTTCCTTGCCAAAAAGCTATTAGTAAATGGATAGTAGCTTAGAATTGAGACAATATGATTCTTTCACTTTTTTTTTTCTCCTCCAAAGCAAATTACACTTGAAAGTCAGGACTTGTAATACATCTGTAAACTGAAAGAAAATTTCCCTTTCAATGAAAAACTCTCATCTCAAACCATTTACCCTGCACTAAATGGAAGTTAGGAGAAATGAGTCATCAAGGCAGATGTAGAGATACTAACCCAGACCCAGCTTTCTGGACTCCACCCATCTACTCTCCTCTCTAAGTTTATAAATCCTTTGCATGTATTTAGTGCCTTTCTCAGGGGTATGCCACATAGAACCTTCTGGAAATGGCTTTCTAGAAGTTATAAATCTGGATCCTCAACTGGGGAAAAGGATGAACCATCTTCCACAGCTTCAAGTGGACTTCATTCACTTCATGTCACAGCTGCTTGATTTCTCCACAGTTCATTTCTATAGAAGACAGCCTTCTGGTCTGTTTTTCCAGATGGCGAGCTTGGGGTGAGTTAGAAGTGCCTGACTGGACTTTACAAATCAGCATTTTTACTGGCTATTTTTGTTCTAGGTACAATGGAGGTTGATGGATTGTTACTTTTGGTTACCAAAACCAGGAGGAGGGGAGGGAGCCGCTTAGGAGAAACATCCAAAAAGAACAGACCAGCCTTTCTCAGGGACTCAGGGGTGGTGGCACTGCTTCCAACTGCTTCATTTAGAATACCAGATAATAAGCAACGAGGACTCGGCCTTTAGAAGTCAATGGAATAAATAAGCTGGAAAAGGTTGAAGAGAAAAAAGCCAAGGAACATGTAAGTAGAGGATTATATGGAGCCATTTAAGAGCACAAAAAGCAAGAGTAACAAGGCAGCAGATGGAATTTGGCCTCGCCTGGCCCTGCCAAGCTCACTCTGGGAAGCACTGTGTCGAAAGTGCTCTCTTTCTGTCCCCTGAAGCATTCAAGTTTCCTAGCCAAATTCTCAGGCTGTTTCTATGGAGTTTACAAAAAAAGAGCATAGCAGGGTTGATGTGCCCTTTCCTCGTCATTCTGCATCCTCTTCTCAGCTTCATGCAATAAATCTCTGGCTTAAATGAAATTGTTCAAAGGAAAATGGAAAATAGAAAAAAAAAATGGTGGAGGGGCAGGAGATACTGACTAGTTCTGGTTTTTCACAAAACAAGAAGAATTTGTCTAAGAGTAAACGGTGTTTATTTTTTGTTGTTTTTTTTTTCAATCAAATGGAATTGCTTAATTAAAAAAAACTTACCTCTTTTCTCCTTAAATACTACAGACAACCTCATTTTATCGCAGCAGACACCTAGGAACAAAACACTGGACCCACCAGAGAAAACTGGGCAATAAAAGCATCAGAAGTTCAAGTCAACTATGGAAGAATTACTGTTAGCTGGCAGCTTTCAATTCTAAACCGAAGTGTCCCAAACCTATTGGGTTTGACAAAAGTTTCTTAGAACTGGGGAGCTGGGAATGTTGGACTCCTTTTAATTCTATTCCAATCATTTCCTGCATAGGGAAATTAAAGTCAATGCATCAAATGAAGACCCAAAGAAACATTTAAAAACTTGTTTGACTAGTATTCAGTATGTGAGATTATTAAGTAATAACTTGTCCACCTAGTTAACCTTGTCCTGGAATATATATAGGTTATTTGTAGCCGCCACTGCTATAATATTTTCTGAAGGATGCCAAGCTGTATGCAAGATCTTTTTGCTAAAGTCCAGACTGTCGACACTGATCTCGTCTTTTCTCCGCTTGCCCCCCACACACACTTTTCTGGGTTTGAGGATAGCCCGGGGCTTGCTGTTTTCCCTCGAAGCCTCAAGGGTCACATCACGCTTGGTGTTTCTGTCGAACATCCTAAAGAAGTTGTTGTAGGAGCCCGTCATGATGACACTGCAAGATAGAGGGGAAAGGGAGTGACCGAATGTTATGGAGAAAGGCAATGACATATCTTCATTGTGTCGTCTTTCTAGAGCAAATGATACAATGTTAAGGGCAGCTTATGACACCATAGGTTTTACTAAAAACAAAAATCAAAAAGTGAGAACAGGCTCTGCAGTGTGATTGTTGGCTTTTTTTTTTTTTTTGAATCACTGAACTCAGGGAGCTTTTTGGCTGGGTTTGGAAATGAGGGATGGTGAGAACTCTCCTTGTAATTTGCTTTTGCTCGGTAGATTCCTTTTGGTTCTTTGGCTCAGTAAAGGTGTCCAGTGGTTTTAATGATCCCAGTCCTACCTACCTCCCGTCAGGAATGTGAGACTAGAATGAGGTTTGCCGAAGTAGACACACTTTTGAAAACAATAAGCAGTTGTATGTGTTTAAGGCCTGGCCACTGTCAAGGGGGCTCCTGGACGTCTGACCTCTAAGGCTTTATGGCATCAGTGTGGTTGGGGGAGAGATGCGGGTGGCATCGTGCATGAACCCGGGGCGTGTCATTTCCCTTACCGAGAACTAGCTCTGAATTCGGCCTTTTTAGAAAACTTATCTACAAAATGGATGTCATCATGGTCTTATCTGGGAAACAAGTAAGAAAATTCAAATTTTAAAAGAATCTGGGATGGAGAAATAAAAAGATTTTATATGGTTTTTATTTCCACATTTAATGGACAGATGGCTTCCACATTTTTACAAGAGTTATCCCCTCTTAGGCATAGCTGCAATTCATCAGGAGAGTGGCGAACACCCAATGTCTTCCAGAGGCAAGGTACTCAATGTTTAATGGTGACATTCAGACATGGTGACAAGCTGAGGTGGGGAGAGATTCCTTGGGCCAGGGCATCTGCAAGTACCCCAAGTGCCATCACACAGCAGTTCCCCTGGAGGGGCTGGCTCCCACTCACTTCTGGGTGGAGCTCTGACTGGCTCCTTAAGATGGGAGAGCAGGAACTCTCATCTGTTTCTCAAATGATTTGGGATGTGTAGAGAGGTGAAGGAAAAAGCTGACAAGATTGGGCCACAGCAAGGAGGATGTGTTTTTGGGCATGTTGTCAGCTGTATCAGGTAAATTAAGCAAAGGTTAGATTTTGTTACTCTGGCCCATCAAACTGATGCTGTGAACTGTGTCTGTGTCCTTGAGTGGACTGTTATTACCTTGTCAGGCAGGGCACTGAGTGCTTTGCCTCCATGATCTCGTTTCAACTTCTATTATCCCATAAAAGGGTTTTACAGAGAAGTAAGTAATTTGCTCAGTGTCACATTGCTAGTAGGTAGTAAAGTCCACCCTTAAACCCACATATGGTTGACTCTGGGGCATAAGTATTCAGCCGTTGGCCTCACTGCTTCCTGTGCTTTGACGTTCGCTTCCCTCCCATGACCCGACTCATTTTTAAACAAGTAAGAGATATTATTTAAAAAAAAAAAAGACTATCAACCTTATTTGAAAGAGAAATTACATTTCCCAGTTGTGATGTCATAGAAAGAGTGTTGATCTTAGGATTCAAACTCTACACTTGTTACTTTTGTCTCTACTACTTACTACTTTATGAGGTTGGGCAGATTACTTTATCTTGCTAAGCCTCAGTTTCCTTAACTGTAAAATGAGAATGATGGAAACAATCTTGTTAGACTGTGGTTGGGATTAAATAAAATGATGTGTATGAATGTGTTTGGTATATAGTAGGTGCCTAATAAGTGTGGTTTTTGAATCAAGGCTAAGATAGAGGAAAAATCTGAGCAATAATAACAGATATGTAAATAATAATATATGAATAAATCAATACCTATAAATAAAGAATAAAATGAGAGGGCTGGCTTCTTTTCCTCGTGGGGGATTTTGTTCATATGTCACAGTTGCTTTGCTCTCTGTCCTATACCAACTGGTCAGTGTGACTTGGGTCCTTTGCCATGTGGGGACTCCTTCCAAGCCTGCTAAGGAGGGGATTCATTTTGGATCAGTGGCAAAGAAAGCCAAGAAACAGGTTGAGTGTGAGAGAGATGGTTCGTATTCACTGAAAGCTTGAATGTCTGAATGTCCTGCCATAATAGAATTTCTATGCTTTCAAACACTATAATTGGTGCCACCTTCATTAAGGAATGAAATCAACCCCTGGTAGCTTGCACTTAGTTCTCATGGAAGGCAAAGAATCGTTTGTATCTGTCAAACTAAAAGTGAACTATTGGGAGGTATTATGAAGTACTGTTCAAATCAAAGGCCTTAAAATAGTAATAAATCACTTTGAGGGAATGTGATAAATGAGGTCGACTAGAATTCAGTTAATGAACCACCAGGGCCATTGGCCAGGTCTCCACTAGCAGCTTCAAGGGATAATTTTTGATCTGGAAAGCCCACTTGGCAGTAATCTGAACTGTTCAGGATGGAATTTGCTGGTAGATAAGTGATCTTCATTTAGGCATGTTGACCTAGTGCTGGAGGTGTCTTGTGTGAAAAAGATAGGACTTTCTCATTAACATTAAGGTGTTATCTGTGCCAGTTCAGAAACAGGATTCAAAGGCCTTACTACATCCTTCTCTTCTTTCCAGGCCTGACTTCAAGGGTCATTAGGGGCCCACATTATGCATTTCAGCCAGGTTTTGGAGCCCAATTTTGACCTCCCTTTGGCTATACTCTACTTAGGATAAATTGCCCAAGCCTCTTCAAGATAACCTTTGGAAGGTTCTTCAGCCACAGAGCCTTTCTTACCTGTCTGACCCATTCCACACACACTCAAATTTATCAAAAATGCAATCATTTTCATAGAGGGAACACAGCTTGCTGCGGAGGTAGTCATGAACCTGGAAAGGAAACATATTGAGAAAGTCAGTTATTATTTTAAACAGTAATTATTTCTGCAAACACCTCCTCTTCTGATGTAAGCTGTTAAATCTTTCATTGTACATGCTCCTTGAATCAGATGGCCCTGGATCTGAACCTAGGCTTGGCCGTTTCTAGCTGTAGGACATTAGGATGGGTTGATGAGCTTCTCATGTAGCTGATATGGATTAATCAAGCTTGCTTGTATAGACAGTGGCATCCAGTAAGACTAAATAAGAGGTAGATTCTCATTTTCTAAGCTGATTTGCTCACAGGCATTAGAGGTCACCATTCATCCAGTCTTTTATTCAAGAAATATTTACTGAATACCTGCTATGCATTTGAGATGCAGCAGTGAGCCAAATATCCTTGTGGTGCTTTCCACCCAGTGTTAGGTGAGAGACTATATAACCAAGTAAATAAATAAGACATTTAGATGGTGATAAAATCATAGAACAAAAGTGTATGGAAAAAGAGGCTGGGAAATCTTGTTGGGGGAGTATTATTTTATACAGGGCAAGTAGTCAGGGCTTCACTGGATGAGGCAGCATTGGAGCAGAAGCCTGCAGGAGATGAATGAGCCACAGTGATGTCTGGGTTTGGGGTGAGGGGAAGGCTCTCCAAGCATAGGAAACAGAAAACACAAAGGCCTAGAGGTAGGAATCCTGGAGGGAGTGTGGTGGGGGAGTGGTGAGTAAGCAGCTGAGGGAGAGGATGATCAGTTTACATAGGCCCTTTATTCTGAGGAGGAAGAGACCTCACAGAAAGGATTGCTGAATCTGCTGTGTTGCAATGGATCCTAAAGGTACAAAGACAAAGGCAGGGAGACCAGTTATAACCTAAGTGATAGATGTTGGCTTGGACAAGGGCATGAGCAGTGATGGAGACTGGTCAGATTCTCCTTTTGTTTAGAGAAAGAGCAGATAGGACTTGGGTCAACTGTGAGGTGTGGAGAGAAAAACAGGAGTCAAAGATGATTCCCTGATCTTTCTCCTGAGCAAGTGGAAGGAAGCGGGTACCATGTTCACTTTTGGGTACAATGGTTTAGAGATGTCTACATGTGGAACTGTCAAGTAGACTCTGAGGTAAAAGGTGCCGTCCTGGAGTATGTGGCAATTTCCTGGTTTCTCTTAACCATGCTGCTGCTTTCACTGGAAATCAACTGAGAGTGAGCAGGAGAGAGAAATGGTTGGCAAACAGTGTCAGATTTCTGGAAGGCACCAGGGGACACTTGATGTTATTGGACATGTATGTCAAATAAGGCTGATCAAGCATAGTTGAATCTTTTTCTCCATCTACATTCAGCAACTCAGATGTAGATGCCAAATAGATGAGTAAGGTTCAGAGAATATTAGCATGGGTTCAGTGTTTCGAAGGTAATCCTTCCTGAACCCACGAGCACAGAGTGGCAATAATAACGGGCATACCCAAAATGCTGGCTTGTCATTATTAGCCAGGTGCTTTATCTGTCAAAACCTCGTTTCATCTCTAAAGCCATCTTATGATGCAGGTCCTTTCATTCTCTTTACTCTAATGGAACATGAAGCACAGAGACATGACATCATTTGTCCAAGATCATGCAGAAAAGAAAGTGACAGAAGAGGAGGGAACTGAGCCCCAGTATCAGGCTCTAGAGTGCACACGCTGAGCTGCACTAGCAACCTGCCTCCAGCTTGCTCTGGTGGGTCCTCAGTCCTTGACAGCAGCTGTGATAATGAACTCAAGTGAGGTTGAGAGAGGAGATAGAACTAGGTGAAAGCAGAGGGAGGCTACCAAGGGTATTGGTGTTTAACTTTAAGTTAAGAGTGATGATTCAATCTCTTTTCTCCTGCAACTGTGGCTCTTTCTCTTCCTTTGACTCCAACAGTTCTGCTGGACGCTGAGCTTCAGGCTCAGTTGTGTGCTTAGTCTTGGGCAAAGGAATGAGGTCAGGCTCATCCTATGTTCCATTAGATGTTTTGGGTATTTGAAAAGCTCTGAGTTATTTGGACAGAGGAAGTTATTTCTAACTCTGCAAATTAATTTTCCCCCACCTTTACTCTCTCACTCCCAAACAGTTCCAGGCCTTGTCAGGGTAACAGCTTCAGTGCTTTGGTGACAAGGGAATACCCCTACAGCAGTGCTGTTGGCATTGTTAGGTGCATTTGGGGGCTGCAAGGGTGAGGCTATGTCCTGCCCTAACAGAGGCATCTCTGCTATAAACTAACTCACTCACCTTCCCTAGGGAGTGCAGCAGTAAAGGTTTATAAACCTGGCAGTGGCAAGATTTTTTAAGGTCTAGTTCCATCTGCCCGCTTTGTGATGAACCCTTCCTCATATGTCACCATTCACTTTTGGCATTTTGTCTTATTACTCACCTGCAGTGTTTCTGTAAGTGTCAAAATGTGTGCTTTGGAAGTCATGCCCATTAGCAGGAATGACATTGCTGAGAACTCTGTAAATAATTCTTGAAAGATAGAAGTTGGGATAGACTCAAGGGAAACCCTAGTCTGAACCATTATTTCTCCTCCACCACACCTAAGGTCTGGGTAGCTCCTGCCTGCCTCCAGTTGACAACATTTAAAGAAGAAGAATGTCTACTGTGATTTTGCTGCATAGAAAGAAGTCTTCTTAGGCAAACCAGAGGGACTTTTTTCTACCAGAGGAAAGAATAAGGTAAGATGTACACATGAGCAACCGCTAGAGTATGGAGCAAGAGAGAATTTAAACCTCATCCTATTTAATGTTCTTTCTTCAAGTTCCTAATATGACTTTTCTATGATCCTATTAATTTGTGCATGGGATTTTTGACACTAGACTGAGTGTCCCAATATAGTGTTTCTCATTATTTGTGGGAGTCTAGTGTCATATAGTTAGTGGACTGCTGTGAGGCAAACAAAGAGCCAACTCTGTCGGTCCATTCTTATATTTTAAGTGTTGACACACTTTTTCTCCAAAAGGCTGGATAGTAAATATTTTAAGCGTTGTGGGCCGTATGGTCTCTGTGACAGCTACTCAACCCTGCCATTGCACATGGAAGCAGCCATAGAACATACGTAAGTGACTGTACATGGCTGTGTCTTAATAAAATTTACCTACAAAGACAAATAGGGGGCTGGTTTGGAACACAAGTTGCAGTCTGCCAGCCCTTGTTCTATGGGAAAACTTGAAAATAGCTAATCATACTTAAGTCTGCAGCCTTTTATTCATGGAAACATGATTGAGATCTGTGAATGCATGTATGAAAACGTATAGTAGCATTACCTGTCTCCTTGCCCAGGGCAGGCATTATTGACTGATCACTAAATTGTTTTCCACTGGACATCACAACCTATCATGGTGTTCTGGAGGCTCACTGAATCAGAGTTTGTTTACCATCTTTAAATTACTTCATGTAAAAGTTAGATGGCTGTGCTCTAAAACTAGCTTTGTCCTAAATCTACTCTTCCTAGTTAAGGCTCCCCAGCAGCCACACTCAGGTCCTAGTTCCCACTGCTCTTTCTTTTGCATTAAGGATTCGAATACTATAAGGTTTGTCTTATGCAGCTGGAAGAGGACACTGTGGTGACTCTAGTCCTGGACTAAAGATGAAGGCTGCAAATGAAAGCTTGGGGGTAAGTGAGGTGGAGCCAAGCACTGAAGTCAAGGTAGGATTCAGGAGACAGGAACACTAAATAATAGGGAGTATGATGGACCACAGGGGAAACAAAGCTGTCTCTACTACATATATGGCTGTGAATTCTGGCTCCCAAACCTTTCTCTAGCACCTGCTGAAACAGAGTCATTAAAGTCTTCAACCTCCTCTCTGAACCTTTCCTTCTTCCTCTGACTGGAATTTGGATCTCCTCTGAAGACACTCAAGTGGTAGCTAGAGTTTTGCTCTCACTCTCCACATGCCAATGTTGGGTAGGTAGGCTCCTTGTTGATCCAGACAACTATTCCTATTTAAAGTCCTTAACTCCTTTGAAGTCATGCCATCAAACTAAGCTTCCTGCTACCTGTCCTTCTTTCAGCCATCAAAAGTTCTGAGTCCCTAATCCTTATTTCTTGAAGCAAGTTTGCATCTCTGTCTCTCTTCCATTACTATTCCTGTCACTATTTTTAGTTATTCGAGCACTCTAGTCTCTCTCTTACTCAGTCTCATCATATTCAATGTGTTTTGTCCTTTGCTTCCCTGGTCATATTATGAACCTTGTCATTGCTATCCCTGTACCTGTCATTGCTATCCCTGTTGCTGTTGTTACCTCCTGTCTTTTTAGTTCACTCCTTCTAGTATCTTGATTCTATCAATTCTTAAAATTTATTATTTCCCCTTTTGCCCACCTTTGATTCAGCAGTACATCATTACAATCAATCCTTTAGCATATGTATTCAACAAGCTTGCCTTTCTTGCTCTCTCTTTCCATTGTACTCATTTGGCACAACTCCATCACTGGTTAAATCTTACTTTCTACCCTTTCTTTACCTGTATCAAGCAGGTGAATGTGGCTGGGAAGAAACATGTAATCATACAGGTTAATCTCCCTTTAAATCAATTATATAAATTTCAAGTGGATCCCTGAGCAACCCCACCACCCTTCAACATTTCTCTTTCTTAGATGAGTACTTTACCCCTTTTCTTCCTTCCCATTCAGCTAATGACCTTACTACTTATTTTATTAAAGAAAACACCTACATGTTCTCATCACAAAATTCACAAACGTACTTCATCTATATATGAAAACTGCTCTCATTCCTTTGACAGATGAATTATCTATGCACCTTGTCTACAGCCAATTCTGTAATGGACTGCATCCCCCACTGGCTTGCCTCAAGGGCTTTGTTCTTTCAGTGGTCTCTCTCTCTAATGGTCTCTCTCTCTAGTGGCTTATTCCTATCAGCAGAAAACATGCTGTAATAACTTCCTTCAGCCAGAATCCCTTTTCAGCTACCCTTCCATTTCTCTGCTCTCCTTCAGAGTAAACTTACTGAAACAGTTGTCTGTCCTCATTATGTTCCCATCTTCAGTTTCTTAAACTCACTCCAATTGGACATTTATTCGCACTGCTCTACTACTGTTCCTCTGTCATTCAGGTTACTGATAATCTCCACTTACTAAATCCAAGTTCGTAGTCTTCTGTACTTGATTCAGCAAAGCATTTGGCAGTCGATGACTTCCTTTTCCTTAAGACATTTTCTCCACTTGGCTTCCTAGTCACTCCTCTCATCTCACTGGCTAGTTTCCCCAAATCTCTCTTGCCAAATCCTCTTCCTATTCTCAACTAGGTCTTATTTTCTGACCTCTTCTTTAATTACACTAATTGCCTAGAAGATCTCATTCAGTCCTATGGCTTTAAATACCCTCTACATACTCGTGAGTGTCAGGTTTATATCTTGAAGCTAAATATATCCAGACTCACACTGAGCTGTCTACTTGCTGTGTCTGTTTGGATGTTAAACTGGTTTAACAGAGCCAAAACCAAACTCTTGATTTTCTCATCTAAATAAATTGGCAATTCTACTTTTCTAATTGTTCAGGACAAAAATTTTGGAGTAATCCTTGGTGCTTCTTTCTTTTCCTGTTACATCCCACATCAAATTCGTCCTCAAACCCTATTGCTTTTACCTTGGAAATATATGAAGAATCTGGCTACCTTCATTGCTAATACACTCATCTAAGCTACTATTTCCCCTTGCCAGAATGTTATAACTATTCTCCTGTCTCTTCCAATGTCCTTCCCACAGTTTCTTCTCCCTAGCGCAACCAGAATATTCATTTAAAAATGCCAGTGATGAAAATGATCTCGAATTAGATAGTGGTGGTTTCATTAAATTGTGTGCTTTGAAAGGCCGATTATTATGATATGTACATTATATCTCAAGGAAAAAAGTCAAATCCTTCTGTATAGAATCCCCCCACTTCTTTTTATCTAACCCCAAATAGCTTAAAATAGGGTTAGTTTATCCCCACCCCACTTGATCTTTGCTTTCATTATATTCTTGCCTGGATTTTGCTTCTTTAAGTCCTCTCTACTTCAAAGTCTGGTCTTCCTCTTTCAACACCACCACCCTAAAAAATGCCTTTCCCTTTGTTTCCTTGCATTTACACCATCTACCTAACACTTAAGTTCAAAACTTCCAGTCTTTTTGATTCCTCTCCCTGTACATTTGATCAGTAAGCAAACCTCACTGACTCTTCATCTTACCCATCCTTCCATCTGCACTCTACCATTACCAGACCAAATTGCCATCATCTCCTCTTATCTAAATTGTCTGTTTGGCAAACTGCAAAGTGAAACACACTGTAAAACTAAAACTAAAACTCACAATGTCATTTCCTGGTGTAAAACTTTAATGGTCCTCCATTGTACCCAGTCCACAGGCAAAACAGCCTACTGTACATTACCAGAGCCTAGTGATTGGCCTCTTACCTCTATCTCCAGGCTCATCTTTCTGCCTTTGTGATTCATATTCAAGGTATAAGCACCCTGAGCACACCTCATTTCTCTTGACACCAGGCCTTTGAACACACTATGTTTTTAATTATTATACTTTAAGTTCTGAGATACATGTGCAGAACATGCAGGTTTGTTATGCGTGTGCCATGGTGGTTTGCTGCACCCAACAACCCGTCATCTACATTAGGTATTTCTCTTAATGCTATCCCTCCCCTCGCTCCCCACCCCCTGACAGGCCCCAGTGTATGATGTTCCCCTCCCTGCGTCCATGTGAACACATTATTTTAAGAGCATGCATTTCCTGACTAGTTCATGGCAGTTAAGACTCAGTTTAAGGGTCACTTCTTTGGGAAAACCTTTCTCACCTGGCTGGACCATCTCTTGCAGAGATGCACACTCAATTCCTTGTTCATCATCTGACTTTTCTGCCACATGGTAAGCTGCATGAGAGCAGGACCATTTGTTTACCTCTATAGTATCCATTCCACATGAAGTGCTCAGTCCATATCAATTA
This sequence comes from Chlorocebus sabaeus, assembly GCF_047675955.1. Classification (NCBI taxonomy): domain Eukaryota; kingdom Metazoa; phylum Chordata; class Mammalia; order Primates; family Cercopithecidae; genus Chlorocebus; species Chlorocebus sabaeus. The sequence continues at coordinate 35,563,316 of NC_132926.1, read as the reverse complement.
CATTGAATTCTAGCCTCTCCACATGCACCTTTATCTTAATTATAGCCTGTACCATTTTACTGAATGTATCACCATGCACTGCCCTCCATTTTTCTGCATTGTAAACCTTTGGAAGCAGGGGTTGACTTAAAAACTCATGAAGGGAATGTTCCATATACCTATGGGTGCCTGGGGTTCTATACCTGGTAAGTCTCGATGGGGCGGTTTTCCATGTTGAGATCCCAGACTTTAACGGTCAAATAGTCCCTGGTCATGATATACCTCCCACTGTGGCTGAACTTCACATCCGAAATTGAAGAGATAATTTCAGAGAAAAATGATCTGTTGCTTGGGTCTTCCGGCTCTTCAAAAACTGCAGAACAAAAGCAAAACAAGACAAATTTAGCAATCCTTATCAACTGACTCTAACATGTTTGGACTGGCTAGGAAGCTAACAGTGTAACTGAGAGTCTTCCTTAAGTAGGGCTGGTGTTTGCAGAATGTAAGTTGCTAATAGAGAACTGTCATCTCTCTGGTAGCGGAAAAAGCTGTCATTAGTTTCTGGATTTTAATTCTCATGGAAGGACTGGCATGGGACCTGTCCCGTTCGTAGATCTGGCACTGACAGATCTATGCATCTAACTCTTTTTCTGTTTCCCTTGGTATCTGGGTGTCACTGCATAAAACCTGGAGTCATCTTAGATACTTAAAAAAAATTTTTTTATAGCTTTTAGTGAGATAAAATCCACATACCACAAACTGTAAAGTGTAGAGTTCAGTGGTTTTCAGTATAATCACAAAATCATCGCTATAATCTAAATTTAGACTATGTTCTTTACCTCCCCCCAAAAACTCCATATGCATTAGCAGTTACTTTCCATTGCCTGCTCCTGTAGTCCTAGGTAAACACCAATCTGCTTTCTGATTCTCATTCTGGAAATTTCGCACAAATGGATTCGTAGAATATATGGTCATTTGGGACTGACTGGCTCATTTTACTTGGCATAAAATTTTTAAGGTTCATCCATGTCGTAGCATGTATCAGTTCTTCGTTCTTCCTATGGCCGAATAGTATTCCATTGTATGAATATACCACATTTTGTTTATCCATTTATCAGTTGATGAGCATTTGAGTTGTTTCCACTTTTTAGCTGCTAGGAATAACAGTGCTATGATTATTCATATACAAGTTTTTGTCTGGCCTTATGTTTTCATCTCTCTTGTTGGCTCATGGTGTTTAACAGTGGGACTTTGGCCAGGTGTGGTAGCTCATGCCTATATTCAGCACTTTGGGAGGCCTAGGCAGGAAGATCACTTAAACCCAAGATTTCAAGACCAGCCTGGATAATATAGGAAGACCCCATTGCTATAAACGAGTCAGGCATGGTAGGGCATGCCTGTGGTCCCAGCTACTTGGGTGGATGAGGCAAGAAGGATTGCTTGAATCAAGGACGCTGCAGTAAGCTACTATTGGGCCACTGCACTCTAGCCTGGGTAACAGATCGAGATCCTGTCTTCACAAAAGAAAGAAAGAAAAAAGGTGGTGCTTTCTTGCTGGACTGCCTTGGGTCTAAGGTCAGCCTGTCATTTACTTGTTGTGTGACCTTAGGCAAAATACTTCTCTGTGCCTTAGGTCTCCTTGTGTGTAAACTGTAGCTGTGATGTCTTTTTAAAATTAACAATATTTCCAAATTGGTATAAATTTAATGGGTACAAATGTGGTTTCATTACACGGATATATTGCATAGTGGTGAAGTCTTGGCTTCTAGTGTAACCATTAGCCGAATAGTGTACATTGAACCCACAATGTCTTCTGTGTGAATTGTCTATTTGCTCTGATATCCAGCCTCTTATTATCTCTCTCAATAGCTTCAGCTGATTTCCACTTACAGGAAGAAGGCATGGCTTCTCAGGATATTATCAGAGCCCATCATAAACTGTCTCTAATTCTTCTTTCTACCTCGATTTTAAGTTGGATGTATAGAGTATGTCTCCATGTTTCCCACTTCTATTCATTGCCTGATTCCTTCTTCATTGATCCAAATACTCTTTGATTCATATACCTCATCTACTACATATTATTTCACCCCAAATGATCTTTTCTTTTCTCTGAAGCCTTATCACACTTGGTCTGCCCATTTATTTAGTATTTGCTCAGGTACTCTCTTACAATGAAACTATCATTTTTCACATTATTATTTTAACAATTCATGAGTTTGTTTTATCTCTTCAACTAGGACATAAGCTTCTTGAGAACAGGATTTTGGTCTTATCTTCATACTCAGAGTCTTGCTCACAAATGTTCAATGAATATTTGTTGCTTCACTGGAGCCAAAGCCAGATAAATTAACAGATTATTTGCCTTCTGGGTGCTTAGCATGTATAGTATTAAGTTGAAACGTATGCAGTTGCTGACATTCAATTATTTTTGACCTACAAAGATGGCAATTGTGTATGGTTAAACCCAACAAGGGTTTATATCACAATTTCAGGCTGAAACAAACACTGGCCTGCAGGTTGCTGAGTTAACTCATCCTCCAAGACTACTACTTTCCTGCCTGGTCAATGCACTGACATAGTCAGTAATGAATTCTGTATAAAGAGCCCAAGTATACAATAAGTTACATTTCAAACCTTGCTGAATTAAACTGTGAACTAAGCCAAAATGTTAATTTTCACAGAACGATTGAAGAGAATAACAACAAAAACCCTGATCAATCGAATTGAAATTGCAAATTAAAAAAAAATCATTGAAACAGAAAAATATGGCTCATTACAGCCTCTGACCCAATGTCTTAGTCTGTGCCCTCATCTTTTGGGCTTCAGCTGAGTATTAGTGAAGGCCCCAGGATTCTGATTGGTATCTTCATAGTTGAGAACTAGATGGGAAGAAAATTTTCACATTAGTTTCCACTAACAGCCATCTCATTAGTACTGGGGGCTTGGAAATTCCAAGTAAAACACCTGACCCAGAGGCAGTAAAGTGGATGGGCTTAGCAAATTGTGCTCTGGAGTCATCAATTCCTGCCTCTGTCAGTTACTAGCTGTGATCATTTTATTTACTACTCCAGCTTTAGTTTTCCCAGCTGCAAAATGAGGAGCCACATTGCTTGGCATATAAGCTTGGTACATAGTAGGTCCTCAATACATGCCATCACTATTTTCATTTTCAGCATGCACTGCTTCTGTGCTGGCCAGTCATATCTTATTCATGAAGACTCTTGAGAGTTTGGTACCGAGGAGTACAGAACCTGTGGACTATTTAAAAGACATAAAGAATGTTTACATTTTCTCTTCTTTAAACTCAAATCTATTTTAAAATGTTTAAATTGACAACAAAATTGTATATATTTATGGTGCCTTTTAATGTTATACACAGGAATCTGTTTCCCAAATACTTGGCATGTTGGGAGGCCAGTGTAGCAACACTGTAAAGCCTCAAAATGACACCTTCACAAGATGGATGTGAAATGAAAGATGACAATTCTTCAATCAACCTACCACTATTTATTTGTGGAGTGCCGGCTTTAGGTAGCACACAGGGGGCAAGGTACAGATAATATACTGGCAGAGCACGACACATCTATGTATATTCAAGTTTTAATAGCAACTCCAGGAATTATTTTCATTCCATGGGTAATAGCATTTAATAGTATTAATAATTACTGTTGATGGGAAGCTTATAATACTGCAGACCCTGTGCTTTACATGTTTTACTTCATTTAGTTGTTAAAACAGCCTATAAAGTAGGAATTATGATTCCTCATTTTATATATGTGGATAACTAAGGCACAGAGAGGTTTTGTAACTAGTCCAGGGACACACAGAGGTAGAGCTGCATTTTGAACTCAGGTCAGTCTGACTTCAAAATCTTTGTTCTTAATCAGGATGCCATGTACGAGACCTTGCTGAGCATTCATTTATAAGTTAAGTGTCTTGTACGCACAGGCACACACACATGCACAATACAGTATATTAGCTAGAGTCCACAAATAAAATACTTTTTATGTGTGGGATGGATACGTGCCAGGCCCTGTACCAAATGCTAAAGACACAATAATGAACAAGACAGATCCAGCACTACTCTTAGTGAGCTCACAGGATAGAGGAGGGGATACATGTTTAGCAATCACACAAATGTGGTTACAGTTGTGAATAAGTGAGATTTTACTGTGTTATCAGAGGGAAATCATGGTGCTATGGAACTGACTAGTGGAAGGTAAATGGAACACCAGTGTGCATTCCATAAAATTTACTTCTCATGCACCCTCCAATATCAGAGATATGCAAAATTTGTTGAACATGTAGTACAACAGTATCTGGTGCCTGAGTGATAGAACTTGAGACAAATCAACACTAGCATTTCTCCCGGAGACCCTTGGCTTGGCATGGCACTAGAGAATCTGCTGACCTGCAAGGTTTCCAATTAGCTGTCAGAAAATAGAGACATTGAGAGGAGAGGGAAGAGAACTAAGGGGGAGACAAGAAGAGCTTTGCTCCCTTTGTGAGGAAGCAGTCTTGGTGAGAATCCTGATAGCCCAGTCCTAGCCACTGGGGGTATGTCAGGTTCACCAACAGAAGCATATGTCTTGGAGACCCCAATAGTAACAGTAACAACAATAATGACATTTGCTACCACTTCTTGGTCCTCAAGCTTTGCATACATTATTGCATTTAATGCTCACACTTCTAAGGAAGGTACTATACTCTTCTCATTTGTAGATAAGGAGACAGACCAGGAGGAAAGGTTCAGTAAGTCACCCAGGATCATGCAGCTAGGCAGTGGCAGAGTTGGGCTCTTGACTCTGCCCATCTGTCACACCACCTCCACAACTGGGCCTTGCCTTGCTTTGTCAATATTGTTTCCCTGTTCAAACAAGTCAAACCAGGATTCCTCACATTCTAGATATACCTTGTATATTCCCACTTTTGTGCCTCTGCTGCTCCTCACCTCTTCCTGTGCCCATCCAGGTACACTGGAAAGAACATCAGACTCAGGGATGCTGGGCTGGAATCCAGGCTGGGCACAAGTCCAGGCTGGCTTTTGATAATACCTATTATCTATTGAGCTTTTGTGCTGTGTGCTCTACATGTATTAACTCACTCACTATTCATAGGTATTAGTACTTTCTCTTTTCCACAAATTAGCCTAATCAGTCAACTCAGGCACAACTCACAGCTAGTAGGAACAGAGCCAGAATTTGAACTCAGTATACTTCCAGCTTATGTTCTTAACCTCTGTCCTACTCTCTCATCTGCATGGCTTTCAGCACTGTCAGCTCTCTGGGCGTTTCCTTCTCCGTAATAGGAAGGAGCTCTTATATTCTAAAATCTATGAAATTTCACTGGCTTTTCAATTTCCCTTTCCTAATCCCCACTACTCTAGGTAGCCTTTCCAAAGTGACTTCAGCAAAATGTTCAAGCTGTGATATGTCAGGCATTCCAGATTCCAAGGTCAAATAAGCTTAGGAAACCTTGACAATTTTGGGAGTTGACAATGCAATTACCCTGTTGTTGGGGCATTATAGAATGTTCAGCAACTTATCTGGCCTCTACTCACTAGATATGCCCTGCTGACTCCATCTGCCCACATGTGGCAACCAAAAATGTCTCTAGATATTGTCAAATGTCCCCCGGGGGCGTGACTATACCTGGTTGAGAATCACTGCTTTAATCCTACTTCAGAGTATTACTTGATCATACCTTTCTCCCCACTCCATTTTAGTTTTATTTGGCAAATCATTTGCAGCTCAGTGTTTAGTACAGGCTTTCTCAGAATACACTTTGGGTTATATTGCTATAGTCAAAAGCAACTGAATACTGCCTTTAAAATTCCATAGGCTATCTTATGTGCCTTGTGCAGATGTGTTTTCTGTTATAACGTGTACAGATATGAATACATCTCCATGGAGCTATAAGTATCTTGTGTGAGCCCCCTGAAAGGGCTCAGATGACTGGATAAATAAATAAGGTTCCAGAATCTAGGGAAAATCTTGAATTCAATAATTCATGAATTCAAAAATAAGAGAAGGAGTTAAGAAGAAAACTGCCAACTTTAGAGAAAGCTAAAGTGAAACAGCATTCATTACAACTGGAGCAAGGGCAGAAAGGAGGCATGCAGAGAGCTGGTTGTGGACTCTGGGGATAGAAGAAGAGAGAGATTAGGTAACTATAGGTGCAGGCTGTTCCTGGGCATGGCTCCTTTCTCTTGACCTTACACTGGACCTTCATTAATTGCACAGGAACTCATGCCCATGTAGAGGGGTTAGGAGGGGTCCAAGGCCACTAACAACTGATCCTGAAGGCCAGGACATCTAAGACATGCTGGCTCTGTCTTAGATGGTGTGGTGACTAACAGTACAGGTGGTTCCAAACTCAGTGGCCTGGGTTGAAACCCCAGCTTTGCTGCTTATAAATTATGGAGCTTTGAACAAGCAGCTGGACTCCTTCCAAGCTTCATTTAATGGAGATAATAGTAGTACCTCTATTCTAGGGCGGTTGTGAGGATGGATGAGATCTTGCTTGTGAAGTACTTAGCAAAGTGTCTGTACCCAAAACAACAGGGACGGCAGCCATAATGCAGAAGCAGGCATTGCTTAAGGCAAGCTTGGTGTGCAATGAGTCCAAAAGCCTAAAGTGTTTTTCTGTTGGAGGCAGATCTTAAGAACCAGTTGTGATACTGATTTCTAGGTCTTCTGTCTGGGCTGTGACACAGACACGTACTAGTTTGTTTCTGAACTATCCCTTGAAAGACACCCTCCTTGGTCCAAGTGTCTCATTTCAATGTCACCCCCACCCTGGCTGTGATGACGCGGGCAGATGAGAGTGAGAGTCCAGGAAACAAGCCAGGGGGACATGAGGGTCCACTCATGATGAAAAAGGAACTGCCTCAGAATCATGCGCGGGGCTTTAAATTGCTCACTTCTGCTGACATTTCTTCTACAGGGAAGCACAGCTGGCACGTTTTTCCGTTTGGAGACATGGTTGACAATTTCTCCATAATGGGGACACAACTGGCAATTTTCCTACAGAGTGAGGCAGATGGCAATTTTCCTTCAGAGATATGCAGGCAACAGTTTTGCCCCTGGAGAGAAAAGCCTCGCCGATTGAGATGCAGCCAGTAATTTTTACTACAAAGAAGACACATCCAATAATTTTGCCCAATGAGAGAAACGGCCAACAATTTTCCCACAGAGGGTAAGAACTCGCTCGGACTGACAATGCTGGCCTTTATCCAGCTGAGGACGGTGAGAGAAGAGGTTTAAGATTTAATTAGTGGCTACTGTACTACAAGGGGCCTAATGACATAGTCTCCAGACACGGATTGGAGACTGCAAATTTAGATCGTATTAAGACTCAGATGAAGGATTCTGAATTGGGAAATAATGAAACCAAGTTGCTTAACCCTTGCAGTTTGCTTTTCATATAGCCCTCCATTAATTCAACAAACAATTGTTTGACAGTGACACTTTAACAAGACAAGGCATACAATACATAGTGTGATGAAGCATGAGAAGTTAATCTAGAAGAAATTATATTGGCCCCAAAGTTTTACATAACTTTTCAAAATAATTCTGCATCTACCATACTTCTTTTACAACATGTCTTTTAACAAACTAATCATTCAAAGTTAAGAAATAATGAATCAAAACCTTTTTATTTTCCCAGACAAGAAAAAATGACCAAAAATTCACACTGGGGAGAAGTGAGGAACAAATGGGCTGGTGTGACAAGAAAAGACTTAATAAGAAGCTGAGCCTTAAATGATCAATAAGCACTGGATAGATAAGAGGTTAGTACATATTTTAGGTTTTGAGGGCCATTTGGTCTCCATTGCAACTGTTTAATTCTGCCTTTGTAGTGTGAAAGCAGCATAGACAATATGTAAACAGATGAGCATATATCCTACACGAAGGCTTTGCATATGGACACTGAAATTTCAATTTTGTATAATTTTTATGTGCCATAAAATGCTATTCCTTTTTGATTTCTTCAACTATTTGAAAATGTAAAAATATTATTCTTTGCTAGAGTTGTAAAAAAGAAAAGTTTTGAGCCAGACTTGGCTGTATGCCATAGTTTTCTGAGCCCTGATAATGGTGTTTGAGGGATAGGAGGGGGCATCCTATCTAGACAGGGGAATCAGCATGAATAAATGCCTGGGGTGATCAATGCATTTTTGTGGGACAATGGACCCATAGGACTGGTAGCACCATGAGATCACGTAGAAGGGCTGGAAGATAAGATTACTTCTTAAACTGCAAATTGCTTTCCTAAGTTAGATCTCTCAGGCTGGTATATGAGAATGGACAGGAGTCAGATATATTGGGGCTAGAAGCTGGGCTTCGTCATCTCCAGGTTGGATTGTCTTTGTCAATTTTCCTTATCTTGTTAAGATGCAGCATATCTGTAAAATGTAGACATCAATATCTTATTTGCATGGTTATAAAAATTAAAAGAGATAAAAGCAAATAAGACACGTAGCACAGACCAGGTGTGGTGGCTCACACCTGTAATCCCAGCACTTTGGGAGGCCGAAACCTGGCCAATATGGTGAAACCCCATCCCTACTAAAAATACAAAAATTAGCTGGGTGTGGCGGCACGTGCCTGCAGTCCCAGCTACTTGGGAGAAGAATCGCTTGAACCCAGGAGGAGGAGGTTGCAGTGAGCCAAGATCGTGCCACTGCACTCCAGCCTGGGCCACAGAGTGAGACTCCATCTCAAAAACAAAAACAAACGAGACATGTAGCACAGTGCCTGGTACACTGCCAGAAGTCAACAAGCCCATATCAAACATTTAAAGAAGAACTAATGTCAATTCTACTCCAACTGTTACAAAAAATAGAGGAGGGAATACTTCCAAACTCCTTCTATGAGGCCAGTGTTACCCTGATACCAAAACCCGACAAAGACACAGCAAGAGAACTATAAGCCAATATCCCTGATGAATATTGATACAAAAACCCTCAACAAAATACTAGCAAACCAAATTCAACAATACGTTAAAAAGATCATTCATCATGACCAAGTGGAATTTATCCCAGGGATGCAAGACAGTTCACCATATAAAAATCAATCAATATGATATGTCATATCAATGGAATGAAGGAGAAAAACCCTCAAAAAACTGGATATAGAAGAAATGTAACTTAAAATAATAAAAGTCATATACGACAGAGCCACAGCTAGTATCACGCTGAATGGGGAAAAACTGAAAGCCTTTCCTTTAAGATTTGGAATATGACAAGGATGCCCACTGTCACTGCTGTTGCTCATTGTAGTACTGAAAGTCCTAGATAGAGCAATCAGACAAAGAAAGGAAAGGAAAGGAAAGGAAAAAGGAAAGGAAAAAGGAAAGGAAAGAAAAGGAAGAAAGAAAAGAAAGAAAGAAAGAAAGAAAGAAAGAAAGAAAGAAAGAAAAGGCATCCAAATTGGAAAGGAAGTAGTAACATTATCCTTGTTTGCCAATGATATGATCTTGTATTTGAAAAAACTTAAAATATGCCACCAAAAAGCCATTAGAACTGAAAACAAATTCAGTAAAACAGCAGGATACAAAATCAAGATACAAAAATGAGTAGAATTTCTACATGCCAACATCAAAGAATCTCAAGAAATTAAACCCATTTACAACAGCTACAAATTAAAAACCCAGGAATTACCCAAAGAAGTAAAATGTCTCTATGATGAAAATTAAAAAACATTGATGAAAGAAATGGAAGGGGACACAAAAAATGGAATGACATTCCATGTTCATGAATTGGAAGAATCAATACTGTTAAAACGTCCATGCCACCCAAAGCAGTCTACAGATTTAATGGAATCCCTATCAAAATATCAATGACTTTCTTCACAGAAATAGAAAAAACAATCCTAAAATTTATATGAAACCACAAAAGACCCAGAATAGCCAAGGCTATCTTAAGCAAAAAAACAAAACTGGAGGAATCACATTAACTGACTTCAAATTACACTACAGAGCTATAGTAACCAAAACAGCATGGTACTGGCATAAAAATAGACACATACACCAATGGAACACAATTGAGAACCCAGAAACAAATCTATACATCAACAGTGAACTCATTTTCAACAAAGGTGCTAAGAACATACACTGGGGGAAAAGACAGTCTCTTCAACAATTGGTGCTAGGAAAACTGGATATCCATATGCAAAAGAATGAAACTAGATCCCTATCACACAACATATACAAAAGTCAAAACAAAATGGATTGAAGACTTAAATCTAAGACCTTAAAGCATGAAACTACTACAAGAAAACACTGGAGAAAGTCTCCAGGACATTGCACTGGGCAAATATTTCTTCATAACCCACAAGCACAAGCAACCAAGCAAAAATGAGCACATGGGATCAAGTGAAAACATTGCTGCACAGCAAAGGAAACAATCAACAAAATGAAAAGAGAACCCATAGGATAAGGAAAAATATTTGCAAACTACCCATCTGACAAAGGATTAATCACCAGAATATAGAAGGAGCTCAAACAATTCTATAGAAAAAAAAATCTAATCCATTTAAAAAAATGAACAAGTGATCTGAATAGATATTTATCAAAAGAAGACATACACATGGCAGATAGGCATACAAAAAGGTGCTTAACATCACTGATCATTAGAGAACCGCAAATCAAAACTACAATTAGATGTCATCTGACCCTAGTTAAAACGGCTTTCATCTAAAAGGCAATAATGCTGACGAGGATGTGGAGAAAAGGGAACACTTGTACATTGTTGGTCGGAATGAAAATTCGAACAACCACTATGAATAACAGTTTGGAGATTCCTCAAAACACTAAAAATTGAGCTACTATATGATCCAGCAATCCCACTCCTTAGGTATATACCCCAAACAAAGAAAATCAGTATATTGGAGAAGTATTTGCACTCCCATGTTTGTTGCAGCACTGTTCACAATAGCCAAGATTTGGAAGCAACCTAAGTGTCCATCAACAGATGAATGGATAAAGAAAATGTGGTACTTATATACAATGAAGTACTATCCAGCCATAAAAAAGAATGAGATCCTGTCATTTGCAACAACATGGATGGAACTGCAGGTCTTTATGTTAAGTGAAATGAGCCAGGGACAGAAAGACAAACCTCGCATATTCTCACTTATTTATGAGAGCTAAAAATCAAAACGATTGAGTTCATGGAGATAGAGAGTAGAAGGATGGCTACCAGAGGTTGGGGGGCAGGGGGTAAGTGGGTTAATTGTTAATGGGTACAAAAAAATAGAAAGGATGAATAAGAACTAGTATGTGATAGCACAACAGGGTGATTATAGTCGATATTAATTTAATTACACATTTAAAAATAAAGGATTATAACCAGATTGTTTGTAACATAAAGAATACTTCTTGAGGTGATGAATATACTGTTTACCCCAATGCAATTATTATTTATTGCCTGTGTGAATCAAAATATGTCATGTACTTCATAAATATATATACCTCTGTACCCGTAAAATAGATGTCAACAAGTTATAGTGTCACACACCATTCAAACAACAGGTATTGAGTACCCAGTGTGTGTAAAGCACTATGATAGGTGCTAGGGTTACAAGAGTGAGCAAGAGAGATACTGTGCCTATGCTTCCTCAACAAAGAGTGGGCCTTCTTATCTACCATGGCTGGGGCTTCCTCTCATCTCTTTCTCTCTTTTTTTTTTTTTTTTGTTTTGAAGTGGAGTCTCATTCTGTTGCCCAGGCTGGAGTGTGGTGGTATGATCTCGGCTCACTGCAATCTCCGCCTCCTGGGTTCAAGCGATTCTTGTGCCTCAGCCTCCCGAGTAGCTGGGATTACAGACGTGCGCCTCCACACCCAGCTAATTTTTGTAGTTTTAGTAGAGATGGAGTTTCAACATGTTGGCCAGGCTGTCTCCAACTCCCGACCTCAGGTGATCCACCTGCCTTGGCCTCCCAAAGTGCTGGGATTACAGGAGTGAACCACCGTGCCCAGCCATCTCTTGAAGGAAGAAAAGTTGCTCAATCAATTCCCCTGTAGTAGGCAGAAAAATGCCACTACCCCCATCCCCAAATAAGTCTACACCCTAATCCCTAGAACCTGTGGCTATGTTATGTTACATGACAAGAGGGAATTAAGGTCGCTAATCAGCTAACCTTAAGACAGAGATACTACGTTAGATTATCTGGGTGGGCTCAGTGTAATGACCGGGGTCCTTATAAGTGAAATAGGAAGGCAACAGGGTCAAAGGCTGAATAACCCCATTGAGAAAGACAAGACTGGTCACTGCTGGCTTTGAAGATAGAAAGGGGCCACGAGCCAAGGGAGGCAGGCAGCCTCTTGAAGCTGGAAAAGGCAAGAAGCCATTCTCCCCTAGAGCCTCTAAAAAGGAGCACAGTCCTGCTGACACCTTGACTTCAGCCCAGTGAGACCCATTTCTGACTTTTGACCTCCAGAACTGTAAGAAAGATAATCAATTCGTGTTATTTTAAGCCACTAAGTTCATTAAGTATGTGACAATTTGTTACAGCAGCGTTAGAAAACTATCCTCCGTTTGTCAACAAAGGGAGGGCTCAAAGTTCATAAGTTCCCCCTTCAACTCTGCAAAACTGCTGTTATTTCCCTGGCCCCAGGGCCAGCTCCCTTTCAGCAGCTGCCTGTATAGAGCTGGACAGGGAAGGCAGGCCAGAGTGGGCGGCTTCTGGGCACAAGCCATGAGAGTTTCACCATTTCCAAGGGAGCTGGTAAACCCCAGCTCAGCAACCCTTTCCTCCCAGCATTCCTGCTGCTGCTGCTGCTGCTGCTGCACCCATAAGCTGACACAGTTCAGAAAAACCAGAGCCCAGCAGCTGCAAAGGCAGAGCAAGCCAAACTCCTCAGAGATATCAGGGCTTAGCAGCAGAACGTGAAACAACCTGCAATCCTACCATGTGCTAAATATTTGAATCTTTGCAAAGCAGTGCCACTTTGCGTTCAGACATCTACAGTGACTCTGTATGACTGAGAGCCAACAGTTCCACTCCCTTGTCCTGGTTCAGGGGCTCCATATCAAGCCCTAGGTCAACATTCCAATATTACTCTCTACTTCATTCTTCTCAAATGCTCCACTGAGGTCTGACCTGTCTAGTCATCATTTGCACCAGAGTTGAAGAACTCCTACCTCCAGGGGCCAGGCAGGTAGTGAAATAGGTGACACATTCATGGGTAGCAATAGGGAACAGCAGGGACTGTGGCAAACTAGAGTGTCCACACCCCATAAAAGGGGCAGTTTCCACCTGAGGTCAGGAGTTCAAAATCAGCCTGGCCAACATGGCAAAACCCCATCTCTACTAAAAAAAAAAAAAAATTACAAACATTAGCTGGGTGCGGTGGTAGACGCCTGTAATCCCAGCTACTCCAGAGGCTGAGGCAGGAGAATCGCTTGAACCTGGGAGGCGGAGGTTGCAGTGAGCTGAGATCACACCATTGCATTCCAGCCTGGGCAGCAGAGCAAGACTCTGTCTCAAAAACAAAACAAAAACAAATTTAAAAAAAAAAAAAACACCAAACAAACAAAACAATAAAAGGGGCAGTTTCCACTCTGCTCCGGCTGAATGCGGCCATGCAGAAATGGGGCACCAGCATAGCCAGATTGTCTCATTTATAAAGTCTAAATTTTTTTTTGAGGAACTCTGATTTTTTTTATGTTAGCAACTAACTAAAGAAATTTGAGTGTGTGATCAAACCTGCGTCCTCTGTAAGCTATGCAGGCCGCAGCCTGTGACCTGATTGACCCCCTGCAATGATGATGGTGATGTCTGGGGTGCACTGGCATGTGCTGGGCCTGGATCCATGCTCCTTCCCTGCTCCCCTGTTTCTCTGGCTCCTATTCAACCTTCAGGGCTCACTGTCTTTTCTAGAAAACCTTCCTGGACAACCTCAGCCCATTGCATCTTTTCCTCTTTACTGGTTAATTTGGCTACCCTCTAATCTTCCTATTATTTTTAAATATTATTTGTTCAGGATTCACAATGAGTTAAGAAATTTTAGTTCAGGGAATTGGCCCCACAGAAAGGCAACACCAGTGATAACAAGAGCACCTGTTACCTGCCAGGCACCATCTAGGGTAAGAATTATCTCTATTTTATGGCTGAGGAAACAGAAGCTTGGAGAGACGGGGACCCAAAGGACCATATGGTCCCTGAGTGAGCACAGCATTGGAAGGCTCATTATCTGTGGGGTTAGAACTTTCTTACGAAGGAGCCTCAGCTGGAATCTGATCTAAAGAAGGGGGGAGCAAAAACCTGTGTTTGGCTTAGGGTTCGCCTGTCAATCTAAAGACTGAATTTGGGCTAATATCTACAGACAAGTTCATTAATTGTGGGTCTGTTTGTCCTCCTTTTGTGAGGAATAATCATTTATTAGCCAAGCGGGACTGGTGCCTTTTTGAGAACTGTCATTCTGGAAAGATATTGATTGAAGGAGGCCTCTGAGCACACTCTCTCCAGCAGGCAGCCGAAAGGGAGGCGGCTGCAGTCCAGACAAGATGATGAGTTGGCAGTGAGCATCTCAACAGGAGCCTAATGAAGAAATCTGGTAACAGCGAGGGCTGGCTTTATGAGCACTCACATTTGGTCTTTCACTCTCTGCAAGGTTGGTGAGTGGCAAAGGTATCCGTGGGCCTCTACCTCCCATTGTGGAATTACACATTCCTACAGTCAGTGGGCTCTGGGAACCCAATGGCAGCATCCTCAGGCCCCTGGGCCCACTCCACACATCACAGGCTAGAGACTTCTTGTCTGCCTCCTTTCTCATGTCTCTCCCCCAGAGACAGCATGCTCTCCCCTCCCTCCTTCCCTCTCATAATTTGTTCCCAACAGGTAGCTTTGTGCAGCTACTCCAAGAGAAGCCCGAACTCCCTGGGGAGCCTCTGCCCAGGTGGAAGAGACCTCCAGTGGCCATTATTAGGGGTGATTGCTGGGAAGCTGGTTGCCATGGCACCGCAGAGGCCAGTGCTGAACTCCCAAGCTGTCCCCGTTTCCCAGGCTGTCTACATAATCACTGCAATGAGAGGCACAGGCACAGAAAGGGAGAGAGGAGCAGCTTCCCACTGAGTGATCTCCCTGCAGAGCAAGGTGAGTAGTTCATGGCTGAGTACGACAGTCCATCTTGGCATGGGCCAAGCACTGCCTGGAGGGACCCTGGTGTGGGCTGGTCACTGCTTCACTGTCTTCTCATGGATCTGGCACTATGCTTCTGTGTTCCCAGGACTGGTTTTCTGCAGGAAAACACTGCTCTTAATCCACTGACCTGTTTCTTAAAGGTTCTTGGAGTTTGCAAACATCGAATAGTGACAGTCTTCCATCTGCCAGGTGCTGCACTAAACTCTTTATGGAGACAAAGAAATGATGCTCAGAGAGTCATTTGCCCTTGGTCACAGGCTAAGAAGAGGCAGAGCTAAGATGTAAACCCAAGTCTGGCGCTACAGCATCTCATATAGCATCATTTTTCCTCTAGTCCCCTGATTAGAAAGGGTGGCCCCTTCAACCCGGTGCTGAGAACAGACACTGGCAGCCCCACACCTCTGAGGGCATGGTTCCAGCAAATAGAAATTGGACTGGCAAGGATTAAACTGCTGGTTTGGGCTTCATTAGCTATGTGATCTCACCAACCACAGAGAATTAATCAGAGTGGAGCCATCTCTTTACTGCTTAACACAATGTAACAGGGGCAATGTGGAGAACAGTCAGTGAATTTATTGAGCACCTACTACCTGCTAGGCCCTCCCACTGGCTCCAGACATACCATCAACATGTGGGCTATCCTTCTCTTCAGCAGTCACTCTAGAACTTGAGGCCACTATCCTCTGATGCAGAGAGAAGATACATTTTATAATCACTGTAGACAATAAAGGCTTTATCTGTTAGCAAGCCCTTTTGCTTAATGACTTGGTTATGGGAAAGGAGATACAGGTTGTACTTAGTTCTCATTTTGCACTTGGTTAGAGAGTAAGAGGCTTTTCCATCTCCACTGCTGCTCAGGTACTTCCAGTGTACTCTAGCACTCCCCCAGCAGCTTCTGTAGAAACACGGACCCCAAGGCCTGGCCAGACTCTACCAGAAAAATATTTGTGTTCCTCTGCACTCTGCCTAGTACATGGCTTCCCTGGCTACCTCTCCAACAGGCCTGTGGAGGCAAAGATGGGAAGTATTTATAGGTATTATCTATTAACAACATTCAACTTTAGACCTGGGTTCAATCTCCCTCTACCTTTGCCTAGATCTTTGACTTTGTGTAAACAACATGCTTTTTCTGGACTCAGTTTTCTCATCTATAACCCCAAGTTTCTGAATTGTTTTGATAATAAAATATCAAAAAATATTGAGTGTTTACTGTGGACCAGACATTTCACTGAATCTGCACAACAATCCAGTAATGCATGTTGCATTATTGTCCCCATTTTATAGAGGTAGACACTTAGATGTACAGAGGGCAAATCCAAGGAGTTAAGTCCAAGTTACGTACACCTGGGCTTGTCTGACCCCAGAACCAGCACTACTGACCACTATGATATACGACCTCTTTCTATCTTCATTAAAGCCAAGTTTCCAAGTCACAGGAATCTCACAAATACCTATAACTGGCCTTTATAACAGTTTGCAGGGGAAATTTACAAATTCTGTGGACACTCAGATTCATGTTTTTAAAAAGGCATTTACGAACTTCAACACAGCATCTGAAAGCCACCTAGTGGCTGGAAGTTGTTCAGTAGGATTTGAAATTCTATAAAAGGCAAAATCGTTCCCATATTCCAGGCTCTGCTCCATTGCTCCCTCTCCCCCTTCCACCACCCCTTGATATTCTTTCTGAAAACTTGAGTTGGAAACAATCACTTTCTCCTCTGAACTTCTATAGAGCAAGGTTCCCAAGTTGTGATCAAGACATAAAAGTCAAGGGGCAGAGCACCACAAAATATTGTGACATTATCTGTCAACTGGCTTATATATAACTCAGTATACCATTTTGTACTGGGGTATGTTATATAGATCATACAAATTTCAGGAAAACTTCCAGTAGAACAGTTTAACATTGAGACAATTCTGAGTTTTAGCTTTTAATTCATAGCCTTAGTGTATTCTGAGATACATATCACCTTTTATCTGATGTCAGATCTCATCTCATTCACTCATACATTCAATAACTACAATTTAGTATCCATGAAATGTCAGGGATGGCCCTTGGAATCTTCCAGTACTTAATAACCTCCCTAGGGGCAAGCAACAGTACATTGGATTAACACACATTTGTAGTTTTGTGGCCCCACAATGACACGAACACAAAAGATTCTCAATAAACGAAACTGAAAAATGCTACGCGTCAGAACTTTTGGGTACACATAGGATATGCTGAGGATAAGAACATTTGAAATCACTATTTCAACAGTCTAAAACAATATTCAGCATAAACACTTTTTAGTCAGCATTTTCTCTTTCTGATGATGGGAATCTAAATTTCACATTCAATTGAAAATGAACTTTATATTAGAAACATTTCATAATTTTATATTCTCTTGTCCCACCACGGTAAGTGTACAAAGGCAGTAATTGCGTAAGTCTGTCTATCCATTGTGCTTAGCACAATACTTTGTTAACATTTATTGACCAATTCATTGCTTTGTTTGATTTCACAGTCTTTTTCCTAAGCTTGATGATTCTATTTTTCTCATATGTAACTCTTCAATGACAATTTCACTGCATTACAGACATTTTCAAATGGCACAAAAATGTCAGAATATGCTATTTGACCCTGGGCTTAAGGATGCCCATACACGAGATCAATCCTATTTAAATCCTTATGTTCAGGTTAAAAATAGAACATAAAGGCAAGTATCATTATGAGCTTCATGGGGCTAGCATTCCCCTGCCCTCTGCTGTCTCTGGTCTGTGCTTGATAACGATGGAAGGCCAGCAGGTGCTTTGAGTAATTCAGCAGATAAAGAGACTTGCACTGATGGGGCTGGAAGCTGCTTGAGTGGACAGCAGATCTCACAATTCAGTTATTGATGCTACCTACTGAGCTGTCAAAATAGAATTATGAGAACTGCATGGGGGGCTCAAATTAACCGATATACTTAAACATGAGTCAATTACACACACAAGAGATCCCCCCTTCTCCATCTTACAGGGCCATGCAAGTCGTGAGGGTCATTGTATGCATTATCTGATATAAGAAAAAAACCAATCATTGTCAGTGTTTCAGACTTAATGTTTTCTAAACCCTGATTTCCTCAGCTGCAAAAAGGAAGCGATACTGCAAACTTATTGGGTTTTCAGGAGGATCAATGAAGATAAATCAATGAGAAGGGGCTCTATAAATAGCAAAGGGCTAAACAGCAAAAGATATCAATTTTTACCATTTTATGCCTTTTTAAAAACATGAATCTGAGAGTCCACAGAATTTGTTAATTTCCCCTGCAAACTGTTATTATTAACTCACTCTGTGGCGCCTAAATCTAGATGTGTGCTCAGGCCAAAAACCTGGGAGCTGTCCTTGGTGCTGTCCTTTACTTCACCCTCTACATCTTTTTTTTTTTTTTTTTTTTTTTTTTTTTTTTTTTTTTAACAGTTCTATTAACTTTACACTCAAAGCATGGCCCAATCAATTCAATCTCACCATTTCCACTGTCACCATCTTAGTCTAAGCCATGCTCATCTCTTGCCTGGAGCATTTTGATAGCTTTCTGACTCTTCTCCCAGCATCTACTCTTCCTCCTGATGCCTCATTCTTAAATAGCCACAGAGTGATATATTAAAAGTATAATAAATCATCTTCTTTAAACCAATCCTGGATTTTCTCTTAATACAGTAATATCCAAACTCCTTACCATTGCCTACAGGTCTACCCCCTCAAGTCCTTTGCATGGAATACAATGTGAATGGGGGCTATGTGTTGTGCAAGGGGACTGCCTGCATGTAGCTCTTCCTGCCTCCTCTCATGCTGTTTCTCCTTGCGGTACTCTACATGGCCCAGCTGGTGATCCTTCTGCCCTGTGACCTGCCAAGCATAGTCCAGATTCAGAGCTGCTGCATTTGCTGTTGCTTCTTCCCCTGAAATATTTTCACTAAATCTCAATCTTATTTATGTGTGTGTTGTTAGATTCCTTCTCCTTGAATAAAGTGCTGCAAGGGCAGGCATCATGATTTTCCTAGTGCCCGGAACGGTGCCTGGGACATGTGAAGCAACAATAAACATTTGTTGAATAAATAAGTAGCAGTTGATTACCATTACTTCATGGACTCCTCTTTCTTTTACTTTGCCTACAAACACCAAAACTTATGTCCTAGTTCTCCAATTTGTAAAAATATTGCAATTTTTAAAATCTTAGTCCATGTTTGTTTAATTGCCATTTTCCCACTTGTGGTGCCTAGGAATGTGATTTAATTTTAACATTCATGGAACAGAACAGAACCCTCAGAAATAATACCGCACATCTACAGCCATCTGATCTTTGACAAACCTGACAAAAACAAGAAATGGGGAAAGGATTCCTTATTTAATAAATGGCATGGGAAAATTGGCTAGCCATAAGTAGAAAGCTGAAACTGGATCCTTTCCGTACTCCTTATATGAAAATTAATTCAAGATGGATTAGAGACTTAAACATTAGACCTAAAACCATAAAAACCCTAGAAGAAAACCTAGGTAATACCATTCAGGACACAAAGACTTCATGTCTAAAACACCAAAAGCAACGGCAACAGAAGCCAAAATTGACAAATGGGATCTAATTAAACTAAAGAGCTTCTGCACAGCAAAAGAAACTACCAGCAGAGTAAACAGGCAACCTACAGAATGGGAGAAAATTTTTACAATCTACTCATCTGACAAAGGGCTAATATCCAGAACCTATAAAGAACTCAATCAAATTGACAAGAAAAAAACAACCCCATCAAAAAGTGGGCAAAGGATATGAACAGACACTTCTCAAAAGAAGACATTCATACAGCCAACAGACACATGAAAAAATGCTCATCATCACTTGCCATCAGAGAAATGCAAATCAAAACCACAATGAGATACCATCTCACACCAGTTAGAATGGCGATCATTAAAAAAATCAGGAAACAACAGGTGCTGGAGAGGATGTGGAGAAATAGGAACACTTTTACACTGTTGGTGGGACTGTAAACTAGTTCAACCATTGTGAAAAACAGTGTGGCGATTCCTCAAGGATCTAGAACTAGAAATACCATTTGACCCAGCCATCCCATTACTGGGGATATACCCAAAGGATTATGAGTCATGCTGCTATAAAGACACATGCACACGTATGTTTATTGCGGCACTATTCACAATAGCAAAGACTTGGAATCAACCCACATGTCCATCAGTGACAGACTGGATTAAGAAAATGTGGCACATATACACCATGGAATACTATGCAGCCATAAAAAAGGATGAGTTTGTGTCCTTTGTAGGGACATGGATGCAGCTGGAAACCATCATTCTCAGCAAACTATCACAAGAACAGAAAACCAAATACTGCATGTTGTCACTCATAGGTGGGAACTGAACAATGAGATCACTTGGACACAGGAAGGGGAGCATCACACACTGGGTCCTATTGTGGGGAGGGGGTAGGGGGGAGGGATAGCATTAGGAGATATGCCTAATGTAAATGATGAGTTAATGGGTGCAGCACACCAACATGGTACATGTATACATATGTAACAAACCTGCACGTTGTGCACATGTACCCTAGAACTTAAAGTATAATTTAAAAAATTATAAGTTAAATATAACAAGGTAGGTATTTTATTATTACATATGTGTGTGTGTGTAATGTATTCTTAATGCTAGAAATGAGCAGTGAGTCAACTACTCTTCAGTGTTAGCTTTTATATTTGTGTAAAGAGAATTATCAGATGCAAATTTATCAGATCGAATGACTATGGTTGTTTTACCTCTAAAAGCATTTCTTTAGCACTTTCACTGTCGTAAATGGTGACGGGGTTTGAGAAAAGAGTCTAGCCATAATAATGGTCCCATCTGTGAGAGAGACCAAAATAGAAAGAGGTAATTAAATGTATGGTTTTAAGTGCTCTAAGAGAGGGCATTTAATCCTATTTGGGTCCAGGAAGTCTTCCTGGAGGAATATGCCTTAACTGAAACTTGAAGAATGATGGCTCCCCAAGGATGTCAAAATCCTAATGCCCAGAACCTGGGAATATCTTAGCTTACATGGCAAAATGGAATAAAGATTGTGGATAGAATTATGGCGCTAATCAGCTGACCTTACGGTGGGGAGAGTATCTTGGAATACCCAGGTGGGCCCACTGTAATCACAAAGGTCCTTGAGAGAGACAGGAGAGACGGAGAGAGAGAGATGTGATATAAGAAGGATTCATCTCCCTGCTGCTGGCTTTGACAATGGAGGAAGGGGCCATTAGCCATGGAATGTGGGCAACCTCTGAAAGCTGAAGAAAGTGAGGAAACAGTCCCCCCCAGAGCCTCTAGCAGGGAACACAACTTGATCAAAACCTTGATTTTAGACAGTGAGACCGATGTCAGACTTTTTTTTTTTTTTTTTTTTTTTTTTTTTTTTTTTTAATTATTATACTTTAAGTTCTAGGGTACATGTGGATAACGTGCAGGTTTGTTACATATGCATACCTGTGCCATGTTGGCGTGCTGTACTCATCAACTCATCAGCACCCATCAACTCGTCATTTACATCAGGTATAACTCCCAATGCAATCCCTCCCCCCTCCCCCCTCCCCGTGATAGGCCCCAGTGTGTGATGTTCCCCTGCCCGAGTCCAAGTGATCTCAGCAAACTATCGCAAGAAAAGAAAACCAAACACCACATGTTCTCACTCATAGGTGGGAACTGACCAATGTCAGACTTCTAACCTGCAGAACTGCATGATAAGTTAGTGTTGTTTTAAGCCACTACATTTGTGAGAATTTGTTACAACAGCCATAGGAAGCTAATACAAAGAGAAAGAGGTGCACTTTGATTTCTCTGTGGAGGGGAAAAATGGCTGTTAGAAGATCTATTATACATAACAATTGTATAATAAAATTCCCACCTTGTTATGATACTTGTGTGAATGTTAAAAGATTAATTCCTTGGCACTACAAATGGAAAAATGGTCATAAAACACAGACTTAGATTTTAAAAGTTGTAACATATTTATAAATTGAAAAAATGGAAGATAATTTTTGGTTTTTATAGGCAAAAAACAGGTAAGAGGAGGCCAGCACCCTCCCTAGATTCTAACAGGCCAATGTCTCTTTCTGGGGAAAATATTTCTGGGCATTTCCTTGATTGGGTTCTCCTGAACCTAGAATTTAGGATGCCCCCAGGTGCCTGTGGCTGCTTTGCTAGTTACAGCTTGTTACAGGGCACGATGACAGGTAAGCTGGCCTAGGATGTCCCAAGGCCAGAGCCATCTATAACCCCAATCTTTCCCATTCTGCATGTCTTAGGGGCTGCAGCCATGTATGTGAGGCAATTTTGGCCTTCACTGCTTTCTCATTCAAGACCCCAAGTGAGGGAGAGGACAAGACTTGGGAAGGTGTTAACTACTAATGAATAACACTCACTTCCAAAATTAATAAGCCTTCTGGTTCTTAGCAAAATCCACTCAACTGTATTCTCCAGGATGACTAATTGACAGAACTGGTTAAATTAATCAAAAATGGAAATGAGGATGGAAGAAGGGGGAAGGGATTCTATTTTTACTCAATGGCTTGGGCACTGCCTGCTCTGTTAATTGCTGCTAAGCTTGAATGGGATAGAGCAGCTTCAGACATGGGGGTGAGGCGGAGGTGGTGGTGGTATCAGTGGATTCTGCTCCATGCAGCAAGTCTTTTGGCTTTTCTCCAGAGTGGGGAGTGTGTGTCTGTGTGTGTTTGCAATCCTGTCATCAGGCAAAAGCATTTTAATAAAGGACCTTGTCTTTTTAACCTAACCAAGCTCCTCTGAAATAAATACTGTTAATTATACCCCAGATCAATACTGAACCCCTTTTGGAAGATGTGCCAAATCTCAGGGGCTTTAAGATTCATTGCAGTTGCTGTCTTAGCTGATGTCTTTGGACACATTCCATCAGAGACCTGGGGAATGAGCCACAGGTTTATTAGGGAGCTCTAGCGGCTTACTTACCAGGGCTTGGCAATTAAGTTTGTAGATGAGGGTGAAGAATGAGAGTGGATTTTATGTTCTGTGTAATGGCAGAATTAATTCTGTGGTTGAAAATAGTCAGGCTGGGGAATCCAGCCAAATGGGGGTTGTATAAAATGGACTCTCGTGAAAATTATCCTTCTGGATTTTAGAGAAACATCATGCTCTTTATCCTGTCAGATGCCCAGGAAAGGAATAAATCTTCTGGAAGCAGACTGACATGGGTTCAAATCTTAGGTCCTCCACTGTGATCTGGGGCAAGTTTCCTCACCTCTCTGTGCCTCCTCTGTAAATTAGAGGTACTAATACCAATCTTTCTGGGTTGTTGTGAGAATTAAATGAGATACAGAAATGTTCAAAAATAGCAACCTCCCCCTCTACTACACCCACCTTTGGAGGACAATGAAATTTCTGATTTGGATAGTTGGACTGGACATCAAACTTTGCCCTCCTCTCGTTGGAACTCGGGCTTTTTCTCCAATGACTACACTGTTCACAGAAATATCTCAGAATTTTTTTTTTTTTTGAGATGGAGTCTTGTTCTGTTGCCCAGGCTGGAGTGCAGTGGCATAATCTCAGCTCACTGCAACCTCCACCTCCTGGGGTCAAGCGATTCTCCTGCCTCAGCCTCCTGAGTAGCGGGAATGACAGGTGTGCGCTACCATGCCCAGCTAATTTTTATATTTTTAGTAGAGACAGGGTTAAGGTATTAAAATACCTTATTGGCCAGGCTGGTCTCGAACTCCTGACTTAAAGTGATCTGCCCCCCTCGGCCTCCTAAAGTGCTGGGATTATAGGCATAAGCCACTGCGCCTGGCCTAACATCTCAGATTTTAAGGTCAAAAGTGCTTATGCCATTTGCCCCTCAGCATGAAAAAGTCAGATTGCCCCTGGACAGGAAGGCTGCTTTGGGGTCATCTGAAGGAGGGGATTTCTGTGGCCAATCCTTGGGCTGCAGACTTGCCAGTGCAGAAGGGCCTTGCTGCTAGAACAGAGTGTCTACAGGCAGCGAACTTGCCGGTAGAGCCAGTGCAAGGGATTGGTGCTGCAGGGCAGCTCCATCGCTACTGCTGAGGGGAACCCTGGCTCCTCGCCCTGGCCCTCAAGACCTTCCCTGGCCAGATTCAGCTTCTGCAATTCCCCAGCACTAGACATTCCCTCTCAACAAGATGGAAGCTCGAGGGGCAGGTGAGGAAGAAGGAAGGTCTGCCCAAACCACAATGGAATTAAGATGCTACTGCAGAACCTACCCTGTGCCATCACACGCACGATTGATTGCATTCAGCAAATGTGTACTGGGAACCTACTATGTGTCAGGCAGTGTGCTAACTGCTTTTACTTTAACTAATTAATGGACAAAGACTTCCATGAGCCCACATCCTATGATCAATTCCCCCCTCTCATCTTTCTTGCCCTCTCAGAAGCATTTGACATAGTTGATCCTAATGTATTTCTAAATCACTGTCTTCTCTCAGCTTACATGTGTTGGTTTTCTGCTCACTTCCCTGGCAGCTCATACTTGATCATCCATAAAAAGCCACCTCTTTCTTTCCCCTACCCCATTGGTAAATGTTGGTGTGGCCTTTGCCTCATTCCTGGGCCCTCAGTTATTCTCTCTCCATACCTTCTGCCCTAATTGACATTATCCCATCCCATGGCTTAAAATAGCCATGACATGCTCATGATTCCTAAATTTATACCTCCAGCTCAGACCTCTCCCCAGACTTCCAGACTCATGTTATCTAATTGTCTGCCAGACTTCTCTAATTGGATGAATCACAGACATCTCCAATCTGGACACATCCAAAAGAGAATGCTTGGTCTTTCCATGCCAAAACTGTTCCTTCCCCAGTCTCCTCATTTCAGTATATGGTACCATACAGTCACTCAAGCACCAAACCTATGAGTTATCTTAGATTTTCCCTTTTCCATCACCTCTTCACTGCCAATCTCTCAGCAAGTCCTCTTAGCCTCACCTCCTAAGGGGATCCTGAATCTGCCCACTTACCACCACTTCACTGTGCCCACCCTGGTCAGAGCCATTATCATGTCTCCTCCAGACTGTGGCAACAACCTCTAAATGGTCTCTGTGCTTTCCAGGCCTGGCACCCTGTGTCTGAGAACTCTTTTAAGGTCATAAACAGTATTCACTTCCTTCTTAGCACGATCTCATGGCTTCCCATCTCACTTACAGTGAAATCCGAGTGCTCTGCTCTGGCCCATAAAGCTCTCCATGATCTGGCCCCAGCCTACCTCTCTGGCCTCACTTTCCTTTTCCCCTCCCTCCCTTTCTCCCTCCCTGTCTTCCTCCCTCCCTCTCTTCCTCCTTCCCTCCCCTTTTCCTTTCTTTTCCTTTCCTTCCTTTCTTTTCTCTCTCTTTCCTCTGTCTCTCTCTCCTCTCTGTCTCTCTCTCCTCTCTGTCTTTCTCTGTCGCCCAGGCTGGAGTGCAGTGGCACAATCTTGGCTCACTGCAACCTATGCCTCCCAGGTTCAAGCGATTCTCCTACCTCAGCTTCCTGAGTAGCTGGGATTACAGGTGTGCGCCACCACACCCAGATAATTTTTGTATTTTCAGTAGAGATGGGGTTTCACTATGTTGGCCAGGCTGGTCTGGAACTCCTGGCCTCAAGCAATCCGCCTGCCTCAGCCTCCCAAAGTGCTGGGATCACAGGCATGAGCCACCATGCCTGGCCGTGGCCTCACTTTCTGCACTGTCCCTAGCCTACCTGTATTCATCCACTGATCTTTTTTTCTATTCTTTGAACACACAAGGTTGCTCCTCTGTTAGGGCCTTCACACTTAGATGTTGGCTTTCTCTTTGGATCCCTCTGATAACAGGTCTCAATTTAAAGGCTTTGCCATATACCACTACTTCCTGACCCTGCTAATTTTCTTACAGCCTTTTTTTTTTTTTTTATCATGTCTGAAATGACCTTGTTTATTTGTACATTTGTATGTTCTCTTTCATCCTGCCCCACAAGAAGGTATGCTCCCTAAAGGCAGAAACCAGCAGGTGTTTAACCAATCTTGGTTGAATAAGTGGTTTTTGGTGTTTTCTTGAAGAGCTACAGGTGGTCGGGCTCAAACCTTAACTTCACCACTTGCTCCTTGGTGGCCATAAGTGTATCTTTCCCCCTTTCAGCTAGTTGCCTCATCTCTAGGATGTGAATAATGGCAGTATGTACTTCATAGGGTTGTTATGAAGATTAAATGAGCTCATGCATGTATACTTGGCTTACTTCCTGGACACAGTAAAATGTCATGGAAGTTAGCTGTGAATCAGGCTGTTGACATTACTAGTTTTATGATTGCTGCTGCTCTTCCTGCTCCCACTCTTAAAAGACACATGTGGTAGGGAAGCAAGATAATATCTTCACTCCAACTATAACACGATGCTTATACTATGCACCAGGCATCATTCTAAGGCTCCACGGGTGTTATTTAATCCTCACAAGCACCCTATAAGGTAAGCACTTCCACTACCCATATTTCATAGGTGAGTAAGTTGAAGCACAGAGGTTAGGTAACCTGTTCAAGATCGCCAGTTAGGCCATGGATACAAGCTGATAGTGGCTGCTCAACTATGTTGATTTTCCTCCTCTGTTTTGACCGAGTCCCTGAATTAACTCACTACTGTCAGCTTGGTTTGACAGAGGGAAGAAACAAAACAAAAATATCCTGGGCTGTGCTTACAGGGAACATCATGCTGGGCTCCTCACTGCCTTGCCTCATCCCAGTACCTATGACAGGGGCTGCTGGGATGTGCAGGGAGTTTTGATGTTTTCTGCTGTCTCTACCCTGGAGGTAAGGCGCCCAGTGGGGCTCTTCGGTCATTCATCAACTTTCTTCAAGTTATAGAAGTAAAACAACAACCTTGGAGGGAATCTAGAAAATAAGAAAAATGCCCACATTTCATGGCCCCTGACCTCATCCCTTTCATACAGCCTCTGCTTGTCTTTGCCCACATATACTTATCCTGACCTTGCTGCATTCATGGCAAGATTGTCATTTCGTATGCAGCTTTAACATTCATAAGCATTTCTCCACTTGCTACACCTTTGTGTCCCCAGGTGTTTGGCAAGTCAAGTCTCTGAGACCTTTCAAGGCATCCCTTTTTCCATTCCCAGTCCCACTTGAGGATTTCACCTGCTTTTATGCTGCTAAACCACACCCTACTTATTGGGGAACCTCTCCCTTCAAGATTGGCTTTTCAATAGAAATCAGGTACTCAATGCCTCTAAAATCAATTAAAGTCCCCTTTGTTCAGAAAGAAAGTGTTCTAGCACCACATGAAAGCCTCTAGACATCACCGTCCTAACACACATTGGACAACCCTGCCTGGTGAAACTGTCGAGACCCAATGCACAGGTTTCTATCATCCTGGACCTTTGGTCCTTTATCTAGTTTCTCTCCTACCTTTAATAAAAGTTATGCTCATTGTGTGCTTCAAATGTGTCAGGGGCTGTGCAAGAGCCCTGTGTCCATGACCTCTTTGCACTCTTATCTCCTGGAGGAAGGTGTCAACATCAGCACCTGCCCAGGCATCTGGCGGCAATGAGGCCCAGAAACAATGTCTGGAACTGCTGGCTCCAGGGCTTGTGTTCTTGATGACTTTTATGTCTTTCCTGGCTGAGTTGTGTCCCCCCGCCTCGCCACCCCATTCATATATTGAAGTCCTAACTCCCAGTACTGCAAAATACAACTGTATTTGGAGATAGAGCCTTTCAACAGGTACTTAAAATAAGGTCAACAGAGTGGGCCTTGATCTAATAGGACTGGTGCCCTCATAAGAAGAGGAATTTTGGACACAGACACAGATGGAAGGTGATGTAAAGACACAGGGAGAAGACAGCCATCTTCAAGCCAAGGAGAGCAGTGTGGAATTTATCCTTCCTTCACAGCCCTCAGAAGAAACCAGCCCTGCCAACACTTCATCTTGGGCTTCCAGCCTCCAGAACTTTGAAAAAATAGTTGAATTGTTTAAACAGTGCAGTCCATGGTACTTTGTTGCAGCAGCCCTGGTAAACTAATATGCCTTTTTTTCACTTGTCTTTTCCTATCTGCCTGCCTTTCCACCACAGATGTTCTATGAAGTCCCACCAGGTGCTATATAAATATTGTACAAATTCAGTAATTACTGAGATAAAGTCCCTGTCTTCATAAAGATTGTATTCCAGTCAGCAAGACAGAGGCTAAGTAAAGCAAACAACTATAATGGAGGCTATGAAAGAAATAAAGAAATAAAATAGAGTGATGAGATCGAGAGATGGTAGGTGCAGATGGGGTGGACAGAGAAGTTAACTCTTAGGTAGTGACATTTTCTCAGAAACTTAAAAAGTCAGTACAGGCCAGACAGGTAGGGTGCATGGTGGGAGAGCATTCTAGGCAGAAGAGCATGTGCAAAGGCCCAGAGGTGGGAAGGGACTGACTGGATGTATGGAGGTGCAGGAAGCAAGCCAGTGTGGCCAGGCTACAGGGAGCTGAGCCTGGAGAGGTTAGCAGAGACCAGATTTATGGGGAACATTGGAAAGGAGTTCAGGCTTAATTCTTTTCATTCCCCAGGTTGGTGTCCATTACACCTGGCCAGTTTCTTCACCCAGACCCCGATACTCATGCATGGAAAGGGAAAAGCATAATCCACTCTAGCTAAGTGCTGCCACCATCAGCACCCTATTGTTTCAGGCATCTAAACTGCAAACACAACCCTTGTCACTACCGCCAGAAGTGGTAGAAAAAAATAGGCGAGGGAGAAAAAGAATCATCCCTTCCAACCCCCGCTGAGTATGCAGAGCGAGGGACATATGGAAATTAATAAATGCAGCTCTGATAACACGGTTCTCCTCGGCAGTTTGATTAAATGCTGATGGTTATTAAATACCCTCCTTCTCAGTGCTCATCTCCGAAAGCCAATGTTGCTTTTCATTTTGAACTCTGATGAACTGTCTCAATTCCGATCGCACACCTCAGCTGAACTGCGGTCGACTGCAGGCTGCCGTTTGAGGAGGATGGAAAAAATCAATATGAAATGTCAGGCTAGGGTCAGATTGAACTTGTTCTCCCAGTTGGCAGGAGCTGGGGCCCGTAGCCACAGCAGTTGAACAAAGGGAGATGTGCGCTGAAGAAGGTTGGTACTTTGGAGGAGTCGGGAAAATGAATTTCATTTGCGTCTTAATTAGATTAGTAGGGTGGCAGCTTGCAATTCAGAATTCTGTTGGTGTTGGAATAGGGAGTGGGAGGACAGGGCTGGGCAGAGGCCTGAAGGCCAGTAGCTGGCTCCTCCACCTCCTTCAGGACGGTCACCAGGGCTTTGCTTCTCTGGGGCTGTGGGGGGCTGAGGCTGGAGGGAGAAGCAGTTCTGGGGCTCCCTGGGTGTGTGGCTTGACCGGCTTCCTGCTTCTGTATGACTGCATGATTCTTCCCTGGGCTCTCCCCATCCAATTCTCCATCCTTAAGTCTCAGCTCAGCAGCCACTGCCTTGTCGAGTCCTCATCACCCCTACTTGTACCAGCACATGCCTCTCTCTTATACATGTATTGCAGTTGTGATACTACATTTGTTTCTATTCTCTAACTAATACATCTTCTCTCCTTAGACAGTGTGGTTAATGTTATACATCAGATTGACTGGGCCATGAGGTGCCCAGATATTTGGCTACAAATTCTGGGTGTTTCTGTAAAGGTGTTTTTGGAATAGTTTAACATTTACATTAAACTGAGTAAAGGAGATTGTACTGCCTACTGTCGATGGGCCTCATCTCATCAGCTGAAGGCCTGAAGAGAATAAAAATGCTGACCCTCCTGCAAGGGACAGAGAACTCCTCTGCCTGACTGCCTTCGAGCTAGAACATTGTTTTTTTCTCCCCTTGCTTCTGGACCTGAACTGAAACACTGATTTTTCCTGGGTCTTCAGCCTGAGGGCTTTATTTATTTATTTTTTTGAGATACAGTCTTGCTCTCTCGCTGAGACTGGGGTGCAGTGGGGCGATCTCAGCTCACTGCAACCTATGCCTCCCAGGTTCAAGTGGTGCTTCTGCCTCAGCCTCCCGAGTAACTGGGATTACAGGTGTGTGCCACCACACCTGGCTAATATTTGTATTTTTAGTAGAGACAGGGTTTCACCACATTGCCCAGGCTGCTCTCAAACTCCTGACCTCAGGTGATCCACCCGCCTCAGCCTCCCAAAGTGCTGGGATTACCGGTGTGAGCCACCGCTCCCAGTCTCTGATGGCTTTTAGACTAGAACACCACCAGCAGCTCTCGTGGGTCTTCAGATTCATGGCTGTAGAGCTTGGGACTTGTCAGCCTTCATAACCATGTGATCTAATTCTTTATGATAAATCTTTTTACTTATACACACATACCCTACTGGTTCTGTTTGCCTGGAGAACCCTAATACAGACAGTGAGCTCTAAGAGGGAGGAAACCAGGTCTGTTTTTGCTCACCCTTGTGTCTCCAGAGTCGGATACAGTACCTGACATAAAGTATGTGATTAACAAATATTGATTAAATAAATGAATAATGAGGCCTCCTATATCTGGCAAGAGGGTTGGGGTTTCGAACATCTTGCGTCTGCAGGCCTGGAACCGGGAGAATCCTGGGTGAATAATTGTGATAACTGCTGCCGTCATTTATTGACTCCTTTGTGCCCGGCAGAGGGAGGGCTAGGATCTCACACACATGAAATTTAGTTCTTGTGAACAACCTGCCCTATGACGCTGTCCTTAATATTTCTACTTTCAGATGAGGAATCTGGGGCTCAAAAGAATTAAATAACTTGCTTGAGGTCTTGCAGGTACTGAGTGTCAGAGCCGAGTTCTGATTCCAAAGCATCTACTCTAAATCACTCAAGCATTTTTTTTTTTTTTTTTAACTTTCAAGTTCAGAGGTTCATATGCAGGTTTATTACACAGGTAAATGTGTGTCATGGGTTTTTTTTGTGTGCAGTTTATTTCATCATCCAGGTATTAAGCCTAGTATCACTTAGTTATTTACCATTCTAGTTTTGAAAGCTTCTAAGGCCTTGCCCTTTTTCTATCTTGTGTTCAGGGTTCATCAAGCTTCCCAGTCAGTTGATTCCCCAATATCCAGAACACACATGGATCTGTCTGACTCCAAAGCCAAGGCTAGTGTCAGTCACACCGGGCTAGGGGGATGCCAGGGCTTCCTGTGCCATCCCTGGCCTCCTCCCTGGGTTGGTGGCCCAGAAAGCCCAGTTCTGCCTTCACTCACCAGAGGGGCCCTGCTTCCTTAGATAGTTCATGTCACCTCACCCACAGCATGTTGCGCACTGAATCCCAACCCTTCACTGTCTCTGGGAGGGAGTTAGAGACTTTCCATCCATCCCCATTCCCACTTGTTATTTATGTCTACCCTTAGGCACACATTTATTAAATATTTCCTGACCCCTGCTAATGTGTCAGGGGGTCATATAATGTGACCAAATCAGATTCAGTTCTCATCCTCAAGGAGTTTACTATCTACAGGGGAATGACATTGAACAATTCATATCACATCCATGTATGATGAATGCCAACCTTTAATGTCACTAACATCATTTATGACACCCATAGTTATTTTAAAAGAAAATGTTCATCTTCCCCCTTCTCTTTCTTTGGATTTCTATAGCCACCATTCTTTATCTAGGTTCCAAACTATCCTCGCATTGAGACTAAAGCAAAACCTTCTAACTTTCATACCTTTCTTCACATGACCACTGTGTTAATCTTCCACAAAGCACAATTATTATTAAATCTGCTGTCTAGCTAAATGATCTCAAATTACTTCCCACATACTAGAAACTGTGCTTCTCCAAGTAGGGTACCTGTATATATCCTTGTGGGTTAGGAAGAGGGGAGGATATGGGGTATACTAGAAAGTATAGGAAGCCATATGATAAATGTTACATCTTTCAGAAACATCAACTTTGTTTAAAATTTGAGAGTGGGGGATAGAAATGTAATTATTAAAGTGAAAATAGATATTATATGGGGGCGAAATGTAAAACTCACATGAAATTTTAGAAAGAAAAGTAAGGCTTCAAAGAAAATCTGTTGTGGTCAGCACCTCCCCCAGGGTCACCGGTCTCTGCCAGGCATGTGCTGTTTTACCTTTGCTGGTAGGTTGGGCCAACCCAGAGCACACAGGGGGAACAGGATTCCTCTCTGTGCCCTCCTTCCATGGCAGCAGGGTTCATGGCTTGGCCCCACCACAACTGTGCTTGGTAGAACAGCTTAAGAAGGACTGGATACTATGGGAACCAGACTCTGGGTATAAAATAAGCACTCACTGAATGCATGAATACATGACAGCATAAACTTTGGAATCTGATCTTCAAGGATCAGCCTGATATAAACCATCATCCCTATTTAACCTCATTAACCCCAGATTCCCCTTTCCCCCAAGCCTGACACTTTTTATTTAACACTCTTCAAAAGTTCCATTACTTTAGTAACTTCAGAATTTTGCCCATTCTGCGCTTGCTGCCAACAATACTCTTCTTTCTGTTTCCCACCTAACCAAATCCTACTTGTACTTCAACAGTCATCTGCTCAGCCTCTGCCTTCCCTGTGAGGTCTGTTTCGAACATCTAAACCCCCTCTGAATGGCCTAACCCATAATTATCTTCACCATTCACTTGAGTATTAAAACTGAACTGCCTTATACATTGTTCCTGAAATGCTTCTTGGGTGCATCTTGCCTCATTAGCCAAATTTTAAATTACTTGAGCATAGGAAATAAGTCTTACCTTTCCACTGTACCACTCAGAGTTCTTTATTGTAACAAATACATTGTAGATACAAGAATATCATGCTGTATCTGTGACTGAATGAATTGTAGTTTAGATCAGTGGTTCTCAACTGGGAGTAATGTTTTCACCAAGAGGATATTTCACAATGTCTGGAGACATTTTTGGTTATCATAACTGGGCTTGTATTATTTGCATCTAGTGGGTAAGGCCACAGATGCTGCTAAACATCCTACAATGTACAGGACAGCCCCTTCCCCCAAACAAAAAACTAGGTAGCACAAGATTCAATGGTGTACTGTTCAGAAGTGCTTATCTATATTATAGTGGCTTCCTATATTTAATGTTTATCCTTCTGCCTTCTGTCTGAACAATTTCCCTAACAACTAATTCTGATCATATTACTCCTCTGGTTACTATTATGGCCGTTCACTGACTTTGATGAAAAAAATTCGGGTTTTAAAAACCATGGTCATTACGACGTGGCTCTGGCATCCTATAGTCACAATCTCTCCAAGAAGCCACCAGTTCCTTCCTCCAGCTGCTGTTCTAGATGCCTTTTATGTTCTCAGCCTCCCACGCAGTTCAGCAAGTCCTGTTAACTTTATTGCCAAGATCTGTGCAGTACTGTGCAGGTTACATGGATTAAAAAAAAAAAAAAAAAGATGTGTCCAGAACCCATCTACCCTCTCAATTTCCACTCACTTCTTTGTCTAGGCCACCCTTCAACGGTCTCCTAACTGGTTTCCCTGCTATTCCTCAAAGTCATTCTCCCCATGGCAGCAAGCATGATTTCCTTAACACATAATTTGGATCACATCACACTGTTATTTAAACCCTTTTCTGATGAAGGTCGTGTCTTATTTATTTTCATCTCTGGATGTTTTGGAATCGAACGTGAATGTCCATCTTTACTGAAATATAAATTACGGAGCTGACTCCCACTTGTAGTTTCTTTACTCCTAGTGTGTCTGGTGTAGAAAGGGAGATCATAAGCTTCCAGGCCCTCCCCCTGCATGTTGGAGCCAGTGGCCATGTCCCCCCACCTCCCTTCAGCTGCTACTCACACTTGGTGTGCCTGTCACACAGGGCAGATGCCCGCATGTCACACAGCCGGATTGTCCCTTTGCTGCTGCTGTACACGAAGGTGTTGCAATGATGGGGGTGGAATTCGGCTGCTGTGATCACCTCCGTGAGCTCCTCCATGTTGGCTGGCTTAATGTCCACGATATCTGGCACAGACGAGTCAAGGAAGAAACCAGGAGAAGGAGGCAGGAACTTGGGGAAGGGTAGAATTAGCAATGGCACCATCTTACATTAGTGTAATATGTCAAGATTTGCTATGCACATGCTGGATCCTCATCATAAACTTGTCCCAGGCAGATGAGTCTCAGGAACTTTAACAGCCCAGGGTTACCCAGTAGTCAGAGGCAGCATTAGAACTCAGGTCTCTTGACTCCTCATTTGTGTTTTATCCTCTAAAAACATGTAAAAGACATCCACTCATGACTAAAGTTAACTGCTTGTGCAATCAGGCTAAAATGTACCAAGTTGTAAAGATTTTGCTTCTCATTTTATAATAATGATTAAGGTACTAGTCCTATTATAACCAAATAATTCATTTTGTCTGATTCCTTAACTGGAATCTTGGGCTGGTAAGTGATATCTATAATAACAGAGTGCACACTCTCTTTCATGAAATCCCTAAGCCCTTCTTTATAATATGTTGATGATAATAATAGCTGCCACCAATAATTTAGCACTAGCTATAGGCCATTCACTGT
Source organism: Chlorocebus sabaeus (assembly GCF_047675955.1). Classification (NCBI taxonomy): domain Eukaryota; kingdom Metazoa; phylum Chordata; class Mammalia; order Primates; family Cercopithecidae; genus Chlorocebus; species Chlorocebus sabaeus. The sequence goes on along the minus strand of NC_132926.1, from coordinate 35,528,654 downwards.
GCAAAGCATATCATGTACTTTATCTCATTTAATCCTTACAAGAACTCTATATAATCAGCATTTTCCTTATCCTCATTTTTTCAGGGGTGGAAACGGATGCTCCAAGTGCATAAAGTAACTTGCCTCAAGTCACATGGCTAAATGACAACACTAGGATTTCATCCCAGGTGCAAAGTCTGTGCTCTTTCATAATTATGCAAAATTTCTCTCATGTATGATATATAAGACTTCTAGTCTCTGTAAGTTGTGATCTGCTTTTCAGCTTGTGAGGGAGTTTTTAAGTATCAGAAAGAAGCCATCTAGCTGGAAATTTTTAGGGTCCCATGGAATATATCCTTAGTTTTATCATCTGGGTTTTTCTTCTCAGTATTTCCCTTTCTGATCAAGAATTATACCTCTGTTTTTTAAAGACTATATCCTTGTATATTGGAATGAAACATTTACTCTTTTATTTATGAAGGTGACTCAATGAAAACAACCCCCTTCTGTAGGATGTCTGGCATGAGTGAAGGAGTGGGTTTGTACAGATCTCTTCACACCTCCACTCAGAGCTTGGGGGATCAGGACACAGAGGGGCCGAGGCACTGTCTGAGGACCCAGCAACATCCTGCAAAGAACGAGCCTTGTGATGTGGATGCTGCTACACAGTGAAGCTGACCAACAGGACTCCCACTTTTCCTAGATTTTTCCCACTTGTGAGCCACCTTTGTGATTTTTGCCCTATCTGTGCATCATCAGGTAGTACGTTTTACTAGACATTTTTCTTTCAGATCAACTTTAAATTGATTCACTGTTTTCTGTACTTAGCTTTATCTAAACAGTAACCCAATATTCATAAAATCATGGGTTTAATAAGGTAGCTATACTTTAAGCAACATGCATAAAGATCAATATATTATATATTGCATTTGCGTGTATATATATTATATATTATATATATTTTTTATATAATATATAAAATAGTTGCAAATGAGTGTACTAGGAGTTTATGCACCACATTTTGGACAACAATGTATTGAATCAACAAGCAATAACTTGATATAACTGCCCCATTAGACTGAGATGGATGAAAGTCTTGCATGTTTTTCATTAACCTAGTAGCATAGTCCCCTCCTTAGAGTTTAGATGTGGTACAAGAAAATGCACTGATATTTTTAGTCCCGCTAGCACTAACAAAGTAATCATCTATGATCAAACATCACCTATGCTCCTGCTACAACATTTCGACATGCAATTTGTTGCAACAATGGCTTTGTATTTGGCTGTGCCTCTTTCCCGTTTATTATCTCTTATAAACCCTGTTGGGTTCTTTCTAAAATTGGCTTGAGACTGAGCTAACATGTTACTACAATTTCTCCCACCAAACCCAGATGCAAATATTACTTGGGTCTCCAGGGCATGTGGGTCTCTTGGCTTCACAAAATACCACCTTTCAACTCAACTTCTGCCAGAGTTATAAATATGATTGCAGTTAGCACCACATGCTTTGGAGCAAGAGCCTGTGCCCCTCAGAAGGAGTCTCTAGGCTGCAGCTCTGGTACTCTCTCAGCCACTGACCCATGCCCTGGGCTCTATGGCCATGACATGGCGTTGGGTAAACAGAGGTTAGTGTTCAGCTGCTGTTAGATTTCTTCATCCTCCAGAGCGAGCCTTGATACCCCACGGTGCCAGTGAACATGTTTCTCTTTTCTCAAAATAGGGAAAGAAAATCTGGTGTCAGCTTTCTCAACCTCTACCAGTATAGCTCTAAAAACAAGCTGAACTGGAAGGGATCTTCGCTGTGTGGGAGGGGGAGGTGCTACAGCTACAGTTATTTTTTCCCACCTAAAAATAAAGCCCCAAAGTCAGAATGTGCAAAAACAAAGTGCCTAAACATGTCTATGAAACCAGGAACATCCTCCGCCATCAAGGACGCCAGTGGGGCTGTGCCCACAATATCTGCCTAGAGCTGCCATCTCTGGATCTTTCCTTCTCTCACTGGACCTTCCAAACCTACCCACCTCCCAGCCCTCATCCCCAAGCCTTTGGCTTCCTACCCCCGGCAGGTCTCAGTCTTCCTTTTTGAGTAGAGGGCTTGTTTAGTTTGACTCAAAGGGGTTCCAGGAAGAAACCACGATTATCCCTCTTTTTAATCACTCTGAATTTAAGAGAAAGATATGGCCAGTAGCTAATGCTGATCAGGGGCCAGGTCTGCCCTGTGCTAACACTTTCCATGTGTTGTCCCCCTTGCCCCTCGTCTCAGCCTTATGAGGGCAGAACTATTAACAGCTCCATTTTACAGCCGAGGGAACTCACATACATTACTTGAGGTTATGTGACACAGTGGGCAGAGCTGGGATTTGAACCCAAGCTTGTCTGACTCTGGAGCCTGGGTTCTTTCTCACCATGCCCCTCTGCCTCCTTTGAGGAATGGCCTCACAAATCTGGCCAAAATGTGACAATTTTGGTTCTCTTGAAAAGACCCCCAGCTAATCTGAGAGGGCAGCCCCATCTCTTCTGGCTTTAGGCTTGTGCTCTCTTAATTTACCTACCACTTTGGTGACTGAATTCTCCAGAACCAGAATTTTTATGTGCTCTAAGATTTTGTTTTTTTTGAAGCAGAATTTGGGACAAAATCCTGAAAAGGGATTGTTTGGATTTTTACCTGTTGAAGGATTTGGTGAGTTCTAGAAACATTTGAGAGGAGTCTAGTTGCTAAAAATTAAATGACTTATGGTGATGATGGGAGAGGATATTCGACATCTGTATCCTCTAGAAACCCGGGCATTTTCCCCTGCACGGCTCTAAAGGGCAATCCATGTTTTCAGCATATGTAATTTTGCCCTTTATGTTGAGAGGGAAGGAGAAAGAAGATGAGCAACGCGTGGCTCCATGTATAATCTTGAAAATGGAATGATGCATTTTGACAGTCAATTTTCTTTTTTTTAATCCTTTAGAGCTCTCTATCCAAATTATGTCCCTGTTGTCCCAAATAACTAGATGGCAAAAGCAAAACAGAGCATTGAATTCATGGCTAATATACAACCCCGACAGCCAACAGATTGCTATTAAATTAACCCTGGGGCTTGACAGATCTGTTCTTCTTGACCTGACCGCTTACGGCATTTCTTATTAATGCTGAGCCCAGGCAAATTACATCTGCTAACAAAAGGGGTTAATCTGGCTCACTGCTGGGACTCTGGAGGCAGCTCTGAGGACAGGAGGGGGCATAGCCAGCTTGGCAGCTGAGCTCCATGCTTGGAAGGCAGAAGAGGGGAAGGTGAGGGCACCGCTGTGCCAGGCAGTGGCCTGAGGCATCATTTAAAATAATAATTGAAGACACCAGGAGGTCACTCCTTAAGGGATCCACTTCAAACAAATGAGAAGCCAGAGCCATAAATGGTTCATCAGCGGTGGGATGAGGGAATGGAGAGGGTCATGGCAGGATGGTAAGAGGTAGCATGGGGGCCATTCAAATATCATTTCCTAATCCCAAGTTTAGAAAAAGCTTTTTATGAAAACAAAAGTCCAGTGTTATATTAGAAAAATATTGACAACTTAAATAAATATACAGAATAAGGAAGTGATTAGGTGAATTTATATATATCTCCTTACATTGTTTTTGCAGTGAAATTTCCAAGTCTGTAAAAACCATAGTGCACAAAATTCTAACGATAGTATGATGATGTCATTTAAAACTTATACTCTGAAAATGATGAGCTAAATGGGAAGACACCAAAACATTAGTGATAGTTCTATCAGGGTGGGTTTATGAATGGTTTTTCTTTTGATTTCAATGATCAGTACTATTTCCACATTTTCTTTTAATGAAGTTGTATTTCAGGCAGGAAAAAATCTTAGGGCCAGGCATGGTGGCTCACACCTGTAACCCCAACAAGTTGGGAGGCCAAGCGGGGTGGATCATTTGAGCCCGGGAATTTCAGACCAGCCTGGGCAACATGGTGAAACCCTATCTCTACCAAACATACCAAAAATTAGCCAGGTGTGGTGGCATGCACCTGTAGTCCCAGCTACTGGGGAGGCTGAGGCAGGAGGATTGATTGAGCCTGGGAGGTTGAAGCTGCAGTGAGTGGTAATCGTGCCACTGCACTCCAGCCTGGGTAACAGAGCAAGACCCTATATTGGAAAATAAAACAAAAACTTAGGATACGTTCCATACTTAACATGTGTATTATTTTGGGTAAGGAAACTTAGGTACAAAGTATATATAGTCTGACTACGACCACATAAATTACACACACACACACACACACACACACACACACACACACACACACACACACAGAGAGAGACAGAGAAAGAGAGAGAAGGGCCCATTTTCACTCATTTATTTCTTCATCTATTCTACAAGTGTTTCCAAAGAATCTACACCCTGACAGTACTCTTCTGGGTGCAGGAGATACAGTAGCGACCAAAGCAGACCCCAAACCCCCCGATCCATGGAGCCTATATTCTAGTAGGGAACAGTCAATAAACAAGGTAAATGAATGTAGTACACAGTATATTAGGCAGTGATAACTACTAAGCAGTAAAAGCAGGAAAGGGAGAGGGAAATTATGTCTCTATATGTCCTAGATTGAATAGAAGGAAGGTTCTTGGCGTTGTATGTTCCCACTCATAAGTGGAAGCTAAGCTATGAGGATGCAAAGGCATAAGAATGACACAATGGACTTTGGGGACTCAGGGGGAAAGGGTGGGAAGGAGGTGAGGGATAAAAGACGACAAATTGGGTTCAGTGTATATCGCTCAGGAGATAGGTGCACCAAAATGTCACAAATCACCACTAAAGACCTTACTCATGTAACCAAATATCAGCTGTTCCCCAAAGCCTGTGGAAATAAAAGATTGTTTTAAAAAGAAAAATGCATATGGTATAATCCCAACTATATACAAAATAAAATAATCTGTTAATACACCTGATATGTAAATGAATAGAAAAGTGTGAGAGTCCATATCCTAACCTAGGCGAGCTTCCATAAGGATCACGTAGCAAATATTTTCAGCCTTTTGGGCCTTTGTCACAACTATTCAACTTTGCAGTTGCAGCAGGAAAGCAGCCACAGATAATATGTAACTGAAAGGGTGTGGCTGTGTTCCAGTAAAACTTTACTTACAAAAACACTTCGGGATAGATTTGGTCTGGGAGCATAGTTTGCCAACCCCTGTTCTAACCTTTTAGCAGAGTAAGAGGTGAATTGTTTATTGCTAAAGCAATTTACCAAAAAATAACTTGTATTAATGTATGATTTGTATTAAAAATAATATCAATAAAAGGAATGTCCTAATGCAAAAAAAAGTAGATTAGGAACCTGAACTTCTTTCCTTAGGAAAGTTGCAAAAAAAAAAAAAAAAAAAAAAAAAAAAAGAAAAAGAACAAAAAAGAAGAAGAAAGATTCTTGGGTAAATTAGGAGTTTTAAATTGTTTTTGGCTCTTTAAATTTCTTTTATTTTTCCCTGAACCCACATTGTTGCATTAGCTAGCATTAAGTTAAAACTGTGATGCAAATCCAATGTATAGACAGCAAAATTGGTAGTCAGATTATTGGTCATTTCATTTTCCCCAAATCTCTACAATGAATACATATTATTAAACAAAGAAAGCAAAAAGCATTAAAAATGAGCAGTTTTCCTGGCTTAAAATCATCTTTGAGAGAGTTGGGAGACCAGGAACCTCATCTCGATGGGTAAAGTTCGAGATAATATTGTGAAAAATATTGTGATTCTAACAAAATGGGGCCCAGAGATTGGGATTCAGTTTTGATTCTATTCCCATTTTGCTAAGAGAATTTGGGAAAGTCATTTTCTCTCTCTGGGTTCCTATTTCTTTGCCTATAAATGGGTATAACCCTATCAGCCTCTAAGAATTTTGATTATCAAACAAGATAATGGAAAAGATAATTTATTAAGTAGTTTTACACGGGTGTGAATATTCCTCCTTCTGAAGGAAACACATATTTCTCCAAGGATAGGGTTTATATGCATTGCCTCCATGAGGTGACTTTCATATGCCTCTGTCCCATTGCTGCTGATTTTGCTAATACTGACATGCGTATTTCCCCAATTCCTGTCTAAGCCACTTGAGGATAGGAGAGCCAACTAGGATGCTTTTCTGCAGGGCTGAGTATTATAAACATTGGCCAAGTTGAAGAGTGGAATCTATGTTTACCAGGGTAAAGTACCCACATTCAAAAGCAGCTGAGGCTTTTCATATCCCACTTAAAGTCTGCCGATACAGAAGGTAGAAAATAGTGTTATCTTTGTGTGAACACAGCATATTTGTTTGATGAGTTTGATTTCCTTTTAGGGACATGAGTTGCTTTGAGGTCTTTTTTTCTTTCCATGGTCTAAATTTAATCTTTGGATATTAAGCAATGATTATGAAGCATAAAGATCTTATTAGCTGAAAGGACATGTTGCTTGATGATGAGACACTGGAAATCTCCAAAGAGGACTCCAAGGGATATTCCTCTCTTAAGAGCTTAAAAAAAAAGCCAATGTGTAAATATTCATGGAGTGTTTGCCAATTCCTAGGCTCAATATGAGGAGACTGACAAAGAGACACATGGTGTCATATTAAATATGTATTGGGCAGGGTGAAAGCCACTGAAGCAACAAGAGGGGAGAAACTTGTACTAGACCCTACAGCTCCCCTGGAAGCCTGCCTGGCAGAATCCCACTGAATTAAAAGGAAGCTGCTGTCCATGTTAGTAATGAGTGCTAGAACCTGGAAGCCAAGAGTTGAGGCTATGTGGACCCTTAATTAGGGAATTGACTCTAACAGGGCCTCGGCTTGGTTGACAAATAAAATGAAGCTGCTGTACAGGGTTGTTAGGACCAAGGTCAAAGTTGAAATATCCCTAGAGTCCAGTTGGCTTCTCCCAGATAATTCCTCTGTCTCATGTTCAGAGACTGGACTTCTGAAAGGTGAAGCTTCTGCTACCGTTCCCAGCCTTGCTTACGCCATGCTCCACTTCACTCTCTGGGCTTCAAAAATAGTGGCCTTCTTAGAGTTCCTCCAACACGTCATACTCTCTCCTGCCACAGCACCTCTGTACACACTGAACACCTCTCTCCACACCTCTTTGCCAAGTTAGCTCATACTCTTCCTCTTTCAGATCTTAATCAATTCTTCAGCAAAGCCTACCCTGGTCTATAGCAGGATTTAAAAAAATGCATTCATAGAACCATATTCCCTATCTTCACAGAAATTATCTCAGTTTGTAATTATATACTCAGTATATTTGATGAACATTACTCTGAAAGTGGCAAATTTGTTTTTTCTCATTTTCTTGCCTGGCACAAGCTAGGTGCTCAATTTATCGTTGTTGAGGGCTAGTCTTTATTTTTACTTGTTATGGGTCTATTTAATAGAGCCCATGTTGGACAAGGTAAGAACTCAGGTCAATTCATTCTTAGTCCTAAGAAAAGAGTTCAAAGGATTCTAGGTATACCATAGTTTTCATAAAGAAGCAACACCTTTTAATATAAATTTTCATTTATTGCTATTGTCTCTTGTCCTAGAAAACTACTAATCTATTAATGACTTATTATGGTCCTGATGTAGTTAGCCTATTAAGACCAAAGTTTGACTGTTTATGTGAGAACGTGTTACACAAGACAAGGACAGACTGGCTACGGATGGAAGGGAGAGAATTCATGACCAGGTATCATGAGGTTTAGCAATGCCTTGCTCAGATCTGGTGCTAAACACAAGGCCCTAGACCTCAGAGTTCCTGCAAACATCTAGTAAGTAGAGGGCGACATCTTGCAAAGGACACCCAACTGCAGAGCCAAAGGAAGAGTCTAGAACTCAAAAGATGATCCAGATAATAAATTTAGCAGAATAAAAGCTACCATTCTAATGTTCAACTTTTCTAGTTTCCTTATTTCTCTCCGTAATTATCATGATTGTGGTAGTCCTGTTTACTGAGCATTGGCTTAGCAAGGTACTGCCCTAAATGTGTGTGTGTGTGCATTTCATTCTCATAATCCTCTTTGATAGAGCTGCTTTCTACAGATGACAAAATAGAGAAATGGAGGCTTGGATAAATTAAGAAACATGTTAAAGCTTATACAGCCAGAAAGTGGTAGGACTGGGTGAGAACTCTGTCACTTGTTGGATTCTAAAGACTGAGTTCTCAACCATAATGCCAAAGTCATACCAAACGCCAGTCGCAGGAAGTCATGACTTTTTTCTAACCATATCTCCAGATCACTTGTCTCACTATTTACTCAATACTTTACATATACTTACTTTGTAATCTAAATAGATATTGAATATCTGTGAAATTGTAGGATATGATGGTTGTGTTTTTTGACATTCATTAAATAAATACATCAATATAAAAACCAAAAAAGTCTATGTATTGCTTAGAAGCACGTTGCTTACTACTCCCAGTAGTAGCCACACTATGCTTTGGGAATCCCCCATTATGCTATCCTGAACCATGTTTCTTCTGTCTCCTTTGTGAATAAGGGGCGTGGTGGAAATGAGACTTGCCTGGTGGCTGGTATTTTTCTGAAGCTGTTTTGAAAGATGGCCGCTTCCTACCCTAGAGGTGGCTATACTTCAGTGATGAGAGGCTCAGTGCTTAGGGCAGTCTGGTTGAAAAGAACTATATAGATATCACTTATCATCATTCTCATGATGACAATGATTATTTTACATATGGCTGCTTTAAGGGTGAATGGCACGGTCTCATTTGTATGCCAGCATCTGGCAGTCTGTCACACATCTGCAGAATATAACCTAAACTGCACTATTAATATTTCCCCTTTGCATTCTCCCCAAGGCATCTGTCTCCCAAAATGCCTAAAGAAACTCCCCTCCCCCCTGAAGGCCTAGAGGCAAAATTCAGAAAACATGTCACCTAGACTGGGGAAGCAGAAGCTCAGAGTGACAGCCAGCTGAGCCTGAGCAGATTTCTGGCTCTTGGAATAGATAGAGAGAAAGGGAACCACCACCCACACTCATTCTATTAGCAGCTGCACTGCCAGGCAAAATCTGTAGGCAGGCCCAGACAGCATGTGGAGTCTGTTCCGTGATCAACAAAAGATGCCAGGCATGATCCTGATGGTCAGTTCTCATTGCCTCCAAATATATCTCATAATTGCCACTACCTGATTAAAGCTGCCTTCCCTGAAAGCCCTTGGAGACTGTTGAGTGCTCTCTGTGGTGGAGACTAGCTAGCTGTGTACCAAAACCGGGTCTTTTTTTTCCTGGGCACGCAGCCAGACTACATTTTCCAGGCTGCCTTGCAGTAAGAGGTGGCCACGTGGCTGAATTCTAGCCAATGGAACGTATGCTTTTTTAGGGCCTGGCTCAGAGGAATCTCCCACTTGTGATCTTCCATGACCTTCCCTTTTACAGTCGTGCTATAAACATGGTAACATTGGGGAGCTGCAGATGAAAGAGGCCCAAGTTTCCAAATTACTGATTGGAGGAGGCTGCCTGCTGATGGGGATCATCAATATTAGACTTTACAGGAAAATAATCTTTTTTTGTTTGAGCCATTATGGGGTCTATTCTATATACAAACTTTCAGAGCTTTACTATAACTCTTAAAATTAAATTTCCAGGTTAGATTGTATTATCAACTGTCTACTGGATAGCTCTACTTTGATGCCCTACTATTATTTCGAACTTGACAGGTCCAATAATTTTCTACGTGTCAGAGTGTTCCACATACTGGAATACAGCAATAGTTCATACAAAACCCTTGCTCTTGTAGAATTTATATCCTAATATGAGGAAACCAAAAAGACATAAATAAAAAAATTTTAAATCATGGTAAGTACCGTGATGATAACAGGGATAGAGAGTTATTGGTAGATACTAAGAGTTAATGGGAAAAAGTACTTCTGGGGCCTGAATAGTGACATGCAGCTAGCCGTGTGAATGCTAGGGGCAAAATTTTCTAGAAAGATGAAACAGCAAATGCAAAGACTGGAAGAATAAGGTTTACTTAGGAACAGAAAAGTGATTAGTTGGCTGAAACAAAGTGAATTAGGGAAGAGTGACATGACTGGATATCAAAGATGGAGACAGGTTCCAGATCATGTAGAATCTTATAGGCCGAGTTAAATAACTTGGATTTTATTCTGAGTTCAGTGGGAAGCTACTGGAATGTCTGTACTGTATAAAAGAGCAAGAGTGAATGGAGACCAGATGAGATTACTGCAGTCACAGAGGTGAGAGACAACAGTGGCTTATGCTAGTGTAGGTAGGTAGGAGTGGAGATAGGGATATATGAGTTGATTTGACATATATTTTAGAGGCAGGGCTCATGGATAGATGGAGTTAGAGTAGGGGAGGCTGGTAAGTGGAAGAGAAAACTCCATATTGATACCTAGGTCAATTGTTCAGTTGCCTGAGTTGTTCAGTGCCATTCCTCATAAATCTCATGCCTCAGGTTTGTGAGGAATGGAGCACATGATAGGTATTCAATAAATGACCAATTTTTACTATGAAATAGAGGGTCAACCTAGTGGAGGTAAAAATACTGGCCCAGCTATTTGGCATTTTTTTTGACTTTTCTATATATTTTTATTTTTTATTTATTTATTTTTGAGATGGAGTCTGGCTCTGTCACCCAGACTGGAGTGCAGTGGTACAATCTTGGCTTACTGCAACCTCTGCCTCCTGAGTTCAAGTGATTCTCCTGCCTCAGTCTCCCAAGTAGCTGGGACTACAGGTGCATGCCACCACGCCTGGCTAATTTCTTTTTTGTATTTTTAGTAAAGTTGGGGTTTTGCCATGTTGGTCAGGCTGGTCTTAAACTCCCGACCTCAAGAAATCCACCTACCTAGGCCTCCCAAAGTGCTGGGATTACAGGCATGAGCCACTGCTCCCAGCCAACTTTTCTATATTTTAATTAAACAGGAGATGATGATACTTACATTACAGGGTTGTTTTATCAAATATGTCCTTGGGGGTAGAAGTTACTAATATAAAGAGGCATGATAAGGGATTGAGAATTGTTAGTAAAGTTCTATTTCTGGATGTCCATGCTGGTTATAGGTGAGTTCAAGCTGTGAAATTTCATCAAACTGTACAATTATAATATGTGTACTTTTCTGTATGCATAATATACTTCAGTGAGGTAAAAAATGTGATACTATACTTAAAGTTCCCAGTGCAAGTGCTTGGAACTCAATAAATATCAGCCACTATTATTTTCACTCTTATGATATAATGGAAACCAGTATGTCTGTGGTCCATGCAGTCCATACAGATTTGTGAATCCTTTAATAGAGAAAGGAACAGAGAAAGAATCTGAACTCTAGGGTCTTATCCTATTGTTGATAAAATCACCTCTAATTTTAATTCATGGCACATAAATGCCTCTCTATGAAGGAATTGATTCAGAGTCCCAATCCAGAGCTAGCCCTGGCTCGCCACTTGTAATAACAATATTTCCCTAATTTTATTGTTATGATTAAAGAGTCTCATAGGTGCCAGCACATTTTAAAAGGGGCAAGTTCTCCACAAATGCTAGATGTTGCATTTCTATTCCATATTTTCCCCAAGCCCGCTCGTACCTGAATACTCTTGATTCAGGCCAGTTGATTCTTGGTCACAAAGAAAGGATACTAAAACTTTGATTGGTTATTTCAAAGTTCCATAGGTTAATCCTCAGGTCATCAGCGGACATGTAGGTTTCATAGTCGCTGTTGACGGATATGGAGTTGATGTGATATGTGTGTGCGTTGGCAAATACTCTTCGCGGGGTGGCTTCCACCATCAGGTCCATGGGTCTCAGGACAGGCACCTGGGATGCAAGAGAAACAAATCACTTCAGAACCAAAGATCTTCCATAGGAAAAGAGTTTGCATGCTAATGTCATTTATTATCACACACAAAATAATAGCCGCATTGAAGAAACTCCAAGTTAAAGAAGAGGCTAATAACAAATCACACACTGTTCCTGTTCCCTTCTGTTCCTCTTCTTTCAAAAGATATCAGCATCACTTAGCCCTGATGGAAAATTTCATTCTTTATAAATTCTAAACATTTTTCTAAGCCCCTCCAGGTAGCCTCATCTCAGGGGAACTTGGCTTCCATTGTGGAGTCATTACCTTCCAGAGACATGGTTCCATTTTTTTTAAAACATGAAATTTATTTTAAAAAGGAAGTTGTGGGAAAATTTTAGAAATGTCTAGTTCAACTTTAATCTAAATTTATCTTTTATGTCTTTTCATCTCATGCCTTTGGAAGCCTACACCCATTCCTGGCTTTGTCCTTAATCCTTAAGGGGATTTTGAGAAACTTTAGCATCACCCAAGACTCTAATAGTCCAGATTCAGCCACTAATATGTAGGGAACCCAATGACATCTGATTGACCTGAGAAAATCTTGGTTTATATTTGCCTTAGAGTGCGAACCAGGTAGTGTCCACTTTTACATGCAAAACTGTTCCAGCTTTGACATTAATGATATGGTCACCTTACTGAAAAATAAAAACTTCTCAGTAAGTATTTCTTGAATGAGTGAGTGAGAACACATGATTAAATGATTTCTTTCTGGTGGATTAGAGAATCAGCAGCTAAATAGTTCCCTACACATGACTGTCTTTCTGGCAAACATGAACAAAGACCTATCACTCTTCCTACTTTGAGTTCTGGGTGAACTGGCTCCAAAGAAAGAGAGTAAGAGCACAAATGCCTGAGAGGGAACAGACTTAAACACCAAAGACAAAGAAAACCCCACAACACAGGTGTGGTCCCTTAATAGAAACAAGATAATAAAATACCCAAAGCTATTTTCTTTTCAAGCAAATCATTTTCTTGCAACTGAGCCCCGACTGATTTGATACCAGGTGGTAGATTAAGACTTCGACTTCTGGATTGGCTTCAACCCAGGTGGCGAGGAGAAGAAAAACAAAAGTTAACTTTTCTGAAGTGCAGTCACCTCACCAACATAACATAACCTTTTAGAAAAAAGAATTCTCTCAGTGCAGACTTGAGGGACTTTAACTCATCTATGAGGGAGTTTTTAAATGAAATCAATGATTCAGAGGAAACACAGAATTCTAGACAGATGTGGTACTTGATAACCCAGAAACCAGAGGTGACTTGAGGTGTGGCTGTAGAAGGGTCAGGGGTCCTCCGAATACTAGGAAATGGAGGGAAAGTCTTTGTGGTCCCCCATCCCCATTATGGATAATGGCCCTATAGCTTAAGTGTGTGTGGCAGGGACTGGGAGACCAGGGTTCTGATCAGATTCACCACTAACCAACAGGAAACAAGGTCTGGGCAACGAACCTGTTCCTCCTGAGCTCGAGCTCAGTCGCACTGTCTGCGAAACAGTGACCGTGCTCCCTGTGCCCTCACTATCATGAAACGTGGTTTGGGGTTTTGTTGAGATGATCTGACCTCCAGTGCATCCTCCTACCCACTCTTTCAACAATATTTACTGAGTGCCACACAAAGTCCTGGGGGGTTCAACCGGTGAGCAGAACCAGACACAGGTCCTGGCATCATATACCTGTTCTTGTCAGGGGAGATAGACATAATTAAAAGGGCTAGGTGTGCAAAAGAGAGGATATACTGCCAAGAGGGATTTAACCTGCTCAGGGAGGACTGAAGAGGCTTTCCTGAGAATGTGTGAGTGTGTTGGAATGGGAAAGATGGGTAGGGATTTAACCAGGCCAGGAGGGGAGTGGAAGGGAGAATGTGTCTGAGGGATGTGCAAAGGTCTCATGGTAGAGGTGAACAAGGCAAGAGTGAAAAACTGATAGGTCACTGTAGTTGAGACAGAAGTAGTGATGGGAGCTATTGTGGGAGATGAGGTGACAGGGTAGGTAGGAAGCAACACCCCCCAAAAAGTTTTGCCATTATTCCAAGTGAATAGGGTAAAAAATGAAAGGATTTGCAATGATTGTGGTATAATTAAATCCAGGTTTTGATTAGATCAGTCTGGATGTACAATGGAAAACAAGTTAAAGGACGAATGAAGTAGAATTTTTAAAGGGAAGATCATATACTCTCGGACATCAATTAAGGGCATGCCTGAGTTAAGGCACTGTGATGGATAAAAACGTGACTTTGTCCTCAGAAACTCTACACCAAAATATTTATTGGGCATTTTCTCTGTGTCAAGCATTCTTCATACATAATCTCAGGTAATTCTTTCAAGAGCTCTGTGAAATAGGTACTCATACAAAGAGAAAACTCAGGCACAGAGAGGCTACATCACTGGCCCAGGGTTGCCCAGCTATAGGAAGCATAGCTAGGTTTAATTTGGGGACTGGAAAGTGCATGTTCTTTCCACTGCACCACACCACATTGAAATATCATACAGGGTAGGAAGTGATAAATGCTCTGAAAGTGACATAAATTGCCAGGAGAATTTATGGAATAACTAGTTACTGGTAGTTATAATGGTAGTGGTACTCATAGTAGTGCAGTGGTTAAGAAACCTCAATTAGGTGTTGTAGGTGTTCACGGTATTTGAACAGGGCATCTGTTCTTTCAGAAATGTGTGCCATGCTTTTATAGTTTGTCACAAAGGAGCTCCCCACCTGAAGCTTTTGGTTGCTACCTGGTTCCTCTGCTGTCAGGAGGTACCAGAGCTCAAAGCAGAACCCCAAAGGTCACAAAAGAAATGGAATCTGCAGGACTTCCTGTGGCTCCTCCTAATCTCTTCCCTGGGCCTTCTCAGTTACTGTACATTGTCTGTTGAGATTTCTTGTGGCTGTGGCGACATGGAAGGGAGCATGCAGCCAGGAATAAGAGGCATTACAGAGTGGGAGCTGCCAGCCCACAGCTTCAGCTTAATGTGATGGGCCTGCCTGCTAATTCAGGCTGACATATTCCATGATGTACCACTTAATGGGGAAGGGCTCCGTGTAGGTATCTGGGGATGGAGCCTCTAATGCTTTGCCCAGATAAGACGGGGGGAATGGAGAGCTGAATGCCACTCATGGTATTCCAACATCAGTACCAGGCCTACGTAAAGACTTGTCTGCTGCCCAGTGACTCCCCTCACAAGGACAAAGAGGGAACTTTGGTGGTTCAAACAGGACAGGATGGACTGATTAGGAAACCACGTTGACTGTGTTTTTCTTCTGCTCTGGCTACATATTCCTTTTGAGGCCAGGCAAGAAGAAGATCTGGACACTATTCCCTGAGTCAGGCCCACAGGCAATTGTTAAGGCTGTTTCTGGAAACATATATGGAGAGCTTCCTGTGCCAGTCGCTGCGTTTAGAATCCCTGACGTCCTGCCCCACCCAACTCCAAGGTGTTATCTCCTTGTAACTAACTTTTCAAGCTAGATTCCTCTGTTTGCCCCATTTTACAGGGGAGGTGAGGGGAGGTGGGGGGGAGGTGGAGGGAGGTGGAGGGAGGTAGAGTATCCAGTCCAATGTCATACAAAGTATAAGCTGGGGGTTGGGATCTGAAGCCAGTTAATTTGGTTCCTGAATGAGCACACCTAGCCACTACTGTGAATGAAACTACTAGGTTGAAATACAAAACTGCCATTTTTGCAAGTCAAAAATTGTCACATATCAGCAATCTCATGTGGTTTAACTTAACACTTTGGAAAGGTTCCGTGGTGTATGGATGTGACATCAAATCAGGGAACGTTTTGGCTTGGAGGGACCCTTAGAGCCTCTTCGTAGGACATCATCTGTGTGTGTGGCGGGAGTCTTATAGTAGGAGGCCATAGTGTCTAGGTCTCTTCTCCTTCATTGTTCTTGTTATTATGTGCTTGCATCCTCAATAATATGCTGAAAGAACTATTTCTGTAGATAAGTAAAGTGTGAAAGCGAGTAGCCAGGGCAGTTCTTGAAATCTACAGATGAGAACATTGAGGTCCAAGAGGTGAAGCACCATGGTCACCCTTCCAGGGTTGCTTGCACAGCCTGGGTCTCTGCTTCCTGTCCCAGACTTCTGCTCCCACACACCATCTGCCTGAACCATCCTCCACAGGACCAGAACCTCTTTTTGTCAAATGACAGAAGCAGAGCCAGACAAAATTCAGATCAGGCCAGGATGTCTTAATTCAGTTCAAACTTTGTCTGAGCCACCTCGGCAGAGTTGTTGATGGGGCTAGGACCAACACGGAGACAAGGGACATGCTGCGTGAACAGCGCTCAGTCCTTGGCCCTCTGAGCGGCCAGTCCTTGGCCTACCTGCAGGTGGTTCTGTGTTGAGCAGCTGGAATTCAGTGATGTCCCCTGACTCAGGTGCTTCACCCTCCTCTCTGACCCTGGTTGAGTTTCAGCTCATTCTCCTAGGCTGCTTTCAAAGGACATGCATCCCAGTCCTGTGTCTTGCCTGGATACCCAGTATTACATTAGAATATCAACCGAATAATGTACCAGCCCCAAAAGAGCAGCCGGAATCTAATCTGCAATAAAGCTTACAGAGATGTATTTCAGTTGTAATATTCCTGGGAAGCTCTTCCCCCCAGAGAGTGGCACGGCTTCCCCCATCACTTCAATCAGCCTCTGCTCAAATGTCACCCCCTCAGGGAGGCCTTCCATGACCATCCCACCTCAAATCGCACAGCCTCCAGTCTATCCCCTTCCCAACTGACTGCTCAGAGTGTTTTAAACACTTCAGCAGTTCCTCAGTGAATTTTTGTCGCTATCCTATGATTAACTTGGTAGATGTTACAATCCCTGTTGCACGGATGAGGAAGCTGAGGCAGAAAGGTGAAGCTGTCTGAAGGCTCGCAGTGAGTCTGAGGCAGGGCAAGTGCTCAGGCCTGGTACTCCTTCCACCCCTTGACTCAGCAATCTATGCCCTTAGTCGCTTAAAGCACACTCAGATGCTTGGGAGGGAGACAGCGAGGGTGACCACGCTGCCATGGAGGTCATCAGGCACTGCCCAGGCAGTATCAGCCAAGGGGGTCCTGCCTGGGGATCTCAAGGCAGACCTCAGAAAGGAGAAGACTATGAAGCTAGGCAGGGTTTGAAGGGTGAGTGGGAGGTCCCCAAAGAGAGGTGGGGATGGGGAGGGGAGGGAACTGGGCTTCAGTCAGAGGGACCAGCATTGTGCAAACTCAGAGGAGAGACAGCAAGGTATACACATACAGATGGGTGACTGTGCTTCTGGGGTGAGGTCAGTGATTAGTTATTCATTCAACAAATACTTATTAAATCCCTCCTCAATAGCAGATATGTTACAGGGGCCGGTGCCACAACACTGAACACTCTATGGGGTATAAGTTCTTGTGTGTATGTGTACATGAGGAAAACCTGAGTTGGGTAAGGGACTAGCAAGCAGGGGGTGTGCTCTTTGAAGTGGGGTGGTCATAGAAGGCCTCTCTGAGGGAGTGGTGTATGAACAGAGACCTGAATGAAGTGAGAGAGGGAGCCATGCAGCTCTGTGGGGAAGAGCACTCCAGCCGGGGGGAACAGGAAATGCAAAGGCACTGAGGTTGGAGTGTGCTTAGAGTACAGGAGGATCAATAGCAAAGAGCTTTTTTCTCTTTTTTTTCTTTCTTTTTTTTTAAAGAAATGGGGTCTTGCTATGTTGCCCAGACTGGAGTGCAGTGGTGATTCACAGGCATGATCCCACTACTGATCAGTATGGGAATTCTCACTTGTTCTGCTTCTGACCTGGGCAGGTTAATTCCTCCTTAGGCAGCCTGGTGATCCCTCACCCCCGGGAGGTCACCATATTAATGTGAACTCAGTGTGAACATCCTATCAGCATAGGGTACTACAGCCGAGGACTCCTGGGCTCAAGTGATCCTCCTGCCTCAGCCTCCTGAGTAGCTGACTACAGGCACGTGCCACTGTACCTGTCAGCAAAGAGCTTTTATGGCTGGAGAGGAGTGAGTAAGGAAGCATGGCAGTTGGAGAAGATGTTGGATCAGTAGTCAGGGCCGGACCAGCGTCTTTGCTGTGAGGGTGAGGAAAGCTCAGGGAGGCGTGAGTGGCTACCTGTGAGTAGCTGCCTGATACGGGACTCTATCCTCCCTCACCATTTCTTCTGTCTCTGCCCACCTGCTCTCAGTCTTCCTCCCCCAGGTTCTTATTATCTTTCCTGCCTCTCCTCTTGGGAAATACCAGATCATCTTTCACTTCCCAGAACCCATTTACTAACAAAATGAATGTTGCTGTCATTTGGCTTATTTGGTGACCACACCAGTCATTCTTCACAATCTTCCATGACACCTAAGTGGGGGTGGGCGGGTCACGGTACCTGGCTTCAGAGACATGCAATTAAAGCAGAGTAGAGCCCTAGAAAACAGGAAGCCCCTGAAGCCTCCGGTTTAAAAAACATCTGTGAAAAGGCACAGCAAGGGGAGGCCATCGGGAGGATTCCCCTCAATGCGCCTTCATGAGAGGAGTTTTCCACAGAGAAAAAACAACAGCTGTGTTTACCATGGCAACCTCCAGCAGCCCAGTCAATTGACAGATTCAAGGCAAGACTCGGAGAAGAGAGAAGAGATGGCCATTTAGGAGATAAAGAACAGGAAAGATGACGTCATGGAGAAGGAAGAAAAGAGAGATGTCTGTCTGTAAGATGTGGATGGATTGTAGCTGTTCAGTAACTCTAGGTCAAATCTTATTGACCTCAACAGACAAACCTTTGAATACCATTGCTTGGTACGTATAAGCATAATCAATTTTGTTATGGAAGGAGCATCCACGTTCTCCTTCCTAAAATCAGATCTTCTCAGGAGTACCCACAGCGTAGGTTCTCCTTCCTTTTGCAAAAGAAAGATGTAGAAAATGTTCCTTAACTTGTCCTGAATGTTACTAAGGTGTACTAGGCAATTCATAAACACTTCTGAGAGGGACAGTTGCATGACACTTTTAATCAAGGCCCCGTAGATGTCCCTGTCCCCAGCTCATTGTGATATATACAACATAATCAACATTATAGGGTCTTTTGAAAAAATTGGTATCAATTTAAATCCACACTTGCTCCATATCTCTTGTTAGTGTTCAATAGATACTCCCCATTCCCCTCCCCAAATAATTGAGATTACTCTACATTTAGACTGACTGTATATATCAAGGTCATGGGGTTTGGTGGGTTCTGCATCATCAATTAGGAACTGCACATAGGAAGGTTATAACCACACACTGGCCCCAGATAAAGCCATTGACAAACATTTATTGAGCATCTACTACATGCTGAGAAGTTGCCACACAGAGTATCCTTGAGAAGCTTAGGGGAGGTAGGCAATATGTAACCCTCTCCCTCTTGTTACTCAAACCATCCCTTTTGGGAAGGCTGTTTGATCTAGAAAAGACAAAGATGACAACAGAAGTCCTGGGTGTCCACCTCATCCTAGGTATAAGGAAACCCTGACCCTGGTGCTCTGGGACCACAGGTTTGAGGTCCAGTGGAGAACCTGAGGGTGAATATGTTATCCCATCTTGAGGCACTAGATGGTAAATCTCTCAGAGGGGCTTGGAAATTCCAGATTCCAGCCTCACTTCAAACTTATCACTTTGCCTTTTCACTGGGCTTCCTTCAAGAAACAGCCTTCGTGACTTTTTAGTAACAACTGCCATAGGTTTGGGATAAAGCCAATAGCTAAGGGGCACCCAGACTTCATTTTCAAGGAAGAGGGAGTGAATTGTCATAAAAATGGGAGATCATTGGGTCCTCCTGTAAATATCCTAATTCCAAAGAATACAGCTTGGTGGT
Source organism: Chlorocebus sabaeus (assembly GCF_047675955.1). NCBI lineage: Eukaryota > Metazoa > Chordata > Mammalia > Primates > Cercopithecidae > Chlorocebus > Chlorocebus sabaeus. Next base: position 35,509,033 of record NC_132926.1, on the reverse strand, counting down.
ACAGAGCAGCTGTCCTCAGTGAGAATACTGTTCCCCTAGGAACAGTAGTGGTGGATGACTTCCTAAGAACGATGTGAAAAAGTTTTAAGGAAATTCATTTCTTCATTCCTAACTTCCATGTTCTCCTTCCTAAAATCAGATCTTCTTAGGAGTACCCACAGCCTAGGTTCTCCTTCTTCCTTTTGCAAAAGAAAGATATAGAAGATGTACCTTAAATTATCCTGAATCTTATCAAGGTGTACTATGCAATTCATAAACATTTCTGAGAGGGTCATCTGCATGATACTTTTAATCAAGGTCCCATAGACACCCCCATCCCCAGCTCATTTTGATATGCATTTCTAATAAAATTTTACTTTTTATATTTAGTCATCATTTGTCAGAATTATATGTTTATGTTGTTTTGATGTATTATGTTCTATTAATAGTCAAAGCAGCAACTAAACCCAGAAGATAATTTTCAAGTCTTACAGTCACACATTCATAAAAGAAAAAAATCTATTTACATCTATATTTGTTATAGAAATGATCAAAAAAGCTTTTAACATGATTTAGGGGAAATGCAGTAAAAATAGATGTTTGAAGATGAAAAAATAATAATATAAAGCTTCTGACTTAAAAATATTTGTTCACATATTCTTTTAGTGGGTTTTGGTGAGTATTCAGTAATGAGGTATTTAAATCCCACTGGCTGCAATAAAAAGGTGATATAAAAGTTTTAAACTGCTAACGGTTAAAATACTCTGAAATCACATTTTCTGCAATTATTTAACATTACAATGGAAATGCTTAGTTGCCTACTTTAAAATGCTCAGGAAAGTACATAGTTATTCAAAATTCTAGAGGTACACAAGCACACAATTTGAATGGTATAAGAGGATTTTTGGAGTTATGTGGACTTGGGCTTGGATCCTGGCTGTGCTAATTACTAACCATGTGGCCTTGGGCTTGTTGCTTAGTCTTTCTTGATATCAGTATTCCCTTCCTTAATGTTGGGGATATGTAACACCTTCAGTAGCACTGTAAAGAGAACTTTGCACAAGGATTGACACATACTGTCTAACGAAGAAATATTCATGGAGACATGATTTGTGCCAGGATTGTCCTAAGCACTTATGCACATCATGTTATTGAATCTTCACAATGGCCTTATGAAGTAGGTACTAAGATCATTGTCATTTTATGGATGTAACCCCTGAAGCAACACAGGTCATGAAGTTTGCCCACAGTCATATGGTTGCCAAGTGGTAGAATTGTCCCTGGATGTCGGCTGTCTGGCTCCAGCCCCTATGGTAGCTACTATTAGCATTCTTACCATTAACTTCCAATTGTAGAAAAAAATGGTTCATTCTGAAAGATTGCCTGGGGAAATTTTTCTGACTTTTCTATACTGACTATGAGGTTCTAGCATCTCTTCCATCCGCCGAGGGAGTTCAGTCAAGATTATACAACGTAAGATTGCTTAGGAAAAGTAGCTAGGGGAATGATTGGTCATTGGATAGCAATTAACTTTATTGAGAACTTAAAAAGCTGAAAGCTCTCCTGGTTAGGAGTTTTGCAAATAGCTCCATCCTCATTGTCATGAAAATCTTGAACAATATGGACGCTCATCCAATTATCAAAGCAACCTGGGGGGCAGAGTCTGGCATTGTGTGTACCCATTATTGAAGGGTAATGCGGTGTAACAAACCAAATCGAGTATGTACGACGACTGTCAAATAAAATAAACCACTAACAAATTAAATTACTTTTCATTTTCAGTAGGAAGAATGCCAGTCATTTTTCATTTAAAAAAATATGCATCTTAATTCCATTTTTTAAAAATGTGAAGAGAAGCATTTAAAGGCCTTTTGTGCTATCTATACTGATGTTTATTTTCTATAGATATCTTTCTCCTGGTTCCAGGGCATTTTCCCTCAAAGAATTAGTGGAGCATTAAACCTCGCTTTGGTCAAAAAACCTGTTTCTTCCATGGATCAATGGTGGATGGAGTTCAGAAAGCAGGAGTGATAGGCTGGCTCTGGCTTACAGTGACATATCAGAGCTGTTGTTTCCAGAATGAAACTGCCACTCACCAGCACCCCGCCAAAACCCCCTGGGAATCCTATCCAAATAATATAATTTTGAGATTTCCCTGCTCACACCCTTCAACAGCCTCAATATGTCCCTAATTTCATCTTTTACTGGCTTTGTCATATAGATTGAAATAAGCCTGAGAAGAAAAACCTCTTTGAACCAAGTCAGGCTTTGTGTTTCAAGTCATTAAAGATCTTAGAATTATATTCTTTCACTTAACAAACATTTATTAAGTGCCAATCACTGTACTAGGTAGTATGTGTACAGAGTGAACAAAACAGATTAAGGGGTAGAATTTCAAGTCTAACACGGAAGAAAGACACTAATGTCTCTAAGTAAATGCATTGTTATAAACTGTCACTGATGCTACAAAGAGATGTATATTGTTTCATGAGAGAAAGAAATAGGGGCTCTAATTTAGATTGAGGAATCAGATAAGTTGTTTGTAAAGAAATGACAATTCACCCCACAAAAGCAGGGCCATAAGCATTCAATCCTCTAAATCAGTGTTTCTCAATTAGGAGCTATTTTGCTATTGGGCAGTGTCTGGAGATATTTTTGGTTGCCACAATAGAGTGGATGTTACTGGCATCTGTGTGCAGGAGCTAGGGATGTTGCTAAACTCATTTTGATGAACAGGGCAGCTCTCCCTGAAACAAAAAATTATCTAGCATAAAATGTCAACAGTTCCAAGGTTGAAAAACCCAAGTTTTAAGGACACTCTCCTGGAACACAGTCCAAATCTAGAGTGGATAGAAGAAACCAAGTACTAACTTCCACAATAGGCCAGCAATAAGTTTCAGTTCATGAAGGTATTTTGGGTTAAAAAGTACTTCATATACATATATTATATACATATATACATAAATATATACAAATACCTGTGTTTAATATCTATATTTCAAAGACATATAAAATATATATTTGAAAGACTTATCCCCTATGGCCAGCTATAAGAATAATATATAATGCATAAAAGCTGCCTGGGAAATTAATGTATATATTTTCAATTCAATGCATCAAAAATGGTTTGCATGGCAAAAAAAGTTCATGCTCTTTGTGTCTTTGACTTCTTTTGGCCTGACTATGAAAAGGAGAGGAAAGATACTTTTTTCTCAGATGATAAACTCACTATCTAATTACCAACTCATGCAGAAACCTGTAATTCTGCCAGTTTTATCTTATTTTTTTTCCCCAGACACTTACTTTTTATGCCAATATCACTATTTCTTAAAGTGTGTTTCCCTGTTCACTGCCTTTCCTGTTATCTCCTTTGATGTTTTACATTGTGTAATGCCACAAGAAAAAAAAGAGACATCTTAAAATACCCCAGTAGAGGAAAATTTCATTTAACATTTATAGCTGGGGAAAGTGGGGTTGGGAGAGGCAGTGGTTTAATTTTTGGTTAGTTTGGTTAGTATTAATCACAAAAATTGTTTTTGCTGTTTTTAAACTGGTATTGATGAAGTATTACTTTTTCCTGTTATTAGGATACTTATCACTGAATCTTTGATCACCGAAGATTGACCAAGCCTCAGAAGTATCACACTGCATTCTGTCATTTATTACTGTGGAATATATAGAACTAAGAAGATAAATATAAATTTGATATTAACTTCAAGAATCTTACAGCTGGAAGTTACCTGAGAAGTCATTTACATTAAAAAGGTCTGGATAAACACAAAGATGCATTTCTAAGAATTTAAAAAACATGGCCTTTCGTAGATATCCATAGCATGTCAGTTCTGCCTCCCACCAACAGATGGCAGTAGTAATTACTAGCAACACTTTGATTTAGAAACAAATTGACTTAAGATTGACATTTCAGGGTTGCACTGTCTGATTCCCAACCTCGGCCGAGCATCAGAATCAAATAAGACCTCTTGTTAAAAACTGATGTCTGCCCCCCACCGGGGTGCTCTTTTGCCCTTCTGCTTCTGCCATGGGGTTATGCGGCATGAAGACTCTCACAAGAAGTTGGCGCCTTGATATTGAACTTTCCAGCCTCTGATACTGTGAGAAATAAATTTCTTTTCTTTATAAATTACCCAGTCTGTGGTATTCTGTTATACAAACACAAAATAGACTAAGACCATGGGTTTAAAATGATTTTTATAGTTCTATACTGACTGAAGGTTTTTTATGTTAATTTAAAACATTCTGATTATATTTATAATCATTAAAAGGAAATCACTTATGGAAGATAAAAATGACAGGAAAAGGGTTACTATTTATAATATACAAAGAGTTCATGAAAATTAGTAAAAAGACAAACAGCTCAATAAAAATACAGGCAAAAATATGAATGAAAAATTCTGAAAAAGGGAAAAGAAAATGACCAAGACATAAATAGAAACATGTCCAACTCGTTAGTAAAGAGATACAAATTAAAGTTTTTAAAATCTTTAATCTTATAAAAGATTAATCTGATGAATCTTTTAATTTTTAAACTTTGCTCATAAAGAATTTACTATATGCCAGTCACTGTTATAAGTCTTAAAACTATTAATTCATTTACACTCATAACAATTTTATGAGGTAGGTATTCATATCATCCTCTTTTTACAGATCAGCGTATCTGAGCCACAAAGCAGTAATGTGTTCTAGCTAAAAGCACACAGCTAGTACTTGCTGGAGCTGAGACAGGTACTCAGTATTTCCAGCCAAGGGAGTCCTAACTCTAAACCACTATACTATGCTGCCTCTCAGTTGGATGTATAAAAAGAAACATATAACATCCTATCCTGGAGATGGAATAAACAATGAACATTTACTCATGGAAGCATAAACTGCCACAAGATTTTCAGAAGGGAATCTTGAAGTAGCTGTTAAAATAATCTACAAATCTTTTGACTTAGTAAACCCTACTTTAATGAAAACTATCCTATAAAAACATCCCTATATAACAATATACAGGCATGTCCCAGAAATAGTGCAAGTTCAGTTCCAGAACAACACAATAAAGTGAATATTGCAATAAAGTTAGACAAATTTTTGTTTTCCCAGTGTATATAAAGTTATGCTTACACTATACTGTAGTCTGTTAAGTGTACAACAGCATTATGTCTAAAAAAAATGGTACATATCTAAAGTTAAAATTACTTTTTGCTAAATAATATTAATGATCATCTGAGCCTTCTGTGAGTCATAATCATTTTGCAGGTAGATGGTCTTGACTCAATGTTGATGGATGCTGATTGATCAGGGTGGTAATTGCTGAAGGTTGAGGTGGCTGTTGCAATTTATTTTACTTTTATTTTTAATTTAATTTTGTTTTTTTGAGATAGAATCTTGCTCTGTTGTCCAAGTTGGAGTGCAGTGGCACGATCTTGACTCACTGCAACCTCTGCCCCCGGGTTTAAGCAATTTTCTGCCTCAGCCTCCCAAGTAGCTGGGATTACAGGCACTTGCCACCACGCCTGGCTAATTTTTGTATTTTTAGTAGAGAGATGGGGTTTCACCATTTTGTCCAGGCTGGTCTTGAACTCCTGAACTTGTGATCCACCCGCCTTGGCCTCCCAAAGTGCTGGGATTACAGGTGTGAGCCACTGTGCCCAGCTGGCTGTTGCAATTTTGAAAAAACAACAATTAAGTTTGCCATATCGATTGACTCTTCCTTTCATGAAAGATTTCTCTATAGCATATGATGGTGTTTCACAGCACTTTATCCACAGAACTTCTTTCAAAATTAGAGACAATCCGTTCAAGCACTGTCGCTGCTTTATTAACTTTATTAACACTGCTTTATTAATATTGACGTGATATTCTAAATCCTTTGTTATTTCAACAAGGTTCACAGCATCTTCACCACAGTAGATTCCACCTCAATAAACCACTTTCTTTGCTTATCCATAAGAAGCAACTCCTCATCTGTTAAAGTTTTACCATGAGGCTGCAGCAATTAAGACCCATCTTCAGGGTCCATTTTTAATTCTAGTTTTTTTTTTTTTTTTTTTTTTTTTCTATTTCCACCACAACTGCGGTGACTTCCTCCACTGAAGTCTTGAGCCCCACAAAGTCATCTACGAGAGTTGGAATCAAATGTTTCCAAACTCCTACTAATGTTGATATTTTGACCTCCTTCCTTAAATCATGAATGTTCTTAATGGCACCTAGAATGGTGAGTGCATCCCAGAAGATGTTCAATTTACTTTGTTCAGATCCATCAGAGGAACTATTTTTGGTAGCGATAGTCTTTCAAAATGTATTTCTCAAATAATAAGACTTGAAAGTCAAAAATGACTCCTTAATCTATGGGCTGCAGGATGGATGTCATTAGTAGGCCTGAAAACATTAATCTCCTTGCACTTTTCCATCAGAGCTCTTGGGTGACTAGGTGCATTGTCAATGACCAGTAATATTTTGAAATAAATCTGGTTTTCTAGACAGTAGGTCTCAACAGTGGGCTTAAAATATTAAGTAAACCATGCTGTAAACAGATGTGCTTTCATTCAGGCTTTGCTGTTCCATTTTGAGCACAAGCAGAATAGATTTAGTGTAATTCTTAAGGGCCCTAGGACTTTCAGAATGGTAAATGAGCATTAGCTTCAACTTAAAGTCACCAGCTGCATTAGCCCCTACTAAAAGGGTCAGCTTGTCCTTTGAAGCTTTGAAGCCAGCCATTGACTTCTCTCTAGCTATGAAAGTCCTAGATGGGATCTTCTTCCAACATAAGGCTCTCTTGTCTACACTGAAGCTCTGTTGTTTAGGGTAGCCACCACCACCCATGATCTTAACTAGATCTTCTGGATAGGTTTCTGCAGCTTCTACATCAGCACCTGCTGCTTCACCTTGTACTTTTATTTTATGGAGATGGCTTCTTATACCTCATGAACCAACCTCTGCTAGCTTCCAAATTTTTTACTCTGCAGCTTCCTCCCCTCTCTCAGCCTTCATAGAGCAAAAGAGAGGGACTTACTCTAGGTTAGGCTTTGGCTTAAGGAAATGTTGTGGCTGGTTTGATCTTCTATCCACCCCACTCAAACCTTCTCCATGTCAGCAAGAAGGTTATTTTGCATTCTTATCATTTGTGTGCTCACTGAAATAGCATTTTTAATTTCCTCCAAGAACTTTGCCCTTGCATTCACAACTTGGCTAACTCTTTGGCACAAGTGGCCTAGTGGTGGGCCTATCTTGGCTTTTGACATGTCTTCCTCACTAAGTTTAATCGTTTCTAGTTTTTGATTTAAAATGAGAGACCCAAAACACTCCATAAGAATTCCAACATTAACATCAGAGATTAATGATCACAGATCTCTACAACAAGGATAATAATAATGAAAACATTTGAAATATTACCAGAATTACCAAAATGTGGCACAGAGACAGGAAATGAGCACACGCTGCTAGAAAAATGGTGCTAATAGATTTGCTTGTTGCAGGATTGCTACAAAACTTTAACTTATAAAAAAAAAATACTGTCTGTGAAGCACAATAAAGCGAAATGCAATAAAACAAGGTATGGCTGTATGTCTAAGAACATGTATTGTAGCAGTGTTAGTTATAGCAAAATCTAGAAACAATGTGAATATGTATTAATGGAGGAATGAGTTAATGTCATAGCTTACCTATGCTTTAGAATATCTGGAGCTCTTTCAAGGAAGGTAAATTGGCCTGGAGGGATGTTTATATTACTGAGTAATGTGTCTAGTGTGATCTCAGTTTTGTAAACAAAACAAAGTCGTATCTATTCATTCATTAATATTAAAATACGTATTCATAGATACAGAGAAAGGTATGGAAAGACACACACCAAACTAGCAACCGTAGTTACCCTGAGATATGGAACCGTAAGTATAGTATTATTTGATTGGATTCTATAAACATGCATTGCTTTTGTAAGAAAAGGAAGGGAAGACATCATGTTTAATGTTTTTTCAGGGCAGGATTCTTAAGATTCTTCAGTCTGCACTGGACTCTTCTTGGGAAAACTTAAGAATCTCTAATGAGCACAACTTCCTCATTCCTGTGAGCTTATATCTGCTTTCCTGAACTGTCCACCTGTTCCCAGAGTGGACAGGGAGTCAGCCCACTCCCTTTCTCTGCACAATGGCACTTCAGATACTTGAGGACAGCTCTCAACCCATCTCCTCTCCAGTTTGATAGATTATACCAAGACTCAGCCTCCAATCTTCACACTTCAATAATGGTTAGGGTCACTTGGCCTCCACAGATGCTTTGCTCCACTGAACACAATCTACCAGTTCAGAACACAGGCATTTATTATTCCAAAGAAGACATGTGCTTTCTGTTTCTGTACGTTAAAACAGACTTCCCTTTGTAATCGTCCATATCATATCATCAAGTAAAATTCCCAGGTCTTTTTTCAAATGAAGTAATATACCAAGTTGAATCTATTCTATACTATTGACTGTTTTGAACTTGAGTGTGATTTCCTAACCTCTCCTCCTAGATCTGTCACTTTCTCTTAAAATACGGAAGTAGGAAATGGTATGTGTGTGAATGTGGGAGATGGTGGTAGGAATCTACTGAACAGTAGGTTCTGAATAATTGGATTTTTCTGTCTAATAAAGGCTATTGATCAGAAGATGAACAAATGAGTTAGGGAGGTGGAGAAGACAATGGCAATGTTCTGAATTCAGGCTTGAGGGTGGGAGAGACCTTAAATCTTCTCTTCCCCAATGGCTGAGCTGAATTTGAATGTAGTGATTCTAGAAAATAAATTGTTATATGAAGTGGATGAAGAAGAAATAACTCCAGAGAGGAAGGTTTGCTGGTTCCAAGGAGAGAGAGCAGGAATAGGCACATACACACACACACACACACACACACACACACACACACGAGATAAACAGTAAACAGGATGGGATGAGCAAGAGAAGAGAGTATCTGAGAAAAGAAGCAGAAATAAGACTCTATAGAGTAAAAAGATGCCAAGCTTTCAGAAATAAAAATGGAGAAAGAGAAGAAAGCGGAGATGTGAAGTAGTAGTCTAGTCTGGGCTCTTTAGATTTTAAGAACAGAAACCTTCCTAAACTTACTTTAAAAAACCCAAAAGGATTATTGAAGGATAGAAAAATATTACAGATCATCGAGACAGAAATGGAGCATATGAAATAGAACAGGGACTTGGCAAGCTGTTAGGAACCTCGAAAAATATGCTTTGTTTTTCTGTTTCTCTCTTTGTCTGTCTCGCCTAGGGGCCACCTGGTCTCTTAAACGCCTTCTCTCTGCATGTCTGGCCCTTTCTCCTCTTTTTACCAATGACTTCATCTGTTTACCAGTCTGAATATGGCCTCCAATGAGTCACTCCAGCCCAGATTTTATAACACTTTCAGCCCAATTGCTCAGTGCTATCAGAAAGGAGAGAAGGAAACAAGCAGGCAGAGAAACAAAGTGGGAAGAAGGAAGCATCAGAGCCCTCTAATGGGTCTCATCATTGTCCTTTGGACATCCCATATTCATAATCACATCCACACCTTTTCCTAGGATATTCCTTTGTTCACTTCACTTCTATCCACCCATCCATATCCCTAAATCATCCCAGAACCCGACTGCTGCAGTTGACAGAGCTCTTTTCATTCCTCCTTTCTTGTATGTACCCACTATGATGAAGAATAATTGTATACTTTTAAGAGTCCAAAAGAAAAAGATTAATTCTCTAGCTTCCTTCTTCAACCTGTCACTATTTTGACAACCTTCCTGGAATCATTTTGTAACTTGAGCTCCTAGTGTTTTAGTCTAGATTTCTAACAGTGTCTTGTACAAGGAAGGCAAAGCACAAGTGGTCACTATTCCCTAGCTAGAAATTTTATTTGGTTTAGAATGTTATAATTGCCTTTCAATCTTCTTTAGGCAATGAACCCATTTATGTAATGCTCCCTTATACTTTCCCCCAACTTTCCTACCAATCTTAGAAGTGCTATGAGGCCTTTTCATGGCAATCACATTCTTTTTAAAAACTAGATCCTCAAACCATATAGAGTAAGAATCTATCCTGAACTGAAGAAAATTAGGTAATTACTTCCTCTGGAACAACGCACTATTTGGGGTGACTTACACCTGGTCTACTTTTAAGTAACACTTTTATGTTATTCACTAAAACCCTGAGATCTTTTTCTGCAACTTTACTTTGGCTGTGTTTCCACTTTCTACAAATGAATGGTTGGGTTTTCTCTCCACATGTCCCAGCACTATGCTCTATCCTTTTAGAACTCTGAATCCTATCTATTCCCTTTAAGTTTTCAAGGTTGCCATCCATTTCTGTACTGCTTTCTGACCTCTTTGCCCCCAAGTGTTGTGAACTGCATTGCCATAGAATGGAAGGAAGCAGGGCATGGGTGGAATGGATGGAGGTTATTGCCTTTGAGGACTGTAGACTCCATTAATTCATTTTCTTCCTGAAGGAAGGAATATAAATTATTTTCTCCAATAGCCAAAGCAGAGGACCTCCTTTAAAAACTATCAAGCTCTGAGGCTAACAGAAAGGAAAGGAAAACCTAAAAAGAAGGGAAAACTAATCATAGAGAGGGGAAAGAGAACAAATGTGCAGTTCATTTAAAATCACTGTAGTTGAACATCAAATTATGGTACCTGACTTCCTATTTTATATTCTATTGAGTATTTATTTTGCCTCTAATCTAGGAATATAATTATGTACTGAATTGCATCACATATGCATTTAATATGTGAATTCAACTATATATGCTTAGAATAAAATGAAAAAAGGAAGGAAACAAATTTAAATAATGGGTCAGAGGTCCCAGTGAGTATGAGATGGGGGAGGGGAGTTAATCTGTTTTTTTTTCAGACCGACGGTGACGGGTGGATCTCATCTCTGAGCATCATGGGATGTTGAATAAGTTACTAAGGTTTAAGGAAGTGTATTTTTCACAAATGGCCCTTCATATTGTTTGCATAGCTTATATTCTACATTATTCTTTATATCCTATATATTTATATGTATATATTATTCTACATAGAGTTTATAAATACAAACAAATCTTATGGGTGATTTATGGGATTTTTCAAGAGTATTTTTACCAAACCTGGTACTTGCTTTATGGGATGACTTTGGAACCTAACCTCTGTAAAACTGCCACTTTAATGACCTTTTAAAAAGCGCTTACTGTCCCCTGTATGCTTTACATACGTTACCTCCTTTAAGCTTCACAAAGTCCTGCATGATTGATACTATAAATATTTTATAGACTTTAAAGAGCTGAGGCTCAGTGAGGTTAAATGATACAGTAAGTCATGAGGTCCTCAGGATCAGCAGAACTAGGATTCAAATACCATCTGAACCTTACAGAGAATGCTCAATACCATGGCATTTTTTTCTGGTGATGTTATTATATTTCCAGTATAAGAAGATTTATGGATTATCTAGATCTTTAAAAATGAATTCCTCTTGTATTAGAGGGAAAATAAGGCTGGCTTCAGGCTTCTCTCTGCAGTAAACTGAATGTTAGAATCATAACCAAAAAATGTTCACAAAATTATGACACTTTTATGTCTTTCAGGTTGTAATTTAGCATAGAAGCAAAGCTCAGGAGCAGGCAAAACCTCAGTGAACACAGTATCTATAAACACAGTATCTGTATTATTTTCCATCATATCCTTGGCATCCAGGACACAGGACATTATGCAGAATAGATACTCAACAAATGTTTGTTGAGTGAATTTAAAAGAATTTAAAAACAAAATCTGATTTTTCTCATTCAGAGATTCCTAAACCAGTTTTTTTAAAAAATAGGAATCACCTGAGAGTTCTTAAAGAGAAGTAGAAAATACAGACTTTGAGATGAACTCAGTTGGTCTGAGGTGAGGTTTAGATATACTGATTTTTTTTTAAAAGCTCTCCAAATAATTGAGGGAAAATTAGAATAGTGCTTTCTAAAACTCAGTCCTAAAAACCCTTCAGATTTTCTTGTCTTATCTGTTTTACCTGTACTATTATTTATTTAGTAATTTATTTATTTATTTATTTACTTGAGACAGAATCTTCCTCTGTGACCCAGGTTGCAGTGCAGTGGCGCAATGTCAGCTCACTGCAACCTCCGCCTCCCGGGTTCAAACAATTCTCCTGTTTTAGCCTTCTGAGTAGCTGGCACTATATGCATGTGCCACCAGGCCTAGCTAATTTTTATATTTTTAGTAGAGACGGGGTTTCATCATGTCAGCCAGGCTGGTCTCGAACTCCTGACTTCAAGTGATCCACCTGCCTCAGTCTCCTAAAGTACTGGGATTATAGGCATAAGCCACTGTGCTCGGGACCCACTTAGTATTTTCTTTAAACTGATTTGCTTTTAGTTAACTAACTTCACTTTCATAGGGAACTTTACATTACTGTAATACATGGAAAACCAGTTTTCTATGAATTGTCACAAAAGAAGAAAATTATAAAAATAAATACAATAAAAATTGTTTTTAAATTCTAGCCAGATACAGTCACCTGAAAAGACAGAGTGTAACGTCAGTTCTCAGTTAAAAAAAAAAAATCAAGATTTGTAAGTGTTATGAGAGGTTAAAAAATATTAACATCAAAGTGAGACTTTGGGCTTGATGTAATCATAATAATTTATAAAGCAGGACAGAAAGGAGTAACTTCCTCAATTATGTGATTCAATATTACTTAGAGTTGTGTCTTATATCAACAGAAACACATATCCCAGACTTTGGGAACCACAATGATGTCGACAAAGGTGGTATGTTAGGTGATTCATGTATGTTGATTTTAAATATTTATAGAAAATGTACTGTGTCAGGCAAAATATTGGGTCTTGAGAATAGAAAAACATGTCTCTTTCCTCAGGTTGTTCAATATTATTTCACATACCTTCTCTCAGTTAAGAACTGCTAAATGGTGGGTTTGATGAGTTATTTGCATAAACAAATAGAGCTGGGATTCCTGGCTGGACATTGAATGCCTCTGTCTCTCACCCATGTATAACTGCAGCTTTCAAACCTAGTAAAGGGTAGGATTGTCTTTTATGTTTGCTTCCTATAATCATGACACAGTAGTGTCTAATACTTACTGTGGGCTTCCTGTGTGCCACTTCATCAAACACATTATGTAATTTATCTCATCTAATCCTCACAAGTACTGCATGAAGCAGATACTATAAGTAACGGCTGACTTCACTTCTCAGATGAGAAAACTGAGGCACTGCTATAAAAGGAGACATTATCCATCCCAGAGAGCACGAAACTACATCCTCTGTTTTACCTGACTGGCTGAATCCCTGCCTATGGCTTTTCTTCTATTGTATTACCTGCTACTGCTATTTAAATCCCATTTCCTTATCCTGGTGTGATCAGAAAAGGAGCATGTGACTCCAAGGGTGGTCTCATTAACTTCTGGTTATTAAAGAGGAAAATGCGTAGGACTTGGAGGCAGGTACAGATGGGGACTGTTGGACTAAGCATTAAGTTAAACGATAAGCAAAACAAAGGGAGAGAATAAAGGGAATATTTCACTAGAGGTTAAGAGAAAAATAATGAGCTCTTTTTTAAATACAAAAGGAGAATGTAAGTGGTGAAGACGGAAGCCAGGCTGCTGGAGCTTGGCAGGGGGTAATTTATTGATCGACAAGTAAGAATGTGCCAAAAAGAAAGACACAGGGAAGCAAAATTATTTGCTGCCGCTTTCACAATGGGAGACATCCAAGGAGGCAAGAGGAGATGTAAATTTCCCAGGGGAAGAAGATTATGAAGCAACATTCTTGTTTTCCAGTCCTCAAAAGGCAAAGCATTGGTTTTTGATGTTGAACAAGGATCAAACCACACAACTGCCCCTGGGTACTGACGGACTTCTGAAGCTGTTTGGGGTACAGGAAACAGAGACTAAATATTCCTGAGTCTTGAGTAGTCAGAGAAGTCCTGAATTTGCTCAGGGAAGGGGCTCAAAAGGTTTTTGTGGATTCTCCTAGAGAAAGGGGTAGAATCTGGACTTAGAGGCAAAAAAATAGCTCTCGAGGATACTGCTGGAGACACGGGGGTGGGGGGAATGCTTGAAAGACACAGAAAGGGTAAGCAGACTTTGTTCGCATGTTCCAGATTAAAGTTACACTATCTATCCCAACAGAGAAAACTGCTTGCAGAAACTGAGATGGATAAAGACAGCTAGGGAAAACGGACACCATAGTTTGGTTCAGCATGCAAACAAATAAAGATGGCAGACCAACCTCCCTCCCTCTATAAGTAGTACATGCAGCTGTTCTATTTGAGTATTCATTTAACACTTTCTTGTTAATTTCCAAGTTCTATAAAGACTCTGACTCACAACTCTCTCCAACGATTTATTTTTACCTTCACGAGAACTCTCTAGTTTAAAATGACATTCTATTCTAGATATATTTATAGGCATGTAAATTTTTTTGTCTTGAAATATAGAAAATGGGATAAACCCAGATCTTGAGTTATGACACCAAATATAGGGAGGCATTTTTATTTTTTAAGGTTGCAGGGAAGCTAAGTTTACAGACTGTTTGGAATTTCATTCTCTCAACATATATGGCACTTGCAAATGCTTCTGTTCATACATTTTTCTTTCTTTCCTAGAAGGGACCAATGCCAATAAAGCTCATCTGTCTGAGTTATGTTTTTTTCCTTCTGATAATCAGCAAGAATTATGCAAAGGCACAGTGTTGTTATCAAACAGAAATATAGCGCAATCTAATTCTACCTGATAATTTGGCATGGCACATTGTTTTTCCAGAATCTATCTTACCACGGATGCTGGCAGGATGATTTTTATAGGAAAGCAGTCCAATTAAGAGGGAGATTTCTGGAAAGTCAGAACTAATGTCTATGTTGTATCTTAATTTGCAAATGTTAAATGGGTTAATAATGAACTTGTGCTGGAAGAAAAGATATTTTTTTCCCTTAGTGGTCAACACAGAGGAGAAAATATCAACAGAACTTTTTTGGGGGTTGTTTTTATTTAAGGAAAAGTAACCTATTTAGAAGATTTTTTTTTTTATTGCTACTAGAAAATAAAGACAGAAAATCTAATGTTTGATAGTGGATCTCTTAACCTGAGGGGAAATCCATGGCCTAGGCTGAGAATTCTGCATTTTTGGTGACTAATGATTGAAGCAGAGAATCTAAAGGAAGATTCGAAACTAGACTCTTGACTTGAACAGCTTTCCAGACAACCGTAGCTGCCATCAGCCCAGAGGCCACTCACATAACTGCAGCTTCTTCCCTAGAAAGGAATGACTCTTGAGCATATAACCTTTCTTAGCTCAGTGAGAACTTGAAAGTTTACTGATTTTTCAAAAACAGGCATTAGAGGGTGAACTCATTTACCTCCTTTTATCCCCAGAATCTCAAATGACGATTTATTTTTCATCACCATCTGATCCGTTTCCCATTCTCTGGGGGAACTTCCTTCCAGTAAGGGATGGAAATAATCACTAAGAAGCCTTACATGTTGAGATCAGTATGTCTTAGGCAAATAAACTCTGACCATACAACCAAGTTAGAAGTCTCTTCCCTCTTACATGTTCTTTTGTAAATGTATTCTTCTATCCAAAAGTAGCAACTGGAGTCTCCCAGTTATCTCTCTGTTCTGAGCATTCCTGATTTCCATCTTGGAGCTAGCTACCTATTATTGAATGGTTAGTGCTAAAAGCCAGATACTGTGCTAATATTTTTTTCTGATAACAAGTCCTATGAGATACTTTAAATAATATTATCCCTCCTTTTTGATGATAAAACTGATATGTTGAGAGCTTAAGTAAAAGGTTCAGAGTCATACAAAGACAGAGCTAGGATTTGAACCTGGAGTTGTCACTCTAAAGCCCTAGACTCTCTCCCATAATGATTCCAACTATGGGATTTCTGCCCCTATTAGACGATAAGTAGAAATAAGTCTGCCCAACATTTCTCCTGGCAGTAAGAACGTTTTGCTCACAATTTTGAACAAACAAACAATTATTTTGTTTTATTTTAAGGTATCCACGTGACTCATTCCCTCAGCTTCTACATCCCTTTGTGTACTGTCTTGATGCACTTTTAGGGTCTGTTCGTATGTTTCCCTTCTGATCCTAAGGAATGTAATTGACAGCTTATACATCTTGGGTTGTGTTGTAATTTTGAGAATATGCTTCCCTTTAAAATACACCAACGTGGAATAAAAGGTCTCTTCTATCATTGGCAGCAGGAATATCTGGGCTGGACAAACATGTGGCTCCCTTTCAATGTAGGTGCCACTCACCAAACTCTCTCTCAAAAGTTCTGGGAACTGAGCTTACATCTATTCTGAAGAATGAATCAGTCTCCCCCAAAGTGTTATCTACTCCGTCTAGTGTAGCCCGGAAGAAGCACAAGACTTAGTATTTCTTGAGTTTTGCTGTACAAGTTAGTAGTTACTCAGTGTTGGCGCTTCTCCAACTAGGATATTTCAGGTTCTCACATTCTGCTAGATAATTGCTATTATTATTATTATTATTATTAGAGACAGAGTCTTGCTCTGTTGCCAGGCTGGAGTGCAGTGGCGTGATCTCAGCTCACTGCAACCTCTGCCTCCTGGGTTCAAGTGAGTCTCACGCCTCAGTCTCCAAGTAGCTGGGATTACAGGCATACGCCATCACACCCAGCTAATTTTTGTATTTTTAGTAGAGACAGGATTTCACTATGTTGGCCAGGATGGTCTCAATCTCCTGACCTTGTGATCCAACCGCCTCAGCCTCCCAAAGTGCTGTGATTACAGGTGTGAGCCACTGCGCCCAGCTGATACTTGGTATTTTATACAACATAAATTGTGATGAAAATCTGGGTACTGCCCAATCAACTTAAGCTTTTGAATCTTTATTGAGCATCTTCGGACTTGCTATCTTTCATTTAATCTTATTTTGTTTTTATGTTCCCGCCACTTCACTATAAATACCCTGGTATCCTGGACTGTGGGATAGCAGGTTAGTTGCAATTGGTCTGTCTCAGAGATTTTTGCCCAGTGAATGAAAGGAAAATGGCAACAATAACAACCATGATTGTTATGACAATTACAAAGTAGAGAAATCTAGGATCAAACATATAGCAAGTGCAATACTAAGCATGCTCCCTGTTAAAGTCTGGGAAAGCCTTGGTGGCTGTTAATGTTAGAATAGCAGTAAACGCTGTTAGCAAATGCCATAGAAACAAATTGCCCCTTGATGGAGCCAGTGGGCATTTGTCTTTGTCGTTCCTCTGGGCATGGGGCTCAGTTTTCTTTGCACGGACAGCAGAGGAAATCCTGCTTCGGAGGAAAGCAGGAGCTCTTTTTTATGGTTCTGCACTGTTAACCAACCTCAGTCACTTTTCTCTCTCTCTCTCTGGCCCACTGCTTGCACGGAAAATTGAGGTAATGATTTATATGTCGTAAGCAGTTCTGACAGGTGCACTCTATCTTGGCTTCCTCCTGCCCCAGGACTAATCGGAAGCTTATCTTTTCCTTTGTGTAATAGGGAGCTGTCAGGTTCTATGACCCTCCAAACAATTCAATCACTCATGGGCAGATTCACCTTGGAGGGAGGACGCCTTAATATTGGAGAAATCCGGTGGAGGCCATGCCCTGACATGTATCGAAACAATGGCAGCCGGGGGCTAGAGGGCAACATGGCCAAACTTACAAAATGTCATTTGCTTCCTAAATTTAAACTCTTCTTCCAGGAACTATCTAGGTGGCTTTTCCACCTTGGTGAACATCCTGTCTTTGGTACAGAACATGTAACTATCTGGGCAAAGTAGGGCTGTTCCAAAAAATGACCTGTACTGAGAAGTGAGGGCTTGCATTGCTCATGGAGAAAAAAGCGAGTTCCTTAACAAGACCTGTGGTGCCCAGCATGATCTGGCCATAAGCTGCCTCACCACCTGCTTCTTACTGGTACCACACATCCCCTGCACTCAGCATTCAGCCACCTGGGCAACTCCTTCCACACTGTGTTTTCCTGTTTGACTTCCTACCTGATGGCCTTTGTGCATGCCACCTCCTCTGCCTGGAACATTCTTCCTGCTCCTCTTCTTACCTTCCTCCTGCTGTGGTTTAAATATTAATTGCTCAGGAAATTATTCTCTGCTCTCCCTGAAAAGATCAAATTCTTCTTATAATCTGCTCTCCTGTACACCATGCACCTTTCCTCTAGAGGCCCCATTACACTGTCAGCTTTACATTAGCAGCATTTTATGCATGCTTTTTCCAACCCAAAGAGACAGCTAGCTCCATGAAGGCAGGAATCATATCTTTCATGTTCACTTCTATAACTCCAGGGCTAATCATAGTACCTGGCTTATAGTAGGGACTTAATAAGTGCTTGTGGAATTTTTTAAAATGCATAGCAAGAAACTGACGTGGTGCTTATGTTCTTAATTGGTTTGACTGCCAAGTAGTGCAAGGGCATGTCTAGTTGGGACTGGTGTGGCGGTCACCTCTGAGTCCATCTGTACAAAAGATTTTACTATGGGAAGGAATAATGATAACCAAGTGTGGCTTTGTTTTGTCACTTCTATCTTAATCTCTAACCTTATAACTCCTGAACTCCTGCCCTGTTGTCTGCTTTGACAATCTTATGTTTCCCTCATAGGATGCTTTTCTTAGATGCTCTTTGAATCTGGAGAGCCTATGATTTAAAAATTCAAGCTTTCAGAAGTTTCTAAACATCTGTATATTTGATATCGAACTGGGAAGATAATTGGACAGAGTTTTCACCTTGTGTCTGGATGTTTTCGCATTAAATAGTCAGTGTCCTTATTTAATTGAATGTTGCAGAACTCTCACTCCCTGAAAATAATGAGACGATGTGAGATCACAGAGTAGAGAAGAAAATGTTGAGAAAGAACTCAGGCAGTTTCTAAATACACAATGGGATTGACTGTAATGTTAGGCAGGGGCAAATGAAGTTGATGTCGTCACTATTTTTTTTTTTTTTTTTTTTGCGGTACAGGATTGCTTTATTTTTTACATTAATGGTATCATGCTATAATCTTATACTTAAAAAAAAAAATTTCCTGTCTCTCTCCCTCCTTTCCTTCCTTCCTCTTTCTGAGACAGGGTCTCACTCTGTCACTTAGGCTGGAGTTCAGTGTCCTGATCTCGGCTCACTACACCAGGCTCAAGCAATTCTAACCACCGTAACCTCCCAAGTAGTGGGGACTACAGGCATGCACTACCATACCTGGCTAATTATTGTAGTTTTTATAGAGACAGGGTTTCACCATATTGCCCAGGCTAGTCTTGAACTCCTGTACTCAAGCGATCCACCCACCCAAGCTTCCCAAAGGGCTGGGATTATAGGTGTGCACCACCGCTCCTGGCCCGTTATGACTATTTTCAAACCAAAGATTCCTAGCCACTGGATTACAAATCCCTTGAGGGCAGAGACCACACATGTCCATCATGACTATATGTATGGAATCCTTTTTAAATAAGTAGCAGGTAAGATTAATGTTAGGTTAGACAGAAGGAAACATTTGTGAACAGTGATTGGTTTTAGATTGGCTGATGGTTCTTTTCTGCTTCAAGAACTCTCTAAAGTAGGATAAAGCCTCCATGGCTCAGATGGTTAAAAGCCATTGCTGTTGGGAGGCCAGGTAACATGGTGGTTAAGAGTGAGGCATCTGCAGTTAGAGAGGCAGCAGTGAACTGTGCTTCTGCCACTTGCTAGAGGACGGACTGCCTCCTCCACATGCTGGAGCTTCCTCATTGTGAAACGGTGATCATAGCTCATGGGGTTAGCAATTACACTAGCAAACGAGCAAAGTTCCTGATACAATATCAGGCACTAGTATGTTTTCAGTTGATATTAATGAACTTGAATGTCAAGAGGGAAGTGCTAGTAAGAATCTTATACCACCAGGTGATTCCGTGACTGGAAGGCAGTAAGGGCAGAATGAAAATCTTGCCAGAGGGTAACTCCTGTTCACTGATCCAATTCCTTCAGCCAGCATTTCCCAAAGTGAGGTCTACTGCTGTGCTACTCAAAGTAACAGACTGATGAACTGTTTATTACTGGTCCATAACAAGGTATAGGAGCTCAAGCCAAAATCAGTGCATTGCTTCATCTATTGAGAAAGTCTTACTATGGAAAAGTAAAGTGTCAGCTGAACTATGTAGTGGCTTAGTGGCACACATGACTCATATTCTGGTGCAAGCTCCTTAGCTCATTGTGTACTGGCACGGGCCAAGGACTGCATTTGGAGTAGAATGTTCTAGAGAACAGTAATCCCCTGAATTGAGAAAAGAGTTCTTCATGGTCAAATAAGTTTGGGGGAAAACGCTTCGTGCCACATATCTTTCTTGGATTTGATACTGCATATTATCATATTAAAAGTTCCCAGAAACCCTGAAGTAAATAAATTTGCTTAAATGTGTTTAGCTAGAGTTTCCCATATTACTTGAGCCAGAGACATGTGTGTACCACGGCTTTTAACAGTTTTCTGGTAAAGAAAATAAACTCATCTGATCACAGCAACAAACTACAAGAGCGTGACCCACCTTTCTCCATCCAAACAAACACAAACCTAACACTTTTCAGGTAGAAAATTCCTTTCCTCATTGCTAAACCATTCTAAGGAAACCAGAGAATAAAATATATTTTTCTGTTGAAAACAATCTCCTCTAACATGAAACCACCGTTGTAAGTAGTTTTCTGCAACCAAGATCTTGTTTTTATGCATCAAAGACAAGATAGTATCTTGCTATACACACTACCCCTAGGGAAATATTTAAAATATTTTTCTCTGGTAAGGACTGGTATTAAAAATGCTTACATCAATGCATCAGTCGAAGCCCGGCTTGCAACATACTGGGATCAAAGTGATCATGTCCTCTATTGAGTTGGATTCCAAATCCATTTGCACTAATTATTTTCTACAAAAATCCTAATGCATAATGAGGAGAGGCCCTAGAAGTCCTCTACTGATTTCAAATTAGTTCTTTGCATAACCTAGTAGCAAAAAGGGATCTAGGCATGTACTTTTGATATCCTATTAGTAAAGTCTAGTTGAAAAATAAAAAAAAGTCAGCTCTTTACTTTGTTAACATTTTTAGGCTTCTTGAGCAATGCCCTGCTTGGGTACTGTGTGCCATGTCCATGCCTGCACACGCCCACACATGCACGTGTAGTTTCGGGTACCAGAGACACACCCATTACTCCAGCAACAGTGAGCTCACACTTCAGAAATGGGACCTGGTGTGGGGCGAATGTCTTTCCCATTACGCTCATAATTCAGATAATTTCATCTGAAAAATTCAGAAAATAAAAGTATTTTCTCCTTCAATCATCCAATTACCTTGATTTTTCACTTCCTTTGAAAAGTATACAGAGAGCCCTTTAAATGAAAAGGTGGGAGAATCACTCTAATAACTTCTCATTTGAGAAAACCCTATCTGGGTCAGTGTGAATCAGGTTGGAATAGTGACAAGATCCTTACTTGCAAAGCCCTAAAAAGGCCAGAACTCTGCCCTGTCAACCTTCTCACATCTCTGAAATTCAGACCATTTAACAACCAAGTTTAGGGGAAGACAATGTGTCAGAGCCTGGAACACTACCAGGTTTTATGGCCAGGGAATCTCAAGGTAAATGGCACCAGAGGCCATGGAAACATCCAGATTTGCTTCTGTAATGTGATTCTTTTCTTTTTCTGACACTAGTGGACTTCTCAGCTTGCCACTGCCATTGAGTGTACATATGGGAGGTGTCCTTTATTGGTTCCTATCACATTCAAGAAGCCATGGACACCTTCCAAAGGGATTGGGAGCAAAAGACAAAGAGAACTCGATCCTAAGCCAGGTATAGGGTTCCGCTTATATTTACATCTATGTTGGGTCTAATTACTATACAGTAAGTGCAGCATAACAAAGGTACCTTTGGGATGAAAGAAAATATTTTATTGTCAGTGAATACACTCTGAATGCAAGGCAGCTTAGGAGAGTCATTACAAAGGCAGATTCAAAGCATAATGAATTGCTTGTCTCTAGATGTAATACTACTTTGAACTCTTCAATATATTCATCATGCTTTCCTGAAACTCCTAGTCACTAGGTAAAAGACACGATGGGAAAAAAGAGGAGAAAGGGATTAACATAAACTAAGCATAGGTACAAGATATTATGTTAGATACTTCAACAAGTGACTTTATCAGCCCAACCTCTGTAAGAAAATATAGTTATTACTTTGGAGTCAGCTTGCACCTGGTTTAAAAATATGGCTGTGCCACTTAGTAGCTATAGACATGAGCATATTGCTATAGCTTTCTAGATCAAATGTCCTCATCTGCAAAATGGGGATAACAATAGTACCTACTCCACAGGTGGCCGTCTGGGCATAGTGAGATGGTACCTGCCTAGCAGAAGGTCTGGCACAAAATACATATTTAATACATGTTTGCAATAGTGTTACTCTTATAGCACACTGGCAACTAAGTGGGCTGTCCCCATGACTTGATCAGGAGTAAGAAGGGGAAAGAAGTTGAGTAATAAAAGGCACTAACAGCTCACAATCAATCACAGAGTCATCACGGATGCTCATTCTAAATCAAATCACTCGCTTAGTGTAAAGGCAGTCACGTTTTGATAATAATGTTGTCCTCAGTCTAATCTATATAGAACCTTGAGGTAGGAGGAGACAAGAGGAAAAAGGAAGGAATTTTAAAAATCAAATCTGAGAATCTCTACTTTTGAGTAGAGAGATCATTATGCCAAAGGGTCTCAAACCCAGCTGATCTTCAGGATGGTCAGGAATATGGCCGAGAAATACGGGTGGGTGCCTTGGCCCTACTCCTGGAGATTCTGAGTCAGTTGGTTGGGGATGACTTAGATGTTCCCAGCGTCTGATGATCATCCAGCTTTGGTAAGCCATGACCTAGTTTCATGTACCCTTCCTACCCCGCCTTCTCCCAAAATAAAACAGAAAGCCCACCTATGCCCAAGGCACCAGTAACTTTTACAATCTCCTTGCAAAGTTGTTTTCCAGCCCCTGCTTACTCATATGTGTTTTGGCTTACACTGAATAATCAGATGCATATACTAAACATTCTATTTTAATACAAGAGGCAGGACAGCAGCATTTAGAGTCATAAAGACATGCACTCAAGTCGAAGCATTACCACTTACTAGCTGTCTAACCTAAGACAAGTTCCTTAACTTCTCTGGCTTCAGCTAACACATCTCTACAATAAGGATAATATCAGTGCCTATGTTACAGGTTAATCTTGAAGATTAAATTAGCCAATGCATGCAAAGTGTTCTTGGAACATTAGCATAAATGTTAGCTGCTCTTTTAATTCCAACTGAAGCAGTTCCTTTGGCTAACATGGAACTCAATTATCATCATGTCTCTGAACATTAGCCAAAAATATTAGCCAATGAGCAGAAGAGAAACCTCCCCAACCCTCATCCCCCAAAGGCGAAACATGTCAAAACACAAAGTCTTGTCAGTGAGGGTAGTGGCTGAATTCTCGTGGAGGGCTTTCTGATCCCATAACTGAAACCCCACGACACAGACAGATACAATCAGATAATGATGGCAATCAATAATGATAACAGAAATTATTATTTATTTTCATAAACACAGAGTATGTGCGTCCCACTGAGTTACACACATCACATGCCAGTATTCACTTTCGGGGCAGTCAATCAATGAGAGATCTTAATATCCACCCGCCGAGGCAGGAGGGGGAGGA
This sequence comes from Chlorocebus sabaeus, assembly GCF_047675955.1. Taxonomy (NCBI): domain Eukaryota; kingdom Metazoa; phylum Chordata; class Mammalia; order Primates; family Cercopithecidae; genus Chlorocebus; species Chlorocebus sabaeus. The sequence continues at coordinate 35,485,333 of NC_132926.1, read as the reverse complement.
TGGAGCGAAGGTTGAGAAATTACCCACACCAGAATGACACATTCACAAAGTTAATCTAATCCAGGAGCTGTTGGTGCCATTGCAAGCCTGTGAATATGGAATAGGCTTGATTGATTTTTCACTGCAGTAGCTAAACACGCCATTGTTATTTGCAACAAATGTAAGGAAATAAAAGATGAAACCATAAAAGGATTGGATATGAAGCTCCCAGAGCAGCAATAAATCACAAAATGAAGTCTAAAAAAATTAAAAATGGTAGAGGAAGGCTGTATCTATGTCCTAAGAGGCCTCAGTTATCAAAGCATACACCGAAAATTAAAACCTGGGGCAGTAAAGGCTGATCCTGACTCAACCAATAATTTGCACTAAATCTGGCCTGGGGTTCCCCCTCCTCACAGAATGAGTATCATGACATAGGTACCTCCGAAGGAGCAAGAAAGCCTTGCTTTCCGAAAGCAAGAAAGGCTGTGGACAGACAGAACGTGCTTCATTCCTAGTTCTGCCTCTTTCTAGCTATGTGACCCTGATGAGATACCTGGCCCCTCAGAGCCAGTTGCCCTCTTTTATAAACGGGATAATCACATCCACACCACTAGAAAGAAAGAAATGGCAATGCACATCCTGCATGCCTCAAAGGATCCTTGGGAGCCTCAAATGAGATGTCCAGCATGAAAGCCCATCTACCTTCCAGATGCATCATGGAAACTCCTTCCTAATCCTTTGTCTCCTGCCTTTGTGCTTCTTCTGAACTGCCATGGTTATCTTCTGTGCTTTTCTCAGGACAGTTATCCTTCTCCATGATTTCTCAAAGTGTGGTCCAGGGACCACCTGCACCAGAATCACCTGGGCATTTTCTGGGAGGGGCCCTGTCAAAGATGTCATTTTTTTGAGTCCAACTCAAACTTTCTAAACCAGCATCCCTAGTGACGAGGTCAGAAATTATATTCTAGGCAGAGTCCCCGGTGACCATGAGGCACATGATCATTTAAGAACCACTGATTGAATTCATTTTATGTTTCAGCCACTTGTAACTTGTCTCCTCCATGCCCCTTAAGGACAGAGAGTGTGTTTCATTCATCTTTGTAAGAACCACACTTTGTAGTGCATGCTTAGTACAGTGTGTAGCCTCGTAGGCACTAACTGAGATACAAAATACATGGAAAAGTCCTGCACACCAGATGTTATCATCCTCACTGTTGTTTAAATCAAGGGCCATGCCATTAAATAGTCCTAATAATAGTGAGGAACAGGAGCTCTGGGGTCAGACAGACCTGGACTCCATTCTTGGCTTTGCTGTTTACTATCTGCAAGGCCTTAAGCCAGTACTTACCTCTCTGAGCCTCTGTTTATACATCTCTAAAATGGGCAGGATGCCTAAGTCACAGAATGATGGTAAAGAATGGACATCAAACAGCTGCGCCCCAAGCCTGTCACTAAGAAGGGTTGAACATGCATAGTTGCTATTATTAGTAAACCTAAACCAATAGTCTGTTTAATCAGTTCTCTAGGAAACAAATCAAGTAGTTAATTAAGCTGTTTCACTCAGAGGATCTCTCTTTGGGAAAACTAGCTAGTCTTTTCAGTCAACCTGCCTAATCTCATGACCTTTTAGCAATGGTCCTCAAGAAGTCCTCATTCAGGAGTCAGAGCTGGTAAAACTGAATGCCAGTTGGCCAAGTGTCTTAGACGGTGCCTATGGTTGTGTCCAAATCACCACCAATGGGATTTGCTAACATCAGGGTCATTTTAAGTGGAAAAAGTTTAGTTCTGGAGAGTCATGAGACTGTGTGTGTCCTGTGCCGAGAGGAAGACAGAAGCAGTTATTGTGTAAAACATGATGTCATTTGACCTTTCTTCTAAAAATCAGGGCTTCCCTTGTGTACCCACCCTGTGGCAGAAGAGCCTCTGCAGCCCTCACTCCCCGCCTTCCATTCCACCAAAATCAAGCTCATATGTTAAGAAAGCTTCGATAAAAAGCTCTGAGAAACATCAATCAATAATAAAACATTCCTGCCCCATGTTCAGCAATTAATATTTTCTTAAAAAGCAGAACTGTAGAGAATAAGAATGAAAAACATCAGATATGGAGTCATGTGGACGAGGTTTGAATTCCAGCTCTTCCATTTTCTAGCCATGAGATTTTGGGCAAACTTCTTGGCTACTCTAAAACTTGGTTTCCATTTCTGTGTAATCTGTTCACTTGACAGATATTTACTGAATGCCTACCACGTGCCATGGATTGTTCCAGGTGCCGGAGCTGCAGGAGAGAACAAAACAGAGTCCCTGCTTTCATGGAGCTTACATTTTACTGGGGGTGGAGAGGAGGCTGACAGTGAAGAAAATGCTAGACAGTGACAAGAGCTAAGCAAAAAAGGGCAGAGAGAATGAATGGAAAACGTGTACGTGCTCTTTTCCATAGGGATACTCTAGGAGGGCCTGTTAGGTAGTACTTGAGCAGATACTGAAACGCAGAGTAGGCTATGGCTTCAGATGATCTGGAGAGAATAATAGAACCTACCCAAGAGAGGTATAATGAGGACTATATTAAGGATATAAAATCTAGCACCTGGCACATAGGAAGCACTCAACAGATGGTGGCTATAATTATTTTTATTTGATGTAAGGCATGTTTGAATAAAATTCATTAGAAAAATTGAATTCATCACATCACCTTCATTTTGGGAAGGTTATGACAAGTCACAGCCTGGGAGCTCATAACTTCTAGACTCTATATTTATAATAGGTAAAAATGCCTATTTCAACCTGGCCTAGGTTCCCAGGGCACTGGCAGCTGATAATAATGAGAAAAATAATACCTGCAGTCTCATCCTTTAGGGAGAAGTATGCTAAGTGTGATTTCTCACCACCCAACTTCCATTTCAGGCTGATTAAGTCACTTTAACGGTGAGTTCCCATTACCTAGAAAGAGCTCTGAGGGTCTGTTACTCCTGGGCAGTGGGAGATTGGGGAAGAATGGCATGGAGGGTCTTGTGAAGTAAAACTGCATAGAGACCTCAAGCCCTTTGTTTCTCCACTGCTGAGGTCAGAGATCTGGAAAGCCAATGTGTAAGTGTGTGTATGTGTGTGTGGTGGGGGAGGGGACAGTGGTAGGGGGGAGTCATGGTGGGAGGGAGGGAGAGGAAGAGAAGGAGAGGAAGGGAGGGAGAAAGAGAGAGAGATAGATAGATAGATATCAATCAATTGATCCCCTGACCTGGAATAATAATAGCACTAATTATTAAGACAAACATTTCAAATGCCCAATTGTATATGTCTAAGAGCCCTAACTCTTGATTTTTAGTCCCAGTCCTGGAATAACCAGTTGAGGGATACTGGGTAAGTCATTTTCCCTCTCTGAGGCTGCATCGGACTGAAGGGCTCAGATCCCAGACCAAAGTAGATTAAGGCTTGGTTCTCAGCCCTGCATGATCTTGGGTATGCTACTTAACTGCTTGGAGCCTCATCTGTTAAACGAGCTTTTTAACACCCTTTGAGATAGCTAATGCAGATAGAGAGTGCAGCATGGTGCATGGGATATGACAAATGATCAATAAATGCTACAGACCAGCATTTTCACCTGCTAAATACCTATCCTGCCCTCCTCATTGGCTATTCTGAAGATGAATCAAGGGACTAGGTAAGAAAATGCTTTGCAATATAAATGGTACTTTACAACTGTAAGGTGTTATTATTAAATTATCACCATGATTATTGCTTTATGTTATGATATTGAGCAGGGGATATAGTTTTTATAGACATGCTTCTCATAGGCTCTTTTGGTAACAAGATTGATTTTGAAAGGCTATCTTACATGAAAGATACAGTCACATTCTTGCTTTGAAAAGCTGAGTCTCTCAGCACTGAAACAGAACAGGTACATTACACAGTGAGGATTAATTAGCTGTCGGGCATTATTAAATGCTCTCACTCTCAATACCCACATAGAACTGGAAACTATGAAAGTGAGCAAGAAGTAATCATAGTACAGGGAAGGGAAAAAAAGACACAATTGCTGGCAATGCATATTTCAAGAGGTAAATTATAGTCTGATTAATATCACGTCAGCTCATTCTCTGTTTGGAGTCATTGTTCTGAATCTAGTCTTCAGGGTTGCCTGCTTTTTTTTTTTTCTTCTACCACTGGGATCAAAAATAAAAGGAAGCTGGACTTTTCAGTGTTTAAAGAGTGCTGTGGTGTGGATGTTTACACTGAAATGCAGGATATTTGAGAACCTAGGAAAGGAGAGGAGGTAAATACAGATACTGATATTTATAATCATATAGCAAATAGAACATGTCTCTAATAAATAACATGTCTAACATGTCTCTAGAAAATAACAAAGGTTCATAAAAATGATAGCTCGAATGTGTCTTAGGGATGCTGGAGTCCAGTGACAGCAGACCACCCTTGTCTCAGCCACCAGGGGCAAGTGTTGAAAATGCAGATTCCTTTGGACCTCCTCTCTGGAATGGGTCTCGGGAATCTGCATTTCCTGGTCCTCTGCTTGGCAGCTTAGAAACTAAGCTTAGAGGGTAGAAGGATGATTCATCAGTTAGTTTACACAGCTGGTTAGTAAGAAAGCAAGAACCAGAGCTGGAATTTTCCAACTCCCAGCCACACCTCAGGGCCTCCTTCTCTGTTTCATCTGAAGTCCACTTCATTGGCATCACTGGCTTGGCATGGGGAGGATCTCTGCTCTCGTGGAAACTGAATAGGCCTTCTCTGCTTTTTATCATAGGGATGGAATTCTCCCAGGGTTAAGCACAGATATATGAAATCTCATAGGATGCCATGGACAGTAGGATTCCACAGTGGGTTTACAGATGGCATCTGAGAAATTCCATCCACATAGCAAATAAGGGCAAGGTAAAGTCTGGGCATTAAGTTCTTGGTATAAACTCTAAGTGGCACTTAATCCAGTTGTTTTCCCCATAAGATTACCATGTCTCAAGGGGCAAAAGACAGTCTTATTCCTGCTATATTGCCAGTACGGTGTTTGCCACTTAGTAAATATTGGTGAGTAGTTTGTAGAATAAATACAACAGTATAAAAAGTATAAAAAGAAAAACAACTGAATTGTCTCATATTAATAAGCCCACTATCAGTAGGGGGTAGTAATAGCCATGGTGATGATGATGTTATTAATACTAAAACAACAGCAGGAAACTAACATTATTGAGTGCTTTTTTGTGAGCCAGCACTACACAGGTTAAGCTCTTTCTTACACAAAATAACTTATTGAATCCTCACAACAATTCCAGGAAGCAATGACTATCATCATCCCTGTTATACAGATGAGACTTTGGAGGCACAAGGTGTTCAAATATAGCCACATGTCACATGATGTTTTGGTCAATAACATTGGTTCCATAGGATTATAATACCATATTTGTACTGTGCCTTTTCCATGTTTAGATGTGTTTATATACACAAATACCATTGTGTTATAATTGCTTGCAGTATTCAACACAGGAACATGTGTACAGGTTTGTAGCTGAGGAGCAACAGGCTATACAACGTAGTCTAGGTCTGTAGTAAGCTATACCATCTAGGTTTGCATAAGCATACTCTGTGATGTTTTCACAACAATGAAGTCACCCAACAATGCATTTCTCAGAATATATTCCCATCATTAAATGATACATGACTGTAATATGCCCAAGCTCACTATTGGAAAGTAATGGAGCCAGAATTCTAACCCAGACTGGACTGACTCAACAATAATACTCTTCACTACTCTACTTTCCAGCCTCCAAAACCCCTGCACATTCAGAGCATCAAGGTTGGGTTTATGCCAAGTCCACCCAGTCTGATAAAGTGGACTTGAATGGAGGTTCTTCAGAGTTGAAGGCATAGGCTGATGAGAGGAAAGAGAGTCACCAATGCTTGTGAGCTCAGAAGCAGCTCAACTGAAGACCATGTACCCATTAGTACAGGGTAAACACCTAATAGCCTAGCACGGTGGTCAGCAGAGAGTCTATATTCAAAAAGTAACTGCTGAATAAGCAGATGTATGAATAAATGAATTATTAAACAAATAAACAAGTGAGCTAATCAAGCATACAATGACCATCTCATTTTGACTTTCAAACATAGGACAAGAACCTCTTTTCCTCACATCTGCTTCACTGTCTCCCTTCTTGCTTTTGGTCTTTAGCAGAGTTGCTGGTGTCTGAAATCACATATTTTACACAGTTTTACAAGCCCGTTGGGGCTAGGGCTATCCCAACATGTGCCTGCTTTACTGCTCACATTGAACGTGTTCATAACTGAGTTCATCATCCAGTCCTAACTCACTTTACCTTACATCTAGAGACCCTTCCCTTAAAAGTTCCCTTTGAGAAACCCGTTTTTAATGCCACTTTCCTATTTGAACTTTTCTGGTCTCCAACAACCACAGGTAATTTCTTCCTCCTTTGATCAAACTACAACTCTCCAACACTCTCTCAATGCATTTATCTTACTATATTTAGTGCCATAATCATTTGTATATTAGTCTTACAACTCCTCTTTATCAGACTATGTATTTCTGAAGAACAGGAAGGAAGCCTCTCAGACAAAGAGTAGAGATCATATATTGAGGACCAGCCATAGAGGAAGGGTTTTCCATCCTTCTTTCATTTCTTCCTCATAAGTCCATGAGCAGTAGGTACTGTGTTCACCGTTTTACAGATGGAGAAACTAAAATTAACTTGCATGGTGAAAGCTCAAAAAGGTTAAGTGACTATTGAGAAATTTGGGTAAGTGGCAGAATTTGAAGCCAGGTCTGTTAGATTATTAAGTTTGTGTTCTGAATCACAAGACTGCAACTCGCCATCTGGGTTCTCATCCCTGTACCTTGAGTACAGAAGGTGCTCAAGACATTTTAGATAATGTGAACAACAGAGGCTAAGATTATAGTAACGTCTGGCAGTGGCCATGTGGGCAAGTCTTCTGGGACAAAAGGAAAAGCATGGATTTGTAGTCATTAGAAGGCTTGGCACCTTTCCTGCTTCTCCATCTGCCACCAGAGAGAGACTAGGGTAGGCTGAGTCTCTGCCTACGTTCCCTCACTGGCCCATTATAGTTGCAACCTACGGTAACAACCAGCACGTGGCCAACCTTAGGAGACCTGCCCCTGACTGTGGTGGCCAGGGCAACCGTGTGCACTCACCCTCAGGGTTGTGATGGTGGCAGGATCTCGGAGCCGACCCTCCTCATCTTTCAGATTGTAGCCTTCTGGCCTCTTATCACGCTCGCTGACTTTCCACAGCTTCACAGTTTTATCTGCAGTGGGCAACCAGATTAAGTCAGAATTATAGTGAAAAGCAAGCTCATAAGGGAGTTTTCCTGGGGGCAGTGGGGAGAGGAAGAGGTAAGGTTGGAGAGAATTGCTACAGAAGCTGGCTCACATAAAGAGTTGCCATGCATAAATCCCTTGTCATTTGAAGGCAGAGCTCATATTTCAAAACAAAAACATACATTATGCTGGGACAAATGGATTTCCCTGACAGTGGGCTCTTAAATCTATAGCGTATACCTTAATTTAGCTCATTCCATAAAAGCATTTATTGAACATTGAATAACAAGATTAGTGACATACATAGAGCTTACAATGTAACTAAGAATTTTACATGAAAAATTTGTTTAACAATCATAACTCTGGAAGTAGGTGCTATTATCTCTATTTTAGCATTTCACCTCACTGACACATTGTCCTTACCATGTCCTAAAAGGCCCTTCATGACTTGCCCTCTCCACTTTCTCCACCTTTCTGACCTCCCTGTCCACCCTTTCCCTGCTCACTCACTGTGCTCCTGCCACGTGGCTTCCCTACGGCTCCAGGTACACGTTCAGCTCACTAAGCCTTGGGGCCTTTGCACTTGCTGTGTCTTCTGCCAGGAAAGCCCTTTACCCTCTTTTTCATGTAATTCGCTTTACTTTTCTCTTGCATTTGCATCCCAACCTTAGAGAGGCTTATGTAAAACCTACCTAAAAATGCTGTCCTCAGAACCATTCTCTATCTCCTCTCTGCTGCTTTATTTTTCTTCATAATACTTTTTACTACCTGACAATTGGTTGATTATTTATCAAATAACTATCTGTCTTGTCTCACTAGAGTGTAAAATTGTTGAAGGTAGGGATTCTATCTCCCTTGTTCATCACTGTACCACCGGCACCCAGAACAGTGCCTGGCACATAGTAGCTGCTCAACAAACATTAGGGCAAATGAACAAATCTTATCTACCTACATAGTGCACATTTCTATCAATATTCAGGAAAATAAAATGGTAAGGAGATACATTGAAATGCTCCTTTCCTTTTGCTGCCTCTATGGAGTCTCCAGCTGGAAACTACCTTTCTCAGCTTTGTACTGCCCCAGCACTTTACACAACTTGATGACACCTGTCATTCTCCATAGCACTGAAACAGAGAACTCCTATCCCTACAGAAGTTCCATGAGAACTCCCTTCCCTACGCGTGTCATGCAGGCCAAGGATATGAGTAAAAAAGGGCTAAAGGATCTGTGGAGCTGGAATGGCATGCCCTACATGCAGGCTTTTAATTAATTAATTTATTTATTTATTTATTTTTTAGACGGAGTCTCTCATTTTCACCTAGGCTGGAGTGCAATGGTGCGATCTCGGCTCACTGCAAGCTCCGCCTCCCGGGTTCATGACATTCTCCTGCCTTAGTCTCCCAAGTAGCTGGGACTACAGTCGCCGGCCACCACGCCCGGCTAATTGTTTTGTATTTTCAGTAGAGACGGGGCTTCACCGTGTTAGTCAGGATGGTCTTGATCTCCTGACATTGTGATCCACCCGCCTTGGCCTCCCAAAGTGCTGGGATTACAGGCGTGAGCCACCGCGCCTGGCCTAATTCAATTATTTAAGGAGACAAGATCAGGCAAACACATCATGTCTGCCGGCCACATGCCTTAGTGGGCTTTCCTTATCAGATCCAGTGTACATTTTTTTATACTTGTTTTAACATATCTTTTTGAAGGCAGAAACTTGGTTGCCTTCTTTGCATCTTCCTCTGTCCTGCACAAGGTAGGGTTTGGAATTAGACAACCTTGGGCCCAATCCCCATTCTGATGCCAGTCACATGACCAAGGACGGGGATTCCCAGGCAGTGGGTACATAACCCTTCCTCCCTTCCTCCCTTCCCTCCCTCCTTCCTTCCTTCCCTTCCTCCCTTTTTTCCTTCCTTCTTTCTTTCCTTCCTTCCTTCCTTCCTTCCTTCTTTCATTCCTTCCTTCCCTTCTTCCTTCCCTTCCTCCCTCCCTTCCTTTCCCTTTTCTTCCCTTCCTCTCTTCTTCTTTTATTTTTAATTGAGATAGGGTCTCACTCTGTCGCCTAGGCTGGAGTGCAGTGGTGTGATCATGGCTCACTGCAGTGTCGACTTCCTGGGCTCAGGTGATTCTCTCATCTCAGCCTCCAGAGTAGCTAGGACCACAGTCGCATGTCAACACGCCCAGCGAATTTTTGTATTTTTTATAGAGACGTCGTTTTGTCGTGTTGCCTAGGCTGATCTCAAACTCCCAGGCTCAAGCAATCTGCCCACCTTTGCCTCCCAAAGTGCTAGGATTACAGGCATGAGCCACCACACCCGATCATAACTAGTATTTCTTAAGCAACAAATAGGATTGCCAGATTTAGCAAGTAAAAAAGTACAGAACACCCAGTTAAGTTTGAACTTCAGATAAGCAAAAAAAAAAAAAAAAAAAAAAAAAAAAAATTAGTATGAGTATATCCCTTAGAGTTCAATCTTACAAAGAAAGATGGTGCCTCAGTTTCTTTATTTGTAAACTGGGGAAACAGTATCTTCCTGATGGGGCTCTGATGAGGATTAAATAAATCACAGCATGGAGAGTGTTTAACACAGTATTAGGCTTCTAATAATGGTCCACAAATGACAGCTTTTATTAGAATTAGCAAATTGGGCAACTATTCTGCCATAATAACATGTTGCTCTGACAGCTTTAGCTTCATCCCTCGACGATGTCAGCACATCCTATTTCTTCTCTGTAACACTGTCGGGGAAGAAAAGCCGTCCTTCTGGGAATTCCTTCCTCTTTTGCCCCTTGCTTCATTCCTCCACTTCTCCTCACCTGACTTTTCACCACCACCTCCCAATTCTCATGCCTTTGGGAGGACAGATCTTCTAAGTAGGAGATGTGGATCACAGTACCATTCGCCTTGAAGCTGCCAGAAACAAATGCCTTGTTCTTGGAGGTCTTAATGCACCACATTGTGAAGTGGGCTTTCAGCAGCAAATAAGTGCCCCATTTTCTTGTATCTGGGCATCACTTGGGCTGCTCATGTCTGACACATTGGCAAGGCTGCTAAGTGTGTGATTTGTGCGCTCTGAATTGTGCAGTCACCCTGGCTTGTGCTGGAGCAAAAGGAGATCCTGCTGCATACTGAACTGCTTTTTAGGGTGAGAAAATGAACATGGGCCATATTTATACAGTCACGTGACTAGCTCTTGGTCAGCTATGGCTTAGAACATCCCCACAATTTTAATGCCAAATTTTTTTTGTTGCGTGGATTTGGAATGTATCCCATCCCCTTTGCAAAGTTAACATTGTATATTTTTCTTATCATGAATGATAAATTGCTATACAGAGAAACAGAGAAATCATGCGTATAATGTAAAGAATAAAAATCACCAACTTCTCAGTCAGGGACGATCATCATTAACATTTTTCATAAATCCTTATAGTACTTTTTCTATGTACTTTGGGGGTAGAATCCAAATCTATAATATTGCCATACAGATTTTGTATTTTCTCATTTCATTTCCTTCTTTTTGTTATACAAGTGGTACATGGAATGGTTATTCAAATAATCATATTGGGGGAGGGGTGGGGGAAAAATAAAATAAAATAATAATAAAGGTAAAAAAAACTCCCTTAATTCCACTAGAGATATCTATTACACAAATTTTGTGTTTTTTTTATATTTATGTATACAATTATGTAACTGTTTTTAGTAAACATAATATGACATACTTATAGTATGCATTTGCCTAATCATATTTGTCTATACCAACATCTATCCCTGCAAATATACTTATAGGGATAGAATGTATTATGTATACTATAACATAGTATATATGATTTATAATAGTGAGAATTTGTTAACAGCTAAAGGACTAATAGTAGGAGGCTTACCAGTAAACTACAGAAGAATCATGCAAGGAAATACTATGTGGTCATTATGGTATTTTAGACTAACAATTGGGAAGATATTCCTGTTATTAAGTGTTATATTAATAAAAACCTGGTTACAAAAGAGTTTGCAGAATATATCATATTTCTGTTAAGAAACAGATTTATTCATGTCTTTTTGCTTTTTTCTTTAAAAGACTTAACAGTTGTTCTCTCTGGATGGGAACACTTATTATTTTTGTTTTTCTGTATTTTTTTTTTTTTACAATGAACATGTACTAGTTTCATAGTGAGAAAAACAAATTCAGTGTATCCCCCCTCTCATTATAGGTATTAAAGTAGAAAATGAGATAAAACAATGTGTTTTTATGTGGTAAATAATTTGAGGGTCTAGATTCACAATTGAATTGGTTTTATTTTTTATTGAAATTGTAAGGTTGAAAATATATTCTACCAGAAAGTAAAATTGTTCCTAACTATAATAAGATAAGCAGTATATTTTCTTAGAGATAATTGAAGGTGAATTCAATGCAATTCCCCATGGTTGGGTTGCCTGGAGTCATTCTTGACTTTATTATCACACTATTTTTCTTGACTCAGTGTCTTGAAGCTTTGTGAATAAAAAAGTCTAAGGAACATGTGACTGTTAATATGAGTAATGACTTTTTCTTTCTTCTTGCGGGTTCTCTGAGCAGTTTATCATCACTTGTGGCAGCTTTTAAACACAATCTTATCATCTATCTTCATTTTCTCTTTTATACAGTAATTCCAATTGTCTTCCATTAATTTTTGCATGTTAACCTATTTGGCCTAAGGGGGATTCTCAACCTCAATATTAGTATAAAAAAGAAAATTACATAAGAACATGGGAATTTTTCCTAGAAGAATCATTTTGAGATGCTGTTGGCATATGAAACAGTATCCCAAATGGGAAGATAATATCCTTGTTAATCAAAAAACTATTTAAAAACTCAATTAACAGAATATTATGCTATATAATTAATCTTCATTGCATTTCACTGATTCCCATCCCCCCCAACAAAGTAGTTAATAAGTCCTTGAGGTTTTTTTCTTTTTTCCTTTTTTTTTTTTTTTTGAGATGGAGTCTTGCTCTGTCGCCCAGGCTGGAGGGCAGTGGAGTGATCTTGGCTGACTTCAAGCTCTGCCTCCTGGATTCACGCCATTCTCCTGCCTCAGCTTCCTGAGTAGCTGGTACTACAGGTGCCCGCCACCACACCAGGCTAATTTTATTTTTTTTTTGTATTTTTAGTAGGGACGGGGTTTCACCGTGTTAGCCAGGATGGTCTCGATCTCCTGATCTCGTGATCCGCCCGCCTCGGCCTCCCAAAGTGCTGGGATTACAGGCATGAGCCACCGCGCCTGGCCAAGTCCTTGAGTTTTAAATGCAATAATCAATAGGCTAAATTTGATCATATAAAGTAAGTTAGCTATAGAAGACAATCAGACATTTTTCCTCTGCCTGAAGTAAGTCAAAATCATCATAAGTCTCTTTTATTCCGAGTAGTGTTGAATCTGCAAAGCCTGTTAGTGAAACTTAAATAGCAAAAGTGAAAGGAAAGAAATTGAAACAAATTTATGTGGTTTGGCTTCCAAGAAATCAGGATTGCAAAACGTAAACAGAACAATAAATACAGTTATGAGAAAGAATCAAACTACCTGGAGTCTGGAAAAACAGATGAGTAGAGATCTGGTCATGAGGAGATGAGATATACTTGGATAACCCTAAACCAGTTGCATCCGAATTGTAATTTTTTAGACTTCTATGCTGGCTTTATATTTGAGAGATTTGGCGTTCAAATGCATTAAATAACTTCCCCCTTTTTTCCATGACATTAATATGAGACTCATTGTAAAAACTTTACAAATTAAAATGACAAAAGGAATAAATTGGCAAGTTACCCATACTGCACAAAAATTAATCATGATGAACTTTATGTCGTATTTCCTTCCAGTCTTTAAAAATATTCATGTATGTTTGATCACATTATTGACATTTTATTTTTTCACTTGAAATATGAACGTTTCCCTTTCTTTTTAAATCCCTTGCTTCTTGCTTCTCGATTTAAATTAAAATGTATATTCCTCATAGATTCACATGTGAGATAAAATGAATCATTCTCCAACTCATTTTCTTGGGAGAGGGTGTTTAATTTTTAAATATGAATCCTTTTAATTGTTATGCTATTCAATTAGCACCCTTTAACATGTGACTTTATGCCAAGTTGTTTTGAGCTTACATGGTTTCTTTTAGCAAGGATTTAAGAACCTGGAGGTTAGGTAATTCCACTGTATAAAGACTTACCCAGTGATTATGTAATTTGTCTCTCTATTCAATACCCAACATCCTCTCTCTCTGACCTATTTATGTCAACTCCTCTTCATCCAACAAATGGTGTTAAGTATGGAGGGAGATAGGGAAAGAAACCCTTTCTTGATTTTTTTTTTTTTTGATAAAGTCCCTATCTCTTCTTGCCTTGTGCTCCTATCTTAGAACTTAATTTTTGTCAGAGAGACACACAGCCATCTGCTTTGCAGACCCTAAAATATATTCAGGGATTAATAACTTCTATTCAATATGCCAACCTCACAGAGACAGCATGTTGAGTTTCCTGAAATGTATTCCCAGAATAACATTCAGTGAATCTTAAGACAGGAAGTCACATTCCCAAAACACCTGAAAATCATCTGCAATAGTTGCAAACTGCAGATAATGGGTCTCACATAATTGGGTCATAAATTTAATATTTTAAAAAACAATAGTTACTATTTAGTGAGGGCCTAATCTGGGTGTGCCAGGCACTCTGCTAAGCATCTTGCAAATGTTATTTCTAAGTTTTTCAACAGCCCACACGGTTCAAAGGAAAATTGAGGTTAAGAGAGATTGAAATATATAGTTTGGCCGACTGTATCACTGAAAATACCAAACAGGAAAAATCACTTCCACCTACCATTAGTAGACAGAAGAAAGTAAGCTGCATTCTGCTGGGGGAGCCATCTTATTTTATTGATTTTTTCTTCTATTTCTAAACTCTTCAGGTAATCGAACTCGGGTTCATGGCTCTGGAATGTGCTGTAAACATTGTATTCACCCCTACGATGAACCTGATTTTTACTCTGTAGGAAAGGAAAAAAATACACAAACGATTAAATCACAGTAGCCAACTGTAAAACTTGCCAACCCTCTCTTTTTTCTAGCAGTCATTGGGGGTGGGATGAGGGCAGGGCCACTAGCACCTCTGAAAAAAAAATAATTATACACATGAACTTCTGTACTATCATATAGTATATATAATACATACATAGAAATATATTAAAATAGAACAAAATTTTAAAATCAATATAAATAGAAGTTCTAATACTTTCTTTTTGCATCCTAACAGATGGTGCACTCACCCATCAGAGTGAGCCATCCCACAGTGGCATTCGTAAATACTTACATCGAGCCCAAAGAGACTACAAAGTTGTAGCATCTGTGACTTTCATTGGCCTTGTAAGATCTCATCTGATTCTCATGAAATCTCTGAGGTAGGCGGGGCAAGGAAATGGACAAAAGAGGCTCAGATATTAAATGACTTCCCCTAGGTTTCACAGCTCATAAGGAGCAGATTTGGGCATCAGATATGCCCCTGCTACTTTTTTCTGTTTTTCTTTCCAACATGAGTGACAAAGCAGACAGGAGCTCAGGGATGCTATCTGCATCATTAAGGAACGATGAGACTTTACCTCTTGACTTTCCTCTAGCACTGATTATGCAATGAGCAAACAGCAGGGACTACATACATGAGAGAATTAAACACAAGGGCAAGGGTCTGCAGAAACGGGAAGAAAAAGAAAAAAAAGGAAGAGAAGAGAAAAAACAGGATATGAAAGAAAGAAGGAGAAGAGGAAAGCGGAAAGGGAAGTTTTATTTCAGGTATTTTAGGTCCTTATTACCAAGAGCTTCAAGATGCAGGCTTTGAAAAACTCAAAAATTCAAATATGAGTCTTATTAAACGTTTGTTATAAAAGTTTGACTCTTAATAAAAGGGTTAATTTCCAACTGTGTATTTCTAGGTGGATATAAAATATCCAAACCCAAATCTCAACTTACTGACCAGCGAGAGGGCTGAACCCTGGGTGTGAAATGTATTTGTGCGGACTCTCCGGTTGTGTGCCTCCTAAGAATTCACTCCTGGAGTTCACCCACTGAAGTCAAAGCAGGTCTGCCCTAGATGACGTCACATGGGTTTGTTTCTCAGATTTAGTGCTCATTTTAATCCCAAGACTGGCCACAAAGCTTAATGCTTAATTGCAGGTTCTTTATCCTCATTGACATTTATTTTTTTATTGAACAAAACTACCCTGCTTTAGAAAATGTGTCCCCCATCATTCCACTAATGAATCAGGCTTCCCAAATATTTCACTAAATTAAAATAGGTGAAACCTATAAATAGCTAACAGAAAATGTAGAGCAGAATATTACTGGCAACATGCTGCCTTGGGTAATTTATGCTAAATAGCTCCTCCGGTTCCTCTTTATCATCACTGCGAACCTAATTGGTTTTTTTTTTTTTTTTTTTTTTTAAAGAAAAAGCTGGAAAAGGAGGTTTGAAAATCAGTGTTCAAAAGACTTTAAATGCTGACATACTTGGTACTATCCTGCTCATTTGCAGAGAGAGCCAGTCCACCTTAACAATACATTTATAAGAGTTTTGATTTGCTACCATCCAAATCAGACTGTCAAGTGTGTGTAGTATGTGCCAGACCAATTAGCACTAGGCAGCTCTGGAAAAGCAGGAAAAATTCCAGGTCACGAAGAGCTATTAGTTTCTACTTGCCAACCACATTTTCGTGTTTCCAGGGCCAGTGGAATAGGCTGGTTGCCTGATTTAATGCTGAACACTTGAATTTATACGGAACCCCGAGGGATTACGATGCCCTTATAGAAATTAATTGCAAATAATGTGCAATTACCAAATATATCACCTCTAAATGAGGCTTTCCTTTTTTGAGGGGAGGTGTAACGCAAATGGCTTTGAGGCACAAAGCAGGCTTTAAATTGCTAGGGAAGTCTCTTGTGAAACCTTCCTCTCACACTGGGCCTCCCTCACGCTTCCTGAGTGCCCGGTGAATCTCAGAGGCAGGCAGTGGCAGATGGGAGAGTTACTAGAACACAGACTGGCCTGCTGGAAGCTCCAAGACCATGCCAGGGGAGGCCAACGAAATCAAATTGGGCCATAATTCCATTCTGACAAACAGAAGCAGACACCAAAAAACGCAATTTATATGAAAAAGAGAAACAATTCCTAGTGGAACCCATGTCTCAGGAAGAAATGGGTTTATGAGAGTCACTGGAAGTTAGAACTCCTGCTCAGAAATGGTCCTATATGTAGCACTCAGCTTCAGGGGCCTCTGTGTCACCTACAGTGATACTGTGATGTGTGTCATATGCTTTACTCAGATGCCAGTTTGTGGCCTTTAACCCCTTTGGTGAGGCGAGCTATCATTTTCTTCTCTCCTGTCCCAAGTTGTCCTCTTCACATCCGTTGGCAAATAAACTGTGTGTGTGTGTTTTTTTCTCCTACATATTCTGGCAGCACCTGAAATCAAGGGAGACTGAATTTCAATGGCTCTATGACAGATCCCACTGAAAACGGAGGAGTTATGCTCTACAAGCACCCATGGAATTTTGCAGGTCAGGCTAGCAGTGAAGTTGTTTTGAAGGTGTAACATCCAGGCTTAGAAAGATAAGGCCATGCCCAGAAAAGGCTCTCTTTTACAGGGCTTTTATGAGTCTGAATGTAGAACTGTTGATATTAATGACTTTTTGGCAGTTTTTAGTTTTCGAGCAAAGCAGCAAGGTTAAGGGCGACACATAAGGATTAAAGAACAGTAGGAGGCCTCCTTTAAAAAGAGAAGAAAATGGGCATTTTGCATTCACCACCACTTACCTCCTGCTCTCGTTGAAATATTACAACCCGACCCCCCTTGTCCCCTGTCGCTAGTAATTCTCCCGTGTGGTTGAATTCTACCGTAGAGATAATGTCAGCTGCAAAGAAGAAGACAAAGGCAATTTAAGTAACTGCACACTTACTTTGAAAGGATAGATAATAGACATACTTTTCTGTGCATTTAAGGGCTTAGGGCTTTGTCTCTGCAGTGGAATTTACAAGGATATTATGTTCTGGGTTTTAAATGCCACCAGAAGTGGCACTTGGGAAGTAAATTTCCTAGATGCCCACACTGACCTGTGGTCTCCTGGAACATCTGGAGAGAATAAAAGGGAAAAGCACATTTAGACCCTTTTTTAAGTAAGAGAAAATTAACTTCATGATGGCTGAAGGAAATGGTGATTTTCTTTGATGATTTCTACCAACCACACACCCTTCATGCACCCATGGCCTTTACACCAAGAATCTTCCCCACACAGGCTTCAGTTGTGGCTATTCAAATCAGTCCTGGGGGCTCTGATGAAGCAGGGTTAGGATGTTTGAAGCTCAGCCATGGAAAATGGAGGAACAGAGCACAAAGAAATCATTGGGAAAACTCTGTCAGTCAATAATTCAAGGAAGGAACTGACGAATGCTCCAGCTTGGCCCGTGCCCCTTCTTTTTTTGTGAGCCCAATGCATCCTTTGGAAGAGCGTGCCTTATTTCAACCCCAGGAGAAGGGTGCTGAGAACACAAGGTCACAGGGGCAGAGAAGTGAGGGCAATTTGTACTCTGTATTTCTAATCAGAGAAAACGCACAGGCACCAGGAACTCAGATCACAGATAATTGCTGACGGAATGCCAGCCTGCCAAGTCTTTCTTCCATGCTGGTTACCCCTGGAGGAACATGGACAGGTAAATTACCTATGATTGGATTTATTAGGGCTATTTTTAGAAAAATGTCAGAGGTTAATTCCCCCACAATTATTCCCCTGCAGGGCTCCAACAATTGCTACCAAGAGTGCAAATGAGTTAAAAAAAAAAAAAAAAAAAAAAAAGAGGCGGGGGAATTATGACTATGGCCTTTGACAGGAACATTCTGAAGGTAATGTCTATGTAAGGAAAGCAAAGGGGAAACAGTGAGGTGGAAAACTAAGGCAATTACCCCTGAGTAATTCTGATCTCAAATCTTACTCTTATATCATCATTTCAGGATTTTCTTTGTATGCCTGATTTGTTCAGGTAAGTAGTGTAAAATTCTCCATTTCACATATAACTGTTCTTTTCCATGTATGAAAAGGCTCCTTATGGTCATTCATTGTGCAGAAGTTAACAAAAATAAGGTATAAACCTTGGTCACTTTCAAGCTAGACACATTTAAAAGAACAATTCTTGATTTCTTGTTTTGACTTCTTAGATGATTGACCTCATAGATAGCAAATTCAAAGCCCTACAGGGCCACAAAGTAACACAAGTGAACTAGAAAGACTACGTATGTCTCCTTTAAAGGGGCAAGTGGCTATTTAGCTTAAGCTGATTGGGGCCATGATTGCCTGTATTGCCATGTATTGCCTGATGTTTTGATTTTTTAAGTATATATAGGAAGCTGGAAATCAAGACTTTTATGCAAAAATCTCTTAAAGTTTATACATTGGGAAGTATTTTTTTCAATGCCATGAGAATGAAAAAATAATCATATCTGTGGGCTGAATATGATTTGTGGGTTATCAGTTTATGACTTCTAGTGTACAGAGTCTTCATTTGGAATAGGCTATCTCATTCCAATATTGATGCTCTTAACTAGAAATCTAGTTCATTTTCTCAAGAAGGCTCCTCCAGTGAATGCTACCCTTAAGGAAACACAAAATAAGCAATATGGTTACTAAGTTCCAGATGTAAGTTTAGAAGGTCCATTTATGTAACCAATGCCCATGAATTGAGAAGAAAGAAAGTCCAGCCAGTGAGAAAGTCAGACACCTCAAGTGAGTTATTTGACCACTTTCCTTTGTTACAGTTTGCCCATCTTAGCAAACCACTCCCATGTTTAGAGGAGAGAAGGCATCTACTTAACATTTGCAGTTGCCTCAGATTGCCCTGCTTGAAAGCACCAGTGCTAAGTTATGCTTCTAACACTAACCACTGCTTCTGACTTTTCAATGAGTGAAAAGTCAAAGGGTTATTCATGGGGCGTCCCAATTTGGGTAGAGCCTAAAGCAGGCATGGCTATTGCTTTTCACCTTGGTCTTTGGTCAGGTACAAAGGCTGGTCCGGTTCAAGGCTCTTGAACTGCTCAAATACTAACATTTCTCAGAAAGAAAGAGTAGCAGGAAATAATGAGAGGGTGGTGGGAACCAGGCCTGAGGTTTACAATGCCCAGCTCTCGTCTTAGAGCTACGTTCTAAGGTTCTGCTTACATGCAGTCTATGCCCTTTCACTGGACAGTGACTAATGCAGAACACTAGAGTTCTGGGTGGGCTGCAAGGGCCTTACCAATGAGAACTAAAGATGGGCCTTTCCTTTTGGTGAAGTTGGGTATCAGAAAAAAATTAAGTAGCTTTTCCCAATGTGAGCTCTTGGCTCAGTTGCCAAGAAGATGCCACTCCAAGGACAACAACACTTGCTTTCCCAGGGGATGACACATACATTTTCCTTCTTCCTAGACTCTGAAAATGTCTCTACTCTCACTTTAAGGTCCATGCAAGTCAAAACAAGGCGGGATTCAAGTGCAAGTCAAAGTCACATGATTTAAGCCAGCATTATTAGAATTCTGCATTATGGAATATTAGGCATTGTCCCAGGTAATAAAAATATTTCCTTTGTTTTCCAAGTGTTATTATTCTTCAATGCTTTGTCTCCCTCAAGAACCTTGTAAGAGAAAGGGTGATTTGCATGGCAGGATTCTGAAATTCCTTAGTCCTCTTGCAGAGACCTTACCTTTATTTTAATTCTACTAGCCAACTGCTCTGTACATGAACCTGTTTATATCATACTATTGTCTACTTCCCTTCAGAGAATATGCCATGGCAGCTCAAGTTAATACTTGTTTTGAACTTTCATGTTTCCTGACTCATTTATCATTGCTAAGCCAGTAGGTATAACTGGAATACTTTACTGCCCCATCCGTCTCTGCATATCTTCATCTATGACTGTTTAATAATTGATGCAAAACTCATGAATCACTCTACATTCCAATTTCAAGATACTGAAACTTCTGATACAAACACTCTTGTGTTTGCAGCATGCTCTTTGGTAAGGCAGTTTAAACTGGAAAATATACTGCTCAAGACAAAATAATTTTGAGATATGGAAAGAGGATGTAGTAATATTAAGGTAGCAAGTTTAGAGATAATAATGTCATTTGAAATAATGATCAACAGAAATCAATTCATCGAGTTCAACATGGCTTTCACCTTTAAATTATAAGTTTATATGACAATTCCACATTTCATTAAATGTTCAGCCTAATTATGCTGTTGATCAAGAAACTATATGAGCATTTTTCCTCTGTTCTATATAGATGTGGATAAAGTACACATTGACTAAAAACAAAAGCCAGAAACAGCTAGAAACGTCAAATGTAGTTAAGACAATTTTTAAAGGAAACCCTGGGTAGTGTGAAGTTTGCCTGGCTCCACATCTATTTGTGCTGATTTAATTTCCACAAGATGGTGCCCTGGTAACCCCATTTCTAGCTCAATAGGCACTATTAAGGCTGAGCTTTTTTTTTTTTTTTTTTTTTTTTAATCAATCTCAGCATCCTACAAAAGTTCTAGACTGGTATTATGCATAAAGTATTATTACATACATAAAGTATTATTTACCTGAATAACAGATATTGACTTAACAGTGATACTCATGTGAGGCTAATGATTGTGAGGCTTACAGAAACAGAGGAATCTCCTAGTTCATCCCTAGTCTCTTGCAGTATCATGCTAGGCTGGAGTCTATGCAATGCCAGAGAATTGAGTTGAGGCAGGCACCTGGATTATTAGGTAATATACAGCTCACATAGCAGGGTGATATTATTAGGTGATATACAGCTCACAGACTGTTTTCATAAAATAGAGACTCAGTTTAGACTTAGGATCTAAACTCAAAGTCTACAGATGGAATATCTTACTGACCAGGTCACTAGCACTGACCTCTCAACATCAATCATAGAGATGGAAATGAAAGGGTAATGCAATTTAGTTTTCGGAGCCCATTAAATGTTTTATCTTTCATCTAAGAAACATTTGGTAGATAATATCATAAAGTCATTTACCCTACTTGCATCAGCTGACTAGTTCTGCCCACTCAGTACTTGGCTTTATTTCTGATGATTGGATTGGGTTTTGGTAGTTTTCTCCTTCAGCTAAGACAAGAACGGAAAATATAATT
Source organism: Chlorocebus sabaeus (assembly GCF_047675955.1). Taxonomy (NCBI): domain Eukaryota; kingdom Metazoa; phylum Chordata; class Mammalia; order Primates; family Cercopithecidae; genus Chlorocebus; species Chlorocebus sabaeus. The sequence goes on along the minus strand of NC_132926.1, from coordinate 35,463,868 downwards.
CATAGTGAATGACGATGGTGAAATGATCATAGTTACCAGGTTTGTGTTGAGAAGGTTTTGCGGGGTCACTTCTAGGCTGGGGTGCCAAGATTAATGGGTAATGAATCTGGGTGGGTGGTGGGGGAGGTAGGATGTGTATCATTTGTCATACCAGCACAGAGGCTTCTAGCTAGACCGGCAATGACTACTTTGTGGATCATTAAACAAACGGGATTCTTAGGCGTCCTGATGGGAATTACAGTTGTTCCTCCCCTCCGTATAAAACTGTAGTCTGCTTCTTGGGTCCTGGTTCACGATCCAAAGTCAGCATCCATTTTCTCTGATAAAGGTTTATTTTGGTAAGTTTTGGTAACTGAAATAGTGCATTTGAGTATATTTTCCACAAATAGGGGGTTGGGGAGGGGGCAGGAAAGAAGTCTGGTTATGGCCAAACCCAAATACTCCTACTGGGATTATGCCAAGATGACCTTGTTGAAAGATGTTAATATGTCATAAAATTTATAAAATAATCAGTCAATAAAACAGTTTATGTCAAATGATTGCAATTTTGTCAAAGTGTTTCCATTTCAGAATATATCTTTTCTTTCTTTCTTTTTTTTTTTTTGTTTTTGTTTTTTTGGCAGAGCTAGCTGAGGTTTTTACTTTGGACAGAAAAAACAAAACAAAAAACAATTGAATTGTTTTGTAGCTGGAGGCATGGAAAAGGGGCGGGAGTCTCCAGGCAGTGAACTCCCCCGCGGGTAGGCTGAGGGCTAGGGCTGAGCCTCAGGTGAGTCTCCTGTTCCCTGTGCTTCCTTGCACAGCGGCCTCCTCAGGTGAGTCTCCGTTCCCTGTGCTTCCTTGCACAGCGGCCTCCCTCCTGGACTCTGGGGCAGTGGCAGGAGCGGCAGGCTGGGAGGGGCTGTCGCAGCTGTTCACTTGGGCAGGAAGTCAGAGGACGCCAGCTTCCCATCGCGGGTCTCAATCTTCTTCACAACCACAGACCCGGTGGAGCTAGTGTGGCTGAAGGAGCTGGAGCCTACGCCAGAGCCAGAGCTGGAGCCCAGGCCGTAGCTGAGGCCAGAGCTTGTGAGGACCCCATAGGCCGAGCTCACACCACCTGCATAGCCGCTGGTGGTCTTCGTACAGAAACTCATGTTGTGCATCTTCCAGCAGCTTCCTGTAGGTGGCGATCTCGATGTCCGCGGCCAGCTTGAGGTTCATCAGCTCCTAGTATGCACGCAGCTACCGCGCCATGTCCTACTTGGCCCGCTGAACGGCGGCCTCCAGCTGGGACAGCTTGGCATTAGCATCCTTAACGGCCAGCTCCCTGTGCTGCTCGGCATCTGCGATGGCGACCTCCAGGGAAGTCCTCTGGCCTTTGAGGCCCTCAATCTCAGCCTGGAGCTGGCTGATGTTCCGGTTCATCTCAGAGATCTCAGTCTTTGTAAGACCCAGGTCCATCCCAGCCAGCGTCTGCAGCTCCTCATACTTGATGTGATATATGCTCTAGGCTTCAGCGCGGCTGTTGTTGGCCATCTCCTGGTACTGTACCTTGACCTCAGTGATGATGCTGTCCGTGTCCGGTGAACAGCTGTTGTCAGTGGACAGTACCACAGACGTGTCCGAGATCTGGGACTGCAGCTCCTGGATCTCCTCTTCATACAGCTGCCTGAGGAAGTTGATCTCGTCAGCCCTTCCAGGCAAGACTCCAGCTCTACCCCGTTAACGTAGGCTTCATCCACATCCTTCTTGATGAGGACAAATTCATTCTCCATCTCTGTACGCTCATTGATCTCATCCTCATACTTCTTGAAGTCCTCCACCAGCCCCTGCATGTTGCCAAGCTCCGCCTCCAGCTTCAGCTTCTCCTGGCTCAGAGTCTCCAGCTGCTGCCTAAGGCTGTTGATATAACTCTCCAACATGTTGTCCATGTTGCTCCCAGCCTTCTTCTGCTGCTGCAGGAGGCTCCACTTGGTCTTCAGCATCTTGTTCTGCTGCTCCAGGAACCGTAACTTGTCGACAAAGGAGGTAAACTTATTGTTGAGAGTCTTGATCTGCTCCTTCTCCTGGGTGCGCACAGCCTGGATGTTGGGGTTCACCTCCAGGTTAAGGGGGCTTAACAGGCTCTGGTTGACCAGGACGGCAGTGATGCCTCCCATGCCACTGGCCCCACCATAGGCCACCCCAGAAGCTGCTGCTGCCCACGCGGGAGAAGCTCAAGGAGATGATGCGGACACCAGGCCCACTTGTTTAGGAGCAGCTGCAGAAGGACCGGGTGCCAGAGGAATACACCTTGTAGGACTTCTGCACTCTGATGGACATGGTGGAGGCAGGAGTGGAGGCAGGTGGGCTGAACCAGGTGGAGATTCCAGAAGAAGCGGAGAAGATGCTTCTTGGTAGAATATATCTTTTCTAACAGGTAAAGCAATATGTACACTTACAGAAACTTCTGTCAATGACAAGGTGGCACTTAACATATAAAACTAAGTTTCCTTTACAATCGGACTCTCCTACAAGTAATTGTTAATGACTATACATACACACACACTCTCTCTCTATCGACAAAAGTTTATCAAGGAGAATCCAAAATAGTGCTGTTTTGGTGTAGGACGTACATAATTTATTTACTTATGGTCTTTTTCTAAATCTTCAGTATTTTCTATTTTTTGCCATAACCATAAATACTTGAACAATTTTAAACTTGTAAACAATTTTAATTGGTTTTCAAACTGAATGAAAGATTTTAGCACTTAGCAGCTTTAAAACTTTTTAAAAATTTAAAATTTATATATAGGCTGGGCACAGTGGCTCATGTCTGTAATCTCAGCACTTTGGGAGGCTGAGGCAGGTAGATTGCTTGAGCTTAGGAGTTTGAGACCAGGCTGGGTAGCATGGTGAAACCCCATTTCTACCAAAAAAAAAAAATAGCTCGGCATGGTGGTGTGTGTCTGTGGTCCCAGCTACTTGCAAGGCTGAGGTGGGAGGATCGCTTGAGCCTGGGAGGCGGAGGTTGCAGTGAGCCGAGATCATGCCCCTGCACTCACACCTGGGCGACAGAGCCAGACTTGGTCTCAAAAAAAAAAAAAAAAAACAACTATATATCTGTATATCTATGTATGTATGTGTGTGTGTGTGTATCTATGTATGTGTATGTGTAAAATTCACTTTATGTGGCATCCAGTTCTATAGGTTTTGCAAATGCATAGAGATATATATCTATAACCACTATCATGATATAGAACGATTCCATTTACTCCAGAAAGTTCCTTCATACTGTTCTTTTTAGTGGACAATTCTTCCAAAAGAAGTAAAATTATGGGAATAAAATGAACTGATAGATATAAGAGCTTATAAGAGTTAAAAATGCTGTGTAGTTTAACACTACTGATCTCTATTGATATGACTCAACTTGATTTGGCACCAATAATTATTTTCTTAGTACACAGAGGCAAAGATTTTTTTAAATCTTTCTGTCTAGATATTATTACTATTTGGGATTCTGTTTGAGTGGTATGGAGTTAAAAAAATTCATCAATACACTTTTGCCAACCTGCACCCAAACTAGGTTATCCATTAAGTATTCTACCTTTTCACCTATGCCCTTGTCTTTAAATGGAACTATGTTTGAGTTCCTGATTCAGTAGCATTACCTTCTTAACTTGACACTGCTTCTCACACTCATTTAGTTTGGTCCTAAAGACAGAAGTAGTGAATACACAGTTCTGATTACACGTACCATATGCTTGCTATCCTTGACCTACTGTGCGTAATACATACTTTCTGTTTGATCCAGAATTGTTTCCTCTGTCATCCAACCAGTGTCTGGTATTTGGATACTGAATCCTTTTCCTTTCACTTAACTAATTCTGTGCATACTGGTTTTATCTTCAACCTAGTGCTGGTATAACTCTTATATGAAAGAATACAGATAGAAGGGTCCAATAGCTCCAAGTCCCAAGTTCTTATCACAATGGCTATTTCCTACTTAACCATAAGTGCAGTATTAAAAAATAGGCACTGCTTAAATGTCAGTCTGACCCTGTAGATCAAGCCCATTAATGGCAGGTGATGTGTCATGGCAGGTACTCTTGCTTGGCTACTCCTGCTCAGTGTCTTTCTTCCTTGCCTGCCTCCTACTCTTCCACTGTAGAGGCTGAAAAACCCACATACTTGCTTTTTAGCCTCCTTTGTGGCTAGGGGTAATTGTGTGACCCAGATCTGGCCATTGAGGCATATAGGAAAGTCTACTGGGAAACAGGAGGGGGACAGAGATTCTGGGAAAGAGTTTTCTTCCCTGAATAAAAGGAAGTAAGTGAGGGGAGGCCTTCTGACCGTACTCTTCCTTGCTTCCTGCCTTTGTTTGTAATTAAATGTGTTCATAATATGTGGGGCTGTGGCAGCCATCATCTGACCATGAGGTAATAAGCCTATGGACTTTAAAAGGCTAAGAAGCTGAGTATGACAGATGGGAGAATGCGACAATATCTTTGATGACACTGTTGAACAACTAAAACCTACCTTAAGACCGCCTATGTCTGAAATTGTTGGTTTAAGCTACTGTTAGTAAGTTTTCTGTTATATTCAACTAAATTCATGCTACTATACCTGTCTTTCCATCTTTTGTTTTCCTTATAGCACTTTGCACAGGGCCAGGTTATTAATGCATGTTGAGTTGGAAACTCCCTTGCCTTACAATATCTTTGCACAAACTCTCACATGCACATTTCCATTTCACTCTACCACACAACCAATTTTCCTTCCCACTTACTTGATTTCCAGTACTAAGACGATTTGTGTTTTTCCTCCTTCCCCTGCTGGTGTATTATTTTTCAACCATTCAAATATGAAAGCAGCTTACTAGGATAGAATGCCAACCCCAGTTTATTCATGGTGTTCATTGTAAAATTATGACTTCAGAGGGACCTAGCCACACCCTTTTTAGGAGCCAAGCTTTCCCTGCTAATATGCAGGAAGCCCACCATGCTTGCTGAGCTGTGAAAATCCAGATGGTGGGAAGCAGGTGAGTAATGAATGCCATGCTGTTCCCATTAAAATGCACACAGCTTCCCCAGGCTGACCAAATCTCCAACACTAAACAGGTTTGAATCAACCCAAGGACATGTGGGTTGATAAAGATTGTCTTTTATTCAAAACAAGTTCCTACAACATAGAAGCCTAGAAGATAAAATTTTCCCATAGTTGGAACAAAACTTGCCTAAAGGGCAAAGGAGTCTTAAAAATTATAAGTCTCTGAGTACACAAAAATCCAGTGGGAAAGTGATAGCAGTCCAGACTTGCCTACACGCCTGTGTGGTTTACAGTGGAATCTGCTGTCAAGGTGTTTACCATCTGTCACCCAATCTTTCAAAAAGCAGAGGAGTAGTTAACTGCTCAGGCAATACAAACTCTGTCAATCATTCAGTTCTATTATCCGCACAACATGGGACATCTATGGTTGACCCCAAAGTCGGCAAGACACCAGGTCCACAATGAGAAAGCTCTCACATCTGTGGGGAAATGGGAGTTCTTGGGCAGGCCCTGTGTTACCCGCTACCCAAACACATATATTATGGCATCTGGCACATGTTTGGTCAGAAATTTTGCTTGCCAGATGCTTTGAAGTCAGTAAAACATGGTATTGACTTTGTGGAAGCTAAAATTCCCCATATTTGGGGACTGGCTCAGGTATCACTCCCTTAAGAAGCCCTGTGTGACTTCTTTTAAGCCCAAGACAGCTCCCTTTATTATGCAGCCTCATTGCTCCCCATACTTTGCCTTTTAAGTTATCACCACTAATCGTTAGCATTTATCACAATGATATTAGAATCATTTCAATGGCTGTTTCAGTCTCTTCATCATAAACTTTACAAGGAACTTGTTCACCACTAAACCCTCAGTGCCTAGCTGAGTCTCTTAGTATATAACAGATGCTTCTCAATCTTTTTTTTTTTTTTTGTTCCTATATTCATAAGTCATCAAGCAATCAATCTTTTTTCTTTAGTGGATCACTGAATGAGAGCTGAAGAGAGCCAGTACCAAAGTGGACAAACATATAGAGAATGGATAACCCTAAACAAAGTACCAATAATCAAAATATGTATACTGGATAGATGTAAACATGTACTTAAGATCTGAAGGAAGAAAAAGTTCTCATTTGAAATAGTGAGTGTTTGATGATTTTAGAATGAGATATATTGCTCAATAAAGAATAGATCTTGTCCTAAAAAGCCTCTGCAGCATTGGCAGGGATTCAGGGTCCTATGAATAACAGGAAGAGAAAGCAGATGGGTTGGGGGAAAGAGGATGTCCAGATAGGGTGCTACTTGGGAGAGGGCATGGAGGTGGTAATAAGAAAGCCAGAGTGGATGAGCAAATACATCTGAGATGAAAGGATTCAATTTAATGAACACCTATTATGTGCACGTCACTGGGCTGGGTACCAGGGATATAGTAATAAATAAACACAACTGGTACTTGCCTTTGTGAAACTCTCAGTTTAGAGGACTGGGAGGTAATGGGATATTGGGATACAATTACAATGTTGGAGGAAGGTTGTTCAAAGATTCTGATCATAGAGATTTTTAAGTGAAAGATTTTTTTTTTTTTCCTAGAGGGAAGCAGGAAGTCCTTACCAGAACTCAAGGAAACACATCTCAGCCATATCCTTGCATGCAATAAATCTCTTTTATTTCTCTAAAGGACAAATTGAACACTAAATACAATGCATTTTTTTGTTAAACTGTAGATGGGCCTATAGAAATGAATGAAGAATATGATAGGCAAGGATTTGATTTTCTTCCTTCTAAAACATGAGGTCCTGATGTGAAACAAAATAAATATGTTGCTAATAGTTCACAAGGTATTATTATGTTATGATGGTTTTTCAATGGTCTTAGCAAATAAAATGGAAAGTATTAGAAACAAGTGTGCCAATTATAATACCATGAATCACTTAGTATTTTTTTTCTCTCTCCCTCCCTCCTTCCAGTTTCTGGCTAGGAGTTGTGGTATTTTGAAGAATATTAGAAAGTATACTCTCTTTTGGATAATATGCATATTTTAAAGCACCAAATGCAATACTGTACACACAGTAGGTAAAGAGTAAAATGCAGAATGAATAACCTAGCATTGATTTTCATCAGCAGCAGGACCCAATCTTTAATAAATATTCTTCAGGATAAAGGCAGTATAGTAAATACTTACTGCTTTTATCTATCCACTGAAAATTGGATATTTAGAAAATCTATTATATTTGACTTCATGGTCATGTAGCAGTTTAGATAACAATGAATAATATTAAAACTAGAAAAGTCAGGAAATACTTAATGTTAATAGGACATGAGGGCAATCTGGTTGCAACATCTGTCACCCCATTGATCGCCAGGGTTGATTTGGCTGATCTGGATGGCTAGGCAGGTGTCTCCTTCCTCCCTCACCACTCCGTGTGCCTCCCTCCCAGAGCTGCACAATGGGCTGAACAGCACAACCATCCTCAGTAGAGGAGGACTGGTCTTTGGTCAAGGGTATACGAGTAGCTGCGTTCCCCTGCTAGAATCTCCCAACAAGGTCTCAAGATTTAGTGTTAATCAATTCATCCATTGACCCATTTATTCACTCAACAAATATACATTGAACATACCAATTATGTGTCAAGTACTGTTCCAGATATTAAAGAAATATCCATTAAAAGATGATAAGAGATCTGTCCTCATGGATCTTACATTCTAGTTGTGGAGAAAATACAATCATCAATGAACATACTAAGTTACATTTTGTGTTGGGTACTATGGAAAACAAATAGAGTTGAGTAAGATGAATAGGACTGGCATTTGAAGGGAGGCTGCAATTTCAATAGGGTGGTTGTGACAGACTTCATGGGGGAGACTTGAAGGAGTGGAAGAGTTCACGATGCAGGTATCTATAGGAAGAGTGTTCCAAAGAGATGAAACTGACAGTGGAAAGACCTTAAGAGGATAATGAACATGTGTTAAGGGATCAGTGTGGCTAGAGCAGAACAAACAAGGGGTAAATAGGTAGGAGACATGAGAGGTTCAGATGGTATAGAGTCTTGTACAACACAGCAAGGACTCTGTTACTAAAAGTCAAATGAGCACAACAATGTGAATGTATTTGATGCCACCAAACTGTATACTGAAAAACAGTTAAAATGGTAGTTTATGTTATGTACATTTTACCACAATGGAAGAGTGAAAGGGATAACTGTTGGAAGGATACTAAATAGATAAGTGATGTGCTTTTACAAGACTCAATTTGGCTACAGTGTTGAGAATAGACCGTAGAGGCTGAGGTAGAATCGGGGAGTGTATTGAGATAATCAAGGGGAGATAAATCATGGTGTAGGCTGTGGAGTTGAAGAGAACTGGTCATTTTCTGGATGATATTGCAAGTTGACCTGTGAGGATTTGCTGATGGATTGATTATAGGGTTTGAAAAAATAGAATCAAGGATGATCCCAACGTTTTTGCCCTCAGCAACTGGCATGTTAGAGTTGCCATCACAGAGAATTTTGTGAGTAAAGCAGGCTTTTTGGGGACCAGATGTTCAGTCTTACGCATGTGAAATGTGAGAGGTTTGTAAGTACAGATGTTGAGGAGATAACTGGAAATAAGAATTTGGAGTTCAGGAGAGGGGATTGAGCTGGTGATATAAATTTGGGAGTTATTAGCATTCGGATAGTGTTTAAAGCAACAAGACCAGATGAGGTCTCGGGGAGTGAGTACATTAAAATAAATGAAGGACCAAGAGCTGAATGGTAGGGAACTCCAGCACTGAAAAAGCTGGGGGGAGAAGAAGAAAATCCAGGGAAAAAAACAAAGGGAATGACCAGTGAGATAATAGGAAAATCAAAGAAATGTAATGTCCTGGAAACCAAGTTAAGTTCAGACAAGTGACCAACCATGTCAAATACTGCTCATAGGCAAGCTAAAAGTTTAGAGTAAAACTTTGAGCTTAGTACTGTGGAGCTCACTTTTAACTTTGAGTAAAGTATAGTTTCTATGGGATGGTGGCCATAAAACTTAATTGGAGTAGGTTTCAGAGAGAATGAGAGGAGAGGAATTGGAGATGGTGACTATGTACTACTCCTTTAAGGAGTTTTGCTGCAAAGAGTTGCAAAGAAATGAGGTGAAAGATGGTAAGGAGAGTGGGATCAAGAGAGTACTTTTACAATATCATAGAAATAACAGTATGTTTATATGCTGATGGGAAAGTTCCAACAGCCAGGAAAAAAATAACAATGAAGAAGAAAGAAGGTAGAATTGCTGAATGAATAAAAAAATAAATGTATGGATGAACAGGCTAGGAATGAGGACTGGTTACCACTAACATTTGAAATAAAATCTGTACAGGTTCAAACCCTACCCACAGCCAAAATCTGGATAGTAAGAAAAATGCTATTGAAATCTTCTCTCCATATAAGGTTTAACAGGATTCTTAAAACATTTAGTATTGCAAGAATTTATCTCATATATCAGCATTTCAGAGATCCATGTGATTGCTATGAATAAAAGACTACTTGATTTTTTTTGTTTTTTTTTTCCTCCTTACCTTCTCTCTCTCTTCCTTGACCTCACACCTCTTCTCTCTTTTCTACTTTCCACTCATCTCTCCCTCTCTTACCTTCTCCTTTTGAAGCTGAGAGCAGAAAGGACTCTGTTCTTTTAGCTACCTACTATCTGCGTACCAGGCAGAGGGCTGCTAACTCATATACACTTTAAAATGATGAGAAATCTACTATAAGATCACTTCCACATGGGTAGGCTGACCTCCTTTTGGCCTTCCTTAACTTTCACCAGTATCCTTAACATCTTATAGAAACAAGTCTGTCAGAGTGGGGGAAAAAAATGCTACACTCTCATCCTTTCCCTGTGCAAGATTTACAGACACATTGTAAATGGTCAGACCCAGGTGACGGTGCCAGGAACTTTCCAAGTGATTTGTAGATCTCCCTTCCAGGATGTCAGTCTTTAATAGAAAACTCTTTTAGCTGCACATTCCTTTACTGCAGTATGACTACAGGAAGAGAATTGCAACTGTCATAAAGAAGACTCACTGAAATTAACTAGCTATTGACTTGGCCTCAAGACATTTCAGTGTAAGAGAAACACCAGCACTGCACAGTTTAGAAAAGCATAGTTTTTCTTTGAAACTACCATTTATTGAGTTGGTCTACTGCAAGCCAGGCATAGCATTCGAGCCTCTATATACATACACTCTCTTCCTAAATCTATAGATCCATCGTTATACATTGGATAACGACTTTGGTCATGATCTGTGCTTTGTGTTTTACGTTATATCATTTAATTGTCACTCAAACTCCATGAGTTTTAGTATCTTCCCCATTTTTCAGATGGGAAAATGGTGACTCAGACAGGATAAATAACTTGCCCGTGTTTGGAAGACCAGTCATGGAGCTGGAATTTAAACCCAACTATAGTTCCAAACTTGCTTTGCATTCAGAACCTGCGTTTTGTGTGCTGCTTCTTTTCCCTCCACCTTCTATTATTTCTTGTTCCTATTCTCTTCATCTACTATCTCTTTTTTTTTTCTATATAAATTCTTTTTTCGTCTTTCACTCACAGTTACAGGTTTTACTTCTTAAAACGCCAGTGTATCTTCTGGGCTCAACCTTCACTTTTCTATCCTTGTCACACACTTCATCAAAGTTTAACTCCTCAGACTCTCAAAGCAAATACAATCTTTGCTGACCAACAGTTCACACCATTTCATTTATCTAATATATTATTGTCATTAATTGTGCCTGCTGACATCTCATTCTTTGAGACAGCGTGTCCCTCGTGGGCAAGATCTTCTGCATTATTATAGTGGGAGGACCTAGCATAGGGATTGGCATCTAGTAGGTTTGCAAAAAACACTTGTTTACTGACTGAATAAAAAAGTAAATACACAAATCCTTCAAGGCCAGCTCAAATGTCAACTATTCCATGAAGCTTTTCTAAGCTTCATTGATTGGAAAAAATTCCTTCTTCCTCACAACAACTGTAACTCTTTGTACTTTTACGTGTGATCCATGACATTGTCATTTACATGTGTACTTGTTCTATTTTCCTAACTGAAATGTATTTCATTAAGGACAGAATTCCTATTTTACTCAATTTTGACTCTACTAAGCACAATTGATGTTTGATGAATAAAAGAATGTAAAATCTGAACCTTTCTCTAGTCATACAATTTAGCTCTTAACCTTTTTTAGGAGCTCTCAGACCTCTTTGAGGATCTAATAAAAGCTATAAATCCTTTCCCCATAAACATGCATGTACTTATATTTGTGAAATTCTGCATCTTATTTTCACGGTACTGAACCTCTGGATCCCTAGTGGGATCTGAGACCATCACTCAGTACTACCCTGCATTCAGACCTTTGCTTAAACAATTCTTCAATCTGGAATTTATCCTCTTAGAACTTATCCTGTTTCCCTCCCCTTCTAACACCCAGTTGAAAATTAGTCTTTTCTAGAAACCAAGTAAAGATAATTTACATTTAAAACTTCACTAACTTAGCTGGCATCTTCTTATCAGGCATGACTCATTTCTATTGGATTATGCTATAAATGTTAATAGATGGCTCGAATATACTTTGTGCATGTGTTATCTGTTTAACTAGATTATAAGTTCCCTGAAAACAGAATAATATTTATTTCTTTAGTAGATAGCATCTTTTTCAGTACCTAGGATTTTATTCTGTGCATAGCAAACATGACATAAATGGTTCACAACTGAAGATTTAGGATTCTCATGGGGACAACTGACTGTGGGATTGTGTAATGAACATGACAGCTCTCTGCTTAACTTAAAGTCACACATGTTCCATTTTTGCCTACAACTTATTATTATTTTTAATGGTTCATTGCTATAGGCTTATAGCCTGGGACACCTCTGAAACAAAACCAGTATTTGAGAAATCTAGTACCAAGGCCATTTTCAGACATGCTTTCTCCAGGAATAGCAGATAGGAGAGGAGTAAAAATCAGATCACATTTCCATAACTCCAAGGACTCTATTTTTGGGTAACATTTCAAGTACTGAGTCCAACAACCTAAGTTATTGCCTTTGGAGAATATGAAAAAGCTTCAAGCTTGAAAAAGTCCATAACTATTAAATGCATTAGCAAAATTCCTTTCTCTCCAACACACACCATAGCAGGTTTCTAGCACTGATTGTGATGCATTGTGTTCTGCAAAGTTCTTGGGAAACAAAAAATGATATGTCAATATTTTATCAGGTAACAGAAGGAATCAAACCATTAAGCACTGAAAATATAGACTCAACGCTGGCCACAACCTCAAATATACCTCCTGCTTCTTCAATTGAACTTGAATCAACAGTAAAATGTACTAGACACCATTTGGGGGAAGCTTTGGGGTAATACAACCTTTGGTAAGTTATCACTAAGAAAACTTTGCAAACGGATCCTTTCCTCCCTCTCAAACTATCCCCCGACCTCCTTCCTTACCATTTTCTAGCCCCAATTTTGCTTTCAGGATCTCATAAATTTGCTGCTTTCCCTCTTACTTTGGGGAAACATGCTGTGCCTAAACTACTCCCCATCCTCCCTTTTCCTTAGCCAACATCTCTTCATTTAAAAAAATTTCAGCTTGAACAGCAGCACTTCCTGAGAGTGGACTTTTCTGACAGCCTATTTTAAAGTCTTCACATTGTTCTTTATAGTACTCTATCCTTTTCCTTTAATGCATCTACCAGAATTCATCGTTATGTATATTATGTATGTGTTTGAGTGTTTATTGTTAATGTCTGTCTCCCTTGTAAGACTACATAATTCACAAGAATTCATAATTCACAGGAATCACAGCTGATTTTTTTTTTTTTAGCCAATGGTATTCTTGGCCCCTAGCCCAATGTTTGACACATAGTAGACATGCAAGCAATGTTCAGTGAAAGTATGGTTTTCTAATCCTATCTCTACAAAAAACAGAAAGATTACCCTGGCATGGTGGCACACGCCTGTAGTCTCAGCTACTCAGGAGGCTGAGGTAGGAAGATAGATTGAGCCCCGCAGGTTGAGGCTGTAGTGAGCTGTAATCACACCACTGCACTCCAGCCTGGGTGACAGAGTGAGATCCCGTCCAAAAAAAAAAAAGTATGGTTTTCTAGAATATTTATTAATTAATATTTGTAGCCTGATCATTTGGATTATATCCTCTAATGTTGTTCTTACGCACACACATACATTTGGTTTTCAGTTGAATTGAGTGTAGCAGAACTATGGGATCATGAAAATTTGAAAACCAATAAAATCCACATTTGCTTCATTCTAGTTCATAAGGTCTATGCTGAGATAATCATATACACGATAACACAAACATTATAAAATGCACACACACCCTTCTGCTACTTAAATTCTAGCCCTTGTCTAAACCAGTCTCCACCCTTTCAATTTGCAGGAAGAAAGGCAACTGAACACCAGAGACTGGGTGGGAAGATCTTGATATGCCAAGAAGTCTGACCCAGTGAACTATTTCAGTCACATACGCAGTTTGAATTGGATTGCCCGATCCCTGAGAAGGGATTTCTGGATTAGACAGTTCATTAGAGGCTGAGCCAGCTTCTAGGGCTTGTCGGTCTTTGCTCTGCATGCCTGGAATTAGCAAAGAGATGCAGTGAAGGCTGCTTGAGTGACAGCTGCCAGTGAGTCACATGAAAGAATGGCTGAAACAGCAGCTACTCAGAGGCAACAACCACAGCTGCAGCACAGAATCCCAAGACGAAAATGAGATTTGCTGTCTGTTGAAAACTATTTACTGAGCACCTTCTATGTGCCTGACCTAGGACTTTGTCTTGGGAAACAATTCTAAGAGTTGATCAATAGCAGTCTTGTAATCCCGGGTTAAATTATAGCTTCCACATTTACTAGCTGGCAAATCTTGGGTTTATTATTTAACCTCTCTCTCTGCCCCCTACTTATTTAATCTGCAAAATGGAGATGATATTATGTTGAGGATTATGTGCATAAATTTATGCAAAGTACTTAGAATGGTACCTGACACGCAGAAGCACTAAATGTTAGGATAGTATTTTACCTAGAAGTAACATAATAAATGGTTAACAGAATGACTTCAGGTGTCAGAAAGATACCATTCGTCTCTGTCATTTACAAGTGATGTGCCTTTGGGCAAGTTACTTGAGTTCTCTGAATCTCAGTTTCTTTATCTGTAAAATAAGAATAATATTGGTGCCATTTTGGAGGGAAATTATGAGGATTAAATGAGATAAGGATGGGGAGGAGCTTAGCATGATGCCTGGCACATTGTAGCTACTCAATATATATAATTTGTTGTTATTGTTCCCAGTGGATCACTCATCTGGATCCCAGATAAGGCAGAGCAAGTCTCCACAGCTCCACATCATAGGACCAAATAGCCCAGAGGATACCAGTTGCAGTGGATAAGTCATATCTGACAAGCAGATTTATTTTATTTGGACTAGTTTATTAACATTGCAATATTAGCCCACACAAAGGTTTCCAATATTTTGAACAAGTTTCTACCATCTAAAAAGTATAAAGTTTCATTTTAAACAATTGAGATTTTTCAGTTTCTTTAGGAAAATAAAGATTGGCAACATGGAGCTGGCATTCCCATATGGCCATTACTGGCTTGAGTGGGGAAGCAGCTGCTCCCTTTAGAAGGGCATAGGTCTTGAAGTTACTGCACCTCCTAACATTTCCTAGTGTACCCCCAGCCTTAGTGTCAAATGCCATCTCCCATTTACCCTCCTGAGGTTTCCCTCTACCTCTCTGCTTTCATCTTTTATGCTACTTTGCGTCTGTAGGCATCTGAGTTAGCAGCTGCTGGTCTTTACTGTTGAGTAGTATCCTCTGCAAACTGGCACTTCTCTACAGGGCTGCATGCAAGGCAGCAACACCTTTATCCCCACAGCCTTAGCACTTTTTGAGTCTTTGCAGGTCATTTGTCAGCAGTGTGGAATGAAAAAACAGTCAAATCACAGCTAAGGGCTGGCCTAACCAGTAAGCTGAGCACATTCTTGGAGGACAGCCTCTTACCCAGAAGTTGACTGCATGAATTCACTATTCACTCACCCTGAATCTTCTCCAGTTTCATTTAGACTGAGGGTAGAGGATATGGGACAAAGGATAGGGGTACTATACAACAATACTTTAAAGCTTAGTTATCTAAAATATATCTTATGGACCATTAGTTCCTTAAGATGCTGTTTATTGGGGGGAAAATGTCGAACACTGTTGGGAAATAGCTCATACACTGTCCCTCATCTTGGGGATTTATCTGGGTAAATATTGAGTCATCCTGTCAGAAAGAAATTCACCCACAATTCATACATTAACAGATATTTACTAAGGACTTACAGATATTCATTAAGATTTTATTAAGGACTTGCCAGGCACTGTTCTTTTTGGTGCTGGAGATTCAGTATTGACAGTCAATATTAAATCTGAATATTGACAGATTCAGTTCAGACAATCCCGAACTCAGGTAACTTATTCTAGTGTGGAGTAAAGAAGACTTCACTCTCTTTCCAAATTTATCTGACTATAGAATGCTACTGAAAAATATTGCTTTATATATAGTGCATAGCCCCTTGCAAATCTTATCTCTAGAGACCTTTCATGATAAAGGAATGATAGAGATTTTCACTACGGTGAATACATAAGAGAATAAGACCACTCCAAAATGTTTTAGAAACAGATAATTTATTTATTATTTCTTGAAAAGTCAACCCACCAGGGCAGTCTTAATTTGGTAAGAACCACAGCCTCACCTGGGGACTCAGGCCTGGCAAAGTTTTCCGAGAATGTCACATGAAGGGTTAACTTGACATTTTCCTCCAAACTGGAGCTGTTTTTCTCTGCCTCTAATATGACCCAGTTGGAAATGTATTTGTTTTTCACGATTTAATCTTCTGCATCACCCACTGTTGATTAGATTTAATTAATTTATGTTTCTAATGAATTTAGAAACTTGCAGTGCTGTAGCAGGAAAATTTTCAGACAGCATCTGGCCACCAAATGGATTGATTACCTTGTCTGCAAAAGTCTTTCAAACATCTGGGGCCTGATTTTGTGAAACATCCAGAGGCTCTTTCAAAGGTAAGAAAACCCACACAGAAGAATCTTGAGGGGAGAAAGAGAGAAGGTGCTAGAAATAGGTAGGATTCTCTTTAATTTGCAAACCAGGATGCTGGCACTCTCCCAACATGAACTCACGATTTGCTGCTCGTTGGCACAGTTTCAATGGCACCAAATAGACTGATCTGAATCTATTTTGTTCAACATCATCGGATTCCACCAGGCCCAAGCCTGGCTGCCACCCTGTGAACTTCTTTGGCACTTCCCCCTGTGCGGAAGCTCCCAGTGATCATTAAGGCGAAACATTTACAGAAATCATTTAGAGAGAAGCACTTTGCTCTCGTTCACTCAACAAACATTCATCGGGAGCCCACTGTGTGCCTGGCACTGAGCCACACATACCTGTTTAGTAGCTCTTACAACAACCTTGCAGGATAGGTAGGTACTGCTCTCCCATTCTCATAGATGGGGCCAAGTAATACGTAAAAATGACAATACTTATTAAGGTTAACAGGGACACTGCTAATATAGGATGTAGAGATATGCATACTCACATAGCAGGCTCTGTGTGAAGAACTTTACATGCCTTAACTCATTTAACCCTCACAATAAAACCATAAGGTGGATGTCATTATTACTACCCCCATTTTACAGATGAGGAAACTGAGCCACTGGAAGCTTATGTTAACCCAGTTAGCCTTTGGCAGAACCAGCCTTCTAACATGGGCAGTCTAACTTGAGAGCTTTTTGCTATAAACCACTCGACTTTACTACCTCCAGATACTATTTACTGAAGACCTGCTATATGTTAGGTACTATCTTAGGGCTTTTACAACATTAGATTTTAATGACATTTACAGCATATGCAGTGGGTGCTATCATTCCCAGACAAGAAAAGCAAAGCCTAGAAACATTAAGTAACTTGTTGAAGTCACAAAGAGAGTTAGTGAGACTTGGGCTAGGGCTTAACTCAGGTGTGTGGGGCTACAAAGGCCACTTTCTGCTTACTGAGTTATCTGCTGATGAATGAGAGAAAAAATGAGTGTTGGAAACTCAACAGCTTCTCAAAGCTGCCCCAGGAAACAAACTAAAAGTCAGAAGAGGGGGTAGCCTGGCTGCTTTGCACAGCACAGTTCAGCCCAGTCCAGAAAAGGGGAAGCTAAAAAATATGCTACAAAGAATGAGAAAACAGCTTCATCTAACAGAAGTAGGTGAAAGATGTTAGAAATCTTACTGCCTGACTGGTTTTTCTGGCTCAAGTTCAAAGAGAAATGACTGACAAGCAGGTGGGTTGCCCACAGTATAAACAGTAATAAAAAAGCCCGCAACACTGAACATCTGAAATTTTTTGCAATGTTGCACAATCAGGTTAGTGCCTGATACATAGTGTGAAACACAATTATATACAGTACCAGTGTTGAAGAAACCCAGTTTGACATGGTTCTTGTGATAGAATGTAATTACTAAGTTTGGCCATTTCTTTTGATTAAAAAACATATTTTCTTTGACTTCTTTCTTGTCTGCTGCCACTACCTAAACATGAACAGGTCCTTGCTCCTCTTTGTGCTTCTCTGCCTGGGACCATCCTCATCTCAGTCTCCCCTTTCATCTGCTAATCTCTATTCATCCTCGATCCTCAGGTTGGTCATCTCTTCCTCGACTTTCCTATTCTGGGTTAGCCGCCCATTTTAAGAACCATGTATATTTCCTCCTACTATAGCATTTATTACACCATAAGATAACTGTTTATTTGTTGGTCTCCTCATTGAGAGAGCATATGTTGGTTACCACTGTATTCCCAGTGTATAAGCATGGTACATAATAAGTGTTCAATAAATATTTAATTGACTGGATAAATGGGAGTGAACCTCATAACATCCTCTTGTTGGTCTCCCTGTTTGAAACCTCTCACCTCCACACTTTGTGCTACATCCCATCAGTCATTCCTCTTTCCTTTAAACTTTCATAGTGTCATTTAAAAAAAATCACTTCCCTTTGAATGCTCACATAAAAGTTGGAATACTGATAATCTCTGGGCAAGGGAGAATTAAGTAAGAGTGGGCAAAAGAAAATCTTACGGAGTCCTTAAAGTATCCTATACCTTTATGTGGGTAAGGGTGACATGGTTGTATACATGTATAAAAGCTGAATACAAAAGAATAATTCTCCTTACTGTAAGTAGTTAACATCTCAGAATAAACACACGAATCCTTTGAAAGGTCACTTGTGTTGATAGGATAAAATCCAACCTCCTTGCCCCAGTTTTCATGGTTCTTTACTGATTGGCCCAATGGTCAATGTACTTGTTCAAACTCACTTTTCTAAAACACATGCCCTGATCTAACAGGTCCTGAAACCCTTCTCACTCATTCCCATCTCTATGTTTAAAATCATGTTTTCTTTCCCTAAATGCTCATTTCTCTTCCTCCCACCTTCCAGAGGCTCCTCCCCGTCTTGGAGGGCCAGGACAAATTCATCCACACAAACTCAACAGATCCACAAATCTCATTAATCCCTTTTTTCTCTGAACCTTTGACTATTTTGTCTGTTTCATTCATTTGTGCCAACATTTCCTGAGGACTATAAGTTCCTCGAAAGCACGGATGTTATCTTATTTTCAATTTTTATATTTAGGACAGTGCCTGGTACAATGGTAGATTCTCAATATATATCTGTTGTGAAGATACCAAGCTCCTACTTACATGTCCAGATCCCGGGCAGTACAGAGATTAAAAAGGCAGGTTGTCTGTGTCTTTGATAATGAAAACATAGTGGTGTTGTTAAGCCCAGGGACTGAGGATTCCCACATGATTTCAATTCCAGGTTTTGCAACTCACTGGTTCTGTGATCCAGTGTATTCAATGGCCATCCCCAAAATTCAATTTCCTCATCTGTAAAATGGGGACTCTCATAGGGTTTTTTTGAGGGTTACATGAGAATATAAACATTTATTTTATTAGTGAGCTTTTATTGTTGTTTTGCTAAATAATACACAATAGCACCCAAATAAAAGCCTATGCTCTTGATGTTATAATGCAAAGAATTCAGCATAGTGATCGACTCACAGGGAATACTGAACACATGGTAGCTATTCTTGTCAGAGCTATTATAATACAATGTATAGTTGCAGTGAGAAAAATCTATAAATTAGGAGGTAAAAATGTAGAAAGCAAGAAGAGTGGGCTCATTGTTAGATATATACGTGTGCACACAAACACAGAGTGAATCTAATCTATAAGAAGTTCCTTAGGGAAATTCCATCACATCCCATTAACACGGTCCCAAAGGCAGAAGCTGGGCTGATCTTGACATATTTAATATCTTTGAAAAAATTCTGAAACCATAATCATCTCAAAATGGTATACAAAAGCAAGCCTATCTGGGAGTTACATGCAAACGCATTGTACCTTAGTTCTAGCTCACATAATTCTTTAATCATCACAATTCCTAGTGCTTCTCTTCAAACTTTTGACCTTAATAGGATTATTGACAGTTAGGAAAGGGAGAACACTGCTCAACAGGGGTTTGACAGTCAGGAAGGGAGAACATTGAGGAACAAGTTCTCAGTGTGCTTTTACACACTCATTTAAAAGACAACAGTTTAATAATTCTAATTCATATATACTTCTATTCATGCAATCAATAATTCATAGAAATTCCTCAGCAACATTTTTAGTGACAACAGAAAGGGTAAAATATTTCTTCTCTTCCCTTTGCCTTCCTTTCTTCACTTAGTCATGCCTGGAGCCTGGAGAGCACAGAATTTCAAGAAAACAGTTTCCATGGTGATTCTTCCTTTTAGTACCCGACTGTATTTTGCTCTTTCTGGAGTGAATTAATGCTTCTTATTGCTTTCATGCTAAATATATTGCAGATTAGATTTGATTTCCTCTGCAGTGATATAGTTTTATTGCGAAAATGGAAAGCAAAAACACAGCATGAAGAAACTGTGTATTTCTGCCACTATGCTATCAGAAGGTGGGAAAAAAACCCATTTCAGAAAAAAATAACCAGCCATAGGGAAATGGATGCAGGTGTCTGGAAGCTAGGATATGCATGCATGCATCTAAATGTTGGAAAGCCTGCCTTAGGAGATAATGATCTTAATTCTTCTATATGTTGAAGGTGTTATAAGTTGACCATAAAACACTGAGTTACAAGACATGCTGATTTTTAGTTTACTATCCTCTTCTCAGCACAGAAAATATAGATCATATAGAACAAAGAAATCTTCAAACCCACAATATGGCACTTACTTTATATTTTATTAAGGAGAGCTTTGTTTCCTACTAAAGCTAAATAACTGGCCTTCTTTGACTTGTTAAAATAGTTACATGACCTTCTTAAGATTCCCATAGCAACTTGCATTTCCTGACAGAACTTATCACATGTACTTACTATCTACTATGTCCATCTTCCTCATTAGACTCTGAAAGGGCAGGGCCCATGTCTGTCCTGTTCACTGTTGTACCCTTGTGCCTAGCATGGCACATGGGAAGCTGAAAATTATAAGAAAACTATGAAAGCTAACTCTAAGGCACTGAGGACTTTCTTGTGAAGCATCAGTGGGCTGGTGTGTTGGATAGAGTTGGAATCTCATGTACATTCTAAATACTGAAATCTTAGCAGCAGCTATTGGTTTTGATAGTCCTACCTGGAGCCTTGATCATTACTTGTCTTCAAGGCATTAAAGGGTTAAAGGGAAGAATCCATCATGCCAGAGGAGGAGGAACAAAAAGCAGGCACCATCCTGTGAAGCCTCCTTTTCCACCACTGCATTCCCAACCCCAGAGCCTGGAGCCAAGCACTTACTAGGTGCCAAACAAGCAGGAAGAAAACCAGGATTTTGGCCAATTTAAGCCAACTAGGGAGTATTCAGCATCTATGACAAACTAGATATGACTGTCCTAGGTGCTGCTGAGGATGAAGAGTGGAACACAGGACTTTTTGGCCCTAGTAAGTTTATAGTCTCTTTTGGGATAGTGCAGAAGGGGAGTATGGCCAAGTATAAACATGCACACATACCCTGATTATTAACAATAGTGACAATTAATATTTATTGAACAACCCATTAGGCACTCTTCTAAGCACCATGTATGCATGAACTCACTTGATCCTCATAGCAAATATGTTTATTCCTATTATTTTCATTTGACATGTAAAGAAATTAAGACTTTGAAAGGCTAGGTAACTTGCCTAACACCCTAAAACCAGTTAGTAGTGGAGCTAAGATTCAAACCCACACAGTCTAGTCCTTGAGTCAATATCTTAACAACAAAACCATTCTGAATCTCAGGCTCATGGGATCTGATCTGAGAAATCTACTTTACAAAGGATTTCCTATAGTCTCTTTTGCTGTATAAATTATCAAAAGTTGCTTATGTTTATAAATGCTTCTGCGGAATCATCAGGATGCATAGAGGGCCATATACAGTTCTAGATTTCAAGAGGAAACCGAGTTCTGTGGCTATGTAAATGTTAGATTTGAATGGCTCTGTAACTAGGACACACACCATGATGAGATTTCTCCTGGTTCAAGGAGGCGTTCCCATAAGAAGGGACAACTGAAGGATTACTGAATGCTAGGTTTCATCCTATAGAACAGACACACTCTAGTGTTTTGACGCCCTCTACAAACGGGTTCTTTTGGAACTTCATTTTCTAAACTACCCTTCAGGAAATTCAAAATTGCTCAGCTGTATGCTGAATTTGATTCCACAGAAAACAGTGACAAGAACAAGGTCTCATTGTATTAGCTCATAGATATTTCCCTTCATTCCAGAGTGTGGATTCCTACAGCTATGTTAAACATTTATTTAAAAAAAAACAGGGGGACAGGAAGGATGTGGATGAAGTGTTAAAGGGTAGGATTATGAGAGTTTTTTTTATTAAAAAATTTTATTTTTAATTGATGAATAATAATTGTACATATTTATGGGGTACAATGCGATATTTAAATATATATTTACATTGCAGATAGATTAAATAAAACTAATATTTATCACTTTTTGTGGTGAGAATACTTTAAAATCTACTCTTTTAGTGAAATAATAAACATTGGAGACTCTAGAAGGTAGGAAGGTAAAATGGGGTGAGGGATGGACTATTACCTATCAGGTACAATGTACTCTATTTAGATGAGTGCACTAACAGCCCGGACTTCACCACTAGGCAATATATCCATAGAACACAATTGCACTTGTACTCCTAAGTCCAAAAATAAAAAATTTTAAAAAATTATAAAAAATAAACAAAATACCCCAAATCTACTCTTTTAGCAATTTTGAAATATATAATACATTATTATTAACTATGGTCACAAAGTTGTGCAGATCTCTAAAACTTATTCTTCTCGTCTAATTCAAATGTTATATGCTTTGAATAACATCTTCCCATACCCAGTTGCTCCCCATTCACCTATCTCAACCCCCAACTCTGACAACCAGCCCCTGGTAACCACCATTTTACTTTATACTTCTATGAGTTTGACTTTTTTTAGATTCACATATAAGTGAGATCATGCAGTATTTGTGTGCTTGGATGGAGTTTAAAATTTTACTTCTGCTCTTTTGAGATAATTCTATTTCTCAGTTTTCTGTAATAAGCATGTATAATTTTAAATACCACAAAGTAACTCACTCACTTTAAAAAACTGTTTCATTTTCTCTGAATATGATTGCTAGGGAAACACTTACTTTTTTTTTTTTTTTTTTAAATGCAATGATTCCCCAACCAAAGGAAAGCAAGGACAGGGAATGGAGAGATACCAATGTAGCAAATGTTACCTATGAGAGCTCAGAATCACGAAGGGGGAAAATGTTTTCTTCTCAGTATTATCCATTCCACTGTGTGACTCCTATAAACAGAATATTTTTAAATAAGACCTTTCCCCATGTTTAGTAATAAGAGGGATTATCGCTTATTAAGCAGCAAAAACATTGAATAGGTGTGTTTATTTTTTCTCCCAGAAGAGAGAATGGGCTCAGAGATTATGTTCTTTACATGCTCAGAGTCACAGAGTTAACAGATCTCCATGGGTCTGCTGTACTCCACATCCCGTAGGTTAATACTTTTCTCTCCTGTCTTCGTGTGGAGCAAAGTAATACTCCAACAGTTGGGAAGTGATATGGTTTGGCTGTGTCCCCACTGAAATCTCAACTTGAATTGTATGTCCGAGAATTCCCACATGTTGTTTGAGGGACCTGGGGCGGGGGGTTAATTGAATCATGGGGACCAGTCTTTCCCATACTATTCTTGTGATAGTGAATAAGTCTCATGAGATCTGATGCATTTATTAGGGGTTTCCACTTTTGCTTCTTCCTCATTTTCTTTTGCCACTACCATGTAAAAAGTGCCTTTGCCTATTACCATGATTCTGAGGCCTCCCCAGCCATGTGGAACTATATAAGTCCAATGAAACCTCTTTTTCCTCCCAGTCTCGGGTGTGTCCTTATCAGCAGCATGAAAACAGACTAATACAGTAAACTGGTACCAGGAGTGGGGTGTTGCTAAAGAGATACCCAAAAATGTGGAAGCAACTTTGGAACTGGGTAACAGGCAGAGATTGGAACAGTTTGAAGGGCTCAGAAGAAAACAGGAAAATGTGGGAAAGTTTAGAACTTCGTAGAGACTTGTTGAATGGCTGTGCCCAAAATGCTGATAGCGATATGGACAACAAAATCCAGGTTGAGGTGGTCTCAGATGGAAATGAGGAACCTGTTGGGAACTGGAGCAAAGGTAACTATTGTTATGTTTTAGCAAAGAGACTGGCGGCATTTTGCCTCTGACCTAGAGATTTGTGAAACTTTGAACTTGAGAGAGATAATTTAGGGTATCTGGCAAAAGAAATGTCTAAGCAGCAAAGCATTCAAGAGGTGATGTCAGTACTATTAAAGACATTTAGTTTTAAGATGGAAACAGAACATAAAAGTTCAGAAAATCTGCAGCCTGACTATGCAAAAACCCATTTTCTGGGGGAAAAATTCAAGCTGGCTGCAGAAATTTGCATAAGTAGCAGGAGCCTAATGTTAATCCCCAAGACCATGGGGAAAATGTCTCTAGGCCATGTTAGAGACCTTTGTGGCAGCCCCTCCCATCACAGGCCCAGAGGCCCAAGAAGAAAAAGTGGTTTAAAGGACTGGGCCCAGGTCCTCATGCTATGTGCAGTTTAGGGACTTGGTGCTCTTGTATCCCAGCTGCTCCAGCTGTGGCTGAAAGGGGCCAATATACCGCTCGGGCTGTGGTTTCAGAGGGTGAAAGCCTCAAACCTTGGCAGCTTCCATGTGGTATTGAGCCTGTGGGTACACACAAGTAAAGATCTGAGGTTTGGGAATCTCCACCTAGATTTCAGAAGATATATGCAAATGCCTGCATGCCCAGGCAAAAGTTTGCTGCAGGGGCAGGGCCCTCATGGAAAACCTCTGCTAGGGCAGTGTAGAAGGGAAATGTGGGGTTGGAGCCCCCACACAGAGTCCCTACTGGGGTACTGTCTAGTGAAGCTGTGAGAAGAGGGCCACCGTCCTCTAGACCACAGAATGGTAGATCCACTGACAGGTTGCATTGTGTGCCTGAAAAAGCTGCAGACACTCAATGCCAGCCCATGAAAGCAGCCAGGAGGGAGGCTATACCCTGCAAAGCCACAGGGGCGGAGCTGCCTAAGACTCTTACATCAGTGTGACCTGGATGTGAGACCTGGAGTCAAGGAAGATCGTTTTGGAGCGTTAACATTTGACTGCCCCTCTGGATTTCAGACTTGCATAGGCCCTGTTACTCCTTTGTTTTGACCAGTTTCTTACATTTTTGAATGGCTGTATTTACCCAATACCTGTACCCCTATTGTGTCTAGGAAATAACTAGCTTGCTTTTGATTTTAAAGGCTCATAGGCAGAAGGGACTTACATTGTCTCAGATGAGACTTTGGACTGTGGACTTTTGGGTTAATGCTGAAATGAGTTAAGACTTTGGGGGACTATTGGGGAGGCGTGATTTGTTTTGAAATGTGAAGACATGAAATTTGGAGGGTTCAGGGACAGAATGATATGGTTTGGTTGTGTCCCCACCAAATCTCAACTTGAATTGTATCTCCCAGAATTCCCACATGTTGTGGGAGGGACCCAGGGGGAGGTAATTGAATCATGAAGGCTAGTCTTTCCCATGCTATTCTCATGATAGTGAATAAATCTCATGAGGGCTGATGGGTTTATCAGAGGTTTTCACTTTTGCTTCTTCCTCATTTTCTCTTGCCGCCACCATGTAAGAAGTGCCTTTCACCTCCCAACATGATTCTGAGGCCTCCCTGGACATGTGGAACTATAAGTCCAATTAAACCTTTTTCTTCCCAGTCTTGAGTATGTCTTTATCATCAGCATAAAAATGGACTAATACAGGGAGATTATACTTATATCATTAAAAAGACAGGTGGTCAGGGAAGCCTGAATGAATGGGCATGAGGAGTCTGACCAGGAAATGTAGCCAAAAGATATTCTCTGCATTCCAAGAAGAAACTGATGAGGCCTTTGAGGCTCACAGTAGAAAGGGTTAGAGAGGAAGATTCAGCCATGTACGAGGTGTGAGTTTGGAAAGAAAAGCACAGATTAGATGTATCTTCCTGCTGAAGCTACATACAACACACCAGCTGACTCCTTTTCCAATCTATGCTCTATCAGCTAATCCAACAATCATATTTTGATATTCTTCTCATAAATAAAATATTGCATGTGTCACAAAGACATGCCTGACAGGAGACTGTACTCCAAGTAAGTTAGAATGAATGGAGACAAAAATGGGATGTTTTCAGGTATATACAATTATTGCCAGTTAGGCACTTAAAATGGCTGCAAAATCTGTGGTACTGCTGGGTACCTGATGCTTGCTGCAGCCTCAGGACTCTGATGCCTGGACTTTTTCAGGGTCTTATAGTATCCATTGGCTTTCTGCTTATAGTGCTAATGAAAAATTAAAATTATTTTTCAAGAGACCTTAACTATACTGTACTATGAGTACTTTATGTGGCAGAGAGAAGACCAACTTGCATTTCTGTATATGCTTCTCCTCTCCCTCTTCATTTTCCATGGCTTCCTGTAGAGTTTAACTGAGTAATTAAGAGCTTGGGCTTTGAAGTCAGATGGATCTGAGAGTCAAAGCACATTTCTGCCATCTATTAGCTTCAAAACCTTGGGAGAGTCAGTCACCCTCATTCTCAATTTCCTCCTCTGTACAACAGTGAAGAAAATCTTTCCGCTTTTCATGAAGGAGGTGTGCAGATGAAATGAGATAATGCAAATAAAGGAGTTAGCACACTGCCTGGCATCTGATAAATCCTCAATAAGTTTTAGGAAAACAACATAACACAACTGACAAGAATTTGGACAGAATGGGTATGTTCATTGAATTTTTTTTTGTCTTTCCTCTATGAGAAGTTTGCCATCTCATCATGAGGTCATATTAATTTCTCTATCTATATTGTTGGCTACGGCCTTTCTTTTTGACCCGAAAGTTAGAAGCATAAATATCTCCCACTAACTTGATGATTAAGATAAGATCCAGGAACTCCTTCTCCGTTTACGGTTTAAAAACAACCTTCTGAAGAGATTTTTGATGGATTGCAGGGATATTTATGGCTCAGACCTCCTGGCAGAGTCCTTGATGCTGACTCATTCATTACCCCAAGAAAGGAGGAGGCAGTTGAAATCATCACTCATTTATTCTGCTTCTCACTTATGGTGAAAGGTCAAAGGTAAGTCACTCCACATAGGGCTGAGTATGAGAATCAGAATTTCAATAACTTCTTTTGACCACAAGAGAAAACAGTATTTGTAATACACATACATTCATAAAAATGTTTGCAAGGACCTCTTTAATACAAGTGCTACAGCACTGAAAAATGATAATATTTAGTCTGAAGCCTCAGGCTTCCAGCTGCTAATACACAGAAACTAGGGTTTTTCCACAGAGCAAGTGAAAACCAAGTGACAGCTGATGGAAAGGGAGGATGGACAAAAATAGAAAGAAGGCATGATTTGGAATTTCCACAGTGACTATGGCCTTGAAATCAGGAACAAAGGGCAATCTTGCAGAGGTATAAGAGGAAATATAAAAGGTTTTGTAAAACAAACCTGGAAGTGAATTCCCGTTGAAACCATGCTCATGGTAAAACATATTTTTACCACAAACAATAACAGCATTAATAGCACTGTGGCCATCAGACTATATTAGGCAACAAATACAACATCAATAAAATTTACTGTATATAAAAAGCCTAGGAATATGCAAATCAATAGAAGAGGAAATACTAATAAGGAACAAGTATTTGAGTACTTTGTGTCAGGTGCTCAGTTACAAACTCTAAAAGCATTCTTTCATTTACTCCTCAAACAGCACTATGAGATTGATTCTACTTCCATATAGACTCTGTAGCTGGGGCACTCCAGGTTTACAGATGTTATACAACTTGTTCAAGACCACACAGTTAGTGAAGGAGACCAATTCTAAAGCCCATCTTCTGCTATTGCTGCTTCAGCAAAGTTGTGTTGGAAACAATGCTATCTGTATGCTATAAATTACTGATACACACTCACTGTGAAAATTATTTTTACATACTCAACATTACTCTTGGCTCTAGCTACAGGATATGAGAGAGAATACAGGCCAAATTTGGACTTCTAGGTTACCATGAACTCTCAGCATCACTTCCTTTACAAATGTAAATCAGTGGGAGGTGCTGTTCCCACAATCTGGTTACTCATATTCTACCCTAAATATGCAGTAACCCACTCAGTGCAAGTTATGTGGGAACACGGGATAAAACTTCCAGTATTTCCAAAGTACAAGGCTGGGTGGTCAAAAAGCAATGGCAGTATGGGATTGCTAAATGTTAGCTGGGGCAATGCCAACATAAATAGTTTTGCAAGATATAAAATTAATTGGGGGTGAGGGGCTTCTTCCAGTTTCAACATAGCAGATACTCCAACAGAGCTACCCTTGGCCCATATTTTAAATAAACGAATAAACTTTCTAATTGTAAATATTCTAAGTAAGTGAATAGAAGGCTACCCATAAACATCTGGCTTTCAGTAAGAAGCATGTGTGAACTAATACAAGTAGATTTGCTAAAGCTTGAGACCAGAGAGATAAGATGACAGGACACTGAATTCCCATGTTAAAGTTGTTCTAAGCTTGGGCCACAGCTTTATACCAAACTTCCCTCAAAGTCTAGAATTAGCAACCAGTTTGAGAAGGCCGTAAGTAGATCCGGGACAAGGAAAACAAAACCATACACAGACACACACACACACACACAGACACAGACACACACACATCATTTATATGGTAGCATAGGCTGTAATTACTATCATGGGTGAATTCAGCTTACCAGGACCCTACTCAAGGTCTTTGCAATATACAAGCTGGAAAGTACTGATTTTGTATTGAATTTGATTCATGACAGTAATAGCAGCAGTAGTAGTAGTGGTGGTGGTAGTAATAGTAAACAATAATAACAGCAGTAGTAGTAGCAGTGGTGGTAGTAATAGTAGTGGTAGTAATAACAGCTAACATTTATTGAGCATTTCCAGGAATTGTTTTAAGTGATTTACATATATTACCTCATAGGGTTGTTGTGAAGATAAAATGAGTTAGGGTTTTTTTTTTTTTTTTTGAGACAAGGTCTCACTCTGTTGCTCAGGCCAGAGCACAGTGGCATGATCACAGCTCACTGCAGCCTTAACCTCCCTGGCTCAAGCAGATCCTCCCACCTTAGCCTCCCAAGTAGCTGGGACTACAGATGCATGCCACCATACCTGGCTAATGTTTTTATTTTCCTGTAGAGATGGGGCCTCCCTACGTTGGCTAGGCTGGTCTTGAACTCCCGGGCTCAAGAATTCCTCCTGCCTTGGCCTCCCAATGTGCTGGGATTACAGGTATGAGCCTGGCCATTAGCCATTTTTAACAGATGGAGAAACTGTGTTAAATGCACTATATACAAGATCTCATTGAGTTCTCACAATTACCTATCTACTTTATTATTCCCACTTTGCAGGTGAGGAAACTGAGGCACAGACTGGTTACTTATGGTCCTACAACTCAATAGGTTAAAGAACTGGAATTCACTTCCAGGTCTGCTTGATTTCAAAGCTCATGTTACATTACAGTTTTGGTACCATTATTACCCCTCATCCTGGCCATGTTCCAGACACCCCACCCCCTGGCCATGCTTCTCTCTCCCACTCTGCCTGTCCTCGTGAGACTGAGATGCAGCATATTTCAAACTGAGACCCTCTGCTGTCAAATGGGATAAAATCAATGTCTACCTCAAAGTGCTGGTGTGACAACCAATAATGTATAGAGAGGATTTGCATGGTACTTTCCATATAAATACCTGATGATATTTATGTTTTGGAATTCTATTAGACTGGTACAAAAGTTATCGCAGTTTTTGCAATTATTTTTAACGGCAAAAGCTACAATTACTTTTGCACCAACCTAAATCGCCACTTTCATTACCTTCCCCTCTCCCTGCCAATAGCATTCCTTCCAGGGATCAGAAGGAAGCTGAGGATGAATTTCTCTAGGAGAAGAAGTAAGAAGGCCAAGGGTTAATGTGTAAGAGATGAACTGAGCTAGATGAGAGGAAAAGGAGAGGTGGAATTGCTTTGAATTTCATTGGTAGGAACCCCGATCTTTTTTATTATTCGTATAAATCACTTGGCTGTGAAGACACCACAGGCCAAGCCTCCGAGTGTGCCGATGATAATAAATTGGGTAGCACAATAAATAATGGGTAAAACCAGGCTGCCAAATGAAGAAGGATTTAGATCATTTAAATCCCAGGCTATGAGTTGTCAAATCCAGTTTAATACTGATAAGTGTGGGATAATAACTCTTAGCAAACAGTCCCCTCCCACCAAAACCCCCCACTACAATCCTTCCACTCTCTTCTCCCACCCCTTGCAAACAGAGAGAGAACCCTGAGGGGATTTGCAGAATGAAAAGGGATGGTATATACTGACCAGATATGAGCCCAGGTTATTACATAATAATCCCAGATGCCTCAGCTAGGGCTGAGAGCAAACAGGAAGAGCTAATAGAATGCTGCAAGGTTCGATTAGCTGCAAAGGAGATTCTAAATCAGAGCAGGTTTTATACGATTAAATTGGATGGGGGAAAAAAGAGTCTCACACTCGGGTATAATGGAAAAGTGGAAAGCATAAGGGAAATATAAAACCATGGACATTGCTGGAATGGCTATGGAGTGGCCTGAGGGTAGAGTCAACGCTGAGGGACACTTGTCAAAACAAGAGACAACTTAGTCAACAGTTCTCAGTAGCTGTGACTGTTCTTACAAGACACACACCCACATTTAGAGATATAGCAGCAGGATCCTACCTGATGACACTGAAATTTCAGGAATAAAGAGTCATCCATTGCTTGATTTGATGATGATGATCTATTTCATTCATTCAACAAGCATTTATTGAATACCAAATATGTGGTGGGCATTATTATTTATTATTACATAAAACAGGCTGTGATGGTGACTGATATACTTTGTCTGTGCCCCCACCCAAATCTCATCTTGAATTGTAGTTCCCATAATCCCCACGTGTTATGGGAGGGACCAGGTGGAGATAATTGAATCATGGGGGCAGTTTCCCCCATCCTGTTCTTGTCATAGTGAGTTAGTTCTCATGAGATCTGATGGTTTCATAAGCAGCTTTTCCCTTCACTGGGCACTCATTATTCTCCTTCCTGCCTCCATGTGAAGAAGGATGTGTTTGTTTCCCCTTTTGGCATGATTTTGAGTTTCCTGAGGCCTCCCCAGCCATGCTGAACTGTGAGTCAATTAAACCTCTTTCCTTATAAGTTACCCAGTCTTGGGTATGTCTTTATTAGCAGTGTGAGAACAAACTAATAGAGTGACAATAACTAACAACTGGATGTTATGCCCTGCCACATGTTTTACATGCATTTGCTTCTTCAGTCATCACAGAAATCTTCTGATCTAGTTATTATTATGAGTAAACTGAGGCCTGGAGAGATAACTAACTTGCCCAAGATCATGTAGGAAGGAATGATGCTGACATCCAAACCTCATGTGTCTAAAGCTCATCTGCTTTAACATGCTTCCAAATGAGGAAGTGAATCATAGCAGCCATCGTAAGGCTTGAGGACATCTTTGCCAGTTTCCTCCCAGCCCCCAGAACCACTCCCTTTCCTAGGTGTGTACATGGGTACATTCCACAATTGGTATTTGAACTAAAGTGAATGAGAATGCTCTGACTCTGGTGTAATCTGGTAATTACTGTTAATACCACCATGAGGGCATGAAAGCAGCTTTGCTTTCATGCATCTTTGTGTTTTCATCCCTGCTCAGTCATTACCTAGTGGTATACATTTCTGGATCACCTTTGGCATCTCCAGTTTGTTCTTTTTAGAACCTATAACGTACATTTACTCTCTAACCCAGGACTGTTCAATAGAAATAATGTGAGCCAATGATAACATTTAAAACATAAAAACAGGTAAAATTAATCATATACAGCATTTTATTTAACTCAATTTATTGAAATATTATCAATATTTTTTTGCCACATTATTTTTTGTCAGTGTGTCATAATCCCTAAGTAATATATAGTGATTACACAATGCTTATTTAGTATATAAGCCTTTTATCCCAGTGAAAGAATTTATAAATGGGAAACTCTTCAGTCAGGTGTTATATTTATGGGTGTCACCATCTTCTTTCAGTGTATTTGGTTTAACAAATAGTTGTTGGAGGCCAGGTGTGGTGGCTCACACCTGTAATCCCAGCTACTTGGGATGCTGAGGTGGGAGGATCACTTGAGCCCAGGCACCACTGCTCCCAAATAGTTTTTATTTATGTAAAGACAGGGTCTCAACTATGTTGCCTAAGCTGGTCTTGAACACCTGGGTTCAAACAATCCTCTTGCTTTGGCCTCCCAAACTGCTGGGATTACAAGTGTGAGCCACCATACTTGGCAAAAAGTGCATCTAAATAGAATTTAGAGAAATCAGGGGAAGCACCCTGGAGAAAGCATTCCAAACCTAACGTTAAAGGACAAATGAGAGTCGGCCTGGCAAAAGGGAAAAGGATGGGGAGGAAAGAATGCCAGGGATGGGGGACAACTCATATGAAGACTCATAGAGCATGGTACATTTGGGGACCAAGAGAGATTTCAATGAGATGGAAGCATGGAGTGCCAGGACTGGGCAAAGGAAGGACACATGTTCAGAATATACTAGAGAAGTAAGCTTGAGGTTCATGAGGAAGTTCTTTGTGCGTGATAGGAAGAGGATGCATCAAATATTTTAAGGAAAGAAGTCACAATTATAATTTAAGAACATTTTACTGTAGCCCTGCTGTGTTTCAGGTACTTCTCACATTCCATGATCACTATTTATCCATCTACTTCCATTTCTATCCTGAGATCCTTAAAACAAGGGCTCCTATGTTTCTCTTTGTATCCCCAGTACTCCAATGCAGTGTCTGCTACATAATTGATGCTCAATACTTATTTTAATGAATAATGTCTGTGGGAATCCTTTGTAGACCTGAGGGAATTCAGTCTGCTGAGGACATATTTCAGGGAGTATCCTTAACCTAGATTCCTTGGACCTCTTGAAAATGCTTGGAAAAATATGGGTGCAAATACATGCACTGATTTTAGGAATGAGAGATTATCATTTTCTTCAGATTCTCAAAGGAACCTAAGACCTCACAATGATTACAAAGTACTGAATAAATGGGGATCCTTGGGAAATGCTGGGAGCCCTCACTAGCTAGAAAAGAATTCTCAGAGGTGAAATGCTAAATGATGGTTCTCATCAAAGGTAGAAAAATGAATAGGTGAAATGTTGATGCGACCTAACTTTTTCCAAGTGAAGGAGGTGTACAAGTGATGAAAGTGAACAGCTCTGTGGTGACAAGATAATGTTTGCAAGAAAAAAGAATCTTGGAGATGGCAATTTCCCTTATGTCTCCTAAGTTATTAAGAGCACCTGATAGCTACCCAGACTTTAAAGAAGAGTGCTCCAGGTAGAGGTGTAAATAAGGAGCTTTGAAACCACCATGGGAAGAGGCTGTTGTAAATGAAGAGCTCTTGGAGTCACAGAACTCAAAGAAAAAGTTGTTATCTCTGAAAGAAAAAGGTCTTGTGGAAGCTACCTCCCTCTTGCTTTTCCATAAATTTGGGTCTGCCAAATTAATATTTTTAAATGAAATACACACACACACATACACACACACACACACAAAGTTCTTGACAGATGCCATTAAAACATTTAGGGCAATTCCATCTCAATGCTGAAAAACTGATGATTTTTACTCACACTGTCTGATTATTTTTTCACAATGAGCATATTTTTTCACAGATGAACATGAAAAAAATTCCACTTTGAAAAAATGATGGTAGGATAATAATGCAAAAATTAGTGTTCTAAAAGAAAGGAGATCATAGGAGGGCAGAGTGCTGCTCAAATTATGTCTCATAGGTCACGAAGTTCACAGTCACCAAAGGAACACATTAAACATGCAGATTCCATCCCAGCTACTCAGGAGGCTGAGGCAGGAGAATCGCTTGAACCCAGGAGGCGGAGGTGGCAGTGAGCTGAGATTGCGCCACTGCACTCCAGCCAAGCGACAGAGCAAGACTCCATCTCAAAAAAATGCAGATTCCTGGGTCCCACCCCAGTTCTACTGAATCAGATTCTTTAGGAATGGGGATCTAGGCATCTGCAATTTGAAAAATTCCCCAGGTAATTCCTATGCTTATCAGAGAGATTTTGAAAAAACCTAGTTGATAAGGACAGAGCACATACAGTAAAGAAGGTTCTCATCTAGCAGGCAAACCCCCCTTTCTCTATGTACATATGTGCCTTGTACACTAACAGAGTACAGGACAGAGATGAGCTTGATACAGCGTCTTAACCTAATGAAAATGATTTTTTTCACCTTCTAAAACATTTTCTTATACATTAAAAAATGTACTTATAATCTGAAGTTGGACATGTTGGTATCAGGGGAAGGTATAAATTATGAGCTGACAGTGCTGCATATTCATACAAATCCTGCCTTTCTAGGAATGGAGGGTGAAACACTCATGGTGTCCTTGTAGGCGTCATACTTCTTGGACACCCAAGGATTTTTCCACTCTCTCACCCCTCTACAGGGCAAATGGGAATCAATAGCTAGGGGTATAATGCAAGGGGCGACTGCCTCTCAGGAGGTGGGGACAGAACTCAGAGCTCTGAGAATCATGCCATCTCAAGAAGGACTGGCTCACCATCTGTTAGGTTTGTGAGAGCTGTCACTCCTGCCTGTTCTGGGGGGCCGGATTCTGATACTGAGAGTACACAATTTTAGGCCACCTAACTTTTAACGTAGTCTATCATGTCATATTTGATAGATCCTTGAATGTCATCCTAAATTATTTTTGAAGCAGAGTAGAATAAAAATATTCTGGTTCAACAGAATATTTTTGGTTTCGACAGATCGATATTAGCCTAGTTTCCAAATATAAACAGGTGAACTGAATGGTGTTTCTGTGCTTTTAGGTAAGAAATTATATTTGTGTGTGTGTAGGAAGACTCGTCTGGGTCTGTACCTCACTGGTGATTCTTCATGGAGGTAATGGGATTTCCTTAATCGAGCCCATTAGACTATCTTCTTGTAATTATCTCAGGGGCCAATCTGTCTATGTAATGGGCTCTAGAGGAATCAAACCTTCACGTTCTTACAAAGGAAAATGTTGTCTATGTGTCAGAAAAAAAATGTTTTGAAGAATTACTGGCTAACCATCTCAACAGCTGCCCGGGGGGGAACTTTGCCGTGATACTGCAGGAAATTGTTGGATTTGAGACTATATTGCTCCAAAGGGTATTTCTTTTTTTGTGGGCTTTTTAATAAATCTAAAATGCGTGTGACGCCAGTGACGCGGGGGACTCCACACCACCTGGTGAGGTTGGGCAGGCCGCTGCCTGCCTGCTCACTGTATGAAAGGATACCAAAATCTTACCATTGGAGAGACTGCCAACACTCTGGATGGCTGGGGTGTAACTAATGACTAGCTCTGCTGCTTCACTGGATTGCACTGGCCAGTTGTTCTGGATCCTCTTACCTCAAACATTAATGCCTGAATATGGTGGCTATGCCCAACAGTTCATCGTTACTTGAAGATATTCACACTATGCATTGATATTCTGATTTCTTCACTTCCCTACTTTTTCCTATTTTTGCAAATTTTTAATTCTCTGCAGGGTAGAGAATAGATTTATAGTAAAAAGGAAATTGTGAAAAGCTAACAAATAATGAAGATATAATAATAAATGATAATAATTATTATGGGTTGCATTGTGTCCTCCCGAAATTTATATGTTGAAGTTTTAACCCCCAATATCTCGGCATGTGAACTTATTTGGAAATAAGAGTCATTGCAGAAATAGTTGCAATGAGGTCATTAGGGTAGGTCCTAATTCAATATGACTAGTGTCCTTATAAGAAGGGGAAACTGAAACACAGAGACGGGTATGCTCAGAGGGAGAATACCACATGAAGGCGATGAAGGCGAAGGCAGAGGTGGGATGATGCATCTGCGAGCCAAGGACTGCCAAAATTGCCTGAAGACCAAAGGAGGCTAGGAGAGGGGCCTGGAACAGTTTTTCTGTGATAGCCTTAGAAGGGAGCAACCCTGCCAACACCTTGATCTTGAACTTTCAGCCTCCAGAACCGTGAGACAATACAGTTCTGTTATTTAAGCCACCCACTTTGTGGTACTTTGCTATGGCACACAAACCAGGTCCTATGCTAAGCATTTTGCTTATATCATTTTACTCCCTTTAACGACAGTCTTTTGGTCTGAAGATTGTCATGAATTATTGATGGATGGAATGGCTAGGTGGGCGGAGGAAGAAATATTTTCCTTCTCTTTTCACCATTCAAATAGGGTTTTTCAACATATGCTGGACTGAAAGGACTTGGGCAGTGATGCTGGATTTATAAATTCCCTTCATGTGTGACTTCACTAGAAATTTATAAAACTATCATATGAGGCTAAAGGAAGGCATCATGTTCAGCACTCCCCTCACTTGTGATACATAAAAGATATTCTTTACAAAAGAAGGAAAAGGTGAGGTAGCTCCTACTCACCTAATGAGAAGGAATTGGGATTAAATGTAGCTTAGTGACTTTGATGGCAATTTTTGCTTCTGGACTAAATGTTATGACCTTCTCCATCCCCATGTCTAATCCAATTCAAATTCCTCAAGCACTAAGACTCTATAGTGCTTTAATTTTATTATTATTATTTCCTTTTAAAACTTATTTCATTTCCCTCCCTGTTAAGTTGATTTTCCCCAAGCTTCCTTTCAATAGGCCCTTTGTAGTATAAGAAAGAAAACAGGCACTAAACGCTAATGGAGAAACAGTTACACCAAGTCATAAGCTAAAATGTGCCTCAAATATGGCCACAGAATCATTGAGCAAATATTGCTGCCAATCAATCCGCCTCCATAGTGAGTGGTTTACAGCCAGGATTACCAAGATTAAAACTAGGACCAATGACGTGCAAAAGTGGGCCCAACTGACCTTATTGATTATTTCCCACTGAGAGAGAATCACAGGTTAGCAGGCAGAAATCAATTCAACTGCATTAAGTTAAGCCAAGTGTAGATTTATTCATACCATGCCTGGAAATTATAAAGTGGCAAAAATTATTTAACTATATCTAGTATACATACTAACTTACAAATATATATTTACATACATAGATGCTTTCTCCTTCTTCCTTTTCATAATATTTAAAAATCTGAAATAAAATATAGAACATAAGGCTGTTCCTACATTTTCCTCCCACACCACTCCCCACTCCCACCTTTTAAATAAAAGAGGTTATTTGTGAATGCTCTTACATGGCTACTTCAGCCACACCCCAGATTTCAGGATGGAGTAACAGAGCAGATACAGATATGTCTCTGCAGCCAAAGAAGCAATGAGAGCCATTTGCTCTTGAGGAAATCATCATTTTTGGCTTTTTAGATGAAAGGAACTTGGCCCTTAGGCTTCAGTGCACCGTGGGGAACACAGAATTCATTCTCTTTCCTCCTCCAGTGACAACACACAGGCTGGGACTGAAGAGAGCTTTCAGAATGAACAATGGGTGGAAAACACTGCCTTTCCAGCAGTGAGAAATGTGAAATTCCACTCCTACCCTCACATGTGTCACCAGGGAACCATCCTGTGTGCTCCATCAGCACTGGGATATAAGCCAGGCAATCATTTGTACTCAGGGGCTCAGCCTTAACCTAAAAAATCATCAGAAGAGCCTAAGAGGGGTTCCTCCTCATTCTTCATCTGAGAAACAAAGAACAACACATTTTACTGCAAGAAATTATTGGTGGATCTGATTGAGAATAGCTTAGAGCTTGCTTTTCCTTTAAGCAGGCTATCTACTTCTTAGTCTGCCTAGCCAGCTAAGATATTTATCTCCTAATTTCATGGTCATTCACAGCCACCCAGAACTTTTAAATGCATCGCTCAGGGTCTCTGGGGGTGGCCTGTAAAACAACAAAAATACCTTTATCAAACACACCATAGAGATCAGGCAGTTAAGAGACCAAGGGTCAAATTTATATTCAGTTTAGAATATAAATTGTCCATTCCCAGTTCAATGGGAAAATACACAATTGACCAAAACCCTTTAGTTGCTCAAAGCTGGGCACTGTGGCAACAGAAGAAACCCGTGTCTTTGCAGCTCAGTGTCAATCGTCCTGACTCGTTTTCCCCCAACTCTAAAATGTGCAGAGAGAGAGAGAGACTGTAAGCATGGAATGATGTGAAGAACACGGGGTCAGCCAGCAGGCCTGAGTTCTTATCCTAGTTCTATC
Organism: Chlorocebus sabaeus; assembly: GCF_047675955.1. Classification (NCBI taxonomy): domain Eukaryota; kingdom Metazoa; phylum Chordata; class Mammalia; order Primates; family Cercopithecidae; genus Chlorocebus; species Chlorocebus sabaeus. The sequence goes on along the minus strand of NC_132926.1, from coordinate 35,425,887 downwards.
ACTTGGTAACCCTGTGCCTTGAATAAGGTCTCACTCTAAAATGACACAGGATTTCAATCAATATTCCAAGATTTTCAGCTTTTTTGTCCATAAAAATGGGATCTAAAAAAGATCTGATTTGCAGGGTTGTTATGGGAGATCTAAAAAGAAAATAAATATTAACAGCATTTTGTCAGCTGTTAAGTGAAAGATCAATGCTAGTTATTGCCATACGGATAAGAGAAAATTCTTTAAGAACTTACTATGAGCAGCCTGGCACAATTATTAGGGTCCTCTAGATTGGTAAGTCACTGAATCTCTTTGAACTTCAGTTTCCCCACCTAAACTGCTTGCCTTCTGGCATGAGGAGAAAATGAGGTAAAGAAAGTATGCTTTAAAATGATAAATTGTTGGTCAGGTGTGGTGGCTCATGCCTGTAATCTCAGCACTTTGGGAGGCCGAGGTGGGTGGATCATGAGGTCAGGAGATCAAGGGCAACCTGGTCAACATGGTGATATCCCGTCTCTACTAAAAAGACAAAAATTAGCCAGGCATGGCGGTGCATGCCTATAGTCCCAGCTACTTGGGAGGCTGAGGCAGGAGAATTGCTTGAACCCGGGAGGTGGAGACTGCAATGAGCTGAGATTGTGCCACTGCACTCCAGCCTGGGCGACAGAGCGAGACTTCATCTCAAAGAAAAAAAAAAAAAAGATAAATTGTCCTAGAAATGCAAGCAATTATTATTTAGAGAACTCATTTTGACTTTTGGCATTATGATGCACACACTGTTAGTTCTTGGCTCAATGACAGATTTTAATTGGCCTGGCTATGAAAACCTTATAGTGCTATTATGTGCTACACCTGTGATGGCCATGCAGCGTGTTAATCAAGACAATTAGGTTGGGGACGCAGAGAACGGTTTTCCACCACTGTGCATAATCCCCCCTCACTTTGAGAGGGAAATTAACAGCTGCTTTATGGTCTCTCATATTATCTCACTTTCTTGGAGAGAGATCCCAGTCAGATCCACCTTGACTAAACAACACCTATCACTGCTGCCCGGGATGACACAACATCTGTATTAACTTTGACTTTGAAACAGCTTTTGGACTGGGAGTTTAAAAAAAAAAAAGTCACATGTAGCAATCATTAGACAAAGCAGCCACTGGGTGACAGCCAGAATCAGAGGCCAGAAAGTTGTTCTTTTTCAAGTGACATATTCCAGAGGAGAAAGGAACAGGAGGATGAGCAGATCAATTTAGCTCTCAAAGTATGTATTCTCCAGCCTGCAAAAGGAGAACAGGGCTTCTAGGACAACTCTGCTCCTCAATTTCTCACTGCAATTATAAAATCTTTTGGAATTTTCTTCCTTGCCCTACCCCTGCTATCCCCAATTCTTCTAAGAAGCATGAGAAATATATTTTGTTGTTTGGATGTCTTTTCACTCTTGGGCAAAGCAGCTTGAACTGATAATCAGTGATTTTAAAAAGCAGCACATCTAAATGGTGGCTATTTGCTAATCATAACATTCTGAGTTTACATGCATTTATCTCATTAAATGCTGTGAGATAAAGGTGCTGTAGGGATACTTAAACTCCCATTATGCAGATACCAAAACTGAGGCTCAGGAAGGCCAACTTAACAAGTTCATATGGCGAGTCCAAATTTGTATTCGGGTCTCTTGGCTCCAAGGCTTTTCTATAACATCATGCTGCATATCATCTGTGGAGGAAGAATTCAAGGGCTAGGGACTAGGCTCAATTTATTTCTGTGCCTCCAGTAACTACAACAGTGCTTGTCACCTTCTAGGTGCTTAATGTGGAATTCAGTTTTAAGAGGAACTTCCCAAATTGCTTAATATCTTTAGAATACCAGGAAAAAAAAAAAGGTATCCCATTCCTAATCATCTCTGCCATTGCTGAGTCAGAAAAAATGGCTCGTGTCTCCCAATTGTAGGCAGTTTAGCTGTGAGACCGTCCTGGACACATGCCAGCAGACGGATCATTCCAACTGGAAAGGTCCCAGTAGACCAGCTTTGGGCCTGAGTCTACTTTGCTCTCCTCTGGAAGAGCCCAAAATAAACTGTTCAACCTGTAATTCCCAATTTATGCACCAAAGCACTCCAGGGCATCATGACAGACTCACAGGGATGCTGCAGGATATTTTAAATTTTGAGTGAACAATAGTGATATTAAACCTCTGTCAGACAGTGTGAGAATGGATAACACGAGGGAACTTACCACTTCAACATTAGTGCATGGTATATTCCCCTTAATTACAAAGTATTTTTGCAAAGCTGGACTTTTGGTAGTTAATACAATTAAAAACAAGCACTGCATCAAAATCAATGTGGAGGAGATAATGAAGGTGACAGTATTCAATCTGATTCCAAGGTTTAGGAAGCGGTACAAACTATTAGGGACACGTAATTCATTGTAAGCAATTGTAGTTAAGAATGAAATAAAATTATTTCTTCAATTTATGTTATTATATTTTCAAACAGTTACTAAATTGTTAGTGCAAACATACTTATTAAGTATTTTGAACCTAACTGCTTTGAACCTAACTACAACAGAACTGTTGTGAACTGTTGTGAATTTTTCTTTGGCCCAAGAACAACATGAAAAAAATATAGGACAATACTAAGGGTGATATGAACTGAGGTACTTGGGGAATCTCTGCTCTACACAAAGCATGGTTTAACCTGAGATGTTCCAGGGCTAAACCTGCCTCTGGATTCTCTACGTGATGCAGTGACAGCAACAAAAGCAGCTCCCATCTACTGAGCTCTTTGCCAAACACAGGCGAGCTCTTAAGCATTGTAACTGCACGACCTCATTTAATCTCCAGAGCACTGTGAGCATGAGTCTTTTATGATCCCCATTTAACAGATGAGGAAACTGAGGCCCCAAGAGGCTGCCCAGGGTCATTTAACTAGTAAGTGGCACAGCAGGAATTTAAAACCAAGGCTGGTTGATTTCCAAGGCTTGTACTTTTTTTTTTTAAGAAAAATTAAGCTTTTAATTTTGAGATGCACATGCAATTGTAAGAAATAATAGAGAGTTACTATGTAACATTCACCCAGTTGCCCCCCACCACAATGGTAACATTTTGCAAAACTATAGGACTATATCACAGCCAGGATCTGACATTGATACAGTAGAGATACAGACAATTTCCATCACTATAAAAATCTCTCCTGTTGCCCTTTCATAGCCACACCAATTTCCCTCCAGTCCCCACCTTTTCCCTCAATCCTGGCAACCATTAATCTGTTCTCCATTTCTACAACATTCTTGAAATGATGAAATCATAAAAACGGAGAACAGGTTAGTGATTACCTGGGGTTAAGAAGAGGTACACCCAATAGTACATAAGCTTTTGGAATTGGCTTTTTTTCCACTCAATATTTTCTAGAGATTCATTCAGATTGTGGATTGTATCAATAGTTCAATCCAATTGCTGAATGGTATTCCATGGTATGGACATGCCACAGTTTCATGTGCTATTCACACATCTAAGGACATCTGGGTTGTTTCCAGTTTTTTGGTAATTATGAATAATGCTGCTATAAACATTGTGTACAGGTTTGTATACTGGTTTTTGTGTACACATACATTTTTTTATTTTTTCAAGACAAATACCTAGAGGTGCAATTCTTGGGTCATATGGTATTATAGTTTCATGTTCAGGTTTTTAAGAAATTGCCAAGTTGTTTTCCAGAACTTTTTCCCCAGAACATTCAGAAGGTACCTTTTACATTCCTACCAAAAATACACGAATGATGGACTTTCTCTGCATTCCAGCACTTGTACTGTTACCATTTCATTTTTAACCACTGTGATAGATATGTAGTGATATCTCATTGTCCTTTAATTTACATTTCCTTAATGACTGATAGTGTTAAACATCATTTGCTGTGCTTATTGGTCATCTGTCTATCATCTTTGGTGAAATGTCTCATTTCTTTTGCCCATTTTCTAATTGCATTATTTCTTTTAATGCTGTTTTGAGAGTTCTTTATATATTTCGGGAACTAGTCTTTGTCTGACACGTGGTTTTCAAGTATTTTCTCCCAGCCTGTAGCTTGTCATTTAATTCTCTAAACAGAACCTTTTGCTGAGCAAATGGTTTAACTGTGATGAGATTCAATTTATGGACAGTGCATTTAGCATAAGAACTCTTTGCCAGCCTAGATCCTGAAGATTATTTATTTATTTTTTTTTTTGAGACGGAGTCTCGCTCTGTCACCCAGGTGGAGTGCAGTGGCACAATCTTGGTTCACTGCAAGCTCCGCCTCCAGGGTTCACGCCATTCTCCTGACTCAACCTCCCGAGTAGCTGGGACTACAGGAGCCTGCCACCAAGCCCAGCTAACTTTTTGTATTTTTAGTAGGGACGGGATTTCACCGTGTTAGCCAGGACGGTCTCCATCTCCTGACCTCGTAATCTGCCCGCCTTGGCCTCTCAAAGTGCTGGGATTACAGGCATGAGCCACCGCGCCTGGCCAATTTCCTTTTTTTTTCTAAGAACAAAGCTTCACATTGTACATCTAAGTCTGTGATCCATTTTGAGTTCATTGAGATTAGGTTGAGATTAATTTTGTGCCTATGGGAGTTAAATTGCACCAGTGCCATTTATTGAAAGGCTATCTTTCTTCCATTGAATTGCTTTTGCAAGTTTATTAAAAAAAAAAAAAAAAAAAAAAAAAAAAAAACCAAAAAAACCGAGTTGAACATATTTGTGTTGGTTTTGGGATTCTTTACGCTGTTCATTGATCTATGCCTCTATCTCTCTGTTAGTATTACAGTCTTTCATACTATAGCCATATAATAAATCTTAAAATCAAGGAGACTGATTCTTCCCACTTTATTATTCCTTCAAAAACGATTTTTAGCTATTTTGGTTCCTTCGGCTTTCCATACATATTTTAGAGTAATCAGATCTGTATTTATAAAAATCTTGGTGGGATTTTAATAGCGATCACATTAAACCTATATATCAATTCGGGAAGAATTAACATCTTTGCCTCGTTGGGTAGTCAAGTCCTATGCCTTTATGAACACTTGTTTATTTTAGGAGAAACGAGGGTCACAAATTCAGTTGCTCAAAAGCGGCCCCATGTACCAGGTTTAAGAACATGCAGCCTTCTTGTGATAGTAGACTGGATACAGAATGTTTCTACTGTAAGAAAACAATAACTCAGTCGGATGTTAAATGACAAAGAACCCTTGACCTCAGCATTAGAAACATAATAAGGAGTGGTGGGGATTGTGGCTTGCTGGAGGAAAGCCAGGTCCCCTATGAATGGAGCAGTTGCTACTCAAGTCTTCTCATTGTTAAGAACATGGGCACAGCATTGCTATGGCTTATATATTTTCAACATAAGCCCAAAATCTATTTTTTAAAAAACCTAAAATGTTGGCACCTAGTTTGAATTAACATAAAATAAAACAGTTCAAAAACACACGTTGGTACCCTGGATCCAGCAGCCGCTCTGTGGTCTCAGAATTAGAGACAACAAAGAAGGTCCCCACCCTCAGGGAACATACACTCCAGCTGGTGCAGCAGAGAGACACCACAAAGCAGCACTGCCTGCTCGCAACAGTGGGAGCTGAAGAGCATGCAGGGGGATCCTGAACTCTGCCCTGGGAGGTCAGGGATGGCTCCCCAAGGAAGTGGATTTACACAGCAACTCCAAGGAGAGACATTCGGAACCAAGGTGTAAGCACATTAGGAAAGAGTAAGGGATACTTTGCAGAGAATCCAAATCGTGGCATGAGGTAGTCTTGGGAAGGTTAATTCAGTTGATTATTTAACATGTGCTATTTAATCCATTGCCTCCAGAGCAAACATTGATAGGATTAAAGAACAGTGCAGAGCTTTACTTCCGGGCATCACAGAACATAGTGGGGAAGAGGTCATAAAGTTCAGTGTTTCTCCAAGTGTTATGTCACCTGTTGGGAATTACAAAGCAAAAGCTTTCCAGAGGTGAACAGTTTTCTGATGCTCTTGGAAGAAAATCAGAACTACTTCTAATTACTCACAAGGCCCTGTGTGGTCTGGCCCCTGCCTGCATCTTTAGCCTCCTCTTCTCTCCCTATTCCTGTCTTCTTTCTGTCTTTCCAGCATACCATGACTCAAGGCCTTGGCGTTTTGTCATTCTTTCATTTATTCTTCTCTTTATTCAAGAACTATTGATTGAATAGAAATAACTATTCTAGGTATTGGGAATACAACAGTGAAAAAAGTCGACTCAGTTCTTACCCTCATGGGGTTTACATTCTAATAGGAGAGAAAGACACACATAGATAATATCCTGCCTTGTGTGATGAGTTCTATGAAGAAATATTAAACAGTGTTAAGTCATAGGGAATAATGGTGATTGCCCCTAGAGGGTCGGGGCAGGTCTTCTGGTGAACATATAAGCAGAATTTGAATGAAGTATGGAGCACAACACAAAAGCACATGGGCTTTTCCAGAAAGAGGAAACGACAAGTGTGAAGAGCCTGATGCAGGAGCACATTTGGCCTATTTGTGGGTAGCAAGAAGGGGAGTGTGGTAGGGCAGAGGAGTGGCAGGAAATGGGGGTAGAGAGGAGGCCAGATCATGTGAAACTGTAGGCCTTGGTTAGCACTGTGGCTTTTACCCTCAGCGTAGGGAGGAGCCACGGAGACACGAGTTGACTTACAGAGAACAGACGGTGAATAGAACCTGTTACAAGTTTATTAGAAAAGTCCAAGTGAGAGATGGCAGCAGCTTGGACTAGTGTGGTAGCAGTGAGGGTGGGGAATGGCTGATCAGCTTGAGACACTGTCGAGGTAGAGATGCAGGGTTGCCTTGCACTTGCCTTGGAGTATGAGAGGAAGGAGTCAAGGATGACTCTGGAGTTTTGCTCTGAGTAAGTGATGCATTTATGGAGATGAAAAAATCAGTGCCTGTAACATCACAATGTTGGCTCCTGATCATGATTCAGGTCTCAATCCAATGTCTTCTCTTTGGAGACATCTTCCCTGACCACCCCTCATCCTATCAGCACTGCTCATTTTATTTCTCAGGACTTAACACATATCTGAAATTATCTTATTCATTTTATTTGACTCATTTATCATCTGGATTCCCTACTGAAATGCAAGCCCTAAGAGAATAAGGGCCATGTCTGCTTAGTTTATTGCAATATCTTTAGAACCTAATTCAGTGCCTGGATCTTGAATAAGATCAGTAAAAGTTTGTTGAATGAGGTTTGCAATGTGTGAGATAAGTTAAGTCTCCAGGTTTTTTTTGGGGGGTGGTGTGTGTAGTTCTTCTCAGAGCAATTAGTTAATGGATTAAATAGTATTGATTATCTGTGGCAGGCACTATGCCAGACTCTAGGAAAACAAAAGTGAGCAGGAAAAAAAGCATTGTCTGCAGCCTCATGGAGCTTCCAGCAGCCTGGCAGAGCCATAGTAAATAATCTCACAAACAGACTTTCACTGTGCTAATAACTCTGAAGGAAAGATATGTGGAGGTATGAAAGTGTGTAATCTGGGGATCCAATCACTTCGGGGAGCACAGGTGAAGCTTCTCTGAGCTGAGATCCACAGGAGAAGCCACTGTGGGCCTCAGGGACCTCTAAGAATCATAGATGCTGTGGCTATGAATTCAAATTTTTCATGGAGCTTCTTGTGGGAAGAAACACATTTTGGCAAAAGCAGAACTAGTACAGCCTTCTCATGCACTGGTGCTCAGCTGGGTTCAGAACCTGGATAAGACGAGCAGCTGCTCCATGACAGAACTAGGGTTTTGCATTTATCACGACACATGTGGGTAAAAAGGGAATGCTACCTACTTAACAGGGCTGCTATGAGAAGGAAAAGTTATTGTTCATGAATGCTTAGCACAGTGTCTGGTATACAAGAAGTGCAAAACACCTGGTAATAATTATCATCAGACTTCAAATTTGTGAGGGTATAATCATGTGACTACTCTTCCACACAGAGAATAGACAGCATAGAATCTTACACAGAGTAGGACCTCAGTAAGTGTGTATTGAATAAATAAGTACTGGTTGCCTTGATGACACACCATTTTGAATCTGACCAAACATTTTCACCAAAGACGGACACAGTAAATAAGTAGAAATGAACCAGACCAGTTCCTTTTGTGTGGTTCAGCTGTCTCAGCATTGGTAGCTGACATTAATTATTGATATTACAAGGAGGGAGATTCTTGCCAGCCAAGGACACTTGGCAGCTTGAATGTAAGGAAGTCGGTCTGATGCTCGGTTTTAAACTAAAAATAAGTGAGAAGTGGGAGGACCCAGAGGATTCGATGATTTTATGCATCAATAGTACTTGCCATAGGAAGGCTCAGTCAGAGTCTGGGAATAGCTGCTACTGAAATGGCATTTTCCTTTGCATCGAAATCCACATGCTTCATTTGTGCATGTGACTTCTCAGCTGCTACCATAATAGAGGAAGTGGTTTTGAATTAACACTAATCAACCTGAATCTCCAGGGGCACCTTGTACCTGAAAACCTCCAAGTCCTTTGTAAACAGCAGTTAAGCTTCCCTGTCTCCCGAGGGATGAGCTTCTGGATTTTTGCTTAAATCAAGCAGAATTGTATGAAAGAGGTTGCAATTATGTGCAAAGTGGGTGTCAGACAGGATAATTTCTCATCAGAAACCCAGGCTTGAAAAGGGCCAAAAATAATCTGAACGTCCCCAAGATATTTTGCCCACCAAAGTTCTGCCACAACCCCCCCAGGTGTCAGGTGAAGGATGACTGGAAATTAGAACAGCCATTCTGGAGGGCAATTTAGCAATAATTGTTATGACAAGCAGACCCTTCAACTCAGCAATTCCGCATCAATGCATTTTTACTAGAGAAATCCTGGCACATGTGCTGAGGAGTAGGCAAGTACCCCCACTGTTGTGTCATCTGCAGAAGTGAAAGTCTGAGAGTGATCTCAAGGTGTACCTATCGGGAAGAGAATGATTAAATAGGTAGTGGAATAGTATGCAGCAACTAAAGAGAATGAAGTTGACCCCATGTATTGTCGTGGAAAACTAAGATTGTTAAGTGAAAAAAGCAAATTTACAGAAGCATATGTGCACTATGCCATATGTAGTGCTTTTAAAATACATACAGAAGTTCCTTGATACTCTTTCCCTTATGAGATGCAGCTTAATTCGCCTCCACTTGAGTTTGGGCCAGACTTAGTAACTCATTTCTAGTGGATAGAATATGGCATAAATGACAAGGTGCCACTTCCAAGACTAGGCAATAAAAAGGTATTGTGGCTTCCTTCTTGATCTCTCTCTTTCATTCTTTTACTCTCCCATCACTTACTCTAGAGGATGCCAACTACTGTGTTTTAAGAACACTCCAGGAACCCCGTGGAGAAGCCCGTGTGGCAGCCTCCTGTCGATAGCCAGTGATGGACAGAAGACTCCAGCAACAGCTGTGTTGGTGAGCCATGATGGAAGCACATCCTCCAGTCCCAGTCAAACTTCCAAATGACTGTAGTCCTGGCTTAGACCCTGACTACAACTTCATGAGAGACCACGAACTAGAACCTCCCAGAGCTTAATGCCCTTGGATTGCTCACTCTCAGAAAGTGTGAGAGATAGTAAATATTTGTTATTTCAAGACACTGTTCATGGCAGCAATTGATAACTAATATACCGTTTATATAAACATAGATTTTTAAATAAGTTAACAATACACACACAGAGACAAATGTTTAGAGAAAGATCTAGCAGGAGATGTGCCATAGTGATGAAGGGGTTACCTCTGAGAAGTGGAGAGGAGAGCAATGGAGGGTGGGGATAAGATTAGCTTCACCTGTTGTCTCTATTTTTGTTATACAAGCATTCATACATGCATAACTGACTAACTGACATAATTTTAAAAAGCACTAAAAGGGAAGAAATAAAATGTAAAATTCCACCACTTTGGAATTTCATGGCAAGTAAGATAAAGCTGAAGCTTATCTTTGATCATCTCCAAGTAAAAGGGTTGCTTAGCAAACTCATTTAATAATAAACAAGGTTATCGGTGGAGCTCTCCAACCTACTTAAGAAAGCCAACTGTCAGTTACTCTTAAAAATCACCTTAGCATAAGTCATATATAATAAATGATCATTTTTACTCATGTTTCTTATCTATTATTAAAGCAGGTCAAAGAGACCTTTCTTTGGACAACACCAATTGGCAATATTTGTATTCCCAAAGAACATCAAAATTCTTTTGAAAATGACAAAGATAAGCTCTACTGAAAAAGCCAAGTTATATATTAATGCACTGTGGTTTTATCAAATGGTTTAAAAATCAAAGAGGTTTTGTTGTCAGGTAAGGTTATGGAAAAGGTATTTAAAAAGTAACTTTGTATTGGATTTCTTTTAGGCTTGTGCTAATTTGTTTTTCAACTTCGAGCCTGGGGGTCTGCATCATTTAATAGCAGTTCCGAGGCAAGGACCCTCATCCTCGTCTGTGGCTAGACTGGCTGCAGGCACCAAAGCTTATGCATTTTCAGTGGAATTGGGTCTAGAGCTTAGCTGCAAAATGCCTTCTGGGTGACTGACCAGAAATTCAATCACAGCACATTCATTTCAAAAATCCCTTTCATGTATCATTTAAAAGCAGCCTGCATACTTACATTTGCATATCTGACCCTGGATTTTGGAAATGCAGGAGAAGAATGGATTGCTGTTTATTTTTCAGGATGATAGGAAGGAACAAACCAGAGGCATTTCCTTCTCTTGACTACTGAGTAGATTTAGTACTTGTGAAAGATTCTGAACCAGTAGTTTCGTAACATGAGCTGCTGTTCCATAGAGCTCAGGAATAAGAATAACTAACATTTATAGGGCATTTTATACCCTACAAAGTGGGTTACCATTCATTGCCTCATTTAATGGGCAGAGGGGCTCTTAATTATGCTTTCTGATGAGGAGACAATGATTCTTTCAATCCCAGCATCTGCAGAGATTACTCTGGTTTCCTTTCATATGGACATACTAAAGAAATAATGATACTGCATGCTAGCTTCCCCAGCCTGGGAAAGAATACACTACAGCATATGTGAGGTTTATCATTTTCCCCATGCTGCAGTGTGTATTCCAATTTTCTTTCGATTAACTGAAAAGTATATGTGAATCTTCTCTGCAGGAAGACAGGAAAGTTAAAAGGTAGCCTCTGGGATGCCTGGAGTTGAATCCTAGCTCTGACATTTTCTAGCTGCAAAGTCTTGAGCAAATTATTTGTCTGTTAGATATTTAAAAGCATTTAACTTGTCAGTTTTCTCGTCTGAAAAATGGTGTTGATAATAATAGTACCAGCATCACACGGTTTCCATGAGAATTGAGTGAATTCATGTCGTGTACTTAAAAGAATGCCTGATGCATAGTCAACGTGCAGTGACTGTTGTTAGTATGTGCAGTGAGCTGCATTTTAGGCTGGATGGGTAACAAGACACATCCACCATTTATTCAATTACTGTACAGCTCTCTGCCAGGCAGGCTCAAGCTCCAAGGATATGTCAAATGTGGTTCCTCTCCTTGCAATACTCACATGCTGGTGGAGGAGGCAGATAAAATCAAGATTAAAGAGGGTAGACAATAGAGAGTGGAGCTAGAGAATGAAGCTCTGAGTGAGATGGGGTTTTCCTTTATTTTAGGATGTGAAAGGCCAGCCTTTCAAAACACGTAGGGAAGAACAGTCCTAGTCAGGGGAAGATCAGGAGTGAGGGCCTGAAGGAGGAGAGAGCATGGCAAGTGTGAGGAACTGACAGGCAATGGAATTGGAGGCTGAGTGGAAAGAGAGGGAGGTAGGCAGGTTGCCCAGGCCATGGTGGAGCATGACAGTTTTGTGCTGTGTACAAAGGGAAGCCACAGAAGGTTTAGAAGCAGAGGGGGAACATGGTTTTATATAAATTTATGACATTTAGTACAAACTTAATGTATATAATTGTATCACATATAAATATCTATCGCATACACATATTTAAAGATAGTACCGGCTGCCGTGTAGGCTGAGGATTGTGGAATGGAGGGACCAGAGTAGGAACACAAAAATAGAAGAAAGAGACACATACCAGCAGAGAACTACAACTGCTTTGGAGTTTAAAGGAAAATGGGTGGAAGGCGAGAAATGGAAGCCCCATTTGAGGTGACTTTGAAGAGGACATTGCTTTGGACATGCAGGGGTGTCTGGAAAACATAGATGGCCTCACTAATTGCTATGTATCTTGCACAGAGGACATAGGTGTCTTCCCCGGAGTGTCTCAAATTTTATGTATGGATCTCTGAAATCTGTACATATGTGTGATATGGAGGAAGCAAGGAATACAAGAATATGGCTTGTTTCGCAAATCACACTGGTACTTAGACTATCCTGTGGAACCAAACTGCAAGAAAGTTCCAGAAATAACCAGTGACTTGATCTGCACCCAAGTGGAACCCTTTTCCCTGACATCACCTTGGCTTTTGAAGGCCAAGAAAACCTACAGGGTTTAAACTTACGTTTTCCATAAAGCTTTGAGGCCAAGCGGAACTCTTCTATGCACTCTGATGACTTGGTCGCCTGAAATGAAGCTGAGTAGACATAAGGAGATGTCCAGAGGAAAACAACCAAGGAAGGACACGAAACCTCTCAGCTACTCAGACCTGTCCAGATATAGAGCTTGGCATTGCGACGCTATTCCTCAGCTGATTTTGCTCACATCATGGTTCTGTTTATGTGATATTCTTCCTGACAGGCCACCCTTTCCTCTCAACATTAACATCAGTGATGTCTGCTTTCTCTGGAGTTACTCATACAAGCATTCTCCTTGGCTTAGAGATTTACAAATGATAGATAACCAAAATTTCAATGACTGCCCAAAGCCTCAATCTGTAGCAGCAAAAGCAACAGGTGAACTAGCACCAGAGGAGCTAGGTTTCAGTTTCGGCTCTACCATGAAACAGCTTTGCGATTTGGGGCAAGAACCCTCATTCTTTGAATTTCAATTTCCTCTTGGCTAAAAGTTACCAACATTTTACCTCAAAGGCTTGTTCTGAAGATTAATTATGACATCTGTCCAAGTATTTTATCAAATTAATAAAATACAAATACGGCACTATCATGATGAAATAACAGCAAATGTTTACATGACATTTAAAAATATTTAAATATTTTCACTTGCTATATTAGTGAATTGCTAAGAAATATAGCAATTCACCAATATATGAAATATGAAATATAGCCAGTTCACTAATGAATGAAATCCCCATTAAGTTGGCTCCATGACGGGCTGCAAACTTTGAGTTTTCTTTATCCTGAATCCCTAGCATCCAAATAAGTACCAGTACCTAGTAGGAGCTTAATACCTATGTGTCAAATGAAAGAAAGGAAGAATGAACAGAAACCTCTCTGGGGGAATGGAGGGACACTGGTTTGTAGAAGACAGAGAATATCTTCTGTAAGTCATCGGAATAATCCTGAGCCACAGAAAAATTTAGTTATCCCACAAACTAAAATTTCACAGCTACATTTATGATAGCACAGGCCTTAATCCTGTCTCTACAGACCCCTAGGTTTTTCGACTTCCTATCCCTGCCCTCTCTTACATGGAATTTTCTTTTCCAAATGGAATTAAAACCTAATGCTTTCCTAATGCAGTCTTTCAGTTCTCTTCTTAAGCCATCTGCTCTTTTATCTACAAAAACTTATTTATTTTATTTGAAAACTTTTAATTAGATGCTTCCAGGCAGTGGCTGAGTTAAGTTTAGAAGCTTCAAGCTTGTCTCATACTCAGCAGCTGCAGTAAGGAAATAAGGCCTATGATTTAAATTCATTATTATCTCCATGTTGATGTCATTTTCTTTTCCCTTGCTATTGCATTGTTCCAGGAAGTTACATAAGGCTTAAGAACCACCAGACTAATAATATTGCTTCTTAGAAATGACCTTTCAGGGAATTTTCCTTATGTGATCAGATGCTGGTAAAGCTATGATAATAAGTAATATACTTCCCCTCTACCTCACCTTTTATCTGAAGATTACTGAAAGCTTTACAAACATTAATTAAGCCAACCTCATAACACTCCAGGAAAAAGGAATTATCCATCGCAGAAAACTAAAACTGAGTTTAAAGGCACATTACTGACATATTTAGAGTCAGCCAATCAGCAACAGAATTCTGATTGTTCTGTCCCCCACCTTCACCCCCACCTCCCCTGTGGGCTTAAGAAACTCTTACTTATCCTCCAAGACTCTGCTCAGGCATCACCTCTAGAAAGCTCTCTTTGCCTCCACCTTCCAAGTTGAATTAGGTGTATCCCTTCCTGTTATACTCTCAACATCTTTTGCAGGTATCTTCATCTAACTCATTACAATTTTTACAGTTTGTATTCTTGTTTATCTTCCTCCCTAGACTTCAGTTCACTAAGGATATGCATTTATTTTTCTCACCGAGGACCTACTCACTGGGGACATGCACAAATTGATTATTTTGGTTTTTCCCAAATCATCCCATAGTCTGGCATGTAGACAATGTTCAATATATGTTTGTTTAGCTGGACAGGATTCCTTTTTTAGGCATAAAGCACACTTTCTAGAATATGGCCAGAAATCCCTTAGCTTACAATTTAGTACCAATTTTTTTTTTTAACGAAATATTGTAGGGTGAGGTTTTCTCACCCCAATCTGCTCTAATTTCTTTGTAAAGCATACCCACTGGTACACCGAATAACTCATGGTTAACACTGGCGTGGATCACATTGAATAAAACAGCTTCTGCTGTGTTTGCCTTACAGGTGTTTTCAGGACCTACAAGATTTAATGCTACACATAGTGCCTGGGACAGTGACTCACATACCCTATTTTTTATAGTAACACATATTAATGAAGTGTCCATATAGGTGGCTCTGACTGGCAAATCCATTTCTTCCCTTTGTTTTTTTTTTTTTTTTTTTTTCATTTGTGATGAAAGGTATAAGGACAGGAAGTTATGGCATCATAATTATTTTGAATCTACATTAATTTATATTAAAGAGCAAAACATTTGTCAACTCCAGTGCTTTAGTTGTTGTTAGTAGTTATTGTGATAAGTCTTACGGTTACATGATGTGCCAATAGTGTAATACAATATCATATTTGTGCCTTCCCATCCTATGACACAACTCCGAAGACAGTGAGAGCATATGACAATCTTAAATAACTTTTGGGTAACAAGAAAGGTGTGTTTGAAGCTAAATCTGCTTTTTATATTATGTAAAAATTAAATGATACTTGCATACAAAGCATTTAGTACAGCATGTAACACATAGTAAACACTGAATAAATTCAGCTGTGTAATCACATCAATAATTACTATTTATTAAGTGTATATTATATGTTAGGAACTATGCCAAGTGCTTTATATGTACCCTCTTATACTCCCGGCAACCCTATAAGGTATTGTTTTCATCTCTATTTTGCAGATGAAGGAACTGAAGTATATGGAATTTTTATAATTTTCACTGCCTGGCTAGTAAGTCGAAAATTAAGCTTGTCTGCCTCCAGAGTTCAGCAAACTATACCGCCTCTATTTAAGCAAACGAGCGGCATTTATGAAGTGTCTTTGTGGCCACCATGTGCTATTATGGGATGAAATGAACTCTCTGCTCTCCGGCAACTCATAGCCTTGCTGGAAAAGACAGGCAAGATACCCAAGTGGAAGATGTGAGGTGATAAGACAGTATGTGATGAATTATCAAAATAAACAATTTAAAGCAAATATGTTCTAGATTTAAAGGAGGAAGAGACTGAGGAGCTGCAAGTCAGAAGAGACCTCAGAAGTTAAGGTGCACCTGGAATTATCAGGACGGTCTGCATACTCTGCTGTGATTTTGTGGATGAGGGATGCATTGGAAATACCTGGCTAAGGGGTAGGGTGCTTTCTCAGACTTCACTCTCACCCACCCTTGACTCACATGGTTGAAAAATTGCTGTTGAAGTTTACCAGGGGTATGAAGAAAATATTTGAGGGTTGTAACTGTCTGGATTTTGTAGTCAGATTGCCTGCGCTCAAATTTTGGCCATGTCTCATTTCTTTTTTAACCTCAGTTTTCTGATCAATAAGATGGCAAATAATAATTACAGTATGAGAAGATGTTTGTAAAACACCTAGCATGGTGCCTGGTGTGTAACATGTTTAATGTGTGACAGTTAATTTAGTAGTGTTTTCCTGGCTTGACGAGGGATAAAAAAAGATGGGACTCGCTAATCTAGGGTGTTTGTCAGATAGCAAACTGCACTGAGCTCTCTGCAGAGTGTATGCGGGAATGATGGCAGAGAAGGGCTGGAGGAGGAGCTGACAAGCACTAGATTTCCAATCTGTCTGGGGACCTAAACCTTCCAGCCTGAAGACATCTTAGCATCTTAGCCTGACAGTATTTCTTAAACAGCTCTGACTCCAAATGGCCACCCAAACATAATGGAATGATATGATTTCATACAACATGCTCTTGGGACTGGTAGAATTCCTTTAATGAACAAAATGTTAAAGAAAAAAGTTACTGATATTGGCTAAAACAGAAGAACAGTTTACTGCAGAATATAGAATAATCTTTCATAGATTTTAGGAAGCGACAATAAGCAGTTATGAACAACATAGGCTCAATGGGAAGACTACGCTTGAATTCACTCACTTCAACATTCTCTGAAGGCATCAGTTTCCCCATCTATTAAATGGGGAACTGCACAGAGGCAGTTATGAGGATTAAAAGAGATAGTGAATATAAAGCACATAACACAGTGCCAGGCATACAGTCAGTACTCAGTTCTGTCCGCTACTCTTACTATTCAAGGTGCTGTGCTAAGATTTTGGGTAACAGAGGTGAAAAATATCTAAGCATTTTCACAACAGTTTTTAGTAGTTATTTCTTACATATCTACATACTCTTTGGAAACAGAATTCTGGTCTAATCCATTCTATTCATCTCCATATATCCAGAGTCAGGCACAGAACTTGAAGCACAGCATGTGCTTAATAGTTGTGACTTGAATAAATAAATATGGATGCACGGCACCCAACCATCATGTTTAAGAAATTCACAGGAGTGAAGAGAGGCACCCAGACAAGTAATTATAATGCAGTGTAATTGTTGTGGTCAAGGGGCTGTGGATTCACAGAAGGCCTGGGTGACTAGCATCATTGTCCTGGAAGCAAACCAGACCAAGTCCAGGTCTGTCCTGCTTCAGGCTAGTAGGTAATAAGGAACATGTGTGGAATATCACCAACATCTGACTATAGTCACTTAGAGTTTTCTAGTTGAGCCTCTGTCATTTGGCTAATGTGCCCCGCACATCAGTGGAGTGACCTGTGACCCGCCTGGCTCCAAGAGCAGCTCTGTGAGCCTGTTTTGCTAGATTTCTGCCTGGAGCACTTGGCCATAACAAAGTGGAGAGGAGAGAAATCAATAACAACCTGAACTGAACGTACACTTAAAACATCAGCCTTCAACTCTGGAATCACACCCTTGTCACTGACATCCAAAGTGCTTTTGCTCCATGACCTGCTCAGGGTCTAGTAAGCAAACATGAAGAAGGAAATGGAAATAGCTCCAGGGCACCGACAGGGAAATGTGCTATTTGATAAATGGGAACCCACCGAGGGACAGCTTCCTAGTGTCTAGGACAGAAATAATGCAGTTGGTTCCGATGCTGGTTGGGGATCTTCCGGTATGTTTCTCAACCTCTCTGAGCCTCTGGCTTCCTGTTTGGAAAGGATGATGATAATGATAATCTTACCCAAGAGTGGTATGACTGTTTCGGCAATTCAGTGAGCATCAATGCATGTAACATACCCAACACATGAACTGACTCTTGGCTGGTGCTCAATAAATGGTAGCTTATTACAACTGCTTTTCTACTGTTCATAAGGAGGTAAACAAGACCAAATGCAGTGAAAATAGTTTATGAGCCACACAAATAAAAGCTACAGCAATTTAGGTTTCCCACAGTTTGGTTAAAAGAATGCTTGCAAGCACCTGTCATGTGCCACCTGCTGTGTTAAGGACTGGGACCCAAAAATGAGTAAGACAAGGACCCTTCCTTCCACAAGGTCTTGCTCTGTCTCTCAGGCTGGAAGGCACTGGTGCTATCATGGCTCACTGCAACTTTGACTTTATGGGCTCAAGTGATCCTCCTGTCTCAGCCTCCCAAGTAGGTGGGACTGCAGGCATGTGCTACCATGCCTGGCTAATTTTTATATTTTATTTTTTGTAGAGGTGGGGTCTCACTATGTTGCACAGGCTAGTCTTGAACTTCTGGCCTCAAATTATCTTCTTGCCTTGGCCTCCCAAAGTGCTGGGATTACAGGTGTGAGCCACTGATCCTGGCAACAATTTTAATGTAATTATTAAAAGAGACTTCACAGAAAAGAGAAATGGACAGGTGGCAGAACACACAGAGAGAGGAAACCAGCTCAGCACAGAGAAGATGGAAGCCGGTTTGAGTCTGAAGGACTTCATGGAGCCGGCCCCATGAAAGAAAGTGGAAGGGGCACTCCAGGTGTGGGCTGTAGGGACCTGAGTCTGGAGAGGGGGTGGGCAGGCACCAGATGACAAAAGCCCTGTGGGCCCACTTTTGAAGGAATTTACCCTGAGAAGCCAGGAGCCACTGAAGGTTTTTAAGTAGGAACAGATTTACATTTGGATACATCACTTTGGCTTTAGGGTGGAATGAAAATTATTATTTCATAATAAGAGTATTTAGGGTGCTACTTCTTCATTTCTTTCCAACTCAAGCAAATACACAAGTCTATAGCCTCTTCTGGATGACTCAAGTCAGTAATTACACAATCAAACATAACTTCTGGACCCTGAATCATTCCCCTAATGGATAAAATGTTTTAAGCAGGCATCTCTCAGCTCTCGTGCTCCCTGTTTCCCTAGAGTCCTTATCCCTTGATCACATACTTGTCTACTTCTGCTGTACCTGCAAGAGTGAGTTCATTACTCTCCATTATACCTCTCCATTCAGTCACAGGCAACCTCAGTGGGAATGTCACAGGTCCTAGCCCTTTTGGTGTCTGCTACAGTTAAGATAATTTAAGTCTTTCTAATCTCAAGAGGTGATCTTGCTAGCCAAGAGATGTTTCTTTATGGATCATCTCTATCCTTCGAGAGAGAGAGAGAGAAAGACACACACACACACACACACACACACACACACACACACACACACACACGTACTCTGCCCTATCTAAATCATCCTAGCGGATCTTCCTAGTTATTACTAAAATATTAAGCTACTTGAATCATATGTCATTGCAGTACAATTAAGAATTTAATTATTCTCAGGTATAAAAAGTGTTAATAAGGCCAATAATTAAACTGTTGGTAGAAAACACATAGTTGTAAATAGAGGTTTCAGAAGAATACGTAGATTTTGTTAAAAGTCTGTCATACATATTATTTTATGACAAATGTATCTTTTTTTAAGTTCCAAATCAATGAAGATTTCTTACATGCTGCAGAAAATTTAGCATCAAAATGTAAAAGGTTGCTTGGAAACACAGCTGTAAATAATAACTATATTTCACATTCATAAATTATAAGATATCATTTTCATATGATATCCGAATGCTTTCACATCCCTTAGCTAGACTGAGCACAGGAAATCCACGTCTAGGCAGTGTGTGTTTTCACACCTTGTACTAGGGTAATTTTCAGAGTCACTACCATTCTGGTAAGAAAGTTTCATAAGGGTTTTAAACAACATATGAGAAATAAGGAAAATCTATCTCTTTCTCCTTATTCCTCTGAGCCTCGAAGTTAAGCCTGCATTGGAAGAACGGTGCCCAGAACATGGAAGGAAAAACATCAACCATATACTAGGAGAAGTGGCCAAAACCGTTCATGTTAGCATCTGACTTATTATTGATAACATCTAAATTGACACTCTAAATTATAAATAAACTGTGCCCAACGTGAAATTATCAAGACCATGCTTTCTTTCTTAACATCTAGTACACTGGCTCAAATACTTCTATACAGATTCCTCCACCACGGCACACATTATATTTAGAACTTGGTTTTCTCATCAGATTTGTAGAGAAGACAGTTAATGCATATTTTGCACCACAGGAAGTGATTGGGGTAAGCTTCATATCATAGGAGATTTTGAATTTAGACAAAGAAACCCATTCGTTCTCTCAAGCAACCATCAGAGAGACTTTAATTAAGTCACCCGGACACACGTATGCCTTCCATTGGACCACGATTTCTCATGCTGGTAACTTCCAAGCCCAGGAGAGAGTCCCTTTGGGAAAGTGTTTAGACTGGTGGTTTTGGACTGACCTTTTTAGACTCTCTATTTATTATCATTTTGTAATTAAAGAATTAAGACGGTGATACCTAAACATGTTCTTTTAAAGGAAAATAAGTATCCTTAAATCATTAATAATTCAGGAAAAAAGAGCCAATGGCTTCTCTTGAAAAGCCCTCCTTATACTTTCTGCAATGTGCTCCTAGCTTAAATGCATAAAGATGCCTTTGCTAACTTTAACTGCTCATGAAAAGTTACTGTACCACATACTTAGTAGTCTCTGATGTATTTTGCTGATGATAAAGAATCAAATTCCATTCTTCCCACAAAAAATGAATTCCAGTATTTTTAGGTTTAAAAAAGATGTCTGGGGAAAAAAAGAGAAAATGTCTCTAAATTAGCATTTGAGATGAATTACCATTTTCCAGAGATATCACTCCCTACAATATTCCACCCCAAATAAACAGGAGGAAGAACTGTGACTAAATCCCTAAGCAAGGAGCAAGTGGGGAGTGGGAAAAGGCTCCACGCAGGTGAAAAGAACCAAGTTAACGTCTGACCAAGACGGAGGTAAAAAACACATAATTCCTTCTGATAACATAGCAGCTATTATTATAGCTAATGTTGTGCTCAGGACTTTCCCTGAGTAATTTCACTAATTCTCGTAAGTACTTCATGAGGTGATTTCGATTATTTATACTTTCAAATGAGAAAACAGGCTCAGAGAGGTTAAGTTCTCAAAGTCACACAGATAGCAAGTTCTTCTGGAACAGTGAATGCTATCACACCTCCCTGGGCCCTATGGCACCATAAAAAAGCTTGGCAGAAGGCCGGGCATGGTGGCTTATGTCTGTAATCCCAGCATTTTGGGAGGCTGAGGTGGGAGAATCACTTGAGGTCAGGAGTTCAATACCAGCCTGGCCAATATGGTGAAACCCCATCTCTACTAAAAATACAAAAATTAGCCGGGTGAGGTGGCACATGCCTGTAGTCCCAGCTACTTGGGAGGCTGAGGCAAGAGAATCACTTGAACCCGGAAGGCAGAGATTGCAGTGAGCCAAGACCATACCATTGTACTCCAGCCTGGGCATAGAAGTGTCTCAAAAAAAAAAAAAAAAAAAAAAAAAAAAAGTGCTCAGCAGAGACAGTAGCAGCACAGATTATCTTAGGTAGCATTAGTTTCTCCTTGCATATGTCCAGACTTCACTAAATGTTTAGGTCAAGAAGAAAAATCACAAAACAGGAATATTTGAGAGTGTATAAAAGTGGCTCGTGTCCTTTAAAATTTGAACCCTGAGGCCCACCCCTTGTCTCCTGTTTGGGGAGTCCAAAGAATTCACAGACACATCAGTCATTAATCTGTAAGCAAATTTCATTTAATTCATACTTTGCCTGGGGTTAGCAGTCCACGGTCAAAAATGCTCCTGGTACCATGTTCCTAAGACTGTCACTGCCTCTGCAGCTGATTCTTCCTTGGTACAGAGTGAATCTCTCAGTAGGAAGTGTTTCTAACAAGTTCCCATGCTGCTGAAGCCAACACAAGGCCAGAAGCTTTGAAATGGCTGATGTTTAAATTATGACTCTGATACATACATACATACATATATGTATTTTTAGTAGACTCTTTTTAGAGCAGTTTTAAGTTCACAGAAAAATTGAGTACAAGCTATAGAGATTTCCCATACACTCCCTGCTTCCACACATGCACAACCTCCCCATTATCAACAACCTCCACCAGAGTGGTTCATTTGTTGCAATCGATGAACCTCTATTGACACATCATTATCACCCAGAGTCCATGGTTTACATTAGGGCTCACTCTTGGCATTGCACATTCCAGGATTTGGACAAATGTAGAATGACATGTATCTACCACTACAGTATCATATATAGTAGTTCCACTGCCCTAAAAATGATCTGTGCTTTACCTATTCATTCCTCCCTCTCCCCAAACCCTGGCAACTGCTGATCTTTTGACTGTCTCTATAGCTTTTTCCAGAGCCATATATTTTTTGAAACAATTACCTGTGGTCCTCTGGGGAAAAATAGCTTCTCAGAGATTCACAGTGAGCATTGTCATTTTAAAGGCTCTGAAAACTCTAGCGGTTAACAATTGGTTTTCTTGATTTTTTTGAAACCGGGTCTCACTCTGTCACCCAGGTTGGAGTGCAGTGGCACACTCACAGTTCACTACAGTCTCTACCTTCCAGGCTCAAACAATCCTCCCACCCCAGCCTCCCGAGTAGCTGGGACTACAGGTGTGCGCCACCATGCCCAGCTAATTTTATTTTTCGTAGAGACGGGGTTTTGCTATGTTGCCCAGGCTGGTCTTGAACTCCTGAATTCAAACAATCCATCTGCCCTGGCCTCCCAAAGTGCTGGGATTACAGGTGTGAGCCACCATGCAAGTCCTAAGAACTGGTTGTAATTTTATTGTAGCCAATGCTTCTCAAGAACTTCCTGGGGGTGAAACAGTTAACAGTTTTATTCCCTCCTCTTCTCACCATCTCCACTCTCACTCCCCAGCTCAGACCAACCTCATCTCTCACTGTCCACTGTCATGGCCTCCAAATCTGGTCTCTCCATCCAGCTCCTGCTTATTTTCCATCCTTTTTCCTCTCAACACAGAGTGATCTCTTTAGAATATAAACTGGCTTTCCACTGCATTAAGGTAAAATCCAAACTCCTTCCCATGATCAATAAGGTCCCATACCATTGGATGTTGGACCCACATCTCCAACTTTGACTTTTATTATTTTCTTCCTCATTATCTGCAAGTCTCACTGGCCTCCTCCCAGCTCTTTCCTGTTCCTGGAGATTTGTTGTTGCGTCTGCCTAGTGTTTCTGAGACTTTTTATGGCTCCTCTTCCTTCAGGTGTCAGCTTAGCTATCTTACTATCTTATCTTCAGGCAAAGATTTGTTGTTACTGTTTTTTTTTTTTTTTTTTGAGACAGAGTCTCACTCTGCCTCTCACTGAGACTGGATTGCTCACTTTAACCTCTGCCTCTCAGGGTCAAGTGATTCTCCTGCCTCAGACTACCAAGTAGGTGGGAAAACAGGTACGCGCCACCGCGCCTGGCTAATTTTTGGATTTTTAGTAGAGGCAGGGTTTTGCCATGTTGGCCAGGCTGGTCTTGAACTCCTGGCCTCAAGCAATCTGCCTGCCACAGCCTCCCAAAGTGCTGGGATTACAGGCCAGGGAAAGCTTTTGTAACCACCTAAATAAAGCACAACCTTCTCCCTTGCCCTTCTTGATGTTACTCCCTATCACAGTTTTCAAAATGTGGTCCCCAAACCAACAGCATCAGGAACATCTGGGAATTTGTTAGGAATGCAAGTTCTCAGGCACCACCCCAGACCTGCTGAATCAGAAACTCTGGCGTGTGGCAAATCCATGTGTATTAGTAAGCCCTGCAGGTGATTCTGATACATGCTAAAGTTTGTGCAGTTCTATGGCAGTATACTGTTTATTTCCTACATGTTTATCATAAACTATAATCGTTTCTTCTTTTTATTTAATGCATTTGGCTTTTCTCACTAGATTTGCAAGCACTGTAAGGATCAGCAATCATTGTTGAGGTACAAGACAATATCTGAGACTAATTAATATTTGCTGAATGAAGGAATGACATGGAACATACCTTGGAAAATACTGCTTTACATAGGGTCTATATTAGCTTATGACTAAACTTCAATTGCTGTGAACCACCTTACCAATATTTCTCTCCATTCGTTTATTCAATATTTATTGACATATGTAATATGGTAGGCACTATCCCAAATGCTATAAATACAAACATGAGCAAGTCTTTGTTCTGAAAGAAATTATAGACAAGTGAGATTTAAAAACAGGTAAATACACAATTATTTTATTCTGATAAGTGTTATTATAAGGCCTAGAAAAACCTATCAAAAGCATTAAAAATACACACATACTTGTCTTTGACTAGTTATTCTAGTTCTAAAAATTAATTCTAAAAAAAACCAGGGACGCATACACAGATTTATCAAAAGGATGTTTGTCAGCATTATTTATACTAGCAAAAAAAAAAAAAAAAAAAAAAAAAAAAAATCAGAAATAACCTAAATGTAAAAGAATGGAGAGAATTCGGCCAGGTGTAGTGGCTCATGCCTATAATCCTAGCACTTTGGGAGGCCGAGGTGGGCAGATCACTTGAGGTCAGGTGTTCGAGACCAGCCAACACGGTGAAATGCTGTCTCTATTAAAAATACAAAAACTAGCCAGACGTGGTAGTGCACACCTGTAATCCTAGATACTCGGGAGAGGCTGAGGCAGGAGAATCATTTGAACCTGGGAGGCAGAGGTTGCAGTAAGCCAAGATTGCACCACTGCACTCCAGCCTGGGTGACAGAGTGAGATTCCATCTTAAAAGAAAAAAAAAAAAGAAGAAGAATTCAAAAATTGTCCTAGACATAGGCCAGAACACTAAAAAATTATTGCAATTAAAAAGAATCCTTAATGATGTGAAATTGTTCACAATATACTACTAAGTAAGAAACTAATATATTTAATTCTATATAAAAATAAATATATTAGGAAAATATATTAACAATGTTAACAGAAATTATTAGGTGGTATGATAACAGGTAATTTAAGGCTTCTACTCTTATGCTTCTCTTTATGTCCAAATGTTCTGCAATGCACTATGCTACTAAGATAAAAATGTTAAGGGCAACAAGTCAGAGTTGAGGGAGCAAGTAAATCTGCTATGTGGGTTGGGAGGTATCATCACGCAGGAGGTGTCATCTGAGTTGGGACTTGAGAACGTATAGGAGCTGTTATCAGGAAGAGTTGTCAGTAAAGCAGGATTCAGGGAAGTGCTGAGTGCCTTCGGGGGCCAAAAAATAGCTCAATGAGGCTGAAACGGTTGCAGAGGGGATTTGCAGCTCTACACCAAATTTAGTCTATAGTGAACAACCTATTTATTTTCTCAAAAGAAATATGGACAGTGGCTTTCTTTTTTAATCAAAATCAGAATTTACTTATGCATGATGGGCCATCCATGCTCCACCAAGCTTTCTTCTTAGCATTTTGAAAAGCCACAGACAGTTTTCCTGCTGCATAAAGAATAATATAAATAAATAGAAATTATAACAAGGTTTCACTTTGGCTGGCTGATTATGAGATAAAATCAGATGGAAGGAGGAGGAGGAGGATATATCTTTATATCTTAGACCAGAATTCTAGAAG
This sequence comes from Chlorocebus sabaeus, assembly GCF_047675955.1. Lineage (NCBI taxonomy): Eukaryota > Metazoa > Chordata > Mammalia > Primates > Cercopithecidae > Chlorocebus > Chlorocebus sabaeus. Next base: position 35,400,419 of record NC_132926.1, on the reverse strand, counting down.
CAGGCCTAATCCCATGGTCTGGCTCTCATCAGTGGCCAAGAAGACTGAATGAGCAGTGAAATACCTCTTTGATGCCTGTTCATCACTCAGCACCAGCACAGAAATTTCAAAGGCCATGTTAAGTGACTTGACAATCTGGAGACAGATGATAAAGTCTCAGCTTGTGGTCACTGAACACAATAAATCCCTTGTGAACAGGTGCTACTAATTTTTTTAAAAAGATGCATCTTGTGCTGTCAGTCATTTTCAGATCAGCTACAAGTGAGCCTGTTGACCTGAGGCATACTCAGATTGGGCTAAAATTCAGTAAAATATGACTCTTGAGAAGGATACATGTGATTTAAATAGATGATATTGCCCCAGAGATGCCTTCCATAAGCGTTACAAACTCAAGTGTCAATAGAGTAGTGGCAGATGATGAGCTGTCTACCAACATCAGTCCTTCCCTTCTTGAACAATAAGAAAGTTTTAGCTGGGCACATGATTAGGTAGAACATTTGCTACATTCTCTTGCTATGAGAGACATGTGAGAAACTCTCCAAACGATTTTTCCATTTTTCTTGGGCATATAGCTAATCCATGTTTCCCAGTCCCCCAGTGCAGTTAAAAGAGGGCATGTGACCAATTTCTAGCCAATGAAATGTGGGTGGGGATGAGATACCCAGTATCTTGGCCCATAAAAACTATTCCAAGCTCTTTTCACTTGCAGGAGAATAGAAAGGAATCCACAAATCTACAGGAAGTCACAATGTGTGTAACTTCAGAGGCACACATATTATTTCAAAAAAGTCATCTTACTGAAGCACTTGCACATGTACATAGAGAGTCATTTTCATGGGTTTCATTTCATTGCAGCGTTGCTTATACTAGCAGAAAATTGGAAACAACCTGAATTATATCTATAGAAAAATGGTAAAGCAAATTCTGGAATATCCATACTAAAAAATACAATGCAACCTTTAAAAAGTTTCTATATGGGCTATCACAGAAAGATCTCCAAGACCTATTGCTGATCACAAAAGCAAGCTGCAGGATAATTTATTTATCCCCTAACACAACAAACATTTATTGATGATTTATATGTTGGGTACTGTTTAGGGAGTGGGGATAAAGTAGTGAACCACACAGACAAATATCCCTGCCTATATAAAACTTACAGCACATAGAATGTGTATTTTAATATCCTAAAACTATATATAACTATATATATGTTATATAACATATATATACTTCTTTCTCAATACAGAGAGAAGATCCAGAATGATACCCACCAAATTGTTCATGGTGGTAATCTCTAGAGAGCAGAGTGGGGTCAAAGAGGGGATAACAACTTTGTTGTCTACATTCTTCTGTGTTGTTTGCATGTTTATAGGAATGCATTTGTGAATTTGAATCCTTTCTAGTGGAATGCATTCCACTAATGCAGCCAAAAAACTGCTCTTCAGGGGCCTAGCCATGGAACTCCTCAAGGGCCACCACCATTGAAGGATGAACCATGTCTCCACTTTCCTCAACTAGTGTGTCTTCATCTGCTTTATTTATTTATGCCCGTAAGTGAGGTTTCTTTTGATCAAATGTTTCTGTGGCCACAAACATTTAAGAACAACCGACATTGCTCATAATCAGAAAATTAAAATACACAAAGGAATACAGATAGAGATCTCACTTGGGCATAACACTAGACTAATCCCGTATCATTTAAGGGTTTTGATTGTCTTGCTCTTTTGTTACTAAGGCTCCTCTGCCTGTAAAGGACAAGATTTAAGCTTTTCAGATGTCAAATAGCACACAATAAACATCACAAATGAGTTCTGATGTGGAAAATGCATTTTCAAATAGAAGAGTTTTTGTTTTATTTTATTTTAAAATTGTGTTAGCACCTAAAAGACCCCTGTAATAGTGAAGATAAAGTTAATCCAGTAATGCATTTACCATAGTAAACCTCCAGAACAGAAACACATTACTTCCCTCTGATGGAATTTTAAATCAGCGTAAGGGATTAAACAGTATTATCCAGCTGATGGAGAGCGACTTGGAAATTATGGGAAATGGCCATATTGCATAGCCGTTTGCGTTCCAGGAATTCCGTTTGGACCTTCCGTGATTAATATGTCTGATATAATTCTGAGGAGCTGGTGTCTTTTCTCCTTTAACTTTTTCATTTCATCTTTTCAAAAGGCTTGCACAAAGCAGAGCCAGGCTTCATGCTCTTCTTTCAGACTGTGGTTTATTATGATCTAGATTTGAATTAAAGCAGTGGAAACGGCCTCACAATTCTACAACTCCACTTTTAGTATTTGGTTGAAACAGAATTCATTCTCCATTGTATTAGCACATGCACAAAATAATGAATTATGGCCTATCTACAAAAATAAACATTGTCTGACAGATTACAGGGTGAGTGGATTGGATGATACAGAGCCTGAAAGTAATCAAAGTTCATTCCTTCTTTTGCCACCTTCCCTTTCAGCTTGCTTTCCTGAGCAGCAGTGTTTGAGAATTGTCTCTTTTTTTTTTCTGTACTTTTAAATTAAGGCACAACTCAACAGCTATTTCAGATAAAATAGTCTCCCCATTGATCCATCTTTTCCTGAAATATTTTTACCATAGAGGCCAATTTTAATTGCCATGAGTTTTTTTGTTTAATTTGAATTATTTATACAATTAATCTGTCTTTCTTAGCACTTATTGACAGCCTACCTTCACAGACCACCTCTTCTCCCAAATACCTCATCCTTTTTTCTTCCACCTGTAAACATTCCAACTGTAACCCATCATAATAGGTAATGTCAGCCACAGCAGGAAATAAGATATCTTAGTATCCATAAGCAAAACAAGAGAGAAAACTGTATATTTTGTAGGCTTGGTGAATTCTGTGGACTTATAAGCCTTGGACTAATCCTAAACAAAATTAATTCTTTCTTTGATTTTCCTGGACACTCTAACTTGATGAATGACTTAACTACTTTGTGTTTCAGTTTTCTGAAAATTGATAGGATAAGATGATAATACCTATCTCATGGGGTTGAGAGTTGAGTGAGATGATATAGGAATCTATTTCACATATAATACCTGGCATGTGGGAAGCATTTAGTAAATGGGAGTTATTATTGCTGTCATTATTATCACTATCAGCAATGTGTTTTTATCTTAAACTGACCAAAAAATAATAAAGTCTGAGAACCAGGACCAAATGTCAGAAAGGTTCTTGGATCCAGATGTTAGTAAAAATCAAGGAAAATCTCCTTAATGATGAAAGAGACAAAAAAACTGGTGGATTGTATACTAACATTACTACTGAGTTTACAGGAAAAAAAATGGATGTGGGAGAATATTATAAGGCTGGGTATGGTGGCTCATGCCTATAATTCCAGCACTTTGGGAGGCCAAGGTGGGCAGATCACCTGAGGTCCAGAGTTTGAGACCAGCCTGGCCAACATGGCAAAACCCCATCTCTACTAAAAGTACAAAAATTAGCCGGCCGTGGTGGTGCATGCCAGTAGTCCCAGCTACTTGGGAGGCTGAGGCAGGATAATTGCTTGAGCCCAGGAGATGGAGGCCACAGTGAGCTGAGATCATGCCACTGCACTCCAGCCTGGGTGAGAGAGTGAGACTCTGGAGAGAGAGAGAGAGAGAGAGAGAGAGAGAGAGAGAGAGAGAGAGAGAGAGAGAGAGAATATTATGAATAACTGTATGCCAACAAATTGGCTAACCTAGATGAACTGGACAAATTCCTAGAAACACAGACTTCACCAAAACTGACTTAGGGAGAAATAGAAAATCCAAGAAGACCTGTATCAAACAAGGAAATGAAATCAGTAATCAGAATTCTTCCAGAGAAAAGCACAAGACTAGATGTCTTCACAGATGAATTCTACTAAATATTTAAAGAAGAATTAACACTGATCCTTCTCAAACTCTTCCAAACAAAAACCAAAACAAAACACTTTCTTAATTACTTTATAGGGTCAGCATTACTTTGATACTAAAGTCAGACAAAAACAACATAAGCAAAGAAAACTACAAACCAACATACTTTATGAATACTGATGTAAAAATTCTCAGCAAAATACTAGGAAACCAAGTTCAACAGCATATTGAAAGGATTATACACCCCGAGCAAGTGAAATTTATCCCAGGATTGCAAAGGTGATGAAATGTATGAAAATCAATGAGTGTAATATACCACATTAATAGAATAAAGGAAAAAAAAAAACTATGTGATTGTCTCAATTGATAAAGAAAAAGCACTTGACAAAATCTAACAAATATCCTTTCATGATAAAATCCTCAGTACATTAGAAGTAGAAGGGAACATCTTCACATTAGGAACAAGACAAAGATGCCTGCTTTTATCACTTATATTCAACATAATAATGAAAGACCCAGTCAGTGCAATTAGGCAGGAAAAATAAAAAAAAAAGGCATCTAAATTGGAAAGGAAGAAGTCAAACTATCTTCACCTGTTTTATGATTTTACATTTAAAAACCTTAAGAACACACACACACACACACACACACATCTGTCATAGCTAATAAAATGAATTCAGCAAAGTTGCAGAATACAAATCAACAACAAAAAAGTTGTATTTTTATGTACTGGCAATGAACACTCTGAGAGGGAAGTTTATAAAAACTCTGTTTACAATAGCATAAGAAAGAATAAAATTCTTAGGAATAAATTTAACTAAGGAGGTGTAAGACTTGTACATTGAAAACTACAAAACATTGCTTAAAGAAATGAAAGACAAAAATAAATGGAAACACATTCAGTGTTCATGGATGGCAAGACTTAATACTGTTAAGATGATAATGCTGCCCCAATGTGGTATATCTATTCAAAGCGACACACAGATTCAGTGCAATCCCTATCAAAATCCTAATGGTGTTTCTTGAAGAAATGTGAAAACTGATTCTAAAATTCATATGGAATTTCAGAGGACCAAGAATACAAGAATAGTCAATACATCTTGAAAAAGAACAAAGTTGGAGAACTCACATTTCCTAATTTCAAAACGTACTTACTGCAAAGCTGTATTATTAATCAAAATGATGTGGTACTGGAATAACGATGGTTTTATATAACAATATAGAATTGAGAGCCCAGAAATAAACCATCATCTCTATGGTCAAATGATGTTCTACAAGGGTGTCAAGACCACTCATTGAGGAAAGAACAGTCTCCTCAACAAATGGTGCTAGGAAAAAACTGGACATTCATATTTAAAAGAACGAAGTTGGGCCCTACCCAAATATGAACAAGAAATTAACTCAAAATAAACTACACACTTCAATTTAAGAGCTTGAACTATAAAGCTGTTACAAGAAAATGTAGTGGCAAATGTGCATGATGTCAGATTTGGCAATAGATTTAATATAACACCAAAAGCACAAGTAACAATAATAAAAATAGATAAAATTGGACTTCACTGAAATGAAAACTTTGTATATCGAAAGACACTATCAAGAGAGTGAAAATACAACCCATAGAATAGGAAAACAAATTTTGCAAATCATACATTTGGTAAGGGTTTAATATCCAGAGTATAAAAATAACTCTTATAACTCAACAAAAAAAAGACAAACAACCCAAACAAAAAATGGGCAAAGGACTTGAATAGATGTTTCTCTATAAGAGATATACAAATGACCAATACATACATGAAAAGATGCTCAACATTATTAATTATTAGGAAAATGCAAAAAATACCACAGTAAGACACTGTTTCACATCTACTAGGATGGCTATAATTTTTAAAAAGGAAAATAAGTGTTGTCAAGGATGTGGAAAAATTGGAATCCCCACACACTGCTGGAAGGAATGTAAAATAGTGCAGTTTCCATCCTCAAAAAGTTAAACACAGAGTTAGGATACGGCCCAGCAATTCCACTCCTACGCATACATCCCAAATAATTGAAAACAGTGACTCAAATAGATACTTATATACCAATGTTCATGCAGCATTATTCACAATAACCAAAAGGTAGAAACACCTAAGTCTTCATCAACAGAACGAATAAAATATGGTGCATATGTAAATGAAATATTATCCAGGCATAAAAAGGAATGAAGTTCTAATACATGGTAAACAAGGAGGAACCTCAAAAACATTCTAAATGAATGAAGTTACACACAAAAGGACAATTATTGTATGATTCTACTTGAATGAAATATCTAGAATAGACAAACTCATAGAGATAGAATATATAGTAGAGGTCACCAGAGACTAGGGAAAGGGAGAAATGAGAAATTATCATGTAATGGGTGCAGTTTCTGTTTGGGGTAATGAATAGTTTTGGAAATAATGGTGATAATTGCACAACACTGTGAATGTAATTATGCAGTTGAAAGTGGTTAAAATGGTAAATTTTATGTTATGTATATTTTACCACAATAAAAAGGTAAATTAAGAAGTCCATTATAAACATAATTGTTGGCATTTGTAATAGCACCATAGTATGACATATGCAAAACCATTCAGTATTTCTATGCACAATTGGGAAAAGGAAAAGTGGCCCTTATAAACTGAACTTAAACATATTTTTGGCCAGATAGCTAGGACAGGCAAAATGCAATTGGTTAGATTGTTTGTAACAGTTCTCCCTAAACATATTAATCCATGTCTATAAATGTTTAAAAAAGTGAATGCACTGTTACAAGGGAGTAAAATTCCCAGCACTGAAGATACTAATAAAAAATTGTATGGTAGCCCAGCAGGGAAATTGTAGAAGGAATTTATACACATGGCAGGATGTTAGACAAGATGAGGGTCTCAAAGGCCTTCCACTTTTTAAGAGTTTAAACTTCTATGAGAATTGCGTACAACTAGAAACTTTCCCAAGGTTAAACAGTTTTCCTTTTTCCAGAGGCAATGGAAAATGGCAATTTGGGTTCTTGCATTCCTGATAAAAATTTACCGTTCTTGTCTGGTGATGTCTCTACTGAAAATATTCTTTGCTATAAATCTCCTGCCTGAAATTTCCATAGAGCTTATCAGGTTTCATAAAGCATATCACCTTAAAATGGATTTTAAAAATTCAGAGTGGAACAGATTCCTCTATGAAATTGTAATATGGAAAATAAAGTTCTCTTAACCCTAATTGTCTTCACAAAAGTGTTTCCAAGGAGAACTCCCAGGGATATGACATGAGTAGGAAGACTATAATAAAGATGTGAATGTAATTTCCACACATGCTGTCAACCTCAAATATACAGCTTACTCAGAGGCAATTTGGGTAAAAATTGTCATGGCTATTGCCAGTGTTGTCACTTCTTGATTTTTTCCTCCTAGGAACTGTGTCTTATTCATTCTTGGTCTCACTGATGGTGCCATAGCACCATGTTTCAGGCATTCAGTCAAAGTCTCTTGAGTTGAATTTTCAGTCCTCCTAGATTTCCTGTATCAAGAGTTTTTGATAACAAAGGAGATTGTGAAGAGAGGAGATGGGTCAGTGACTCAAACTTATAAAGTAGAGGTAAATGGCACAGTCATCAGAATACATAACTGGGCCACAGAAGGCACATTTAAGTAACAATTTGGAAAACTCAGAATCTAATCAAACACATCTGTGCTTTATATTCTCTACCTGCTGTCTTGCCTAAAATGAAGATGCTTAAATCCCCATTAGTGGGGCAGGGCTGCCCATCTATGGAAAAACAGAACCGGACTCCAATCTGCTTTGTGTGTCTTCAGAACAGCTGCCAGCTGATCAGAAAACATTTAATGTGGGGGATCCAGTGTGGGGCAGGATGAACACAGCTGGTTGACACAGCAAGCAGTTAGAAACAACAACAACAACAAAAATGCCATTTGATTCGTGGGCTGAGCCAATCCATCTGGGAAATCTCTCAAAGAAAGTAGCTGGAAATGACATTTCAGCTCTGATTTTCCTAGTCAAGTCTGCCCCTTAAGCCAAAGACTCAAAAATAGCACTCCATCTAGATGGTGTAAACACAGTGACACTTGATTCTCTTCACTTTGGTCTTTCGAGAGTGATTTTAACTCTTTCAGAGATAACATGGGAGACTGAAGGGTCTGGGTGCTGGAAACAAGACTGTCCACATCTTGTTTCCAGAAAATGGATTACTCTGCTGGCGGCTGATTCTTGGATTTCCTATCATGAGATCTGAACCCTGGGCCTGATGTACAGTGAGGCGTGCGATTGGCATTTGCAGAAGCCTTGACATCCACACTGCAGTTCATGATTGGTGTCAGACAAAGAAGCATATTAAATGACTGCCGGCCCGGTGATAAGGCCGGTTATTACCGAGGTGTAGTTTCCCCAGGTCCAAAGACTCATAGTGGTGCCACTGAAGCATGCTGGGGAGAAGATAAAATTTAATTAATAATTTCCTTAGAGGCCAACAGTCTATTACAACTATGTTCCTTGCTGTTCTCTGCAATGACCTTATAGCTCATAAACATTATAGATGCATGCTTGGTCATAGTCTCATCCCCAGGTTTAATTTATGGCTCAGGTTGCATCGTATAATTAGCTAGTCCAAAATGAAGGTTTTCAGATGCTGAAAACATTTGAAATAGACTATGCATAAGGTCGGTGTGTGCCTCCCTCCCTTCTGTTCAGTCCAATGCCTGGCATACATAGTGTAAATTCCTAGATTAATAATATACATATGATGAAGCTGGGGATGAAGGTGAAGTCTGCTTTTGAGTTACATATAGGGGACAAATTTTGGTTTATGTTAGATTTGGAGATTCTGGACACTAAATTAGGTAGCTTTTTTGTATTCCATAGAGTACCTCAAACTAAGTATTTTTAGAAACACAAAATTGCAAAACGATGATGTAACATGGGGTTAGATTTTTCTCTACTACAGTAAAACACTTATTTCTTTGTATGTGACTACAATTTACTTTTGAGCTATTATGTGGCCAACACTTTGTAGAGCTGTGGTAGAAGCAAACAAACAAAAAGCCTCAATTGTCTCTGGGATTAGTGCCTCAAAATCAGAGAAGTAGTACATGTTTAATAAATAACTGTTGAATGCATGAGTCAATGAATTGACTGTGGGATATTTTATACATTAAATTATTTTTAAAAATGGGCAATGTTTATATGGTCAGTAAAGTAATAATAAAGTAGATTAAAAATGATAGTTGCTATCTTCTTAAAACTGAGAACCAATGTTTGCTGAAGGCCTCCATCCAGGCCCTGTGGTACGAGGAATATAGAGAATACAGCAGTGAATACTGATTCAGACTTTAAAGGCTGACTGTCCAACAGCAAAAGTGACTCCCTCAACTTGCCAGAATCAAGCCCAAACTCTAAGTATTACATTTTCTACAATTATGTTTGGCATATTCCCCTTTCCATCCTAGGCTATATCCAAATTAGATGGGCTTTGTTCTAGTGCCTGGCCAGAATACAGTCTGAAATGCCTGTTGAATATATAACATAAAAAGAAAACTAATCACTAGGAATCCTGTGCTGTTTGCTGTTGGTGACCCCTCTGGTTAGATATTCTTCCTCAATTGCTAGTCCATGACAACTCTCTCTGCCTGTTCTTCAAGATCTACTTCAAATACCAGAACATAGTTGCATTGTTGGTATTCGTTTCTTTCGATCACTCAGTCACTCATTTGTATACAAATCACCTCTTTCTAAAATGGCTAAGGCATCACATGTTAGAATTGCACGGAAGGAGAGGAATATCTATGCTTTGTGAAGACACAGTTTTCAGTGCCAAAGCAAACCACTTTATTCCAATTCTCATCCACATTCCAGATGATGATGATGAGATCAGTTAATACAGTTAACACTATTGACAGAACATTTATTATTTGCTCTGGACTACGTTAACTTCTTCATATATAATTATTTCACTTACACAATGCCACCATGATATATATATGTATTATATATAATTATTTTCTCATGTTATAAGTGAAGAAACTAAAACAGACAGACTAAGTAAACCTGCCCCAAATCACATCATAACAGTAGTGTGAGTATATCAACCCAGGTCTAAGTCTAAATCTTTGCTCTTAGCCACTACATTATCCTGCCCCTCTCATAATTCTCAGCTAATGACAAACAGATGTGAAAGTATATCTATTGAACTGTATCCTTGAAGAAGGCAACTTGAATATTCCATTTGCCTATCTGATGCCAACTATCCAAATTTGTGTAATCACTCAACCACCTGGATATTTAGTTTACGTTAACACAGAAATCTGGATATTTGAAAAACTGTGATGCTCAAGCAAGCATTTCAAATCTCATCTAAATTCCTAGCTTCATATAATACCCAGACAAGGCATTTTTCATGAAAATAGAACGTAAGAGATCTGAGCTAAGAAAAAAAAAAAAAAGACAAAATTTTAGACAAGAAGTATGTATTGTTTAATCAATACCAGTGGGAAAAAATGAATTTTCCTGTAGTCTACCACAACATTTCACAGAGTCACAGTTGTCCCAATGTGATACTTTATGAAAACAGAATATTTCAGGATATTACAACCAGATTAAATCCAACTGAAAGTCAAATAAAGGAAGAAAGATGCTAGGAATGAAATACATTTTGGATCAATCCAGATTCATCACCAACTGATATGACTGGGATCTGTGTCACCACCAAATCTCATATTGAATTGCAATCCCTAAAGTTGGAGGTGGGGCCTGGTGAGAGGTGATAGGATCATGGGGGAAGTTTCTGTTGAATGGTTTAACACCATTCCCCTTGGCACTGTTGTTGGGATAGTAAGCTCTTTGGAGATCTGGTTGTTTGAAAGTGTGTGGCACCTCCCCCACCCATGCTCCAGCGATTAGAATAGTGGCTCCCCCTTTGCCCTCCACCATGATTGCAAGTTTCCTGAGGCCTCCCCAGGAGCTGAGAAGATACTAGCATCACGCTTCTGTACAGCCTGCAGAACTGTGAGCCAGTTAAACCTCTTTTCTTTATAAATTACCCAGTCTCAGATATTTCTTTATAGCAATGCAAGAACAAACTAATACATTATCCACTGTCATAATTGAACCAGAACTCTTCTATAGCTATTGAGGATCTTAACATGTTGTTTCAAATAAAAATAAAGACACCATTCTGAATCCTCTTTACATTTAGAATATGCCAGTTTCTATATTCATCCAGGAAACTCAGGATCTAAGTTTCCCCTAAAGCAGCTATTCCTGGGGTGTACCCACCAATTTATAAAGTTATAAAGTCCAAAGAGATGGCCCACAGAAATTCACTTCAGCCTGACTGATGACTACCTGATTCCTTCAGTTATTAGCAAATTTTTCTGTTTGCTCTCTCTTGATTTTTAATTCTTGCACAAGTCACATCATACATAGCAAAGGATATAATATTCTTCAAACCTAATACATCAGTACTCAATAGTTGTTTTTATCCTTGCCCTTTTTTTTTTTTAAAGAGTTGATCCATAGTTTTTCAAGTTATGCTTCATGTATGGTGACTACCTTGGTGTCTGAACTTTTCTTGGTTATTTCAATATATAAAATGCCTGAACTTAATTGAAGGGTGAGAGAGAGAAGAAAGGAGAGGAAACAGGAGAAGAAAGAAGAGAGGAGAGACAGAGAGAAACAGAGGGGGAAGGAAGGAAGGTAGAAAAGGAGAGAGAGAAAGAAGGGGGAATGTGGCTAGAAATGTGGATACAAGATTGTCGTAGAATCGATATGGAAAAAAATCCTTTAACCTGCTATCACATACACTGACTCAAATTCTGCTTTTAGTGAATTTCCCCCAAATCTGAAAAGATAAGTAGGTATAGGAAGAGTTTTTAAGAATATTGAAAAACTAAAAACCATAAAATGTCTGAGAATGGAGGATAGGTTAAATGAGTTAAGGTTAATGTGATGGGCTTTATAAACTACTGAAAGTCACATAAGAGTATTTGATGACATATATGTGATCTATTCCTAATACAGAAGCATGCATGGTCATAGTCTCATCCCCAGGTTTAATTTATGGCCCAGGTTACACTGCATAATCAGCTGGAATAAAATGAAGATTTTCAGCAGCTGCGAACATTACAAATTCTGCATAAGTTATAGTGTGGTATAGCATAAGCTCTGATTTCATTGAAAAGATATATGCACTGAATAAAGAGATAAGGATTTCCACAAAAATCTTCATATAACATACCTTTGGGTGCTTTAAGCATCCCTTGTTCTGGACCTGTCATTTTCTCTTCAGTTGATAAAATAGCGTAAGTAAGTTATACTTTTTCTACTTATGCTTTTTGCATCTTCCCCATTTTCCAAAGTCCATACAACTTTTATAATCAGGTAAACATCATGCTATTTAAAAAAACAATATCAGAGGCTGTAAATTTTTCTGACATTCCTCTAACACAAAGCACCCAAAAGGAACTTCTTGGAGGTGGATGCTTATCTTTGCAATAGTCAACAGATACAAGATTGCAGATGACGCATTTGGAAGTCTCTGACAGATGTTATGAGAATTTCCCATGAACTGGAAATGAAGCCTCTGAGGAACAAGGACTTGAATCACTAAATATCAATTCCACCCCAGAGCACTGCAGAAATTTTGCTACTGTCTGATGAGGAGGATAGGAGGAGCAAGAAGGCTGTGCTTCTGCCTCGGAGAATGACATTATTAACTTATCACATTAGAATATCAAGGAAGATAGGAGTATGTATATATCTTTCTGTGTGTACCTGTCTATATGAGCTTAGCAGGTAATTCCCAGACCTATAAAACTTGGCACACAAAGGAAGCGGCAGCTCCGAAATGGTGAAGGATTGATCGGAGTACCCCAAAATCTTATGCAATAAAAAGAACCTCAGTTGGTTAACATTTTACCCTTTCCTTCTTTAATTGTAAATAATAACATTGAATGTTTCAGCTTATTTTTCCCCAAAATTGTCTCCAACTTCTAGTGTTTTCTGTAAATAGCATGCATGATGTGCAAAGGTTTTCTTGGTAAACAGCTATAGAAACAAAACAAAACAAAAATTTAGTCACAACTAAAAGTGCGAGAAGAGGACAGCCTCAGTCCTCTAAATGACTGGATTCGATTCTGACATATTAAAAAAATAAACGTAGCTATTGTTTTAAAGTCAAGGATGTTTCCATATCACCTAAAAAGTTGCTGTGAATGAAAATTCTTCTGGATCTATTTTGATTAAGAAATATATTGGCTCTTATAACACTGATGGGAAAATTGATTCAACACAATATTCCTTGGGATGATTAGATATTTTTACCCCACTACAATCTTATTTATCCTATTCACACCTTTAGTAAGTATCACACCTTCTCATAATAGTAAATCAGAATGAATATCAATTAGCACTGGAATTCTAAATATATACAATCTATAATGTATATAATAATATATACACTCTATAGGCTGGTCTTAAGTGTACTATTAAAAGTGCTAGTTCAGTTTGCAAACATACCGATACAATTTCTTTTTGTCTGGCTCTCAGCTCTTCAGAAGAATGACTGCCCTGTTGATTTTAAAACATTGTTCATTTTTCTAGTTAAATAAATATTTCCACATCAGAAAAGAAGGTTCTATGCTGTTAACTTTACAGAATATCAGTTTCCTGGTGAGTTCAGAATCAGACATACTTGACTTGTCAGAATCATGAAATTGTAGTATTAGCCATATATAAGTTAGATACAAATTTACAAAGGAATAAAAGAGATGAAGAATCAACTTTTGGACTGTATGATTGCAAACAAAAAAAGCAAATAGAAAATAAGAATCACCCAAGAGTGCATCATACCCATGGAGAATAAAGTGCAATCATAGCACTCTATTTTACTTAGCAATAAATAAAAAGTACATTGTTTAACTATTATTTATTGCTTTTCAACTTTAAGAGATAACTCATTGAATAAACCCTCAACCTTAATAGTAGTTACAAAACAGAATATAAACACAATCAACCCTGACGATATAAAAGGAGAAGAATATAGAAAAGGAGGAAGGAAATGGGAGCTAACATTCCCCTCTAACACAGTGAGAAGTCAAGATAAAATAGTTGACCTGACATGGTGTCTCATGCCTGTAACCTGAGCACTCTGGGAGGCCGAGGCGGGCAGATTGCTTGAGCCCAGGAGTTCAAGACCAGCTTGGGCAACATAGTGAAACCCTGTCTCCACAAAAAATACAAAAATTAGCTGGGCATGGTGGTACACACTGTAGTCCCTGGTACTTGGGAGGCTGAGGTAGGAGGATCACTTGAGCCCAGGAGGTGGAGGCTGCAGTGAGCTTTGAATGTACCACTGCACTCCAGCCTGGGCAACAGAGTGAGACCCTGTCTCAAAAACAAAGAAACAAAAAACAAAAACAACTTAATAGCTTAAGTTGGTGAAACAAGAAATAGAAGTTTCACAGTGACATTTAAAGCTACAAAGGCAAGCAACAGAACTAAAATAATAACTAGTAAAAATCCGAATGGAGTAATTTTTAAAAAGTCGGATAAGTTATGAAAGTAGATCCTTATTTTTCACAGTGAGGAGTTAATAGAAATATATTAAATGTATATATCAAGAAATAGCGATATATGCATGTTCTTACTGATCTGTGGGAGCTAAAAAAGTTGATCTCATGGAGGTAGATAGTAGAGTGGCAGGTACCAGAGGTTGGGGAGGGCAGAGGGGAGGGGAGAATAAAGAGAGGTGGATTAATGGGTACAAAAATATAGTCAGATAGAATAAATAAGTTCTAGTGTTCAACAGCATGGTAGGGTGAGTATAGTTATCAATAATTTATTGTATATTTAAAAATAGCTAAAAGAGAAGATTTGGAATCTTCTCAACATGAAAGAATAATACATCTTTGAGGTAATGGATATCCCAAGTTACCCTGATATGATGATTACACATTGTACGCATGTATCAAAATATCACATGTACCCCGTAAATATGAACAATTACTATGTATCAATGCAACTATAATAAACTGAAGGAAAAAAAGAATCACTCAAGATATGTAGGATACTATTGAGAAGGACTCATTTCAAGGGTCATTTCTAAGCTTTAGGATACCTCTAGACACTGTCCCCCACCCCACTTTTCTGTGATACACACATTAGGAAACACTACTTTAAATGCATTATCGTGGTTCACCCAGGCTGCCAAGTGAAGTGCTCCTGGAGACAGTCAGCCAGATGCCAATTATGAAGTTGGCACCTTCCTGATAATCCCACATCCTGATAAGGAAGACAGATGCTGCCACTTCCTGAAACCCCTGGCTGTACCCACCTGGGCCTCCTGACAACCACCAACTATCACTGAAGTGCTGTTCATGGGGGCCAGGTTACTTCCAGACAATTTAAGACATTTACATTGCCCTCTGCTTTCTCTGAGCTCTTAATTTATAGCTCTTTTAGTCCTTTGACCATATTAATCCTTCTTGGTATCATTTGGAAAGATATTGATATTGGTTTGATTATCTCTGGCTCTCCCCACAACCTCCCAAACTGGTAGGGAAAAAAATGAAGACACATTTGGTTATGATGTAATCTAGCAAGTTCCTTTTTATTACAGATCGATCTTTAGAGAAAGACAAAGTCTCCTGAAAGCAATAAAAAGGTGAGGCCTCTAAAATTTTCTTTAATTCAATCATCTCAGGAAGCTTTTCTTTATAATAAAGCTAACAACAACTCTTGTTACCTATGCTTATAATAATTCCAGTCGAATGCATAACGTTTTAGGGTTTATCTTGTTCATTTTTCATAATAAATCCCTATTTTACAGATAAAAAACTGAAGCATAGATTTTCTTACGGCCATGTGGATCTTTAGTAGCAGATGTGGGATTTTAACTTTAGATTTGTCAAAAATCAAACACACAAAAATAGTGCTTACAACTGCCTTTTATTTTCCTTGCCATGGCCTTTGTTGAGGGTTGCAAATTCAGATGCCAGGCAGATACTCTCCATGAGGGGAACAGGCTGGAAGGGAAATATGGCAGCCTGGAATACTCCTACAGGATCTACAGGGCAATCACTGTTGGCCAACCCCAGCTAACTGTGGCCATGAAGGCTGTATGTATACACTGTGGCCACAGGATCAGATTTGTCAAGGGAAGATAGATATATAGATTTTTTTAACATTCAAAAATTATATGTTTTTCAAATATTGGCAACTCATTTAAAATATTTTAACTGGCTGAACAAGCGCCTTCTGTAGGGAGAGTTCAGATCTTAGGCCACCAGAGCTCTTCTCTCTTCTCCTCTCTCTCTTCTCCTCTCCTCTCTTTTCTCCTCCCCTCTCACCTCTCCCATCTCCCATCTCCCTTCTCTCTTGTCTTCTCTTCTCTCTTCTCTTCTCTTTCTTCTTGAGATGGAGTCTCACTGTGTCACC
This sequence comes from Chlorocebus sabaeus, assembly GCF_047675955.1. Lineage (NCBI taxonomy): Eukaryota > Metazoa > Chordata > Mammalia > Primates > Cercopithecidae > Chlorocebus > Chlorocebus sabaeus. The sequence goes on along the minus strand of NC_132926.1, from coordinate 35,384,093 downwards.
CAGGCTGGAGTGCAATGGGGTGATCTCAGCTCACTGCAACCTTTGCTTCCCAGATTCAAGTGATTATCTTGCCTCGGCCTCCTGAGTACCTGGGACTACAGGTGCACACCACTATGCCTGGCTAAGTTTTGTATTTTTAGTGAAGATAGGGTTTCACCATGTTGGTCAGGCTAGTCTCGAACTCCTGACCTGAGGTGATCCACCCACCTCAGACTCCCAAAATGCTGGGATTACAGGCATGAGCCACCGTGTCTGGCCTGTTCTTTCTTTCTTTAGGCTCAAATCTTAACAGGTGTGATAATAACATGCTGCTTCAATGAAACACTGCATCTTTGGCTTTTAAATTTCCCTCTCTCTCTACTTATAGTTAAGGAGTTGAGTGACAAATATCTTTCTCGTGTCTGCTTTCAGAGGCAAAGTTAAAACTGAGCAGGCTTAGTGGAAGCCTGATTTTCCAGCTGGAAATGAGAATCCCTCTCTCTATCTCCTCCAGGCTATTGTGTGAGTGTTTGTGCAAGTTGCCTCCAGTTTTCTCATGTGGTTCGGCTACATAGTGTCTTCTGAGTCTAGCTATATTTTGTCTTGGAGGAGGAAGAAAAAAAAATCCCTGTTAGACTCCAAAAAATATAGCTCAGCTTCAATCTTCTCTGCCCAAATTTTGGAGATAATGGTAAATTCCACACTCACCAACCACATTTTTTTTTCTTTAGCACACCCTGCTTCAAGGAAAAAAAAGTGGGGGGAACAGTAACCTCCAAAGTAGGGAGGTTTAGGTTGGACAGAGCAACCTACAATCTTAACATTAAGTAATTTGGAAAATTACTTTAAAAATCTACGATGAGGCTGGGCACGGTGGCTCATGCCTCCCAGTACTTTTGGGAGGCTGAGGTGGGCAGATCACCTGAGGCCAAGAGTTCAAGACCAGCCTGGCCAACATGACAAAACCCCATTGCTACTAAAAATACAAATATTAGCCGGGCGTGGTGGCGCATGCCTGTAATCCCAGCTACTTGGGAGGCTGAGGCAGGAGAATCACTTGAACCCAGGAAGCAGATGTTGCAGTGAGTCGAGATGGTGCATCATTACATTCCAGCCTGGGCAACAGAGCAAGGCTCTATCTCAACAACAACAACCACAAAGACACACACACACACACACACAAATGTGTGTGTGTGTGTGTGTGTGTATATGTATATGGTGAAGGGTACTCTTTAAATATAATTCTTTGGGTTATAATTAAACACCCTGCAACAACAGAAACAAAACTCTCTGCTTTGGGGTTTTGACTCACATAGACCTCTAAATTCATTCATCCCTCTCAGTTTCTTCCAGAGGCCTTAGCATCAGTAAATCAATCTTGCTCACTGTTGTACCCCAGCACCTGGCACAAACACTGGTAAATATTTGTTGAATAAATGAATAAAATGAAAGAAGGGCTCAGATCAATTGGGACCAAGATAACATCTATGCAGTGATTTATTCATTCAAATATGTTGGAATGAACTCAGGTCCCTAAGGAGCGTGCTCCAGGAACAAAAGGGAGCCACTGTTGAGATCACTGTGAGGCTTTTGTTTTGCTCTGTAAGGTGGAATCTGAGGGCAACAGCTGATTGTGTTTTGATAAAAGAGTAGGAAGGAGGATTTCTGAGTGAATATGTGGGTGAAAAGGAAAGAGAACATAACCAAAACTTGGGGGGCAAATGGGTAAGACTTGGAAAAGAAAAAAGATGTTGGGTATGTGACATAACCCCTTCAGTCTCTCCATAAAACTTTCAGTAACATGTTCACTATCATCGATGATTATAGAATTGAGTAACATGGTCAGTATTAATAATATAGCTATCACACATGCTTAACATAGAAAAGCAAATATAAATACAAAAATATAACAAAATCTTTAGAGCAAACAGTTTCAGGTGAAACAGCCAAATAAATAAAACCTTATACTGCAACATAAAAAATCACTCAAAGGTACTCAGAAAACACTGTTGATTTACACAAAGACATTTACTGAACATTTACTATGTGCCTGGTGATGTTGTGGTAAACGACACAGTCACGGGCATGGTCCCTGCCCTCAAGGAGAGACAGGCAATACATCTAAGAAATAGGACTGTATCAGTGATGGGGGCTTTGAAGGGAATAAAGAGGAGGTGGTATAAGATAATGATAATGGATTGGATTTAATATTAAATAGGTGGTCAGGGCTGGCCTCTCTGAGGAGTGACAACTGAGCCTAAATGTGAAGGATAAAAAGAGGCCAGACATAAGAATGTCTGTGGATGAAGCTTTCCAAGAAGAGAAAAGAGATACGTGCAAATGGCCGGATGTAGCAGATGGTCAGGCAGGCAGGGGCCAGATCCGGCAGACAGAGAACATTACTAGGTCTGCAAGGATAATGGGTAGAGAGGCAAAGTCTCAGGGAAGTTGACTGAAATGCAGAGGTAAAATGTAATCACAACACAAGGGCCTTGACATGCCCCATCTCTGGGGGAAATGTTCTCAAACACTAGCCCTCCAGGGGGCAGGAAATAATGTAGTCTAGTTAATTGCCCTTCGGGACTGCTCTGTGTATGAATGTAAAACTAGGGATTATCCAGCCCCAGATGCAAATGAAAAGGGCACAGTGGGTCACTGGTTTTCCTGAAGACTCTTCTCACTTGAGGTAGAAGTGAAAATGCCAATTACCCTCATTTCTGTGGAAGGGAACTGGGAGAGGAGAAACACCAGAGAATTGTGCTTCCGATTGGCTTGAAAATCATAACAACCACCCCAAAATTAAGAGAACAGGAGAAAAAAAAAAGCCCTTTGCTCTTGGGACCTTAAGTGATTAGAAAGAGTTGTTATTTGGCTGATTTTCACACTTCATTAGCATATGCATGATTTAATGAGGGAACATGCTGGGGGGCTGGCACTGGTGAGGGCAGCTCTTTCTACCCACAGACTAGAAACTGGGGCAGTAGCATTGGGAGTGCTTAATTATGCCAGCAAGGCAACCGAGATCAGTGCACAAAGGGGGATGAGCATATGATGGGGCCTTGGAACAAGTACAGAAAGATACCCCAATGTCTGTCTTCACCTATGAGCACACCTGCACTGAGCCATAAGGCAGCACTGCCTAATATCCCTCCCAAGGATAAATCCGCCTGTGATAAACCTCACACTCTCTTTCTCTTGCCTCAGACACCTAGATTTTCTTCTCTGAAAATCCTACAATGGCAAGAAGAGTGAAGCATTATATTATGATTGTCCACATTCCATTTAGCATTGAAGAGAGGAGGAAGCAAGTGGGATAGTGTTTTGGGGGCAGAATAAAATGAACTCTTGAGGAAGAGTCAGACCTTCACATTTTAATTCTGAACTCTAGTAGAGTAGATACACGAGTGGAGCAGAAAGGACAAAAGTCACAACCAATGCTGCAAATTTGTCAAGGTTTCGGCTTTCTTTTCCTCCATTCAAAACACCCCAAAGGAAGATGAAAAAGAAGAAAAGGCAAAGAGGGGCTACCAGCAAAGGAAGGACTCAACTATGCCCAGTCCCCTGTCTTTTAGGAACTGTTTCTCTACTTGTGTCCTTTGAAAGGACATATATATATAACACAAAAAGTAGGAGTAGAATGGTGTGGGTCTTTTTGAAAAGTGGCAGGGAATTTTATGACTATCACACCATATCTTACCTTAGCACCACGTTCAATGTCATACAACTATCATGCTGTTATATCTTAGTCTGTTGGTCTATTCTGAGATATTTTGCCAATCTTTTTCAGCTTCTTATACCTCCTCAGTGTCAATTTCCCCTTTTTGTATTAAGAAAATATTATTTTTTATTTTTCAGTCCAATCTGCTGTCTGTGTGTGTGGTGTGTACACGTGTGCGTGTGTGTCTGTACAGCTTAAAGGCCTGAGCTAATTGGCATATTCCCTGCCCCTGGCAACAGTGATTGGTTCAGGCATTAAAAAAAAAAAAATCCGACTTGGACCAATGAGAGTTGGGTCCAGATTTTCATTGCTACATTGAGAAGATTCCAACATATTACTTTTACTCTCTTCACACTCACTCCTCAAAGCTCTCCAAACATGTCAAACATTTTCATACCTCTGTGCTTTTGCAGATGCTATTCCACTTCTTGAATGAATGAAGAAATCCATCAGTTCTTCCATATGTTATTTTGGCTTGAATCCCCAAACCTTATGCTACCATATTTAATTTAATAAGCGTACACTCACTACTATTTATTATACCAGACCACTGGCTGTCTCCCAGCAACCCATTCTTTTCTTCTTTTGCCAATAATCCCCTGACTTTCCCTTTTCTTATCCTCAAGTAAAATTTGAGAGGTGCTGATTCCTCCCTCCACATGAGAGTGAGGCCTTAATTGGCCTAATTTATCAGGTATTCCATCTTACTGACTATAGGGAATAGATTTAGGAATAAGAACAGAATCCAAACAGAGCTAATGAGATGTTAGGAGATGTTTCCTAAGGATTTAAGGAGATGTGGAGCCCTGCAGTATGGCAGACAATTTTCCACCACAGAGAGGCTGGAACAGCTGCTGGGTCTACATAGAAATCAGAGGACAGAGACTATTGAACCTGGGTGACATAGCTAGGCTCTAGATCAAGCCTTACCCAAGACTAGTGCTCTTTAGAACTTTTAAGGTGTGTATGCCTAATTTTTGATTAAGCAAATTTTTAGTAGAATTTTTTAGCCTGTTTAACCAAAAAATTCCTGGCCAATACAGTGACAAAATGTTTAATAGTCCAAGAGCCCAGCCAAAAACCTGTAGGAAATTATAAACTATCTTCTAAGTCAATGCCACATTGTTCATGCCTTCATCCATTCAACATGTAGTTGACCACCACTTACTATATGCCAAGTACTATTCTAGGATGTTAGGAGTAAAACAATGAACAAAACACACAAGTGTCCTTTTGAAACACAGATTCTGGTGGAGGGACATATGTAACAAACAATAAATAAGTAAAGTATGTAGTATGTTAGAAGGTGACTATGGGGAAGCAGTAGAATAGTTAAGGCAGATCAGAAAGGCTAAAGGTGCAAGGGGACTGCAATTTCAAATAGGTACTTGAGAAAGGCTTCATTGAAAAGACAACGCTTAAAGACTTGAAGAAGCAAGGAAATTGGCTATGCAGATGTCTGGAAGAAGAGCAGCCCAGGTAGAAGAAACTGCCAATCCTAAGGCCTTCTGGACTGAGGAGTTCAAGCAGCAGCAAGAAGGCTATGGGACAGGCAGAAAGCAGTAGGAAGTGAGGTTAGAGAATAAACCAAAGGACAGATGATGTAGGGTCTTGCAGGCCATCATAAGGGCCCTTTTTTACACTGGGTGAGGTGGGGAGTCATCGAAAGATTTTGAGCAGAAGAATGATATGATCTGACCTAATTTTTTATAGGAATCAATATGACTACTGTGTGGAGAAGAGACTTGGGGGTCAGTGGTAAAAGTGGAAGCAGGGAACTGCTACAACAATGTACATTAGATACTTGTTTGCATCAGCATCAGCATGGTAGCAGTGGAAGTGATCTAAAAAGATTAGATTCAGGGTAGATTTTTAAAATAGAGCCAATATGATTTTCTGATGCATTACATGTGGAGTGTGAATAAAGAATGACTGCAAAGTTTTTGGCCTGAAGAACTAGAAGGATGAAGTTGTTATCAACTGAGGAAGGGACAGTTGTAGGTGAAAAAGGTTTATTCAGGAGATGAATAGGAGTTCAGTCGAAAATATTAAGTCTGCGATATTTTATTAGACATCCAAATAGAAATTTTGAAGCAGCAGTAGCATAAGTAAATCTGGAATTCAGGACTGGACTAAAAACATGAATTTGGGAGTTGTTGACAGATAGATACTATTTCAAGTCACAAGAGTAGATGAAATAATAAAGGGAGTAATTGTAAATAAGAGTGGATCCAAGTACTAATTCATTTAAGTCACTTATTTAATCCCTATAACCTTGTTAAGTCAGTTGTTATTGTTATCCTAATTTTACAATTAAGGAAATTGAAGCTTATGGATGTTAAGATCACACAACAGCTTGGCCAAGGGCATATATGCTCAACTGCATATAAAGATATAAATAGCTGAGCTTGGGACTGAAACCCAGGCAGTCTGACTCTAGAGACTGTGTTCCTATCACCCAATATTGCTGCCTATTCCCAAGTGGAATTTTTAAATCAGCTGATACATGTTTAGGGTTAGAAATAAGGAGAGTATAAAGGACCTAAGAGTGGGCAACAGAGCTAAAAGAATTCAGTTCCCTGTCTCTAGGGTTATAGTGAGCTGCAACTACAATGCTGAGACAAAGGTAAGGGCTGAGGTGTCTAAACACAGGGAGACCAGTTTGCTCAGTGGTCCCCACACTTAGTCAGATTCACTAGATGCAGCTTTCTAGGTGACTATGCCTAGACATTGATTCAGTAGATATTGAGTAGAGCTCAGAAATTTCATTTTGACACATGTCTCAGGAAATTCTGAACACTTTTTGAGAAATGCTACAATACAAAATAGACTTAGTTTGACTCTGTCCAATAACTCTCCATCCCCAAAGACCAATAAAATTGGCCTTTATCTTAACTTCACAAATAGGATTGTGACTAAAGAAAGATATCTGCACATGGCTAATGACTACAGCTTATCTTGGAAAAATAGTTTGATACTCTTTATGAAGGTCTTCAGTCTTCTTTTGTCAACCATAATCAATTTCCTACTTGAATTGAAATTGATCTTCTTTTATTTAGTCATGTTAGTAAACAAAATAATCTTGAACTTTGCAGAGCAAATGGTAGGTCTGCACTAATCACTCACTGAAAGTGTGTGAGAAATTTACATCTTTCATTTGTCAGTGGAGACTCAAGCTTATTCAGATAACTTTACCTAACAATCGTTGTAATCAAAGTGTAATAGCTTTTAACTTAGGCTAACAAGTGACTATACGTACAATAAACTGCCAAAGCAGAGCTATAAATAAAATGGGTTGCTATGAATGCCCACTTCCTTTTTAGTTCTGACTAAATAGACAAGTACAGAGCTTCTCAGAAATGCTCATATAACTCCAATAATTGTACAGTTGAGTAAGCCCAGAAAAACATGGAAAAAAGAGCTGATATTTGTTTCCAGTTTGGTTTGACCAAAGGTAACTGCACAAATGATTTCCTTCAATACCAAATGCCATTACCAACTGTTTGCACATCCTATTGGTTTATGTTTTTACTTAGGGTTTTGAAAACAGTCCTTATGAATTGTCTCTATTTTAGTGATATGACTAATCATATTAATATGGTGCAGTTTTATTTTAAGAATTTTTTCCAGAAAAACTGACTCATCCAATTTATTGGTTCCACTGGGAGGCAATCAAATGGGACTGGACTAATTTCTAAAACAGGAAAATCAAGACAACAAATAGTGGTTTCTTCCTCCTGCACCCTACTTTTTTGTGCAAAATGAAAATATGGGGGCAAAGAAGAAATAATTTCTTAATCACATTATGTTAAATGTTTACACAGCAATTTAGTGTAGTGATTAAGAAAATGGGTTCTTAGTTGCATGGTCATAAGCTATTTATCAGTTTCTTTATCTATAAAATAGTGTTGGTGAAAGTACCTACCTCATAAGGACTGTTAAGGAGATTAGATAGGCTCCCACTTCTGGGTATATATCCAAAGGAAATAAAATCACTATCTTGAAGAGATATGTAAACTTCCATATTAATTGCAGCATTATTCACAATAGCCAAGATATAGAAACAACTTAAGTGTCTATCAACAGATTAATAAAGAAAATGTAGTATGCATGCAAAATGAAATATTATTCAGCCTTAAAAAAGGAAACCTTCCCATTTGCGACCACATGGAAGAACCTAATACATTATGCTAAATGAAATGAACCACACACAGAAAGACAAATACTTCATGATCTCACTTATACGGGAAATCTAAAAAAGTTGAACTCATAGAAACAGAGTAGAAGGGTGGTTACCAGTGGTTGAGGAGTGAGGTATTCAGGAGCTGTTGGCCTAATAAATTCCAGAGACCTAATATACAGTATGGTGACTACAGTTAGTAATGTGTTATATACTTGAAATTTGCTAAGAGTAGATGTTATTCTCATCACATATGCACAAAACAAGAAAAAAACACAAAACATAACCATGTGAGGTGATAGATATGTTAATTAGCTTGATTGTGGACTCATTTTACTAGGTATAGTATATCAAAACATCAGGTTGTGCAACTTAAATACAAACTGTTTTGTCTCAAAGCTGAAAAAGTCAATTTGCATGACTAAAACATGGAAGACTAGATGGAATAACGCACATAAAATGACCAGCATAGTATCTGGCACATGATAAATTCTTTGTTATCATTAGTGACTATCATTTTTATCTATGCACATTTTTAATCTGCGCTCAGCTGGGTATAAACATGCCTGCATATAGACTATCCCTACTTTTTGTCACTTTGCATTCCACTATTGAACTCAGCTGCCTAGTTACTGCCTAATAAGCATCTCTGTTTCACCTCTTCCACTGTAGGCATTCAGTGTGTTGCTGCTGACTCAAACAATGGTACACCAACAGATAACATCCATATAAAAATGCCATTGCAATGATCTGACATTTGAGGAGGATTTTTAAATGCTGTGGCGTCTTCTTCTTATCCAATTGGGCAATGAAAAAAAACAAAGGGTATCTTAATGATGGGTCCATGTGTGCTCCCATATGTCCAAGTGTATACATATCTGTTCCTTGAGTCATCACAAACAGAAGTCATCACAAAGGATGGAGTGAGCAGAACTTAAAACCACCCACCTGGCCTGACTATGTGCAATGCAATTTTTACCAAGTGATAAGTTTAAGTTATTATGAGATAGAACACCACTTCCTTGGCATCTGACTGCTCTAGTAGCTACAAATGGCAAAACATTCTTCTTCTTTTAATTTACACTCACAGAGTGCCTACAATGTGCCATATACTGTGCCAATGGCCCTTGGGAAAGGAAGGGCAAATAAGACAAGATCTTTGAGCTAAAGATAAGCCACAGAATATACTATTTCTCCAACACAAATACCTAGCAGAGGACCTGGCTCATAATTGATGATTAATAAGGATTTGCTGAACGAACAAATGTACAATTTGGGAAGTCCTATTTACAAACCTAGGGTAGAAAAGGAAACTAATCAAGCCAAATTTAGGAAGCCTCTGTTCCCAGTTACCACTGCCAAAAATCTTTATTTGTTTTGTAGCTTCTAAGTCTGGCCAGGAAGCACACGTTTTTTTCTCAGTTAGGCCATTGATTCCTAGTGTGTACCATCACCTTGTGATTACTGCTACTAATTAAGGTACACTCTGAACTTTTATAGTAGTGAGAGTGACTTAATATACCACCATTGGCAATGGGAAGAATCAGTTTGATTTCACCAGCCTGTGACCCCATCCCATAAGTTCTCCACCTTTTAAGGTGGAAGTAGCAAATCAGCTAAACTCTTCCAAAAGTTTGGGGAGTTGACCGTTTGTTAGCTCTCAACGTTCCCACTGTGTCCTCACAGCATGAAAGTGCTCCACCATGATCCATACAATAACAAGCCCTGTTCCACTGCAATCAGCAGAATAAAGGGCTCTCACATACCCTCTTTCAGCTATTATTTGTAGTGTGACTACAATCCTGCTTTAGCTTTCAAGACACTCAAGAACTTAAGGATGCACCATCTGTGGATTCTTGTCATCACATAAAGCAAATAATTGCTTTTTAAAAAATCCATGCCACTATTGCTAATTTTTTCATTTCCACAAGCTACCCCACTAAACAACCTCTGGGTATTTATATAGTGTATTTGATTATGCAGTGGTTTTGTGTGTATTGAACATTATACAGTGAGTCCATGTATCCTGAACTCACCATCTGGATTTTTCAAACCAACTTGCCTGCTTTCTTTTCTTTTTAGCAGGAGGATGATAACACCCATCTTTCTGGCCTCTGGCGGGATTAATACTCACAAAAGCTGTAAAGCTGAAGGACACTGGATCTATGCTGAGTATGATATAACAAGGTATATTTGTAACCTCACGCTTAAAGAGACCTATCAACCAGGCATCTCCGACTACCAGCAGCTGAGCACATTATTGTCATCAAACGGTATTTATTGAACATGCAGTAACTGTCTGGTGAGCTCCAAATTAATGGGGGACTCCTGAGAACCTAATTTTAAAACATTATCTCCCTCTTTGTTATCTGTATTTGTTTGTTTCAGAGCCTGACATGTTAATTGGGGCTCAGGACTCCAACGCACAACTGCAATTTTCCTTTTGAAAGCAAGAAAGCGGCTGCCTAAAGACGGCTGGCTTAGCTCCTGGAGTTCAGAGGTTGGCAGGGAGCTGTGCAGCCACAAGTGCCAGTAAGTGCCATGAATATGGCAGAAAACTGGAGCTTGTCTCAGGTACAGGCTAAGAAATAGACAGACAAGCCGTCAATCTCCTTTCAGAGTCTCCCTTCCCGTAACTACTCCATCCGAGACAGGCATTTGTCTTATTTTTAGTCTCCTTCTCAGGAGCTTTCCATTTTTATCCCTAGTATCTTCAGGGACTTGGTGAGTCTGGTTTTGAGCCTCTAATTGGCTTTTACCCTCTAATTCTTTTTCATTCCCCCAGAAGGCAAATTGGCCCTTTCCTTGTCTAGTTTATCCCATTTTTTTTCACTTGGTTGCCTCATTTTGTTTTTCATCTTCCAAGGAGACTTCCCCTCTTCTCTCCCTTCACATATCACTGGAGATCTGTCAAGCCTGCTGTAACCCTGACTGCCCCAACCTTCCCCTGATGAAGCCTTCCCCAGCTGGTAATTTATTTCTCTAATCCACAGCTTCCACAGTATTTGGTTTGGATCTTCTCTGTAATACATTCTAAGATGATTTGTACCCATTGATAGGCATATTCAGAAGATAAATCTTCACACACCATACAACACTCACCAGCATACTGAGCCTAGAGCAGGAGGAGCTTATTCTTAGACAAATGAATGCTATCATTTAAATCATATAAGTACTTTATATAAAAAATGTTTTACTGATGATAAAAATCAACACCTAACATAATCTAACTGTGCTTTAATACTGAGAACAAACAAAATTATCAACAGTAGCAACTAATATTGACTCAGCACTTAACAATGCTCCAGGCATAGCGAGGTGCTTTGCTTGGATTATCTCTTTGAATCCTATCAATAAGTTGATGAGGTAGGCACTAATATTATAGAAGGGAATTGTAGCTTCAGGAATTAACTTTCTCCAGGGTATACAGCTAACAAATAGTAGATCTGGGAATCAGGTCCATGTCTGTCTGACCTCAGAGTTTGCTCTTAGTCGCTTCACTTCTGTCTTGTTTTTCCTTGTGAGCCAGTTTAAAAGGATCTAGTCAGGCTCAACCAGAGTGACTCTGGGAATTTATAAAACATATATATAAAAATAGGTGACAGATACACTGAATACTCGGAGGTGACTTTTTAATTTCTGTAGAAAATGTCCTCTGATTCCCATTCCAGGGCAGCCAGAGCAAAGCAATGGCCAAAGAAAGTTTACTTACTCCCCAGTTCTTATATGGAGTAATGATTTCTTCACTAAACAATGAGGAGGCCAATCTAGGTTCTTAGAGCAAATCTTGTTTTCTAGCAATGAACATATTTCTCCTTGTCTTTGACTTAGATGTTATTTGCACTAGCCTAATTTAAATTGTTAACACAGTACAGTTTTTAACAGAAAGACAGAAAGAGAATGAATATGAAAGATTTGGGCTGCTGCTGGTGGTAGTGGGGAGCTCTATTTACTTTTGGTTAAATGCCAGTACTATAAGAGTCCAAGGTCAGTAAAAGAGGTGTGAAACCAATTAGGGTTTCTCAGCTTCTGGCTGCTGGAAGATATGCATATTGCACACCCAAAATATACAATTTTATAAGGAGGTATCGACAGGCTACAGTCACTCTGCCATGCTGCACAATGGCATGGTGCCAATCCAGCCTGAGACAACACATGTCCACTCATGAGCCTTGGGTTAAAAGTGCTGCAACCCAAAAGAACAGAGGTGAACAAAAGAGATTCAGCAAGACTGGGAATGAAGCACAAATCACAGATAGAGGAGATCACCATCAAAAGCTTAGGAAAAAATCTGCCAAAGCTATATAGCTCTCTGCTAATGACTATGATTGTAATTTCTGCATATTTTAACAGATGTTCTGTTTATAAAACTGCAAATGAATTTAGGGGTTATGAATAAAGCCAGGAGGCCCTGGAGATGTTTCTTTGTATGATTAACTGACCACAGGCCATTTGTTTTACAACAAAGATGCTCAATGATCCATAGTCCATGATTTATACCAGCCTATGTATACTAATGGCTGATGTCTCCATGGTACTTCTCATTAGCATCAGAAGGGGGATTGGAGGCAAACAGATTATGGGAATAGCTCTCCCATTGCTCAACACGATAGTTCATTAGTGGGTGTGGAATCAATCCGAAAAAATACCTAAGAAGATAATCATAAGCTGAAATTTGAATTATTATAACAATTAAGGAAGCCAATTCAATGATGAAAGGAAGAATATGGCTTTTTACAGCTCTAGCTCCGTGCATCTTGATAAACTGGAAATGAGAGGATATTCTGTAATTTCCAAATAGAAGATGAGTTATAGTAAAATTTTGAATAATAATAAACATAATATTACTGACTTGTACTGAGTACCTATCTATGGATCAAACATTCTATTGGGTAATTTATATAAATTATCTCATTTCATCCTCGCAACTGTGTATTGTAAGGATCCCCGTGTACTGGTACCAGAATAGCATCAAGGTTAGGGGCATCCCAGGCTGCTGGCTATTTCTTTTCTTCCTCAAGACCCTTCTTCTTCGTGGGCACTCTCTAATGCCCTCTCTACCAAATGAATTTTCTCTGCTTCCTAATAGTCACTGCTGCCTCATTACTTCACAGCTCAGACTTGATCTCGTAGTCTCATTTCATCTTAAGTTCTCAGAGCTAAATACCCTGATGGTATTTTCTTCTAGTCTCAACTCCCAAGAGAAGAAATCTGATAGACTCAGCTAATGCTTTTTTGGGGGGTTGGGGGGGACTAGGTCACATAAAAAGTCATAAGCCCATCTATCGATTGGCTACCTTTCTGTACTCCTGCCCTTCAGTCTAATTAGCTGTGCTTGGATGGGGTAGGAATGACTCAGGATTCAAGATAGGGGGCCTCTCCAAGGAAGTGAAATTAGGATCTCCAAGAGAGATCCACATTCTCATGTTCATTGCAACACCATTCCCAATAGCCAGATATGGAAGCAACCTAAATGTCTGTCAACAGATGAATGAAGAAAATATGGCATATGTGTACATACACACACACATATATATACACACATGTATTATATATAAATACAGGCATATATACATACATGTACATATAGACACACATGATATCCCAGTGTATACACACACATATATACACATGTATACGTGTGTATATATGTGTGTATTCACTGGGATATCATTCAGTCTTTAAAAGGAAGGAAATCCTGCCATTTGCGACAACATGGATGAACCTGGAGGACATTATGCAAAGTGAAATAAGTCGGATGCAGAATGACAAATACTGCATGATCCCACTTATATGTGGAATCTAAAATAGTTAAACATAAAAACAGAGTAGGATAGTGGTTACCAGGGGTTGAGGGGGTGGGGAATGAGAATATGTTGGTTAAGGGGTACAAAGCTTCAGTTAGATAAAATGAATAAGTTCTGAAGATCTGATGTACAGCAATGTAACTATAGTTACCATTATTGTATTGTAGACTTGAAGTTTGCTGAGAGGGCAGATATTAAGTGTTCTTGCCATATATACACAGAAAAAAAGGTAACTATGTGAGGTGATATATATGTTAATTTTACTGTGGCTAATATTTTATAACACATACATCAAATCAAGTTGTATACTTTAAATATACACAATTTTAACTGTCAAATATACAATAAAACTAGAAAAAAAATAGGGCCTCTCTATAACCTTTTGAGTGGAGACTGGAGCACAGCAGATGCCCTTGAATGGGGAAATCACCATCAGTAAATCCAGTTCATGCTGAGGGTGATGGGAGGATACAGGCTGTGGAGTCAGGCTGTCTGCCTCTGCCTCTTATTGGCTGTAGGACCTTAGGCATTTATGTTAAAAGACTGAGCTTTATTCACTCACCCATAAAATGTGAATATTACAATTACCTACTTAATAAGGGTGCTATGAGAGTGAAAGGGATGTACAAGTGCTCAGCACAGTGCCTGGTGCAGAATCCACACTTAACGCTGGCTATTACCATAATCCTATTAATACATTTTATTAATAACAAATTATAACTGCAATATAACAACTTCTCCAGAGCTAAGCCCAAATTCGAAGATGAACTAGTGCTCCAAGTGGCCCCACTTAACCATGCTGGAATGAAAGGGAGGAGCAGCTACATGTGTCTGTCATTCAAATCAACGGGGTAATTCTGTTTTTATTGTGAACAGACAAAAGCTGCATCCTCGGCTGGGTCCAAAAGATGAGATTCTTTATGACTAACTGAGGTAGAGGTGATGTTCTCAGACCTTCCTGAATGACCCTCACAAATACCCAGTGGTTCTTAGAGCTTAAGGAGTAACATCTGACTCTGAGGAAGTCACCACAAATTTCAAGCTCTAGTCCCAGTTTCACCCCCTCTTTTCTCACATCCAGAGTCTTATTTCCCAAATTTGCTTTCCCTGCTCTCTCTAGAATGCATCGGATCCTTCCATTGGAAATGTCTGGGTCAGTACCCAACATCTGGCATAGCTATCTCCAAATTTGTTGGATAATTAAATTCTACCAAAGAACTCAACAGGGGGGTGGCAAATGAATACCTGAGGGCACTGCCTGGCTTTGGATATTTGAGTGCATATTATCACTATTTGTGTGTATTTGTGAACACAAAAGAATTAGTAAGTGCTCCTGAAACATCATCTCATTCCATCTGTTGTCAAAGTTCACATTAAGCACCAAATCCAAGGGAGCATAATGAGTTATGTGAAAATGAACTTGTGCTTGGAATTTCAATATCCCCAGGTGATGCAAATAGGCACATTTCAGCTTGTTCTGAAAAATCCCAAGCTCTGGGACCTGAACATATGGTCCAAGTTATTTAGCCAGATAAGACATGGGATTTCCTACAAGTAGGGTTTTGTCAGCAGGTTGGTAAACAGTTTTTCCTCAGCTTGGACACTCCAAATCATGGTGGGGGTGGGATAAGGATATAGCAAGGTCTTTCCACAAAGGACATGTTTATAAAAAAAGGAGATCAAGCCTTTAACTTGTGCCCCAGGGCTCAGAAGCCAGCACTAGTTAGTTATGCAAGTATTTTGAACCCACAGGACTTCTGGGGAATTGGAAGGAGTCCAACCTGGCTATTAGAACTAAGCTTCAGATAAATTTTACTCCCGTCCTCACGATCAACATTAATAAAATGTTCAAGGAGCTGGAACCAGAGCCATAAGGAATGTTCACGTCAGAGAAAGCAGGATACACAGGGAGAGGAGGAGTGAAATTCAGCTTATGAATTGTTCCCTTCATATGCTCCAAATGCTACTTCTCTCTCCAAAACATATTTATTCCATAGAGCACATGCCTAATGCCATCCACATCTAAATGCTTTACAGCTACTATTATTTAGCTGAAATTAGAACACTTTTTAAGTATTAGGAGATCAAATTCCCAGGCAAATGTAATGTAAAATTTCCCTACATCGTGTATTTCTCAGTGCTGTCTGAAACCCGACATTAGAACTATGTAAGCCCTAGCAAATGCCTCATGTCGGGGAATGTTCTAAGACAGTGCTGGGGATTATCAGCCACATTTGTTAACTTTAGTACAATTTAGACACTTTTAAAGATAAAGGTCATTAATATTTTAACATATCACTAAATTTAAATTCAGAACTGAGAACTGTTATAAGTGAGAATCTAACCAGTTTTAATTAGGCATTTAATAAAATTTATTTATGTTAAGAGAAATACTAGGTATTGGGAGAAAAAAACACAATAGAATGAATATCTGAAAATATTATATTCTAGCTAAGTCATGTGGCTTTATTTAAGTCATCATTAGCAGACCTAGCAAATTAAATTTTCAAAGCCCTGTCACATGTGCAGCTCCTAAAAATAAAAGGACACTTAAGCCAGTCACCTGGGGCAATGGTAAGGAATAGGAGCCCAAGTTAGGCATCCCTGTGTTTAAGCCTGCCGTTTACAAACTATGTGGTTTTTGGCAAATTATTTTGCTTCTCTAGGCCTTGGTTTTTCCATCTGCAAAGTAGGGGAAAATAACAGTGCCTGCTTCATGCAGTTATTGTGAGGAAATCAGGTGATAATTATATAATTAACCGGTCAGGGGCAGTGGCTCATGCCTGTAATCCCAGCACTTTGGGAGGCCGAGGCAGGCGGATCACAAGGTCAGGAGATCGAGACCATCCTGGCTAACATGGTGAAACCCCGTCTCTACTAGAAATAAAAAAAAAAATTAGCCGGCCATGGTGGCTGACTCCTAAAGTCCCAGCTACTTGGGAGGCTGAGGCAGGAGAATCACTTGAACCCGGGAGGCGGAGGTTGCAGTGAGCCGAGATTGCACCACTGCACTCCAGCCTGGGTGACAGAGCGAGACTCTGTCTCAAAAAAAAAAAAAAATTATTATAATTATAGCTAACATTTATCGAGCCCTACTTCCTATGCACTGGGCATTGCTACAGGCATTTTAATATACATTATTTAATCCTCACAATAACCCAACGAAGTAGGCATTTTCATCTGTTTTTAAAGATGAGAGGAATCCAATGCTTAGCGAAGACCCATGACTTGCTCCAGGTATCACTACTAGCATCTGGCAGACCCGCAACTGGAACCCAAGGCCATCTGTGTACAAAGTTCATAGTTCTGTTGCCTGCCCTCTCCCCTCCATCCCCTCTACACCTGCTCTGATCCATTGCCTTTTAAATTGACTATATTATCAATAACAACATAAACACCTTGAGAGCCAGGGTTGTGACTTGCTACTCAACAAATATTTGCCAAATGAATTACTGACTCTTCTGATGTTGTTTACAAAGACAAAATCAGAATCTGTTTAGAAGCAATGAGGAGTCCTTTAGAAAGCTTAAACGGAAGGTAGGATGGAGACTGTGGATTTTCTGATATTATTATATATTAGACATGAATGTCTTCAAACTGGAACAAAAACTGATAAACAGAATAATTGCAAAATATGTGCCAATGGCCTTGAAATCAAAAAGGAGCAGGTCACCTGAGGAAAAGCATATTTAATGCTTCACACTCCATGATGAGTCCTCGAGAAGAAATGAGGCTAGGCAGAAACAAGGCAGCCTAGGTGGGGCTTCACATCCAGAAGTGAAGAAAAGCATTCTAATCTTTGAGGGGAATATAACTTCTCAAACTCCAAGAGTTGCTTTTCTGAATAAAGCTGTTGGGTCCCAAGATGGCAGCGTAAACAACAGCAATTCTCCTCCTCAAGCTGTGAGGTCAGATTTTATGTGCTGGGAAGAGATTAACTTTATTGCAAGGAGAAGGATTTAATTGCAGAGAGTGATTAGCCAAATGCTTAGATCAATAGAATGCAGGTCAAACTGTGCTCAGAAACATCCATGGCTCTTATTACATAGAAAGTTGAGGACCCAGAAACCATTTGGGGACCCTGAGCCATTTGCACATGAGGTCATCTGCAAACCTTTCCCTAGACCACAGAAGCATTCTATCCTTTACCCAGCAATGATGGCATGCTGACTCAAGGAACATTCGCCCCTCCCCCCAACTCTTGGAATTAGAGAAAGTCAATAAAACAGCTGGGATCCTTGAATGCTGTTTTCAAAAGTAGAGAAAGGATCCTGCCTGGTCTAGCTCTTTGTTGCCTAATTGCAACAAAAATCAATGGTTTTGAAAACTGAAAGCAGATAGATCATTCCTCATTTATGCAAGATATTCGAGCAGAAGATGGAGTGACATTGTCTAACATACTTTAATTTTCACTCTAGCCAGAGCCCTCTTTATTCAATGAGTTCTGTGTTTGCATTGTTCTTATGAAGAAATTCATTGATAGTAATGGAATATGGTAAAGCAGATGAGCCTGTAGTACAAATTGCACCTTAGGAAAAAAATGGAGTGGTTTAAAAGTGGTATTTTACGTAAGTGATACCTTACTGGCTAACCAGGCATCCCAACAAGTTGAGACTATGCAGAGGGGATGTGGCTTAAGGGGAAGGCTGTGTTTGCCAACTGGGAGCTCTAAATATGTTGCTCCACCTGTGATCTACACCTGACAAGCAGAGGCCCCAAATTCCCTTAATCGTTGGCAGCTCAGTGAGTCTGACTTCCTAGTTCTTATCATTTATTTCCTAGAATCCAAATCATATGATGGAAAAGCCCTAGAAAAGTGTCAAATCCCTACCTTGGCGACTAAAGCCGATAAAGAAGTAACATCAAGAAAAAGGCCAACTCTTTCAGAATTTTCTGGGAGGCTTGCAGGTAACATTTTACTCATCCTGAAAATACATTTGTGAGATTTGGTGGATGACAAAATGAACTGAGTGTGCCACTGAACAAATGGAGAAGCTAGGGAGACAGTGTGTGTGATGCACACATACATACATGTGCACTAGCAGAAACATGCCTCTATCCAAGGTCACCTAGAGTCAGTGATAAGGCTACGACTTGGGCTAAGTTTCATTCTCTCCCACCAAGTTGTTTTAAGAAACTGTGCAGCTCAGCCCTACCAAGGAAACATTTTCTTTTCCCTGACAGTTTGATACTTCATTTCCACCTTTCCTACTAAGAGCTGTCATTAATTTTAGGCTCCCTAGGAATAAAACATACCTCCAGGAAACAGCTTGTGTATAACCTTTAAGGTATTGCTAGGCTTGTAAAATGGCTCTAGAATCTTGCTTGTAATAGAGAAAAAAGAAAAAAAAAGAGGTACCTGACTCTTTCTATTCCTTCATGTTTTTGCTGTGCGGTCTCCTATGCAGATTGACCCCAAAGTCCTTATAAAGGTTTATGTTGTTGGCCATCATCATATCCAGCCTGGAGCTTTCCCAACATCAAAAATGAAGCAACAGAGGTGCTGTGATACAATGGAAGGTACTCTGGGAGAGGAGTCAGCACATTTGAATTTTTGCTCCAGTTTAACTAGCAGTCACCAACCAGGATAGTATGAAGAAGTGGAGTAATCTCTGCCTTTTGTTATCCTTGGCTGACAAATGGAAAAAGGACATGACAGAATGTCATTTTGCCAACTGCTGAGTGTCACGTGATGCAAGAGACTGCTGCTACCTGGGGAAGTACAAAAGTGCCCCCGACAGGGGAGCAGGAATTGAAGACCTTAGTTTTAGCTTTGGCTCTACTTCTCATTGTCCCATTCATGAGACAATGAGGTCTACCCCTGTGGGTCTCCATTTCCCCATCTGAAAAAGAGGGTATTGGTCTTATGACCTAGGTGCTCTGCAACCTTGTTACTCTAAGTATGGACCCTAGACTAGGAGCATGTGGGAGACCTGGGGGCCTGGCAGAAACGCAGAATCTTGACGTCCACCCAGACCAACTGAAGCAGCACCTGCATTTTTTCAAACTTCTCAGGTGATTTGTTTGTACATGAAAGCTTAAGAATCACTGGTCTTCAAGATCTCTTCCAGATTTTTCATTCTATAATTATACTGTAAGCGGTCCAGTGTAGTGCACTGTCACAGAACATCTATTTCATGAGACAGTGGCGTAACTTGCTATTCAAGGCTAAGGAGGCATGGTAGTATTTTTTTGCTTATAGGTGCACTTCAGCATAGTCACATGAGACCAGTCAGTTCTTGCAGAGGAAAAGTTTGTCTTGTTTCTTCCATATCTTTTCCTCTCTGATCACAAAGCTCACCAACACTGATATCCAGACGTGGGTTTTGATATACAAGATGATCATATTTCATATGAAAAGATAATGTCAAAGTTGCTAAGATAATAACTTATGCCAGGCACAGTATTAGGTACTTTCATACAGACCTCATTTCATACTTAAAACAGCCCTCGGAGTAGGTTCTATTGTTATCTTCATTTCACAGATGAGAAATGTGGATCTTGGAGATGTAATTTGCCCAGATTCCAAGCTGGAACGTGACAGAGCTGGGATTTGAATATAGATCTGACTCACACCAGAGTACATGCTTAACCACCAGGGATATACCCTCTCCAACTCCTTGGTTAAATCTCCTGGGGGTACTTTCTTTTCCTTTCCTTTTCTCTTTCTTTTCTCTTCTCTTTTCTTCTCTCTTCTATTCTCTTCTCTTTTTTCTTTTCTTTTCTTTTTGTTTTTTTGAGATGGAGTTTTGCTCTTGTCGCCCAGGCTGGAGTACAATGGCACAATCTCAGCTCACTACAAACTCTGCCTCCGGGGTTCAAGCGATTCTCCCACCTTAGCCTCCCAAGTAGCTGAGATTACAGGTGCCCACCACCACACCCAGCTAATTTTTTGTATTTTTAGTAGAGATGGGGTTCCACCATGTTGCCCCAGCTGGTCTTGAACTCCTGACCTCAGGTGATCCGCCTGCCTCGGCCTCCCAAAGTGCTGGGATTGCAGGTGTGAGCTACTGCACCGAGCTATCTTCTCTTAAATATTCTCACTCCACCTTTGTGTCCTCACATCATTCTTGCTATTGCAAACCCAGTCATACAATATTTTAGGTTGGTGCTGTCCAATGGGTTAATCAGTAGCCACAAATAGTGATTCAAATTTAAATTACAAACTCAGTTTCTTATATGCACTAGATGACATTTCAAGGGCTCAACAGTCATATGTGCCTAGTGGCTACCATGTTGAATAGCACAGATATAGAACATTTCCATCGTCAGAGCAAGTTCTATTGCTTAGTGTTATTTTAGAGAATCCAGTTGCTGAAAACTATCACTCTATCACTGGCCTTGTTCTGTCTCACGGCTTCTCAGTATTGAAAGCTCTACTGTTAAATGCACACACTTAGAAAAGATACCTCAGAGCCCCATTCACTAAGACATAAGAGGCTGTCTGGAGAGGAAGAACTGACCAATCCTGAATAGCCAACAAACTGGGAGTCCTAAAGCTTGACCCTGACTTCAAGTTCAAAGACAGCATCCCAGAAGCTGGGGCGCTGGCGTGTGTTGCCAGCCTTGCCAGCCTTGGCTCTTATGATTCACTGTGACAACTCTTCATTTCTGTCAGGGGAAAGAAAGTCCAATTGGGCAAGTTTTATTTCCTCTCTGAAATAAAACAGAATTGACTTGCCAAGGTATCTGCAGGGACATCCACTGTGGGACCTTAAATTACCTGGTAACACTTCTAGTCAATCCCACTTTCATGTTGGAGTTTGCAATCAACATTTATCTCTATAAGACAGACCATCTGCAGGTTTCTAATACCATTTTTATTATTACCTTGTAAATGTAAAATCCTCGAGGCAGAAATGCCAGCTGCTAACACCGGTGTGTGTGTGTGTGTGTGTGTGTGTGTGTGTGTGAGCACCCACTTCTCCAGTGATGAATGTCCTTGGGTCCTCGAGTTTCCAACAGCAACAAAAAGACATACCAAGGACTTGCCTAGAAATGATGTATTGTATGGATCCAATGTCAGGGGCTTTGGGGGCAGCTTTCTCTAGTAGACCCACTGACACAGAATGACCTTCCCTTTCTCCGCCAGGGTAAAGCCTTCTATGTGGCTGTCAGCCTTTCTGCTTTGGAAATTAAGGCAAATAATGGAGACAGAAATTCTTGCCAAATGCTCACAAGCAGACACTTCACAGCCGTCTCTCTGACAGGTATTAATAAACAATAGTTATCATTTATTGAAGAGCCAACTTTAATTTCTCTGCTAATTTAGACATTCATCAAGCCTCTACTAGAATAGTTCTGGGTCTCAAAGAGCAGCCAACCCAGTGAGGAAGGTAAGTATTTAATCTAGTAAGCACCCAAATAAATGTATATTAATTGTAATAATGGCTGGGAATGAAAAAAATAAGGCACTATGGTAGCACTGAACAAAGGAGACCTTATTTAGAAGCAGTGGTCAGAGAAGACCCTCTCTGAGGAAATGACCTATCAGTTAAAACTGGAAGGATGGAGCAGCTAGCCTGCAGCCAGAGCTTGGTAAGCAAGGAGTGGGCCACGAGGCTGTGGGCACACAGAGACCAGATCTTGCAAGGTGAGCCTTGGTAAGGAGTTTGCTACTAACAACAATGGGAAATGATTGAAGGGTTTGAGGCAGCAGGCTGACAAGTGCTCCATGTTTTTAGAAGATCACTCTAGCTAAAGTGTGAAGAACGGATTGGAGGTTACATGGAGCAGGAAGTGGAAGCAGGGAGACGGGGGTGCAGGTGGGAAATAGCAGTGACTTAGACTCACATCATAGTACTGTGGATAGAGATAAGTGAAGAAATCTGTGAGATGTTTTGGGGAAGTACAAAAAGGACTTGCTAGCCAATCGTGTGGGGGTAGAGTAAGGAAAAATCAGGAATCAAGGATGACTCTCAAGTTTCAGGCTTGAGAAGCTGGTGGGTAGTGGCACTGTGTGCCAGAACTGGTTTTGCATTCATAATTTGCAAGCCTGACAATTAGCCTTGTTAAAGTCAGGTATTGTTACTAACATCTCCCTTTACAGATGGTGTATTAGTTCGTTTTCATACTGCTGATAAAGATATATCTGAGATTGGGCAATTTACAAAACAAAGAGGTTTAATGGACTCACAGTTCCACATGACTGGGGATGCCTCACAATCATGGTAGAACGTGAAAGCACATCTCATATGGTAGGGGCAAGAGAAGACAATGAGAGCCAAGTGAAAGCGGTTTCCCATTATAAAACCATCAGATTGTGTGAGATTTACTCACTAGCGTGAGAACAGTATGGGGAAAACCATCCCTATGGTTCAGTTATGTCCCTCTGAGACCCTCTCACAACAGGAGGGAATTATGGGAGCTACAATTCAAGATGAGATTTGGGTGGAGACACAGCCAAACCATATCAGATGGGGAAACTCAGAGCAAGTAATTTGCCCAAAGTCACACAGCTGGTGAATCATCCAGCCAGGATTTGAACGCTTGTCTATGAGCAAAGTTCGTGTATGCTCTTTCCTTCACCTTCACTACCTCATGACTGCGTTTTCTTATTCACTGACTTCCAGTCTCTATGGCTCCTATCTTTTTTTTTTGTTTGTTTTGAGATGGAGTCTCACCCTGTCGCCCAGGCTGGAGTGCAGTGGTGCAATCTCAGTGCAAGCTCCACCTCCCAGGTTCAAGCAATTCTCCTGCCTCAGCCTCCCAAGTAGCTGGGATTACAGGCATGCGCCACCATGCCTAATTTTTGTATTTTTAGCAGAGACAAGGTTTCACCATGTTGGCCAGGATTGTCTCAATCTCTTGACCTGGTGATCCACCTTGGCCTCCCAAAGTGCTGTGATTACAGGCATGAGCCATGGCACCTGGCCATATTGCTCCTATCTTTATTAGTCTATCTTTGTGTGTGTGTATATATATATCTACATATATATACTATGAATGAAGCTATATATATAATGTGTGTGTATATATGTATATATGCTATATGTAGAGTATGAAGCAGTGCCTAGAGCATAGGAAGCACCTAATAAACCTTAGCCTTTTAATATACACATATATGTGTGTGTGTATATATATATCTACATATATATACACTATGAATGAAGCTATATATAGTGTGTGTGTATATATGCTATATGTAGAGTATGAAGCAGGGCCTAGCGCATAGGAAGCACCTAATAAATCTTAGTCTTTTAATAATCATTTAAAAAACACTCTCTTGACACACAAACACACGCACCTCACATACCAATTCAACTTTTACACCAACAATTTTGGAGTTACATTATTTGGACGCATGTTTTTGAAAATGTCACTAAGAATGAATATTACCTTACGCCCAACCTGAGGAGCAGCTTCTTCAAGCACAGTTTCCTATAACTTTGTACCAAATAGTATGCCCCTCCAAAACCAACAGGCTCTTCTTTGTAGAAGTCAAGTGGAAGCAACACTTAGAGGTATGAATCAGTGTATCGCTCGGTTCCATGGAGACAAATCCAAGTGGGCACTGGCAGCTGCCGGGGTCCTCAGTGAGCTGAAGCAGGCCACATGGGAAGATAATTTTAAAAATTTCTTAGCATCAATAAAACACCTCCTTTTTAAGAGCTCCATCTCCTAATTCAAAGTTGAAACCTTCTATTTTCCACTGCTCTGCTCCGCTGCTATTTCAGTTATTAGAACACCTGCCGTCTGAACGAGTTTGCCTCCCAAATAGCTGAATAATCAAAAGATGAGGAGACTTGCTTAAGCAGCAGGAAGGAAAACTGGTGAAAGAAAGAAAGGGTTGACGGGCAGCAAGAGGAGGAGAATCCAGGAACACATGGGACAGAAATGGAGAGAGCAAGCAGGAGGAGTCCTGGCAAGGTGGCAACAGTTTAGACCAGGACAGGAAGTGGTAAGAACAGAGAGGAGACAACACCACACTCAGGAGAAGGCAGAAGAAAAGGGAAGTAAAATTGCTAAACCCTCTCACTTGAAGAATATCTATAAGGCAGTTATCATTATTGTGGCAGTTAAAGCCATGACTTGGGACACATAGAACAGGGACTGAAACTGTGCATACAAAGTATGCACTCAGTAAATGCTTTATAATAGATTATGAGCATCAGAATGGGAGTAAAACACTCCCTCCCTCAATAAATACTGAAGGAAAAAAAATGCTAAAAACAAACAAACAAACAAAAACCCTCCATATCCTACGGTCTTTTTTTTTTTTTCTCTTTTTGGGGGAGACAATGTTAGTTTTCTAATTTGTCAACTTCTTCAAATGCTGCTTTCTTCCCTTGTAGCTCTTCTACATGAAATCCAAAGATGACAAGTCCTTATGTTACAGTAGGTAACTAGTCAAAAATGAGCAGAGTAGGAGAGGACTCCCCTGCAACACACACCAGGAATGTCAGGAGACCATCAGGTGATGGTCAGGCAGTTGTTAACTCTCTCTAAAATAATAATTGGTTACGGTCAGTGCCAGGGAAAGGCACCCAATAGATGGGAAAGTCTCCCAATAGACAGAAACATCTGAAACTGGTGATCAGCAGCTTCCTGATAAGATCTCAGCAGTTGCATGAGTGAGCTCAAGCATGCGCACTAAGGCAAAATGGCAGATGACCTCCCTCTAGGAACACTGGACTGGTAAGGGGAAAAGCACCTCAAGTGAGCATGTACCCAACTTTAGTAAACACACTGTGCATGTGGTCCCCCCCAAGTGCTGGCAGGCCACTGCTCATGCAGACAGCCCACCCCAAGGGAAGAATCAGGAAAGAAGTAACGCAAGACCCCAGAGGTATGACAACACGGAAAACCCCAAGTCAAAAGCCAAACTGCGCACTTGATCTCTCAAGTTGTCTGCTTGGCCCTCTTCCAAGTGCATTTTACTTCCTTTCATCCCTGCTTTGGTCTCTCCTTCTGTCTTATGCCCTTCAGTTGAATTCTTTCTTCTGAGGAGGCAAGAATTGAGGTTGCTGCAGACCTGTACAGATTTGCCTCTGGTAACATACTTTGGTGCCACATGACTCAGATGCATTCCGCTGCTAACACTTACAGTAGAAGGAGACACAGAAGCCATCTATCCTACTTCTGCAGAGCTGGAATCTCCTCCATAAAACCCCTGATGGATATGCATGTTGGTGCTGCCTACACTAGTCTGCTGGGGGAAACCCAGTGCTTCCAGCAAGGTCCATTCTCTTCCTTGTGAACTGGATTATGAAAGTTCCTCCTCTTAACGAGCCAAAACACTCTCTGCTGTTAACATCATCACTGGTCTTAAGATCTTTTGGAGTTAATTACAGAAGCTGTATTTCCTCTTCCAATGTATATTCATTCAACACTCCTGCACACACTTTCACTGTATGCTTATTGAGAGCAGAGAGGCCATCTGTTAGGTTAATTTTTATCTTAGCAGGCTGCACAGTACTTGACACACAGTAGGTGCTCACTAAGCATCTGAATGAATAAATGATTCACATAATCAAAGGATTTAGAGTACCTACTAGGGGTGGTAAACTAAATGCCTTCAGGAGTGAATGCAAGTGAAATACATAGGAGGAGGGGCGTGGTTGTGGCTAATTGAGGAGTGAATGTTCTGCCTAAAGGCATTTGAATTCGAATTGTTTAGAAGAGTTGATTAGCTGGACAAATCCTTTTACTGTTGGGTTGCAGCCTGCAGGCTCCTGGTTTGTGACTCCATTTTAACCTACCCCCACCTTTCTACACACACACTTTAGGAATCTGAATAGTCTCAATTATATTCTTTACAAATGCTAACTCATGCTTAGAACATCCCTAAGGATAGGGAAAGCAAGATCATCAAAACTCTTCATTATTTAAAAATCCATTACTCTGAGCTGAAAGCTGCTTTTTTGAAAAATTTCCCAATTGCTCCTAGTGGTGCCCTTTGAGGGTGGCAAAATAAATTGACTTCTTTTCTGTTTGATTTCCCTGCAAATATTTGAAGATATTCACCACTCCTCCAACCTCACTAAATCTGCTCCAGATAAAAGTTCTTTCAGCTATTCCTAATACCAAGATTATGAAACCTCCACCATCTTGACCACTCCACTATATCAATATTCCCCTCCAAAGTGTAGTGGCACACACATACAGTATTATTAATAATAGTGGGCTCATGCCTGTAATTCTAGCACTTTTGGAGGCTGAGGCAGGAGGATCACTTGAGACCAGGAGTTTGAGACCAGCCAGGGCAACAAAGCGAGACCCCAGCTCTACAAAAAAATTTAAAAATTGGCTGGACATGGCAGCACAAGTCTGTAATTTTAGCTACTAGGGAGGCTGAGGTGGGAGGATGACTTGAGCCCAGGAGGCTGAGGCAGCAATGAGCCACAGTTGCACTACTGCACTCCACTCTGAACAATGGAGTGAGACTATCTCCAAAAACAACAATACTGCAACATTTTGGAAAAGATCCAAACATATGACAATAGAAATTTAGTAAATTTTGGTCATCTTCTATAATAGAGTTTATGCACCTATTAAAAATCATGCTAAAGAGCATAGAAAAATGTCCATATCAGAATATTAAAAAAAGATATCACATTACAAAATGATGCATTCAACATGATTTCAATTTTATTTAAAACTAATTTGAGTAGAAAACTCAGAATGAAGACTGCATTGTCCAAAAATTACTTCTATAATCAAATAAAAACACAGGTTATTTTATTAAATATGATTTCAGAAATTAAAAATTTAAGATTGTAGCTCCTTTAACACTGAAGAGTCTTATGTCAGTTTTTAAAATCAGAGACCCATATGGGGAAGCTGATTCCAAAATCCATGTTCTAATTCCTTATCCCTTCTCCCCGAGATTCGAATACAGTCAGTTTGGGTGGGGCCTGAGCATATTTTTAAAAAGACTGTCAGGTGATTTTGATGAATACCAGTGGTTAAGAATTAAACTAGACAGATTTCTATCAATGCTGCCAAACAACATACACCTTTTCTTGGCAGCTGCATGACTTTTTGACTTCCTCTTGGAGTTAACCAAGACCCTGGAGGCTTGTTGTGATGAGCGTTGCTCTCAAGGGCTACTCCGCTCCCTGTATGCATGCAGGTGGCTTTGTAAGACCTCAGGAAAGATACTAGCATTGATCCCCACACAATTCATGTTACTACATTTGGCCCATCACCTAGAGTGTCAAGATCTTTCTTTTCTGCCTTCTCCTTCCAGCTGTGAGTCATCCTAAAACTCAGCCAGAATGACATTTCAGGTACTTATGCAAATCTCCTCTTTCCCAAGGTAAACATTCCCAATGTCATCAACCAGAAAGCCTAAGACATTTTTCTCTTCCCCACTGACTTGGACATCTGGCCTATGTGCTCACCACTTACGACAGAGATGCTACCTCCATCCCACCACCACCATTTTAAAAAACTTTGATGATAAATTTATATGCAAATAAAAATTGCATATATTTATAGTGTACAGTGTGATCTTTTAATATATATGTGCACTGTGAAATGGTAAATCAAGCAAATTGGTATTTCCATCATCTCACACAATTTTTTTTTTTTTTTAATTGTGAGCCTTTTCCCTTTTAATGTAGATCCTGGAACAGGATTTGAAAAGGCTTCTTTTGTTGTCTAAAAGTCTCTAGTGTTTTTAATGCCTAAAGTAACATAGGCTTGTTGTAAAATATTTTTCAAAAATGTATGGAAACATGTAAAATAAAAGTCTCCCCCATTTCCAAGCTCATTTTCCCAAGGCAATCACTATTCACAACTTAGTGGTATGCTCTACTTTACATCTCTCATCTAGGCTCAGTTTCATTTCTTTGACCAACAGTCAAATGTTTCTGCCACTCATTTCATAACAATACTTTTTTTGGATGCCAATTTAAAATTATCAAATCAGTTCATGACTCTGGCTCCCATAAAACACCATCCTCCCATTTGCTCACACTGCTCCACCCCACTTCCTTTTCTCCAAAGTCATGGATCCCTTTCCACCTCGTGGCCTTACCTATGCTGTTTTGTCTGCCTGGCAGGGCTGCCCTATGCCCAAACCTTACCTTTAAGATCACTTCTTCAGGGCAGCCCTCCCTGATCTTGTCAGACTAGGTCAGGTTATCCCAGCATGGCCTATGATGACTCCATCACAGAGGAGTCATCCTACTTGGAGTTTATATGCTCCTTTTGTGACTATTTGATCAAAGTATGTCTTCACCACTAAATTTTAAACTCCACGAGGGCATGGAAAGCTGTTTTGATAGATGCTATGTCTGTAGCTCTTAGTACTGTGTCTGGCACATAAGACAGCCAAATGATATTTGTTGAATAATTAATGAAATAAACTACAGAGACATTCATCTATGCTAAAAAAAATTCAGTGCAAAAAAAAAAAAAATCACAAGGATTTTTATAATGCCTCCAACTCAATCTCTGCTCCCTCTACTTGGTGGTTGATGGGCATTTTCTCCTCACTCTCATTCCATATAATGAGATGTCCCCATCCCTGCTCCAAGATTTATAAGTCACTGAGCTCTTCTTGAAAACATCTTGAAGGAACATCACCAATATTCACCCCATTGTTCCAAGGGAACTCTCATATTTTGAACACTTTACCATGTGCAGGTTCTATTCCCCTGCATCTCAGGTTATGTAATTTTCTCAGTGGCCCATGAAATAGTTTCATTATTTCCATTTTACAGATAAGAAAACTGAGACTCAGAGAGACTAAGTAACTTGGCTAAGACAATAGAGCAAGTAATGGTAGGGATTTGACATTAACAGGTTAATAGAAAGGATGCTGGCCTGGACATGAGGAGATGTGAGTTTTAGTCCATCTTCTTCCATGAATTCCTTGGGTGACCTTGAGCCAAAACTTTAATCTCCAAGTTTTGACTCCTCGATATAAAGATAGTGTCTGAAGAATTGGCGCAAGGCCTGCAAAAGTTTCTGACCAAGGATAAAGTACAGCATGCTGTAAAGGAGATCATCCTGCCTCTTTCCCCTACCCTCAAGAACCAACAGATGGCCTTCTCTGCATTTGAAAATCGAACACTCCTACCAAGGTCAGTTATGCCTACAAATCAGTGCAGGCTTTCTTCTCCAGCACAAAATCTCCAGCTGAAAATCAGCTCTAATTCTTTCTCTTGCTCAGGCCTTGCTCTGAATAATATATTTTGAAAATGAACTATTTTGGGGCCAAGAATCTGTAAATCTGAGCTGATTCATCATTTTCACCACCAGGCTGCTGCTCTCCTGCATCTTCTGTGTTGTGAGATAAAGATGTTTTTCTTCATTAACAGTTTATCAGTGGGCTATGTGGAGAGTTCTCCTTTTGTCATGATAAGATTCTCTGCAAAATACTACAAACCCTAAGGATGAGCACATTCTCAAGAAATCAATCTGGAGTAAATAGAACACTGGGGTGGGATGGGGGTATTCAGAGAGAGACACAATCACAGGACAGAATAACTGAAATGGAATACAACATGGCACCTCTCTTTGAATGTGGAGATTGCAAAGTGTCAACTCCTGACCTTCCTAACAAAAAGAACAGGGAGGTGAAAAAGGTAATTCCAGAAAATGCACTATTTAAAAACTAGCTCCAGCTAGCTTTGGAATACTTATCGTTTCCTCCATAAGATTTAGCTTTCTAACTATGTTTTTTTGTATGAATGTATATTAAAATGAATTTGATTTTTTAAAAGAAATTACAGAGATACCCTTAAAAACATACTAGGCAGGTTTGTCAAAAATTAAAAATAGAACTACCACATGGTCCAGCAATCCCACCACTGGGTATATATCCCAAGGAAAAGAAATCAGTACGTCAAAGAGACATCTGCATTCCCATGTTTACTGCAGCTCTGTTCACAATAGCCAAGGTAAGAACTGACCTAAGGGTTTATCAACAGATAAATGGAGAAAGAAAATGTGGTATGTACATATAATACAATGGAGTACTATTCAGTCATAAAAAATGAAATTCTGTCATTTGCAGCAACATGGATGAGCCCAGAAAACATTATGGTAAGCCAAAGCCAGGTACAGAAAGACAAATAGGCACATAGTCTCACTCATATGTGGAATCTGAAAATGTTGATCTCAGAGAAGTAGACAGTAGAATTGTGGTTACCAGAAATACGGGATTGGGAGAGGTTGGTCAATGGGTACAAAGCTACAGTTAGATGGGAGGAATAAGTTCTGGTGTTCTGTTGCATAGAAGGGTGACTATAGTTAACAATAATGTATTGTAATTTCAAAACATCTAGAAGCGGGAATTTTGAGTGTTCTCACCACAAAGAAATGATAAATGTCTGAGGTGATAAATATGTTAATTACTCTAATTTGATTATTATACATTGTATACATGTATCAAAACATCACATTGTACCCATATAGGTACAATAATTATGTGTCAATTAAACATTAAAACATTTTAAACACAAAACAAAACAAAAACCATGCTAGGTAGAATGGAGCAGCCAGTTAAAGAATAAAAGCAATTGGCATGGATTCTCATTTGTGGATAATTGAGAATTGGCCAGTAGTTTCCTAGGGGCAGAAAACACTCCTTCAGAAAACCTCCTGTGTTCAGTGGAATTTTAAAATGCAATATAAATGAACAATGTAATCAAAAAAGCACACCACTGCAATATTATATATAAAAAACGCTATGTTGTTTGGGGATGTTTTCTTCCCATTACTCTTCCTCTAGGCTATACCTCTACTGAGCTCTAGACCATATTTCCAAATCCACCTGCAACACTGACATCTCCATGTGGACATCAGGCTGCTCAAACTTACTGAGTCCTAAATTGACCTTCACCTCCTCCTCTCTCCAAATCTTCCTCTGCTGCTACTTTCTTCATTTAAGTTCCTAGGACTCCATCCATCAAATTGCCAACCTAGAGACCCAGGATTCATTCTGAACACCTCTCAGCTGCACCATTGACCTAGATAGAAGCCCTACTAATTCTATCTCAAAATATCCCTCTCATAAATCTCCTTTTCCACTCCACGCCCTCTGTACTGCGCTAGTCCTGTTCCACACCATCTCTCACCAAGATTAGTGCATCGCCTTCTAATAGGCCTCCCTCCTTCCATAATTCCACCTCCTTGACAGTGGTACATTCAGCCACAACCTGGCTTCTCACCAGGTCACTCACCACACATCACACACAACACAACCTTCTCACATACTAAAAAATATCCACAGAGAAACACACACAAATATACAATCTCTAACACCAAAACATATATATATATATATATATCCCCACAGACAACATGTGCTTACACACATGTTGTCTATAGCACAAATCCTCAAATACATCAACTTACCTGCCATCCCTCAATTCCATACTCTTCTCTCCCATTTCTAGATGTCTGTTTAGGCTATTTTTATCTTCTGAGATGTCCTTTCTTCACTGTCATACCACCTATTAATGTCCCCTTGAAGCTATGATTTACCCTTGTAGATCAAGCTCAAAGCATGAGCCCACTCTCCCATGAAACCAGCGAAGCATGGATGGCTCTCCTTTCTCTGGCTGTCACAGCACTTTGTGGATGTATATCACAATGTACTAAGAAGGTTTGCTACCCATGCCTCTAGGCTTAGCCCTGGAGTCCTAAAAAGCAGCAGAACTTAACAGCACAGTCTTTGGGGGCAAAGAGAGTCGGGGTGAAACCTCAGTCATCTCTTACTAGCTTGGGAAAGTAAACTCCCTAAGCCCCCATTTTCTCACTTCAAAAAAAGATAATATCACTTATTTAATATAGTTGAAATCAGAAATAAGTGAAAAAATTCTAACACCCAGTTAAGACTCAATAAAATGGCAACTATTATTAAAACTATTTAGACCTCAAGTGCCTAGTACTCTGCCAAAAAAAAAAAAAAAAAAAGCTTAATTACATGAATGGACTTAGCTTTCAGCTGGTTCAGTGTCATAAAAAGCATATTCAAGTATGATGCCACATTGTAAATTCCCATTTATGTAAAGTAAGCAAAGGAGCTACTAATATTCATATTCACATTTTACCAATGGCAAAATACACATTGAGAACATAAGTAACTGTGCTGAATCCACACTGAATCCACAGCCCAAGTAAGACTAGAACTCAGCCTTTGAGTGTTATTTCCATGTAAAACATTGTCTCACATTTCAAAAATGAGTCCATCTAAAAATGATATAGCTGTCCAATCATTTGTACTATGCTGTGTACTTTTCCTAAATATGCTTATTTTACAAGAAAAGAAAGTTGGTAAAATAACAAATTGGTAAGATGCCAGAACAAGGACTGGCTCCCCAATTTAGAGCAGAGCCTTGCAAATGAGGATGAACATTTGAAAGAGCGATCTTCTGGAAAGTATAACTCAGATTATATAATTCTCTTGTTTCTAAGCCCTCCAGTGACTTCTCCTTGCTCTCCAAATAAAATCAGCCATCTTTTCATGGCCTCCAAGCCTCCATATGGTCTGGATCCTGCCTAATTCTCATATCACTGTATCTCTTTCAGTCATTATACTCAGGTTGCACTGGTCTTCTGTTTCTCATGTTCTCCACATTCATTACTGCCTCAGGACCTTTGCATTTACTATTTTCTCTCCAGGAAGTACTCATTCCCTAAATTTTCTTCATTTTTGGTATTTTTTTGTTATTTAGGTTGCCCCGTCAAGAATACTTCTCCATCTATTTGTTTACCACCCACTCTATGTATTTAACTTGTCCTAATCGCTCCATACCATTTATCAACATATAAAATTCTCATTTGCTTTGTGGGTTCTTCCTCCCATAGCATATTACTAGAAAAGAGAGAAATCTTGATCTTGCTCACTTGTCTATGACCAATACATGAAACAGTGATACATAGTAGATATTCAGTAAACATTTGCTAAATGAAGAAATAAGCTTCTCTTATCACCACTAAAGCACCAAGATGAGTCTTTCCGTGCCTTTGTCATCTAGATTTATATAACCTCCTTAAACTAAAAGCAATGCAGTTCCCAAATTTAGAACTTGTAGGAAGAAGTGAGCAAATTGTAAACATCATTCTTACATCCTTGAGAACAAAAGACTTTTGTTTTTATTCATATTTAAGGAAAGTTGAGTTTTTTTGGCAAAAAGGACTGTCTGGAGACACTCCCCCCATGTGAACCAAGAGGTTACACATGCTTCTTCTCCAATTTGGAGTTCAGCCCCCTGTTCTGGTTTCAATCTGGAGATTTTATCTGACAGCCTGCATATCACTGCCTATGGTGGACTTGCTCTGTGGCCACAGTTTACTTAGACGGCACACCGCATAATGAGCAGAACGTGCACTGAGAGGGGAAGAACAGATTTTCCAAGTAGTCTAATTTCGAGAATTAACTTCAAAATTATCTGGTAACCTCATTCCTAATGTCATAGTACCTCGTCCACTTTAAAGTTTAAAATCTTGGAAATAGATTCAATCATCTATGACAAACATATATTGTTCTTTTCAAGCAAAAGTATGAAATAGTTCTTCTAACTTTCTGAATTTTCCTTCTAATAACTTGAAAAAATAACAGCCCCCAGTAGCCCACCTGTGTGTTAACAGTGATTTTTACAAAACCTAGCAAAACAGAAGTTCCTTTTTGCCTCATTTCAAGTTAATTTGAAAAAGAAAAGTTGGCTCAACTAAACCTATGCTGTAATGGTCCTTGCTTACAAGTCAGCAAGTATCATCTGAATGCTTAGGGGTAGTACTGCATTTCCCTCCTGGATCCCTGGTGGTAGATGTGCATGCAAAGTGAATGCAGGTACAAACTCAAGTGCTCTCCCAACAAGTTTCCACTGTCCTCTTCATTTATAAGCAGCGAAGCCACAAATTCCCCTCTATCAGGTGCCACAGGAAGCTACACAAAGTAGGATTTGAAATGTATATATGTAATTCTGTCAAATCTGATAGCAGCATAATTTACTGAAAAGCAGAAAGCTTATTGAACATGAGGCTATTTCTATTCCAAAAGCCTAGAACATAGAGTCAGTCTCATCCTCCCAACCCAGCCTTTAAAATCAGATGGAGATTCATGACATGGAAAGAATCATGGGGAAGATGTTCACATTCACAGTGAGGTTGCCTCAATTTGTGTTCCTCATGACCATCTCTAGTTTTCAGGCCAATAAGGGCAGATACTGCTGGTATAGCAGCCATGTTATATGATTTTCAATTAATTCGTGAGTTAGTTCTTTGACTCTCTAGGGCACCCTCAATAGCTACAGAATTAGCATCTATGGCTTTTCATTTGGTTCTTATCATCACAGAAGAGGGTTGGCCATACACAGAATAGTTGAGTTTTGGGGGAAAGCGTTGGGTAAGAGGAAGGGAGTGTGCACTAAGAAAAAGTAGACTCATGACACACAACTGTGGTAGAGTGGTAATTTTTGAAATGGGCTTTAACAGAGAAAGAAAGAAAACTGTATGAAAACACTTCACAATAATTAATTGAGCCTCTCCTAGTCCTAAATTAAGAAAAATGTAAGATCAATAAGTTGGGTTTTTTGTTTGTTTTTGTTTTTGTTTTTGTTTTGAGATGGGGCTGGAGTGCAGTGGTGTGATCTCGGCTCACTGCAACCTCTGTCTCCTGGGTTCAAGCGATTCTTCCACCTCAGTCTCCTGAGTAGCTGGGATTACAGATGCCCACCACAACACCTGGCTAATTTAAAAAATATTTTTAGAAGAGATGGGTTTTCACCATGTTGGCCAGGCTGGGCTTGAACTCCTGGCCTCAAGTGATCCACCTGCCTCAGCCTCCCAAAGTTCTGGGATTAGAGGCATGAGTCACTGCACCCAGTCAAAAATCAATAATTTTAAATGTTTCATACTTATTGACATTAATGAAACCTCCTGAATAAGCATTTAATGCAACTCCGCTGATATTTTAAATTTACGTTCCTCACATTACAAGGTCAGGTCAGTTCCGCTGGGTTTCACAGACCTGATGTTATCACACAGACAAGACTTTGTTCATGCTGTGTATGGAACAACCCTTCAGAGGGTTGCTGAGCTGTCCATGGTGCTGGGAAAGCAACTGTTTCTCCTCTTTGGTTCAGCAGGAGACACACATTCAGAAACGATGTGTTATTTCACAGTGCTGTGACCCATACTTCCATGTTTATTTGGAAAAAGAAAACACATAGTATCTCCTAATATTCTGCTTTCCTAACAAGCTTTGATTTGTTTAGGCTACCTCAATAAAGTATCTCCTTTTACTCTTTTACCCTTCAGATGTTAATAACCACATTGAGGTACACCAATTTGCACTTGCTTGCATTTCTATTTGTATCATTGCACTTGCTTACATTTCTATTTGTATCATAAGTGTTTTTTCTTTCCAAACAGACTATAAGTTTAAGGGTTAAAGAAATACTTATGGACTGATTGAAGTAACTGAATTCAAATTTAGGCTCCTCTACCTATTAGCTGATAACCTGGTTGAGTCAAGTTACTTTTTCTGCCTCAGTTTCTTTAACTGTAAAAAGAGGTGATTGAAAGTCACTAACTTTTTGGAAGCGCTAAATGCAGTGGTATATTTTAAGGTATTTTGCAAACTGTGACATGCTATGACAGTGTGCTATGACATGCTATTAAAGCAAGCATTTATTATGCCACATTTTTGTTGTTGGTATCACATGTAGTAAGATATTCTTGAAAGAGCATGAATAGCATTAATAATTGAAGTTTTTGTTGTCTCCTCCAATTCAGAACAGGCCTATGGGAATTAAGGACCCATCTCATGCCAGGGGAATCTTAGGAGTTATAGACATAAGGAGAATAGAATTTCACTTGAAAGAAAGTAGAGAAATGCAGAAGCTGTAAAATTTATATCCCATAAATAATTCAAAGATTAATACCCAAAGTCTCAGTCATCTCTAAGCTCATCGTCATTGCCACCTCCTCAGTACTTGCCATTTCTTTTTTAAAAATTCCCCAGTCATGGTTTAATCTGAACACATTCTCTTTAAAGTAAATGATCTAGGAATAATTAAATAACCTGCCCAACATAATAAAGGGTGGCAGAGACAAAACTTGACATCGAATTATTCTGAATTCAAAGCTCATTCTCAACCATCATGTCTACAGTCCTCTAAATCTAAATGAGTCTTTTACATATAGGTTAATTTAGGAGCTGGCCAAAACTTCTTGGATCCCTTATTCTGAAGTAAAACTTTTGAAAGCCCAAGTCTAGCACTTTAGAGACCACCCTGAAAATAAGGTTTTTCAGGAGGAAGGGGATAAAAGAAAATTTGCTTTGTGAATCTAGCCCAAGATAATTTCCAGTTTCTATGATGCAACAAACCAGAGGTTGGACAAGCCCCTGGAATCACAAGAACACTGACTTACCACTTACCAATTTACCGAGTCAGTATCCATGAACCAACTAAAACTTACTTTTTGTGCAGCATAAAGAAATTCAATTAAAATGTATTCTGGTGGAGCTGTTTTTCAAAACTCAGCAACTTTAATAATTACACCATTTAAAAATTGCATTTAGTGCCACTACATCTCATCTATTTAAATCCTTCCCATTCTTAAAGATCCAGTTGATATTCCCCTTCCTCCAAGAACACTCACAGATGGCTCCAACTTACAGTAATTTAATCTTTCTCTGCATACATATCACTTCTGCCTACACCATACATCTGTCAACAAATCACCTATTGCCCTGGAATATCTGTTTTTTTTTTCATTGCTATCTAACAGATTTTTAACTGGCTTTTCAAATCTATACGTTATGTCTTCAACCTTACTGGAACACTGGCTCATCACAGGTGCTTAATAAATATTTGAACTAAAGTTAGCATTTACATTTTATTAAAACTGCTTAAGTTTCTGTTTCCTCCCCATTCTTTTCCCCCATTTTAAGTCCATAAGGGTACAGCTACTTTTTCTGTCATACTCACTACTGTATCCTTGGGACCAAGCATATCATAGGGGCTTATGTGCATGATTGGAATAACTACAGTAATAAAAATATGAGCTAGCTGAATTGTCAGGGATTACTGCACCACCTTGTAAACCCCCTACTCCCAACCCTCACTCCATGGCTATTAGGAGAAATTTTCAAATCTCTAGTTCAAGGAGATCAACTATGCTCCTAGGTGAATTTATTTTATTTCAGATGAGAATCACTTTCAAAGTACTATTGGGAGATTTTGTTTGGAAATTCTGTTCTCAGCTATAACAAAAAATGTAGCACAGACCATAGATCAAGGCATAGAGTAAGGTAAACTAAAATATGAATAAAAGGGAAAGAGCACCCAGATCACATGAGTTAATTATTTTAGAAATGTCTTATGTAAAGGCTGAGGCATTGTGCTTCAGCACAGAGCTGAGAAGAAATTTGCATGAACCCTTTCAAGAGCTTGCAAGCTGT
Source organism: Chlorocebus sabaeus (assembly GCF_047675955.1). Taxonomy (NCBI): domain Eukaryota; kingdom Metazoa; phylum Chordata; class Mammalia; order Primates; family Cercopithecidae; genus Chlorocebus; species Chlorocebus sabaeus. Next base: position 35,346,039 of record NC_132926.1, on the reverse strand, counting down.
CTTAACTCCATTTATTTATGTGTTTTTCAGGAATGCTTACTGTGGTAGATGTTAGGGATAGAGAAGTGAACAAAACCAATATAGTCTTGCCCTCATAGAATCCACATTCTAACAAAATGAGAAAATAAAGGAAATTTCTCCAGTTCATTTATACAATAAGTATTGACTCCATGCACAGCGTTGGGTTTCACTTTCCTGGCTTTGCTGCTCTGATATTACTGAGGGTAGAACAGATGACACAAGTAGTTAATCTGATTTAATAAATCCTTTAATTCTCTCAGTAAATACTGGGAAGGAAAGGGGATAATGGAGAAAGAGGGCCCAGAAATAGACTTTAAGCCCTTTTTCCGTCGTCTTCCTACACTTTAGTAATATTAAGACAGTTCCTTGAGAAAGACAGCAATCTCTGCCTTGCTCAGGGGAAAAAGAATTGGGAGTCTCCATGGCCTAGTTGGGGGGAGAGACAGAGAGACAGAGAGAGAGATAGAGAGAGAGAGAGAGAGAGAGAGAGAGAGAGAGAGAGAGAGAATATCATATATGCTTTCTTTCATGGTAGTGTCCTGGCTGCTGTAATAGTTGCAGCTCAAGGAAGTTAGGAGCAACCCCTCCTGCATGATCATGCATTATCTCCATGAATTCTACCATCCATAATGCACATTCTCTAGTTCAAGGTTTTATTTTCCCTTTTCTTTGTTGTAATGGAATTTTCTATTATACCCTAAAATATTACTTTTACTTTTTTTTTTTTTTTTTTAAAAAAGACATTCTCTTGCTGTTTCAGATGCAGTTCTTAGATTAATACTCAGATCCATTTAACATCATAAAAGAGAAACTTCTGTATCAATGACCAAATCAGTGGGTGAGATCTACAAACTAGAATAAGGGCTGGTGCATTGCTTTCAGAATGTTCCTTATTTATAGATAGCTTAATTGCATTAGGTGCCAAAGAATGTACTGCTTTCTTTGTAATGAGTTTTTATGGTCTTAGTGTTCAGAAGCTCAGATTCCATCTGTGACAGCAGAATGTTGTAGAATTCAGCTATTAATAGCTGCTGGTACACACTTACTCAGAGCTAAGAGGCCCAAGGCTGTAGAGACAGCCAGATGGAGATACCAGAGAGTGACTGTATGGACAAAAAGGATGATCTTTTTCCCCTCAACACAAAACAGACAACACTAAAAACACGGCAATCCTGTTTTATTGTAAGCCAGACTCTCTGAAGAATTTCCCCCTCTTTGGAATTCTCAGGTCTGGTCCTAAATCACATGTGATTTATCACTGTTTCTGATGTTCAAATAACTCCTTACACAGGTTATAAAATCAAAGACATCCAGATGAGTTAACAACCATGATTTAGTAAAATGATGCCAAGTAATCACACAGAAAATCAGGAATAATACAATTTGGCTATTATTCAAGGAAAAATAAACTTTGACAAAGGACAGTCTTTTGAATCAGGAATATTTTCCTTAACATAGAGAAGAACGGGCAAGTGAGCTGAATAATATAGACCTTTTTATGGAAAGAAATTTTTTTTTCTAAAAACCTGCTTAATGTGATTTAGAGTGATTATAGCTTTAGTTCATCTTCAATCTAGTAAAAGAAAATTATACTGCAAGACAAAGGTGACATGGCCACCATATTTAATGTCATTACATTAATGAATGTTTCTTATGGGCCAAAGAACACCAACTCTTTTTTTTTTTTTTTAATATAATATCGTGCTAAGTAAATAAGAAAAAAACCTATTTTTAAATCTGTGACTCATTGGTAAATTGAATGGCTAAGTTATATTTTGGTGGGAGTACAACTGTAAGTTGCCAAAGAAATGTGGGTGATATGCTTAAGCATAGAAATATTAATGGGCATGCTTGTGTACAATGAAAAATCATGTTAAAAAATGGGTAAGTGTTCAGCACATTTTGTTTCATTTGCAACATGAGTAAAATCACATTGTTCTTGTGAAGTCAAGCACAGCTAAAGGCAAGAGGTACAGATAAGGTGGGGCTGGAATGGGGAACCCTCTGCTCTCATGCTTTAAGGAAGTTTCTGGCAAACAGAGAATGGTATGTTAAGTATTTGCTGTGGCCATTTCACAGAGACACCATATAAAGAATCCTGCAAAGCAAAACTGACTTACGTAAAAGAGGCACAGGGTTACAGTTTCATACAGGTGGATAAGAAAACCAGGATGTCTCAAACTATCCAAAGAATCTGAAGTCTATCCCTACAGACTTCCATTTTTTCATGTAACTACCCCTACTTTGTAGGAAGGACTTTTTTTTTTTTTAAGTCAAAAACAGGCCTAAAATTTTGATAATCTATTTTCACTGCAGGCAAATTGGTAAGTAGTTTAGGTTCTAGAGTCACACTCATCGTGTTTCATGTTTGCCTCTTACTAGTTGTGTAAACCTGGGCAAGTTTTTTTTTAACTTGGTAAGCCTGCATTTTCTCAGAGATAAAATAGGTAGTGTGAGAGTATCTACATCATAGGATTGTGAGGATTATGTAAGATATTCTATGCAAAACATGTAGTACAATGGCTAGTATACAGTCAATGTTCAATAGATGTTTCTTTTTTATTCTTATTTTTGTAATTTATTTACATTTTACTTTATTACTGCTATATGTAAAGTGCTTCTAATATTAGAGAGATCTGGGTTTGACTTCTGGCTGAGAAACCATGATGAATCTCCTTCAGTTTACTCATCTGTAAAATAGGGCTAATCATAGGTGTGCCATAGGAATATAATAAGTAAACTAAATAATTTAAGCCACACGTTTAACACAGTATCTGCCACAAGCTAAAGCCTATAAAAAATTAGCTATTAGGACTTCAATCGTAGTCATAGCCACTCAATGAGGTTAATATGACACTTATATGTGATCATGTATATAAAGCCCAACCAACAGTACCCGAACCTTAACAAATATTACCTCATTCTTCCTCCATCTTGGTTAGCCATCTGCAGGTATCACATAGTATTTTAAACCAATAGTATCTTCTGTGTATTGGGTTTTTTTGTGTGTTTTTTTTTGTTTTTTTTTTTTTTTGAGATGGAGTCTCACTCTGTTACCCACGCTGGAGTGTAGTGGCACGATCTTGGCTCACTGAAACGCCCGACTCCCAGATTCAAACAATTCCTGGCTAATTTTTGTATTTTTAGTAGAGATGAGATTTCACCATGTTGGCCAGGCTGGTCTCGAACTCCTGACCTCAAGTGATCCACCCACCTGGGCCTCCCAAAGTGCTAGGATTACAGGTGTGAGCCATTGCATCCGACCTGTATGTCAGCTTTAATATTTATTGGTCTCCAAGTTCATTAGGTGACTTGCTACCATACTATCATTTCACAAAACAATTGTGGTACAATCGTGTATTGCATAACGACGTTTCAGTTCATGAGGAACCAATGTGTGATGGTGGTCCCATAAGATTTTAACAGGGCTAAAAATATTCCTATTGCCTAGTGATGTTACAGACATCATAATGCCAGAGTGCAGCACATTACTCAGGTGTTTGTGGTGATGGCGGTGTAAACAAACCTACTCTGCTGTCAGTTGTATAAAAGTAGAGCACATACCGTTATGTACAGTATGTGATACTCGATCGTGATAATAAATGACTATGTTACTGGTTATATATACTATGCTTTTTATCATTATTTTAGAGTGTACTCCTTCTGCTTATAAAAAAAAAGTTAACTTTTATTAAAAAGCCTCCAGGTTGCCAGGCACAGTGGCTCACGCCTGTAATCCCAGCACTTTGGGAGGCTGAGGCAGGTAGATTACCCGAGGTAAGAAGTTTGAGACCAGCTTGGGCAACATGGTGAAACCCTGTCTCTACTAAAAATACAAAAATTAGCCGGGTGTGGTGGTGGGTGCCTGTAGTCCCAGCTACTCGGGAGGCTGACGCAGGAGAATCACTTGAACCGGGAAGGCTGAGGTTGCAGTGAGCCGAGATTGCGGCACTACACTCCAGCCTGGGGGATAGAATGAGACTCCATTTCAAAAAAAAAAAAAAAAAAAAAAAGCCTCTGGGTTGATAGGTACAGCGAACCTCTATGGCACACATTTACCTATGTAACAAACCTGCACATCCTGCACATATACCCCGGAACTTAAAATAAAAAATGTTAAAAAGCATCAGGTTAGCCAGGCATGGTGGCACGTGCCTGTAATCCCAGCTACTCAGGAGACTGAGGCAGGAGAATCCTTGAATCTGGGACGCAGAGGCTGCAGTGAGCAGAGATTGCGCCAGCTTGGGTGACACTCTAGCTTGGGTGACAGAGTGAGACTTCGTCTTTTTTTTTTTTTTCAAAAAGCCTCAGGCTGGTCCTTTAGGAGGTATTCCAGAGGAAGGCATTGTTATCTTAGGAGATGGCAGTTCCATGCATGTTATTGCCCTTGAAGGCCTTCCAGTGGGACAACATGTGGAGGTGGAAGACAGTGACACTGATAATCCTGACCCTGTGTAGGCCTAAGGTAACATGTGGTTTTTGTTTCTTAAGGTTTAACAAACAAGTTTAAAAAGTAAAAAATTAATGGGAAAAAGCTTGTAGAGCAAGGATATACAGAAAGATAAAAATTTTGCATAGTTGTGTGTGTTTTAAGCTAAATGTTATTACAAAACAGTCAAAAAGTTAAAAAAATTAAAAAGTTTATAAAGTAAAAAAGTTGCAGTCAGCTAAGCTTAATTTACTATTGAAGAAAGACTTTTAAAAATAAATTTAGTGTAGCCTAGGTTTACAGTGTTGATAGCAGTGTACAATAATGTCCTTGGCCTTCACATTCACTTACTAGTCACTGACTCACCCAGAGCAACTTTCAGTCCTGAAAGCTCCATTCATGGTAAGTGCCCTATACAAGTAAGTGTGGTATTTTTAATCTTTTTTTTTTTTTTTTTTTTTTTTTGAGACAGAGTTTCACTCTTATTGCCTGGGCTGGAGTGCAATGGCGCGATGTCGGCTCACCACAACCTCCGCCTCCCGGGTTCAAGTGATTCTCCTGCCTCAGTCTCCCAAATAGGTGGGATTACAGGTGCCTGCCACCACACCCAGCTAGTTTTTTGTATTTTTAGTGGAGATGGAGTTTCATATTGGCCAGGCTGGTATCGAACTCCTGACCTCAGGAGATCCACCTGTCTCGGCCTCCCAAACTGCTGGGATTATAGGCATGAGCCACTGTGCCCGGCCATTTTAAATCTTTTATATCATATTTTTACTATGCTTTTTCTATGTTTAGATACACAAATACTTACCATTGTGCTATGATTGCCTACATTATTCAGAAGAGTAATATTCTCTACAGGTTCATAGTCCAGGAGCAAGAGCCTATACCATATAGCCTAGGTGTACAGTAGGCTATACCACCCTAGGTTTGTGTAAGTACACTCTGGTGTTCACACAAGGATGAAATTGCCTAATGGCACACTTCTCAGAACATATCCCTATCATTAACAGATGCATGACTGCATGTATTAATATCACAAGCCCTTTGCAAACTAGATAGGAAAGGAATTTCATTCGCATTTTCATGCTTCAGTTAATATCAGAGAGCCACCAACTTAAAATATTTCCACATACTTCCAGCTGAAACTGCACAGGCTGCTTTCATTTTTTACTTAGTTTCTAACATTATCATTTCTGAAATTTCCACATTAGCTCATCACTTCAAAATGCCTTTAATACCAATATATCAAGTCCATCATCAAACAGATCATCTTATATATTTGTACAATGTGTGAGGCTCTAAGTGAACACTTTCTACAAAGGGAATTTTTATCTACATCCCCAAGTAGAAGAGAGATTTTGCTGTGCTACTTTCCCTCTCATGGAAGGTTTACTAATAATTTCATTGTCATCTTTAAGTCTTTCACTAGTCACAGCAAGAGTACATGCAAGGATCTAAGCAAACCAAGTTCTTAGGCTGCCTTGAAACAAAACCTGTCTGTACCATCATACTAAATTCCCTCAGCCTGTTTCAACACTGGCAATGAAAACACGGCATTTTTCACCTTGACTTTGCTTTCAATGTGACAAGGCAGTGTCTAACTTCAGGGCATTTGGTGATTATGAAATCTTGACACCTCACCTACTGTGGGAATGACATGTTGAAACCGTTTCTCCATTCTCCGAGGCATTTTCATATTAAGCTCTGGTGAATGAGTAGTAATGAGATGGTCCTTAGAGCATCAGGTGGGCCATGTCTCTTCTTTTTCTGTCTCTCTCCCCCTGCCCTTCCCCGTCCCATCCTCCTCCCCCACCCCCAGCTGCACAGCTGACAACTTCAAACATTTATTAATATTGATCCCCTCGTCCCCTAACAATCAATAGTTGGCATCCCCCAAAATCAAATAATATTCAATGTGCAGGGCTGTATTTGTTTTCACATAACACTGCAGGGAAATTAAAGATAACTCATCATGTGAATCAGGTTATCTCTTTATGATTAAGAAGTGACTGCCACTTCCATGCACATCCTAGGGGTTAGCTAACGTGGTTCTAAAATGTCCTGGGCAAACGCTCTTACTACTTATCCAATTACATTAAACTATGGATTGTCTAATGATTCTTTGGAAAAACATAATTTTATGATACCTTGAATGCTAAGAAGGATACTTGTTATCCATGATAAATTACTTCTAACAATAGAAATAGTAACACGTATTAAGGGCATACACTGTACTAGACAAGGTCCTAGGTGCTTTACATACATAATCCATTTTATTCTCATAGTAAATCCAGGGAGGTAAGTACCACTATTATTACTCATGTTTTATGTAGAGGAGAACAATGACAGTCTGATAGAATGGGTGACTTGACTAAGGTTACAACTAGTTAGTGGCAGAACTGGAATTTAGAATTGTCCTGTCTGAAACAAGAATCAAAAGTCTTAAACACTGCCTTTCTTGGCAAGTTGAATTATATCAAATGACTTTTTTTTTTGGTTTAGTTATAAATATTTCACTTGTCTCACCTCATCTAGCATCTTTGTTATTCAGGTTATCAAGGATCACAACGCTAATTGGTGCTCTGAATGATAATGACTGCATTTCCCATATGAAAAGTTATACATGTTTATTATTTTTCCAAAAGGTCAGAGTCTTTGGATTGTGTTTTGCTGTTGTTTTTTTCTTTAATTTTAGGTTCTGGGAGTACACATGCAGGTTTGTTACATGAGTAAATTGTGTGTTGCTGAGACTTGATATACGATCCTGTCACCCAAGTAGTGAGGATAGTACCCACTATGTAGCTTTCCAATCCATGCCCTCTTTCCATCCTTTCCTTTCAAGCAGTCCTCGGTGTCTATTTTTCCCCTCTTTTGTGTCCATGCGTATTCAATATTTAGCTCCACTTATATATAAGAACATGCAGTATTTGGTTTTCTATTCCTGCATTAGTTGACTTAGGATAATGGCCTCTAGCTGCATCCACATTGCCGCAAAGGACATGATTTCATTCTTTTTATGACTGTATTATATTCCAGAGTGTAAATGTACCACATTCTTTTAGTCCAGTCCACCACTGATGGACACCTAGGTTGATTCTGGGTCTTTGCTATTGTGAATAGTTCTGTGATGAACAAACAGGTGCATGGATTGTGTTTTAAAAGTGGATTTCAGAAATCATAATGAAAGATAATCTCAAAGATTTATAAGGATCTATTTTCTCACTTGTAGTTACACTCTAGCAGAAAAATTTTGATGACTTAATAATTCAATTTAATAATAAACAATGTATTATATTATTTTTTCATTTATATTTTGAGGGAAATATTAAAATATTTCCTCAAAAATACATCAAGAAACATACTGAAATTATGAAATATGGCCAAGTTAAATCAGAAATTTCAGGGAATGTTTTGATTTCTCAATCTACCACTTTATGAGGAAGCACAGAGCCCACTTCAGCAGGTCAGTTGGCCTGGGCCCCACCCTCACGAAGCATGTTGAATTCTAGCAAACGTGTACATCTTGGGTTTGCCACCTGTCCATACTGAACTTGGGGCGGAAAGATCACTGCTTCACACCCCTCCTTTTCCTCAAGTTTCCAAGTCTCAGAGAATTAGAACACTGTATAAAACCTTAGAACTCAGTGTATTCCAGCTCTCAGTCTACTGAAAAAGAAACAGAAGCTCAGAAAGGTAGTCACAGGACCTGGGCCATCCAGACCCAAGTTCCAGAGCCAGCCCAACCATCTCCTACTATCCCATGCTTCCTCTCCAGCTTACGCTGTACTGTACAGACATCAGTAAAGGATTCATCGTTTGTAAATAAGGCTGATGATGTTCCCTCCTCTCAATGTCGTTAACCAGAAACTACTTTATTGTAAAGAAAACAGATGCTACTAATTCTGCATCAAAGACATCTTGGACATTAGGCTAATGAGAGCCTAATGATCTGGGTTGGCATCCCAGTTCCACCAGTTTAAGCTGTGGGACCAATTATGAAACTTTCTGAAGCCTGAGTTCCATTATTTGCAAGAAGGAGATGATAACACCACCAACCGCATCGGGTTGTTGGTGATATATATGTATATGTAATAATTCATACAATATACCTGACACATAATAAATATTCAATAAATATTACCTTATCTTATCATTTGCTCAACTGTAACAGAAAATTCCCTATAAGGTCTTCAGAGTAATTCTGCCTACTATCCCCTCCTCATTCAGCTGCCAACAAACTTATTGTAGTTGATATGTCACTGGTTACATTTTCCAATGTTTGAAAAAAAATTCTACCTCACTTCCCATCCTGACCACACACATACCCCCCATCTACTTGGAGTATAAACTCCTGGGAAACCACTTACAGTGTACACTTTGGCTGTGGCTCCCCACACTCTTCTCAAGGCTCTTCAATATTGGGATGCATGGCAAGAATTACATTTATTTTCTTACCTCTTTTGTTTAAGGTGCTGAGTCAGATTGAGAGATGGCACTGTCCCACATTGCAATGAACTGGACTCCACTTGTATTTTGTAAAGTTGAGCTGGCCCAGCTCAGCTCCTAGAAGAGTGCTGTTTGCCTGCTTTTTCAGGATGAACACTTTAGCAACTGCTGCTCCTCCTGTGTCTGGACTCAGCTTTCAGGGAGGCAGAGACTTTGAGGTTCTGTGGCTTTGCCTAATGAACAATAACCTGGTCTCTGTCATTTTCAAAATGCAAACATTTGTGGGACTCTGAGACCTGTTCTTTGTAGAAACAAGTCATTGCCAAAGTTCAGAGAGATAGCTACAGTCACAGATGTAGTTTTAGGATATATTGATTAGCTTTCTGGCTAGATCCTTTTAGTGCAATGGGCATACTATCTTGATGAAAGAAGTTGACTTTTTGACAATTTGCAGCCATGGAACTTGCCTTCTGCATCAAAATCATTGGAAGATTATGTCCCTCTGAAGTTCCTAATACCTCAGAAAACAGCTCCTGTCCATCCATTCATCTGTTCATTCAACAAATATGTATTGAAGACTTAGTTTAAGGTGTTATGGCAACAACTAGCAGCATCAATAATAATGATGATAAATAGTATCCTGGAAGAGTTTAAAATTTAGAAGCAAAAATAATCCACATGACAACTACAGACAGTTCTGACTTAGGGTGATTCGATTTAGGATTTTTCAACTTTACAATGATGTAAAAGTGATACACATTCAATAGAAAATGTACTTCGAGTATCCATACAATCATTGTTTTCACTTTCAGCACAGTATTCAATAAATTACATGAGCTATTCGAACTTTAAAAGTAGGCTTTGCATGAGATGATTTTGTAGTAGATGAGCTGTAGTCTAATGTAAGTTGTTCTGAGCCCATTTAAAGTAGGCCAGGCTTAGTTATGATTTTCAGTAGATTACGTGTATTAAATGCATTTTTTGACTTAAGATATTTTCAACTTAATGATGGGTTTATTAGGATACAAACCTGTGGTAAGCTGAAGAGCATCTGTATAGTATGTTAGAAAGTTGCATAGGGATGGGAGAAGAAAGATGTGGTTATAAGGTGGCACAGTGAAGTACTAAGACAGCACTGTTCAATAGAAATAAAATGTGAGACACGTATGTGGTTTAAAATGTTCTAGCAGCCGCATTAAAAAGTAAAAAGAAAAGGTAAAATTAATTTTAATAATACATTTTCTCAAACTCAATGTATCCAAAATATCATTTCCACATGTAATCAATATTAAAACATCATTGATGAGATATTTTATATATTTTTTGTACTAAGTCTTCTAAATCAGGTGTGTCTTTTACACTTGCAACACATCTCAAATGAAATAGCAACATTTCACATGCACAAGACTCACATATCTTCTGATGGCTATCTTATCAAATAGCACAGTTCTAAGAAGTTCAAAGTGGAGAACAATTGCCTCTAAAATTGATGGAGGTAGAGAAGATTGGTATCCGAGAAACTGATTTAGGAGGGACCTGGGGATCTGAGCTGAGTTCTGGGGCATGTTTGTTCCCTAGCACCATGACCTACACGGCAGTGTCTTTCTTCTAATACTATTTTATGAGCCCCTGGTAAGTAGGCTCTGTGTTCATACTCCTAACAGTGAGCCCCATATGCCCCTGTCCTATGGTGTTAAAGAAATCTTTAAATGTTGAATGAATAAATGAAAGAAGAATTTAAAAAATAGTTACCTACAGCTCAGCAGACCCTGTGTTGGTATTTGCATATAGTCTCTAATACTTACATTGTGATAAACTTTCAAGGAGCTACTAACATCACCATTTTGAAGTACAGTGTGGTTAGGGGATTTCCCAAGGTTACAGAGTTGGAGGGAAGGAGGGAGGCCGGGCTCATGCCTGTAATGCTAGCACTTTGGGAGGCCAAGGCGGGTGGATCACTTGAGGTCAGGCGTTCAAGACCAGCCTGGCCAATATGGTGTAACCCTGTCTCTACAAAAAATACAAAATTAATTGGGCATGGTGGTGGGTGCCTGCAATCCAAGGTACTTGGGAGGCTGAGGCAGGAGAATCACTTGAACCTGGGAGGTGGAGATTGCACTGAGCCAATATTGTGCCACTGCACTCCTGCCTGAGCAACAGAGTGAGCCTCCATCTGAAAAAAAAGAAAAAAGAAAAAAGGGAAAAAAAAGAAAAAGAAAGAAAGAAGGAGGGGAGAAGGAAGGGAGAGAGGAATGGGACAGAGTTACATAATGGGAAGGAGAGCATACAAAAACAAGAATGAGTATAGACTTGACAGAAGGGTGAGCTACAGAGAGAGTTAAGAAGGTGACATACTGACACACTTATGATTAATAAGTACTAATTTGTCCCTCAAATCTTAAATAGTTCTTCATATATTATACCTCGGGCCTCTCTTCTGTTTCTCCTGACAAGGTTTTCTTGAAATAAGAAACAAAAACAAATGACTACCTTCCCAAGGCAAAGGGTATTTTGGGAAGTCAGAAGCAGCATTAGAAGTTTAGCCCAGTCTTCCTCACTACAGACTCTTTAACATTTCTGAAAAGTGAATGTCCATCCTCCCTGTGTGAAAATCATCTCCCAAGACAGTCCCTGCCACTCTTTCATAGGCTGAACACTAGAAAATTCGTCCACATACTGATTTCCAACCTTCCTTCCTATAACTTCCAGTTAGAAGCTTGTTCTAATTGTGCCTTCCTAAATACTCTTCTTCATTCAGATATCATGTGCCTACTTAGTCTATGTGATCTCGTGGGGGAGGCAGGAAGGCAAACATTACTTATGCAATACTCAAGTCAAATAAATATGGACTCAAACTGAGTCCTAAAATGTATATGCAGCTGGGTGCAGTGACTCACACCTGTAATCCCAGCACTTTGGGAGGCTGAAGCAGGCAAATCACCTGAGATCAGGAGTTCGAGACCAGCCTGGGCAACATGGTGAAACCTCGTCTTCACTAAAAATACAAAATTAGCCGGGCATGGTGGCGTGTGCCTGTAATCCCAGCTACTCGGGAGGCTGGGGCAGGAGAATCACTTGAGCCTGGGAGACGGAGGTTGCAGTGAGCTGAGATTGTGCCATTGTGCTCCAGTCTGGTTGATGAGCAAAACCCCATCTCAAAAAAAAAAAAAAAAAAAAAAAAAGAAATAAATAAAATGTATATGCAATTTCTAAAAAATTAAAAATCATGTCTTTGTGTCATCTGGGAGGTAAGTGTAAGAACCAGGGCTTGACCCTATAAAATTTAATATTAATTTAATATTATCTCATTTTTACTTAAGAAATGGACTTGCTAAATCTGCTGACCATCCCAAAAAATCATCAGCAACTTGGAGAGTCAGCTTTACATTACAAACAAGTCTGAAAACTGGAATGATAAAAACATGATGAAGTTCTAACCTGCTGACTTCTTGGCTGTGTTTGGACAGCCGTGACTCCCCTGCCTTCCTAAAGGGGCAGAGAATATAATACAAATAGTGCCACCATTTCTACAATTTTATTCATCCTTCTTTCCAAATATTTATTTTTACTTCCTTAGGGTATGGGGAAGAGCATGTTCTAACACAATTGTTTTGAGTTGTTGCCAGGAAGTCAAGTGTATCTTTAGCATCATCTCTGGGCAAATAGTACAAACAGAGGAAAATGATGTTTGAGGTCAAATGTTGAAAATTTGAGTCTTGTGTAGCCTGAGCTAAAAGAGCAAAGAGCTAAAATGAAAAGTTAATTATGTTGATTCTGTTTTTTCCTATGAGAATTTCTATTTAGAGGAGCAGTGGCAGTGAAAAGAGGATGGGCTTTAAGTACCAACAGCTTTGGGTTCAAATGCAGGCTTATCAATTGCTGCCTGATTGAGTACCCTTGAATATATATAACAAATGTTTAATTAAGTGACTTCTCTGTGCCAGGCACTTTGTCCTTACAGAACTTAAAGTCAAAGTAAGTTACCCCTTGGAATCTTTTTTTTTTTTTAACATCAAAAAGAAAATATAATACTATATGTGGGGCTCTAATAATTAAATGAAATAACATATCTAAAATTATAAAGTCCAGTGCCTAGCATACAGTAGCTGCTTAATAAATCTTAGTTTCTTTTCCTTGTCTTCCGAATAACTAAATTAATCTCTCCTTTGAGTCAAATTGTGATTTAAAAGCACAGCTCTAGTACATAACTAAAAATAAAATCAACAGACAGTTCCATAAATCTAGACACTCCTAAAATACCCAAAGGGGTTTATAGGTCCATCAGCTGTGACAGGCAGACTTCAAAAAATCAGATTCAGACACTGCCCCATTCAAATAGTTCTCTTTTGACTCCAATTTGTTTTTGTACAAAACAAAAATAAACTGCTTTTCATTTTAATTACCAGCCAGCAAGTATAGTATATGTAGCACAGAAATCAAAGCTATAAATGATGCTGAAGTATCAGAACTGCTCATTCAAAAACAATCTATTCATTGTCTGTAATGTGTGAGACATTGTGATGGTATTAGAGTAATAAAAGAAACAAACATGTCCTTAATCTGATGGAGATTACTCTATAGTAAGGCAGATATAACATCTACCTTTAGGGAGGCTAAACAAAGAGATGAAACAAGACAAATATGTATTGAATGTTAGTGGCCAATATGCTGTATTACAAGCATTAAATTTTGAACTAGAGTCTCTAATGTAGGGATTCAGGAGAGGTGACAAAGTCAAGGAGGCTTTTTGGGAAAAAAAGTGAAATTTGAGCGAGACACTTGAAGCTTATGGAGGATTATTCAATGTCTTCTATTATTCCTGTGCATAAAAATCAGATGCACCAAAACTCAAAGCAGAAGCCAGCTATAATAATGCCTTCTCTTTCTGAATGCATGTAGTTCTGCATGAACTGCTTCATTATTCACTAGTACAAATTTTACTTGGGTCCCATTTCATCCAAAAGGCAGCATTAACTACTCTTGGGTAAAAGGTAACAGGTTTTTATATCTTTGTAGAGATTTTAAAGAAGCTGTTCAGTCCAACTAGCTTCCACTGTCTCACATACACACAAAAGAAATAAAAGAGAAATAAAGGAAGTGAGGGAGAAAATGCACTATTTGCATTTTCTGGTTGTGAAAATTCCTCATTCCTACCTCCCAAACTTCCTTATGGGCAGGACATAATCACAACCCAGACAGTGGATGCTTCCCCTCTTACTACCCAGAAATGGGAGATAGAGAAAATGTGGCACATATACACCATGGAATACTATGCAGCCATTAGAAAGGATGAGTTCATGTCCTTTGCAGGGACATAGATGAAGCTGGAAACCATCATTCTCAGCAAACTAACACAAGAACAGAAAACCAAACACCGCATGTTCTCACTCATAAATAGGAGTTGAACAATGAGAACACATAAACACAGGAGGGGAACATCACACACCAGGGCCTGTTGCGGGGTGGGGAGCTAGGGGAGGGATAGCATTAGGAGAAATACCTAATATAGATGATGGGTTGATGGGTGCAGCAAACCACCATGGCACATGTATACCTATGTAACAAACCTGCATGTTCTGCACATGTATCCCAGAATTTAAAGTATAATGAAAAAATTTTTAAAAAGAGAGAGATTTGGTATCAGAAAGCTTTTAAAATTTTAAATTGTACTTGGACTGGGCAAACTTCAGAGGTGAGTCCTCTGAGACAGGGATTCATCTATATTCCCTAGCCACATTATTGTGAAGCCAAAACAAGCACATTCCATTCTTGGCATGGAATACAACACCCTCCCCTTAAAGTACTGCATATTTATCTTCAGTTAAGTTGTACACATTTGTTCACTCCAACCTTCACCTTCTTCAATCTGAAGTGCTTGATCAGCCACTGAGGAATCGACTTCATGGGAATTCATAATCTAAAATTATATGCCTGCTGTACATTTACAGCTTTCTTCAAATTCTCCCTGGTGGAGAGAAGCCAGAGCTTTCATCAAATTCTCAAGGGGTTCCATGATTCCTTCCCACCCCCACACATCCCCAAAAGTATAAGAGCCTATATTCTAAATCTACCACGGTCAACTTGCCATTTATTTCATTTCCAAATAACCATACTCTAACCATAATTCAAGAAAAAGGAAAAAAAAATAAGACACACTTGAAAAAAATATCTCTATGCTTTTTTTTTTTTTCAAGTTCAGGGGTACATGCGCAGAATGTGCAAGTTTTTTACATAGAAAAACGTGTGCCATGGGGGTTTGTTATACAGATTATTTCATAACCCAGGTATTAAGCTTGGTATCCACTCATTATTTTTCCTGGTCCTCTCTCTAATTTTACCTCTCCTCCTCTGGTAGGCCACAGTGTGTGTTGTTCCTCTCTATGTGTACATGTGTTCTCATCATTTAGCTCTCACTTATAAGTGATAACATGCTGTATTTGGTTTTCTGTTCCTGTATTAGTTTGCTAAGGATAACGGCCTTGTGATCTGGTAATAACAACTAAATACTGTTAGAAGGTTTGTCTCCGACAGTCTCAGCAAATTATATTAAAATAATTTTTAAATGCAGATTTTTTTTTCTGTTCTAATATTTTAAAATTGGCCGAGCACGGTGGCTTAAGCCTAAAATCCCAGCACTTTGGGAGGCCAAGGCGGGTGGGTCACCTGAGGTCGAGAGTTTGAGACTAGCCTGACCAATATGGAGAAACCCCATCTCTACTAAAAATACAAAATTAGCCAGGTGTGATGGCGCATGCCTGTAATCTCAGCTCCTCAGGAGGCTGAAGCAGGAGAATCTCTTGAGCCTGGGAGGTGGAGGCTGTGGTGAGCTGAGATAGTGCCATTGCACTCCAGCCTGGGCAACAAGAACGAAACTCCATCTCAAAAAAAAAACTTTAAAATTATCCAGGTGCCAGGATCAGTGAATAATGATCAATTTGGGACTTGATTACATCATTTTTTCTTCAATATCTAATGACACGTTGTGAGTATCATTGTATGCCTACTGAACACTATACAAGGTGAAGTACATAAACCCAGTTACTTTGAAGCTTACAATCAAATTGCTTTACCAATAATGTATAATATAAAACAACTCCACCCTCTCTTTATCCTGTAGTGATAGAGTAGATAAGGTTTCAAATAGCCCCAAAGGAAACTTATTCCCAATGAGCTTAGACCTTATTTTGTACATTGCTAAAAGAGGGGTTTGTAACAGATTGGTGTAGGATTAGAATAGTCACAGGTGTTCTGTCGCACAAGAGAAAAAAGTACAAATTAGATAATATCATCTCAAGGTCTATTTTGGCCACAAACTAACCCTTCACTTCTCAAACCCTCTGTTTATTCTTCTATAACTTGGGAATGGTTCTACTTGCTTCTTCTATCTTACAGAGTTATCATGACCCTGAGATAATGAATTGAAACATCCAAAATGCCAGACAAATAAAAGGCTGTCTTCTCTCCTAGCTTCCTTGGATTCTTGCTCTTTCTCCACATACACAAATTGTTGACAGGACCCTCAGCAAGATGTCATCATGCACCTGTGAGCATTCATGTTAGGAACAGCTAACCATTTATCTGGAAAACCAGAAACCACAGATAGGGCAGAAGACCTGCATGCCCAGCTCCATTCTGTGCAACTTAGTTTTTTGAAAACAAATTTAAGATTCCATTCAGAAAGCACCCTGAACACTGAAAGTATGCAATTCCTTTACAAAGAGCAGCTCAACAAAACCAGCTGGGCTTAACAACCCCCTTCTTTCTTTTCTTCCCAGCACTTTGCATCTATAGATCAGTATGTTGTCATTCCAGAACTTTACTACCTTATTCTATCTTTATCTCAATAACCTTGTGAGATTGCAGAACTTTCTTCCAACGTTCGCTTATTGCATTTTTACCTTTAGCCTACACAGTGACCTGAGGTTAAGGCAGTCTTCTTAATCAAGAAGCCCCTTCCCTGAAAGCTCTGTAGATTTCACAGCCCTTAGAATAACATTCCAACTCCATTCCACAGCTTACAAAGTCCATGAGATCTGGCTTTTGTCCATTTCTTCATCTCACACCACTCTCTCCTTCCCTCGCCAGCCTTCAGCCACACTCACTTTTTGATTCTTTGCATACACGACAAGTCTCAGGGCTCTTGGACATGCTGTTTCTTCTACTTGATCAGCTTTCCCACCAATTCTTGTATGGCTGGCTCATTTTCATCCTTTATCTCCCAGCTTATGTCATCTGAACTGAAATCATCTAAAGCCATCTCATCATTGTTATCCAGCATCTCAAC
Organism: Chlorocebus sabaeus; assembly: GCF_047675955.1. Lineage (NCBI taxonomy): Eukaryota > Metazoa > Chordata > Mammalia > Primates > Cercopithecidae > Chlorocebus > Chlorocebus sabaeus. The sequence continues at coordinate 35,328,856 of NC_132926.1, read as the reverse complement.
CCCTCTTTTGTTTTCATCATAGCATAATTTATGACTATTTCTTTTTTCTTTTTCTTTCTTTTTTTTTTTTGAAATGGAGTCTTACTCTGTTGCCCAGGCTGGAGTGCAGTGGCACAATCTTGGCTCACTGCAAGCTCCACTTCCCGGGTTCATGCCATTCTCCTGCCTCAGCCTCCTGAGTAGCTGGGACTACAGGCATCCGCCACCACGCCCCGTTAATTTTTTGTATTTTTAGTAGAGACAGCGTTTCACCGTGTTAGCTAAGATGGTCTCAATCTCCTGACCTCGTGATCCACCTGCCTCGGCCTCCTAAAGTGCTGGGATTACAGGCATGAGCCACCGAGCCTGGCAAATTTATGACTATTTCATTTTCTGTTTTATTCGGGTCTCCTCCATAAAGGTGTAAGCTGAAGGACAGACACCGTGTGTGGTCAGCTCATGAATAGAGCTCCAATGTGTAAATCATGACTCGTGCTAACATAGTTGATGCTCCATGACCATACAGTGAGTGCTCGAAAAGTATACATGGAGTAAAATAGGCAATTTGAGTATGTACACTAAATTCTGTTTCCCATGTGCACGTACTGGAATAGGAATGTTGATTACCTCGTTTTAAAAAAGAATTCCTCCAGCAAGTGTAAATCTAAACTATTGTTAACTAACTTTGGGAACTCCAGACCTGCACTGTGCAACACAGTAGCCACTAACCACGGGCCATTATTGCTCACTTGAAATGACACCAGTCTGAATTCAATGTGCCGTAAGTGTAAAATATACACTGAGTTCTGAAGACAATATGAGAAAAAGAATATAACATCTCATAATTGTCATTTTGATTAGATATTAAAATAATATTTTGATTAAATATTAAAATAATATTTTGATACATTGGATTAAAACATTAAAATTAATTTTATCTGGCCAGGTGCAGTGACTCACGCCTGTAATCCCAGCACTTTGGGAGGCAGAGGTGGGTGGATCGCTTGAGCCCAAGAGTTTGTAACCAGCCTGGGCAATAAGGCAAAACCCATCTCTACAAGAAATACAAAAATTAGCTGGGCATGGTGGCATGTACCTGTAATCCTAGCTACTCAGCAGACTGAGGCAGGAGAGTCACTTGAACCTGGGAGGCGGAGGTTGCAGTGAGCCAAGATTGCGCCACCACACTCCAGCCTGGGCAACAGAGTGAGACTCCATTTAAAAAAAAAAAAAGAAGAAGTTGGGCATGGTGGCTCACGCCTATAATCCCAGCACTCTGGGAGACTAAGACAGGTGGGTCATGAAGTCAGGAGTTTGAGACCAGCCTGACCAAGGATGGTGAAACCCCATCTCTACTAAAAATACGAAAATTAGCTAGGCGTGGTGGCACATGCCTGTAATCCCAGCTACTCAGGAGGCTGAGGCAGGAGAATCGCTTGAACCAGGGAGGTGGAGGTTGCAGTGAGCCGAGATCATGGCACTGCACTCGAGCCTGGGTGACAGAGAGAGACTCTGTCTCAAAAAAATTAATTTTATCTGTATTCTTTATTTTTTCTAAAAAGTAGCTACTAAAAAATTAAAATTACATATGTGGCTTGTGTTAGATTTCTATTGGAGTGATGCTAGTCTAGAATACTCCTCTATTCCCTCATCATTTCAGAGTTAATCTGATTTTAATGCTTATGACTTTTTCTTAAACTTGCCTATAATGGTATATATTGAGGGTGAAAAATATTTAGAAGTCTCAAAGCCACTGCCTTAAATTCTTATGTTATTCTACAGTATTCTTATCTCACATAGATCTTAAAACATTGTCCAAGTATCATCAACTATAATACATCAGACTATTGGTTGGCAAAATATCTTCATACAATTTAGAATCATTATTTACCCTACTGTTCAAATCCTTTAATTCTACTTCCATCTATTAACCATCATTTAGGCCACCGTAATCTCTCAACTGATCTGTACAACTGAAGTAGCTTCCTAACTGGTCTTCCACCTCTATCCCATTGTTTTCCAACAATAGACAGTGTAAAAGTCTTACATGTTGCCTTCTTGCTTGACCTGCCTGTAGTTGTCCACTAACCCCAGAATAAAGTTCAAATCTTCAATTCAGCCTTTAATTCCTGACATAATACAGACTTACTTCCTCCTCTTGCCTACTTCCTCCTCCTCTTAGGCTCCTCACTCCAGTCATTCTGAACTCCACTGTTCTGTAAAAGTGCCATGCTTCTTTTGGTTTTTGGATTTTTTTCCTTTTACAGAACCCATATCCATTACTCTCCTTTTATCTGGTCAGCTTCCACTCTATTCTCAGCTTAAGGTTAGAAGTAGCAGGAATGTCTGGTACATAGGTGTCTGCCTTGCAAGGGAAAGCCATCTCCTGGCCTCCGGGAACCTACCACGGGGCTTGTGCTCTGTAGGTGGTGGATGTAGAACACAAGCCACATGCCCAAACCTAGTCATGCACTAAGTACTCTCCACAATTCTCCCACTGAATCCTCACCACAAACCTGTGAGCAGACAGCAGCAGCAGCATTTAAGTACTGTGTGCCAACACTTGTTCCAAGCACTTTAAATATATTTTCTCAGGCTTCAAGAAAATTCCTTAAGGTAGGTACTTATTATTTTCCTATTATATTATTCTCTTATTATCCCATTCACTGATGGGGAACTAAAGCCCAGATGGATTTAGTAAATCACCCAGCCCCATAGCAGGGGATACGAGCTCCTGTGGCTTGGCAGCCTATGTTGACTTGTGCAGGTGTTATCACCATTTTAGAGATGAGGAAATGAAAGCTCAGCAAGTTTAAGGAATTTTCCCAAAATTGTCAAATCAGGATTTAAAAGACAAGTTAGATGCCACATCATGTTTTTCCCAATAGCTGTCCATACTCCTGTCATTTTACCTGTGTTATAGTTGTCTGCCAACTTACTGGCTCCCCCCACTACACTGTATTTTCTTATTCTTTAGGGTTTGGTTTTTTTTAAATCTTAATAGATTTTATTTTTTAAAATAGATTTAGATTGACAGAAAAATGCAACAGATAGTACAGAGAGCTCTTCTATACCTCTTGCAGTTTCTCCTATTGTGAATATCTTATGTTAGTGTGGTACATTTGTATAATTAATGAAGCAATATTGATATGTTATCATTAACCAAAGTACATAGTTCATTCAGACTTGCTTAGTTTTCTAATGTCCTTTTTCTACTCTAGGATCCTACCCAGGATGGTACATTACACTTAGTTGTCATGGCTCCTCAGGCTCCTTGAGGCTGTGGCAATTTCTCAGACTTACCTTACCTTTGATGATCTTGACAGTTTTGATGAATAGCAGTGAGGTATACTGTAGGATGCCCCTCCAGTGGAATTTGTTTGACGTTTTTCTCACGATTGAAGACCACAGAGATAAAGTGCCATTTCCATCCTCACATCAATCAAGGGTACCTACTATCAATATGCATTATGTTCATGTTGGTCTTGATCACCTGGCTGAAGAAATGTTTGTCAGGTTTCTCCATTGTAAAGTTACTCCCCTTTCCTCCAAACTGTACTCTGTACTCTTAGAAAGAAGTCATGATGTACAGCCCCATCCTTAAGGCATAGGGAGCTATGCCAACTTGCTGTCTTCCTCAAGGGTATGTTATCGGCACAATTTATTTGGAGTTCTGCATGGGAGATTTTCTTCTTCTCTCCTATTTATTCAATCATTTACTTATACCAGTATGAATTCATGGATATTGATTTTATACTTTGGGATAGAATTCAATGCTATATTTTATTGTTCAGATTGTTCCACTTTGGCCATTAGGAGCTCTTCCAGTTGATTTCTGTGTCCTTTTGACATAGCTCCATCAATGCAGGCTTTTTTCCTTTTTTTTTTTTTTTTAGTGCTTCTTTATTTTCTGGTTCTATAAGAGGCTCCAGACTCATATACTTCCTTTGCTAGTAGTAGAATCAGACATTTCTCCAAGAATTCCTGGTCCCTTTTATTAAATAATGGTTCTAGAAATCAAGATCTGGGTGCTAGTTGCTACTGCGATGCCATTTCTTTTAGGCCCTCTCAGCTGACACAGAAAGAAATATATGTGTGCATACAACCCTATGTATGTCTACATAAATATTTCTGTATGTAGTCACTTGTGTATATATAAAGTTAAGCAGGGGTTCTTGTTGATGTCTCTAACTTTAATTCATTACCACATGTAGCATTCTAACATCCTCCTCTTGCTTATCTGTCAATTCCCACTCCACTAGTGAGAAATGACTGTAAGCTTCTTAAAGGCAGAATTAGTGCTTTAGTCATTGCTGTATCCCAAGTATAGTGCTTGGCACATATAATGTACATGTTGACTTACTGTTGAATTTACCCCATAATCTCAATTCTGGAAGGGACTACAGATAAATTTGCAAATGTTACAAAGTATGGATTTCAAAGACTAAAATCACAACAATTTATTAGGGCAAACAGTACAAGAGGGTGCACTAACAAAGGTCTGATTTAAGTGCTTTTATTCAATCCAGTGAAGGGAAAATGACAGTAATACATCTAAGTCATGCAAAAAAGGATTCAGGCTTCCTTGAAAAGGATTCAAGTGGCATAAAATGGTTTGTTTCTCCACAGCAATTTACATTTATTAAAATAGATAATAGGCACAATCATTGTCAAAACAGAGCTTCTACCCTGTATAATGTCTTAATACATCCTCGAAGTTCCTGACAAACAGGCACAAAGCCATGGCAGATTAGACTCTAAGTGGAGGATCACTCCAATAGCACAGCAGAAAAACCAATCTCACACTTCTAGGAAGGAAAATAAGACCTGAGAACAGCCTTTGAAAGTAGAGGGTAAAGCACAAAGAGAAAGGTGCTAAAGTGATGCATCAGCTGGAAGTATAACTGGGCTCTAACGTGACACTCTGCATTAATGATGCTAATTTATGTCTGGGTAAGGTATGTGCATGACATAGAGGAATTTGAAGAGGTCTGTATTATACCACGGAGGAGCTCATCTTGAATCTTTTTCCAGGGTACATGCTTTATGCAGGGACTGCTTCACATAGGCATATATTATGTACATTTTGTGTCAGTTTCATGTGAATAAGTTACATGTCTCTTTAAATCTATTCTAGACCCTTTCCAATCTATTCTTTGTACTGCAGCCAGAATAGTATTTTTGAAAAGCAAACTTGGTCACTTTCCCCAATCTTCCCCACATTTAAACATTTTAATGGTTTCCTATTACTCTTAAGATAAAAAGTAAAAACGGCTCATATATTTTTGCAAGACTCCGCAAGATGTGACTTCTGCCTAATGTCCACCCTGTGGGAACTTAAGCCGCACTGGCCACCTTTCACTTCTTTGAACACACACAGTCTCTACTGCTACTACCATAAAGCCCTTGTACATGCAGTTCTCTCTGCCTGGGTCATCTTCCCATCCCCTCTTCAACATAGCTAACTCCTATGATGACTTTAGGATTTAGCAATTATTCTTTCACCAGGGAAGCCTTCTCTGTCTGGGTCCAATAATCCTCTTACTACACATTCTCAGAGTACCACTAACTCTTCCTTAAGAGTGCTTGTCACAGATGCAATTGTACATTTATCTTTATTATTCTTTATTAATATATTTTCCCAGAGGGCTTTGTCACTCCATATTCCTGGTACCTAACCCCATACCTGGCACACAATAAGTGCCCAATAAACATCTATCAGGTAAATGACTGAAACATGACCACACAATCTAGCCATACCACTGTAAAGACTTTCCAGAACATTAAAATTCTCTTTGGATTCAGAAGAATATGTCATTTCACATAATAAATTTGATTGGTCACCCCAAGGATGAGTATAATAAATATCACTGCCAGGCTTTGGTAGTTTCCAAATAAACAGGAGGTCCTTTTTATCATATCAAAATATTACTCAGTATTACATAGAAGTGGACATAAGAGGACATGAAGAAACAATCTCATGCAATAAAGGTTCACAATGGCACCAATCATCTCCTAATTCTGTCCCTAGAGATCTGTTTATCAAGTAATTTTGCTTTATTTCACAATATCCCAAATGCTACTATTGGCTTTCAAGCTCCCACCATTGGGCCTGGATTTCATTCAACATTCAACAAATATATACTGAGCATATTTACCAGATTCCAAGCACTGTGTTAGAACCTGGGATACACAGTAGCCAAGAGACAGGTGCTCACCTTCAAGAAGAGAGGATAACTAATACACAAATGAGTAAATAAAATGACTGCTGATTGCTATTAGTGCTAACAAGGAAAGAGGATCATGTTCCCCATGAGTTCCATGTTCCACTGCTGTCCCCCTAGTGCTTGGCACATATAATGCACATGTTGACTTACTATTGAATTTACCCCATAATCTCAATTCTGGAAGGGACTACAGATAAATTTGCAAATGTTACAAAATATGGATTTCAAAGACTAAAATCACAACAATTTATTAGGGCAAACAGTACAAGAGGGTGCACTAACAAAGTTCTGATTTAAGTGCTTTTATTCAATCTAGTGAAGGGAAAATGACAGTAATACATCTAAGCCACGCAAAAAGGATTCAGGCTTCCCTGAAAAGGATTCAAGTGGCATAAAATGGTTTGTTTCTCCACAGCAATTTACATTTATTAAAATAGATAATAGGCATAATCATTGCTTCATCATGATTTTAAGTGATCCAAATGCCTCACTGGGATAACCTGCATCATTATTGCTTCGTGGTACTAGGTGGATCACAGTCTTTTCTTTTTACTTGATGAAGGATTAAATAATTTTCTGTTTTAATGCCATGGTTTCCTTTAAGAATTGAAATATACTCACTTTCTCAAATTAAATAAGTGTAGGCAAAACACAACGTATACCCTTTCTAAGGAGTCACTATAATCCCTCAAAATCTCTATTGTCAGCTTTGATGCACCGCAAAAGATCAAAATGCCTTGCTCTCTAAGATGTATATCTCAACAGAGCAGCTGTTTCATTTCAAGAGATTCTTCATTTTTTTTTAAGTGATAAGCTTACAAGTAGTAGTTAGTGGTACAGGAAATCTTATGACACCTATACAGAAGTTGCAAATTTTGCAGATGGGGTCAGTACTCTCTGGATAATCATTAAAAATCTTGAGGTCTAGAATAGCGTTTGGAGCATAATTTGACCTCAATTATGTGTTAAATGTTTGCTGAAGAAATGGTGATGCTTTGAGAAAATTAGCTATTTGAAGCATGAGACCAGAGTGGAACTGAAAGAAAAAAATTAAAATTAAACTGGTTCACTTATCGAAAAGCAAAGCCACAGAGAAAGGGGACCAATAACAGCATCCTCTTCATTCCCTTTTGATTAAGGCTGCAGGCTTATGAGGGGACAGGAAGCTGGGAGAATCTCAAGATAGGAAAATGCAGTCCTCAAATGCCACAGCTCAAGTGGAATGCTCCAGCCTACTGTCTCCAATGGAGAAGAACAATCTGCAGATTGACAAAGCCCTCTGTTTACACTCCTGAACAAATAAACTAATTGTGCCTTTGTTTTTAACCTAACAAATCATAGCCTGACTACAGGTCATTAGTGACCATTAATATGTGAAACTGTTTGCATTTCACTAGTATATCTGAATAACAGTCTTGCCTTTCACACTAGCTCAGTCAAGTTTCCAAAAGGAAAGCCCTGTTATCAGGCCATGAGCAGGACTTAAATTAACAATTAGCCTCTGGAATTGAACTCTAATGCAGAAGAATTCATTATTTTGATTCATTGTGGTTCCACCTACTGTAGAACCAGTCTTTGCCTTTGTAGTGGAGACATGCTCTTTGTGCCAAAAGATTGTGTGACCACCTCTCTCCAAACATTCTCAACAATTCCCAATGACTGCTAATGTGTTGGCCAGCAACATGGACCTGCTTACGGGACAATTGTACAGACTGTCCTAAGTTCACAATACAATGGCTGATTAGAGTCCAGATAAATGCAGGGAGCACACTGGGAATTACCAGAAACATAGAAGTGACAGGAAAAAGGTCTATTTGGCAAAAAAGTGGAGGCAGAGTAGAGAGTATGTATACCTGAGTGAACCTGGTAATCTAGAATTTTTTAAAGTGCAATTGGAGCTTTGGATTATCCGCATTAAGAGGCAAGAGTCTTCAAAGGAATTGGATAATTGCCAAGCCTCCATTTCATTTTGTGCTGAGCAGTCACAGAGGGGCATGGAGTGATTAACAGAGATTAAAGATCTTAGGAATGTTTGAGAACTTTCTAACATAGCAGTTGCCATTTAGGAGCAAACCCATGGTCCATCTTATCTAATGTTCTGTTGCTTCAAAAAATGTCCCCTAGGAAATGCCACTTTTGACTAATGTGTTGAGGCCATAGAATTAGAGGCATTGCTAACAAATCAAGAAATGGCAGCCCATATATTGCTGCAATCATTTTTACTTTTTATTCTGGACTAGCTACCAACCACGTGATTCATGCCCCAGTTTAAAATGCATAATGATAGTATAGAGTTCCATGTAGTTTAAAAAGTCCTTTTAATCCATTATCCTGCTCATCTTTTATCAGCTTATGAAAGCTAGATTATGAATAGTATAGTAATAGTGCAAAACACAGGTTCTAAGTTAAACTTGTCTGTTTTCAAATCCTGGCTTTTCTACTGCTAATAAGGTGACTTTGAGCAAGTTTCTTAACCTTTCTGAGTTTCTCTTTGCTTATCTGTCAAACAGATAATAATGGTGCCTACCTCAAAAGGTGATTTCAAAACCCTAATTAGGTAACTAATGCATGGAAAGGGCTTAGTACACTACATGGCACATAATTAGTGCTCAATAAATATTAACTGCTATCATTTGTTTTCCACCAGTAGCAGTATCCACTATGGCCACCATCTCCATATCCCACAGAATGATAAGGAAAATAAAATATCTAAGATAGACTTTTTCCTAAAGTCACCCAATTACTAAATAACTGAGGTGGGACTAACCATCGTCTTGACTACCATTCTCCCTGCTTGGAATACTTTTCATTCTTCTTCCCTCCTCCTCAGCCTTCAGGTCTCAGTTTAGCCATCTGCTTCCTCATGAGCACTTCTTATGTCATTTCACAGTCCCTTGTACTTCCTTCATCAGAGAACCTCTCATTCTGCATTATAATTGCCTGTTGTCCTGCATGTGTCCCCTACTAAACCACAAGTTCTTTAACAGTAGAGACCAGGTCTACATACTAAACCTTTGCATCCCCAGCACCGAGTACAGCATCAGACACATAGTAAGTGCACAATAAATACTTAATAAGTAAAAAGATGGATGCTAGACTCTTTATTACCAATCTGCTGACACACATTAAATTATTATTTTGCACTGGAACGGATTTTAGAAAATCAGAGAGAGCCCTACATGGCTTCATGTCTTATACTGCTCTTAAATGATCATAATCTCATGTCAAAATTCAAGGCAATTTTTAAAATACATAATATGTTACATATTTATGGGGTACACGTGATATTTTATTACATGCATAGAATGTATAATGATCAAGTTATAGTATTTGGGTTATCGATCACCTTGAGAATTTATTATTTCTATGTGTTGGGAACATTTCAAATTCCCCCTTCTAGCTTTTTTGAAATATGCAATACATTGTTGCTAACTACAGTCATGTACTCTATCAAACATTAGAAGTTATACCTTTTATCTAACTGTATATTTGTACATATTGACCAACCTCTTTTCATCAAGGCTGTCTCAAATTCTAATAGATTCAATTTCTGAAGAAAGTAACTAAACTTGTGAAAAATGACACCTTGAAGTGACTCTTAACATTCTATTAAAACCCAGACATGTGTGTGTACACACACACTCACCTCGTACCTCACACTTATCACTAAGCTGTGCATGATGCTTATATAGTCACTCTCAAAATTTGGAGAAGGGCACTGTCTTTGTACTTTGAAGGGATTTTTCAGAAACATTTGGACTTGATGAGGCACAGTGAAAAGCAGGTATTTATCCTGGCTATTCTTCACAATAAACTCTTAAAATTTGGAATCTGAACTGTCTCACAGTTTTTATGTTTTTAGAAATTTTGAGTCTGATATAACACAAGTCATAAAATTTGACCAAATAACAAAATACTTTTTTCTCCCTCCATCTTGGAGGAGGAATAAGGGGCATAAAAGTTGGAAGCTCCAGGGAAATCTACTCAAAGCTATTCAGTTTCATCTCATTAAAGCAACATCATCAAGGGCAAACCAAATAAAACTCAAACCCCCAATCAGTATTATATTAAAATGCACTGAAAGTGTTACTTCGTTGGTAGGAATGAAAAAAAAAATCGTACATTGAAATTACAACAGATATAAGCCTTTTATTCAATTGGACCAGACAGCAAAAGGTAATTTTTCAATAGCAAGGGAAGAGCTGAACTCTACCTCACATCACCAACATTATTTAAAAACAAACCCTGCTCTTTTATTATTTTATATAAAAACATTAAGAAATATCACCTGCATAGAGTCTATATAAATGTATAATGCTAACATTGCATAGTTCCCTTAGGACACAAATGCCTCACACATCTTTATCCATAGTCTGATGGAAAATATTCACAAACTTATATGCATACACATATGCATACACATACACAATATACATACACATACACACATACCTGCTTTTTGTTTTCTTCCCTTTTTGATCTGTGACCACCTTTTAAATTTCATTAGCTCTATGATAAAATATTTATCTAGAGCCTTTTTCCCCATTCGTTCCTTTTATTAAAGGGAGCTCTTCTGAATGTTGTACTCTTTGATCTGTCTCAGGGTTCATACAAACTCTGCTACAAACTCCACCTCTAAAGAGAATCTCTGATTATTCTTTTTCTTAAATCGAAATATAGTTCTTTTGTATTAAGTTTTATTTTCCATTACCACAAAATATAGCCAAGTGTGGAGGCTGTAAAGCTAAAGCTTCACCACACACCGTATCGAGAAATGAATAAAAAAGCCTAGTAGAAGCCTCCATGCTACTTCATCCAAATCAAGTGTAACTACTTAGGAGTTAATAATGAAAGGACTTTAGAATATTTGATACAGGTGAGGAGTTGTTTTTCCTACACAGTGATTTCTAGATCTATATTCTCATTGGAAATTACCCGTTCAGTGATACTTTTATTTTTCGTTATATTCAAAGTAAGATGCCCATATTGTCTTTCTTTGCCTCTTGACCCCAAAAGCTCTTTTTCTTTGTTTGAGCAGTTAATACATTTACCTTCTTCTCTAGTTTATTCGACAAACCTAACATCAATAAAGCAGGCTCTATTCTTGTTTAGCCAACACTTTCTCTCCTGGTAATTTTATAACCAATGATAATGTATCATCCCCATGTACATTTGGTCAAAATATGCTCTTGTTCTTAAAACAATAAATCAAATTATGCTTCCTATGTACAATAATTATTTTAAAAATGTAAATTAACTTATTTGTGTCCCATGGAACAACTTTTAAGCAATTGGAACTATTTAACACTTCTATACTGCTACTTTATCAAGAAGAGTAGGTATAAATAATAATACGAATACCTTTATTTCCATAGGTGTTTTCATCTGGATAATTCATGCTTCATTATTGTGCCACTATTCTCTGTCTTGGGTTCTCCCTTGGCTCCTGTGACAAACATGGGGTTCAGATCCAGACTCCAGGAGGTAGCGATGCTTCAACTTTTGGTAACATACAGGTGCATTTACACACTCTCCACATACCCCCTACCATCTCTTTGGGAGAGTTTGCTCCTGGCCTGTCAAAATCCAGGCTAACAAGGTAACACAATCAACACTGTAAAAGCTCCCTTGCCTCAGCCCCGTCGACCTGAAATGAACTGTCTTCTCACTTGAGAAGACAGACGTAGAGCCGTGGGTCTCAAAGTGTTGCTCGTGATCATCATCAGCAACAGTAGGATTACCTGGGAAACTGAAAGAATCAAACTCACAGGCCTACAGACCTATCCTAAGCTTGACGGGGTGGAGCCTGGAAGTTTGTCTTTAACAAACACGTCAGGTGGTTCTAATGCACGTTAAAGTTTGAAAACAGCTGCTGTATGGCATCTAGGGAGTTTTGAAGAGGCTGTAGTGATTAGGAGGGCTGGCTTCATATAGCCAAAGCGGGGTCCTGTGGACAGGATACTCAGTGTTTGGGGTAAGGTTTTATGGTGCAGGGCTAGGAGCAGTGGGTGAAAGAGAGAATGCTCTGGTGCAGAACAACTTTTATGCAATAGGAACTATTCAGGAGCAGAAGCAAGTCACCTCACTCATTAGAAATAGCCCCCTTTCTCTGCAAGAGTTCAGAAGTTAAGAGGTTATACCCTATGAGAAGCTATGAACAAGGTAATATAAGAAGAAATATTCAAAATAAACATGTAAGATTTAAAAAAAAAAGGCCTTAATGGAAAGCTTCAACATACCACTAATATAGAAAAAAAGGTTCATAATTAATCCATTATTGTTAATTTTTTAGTATCTTAAAGTTATTATCCTTAAATATCCTGATGGTGCATGGAGCAGATAATGAATTTTATTTTCCTCAATGCTTCATTTCATATTCAGAAAAAGGCAGCAGTTTGTTTAGATTGACACAAGAATCCAACCTAACAGATTATGTTTGTTATTTAAAGGAGATCAAATCACCACCAGCCAGTACTGACACTGGATCAAAGATTAAGGTTAGTGTATTAACTTATTTGTCCTCTGTTTTGTGAACAACTGTCTTTCAACAGTAATATCTTAAGGCATATACATAAGTGTACTAATATTAATGAAAATACAGCCTAACATTATTTAGCAATTACTACCTACTATGTTCCTGGGACTGTCCTGAGCACATTACAGGCACTGTTACTTTTAATACTTACAATAGCCTTATGAGGTTAAGCACTGTTGTCTTCATTTCACAGATGAGGCACCTGAGCTTAGCGAGGTTAAATAACTTGCCCGAGAACTAGTAAGTGATGGGGCCAGGATACAAACCCAGTCATCTCCAGAGTCTGTTTTCTTGACTACTTTTTTTCACATTATTCTAAACTCTAGGGTTGGGAGCATAAAAGTGCACATAGTCCATTGCAAATAATGCTTATGACCACTTAAGTCATCTAAAACTACTAAAAACAACCAACTACTCACTGAATGCTTAATCTGTGTCAGGGACTGAACTAGCCATATACAAGTATTATATCACTTAATCCTCACAACAACCATGGAAGGTAGTTACTACTATTGTCTTAAGTTTACATAGGGTTAACTGCAGTAAGAGGATTTAAGTAATGAGCCCATCTTTTTGTCAAAGATTTCACTGCTTACGTAATAAAATGGAAATGAGGCAAAAAATACACATAATACTCAGTAAATGTTGCTTTTCTGTCCTTGTGTTAGTTTCTGGGGATCAGAATCGTGTTGGTGATGATCAATCCATTGTTTTTCTTACCTATTTTCTTGCTGATTCCAAATGGTAGATATCTGTGAGTTAGATATTTGGGCGCAATATACAGCCATGACATAGAACTAAATCCATTGGCTTTTCTATGTCTTTATTATCACCAAACCCTAGCGCTTTAAGGCTTGCACCACTGTCCAGGAATGTGGTTCCAGAGACTCTTCCACTTGGCAAGAGTAACCATGAGTGACTTTAGGAATGAGACACAACCCTGCCTAAGCCCCAAAATCAAAGGTGTAAGGCACACCAAGTTGTTCCACCCAAAGAAACTTGTGCTAAAAATGTTAGTGGTCAATGCCTTACAGAGAGTCAGCAAGCAGATGCACTTTTTTCCAAGACTGTAAGATTTCATCTAGTTAGGAGTTTATTGATGTATCTCATATTCTGATATCACAGAAACAGCTTGATTTTATGAATCAATCTCTAAACCTCAGTCTTCTCTCCACCATAAACTGGCATGTGATCATAGGCAAGTTGATTAACTCCACTGGATCTCAGTTTTCTAACTGAGAAAATGAGAAGAAAGGCAATTTACTCTTTATGTTTGTTGTGCAGAGTAAACAAGAGCTGTGAAAATACTTTGCAGAAATACAAACCCCTCCACAAGTACAAGATGGCATTACCACTTTATATAACTCCTTCCTTGCCTAATATTTAGCTACTAATGTATCAACCTGTTTGGTGAAGTTGGTTTACTGATGAACTAATTTAAAAGCCAGAGGAAGGGGGAATTCTTTAGAGTTGAAAACTATCAGCAGTGCCAAAGACAAGTGAACTATTTGATCAGTTGTTTTGATGGTTAAGAGAGTAAAATATGACCTGAGTAACCAAATAATCTGCATGTGGCAAACCCCTGTGACATGCAACTTAGAGATCTAACAATCCTGCACAGGTACTTCTAAACCCAAAACAAAAATTTTATAAAAAGGAGTCAAGAGCCAGTAAACTTGGCAAACCCCCAGATAAGTTCATGTTGGTATGAAATAGCCTGAGAAACCTTTCTGTGAAAGCAACGAAGAATATCACTAAACTACCATGTAAATGAACAGTACATAAATAGCAGCTCAACAACATGGGCTCAATGTAGCAAAGATGCCTTTGGGTTTCTATTCAAATTTCAAGGTACCAAGTCTCTTGCTTGTCTACATTAGAGAGTAGAATGTGGCCTATCTGTAGATTAAAACATCAGGGAAAGGAGGTAGTATGAAAGACAGTTTTGTGTAAGGAAAAAAGAGAAATTCTATCTGAAGTTTACCTTGGAGAGATGAAGAAAATATGGTATTTAGCACTATTAAGTATTTTTACATCTTATTGGAGAGATTCAACCAAAAGATATAAGAGCAAAGACACAAAAATCAGGAAAACAATTTTTTTTTCTAGTGATTTTACCTTTATCTTGGTCTATGGTTTCCTCTCAAGGTATCTAGCAGATTAAAATTGCTTTGTGATGTGACACCACCATTCTGCTTTTCCTTTTACAGCTCTCATCTTGAAATGTTTTATAGGTCCACACAAATAGGTAAAACAAAAGCAATCATGCTATTTTAAGTATACATTCTCCCTGGGCCTATCAAATTTAGAAAAACATATTCACTCTTTCAAGTTGCTAGTTGTGGCTTGAACTGATTGCTTGATTAATCACTCAAACTCTGGCTCTAGACCATCTTACCCACGTTCCCTTTTCAGTATACCAAAAACAGAGGTCATGAGGTTGCTTAGATCATGAAACCAAGGAAGGAAATCAAGCCTTTGACACAGAAAACACACCACACTTTCTAAAGCCAAGATCGTCTCATGAGTGGATGGTAGTATTCTCCCATGTTTCTCTGACAAAATGTACCCATACTCTGTCACTAACAGCCTCATTGCAATACACTACACTTGCCCAGCTGCCCCATGCGCAGACCTCTCCAGTAGGTCCGATAGTCACTAATCCACTGATTAAACATTTTAAAACTGGCTTTGGCAAAACATGCCAGAAATTCCTTCAGGGTAATTAAAACCACCCTCTGTGTCAATAAACACAGACTGAAATCTTTCATGTGCAGAGGGGCTGGCTCTGACTCACTGGCTCTAGGACATTTTTTCTTAGATGGGTTTTCCATCATTGCAATTGATTTTCACTGACTCATCCAGACCATTGCTTAGTCCCCCTTATAAAATGATAGACTGAAGTAAGAGATATCGTCTTACCTTTCTTGTTGCAGCCAAGAGGTAAGGACCAAAGAGGCTATAAACCTGAGGGTCAGGCTCATTGCCAAAGCCCTTTCACCTAGATCTTCAGGTGAGAGACCTTAAAAAGGATTCTTACTATAGAATCTGACAGTCAGTGTTCACTTATCACTCTTCTTCCAGCATTCAAACTGATTTTTTTTTTTTTTTTTTTTTTTTTTTTTTTTTTTTTTTTTTTTTTTTTTTTTTTTTTTTTTGAGACAGAGTCTCTGTCTCCCAGGCTGGAGGGCAGTGGCGTGATCTCGGCTCACTGCTACCTCCACCTCCCAGGTTCACGCCATTCTCCTGCCTCAGCCTCCCAAGTAGCTGGGACTACAGGCGCCCGCCACCACGCCTGGCTAATTTTTTGTATTTTTGGTAGAGACGGGTTTCACCGTGTTAGCCAGGGTGGTCTCGTTCTCCTGACCTCGTGATTCACCCACCTTGGCCTCCCAAAGTGCCGGGATTACAGGCGTGAGCCACTGCACCCGGCCGTCAAACTGATTTTTATTTGAAGAATTATTAATGTGTCTTCAAAGTAAAAGGAAGAACTCAGATGAATATTCACTACATTGAATCCCAGAGACTAGTCACATAGTAGACACTCCATGAATTGCTTCTCACCACAATGGCAGCCTTATTGTTTTTATTACATAAACAATGTATATATTTATTTAAAACTGTCATACTTTATAGAAAATATAAAAACAGTAGAAGTTACTTAAAATTTCATCAGCCTGAGCTATCAATACATTTTTGTAGCCATTTTTCCATGGAATTCTTTATCTATGCAAATAAAATTTTATATAACAGAAATCATACTTTACACACCCTTTTTATCGTAGATGAAGCTACCTTTGACTTTCTTTAAAATACAGTGTTTTTTCTTTCTTTTGGCTTGCTGCTTTCATCCCCCTCATAGCCAATATTAATAAACTTTCACATAATTTTTCTTATTGATATTTTCATGTAATAACTCATGTAATATGAATGAAGCTTCATTTGCTCAGTAAATACCTGCTGAATGGTTAAATAATGAAAGAACACACACATAAACACATAAGTGAATGAAAGAACAAATAATCAATTATGATCTTAATTAGCCAGTACAGTTTCTAAGTGATTGCAGAAATCCAAGATGACATCTTTTGACATCTCTCCTGCATCTTTTTTTTTTTTTTGAGACGGAGTCTCGCTCTGTCGCCCAGGCTGGAGTACAGTGGCCAGATCTCAGCTCACTGCAAGCTCCGCCTCCCAGGTTCACGCCATTCTCCTGCCTCAGCCTCCCTAGTAGCTGGGACTACACGTGCCCGCCACCTCACCCAGCTAGTTTTTTGTATTTTTTTAGTAGAGACGGGGTTTCACTGTGTTAGCCAGGATGGTCTCGATCTCCTGACCTTGTGATCCGCCCGTCTCAGCCTCCCAAAGTGCTGGGATTACAGGCTTGAGCCACCGCGCCCAGCCTCTCCTGCATCTTTAAACTTTAGCTGGGGTAGGAGGACCTGGCTTTACCTGGTTCAGAGAGATCTGCAAGTCTAAACTCCCAAGAAAAGAATATGTAACTGGCTGCTGTCCTAACTAGAGAAATGCTATTAATCTACTCTCAAACTGAAATCAAATTCAAAAACCATTTACTAAGCACCTGTGTGACAAGAACCACACTGTCCTTTGTACGGTAAACTAGAGGGAAAGATGTGGTCACTGTCTTCCTGGAGTGTATGTCTTGTTGGGGAGATGATGTGCAGGATCTATGTCTTTAGGTCTAGGTATCTGAACTTGGACCTCAGTTGCCACATTCGTGAAATGGGGAAAATATCTATATGTTCATAGGATTGCTGTGGCAATCAAAGAACTTGAAGAATTCAGGAAAAACTTCACAGGAAAATGTGGACTGGAGGCAGGCCTTGTAAGTACCAGGGAAGGGGAAATAGCACACAGAGAGGCAGGGAAGCAGGAATGACCTGGAATAGTCAGGGTCCAGCACAAGCCAGTCTTAATGCTTTGAAGATCAGTTAGGAGAGACTTAGAAGATGCGAGGAGGACAGGCAGGAAACATGAAGGTTTATAAGCACAGGAGAAAACTGTGAACAGACTAATCTTCTTAAAGGGTCAAAGAAAGGAAATTTTTATTATTTATTTTTTTTTTTTTTGCCTTTTCAGCATTTGCCAACGTCTACATCAAGGCCATTCATGTGAGTGACTCAAAGGCGACCTGCTTGTCAAGTAATTGGAAAAAAAAAAAAAAAAAAAAAAAAAATTAAAAAAAAAAAAACAAACCCTGGCTTGCATAGTGGGCTCAAATCCAAGTTTCTAAGACTTATAGGAAAAATTCTGATCGGAAAATTTCCATCTCAAATTGTGCTGAGGAAGCTTAAGGACTGAGTAAGCATGTTGGCAGCCGAAGTACAATACGATAATCAGACTGCTTTTGCTTTTCTTTTTTCTTTTTTTCCTTTTTTCCACAGTGCACAGAGATTTTCAGGTCCGGGTGGGTGCTTAGCAAGTTTGTGATCTCTGACCCCACGAGGGGTCAGAGAACCTATAGAAAAATATATCTTGTTCACAAATGGAGCTGCACCCAAAACTTCCCTCTGTATGGTATTAAGTGACCAGAGGGTCCTGACTTCTAAAACATAGTATGTCAGTTTCACCCAGGCTAATCCTACAGAATGGGAAAAGGGATTAGAAGTTAGTCATTGCAGGAGATGTCAGCTGGAAGCACTAAACTGTCCTAATCTCTTCTGATAGTTCAGGATTCTAGGGAAGCTCTTCTCTGCTTGTCATATCTTCTCCTTTTAAACTAGCACCATTAATGAATTCCAGGAATCATGTCCCTACGGATCTGTGCTACTCTAATTAATCCCACCTACATTTGGCTCCAAGACAGAAGAAGAAGAGGATGAAAAGTAGATTTTAATATTGTACCCCCAAATCTCCACTGAAACTTGGAGTTTCTAGAAGATGCTTTAACACTTTTAGTCCTCTGAGAAGGCAACTGGGTCACCTACTAACCACCACAAATATTTATCCATTAAACTGCCCATCCATCCATCCATCCGTCCATCCTTTAAATTTTATGTGCTACCCTGTGTATAATTTTTAAAATATCATATAAACTTTTTTAAATTAAAAAATGCCTCAAAGAGCTTAATTTATTTTTTCAATACCCCAAGACACTTCAGAGAGGAACAATGTTCTAAATAAATACTCAGGCCAACTGAATTGAGATTTAAAACTGACTCCCAACTGTAATCCCCAAAGACTGCTGAAATGCAGACAGCCAATATACTTTGAAAGTGGACTAAAAGTCACTCACTGAAAATATGGATAGAACAAAAGTGGAAAAGGATCATAGCAATTACAAAGGTATTCCTTGGGACAGAGACTTCAGAAGGGCATTTATTCCTATCATCTAGAAACATAATCGTTCATACCATTTAATCCAGTAATCCTGCCTTTAGAAACTTGTTCTAAAAAATAACCAAAGACATGACTTAGAGTCATGCTATTATTTATCTATTTCACAATTATTACAGCAATATTGGAAATAATCTAAACTTCCATCATTAGGTGGCTGGTAAAATTATGGTTCAACTATAGAATGTTAACTACAGTGGTAATTTATAAGATCTGCACTTTTCATTTAGATTAAACAATAGTGCCAGTTTTGGGAGAAGACTAGAGATGTCTGGAAGTCTCAAGTCAATGATAGTTAAAGTCTAATTTTTTTTCAGATTTGCCTGGGTTCAAATTGCGTTCAACCACACATAGTATTAACCAAAAAAAAAAAAAAAAAAAAAATAGCACAGTTTTCAGAAATGTCAAATTTGCACCCCATGAGAGACTAGCTCATTAAACAACCATCCTGGTCGTCATACTGGGGCAATCATTCTTTGAAGTTACCTACTCACCAGTTTGAAGAAAATTAACATTTCTGGGTCACCAGGTTCCATATACTCATCTACAAATGATGCCCTGGAACCATGAAAGTAATTTTATTTAACATAGGTGGGCAACTGAATCCCAGGGAACAAACTACTCACCCATGTGCTTAATGGCAGAGGCTGAGAACTGAGCCTGCCACTCCTCTCAGAAAGGGTCCAAGTACCTGGAGCTTTGAGGGGTAGAAGGGCAATGGGATCAAATTAAAATTCAATGGCCGTATCTTTGTGATTTTTTTTCTGATCTTCACGCCACGTAAGTTCCCTAGGATAAACTTAGGCACCTTGAAAATTTGTGACAATGTGAGGTGGAAGCAAAATATGCATAGAACAAATGTAGAAAACACCTACAGTCATTACAAAGGTATTCCTTGGGATAGCCATTTTAGAAGGTAATTTATTCCTATCATCTAGAAACATAATTGTTTATACCATTTAACCCAGTAAGCTACTTTTAGAAACTTGTTCTACAACATAACCAAAGACATGACTTTGACTCTATAACATAACCAGATATATTACTTACATATTTCAGAATTATTATAGCAATTACTGAAAATAACCTAAACTTTCATTATTAGGTGACTGGCAAAATTGTGGTTCAACTATAGAATATTACAGAAAATGCTAACAGTTTGCGTTTGGGGCAAAAGCAAACAAATAAACCCCATATAGGATGCTGTTTTGCATATAATTCTAGCATTCTCCGTTCATCTCTTTCACACACACACACACACACACACACACACACACACTGAGTGAGCCTGGAAGGAAATATAGCACATCAAAAATGTTTATAATGATTGTCTCTGGCATAGCTAGAAGGAAATTTGATTTTCTCTTTTAGACTTTTCTGTACAGTCAAAATTTTCATCAATGAACATGTACTTTATTCTTTTAGAGGATCTCTTCCTTCTCCTTTAACAGGTTTCATATTCATATTCACATGTGTTTTTTTAATGTATCTATTCCCAATAGAATGCAAGGTCTGTGAGAGCAGGGTCTACATTTAATTTTTTAAAATTTTATACCTAGGTTTTTTAGCATAGTGCCTAATATATAATTAATATTTTTAAAATAACTGCTGAGTGAACTATTGGACAGACACTGATTAGAAGGGATATGGCTATGTGTGAGGACTCTAATGAGCTGTCAAACATTCTGTTACATCTCTAATCTCCAGCTCACTTGTTAAAACAACATGCCATCTTCCTTGCATACTTTTGCCTCCTAGCATCACACAAGACTCTGCCTCCAATGAGGAAAGCCATTGCCACCACTCTCTACCTGCCAGCATCCCACCAAGGCCCCCCTTTCCCACTTAACCACTTCTGGTGAGGTGAGCTTCCCTCTAGCACTTACTGCAGCCACTCACTTGCAAGATTAACATTGTTTGGACCTCTACTAAGTTCCCAGTACTTTTCTAGAATGGGGGTCAGCAAATGATGGTCTACAGGTTACTCCTTGATTTTGTAAATAGAGTTTCACTAGAATACAACCATGCCCACATACTACAATGGAAGAATTGAGTAGCTGGGACAAAGGCTGTATGCTCAGCAAAGCCTAAAATATTTATTATCTGACCCTCTACAGGAAATGTTTACTGATCTCTGTTCTAGAATATCGACACATTTTTATAAAATGGAGATAATACCAAAGTTTCATTCTATTAGGATATTCGTAGGCAATATGAGATCCAAAGTATATGTCCAAGAACTTTGTACAGAAAAATTACTGTATTGTACCTCAGTTTGCTCTTAAGAACATATATTTTTATGTCAGACATACTTGCATTCAAGTCTTGGATCTGCTGATTGATACTGGGAAAAATGACACAAATTCTCTAAGCCTCAGTTTTATCATCAGTAAAGTAGAAATCTATTTTCTCTTTCACTCCATAAGTATGTAATGAGTGCTTTTTCACCAGATACTATACTAGGAGATGGATAAACAATGGTGAATAAGATCTAAAGTCTCACCTAACTCAGCTCTAATTGTACATACTTTTGACAGTTGTTGTGAAGATGAAATTATATATATATATACACACACACACACACAGATACATACATATATACACACACACATATATGCACACACAGGCATCTATATAATATATACATCATATGTAGTATACCATAGATACATAATACGTAGTATACAACAGAGAGTACATCCGGAATACTTAACCTGATTCCTGCTACATTGCAAGCACTCAGTATATAGTGGCTCTTCCTCATCATCATAATTACAGCAGAAGTCCTTTTAACAGACCTCCAAGTAGCTGACTCTCCAAGAAGAAAAAGTGCCTTCCATTCTTTCTGTAAAACAGGCCTACAACATCCTTTATAAGTACTCACAGCTAATTCAGTAGGCTAATCTCTGGTACATAGGCACACTTCTGCTCCTTCAGGTTGAGTTGCGTATTTACTGAGAGTCATTTGTGTTTGTTTCCAAGTTTCCTGATGCCAGTTATACTTGTTATTTAATTAAGTATCATGGGAGGTGATGAGAGGAATAGTGTAAAAAAAAGGATGGTTGTTTCATATGAAAAGTCAGTCGAAGAATTTCAAAAGACTTGACAAAGAATCATCAAATTAAAAGTAGGAGATATAAAAATTGGGGAACAATCATAAGAATCTAGAAGGATTCTGCAGTAAGATTGCTTCTGTGATATCTATGGTCTTGTTCAACCTTAAGGAAATCAAAATTGGACGTGGTCTTTGTCATTTGGGGTACGGTTCATGCAAGAAAAATATTACAACCCCCAATCACCAATCCATACTCAAAGGTAAGGCCTTGATTCTTCATCTGGCCTTTCATTGAAATTAATAAATTTAAATGGCATGTTATTTTTTGTGACTCCTTGCCTTAACTTTTCAAGTTCACTGTCAACTATTGGTCCCAAATGCATGGAGTAGAGAGGGATTCTTTTGTATTTATTTATTTATCACATATAAATAATAACATGTTGCCTCATCCCCTGCCATATTTTTGTAGGCAAGAAAACACTCAGCAAAATGAAGTGATCTGCCCAAGGCCACAGAACTAGCATAGCCAGAGGTGTGTCTAGAGCCAGGTGGGCTCTGATTCCACCACCTCGGCTACCTCATAATAATAGAGAGAAACAGGACACAGTTTCACGCACCTTGGCTTCTGTGGTTAATTATGTTTTGAGAAGAACTGAGTGTCACCTGCCCAAATAGATGGAAAGATGTTTGAGAACAAGACAATAGTCATACTTCACCATATGCCCCAGCACATCCTACATAGCACTTGGCAATAAATAATTTTTGTTTGAATTGTTAAATTTTCTTTCCTATTTTATAATAGTGGAAGAAATTGGGGCCTTCCTGGTTTCTGAAAAAGTTACGTTCCCTTGGAGTTTATAACCCGCTCCATGGAGTATAAAATAGCAGGAGAGAAATTCTATTGTGCCTGTCAGATCATGTCATTGAGAGCTTAACCTCATTGATTGGCACTTGCTTTTCCCCATGAGTGTAGCAAGATGAGCAGCACCCTGCTCACCAGATGGTTATTTGTTCCACCAGCCACCTTTGCTGCGTCCCTGATTCACTCCAGCCCAGGACTGTCTCCAGCATTCACGCTGCAAGGCAGCTCCTGCCAACAACTTTGCCAAATGGCTCCTCTCAAAGTCATGGCTGCCCAGACAGACTGGCTCCTCCATCTGCAGCAGCTTTTGGCAAAGAGAAGTTTCTCTTTCTGGCTCTGCCTCTTGGCTGCACCAGAGCCTTCTTGCCAGAAGGACGATTTGACCCTGGAATTTCTGGGGTCATTTAAAGCCTATGGCTGTGTTTTCCCAGTCTCACCCCTGAGTTGAACATAGAACATACCAAAGAGACCTAGATGATCACAAATACAGAAATGATGCCTCATAGAAACTTAGAGTCAGAAAAGCCTACTGTAGAGAGCATGCCTTCCCTCCCCCATCTTCAACCTCATTATAGTAGATTAGGAAACTGAAGCCCAGAGAGTAAAAGTGACAAATTATGGTAGCAGGACTGGAATCCTACCCAGGTCTTCTGACGTGCATTCCACATTACTGTTTACGATAGTGTATTTTGCCTTTCCATTTTCCCCCAGTTCATTTTCAAATTCTTGGTAGAAATTGGACCCTTGTATTGATTGATTCAGAAGAATATTTTTTAGAAAAACGAATCATCTTTTCTCTATCAACATCGTAACTGTTCTTTTAAACAGGTGTTCATTTACTACATTGTGATGAATTTTTGCCAAGTTTAAGAATACAGGGTTTGGAATCAGACAGACCTGGATGTGACTTCTGTTTTACTCACCCTTGTGTCACAATGGACTAGTAATCATATTATTTTGCTTTAACTTTTCATTTAAAGGGGGATGAGAACAGTATCAGCCTATACAATTAAATTGGACTACATGAGAAAAATATTTTAAGGCTCAAAACCTGTACTGGCACACAGAAAGCCCTCCATAACTACCAGCAGTCATTATTAGTTATTAACATTCAAATCCACAATGGTTTTGGGAGACACAGTACTGGGCACATATAAATAGGTAGGTCAGGTATTCTCATTCTCTGCATTAGCAAATTCAGGTTCTTTAGTTTACATTACTGATCCACAGTTACACAGAAAACAAATAGAATACCAGAGATTTCTAATTTTTTCTTGCCGTTTTGCTAAGAAATGGGAACTGTCATCTCAGCTTTAAAGATAATAAAATCAGGAAGGAGAACATTTAAACAAAAACACATATACACATAATCACTGCAGCATCTTATGTAATATAAAAGCTGGAAACAATTTTCTATCCACAGGGAACTACTAAATAAACTGTGGTACTATCATACTATGGAGCACTGTGCAACCATTAAAAGGCATGAGACAGATGTAGGTGTTCTGATACGGAAAAATCTTGAAGATATATTACTAGTAGAAGAACAAACAAATTGCAGATAAAACAGGCAGTGTGTACTCATTTATGCAAACATCCTCCCTAACTATATATCTATACATGTATATTTAAATGCATGAATAGAAAGATGGCTCTGAGGAAGTCTACCAACTACTGATAATGGCAACCTTTGGATAGGAAAGTGGGATGGGCATGGGATGGAGGGTGACTCATGCTTTATCTACTTATCATGCTTGAATCCTTTTAAGTAAGAAAGAATGTAGTATTATTTGACTTATAAATAAAAACATAAAGGCAGAGGGAAATGTGAATTGCAATAATGCAGTTGGAATGAACCAAGAGACCTCCCAACTTGAGTGTCTCTAGCCCTAACCTGACTTCTACAAAGCTACATGAGCAATGTTAGTCTCACTGAGTTTCCTGTGTGGCTCTCCCACTGTGGTAAGGTCCTTCCTGGTGGTATTTTGTACTTAGGGACCCAAGTTCTATCTTTTAGACCACCTGGGAACTCTCAGCAGCATCTTGCTGCAATATTCTGTATTAGAGACATTTACAGCTTTGCCAGCCTCTACACCCTTATGTGTCTGTACAGGGACACCAAACTGATGCTTCTACACTAAGTGGAGGAGGCGGCCTGCCATTCTGTGACCACTTCAGGTTCATTATTTAACAAGGATCCATACCAGTATGATAAGCAATGCCTGATGGAGGAGGTTTTCAGTTCCCCAATATTATGGATCAAATTGTACCCCCCTTCACCCCAATCTAAATGTTGAAGCCCTACCTCCTAGTGTGACTGTATTTGGAGATAGGTCCTTTAAGGAGATAATTAAGATTAAATGAGGTCATAAGGATAAGGTCTTATGGGGCTAGTGCCCTTACAAGAAGAAACACAAATGCCAGGGATTGCTCTATCTCTTTTCACACTTGCACACAGGAGAAAGGCCATATGAGGACCCAGCAAGAAGTTGGCTATACATGGGAAGAGAGAACTCACCAGAAACCAACCCTTCTGGCACCTTGATCTTGGAATTCCCGACTCCAGAAATGTGAGAAAACAAAATTTCTTTTGTTTAGGCAACTCAGTATGTGGCATTCTTTTAAATGCAGTCTGAGCTGACTAATACACCAAGCACAAAGGCCAGTACACCTGAAACACATCCTCCCACAGGTAAGGTACTCTTCAGCACACTCTGTCCAGCAGACCCCATCCTTCTCAGGTTAAATCATGTTCATAGGGGCCTCACTAGATTCCTAAACTCCACACATCTTTTTTCCCCTTACACACAGACCCCTCCTTCATTTAACATTTGTTGTAAGCAATCAAGTCTTTTACCTCTAAAGCACAGAAGTGAAAGTCTGACTTCCTCCTATACATGCACACACCCCTTCCCACTACCCAGGATGACCCTTTCTCCAAAGAAAACTATGAACATTAACTATTAATATTTCCCACTATTAAGTCTTTCCACAGTGAACTTGGAGAAGAACTTAAAGGTTCCTGGGTTATTTCTGACAAAGTTCCTAGTGAACTTATAAAAATAATCTGTGCTTTCTGTGATATAGTTGTATTGGAGCTGACGTTCAGCCTGATTCTAGACTTCTATTGGAGAGGCAAAAGAAGGAAATTTGGTGGTAAAGATGACAAGTTGGGTGAAAGCAAAATCATCTTCTTCTTAATGGAAGATGAGGAGAACCAGCTGGAGAGCCACTCTGGCCAAAGTGAGGCCTCAGACATCCACATATTTGTGTGCAAAAGGACATCTGCCATCCCACAGCTGCCTCTGTCATACTCCTCTTGCTGTGGCCCAGGCAACTATATGAGTTGTCATGAGCTGGGGAGAGTGGGTGCCTAGATGGCCCAGTGGGATCATCTCAGCTCAGCCCGGGAGCTGCATGCTTACTGTCCTACATCAGGGATGAGTGACATGGAGAAGGCTATTCAAAAAACTCCAGCTAGTTCTCACATCTTCATTGCTCAATTCCATAAACACTTTTTTTCTTTTCTTATTATAGAACAGAAGAAATCTACAGGAGTAAGTCAGCTAAGGATTCTGTTACTGGGTCGGAGAATTCAGCTCCCTCCCAGTGGGATAATGGAAAAGGCCCAGAGATGTGCACTGCTGTGCTAGGAGAAGATGGATCAAGTAAATCCAGCAGCACTGAGTAGGCACCAACAGGATATATGTGGAGGGTGGAGCAAAACTTGCATTTCCCCAAAAGATCCTGAGCAGAATGGGTGGGCAAAGAACATGTGTCTAGAATCCAGAGTCATGGGCTCTAATCTGGTTATGCCACTTACAAGTGAGTATGTTTGTAATACATGTGTGTTTGTTATGCAAGTTCCTTTGGTTCTCTGTACCTCGAAATTTCTTATTTGAAAAATGGGGTTAATGCAACCATTCTCTCTGGGTTGTTGAAAGAGATTAAATGAGTAAACATAAGAAATACCTAGGAAAATGCCCGGAATAGACCGTACTCATGATACCTTAGTTTCTTTCCCTCAGCTAAGTGTCTAAATTGGACCCTTATTTCTTCTTAAATGCAAATGCCAAAGTCTAGGAATGTCAGTCTACAGCTGTGCTATTTTCATTGGGCATTATCAATATTTTGACAGGACTGGCCTGATATTATTCATCCCAGGATCATTGGTACATTTCTGACCAGCGCTCATAAAGGGATTGGGATTGCCCCTGGGGACCTGGATGCTAATAATGATACTTTCTAGTGATTTTCAATGCATTCTGGTGATTATGTTTAGTAGCAGAACATTTCCCATCCCCAGAAAGGTCATTTACAGTAGTGTAAGGCAGCTACTTCTCACCTCACATTTCAGGTTTCTCTGAGAACAGTGGAGAGCTCAAACATTCATCCATATGCATTGGAAATAGCTTTCTGATCTGGCATTTGCATACAAATACCAAAGCAACTTAAGGAACTATGAGGCAGCTCTCCATCATATGACACTACCCCCTTTTATTTTTTCAATGCCTTCCCAGCATCTTCACATCAAAAGCCATTCTCATGTACTTTCCCAGCTTTATTCATCATATGTTCCCTTTTTCTTGAATTTATGTAGAATGGAGGATGGAGGAGGAACCTTTACTTCCTCACTTTTATTCTCTGTGGCCCTAAAAACCTAATGTATTTCACAAATCACTCAGATCTTAAGTTTGGAGACGCTCTAAACTGAACTAATCCAAGATGGGACTCTTCTTATCCTACCACATTGCTGAGAAATGGCCATATATTATAGTATTACTTGAATAATATCAGTGTGTGGTTAGTTATGCTTACCAAGGCCATATTCTATTGTGAGGTACTTTTTTGCTACAATTTCTTCATACCAAGCCAAGATCTGCTTCCTTATACGTTCTCACTCATTGGTTCAAGTTTTGCCCTGAAATGCTCTTATCTGAGGCATCTCATCTATTCATACAGTTTTAAGTACCTTTAATATGCTGGTGATGTTTAATCTAAAATTTATTATCTAGTCCAGGTCTTTCTCTTGAGCTTCAGACCCAGAAATACAATTGCCTACTTGCAAGTCTCACTGTGAAACTAGCTGTCTCACTGTCTTCTCAAACTAATCAGTTTTCAAAGTCTGTTTCCACTTTCAGTGATGAGCCCCATTACACATCCATTTTCATGGCAAAATTCTGGGAGTCATCCTTGACATCACCTTCTCCATCTGCACCCAATCATATCAAGTAAGTGCAATGCATTCTTTCTCTATTATGTATCTTAAATCCATCTAATTCTCTCCATCTCTACTGCTGCCACCATCCTGGAGCACACCATGACCTCCTAATTATCTCCCAACTTTCATTCTTTTTCATTACATGCCTGGCTCTCTAACCCCTACATAGCAGCCAGACTAAGCTTCTAGAAGAACAAATCTGATCATGT
Organism: Chlorocebus sabaeus; assembly: GCF_047675955.1. NCBI lineage: Eukaryota > Metazoa > Chordata > Mammalia > Primates > Cercopithecidae > Chlorocebus > Chlorocebus sabaeus. Next base: position 35,300,411 of record NC_132926.1, on the reverse strand, counting down.
TTCCTTCTCCCTTAATGACTTTCCATTCATCTTTGGATAGAGTCCAAACTCCTTGTGGTCAACAAGGCTTGATGTGATCTGGCCCCTGAATACTTCTCCAGTCTTTTTTTCCCCAACATTTTACTATGAAAACTCAAACAGACTGCAAAGTGGAAAAAAATTACAGTGATTATCCATAGACCTACCACCTTGATTTAGTCATTAACTTTTTTTTTTTTTTTTTTTTTGAGACAGAGTCTCATTCTGTCACCCAGACTGGAGTGTAGTGGCGTGATCTCGGCTCACTGCAACCTCTGCCTCCTGGATTCAAATGATTCTCCTGCCTCAGCCTCCTGAGTAGCTGGTATTACAGGCATGCACCACCACAGCCTGCCAGTGATTAACATTTTATATTTGATTTATCATATGTCTATCCATTTACCCATCCCTGTATCTTAGCATTAATCTTTCTTGCTTTTTGTACATTCCAAAATGAACTGCAGACTCCAGTCTCATTTTTATCACTCTTTTCTCTGCTCCTAGCCATAGTCATCTTTCCGTTCCTTGGATCAGTTAGGCTACTGTATCGCTCTGGGCTATTGTACCTATCGTCTCTTGTACCTAAAATGCTTTCAGGTCTTGTTAATTGCAGATTCATCCTTTGGTTCACACCTTCAGCTGTCTGAGAGGCTGTCCTTGAACTCCCGATCTAAATTAGATTCGCCTTTCCACCTTATGACCCCAAGCATCTTCTGCCTTTCCTAAATATCACTTGTCACAATTGGTAACTATACATTTATTTGCAAAATTATTTGTCTAATACTGTCTCCTCTGCTAGACTGAAAGATCCATGAAGACAGAGACCTTGTCTGTATTGGAACATCCTGTATCACCTCTGCAATATTTGTTGAAAGAATTAAAGGCAGAATGAATCAATAATTGAAAGGAGCTACTTGTAATAGTAAACTTGTTCTTCCTTTAATATGTATAAACAAGACAGTTTTTTAAAAAAGGCTTCTGAGGGAAGATGGAACCCACTTGTTGCCAGAATATAACCAGCAAGTATATTTAGTAATAATAACAACTATAATGAATTAAGGGTAGGCTTTGTACTAGGCATATCCCAAGTGCTTGAGTGCTTTCTCTGCATCAAATAATTTTTCTTTGGCATAGGTTCTATTGTTATTCCCACTTTCCAGCTAAGGAAACTGAGAACAGGGCAGTTATTTTAAAATACCCCATCTATGTAGAATATTCAGTCTATCTGTGGCCCCATTTGAAAGTAGAAGATTAATCTAGAAAACTCACAGGCTGCTATAATGGAGACAGGGTTTTACTTGGCTCTAACTGAAGCCTAAAAATATAGCAGGAAACCCACATATAGAGAGATTTGAGAGATGAATCCCTGGTTAGGAATCCTGGATTTCCATATCTTAAAAATAAATAAACAAATAATCAAATCATTGTGTTGACTTTATTTTTGTGGGAAATTTCAACCCCACCCAAGGCCCTTCCTCTATATAACCCCATACACACACTTCATATTCTACCTGCAAAGGATTTTATGCCTGATGGCAACACAGCTTACACACCAAGATAAAATCATTGCAATCTTTCCCATAATAAGACCTGATTGGAAGCTAAAGGAAAATGAAGCAGTGCAGAATTTCCTAGTGGGAGAACCTAGCCTTCAGACACTGGCTTGAGTTTGAAGACAAGGTTTCCCATTCAATGTGAGACTTTTGGCAAATTGGTAACATCTCCAGTCCTCAGTTGCATCAGTTACCTTCTTTCAAAATGGAAATGACAACATCCATTTAACAGGGTTTAGATATATTGAAATGCTATACATGAAGAGCTCAGCACAGTGCTTGGAACATAGAAGATGCTCAAAGATGTTAACTTTAAAAGAGGAGGAAAGATAGGGAAAGGTAGGGGAGGGCAGTAACTTTCATGCTCAGAATTTTAAAAAAAAGTCCTAGGAAATTTATTTATTAAATGCATATCATGCATTCTTCTGAGAGAGACAGAGAGAGAGAAAGAGACTGAGAGAGGGGAGCTTGGGTGAAAGTGTCCTTTAGCATTTGCATTGCTCTTAGCTGGATGAACTTGCCTGCAGCCACCACTTACAATGCAAATTGAGTTTAGAGTCCTTCACACTAACTACACAGCAAAAACCTTTCAGCTTTAAATAGAACACTGCAATGTGGAATGATCTGAGCAAACGGAAGAAAAATTCAGAAATACATGTGAAGGAGATATTTTGGAGGAAAAAAAGAACAATCTGACATAACTGAGCAGATAGGAGGAAAATGTAGAAATATTAAAGGAAACAGAAAAGCAAGATCTATAGAAGGAGCTAGAAGCTAATTCCCCACCCAGTAAGTGGGTATAAGTTAATAAGGGGGAAGAAAACTTGTGGGGCAAGTCCCCAGTGAGGATAATTTTAACAAAGAGTCTTTTGATCTCGTGCTCTTTCGAGGTATACTAACACTTCTTAAGGTATTCATTGGAAGAACCAGGACTCTTCCCCCTCTGGCAATAAAATTACATGAATCTTCCCTGAAACGAATAGGTCAAAACCATAGGGAACTTCTTGCTCTATCTAACTTCTGGTATTTACATCGTTTAAGTTCTCTTTTCCTTTTCTTTCCATACCTTCTCTAAGATTAACCTGGAAGCTTCTGTGAAATAAAGGTTTGTTACTTTTAAGTGTGTTTAGTATGTGTATATGTTTGAGAAAGAGAAAGAAATCTGAGAGGTTGATTCTCACATGCCAGAAAGCTCATTGCTATAAACTCATATCTAATTGTTGACTACATGAACCTAGATATTCTATCCAGAATCAGAGTTTTCAAAAATGGAATAAAAATAAGAACAAAGGTAATATCCAGGGCTCTGAAAACAATAAAACAATGCCATTTTAAACTGATTTCTTCACTTCACAGTTGACACTCCTATACACATAGCTCCATTCTGGGCATTTTCTCAGCTTGCTAAGTTTCTCTTGCCTGCATAATGTAATATACAAGAAAACACGAAGGCAGCTTTCTTTCTTTGTGGTTACAAACAGAAAGAAATTTACCCCTCAAAGCCAACAGATGCAAGGCCAGCTTCTCTCTTGGATGACATGCTTAGATACAGAGTTAGTCATATGCTATCAAGTCACTGAGTCAGTGACAAAGCACTAAGATTGAGGGAGAACGGCTTACAATCAGGTTGCCATCATGCACAGAAAAAGAATCGGTAAGTATGGTGCTCTGGATAGGGGAGAGATGGACTGCACATCTTAAAAGCCATCTCTAAGCTCCTGGAGGCCAGAGCTTACAACTCTGCTTTATCTGTCTAGCACCATGGGTATACTGGGCTTGATGCTCTCCAAAAATGATGGCAAATTGAGAATATACTTTCAATAGCACTGGGCATTCCTTCTATCTAGAACTTCCAGGGATGTTTATAGAAGATGCCACCTTTACCCCCAGATGTGTGTGTGTCTTTTTATTTCTTTCAGAGTTTGAACTATTTTACTCCCCTATCACATTTCTCTAGTAGTCTTTTGATTTGATTAAATATTACAGAAATGTTAGCATCCAAGAATAATAATTTTAAATTAATACAACTTGCAACATTGTCCTAAAGAACTTCCACATACATTTTCTCGCATGGATATTACAATGTGATAATGCAACACTTTGTAGGAGTGGCTAAGGATAAAAGGCCTACAGGTAGAAAATGAAAGCAAAAATGCAAAAGTTTTGGCATTGGGGGAAAAATGCCTCTACTCTCTATTCACACACAAAAGGAAGAATGAGATTCCACCTGCTGACTTGCCCTCCCTGCCCGCACAGCACTAGGGCTTATGTCATAACAAGCTGGGGGAGAGGGAGAGACGACAATTTCACCTCTTGGCAAAGCTCAGCTTGCTGAACCCTCTTGCTTTCTGCTGGCTGTTGATTCAGCAGAAACTACTGCTGCAGAATTCATAATGGTGATTTTTAAAGGCCCCACCGATCGCGTTGCTCGCCCCACGTGTCAGCCTCAGTCGCTGGCCGCTAGAGCACTATATCCCCAGCCACCTTTTTATTTTTGCTAATGCACTTCCAAAAGGAAACACGTTCGGCCGTTTGCAAAGGGCCTTTGGGGTTTTGATTGTCTGAGCAGGTAACCTGGCCGGCCGGGGAGATGAATGGGCAGGAAATGAAACCATGCCCTCCCTGCAGCCACTGAGAGACATAACATCGTTTCGCTCAGGGAGGGGGTACCAAGGTCCTACTGGGCCCCTCCCTTCTTATCTCCCCCCAAAACCCCTGCAAACATCTCGGGCAAGGGATCATCTGCCTTCCTGGGGTCATCTTTCTGGGCGAGAGCCCCACCCTGAAAAGCCTAATCCCTGAGGGCCATTTTAACTCCCGTGGGCGCCGGGTCCACCTGCTGCTGAACGCCGGGCTCGCCTCGCGGAGCCCGGATGGATGCGGGGTGCACTGGCGGCTGCCGGGGCCAGCCGAGCCCCCGCCCCAGCCCCAGGGCCCGGAGGAGTCTCCGCCACTACGCGCCCAGCTGCCCACGAAGCACAGTGATCCGCAACTTGCGCCTGGCCCCAACGGCGGAATGCGGCGGGGCTGGCGTTACCTTCGGTCGCATAGCTGTGGTCGCGCAGGAAACTGTTGTTGATTTTGCGGGTATCAATGTCCTCCTCCATTGACAGCAGGCTTACTTGCGTGGGAACCAGAAGCCGGCAGACAAGTATCCATGATCCCTCCCCGCAGCCAGTCTCACAGGAGAGGGGGGCAGGGGAGCCAGTGGGACTGCACCATGGTCCGAGCCTGAGGAGGAGACGGGGAGGCGGAGAGAAAAAAAATAAAAACCCGGCAATGGAGCTGTCACCTCCTCCACTCGGGTTCTGCGAGGCTGCGGCGGCTCCTCCCGCGCGATGCGCTCACTCCAGCTCCAATTCCCAGCGAGGATGCTGCGCCTGCCTCCGCTGCCTCCGGGTGCCAAGATGCGCCGTGCCCCGAGGGGTCTGGTCCCGCCCGCCCGCCCCGGAGGCGCTCACAAGCGGGTCTGGGGAGATGCCCAACAGGTTCCCCTCGTTGGCAGCCGCTCCAAAATGCAAAAAGGATCCCTCCTCCCCCTGGGAGAGCGGGCAGCCGCGACAAAATGGTGCCTTTCTGGACCCGAGCTGCAGTGGCGAGATGGCAGGGACAGGATTCAGGCTTGCCTGGCCGGAATGAGGGTGCTGGTCCCACGGGAGGGCGGCTCCGGCAGGCGGGGGTAGGGAAGCTGGCGGGGAGCTGGGCAGGGCGCTGCGGCCGGCGCCAGCGCACTCACCCTCACACCCACACGCGCGCACTCGCAGCTGCTGCTGCTGCTGCTGCTGCTGCTGCTGCTGCTGCTGCTGCTGCTGCTGCAGGAGGCTGGAGGCGGCTGGTGCATTAAAGGCGAGGCTCCTCCCAACCGCGTCAGCAGCCCCAGGACTCTTTCCCAGCAGCGGTGGTGGCCGAGGCAGAGGCTGCGGTTGCTCTTTACTGCAGTGGGGCGCATGCAGCCGCGAATCGGCACCTGGGCAGCAAGCGACTAGCTTGCAGGTTCAGGTGGAATGCATAGACGCGCTCTTCCAACCTCCTCCCCTCTCGCGCCACTCAGCTAAGGGCTGCATTTACGCTAGCACCCAGAGCCCCTAGCTCACTGTCTTTCTCCGGACACTTGCACTTGAGGACAGAAAAGAGAAGTAGGTTCCTTTGGATAGTCAGGAAGTCTACATCCAGGTCCCTTTTCCTCACCCTTATATGATGCATGTGGTCCCTTGGTGAATTTAAAGGGCGAGGTTTGGGGCTGGAAGCTTCAGAAAGAGAGGAGAAAGTGGAAAGCGCCGCTCAGAGCCTATCTTAAGCCCTCCACTAGGAATAGGATGGAGAGTAGGGGCCAGAACTTCGCAATTGCTTCCCCCATTCCTAAGAGTCAAAATATCTTCTAACTATAGGAGGCTGGTGTTCAATAAAGCATCTGTGTCTACACAGGTGAAGGAAAGCACGAGACTAGTAAACAGGGTCAGTCTGAAAAAGTCCACTCTCCCTTGCCCTTTGCACTTCGTTTTGGACAAACTATTGCAGCCCCTCCATTAGGTTTTGCTTGTGCAGGAACACCTTCTATTTGCTCTCAGCGTGGAAGGTACACTGAAGCACAGGAACATAAGCATAAGAGCCCTGTGCCCACAGAAAGCCACTGCTACCCTGGGGGAATTTCGGGAATCCAAATAATACAGAAAAGAGACCTGTCTTCCTACTTCAACTAGGAAGAAAATATAGAATTCCCTCCCCACCCATGTTTTCCCATATTTCAAACTCTACTTTTGCAAGAAAATGAGAACATTATTGTTATGAAACAACCAAAAACACTTAATGAAGCAACTCAAATCATTAGAAAGCTAATTTGGAAAAGACATCAACCCCAATCACTAGAAAGCCAATTTGGAAAGGACATTTCCTAGGTTTCATCTTGTAGAAGGTATTCATTTCAATGGGTATCACTGTAGGGAGAGACATCAGCAAATGTCTTGCTCAGTTAAGCTCCACAAGTTTAGCTAGATGGGCCCAGAGGGACCTATGAGTTAATTATATACATACAATGCTTCAGCTAACACAATTTAGAAAGTATTTGAAGTTCAAAAAAATGGAAAAACAAGTCCTTAACTGAGGTTGGGAATTGTCATTAGATTTCCATGCAGTATGGATACTTCTGGTAGATAGAAAATTACTTTGTCCTCATCTCCAGAAAGTGACTGCATATCCGTAGGAGAAAAGAGCAGAAATGTTCCTTGACATTGTGTGTGTGTGTGTGTGTGTGTGTGTGTGTGTGTGTGTGTTTTGGGGGAGGGGGCGGGGGAGTTCAGTTCAACTTTCAATAGATTCCATTTTATTTTCGTCTGCTGGTTAAGGCTTATGCACTTGTTTGTTCAAAATCCACATTTAAAATTTTAGTAACAGGTGAAGACGGGTACAAGTTGATTTAATCCACTTTAGTGCCAGTTGTCCTGGCTGGTTCTTCCATGGGATGAGCTGTATCTATCACCAAGGTTCCAACATCCAGTCCTTTTGTAGTTACACATTGTAGCTTCTTTTGGATATTGGCACAATTTGGAGTAGGAGCAGAGTGAGGAAAAGCTACGTTCATCTCTTAGTGAATCAAAATGATGAGAAGACATTGTGCCTTCAGTTGGAACAATCTTAAATTGTTTCAGGAGGCCTTGGAATAGTATTTGGGAAAATTTCCCCCTTGTCTTTCTGAATCATGGGCTAGATTGGGACAGAGCTGTGTGATGAATCAGGTAGGCCCAGGCTTATTGGCCAGGCTGTGCTTGAGGAATTTTCCACTGTAACCAATGGGGAAAATGTCCCTTCCACAGATCAAGCCTCTGGATTTATTCATTTTTTTTTTCCATATATCCTGCAAAATTTCTCCTGCATTTATTCAACAGTCTAGGCATTTTTTCCTGAGACACAAGTTCTGAGAAGGCAAATTGGATAGGTCTCCATTGTTTAAGTAGATTTCAAGGTTTCCATTTGGCCAACTACTCTTTTCTAATGTGAGAGAACTAGCTCATCCACCCAAAACCAAGGAGGAAAAAGCTGTTGGCTCTGTGCCTTAACACAATGACATGTGGTGAAGGAGGTAAGGGAGAGAAAAGAGCCCTGTGCACCACTGTGGAGATGGGGGGTGTGGGGGAGAGTGGGGGAGATGGGAGTAGGCTGCAGAGATGAGTCTTCAAAAGACTCACTGGCCACTTCTCTATTCCTCTAAAACGTCAAGTTCTTTCCAACAGTGGTGAGCATTTCTGCATGCTATGTTCTATGCCACTTCCTCACATCTTGGCATTCAGTCTCTCAACTGTCCCTGCTTCATTGAGGCCTTCCCTGACCACACCATAGTCCTGACCTCTGGTGTTTTCTGTGTTCACAATTTTTTTTTTTTTTTTGGCCTTTTTCATGACCCACAGCGTTTTATAATATTTGTTTACTTATTATTGTTGGCCATTTTCACTAGATCTTTTACTTTTGTTTTCTTATTTTATTTTATTTTATTTGTTTTTTTGAGACAGAGTCTCGCTCTGTCGCCCAGGCTGGAGTGCAGTGATACGATCTTGGCTCACTGCAACCTCTGCCTCCCAGGTTCAAGCGAGTCTTGTGCCTCAGACTCCCGAGTAGCTGGGACTACAGGCATGCACCACCAGGCCCAGCTAATTTTTGTACTTTGAGTAGAGATGGGGTTTCACCATGTTGGCCAGGCTGGTCTCAAACTCCTGACCTCAGTGATCCACCTGATTCAGCCTTCCAAAGTGCTGGGATTACTGGCGTGAGCCACCATGCCTGACCTCACTAGATCTTTTCTGTTGACTAACTGGCACTTAGTAGATGCTTAATTATTTTTGTTGGAGACAAACATTTCTTAAACAAATGAATAAATTGCTGAATATCCTACTTAAATATTTAGGTTTCATACCTCTAACTCCCATATTAAAATTATCTGTTGTGAGCTGGAAATTTTCTAGCTCATAAGCTGTATTCCTATTGAAATAATTGTTTTGATTTATTCCTGTATGCATATACACGATCAAAATTTACGAGGCACTTATGTAAAGAATTATTCTGGCCAGGCGCGGAGGCTCACACCTGTAATCTCAGCACTTTGGGAGGCCGAGTCGGGTGGATTATGAGGTCAGGAGATCGAGGCCATCCTGGCTAACACGGTGAAACCCCGTCTATACTAAAAATACAAAAATATAGCCGGGCATGGTGTCATGTACCTGTAGTCCCAGCTATTTGGGAGGCTGAGGCAGGAGAATTGCTTGAACCTGGGAGGCAGAGGTTGCAGTGAGCCGACATTGCACCACTGCACTCCAGCCTGGGAGACAGAGCAAGACTCCTTCTCGAGAAAAAAAAGAAAAAAAAAAAAGAATTGTTCTAGGTGCCAAGGATATAGATTTATATAAAACAGAGTTTCTTTCTTCTTAGAACTTAAATTCTATCATCTAATTTTAATAACATGAGCTTTCTTAGAAATACAGCAAATGCATTCTATATCAACAGACTATAGCGCAATGTTAAGTGCCAAAGCTCCAATATCATTCTCTGTCACTTATTTGTGTGTTCTCAAGCAAGTTACAAGATCTCCCTAAACTGTGGTTTTCTTATCTATAAATTAGGAAAATGAATAGTATTTATTGCATAGTTATTACAAGGATTAAATGAGATAATATGTGGAAAAAATACATTGTTATTACTGTGAGTATTTACTTTGGTCATCATCACCACCACCAATGCTCAGCAAATGTGCAAGTACTTAACTATGTCAGACACTGGGATAGGATCAGAGATTCAGCAACATCAGTGTATAAGACGTAGTCAGTCTCTGATGTCATGGAACTTAGTGTCTAATTTACAGTTCATGTAAAACGGGCCATAGTCTTCAAAGGAGGCAGCAGAGGGAACTCTGAAAGACTGACATATTTCAGGCTTATGCTTTACATAGAAAAGGCCAATTACAATTACACAGCCTTCTTAAGTTACCCAGCTCAGTATGACAGCATGTGGACACATTTTTTTTTTTAACCACCCTTGTCATGGTCCCCTCCCCCAACACTCAACATACCCACTTATCCTTCCTTAGGCTAATGCTTCCTACACGGGAACCTTTTAGGTCACTCTGTCCAATTAGCACATTAAATATCTACAATTTTATTAAAACCTTTGACCTAAGCCAGTCTGGAGATGCTTAATAGAGGCTTTAGGTGTCAGACAGTCCTGGTTTGTGCCCCAGCTCTGGCATTTATAAATTTCATGACCTTTGGTGAGTAATTTAACATCTCTGAACCTCTATATTTACAAAGTGGAGGAAAACAATAGTTGCTACTTCACAGGGTTGTTGGGTAGCTTCAGAGGTAACCAAAGTGCTTAGTCCAGGTTTGGCTCAGAGCCAGGCTTCACTAAAACGATGCTTCTTCCTCCTGCAGTACTTCATGAGATCTCCCATTTGCAGAGAATTGGAGAGATGCACTCCAAGTCAATTGTTCATGTGAACAGAAATGACCTAGAAACCTCAGTTTTACTGCCTATCAATCTGTCTTAATGAACAACTAGAAACTGGATACATGAAATTTTATCATCTTGCAAAAAGTCCTTTATAAACCATGAAGTCTTATGCAAATGAAAGGAATCGGGATTATCTTCTCTTGACTTTGACATTATGTATGTGCAGACCTAGTCACATTTCTTTGTTGTGGAATCATGGACTTTCTCTCTATGATCACTAAGCACCAATTGCACAACTCTCTAAGGTGGTTTACGTGCTGACTGTCCAGAGAATGACCTCTTGAATTTCTAACAAGTTTGCAATTCCTGTTTGTGCATGCTACAACATGTAATACCACATAAGTGATCCTTTAATGTGGCATTTAACCTGGGAAAAGAAAACAAAACCTCTTGTCCTCAAAGTGTCGTATTTATTCTAGACTCTGGACTCTTAATGGATTTTACCATGTAAATGTTTCTGCAACTGAAATTCAAGTACAAAAACTTATGAAAATACACAGTGGTACACTGAAGCTGGTAGGTAGTGGCTATCGAGAGCGGATTTTGCTGATCACGCACATCTCTTTCTAGTTCTGCTTTGAGAGACATCATGTTGGTAGTTTAACATTGGAAATCTGCCATATTTACATAATGGAAAATTTTTTTAAAAACACTATGTAAATTCAGGGTTTTTTTTGAGAGCCAGTTGTTAAACATTTACCAGTCTAGCAGTAGAAACACATTACTTGCTGATGTATCTTTCCCCTTATCTCTGTTATCTGTGCAAAGTCCTCTTCAATTTCTGTATAACAAATCTCCCAAGTTGTGTCAGTTCCAGAGCATTCCACCAGTCAACCAAACTTCTGCCATAATGTTAAATAACTCTTGAAATCCTACCTATCCCTGAAGGTTTCCCATATCCATCAGAGGAAATTTGATGCCTTTGCCTGATCCTTTCCAGGCTGGTTATGAAATTACCATGGTAGACTTGTGAGTGATTGCTTTTATAAGGGTCCTAGACCTAACAATGTAGGACTGTTTGGCCACGCCCACTCTCAAGGAATCATTCCTTTTGACTATTCAGGTTCTATTGTGACCCTACTCTTGTCCTTGATTTGCCTCAATACTAAGCAAAAATATCCACTGTGCATGATTTCATTGACAGCTGTTTTACTTGTCTAGTTAGGATATTGATGTAATGGGAAAAATGTTACAAAACTCAAGAGTCTAGATCTAAGAGCATGAGATAAAATATCTTCTTGTACCTCTTATCATTCATTGGTTTTAGAGTTAAATTTAGGCTGTCCTGTGCAAGAAAGTTTTAGTTTACAGTGTATTTGTTAGGTATAGGGTGAGGATTTCCAAAACCAGTTTAGCAACACTCCAGGGACATACTTAGTACCTGATTACATTGCTCAAAGTAAAATTGTAGTATAATTTAAACAAGAATAAGTATTGGGAAATGTCTTTCAAACCTTTAAAAAATACACCAAGAAATAACACTTTACAGAATTTATTCTAAGAAAATAGCCATGGATGGGGGCAAAAATTTAGCCATAAAATTAATTCTAAAGAACATTGCTTATAATCATGAAAAACTGGAAACAACTCAAATGCCCAACAAAATAATTTGTTAGGCAAATTATAATGAGTTCATATAATCGAAAATTATTGATTCATTCATATAATAATAATAGCTAACATTGAGCATTTCTTATGTACTAGGCACTGTGGTAAGGGCTTTACTTGCATTGTCTCATTTTATTCTAACAACAGCCTCTATACAGTAAGTATCATCTCCATTTCATTGAGGCTAATAGAGGTAAATAATATACCCGAAGTCAGACACATGAGAGCCTGGCTCTGCCCCATGATCTGTCTCTACAGCCCATGCTCTTAACCACTGCGATTTGAGCTATTGTGAGTGTGTGTGTGTGTGTATGTGTGTGTGTGTGTGCGCGCGTGCGCGTTGTGCATATGTGTCTATTGCAGGGAGATTAGGTCACAACAGAATCACCTGGAGGTCTCTTTCCAAAGCATTCACCACTAGACTCTTACTTGTCTCTCTTAGGGATGAATATTCTCTCAGTTGAAAATCACCACAATTGTGTTGGTGAGGATGTGGCAAAAATCAGAACCCTCAAATCCTACATTGCTTGTGGGATTGTATAACAGTGCAGCCACAAATAGTTTTCCAGTTCTTCAAAATAATAAGCACAGTTACCATATGACCCAGCAATTTCACTTCTACGCATATATTGAAGAGGATTGAAAGCACGTGTTCACACCAAAACTTGAACACAAATGTTCATGTAGTAGCATTATTTATAAAAGCCAAAAAGTAGAAACAACTCAAAATGTCCATCAACTGATAAATGGATAAACAAAAACTTATAATAGAATACAATAGAATATTAGTCAGCTATAAAAAGGAACGAACTATTGAAACATGCCACAACACAGATGAAACTTGAAAACATTATGCTAAGTGAAAGACACCAGACACAGAAGATCACATATTGTATGATTCCATTTCTGTGAAACGTTCAGAATAGACAACTGCTTAGATAGAGAAAGTAGATTGATTAGTGGTTGCCAGGGACTGAGGGTAAAAAAGAAAGGATGCAAATGACTGCTAAAGGGTTCAGGATTTCTTTTGGGGGTGTTGAAAATGTTCTAAAATTAGGTAGGGGCGGCCGGGTGCGGTGGCTCACGCCTGTAATCCCAGCACTTTGGGAGGCCGAGGCGGGCGGATCAGGAGGTCAGGAGATTGAGACCACCCTGGCTAACACGGTGAAACCCCATCTCTACTAAAAATACAAAAACATCAGCGGGGCGTGGTGGCGGGTGCCTGTAGTCCCAGGTACTCAAGAGGCTGAGGCAGGAGAATGGCGTGAGCCCAGGAGGCGGAGCTTGCAGTGAGCCCAGATTGCGCCACTGCACTCCAGCCTAGGCGACAGAGACTCTCTCAAATACACAAACAAACAAACAAACAAATAATAAAGAAATAAAAATAAAATAAATTTGGGGCAATAGCTACACAACTTTGAATATAATTGAAAACCACTGAATTGTATAGTTTAAAAGTTTGAATCTTATGGCATGTGAGTTAGATATCAATAAAGCTGTTATTAAAGATTAAAAAATCATCACTGTCATAAACCACTGTTACTTATAGGGAGTATGGAGTATGCTATATCCTTAAGGTATGGTAGTGCAGAAACGCTTAAAAGTAGTGACAAAGATAGATGCTCATGATGTTTAAAAAAATCGTAAACCAAAATAAGCCAACTGCTACAATTTTTTGGTTAAAAAATGTGTATATACTAAAAGGAATGTATCAAAATATTAGCAATGGTTGTGTGTAGTTTCCTTTTGTGTTCATATTTTTGTTAAAAACATTTTTAGAACATGCATCATTTTAGTTTTTTGTTTGTTTGTTTGTTTGTTTGTTTTTGGAGATGGAGTCTCGCTCTATTGCCCGGGGTGGAGTACAGTGGCGCGATCTCGGCTCACTGCAAGCTGTGCCTTCCCGGGTTCACGCCATTCTCCTGCCTCAGCCTCCCGAGTAGCTGGGACTACAGGCAACCGCCACCAGGCCCAGCTAATTTTTTTTTTACTTTTAGTAGAGACGGGGTTTCACTGTGTTAGACAGGATGGTCTGGATCTCCTGACCTCGTGATCCGCCTGCCATGGCCTCCCAAAGTGCTGGGATTACAGGCGTGAGCCACCGACTCCGGCATCATTTTAGATTTTTTAGATTATCATTTTAAAGTTAGTAAAAAAAAAATAAGTATTTTTTAATTCCATGAAATACTTTTTAGGATGAAACTTGTATAGAAAAGATTAAACCATTTTCTTCACACCAGGAAGTCAAGAGACACGTGAAACAATTCTGGTCACATATAAAAACATATATGTGACCAGAATGTATAGAACAGCTCTGTGCAATAGAAATATAATGCAAACCACATTTGTAATTGTAAATTTTCTAGTTTCCACATTAAAAAGTGAGGAACAAACTGATGAAATTCTTTTTAATATATTTATATTTGAATTTTTTGAAGATAAAATTATCTTATTTAATCTGTCAAAATATATTTTCAATATATAATCAATATAGAATTACTAATGACATATCTAAATTCTTTTCTTATGCCAAATCTTTGAAATCTCGTGTTTTACACTAAAAGACCTCTCAAAACTAGCTACATTTCTAGGGGTTGGTAACCACGGTTACCATATTGGACAGCAGAGGTACAATGGGACTATTTCAAAATGTTTATTCCATTTGCAAAAAGAGTTTTAATGTGTTCTTTAAAAAATAAATTTTTATCTACTAGGACCTTGAATGTAATGCTAAAACTGAACTAAATAACATTAATCTGATGAGCCTCAGAACTATTTAAAGCTATACAAACTGAAGACGAAAATATATATAGACATACCTATATATATATTATACAGAATAGTAATTTTTGAATCCAATCTGCATTTTCCCCTAAAACTAGTAAGCTGAATAAATAAAATACAAAAAGACCAGGATTCTAATAGTAAGATGATACCATATAACAAACTCAGACAAGAAAGATGTAATATATTCTTCTATCACTGTAATAGTTACCATCCTAATAGATCAACTATTTAGTTCAACACCTATGTCTTCAATTCCAGCTAAGAGAAGAAGCCAAATAGCCAGATGTCACTGCCAAAAAGGGAACTTTCATATCTGGGCATCTGGACACTATTATAACCAATGAAGGTGGAGAAATTTAAAGGTATAGTTGGTAGGTATCTAGTAGAGAACCATTAGTAGTCTTTTAGATTGTACTGGAGAGTAGACTGTTGTGGTCACATGATCAGTGGATTAATTTCTGAGGACTTATTGAATTAGATATTCCATTGTCTTTAACTCATACATGCAAACAGTTTGTTTTGTATGCAATTGAGCACGCTCTCCTTCCTAATACAGTTTATTCACTGATTCCTGGGCACTGCTCTCTCTTTATTCTCCTACTGCCTCAGTGTACACTCCTCAGGCTCATTTGGTAGCTCCTCACTGCTGTGACCTCTAAACGTGTAACTACCCTAGAGTTCAAAGTTCAAAGTCCACAGTCCCACAGCTTACCACTCACATAACAACAAAACCCTAAATCTGAACTTTAAGCATAAACCTCTCCCCAGTCCTCCAGAACAATATCACCAGCAGCCAAGCTGATATTTCACGGGGCATCTACAAGGCATCTCAATTCCTAATTCTGCCCCACAATACCCTGTCCCATCCTCCTGTTCCTTCATTCCAGTCTCTCATTCCCATCTTTTCAATCCTGCCTGCTCCAACTTCGAAATAGGTCCAGAATCAACCACTTCTCACCATCTCCACTGCTGCTACCATGCTCCAACTATCATCCTATCTCACCAAGATTATTTCAATAGATTCAAACCAGTCTCTGATCCTCCTTCACCCCCAACCCCTACAGAGTAGTTTCCAAGCAGCAGGCAGAATGGTCCTTTTAAATGCAAATCACTTCATGTCACTTCTGCTCAAAGCCTTTTACTGGCTTCCTACACATGCAGACTAAAACTTTCTTAAAATGCTGGAAAGATTTAGCTCCAGCTATAGCTCTTTTTTTTTTTTTTTTTTTCACTTATCACCTGCAGCACCACCAGATTTCACCTCCCCTCCCACCACCACCACTCCCTACAGACATGGAAGGAAGACAGGACAGGAAGACAGGAGAACATTCCCATTCCAAGACCTTTGCATCTTATGTTCCCTCTCTTTCAGACACAAGCATAGCTCAGTGCTTTACTTCTTCAGGTGTCTGTTCCAGTATCAACTTCACTGGGATACCTTTCTCGACTACTCTGTATAAAACAAATTAGCACCTCCATCTCTGTCCATCACTCTCTATCCCCATATTGCAACTAGACTGTATATATTTATTTGGTTTTGGTTATTATACCAGTAGAACATAATTTCCAGGGAGACAGGAACTATTTTGTTCCCTGCTTTATATGCAGTACCTGGAACAGTGCCTGGCACTACTAGTTATGCTAATATATCTTTTGAAAGAATAAAAGAGTGTATAAGTGTTTGTTCAATAATAAGGATGAATCGTGAAGGAAAATTAATGAACAACAAACCTAGGATGCTTATGTAGTAAAGGATTTACCCTTGCCTGAAGAGAGGCCTAGGTTTTGCCCTAGGCTTCTTGGAGGTAATCTGTATCATATATGACAGCAATGTCTTTGTTTAGGGTAAGGACTAACTCCAGTGGAACTTAGGGTGGGGGTGGCAATACCAGAATGACCATGTGACTTAGGGTGGAAGCTTTGGGTCACATGGTTATCAGGGGACCTGAACACTAAGTTCAATCATGTATATAATCAATGAGTCCATCATGTCTACCTAATCAAGCTCCAATAAAAACTCTAAATACAAGGCTCAGATAAGTTTCTTTGGTTGACAATACTTTATGCATATTGCCACATGGCAGGAGGATAATGGCAGGGAGGTAATGCATGAGGTCAATGGCAAGAGGGTAATGCCCCCTGAAGACAATTGAAACTTTGTAATTGGAACTCTCCCAGGCTCTGCCCTATGCATCTCTTTCTTTGGTTGATTTTAATCTGTATCGTTTCCCTATAAGTCATAACCTTGAGTATAATCACTTTCAGTGAGTTCTGTGAACCCTTCTAGTGAATTATCAAAACGAGAATAGTTTTAGAAACCCTCTGAATTTGTAATTGGTGTCAGAAGTTAGTGCAGTTTTGAGGATTCTACCCTCAAACTTAACAGTTGTCTAACTCTAGGCAGTGCTAATCATACATCTGGCAAAGGTGAAGCTAAAAAGTGGGCTTAGAGAGCATTAGGTCTAGCCCATCGTTTTATTGATGAGGAAAGCCTAGAGAAAAGATGCGATTTGCCCAGATTACCTGGTAATTTGGTGACAGACAAGCATGAGACTTGGTGTCCTGAATCCCATGATCACATCCGCACACACACAATGGTTCTTCTTAACTTTTGTTTTGTGGCATATGCACCACTTTTTCTTAAGAATGTTAATACAAATTTATTGGATAATTAAGTTGGCTTAACTCTCCAGTATTCTAAGGTCAGTGTCAAGGGGAGAAATTACCACTGTCTTTCAAATTACCAGTGTCTTTCAAAAGACACTAGGGCCAGCCCTGGACAAAATTGTAAAGTAACACAGTTCCTGTTTTCTCCCTTGCCTCTGCTTTTAAGCCCTGTGATGGGCCAGGGAAATGCTGCAGGAGGAGCCGTATCAGTCCTCCTGAGCCACAGCTGTAGGGGTCCGGGTAGAAAGCATTTATGCTCAGTTCTATTATCTTTAACTGGTTCTATTATCCTTCACCTACACCATCATGATCTGCCACACTCTCCTTCTTTGGAGGAAATCTGAAAAGTATAGGCAGCTTTAGAAGCTTTAGGACACAGCACATGGTAAACTTAGCTCATCATGTGGGAAACATGTTGACAAATTCAAGGCATTATGCAAAGAAGGTTGTCATTCTGGCCATTACTGTACTAGTGTGATAAGTTACAGAAGCCAGAATTCAAGAGTTAGATGGACCTTGAACTTGTAAGCAAGGTTGTATATATTTTAAAACTCAATAAATATTTATGGAATAAATATAGAGTGAAAATAATGATATTAAACATCCTGCAAATAGAGACCTTTGCAATTTACATTTGGCATCTGACAGCCCTACAAGGACTGAACAAAGGATGAAAACCCAAGTTCATAAATTTACATTTGAAAAGTACCATAGGCCCTGAGCCGTGACTTTAACATTTTAGGATCATAGATCCTTTTGAGAATTTAATGATGGTTTTCGACTCTCTCCCCAGGAAAACAACAACAGCAACACAGTTTAGAGCACTTCCTGCTTCCAAATGCTGACTCATTATTTCTATTTCACAGATAGGAAGAAGAAGAGAGAGAGAGAGAGAAATAAATAAGCCTGGGTCCAAAGAAAGGTACAAAGTTGAGTACAAGTTTAGAATTACAGTGCTAGCATGTCCCCAGCATATTTTTTCGTAAAGAATACAAGTGGCTCTTACAGATACAGCACTTAACTGGTAATGATATAAGTCCAGATGTCAGTCTCCTTTCTATGATGGATCAGTAAAGTGTAATAGGCAAATGGCTAAAGGCATGACTTTTGAGAACCAGGTTGCCTGAGGTCAAATCTTTACTGTGGGCAAGTTTCTTAAGCATGTTGTGGTTTTATCTCATTTGTGAAACAAAGATAGTAATAGGATCCACTCATGGGGTAGTTGTAAAAATGGAATGAAATGTCTAAAGCAATGCATGGCACATAATGCACACCCAATAAATGTTCACTCTTGGTATTAGGCGTTGGATACTATCATTTTTATGAACACTGTCATTGTCTACATGGATGCTGGATTTTATTCACTTGTGTAGTCTTCATCCTTGAATTATGTTAACAGATTTGCTCTTTTTTTTTTTTTAAGTTAACTAAAATTCATGGTTTCATTACAAAGGAGTATGAAACTTATGTCAGTGGGCTTCTAATGGAGGCATATTCATTCAACATCAAATTTTTATTACCTGCCTACTATGTGCTTAGCACTAGGCTTTCTAGTTGCTTGTAAGGAGCTCATGACTTGATTGCAAAGATAACTGTTATAATTTATGTGCAAATAAGAGACCAACCAAGTGTGAACTAACCACAATGCAAACATGTAGAGGCATCTAGTGGAGTGAGAATAGCTTTGAAAGATAAAATAGATGAGTAGAATACCTGACCTAGGCCTTGAAGCGAGACTCACTACATAATTTGTGGGGCCCAAATCAAAAAAGGGGGAGTCTTTTGTTCTTAAAGTATTTGGAATTTTAAGACAGCAACAACAGAGCATTAAACCAAGCACAGGACCCTTCTAAGAGTGGGTCTTAAGCCACTACACATGTCATATGCTCTGCCTTGAAGGATGGGAAGACTCATGGAGAGATTACCGACATTAGCAGAGTGACACTTTCCCGACTGTCAGTCATGCCATTCACATGCCTCTGTGTCCTTTCTTGTACTTTTTCTCTGAAGCAAAATGTTTTTACTTACTTTTTCAACCCATGCAAACCCTACCTATCCTTCAAATCCCAGCTTGAGTCTGAGCTCAGAGGGAACACAATGGAATAAAAAGAGCCCCAGACTTAGAAGAGCAAAGGTCAGTTCTGTATTCCATCAGCTCTGGAACTATGAGCAAATTCTCTTAACTTCTCTCATAGTGGGTTTGCACATATGCCACATAGGGGGATCAAAAGGCATCAGAAATGCAAAAGAGGTTTGAAATAATAATTCCTCATATTGACAAAGAGCTTTATAATTTTCCTGTAAACCCTTCCCTAGCTTCTACAGACTACAAATAGCACTTGCTGAGTGCCCAGTGCCTGATTAAAACATACATGCACACACGCACGTGAGCACCTGTCTGTCCCTCCCACCACCTCTCTCTACTTAGCATATATGATTTTTCTGTCTTATTATCTCATTTAACATCTTAAGATCTTCAGGCCTTCAGTCTTTACCCCTTCCAAGTCACCCTCCTCACTAAGTCAGTATGATCTTTGTAACTTATGGTTCCTCACTGCCTAGTGTAAAGTTTCCTAAATCCAATGGCATAGAATCAGTGTCTTTTGAGGTGTTTGTTAATCAGTGTTCTGGGAAAAGAAGTGCAGTTTGAAAAAAAGCCTCATGCTATAGTAGCCCTCTGCTGTAGGTTTCCAATGCACATGTAAAACCTCTGAGAAATCCTGCAATAAAAAAGTTAATTTAACTTTGTTCAAATCAGAATTTTCCATATTAATTTGTCTACATTTACATTTTATACAATATCCGTGTTCTGCAGAAATGTTTTGTCAAATGTTGGCCTGCACTCAGACGTTCTGCTTGTTTTATAGAACCTCTAGAATCTATTCCTAACCTAGGTTTCTAGTTTGTTTTCTGTTAACCCCTTCACAAACCCTGTGCTGCAGAAACAGTGGGCCATTTTCAGTTTCTTGAAGAACTCTGAGCTCTGCACCTGTTGTGCTCTCTGCCAAGAATGTCTTTCCTGTCACTCATCCATCCATTTATCCCCCAGTGATGTGTTTCTCTTCACTTAAGACCCAGCTCACTTGCTCTGTAAAGACGTCTCTGACATTTTCAGTAACTACTGTCTCCTACTTCCAGTGGTTAACTCTTCTAGAGAACTTCATATATGAAAATGATTCCTGAGCTTTATTGAATGCCTTCTTTGTGTCAATTGTTTAGCTTTTATTGTGATGTAGGCAACCATCTAAGATGATTAAAATAAGGTCTACTTTACAGATTAATAAATGCATGGATTAAGAAACCCACGTCTTTTTCTGCCTTTTGAGTGGTGCCCACCATCCACCTAGTAGACCCATTCCAGAAACACAGAAGACATTTTGAAAATCTTCCTCTACCCTACATCCAGTCAGGTGTCATGTCCTATATATCCCAGATTCCTAAACAACCTTAAAACCTGTCCATAGGCCAGGCACTGTGGCTCATGCCTGTAATCCCAGCACTTTAGGAGGCTGAGGCAGGCGAATCATTTGAGGTCAGGAGACCAGCCTGGCCAACATGGTGAAAACCCATCTCTACTAAAAATACAAAATGAGAACACATGGACACAGGGAAGGCAACATCACATACTGGAGGCTGTCGGTGGGTGGGAGGAAAGGTTGGAGAGAGCATTAGGACAAATACCTAATGCGTGTGGGGCTTAAAACCTAGATGACAGGTTGATAGGTGCAGCAAACCACCAAGGCACATGTATACTTATCTAACAAACCTGCACATTCAGCACATGTATCCCAGAACTTAAAGTAAAATTAAAAGAAAAAAAAAATTTAGCCGAGCATGGTGATGGGTGCCTCTAATTCCAGCTACTTGGGAGGCTGAGGCATGAGAATTGCTTGAACCCAGGTGGCGGAGATTGCAGTGAGCCAAGATTGCACTGCTGCACTCCAGCCTGGGCAATAGAGTAAGACTCAGTCTCAAAAGAGCAACAACAACAGCAACAACAATCTGTCCATATCTATCCATTTACACTGCTACTAAGTTAGCCTGGATGAGTATCATCTCCTGGTTGTGTTCCTGCAGTAGCTTCTGAGCAAATATTCCATCTCCATGTTGCCACAAGTGTGATCATTTCCTAAAGCGCAGATCTGATCATGCCAATTGCCCTGCTTAAAGTTCTTGAGTGCCCTCCCATAACTCTTAGGAAAAGAATCCAAGGCCCTTAATACTACGTAATGGATCTTTAAGGATTGGCTACTGTCTGCCTTCCTACCTATATTTTGTTATTAATTAGGACCTCACAGTCTACACAGGAAACCTTGCAGAGCCTATTGTGATTTATAGGCCTTGCCAAACATTCTTTCACCTCTGGATTTTATTTTTATGCTTCATTTTGAGACAAGATCTTGCTCTGTCACCCAGGCTGGAGTGCAGTGGCACGATTATGGCTCACTGCAGCCTCAACCTCACAGGTTCAAGCAATCCTCGCACCTCAGCCTCCTGAGCAGCTGGGACCACAGGTGTGCACCACCACACCCAGCTAATTATTGTATTTTCAGTAGAAATGGGGTCTTCTCATGCTGCCCAGGCTGGTCTTAAACTCCGGGGCTCAAGTGATCCACCTGCCTCAATCTCCTGAAGTGCTGGTATTACAGGCATGAGCCACCACACCTGGCCTGCCTCTAGACCTTTGTACACACTTTTTCTACTTCTTGAAATTATCTTTCTTCTCCTCCTAACTCTGCTAATTCATGAGCTTCTTAAATGTAGGCCAACGATAGTGCTCTTCCTCTAGGGCCCATAGCATCTTGACATTTTTTTCTCTCCTGTAAGATCTTTGGGGCTGGGGCTGTATCTTAATCACTCTCTTATCTGTACCTAATATGGTGCCAGCCCTAGAACTGGCATGGAATAGTCATTTATTGAATGCCTGAATGAATCAAAGAATGAATAAATGAGTAAATGAAAGCAAAACTAAAAGGACAGCTTGGGGTATTACAAGAGAAGGAATTTAGAGCTTTCTTTCACACATCCTCCTGCCTTTGTCCTTTATGTCAAAATATGTTGTCCTCCTTTCACTTCCCCAAAAGCTCCATGTATGCTCCACTTGAAGAGCCTTTGCATCTTCCGGAGTGTATCTTCTTCCTTCACCCACAGTTAATATCTCTTTATCCTTCACATTTCAGATTAGTCATCTTTTCATGAGGAAAGAATTCTTGCTGATGCAGATGAGTCGGCCCCCTGCAATACTGCTCTCAGCACCGAGTGTCTCCTTCATTACTTTCACCACAGTGTAGCTCTATATCTATGCCTATGGATGTTCATTTAGCAAAAGTTTCCTCCAATAGACAGTAAGCTCATGAAAGAATCATGCCTGTTTTTTATTCACTATTGGATTCCCAGTGCTGAAGTACGGACACACAAAAGTTTGTTAAATGGATGCATGAATTAAAAACAGTAGTTTTTAATCTTATCAGCAGTTTTTTGTTTGTTTCATCACCGTGTACATGCATAGTAGGGTTCAGTACGTAAGGGCTGTTTGTTAAATGAAAGATTATAACTGATTTCTTGCCCCAGTTTATAAGCAGTTGTTAACTAGTATGGTTGAGATAAAAAATTTTGTTTCTATAAATTTAGTAATATTTGCATATTTTCATACTATTTTGTAATATGTTTATGGCTTCTCTCAAAATAAATGTCAAAAGAATTCCATCTGCCCAGCTCCTGGACTCCAACTCATTAGGCAAATAAAGAGCCACAAAGTCCATCTCCACCACAGGAAAGGACACTAGCTCTAATTCATAGATTCCATAATGTGTACATAATTGGAAGACATCAAAATCTGTCATGTCACAGACTAGTCAGTGATTCTTCAGTAAGAAATTATGAAAATCGCAAAACAAACGTTCCAAAGGGGTCATTACTGTTTGACAATTCATCGGGCTAGATAATATTGTCTAAGTGATTGCCTGGCTCTGTTTGACCTTAAACGAAAGCAGAGAAACTGAGAAATACATTAAAGAAAGGCTATGCTTAGGCTTTTGGGGTTACACAAACTTTGATATGTCTGGGAAGAAGTGCTTTTTTCCCCCATAATTTTAAGAAGAGGGTAGGCAATGACATTTTAAAGCCTGTTTACCTTATAATCAAATCATCCGCAATTTGATAGGTGCTTATCAAGTGCCAGGTATTATGCGTGTCTTTATGCACACATTAACTCTGTCTCTCGCGATCACCCCGAAGGAGGTATTATTAACTATCACTGAGGCAACTGAGACACAGAGACCTGAACTATCTTAGAGAAAGTAGAATGTGACTGATGTGGGGCTCAAACCCACCGTTACTTGACTCTACTCAATAATGATTCCACTTACATTTCTCTATGCAAATTTCTGTTCCAGCCTTCTACTCAGTAAGTACACACTAGGTATTTGTCAAAAGGAATCAAAGTGCCATGATTCCCATAATTATTTGAAAAGAACACCTAAACAGTCACCAGGATGACTTTTTCTCTCAAAGAATCTATTCAGTTTGAGATGCCCTGTCATGGTGAGATCTTACAAAATGATAAATAAACCCTTAGACATTTTGTTGTTTAATTTTTTAAGCCCATTTCTTTCTTTCTTTTTTTTTTTTTCCGATGATTCACTTTCCTGTTACTCAGAACGTTATACACCTACACACATCAAATAAAACTGAATATTCCAAGATTTAAAGGCGTTAGTGGGGGTTGTCAATACATGAAAGCAGAGAAGCTGTTTAGTGTAATTGGGGAAAAGTGGAGGCTCAGACCGTCAAAAAAAAGATAGCTTTTCTACTTTAAAACTACAGTTTCAGGATATAGAAGTGGACCATCTAAGAAATGCTGGCTTAGCCTCTTAAGAAGGTAATGATCCTCCTTGATTTAGAACAAGCAGAAAAAGAAAATTAAGGTCAATGATGAACTGAGCATATATTTGTTATCTCCTTTTCCCAAGATCTCTTTAAAATGATAGTAAAGAAGCAAAGCAGATACAGCCCCAGAACAATGAAAAGAATATAAAGAAGGTCATTAAGTGAATGATGCATATCATGTGTTTCTGGGAGAAGACAGGTAAGTGGAGGAATGATGACAGATTGAGGGCACAGCCAAGGAGGGCCCCCATCTATCTTGCAAAAACCTAGAGAGAGTTAGGATTTAGAAATGCCAAAGATGATGCGGGATGAAGGGTGAAAAATGGAGCGGGTGTGAAAAGGGATTTACCTGCCCCCCATTCCCACTGTTCAACTCTTCTCATCACACGCTTGGAGGATACAATAAAAAGTTCTTCATTTTGAAAGAAAACTAAAATGGTCTGGGGTGGACTAAGGTCACGAATGTGGGAGTTGGGTCTTCAGAGCAAAGTGTTCTGCATTTTGGCATTAGGGACTACAAAATACAAGGTAATCTCTGTGCCTACTCACTGTATAATGAAACTCACTAGTTGGTAAGTCCTATTCATATTCATTTGACAGTTCTACTGATTCATTCTCACATATGACCGGGCAAAGGAAGATTATCTAGTCAATTGAGTAAAATCTACAATGTGAGGGGAAAAAAGACCAAGATAAACAAATATAAAAACACATACTGAATCCCAGCACTTTGGGAGGCCGAGACGGGCGGACCACGAGGTCAGGAGATCGAGAACCATCCTGGCTAACATGGCGAAACCCCGTCTCTACTTAAAAAAATACAGAAAAACTAGCCGGGCGAGGTGGCAGGCGCCTGTAGTCCCAGCTACTCAGGAGGCTGAGGCAGGAGAATGGCGTAAACCCGGGAGGTGGAACTTGCAGTGAGCCGAGATCCGGCCACTGCACTCCAGCCTGGGCGACAGAGCGAGACTCCATCTCAAAAAAAAAAAAAAAAAAAATACTGGAGAAAACAGATACTTTTAGGGCCAGAAATAAATAAATAAATCCTAATTTGTATGTGCAGAAACATTTAAAAGGAGAATAAATCTACAATTCAAGAACCGAATGCTATACAAAGAAGGAAAACAGAGAATAAGAAAAAAACCATGCAATTAAAAAATGTGGCAAATTTGTTTTTAAATTATTAGAAGGTTAAAATATACAGGTCAAGGAAATCTCTTAAAAAGTAGGAGAGGCTGGGCACAGTGGCTCACGCCTGTAATCCCAGCCTTTGGGAGGCCGAGGCAGGTGGATCACCTGAGGTCAAGGGTTTGAGACCAGCCTGGCCAACCTGGCAAAATCTCTTGTCTACAAAAAGTACAAAAATTAGCTGGGTGTGGTGGCGGGTGCCTGTAATCCCAGCTACTCAGGAGGTTGAGGCAGGAGAGTCTTTTGAACCAGGGAGGCAGAGGTTGCAGTGAGCTGAGATTGTATCACTCCATTCCAGCCTGGGTGACAAGAGTGAGACTCTATCTCAAAAAAAAAAAAAAAAAAAAAAAAAGGAGAAAAAGATAAAGCCAAAATCAGAGATATTAAAATTAGGAAATTATGCTGTGAAGCCTCATATCCAATTAATAGAAGTATCAGGTAGAATTAGGAAATCAAAAATAAGGAAATTATTAAAGAAATACTCGAAAAACTATTTCCCAATTGAATAAAACGAGCATTCGAGATTAAAAGGAGCCCTTTGCGTGTCCAGATTGGTTATTTTAAAAGACCTACAACTACATAATCATTGTGAACACTAAGGATACAAAGAATATCCTAAAAGTTTCCTGGGGAAAACACAGGCCATGTCTATGTTAGTAACTATCAGATTGTCACTGGAAAATTTCTTCAACATTGGTCCCTAAAAAATGAAACGACAACTTCAAAGTCCCATGAAAGAATGACTCAAACAAGATTTCTATACTCAACCTACCAACTGACAGAATGGCTGGGGCTGGGGAACCTGAAATTTTTTTTTTTTTTTTTTTTTTTTTTTTTTTTTTTTTTTGAGGCGGGGTCTCGCTCTGTCGCCCAGGCTGGGGTGCAGTGGCCAGATCTCGGCTCACTGCAAGCTCCGCCTCCCGGGTTCCCGCCATTCTCCTGCCTCAGCCTCCCGAGTAGCTGGGACTACAGGCGCCCGCCACCTCGCCCGGCTAGTTTTTTGTATTTTTTTAGTAGAGACGGGGTTTCACTGTGTTAACCAGGATGGTCTCGATCTCCTGACCTCGTGATCCGCCCGTCTCGGCCTCCCAAAGTGCTGGGAACCTGAAATTTATTGAGCCATGCACTTCCTTTGCTAGATGCTTTATTGTGATTGTCAACACTCCTTTAAAGGAAATATTATTTTTGCCATCCACAGACAAGATCCACTAATAGGTCGACCCAAGAATAAGTGTCAAAAATAAGTGGCACAGTCAGAAAACACACCTGAGCCAATCTGCTATTTTTCTTCCAGAGTATATCACTAGGTCTTTGAACACACAAAGGCAGGCCAGCTTATAGGGCAAAGAAGATACAATATAGAAACAGGGAGAACTATTCACTCCTGGGACTTTGAGGCAAGGTTAGACTGTTGCCATATGCAAAGGAGCATTAGGTCATTGTTGCTACCTTGGCAACTTTCAAAGGTTAGTGTTCCAGCTATATTTTCTTTCTTTTCTTCTTCCTTTCCCTTCCCTTCCCTTCCCTTCCCTTCCCTTCCCTTCCCTTCCCTTCCCTTCCCTTCGCTTCCCTTCCTTTCCTTTTCCTTAAATTTTATTTTAAGCTCCAGGCTACAAGATGTGTACAGGATGCGAAGTTTGTTACATAGGTAAATGTGTGCCATGGTGATTTGCTGCACCTATCAACCCAACACCTAGGTATTAAGCCTGGCATGCATTAGCTATTTTTCCTAATGCCCCCCATCCCCCTGCCCCACCCCCACACACTGGACAGTCCCCAGTTGTGTGCTGTTCCCCCTTCCCTGTGTTTATGTGTTCATGTCATTCAGCTCCCACTTATAAGTGAGAACATTCAGTGTTTAGCTGTCTGTTCCTGCATTAGTTTGCTGAGGATAATGGCTTCCAGCTCCACGCATCCCCCTGCAAATGACATGATCTTGTTCCTTTTTATGGCTGCATAGTATTTCATGATATATATGTACCACATTTTCTTTATCCAGTCTATCATTGATGGGTATTTGGGTTCATTCCATATCTTTGCTATTGCAAATAGCAGCTATATTTTCTTATGTAAATATAGCTGAAGATATTTTACAAATTGAGGCGCACCCAATTTTGAAGTTGAATATGACCAAGAAGCTTCCATTGCAGGTATTTAACTCATTGGTGCTAACATAAAATATCTATACAAATAAATTCAGCCAGTGGCTCACTCCTGTAATCCCAGCACTTTGGGAGGCTGAGGTGGGAGGATCAGTTGAGCCCAGGAGTTCAAGACCAGTTTGGGTAACATAGTGAGACCCAGACTCTACAAAAAATTAAAAAGAAAAATTAGCCAGGTGTTGTGACATGCATCTGTTATCCCAGTGACTTGGGGGACTGAGGTGGGAGGATTGCTTGATCCCAAGGAGGTCGAGGCTTCAGTAAGCTGTGTGATCATGCCACTGCACTCCAGTCTGGGTGACAGAGTGAGACCCTACCTCAAACAAACAAACAAAAACCAAAATACAAACTCCCCTACATTTCCTGTGCTCTCTATTTCAACCTATCTGTTGAATCTCATTTATAAACTCATGAAACAAATATTCATTATACCTGAGGTCCTAGATGCTATGTCAACAACACAAATTCCCTGTCCTCATGAAGCTTTCAGTCTAGGAAGATAATGAAGAGAATTTGGTGAAAGAGAAGAATGCAAGCAGGAAGAGGGAGATTTACTTGGTTAGAGTGGTCAGGAAAATACTTTCCATTGAGGTAACAATTCAGTCGATTCAAATAATCCAGTTATGTAATGGTTGGTGTGATGGGTGGTTGCATTAGAAGGAAATGGAATAGTAGTGCAAACACTTCAAGATGGGAAAATGCTTGGAGGGTTCAGGAACTGAAATTGTGCCAAAGTAAGTGAGAAAAAGGATGGCCAAAGATGAAATTGGAAAGGTAATTAGAGCCATAACTCACAGGGCCTGTAGGCTATTGTAAGAAATTAGAAGACAATTCAAAATGTGATGAAAACTGAAGAGCTGAAAGCACAGGAAGGACATGAACTGATGTATGGTTGTATGTTTGACTTACCTAAAGACCTGACGATGTGCACACTCCACTGGCATCTCAGAATCAACAAACACAGACATCATCTTCCTTGCCCCCAATGTCTCCATTTCTTTCTATTCCTCTCCTCTCCCCATTCCTTTCTTTCTAATATTTATTAAAAATAAACTCTGTCAAAATACTTTCTGAGTCCCTATAGTAGTCAAACAGCAAAATACTGTCATCTCAGCATTGTTCTATTTCCTCACCCACACATTCAATTAACAACTACATCCTATGAACTGTTTTGCAAAATGTCTCTCAAACTCTGCCTAGTTCAAGCTTTTATTACAACTCATCTAATATAAATAATAATGGCAATAATAATGTTGCTACTACCCACAATAATTATTACAACTACTTCTAATACAAACAATGCTTACTATGGATCAGGCTTTGTTATATGCATTTTACATAGATTAACACATTTAATTGTCACAAAAATCCTGAGGCCTGGCTCTAGATACACAACCACACATGGCCTTGTTAAAGTGCTCTTAACTGGTTGCCTTTTCTCTGTCCTCTTTCTAATTCATCCTACTCATTTTATTGACAGACTAATTGTCCCCATACAAAGATCTGATCAAACCAAAAGCCATCTGTGGTTCCCCAGTGCATTGAGAACAGCATTCAAACTCCTTAAGCTGATAATCATCCTCCCAAGATCTGGTCCTAATCTATACTTCCCAATTCAGAGCGCACCTCTTCTCTACACATAACAAAGTTTTGCTACACTGAAATCAGTTTATTTATAATTATCTTCAATGCACCAATTCTCAAATTGTGGTATGAGCACCTCTAGGGATCCCTAAAATTGCTTTAGGAGGTCCATAGATCGAAACTATTTTCATAATGCTAAGATGTTATTTGTTTTTGTAACTCTTTATCTCACGAGTGTACAGCAGGGTTTCACAGGCACTCTATGATATGATATTACAACAGACTGCAGAAGCACATATGAGAATCTGTCTTCTATTAAGCAAGATGTTAAAGAGATTTATAAAAAACATAAAGTAATGCTACTCTTCTATTTTGGGGGATATATATCAATTTTCATAAAAGTATATCATTAATGTTAATATGTAATGAGTTTATTCTTATTTTTAACTGAATTAATAAATAATTTAAGTGTCAACAGAAATTAACCACATTAATTAAATAAATTTGAGGATCTCAATCACTTTTAAGGTTATAAGGTGGTCCTCAGAACAAATAGTCTAAGAAACACTGTTTTTTGGTTGTCTTTTTTGCTTTTGTTCTGTTCTGTTCTTTCTTTCTTTCTCTCTCTCTCTCTCTTTTTTTTTTTTTTTTTTTTGACAGGATTTCACTCTGTTGCCCAGGCTAGAGTGCAGTGGTGCAATCTTGGCTCACTGCAGCCTCCACCTACCAGGTTCAAGCAATCCTTTCACCTCGGCCTCCCGAGTAGCTGGGACTATAGGTACGTGCCACCACAGCCACACCCACACCTGTCTAACTTTTTAAATATGTTTTGTTGAGATGGGGTTTTGCCGTGTTGCTGGGCTGGTCTCAAACTCCTGGGTTTAAGTAATCCGCCACCTTTGGACTCCCAAAGTGCTGGAATTACAGGTGTGAGCCACCATGCTCAGTCAAAAGAACCACTGTTCTAATGCTTAAGAGTACATGCTTTAAAATCAGATTAACCTGGAGTTCAAATCCTTGTGATACCAGTAATTTTTTGACCCCAGCAAAGTTAAAGTTGTATCAGAATACTCAGTTTTCTCTACAGCAAAATGGGGATAATAATTACTGACCTTATAGGGTAATATGAACAAAATGCTTAAGCCAGAGTTGGCACACAGTACCACGTGGTGCCAAATGGTAGATTCTTCCCATTTCATGACTAACATAATGATCATTATATTGTCATCTTCTAAATATGCTCTGGGGTCTCC
This sequence comes from Chlorocebus sabaeus, assembly GCF_047675955.1. NCBI lineage: Eukaryota > Metazoa > Chordata > Mammalia > Primates > Cercopithecidae > Chlorocebus > Chlorocebus sabaeus. Next base: position 35,270,210 of record NC_132926.1, on the reverse strand, counting down.
TGGCTCAGAGTAATTAGTGATATTCTTGTCTCTGCAGGGATTGTCTTCTCAGAGACTTGTCTAACTACAGAGAGCCAACTGTAGTAGGCTAGTATTTGTAGAATAAAGACATCACTCTCTCTCTCACTCCTATAGAACCAGAAAGACCAAAGTATTATACTTGTTCATGGGTTTCTAACTCATGAACTGTAAGAGTCTGGTGCCTAAGAGGGAGAAAAAAATTTTTGAAGGTCAAAAGCTTGCTTTTAAATACTGATCCCCAGTTCCTAAAAGATTGAAAGGTTAGTAATTATTCTGAGGAAGAAAAAGGAAAGAATGCAAGTTTATTATATAAGTATATAAGAACATTATTATGAAAGGAAACCAAAGTTTGACCAAGTGACAGAAAGTACGACAATCAGTAGGCTTAGTCTAGAGATTAAACATTCACTCAGCCTCTCATGAGTCTTATCAAGCCCATTCCTGGGGTGGGAGATAACTGATGGAAACTACAGGAAAGTTGTGGAAAATTCCACAGACAGTATTGGGAGCTTGTTCCCCAAGTCCTGAAGTATAGCTCAGAGAGGTTGTAAGCTTCTTGGACAAACCTCGTGTCTAACCAATATGGTGCTTGAGTAATGGTTGTAATCACTGATCATACAGACTAGCTGAAGACATCTGCTTGAAGTCCTGTAGCCTCAGTATAGAATGAAAGAGACTGCTAAAGGTAGCTTCAGCTCCCCGAGAGAAAAGCAGAAGCAGTTAAGAACACAGTGGTGAACCCAAAGGTGCCAGGAGTCAAAATGAGAACACGGACATGGTACTAGAGGTCATGGTAACACATTTAACAACAGCAGGTTAACATTAACATCAGGAACCAGATACAAAAAAGTCACAGAAAACATATACAAAACATGTTTACTAAGTAACTTACATTCAGCCTATTTAAAACAACTTTTACAAATCAATAATTAAAAGACAACCTGATAAAAATGGAGGCAAAATATCTGAACAGAAACTTTACTGAAGGATATATATGAGTGGCAAATAAGCATCTGAAAATAAGCTCAATATTATTAGTGATTAAAGAAATGAAAGTAAAAACCACAGTGAAATACCATTGCATCTCTACTAGAATTGCTAAGACTAACTATATTAAGTGTTGGTGAGGACATGGAGCAACTGGGACTCTCATACATTGCTGGTGGGAGTGGAAAAGGGCACATTGGAAAATATTTGTTATTCCCCTATAAAATTAAACACACACCATTCAATCCACTCCTGTGTATTTATTAGGAAGAAATAAAAACCTATCTCAATATACTCCTGCATATTTATTAGGGAGAAATAAAAACATGTCCACACAAACATTTGTGCTTGAATGTTCTTTTTTTAAGTTTTAAATTTTTTTATTTCTATAATAGAGATGGGATCTCACTATGTTGACCAGGCTTGTGGTCTTGAACTCCTGGCCTCCAATGATCCTCCAGCCATGGTCCCACCTTGACCTTCCAAAATGTTGGGATTAAAGGCATGAAGCACTGTCCCTGTCCTGAATGTTCTTATAAGCCAAAAACTGGAACAGCCCAACTGCCTACGAACTAGTGAATGGTATAGTACATCCATACAATGTAATACGACTTAGCAATTAAAAGAAACTCACTCTTATTAAATAACCTATATATAAATCTCAAAATCAATGTGGTAAGTGAAAGAAGTAAAACAAAAGGCTAAGTGCAATCTGATTTTATTCATGTAACTTTGTAGCAAAGTCAAAACTATAGAGTCAAATGGCAGATCGTTGGTTGCTAGTGCCCAGTGGTGGTAGGTTGGGATTGATTTCAAAACAGCAGGAGACAGCTTTTGGGGATGACAGAAATGTTCTCTGGGCTATCCAGTATGGAAGCTCCCAAATCACATGTAGCTACTGAACTTTTAATTACATATAATTTAAATTAAATCAAATTTAAATGGAAATAAAAGTTATAATGGAAAGCTTGTAAGTAGGCTTGAAACAACTTGGACATTTTAACCTGTTTTTTCAACTGTGAATTTTATATGTTTTAAATAAAAATTAAATATTTCTAGTGAAGATATATTGTCTGAGTTGAGATATGTTGGAAGTGTAAAATACACAATAGACTTCAAAGAATTGATGTGAAAAAGAGATAAAATAGCTCATTATGCTTATATAGATTCTATAACAAAGTGATAATATTTGAATATATTCAGTTAAAGAAAATATATTATTAAAATTAATTTCATCTGCTTTTTGTACCTTTCCCCATTTATTTATTTATTTATTTAGAGACAGAGTTTTGCTCTTGTTGCCCAGGCTGGAGTGCAATGGCGTGATCTCGGCTCACCGCAACCTCTGCCTCCTGGGTTCAAGTGATTCTCCCACCTCAGCCTGCCGAGTAGCTGGGATTACAGGCATGCGCCACCATGCCCAGCTAATTTTGTATTTTTAGTAGAGACAGGGTTTCTCCATATTGGTCAGGCTGGTCTCAAACTCCCGACCTCAGGTGATCTGCCCACCTTGGCCTCCCAAAGTACTGGGATTACAGGCATGAGCCACCACGCCTGGCCTTTTCCTTTTATTTTTAATTGACACACAATAATTGTGCATCATCACGTTTATGGGGCACACAGTGATATTTCAATATATGTATCTTTCTTCTACTTTTTGAAAATGTGGCCACTGGAAACCTTTTAAATTATGTAGGTGGCTCACATTATATGTCTTTTGGGCAGTACTGTTCTACCTCATGACTGTGGCAGTGGTTACAACACTGTATACCCTTGTCAAAACATATTGAATTGTACATTTAAAACTAGAACATTTTTTGAAATGTCAATTGCACTTTATGCAGCTGATTAAATTTATTTATTTATTTATTTTTTTGAGACGGAGTCTCGCTCTGTCACCCCGCTGGAGTGCAGTGGCCGGATCTCAGCTCACTGCAAGCTCCGCCTCCCGGGTTTACGCCATTCTCCTGCCTCAGCCTCCCGAGTAGTTGGGATTACAGGCGCCCGCCACCTCACCCGGCTAGTTTTTTGTATTTTTTAGTAGAGACGGGGTTTCACCGTGTTAGCCAGGATGGTCTCGATCTTCTGACCTCGTGATCCACCCGTCTCGGCCTCCCAAAGTGCTGAGATTACAGGCGTGAGCCACCGCGCCCGGCCTAAATTTAAGGAGACAATCTACATCTAGGAAGACCAGATGAGTTACACTGTAGCAGGAGACAGGATGAGTAACACAGGAAGGGGGTGCCGTAGGGACAGAGGCCTACAGGGAAGACCAGGAAAGGCAAGAGGCTCCTTGGCTGACTGTGGTGACGACAGAAGATAGTGCAGGATGCCATTCCAACAGGGAAGAAGGAAAGTACAGGAGGCTTTCGTGGGTATCAAATGGAATGTTTAGAGCCTAAATTATCAGCTTAAGTCTGAAGACGATTGGATAGGCATGAATTGGCTGAATTACATTTTTTTTTCCATCAGCAGACGTAGAAGTTAAAATCTAGAAATAAAGCTGCATTTTTGCACAAGTGAGCTGGTGGACTATTACGACTACATATTTTAAGCCATCTATGTGCATTTTCCTGAAGCTCAGCTCAAGCAGCTCTTCTCCCAGAGCTTCTCCAGGACATTGGTTAAAATGAATGTGTTCCCATATGAGTGTTCCCAAAGTTCAGCTTATATTCCTATTATGGAAAATTTCATCTACCCAGGAGCCAAAGAATGTGGAATTAATGTTCTTACAGAAGGGCAAAGTCTACAACAGCATCTCTGTGTTGCCTGGTCATCACCAAGTTGGAGAAGGGGCAAAGGACCGGGTGTACCTGAACATCCCCGCAAGAGGCCAGCCCATCAGCTGTAGTGTGGAATGCACTATGCCTCACAGTGTTTAAGTTCTGTACTTGGGAGAAACCCCCTTGTCCATTATCCTGTATAAATGTTGTTGATTTGTCAAGGCCCAGCTAAGTTTTTGTCTTTTCCCATACCACTTTCATTTCCTACTACTTTGAAATCCTACACTACTTTATTATTTAGCAATTGTGAGTTGTTCACTGTTGGGTCCTATGTGTTTATTCTGTCTCCTCAACCAAATGGTGAGGTTCTTGGGGGCATGCCTTTCATTTCCATAGTATGCAGTGCTTTGTTAGCCTTTCAAACTGGCTGATCGAATGTTGGCAGCACTGAATTCCCTAGAAGCAAAAATCATGTCGTTCTTCCTTATTAATAAATATGATCATAGAGAAAAACTGCTGAGCAGAACAGCAGCAGCAACAATTTTATAAGCTTAACCACAGCCACGTTCTTTATATGCATGCTCACATTTTGTCTTCTAAATCAAATGACCTGATACCTATAACCATGCTTCCCCAAGTGACTTGGAGGCACCCCAGGGCACCACAGCGAACTTACAGGAAAGCCAAGACAGATTTTAAATTTTTGAGGGAAACGCTTCTGTGATACACCATGTAAACTATTAGCTTGAAGTAGATCACAGTTGCAACATTAGATTGTACTATATGTCAGATCTTTGTAAAGGTTGGCTGTGATGACAACCAAGTATGGTGCAAAATTCAATATGGAAGAGAAAAGTCTGATTCCAAGTTTCAAGGAACTATGTAGCAATCAACAGCTACACACATTCCACTAGTAAGTACTTGGTGTTTACTTAAAAATTAAATTATTGTTTTTTTCTCTCAATATATATATTTCAAAAGACTTCTAAATTTTTTGAACGTATATTTGTATACAGCTGTTTGGGCCTAACTACTTAAAGAAATTGTTAGATTTTTTTTTTTGGCATAGGGGTGTGTTAAACAATTACTGAGACACTAAGGGCTCCATGGACAGAAAAAAGTTTAGCAATCTGCACCCTGTAAGGCTCATATTATTGTTTTCAGGTAGTAGTTGAAGAAGCTGATGACCTAGAGTGTCGAGAAACTTCCCAAAGGCCTACACTAGTCAGCGTCAGACCTGGGATTCGATTCCAGCTTCCCCTCAATATAAAACTCATGCCTTCTTTCTTCTTTTCTTTCCCTCCCTCCCTCCCTCCCTTCCTCCCTCCCTCCCTCCCCAGGGTTTTGCTCTGTTGCCCAGGCTGGAGTGCAGTGCCCTGATCATAGCTCACTGCAGCCTTGAACTCTTGGGCTCAAGCAATCCTCCTGAGTTGCCTCCCGAGTAGCTGGGATTACAGGGGTGGGCTCAACTCATGTTTTTAATCCTGGGTTTACTTTAAGATCCTTCAGATCAGCTTCTGGAGGCAGTCACCAAAGAGAAAGCAGATGGTCCATGGAGAAGTAATAGTGGGAGAAGATTTCCCCTGCGGCTAAGAGAGGGCAGTGGGAGGTCACAGAAAGTAGCAGGGTGAGTGACCCTGGCTGTTTCTGACCACCAGCTATTACCACAACATAAATTTACACTGAGGAATTAAGAGACTAACTAGGGGTCCCATGGGGAGCTCATCCATTCTCCTGGACCATGACATTCCCCCACACTAAAATCAGAGGGAAGAGTGGGTAACTTATCAGTAAGTGGAGCAGTTCTTGAATTCAGTTCATTTGCTTCTGGGATATTCTTGGATTTTTATTCCAACCCCAATACACTTCAAGGAATGACAATGTGACCCTTTTCTTGTCCTGATGATCTGGGAGCATTTTCCTCACCATTATGCACATATTACTACCCTCTTAAGAGGTCAGTAAAGCTCTTCATTTCAAAACCTGATTTATTTGCATTCATAATCTCCCTGTTAGCTAGGCAATCTGCATAATAACCTGGCATGAAATATTTTTAACCAGGATTTCCAAAATGTAGAAAGAAGCCTTCATAATAATGGAAGGCATTAACTATCTTAAACAGGAATCCATTTACAGATTAAATTTGCCAAGAGGTCAGCTTGCAGCTGCCACTGTGTTGCAAGCCCACGTGTCCTCTGTGTCACATCCTGTGACATATCTTGAGAAGAGTCAGGGTCTTTTCCAGTCTGCTGGTTCTCTGTTTCAATTAGAATAGATTTAAGAGTCCCCAAGCTCTGGTTTCTAGGTGGCCTTGCACACTATTATTAATAATTCAATCATACCTACGCTGATAACAGATTACATTTCTACCATCCCACAAAAAAGCCCAAACAGATTAAGGACTACCCCTATGGCTAATTTCTTTAGCAGTTTCATATCTGATTGACATCCATTTATCTAATTGCAGCTAGAAGATTTAATTTCCATTTCATTGGCTTAAAATTAATGGGAAAACCCTGTTTATTTTTTAAATATTGGACTCATCCTTTCTCATCTCCTGAATAATGTTGAGATAGTCCATTCTATGGGATGGATTCTACAATATATCAGTTTTCAGCTTGGCTGAAATGAATTCTCTGAATTCTCTGAATTCATTTCAGCCAAGCCTAGCTATTTACAACTTGAAGTCTAACATAAAATTTAATCTTTCATTGCAACTAATTTCATTTTCTCACGAGCCTAATAACAAGAAGGGTAGCAGGGTGTTCATTTAGAATTTCAAAAAATTTTACTGATAGAAAAAAATTTGAAGGCTATACAGCTATGGATGCAAAAGCTAGTTTGATCATTTATGAACTACAATGCCCAGAATAGGTTACTTAACCCAGATTTGAGGCAAGGGTGAGACAAATGTAGTGACTCAAGTGCAAGATTTAAAGGAAGTGCCCACTCTTGGAGTTATGCAAGGTTGGGATAGCACATGTACAAACATGCAGTGAATACCTTTATCCTTAAATTTTGTGCCATATGGCTGTTGCTTCCTTCACTCTAGTCCTGGGAAGATCTCTGACCATTAGTTGCCTCGTCTGCAAAAGGGTGATGGTAATAGCAACCTTCCTCATGGTGGTATAGTGAGGATAAAATGATATAATACACTTAAGCACTTAGAATATTGCCTGACACATAGTAAGCACTTAATAAATGCTCCATGTTACTATTAATAATATGTTACACTGTATTATACAATTTGATCGTGTTACTATATTCTTTCAGCAGTTTCTTATTTTTTTAAGAAAATAGTATAAAATCATATTTTTAAAAGAATATAGTATAAAATCATCAGCATGTCCCCAAAACCTAGCATAATCTGGCTCCATGTACTTCTCTGTCAATATCTTCTAAAGCTCTCCCTGAAAATCTCACTGGTCTTCCTTTGGGTTCTTAAATAATTTATGTTCCATATTCATCTACCTGTCACAGGGCCTCTGCATAGGCTGTTCCCAGTCTAAAATTATTTTCCATCCCTTTTCATATAGTTAACTTTTCCTCGTCTTTTATATCATAGTTCAATCGTCATTTCGTTAGGGTCCAGATCAGTTCTGTCTGTTAGACACTTTTTTTTTTTTTTTTTTTTTTAGATGGAGTCTGGCTTTGTTCTCTAAGCTGGAGTGCAGTAGCGTGATCTCAGCTCACTGCAACCTCTGCCTCTTGGGTTCAAGCAATGCTCCTGCCTCAGCCTCCTGAGTAGCTGAGACTACAGGTGCACACCACCACGTCTGGCTAATTTTTGTAGTTTTAGTAGAATCAGGGTTTCACCATTTCGGCCAGGCTGGCCTTGAACTCTTGACCTTGTGATCTGCCCACCTCGCCCTCCCAAATTGCTGGGATTACAGGGGTAAGCCACGGTGCCCAGGCTCTTGACGTTTAAGATAAATCACAGTTGGTACTTATGGATTTATTTTTCTGATTATTGGATTACTGTCTCCCTATGTCACTAGATGCTAAGTTAGTTCCAAGAGAGCAGAGACCTTTCTGGTTTGGTTGGCAATTTATCCTCACCAGAGAAACATGCAATCAGTAGGTGCATAATAAGTAATTGTTTAAAGAAGGATATAAAAATAATATTGCCACTGGCTATCCTGGCCAGGGACAAGGAAGACACTACGTCACGTGGGAGACTACTGCCTTTTGGATTAAGAGTTCTTACTGCTTGTTTTTTCTCATAGTGAACCCAAATACCTCTTCCCTCTATATGGCCACACCTAGGTCCAATTTTATTTCATAAGCAACCACTTTCTTTGAATATTTTATGAGTTCACAAATACTTGTCAAGTGCCTAGAATGTGTAGCACACTAGGTTTAGTTGGGCATATACAATGAATAAAGGTACACTTCCTATACTTAGGGTTTTTTCAGCACAGTGGAGGGTGAATCACATGCACAAAGCTCTGATTTAAGAAAGTGTAGAGTGTATATTAAGTTCTCTAAGAGGCCAGATGCAGTGGCTCATGCCTGTAATCCCAGCACTTTGGGAGGCCGAGGTGGGCGAATTGCCTGAACTCAGGAGTTCGCGACCAGCCTGGGCAACGAGGTGAAACTCTGTCTCTACTAAAATACGAAAAAATTAGCCGGGTGTGGCGGCATGTGCTTGTAGTCCCAGCTACTTGGGAGGCTGATGCAGGAGAACTGCTTGAACCTGGAAGGCGGAGGTTGCAGTGAGCCCAGATGGCACCACAGCACTCCAGCCTGGGTGACAGAGTGAGGCTCCATCTCAAAAAAAAAAAAAGAGAAAGAGAAAATTCCGTAAGAGAGGTACAGCATACCCTAAAGAGAGTAACCTTATCATCTGAGGAATCAGTGGCCACTTCCTGAATGAGGAGATTTTTCTGAGGTAACATCTGAATAATGAGTGGGAGGTATACACATGAAGAGTGGTGGGGAGACAGTGAGCATTCTGAAAGAAAGAATAGAGCAGGGATACTTAGGCATTATGCATACTTGCAGAGTTGACATATCCATGATCTCTTGTTCTTTCAACTTTCCTTTTCTTTCTTTCTGTCTTTTTTTTTTTTTTTTTTGAGACAGAGTCTCCTTCTGTCGCCCAGGCTGGAGTGCAGTGGCGCGACCTCCACTCACCGCAACCTCTGCCTCCTGGGTTCAAGCAATTCTCCTGCCTCAACCTCCTGAGTAGCTGAGATTACAGGCATGTGCCACCACACCTGGCTAATTTTTTTTGTGTTTTGAGTGGAGACAGGGTTTTACAATATTGGCCAGGCTGGTCTTGAACTTCTGACCTTGTGATCTGCCCGCCTCTGCCTCCCAAAATGCTGGGATTACAGGTGTGAGCCACTGCACCAGGCCTCTTTCAACTTTTGATTCATTCATTCATCTGCTTATTAATTCATACCAAACACTAAGTAAGTCTCTTCAATGTGTCAGGTACTACCTTCATATGGGAAAAAAACAAGTCCAAGCTCGTCTGGGGATTATATGCTGGTAAGATCAAATCCTATCGATAGCCAAGAAACTCTCACCTAACTTGCAGGAAATGTTGTTAAAAACACCATGTGTTCAGCCCTGTAGGCAGATACTTGCCTAATGCTTTATTTCAGGCTTTTTTGGGAATGCAGTTGTCCTGAGGAGGCCCTGTCTGCCCGTGCAGGTAAGATGTTCTGAAGACAAGAATGAGTTTATATTTGGTGGAAAAGGTCTGTTTGCTATGATTTTAGAAGCATAGAGTCAAGTGCTTAAAACACAAAGAGTGCCAAATAAATGTTTGTCCTTGTTATCATTATTATTACCTATTCAGGATGTAGGAGAAGGCAGAGGGAAAGGATTGATGCTTTGGAAGAGGTAGTCTTCACGTGCAGCCACCCCATGTTTAAGAAAGGCAGGGAGGATACTCTCTCCCATTACAGTGCCTGGCCATCTTAACCCACAGTTTCAAAATAGCCCTACATCCAAGGCAGAAACATGCAAGGAAGTTCTATGCTTAGTAAAAATGGAAAGAAATAGAGGCCAACATATAGTTCCAGTAATGACTGATATTCTATTTATATTCTAGGCTTCTTTACTTTTTGATTTCCTCATTTTCAAGGTTTTTTTTTTTTTTTTTTTTTTTTTTTTTTTTTTTAAACATCACATTAAAACAGCTCACTCAGTCTCCTGATCTCCAGTTTGCCTTGAGCTGAGGACCCCACAAGGCGTGGTTCTTGGTTTGTGTGTTCATCTTTATTTTGAAAAACATAAACTGAATTAAGAGATGGAAAATTTGAGGAATGCTCTCTAATACCATAAATATACATTGATTACTGCCCAGTCATTCAACTTTAAGGACTAAAAGCTAAACTCTTAAATCCTTTAGTGAATTAAACTGTAAGAAGGGATACTTAAAGGTGATGGGACTATTTACTCCCCATTTACCTCCTACGTCCTACTAAAATGAACCTAGCTCAGTGCTTTTCACTTTCTACTTATGTAGCCTTTGGTAGGATTTTTGTTCTGGTCAATCCAACTTCAAATCTATGAGGTTATAAGGAATCAGCAAAGAAAATGACATATGGTGGAGAGCAGGTGGCTTTGAGAGGCAATATTAACTATGTATATATGAAATCACAACAACTATAAATATTTAATTTCCAAGGTTTGAAAGAGAAAAGAGGGTTTCTTTGAAAGTGGACTTTAATGCATATGTAAATTAATTACAACTCATGACATTCATTATTTCAGAAAACGAGGCAATAATTTAAAACCAATATTGACAGTTTGAATGTTACAATACTTTTAAAGATTTATTGCTGTATATTTTCGCTTCCTATTAAAGAAGACCTTCTATTATGAGCAGGATGAAATGCAAAATAGAGGCCACATGGTTTCTGTTTGTCAAGCTTGTGTAACTTGGACTCAGAGGAGTTCATCCACGGCGTCCTTTGGGAAGCAGTGGTTAGGGTGGTGGCAGTTTACACAGTTATCCCACTGTACTGCATCCTGGTATGTCATTACAGCCTATGTAAAGATCACCTCCAAAAGTTAATGACTTGTATGATTTCCTGGACACCATCCTAATCTCCGGTGATCTTCAACCTTAGTATGTATCTATATTAACAAATTTGATCTCCTGACATAATCAGCTTTTAAAAGTACTTAAAATCTGGGAACCAATTAGGCATTCACATGGTATAAAGGAGCTATTGCTGCAAAAAATGTTGTTGTCCTGGTTAGCCCTAATTTAAGGATGAGACGTGAGTAGATGGGGACACTGGCAAAGAATAAAGATCATATGTTGATGAATAAAAATAGGGTTGGGTTTTATGAACAAAGCCATTTCTTTGGCTACATGATGTAGACAGCAGATTTGGTAGCCCAAATGGAAGATCCAAGACCTAGTGGGAGTTGGCATATCTTTTGTGGTACAATTTAGGGCCAGGATACTCTAAGTCTCTCTCCAGCTCAAATGTATCTCCCCGACCAGTCTTCCACTTTCAGCATTAGAATCAACAGTGGCTTCCAAAAAGGTCATTTTCATAAAGATGTTCTGGTTAAAATGCACACATTAGAGAGCTAAAAAATCAAGATGTCGTTTTTTTCTCTTTTCTTTTATTCTCCATATCAATTTTAACAGAAGATTCAAGGTTTTATGTACTACATTGCTCTCAGATATATCCTTATCTATCTTCAGTACTACCAGTCTGGTCCAAGGTAACACCCTCCTCACTGGTTTTCTTACATCCCAATGTTGCCCCTTGAAATTTGCTGTACTCTGCCAAGTAGCCAGAAAAAAATTTTTTAAAATGTGAATCAGATCATGTCATTCTTCTACTTAAAATCCTCCAATATCACCCCCTGGACTCAGAGTAAAATTCAAATTGCTCACCCTGGCTTCAATGCAAAATATTCTTCTTATAGCCCTTTGCATGCCCAGCTCTCTCTCATTCATACATCATCTTCCCCTCCTACTCAATAAATTCAAAGAAGTCATTCTACCTATTTACACACACACACACACACACACACGTACACATGTGTGCAATTTACATACCCCTCCCCCATTGCTATTCGTTCATAACAATTGCCACTATGTGAAATTTCAGCACTCCAGGCATTCATCCCTCTGTCCTGAAGATGTTGTCCCTTTATCCTAAGTTTAGCTGTCATACTCAGGTGCAGATTTAGAGAAAGAATCATTATATTTCCTTAATGACTGACTCATAGATTCACTGGCCTTTGTTCCTTTCCAGGATACCATTCTATTTGGTTTATATATTATGCTACATTCTGAGTCACTACAGCAAAAATCACTGTTGTTGGGCCCTTCTTCTCTGCCCAAATTCTTGTGCTTGCTTCCTCCTTGCTAATATTTAAAAATCATTAACCAAGACAAAAACAAAAAACAAAAAACTTCTCCATTTCAACACTGTTACTACACCTTTCTCTTCTCATCCTTTTTTGCAATGAAACTCTTTTAAGAGAACTTACTGCCTCATTACTCTGAATTCTCACCTTCCAGGGCTGATGGAAAAGTCATGTTTTTAGAAACTGGACTTGTAAGACGCATGACTTTCACTTTGGGGTGAGCTATGTTTCCCATTAAACTAAAAGCTCCTTGAAGACAATGCATTAGTATAGTATCTCTAAAGAAAATAAAAAATTGTATCACTTTGAAGAGGTTTGCACAGCATCTGACCCATGGTTTGTACTTAAATATTGGTTTTGAAACACCATATTACCCACAACAAAAAGGTGCAAAGGGTTAATACTTTTAAAAGGCATTTCCATTTTTGAGTTATTCAAGTTCTTTTCAACCCAGAAGAGTGAAAACAAGGAAAATCCTAACCACACGTTACCACCTTTTTTTTTTTTTTTTTTTTTTTTGACTGCTCAGAGAAAGTTCTATCTCTTTGAGTATATAGTAGGTCTCATTATATATTTAATCAAATGATTTCAAGTATGCATGCTGGGGCAGAGAGTGACAGAGAGAAATAAAGCAAGTGATTTTCCTTCATTCTTCTTTATCTGTCTTGGTTGCTTTCGTACTCCTACAGTCAAACCCAGTATCTGATACATGACTGGCACCTGAGATATGTGAAATAAATGAATGAATGTATGCAGTTAATACATGACGGAGTATTCCAAGCCAGGTTCTTTTCTGATTAAAAGCCCATGTCCCACAACCAAACTGTATTGACTTCCCTCATCCATCTGAGTGAGTTCATACTCACTCAACTCCAAACAACAGCTCCAGATCCTTGCTATGTAGTTGAGGGTTTAATGTTTGATCTATAGACTATGCCAGAATAGCAACTCTACAGGCTAAAAGCTCAGTAGTTTCAATTTTGTGACTTGTAATATGAAAAAATGTTGGGCACTGAATTAAACATTTATGTAGAAAATTAAATTAAACCAGTTTGCATATCATGGCAGCCACTGATATAGCTCTGCCTCTTAATAGCTGTGTAACTTTTGATAAGTTACTTAACATCTTAATCATGAATTTGCCTATCTAAAAAATGGGCTTACAAATATAATTACCAAAGGTATCTTTGTGAGAAGTAAGAAAGCGAAGGTAAATTGCATAATGTGTGCCACATAAACAGGCCTTAAGTGAAGGTTATAGTAATTATTGCAAATAATCCCTACATTATAGGAATTATTTGGGTTTCTGAAAAGGTGGCTTGGCAGAAAAGATGAAAATCTCTTCTTTTGAGTCTATTTGCTCATTTAAATTTAGTGGCAAAAGCAAGCTGCATCATAGTTGCTCCTGTAATAACCAGTGACATGGGCTCTACACCCTGCCTGGCACAGGCTGTCTTTGCTGTGCACTGTAAAGCCTTTACCAGGCCCAATGCAGTGTGAAGCACAGAATGGGTGCTCAAGAAATGCTTGTGTTTTCTGGTGCCACTTTTTGATCCTTGCTGTATACCCTCCTCGACTGCCGTTATCTGTGTTTGTGCTTTTGTCACCAAATGCCTGCCTCAGTAAAAGGTCATTTCTTGTATAGCATTATATATGAGCCTCAGAGGCAAAAAAAATGTTTATTCTGCTCATTGGTGTCTATCAGCTTAATAAATCCATTTTATAAGTAAATATCTTCATTGATAGAGAGGTGCAAAGTTATGCCCAAGGGCACACAATTAATGGTAGAGCTGGTTCTAGAACCTAATTGACGTGGTCCCTTCACATTTTTTATGAATAAGGTGGGTTACACATAAATAAACAATGTATCTTCTGCCTCACAGTCAATATTCTAATACCACAGTGGCTGACAAAATCAAGCATTTCAATTCTTTAGTCCAATCTTATTTCATAATCTATCTGTAGCAAGTTCTGAGGTGAAGGAATGTGAGCAGTCTAATGAACTTAGAAATGATGAGTTTTGCTTTCCTCACCTTTTACTGAGTCCTGTTGTTTTATTTGCTACCCAAGGATGCAAAGTATTTATTTCACAGTAAAATGCCAAGCAATCTGACATCTCCTCCTGGTTAAAACAAAGTCATTTCAATGCAGATGGATACATGTCATTATGCAAGCTATCTGCTTTTCAGAGCTGCTGCCTCAAACTTCCTGCAGTAAGATGTCCCCTCATACTCCCTGCAGTACCCCACCCCTGGCCCTGGCTTTCCTTGAAAACATATAATCTTGTCTACCTGCATTTTTGTATGTTTAGGCTCTAGCAAAGAATCCATTATGAAAATGACAGAACTGCCAGAAAGAATTATGACTTCACTGCTTAACAAGCTGTGAATTCACTGTGGAGGTAGCAAGGCAGAGAAGCAAAGAAACAGGAGGAAGAATATACCTGAAGGAAAACTTGCCTTGGGCTTCGCATTACTGCAAGTTGAGAATGGTTTTCCCAGCCTTTCAGGATTTACATGTTTCCTCCACCACAAACTACTTAAGTTTCTTTCCATAGTGCGGGGCAGGATTTTTACCTTTTACCTAAAGTTGGTAATACTAAGAATGATGAAGTTGATGCTAATGACAGTTTGAATTTATTGAGAGGTAAATCGGTACTAATAGTAGGCTAAGCATTTGTGCATATTATTTTATTCAATACTCACAACTTCTCTATATAGCACTCCCATTTAAATCCTTAAGGACTTCCCGTTGCCTTTAGGATAAAGTCCAAATGTTTTAACACAGTTTATGAGACTCTCTAAGATTCCATGAACTTTTGCCTCTCTCTCAACTTCATCTAATACCACTCTGCCCCTTTCTGGAATGGTCTGGTCTCTACTATACTTTTGGTTCTTCCGGTGTTTATACTTTGTCTTGCTTATAGGCCTTTAAATATATTCCCTTGTAACCACATTACTCCTACTAGTCACCTGATTATCTCATACCTCCCTTTAAGACCTTGCTATTTTTTTTCCTAGAGAGGCTATCTCCAACCCCTAAGCTAGTTAAGTTTTCCCTGTTGTTTGCTTCCAAGGTTCATTCATGGTTAAAAAAGAGGAAAAACTCTTTTGTAACGCTATACTTGAAACGACTTTTTAAATATGCACCTTTTCTGTGAGATTTAACCTCTACAAAGGCTGACACCATGTCTTCTAATTCACAGTTGTTTCACTAGCCTCTAGCTGAGTGCCTGACACAGAGTAGACTTTGAATAAATAATTAGAAATCAATCATATGCAAAATCTATATATGAATGTTCCCATTTATTAGATGAGGAAACAGGTTAAGTGGAGTTAAATAACTTGCCCAAAGACATAGTTAGCATATGGTGAAGCCAAGCTTTGAATCAAGAACTGATGTCAAAACCCATGTTTACAATTACTCTATAACACTGTCTTCTCCAAATTCCCTCCAGTTATCACAGGAAAAATAAAGAATATTTCTATTAGAGAAAAATTTGGTAGAAAAAGCTCCCAGGATTCAGGGAGGTGATCTTTTTCCCATCTGATTTCAGAACTACATAAAATAAGTTGGATGATTTAATATCTTTCTGCACCCTGGGCATGATGGTGTACCTCTTCAAAATCTGGTTTCTGCTTCTCAACTATAGGTGGTAGTGGTGGTAGTGGATAATAGGCAACCTATAGCTACAGCTGTTAGTCCTTCCCACAGATCAACATGCAAAAGGAAAGTGAGTTTCTCACATTCTAGAGAGATGTTGCCCAGGCAACAAAGACAAAGCCAGAGCAACAGACCACCCAGCTGAGACAGGCTCTGTCTTCCCCACGGTCTCCCATACCAGCGCTCACTTCTGTAGGGCAGCAGATGACTATGTTCATGCACCCTTTT
The DNA here is from genome assembly GCF_047675955.1 of Chlorocebus sabaeus. Classification (NCBI taxonomy): domain Eukaryota; kingdom Metazoa; phylum Chordata; class Mammalia; order Primates; family Cercopithecidae; genus Chlorocebus; species Chlorocebus sabaeus. The sequence goes on along the minus strand of NC_132926.1, from coordinate 35,254,236 downwards.
AATGGGGTGCCCCTGAAGGACTCACCTGCCCCAACTGGACACAGTTGCAAAGACATCTCCATGAATAGCCCAAACAATAGCTCCAGATTCTTGCTATGTAGTTGAGGGTTTAATGTTTAATCTGTAGACTATGCCAGAATAGCAACTCTACAGGTGAAAAGCTCAGTAGTTTCATTTTGTGACTTGTAATATGAAAAAAATTTGGGCACTGAATTAAACATTTATTTAGAAAATTAAACTAAACCCATTTGCATATCATGGCAGCCACTGATATAGCTCTGCCTTTTAATAGCTGTGTAACTTGACAAGTTACTTAACATCTTAATCATGAATTTGCCCATCTAAAAAATGGGCTTACAAATATAAGTAATTACCAAAGATATCTTTGTGAGAAGTGAAAAAACGAAGGTAAACTGCATAATATGTGGCACATAATCAGGCCTTAAGTGAAGGTTATAGTAATTATTACAAATAATCCCTACATTATAGGAATTATTTGGGTTTCTGAAAAGGTGGCTGAACAGAAAAGATGAATAATCTCTTCCTTTGAGTCTATTTGCTCATTTAAATTTAGTGGCAAAAGCAAGCTGCATCATAGTTACTCCTGTAATAACCAGCGACATGGGCTCTACACCCTGCCTGGCACAGGCTGTCTTTGCTGTGCACTATAAAGCCTTTACCAGGCCCAATGCAGTGTGAGGCACACAGTGAGTGCTCAAGAAATGCTTGTTGAAGCTGTCAACCATGGGCCGTGCAGGCAGTTTAAGGCACAGTAGGCATCTGGATCTTTAAAGGAAATGGTACCGTTCTAAGAGTCATTAAATGAGTTCTTCAGGGAGGGCAGTAACAATGTGCCATCTGATTGCTTTGTTCAGAAGTACTTTCCGACTGAGTTAACCTACTAAAGATGCTGTTCTTTGCTGCATAACCTCATGACTGCCAGTCCCTGCTAGGAAGTGGCTTTTCATGATGGCTTGCTGGTACATGTGTACATGGAAGGAAGAGGCTGGCTACAGGGGAGAGAGCCCCAGAGCAGAATGAAGCTCCTGCCAACCTGCTCCAGCACGCTGCTGCTCCAGCACACTGTTGTGTCCTTTTATGCTGTGTGTGTGTGTGTGTGTGTGTGTGTGTGTGTGTGTTTTTTAGGGGAGTGGGTAGGTACGTCTGCAGTACCCCCTACGTTTGAAAAACAGGTCTGAATCTCATAGAATTCTATTAGAAAATCATTCCTCAAGCGTAACTTAATTTTCTGAAAGTATTTTATCCTTTGACCACCAAAACCTCTTTGGAGAGAATTAAAATGGAAAAATGTGTAAATAAGTAAACCATTTCTAAGTTAAACCATTTCTGCCTTAGCAGACTTAATTAGCCTTTTCTAGGGTGCAGAGTACAGTATGTTGTCTCTGGTCTTTGTTCTTCAGTAAAAGATTTCAGAGGGGAAAACTATTCTAGATTGAGTAGCCTCCAAATGTTAATTTTGCAAAACTAACACTAGTGACTCATTAATATTTGTAAATCATCTAGATTTTGCTATTTTGAAAAAGAAACCCCAAGTGCTAATTAATAAAAGATATCATGTCTTATTAACGTTCACATAGTAATTACCAAAATCACAAATTCATCTGCTAAGTAATCAGCAAACAAGACAAATGACTGTGCTCAGTTGAACAGATTATCAAATACCTTTGGGAGTACAACCTAATAGCCCCAACTAAACCATGAATCAAGCAGCTACTCCTTTTGCCACATGGACAGGCAATAACAATTTCATCCCTCATGTGAGGCGGGACAGAGCAGTGGAGACATCCAGCAACTCGCCTTCTCTAGAGCACACGTGCTTATGCAAGTGTCAGTGTTGCTCATGTATCTTTCTCTTACAACCTTTTACTGACACTTAAGATTTCATTTCTTAGCGAGACATGAGAAAAGACTCAAAAGATGTCACCTAAAGTTAGACATCATCCTGCTAGCTTCTGCATGTAAAATACATATTGGTGAGCCTTCTCAGCTCTCAACATGGAGAAGAAATTTCATCTTCCTGTGAACTTCTATATCAGTTCATCTCTGCTTCTCTTCTGACACTCATTACCTGTACACATTCCACACCTCCTCCCCTAGAAAGGCATCTCAAGAACACAGACCATGTCTCACTAGCCATTCAAGTATAACAACAAGTACTACTACTATTAATTAAGATAGCTACCATTTCTTAATACTATAAGTGTGCAAGTCACTTGGATGAATGCTTTAATTTATTTAACTTTTATTTCTTCTTGTCATTTAATATTTACAACAGCCACTTAAGGTAGGTTTATCCTCACTTTACCACGAAGCAACTGAGGCTAAAAGAGGCTGAGTGACAGAACTGGGATTCATCCCTAGGTTTGAAAGATTCTAAAGCCTTTGCTAACCTGTATGCTAAACTGTACCTATGCTAAACTGTACCTATCTAATATGGTGCCTAGTTGAGGGTTAAGTACACAGCAGACATTGATAAATGTTGGTAGAATGAATGAATATCTTAATATCAATTAGCTTCTGCATTCCCTTGGTAGTTAAGATTAAACCTTTGCAGTTTCTGCTTTTCTGTTTTCTTCCAGGTGTGCATGATATCAAGGATTATTGTTAGTACTGTGTATCAAAATGAAAGCTCTCCTTACCTTTTTTATATCAGAAAATAAACACCTCTCCAGGACTCTCCCTCCTAGTTCAGAGTCTGCCAGGATGATATTCACTATTGGACGCATTTGATGGCTTTTCATTTGTATTGGTGTTACTCACATGTTGGAGTAAGCTAGATGGTAGGAAGCAGCCTAATGTTCTTGGCACCTCCTCCCAGCTCTCTTCAACATCCTAGACTCTATAGCACATGGGGCGGGGAGCTCAGGGTCTGGTGGCCACTGACTTCACAATAGTCAATGTTTCCTGTTGGTGGGGTAATGGGCTTTTGCTAGTTTAACCCTCTCAGTACATAGCATTCTCCCACTATCCTGGTAACAGTACCTTTACCATACAGCCCACATGCTTGGAGGAAGTACACCCTAATCTCAGTTCTAGAGTAGAACTCTGGGTGGTTTAAGCTCATCAGCACATCCGATTGGCTTTGCTGTAGTGATTAGTTCAAATCAGAAGACTCAGTTCAGGCCAGTGAGAAATAAGGAGGTGTTTGCTGGGGCTTCTGGGAAAAAATCCTTCCTGGCTCAGAGAACTACGAGGGAAGAGGTTCTCTCTCCCTGTTGGAGATTCATGTAGAATAATAAAGATCCAGAAGGTACTGGAAATAATTTTGGAAGTATAATGGAATCCAGCTTTAGGAGTAAGTGAAATGTCATAGAAAGCCAAGAAGAAAAATGTAAAAAAAAAAAAGCATTTGATGACATAGGTGAGCCATATAATGAAGCCTTGCTCCAAGGCTTTGACAGCTCCAGGTGTTTCAGCTACATGAGAGTCTACATTTCTTCTTTTTTCTGTTTAGCTGGTTTTGAGCCAGATTTTCTCTGACTCGACACTAAAAGATTCACAATATACCTAGGTGACAACTTTGATTGTTTCATGCTCATCCTCATATTTACTTTCCTTTTTTCCAGAAAAACAAGTATGACAGAGGTCTGAAGGACCAGGGGGGACCACTTACTAGCTCATCACAAACTTGAAGCAGGCAAAATGTACCTGTCAGAGCCTAAGTAGAACTGGATTGCATGATGTATGGCAATGATCTTCCAGAGTGCTATCGAGAGTATTTGACACTAGTGAACTGTGTTTGAGTCGATTCTCTCTATGGCAGTCACAAAGCCTAATTATGAAAACATGATGAGATCATTGCGCAGTTAGATCATTGCACCATTGGCATTCCTAATAAACAGATCAGCTTAGCCCGGCACAATCCCTAGTGGGTTTGTGGGAAACCCTTCTTGGGTTTCACATATATTAAACATTTTCAAATGAATTAATGAATGGTAGGAGTGCAAATTAATTCAGCCATTATTGAAGACAGTGTGGCAATTCCTCAAAGACCTAAAAGCAGATATACTATTTGACCCAGCAATCCCATTACTGAGTATATACCCAAAAGAATATACATCATTCTGTTATAAAAGACACATGTACACATATGTTTATTGCAGCACTATTCACAATAGCAAATACATGAAATCCACCCAAAGACCCATCAATGATGGACTGGATAAAGAAAATGTAGTACATATACACCGTGGAATATTATGCAGACACAGAAAAGAAGAAATGGTAGTTCATTCCTTTGCAGGGACATAGATGGAGCTGGAGGCCATTATCCTTAGCAAACTAACACAGGAACAGAAAACCAAATACAGCATGTTCTCATAAGTGGGAGCTAAATGATGAAAACACATGGACACATAGAGGGGAACAACACACACCGGGGCCTTTTGGAGGATGGAGGGTGGAAGGAGGGAGAGGATCAGGAAAAATAACTAATGGGTACTAGGCTTAACACCTGGGTGATGCAATAATCTGTACAACAAATCCCCATGACACAAGTTTACCTATGTAACAAAGCTGCACTTGTACCCGTGAACTTAAAATAAAAGTTAAAGAAAATATCAGGTACTTAGATAATGATGTTCTTCTCTGACACCCCCATGCTGTCTTTGCTTATAAGAACAATTGCAACTGAAAAGCACAAAGTCAGCACAGATAAGGGAATTACAGGTTTCAACGCAAAACCATCTGCACCAAAGTATAATGGTAGCTGCCTGAAGTTGAAGTAACACCTTGGATCTGGTCTCTTGGACTTCTGGTTGTGAAGGATGGGCCCTTCCCAAGTACTGGAGATTTTGGGTACAAGGATAAGAAAGGACAGGACAACAGGGAGGCACCAAAGGGGGTTTATCCAGAGAGTGAGAAAATGGGATACAGTAACCTCTTGCTTTTTATTAGGGCCAGCTTCATGGATGAACAACTTGCCCAGTCACACAGGACCCTGTGGTCAGAAGGGCCTCCTTTTTTAGCTTTATGATCTGCTTTCATCATCTTGAAATTTGAAATACTTTTTGAATAACGGCCCATACATTTTCATTTTGCTTTGTGTCCAGAATTATGTAGGCCATCCTGCTTGTTATCGATTTTTAGTTCCCTCTTTACTAAAAATCACAAGGAGCAAAAAGAATAACAGTTCTACCAAAGACCTGCCTTAGATTTTCTGTCTTTTGTCTTTCTACTTGATTGCTTTCTTTGTTTTGAATAAATATTTTTAATGTGCCATTTAAATTCTCCCCTTAATTTACTATATTTTCATGTTATTTTCTTAATAATTGCTCTAGGATTACAATATACATTTTATTAATTTTTAAAAAATGTTTAATTACACTTTAAGTTCTGGGATACATGTACAGAACGTGCAGGTTTGTTACATAGGTATACACATGCCATGGTGGTTTGCTACACCTATCAACCTGTTATCTACATTACACATTTCTCCTAATACCATCCCTCCCCTAACACCCCATGCCCTGACAGGCTCCAGTATGTGATGTTCTTCTCCCTGTGTCCATGTGTTCACATTTTTCAACTCCCACTTATGAGTGAGAATATGCAGTGTTTGGTTTTCTGTTCTTGTGTTAGTTTGCTGAGAATGATGGTTTCCAGCTTCATCCATGTCCCTGCAAAGGACATGAACTCATAGTTTTTTATGGCTGCATAGTATTCCATGGTGTATATGTGTCACGTTTTCTTTATCCAGTCTATCATTGATGAGCATTTGGGTTGGTTCACAATATGTATTTTCCATACAATAATAATGGGAGACTTCAACACTTCACTGTCAACATTAGACAGATCAACGAGACAGAAAGTTAACAAGGATATCCAGGAATTGAACTCATCTCTGCAGCAAGCAGACCTAATAGACATCTATAGAACTCTCCACCCCAAATCAACAGAATATACATTCTTCTCAGCACCACATCGTACTTACTCCAAAATTGACCACGTAATTGGAAGTAAAGCACTCCTCAGCAAATGTACAAGAACAGAAATTATAACAAACTGTCTCTCAGACCACAGTGCAATCAAACTAGAACTCAGGACTAAGAAACTCAATCAAAACCGCTCAACTACATGGAAACTGAACAACCTGCTCCTGAATGACTACTGGGTACATAACGAAATGAAGGCAGAAATAAAGATGTTCTTTGAAACCAATGAGAACAAAGATACAACATACCAGAATCTCTGGGACACATTTAAAGCAGTGTGTAGAGGGAAATTTATAGCACTAAATGCCCACAAGAGAAAGCAGGAAAGATCTAAAATTGACACTCTAACATCGCAATTAAAAGAACTAGAGAAGCAAGAGCAAACACATTCGAAAGCTAGCAGAAGGCAAGAAATAACTAAGATCAGAGCAGAACTGAAGGAGATAGAGACACAAAAAACCCTCCAAAAAATCAATGAATCCAGGAGTTGGTTTTTTGAAAAGATCAACAAAATTGACAGACCACTAGCAAGACTAATAAAGAAGAAAAGAGAGAAGGATCAAATCGACGCAATTAAAAATGATAAAGGGGATATCACCACCGACCCCACAGAAATACAAACTACCATCAGAGAATACTATAAACACCTCTACGCAAATAAACTGGAAAATCTAGAAGAAATGGATAATTTCCTGGACACTTACACTCTTCCAAGACTAAACCAGGAAGAAGTTGAATCCCTGAATAGACCAATAGCAGGCTCTGAAATTGAGGCAATAATTAATAGCCTACCAACCAAAAAAAGTCCAGGACCAGATGGATTCACAGCTGAATTCTACCAGAGGTACAAGGAGGAGTTGGTACCATTCCTTCTGAAACTATTCCAATCAATAGAAAAAGAGGGAATCCTCCCTAACTCATTTTATGAGGCCAACATCATCCTGATACCAAAGCCTGGCAGAGACACAACAAAAAAAGAGAATTTTAGACCAATATCCCTGATGAACATCGATGCAAAAATCCTCAATAAAATACTGGCAAACCGGATTCAGCAACACATCAAAAAGCTTATCCACCATGATCAAGTGGGCTTCATCCCTGGGATGCAAAGGTGGTTCAACATTCGCAAATCAATAAACATAATCCAGCATATAAACAGAACCAAAGACAAGAACCACATGATTATCTCAATAGATGCAGAAAAGGCTTTTGACAAAATTCAACAGCCCTTCATGCTAAAAACGCTCAATAAATTTGGTATTGATGGAACGTACCTCAAAATAATAAGAGCTATTTATGACAAACCCACAGCCAATATCATACTGAATGGGCAAAAACTGGAAAAATTCCCTTTGAAAACTGGCACAAGACAGGGATGCCCTCTCTCACCACTCCTATTCAACATAGTGTTGGAAGTTCTGGCTAGGGCAATCAGGCAAGAGAAAGAAATCAAGGGGATTCAGTTAGGAAAAGAAGAAGTCAAATTGTCCCTGTTTGCAGATGACATGACTGTATATTTAGAAAACCCCATTGTCTCAGCCCAAAATCTCCTTAAGCTGATAAGCAACTTCAGCAAAGTCTCAGGATACAAAATTAATGTGCAAAAATCACAAACATTCTTATACACCAGTAACAGACAAACAGAGAGCCAAATCAGGAATGAACTTCCATTCACAATTGCTTCAAAGAGAATAAAATACCTAGGAATCCAACTTACAAGGGATGTAAAGGACCTCTTCAAGGAGAACTACAAACTACTGCTCAGTGAAATAAAAGAGGACACAAACAAATGGAAGAACATACCATGCTCATGGATAGGAAGAATCAATATCGTGAAAATGGCCATACTGCCCAAGGTAATTTATAGATTCAATGCCATCCCCATCAAGCTACCAATGAGCTTCTTCACAGAATTGGAAAAAACTGCTTTAAAGTTCATATGGAACCAAAAAAGAGCCCGCATCTCCAAGACAATCCTAAGTCAAAAGAACAAAGCTGGAGGCATCACGCTACCTGACTTCAAACTATACTACAAGGCTACAGTAACCAAAACAGCATGGTACTGGTACCAAAACAGAGATATAGACCAATGGAACAGAACAGAGTCCTCAGAAATAATACCACACATCTACAGCCATCTGATCTTTGACAAACCTGAGAGAAACAAGAAATGGGGAAAGGATTCCCTATTTAATAAATGGTGCTGGGAAAATTGGCTAGCCATAAGTAGAAAGCTGAAACTGGATCCTTTCCTTACTCCTTATACGAAAATTAATTCAAGATGGATTAGAGACTTAAATGTTAGACCTAATACCATAAAAATCCTAGAGGAAAACCTAGGTAGTACCATTCAGGACATAGGCATGGGCAAAGACTTCATGTCTAAAACACCAAAAGCAACGGCAGCAAAAGCCAAAATTGACAAATGGGATCTCATCAAACTAAAGAGCTTCTGCACAGCAAAAGAAACTACCATCAGAGTGAACAGGCAACCTACAGAATGGGAGAAAATTTTTGCAATCGACTCATCTGACAAAGGGCTAATATCCAGAACCTACAAAGAACTCCAACAAATTTACAAGAAAAAAACAAACAACCCCATCAAAAAGTGGGCAAAGGATATGAACAGACATTTCTCAAAAGAAGACATTCATACAGCCAACAGAGACATGAAAAAATGCTCATCATCACTGGCCATCAGAGAAATGCAAATCAAAACCACAATGAGATACCATCTCACACCAGTTAGAATGGCGATCATTAAAAAGTCAGGAAACAACAGGTGCTGGAGAGGATGTGGAGAAATAGGAACACTTTTACACTGTTGGTGGGATTGTAAACTAGTTCAACCATTATGGAAAACAGTATGGCGATTCCTCAAGGATCTAGAACTAGATGTACCATAAGACCCAGCCATCCCATTACTGGGTATATACCCAAAGGATTATAAATTATGCTGCTATAAAGACACATGCACATGTATGTTTATTGCAGCACTATTCACAATAGCAAAGACTTGGAATCAACCCAAATGTCCATCAGTGACAGATTGGATTAAGAAAATGTGGCACATATACACCATGGAATACTATGCAGCCATAAAAAAGGATGAGTTTGTGTCCTTTGTAGGGACATGGATGCAGCTGGAAACCATCATTCTTAGCAAACTATCACAAGAACAGAAAACCAAACACCACATGTTCTCACTCATAGGTGGGAACTGAACAATGAGATCACTTGGACTCGGGAAGGGGAACATCACACACCGGGGCCTATCATGGGGAGGGGGGAGGGGGGAGGGATTGCATTGGGAGTTATACCTGATGTAAATGACGAGTTGATGGGTGCAGCACACCAACATGGCACAAGTATACATATGTAACAAACCTGCACGTTGTGCACATGTACCCTACAACTTAAAGTATAATAATAATAAATAAATTAAAAAAAAAACAATATGTATTTTAATGTATCATGATCTTCTTTTGGTTAACAGTAATTTAACTCCAGAAAATATAAGAACTTTACCCCAATAGAGTGCCATTCCCTCCTCCCTCCTTTGTGCTATTACTGTCCTATACATTAAATCTATACATGTTACAAACCCAACACTACAATGTTAAAATTATTGTTTCACACAATCCTATGTCTTTTAAAGAAATTGAGAAAAAATATATTTTATGGAATCTTTTATACTAACTCACATATTTATCATTTACAGTGCTCTTCATTTTTTTTCCTGTGGATTTGTATTACCTTAGAGTATCATTTCCTGAAGGTCTTCCTTCCTTCGGTACCTCTTGTAAAACAGGGCTGCTAGCAATACATTTGCTCAGTCTCTGTTTATCTGAAAATGCCCTTATTTTGCCCTCATTTTTGAAGGATAGTTTTGTTAGATACAGAATTCTTGTTTGACATTGTTTTCTTTTTGCACTACAGATTTGCCATTCTTCTTCCTTCTGGCATCCTTGGTTTTAGATGAAAAGCCAGCTTAATTGCACGGGAGCTCGCCTGTCTACGGTGTGTTCTATTCTTCTTGCTGCTTTCAAGATTTTCTCTTTGGATTTGGTGTACAACAGTTTGACAATGATGTGTTCAAGTGTGGATCTATTTGTGTTTATCCTGCTCGGGTTTATTTGAGCTACTTGGGTATATAGATTAATTTTCTAAAAAACCAAATTTTGGAAGTTTTGGCCATTATTTTTTCAAATAGGATTTTTGTCCCTTTTTCTTCCCTCTTTCTGACATTCCCCTGATGTGGTTGTTTTTGTGCTTGATCTTGTCCCACAGGTTTTTGAGGGTCTGTTAATTTTACTGCAGTCTGTTTTCTCACCATTCTCTAGATTGAGTAATTTCTATTGATTTATAGTTCACTGATTCCTTCTTCTCTCTCAAACCTGTTGTTGAACTCTCTAGTGAAATTTTTTTTTATTACCGTTATTGTACTCTTCAGTTATAGAATTTTCACTTGGTATTTTTAAAATAAATTCAATATCCTTATTAAGAATCTATTTGTTGATCTCTTATTACCCCACTTTTCTTTCATTCTTTAAGCATGGTTTGCTTTAGTTCTTTGGAAATATTTATAATAGCTGCCTTGAAATTTTTGCCCACGAATATTTGGTAACACTTACAGAGTTTCTATTAACTGTTTTTCTTTTCTTGAGTATGGGCCACGCTTTCTTTTCTTAAAAATGCAACATTTAAGATAACACATTGCAACTACCCTGAATTCTGATATTTTTTTCCCTGGATGGTGGCTGTTGCTGGTATTTTGTTTGTAACTTGCCTGGACTAAATCCGTGAAATCTGCTTCCCTAGGCTACTAATGCCTATGCTAGTTCAAAATATATATACATTCCTGATTTTATTTTTTATTTATCTACTTTTTTTTTTTTTTTTGAGACGGAGTCTCACTCTGTCGCCCAGGCTGGAGTGCAGTGGCATGATCTCAGCTCACTGCAAGCTCCGCCTCCCTAGTTCACTGCCTCTGTCTTGCCTCAGTCTCCCGCGTAGCTGGGACTACAGGCCCTGATTTTATTTTTAACCTTGGCTTGCTAGAGTTTGCTCCTGTGTCTGTACAGCCTTAGTGGTCAGTTCATGATTGAACATCATTTATGTTCAAACACCTTAAACCACTAAGGTTTCCATCCTTTGCCCTTTTTTACCTATTTTCAGGTAGAGGAACATATACAAAGTTCAGGCTCTTTTCAAGCTCCCCTGAGTCTGGTATCTGCTGGACCTTTTTGAGTCTCCTATGCACATACATTGAGACTTTGGATTAACCAGAAGCATATAAAGGGCTTCTGTCCCTTCAGTCTCCACTGCCCATATACACAGCCTCAGCCAGCAATATGCTGTCTCTGACCACAACCGCAACTTCAGGCTGCCGGAGTCGATGGCCCTTCCAACTCACTCCCGTCCAAGACGATCATTTCTATTGACAACTTTGCTTGGTGTCTGCACTGCCCAGCTCTTCAAACTGGTTGAGTCTCCTTCAACATCTACAGAGAAGCTACTGGTCATCATGGCTTGCTGTACCTTGGCAGAACCAATAGGCTGGGTTGAGGTGGATGAGAGGAGGCCTAGGTCAGAACATCTCAGATTCCCAGTCTGAGTGATGTCCCATGCTTTTAAAAAAATAAACACTTCTCAGATTGTCACAGGACTTTGGTTGATTTCCAGAGCACAAATAGTTGAAGTTTCCAACTTTCCACAGCTCTATCACTGCATTTTGGGAAGAGGATTTACCCAACCTCCTCCTAGAGTCATGGCTAAAAGTCCACTCTTTGCCTTGGGTTTTGACTTGTCTCTCTCTTCTTCCTTCGTTGTTCTCCTTTCACACACTTAAGTCCAACACATGCTAGTGGCTCTAGAGCAATAAAATCTTTCTTGTGTGTGTAAGATAACTTCAGCAACAGATTATTTAGTACTATTGATATAAACCACACAGATTAACTTGTGGCAAGTCAAAAGCATTCAGTGAACTCTCTAAACACTGCTTGCCATCTATCCTCAGGCTTGTGGCCTTTCCTGCAGGCAAGGAGTGACGGATATCTGATGCTGCCTGCATGCTGTTACACCTGTCACAACTCTAGCACACATCACTAAATGACTGCGACTTTCTTCCCCACTAACCCTAGACATGGTCTCAGAATCTTCCTCAGACAGAACTCCAGGCAGCCATTATGTGGTCCAGAAGATGAGACCTCATAGTCATACCTTCTTCTTCTTCTTCTTCTTCTTCTTCTTCTTCTTCTTCTTCTTCTTCTTCTTCTTCTTCTTCTTCTTCTTCTTTTTTTTTTTTTTTTTTTGAGATGGAGTCTTGCTCTGTCACCCAGGCTGGAGGGCAGTGGTGCGACCTCGGCTCACTGCAACCTCTGCCTCCCAGATTCAAGCGATTCTCCTGCCTCAGCCTCCTGAGTAGCCAGGATTACAGGTGCCTGCCACCATGCCTGGCTAATTTTTTAATTTTTAGTAGAGATGGGGTTTCACCGTGTTGGCCAGGCTGGTCTTCAACTCCTGACCTTGTGATCCACCTGCCTCGGCCTCCCAAAGTGCTGGGATTACAGGTGTGAGCCACCACGCCCGGCCGCCTTCAAGTCCCCAAAGCTGAAATGTATAATTCATCACACTATCTGCTGTGCTTCCACATATCAGTCAAGGCTTGGGGTTGGTTTCCTGAGGAACATATCTTTTTTTACTTGTGCCTCAAGTTCAGCTCCTGTGACAGTTTTTCTTCTGAACATTTGCACTTACTCCTTTGGTGATTTCATCGATTTTCATGATTTTAAATCCCATCCATTTATTGGCCCTTTTCAGGTTTATATATTTTTTAGATCAGATCTCTCCCCCAAACTCCAACTCTCTACATGCCATCTCCACTTAGAAATCTAAAGGACACCTCTAAGTCACCATACCCAAAACTGAACAGTTCCTACCTGGAGCCTCTTCAACCTACAGGCTTTCTCCATCTTGATTGATATTCATTCATCTGCTCAGATGCTCAGACCAAAAAAAAAAAAAAAAATCGAGTTATTCTTAATTCTCTTCATTCTCTCTCATACCATCAGGAAATTCTGCTGGTTTTACTTTAAAAATAAATCAGAACCCTGTGCCTTCTTAACACTGTCACTGCTACCATCCTAGTCTGAGAAATACCATCTTTCACAGGGCTATTGCAACTGGTTTTACTACTTCTAACTTTGATCTCTCATATCCCATACTCAACATGGCACCCAGAGTGATCCTTAAACCTTGGTATACTATGCTCAACATTGTAGCCAGAAAGATCCTTTCGAAAAATGAGGCTGATCATGTCAGTTTTGTACTCAAAACATTCCGGTGGCTTCTCATTTCACTTAGGGAAAAAGCCAAAGGTTTTCCAGTGACTTACAATACTCTACATAGTCTGTCTTACCACCCTCTTCAATTCACTTATCTTTCACTACACTGCCTCTTACTCCTTTCCAGCCTTGCTGGCATCCTTAATGCTTCTGGAAAACATGATACTGGCTTTTTGGAGACTTTGCATTGGCCATTTTCTTTTCCTGAAATCCTCTTCCTTCAAATATCCAAGGGACTAATTCTCTCACTTCCTTCAAGTCTTTGCTCAGATGTCACCTTCTCAATGAAGCCCACCTTGTATTTATAATTGCAAACCCTATCCTTCCCATCTGTGTGTCCCCACTGCCCCCCTACCTCTCTCTTCTTCCACATCCCTCTCACTCATTCCCACATTTCTATTCTTTTCATAGCATATTACTTTCTACTATATGATTTACTTATTTCCTATCCTTAATGTTTGTCATCTGTCTCCTCCTTCTCTAGAACGTAACTCAAAAAGGGTGGGGACTTTTGTTCAGTGACATATCATTTCACAGTTTCTAGAAATGTGCCTGGCACATAACAGACATTCAAAAAACATTTGTTGAATGAACAAGTCAGCGGCAGATCTATGGTTCTGATACAGTTTTAGAAAACATGCACTGAATGTGAGAACACTTTCCAAAGAAATGTCAGGAGAAGCATAGTTAAAAGAAATGTCAAGAAACTCCATGAAAAAGAAGAGTCCATGGCAAAAAGAAGAAAAGAAAAAAAATGATTGGGAAATGATGGATATAATATACTTATCTTGGTGAGTCATGGGGTATATTAGCATATTAAAAGTTATGAGAAGTCCTACAGGAAAAAAATGGGCTTAATTTTATTATTTAAAAAAAATTCAACACAAGCTCAAACTTCAAAAAAAAAAAAGATTTCTATATCATATTGTATAAATAAAATAAGCAGCAATTTTGCATGTGGGCTCTGGAGATAGACTACTAGGGTTTATATCTTGGCTTGCCATTTACAAGAGTTATTTGATGTCTCTAAGCCTCAGCTCTTTTATCTGTAAAATAAGGTAGTATGTATATTACAGGTTTGGGGTTAGAATTAAGATAATATAAGTAAACAGTGCCTAATACATGGTAAGAACTCCCACAATGTAAAAAACTAAACAATGATCTAAATGCCTGTGATCTGCCAGTTATTATCCTTGACTCTGGGGATACAGATTAGAAATTGGTCCCTGGTCTCATGGAATTTATGTTCTGTAGGCAGAAGACAGATTAGAAACACATAAACCAATAGATGAACATTTTCTGATAGTGGCACTATTATGAAGAAAATAAATCAGGGTTATGTGATAGAAATAGTGAAATGGAGGGCTGCTTCAGACTGAATAGTCCAGAAGGATTTTCAGAGAAGAGGATGCTCATACTGAGAGCTGGTCAGTGAGGAGCCAGTCAAGCAAGGGTCTCTCTGGAGGAACAGGAGCACAGGCAGAAGGAACAACAAGGACAGATGTGTAAAGGGAGAAATAAGCTTGGCTTGCTCAGGATTAGATAAAAAGTTCATGTGGCTGGTCATGGGGAGTACTGGAGAAAAATAGCATTTTTTTTGTAGCTCTAAATAACACTAACCCCTCTGGGTCTTTATTTGTAGGATGACTTTTCAATTTATAATTCTTTCTTGGGGGAAAGAAGAGAGGCTCTGGAGGATTGTGGCAACGATCCAGTGGTTTGGAGGGAAAGAGAGAGGCAATGATCACAGTTCTACGATTCAGGGGGAATTGACCAGCCTATTTTGAATAGGCTTCCCGGGTTAAAGTGGTAATCTTTTCTCTCCACCATTCACAAAAAGGACAGTGGGGTTAGGTGGACATGAAGTGTCAACTCAGAGGATAGGGGAATATGAATTAAAAATGCAGAAAAAAGGCTTGTAGCTGGGACTCACTGACGTTGTGGTTTCTCTTGAACCCCAATGTTCTCATTGTTGTTGAAGGCTAAGTTCATTTATCTTTGTCGTATTAGAATTTTATGTCTAAAATTTGTTTTTTATGTATTCTCACCCCACCTTTCTCTTTTTTGGAATGCAGAGACTAGTCTCTTGGGTGTGGCTAAACATCCAGGAGAATGCTCAGCAAATACCACATGGTATTACTTTTAACTTGCAAAAGCTTAATTGCTCACCATATTATAATTAAGTCCTTTTCCATACGTAAAGTCTCCCTCACATGTCCAGAGAATGTAAATTCTCACTGGTGTTCATTTGACCTTGCCAAACTAGCCTGAATATTTTGTTCTCTATTGTGCTAAAGATAATTTTTTTTAGTGCTCTTCTCAATGACTATAGTTGAAAGGAGGAGAAAGTGATATCTCTGTAATGCAAGCCAGAGCCTTCCGCAATAATACATTGGCAAGTGGCAATGTGATGAAAATGTTTTATGTGGGCATGCTTTTGTTTCCCATCTTAGTGTTTCTGAGTGCAGATCCAATCTGCTCGTTATTCTTCTGCTACACAATGGGAAATGGAGGTAAGAAGATTGCTGACCTCCCTGCAGCTTTGAGACAAAATTTCTTGACTGCTAGCTCACAATAGGCCTTCTTGGAACTCTCCAGAAATAGCACCCTCTCTCAATAATCTCTTCTTTCTAGATGGGCAGTGCTATTTTGATCAACTTAACCCCAGTCAAGGGTACCCTACAGCACCAATTCAAAGATTCGGGGGTTGACTGTTTGCCTATCGAGATTTACTCAGATGTCATCGTCCTTCTTTCTTGGCTTTTGAGGCATTTCATTATTCCTAGCAACTCCAGTTGAGGGTAAACATGAGATACTGGGAATAAAATTCAAGTCACTTTTAGCTTCTTATTAGCAGGTATGGGAAAAACCTGGGAGTAACTTGGGTGGATGGTAGAAAGGACTGAAATTGTCCAAAGTGAGGTTTGAGAAATATCTATGGGTTCTAATTAGCCCCACCTTAGCTTATTCTTTCCATACCATAGTTCATAGTGAGTTGACTATAAATGGAAAACACCTATTAATTCTCTTAACTAATAAAGAAGTTCCTTTCCTATATAATGTAGAAGACTAATTTAGAAGAGAATTGTGTGTGAGTGCACACATGGCATATGTGTGGATGCATGCACATGTGTGAGTGAATGGATGAATCCAGACATTTTCCCCCCAGCCTCCATCAGCAAATCCGTGTCTGGTCATCAGCAATAATCTGGACTATTTCTCGTCATTCTTCCTGAAGCACCAGGAGAATTTCAAACTCTTTGACCCTTCCTTAGCATGCTTGAACTGAATTGTTTAGATTGGCCTACCCATTTATTCAGTAACTATTCACTACACATCACTCCCTTTTGTTTGTTTTCCTTAAAGTAGATCAAAATAATCTCCAGGGAACTGGGATTCTCGAATTCAAGGCCTATTGTATTCTAGGGTTTATCAAGTTATCAGCCTATCCCTCAGCTTTCTATCCTGGTTTGAAAGGATAATTTGAATTACCTCATAAATTGATATGGTTTGGCTGTATCCCCACCTAAATCTCATCTCAAATGGTAGTTCCCATGATCCCCACATGTTGTGGGAGGGGCTCAGTGGGAGGTATTAAATTATGGGTCTGGTTACCCCTATACTACTGTTCTTGTGATAGAAAGTGAGTTCTCAGGAGGTCTCATGGTTTTAAAATGAGCTTTTCCCCCTTTTGCTTGGCACTTTTTCTTGTCTGCCACCATGTAAGATGTGCCTTTGCTTCTCCTTTGCCTTCTGTCATGACTGTGAGGCCTCCCGAGCCATGTGGAACTGTGAGTCCATTAAACTTCTTTCCTTTATAAATTACCCAGTCTTGGGTATGTCTTTATTAGCAGCATGAGAACAGACTGACAGACAGATCTTCAGACAATAGATTCCATGAAGAGACTGAAGACTCTAGTGGCCCAGGTAGCTGCATCTTCTCCCAGCTTTCTTCTTCTTTATATACATCCCATTTGTGATCATGATAAACAAAGTCACAGAGCAGTGAGAAAAGGAAAACTAACCACCTAGTATATGCAGAGAAATACCAAACACTGAAGTAGATCAAGAAGACTTCCTTGAGTAAGGGGGCAGGAGGAGAAAACTATATCCAGCAGAGATATTACAGCTGTGGGGGTATCAAAGAAGCCTTGAGAATCTGGAAGGGCAGCCTAGGAAACAGTGTTTCTTTACCTGCACCAGCACTAAGCATGCTAAAATATCCACGTGGGAATTATATTGTATGCTGTTTTAATTAAAGCTGTTTGTATTCTACCTTGGAATTGTTACTAATTCTGTTTGCTCTTTGAGAAATTCTTATTTCTTTTTAATATCCTTTGCTTTGGCAGCTGAGATTTCAAGTAACAGGGATTGGAAAATAATCCCATGTGTTTCCAATTGGATGAATTTTTTGGTTGTAAAGTTATTTCCTAAGACTTTTTTTTTCCAATTAACATATGAGATCCTTGAGGAGTATCCTGGATAAATGCCCAAGTTGCTCTTTGGTTAAGTAGAATAACACAAAGGCTGTATCCAGGGAACCCAATCCTCTGATTACAGAGCAGGTCAAAGCTGCACCTTAATTATTTCTTTAAAAAATCAAAAGATTTAAAAAATGATTATTAGGGAGTTTTTATTCCCATTCTCTCTCAGATAAGTATTTTGGCTATGGCGCCTGATTCTTGAGGAAAAAACAAGAGAAAAAATAAAACCTATTATCAACCACACTTGGAATACCATTAAGAGCCACCTCACTTTATTCTGAAATTTCTGCTTCAGGGAGATTACCAAGCATCCAGAGAGAAGCAGAATGAGACCCATTTAAGAATGTGTGACCTATTGCGACAAACGGAAGTTCTGAGGTGTCCTGGAATTAGAAGAGGTAGTTTTTCATAAGCTGGGGGCGGGGGAGCACATGTTGGGTGCCTGGGGAGGCTTTGGCCTCAACAAACATACCTGTAACTTTTCTAGGTTTAGCTGTAGCTTAACATTTAAAACTAAATATTTGAAAGTTGTATCCAATTTCCTCAAAGCTAAAAGAGAAATCAGAGAGCAAACTTTTTTTTTTTTTTTATTGAAAGGTGTTGCTGAGGTGAACAAGGACTATTATTCTAACAGCATAAAGCACTTTCTTCCAGATCACCAACTGATAATGTTTGTAAATAGGTAGGGGTAATATGAATGTAGAATGATGGGGAAGATAGAATTTGCCTTTGGTATGGAAAAATAGATGGGAAATTATCACTCTTCTACTGCAAAGCATTCATACTCCATCGGTTACCACTGATTAATTTATGCATTTATTTATTCTCCCTACTACTATTTATTGAACTTATTTAGTTTCTAGGCATTGAAGTTTCAACAGTAAATCACACAGACTTAGATTCAGTCCTCAAAGTACTTAAAGTCTATCTGTGCCTCTCAAAATTCATGTGTTGAAATCCTAATCCCCAAGGTGATGGTTTTAGGAGCTGGGGCCTTTGGGAGGTGACTAGATCATGAGGGCAGAGCTCTCACGAATGGAATTAGTGCCATTATATAGTAGGCTCCAGACAGACCCTCATCCCTTCCATCATGTGAGGTACACCTGAAGGCACTGTCTATGAGCCCGAACACAGGCCCTCACCAGACTCTAAGTTTACCAGCACCTTAACTTTGGACTTTCCAGCTTCCAGAACTAGGAGAAATAAATTTATGTTGTTTATAAGCTACTCGGCTTATGATATTTTATTATAGCCATCTGAATGGACTGTGACACTGTCTAATGAAGGACACAGACAATGATCTAAGATGTGATTATGCCATGTAATCCATGCCAATATGGGGGAATGCCAAGTAGATCTGGGAGCACTTAGCAAGGCCACCCAGCAATATGTGGGGATGGTGGTAGGCTGTCAGGAAATACATTTCCTGAAGTGGCATTTTAGCTGAGGCCTGAAAGTGTGAGCCAGGTAAGAGAGGATTGAAAGTAAAGAGGGCAAGAAAAGAGAAAAAAAGAAGTTCTCATAGTATGTTGGAGATTCTAAAAGAAGCTTGGTGTGTCTTCAGTGTAAAGTTTGGAAAAGGGTGGTAGAAAACATGGCTAGAGCGGGGAGCAAGCCTTAAAGCTGTGCCTATTTAAGACCTAACTTCTGAGGTCTGCATATGCCTTGGACTCAGATAGAGCTGGGTTTGATTTCCAGTTCTGATCTTTCCCAGCAACTTAGGCAAGTTATGCCACTTCTAAGCCTCATTTTCCTTATCTATGTAATGGGGAATATACCTACTTCATAGGATTGCTCAGAAAATTAAATGATGAAGCATATCTGTACCTGGCAGATGGAGCATATCTGTGCCTCGCATATCTCAATACATGGGAGCTACAGCTGTTGCTGTTACTACAGTCAAACACAATGGCATTCCAACAAGGAATAATGTATGAGGAAAGTAAGTGCTGCTACCATCAGTTTAGCCATCAGCAGAGCTACATATGTTGACATTTTGGGGTGGGGTAACTTCCTGATGGGTCTCAGTATCTTATTCTTTTCAGAGTTTAGCCCCGTCCTTTGTTTCAAGAAAGCAAAGATTTCCCTCTGTAAGCAGTGGAGTCATTTGATACAATCGTTCTAGGCATTGTGCCCATCCATTATTACACTTTGTCCTGGTCACTCATGCTGCCTAAGAAGATGCAAATTATCTTCCCATCCACCTCTGAGTGGGCATAAGAAGTAAATGAAATAAACTAATGCAGTGGTTGCTAATATCCATGTTACCTTCTTTTTATTATCAGCCTTAAGACTCCTTGTAAGCAGGAAAAGAAAAGGAAAAAAAAAAAACCCTAGACAGTTATGAAGGATGGTTTCTCAAAAAAAAAAAAAAAAAAAGATATGTCTATTGAGATTTTTACAGTCCTTTTGATTGCTTTTCACATCACTAGACTCAAACAAACAGAACCTCTCTGTACACAGAGCTAGTAGGAAGACATGCACAAAGCACTAAAGCTCTCTCTGAGCCAGAAAGAGATGCCTGTCATCTCATTTCTTTTAGCCCCTACGGCTGTGAGCTTGGTTTTTCTATGTGAACACTCTAACACACCTGTACTGAGAATGTATTCCTTGCCAGGTAACTGTGGATCATAGAAATAAAGTACATATTCTATGCCCTCCCGGGGTCCTTGGTCTGTTATGGGAGACACACCAGTGAGCCAGTGTTATTTGTTTTCAATGCTGTCTAATGGACAGTCCCTGTGGTAAATGCTTCATACGCTTTATTAGAGTCCTCCAAACCATCCTTCGAACTAGACAGTATAAACTTCCATTTGTGGATAAAACAATTGAGATTTTAAAGTGGTTACGAGGCTGGGCGCGGTGGCTCACGTCTGTAATCCCAGCACTTTGGGAAGCCAAGGCGGGCGGATCACCTGAGGTTGGGAATTTGAGATCAACCTGGCTAACATGGTGAAACCTCTACTAAAAATACAAAATTAGCCAGGTGCAGTGGCGCCTGCCTATAATCCTAGCTACTTAGGAGGCTGAGGCAGGAAAATCGCTTGAACCAGGGTAGCAGAGCTTGCAGTGAGCCGAGATTGCACCATTGCACTCCAGCCTGGGTGACAGAGTGAGACTCTGTCTCAAAAGAAAAAAAAAAAAAAGTGGTTACTAGTAACTTCCCCAAAGATAGATAGGTAGTGAGTGGCAGAGCTGGGATGGGGCTGGGGCAGTCTTGCTTTCACACTTTATGTCATGCCACCTCCTCACTCCTCACAGTCTGTCAGTGGGTTACTCTGATATGTGTTATTAAGGGGTTACTTAAGTACTAAGTATTGTGGAAGAACTGTGGGTCCACAGAGAGGAGGAACTTTTGACAGAAGGCAGAGAAAGAGAAAGAGGGAGTCAGAACAACTTGCCAGGGGAGGTGGCCTCTGCTCTGAGGTTTGAAGGTTGAACAGGGGTTGGCCATGTAAAAGCGTGAGGAAAAGAGACATCCTTTGAGCTAGAGTGAGCCGCAGTTACACCTTCACGAGGCTTAGAGAACAGGATGTCTTCAAGGAGCTGCAGGTCGCTCGGTACAGATCTTGGTTATCTGCAACAATAGAGGGAATGTGCGGGACAGATGATCTGAAATGTATGTCTGTTTGCCTTCTGTATGTATAATGTTTTTATTTATTTATATTCTGCTTCATTCCACAAAGGTTTTGAGAGAAAATTCATTACGTGGTTTTTATGCAGTGACCTTCCTAATTAAGTTTTTCTCAGCACTGTCATGTTCGTCTTTGTGTTCCCTGAGCCATATGCAGAGAGATTTGAATAAAAGTTGAATTGAATTTACATACTTTGAGCATTCTGTAAGCGGTTAGCAAGGGCAACTGGTCCCAGAAGCTTGTGGGTGGGAAGGAAAAATTTTACTGGGCCAAAACGTAAAATTGCTTAGATTGAGGTACCGTATTTCATGGAATCCAACACACTATTGATTATAGGGTATGCTGTTATTAAACTTGAAGTGCTATTAAAAAAGAAAAAAATCCTGTTCATTAAATTACAGTACAATATAAACTCACTATCTATTGCAAGATGTACTCTGATTTCAGATATATCAAATGTGAAAAAAAATGTGTCTTTAAAGAGAAATGGTGATGATATTAACCCCCACCCGAAATAGTCAGAAATTCTAAAATGTACTGATTCCCTGGTTGATGTGAGAGAAAAAAAGAAGTCTTACACATTTCTGGATGGCAATTTGCCCAACAACGTAAGCCCAAAAGATTCTGCAAACTCTTCGACCTAGTAATTATATCTCTAAGGCTGTGGGTTTGACTTTTCTATGTAAAATATAATTAAAGTTAAAGAAATACTAATTCAAATTTTAAAAGTTATATTGCATTTTAAAAATCAGGTAATAAAGTATTTGTTATAAAACTACTCCTGTGAAAAAATATATTTACATTCCACGTTTACATAGGAATTAAAATCTTGAATGACATATACCAAAATGTTGACAGAGATTGTCTGGATGAAGCAATTTTGATTTATCATTTTATGTTATAATTGAAAAACTACTAGTTAGATATAGGCCTTTTTCTTTTTTTTTTTTTCTTTTGGAAATGGAGTCTCCCTCTGTTGTCCAGGATGGAGTGCATGGAGTGCAGTGCTGTGATCTCGGCTCACTTCACCCTCCGCCTCCTGGGCTCAAGTGATTCTCCTGCCTCAGCCTCCTGAGTAGCTGGGACTACAGGCACATGCTGCCACGCCTGGCTAATTTTTTGTATTTTAGTAGAGATGGGGTTTCACTGTTGCCCAGGCTGGTCTGTAACTCCTGAGCTCAGGCAATCAGATATGGGCCTTTAAGTGGACCATACACTTGTGAATATTGGAAAATTAATTCCCTTGTCTTAGAAACTTTATTTTTTATGAAGAAGTCTCCTGAATCTTTCCTGTCTCATAAATAAGTCTGTCCAGGCCTCAGGTGGTTCCAACTGAGGCCCTGGTTAAAAGGGTGTGAAAAGATTATTTGATTCCCAATTGGAAATACAGCTTTATCACCCGGAATTTTCCCTTAAAAGCTGATACCTAAAAGGGGAAAATAAATATTTCTACCTCAGGGTGCCAGAGGGTCTGGGGGATGAGATCTTTATGATGTAATCTTAGTCTGGGGCAAAGCGTGAGACCCTGAGCACATGCAAGTCATGTTCTAGGTCCTGTGAGTGGGAAAGAGGGTGATGGGCAGAAGTCAAGCTTAGGCTTCAAATTTTGCCATGCCTTAAATGGTAAATCCTCCACCCCTAAGAACCACACTGCTACAAATTCACAACTTTTGTTTTGTAAGTCATTCATAATTCTTCATAAATGTTTTTTCTAAAAGACAAACTTTTTGGTGGCTTATACTCCACTTTAAAGGGAAAATGCAACCCTGACTGTATCTATTTATGAGGTGAACTGGACCTCCTGCTTCATAGAGGAAACATTTTTGAATGGTCAAACATAGTATTCCTGCTTGAATAGGAAAAATTGTAACTATGCATTTGGTATTTGTATTTTATCCCCAAATTAGCGAGTTGCCTTTTTGACATTTTTTTCTATGTAGCTTTATATTTATGTATAGTTTGCTTTTAAAAAATAAGCTGTTCTTATACTTCCCAACACTATATACCTAACTGTTCCTTAATTTAAAGTTCAGCTCATGTACAAATTTTATTTTGCAATCAAGTTTTATTTACTTGTTTGTAGAGTTTGGTTTGTCATTGCTTTTTGTCAGCTCTGCAAGGTTTGAGCCATTTGTAACCTTTGAATATTTATATAGTATCCACCTATCTACATCTATTTTTATATAATATATGATAGTTGTAACCTAAAGAGTAAAACAAAGATTTCAAGCTCCATGGAAGTCTAGGTCAAGAAGAGATGAGTTAGCATTTGGCGAACGAAAGTATTCTAGTGGGCATCTACTGTCTGTCTTTCCTACATCACTTTCCTCTTTCTGTGGATAGCAGAACTCCATGTTGATCTTTCCACTCCACTTTGTCTTAATAGAGTTACAAGTCTCAGTGCCCTGCCCTCCTGGCTGCAGATTCAGGCCTGGATGATCAGAGCGCCACATCTACTTGGCCAGGATAGTTGACTCAAGTGTGAACACCTATTCCAAATCCAACAGAGAACTCCTCTGGAATATTTATATATGGACACAGAGAAAGGAGAATTTGTCTCCTCTTTTTTGCTTTCATTTTGGATTGTGAGCCATAAGAACACCAGTCAGGAGTTATACCTACTTGTTCTGGCCAGATGGAAGACATCCAGATGGAAGAACATTTGCTAGGGAAATAAAAAAAACCATAAGGCTACTACCCAAGGAGAACATATCTAAAAAGGGAGCACGGTGACAGACACATATTTAATGAGCCCTTAGAGACTGGATGCCACCTCTACCCTTTGATTTCCCAACAAAATCCCTTTTCTTTTTCTTGGTACAAACTTGATAGAATTGGGTTTCTGTCATTTGAAACTGCACAAGTGCTTGACTAATCCTTGACCCCTTAGTTATCTTCCAAATCACACTAGGTGCATACATATCCTCCCCATGCATCCACAGTTGGCTGTGTTCCACTGAATTCCTTATCATATGAGCATCCAAACAGGTATGATTTTATTAAATTAGTATTAGTGTAGTTACTCTAAAGAGAATATGAGTGACTTCAGCCTAGTATTATACTTTCCTTAAGCTATAGCCTTCTCCTAGAAGTATTCCTTGTTGAGTAGTTCTTTGCCCTAGTGTTCAGACTTTAGTACTGGACTAGGATGTGTGTCCACCCCTGGTGCAATCAGAGCCTCAATTTTACATTACTGAAGACCTAGCACAACCAGAAGGAATGTTTCCTGGAGACTTGTCTTCTTGGTTCTCAAGATTACCAAAGGGCATTTTAGAAAGAAAATGATTATGAGGCTACATGAAATGCAACAAGATTTTATGGCAATCAAGACTGACTTTAGAAGGCAGCTGGAAAACAGGACACTCCTCCTCCCACCCTTTCTCCTCCCCAACAAATGCCATATGTCTCTTCACAATGCATTCTGGCTCACTGCTATGTGGTTGACCTTCGATACTGAAAAAATGCCAAAACACTTGGGACCTAATTTTCCTTTCAGCTCATTGTTATAGTCACATTTAATATGGTTGAGGGAAAAAATGAAAATTATGACAAGCCGACCTGAAATTCTTTAAAGTAGTCCATCAATAAGACAGATCTCTGGATACTTCATAAGGAGGAGTCTTTGGGGCCCTTGAAAAATGATGCTTCTGTTGCCTAGGGATGTATTCAGAACCACTTCAGCATTTATGTCATCTGTAGAAAAACTAAAAAACACTAGGTTAGTGCAATTACTTTTGCACCCGCCTGATAGAACCTTTTCACTTCCTTTTTCTATGAGCATTTAATTCAATTTCAGGTTACTATATTGGATGCAGAACAGTTGATAGAGGAGTTTGCTATTCCATGTGTGGCATAGTAGAATGAGGAGACTTTTTATTGCATCTGTATAGTAAGTGAAATTTCCTCCCCAAATTAAAATGGCTTTTGTGTTGGTTTCTTAGGGCTGCCGTAACAAAGTACCACAAACTAGGTGTCTTAAAATGACAGGCATTTATTCTTTCACAGTTCTGGGGATGAGAAGTCTGAAATCAAGGTGTTGGCAAGGCCAGCCACCCTCTGAAACCAGTAGAGGAGAACCTTTTATTGCTTCTTCCAGCTTTTGGTGTTTGCTGCCAATCTTGGCATTCTTTGGCTTGTAGATGCCTCACTCCAGTCTCTGCCTCCCTGGTTGCATGGCCATCTTCTTCCTGCGTGTCTCCCTTATGAGTACAACAGTTATGTTGGATCAGGGCCCACTCTAATTCAGAATGATCTCATTTTAACTTGATTTTTCAGATTACATGTGCAAAGACTCTTTTCAAATAAGATGACATTCCGAGGTACTATGAGTGAGGACTTTAACAGATTTTGGGGAGAACATGATTCAACCCTTAACAGCTAAATTGTTGCCTAACTGTAAAACTAATACATGCTTGTTGTAAAAAAGAGGGGTATAAAGAAGAAATTAAAAATCATCCAGATTCCTCCCACCAAAAATAACCATGTTAACAATTCGGTGAAAGTCTTCAAATATATCTCAAAACAAATGTTGTTTTTCTTACATCAGCAGAAATAAGTCAAGTTCAAGGACAGAAGCAGTTAAAGATGTCTACAGTTTTGTGTAGATTATAACAAATGATGCTGTGATGTGTTTTTTTGTTTCTCTTTTTAGTCGCACTTGTGCAATTACTTCTTTAGGATACATGCTTAGAAATACAATGTCTGTGTAGAAGAAAAATATGCATTTTTATGCATAGTATCAAGTTATCCTCTAGAAAGAATGGAGTAACTCCATTCCCACCAATAATGCATAAGAACTCTTGTTTATCCTGCCTTCTTTGTCCTGTAGATTACAAGTATTAGTATGATATATGTTAAAAACTTTAAATTTATGAATATTTCTATGTTCTCCTATATGAAATTTTAAACCATGATATTTCTTTATTCTTAGGTAATAAACATGAATGCATTTTTTTTTTCCCTTGAGATGGAGTCTGACTCTCTCGCCCAGACTGGAGTGCAGTGGCGCCATCTCGGCTCACTGCAAGCTCTGCCCCCTGGGTTCACGCCATTCTCCTGCTTCAGCCTCCTGAGTAGCTGGGACTACAGGCGCCCGCCACCACGCCTGGCTATTTTTTTTTTTTTTTTTTTGTATTTTTAATAGAGATGGGGTTTCACCATGTTAGCCAGGATGGTCTCGATCTCCTGAACTCGTGATCCGCGCCTGGGCCTTCCAAAGTGCTGGGATTACAGGCGTGAGCCACCGTGCCCGGCCCGAATCTATAATTTTAATCTAGTATTTTCACACTTAAATAAATTTCTAATTCTGACCCATCCACAACATGTTTTTAATACAGGGTATGGAATTGCAATCCAGAGATTCAGAACGAACTGAGTTTTATTTCTTTATTAAGTCACTCTAAAAATTATATTGTTTGGGAATGTGGATGAGAAATTTAGTGTGTTTCCTGTTTGCCTTTCCAAGAGATCAGGTTTATTTAATAAAAGGCCTTGTACTAATTCACAGAAAAATGCATACTCTTCAAAAAGTAATCAGGGACATAATGTTGAGCCATGGTAATAAGCAGTACTTTTAGCTTCCGTACTCATAATTGAATTTATCAGCATTCTTGCTGTAACTAAACCCTTTTCTCTCCCATTCAGCCTATGAGGTTGTAAGAAAGCAAATGACATTATAGGGTTAATCTTGACTCCATTTTAATGTGTTTTCTTTAAATTGCAATCGTGGCACACTTGGGCCTCTTGATTATCAGCAGTTCAAATTATTTGCCAACCATCTTTCAACTCTTTAGAATGGGCTTCATGTTAAGACCCCTGGTTTAGAGAGGCACTAATATTTTTTTTTATAGCAGAAAAGCATAAGCTCAGAGAGAAGTATTCTTTCCCCAGAGAAAATCTGTAACGAGTTATATGAGAGGCTCCAAATCCAGCTTACTGAAACAAGGACTGTTTCCAGACAAAATGAAGACAATATCCCTGCATATCTCTTTCCCTGATCCTTCACGTGGATTCACTATTGAAGAACACTTGCTCCCAAAATACACTCTTCTTCACACTGGCCTTTTACTGCTAACTTTGTATTGAATTGGTGGGTGATTCTGTCTATTATTTCGACCTCATTGACGTGTGTTCAAGGAGAGGTAGCCCCAACACCTTGTCTCAAGTGGATGACATTTCCTGTCAGTAACTTGCTATTTAGCTACAGAGACCAGCCTCCTCATCCTTATCTCTTTAAAGGAGTAAATGAATACAAATTAAAGTTTTAATCTCAGACTGTAACATCAATGGTATTTTCACTACAAGTAGTTCCATAATGGTCTCATTACTGCTCCTAAGTGCAATACGCTGAGACGTCTAAATTGCCGAATTACCACTACATATATTCTTTGAGAAAAGGTATCCAGGTAACCATGGCAATTGTGTCTCCAGGCAGGATGGGAGTGGGGTGGGAAACTATTTCATTAATTGAAGGGAAGAGACTGAAAAGAGATTTTCAAGCTTTAGATCAGAGAGTGAAAAAAAGAAAAGGTAGATCTCACAACCTTATTTTGTTTTCATTATTAGATTACGCAACCCAGGGAAACTCCAAACGATTTGAAAGGTTCCGAGAAATCGTAAGATTAAATAACAGCAGCATTCTTAGCCTTTCCACATTATTACAGTGGTTGACCTGTACCAGATTTTATTTGGTTGGGTTTTATATAGTTTGATTGAAACTCGATATAGCTCCTGAGAAAGCAGAATTGTGTCCCACGATTTAAAGAGAGAGAGAGAGAAAAAAAAAAAGGAAGAATACTCACAGGAGTGGGAAGACTGTGTAGGTGGTATAAGAGCTCTATTTATTTCAAGTTGATAGCACCTGAAAAGGCTGATTTTATCAGTAAAATTCATTTGCAACCTTTCTTCCCTGCCCTCCCTCCACCCTTGGTAGTCCTCAACCTTTAAAACAATTTATTAAAGGTAAAGAAATACTGTGATGAAAAGAGGGCATCTGGAAAATAGAGAAGAAAAAAACAAATGTCTGATCTAGTCTCTCAGAAGAGTCTAATAGTTTGTTTTCATTGAAAAGGTATTGCAAATTAGTGATTAGATCAGCTTCTGTTATTTAACCAAAGATGCCCTCTTGTAATTTACTGTGTTGACTCTTTGACAAATATGTTCTAACTTAAGATTTGCAAAAACCTCATTTACACAGATAGATAAATTGACTTCTAGTACACATTGGCCATAGTTGTGGACTTATTTTTCAAATTAGGCCAACATACAGCACTTCAGTGACCCATTAAATCTCTGTAACTCCTGATGAATACCTGCTTTGTACTCCCCACACACTATACTATCCAGCTAATTCAGGAAGAAAAATAGAAGACATTAGGTGGAACTATTACCAAACAGGGAAGTGAAGACTTGGGTATGTTCTTCAGGTTCCTTCCTCAAAGTTTAAATCCACTTTTTGTCAATCACTGGGAGAGGTAATGCAGGAAATTTTATTTACAGAAATGAGGAAAGCAACCTAAAACTGGGTGGATAATTATTAACCAAATGGATTTTATTTTATAACAAACATTTCTTTTCTGCCAAACAGATTTTTATCTTGGAAAGTAAATACTTTTCCAGAATTGGGCCAGAAATCATGGTCTGAATTGTAATAGTCATTTGGTCACTGTCCAAGTCCAAAATATTGACTACCTTGCTTCCCACTGCAACCCAGAGGCTTTTTGTAACAAGGAGCTAAAGGTATGCTGCTATAGCAGCTGCTGCTGATGTTTTTTAAGGGCTGTGTGCCCAGGGTGCACCCACTGGAGAGGCAATTGTAAATAAAAATAGCAATTTGTTTTCCTAAAGTTTAGAGGACAGTGGGGGAAAGCATTTTCAGCCTTGTCATCAGGGATAACATGGTTTTATATTGTGCGCACATGAGTCTAATTTTTGAAGACAGACAATCATTGTGTAAGGCAATTTGATTTGAGAACGAATGTTACTGATGGTATGCAAGAAGAGCCATTGTTTTCAGGAATGAGCTGAGATGTGTGTCAGATCTGTCTAATAGCCAGGTGTTACTATGGACCCCTGCCTAATGGTCAGTGTGTCATCAGCTGCTGGCAACTCTTACCTTATAAAGACAAATACTGGGATTGTGCAGAGCCTGAAGGGTGACCAGAGGCTGAGTGAGATTTCTTACATTTGGGCTGTTGATTCTAATTCACAATTTAGTTTCTGAGCCAAGCCAGCCATTAGTCACGTGAATTCTATAAAGTGATTTATCTAAAATCTCTTTATCCCTGCGTTCCCTTTTAGACACTGTACCGCTTAAGCAATAGCCTTACACAAAAGGACATACAATTAGCTAGTAGCACGTGTAGCCCAACTACCCCTGTGCACACTTAAGCAATCAACTTGTAACAGTACCAGATGCAGAGAGACAAGTCTTCTTTTCCCATCTTTCAAAGGTGGCTCTGATATCTGTCTTCCCCCTGTCCCCCCCCCCCACTGCTTGGAGTATGATAGGACACCAACAAGAGCTCACTTGCCAAGTGATGCTTGAATTCATGGTAATTGCTCCTCCTTCCCAGTTCTGGGGTGTAAGTGAGAGTCTCTCATTGCAAGTTTCATTTTCAAAAGGCAGTGCAATCAATAGTGTTACTTTTCTGAGCCCCAAGTCTGTTGCTTAGTCTCAGCATCTCCAATGACTGTGGGTCTATTAGCATAAGCTAGAACTGTAAGTGGTGAATATTTTTATTATCTAAAATTACACTAGAACTGTTAGGCCAAAAGATTACAATTTGTCACTGAATGTGGATGTATGGAGAATTGTATGTAGAGTATATAAAATCTTTTCTATGTCTAATTTGCATTGCAAATTGAGAAGCTAACCAGAGGTCTTGAGGAAATAACATAAATAAAACATGGCTTCACTACTGTAAATGCTCAATTCATGTCAGAGGAGGCCAAAGCCATTACAGAAGGATTGTTTCCATCTAAACAATTCCCATCTCACATGCTTCCCCTTGAAAGTGGCTGCCAATAGGACGGGAATTGGGTGGATGGGGTGGGGGTGGGGGTATCTGTTTAGACAGCTTTAAAAAATACTCAACAGAGAAAGCCTGAGAGAGTGTTCCTCAAGAAAGTCAAAGTCAAGGCTCAGTGCTGCATCTTGTTTTATGTTGAACATCCTCACAACTGAAGGAAAGACAGCAACCTGCTCTTCAGTTTCAGCCCCAAAGAATCAGAGATCCACACAAAGTTGGTAACCAGACAAAGCTCATTACTAAATGTTCAGGAAAAAAATCCATAATATGAGGCAGATGCCTGGGTTAGTTTACAGACAACATTCAAGATCTCTCAAAATATGAACTTCAACTTCAGTGGATATTTGTTATATTTCTGCACAGCATTTATGCTCTCTTCTTGTGACAACAGCACCCCAATTCTACTTTGGGGTATAACTCTTCTTTATTCTGCCTGCATGTGCTTTGCGCCTACTTCATAATTTCCAAAGGCAGAACGTGTGGTTTAGACATCTGTGCATTCTGTCCTCTAGTGATTGGATTGGGATCAACAGGGACCACTATGTGACTCATATTTGGTCAATCAGTGTCAATGAAATTCATTTCCTGTTTTCTCTGGAACTGTTGGAGAAGTGGACTGTCTCAGTGGCTGAGCTTGGTGCTTTGTGTAATGAGATGATTGAGGCTTGGAGCTGCAGCCAGAGAACAGAGCCAATGGGACAGAAGCCAAGTTGAGAGGCCAGAAGAAAGACACAAGGTGCCTAGCTAAACACATGGTTCAAAGCCTTATATACCTGGGGCCAGCCCTATTTTGTGACTCTGTTTGATGAGGCAATACATTCTCTTGTGGCTCAAATCACTTTGGATCAGACTTTCTGTGAGAGATCTAATGGCTATATGCACCTTCCTCACCACTGTCCTTTCACATCTGACCATCTACCACTTCCTTCTTTGGCGCTGCTGTAAGTGAGCTTGGCTTAGCCACGCAACCCTGTGTTCTCATGAGTCCATGCCTTTGCTTATACTATCACTTCACAAGGAATGCCCTTGCATTCTCTTCTTTTCCTCAAGGCCAAATCCCACTAATCACCTTTCATGTTCAACCCAATCACCTTCTCTGTAAAGGCATTCCTAATGAAGTGGTGGCATAAGCAAAGGCATGCACTCATGAGAACACAGGGTTGTGTGGCTAAGCCAAGTTCTCTTCCTTCATATTTTTCCCCTACTCCCCTCAAGGCAAAATTTAAAACTTCCCATGCTGTGTTAATATAACCATTTCCCTTACCTTATACAGCCTTAACACTTTACACAAATACTTTTTGAGACTGTCCATCTCTCCCATGAGGCTTTAAGATTGAGGACTATGTTTATTCAACATTCAGAGGCAGGAAACATTGTTAAGGGCATGAGTTGTCTTTGGATGCAGACTGTCTAGGTTTAAACACTGGCTCTGCTACTTCCTAGGGTCTTTGGCTTAAATATATTACCTATTCTGTCTGTGCCTTCGTTTCCTCATTTATACAACGAGGGATAATGTTAATACCTATTTGTCTTATAGGTTAGTTGGGAGGATAAAATGACTTAATGCATGTGAAGTCCTTGGTACTGTTTCTGGAAGATGGTAAGATTTCAATAAATATTAGCTATTATT
Organism: Chlorocebus sabaeus; assembly: GCF_047675955.1. NCBI lineage: Eukaryota > Metazoa > Chordata > Mammalia > Primates > Cercopithecidae > Chlorocebus > Chlorocebus sabaeus. The sequence continues at coordinate 35,222,158 of NC_132926.1, read as the reverse complement.
ATTATATTTCTAGTTTCTAATAATGCCTGATGTAGGTACACAGAAATATAAATGCAACAATGAAAAGAAGGCTCAAATTCTTTAAGTCTTATATATGAAGTAGAGAACAAAGGGAAAAAAAGAAATAACTTAATCTTTATAATTTTGTTTTCTTAAATTCATGTGTTCCTATGAGAAAACATGAATCATTAAAGATAATTTGGCTAATTTGGGGAGATTTGTTCATATTCATTCATTTGGTACAAAAACTTCTATTAAGAGGGCATTATGATTGGATGTGAGAGTTAAAATTAAGATAATATCCTTCCTTTCAAGAGGCTCATGGTTTGGTAGATACATTTGACAGGTAAGTAAGTAAGTACGATTGGGTGAATGTGTAACAACAGAAGTATGCACACATATGATGAGGGCATAGAGTGATGTTCCCTGAAACTGCTGTACATAAGACTCACCTAAGGACTTTGCTAAAAATCACAGAATCTCAGAAGGGGCACCCATGGAGCTTCTGAAACACTGGGTTTGGGGTCATGTATCTGTACTTGTAACAGAGCTTCATGGGTAATTCCTGGCCTAAAAGACAGGATAATAACTTTTTGCCTGAATAGGTCAAGGAATGCTACATGGTGAAGGTGATACATGTGCGAGGTACTTACAGATAATTAGGAATTTGCTAACATTTGACATGAGTGGTACTATTAAGCTTCAATAATAGGGTTTTTTTTGTTTTTGTTTTTGTTTTTACAGTCAACAAAGTGAAGAGACAACCAACAGAATGGGAGAAAATATTTGCAAACTATCTATCCAACAAGAGATTAATAACCAGAACTTATAAGGAGCTCAAACAACTCAACGGGAAAAAAATCTTAATAATTTGGTTTTAAAAATTGGCAAGAGCTCTGAATAGATATTTCTCCAAAGAAGACATACAAATGGCAAACAGGCAAATGTAGAAGCGCTCAATGTCACTGATCATCTGAGAAATGTGAATCCAAACTACAATGAGATATCATCTCACGTCAGTTAAAATAAAAACCAGTTAAAATGGTTTTTATCCAGACAGGCAATAACAAATGCCACTGAGGAAGTAGAGAAAAGGCAAGCCTCTTACATTCTTGGTGGGGATGTAAATTAGTACAACCACTATGTAGAACAGTATGTAGATTCCTAAAAAAAAACTAAAAATAGAGCTACCATGTCACCTGGCAATCCCACTGCTAGGTATATTCCCAAGGAAAGGAAATCAGTATATCAAAGAGCTATCTGGACTCCCATGTCTATTTCAGCACTATTCACAATATCCAAGATTTGGAAGCAACCTAAGTGTCCATCAACAGATGAATAAAGAAAACATGGTACCTATACACAATAAAATACCATTCAGCCATAAAAAAGAATGAGATTCTGTCATTTGCAACAACACGGATGGAACTGGAGTACATTATGTTAAGTAAAATAAGCCAGACACGGAAAGACAAGCAATTGAACTCATGGAGACAGAGAGTAGAATGATGGTCACCAGAGACTGGGAAGGGTAGTGGGGGTAGGAAGAGTGGGGATTAATGGGTCCAAAAATATAATTAGATAAAATAAGTAAGAGCTAGTATTTAATAGCACAACAGAATGATTACTGTCCACAATAATTTACTGTACTTTAAAAAATAGCTAAAAGTCTATAATTGGAAGGTTTGTAACACAAATAAATGATGAATGCTTGAGGTGATGGATGCTCCATTTATCCCGATGTGATTATTGTGTATTGTATGCCTGTATTAAAATATCTCATGTACCTCATAAATATATACACCTATAATGTACCTGTAAAAATTAAAAATAAAACATTTTAAAATCAGGCAATCAGGGAACTTTGAACATGATAGATAATTTATGATATTAAAGAAGTACTGTTAGCTTTTTAAAGCACCATTAAAAGGTGAATATCTTTGCTGATATCACTGCCAAAGACAGAGCACAGAGCCTGACAGTTGTTCCACTTATCCCAAAGAATGTCACATTTTTTAAAAAATTTTAAGTTTCAAGTTGGCAGCACAGTGAATCACCTGGAAAGCCCTTGAAATATGGTGACATTTGGGGCCCATCCCCTGAAGTTCAGGTTCAACTGCTCTGAGACAGGGCCAAACATCAGTACTTTTCCAAGTACTGACAGTTCTTTGTAATGCTTTTAAAAAGTAGTGACAATAAATATTCAGCCAAAGAATCACTGTTTAGGCTGTACATAGTATCCCTAGAAAGACTCTAAGTGCTGGACCTAACATCACAAGTTGTATGCTCCCAGACGCCAAGACAGACCAAGGCTCTTGCTTGAATAAATGTCAGAAGAGGGTGACTAAAGTCATGGTATAATTTCCAAGGTTTACATTGACAAATTAATGCTGTTAGCACAAAATATGATACAACAACATAGGTATGCCACTTACCAGGTAATTAACAGATTTATAAGACATATTTAATTCTTAGTGCCAAAAAATTTTAGACAATATGGATAAAACACTAAAGGGTGTAAATGCAGTCATCTTTCAATCCTGGTAGTGCAGTACTATGATGGTATATAACCTCAGGTAGAGATAAGGTCAAGCATCTAAATTTGAGATTTTTCATGATTGAAAGGCCCAGGCAAATGGCCCTTTGATATAAGGCCTCTACCTACCACTTGGCAGTTCTTCAAATTCACTCCTGGAGATGAACTCCAGATTTAAATAAAGCATTCTTTCTGAGAACGGGACTCTGGAATCTCTTTTTTGTTTGTTTGTTTGTTTTTTAATCTCAGCTTTATTGAGGTATAATGTATAATAGAATGTATAGATGTATGCATTTTAAGTGTACAAATGATGAGTTTGATGAGTTTTGATAATTATTATACCCAGGTAACCAGTAACCACCAACATGATTAAGATATAGAACATTTCCATTCCCCGTTGAAAGCTCCTTACACCTTTTTTATTTTTTAAATTAAGTTCCAGTGTGTATGTGCAGGATGTGCAGGTTTGTTACATAGGTAAATGTGTGCCATGGTGATTTGCTGCACCTATCAACCCATCACCTAGGTATTAAGCCCGGTATGCATTAGTTATTTTTCCTGATGCTCTCCCCCATCTCCCAACAGATCCCTCCCAATAGGCCCCAGTGTGTGTTTTTCTTCTCCTCGAGTTCATGTGTTCTCATTGTTCAGCTCTCACTTATAAGTGAGAACACGAGGCGTTTGGTTTTCCGTTCCCGTGTTAGTTTGCTGAGGATAATGACTTCAAGCTTCATCCATGTCCCTGCAAAGGACATGATCTCATTCCTTTTCATGGCTGCATAATATTGCATGGTATATATGTACCACATTTTTAAAATCCAGTCTATCATTGATGGGCATTTGGGTTGATTCCACGTCTTTGCTATTGTGAATAGTGCTGCAATGCACCTATGCATACATGTATCTTTATAATAGAATGTTTTATATACCTTTGAGTATATACCCAGTAATGGGATTGCTGGGTCAAATGGTATTTCTGGTTCTAAATCTTTATGGAATCGCCACAGTGTCTTCTATAATGGTTGAACTAATTTACATAGAATCTCTGTTTTTTTTTTTTTTTTTTTTTTTTCTAAATCTCCTCAGTGACTTAACAGAGCTGATCCACCCTGGCATTTGAGGATCAAGGAAATTTATAATCTTTAGCACTTTTGTAATGCTGAGATTCTACAAATAAAATTCTACCTATCTGAGTAAACTGAAAATACTATTATCATGATCTTCAATACCTTCCCATGGGAGTAAGGGAATAATTCTCCCTTTCTTTCTTGCACTATTGATTTTTCAAATTCTTTCTTTGGGGTGACCAAGTCTTTCATAATGATCACTTATTATTACAAACCAAGATAAACACCACCATAAAGTACCCCTGGTGATTTTTTTCTCCATTCATTCACTCTTTTTGACAGACAACAGCATCCTGATGGGGCACCTCTTTTCCATCACTGGGTGTGATCTTAGTGAGGCTGTCAATCAAGATGCCTTGCATGTGATCCAAGCTAAAATGATCACTTTGTCTCTCTCAAGACTTTGGACGTTGAGCTGAGCTACACAAGGATGGGGAAAAATGTTGGGGTCGATTAATTCCTGGAATAGCCTTCAGATGAGACTATCAATTAGAGACATAGACACCCTAGCTGCCCAGTTCCAACCCTTTCTCAGCTAGATTTTCAATGTGCTGAACTACCTATGTTCTGCCAACAATGTCCTGTTTTGCTAACTTTAGCCAGGATCAGTTTCTGTTGCTTACAACTGAAGAACTCTATAAGATACAATGTTATAAGCAAGGCAGTAATACCATCTGTATAGTCTGGAACTGCAGGATCTGGTCTGGTGATAAATTATTGCTAAGGTCGGTGGAAAGCATGAACGAGTGAGATTATGTGACTAACCTTGGCTGCTAGGTATGTGAGAGTTGTAAGCTTAAGGAAATGGGTGACCTGGATGGTTATCCACTTCAGACAAAATGTTAGAAAATGAATAGAAACAGCAGATGATAAGTGAGAGGGGTAGGGGACTAAAATAATGGTAAGTTTAGTCAGATAGTTGTAAAGTTTCAAAATAAAACCCACCTCTGAGGTTAACGGATAAAATATGTCAAAAATGATAAACAAGATTTAGAATCCCTGGCTTCACAAGCCAAAAGCCAAATGACTGATACTCAGTTACAAGCCCTCCTGCTAATCAAAACAGAGCACTGAGTTATTAACTAGAAAATGTAGTAAGAAATGCACATGAATCTGCATCTGAACAAAACTACTGATTGTGAATAAATCAGCAATATGACTTCTGATAAAGCATTTACTCTCCTCATTTGCTTGACCTGTAGCTGTTGCATTCAAAATACATACCCATATACTTACACAGACATATCTATATTTGCAATTTATAATATGTCTGAAATGTAATACTACAGTTCATTTGCAAGGGTGCTACCAAGGCATATGGAGTATAATTTTATCATCCAGGGCACAATGGATACACCAGCTCCAAACATAGAACTCACTGAGTTGCCATATATTACTATAGTACAAGCATTTTATTTCAAACTGATGGGAACCTCACATAAGTTAGGGGAGGAAAGGCAAAAATGAATTCAGAGGTGTTAGTGGAGTTGGTCCAATACTTGTTATTTAAGTGACAAAAATATATAAATGATACAAAATTGAATTTTCTAAATTGCCAGAAGAAAATGAATCCCACCAAGTGAAGAAGTGAATATAGCATAATGGCCAATGTTTATGGAATACTTAGCCTGTGTTAAACATTGTACTGAGCCTGTCAATAAACACAATCCCCATTAATTTTATAACAATCCCATGAAGTAGTTATTATTCCTATTTAACTGTTAAAAATTGGTTTCAGTGACTATTGGCTACTGAGGATGTGTACAATGCCAAACTCCCATGGAAGAATGCATACATCTAAGCACAAATGTGGATATTTTAATAAGACATTCAAAGTCAGAAAATAGGTAGAGATGTATGAAAAGAGAATTAGTAGCATCAACTAGTTTGGTTGCTCGCTAAGAAAGAACTAATGTCTCCAGTATTTCTAAATTGGGATATGAATATCTACTAATTGGTATCTGTGAGGTAGACTTGGGGGGCAGGTGTGCATGCAATTTGATTTTCCCTATAAATACCACATTGTGCCAGCATTTCCCTGTAGAAGACAGGATCACATAGTTTGGTTTTACCAAGAAAGATCTTTTTTTTTTTTTTTTTTTCAATTTGGGGAGCCATCAGAGCCAGTCTCTCTCCCTCCTCCGAACCTCACTCCTGGAAGGTGTTTTCTTGGTATTAGTTCTCCAGGACCTCAAAGTATATAAGGATACTTTAGTAAAACTACTGCCCTGCTAAAATGGAATGACTAACATTGAAATGATTCCCATGTCAGTTTTAAAATAGATCAGTTGGACCTCCAGAAAATGTATGAATTGAAAAGATGTGCTTCACTTAGAATAATAGTCTCCAATCTCATCCAGGTCAGGAATGGAAAACCAAACATTCCTGGGAGCTAATCTATGAGGATATAAAGGCATAAGAACGACACAGTGGACTTTGGGAACCCAGGGAGAAAAGGTGGGAAGGGGGTGAGGGATAAAAGACTACAAACAGGGTGCAGTATATACTGCTTGGGTGATGGGTGCACCAAATCTCACAAATCTCCACCAAAACACTTACTCATATAACCAAACACCACTGTTCCTCAATACCTATGAAAATAAAAAATTAAAAGAAAGGAAAGAGATCCCAGATTTTTAGAGAAACACACACACCAGTACATATGTGTGAGTATGTATATATATGTGTGTATGTGTATATATATGTGTGTGTGTGTATATATATGTTGAGTTGAGGGTATAGTGGCAATGATGCTATTGTTTCCTTCACTTAGTTCTTACCCCCAAAAGACCTATTTCTAATCAGTAAAATAAACCAGGTACAATCCCATAGTGTAGGCATTTCCAAACTTCACTGATCGTCAGAATAAAAATAGCCAGAGTTTCTTTGCATGCTTACTGTATAGGAAGAACCATGATGAATAACTTATCTGCCCAGTGGTCCTCCCAAGTAGGTGTAATTTCCCTCTTTCATAGATGAGGTAATAGACCCAGTCAGATTGAATTATTTGGCCATTAACTCATCTAGTGAGAGTGAAAACCATAATTTAAACCTAAGCAGTCTTTACCAAGAACTCATACTCTACCAATTGTGCTAAAATATAGTATACTATTGTTGGAGCCTGGGGAGCTGAATAATTAAAAGCCCCCAGATGATTCTTATGCATCCAGCTCAATACTGGTCCAAGAATCCACTGGTAAGTATTTGATGTGCATATAAATCACCTGCAGATTTTGTTAAATTATAAATATTGATTCATTAGGTCTGGGTGTGGGCCTGAGAATCTGGATTTCTGACAAGCTCCAGGTAATGTCAATGCTGTTGGTTCCTAGACTACATTTTGAATAGCAAGTCAATAGGGCACATTGTTCTGTAATGAAAACCATAAATTATGTCCCCAGATAAATTGGAAGCACTGAAGTATCAATTGTACAGTGTCTCCATACCCTAGTAGTACTAGACCCATAAAAAATTAAGCCATTCAAATAATGCTTGGTAAGTAATTCTCAAGAGAAGTGCTATTCTGACTCTTTTTAACATCCAACACAAGAAGAACTGGAATAAAGGGGCTTGCTTACTCTCAGAGTACAGGTGTCCTGATTTACTTCTGCGTGGAAGAGGTTACAGATTCTGTCCCTCTGTCTGGTCACTTGATAGGTTGTCATTAACAATAGTCTTCTTTCTATTACTTTTTTTTTTTTTCCCTAAGACAGAGTCTTGCTCTGTCACCCAGGGAGGAGTGCAGTGGCATGATCTCGTCTCACTGCAATCTCTACCTCCCAGGTTCAAGCAATTCTCCTGCCTCAGCCTCCCAAGTAACTGGGATTACAGATGCCCACCACTGTGCCGGCTAATTTTTGTAATTTTAGCAGAGACGGGGTTTCACCATGTTGGCCAGGCTGGTCTCGAACTCCTGACCTCAGGTGATCCGCCTGCCTCGGCCTCCCAAAGTGCTGGGATTACAGGTGTGAGCCACTGAGCCTGGCCCAATAGTCTTTTTTCTAAGGAATCTAAGAAAATATCTATGAAGGGATATCAACAAAGTCATTAGAAAGCAGAACAAAGGTAAAAGACACATGTTCTTCGGGATTAAAAAAATTAAGTGCAAAAAACCCCACAATTTTCTCCCATCAAAGTTCCATTTAATTTTTTTTCATATTAGTTATTACAAGGTTTTTGCATAATTCATTCTCTTATACACTTTAATCTCATGAATGGAAAAAACTTTGCTTGCATTCTTGACTCCCATGCTCTTTGTTCTCCTATCTGATTCCCAACTATGTGGAACTGTCATCACAGAAAAATAATTGCCCTGGTCACTCCCCAAAAAGCTTGCTCAAGATTTTATCCAATTCTGTTTGACCAAAGATTAGTCTTTTGATCTTGGGGAAAAATATATCCAACTCAGTCAGCCAGCTTTTGAAATAACTCAGGATATTGTCATCATGCATAGTTTAGAACCACTTCAAACTCAGAGTGCGCTCCATCTGTTTCCACAGGTTCCCCCCATGCCAAATATACAGACCAGCCATAGACTTGAGATTCTACCTCTTTCCAGAAGACAGTATGCATATGTATGTATATATCTGTCTTAGCCCATCTGGTCTACTATAACAAAGTACCATAGACTGAGTGCCTTAAACAACAAACATTTTACTTCTCACAGTTCTGAAGGCTGGGAAGTCCAAGATCAAGGGGCCAGCAGATTTGGTGTCTGATGCGGGGCCTCTTCCTAGTTTTCAGATGGCCATCTTTCATGTGTCCTTACATCTTTACATGGTGGAAAGAGCAAGGGAACTCTCTGGAGTCTCTCTTTTGAGGGCATTAATCCCATTTATTAGGGTTCTATCTTCATGGCCTCATCCCCTCCCAAAGGTCCATCTTTTAATACCATCACATTGGGGGTTAAGATTTCAGCATATGAATTTTGGAATATGTAAACATTCAGTCTATAGCCATATCCTAGAGTTCCTAATACATTTTGGAACTCAAATATTTTATTATTGGGAAGACATAAATCAGCAAGTCTTTCTCCAAGTAAAACATATTGCCCAATATTTTACCACTTGCAGTAAATATGTGCCTTGCCCTCTAGAGCTGTGAGCTTCAAAATGGAGTGGACATACGCTACCCAGGTGAGCCTTATTTAAAAATGCAGATTTCTAGATTCTATGCCCAGCAATTCTGATTTAGGAGTTCAACAGTCAGACTTAGAAACCTACGTTTGCATAAGCATCCCATGTGGTCTTGCTTTAGAAGCTCATAGTTCAGAATGAGAGACAGCCATGTAAACAAATAACTGCAATCCGACATGATAAATTGAATGACAGAAGTGTGTACCATGCATAGTGCTAGCTGTAAGCAGTGGGGGCACAGCAGGAATTTTACTTAGTCTAGAGAATGATGTTAGAGGGTTCCTCAAATAGTGTATTTAAGTTGAGCCTTGAGAGAGCAGGAAAAATTCAGCAGGCACCAGTTGATGCGATATAAGCAAATAAATACATCTTTATTAGCATGATTGTTGGATATAAAGTTAGGGGGCAGCGGGAGCAGGTATAGGCACCTGACACAAATGGTTATGTAGGTTGTACTCTACTCAGCTTTAGGGCACCAGTCACATCATGGTCATCACAGTTTTGTACATTTATTGCAATTACTTTCTGACCTATGGTAACACTGTATCTTGAAGAAATGGTCTCAGTTTCTAACTTGTGCGAAGACCAGTGGGCTAGTGGTAGATCTAGAGGAGTGGAAGTGGGAAGATCATATCCCTTGTTCACAGTTTACAGTCTCACACATATCACTTCACAGGGAACACAGGGAATCCTGCAGGAAGAAAATACTATAATTACAGCCTAGGTGTTGGCTGCACGTCAAAAAGATGTATCTGCTCAAAATATAAAGTGAACCTAGGACTGAGAGAAAAGGGTCAGATAATGAGGGAAGTAGGAAAATCTGAGTTGGAGGAGGATTATCAAACACCTATTTTTTTTTTTTTCTCCAAATGCTGGTGCCAAGACATTAATCATTAATCAAACAACCCATATCCAGTGTTCTTCAGATACAACAGCAAGCAGCCATTAATTGCAGATCTCCCGAAGGCCCCACCCTTTCAAATTCCAGGCACCATCTATGAAGAGAAGGAACTTTTATTTTCCCTTGAGGATGCTCAGCTGCCACTGTCTCTAGCCCTTATCTGGGTCCTTGGAGCCCTTTACTCTGAATTATCCTGATATTCATTCCAAAGTCTTCAATCCCAGAGAGATCTTTCCATTCCATTTTTGAAGGAAATATCACTAGTTGATCTGCCTCTGTGAGCACTTTCTGGGTATGGCATATTTTCCTTCTAAGGAAAGATGAGGAATCCATAAAATTAGTGTTGGCCATCTTACCTCTGTAACCACTTATTACTTTATTACCATAACTACCCCAAATAATATTTATTCATTACTCTTCATGTGCCAATTACACTAAATCTGTATTGTCATGATTTTCATTTCATCCTCACAAGATTTCCGTAATGTAGCCATTATTAAACCTCATTTAGAGAGAACATCAAGGTCCAGAGAGGTTATGTAACTTATCCTGAATCACGTAGTTAATAAACACTAGAGCCAGCATATAAACTCAAGACTGCCCAACTTGAAAGGCCATAGTATTAGTCAGTATATGATACTGCCTCCGACCTCTTTCCTTCAGATCATGAACTATATCACTACAATCTTCCGAGTGCCTTTGTGTGAACTTAGCTCTTTGTATGTATTAACCAATTTAAACCTCACAACAACCTTATGCAATGGGTTCTATTATTTCCATTTCAGAGATGAGAAAACTATGGCACAGAGAAATTAAATTATATGCCCAAGATCATCCAGTTAGTAAGTAGTTGGAGGTGGGATCCAAACAATTCAAAAAAGCTATTGAGATCTTATTTCACATTTTGTTCTTACATAGCAGCCTTAATCCAACCAAAGCCAACATTTTTAAGGTGTTTTAATAAATATCTAGGAAAATATACTGATACCCAGATTTACAATTTAGTTCAGAGGGAGAGTATAGTAGAAACCCAGAAATTTTAAGTCTAAAGTCTTTGCCTTCAAATATGATAGTCTTTGGAAACTAAATAAAATTTTATGGTAAATAATCAAAACCTGCCTACCTAACATGCCTTCTTGGCATTAATGTTTTCATTCAATTGTTCAGTGATGGATGTGTGTTTACTGAGTGTCTGAACCTTCAGGGACTGGGGAATCCAAGGGGATTGAGACATAATCCCTGCCTCCAAAAAGCTTACAGTCTGGTGGAGCCTCAGAAGGAAACAGTGATTGTAGTATAGGTATCAAGTGCATGATTAATTGGGAGCTCCGTGAAGGGACAGTCTCTGCCTTACTGTGCTTTATCTCCACCCAGCACCTCATCCATTGCCTGGCAGAGTGAGAATACATATATTTATACATGCATGCTTGAATAAATGCATGCATTGTGGTGGTGCTGAGGAACTGCAGGGAGGGTTGGGGGACAGGAGCTAAGTCAGCTGGCGATGAGACAGAGAGGATAATGGAAAGGCTTCTGGGTCCTTGAAGAGGTGCTTGAACTGTGTGCTGAAACTGAAGAATTTAGCAGCAGTAAGCCAGGCGAGGGAAAAGGAGGATGGGAGAGACAGACAAATAGACAAGAGCACTGTAAGTGAGTTGTGAGGCTGATGATGGGTCTGTCTATGCAAGGCTTTCCAGGTTTGGCTGCGGGCACATACAGAAAGGAGAACCAGCTGACATACTGAGGAAGAACAAGGGATACTAGAATCTGAGTAAGAGACGACAATGAGAGAGCTCAAGAGGTCAGCAGGAGACAGATCATATTTCCCAAGCTAAGCATTTTGACCCTGACTCTGAAAGCCACAGAGGAGCCATTGATAAGTTTTTAGAAGGGAAATGTCATGATCACTTTTAGTTGATTGCAAAGTTGTAAACCCTTCTTTCCTAACCCTCTGTAGGGATGGCTGTGTTAGATAATACTACATTGTTCCAGGACTTAATGAGTAGAGGTCATCTACCTCCAGCTGTGTTTTAGAACCTGACTATAGTTCTCCCTCCTAGGTTCTTACTCAGATTCCCTTGGCTCTATTGAGAGTATCTAGGATAGTCCCTAGTCCTTTTTTCTGCTACAAAAGGCATTTCATCACTCAGATACTATCTGGTTACATGCGTAAAGAAAAGACAAACACACACTCTTTTTCTTTTTCTTTTTTTTGATGGAGTCTCGCTCTGTCACCCATGCTGGAGTGCAGTGGCACAATCTCAGCTCACTGCAACCTCTGCCTCCTGGGTTCAAGCGATTCTCCTGCCTCAGCCTCCCGAGTAGCTGGGGTTACAGGTACAGGCCACCGTGTCCAGCTAATTTTTGTATTTTTAGTAGAGATGGGGTTTCGCCATGTTTGTCAGGCTAGTCTCAAACTCCTGACCTCGTGATCCGCCCACCTCGGCCTCCCAAAGTGTATGCTCTTTTTTTTTTTTTTCTTTTTTGAGAGGGAGTCTTGCTCTGTCGCCCAGGCTGGAGTGCAGTGGCGCGATCTCAGCTCACTGCAACCTCCACTTCCTGGGTTCATGCCATTCTCCTGCCTCAGCCTCCTGAGTAACTGGACTATAGGCGCTCGCCACTACGCCCGGCTAATTTGTTGTTTTCTTTAGTAGAGACGAGGTTTCGCTGTGTTAGCCAGAATGGTCTCGATCTCCTAATCTCGTAATCCGCCCGCCTTGGCCTCCTAAAGTGCTGGGATTACAGGCGTGAGCCACCGAGCCCGGCTGTGCACGCTCTTTTAAATAAAAGTCACTCAGAGTTTGAGCAGGACAGAAGACAGAAGTACAGTAATTAGAATGGAAAATCATTAGACCTACATGAAAATGGACCAAGCAATGCAGGCAAACCTAAACAAATTAGACTCTGAGCTCTGGCCAATGTGTCTTTCAGGCAGGGGATCAGCCCTAGATCCTAGATGACAGATTTTTACATATTTGAGGAAAAGTAGGAACTTTCAAGATCAAATAAAAAGACAGGCATGATTTCTAGCATGCTGAAGCTGCAAGCCTTTTTTTGTTGTATAAGGTACACCTCACAGCTCCTCCCTGATGCTTTAATTTATATGATTTATAAAACCAATGTATGCTTATTGTAAAGTTCCAGGAATAGAGAAAAAATAATTTTAAGTAAAAATTATTATTCTTCATCCCACTGGAGTCAACCAGGCTTAACATTTTTGTACAACTCTTGCCTCAGCTTTTATCCTCTTGTGAAAACAATATTATTGTTGTTATTACTGTTGTTGTTTAAAGAAATATTACCTTAGTTGTGTGATTTGCTTTTTTCCAGTTATACTGTGAATATGTATTTACATTATCATTGTTAAAGCACACAGAGTATTCCATTATGCAGTTGTACCATAATTGTATCAATATCGTCTTCGTAAACACTTAAATTGTACAAATAACAACAACAAAAAAAGCTTAGGAAGGGTGAAGGCTATGATGAACACCAGTGTAGCTAAATCTCATGTTTCTATGACTATTTACTTAGAATAAAATTCAAGAAGTGAAATAGCTGAGAGTCAAATGGCATGCATGTTTAATGCCTGAGCTACACAGTGATGAATTGCCCAGAGAGCTTGTATCCATGTGCTATTTCACCAAAAAAGTGTCTGTTTTGCTCTGTCTGTAGCAACTTTAAATATTATTTTTGATTCTAACTTTTGCCTACCTGATGGGTAAAAAATAGTACCACATTGTTATTTTAATATTTTATTTCCTTAATTACTAGTAAGCTTGAACACCTTTCCATATGATTATTAGGCATGTACTCTTTTTCATAAATCACACTTTCTTGTCCTTTCCTCATATTTGTTTGGTGAAGCTTTTTATATGTTAAGAGTATTAACCCATTGAAAACCCATTTTATAGCCTGAAAATTATAATTTGGTCCAGTCATCTACAGAGAGCATTCAGCCCAAAGTCTGCCCAACATCAGTACTAGATATTTAAGCTTAAGGAATCCATAGTCAGGAAGACATTGGTCCCCCCCGGAGGAGCTTTTTTCAAAGGAATGGATCATAAACCAAAAGGGATTTTCTATGGTGTCCCTATTAGTCAAACAAAGTGGTCTGACCCACTTTAGCTTTGGCAATTCCTGGTCCTTGCTTGTGTGTGTCCCCAGAGAACAGAATGAATTAAGGAGTCACTATCTAAGGTGTTTTCAAGAGAAAACACTTTGGCAAAAGCTTATTTAGCTAGTCTGGGATTAATTTTCTTAAACGACAAGTTAGAGCTTCAAAAAGAAGGGAATGAGTTAATAAACTCTTTGCGACATCCCTGCCCCCATACTCCCATTTAGTATGGTCTTCTGAGTCTGCACATGGTGGGGACTCTTCTTTCCACACGTGTATTCTGAGCCCTAGAAACACTCAGGCTGTGAAGCGCAATACACTTGCTTTTTCCCTTTGGGTCAGTTCAAATTGATCATGTCAGCTCTTTTCCATTCCCTCCTCTTTGCTTCCAATGTTTCCCTTCTCCTTTGTTTTTCAGGAGAAGGGAGAAGAATTTGGTAGACAGAGAGAGAGAGAGGAAGAGAATGTGTGTGCATTAAAAACAGATAAGGAAGCAACCAGGTATGGTGCCTCATGCCTGTAATCCCAGCACTTTGGGTGACCAAGGCAGGTGGATCACGAGGTCAGGAGTTCGAGACTAGCCTGACCAACATGGTGAAACCCTGTCTCTACTAAAAATATAAAAAGTAGCTGGCTGGGTGTGGTGGTGCGCACCTGTAACCCTAGCTACTCAGGAGGCTGAGGCAGGAGAATCGCTTGAACCTGGGAGATGGAGGTTGCAGTGAGCCAAGATCACGCCATTGCACTCCCGTCTGTGGAAATAAATAAATAAATAAATAAAAATAACAAACAAACAAACAAAAACCTTAAAGCAAAAATCCTTGAAGCCAATGCCAAATTGATGACCCAATCAGAGATACCATTTCAGAATTACAAGTATAACCTTATTTGATTCTTATCACCCTCAAGTTCGCTTTGGAACTTGCCAAAGGCCCAAAGCTAGACAGTGGCAGAGCTGGGACTCTAACTCAGGTCTCAATGACTTCAAACTCATTTTTACGAGATTATATGTCTCATAAGTCACCATGCCTGCTACCTCTTGCTTTACAGGTGAATGAACCAAGGCCCAGTGGACTGACCAACTGAGAGCTAAGTTGGTGCTAAGGCACTCAGACTTTCTTAGAGGAGCTGAGTAGACAACACAGGCCTCTTTACTGTGCCTACTCATCTTTGAGATGATGATGCAATTCAACAAGAAAATACTCAATGTGTACAAATTTGATTGGGGCAATTATTCAAGAACAAATAGTATAAAGTTACACCTCAAGCTCTTTGCTTAGCTTCTCATTTAGGGGCATTTCCTATGAGTCCTTATACAACCCTCTCTGGTGGTTATAACCTGGTATCAAATCAAATCAAATCAAATCAAAATCATCAATGCAGGCAATCATTGCATGAGATTTGCTGTCTTCATGGAGGTTTTGTGTAGTTAAACACTGGGCTGACATTGCCTAGGGAATTTCATGTGAAAATTCCTCCCAAACATTTTTCTTCTCAGAGTTCCTATTCTTAGCACCACCAGGGAGTAAGGATCTGGAGGGTGAAGTGAGATTTTTCTCTTTCCCCTTCTCCCGTCTTGCTCTCCACCTCACCACTCACTGGTTCCTGCCTGAACTTCTAGGTAATTCCACACTTGGAATTTCTTATCCTTTTGCCCTACAGAGCACTTAACTGTGTTACTCGAGCATTTCCTTGGGGACCCAGGTTTTTCCCCAAGGGGTTTATCAGCAATTATTCTGAACATATATGGCACCTTCAATTTCCTTTCTTCATCTTTTCCCATAGAGAAAATTATCCCAATTTTTACATAATGTTATTATCTCCATTTTAAGAAGTCTGAAGTTCAATTAGAGTAACTTGTCCAAAGTCACACTGCTAACACCTTGCACAGCCGAAATTCAAATCCACATTGGTCTGACTCCTAAAATTCTGGCTTTGTTTAAAGACATTAATTCTCTAACTCATTGTATTAAACTCTTACTATCTCTGCTAATTTCTCAAATATTGTATAAAAGGAGTTGTCCTCCAAAAAGAACAATTGTAACAGCTTGACCTTTCAGATCTCATTCAGAAGGCTCTTACAAAGACAGCTCTCTAGTATGAATAATTTACCCTTCTCAAGGCTGAATTTCCTCGGATGATACTTGACCTTCTCCAGGCATGCAGGCCCTCCAAACGTAACCCTTAAGTCGGTTGGACACTGGGGTTCAAAGATAGTTTTGCCTTGTCCATTGCTCAGTGAAGCCATTCCAAAGTATGCTCCCCAAAACATTTATCCTATTATCCTCTTAAACATGAGATTCCATGACCAAATACGTTGGAAAACTGAGAAAACAAAAATTAAGTTGGTGTTTCCCAGTTGCATTCCATTAAACACTGTTGTGTGAGCTGTTCATAGATCTGACGGTCAAAGAAAAAAAAAAAGAAACAAAAATCAAAAAAACAGTTTCAGGTTAAATAATCTTGGCAAAATCTAAATACTCTAATTCCCTTTTGGGAGATTTATGATAAACATTAGCATATTAAAGCTTCCAGCAAGTCCTGCTAAATAGTTTGACTTGAAACTTCGCAGATTTTTTTAACTTCAGGAATTTTTTTTTTTTTTTTAATCTTGCAAGACTAGCCCACAAAAGCCCACTCCGGAAAGGCTTCTGGTTTAAATTCTCAGCTCCTGTATTTTTCTTTTGTTTGTTTGTTTGTTTGAGGTGGAGTCTTGCTCTGTCACCCAGGCTGGAGTGCACTTGTGCGATCTCGGCTCACTGCAAGCTCGACCTCCCAGGTTCACGCCATTCTCCTGCTTCAGCTTCCCGAGTAGCTGGGACTACAGGTGCCCACCACCATGCCCAGCTAATTTTTTGTATATTTAGTAGAGACCGGGTTTCACTGTGTTAGCCAGGACGGTCTCGATCTCTTGACCTCGTGATCCGCCAGCCTCAGCCTCCCAAAGTGCTGGGATTACAGGTGTGAGACACCGCACCGGGCTAGCATATCCTGTATTTTTAAGGGAGTTGACAAAGGGTCCTCTTTTGGGAATCTAGGCCTGGTCCTGCCATCAATTATTTGGGTGACTGTGAACAAGTCACTTCTTTCTAGGGCTCAGTTTTCCCATCTGTTAAATGAAGATGATATACCATTTTGTCTCTAACTTCCCTTCCAGTTCTAGCACACCATCACCTAAACATATAGGAATTGATAGGGACACACACCAGAATATCATGACAAACTGTGTGTTTATATTTTCTTAATCTCATCCTCTTAATTGAGGCCCAGAGAGGAATAACTTATTCACAGTCACTCAATTAGTTTGATGGCAGAATCAGGCTTAGATTCTCAAAAGAAAATCATCCACCAGCTCCCTTCAAAATACATATGATGAAAATTTAAGCCATATGTTTGTTTTACCCAGAAACCAAATAATAATCTTTTTCAAGCTATAGAATTCTTAAACATATAAATAATTTGTCTCTATCTGCCAGTATATCATAGAAGGTCTTCCCCAGAATCACACTATCATTTACTTGTTCAGAATGCTGAGGTTCTCTCTGATTAGCCAATTTTCAGGACAATGGGAAAGTGCAGAGACTGGTTCAGGTGAACTGCAGTGGGACCTCAGGCAAGCAACTTTCCCTTTCTGTGACTTGTTTTTTTCATCCGTAAAGAAGAAAATAATGACAGTGTGCCCTCCATTCCTCTAAGACACCTTGTCAGAACTGTCAGTCATAGTCAGAAGACTCTGCTGCTATGTGCCTGCCCTGTCCTGAGGTGTCAACAGAAGTGTCATTGGCCCCGCTTGCTTTGCATCAGCTTCCAGGTGGGTGCGGCATAAATCCTCCATTTGGTACTATGAATACTAGTATTATATGGATACAAATATAATGCCCTAATATCAGAGATAATTTACTTTGCACTAATGACACTTATCTTGATAATAATTCTTCTTAAAATCCATAGCAGGACAGCATGATGGTTAATAGCTAGGCTCTGACATCCGATAAACCCAGGTTTGAACCCAGCACTGTTACTTACCAGCTGTGCATCCAGGCAAGGTGTTACTCGCTGATCCTCAGATCCTTCATCTATACACTGCAAAGCTGGTACAACAATGCAATGCAATAATGTTTGCAAAGCTCTTTGTATATTCCCCGGGCATATAATATGTGGTCAGTTATGGCAATTAAAAACATTATCTATTTCAGACATAAAATGCAAGAAGATTGAGAAGAAAATTGCCACCATACCAAAGCCAGGAATTGGAATCCTGTACAGCCATTAGAAAGGAAAACTGTAGTTGGTGCTCTTAGCAAATGGTCCTTAGGCTGCCTGCGGTATTAGCGCTGGCCAGAGGCTCGTTAATGTTGTCATTGTTTATTATTGAACACTGCCACCTAGTGGATATATTGGACACATGCAGGTAAGGAAATCGCGGAGGTTATGTCAGGTCAGCTGGTCACACATGGTAGAGGCTGTTGTGTCCATCTTGTCGACATTGATTTCAGCTTGTTGACTTGCAGCCATGCCCAGGGAGATATTGGGGTGTTCCTGTTTATGCCTGCTTAGTGGGAGTAATGTCACCACCCACATAGGATCAGAAATTTCTAGGGCCTAGAATTGATCTTTCAGTTTCAACAAGCATGGTTCCCCTTTGCTCAGCATTATAATGCCGTATCTTATTTAATCCTCTCTTTTGAAATCCTTATTACAGTTTCACCCATTTTACAGATTTGAAAGCTGAGTCTCATAGAAGTGAAGCAATTTGTTGAAAGTCACTCAGTTCAGGTTTAAAACCCAGGTCTTGTATAATTCTAAAGGTCCGGCTCTTTTCACTGCAACATACTGCCTTCTATTAGATGCATGGATAAAAAAGAGTTTTCTTGATTCAGTCCTGGAAACCCAGGCCTGAATTTTGGTTAAGCCTTTGTAAGAAGCCTTTCTCCCAAGCTAAATCTCAAGTTGATCTTTCTTGTAGCCAGGTCTTCATTGGTTTCTAGACGTCTCCTACATCTTCACTTCAAAGACAAAAACTAGCTGCAATTTATTGAGGATTTTATTATGTGCAAATGATCTCATTTAATCCTTGTAACAGCCCTGTAAATAGGTTCTGTTGATATTATTCCTATTTTATAAATGAGGAAACTGAGGCACAGAGAAGTTAAGTAATTCCCCCATGGTTACCCGGATTCTAACCCAGAGCCCTGGTTTGAACCTAAGCAGGCAATTTCCTTCCAGGATACACTCCTAAGCACCAGTGGCCACCCTAGGGGGCTATATCTGGGACATTCCCTTAGCTGCCATCAGGTAAGGGAAGGTTCTCAGAAAACCTCAGGGGCAGCCCCACTCAGTAAAGCACTTCCCAGAATGTTTAAGCTCAGAAACTGCACTGAAGTCGGAATAAATAGGGATGCCAGGCATCCTGCAGCTAGCCCTCCTCCCTCCCGGTTTGCAGTCCCAGCCTACGGTTACTCTTCAATTAGTTTCCATCTGTAGGAGCAGCTATTCCCTAGGGGTACATGGGCCAAAAAGAGAGACCGACTCAGCCAAGAACCAAAAATATCCTCACCGCAGCAAACAAGCTAGTGATGAAGAAGACGAAAATTTTCCCTTCAAGGTCTGGACATTTCTCAAAGACAGCCCACTCAGCTTATATAAGCCGCATGCACCACTAAAGGAACACAACAAAGGCCCCATGAATCTAGAACAATCCTGCCAATTATGTGTTAATTGAAAGTCATGTAGGGGCTATCCACATGCCCTTTGGGAAACCTGACACTGAACTTATTGAATTGTCTGTTCTGGATCGCTGACCTGGGCAAAGGGGCTCAGGCAACACTCAAAGGACAGTGGCAAAGTCATTCCACATTCCAAGGGTATCAATTCAGAGTTTCCACGCTTTTTTGAACCTTTCCTCCAAAGAAATAGTCAGTGATGGTGTTTAGGGACATTCTGGGCTTCCTTGTATTCATTAATTCATGTTTTCATATATTTATGTACTTGTAAATTGACAAATCTTATCTTGAATATATATTTGCTAAGCATCACCTCTGTTTCAGGTTAATGCCAGGTGCTGGGAACATCAAAATGGGTTAGACACAGTGGGGTGGTGGTAAATGATGGCCAGCTGGCTCGCTATGTGTCGGGCTGACATGAATGAATGTTGGCTGCATTTTCCTTTACATTAATGAATAAGACAACATTGAAACTACGAAGATCTACGTCAGTGTCATCTGTTAATGACATGAGCTACTTGAGCTACTTCTTTGCTGAATTGAAGAGAAGAATTATTTTACTTTTTGTGTTGTTCACAGATACTATGACACACTTTAAAGTTTAATCTGCATTATTAACATTTCTCCATCAGTTTCTTGAGTCTAGACAATTAACTAACAATAAATCAAGCCTTGGTTTATAGCATTTGCCAATCTTCATGTGCAAATATGACTATCATGGCCAATTTCAAGCTACCAATATTTTGCCATTAAGCATGGAGTTAAGGAGAGATGTAAAACATGAATGTATATTATCTCAAAAGTATAGATTATAGTACAATCTTGTAATTAGGAAGAAATGAATCTTAGGCTTTTATTATTTTCATTTTAAATATACTATATTTACTTATATAATTTGCTACTTTATAATGGCTATGCTTAACAACCAGTTCAAAACAATCCAGGACATTTAATAACTGGCTCCAGCCAGCTGGTATTTCTCAACTCCAGCACACCAGTGGTTAGACATAGTCTCCCACTGGAGGAAGTTTACAGTTGAGTTGGGGAAAAGCTCTCATAGTGTGAACTGCTTTGTAAGAAGTAAGATCAAGATGCCATGGGAGCACTTGAAAGGCAGATCCAACCAAGAGCTGGGCTTGAGGAACGCTTTCTGAGACAAAATTATCTAATCTGAGACCTGAAGAAAAATAAGTATTAACTATATGAAGGGTGGAAAGTGGGTTCCAGACGGAGGAAGGCCCTGTGCAAAGGACTGGAGTGAAACCAGACCACAGAAACTTTTAGAAATACACAGTATTTCATTATGGCTTGAATAAAGTGCTGAAGGTAAGGTGGTCACATCAGATAAGATTAGGGGGAGGAGAGTACAGAGCCAGCACATATAAACCATATTAAAAATAGTTTGTCTTAAGGATGGTGAGTACTCACTGACAGCTTATATAAGTGAGGGCACCCTGATTGGATTTCTTATCAGATCATTCTGCCCGCGGTATAGGAAAGAGAGAGACTAGACAAGGCTATAGGGTGCTGCAGCCATCCAGGAGCGAGATGCAGGTTGCCTGCCTGGTGGTAGTGGCCACAGGGATGGCAAAGAACAGAAGAATCAAGAGTCATTTAGGAGGTTGTGCCTGCTGAACAAAGTGATCTATTATTTGTGTGTATTTTGGGGTAGAAGGAGTGCTGAGGGAAACAAAGTCAAGAATGATACTCAGATTCCTGACAAAAGCAACAAAGTAAATGAATGGAAGTGGAAATGGTGGTAGGGAAACAGGTAATTAACCTGAAGGATGATGAGTTCTCTTTTAGACAGATTACATTTATCTAAGTGAATGTTCAAGTGGAGATATGCAGAAAGCAGTTGAATCTATGTCTGAAGCTCAGGGCACCTATCTGGGCTGGAAAATGAATTTCGGAGTCTTGAACACATAGATGCTAACTGAAACCAGGTGTGTGGATGCAGTCATCCAGGATGCATCAGAATCACTGAAGTTTCTGGGTCATTTACTCCACCAGCACCATCCACCCTCTTTACATCCTCCCACTGTTTTAATCATTACTGACACTCTATAATGTAGGTATACTTATCATTCCCATTTTGCAGATGAGGAAACTGAGGCATAGAGAGAACGACTATTTCCTCAAGACTCCTCAGTAAGTGGCAGTGCCCAGATTTGAAACCAGTGAGTCTGGCACCAGAACCTACACCCTGAACTATAATATGAGTCTGCTTCTGTGTCAAAATACACAGACTAACGAGGGAAGACCACCAGCTGGGTGCGGTGGCTCATGCCTGTAATCCCAGCATTTTGGGAGACCGAGGCAGGCGGATCATTTGAGGTCAGGAGTTCCAGAATAGCCAGGCCAGCATGGCGAAACTCCATCTCTACTAAAAAAATATAGCTGGTAGTGGTGGCGGGCTCCTGCAATCCCAGCTACTTGGGAGACTGAGGCATGGGAATTGCTTAAACCTGGGAGGCTGGAGGTTACAGTGAGCCAAGATCATGTCACTGCACTCCAGAATGGGGGACAGAGGAGACTCAGTCTCATAAAAAAAGGAAGAAGAAGGAAGAAGAAAAAGGAAGAAGGAAGAAGAAAAAGGAAGAAGGAAGAAGAAGACCAGAAGGTTAGACCCTTCAGAAATGAATATTTAAGTCACAGGAAGAGGAATTTACAAAGGAGATGGTAAAGGGAGGTGTGGTGGTGGGGAACCTGCGGCTTGTAAGGTCACCTTCTTAAAAACTCCCTCATCACAAACTAGGCAACTTAGGAGTTGCCCCGTAAAACTTACAGTCACATTGAATTTACTAACATTCTTTTCTAATCGTAAAAGAAATGTTTTTTTTTTTTCCCTGTAGGAAAATTAGAAAATACAGAGAAGAAAATAAAAATCACAGTATTCAACTATTTAGAAATAATGGTGGTAACTATTTGTTGTATATCCCCCTTCAGACTTTTTTTCTATGCATATAAAAACAGAGATCCCTTCAAAACATTTTTCCAAGTGTTATTTTAAAATTATATTTTATCGTTTCCAAAGCTGCACATTTTAAAATCAGGATTTATCTTATAATCAGTGGTATTCTACAGGTTAATGACAACTTTTTATTCTTAGTTGTACAAAGAATGCTGCATCTTTTCATTAATAGCATCAGAGATTTGGTGCAATGTGGTAGGTCATATATTTATATCTTTAAAAATTGAAAATGTGCTAAAAGGTCCACTGGAAAGAGAAAGATCTCTTTCCCCCTCGGCATATTCCAGTGTTTCTCCCTGGAAACAGGTATTTTCCAGCTGCTTGTCTACCCTTCCAGATGCGTTTAATGCACACACAAGAAAATATAACATGTGTCCCCTTCTCTTTAAATACATGGTAACATACTCTCCACTCTAGGGCATCCTGGCCTTTTTAAAAACTTACACTCTATGTTGGAAGTTTATTTTCCAATTGCAAATTTTAATTTGAAAGAATGCGCCACAATTCATTAAGTCCCTAGTGATGTGAACGTTATTTCCAATCTTTTTCTATAATAATGCTATGATGAATAGTCTTTTTATTTTGCACATACAGCAGTATATCTATTAAATTTCTTGAAATGTAACTGCCGAGTCAAAGGATAATTCAGTTGTTATTTTGAAGATATTGCCAAATTGATCTTCTTAAATGTTCCAATTTATACTTCTTCCAAAAGTGTATGAAAGACTATTTTCCTACAACATTTCCAACATATTAGGTTATCAAACTTTTTATCTTTGCTGTACCTATAGGCAAAAATTACATCTTTAATATACTTTTTTATTTTGGAATAATTCTAGATTTTATAGAAAAGTTGCAAAGATAGTACAGAAAATCCTTGTATATTCCTCACTCAGTTTCCCCTCATGGTAACATCTCATATCTCCATGGTACACTCATCAAAACTAAGAAACTAACATTGATATATTACTATTACCTAAACTTCTAATTTTATTTGGATCTTAACAGTTTTTCTACTAATATTCCTGGATCCCATCTAGGAGGCAATATTGTGTTTAGTCATCATGTCTCCTTAGTCTCACCTGGTTTCTGACAGCCTCTCAGTCTTCCTTTGCTCTTCATGACCTTAAGTGTTTTGAAAAGTCCTGGTCAGTGGTTTGTAGAATGTCTCTCAATTGGGGTTTTTCAAATATGTGTCTTATGATTAGAATGGTGTTACAGTTTTTGCAAGGAACACTTCACAGGTAAAGTTTCCTCCTCATGTCATATCAGATGGTAGGTGATATCAACATGACTTATCACTGGTGACGGTCACCTTGTGGATTTGGTTAAGGTAGTATTTGCCAGATGCATTCATGGTAAACTTACTCTTTTTCCCCTTTGCACACACGTATCTCTGGATATGAGTCACTAAGTCAAACCCAAACTCAAGAGGGAAATGTTGGCTGGGCACGGTGGCTCATGCCTCTAATCTCAGCACTTTGGGAAGCTGAGGCGGGTGGATCACCAGAGGTCAGGAGTTTGAGACCAGCCTGACCAACATGTTAAAACCCTGCCTCTACTAAAAATACAAAAATTAGCTGGGCATGGTGGCAGGTGCCTATAATCCCAGCTACTCAAGAGGCTGAGGCAGGAGAATCACTTGAACACGGGAGGGGGAGGTTGCAGAGAGCTGAGATCATGCCATTGTACTCCAGCCTAGGCAACAGAGTAAGACTCCATCTCAACAACACAAAACAAAACAAAACAAAACAAAAAATAGGGAAATCTTAGTGTAATTATAATTAGCATTTATCTTTTTTTTTTTTTTTTTTGAGACAGAGTCTCGCTCTGTCACCCAGACTGGAGTGCAGTGGCCGGATCTCAGCTCACTGCAGGCTCCGCCTCCCAGGTTCACGCCATTCTCCTGCCTCAGCCTCCCTAGTAGCTGGGACTACAGGCGCCCGCCACCTCGCCCGGCTAGTTTTTTTGTAATTTTTTTTAGTAGAGATGGGGTTTCACCGTGTTAGCCAGGATGGTCTCGATCTCCTGACCTCGTGATCCGCCCGTCTTGGCCTCCCAAAGTGCTGAGATTACAGGCTTGAGCCACTATGCCCGGCCCATAATTAGCATTTATCTTATAGGTAAGGATATCTTTTCATAAGCTTAAGGACCATCTATATTTTCTGAACTCTCTATTGATATTTTTCTGTTGAACTTTTAATCAATTTTATTTGTGTCAATTGTTATGAGAAATAAGCCTTTTCTCTGTAATGCAAAATAAGAACTTTCACCCAGTCTATCGTTTCTTATTTTTTCTGTTCTGTTTTTGCCATATGGATTTTTAAAATTTTATGCAATAAAATTTATTAGTTTCTTTTATGATTTGTAGTTTATTTATCGCACTTAGATATATTACCTATTTCTTGATGATTTTTAAAAATGCTCTGTGGTGTCCTTTTTTGAGGATATGTTATGTCTGTGATCCACCTGGAGTTTATTTAGGTATAAAAATGAGTACGATTTGATTCTATCTTTTTCATGTGGTTACTTGGTTGCCCCAGTAGCAATTTATGGCCTATTTTTCATTATTTTATTGATGAGCAATAGATAATTTTGCCAGAAAAATGTGTAGGGGCTTCAGCCCTGAACAATTTAAATTCCCATGTTCTTTCCATAGAGACAGATAAAGCAAAGCAACACAAACTCTCATATTTTACGTTATTGTTCACATAGATTGACCTCAGTATCTCCAGGCACAATTTCCATTTTGAGCCACTGCTGGCACGTTGGGCTACCCTTTCTTTGACCTTACTTCAACAGCAGCTGAAGGGTAGCACGGCCCCAGGCCATAGCTAAGTGGCAGATAAGGGTGCTGATCCTCAGAATCACACTGGGTTAGTGGCATTACTTTACAGTTAGAGCTACAAAATTGGGGTTATGAGAAGAATTCCATTGCTTGTTCTTCCTCACAAATAACTCAGCCCCAGTTTGGAGATAAATGGCCACTTGATTATATAAGGGGAGATAGTATTTAAGGCTAGGATTCTTTAAAGTGGTACATAGGCACACTGATGACAGAGGTAAGTGGTACAACCTACTTATATTTTTAAAACACCTTTGACAAGGTTCTATATCAAAACTAAATGAGAAATACAAGTGCCCATGTTCTTGGAGAGGCCAGTTCTATCAGGGTCAGTCACTGCATTAGCGAAGGGAACAATGCGCATAGATAATAGGCACTCATCTGAGAGGACAAGGTTTGCAAAACCCATAGGGTAAGGAATCCTTGTCCCCTAGAGTTCCATCCTAGGCCCATCCTTCTTTAAAATCTGCAGAAATAATCTGGAGGCAGATGAACAAAATGATAATTTTAAGGTTTTCAGTGTTATTGATTTGTTTTCTCCAGAGAGTAAAGAACTAAGTAGATTAAGTTAGAAAATAGTAAACTTTTGTAGATCTATTTGGAATCTGGGCAAGAAAGTATCATTTGAATTTAAAGGTGAATAACAGTACTAATGCATATTTTAAAAGAACAAAAAAGTCAAAATAGACAGAAAATAAAGGACTCTGTTCTACAGTAGGTGTAGTTCACACTACTACTAATGTACTAATAGTACTTTCTGTGTGCTTTATACTGTTCTAAGTCCTTTAACATACATTGATTTATATAGCCTTTAAAACCAGCCATGAGGTAGGGTTCATTATTCCTCCCATTTCACACATTAGAAAATGGAGGTCCAAAGAGTATGAGTAACCAGTTGATGGTCATACAGGTAGTAAGCGGCAGAGGTGGGTTTGGATAGGGCATTCCTGTGCTGGGGTTGGTGGCCTGAATCACTGGGCTTGCTATCTTCCTAGGAGGGCTCTGTACAACTCAGGCAACTGTCACATTGATTCATTTCTTCACTGGAAGAGCTGGAGGTAAGTCACATTCATCTTTGTGTTTTCAAGTTTAGCATAATCCTAGGCACAAACTACATGCTTAATAAATTAATAAATTTTGGCCACTTAAAGTATAATTTAAAAAATGTGTATGGTGAAATAAATTTTTTTTTTTTTTTTTTTTTTTCTTTTTTGAGACAGAGTCTGGCTCTGTCACCCAGGCTGGAGTGCAGAGGCACGATTTCGGCTCACTACAAGTTCCGCCTCCCGGGTTCACGCCATTCTCCTGCCTCAGCCTCCCAACTAGCTGGGACTACAGGTGCTCCCCACCACGCCCGGCTAATTTTTTTGTGTTTTTAGTAGAGACGGGGTCTCACCGTGTTAGCCAGGATGATCTTGATCTCCTGACCTCGTGATTCGCCTGCCTCCGCCTCCCAAAGTGCTGGGATTACCGGTGCAAGCCACCGTGCCCAGCCTATTTTTTTAAATTTTATAAGTTTAAAAACTTTTGCAATTGTAATACAACACGTAGAATGTACCATTTAAGTACAAAGTTCAGTAGTGTTACATAAACTCACATTGTTGTTCAGCCAATCCCCAGGACTTTCTCCTCTTGCAAACTGAAACTCTATACTCATTAAACAACTCTCCATTGCATCCACCCCCAACCGTTGGTGAGCACTACTCTAGCTTTATTTCTATGAGTGTGACTACTCCCTATACCTCATATAAGTAAAATCATATAGCATTTTTCTTTTTGTCATTGGTTTATTTTGCTTTGCATATTTTTAAGGTCCATCCATGTTATAGTATGAATAAGAATGTCCTTTCTTTTTAAGAATGAGTAATATTCCACTGTGTGTATATTCCACATTTTGTTTATCTATTCATCAGTCCATGGACATTTGGGTTGCTTTCAACTTTTGGCTATTTTGAGTAATGCTGCTGTAAACATGCGTATACAAATATGCTTTTAATTTTTTTGGCTATATATCCGAAGTGGAATGGCTGGATCATATGGTAACTCAATTTTTAATATTTTGAGAAACTGTCACTGTTTTCCATAGTGGTTGCACCACTACAGTGCAGAAGAGTTCCAATTTTCCCACATACTTACCAACAATGATTTTCTTAAATTTAAATGACAGCCATCCTAATGGGTGTGAGGTAATACTGTGATTTTGATTTGCATTTCTCTGATCATTAGTGATGTTGAACCTCTTTTCCTATGCTTGTTGATTATTTGTATATTTTATTTGGCAAAATATCTATTCAGGTCCTTTGTTAATTTTTTAAATTTTTTGTTGTTCAGTTGTAGGAGTTCTTTACATATTCTGCATATTGATCCCTTATCAGATATATAATTTGCAAATATTTTCTCCCATTCTATAGGTTACATTTTCACTGTATTGTGTCCTTTGATGCAAGTCATCCAATTTGTCTATTTTTATTTTTGCTTTTATTTTGTTTTCTGTGCCTAGTATCATATCCAAGAAATCATTGCCAAATTCAATGTCATAAAGCTTCTCTCCTAGGGTTTTTCCTAAGAGTTTTAATTTTTAAAAATTATTATTATTATTATTATTATTTCTGAGACAGAGTCGTGCTCTGTCTCCCAGGCTGCAGGGAAGTGGCATGATCTTGGCTCACTGCAACTTCTGCTTCCCGGGTTCAAGCTGTTCTTCTGTGTCAGCCTTCCGAGTAGCTGGGACTACAGGCATGCACCACTATGCCAAACTAATTTTTGTATTTTTAGTAGAGATAGGTTTTGCCATGTTGGCCAGGCTGGTCTCGAACTCCTGGCCTCAAGTGATTCACTCACCTCGGCCTCTCAAAGTGCTGGGATTGCAGGTATGAGCCACCATGCCCCGTCAAGAGTTTTATAGTTTTATGTTTTCCATTTAGGTCTTTGATTCATTTGAGTTAATTTTTATACATGGTACAAAGGTAAGGGGGCAACTTGTAATTTTTTTCCCAGCTGATTAGCCAATTGGCACAACACAATTTACTGAAAAAGAAGGTTTCTTTCTATAAATTTGTAACATTCTTTTGTTCGTATATCAAATTCTAATGTATATGCATATATTTCTAGATGTTCTGTTCCATTGAGCTATTTGTCTATTCTGGTGCCAGTACCATATGGATTTATTTAACGTAGGTTAATTTTATGTTCTGAGTAAGCAGGCAAATGCCCCCTCACTATTATTCTTATTTAAAATTTTCTTGGTGACTTTTGCATATTCATTCTTCCTGAAAATTTTACTATGAATTTTTAGACTACTCCTCAGCCACCCCATCAACACCTTCCTACCCATCACTCCCATAAAACTAACTAACAAGCATAGAGATTAAAAGAACAGGATTGACATTTTATAGTATTTGGATATTTCTCTCTATATATGTTTCTCTAGTAGTATATCCCATTTCATCTTTGTCTTTGCTGCAGGTTAAAAAATCCTGAACAAAACAAAAAACAAATCTGGAGTCATTCTTGAGTGCCTTCATTCTTTCATACCCAATGTCTAACACATCAGAAAATTTTATTAGATTCAGCCTTAAAAACAGTCATCATTTTTCACCCCCCAACAAGGTCCAAGCTCCCATTATATTATCCCTGGATTATTGTAATAGCCTTTACTTTAATAACCTCTTTTTCTTTTTTAGAATTGGGGTCTTGTTCTGTCACCACAGGCTGGAATGCAGTGGGGCAAGCATAGCTTACTGCGGCCTCGAACTCCTGGGCTTAAACAATCTTCCTGCCTCAGCCTCCTGTGTAATAGTCTTTATTATTATTATTATTATTATTATTTATTATTATACTTTAAGTTCTGGGATACATGTGCAGAACATGCAGGTTTATTACATAGGTATACACGTGCCATCATTGTGGTTTGCTGCACCCATCAACCCGTCATCTACATTAGGTATTTCTCCTAATGCTATCCCTCCCCTAACTCCCCACCCTGCAACAGACTCTGGTGTGTGATGTTCCCCTCCCTGTGTCCATGTGTTCTCACTGTTCAACTCTCACTTATGAGTGAGAACATGTGGTGTTTGGTTTTCTGTTCCTGTGTTAGTCTATTGAGAATGATAGTTTCCAGCTTCATCCATGTCCTGGCAAAGACATGAACTCATCCTTTTTTATGACTGTGTAGTATTCCATGGTGTATATGTGCCGCATTTTCTTTATCTGGTCTATTATTAATGGGCATTTGGGTTGGTTCTAAGTCTTTGCTATTGAGAATAGTGCTGTATAAAACATACATGTACATGTGTCTTTAGAGTAGAATGATTTAAAATCCTTTGGCTATATACCCAGCAATCCCATTGGTGGGTCAAATGGTATTTCTGGTTCTAGATCCTTGAGGAATTTCCACACTGTCTTCCACAATGGCTGAACTAATTTACACTCCCACCAACAGTGTGAAAGCATTCCTATTTCTCCACATTCTTTCCAGCATCTGTTGTTTCTTGACTTTTTAATGATCGCCATTCTAACTGGCATGAGATCATATCCCATTTTGGTTTTGACATGCATTCCTCTAATGACCAGTGATGATAAGCTTTTTTTCATATGTTTGTTGGCCACATAAATGCCTTCTTTTAAGAAGTGTCCGTTCATATCCTTTGCCCACCTTTTGATGGTTTTTTTTTTATTGTAAATTTGTTTAAGTTATTTGTAGATTCTGGATATTAGCTCTTTGTCAGATGGATAGATTGCAGAAATTT
Source organism: Chlorocebus sabaeus (assembly GCF_047675955.1). Taxonomy (NCBI): domain Eukaryota; kingdom Metazoa; phylum Chordata; class Mammalia; order Primates; family Cercopithecidae; genus Chlorocebus; species Chlorocebus sabaeus. The sequence goes on along the minus strand of NC_132926.1, from coordinate 35,192,052 downwards.
TCTCTCATTCTGTAGGTTGTCTGTTAACTCTCATGATAGTTTTTTTTTGCTGTGCAGAAGCTCTTTAGGTTAGATCCCATTTGTCAATTTTGGCTTTTGTTGCCAATGGTTTTGGTGTTTTAGTCATGAAGTCTTTGCCCACGCCTATGTCCTGAATGGTATTACCTAGGTTTTCTTCTAGGGTTTTTATGATTTTAGGTATGACATTTAAGTCTTTAATACATCCTGAGTTAATTTTTGTACAAGGTGTAAGGAAGGGGTCCAGTTTCAGTTTTCTGCATATGGCTAGCCAGTTTTCCTAACACCATTTATTAAATAGGGAATCCTTTCCCCATTACTTGTTTTTGTCAGGTTTGTCAAAAATCAGATAGTTGTAGATGTGTGGTGTTATTCCTGAGGCCTTTGTTCTGTTCTATTGGTCTATATATCTGTTTCAGTACCAGTACCATGCTGTTTTGGTTACTGTAGCCTTGTAGTATAGTTTGAAATCAGGCAGCGTGATGTCTCCAGCTTTGTTCTTTTTGTTTAGGATTGTCTTGGCTATATGGACTCTTTTTAAGTTCCTGTGTAATAGCCTCTGAAGTGATAATCTTGCATTAACTTCATCCCTGTAAAGTCTATTCTCATTACAGTAGACAGGAAAAATCTTATTAAATGTTAGTTCATGCATATCACTCTTCTACTCCAAACCTTCCAGTAGTTCTCCATTTCACCTGGAGGAAAAGCTGACGTATTTAAGAATGGCTTCATTTCTCTCTTTTCCCATTTCTACTTACTCTACTTCAGTAATGTTGGTCTCCTTGCTATTTCTCTAATAGGACATATATGCTTCTACCTGACTGCCTTTCCATTTGCTGTTTCCTTGGCTGGAAGCACATTTCCCTCAGTTAACTGCATGGCTTGCTTTTTTACCTTCTTAATGTTTTTGCTCATATACATTTCCGAGAACATCTCTGGCCCATCTATCTAATATTGCTTCTCTGTCTCGATACTTCCTTATTTATCCTTTTCTGTTTTCTTTTTCTCCATAGAATTCATCATTTTATAAAATCCCACACAATTTTCTTATTTACTTTCTGTTTCCTTCCACTAGAATATACTCTGTAAAAGCAAAGAAATTTACTTATTTCATTCGCTGCTATATCCTCAGTGCCTACAGTAGTAACTGTCACGTAGTAGATGCTCAATAAACAACACTTAAATGAACCAACGAATTAATATTGAATCTTCCCACCTTGAAACACATACACACACACACACACACAAAATAGTCCCCCTTTATCAACAGGGGATATGTTTCATGACCTCTAGTAGATGCCTGAAACCACAGATAGTACTGAACCATACGTACAAATAACATATGTAATGTTTTTCCTCTTACATACACACCAATGATAAAGTTTAATTTACAAATTAGGCATAGCCAGATATTAACAACAATAATTCATAAAACAGAACAATTATAGCAATATACTGTAACAAAAGTTATGTGAATGTGATCTCTCTCAAAATATCTTATTGTACCCTACTTACCTATTTCTCAATGCAATTGACCACAGGTAACTGAAACTCCAGAGAGCAAAACCATGGCAGATAAAAGGAGAAAATGGTACGTGTGTATATATATATATACAAACACAAATGCAAACTTGTTTTATTTTTTAATATGGCTTGGTGGTTTCAACTTTGAGATATCCACAAAATTGAATTTAATTTTTAAATTTAATTCCATAATTTATAGGTGAGATAGATATATATTTATTGCTATGGAGAGATGCCAATGATATATTTTTATGAAGAAAGAAAATCAGAACAGTTTGTAGAGCGTGACTTCATTGTGATAAAAATAAAAATGTGTGCATATATCTATGTTTCAGAGTAGACTTTCCGCATCTCCAACTCCTTTCCTAGAGTTGGGCATATACTGAAGATAGGGTAACAGAAGGAAATCTTGTAATTCAGAGAAGGAGCCAGAAGTTCTCTGAGCACAATGAAGCAGAGATGGTATTCAAAGAGAAAATCAATTAGCAGAATAAATGCTTCAGGTTTTTTTTTTTTTTTTAATATGTGAACCTCTGTCTCCTTTACAACATCCCTCTCCTCCCCGCTAGTCTCATCCAGAAGGGAAATCTGATGACTGACAACCCAGCCCAGAGATTAAGATTAGGAACAGAACTGGAAGAAACAGCAACAAGGAAAAAGAAGAGAGAGGAAGGAAGGCTCAAGGGAGAGAATGGAGGCTCCCATGCCTGAACTAAATGTGAGTTGAATCCCTGTTCCCTGTGGAACTAGATGGGCTGGGAAAGACTTGAACATTAAATAGATTAATCTCTCTTGTTTTGTTATGTATTCTAATTTTATGGTATTGTGGTCTCTGTTATGTTGATTTACAGTATATTTTGCATCTAATTTGAGGCTGTATGCTGTCAATTTTTGGAATGTTTTATACATACACAAAAGAATTGCTTTCTCTAATGTGTAGATACAAGATTCCATATACATACATGTTTGTTACATGACACTAGTTAATTGCATTATTTAAAAACTCTACATCCTTACTAGTTTTCTTTGTTGTAACCTATCAGTTTCTGAAAGGGGAGGAGGACCTTTAAACTTTTTTTTTTTTTTAAACATAGATACTCAAATTCAAGAAACAATGAATCCCAAAATGACTAAATAAAAAGATATATACATCTAGAAACGACTCAGTGAAACTTCAGAACATTTAAAGTACTGTGTTTCTTACTCATTTTTTGTTTGTTTGTTTGTTTATTGTATGTCTCCCACTAGAATTTTAAGCCCCATAAGGGCAGGCAGGAAATTCTGCCTATTTTCTTCATAGTACCTGGCACATAGCAGGCACTCTACTCTACAAATATATGCTAAAGTAATGGATTCAGTTCTTCCCCTGCTTCATTCAGGGTTCAATTTTCTTCTTACTAAAGTTCATACTTCAATCCCTCTTTTAGGAAGAGTCTTGGATGGTACATTTTCTTAGTCCTCACAACTAGAAGTTTCTATTTCGTTTTTACTCTTCAATGAGAGTTTAGCTGGGTAAAGTCCTATATAATGAGGTTTTTTTGTTTTTTTGTTTTTTGTTTTTGTTTTTGTTTTTGTTTTTTTCTGCAGCAGTTTGAATCTATTACTTTATGAAATTTTTTCTGGCCTTTAATGTTTTCGAGAATTCAGTTGTCAGTCTGATATTCTTTGGAAGATAACCAGTCTCTTCTCTCTTGGAATTTTTTTGTTTAATTAAATATCTTTTCTTTTGAGATAATTGTCGATTCATAAGCACTTGAAAGCAATAATACACAGAGAATAATTGTATCCTTTTCCCAACTTATCTCAATAGTAATTCTTGCAAAACTATAATATACTATCACAACCAAGATATTGACACTGATACAACAAAGACATAGAACATTTCCATCCCCACAAGGATCCCTATGCTGCCCTTTTACATCTACTTTCCTCCCACTTAAACCCCCTCCCTAAGCCCTGGCAACCACTCATCTGTTCTCCAATCCTATAATTTTGTCTTTGCAAGAATGTTATATAAATGGAATTGAGAGATACAATATACAAACTGAGACAATGAATATGCAATAATAATAGAACTCTGACTCACAACCTCTGTAGCAACTAGTCCAGAAGTCAAACCCCAACCTGTGCAGCAGTCGGCCCAGATGGTCAGCATTAGGTCAGTGATGGAGTTTCCTTATTTTTTGTTCCTACTTCCAATTTAGGACAAACCAGGGAAAACTAAATTCTTCCCAAAGTAACCATATAAAATACTTCACTTCTAACCAGTTCTTACCTTTACTATCTTTTTCTTCTTCCTTGCTTTGGGCTTATTTGCTCTTCTTTTGCTAGGTTCTTGAGGTAGGAACTGAAATTACTGATTTGAGGTATTTTCTTCTTTCTAATCTATAAATTTGGTGCTATAAATTTGCCTTTCATTTGTTGCCAGGTCCCACAATTTTTAATATGTTGTATTTTTATTTTCATTCCATTTGATATATTTATTTTCCTCAAGACTTCCTTTTTGACCCATTGATGAAGTCTGTGATTTACTTCCCAAGTATTTGGAGTTTTTTCTGTTATTTTTCAGTTATTGATTTCTAATGTAAACTCCATTTTGGCCAGAAAACACTCTCCATACGATTTTAATTCTTTAAAATTAGATGACGTTTGATTTATAGTCCAGGTTATGGTCTAGGTCCCACAGGCACTTGAAAAGAATGTGCATTCTGCTGTGCTTGGGTGTAAGGTTCTATAAATGTCAATCAGATCCTGTTGGTTGACAGTATTACTGCATTCTTCCACATCCTTGATGTTTTCTGTCTAGTTGTCCTATCAATTGTTAAAAAGGGGTTGTCGAAGTCTCCAACTATAATTAGAGACTTGTCTATTTCTCCTTTCAATTATATGAGTTTTGCCTAACATATTTTGCAGCTCTGTTGTGTGGTACATATGTACTTAGGATTGTTATGTCCTTTAGATGAATTGATTCTTTTATCGTTATATAACGTCCCCCTTTGTCTCTTTAAATTTATTTGCTCTAAAGTCTACTTTATCTCATGTTAATGTAACCACTTCTGCTTTCTTCTGATTAGTGTTTATATATCTTTTTCCATCCTTTTACTTTTAACTTGTCTATATTCTTATATTTGAAGTTAGTTTCTTATAGACAGCATACTATTAGCTTACATTTTCTCAATTAACCCTGCTAATTTCTGTCCTTTAATTGGTGTATTTAGATTATTTAGATTCAATTAAATTTTTATGTATTAAGTTTTAAATCTCTCATTTTATTTTTATTTTTGTCTTTTTTGGTTCATTTTCTTTTTCTTAATTTTTAATGGGCTACTTGAACATTTTTTAGAATTCCATTTTGGTTTATCTATCATGTTTTCCAGAGCATTTTTTTTTTTTTTTTTTTTGGTTGGGGGGACGAGGTCTTGCTCTGTCCCCCAGGCTGGAGTGCAGTGGCGCCATCTCAGCTCACTGCAAGCTCCGCCTTCCGGGTTCACGGCATTCTCCTACCTCAGCCTCCTCAGTAGCTGGACTACAGGCGCCCGCCACCACGCCCGGCTAATTTTTTTGTATTTTTTTAATAGAGACGGGTTTCACCGTATTAGCCAGGATGGTCTGGATCTCCTGACCTCGTGATCCGCCCACCTCGGTCTCCCAAAGTGCTGGGATTACAGGCGTGAGCCACTGCACCTGGCCCAGAGCATTTCTTTGTATACCTTTTTAAACATTGATTTCTCTAGATATTACATTATATGAACACAACTTACCATACTCTCCCAGGGGCGTCATTTTCCCAGTTCTAGTAAACTACAGAAATCTTACCTCCCTTTACATTACTTTATTCTCCCCCATTTATAACTATTTTAAACATTTCCTCTACATAAATTTAGAACCCCATCAGACACTGTCATAATTTTTGCTTCAACCATTAAATATAATTTAGAGAACACAAGAAAAAAAAGAAAATCAATTGTATTTATCCACATTTTTGTATATTGCCTTTTTTCTTCCTTCTTCATAAGGTAAGATTTCTTCTTTTATCTTTTTTTTTCTCTTTAGAGGATTTCTTTTAATCATTCCTGTAGGGTTGATTGGCTGGTAACAAATTGTCTTGTTTTCCAAGATCTGAAAATGTCTTAATTTTCCCTTTATTCTTTCTAAACATTTTTATTGTAAGTTAATAATTTATAATTAAATGTATTTGTGTGGTACAAAGTGATATTATGATTTATGAACACAATATAGATTAAATCAAATTAGTTAATGTATCCATCACCTCAAATACTTTTCATTTTCATAGTGAGAACATTTGAAATTTACTTTCTTGGCAATTTTGAAATTTACAATACATTATTAACTATATTAAACATGCAGTGCAATAATTATCAAAAAAAGACTACCACCCAGCTTATTTCTCTTGTCTAACTGAGACTTTGTACGCTGTATCATCTCCTCATTCCTCCAATCCCCTACGGTCTGGTAACCATCATTCTACTCTCTGATTCTATGGGTTTGATCATCTTAGAATCCACATGTAAGTGAGAACATGTATTTTTCTGCACCTGCCTTATTTCACTTAGCATAGTGTTCTCCAGTTCCATCCATGTTGTCACAAATGACACTTTTCTTCTTTTTAAAGACTAAATAGTATTCCATGATGTATATATGCCATATTTTCTTTATCCATTCATCTGTTGATGGACACTTAGACTGATTCCATAATTTGGCTATTGTGAATAGTGTGGTAATAAACATGGGGCTGCAGACATCTCTCTGATAAACTGACTTTAATGTTTTTGTGAATGTCCAGAAGTGGGATTGCTGAATCATATGGTAGTTCTGTTTTTAACTTTTTGAGGAAGTTTCATACTGTTTTCCATAAATTTAAATTTCCACCAGCAGTGTATAAGGGTTCCTGTTTCTCCACATTCTCACCAACACTTATCTTTGGCTTATTTATTTTTACTTTTATTTTTATTTTTACAAAAGTCATTCTGACAGGTGTGAGGGGATATTTCTTGGGGCTTTAATTTGCATTTTCCCAGTGATTACAAATGTCGAGCATTTTTCATGTATCTGCTGACTATTTGTATTACATGCCTTCTTTTGAGAAATGTCTATTCAAGTCCCTTGCTCATTGTAAAATTCTTTTCTTTGTTTTCTTTCTACTGAGTTGTTTCAATTTCTTATATATTTGGGATATTAACCCTTTATCAGATGTGTAGTTTACAATTTTTTTTTTTTTTTTTTTTTTTGAGACGGAGTTTCACTCTGTCACCCAAGCTGGAGTGCAGTGGCGTGATCTTGGCTCATTGCAACCTCTGTCTCCCAGGTTCAAGCAATTCTTCTGCCTCAGCCTCCTGAGTAGCTGGGATTACAGGTATGCACCACCACACCCAGCTAGTTTTTGTATTTTTAGTAGAGATGGGATTTCATCATATTGGCCAGACTGGTCTTGAACTCCTGATCGTGTGATCCACCTGCCTTGGCCTCCCAAAGTGCTGGGATTACAGGTGTGAGCCACTGCGCCCAGCCTTAGTTTGCAAATATTTACTTCTCATCCATATATTGTTTCTTTACATGGTTAGTTGTTTTCTTTGCTGTGCAGAAGCTTTTTAAGTCTAATATAATCCTATCTGTTTATTTTTGCTTTTGTTATATGTGCTTTTGGGGTCAAATTCAAAAAATTATTGCCTAGATCAATGTCATGTAGTTTTACTTCTATAATTTCTTCTAGTAGCTTTACAGTTTCACATCTTACGTTTAAGTCTTTAAATCATTTTCAGTCAACACCATAAAGCCCATATAGGATAAGCCCACAGCTAACATTACACTCAAAAATAAAAGATTAAAAGTCTTCCTGCTAAGATCTTGAACAAGACGAACATGTCCACTATCACCACTTATTATTCAATAAAGTATTGAAAGTCCTTTGTCAGAGCAATTAGACAAGAGAAACAAGAAAAGGCATTTACACAGAAAAAGAAGAAGTAAAATTGTCACTGTTTGCTGACATAATTTTATATTAAAAAATCCTAAGACTCCTTCAAAAAACTGCTAAACTAATAAACAAAGACACTAAAGCTGTGGGATACAGAATCACAAAAATTGGTAGCATTTCTATACAAAAACAGTAAACTATACAAAAAAGAAATCAAGAGAACAGGAAAAGGTAGAGCAAGATGACATAATAGAACCTTCTGACAAGCGTCCCCCAACAAGAACATCAAATTGAATAATAATTCATGTACGACAACACCTTCACAAGAACTAAAGAAATCAGGTGAGATATCATACTACCTGGTTTTACCATAAAAACAAGAAGAGGCATGTTGGAGAGTGGAGGAAGGACAGTCCCACATTGCCTGAACACTGCTCCCCCAACCTTGGGCAGTACAGCACAGTGCGGAGAAAGAATCTGTCAGCTTAGGAGAGAGAGAGAAAAGTGTGCACCAGACTTTGCATCGGAACTTAGTACCAACTTGCGGCTGAAAAATATAACATGAAATAGAAACCTGCAGCCCTTGATTCCAGTCCAATATCCACAGACGGTGTACTTAGATCTATCCCTGGCTAGAAGGGAATCTCCTGCTCCAGCTGGAAGAAATTGAGCCCTGAAACACTTCACCACTGGCTGACTAAAATGGCCCCAGGTCCTGAATAAATTGCAGTGGAAGGCAAGCTGCAGTGACCATGGTTCTTAGGCAAGTCATGGTGCTGCACTTGTCTGGAAGGCCATAGCTTGGGGTGCAACTCAGTGTGACATCAGCAGTAATAGCCATAGGAGTACCTGCATCTCCTCTTTCCAAACTACAGAGAGTGAAACACAGAGAGAGAGATACTCCTTCTACGTGGGGCAAGGAAGTGGAGGAGTATACGGACTTTGTCTAGGAACCCAGTATCAACCTCACCACACTAAAACACAGGGATGAGAACACCACAGCCTATGATGCCAGGCTGGTACTCCTGGATGGTGCTTCCAGACCCACCTCAGGCCAGATGGGAATTCGCTACTGTGGAGGGATAAAACTGAGTCCTTGCCAGCTTTACCACTGGCTGACTAAAGTGACTTTAGGCACTGAATGAATATCAGTGTCAGTCATCGAGCTATGGGGTTTGGGCAAGCCACAGTGCTGCACTCGTTTGGAAGGCCATGAGCTTAGGATGTGACCTAGAGTGGTGCCAGCTGCAGCAGCCATGGGAGTGCCCATAATACCTTTCCCCAAACTTTAGGCTGTGCAGCATAGAAAGTCCAGTTGGGAGAAAGACAGAGAAGTGAGGGACTTTACCTGGGAACTCATGGAACTCTCCCTGATCTTCCCCAAGTTCACCAGGGCTGGGGACCTTGTAGTATGCAAGAGAGTTACAACACACCTGAGTTTAAGGTACCACGTAGTGCCAAAATGGCTGCAGTGAACAGAGGCCTAGGGAACTCAACAGTCAGTGCCCTTTGAATTCCTGGAAGGCCCACTGAAAAAGGATAGGTACAAACAAGGACAGATTGAAAAGATGAAAACAAATAACTAATTCTTCAACGCCCAGACAGCAACAAACATCCACAAGCATCAAGAACATTTAGGGAAATCTGACCTCACCAAATGGACTAAGTAAGATGCCAGTGACTGTCCCTGGGGAGACAAAGATGTGTGACCTCTCAAACTGGAAATTCAAAATAGCTATTGTGAATATGCTCAACAAATTTCAGTAAAACACAGAGAAGGAATTCAGAAATTTATCAGAGAAATTTAGCAAAGATATTGAAGTATTAATTTAAAAAAAAAAACAGAAATCCTGGAGTTAAAAAATATGGATCAATTGAAAAGTACAGTAGAGGGTCTCAATAGCAGAACTGATTAAGCAGAAGAAATAATCAGTGAGCTTGAAGACAGGCTATTTGAAAATACACAGAGAGGGAAAAGCAGAAAGAATGCAAAAGAACAAAGAACACTTATGAGCTATATAAGATAGTATCAAAATAGCAAATGTAAGAGTCATTGCCCTTAAAGTGGGAGTAGAAAAAGAGAATTGAGTGGAAAGCTTATTTAAAGAAACAATAACAGAAAACTTTTCAAAAGAGAAAGCTATAAATAGGTGGGGGAAGCCCAAAGACCACCAAGTAGATTTAACTCAAACAGACTATCTTAAGGCATGTAATAAACTCTCAAATGTCAAAAATAAAGAGAGGATCCTGAAAGCAAGAGAAAAGAAGAAAACAACATATAAAGGAGCTCCAATATGTCTGGCAGCAGATTACTCAGAAAAAAAACTTATAGTCCAGAAGGGAGTGAAATGATATACTCAAAATTATTTTAAAAACCTGACAACTGAGAATACTGTATCTGGCAAAGCTATCCTTAAAACCTGAGAGAGATATAGACTTTCTCAGACCATCAAAAGTTTAAAGACTTCATTACTACCAGACCTGTCTTACAATAAATACTAAGGAGAGTTCTTCAATCTGAAGGAAAAAGACACATGTGTAACATGTGCAACAAGAAAACATCTGAAGAAATGAAATCCATTGACAAAAGTATATACTGTAACCATTCATATCTTTAGTATAAGTACTAAAAGATAAAACTACTAAAAATAATAACTATAATGATTTGTTAAAAGATAAGCAATATAAAAAGATGTAAACTGACATATCCAGAAGACAGAATGCAGGGATGAGATGAGTTAAAGTAAAGAGTTTTGTTTTTTCTTTTGTTGTCTTTGCCATTCAAGTCAGGTTATCATCAGTTTAAAATAACTATACATTGTTTTTTGTAAGCCTCATGGTGACTACAAAGCAAAACCTATAATAGATAAGCTAAAAATAAAAAGCAAGAATTTAAAACATACTGCCAGAGAAAATAAACCCAAACAAAGACACTAAGACAGGAATAAAGGAATAGAGGAGTTATAAAACAATCAGAAATCAATAAAATGGCAGTAGTAAGTTCTTACCTATTTATAATAACCTTGAATATATATGGACTACATTCTCTAGCTAAAAGACACAGAGTCACTCAATAGATAAAGAAACAAAACCCAACTATATGTTGCCTACAAGAAACTCACTTCACCTATAAAGACATGCATAGACTAAAAGTAAAAGGATAGAAAAAGATATGCCAAGCAAGTGGAAACCAAAAGAGGGCAGGAGTAACTGTACTTATATGAGATAAAATAGACTTTAAGTAAAAAATAATTTTAAGAGACAAAAATACTACTATATAATGATGAAAGTTTCAATACAGCAGGAGGATTTAACAGTTGTAAATATATATGCACTCAACACTAGAGCACCTAATTATATACAGCAAATATTAACAGACCTAAAGGAAGGGATTAACTGCAATATCATAATAGTAGGAGACTTCACCCGATTTCAGCAATGAGCAAATCATCTAGACTAAAAATCAACAAAGAAACACTGGAATTAAACTACACTGTAGACCAAATAGACCTAACAGATATTATAGAACATTCCACTAAACAGCTGTAGAATACACATTTTTTTCAACTGCACATGGAACATTCTCTAAGATAGAATGCATTTTAGGCCACAACACAAGTCTTAACAAATGTTACAAAATTGAAACCCTATCAAGTATCTTTTCTGATCACAATGCAATAAAACTAGAACAATAACAAGAAGAAATTTGGAAACTGTTCAAATATATAGAAATTAAATGACATGCTCATGAACAACTAATGGGTCAATGAAGAAATTAAGAAGGAAATTTAAATATTGCTTGGGGCAAATGAAAATGGAAACAAAATATACCAAAACCTATGGGAGACAGTAAAAACAGTTCTGAAAGAGAAGTTATTGTAATAAATGCCTACAACAAAATATTTAAAAGATCTGAAATAAACAACCTAACATTATACCTCAAGGAACTAGAAAAATAAGAACAATATAAACCCAGAATAAATAGAAAGACAGAAATAATAAAGATCAGAGCAGAAGTAAATGAAATAGAGACTAAAAATTTACAAAAGATCAACAAAACAAAGAGATGGTTTTGAAAAGACAAACAAAATGAATAATCCTTTAGTTAGACTAATAAGACAAAACTCAAATAAATAAAAACAGAAATGAAAAAGAAGACATTATAACTGATACCACAGAAATACAAAGGATCATAAAAAACTACTATGAACAACTACACGTCAACAAGGTTGGTAAGCCTAGAAGAGATGAATAAATTCATGGACATGACAACTCACCAAAATTGAATCATGAAGAAATAGAAAATCTGAACAGACCAATAATGAGTAATGAGATTGGGACAGTAATAAAAAGTCTCCATCAAACAAAAGTCCAGGAATGGATGGCTTCACTGTTGAGTTCTACCAAACATTTAAAGAAGAACTAATATCAATTCTCCTCAAACTCTTCTAAAAAACTAAAGTGAACCGAATACTTCTATATTCATTCTACAAGGCCAGCATTACTGATACCAAAACCAGACAAGGACACAACAAAAAAGAAAACTACAAACCAATAACTCTGATGAACTTAGATGCAAAATCCTCAACAAAATATTAGCAAAACTAATTCAACAACAGGTTAAAAAGATCATTTACTATGATCAAGCAGGATTCATTCCAGGGATGCAAGGATGGTTCAACATATGAAAATCAATAAGTGTGATGCATCACATTAACAGAATAAAAAACAAAGACTATATGATCATTTCAGTAGATGCTGAAAAAGTCTTCAATAAAATTCAACATCTATTCATGATAAGAACTTTTGACAAACTGAGTATAAAGGCCTTATATAACAAACCCATAGCTAACATTATACTGAATGGGCAAAGGTTAAAAGATTTTTCTCTAAGATGTGGAACAACACAAGAATACCCACGTTTACCACTTTATTTGGCATAGTACTAGAAATTCTAGCCAAAGCAAGCAGGCAACAGAAAGAAAGAAACAAATAAAGGGCCTCCAAAATTTAAAAAGAGGAAGTGCTATTGTCCCTATTTGCAGATGACATGACCATACACATAGAAAATCCTAAAGACTCCACTAAAAAAACTATTAGAATTAATAACTGAACTTAGTAAAGTTGCAAGATAAAAAATCAACACAAAATCAGTAGCATTTCTATATGCTAATAATGAACTATCTGAAAAAGAAGTCAAGAAAGCAACTCTATTACAATAGCTACAAAAATGCTAGACATAATAACCAAGGAGGTGAAATATTTCTATAATTAAAATCATAAAACGTTAATGAAAGAAATTGAAAAAGACACAAATAAATGAAAAGATACCCTGTGTTCATGGATTGGAAATATTAATATTAGTCCATATTACCCAAAATAATCTTCAGATTCAGTGCAATTTCTGTCAAAATACCAGTGATATTCTTTCCAGAAATAGAAAAACAAACTTAAAATTTATGTGGAAATGCAAAAGATCCTGAATTACCAAATAAATTTTGAGCAAAAAGAACAAAGCTGCAAGCATCACACTACCTGACTTCAAAATATACTACAAAAGTATAGTAACCAAAACAGCGTGGTACTTATAGAAAAACAGAGCAATGGAACAAAATAGAAAGCCCAGAAAGAAATCCATGCTCTTTTAGCCAACTTTTTTTTTTTTTTTGCCAAAGGTGGCAAGAATGCACATTGAGAAAAAACAGTCTCAATAAATGGTGGTGGAAAAACTAGATAGTCACATGAAGAAGAATGAAACTAGACACTTATCTTACACTATGAACAAAATGAACTCTAAATAAATTAAGACAAATTCAAGTCTCAAAACTATGAAACTATTAGTAGAAAATATAGGGGAAATGCTTCATGAAATTGGAGTAGGCAAGGATTTTTTGAATAAGACTACAAAAGCACAGACAACAAAATAGACAAATGGGATTATATCAAGCTAATAAACTTTTTCACAGCTAAGGAAACAATCAACAGAGTGAAGAGTCAACTTATGGAGGGGTAGCTGCAAACTGTGCATCTGACAATGGATTATTATTCAGAATATACAAGAAACTCAATAATTCAATAGCAAAAAAAGAAAGAACAAAAAATAAATAATAGGATTAAAAATAGGCAAAAGATCTGAATAGACATTTCTCAAAAGAAGACATACAAATTGCCAACAGATATATGAAAAAATCTTGAACATCATTAATCATCAAGAGAATGCAAATCAAAGCCACAGTGAGATGTCACCTCAACCCAGTTAGAATGAATATCATTAAAAACACAAAAAATAACAAATGCTGGTGAAGATACAGACAAAAGGGAATTCTTGTACACTCTTGGTAGGAATGTAAATTAGAACAGCCATTATGGAAAGCAGTAGGGAGGTTTCTCAAAAAATTAAAAATAGAGCTACCATATGATCCAGCAATGCTATTACTGGATATATATACAAAGGAAATGAAATCAGTACGTTGAAGAGACATCTGCACTTCCGTGTTTATTGCAGCACTATTCATAATAGCCAAGATAGGAAATCAACCTACATGCCCATCTACAGACAAATGTATAAATCTATGTGGAATCTAAGAAAGTTGATTTCATAGAAGTAGAGGGTAGAATAGTGATTACCAGAGGCTAGGGATGGGAGGTGGGAGAGAAGAATCAGGAATGGTTGGCCAAAAGGTACAACATTACAGTTAGGCAGAAATAATAAGTTATGGTCATATATTACATAGTAGGGTGACTTTAGCAAATAACAGTGTAGTGTATATTTCAAGATAGCTAGAAGAGAAGATTTTGAATGTTGTCACCACAAAGAAATGAAAAATGTTTAAAGTAATGGATATAATGCTTTACACCAACTCAATTATTATACAATATATACAAGCAATGAAACATCAACTTGCACTCCCTAAATATGTACAATTATTATGTGTCAATTATAAATTCTAAAATTAATTAATCAAAGAAGAAATCAAGAGAACAATCTCATTTTACAACAGGTACAAAATAAAATAAAATACTTAGGGATAAATTTATCCAAGGCGATAAAAGACCTGCAAACTGAAAACTACAAAATATTTATAAAATAAACTGTAGAAGACACAAATAAATGAAAATATTTTCCATAATCATGGATTAGAAATATGAATATTGTTAAAATATTTATTCTTGCCAAAGCAATCTACAGAATCCATATCAAAATTCCAATGTTAAAATTTTTCACAGAAATAGAAGAAACAATTCTAAAATTTATATGGAACTAAAAAAATCCCAAATAGCCAAGACAATCATGAGCAAAAAGAGCAAAGTTGGAGTTATTACACCACCTGATTTCAAACTATTGCTTAAAGTCATGGTAATCAAAACAGCATGGTACTGGCATAAAACACACATGCAGACTAACAGGATAGCCCAGAAATAAAATATTCATTTATAGTCAATTGATTTTTGACAAAGGTGCCAGGAATACCCAATGAGAAAAGGAGAGTTTCTTAAATAAATGGTGTTGGGCAAACTGGATAGCTACTTTATTTCTAAAAGATATTTTCACTGGATATCATATTGTAGTTCTCTTTCAGCACTTGAAAAAATGTTGAGCCACTTCCTTCTGGCTTCTGTAATATCTGATGCAAAATCCATTGTCATACATACCTCCTTGTATGGAAGGAGTATGAGTTCCTTGATACTGCTTCCCACATGGCCTTCAGCGACTCTATGTTGGGGAGAGGCCTTGTTTCTGCTGGGTGGTAGTGAAAGTTCTGACTCTCCATTAGGCCTCTTATAACATACCCCTAGCAGAGAGGACAAGGGGCACCTAATCATCGCAGGGGGGTTGGGGGAGTGGAAACCCAGCATCATCCTCACATGGTTTGCACAGACACTTCAGGGCAGGGGGCTCTCATTACAACATAGTTGGGATAAAGTCCTGGCTTCCCACATGGAATTCTCTGATCTCACCCCAGTGGGATGTTGAGATATTTCATTACAGACTTTTATAGGTGAAAGCATAGGCTCTCCACTCAGCCTTTGCTGGCATGGGTCCTATGGTAGATGATATTATACGTGAGATCAAGAAAAGCTGTGGCAGCTCTGTCTTCAGGGAACATCTGAATTCTTTATTCTGGTGATGAAAAATCTTTTTTTTTTTTTTTTTTTTTTTTTTGAGATGGCATCTTGCTCTGTCACCCAGGTTGGAGTGCTGGAGTGCAGTGACATGGTCTCGGCTCACTGCAGCCTCCACCTCCCAGGTTCAAGTGATTTTTGTGCCTCAGTCTCCTGAGTAGCTGGGACCACAGGTGTGCACCACCATACCCAGCTAATTTTTGCATTTTTAGTAGAGACAGGGTTTTACCATGTTGGCCAGACTGGTCTCAAACTCCTAACCTCAGGTGATCTACCTGCCTCAGCCTCCCAAAGTGCTGGGGTTACAGGTGTAAGTCAATGGTCCCAGCCTTAAAAACAAATTATTTTTGAGACAGGGTCTTGCACTGTCACCCAGGCTAGAGTGCGGTGGCGCCGTGTTAGCTCACTGCAGCCTCCACCTCCTGGGTTCAAGCAATCCTCCCACCTCAGCCTCCCTAGTAGCTGGGACTACAGGCTGCTCCACCACACCCGGCTAAGTTTTGTATTTTTAATAAAGATGGGGTTTCGCCATGTTGGCCAGGCTGGTCTCAAACTCCTGACCTCATGACCCACCTGCCTCAGCCTCCCCAGGTGCATGGATTACAGGTGTGAGCCACTGCACCCAGCTGATGATGGAAAATCTAATAAGGAATATACAGTATAAGCTTCAGGATACAAGT
Organism: Chlorocebus sabaeus; assembly: GCF_047675955.1. NCBI lineage: Eukaryota > Metazoa > Chordata > Mammalia > Primates > Cercopithecidae > Chlorocebus > Chlorocebus sabaeus. The sequence goes on along the minus strand of NC_132926.1, from coordinate 35,175,771 downwards.
TCGACTCTATAAATTGCTACTGTGTGATACTGAGCAGAATTTGACTGTTTCCAAGCCTCAGCTTTCTTATTTGTAAAAATGATGGTTATAGTAATTACCTTACAGGACTGCCTTCTAGCTCACAACAGGGGCTCAATAAATGACACTTGCTATCATCATCATAACTGTCATCATTGTCATTGTTACATTAACTAGAAATATCCATCACAGTTTTTTTAAAAAAATAAATGTAAATCACATATAAACTAGATTATGGCTCCCTATGTTAGGATACTAGCATAGTTAGTAGCTGTTCTCTAAGGAGCCAGAACTGCTATTCAAGCCAGGAGGCAGAAACAGGCCCCAGAGCTATGTGTGACCTGCAGAAAACTACTTCTCATTAAAACCACTGTGTTTTCCCTCCGGGTCTGGACTCACTTCAGGAATAGCTAAGCAGGTTGTGGCTTCTTAAGGTCAAGGCAGACAGTCAAAAAACCTCTTCTAGCCATTTGGCTCTTACTCGGCTGTGTCCCAGCTGGGCCAGATGGGCATGTGACAGGGCAATGGTCCATTTCAACAACTCAGTGCAGCTTCAGCAGGCTTTTCCTACACCATATGTTGCTGGAGCCAGGCAGCAACCTGGTGAGATAGTGGGGACAAGGGTGAAGGCTCAGAGAGGTAATAACTTGCATAACCCAGCAAATAAGTGGATGGCTGAGTCAGGAGGGGACTCAGTCATTCAATCTATATTTGGTGAGTAACATTTTAGTTTGGCTTCCCCTAGAAGCCAGCTCTGAGTCAAGGATCTGGTTGAGAGTGTTTTTTTTTTTTTTTTTTTTAATGGGAGGTGATCCCAGGAAATATTGGTAGGGGAGTAGGGAAGTCAGAAAGGAACAGAAGGCCCCCAGTGAATAATGAAATCTTAAGAAGTTTAGTACAGGGGGCCACTGGAGTTTAAGCCTCCTTGTAGAGCATATAACTCAGCCTTATCCCACTTTAGGGTGAAGAAAGCTACTGTAGTATTTATCCACCAACCCTGACAGTCCTTGGTTGAGGCTGCTCCCAGGAGTGTTAATTCCCTGGGGCCTGTGACTCTTTGCCTCCAAGACCCGCTCTGCCCAACACTTCAGATGCTGATGTTTGGCAGCCAGGCAGGCATGCGTGTGAATGGTAAGGAGTGAGGCTGTGCGCAGGGCATTTACTTTAATGTATCATACTCAGCACTGTGCCAACTGCAAGAGATGCAGTGGTAGTCAAGATAGACGTAGTTCTTGCTCTTATGGATTTTATTATTGAATGGGAAAGACCAAAAAGTAAATAGGCAATTACAATGCAGGGTGATAAGAGCTGCAATGATGGAAGTATAGAAATCTTGGGAACATATATAGGAGGAGTCCTTGTCCCAAGACTGAGGTGGGTGCAGAAGAGAGTCCCCAGAGGCAGTGGTATACTAATGATTTAAGTCACCACTGTCTTACCTTTGAGTTTCCACAATTTTATTGCCTTTGTACAAAATACTCTAATCTCCATCTTGATCTGGGTGTCTAATACATATTCTTCAAGCCTTACATTACATGTCACTTCTTCACAGAGATTTTTCTGAATCTTCCCAGTGGGTTTTACTTTCAAGCTATATGTTTCCATAGTAATCAGTATTCATATTAAGATTAAATAGGAGCAGTGCCTGCCTTTTTAATTGTTGTATCCCCAGTACTTGCCCAGTTTCTTACACACAGTCAGTTATTATTTGTTGAAAGAAGGAATAAATGACCTGTCTATAGAAAAAGCTACACTCTGTGTTGAGGCTGGCGCCACAGGGAAGTGTGCATTGTAATTGGGGGTGTAACCACTGACAGGCTCTGCCCTTTGAGAACTGATTCTCTATGGCCGAATGTGCAGGTTTGAATTCAGGAATGATATGGGCATTTCTAAATTCTCTAAAGCAAATAGTAATACTCTGCCAAAAAGTGGAAAAGAAATAAAGGTTATTTTTAGTATCCACCTCCTACCTTCCCACAAGTTCAACTCTATATTTCCTGCATTGCTACTACATGCCAGGATTGTGTTTTGATTACTCAGAAGAAAATTCTATGCAACTTCCATTCTAGTGAGCAAGATGGTGAACCTCAGAACACATAAGAGATAAAACATTCCCAAGATGATAGGAGTAAGACCAGAACAGGGGAAATGTCAGGAGTCACAAGCAAAACACAAGGTGGGCAGGCACACAGGAGAGCAAGATTTCCCCTTCTTGACTTCTTTGAGGTAGCAGGAATAATTTGTTACTGTTGGATGTGTCAGAACTTCCCTAAGGTTTTAAAACCAGCAATATAAAACCAGCAATTATATAGGCCATGCTTCAATTTGTTCTGAGGCAGAGTTCAAATTTCAATGCTCTAGTCATGATAAAAAATGAAAACACTCAATGACAATTTTTGTGAGTAGTTGGGCAGCAATAATTGGAATCCTGGAATAAGGATAAACAGTCACTCAGTTATTTCTCAGGACCAAGGACAGTAGGATGTGTGTACAGGTGGGCTCAGAAGCATACTCTCATGCAGATATTAATTAACCCAGGCCTATGACAGATTCACAAATAAAATGCTCTCAGGTCATCAGAGAGGAAAAAATTATTTCTAACTGGCAAAGGAGGAAGCCTTCACAGAGGACAAATGGGGCTTGGCCTTAAATAACTGGAAAAAAATTTGATTTTAAGAGGAAGTTATTATGGGGTGTAACTTAGACAAAATCAGAGTGTGAAAGTGTAGGGTATAATTAGATAATTAGGAACTTACTTCTAAGTTGTGCGGTGTGGGTGGGCTATATTTGCATGGAAGAAAGTGTAAGGAAATAAAAGTGAAAGAGTAAGGTGGATTTAAGGAAATGGAGTAAACTCAGCACCACACTGAGAAGATGGGATTGTTATCCTGTTGGCACTAAGTAGCTCCTGAAGATCCCTAAATAGGAGTATGGCTTGCCCATAGAGAATTCTTGTGGCTGTATGGAAGTCTGACTTCAGTAGGACCAGAAAAATGACTTAGGAGGCTAGAAGAACAGTGACAAAGAGGGCCTGGACTTCAGCAGTGGCAGGGATAATGGAAAGGAGGAAACTACTGATAAGTCACTATGGTGCCTGGGTGAGGACAGAGAGAAACAAGTGAAAGGCAATCCTGAGGTTTCCAATCTGGGGCCCAATGGATGGTGTCATTAACAGCAAGGAACTCAGGAGGGATTCATTCTCCCTCCCACTGTCTCCTCTCCTCACTCCATGTCCCACCAGGCCTCATACTCCTTGACCTTTCCAGATCCACAGATTCTGTCTCCCTCCAGGCCTGCCCTACTTGGTCAATGCCAACCCCTCTGCCCCACTGTCTTTAGGCAGACTGGCTTTATGTCTTTGGGGAGAATCACTTAACCTCTTTGACCTTCCATTTCTACCTTTTAAAAGTAGAAGACTCAAACACGGGATTGCATCCAACTCTAAAGTTCTAGATCTTTTTCCAGTTTACTTCTGCCAGTATGAAATGTACTCAGTTGTTAAACATTCAGAGTATCTCCATCTTCTCACCAGGTACTGGCATTTTAAAAAGGCATAGTGCCTCACCAAGAAACCCAGGAACAATGGTGGGGTTTCACGGAGCAGCCATGGAGATAGGTCTGAAGAAGAAGGGGATAACTTGGATTCAGAGGGGCCCTTCTGATTCTCAAATCCTTTTCCAGAGCCACTCTCTACTCTGATCCCTGGTAAAAACACTTGTGTCTATCAACAGCAGCCATGGTATGAATGAGGAAATCCAACTGGGCTGCCTACACGAGGCAGTAAGCCCTCCAGATAGACATTCTGTATAAGACTGACTGAGCAAGCACCGCACCCATGGACATGGCCTTTCAGCTGTGCCTTACACATCCCTGACAACTTCATTTCAAGTACCAAACCTGAACCTGCTAAATCAGAAACTGGCGATGGGGCCCAGCACTCCGCTTTTTAACAAACCCTGCAGGTGATCTTGATGCCTGCTAACATTTGAGACTAATAGATTAAAAGATGGAGTAATAAAAGGAAAAACACTACTCCTAAATAATGCATGAATATGTTCATTATTTTAAGCTAACAGCAGATGCAGTAATATAATGTGGTAAAATTTTTAGAATGGATAGAATTTAATTTTTGTGAATAAAGTAGATATTTCCACAAAACCTAGCAACATCTCTATAGACAAAGGAGGAAAGAAATTACGCAGAAACCTTAGGTAAAAAATTCAGCTACTTAAGCAAATATAAGTGCTGGGTTTTTATTTACATCCGCTAAATGTGTAGGTTCCAAGACCTACTCTTTCTCTTTTTGAAAGCAATGTGAACTTTGATTTAAATGAAATCTAAACTGAAACCCCAAAGGTACAACAGATAATTGAGTTATAATCTAGTGAAACAAGTCAGGGTCAGATCTCTGCCTCCCACTCCTTCTCAGAAGGGTGCAGAGGGCTCCAGGCAAGGCTCATTATAGCAGAAAATAACTTTAAGTCCCTCTTCACTTTACATACCCCACACAAAGGCCACAGGGAAAGTATCATATTCCTGGGACAGGCGCTTTAATTAACATGAAAATAAAATGTGTTTTTGTTGAGATTGTGTTTTTCCCCAAAAACTGAGAGTTAAGAGAAGTGAGGTGAACCTCATCTAAGAGTCCCTTTCAGGGAGCACAATTCAGGTGTGCACAATGAAAATGCAGGTGCTTCAATCATCTTTGCAGCTGGGAGACTGAACCACCTGCCCAGGAATGTGCTCTTAGTAAATATCTTTAATTGAGTCAGACAATCTGGGAAGCCTGTGAAATTGCCAGCCCAGGAAGTAGGAGTGACTCAGTCTGTGTCTGTTCTGTTTGGGCAGATGCAACTAAATAAGTGGGCTTTATTGCTTCGGAGCTTTTCCTGAAAAGAAAAGCCCACCTGTATTTGTAAGCACATTTGCAGCCTTCTAGAAAAACAGAAAGCTGACTTGCCAGCTGTTCAATCTTCTCAGAACTCTGTGAGTCAAGTCTCCTTTGGAAAACATCCGGTTTTACAGAAGTGTTCAGCCAGAAGGGGATTTAGGTAACTTCTAGTCTGGTGGTTTTTGTACTATTTTTGTTTAGGAACTAAACTCTTCTTTCAAAAGAAATTACCCAGAAATAGATTAAAATGACTTTATTCCACTTGCCCCTTCAGCCTTCTCTTTTTTCCCCCTTATCACTCACTGATCCTGAGGGATTTAGCAAAACCTAGTTTGAAAACCACTGATTCAGTGTTTAAAAAAACTGAAGCCCAAGAAGCAAAAGGCCTTTTCAAAGGTAACGGGTAGAAAGTTTGAGAGCCTGGATTAAAAAGTCAGTCCCTGGTTTTGAGATCTTTCCTGTGCAATTCTTTAGGCCCATATAATTGTCTATTTGGCTGTTCATTCATTGTTTAGGCAAATGTTTATGAAACACCTTTTATGTCCAAGCACTAGCTAATTGCTATGGACTCAGTGATAAAAGAAGATGAGGCTCCTGCCATCACACATTCTACTGTAGAATAAAGATATTGATTAAATGGTCACAGAAATAAATGTAAAATAAAGAGGATGATAACAAGGAAAGTGGTAAGAATGACGTCTAGCTTATGATTTGTAGACAGTGTCAGTGAATATTGCAGACAGTGTCAGTGAATATTGCATTAGACCAGATCTGAATCCTCCCACATTTGCCAGCCCCCTCATTCTCAGCCCTGAATGCATATTACAATCCACTTTGGAGTTAAAAAACAAAATACCAATACTCAAGGCCTATCCCCAGAGATTCTGATGAGGTCTGGGTATTGGTCCTTTCCCAAGCTCCTCAGGTGATTCTCACAAGCCACTAAGGTTGGAAATTACTGCTGTTAGCAATCCCTCTCAGGGGACCTTATGTGACTTCTCTATTTGATTGTATGACACCAGGAATAAACAGAAGCAAAATGATTCGTCTCCCAGAAAGGAACAGATTCCCAGGAAATCCTGGTAAATATGGCATAGAACATATTACTGACCACACTTGGTCAGTTGAATGGGTGGGGAGAGGTGCAATAGAATAGAAAGGGCCCCAAACTCACAGAGAAATCCTCAGATGTGCTGCTAACATGTCCTCTTCCCATGTGTCATATGAAGGCATTGGGCCAGACCAATGGTTTACATACCACATGTAAAGGCCACAGGGAAAGTCTTGAAACTTGAACTTACATCAGCATCACCTAGAAGCTTTGTTCAAATACAGATTGCTGGTCCCCACCCTCAGCCTCTGATGGATGAGGACTCAGATGGGACCTGAACACCTGCATTCCAAAAAAAATTCCCAGGTGCTGCTAGTGCTGCTGATTTAGACACCAAGGCTGTGATGACGGTGCCTTTAACAGACAGAGGGAATCCAAGAGGAATCTATTCTTTAAGATAACTATCCTGTTTTATTTACATTTGATATTTTATTTATCACAAACCTTTGTATTACTTTTGATTCTTCTAAATATGGCATTAGGATATTGTTTATCATAACTACTGAGCTTTCTGGCACCCCTTTACATTTTGCACTTAGGATGAGTGCCTCATTCATTTGATTCTAATCCCTGTTGTTGGGGGCCCACACTCAATCACTGAACTAAATGACCCTCTAAGGGCTCTTCAAGTTGAACTTCTTTAAACAGAGGAGCAGTAGGGATGGCGATAAAGAGAAAAAGCTCTGGAGCCAAGCTCCCTTGTTCATGCTCCTGTAAATGTGTTCTGCCATTCACAAGCTATGTAGCCTTGTGGAAGTTGCTAAGCCTCTCTGGGCCTTTGTTTTTCTGTATCCATGAAGTCAAGATAATATTAGGGTGGTGTCCGGAGTTTCTTCCTTCTGGTGGGTTCGTGGTCTTGTGACTTCAGGAGTGAAGCCGCAGACCTTTGCAGTGAGTATTACAGCTCTTAAAGATGGTGCGTCCAGAGTTGTTTCTTCCTCCTGGTGGGTTTGTCATCTCACTGACTTCAGGAATGAAGCTGCAGACTTTCATTAATATTAGGTTGGATCTAGGTGTTTTTGCCTAGATCCCTCGCATGCACAGTTCACAATAGAGTTCATGCCCGTATTGTGAACTCTATTGTGATCAGTAAGTATTAGGTTGGTGCAAAAGTAATTGTGGATTTTCCACTTTTAATGGTGAAAACTGCAATTACTTGTGCACAAACCTAATACTTACTGATCACATAGGTTTATAGTAATTGAGATAACACCCATAGAGTACACAGTGTGTAGCTTTAGCAGTGAGCACCATCAGCAAGTGTTGCTTGGTTGAATCATCTCCTGAGGGGTTTCCCTTCTGATTAAGTTCACACTGATTTCTTCAAAGCCTAAGGGGAATCTTTATGTTTCTTCAAGGCAGCATATTATGAATCAAGTTACATAGCCTCTTGGTTTTCCTGATTTTCCAATTTGTCCATTGTGGGTTTGCATTTTCTTTATTCCAAAGAGATAGTGAGAGGTAAAGCCAGCTGGGCTTCTGGGTCAGGTGGGGACTTGGAGAACTTTACTGTCTAGCTAAAGGTTTGTAAATGCACCAATTAGCACTCTGTAAAAACACACCAATCAGTGCTCTATGTCTAGCTAAAGGTTTGTAAACACACCAATCAGCACTCTGTAAAAACAGACCAATCAGCACTCTGTAAAAGGGACCAATCAGCTCTCTGTAAAATGGATCAATTCGCTCTCTGTAAAATGGACCAATCAGCAGGATGTGGGTGGGGCCAAATAAGGGAATAAAAGCTGGCCACCTGAGCCAGCAGTGGCAATCCGCTCGGGTTTCCTTCCACGCTGTGGAAGCTTTGTTCTTTTGCTCTTCACAATAAATCTTACTGCTGCTCACTCTTTGAGTCCACACTACCTTTATGAGCTGTAACACTCACTGCGACGGTCTGCGGCTTCACTCCTGAAGTCAGCCAGACGATAAACCCACTAGGAGGAAGAAACAACTCCGGACGTGCCATCTTTAAGAGCTGTAACACTCACTGCGAAGGTCTGCAGCTTCACTCCTGAAGTCAGCAAGACCATGAACCCACCAGAAAGAAGAAACTCTGGACACATCTGAACATCAGAGGAACAAACTCTGGACACGCCATCTTTAAGAACTATAACACTCACTGTGTGGGTCCGCGGCTTCATTCTTGAAGTCAGTGAGACCAAGAAGCCACCGGAAGGAACCAATTCCACACACATTTTGGTGACCATGAAGGGACCATCGCCTATTGCCAAGTGGTGAGTACCATCAGACCCCTTTTGCTTGCTATTCTGTCCTATTTTTCCGTAGAATTTTGGGGCTAAATACCAGGCACCTGTCAGCCAGTTAAAAGCAACTAGCATGATTAAATGACATGGGTGTCAGGCTTTCTTGGGAAGGGCTCTCTAACAACCCCCAACTCTTCAGAGTTGGGAGCGTTGGTTTGCCTGGAACCAGCTTCCGCTTTTCCTCTACTTCTGGGCTGAGCCGAGGGTCAACAGAGAGGAAAGCCATTCAGCTCTGAGGTCCCAACAACAAGTTGGTTGACCCTGTGGCCATGTCACCCAAGCAACACTCGCCCACCTATCCTATCTATCCTGACCCTTGCCTCCTGGGTCCTAATGCCTGTCAGACAAACTTCCTCTCACCTCTCTTCTCCGAGGCTAGTCCTGCTTCTAAAAATCACTCCCTGCCTCTGGCGCTTTTCTAGTTTCTCCTATAAGAATGATTTCTAATATAAATTCCAGGACTCTGTTGCCTTCTTTAGGCATCTAGGCTCACAAATCAGAAAGACATAATTTTTGCTAAAAGCCCTATCATAGGGGGGACTATCTGGAATTTTAGGATCCTTCCTCAGACAAGCAGGCCTAAAAAATATTATTCCTGAATCTAGGATATGGGGAGCCTCAGAAATTGTATCCTTCCTGTTCATATAAGTGAGGACAAAAGGCATCACTCTTCCAACTCTGGAGATCCCTTCCCTCCCTCAGGGTATGGCCCTCCACTTCATTTTTGGGGCATAACATCTTTACAGGACATGGGTAAAGTCCCAATACTAGCAGGAGAATGCTTAGGACTCTAACAGCTTTTTGAGAATGCATCAGTAAGGGCCACTAAATCCGACTTTTCTCAGTCCTCTTTGTGGTCTAGGAGGAAAACTAGTGTTTTCGCTGCTGCATCAGTGAGTGCAACTATTCCAATCACCAGGGTCCAGGGACCATTGCAGGTTCTTGGGCAAGAGGTGTTTCTGCTGCTGCATTGGTGAGCACAAATATTCTGATCAGCAGGGTCCAGGGACTGTTGTGGGTTCTTGGGCAGGCTGGGAAACAAACCAAAACAGTAGGTGGTTTTGTCTTTCAGATGGGAAACACTCAGGCATTAACAGGCTCACCCTTGACATGCATCCTAAGCCACTGGGACCAATTTGACCTGCAAACCCTGAAAAAGAGGCAGCTCATTTTTTTCTGCAATATGGCCTGGCCCCAATATTCTCTCTCTGATGGGGAAACATGGCCACCTGAGGGAAGTATAAATTACAATACTATCCTGCAGGTTGACCTTTTCTGTAAGAGGGAAAGCAGATGGAGTGAAATACCTTATGTCCAAGCTTTCTTTTCATTGAAGGAGAATACACAACTATGCAAAGCTTGCAATTTGCATCCCACAGGAGGACCTCTCAGCTTACTTCTATATCCTAGCCTCACTATAGCTTCCTCTCCTATTAATGGTAAGCCTTCTCTAATCTCCCCCACCCAGAAGGAAATAAGCAAAGAAACATCCAAAGGACCACAAAAACCCCCAGGCTATCAGTTATGTCCCCTTCAAGCTGTCAGGGGGAGTGGAATTTGGCCCAACCAGGGTACATGTCCCCTTCTCCCTCTTTGATTTAAAGCAGATCAAGGCAGACCTGGGGAAGTTTTCAGATGATCCTGACAGGTATATAGATGTCCTACAGGGTCTAGGGCAAGCCTTCGATCTCACTTGAAGAGATATCATGTTATTGTTAGATCAAACCCTGGCCTTTAATGAAAAGAATGTGGCTTTAGCTGCAGCCCAAGAGTTTTGGAGATACCTGGTATCTTAGTCAAGTAAATGACAGAATGACAGCTGAAGAAAAGGACAAATTCCCTACCAGTCAGCAAGCTGTTCCCCGTATGGATCCCCACTGGGACCTCAACTCAGATCATGGGGACTGGAGTTGCAAACATCTGTTGACCTGTGTTCTAGAAAGACTACGGAGAATTATGAAAAAGCCCATGACTTATTCAGTGATGTCCACCATAGCTCAGGGAAAGGAAGAAACTCCTTCTGCCTTCCTCAAGCAGCTACAGGAAGCCTTAAGAAAATATACTCCCCTGTCACCCGACTCACTAGAGGGTCAACTGATTCTAAAAGGTAAGTTTATTACCCAATCAGCTGTAGATATCAGGAGAAAGCTCCAAAAGCAAACCCTGGGCCCTGAACAAAATCTGGAGGCATTATTAATCCTGGCAACCTTGGTATTCTGTAATAGGGACCAAGAGGAACAGACCCAAAAGGAAAAGCAAGATCAGAGAAAGGCTGCAGCCTTAGTCATGGCCCTCAGACAAACAAACCTTGGTGGTTCAGAGAGGACAGAAAACAGCAGGCCAATCACCCGGTGGGGCTTGTTACCAGTGTGGTTTGCAAGGATACCTTAAAAAAGACTATCCAGTGAGAAACAATCCACTCCCTCATCCATGTCACTATGCTGAGGCAATCACTGGAAGGCACACTGCCCCAGAGGGCAAAGGTTATCTGGGCCAGAATCCTCCAACCAGATGATCCAAGAACAGGACTGAGGATGCCCTGGGCAAGCACCAGCTCATGTCATCACCCTTGCTGAGCCCTGGGTACGTTTAACCATTGAGGACCGGGAAATTGACTTCCTCCTGGACACTGACGTGGCCTTCTCAGTGTTAATCTCCTGTCCTGGACGACGGTCCTCAAGGTCTGTTACCATCCAAGAAATCCCAGGACAGCCTGTAACCAGGTATTTCTCCCACTTGATCAGTTGTAACTGGGAGACTTTGCTCTTTTCACATGCCTTTCTTGTTATGCCTGAAAATCCCATACCCTTATTAGAGAGGGATATATCAGACAAAGCTGGAGCTATTATCTACATGAATATGGGGAACAAATTACCCATTTGTTGTCCCCTGCTTGAGGAGGGAATCAACCCTGAAGTGTAGGCACTGGAAGGAACAAACTCAAGCTCCAGTCTTAAGCCTTACCACAGGATGAAACTTTTCTTTGTATGTTACAGAGAGAGCAGGAAAAACTCTTGGGGTCCTTACTCAGACTCATGGGACAACCCCACAACCAATGGCATACCTAAGTAAGCAAATTGATGTAGTAGCAAAAGGCTGGCCTCACTGTTTACGAGTAGTTGCAGCAGTGGCCGTCTAAGTGTCAGAGGCTGTCAAAATAATACAAGGAAAGGATCTCACTGTTTGGACTACTCATGATGTAAATGGCATACTAGGTGCCAAAGGAAGTTTACGGCTATCAGACAACCACCTACTTAGATACCGGGCAATACTCCTTGAAGGACCAGTGCTTCAAATATGTATGTGTGCGGCCCTCAACCCTGCCACTTTTCTTCCAGAGGATGGGGAACCAATCAAGCATGACTGTCAACAAATTATAGTCCAGATTTATGCCACCCGAGATGATCTCTTAGAAGTCCCCTTGGCTAATCCTGACCTTAACCTATATACCGATGGAAGTTCATTTGTGGAAAATGGGATGCGAAGGGCAGGTTATGCCATAGTTAGTGATGTAAACATGCTTGAAAGTAAGCCTCTTCTCCCAGGGACCAGCACCCAGTTAGTAGAACTAGTGGCACTTACCCATTAGAACTGGGAAAGGGAAAAAGAATAAATGTGCATACAGATAGTAAGTACGCTTATCTAATCCTATATGCCCATGCTGCAATATGGAAAGAAAGGGAGTTCCTAACCTCTAGGGGAACCCCCATTAAATACCACAAGGAAATCATAGAGTTATTGCACTCAGTGCAAAAACCCAAGGAGGTGGCAGTCTTACACTGCTGAAGCCATCAAAAGGGGAAGGAGAGGGGAGAACAGCAGCATAAGCTGCTGGCAGAGGCAGCAGAAAAGAAAGAGAGAAAGAGACAGAAAGTCAGAGAAAGAGAGAGAGAGGAAGAAACAGAGACAAAGAGAAGGAGACATAGAGAGGAAGAGACAGAGAGACAGAAAGTCAAAGAAGGAAAGAGACGAAGAGACAAAGAGGGAGTCAGAAAGAGAGAAAGAGAGAGACAGACAAATAAGAAGTCAAAGAGAGAGAAACAGATAGAAGTAGTAAATAAAAAACAGTGTACCCTATTCCTTTAAAAGCCAGGGTAAATTTAAAACCTATAATTGATAATTGAAGGTCTTCTCTATAACCCTGTAACACTCCAATACCACCTTGTTGTCAGCGTAAACAAGGGCATAGCCTGAAATCACTGAGGCCACTGACAACCCATAGCCTTCCTATCAAAAATCCTCAACCCAGGAGGTTTCCTAACAGGGGATCTAAATCTTAATTACCATACAAAGGTCCGACCGGATCTAGGAGGAACTCCCTTCAGGACAGGATGGTTCCTCCCTAGCAATTAAGGGAAAAAGATACAATGGGTATTCAGTAAGTGATAAGGAAACTTGTAGAAGCAGAGTTAGGAAAATTACCTAATAATTGGTCTGCTCAAACATGCGAGTTGTTTGCACTCAGCCAAATATTAAATTACTTACAGAATCAGGAAGGAGCCATCTATACCAATTCTAAGTTAATATGGACTGAACGAGGTCTTATTGATAGCAAAGGATAGTTGAAATCCAAAACTTACAAGATTTTCAACAAAAGTAAAGTTTGCTTAAAAAGTTAACAGTGTAACATGTATTATCCTGACTTCTAATCTTACGGAAATCAGACCCTATCTGTGCCCCTCTAAGCTCAAGTCTGTGAGCACAGGGCCATACAACTAATACTGGTAGTAGGAATATCTACTGCTACAGAAACCAGAATAGCAGGTTTATCTATTTCATTATCCTACTACCACACTCTCAGAGGATTTCTCAGATTGTCTGCAAGAAATAACAAAATCTATCCAGGAAGGATAGTAACTACAATCCCAAATAGACTCTGGCAGCAGTGACTCTCCAAGGAGGCCTAGACCTCCTCACTGCTGAGAAAGAAGGACTCTGCACCTTCTTAAGGGAAGAATGTCGTTTTTACACTAACCAGTCAGGGATAGTACATGATGCCACCTGGCATTTACAGGAAAAGGCTTCTGAAATCAGACAACACCTTTCAAACTCATACCAACCTCTGGAGTTGGGCAACATGGCTTCTCTCCTTTCTAGGTCCTGTGGTAGCCATCTTGTTACTCACCTTCAGGCCCTGTTTTTTTTAACCTCCTTGTCAAATTTGTTCCCTCTAGAATTGAGGCCATGAAGCTACAGATGGTCTTACAAATGGAACCCCAAATGAGCTCAACTAACAACTGCCGAGGACCCCTGGACCGACCTGCTGGCCCTTCCACTGACCTAAAGAGTTCCCCTCTGGAGGACACTACAACTGCAGGGCCCCTTCTTCACCCTTATCCAGCAGGAAGTAGCTAGAGTGGTCATCGCCCAATTCTCAACAGCAGTTGGGGTGTCCTGTTTAGAGGGGGAATTGAGAGGTGAAGCTGGCTGGGCTTCTCGGTCAGGCAGGGACTTGGAGAACTTTTCTGTCTAGCTAAAGGTGTTTTTTTTTTTTTTTTTTTTTTTAATAGATTCAATGCCATCCCCATCAAGCTACCAATGAGCTTCTTCACAGAATTGGAAAAAACTGCTTTAAAGTTCATATGGAACCAAAAAAGAGCCCGCATCTCCAAGACAATCCTAAGTCAAAAGAACAAAGCTGGAGGCATCATGCTACCTGACTTCAAACTATACTACAAGGCTACAGTAACCAAAACAGCATGGTACTGGTACCAAAACAGAGATATAGACCAATGGAACAGAACAGAGTCCTCAGAAATAATACCACACATCTACAGCCATCTGATCTTTGACAAACCTGAGAGAAACAAGAAATGGGGAAAGGATTCCCTATTTAATAAATGGTGCTGGGAAAATTGGCTAGCAATAAGTAGAAAGCTGAAACTGGATCCTTTCCTTACTCCTTATACGAAAATTAATTCAAGATGGATTAGAGACTTAAATGTTAGACCTAATACCATAAAAATCCTAGAGGAAAACCTAGGTAGTACCATTCAGGACATAGGCATGGGCAAAGACTTCATGTCTAAAACACCAAAAGCAACGGCAGCAAAAGCCAAAATTGATAAATGGGATCTCATTAAACTAAAGAGCTTCTGCACAGCAAAAGAAACTACCATCAGAGTGAACAGGAAACCTACAGAATGGGAGAAAATTTTTGCAATCTACTCATCTGACAAAGGGCTAATATCCAGAACCTACAAAGAACTCCAACAAATTTACAAGAAAAAAACAAACAACCCCATCAAAAAGTGGGCAAAGGATATGAACAGACATTTCTCAAAAGAAGACATTCATACAGCCAACAGACACATGAAAAAATGCTCATCATCACTGGCCATCAGAGAAATGCAAATCAAAACCACAATGAGATACCATCTCACACCAGTTAGAATGGCGATCATTCAAAAGTCAGGAAACAACAGGTGCTGGAGAGGATGTGGAGAAATAGGAACACTTTTACACTGTTGGTGGGATTGTAAACTAGTTCAACCATTATGGAAAACAGTATGGCGATTCCTCAAGGATCTAGAACTAGATGTACCATATGACCCAGCCATCCCATTACTGGGGATATACCCAAAGGATTATAAATTATGCTGCTATAAAGACACATGCACACGTATGTTTATTGCAGCACTATTCACAATAGCAAAGACTTGGAATCAACCCAAATGTCCATCAGTGACAGATTGGATTAAGAAAATGTGGCACATATACACCATGGAATACTATGCAGCCATAAAAAAGGATGAGTTTGTGTCCTTTGTAGGGACATGGATGCAGCTGGAAACCATCATTCTTAGCAAACTATCACAAGAACAGAAAACCAAACACCGCATGTTCTCACTCATAGGCGGGAACTGAACAATGAGATCACTTGGACTCGGGAAGGGGAACATCACACACCGGGGCCTATCATGGGGAAGGGGGAGGGGGGAGGGATTGCATTGGGAGTTATACCTTATGTAAATGACGAGTTGATGGGTGCAGCACACCAACATGGCACAAGTATACATATGTAGCAAACCTGCACGTTGTGCACATGTACTCTACAACTTGAAGTTTAATAATAATAAATAAATTAAAAAAAAAAAAATTAGGCAGGTATGGTGGTGCATGCCTGTAGTCTTAGTTACTTGGCAGGCTGAGGTGGGAAAACTGCTTGAGCCCAGGAGATCAAGGATGCAGTGGGCCATAATCATGCCACTGCAATCCCACCTGGGCAACACAGTGAGACTCTGTTTCAAAAAACAAAAACAAAAACAAAATACACTGAAGATCTTGTAAACAGTTTTATAAAGTGTATGTATAGTTTTAATAAAAATTTATATACAATGAAAAAAAAAAAATAGCTAAAGGTTTTAAACGCACCAGTCGGCACTCTGTGTCTAACTAAAGGTTTGTAAACGCACCAATCAGCACTCTGTAAAAATGCACCAATCAGCACTCTGTGTCTAGCTAAAGTTTTCTAAATGCACCAATCAGCACTATGTAAAAATGGACCAATCAGCTCCCTGTAAAATGGACCAATCAGCTCTCTGTAAAATGGACCAATCAGCAGGATGTGGGCAGGGCCAAATAAGGGAATAAAAGCTGGCCACCTAAGCCAGCAGCAGCAACCTGTTCGGGTCCCTTTCCACATTGTGGAAGGTTTGCCCTTTCGCTCTTTGCAATAAATCTTGCTGCTGCCCACTCTTTGGGTTCGCACAACCTTTATGAGCTGTAACACTCACTGCGACAGTCTGCAGCTTCACTCCTGAAGTCAGAGAGACGACGAACCCACCAAGAGAGAGAAACAACTCCAGATGTGCCAACTCACTGCGAAGGTCTGTGGCTTAACTCCTGAAGTCAGCAAGACCATGAACCCACCAGAAGGAAGAAGCTCCGGACACATCTGAACATTAGAGGAACAAACTCCAGACATACCATCTTTAAGAACTGTAACACTCACCGCAAGTGTCTGCGGCTTCATTCTTGAAGTCAGTGAGACAAAGAACCACTGGAAGGAACTAATTCCAGACACATTAGACCATAAGGTTAATATAATGAAATGCTGAATCTTAAACTAAACTCTTTAGAAAAACAAGAAAAACCTTTGGATCAATTCTTATTTATTGAACATCAATGAAATAAATGTACCTCCCAAAGTGGCCAAGAATCACTCCCATTTATGTTGAGGGACAAAAATATTTGTATGAAGAGGAAGCAGAGAATGACATTCATTGGATCTTGAGAGGGAAGCCATGATTTGTGTAAATGTAGTGACTAGTTGTCAAATTTTTAAATAAATTAGTGCTCCTAACTTACAGACTTTTTGTCAGGGCTCTAATTTCTTTAGAAAGCCATGTGAGATGAAGGGAGGGGTTTTCAGGGGGGAGGAAACATAGACTCCCCAATGTCTATTCATAAATCTTCACCCTGGTGTCTATGCTGTCTTTCCTCATGCCTGCCACTGATCACCATTTGTCCTAATTAAATAGGACTTTCCACTGTTTGCCAACATACTCTGTGAACCTACTCTCTTCTGCATAGGTCGAGATATTTATCCATATAAAATGGGCTTCCATGCTTCTTCATATCAAAATCTTATTCATGCTTTGAGATCTAGCTCAAGAATCACCTCTTCTAAGAAGCCTTCCTCAACCCCACCCCCCACTCCCATATCCCTGTGGTTGTTACAGGGGAGTCAGCCTCCTTTGGAGCATACCTCAGATGTTTGAGGGTTTCTATTTCCACACATCATCTTTGATAAGTTCTTTATATCCCACTGAAGGAGCTCAGCTCTAGTTTCTGTATTGTTGATTGTGAAACTTTAATCACAACAAAGTAACAGAAATTTAGGTTCTGGCCAGAGAACCTGATCATTCTGCTACTCAATTCTTATTAAAAGCAACAGTGTGGGAAGTGATACTCACATCATTCTTAGATTGCACCATTTGGGCCTCTTTACTGATCTGTGCTTGAATGGTGTGTAATCTATCTGAACTAAGAAATATTATTAAAATGATCCCCATAAAACCCATTGCTGCATTACTTTTAGAAAGCTCTTAGAAAAAACCAGCCATGTGCTTTTATTACCCGCTGGAGAAACTGTTCTCTTGATTGAAGATCAAGAAAAACTGCACTATTTCTAAGCAACTGGTGAGATTTCATCATGTTGATAGCAGTGAATCCGGTTCTGTTTTCCTCTTTGCCCTGGCTTGGAAACAGCTTGGAGTGAACATTGAATAGAATGTTTTGACGTGCATTTTTATACTGATCCCATTCCTGGCTTCACATTATTTTTCTAACTTTGTTTACTTTTTAGTCTCATGTCTATTTATTTTTTTCCCTTTTGCCTATATACTTCTGTAAGACACTTTAAATCCTTGTGTGAGTGAAGTAGGGGATACATACTTAGATAATCCATATTTCTTTGAAGGAAGATAATCTCCCCTCTTTGTTTTGAGAGTCTAATACTTAATCTAGAACTTGACATATTGTATACAGTTTTAAAAAGAATAAGATGAAGGATGAGGTAGAAGGAAAGATTAAGTTTATTGGCAGAGGTATCCACATCCTACTTTTACATCTAGACAAATGATGGGAAAACTCAAAAGATTTTTTTCTTTAACAAGGGATTTTTTTTAGGACATGCAAGCTACACCCAAAATTTTAGAATATCTGCAAACCTAAAGATATCACTTCACATGTTTTCAATTCATTTTAATATTGCACAGATTTTAAGGTTACATACAGATATTTGGCATATGTAGACATGACCACCAATTTAACAACTACCCCAAGTGTAAAATTATTGTTAAAGTGGTTATTTCCTAACTTTCTGAGGACATTTATATATATATATATATGCATATATATACACACATATATATACACACACACATATATACACACACACGTATATATACACACATACATATATACACACATACACAAATATATATATTTGGTTCAAGATATAGGACCTGGAGATAATTAAAGCATTTTTTATACTCACTAGAACCATTCTAACACAGAGATGTTTTGACTATTAAACGAGATGAGAACGCACTTTGTAAAGTTAAGAACCTTAATCAAGAGCAATGTGATGTGTGCGTACTCATAAACACACACTTTACAAGGGCATTCATTTATCTGTCAGAAGGAAATTCCAATTTCTGTAGTTGACATAAAAGGGCTATAAATGTGGTGCATAAAAAGCACACATACACAAACACAAACCCAGCAATACATAAAAACAAATTAACAGTTGTTACTGCGAACATGAACTACTTAGAGTCAGTTAGACTAGTGATCCCCAACCTTTTTAGCACCAGGGGCCGGTTTTGTGAAAGACAATTTTTCCACAGACTGGGGCAGGGTGGAAGGGGGAGTGGTTTAGGGATGGTTCAAGTGTATCACATTTATTGTGCACTTTATTTCTACTTTTATTGTATTGTAATATATAGTGAAATAATTATACAACTCACCATCACGTAGAATCCGTGGGAGCCCTGAGCTTGTTTTCCTTCAACTACATGGTCCCATGTAGGGGATGATGGGAGACAGTGACAGATTATTAGGCATTACATTCTCATAAGGAGTGTGCAACCTAAATCCCTCTCATGCACAGTTCTCAATAGAGCTTACACTTGTATAAGAATCTAATGCCTCTGCTGATCTGACAGGAGGTGGAGCTCAGGCAGTAATGCAAGTGATGGGGAGTAGCTGTAAATACAGATGAAGATTCACTTTGCTTGCCCGCTGCTCACCTACTGCCCTCCTGCTGTGTGGCTCGGTCCCTAACAGGCCATGGATCGGTAGTACTCTGTGGCCTGGACGTTGGGAACCCTGATCTAGACTCCTCTATGTCTCTCACACTTACTCCACAGCCAGTTGGTCCACACATCTGGCCACTCCCAACCTATTCTACAGCTGCCACTCTGGACTGAGCTGCCTCATGGCCAGACTCCCTGACATTGCTCTCGTCCCTACTCAGCCATTCTTCACACAGAAGCCAGGGTTATCCATCAGAAACCTGACTCAGGCCTTGGCACTTCTCTACTCAAAGCCCTCCAGTGGCTGCCCATGTAACTGAGAGAAAAAGCCAAAGTCCTTGCCATGCTCCCTTCCTGTGACCTTTCTGGATGCCTCTCTGACTACTGCCCCTTCTTCAGCCCACTCCAACCACTTGGCCTCTTTACTGTATTTTATATGTGACAGGCACACTCATGGCTTTTGATTTTGTTCTTCTTTGTGCCTGGAATGCTCTTATCCCAAGTTTTCACATCATTTATTTTCTCATCTACTCCATGTCTTTGTTTATATGTCATGTTCTCAGTAGGACCTTCCCTTACAGCCTTATTTAAAATTATAAATTCCACCCCCATCCCTACGTAGGAGTTTTCCATTTTCTTCCATTGCTTAACTTTCGTCTGTAAAAATTATCACCCTTTAACATGTCATATATATCACCATATATGTCACAAATAAACTATATGTAACTATACAACTAACTATATAACTTACTCTCTATGCACAAAATTATTGAAAGTATTATATAAAAGTACCTTCAGGATATGTGTATAAGGAATATACAAAACAAAATGAATTTCATAGACTGGGTCCTATCACCAAGATATTTCATTATATATTTGCAAATATTCCCAAATTAAAAAAAACAAAATCCAAAATCCCAAACACTTCTTCCAAGGATTTTGGATAAGGGATATTTAACCTATATATAGCAGCTAATTTGTTAATTGTCTGTCTTCCAACTAGAAGAACTCCAGGAGGGCAAGGATTTTTGTTGTTTTTGTTCACCGATGTTTCCTAGTACATAAGACAGTGCCTGACACAGAGAAGGTGCTTAATAAATGTTTGTCAAGTGAATGACTGAACCACCTCCAGACCCTCCTTTCCCCGATTTTATAGACCATGGTGTATTATTCGTCGCATATCATTGCCCTGTTCTAAAATTCTCATTGAATTTATATGACTCTAAAAGGAAGTTCACTTTGCTTAGTTGGAACAATGTGAACCTCCTACATGAACCTTCTACTGATATTTTAATTTTCTTCATTGCTATTCTTTTGCTCCATTCAAACTGGTCTCCCCTGCTTTGTTTTGTGTGTGCTATACAGTTTCCCACCTCCATATCTATATCTGCCTATCTGAAGGTCCAAGTTTTACTCATATTTCAATGCCTAAATCAAAAGCCATCTCCTTCATGGAGCCTTCTCTGATTCCTCCGGCAGGAAACCATCTGTCTCTGCCTTCTCTGAGTCTTACGGTTGGCTGACTCTCATAGTACAACACAGTATTGCAGAGAGCATAGCTACGGTTAAGCATAAATTTGCATGCCTTCACAATGTGACCTTGAGCATGTTTCTTAACTCTTGAGTCTTTATTCTCTTAACATAAAGTAAGAATGCTAATATAGTTAATATATTCTTAATATAATATAAAATAATATAATATACATTCTTAATATAAAATAAGAATGCTAGTAGTTTACTTGCAGTATGATTATGAGATTATTTGAGATAATGGAAATGCCTTTTTTCAATAAATCGTATCTATTATCAGTATCATCACCACCATCTCTTCCCTGAAATACGAGTATATTATTTCCTGTTAAATCGTAAGTTTCTTAAAAGCAGAATAAATATCTAAGTTGTCTCTACACACACATAGATACTCAGTAAATATCTGTTAAGATAATTTGAGAACCAAGACCATGACTTTGTCCCCTAAGTTAAAACAAAAATACTTGCTAAAAAGTTAGCCCAGCATGGAGGCCAAGGCAGGTATATCGCTTGGTTCCAGGAGTTCAAGACCAGCCTGGGAAATATGGCAAGATCCGTCTCTACAGAATTTTTTATAAGTTAGCTGGGCAGGCGTGATGGTATGCATCTGTAGTCCTAGCTACTCAGGAGGTAGGAGAATTGTGTGAACCCAGGACTTCACGATTATAGTAAGCTATGATTGCACCACTGCACTCCTGCCTAGGTGACAGAGCAAGACTCTGTCTCAAAAAAAAAAAAAAAAGATGATAGCAGTTTTTGTGGGGACAATCATCTTCTAACAAGTAACTCTATTCTTCTATGACTTTGTTTTACTTCTAAGATGTTGTTAGCATAGAATTTGAAGCTTACTAACATTAGGTTTTCTTATTTTATTTCCTTGTATATAAAAAGAACTTGTAGTTAAAAAATATCAACCCAAGCTTTTCTAAAATAAGTCTGAGAAAACATAAGGGCAAGGAAGAAAATAAAAGAGTAAAAATGAAATAAAAAAGATATGGGCCTTGCCATTGAGGAGACAGTCACATATACAGATACATTGTGAAATCAATATATGTAGTAAGGAAAATAGAAGCAAGCCTAGGGTACTTTGGGAAACACAAAGGCAGCATATTTAATCCTTCTGCATTGGGAAAATATTTTCTAGAGAAGATGGAAGCTGAGCTAAACTACTAGGGATGAGTGAAAACTAGTCGAAAGAAGGTAAGAGAATGGGCATTCTATCCAGGTGGAAAATATGTCATAATCAAAGGCAAGAATACTTGAAATCTGAAATAGCATGATATATGCCAGATTTCATAAGCATTTAGGCATGATTACAGCTTCTATTCCAGAGCAAAGAGTGGGAAAATGCAAAGTTGGAGAGAGAGTTGTTGGCTAAGTTACAGAATATCCCAAATGTCATGCTCTAGAGCTCTATTTTGCAGGTAAAGGGGAAACTTGAAGGTTTTTAAGTGGGAAAGAACATGGTCAGATTTAAGTTTTGGATAGATTACTCTGGCTGCAGGGTAGAGGTTAGATCTGAGGAATACAAGAATAAAGGCAAACAAACAAAAATGTACGTCAGGGGTATTGAAAAACTCCAAGCTAAAGAAATGGAATGCCCAAGCCAGAGAAGTAGGATAATACAAGAGGCAATGGAGTCAAAAACCGTGGGCAATAGAATCAGCAGGATTTGGTGATTGGTGTATGAACGGGCTTGGAGGAAGGAGGAACCTGGGTTTCTATTTGGATGACAGTGCAGACAGTGATGCTAATCATAGGACATCTTTGAAGAGAAAGAGCAAAACACAGGCTGGGCATGTGGGAGGGAGATGACAGTTCAGTTTCAGTCACACTGGAACGTCTGTACTTAGCATCTTAACCTTAGGGGAGGGAGAGAGTCGAGCTGGAGATAACATTTGTTTTCATTATAATATAGAGTGGTTCAAACCATGGGAGTGTGTAAACTACCTCAAAGATGAAGTTTACGTAGAGACCAGAATTCTGGTGAACACAGCATTTAAAGCAGAGGAGGAGGAGCCTACAGAGGAAGCATATTAGGAATGCAAAGAGAAAGAAAAGAGGAAAATCAAATGAAAATTTGTTGAAGCTAAGTGGGTAGAGAATTTCTGGAAAGAGGGATTGATCAATGGTATCAAATGCAGGTGCAACATAAAGTAAGATACAAGCAAAAAAGCATTTATTAGCTTTGGCAAAAGGCACTGTAAATTAGGTTTAGAGTGATAAGGAAAACAAGACAGGGGTAAGCCTGCCGCTTGAAAAGATGATGTCATGTAAACAGATGACAGTGAAAGAGAAGCTTCCAACATTCCTGTTGCTTGTCTATCCTAACAAAGATAAAGATCTTCAAGCTGGAAAGGTAAAGCAATTAAGGCTCAAGATAAGTTAGAAGATAATAAAGACAGGACCATGTAGTTTTGCATGTAGAAAATCTTCCAGGCCCAGATGAATTATAGTCTAGGACACACACACACACATGCATGCACACGTGCACACGCACACACACACACACACACATACACACACACACTTAGAAAGCTTTAAGCATCATAGATAGAAATGTCAAAAATGCTAAGAGGCTATAAGCTAACAAAAAGAAAAGGGACCTCAGAAAACTTGTCAAATATATAAAGTACTATTATACAGAATAGAAAGAATAAATTTATTTTGTATGACTTCAAAACACAGAACCTAAATAAAAGTGTAGAAATTTCAGAAACACAGATTTCCACTGGAAACAACTTTCTACCATCCAATCATGACATAGCCACTCTGAAAGGCAGTGTTTTCCTGTCTTGGAAGTATTCAAGATAAGGTAGATGGCCATCTGTTAGAACGGACAGTTGGACTCGATTTGGAAGTGTCAATATCCAGTATTCATGCCTTCACCTCTCTTTAAAAGATCCCATTTTTATTTTTTTTTTAAAAACAACACCTTTCCTTATTGAGCTTAGAAAATCAAATATCTTTGTCATCACTGGATTCTATTATTTCTAGGGTCCTTTCTGAATAGGAAATGTTATGTATCTAGATTCTAGAAAATACAGTAAATGTTGATATAATGATCAGAAACCCAGCTTAGTTAACTAAATTATTTGGGACCTGGAGAGGACTGGAACAGAGTATGAGTTGGTGGTGTGTTAGTTTCATTTGTCATGGGACCCCTTGCAGGAGAACAAGGGTTATAGATTGAATTAGGCAGTGCTCCATGCTGGCTTTGGACTACCAACTTTTTAAACAAATATTTAGTGATGTCCTCCTGGTGCCAGACCAATGCTAGGTAAAGCTACTATAGTAAAAACATGTAAAGACAGACATCAGGCAAACTCAGAATAGAAGATGATGGTGGTTATTATTTTTAAAAACTCCCTCTTGGCAAGTTAAAATGAATTAGAATGATCAAAAGCATTAGCACTGAGTTCTTGCTTTGTATAGTTCAGCCTACAAATCAAATACTGTTCTCTGTTTATTACCGCAAGATCATAATTCACAAAGGAATGTTCAGAGAGGTCAGTATTTATGACTACCCGAAGTGTTTCATTTGCAAAAATTATAAATGGAAAATCTGGCACTTAGTTAGAAATGTAGATCTTCTGGTACATAAATTTGCCCCATTGATTTTTATGTATTTCTTAAACTGTGCACTGTTGATTTCAATATTGTTTTGGAACAGATTGACCATAAATATTTAAATAACTGCTGTTCAACAATCAAAGCTACTCAAAACAGTAGCTGTTTGAAGATACAACTGTGATCTACTGTGGTCAAGAAAAGCAAGTTAAAATAGAAAAGATTCAGAATAAATTGTTACTTGCAACTGTTCTATCAAACAAAACAGAAGAAAGTTAATAAGATCATCCTTGCAATTTGTTAATACCAAAAATATATTTAGAGTGGAATATATGTATAAAGTATCCACCACCAACATGAAAGTGGGAGAGAAGGAAGATTTTAGATTTCACAATGACCTGAATGAAAGGATGGAACCACGAAACCTGGCGAAGTGAGATCTAATGCTGGCCAAATAGTTTAACTTTGCTTTTTTGTTTTGTTTTTTTTTAAAAAAATGCTTATCTATTACTTTGAAAGAAGATATTTTAAAAGCATAGAGTGCTTTACATCCAGTGTCTACTACCAAAAATATAGCAAAGTGGCTCTTGTCTTAACAACTAGTCTAAGAAATATTGTCCTATGTGACCTGAATACCTACTCTTTCCATTGTAGCATGTTAAGAGATGTTAAAGCCATCACTTAAACATGATTTGAAATATTTCCCAGGAAGCCTTTTTCAGTCTCCCAGGCTAGATCTGATTCTCCTGTATGGGAGCTACAGGAATACACTGCTCATATCTTCTTTCAAGGAAAACATGCTGTGAGGGATGACTGAGCACAGCATGGGTACTAGATCTGGCCATTCCTTATCAACAGAGGATTTCTCTAGAAGGCAGTCTTTGCTCTGGGGCTTCCCATTAACCTGGCCTAGATGTTCTCAGAGCCGCATTGAACTCTAATGCTCTTTCTACCCAATCTTCCTTCATTCACCCTCTTCTCATAAAGATGTTAGATTTGCATCACTTTCTATAGCTCTCCCGACTCAGATTTTCTCTCTTTTTTCCTCTATAGTCATTTATTCTAATAAATCCTGTAACACATTCAATTCCATCTTGGTATTTGATCCTGGAGAATCAAAACTGACACCCCATTGATGTATCCTCAGAGTTGCTTGTACCATTTATTTAAAGCACACATATTTTGTAATGATATATTTATATGATTATTTAATAAATAATTTTTGTCCTATCAGACTGTTGACTTTCACTGGGGTAGGAAGCATGTTGACTTCATCCCTAGGTCTACAAAACTACTTAGAAATTCATATGTGATTTATAAATATGTATTGAGTGACTATATGAATTAAAAAATAGTGATACTACTACACTATCATAAAAGATTTTTGGGGTTGCATTAAAGAAGATGAAAAAAAAAAAGTGGTCACAATAGACTTTAGCAAGAGAAGGAGACCGGGAGGGTTGGAGAAAGAAAACAAAAGCTGAAAATAAATCAACAGTGCTTGAAAAGTTGCTTGACTATATCTTTCTACTTATAGGGTTTTGATAGGAATTGACAGAGAAGGTATATTTAATACCGCAAGGATCTCAGAGCTCAGATTAAAAGAATCTGGTATTAATATACTTGTTTTAACTTCTAATGAGAACAGTACTGATGAGCCCAGTCAATATTAATCATATTCTTGAAGTTCATGCATTTATATTCTTAACTGAAAAATGAAAACATTTTCCAAATCAAACCAAGCAAATTCCATGAATACCAAGGGCTTAGGAAAGTATTTTAGTTGGAGAGCTGTATAACTAAAGTTTCCAGGTCTATTATGATATTCTATATGCTATATTGTCATTAATTCTTATAGTCACTGAAAAATTTGCGAACTTCTTTGACACACAGAATTGGTAGTGTAAGTTAACAGAAGTGGAGTTGAAAAATACGTTTCTGACTTTTGTTTCTGATCATGGTGGGGTGACTGGTACCAGACTAGCTCTTCCACTGTAAACAACAAGAAAACTGTTGCTGTACAACATGCAGGAAAGACATTCGTATTTTTGAATATCAAACAATGAACAATAAAGAAATGTAACCACCAAGAAAAGGAAAACAAACAGACTTAACTGCTCTTTCAGTTTGAAGGCATTTCATGAACCCTGGGATACGAAAGGGGCACCCAACGAAAACATGACAGTCTTGCTTAGCTGAGGAGACAGAGACAATTTCAGGTAGTTTCATGCAACCATAATTTGGAGGCAGATACTAGAGAGGAGAGAGTAGAGAAAGAGTTTGAGAAATCTGCAATAGAAGTCTTATTGAATCTTTGGTTGAATATTAAGATGCACATGTGCAGTGTGAGACTCCACAGGCTTGGCAAAGAGTGACTATCAGTGAGCCTAAAATACTGGGGAGGTATAAATTAAACAACTAGGAGAACCACCCCAAACTGAGAGAGTTTCCACCTGAGATGTTGAGGGGAGACCCAAGAAAGGCTATATCTTAGCAGCAGGGCTAAAATAGCCACAGGGTGATAGCTAATCTAGACTCATTCAAGCAAAGTTTGCAAACAGGCCTTAAAAGGAGCATGATTATTAATGAATAAATTAACTGCTATCAGAATGAAGTCCAGTATTTTTTAATGGGAGACATCTAGATAACAACATAACATTAAAAATATTCAGCATCAAATAAAAATTTCTAGATATGCAAAGATATGATTAAGATTAAAATCAGTCAATAGAAACAAATTCTAAAAATGATAAGGATGATGATATCATTAGTCAAGCACTTAAAAAATCTATTAAGATTATGTTCAATGACATCAAATAAAACATGAAAATATTGAAGGGAGAAATGAAATCTATGAAAAAATACCTAAAGGAACTTCAGTAGTTAAAAAATACAATGTTTGAGATGAAATTTACTGGATGAGCTTCAAAAAAAAAAAACAATAAAATTGAAGATGGGGTATAAAAGTATTCAAACTAAAACATAAAAAAGTGGCTAAAAGATAAATGAACAGACCATTAGTGTTGTGTAGGAAAATATCAAGTCATGGAACATACTGCAATTGGAGTTCTAGAAACAGAATAAAGGGTGGGCAGAAAAAATATTTACAGAAATTACAGCTAAAATCTTCCGGCCAGGCGGGGTGGCTCTCTCCTGTAATCCCAGCACTTGTGGGAGGCTGAGGTGGGTGGATCACGAGGTCAGGAGATTGAGACCATCCTGGCCAACACAATGAAACCCTATCTCTACTACAATAAAAAAAAAAAAAAAATTAGCTGGGCGGGGTAGCGCGCACCTTAGTCCCAGCTACTTGGGAGGCTGAGGCAGGGGAATCACTTGAACCTGGAAGGTGGAGGTTGCAATGAGCCGAGATCATGCCACTGCACTCCAGCCTGGTGACAGAGCAAGACTCCATAAAAAAAAAAAAAAAAATCCAAATTTAATAAGAAAATAAAGCCATAGAACTAAGAAATTCAATAAAATTTGCTTAGGATTAAATACAAAGATAATTTTTCTAAGGAACATCATAATAAAATTGCTAAAAACCAAATACAAAGATAAAAATATTAAAAATAAGGGGGAAAAGTCCATTATGTACAGGAATACACATAAGAATTACCATTGACGTCTCATCATAAACAGAGCAAACCATAAGATAATGGTAGAATATCTAGAGTGTTGAAATAAGGAAAAACAAAACTCAGTCTAGAGTACTAGAACCAGGGAAAATATTCTCAGATCCCTCAAAAATGAAGGCAACATAAAGAACTTTTCAAATAAAAAAAAGTTCAGTGAATTCATTGTCATGCATAAGATTTTAGATGTGAATTCATATCTAAAGATTGAGGAATAAAGGAATGACAAAAATTAGAAATGATAAGATGTCAGTAAATATAAAAGATAATTTTCTCATTTTTATTTTTTTAAAAAGCTAATTAAAGCAAAAAAGAATAACAATGAATTGTGTTATACCATATGTACATATATTATATTTATACACATATGTATACATATATCATGCATAGAAATAATAATAATCAGAAAGGGAAAGAAATACCGTTGTAAGATTCTTACATTACACTTAAGTGGAATAATACGCTGTGGTAAGTGTATTATAAATCCAAGAGCAACCACTAAAATGAAAACCAAACAAAGAGGTATAGCAAGGAATTCACTAGAGGACATAGTATGCTAAAAATAATTACTATGAATGAAGTCAGAAAAAGAAGAAGCAAGGAACAAAGAGCAGATGGATAAATAGAGAAAATAGCAAGATGGTAAATTTAAAAATGGAATGAGCTCACCAATTACAAAGTGTAGATTGACAGATTGGATAAAAATGTTAGACCTAACTAAATATTGCCTAAAAATATATACTTCAAATATAAAAACATAGGTAAAAAGTAGAAGGACAGAAAAAGACACATGATGTAAACAATAACCATAAGAGGGATATCTTAGTATCATATCAAGCAGATGGCAGGCTAAGCTATATTGCCAGGGCCAAAATGGGGCATTTCATAATAACTGATAGGTAATTTTATGTGTCAATTTGAGTGGGTTAAGGGATACACAGATAGCTGGTGAAACATTATTTCTGAGTGTGTCTGCGAGGGTGTTTCTAGAAGAGATTAGCATTGGAATCAGTAGACTGAGTAAAGAAGATTACCCTCACCAATGTGGGCTGGCATCTTCCAATCCACTGAGGGCCCACAGAGAAAAAAAAGTAGAGGAAGGACAAATATGCTCTCTTTCCTGCAGATGGGACATCCATCTTTTGTCCCCAGACATCAGGGGGCAAAGAACTCCAGGTTCTTGGGTCTTCATCTCCAGAACTTACACCAATACACCACAGGCCCCTCCAGTTCTCAGGCCCTGGACCTTGGGCTTGGAGTTCCACCACTGGCTCCCATGGTTCTTGGCCTTTGGGCTCAGACTGAGTTACATTACTGGCTTTCTTTATTCTCCAAATTGCAGGTAGCATATCATGGGACTTCTCAGCCTCCATAAAAAATCCCCTCCTATATCTGTCTGTCTGTCTATCTATCTATCTATCTATCTATCTATCTATCTATCTATCTATCTATCTATCTCCTACTGGTTCTGTTTCTCTGGAGAACCCTAATATGCTGATAAAAGGGTCAGTATATCAGAAAGACATTAATATATGAAATGCATATTGGCCCTATAAAACAGCTTCCAAAATGTAAATAAAAAACTAGCAGAAACAATAGGAGAAATAGACAAATCCACAATAATAGCTGGTAATTTCAACATTCCTCTCTCAGTAATTCATAGAACAAGTAGAATGAATATCAGTAATTATGCAGAAGACGTAAACACATTATTATCCAATTTCACTTAATTGACATTGAAAAACATGACACACAACACCTAAAACAGTACACATTTAGAAACAGTGTATATGGAATATTCACCAAGAGATCATATACTGAGCTACAAAGTAAGGCTCAGAGAATTTAAAAGGACTAAAATCATACAGAAAACACTCTCTGGTCACAAAAGATTAAATTAGAAATTAATTAAAAAAATAGAGCCGGAATGTCCTTCAACATTAAAAATTAAACAGCAGATTTCTAAATAACACAATGGCTCAAAAATGTCAGAAAAGAAATTCAACAATATTTAACTAAGCAATGATGACAAAACAATACATCAAAATTTATTACTTGCAGATAAAGGCACACTTAGAAGAAAACTTATAGCTTTAAATGCTTATGTTAGAAAATATAAAAGTTTTAAAATCAATGATCTAAGCTTCTACCACCATAAGAATCTGGAAAAAGAAGAACTGAGCAAACCAAAGTGAAGAAAAGGAAGGAAATAAAGATAAGAGCCAGAATCAAAAATGGAAGCACGAATAGGCCCTTTGAAAAAAAAAACAATAAAATTGATTAACCTCTAGTTGGACTAATGAAGGAAAAAGAGAAAGAGTAAAAAACAAATTGACAATATCAGAAATGAAAGAAGGGATCTCATTATAGGTCTTACAGAGTTTAAGATGAAAATATGTTTAAGAAGAAAATAACTATTTTATACTAATGAATTTTCCAGTTCAGAGGAAATGGACAATTTCTAAGATATACTTTAACAAAACTGATATATAAAGAATCTGAAAATTCCTACGATCTACTAGAGAAATCACATTTTTAATAAATAAAAAATCATCCCCCAAATGTGGATCCAAATGGTTGCAATGATAGATTCCTTCAAATATTTAAGAAAGAAATACCAATCTTACGTAAACTCTCTCAAAAAATGGAGAAGGAAGAAACAATCCCCAACATGTTATAGGAGGCAACCATTACCCCAACGCTAACGTCACGCAAAGACTTTACAAAAAACAAACAAACAAAACAAAACAATACAAAACAAAACAAAAACCCAAACTAGGAGAAAATCTTTGTAACCTTAAGTTAAGCAAAGATTTCTTAGATATGACACCAAAATATGATCTATAAAAAAGACATTAATAAATTGAATTTCATCAAAATTAAAAACTTCTGCTATGTAAAAGATACCATGAAGAGAATGAAAAGATACACCATAGGCCATGAGAAAATATTTGTAAATCACATACCTGATAAAAGGACTTGGATCTAGGATATATAAAGGACTCTCAAAACTCAATTACAAGAAAGCAAACAATCCAACTGAAAGATGGGCAAAATATTTGAACAGACATTTCACCAAAGAAGACACAGAGGAAACTAAAACGGGAAACAGATATGGTAATCCATAACAAAATGTTAGCATTTAGAAGTAAGCAAATAACAACATAAAAAGATGCCCTGCTTCCTTAGTCATTAGGGAACTATAAATTCAAACTGCAGTGAAATACCACTATACTCTTAGTAGAATGAGTAAAAATAAAAAGACTTTCTCTCCCAAGTGGTAGTGAGAATGCTGAGGAACTGGAACTCTCATACATTGCTGGTGAGAATGTAAAATGGCACAATCACTTTAGAAAACAATTTGACAGTTTCTTAAAATGTTCCCCTATCATATGATCAAACCATTTTCCACCTAAGTACCTACTCCAGAGGGAAAAAGGATAGATCTCCATATAAAGAATTGTCCATGAATGTTCATAGCAAGTGTATTTATATAATAATAGCCCCAAACTGGAAACAACCCAAATATCCATCAACAGATAGACAAAGTATGGTATATCCATACAATGGGACACTTCTCAGCAACAAAAAAGATCGAACTATTGCTACACACGGTAACATTGATGAATCTCAAAACAATGATGCTGAGTTAAAGAAGCCAGGAAAAATACATACTCTATAAGTTTATATGTATAAAATTCTAGAAATTGCAAACTAATCTATAGTGGCAGAAAGAGGGCCAGGGAAAGGGATGGATTACAAAGAGGCACAAGAAACTTTCTGAGGGTAATAGATATTTTCATTCTCTTTATTAGTGATAGTTTCATGTGTATATATCTCTCTATGTATGTCAAAACTTATGTACTTGTGCATTTTATTATGTACAATTTACTGTATGCCAATTATACCTCAACAAAGCTGTTTTAAATAGACACCTATTTAAATAAATATTTCTCAAAAATATACAAATGACCAATAAGCACATGAATAAATGTTCAATATCTTTAGCTACCAGGGAAACAAAAATTAAAACCATGAAAAGATACTACTACACACTCACTAGAATTCTTAAAAACAGTGGCAATTGCAAATGTTGGCCATTACGTGGAGCAACTGGAACTCTCATACACTGCTGATGAGCGTGTAACTACTTTGGAAAATAGTTTGGAAATTTCTTATAGTACTAAATATACACTAACCACATGACCCAGCAATTCTACTCCAATTTAGTCAGAGGCAATCAAAGCATGTGTTCTCAAAAAGCTTTGTAAAACACAGTTCCCAGTAGCTTTTTCATAATAGAAACTGGAAACCACACAAATATCTATCATCAAGTAAAAGAATAAACAGATTTTGGTATATTCACACAATAGAATACTATGCAGTGAAAAAATGAAGGAACTACTGACATGCAATAGCATGGATGAATCACAAGAACATGTTGCTGGAAGAAGTCAGACAAAAAGGAATGCATACAATACAAATCCAATTATATCAAGTTCTACAAGGATAAGCCAACATATAATGATCAAGTCACTGTGGTTATATAACATTATAAATGTACTAAATACCACTGTATTGTTCATCTGAAAATGGTTAATTTTATGTTGTATGAATTTCACCTCAATTAAAAATTAGTAGGCTGGGCACGGTGGTTCACGCCTCTAATCCCAGCACTTTGTGAGGCAGAGGCTGGCGGATCATGAGGTCAGGAGATCGAGACCATCCTGGCCAACATGGTGAAGCCCCGTTTCTACTAAAGATACAAAAATTAGCTGGGCAGGGTGGCATGTGCCTGTAATCCCAGCTACTCGGAAGGCTGAGGCAGGAGAATCACTTGAATCAGGAGTCAGAGGTTGCAGTGAGCCAAGATTGCGCCACTGCGCTCCAGCCTGGCAACAAAGCAAGACACAGTCTCAAAAACAAAACAAAACAAACAAACAAACAAAAAAAATTGGTGTGGATGCCTAAGGAGATTCACTCTAAATGGTCACTAAGTAATCTTTCTGGGATGATTGAAATGTTCTGTATCTTCACTGTGGTGATGATCAATGGGAGTATACAAGTGTTAAAATTCCTTGAATTATACTCTTTAAAATGGATACATTTTATTGCATGTAAATTATGTCCCAACAAAGTTCATTTAAAAATACATTTTCTCAACTTCACTTTCAATTATGGGTGCTTAAGTGTCTCATTTGGGCAATGAGAGATAAGAGAAGTCAGTGGCTGGGGCTTCCAGGACATCTTTTTAACAAGAGGCAACTCTGCTGGCATGGATTTTGTGGCTTTTGTCTGTACTTCAGGCAGACGAGACCCTTGAAATTGACTTTATCAACAGTTTTCCATGCTCTCTGACCGCTGGTCGAGTTTAGCCTATAGGAATTTCCAAGAGGAGATAAGAGGGAAGGTGGGAGATACTTACACACACATATTCTTTTCGGCAAGGTCTTCAGTTGGCTTTGCCTCTTAACAGAAGACCTTGGCTCCTTTAGAAGCAAAGAACTCAATTAAGACTTCTCATTTTTAGGATTCAGTAACCTCTTCTCCCTTCTTGATCCTGCAGGACCAAGGCTAATAACGATTTAGCTCCTGGTTACTGTACTATGCTTTTTAAATTGAAGAGTAACATGTATACAGAAAAGGCATTAAATGATTTTTTTTTTCACCCATGTAACCACCACCTACATCAAGAACTAGAACCAATACTCAAAAACACCTTTGGATTCCTACCTCAGTCATTCCCCATTTTATCCCAAAGCAAACACTATCCTGACTTCCAATATTTTGTTTTTGAAATGTATATAAATGAAGCAATACAGTATATTTTCATTCCTGTAAGCAATCCCTTATATAAATATCTCACAATTTACTTGGTCATTCTATTTTTTATGGACATTGAGTTGTTTTCATTTAGCGTTATCATGTACAGTACTGCTATGAACATTCTTATACATGTCTTTTGGTGAATATATGTATGTGTTTCTCTTGGATATATACTTAGTAGAATAGTTGGATTAACTGTATGTGTATATGCAGTTTTAGTGGATTTGCCCATTTTCCAAAGTGGTTGTGATAATTTATACTCTCACTGGTCACATATGAGATTTTTAGTATCACAATATCCTTAACAACCATTGGTATTTTTAGTCCTTTTAATTCTAGCCATTCTGATCAGTATGTAGTGGTATTCCATTGTGGGTTTAATGTGCATTTTCCTGATAATAGAATTGACTACATTTTCAAGTACTTATTCTCTTTTTTGAAATGCCTGTCAAGTCTCTTTCCTATTGTTCTATTGAGCTGTCAGAGTCTTTCTTATTTGTAGTTCTTTATAATCTGATGTCAAGTCTGTTGGTAGTCACCTGCTTTGCTAACTTATTTTTCTACACTGTGGCTTGCCTTTCCAGTCTCTTAACTCTTTTTTTTTTTGATGAATAGGAAAATTTAACTTTAATGTAGTCTAATTTATCAATATTTCCTTTAATGATTATTATCACTTTTTATGTCATTTTAAACATTTTAACCTACCTAAGGTTTTCAATATTTTATGTTATCTTCTAGAAAATTTAGTATTTTATTTTACACATTTTAAACATTTCATTTGAAATTGCTTTATGTGCCTGTGGTAGGGACCAAGATTATTTTTCCCCAAATAATTTCAAAATTTCTCCACACCGTTTATTGAAAAGACCACATTTTCTCCATTGCTCTGCAGTGTCATCTTTTCAAAGATTGGAAATCCACATAAATGTGTGTTTCTGGACTTTATTATATTCCATTGATTTATTTGTTTGTGCTGTATCTAATACCCAATATCTTAATTATTGAAGCTTTATAAGGTATCTTAATAGGTGGCATTCTAGATTGAACTGTGTCCCCCTGCAAATTCATATATTAAAACCCTAACCTCCTAATGTGACAGTATTTGGAGAAAGGGTCTTTAAGGAGATAAATAAGGTTAAGTAAGGTTATAAAAGTGAGGTCCTAATGCAATAGGACTGGTATACTTATAAGAAAAAGAAAAGACACCAAAAGTGGGCACACATAAGGGAAAGGCCATGTGAGGTAACAGCAAGAAGGAAGCTGTCTGCAAGCCAAGAAGAGAGACTTCACCAGAAACCCACTCTGCCAGCACCTTAATCCAGCCTCTGGAACTGTGAGAAAATCAATCAATATTGTTTAAGCCACACAATCTCTGATATTCTCTTATGGCAGCCCCAGCTGACTAATATAAGTGGTTAATTCCTGTACTATTCCTCCAATTGTGTTGGCTGGCTTCTTGCCCTTTACATTTCTATATAAATTAAGAATTAGCTTTTCATTTTCCACAAACACCATCCTGACATTTTTATGAGAATTGCGTGTTGCTGTAGATCACCTAGGAAAGAATAAACAACTTTACAATGCTGAGTCTTTCCATCTGTGAACACGATATATTCCTCCAGTCACTTGTCTTCCTTACTTTCTGCTAATAAAGTTTTTTGGTATTGATGTTTTGAGCCTCTTTGCTTAGATTTATTCCTAAGTATTTGATGTTTTGTTGCTCTTAGAAATGTTATAATCCCCCAAAATAATTTTAAATGTTTGTTTTTATCATGTGAAGATACAAGTTCAATTTACATGTTAATTAGGTATCTGAACACCTTGCAAAATTACATATTTATTCTAAATAGTTTGCCTATAAGTACTTTCATATTCTCTATGAAAATATCCCATTAAAATGTTCCCTTCTATATGTAGCTTGCTGAGAGATTTTATCATGCATATTGAGAATACAATTTTTAAAAATTCAGTTCTAGAACTAGCCTTTAGCTTTTTAGTCCATTTACAATTAATGTAACTACCATAGGTTTATTTGTTTTATTTTGGGCTGGGACTGTATTTTTAACTTCTGAAATTTCCCTCTATTAGCTTGTAACTCATGAATTATTTTACCATTTTAAAAATATTGGTTGCACTAGAAATTACAGCATATATCTATTAATTATTAAAGTCTAATTTATATTAGCTATCTTACTACTTTCCCCAAAGTGTAAGAGAGCTTAAAAAACTTTAACTCCCTTAATCCTTTCCTTCTGTTATTTGTGTTATTTTTGTCTCCTATTTTAAACTTTACATGATGTTATTATTTCTGTCATTTTTTCCATTAACTTACAACACTTTTCATTATTGTTCACTCACTTCTGTATTTTAAATGCATGTCTCTCCTTGCAATAAATTATCTCATATTTTACTCATTTAAAAACATCTTTATTTTGCTTTTATCTTAAAGGTTATTTTATTAGATAGAACATTCTAGAGTGGCAGTTAGCTCCTTTCAGCATTTTAAAGCTGTGACTCTACTGTCTTTGGGGTTCCATAATTTCATTAAAAATTCAGCTGTCCAACTGTTTTTGTTTGAATGGTAGTATGTGTTTGTCTCAAGTTTTAAGACGTTGTTTCATTTCTTAGCAGTTCTACTATGATGTGCCTAGGCATAGTTATTTTTAAAAAAATTTATCTTGACTGGAGTTATAACAGTTCTTAAATCTGTAGTTCAATGGCTTTCATCAATTTTTAAAAAATCTCAGTCTGTATCTCCTCAAATATTGACATTGCTCATTACCTCTCTGTCATACTTCTTGGACCTCAATTAAAAATATGTTAGACCTTTTTACTATATCCCATGTATCTTTTGGCTTTTTTCTCATTTTCTATGCTTTATATTTAGGCACACAGACCAATGGAAAAGAATAGAGAACCCAGAAATAAAACCAAATACTTACAGTCAACTGATCTTCGACAAAGCAAATAAAAACATAAAGTGGGGAAAGGACACCCTTTTCAACAAACGGTGCTGGGATAATTGGCTAACCACATGTAGGGTAATGAAACTGGATCCTCGTCTCTCATCTTATACAAAAATCAACTCAAGATGGATTAACGACTTAAACTTAAGACCTGAAACTATAAAAATTCTAGAAGATAGCATTGGAAGAAACCTTCTAGACATTGACTTAGGCAAAGATTTAATGACCAATAACCCAAAGCAAATGCAAGAAAAACAAAGATAAATAGCTAGGACCTAATTAAACTACAGAGCTTTTGCACAGCAAAAGGAACAGTCAGCAGAGTAAACAGACAACCCATAGAGTAGGAGAAAATCTTCACAATCTATACATCCGACAAAGGACTAATATCCAGAATCTACAACAACTCAAACAAATCAGTAAGAAAAAAACAAACAATCCCATCAAAAAGTGGGCTAAGGACACGAATAGACAATTCTCAAAAGAAGATATACAAATGACCGACAAACATACGAAAAAATGCTCAACATCACTAATGATCAGGGAAATGCAAATCAAAACCACAATGTGATACCACCTTACTCCTGTAAGAATGGCACTGGAACAGAGGTGAGTCTATTTTGTTTGGTTACACGAATAAGTTCTTTAGTGGTGATTTGTGAGACTTTGGTGCACCTATCACCCAAGGAGTATGCACTGCACCCTATTTATAGTCTTTTAGCTCTCGCCCCTCTCTCTCTCTTCCCCCTAAGTCCTCAAAGTCCATGTATCATTCTCATGCCTTTGCATCCCCATAGTTTAGTTCTCACATATCAGTGAAAGCACAGATGTTTGGTGTTCCATTTTTGTGTTACTTCACTTAGAATATAGTCTCCATTCTCATCCACGTCACTGCAAATGCTGTTAATTCATTCTTTTTTATGGCTGTGTAATATTCGATCATATGTATATATACCACAGTTTCTTTATCCACTTGTTTATTGATGGACATTTGGGTTGGTTCCACAATTTTGCTATTGTAAATTGTGCTGCTATAAACATGCGTGTGCAAGTATCTTTTTCAAATAATGACTTCTTTTCCTCTGGGTAGTTACCCAGGTGTGGGATTTCTGGATCAAATGGTAGTTCTACTTTTAGTTTTTTAAAGAATATCCACACTCTCCATATTGTTTTTCATAGTGGCTGTGCTAGTTTACATTCCCACCAGCAGTGTAGAAGTGTTCACTGTTCACTGCATTCATGCCAACATCTACTGGTTTTTGATTTTTTTGAAAATTATGAGACCATGCCATAGTGACAAATGAAAACCTTAGGTTAAGAAAACAAATATTAGGCCGGGCGCGGTGGCTCAAGCCTGTAATCCCAGCACTTTGGGAGGCCGAAGCGGGTGGATCACGAGGTCAGGAGATCGAGACCATCCTGGCTAACATGGCGAAACCCCGTCTCTACTAAAAAATACAAAAAACTAGCCGGGCGTGGTGGCGGGCGCCTGTAGTCCCAGCTACTCGGGAGGCTGAGGCAGGAGAATGGCGTAAACCCGGGAGGTGGAGCTTACAGTGAGCCGAGATCGGGCCACTGCACTCCAGCCTGGGTGACACAGCGAGACTCCGTCTCAAAAAAAAAAAAAAAGAAAACAAATATTAGATACTCAAGAATATTAGATACTCAAATTAAGAATACAATCAATGGATTTAAAAGCTGCTGTACTATAGAAGTAGAGAATATTAGTGATCAGGAAGTCAGGTCAATAAGTATTTGGTCCTGGGCCTCCTTCTATTTTCAATTTCTACTTTTTCTCTTAATAACCACCCAGGTGCATGGCTTTAACTACCATCTACACCTCTCATTCTGTTCTCTTCCCAAAACTCATGGCCTATTTGATGTCACTCCATGGATGGATGATACATAGCTAAAGTTAATTTTACTCAAACAGAACTCTGATACCCTTGAATAGAGGCCCTTGAATATCTATTCTAATGTAGCAATCCAACAGTTACTAACATATTCTCCTATCCCTATTTTGTCATAGTAGTTTTAGGTGCCTGATATTTTGTTGTATTTCCTTTTTACAGTACAACTTCCCCCATCAGAACATAAGTTGCAGGCCAGGCACGGTGGCTCATGCCTGTAATCCCAGCACTTTGGGAAGCCGAGGCAGGTGGATCACAAGGTCAGGAGTTCAAGACCAGCCTGGCCAATATGTTGAAGCCCCGTCTCTACTAAAAATACAAAAATTAGCCGGGCGTGGTGGTGGGCGCCTGTAGTCCCAGCTACTTGGGAGGCTGAGGCAGGAGAATTGCCTGAACCCCGGAGGCAGAGGTTGCAGTGAGCCAAGATCGTGCCACTACACTCCAGTCTGGGCGACAGAGCGAGACTGTGTCTCAAAAAAACAAAACAAAACAAGCAAACAAACAAACAAAAAACATAAGTTGCACTGGAACAGAGGTGTGTCTATCTTGCTTGCTACTGTATGACCAGTACTCATAACTTAGTCTAGAACATAGTAACAAATATAAATGACAATTTGTGGAATGAACCTGAGAAGATACTCATAGCTAGACTGTACTTCCTTTTGCTTAGATGACTTCTGACTGGAATGGGGTTGGGAAGGTTGTAGGTGGTTTGGGATGCAGACAGATGGTGGATTGGGAGGTGATGCATCCTCATTCTTTGCTATCTATAAGCCTACATAGCAAGTCAAGCCTTCATCACAGGGATGCCACTCATATTTCCCGATTGACATCATACTTAAACTTATGCAATTTACTAGCAATCCTATCAACTCTGCCTCCAAAATAATTGATCCAATATCTATTCATTTCTTTACAGCTTCTCTGCTGTTGCATTAATCCAAGCCTCTGTCCTTTCTTGTCCACCAACTGTGATAGCCTCTTATTGGTATTCCTGCCTCCTACTCTTGTTTCCCTATCATTTATCTCTACACAGCAACCAAATAGCTTAAAAATAAAAAAAATTAAGTCCTTGACCTACTTTAAACTGCAAAGGTTTCCTATTACACTGAAAATAAAGCCAAGTGTCTTATCATGGTGTTTAAGGCCATATATGGCCTGGCCCCTACCTTCTATACTGACTCTGGCTTCATCATTCTTCCTCTTGCAAACTAAGCTCTAGCCACACCGCTCTGCTTTCTTTTATGCTAACAGAGTAAGCTCATTACTGCTTAAGGTCCCTTTTACTTGCTCTTCCTTCTGTCTAGAAGATCCTCTCCCCTGGTTTTTATATGGCTGATGACCTCATGTCTTTCAAATCTTTAGCTTCCTGGACCACCATATTTAATGGCCACTCAATCTTTCATTATCACACTATCCTGTGTTATCTTCTTCACAATTTTTATAGCTAACCCAAGTTATGTATTTAGAATATTTTTCCTTTTATTGTTTGTTTTATTCATTACCATTTTCCCAGCATCTAAAATAATAGTGACCCATAATAAAATAATGACCCATAGTAGGTCTTTATTACTTATCTGTGGAATATTGCAGTGAATGACAATGAAAGGAATATACTCTCAAGCTCTCACACCACTGCTCTTCTAAATGTCACTTCTTTGGAATGAGTCCATGTTTATTTTTTCTTTACTTAAAAGGAAACAAGTAAAGTTTAAAATCCATAATTTTTTCCTTTGCCTATACCCTCTCTCTTCTTATAGAACTATTACATATTTCTTGTAATAATAATGATTATATATGTTCAATTGATCTTTTATTCCTGTCAAGGTGCTAAATTATCTCATTTATTTATTACATCAAACCTCTAAATTAGATCCTATTATAATGTGCACTTTATAGATAAGATGTATGAGTTTTGGAATGTTTCCATTAGTTTCTCAAGACCACAAAACCAAGTAATGATAAGAAAGATTTTGAATGACTGATGACTGAAACTTTTTTAAACAACCCATTTGGTAATCAGTGATGGTAGTAGAAGGGGGAGATGTGGGGCAGGGAGGAAGAGGAAGGGAGAGAGAACACTTTATATCATGACAGCCAGATAAAACTTTGGTAGCAAATTCTGAACTCAGCTCATTTAACATCATTCCCAGAAGGAAGGTACATTAGTTCGTTCTCACACTGCTATTGTATAAAGAACTGCCTGAGACTGGGTAATTTATAAATAAAAGAAGTTTAATTGACTCACAGTTCTGCATGGCTGGGGAGGCCTCAGGAAACTTACAATCATGGCAGAAGGCGAAGGGGAAGCAAGGCACATCTTACATGGTAGCAGGAGAGAAAGAGAGAGAGTGAGGGGAGAAGGTGCCACACGTTTCAACCATTAGATCTCATGAGAACGCTATCATGAGAATAGCAAGGGGGATGGTCTCCCCCATGATCCAACCACCTCCCCCTAGGCCCCTTCTTCAACATGTGGGGATTACAATTTAACATGAGATTTGGGTGGGGACACAGAGCCAAACCATATCAGAAGGACAAACCAAAGTCAGGTCATTCTCTCTGAATCCCTTTGTCTTCTGTTAGAATAACCCTCTAATAAGTAGACTCTAAAGACTTTGAGTTCAGGAAGATCAGAAAGACTGACTTTGCTAGAACATTTAATCTTGGGGCTTAGCTTGACCCATTTATTCTGTTATCTAAGAAACAAAATTACATGTAAAGTAGAAAGTCATTTACATCTGCCAAGAAGTTTAGTTTGAAATAGGAGAGAATGGAAAGAGAAAAATAGTTAAGAAAAGTCTTAGGAAGATAAAAACCTCAAAGACCAAGAGTCTGTCTTTATATAACTGCAAATGTTTTGATGAAAACTAAAGGAAAAAAAAAAGTTTGTGTCTAGACAATTGATTAAAATTTTAATTTTCTACCTGGTTATTTGGTACTATAAAAATATAATCATACTAAATCACTTCACAAAGTGTTGTAATATTTGTTGCTTTTTTCAATAGATTTTCTTAGAATTTTCATGTTCTATATTAATATTTTGTGGTGCAGGTTTGTTACACAGGTAAAAGTGTGCCATGGTGGTTTGCTGCACAGATCATCCCATCACCCAGGAACTAAGCTCAGCATCTATTAGCTATTTTCTTCCTGATGCTCTCCCTCCTCCCACCCTCCACCTTCCAAAAGACCCCAGTGTGTGTTGTTTCCCCCCATGTGTCCATGTGTTCTCATCATTGAGTTCCCACTTATAAGAGATAACATGCAGTATTTGGTTTTCTGTTCCTATGTTAGTTTGCTAAGGATAATAGCCTCCAGCTCCATCCATGTCTCTGAAAAGGACATGATCTCATTCCTTTTTATGGCTGCATAGTATTCCATGGTGTCTATGTACCACACTTTCTTTATCCAGTCTATCATTGATGGGCACTTAGGTTGATTCCATGTCTTTGCTATTGTGAATAGTTCTGTAATGAACATGTACATGCATGTGTCTTTATAACAGAACAATTTATATTCATTTGGGTATACACCTAGTAATGGGATTGCTGAGTCAAATGGTATTTCTGCTTCTAAGTCTTTGAGGAATTGCCACATTGTCTTCCACAATGGTTGAAATAGTTTACCTTCCCACCAACAGGGTAAAAGCATTCCTTTTTCTCTGCAACCTTACCAGCATCTGTTGGTTTTTTTGACTTTTTAATAGTAGCAATTCTGACTGGTGTGAGATGGTATTTCATTGTGGTTTTGATTAAATGCAATTATTTTTATGCATTTGGAGAATTAACCCTGCCCTTAAAATCCATTGAAACATAGCATTAGAAAGACATTTTGTGAAATTTAGTAATGGCTTAATTTGTGTCTAGATTAGCAAGTGATGGAAACAGCAGAGAGGAAGTATGAAAAAGAAAATCAACAAATTCTATTAAGCTATTGAAATGTGTCAGAAATTTTGCTAACCACTACATGAATTAGCTCATTTAATTCCACATTAAACCTATACAGTCTTATCATGACTCAAGTTTTTAGATGAGCAAACTGTATGCCAGAGAGGCTAAGTAACTTGGCCCAAGTTAGCATGCAATAGAGCCCAGGGAACCTGGGCAGTCTAATGAGAGCTTAACCACTCCAGCATACAACTCTTGAAGGAACCTACAGTAGCTTCAGGAAAAAAAAAATATTAATATGTGCCTAAGATAGTTAAGTCACAGCAACAGGGGCAGTGGAATCAATTGTCTGAAAGAGTCTATACCACAGGCTTATTTAGGTAACCAGTATTCAAATCAGAAAGAGCTAAAGACAGAGTGACTTCTGGCATTATGATCCAAGAAAAACTTAGCTACATGTGAGTAAATTGTTAGGCAAAAAAAAGGTAGGATGGGAACTTATCCTTGAATCTCTGAGAGAGAGAAAGGGGTATATGTGTGTGTGTACATATATGTATATGTATATATAGGTATGTAATTGTAAATATACATATGTATAAATATATACATAAATACATTTATGTACTCAGGTTCTTTGTTTCCTAACATTCATTTTGGTGCTGAATGAGAATTTTACATTGGGATGTGTGTGTGTGTACAAGTATGTGTTGAGTGAGCGAGAAACTTTTGTGTATCATGGGATATGTATCTATGCCATCTGTAGAATGGCATAGAATAGTACTGAAAACCACCAATACCCTAAGAGCGGTGTGAGGAGGGATGAGTCAGACCGGGAACAGCATTTCCTGACTGCCCACTCACAGGCACATTGCCAGAAGGTTTTATTTATTCTCCAGGTTCTAGTCTTCAGATTCATAAGAACAGATAATATTGATTTTTATGAGAATTAGAGTGATTAACTACAAGACTGTACTCTCCAGGGACTCTTTTTTATTTACCCTTGTTTACCAGCGTCTAGTACTCTGCCTGGCATAAAGTCAAGACCTAATAAATGTTTGTTGAGGGAATAAGTAATAAATTTATGCAATGTTTTGTATTTATTAGATCAGTTCCTGTTGTAGAGTCATTGCCCTCCTGGGTTACGGAGAAACTGGCACTCAAATTGTGTCATGGGATACTTTTAGAACCAAGGTTCTTTGACCCATTGACAAACCCACTTCCTGGTATATTTTTTAGGGGTGTATAGAGACATAAATTAAATAAACAAGAATTTATTGAGCTCTATTATTTGAACACTATCAGAGGGAACTGGGGATGGCTCATTGAACGAGCAGGCCAAATCCTTGTTCCCATAGAGCTTATATTCTTATAAGTTAAGCAACAAAATAAGTAAATGCATAACATGAATGGGTGATAAAAGCTATGAAAAATCAGGGAAAGGAGAATGAGTTTGATGGAGGAATACTATATAGTGTCCCCTGGGGACAGAATTCTCCAGGGCCTAGAATCAATTTAATGAGAATTTTAAGTGACATTATTAAATTACATTAAACACTTCGTTTTTTAAATTACATTGATAACTTTTCAAAGATTTCAACTGCACCCAAATTATAAAGTTATTGGGAAGCTATTTTCTACTTTATGTTTAGATTTCTGTTCAATGAGTGGCTGGTGGGACAAAAGGATGGCAACAATGATCAAGAAAATAAACTTCTAGAGGAAACAAGGAAGGAAATTATAATAGCCAACATATTTTGGCTACTTTCCCTATGCTGGTAAACACTTTATGTTCATTATCCCAGTTTATCACCAAATGATTTCTGTGCAATAGGATTATTCTTATTTCCCTTTTATGGCAAACAAGACACAGTAAGATTCAATAAGTTGCTCAACATCACTTAGCTAGTAGGTAGAAAAAAATCCAGGATTGAACCCAGGTGGTCTG
The DNA here is from genome assembly GCF_047675955.1 of Chlorocebus sabaeus. Classification (NCBI taxonomy): domain Eukaryota; kingdom Metazoa; phylum Chordata; class Mammalia; order Primates; family Cercopithecidae; genus Chlorocebus; species Chlorocebus sabaeus. Next base: position 35,131,458 of record NC_132926.1, on the reverse strand, counting down.
ATCTAGGGCCAAATTATCCCCTTGTAGGATTAAGTAAACTGCCCCAGAATCCAAGTTTTCTAACTACTAAGATACACTGCTTCTTTTAAAAGTATAAGGAAGTAGGAGGGCTTAAGTATTTGAGATTATTATTATTTTTTAAACAAAACTGCAATCTCCACCATGAAAAGATACAGTATTCCACGATGACCTTTCTATTCTTTGAATACTATATTGAATTTATTCTAGCCTTTGTCCAGTCCTCTGTGCTTGCAGTTCCCTCTGCCTGCAATGCTCGCCACTGGGCTCTTCGCGTTGTTGACCCTTTCCCATCAGTCAAGCCTCAGTTCAAACGCACCTCTTCAGAGACGCCTTCCCTGTCGGTCCAACTGCTGGTAACCCATCACCCCTCAGTCACTACCATGATTTATCCTGTTGTTATGTTCTTCCCAGCCCTTATCACTATGTTAAAAGTTACTGATGTTCCCCATGGCTATTTTCCCCTACTAATATGCAAATACCATGATGTGGGTGGCGGTATTCATTGTAATTGGTCCAGAACCTGACCTCTGCCTGTACATCACAGAGGCTTCAAAAACACTGAAGAAATGAATGCTGTCCCTTGGGTCTGAAGACCCAGATAGATCCCAGGGGACTCTACTTCTGTGCAGGATCATGCATCTGCCCACCATCCTGTGCAAAATTAGAGTACAAGATGGGAAAAGAGAGATCTGCAACTGGGGCCTGAAAAATACTTACCAATAAGCGCCCAGATGAGCCACAACTGCTCAGAAACCTACCATGGAGACCATTTATGAAGCCTACTTGCAGGAGGACCAATTTGGAGTCAATTTCTGTAGTTAAATGTATGTAAGTTCATCGTTTCAATTTTATCTGAATCTCCTTGTTCACGTCTTGTTTTTAGTTCCTACCTTAATTTGGATCTAATGCTTGTCATGATTAATCAGCCATTTCCTCCCACCAGATTGTAAGATGAGAGCAGAGATCCATCTGTCTTCTACAGCACTGTATACTCAGTGTCTAGAAGCATGCTCAACACATAGTAGGTGCTCAAGTAATACTTAATAAAGGGATGAACAAATGGCCCAACACTAAATTTCCTCTGTAGACAAAGGCAGGTGGAAGAGCAGAATGAAACATTTATTGAGTCCCTTCCAAGCCCCAGGCACTGTTTCAGATGCTTTTATGTATCTTATTTCATTTGTTTACCCTGTTAAGTGGCAAGCTTTGAGAGTCTCACTTATAAAAAGCTAAAATTCATGGAGTGAAGATGCCTTTCTTCTTCGTTGCCATAAAATTGGATCTTGCTGGGCAAGTGGGTTTTTAAATGAACACTGGGTATCACTGGAAGCCTCAAACTTTAATCAGTTTGGTGAGGTCTGTGCCATGACCTGATAATGCTGTTTCCAATAAATAATTATTCAAATAAATAATTTTGTATGATACCCTAGCATATCTGAGGATCAACAGAGAATTGTATGAGAGCCTTGGCCACCGCCTCACCTATAGGATCACTTCCATTTATCATCTCAGCTCTAATTTATCTGAATCAAAGTTTAAAACACAATTTCCAAACAGAAGACTAGAAATAACTGCAAATAAAGTGAATTTGAAGGAGGCTGTTCCCAGTAGGTACAGAAAACTTAGCGTAGGTCAGTCAGACAGGGACAAATGCAAGCTGGCACAGGGTCATGCTTGATATTGGACTGGAGAAATTGTAGGAGAACCAGTTCATAAAAAATGACTGTCCCAAATCCCCAGCCATGAGCTCAAAACACTCAGACTTGGCCCATTACTTAGTGATGCTTCAGGGGCTCAGTGTGAGCAAACATGTAACATGTGCCCTGGTCCTGAATTACCTTGTTAGGTGCTCAGTGTAAGGAACGTAGCACTTATGAGAACATTCTCGAAGGCTTAATAACAGCGGAGAGTCTTTTCAGCTCATTCTGTGTGTAAATAGGGCCAATTTCAAAGAAAGATGAGTTTCCTTTAAAAAAAAAAAGAAACTGTAAAATGATAGTGCCATTACACATGCCTCCCTCAGCCATTTAAAAATACCTTGAGGCCGGTTCTCTCCTGAGGGCTTATCAAGACACATGCCTGCCATGTAGTCGGTTCTTTATAGTGTATCCTTAAGGTGTTTTTCCCTCTTCACAGAGTTGCTACTCAGGTCAGCACATTGTTCTAAGGTATTCCCAGGAATGTCAGAAACAGTCAAACCACTTTGTTTGTAAGTACAGAGGCCAAAACACCACCGTGGAGTCCACAGGCTGGTTCAGTCCTCGTAGTTTACACTAATTCTCTGTGTGGTTTTGGGTAGCTCACCCGTGGTTTTGGGTTAACCTCTCCACAAGATGGTGGGCAGGATCTAAAAAGGGCTTCCATGTCACTTCCAACTCTGGCTGTCTGACTTGATGAGGACTGTCAAGGGCCAGTGGTTGCCCTCCTCTCCTCACAGGCTACAGCAGTCATCTAGAAAATAGCTCTGTACACAGGCAAGGAAGAAAACTGACATTGTTCCTTTGCTTCTGAGTTCACCTGTAACATCCTTCCTTTAGCAGGTCTGCAGCTATGCTCTCTTCAACTGAAACTTAGAGAACTGTGCATTATAAACAGCACATATAATCCCCTTTTCTCCACCATCATTGTTCCCTGGCGCTAAGTCCAGAGTTTCTATACCCTGAACTAGACATGGAAGAAGAGAGGAGACTATGCAAAGTTCAGCAGTGCCATTTTTTTTTTAAACTTTGTCATCCTAGGAAAAAGTTTCTTGAAATATTACACTTCAGGTTTTTTCCTCAAAAGGCACTGGGGTACTTCTTGAAGATGGTGATTCTTGGGCTCAGCTCAGGATCTACTGATTCAGATCTTTAGAGGGCTGTAAGTCCCCAGATCTTCATTTTCTGTATTTTTATTATTTGCTTTTCATTCATTTGTTTAATCCTTTTCTACCATATCTTCATGGTGTCTAATACCTCAGTGACAAAGCTTTGTTGATGACAGTGTGGGGGATTGCTTTGAGATCTTCTAATTAAAAGTGCCATAGGACTACCCAGATTTTTGGTTACTGAGTACAAATCTGCATTTTAAGCCAAATACTGTAGATAATTCTTGTTTATGGTAGCTAACATTTGGAAACTACTGTCCTAGAAAAAGGGAGACCAACTTTTAGCCTTTTGCTGCTACTAACCATGATGATTATTCATTCATCCAACGAAGATTTATCATTCACTACTATATGCCAGGTACAACAATGAGCAAAAACACAAAGAACCAGTTCTCACAGAGCTAGCAGTCTAGCAAGAGAAAGAAATGATAAACAAACACATAATATGCCAAGTAGTAAGAAAATCCAGGGAGTGAGATGAAGGGTGAGTGATGGGAGGCATGCTTTTCAGACAAAGTAGGCAGGAAGGCCTGTATGTAGGATGGTTGTACAAAGACAAAAGAAGTGAGGAAAAGAACCATGCGGCTGAGGGAAGAGCGTTCCAGGCAGAGGGAGCCACAAGTAGAAAGTCCCTTTCCTTTGCTACGACCTGGTGGTGTTTTGGCCTCTGTACGTACATGCAAAGTGGTTTGACTGTTTCTGACATTCCTGGGAATACCTTAGAACAATGTGCTGATCTGAGTAGCAACTCTGTGAAGAGGGGAAAACACCTCAAGGACACACTATAAAGAATCGACTGCATGGCAGGCATGTGTCTTGATAAGCCCTCAGGAGGAAACAGAGGTGTACATCCCCCAGGAGAGGGGATGTACGTACGTGGTCTGTTTGAAGAACAGCAAGGAGGCCAGTGTGGCTGGAGTGAGGTGAGTGAAGAGGAAAGTTAGAGGAGATCAGGGGCTAATACCTTGTAGCTTGTTTGCATTATTTCTAGGCTGCAGAATAATACTATACAGTCTGGATTGTGGAACAATGATTTGTGGTGATCATATATTATACACCTGTTATTAGTCTTTTGTCCTTATTTATGCTGTAACTCCCTGTTCCTGGCTGAACTCCTAAGACAACCTAAAATAGGTCTTTTGCTTGAGAATTGGGGCAAAGAGTAAGAAAACTTTGGGAGGGAGGTGCTGTGGACTAAACTGTGTCTCCCTGCAAAGTCACAGTTTGAAGTCCCAACCCCCAACATTATTAAATGTGGCTGCATTTAATAATAGGGCCATTAAGGAGATAATTATGGTTAAATGAGGTTATTAGGGGTGGGACCTTAATTTAACAGGACTGGTGGTGGTTTTGCAAGAAGAGAAATGCAGAAAAAAGACCACACGAGGACTCAGTTTAGAAGGCGGTCATCAGCCAGCCAAGGAGAGAGGTCCTAGGAGAAACCAGCTTGCTGGCAACTGGATCGGAGACTTTCAGCCTCCAGAACTGTGAGAAAATAAACTACTGTTGTTGAAGCCACCCAGACTCTGGCATTTTGTTACGGCAGCCTTAGTGAACCAATACAGGATAGTAGAGGCCAGGAGGTCTTCATTTAATTATTCACCCATTTACTCCCTCAGTCTTTGCTGCATGCCCAGTATGTGCAAGGCACGGTGCTACTTCTTTGCATGCATTATTTTATTTAATCTCACAGCAATACTGAAGTAAACTTTATGACCATCACCTTAAAGATAAAGAAACAGAGGCTTAGTTAGGGGCAGTCAGTTGGCCAGGGGACGTGTTGGAGCTTTTATTCAAACGCAGGACTGTGACAGTAAAGCCTGTGTTTTCCCTCCATCTCAGAAGCGGGAGAACAGAGGTGTGGAGCCAGCCTACCTGGGTCTAAATCCCACCTCTCCTGCTTGCTAACTATGTGACTTTGGGCAACTTAATTATCTTTCTGGGCCTTGATGTCTGCATCTGTAAAATGGGCACAATAAATGCTTTCCATTAACTAGGCTGTAATTAGCACTAAGTGAGCTAATACATTAAAACACTTAGAACAGGGCTAGCCACCTAAATGCTTATTATCATCCTGAAGTCATAGGGCCCTGCTTGAAGGAATTTGAAATCTTTAGGCTATACAGAATATGAAAACCCTCCTCATTCTCATGTAGAGTTTTCATGTGGAAAGGGCCTCAGGTTTCTTATTTGGTAGTTCCAAGAAATAGATTTCAGTGCAATGTAAAGACTTAGGCATACTTGGCATTGTCCAGAAGTAGAATGGCCAGGTTTGAGTGGGGGTGATCTGTCTGTTGCTATCTGGTCAGGAGTGTTGCGAGGGAGTTCAGGGCACCTGTGAAGGACTGGCATAGAAGAATTCAGAAGTCTTTTCTTGCATAGAAATTTTATAATTCTTTCTAATGGGATGGGAATAGGTGTGTTACAGGACTGGCACAGCTCTGCTTTCCTTGCACAATATCTTTTCTTTCTTTCTTTCTTTCTTTCTTTCTTTCTTTCTTTCTTTCTTTCTTTCTTTCTTTCTTTCTTTCTTTCTCTCTTTCTTTCTTTTAACTGAATTGTATTGCCTTTAGACAGGGCTTGAACTCACAAATTCACAACAGACAGTATCATGTTTTTTTTTTGGTTCATGCTACATGCTTAGCTTCTGCAGGATTTTACATTTGGGGTTCCGACTCCCATGCTTAAACATCCTGTCATCTGGGTTATAGGACAATGAAAAGATTATTAATTAAGGTAGACGTGGCATCCTAACCTTGGCTTGTAAGAGTGACTATTGGTCAACTCCCCTGAGAGGGCTGCCTTGCTATTTCTATAGGAATATATGCAACTGAGCATATGCACAATTCTTTCTGGAGGCTTTGACGCAGCAGCTATATCTTGCTGAATAAACATGATATGAAAACATTCTTAGTGGTTCTGTCCTAAGACTGCCTTTCCTTTTCTTCCAAACATCATGCTTTTGCAAGTGGTCTGCCTGGAAGAGCAAACTCACCCCTATGCCTGGAATGTTTACTGCTACTTCCAAACAGAATAGAATGTGTTTCTGCCACTGCTCATTGAGAATAAAAAATTCTTTGTCTGGATGTCAAGACAATAAACAGGTTTCCATGTTTATAAAGCAGTTCTATTCAGATACAGTCACAGATAGACATTCAGGAATTTGAGGGCACACCTACAGCCATTTACAACTCTACATAATGTAACAGTAAAGACTGTTTCTAGTGACCACTTATCTCTGTTTTGTATGTTCTACCCCTTAAAATATATTCATGTACTGCATAATGACGTTTTGGTCAATAACCAACCACATATACAATGGCGATTCCATAAGATTTTCAAATTGTATTTTTAGTGAATCTTTTCTACGTTTAGATATGTTTAAATATGGAAATACTTACCATTGTGTTACAATTGCCCACAGAATTCAGGACCGTAACATGCTGTACAGGTTTGTAACCTAGGAGCAATAGGCTATACCATATAGCCTGGGTGTATAGTCGGCTCTACGATCTAGATTTATGTAAGCACAGCCTATATTTCCCCAATGATGAAACTGCCTAACATGCATTTCTCAGAACATATTCCCATCATTAAGCAACGCATGACTGCGTGCTAATCCGCTCTTAGCTCTTCTAATGTATTTTCCTCACAGCAGTCACACAAATCTTTTCATGCAGCAAATATGATATTTTCTTTTTTTTAAAATGTACACCCCTTGATAATTTACAGTTGTTCTCTGGGTTAAGATGAAACTCTGTAATTTATGTTACAGAGGCACACAGGGTCACATCACTTGATAGCCTCCTTTCCACTGTACCCCATGTTGGTCTCTGTGCTCCAGCTACAATGACTTTCCCTCAGAATCTTGCTTTCACCATGACCCTCTGGGGACTGGGCCTTGCAAATGTACTCTCCTTTGCCTAAAATATCCTCTTTCTCATTCTTCCTAGTTAAGTTTGACTCATCCTTCAGATCTCAGCTCAAGTGACACTTCTTTAGGGAAGCTCTCCTGATCTTCCTGTGCATAACAAAGCCTCATTAGATCTTGTCCTAATGTCATATCCTTTCCATTGCTGCATTTGTCACAGTTTACATTAATTTATTAGATTAATTTATTTGCCTTCCATAATAGCAGGAACCATATCTATTTTTACTACCGGTGAACCCATCGCCCAGCTAATATCTGACACATAATAGAGATGTTCTTTATGTGTGTGTTTGTATTTTTTGAATAAATGAATAAATAAATGAATAACTGCTCTTGCAAGGTGGTTCCCAGAATACTGAACTTGCTTCCAAAATTTCCCAAAAAGTGACATTCTTATGTATCAACAATAAGATCCAGAGCAGGCTTTCATACATATCTTCAAAGTCATACATTTATTTGCCTCCTGTTTACTTTTTCTACTAACTGTGCTTTTGCAGACACTTTTGAAGATAAAGGCCTTGGCCCTCTCAGCCCATCTTTTCTCTCAGTTCAGTCTGCCAGTGAGGAAACAATGACTCAGAAAACTAATGAGCCAGTCTCTCTAACGATGGCAATGATTTCACTGCCGGTGATTTTTCTATTAGATTTATAAAATTGAGTCAAAATGAAGGAATTGCCTTGGGGCACAAAAACCAAAGACAAAAAATAGATCCAGAAACACAAATCAAAACAGCACTGATCAGTGTGTGTTGCAGGCAAACACCAGTGAAGGTGATGTAGGTTGAAAGAGTCAAAGAATGAAAACAGGAGTCTCTTTTGCTGGGAACAAGCAAAGTGGGAGGAACCCCAGATTTGCAATTGAAGAAACTTGATGTCATGCTGGTAAGACCCAGACCTGTCAGTGTAAGTACAGGTGCCATCTATTAGGTGGCTACCAGGCACATTGCATTCAATGTCTTGATTCTTACAATTAAACATGAAAAGGAAGCATTATTACTTCTATTTTAAAGTTTTTAAAAAAAACACACACACACTCAGAGGATAAATCACTTTAAGTCATAATTAGAACTCTAGTTTATCTGATTCCAAAGTGAAAGGCATTTGCAACCAAATATTTCATCTCACAAGTCCTCCCTCACTCTTTTCACCTGTAAAATGTGGATAATACCATGCAGACTTGGGATAATCATCCTCCTGTGACAACGCAGGGAGAATGCCTGGTGCTCAGTTAGTTTTTATTAAACTTGAGTATCTGTCCTCCCTCTGCTGAGTTCCTTATGGATTATATTAGAAACTCCTGAAAATGGGTTACCACTTCTAATTTAATATGGGAAGATTTAAGAGGGGGATATACTTCCCAAAGCACATATCCTTTAATCTGATGCCAACACCACCAAGTTTCATTATATTGTCGTTTGACTCTGAGGCATAGCAGGATTAGTCAATGTCTCGAGGGGATATCACGTGTGAAGAGGACTGGAATCTAGATGACTCTGAACTGCAGGCCCAGGATTCTTCCTATCACCACGTTGTATCAAAACACACAAGTGTAGAGAGGGATAGGGAGAGAGTTGTTAAAGGACACACATTTACAGCTGGATAGGAGGGATAAGTTCCAGTGTTCTATACCACTGTATGATGACTATAGTTAACAATAATATATTAGCTTCAAATATCTGGGAGGAGTATATTAAACATTTCTAACACAAAGAAAGGATAAGTGTTTGAGATGATGAATATGTTAATTACCCTAATCTGATCACTGTACATGGTAGGTGTCAAAACATCACTACATATGCCATGAATATGTACAATTATTTGTCAATTTAAAAAAAATTTCTTAAACTCTACCCCCCAAAATGTACAGAGGCCAAGAAGTGATTTCCCAGGCCTCTACTAATATAAAGAGTATTCATAATAGCTAATTTTTATTAAGCTCTTAATTTGCACTGGGTAATACACATCTACTTGGTATGAATGATCACATTTACTCACCAAAGCAATTGTCTGATATATGCAACATTTCCCTCCCTTTTTATAGATGATAAAATTAAAGGCCAGGAAATAAAATGACTCTCTGTATATTAGGTAGATGTTTTCGCCAATACTTGAATATAAACTCTTGAAGCAAATTCACAGCTACCTTGAAGCAAATAAGTGCTCAACATAGTTTCACTGAACTCTTAGGTAGATGACAGTGCCTTGATTCTCCCCACGGCAGGCACTTTTCTGCCAGATATCAGAAGCCTTCACCAAAAGTAACCTCTTTTCAGCTGCAGATTTACTGTCATTTTAGAGAGATTTTCTCCCAGAGCCCTTCCCTTGAGCTTTTCGTATATTTCTCTACCCTGGCCATTGCTGAGTTCTTACCTCTGACTGTAGAGAAGACTCACTTGGGGAAGCTTAAAAACTGAGATTCCGGGGGCCCAGTTCCAGGGGATGTAATTCAGTAGGGCTGTGGTAGAGATAGCTCTGTGTATTTGCCGAGGTGATTCCCACGAATAGCCAGGGTTAAAACCTACTGTTAGAGTTGTTTGCGTACGCCTTTTTCCCTCTTGCTAGTCACTGTACCTTAAAGTACGGATGAGTGTTTTTTATCTTTTAATTATCCATGTGCTAAGAACAATGCCTGAAATGTTGTAGGCAGTCTTGTAGGGCAGCAGAGAGCCTGGACTCTGGAATCAGGCAGTGTGGGCACACACCCTGATCTATCACATTTTGGCTGGGTGGTTTTTGATAGGTTACTCAGTCTTTTTGTGCCTTATCTGCTCATCTGTAAAATGGGGAAAATGAATAGTACTTATAATATTTTTGAGAGATAGTAACTGTAAAGTACTTAGCACAAGGCCTGGCAAATAATGAGCCTACGATAAATGCTAGCTTTGTAGGTAAGCAAAACATTTAATGGACTATCCTTTGTTATTGCTGTGGTGAATGCAGTGGGAAATACGAAAGAAGAATATGACGCCCCATTCGTTGAATATTCACAGCCATTATGCTAGGTGTTTTACAACACTTTTTTTTGCTCTCATAATGATACTTTGATATATTATGATATATAATGATATATCATTAGAGAAGGAAATACACCAGTTGAATAATGGAAGGTCATCCAGCAGATAATTAAGAGTGCTGAGATTGGAATTCAGGTTTGTCTAGTTTTGAAACCCATTTCCCCCACTTTATTACTAAGACTTAATATACACATTCCCTCATATATTCGTGCTTTCAATCCACAAATATTTATTATATGCTTGATATGTGGGAGAAACTGTTCTGCCTACTGGAGATATAGAAATGTACAAAACAGAGAAAGCCTCCGCTTTCATGTCATATACATTCTATAGTGGGAAAGACAGGCAACAAACAAGTTAATAGATGTATAACAGGTCAGGTAAAGATAAGTGCTGTGAAGGAAAAATAAACAGGGTAAAAGTAACTGGGGGTGGGAAAGGAGGCAGAGAGAGAAAGAAAGAGAGAGAGAGAGAGAGAGAGAGGAAGAGAGAAAGAGAATCTTGAGAGAAAGGGAGTGAGCACGTGTGTGTGTGATATTTTACATAGGAAGGCCAGGAAAGGATGCTCTGGTGAAGAAACATTTGAGTGATGGATGTGATAAGATGCAATTGGATTCCTGATATTTTTAAGAGGTGAAGCCCAAAGGATTTACCACAGAATAGGAAGAATGATATGAGAGAAAGAAGGAAATTGAGGCTGGCTCCAAGGTTTTTGGCTTGAGTCTCCAGGAGAACAGAGTTCCCTCTTACTTCCTAGGCTGGAGAAGAATTCTGCACAAACAGGGTTTTTTTTTCAAGAGGGAAATCAACAGGTCTGTTTTGAGGTCTCTACTATGCATCTGATTGGAAATGTTGGCTAGGAAGTTGGATGTACAAGTCTGCAGTTTAGGTGAGACATTGGAGCTGGATATGGAAATTAAATCAATGATATATAAGCCCATAGGAGTGGATGAGATCTCTTATGAGCAAGTATATGTTAAGGAGAGGACTGATTCCAGGGCTTCAATGTTTACAGGTTAGGAAGATGATAAGGAACTGGCAGAGAGTCTGAGACTGCAAGGGAGAGAGAAACAGAGAGAAAGAGTGGGTCTTGAGGCCAAGACAAGAAACCCCTTCAGGAAGGACAGAGCAATCATCTGTCAGTGTCACTGAGGGCTGCAGTGGGAAGAGGACTGGAAAAGCATGACTGGACTCTGCAGTGTGGTGGTCATTGGTGACTCTCACAAGCGCAATTTTGGTGGCATGATAGAAAGTGCAAATCAGAGGAGCAGTGGCAACAGTGAGTGTGGATGACACTTTCAAGACATTTTTCTGAAAAGAGGAGCAGGTGATGGGGTAGCAGGTGAAGGAAGATACAGGCTCGTGAGATCAGTGTTTAAAATGAGATGATTTATAGCATGTGTGTGGACTATAAAACATGACCCTGTAGAGAGAAAAACCTTGGTGCTGGCAGAGTGGGAACAAGTGCAGGAGTGATGTGCTTGGGTAAGACAGAGGGGAGATGACCCAGCTTAAAGTGGAGGCTTGGCCTTAGATGAGAGCAGGGATAATTTATGCATTGTATATACAATTCAAAAAATATGTTTCAGATGTAAAGCGATATCAAACAATGTAAGGTTTTTGCTTTACTTAATTCTTACAATAACTCCTTGAGTTGAGCATTACTATTTCCATGTTACAGAGAAATGCTGTGCGCACTTGGAAAAGACTTTAAATGTAGGTGTGCATTTATAAGATGAGAGAGATGGATGAGAAAATGAGTAGTCAGGGAAAGCTGTGGGTGGATGTGCGTTTGACGTGGGCTCTGAAGAGTGGGTTGGTTCTAAATATGTGAAGGGGACTGAGAAGAGAATTTCAAACACTTGAAAAATAAGAATCCATAAATATGAAAAAGGCACAAAATATAGTAGTAATGAATCCATTCTTAGCATGTACCCTGGAACCAGACTGCATGGGTTCTAATCCTAGCCCTTGCATTTAACAGCTGTGTCAACTTAGACTAGTTATTTAACTTGTCTGTGACTTGGTTTTCTCATGGATAAAATGAGGATAACAGTGTTGACCTTATAGAATTGTTAGGGATACACACACACACACACACATCCATACCTACATTGATATACACATGGTAAAATTGTGCCTAGCAAATAGTATGCGTTCTATGTTTTACTTATTCTCCTGTTATTATTATTTATAATATAACAAAGAATTAGAAAAATATGATGCTATTTTTCCCTCTGTGTGTGTGTGTGTGGACTTCCAGCAAACACGCTTCCAGTGTCACTAAGATACTTGCTTTAAGATATGTCCTCCTCTTGAAGGAGCATTGTTGATAGAATATGGGTCAGTTTGTTTATTCACTCTCCCATTGAGTCCTTCATTTAAGAAGGATTTCTTGAGCATCTACTCAGAGTCAAGCTCTGTACTAAACCAGGATGCCAAGACTGAAGATGAGTAGGGCAGAATTCCTGTGCACAAGTTGCTGCTGGCCACTCAGGAGACAGACATGTAAACAGACTGTTTCAATGTAATCTGAAGGCTGTTCTCATACTCAGAAGGAAATGTGCAGTGTGATATAAAGATTAAGAGTACCAATTTGGGATTCAGATAATTTGGACTTGAGTCTTGGCTCTACCACTTCACTAGCTGTGGTCCTGAGTAGGTTGCATCCGAGTCAGTTTCCTCATCTATATACATGGAGATAATGGCGTTTAATAAGAGAGACTGTTGTGAGGAGCAAATGAGATGGCACAGGCACAGCCCTTAGCACCCAGCCAGTGGTCCACAGGGTCCATGGTGCGGAAGCTGCTGATTCTTATTTCTTCTTTCCACTCTCCTTGTGGTTTGTGTGACTCATAATAACAACTTCATTTTTGGAGTTGTTGAAGACATCTTCCTAGAAAGACTTGACTCAAGCTGAGTTTTCAAGCATGGGGAGATATTTGCAGCATGGAAATGAGAGAAAGACAATTTTGGGAAAGGAAGAAGCATGTGGCAAGTCACACTACCCTTGTCCCTTTAGGAAAAGAAAGTGTCCCTACTGATTTGTTAGATAACAATAACAGGCCCTCCAGTGCCTGGTGCCAAATTAGATCCACCAGAAAGTATCAGGCAAGGTTCCTTATACTTCACTGACTCTCTCTTTTCTGTTTTGTTTCTTTTTTTTTTTTTTTTTTTTTCAGATGGAGTCTCACTCTATTGCCCAGGCTGGAGTGCATTGGTGTGATCTCGGCTCACTGCAACATCTACCTCCCAGGAGTAGCTGGGACTACAGGTGCCCGCCACCACACCCAGCTTAAATGGCTTCTTTACAGCTATGATTGGAATTTTGTTTCTGCAATTCTGATACCACTTCTGTGGATGAATCCTCCCCTACCAAGGGGAAGGAGTTATATGCTTCGTTAATGAGGTCCACAGAGAAGGAAGTCAGTCCAATCCTCTTCGCAAAACCCTGATTATGGATCTGCACTATTTGGTTGCCCTGGCTTCTGTATGTATCTTCTTATTTCAAGTTAAAGAGCACTATAATAAAACTAGTTCCTTAAAGTATGGTTACAGAAAGCTCCCCAAGCCACAATGATAAAAACAATTTTTGTGCATGTAGGAGTGAATGCTTTTCAGAATATTTTTCACATATGGTTTTGGAAATTTATCCATACAACAGCCTTGGTATTTGTCATCTTTCATTCAACAAAAATTTACTAAGCACCTATAATGTGCCTAGTATTGTTCTGGTTCTGGAGGTATGACAGTTACACATGGGTCCTGCTTCCAGTGCAGCAGGGAGGCAGAGACTAACAAGTCACATTGGTTTCCCCATAATGACAAATTAGTGTAAGTGCTTTGAAGTAAGAAATCCAGTTCTTTAAGAACTGTGATCAGCTGAGGGTCAGGATTGCTTCTGAGCTTGAGCTGAGAGTTGAAGGTTGGAATTTACAAGGCAAGGGGGCAGAAGGAAAAGAGAAGCAGCCCCAAAGTCTATGGTGGGAGGGAGAATGTTGAGGAACCAAAGAAGACCTGTGTATCTGGGGGTCAGGCAAGATAGAGTATATTTGACACCAGCCAGGAAAGTCAGGCAGGGTCAGAATATGCCGATCCCGCAGGCCACAAAACCACAGAGAGGTTTTAAATGTGAGTTTTTGTGTTTTAGAGTGTGGGGTGGTAAGATAATCATATTTTTTAAAAGTTATTCTGACTGCTACATGCAGAACCAAATCTCTATCTAATGGATGAAAAAGCAGGTTTGAGGGCTCAGAGTGAGGGAGGAAAGGAAAAAGGAACCAATAGTTGTGAACATATATTGTTGATTTACCTTATATACAAATCTGTTTCTGTATATAGTGTGCTTAGATAATGCCTTTGATACACTAAATACAAGTGAATGCTGGTTATTACTATTATTATTATCACCCTGGTATGTCATTCTGAATGTATTTTTTTGCAACTATCCTGTGGAGTATTGTTATCTATATTTTAAAATGAGGAAACTAGGACTCAGAGACGTTAAATAACTTCTCAGTATCTCTCAGTTAACATGTAACAGAGCTAAGATTCAAAGCCTATGCCCTTCGTGAATTAAAAAAAAAAAAATGATAAGGAGAAGTTGGGAAGACAAGCCAAGTCTTCTAATTAGGATGGTTCTAACCCCTAAGAAGCCCAGAAATTGCTGAAACTCTTAAATTTGTTCTAGAGTTTCTCTTAAGGAGATTGTTTGGGTTATTTGTATTTATTTGACTTTCACAGAGATATTCACACATTATTCATTCTGCACCTTTTCAAATTAATAAAATGTGAAGTTCACAGTCATATTTTTTTCTAGTATAGACTACAGGTTGACACGATTGCCAATGATATAAACACACACACACACAAACACAACCTCAGGCGTATTCTGATATTTTTTTCCCCAGACAAACTTTAAGTAAGTATAACTAGTAAGTATAACTAGTTTCTGGTGACACAGTGATGTGTTTGAGGAAACCACTCATTGCTTAAAATAATGTGAAAAATAAAGCAAACTTCAATATCTAAGAAAACGCGTGGGGCATGGGACTCAAAAACAGACGGCACCTATCATGTGCAGAGCATTACAAAGAACTTTATTCAGTGGTCACATTTCATCTCAGCATCCTTGTTATAGATAAAACTGGGCATAGAGCAATTAAGTGACCTGGCACTGCTTGCTTGGCACCTTGGCACATAACTCATGTCTTTTCCACTATGTCCCAGAGCCTCCTCCATGATGTTAATGTTTGACAAATGCTATTTTCCTTACCCATTGTCCTTATTAGGTTTACAATGAATTTAAATACATGTCATTCTACCCTCCCATCCTGAAATCTGGTGATAGTGGGTGAAGCAGAAATTGTTTTGACATAAGCAAAATGGGGTTTCCATTTTAATGAAATAAATCAGTGAAATTCAATTTTCACAAACAACTTTAAAAGTTCTTGTTGTTGCAGTGTTTTTTTCTGTATGATATAGGATGTTTCGTCTGATTAATACACAAGACAGCAACTGAGTAGACCAAGTGTTTAAATTTTCAAAGTCTAAGCAGGCAGGAGAGGACAGGAGAACCAATCAGAAATACAAAAGTCATCTAGGCAGTTTCTCTATGGCTTTAGATCTTTAGTATTGGAAAAGTTCTCCTGGAGATTTTGGTCCATGCCATTCTTTCATTCCTCTCCTCCCCTCAATATGGATAAGGACTTACTAAGTTTCTCTCCACGGGGAAGAAAAGATTTCTCAGTGAACCATTTCCTTTTGCCATCAATACATTTTTAAAGGGAAATATCCAACTGTAAAGAAAAAAATCTATGAGATATCAATGTCTAGGAAAAATGCCACCCTCAGTCTCAATTCAAGGGTGATCCCAAATGTTTACTCCCTTTCATGAAGGTACTAATAAAAAATTACCTTATGGTATAATGCATGCTTCCTTCATTTTAAACACACAGCGCCCAATCTCAAGAGTCTACTTGGAGGATGAAAACAAGAGTGGGTTTTCAGAACAGGCTTGTCGCCAGCTCAGTTCCAAGACACTGTGGCTAGACATGAGTTGGAGTCACAGCACTTCACCATCCTCAACCCTTTTCAATCAAATACCACTAGCAGGACAATCCTTAAGCCTTAAAAATGCCCAGCCAGTTGCTTTTCTTGAAATTGTTCTTTTTCTAGGATATGTCAGATCTAAAACACAGGCAAATCACATATAGAAGGCCTATAACCAGCTTCTGACTATGGAAATGTTGAATTCTGCAGTGCTTAGTTGAAGGGGAATTGCCAGAATGTTTACAAGGCACACATACACGTATGCATAGCATGCTAGGTTAGAAGGCAGCAGAGAAGGTCCCCAGAAAAAAACAGGAACTGGGGAAGGTGTAGAAGGCTCAGCCTACCCTCTTTTTAAAGTATTAACTTAGGACCCCCAGAAACCACATTTCCTGTAGGTGCCGAAAGTCAGCTGTGTTCTTACTGCTCTGTAACCCAAGTACAGACTCCAAGTGAACCAATCCAACAATCAACAGTCCCTAGTGATGTACTCAGCTAATTCTATTTTGCTAATTGCTTTCTTGGGCATGGACCAAGTTATCAAACAGACAGTGACAAAACAGAGAGCTCGGAAAGATGTATGTGGCAGCACCTACTGATTTTTTTTTCCTTGACACGAGTTCCAATGACTTGTTTGCATGGTAAATGAAACAAGGAAAATTGGCAAAATATTTCTGAGTTATTTTCCAAAGAGCTGTGTCAGCTTTGAGATTACCTTTGCAACATTATTCTGCTTTTCAGAAAACACTTCCCTTTCCTTGTACAAGACAGACTGATTTTAGAAGCAGATCTAAGTCTGTCGGATACAAGCTTTTGCCAGGATGACAGTCACCTAGTAGCTACAGAAAGCAGCATCAGCAGAACCTGTGGGAAGTCAGACACCAGCCCACTTTTCCCACCCACCCAGATACTCTCCCTCTCTGGTCTGTACCTTCCGTGTGGCAGCTGGAAGAAAGGATGGTGTTCGGAGGTCTGAAGATGTAAGGCAGGTAACGAGAGAAGCATTTCATCTTCCAAATAAAAAATTAAAATCTACATAAAAAAACAGTCTCCTGAATCCATAAGGATTCTCTCGGCCTTTTAAGCTGGCTACATCACCAATATGTTTATGTACGTTCTTTCCCAGATTTGCAAAGCTGGGGTGCCCGAGGAATAACTGGCAATGGGTCCCATTTTGCCATCAGCGCCAGGAAGCACTGCCTTACATTTCTGCATGCAGCTCAAACTCAGAAGCCCCCAAGCAAGCCGGGATATAGCCTCTTCATTGGCTGAAGCTCCTCCGAGCAGGATTTGCTGAGTAAGTCAGTCCTGCCTGTAAACACACGCTGAAATGCTCTGCCTGAAACCTCTACCTTTTCCCATGTGGTGAGTTTCTCTTTTCGCAAGAGAAATCCAGCAGGATATGGGAGTAGTGAGGATAAGTGACCATCTCTTATTTAGCTGAAAGATCAGATGAAACAAAGACAGCATAGTGTTCCGCCCTGGAGAGAGATGGCTGTTAAAAGGAGCTACCCGTAATGCCATGGATCTCAGGAATATTAAAGTACAGTGCAATGAAATGGGTCTCTGTCCTTGCTTAATCTAGATTTAGTTCTATTTTTTAAAATACTAAAGCCCAAACAATAGGACCATTTATCATTTAGGTGAAGCCCAAAGCTGGGTTGAGTAGTCGGTGACAGAGGGCTAACACAGACAGATTCTGTGCTCCACTGCTGCCTCTTTCTTCCCCTGCCAGCCTTAACAGCGAAGCAATAACTTAGTTCTGAGTTATTCACTCTCCAAATAGAAAGCCACAACACAGGAATAGAGACTAAACCCAAAGGAACTGACCCTTCATCAATCCATGTACCCTGATGGCATTAAAAAACATGGAAAAACTAAGTTGATCCAAGGATTACACAACTTTACCAAAACTCTGAGATTTCAAATGAGAGAGAGAGAGAGACACAGAGACAGACAGAGACAGACAGACTGATATGATTTAAGGACATGACCAACCACAAGGTATAAGTAATTTGGGATGGGGAATTGGTTTGGTTTTGGCCCATGAAATAATAATGACTTTGGAAACCCTATCACTGGAAGGCAAGAAAGCACAGGGCTTCAGTTCGGGGTTTATAAGATCTGTCAAAGACACTATTGTATATAATGAAGAGGAAGAGACAAATGTCCTTCATGCTGCATTCAGAGGCACAAGGAAATGATTTAAATGTCCATAAAAGAAAACCAACATTTTCCTGAGTAAGATTTTTAAAAATAAAATAAAAGTGTTCCTTGAAAATCTGATGGAAAAATATTTAAGCCTTTATGGGCTCTCTTTCTTACAAAAATATTTAACTCAGCATTAGATAAATGTGCTGGTCTCCCCAGGAGGGAAAAAGCAAAGTCATTAGAGTGCCAGAACAGCCCATGGTCATGTCAATCCATTCCCCCACCAGTATGCCACTTCTCTGGCTCTTGGACTGTTATGACATGATGACAAACTGCTGGCAGAGTCGGGCCAGTTAGTTCTGCAATAATCGTATAACCTCCTTAGACCCAGGACTTGGCAAGGTAGGGCCATCCTAAGTAAGGTGCTGTTTAAACAATGCCTAAGTGGGCTGGTTTGTTTGCGTGAGTAATTTCAAACTCGCAACACAAGAGTATATGCAGGAGTGTCTTCTGAAGAGATACTTCATATCTAACCTCTGGCCCGCAGGGTGAGAGTGGAAGGAGTGTGGGCTTTGGGTTCAATTTGACCCTGACAGTTTGCAATCCAGTGCATTCACTTAGTGGCCAGGTAGAAATGAACAAACTTTAACACTGCAAACCTCAGTTTCTCCATCTATAAAATGGGAACAATAGCAAGGTTTTCCTCATGTATTCTTGAAAGAAGTGAGACAATAAGCATAGAGATCTGGCACATTGCAGGCACGTGATAAGCTACCAATGTTGCTGCTATTAGCCTTCTCTGAGCTTCTGTGCCATACACCAACCTAAGAGTAGTGGAAGAGGGGATGTGCTTAAGAGGGAGTGATGCTGCAGTTAGACAGCCAGGGTCTAATCCTGCCTTAGACATTGACTTACTGTGTGATCTTGGGCAACTTACTTAACATATGTTAGCCTCATTACAGGCCTAACAAGGATAATAATAGAATCTGAAATGATATTGTTGAGGACACAATAGGATAGTTCATATAAACGGCTTAGCTCAGCATCTAGTACATTGTAAGTGCTTCCTAAGTTTAATTACTATTGTCTACAACAGTAGTACCAGCCCTTAATTACGGCATATTATTTTATTTACTTACCTATCTTATCTAAATAATGAAAGTTCAAACTCTTGAGGGGAAGATCAATGTCTAATTCATCTTTATATTCCTTCTGCCTCACCCAGTACCCGCACAAAGTAGATAGTAAATATTAGGTGAGTAAGTGAATGGATGAATGGATAAATCAATATACATGGATAAAGCTTCTGGAAGATATTTTGTACTTTTTATGTGTGTGTGAAGGTCCTTTACAGCACAAATGAAGTGGATTTGAGCCTATCATAAAACTGGAATAGATCATTCAAACAAAGGCATTATGGAATTTTTAGATAGACATGCTTCAACTTTAATTGTGTATTTCAGTCTTAAATAAATGGTAGGCACTTAGTGAATACTTTCTAAGTCAATAGTAGGCACTCAGTAATTACTTCCTGAGTGTAAAAAAGACTCACTGAGGATTATAGCCATAGCTATCCGCAAAGAACTCAATAAAAACAAAACAGAACAAATAAAATACTGTCTTCTCCATTAGAAACAAAAAAAAATAGGACTAGAACTCAAGTCCCAAATAGGCCTCTCCAAACCAGCCAATACCTCTTGACCTCAACTGAAAATATGTTTTCAATTCAAATCTGAAATGATTGATCTAGTGTAAGGCCTAGGCACCTATCTACCCACATGCAGAATGGGCAAGAGGCAGAAAAAACCAATTTGAAATTTCTTTGGACAGGTGAATCTGCTGCAGGTAGTTTGCACTGCACCATTTGAACTGCTTCAGTATACTTCTTGTCTATTTGATTCTCTCAACAATCCCATTTTACGGAAGAGAAAACAGGCTGAGGGGATATAATAATTCATCCACAAGAGATCCCATATTTCTGCACTGGAATCACCTGATGAGCTAGTGAGGAATGCAGATTTCACAGTCCTCAAGCCAGTGGATCCAGATTTCCTGGGGATAAGAAGTGATTCTTCCTTGAAACTTTGAGAACCTCTGGGGTAAGATGTTTAATTTCACACTCTGGCTTGACAAGTTTGGGTAACGGAAAGTTTTCCAAATACCTTTGTCCTAAATCACGTATCCAACAATTTGTTGCCACCCTAATGATGTATCAGGCTGAGTGATGGGGACATAGGATATGAGATACCACTGCTGCTCTAAAGAAATGCATATTCCAGAAAAAACAGAGACGAATGAACTGTTTTAATGCAGCCACATATGGGCTATGACAGCAGGAAGAGGATATGAAAAGATTCTTTGGGATTATAAAGCCCCAAAAGGTCAGTGTTAGAGATCCATGTTTTTGCATTAGGTATTATTTATAAAAAAATAAACAAAAAACATCTCCTGTTAAAAGGCAATTATCTTACTGGGAGGCATAGCAAATGAAGAGTTAGCAGTCATTAACTCTGTAAGTGGCATTAGTCTCTGATACATCTAATGTCGTCACAGATAAGAGCAGGGTCACCAGGAGAGGAGAGGAATGGTGTCATTATAAGGAGAAGGGAGGATCTAAAGCAATGGCAGAGGTTTCTGGAGGGAGAGCCAAAGAGCAGAAACAGGTCTCTGAAAGGGAAACCAGGAGCCTCAGAAGAAGGAAAGATAAAGGTGACCCATTTAGGTGCCATGTGAGAAGGCCCCTTGAGTGTGGCAGAGCAGAGTCCAGAGACAAGAAATTTCTCCCGATGATTTCTGCATGTCAGGTTCTGACAGTGGCAAACAAGCAATTAATTGGGAGTTTTTTGAGTGCTGTGCTCTGGACTAGGCTGCTCTAAGCTTTTCTTTAGACTGACCTCCTGGGAGAGCAGAAGAAATCATTTCTGCCCTGCCAAGTCCAGCTGGAGCCCCTGCCTTGGGGCCAATGGACTTGGAGTCTCCTAACTGCCTGTTCCCACTGGTTCCAGTCTTGTTGCCTACCTCATTGAAGCCCAAGTTTTACAGAAAAGTTACCCTGATAATTCTCTGTGTATGTTTTTATAACCTCCTTTGGGGGAAGGTTCAACATTACAGTTTTACATTTTGCTATGAAGGAAACTAAATCCCAGGAAAAAAAAATTAGCTTATTTAATATTAATCAGGATGAGCCTGCCCAGGTTTTTACTCTTAAGTCAAAGCAAAGCAAATTCCTACTCCTTCTTCAAATCTTAAATGAAGTGCCACATCTCCAAGGAGAGGTTTCTTGATGCCTCAGACTGGGTCAAATCCCCCTCTTACAGACTCGCACACACCATGTTCCTCTTTTAAAATACTTGTTCCTTATTGAGCATATTTACTGAGCACCTGCTTAGGCCAGGCACTGCGCATAGTGCTAAGGAATCCATAGTAAACATGACGATAAAATACCTACTCTCAGCCAGGTGTGGTGGCTCACCCCTCTAATCCCAGCATTCTGGGAGGCCGAGGTGGCTGGATCACTTGAACTCAGGAGTTTGGGAGCAGCCTGGACAACAGGGTGAATACTCATCTCTAAAAAAGTATACAGAAAACTATCTGGGTGTGGTGGTACCCACCTATAGTCCCTGCCACTTGGGGGGCTGAAGCAGGAGGATCACTTGAGCCTGGGAGTTTGAGGCTGCTGTGAGCCATGTTCACACCACAGCACTCCAGCCTTGGTGACAAAGTAAGTGAGACTCTCTCTCAAAAAAAAAAAAAAAGAAAAAGAAAAAGAAAAAAAGAACTACTCCTCTTCTTTGGGTATAATAACCATTCCCAACATATACAACTCATGAGCTGCTGTGAGGATTAAATGAGGTAATCCAGTAAAGTGCTTAGAATTCTTTAATAATTGCTGTTTAGTATCTGACACCCTGGTCAGACTCTAAGTTACAAGAGGGTAAAAATTTGCTTTTTTTTCTGCTGAATTCTGAGATCAAAGTTTGCTGCCTGAAGCATAACAGGAGTTTGGTAAGTACATGGTGGATTGAACTGAGCTGAATTGAGTTGAACTGAAGAAAGAAAATTCTGACAATTTCCATCACACTTCCTACACCCACTAGCCAGTGTGTGAAATTCACAACTTGTTAGATTCTGGCCTGAAAGAAAGAGGATCCTCTTTGTGGTTAATTCATTTATCCATTCATTCATACAATATAATCTTTTTAGCAGCTATTAAATGCCAGGCACTCTTCTAGGTGTTGGGGATACAGCAGTAAATAACATATTGAGGTTTAGCTCTTTGAGCTTATATTCTCAAAGAAAGAGGTAGGCAATAAACAAACATTACATCAACAAGGTTATTTTAGGTGGTGAAAAGTAGAATGAAGGAAATAAAGTGGACCACGGATTAGAGAGTGACTGCTTTGCTTGATGGTCAGGGAAGGCTTCTTGGAGGAGGTGACATTTGAGCTGAGGCTGAAAGACAAATTAATGGCCAAGGAATGGGTTTGGCCCTCTCATCTACCCCACTATAGCCTGCAATTTATCCTCACAGAGATTTCCTCTTCTAATTGAACTAACTACCTACATATTTTTTAAATAGTTTATTTAACATTTGTTTCACAACTTTAATATAAGCTCTAGGGGAACACGTAGTGTGTTGTCTTTCTCACTCGTTGCATCCCCTAGACCTCGCAGAGCAGTCAAGAGTGAGTTGATTCATATTTCTGATTGGCAGTCTGCACTGATGATTCAGCCAGCTCTCTTGGCATGTGACTAAAGCAAGAGAGAGGTGGGCAGCTACAGATAAGACTGAAGAGGACTTTGAAGATGGGGGTCGGCTCCATTTAGAGCAGCTGCTACCAGGCAGCAGGGGGAGAAATAAAGCCCAGTGCCTCACAACAGGAGATTTTGGCTCTCATTAAAAAGAACGAAAGAAGGAAAAGCACAATAAAGCCAAGCACGTTTTCCACCAAATTTTCTATAGTAACTCTCATAGTACCTAGAAAGAGTAGACAAATAACATCTCCTAATTTATAAAGGGAAGTCAGAGCAGGTAGGCAACAGGGTTTTGTTTGTCTGTTTGTTTTGCTTCTGAGCTATGGAAACTTGATTTGATTGTAACAGATGATGATAATGCAGTCATGTGCTTAATGACATTTCGGTCAACTGTGGACTGCAAATATGAAGGTGTCCCCATAAGATTATAATACTGTATTTTTCCTGGACCTTTTATATGTTTTGATATGTTTGGATACACAAATGCTTGTCATTGTGTTACACCTGCCCACAGTATTCAGGACCGTGACATTCAGGACTGTACGGGGTTGTAACCTAGGAGCAATAGGTTGTACCATCTAGGTTTGTGTAAGTACACTCTAGGATGTTTGCACAATGACAAAAACTGCCTAATGATGCTCTTCTCACCATGTTTCCCCATCATCAAGTGATGTGTGATGGTAGTAGTAATAAGAGCAACCCCAAATCTATATTCATCTGAGTTCTTCATTCATCTGAGTGACTAGGTTCCCGTTACTCTGCTAAGTGTTATACCTAGAATATCATGGAATCCTCCTGAAAAACCTATAATAAAGTAAATATCATTATTTTATCTGTGTATAGATGAGGAAGTTTACACAGAGACATTAAATAAAGTCAACTGCAAACAAGTGGAGGAGGTAAGATTCCAGTAAAGGCTTTCCGCTCACTCCTCCCCTCAGGCTGTCCCATGCCACTGTGTTCTCTGAATTGCCTGATCTGAACATTATCTCCCCTACAGTCTCGTATAGGACATGGCACCAAGACTGAGACCAAGATTTTGTATCTACTTATTTGGAACTTGTGGGTATTTGATTAGGGTTGGGAAAATTTACTTCTGACCTATTTGAAAGAAAGGGTTTGCTAACGACTACCATAATCATGTAGAAGAAATCTAGCCAAATCTGCACACTTACCTATCAATGCCTCCAGAGATCCAACATGTGTTGAAAGTTTGCTATTCCTAGGACATGGTGCCAAGGACTGTGAGATTAGATGCATGTATAGGCATATGATGTAAAAGGGAGGGAGGGAGGGAGAAAGTGGGGAAGAAGAGAAGGGGGAAGAGAGGAAGGAGAGAAGGAAGGAAGGGAGGGGAAGGGAGATAGAAAAGAAATATAAAATTAAGTAATAAATACATGAATATTACAGAAGGGCCAAAAGAGAGTAACAGATAAAGTGCATAGTAGAAAACTCTCGCACTTAAATGGAACATTGGGACAGAATCCAAGAAGACTTCCTGGAGGTAGTGGCATCTAAGATAGGCTATGAAGGAGAAGAAGAATTTGCACGTATGAAGATATAAGTGGGAAGAGTCTTCTGGTAAGAGGTAACAGTATCAGTTTTATTAAAACAGCTCAAATTCACTCTTTCTCCTATTTACTACAAATTAATAGAATTATAAAAACATATTTTAAATATATAAAGCAGATTTCAGCTGCTGTATTTGGGCTATGAACTTATCAGCTCTCGTTTGGAAATAGTGGGCTTTAACATTTCTTGTCCAAGCGGGATAAAAAATGTTCCAATTATTCAGTATACATAATGCCTCACAGCCTTCATAAAAAGAAAGCATTCCAAAGCAAATCCCGAATGTGCTTCCTGTTCTGCAGAAGAAAAAAAAACATTATCCTATCTGCTTCCTTCCCAGACATCTCTGCATTTTAATTAAATCATGAATATTATGAAAAGGAACCAATATTCTGATATGAAACAATATTTTAAAAGGATAACTGTGACTCTGATATCTATTTTGACCTTAGAGCCTTCCGCAGGATTAGGCAGCATATTTCTTTTTGGACAGATGAGAACTTTAGAGGATTTGAAAGGAACCCAGGACACGAATCCAGGTGGCAAGATCTTAGTTTTCTGACCCATAGGCTACCCCTTAGAGATACAGAGTAGGCATTTGAGTAATTGGGTTTAATGTCTTTTCAAGAAAACACTTTTAACCCAGCTTTCCTCTTGATTCTGAGAGGCCATAATAGTAAATCTTTTAGGAGGTAGCAGGGGAGAAAATGCTGTACCTGTTGTTCCTACAGTAAGGGACCAGATCTGCTCATTCAGGGAGGACCTTCCCCTGGGAGTGTCACACGGCTCACGGCAGCTTGCACGAGAGTTCTGTTTGGCCTGCAGAGTATTATATTTTCTAATGCAAACTTCATGCCTTTAAACAGGGTATGTACTCACCAGTTCCTCTACATCTTGATTACATCTGGAGGGATTTACACAATTACCTTTTCCTTTGCTGTTTCAGTTTATGAGCTTTGCTTTATGGCAGGGTTTCTCAACCTAAGCAATATTGATATTTTGGATAAGGTAATTGTTGTTTGCTTACATGGGGGAGATGGGGCTGTTTTAGGATGTTTAGTAGTGTCACTGTGCTCTGCCCAATAGATGCCAGTAGCACACCTCCCATCCCCCAGTCAGGACAATCCAAAATGCTTCCTGACATCAGTGAACATCCCCGGAGATGCAAAATTACCCTCCCACACCCTAGATTGAGAATCACTGCTTTACAGCAATACGGCCTCAGAGACCTGGGCTGTGATAATGGACACATTAATTGCACATTAGGCAGCATAATGAGGGTAAATAATATTTTGATTAGAAGAAAGGTGAACCAAGATCTGTGCGTAATTCTTCATACCTTAGTTTCCTCACCTCATTCTCCCACAGGTCTGGTATATAAATCAAAACAATCTAGTGTATGAAACAATATTTGTAAATGTGTTTTGAAAACGTAACCATATAAGGTTGTTACCATTTGGTCTTACCTAGCTCTTTAGGCATCCACTGATACCAGCACATTGAAAAATGGCAGCTCTATTCTAGGATAAATCATTTAAACTAGAAGGCATTCCATAAACCAAGTGTAGTGACAAGGAGTTGAACTTAGCAGTAAGAAATGTCACTTTGGGCACGAGAATGAATTTTCTTGGAGTCTCCTGTCTTCTTGGTATTTCTTGCTGATTGGAAAGCTAGTATTCTTTCATTTATTTAATCATGCATTTATTCAATGTGTATTTGTTAAACATTAGTATATGCCAGGCATGGTGCTGGGCACTAGGAATGCTTACACAACTTGTAGTTGTATATCAGCAAGCAGTTATAGCAAACTTGTCTTCATGCAGAGTATGGACTAATAGAGAAAACATACAAGGAGCAAGAAAATGATAATGTATTTGGCAAGTGTATGATGGAGAACATTCAGCACCTTCTACGAGGGCCACCAAGCTCAGAGTTCAGGGTTAAGAAAGGCTTACTTGGGAAAATGAAACCAAAACTGAGATTTGAATGATGAACCGGGGTTGCCAGAAAAAGAGAGTGTGAAAATATTTCTGGCAAAGGGGATAGTATGTGTGTAGTGCTGGAGGAGGGGATATGGCATTAGAGGACACATGGAACAGAGAGTACATGAGGAGAATGGTGAGTGAGGCTGGGGATATCCCAAGAGCAATGAAACCTAATGAAGCTTTTTGGGAGGCAAGTGATATATATACACACTGGAGATACTACTCTGGATACAGTGTGAAGAACAGACTGGAGGTAGTCAAGACAATAAGGAGAGTGGGAGTAACCCAAAGAGGCTGCTCCAGTATCCAGAGAAGAGAAGATTGTGTCCAAAGTAACATAGTGGCAATGGGGTTGGAGCAAGGTCAAGGGATTGGAGATACTGACCTATTTAGAGAAAAGAGGGAAAAAGTCACTAAATGACTTAGTGATAGAGTGCATGAGTATGGGTGTTCAAGGAAGTTAGGAAGGCAGAGCCAAGAACGATTCTTGGGTGTTTGGGAGGGCTTTTGGAGGAAGCAACTGGAGTTAACTACAGCCATTGCTACTATTGACAAAAATGAAAGAGTTTATGGGGCGCCTGGTGAGTGTGGGTCCATGAGCTCAATGCCAACAAGCATTATCTCCTTTAAATCTTGTTACACCCCTGTGAGATAGGATGTATTATTCTCAGGACTCCAAGGCTCAGAATAACCTGTTCCAGGACCCACACCTGGTAATAACAGGGTCCTGATTTGGGCTGGAATCAAACCTGACAGACTGACTCCAGAGTCAGGTGGTTAAGCCTGCTCTCTTACCCACCACATAGAATATTATTGATTCCCTTGAATGTTTGCCTTCTAGGTTTAAATCATAGGTTTTCTGGTGACAAAAGATAGTTTTGGAGGAACCATTCAATCATTTAAGCTCTTCAAATCTCAGTTTCCTCTGCCAAAATCTAGGTATTGGGATATCTCCTTTACAGGGCCTATGGAGTGAGTAAGTTAGTGCTAACACTAATAATGACAGAGCAAGCATTTATTGAATGCTGACTGTATTCCATGCTGTGTTGTAAATACTTTACATGTATTAGCTAATTTAATCCTCACAAGAGCCCTGGATGTAGCTTCAATTATTATCCCCATGTCACAGATGAAGAAACTGAGGCACAGATACATTAAATACCATACCCATATAGCAGATTTGTTGGAATGCAAACCTGGGTGAACCTTTTTGGAGCCTGTGTTCTTCACTATGGTGTCATGCAGCCTCTGCTAAGAAGTGAGACCTTAAAAAGTGCTTGACACACCAAGAACCTAGCACCTGGAATGTTAGATGTGCTCAGTGCTGACTATCATTTTTCTTCAATGTTAAGTTTATCGAGTTTTCAATAAGTACCAGGCACTGTATTAGACAAATAAGATAGACATGGCTCCTGTCTTAATGCCTTTCTTAGACTACTAGAAAGCCATTTCTAATCATGATTTTTTTTTTTTTGGGTATCATCAAGCCTCCCTTGCCCATGAGAAACTGGGAAATGTCAGCAGTTTCTGAGGAAGGCTTTAAAGAAGGCCAGGGAAGCCAGGGTTCATCAACAGCCAAATACACAGCCTGAACCACTCTGCTGATGTGATTAGCCTGGGTGTTGGCCAAAAGACCACACCAAGGCCCTTGGAGGGCTACTGTTTTTCCTCCTTTCATATTTGTGCATTTGATCACCACCTAGGTTAAAGAAAACAACATCTGGCTGATACAATAGAGGTAGAAAATGCTAACATCTGCTTGATAGTCAGGAGGTTTTTATTTTTAATTGACAAAAGTTGTGTAAATTTATAGTGTACAACATGGTGTTTAAACATATGTATACATTTTAGAATGGCTAAGTTAATTAACATATGCATTACCTCCCATACTTATTATTTACTTCTGAGAACACTAAAAATCTACTCAGCAATTTTCAAGTATACAATACCTTCTTATTGACTACTGTTACCAAGTTGTACAGTTTATCTCTTGAATTTATTCTTCCTGTCTACCTGAAATTTTGTATCCTTTGTATCCCCAACTCCTCTTACCCCAACCCCTAGTAATTACCACTCTGCTCTCTGGTCTATGAGCTTGACTTTTTTAGATTCCACAGATGTGAGATCATCTGGCATTTGCCTTTCTGTGCCTGGCTTATTTCACTTAACATAATGTCTTCTAGATTCATCTGTGTTGTCACAAATGACAGGCTTGCTTTCTTTTTCCAGGCTGAGTAATATTCCTTTGTTTTTCCACCGGAAGGGATATCAAACAGAGACTCTTATCCCACAATGCCACAGGGGAATCTGAGTGGTGGAAACATTAAGTAGTAATGTGGAAGAGGAAACTCATAACTTCATTGTGTCTGTTTTCCTTTCTCTACTCCACCTTCTCCGTCTATAAGTGGGCAGATCGTCCAGAAAAGATCTCCCAGTTTCCTTCAAAGGAAATTCCTTCAAATTCCAACACGCTATGAATCTAAAGTGTTTAATCACACAGTTTCCTATTTGCTCATTAACATCATGTGGGTAAATAATACTTGGATTAGGTGTAAGAAGTGGTAATTAATTGTTCATGTTTGTTGATAATGTAGAGAAAACAAGCTGTCTGTAATTTCCTTCCACTTGCTCTGACATCATCTCTGTAGAACCAGAGCCTAGTACCCTCTACAGGTGTTTATTGCTCTTCCCAAAGATGAAGTTTAATCTTTCTGTGGACTCAGGTGTAAATAATCTTTTTAATAAACACATGGATCTGATGGCCATTTTAAGTTCATTTAGAGAGCGTTTACTAAGCAAATATTAAACATTAAAAAAACAATGATCTGGGTGGTAGAATGACGAGCCATTTTTATTTTCTTGTTATCTGTGTTTTCATTAGCATCACAGCTAACATTTACTTAGCATTCACTCTGTGTCAAGCACTGTGCTTTGTATAGATTATTTTATTTCATCCTCATGACAAGCCTATGAAGGAGGAACTACTATTTTCCCATTTTACAGAGGAGTAAAGTGAAGTTAAATCAAAATAAAGTTATGCAATCTATTCAAAGTGACACAGAAAGTCATTTCATTGGATTCAAACCCAGGCCATCTGTTCATAGTTCATTCTCTTAACTATGGTAAAGTCTTTCCAATGCTCTCAAGTTTCTGTTAGAAACACAAAGAGTATTACTTTATGTGAAAAAAAATGCAAGTTTTTAAACAATAATATCGGAGTTGTTTTTAAAATAAAGTTTGTTATTTATTTTTTTCTGTTTTAGTTTCATGAATTTGGTTTAAACTGCTATTAAATAGCAATCTTTTTAAAAGACATCTTCAGCATGCTGTAAAATACTTTTTAGAAAAATATTCTCTCTCAGGTATGTCTGATGAGAAGCTGCACTTTACATGAATCACTGACTGATAAAAGAAAAGGCACATAAATTCTGAAGCATGTGTGAATGGTAAGCTGTAAAAAATTGCCATCAGTTTTCTTTGGAAAATAGGCACTTAATATCAATATTTGGAAATCATTACTGCTTGGATATCATTGGTATAGACTAGCCAACATAAAATTACCTGGTATATTTGATGAATGGTGTAGAGTGGGAAGTGTACATGGACAAATGACTGTGCCATAATTTTGGGAAAGGTTGCTTTAAATCGTAATCAGAAAAATCACTCATGAAACAATAGATAATAATGACCCTTAAGAAACAGCTAATAAAATTATGGAAATATCATCCACTGTAAAAACTAAAATGAAAAAACAACAGATCTTATGTTCCCTAAACTGTAAGCTGAAAGGACATGGTCAGGTCTCAAGGCTGCCAAATTTAAGTGATCTCAACAATACCTTGAAAATTGCTTTTAGGCACTGAACAAAACTGTGACATTTACAAATTCCGATGGTGATCCTGGGCAAAGATAGCACAGTGAGCTTTAGACCACAGACAGGATTTTACTACAAGAGGTGAGGTATGAAGACCTCTACGTTGGAAGCAAAACCAAAACAAACAAAAATAGTTGAGTTTAGAGGTGAGGTTGAATTTTCACAACACAACTATAAGGAAGATTATGTTACTGAAAATTCTCCATTGAGGTGAAATGCCCTAGGATTTAGGTCCTAAGACATCAGAGTACTTCCATGCTTAGAATCCTGAAAGCTTCCCATTGTACCCAGAATAAAATACAATTATTTACCATGGTTTGCAAGCACACACCTGAACCTGCCTCTGCTTCCCTCCACGACTTCAACATAGACTCTTCCCCTACTGACCGATCCAGGCATCCTGGCCTTCTTTCTGGCCATGCCTGGATTGCTTCTGTCCAGGGTCTTTGCACTGGTTGTCTCCTGTGTCTAAACACTGTTCCCATGGGTTTTTTGAACATGGTTTCTACTCATTATTTGGGTCTTAGCTTAAATGTCACTTCTTCAGAAAACTCTTCACAGAAAAGCCATCTAATAATGTAGCATTCCCCATTCCCTCATTTAGCCACTCCCACATGAGACGGAGTCTTGCTCTGTCACCCAGGCTGGAGTGCAGTGGCATGATTTTGGCTCACTGCAACCTCCACCTACCGGATTCAAACGATTCTCCTGCCTCAGCCTCCTGAGTAGCTGGGATTACAGGCACCTGCCACCACACCCAACTAATTTTTGTATTTTTAGTAGAGACGGGGTTTGGCCATGTTGGTCAGGCTGGTCTTGAACTCCTGACCTTGTGATCTGCCTGCCTCAGCCTCCCAAAGTGCTGGGATTACAGGTGTGAGTCACCACATCAGGCCTATTTTATATTCTTTATAGCATGTGTCATCATTGGAAAATATCTTGTGTCTTTGTAAGCTTGCATTTTCCAGTGTCCACCTCTGCACTAGAATGTGAGCTCCATTAATACCACAAACTGTGGCTATTTCAAGGGCTGCTGTGTTTCCAACACCTACTGTCCAATATATATTTACTGAATAAATGGATGAATAAAATTCAATATTCTTAACTCCAACCAAATTGGTATAAAGTTAGTTATACTCTCTTTTTTAAAGCTCTATATGATAGACTAAAAATAAATATACTAAGAAAAAGGCATAATGCTTACTGAAACCTTGAGCAAATAAACAGGAACCACCCCACAATGTCCATGTGCTTAATTATTTATTCTTGGCTTTTAAATTCCATTAACTAATAACATAGGCAGTAAGTAGGATGATGCTGAGCCTGCTTAATGAGCAACATTTACAAAAAAGCAAGTGCTCTTCTCACACACCCCAGGCCCCAGCTTCAAGACAAGTCAGTCTAGAGAAGCTTGGTGTCTGGATGTGCCTGAGCCAAATGTTTAACCAAGAACAAGCCAATGACCCATCACTGTTTCCACAGTGGTAGCAATAGAAATGGTTAAGCCTTATCTGTCTCTTTTTCCTGTAGCTGATACTATTGTTGGACTACCTTGAATCGCATCCTCATTCCTTGCTGCAAAGCCTAGATTCTGTTGTGGCATCCTCCACTCAGGGATGATGATCCCATTCCAAACTCGGATGCAAGCCTATTTGTATAAAGCTAGTTAGGCTAATCCCATTCTCCTTGCCAATGGATGGCTTAGAAGTGGGCATCTGCTGGGAGGTGGAGATTGCAGTGAGCCGAGATCGCGCCAGTGCACTCCAGCCTGGTGACAGAGCGAGACACTGTCTCAAAAGAAAAAACAACAACAACAACAACAACAAAAACCAGAAGTGGGCATCTGACTTAGACTGTGGCAAAGGGGACATCAAAAGAAATTTTCTAGGGATATCGGAGGGAAAAGGTTTCTTTATTTAAAAAAAAATCAGAATGTCCTTTCACTTGACATTGTTGGTTTATCTGAGTGTGACGCCCAGAATTGCATGCAGCAGTTGTCTTGGGACAAAGCTGACATTCCAAAGACAGCAAGGCAGGGAGATGGAGAGGATCCGAGTCCTCTATGCTGCGCTTCACCTAGGGAATTCATCAGTTCGGGGACTCCCCGCCTTGTGACTTATGTGAAACGCTGGATTATTGCAATAACCTTTCAACCGATTCCTGCTTCTGACAGTGGTCCCTTAATCGAGCTGCTGCTAGAAAGAGCGTTTTTCAACTAGTGGCTCTCTATTTCATTCAGGCAGGAGTCCAACTATTTTTAATGGGTTATAAGGTCCCCGTCTTGCATTTGTCTGCCATCATCTGTCTCCATCTTTCACAACTTCTTCCTTTGCCTACTCAACTTCAGACACACTGGCCACCAAGTCCAGTCCTTAAACATACCCAATGAGCTCTTGCCTCAGGGCATTTGTACTGGCTATTCCCTCTATCTGGAACTGCACTCCCCAGATATTCACATGACAATTTTTTTTTTGTTTTGCCTTCTTCAAATCGTTGCTCAAATGTCATCTTTTGCATGAAGTCTTGACCATCATATTTAAAAGAGAACACCATATCCCTGCACCCCCTGTTGGTTTATTTTCCTGCATTTATAGCCTCATATTTTATATTCCACTTGTTTATTATATCTATTATTTAGCCCCTCCACTATTGAATCTCCAGTGCCTAGAATGCCAAGCACATAGTAGGTGCTCAGTAGATATTTGCAGAAGAGGTCATCCTTTTACTGTTCCAGATATTTTGATAGCAGTTTTCTGATGCAACTGAAAGCATCTTGAAAGCATGATGGATTTCCCTTGAGTTGCCTTGATGTCCTGTGCCCTGCATTTTCAAGACAGTCAACCATATCTTAAACTTACAATCAGTGCATCTAGCAGAAGATGAGCAGTAAAAAAATTGCTGGTGTAGGATTCAAAAATTTGCCTTCTGGACTCTATAAGACCTTGGGCAATTTAAGACTTATTTCTAGCTGCCTTCACCTCCTCATATTTATGAAGCAAATTAGGTCTACTATCTATAATATCTATACTATCTTTTTGTCTGCAATGCAGGATTATAAGACCGATTCTAGTTATTTCCTATGGATTATAGGATATATATGATCCATATATGTTAAAGTTAGAAAAGTTCTGTGTATCTATAATGGATTGTTTTGAATGAGCTTTTTTATTCTTTAAAAATATCCGTTATTGTTGTATTAATAGTAATATTGATGTTTTTTGGTTGGTTGACATTTATTAGTTACTGAAGGCTATATTCATTCAATAAATATTTATTAAGCCCCTGCTTGGTGTCAGGTTACTTGCCAGGAGTGCTCTACCACAGTAGTTGAGAATACCAACTCTGAGGTCAGACTGGTGTGCAAATGGATATGTTGTTAAACTTTCTGAGTCTCAATTTCCTCCACTGTAAAATGGGCTTAAGCTGGCACCTGCCTCATATCTTAGTGTTGCAGCAAAGGTGGAATGAGATAACATGTTGAAAGCAATTATTAAGGAGTCTGATCTCATGAAGCCTGATTAAACAGAATTATCATTATCATTACTTTACCCTGGCCAGGTATTGTGCAGCACTTTCAAAGATCTTATTAACATATCCTTTCATCCTCCCAGGTTGGCAATCACCCAGGGAACCTGAGCAAATAGCACAAGAGAATAATTGAACCACGAATAAAATGTGGGTCTATGTACCCAGAAGTCCTAGCTAATTCCTGTTTCTACTTTAGGTCTCAGATTGGCTTCCAGTCTAGCCAATCTTACTCTAGCAAGCCTTCCCTGCTCTGTTCCCAGTGTGGGTTGGGTGACTTACTCTTTTTCTAGTACTCTCCACAATCACATTGGATTGTCATTAAAAACCATGTGGTGATGCCCTCAGGAAAGTGTACAGTGCTTAATGGAGGGGAGCAACAGTGTTTTGTCCATGACTGACCTCATCATCCAGCCCAGTGCCTAGCACATACTAGGTGCTCCATAAATATTTGTTAATTAAACACATTTAAAGTGATTGGCATTAGGGAAGAGGAGAAATAAATAGTCACAGTTTTTTTCTCTTTCTTGGCTAGGAAATATTTAATTACCTAATGCTTACAAAGAGAACAGGATGTTTGCCTTCAGTGTTATGCAAAGAACCTGCTTCCCTTCCTCCAGTGTTCACTTCTCACCAGCCCACCTGCAGAGTACAGCAAGCCTTCTCACATCAAAACATTCTGCATCACAGCTGAGAAAAAATGCTTTCATCTTGCACAACTTGTTCATAATCAGTCCAATTTTTCTTCTGGCAGATTGGAGCGCCGTGCAAAGTGAAGTTGCATAGGAAATTCCCTTGTAGCCTACTGGGTGCAGAGAAGAGATCTCCACTTCTCTTTCACACACAGAGGAAAGGTTTTCACTCCCTTCAGTGCCCGAGGCAGAGAACTTGGCTGCACAGTATCTCACATTTATTGGCATTCTTGTTTCCTTTAAATGCACTCAAAACACCTGCAGATTTTCTGTCTTCTCTGCTCTTAGAATAGCCCTCTGATGTAAGGAAAGAAAGAACAGAATTTCTCAAAGTGCCTCTTGGATCAAACTATTAGAATTGTTTGGGATGGGCCGGGTGCAGTGGCTCCTGCCTGTAATCCTAGCACTTTGGGAGGCTGAGGAAGGTGGATCACGGGTCAGGAGTTCGAGAGCAGCTGGGTCAATATGGTGAAACCCCGTCTCTGCTAAAAATACAAAAAACAGCTGGGCGTAGTGGCGGGTGCCTGTAATCCCAGCTACTCAGGAGGCTGAACCCAGGAGGTGGAGGTTGCAGTGAGCTGAGATCGCGCCACTGCATTCCGGCCTAGGCGACAGAGCAAGGCTCCATCTCAAAAAAAACAAAAAATAAACAAATAAAAATAATAAAAATAGTTATTTGGGATGCTTGTGAAATATGCAGGTCCTTTGACTCTGTCCCAGACCTAGTGAATCAGAATCTCTAGAGGCAGAATCTAGTAATATGCATTTTAACACCCTTCCCAGGGTATTCATATGCACAATAATGTTGGAAAATCATTTAGTATCCTGTCTAAGATCACTAACTGGGTAGCTGAACCAAGTTTAAAGTGAGGGATTATCTGATTTCAAATTGGTGCCTAATTAAAAATCCCCTGGAGTTGTTGATGTAGAAAGCTTCTGTCCAAAAAGACAGGATTCCTTCTTCCTGAAATGGGAATTCTTTCAGTGCCAGCCCTTCACCTTGTATTCAGGAGTGGGAAGAGCAAGGCAAGTAAGGCTCCGTTTTCCATCATTTAGGCTAAGATCTGTGGGGTGAAGTTACAATTATTGTAACTAAACATCTAAACATCTAAGAAAGGTTATTTGTCAATTACGGACTTCTTTCTATAAAATGAGGTGAAGGTCACAAGTCTTTATACTGCTTTGAGACAACCCAATTGGTTTTTTTGTTTGTTTGTTTGTTTTTTGTTTTTTGTTTTTTTCTGTTGACAGCAAAGAGCCACAATCACTGAAGGAAAGCTGAAAAATCATTCCTATAATCCTTGGATTACTTAAACATCCATGCAAAATGAAACATTATTGCAAATGATGTTATAGTTAGAGGATTCCTCTTTGCAAGGAAGTCACAGGTGTTGGCTTTTACTTTAGGGTATATGAAATACCCTAAAGTCACATTGATGTTTTCTCTCATTAGAAAGCACAATCAATAGAATGCCTCATCCTTCCCTCTACATGAGTGATCTTTTCAGAGGGAGGGAAGGAAAAAAATGTTATTCTCATGTAGCAAAACAGAATAAATATCACAATTATTTCCCATGAATAAGATGAAGTGACCTGTGTTGACAGACATCAAAGAACTGCAGAATGAGGAACAAACAAAGCACCCTAGAATTGCAGTATCGGAAAGAAAATGGTTATATGCTGTAGTTGGAATAAAAACAGAAACCGCACCAGATAATTCTTTTTCCCATGTACAAAATCAGACACCAAGTCTTAAGAAGTTCTCTGATATCGAGTGGGCAATTTCTCCATATAAAGTACTTCTAACGATGAAATAATGTAAAATTTCATGCAATGAAATCATATGTTATATGAAATACGCCTAAGCAAATCAAATACAAGCATTGCACATGGTAAATCAGAACCTTTAAATGTGTAAGTGTCTTCCAATAACTCAACTAAGTCAACAATGTTTTTATGGCATCCTAACCATCAGCATAACAGTGAAAGTTTAGGTCATCAGAATTGTTTGTTGACTGCATGTCCACATGATCTGCATAAGTTATGTGATCTCATTCAGTTCAATGGTTCCAAACACCATCTGCATGCTGAGGCCTCCCCAGGTTCTATCTCCATCTCTGAGATTGTCTCTCTAAGACATATATGTGACTCATATATATACATACAACTTCCTTCTTGATGTTTATACCTTTGTACCTCGTAGCTACTTCATATTAATTATGTTCAAAACAAAGCTCATGATTTTTCTCCCCAAATATCTTTCTTTTTCAGGTTTCCTGGTGTTAGTAACTGGTGCCCACCCAGTTGTTCAAAGCTAAAACCTGAAAACTATCTTAATTCCTTAGTTTACTTCTCCCCTAAAATGCAGCCTATTGCCTCCAAAACAAGCCTGGAACCTGTTTTCTCTTCATCTGCACCTTCTCCACTCTAATAAAGCCACATTGTCTCTCATAAGACTTCCTATAAAGCCCAAGGAATGCTATTTTTGAGAATGTGTCCCAGTGATATAATCACAGTAGCTAATCATGATTACTGAATCATGTCTATGTGCTATGTCGTTTAAAATATATATCTAATTATATTATCATAAGAGTTCTTCAAGATAGCTTTCATTATCCCAATTTTACATATCAGGAAATAGAATCATGAAAAATTTGAGGTAACTTACTCCATGCCCATAAGTAGTGAAGCTAAATTTGAACCAGGTATTTTTAACTGTGAAACATATGCTCTTAATCACTATACCACACTGCTTTTCCTGGATAAATGTAAAGGTTTTATTATTAGGTGTTCATAATAATGTTATAAACATTGAAAATCTAGGTAAATAAACTAGGGTATACGTGCCTCTTATTATATGAAAGATGATCCTATACATTCTTAAGTAAAAACATCAATTTACAAAATAGTATTTCCATTATGACTCCATTTTGGTAAAAAAAAAATAATATGGATATTGTTTAATGTAAACTAACCAATTCCTTGCACGGTATTTGACACACAGTACTTGTTTCTTGACTGAATCAATTAATGACCATATATGCATAATCAAGAGGTTAGAAAAATATACCATAAATTTTTAACAATGCTAATCTGTGGGTTGTGGGTTTCTGAATGACATTTATTTTCTGATTTTTATTGGTTAAATTTAAACTTTTCTACACTGAGAATATATTGTTTTAGTAATCAGAAAAATCAAAGATTAAATGTTATGTTTTTTAAAGTTATTTAAGATTTGTCTTAAATGTTTTCTTCCCACAAGTCTATTTTTCTCCACCAAATGTGTGAGATTCTTACCTCTTTGGTAGTCAAAGCATTGTAGTCTTTAGCCTAAGTACTTTTATCTGCAGCTCATTTTACCTTGTGTTTATTTGATGTGATGCTTTATTCTTCCAGGCCATACTCTGTCTCCTCTTCAATGGTGCATTTCTTGAGAACTTGGACTATATTTTATTTATCTTTACAACCTTCTTACTTTCTGAGACAGTACCCTGGATATAGTAAGCACTCACCAAATGCTTATTGTTGAACTCACAGTATAATTCATTTAAAGCCCTACAGAATAATTTGACACGTGAAAAAATTCTAGTCTACTACTTGATACCCAAGATGCACATAAGTATCTTGCACCAAGATGCAAATTGAACATCTTATAACAATCTATTGGTAATGGTCTGATATATATTATATATAACATATATTATTATATATGTATTATATATGTTACATATATTAATATATATGTGTGTTATATATTATATGTAGTATATATTTTATATGTATTATATTTAATATTGTATATATGTATCACATATGTATATTATACACATATATGTATGCATATATATAATATATACACATATATGTATATGTGTATACACACACACACACACACACCCTCCTAGCCCTTATAGCCATAATAGGTAACTATACTATTATCCCCATTCTGCACATGAGGAAAACTGAAGCATGGAGACATTAACTTGCCAAGGTAACTAGCTAGAAAGTGATAGAACTGAAATAGAAAAAGCTATTAATAGGAATAAGTAACATGGAAGGGAAAGCTGAATAATTTTTATTGACTTTGATCGTATAGAAAATTAACTTGAGTAGATTATGCCAATTAAACCAAAGGAAACCTGATTTTTAACGAGTAGCAAGTGAAAGTATTTTATTAATTCACTCAACAAATATTCAACTTCCATTGAGGCAGTGTTAGTGGAGGTTAAATGACATCTAAGATATGTTGGCTAGGGAACTTCCATGCAGTGGCTGTGTGTTTGTGACTAACCTAATTCTTCTTTTTAAAAAGTTTCTCCCTTTATTCACCATTTTAAAGTGCATTTTCCAAACAAAATAGGGATCGATTGTCATTTTGATCCTGACTCTGACCCAACTAACAGTCAGTTCAAGCAGGCTACTTTTGTATTATGCACAGTAAACATTTCAACCTATCTTCAGTTCACGTGTGTTCATAATGATCATCTAAGGGCATATGTGTAAAATGCACATTCCAGGCCCTCAATCCAGACTACTAAGTCAGAGTCTCTATTTTCAAAACAATGTTTAAAAAGCAGGGGCTTTGGAGTCCCAAAGACTAGGTTTGAAAACTGCCTCACCCATTTATAAGCTATAGTGCCTTTGGCAATGTACTTAATATTTTTTGTTTATTTGCTTGACTTCAATATCCTCATAGGTAATGTGGGAATAAAAATTCTTACCTGTCATAAGGTTTTGGTGAAGACTAATTTAGAATGAAGGTCTAATTATAATAATATTTATAATAATAGCTTACAAATATCGAGTACTTACAAAGTATTGAGCACTGTGGCCAGTGCTGTATCTGTGTTATCTTAATAATTTGTCTTAAGCAAATAATAAGTCTGCAATTGGTAAGACCTATAGTTACAGCAGACACTCAGAATTCTCATAATTGATGGGAAGCCAGTCACAAGGACAAGATTTAAGTGCAGAGTGAGAGAATAATGGATTACTTGGAACAAGTCCTCTAGCCTTGTGATGCCCAATGCTAGTCCACTACATTAGAATTAACTGGGTAAACTAACACACATTGTATCACCCTGACCCTTGAAACTCTAACTTAGTAGCTCTTGGAGACCTGGGAGTCTCTATTGTTTAAAAAGTTCAAATGATTTTGAATCATGGCTAAGATTTAAAACAATGTATTCACTTGAGCTTCCTTTTCTTAAGATCCATGAGGTTAGAGAGTAGGTCATTTTTTTTTCTTTCCTTTTTAAAAAAATTTCTAATGTCTAGCACAGTGCTGTCATATAGAAGACACTCAAAATTCTTTTTTTTAGGTGACATAAAATGGGATTGATAGTTTCTATCTGTCTTCATAGGGGCTTTAGAAGGATCTTTTGTAAGGCTCTATTTGACAATTCATCTCAAAAATAGAGGATGCTATATACAAATATAATATTAGATCCAGTAATCCCACTACTTGGTCTATATTTACAAAATAAAATCAGTACATAGAAAAGAAATCTGCTCTCCCATGTTTATTGCAGCTCTAGTCACAATAGCCAAATTATGGACACAACCTAAGTGTCCATAAATAGATGAATAGATACATACAATTTTATATATATATATATATATATATATATATACACACACACACATATATATATATAAAATACACACAAACACACATATATATGCAATGGAATATTACTCAGTCATAAAAAAGAATAAAATTCTGTCATCTGTGGCTACATGGATAAATGTGAAAGGCATTATATTAAGTGAAATAAGCCAGGCACAGACAAATACCACATTTTCTCACTCATACGAGGAACCTAAAAAAGTCGATTTCATAAAAGTAGAGAATAGTAAATAGTGGTTACCAGAGGCCTGGGGGGTGGTAGGAAGATGGAAAGAGATTGGTCAATAAATATAAAGTAATAGATCTGAGGAATAAGTTTTGTTCTTTAGCACGGTAGGGTGAGTATGGTTAACAATATCATATGGTATATCTCAAAAGAGAGAGAGGATTTAGAATCTTCTTACCACAAAGAAAGAATAAATGTATGAGGTAATGGATATGCTAATCATCTTGATTTGATATCATTACACAATATACACATATCGAAACATCACACTCTACCTTATAAATATGTGCAAACATTGTGTCAATTTCTTTTAAATGTAATTTTATATAGATTTATTTATTAATTTATTGTAGTGTGCTTTCTCCTGCTTTGTAAACATAGAGTATTTGGTTTTTGCTCACCCACTATTAGATTCTCTACAAAGGAATTATAGCAAGATTCTAAATAAACTACCTTTTCCAAATTACTCAGATTGATTTTTGCTCGAATTATTTTTTACTCAGAATTGAAGTGCTACAGAATGACCTGAAGTTCACATGCATTTATGCATGTTAGTTTGAGTATAGCGTTCAATCCTGTCAACTGTTCACTTCGTCATTCTTTAAAACTAGTTTTACACCTGTGTTATACCACATCTAAAATCTAAAGCTACCATCAAAGCAGCAAAATCTGTTTCAGGCAAGCCCTACTGCTTTCTGCTAGAAGAGCTAAACCATGATTTAAAACACCCCAAAGTACTATTCTAGTTCCTTCCGATTGCATATCATCCAGTGTTTTGTAATGCAGACACCCTTAGGGAGAGTCATGGAGGTCTCCAAGTCCAGGCTTATGAAAGAAGAAAATAAAGAAAAATAAACAGTTCTTCAGGAGGAGGAAAACTAACGCATTATCCCAGGTAAAGGGCCCTGGAATAGGAAAGTCTCCTGAGAACCAGAAAGGCAATTATATGCTAAGATTGGGATTCAATGTTCCCATAAGTCATATGACCAGACTTGAATTCTTCAATCTCCCTCCGCACTTCATGTATTGCCAATGGTCCTCCACATAGAATGGAAGGGAGAGAATTATGGCTGACAGTCTTAAAATGTTTGGACTCAGAATTCTACAGCGCTGATGACCATCCTGAAACAAGGCTTGCCTAGTTTAGCCTCTGTCTCTGCAAATCTATTTTACTGAAAGTTCATTTCAGTGCTGCCTCATTGATAGGAATAAAATAAATATCAACAGAAAAAAAAAAAAAACAGGAGAGAAAGAGAGAAAGAAATTATTAAATCCATTTCTAGCTTAGAATACAATTCTAGGGTGTGTGGGGACTTAGATTCGTGGAAGCAAAGATGAAAGTGTTTAATTTTGAAACCAGCACAAACTCCCAAGGAGGCAAGGAAAAGGGTATGGGGATTTCTCCTACCTTCTGTGGTCCCAATCTCGATAGTGCCTTTCACTTGACTGAAGCACCATAGTGTGTCCTGGGTGAGTGTCCCAATTCCTGAAAGCAACACAAGGAGACACTTCAGGTTAGGTAAGAGCTTCCAGTTGTTCCTAGGAGAGCAACAAGAAAAGAAATATATAGCAGAATCTATGCATTTCTAAAAGGAGACTTGCACACCAGGTATCATCTCGTCAGAGAAGAGACCCTAGTAAGTCCTGAGAGAATGGTCAGTCTGCAAGTACCACGTCCTGCTGTGAATCACTGCTCTGTCTCCTCCGTCTGACCAAGCCAGGACCAGTTTGAACTGGAGCAATTGGAGTTTGTTCCTTCTCAGGCCCTGGCAGCGTCCTGGAGTGGTTACGAAGGGCTTGCAGTCATCCCCTGTGTGACTGGCCCTTTTCACGGGAATACTAATGCTTTTGATTGTTTTCCTTCTGTGATGGTGGGGAAGAGAAAGAGGCAGTTCGTTAGGGGGTGAGAGGAAAAGAAAGGCAACATTTTTTTTTGTTTTTAACTGGGCTTCACAGCTTGCATGGTTGAGTGGCCAGTAAGGGGTCAGATACCCAAAGCACTTCCATCTCTCTTGTTCACTTCTTGACTGCTTGCCAAAGTCAGGCTGACTGGAGAGTAGGGAAACACAAAAACAAAAAAAAAACAAGGCTGGGGATGAGGCGGGGTGGCTCACACAGAGTTGGGGAGTCAGTTTCTGACAAATGTGGCCTATTTTGTTCCAAGGGGATTTTTGTTTCAGATCCAATTGGATACTTGATGGGGCTAAACCAGTGACTCCTGGTTTCTACAAACATATGTAGCCAATATGTATATTAATACATATACTAAGAGATATTCTAATTCCTTTACATATTCAAAAGAGTCCTTTACAGAACACTTCTGGATAGCAGGGGTGCCAGTTTTCTTCTCAACAGCATGAACTTCCCCCTTCAATTCAACTGGGTTTTAAAATTCAAGAGAATATTGTAGAATCAAATTTTGGAAGATGGTATGAATTTAAGAATGATTAAATCCAGTGGGAAAAAAACCCACAAAATTTCAAAAACGAATTGACCTTTAAAATGCACAGGGAACTGAGTAGTCATTTTCACTGTCAGCCACAGATTTGTATTGAATTCCTATATGGAAACCTTCGTTCGCTCAGCCACATGAGAGAATTGCCTCTCATATGCTCTTCTCAGTGTTGTTGACAGGTTATTTGATGGAAGTAGTATAGAGTCATCATTAAAAGTAGAGACTTTTCAATTAGGCAGGGTTTCTAGTTGGGCTCTGACTTGGGACAAGTTTCTAAGCATAATGAGACAGTTTCCTCATCTTAAATGGTGATAAAAATAGTAACCATCTCTCAGAGTAGTGGATATTGAATGTGATTAGCACAGTCAAGAAACTTAAAAATGGATATTATTATTAGTAGTAAAGATTGATTCGAAAGGGTTTCATAGTAAAAAAAAAAAAAAAAAAAAAAGACGAAGAATATTGGCTGAGAAATTTCAGACACTGTGCTAAGCACCTGACTTAGAGCAGCTTCATTCTTACATAAATCATGGGGAGGGCGTTATTATCATCCCCATTTTACAGGGGAGGAAACTGAGGCTCAGGAAGTTTTGGTAACTCCCTCAAGGTCACACCTAGTGCATGGCAGAGTTGGGATTTCAATCAAGCCTGTCTGAGTTGCAGTATTCCCAGCGTGTAGAGGTTGGATACCCATTTGACAGTTTGGGCCCCTTAGCCCAGAGAGGCTTCACAGCAAGAATCTCATTTGGAAGGCTGAGCTGGAATACAGTTTCTGATATCAAATAGTAAAGTATCCATGTCTTCTTTAAGATGACACAGGGCTAAAACTTCCTAATAAAATTAACACCTAGAAGGGGAGAAGGAAGGCCTTTGGCAGCATTTATTAGTGCATAGACAGACACAGTCACAGTGCTGATCCTTGCTTGTACTTTCTGCTCTGGCCTTGGATTCCAGCATCAGATATTCTTTGACAGGTTCTTACCCTTCCTTGTGAGTTGTCAGTGACCCTCTCTACACTGAGTCAATTCTGCTGTTGAGATCTGAGACCACATCTGTCTTAGGGAACATTAGTTATAGATGAGATTTCCTGCTGATTTTTGTCCTGGCACAGTTCCTATATCACTAGTTATGATTCTGGATGTAGATGCTGTTTCTATTTTCAAAAAACATGTACTTTAAAGCAAGAAACTCTGAAACACATACATGCATACATACAAACCTAGGCATATTTAAATATGAGCCTATGTCTAGATATTTGTACTACTTTAGAGAATTTTAGCTCTAGGAGGAACCTTTCTTATATGTGAAATTAATTTATTTCACATCTGAAAAACCCAAATCATGGAAGTTACTGACTTGGTGAATTCACAAGGAATAATGTGACCAATTTACATACCAATGCCAGTTCCTGATGTTTACTCCTAGATAGGGTTGCCCAGAGGCATAAGCTCGGTTGATGAGAGTTGGTTGATTACTGTGAAGGTTCCAGGCAGCCAAGATATTGTCAGTGGTTTTGTCCAAGGCAGGCTTCCATTGGACCCAATTTCTGTCTCCCACCAATATTATTGCCAAATGAGGGAATTAGTGATGCAAAGAAAGTTTGGAATATGCCATTTATTTCCTAAAAGTGCTAAGCAGCAGCTGAAAACAAAAATGCCTGGATGGATTAGGATGTAAATGAGACAAGCTGTCCAGGTGTCAGATATTCAGTGATTTGACACTTGATCTCAGTCTGTGATCATCTCAAAAGAGGTAGAAATGAAGGAACTGGAGGATTCAGGCTTTGCCTGAAGGTCAGCAGCTATTCAACTCCAGCTAAAGGTTGCCATGAAAAATTTCAGCCCAGTGTGACCAGATTGGCGAATGTTTTTCATAAGAAGCCAGAAATCTGGATTATTATGAGAATAATCCAAACGTTCAAATAACTCCACATTTTTAAATGTTGTCAATAAGTTCAAATTAGAACACTCACACAGTATAGCTCACACAGCCTAGGGCAAACATCATATCTGCGGGCTGAATGTTG
This sequence comes from Chlorocebus sabaeus, assembly GCF_047675955.1. NCBI lineage: Eukaryota > Metazoa > Chordata > Mammalia > Primates > Cercopithecidae > Chlorocebus > Chlorocebus sabaeus. The sequence continues at coordinate 35,086,688 of NC_132926.1, read as the reverse complement.
TCTTGGTGCCACCAATTTGTAAATCTCTGGTTAGAATATTTGTGCTGAAAGACACTTTAATACCTAGCTCATGCTTACCATTTCACAGATTAGGAAGTGGGACCCTAGGAAGGAAAAGAACTCACAACACAATAATTACTTCAGTTGCAGACCTAGGACACCAAGGGGTCAAATCCCATTCTTATATCAGATTCTCTTTTACCACCAGGCTACCTGTCATGGTGATGTTTTGGCAAGATATCTATCTATATTTAATGAATTCTCTTTGGGGAAGTGTATTTCATTGCTAAAGTGGGATGATTGGGAGAATTACACTAACATAGAAAGGAAAATTTGTTTCTTTTAAATGGCAGACCTTGACAGCTTCCCTAAACCCCAGTGTTAAATGACACATCAGTGGCTATGGCAATGGTGTCCAGAAGCAACATTCCCTACCAGGAGGCTGATGCAGATCCAGTGGCTAAACATCCTGGAAGGTGCTCATGCTTTTCTCCTTCTCCACAGCTCAAAAGGGGGCCGAGTCTCACCTACTGAATCGTTGGAAGCACAGCTCACAGATAGCATGTACCTATCTCACGTCTAGGATCATGGAATAGACAATTTCTGAATCTGGTCACCCCTTGGAGATCACTTGGTCCAACTGCTTCATTTAAAAGCAGAGGACACAGAAGCTCAAAAGGGGCATGGCCACACAGTGAGTTAACAGCAGAGTTGGAGCCAGCCCAGGGCTCTGATGTCCTGCACACAGCCCTTCAGAGTTGAGGCAGCCTTTGTCCTGCCTCTTTTGTGCCAACTCAGCTTTGTGAATACAATGAACAGAGAGTGTGACATGCAGCAAATAAAGCTCCTTATTGATTGGGAGGTGACTGTAAAGAGTTATTTTCAGGGGCTTTGTGCTAGCAGTGTGCCTCTCTCTGCAGAGAGTGGGAGAGGGAGAATGAGAGAGAGAGAGAGGGGGAGAGAGAGAGAGAGATCCTTGCCCAGAAAAATTTTCTCTGAGAGAAGTCTAATTTGAAATTGATTATGTTATAGGCTATAAATGTATATTCACTACATAGAAAGAGCCTTAATGGTGCAATCCTCTCTGTTGTTACGAGACTACCACAATAACTTACGGCAGGCACTTAGTGTGAAATATGAATGAATGTCTTGCTGACACATCAGTCCCAATTTGGTGTAGAAATTTTTCTATCTAGGAAGCCGAATTTCTAAAAGGAGAGACTTAGGTACTCCAGAGACAGTTAAAAATAAGGACTTCAGACTTCAGTGAGAAAGAGAGGCCTTTATTTTTCACTTTCCACCTCTATACCCTGTATATTGCTTGATATTTGACAATTGCCACTGTGTTTAGTAAAGACAGGCCACTTGTGTGTCCCCAATTTGCCAGAGAGCTCATATAGAACAGAAACAAGCAGAGATAGTAAGCACATCAGGTTTTAAAGTCAAACGTTTCCTTTGCACAGGATCCACCATTAGAAACATTATGGAAAAACCATCACTGGATCATTTTGATGGGTGTAGTTCACTGGAGGATTTCAATTGGCAATCAGAAAAATTGTTAATTGGCTAAACTGACCATCAAGACAGTTCATTTATTGGAAGAAAGGGAAGGGAGGTGGAACGAAGTGGTTACATTTGGCAGATTATTAAGAAGGTAGTATCAGTTAGGGATTTGTGGTGATTTGCAATAGGAATGAGGAAGGAAAGAGGTGAAGGAATCTTGGACTATGGGTGAAACAGTGGAGCTACTCTATTGAGCTCTTGATCCTATATCCTAATAATTTACTGAATAAAGTTTTTATACTCTCAAAAAAATAATGACGGTGCAAAGTTTCTCATTAGAAATCTCACCCTATTTTACCAATCAAAGGAAATGAAGGTGCCTAATATCCTCAAATAGATCCGTGTAAATATCTGTATAGTAAATACAGAGAAAATGAGAAGACACATTATTTCTTGCCTAATGCATCCTAGCACACCATTCTGGAGTGTAATTTAAAAGTATCCAAGATTGAAAGATTGTATTTTACTCTTCTCTATATATACAATAATTATTTTGTGATAGTGTTCTACTATTTCTAGTAAGGTTTTAATAAATAGTTAATACGGTCCTTTCCACCCTCTCTTTTTAAAAAGCTTTTGAAGGTATAATTGACATTTAATAAATGGGAGATACTTAAGGTGTGTAATTTGACAAGTTATGACATGTATACTGTCACCTTGAAACCATCATTGCAATCAATATAATAAACATAACCAACTACCAAAAGATTCCTCATGGCTTTTTATGTTTTTTGAGATGGAGCCTTACTCTGTCACCCAGGCAGAGTGCAGTGGCTTGATCTCGGGTCACTGCCATATCTGCCTTCTGGGTTCAAGCCAAGGGGCCTCAGCCCTACGAGTAGCTAGGATTATAGCCGCACGCCACCACACCCGGTTAATTTTTGCATTTCTAGGAGAGACGAGGTTTCACCATGTTGGCTAGAGTGCTTTCAAACTCCTGACTTTAAGTGATCCACCCATCTCGGCCTCCCAAACTGCTGGGATTACAGGCATGAGCCACCGCGCCAAGCCCTTTTCATAATTTTTTTTAGCCCTTTGTTTTGCCTATACTTCTCCTTCCTCCTAATCTCAGGGACTTCTGATTTGCTCTGTATCTATATATTAGTTTGTATTTTTTGTAATTTTATACAAATGCAATCCTATGGTATGTACTCTTTTTTTTTTTTTTTTGCTTCCTTTGATGAGCATTGAGATCAGTTCCTGTTTTTGCATGTATCAATTGTTCATTTCTTCTTATTGTTGATCTGCATTTCTTTTCTTTCCTTTTTTTTTTTTTTTTTTTTTTTTTTGAGACAGAGTCTTATTCTGTTGCCCAGGCTGGAGTGCAGTGGCATTATCTCAGCTCACTGCAACCTTCACTGCCCAGGTTCAAGTGATTCTCCTGCCTCAGCCTCCTGAGTAGCTGGGATAACAGGTGTATGCCACTACGCCTGGCTAATTTTTGTATTTTTAGTAGGGATGGGGTTTCACCATGTTGTTCAGGCTGATTTCGAACTCCTGACCTCATGATCTGCCCGCCTTGGCCTCCCAAAGTGCTGGGATTACAGGCATGAGCCACCACACCAGGCCCGATTTGCATTCCATTATATGGATATATTATAGTTTGTTTATTCATTTACCTTTATTTAGGTTGTTTTCAATTTTTGGCTATTACAAACAAAACTACTAGAAACATTTGTGTATGCTTTTACTTTTCTTGGGAAAATACCTAATAGTAGGATAGCCACGTCATATGATAAGCATATATTTAACAATTTTAAGAAATGTCAAAGTGCTTTGTTTTTTCCAACTTATTTTAGGTTCATGGGGTATATGTGTAGGTTTGTTACATGGGTAAATTGCGTGTCACTGGGGTTTGGTGTACAAATGATGTCATTACCCACGTAGTGAGCATAGTATACAGTAGGTAGTTTTTGAAACTTCACGTTTCTCCCAGCCTCTACCTCCAAGTAGATCCCAGTGTCTTCTATGCCCACCATTGTGTCCATGTGTACTCAGTGTTTAGCTCTCACTTGTGAGAATACGTGGTATTTGGTTTTTTCTTCCTGTGTTAATTCACATAGGATAATGGTCTCCAGCTCTATCCAGGTTGCTGCAAAGGACCTAATTTTTTATGGCTGCATAGTATTCCATAGCATATATATACCATGTTTTCTTTATTCAGTCCACTGTTGATTGACGTCTTGGTTGATTCCATGTCTTTGCTATTGTGAATAGTGCTACAATAAACAGGTGCACATGTCTTTTTGGTAGAACAATTTATATTCCTTTGGGTATTTACCCAGTAATGGGATTTCTAGGTCAAATAGTAATTTTGTTTTAAGTTCTTTGAGACATCTCCAAACTGCTTTCTTTCCACAGTGGCTGAAGTAATTGACATTCCCACCAGCGGCTTACAAGCATTCCTTTTTCTCTGCAACCTTGGCAGCATCTGTTATTTTTGACTTTTTAATAATAGCTATTCTAACTGGTGTGAGATGATATCTCATTGTGGTTTTGATTTGCATTCTCTAATGATTAGTGATGTTGAACATTTTTTCATACGCTTTTTGGCCACATGTATGTCTTCTTTTGAGAAGTGTCTGTTCACGTACTTTGACCATTTTTTAATGGGGTTGATTTTGCTTGTTAATTTAAGTTCTTTATAGATTCTGGATATTAGACCTTTGTTGGATGCATAGTTTTTGCATATTTACTCCCATTCTGTAGATTGTCTGTTTACTCAATGGTGTCTTTTGCTGTGCAGAAGCTCTTTAATTAGGTTCCACTTAGTCTATTTTTGTTTTTGTTGCAATTGCTTTTGGTGACTTCATCATGAAATCTTTACCAAGGCTTATGTACAAATGGTATTTCCTAGGTTTTCTTCTAGTGTTTTTATAGTTTTAGGTTTTATATTTTAATCTTTAACCCATTTTGAGTTGATTTTTGTATATGTGAAAAAGAAGGGGTCTAGTTTCATTCTTCTGCATACGGCTAGCCAGCTATCCCGCAACCATTTATTAAATAGAGAATCCTTTCCCCACTGCTTGTTTTTATTGACTTTGTCAAAGATCAGATGGTTGTAGGTGTGCAGTTTTATTTGAGTTCTCTAATCTGTTCCATTGTTCTACATGTCTGTTTTTATACCAGCAGCATGCTATTTTGGTTACTATATCCTTGTAGTTAACAGTTTGAAGTTGAGTAGTGTGATGCCTCCAGGTTTGTTATTTTTGCTTAAGATTGCTTTGGCTATTTGGGCTTTTTTGTTTGTTTGTTTCATATGAATTTTATAATTTTTTTTTCTAATTTTGTGAAAAAATGTTGTTGGTGGTTTTATGGGAATAGCACTGAATCTGTAAATTGCTTTGGGTAGAATGACCATTTTAACAATATTGAGTCTTCCTATCCATGAGCAAGGAATGTTTTTCATCTGTGTGTATTGTCTCCAACTTCTTTCAGCAGTATTTTGTAATTCTCATTGTATAGCTCTTCCATCAACCTCGTTAGCTGTATTCCTAGGTATTTTTTTCTTTTTGTGGCTATTGTAAATGGAAATGTGTTCATTATTTGCCTCTCAGCTTGAATGTTATTGGTCTATAGAAATGCGACCAATTTTTGTACACTGATTTTGTATCCCAAAACTTTACTGAAACATAACTTTTTTCAAAGTGATTGCGTCACTAGTATGTATGAGAGTTCTAGTTTCTCAACATCCTCACTAATACTGTATGGTCAAAATTTTTAAGATTAGCCATTCTACTAGAAATGTGTGGTTTGCCACTGTGTTTTCAATATTCATTCCCCTAACTAACTATCATTTTTGTACTTATTTGCCATCTATATTTCTTCTCCTTCTTGCCTTGTTTTATTGTCTAAAACTTCTTGTGAAAATTTTAATAGAAGCAGTGCAGTTAGGCATCCTTAATTTGTTCCTGATTTGAGGGTAAAAGCATTCAGTTTTTTAACATTCAGTGTAATGTTAATTGTAGATTCTTCACAGATGGGTTTATCTGTTTACCTACTTAAGAAGTCCCATTCTATTTCTACTCTATTAAGAGTTTTTCTCAGGAATACTTGTTTGATTTTGTCAAATCTTTTTCCTGCATCTAGTGAGGTGCTCATATTTTTTCCTTTAAAAATGTGTTTATGTAGTGAATTACATGAATTGAACTTTGAATGTTAGAGCAATCTTGCATTGGGTTATGGTATATTATCCTTTTCTGTATTGTTGGATTCTATTTGTTAAAATTTTATTTAGTATTGTTGCATTTATACTCTTGAAAGTAATATGTATCAAGGAATGCTTACCCCATAGAATAAATTGGGAATTATTTGCCCCACTTCAATGTTCTGTAAAGTTTGTGTATAATTGGTGCTATTTCTTTCTTAAATATGAGAATTCACCAGTGAGTCATCTAGGCTTGATGTTTCTTTGCATGTGGTTTTTAATTATAAATTCAAGTTTCTTAATAGACATAATATTTTCAGGTTATCTATTTTTTCTTCAGTGGCTTTGGTAATTTGTGTCTTTTCAAGGAACTTCTGCATTTCATCTAAGTTTTCAAATTTACTGTTATAATGTTGTTCATAATTTATTATTATGCTTTTAATATCTGAAGAATCTATAAAGATGTACCTCTTTCATTCCCAACACTGGTATTTTGTGTCTTTTATATTTTCTTCCTGATCAGTCTGGCTACATCTTCCCAAAAAACAAGACTTTAGTTTTATCGATATTCTCTGTTGTTTTTCTATTTTCTATCTCACTGATTTTCTCTCAGATCATTATTATTTCATTTCTTCTGCCTACTTTGGGTTTCATTTTGTTTTTCATTTGGTTCCTTAAAGTAAAAACTGAAGTCATTGATTTGAGACACTTCTTTCCTAATGTAGGCATTTAGTGCTATAAAGTTCTTGTAAAGTAGTGGCATGCCATAAATTTGGATATACTAGGTTTTTATTTTTATTTATTCAAAATAATTTCTAATTTTCCTTTTGAATTTTTCTTTGACCCTTGATTTATTTAGAAATATGTTATTTACTTTTGAAATCCTTGGGAGATTCTCCAGAGATCTTTCTCATTTTAATTTCTAATTTAATTCCAATATTGTCAGAGAACATGATTCGATTTACTTTTTAAAATTTTTACTGAGACATTTTATGGCCCAAAATATGGCTTATCTTGGTAAATACTCTGGATGCGTTCAAAAAGAATATATATTCTGCTGTTGTTGAATGTTCTGTAAAGGCCAATTAGGTCAAGTCAGCTAATTGTTTGCTTAAGTCTTCTGTATCCTCACTGGTTTTCTGTTCCATCAATTGTTGCAAGAGGAATATTGAAGTCTTATATAATTTGGTTTTATTTTTTCTTTTCACTTCAGTTAGTTTTTTCTTTATATGTTTGAAGTTCTGTTGTTACATGCATTAGCATATTTAGCATTGTTATTTTCTCTTGATAACCTGCTCCCTTTATCATTATGAAATGACTTTCTTTATCCTTGATAATATTCTTTGCTTTGAAATTCACTTCTGTGTTAATATAGCCATTACAATTCTGTTTTGATTAGCATTAGCATGGTGTACCTTTTCCCAATCTTTAGCTTTTAACCTATTTGTACCTTTTGAAGTTTGTTTCCTGTAGGTAGCATAGAGTTGAATTTTTTTTAAAAAAAACAAACCCAGTAAATATCTTTGCCTTTTAATTGAAGAGTTTATACTATTCACATTTATTGTGCTTATTGATATAGTTAGATTTAAATTCATCTTATTGTTTTTTACTGTGGCACTTTTTATTGTTCCCTTTTACTGAATTATTTTGGTATATGTTTTTTTTTACTTCATTTTACCCACTTTTCTCAGTATTGAGCTACAATTCTTAGTGTTATTGTTTTAATGGTTGCTATAGGTTTTATAGTATTTATCTTTAAATTACCAGTCTGTTTTGTAGTGATTTTATGTTACTTCATATATAGTACAAGAACTTTACAATAGTATATTTATTTTTTTCCCTTTCCATCTTTGTGATGCTGTGCAGTCTTCTGGCAATCCAAAGAGAAAGGATTACAGAGACCTCAGCCCTGGTGTCTTTAAGCCACAGAGCAAATATGGCAATTGCCTCCCTCTAGCTTTTCATGTGACAAAGAAACAACAACAACAACAAAACTTCATTTGTTGAAGCCACTGCTTAGTCAGCTACAGCTGAATCCAATACCCCATATGCAAATGGAGAAAGGGGATATTATCTGTGTATAATTAAACATCATTTTTATTTCTTTCACAATATAAACCAAACAGTCATTTTTAGGTTTTGAAAAGGTACATCAGTTCAGTACAATCCATTTTCCTCATCCTCTGTCTCACCACTTTCAACCTTTAACCAAAATTTCAAGTATCAAAACACAAATAGCACTATGCTAGAATTTATGTACAATATAGTTACATCTCTGTTTATGGACTCTGAAATCCTTGAGGGCAAGATCTGTGTTTTATTTATCTTCATGCCTTTAGAATTGAAAACATATCCTGGCATCTATTAGATCAGGAAGTTATTATTCGAATTACAATAGGAGGAGAAGCAGCTCTTCAAACCTGTAGTACAGGCTGTGTCCACAGGATACAAACCAGTGGTCACATATGTGATATGACAGGCAAGCAGAAGGGAGCCAGAAGAGAGGACCAGCACTTTGTCATTGTACCAGTGTCTTGCTCCCTATAGTCCAGAAAACATCATGTGGCTCTACAGGGACAAAAGTGTGTCTTCTGGGTGCCTGAAGAAAACTACCTTGCAAAAGGAAGCCTTGATAGATGCTTCAGCAAATGTTCCTCCACTTACAGCATTTTCTGCCTCTTAGCTACATTTCACCAAAGACAGCAATCATGTGAAAATATAGTTATCATACTTAATATGCATACTTTAAAATGTTTCACTTAAAAATGTCTCACTTAAAATGGATACTTAAAAATGAATACTTAAAATGGATACTGAATCATAAAATACAAGCCAAACAATGGCATGCCCATTTAATTTTGTTTTCTACTGTAATGATGATTTACTCATCAATTGCCTCAGATCTGGGGGTATGGTATTTTCTGGCCCATGGAGTCAAAACTCAACAGGAACCAGCAATAGCTCAAATCAGATTTCTTCTTTTGCCTGTACATAAAGGTTAGACAAGTTATTGAGGCATGAAACTCCCAAGTACTGCGCCATTGACAACTGAAATTGCCTAAGTGTGAGATCATACTTCTGCCTGAAAACTTGCAAGAATATCTTTGGCATGGGTGTCAGTGAGATGATCAGATAAAATGGGGTCAATGAGATCAGGCGATTTTGACATTGTAAATTATTTTGTGTTTTGTGATTTTGTATATTGGCAGCCATTCTCTTCAAATTACAGACACATACTCTTAAGAAAAGTTGCTCACAGTGTGCAGTCTAGAGTATTTTAAGTAAATCGGAAAACACTAGGGTTGAAAAACCCAGTTTTCCTGCAAGTTAGAGGGATGGATTTACAATGAGGATTTTAAAATGAAGGTTGAATTTGCAACCATTCATTTTCCACAAGCATGCCTAGACCACCTGATAAATAATACATTTTTGTATTATGCTTATAAAATATGCAAATGGGTAGAATTTGCAAATAAGTGCCTTGAAGAATTTTTAAAACTTCAGAAGTAGCCTAATCCTAGGATTTGCAGCCTTCTTATTTGTGAGGTTTTTATTTTATTTTGTGACAGCAGCCATCAATTCAATTAAACTATATGGAAAATAAAATTTGTTTGTTTGTGTTTCTTTTCCTTTCTGAAAGAAGAAAATGATTAAAAATTTGGCAAGATTGGAAGCAAGAAGCAATTTGCAAACAGGGAAATCAAACAGTGCCACATCAAAATAAGAGGGAAGGAAATCCAGCAGCTAAGCAGGTATAGCCTTACGTGTTATCTCTGTCCTTCACTCTCATTCTCTTTCCTCGTGGTGGAAAAACGTAGATATGATTAGAAACTGCAAAGTTAGAAGCTAAAATAATGCTCTGACAGCAAACGGAAGTGCAAGGTGAAAACTCAGAATCTGTAGGCATGGAAAATACTGCAAGAGATGGCCATTTCAAATATACTTCAAAGCAGCCTCTGGCAGCGACCCAAGAATAATAGGTAAGCATGATCAATATTAGCTTCTTATAAAATAAAGCTACAAATCCCCATGATGTATATGCCCACAGAGGTAACACAGATTAGAAACTTGCATACAAAAATGCATGAACAAGACTGCTGAACTGCCTTTACAGGACAGACATGTTTCCCAGCCCTGCAGCTACTATCTGTTGAGGACATGCTCTGTGCTGGGCACTGAGATAAGCACAACTCAAATAGTCCTCACAACAGCCCCATGGCTTAGGCGTTTATAAGCAAAGAAACTAAAGCACAGAGAGGTTCAGGGGCTTGCCTGTGGCTAAGTGTGACCAAGCTGGAATCAGAAATCAGGTCTGACTGAGGCCTACTTGAGGGTGGAGGATGGGAAAAGGGAGAGGAGCAGAAAAAATAAGTATTGGGTACTAGGCTTAGTACCTGGGTGATGAAATAATCTGTACAACAAACCCCCATAACACGAGTCTACCTACATAACAAGCCTGCACATATACTCCTGAACCTAAAATAAATGTTAAAAAAAATAATAAAGAACCCAAGAACGAAAGAAAAAAATCAGGTGTAGTGATCCTAAAGCCAGCCCTTCTTCCTCATGACATCTTCATCAGGTGCCTCTGTGGCCAAACAGCAGGCGGAACATCCGTGACCCCAATTCTGTCCTACATGTACAACAGAAAGTTGTTGGTTAAAAGAAATCTCAGGGATCCTTTAGCAAATGAAGCATTCATTAATAATGGTAAATAAGTAAATTCAGATTTTTCTGAACTCTAAATATAGGCCAAGTACAAGAGGTGGCAGTCGAGAGGGGCATTATGGAGAAAATGCTCGTAGCCCATTTTTCAATGACCTGAATTTCTCCCCTCACATGTTCATTCTTTCAGGCCACACAGTTCCCAGATAGAGGTAAACCTCTTTTTTGGCTGAAGCCCTTGTTACTGGAAAGAGTATCTTCTGAAACGACCAGGTGTGGGGAAAGTGTCAACATGACTAGACACCTGGTTCACCTGTTGAACACGCCCCAGTGAACCAGATTCAGGAGAATCAGCAGGGAGAGGGGCTTCTGGGGAAAATCTCAATATGCAGGACATGAGCTGCTTTCTGTCTCCTACAGTTTTGTGCAAAGGAAGATGCGTGAATAACAGACAGTAGGAAGGGCAATGAAAACAGCATGAGAGATGAAGCGGCTGAACGTCATCGGAATTGTGCCCATTTCTCCAAGCTTTTGGGCGAATGTGGTACTGTTTCTTAATGCATCATTTATTTGTCTAGTACATCGTTCAAATAGGGCCAACTATGTTCAAGGCTGCGGGGATATGACAAACAAGGTTGTTGTTTTTATGAAACTTACATTCTAGGATAGACAGACAGTGATGAGATAGACAATGGCAGATAGACGATGATGAGATAAACATATATATGAGTTGTTAAGTAGTGGTAAGATCTATGAAGACAAAAGAAACTAGTTGAGAGGAATAAAGTGCTACAGGGATACAAGTTTTCATAAGAAAGTCAGGTAAGTCCCCTCTGAACAAGCAACGTTTGGATAGAGGCCTAAAAGAAGGGAGTAAGTGAGCCAGACAGCTAGGAGAAGACATCCCAGAGAGAAGGAACCATCAGTGTGAAATCCCTAAGGCTGGTATGTGCTTGTGTCCCAGGAACAGTAAGGAGGCTGGAGTGGCTGCAAAGAGGCAGGAGGGCAGCAGTAGGAGACAAAGACAGAGAGGCTACGGTGGCAAGCAAAGCATGTCAGATAAGGCATAAACACTCAGGACATTATCATTATAAGAATTTCTACCTTATTCTCTGAATAAGATGAGAAGCCATTGGGGACTTTTAAGAAAAGAAATCACTCTGGCTTCTGTGCAGAAAAGAAACAAGAGTGAAAACAGGGGGGGGGAAAAGTCAGTAGGAGGCTAGTGCAATAATTCAAGTGAGAAATGGACCACAATGGTAGCAGTGGAGATGGTGAGGAGTGTTGGACATTGGGTACACAACAAAGGCAGTAGTGAAGAATGATGCCAAGATGTGTCAGCTTATATGACTGCAAGAATGGAGTTATTTACTGAGGTGGGGACAGGCAGGTTGGAAGATATTTTGTTTGTGTTACGTTTTAGGTGTCCGCTGGATATGAACTAGGCGTTACATAGCATCACCCTGACATGCTGTGACCCCTTACTCTGTGCAAGGTTTCTATGCAAAAGCTTTCTGACTTAATAGGATGTCTGAATTTGATTAACATTTATCTTCCACACTGGAGTGCAGTTTCATGACAGCAGTGGCTGTTTCGATTTCTCTCTGTGTATTCCTGGCACCAAGCACAGTGCCTGATGAAGTAGACACTCAGTGACTAGCGAATGGATGACCGAATGAACGAGTGAAGAAGTGAGCCTTCCCGACAACTCCATACAGAACTGGACCAACTGCTTCCACAGTTCATCTTGGTCAAGTCTGATTCCCATCGGTGGCATGACCGATGGAGATGCCCCTGGCATCAATGCCTCCTCTTTCCCTTTGGTCCAGGTCAGACCTTCAATTCAAGGTTCCTAAATGCTGATATTATTTTATTGCTACAACGTTTAGTAGAATATGAAAAAAATACACTTTCTTCATAGTATTATAGATTAATCTCCTCAATTTTATGCCACTATGGCTGCCTAATCTTAAATTTTCCATACAGGTCTACTTGAAAATTTACTCTAGGGTTCCTTTGTGATCTCATTCAACCTGCTAGACCATCCTAGCTCTACAATGTGCACCCCCAACATCATACTCTGAAACTCCCTCATCCTTGTGCTAGCTTTATTTGTAGTCTGAGTAGTTTGTGGTCTATACTTTAGCGCAAGGAAAACGCTACTATCCATTTCCCAAGGCACAAGTTGATCTTACGCTTAAGAGTCCAGCACAAAGACACATTTCTCTGCATTGACTTTCCCTTTTCATGAGCTCTTCAATAAAATGGTTTAACAAATGGAGCCATTACTTTCAATTAATATTTATCCAAAACAGAATGATCTCTATGTGACTAGGTGCACCTGGGAAGGATGGTTCACATAAAGGCATTTAGAATAAAAGTTAGGAGTGGAGTCCTGAAGGGGCAGTTTGAGAGCAATAAGGTAGACCTCATCATTTCCCCAGTTGGTAGCCCAGCCTACATAAGACATAGGTATTAGGCAGTAAACAGTGTGATTCCTGGTGTTTTTAAAATACCCTCCATCTTGCTATTTAGAGGCAAAGACATGGGAGTCAAGTCATCATCCATGGTTGACACACTGGCCAGCCTTTATCTAAAGAATGAAAAGGGTTACATGGTCAACAAAGTTGGGAACATTCTGGTTATCTTTCTCTTGGATATTTACAATGGACATTAGCAGCTTAGACGCAGGGAGACATCTTAGATTTTAGAACTCTGCTTAACCTTGTTTAATATAACATTTTGACAAACCTATCTTTGTCACTAAATGTCTTTAGAAACATGGCATTCTGTAGAAGATAATTTATAAGAGGCGGAACTAACTCGCTCTTCTTGGAAGTTAATAGTATGAAAGGAAGGAAGCTACCTCATATACCGAAGAGTGTAGTCTTTGACCAGGTTCAAAGACATGGGTTCAATTCAACACTAACCTACTTACTGGCTTTGTGGCCTCAGGTGAGTTACTAAACCTTTCTGTGCATCTATAAATTGAAATTCTATATTGGTTTTTAAATCTAAGCATTTTACCTCAAATGCATGTAAAATATGTTTATATGTATTATATATTATCCATGTTTTTATAATCTGGGCTCACCTTTGCATCTTTTTCCTTTCTAGGACTCTGTTTCATCCTTGGTAATCATCCCTGGTTTAGAGTAGCCAGATGTAGTAGATAAGAGCAGGAGCATTGGATTAAGATACACTTGAATTCAGTTTTTCATTCTGCCATTTACTAGCTGTGTGGTCCTGGGCAAGTTACTTGAACTCTATGGGCCTTAGTTTCTTTATCTGTGAAACAGAACTGCAGGGAGGATCAAAATAGTTAAAGCACATACAGTGACCATCAGGGGGCCTACTTCAGAGTAAATGGCACAGAAAAAAGCTGTCCCAGGATTCTGGTTTTCATTTCCTGTCTCCACACTTTTAATCTCTGGCTTGGCTGTGATCTCTTGACTTAATCCCATTGCTAAGCACATTTGATCCTGGGAGCCAACGTTCCTGACAGTGGAGTCCAACAAATCCCTCTTCCATTTCCATTCCCAAACAGTAGCTTCCTCCCTGGGGCAACTGGTGCTTATAATTTACTTCCAGATCCCTGGCCCAGCTGCAGGGAAAAAGAACAGACAACGATTTCTCTTCCCACAGCCTCCCACACATTAGTTTTCCCTGCATGTCTGACGTTTGACTTCTAAGTGCCCTCTGGCTGTGATTACTCAGGCAAACTGAAGTGGACAGATGGAACAATTATTTGGAAAGCCCGACCAATGGAAAGCAAAACAAAAAGACAGAAAAAGAAAACCCTACACCCAACTCTGCAGTTGAGAGGAAAGAGTTTATTGGTTTAAATTATTCTTATTGCCTGCTGGCATCGATTGTATTTTCCAGGTAATTGGTCAGCTCTCCCCATTCGTCTGTCTCTGTAGAGAAATGATCTTTTCTTAGATATTGGCACTCCAGGTAGCCCTTTCTTATAGGAATGGATGTGTTTGGGCAAAGCTTGTCTAAAAGCAAAATTTTAAAATGACTCTGATCAATTCACTGGCTTTCATGATAAACACAAAAGATGTTATATTAATAGGAATAAATGGATCTCTGAAAATGACAAGAAATCAAACTTTAGAAGAAAGCATACTTTCAAAATCAAGTATTTGAAAAATTTCTGAGAAAACTATAATTAATGTTTCATAGTTCTGGAATCAAGCTGCCTGATTCCATTTCTGGCTCCATCACATTTTTTTTCTGTGCAAACTAGTATTAATATAAATTATTTAGCCTCTGAGTTTGTTTCCTGGTCCCTTCAGTAGAGATAATAGCAGTACTTACTCATAGAGTAATGATTAAATGAAATAGCTGTGTAACTGCCTGCTACATAGTAAATTCCCAGTAAATGGTGGCAGTTATTAATAAGTTATTTATCAATAGCCTTATGTTTCAGGCTATAAAAGTTAAAGATGGAAAAACCTGGAACCCCAGATGATGGCAGCTCAGGGCCTCTGTGGGGTTTCAGCTCTTATTTTTCTGGTTCAATTCACAGACTGCTGCAGCTTCAAATTCTTTGGAGCACATTTCTGTTCAGTGAGAGGTGCCTATGTATAGGAGACCATCACGCAGTAGTTGAAATTCGTTCATTTTTCACAAATATGGCAAGAATCTGATTCAATGCCAGCTGAACAATGAGTGTAGATTTGCTGTGGCAATGACAGGCCCTAATTGGATCTTCAATGCTGAAACAGCTGTCTGGGTAGGGGAGCTGGGTAGGGGGCACATGCTTTGGCCTTCCCTTGGTGCCGTCCTGCCTGAGTTTAGGAGGCTAGGCTGCATAACTTAAGGTCGTGTGAATTGTGTTTCAGACTTTCTTCCATTCTGGAATAGAAATCAAAGGCAGACTTTGATGGCTTATAACCTAAATTGTTCTCACCCATGCAACAGGGTCAGCCACTGTGTAACAGAGGTCAAAGACTTTTCCTGAAAGATAATAGAAAATATTAATAGTAACTACCACATATTGAGTATTTATCAGGCACCCATCTAGATGTTTTACCAGAATTACTTAATTCCTAAAACCACTTTCTGAGGGAGGAATTCTTATTAAGTCTACTTTTCAGAAGAAAAAACAGGCACAGAGGAGTTAAGCAATTTGACCAGATCACATAGCTAGTGGCTGGTAGTCTGGATTTGAATGCAGGCCTTTGGATTCAAAAATCAGAAGGCTTAATTAACTACTCTGTTATCTTTTATGAGATCTAGTTTCCATCTGGGGACAAGTTGAAACACCTGTTTTTCTGGAGAGCCCTTTGCCGTGGTGTAGGGCCACACAACCAATCCACGAGAGCCTGCAATGAAATCCAGACTAACCCCAGGTCTGTCCTAAATAACAATGAGGAAGATGATTGATATTTAACAGAGGTAACAACTACGACAATTTAGTGAACAAGTTCCGTACATCGGCTACCATACTCGGCACTTGAAAATTCACACAAGTAACCCTCACAGAAACTGCCGCTCTGGCAACTAATAAGCCTGCATTTGCATCTAACTCTGCCATTTAGCAGCTGTGGAACTTTCAGTAAGCATTTAGATTCTCTCTCTCTCATTTTCCTCATTTTAAAAAAACAAAATTTGGTGTGAGAATTAAATGAGATAATGTGTGATACACACACGGTGCCTAGAAGATGCCAGGCCTCAATAAATGTTAGCATCACTCTTATTATCTCTTTTCTACAATATGAAGAAATACAGTCTCTCGGAGGAAGTGGATGAACTAAGCCTTCATGCCTAGCAATGTCTGTTTGTAAAATCTGGGTCAGTTTCAATCCAAAGCTGAATGACTCTTTCCACTTGACCCATGGCTCTCACACAAGGCCACCTGTCAGAAACAACTGGAAGACATGTTTAAAATCTAGAGTATTTGCTCCCATCCCAGGTGATTCTGATGCAGTGGGAGTGGACTTTTCAGCTGCGCTGTTGCAGGGCCTGATTGGGGTCCACTGCTCCGGCTCTGGCCACCACCTTGGTCTCAGGGTCCCATCTGCCCTGTTCCACCTAAGGGAGTGTGTCTATTATCAGTGACTGCAGAGAACCCTCTGACTTAGCCTGGGTTGCCATTACAAAATATCATAGACTGGGTGGCTGAAACAATAGAAATTTATTTTATCACAGTTCTAGAAGCTAGCTGGAGTCCAAGTTCAAGGTGCCAGAATGGTCAGTTTCTGGTGAGGTCACCTTCTTGCTCTATGCTCACTTGACAGGTCAGGGGTGGGGAAGCCAGCTC
This sequence comes from Chlorocebus sabaeus, assembly GCF_047675955.1. Lineage (NCBI taxonomy): Eukaryota > Metazoa > Chordata > Mammalia > Primates > Cercopithecidae > Chlorocebus > Chlorocebus sabaeus. The sequence continues at coordinate 35,070,042 of NC_132926.1, read as the reverse complement.
TCTGCTCTCTCTTTTTATAAGGGCATTAATTCCATCTTGAAGGTCCTATCTTCATGAACCAATTATCTCCCAAAAGTCATACTGCTAAACATCATAACCTTGGTGGTTAGGACTTCAATATATGAATTTTGGAGGAAAACCATTCAGTCAAAAGCATCTTCCTAATTAATTTAAGATGTTCTCCTTTTCCATTCTACTTCAGCAGCAATAGTCTTTAAAAAAATTAAAAGATATTGGCATAGCACTTGTTTGCTGGGCACTGTACCCAAAAGACTATTTATTTATTCACTACTTACCCTTGGTCTGCCTTCAAAAAAGTATATAGGGTGCCTTCTGGGAATTTAAAATCCTCCCAGGAAACACTGAACAAGAACTCCTGAGATCGCACCCTACAGAAAAGCAGGGTCATTTTCCTGTCTATTGTTTTCATTGCCCTGTTGCTATTGTTATTCACAGAAATGTGGACATCTGCCCCTATAGCTAATACTCTTCATTTCTCCAGTCACCCTCTCTTCTCTGCTTGCTCAGGCTTTTGTTGCAGGGCACAGTGACTGAGTCATCAGCTGGCTCTGGTCTTCATGTGCCTCAGCAGATGCAAAGGGCAGCATCTTTGTCTTAGCTGGTGATCTGAATAATTCCCATCTCTACCTTCCTGAAATTAAAATGATGATGATGATGACGATGATAGCAAGTAGCCTTCGCTAGTCACTTAACGTGTGCCAAGTACAATTTTATTTAATCCTCACAGCAACCCTAAGAGCTCCACTTCTTATCCTGCAGAAGTGAAAGCTGAGGCTTAGAGAGGCTAGGTATGTTACTCAAAGTCATATACAGTGAATAAATCGGAACCATGGAGACAGGCACTTCCCTGTTTCTGCCTCTGATCAGATTGTTTTCATCCCTTTAATGTTCTCTCCTATTGTATTCCTCTAATATATTGGCTTAGAAATAGGATGTCTCATTGGCCAGGTTTTCTACATCATGGAGGTGATGTCAATATATACGGGGGCTGATAGGGAATGTCAGTCAACATGAAAAATTCAACCATCACCAGTCTAGGGAGACAATAGAGTAAAACAGATTCCTAGACCCAAGTCTCATTACTACATTTAATATTAAAACTGATTTCAAGAGACAACCACTGGGATAGCTGAAAAATTACAAATCCAGTTTAATAAATGCTCTCTAATTTTATTTGTCACATATTAGAACTGGACTCAGAATCTAAAAATCACTGTTAAACTGAGGAATCTGAACAAGCAGGAGGTCCAAAACAAAGTCAAATAGACTCAATTTGATTATATTTGATAAACATGGTTTGGTAAGAGGTGTTTTCAAAACATCATTGTCCTATCCAATGTGTATTTACCAAGTAAAACACATAAACTGCACTCCAGAAAGCATTCAAATTTAAAGACACTAATGCATCATTTCTCCAGCATTTGTTACCCAAAATTCTTTTGCAGAAACAATTCTTATGGAATATTATTGAAAACCCATTCTCCAGAGGAGACTGACCCATTTCTCACTAGCATGATAGCCTCCCCGCTACAGGGACACTCGCAGTGACTGTAGGGCCCTAAATGATAGCTGGTCCAGTAGTTGCCTCTGATGCAGCCTTTAGAAGCCATATCCGAGTTGAAGTCTGAAATATTCTTGTACCTTTATAGATATCTATACATACACTGAATGGTAACTTTTTAGAGGTAGAAATGGAACAGAATAGCATAGTGGTGAAATACACAAGTTTTGAGATTTGACCCCATCATCTCAGTCTTGGGCCTTGTATCTAGAGTGAAGATATTAGTGATATTCACTTCCTAGGGCTGTTGTGAGGGTTATATAAGAAAATGCCTATATATCTCTTAGCAAAGCCACCAGATAGTGAGAACTAAATAGTAAGAACCATGTTTTTATTACTACTGTAACCACTATCAATACCACCCTTTTACTACCACTATTGTTACTATACCATCATCCTATTACCATTACTCCTCCTCCTCCTCTTCCAACTACCACCACTACCCCCATGGCAACTACAACTACACTATGACTATGCACCTTAATACACTTTTAAAATGTCTTTTCTACATCCTCATTTTCTTGTGTGTTCTTTTACTCCTTCTATTTATAATAAGAAATGAAATTGTTTTTCCTTTCAAAGGAGTCACTTGAGACTGGAACATCAATTTATTTGAGCAGGTGTGTGTCAGTGTTGCTGTGAATAAAAGGCTCCAATATGCTCTGCTGACATGTTTCATGAAAAAATGAAGTGTGGGTTGTACATAAATTCATATTTTCAGCTCAAGTCCCACTTCCTTTCAAAAGCCTTTGGCCCACATTGATGTTTGCCTTCTCTGAAACAGCAATCATTATATTCTCTAATTCTTCCACGTTTGTGAAACTTATTTCCCCGATCAATAAGCTACCTGTAGGCAGACTTTAATACCATAAACACAATAGGCGTTCCACAAATATTGATATGTGAAGATGGTATTGAATAAGTCAAGACTCTGAGCCCTATAAAGATATTTATTTGCTCATGTAACCTAAAGTCCAGGGATAGGTCAGGGACAGCTAGGTCTGGCGGCTCACAAGTTGCCATCAGGGTTCAGTCTCCCACTCTCAGATCTACTTCCCTCTGCTATTTCCAGGTACGCTCATACCTTGTGTTAGAGGGCTGTGCTCATATTCGCACAGCAACAAACGCAGTGGAAAATACACTTTCCCTAGCCGCTCTGCCTCCCGGGTTCACGCCATTCTCCTGCCTCAGCCTCCCGAGTAGCTGGAACTACAGGCACCCGCCACCACGCCCGGCCAATTTTTTGTATTTTTAGTAGAGACAGGGTTTCACCGTGTTAGCCAGGATGGTCTTGATCTCCTGACCTTGTGATCCACCTGCCTCAGCCTCTCAAACTGCTAGGATTACAGGTGTGAGCCACTGCACCTGGCCTGTCTCATGTTCACTTCTAATGCAAAGAGAAAAATATCTTTCTCAAGATCCCATGAGAATTTCCTGGCTTCTCATGGGCTCTAATTGAGGCTTGTGTCTATTACTGAATCAATCACTGCCCAAAGTAGTGGCATACACTGATTGGTTTAGGTCTAGGGCACATGCTCCATCCCAGGGCTGGGTATGGAGTAAAACAAAGCACAGGTCCAAAAATAGAGAAGAGGTCATTCCCAGAGGAATATCCAATCTGGAATCAGGAAGGGAACTATATACTGGGTTCATGGAAGCAGCAAATGTGAGACATGCCTCTCCCTTTAGATAATGTGTTTACCTATCATCTTGGCCACAATGCCTAGTATAGTGCATCACACATGCTGACAAGATGCTTAATAAATGTTTGCTAGAGGGAGGGAGGAAGAAAAGTATTCACTATGCTAGATGAACCATTGATTTGAAACTTGTAACAGTTTTGCATGCATAAGTCAACCCCATCTAATACATATTTGAAACGGCATTTGGAATTTCAGAATATAAAGTTACTCATTAGTGTGATTAGCTTCAGCCTGTGCCAACTAGAAGTTTTCCATAAGCATTATCTCTTTGCTTCCTTACTTGAAGTGTTTCTTGGTAAAAACACCAGGAAAGAAATAATTCATGTCTGAATATGGCAAAAATTCTTAGCTCTTGGCTCCTGGAATTATCCATTGAGCCCTGGAGTCATACGATGGAAGAAATACAGACTTTCTCTTCTTCTTCTTCTTCTTCCTTCTTCCTTCTTCCTTCTTCCTTCTTCCTTCTTCCTTCTTTCTTCTTCTTCTTCTTCTTCTTCTTCTTCTTCTTTTTTTTTTCCCTTGAGATGGAGTCTCGCACTGTCCGCCGGGCTGGAGTGCAGTGGCGCAATCTCGGCTCACTGCAACCTCCGCCTCCCAGCTTCAAGTGATTCTCCTGCTTCAGTTTCCCAAGTAGCTGGGATTACAGGTGCCCGCCACCACGCCCAGCTAATTTTTTTTGTATTTTTAGTAGAGACGGGGTTCCACTATGTTGGCCAGGCTGGTCTCAAACTCCCGACCTTGTGATCCGCCCTCCTCGGCCTCCCCAAGTGCTGGGATTACAGGCATGAGCCACAGCACCCGGCCCCATTTTTGAAAGAATTTTAAATTGCCCCTTACAGAATCCACTGGAGAACTGATTTAGCAGGGCCTTGTCGAGGTAATTTACTTTCCATTTTCAGCTCTACTACACTTTTGGCCCAATGGGTTTTTAATGGTAATAATGGTCTCTTTGCATAGGGGGTTAATGACAGAGTAAAAATAGAAACTAACCCCACTTCAGTGTTGTTTCTTCTAATAAGGTGCCATAAATATGATATGAGGTTCATTCTTGTCTCACTTTTATCTGAACATGAACACGTGCTATGGTTTGAATGCCCCCTCCAAAACTCCTGTTGAAATTTAATTGCCATTTTGACAGCATCAAGATATGGGAATTTTAAGAGGTGATTAAGTCATGAGGGCCCTCATGAATAGATTAATGCCATTATTGAGGCGAGTGGGTTACTGTGGGTGTGGGTTCCTGGTAAAAGGACGAGTTTGGCCACCTTCCCCTCTCTCTCATACACACTTTCTTACCCTTCTGCTTTCTGCTATGGGATGATGCAGCAAGAAGGCCCTCACCAGATGGAGCCCCTTGATCTTGGACTTCAGAACTGTGAACCAAATAAACCACTGTTCTTTATAAATTTCCCAGTGGTGTTCTGTTATAGTAATAGCACAAAATGGAATAAGACAACATGGGAATTAGATATTATAAATTCAGAACCATTGATTTTCTTATGCCCTGTCAAAGCCACTTAACTCTCCTTGGCCCTTCACTGTACTGTTCATCTCTTCCATTAGCTATGAATGAGAGGTGAACTTAGGTCCCTCTGACAAGGATTAATGAATCAATACCAGTAAATTCCTTCCAAGACTGAATTCTTATAAGTTCAACTTTTTTTCTTCTAGAAGGAAAATTGCCCACGTTCAATATACTTTTTATTCAAAATTAACTTGAATTAATTCTGTCTACTCATGAAGTTGGAAGCTAAGAAAATCCACACTGTTGAAGAGTCAGCAAAGATGTGTTTTAGAATTTAACATCACTGGTAGGTAATATCCTATTTGTATGATAAAAACTGAATTTTGGGCTGGTAGCAGTGGCTCCTGCGTGTAATCCCAGCATTTGGGGAGGCCGAGGCAGGTGGATCACCTGAAGTCAGGAGTTCGAGACCCGCCTGGCCAACATGGTGAAACCCTGTCTCTACTAAATATACAAAAATTAGCCAGGTATGTCGGTGGGTGCCTGTAGTCCCAGCTACTCAGGAGACTGAGGCAGGAGAATCGCTTTAACCTGGGAGGTGGAGTTTGCAGTGAGCAGAGATCGTGCCATTGCTTTCTAGCCTGGGCAACAGAGCGAGACTACTTCTCAAAAAACAAACCAAACAAATACTCACCTATAGAAACTTAGCTAGGGAAACATCAAAACTCTATAAATTTTTATTTTTAAGGTAACTATAACATCAATATTAGTTGCTAGATGGTTTGGTGATAGGCTACTGAGTGAGGTGGCTGACCTGTTTATGTAGTAACAAAAAGAAACAGATGAGAAGTGGGAATTACACTGGAAAAGCCTCGAAATGATGTTACTGGCTGCTAATTTATTTTTTAGCTTAATATACTCCAGTAGACACAGGACATCACTCTGCTGAATTATTGTTTGCTACTGTCGTTTTTGGAAGGATTCAAAATTGTTAATCAATGTTAAGTGTGAATGCTTTGACCAAACAACTTTAATTAATTTTCAAGGGCTCCAAAGACTACTTCTGGCTTGATGTGGAGAATTTAGGAAAAGAATAATGGATGCCACTAGATGTCTACTGAAACAGAAAGATATGGTAGTAGATTTTGTACAGAAATGAGCTTCAGGATACAATAGGAAATAAAATAAGCATTTGTCAGTGTATGAGATTCTGAAACTTGCTGCAAACAGAAATGATATAGAAAAAATGAAGACTAAAATAAATATGTTATACAAGAACAATTTCAATATTTAAAACAGATAACAGATTTTCCTAATTTTCAGAGTAATAAATTTTCATCAAATACATCTTGGAAAATTCTTAAACGTTTCAAAAAGATTAAGGCCGGGTGTGGTGGCTCATGCTTATAATCCCAGCACTTTGGGAGGCTGAGGAGGGAGGATCATCTGAGGTCAGGAGTTCAAGACCAGCCTAGCTAACATGGGGAAACCCCATCTCTACTAAAAATACAAATATCAGCCATGCATGGTGGCAGGCACCTGTAATCCAAGCTACTCAGAAGGCTGATGCAGGAGAATTGCTTGAACCCCGGAGGTGGAGGTTGCAGTGAGCTGACATCGCAGCACGGCGCTCCAGCCTGGGTGACAGAGTGACAGTCTCAAAAAAAAAAAAAAAATGAAAATTATCTAATTCCATTACTCAGAAATAGTCACCTTATTTCAGTATTTTTTTCTTTCATTCTTACATGCATTTATTTCTTTTTTGAAAACTCTTATTAAGCCTTTAGGAAAAATTTGGAAATTCAAGGGAATATAAAGAGATTTAAAAATCATTCATAATTCTATCAGCAAGCAGTAACCACTGCTAATATTCAGAATATATTTGCTTCTAGTATTTTACTATGTATTTTTGCATAGCTTTCATATAAAATTCTGTCATTTTGTTTCCCTTAAAATTACAGCCATGCAAACCAGCAATTCCACTTATGGGTATTTATCTCAGAGAAATGAAAACTTGTATTTAAATAAAAGCCTTTACATTAATGTTCATAGCAGCTTTATTTGTAGTAGCCCAAAGGTTTAAACAATCCTAATGTCTTTCAATTCTGAAAGGTCAAACTGTGGTATATCCATGCCATAGAACACCATTCAACAATAAAAAGGAAGAATTATTATACATGCAAAAACTTGGATTAATCTGGAGTGTTATGCTGGGTCAAAAAAGCCAATCTTAAAAGGTTAGCTATTGTATGTTTTTATATAAGATTCATGAAATAAATTACAGAAATGTAAAGTACATCACTGGCTTCCAGGAGAAGTGGGACAAGGAGGTGCTGTTTCTATAAAAGGGTAGCAGGAGGGATACTTATGATGGAACTGTTCTGTACCTTGACTGTGTTGGTCTTTACATGAATATAGATACATGTTATAAAATTATATGGAAATAAGCACACACACACACACACAGAGTAAGTACATGTAAAACTGGGAAAGCCTGAATGTCAGTGGATTGCATCAATGTCAATTTCTTGGTTATAATATTACAGTATAGTTCTACAGGTTGTTGCCATGGAGGGAACTGGGTAAAGCATGTATAGAAACTCTTTGTACTATTTCTTACAACTGCATGTGAACCTACATCTATTTCAAAATAAAAAGTTAAGACAAATCAAAATGAAATCAAAATACAGCATAAGCATTTTACCGTAGAAATACAATTTTAGCTGGGAACATTCTCAGTAAACATAATTTTAATGCCTATATAATATCCTATTATTGAAACATTATTTACCTAATAATTTCCCTAATATTGGATATTCAACATTGAGATGTGTGCTACATTACCATATCACCAATAACAGTGCAAAGTAGACCTCTGTGCATAAAACTGTACCTCATTTCTAAGGAAATCGTTTTCCTTAGAAAATTAAAAAATATTTTTCTCAGAAAAATATTTCATAAAGTCAGTGCTGGGAGACATTAACAGTTGTAATGCAAAAATCAGATCATATGGTTAAATATATTTGGAAAACAGCTTTGTTCATTCCGGGAATTAGTCTTTAATAGACAAGTATATATTGTGAATCATCTAGCAGCAATAATCTAATCAATGTTTCCAAAACTTACTTGCTCTGGAAAACCTTATTGCAGAATAAAGATGATTGCTAATTCTTCAACTCTATTCTCCATACTCCCTGATTCTAAGTGGGCTCTGTGACTGCTTTGATCAGCAGACTACTGGGGAAGTAATGCTGTACCAGTTTCTGGGCACAAACTTTAAAAACATGGCAGACTCCATTTACTGTCACTTGAAACACTCCCTTTGGGGGAACCCAGAAGCCATGTAAGAAAACTGAATACCTTGCAACTGCCACATTAGCCCAAGATGACTATGTGGAGAGACTGTGTGGAAAGAGGAAGATGCTCAGCTAGCACCAGTTGGCCCAGAAACCACAGCTCAGGTATTAGACAAGTGAATGATGCCATCTTGGACACTTTAGCCTCAACAGGAGCAAATGGATGAAAACCAAAGAACTAAGCCAATGACCAGAATGAAGACTCCAAACATACTTTGTCAATGAAGCTTTCGCAGACATCTCCAGCTATTTGAGACAACTCAACAACGCCTGAGTCTTTGTGGAGCATAGATGAACCATTTCTACTATGCTCTGCCTAAATCCCTAAACTATAAAATCATCAACAAAATAAAATGATTGTTTAAGCCATTAAATTTAGGGTTATTTGTTACACAGCTATAGATAACCATTACACTTCTTCTTTATTGTCATGGACAGTACAACATAGTGTTTCAGATCATTTGGCTTTACAATCGGGGAATCAAAATTGCGTATAATTTACTAGTGGTGTGATTTTGGGAAATTAAATTCCTTAAAAGAGTTTCTGCTTTGGTAACATGGAAATAATAATCATACTTATTTTACAGAGTTGTAATACTATGATGAGATTACATCTGTAAAGTGTTCAGTACCGCATCTTGTATGTAGTAAGAGCTCAGCAATAATTTAATCCACTCCATCACTGGTCAACTAATACTATGTTGCACAGAAGAGGAATTACTATATTAAGGAATATGAGCACATTTGTGTTAAACTTCCTTAATACAGATGTTCACTTTTCTATCTCAAAAGTATGCAACAGTTTGTACTCATTTGTGTAGTATGAAAGGTTGAGAAAACGTTTTTATTTTAGAACGAGGCTTGACAAAGATTTTCTGTAATGGACCAGACAGTAAATATTTTAGGTTCTGCAGGCCAGTTTCTATTACAACGAGTCAACTCTGTTGTTGTAGTGTGAAAGCAGCCATGGGCAATTTGTGAAAGAATGGTCATGGTCTATAAATAGACCTTATTTATAAAAGTTGAGGTAAGTTGAATTTGCACTGAAGGATTTAGCTTGTCAATCATTGTTCTAGAGGTTGGACCAAGAGCGTTTTCAGCCTATCGAGAATATGAGAAATTCCATCTAAAATTTAATACTCTACATGCCCTTGTGGGATCTGCTCCTTCAAGACAAACTGGCTACTTTGTTAGGCATGTACATGAGCACCCAGAGCAGTGTAGCTTCAATTTTACCATATTACTTTCTACAAGATTAGCTACATCAGCTGCTTCTACAAACTTTAATTGGTAATGATCTATGTACAAGGCATAGATACTCTAGTACTCGGTTAAACTTGCAATTAGGAAAGTCAGCTTTTTTCTTGAAGCAAAAGTGATTTGGATTCTTTTTTTAAGCACAAAGTAGATATTCAAAGTTAACTAAAGCAGTAGGCATAATCACTAAATATAGACAGTGGGTTTCGACAGAAAAAGGCGTGGGTTAGCAAAGAAAAGACCCGAGTTCTACTGCCAGTTTTAGATTGTAACTAGCTGTGTGACTTTGGGGAAGTCACACCCCTGGGCTTCAGTGTGCTATAAATTTATAAAATGAGACTAATAATTCCTTCCTTAGCTGCCTCATAACATTTGGAAAAAATAAAAAATGCCACATGAAATGTATAAATCTCATATTGTAATGTAGTGAACTATTTATTTGTCATCTTCCTAGTTAGAATATGAGCTTCTTGGGGACAGGGGTTATGCCTTATGGATTTTTAAATACCCATTTCTTGACACAGTACGTTAGCATACTCAGCACTTATTAAATGTTAGCAAAATGAATAGTTCAGTGGATAGATGAATGAAAGAGTTTGTAAACTCAATACTTAAGAGCAGAAATTAAAATGAGGTTTATTATCATGAAGCAAATCAACACATCTTGGAAAAAAAAATCTGAAAAAGGATCAGTACCATTTATACTAGTAATTTCCCTGTGCCATCTTCTTTGAATCCCTGACATATGAAAAGGCTTCACGCATCAAATGAATCACTGAAACTTGCTGTCAGTCCGCTTGTTCTGAGAGTGAATATGGGCAATAGGGGCATAGATGTTGGCCCCACTTTTAAACCAAAAATGACTAATTTTTTCAAAAGTCATATGTGCGACTGTCATCTTCAGCCCTTGAAACAGCAATGGCAGAAAAAATATCACTGTTGGGTGTTATGATCAAAAGTAATATTACTTTGAGAAACTTAAATTAAAACAAAGAAATATATTAAACAAGCACCTGTAAAGTTAACTCAGTACAATTTTATGCTTCAAGACAATATCAGGTAGAGGAGCAGACTTTTTAGCCTTTTGAACAGTGATACATCTCTTCATTGGTCAGATAGGCCTCCCTTGAATAAAACAACCTTAGAAAGCTTTGGAATTCTCCACTTATTGGCAAATCCACGGGGCTGAAGTATCTGTTGCCATGAAATTTTATATCCAATGTAATGAACTGATCAACAACTTGCAAATAAGTGTTTTTCAGAAAAGATCTTTTACATGAAAAAATCTGCATGGGTGTGACTGTCGAGTAATGGATGTGCTTAATGGAATGGATACTAATTTTAATGCAAATGGTTTCTTTGGCAATAGTGTGGATTTTAATGTCTTCAAATAAGAAGGAGGTTGCATTAGCCTTCCTTTTCAGGGCTCTCTGTGGCTGCACTGATATTACTGTGGAAAGAGTAAATAGTCAGGTAAAGATTGGTAAAGGTTGTTGTTATTCAGAATGACTATTTCTCCCCTGAAAATGCAGGAGGGAAACATTATTTCCTTCTCAACTCCTTCCTACATAGTAGAGTTGCTGGCTACCTAAAGGAAAGAGGATTTGTATAGAAACTGATTTTCTTGATCAGCATAATTTTGCAAAATTCTGGCTCTAGATATTTAAACTTTAATTCTCCTCTGGAAGAAGCAAGCCATAGAATAGACTCAGTAGTGCCTTTTATTTGTTTGTTTATTTTGAGACAGAGTTTTACTCTGTCACCTAGGCTGGAATACAGTGGTATGATCTTGGCTCACTACAACCACAGCCGCCCGGTTCAAGCAATTCTCCTGCCTCAGCCTCCTCAGTATTTGAGATTACAGGCATGTGCCACCACACTCAGCTAATTTTTGTAATTTTCGTATTTTTAGTAGAGATGAGGTTTCCTCATGTTGGCCACGCTGGTCTTGAACTCCTGACCTCAAGTGATCTGCCCACCGCGGCCTCCCAAAGTGCTGGGATTACAGGCGTGAGCCATCATGCTTGGCCGGTAGTGCCCTTTTGTTGTGCACATATACATCAGTCTCTGGGACAGAAAATTAAGCATACTTGGTCTCGCCCATCCTTGTTCATCCAAATGTACATGATTCTAATAACAGGCTGTATTTTACAATTTCTTTTTACCCAGACACATTTGACTTTTACAAAAATTCCATAATGTAGATAGAATATATGTTGTTATCTTTGACTGAGAGAAAAGTAATCAAAGGAGGGGAAGTGTCTTAGAGGAGCTATGGTAATTATCTCACCACAACCTATAATTCTCTGATTTAAGTGAAAATTTACTGAATGGCTTTAAGGAGTGAAGCACGGGACTCATTTATTGTGTCTACAGCAGATTCTTGGGTGTCACACATAGTCACTTCTTTCCACTCCTCGCTCAGGTACAATTTACTATTCTCAATTTCACATTGCAAAACCTGAGGCACAGAATAGTGAGTTGCTCAAGGTCACACAACACAATAATGACAGACAGGTAATGCTATTAATATACTTAAACATACTAGTAGAAATCTCAAGCTTTGCTTCTTAATATTATAACATTTTCACACATGCAGCGAAATTGAAAGAATTTTACACTAAACACCTTGTATTAGGGGTCTCCAATGAAATAGAATCCGTATGATATATAGATACACAGAAAAGGAGAGAATATACAGAGATATCTACATACAGATTTATTATGAGGGGTCGACTCAGATGATTATAGAGGCTGAGATGTCCCAGGATCTACCATTTGCAACATGGAGTCTCAGGAAGTTGGTGATGTAGTTCCAAGCCAAACCCGAAGGCCTAAGAATCAGGACCACTAATGCCTAAGGGCAGGAGAAGATGAACGTTCCAGCTCAAGCAGAGAGCAAATTCACCCTTCCTCTGCTTTTTCATTCTGTACAGTTCCTCAACCTGATTCCCACCTGCATTAATGGGGGCAGTCTTCTTTACTCAGTCTAAAAACTTAAATATTAATTGTATTGGTTCTTTCTCACACTGTTATGAAGAACTACCTGAGACTGGGTAATTTATGAAGAAAAGAGGTTTAATTGACTCACAGCTCTACGGGCTTTATAGGAGACATGCTGGGGAGGCCTTAGGAAACACAATCATATCAGAGGTTGAAGGGGAAGCAGGCACAATCTTTACATGGCAGAGCAGGAGAGAGAGAGAGAGTGAAGGGGGAAGTGCCACACACTTTTAAACCATCAGCTCTCAGGAGAACTCACTCACTGTGATGAGAACAGCAAGGGGAAATCTGACCCCATGATCTAATTATCTCCTACCAGGCCCCTCCCCTGACGCATGGGAGTTACAATTTGACATGAGATTTGGGTAGGGACAGAGAGCCAAACCATATCACTAATCTCTTCTGGAAACACCCTGACAGACATACCCAGAAAAAAAAATGTTTTACCAGTTATCTGGGCATTCCTTAGTACTTTCAAGTCAACAAATATAACTAACCATCACATACCCACATACTAACCCGTATACCATTAGTGTTTTGCTATATTTGTTTTAACTTATATCTATTCAGTTATCTATTCCTCTCTGTATTCACCAAATCATTTTATTTCCTGACACATTTTAAAGTGAATTGCAAATATTGGAATGCTTCCTCCTAAATATTCACTATGCATATCATGCACTTCAGCTTAATATTTTTATTTAAAATTACATACAATAAAGTCCACAAATCTAAAACTATACAGTAAGCCCTCACCTCATGTTGTTGATAGGTTCTTACAAATTGACTTTAAGTGAACCAACATACAGCAGGTCTTCAAATAACATTGGTTTGTTCAACATAGTTTTGTTATAATGATGATGAGGGGAAAAACTGGTTTTGTTACTTGTTTCACTTAAAGTCACAGTTTCCGAGAATTGATGACATTAAGTGAGGCCTCACTATTCCTTCACAAAGTTTTGACAAAACTATACACCTGTGTAATACAAACCCCTGTCAAGATACAGAACATTACCTTCATCCCAGAACATTTCTTTACGCACCTTCTTAGTCAATAGCCTCTTCTACTTTCCCATTACCAGAAGCAACCACTACTTCAAGTTTTTTCACCTTACAGTAATATTACTTGGACTAGAATTTCATATAAATGTAGTCATACAGTATGTACTCTTTTCTGCAAGCTTTATTTCACTCAGCATAATGTTTCTGACAGTCATCCATTCTGTTGTGGATGTTAGTAATTTTTCTGTCAATTGCTGAGTAGTATTTTATTGTTTGAGTATACCAAAGTCTGTGTATTTGTTCTTGTATTGATTAATCCCAGAGCTACTTCCAGTTTGGGCTATTAAGTATATAGTTGCTAAGGCTTCTTGTATGTGTCTTTTGTGAACTCCTATTTTTCTTTCTTTTGGGTATGTATTTAGTTATATAAGAGGTAGTGTGAACATTTCCAAAATAATTGTATCATTTATATTCCTAGCAGCAACGTATGACAGGTCCCATTCCTCCACAACTGCATCAACGTTTAGTGTCAGGCATCTTCATTTTAGCCATTCCAAATGGTATACATTCATTTCCTATAGTTGTAATTCTCATTTCCCTCATGATTAATGAAGCTGAGCACTTTCCCATGTGTTTATTGGCCATTAATATATTTTTGTCAAGTGTTCAGATCTTTCGATTAATTTTGGGGGGGTGGTATTAATAGGGCCTAGATATCAGCCTTTTGCCACATACATGTTTTGACAATATTTTATCCTAGTTGGTAGCTTTTCTATTCGTTTCCTAAATGGTATCTTTTGATAGGCAGTTTTTAATGTAGAAGAATTATAATTTATCTTTTTTGTTCTTTCATGATTGTTCTTTTCTGTAGTTTTCCCAAGAAGTATTTTGCTACCCCTGAGTTAAGAAGATACACTGCTATGTTTTACTCTAAACTTTTATATGGTTTATACAGGAGTTGAATTTTATTTTTTAAAATGGATATTGTTATTTCCACTTGGTTGGTGAAAAGACTTTTCTTTCTCCTTTATTTATTTATTTATTTATTTATTTATTTATTTATTTATTTTTACTGTTTACATTTGAAAAAGTAAGCATCCATGAGGATTTCATTCTAGGGTCTGCATTCTGTTCTACTGATCTATTTGTCAATTCTTCCATTAATATTACAGTCTCTATTATTATATAAGTCATGAAGTCCAGTAATGCAAGTATTCTAACATTATTCTTCTTTTTCAAAATTGGTTGGAATTAAGTCCTTTGCTTCTCTATATAAGTTTTAGAATAGCTTGCCAATTTTCTAAAAAATATATGCTATGATTATAGCTGGGATTACATTTTATCTGTTGGTCAATTTGGAGATAAATAACATTTTAACAATATGGAATCTTCAAATCTATGAATATTTAAGCCTTAAATAATTTCTCTCAGCAGTGTTCTGTAGTTTAATTTTCTGCTGCAATAATTTATTTTTTATTTGTATAAATTTATGGGGCACATATTAAATGTAAGTGTATATAATGCATTGTGATCAAGTTAGAGTATTAAAGGTGTCCATTACCTGAATATATTTTTGTTAACTATATTTATCCTACTCTGCTATCAACATTGAATTTATTCGTTCAACATTGAATTTATTCATTCTACCTAACCATATGTTTGTACTCTCTAACCCACTTATCTTCATCCTCCCACCTCTCCCCAACTCACCATTCCCAGTCTCTGTTAAATCAATCTTTCCACTGTCTACTTCCACATATTCAAATTTTTTAGGACCCACATGTAAGTGAGAATATGCAATATTTGTCTTTTGGGGCCTGGCTTATTTTACTTAAAACAATGACCTCCAGTTTCACACAAGTTACTGCAAATGACATGATTTTAAACTTTGTGATAGACCAAATAGTATTCTATTTTGTATATATGCCACGTTTTCTTTATCCATTCATTCATTGATGGAAATAGGTTGATTCCATATTTTTGCTATTGTGAATAGTGCTGCAATAAATATGCAAGTGCAGAAATCCCTTTGATATATTAATTTCTTTTCCTTTGGGTAGATATCCAGTAGTGGAATGTCTGGATCCATTGGTAATTCTATCTGTAGTTTCTTGAAAAACCTCCATACTATTTTCTGTAGTGGCTGTACTTGCTTACATTCCCATCAACAGTGCATAACAGTTCCCTTTTATTTGCACTTTCACCAACATTTTTTATTTTGTTTCTTTTTAATAATTGCCATTCTGACTGGGGTAAGATAGTTTCTCATTGTGGTTTTGATTCACACTTCTCTGATGATTAATGATGTTGAGCATTTTTATATACCTATTGACCATTTGTATGTTTTATTTCAAGAAATGTCTATTCATATATTTTGCTCACTTTTTAATCGGATTATTTGTTATCCTGTTATCTGAGATCCTTCTGTATTATAAATATTAGTCCTCTGTGGGATGAAGGGTTTGCAAATAGTTTCTCCCATAAAACAGGTTGTCTCTTCATCTGTTGAGTATTTCTTTTGCTGTGCAGAATGTTTTCAGTGTAATTAAGTCCCATTTGTCTATTTTTCTCTTGGTTCCCTGTGCTTTTGAGGTCTTAATCACAAATTTGTCTAGACCCATATCCTGGAGAGTTTTCGCTAGATTTTCTTCTAGTATTTTTATAGTTTCAGGACTTGTGTTTAAGCCTTTAATCCATTTTGAGCAAATTTTTGTATATGGTGAGAGATAGGGACACAGTTGCATTCCTATTTTCTCAGCACCATTTGTGAAGAAGGTATCCTTTCCCCAGTGTAAATTCTTGTAGGTTTTGCTGAAGATGAATTGGCTGTAAATATGTGGCTTTATTTCTTGGTGTTCTGTGCTATTCCATTGATCTCTGTGTCTATATTTTTGCCAATGCCACGCTGCTTTGGTTACTATAACCTTGTAATATGTTTCATATATCTATATATGTGTGCATATGTGTGTGTATATATGTGTTTATGTATGTGTATATATATGTAAATATGGTTTTATATATATATACAATATATACAGAGAGAGAGAGAGAAAGAGAGAGAGAGAGAAATAATATATATTCCTCACTAAAGCGATCCTCCCACTTCAGTCTCCCTAGTAGCTGGAACTACAGGTGTGCACCACCATGTCTGGCTAATTTTTTTTTTTTTTTTTTGGTAGAGATGGAGTTTTGCCATGTTTCCCAGGCTGGTCTCAAACTCCTGAGCTCAAGCAATCTGCTCACCTCGGCCTCCCAAAATGCTGGCCTACTATCTATATTTTTAAGTAAATAATTTAATTTTCTTGCATTCGAGGTTATCATTGATACGTGAGATTTTGTTTCTATCCTATTGTTGTTTTATATATTGTACCTTTTTCATTGTTTGTGCAGTTTGGTAGATTTCTTTAGTGGCATCCATTTGAATCCTTTCTCTTCCTCCTTTGTGTGATTGCTTTACCAGTGAGTTATGTATTTCGATGTGTTTTCATGATGGTAAATTTTGTTCTTTTGCTTCCAGGTTTAGGACTCCTTTGAGCCTTTCTTGTAGGGTCAGTCTAGTAGTGGTAATGAATTCCTTCAGCGTTTGCTTGTCTGGGAAAGTCTTAATTTCTCTTTTTTTTATGATGGATAAATTTGCTGGATATACTACTCTTTCCTTTCAACACTTTTTAAATAAATTCTATTTTATATTCAGGGGTACATGTAGGGTTTGTTATATAGGTAAACTTGTGTCATGGGGGTTTGCTGTGCAGATTATTTCATCACCCAGGTATTAAGCACAGTACCCATTAGTTATTTTTCCCTATCCTTTCTCTCCCCCTACCTTTCGCCCTCCAATAGACCCCAGTGTGTTTTGTTCCCCTCTATGTGTCCATGTGTTCTCATCATTTAGCTCCCAATTATAAGTGAGAACATGTGGTATTTGGTTTTCTGTTCCTGCATTAGTTTTCTGAGAATAATGACCTCCAGCTCCATCCAGGTCCCTGCAAAGGATGTGATCTTGTTTTTTGTGGCTGCATAGTATTCCATGGTGTATATGTACCATATTTTCTTTATCCAGTCTATCATTGGTGGGCATTTAGGTTGATTCTATGTCTTTGCTATTGTGAACAGTGCTGCAGTAAACGTATGCATGCATGCATGTGTCTTTATAATAGAAAGATTTGCAATCCTCTGGGTATAAACCCAGTAATTGGATTGCTGGGTTGAATGGTATTTCTGTTTTTAGGTCTTTGAAGAATCACCACAATGTCTTCCACAATCGTTGAACTTATTTACACTCCCACCAACAGTGTATAAGCATTCCTTTTTCTCCACCACCTCACCAGCATCTGTTATTTTTTGACTTTTTAATAATAGCTCTTCTGTCTTGTGTGAGATAATATCTCATTTTGGTTCTGATTTGCACTTCCCTAATGATCAGTGATGCTGAGATTTTTTTTATATGCTTGTTAGCTTCATGTATGTCTTCTTTTGAAAAGTGTTTTATCATTTGCCCACTTTTTAATGAGGTTGCTTTTCTTCTTGTAAATTTGTTTAAGTTCCTTAAGGATGCTAAGTATTAGACCTTTGTCAGGTGCATAGTTTGCAAAAATTTTCTCCCATTGTGAAGGCTGTCTGCTCACTCTGTTGATAGTTTTCTTTGTTTTGCAGAAGCTCTTTAGTTTAATTAAATCCCATTTGCCAATTTTTGATTTTGTTACCATTACTTTCATCATGAAATCTTTGCCCATGTCTACATCCCAAAAGGTGTTGCATAGGTTGTCTTCCAGGGTTTTTATAGTTTTGGGTTTTACATTAAAGTCTTAATCCATCTTGAGTTAATTATTTTATATGATTTAAGGAAGGGATCCAGTTTCAATGTTCTGCATATGGCTAGCCAGTTATGCAGCACCATTTACTGAATAGGAAATTCTTTTCTCATTGCTGGTTTTTCTCAGGTTTGTCAAAGATCAGATATTTGTAGGTGTGTAGGTTAATTTCTGGGTTCCATATTCTATTCCATTGGTCTACATATCTGTTTCTGTACCAGTACCATCCTGTTTTGGTTACTGTCACCCTGTAGTGTAGTTTGAAGTCAGGTACTATGATGCCTTCAACTTTATTCTTTTTGTTTAGGATTGCCTTGGTTATTTGGGCTCTTTTTTAGTTTTATATTAATTTTAAAGTAGTTTTTTTCTAGTTCCATGAAGCATCTTAATGGTAGTTTAACAGAAATAGCATTGAATCTATACATTGCTTGGGCAGTATGGCCATTTTTACGATATTGATTCTTCCTTTCTATGAGCAAGGAATATTTTCCCACTTGTTTAAGTCATCTCTGATTTTTTTGAACAGTGTTTTGTAGTTCTCCTTGTAGAGAACTTTTACCTCGCCTGTTAGATGTATTCCTAGTTATTTCATTATTTTTGTGGCAATTGTGAATGTGTTCCTAATTTAGCTCTCAGGTTGACTGTTGATGTGTAGTTTGCTAGTGATCTTGGCACATTGACTTTGTATCCTGAGACAATGCTGAAGTTGTTTACCAGCTTAAGAAGTTTTTGCGCTGAGACTATGGGGTTTTCTAGATATAGAATAATGTCATCTGCAAACAAGGATAGTTTGACTTCCTCTCTTCCTACTTGGATGCTCTTTATTTCTTTATCTTGCCTGATTGTACAGGACTGGGCAATCTTTACCCAGGATTGGCCAGGACTTCCAGTACTATGTTGAATAAGAGTGGTGAGAGAGGACACCCTTGTTTTGTCCCAGTTTTCAACAGAAATGGTTCCAACTTTTGCGCATTTAGTATGATATTGGGTATGGGTTTTTCATCCTTTTTTATGGCTGCATAGTATTCCATGGTGTATATGTGCCACATTTTCTTAATCCAGTCTGTCACTGGTGGACATTGGGGTTGATTCCAAGTCTTTGCTATTGTGAATAGTGCCGCAACAAACATACGTGTGCATGTGTCTTTATAGCAGCATGATTTATAATCCTTTGGGTATATACCCAGTAATGGGATGGCTAGGTCAAATGGTATTTCTAGTTCTAGATCCTTGAGGAATCGCCACACTGTTTTCCAAAATGGTCAAACTAATTTACAGTCCCACCAATGGTGTAAAAGTGTTCCTATTTCTCCACATCCTCTCCAGCACCTGTTGTTTCCTGACTTTTTAATGATCGTTATTCCAACTGGTGTGAGATGGTATCTCATTGTGGTTTTGATTTTCATTTCCCTGATGGCCACTGCCCATCATCTAGATTTTAAGCCTCACATGCATTAGGTATTTGTCCTAATGCTCTCCCTCACCTTGCCCCCCATCCCCTGACAGGACACGGTGTATGATGTTCCCCTTCCTGTGGCCATGTGTTCTCCTTGTTCAACTCCTACTCATGAGTGAGAACATGTGGTGTTTGGTTTTCTGTTCCTGTGCTAGTTTGCTGAGAATGATGGTTTCCAGCTGCATCCATGTCCCTGCAAAGGACATGAACTCATCCTTTTTATGGTTGCATAGTATTCCATGGTGTATATGTGCCATATTTTCTTAATCCAGTCTATCACTGATGGGCATTTGGGTTGGTTCCAAGTCTTTGCTATTGTGAATAGTGCCACAGAAAAACATACGTGTGCCTGTGTCTTTATAGTAGAATAATTTATAATCCTTTGGGTATATACCCAGTAATGGGATGGCTGGGTCAAATGGTATTTCTGGTTCTAGATGCTTGAGGAATTGCCACACTGTCTTCCACAATTATTGAACTAATTTACACTCCCAGCAACAGTGTAAAGGCATTTCTGTTTCTCCACATCCTTGCAGGTGTCTGTTGTGTCATGACTTTTTAATGATTGCCATTGTAACTAGCATGAGATGGTATCTCATTGTGGTTTTTATCTGCATTTCTCTAATGACCAGTGATGATGAATCAACTTTTTATCATATGTTTGTTGGCAACATAAATGTCTTCTTTTGAGAAGTGTCTGTTCATATCCTTTGCCTACTTTTTGATGAAGTTATTTTTTTCTTGTAAATTTGTTTAAGTTCTTTGTAGAGTCTAGATATTGACCTTTGTCAGATGGATAGGTTGCAAAAATTTTTTCCCATTCTGTAGGTTGCCTGTGCACTCTAATGATAGTTTATTTTGCGTACAGAAGCTCTTTAGTTTAATTAGATCCCATTTGACAATTTTGGCTTTTGTTGCCTTTGCTTTTGGTGTTTTAGTCATGAAGTCTTTAACCATGCCTATGTACTGAAGGGTATTTCCTAGGTTTTCTTCTAGGGCTTTTATGGTTTTAGGTCTTATGTTTAGGTCTTTAATCCATCTTGAGTTAATTTTTGCATAATGTGTAAGGAAGGGATCCAGTTTCAGTTTTCTGCAAATGGCTAGCCAGTTTTCCCAACACTTTTTTTTTTTGAGAAGGAGTTTCACTCTTGTTGTCCAGGCTGGAGTGCAATGGTGCGATCTTGCCTCACCACAACCTCTGCCTCCTGGGTTCAAGGGATTCTCCTGCCTCAGCCTCCCAAGTAGCTGGGATTACAGGCATGCACCTGGCTAATTTTGTAGTTTTAGTAGGACAGGGTTTCTCCATGTTGGTCAGGCTGGTCTTGAACTCCCAACCTCAGATGATCCACCTGCCTCAGCCTCCCAAAGTGCTGGAATTACAAGCATGAGCCACCATGCCCTGCTAACAACACCATTTATTAAGGGAATCCTTTCCCCATTGCTTGTTTTCATCAGGTTTGTCAAAGATCAGATGGTTGTAGATGTATGGCATTATTTCTGAGGCCTCTATTCTGTTCCATTGGTCTATGCATCTGTTTTGGTACCATTGCCATGCTGTTTTTGTAACTGTAGCCTTGTAGTATAGTTTGAAGTCAGGTGGCATGCCTCCAGCTTTGTTCTTTTTGCTTAGGATTGTCTTGGCTATACTGGCTCTTTTTTGGTTCCGTTTAAAGATGATTTTTCTAATTCTGTGAAGAAAGTCAATGGTGGCTTGATGGGGATAGCATTGAATCTACAAATTACTTTGGACAGAATGGCCATTTTCACAATATTGATTCTTCTATCCATGAGCATGGAATGTTTTTCCATTTGTTTGTGTCCTCTCTTATTTTCTTGATCAGAGGTTTGTAGTTCTCCTTGAGGAAGTACTTCACATCCCTTGCAAGTTTTATTCTTAAATATTGTATTCCCTTTGTAGCAATTGTGAATGGAAGTTCACTCATGATTTGGCTCTATGATTGTCTGTTATTTGTGTATAGGAATGCTTGTGATTTTTTCACACTGATTTGTATCCTGAGATTTGCTGAAGTTGCTTATCAGCTTAAGGAGTTTTGGGATTGAGATGATGGGGTTTTCTAAATATACAATCATGTCATCTGCAAACAGAGACAATTTGACTTCCTTTCTTCCTATTTGAATACTTTTTCTTTCTTTCTCTTGCCTGATTCCCCTGGCCAGAACTTCCAATACTATATTGAATAGGAGTGGTGAGACAAGGCATCCTTGTCTTGTGCTGGTTTTCAAAGGGAATGCTTCCATCTTTTGCCCATTCAGTATGATATTGGCTATAGGTTTTTCATAAATAGGTCTTGCTATTTTGAGATATGTTCTATCAATAACTAGTTTATTGAGAATTTTTAGCAAGAAGGGGTGTTGAATTTTATT
Source organism: Chlorocebus sabaeus (assembly GCF_047675955.1). NCBI lineage: Eukaryota > Metazoa > Chordata > Mammalia > Primates > Cercopithecidae > Chlorocebus > Chlorocebus sabaeus. The sequence continues at coordinate 35,048,022 of NC_132926.1, read as the reverse complement.
GAGGGCCTTTTCTGCATCTATTGGCATAATCATGTGGTTTTTGTCATTGGTTCTCTTTATGTGATGGATTACATTTATTGATTTGCATATGTTGAACTAGCCTTACATTCCAGAGATGAAACTGACTTGATTGTAGCAGATAAGCTTTTTGATGTGCTGCTGGATTCAGTTTGCCAGTATTTTAATGAGGATTTTCCAATCTATGCTCATCAGGGATACTGGCCTGAAATTTTCTTTTTTTCTTGTGTCTCTGCCAGGTTTTGGTATCAGGATGATGCTGGCCTCATAAAATAAGTTAAGGTGGAGTCCCCCTCTTTTCCTATCGTTTGGAATAGTTTCAGAAGAAATGGTTCCAGCTCCTCTTTGTGCCTCTGGTAGTATTTGGCTGTCAATCTGTCTGGTCCTGGACTTTTTTTGGTTGGGAGGCTATTAATTACTGCCTCAGTTTCAGAACTTGTTATTGGTCTATTCAGGGATTTGACTTCTTCCTGATGTAGTCTTGGGAGGGTGTATGTGTCCAGGAGTTTATCCATTTCTTCTAGATTTTCTAGTTTATTTGTATAGAGATGTTTATAGTATTCTCTGATGGTAGTTTGCATTTCTGTGGGATCAATGGTGATATACCCTTTATCATTTTTTATTGTGTCTATTTGATTCTTCTTTCTTTTCTTCTTAATTAGTCTGGCTAGCAGTCTATGTATTTTGTTAATCTTTTCACAAAACCAGCTCCTGGATTCATTGTGTTTTTTTTTTAAGGGTTTTTTCTGTTTGTATGTCTTTCAGTTTTGCTCTGATCTTAGTTATTTCTTATCTTTGGCTAGCTTTTGAACATGTTTGCTCTTGCTTCTCTAGTTCTTATAACTATGATATTAGGGTGTTGATTTCAGATCTTTCTCACTTTCTGATAATTTATAGCAGCTGCTATAAATTTATTGCTATAAATTTCCCTTTTAACACTGCTTTAGCTGTGTCCCAGAGATTCTTGTAATGTTATCTCTTTGTTCTTATTGGTTTCAAAGAACTTCTTTATTTCTACCTTCATTTCCTTATTTATTGAGTGGTCATTTAGGAACAAGTTGTTCAGTTTCCATGTAGTTGTGTGGTTTTGAGTGAGTTTCTTAATCCTGAGTTCTAATTTGATTGTGCTGTGGTCTGAGAGACTGCTTTTTATAATTTCCATTCTTTTGCATTTGCTGAAGCGTGTTTTACATCCAATTATGTTGTTAATTTTAGAATAAGTGCTACGTGGTACTGAGAAGAATGTATATTCTGTTGATTTGGGGTAAAGAGTTGTATAGATGTCTATTGGGTACACTTGGTCCAGAGCTGAGTTCCACTTGAATATCCTTGTTAATTTTCTGTCTCGTTGATCTGTCTAATATTGACAGTGGAATGTTAAAGACTCTTGCCATTATTGTGTGGCAGTCTAAGTCTCTTTGTAGGTCTCTACGAACTTATTTTATGAAACAGGGTGCCCCTGTGTTGGGTGCATATATATTTAGGATAGTTAGCTCTTCTTGTTACATTGACCTCTTTACCATTATGTAATGCCCTTGTGTGTGTTTTTTTGTTTATGTTTTTGGGGTTTTTTTGTTTGTTTGTTTGAAGTCTGTTTTATCAGAGACTAGGATTGCAACCCCTGCTTTTTTTGAGCCTATGTGTGTCTTTGCACGTGAGATGGGTCTCCAGAACACAGCACACCCATGGGTCTTGAATCTTTATCTGATGTGCCAGTCTGTGTCTTTTAATTGGGGCATTTAGTCCATTTGCATTTAAATTTAATATTGTTACATGCAAAATTGATCCTGTTATCCTGATGCTAGCTGGTTATTTTTCATATTACTTGAAGCAGTTTCTTTATAGTGTCATTGGTCTTTCTATTTTGGTGTGTTTTGCAGTGGCTGGTACCAGTTTTTCCTTTCCATATTTAGTGGTTTCTTCAGGAGCTCTTGTAAGGCAGGCCTGGTGGTGACAAAATCTCTCACATTTGCTTATCTGTCAAGGATTTTATTTCTCCTTCACTTATGAAGCTTTGTTTAGTTGGATATGAAATTCTAGGTTGAAAATTATTTTCTTTAAGAATGTTGAATATTGGCCCCCACTCACTTCTGGCTTGTAGAGTTTCTGCAGAGAGATCCACTGTCTCTCTGAAAGATGTCTTCTCTCAGAGAAGTCTGGTGGGCTTCCCTTTGTAGGTGACCTGACCTTTCTCTCTGACTGCTCTTAACATTTTTTCCTTGGTTTCAACCTTGGAGAATCTGATGATTATGTGTCTTGGGGTTGCTCTTTTTGAGGAGTATCTTTGTGGTGTTCTCTGTATTTCCTGAATTTGAATGTTAGCCTGTCTTGCTAGGTTGGGGAAGTTCTCCTGGATTGTTGGGATTCACTCAGGATGTTGGCAGAAATATTAAAGAGAAATATTAGGGAAAGTTATAAGGAATAGTCACAAACTTTTTTGGAAGGCTGAAAGGTTACATAGCTTGTAATATTTGAACAGGCTGAAGGTGGCTGGTTCTTACCTTAGAGCATTAGTTATAGGGTAAATGCTAGGAACAACAGAGGCTTCCCCAGTTAAGTCTGTTTACCCTACCTCCATTAACTAACCTTTGAGACAGATGGCCCTCTAGGTGTGTGTATTTGTGTGTGGGGGGGTTATCATTCTTAGAACTATTCTCTTAAACATGTTAATTATCCACAAATGTGTTTACTCAAGCTTCTGTTGTTAACTGTATACTAAATAAATGCCTGGAGTGGGAGCCGCTCAGGGCTGCAGCTGCCATTCTTTACAGGACTCTCCTTGGAGTCTCTGAGTGGCCTTGACCTTTAGCTGGACTGGCAAAGTGGAATATCTGTATGTTAGTATACATTTTATTCATCTGCCATTTGGGTCAGGGTCTGTGGGCAGACCCTCACAGCTAATGCCCTCTTGTGAGGAGCAATACTTCACTGGATAATACCCTGAAGTGTGTTTTCCAACTTGTTTCCATTCTCCCTGTCACTTTCAGATACACCAATCAATTGTAGGTTTGGTCTTTTCACATCATCCCATATTTCTTGGAGGTGTTCTTCATTCCTTTTCATTTTTTTTCTCTAATCTTGTCTTCACGCTTTATTTCACGAAGTTGATCATCAATCTCTGATATCCTTTCTTCTACTTGATTGATTCAGCTGTTGATACTTGTTATGTATGTTTCACAAAGTTTTTGTGCTATGTTTTCCAGCTCCATCAGGTCATTTTTGTTCCTCTCTAAACTAATTATTCTAGTTATCAGTTCCTGTAACCTTTTGTCAAGGTTCTTAGCTTCCTTGCATTGGGTTAGAACATGCTCCTTTATCTTAGAGAACTTTGTTATTACCCACCTTCTGAAGCCTACTTCTGTCAGTTCATCAATCTCATTCTCCATCCAGTTTTGTGCCCTTGCTGGAGAAGAGTTGTGATCATTTGGAGAAGAGGCACTCTGGTTTTTGGAATTTTCAGCATTTTAGTGCTGCTTTTTCCTCATCTTTGTGGATTTAGCTACCTTTGATCTTCGAGGCTGATGACCTTTGGATAGGGTTTTTGTGTGAGGGTCCTTTTTGTTGATGTTGATGTTGTTGCTTTCCATCTGTTTGTTTTCCTTCTAACAGTCAGGCCTCTCTTCTGCAGGTCTACTGCAGTTTGCTGGAAGTCCACTCCAGACCCTGTTCACCTGTGTATCACCAGTGGAGGCTGCAGAACAGCAAAGATTGCTGCCTGCTCCTTCTGCTGGAAGCTTTGTCCCAGAGGGGCACCAGCCTGATGCCAGCTGGAGTTCTCCTGTATGAGTTGTTGACCCCTGTTGGGAGGTCTCTCCCAGTTAGGAGGCACGGGGGTGAGTGACCAACTTGACAAGGCAGTCTGTCCGTTAGCAGAGCTGGTGTGCTGTGCTGGGAGTATCCCTCTTGTCAGGATCAGCTGCTCTCTTCAGAGTTGGCAGGCAGGAGAGACTGCATCTGCTGAAGCTGTACCCATAGTCACCCCATCCCCCAGGTGCTCTGTCCCAGGGAGATGCAAGTTTATCTGTAAGCCCTTGACTGGGGCTGTTACCTTTCCTTCAAGAGATGCCCTGCCCATTGAGGAGGAATCTAGAAAAGCAGTCTGCTTCTCCAGAGAAGCACTTTGCTGTGCTGTGGTGAATTCTGCCCAGTCCACACCTCCCAGCCTCCGTAACACTGCCGGAGGGAGGGGGGAGAACCTGCCTACTAAAGCCTCAGTAATGGCAGATGCCCCTCCCCGAACCAAGCTCAATTGTCCCAGGTCAACTTCAGACTGCTATGCTGGCAGCAAGAATTTCAAGCCAGTAGTTCTTAGCTTGCTGGGCTCCATGAGAGTAGGACCCACTGAGCAAGACCACTGGGCTCCCTGGCTTCAGCTCCCTTTCCAGGGGAGTAAACAGTCCTGTCTTGCTGAAGTTCCAGGCACCACTGGGATATGAAAACAACTTCCGTAGCTAGCTCAGTGCCTGCCCAAACAGCTGCCTTGTTTTGTGCTTGAAACCTAGGACCCTAGTGGTGTAGGCACATCAGGGAATCTCTTAATCTGCAGATTGCAAAAATCATGGGAAAAGTAGTATCCAGGCTGGACAGCCCAGTTCCTCACAGTTTCCCTTGGCTGGGGGAGGGAGGTCTTTCCAGTTCCTTGAACTTCCTGGGTGAAGCGATGCCCCACCCTGCTTCTGCTTCCTCTCTGTGGGTTGCACCCACTGACTAACCAGTCCCAGTGAGATGAACTGGGTACCTCAGTTGGAAATACAGAAATCACCCGCCTTCTGTATTGGTCTCACTGGGGGCTGCAGACCAGAGTTGTTTCTATTTGGCCATCTTGGCCCCAATCCCAGCTTTTTAAACTTGGAACCGCATTCAACATATACATTTATTTGAAAAGACTGACTGACATATTACAGGATTCAGTCTTCCATAGTACATAGTATATTATTCTACTTAGTCATTCTTTATGTCTTTAAACAGGTAATAGTGCTTTGTTCACACATAGTCTATACTATTTCTAGAGTTATCTCTCATTTTGTGTTGCTCTAACAATTTTAATTAGGATTTTTAAAGTATTTTTTTTTTGTTCATTTCTAACATGAAACATTTTGGGTGTTTTATATTTATTGGAAAAGTTACTATTTTATGACAACAATCCTGTCCTGTGCCAAGAGATTTTTCCAACATTTATAACCATAATTTCTGTGTCATACCTAACTGCACTGACAAACACATTGAGAATGGTGTTAAATAATCACTATCGTAAGCATTTTTATTTTGTTCCTAATTTTACCCAAAATGATTAAGCCTAGACATTTAAATTTTTCTTCACTGTATTAACTTTAGACATTTATCTACTGAGGCATGACTTTGAAAGATGAGGACACTGATGGATTTGCATTTCCATTTATCTCTTTCATGCCAATTTATTTTCTTATTAATTTTACATTATTGATATTTTAAATGATTGCTTTCTATTCTGTAGGATAGAAACCTTAGCCTTCACAGTTGTTTAGCCATAGGATTTAGTATTTGCTATCTTTACAGATCTGTATTTTAAATTCGTCTCTCTACTGGCTGGATTCTATAGTGGAGTTTTTGCAAGACAGGCTCATGAAAGTTTGTATTCGTTTGCTAAGGCTGCCATAAAAAGAACAGTCATGCACTTGCATAATGACATTCTGGCCAGCGATGAACTACATATATGACAGTGGTCCCATAAGGTTACAATGGAACTGAAAAATTCCTATCACCTAGTGACATCGTAGCCATCAAATGTCATGCATTACTCACATGCTTGTGGTGATGATGGTATAAACAAACGTACTGCACTTCCAGTCTATAAAAATATAGCACAGGAAATTGTATACGGTACATAATACTTGATAATAACAACAAACAAAGTGTTACTGGTTTACATATTCACTCTACTATTCTTTTTATCATTATTTTAGAGTGCACTCCTTGAACTTTTTTTTTTTTTAAGTTAACTGTAAAACAGCCTTAGGCAGGTCCTTCAGGAGGTATTCCTGAAGAAAGCGTTATTGTAGGAAATGGCAGCTCCATATGGCTACTGGCCCTGAAGACCTCCTAGTGGGACAAGATATGGAGGAGGAAGACAAGTAATATTGATAATCCTGATCTTCTGTAGGCCTACACTAATGGGTGTTTGTATGCTAGTTTTTAACAAAGAAGTTTAAAAAGTGAAAAATAATGAATAAAACATTTTAGAAATAGGAAAAAGCGTATAGAATAGGGATATAAAGAAAAGATTTTTGTACAGCTGTAAATGAGCCTGTACTCTAAGATGTGTTACTACAAAAGACTCAAAACATTTTTTAAAAATTCAAAAGTTTATAAAATAAAAAGTGAAACTAAGCCAAGATTAATGTATTACTAAAGAAAAATATGTTTATAAATTTAGTGTAGCCTAAGTACACAGTATTTATAAGGTCTACAGTAGTGTACAGTTATGTCCCAGGCCTTCACATTCACTCACTGACTTCTAGCCCTGAAGTTCCATTCATGGTAAGTGCCTCTACAGGTGTACTGTTTTTCATCTATTATACCATATTTTGACTGTACCTTTTTTATATTTAGGTATGTTTAGATGCACAAATACTTACTATTGTGTTACTATTGTCTATAGTACTCAGTACAGTAACACCCTGCATAGGTGTGTGGCCTAGGAGCAATAGGCTTTACCATATAGCCTAGGTGTGTAGTGGATTGTTCTATCCGGGGTTGTGTAAGCACACTCTCCTGTTTGCACAACAATGAAATCACCGAACACATTTCTCAGAATGTATTCCTGTCATTAAGTGATACATGACTATACCACAAACTGGGTGGCTTAAAGAACAAAAATTTACAGTTTTTGAGGCTAGAAGTCTGAAATCAAGGTGCCAGCAGGGTTGGTTCCTTCGGAGGAAAGTGGAGGAATGATCTGCTACAGGCCTCTCTCTTCATCTTGTAGATGGCCATCATCTCCTTGGGTCTCTTCATATCATCTTTCCTTTATGCATGTCTGTCTCTATGTCCAAATTTTTCCTTGCTATGAAGACACCAGTCTTACTGGATTAGGGTCTCACCCTACTCCAGTATAACATTATCTCAATTAATTGTATCTTCAGTGGATCTATTTCCCATAAGGTCACATTCTGGGATATGGGGGTTAGGATTTGAAGGTATGAATTTGGTGGGGGTTGGGGAACACAACCCACCTAATAACAGAGCTGCATTGCCCATGGCCATGCATGTTTACAAATATTTTCCTGTTGGGCAATATATAAGTGGTAATTTGGGATCCTTTTAAATTCTTGGATAGCTCTTTTCTATTCCTCTTCCCAGGACTTTGCCCACATTATTCAACTGTCATCTGGAACTGATCATTGCTCTGAATAAGACTGACTTGAGATGTGCAAAGGACTCCTTCTTTAACATTCAGCTTATTTTCTAGTTCACCTCCTAGGTACTAGTCATTTTCTATCCATTTTTTTCCAGGAATATGATGTATTTTCTTAATATACAAAGTTATATCTTCTTCTTTTCCAGAGAGAATATATTTTACTTTGTTTCCCATCACACCTTTGAATACCTGTTGTACTCTGTACTTCTATAGTAACTACTGGCCATGTATTTGTTCCCCTTGCTCATTTTCTAAACATGGCATCTTTTCTCAACACACTTTTATTTTTACCTTTTACTCTTTGTATTATTGGTTGTTTTAAATAGCTTGTCCTTCAGGTGACTATTTTTTCAGCAGCATCTATACAATTTCATGCTATTGCCAATAGGGGTCTCAATTTTGGAATAATTTTGTCTTCAACTTCTTTTCTCAGCTGTGCTAGCTCACTTTTATCTCTTTCTCTTGTCTCTTCTTCAGATCTCTTTTCTCCCTCTTTATTTATTTTGAATTTTGTACTTTTAAGTACACAGAGAAGATTATTTCTAAAACTTTCTTGTGTTAGAGCCCAAATGGCGAAAGCAATCCTAAGCCAAACAAAACAAAAACAGAGCTGGAGGCATCACACCACCCAACATCAAACTTTACTACAAGACTACAGTAGCCAAAACAGCATGACACTGGTACAGAAACAAACACATAGATGAATGGAACAGGTTAGAGAACCAAGAAACAAAGCCGCACACCTACAACCATCCAATCTTTGACAAAGCGACAAAAACCAGCAATGGGTAAAGGACTTTCTATTCAATAAAGGGTGATGGGATAACTGGCTAGCCACATGCAGAAGATTGAAACTGGACCCATTTCTTTTACCATATACAAAAAGCAACTCAAAATGGATTGAAGACTTAAATATGAAACCTAAAACTTTTTTAAAACCTAGAAGAAAACCTAGGCAATACCATTCTGGACACAGACCTTGGTGAAGATTTCATAATGAAGTCTCCAAAAGTAATTGCAACAACAACAACAACAACAAAAATTGACAAGTGGAACTTAATTAAACTAAAGAACTTCTGTACAGCAAAAGAAACCATCAACGGATTAAACAAATGACCTACAGAATGAGAGAAAATATTCACAAACTATGTTTCCAACAAAGGTCTAATGTACAAATCTATAAGCAACTTAAACAAATCAACAAGCAAAAACCAAACAACCGCATTGAAAACTGGGTAAAGGACATGAACAGACACTTCTAAAAAGAAGATATACTCACAGACAACCAGCATGTAAAAAAATGCTCAGCATCACTGATCATTAGAGAAATGCAAATCAAAACCACAATGAAATGCCATCTCACATTGGTAAGAATGCCTATTATTAAAAAGTTCAAAAAACAAAACAAAACAAAACAGATGCTGGCAAGTTTGCAGAGAAAAGATAATGCTTATGCACTCCCGGTGGGAAGGTAAATTAGTTCAGCCACTGTGGAGAGCAGTTCGGATATTTCTAAAAGAAATTAAAACGGAACTATAATTTAACCCAGCAATCCCATTACTTGGTATGTATCCAAAGGATTATAGATGACTCTACAAAAAGACACATGAAATAATATGTTCAATTGCAGCACTATTCACAATAGCAAAGACATGGAATCAACCTAGACACCCACAAATGATGGACTGGATAAAGAAAATGTGGTACATATATGCCATTGAACACCATGCAGCCATAAAAAGAGTGAAATCATGTTTTTGCAGCAACATGGATATAGCTGAAGGCCATTATCCTAAGTGAATTAACGCAAGAACAGAAAACCAAATATGGTGTGTTTTCATTTATAAGTGGAAGCTAAACATTGAGTACTCATGGACACAAAGGTGGGAATAATAGACATCGGGGCCTACTTGAGGGTAGAGGGTGAGGGTCAAAAAACTACCTTTTAGGTACTATGCGTATAACCTGTGTGACAAAGTAATCTGTACAGTAAACACCAGTGACATGTAATTTACTCATGTAACAAGGGAATGCCTGCACATGTCCCTCCAGAACCTAAAAGTCGAAAAAGAAAAAAATTAAAAATTTTTATTTTGTTTACTGAGCTAATTCTTCTTCTAAATGTGGTCTTCAATGGCTGTTTATGTTGCCCTTTTCTTTTTCTTTTTAGTGGTTATACAGGGTCTTACATTGGTTTTTAATTATCACACCTTTGTAAGCCAGACCACCAGAGTACCTCTTTATTTTTTTCTTTAATTTCCGCCCTGTTATAGGCTGAATTATGGGTCCCTCTTCTGTGATCCCAACGCACTCTATGTACTTCCCTATCATCGCACTTTTTACACTTCCGCAATCACTGCCTTGTGTTGTCTGCCTTTTCCACTGTTAGTTCCTTGATATGGAAAGCACCATTTATTTACACCTCTCAGAAACTATCCAGAGCTGTGCTTTCTAATATGGTAGCTACCAGCTACATATGTCTGCTGATTACTTGAAATGTGGCTAGTCAAAATTAAAATGTGCTGCAAAATACACATTGGATTTTGAAGACAATATGATAAAATGATATAAAATATGTCATTAATAATTTGTCATATTGAATACATGCCAAAATTTTGATCTATTGATTTAAATAAAATATATTAAAATTAATTAGGCCTGTTTGCTTTTAATGAGGCTACTATGTAATTTATTAAATGACACATATTTATTTCTTTTGAACAGCAATGCTCTAGTGTTCTGACACATAGAAGGTGCTCATTAAGTCTTTGCTAATAATTAAGTGATTTCAAGGTATACTGCAAAAGCATCCTTTTTGGTTTGCTTTCTTTGGATTTCTCTCTTAATTTTGGATAGGCCACTAGTGGAGGAAGAGGAGATAACCTGGTGTGCTTGTACTGTGTTCAGAATGCTGATAGCCAGCTGGTTGGGCCAATGGACACATATCTTACTAGCTATATAACTATGGGCAAGCTACTAACCTCTCTGTGCTTTATTTTCTCAAGTATAAAATGGGGATGGGGATGACAACAGTGTTGAAAGAATAAATGAGATAATTTTATGAGCCATTTCACAGATCAAACTCTGCTTGGCATGGAATAAATGCTCAGCACATGTTAGCTTTATTACTTGTGCCATAGCTATTATAGCTCCCTGGTAAAATGTAGAGAGACCACCTCATTCATTGTTCTGTCAAATTCTGTAGAAGGCCAGAGTAGAGAATTACTGTCTCTGTATCCTGAGCAGTTAGAGGTTCCTTGGCAGCAAGGTGTGGGGACAGTGTCAAGGTCTTAGGAGGCCAGGCATCCTGCAGATAGACAGCAATCTGATGACTCTTCCTGGCAGTTCTGGGACCTTCATACACAGACAGCTTCCCTGCCTTGGGCCACTGGGAGCTGAGCATCTGGAGAATAGCAAACTTGATTAGCTTTAAGCAAGAAGAACACAGCAGAAGAAATAATGGTCGTAAACTCTAAACTTACAAATTAAAATATGGAAGGCACTGTGGGTCACACACAACTTATTTATAAATTATGCTTTCCAATTGAGTTTCCAAAATATGTCTGTGTAAAACTGATTTTTGACCCAAAAAAGCAAAACAGAGGGAAGGGAGGTAGACTTGGCTCCATGTACATTTAATGCATCTTGAAATTCACCGGCAGACTCCCTTTTTCTTTGATCTCTTGTAAGTTGGCCTGGGCTTGCAAATTAAATGCCTTTCTATTCGGATCTGTTCAACGATCAAATATGCCTGCACACTTGATTGTTCCAGGGGACTGATGGAGTTTTAATGATATTTTCTGGCACTGACTGCTAGCAGAGATTCTTGAAGGCAGCCCTCATGCAGGTCAAACAGTAGAAAAGGTTGGGTATTTCTTGGCCTTTGTGCATTTCTAGAGATGCTTTAGTTCTGAATATAACTGTGGTGCAGAATAGGCCCAACCAGCATAAACAGAAGAGCTGTGGCATTCCTGAAAAGAATGTGGATTTCAAAGCCAAGGAAACTCAGTTTAGAATCCCAGTCCTAGCATGTCCTAGCTAGTAACCACAGAGGCCACTTCTCTTTCAGTCTTAGTTTTATAAGCTGTAAAATGGCTACAGTAATAACAATCTCACCTTCTGGAAGAAGACTAAATGAAATAACATATATAACACTTCTACCATAAGACCTGATACGCAATAGGGTCTCAGATATGGTAGCAATTGTGTTTTGTTTGTGACTAACAAGAACTTTAAGAAATAAATATGCTCCTATACTGTCTACCTCTTACAATGAATCATACATAGTAAGCAGGAAATGTTTTAGTTCTATCTATTAGGCACTAATATCTCATTATTCAGTATTGAAATGGATAATTTATTCCATATTCATCTAAAAAAATCTGTATTTATACAATTATCAAGCCTCTTTTGAAAGCAGAAAACTGACAGCTTCTTGATAAAAGGAAGAGAGACCATCTCACATCTTTCTTTGTGAAACTTAAAATCCTGTTGAGGAGCAAATAACATGCTCCCAATATTTCTTACATATTCTGAGCAATTTAAGCTTTTATCATTGAGGTATAAATTTCCATTCTGCTTAATTTTGAGAGTCACAAAATGATTTTTTTTGAAATCCCAGCCCTCAGTCTTTAAAAATGTCACATTATATAACTAATAAGGAAAAAGAGGGATGAGAGAATTTTCACATGTCATTTTTATTCTATTCACAGTGGAAACAAATTTAGTCTGAGTGAGCCTAAACATGAATACAGAAGTGCTTCAGCAAAGAAGAATTTAACTGCTGTAAAGGGGTAGTAACATGATATATTTCAGAAGTTCAAAGCTACCCAAACAATGGTATTTTTCTAGTTCTAATGGTTTTTATTTTCCTTCTTTCTTACATTATAACAAAAAATGAAGTGAGGACACGTATAATTCAATAATTTGATCTGCTGCTTCACATAATTTGTTATAATCCTAATAACAATAGCAATGATGATAATAACATTTAAAACACTGAGTATGCCTATGATTCAAGCACTTTCTATATATTCTCTTTTTAAATACCCACAGCAACCTTAATGGCTAAAACAATTAAAACTGAATGATTGGGAAGATATGGTAGGATTTTATCCTGTTGCATAGAATGCATTGCTTTGCTTCTAGAAAGTACCTATATGGGTATCAAAAAGAGAAAAAATTAAAAACAGAATTGTTTTGATAGATTCTTAATTATGTAGATGATTTGTGTGTTGATATGTTGGGTCTTCTTTGATAAGCAAAATGGATCTGAGTCAGCCACTAGTGCTATTTCTTTGCCTCTCTGTGCTTTAGGGTTGGATGGCAATTGCTAATACTTCAGCAGTTTGTGGGTTCTTCTCCCCATCTTTATAAATCCTGTCCCCGCTTCTATGAAGAATACAAGCGTAGCACCCACACACTGAGAATCAGAGCTGAGATGAGCTCTGAAATGCCACCTCCAACAGTTTGTTTCTTCCTTTGGAGAAAATTGAGATACGAAGGCGTAATGGGTGCAGTTGTCAATGTTCCAGACAATTAAAGACAAGCAAAAATGTTTCTGATACTTTGGAGATGGTAGGAATATTCCACCATGGATTACTTATTTAATAATAGATAAAAGAAAAACTGTATCATAGAATTGTCTTAATCTACTACAAAACAGGGATTAATTGGAACGGTACTGAAAGATAAATGAATTGTGTATAGAAGAACAGACTAAAAATGCTTTTTAAAATAAGGAGAGGATTAACCAAATGAAAAGGCAGCCTGAGTATTGGGAGAAAATATTTGCAAAATCCATAATATATGAATAACTCACACAACACAATAGAAAAAAAACCAAATAACCTGATTTAAAAGTGGACAAAGGACCTAAATAGGCTTTTTTTTTTTGCAAAAAAATATGCAAATAGCCAATGGGTATATGAAAAGGTGCTTAATAACATCATTAATTATTAGAGAAATGTAAATCAAAACTACAATGAAGGGTGATTATGAAAAAGGCAAGAGATAATAAGTGCTGGCAAGGATGTGGAGAAAATGGAACCCTTGTACACTATTGATGGGAATATAAATTGGTGTAGCCATTATGAAAAACAATATGGAATCTCCTTAAAACATTGAAAATAGAACTACCATATGAACCAGCATTCCCACTACTGGGTATATACCAAGAGGAAGTGAAATTAGTATTTCGTAGGGATATGTGAACTCCCATGTTCATGGCAGCATTATTCACAATAGCCAAGATATGGAAGCAACCTAAGCATCCATTGACAGATAATTAGATAAATAAATTATGTGGGGTGTGTGTGTGTGTGTGTGTGTGATGGCATCTTCAAAAAGTTCATGGAAATGCATATTAGGAAAAAAACTATGAGTGGATTTCAATTTTTTTTGCACCAAAATTAACTGATACTAACTCATTATAAGATGCTTCAACAGGATGTAGTTTGAGGCACTCACAGAGATATTAGTTTGAAAACAGGCCCTAGAGGACAAGATGAATTCTGCTAAAGTTGAAGCAAGAATAAACATCAAATTGTTGGTGAAGCTTGGGTGGAAGAATGGTGAAATTATTGATGGCTTATGAAAAGTTTATGGAGACAATGCCCCATGGAAATCAGCAGTTTACAAATGGATAACTAGTTTTAACAAGGGATGACATGATGTTAAAGACAAAGCCCACAGCAGCAGACTGTCCACATCAATTTGCAAAAAATAATTCTGTTCATTCTAATTGGAGAGGACTGACAACAGCAGAAATAGCAGCCAACACCAGAGACATCTCAATTGATTCAGCTTACACAATTGAAGTGGAGCAAACTTTCCACTTGATGGGTGCCAAAACCATTGCACCCAGTCTAGCTTCAGATAAAAAGCAGATTTTGCTTGCTTTTTTTTTTTCAAGACGGGATCTTGCTCTGTCACCCAGGCTGAAGTAAGGTGGTGTGATCACAGCTCACTGCAGCTTTGACCTCCCAGGCTCAAGTGATCCTCCTACCTCAGCTTCTCAAGTAGCTGGACCACAAGTACATGCGGCTGGTCCATTGGCTGGCTTGCTTATTTATTTATGTATTTATGTATTTATGTATTTATTTGAGATGGGGTCTCACTACGATGCCCAGGCTGTGCTCAAACTCCTGGGCTCAAGCAATCCTCCTACCTTGGCTTCCCAGAGTGCTGGGATTACAGGCATAAGCCACTGTACCCAGTCAAGAACAGAGTTTTCAATAGAAATTTTAAACAAGTGGGATCAAGATCTTGAAGCATTTCCCCAGATAATTGTACTAGGAGATGAAACATAGCTTTGTCAGTATGATCCTGAAGACAAAGCACAAATCACACCAATGTCTACTAGGAAGCAGAAATGTCCACTCAAAGCCAAAGCAGATTGGTCAAGAGCAGAGGTCATAGCACAGTGTTTTGAGATGCTCAAGGCATTTTGCTTGTTGACTTTCTGGATGGCAAAGAAATCATAACATTTGCTTATTATTAGGGTGTTTTGAGAAAATCAGAAGCTGTAGCAGAGAAATGCCTGGGAAACCTTCATCAGAGATTCCTTCTCCACAACAATGCTCCTGCTCATTCCTCTTATCAAACCACAATTTTGCAAGAGTTTTGATGGGGATTCATTAGGCATCCTCTTTTTTTTTTTTTTTTTTTTTTTAATTTATTTATTATTATTAAACTTCAAGTTGTAGGGTACATGTGCACAACGTGCAGGTTTGCTACATATGTATACTTGTGCCATGTTGGTGTGCTGCACCCATCAACTCGTCATTTACATCAGGTATAACTCCCAATGCAATCCCTCTCCCCTCCCCCCTCCCCATGATAGGCCCCGGTGTGTGATGTTCCCCTTCCCG
Organism: Chlorocebus sabaeus; assembly: GCF_047675955.1. Lineage (NCBI taxonomy): Eukaryota > Metazoa > Chordata > Mammalia > Primates > Cercopithecidae > Chlorocebus > Chlorocebus sabaeus. The sequence goes on along the minus strand of NC_132926.1, from coordinate 35,032,737 downwards.
AGTCCAAGTGATCTCATTGTTCAGTTCCCGCCTATGAGTGAGAACATGCGGTGTTTGGTTTTCTGTTCTTGTGATAGTTTGCTAAGAATGATGGTTTCCAGCTGCATCCATGTCCCTACAAAGGACACAAACTCATCCTTTTTTATGGCTGCATAGTATTCCATGGTGTATATGTGCCACATTTTCTTAATCCAATCTGTCACTGATGGACATTTGGGTTGATTCCAAGTCTTTGCTATTGTGAATAGTGCTGCAATAAACATACGTGTGCATGTGTCTTTATAGCAGCATAATTTATAATCCTTTGGGTATATACCTAGTAATGGGATGGCTGGGTCATATGGTACATCTAGTTCTAGATCCTTGAGGAATCGCCATACTGTTTTCCATAATGGTTGAACTAGTTTACAATCCCACCAACAGTGTAAAAGTGTTCCTATTTCTCCACATCCTCTCCAGCACCTGTTGTTTCCTGACTTTTTAATGATCGCCATTCTAACTGGTGTGAGATGGTATCTCATTGTGGTTTTGATTTGCATTTCTCTGATGGCCAGTGATGATGAGCATTTTTTCATGTCTCTGTTGGCTGTATGAATGTCTTCTTTTGAGAAATGTCTGTTCATATCCTTTGCCCACTTTTTGATGGGGTTGTTTTTTTCTTGTAAATTTGTTTGAGTTCTTTGTAGGTTCTGGATATTAGCCCTTTGTCAGATGAGTAGATTGCAAAAATTTTCTCCCATTCCGTAGGTTGCCTGTTCACTCTGATGGTAGTTTCTTTTGCTGTGCAGAAGCTCTTTAGTTTAATGAGATCCCATTTGTCAATTTTGGCTTTTGCTGCCGTTGCTTTTGGTGTTTTAGACATGAAGTCTTTGCCCATGCCTATGTCCTGAATGGTACTACCTAGGTTTTCCTCTAGGATTTTTATGGTATTAGGTCTAACATTTAAGTCTCTAATCCATCTTGAATTAATTTTCGTATAAGGAGTAAGGAAAGGATCCAGTTTCAGCTTTCTACTTATGGCTAGCCAATTTTCCCAGCACCATTTATTAAATAGGGAATCCTTTCCCCATTTCTTGTTTCTCTCAGGTTTGTCAAAGATCAGATGGCTGTAGATGTGTGGTATTATTTCTGAGGACTCTGTTCTGCTCCATTGGTCTATATCTCTGTTTTGGTACCAGTACCATGCTGTTTTGGTTACTGTAGCCTTGTAGTATAGTTTGAAGTCAGGTAGCGTGATGCCTCCAGCTTTGTTCTTTTGACTTAGGATTGTCTTGGAGATGCGGGCTCTTTTTTGGTTCCATATGAACTTTAAAGCAGTTTTTTCCAATTCTGTGAAGAAGCTCATTGGTAGCTTGATGGGGATGGCATTGAATCTATAAATTACCTTGGGCAGTATGGCCATTTTCATGATATTGATTCTTCCTATCCATGAGCATGGTATGTTCTTCCATTTGTTTGTGTCCTCTTTGATTTCACTGAGCAGTGGTTTGTAGTTCTCCTTGAAGAGGTCCTTTACATCCCTTGTAAGTTGGATTCCTAGGTATTTTATTCTCTTTGAAGCAATTGTGAATGGAAGTTCATTCCTGATTTGGCTCTCTGTTTGACTGTCACTGGTGTATAAGAATGCTTGTGATTTTTGCACATTAATTTTGTATCCTGAGACTTTGCTGAAGTTGCTTATCAGCTTAAGGAGATTTTGGGCTGAGACAATGGGGTTTTCTAAATATACAATCATGTCATCTGCAAACAGGGACAATTTGACTTCTTCTTTTCCTAACTGAATCCCCTTGATTTCTTTCTCTTGCCTGATTGCCCTAGCCAGAACTTCCAACACTATGTTGAATAGGAGTGGTGAGAGAGGGCATCCCTGTCTTGTGCCAGTTTTCAAAGGGAATTTTTCCAGTTTTTGCCCATTCAGTATGATATTGGCTGTGGGTTTGTCATAAATAGCTCTTATGATTTTGAGGTACATTCCATCAATACCGAATTTATTGAGCGTTTTTAGCATGAAGGGCTGTTGAATTTTGTCAAAAGCCTTTTCTGCATCTATTGAGATAATGATGTGGTTCTTGTCTTTGGTTCTGTTTATATGCTGGATTATGTTTATTGATTTGCGAATGTTGAACCAGCCTTGCATCCCAGGGATGAAGCCCACTTGATCATGGTGGATAAGCTTTTTGATGTGCTGCTGAATCCGGTTTGCCAGTATTTTATTGAGGATTTTTGCATCGATGTTCATCAGGGATATTGGTCTAAAATTCTCTTTTTTTGTTGTGTCTCTGCCAGGCTTTGGTATCAGGATGATGTTGGCCTCATAAAATGAGTTAGGGAGGATTCCCTCTTTTTCTATTGATTGGAATAGTTTCAGAAGGAATGGTACCAGCTCCTCCTTGTACCTCTGGTAGAATTCAGCTGTGAATCCATCTGGTCCTGGACTTTTTTTGGTTGGTAGGCTATTAATTATTGCCTCAATTTCAGAGCCTACTATTGGTCTATTCAGGGATTCAACTTCTTCCTGGTTTAGTCTTGGAAGAGTGTAAGTGTCCAGGAAATTATCCATTTCTTCTAGATTTTCCAGTTTATTTGCGTAGAGGTGTTTATAGTATTCTCTGATGGTAGTTTGTATTTCTGTGGGGTCGGTGGTGATATTCCCTTTATCATTTTTAATTGCGTCGATTTGATTCTTCTCTCTTTTCTTCTTTATTAGTCTTGCTAGTGGTCTGTCAATTTTGTTGATCTTTTCAAAAAACCAACTCCTGGATTCATTGATTTTTTGGAGGGTTTTTTGTGTCTCTATCTCCTTCAGTTCTGCTCTGATCTTAGTTATTTCTTGCCTTCTGCTAGCTTTCGAATGTGTTTGCTCTTGCTTCTCTAGTTCTTTTAATTGCGATGTTAGAGTGTCAATTTTAGATCTTTCCTGCTTTCTCTTGTGGGCATTTAGTGCTATAAATTTCCCTCTACACACTGCTTTAAATGTGTCCCAGAGATTCTGGTATGTTGTATCTTTGTTCTCATTGGTTTCAAAGAACATCTTTATTTCTGCCTTCATTTCGTTATGTACCCAGTAGTCATTCAGGAGCAGGTTGTTCAGTTTCCATGTAGTTGAGCGGTTTTGATTGAGTTTCTTAGTCCTGAGTTCTAATTTGATTGCACTGTGGTCTGAGAGACAGTTTGTTATAATTTCTGTTCTTGTACATTTGCTGAGGAGTGCTTTACTTCCAATTACGTGGTCAATTTTGGAGTAAGTACGATGTGGTGCTGAGAAGAATGTATATTCTGTTGATTTGGGGTGGAGAGTTCTATAGATGTCTATTAGGTCTGCTTGCTGCAGAGATGAGTTTAATTCCTGGATATCCTTGTTAACTTTCTGTCTCGTTGATCTGTCTAATGTTGACAGTGGAGTGTTGAAGTCTCCCATGATTATTGTATGGGAGTCTAAGTCTCTTTGTAAGTCTCTAAGGACTTGCTTTATGAATCTGGGTGCTCCTTTATTGGGTGCATATATATTTAGGATAGTTAGCTCTTCCTGTTGAATTGATCCCTTTACCATTATGTAATGGCCTTCTTTGTCTCTTTTGATCTTTGATGGTTTAAAGTCTGTTTTATCAGAGACTAGTATTGCAACCCCCGCTTTTTTTTGTTCTCCATTTGCTTGGTAAATCTTCCTCCATCCCTTTATTTTGAGCCTATGTATGTCTCTGCGTGTGAGATGGGTCTCCTGAATACAGCAGACTGATGGGTCTTGACTCTTTATCCAGTTTGCCAGTCTGTGTCTTTTAATTGGAGCATTTAGTCCATTTACATTTAAGGTTAAGATTGTTATGTGTGAACTTGATCCTGCCATTATGATATTAACTGGTTATTTTGCTCGTTAGTTGATGCAGTTTCTTCCTAGCCTTGATGGTCTTTACATTTTGGCATGTTTTTGCAATGGCTGGTACCGGTTGTTCCTTTCCATGTTTAGTGCTTCCTTCAGGGTCTCTTGTAAGGCAGGCCTAGTGGTGACAAAATCTCTAAGCATTTGCTTATCTGTAAAGGATTTTATTTCTCCTTCACTTATGAAACTTAGTTTGGCTGGATATAAAATTCTTGGTTGAAAATTCTTTTCTTTAAGAATGTTGAATATTGGCCCCCACTCTCTTCTGGCTTGAAGAGTTTCTGCCGAGAGATCTGCTGTTAGTCTGATGGGCTTCCCTTTGTGGGTAACCCGACCTTTCTCTCTGGCTGCCCTTAAGATTTTTTCCTTCATTTCAACTTTGGTGAATCTGGCAATTATGTGTCTTGGAGTTGCTCTTCTCGAGGAGTATCTTTGTGGCGTTCTCTGTATTTCCTGGATTTGAATGTTGGCCTGCCCTACTAGGTTGGGGAAGTTCTCCTGGATGATATCCTGAAGAGTGTTTTCCAACTTGGTTCCATTTTCCCCCTCACTTTCAGGCACCCCAATCAGACGTAGATTTGGTCTTTTTACATAATCCCATACTTCTTGCAGGCTTTGTTCATTTCTTTTTCTTCTTTTTTCTTTTGGTTTCTCTTCTCACTTCATTTCATTCATTTGATCCTCCATCGCTGACATTCTTTCTTCCAGTTGATCGAGTCGGTTACTGAAGCTTGTGCATTTGTCACGTATTTCTCGTGCCATGGTTTTCGTCTCTTTCATTTCGTTTGTGAGCTTCTCTGCATTAATTACTCTAGCCATCAGTTCTTCCACTTTTTTTTCAAGATTTTTAGTTTCTTTGCGCTGGGTACGTAATTCCTCCTTTAGCTCTGAGAAATTTGATGGACTGAAGCCTTCTTCTCTCATCTCGTCGAAGTCATTCTCCATCCAGCTTTGATCCGTTGCTGGCGATGAGCTGCGCTCCTTTGCCGGGGGAGATGCGCTCTTATTTTTTGAATTTCCAGCTTTTCTGCCCTGCTTTTTCCCCATCTTTGTGGTTTTATCTGCCTCTGGTCTTTGATGATGCTGATGTACTGATGGGGTTTTGGTGTAGGTGTCCTTCCTGTTTGATAGCTTTCCTTCTAACAGTCAGGATCCTCAGCTGTAGGTTGTAGCTGTAGGAGATTGCTTGAGGTCCACTCCAGACCCTGTTTGCCTGGGTATCAGCAGCAGAGGCTGCAGAAGATAGAATATTTCTGAACAGCGAGTGTACCTGTCTGATTCTTGCTTTGGAAGCTTCCTCTCAGGGGTGTACTCCACCCTGTGAGGTGTGGGGTGTCAGACTGCCCCTAGTGGGGGATGTCTCCCAGTTAGGCTACTCAGGGGTCAGGGACCCACTTGAGCAGGGAGTCTGTCCCTTCTCAGATCTCAACCTCCGTGTTGGGAGATCCACTGCTCTCTTCAAAGCTGTCAGACAGAGTCGTTTGCGTCTGCAGAGCTGCTGCGTTTGTTATTGTTTACTGTGCCCTGTCCCCAGAGGTGGAGTCTACAGAGACAGGCAGGTTTCCTTGAGCTGCTGTGAGCTCCACCCAGTTCGAGCTTCCCAGCAGCTTTGTTTACCTACTTAAGCCTCAGCAATGGCGGGCGCCCCTCCCCCAGCCTCACTGCTGCCTTGCCGGTAGATCACAGACTGCTGTGCTAGCAATGAGGGAGGCTCCGTGGGTGTGGGACCCTCCTGGCCAGGTGTGGGATATGATCTCCTGGTGTGCCTGTTTGCTTAAAGCGCAGTTTTGGGGTGGGAGTTACCCGATTTTCCAGGTGTTGTGTGTCTCAGTTCCCCTGGCTAGGAAAAGGGATTCCCTTCCCCCTTGCGCTTTCCAGGTGAGGCAATGCCTCGCCCTGCTTCAGCTCTCGCTGGTCGGGCTGCAGCAGCTGACCAGCACCGATCGTCTGGCACTCCCCAGTGAGATGAACCCAGTACCTCAGTTGAAAATGCAGAAATCACCGGTCTTCTGTGTCGCTCGCGCTGGGAGTTGGAGACTGGAGCTGTTCCTATTCGGCCATCTTGCTCCGCCTCGGCATCCTCTTTACACTCTTGATTTATTTCCCTCTGACTTCTTTTTGTTTTTCTAATCTTAACAAATCTTTAGAGGGCACCCATTTTTCTTCAGTTAATCATGTAAAAGAGATTGCATTGACGTGATTAAATTCCCAGGACCCTCAGTTCTTTAGGGATGGACTAAATAACTGGTATCATTGCTTACAAGTGTCTTGAACTTGATGTAGCTTATGTTGAGAAGTTTATATATATTTTTATTTTTAATTCCATTCCATATACTTTTTGAAATCTGTTCATACATAAAATGGAATACTATTCAGCCTTAAAAAGGAGATCCTGCCATTGCCACACATCGATGAACCTGGAAGACATTATGCTACACGACATAAGCCAGACACAAAAAGAGAAATACTGCGTGATCTCAATTGTATGTGAAATCTTTAAAAAAAAAAAATGTCAAATGCATAGAAACAAAATAAAAAACTGGTTACCAGGAGTGGAACGTTGGGAGGAAATGAAAAGAGTTAGGTCAAAGGATACAATGTTGGAGATACGTAGGTTGAATGAGTCTAGAGATCTAATGTACAACATGAGGGCTATTATTAGTAATATTGCATTATATTCAGAATTCTTGCTAACAGAGTAGATTTTGGGTGCTCTGGCCATACATCCAAAATGGTAACCACGTGAGATAATATGTTAATTTACTTGACTATAGTAACCATTTTATTATGCATAAATATACCAAAACATCATGTTGTATATCTTAAATATATACAAATATAAATAAAAATAAGAAGACTGTAGTCAAATTCCTTCTTGCCTTTAGAGACTACCACACCACTTATTCTATCTAGTAACTTATTCATCCCTTCTTTAACTTAGTATTTAAGGCCACCTCCCCTTGGCAATAAGGAATTAGTCCCCCAAGGAGATTGCAAGAGCCACAGAAGGGCAATTGGTAGCACAGCAGCTTTAACACCTGACAGGTTTGGTTTGGCAACTCACTGGTTGTACAACCTTAAGCAAGTTACATGACCTTTTGAGTTTCAGGTTTTTTTCTCATCAGTGGGAAAATAATGGCTAGTTGGTAGGTTTATCATGAGGACTGATGAGCTATGATGTTTGTAAGTCCTAAGAAAGTGCCTCATACAAAACAGAGGCTCAGTAAAAGTTAGTTGTTACGATGATTATTCATAATATCTTAAACCTCAGAGTCCACGATTTGTCTTCTGAAATTATAGATTTAGCTCAGGTATTGGATCTTAGCAAATGTTCAATGTATAACCCATTACTGTTATTATTGTCGTTATTCTAAAACCTAGACTTAGTGAATTTACATTATAAAATAATTACTATTAAGTATATATGATTATACTAAATATGAGGGATGGCATACGGCACTATAGAATTCAGTAGTTGGCATTAATTGAATATTGACATGGGCATGTGATATGGATGGTATCGAGTGAGTAGTAGCTCAACAGCCAAGGCTTAATGAGTGTTTATTCTTTGCAAGTGTAATACTAAGAATTCTAAAATGTCACTACATTATTTATTGATCCTTCAAATAATCCTTGAAAGTGATCGTTATGCACATTTCATATATGAAGAAATTTGAAGCTTAGAAAAGCTAAGTAGCTTGCTGGAGGTTCACACTTGGATATGGGCAAGCCGCAGCTCAAATTCACTTTCATCTGACTGCAAAACACTTGTCCTCAACCCCTAAGCCAGTGACTCAGGGTGAAGTCACTTGGAGCTCTACCCTGTCAACAGCTGTGTGTTCTTTGAAGGATATAGGAAAATTACATATGTATGCAGTGACCCTCTGGAAACTGGAGGGAATGGAGAAGTCTGAGACATTGTCTTAATTCTTTTTATAACAGTCTTATATTTAGACTCTATTTCACTAATACAGCTGGGGCTTTCCACAAAATAATTTAAGATAATGAAGTTTCCCTGCAGTAAATATTCATCCCATTAAAAATAACTGAACACCAGAAACAGAACAGAACAGGAACTCAGTGAATGCACTGGCATAATGACAGACACTGGGAGGGACCTGGCCTTCACCAGTGTGCCATGCTGCTTCCTTTTGTTGAATGCCTCCAATGAGAAGTCCGTGGAGTGGCAGCCCCAGTAACTGGGTAAGAATTCAGATTTGGGGGCCAGGTGCGGTGGCACATGCATGTAATCCCAGCACTTTGGGAGGTCGAGGTGGGTGGATCACTTGCAGTCAGGAGTTCAAGACCAGGCTGGCCAACATGGTGAAACTCTGTCTCTATCAAAACTAAAAAAAATTAGCCAGGCGTGGTGGCGGGCGCCTGTAATCCCAGCTCCTCAGGAGGCTGAGGTAGGAGAATTGCCTGAACCCTGGAGGCGGAGGTTGCAGTGAGCCCAGATTGTGCCACTGCACTCCAGCCTGGGCGACAAGAGCGAGACTCCGTCTCAAAAAAAAAAAAAAAAAGAATTCAGACTTGGGAGTCAGGCAGAGTTGAGTACCAGTCCCAGGCCTGACACTTATTGAATGTACAATCTTGAACAAGAGTTTGACTTCTCTGGGGTTCCATTTCCTTATCTGCAAAATGTTTATCTTTATCTATTACCCTTATCTGTCTCTTTGGGGTTTGTGAGCATTAAGTGAGCTAATGCAGGTAAACCACTGGGCACCATACTGGATGGCAGAAAACACTCAATGGTGGTAGCTGGTCCTGTGGTAAATGGCTTTCACACAGGGCTGGTTCCAACAGAGATATCCAAATGCAAACAAGTGCTGTGTAAATGAACATTTAAAGGTTAAGTACTTAAACTGAAGGCGTAAAATGTTCAATGTGAGCTTATGCTTTCCTGTTAGTTCTATTCTTTGCTGAAGCTAAGGAGGGATGGTAAGGAGCCACTGGTATTTGTCTAGGGGAATCTCATTTCCTTTAGTGCAGGAGCGTGTCCATATCCAGAACCACCCCTCGCTATGGAAGCCAGCACAGGCAGGCCCACAAAGCCCTTGAATGTTTAGCAATTTTCCAAATCTTAGCAACAAGCCAGAGAAAAGGATACAGCTGAAAATAGCAAAGGTGGAGACCCAAGAGGCAGTGGGGTCACTCCTAATGCTGAGCAAGTTTTTAGCAATCTTATCTGCTGTGCCTCCAGCATCTTTTCTTTTGCTAAAAAGCTGTGTGGCAAAAATAATGCTGTCAGCAGAATGCAGAGTGCAGTGAGTCCGACGTAAAATAATGATTCCATTCTCTAAAGGCTCATGGTTCTTTACAGTCATTGTATGCCACATTCTTTTGAGGCTGGAAGTTGACAGGTAACATTAGAGGGAGGAAAAGGAGAATTAATTTGCTTAGTCTGGACTGCTATTGAGAACCTGGGCTGTGGATTCGGCTCAACTACAAAATCAAGACATAATGTGCATGAGCCCGTTTGTCTGTGAAGCCCTGGCCTCAGTTTCTTCATCTTTGAGATGAACAGTTTCTAAAGAGGAGTTGAGCTCCATGAAGGCAGGGCTTAATGAATCCTTGGTACCTACAGTAGGGCCTGACACACAGCAGGTGCTGAATAAATCAGATATTATTGTTGTCAAACTAGCAAAGTTAAGAGGACCCTTCACTTTGCTAATGAGACTCCCTTCTATGAGTATATCTAAGAAGCTATGAGTCAAAAACTAGCCAAGTAACCCTTTAAAAGAAGTGACGCTGCCTTGCCAAAGCCAGGCTAATACTGCACGCAGACTACACAAGGGCCAAGATACCCAGCCCAAAGCTGAATGAATCCTTAGAATCACAGGGTCGTGAGGAGCACTTGAGGTCCTCCTTCTCTGCATCACCATCAGAGCATCTCCACTGAACGAGAAGGCCAGAGTACTTGGAGGAAGCCCAACTGTTAGCAAAATCCTTCACAGCTTAGAAACACCTTTTCATACACTGTCTTATTTGGTACTCACAGAAGTCTTGTGAGGAAGGGAAGTGGGTGGTTTATCCAATGTAGGGTGATGAAACTGAAACTCAGACAAGGTATCCTCTTGATCAAAGTTAATTCATTGGTAAGTAGAACAGCCAGGAATTGAGCCTGAGACTTTAAACTCCAAGGTCCCAGCATTCCATAGTAAGAAACTATGGATTCCCATCTGTTCCCACACTATGCTCAAAGATTCTGTGTCCTGAGTAGAACAGTAATTCGTAATAACCAGCATTCATTGCTCCTAGCATTACCAGATACTGTATCTCAGGCACTATTCTCAGCACATTACATGTGTTAACACATTTCATCACAGCAATGCTATGAGGCAGGCACTACTTTTACTCCCAATTCAGAGATGAGTGAAGCACACAGATAATGAAGCAGCCTGCCAGAATTTACCCAGCTACCAAGGGAGGCTGTAGGTAATCAGGGAATCATTAAGTCCCTTTCTCCCACTCATGAGAGACTGTTTGGGAGGTTGGGGTTTAGGAAGAGCCCCTCCATCTTTAGTTCATCAAAATGTGCCTAGGGAGTCCAAAGAGGTCTGACTATGCTTGAGGATGGAAATTGGCCAGCGTCTGTCATCTCAGGTTTGCGGCTGCCAACACCAAGGGGATATATTCCCTTTCCTTTGCGGAGTCATGCGTCGTGTCCTCCTCTATTTCCAGCAGCTGTATCCTTTCATTTTGCCAAAACTTTTCTCACTGATTAAGGCAGAACCAAGAGAAGAGTTGGTCTGGGATTTCCAGGAGTCTCTTCTGTCACTGGCTCCTCTGAGTGAGGATTAGATAGCAAAGATAGGGCAAGGAGAAGGTAGGGCCATTAGAAAACCCACCTATGGTTTTCAACCACCTACCATGTGACAAACACTGAATTAGTTCATTCACTCATTCAAAATGAGTTTACTGAGCACCTATTATGTGCCAATCTGACTGTTCAATATTAATTAATTTTTAAAATAGCATTGGTCATCTATAAATACCAAGCCTGAAAATAGGCATTATGCATGAGTGATGATGATGGTCATGACAAAAATAATATTAAAAAGTTACCAGTGTTCTAAGGATATGCTATTTAATGATTTCATCATCATGACTCTGTAAGACTACTACTATTACTATTTCTATTTTATATACCATAAGAGATACGGCTAGAAAAGTTTAATAAATTAGCGAATATCACACAAGGGGTAATTTGTAGAGCCTGGATATCTATATATCCAGTATATCTATATATCTAAGATAACTAGAACTCAGTCCCAACCTTAGGAAAGGCTCAGTCATTGTAACCTATTCACCCCTCACAACAACCCAGTGAGATAAGCAGTACCATTACTTGCATCGTGGATTATGCCTGTTTGATTTTTACAATTTCAATTTTAAGTGCTTAGTGGGAAAACCATACATGAAACACACATTTTTCATAGAGCATGACCTCTACTGGCAAAGCAATTTTTCAGCAGATATTCAATGAAATAACAACCTTTTCCAATGCTTAGGTTTACATAAAATCATACCGAATATACTTTAAATGTGATTCAATTTCATTTAACAAATGAGAAACTGAGGCTCAGGGAGCTTAAGTGACGTTCTCAGGCCCCATTGCTAGTAAGTGGCAAACCCAGTTTGTGGTCTTTATACCAAACCACACTTGCAAATAGACCTGTGGAAAACTTAGTTTGTAAGGTATCTGTAATGCTATTTGATTGTATCTTTCTGGGGAAGACAACTCTTTATTCTCAACAGGCTCATTACAAGTTTTAGAGATTTCTGATCAACTCTCAAAAACTGTCAAAGTCAAACCCTGGTTTTGGTTTTCTGTGCAAGCATTGACAACAGATGTACGTATTTGCTGGGCAATAGACATTTAGGATCTGTCCCAGGTGCTGGTTTGGATGCCTAAAGTAGAACACTACAAGCATAATGGAGAAATCCTGCATTTGTACATTAGCGTCCTTGCAAAGTATAAGGAAATTAATGTGTTCCTTACAAATATGTTTTAAAATGACAAATTATTGAGGAAGTTGGCAAGCTTCAGAGATGTTCTCAACAGAGCTGTCATAGCAGGAAATACTCATAACCCACTCTTTGGTGCCTTAACTGAAGACAAAATTTTTGCACGGATAAACTTTTCTCCTGGGGCATGACTGGCATTCTGAGCACAGACATGCATGTGTGAACTTGAGATATTGGACAAATCTTTTTAGCTCTCTGGCCCTCAGTTTCCCTGTTTATTAAAGGGGAAAATATAGAAAGAAATCTTTCTATAACATTTTCTGGGATCATGGACTCAGGAACCTCTGCAAATCTAAACAAAATTCAGTCTTCTCTCCCAAAATGTGTAAATTTTTATGTTTCATAAGTACACAGGCCCCTGAAGCCCAGTAATGGTTCCCCTAGATGTCTATGAATCCCAAGTTTAGTCTATTTCTAAATTGAGTTTTAGGGGAAATATGTATTATTTCTAACAATCAAAGTTTTGGATTTATTGTATGCCTGGGCAGCCATCCATTCTTGCTCCTCCACTACCAAGTGACTTAGCAGCTTATGTCAAAGTTCTAAGGGAAGTCTTTCAGATTAATAGATGTGTGCCCAGGACTAACAAAGAAACCAGCTCCTTCAGTACTTCCCTTCAATATTTAACTTTGTGAAAAAATAATCCTTTTAGTGGGAAGAGCTGCTCTACCAGGCTCGAAGAGGGTATAAGATTATTAGCCTAATAACTTTCAGGAGTAATATGGTCCTTGATGCCAACTGATTGTTGCTGGGAGAACGTAAATAACTAATTTGATGCTCTTCATTAAAGAAGCAGTTATCTGGCTTTTTATTTGGTCAACTAAATCAGCCAATGATTAATATGGCTTGAGTAATCATTATATGCAAGTATTTGGGAAATACAAAGATGATTCATTAAATGACCTTTTCCTTAAACACATCACAAATTTTTTTTTACTGGCCTTACTAATAATTCCAAAATCATATGTTTTGCAAGTATTATTTTGCTGCCTGTTGTTTTTCACATTACCCTATTTCCATGTACATTTCATGTATGTAGAGGTATGTGTGCATTGGAATATTTATGTGTTTGTGAGTTCATGTTCCTTGCAAATTTATCTGTAGGAATTTGGGGAGGGTTTGACTTGAGGTTGCATTCCTTTAGAGAAAAACTGCATTTCCTCTCTGGGTATATTACCTGTATAGTACTATAGTATCGTGCTGATTTAGAAGACCTCTTTTATCAAATTCTTCTTTGGAGATGTTTTATACACTACAAGCAATATACATTTGGCCACAAACCCACATAAGGACTAACTTGGAGTTATGAAAATCTCAAGAAAATGTTTATAGATGCTATTTTTCCCCTTCATTCAGTACTGTTTCATCTGAACATTGGGTTGATTTCAAATTTCCCCTTAGTTTGAAGATACAGCCCTTTGGGGATCCCAGGAGTTGGGATCTCCTATTTGATTCCCAACCTTTTAAGGGTTGTAGACTTTATCACCTGTTCATTGTGCAAGTTTAAAAATGGAAGCTCAATGTCACCATTTTTCTGGAGATCCCTGCTAGGATTATTTCTGTTTGCCTTCATTTTTCCTCTCTGCAGTTTCCTGCTATCATATGACTTGTAGTTTATCTAAATTATTCCAGCATATAAAGTGATATATTGCAAATTTGGATGTGTGCATACATTTCATTCATACCTTCAGAATAGTTACATCTCATGTAAAAACCCTCATCGTAAAGCTATAACCCAGAATTGATTTCTACAAGCAATTCTTCTTGTCATAATATATGTAAGAGCCATACTCAAATTATGATCTAGGACCAGCAGTATTAGTATCACCTGACAGCTTATTAGAGATGCAAATTTTTGAGCCCTTCCATGAACCTACTGAATTAGAATTATTCTGGGCTGGGGCCCAGGAATCTGTGTTTTAATCAGCTCTCCAGAAACAAAGGGGAAGGCATGTTTTGTGACAGGCAGAGAAAAATTTTGATCAAAGACCAAGGCTAGAAAGAGGTACATGGGAATAGTAAGACATTCAGTTTGGCAAGAGCTTCTGTTTAGCTGGGACAGATCATTGAGCCCATATCACTGATGAGTTTAAAATTTAATTATATTCTATTTTAGTCTCTTAATATTCTACAGGAAAATGGAAAGTAATGGAGACAGGACAGTCTTGGGATAAAGCAACTAGTTCTTTCCTAAGACCTATAGAAATAACTCAGAACACTACCATTGTGATCTGTGAAAGGCGTAAGGAAAATCCAGAGGCTGATGCTAATATTAGCCCAAGGCTTGGAATCCTACCGATGCATTTTACAGCCCTGTGTTGGCAAAGAGCACGTGGAAATGTATTTTCACAATTCAAATCAGAAGGCTTTGGGAGAAGATTGCCAAGTGCACAGATGCAGGGGATGTTAATTATTCTCATGGACAAAGCACCTAAGGACTTTGTGTGAATTATTAAAATGCTGTGCTAACTTATTGCATTTGAATGTCAATTGACTGGATATCAGTGTTAAGAGATCTTTACTCCAGGACAAAATAATAAAGTTTCTAGTTATTCCCCCCGCCCCCGACAGAGCTGCTATGATTGTTGCCTTTATTGAATTACATGGTATAGAAATTGGAATGGCAATATGTCTGTACAAATACAGACACAGAGGGTTTGTTTTTTTTTTTTAGTCTCAAAAAAAAAAAAAAAAAGGAAAAGGTGGGAGAACAAAGAGATATTAGAATTTGTATTAGACTCTATTCCTTTGAGGAAATAATGTCATCAGTTTTCCCAAGAAATGCCATCTTGACATTCTAATTGTACAACACCAAAGGAAAGCACTTCCACAGTTAAAGGGAAGGCTTTATTAGAAGAAGACAGAGGACATGGGAGGCAGTGGAGTGTTCAGAGCTGCCAATAAATGACTTGCTGATTGATTCCTCATAAATGTCTGCATATAAATCAACCTCATTAGCGCCTCCAAAAATGTAGATGGCAAACACCTAACTTGTGAAGATTAAAGAAAAATAGATTTAGTGTATTCTGCAACATTTCTGGCATATAGGAGGTGCTCAATAAATGAAAGTTTTTGTTTTTATTAATGAGGCAAAGATGACCAACCAGAACCAGACTCAGACCACATGTCTGATTGTCCATTGTGTTTATCTGCCCAACGCTTAATCCTTCTTCTGTTGCTAATTATGTGCTAGTTCTATTTTGGAGAATGACTCCTTCCCAATTGTACAATTTTGGAGGGAAATTTTGTCATTCCCCTGCAGAGAGGGCTTGAAGTCCTTGGCAAGGTCAATCGGATCCTTCCCTTCTAGATGGTGACCAACAGCCTGAAAGCAAGCCTGCTGAACAAAATGGACATTCCATTACTGCTCCCAGATCCCCAAAGCTCTGTGACTCTTGTCCTTTCCAAGGACTGGTTCTTCAGCTTTCTCTTCAATTCTTTGAGATTTCTGTTGCCTGAAAACAAATCCCAACTGATATACAATATGAGTACTAAAATCATCTTCAACATCACCCAAATCCACTATTTTACGGAGGAGAAAACTGGGGCCCAGAGAAGAAAAGAGGTTTTTGTTGTGTTTTTAGTCACAGTGACAGAGCTGGGACTGAAGCTGTTTTGGATCTTGCACCAGTGTTCTTTTCATTCTTCATTATGATTTCTAACCCTGGTTAAGGTGCTACCTTTCAGACAATCTGTGGACAGTGGAGAAAGTTCCTCTGAAACAGTCTCAAGTTTTGCAGCAAACTTCAGCAACTTATGCTGTTCTAGCCACAGATGTAACTGAGATGTGAGATGAGATGCCCTGCCTGCTTAGCCACTGCCTCATGGCAGTCTCTGGGGAGAAAAAAAAAAAGACCATGAAGCAACAGGGATGGTACTGGCTAATTTTTTTTTTTTTTAAAGGAGAACCTAAAGTTCTTGGCTTTTTGCTTTCAAATTATCCTGGACAAGCAGAGATTTCATTCAACTAGTAAGTGCCCATAGGACTTGCCTTCCTGCCTTCCCTTCCCACTTCTTCTCATCTTTCCTTTTCATTTTTCCTTCTTCCTAATTCTTCTTCCCTCCCTCCAAATATGATTACGGTTTGGCTTCTCTATATACCTTTGAATATGTCACTACTTTCAAGCTCATTAATGAATGATAGGAGAGGGGAAAACTCAATCAGCAAAGAGGTAATTTTTCCTTAACTATCTACATTTAAGATAGAAATGACTACATAACTTATATTAAGGTTTTATGACTTAAAATTTTATATAAATGGTAATAATTGATAAAAATTATCCAGTATAGCACAGTAATTGACAGCTCAGACTATGGAGGCAAAATGCACCTGGTTCAAATGCTGGCCTGCTGCACACGAGACTGCAGACAACACATTCTAAGGGTTCCCTTCCTTCATCTGCAAAATGGAGGTTATGAAAATAGTATTTACCAGTAATCCCAGCACTTTGGGAGGCCGAGGTGGGCGGATCATGAGGTCAGGAGATCAAGACCATCCTGGCTAACACAGTGAAACCCCGTCTCTACTAAAAATACAAAAAATTAGCCGGGAGTGAGTGATGGCGGGCGCCTGTAGTCCCAGCTACTCGGGCTGCTGAGGCAGGAGAATGGCGTGAACCCGGGAGGCGGAGCTTGCAGTGAGCGGAGATTGCACCACCGCACTCCAGCCTGGGTGACAGAGCGAGACTCTGTCTCAAGGGAAAAAAAAAAAAAAAAAAAAAGGTTAAATAGTTTCTTTCCCAGCTTTTCCTGCAGCTAGTTTTAGCCATGGAAAATGAAGTTACATTTCTGGATAGTGAGGTAAAAGCAGAAATCTGTTGGGGGATTCTCGGTAAACTCTCCCTTCCAAAAAAAAAAAAAAAAAAAAATGTGACTGCCCTCTTCCTTCTTTCTTCTTGAATTAAATGAAGATGTGATGCCAGGAGCTACAGCTACCATCTTGTAACTATGAGGAAATTAGCATGAGAGTGAGACCAAGATACTCACTAAGATGCTAATCTTGATAGTCAACTATTGGTGGCCATTTATCTCTTAATGTCTTTTTTTGTGAGAAAAGTAAACTACATTTAGAATGCCAAAGTCAAGTGTTCTTTTATCAGGTGGAACCATATGAAGTTGTCAATAATTAAGAATTTTGACTTATAAAACCAACTTCATACAGTTTTGTGAAGTTAAAAATGCTTAATTATTGACAACTATCAATGGCCATTTATCTCTTAATTTCTTTTTGTGAAAAAAATTAACTATATTTAGAATACTAAGGTCAAGTGTTCTTTTATTAGGTTAGAACCATATGAAGTTGTCAATAATTAATATTTTTAACTTACAAAAATAGTAGTTTTATATGGCTAAACTTAATGTTTGTAGCTAGAGTATTCCTAATCAGTTATTTGTCTCATGTTATAAAGGGATTAATACATATAAAGCATTTCTCATATTGCCTGGCACCTGCTCAATAAATGTTAATTATCATATTTCCTCCATATTAGGGTACTTAAATATATCTGAAAGTTGAATAAATCTTATGTGTAAATAATTAATGTGCTATTGTTTCTTTCCTTTTTCTCCTGAGGATGTTATTAGTTTTTCTTATAATAGAGAATAGTTAAAAATTGATTTGATATGGTACCATGATTAAGTTACAGAATTAGCAAGCACTCAATCTACATTAATTAATCACTTTAGTAAACTAAGCTTATAATAAGTGTCTTCCTCAAAAAAAAACTTTTCTTTTTTGGTTTTTTAGTATTTGGAACAAAAACAGCATTATTTTAGTAAAGGGCTATTTTGTGAAGATTTCTACCATTATTTTGGACCAAGTAATAAAGGCATAAGAAGAAATAAAGAACCTAAAAATTTTTTGCAAGATCTTCAAAAGATTTTTGAATTTAAGTCATTTATGCAGAAACCAGCTAATGCTAATTTGGCAATTAATAAAAGAACTCTCTTAATATATCTGGCATTCAATAATCTGTTTTCAAGTTACTTTAATATATCTGGGGCTTCCTCTAAAACAGCAGTCCCCAACACTTTTGGCAACAGGGACTGGTTTTGTGGAAGACAATCTTTCCATTCACTTGGGAGGGGGTGGCTTCAGGATGATTTAAGTGTATTACATTTATTGTATACTTTATTTCTGTTAATACATTGTAATATATAATTAAATAATTATTCAACTCACTATAATGCAGAATCAGTGGGAGCCCTGAGTTTGTTTTCCTGCAACTAGGCAGTTCCATCTGGGGGTAATGGGAGACAGTGACAGATCATCAGGCATTAGATTCTTATAAGGCATTCGAAACCTAGATCCTCACATGCACAGTTCACAATAGAGTTCCTGCTCCTGTGAGAATCTAATGCTGCTGATCTGGCAGGAGGTAGAGCTCAGGTGATAATGCGAGCAATGGGGAGTGGCTGTAAATACAAATGAAACTTCACTCACCTACCTCCTGTTGTGCGGCCTAATTCCTAACAGGCTATGAACTGTCATCAGTCTGTGGTCCAGGGGTTAGGGACCCCTGCTCTAAAAGACTCCTCTGCACCAATGAGATTTGGGGTACCTACTGTCCTCACACCTTGTCATCCATCAACCACACTTCCTTACATTGAAGAATGGCTTCTTTACTCAGAGTTCATGGTGTATAACCAATTTTACAGAACTGCAGCATCTAGTATTGAGTGCCTAATATCTTCCAGGAATGGTTCTAAGTCTGCGGTTTGTAACCCATTAGTGGGTCATGGCCAACACTTTTTAAAAAGACATAGAATAAAACAGAATAGAAAATATCACAGTATATCATAGGTAATAAGAGTATTATTTCATGAAACATTTTAAACATAAATAACATTTTAATGAAAATAACTATACTTTTCAAAACAAAAAAGTGAGAAGAGTGTTATTGCTTTATCTTTTAGTGAATCTTTTGAATGTCTGTCTTAAGAGAAGACAGCCGGATTCTCATGTCAACTTCTGCATTTCATTTGCTGCAATTTATTGTTTTGGTCGAAGTATATGAAGAAAACCCAGCTTCATTCAGACATACAGCTGGAATAGGGAGAAATGTCTTAACCTTTTTAGAGAGTTGTAGATATTCTTTGTCACTACACCAAAACGAGATAAGACGTTTCTTAAAGGTTCATCCTAATGGGGAATCTAAAACATTTCAATAAACTTATTGTATTCTGTTACATTACAATCCATTGCACTTAAAAAATCTTTATTTCAATTGCTTTTCGGGTACAAGTGGTTTTTGGTTACATGGATGAATTGTATAGGGATGAAGTCTGATATTTTGGTGCACCTGTCACCCAAGTAGTATACATTGTACCCAATATGTATGTTTCCTGAAGCTTTAAAATATTTTATATAATTCTTGATTGTAGGTTCAGGATATTGTTATGGAATGTAATCAAACATTTAAATGGCACTGTCCTAGGAGCTGGGGTTTCGGAACTAATGAAAGATGGCCTTTTCCACAGTGGTTTTATCCTGAAGGGGGAGGCAGACAGCAGTCAATCAAACAAATGAACACACATACATCAGGGAGGGATATAAATAGTGAAGAATTGTAGGATAAGGTGTAGATGGATGGGGGTCAGGGTTGCTGTTTTAGATAGTGGTCAAGGAAGCACTCTGGGATAAGATGACATTTGAGCAGATTTCTCAAAGAAGTCAGAGAGTGCATTGTCGAGATGTGTTCCAGGCAAAGGAACAGCAGGTGCAAAGGTCCTGAGGCAAAAGTCAACTGAGATAAACTGGATTTCTGTTTCTGTTCTGAAAACAGAACAGAAAGGAGGCCAGGGTAACTGAAGTGGAGGGACTGATTCAGGGGACACGGTTGGGAGATAAAGTCGTAAGGGTAACCAAGGACCTGGTAGTTTAGACTTTGTGTTCCACACAAGAATTTTGGCTTTACTGGGCAAGATGGGGAGCCTTCAGAAGACTACCTGATGTGACCAAGGATAACAGCCAATAGAGTCCTCTCTGAGTCACCGTAGATCTAAACATTCCTCCTTTGATCCTCATTGCATTCTCTTTGTTGTATGTCTCTCTACAGCTAGGCCATCAATAACTTCAAGGCAATTCTGGCATGTGTGTGAGAATGTGGCTATAGAGATGCAGAAGTAGATGTTTATCTCTACTATTGTACCTAACACAGTATCAAGCACATGCTCAACTCAGTAAATGATTGTTACATAAATCTGTTAAAAAGATAACCACGAAATGGCTGCTATCACTGCATAGTTCTTAGTTCAGGAACATACATTGTTCTTTCTGAGTAGTACCACGAAGTTCAAGGGGTTTTGAATATAATGGTAATATTAGCTAACACTTACTGAATGCTGGCTATATGCAGGGACTTTGCACATATCACATACATTGTGAACAGACTTTGTGTCCTGACTCTCTTCCTGACCATGCTTGCTTGGAGCCCGGTCATGTCTCAGAACATCATTGTTTCTCTTTCATTACACTCAGTTACACTCATCATGCACAATTTCAAGAGCTTTGGTAATTCAGGGGGTGTTTACTGAAGAACAGAGGAGAGTACTGCTCTATTCCAAACAACAAAATTTGAAGTCATTCTGGCCCCGCGTGGTGGCTCAAGCCTGTAATCCCAGCACTTTGGGAGGCCGAGACGGGCGGATCATGAGGTCAGGAGATCGAGACCATCCTGGCTAACATGGTGAAACCCCGTCTCTACTAAAAAATACAAAAAAACTAGCCGGGCGAGGTGGCGGGCGCCTGTAGTCCCAGCTACTCCGGAGGCTGAGGCAGGAGAATGGCATAAACCCGGGAGGCGCAACTTGCAGTGAGCTGAGATCCGGCCACTGCACTCCAGCCTGGGTGACAGAGTGAGACTCCGTCTCAAAAAAAAAAAAAAAAAGTCATTCCATCATTAAACATTTCAGTCCTCTCTCAAAATTTTCTCTATGTGACTGCCCTGTTGCTGGGTCTCTCCTCTTGTGTTCTCCCTATAACCTCTAAAATATCCATTG
Organism: Chlorocebus sabaeus; assembly: GCF_047675955.1. Classification (NCBI taxonomy): domain Eukaryota; kingdom Metazoa; phylum Chordata; class Mammalia; order Primates; family Cercopithecidae; genus Chlorocebus; species Chlorocebus sabaeus. The sequence goes on along the minus strand of NC_132926.1, from coordinate 35,011,829 downwards.
TGCTTGCCCAAGCAATCCAGGTCTTCCACCACAGATCACATACTCCATTCACCAAAGCAGAAATCCAATAGTTAATCTATGTGATTTCCTTTGTAAATCACAATTGATTGTGGCCCACATACAGTGTCCCTGCAAGGTTGGCCTTATCATCCACCAAAGGTTCTGAGAACTTAGGCAACACGTCAGGGTTGCTGCTAGGAAGTAGCACAGCTAGGATCTGAATGCCCATTGTTTTCACTCTTACACCTGTGATCCTTGCAATGGACATGCTTCTCTAGGGGCATTCCTGTCACAGTATGGACAAGGACATAGTTTCATTTACTAGGCTTGCAATACAGCTTCAGGGAAGAGGTGGCTCACTCAGCACTGTTCATTCTGGAAACCATGGTTTCCTGTTTCAGGATCTGATGACTCGCTATCAGACCTTGGGCATGTTATTTTTCTCTGAAGTTTCCATTTATAACAATTAGACTTTGCATAAGCATATGAGATTGCTACCTGGTTAAAAAGTGGACTGTGCGAAACAACAAAATTACAAGATGTGATTTAAAGCACTCAGGGGGGTGTGATTGAACATGGAGTCCCTGTATTGCAAAGCAGTTTCTCCTCTTCCTTTTCTTCCTAACTCCACAGCTCTGCTCCTCACTCTGTAGATTTTATTTCAAGACTATTGGGATGCTTCCGCAGTCAACATTGAGGCACGTGAAGCATGTGCATTGTTCAGGTGTGAAGCCATCAGTGTTTGGCACAGCTGTTATAATAATATGAGTAGTCAATGACAGCGTATTCACACACAAATACATAATCTGGCCCAAACTGAAATCAGAGTAGAATAACCAACCGAGGATACCTAAGTCAGAATCCTCTCTATTCCACCAATGATTGCAAAGTTGGGAAATGAAAGAAGCCTCAGGGAGAAACACACACACACACACACACACACACAAAACACATTTCATCTAGCTTCAGTGGATCTCTCTGAAATAGAAGCAAAAACTAAGTGAGTAAAAAACTTGCTTCAGCGGAGTATTTATTCCATCCTTAACTACTCTTTCAAGTACTCAGCTTACCATTAAACATTAATTTCCCTAGAAACTGGAGCTTTCACTTCTTATAGCTGTAGCAATTAAGGACAGTTTTGGCTGGGCAGCTCTGACTTCCCAGCATGACTAAGAGCTCTGTGGCCTTTCCTCAACTACGGCACAGAGACCTTTGCTCATTTATAAGCCTTGTCATTTTTCTGGGAAATACAAGATACATTCTGCCCGAATGCAATGACCCAGGTCAGACCTGTAAACCTAATTCTAGTAATAAACAAACTAATTGTCAAGAGGAAGCTATAGTTATTGATCGAGCCCACCTTTTTGCCCTCAACCAAAGCATCTTATTATCTCTAGGAGTGTGCTTTTTGTTTTTCATCTTTCTGTAATGTATTATCATCACAATTTTATAAAACATAATGTTGCACTATAATCAAAAGCGTGGAGCCCAGCAGAGTCTGATATTCCCATGTCTGTAGTGTTTATACGCAAAAAGGCCACATCATGGCTTAGAAATGTGGTTTCATTCATAGCAGTTGTCTCTGTCTCAGGAAGGGACAAGGTGTCACACCTGTTGGGTGCAGGGACAGATGGGTGACTTCACTAAAGTCATAAACTGAGCCAAGGGCTGCACCGATAATAGGCATCTAGTTCCAAGCCCAGGCTATGTTTTTTATTTACTTTGTACCTGGTTCTCTATTATCATCACAAATTCATATTTTGTAATAAAAACACACCAAGGAATATTGACTTTACATATCATGTGAGACTCAGAAAGATTACGAACTTGCCATAGGCACCTGCCACAGGCTGAATTATTATTGTACAATGAGAGATTTTCTTTACCTCTGTTGAAGGTGCTGCTGATTCTCAATTACCCATGTAAATACAGGGGAACAGACACGAAAAGCACAAGATAATCAGAGAGTCATTAATAGCATATAAAGATTTGTCTCCAAGGAATGTTCATGGGAACATTTTCATAGGGAAAAACTTCTTTTTTCTCAAGGGATTTCAGAACAAAACAGAATAAAGCATTCTTGATGAAAGTCAACTAGCCTTTTTTTTAAAAAAAAAAGAAAAAAAAGAAGAAAGAAGAAAGAAAGAAAAAAGCTGCCACATATTCCTTACTGCAAATGAACACCAGAGATATAAGAAAGATAAAAGCTGACACTGTTGCAAATCATGTATTTAGGGGAGGAACAGTCTGGCTTGGAGGCAAGGCCATGCCGACCTCTGAGACATATTCAAGGGCCCAGCGTGTGGCAGGAGCAAAGTTCAACCTGGCATGTCTGAGAGGCCACATCACAGGTGCCACAGGCCAGGCAGGGGAGCGGATGATGACATTCACATTGAACTCACACAGGAACCTAGCAAGAATATCCAGTTTTGAGAAAACATGAGACTCTGATTTATCAAGTAGAAAAGAAACACCAGACTGTATAGATCAAAGCACAGCATTTAGAAACCCCACTGATGGAGAAATGCAAATCAAAACCTCAATGAGATACCATCTCATACCAGTTAGAATTAAAAAGTAATTCTACCAATTAAAAAGTCTCATACCAATTAAAAAGTCAGGAAACAACAGGTGCTGGAGAGGATGTGGAGAAATAGGAACACTTTTACACTGTTGGTGGGATTGTAAACTAGTTCGACCACTGTGGAAGACAGTGTGGTGATTCCTCAAGGATCTAGAACTAGAAATACCATTTGACCCAGCCATCCCATTACTGGGTACATACCCAAAGGATTATAAATCATGTTGCTATAAAGACACATGTACACGTATGTTTATTGCGGCACTATTCAATAGCAAAGACTTGGAACCAACCCAAATGTCTATAAATGACAGACTGGATTAAGAAAATGTGGCACATATACACCATGGAATACTATGCAGCCATAAAAAAGGATGAGTTCATGTTCTTTGTGGGGACATGGTTGAAGCTGGAAACCATCATTCTGAGCAAACTATCACAAGGACAGAAAACCAAACACCGCAAGTTCTCACTCATGGGTGGGAATTGAACAATGAGATCACTTGGACACAGGGTATGGAATATCACACACAGTACCTGTCATGCAGTGGGGGGAGGGGGAGGGATAGCATTAGGAGAAATACCTAATGTAAATGACGAGTTAATGGGTGCAGCACACCAACATGGAACATGTATACATATGTAACAAACCTGCACATTGTGCACATGTACCCTAGAACCTAAAGTACAATTTAAAAAAAAAAGGAACCCCACTGATGGGAGAGAGGTATACAAGCAAAGAGCCCTGCATTTAAAACTAAGCCTTCACAGGCACTAGTGGGGTGACATTGAGCAGGTCACTTTTCTGAGCCTGGGTTTCTCCTTAGGGCTGACTTGAGGAAGAAATGAGTTAGTGTATAGGAAGAGTCAAGTAGACTTTCACATAGAATAAGCCCATAACACGTGTTCGTGAATACTGTTGATCTTCTTACCATCTATAGCAAAAGGTATTTACCCAGTCCCTTAAGCATGGGCTACACTTAGTGAGTGACTCCTTCCAAAGAGTACAGTGTGGAGAAGCAGAAAAAAGAGTAGCTTTACAAAGAGGAAGCCTAACATCACTTCAGCCAGGTGATCCAGGTCCACAGCAGGGATGAGTCATGCCAACAGTTCACACCCTCACCGTGGTGTGATGCAAAGGGCACTTGACCTCAGTGGTCATCCTCCCCCAAATCCCTAATTCCAGTCTAACTACGAGCAAAGCATCAGGCAAATCCCAGGAAGAAGGACATTCTACAAAATACCTGGTCAGTATTTCTCAAAACTTTCAAGGTCACTGAAAACAAAGAAAGTCTGAGAAAGTAGTCACAGCCCAGAGGAACATAAGGACTCGTATTGACTTGGTGTAATGCACTATCCTGAATGAGATCCCAGAATAGAAACAGGATATTAAAGAAAAACTAATGAAATCCAAATGAATTATGAAGTTTAGTTAATGATAACGTATCAGTATTGGTCCATGAGTTGTGATAGAGCTACATGCTGAAAACTAAAATGTTAATAGTAGCGGAAACTGAGAGCAAGGTGTACAGGAATTTCTGTACCATCTTTGCAACTTTTCTGTCAATCGAACACTATTCTAAAATAAAAATTTGTTTAAATAAACAAGAGACTGAACTCCCACTTGCCAGGAATGTTTCAAGTGGTCTTCACACATTAGAAGGGGAAGATATTAGACTTGACACATTCTGTGAGATCCAAGTCTAAACTTGTATGAAATCACTTTTCACCTTGAAGAGCCCCCAGGCCCATCTCTTTGGCCTAGGTCTATTTTCTCAATGTGGTTGCCATCCCACTCTTCATGCTATGAGGTCTTAGTTTCTAAAGCCTATGTGCTACTAGCAGCTTCCCCCCAACTCGTTGCTGACTTAAAAACAAGATGTCTTCACAATTCACACCTTTTCGTTGTAAAATCTTTCAGAGAAGCAGAAAGCAGGTGAGCACAACTATCAACAGGGAGTTTTACAAGGCTTAAGCTAAATCTCAGTCCTCTTTCTGAGATGGTAACTTCTAAAAGTGACTAATATTTCCTGAGCATATATTCAATGCCAAACACCAGTCTAAGCACTTTACAAGGTAATCTTATTTAATCATCACTAAAGGCTACAAACAAGTTACTATTAGTATCTCCATTTTACAGATGAATACATTGGGTCACAAATTATTTAAGTGACTCACGCAAGCTCGTACAATAATAATGGTTAACCGGAATCCAAGCTGTTCTGTGTGCAGAACCCATTATGAGTGAAATTTGCAAATGTTTCCCTCTACATAGCAAGTTGGTCATAAAATTCATTCAGAACAGAATGATGAGTCTTCAATCACTTGTCCCGTGATATGGTTTGGATTTGTGACCCTACTCAAATCTCATGTCAAATTGTAATCCCCAGAGTTGGAAGAGGGGCCTGGTGGGAGGTGATTGGATCTTGGGGGTGAATTGCTCCCTTGTTGTTCTCATAATAGTGAGTTCTCACGAGGTCCAGTTATTCAAAAGTGTGTAGCACCTCCCCCTTCGCTCTCTTCCTCCTATTCCAGCCATGTAATGTGTGCCTGGATGATTGTAAGTTTCCTGAAGCCTCCCCAGCCATGCTTCCTAGACAGCCTGTAGAACCATGAACCAATTAAACCTCTTTTCTTTATAAATCACCCAGTCTCAGGTAGTTCTTTACAGCAGTGCAAGAACGGACTAATGTATTCCCTTACCTCCAAAGTGTGATTCTTAATCTCAGGCTTGCCAGACAAGTCAGGAAGTAGTGGCTTCAAAATGTAAAAATACATCTTCACTAATTGACTTTTTAAAATTAATTAATTTACAACAGACATTTCTGGCTCTGCCCCATTTCTGAAGCTCAGTCATCGATCGCCCTATTTCTATCTCTCACATTAAGCCCACGCCTGGCTTCAGGACTGAAATAAGAATGGGGATGGGCTGCAAGTGTCTGTTACCTGCACTACGTCCTCAGTCAAAACAGCTGAACATCGAATGCATTGATTTTCAGTTTTGGCAAATTATCCCTCGTTTTATAAGTCTTTTTGAAATGTTATACATCCCTCCAGATTGGTTAATGCCCATTCAAACAGTCTTATTTCACAGGGAAAATGTTTAGCTAAGGCTTGCTCCAAAATAAAAACAATAATTAGGCTCATAATTATTATTACTTATTGAGCATTTCCTAAGAAATTGGACTGGATGGGTACTTTACAAGATAGGTCAATGTACGCTAACAGTGATAATTAAATAAGACATTATTATATCCATTTTAGAATTGAAGAAACAAGGCTGGGTACGGTCACTCATGCCTGTAATCCCAGCAATTTGAGAGGTTGAGGTGGGTGGAACACGAGGTCAGGAGTTCCAGACCACCCTGGACAACATGGTGAAACCCCGTCTCTACTAAAAATACAAAAGTTAGCTGAGCATGGTGGTGCTCGCCTGTAATCCCAGCTATTCTGGAGGCTGAGGCAGGAGAATTGCTTGAACCTGGGAGGCAGAGGTTGCAGTGAGCCGAGATTGCGCCACTGCACTCTAGCCTGGGCAACAGACTTCATCTTAAAAAAAAAAAAAAAAAAAAGGATTGAAGAAACAGGCTTAGAAAGGTTACACAACCTTGTTCAAAGTCACACAGATAATACATGGAGGAGTGATTATTTGAGCACAGATTCACCTGATCCGAAGCTTGAGAACGTCCCACTAGCCTACAACACTCCTCCCATTTCTGATCTTTTCCTGGCAAGCCATGGGCTCACTGCTGTGCTGTCTTCCTAGCCTCACACAGGGCCTCTTCTTTCCTCCTTGCAATGGCCTCCTCTTGTACAGCACTTTCTCAATTCCAGGGTGTCTTCTTTCTCATCTGATAAAAATCACCATGTTAAGTGAAGGCTACCAAAAGTCTGCATTGGGTAACACCTGTGCATCTCACCTGGGACCCTCTGGAGAAAACCACCTCCTATTCACTGATAGCTAAGCACCTTGCCACAAGCTATTTAACCTCTGAAAACCTCGGTTTTTTCCTGCTTCAAATGAACCTAGTGCTGGCTGTCCTATTTAACATCTATCCAACTCACACTGATCATTCTTGCAGGAGTTTCCCATGCATAACTGCATCGTTAAATAAAAGCTTGCTGAAGAGGATGGGAAGATTTACAGGCTACAAGCATTAACTGTGCAGGTTCCACATGACAAGCAACAGGCTGAGCACATTCATGCCGTTATTTCACGCAACAATCTTATGGTGCAATCTGTTACTGGTCCCATTTCACAGTTGAGATCATTGTGGCTCAAAGATGGTAAAAGACTTAAAATATATAACTAGAAAGGAGCAGATATTTAATTGTATACAAAATATGTTAAAGTATTTTAACGATGGTGAAGAATGAGACCAAGAAATTTTAACTGGATATACGATAAGCAGCATTCACCACTCAGCTTGCCACTTCCCCTTCTCTGGTCCTCTTTTTCATCAAGTTCAAAACCTTCTCTTCATACCTGCCTTGGTTTAAAACCAAGTTTTCTGGTTAACTTTTCTTCCTAATGAGCACTTTACCACCCTTACTACTTGCCTTTCTCTTCCACTGTGCAAAAACTCCCAGACTTCGTTGTCTGTATTGAAAAGCCACACCCTTTTGATCTTTAGAACCAATCAATAGGCCATCTTGGGAAATAGATTTCACCTCCCTTCAGGTTTCTGCATCTGTAATCAGCTTCTGAAGTCAGAATGCAGAAAGGCTGGAACAGAATCATCTGTACTTTTCACAAACACTGATAAGTCAGCCAAGAAAACCTGAATCGTACAAATGCCCTGCTGCAGAGGTTTTGTTTGGTAGCAAGTCAGACACAGCAAGGGGACCAAAAGAAATCGTTAATAATTTTGCCTTCCTCATGATGTGCTGAAAAACAGGTAGCCTCATGTGCTTTGATTTCTTGGGAGTGCAGTGAGCATGGCAGCCTGAACACAGTAAATGGCCTGATACAACTCAAAGAACAAAAGTCTTGGAGCCTAAGGACCTGGTCGGTTCTGCTCTTACTAGGTACACAACCTTGGGCAGGTTGTTTAACTTCTGAGTCATCAGACATAAACTGGACTTAATATTCTCATTAGTGATACATAGTCCAGCTTGTATATAAGCCATCCATCTAAAAGTCATCCTTGCTTCCTCACTTCCTTATCCCAACACCCAACCTGTCTCTGAATTCTGTTGATTCCATGGCTTAAATATTTCTCAAATCGCATTTCCAATCCCACCAGCTATATTAGTTGTCATCATAATGTCCTAAACTAACACTATATATTCCTAGTCCATTTCCCTGTTCCTAACACCAAAATATCCCTTCTCAGTGCATTCAGGTGTCTTGCTAAAGTGTACGTCTTATCATTCTGCTCCTGATTAAAATATAGTTCTCATTCTTTACCTAATAAAGTAAAACTTTACCATCATAGGGCACAAAGCCCTCCATGACCTGATCTTACCTATCTGTATTAGGAATCTTCCAGATGCAAGTGACACCTCTGAAATAGGCTTAATCAAAAAGAGTATGTATTAACTTATGAAACTGAAACAGCCTGCCGAAGCTCCAGGCAAAACGGGGTCCACAGCTCAGCCTCATCACAAAGCTGTCTCTCTCCATCCTCTGCTTGGCTTTCCCCCAGAGTAACTTTATTCCTTATTAGGTTCTTCCTGCTTCATACTAAATTGGCCCCCAGCAGTTTCAGGCTTACCTAGCACCTGTTTAGCAATCCCTCTTTACCCCAGCCTGCCCAGAGACTGACTTTTTCTCACTAATTTTAACAAAAGTCACAAGGCAGAATCTCAGTGGTCTGTCCTAGATTATTCGCTCAACTCTTTACAAACACTGTACTGTAGGGGGGGATATGATGGTTACGTAGGCACATCCAGGAGGCACCTGAACTACATGGCTTAAGAACAGGGTTACCCCCGACCCACCCACACACACACAACACACACAAATCAGACTGCTATCACTAAAATAAGAGAAAATGGATGGTAGCCTAGGAAAACGACACCTACCCAAAGGAACTTCTCCCCTACTCGAGGCTCCAAAGTTTAGTGGCTCAAAATAACCATTTTATTTTGTGCATGGCTTTTTGGAGGTTAAGAATTTAGAAAGGGTTCAGCTGTGCAGTTCTTGGTTGGAGGCTCTTCTGTGGCTGCAGTGAGTTGTCAGATGGTGCTGGCGACATGTGGAGGCTCCATGGAGCTGGATGTCCAAGACGGCTTCCTCATGAGAACAATTGTTGTTGCAGCCAGGATGAAGCTCAGCTGGGCTGGGAACTGAATGCCTGCACGTGGCTTCCCCAGCAAGAGAAGCTCAGAGTGCATGGACTTCTTAGTCAGTAGCTCTGAGGTCCAAGCGCTGCATTTCAGCACAAAGTGGGAAGCTGCATCACCTTTTCTGGACCTAGCCTCAGAAGCCATGCAGTGTCACTTTTCTGCCTTCTGTTGATCACAAAGATTCTCAGAGTCAAGGAGGGGGACACAGACTGCACTTTTGAACAAGAGAAATGTCAAGTAATTTGCAACCACAATCATTTTCTGTCGTTCTTCGAATACGTTCCCATCACTTCAACATTTTTTTTTTTTTCTTTTTGCCTTTAGGAATATGCTTCTCCGTCTGGAATGTCCTTTTTCTCTTCTTTGTCTATCTCCCAAGCACTATTCACCCTATGAGACACGCACACCCTGCAAAGCTTCCCTCTCCCCACCACATAGTGGCATTGGTCACTTTCTCTGCAACACCACATTCCAAAAGCACCTTTTTAATTCTAAAACTCTGTGCCTCTGTCTCCATCAGTAGGCTATGAGCTCCTTGAAGGCAAGAATCAAGTCTTACTTACCTCCCTACTTCACATATTAACTGTCTTTTATAGGGCTAATTGTGTCGTTTGCCTCATGGCAGAATTAGATTATACCAAGAGTTTTCCAAATGTTGAGGTGTTATTCAAACAAAGGTCGTCATTATCCATTAGTAAGGCTTTTACTGAAAAAATGTAATAACATCTCATGATAGCTTTCCACCAGACAAATTCTAAATGGATATTCCATTTAACTGTTAAAAAAAAAGTTTTAGACACGGTGGCTCAAGCCTGTAATCCCAGCACTTTGGGAGGCCGAGACGGGTGGATCACGAGGTCACGAGATCGAGACCATCCTGGCTAACATGGTGAAACCCCGTCTCTACTAAAAAATACAAAAAACTAGCCGGGCGAGGTGGCGGGAGCCTGTAGTCCCAGCTACTGGGCAGGCTGAGGCAGGAGAATGGTGTGAACCCGGGAGGCGGAGCTTGCAGTGAGCTGAGATCCGGCCACTGTACTCCAGCCTGGGCAACAGAGATAGACTCCGTCTCAAAAAAAAAAAAAAAAAAAAAGTTTTAGAATTTTTTTTCTTCCTCTGGCTTAAATAAGAGTGATAGCTAGTTGTTTGTTCTTTGTCTGTTATTTAGATCACTGTTCCCCAGGTTTTATCAATCAGTCACAAGTCTGTTAGACTCTCCACAAGTCTATTGTATCAGGTCAATCCTTCTCTACTTTCTTTATAGTTTGGTACCTAACTCTTTGTAGCACCTGATCTTCGTGGATCTAATTCTCCTATATACATGTGTGTGTATCCCACATGCACATATGTTTTCTAAATGTCAATAAAATAAGTAGTAATACATTTGAAACATTGTTATATGGAACACATAGAAGAAAATCGAACAGATAAAGCACAAATGAAAAGTGTTCAATCTCACCAGTAGTCATAAAAGTGATCACGAATACTGCAACCAAATACATTTCACACTTGTATGATAGGCAGAAATATTTAAAAGACTTAGTATTTGAAGAAATAAGGTATTTTACATGTTAATGGTATGAACTGATACAATTCTTCGGGGGAAGACTTGATACAGTTCATTGGGGAACTACTTGCCAACATATAAAGTTAATGAAGCTGAGGCTATTTATACCCTATAACCCTGCAATTGCATTTCTTGGAATATAGAGTTACTTCCATATGTTCATCCTCTGATGGGTGGACAAATAATTTGTGACAAATATTTATAAAATGGAATGTTTTACTGCATTAAAAATAACCAAAACTGTAGGGATCAATATAAATGAATCTGGAAAAAATCACATTGAGGGGGGAAAAAGCAAGTTACAGGAAAACTACTATATGACAATATTTATACAAAATTTCAAAACAGGTGAGGAAATCCTAAAAATACTTAAACTAACATAAATTTGTAGTAAAAGCATATGCACCTGACAAAAATGATTAATGCCAAAATTAGACTTGTAATTACTTTTGCAAGTCAGAGAAGAGATTCAACAGGATTGGTCATGACATTTGTTCTTAAATGGTGGTGGATACTTCATATTTGTTATAGAGTCCTCGGCCTCTTTTTATATGTCCAGAATAATTGTATTTGTAATAATAAATTTTAAAGAGAAAAAGTTTATACTATCATTGAAAGATGTTTAAAATATAAGCATACTTGTATACTTATAAACTTATATATGTAAAATATATACCAACATACCCATGCACCACCCATTAAAACAACTCAATGATCATGAAAACATACATGCAAAGTAAAAGAGTGGAAAGATATACAAGAAAATGTTACGGTAGTTAGCAGCTGGTTTGGAATTATGATTGCTTTTAGTTTTTTATTTGTGTTTTCTGCTCCATTTTCCGTAGTGAACATAATTAGCTCTTAATGAATCTGAATAAATATTTTCGAATGTCATGGTTGTAATAAATACTGACAATCAGTACACCTGTCCTGACGTGTCTTCAAGAAGCAAATAGACTCAAAAATGCTCAGAGCTGCATCTCTGTATACGATACCATTTGACCTAATTGAGAAAACAATTTTAAAACAGGACATATCCCAATCTTTTGTGAGCTTACCAATTAAAAACAGAAGACAAAAAACGTGAAATGGGCCTATAAATTGAGCATAAAAAATTGCATTTGAATTTCAGTGCTCTTTGACATTTAGACATAAGGCTGGTCTCCACTCTGTCTTTTGATTCTGGAGAAAAGCTAATGCCTTTAACAAGAGTGTGAAATAGCTGTCCAAACATGTCATTCTTGCCACAGCCTTTATTCACACCAAATGTTCTACTTTCTTTTTCAGATGAGGAAAAGATAGCACTGCAGCCTTCCCCCAACTATAGGAAATGGATATAAATTGAAGCATGATTTGTGTTGGGTTTTGTTTTTCACTCACCTCCTTAGTGAAGATGCCTCCTCGCCTGAGAGCAGCCAGCTCTGTGTGGGTGTTCAGCGCTTCCAAAACTTGCTATCCAGCCCACCTTGTGATAGAACAGAAATAACCAAAATGGAGCACGTTTTCCTGCAGGATTTCACTTCTACCAAAAATAAAAAATAATGGCTCTCCCAGGTTACGTAAAAGAGATCCAAAGGGTTCTGGAAATATAAGAATGGTTCATAATCTGGTGAGTCATTTTACAAATACCTTAGGAGGAATTGATCATTGCAGAATCCTCACCACCTGAATTGGGAGCCTTGGTGAACACGTGCTTAAAATGTAACACCTGAATTTTATTTGCTGCTCACCTGTACTCTATATCGAGTTAAATACTTTACATTCAATGTCTCAATGAATCCTCCTGACAACTTTATTAGGAAGGCTTCATTTTATTAGTTCCCATGTTACAGATGGGAAAATTGAAGCTCAGAGAGAAGTTTAGTGGTTTGTAAAGGTCATGAAAGTAGTCAATGATGGGGCTGGGATTTGGACCCAGGTAGCTTGTCTGATGCCTGAACCTCTCTGCACCTGTCTTTGGAATCATTCAGTGATCAGTGCTTTTCCTATATCATCCCTATTACTACTCCCATAGCCATTACTGGTGGATATAGTAATTAATCTCTGTTTACTGATGAAGTAACGGAGTCTCTGAGATATCAAATAACTTGCTCCCCAAAACCAGAGCTATCTAGCTTCAAAATCAATGTATTTAGCACTAGACCACATTCTTTCATAGACCCACAGCCAGGACGGAGTGATTCCAAGTCTCTTCTTCCCTCTGTCTCTCCATCTGCAAAAAAAAAAAAAAAAAAAAAGAGAGAGAATCATATTTCCTGTGTTGAAAACTGCAACAGTTTGTGTGAAGAACCAATAAGATTCAATGTCAAAGAACTTTGAGAAGTATAAAGACATAAGGGATTCATATTTACACCCATATTTCAGCTAAGTTTCCTTACCTGGCATCAACAATTAGAAAACGCCAAGTCTCTCCCACTCATGCGGATAAGGCTGTGACTGATAATGTATTCCCTACTTTCCTTCACAGCAGGACTCAGATCACTGTTCCAGTATCCAGCATTTTCCCAGACAGCCCTGTACTTTAAGACTGATACACCTGTAACCCTAGCAGCTTGGGAGGCCAAGGCGAGCAGATCACCTGAGGTCAGGAGTTTGAGACCAGCCTGACCAACATGGAGAAACCCTATTTCCTCTAAAAATACAAAATTAACTGGGTGTAGTGGCGCATACCTGTAATCGCAGCTACTCGGGAGGCTGAGGCCCGAGAATCGCTTGAACCCAGGAGGCGGAGGTTGTGGTGAGCTGAGATTGCATGACTGAATTCCAGTCAGGGGAACAAGAGCGAAACTCCGTCTGAAAAAAAAAAAAAAGCAAAAATCGATATGGTTTTGCTGTGTCCCCACCCAAATCTCCTCTTGAATTGTAGCTGCCATAATCCCCATGTGTCCTGGGAGGAACACGGCGAGAAGTAATTGAATCATGGGGGCGGGTTTTCCCATACTGTTCCCATAATAGTGAATAAGTCTCATGAGATCTGATGGTTTTATAAAGGAAAGTGCCCCTACACATGCACTCTCGCCTGCTGCCACGTAAGATGGGTCTTGCTTCCCCTTTGCCTTCTGCTATGATTATGAGGCCTCCCCAGCCAGGTGGAACTGTGAGTCCATTAAACCTCTTTTTCTTTATAAATTACCCAGTCTTGGGTATGTCTTTATTAGCAGAATGAGAACTAATACAAGATTAAGCTGCCTTCATCCCCAGGTTCAAGGGTGGACACTGACAGGTCTAAGTTAATCAAAGTAATCTCAGTCCCCTGAACATAGCGATTCTTTCAGTTAACTTTGACTTAGGACAAGCAGCCCATGTATTCCCCTAACTAGGAGATTTCACTGAATTTGGACCAATTAGGTGTGTATTGATGCTATGCTATGTAGCTGAGAAGCCTGAAACCATGTTAGCCATTGTCCACTGCAAGGGAGGGTGGTCATAGGACAACACTGATGATATCAAAAGTAACAAAAACTTTTAAAAAATGGACTGGGCATGGTAGCTTATACCTGTAATCCCAGCACTTTGGGAGGCTAAGGCAGGCAGATCACTTGAGGTCAGGTGTTCAAGACCAGCCTGGCCAACATGGTGAAACCCTGTCTCTAATAAAATTAGAGACTACAAAAGTTAGTCAGACGTGGTGGTGTGTGCCTATATTCCCAGCTACTTGGGAGGTTGAGCCAGGAGAATCACTTGAACCAGGAGGAGGAGGTTGCAGTGAGCCTAGATCAAGCCATTGCGCTCCAGCCTGGACAACAGAGCAAGATGCCATCTCAAAAAAAAAAAAAAATTGTTACTTATATTATTCTGCTCAAGTTTTTGACAGTTTCTGTCCAAAAATTGATGGTTCTCCACCCTTCTTGAAGGTGATTATTTTTAGGACATCCTCATTTAAACTTGCATATTTAATCTCTGTCTCATCCCTAAATCACTAATATTATTGCATCCAACTACTTTGTATGAAAAGGCAATCTAATCTTCACCTCGTTGTCTCATTTCCTAAAGCACTAAACCTTTATGTTGACTTTTGGGACATGCGGGGAGAGACGTTTCCTAGTACTGCATTTTACAAATTAACATTTGTTAAGCATAATTCCTTGAAATGGACTTGTGCTCTCTGGGATTCATCTTACTTTGTAAGTCAGAAGCACGTTTTCCTTCACTGAGAAGTGCCACTGACTGTTTAAGCCTCTACTTTTTACATGTAAAGCAAGAAATATTAGCAAAATAAGGTAAATAACTTACTTTTTAGTATTAAAATGCTGCTGTCGAAGAATCATCACCAATACTGAAAAAACAGACGTTTCTTACGTCTCCTTAAAAGAGGAGTTTTGAAATAGAAAACAGATAAACGGGAATCGTTTATTCCACCCCAGAACTGACCTCATATAAGGACTTTGGGTTTCTGCATTTGTGTCTCCCATCCCCAAATTTTATATTTTTGGTGGCCAATTTCTTGTGGTCAGGAAGAAGCTAATTTACATTCACTAGCTCCCAGCCATTGCCTGTCCTTAAAAGTTCTCAAATTCACCTCTTCTTTTGCCCATCACAACAGACACTGCCCAGACTCAAGGCACCATCGCTTCCACCTTGCTGACCACAATGGCCTTCTCATCATTGTTCTTCACTCCTGTTTCTCCTCCTCCAGTGTCTGCACCTTGTTGCTGCTGGAGCATCCTTATAAGCAAATCTGATAATCACATCACTCTGCTATGTAAAGTCTCTCTGGCTGTCTATTATCCTTGACAACATTCCAACACCACAGCCCTTTGTGATCTGGCCCTGACCTGTGGACAGACACAAGTGCGGCCACTTCTGTCACCATCTCTGCTTTGTTACACTTGCTCATTGCAGCTACAATATTGGATCATACCTTCTGACTAATAGGAGGGGGACAAATATTTTGTTGTTATTTTATTTATTTATTTTTTTGATGGACTCTCACTCTGTTACCAGGCTGGAGTGCAGTGGCGTGATCTCAGCTCACTGCAACCTCTGACTCCCGGGTTCAAGTGATTATTCTGCCTCAGCCTCCCAAGTAGCTGGGATTACAGGCACATGCCACCACACCCAGATAATTTTTTGTATTTTTCATACAGATGGGGTTTCACCGTGTTGGCCAGGATGGTCTCAATCTCCTGACCTTGTGATCCACCTGCCTTGGCCTCCCAAAGTGCTGGGATTACAGGCGTGAGCCACCCCGACCCCGCTCCGCCAACAATTTCTTTTTTTAATTTTTAAGTTTAAAGAAAAACTTTTAGAAAAATGAGAGGTTTTCTTCTATGTATTTTACTGAGTTTTGTTTCCCTCACATATAGCACTTTGAAGTCCCTGGCATTGTTTAAGTATAGTGCAAAGTAGGAATCTAACTTTATTGTCTTTATTGTGAATAACTAGTTGACTTAGCACTTACACAACAAATATTCTTAAGATGGTCATTGTCAATTTTTGGAGTATTAGTTAAAACATCTTAGACATGTCTTTTCAGTGGAGGCAAAGCTCTTTAAAATTTGATCCCACCCAGTTTTTCAGTGCAGAAAAAATTTCCTAAACACGATACAAAGAACACAATTCAAAAAAAAAAAAAAAAGAAAGAAAGAGAGAATCAGAACATTAAACTTCATCAACAGGTTCAATTAGCAAAATGAAAAGAGCTATAGACTAGAAGTATACATTTGTCACTCATTTATTAGACAAAGGACTAGTATCTAGGACATGTAAGGAATTTTTATAAATAAATAAAAAGAGTAAACAAAGAAACCCCAACACAACAGAAACATGGGAAATCGTTTTTGAACAAGTCAATTGCAGAAGAGAAAACCAGATAAACTTGTTTAAAAAATGCTAAATTTCTTAGCAATCAGGATACACAGGTTAAAAAATATGATCAAAATGCAGTATGCACATAAGAGGGTTAAAAGGGTACACATCTCATATAATGCCTTTTTTTTTTTTTTTAACCACAATGATAAAACACACACACGCTGAAAAGCAGCAGAATGTCAAAGACTAGAAGTCTGTGGGTACCATATATTTTCAAGGACAAGATCAGGTCTTTCATGTACCCACCATGCACTGCTAATAGGAATGTACGTTAGTACAGCTGCCTTGGTACAGCCCACAGTTGTTATGTTTAATGGACAATTTTGGGAGCCTTGGGGGCTTCGAATACGGGTTACGGTTTTTTAATCTTGAGCAAGATCTCAGATTACAGAGTGAGTAACATATGGGATTCAGATGGCTCTACTCAGAGATAAAGCAGAGGGCCAGAAAAGCATCAATCCCCCAGGACCAAGCATAGGTCAGGAGGTCTGGATATGTGGACAGAGGGACAGAGCAGAAAGGATCACAACAAAGGAGAGAAGAATTGCCAAGGCTGTCTTCAGCCTGACTGTAGCACTCCATGAAACTGTCTGCAGCCTCACCTCCGGGTGGGAAGGAATAAGGATACTGAGTCAATTTCAAGCAATCTGCAAATTCCTTTAAACTAGATCCAGATTTTGTATACCTCCATGTTGAAGAAGGAAGAGTCAGTATCCTCCAAGGTCTCACAGCCAGAAAGCTATGGTGCCAGGATTCACAGCTATGCTTCACTTTCAGCTTCAGTACTGGTCATTTTGTTTCAAAAACTAATCCTGTCCATTATTCGTCTTCTCTTTCAGATTGAAAAAGAAAATCAACCATCCAATAGGCAATGAGTGGCATCTTGGTTACAAGACTGTGCAAGTTAAATATAGTTCAAGACACTGTCTGTTTTAGTCTCAAGGCTCTTGACCTGTGAAGTGGTCGGGCACTATTTATTTAAACATTAATATGTTTTGTTTCATGGTTTCTCTCCCCCTTCCATGAAGATAGCCAGGCCCTTTGTATTTCCTTTTCCTAGGAATTTTTGCAAAGGTAAAGTAGAGGTCGCTGAGGACAGCTCTCCTCTATTCCCTTCCTCCCCATTCTCTCTTCTTCCTTCTTTCTCCTTTGAGTGAAAATTTGGGCTTTTACCGTATTAGTCTGTTCTCATGCTGCTAATAAAGACATAACCCAAAATGGGTTATTATTTTATTTTATTTTATTTTATTTTATTTTATTTTATTTTATTTTATTTTTGAGACAGAGTCTTGCTCTGTCACCGAGGCTGGAGTGCAGTGGCACGATCTTGGCTCACTGCGACTTCTGCCTCCTGGTTCAAGTGATTCTCCCATCTCAACCTCCCAACTAGCTGGGGCTACTACAGCCAGAGAAAAGCTTTCATCTCTAACACGTCTTTGCTGTTGTTGATCAAAGTCTTCCTGACTCGGAGACATACCTGGAGAAACAGGGGCCTAGACTCCCAACACAGGCAAGGGTCCTTCAGGCAAGAAACACAGCAGCAGGTGCTTGATCTCAGGAGAGCAGACAGGCTTGGACAATGGCCATCCCTCGGTACCCAGTGTGGACAGAGGCTCCCGGAACAGGCACCTCCTGGACTCTTTGGCACCTTTGTAATCGGGGTGGGGAGAGTTGGCGGGGGTGGGGGGAGCTTCGATAATGACAGATTACACTTCTCATCAATCTGGCAGGATGCGCACTTAGAGTTTGATTTATGAACAACAAATGTGACATTTCTTGCACCCCCTTGTTCGTACCATGTTAAGACTAGTGCCGCCTTCTACACTAGAAGTGGTCGAATGTGAGAGTCGAAGTAATCCGTAAAAGTTGTTGCCCAGCCTCTTCATTTCATTGTCAAAATCATTCTGATCCCGCAAGCGGAGTGATTTCCGAAGGTGGGCGAGTCACTCACTAATGTAGGACCACAAAGTAAGCAAGTATCCTGGCATTTTATCCAGCAATGTTTCCACGGCTCACGTTGCTGATTGAAAAATAATAGTGTCCTGAAAAGCTGGGGAATCTCAAGGCATTTAAAAATGAAAACCAAGATAAAACAAAATAGCGATAGAAATGAAGCTGTGAAGGCGCGGCCAAGTAATGCTCAGAAGACTGTTTAATTCAGGATCAAACTCTGACTTAGACTGCCCCCTGGTGGATATGAATCAAAGTGTCTCTGCTCTGCAAAGGGAGCTCGTAACAGATGAAAGAAATGAGAAAATCCTTCTGTTCAAATTCAGGTCATCCTTCAGAGGCTTTAAGCCCTTTAATTGCTATGACCCTATGACTGCTATCACAAGGAAATGGTAAAATGCAGATGTTAACAACACGGGCTTTTAACAAAACTGCAGGTTAGGTCCCAGCTCTGGAACTCTGAAGTTACCCCATCTCTCTGAGACTCATTTTCCCCCTCTGTAAAATGGGCACAATAATAAAACGTTCCTTATAGGGTTGTTTTGAAGATTAAAGAAACAAAATCTATAAGAGTCCTTAGAAAAGTGCTAGGTGTGTAAGAGCTCAATAGAGAAACTCTTCTTCTCATTGTTGCCTTTATTGCCGTTGTGATAACTTCGTGAAAAATATATGCGCATGAAGTCTTCATAATTGGGAAAATTATCAAGGAACATGATTATGTGCGTTTTTCATATATTCCGTTACTTCTGTAAGAAGTTTCTGTATATTTACCTTAACGTTTTCTGCAATATTTACAGAAAGTCTACAGTCATGTGTCACCTAACAACAGGGATATGTTTTAAGAAATGTGTCTTTAGGAGATTTCAACACTGTATGAATATCCTAGAATGTGCTCACACAAACCTAGCTGATGGCATAGCTTACTACACGCCCAGGCTATCTGATATTACCTAGTGCTCCTGGGCTTCAAACCTATAGCAAGGGTATCCCACCATTTGACTTACCTGGGTCGCACTGGAAAAAGAATTGTCTTGGGCCACACATAAAATACACTGACAAGAGACAAAGAGCTTTTAAAAATCGCAAAAAAAAAAAAAAATCCTCATAATGTTTTAAGAAACTTTGTGAGTTTGTGTTGGGCTACATTCAAAACTGTTCTGGGCTGCATGAGGCCCATGGGCCATGGGTTGGACAAGCTTGTTAAACACCATGTTACTACTGTATTGAATACTGTGGGCGATTGTAACGCGATGATAAGGATTTGTGTGGCTAAACATACCTAAACATAGAAAAGGAGCGGCAAAAATACAGTATTATAATCTTATGGGAACACTCTTGTATATGGGTTATATATTTTTGTCATTGACTGAACTGTCATTATGCAGTGCATGGCTGTGTACCATTTCTGTATATTTAACTTGGCTTTCTGTATATTTACCTAAATGTTCATTCTCCACTTATAAAAACACCTTAAAAATTCTCTTACTATTGATTTTTACTTCTGTCCTTTTTTCATTCAATAAGAGTGGAATAAAAACTGAAACAGAAGAGTCAACCTGTTTTAGGCCTTATTTGTAAGGAGAGAATGCCTAATTTAAAGACTGTCTAGAAAGCACCACTTGTGCTGCAGGATCTGATGTGTAGAGGCATTAATAAGCCTTTGCCTCCATGTCAGGTAGCTATTATTGTGTAAAAGCCGACCCATAAGTTAGTGGCTTAGAACAATAATGACTTCTTACTTGTCCTGATTCCAGGGGTGGCTGATTAATTCCTCTGGTCCATCGGTCTCGGATGGCCTTGCTCACATAGCTGGGCCCTCCCTCCACATGGTCACTCATCCCCCAATAGGCTACTTTGGGTTTATCATGTGGTGGCCAAGAGTTTCCGCCAGCAAGACAGGGCAGCAGGCCCCAACACCCAAGCACTTGCTTACCACATATTTGCCAATAACCCATTAGCCAAAGTAGGTTACATGGGCAAACCCAGGTTCACAGGATGGAGAGATGGGCCCCCATCTTGTTTGGAAGAGCTGCAAAATCATATTGCAAAGGAACGTGCATGCAAGCAGAGGGGAAATTAGTGACAATTTTTATTTTTACAAACTACCACACTTCCTGAGTTTCAGGCTCTGAAAAAACACGGGGGATATGAGCCAGGCAACAACAACAACAAAAGCCTAAATAATAGCAGCTGACATCCATGGAGTGCTTTCCATGAGTCTCATGCTTCATGCCTATGTGAACCAGGCCAGAGAAGATTTGTAAGAAAGAGGCTATGGCAACACGTAGCTCACATGCTCATTTTCCTGCTCAGCTCCATTCAGTTGTTGTCATGTGGATGTGAGGCTCAAGGTTAGTAGATACTCTGATTTTTCAGGAGATGGTGAAACCTGGATCGTTATATAAAATCTGCTGCTATTTAAATGCTAACAACTCATTCCATTTTGTAACTTTGTGCTGGAACTAATCATCTCTTCTGAGTGGGCAGAGGAAGACCAGTTTAGATCCTTTTGCTCGCTCATGCTGGGACGAAGTGATTTGCATCAGCATGAACACAGGAGTACTATTTTCCTTTGAAAATGTGTGATGTGTGAAGTGGGAGGAACCCCACAGCAACAGCAGCACTCGCCAGGAAAAGATGCCCCAAGACTGAATGGGGCTTTTACAGTTGAGGCTTCTGGGGCATTAGCTAGAGGAGACAACACAGCACAGTGCCTAAGTGTGTGGGTTTTAGTCAGATGGACCAACTCTGCTGATGATATTCCTCTCTTCTACTTAACGTTTAAATCTCTTTCTAGAACTCAATAGCACAACATATGGAGCCAGACTGCCCAGGTTTGAATCCCAGCTTTGCCACTTACCAGCTATTTAAATTTTGCTATTATCAAGGTCTTATCTACGTTCAAAAAGCACTTTGTATATAAAGATACAAAGTACTTTTCCCTGGGTAATATTAGTTGTCTGCATTTCTGCTTTCCTCACTCAGTATACCATAATCACCTAATAATCATATGAATCATGCAGAAAATATTCATACAGCTTTTCACTTAAACTTTACCTTATGGGTTGAGCAATTTACATACATTGTCATTCAATCCTCACAACTCTAGGAGAGCAGCATTCTTTTTATTCCCATTTTATAGATGGAGAAACAGAGAATTAAGTAACTGGTACCCAATTTACACAGTTACTGAATCGATAATGTTGTCATTTCAGCTCAAACAAATCAGTGGAAGATGTTACCCAAATTGGAATCTGCAGGTTCTTGAGGTGTCCAGGGACATACTTTTGAGGTCTGCAAGTTCTCTAAACATTTTAAAAATATTTAAATTCATTTCAATATCCTAAAACACTATCAGCACTTGTTGAATATTTGAATGGCCACTTCAGTCCCCAAGTTCATATGAGCTGTAAATATAAGAAACATATACTAAATTTATGTTTTTGCCTATAATAAGCAACATTACCAGAAAAATGAACTAGCTGTAAGATTTTTTTTTTTTTTTTTTTTTTTTTTTTTTTCGCATTTAAAAGATTCAGCACATTCCTCAACTGTGAGAACATGGCATTATATACTACAGTCCTCAAAGGTAGGGAGTGTAATGGAACCACTTAAAGTTTGGTTTCTAAAATTTGATTTTTATTAACTATGTGACCTTGGGCAAGTCAATTCACTTCTCTGAGATGCAGTTTCATAGTAGATTAAATAGGAGAATAAGGTTGCCATGGGAACAAAATGAGATAATATCAGAAGCACTTGGCAAAATACTTGGCACAATAGAACTGACTAGGGCTGATATTATGAACAAGAGAACACATAAAGACAATTCTTGCCCAGTGAGTACTTGGATTCATTTGTAGACTTTGGCGCTACTTGCTTGGCTGTGATTCTGAATTGAGAACTTAACAGTTGAAGGGAGAGTATTTACCTCTTACACAACAGTGGCTGTCCTTCCTGAGATGAGAGGGGAAATCATCCATGGTTTATATGCAGCCATCTAATTTCTTAGAGCATCCTTTTATTTTAAAGAGTAACTTTAAAAAATCTGGGATAGCTTCCAATCAGGCAATTAAATTTGTTTCCCGGAATTAGTTTCTTATTTCCAACCAAATGCATTTTTTTGTACCCATCTTCTCCTCACATGTCTTTGTGGTCCAGAATATGGGAAATTTACTACAGATACAGCCTTATTTCATCAGGGTATAAGCATACCACTGACCCATGGTTTGGCAAATCACTTGAAATAATTTCACAGAAAGAAAAGTATAATATTTATTCAAAAATAATATGGTTCTCAAACACCATGAATAATCCATTGAGAGTTGATGACATTTTACATAATTGTGGAATAATATAAATCACTATGCTATTAGACAATGCCTTAAGTGAAAGAAACCTGCCACTTCCAGTCAGTGCTGTACAACAAAAAGACCATGCATTTCAAAGCCTCAGATTTGAAAACCAGCTTGACCGTTAGTAGAGTGAACATTAAAAAAGTTTCTTTACCTCCTTTTCTCTTGACAGGCTCTGCTTCCCACTGGTGAAGAGTCACCGTTTGATAGTCTTAACCAGAAAGTGACTGAGACTGATGTCTCGATGGATAGAGATTACCGTAATCAAAGTTTGAGGGAAAAACACAGGCCACAGGAACATCTGCGACTTGTGCTTGTCTGAATAGGGTTTCAGGAGCTTCAGTATTTAAAGGAGAAAGAGCAAGCAGAAGGGAATAAAAGAGAGGGAAGAGAAGGGAAGCAGTGAAGCAAATCCTTACATTCTTGTGAGGCTCTGATTAGCCTCAGTAAATCTGCACTTTACATGTGAAAGGGGGAGTAAAGGAAAAAGTCAATTATGCATCTGTCTCAGGGTAGGCAAAAGGATGATTTCTCTTCTCATCCTTGTCCTGTACCTGTGAAGATAAGCTGGTAATGGACAATTTTAGGGTGAGATTCAACAGAACTTGGTTTTAGGGATAGTTTTTAGCTAGAATATATATCCTGAAAGATTTAGGGACCATAAGGAATTTACTTGTGAGTAATTTGTGAGGAAGGCCATCTGGGGAGATATGTGGCCTTCCCTAGTTGTGGGAACCTGGCTTATGGATGAGGTTATGACACAGGGTTGTGAAATTACAGCTGTCTTTTGGGGAAGGAAAGAAACAAGGGTAGCGTTGTGTGACTTAGTCCCCAGTTTAACATTCCCTTTGGCATAGTGATTTGGGGGTTTTAAAAATTCTATTTTCTTTCACAATAGCATGCATTTCAGCAATTTCTACTTGTTTTCTTTCTGTCTCTCCAGCAGGGGAAACTGACCCAATAAGCTGTTATAACCATTTCAGAGTGCGTGGCATTGTACCCTTCCTTCATTCATTCCTTCCTTCATTCAGCAAATAATTATTGCATGAGTACTATTGGTCGGGTACTCTCACAGCTGCTGGGGACTCAGTGGTGAGAAAGGAGGACAAGTTGCCTGCTCTCAAGGAGTTTATCTTTCATTGGAGAAGTTAGACAATACATTCAGAAACAAATAGTTAAACAAGATAGTTTGGACTGAGTGCTAAAAATGGTGCTATGATGGCAATAAAGCAGTTTCATAGTGAAAGGCGCCTGTGCTGGAGGGCTGCTCTAATCAGGATGGCCGTGGAAATTCTTTGTACTAGGAGAGTTGGCTGCTGAGGAAGAAGCTGTGTGAGGGTCAGAAGGAGATGCTAGGCAGAGGGAACTGCAAGTGCACACACTGTGAAGTATGAAGGCTCCGGGCAGACAAGAGTCAGTAATCAGCCTAGCATGGCAGAAGCACATTAAGCATAGAGCAGCAAGCGGGGGGCAACCTCGCTGAGCCAGATCCCGTCCAACCTAGTAAACCACGGTCAACACCTTGGATTGCTTTCCAAGCAAGGTGGGAAATCACTGAAGGATTCTAATCAGAGGACTGATATAATCTGGTTTATATTTTTAAGAGTGATCTGGTTATTATGTGGGGAATACGTTGTAAACAATCGAGAGAGGGTGTTTCAGTCCATGTCCACTGCTATAAATGACCATAGACTCGGTGATTTATAAATAGTAGAAGTTTGCTTTTCATAGTTCTGCAGGTTTGGAAGTCCGAGATCAAAGTACCACAGGTTTGGGGTATGGAAAGGGCCTGGTGTCTACTTTCAAGATAGTTCCTTGAACCCTGCTTCCTCCAGACAAAATGAACACTGTGTCCTCACATGGCAGAAAGGACAGAAGGGCAAAAAAGAGAGCAAATAGCTCCCTTGCACCTCTTTTATAAATGCATCAATCTTACTCATAAAGGTAGAGCTCTTATGGCCTGATCACCTCCCGAAGAGCCTCACCTCTGAACACCACCAGCCATGAGAATTAAGTTTCAGTATGAATTTTGGCAGGAACACAAATATGGAAACCACAGCAGAGAGACCAGTTAGGAGACAACTGTACTTCCGGTAACAGATGATGATGGCTTAGACTGAGGTTACATCAGAGAAGAGAGAAGGAAAGGAATTTTAAAAAAGCAGGTGGATTCGGTGCACATTTTACATACTGAATGGACAGAGCCAGTATGCTACACTGTCTCTTCAATGTCTTTAGTGTCCCTGTGTTTTAAAATGGAAATTGTGATTAGAATGCCCTGTTTTCCTCACCTACTTTGTAGAGAGCCAGAAAAGTAACAGTAAATTATTCGATTCTCTTGGGACAGGAGGATAAAATCTACGTTATCCAACTGATAAATACTTTTTTCCAGAGTTCTCAAACTTGCTCCTGATCTGTAGAAGCTTAAACAAAATACATCCTTAAGAAGATGAAACTGGATGGACATATTGACCTCAAAGGTTTTCACTATGAAGAAAAAAAAAAAAGGGAGGGGGAGAGGAAGGTATAAACTAAAGAAGCAGTTGTATGTGTCCAGGTTTTGGCCTGCGAAATTTTTCAGACCATGTCTTTTGGGGCAATGATATTGGTAGGAATTGCCTTCTGTCTACTGAACCCAGAAAGATTCCAGCTTCCACGATATTTTGAATAAACGTGCATGCCCCTGTCTGCTTCTATGTGCCACTGTGTGTGTGTGTGTGTGTGTGTGTGTGAACAAGGCAGATGTTGATGAAGTATTTGGAGCCTCAGCTGGGCTGTTAAGGAGGAAAGAAATTGTGTTGAGGGTGGCTAATAAGTGTTATATAAAAGTTGCTACTTACATAGAATGTTCTTATAAATTTTTTCAGTAGAACCTCAAAACTATCCTATAAGGCAGTCTTCCACACTGCTTCCCATTAAGGCATAAATGAAAATCAAAACATTTATGCAGAACACTGAAGTAAACTGAGAGAGATTTGAGAGTATCTAAATGGGCTTGGGAAATTTTTATTATATTTTATTGTAGCATTAGGAGAATAAAATACAAAGTATTAGTGATTGCTCTAAATCTTTAATTTGTGTAACCTCTAAACAGTAACTTGACACAACTCATATTAAAGAGTTTTTGATTGAAGAGCTCTTCAAATCAGATTAGACAACTTCCCTGTAACACCTGTTTGCTCAAGTATGTGATAAAAATGCTGAAACAAAATTTTTTACCAAATATTTGTAAAAATCACTTATCTGTAAAGCTCTAATAGCTCCTCTCGGACTCCTCCCTAACTCATTTTATGAGGCCAGCATCATCCTGTTACTGAAACCTGGCAGAGACACAAGAAAAAAAAAAGAAAATTTCAGGCCAATATTCCTGATGAATATTGATGGGAAAATCCTCAATAAAATATTGGCAAACTGAATTCGGCAGCACATCAAAAAGGATATCCACCACGATCAAGTCAGCTTCATCCCTGGGATGCAAGGCTGGTTCAACACATGCAAATCAATAAATATAATCCATCACATAAACAGAAGCAATGACAAAGCCACATGATTATCTCAATAGATGCAGAAAAGGCCTTCAATAAAATTCAACACCCCTTGATGCTGAAAACTCTCAATAAACTAGGTATTGATGGAACATATCTCAAAAATAATAAGAGCTATTTATGACAAACCCACAACCAATATCATACCAAATGGGCTAAAGCTGGAAGCATTCCTCTTGAAAATCAGAACAAAACAAGGATTCCCTCTCTAACCACTCCTATTCAACATAGTATTGGAAGTTCTGGCCAGGGCAATCAGGCAAGAGAAAGAAATAAATGTGTTCGAATAGAAAGAGAGGAAGTCAAATTGTCTCTGTTTGCAGATGAAATGCTTGTATATTTAGAAAACCCCATTGTTTCAGCCCCAAATATCCTTAAGCTGATAAACAACTTCAGCAAAGTCTCAGGATACAAAAACAATGTGCAAAAATCGCAAGCATTCCTATACACTAATAATAGACACACAGAGAGTCAAATCACGAGTGAACTCCCATTCACAATTGCTACAAAGAGGATAAAATACCTAGGAATCCAACTTACAAGGGATGTGAAGGACCTCTTCAAGGAGCACTACAAACCGCTGCTCAAGGAAATAACAGAGGACACAAACAAATGAAAAAACATTTCATGATCATGGATAGGAAGAATGAATATCACGAAAATGGCCATACTGCCCAAAGTAATTTATAGATTCTGTGCTATCCCCATGAAGCTACCTCTGACTTTCTTCATAGAATTAGAACAAACTACTCTACATTTCATATGGAACTAAAAAAGAGCTTATGTAGCCAAGACAATCCTAAGCAAAAAGAACATAGCTGGAGGCATCACGCTACCTGACTTCAAACTATATTACAAGGGCTATAGTAACCAAAACAGC
Source organism: Chlorocebus sabaeus (assembly GCF_047675955.1). NCBI lineage: Eukaryota > Metazoa > Chordata > Mammalia > Primates > Cercopithecidae > Chlorocebus > Chlorocebus sabaeus. The sequence continues at coordinate 34,984,852 of NC_132926.1, read as the reverse complement.
ATGATACTGGTACCAAAACAGATATATAGACCAATGAAACAGAATAGAGGCCTCATAAATAATGCCACACATCTAGATCTTTGACAAACCTGAAAAAAAACAAGCAATGGGGAAAGGATTCACCATTTATTAAATGATTCCGGGAAAACTGGCTAGCCATATGCAGAAAACTGAAACTGGACCCCTTCCTTACACCTTATACAAAAATTAACTCAAGTGCATTAAAGACTTAAACATGAGACCTAAAACCATAAAAACTCTGGAAGAAAACCTAGGCAATACCATTCAGGACATAGGCATGGGCAAAGTCTTCATGACTAAAACACCAAAAGCAATGGCAACAAAAGCCAAAATTGACAAATGGGATCTCATTAAACTAAAGAGCTTCTGCACAGCAAAAGAAACTATCATCGGAGTAAACAGGCAACCTACAGAATGGGAGAATTTTTTTTGCAATCTATCTATCTAACAAAGGATTAATATCCAGAATCTACAAAGAACTTAAACAAATTTACAAGAAAAAAAAAAACAACAAGTCCATCAAAAAGTGGGCAAAGGATATGAACAGACACTTCTCAAATGAAGACACTTATATAGCCAACAAACATATGAAAAAAAGCTCATCATCACTGGTCAGTAGAGAAATGCAAAACAAAACCACAAAGTGATACCATCTCATGCCAGTTAGGATGGCGATCATTAAAAAGTCAGGAAACAACAAATGCTGGAGAGGATGTGGAGAAATAGGAATGCTTTTACACATAGTTTTGAGGCTTTCTTGAGAAAATTTATGGTGGGAGTATAAATTATTTCAACCATTGTGGGAGACGGTATGGCGATTCCTCAAGGATCTAGAACCAGAAATACCATTTGACCCGGCAATCCCATTACTGGGTATATACCCAAAGGATTGTAAATCATTCTACTATAAAGACACACACACACATCTGTTTTCTGCAGCACTGTTCACTATAGCAAAGACTTGGAACCAACCTAAATGCCCATCAATGATAGACTGATTAAAGAAAATGTGGCACACATACACTATGGAATGCTATGCAACCATAAAAAAGGATGAGTTCATGTCCTTTGCAGGGACATGGATGAAGCTAGAAACCATAATTCTCAGCAAACTAACAGAGGAATAGAAAATCAAACACCTCATGTTCTCACTCATTAGTGGGAGTTGAACAATGAGAACACATGGACACAGGGAGGGGAACATCACACACTGAGGCCTGTCAGGGGGTGGGGGCCTAGGGGAGGGATAGCATTAGGAGAAATACTTAATGTAGATGATGGGTTGATGGGTGCAGCAAACTACCATGGCACGTGTATACCTGTGTTACAAACCTGCATGTTCTGCATATGTATCTTAGAACTTAGAGTATAATTTTTTAAAAAGCTCCTCTCTCTTGTTGACAAATATTTTGATGATGAAAGTAGATCATAAATCTTATCAGGCTCTGCCTGTGAAATGTTTTTAAGGAGTGATGGAATTTCTACTTCTAGTACACATGTGCTTGGTTAAAGAAATTCTGCAGACAGTTTGGATAATGCTAAAGGAGCACCATCCACTGCAAAAGGATAGGTATAGACCCCATGTGGGAAGACAGAGATTTGGGTCTCCAATTGCAGCTGCATCTCTCAGGACTCCCGTCTAGCTTGCCAGTCCTCTATCCCTATTGGCCATACTTTGAGCATCATGACATGCTCCTTGGACACCTGAAACACAGATTCCTCTGGCAGCTCTGTTTGTTCTTTGTCCACAGTGAGAAGCTGTACATTCTGCAGCTGGCTGATAAGGCAGGTCTCCTTGGACACTCTCAGCTTGCTGTAGTAAAGCCATGAGTGCCAATGCTGTATAAGCTACTTTTCATCTTGGGGAACTCTGAGATGTTGCATTAGACCTCATTTCTCCAAAAATGCCCTCAAAGAATTCCTAAAGAGGGCAGACAGAAGCATCAAATCCTGAAGTTATGAATACCACAGAGCCAGAGCTAACTGAGCTGCTTTGAGGACTAGGCATCAAGATGTATGGGAATATGGGAATACATCTTGATGCACCAGAAAACCCTTCATGCTAAGTACAAGAGTACTGTGGTGCACCAGTTGGGACCACTAGGCTATAAAATATATAAGGAAGATCTTGGTACAGAAGAAGAGTAGAAGCTTTCAGAATTGTAGAATGCCTTGCTGAGTTTCTCACAGATAGAAAATAGCAGGCCAGAGATAAAATCAGCTCTTATAATTATACATTCTTTCCATTACATCTCAAAATCTTTTTTGATGCGATAAGCTTCATGGGAGGAGAATTAGAAAATCCAGCAGCACAGATCTTGAATGGTCTTTGGGGATTGAAATTTATAAGGTCATGCTTTCAGCTTTGAAGATTGAGAACTTAGAAAGGCAAAAAGATTATGCAAAAGAGTTTCCTCATTCCCTTTTCAAATGCACCCATTGATCCTGCAATCATGGAGTAGAAATTTGTTATAGTTTAGCTGTTGGTTTCATCAACTGAGGCAGTGCATAAAAGTTTGCCCCTATTCCGAAATCAGATGTCTGTAAGCTTTCTATGGTAGTCACTGTTGTGCCTCCTGTCTTGGTTCAAACCTCTATAGCAAATTACCATAGACTGAGTGGCTTCTAAACAACAGAAATTTATTTCTTACAGTTCTGGAGGGTAGGAATCTGAGATCTGGGTACCAGCATGGTCAGGTTCTTGTAGGGCTCTCTTTCAGGTTGCAGACAGCTGCCTTCCAGATGTATCCTCATAGGGTGCAAAGAGAGCTGAGAGGAAATGCTGACTTGCATCCTCTTCTTATAAGGACACTAAGCCCATCAGGGGCCCTACCCTCATGACCTAATTACTTCCCAAAGGCCTCACCTTCCAATTCCATCATATTAGGGGTTAGGATTTCAACATATGAATTTCTATGGAGGACACACACATTCAGTCCACAACAGTTATTATGTTGGTGCAAAAGTAATTGTGGTTTTTGCCATTGAAAGTAAACTGCAATTACTTTTGCACCAACCCAATAATAAAAAGAAACTTTTCCTCTTCAGCTGAGAGCCATGCAGTCAGACTGTCATGGCAGTAGCCTGAGAGCTGCCCCGACATTTGGCTCTTATATAAGGGGGAGGGGGAAGTCCCTCAAAGCTGAGGGAGCAGAACTGAGGTGTGGACTCCAGGTGGGTCTGATGTCCTCTCAATAGTAGCACACCTGATACCCTGAAATTGTAAGGAGAATGCCTAAGAGTGGCCTCTGTGGGCTCCCCCGACCATAATCAATGCTATTGTTCAGAAGCAACTATCCTTTCTCTGTTATCAACCATTCAGGAGCCTGTCTCCATCTGAATCTGCCTTCATAGAGTTATGTACGATCCTGAACCACCCCATGATGTGGTAAACCTGCAGATAGGGAGTGGGATTAGGAGGGAGCCAGAGGAATCCTGTGTTTTGGGAATGTTCTGAAGGAGTTGCATGCTTATATTCAGCCTGCACACACCAGTATGGCTATAATGATGGTTAATAACTACTGACTGCTCTATTTAATCAATGTCCAGGCCAGAGAGTTGTTAAATATTTTCAGCATTGCCTCTGATAATATGTACTCAGAATGATGTGGGAGCTGTGAGATACTCACAAGTATTTCCCCTGCCCAAACGGTGCTTTTGTTACTATATATTATGAACAAAGTGCCTCATTTTGGGAACATGTACCTATTTGCAAAGTATATTCCTTTGCTTGTTATTTATCATTCTCATGCTAGTCATGCAGGGCAGGTGCTAGAACTATCAGCATTTTATAGGCATTGAAACAGAGAAACAGAGAAATTAAACAACTTGCCCAAATACATAGAGAGAATAAGGACGGAAGACACTGAAGTGCCCACTTCATCAGTGTAGCTGTGGTCAAGAGGTAGAAAATAAATGTGACACTTTTTAGTTAAAAGGGGAAAAGACATAAGTTAATATTTATAGTTTACCCAAGAGAAAGACAATGTACACTGTGCATTTCAGTCACTCCATTCTCTGCCCAGAATAACTGTAGAGCAGAGCACATTCATGGATTCATTCTTTCAATAGCTATTTATTATTAAGTACCTTCTGTATTCAAAGTTTTGTGCCAGACACTGGTGATAGAAGATTTAGACTATGCTGTTCAGGAATGGTCTAGAGGGAGAATTAAATTACTAGGGATTCTAATAGCCTGAAGCAACATGTAGTGGTAATTGACCCCCTTGTCTGTCTTCAGGTGGACCACACTGAAGACTACTCTGCAGGCTCCACAGAGGAATGGGGCTCCACTGGGTGACCAGGTCAATAACCCACTCTCCTGTTACCTTTCCCCCTTTCCCTGTTTCAGTCTTCTCAGTCTTTCACTCCCCATTCCTAATCCCTGGGATCACTTTTCAAAATAGGCTCCCTGCAAAAGGGCCCTTGTTTTATGTTCTGTTCTTAAGCGGAACACAGCCTAGACAGCCGGTACAAGAAATGGATGTAAATATCATATTCTCAGGGTGGGATTCTAGAACTGGATCACTCACTGGTCAGACAGCAATCAGGATCCCTTGGCCAGTGGTCAGGGGATGAAGATAATCCCTGGTAATGGATGCTTCCCAATCATCAAGATGCTCAGCAATGGTGGACTGGGATAATATGGAAGTGGAAGGCAAAGCATTGGCTCATGTGGTAGTAGGTTAGGTAAATGATACAGGGACAATGGTAGTTACAAGAATTGTGAAGTTAACTACTTTTTACCAAAGCCTTTAGAAGCTTTGGAGAAAAAGTTTAACAGTCTCAGGCTAATTAACTATCAACTCATGACGCACTGTGAAAGTCATTTGGGCTCCATGGAACCATTTCATGGTCTTAATCTCCTATAGCCATGGGGAAACCATTCTGAAAACCAGCCCTGAGATTTAATAACAAGAGCAGCAGAGCAACAAAGGAGCATGTATGAATGACACCCCGTATGGTTTGATGGCTGTCTTACAAAACGCCACATGTTCATTGAATAAAGGCCACCATACACTGCTGTGTCCCCAAGCAACTAGAATACATGAGTTGAGAACCAAGGATGAAAATAGGATTAACTATTCTTACCAAAACTGCTAGAGACCTACTTGAATAATTTGCTTTCTGTCCCTACGAATTTAGAAATGTTTGGATTAGAAGTTCAGGTTCCTGTTATTGGAATCTTAACACTATTCAGTAAAGGTTACTTTGAACTTTAAGCTATGACCACCATCTGGTTATTTAGGACTTCTCACACCAGTGGGCAAGCAAGGAGAAAAGTTACTATATTTGCAGGAGTTACTCATCCTGATTACCTTGAGGAGCTGGGAGTTGGAAATCATAATCTTTGGTTCAGGAATCTCTTGGTACTCGCAGGTGCAGTGGTAATTGTAAATGAGAAACTGCAGTAAGCACAGTCCAACAAGTGCTCAGATACTCTGGTTATGAAGGCTTGGGTAACTCAACCACCTGATTGAGAATGAGGGAAATCTAGAACAGGTGGTGAAGGGAGGAGATGATAAATGTCAGCTATAGCCTAAGGATAAAATGAAAATGTTCTACATGCCAGTTACATAGAGGATGTATATACATATAACACAGAAACGTATCCATGTACACATGTACATGTACCTATGTATCAGAATGTTGATAGTGACTAATACCCAATGTTATGATTATAGGCGATTTTAGCTTTTTAAGTATTTTGGTTTTTGTTTTGTTTCTAATTGACACATAATAATTATACATATTTATAGGGTACAGTGTGATGTTTTGATACATATATACATTGTGTAATAATCAAATCAGAGCATTTAGAATATTCATCACTAATATAGTCTTCATTTTTTGTGGTGAAAAAATTTGAAATCTTTCTCCTAGCTTTTTGGAAATACACAATATTGTTAACCATAGTGACCCTACTGTGCAATATAATACCAGAACTTATTTCTCTGATCAATGGGTAACTTTGTACTTGTTGACCAGTCTCTCCTTATCCCTCCCCACTATCCTTCTCAGCCTCTGATAACTAATATTCTACTCTCTACTTCTAGGAGATTCTTTAGATTCCACATATGAATGAGATCAGACATATTTTTTTCTATGTCTGGTTTATTTCACTTAACATAATGTCCTTTAGGTTCATTCATATTGTGTAAATGACAGCATTTCATTCTTTGTATGGCTGAATAGTATTCCATCGTGTAAATGACTTTGGTCTGGGCAAGGATTTTTTGGATAAGATACCAAAAGCACAGGCATCAAAAGCAAAAATAGACAAGTGGAATTACATCAAACTAAAAACCTTCTGCACAGCAAAGGAAATCAATCAACAGAGTGAAGAGACAATCTACAGAATAGTAAAAAACATTAATATTTGCAAATTACGCATCTAACAAGAACTTAGTAGTTAATATCCAGAATCTATAAGGAACACAACTCAATAGCAAAACACATCATCCAATTTAATATATGGGCAGAAGACCTGAGTAAACATTTCTCAAAAGAACACATACAAATTACAAACAAGTATAAAAAAAAAATGCTCGACATCACTAATCATCAAGGAAATGCAAATGAAAACCACAATAAGATATCACCTTGCCCTAATGAGAATGACTATCATCAATAAGACAAAAAGTAACAAATGGATGTGGAGAAAAGGGAAGTATTATACACTGTTGGTGGGAATGTAAATTAGTACAGATATTCTTGAAAACAGTATGGAGTTTCCTCAAAAAATTAAAAATAGAACTATCATATGATCTAGCAGTTTCACTACTGGGTATATACTCAAGGGAAATAAGATCAGTATGTTGAAGACACATCCGCATCCCCCTGTTTATTGCAGCACTATTTCCTGATAGCCAAAATATGAAATCAACTTAAGTGTCCATCTCAGGATGAATGGATTAAAAAATGTGACATATATTTTGTTTTTGCTTTTATTTCTAAATGTCGATTTTGCAATAAGAAAGAGAGACAGAGAAATCAGAAAGCTGGGCATCCTTCAAAATCTAGATGGAGAAGTCATGCCTCCCAGCTCTTGTGCTCTGCATACCTACAGAATTAGCACCAGTTAGATATTATCAAGGCTTACTGCCCAAGCCATACCTGGACCCTGAGCCACAACTAGTGTGACTGAGGAGCATTGTGCTGAAATGTGGGGAGCAGGGACTTAAAGCAGCCTTGGTCAGTGAGCCTTGTGGTCCAATGAGTCCCCTAGGTCCCTTCCTCCAAACCATTCTGTGCTCAAGGCCCTGGCACTCTGGGCCTGTGATGGGAAGGGCAGACTCAAAGATCTCTAAAATGCCTTTTGGGGTCATTCTCCCATTGTCTTATAAATAGCACCCACCTTCCTTCTATTCTTCTCATCAAATGGTAGCTTACCTGCATCCTTGGTTTTCTCTCCCAAACATTTATTTTTTATTTTTCACATGGCCAGATTGAGTTTTCCAAATCTCTATGTTTTGTTTCCCTTTTGATCATAACTTCATCTTTAAATCATTTTTCCTTTTCACATTTTACTACGAGCAGTTAAGAGAAGTCACATAGCACTCTGATGCTTTGCTTCTTAGAGATTTCATCTGCCAAATATCCTAATTCATGCTGTTAGGTTCTACCTTCCACAAAGTTCTAGAACAGGAACATAATTTAGCCAATTTTTTTTTATATCTTTTCTTTTTTGTTTTTTGAGACAGGGTCTGGCTTTGTTGCCCAGGCTGGGTGCAGTGGCACAATCTCAGCTCACTGCAACCTCTAGCCCCTGGACTCAAGCGATCCTACTCCCCCAGCCTTCCAAGTAGCTGGAACTTCAAGTGTGCACAACCATGCCTGGCTAATTTTTGTATTTTTTGTATATATGAGGTCTCACTTTGTTGCCAGACTGGTCTCAAACTCCTGGCCTCAAGCTACCACCCACTTTAGCCTCCCAAATTGCTGGGACTACAGATATGCCCCACCGTAACTGGCTAATTTCTTCACCACTTTGTAACAAGAATGGCCTTTCCTCCAGTTTCCAATAAGATATTGCTCATTCCATTTAAGACCTCATCTGAATGACCTTTATTGTCTATATTTCCATGAGCCTTCTTGTCATGACCTCTTAAATAATATCCAAGAAGATTCAGATTTTCCCTACAGCTCTTCTTTTCTTCTGAGCCCTCACCAGAATTACCCTCAATGCTCCATTCATGGCAATAAAGGCTTTTTTCAGCATTCACTTCAAAACTATTCCAATCTCTCTCCATTACCCAGTTTCAAAGTTGCTTCCACATTTTTAGATATTTGTTATAGTAACACCCCTCTCCTGGTATAAATTTCTGTTAGTCTGTTTTATGTAGAGACTGACTGACTAATTTTAAAAGCAGAGGAATGAGTTCTTTCACAGTTCTGGAGACTGGGAAGTTTAATTTCAAGGTGCTAGCATCTAGTGAAGGCCTTCTTGCTGTTCCTCACATGGTGCAAGGAGGAAGGGCAAAAGAAAGTGAACCCACTATGACAGGTCCTTTTTATAGTGGCATTAGTCTATTTATGAGGGCAGAACCCTTATGACCTAAGCACCTCCCGTTAGTCCCCACCTCCCAACACTGTAGCTTTGGCGGTGAAGTTTCTAACCAATTAATTTTGGAGACACATTCAAGCCATAATATAGAGGAAGTTACCATTTAAAATGTAGTCTATTAGAATTTGAGATTCTGAGTGACTTTTACATTTTTTATTGTGTATTTCTATAAGTAAAGGCCAAAGCAATGTTTTTCTTTTAGAATAAAGAGTGATTCATTGGCCTTTTTTTTTCAAATTATCTCTAATTTGGATAGAAATTGCTTTAGACTAATGGATTTATCTTATTCTTTCCTGAGAATGCTTTTGGATCAGCAAAACGACTATTGATGTAGTTAATCTGAAGATCTCTGATGTGATAGATGTCTAAGAGTAACCACTCTGTCCACACTAAAATGCCAGAAAGGAAACAAACCAAATAAGTAAAGAAGGCTATTTCCTGAGAGAAGGATTCAAAGGGAAGGATTTTACTTTTCTCTGTACCTTTCTCTATGGTTTAAATTAAAAAATAATAAGTGAATATCATTTTCCTACTAAAATTGAAACCAACATTTTAACAGAACATAATCTGCACTCCAAAAATACTAACTTCTATATGATGAAAACTGAAGATCACAGCCAAGTCTCAAGTGTTGTAGACACTGAATTTCAACATTGGCTTTGTGACACCACAACAGAATTTCAACTACAGGATACTCCGTGTTTAGAAAGAAGGAATATTAGAGACCATCTAATCCAAACCTCATCTGACAAATGAGCAACCTAAAAATTAAATATCATGGTCAGAAAAATGATAAAAATGTGGGTTCACTTACTATATATTGTATTCTTCTATTCATTCACCAAATAGATACTGAGAATCTGCTGTGTGCCTGGCACTGTTCAATGCATGAGGGAGTCAATGACAAAACAGAAGCAATTCTAGCCATTATGAAGGTTAGACTCTAATGGGCTCCATTGCTTAGGTCAGGGACTCTGGACCTCTGAATTCTTGAAGATGCTGAATTATCAGTGGCTCCCAAACTGTGGTGTTTCAGGGGTGCTATGGCTTAAATATGTTCCCTCCAAAATTCAAGTGTTAGAAATTTAATCCCCAATGTAACAATGTTAGGAGGTAGCGCCTAATGGAATGTGTTTAGGTGATGAAGGCTCTGCCCTCATGAATGGTTAAATGCTTTTATAAGAAAAACTGCAGAAGTGGGTTTGCCCTCTCTGTTCTTCTGTCCTGTGAGGATACAGCATCCCTCCCCTCCAGAATACTCAGTATTCAAGGCATCATCTTGGAAGCAGAGAGTCTGGGCCCCAACCTGCCACTGTCTTGATATTGGACTTCCAACCTCCAAAACTGTGAGAAAATATATGTCTGGTTTTTCCACAAATTACCCAGTATCAGGTATTCTATTGCAGCAGCACACAACAGATGAAGACAAGGGGTTACCTTGGATAGTAGAGGTCAGGGGAAGAAGAGTTAATAGGTAAAGCTTTTAAAACTCTCTTAAGCCAGAGTGACTTCTTTTTAGTTATTTTATATGTTAGAATTCTACCTAAATTTTTAATTGCAGAATGGGGTCCAGCTCTTGAAAGAAAAGTTGAGATTGACTGAACTGAAAGGTATGCATGAGAATCAATCACTTGAAGAGCACAACCCATTTTCCATTCATTCTGACTCAAAAGACTGGATTGAAACCTAAGAATCTGCATTTTAACCAGTCCACAAATGAATCTGTTGAGGCTAATAAAAAGTTCACATTTTGAAAACGACTAGGATGTCTGACAATGAATTAGCATATGATTCTCTAATGAGCACAGCAGATAGTTGGAAATAAAGACTTAATTTCCAGAAACACATTAATTTGGTTCATACCAATAAGTCATGGGGCCTTTTTAGGAGAAGAAATGGACTAATATTGAGCTATGAGAGAGAATCATAACTTTTAGAATGCAGGGAAGCATTGCCCCAGTTCATCCCTATGTAAACAGAGCTATTTCTACAAAACTAAGTCAAATGAATAAATGTCCTTATGTGCCCAAATCTGGATTTGGCTCTAGCAAAACCTAAGCTGGATGCAGTAATAACTATGAAACCATAGAGAAGTAATTTCAATATGCTGAGAGAAATGAATTTGATTTGTAAAAATTCAGTTGTACCCAAAGGAGACAAATATTGCAATTTGGGGGACTGGAAATCTCTGTAATTTTTATGGCTTTCCTCTTGATTATAAAAGTTATGTGTATTAGCTGAAGATAACTTAGAAATTACAAAAAAGATTTTCTTTTTAAAAAAGCAAATTACCTTGGTCTCACAAAACAGCAGTGACTTCTACTGCTATAAACATGTTGCCTACTGCTATAAACATGTTGCTATATAGTCTTCCCAAATTAAATGCATATATTTAAAAATAAAATTCAAGATATATGTTAGTTTTTTATTTAATTTTTCAGTGTCAAGTTACAAAACAATTTTGTTAAAATATATATTTTTGGAAAAAATAGAAAAATAGCATCATATATGTGGAAAATAAAAGACCACATCAAATAATTATATAATTATGATAAGTGCAGGTTTTACAGGGATATTACATTTCAATAATACTTTATTTTACAAATCCTACCTTATAGTAATATAATTTTAAAAAGTACTTAAGATTTTATTTTTTTAATAGAAAATAGTTTACTTTAAATTCTGGGATACATATGCATAATGTGTGGGTTTGTTACATAGGTATACACGTGCCATGGTGGTTTGCTGCACCTATTCACTTGTCATCTAGGTTTTAAGCCCCGCATGCATTAGGTATTTGTCCTAATGCTCTCCTTCCCCTTGTCCCCCATCCCCCAAAAAACCAAAGTTAAAATTTTAGAAAGACATTTACTTTGGTCTATAGCATTAATTTTCTGAAAAACAAATTTAGAAATTATTGAATTTTCAGGTTGTAAAAAAGAGCCATCATTTCTCTTTGCTCCCAGAAAAATATGGTCCTTCAATTGTTGGCAAGCCTCTTATGGAAAATCACCAGGGCTGCACAATGAGTCAGTGTCAGTGGAAGTCATGAAACGGGAAAAAAATGTTGAACACTGGCAGCACTGTGCTCACTCCAGAAAATAGAAATAATGCCTCTCTTCATCTACAACATTATTTGCTTTGACTTTCTAGTTGCATCTGGTATGAAAGGGAACTATTTATAACACAAAGATTATTTGTGCCATATTATCAAGTTAATATACAGGAAGGGCACTGAATTTTCTTTCTTACCCAACCAATAATTTGAAAGGGTGTACTTAGCAGATAGTTATAGGCTGTAAGAAGAAAGAGGTGTCTGCTGTTAAATTAAAACTAATTGAGGAAAATAAGCTTATCTGTCATATCTTATTACCATAGATAATAATTATGGTAGAGCAAAATGTTTATTATCATGATGTTTATGTAATATTGTAATTAACAAAGGAATTATACTGAAGCACAGTATATCATTTATCTTCATCGCTTTTGTGCCAAAAGAGACAGACACAGTAGTCTCTTTATGCCACAGATAAAGAAGATGTTGAATATGACCAGCAATCCAAGGCAGAATCTGAAATACTAGCCAGGTATCTTTAATTCCTGATTAATATTCCAGTTTTTACTTAAAATAAGCCACTTTTGCATTTTTCAAAGGCTTTACAGAAATTTCTGAAGGCAAGAAGGGGATTATATTTAGAATTCTTATCTGCCTGTGTACATGTTCCATCTCTGATAACAAAATCCCCTAAGATAGAAGCAAAAACATGCAGGTATAACGCATGAACGCATAAGTTGTGACTAGTACAGTTATGAGCTGACAACCAGACCTAGACTGAGAATGACCCTAGTTTAGGGCCTGAGCTTCTAATGCTAGAGTTATGGGTCATTGTTTGAACTCCTGTTGGCCTGATCGCTTTCTTTCTGTAGGGTGGCTAGCAGAGTGAGCACTTGGTACAGACATTCAAATGACCAAGGTAAACCAGTGATTTGATCATCCAATAAAGTTATCAGAAAGGTAAAACATACTCTCTGGGCCTGCTGACTGCTCCTGTACTCCAGTTAGCAAAGCCTGAGAAGAATAAGGAATGAGTCTAGAGTCATTCTGGGGACTTAAAGGAACGGGATAAGCATTTGCTGCAATCTTCAATCACTTGCACTCTTGCAGGTAAGGGTACTAATTAAAGTTAACATTGAGTTTTTAATGACTGATGTTACCTTGGGCTTGTTAGAGGACATAACATTTATGATGTACAGTAAAGATACATCTTTCAAGGGGGTGATTTGTAAGTACATAATATAGATGACAATGTATCAAGTCAAAATTGCCTTGTGGAAAACTGCATATGAAAACCTAATAAACATGTTTCAAAACATTCAATATTGCCAAATTTTCCTCCCCTATTGAAACACACTGTGTTTCCCCCACCACAATTGAACACTGTAAACTACTGTAGGTAGCTTGCATCTGAGACATGTTGCATTGGGTGGGGGGTGGGGGGGGGAAGAAAAGTAGCTTTAAAGCCTAGAATCATACTCTGTATGGAGATATGTCCCTGACTGAGAGAACGGGAAATTCTATCAAGGTTCCTACACTCACTTAGAGGCGTGTATTCATTGCATGAAATGGCAATTGGAAGAGTCTGCAATATTTTAATTGCTCATTCATTTGTTCTCTTTTTCATTTCCAAGCTGCCATTCACACAATCTTGATTTCTGTTTCTCTGATCCTTCCTATCCTCCAATCTGTTCCTTAGCAGAGCACAAAAATGTGAATTTGCAAACATTAAATACTCCCTTGGTATGATTCCATTGTAGCATACTAAGCAGACATCTTCAATCAATCACAACATGACTTTCCTCCCATGAGACTCAGATTGGACTTCATAGTCCTATCCCAACACAATCCTCCAGGCAACCGCTACCAGTTGACCAGGGCAGATCCTCTGACATGCCATATGACATTTTTTAAACCACTTAGGTCCTTTATTTTTGAGCTTTAGTCACCTTTGTGACTAAAAAAAAAACACATTAGATGAGATACTCTCTAGACCTTTTGCTGAAATTCTGTGATTTTATTATCTTTTAGATTATAGCAGAGATCAACAAACCACAGCCCGCTAATTAAATCTATGCTGCCAACAGTTTTTGTACAGCCTTGGAGCTAAAAATGAATTTTACATTTTTAAAGCATTGGAAAAATCCAAAGCATACTATTTCATGACATGTAAATATAAAATTAAAATTTGAGTGTCCATAAATAATACTTATTGGAAAACAGTCATGCTCATTTACTTTCATATTCTCTATGGCTACTTTCCCACTATAATGGCAGAGTTAAGTAGTTGTATCAGACACCATATGTCCCAGAAACCTAAAATAGTTACTAATTGATTCTTTACAGAAAAAGTTGAAACCAGAGTATGGTGAGAAAATTGTGAATTGAATGCCAGGTCAAAAGAAATGTTGTTTAACACAGAGGTGTAAAGGATTATGAGAAAAAGCAAGTGAAATAACACGAATGTTTGTCAAAAAGTCATCCAATGGCACACTTCTAAAATGTGAATTTCATTATAACATTTTTATTATTTTGTTATAAAATGTTTTATAAGAGAGAAGTTCCAAACATAAAAATAAAAAGGAACCAGGCCTTTACGGGGGACCATAAAGAGAATCCGACATAAATGTTACAGGTTTCATGTTAGAGGCTAAGGTGAATTGTAAATTCAAGGTGAAATTTGTCAGTATCTCATAACCCAGTTAAGATATAAATTCAACAAATACTCTGCTTGGGAAAGATGCATTGTGTTCCATTTTTCAAATTATTCAGTTTACTGATTAAAATATTTTTACATTTACACAAAGCAACAAATGTAACTTCCATACTCTTCTATTTCATAAGCTGAAATAAGTCTCTTCTTCCCTCACAGGGATGGTGGAAAGAATCTTTAAGAAAAATGCTCTAAGTCAAAATATAATTTTTGATATTTATGTTTAATATTAGGATAATAATTCTTTTTAAAATTGCTTAATCATATGCTTACTCATGCTTTTACAAGTCTGTTGATTCAATAAATGATGAAAACTTAATTGTTGTGCTTCTGATTAAGTCTGATGTATGCAAAATGAAAATTGCTTATTTAATATCAACTGTTAATATGAGTTCACGTTTAACTAGATTGGAACCTATTTTTATTCCAAAATCGTTTCAAACTAACCTTTTCTTGTGTTAAAAAGTTTTGGAGCTGTTAATACTCCATATATACAAAGAAACATAGTTATCTTTAGTTGATACATAATTTGCAATTTCTCTAACTCTCATTAATATTTGGGTAACTTTCAGTTCCTATTACTGGAAAAAAACAACTGAGAGAGAAGAAAACAACAATTGAGCAGGAGAATAAACATATTGCGTGTCTAGAAAGAAGAGATATTAAAATCACATAATTAATTAAGATAAACAATGTCTTCTGCAGAAAATTTCATCTAACTTTCTATGGTTGGAAGAAAGATGGCTTTCAATAATGATAGAAGTTGGAAATAGACCACATTTACGAAATGCCTAAAACACAAATAAAAATAGGAAAATTGAGTTAATAATTCAGACATTTTTCAAACTGCTAATTAGTTGCATATGGGTAGCTTGGGTGGTGAAAGTCACATAAAAACGTCCATTATAGAATCTAGATTACCAGTGTGTTGCATAATTTAAATAAGGCCATAAGTGGTAAACTTGCCTAAGTTAATTAGATCTACTCTAATATACAATATAGCACCCAAAACAATTCAAAACTAGAGAAATTTCTGGAATAATTCTAATATAACATGCCCTAATGGTGTCAGATTAACCCAGATTTCAGTATGGTCCTCAATACCATCTCCTACACTTCTTAATTGTATAATTTAACCCCAGTGAACTCTACATTGTACGTTAGTACATGGGAGAAATTATTTACTTTGTAGGTTTCTGTACAGATTAAATTCACATAGTAGGCAAGCAATAAATGTTTGTAACACTCCCATAATTTTGTAGTTTTGTTTAGAGACTGCAAAAGAGTGTCAATGCTAATTAATCATGAAAAAATAAGATCTGCATACTTTTTATACTTAAAAAGAAGTTATAACTTTTCTAATATTATATACTGATGTAAATACACACATATTGTAGTTCATATTATTTAAAATTGTAGTTTCATGAATACATTCTGTTAAATGCCATGCCTTCATTGAAATGTTCTTTCTTGTTGCCTGGACTATCCAGATCCATGGAAATTTTATAACTGTCATTGTGTTTTTATTTTAGCAATAAAGATGCATCTTTGTTTCACAAGAACTGGAAATAAAACATTGTCCCAAAAAGCAGGAACTTTTAAAGTTGGGGAAAAATACAGCAGTAAGTGAAGTACTTGTTTCATATCTGTTGAAGAAATGATCCAATTATTCCATATGGGAAGAAAGTCAGGAATTGAAAGCAAAAACCCAGACATCTAAGTGTATTTTCACTTGAAATCTGTAGGACCATAAGCAGTACTCATATTCAAATAAACTAGAAATATTAGCTATTTGAACCATAGAAGTCACCATTTGCATGGGAAACACAGGGACTCTGATTTAGGGGCACCACACTTCAAATGCCAGTTTAGATTTGCTACCTTCAGTAAATTACAACTTACCTGAGTCTCAGTTTTCTTACCTTTGAAGTGTGGACAATAATAGGTACCTGGAATCACAGCTGTTTTGGGATTCAGTTAGTTCATGTAAGGTGTTTTTTAAAGAGTAAGTGCTCACCAAAATGAAGCTATTATTACTACACAACCATTCCCTTTCACCAGTGGAGAAAGTTTCAAATGGATTACAAATGCTATATTCTTGTCACTAAGCATTCCTCAACTATCAGTGCAAAGGCAAATTTAACAAAACAAACCAGCCAACTGTTTTCAAGTAAAAGGAAAGGAAGGGAGAAACCATCCCGATAACTTGAGCATAACATGTCCAGGTAGGAAAATGCAGATCCCTTCAAAATAATCTCCCCTATGTTCCAGGTATTCAACAGTTGATCTAAGAAACATAAAGTCTTACTATTCTGTGTCCCAGTTCTTTAAGACTTTGAGAAACAAAAGAACCCCAAAGAAGTCTGAGAAATCAATAAATGGTTGTGTCCAAAATATAGATACTATATCAGATATTGTCATAGGTCACTAGCAACCCAGGTTTTCCTAGACTGAAAAGTGCACATCTTGATAACTCTCAATCTCTCAATCTTAGGCAAACCAAGACAGTCACCTTGAGCATAAGTCATAAGATATGTTCCATGGTCATAGAATAGCAGCACTGGTAGGGTCTGGGGAAACTATAGAGTCTATCTTTATTTTACAGATGGAAAGTTGGATTCTAGGTATGAGCTAATGACATTCCCACAGGTGCAGTGCTAACCCTAAGGAGCATTTCAGGTGACACGTGAACTCCACTCTTCTAATTCCAGATTTCCAAGGTTATACAGGATGAAGAATGTTGTAGTAGAAGAAAAGCCTGGGTCTTATACCAGATTACCTGGGCTTCTATCCTGTGATTCTAGACAAGTGATCTGGCTTTTAAGCCTCAGTACTTTTCACTGAATATCGGTATTGTTAGCATCGAATGACAGGGAGCACATAAAGTGTTGAGTTCCGTGCCTAGCACATAAAAAACATGAAATAAATGTTTGTTATTATTATTGATAGTTATCATCTATTTCTCCTCTTTATTTTCCTGATTATTAATATAATCATCATTATTATTATTTGCTACTTACAGCAAGAAGGCACAACCTAGCATAATAAGACCCTTCCTTTGATTTTCACTAAAATCATGTGGACTTAAAATAAGTCATTGAAATTGTGTCACTCTGAGCTGAACAATTTACAGACCCTTTTTGAAAAGATGTCTCTTTGACTATGACAAATGCATGCAAATTGCTTTAGTAATTCAGCTTCAGGGTACTCCACTAGGTTCTTCTAAAAGGCTCCTTTCAAAATGCTCGATCTTTACTACCATTCTCTACGTCTTGAGCCATTTTCTATAGAGGCCTAACTATTAAAAGCACTCACAAAAGGATAGCCATCCTGAAATAAAAAGGAAGTATATTTGAAATGATTATATATTCAAATGATACAGCAACAGGGTGTGCAGAACAAAATTTAGATTGTGAAGTAATACTTCGTAAACATACCCAGTATTCAGAAGTTTCGGCCTTTCTCTCTCTTTCTTTCTTTCTTTCTTTCTTTCTCTTTCTTTCTTTCTCTTTCTTTCTTTCTTTTCTTTCTTTTTTCTTTCTTTCCTTCCTTCCCTCCTTCCTTCCTTCCTTCTCTTTCTTTCTTCCTTTCTTTCTTTCTTTCTTTCTTTCTTTCTTTCTTTCTTTCTTTCTTTTTCTTCTTTCTTTCTTTCTTTCTTTCTTTCTTTCTTCTTTCTTTCTTTCTTTCTTTCTTTTTCTTCTTTCTTTCTTTCTTTCTTTCTTTCTTTCTTTCTTTCTCCTCCTCCTCCTCCTCCTCCTCCTCCTCCTCCTCCTCCTCCTCCTCCTCCTCCTCCTCCTCCTCCTCCTTCTTCTTCTTCTTCTTCTTCTTCTTCTTCTTCTTCTTCTTCTTCTTCTTCTTCTTCTTCTTCTTCTTCTTCTTCTTCTTCTTTTCTTCTTCTTGTTTTTTTTTCTTTTTTTTGACAGGGTCTTGCTCTGTCATCCAGCACCCAGGCTGCAGTGCAGTGGTATAATAGAAGCTCACCGCACCCTTGAACTTCTGGACTCAAGCAATCCTCCTACCTCAGCCACCTGAGTAGCTGGGAGTACAGGTATGTTCAGCTACACCTGGCTAATTTATTTATCTATTTTGTAGAGGTAGGGTATTCCTATGTTGTCCAAACTGTTGTCCCAGGTCTTGAACTCCGGGGCTCAAGCAATCCTCCTGCCTCAGCCTCCCAAAGTGTTGGGATTATAGGCATGAGCCACCATGCCTGGCCTAGCCCTGCTTTGGAATCCAAAAGAGCAAAATCCAGAATTTCTCTTTCTTTCATTTCACTTTTATAGTTCAATATTTTCATTTGTTAAAAATGTAAGTCACTTTCATACTCAGGAATGTACAAAATGATAAGTTCAACAGAATTTTAGAAAACTAAAATAGTACAGGTGCCTCTGAAGACTAACAGCACTCTTTCTTGGATGTGCATCAAATAGAGATGTGATTTGTGGAGCAAAGTATAGCATTTTACCCTTAATTTCATGGATATTTTCCTGGTTTGACTTGTACCCTAGATTGTTTCATATTTGCCTTTTCTAAGCTTCTCAATGAAACGACCTTCAAAAATAGAAAAACTCACAACTCTGGAGAAAATATCTACTTACAGCATGGATAGACCAGACTGAGAAACAGTTTGTGCGTAAGCAGGGTAATTTTTAAAGGGAAAAAACACTGTTCCTATAATTTCATAACTTTAGAAACAAGATTTCAGAATAATACACATCAAAATATTGGTATTTAAGAAACTTAATCTTCACACTCCACCTGAAAAATGTATATTTATACATTTATGGATTTTAAAATATGTCTCTAGGTAATTTTTAAAAAGAAACATAATGTAATCAGATACATTCTCCATTATCAGAGCACAACTCTTTGTCATTCTGTTAATTTCTGGGTCATGCGTGAGGTCAGCACATTGCAAAGACATCCTTATTACAAAAAAAAGGAAAAGACAAAAGAAGGAAGGTGAAAATGGTAGACTGAGTGCTTATTAGTTTGTTATCTAGGTAAATATCAAGTTCACTGCCTATTCCCCTTCATGCTCCTGAGTCTCAATATAGATATATATGTATATGCTGGGGTATGACTCTGTAGGGCGTGTGTGTGTGCATGTGTGTTGGGAGAGAAGTGCTAGGAAGCGAACCAGAGACCTAAGCAGTCAAACTAATTTGTTTATAGGTGAATAAGATCACTTCCCCTTCGCTTTCTATATCACAAGATTATCTGATCTCTCATAAGAATGAGGTAAACTGGATTGTTGGCAAGATGGACAAATAGGAACAGCTCCGGCATGCAGCTCCCAGTGAGATGGATGCAGAAGGTGGGTGATTTCTGCATTTCCAACTGAGGTACCCAGTTCATGTCACTGGGACTGGTTGGACAGTGAGTGCAGCCCACGGAGGGCAAGCCAAAGCAGGGTGAGGCGTCATCTCACCTGGGAAGCACAAGGGGTCAGGGAATTTTCTCCCCTACCCAAGGGAAGTCATAAGGGACTGAGCCTGAGAAATCGTGCATTCCAGCCCAGATACTGTGCCTTTCTCATGGTCTTTGCAACCTGCAGACCAGGAAATTCCCTCCAGTGCCTACCCCACCAGGGCTCTGGGTTTCGAGCACAAAACTCAGTGGCCGTTTGGGTAGACACCAAACTAGCTGCAGGAGGTTTTTTTTTGTTTGTTTTTTGTTTTCCATACCCCACTGGTGCCTGGAACGCCAGGGAGACAGAACGGTTCACTCCCCCTGGAAAGGGGGCTGAAGCCAGGGAGCCAAGTGGTCTGGCTGGGCGGGTCCCACCCCCACTGAGCCCAGCAAACTAAGATCCACTGGCTTGAAATTCTCGCTGCCAGCACAGCAGCAGTCTGAGATCCACCTGGGACAAGGGAGCTTGGTGGGGGAGAGGCGTCCGCCATTGCTGAGGCTTGAGTAGGCGGTTTTACCCTCACAGTGTAAACAAAGCCACCAGGAAGTTCAAACTGTGTGGAGCCCACCACAACTCAGCAAGGCTACTGTGACCAGACCGCCAGATTTCTACTCTCTGGGCAGGGCATCTCTGAAAAAAAGGCAGCAGCCCCAGTCAGGGACTTATAGATAAAACCCCCATCTCCCTGGGACAGAGCACCAGGAGGAAGGGGCAGCTGTGGGAGCAGCTTCAGCAGACTTAAAGGTCCCTTCCTGACAGCTCTGAAGAGAGCAGCTGACCTCCCAGAACAGCTTTCGAGCTCTGCTAAGGGTCAGACTGCCTCCTTAAGTGGGTCCCTGACCCCCTTGTATCCTGACTGGGAGACACCTCCCACTAGGGGCAGACAGACACCTCATACAGGAGAGCTCTGGCTGGTGTCTGGCTGGTGCCCCTCTGAGATGAAGCTTCCAGAGGGAAGAAAAGGCAGCAGTCTTTGTTGTTCTGCAGCTTCTATTGGTGATATGCAGGCAAACAGGGTCTGGAGCGGACCTCCAGCAAACTCCAGTAGACCTGCAGCAGAGGGGCCTGACTGTTCGAAGGAAAACTAACAAACAGGAATAACATGTCCACTCAGAGGCCCTATCTGAAGGTCACAAACATCAAAGACCAAAGGTAGATAAATCCACAAAGATGGGGAGACACCAGTGAAAAATGTGGAAAATCCCAAAAACCAGAACATCTCTTCTTCTCCAAAGGATCACAACTCCTCACCAATAAGGAAACAAAACTGGACAGAGGGTGAGTTTGATGAATTCACAGAAGTAGGCTTCAGAAGGTGGGTAATAAGAAACTCCTCTGAGCTAAAAAAAAAAAGCATGTTCTAAACCAATGCAAGGAAGCTAAAAACCTTGAAAAAAGGTTAGACAAATTGCTAACTAGGATAACCAGTTTAGAGAAGAACATAAATGACCTGATGGAGCTGAAAAACACAGCACGAGAACTTTGTGAAGCATACACAAGTATCAATAGCAGAATTGATCAAGTGGAAGAAAGGATATCAGAGACAGAAGATCAACTTAATGAAATAAACCAAGAAGACAAGATAAGAAAAAAAAATAATAAAAAGGAACAAACAAAGCCTCTAAGAAATATGGGACTATGTGAAAAGACCAAATCTACATTTGATTGGTGTACTGAAAGTGACAGGGACAATGGAAACAAGTTGGAAAACACTCTTCAGGATAATATCCAGGAGAACTTCCCCAACCTAGGAAGACAGGCCAACATTCAAATTCAGGAAATACAGAGAACACCACAAAGATACACTTCAAGAAGAGCAATCCCAATATACATAATCATCGGATTCACCAAGGTTGAAATGAAGGAAAAAATGTTAAGGTCAGCCAGAAAAAAGGCCGGATTACCCACAAAGGGAAGCCCATCAGACTAACAGCAGATTTCTCTGCAGAAACCCTGTAAGCCAAAAGAGAGTCGGGGCCAATATTCAACATTCTTAAAGAAAAGAATTTTCAACCCAGAATTTCATATCCAGCCAAACTAAGCTTTGTGAGTGAAGAAGAAATAAAATCCTTGATAGATAAGCAAATGCTAAGAGATTTTGCCACCACCAGGCCTGTCTTACAAGAGTTCCTGAAGGAAGCACTAGACATGGAAAGCAACAACCAATACTAGCCACTGCAAAAACATGCCAAATTGTAAAGACCATCGAAACTATGAAGAAACTGCATCAACTAACAGGCAAAATAACCACCTAGCATCATAATGACAGGATCAAATTCACACCTAAAAGTATTAAACTTAAACGTAAATGGGCTAAATGCCCCAATTAAAAGACACAGACTAGCAAATTGGATAAAGGCTCAAGATGCATCAGTGTGCTGTATTCAGCAGACCCATTTCATATGCAGACACAGTAGGCTCAAAATAAAGGGATGGAGGAATATTTACCAGCAATTGGAAAGCAAAAACAGAAGCAGAAATTGCAATCCTAATGTCTGATTAAACAGAGTTTAAACAAACAAAGATCAAAAGAGACAAAGAAGGGCATTACATAATGGTAAAGGGATCAATGAAACAAGAAGAGCTAACTATCCTAAATGTATATGCACCCAATACAGGAGCACCCAGATTCATAAAGCAAGTTCTTAGAGACCTAAAAAGAGACTTAGACTCCCACACAATAATAGTGGGAAACTTTAACACCCCACTGTCAATATTAGACAAATCAACAAGACAGAAAATTAACAAGGATACTCAGGACTCGAACTCAGCTCTGGACCAAGCGGACCTAATAGACATCTACGGAAATCTCCACCCCATATCAACAGAATATACATTCTTCTCAGCACCTCATTGTACTCATTCTAAACTTGACCATGTAATTGGAAGTAAAACACTCCTCAGCAAATGCAAAAGAACAGAAATCATAACAAACAGTCTCTCAGACCACAGTGCAATCAAATTAGAACTTGGGATTAAGAAACTCACTCAAAACCATACAACCACATGGAAACTGAACAACCTGTTCCTGAATGACTACTGGGTAAATAACGAAATGAAGGCAGAAATAAAGATGTTCTTTGAAACCAATGAGAACAAAGACACAACATACCAGAATCTCTGCGACACATTTAAAGCAGTGTGTAGAGGGAAATTTATAGCACTAAATGCCCACAAGAGAAAGCAGAAAAGATCTAAAATTGATCCCCTAACATCACAATTAAAAGAACTAGAGAAACAAGCGCAAACAAATTCAAAAGCTAGCAGAAGGCAAGAAATAACTAAGATCAGAGCAGAACTGAAGGATATAGAGACATGAAAAACCCTTCGAAAAAGTCAATGAATCCAGGACTGGTTTTTTGAAAAAATTAACAAAATAGATAGACCGCTAGCCAGAATAATAAAGAAGAAAAGAGAGAAGAATCAAATAGACACAATAAAAAATGATAAAGGGGAGATCACCACTGATCCCACAGAAATACAAACTACCATCAGAGAATGCTATAAACACCTCTATGCAAATAAACTAGAAAATCTAGAAGAAATTGATAAATTCCTAGACACATACACCCTCCCAAGTCTAAACCAGGAAGAAGTCGAATCCCTGAATAGACCCATAACAAGTTCTGAAATTGAGGCAGTGATTAATAGCCTACCAACCAGAAGAAGTCCAGGACCAGAGAGATTCATAGCCGAATTCTACCACAGGTACAAAGAGGAGCTGGTACCATTCCTGTTGAAACTATTCCAAACCATAGAAAAAGAGGGAATCCTCCCTAACTCATTTTATGAGACTGGCATAATCCTGATACTGAAACGTGGCAGAGGCACAACAATAAAAGAAAATTTCAGGCCAATATCCCTGATGAACGTCAATGCGAAAATCCTCAATAAAATCCTGGCAAACTGAATCCAGCAGCCCATCAGAAAGCTTATCCACCATAACCAAAACAGATATATAGACCAATGGAACAGAACAGAGGCCTCAGAAATAACACCACATGTCTACAACCATCGATTCTTTGACAAACCTGAAAAAAACAAGAAATGGGGAAAGGATTCCCTATTTAATAAATGGTGCTGGGAAAACTAGCTAGGCACGTGTAGAAAGCCGAAACTGGATCCTTTCATTACACCTTATACAAAAATTAACTTGAGGTGGATTAAAGACTTAAGTGTGTAACCTAAAACCATAAAACCCTAGAAGAATACCGAGGCAATATCATTCAGGACATAGGCATGGGCAAAGACTTCATGACTAAAACACCAAAAGCAAAGGCAACAAAAGCCAAAATTGAGAAAAGGGATCTCATTAAACTAAAGAGCTTCTGCACACCAAAAGAAACTATCATCAGAGTGAACAGGCAACCTACAGAATGGGAGAAAATGTTTGCAATCTACCCATCTATCAAAGGGCTAATATCCAGAATCTACAAAGGACTTAAACAAATTTACAAGAAAAAAACAAACAATCCCATCAAAAATTGGGCAAAGCATTTGAACAGGCACTCCTCAAAAGATGACATTTATGCAACCAACAGATACATTAAAAAATGCTCATCATCCTGGTCATCAGAGAAATGCAAATCAAAACCACAATGAGATATCATCTCATGCCAGTTAGGATGGCAATCATTAAAATGTCAGGAAACAACAGATACAGGAGAGGATGTGGAGAAATAGGAATGCTTTTACACTGTTGGTGGGAGTGTAAATTAGTTCAACCATTATGGAAGACAGTGTGGTGATTCCTCGAGGATCTAGAACTAGAAATACCATTTAACCCAGTCATCTCATTACTGGGTATATACCCTAAGGATTATAAGTCATGCTACTCTAAAGACTCATGCACATGTATGTTTTTTGTGGCACTATTAACAATAGCAAAGACTTGGAACCAACCCAAATGTTCATCAATGATAGACTGGATTAAGAAAATGTGGCACATATACACCATGGAATACTATGCAGCAATAAAAGAGGATGGGGTCACGTCCTTTGCAGGGACGTGGATGAAGCTGGAAACCATCATTCTCAGCAAACTATCACAAGGACAGAAAACCAAGCTCCACCTGTTCTTACTTATAGATGGGAATTGAACAATGGGAACCCATGGACACAGGGCAGGAAACATCACACACTGGGTCCTGTCAGGGTGTGGGGGTGCTGGGGGAAGGATACCATTAGGAGAAATACCTAATGTAAATGACGAGGTGATGTGTGCAGCAAATCAACATGGCACATGTATACGTATGTAACAAACCTGCACATTGTGCACATGTACCCTAGAACTTAAAGTACAATTAAAAAAAAAAAAAAGCTTATTCACCACAATCAAGTTGGCTTCATAACTGGGCTGCCAGGCTGGTTCAACATACACAAATCAATAAATGTAATCCATCACATAAACAGAACCAATGACAAAAACCACATGATTATCTCAATAGATGCAGAAAAGGCCTTTGACAAAATTCAACACCCATTCTTGCTAAAACTCTCAATAAACTAGGTATCGATGGAACATATCTCAAAATAATAAGAGTTATTTATGACAACCCCACAGCCAATATTATACTGAATGGGCAGCAACTGGAAGCATTCCCTTTAAAAACCGGAACAAGACAAGGATGCCCTCTCTCACCACTCCTATTCAACATAGTACTGGAAGTTCTGGCCTGGGCAATCAGGCGACAGAAAGAAATAAAATGTATTCAAATAGGAAAAGAAGAAGTCGAATTGTCTCCGTTTGCAGAAGACATGATTGTATATTTAGAAAATTTCATTGTTTCAGCCCAAATCTCCTGGCTGATAAGCAACTTCAGCAAAATCTCAGGATACAAAATCAATGTACAAAAATCACAAGCATTCCTATACACCAATAACAGACAAACAGAGAGCCAATGAGTGAACTCCCATTCACAATTGCTACTAAGAGATTAAAATACCTAGGAATACAACTTATAAGGGATGTGAAGGACCTCTTCAAGGAGGACTACAAACCACTGCTCAAGGAAATAAGAGAGGACACAAACAAATGGAAAAACATTCCATGTTCATGGGTAGGAAGAATCAGTATCGTGAAAATGGCCATACTCCCCAAAGTAATTTACAGATTCAGTGCTACCGTCATCAAGCTACCATTGACTTTCTTCACAGAATTGGAAAAAACTACTTTAAATTTCATATGGAACAAAAGAAGAGCCTGCATAGCCAAGACAATCCTAAGCAAAAAGAACAAAGCTGGAGGAATCATGCTACCTGACTTCAAACTATACTGCAAGGCTACAGTAACCAAAACAGCATGGTACTGGTACTAAAACAGATATATAGACAAATGGAACAGAACAGAGGCCTCAGAAATAACACCACACATCTACAACCATCTGATTTTTGGCAAACCTGACAAAAACAAGAAATGGGGAAAGGATTCCCTATTTAATATATCCTGTTGGGAAAACTGGCTAGCCATATGCAGAAAACTGAAACTGTACCCCTTTCTCACACCCTACACAAAAGTTAATGCAAGATGGATTAAAGACTTAAACATAAGACCTAAAACCATAAAAACCCTAGAAGAAAACCTAGGCAATACCATTCAAGACATAGGCATGGGCGAAGACTTCATGACTAAAACACCAAAAGCAATGACAATAAAAGCCAAAATTGACAAATGGGATCTTATTAAACTAAAGAGCTTCTGCTCAGCAAAAGAAACTATCATTAGAGTGAGCAAGCAACCTACAGAATGGCAGAAAGCTTCTGCAATCTATCATCCATCTGACAGAGGACTAATATCCAGAATCTACAAAGAAGTTAAACAAATTTACAAGAAAAAAACAAACAACTTCATCAAAAAGTGGGCAAAGACTATGAACAAATACCTCTCAAAAGAAGACATTTATGCAGCCAACAAACATATGAAAAAATGCTCATCACCACTGGTCATTAGAGAAATGCAAATCAAAACCACCATGAAATATCATATTATGGCCAGTAGGAATGGTGATCATTAAAAAGTCAGGAAACAACAGATGCTGGAGGGGATGTGGAGAAATAGGAACGCCTTTACACTGTTGGAGGGTAAATTAGTTCAACCATTGTGGAAGACAGTGTGGTGATTCCCCAATAATCTAGAACTATAAATACCATTTGACCCAGCAATCCCATTACTGGGTATATACCCAAAGGATGATAAATTAGTCTACTATAAAGACACATGTACACGTATGTTTATTGCAGTGCTATTCACAGTAGCAAAGACTTGGAAGCTGCCAAATGTCCATCAGTGATAGACTGGATAAAGAAAATGTGGCACATATACACCATGGAATTCTATGCAGCCATAAAAAAGAATGAGTTCATGTCCTTTGCAGGGACATGGATGAAGCTGGGAACCATCATTCTCAGCAAACTAGCTCAGGAACAGAAAACCTAACACCACATGTTCTCACTAATAAGTGGGAGTTGAACAATGAGAACACATGGACACGGGAGGGAAACATCACACACCGGGACCTGTCAGGGGGTGGGGGGCTAGGGGAGGGACAGCATTAGGAGAAATACCTAATGTAGATGATGGGTTGAGAGGTGCTGCAAACCAACATGGCACGTGTATACCTGTGTAACAAACCTGCACGTTCTGCACATGTATCACAGAACTTAAAGTATAAGTAAAAAAAGAAAAGGAAACAAAAAATAGATAAATAAACAAAATAAAATTACCATATAATCCAGCAATTCCACTTTGGGTATATATACCCAAACAAACTGAAAGCAGGAACCTGAAGAGATATTTGTAAGTAATGCTCATAGAAGCATCCTTCTCAATAGCCAAAAGTCAGAAGTAGTCCAACTGACTATTAATGAATAAATGAATAAACAAAATATGATGCATACATGCCATGAAATAATACTCAGTCTTTAAAAAGGAAGGAAATTCTGGCACATGCAACACCATGAGTGAACTGTGAAGACACTATAATAAATGAAATCAGTAAGTCACAAAGTACAAATACTGTATGATTCCACTTATATGAGGTACCTAGAGTAGTCAAATTCTTAGAGATAGCAAGTGAAATAGAGGTTTCCAGGGATTGGAAGGAGGAGGGAATGGAAAATTATCTTTTAGTAGGTACAGAGTTTCAGTTTTGCAAGATAAAGAGTTCTGTGAATGGCTGGTCATGGTCGTAACACAAGGATATGAACGTACCTAGTGCCACCAAACTGTATGCTAAAAAATGGTTAAGATAATAAATGTTATGTTATATGTAAAAAAGAAAAAGAATGAGGTAAACTAAAAATGAAGAAAACAAAGTCAAGATTTGAGTGTCTGATTTCTTTCTTTATAATATAGAATTTGTTTAAGAATTAAACCATTTATATATTTTGAGCTGTCATTTATAGAACATTTGGTGGAATACTCTGAATAACTGACATAAGATAGACAAGGTTCATATGTCCTGTTTTAAAACAACTTTATGGAAATGCTATCTTTTTAAGACTATTTTTAATCATTATATTTATGATATAGAAAATGGATTAAAATTGTATTACACACACACATACACATGCACACACCACACACATGTCATACAGAGTGGAAGCTTATAATATAGTAACTAACTGATATTGGCTTTGCAGCAAACCAGACCTGGAAGTTTGGGAAACTTCCCTAAAGCATTTGTTTCTATTTTCTGTCCTGAAAACAGAAGATAGCAGCACATGATTTATGGGTTTCCCATGCATATTATATAAAGACACATCTAGGATACTGCACTGGCTGTTTTCTGTGCATAAAGTGCCTGCCTCCTCCATAACCTGTCTACGCTAAAACTCCTTGGTTTTCTTGAACATACCTAACTTTCTTTTGCCTACACAGCTTTGTTCATGCTGTTTCCTCTGGCTGGAAGACTCTCATCCCCTTCTCTTTGCACAACTAACTTGTATGCTATTTTTAAGACCAAGTTTGAATACTTTGTTTGGTGACACGTTTGCTGACATCCCTACACTAGAGTGGCTACTTCATTCATGTGCTCACAAAGCACCCTCACTTCTGCTATCATGACCTTGTTACCCTGTATTAAAATTGTCAGGTTTTTAGTTGATGATAATCTCCTTAAAATAAGAATCCATATCGTTTAACGTCATAGGTATGACTTTCAGCAGTGATCTTTCAAAATAGTCAGTGCTGATGAGGGTGCAGTGAGATAAACACTTCCACACTTTTTGTACAAAAGATAGGCATCTGGTAATAACATTAATAAACTTATTAGGTACCTGCACTGCTCAAGGCATTACACTACATGCTTTCATGCATTATCTCATTTAATCATCCCAATGCTTTTCAGGAGTATGTACTCTACTAGTATCCATATATTATTATGCAGTTTAAGAAACAAAAGCTCTCAGGGTCTAAATGACTTGCACGAGTGTATGAAGCTTTAGGTGGTGAATGAGGAAATAAACTTGGGTCTATTTGATGCTAACACTGTTTTTGCTCAACAATAATGCTCTACTATGCAAGTTTTCTGAGGAGCAATTAAATTATTCACACCTCAATGCAGTTGAATAAATGAGTACACACACACATATTAGAAACCATAATTCATATCCACTTTCCTTCTCTTTCTCAGGTAATAATATTTTTCTAATAATCATGTAATAGGGAATATTTTAATACTATCTCTAGCTTTTCTTTGCAGCCCTAGAAATAAAATGTCCCCATTACTTCCTAGGGTTGTTTCTCTCTCTATCAATTAAATGATGTTAGACTCACAGGGGTGAGTAGTAGGGAAGGCAGCGTGATGTGTACTCTGAGCTCACTAGAATGCTTGCTTCTCAAGAGCAAGGATTGGTTTATTTATCTTTGTATCTTCAGTTCCCAGCGTGGTGCCTTCCCCACTGTAGACTAATGATCAAAACTGTGGGAATGGGTTATTAAACAGATAATGAACTTGAGGTTACAGAATTTGTAAAGGCTGTTTAGAAACTGTAAATTCCAATCATTCAATGAAATTGGAAAATAAAATGGATGATCTCTGTCAAGATAATATCTAAAAACAAACATTCTACGGGAGGTTATTACATGTACTCTCTCAGTGTGATGGTATCTGTAGAAGTGAACAAAGCAGGTAAAACTGAACATTGAGTCGGATTCAGCAATTACCAGATAACTTCCTAAATATGAGACATTGTGCTAGGACCTGATTATTTTATTATAATTAAGGAGAATTTTCTTTTTGTTATGATAATTCATCTTTTTAGTAACAGTAATTTGCATATCCAGTCAGCAGAAAATAAGGCTTTGTCATATGTAAAGAGGGCAGAGTAATCTTACTAAAACTCAACTCTAATGAGGTCTATTTTCCTGCTAACACATCTAAAAGGCTTCCTGTTGCTGCTGTGATTTGAACTCTAAACTTTTTCACAGAAGACTTGGTTTTTCAACATCTTTCCGTCATCACTACACTCCCTACACTACAATCCAACTAAACTTCTAATAATTCTCCCCAAATATTATGCTTTTTATGCCTCCATTCTCCAAAACTAAAATGCCCTCCTTTCTGTCTAGTGACACTCCATTCATCTTTCAAGACACAGATCCAATGTTACTGAGGCTTCTGGCTCTTTGAGGCAGAGATAGCCGATCTGGTCAGTGCTTTGCGAGGGCTCCCAGCCAGGCATCAGTCAAACTCAGGCTGTAGTTGCTGCCTCTATCTAAACCACAAAATCCTCAGGTCCAGTAACAGTTTCCAACTATTTTTTGTTCCCTTTAAACATAGCTCTGTAAGTGGTCTGTTTACTTCACCAGTGAATGGTTACTGCTTTGCAGTATAAGGTGTCTTCTTTGTATTTTCTTCCTAAATTACTCAATGAAGAGAATGATGGAAAAATAAACATGTAATTATGTTAGCAATTTATTTAATGTGCCAAATACTGGATTCAGTGCTGTATATATAATGGTGGACAAGAGAGATGTTCTTATTCTCATGGCAGCTGTACTCACTGAGGAGAAACACAGCAAAATTGTTACACAAGCAAAATAATGTTAGTTAATGATGAGTGATATGATGGAAGAAATTAGGGTGTACAGTGGAGAATGGAGAAAGTCGTGAGGAAACAACATCAGAAGAGTTGAGGGGAGGTCATCCTGAGCAGGAGAAATATGAACAGACAGCTGAATGAGGAAGAGGCCAGAACGGCGTTCGTGCATTAAGTAAGAGCCACTCAAATGTCCTGGACAAGCTCAGTGTGATCTGCAAAGAGCAGAAGGCTGGTGGGCTGGAGTGGAGAGAACAGATGAATACTGATCATAGATAAAGGTGGACAGAGTGACAGGGATTGGACAGTATCAGGCCCTGTCTAATTGCAGTGGAACCCAGCATACAGTTTTAAGCCACCAATAATATAGTTGAAAGTGCATGACATTCAAATTTGTGTTGTAAGCCATTATTTACTTTTTGAATTGTAAAAAATTTGTGTTATCTAGCTGGACAAGACTTTCTCACTGGCTTAGTCTTTACTTCATTCTCCTCTCCACTGGGGGGCTCCAGAGATTATTGCAAGAATGCAGTCTGGTCTCCCAAGCACCCTTCTTGTGGCAGTCTCTGCATTTCCTCAAGAAATGCAGAAATGTTTAAGATGGGAAAACCAACAAGAGAGCATGAACAACTGAATAAAAGATAAAAACACAGTCAGCTCTGTCAAACAGTTCCTCATTTGACAGCATGAATATGAGGCAAAATAAGAATCACTATTTTTCTTTAGAACCTGTGGTATGTCATGCCTTTACATGAATAAATACACTATGACTGACTAGTTTTATTTTAAGCCAAAGTGACTATTCCAACAGAAGAAAGATTTAGAAAACAGACATGAGAGGTATTTGGGCATAACCTAGTGCTCTGCTTATTAAAATGACCGTAACAGTTGTCTGTTTCTGAGTGTTTACTCTGTGTTGCCTAGCACTGTGTTAAATGCAATATATATATATACATATAATCTCATTTAATCCTTTATTAATCCTGGCTGATAGGCATGACCATTGTTTCCTTTACTGAAAATGGAAAACTGAGGTTAGGACCTTTAAGTGGCTTGTCCAACATCTCAGATATATTATTGGTGGAGCTGGCATTTGGATGAAAGAATGCTTGACTCCAAAGCCCTCCACATGCCAACCAGAACACCAAATTAAAGAATTTTCCATAGACTTCAGTTCAAGTCTCATATCACTTCCTTGCAGTTTCAATTTCCTTGACTGTTATTTCCCCAGGGGAAGAAAAGAGACTACAAACCCAACAAATTTGTAGTGCATCTCCAATGCTATGAAGATAATCAAAATGTTTTCTCAAGTCCCAAGTGTTATGCAAAGGAAATGTATTATTATTATTTTTTTTTTGCCAGGTACCTGATTTTTGCCTAAAAAGAAAACCCTCTCCCAAAAAATGAATTCCTTAAAAATTCTATTTTTTTTTTCCTAAACTTGGTTGTGTTTAGCCCTCTTTTGCCACTTGCCCCTAATTGCACACCAAATGTTCATTCATAGTATCTAATCCTCTCTCAGGTTTTTCGTAAGGCTTTGGCAACAACAGAAGGTGGTAGGGCAATACCACGGGGGGTATGTTTTTACCCAGCTCTGCTACCATCACATTGTGCAGCTTAGGGCAAATCTCTTCATCCGGACCCCAAATTTAAAGTAAACAAGTGAGTTAGTGAGAGTTAACGATTATTCCAATTTTTAAAGCACTAGGGTAGTGTGTAGCCTGTGACTGGGATGAGAGAAAGAAGAGGAAAAGGGCTAGATGACAATAGTGTTGTCTTGTAGTATTCGTTTAATTGAATCCATTATGGGGTTCTTGACCATAAGATGACCACTAGCACTCCAACAAGTTCAGCAGATATTTCAGGTGCATCAGGCACTATCCTAGGATCTAGTCCCAAAAATGTTAAACAAAACCAATATGAATCCTTCACTCTGTGGAATTTTACATCTCCACAGATCAAACAATGGAAATCTGAAATAGACATGTCAGCCACAGACCCATTTTGTTTGACCACCTTTTGTTTCACATTTTAAAATTTTGTCCATGTTTAAAAATAAGGAAGATTTATTCCAAAAGTTCTTGTTTCCAGCTTCTCTTGAAAAATCTAAATATTTGGCAGTGCTGAGCTGGCATTCCCACATGTCAAGGAATGGTGGAGCTGAATAGAAGCTGTCCTCACCTCACCCCCAAAATAGCCCCACACTCTCCATTGACCCCGCCCACCGTCACCGTGTTGTAGGCAACCTATGTGCCCATTCTGCCTGGGCTTAGGTGTGTGTGACTCTTGGATTAGAGACAGAAACAATAAATCATTTCAATCCTGTTGATTATTACAAAGAGCTGTATGGGGAGTTGTCATGGACAAGAACAGAGAAACTTCCAGCACTATGGTCTTCATCTCTGCCCCATCCGGATCCCACTTCCACCTGCAGACAGCAAGAGCAACAAAGGTGCTTGGGAAATTTGGGGGCTGGGAGACAGGCGACATGGGCCTACCAAAGGTTCTCTCCACTAACTGTTATGCTACACTGGGCAAGTATTTTCTGTCTTTGTGTCTTAATTCCCTCTGCAATAAAACGGAAAAAAAAAAAAAAAAAAAAAAAAATCTACCAGACCACAGTGCTTTAAGGATCTTTCCTGTTGGGATCCTGTAAAATTCTAACCACTGTCTTAGTCTCCCGTCACAACCCCAAGGGGAGTCTTAATGGCAATCTTGCCTCTCCCCTTCTAAGATCAGCAGGCTCCGACCCGCCACCCCCAACGTCCACCACCATGGCGACGCAGGCCGCGTCTCTTCAGGGGAACCCGAGCCCGGCCCAGGAGTTGGGGAGGCACCCTCCTGCGACGTGGAAAGTAATAGCACCCCCACTTCCCCCCCCCGATATTATGATACACATCACAAGGGGGCGAGGCACCCCCCTGAGAAATAGGGAGTAATAGCGCCCCGTCTCCACGCCTGGCTATTAGGATCCACATGGCACGGGGGTGAGCCACCTCCCGCCATTCCGGGGGAGGGGGGTAATAGCCCCGCCCTCTCCGCCCCTGGCTATTAGGATCCACATCGCAGAAGGGTGAGGCACCCCCCGCGATATGGGGAATAATAGCACCCCCCCTCTCCCACCCCTGGCTATTACGATCCACATCGCAGGTCGGTGAGGCACACCCCTGCAATACGGGGAGTAATAGCACCACCCTCGCCCGCCCCGGCTGTTACGATCCACTATGCAGTGGGGTGAGGCACCCCCTTGCGATATGGGGAGTAATAGGACGCCCTCTCCTCCACTGGCTATTACGATGCACATTGCAAGGGGCTGAGGCAACCCCCGGCGATATGGGGAGCTATAGCACCCCCTCTACCCCCCTAGCTATTACGACCCACATGGCAAGAGGGTGAGCCATCCCCATGCCTTACGGGGAGTAATAGCCCCCCCTACCCCCCTGGCTATTACGGTCCACATTACAGGGGGCTGAGCCACCCCCTGCTATATGGGGAGTAATAACCTCTTCCTCTCCCCTCCGGCTGTTACAATCCACGGTGGACTCAGCCTGTTCACGATGTTGTGAGTAATATCATCTCCCCGTCTGGAAATTACCAACGATTTCACACACCTGTGTACACCCTCTGCAGTACTGGGAGTAATATCGTCCTCTTCCCCCCTGAATATTATAAACAAGATCACAGAAGTGTTTATACTCCCTGTGATATTGGGTGTCATACCATTCTCTTCCACGTTAAAATTAGAAAAAATATCCTTGGACGCGTGTACCACTTCTGTGTTATTTAAAGTAATATTACCCTCTTCTCTCCTGGATCATGGGAACAAAATCCCTGGGGGGTGTACACTTTCTGCGATATTGGTAGGTAATAGTATCCCCTCCGCCTTTGAATATTAAAGACAATCTCACGCGGGGTGTACAACCCCTGCGGGCTTGGCCATATTATTATCCTCTCTCCCTGTATATTAGGAAAAATATCAGTGTCAGTGTATACCTCCTGCGATATGTGGATTAATACCCTCTTCTCCACTTCTGGTTATTAGGAACAATATCACAGGGGTTTTACACTTTCTTCGATATCTGGAGTAATGTCATCCTCTCCTTGTTTGAATGGTAAGAACAATATCACAGGGGAGATTACACCTCCTGCGATATTAGGAGTAATGCTACGCTCTCCCCCCTTCCCTTGATATTAGGAACAAAATCCCAGGGTGGGTGTACTCCTTCTGCTATATGGAAAGTAATATCTTCTCCCTGCCTGAATTTTAGGAACAATATCACAGGTGGGTGTACACCCCCTGCAGTATAAAGAATCATATTATCTTCTCTTCCTTTAGCTTTTAAGAACAATATCACACGGGGGGTGTACACGCCCTGCTCTATTGGGAGTTATATCATTCTCTCTTATTCTGGATGGTAGGAATATCACTCGTGTGGTGTGCAACCCCTGTGATATTGAGAGTAATATTCTCTCCCAACGTGGATATTAGAAACAATATCACAGGGGGCGTGTACACTTCTTCGATATTGGTAGTAATACCATCTTCTCCCCGCTGGATACGAGAAACAATATGACAGGCAGGGTGGACACCCCCCACGATATGGGGAGTCATGTCCCACCCTAGATATTACGATCCACGGTGGACACACCGCGTGTTTACGATATTGTGAGGAATATCATCTCCCCCTCTAGAAATTACGAACAATATCAAAGGCGAGTGTACACCCCCTGCAATATTGGGAGTCATATCATCCTTTCCACCCCCTGGATATTAGGAACAATGTCAAAGGAGTGTTTATAACCCCTGCGATTTTGGGAGGAATATCATCCTCTTCCACGTTGAAATTAGGAAGAGCATCCCTGAAGCTGTGTACACCCCTGCGATATTGAAAGGAATATCATCCTCTTCCCTCCTGGATCATGGGAACATTATTACTGGGGGGTGTACACTCTCTGCGATATTAGGAGTAATATCATCCTCTGCGCTTTGGAAAATTAAGGACAATGTCACCCGGATGGGGGAGTGTACACTTTCTGCGATATTGGGAATAATATTATCCTCTCCCCAACTGCATATTAGGAAAGATATCACAGAGTGGGTGTACACCTCCTTCGATATGGGGAGTAATATCGTCTTCTCCCCTTCTGGATATCAGGAACAATATCACACTGGGGTGTAGACTTTCTGCGATATTGGGAATAATATCAACCTGTCGGCCTTTGAATATTAAGAACAATATCACAGGGTCGATGTACATCTCCTGTGATACTGGGAGTAATATCAGCCTCTGCCCTCCATGGCTATTAGGAATAATGTCCCAGGGTGGGTGTACACCTTCTGCTATATGGGGAGTAATGTCATCCTCTCCCCGCCATGATATTAACAACAACATCACAGGGTGGGTGAACACAGCCTAAGATACTGGAATTATTCCTACCCTCTACCCCTCCGGATTCTAGGAACAATATCACAGAAGAGGTGTTCACTCCCTGTGGTACTGGGAGTCATATTCTTCTTCCGTGAATATTAGGAGCAATATCACCGGGCAGATGTTCACCCACAGCTATACTGGGAGTCATGTCACACTCTACCCCCTTGATATTAGGATCAATGTCACAGGGTGAGTGTATGCCTACTGAGATATTAAAACTATCCATCCCTGGATGTTAGGAATAATATCACAGGTAGGTGTACACCCCCTGACGTGTTAGGAGTAATATTATTATTTATTAATCATCAATCATTAATTTTAACTATAAGTATCAGTGTTAATATCAATTACTAGTATATTATTATTATACTAATTATTTTGATCGTATGATTATAACTATTGATATTAATGTTGTTTAGAAATATTAATTATTAATCAGCTTTTTTTTTTTTTTGAGACAAGTCTCGCTCTGTCACTCAGGCTGGAGAGTAGTGGTGCGAACTCGGCCCACTGCAAGCTACCTCTCCTGGGTTCACGCCATTCTCCTCCCTCAGCCTCCCGAGTAGCTGGGACTACAGGCGTCCGCCACCGCGCCTGGCTAATTTTTTGTAATTTTAGTCGAGACGGGGTTTCACCGTGGTCTCGATCTCCTGACCTGGTGATCCGCCTGCCTTGGACTCCCAAAGCGCTGGGATTACAGGCGTGAGCCACCACGCCCAGCCGGAGTTATTAATCATCATTTTATTATCAACATTATTTATGATTGATTTAACTAAGTAACAGTAATTCCAGATATGATTATTTGATTATTAATAATGATATTACTATCATATTGCATATGGTTAATAATATTTTTATCGTTATTATTAATATCAATGATTACTATTATTCATTATTATATTTATTAATATTAATAATCAATAGTATTTTTCCTGATATCCAGGAGGGAAAGGATAATATTACTCCCAGTATCAGAGAAGATATACACCCCTGTATGATGTTATTTCTAACAGCCAGGGGCTAGAGGACGACATTACTCAAAATATCGCAGTGGGTGTACGTCCCTTCTGTGATCTTGCTTCTAACATCCTGGGTGTGAGAGGATGATATTACTCCCAATATTGCAAGGGGCATAGAGCTCCCCTCCGCTGTGATATTGTTCCTAATATGCAAAGGTGGAGAGGATGATATTTCTTCCAATTTCACAGATGGTCTGCACCACCCCTGTGATACTGTTCCTAATATCCAGAAGACGAGAGGATGATATTAGTCTCTCTATCTCAGGAGGTGTACACTCCCTAGTGGTGTTGTTCCTAATATCCAGGGACGGAGAGGACGCTATCACTCCCAAAATAACAGGGGGTGTACACCCCTTCCGTGACATTGTTCCTGATAGCCAGCTGGGGAGAAGAAGATATTACTCCCAATATCGCAGGGGGTATACACCCCCTTGTGATATTGTTTCTTAGATCCCAGGAGGGAGATGATGATACTAATGGCAATATCGCAGGGGCTGTACACACCTCCTACGATATTGTTCTTATCCTGAAGGGGGGAGCATAATATTACTCTCAATATTGCAGGGGGTGTACACCTCCTTTGTAATATTGTTCTTAATATCCATGACGGGAGAAGGTGATATTACCCCCGGTATCACAAGAAGTGCACAGCCTCCTGTGATATAGTTCCTAATATCTAGGTGTTGAGAGGATGATATTACTCCCAATATCAAAGAAGGTGTACACCTCCCTGTGACGACATTATTCCCAATAACCACGTTGGGAGTCGATGATATTACGCACAATATCGCAGAGAATGAACACCCACGCTGGGCTATATGCTCCTTGTATCGAGAAGAGGAGAGGATGATATTGCTCCCAATATCGAAGAGGCTGTATTCCCTCCCCACTCCGGGTTATTGCTCCTAATATCCAGGGGAAGAGACGATAACATTATGCCCGATATCACAGGGGGTGGTACACCGTCCCCCACCCCCCGTGATATGGTTCCTAATATCCAAAGGCACAGACGATGAAATTACTCCCAATATTGCAGGGGGTGTACACCCCTCTTGTGATACTGTTCTTAATATTTAGGCGGGGAGACGATGATATTGCTGTCCATATCACAGGGGTGGACAAAATCCCTGTGATATGGTTTTTAATATTCAGTGTGGGAGAGGATGCTATTAATTCCAGTATCACAGGGGACACACCTCCTGTGATATTGTTCCCAATATCCAGGGGAAGAGAAATGATATGATTCACAATATGGCAAGGGACGTACAACCCCTCCATAATATTGTCCCTAATATCCAACGGGGAGTAGAATGATATTACTCCCGCATCACAAGGGGTGTACAGTACCCCACTGATATTGTTCCTTATATCCAGGGAGACAGAGGATAATACTACCCTCAATATCATAGGGGTGTACACACCCCTTGTGATATTGTTCCTAATATTTAGGTGGGGAGAGGATGATATTTCTCTCAATATCTCAGAGGGTGTACACCCTTCCTGGGATATTGTTTCTAACATCAAGTGGAGCAGAGGATGATATTACTCCCAATATCGCAGGGGGTGTAAACCCCCCTATTATTTTGTTGCTAATATCTAGGTTGGGAGAGGATGATATTACTGCCAATATCGCAGGCGTTGTACACCCCACCTGTGATATTATTCCTAATATCCAGGGGAAGAGAGAATGATACTACTTTCAATAGCGCTGGAGGTGTACACACCCATGTGATATTGTTCCTAATATCCAGTGGGGGAGAAGATGGTATTACTGGCCATACAGCGGGGGTTGTGCACCCCCTCTGTGATAATGTTTTTAGTATCCAGGGGGTAGAGGATGACATGACTCTCAATATCACAGTGGGTGTACACCAACTCTTGGTATTGTTCTTAATATCCAGGGAGGGAGAGGATATTACTGTCAATATGGCAAGGGGTGGACACCCCTTCTTTGATATTGTTCCTAGTATCCAGGGGGGAAGAGTATGATATTAATCCCAATATCGCTGAGAGTATCACCCCTTTTTGATACTGTTCCTAATATCCCGGGGAGAGTCTAGGTTATTAGTGGCCATACCACAGTGTGTGTACACCACCATTGTTATATTGTTTTTTATTTCCAGCAATGAAGAAATTGATATTACTCCCAAAATGGAATGAGTTGTACACCCCCCATGAGATATAGTTCCTAATATTCAGAAGAGAAAGGATGATATTACTCCCATTGGTGCGGCGGGTGTATAATCCTCCTGTAATATTGTTCCTAATATCTAGGGGGGTGAGAATGATATTACTGGCAATAACGCAGAGGATGTACACTGCCTCTGTGATATTGTTCTCAATATCCATGGGGATAGAACATTGTATGACTCCCAGTATGGCAGGTGGTGTACACCCACGCCCCGTGATATTTTTTCTGATACCCAGGTGAGGGGAGGATGATATTACTCCCAATATCGCAAGTGGTGTACAAACATTCTTTGATGCTTTTCCTTCTCTTTACGGGTTGAGAGGATGATATTACTCCCAGTATCGAAGAAAGTGTACACGCCCCCTGTGATTTTGTTCCTAATATCCACGTTAAAAAAGAATGATATATAGATGGCCGAAGAGGAACAGCTCCAGTCTCCAACTCCCGGCGCGAGCGACACAGAAGACCGGCGATTTCTGCATTTTCAACTGAGGTACTGGGTTCATCTCACTGGGGAGTGCCAGACGATCGGTGCTGGTCAGCTGCTGCAGCCCGACCAGCGAGAGCTGAAGCAGGGCGAGGCATTGCCTCACCTGGAAAGCGCAAGGGGGAAGGGAATCCCTTTTCCTAGCCAGGGGAACTGAGACACACAACACCTGGAAAATCGGGTAACTCCCACCCCAATACTGCGCTTTAAGCAGACAGGCACACCAGGAGATCATATCCCACACCTGGCCGGGAGTGTCCCACACCCACGGAGCCTCCCTCATTGCTAGCACAGCAGTCTGTGATCTACCGGCAAGGCAGCAGCGAGGCTGGGGGAGGGGCGCCCGCCATTGCTGAGGCTTAAGTAGGTAAACAAAGCTGCTGGGAAGCTCGAACTGGGTGGAGCTCACAGCAGCTCAAGGAAACCTGCCTGTCTCTGTAGACTCCACCTCTGGGGACAGGGCACAGTAAATAATAACAAACGCAGCAGCTCTGCAGACGCAAACGACTCTGTCTGATGGCTTTGAAGAGAGCAGTGGATCTCCCAACACGGAGGTTGAGATCTGAGAAGGGACAGACTCCCTGCTCAAGTGGGTCCCTGACCCCTGAGTAGCCTAACTGGGAGACATCCCCCACTAGGGGCAGTCTGACACCCCACACCTCACAGGGTGGAGTACACCCCTGAGAGGAAGATTCCAAAGCAAGAATCAGACAGGTACACTCGCTGTTCAGAAATATTCTATCTTCTGCAGCCTCTGCTGCTGATACCCAGGCAAACAGGGTCTGGAGTGGACCTCAAGCAATCTCCTACAGCTACAACCTACAGCTGAGGATCCTGACTGTTAGAAGGAAAGCTATCAAACAGGAAGGACACCTACACCAAAACCCCATCAGTACATCACCATCATCAAAGACCAGAGGCAGATAAAACCACAAAGATGGGGAAAAAGCAGGGCAGAAAAGCTGGAAATTCAAAAAATAAGAGCGCATCTCCCCCGGCAAAGGAGCGCAGCTCATCGCCAGCAACGGATCAAAGCTGGACGGAGAATGACTTCGACGAGATGAGAGAAGAAGGCTTCAGTCCATCAAATTTCTCAGAGCTAAAGGAGGAATTACGTACCCAGCGCAAAGAAACTAAAAATCTTGAAAAAAAAGTGGAAGAATTGATGGCTAGAGTAATTAATGCAGAGAAGCTCACAAACGAAATGAAAGAGACGAAAACCATGGCACGAGAAATACGTGACAAATGCACAAGCTTCAGTAACCGTCTCGATCAACTGGAAGAAAGAATGTCAGCGATGGAGGATCAAATGAATGAAATGAAGCAAGAAGAGAAACCAAAAGAAAAAAGAAGAAAAAGAAATGAACAAAGCCTGCAAGAAGTATGGGATTATGTAAAAAGACCAAATCTACGTCTGATTGGGGTGCCTGAAAGTGACGGGGAAAATGGAACCAAGTTGGAAAACACTCTTCAGGATATCATCTAGGAGAACTTCCCCAACCTAGTAGGGCAGGCCAACATTCAAATCCAGGAAATACAGAGAACGCCACAAAGATACTCCTCGAGAAGAGCAACTCCAAGACACATAATTGCCAGATTCACCAAAGTTGAAATGAAGGAAAAAATCTTAAGGGCAGCCAGAGAGAAAGGTCGGGTTACCCACAAAGGGAAGCCCATCAGACTAACAGCAGATCTCTCGGCAGAAACTCTTCAAGCCAGAAGAGAGTGGGGGCCAATATTCAACATTCTTAAAGAAAAGAATTTTAAACCCAGAATT
Source organism: Chlorocebus sabaeus (assembly GCF_047675955.1). Taxonomy (NCBI): domain Eukaryota; kingdom Metazoa; phylum Chordata; class Mammalia; order Primates; family Cercopithecidae; genus Chlorocebus; species Chlorocebus sabaeus. The sequence goes on along the minus strand of NC_132926.1, from coordinate 34,943,138 downwards.
TTATATCCAGCCAAACTAAGTTTCATAAGTGAAGGAGAAATAAAATCCTTTACAGATAAGCAAATGCTTAGAGATTTTGTCACCACTAGGCCTGCCTTACAAGAGACCCTGAAGGAAGCACTAAACATGGAAAGGAACAACCGGTACCAGCCATTGCAAAAACATGCCAAAATGTAAAGACCATCAAGGCTAGGAAGAAACTGCATCAACTAACAAGCAAAATAACCAGTTAATATCATAATGGCAGGATCAAGTTCACACATAACAATCTTAACCTTAAATGTAAATGGACTAAATGCTCCAATTAAAAGACACAGACTGGCAAACTGGATAAAGAGTCAAGACCCATCAGTCTGCTGTATTCAGGAGACCCATCTCACACGCAGAGACATACATAGGCTCAAAATAAAGGGATGGAGGAAGATTTACCAAGAAAATGGAGAACAAAAAAAAGCGGGGGTTGCAATACTAGTCTCTGATAAAACAGACTTTAAACCATCAAAGATCAAAAGAGACAAAGAAGGCCATTACATAATGGTAAAGGGATCAATTCAACAGGAAGAGCTAACTTTCCTAAATATATATGCACCCAATACAGGAGCACCCAGATTCATAAAGCAAGTCCTTAGAGACTTACAAAGAGACTTAGACTCCCATACAATAATAATGGGAGACTTCAACACTCCACTGTCAACATTAGACAGATCAACGAGACAGAAAGTTAACAAGGATATCCAGGAATTGAACTCATCTCTGCAGCAAGCAGACCTAATAGGCATCTATAGAACTCTCCACCCCAAATCAACAGAATATACATTCTTCTCAGCACCACATCGTACTTACTCCAAAATTGACCACGTAATTGGAAGTAAAGCACTCCTCAGCAAATGTACAAGAACAGAAATTATAACAAACTGTCTCTCAGATCACAGTGCAATCAAATTAGAACTCAGGACTAAGAAACTCAATCAAAACCACTCAACTACATGGAAACTGAACAACCTGCTCCTGAATGACTACTGGGTACATAACGAAATGAAGGCAGAAATAAAGATGTTCTTTGAAACCAATGAGAACAAAGATACAACATACCAGAATCTCTGGGACACATTTAAAGCAGTGTGTAGAGGGAAATTTATAGCACTAAATGCCCACAAGAGAAAGCAGGAAAGATCTAAAATTGACACTCTAACATCGCAATTAAAAGAACTAGAGAAGCAAGAGCAAACACATTCGAAAGCTAGCAGAAGGCAAGAAATAACTAAGATCAGAGCAGAACTGAAGGAGTTAGAGACACAAAAAACCCTCCAAAAAATCAATGAATCCAGGAGTTGGTTTTTTGAAAAGATCAACAAAATTGACAGACCACTAGCAAGACTAATAAAGAAGAAAAGAGAGAAGAATCAAATCGACACAATTAAAAATGATAAAGGGGATATCACCACCGACCCCACAGAAATACAAACTACCATCAGAGAATACTATAAACACCTCTACGCAAATAAACTGGAAAATCTAGAAGAAATGGATAATTTCCTGGACACTTACACTCTTCCAAGACTAAACCAGGAAGAAGTTGAATCCCTGAATAGACCAATAGTAGGCTCTGAAATTGAGGCAATAATTAATAGCCTACCAACCAAAAAAAGTCCAGGACCAGATGGATTCACAGCTGAATTCTACCAGAGGTACAAGGAGGAGCTGGTACCATTCCTTCTGAAACTATTCCAATCAATAGAAAAAGAGGGAATCCTCCCTAACTCATTTTATGAGGCCAACATCATCCTGATACCAAAGCCTGGCAGAGACACAACAAAAAAAGAGAATTTTAGACCAATATCCCTGATGAACATCGATGCAAAAATCCTCAATAAAATACTGGCAAACCGGATTCAGCAGCACATCAAAAAGCTTATCCACCATGATCAAGTGGGCTTCATCCCTGGGATGCAAGGCTGGTTCAACATTCGCAAATCAATAAACATAATCCAGCATATAAACAGAACCAAAGACAAGAACCACATCATTATCTCAATAGATGCAGAAAAGGCTTTTGACAAAATTCAACAGCCCTTCATGCTAAAAACGCTCAATAAATTCGGTATTGATGGAACGTACCTCAAAATCATAAGAGCTATTTATGACAAACCCACAGCCAATATCATACTGAATGGGCAAAAACTGGAAAAATTCCCTTTGAAAACTGGCACAAGACAGGGATGCCCTCTCTCACCACTCCTATTCAACATAGTGTTGGAAGTTCTGGCTAGGGCAATCAGGCAAGAGAAAGAAATCAAGGGGATTCAGTTAGGAAAAGAAGAAGTCAAATTGTCCCTGTTTGCAGACGACATGATTGTATATTTAGAAAACCCCATTGTCTCAGCCCAAAATCTCCTTAAGCTGATCAGCAACTTCAGCAAAGTCTCAGGATACAAAATTAATGTGCAAAAATCACAAGCATTCTTATACACCAGTGACAGTCAAACAGAGAGCCAAATCAGGAATGAACTTCCATTCACAATTGCTTCAAAGAGAATAAAATACCTAGGAATCCAACTTACAAGGGATGTAAAGGACCTCTTCAAGGAGAACTACAAACCACTGCTCAGTGAAATCAAAGAGGACACAAACAAATGGAAGAACATACCATGCTCATGGATAGGAAGAATCAATATCGTGAAAATGGCCATACTGCCCAAGGTAATTTATAGATTCAATGCCATCCCCATCAAGCTACCAATGAGCTTCTTCACAGAATTGGAAAAAACTGCTTTAAAGTTCATATGGAACCAAAAAAGAGCCCGCATCTCCAAGACAATCCTAAGTCAAAAGAACAAAGCTGGAGGCATCACGCTACCTGACTTCAAATTATACTACAAGGCTACAGTAACCAAAACAGCATGGTACTGGTACCAAAACAGAGATATAGACCAATGGAACAGAACAGAGTCCTCAGAAATAATACCACACATCTACAGCCATCTGATCTTTGACAAACCTGAGAGAAACAAGAAATGGGGAAAGGATTCCCTATTTAATAAATGGTGCTGGGAAAACTGGCTAGCCATAAGTAGAAAGCTGAAACTGGATCCTTTCCTTACTCCTTATACGAAAATTAATTCAAGATGGATTAGAGACTTAAATGTTAGACCTAATACCATAAAAATCCTAGAGGAAAACCTAGGTAGTACCATTCAGGACATAGGCATGGGCAAAGACTTCATGTCTAAAACACCAAAAGCAACGGCAACAAAAGCCAAAATTGACAAATGGGATCTCATCAAACTAAAGAGCTTCTGCACAGCAAAAGAAACTACCATCAGAGTGAGCAGGCAACCTACAGAATGGGAGAAAATTTTTGCAGTCTACTCATCTGACAAAGGGCTAATATCCAGAACCTACAAAGAACTCCAACAAATTTACAAGAAAAAAACAAACAACCCCATCCAAAAGTGGGCAAAGGATATGAACAGACATTTCTCAAAAGAAGACATTCATACAGCCAACAGACACATGAAAAAATGCTCATCATCACTGGCCATCAGAGAAATGCAAATCAAAACCACAATGAGACACCATCTCACACCAGTTAGAATGGCGATCATTAAAAAGTCAGGAAACAACAGGTGCTGGAGAGGATGTGGAGAAATAGGAACACTTTTACACTGTTGGTGGGATTGTAAACTAGTTCAACCATTATGGAAAACAGTATGGCGATTCCTCAAGGATCTAGAACTAGATGTACCATATGACCCAGCCATCCCATTACTGGGTATATACCCAAAGGATTATAAATTATGCTGCTACAAGGACACATGCACACGTATGTTTATTGCAGCACTATTCACAATAGCAAAGACTTGGAATCAACCCAAATGTCCATCAGTGACAGATTGGATTAAGAAAATGTGGCACATATACACCATGGAATACTATGCAGCCATAAAAAAGGATGAGTTTGTGTCTTTTGTAGGGACATGGATGCAGCTGGAAACCATCATTCTTAGCAAACTATCACAAGAACAGAAAACCAAACACCGCATGTTCTCACTCGTAGGTGGGAACTGAACAATGAGATCACCTGGACTCGGGAAGGGGAACATCACACACCGGGGCCTATCATGGGGAGGGGGGAGGGGGGAGGGATTGCATTGGGAGTTATACCTGATGTAAATGACGAGTTGATGGGTGCAGCACACCAACATGGCACAAGTATACATATGTAGCAAACCTGCACGTTGTGCACATGTACCCTACAACTTGAAGTTTAATAATAATAAATAAATTTAAAAAAAAAAAGAAAACAGTTAAAAAAGGAGACAGAGTAAAAGAGAGAGAATCAAACACACATGACATGACAATATCTAATGCTTTTTTAAAAAGTAGAAAATTGAGTCACAATAATTACATGCTTATATGTATGTAATATTTACCAAACTATAATAATAAATGCAAAATATCTAATCATATTTATAGTATTACCATATTGGAAGGATAAAACGACAGATAAATTAACTTTGTATCTGGTGGACAGCAAAAAACAGACACCTATTATCTTCCAAAGTAGCAAGTCAATGCATATATAATGTCAAAATTCAAAAAGTAAAAAAGTAACAATGAAAGATGTTATTCTGAGAAAATGCCAAAATATTCAGTTGAAAAGGTATAAAGGTACTATGTCAATGAAAGGAAAGTGGGGAATTTTCTATTTTTTAAAATAAATTTTGGATAATGACTTTATTTTTTAAACTCTTGACATAATTCACTGTGATAGGACTCAAACAAAAACAATAGATAATAAATTGTTGTCTGCATGCTGTAATTACAGGTTTCTTTTATATTTGAGAAAGAAAAATAAAACTTTTGATAGGTTTCAACTTAAAAAAAAAAAAAAAAAAAAGAATGATATTACCTTCAATACCACAGGGGGTGGGGTGTACACTCCGCCTGTGATATTATTTCTAATATCAAGGGGAAGAGAGAATAATACTACTCCCAATAGTGCAAGGGGTGTACACACCTGGTAATATTGTTCCTAATATCCAGGGAAGGAGACGATGATATTTCTGGCCATATCGCAGGAAGTGTACACCCTCCTGTAATATTGTTTCTGATATTCAGTGGGGGAGAGGACAACATTGATCCCAATATTGCAGAAGGTGTATAGACCCCTTTGATATGGTTTTTAATGTACAGGGAAAAAATAATAATATTACACCCAATATCCAGGGGCTGTAACCGCCCCCCGAACCACTGTATATTGTTCCTAATAGGCAGCGTGGTAGAGGCTTATAATACTATCAATATCGCAGAAGGTGCACAAACACCTGTGATATACTTCCTAATATCCAGGGGGAACAACGCTGCTATTACTTTCAATATCGCAGTGGGTGTACATCCCCCAGTGTGGTTTCGCTCCTATATCCAGGGGAAAAAAGGATGATATTACTCACAATATCGCAGGGGGTGTACACTCCTTCTGTGATATGGTTCCTGATATCCAGGGGGTGAGTGGATGATTTTACTCTCAATAACGTACGAACTGTACACCCACCCTGTGATTTTGTCCCTGATAACCACATGGGGAGAGGTGATATTACTCCCAATATTGCAAGGGGTGGACACCCGGCCAGTCATATTTTTTCTTATATCCAGGAAGGGAACAGATAGTATTACTACTAATATTGAAAGGATGTACAGAACGCATTTCATATTGCTCTTAATATCCAGGTTGAAAGAAGATAACATTACTCTTAATATAAGAAGGGGGGTACACCCCGCCTGTGATATGATTCTGAAATCTAGACGAAGAGAGAATGATATTACTTCCAATAATACACGGGGTGTACAATCATCTTTGATATGTTCCTAACATCTAAAGGAAGAGATGATGATATTACTCTCAATACCGTAGAAGGTATACACCCTCCTGTGATATTGTTCCTAATAACTAGTGGGGGAGGGCAATGATATTACTTCAAATATCGCAGTGGCTTTACACCCCTTCCGTGATATTTGTCCTAATTTCCAAGGGGTGGAGTACGAAGTTACTCTCAATATAGTATAGGGTGTACACCCAGGCTGTGATATTTCTACGAATATTCAAGGAAACACAGCATGATAGAACTCCAAATCTCGCAGAGTGTACACTATTTTGTGATATTGTTCCCAATATCTGGAGGTGGAGAGGATGATGTTAGTTTCAATATCGCAGGCTGTGTACACACACCCTGTGAAATTGTTTCTAATATCCAAGAGAGGAGCAATGCTATTAATCCACATACAGCAAGAGAGTGAGGCACACCCCGCCGTATGGGGAGTAATAGCACCTCCCTCTCTCTCCCTGGCTATTAGGATCCACATCGCAGGGGTGTGAGGCACCCCCCCGCCATATGGGGAATAATAGCATCTCCCTCGCGCCCCCCTCCCCGACTACTACGATCCACATCGCTGGGGAGTGAGGCACCCCCGGCGATATGGAGAGTAAGAGCACACCCCTCTCCCTCCCTGGCTGTTACGATCCACATCACAGTGGGGCGAGGCACCCTCCGCGATATGGGGAGTAAAGCACCCCTTTCTCCCCAGCTGGCTGTTACGATCCACATCGCAGGGGTGTGAGGCGGCTCCCGTGATATGGGGAGTAATAGTACCCGCTGTGCGTCCTGGCGGCTCCGGACCCAGCCCAAGCGCGGCGGGACCTCCATCCGCAGCCCTCTCCCCCAACCTCGCCCTCCCGAGGTCCTTGTCTAGTCTCAGCAGGCGACAAACGGACCCCAGGCATCTGGCCCTCACCCAGGCGACTGCCCCGCGGTTTCTGGAGAGAGCGCTAAGCGGGGACGCCCGCTGGCAAGCAGATCCCGCCTCCTTCCCTGGCCGAGGAGCCGCCCCTCCGGGGTAGCTGCGCGCTGGGCGGCGCTCGGACCCCTTGGCAGCCGCAGGTGCCTTCCCAGCCCAGCCCAGCTCAGTCTAGCGCAGCCCAGCCCAGCCTGGCGCTCGCAGCCGCCGCCGCTTCCAGGCAGATAGGTGCCTTTCCTTGCTCCTTGCTCTTGGAGTTCTTCTCTTAGCCCCTGCTCCCTGGATGAAAGCATCGCTCCGAGCCTCATGCGAGGAATGAAGGAAGAATCGAGACTAGGTGAGTGGTGGTCTAGATTTAACAAATAATAACAATAAACCTACAAACTAAGGGTACTGATGGGAAGCTAGGAAGTGCAAGGAGAAGAGAAGACAAAGGCTGCTGATCAAAATAACTCACAAAACTAAATGCAGGCTGGGACCAATTCTAGCTATTTTGTACTCCACCCAGGTTCCCCTGCCTGGCACTGACTCATGTGCAGAGCCAGACAGACTTCAATAAATATTTGCTGGGTTGAGACAAGTGAGTGGAGGTGTTTCTGCTTGTCCTCCAGCATCTAAACATGCAAAACCTAGCTGCCTTTGACGATGGCTTCATCTCCACAAGGACTTTTTCCCCCGGGACTTAAAAAATGTAAATGTGTATTCACACAACGGACTGCTATGCAGCACTTAAAAAGCTAAAATCAGAACTATAGGGATCAGCATGCCTATACCTAGATTTCGGAAGTATGATGGTAGATAGACACAGCAAGATGCAAAATATATCCACTCTATCGCGCCATTTAGGTGACTTATTTTAAGACACTTGTCATGTTTGTAAAATCGTAGAACGGGGACTGTGAAATGTATATCACATCCGTGATTGCGGCTGTCTTTGGAAAGTGTGAAAGGGAAATCAATTGGACTTTAGGGTTAAAGTGGAAATGATATTTCCCTAAAATGTTTTAAAAATAAAAATGATGATATAAAGATGACCAAATATAAACACTTGTTAATTGAGTGCCATTGGGCATTTTTCATGTTTTTTCCTGTATGAAATATTTCTTAAACTCTAAGACGTTCTGTTTTTCAAATGCAAACAAATAAGTTGTTTCTATGCACATTCGTGACGATGAAATCTAAAACGTTCAATCAAAAGTTGCAACTTTCTTGCATCGCCCCCTTTGTTTTCCAATCCTAGAAGACCACACCTCTTTATCTAGGGAGGCTTGGTGGTTAGAGAAGTTTACCTGTTGACAACCCCCAAATTACAGGCCAAAGATGAAAGGTTGGTATTAGGGAACTAGTTCCCAGTTAATATTCTGATAATCAGCCAGGTCAAGGTAGACTCTGAAAACTCCCTGTGTCCCTGCAAGACAAATTTCTCTTCCTTTAGCATTTTGTATGCTTTGGATTTTCATTTTCATGGATGGTAGCTGTCCTCTTCACAGCTCAAAATGATGCTTAGGTAACACTGCAGACTTAGCGCCAGCAGATGAGGAAGGGCTGGGGGTTTGGTAAAAGAGTCCTATAGCTCTATTGGGCTCTTCAGCAAAGTGGAAAGGATGTGTCTCCATTTTCCTGCCAGAGAATGGTAGATTTCTTTCTGAATATGAAAAAAAAAATCGAATTTGGTTATCCACATGGGACAGAAAATGAAAAATAATTTTAAACTGGATTGTGTATGTTAGGTGCAATGAAGAAGATACTAAACGATCACTCAGTAGTTCCATCTGCTTCCACCTTCCCCAGACACACACAAACATGGTTCCCTGTTTGCATATTATCTTCCCACTAAAAAATCACTGGGACCGTGGTGAACAAATTTGTCTGCACATCAGGATGAAATTCTGAAACATGGAAAATTGTGATAATATTCCTTCCTCTTTCTCTTTCTGATTCGATAATTTGCAAGGTCAGTGCTTGGTATATCTTATGGTGCAGGATGATGGGCTACTTGAGAAAAACCTGAGGTGTGAAGATGTAAGAATGACAGGACTGGGGTGTGGTGTGAAAACTACATGTACTCAGGTTTTAAGCACAAAACAAAAGAGAATGTAGCCTCTGCCTACAGTTAACAACTGCAATTCCTTAAAATTAATGTTCTCTTTAGGACCATTCATCTCTTTCTAGTGCCATCAGCAGTTCAGTCCTTACACTATCCCTCATTTGGATTATAAATGCAATAATAAAGCACAAGGCCGCCCCATTTGCTTCTCCCTAACTCACAATAAAACACTCACAATAAAAAGTGCATCCCACTTACTTCTTAACTCCCTTGTCCACTGGAGTTAAACTCCTTTTGATTTTTTATCCTGGAGAAATGGTTGAGTTCTATCTTCCTGGGTCTCAATAATTCTTCTGAGCTTCCTTCAGCCACCTGTGACCACCTGCCCCTACCCACTCCCTCTCCCATACCATTTAATTGATTGCTTCCTAATTGCTGACTCTCTTTGCTCTCTATTTAATGATTCTTGTTAAAGTCCATAAGGCATTTTGCCAGCAGTTGGCTTTTAGTATGAAAACTAGCATTTCCTTAATGAGTCTGCCTTCCAAATGAAGCGTTTACTTACATTTTCCTAGTGGGAAAATGAGCTTTTCTTCTACACTTGCTTAGGGGTTTTGTAAGTTCTTTTTCAATAACTCATCCTTAACACTTTCTCCAATTCTGCCTGTAATCGATATTCCCTTCACATGTAAACAGCTCAGGAGGAAATCAGCTATTTTTAAAAATATGCAATAGGGAAATTCTGCTACTCTTAGAAATAGCAGGAGCTAGCATTCATTCTTTGCATATGATGCGCTAGGCATTGTGCCAATTACCTTATATACATTGTCTCATTATCTGTAACCATGACCATATTTGTGCTAAGCATGAAATTTCCTTAAGCCAGATATCTGAGTAGAATTTTAAAATATTATTTTGTACAAAATCTAGACCTTTACCCCATTTTGGGGGTAGATCTGAAGATCTGGGCTTTGTTTCCATGTGGTGACAATCTATTTGATCTGAGTGCAATTACTTTATTTGGATGGAGCCAGAGTTACCATTGTCTACCCAGTGCACTAATGTTAAATGCCCAGTCTGGCTCACTCATTCGCGTCATCTGCCTGGCTCCTATAGGGATCCCAGCTTGTCACTCCTGAGGTAGACACTGTTATTTCCCCCACTCTAGAGGTAAGAGGTTAGGTAACTGGACCAAAGGCATTATCAGTGTCAGTTTTAGGACAGGAACAAAAGATGCTGCCTCTCTTTACCATTATGTTTTAAAGTGGAGCAAAGCCATAAATATTTTTTTCAGGATTTTTTCTTGTTCACACATATCATTTAATTTGAGCCTCAGAGTGGCTAACAGTTTTGAGCACTTATGCTATGAAAATGTTTTGTGTACTGAGTCAAATGTATGCATATCATACATTTATGTAACTCAATACATAGTTATATATAAATGTGATATAACATAACATACATATGATATAACAGAGTTATACATATGTGTGTATTATTTAACTTAATATATAATGAGTTAAGTGTATGCATATCACACATTTATGTAACTCAATACATTAAGAATTACATAATACAACACAGAGTTGATATATATAAATGTTATATATAAACATAATATATGTTGATATAGATTAACAGAGTTATATAATACAACACAAAGAGTTAATAATATATAAATACAACACAAAGAGTTATATATGTGTGTATCATACATTTAACTTAATATATAATGAGTTAAATGTATGTCTATCAAATTCAACTCTCCATTGAGGAAAGGACCATTATCTTCTCCAAGTTCAGAAGAAGGAAAAAGAGAAATATATTGAAATTCAGCAATTTGCTGGTGTGGTCAAGTCCAACCCAGAATTTGCTTCTTTTACATTGTAGTACCCTCCAGGGTATGCAGAAACAGATAGCTAGTGTATCTTTATGACTAAAAAAGAAAGTTTTTGTTGTTGATCACCCAGTAACAAGAAAGTATAAAATCAGCATATTTTCTCAACAATATTTTTATTTTATAGTTGTTGAATAAAGTATCGCTGACTTCATTTTAAACTTTCTACTTACTTTGAAAAATATGTTGCTTTCCTCTCATTTTGTAAGTCTAGGTCTGCTGTTGATGAGCCTTGCAGTGTGTTCTCCTGTTGCTTGATGTTTTCATTCTGAAATCATGGTTGGTTTTCAAACACAAAAGTTTTCACTACAGTGATACAGATGAGGTTTATGTTTCGGCCACAGTCTTATACTCAGGGTGCCTAGAGTATAGCATATTATCAGGATACTATTTCTTTTCCTATCCTAGATATCCAACTAAGGCTTCAGGACATGTTTTGAGTGAAGATGGGTGTTTCTGCCAGGATAGTATAACTTGAGGATCCAGGTCTGGGCAGATTCAACCATGGGAGCCAACACTTCAAGCAAACCACCAGTGTTTGATGAAAATGAAGATGGTAAGAAATACGGGATAGTGGCATATAAAAAAAATAGAATTTTGCAAAATTCAAGTATATGCTTCTAGTTTCATAAGTTAAGTATAAGCATCGTCTGTAGGGCCTGGAAGGAAAAAGGCCAAGCTGCGTGAGTGAGCCTGAGGACTTTGTAGGCTCATAGCTAGGTTTTACCCTCCACTTACCATGGGACCTTTGGCAGCTTTCCTCATCTCCACTATACCAATGTCCTTTGTCCAAAATGAGCTGCAGTTTGGCATGTGGTGGATAATTAATTGATTTGTTTGTCCTCTGTGCTGTTCCTTGGCAGTTGAAGTTACTCCCATTGCTCATTGTTATAGAAAATATATTATCAACATGTACATAAATGATAACCAGTGCTCATAATATTATAGAATGAAGCTGTGCCTTCTGAATTTCCAACTGCCAAGCTTTTGTGTACTAGACAAATCCCATAATACTACGTCACAGAAAAAAGAATCCGTTTTATTGGAGAAAAGGGAAACTTTCCAGGCCAGACTCAGCAAGACAAGAGTAAAGGCATGAGTCCTCCTGATTCTCCCATCAGTGAGGCATGCTGGAACGGGGCAATGCCTCCTCATGTCCCCTTCTTCCCTATATGTTAAGTGTGAACAGTGTTGGCATATGCAGGTGGAAGCTGTTTACAGGTTGTCTAGGGGGAAAAATGTCCCAAGCCCCAGGTAGTAAGTTGTCCAGACCTCTGAGGGAGCTCTTCCGAGTAATTCCCAGAGAGCTCTGCCAATTGGAACAGGGAGGAAAAGAATGGACTGAAATTCAGGAAATCTGACACCAGTCCTACTACCAGTTACTTGTTAGGCCCAAGCAGCTTATTTACTGACTCTATCTTCAATTTTGTTATAAATAAAGTGAGGAGATAAGTTCCTTCCAACTCAAGAAGTTTATCATTTTGAGATCCTATAGTAACGTTGTGAATTCTGAAGAAGCTTCTAAATCATCAAGGGAAGTTTATCGGGTTAGAATGCAAGTTTGATTGCTGAAATGAAAACTACAAACAGCAGCAACTTAAGCCAAATGGACATGTTTATCTTTCTCATGTGACAATCTAGGCATAAGTAATCCAGGTGATGTGTGGTTCCAGCAGCTTAGGGACTCTGATGCTCACTACTTGCCTTTTTCCCTCTCTTCCCATATCTAGAGTGGTCCCCTCAGGGTGGCTAACCAACCACACCAAATTGCAGCCAGTGAGAAAGGTGGAAAGTAGGGGAGGTTATGCCCACCGATTTATAGGATTTGCTCTGACTTGTCACTTTTGTTCACTTGCACTTACCTAGATACAAGCAAGACTGGGAAATTTAGTTTGTTATCTTGGGTTGCCATGAACCTTCTAAAACTAAGGAGTTCTGTTTTATTACAAAAGAAAAGGAGAATGAGGAGTTTGTCATGATTGGGGACAACTATGTCTGCTGTAGTTGGGGCAAACAGTCTTAGTTCTGAATCATTGGATGGAAATACTTTTAAAAACAAAACATACGGATGATCAGGATGCCTTGTTTCCAGCTATTCACTCAGTTTGGAGGTCCATTCTTACTATTTCTACAGAATAGTTCATAGGAACTTTGAAATTATATAGCTGGAAAGGGGTCTTAAGAAATCTTTTTTTCATGGCCATTTTTGTTGCCTTGCTTTAATTTATCAAATAGTAAAAACAAAAGATCTAGAGACTAATGATATTACTTATTTTTTCTGTTTCTAAAATGGAAAGACAAATAGGCTTGCTTTTCATTTAGTTGGTTTCCTCTGCTTCCTCTGGACTCAGAGCTACTGTTGTATATGAGGCTGGTCGTCAGAGAATAGGGTGGAAAAGAGAGACCAGCTGCATGCTTTTAACTTGCTGGGCTACATTTGAAGGTATTAGGATAACATTATGATGAGAAAACACAGAAATGCCTAACTCTTCCTTGATTCAGCCAGGCTTTCTTCTTGTGGGATGCCCAAGAAAGCTACATACCCAAAGAATTGTGACAACTGGGAAATAAGCTATCCCTTTTTACTTACTTTAAAGGACTCTAGAAAAACTCGGTTGGAGGAGAGTTAGGAGACCAGACAGGTCTTTCTTAACACCCTCTAGGTCACCACCTTTTTGTTGCCCGGCTTCTCAGCCCAATGAGATGAACCCACTGCAGCACCCATACAGGGAAGATATGAGCATGGCAACAAGTCTGTGCTTCCCAGAGGTGTTAGGCTCTCTGTTTATGCAGACAGTTGCAAGGCAAAGGAAGTAGGAGGGCAAGTCCACCTACTATAAACCTGTCACTCTCTAGACATGAGGAATACAGGAGGAAACAAGTTGGTCCTTGCTCTGTCATTGTGAACCCATGTTCGGATGGTGAAAAGATGACAATAAACAGGTAAATAATACATAAACCAGATAACTTCACCGTGTGTTAAAGTGCCATGAAGAAAATGACTCCTAGTGATCTTACAGACAGTGACAGTGATGGTGAGGAGGCCACTTCAGATAGAGTGGCTGCGGTTGTCTTTCTAAAGAGGTGGCATTTGGGCTGAAGCCTGAAAGATGAGAAGAAGCCAGCTATGAAATGACATGAAAAGAATAGTTCAAGAACAGGAAAAACAAGTCCAAAATCCAAATAATGACAAAATTAGGATTGAATAGTTGCCTATATCTTAACATTCTCTCATGAGCACGAGTTTGCCAAAGAGACTGCATTTATTGCCATGTTAACTGATTTCTTTAAAAGAGCATTGATTTTGGGAGAAAAAGTATGCCATTCGAGGGAATTTACTTTTCTTTAAAATTCAGTACATTTCTTAAAGTTCGTTTGACTCTTCGCATAAATCTGGATTCAGCACAAGGTAAAATTGTGTCTGATTGCCGTGAAGCTCCTGACCAAGAAAAAACAACCAAAAAGCACCGATGAACCAAACAACATTAATGCCTATGTCATTTTTGATATCCACATTTTTATATATATAATCAAACTGAGCCAGTATCAAGGGCACTAAAATGAGCCAACTTAATTATTTTAAAAAATATTGCTGAAAAGAATCCCAGTACGTGATTTTTAAAAGGTGTTTAATATTTTCTTCAAACTATTTAATATTCCCAATATATAGATATGAGAAGAAAATTTAACCAATTTTCCCAAGTAATATTTCAAGAACTCTCTCATGGAAAAAGTGTTTTTGTTCACTTTGAAGGTAATTAAGGAGCAAGATAAGAGGTTATTGGATGTCCCTTGAGATAAGCTATTCTTGCCAGAATTCATCCTGACACTTGTATTTCATGTTGTTCCATCTGGTATCTTATCTTGAACACATCATTTTATTAGTTACTTATGTTGATCTTTATTCAGTGAAAGCAAAGTAGAAGATTTTCAGACTGGGCGCAGTTGCTCACGCCTGTAATCCCAGCACTTCAGGAGGCCAAGGTGGGCGGATCACGAGGTCAAGAGATTGAAACCATCCTGGCCAACATAGTGAAACCCCGTCACTACTAAAAATACAACAGAATTAGCTGGGCATGTCAGTGCGCGCCTGTAGTCCCAGCTACTTGGGAGGCTGAGGCAGGAGAATCACTTGAACCCGGGAGGTGGAGTTTACAGTGAGCTGAAATTGCGCCACCGCACTCCAGCCTGGCGACACAGCAAGAGTCCATCAAAAAAAAAAAAAAAAAAAAAAAAAGGCTTGCTTATTTGATTATATACGATATCTTTCATAAATTAGATCTCAAATTATACTATTGTTTGGTTTTGCAGTTTTAGCTTTTATGTTTTAGGGCAAATCTAAGTCCTAATTACTTTTTTTTATTATTGTGGTAAAATATATGTAACAAAATGTACCATTTAATCATCTTAGAATATACGGTTTATGACATTAAGCACATTCACATTATCATGCAACCATCACCACTATCCATCTTCAGAACATTTCTCTTCTCAAACTGAAACTCGGTACCTCTGAAACAATAACAACCGCATTCCATCCCCTCCCCAGTCCCTGTTAACAACTATTTGACTTTATGTTTCTATGAATTTAACTACTCTATGTACCTCATATAAATGGCACATGTAAGATTTGTTCTTTTGCCTCTGGCTTATTTCATTCCGCATATATTGTCAAGGTTCATCCATGTTGTAGCATGTGTCAAGATTCTCTTTCTTTTTAAGTCAGAGTCGTATTCCATTGTATGGATATACCACATTTTGTTTATCTTTTCATCAGCTGACATTGATTGTCCTCACCTTTTGATTTTTGTGAAGAAGACTGCTATAAACATTGGTGTGCAAATATCTGTTCAATTCCCTGTTTTCAATTCTTTTGGATATATACCTAGAAGTGGAATCACTGTTCCTTGTTTGACTCTCTGAGGAACCATCATACTCTCTTCTACCTAATTATGCTCTGTGTTTTAGTAATGGGACACAGCCTGGCACGATGGGCTAGAGTATTGGAAAGGCATTCACAGGTTCAAATCTCAGCTGTGCCACATGCCAGTAATCTACATGTTTCTATGAGAAGAGTCAAAAGGGATATAGCCTGGTTAGCCATTATCAGACACTAGAGTCAATTTGACTACTTACATGGTGTTCTAAGGAAACTTGAGATACCACAAGAAAAGTCTCCAAACCTAAATAATTACTAATGAATTAATTGAGGGGGAACTTCTATTGTGAAACTTATGTAAACTTTGTAAGCCTCAGTTTCTTTATATGTAAAATGCAGGGAATAATTGGGCATACTTGGTTAGGTCTTTGTGAAGATTGAATAAATAATGCAAATAAAACACTTAGCAAGGTATTTCACATAAAGTAACTACCCAATTAATGCTAATTAAGTGTTATTTACTAACATCAGAGTTTCCTAGTATGAACTCTTCCAAGGACTTTAAGTTCTAAGAGAAACAAAATTGATTAAATGCAACTCTGTCGATGCCATGGTTGATTAGACCTATTCATGTTTCTATTGATTGGATTAACAGAACGGCAGATTTTATGGATTCTGTTAAAACCTATATAAAAACACTTTAAAAGAAGCCAAGTTATTGACTGCACAAAAACATAATCTCATCTGATATCTTTTTTATCCCCCCTGAGGTTATTGCATTTTTGTTTAAGGCAAAATCAAGAACTAATTGGGATGAAAATAACTAAAGTTTACTTTGTCTGATTTAAGTCCCAAACTAATAAGTAATCCCATTTGATCAACAGATCCAGTGAAAACTGTCCCCCATTCTCAACTACCATATGGATATTCTGAGAAATAATTCATGATGCAGAAAAACATTTTTTTGTTTTCTGAAATAAAAGAATAGGTGTGCAAGTGATATTTGTTTTTAATGCTTACAACCCTTTTTTTAAAAATCTGCTTTATTTTCTCTATCTGAATGTGGTAGAGTTTTTTTTGTTTGGTTGGTTGGTATGGTTTTGCTTGTTTGTTTTATTTTAAACAACGAACATTTTAAAAGTCCAATTATTAAGGTTTTTAGGCTGATTTAGAAAAAAGAAATCTTTACAGGGGAGAGTGGACTTGTTTACAATTAAGAGTCTAGGCAACAAGAAAAAATCTTGCAGTCATTATGAGTAATATATGTATCCAAGTTTATACAAAGAATGTAAAGTTGATAAAGTTGGCTTAGTTAAATCAAGAGACAACTTCTTCTAGAGTATTATAGCTAAGAAAATTTGGTATTAAGTTTAAAAAGCTGCTCTAAAGATTTCATCAATACCCTGAGTTTGCAGAGAGTTCAATTATTGCCTTACTCTTTGGACTTGCTGAAAGCTCAGTGTTCTACTTTTATTTGGCAACATTCATCTCCTAGGATATGTGGCTGTTTCCAGTTTTCCAGCATCTTCAGTGACAGAGGCAATGAGATCCTTTAAAACGTTGGGCCAAGAAAATTGGCCACAGATTTGCAATCCAAAAGAAATAGGAGGTTACTAAATTGATTCCAGCTACGAAGGACACTGAAAATTTCTTTTGTCATTTGAATGTCCATGCATGGCCTATTTGCACTCATTTTAATAGGCAAATGAATTTCCAGCTTTCCCTTACCAGTCTTGAGTAATGTTGTCTTGTATTTATTATTTTACAGTAGAATGGTTGGAAAAGTTAAAGGAAAATTTCTCTAGCAAGAATTGGCTTCTTAAAAAAATAAGTCATCTTGGACAACCTAACATTTAGTGAAGGTATTTGTCATAGATAACCTCAAGTCCAATTTATGGCAAGGGTTTTAATTTGTAAGGGCTTTATTTCTCCATACAAAGGGATTGGAGAAACAAACTAGAAAGCCAGAAAACAGACCACAAACACTGAGCTAGTGGTTCCAGCTGAAGTGTTCCCTGAGCAGTGAGTTATGAATACTTGTTTAGGAGAATCAACTCAAACAAATTTAGGAAAGTCATATCTTGCCTTTAGAGCTTCCAGTGTTTGTTAGCATATTAAAGTCTCTGAAATGACCTACAATATTGAAATCTCAGTCTTCTGATATTTGTAATATTTATTTCAAACTGAAATAATTTTTGTGAAAAATATTTTAATGTCTATAGCTCATAATATTCTGTCGATCTCAGTTTGGGAAAGGAAAGGTTATAATCATATCTACTCTTTCTGTTGGAAACATCTCTCCATTGATTTTTCCTGCTGGTTTAATGGCAACAAATTTTTACATGTAAAATATTTGTAATGTGATTTATATGAAAAAATGTAATGTTCCTATTACATGATCAAAAGTGGTTATGCTCCTCTGTAAGTTTTCCTTACAAGTTTTTATGTGGCATAATTTATATCTATTTGGTTTAATGAGTAAAACACAAGATAGCTCCGTTTAATTCTGGGATGTTGGATGTTTCTAGTTAAAACACAAGTTGGATCTGATGAAAATTCACTGCTTCTTTATTATTTTTTAAAACTCCAGAACACGTTAGTTAACGAGGGTCTTCTGAACAAATTCTTGTGAAGTAGTTGCTGATTATTAAGTAACACTCATGCTACCCTAACTTTTTATACTATCCAAAGCTATAGACATTTTTAATTTTCAACTTGCAACTACCTAGGTTGAAAAATTAAATCTGCAAACCAGTTTCATTGTTCAGACAATTTGGTTATCACTTCAAGCCTACTGTCTTCAAAGAAAATGGGAGTGAAGGTCTTCAGGGGAGCTGACTTCTGCTGTGTGGCCTTGCAAATGTCAACTCAATTAGAGTGACCAGTGTTGGCCCTCAATTCACTAACTCAGGTCCCATGAAATATACAGGGATTTCTACTATGCATTACTATGTGACCATTCATGGAAGTTTCATTTGCAAACACAGACATTAAAAAGCCAGTCATGGAATAATATTCTTGCTAAAACAGGACATTGGCAAAAAGGACTTGGAAACTTATGGCTACAGATTTTGAATCCAATAGCCTTGCATAGACTTTTCTGTTTCCTCCTAAACTATGTTTTCTGTCCTTTCTGGAGGTATATTTATAGTAAAATAAGTAAGATTAACCTTGTTTTACACTTGAGTAACCTATACCTTTGATTATTTATGAGAATTACTTAAAGCAGAGTCGGCAACTTTTTCTGTGATGGGCCAGATACTAAATATTTTACACTTTCCAAGTAATAGTCTCTGTCACAACTACTCAACTCTGCCATTGTAGCATAAAAGCAGCCTTAGACAATGCAGAAACAAACGAATATGGCTTTGTTCCAATAAAACTTTATTTATGGACACCGTGAATTTCAAAAATATTTTTCACATGTGATCAAATATTATTCTTTTGATTTTTTTCCAATCAATAAAAAGTGTAAAAATCGGCCGGGCATGGTGGCTCATGCCTGTAATCCCAGCATTTTGGGGGGCCAAGGTGCGCGGCTCACCTGAGGTCAGGAGCTTGAGACCAGCCTGACCAACATGGAGAAACCCTGTCTGTATTAAAAACACAAAATTAGCTGGGCGTGGTGGCACATGCCTGTAATCCCAGCTACTTGGGAGGCTGAGGCAGGAGAATCACTTGAACCTGGGAGGCAGAGGTTGCGGTGAGCCCAAATCATGCCTTTGCACTCCAGCCTGGGCAACAAGAGCAAAACTCCGTCCCCCGCCCCCCAAAAAAGATGTAAAAACCATTCTTAGTTCCTGAGCTATACAAAAAGAGATAGTGAATTAGATTTGGTCCATGGGCCATATTGTGCTGACTCCCGCTCTAAGCATCTGGCAGACATTTCTTCATATGCCCTAGGAGATTTCTGATATCCCCTATAATACCCTGGCCTTACACGGAGACTACAATCTGTTCTTTGCAGATGCTTAATAAATTCATTCTTCCCTGTCATTCAGTTGATCTGTGTGAACCAGTGGAAATACTTGGGCCAATAAATCTAGTGTGTTTGAGGGCAAAATACGCTATTTTTGTAGGATATACTATTTAATGGCCACACAACCTAAATTCAATTACATGGTTACAACCTGTAATGCATTTGAAATATGACTAGGCAGAATTTGCTTCCTACTAAAGATATTTATTTGATTGAAGAGCATCCAACAGTTGATGCTGATCCCCCATCCTGCCCCACTGTTCTACTTTGCAATTTGTTTGAATGAAATTGTCAATGTATTTCTGACTTCTGAGCAAATCCATGGATTGGGGTCCAGCAACAGGAAAAGAAGCTCTTGCTGCCCATTGCTTGGTTTGGCACCAGGAATGGATAAATCCCTTACTTCCTGGGGAACCGTGTTTTATAAAAGGGAAGTGCTGACAGTGCAAACAGCTGCCATCAATTGGCCTTGGAGACTGCTTCCCTGGAGAGGCTCCAATTATATTCTTAAAGGACCCCATCGAGCTCTTCAAGTGTTAGTGGCAACCATTTGCTGCCAACCATTTGAAATGATGAAGGGCTGGTGAGCCGGTTAAGTGACTTTTTTTTTTTTTTTATTAGTGGATTCTAAGTGATAGGCTCTAGAGCTGATGTTCAACCTTAACTAATATGGCATCAGAGGGCTACAGATTAAATCAGTGGTTCCCGGTCACTCTCTGTAGACAAGTAGCAACTAAGACAAAGCTTTTCTTAGTCTATGGTGGAAGAGAAAAATTAGGACAATGTAATAAGCATCCCGCAAACTTATTACACCTATTAAAAATTTAATTTTAAGATTATGTCGCTTTTTGTATGTGTGTGTGCTTAGTATTTATGGATGGTGGAAATAGAATTTTTTTTTCATAATGAGAACCTAGGTAAGTGACTTACCTCTCTGATCCCCCATTTTCTCATATGTAGAAGGGGGCTAATAATAATATATCTCATATAGTTTTTGTGAGAATAAAAAACTTCGCCAGGTAAAATGCTTAGCTAGTGACTGGCACACAGTAATTGCTCAATAAATGCTAGCTGTTATTGCTATCATTATATAATCATCATTTTTTATTTGCCTTTGCTTGGCAAATAAAAAACAAAAGTCACCCGATATTGATTTCCCTTTTCTTCTCTATTTTTGGGGGGGGCGGGAGGCAGAGACCGAATTTTTTGATCTGTGAAATCCGAATTTGTAATTGTAATTTTCCATAAGTGCTATGTAGAGAACTCACTTAAGTTGCTGGGATGAAAAAAAATCAAAAGTGGCCTATCGTGCTGGGCACAGTGGTTCATGCCTGTAATCCCAGCACTTTGGGAGGCCGAGGTGGGCAGATAGCCTGAGGTCAGGAATTCAAGACCAGCATGGCCAACGTGGTGAAACCTTGTCTCTACTAAAAATACAAAAATTAGCCTGGCATGGTGGTGGGCACCTGTAATCCCAGCTACTCAGAAGGCTGAGGCAGGAGAATCCCTTGAACCCAGGAAGTGGAGGATTCAGTGAGCCGAGATCTACTGCATTCCAACCTGGGCGACGGAGTAAGACTCCATCTCAAAAAAAAAAGTAGCCTCATCTTCATTTCAGTGAAAGATCATAGTGTCCGGACTCACAGTGTGGCAGTGCAGATGGAAAGCTGAGAGTTTATTCAACATTTATTTTAAATATAAAATAATTAGGTGTTACCGATGGCTTGAATGTGGGGTGAGATGGAAAGAACAAAATCAAGAATAAATCCTAGGTTTTTGCTTGAGTAGTTATGTGGATGACTGTGACATTTTACTAAGATGGAGATGCGTGGAGTGGAGGGGTTTGGGACCTGCTCACGGGCAGTCTAGAGTTCACTTTTGGATGCATACAGTGATTATGGGACAGCTAAATGATGGTACCAAGTAGGAGCTGGAATGGAGTATCCAGCAATGAGTGGAAACATCTGGGATGGAGACAGAAAGACGTGGGTATTAATTCTACGGGGATGGCTAAGTCTGCTCTGAGAGACAGTGTGGAGACAAGGGAGAAGAGGAATCCTAATATTTAGAAAACACAAAAAGGAAAGCAATCTAGCTATGGAAAGTGGAAGGAAAGAGATAGTTGATCATCCAGTTCAATACTACTCTTGTTGTAGTTCACTTATGTTGAATGCTCCTGTGTGACTAAGTAAGTGAGAAAAATCTATGGGAGTATGCAACATGGAGGATGTTGGTATTCACAAAAGTAGTTTAGTGGAGTGTGGAGGCCTGAACCAGACTATAATGAGTTAGGAGTAGATGGAAGGTCAGAATGCAGATACAGCAAGTATAGACAAGCTTCAAGAAGTCTGGTCTAAAAGGAAGCAGAGAAATAAACAAACAGATGATGCCTAATATAATTCAGCTATATATAATATAATGGATTTTTTAAAGATGAGGTACTAGAGCATATAATATACATCTGTTAAATTGGGTGGCCAGGAACCAGGACTGGCTTCATCAGTACGGACCAGGCTAGACACACAGGGCCTTATCCCCAGAAGGACATCACATTTGGGTTTTAATGCTCTGCAGTTGCTGTCTCCAAATTCTGACTGTGTCTTAGGCTCTCACCAACCCCTACCTCCATATCCAGATATTGAGTACCTCAGGGAGTTCGATTTGCAAGCAAATGATGTGAAAACGTACTTTACTATCCAGTAACATTCTTGTTAGGGAATGTTGGCAGAGATTGTCGAACAACTATAATGCATTTTATCATTTGATCAGTCTACAATTTAAACATAGTAGGACTGGACAGAGGCACAGGAAGATTAAGCCACTGACCTTAAGTCAGAGAGTCATATGGGTAGATCTGGAATCTTGATCTAAAATGAATCCCATTTATTTCAGTTATAGCTATCTTCCCACTATGGCCAACCAGAATGCATATATAAAATTTCAAAAACAAACATTGGGAATTGCTCTTCAGCAAGAATACATCAAACACCTATTATGTGCCTAACTCTAAATCTTACTTTCAGAGAGCTAAAAATAATTTCATTTCACAGTGACATTCATCTTCGCTTCTGCTATAACTCACATGCATATGCCTTAGACCACATTATTTAGTATTAAGGGTTCCATCCAGAGCACCTTTTCTTCCCTGGAGTTAATCATCCAGTTCAGCACCACTCTAGAGCTTTTCTTAGCTTCTTCTACCCATTTGGAGTCTAAGGACAACAATTTTAATGTCCTTTATCCATGTATTTAACAATCCATTATAAGCCAGGTGAAGTGGGTCACACCTTTAATCCCAGCACTTTGGGAGGCTGAGGCTGGTGGATCGCTGGAGCCTAGGAGTTCATGACCAGCCTGGGCAACATGGTAAGACTCCATCTCTACCAAAAATTTTTTTTAATTAGTTGGGTATGGTGGCGGGAGATAAAGTTTACAGTGAGCTGTAATTGCACCACTGCACACTAGCCTGGACAACAGAGACTCTATCTCACCAAAAACAAAAACAACTTATTTCATTATCATTGTCATCATCATTGTCATTGCTCACTCTTCAACCTTTTTTAGGTCAGCTTAATTAATATGATACCTTGTGGGATAATTTTAATTTATTTTTATGAAATATTGAAATTTTTGCCACTTTGATAACTTCTTCATTTTCTGTCCAGAGTATAACATACCAGGGAAAAGGCTCCAAAATAAGGCTTGAGGTATTAAAAAGGTCTTCTGTTTAAGTCTTATGTTCCTAATCAATAACTAGAATTGGCCTGATTGCTTTCCTCAGTGGGTTTTCTGGTAGTCCTGATATGATATAGAGACTGTCATATAGTCCTGAAATATCCTATCATTAACATTTGTGGTGGTATCTGATATAAAGGTAGATGAACTTCATTGCAGCTATTCTTAGGAAATGCGTATTTAAATGCATAGTTAAAAGCAAGATTTACAATTATAGAAGAAATGCATGTGAGTTGTAGAAAACTCATAAAATAAAAATCTAGAAGAATTACCCATCATGCCTCAGTCCAGCGATAACCATTGCTAATATCTTTTACTGTTTTCATTTGCAATCCCTATCTGCATTCTAGTAGCCCTCATCCTTCCTACCCACTATGTTTTGTTTTTTTGGGTTTTTTTTGCCATATTTCTTGTTTAAATTTACTTAATTATTTGTTAATTGTGTTTTTCCTCTCAGTAGAAAGTAAACTCCATGAGGGCCAGGGATTTTTGCTATTTTGTTCACTTTTGTATCCTTAGCACCTACTTTGTTGACTAAGTGAATGCATTAATGATCTATTTTTAATCTGTGTATGTATATAAAAGACACTTGATGTATCTGGGATGATATTCAATACACTTTTGTATCCTCGTTTTCACTCATACCATAGGTAGTTTATGTCAATTCCTTGAAATTTGTTGATTTTGTTGAATAATTTAGCAGTTGTACAATTCTAAAACATAAATATACTATAATTTACTTAAATATACATACCGTTTTAAACATACTTAAATGTGAAAATACAGTTGAGTTCTCTTAGATTGCAATTTTGTAAGTTTTGATAATCCTTTGATCCTGAAACAAAATTTGTGGCATGAAGGAAGAGATGAATATTTCTTTTGGAGTGTTTAAACCATCTCTACAATTAATAACATCTAAAGCAGCTTGGTTGGTTTATTCAGGTAGGATTAATTTTTGGTATGAATATTATTTAAAAAACAAATATAGTCACTTGAATTGCTGTGGAGGTTTCTGTACTATTTACTCAAAGCTGGCTCTTCTTTTCTTCATTTTTTATTGTGGAAATATATATATATAACAGAAAATTTACCATTTTAACTATTTTTAAGTGTTTAATTCATTAAGTACATTCATAATGTTGTACAACTATCACCACCATCCCTCTCTAGAACTTTTTCTTCTTCCCATACAGAGACACTGTACTTATTAACAAGATCTCTTCAATTCCCCCTACCCTCTGCCTCTAATAACTCTATTCTTCTTTCTGTCTCTATGAATTTGACTCCCCTAGGTACCTCATGTAAGAGGAATCCTATTCTATCTGGTGTATTTCACTTAGCATAATATTTTCAAGGTTCATTCATGTTGTAGCATATATCAGAACTTCCTTTTATTACTTACCTATTCCATATACCACTTTTTGTTTCTCCATTTATCTGCTGTTGGACACTTCAGTTGTTTCTACTTTTAGACTATTGTGAATACTGCTGCTGTGAATATTGGTGTAGAAGAATTTAAGTTCCTGCTTTTAATATTTTGTGTGTGAATTTAGGAGTAGAATTGCTCAAAACTCTTAACATTTAACTATTAAAGGCATTTATGATTTATGTGGGACCGCATTTAGCTTTTTTTTTTGGAGATAGGGTCTCACTCTGTCACCTAGGCTGGAGTGCGGTGGCATGATCTCAGCTCACCGCAACCTCCACCTCCCGGGTTCAAGTGATCCTCTCACCTCAGCCTCCTGAGTAGCTGGGATTATAGGTACGCACTACCATGCCTGGCTAATTTTTGCATTTTTTGGGAAGAGATTGGGGGTTCACCATGTTGACCAGGCTGGTCTTGAACTCCTGACCTCAAGTGATCCACCCACCTCAACTTCTCAAGCTGCTGGGATTACAGGCATGAGCCACCACGTCCGGCCTGCATTTATCCTTACATGATGGTGAAAAATAATGTTTGTACTCCCTTCAGAATAATTTCAGGAAGGATCCCTGGAGTCAGCTAACGATTGAGTCAGGACTGTGCCTTAGTTGATGGCCTATAGCACTACTGAACATGGCAGAGCTTTTGCTTACCCATACTGGAGGAGTGAGTGCTCAGAAGACAAATGTATGTCATTTTATTTTCATTCAAAATGTACTGATAGCAAAGAATTTCAAAGGCTGGCAGATTCAGTTAAGGACAGAAATAATTCACACTAGAAATACTTTTTCTTGGTCTCCCTCCTCCAAGTGCTAAGCACGGCACAGTAGATACCATGGAATTTTAGAACCCTCTCTTCATAGATCTTAAAAACTACTCTCTTTCCCTGCTTGACCACTTTCCCAAATCTGTGTCTGTGTGCAAATTTTCCTTCTCTTATAAGGACACCAGTCATACCGGATTCAGGGCCCACTCTACTCCATTTTGATACTGTACCATCTTAACTGAACATGTTACATCTACAACAACCCCATTCCCAAATAAATTTCACATTCTGACATACCAGGGGTTAGGACTTAAACCTATGTTTTTGGGAGACACCTTTGGTTTGACTGTTGCTTCAACTTTTACCAGCTCTACGAGCTGGTACATATTCTCTTCAAGGCTTAGTGTTTCACTTGTATTTTGGGGCTAATAAGGATTATACGAAATAATGCAGGTTAAATGGCTAGTACTTTGCTTCACGTACTAATGGCTCCAAAGTGCTTTATTATTAGGTTTCTGAATGTTATATATACAGTTTCAGTGCTGCAAAAGGAATAGCACTCGAATATAAAATTTACTTTTTAATTCTCAGCAGGGCAAGGTATTTCTATATAGAAGGGTGCACCCTTACAGATGGAACAATGGTGAGCACACACTTGGACAAGGGAGGGGTAGGTGTTCTTATCCCTGACGCACGTGGCCCCTGCTGCTGTGTCATTCCCCTATTGGCTAGGGTTAGACAGCACAGGCTAAACTAATTCTGATTGGCTAATTTAAAGAGAATGACCGGGTGAGTGCTTTGGCGGAGGCGGGGCAAAGCAAGTAGCAGGTAAGCGGGGCAAAGCAGGTAGCAGGTAAGTTAGGGTGGAGCAGGTGATCAGAATGAGTCAGGGTGGAGTAGGTAATCGAGACTTCGTCTCAAAAAACAAAAAACAACAAAAAAAGTAGAAGGCAGGCCAGGCGCGGTGGCTGACCCCTGTATTCCCCTCACTTTGGGAGGCCAAGGCGGGTGGATCACGAGGTCAGGAGATCCAGATCATCCTGGCTAACACAGTGAAACCTCCGTCTCTACTAAAAATACAAAAAAATTAGCTGGGTGTGGTGGCGGGCACCTGTAGTCCCAGCTACTCGGGAGGCTGAGGCGGGACAATAACGTGAACCCCGGACACGGAGCTTGCAGTGAGCTGAGATCATGCCATTGCACTCCAGTCTGGGCGACGGAGGGAAATTCACACTCAAAAAAAAAAAAAAAAAAAAAAAAAAAAAAAAAAAAAAAAAAAGGAAGGCAAAGAATTGAACATACTGACAAATTAATTATTTGAAAAGAAATTTAGAACTCCTATCAAACTCTCCCCTTGTATTTCCTTACAGCTCTTTTCAAACTTTTTTTTTTAGCATGTCATGGCTTAGTTGTTTAGCTTCATTTTCCAAAAAAAGAAGCTTTTCTGGAGAAGGTGGAGGTTAGTCAAGGGAGGTTTCAGTAAGTGCCATTTTTATGAGCCTCTGCATCTACTTATAGATGCACGGTATGACACAGCACCTGACAAGAATAAGTACACCTATTACGACTGCAAGGGAAGTAAGAATTGAGGCTATTATTCCTTTTCATTTACCGAACTACTTTTCTAGCTGTCTTATAAAGGAGTCATTTACCCCTGAGTTGCTGGCTAACTTATTGGATACAGCACTCAGACCATGCAATGCCTTTCAAATAATTCCATTAGGGGCAGCGTTGTTTGGGATGAAGGTGCAACAATGAATTTTTATTATGATGCAAACTCTCCCTCTTTCTGCTAATATAATGTCTAAGGCTATTTTATTTTCCCAAGCCATCTGGCTAGTAGCCCCTAATTGTTCAGCTATTCCTTTAACAGCATCTCTAGTGTAGTTAATAAATTACTGTTGGTTGTAGATATAGTTTATTCAATCTACATTTTTATTGTCACCCACCAAAATATTGACTTAAACCCCGCACCTATTTGATTTCGGGCTTTAAATTGATCTGGTATTCCCCATGGGACTCTAACTGTGTCTAAATAGACGTGAGAGTCGAAAGACCCATAAGGGACTTCTCTTGCTTTATGATGTCTTATTTTTCCTTCTGTTGGTTGATGAAATGCCAGGGTGAAAGGGATAGCCAATTGGACAAAAGCACAAGTGCCACTCCAGTTATTTGGCAGTGTCCAGTAAAGGTCCACCACAATACCACCACACATCCGCTCGAAGATGAACAAGGGCTGACTGATTGATAAGCTCTTGAAAATTCTTAAGCTCACTGCATCCCTTCAGGTCTTGAAGGAACACTAAGTTTCCTCCCTGTCGTGAGAGAGACGAAGTGAACTTAGTGTTGGGAGATGGAAGCTGGTTGGCCCTTGGGGGCTGACCTGCAGGGCACCAGACTTTGGGATATAGCAGAGAGAGAGCTTGGAATGACTTATTACTCCAGGCTGTAGAATCCTGGAAAAGAGCTACCAAGCAGCCCATGCCGGGTACCACCCTAGTGGAAAGGGGATAGTCTGGAATATTTGATCCATTTTAACTTTAGTAGAGACAGTGGTTTCTCCATGTTGGTCAGGCTGGTCTCGAACTCCCAACTTCAGGGGATCCGCCTGCCTCGGCCTCCCAAAGTGCTGGGATTACAGGTGTGAGCCACCGAGCCTGGCCTGTTTTAAGTCTTTAATTTTTACGAACGCTATCTTGGTCTTGTTGTTAGGTGGAGGAGGAGCAATTGTTCCACTGTGAGAGGTTTTGGAAGAAGGCTTAGAGGAAGGTGCGAGTGGTAGGGATCAAAGAAACACATTTTAAATAATCTAATAGGGTTTGTTCCTGAAACTTCAGCCCTTATAACATAAAACTGGCTTCAAGAAGGGGTCCGGCTTAGAAAAGGGGGAGAATTTTGAGGGTTTGAGATAATAACCCGTATAGAATTACACTGGTTTAGCTGACAGTTGGGGGGAGGGCTGTCTCTTTAGTAAAATGAATGTATGGTTTTAGGAAATTACAAAAACCAATTGGGGTACTCCATTCTTGCTCTTTAGTGGTCCACAGAATGTTGGACCAACTACTGCATAGAAGCTCTACATCGGGGGTGGGGCAGAGGGTAAGACTCTGGGTTGACACTGGGATCTTTATCGAAATCTCCCTGGATTAAAAGGTCCCAATTCACTAGTGCCCAGTCTGAGGAGAGTCAGGAGGCACAGAGGTAATTTTTTCTGAAGTACAGAGCTGTCTTTGACTTGGCAAGTCCCCACAGGGTATAACAAGGCAAGCATTAAATGCAATAGTTTGAGGAAAATTGACTTGGTTATGTTAATAACTAGATGGTCAGCAATAGAGAGAGTAAAGAAGAAAGAGTAATAGAATAGATGAAAGAGAGTTAAATTTTTCTTAGCCTTAGATAATAGGGTTTTCCCCTGGGACTGTGGCCCACGACTCTGGAGGGGGCGGCGCTTTCTTGACTCAGGTGTGATGAGTCCATCCCCTTTCTGCTGTATGAACAGCAGTCTTGGTGGTCAGCAGCACAAGGTAGGGTCCTTCCCAGGCTGGCTCGAGTTTTCCTTCTTTCCACCCTTCGATGAGAACGTGATCTCAGGCTGGTGCTGGTTTACCTGAAATTCTAGGGTTGGTACCTGTGCTAAAAGACTTTTAGTTTTAAGGGAAAGGAAAGTGGAAGATAAACCAAGTATACAATTTCTTTTTTTTTTTTTTTTTGAGATGGAGTCTCGCTCTGTCGCCCAGGCTGGAGTGCAGTGGCCGGATCTCAGCTCACTGCAAGCTCCGCCTCCCGGGTTTACGCCATTCTCCTGCCTCAGCCTCCCGAGTAGCTGGGACTACAGGCGCCCACCACCTCACCTGGCTAGTTTTTTTGTATTTCTTAGTAGAGACGGGGTTTCACCACGTTAGCCAGGATGGTCTCGATCTCCTAGCCTCATGATCCACCCATCTCGGCCTCCCAAAGTGCTGGAATTACAGGCTTGAGCCACCGCGCCCAGCCCAAGTATATAATTTCTAAGAAATTGACCTTTTGTTTTAAATGTGGGGACATCAGCAGTAGACTTTATAGTCCTTGGTGCCTTTTTACTGAGAAATTTCCTTCACCATCTATTTTTATTAGTTTATAGACCAAAGAAGGCCAAACACCATTTTATATTTAACAATGCTTCCTGTATGATTTTTATACCACATAAGCTAAATTTCACCTTTATATTAGCATGTTATTAATGTGAAACTGAATTTTAATAAAACCTTCTAGACATATTTATCCAATTTTTAATGTCTGACCATAAGGTAAGGTTTTTATAGACTCTTTTTAACCTTTTATAATTTTTGTTAAAGAGCAGGTTAGTATTTTAAGAAAAACCTGTTGTGCTTTTATTTTAATGTCCAGTTCACAGAAAAACTGGATGATACCCCTTAAACTTTAGCCAATATGTTTACACACAGAATTTCCTTTACAATGAACATTTCAAAACTTGCTTAAACTTTTAAGACAAAATACTTATTTATTTTTAACCTTTTAATGTAGGTAAAAATCCATATTCTCATGCCTCCTTATAATCCTTTTACAAAAGGTATATTTTACTTTCCTACATACCTTGCACATAAACTGTTTCTTCAATGGCTTTACATTCAGGAGGCTTACTTACTTTTAAATTATACAACATTTTTTGCATAAATTCCCTTTTATAACTTTTTTTTTTCCTTCACAACTTTCACAGACAATTCTTTGACATGCCTCAACTTTCTGACTTGTTGCAGACATCCCTTTCTTTAAACAACTAATTTATTTTAGGACAAGAATTTACTGTATAACATTCTTTTTACATAAATTCTTTTTTTTTCTTTTGTTTTTTAGATAACCATTCTTCTCCAAAGCGAACTTCCTTCATGTCTGTGGGCTAGACTGCCTAAGGCCACAAGATTAGAAGTTAGGATAGTACATGTTACACCGTTAACTTTTAGCAAACTTTACTTTTGTTGAAAACCTTCTAAGTTTGGGATTTCAATTATTCTTTGCTATTAATAATTCCTTGATTAGTCAAAATTAACTTAGAATTGGTATAGATAGATTTTTTTTTTATTATTCCATAAGTACTTTAAGGCTTGGCTGAGTGCAAACAGCTCTCACGTTTGAGCAAACCAATTATTAGGCAGTTTTCCTAACTCTGCTTCTGTAAGTGTTTCCTTATCAATTCCTGAATACCCATTGTATCTTTTTCCCTCAGTCACCTGGGAGGAACCATGTTAGAACATCCTGTCTTGAAGGGAGTTCCTCCTAGGTCTGGTCGGACCTTTGTATGGTAATTAAGATTTAGATCCCCTGTTAGGAAACCTGCTGGGTTAAGGGATTTTCAGTGGTTAATGTTAAATCATCTTTTTCTAACAGAATAGCCCCATATTTTAAGAATTTTGAGTTAGTAAGCTACCTTTTCACTTTTTTTTTTTTTTTTTTTTTTTGGACTTAGGATAGTTCTGAACTGGTCAGGTGTGCTGACAATGAGGTTTCCTCTACAAGTTACTTTTCTACTTCCTTCTGTTAGCAAAGCAGTTGCCACTACAGATTGAATGTATTTGGGCCATCTGCGGGTTACTGGGTTAAGGATTTTTCATAGGAAGGCTACTGGTTGTCAGTGACCTCAGTGCTTTCGGGCTATTCCCTTGTTTACACTTATAACAAGGTGGTATTGGAGTGTTATAGGGTCACCAAGAAGACCTTCAATTATCAATTATAGGTTTTAAATTTACCCTGGCTTTTAAAGGAATAGGGTACACTGTTTTTTCTTTACTACTTCTCTCTCTTTCCCTCTTTCTGTCTCTCTCTTTCTAACTCCCTCTTTGTAGCTCTGCCTCTCTCTCTGCCTCTCTTTCTCTCTCTGCCTCTCTCCTCTCTGCCTCTCTCTCTTCTCTCTCTCCTGTTTCTCTCTCTCTCTCCTCTCTCTCTCTCCTGTTTCTCCTGTCTTTCTCTTCTGTCTCCGTCTCTCTCTTTCTCTCTCTCCCCTCTCTGTCTCTCTCCTCTATCTCTATCTCCCTCCTCGCTGTCTCTCTCTTGTCTCTCCTCTCTGTATCTCTCTCCCCTCTCTCCTCTCTCTCTCCTGTCTCTCTCTCTCATCTTTCTCTCTCCTCTCTCTCTTTCTCCTCTGTCTCTCTCTCTCCTGTGTCTCTCTCCTGTGTGAGTCTGTCTCTCCTGTCTCTCTATCTCTCCTTTCTCTCTCTCTCTCTCTCTCTCTCTCTCTCTCTCTCTCTCTCTCTCTCTCTCTCTGCTGGTCTTTCCTTGCCTCTGCAAGCTGCTTATGCTGCTGTTCTCCCCTCTCCTTCCGCTTTCCCTAGGGGAGGGACTGGTGAGAGTGCAGCTACTCCTTCTTCCCTCAAGAAGAAAGGTGGGGGTGGTTGTGTGAGGTTCAACCCTTGAAATTAGTGGCAGGCTCAACTCCTCAAACCAGGGATGTCTCGCCTTGCCTGTCCTGGAAGGCTCAACCCCTCAAACCAGGGGGTGTCTTGCCTTGCCTGACCTGGAAGGCTCAACCCCTCAAATCAGGGGATGTCTTGCCTTGCTTGTCCTGGGAGGTTGACCTGTTTCCCCTCTTTCCCCCTCTGAAGGTCCTTTGCACACTTTCCACTCGTGCTGTCCTCTCTGGCCGCTCCCCCAAAGCAGAATCAGGCCCCTCTTAGTGTTGGCGGGGCCCATGGCAGGATACGCCCTAAGCCATATGAGGCAGCTACAAACGGCAGAGAGGACCCACTCACTCCGTCCAGCAGTAGGACTTCTCACCATCCACACAAACACCACCACAAGCAGGATCGTTTGTGATCCACGCACACACACACATTTAGCCCTCCAGAACTGGACCACCAAGGAAATACTTTACCTGCTCCTGAGGCTTCTCCTTCCTTGGTCTGTGCATAGAGTCATTGCCGCAGTATGTGAGGATCCTTTAAGCCAGGTTGCTGGCCAGTTTCTTTTTTTCCGCCTTGCTGAGAGCTCAGGTTATTCCTCGCGCTGGGTGGGTCTTGATTTCTCACCCCCTGAGGCCACCACAAGGGAACTGGGTGCACCTCCTCAGGAAAGAGAACCAGAGACCGTCCTGGGAGGGGAATGTAATCCCAGAAGAGCCCCTAATTGTTATACATAAAGTTTTAGTGCCATAAAAGGATTAGCACTCGAATATAAAATTTTCTTTTTAATTCTCAGCAAGGCAAGATACTTCTATATAGAAGAGTGCATCCTTAGAGATGGAACAATGGTGAGCGCACACTTGGACAAGGGAGGGGAAGGGGTTCTTATCCCTGACGCACGTGGCCCCTGCTGCTGTGTCTTCCCCTATTGGCTAGGGTTAGACAGCACAGGCTAAACTAATTCTGATTGGCTAATTTAAAGAGAATGACGGTGGTGAGTGGTTTGGCGGGAGTCAGGGCAGAGCAGGTAGCTGGTAAGCGGAATGACTTATGGTGGAGTAGGTGATCAGAATGAGTCAGGGTGGAGTAGGTAATAGAAAAAGGTTGCTTTACGAGGAAGTTAAGCTTAAAAGTAGAAGGCAAAGAATTGAACATACTGACATTGATTCTTCGAAAAGAAATTTAGAACTGATATCTAACACTGAAGGAGGCTTATGCTTAGGGTTTTATGTTAGGATTTTGGTTTAGAGCATAGCATCTTTTATTTAAGATAAATCTAATTCTTAATATGGAATTCAAAAGTAGGATTATAAGGAACCCTGAAAATTATATACGAAGTTTATTTTGTTTTGAATTTGTTTTGTATTTGAATTATTTTTTCTCTTTGGAAAAAGCATGTATTCCCCAAAGGAGTCCATGCTGTCTCCCCAGGCTTAAGAATGTGCTTGTGCTCATCTTCAGCAATTCATAGTTGTCTTGGGATACATTTATAGGGGACCCTCAATTTTAAAAACCACTTCTTTGAATCAGAGAGAAAACTCGAGAGGCATTTGCGAGATTAAATGAGAGTGACCAATGCTTTACAAGAGTAGGTCTCGAAATGTGGTACTTTTCTTAGGTTATCTCATTTTATTTTCATCACAAACGGTGAAGAAATGGTCAGCCACATTAAAGAGCAGATATTGAGACTCAGCAAGTGAGAAAACCTGTCCTGTTTTACACAACCAGGAAGAGGAATCCTCACCCCACTTCTGTCTGCCTCCAAAGCTCAAGGAGAGTGAGCTTTACACTTCACCATATTTGCTCATCCTCTTACTAGTTTGGCTCTTAAGATAATCCTGAGATATAAACAAGAAAACTATTATGATCCCCTTATTTGAGTGAGAACATATGTCTAAAAATGATTTTTTTTAAACACTAGTAAAGGTCACAAAGCCAGTGAATGATAAAGGGATGGGTACCTCTGACTCCTATAGTTAGTTCATCCTTCAAAGAACAAAAATAACCCCTATTTATTGAGTGCCTACTATACTCTAGATATGTTTTTAATATATGTTATCTCATTTAATACCTACCACATTCCTGTAAGGTAGGTATCATTATACCTATTTTATAGATCAGAAAAACAAACAAACAAAAAACAAGACTTCTAGGGAAAGATGCTGAATAGAACACATTCTTCTACGTCCATTCCTTTCTGAAGATCTTCCTAATATGACAGGTAGAGATTTGTCTTAAGATTTAAAACCACAAGGATGAAGAGACAGGCAGAAGAGCTTCACTATCAACATAGCAGAAACTGGAAAGGAGACAGAGAACTAGAAGCAACATAACTGAGTCCTAAGCTTCCAGAAAGGAAAGCTGAGAAACAACCAGACCCACACCACAGAACCCTCCAAAGACTCAGGAATTGGCACTGTCATGTGCCTCTAGAGCTAGAGGTGAAGGGGAAGAACTAAAATAAGTGAGATTGTTTGGATATCTATTTAAAAACTAGTCATGTCCCTTCTACCAATTTGGAAAAAGAAAAAAAAATTTCTCCACTCCATACTATAGTTTATCCTTTGAAGAAGAAGTTTTATTAGTGGGGAAGTTGAGTGCAGAAGATGCCTTGCTGAAAATGGGAGGATCGGGTAGATAAATGCATGCTGGATACTGGGGCACCCAGCCTTCTCTTTCCACTTGGCTCTGATAATACTGGCAGCCAGGGACTCACCCTCCAGTAAAGAGAACAATAGAATATTTTCTGGAGATTTTGACCAATCCAAGAAGAAAGATTTAAAGTTATCAACATTAGAGATTTTCTGATTCAACATCCAGGCCATAGCTGGAAGCAACACTATAGAAGCATATTGCTGGCAAGAGCCACATACTCAGAATGTCCAAACAGGGGTTTGGTCTCCACACTTAAATATGAGCAGACAACCAAGGATTCTCAGGCTTTTGGGAAAACCCTCTAATATGACTGATAAAGACTAAAACAAATGAATAGGGAAAACATTAGCAAAAAGTATAAGAGAGGTAAGAAAAAGCTATGACAACCAAAAAACAGACAACCAGACAAAAACAAAAAACAAACAAACAAAATAGATACCAAGAAAATAGCTTTCAGAGAGCAAAAATTTACTTTGGGAAAAAAATTACAGCATGAATGGAAAAATCCGAAGAAGATTTAGAAGATACATTTAAAGAAAATTTCCCCAGAATAACGAGCAAACAAAGATATAAAATAAGGGTAAATATAAGAACATTTAATGGCCAGGTGAGGAGTTCTAGTTTCTAAATAACAGGTATAGAAAAAGAGAAAGAGAAAATGGAAGGGGGCAATAATTATTACATATTTTAAGAAAAAGAGTACAGAACCGAAGAATGTAAGTTTTCAGATTAAATGAGCCTGTTAAATGCCCAGCACAATGAATAAATCATAAAATTTCAAAACATCCAACACAAGTATATAAGACTAGAAGTTTCTAGAGAAGAAAACTGTTACATTCAAAGGATCAGGCATCAAAATAACTCCAGCCTTCTCAACAGCAATATGTGAAAAGGTAGAAAATGAGAACAATGCCTTCAAATTCTGAAGGAAACAATTTCCAACCTAGAATTCCATAGTCAGCCAAACTATTAGTCAAGTATGAATACAATAAAAATATTTTCATGGATATATGATTATTTCAAAAAAATGTATCTCCCATGCAATCCTTCTTACAAAGCTGTTGTAAAATGTGCTTCACTAAAACAAGAAAGAAGCGGGCACTGCATGCAAGAGCCAGGAATCTATCTTTAAAGAGGCATGAAGGAAATCCCCAGGGTGATGCTGAAGGGAATCCCGGGAAGACTGCTGTGTAGGAATAGAGATAAACAGTCCAGACTGGATTATGTCTGAGGAGAGACATTTTCAGGAGATGAAAATGTGACTGATGCACCTGAGCATGATGAAAGGGAACTAGATAACTGGAGAAGAGTTTGGGATTGGATTAGGAAGGAGATGTAGAAAAGTCAACATGTGTAAACAAGACTATTACTAATTCCAGGGAAAGCCAAAAATTGTGCAAGTGAAGAAAACTAATCATAGTTTACCACAACTCAGTTGAGCCTACCATTTATGTATTCGTAATAATGGAAATACTGAATATTGATCTAATTAAAATTATTATGCCAGATACAACTTCATTGGAAAGATGGAGGCATAGTTGGGATAAAACCAAAGGAGCAAGAATGTGAGCTAAATCTTCATCTACCAACTTGAATATTCAATAACTAATGCCTAAAATGAAAAAGAAAGAACAATAAAATTATACTCTTTAGGGACATGGTGGAGATCATCAGTGCATAGCTAAAGAGAGGTAAAAGTGGTTGCTTCTTGGCTGGGAGAGATTAGAAGTGGGGTAAGTAGATCATAGGACTGCCATTTTCTCCTTTTTAAAAAATAACAATTCTTTTAGAACTATTTAATTCTTTAAGTGATATAAAGATATAGATAGTTGTAGATACAAAACTTGA
Organism: Chlorocebus sabaeus; assembly: GCF_047675955.1. Taxonomy (NCBI): domain Eukaryota; kingdom Metazoa; phylum Chordata; class Mammalia; order Primates; family Cercopithecidae; genus Chlorocebus; species Chlorocebus sabaeus. The sequence continues at coordinate 34,906,722 of NC_132926.1, read as the reverse complement.
AAAAATAAGAACATTAAAAAGACTGAAATAGAGCAAAATATGAATCATGGTTATCTTTAGATGGTTTTGGTTTTCTTCTTTCTACTTTGCTGTATTTTTTATACTGATAGCATTATATATATATATATATATATATATATATATATATATACACACACACACCTCATTGTAAACAAGAAATTGAAACTCAGAAAAGTCAGATAAATTTCCTAATTTCAAATATAAGTGTTAGAGCTAGGATTCCACTGCAAGTCTGTCTCATTTGAATCATTTTTATCTTTCATCAAAGCATTCAATCTTTGTTAAAATCTGAGAGGCAAAATTGGCATGCCTCACCATTCTCTCCCATCTCTGAAGGTCCATAGTGCCTCTTTTGTACATCATACAAAGTGTAACACTTGATTGGTTTCATTATTTGTTTACTTATTTGTCTATCTATATACTTATTCATATTCATCTAATTTCAGAAAGATGAGAGAATGGATTCCAAAGGTACATAGACTATTACAAACTAAAATAAAATAACAAAAATGAAACAAAGGACATTTGATTATTCAGGTTTTGTTTTGTCAGACTGCTAAATGAGTCACACTCAGTTTTCCTTCTCTGCTTGCGGAGGGTAAGTGTCCTGGGACTGAGTCCCAAGCTGCTTATGTTTTTCCATCAGTGCCTAGGAAAGTCCTGGGTACACAAATACTCAATGAATGTTTGTTGGTTTGACTTGCCAGCAAAGCTGTGGCTCCTAGGGAAGTGACTTCAGCTTCTTTATTTTCTTGGTGTGACTGTCTTAAAAGGGGAGTAAGTGAGCCTTTCTTTGTAACTGACTGTATTTGAGAATGCAGCATGACAGACAAAACATTCATCTCATTCATGGAGAACTGTAAAATCCAGCAGAAGAGCTCTCTTTTTAACCAGTGCTCACAATTTGTCCTTTTTCACCCTTCCTTGGCAAATCATGCAGTGTTCCTTCTTAAAAATGGGTAAAGTGCCAGCAGAACTTAGAAGAGGGACTGATTCTATCTCTATTCTGACCAGGTATATAGCAGACTGTAATTTAATGTCAGCACCTTTCTGTTGCCATAGTGAGATACATTTACTTCTGTTCAAAGATCATGCAGCCCTGACAAAGCAAATACCCTCTGACTCCCACTATTAATTATCCTTCAGTTGCTACAGAGTTTTCACCCATGTCCTCACTTAGGAGAGTTGGTGGTTGTGAAGCAGATGGAGTCCACAATCTCCAGAGCAGTTCTTAATGCTTTGAGCTCAAAGAGTGAGTAAGTCAATGTGTGAGACTTTTAAGATGTAAATCCAATGTCTGCAGAGAAATCTGAAGCTGTAATATTAGAACAACATTCAAATGAGGACTTCATTGACTAGCTCATTAAGAAGTCATTTGATAATAGCATGTTGGTGAGACTTTTCTTAGAAGGTACATATTACAAATGGTGATGTGCTAAGAAATCAACATAAAGGAAAACATACAAATTTTCCTCCAGAGCCATCTTTTTTCTGTAGAACTTTAATGATGATACCTCATTCCTTTGTACCTTAATTAAAAAGGTTGATTATGCACCCACTATGATATGTCCAAAATGGTTTTAGGTGATGTGGATATAGTGATGAACAAGACATGCCTAGTGTCTGCCTTCATGGAGTCTATATTCTTGGCACTGTTGGTCCTGTGTGAAGTCCTAACATTATTTTGCTTAATGTTTTGGCAAGAGAGGCAACGTTGGCTGGGCGTGGTGGCTCACACCTGTAATCCCAGAACTTTGGGGGCCAAGGTGGACAGATCACCTGAGGTCAGGAGTTCAAGACCAGCCTGACCAACATGGAGAAACCCTGTCTCTCCTAAAAATACAAAATTAGCCAGGCATAGTGGTGCATGTCTGTAATCCCAGCTACTCGGGAGGCTGAGGCAGGAGAATCACTTGAACCCGGGAGGCAGTGGTTGTGGTGAACTGAGATCACGCCATGCTCTTGCACGCCAGTCTGGGCAACAAGAGCAAAACTCCATTTCAAAAAAAAAAAAAAAAAAATTCTGCATTCTGGGCTGATACAAAGGCAATTCATCTGGTAGTAATAGCAATAACATAAATAGCAGTAATAATAATACATTATTGAGTTCCTATTCTCTGCCAAAAATGGTTGATAAGCACCTTTGATATGGCTTATTTTACCTACTCCTCCTTATAACCTTAGAAGGTTTATTTTATCTGGTCAAAATTGAAAGAAGAAATTGAAACTCACAGAGGGTAAATAATTAAAGTTCATAACTAGTAAGTAGTACAGACACACCCAAACCCAGAGTTTCATGCTTATAGTCACCAAGTATTCAGAAACTTTTAGGACTCATCACAATATTAAAATCATGGAACTCGGAGCCACACAAAGTCAGATTACCCTGACCCTGGGTAATTTAACTTTTCTGGGTTTATGTAACGTATCTATAAAGTAGCAATAATAATATTACCACCTCATGCTGTTTTGGTAAAAAGTAAATAAGATAATGTATATTAAGGTATTTGGATAGTGCCTATACACATATATATGCTACTTAATAGACAGTAATGGCCGGGCGCGGTGGCTCAAGCCTGTAATCCCAGCACTTTGGGAGGCCGAGACGGGCGGATCACGAGGTCAGGAGATCGAGACCATCCTGGCTAACCCGGTGAAACCCCGTCTCTACTAAAAAAATACAAAAAACTAGCCGGGCGAGGTGGCGGGCGCCTGTAGTCCCAGCTACTTAGGAGGCTGAGGCAGGAGAATGGCGGGAACCCGGGAGGCGGAGCTTGCAGTGAGCCGAGATCCGGCCACTACACTCCAGCCTGGGCGACAGAGCGAGACTCCGTCTCAAAAAAAAAAAAAAAAAAATAGACAGTAATTATTAACTCTGACCTAAGATGTGGCACAGTGCAGGTAGCAGAAGTTCTATCATTAATCATTTACAGACCCTTAGTATATTGCTTCAAACACATAAGGATGAGGCAAGGTGGAGGGGAGATCTAAGAAATGGATTGAGTCAACATTTATGTAAATACTTATCTACTGAGAGCTTCTTCACCTCAGGATTTGGGTCACTTTAAATGCATCCTCCCTGCCCTCCTCGCCTGGCTACCTTTGGAACTCCAACCCATTCTGCAAGGCACAGTTAAAATGCTGCCCATCCCTGAAGCTTTTTTATTTTCTAAAGTAGGAAGAGATTTCTCCCACCTTAGAACTCCTACAAACACCTGCACATTAGTTCTAGGCAGGCTTTAACAAAATCCTCAAGGGATCTTTGAAAATAGATTCCCAGGTCCAGCCTCCAGAGAATCTGATTCAGATAAGGCCAATGAATCTGAATTTAAAAACATATATTTGTGTGATTTTGATGGGTGGACACATTTGAGAATCACGGCGGGACCATTTATGTGGCTCTCAATACATATACACTACTTTATGTTGCAGTTATTTATTTATGTTTCGTCTCTTTTCCTGAGAAGTTACCTTCCTGATAATCCAATGCAGAGGTAAATTAAGAAAATCTGTAGGAAAGAATAGAACATCAAGTCCTTGCAACATTCTTCTGAGGTTATAATAATCTCCTCTAGGATGCTTTGCTGGATTTCCCTGGACTAGGTTCTTTTCCTGCTACTTTCTCCCATTACAGATCTCCCTACAGCAGCACCGCTTATATTACTCGGAACTTGAATCTATTTTGCTAAAAAAAATGTTAAAAATTAAATTATCAGAAGGATATTGGGGATGCCTGCAGAGTAATCAAAATAGGATCTATATGGATATAGAGCCAGGCACATTAACGCCATCAGCATTAGCCCTTTATGTTTTGATTCTACTTTATTCCAAATGTCAGCTTTATCCTGTTGGATGTGATGATCTTTTTTCTCTACGTTCAGCCAGTTCTGTTCTCATGTTCTGGAAGCTTGTGACAGAGGGGGAGTATGCATTTCCAGATCAGAGGATCCAGAGTGAAAACGATTGGAATGGCCTGAGTCACGGTTCCAATCCTAGACCAAGGCATCTGGCTAGGGATGTGAGAGATGATGAGTGACAGATACAGTGACAGCAAGTGGTTGATGGGATCTGAGTTGTGAGAGAGGGTCTGCGAATAATGAAAGACCCTGCACAAGAAGAGGAGAAGCAGACATATGGACATTGTTGTGAGTCAGATCTTGACCCAACTCCGTGCTGCTTATTCTACTTTCTTGTGCACGGTTGACTATATGCGTTTAATAGAATGCAGTAAAGAATAGTGTTGGAGGGCAGCTGTGGAGTCCACTTGAGTGGGACTCTACCACTCTGCCACTTATCTACTTCATGGCCTTGAGAAAGGTACTTAATTTCTCTGGGTTGCAGTTTGTTCACCTAAAAACATGGCAATAAAAGTAATACTGTTTCAGAATTGGTGCAAAATTAGGATAATATATGTAACCTATTTAGAGTAATGATGGGTAGTCCTTACATAAATGTTAGATATTAGCTACTATGAATTTTTCTGTTCTTCCACTAGATTGTAGGCCCCCTGAAGGCAGGCAACCTTGGGCTTCTTTCTCCCAGCACCTAGCACAATGGCTGTTACTTAGTAAGCAGTCAGTAATTGTGTGTTGTTGTCAGTGAACACAGACTGAGTTCAGTGAGTAATGTCTTGGAAAGCCTCTACTGCACCTAGGACTTTCATCTATACTGAGACAGAAAAATGAAATCCTCTCTAGACTGGATAGCAGAAGCCAGACGTGTGGGCAACGAAACTGTAACTGTTTCCATGTCAAATTGACTTTGATTTTAGAGAATCACAGCACTGTGGAGTGTCATGTTTAAGCAGCAAATTCATATAGCAAATTAACATGCCAAAAAAGGCATACAAGACTCTTACTTTTTTTCCTCCTCTCTGGGGAATTTATCTTATTTTGGTTTTATCTTGGAATTTATCTTATCTTGAACTTATTCAGACTGCATTGGTTTAATTTGCTATCAACTGGGGCTGTACAGTACACTGAAATTCAATGTGTTGTATATGTGAAATATTTACCAAATAACCGCATAACCAAGATATGGAGGACCTACTGTAAGAGGAGATTCTTGCAAAGCACCTTAAAAGCATACACTCAATAATCACATTGGCATGACTGCGTACAGGGAGATACTCAGTTGATTTAACTTTTAAGTAGTAGCAGAATGACTTTTTGGGAACTTTGGAATTTGGAAACCTTTTAATTCTATGTATTGAATATCAATTATGTAATGTAGTCTAAGGTTGTATGCTTGAAACAGATTTCAAAAACAAAAGCAGCAGCAATGACATAAAAAATGCATGTCAAAAGCAATTGGTTTTAAATATAAATACATAATTTTAACAATCTTGAAGTTTAAAAAAGCCTATGAAAAACACAAACCCAGAGAGACAAACAAGAAAAGATTAATACATTTAACTATATAAAATTTAAAACTACATTACTGAAAAAAAATTTGAGACAGGGTCTCTGTTGCCCAGGCTGGGGTGCAGTGGTGTGATCACAGCTTACTGCAGCCTTGACTTCCCAGGCTTAAGGGCTCCTGTGATCCTCCCATCTCAGCCTCCCAAGTAGTTGGGACCACAGGCATGCATCACTACACTCGGCTAATGTTTAATTTTTTGTTGTTGAAACAGAGTCTCCCTGTGTTGCTCAGGCTGGTCTCGAACTCCTGGGCTCAAGTGATTCTCCTGCCTCAGCCACTCAAAATGCTAGAATTACAGGTATGAACCACTGAGCATGGCTTTAAAAGGTTTTAAAATCAAAAGCCAAATGGACAACCTAGAAAAAATACTCCTGAGATATGTTAAACAGAGTTAATTGACTTACCATTTTTAAGTGTGCTTACATATCAAAAAATCTAATAACTCATTGAAGATATGCAAAGCATATAAAAAGGCAGTTTGCTGAAAAATACACATATAACTATATGCAGCTTCACTCAGCATTAAAGAAATAAAGTAAATCAATAATTCAATCTTTTTCACTTGTCAGATGAAGAACAGTTAATGTAGTAGTGTTGGCAAGGTGGTGGACAAAAAGTTATTCTTATATGTTTTTTGACATCAAGGAGATTTGATGCAACATCTCTGAAGAACCAGTTGGTAATATCTATAAAATTAGAAAATTAACATATTCTTTGCCCAGCATTTCCACTTTTATCAACTTTGCTTATAAACGTAGACACAGAAGCCCATCAAGAATGCTCAAGGTAGTTTTGGTAATCATAGATAATTTTTTTTTTTTCAATGGTGTCTTGCTCTGTCACCCAGGGTGGAGTGCAATGGCACAATCTCGGCTCACTGCAATGTCCGCCTCCTGGGTTCAAGGAATTCTCCTGCCTCAGCCTCATGAGTAGCTGGGATTATAGGTGCACACCACCACACCTATCTAATTTTTGTATTTTTAGTAGAGACTGGGTTTCACCATGTTAGACAGGGTGGTCTTGAACTCCTGACCTCAGGTCATCCACCCGCCTCAGCCTCCCAAAGTTCTGAGATTACAGACATGAGCCATCATACCCAACAATCGAAGATAATTAAACCATTTTTCAAAATCCATCAATAAGTCAAATATTTTATGGTATATTTACACAATAAAATACAAATTAGCTACTTAAAAATAATTAGATCTATATGCGATGGTATGAATGGACAGAGGCAATGTGTTATATAGAAAGGGTTTAACAATATATGCTCCCATAGGAATGATAGTATGTTGCTATTGCCTTTAGGAAGGAGTACATATATGCAGAGAGAATCTCTTAAAGGATACACAAAGAGTTGTTAATAATGGTTGCTTCATGGAACTGGAACTGAAAACTTGGAAGGGGAAGATAGCTTAGTTTCCATTGAATAATTGTTGTACTTAAAAAAAATTTGTAATTTTTAGTTTTCAGTGGACCTGACATTTTGCTTCTGGTTTATAATGTCTCATCTTCAAAGTCACCTGAGTTAGATTTCATTAGCTCCATTTTACAGACAGGGACATTGCAACTTGAAAGACTGAGTAACTAGTCTAAGGTTCACAGCTGGTGTCCTTGTTTCTTCATCAGTAGAAAGATTTACATTAACAGCAAGGTGTGCTGTTCTCAGTAGACTCACTTATGTTCATGATTTGGTACTTGCTCAAGCTGAAATCAATTTTTAGAAAAAATAAAATCTTTTACAAAGATTTTTACCTCAAAAATAGAAAAAACAAAGGGTTTCCTGCCTTACCTTCTACAAGGGTCTTCTCTGAAATTCCAAGCATCAGGGTGTTAGACTCTAAAAAAGGTTTCCTTTTTTATTTCCTTTAACATTGCTTGAGACTGAGAAGATGGTAAGTGAAATAAAACAAAGGAAATAAAAAGTATCATCACTGGGTTTCAGAATCAGCATGGTTTATGCTAAGGGAAAGACTTGGAAACCTTGATTCAACATATAATTCTAAAAGGAGACAGGAAGAAATCCCATCTTGTTTCCTCTGATTCTACCTTTGGGATGGGTAGGTATGTTACACAATAAGAATAACATTAAAATGACTGCTATAAAAATAGTGGTTAAGAGCCTGGGTCCAGAATGAGAAAGGTAGATATTGAATTTACCTGAGTACAACTAGGCAGACTCAAGTGAGTTGATTTTACCCACTCCTCCACTCAAATATGGGGTATGGCTTTGCAAAAACATTCAACCAGTTATCTGCATAATTGGTCTTAACTTTCCACGTGACTATAATACATATAAACTTGCTAATGAGAAAAGTGTGATTTTAGTGTTTAAACTATTTGTTCCCAAATAATAGTTCCTAGATGCAGTTTATGAGCCTTATTGGGTACCCACACAAAGAAGACAGAATTGTCTGTTGGACTTTTTGGAAAACTTTCTTGGTTTTCAAAAAGGTACGTTTCTAAAGGATTTTTATGTGTAGTTTTGACTAAAAAAGGCTTTGCCTTACTTTTTGTTTTTAAAATCTAACCTCAACATTAATATGTCACTATACTAGTTATAACCATAACAAATTATTTCACCTCTATGAGCCTGAGTACCTTTAACTGTATACACTATACGGATGTGAAGATAGAAAGTGACACAAAAATGAAACATGTACTGACCACCCTCATAAACAGATCCCTTATGCATATAGAATGTCTGTGCCTGGTTGATTAGTGAAGGAACGTGTACCCACCCAAAAGAAAAACTCTGAAATAAGTACTTTTAGATATTTATTTTTTTAATATTCCAAGTAATTATCACAACATTAAGGTGCATTCAACTTTGTCTGTTAACGTGATATACCTCCAGGCAACTTTTAGTGTACTGTACAGATACAATGGCTGCGAAGGCTGGGATGAAAAGACCTGTGCAAAGCAGGACTCTGAGGCACATAAGGAAGGCCTCAAAGTTACATTTCCTTGACTTCATGTCTAAAACACCAAAAGCAATGGCAACAAAAGCCAAAATTGACAAATGGGATCTAATTAAACTAAAGTGTTTCTGCACAGCAAAAGAAACTACCAGCAGAGTGAACAGGCAACCTACAGAATGGGAGAAAATTTTTGCAATCTACTCATCTGACAAAGGGCTAATATCCAGAACCTACAAAGAACTCAAACAAATTTACAAGAAAAAAACAGCTCCACCAAAAAGTGGGCAAAGGATATGAACAGACACTTCTCAAAAGAAGACATTTATGCAGCCAACAGACACATGAAAAAATGCTCATCATCACTAGCCATCAGAGAAATGCAAATCAAAACCACAATGAGATACCATCTCACACCAGTTAGAATGGCGATCATTAAAAAGTCAGGAAACAACAGGTGCTGGAGAGGATGTGGAGAAATAGGAACACTTTTACATTGTTGGTGGGATTGTAAACTAGTTCAACCTTTGTGGAAGTCAGTGTGGCAATTCCTCAAAGATCTAGAACTAGAAATACCATTTGACCCAGCCATCCCATTACTGGGTATATACCCAAAAGATTATAAATCATGCTGCTATAAAGACACATGCACATGTATGTTTATTGTGGCAGTATTCACAATGGCAAAGACTTGGAACCAACACAAATGTCCATCAGTGACAGACTGGATTAAGAAAATGTGGCACATATACATCATGGAATACTATGTAGCCGTAAAAAAAGGATGAGTTCGTGTCCTTTGTAGGGACATGGATGCAGTTGGAAACCATCATTCTCAGCAAACTATCGCAAGAACAGAAAACCAAACACCGCATGTTCTCACTCACAGGCGAGAACTGAACAGTGAGATCACTTGGACATAGGAAGGGGAACATCACACACCAGGGCCTGTTGTGGGGTGGGGGGAGTGGGGAGGGATAGCATTAGGAGATATACCTAATGTAAATGACAAGTTAATGGGTGCAGCACACCAACATGGCACATGTATACATATGTAACAAACCTGCACATTGTGCACATGTACCCTAGAACTTAAAGTATAATAAAAAAGAAAAAAAAAAGTTACATCTCCTTTGCCTGTTTTCTTGCAGGCCACATACCCTAGCCCAGCCCTGTCAGTATGAGTGAGAACCAGGTTCTGCCTTTGCCCACACTAAACCACTACTTTCAAGGCCCCACAAAGACCCAGTGTCTCCAGACAGCCTTTCTGTCTTCTTAACATTCAGAGCTCCGTGAACCAGAATGAAAGTTTTGGAACATGATACAAGGACAACACCCAAGAAGTAAACACCACTAAGGTTAACCTTGCTTTAGAGGTTAGAGAAAACACTGCAAGGACACCACACCATAGACTACGAAAACCCCAAATGTGTTGAAATGATGCTGATTCCATTTACCTCCATATTGCCTGATAATACCCAGGTGCTACCATGGCAGCTTAGGGTGGTGTTTGCTGGGAGCTATGATACTCTTTCAGAAGTAATAGCACTGCTAGTAAAAGTAGTTAGTTCCAGGCAATGTTCTATGCACATGACCCATTTCATCTTCTTATAAACCTTGTGAAGTATATATTATTTTCACCCTCATTTTATAGATGCAGAAAGGGAAGCATAGATGTAAATTTCCAAGATTACACGGCTATTTATTGTTGGAGCTGAGATTTGAATTCAGGTTGTCTGTTTTCAGGGACTGTGCTCTTAATCTCAGCGGTCATCAAACTTTTCTGTAAAGAGCCAGGTAGTAAATATTGTGGGTTTATATACATTCTCTATTGCATATCCACTGGTTTTCAAACGTAATCCTATACAAATTCAAAAACCATTCTTAGCTCATAGACTACACAAAAACAGATTGCAAGTCCAATTTGGCATTTACTGTTCATATTGACCAAGGGTTTAAGAACACAGTGAGTACACTATTCCACATTCCCCTTAGGCAAATCCTATATGTTTATAGTACTATTAGATTTCTGTTGACAAAATAATCCACAATTCTGACTTCATCTCTCTCTCTCTCTCTGATTTGGTCCGAATTTACGAAGTTTAGTTGCATTTTCAAGTTAGTCTTCCTGCTAACTAGTGATTCTGTTGTTGAACATTTAAGAAGGGACTGTCAGGATTGAATAAGAGAGTGTCTACCATTCACTTTTTTTTTTTTTTTTTTTTTTGAGAAAGGATCTCTCTCTCTTGCCCAGGCTGGTGTGCAGTGGTGCAAAGCCCCTTAGATTCAAGTTCCTCCTGCCTCAATTTCTGAGTAGCTGGGACTACAGATGTGCACCACCATGCCTAGCAAATTTTTTATTTTTTGTAGAGACAGGACCTCACTATGTTGCCCAAGCTAGTCTCAAACTTCTGGACTCAAACAATGCTCCTGCCTTGGCCTCCCAAAGTGCTGTGATTACAGGTGTGAGTTACCGCATCTAGCTCTTACAGTTACTTTTAATCTATCATTGGCTTTCTCATTAGGTTGTATTTTTATACAAGGAAGTGACTTTAGACAGTATGGCACTAGACTAGAGGCTGTGTTTTTCTTTGATAAAGGCATAAATGAGATAAATTGCTCTAAGACTTTAGGCTTGTCCCTTTTCTAAGAAGTGACATTTGGGAGGTCACATTTAGTCAAAGCAGTTTTACTAGTATAAATTTACCAGGATCCTGACATGTAATCCTGTATCATTTGCAGTAAGGTTAAAATGGTTTATGAAAGAAGGTGGTTCATGAAATGGATTAATATCAAGCTGGAACTTCATGCTTTCTAGGTACCTGCTATAATCTTGGAGATTCAAAATGCCATCATGGCATTCTAGGCTAGACTGGTAGTGGAGAAATCACTGTGAGTTATTAGATTTGCTCAAGATAAAACCTTGAACTTGCAAATAAATCCTCAGCTTTATAAAAACACTCTTGTGGTAAATAACACACAACTCAGATTCACATAATGGATGTAAGAAAATCATCACTTTGGTTATTTCAGTATGAAACTCAAGAGAAAACCTACAGAAGTGTTTTTAAAATTATTCTGACCACAACCCAATGTAAAACATATGCCAAAAAATATATCATGACATAATAAATGAAGCCGGGATTGTATATATATGTCTACTTCCAAGTATATGAAATGGAAGCAACAGTTTCAGAAGCAGTACTATGCTTACTACATTTGAGGCATTTCTGGTATTTTCTATTCTATTTAATTAAATTTTTAGTACCTCTTCTTATTGCTACATTTATTTCATAACTCATTAATGGGTTTTGACTCACAGTTCAAAAACACTGCTTTAGAGAATCCAAATGTTCACACTATCCATATTTATAAGAACTAATTGTTTTGGGGTTCTTATGTATTCTTATAGCTTAGTTTGATCTATTTGCTAAGACCTGGCTATGTGAGAACTGCAAAGAGTTATGCCTTCAACTACCTAAGCCAAGAATTTTCTGAGGTGGCAGGGGAACCAGGGTGAGCAAAAGGACATATCATCTCCACCCTCATTGAGCTTATGCTATAGTGGATGAAATAAACTCAGAATTCAAGGCGTTTGAGAAGAAAAGTCATTCCCTTGAGTAACTATGTTAAGTACATAAACAGGTTTAGTAGTGCTTTCTTAGTACAAGTTGTCTTCTTTTGATCTAGAAGAGTAAGTCCAATTTTTTTCTCATGAGAAAATGGAGCCTCGAAGAGTCTGTCATTTATCTCTGGTCTCTTCATTATTTTGAGTCCAAGTACGGGATTATTTGTAATATACATGCTGCCTCACATGATCGAGTGGGTTTTATGATAGAAAGGGAGTTTGGAGTTGAGAAGAGGAAGTGATGATTAAGTCACATTAAAATGTTTGACTCTCAGATATCTTGGAAAGACTTTGAGAGGCACTGTAGCCAAACTTTTTCCTTCAGAAGGAGCTTATCTAGTTATTCTGGGTAATAGAGACAAACTAGGTCTTTTAAAGAGACAAATTATACCATTTAGTGTTTCACAATATTTTCTGAAAAAACTCTTAAAATCCCTTATTTGGAATTAAATTCATCTAAATCCTTATTTCACAAACCAGGAAACAGAGTCAAACATTTTCTCAGTGATCAAGGCAAGAAACCAAAGATTGTCACCTGCACAGGAGAATCTATGATTTGTTCTTCTCATCATTATACATTTCACAGGCAGTGACTCAAAAAACCATGCTACCTATAAACTAATCAACTATTGCTGCTTCTAGGGACTGAAATTTTAAAATTTCAGACATGGAGGATCGACTCTACTTCAAAGCAAAATTCAGTGGACTTCTGCACACATATCCATTCTAATCTGTTACAAGTCTGCACTTTGGAGATTAGTTCATGCTACACACTTAGAGGTGTAATAGTTTCCTACTTGGGAAAATTGAAATTACTTGGATATAAAAGAGTGGTTGTAGTAAGAAAAGAGGCAAGGAGAACATTTTAAAGTGCTGATCCTCGGTAAAGTCATACATATGATGCACCTGGGAGCAGACCTTTCTGAAGTCATTCTGCGCTCAGAGATGTTTCTCCTTCCCTTGCTGCCTATGTCAAATTCTCTGTGATATGTTCTTAGAGTCCCATGACCTCTCTTCTTAACTTGCAGCGGGATCTTGAATTTCCCATTTATTTTTGTGACTGTTTAGTCTATAAGAGTCTCTGTCTTGGGCCCTTACTTGACTACAGACTCCATAAAGGCAGAGATTCTATTTTTACTCTATTATTATTGTATTCCCAGCACTAAGCACTATGATTAATACATAATAAGTGTTCAATAGATGTTTATTGGCTGATTAGATTGGCATTTTAAGGTAGCCTGAGATCATGTTATTTATTAGCTACTAAAGAGAAATTGGTAATTACTCATGATATTCTTCTTTTTTTGTTGTTTTACAGTCAACTTTGACCACTTTGAAATTTTGCGAGCCATTGGGAAAGGCAGTTTTGGGAAGGTGAGAACAAATTGAAACGATTAAGCACCAGCAGGGTTATGTAGCCCAGGGAACAGAGGGTCCAGAAATGTTCATATTATTGAGTTGCTGGGACCACAAGGAAAGATAATTAAGTGAAAATGTTTTTATAATGGATTTTTATAAAATTATCACCACAGTTTAAGAAAAGCACATGACAGGCAGCTACATAATGAACATACACTGTTCTCTAGAATAATCTCATTAAACTCAAATCTGTTTACTCTCAGTAAACTTTAAGACTTTTCTCTCTACCCTAAAGGAGATGAAGATTTCAGAATCATTTTCAGATTCTACCAGCTGTACACCAAGTAATAGTTATCTCATTTATGGAAGAGTTAATTATTTTCATGTGGGAAAGAAGCCACCTGATTTCTATTTGTTTCCTCATTTGTATAATGTTTTTATCTTAAGAAATATACATATTCAGTCTAATTTTTTTTGCAAGAAACTTCTGTGTTCAAACCCTGATTACTAGTTTCTCAATGGAGACATACTTTAAGAGAATAATATTTCATATTAAACTTGCATTTTAAAATCATTTTCTGTTTACTTTATCAGTTATTATATAGACCTCTAAAGAAATTTCAAAAACATGGACATTATATTTAGTGTTTTTCCAATCCTTAAAGTCCTTTTTGGTTATATCATCTATGGTTGTAAACAGAAATTCTTTGCACAGTATTATTCAGCTTGACAGTTTAGTCATGTCTATTTCAGTCACTCAAAGCAGGATTAAGGATGTTACTTGTTATTGGAATATTCCTGACATGGAGACAGCTATTTTCACCAAAATGCTGTCTTAAGAACCCAAAAAGCAAAACCAGGCAAAATTGTTTGAGAAAAAAGAGATCCAAGAATTGAACTGGTGCATAGAAAAGAAAATGAAATTTTTACTCTAAAATCAGAGCTAAGTGGGAACTTTTAGCATTGTGTAATTTGCAAATGTTAAGGATCCAAGCCACAGCAAAGAACATGTCTTGTTCTGTCTCTCATCACCATGATCCACTATCTCCCTAATCACTCTCTCACTCGGGTTTTCACCATTAGGTCTGCATTGTACAGAAGAATGATACCAAGAAGATGTACGCAATGAAGTACATGAATAAACAAAAGTGTGTGGAGCGCAATGAAGTGAGAAATGTCTTCAAGGAACTCCAGATCATGCAGGGTCTGGAGCACCCTTTCCTGGTTAATTTGTGGTGAGTAATTTTACTGAACCTCTGAATAGAGACATTCCTGATATTGGTGTGCTAGGGGAGGTCCCCAAATGCCTCTGGGACCTCAGCCCTGGCTGATATCCAGGCTCTTGACATAATTGCAAGAAAGAGTTCAAGGATGAGTTGGAAAACAGTGAAAGTACAGAGATTTATTGCAAAGTGAAAAGTACACACTCAAGAGAGGGGAGCGTGGGTGCACTCCGGTGAGTGCCATCTAAGGGGGTTTGAGGCTGCTGCCATATGGGTTTCTTTAACCAAGGGGTGAAACATTCATGAAGATCCCTGAAAAAAGATGGAGATTTCTTGGAACTGTGGTGCCACCTATTTTTACACCAAATATGAATGTTCCTGGAACTGTCAAAGTGCTGGTGGGTGTATGATTTAGTATGTTACTGAGTGTACGATGAGGTCCTAGGTGAAACCTAGGTCAAATCCCGCACGATGGAGAGGACCCACAGACTCTCCGAAGGAAACAGACTGCTCCTGCAGGACCCAGGAGACTCCCCCAAAACTGTGAGTGCCTCAACTGCGGAAGTGGGGAAGGGAGACCCTCCTTTCCCAAACACACACCCCCACTGGAGAAGCTGAACGTCTGTTTGCTGGAGAAGTTTCCGACTTTACCTGGAGCTGAGTCAATTTGAAGAGCCTAGTGAAATACACCAGGAGAGGAAGCCACAGAAAGGCCCTGGGAGATTGCTGGGTCCCCAGGCATGCCATTCCTGCCTGGCACCACAGGGATCCAATGGGAGAGGAGATGGGGATAAAATTCCATAGGGAGAAGCAAATCTCTAGCTGAACTTTGTAACAGTTTGAACAGGGTGAGAAAGCACCTGGCCAGGACTCCGGGGAGGGCACAAATCCAGTGTGCAGACTCCACAGGCAGGGGATAAACCAAGCCCTTTTCTTTTGCAGCTGGGAGGTCGGTAGCCTGGGGCAGGTTGCCGGTATTGCTTCTCTGCTTGGAAACAACCTGGCAGCTGTGTGTGTGTGTGGTGGTGGTGGGCCGGTGGTGGTGGGGTGGGGCGTAGGGGCGGTGGGGGGAACACGGTGGGAGTGAGACTGGCCCTGACAATCCGCAGAAACAGCCATAATCCTCCTAGGCACACAACTCCAGTGACCTGGGAATCCCAGCCCCATCCCCCACAGCAGCAACAGCAAGGCCCATCCAAGGGAGTCTGAGTTCAGAGACACCTAGCCCTGCCCCCACCTGATGGTCCTTCCCTACTCACTCTGGTATCGGAAGACATATCTTGGGAGTTCTAGGGCCCTGCCCACTGCCAGTTTCTCCCCGTAATACCACAGCTGATGCTCTCTGGAAAAGCGCCACCCCCTGGCAGGAGGACAACCAGCACAAACATAGAATATTAACCGAAGCTAAGAACGTTTACAGAGTCCATTGCACTCCCTGCCACCTCCAACAGAATAGGGACTGGTATCCACAGCTGAGAGACTCACAGACGGTTCACATCACAGGACTCTGTGCACACAACTTCCAGTACCAGAGACAACGATCACTGCAGTTCAGCTCACAGGAAACCATATCCATAGAAAAAGGAGGAGAGTACTACATCAAAGGAACACCCCGTGGGACAAAAGAATCTGAACAAGACCTTCCCTCTGAAAGAGCCTACCCAAGTGAGAAGGAACCAGAAAACCAACCCCGGTAATATGACAAAACAAGGCACTCGGCCCAAAAAAATCACACTAGTTCACCAGCAATGGATCCAAACCAAGAAGAAATCCCTGATTTACCTGAAAAAGAATTCAGGAGGTTAGTTATTAAGCTAATCAGGGAGGGGCCAGAGAAAGACAAAGCTCAATGCAAGGGAATCCAAAATATAATACAAGAAGTGAAGGGAGAAATATTCAAGGAAATAGATAGCTTAAAGAAAAAACAATAAAAAATTCAGGAAACTTTAGACACACTTTTAGAAATGCAAAATGCTCTGGAACATCTCAGCAATAGAATTGGACAAGTAGAAGAAAGAAATTCAGAGCTCAAAGACAATGTCTTCAAATTAACACAATTGAACAAAGACAAAGAAAAAAGAATAAGAAAATACAAACAAAACCCCCAAGAAGCCTGAGATTGACCAAACCCGAGAATAATCAGTGTCTCTGAGGAAGAAGAGAATTTTAAAAGCTTGGAACACATATATGAGGGAATAATTGAGGAAAACTTCCCTGACCTTGCTAGAAATCTAGACATCCAAATACAAGAAGCACAAAGAACATCTGGGTAATTCATTGCAAAAAGATCTTTGCTTAGGCACACTGTCTTCTTCCTTCTGGTGGGTTCATGGTCTCGCTGACTTCAGGAGTGAAGCTGCACACCTTCATGGTGAGTGTTACAGCTCTTAAAGGCAGCACGTCTAGAGTTGTTCATTCTTCCAGGTGGGTTCATGGTCTCGCTGGCCTCAGGAGTGAAGCTACAGACTTTCACGGTGAGTGTTACAGCTCATAAAGGAGGCATGGAGCCAAAGAGTGAGCAGCAGCAAGATTTATTGTAAAGAGTGAAAGAACAAAGCTTCCACAGTGTGGAAGGGGACCCAACTAGGTTGCCACTGTTGACTCAGGCAGCCTGCTTTTATTCCCTTATCTGATCCCACCCACATCCTGCTGATTGGTCCATTTTACAGAGAGTTGATTGACCCATTTTATAAAGAGTTGATTGGTCCATTTTGACAGGGTGCTGATTGGTACGTTTACAATCCTTTAGCTAGACACAGAGTGCAAGACAGAAAAGGTCTCCAAATTCCCACTAGATTAGCTAGATACAGAGTACTGACTGGTGTGTTTACAAACCTTGAGCTAGACAAAGAGTGCCGATTGGTGCATTTACAATCCTCCAGCTAGACATAAAGGTTCTCCAAGTCCCCACTAGACTCAGGAGCCCAACTGGCTTGACCTAGTGGATCCCGCACCGGGGCCACAGGCGAAGCGACCCACCAGTCCTGCGCCATGTGCCCGCACTCCTCAGCCCTTGGGCGGTTGATGGGACCATGCACCATGGGGCAGAGGGCGGCGCTCGTTGGGGAGACTCAGGTCACTCAGGAGCCCATGGCAGGGTGGAGGCTCGGGGATGGCGGGCTGCAGGTCCCAAGCCCTGCCCTGTGGGGAGGCGGCTGAGGCCCCATGAGAATTTGAGTGCAGCGCCTGCAGGCCAGCAGTCCTGGGGAACCTGGCGCACCCTCCGCAGCTGCCGGCCCGGGTGCTAAGCCCCTCACTGCCCAGGGCTGGCAGTGCCAGCCAGCTGCTCCAAGTGTGGGGCCCACTAAGCCTGTGCCCACCTGGAACTCAGGCTGGCCCACGAGCGCCAGGCACAGCCCCAGTTTTTGCCCCCGCCTTTCCCTCCACACCTCCCCACATGCAGAGGGAGCCGGCTCTGGCCTCGGCCAGCCCAGAGAGGGGCTCCCACAGTGCAGTGGCTGACTGAAGGGCTCCTCGAGCACCACCAGAGTGGACACCAAGGTCCAGCAGGTGCCCAGAGTGAGGGCTGCTAGCACGTGGTCACCTCTCAAAAGTACACAGGCAACAAAGAGCATGATAAATGCAATGGTACCTCACATTTCAATACTAACATTGAATGTAAATGGCCTAAATGCTCCACTTAAAAGATACAGAATCACAGAATGGATAAGAACTCACCAACCTACTATGTGCTGGCTTCAGGAGACTCACCTAGTATGCAAGTACTCACATAAACATAAAGTAAAGGGGTGGGGAAAGGCATTTCATGCAAATGGACGTCAAAAGTGAGGAGGGGTAGGTATTCTTATATCAGACAAAACAAACTTTAAATCAACAGCAGTTAAAAGAGAGACAAAGAGTGACATTATATGATGGTAAAAGGCCTTGTTCAACAGGAAAATATCACAATCCTAAACATATAAGCACCTGACACTGGAGCTCCCCAATTTAGAAAACAATTATTAATAGACCTAAGAAATAAGATAGATAGCAACACAATAATAGTAAGGGATTTCAATAATCCACTGACAGCAGTAGACAGGTCATCAAGACAGAAAGTCAACAAAGAGACAATGGATTTAAACTATAGCTTGGAACAAATGGACTTAACAAATATATACAGAACATTTCATCCAACAATTGCAGAATACACATTCTATTCAACAGAGCATGGAAGTTTCTCCAAGAGAGATGATATGATAGGCCGTAAAATGAACCTCAATAAATTTAAGAAAATTGAAATTATATCAAGCATTCTGTCAGACCACAATGGAATAAAACTGGAAATCAACTCCAAAAGGAAACTTCAAAACCATGCAAATACATGGAAATTAAATAGCCTGCTCCTGAATGACATTGGGTCAAAAACAAAATCAAGATGAAAATTTAAAAATTCTTTGAACTGAATGACAATAATGACACAACCTATCAAAACCTCTGGGATACAGCAAAGGCAGTGCTAAGAGCAAAGTTTATAGCCCTAAATGCCCACATTGAAAAGACTGAAAGAGCACAAACTGACACTCAAAGGTCACACCTCAAGGAACTAAAGAAACAAGAATAAACCAAACCCAAACCCAGCAGAAGAAAGGAAATAACCAAGATCAGAGCAGAACTAAATGAAATTGACACACAAAAAAATACAAAAGATAAATAAAACGAAAAGGTGGTTCTTTAAAAAGATAAATAAAATTGATAGACCATTGGCAAGATTAACCAAGAAAACAAGAGAGAAAATCCAAATAACCTCACTAAGAAATGAAACAGGAGATATTACAACTGTCACCACTGAAATACAAAAGATCATTCAAGGCTACTATGAACACCTTTATGCACATAAACTAGAAAACCTAGAAGATATGGATAAATTCCTAGAAAAATACAACTCTCCTAGCTTAAATCAGGAAGAATTAGATACCCTGAACAGATCAATAACAAGCAGCAAGATTGAAATGGTAGTTTAAAAATTACCAGCAAAAATGCTCAGGACCAGATGGATTCACAGCAGAATTCTATCAGACATTCAAAGAAGAATTGGTACCAATTCTTTTGACACTAAGGAAACCTCTGTAATTCATCCTATGAAGCCAGCATCACCCTAATACCAAAACCAGGAAAGAACATAACCTGAAAAGAAAACTACAGACTGATATCCCTGATGAACACAGATGCTGAAATCCTTAACAAAATACTAGTTAACCGAATCCAACAGCATATAAAAAAGATAATCCACCATGATCAAGTGGGTTTTGTACCAGGGATGCAGGAATGGCTTAAGACACACAAGTCAATAAATGTGATACACCTCATAAACAGAATTTTTTTAAAAAATCACATGATCATCTCTATAGATGCAGAAAAGGCATTCAAGAAAATCCAGCATCGTTTTATGATTAAAACCTTCAGCAAAATTGACATACAAGGGACATAGGCCTTAATGTAATAAAAGCCATCTATGACAAACCCACAGCGAACATAATACTGAATGGGGAAATGTTGAAAGCATTCCCTCTGAGAAGTGGAATGAGACAAGTATGCCCACTCTCACTACTCCTCTTCAATGTAGTACTGGAAGTCCTAACCAGAGCAATCAGACAAGAGAAAGAAATAAAGAGCATCTAAATCAGTAAAGAGGAAGTCAAATTGTCACTGCTTGTTGGCGATATGATCGTTTACCTTGAAAACCCTAAGGACTCCTCTAGAAAGCTTCTAGAACTGATAAAAGAAGTCAGCAAAGTTTCTGGATACAAGATTAATGTACACAAATCGGTAGCTCTTCTATACACCAACCAAGTGGAGAATCAAATCAAGAACTCAATCACTTTTACAATAGCAAAAACAAAACAAAATACTTAGGACCATACCCAACCAAGGAGTAGAAAGACCTCTAGAAGGAAAACTACAAAACACTGCTGAAAGAAATAATAGATGATACAAACATGTGGAAACACATCCCATGCTCATGGATGAGTAAAATCAATATTGTGAAAATGATCATACTGCCAAAAGCAATCTATAAATTCAATACAATTTCCATCAAAATACCATCATTCTTCACAGAACTAGAAAAAACAATTCTAAAATTCATATGGAACCAAAAAAGAACCTGCATAGCCAAAGAGACTAAGCAAAAAGATCAAATCTGGAGGAATCACACTACCTGATTTCAAACTATACTATAAGCCCATAGTCACCAAAACAGCATGGTACTGGTACAAAAATAGGCACATAGACCAATGGAACTGAATAGAGAACTCAGAAATAAACCCAAATACTTACAGACAACTGATCTTTGATAAAGCAAATGAAAACATAAAGTAGGAAAAGGACACCCTTTTCAACAAATGGTGTTGGGATAATTGAATAGCCACAAGTAGGAGAATGAAACTGGATCATCATCTCTCACCTTATATAAAAATCAACTCCAAATGGATTAAGGACTTAAACCTAAGACCTGAAACTGTAAAAATTCTAGAAGGTAACTTGGAAAAACCCTTCTAGATATTGACTTAAGTAAGGGTTTCATGACCAAGAACCCCAAAGCAAATGAAATAAAAACAAAGATAAATTGCTGGGACCTAATTAAACTAAAGAGCTTTTGCATGGCAAAAGGAAGTCAGCAGAGTAAACAGACAGCCCACAGAGTAGAAGAAAATCTTCACAATCTATACTTCTGACAAAGGACTAATATCCAGAATCTACAATGAACTCAAGTAAATCAGTAAGAAAAAAACAAATCATCCCATCGAAAAGTGGGCTAAGGACATGAATAGACAGTTCTCAAAAGAAGATATACAAATAGCAAACAAACATAGGAAAACCTGCCCAACACCACTAATGATCAGGGAAATGCAAATCAAAACCACAATGTGATTCCACCTTACTCCTATAAGAATGGTTATAATAAAAAAATCAAAAAACAGCAGATGTTGGCATGGATGCAGTCAACAGGGAACACTTCTACACTGCTGGTGGGAATGTAAACTAGTACAGCCACTGTTGAAAACAGTGTGGAGATTCCTTAAAGAACTAAAAGTAGAACTATCATTTGATCCAGCAATCCCACTACTGGTTATCTACTCAGAGGAAAAGAAGCCATTATTCAAAAAAGATACTTGCACATGCATGTTTACAGCAGCACAATTCACAGTTGCAACCCAAATGCCCACCAGTCAACGAGTGGATAAAGAAACCGTGGTATATGTATATATGATGAAATACTATGCAGCCATAAAAAGGAATGAATTAACAGCATTTGCAGTGACCTGGATGAGATTGGAGACTATTATTCTAAGTGAAGTAATTCAGGAAGGCAAAAACCAAACATCATATGTTCTCACTGATATGTGGGAGCTAAGCTATGAGGACACAAAGGAATGAGAATGATACAATGGACTTTGGGGATTTAGGGGGAAGAGTGGGGCGGGGGGTAGAGGGATAAAAGACTACAAATATGGTGCAGTGTATACTGCTCAGGTGATGAGTGCAACAAAATCTGACAAATCACCACTAAAGAACTTACTCATGTAACCAAAACCATCTTTACCGCAATAACTTACGAAAAAATAGTCAAGCACGACATTGGATTTAGTTGGTCTTAGCCAGCTTGGCCCACACCCTGGTTTTTCAGGTTTTTATCAGTCCCTAGTTTATACAGCTATTTCAACATTTTCCTTTTGCTAGTCATGTGAAACTGCTGCCTGGAATTTTCTATTCTCCTGCTACCACCCTTTATTATTCCTGTCTCACTTTCATCTTCATCCCTACTGTTACATAAATGCATCTTGATGTCTAAGCATGCATTCATAAAATTCTCATTAGGATCTTCCTCAGGGTCTTTTGTTCTCCTTAGTTTCTTTGGCTTTATAGTGAAAGAACATTTTTCTTTTATTGTCACTAATAAATACTTCTTGGTTCAGTTGTCACAGTTCCCCTTGTCCTTGAGGTCAATATATATATATATATTTTTAAGCATTGTAATTAAATGTGCTGACTGGGAATGAGTTCAGATGTCTTATTAGTTATTAGATACTTTTTCCCCCCGTAAACTGCACAGGAGGAACTTTGATTACAAAGCATGGCCTCATTGGCAGACTTGAGGTTGATATTTAGAATTTATACAAAGCACTTTCTCCCTTAAACTAACTAGCAATAAAACTGATTGCTTTGTAGCATTATTTCTTAGGTAGCCACATATACACCTGTCAGTTAGACAAGGATAGGTGCTTCCTTTGTCAACAAATAACTTTTGGCAGAGATGAAGCTGACTTGTATCAGTGACTAGACATTAAGTGACTGTGATTGTGCTCAAAGCTATTTCCATAATCCAAGGCACAGAAAATGGCGGAGAAGCTTGCAGTATCTATTACCTCCTATTCTTTTCTTGTGTGTCGAGGTCTTTTTGTGTCACCTTAATTTTATTTTACATTTTAATGCATCCATTATGTTAAGAGGTAGTTCTTAAAGCTAATTCAGGATGACTGTTATTTAAATATGCATACCAAGCAGTTCTGACTTACCAGCAAAGAAAAAAAAACAGTCTTTATTCAGAGAACGCTAATGGAAAAATAATTGAGGTTTTACTCTGTGTTTAGGGACATCCTTCTGGAGAAATCAGTGCATAAAACCTGCCTCCATCCATCTTTAACTATTACAGTTCACTTAAAAAACAATTTGCTCAAAGCCTCTATGCCACAGTTGAAAAGAAGATGGTTTTATGTGACTTGGAAATAGGTCTATTACAGTTTATGCACTATTCAGACATGGTAGAGTCTAATTTCAGCTCAAGCTCAGTGTATGTAATCAGTATGTTAGAGTGGCCTATTCAAAATGCTGCCATGTAAAAAGCTAAAATGGATGCAGCTCTTTCTTCCCTACCCTTAGCAATCATCAAATTGCCTTTCTTGTCGTCTCTCTGCATCCTGAGAATGACAAGGTATGGTCACTTCACAATCTCCCTTTGTTCAAAGTCACATTTTTCTTCTTCAAAAGTTTAACCAACTAATTTTTTTTTTAAAGCCTGGGGACCCATTGTAAGGCCTCAGCATTTTACTTTCTCATACATCTTTCATCACTGTGTGGGCAAAGGTGATTTCATTCTGTTCCTTTTTTTAAGAAAATGGGTATTGTGAGGCTTTAAGCTGGCCAAAGATGATAGATTTTGCTGTTTGCTAACTTGGTGTCATTCCAGACAACATTCTGTTCTCCATGCATACTGACCTGGTGATAACATGTCATATAACCTATTCTTTCCGTCTCACTTCTCACATTGAACCTCACAGTGGAACACTGGGCATATCATTAACAATGATAGAAGAGAGAGAAGAGACTTACCTCCCCCCAGTGATTCTGGTACTACATTCAAGACTAGAAACTAACTGGGAGGAGGAACTCTTAAAGTACAACAGCAATCCCCTTTGTCTTCCAAACCATGAGATACAAATCTTCACAAATCTGTATCATCCTTTCTAATAAATGCTTTCTGTTTCAGTAAGCACAATATATTCAGTGTAAGTTTCTTTCCATAGCTATAAAGCATCTTGCAGTGCTTCTGAAGGTGTGATTGTGAGTGTATTAGTCAGTTCTCACATTGCTATAAAGAAATACCTGAGACTGAGTAATTTTAAAGAAAAGAAGTTTACGTGGCTCATGGTTCTGTAGGCTGTACAGGAAGCATAGTGGCTTCTGCTTTGGGGAGGACTCAGGAAGCTTCCAATCATTGTGGAAGGCAAAAAGGGGAGCAAGGCATCTCACATGGTGGGAGCAAGAGAGAGGAAGAGAGAATCACTACACACTTTTAAATGACCAGCTCTCTTAAGACCTCTATCATGAGAATAGCACCAAGAGGATGGTGTGAAACCACTCATGAGGATCCACCCCCATGATCCAATCACCTCCCACCAGGTCCCACCTCCAGCATTGGGGATTACAATGCAATATGAGATTTGGGTGGGGATACAGATGCAAACCATATCAGTGAGTAATTTAGTTCATCATTTTTAAGTCACATGGTTATATGATAGCTTTGATTGTGTGTAACGTTAGATTTATAAATGAAATGAACAAAGTGCTATGGCCAGTACCCAGCACATAGTAACATTTTGTCTTACAAATATTCGTTCTTTTCCTTCCTTACTTCATGAAGTTATGACATTCTGAACTTGCCCATCTCCGATGGTTCATTGTGGACATCTAAACAACAAATCTGAATGGTGCTTGGCCCCAGGACATCATGGAAAGCTGTATGTGCAGGGTCAAGGGGGTTATCTTCAACTCCTTCTCTATAAGATCGTATGTTGTTTGTTTTGTTTTGTTTTCTATCCTAATTCTGAAAATTAAACAAATGTCAAGACTCCCCAATATATTGTGTGCAATTTAATCAAGATTTTATGTCCTGAGATTAACTTTCAGATTTATCTTTACCTCCTGAAAGTATCAAAAGCTTAAGAAGCATTGTATTATTTATAAAGTAACAGCAATACTTTTAAAATTTCTGTCTTCTTTGTGTACTCTATTTTACTGATATGCTGTGTAGGCCTCTCAGTAATACTTTCAATAATCTCATTCACGCTAAA
Source organism: Chlorocebus sabaeus (assembly GCF_047675955.1). Lineage (NCBI taxonomy): Eukaryota > Metazoa > Chordata > Mammalia > Primates > Cercopithecidae > Chlorocebus > Chlorocebus sabaeus. The sequence continues at coordinate 34,881,578 of NC_132926.1, read as the reverse complement.
ATGTCCCTAGCTTCTGGAGATTTAGTTATAAAATTCTAGTTTTTCAGGCTGAGAGAAAACAAATTCTTCCTTTTTTAAGCGAGTTAATGTTAAGAAGTTTGTGTGTGTGTGTGTAGGTATAAATGTATACATACATATGCATATATTTATACATTTATACCTATATACAAACATGTTTTCAAAATCATATATGTATATACATATCACATATATATGTGTGTGTGTGTGTATATATATGTGATATTTGAAAACTCTTCCACTCATTGCAGTCAACTTGAAAAACAGAAAATTACCTAGAAAAATGAAAATTCTTTGATAATTCTTATCACCTTGTAACAATCACTTCTGACATGTTGGAGTATTCTTTCCAGTAAAATGTCTGCGTATGATTTTCTGTTTTTGATCATGCGTTAGCCGCAATCATTCCTTCATTCACATATATATTTACTGAGCATCAAAAACAAGTTATAATTTGATTGTCAGGTAAAATACAAGATGCACTGTTATACTGTTAATTTGAATTTCAGATAAACCACCAATAATTTTTAGTATATGGCCTCAGTATCACATGAGATATATTTCTACTAAAAATATTATTTATCTGAATTTAAAGTATAATTACTCATGTTGTACTTTTATTGGTTAAATCTGGCAATCTTAACTGTATTAGAAACCCATGCTATGGGGATATCTTGGTGAGCAGAAGTAGACAGAGCCCTGACATTAATCAAATGACACATGAATATATAAACTGTGAGAAGTATATAAAGAGAGTAAGTATGAAGAACTGTGTGTGTAGTATGTGGGTATGTATGTTATGGGGTTTCAGAGAAAGAAGTTAACTAGTCTGGGGGCAGGGATGTTAAAGAAGAAAGAACATTTGGAAATAAAATTCAACCTGACTTGCCTCCAGGGACCTGGTTTCACTCAGAAACAGTCTTCAAATGTAGGCCATGTTATCAAGTGAATACTGCCAGACAGGGCTGGCATCCAGGAAAAGTAAATAAAATCTTCTTGTGAGTCTGTCTCTGAGGGTTCTTCACAAAGCCCTGGCAACCCACGGCCTGAAAACAAATAGGCCCCAGTCTTTCCCAGCATAGTTGGTTCCCCAGGTGGCTTTTGTTAATCGAGATTAAACCTGTAGCTGCACACAACTCCTCAGGGCCTCTATCTCTTTACTCATGTCCCTTGTCCCTGTGGATAGAAATGGTCCATATGTGGTTTCAGGAAATTAGGATGCCAGATCATCTGTTTTAACTGGAAAGGATTACCTGTACTGAGAGTGTGACAAGAGTCCTTTCCGATTCTGAACATAGCCCAATAAATGGTATCAACTTTAAATAACGAGATTCTGAAAATATGATTAAGTATCGAGTTTGCTGAGCCCAGAGCTTAAGGATGGCTACCTGGGAGCACAGATTCACTTTGCCCAGAATATACACTCCAATTAGCAGCAGTTATAAGTGAGGTTTTAAGAAAAAGAGATGAGGCAGTTCCTAAATTGTTCACCAAAAATTTACATTGAAATAACCTAAGCTATTGATGGACTATACATTATTCTTTGTATCACAAATTACAGGAACACAAAGATAATGGGTGCAGCAGCTAGTCAGGAACAAAATGGCTTTAAAATATTGTCCTCAAGCATGGGTTTGAGGGTGCGACTGACATCCCATACTCATGTTTCTCTAAACCTAATAAATTGTGCATATCTCATATAGCTCAGACTGCTCTGAGCTATTTTTGTTTTCTCATTTCCCCCCTTTTCATCAAGATTTTGCAAAGAAAGCATTGTGGATGAACTTAAGCAGTTTTGGCTCCTTTTATGTTCAGGAACTTAGTCCTGCATTGCTAGGAAGTCTTATTCCCAGATGGTCCTGTCCCACATTTGGGGGAAGGGGAGAAGTTGAGTCTTAGTGGGGATTTTAACAGCATTAGAAGTGAAATTGGGATGGCATCACAGGGTGCCACAAATGAGACCTCAGCCAAGTCACTAATTTATGTAGCTACTGTTGCTTATGGAATCATCTCTAGTCTTCAGAATACCGTGCAGTTAGTTTTCTCGGGATAAGTAAAACAGTGAGCTATACATAGTAGAAATATAATACACATAAGGATTATAATTTAAAAAAAGAATTTCTATGCCTGAATGAAAAAAAAATCTATTCCATTGGAAAGTCAACTGAAAACAACATGAAGAAAATTAAAATCCAGTCCTTTCTTAGAGATTTGTTGTAGCAGGAAATAATTCAAGATTTAGATCAAATTGTAGGAAAATAATAAAAACTAAAAAACAATGGTCAGGGCTGAATTTAAAAACAGGTGTGCTATAATTTTCTTCTGAACCATAATTTCTCTGTCTTCAGTTTACCATTTCTACCCAAGATAAATTTTATCAGGACCAACATACTCACAAAATAAGCTTTAGTATTATATTTGACTTAATTATTTGCATTAAGTGCAACAAAAATAATGAATGGCCATGTATGCATTTTTAAGTTGGCTTTGCTGGAACTTTTTCATAAGGAATCTCAGATTAGACTTCTAAAAGACTGTCTAAACTAGATATTCAAGCCAATAATTCACCATCAAACTGCCTGTAGCATCTACATAAATTGAGTGAATTTCTCTCTTCTTGAGGTTCCAAAATATCTTGAGGTTTCTGGGCCTGTCAAATGGTGACATTCTTTACTTACTGCAAGATCAAAAAACTTGTGAGGGTACCATGTAGACAAGGTATCAGGTCAGTTTTCCCAAAGGACTTTTGATTTGGCTCTATAAAGTCAACTTCAATTCAGCAAAGCAGTTTGGTCATATCTGAAAGTATGTCATTTCACCCAAAGCCTTGGTAAAATGACCAGTGTCTCCAACTGTGTACTGTTAGAGAAGAAAACAGGTTCTTACTGAACTTACACAAATAACAATATTGCCATAAATAAAGAGTATTCACAAATAGTTTCCAAATTCTGGAGGAATCAGGTAGAGAATAAGATGTTTCAATTTTGCTCATAAAAGTATACTTTACTTAATTGTTGTAAGCTCTAAATAGCTCAAAAAAAATTCTTGACTTTGGAAAACAAAACAAAAAGAATCAGCAATGTTTCAAACAAAAAAAAAGTCATGAAAAAAACTTCAGTCCCGGCCAGGTGCAGTGGCTCATGCCTATAATCACAGCATTTTGGGAGGCAAAGGCAGGTGGATCACCTGAGGTCAGGAGTTCAAGACCAGCCTGACCAACATGAAAAAACCCTGTCTCTACTAAAAATACAAAATTAGTCGGATGTGGTGGCACATGCCTGTAATCTCAGCTACTTGAGAGGCTGAGGCAGAACAATTGCTTGAACCTGGGAGGTGGAGGTTGCGTTGAGCCAAGATCACATCATTGCACTCCAGCCTGGGCAACAGGAGCAAAACTTTGTCTCAAAAAAAAAAAAAAAAAGAAAAAAGAAAAATTTAGTTCTCTATCAGTTCAGTTCCATTTGATATTGGGTTCTGTTTTATCTTAATTTCTTTATATACCCTGTTCTGTTTGATATTGGGTTAGCAATCTTCATGAACTGATAAACTTTTTTATTAGAATTCTGAAAGTTTTTACATAGTCCAATGATATGATTTCCAAAGCCTTCAGAAACTTGTATTCAAAAGTACTTCTCAGAGTCCTTTCCATGAAATTCCTTGAAGGATAAGCAAATTTTGAACTGTAGCTTATTATAAAGCACTTTTTATGAAGAATCTAAGTAAAATAATAATTGTCTGTGGATGACAAAAGACTTAAAGCAGCCTTAGTTAAAGACAAAATTGACAAGGAAATTTGGTTATGCCTGTAGCATACAACAACTTGACATGACAATTATAATTATTACTGATCAAATATACCAAAACACATTGGAACTTTTGGAATCTCATTCAATTTTGGAATAGATATTAATAATATTAATACGTTTATACAAATATATTCAAAGAAAGTTAAACATCATTTCTAATTTGACAATGCTTTCTGTACGATTTAAACACATCAAATAAGCCTGATCTGCCTCTCTGGAACTTCTAGGGGCCCTCATATCTGAAAAGTTAGTTTGAGGTAAACAAAGAAAACAAAGACTAAATTTTAATTTGAAATATGATTTTGGAAAGTTTGTCAAATATCAAAGATTTTTAAAACTTACTCAAAATATGCTTGCAGGTCACTGTGTAATAATAGTCATTTATTTAGCCAAAGCGATAATTCCAATATTTCAAAAGCAAAAACTTTTACTCTTTGGTAGAAAGGAGACTCAGTTCCCAATCAAGAGACCTAATAGGGACAGCATGAGGCAAACTCTTCCCTCCTTTTCATAAGGAATCTCAGATTGTACTTTTAAAAGCCTCTCAAGGCTAGGTATCCCTGAGAGGTTACCTTTTTTCCTGTTTTTCTTTTTTCTTTTTGAAGTTTAATCAAAAGGCAAACAAATCTTTTACTGTCTCTTATTAATACTGTATGAAATTCTTGTTCAAAGGAGAATACCAAATTTTACTTTTATATGTGTTGTCAATACTAAAGTTTATTTTAATTAAACATTATAAACAAATGTATACAATCTCAGTGAGCTTTCACCGCAGAAGATTTTCATAAACCTTTTATAAACTATTACAATTTTCTATTAAAGAGAAGATCAATGTTTCAAGAAAACCCTGCGGTTACAAAAGGGGAGCCCAGACTCTGGCCTTGCATCAGTGACCTTTTGAGATTAATGTTCACTTTTTAGAAAAACTTATAAACAATTCTCTTATAATTTTAGCCAACTTGATCACACACAAAATTCCTTTCACAAGATTAATCTTCCATAAACCCACAACTTGCTTAAACCTTCAGTTTTGTCCTATACTTCTTTTGTTTTGAGACGGAGTCTCTGCCCAGCCTGGATTGCAGTGGCATGATCTCGGCTCACTGCAACCTCTGCCTCCTGGGTTCAAGCAATTCTTCTGCCTCAGCCTCCTGAGTAGCTGAGACTACAGGCACGTGCAGCCATGCTGGGCTAATTTTTGTATTTTTAGTACAGACGGGGTTTCACCATATTGGCCAGGCTGGTATTCTTCTTTTTCAGATTGGCATTCTATCTTAGGACAAAATCTACTTTCCTTTCTCCCTTATCATTTTGACCACACAATGCTCTCTTTATTGCAAATGAATAATTACTGTCTTTTCAACTCCCTTTACCAAAAGCACCATCTTAATTTCTTTATATACTCTGTGTATAGAATTGTCTCTCTTACATCTAGTCATTTTTTTTTCTTTTTTTTTTGAGATGGAGTCTCACTCTGTCACCCAGGCTGGAGTGCAATGGCGTGATCTTGGCTCACCGCAACCTCTACCTCCTGGGTTCAAGCAATTCTCTTGCCTCAGCCTCCCAAGTAGCTGGGACTACAGGCATGTGCCACAAGGCCTGGCTAATTTTTTTGTATTTTTAGGAGAGATGGGGTTTCACCGTGTTAGCCAGGATGGTCTCCATCTCCTGACCACATGATCCACCTGCCTCGGCCTCCCAAAGTGCTGGGATTACAGGCGTGAGCCACCGCGTCCGGCCATATCTAGTCATTTAAATTACATATGACAACTACAATTTTAACTCTTAGTAACGCTAATTTACAGTGAACTCTGAGGAAGTAAGTAATTTTGAGCTGTTTTATGCCAGTATTTGTAGATGAAAACCATTTCATAATTTTTAGAAAGTTGTTTCCTCAATTATTTTGTTTGTTAACAGATCTAAATATATTTAGCTTTTCTACACCATATAACTCAGACATTTTATGATTACCTAACACTTAATTTAACATGACTTTATGATTTAGTTACTGAAAAAGATTCTCGAAACTGAAAAGTTCATTTATACACTTCTGTCCCATTTACATTCATTTAATTTAATTTATTCATTCTTAACAATTATACTTGAATAGTTCATTAAACAAAAGTAGCCATCATCAAGTTATTTCTTTGTTAATCATTTTCGTAGCCTGCAAATGTCAGGCAGTTGCCACCTAAGCAAGAACCCGAAAGTTAAAACAGATATTTTGCTAATCAGAAGGCATGGCAGCTTTCACTAAACCAACAGTATTCACTGGTCTTATCTATCAAAGATTCACCCAAGTTATGTGAACTAAAAGGGATTTGAGTTACTTTCTATTTTTCTGATAAAATATTTAAGTGTTTCCTTTTTCTTTTGGCCAGTTAATTAGAGCTCTTTCATATATTTTCGTAGTAAATTTTACATACACAAGACACATATAAACATGCAGACACACAGAAGCAGATTTTATAGCTTTATAAGTTTCTTCATTTGCCAGTTTTCAATAGTTTCTCTCCCACCTTTAGACTGTCAAGCCCTAAAAAATTGTTAGCTAGGCAACCTTAAATTTGTACTTCTAAAGGGATGACTCTTAGATGAAACAAAGTTTAAAAAAAAAAAAAAGACATTTCAAAAACCCAGAGCTGAGCTCAAACCAAGGGAGCAGGTGCATATAGGTAAAGGTCCAGTTAAGACAAGATGACCAAGGAAAGCACCTTAAATAAAGGTAAGACTTGTTGTATAAATTTAAACCAATCTCAAATTTCTCATGACTCAGCTCTCCCTCTCCTCCAGGTGCACAGAGGCAGACATCCTTACAAATGGAGATTTCCTTTATAAATGTAAATTTCAATACAGCCAGCTAAATACCAGCAAGGTGTATTTTGGAGACCTGTTAGAGGCAGAGAATCTGAATCTGTCTGCAGTAACTTCAATTCTTGCCTACTCAGAATAAAAAATTCAACTGAGGGGCATAAGGCAGAATGAGAGACAAAGGCAATTTTTAAAGCAAAAGTGAAAGTTTATTTTAAAAGTTTTAGAGCAGGAATTAAAGGAAGTAAAGTACACTTGGAAGAGAACCAGACGGGCAGCTTGAGAGAGTCAAGCACACGGTTTGACCTTTGACTTGGAGTTTTATATGTTTGCAGGCTTCTGGGAGTTGTTGCTTCTCCCCTGATTCTTCCCTTGCGGTGGGCTGTGCGCATGTGCAGTAGCCTGCCAGCACTTGGGAGAGGCCGCATGTGCAGTGTGTTTACTGAAGTTATGTGCATGCTTACTTGAGGCATTTTTTTTTCCCCTTACCAGTTGACTGTTCCCAGAGGAAGGTCATACACCAGTTAAACTCTACCATTTTTGCCTCATAATGTGCTTGCTTGAGCCTACTTGCCCAACTCCTGAGATCTTATCGGGAAGCTACTGATCATCAGCTTCAGGTTTTTTCTGTCTACTGGGGGATTGCCTTTTCCTGGCGCCAGCTGCAACCAAATATTATTTTAGAGATACAGTTTAACAACCACCTGACCATCACCTAATGGTTGTCTGACATTCCTGGTAGAGGTTCGGGGTGATCTCCTGCCTTGCCCATGTCTGCCTGCCTACTGTAACAGACCAACTTAGTTAAATAGGTGGTCTTTTCAACTTAGTTTGTTTCTTGGTTAGATGACTGACATCACTGGGAAGCTCTTTAATGAACAGGGCAAAGAAAGCCTTCTCTATGCCTGGACTCAGCATGGATAGTTCTGGGAAAGAAGCAAGCCTATTTTACCTGAGGGTCTATCTTTTATAAATATTTCATTCAACTTTTTTCTTTTAAAACAAAGGTACCTTTCCAATGACTTACCAAAACCAATACACCTTTACCAAGGTTATGTCTAAACCAAGGACCAACTAGGCATCTCCAAAGAGGTGCAAAGTAGTCCTCACAAGATCCAGAACCAAAGACATCTCAAAGAAGCAAATGTCTTGCTTGCTGCAAATGTAATACAACCCGTATTTCTGTCCAGCCATATTTTCAAGGATCTCAGCTTCTCAGTTGAGCACCTACTCATGGAGGCCCCAAAGCCCTATATGCCCCACAGATAGAGACAGGAAATCAAAAACTGTCTCTGGAAGGGAAAAGGATCAATAACAAATGGGTACCTCAGAAAGCCAAGAGTTATACAAATAATTTTAAACAAATAGGACTGCTTTCCTGACTGGGAATTAAACCTGGGCTGCAGTCATGAAAGCAGACTCTTAGCTGCTAGACCACAGAGCGGAGTGCTTTTTTGTAAATCCTTCAGGAGATCCAAGCAGGCAGTTTGAGCATATAAATGATTTCAACTCATTTCAGATCTGATCACAGCTGGAATGCTGTTTAGCTAATTTCCTGCATGTTAATATTCCAAAGACATAAGATTTGTATCTCCAAGGGACTGTGAAGTCCAGCAGGGTATTTGAAGGATATTGTCTGGGCCGGGCATGGTGACTCAGGCTTAAAATCCCAACACTTCGGGAGGCCAAAGTGGGTGAATCATTTGAGGTCAGGAGTTTGAGACCAGCCTGTTGAGGTCAACATGGTGAAATCCCATCTCTACTAAAAAGTACAAAAAATTAGCAGAATGTGGTGGCACATGCCTGTAATCTCAGCTACTCAGGAAGCTCAGGCAGAAGAATCGCTTTAACCCAGGAGGCGGAGGCTGTAGTGAGTTGAGATCGCACCACTGCACTCCATCCTAGTGACAGAGTGAGACTCTGTCTCAAAAAAAAAAAAAGATATTGTCTGATATTGGGTCAAGAAATCATCAGTGTCATTCATTAGACCTGGTGTAGACAAAAGTTTGTTGGATCTGTATTTTTAAAATCTCTGTAGTTTCATTCTTGTTCTGTAGTTGTTCCATTTGTTCTCTCTGTTTAAAAATTCTCTTCCTAAGAGATGGATGGGAGCTGAGGGAATAAGCAGAAAAGGGATGAGTTTAGATCATAGGAGTAGAAGGAGAAGGAGCAGTTAGAGGTGAAAGAGAAAACCTCCAAAATCTTTTTAAATTTAGAAATAGTTTCAAATATACTTTTGTTGACCTCTTGAATGGAGGCAATTTTTTCTTTTAGGATTTCTTTTAGAAACTTGTAGGTACTATTAGAAGTAAGTCTCTCACTCAGTTTGGTTCTAAAACTAGCTTTTTCTAATTGTGTGTGCAAATAAACTAATTTAGGTATTTTAAAAGGTACCACATTTTGGCCATTGTAAGTTGGAATAATTCTGAGTTATTCTCTACCAGTTTTTCTAAATATTTGCATGAAGAGGTATGGTAAGTATTCAATATGAATCGAGCTGGAATTTTATCAGGAAGGTCTTTATGACCTGTATCTTATGCTGACCTCCTATCTCATCCTGTGACTTACAATGCCTTAACCATCTGGAAATGCAGCCCAGTAGGTTTCAGCCTCATTTTACCCAGCTCCTATTTAAGATAGAGTTGCTCTGGTTCACACACCTCTGACAGTACCACAATTCCAATTGTCACGAACTTGAGGGGATCACTGAAGCTCCACTTTGGATCCCATCTGGGGTGACAAAATGTCAACATGAAGCAACAAGATTTAGAAAATATGATTAAGTATAGCATTTATTGGGGCTCAAAGCTGTTACCCAGGAGCATAGCTTCCAGTTGCCCTGATTATACTCCAATTAGCAGCAGCGACAAGTGGGTTTCTAAGGAAAAAAGAAGAGGCGGTTTCTAAGTTGTTCACCAAAGAGTTACATGAAAGTAGCATAAGCTATTGATAGGCTACATGCTATTCTTTGTATCACAGAATCCAGGATCATGATGATAAGGAACCAGGCAGCTAGTCAGAAACAAAATCCCAGGCATCAGTGTGGGGGTATGACTGAAGTCCCATCCTCCTGTCTCTCTGGGCCGGATACATTTTGCATAGTTCATATAGCTCAGCCTTGTCTGAGCTATTTCTCTTTTCTCAGTGGCTTGCCTGGAAGCAGCCTCCACACATGTGACTCAGAGTGCTGGCATTTTTTCATGGGATTATAAACCATAAGAACTCAAGGTGGCCTTCAGGGCCACAGCATCAACAATACTAACTTCTCTATTAGTAGTGTTCTTTTTTTGGGAGTTTTACATATATTATCTCATTTATTCATTATAACAACCTGGTTGATAGGGATTATTATTCTCATTGTATTCCTGAAGAAACTGAGGCTCAAAGGAGCTAAAATATTTTCTCCGAGTCACACAGCCAGGAAGTGGCAGAGCAAGGACTCAAACCCAAGAATCCTGACTTCAAAGCCTCTGCTCTTCCTCCTACACTATACCATCCCTATACACATCTGTAAGACTCCTGTAAAAATATGTAAGGAACAGGATTTATTTTGTTTATTGTCTTTCATACCCCACAAGAATACAACCTGTGTGAGGCAGGTATGTTTGTATGTTTTTGATCATTGCCTCATTTCCCATCTTCTACAACAGTGCCTAGCACACAGTAAGTGCTCCATAAATATCTGTTAAATGAACATGTGAATGAATGTGTGTTAGTGTTAGGGCTAAGGCCTTTGGCTTCTGGTTAATTGCCCTTTTTGCCATTATACCAGTGTCATTTGTTTGCACACTCACAAACATACCCTCATATAATCATATGCACTTCAGTTTCTTTGCAGGTCCTGGGGTCAGACAAATCTGAGTTTGAATCTCTGTTCCACCACTGGGTAACTGAGTGAATTTGGCCAGTTATGTTTGGTATTGTGCTTGGTTTCCTCACCCGTAATTAAGAATAACAGGAATACTCATGTCAGTACTACTTTGAATGACAGTGATAAGAATGTATATTTCAAGCACCTCACATAGTAGGTGATTGATAAATGATGACTTTAAACAAACAACTGAGTGACACTTCTTCCAGCATAAAGGCCAAGGGAAAATTTCCCCTTCACCCTCTGAAGGTTCGCTGAGAATCAACTGATAAAAGGCAGATTAATAGGAGAAAAAGCACACAAAATTTGTTTGCAATATAGAAATTCACAGAAAGGGTTAGATGGTTGACACTTTTATGCCATCTTGAGGTTACAGAAAGATCTTGGCAAAATGGGTTATGGGTGAAGGGAGAGAAAGAAAGGCATGGGGCAAAGGTAGTCCTTGTTATATAGATGAAATCTCACAAATAGCAACTCTCAGAAAGAATAGATGATAGGCTGTGGTAGGGAGATCCGATCACGGGGAGGTCCTCAGAGAATGCCTGATTGTTTATTTCACTAATGTAGTTTTTGTTTTTTTTTAATTTTAATTTTTTTTCCTGTAGATACAAATCATCTCCATGAAAGGTAACTTTTCAGGGTTATTCCTGTGTGCATGACTTCTTCTGAAGCACCATCTCCAGATATGTCAAAGAAGTGTATTTGGGGTGAAATATTTTTGGTTTCCTTTGCTAGAAATAGAATGTCCCTGCTTCCCCCATAGCCAGAAAAGACTCTTGAGTTGATAGCTGCACCTAAACTTGAGCCTGAGCACTAGAAAGTCTTTTATTTTACTCTAAATTTTTATAAATTTATATCTAATTTTTGGAATATAAAATATTACGTATTTTGTATAAAATGTGGAAACACAAAATTCTAATGAAAAAAGAAAAACCTGTATTTTATCATGCAGAAATATCTGCTGTATTAGTTTTCCATTGCTATGGTAACAAATTACCACAAACTTGGTGGCTTAAGACATCACAGATTTATTATTTTGCAATTCTGGAGGTCAAAAGTCCAAAATCAGTCTCACTGGGCTAAAATCAAGGTGTCCCCAGGGATGTGTTTCTTCCAGAGCCTCCAGGTGAGAATGTGTTTCATTACCTTTTCTAGCTTCTTGAGGCTGCCTGCATTCTCGGCTTGTGGCCCCTTCCTTTATCTTCAAAGCCAGCAGCATTCTATTTTCAAACCTCTCTCTGACTCTGACTTCATGTTCTCCTTATTCATCTTTTAAGGATCCTTGTGATTACATTGGGCCTACTCGGATAATGCAGGATCACCTATCTGGTGATGGGCCTTAAAGTCCCTTTTGCCACAAAAGAAAACATATTAGCAGGTTCTGGAGATTATAATGTGGACATCTTTGGGGAGCCTTTATTCTGCTTATTACAAACACTATTAGTATTTAGTGCAATTCCTTCCCATTTTTTTTCCCTATGTTTTTCAACATACTTGACTTTTTACTATCTATACCATTCACCAGATTGCATATTTCAAGCAACATTTTACTGTAATTGTTTTCTGTTGTCAACCTAAAGTAATCAAAAGGGTCAGAATCTAGTTTAAAGCAAGTTAGTTCGAGTACAAAGTTTGAGGACAGGCCACCCAGGAAGCACAGAATTCAAGGAATGGAAGTCAGAGTTCTAAAGTGTAGACACTGGGGATCATTTATAAACAAAGTTCAGGGAGGTTTAACAGAATTTCACCATATTTCTATGTAAGGTTTAATGCATAGTTACAACAATCTGATTAGTCAAAGTGGTCTTTTTCTTTTGAGAAATGTATATGTAAACATTCTACTCTGTAGATGTAATTGTCATGGGGCCTTGGGCACCCTCATGTCTGAGTTAGGTACAGGACTATAGGGAGGCAGTTAATCTATAACAAAGATCAGTGATTGGAAAGGGGAGGTCTGGTCTCTCCTAGTTGTTTAAAGAATAAGAACAATGAGGAAGAGAGGTAAGCTATAATCTAAGATGCAGAATTGCAGACATGCCATGCAACTCACTCAGTATCCAGGGCTTAACTTCCCCCTTGTCAAAATCAATTTAGAAGGCCCTGAAATTTTATTTTATTTTATACTTATATTATTAAACATGTTTTATTAGAATGTTTTATTGTTGTGGGGGGAATTCCTAAATTTCCTAAGCATAAACATTCTTTGTTTGTTTTCAGTATATATTTCTTCCCAGTACATATTGTTTGGACCTAAGTCTTCTGGGATGGCAATAGAGATGCAATGGAGGTCAAATTCCATCATTTTTAGAGGAATCTATACAAATTAGAGCTAGTAAGGATGTAAAAGATCATTTTATCAGGTGTATCATCCCTAAACATACATACACATTTACACACATAATGTAAAATCCTGTAAAAAGAAGATGCTTCCCAATATTCAAGTGCTGTATAGACTTGCTCTTAGGTTAAGAATTAGATGCATTATGAAAGATTTTGCTATGTAACAAACTGCCCCAAAACTTACTATCTCAAAACAGCGAGTAGTGATGTCTCATGATTCTGTAGATTGGCGAGGCAGTTCTTCTAGTTTGGGCTGTTATGTAAGTCAGTGATTCAAAATTATCCATCTAGGCCTTGAAGGTGGAGGCTAGCCTAATCTTTTTCTTCTACCATGAGACTAACCCTGGCTTCTTCACATGGGGGTGGAAGGGTTCCTAACAGCAACAGGAGACAAACTTAATGAGCAAGCACTTTTTCAGCCTCTGCTGAAGTCACATTTTCTACCCTATTGGCCCAAGTAAATCATAAGGTCAGGCTCAGATTCAAGGAGGGGAGAAATAGGCTCCACTTCTGATGAGTGGCATGGCAAAGTCAACATTGAAAAAGCCAGGCAGAGAAATCACTGTGTCCAGTTTTGCAAACAATCCACCACAATACATGAAGTATGTTTAAGAAGTCCACAAAATGATCAAGGAAATGGTAGAAACTATAAATACTGCAAGAACTCACAGCCACATGAGGTTATTGAGTCCTTGCAGTGCTGTGAAAGGGTTCAAGGAAGAAATTGTTTTGGCATATGACCCTGATGAACTTGCAAAAGTAGAGAAGGGACGGCAGTCCCTGAAGAAGAGCTTAGGAGAGAAGTGTTATTCTGTGGCCGGTAGGCAGTAATTGTTTCACCTAGAGATGTTTGCTGATGACTAATGAACAGGAAGCTGTGTCTTTATAATGCAGATATTCACATGTTCATTTATCATCTTTTATTGAAAACAATACAAGGAGCATTAGAAAATTTAAGCTAAAAAGAAACTCACTGGAAGGATATGGGGTAAAGACTCAGAAGCACAGCTGAAGTAGCAGGTTTCACAAAGATTAGGGACAAAGGCCATTCTGGAAATCTAGGTAGCAGAACTATTGAATAGGCTCTTAAGCTGTCTGGGCGGACATGAATCAGCTCCAACCAATTTTCTAACCTTGCGTCACCCACTCAAGATTGAAAGTCCTGGGAGAGAATCCAACTGGCCTTGCTCAGAAAACATTCCTGCCCCTTGGCTCAAAGAAAGAGTAAAATAAATGACTCCTGGATTGTTGGCCTAAGCAACTTAGATGATCGTGTCATTCATTTAGATGGGGAGATTGGAGGAGGAGCAGATTCATTGTGAAAATCAAGAAAACCCTTTCAGCTGTGTTAATTTTGAACTGCCCCTTAGTAATTCAGATAGAGCTCTTGAATAGGGAGTAAATGAATCTGGAGTTCAAAGAGAAATTCAGAGTGTATGAAGTCCAACAAAACAAAAATATGGGAATCATTGGCTGTTAGATGCCATTTAAACCAGGGACTTGAAGGGAGCACCTTGGGAGAGAGACTAGGTGGAACAGAAGGTCTGAGGACTGAAGACATTTCTCTCTAGTAGTTCTGGTAGAGAAGGAAGATTCAGGAAACTAGACAGAAAGAGAACAGTCATGAAGCTAATCAACAAGCCATGGGTAAGTGAGGGGAGTCTGCCATCCTGGAATCTTCCAGAGAGAAAAGTTATTCAGAAAGGAAGGAGGGAAAACCATTTCGGATGCTGCTGCAAGGTCAAGAAGAAGGAGCCAAAAAGAGCAGACCCCTTACTTGAGAAGATAAATATTGTGACCTTGTCCCAGTGTTTTGGGAGGCTGAGGTGGGAGGATCACTTGAAGTCAGGAGTTTGAGACCAACCTAGGCAACATAATGAGAACCCACCTCTACAAAAAATAAGAATAAAATAATTAGCTGAGTAATCTCAGCTTCTTTGGAGGCTGAGGTGGGAGGATCCCTTGGGCCAGGAGTTTGAAGTGATTATACCACTGCACTCCAGCCTGGGTGACAGAGCAAGACTCTGCCTCTAAAAAACTAAAACTAAAAATAAAAAATATATTGAGATTGTTGCAGAACTTTCTCCTTAGTTCAGCTAAAACTGGGCTCTTGTCACACGACCAGGAAAGATTAGGCTTGCAACACGTAGAAGGGTGAGGAAAATTTAATTTAGTGCGCGAAAAGGAAAAAGAAAGAAAAACTCTCATCAAAGCGAGAGGGAGTCTTGCCAGCAACCTCCTGCCTCACAGATTGAATCCGGGTTACCACACGGAAACTGAAGAGGCCAGGCTCCTCCCACTGCAAACAGCGCGAACTTCCCCTGGTTCCACCCGGTTCCCTCAGTACGCAGGTGGGCGTTATTTAGAGAGAATGAGTAGGGAAAGTGCGGGCTTCATCCAGGACCAGCAGTCCGGTTTTTCAGCCTTCAGGCTGTTTTAGACTTGGAGGCAGGGTTTCTCAGGGTACCCTTGGCTGTCTCCTGACTCTATCAAGATGTTAATAAAAGCCAGCTCCACATGGTGGGACAAAAGACCAAAGGGAGCAAAGGGAGAGGCTTAAGGAGAAAATGAGAAATAAAATCACTTACTGAGTAATGACTCAGTAAGTGATTTTATTTTCCAAGTAGAGGAGGAGAGGTACAAAGTGAGTTTTGAGATTCATGTTGTGACAGGTAGCAATAGTGTGTTGCCATTCTCTATTGTATTCCATTGTATAAATACTCTGTGGTTCATTTGCATTTTTTACTGTTGATAGGCATTTGGATCGTTTCCAATTTGAGACTTGCAGAGTACTGCTGTTAACATTCTTATGTGTATCTTTTGGCAAACTCCAAAATATGTGTACTTTTGTACACATGTGAACCCCAGGACCCAGAGATTTAATTCTTAAGTTCATATTCCAAAATATGTGTAATTTTTATTTTTCTACACATATTTTGGAATATAAACTTACGAATTAAATCCCTGGGTCCTAGGGTTTACATAGGTTTAGCCAGCAAACAATTTTCCAAAGAGCTTGTGCCAGTTTATACTCACATTCACAATGTGTGAAAAGTCAAGTTGCTCCAAAGCCTCACCAACACTGGATATTATCAGTTTATTTAACTCTGAGTGTTCCAGCAAATGTGTAATGGTATCTCCTTGTGGTTTTAATTTGCATTTTTCTAGTGACTTACGAGTTTGGGCATATTTTTGCTTATTGATCATTTAGAATCCCTTTTTTGGGAAGTGCTTGTTTGACTCTTTTGACCATCTTTCTATTGGTTGGCTCTTTTTCTTATTGATCCATAAACATTCTTTATATATTCTATATACAAGTCTTTATAAAACTTTTTAAAAAAACGTTTATTTAGTGCATACCAAGTTCAGGTGTTGTTCCAGGTGCTGAAATGGAGGATAAGGAAATTTTCAGAAGATATGTGGCAAAGAGAAAAAGATGTTAACCTTTGTGATTTATCTTGTTACTATCAAGTAGGCAATAATAAATATTTACTATAATTTGTAACATGTATTTAAAATGTATTATATCACACAGATTTTAAATAATTCAAAAATCAACATCTTCACTGACATGTATTAGCTTCCTAGCACTGGAATGTCATTTGCTTGCTTACATATAAAGGTATATTAAATTTTAAATCTTCTGCTCAGATAAGTAGTGAATTATCTAAGATGTTTGAAAGACTTAACATAAACATTTGGAAGGAAAAGGATGAATCACAGAATTGTTCTGCATGGAAACCAAATAAAACAAATAAAAAGAAAGATGCATTTATCAGTAGGGAAAATGTCTAGAGAAACTACATATAACTATGCCTGACAATAGGCATACAGCCTACATGTAATTGATACATTTTAGAAGAAAGTGTGGAATCATTTTCAATATTATGTATGTAGAACTCTACCCTGAGTCAGGAGTTTCTTATCATATGTTGAGGATGATAGAACAGAGTTACTAACGCAAAATGAGACATTGAATAACCTATCTTTTGTTTTTATGGGTAAAAAATACAGGGAACATAATATACAAGAAGTAAAAGAAATACAAATTAGTATCTAATTTATTATATATATGGAATGAGTTGTGAAACTTCACCAAGAAGTCTTTCTTTGCGGGGATATAAACTATTTGCCCAATCTTTGACTTTCTGTTTCATTGCAGTAATGGTGTTTTTTTTTTTTTAACAATAAAAAATGTTTGGGCTTAATGTGGTACAATTTATCAATCTTTTTCTTTATGTGTAGTGATTGCTGTGTCCTCTTTAAGAAATTTTTTTCTGGCTGGGGACAGTGACTCACGCTTGTAATCCCAGCACTGTGGGAAGCTGAGGCAGGCAGATCACTTGAGGCCAGGAGCTTGAGACAAGCCTGGCCAACATGGTGAAACACCATCTCTATTAAAAATACAAATATTAGCTGGGCGTAATGGCACATGCCTGTAAATCCCAGCTACTTGGGAGGCTGAGGCATGAGAATCCCATGAATCGGAGAGGTGGAGGTTGCAGTGTGCAGAGATGATGGCGCCACCGCACTCCAGAATGGGCGACAGATCCAGACGTTGTCTTAAAAAAAATAAAAAATAAAAAATCTTTGTCTATGCCAAGGTGGAGCTATTCTATCCTGTTTCCTAGATGCTTTGCTGTTTTAGCTTTAACATTTAGATCTACAGTCTAGGATCAAGTTTTATTTTGTCTTCACATAAATAAGTAATTAACCCTTAACCATTTGTTGATGAGCTTATACATTCCTTACTGCACCACAGAACCACATTTGTTATTAATGAAGTCACCATTTATGTGTGGGTTTCTTGACTCTGTTCCATTGATTTATTTGTATACTCTTGCATATTTATCACTCTGTTTTAATTACTGTAGTTTTATACTGAATTTTCAGTAATTCATCTTTGGATTATGTTGGCTACAGCTGACTCTTTAAAATTTCACATAAATTTCATGAGTAGCTTTTCAATTTGTATTTTAAAGCTGCTGGTACGTATATTTGGTACATGGAGTCTATAGATTAATTCAGCGATAATTAACATTTTTAAAAATACCAAATTTCCAATTCATACATTTTATATATATATATGTGTGTGTGTGTGTACATGCATATACATATATATGCATATACATTTCCTTATTTATGTAGGTATCCCTTAATTTCTCTCTTTGGTTTTAGTTTTGTTGCGTAGAGGTCTAGCGTATTTGTCTTTAGACTGATGACTAGGTATTCGATAAGATTACAAGTGGTATTATTTATCAAAATTGTATTTCTTGCTAGTTTGATGCTTATATACTAAAATACAATTGATTATTAACATTGACTTTGTGCTCAGTGACCTGGCTAAATTCTCTTATTAATTATACTAGTTGTCCCATAGGTTTTCTTGGATTTTCAATATTTACATTCATATAATGTACTAATAGTGGCAGGTTTATTTCTTCCCTTTCAATCTTCTTACCTTTTCTTTCCATGCATATTGCACATGCATTGAGAACAATGTTGAATAAAAGTAGGATAATGAACATCTTTGTCTCTTTTTCCTGACTTCACAGGGAAGATTTTCAATATATCAAGATTTTATAAAATATTTGCTGTAGGCTATTTGTAGATAACCTTTATCACAATAAGAAAGTTTCTTTTCTGTCCTAAGTCACTAGAAGTTTTTTTAAAAAACATGAATGAGTATAATATTTTATCAAATACTTTTGTTTTACTGAGATCATTTCTACTATGAGTGAAGTAAGTTGATTTGCAAATATTAATGCAATCTTTATTTCCAAAAGTAAATGCTAGTTGGTCATGTTCTATTATCCTCTTATGTATATTACTGGCTACAATAAAATATTTATTTTATATTATTATTCATATATTATTATGTATGTTATTTATTATTTATAAATATGTATTCTATTTATATATATTCCTACATATATTTTAAGATGTATATAGACAAGTTTGAATTGTAACAAGAATGAGCCAATGGAGAGGAAGAAATTAGTAATATAGTAAAGAGTAGGGATGATTGCCAAGTCAGGTCCTGTAGGTGGTGAGATGAATGTGACTCAGGGCACAGGTGAGTGAGCTGATCTTAGGTGGAAGTGGGGATGCTTCTTTCATGTACTAGGAGAGAAAGCAGAGTTTGGAAGTCTGTATGTGTGTGAGCTGCTGGGCTTGTCAGAGGGCAGATGAAGTAGTTCTCATGCCATTGCCTGTGTTTTCCCTGTGGTATATGAGGCCATCAACTGAGAATGAAGGTGTCAGAGTATAGGAAATTTTGAGATGCTGTGAAGATCTGTGAAATTAATAGAGAATTAGAATAGGATTTTCTAAGTATCCATTTGAGACTTGTAGTTATAATTAAACACGAATCTATCCTGCAGATTTGTATTTTTCTCCTTAGATTGCACTTAATAGATTACTAATTCATTTTTGTTGCTTTTTAAAAGCATATTGAGTTTAAGCAGGATTAGAGTTTAATTGGGTGAGGTATTCTCACTGTGACTAAGTTTGATGAATTGAAAAGTGTAGTTGTAGAAAGAAAACTCAAGAAGGAAATTATACTACATGTGTAATTTCATATATCTTCAAATACTAGTTCCTGTAAATAAGTATGCTGAGGATGACATGTTCCATTTCTTTCAATAGCTGCAAAACCAGAAAGTGATGACAAAGCTGGATTCTAACTCCTGACCCCCAAATTCTCTAAGACCCTCAGTGTTAACATGTATTTTATTTTAATGTTATTTATATGTATCATTACTTTTACAAATCTAAAACCAAACATTTTAACATTAGCTACAACTGCAAAATCAACCTAAAAATTTCAAAGAGCCATTTAACACAATAAATTAAAATATTTTAGTAAAACAAAATCACCACTGATACTTTAATATTCTCAGGTCTGAGAAAAACCATTATGTCATATTATTCCTGCTTTCCTGGTAGTATTTTTACTGCTGGACATCAGAAATAGAGATGAATAGTAGAGCCACTGAGATCAGAGCAGAGACAGGAGAAAAACAAAACAATTCTGAAGAGGCAATTGGTCTAGTTTGGCTATAAGCACTAAACGGGTAAAGGAACATTGGGTGCATTAAAAGTAGAGAACCTGGGATGAAGGTGCGAAGGCTGAGTAAGAATATCTTCACTTGGTAGTAATTCTGGTACATCTCCTTCTGACCTGCAATTCTGAACGTGGGTAGCTTGGTCAATAAGGAAATAAATTGCCTTTCTGGCTGGAGAGGCAGAAGGGTGGACAATACATTGTGCCAGCTGAACTTCCTGTCTCTCTGCTCTGGAGAAGGGCCGGTCACAATGTATGACTCAGCACGCCGGGCACCTCTCCCACGCCAGCCAGGCCTGCCCAGCCACTTGCTGAATCACAAGTGGCCATTTCCAATCCCATCAATGACCCAAGCTCTCCAACTTAGACTAGTTTCTCTGCAATCGGTCTATGATTGTCATGGAGCACAAAAAGTATTAACTTCTAATATTTATTTTTTCTTTCCTGGACACTTGATGAACTTTGTAAGCAAGAGTCCGATTTAATTGTTCCTCATTATCATCTGAGTGTGCTATCTTGGCTTGCCCTTTTATATGGAGAGCGAAATGTTGTTATTCCCCTTTGCCTGTACTGGCTGTGTTATGCTCTGAGGTGGCCATCTCAAGAGATTCTGTAGAAAATAATAATAGCAAAATTTCTCCCTGGAGAAGCTTCATAAATTAAATCTCCAGCGCCAGTATATGTAAGCCAACAGATTATGAAATATGATTTAAAGCTCTGTCCAGAGAAAGGTCAGGGCTTCAGAAAAATCATCATAATAATCAGGAAAAACTAACATGCAACTTGTTATATGATTTTTAAAAATTGCCCTCCATCTTTTTTACTGTGCAAACTGTGGATTTTTGTTTATGTAAATTGAGGCTATAGTTTATGTCTTGAATCACATGCATGCATGTGAGTATTACTTTCTGTGAGGTTTTCATGACCCCTGCAATCAAACTTGGGTCCTTCTGTTAGTTTCTATCACAGTATCCTTCACTTTTCTTTCACAATTCTTGCCATATTTTATAACTGCATATTTGTTTGTTAAATATTTGTTTATCTTTTATAGATGATTGGCTTCAGGAAGAAGGAAACCATGTCCTTTGTTTACTCCTTTATTCTCAGCACCTTGCACAACATGAATATACAATAAATATTTGTAAAATGACCATCGGATGAACAAGTGCTCATTATACACCACGCTATATGCCAGGGGTTGCTGATGGATAGAAATCAGCAAGGCACAAAATTATTTGTTCAATTAGTGAGCAATTCAGGCAAAAAGAAAATATTAATGGTGATTATACAATGTAATCCTATGCAGCCATCTACAACTAGATTTCTGAAGTGTTTTGTTTCGTTTTTAAGAGACAGAGTCTTGCTCTGTCACCCAGACTGGAGTGCGGTGGTAAAATCATAGCTCACTTCAGTCTTGATCTCCTGCGCTCAAGGAATCCTCTCACCTCAGCCTCCTAAGTAGCTGGGACTACAGGTGCATGCCACTATACTGGCTAATTTAAAAACAAAAACAAACACACCTTTTTAAGACTGGGTCTCACTATGTTGCCCAGGCTGGCCTTGAACTCCTGGCCTCAAGAGATCCTCCTGCCTTCCAAAGTGCTACCTTCCAGAGTATTGGGATTACAAGTGTGAGTCACCTGCACCAGGCCTGAAGCATTCTGTAATAGAGAAATACCTGGGTGCCATGGAAGGTCACAGGGGGAAAAACACAGAGGAGTAACATCTAATTTACATTTGTCAAGGAGAGACCAGGAAAGACTAACTACAGAGGAGATAAACTCCGACCAAGAGTCTTTACGTCTTCTGAGACTTACGTACAAGTTTCTTATTGCTAAAAAGGAAGTTTCAGTGAACATTTATTTATTTGTTTTTTTGAGATGGAGTTTCACTCTTGTTGCCCAGGCTGATGTGCAGTGGCACAATCTTGGCTCACTGCAACCTCTGCCTCCCAGGTTCAGGCGATTATCCTGCCTCAGCCTCCAAAGTAGCTGGGATACAGGAGCCTGCCACCACGCCCAGCTAATTTTTTTGCATTTTTAGTAGAGATGGGGTTTTGCCATGTTGGCCATGCTTGTCTCATCCTGATCTCAGGTGATCCACCCACCTCCGCCTCCCAAAGTGCCAGGATTACAGGTGTGAGTCACCGACTCTGGCCTGAACACTTATTGTAAATATTATATGGTAGTTCTGTCAAAATCATTCTGTTTACTGCCCAAAAGATCTACATAAATTCTAAGTTGTCCATGTTTATGAATTTTAGATATATGGCTGTTTACTCTGGATAAACACACAAAATACGCAAGAGTGGGTGCAGTCACTTATATGTGTTAAAGAAGGCATTCAAGGTGCTTTTTTTCTTTGGAAAAGCTTTGTAAGGCTGCTTATGAGACAGGAAGTAAGTATTTTATAAGTTCCAAAGCTTCTTGGTCTATTGATGAGTTTTTCTACTGTTAAAAACCTCTGAAAATTTGACAACATACTCTAGAGAGAGAAAGTGGTGAAATAGGCACTGTCACATACTGCTGGTGGCAATTCAAAATGATATGCATATCTATGGAGATAAATTTGGCAATATCAAGCAAAAATTACATATACCTTTGCCCTTTGTTTTGACAAATCTTTGTTTTAGTAAACCCTCTTCTATACATCTATAATGAAGTTAGACTGCCCAGAATATAAGAAGGCAACCACACTGGGCCAATACTACTACTGGGCTATGTGTGGTGGCTCACACCTGTAACCACAACATTTTGGGAGGCTAAGATGGGAGGGCTGCTTGAGACCAGCCTGGGCAACATAGTGAGACCTCATCTCTACAAAAAAATTTTTAAAATTAGTCAGGCATGGTGGTATGTGTCTGTAGTCCCAGCTACTCAGGAGGCTGAGATGGAAGGACAGGTTGAGCCTTGGAAGTGGAGGCTGCAGGGAACTATGAACATGCCACTGCACTCCAGCCTGTGCAACACAGAGAGACTCCATCTTAAAAAACAAAACAAAACAACAAACAAAGATATATGCATAGAGTTTTTCACTGTTGCACTATTTATATTAGCCAAAAACCTGGAAACAACCTGAATATTCATCAAGCAGGGACAGGTTGAGTAATCATGTGACATACATAAATTGCAGCACTGCACACCTGAGAAAAGAAGTGAGAAATAGCTCTATCTCCTAGTGTGGTTTGCCCTCCAGAATATACTGTTAACTGAAAAAAGCACTGTGGCTTTTATTAGGATATATTAGGAATATATCCTAATAACAAATTTATCTATAGATTCTATACAATCCACATCAAAATCTCAACTGGCTTTTAACAGAAATTCGCAAGTTGATCTTAAAATGTGTATAGAAGTCCAAGGGACTCAAAATTCAATAAATTCGAAGACTAGCCAAAACAATCTTGAAAAAGAAGAGCAAAGTTAGAGGGCTCATACTTCCCAGTTTCAAAAGTTGTTGCAAAGCTACAATAATCAAAATAGGGTGGTCCTGGAATAAGGATAAACATGGAACAGAATTGAGCATCTAAAAATAAAGCCTCACATTTCCAGTCAATTGATGTTTAACCAGGGTGCCAAGAAAATTCAATGGGGGAAGAATTTGTCTTTTCAACAACTGGTGCTGGGACAACTGTATATCCAAATGTAAAAGAATGAAATTGGAACCCTACCTCACACCATATACAAAATTAACTCAAAATGCAAAATAGAGGTAAATATAAGAACTTAATGTATAAAACTCTTCAAAGAAAATATAGAAGTAGATGATCAAGACCTTGTAATCATTAATTGTTCCTTAGATATGACCCCCAAAGAACAAGTACTTTAAAAAGTAGATAAATTGGACACCATCAAAACTTAAAACTTTTATGCTTTTTATGCTTCAAAGTCACTATCAAAAAAGTGAAAAGTCACCCCAGAGAATGGGGAGAAAATATTTACAAATCATATATCTATTAAAGGATGTGCATTTAGAATATACAAAGGGGCCAGGCACTGTGGCTCATGCCTGTAATCCCAGCAAATTGGGAGGCCAAGGTGGGTGGATAACCTGAGGTCAGGAGCTCAGGACCAGCCTGATCAATATGGTAAAACCCTGTCTCCACTAAAAATACAAAAATTAGCTGGCTGTGGTGTCAAGTGCCTGTATCCCCAGCTACTTGAGAGACTGAGGCAGGAGAATCACTTGAACCTGGGAGGTGGAGGTTGCAGTGCATGGAGATTGTGCCATTGCACTTCAGCTTGGGCAACAAGAGCAAAACTCCATCTCAAAAAAAAAAAAAAAAAAAAAAAGAGTATACAAAGATTTCTTCCAAGTCAATAATAAAAAGGGAAAATGCAATTTAAAAATGGATAAAGAATCTGAGTAGTTTTACATTAAAAGATAAATAAATGGTCAGTGAGCACTTGAAAAGATGCTCAGCATTACAAAACATTAGAGAAATGCAAATCAAAATCACAATGAGATGCCATTTCACACCTATTCTTTTTTTTTTTTTTTTTTTTTTTGTGAGACAGAATCTTGCTCTATCTCCTAGGCTAGAGTGCAGTGGTGTGTGATCACGAAAATGGCTCACTGTAGCCTCAACATCCTGGGCTCAAGTGATCCTCCTGCCTTAGCCTCTTGAGTAGCTGGGACTGCAGGCATGTGCCACCACACCAGACAAATTTTTTTTTTTTTTTTTGGAGAGATAGTGTCTCGCTATGTTCCCCAGGCTGGTCTGAAACTCCTGGATTGAAGCAATCTTTCTGCCTCAGGCCCCGCAAAGTGCTGTGAAACAGGTGTGAGCCACCACACTGGGCCAGTACTAGTCTTTAAAAAATGGGAAATAACGAGTATTGGAGAGGATGTAGAGAAATTGGAGCCTTTGTACACTGATAGTGGGAATGTAATGTGGTGCAGCCACTGAAGAAAACAGTCGGACAGTTCTTCAAAAAGTTAAACATAGAGTTTCCATTTGATCTAGCAATTCCATTACTCAATATTTACTCAAAATAATTGAAAGCAGGGACTCAAATAGATACTTGCACACCAGTGTTCACAGCAGCATTATTCATAATAGTCAAAAGGTAGAAATAACCTGAATGTCCATCAACAGATAAATGGATAAACACCTCATAGTATATGCCTATGGTGGAATATTACTCAGCCTTATAAAGGAGTAAAATTCTGATATACACTACAACATGGATGAACCTTGAAATCTTATAACAAATGAAATAATCCAGACATGAAAAGACCAATATTATATGATTCCACTTAGATAAGATGCCTAGAACAGACAAATTCACAGAAACAGAAAATAAAATAGAGGTTACCAGTGGTTGGAGAGGAGGAATAGGGAGTTGTTATTAAATGGGAACAGAGTTTCTGTTAGCAATGATGAAAATGTTCTAAAAATGGACAGTGGTGATGGTTGTAGAACATTCTAATGTACATAGTGCCACTGAATTGTACTTAAAGTGGTTAAAATGATAAATTATGTGATATGTATATTTTACCACAATAGAAAAAAATACAAAAAGTTACCAGTGGGGAAAAGGAGGGATTAGAGAAGAGAGGGATAACAGCATGACTTTTCTCAGTATACTTTGTTTTTCATATTTGACTTTGAAAATATATACATATTTTATATAACTAGAAAACAAAATTAAATCTTAAAACAATCCCAAAAATGGAATGTAAAAAAAATGAAGCCAATTAATCTAAGTATATATCCAGTTTGTGGCATAACCACACAGAAATGAACTATTCCAAGTGACTTTTGAACAGAAAATTACTGTATACTATCAGTAGAATATATCCTAATAACAAAAAAGAACAGCGAAAATATCTTAAAGTGTTTTCAATAATGGCATTGTTGGGGTAATGTTGACACTGTTATTTTGAAAGTGTTCAGTGTATACAGTGGGATAGAACCAGCAAGTGTTTATAACGATATCATTGAGAACCAAGATTTTCACTGAGGGAGAAAACAGTGAGTGATGTAAGACCGATGAGGTTAAGAATGTCTGTAATCTTGAATGTAAACTGAAAGCATTATTATGAACTGTGTGATGTGTTTA
Organism: Chlorocebus sabaeus; assembly: GCF_047675955.1. Taxonomy (NCBI): domain Eukaryota; kingdom Metazoa; phylum Chordata; class Mammalia; order Primates; family Cercopithecidae; genus Chlorocebus; species Chlorocebus sabaeus. The sequence continues at coordinate 34,855,601 of NC_132926.1, read as the reverse complement.
TCTTAGTTTACCTTTGAGTATGTGTATATCTATAACTATACATTTATAGCAGCAGACACTTGTGTCATCTAGATTGTCTGAAACAGGAAATATACAAGATAGCCAGCAATATGTTTTCATATTCTATAGTTATAAAGCTGTCAAAACTTACTAGGGTTATGTCAAAATAACACATGATCTAACATGACTGTGTTCCTACTGGCTGAAGAATGAACATTATGAACTGAACAATAAGAATAACAGGAGTTCATTATAATATATTTTTAACAACAATAGGAATAATGATATCAAACCCAGGAGTTCATTATAATATATTTTTAAGTATATTGATTGTTTTTGGAGGATTCTAGGAAACAAATCATTTTGAAAAGTAAATAAAGGAAAGACAAGTTCAAGATCAGTCTGAGCAACACGGTAAGACTCCGTCTCTACAAAAAATTAAAATATCAGCTGAGCATTGTGGTGTATATTTAGTCCTAGCTACTCAAAGGCTGAGGCAGGAGGATTGCCTGAGCCCAGAAGTTCGAGGCTGCAGTGAACTATGATGGCACCAGTGTGATCCAGCCAGGGTTAAAGAGCAAGACCCTGTCTCTTGGGGGGGATAAAAAGGAAGACTTAAGCATACCTTTCCTATATGAACTGAACCTTGGAGTAACTAAATAATTGATTAAAGCAATTTTCTCTGTATAAAAATACTCCAGCTAAAACATTAAGGAGAAATGATAGAATTAAAATATCACAACCCCTAAGGAATTTTTGGATCAAGATGACAATAATTAATGGCTGATAACACCACACACAAAATATAGACTTATTAATTGTATAACTCCTGATCAAGGGCATACCACTATCTGTGAAATAGTTTTGCCAAAAAAAAAAAAAAAATGTTTTTTTTTAACCTAAACTTGAACAAGCCTCTAGATCTAACCACCAATAACCACCAATTTTTACAAACTACAAAGAATTGTGGAATGTGTAGATAGACATGACATGAATGCAATCATCAAAGTCCAGACTGAAAATAGTACAGCAAACATTAAGGATTTTTTTTTGTTTTCTTTTTATTTCCTTTTTTTTTTTTTTTGAGAGTCTCCATCTGTTGCCCAGGCTAGAGTGCAATGGTGTGATCTCTCACTGCAACCTCAGCCTCCCAGGTTCAAGCGATTCTCCTACCTCAGTCTCCTGAGTAGCTGAGATTATAGGCACGCGCCACCATGCCCCACTAATTTTTGTATTTTTAGTAGAGATGGGATTTCACCATATTGGTAAGGCTGGTCTTGAACTCCCGACCTCGTGATCCACCCGCTTCAGCCTCCCAAAGTGCTGGGATTACAGGCGTGAACCACCGCACCTGGCCCACATTTGGGTTTTTTTCAATGAAAAATTACTAGAAATAAAAGAATAACAGTTGGTCAGGGAAACTATAGAGTAAAAAAGACTGCCACATATGTCAATGGCAGTGGGTGGGCCTTGTTTGAATCCAACTATAGGATGCAAACATTTTATAAAAATTTCTTTATTTAAAAAGAAAAGTTTATAAAACAATCAGGAAAAATAAAAAAGATTGAGGATCTCAGGACAACTACTAGCCCAGATAATTTATAAAGATTAGATAACTGACTCATTTTTGTTTGTTTCTTTCCTGATAAGGCAATATGTATTAGATATGTCAGAGTAGAAGGAAATATTTTTCTTACATCTATTTGGCTTTTTAAATGTAAACATATAAAACCAAAATGATTTATAATCTCACCATTTATGTAACTGATTATCTTATTTTCAAAAAAAGTTATGCATATACTAGCATAGGTGCATTTTTATCCCTTTTGTGGTTGTGTGTTTATATCCTTTTTAAATATATCCTTTTTATATACCTAAGCAGCTATATGCTATACTGCATACTATACTGTAAACATTGTTCTTTTCCTTCCTTTGTCTTTACAATATATTTTGGAAATAGTTCCATATCAGAATATAGATCTGCCTTTTTGTAGCCATTGAAATGCAAAGAAAAAAAAGAATATGAATCTGTCTCATTTTTAAAAAAATGCTATATAATCTGTAGCATGAATTTACTATAATTTATTCACATGCTCCCTTAACGACGGGCATGTAAATTATGTTAATTTTATATGGTATAATGAGTATCCTTATATGTACATCTTGGCACAGTTTTTTGAGTGTATCCATAAAGTTCCTTGCAATGAAATTATAGGGCAACACAGGGTGTGGTGGCTCACGACTGTAATTTTAGCACTTTGAGAGGTTACGGCAGGAGGATTCCTTAAGGCTAGGAGTTTGAGACCAGCCTGGACAACATAGTGAGCCCTCACCTCTACTAAAAATTAAAAAAAAAAAAGTTTGGTACGGTAGTGTGTACCTGTAGTCCCAGCTACCCAGGAGGCTGAGGTGGGAGGATCATTTGAACCTGGGATGTCAAGGCTACAGTGAGCTATGACTGCCACTGCACTGCAGCCTGGATGACACAGCAAGACCCTGTCTCAAAAAAAAAAAAAAAAAAAAAAAAAAAAAGAAATTACAGGCCAAATCTATGTGCTTTTTAAAGGATATTTTTGAAATGTTCTCAAAAAGAGGCTTCACCAAATTACCATCCAGGGCATACAAGATACCCATTTCTCCATGTTCTTACCAACAGTGGCTCTCATCAAGCCTTGGTGGAAATGCTCTTATACTGATACATTAATGACTAAAAGTCATGACATACTTGCTTAGGTTGTAAATTGCCTCCCTCTAAACTTATACAGAGAGAATTTAGGGTGTTGTCTCAGCTTGGTTCCAGTGTTATCCAAGTCATTAACCTTTCTTTTGCCTTAGATTGTCACATTGCGGTATTTCAGTTAAAAAATAAAAACACAATTGGGTATTTTTTTTCTTTTTTCTTTTTTGAGATGGAGTCTCGCTCTGTTGTCCAGGCTGGAGTGCAATGGTGTGAAATTGGCTCACTGCAAACTCCACCTCCCGGGTTATTCTCCTGCCTCAGCCTCTTTAGCAGCTGGGACTACAGGCGCCCGCCACCACCCTGGCTAATTTTTTGTATTTTTAGTAGAGATGGGGTTTCACAGTGTTAGCCAGGATGGTCTCGATCTCCTGACCTCGTGATCTGTCCGCCTTGGCCTCCCAGAGTACTGGGATTACAGGTGTGAGCCACCGCGCCGGGCCACAACTGAGTATTGCTTTTATAGACTGTTGAAATCTGCCTTTGGAAACCATGGGTTTGCTGTATTGTTATGGTGAATGAATTAGGTGCATCATACTCGTTGTTAAAAAATGAACTTTACACGAGGTACACCTTGAAAAATTATTCCAGAGCTATAAGAAGAAAAATATGATGGGTCATTGCTCTAAAGAAAGGTTTTAAAATGTAAATTTGTACTTAATGAATAGGACAGTGTACCCTAACCTCCTCCTTGCTATTCCTGAGGGATCTCTTCTAACAAGGGCTAATGCTTCGCTTAAGCTGTGAAAAGCCTGCTGTGGGCACTCCCTGTTCAGAGTCAGAAAAACACAATGAACTGTTCTATCATTTTAGGTTCTAGGACAATGTTCTCTTGCTTTTCCTTGCTCAGAATGGACCCTTGCTGGGGTAGCATCAGAATGAGGATTTGGTGCAACAGTTCTGCAATAGGAAGTACGTTCCCCTACTATCATGGTTTTCAAGCTATTTTGACTGCAGCCCATAACAAGAAATAATGTTTTTCATCATAGCCCAGTAGGTATACTCACAGACACACATTATATTCATAAAAAATTCATAATGTTTAACTTTATGTTAATAGCATTTATCCTATGTTATTTGATCTATTTTACTTCTTTTTAAAAAATGTTCATCACAGTCAACCAAACTGATTTCACAACTCCTTCAAGGAATTTGACTCACAATTTGAAAAACACTGCATTTTGAATATTTTAGATTTCTTCCCAACCCTCAGAGTCAGATTTATTTCAAGATGGCCCCTGTAAGACAGCTTCAAGCATGTGAGTGACTTTCTTTTTTCTTTTTACTTATTTACCGTTTACCATGACTCCCAAATAAGTGACTCTTTTGGTTTATTTGGTAACCATGCTAATTTCTAAACATAAAACCTAGAGCATTTACATCAGACCCACCCAAAGCTTGTGTTTTAACCTCGCTTCTCTCCTTTGTTTTTTTATTCATCGATTATGTTTTCTATTGCTATTTGTTCAATCTATATTCCAGGCAGTGTACAGGTATTGAGGCACCAATGATGAGTAAAAGCAAGCAAGCATCCTGAGGTATATTGGGAATGAAAGAAGTTAATCCAAAAGCACACAGGAAAATATTTTCAAACTTTGATAAATTCTGTGTAAGCATATGGCATTGCGTGTAACAGGGGAACCACATTTAATGTGGAGTGTTGGAAAAGGCTTCTGTGAGAAGTGACACTTGAGCTGAGACTTGAAAGGTGGAAAGAATATAACCAGGTACTGGACAGCATCATGAGTGCAGGCACAGGTCACACCGTATCACAAGCTTCTAAGGCTGAAGGGGGCCTGAATTGCTAGTTGGAGAATGGAAGGAAAAGATCTTCAAGATAAAGCTGGAAAAATAAACAGGGCCAGACCTCATAGGTTTCTGTAGACCATGGAAAGAGGTGAAGGTTATCTTGAGCCTGGATGACATGATAAAACTCACATTGTAAAAATATAACTGCAAAGTGGAGAATGGATTGAAGAGGTCCAAGATTACGCAGACAGAGCTATGAATAGCCTATTGCAATGGTCTGGGTCAAGCATGATGGAGTAGGGTTGGAATAGGGTGGTGATCTTTTATTAGTTATGTTCCTTACTGAGCACACTTTGCAATGAATTTCAAATGCACTGGGACCAGACTTGTTAATTTTGGAGCTGTCAACTAAGAAATAAATAAGCCAGGATATCCCACGAAAGAAAGTTGTAGAAATGCTACAGTGAGGCTGTGATGAATGGTTGAGGTACAAGGAAGCTCTTACTCATTTTAAAAAATCAGATGATACAACGTTGAATATTCTAGATATTGCCTAATTGTTTTATGTTCACATATTTTACTGGGCATAGTTCTGGATAATAAAATATTTATTTTTTCTCCCTCTGAGAATTAAGAATCTGAGATGGAGAGTTTTAGCTCTGATGTGCCAAAGGAGAAAGATGATTTTTAAGAGCCAAATGTGCCTCCATGATTAAATAAACTTATATTTCTGCTGGCCAAGGGAAACATGTTGCCTCTTGCCTGGGCCTCTTCTGTCTTTGATTGATAATCCCCTGCACATTCGAACACTGTTATTAACCTGCCACAACTGGCACCTTTATCACTTTGTTCTTTGAATAAAAACAGCTTAACCCAAGTCCCAGTAAAAATGTTCATTCAGGCTGATTTTAAGAAATATATTCTGCTCCCTTGGAGTTAAATGGAATAGGGGGAGAAGAGTCCACTGGTCTGTTACCAGGTTTCTGAACTACACCTGGCAGCCTAACGTAGTCAACAGCAGGGAGTGAATCACATCTGCTCTGTATGCTAACCAGGCCTGAGTAGGTGGTTTGCATTGGCATCTAATTATGTTTATGATTAGTATTCTCTTCTCCTGACTTTTGGTACCAAACCCTCATACACCTCATTATCCCTATCCCATCTGCCACTCATCCCAAAAGGCCTTGCTTACATCCCACAATCAATCATTCTTTCTATTACCTTAGCGGAGAACAGCCTGAGGTACGGCAGGTCCCAGCCATGATTACAGTTTCACCAGTTCAATATTGTTTACTGAATGGCCTGTAAAACACGGTGAATATGTGTGTTGCTGCAGTTGGAAGGTTTATGTACCACTCTGCCTAGAACCAAGGAACTTTCCTTGTGCCCAATACACCAGTGGCAGAGATGACCAGCCAGTCATTGCATTGAGATGAAGAAGAGTATCTCCCAAAAGGCAATACCAAACATATGTTTCTCAGGCTTTTACAAAGCACTTTTTGAGTTTCTGTTAGACAGAGCTTAATTTTTCCAAGACATATTCTGTGTAAATCAGTCTTCGGTGATAAACAGAATTTATTGAACTATCGGGTGCTATTAATGCTCATTAGAATGTTACCACCTCAGATTAATGCTTCATTGATTTTCTTTCTTTCTGGTGTAAGTATCCTTTTTCTCCTTTAGCACAATGGTAATTATAAAGAAGAAAATGTACTAAGTGCATTTCTCCCATCATTGATATTTTACATTTATTTCCTCAGCAAATTATTTGTCATGAGGAAGTGATGTGCATCCCTGGGCACTGCTTACAGGCACTTAATTCTTTGATTCAAATGAAACTTTAAAATGTGATCTCCATGACATTATGTCTAAAGAAACATGTCAAAGTAGTGTTCACACAGAAAACTTGACTGTGGCTAGAAATCATGTCTGTGCTTTGAGGGAAACAAAATACATCACAGAGGTAGGAATACATTTTTACAAGCTACTGTTTGTACACAGCAGAGGCCAGTTCTACTCTCTGTGTCTCATTTCCTCTTCTAATTCCTCATCCCTGCACTCCCCGATGTCTGATCCTGCCTACTTCGGTGACTGGGGGTCACTGCAGATGCGTGCACAGGGTTCTGTTATGGGATCGGCCTCTGCCACCTTCTCCAGACGCAAGCTTCCCCCTCATACCTGTTACTCCAGCAAATCCAAGCTATTCTCCTTTCCCCATTTGCACTAAGTCCTTTCCCAAGTCTGTGCTTGCATGCATCCTATTTTTCTCTGGTATTTTTCTTTTTTTTTTTTTTTTTTTTTTTTTTTGAGACGGAGTCTTGCTCTGTAGCCCGGGCTGGACTGCAGTGGCCGGATCTCAGCTCACTGCAAGCTCCGCCTCCCGGGTTTACGCCATTCTCCTGCCTCAGCCTCCGGAGTAGCTGGGACTACAGGCGCCCGCCACCTCGCCCGGCTAGTTTTTTGTATTTTTAGTAGAGACGGGGTTTCACCGTGTTAGCCAGGATGGTCTTGATCTCCTGACCTCGTGATCCGCCCGTCTCGGCCTCCCAAAGTGCTGGGATTACAGGCTTGAGCCACCGCGCCCGGCCTCTCTAGTATTTTTCAAATTTTACTTTGGCACCTGGAGAACATGTTGGCACTACCATTTGTCAGGTGTTTAACTTTGTGCATTTCCTCATGTGAATGGGAGCGTGGGACCAGCATCATGAGGAAAGACTGGGGTTGCACTTGCAGAGTGTGTCAGAGCCCACAAAGTCACTCAGCAGAAACATCAGGAGATGTTAGCGTTATTTTTTAGTTATTACTGTGATCACCATTCCTCAAACTTGAGCTCTGGTTTTACCTCTACCGAGAAGCTTTCCTTTACTTCCCCATCCCAAAGACAGAGTGAATTACTTCCTTGTACTGTGTGCTTACTTCTTCATTGCCCTTCTTATATGTTTTCCTTGTCATTAATGTGGGACATGATTTGTTATAATGTTGCTGGGCAATGATGTTGTTAGTATAGAAAAATGGGCATGAGAATGGTTCAAGTTCCCATAACCCATATTTTATGAGCCTTCTGCAATATATGGTTAGGATACAACCATTAGCAATAAATGGATAACTTGGGTTCATTTTCTGCGTTTTATCACCATATGAACAAATAGTTATTGAGTGCTTACTATAAGTCAAGCATGACAATAAGTATTATAATTACCCTGTTTATTCATCAGTGTGATCAAATGTGGTTATTATTCTCATGTGACACATGAGCAAACTAAAGGCCTAAGGTGATAAAGCTAGTGATAGACCACCTACTCCCAAAGTCTGAGCTCTTAGCTCAGGAACACTCTGCTCTGATCTGTCGGGTCTCATTTGCCTCTGAGACTCTTTAATGTGTAAATATATTTGATAAGTTTTCTCTTCTAATGCAATTCCAGGTATTCCTTCCAAGATGAGGAAGACATGTTCATGGTGGTGGACCTCCTGCTGGGTGGAGACCTGCGTTATCACCTGCAACAGAACGTCCGCTTCAAGGAAGAAACAGTGAAGCTCTTCATCTGTGAGCTGGTCATGGCCCTGGACTACCTGCAGAGCCAGCGCATCATTCACAGGTCAGTCAAGTCCAAGGAGACTGCCATGAATGTAATGCAAGGAGAGAATCCACAACTGGCTAATTCAGTAAATTCTTGTGGAACATGACATTTAATCCTCATTAATTCTTGCAGCAGTACCCTGAGGTAGGTTGATTGTCCTCATTTTGTAGATTTTTTAAAAGACTGAACACCTAGAGCTTAATTTGCCCAAGGTCACAGTAAACAACAAGATCACAATCAACGAATTTTGGTACTATTTTATAACTAAGCTTAGACAAAGAGGAGAAAAGGTGGCATATAGAAACCTAATAAATATTAAATAAATAATTAAATGGAGGTTGCACATGGAGGGAAAGAAATAGAATGAAAAGAAAGAAAGTTATTTGGGAAAAAATTTGAGTCTTTCTAATATTCGTTCTCCTGCAATCTATATTAAATTAATCCCTAATGTATGTACTGCAAATGGAGGTAGAGAAAGCAATAGCAATGTCTTCTGCATTTAGAGTGTTTGTAGTAAATAAAGACATACAAATAACATAAGAATCCATAAAGCTATAGAGATAATAGACAGAAAAGGATAATACTTGATACTAAAGAAATTTGTAGTTTTAATGATGATTTTATATATGGTATCTAATTTGATCTCTGAAATAACCTGAGATAAATGATCAGAGCAGATATAATTAGACTAGAATTACATATGAAAAAATCATGGCTTGTCTACATTAAATTATCACCCAGATTTACTTATAAGAATTGTAAGCATATCAAACATCAAAACATCTACTATTCAACATCAAAACAACTACTGCTTACTGGTTAACGACTTACTATGTGCCAGGCACTCCTAGGTACTTTATGTACATTAGTTTATTAAATCCTGAAAACTCAGCAAAGAGTCTACATTTCATTATAATATTCCCATTACACAGATAAAGAAACTGTCTCAAAGATTTGCCAAGGACAAACAGCTAACAAATAGTGTAGCCAGGATTTAAACCTAGATCTCTCTGACCTCAAAGTCAGAATTCTATGACACCAAGTCACATTACTTACACATATGAAATATATGCATTGATTATATATCATTAAATGAAAAATCAGTACATATGACTCTGCTGCTGTCATCTCTAATCCTTGAAGAATTTGCTGAGATTTTAAGTACAATTATGTCTCAATTAGTAAAATGTTGGCTAGATAAAATATTTGACCACCATCAGTTGCCATTGACCTGTAATTTATTTTTTTAAACCTTTATTTATATTCTGTTTTTTTTTTTAATATAGAGATGAGGTTTCACCATGTTGCGCAGTCTGGTCTCCAACTTTTGGCCTCAAGTGGTCCTCCTGCTTCAGCCTCCCAAAATGCTGGGATTACAGGAGTGAGCCACTGTACTCAGCCTATAATTTATCTTGATGAGTACAGAGCCTATACATGAAGATGAAGCATCAGAATTTATAGATTCTCTGTGCAGGTACCACAGGCCAGTTCTTTTACTTATTTTTATTTTATTTTGTTCGGCCTTGGCCCTCTACATTTAGTTTTTATTTAACATTCCTTCTTTGGAAGGGCCTGTTTGTATTGGAAGTGTGCTCTTCAGGCACCAGATAAATGAAAGCAGACCAGTTAATCACATAGGATCTCAGAAGTGAATTTGCACACCTGGTGTTTTTTCAATAACTAGAAATCCTGTTCTCAAGAACTCATCTTCCTACACTGGTTTACTGGTCCCCCATAACTCTTTCTGAGGAGAAACTCTTCATACTTGTTAGTCTATGGAGTCCCTCTCAAAACTTTCATGCTCATTCATTCTCCCAAAAATTGCCAACCACAGCCTATCTTGGTTGTGACATCACAGATATCAGAAAGAAGGCAGTGACCTTGAGAAACCAGCATGGCCTGAGAGCCTTTTCACTCTCTCTCCTTTTCCTGTTTGAAATTGAGTTCTGTCCCTTCTGTCTTTAGGCTTCATGTTCTTGGTCATCAAAAGACCAGTTCTCTGAGCATTTTCGCCATGTGTTTAGAACTGTGTTCCAAGAGGAATTCAGGAGGGAAAACCTACAAAAATCTTGATACAATTTTTCCCCAAGGAGCTTACTAACACCAAATACTGTTTTTCTGTTCTTTCCCTCTCTTTTTCTCTCATCATCATCATCATTTTGCCACTTAAATCATAAACCAAGGATTCACTTTCTGGTTTTTTGCCCTTCAATCACGCCCACAGTTATTACTTAGTTCTCGTCCTCAGAAGGGTGTTCTCGTACTGAAATGTCTCCTCACCATGGTAAATGTATGGAAGGCAAACAGGATGACATTTTGAGTGCAGTGTTAAGTTGAGGTGACATCCTTCTGGCATCAAAAACTATTCAGGTGCATTTCTGTAGCCTCTATGCACCTCTTCCCCCACCTCCCAGATGTTATATTTTACAGGCTCTCATACCCTTTTGTACCTCTTCTGAGGAGTTGTGACATTTTGGTGTGTAATTAATTCATTTGTCTCCTTTACAAAATTGTGAACTCTGCATGTTTTGCTTTTCATTGTATAATCAGTATGTGAAAAAAAAAAAATATATGAGCCACATGAATGACTGATTGACCAGAAGTACAGGCTTACAAATAGGAAAGATTAAAATATAGGACATTAAATCCAAAGGTCTCAGACCTACTTGTACCTTGGTCTTTACATTAATCATGTAATTTATCATCCAAACCAAGATACTCTGAGAGATAAAGAGGATGCTATTAATATTAATAATGGCACTGGGAAGAGTCAAAAGCCATCAATAATCTAGGCAATTCAGGACCTATGTCAACATCATTAAGGCTTTTCAAGGCAGTGTTTTTTGGTTTTTTATTTTTTGTAGAGAAAGGGTCTCCCTATATTACCTAGGCTGGCCTTGAACTCCTGGGCTCAAGCAATCCTCCTGCCTCAGCCTCCCAAAACTCTGGGATTGCAGATGTGAGCCACCATGCCCAGCTTCAAACAGACGTTTTAATTCTGACAGTGTTCTGATTACCCAGGATTTTCTGCTCTCAGAATACCAGATATCAATTTGAAATGGTGTCAAATAGCTTTTTTAAAAATGTACATGGTAAAAAAAAAAAAGCAGTGATCCCCTTGTCTAAGGAATTTAAATGATAATAATTCTGGCATTCTGAGACTAGGGTTCCTGGGCCAGAGAATGCAAAAAGCAATACAGAAGAGATATAGGCTTCTGAATACTGTAATTCTTTTTAAAATCTCCTTCTTCAAAAGAATCAGCATGATTCATGTTGTATTTGACTTCAAGATAACAAAACACCTTTTAGTTACTTAGAAAGATTAGATTGTAAAATACATGCTGAGTTCCTACAGATTAAAAGTGAGAATGAAAAAAAGCATCAGTGAAAGTACAGTAGATCTCCCGGACAAGGAGAGGCCATCTGCATAAAACCGAAGATATAAAATACGTGACTTCCTACTTTTAGATTAAAATCTACATTTTGCCTTTGGACATGGTAGAAGATTCAAAATTACCCATAAACAGTCAGCAATACATGGAAGTAGGAGCAGCAGTAGGCTGCTGTTTGCTTAGGGCTTCCTGGGTACCAGGCTGCCTGCTAAGCACTTGTTATGAGTTATTTCAGTCTTCCCATAGCTCCAGGAGGTTGATGGTGCTTTGTCCCCATTTCACCGTCAATGGAACTCTGGTTCTGAAAAATTACTTGCCCGTGGTTGCATGACTGGTAAGTGGGGAAAGCATCATGTTTAGGAAATGCAGAGCTCTTCACCACTCTCCAGCCTGCAGATGTTCAGTGTGGCTGCAGCTCTGAGGAGAGCACAGGACACGTATGCATGGCCACCTGCCTCAGGCACCTACAGACGGAAGTAGCACATGTGGAACAGACAGACAGAGAACAGCCTAAAACTGGAAGCTAAATTGTGTGAGAAAGACAAGTACTTCAGAGAAGATGGTGTGGAGTCACAAAACAAGTTTCATGAGAGCTCATGCAGAGAACAGCCTAAAACTGGAAGCTAAATTGTGTGAGAAAGACAAGTACTTCAGAGAAGATGGTGTGGAGTAAGAAAACAAGTTTCATGAGAGCTCTGAGGATGTAAAGGGGACTTTTAACAGCCAAAGCACACAGGAAGTCTAGCCTAGCAAGAGGAGTTCAACGGATGAAAGTCTCCACTTGTTTCCCTGAGTTAACTAGAAGGGGCTCTTTTTAAAATTCCGTTTTCACTTCAGCTTTTCTGCCAGAAATGTCTAGTGTAGTGATGTTTTAAAAAAAAAACTATAAGATCTGTTTCTGCCATACATCCCCATTAAGACATAAATGGAGTTTTATTTTGTGGATGTTTAAAAATCCACGGACTTGAACTTTTGGTCGTTTCCCAAATATGTAGAATATTCAGCTAGTTCTCTTCAATTTCAGAATCTTTCTTTTCTATAGTTGTTAAAGACACAGGGTTGCATAATAACCATTAGGTTTAAATTGTGCAATTAGACAACTTTCTTATTAGTCAAGAAGTCAAACTTTTTGTGTGAGTACAGCTTTAGTTTCCAAAGAATGGCCAGTTTGAAGTATAATGCTCTCTTTTGCTTACTTGAAATCTGCAAATAAATGCTTTAAATTATGGACAAAGTAATTATTTGCTTTTATTTAAAAAATAAGGAAAACAAAACTCATTACAATCTCTTCTACAGGGTTAGTACTCTTCTATGTGTTGATTGCCACAGCCTCTCCAATGAACAGTCTGGTGGAAAGTAATTATTTAATATTATATTCCAAAGACAAATTTCTGTTTACTCCCTTGTCAGATCTTAAAGAAGTCTCAATTATGAATTTAAACTAATGAGATGGATTGTATGGGACAATTAAATAGTAAGTCATCTTGGGTCAAAATACCATTTGAGTGGATGGTTGATTGTTTTTCCCTCTGGGAATTACCTCCCACTATAATGAGGTTATAACTCACTGTTTTCTAAATTTTTATAGGAATGAGATAAAAAATCTAATTAGAGCAATTTGTGCCAGTAATTGCAGTACTACAGAGAGAGCTGCAAACATTTCATTTCCTATTGAGTACCGAAATGTTGAAGAGAAATAAAAGAAAATGTATGACTGTCTAGAAAAACACAGCATAGTGGTACTTTTATTTATCACCTTTGCTTTCTTTGCTGTACTCATTGGAACCAATAACTGATTCCAGATTCATTTTAGGGACTGTATAAGATGTAGATAGAAATTATTTCTCACACATGACTTCTTGGGCTGGAGTAGCTGCTTATGAGAAGTTACTATCTTTCTTCTAGAAATCAGTAACTTGACAGTGAAGAAAAAAATTTTAGGAATAATGCTTCTAGTCCAAGTATTTATTCAAAAATTATTTCTTGAGTACCTATTTGCCAGTGTTCTGAATGCCAGGCTCCCATGGGGAACAAGACAATCCCCCTGTCATGTGAAGTTGTTAATATCATAGTGTGAAAAATAGTCAAGTAAACACTTAAACATTAACATCAAATGTTGTGGCATGTGCCATAAAGAATGAAAGCTGTTATGTGCATATCCCGAGCTATGCATGTGTGCTTGCATGCATGTGCACGTGCGTGTGCGCGCGCACACACACACACACAGAGTATGCTTAGCTGCATCTTCCCAATGCTCATGGTTATATATCTAATTGTAGCCTCTGGACCGTGATATTCTAAATAAAAAACTGTTTCCCTCTCCTGTACTTAAGCCCTCATGGGTGGATACTACACCTCACTTATGTTTTAATCTCCAGCAACTTGCACTGGGTCTAAACTAGAGTGCTTGCTGGATAATTCAATGACTGAACAAATGAATGAGGACAGTATGTACATGTAACCACTGGGAGAGTGCAGAAGGTAAAGGTTGCTGTGGAGGATGTCGTCTTCAGCAAGTTCTTAATTTATTCCACACATTCCTCTGTGCGTCCACAGCATGTGGGGTTCTGGGCTGCCTTTCCACTATGCTGGATTAGTTTTGTATGCTGTGTAACCAATTCCCACAGACCCAGTGACCAGAAAGAACATACCTTTATCAGCTCGCAGTTTCTTTGGGTCAGGGGTCTGGGCACAGTCTAGTTGGATTCTCGGCACAGCTGCCATTAAGGTGTCAGCCAGAACTGGGTTCTCTTCTGGAGGCTGAACTGGGCAAACATCCACTTCCAAGCTCAGTCAGGATGCTGGCAGAAGGTATTTCCTTGTGGCTGTAGGACTCGTGGTGGCTACTTTCTTCAAATTTAACAAGAAGAATACTGTAGAGTGAGTTGGCTAGCAAGACAACAGAGTACATATACTTGAATAATGATGTATAACATTGTAACATAACTCAGCCACAGAAGTGAGACCATCACATCTGCCATGTAATGTCAGTTAGAAACAAACCATGGAACCAACCCATGCTGAGGGGCTGGAAATTATGCAAGGGTGTGAACACCAAAAGCTGGGAATCCTGGGGTCACTGTACAGTCTGTTCACCACATTTCCTCTAAAGAAGTTGCACTGCATCACAGTTCGATACCAATTTCTTCTATGACCTTAAATATAGCCCTGAACTTCCCTGTCAAGGAAGAAGTGAGGAGGTTTCAACAAGTGATCAGAAACGATTCTTTTATATCTAAGACTCTAGGATGACTTCCTCTCTGCCCTGATAGGCTGCTCTTCCAAGTATGACCTCCTCATTGTTCCTCTGCTCTACCACACACTCGTTCCCCTCCCAGAAGGCTGCCCAACTGTAGTGACCTGTCTAGAGAGCCTGTGGTAGTGACTTGTGATAAATGGCTATTAGCACATTTACCAATCAAGGTCTTGTTTGCAATTCGGTTGTGGGCCAAAATTATGTTTGTTTTAACTGAGGTCTTTAGTTTATTTCAGGCAGAGATCTGGGCTGGAATGTCACCTTTGTGTCTCATTCTCACACACTGTACTATCTTAGCAGTCACATTTTAGTTTCTTGAGATGATAATTTATAGGAAAAAATAAGAACTTTCTGCAGCTAATCATTTTAGTCAATGATCGCTGAGTGACAGGTAAGCTCCTAATAAATAAATTTGCCAACACAGTGACACCTCAGGTTTCTGAAGCATGTGGGAATGAGGCATCTGGAGAGATGTTTTTCAAATTCCTGGAAGTATTTATTTCTTTCAGCTCATCAGAGTTTTTTAACCATTTAATTTATACTACAAAGTACCTATGTCAATTTTTTAATGACTTAACAGGAGCTATCACTTATTGCTTACACCAAGAACTGGGTACTCTGCTAACTGGCAGGTTCCACACACCACCTAACTTCATAATCAACAATGCTCTGAGGGGAATAAGCAACATGCCAATATACAGTCAGTATACGGGGACCAGATTCAAATGTAGAATTACCGTCTTCAAAGGCCCTGTTCTAAATATAGATGCCCTTACTTTCACTCTTATAATAATAAGATATCCTCAAGATCAGATGAGCTGTTCAGTGCTGTTTACCCAATGGCATAAAACTTCACTTTAGATACATATTTTAGTGGGTAGGTACTATATATTAAATTGTGCTCCCTCAAAAAGATTTGTTGAATTCCTAACCTCCAGTGCCTCAGACTGTGATCTTTTTTGGAAAGAGGGTTTTTACCCAGATAGTCAAGTTAGAATGAGGCCACTAGTGTAGGCCCTAATCCAGTATGACTGGTGTCCTTATGAAAAGAGGAACTTTGGATACAGAGGAACATACATAGAGTGAAGATGATGTGGATGTAGAGAGGCACAGGGAGGATGACAGGTGAAGATGGGGGATTGGTGTGATGGGTCCATCAGCCAAGGAATGCCAGAGATTGCCAGCAAACCCACAGAAGCTGCAAGATGCCTGGGAGGAGTTTCCCTGAGAGGTTTCAGAAGAAGCATGGGCCCTGCTGGCATCTTGATTTTGGACTTTCTGCCTCCAGAACTGTGAGAAAATAAATTTCTGTGTTCTTCAAGCCACTGTTTGTCGTACTTTGTGACAGCAGCTCTAACAAATGAATGTAGTAAATACATTTTTATTGTTTTCTTTGCTGCTAATTTCATCTTTGCTTCTCTAGTAGGTGCTACTGAGAGCACCTTCTGTCCAAACTCCTAACATGCCACTTACAATACATTATGGGATAGAAGACCAAGTGGCAAAACTTGTTAGTATTGTTTGTAAAATTAAAGTAATCCAAGAGAATATACAGTAAGTCAAGTCCAATGGCTTTAGTATATGGTAACCTATTTTAATGTTGCCAGAGACTATCTTTGCTTACTTTCGTATTTCAGGTTTGGGAAGATATTTTCAGTATCTGTGGCTTTTTTATATCATTTCTCTTGCTCGAGGTGTTTTGTTTTGCTTTTATATATCTATTAGGAAAGTTAAATCTTTTCCATTTTACCAAAGCTACATGTCCAGTATGAGAAAACTTAAAGTCTAAAAATTATGTGATTACTTACATTGTGTGTGTTCTGTTTGATGCTGGCTTTCTTTCAGTGTGTTGATAATAGTTTCTGTTTGTTGCAGTGGAATAATAGACTTTGGTTTTAGGCTATCATCTGTGGGCATTAAGAAAATGCCCTTTCTTTTTGTTTTGGTAAATCTTCTTTTCAGTAGACCACAAGCCCTTGCAAATGTTCTCTTTTTCTAACTCTCATAGCAGAAGGGCCACTTGAGCCTCAAAACAAAACGGCAGTGCAGTAATGAGGGTATTAGGTTGATGTGTTCTATTCAGCACCTGCTCCCGGGCTACCAAATAATGAATGAGCATGAATTACACATTGTGAAAACAGGAGAATCTGCCTTCTTTGTGTTGTAGGCATCAAGCAGTTTCAAAAGGGCTTGGCAATTGTGTTTCTCACACAAAGCCACCCATTTGTGAAAACCCATGTGAAAAGGCAAAGAGAACTGCTTGTGTACAGGTTAACATTTAACTAGACTGGCAGAGCTTTTAATAATTTCTATAAGGTTAAGGGTTTCGTTAATATGCAACCTGTGATTTGGTCCAAGTTCAATTTCACTTTGCCCAGAATACATTATAATATAAAGCTTAAGCTTTATTCTTTCAGGTTTAGTTATTTAACACGTAACATTGATCAATTATGCATGTTGGACACAGAGCTCTGAAAAGAGCTGAAGTATAAAACTATGGTTTTAGTCCTCTTAGAGCTATGATGTTTGGTAGGTTAGGTGAAGTAGACACATTTTTGACTTACAGTATTTTCAGCTTACAATGGGTTTATCAGGGCATAACCCATTGTAAGTTGGGGAACATCTGTACAATGGTATAGATATATATAATGCATACAGTTTTATATCCTTTTAAGACATAATATGAAGATATTTTATTTGCTCAAGCCTTGTTATGCAGTTTTCCACTGTAATATTCACATGCTGACAGTAAGGCTATTTGCATGGTGTTTATCACCAGCAATGGACAGCAGCATTTGAGTTATATAGTGGCTCTGCCACTTACAAGACAGGCGACTTGGGCAAGACACTCAGCATCTCTCAACCTCATTTGTTTTATCCGTAAAATGAAGATAGCTATACATACTTCACAGGCTGTGGTGAGGATATATTCTAATGAATATACAGTCTTACATAAAAACATTCAATACATTCTAGCTACTCATGTATATTAATTTATGATACCCGTTTGCTTTGAGTTATCTTTTTTGCAATAAGCTGTGGGAAAAACTTACTGTTCCTTCTCATACTCCAGGATACATCATCACCCAAATCATTATACATTCTTATATAATGCAAATATTAAGAATAATCATCTCACTAAAAAGCAGAGTGTGGTATGTTAGCGAGATTAAGAGGCTTTGGAATAGTTACATCAGGGATCAATTTGTGAGCTGTATGACTTCAGGCAAATTAATAAACTGAATTTCTTTAAATTTTGTTAAATAGGTATAATAGCATTATATATAAGAAAGCAGGAAAAATATGAGCAGCTCCTACGATAATGCCTGTAAAATCAGGAGTGCTTAATAAATGGAAGCCACACTGCGATTTTCCAGATAATTGTGAAACAACTATGGGCCATTACAAAGCCATAGGAAATTAGAAGTGAGGAGCAATTTTGAGGTTGGCAAGCCCTACCTTCATCTAAAGGCAGAATTTCTTCTGCAGTCTCCCTAACAAGGAATCATCATACCTCAGGGATGGGATAGTCACTACCACATAAAGTAGTTCATTTTCAGACATGCGTAATCATTAGAAAGTTCTTCTGTTGGTTCACAAATAGCCTTATGGTTCTGTTGCTACCTGTTGGAGTTTTACTAAGTGTGCAGTCAGGCAGAGCTTCCACTCAGTAACCACCCACTAGTACTGTTGTACTGGTAATTTATGGATGGCAGCCATTCTTACTGGTCCATGTCCCATTCTGATTTGTGTTTGTGCCATTTTTAAGTGTTTTGAATATTAACCCTGATATCAGATAAACATGGAGTCTTGACTTTTTCCATAGTAGTGAATAACAGTGGAATAGTAACATCAGATTTGTGTGCCACTGTGGTCCCATCTATGAAATAGGGATAATAATTGTATGTGGTTCATAAAGTTGTTTGAGGATAGTGTGGAATAAAGTATAAAAAGGGCTTAGCTTGGTTTCTCAAATACTGCAATAAATGAAATCTGTCATCATGATGCTGTCACAATGGTTCAATAATTGAAAACATTGATTCATCATTTAACATCCTCAGCTTATCAGTTTCTCACTATCTAGCTCTTCTTACACTGGACACTTCCTAAGTATTCGTTCGATGTTTTCTCGAAGTTAGTTGAACAATTACTATGTGCCAGATACTACACAGTAGTCCCCCTTGATGCATGAGGGATACATTCAAGACCCCCAGTGGATGCCTGAAACTGCAGATATTTCCAAACCTATATATACTATGTTTTTTCCCTTTTGTACATACCTGTGATAAAATGTGATTCATAGAGTAAGAGATGAACAATAACTAATAATAGAACGATTATAACAATACTCTGGAGTAAAAGCGTGTGAATGCAGTCCCTCTCTCAAAGCATCTGATTGTACCATACTTACCTGTTTTTGGACCACAGTTGACTGTGGATAACAAAGTAAAACTGCAGATAAGGGGGGAATACTATACTACGAGTTTTACATGTGCCATTTAACTAAATCATTACAACTCTATAAAGTGGATATGATTATTGTCCTCAGTTACAGATATGGAAGACTGAGTCTCAGAAAGTTTTATTACTGACACGGTTTTGTTCTCAACAGAAAACCTCATAATGGTTTAAACAATAAAGATATTTATTATCTTATAAAATCAGAAAACCCAGATGTGTGCTGGACTTGGAGGGTATCTTGATTGAACAACTCAAGAGTATCACCAACTAACTGGGTTTTTTTCATTCTCTTCTCTCCTTTCCATGTGGTCACTTCATCCTCAGCTTGTTCCTCCATGTGATTGCAAGAAAGCTGTCTGCTGCCCAGGGCTGCATGCTAAATTCTTTAAATCTAAAGAATCACACTCCTTCTCAAAACTTTCCCCAGGACAGCAAGGAAGCTTTTTCCTCAGAAGCCCACAGCGTAACTCTTTCTGATACTCAGTGGCTTAAATTGGGTCATCAGCCCATCCCTGAACCAATAACAGGGCCTGTGGGATGGGATAACTCTTACTTAGACCTGACTCACATAATCCTTCCCTACAGTCAGGGTGGAGTAGGTTTCCCAAAGCACACAAAATACTGTGTGTGTGTGTGTGTGTGCGCGCGCGCGCATGTGTGCGTGAATGTTGTGTTACAGGGAAGTGAAAATACCCAATTGAAAATTGAAATGATTAAGAGAATGAAGAATGCATATTAGAAAGGCAACCAAAATGATCATTAGTAAGCTGCACAGTCAAGATTTGAATCTCAGCCATTTGACTACAGAATTCATACTCTTAAACCTCTACTATCTACTGCTTCCCAAATCAACCTAGAAATCCTTGGGGTTGGATAGGATCATTTGTGTTTGAGACTATTACCAACATTACTAAGTACTATACGAATATACTCATGCAACCTAAAGCATATATATATGTGAAGAGTGTATATGTACACACATATATACATACACATTCATATACTACACACAGTATAGCCTATGCAGGGCTCATGTTTAATCCACATACACTGGTCTGGTCATATCAGTTGTTTTTCAGTGTATTGGCTGATGAAGAGCTCATGCCTGAACTTTCCTGCTACTCCAGCCCCTTTTCCAATCTCCCCCTCATTCCCCACCCGCTCCCTCCCTTGACCCAGAAACTGAAGTGCTAACTCCTGGCCCAGGAGAGGTCCTTCAGGGCACTGCTCTGGGCTTCCATCACCATCCTTTCTGATGACTGATGACTGTGTTGTTCTAGTTGTTAAATATTTTGTCTATCACCTCTGGCTATTTGTAAGTATATATACTTACATGGAATACTATATATGCCCACTACACTTCAGTAAACTTTAGTATGCTAAGCTCTAGAGAGTGTAGATCATTTGTCCAAGATTACATAATGAGTGACTGGGATTACAACCAAAGATTGTCAGGTACAATCTTAGGAGGATGATACCTAGTAGTCTTTAATCATCCAACCCTGACAGCTTTTCACTTCTGTCCCTGTTCCAAAGTGTTTTTCCTTATAATTTTCCCTCACTCCCTCTTAACATAGGTCTGTTTTTTGAGACCAATAGCCCATGTGTGACACCTTAAATAATATGTTACAGAATTATATGTATAGTATTTTTCCCCTCTCCAGAACTTGACAATGGCCCAATCTAAGAGACTGTTATGTGGCAAAGAATTAAATACAAACTATGGACCATCAGAAGGCCATGGGACACTGAAGGAGTTGATTTTGGCTTGGATATGCCAATTTCCTTGTTTGCTACTTTCATGTACATGTATCTGGTATAGGATTGCAGGGTGAGCAACCTGACTCCAGGGGAGACTCAATGAAGGGATGTAATTAGCCTGTTAACTCTGCTAATGTCTTGTAAAGTCATTCAAGTGAGAACAGCAGATATATATCAATTCCTCCTTGGATCCTGCCACAAGGAGCATTGTATTTCCACTCTGCTATTTATAGTTCTCACAGCTGGAATCAGCTGGTTCAGCAGGACATGGCTCTCTTTGTTTTATCAAACCAAGATGCAATGAAGAATTTCCAAAGTGTGTATCTTAGAATTTCCCTTTATCACTCCCAAAATTCCGTAGTCCCTCTGAAATCATAGGCTCATAATAGGCATAAATCACTTTTTATTTATTACTCTTACTCTAATACATACACATACATTTACTAGAAAGTCATGTTTCTTAGTTGGCCAATGATAAATATAGTGCATCTGGCACACAGGTTTGTTTGTGTTGTTTTTGGGGTGGGGATTGGTTGTTTTGTTTTGTTTTCTCTTCTCTTCTCTTCTTAGGGGAAAAAAGACATACAGGGTTTAGTATTCCAAGAATTTGAGAAACCAGGGAGCCAGGATTCATTCATTTTTATGACAAATAGTTACTCGAGCACCTACTTTATTCTTGGGTACCTTTATGAGTCCAGGAGCTGCTGCATTGAACAATACAGAAAAGAAGTCATTTCACTTAGAACTTACATGCTAGTGGGGACTGGGGGTTGAGAGAATGAAGCATTCTTACAAAGAACGTTAAAAGTGAACTATGGGCAGGAATTGAGGATATGAGAGTTTTGATGTATAAAGAAAAAGTGACAAGGTCAATAATTGGTGGTCTTAGTGTGACAGATATGCCAGTTTGGAAATTGTATTGGATAAATGCTGGTCAGGGGCTAGGCTGTAGTTATGACAAGGGAATGATTAAGGAAGTGAGAATAAGGAAACTATTGGTGTAGGGTGGATGAAAAGATTATTGGAGGCAAGTCAAGGAACTGAGAGGCCAGGGTGTTGGATGGAGCATTCGTGTAGACACTGAAGTCACCAAGAATGATAAATAACTAGAGGGAATTCATCATTAGCTATCTGCTTATGATATTGATGTGTTTTGGCTGTGTCCCTATCTAAATCTCATCTTGAATTGTAGCTCCCATAATCTCCATTTGTCATAGGAAGAATGCAGTGGGAGTTAATTGAGTCATGGGGGTGGGTTTTTCCAGTGCTGTTCTTGTGATAGTGGGTGAGTCTCAAGAGAAATGATGGTTTTATAATGGGCAATTCCCCTGCACATGGTCTCTTGCCTGCCACCATGTAAGAGGTGCCTTTGCTCCTCCGTCACCTTCTGCCATGATTGTGAGGGCTCCCCAGTCATGTGGAACTGTGAGTCCATTAAACTTCTTTTTCATTATAAATTACCCAGTCTTGAGTATGTCTTTAGTAGCAGTGTGAGAATAGACTAATAAAGTCAGTTGGTATGAGGAGTGGGGCACTGCTGTAAAGATACCCAAAAATGTGGAAGCGACTTTGGAATTGGGTAACAGGCAGGGGTTGGAACAGTTTGGAGGGCTCAGAAGAAGATAGGAAAATGTGGCAAAGTGTGGAACTTCCTAGAGACTTGCTGAATGGCTTTGACCAAAATGCTGATAGTGATATGAATGAAAAAGTCCAGGCTGAGGTGGCCTCGTGTGGAGATGAGGAACTTACTGGGAACTAGAGCAAAAGTGATTCTTGCTATGCTTTAGCAAAGAGACTGGTGACATTTTTTCCCTGCCATAGAGATCTGTGTAACTTTGAACTTGAGAGAGATTATTTAGGGTATCTGGTGGAAGAAATTTCTAAACAGCAAAACTTTCAAGAGGTGACTTGGGTTCTCTTAAAAGCATTTAGTTTTATTGATTCATAAAGATATGGTTTGGAATTAGAACTTAGGTTTAAAAGAAAAGCAGAGAATAAAAGTTCAGAAAATTTGTAGCCTGATGATGGAATAGAAAAGAGAAACCTATTTTCTGAGAGGAAATTCAAACTGGCTGCAGAAATTTGCATCAGTAATAAGGAGCAAAATGTTAATTGACAAAACAATGAGGAAAATGTCTCCAGGGCCTGTCAGAGGTAGCCCCTCCTATCACAAAGCCCTGAGTCCTGGGAGGAAAACTGGTTTCATGGGCTGGGCCCAGGGCCTTGCTACTTTATGTAGTCTCAGGACTTGCTGCCCTGCATCCCAGCTGTTTCTAAAGGGGCCAACACACAGTTCAGACCATTGCTTCAGAGAGTGCAAGCCCCAAGCCTTGGTGGCTTACACATGGTGTTGGGCCTGTGGATGCACAGAAGTTAAGAATTGAGGTTTAGGAACCTCTGCCTGGATTTCAGAGGATGTATGAAAATGCCTGGATGTCCATGCAGAGGTGTGCTACATGGGCAGAGCCCTTATGGAGAACCTCTGCTGGGGCAGTGTGGAAGGGAAATGTAGGTTGGGAACCCACACACAGAGTCCCCAATGGGACACTGCCTAGTGGAGCTGTGAGAAGAAGGCCACCATCCTCCAGACCCCAGAATGGTAGATCCACCAACAGTTTCCACCATGTGCCTGGAAAAGCTGTAGACATCTAAAGCCAGCCAGTGAAAGCAGTCAGGAAGGGGCCTGTACCCTGGAAAGCCACAGAGGTGGAGTTGCCCAAGGTTGTGGGAGCCCACATCTTACATCAGTGTGACCTGGATGTAAGACATGGAGTCAAAAAAGATTGTTTTGGAGCTTTAAGATTATACAGCCCTGCTGGATTTCAGACTTGCATGAGACCTGTAGCCCCTTTTTTTTGGCCAATTCCTCTTATTTGGAATGAGTGTATTTACCCAATGCCTATAACTCCATTGTATCTAAGAAGTAACTAACTTGTTTTTGATTTTACAGGCTCATAGGCAAAAGGGACTTGCCTTATCTTAGATGAGACATTTTACTGTGGACTTTTGAGTTAATGCTGAAATGAGTTAAGACTTTGGGGATTTCCCAGAACTGAGGATTTTAGACCATATAGGTAGCGTCCAGACATTGCCAAGGCATTTGTTGTGGTGCTGGTGAGAGTGTCTTTTAGCATGCTCATGTATTATAATTAGTGTATAATGAGCAGTGAGGATGACCAGAGATCACTTTTGTCACCATCTTGGTTTTGGCCAGCTTCTTTACTGCATCTTATTTCTGTCAGCAGGGTCTTTGTGACCTGTACCTTGCAAAACCAGTCCTGCTGATGACTAAATTCCTATCTCACCTATTCAAGATGGAGTTACTCTGGTCTGAATGCCTCTGACAAGAGAATCCACACTGTTCAAATCTCCCCAGTTGATTCTGAAGCATATCCAGGCTTATTATCCACTAAGTTAAAATATATTATAGACTACTTTCAATGCAAGAAACATATTGTTAGTTATTTCATATTTATTTTTACTTGAGAAGACTGAAAAGGTAAAGAAGTGGTGCTGAAATTTAGAACTAGAAAATCTCAACTTGCTCTAGTAGGAATTTTAATAGAGCACACTAAGTTTCTTTTCATTTGCTCTCTCCTGGTATATAAATAAACAACCTTCCATACTGCAATTTACCCTGTAGTGAATTAGATGCTACCCTGTTATATTTTGGAGAAACTATATAGTTAGAATCTAAGCTTAGGTAATTTATTTTTATGTTTACAATCAACTTTCTCTTATATATTTTTCTTAAATTTTTCTTATATTCTGTCTCTGAATTTGCAGTAAAAATACCCCTTTGCCATTCTATGTCATTGTTCTTTATGAAGCTTTCTCATCCTCTCCATCCCGAGGGAACTATGTCTCATTTATCTTTAAGTTTTCTGTATCTTACTACAGTGACTTACCAAAGTAGGTAAATATCTGATGAATAAATGAATACAAGATTTAATTAAGAAGTATCACATTAAACTAATTGTTGCCTCTCTGATCTCCGTGTTATTAAGTTTCAAAGTAGTTTCTGAGAAAAGTAGTTAACACAATGATATATGGATTCAATAAATAAGAAAAATGGTGCTCAGGGATTTAACAGAAAGCTCATAAAATGTCAAATCCACAGCAATTAATTTCTCCCAGTAAGTCCTCATAAATTCAGGCCAAGAAATTTTATACTGATCTTGCCTCACTCAACTCTCATCCATCCTTGGTAGGGCTCCTCTGGGCTTCTTTCTCACCTGGCAAACAGTACCTGATGCTCACTGGATGCAGATCTGAAGAGGTGGAAAGGGCCAAACACCTGGTTTATCTCTAACTTTATGCTGCAGAGAGTATCTGATGGTGTGCCACAGTGCTCTGTATACACTGTTAGGATCAGCCTTCTTGAGTGCACTGGAATTTCTCTGGGTGTCATGAAGTTCTTCATTTACTGACCATGAGGCACTGGGATAGAATATGATATTAATCAATAAACCATCTCTGACATCATGATCCACTTGGAAAACTTGCAGAGATTAGAAAAATTTTTTGAGTCGGGATTTTGCTTTGTTGCCCAGGCTGGAGTGCAGTGTCTATTCAAGGCACAATCATAGTGCAATGCGCCTCAAACTCCTGGGCTCAGGTGATACTCCCTCCACCACCTCCTGAGTGGCTGGGACTATAGGTACACACCACCGTGCCTGGCCAGAATTTTTTTTTAGGATGTTATAAGACCTATAGTTATTTAATTATTATTCCTAGGGTAGTTAGTGAAAAGATTTGGACCAGTCTTTTACACACTGATGTACAGCAAGATAACTATAGTTAGTAACATTGTATTATATACTGGAAATTCGCTACATCAAAGTATCATGTTGGCCACTTTAAACACACAATTTTTATATTAAAATGACTGAAAAAATAGCAAAGTAAAAAAAAATCCATAGGAGAGCACAAAACCCACCTTCTTCCAATGAAGGGAGTAGTCTGATGGTTAATACTTGGAGAATAGAACGATAGAGTTTGCAAAGCCTTGGTGAATATTATAGTAAGGAGCACTCCCGAATCAAAGAATCACATTGTACTTTATAATAGCCCTCACTTTTCCACTCTCAGATTTTTACTGCCTTTCCCTAATGTACAATTAAAGCCCTTCAGCCTAAATTCATAGAATCCATTAGGGAAGAAATTCTGAAGCTGGTTTTGGGAACACATTTTCAGCCTAGTCAAATGGCTTTCATGCTGCTAGAATAATAATACCTTAATCTTTGACAGACCAAGTCTGTCAGCTTACTCTTTACTTAAAAATATTAATGAGTAACAAGTCCCATTATCAATAAACAGAACCAAGTGTGTGATAAAGTGTGATAAATGTTACGGTGGAAGAAGTATCCCGTGTGGTCAGAATATATGGGGTTAGGGGGAATTTGACCCAGAATTGAAAAATCAGGAAGGCTTCCTGCAGGAAGTGGCATCTGAGCTGTGAGGTTAAGGGTGAAGCTGTGTTGTCTGAGTGCACTCAGTGAGAGGACTCTAATTCAGGCAAAGCAACAGCAGGTGTGGATGTGAGGAGGCAAAGGGAGACAGGGGGTGGTTGTATAACTACATTATCAATCATGTTTTTCCCATTTATAGTCTTTAAGTTCACATCATCTGTGTAATTGTAGAGTTACATAAGAAAATGATGCTTAATACTACTAATGTTACTTTATGGCACTGTAAATGCTTTATATGATCCGATGGACCAATATCTACATGCTTAGATACAATATGCTATAGGAAGTTTAGAGTCTGAGTTTTTGAATGAGAGAGGCCTTGGTTCAGAGCCCAGTTCTTCCATTTACTACCTCTGTGACCTTGGGTTGAGCTTCAGTTTTCTGATTTAGAAATTGGGTATTTTCTGTTTCATAAATTTACCGTGAGAATTGAATGAGAAGATGAGTATTGAGAAGCTAGTACATTGTTTCAACTCTAGTTGGCTTTCTTGAGCATTTTCTTGCCCCTACCGCTTAGTTCTGTTTGTTTTATTATGAGCAACTTTCTTTTTTCTTTTTACTCCTCTAGGGATATGAAGCCTGACAATATTTTACTTGATGAACATGGTAAGTGAGTGATTTATTTCTAATCAAGTACATGGCATGCATGTAGAAAAGTTGATTATTCCCAGCAGAGGGGTATTACACATGAAAAAGGTATTTTGCTCTATTCAGTTGAGCTCTACGTACAAACTCCTCATAGACAATATGGGGGAACTTTATTACTTATGGCAGGTTATACTACGACAATACACCCTTACATCACATTGAATTTACCTAATGAGAAAATCCTATTCTACTCCATTTTCTTCCACTACTATATTTCTTCAAGAAAACCATCACAATTTTTTAGTGTTTTTTGACCTTAATATAACACACAATCACCTATTTTTTTATAATGATACAGAAGGCCTCAAGCTGAGAGCATCTGGCCAGCAATAGCATCTACCTAGACATTCATGACATTATTTTGTTCTCATTGCATCTACTTTTTTTTTTATTATACTTTAAGTTCTAGGGTACATGTGCACAACGTGCAGGTTTGTTACATATGTATACATGTACCATGTTGGTGTGCTGCACCCATTAACTCATCATTTACATAACGTATATCTCCTAATGCTATCCCTCCCTGCTCCCCCACCCCACGACAGGCCCAGGTGTAAGATGTTCCCCTTCCTGTGTCCAAGTGTTCTCATTGTTCAGTTCCCACCTATGAGTGAGAACAATTGCATCTACTTTTCTGCATTCCTTCTTATAAAAGGCAAATTGATTTTACATTTGCAAATTGATTTTACATTTGCAAATTGATTTTTACATTTACTTTGATATCACAGAAGAATACTTACATCTTAGGGTCATTGTAAAGACTGACCTAATACATGTAAAGTACTTGATGCAGTGACTGTCACGAAGAAATCACTCAATAAAAGTCTAATATTGGTACAATTTTTGTGAGGTGGTCATGACTTTCTCCCCTTGGAAAGGAAGCTGGAACTGCTTCGTCTTGTTTTATGTGGTTTTGTCTATGCCGGCACATGACTAATATGTACCAATGTATATCAGAAGAGATAGCAAGTTTTCTCGTTAAAAATTTTAGTTTGCGAAAAACCAGTTAAAGAAAAACATAAAAACGATAAAAGTATATGTGTTATCCAGATTTGTGATATAGGGATATGGCAATAATCAAGATGGTGATAAGTGAATGCTGAATTTCAAGAACTACTGATTATACCCTCTAGAATAACCTTTTGCCTGCGGTGATTAAATGTGTATAATTTCTTCCTAATATTGATTTTTGTGTATATTTGGATTTATTAGAACATCAGGGAAGATCTGTAGGGCACACAGACTGTATATTATAAACGTTAACAGTGTCAATAAGCTCTTTGTTATGTCTTTAGAAGGCTGCTAGATGAGGAGAGTACTAAAATCTTAAAAGCTTCTTATTCAATTTTTACAAAAAGGATTTGCAAGTGGAACTGAAACTCCAAGTACCATCTATTTCTCATTATTTATTTACCTAGTTTTGAGCCTGATTTGCCTGATCCCACCTGTGCTCAGGGGGCTAAGAAACACTGGTATATGACCTCTAATTTCAAAGCTCAGTGTCATTACTTATTTATGGACTGTCCAAAAAGATTTTTTCCACTTTCTTCCAATGCCTTATTTCTTCCTTACCTTTACTGCTTCTGACATTTGAAAACAGAGTCTCTGATTCTCAGAAATGTAAGCAATGGTGAGATTTAGCATGAAGGTGACTTTCTTTAAAATACCAGCTATTCAGAGCTAGGTATAGTGGCAGGCACCTGAGTACCAGCTACTTGGGAGGCTGAGGCAGGAGGATCCCTTGAGCTCAGGAGTTTGAATCCAGCCTGGGCAGCACAGAGAGACCCTGTCTGTTGTTGGGGGGGAGGGGGGGGAACCATTACCACTAGCTTCTTTTCTAGCCTATAGAGGCCACCTTTGTGGAACTTAGGGAAAAGTGCTCCCTCTGCCCGCCACAGCTTCCTGACCACACATGGCCTACCAAGGAGAACCCAAGTTAGGATTTAGTCCTCACTTGCTCCCTCAGCTGGGTGCCTTTGTGCATGATTTCTGCTGTTCCACCATTTATAGAGGCCCTGAATGGAGGAATATAGGTCCTATCAATCCAACACTTTCCAAGCTTTATGCTGCATTCAGAGAACAGTGTTTTCACCCCAGGTCTCATCCATGGTTTCATCTTATTTCTATCATTAAGACATTCTGTTCTCCTTCAGTCAACTTCTTCCTCCTCATTTTCTTGGCGACTTAGTCATCACAGATGAAGAAAAACCTGAAGAAATCAATTAATCTTCAAGTTTAACCACCCTTAGAGACTACCCTTGTGAAAGATTAATTGTGTTACAGTGTGGCTAAGAATGTGAATTCTGGAGTCAGATTGCCTTCATTCAAAACACACTTCACTCATCTACTTTTATTTATTTTTTTTTGAGATGGAGGCTCGCTCTGTCACCCAGGCTGAAGAGCAGTGGTGTGATCTGTGCTCACTGCAAGCTCCACCTCCCGGGTTGATGCCATTCTTCTGCCTCAGCCTCCTGAGTAGCTGGGACTACAGGTGCCCGCCACCACACCCGGCCAATTTATTGTATTTTTATTAGAGACGGGGTTTCACCATGTTAGCCAGGATGGTCTCGATCTCTTCACCTCATGATCTGCCCGCCTCAGCCTCCCAAAGTGCTGGGATTACAGATGTGAGCCACCGCGCCCGGCCATCTCACTCATTGACTAGTCCTGAGAGGTTTGACAAGTTGCCTAAACTTTGTCTTAGTTTTTTCAGGGATCAAAAGAACATTTACATCTTAGGGTCATTGTAAAGACTGACCTAATACGTGTAAAGTACTTGATGTGATGACTGTCACAAAGAAATCACTCAATAAAAGTCAAATATTAGTACAATTCGTATGAGGTAGTCATGGCTTTCTTTTCTTGGAAAGGAAGCTGGGAATGCTTCATCTTGTTTTATGTGACTTTGTCTATGCTGACACATACCTAATATGTGTCCAGATAGAATCTCTACCAGATAGAATCTGTAAAAGCTGTCTTTCCCAAATAATTATTTTGATTTCAGAAGTGATATACCAAATATTCTGCTTGTCTACTTGCTAGATCTTGTGTTTAAACCGTTTTGTTTATCCCTTCATCCTCAGGTAACTATACTTTCTGTGTCCATTTGCTGTCTTTCAGGTGTGCAGGGGGCAAGGGCGCAGTCATGACATTTTATTCTTTGTGGAGCTGGGGCTCCGTTGCTTACAGGATACAAGCCATTATTCCAGTGTGCCAGAGAGAGAGTCTCAGTCTGCCCCTGTTATCTGGTGTCTTATTTACAATGACTGCTTTCATTCTCAAGGTTTTTTAAAATTTAGTCCGTGAATTAAGAAGAGGCTTTTCTGTATTATATTCCTACCCTAACTCAATTTGAAAATCAATTGCTTTGGGAAGGATTGTGTATGAATGGTACAGAAGTGAGCAAACAAAAAAGACCTAGAGCCCTTTTGTAAACATTGTCTTAGGGATCTCTTTCTGGAGATAATAATTTTTTTGAAGTTATTTACTTTCGGTTTGTTCAGATTCTGAAAAAGTAGGACTCTCAGACATTACTCAAGGAACATAACTAACCACTTTTCAATGAATAAATTCCTGTTGTTCACCTCCCCCCAGCTCATTATGTACAGTTGATCTTGTGAGAATCAGCTGAACCACAAATCAATGCCTGCTTTTTAGAGTGTCTGCTGGTGTGACTTTCCATGTGGAGCTCATATTTCAAGATCTCATTTGCCTTCTCTATCTCCATTTATAATATTTCATCCCTGATGGGCTGTCGCATGGGCCTCTTGTGTGGAAATTTTAGCCACTATGAAGGGTAACCACCTGTCTCTCTGGTGCCTCCTATGCCCATCCCTACAAGTGAGCTGTGTATCACACCATGTTGCTTACATTTTAATGCAACACGATTCAGTAACAGGCAGAAACTTGTATTCTTACTGATTCATATTCTTTATATTCATCTGAAAAGATTGACATTTAAAGGAGCCAGTTGTAAAATGGGAAATCCTCTATGTGAATAAATATTTCTTGTACATCAGAATTTGCCTTAAAAAATGTTTTTAACTTAGAGCACATCTGTACTGTTCTCCCCAAACGTCCCATTTACTAGTTCAGAGCAAGATGGCATTAGGTCTTGTGTGACTCCCGACCCACTATCCTAATGTATATTTTCATTTCCTACCAATTTAAGTACCCCATCCAATTCTATCAATTCCATAGTGTCTAAAATTCTTGTATTTTTCTTATTCAGGAAATGCTACAATTAGAGGAACAGTAATAGCTGCTTGACATATCAGAGAAAATGACAATTATGTCATCATTTGTCACTTAGGTTTCTTAATACCATCCTGTTACAAGGAATACAGGCAAAAACTTAGTGTAGGAGGTGAGAAAAAAACCGAGGCTGCCATCTTAACAGCCTTTTCATTGCAGAGTCTCAACATGTGCCAAAAGATAAAGTGGATAGTTTCCTTTTAAAACAACATACAGTATAGAATACAATAACTTATCCCCAGATAATCACTCCCTAGGTAGTACCTAGGGCTATGCATTTTCAGCAAGCAGCTCAGAAAAATGTAGGGCACATATTCTAAACACCTGCAAGTAGGAGAGACTTAAAAGTGGGGAGCAGTGCCAACCGAGTGGTTATGGTGCCCTAGAGTACTGTGTTGATGACAGAGATCCTCAGGCTCTGCACAGGAGCAGTAAGAGTGTAAATGATGACAACAATGATGACTGGATTCAATGGCATCATAAGATGAATTCAGATTTTTTATATGATCCTCTGTCCCAAGCAATAGAGGCAAAAAGAAAAGGCAGAAACTCTCTCCTAGGATGGTAAATTAGGAAGTTCTGAGGCTTGCACCTGAAAAACTTTTCACTAAGGTAGTGATTCTCAACTGGCCATGATTTTGCTCTACTGCTTCTCCCTGCAGGGGACATTTGGTAATTTCTGGAGACATTTTTGATTATCAGGATTCCAGCCAGGGTTGGGAGGTGATATCAGCAGTGGGTAGAGGCTGCGATGCTAGCAGGCATCCCGCAAAGCACAGGACAGTTTGCACTACAAAAAATTACCAGCACCAATATTTCAATGGTAATTTCAAAAATTACCAGCACCAATATTTCAATGGTGCTGAGGTTGAGAAACTCTGCTCTAAGGTTCATCCAAGGCCTGGGCTTATGAAAAAAGCCAGAGGAGTCCTTCATTCCCAAGGCAATTCCTGTGTCCTTCAATCAGTAGGAGAGTGAACCCTTTCCTGTGATCCAGCAGTCAAATTTCATTTTCAAAACACAGAAGGCTTTGGGAGGCCGAGGCGGGTGGATCACGAGGTCAGGAGATCGAGACCATCCTGGCTAACATGGTGAAACCCCATCTCTACTAAAAATACAAAAAAAAAAAAAAAAAAAAAACTAGCCGGGCATGGTGGCGGGCGCCTGTAGTCCCAGCTACTCGGAGGCTGAGGCGGGAGAATGGCGTGAACCCGGGAGGCAGAGCTTGCAGTGAGCCGAGATCTGACCACTGCACTCCAGCCTGGGCGACACAGCGAGACTCCGTCTCAAAAAAAATCACAGAAGGGAACCTGGCAGATAGGTCACCATGGTAAGCAGAAGCGAGGCATGGCTGTAGCCGGACCTGGGACTGAGGCTTAGGACCAGCACTCTGTGAAGTTCTGCTTTCATTGTTTAGCTCAGGAGCACCAGGCTAGAAGATCCAGTGGAACCTGACCCTCAAATAATTTCTCCCTGTCCTTAAATAGGCATCCTGGAAGTGGACTAGAACTCTGAGCCAATCAGAAATTGTTTTAGGTTTTCAGTTCTTTGGGCTTGTGACACAGCACACAAAGTTTTGGTAGATTCATAGCCTGACAATGGGATCCTAGACAAAATTCTAGGTCTAAACTCCAGCTCTGTAACTTTTGAGTCTTTTGAACTTAGCCATAAATGACTTCTATCTAAAATAGGGCCTACCTCACTAGACTAAAGGAGAAACTTTGTGCAACAACATTTTGAAAACGGAATTAATCATGTAAGTGTAAACAACACTTAAAAGGAAAACATTCAACATTCTTTCAACTGACATGTAATGAGTACTCACCAGAGTTGAGATGTTTGCTAAGCCAGGCCCTCTTTTAAAACTGTAATCTCAAACTTTATTAGGTCTCATAATCACCTGGAGGGCTTATTTAAACATTGGCGCCCAACCCACAGAGTTTCTGATTTAGTGTAATAGAGCTTAGGGAGGAGCGGGGTGTAAGAATTTGCATATCTAACAAGTTCCCAGGTGATGCTGATACTCTTGGTCTGGGCACTACATTGTAGGAACCAATTGGCTCTAAAACCTTCTCTACCTTCCACTTCTACATGGGCATAGATAATCTTGTAGCTGAGTCAGCTTGGAAAATCTGTGCAGACTAAAGTAGACAGCTGCATGTCTGGCTGCTCATCTGAATCACCTGTGGAATTTGTTGTTTTTACTACAGATACCTGGCTCTCCTACAAGTCCCACTGAATTGGAGTTTCGGGAGACCAAAGCCCAGGCACATGTATTTTGCAAAATTACCCTGAAGTTTCTGATAATGACAGATATCAACAATTAAACGCTTACTTCTTGCCAAATGCTGTGCTAAGTCTCCCGTGATCATTATTTCATTTAATATTTCCAATAACTTCTTGAGAAGACTATGATTAACTTTCCAACTTTACAGAGAGGATAAGTGACGTTTTCAAGGTAACACAGCTAGTTAGTGGTAGAACCTAGACTTGAAGTCAAGCAGGCTGACTCCAAGAAACAGGCTCTTCACCACAGTCTCCAGACTCACCTGATTTGCATTAAACTTTGTGAATCACTGGTCCAACACTATGAGCAGAACCTGTGGAGAGAAAGAGAAAAAAAAAAAAACGGAGGCAACCTATGCTATGATAGGGTAAGTTATTGAAATCAGGCATTGGTGCCACTGCAGCAAGAATACCTTTTAACTCGATGAGTGCTACCTTTACTTTGCTGAAATATCATCACATAAACAAAGCCAAAACACTTCCTGCACAAAATAAAATCCTGGTGATAAAGGCAGTGAGATTTATGTTTAGCAGCAGGCTGGATACTATCAGGGAGCAGACAATGAAGTTTAATATGAGGAATGTGGACTGTGGGCCCTGGAAGAATCTGATGACATGCCCTCCAATTACAGCTATATCTCATCAAAACCACAGACACATGTAAATGGAAATGCCAACACTTCAAGATTCTCTGAAGCAGATGACTGCCATGCCAACAGCTAACATAATAGGCTTGTCTGCCTGAGCTTTTGGCACTGCCCTTTTGTTCCCTCTAGCTGTAAATGCAGGTACCCTAGAGCACCTCATAGAGTGTGTTCCCCGCCAAATACAAGTATTAGACCCACACTATTTTGCTTTGAGTGTTAAAGCTGAGAGAGACCCTAGAGATCATTTAGTCTGCCACTTCTTTTTTTATATAAAGGAAAATTTAGATCCACCTTGGAAAAGGACTTAAAGTCTACTATGTGTTAGAGGCAGAGTTCAAGGCAGAACCCAGGCCTCCCGGCTTCCGGTCTAGTGCTCTTTATAGAATCCCTTTAAAAATGAAACTCATTGGCGGGGCGCAGCGACTCACGCCTGTAATCCCAACACTTTCGGAGGCCAAGGCAAGCAGATCAGGAGGTCAGGAAATCGTAGAACACCCTGGCCAACATGGTGAAATCCCGTCTCCACTAAAAATAAAAAAATTTGCTGGGCATGGTTGTGCACGCCTATAATCCCAGCTACTCGAGAGGCTGAGGCAGAAGAATCACTTGAACCCTGGAGGCGGAGCTTGCAGTGAGCCGAGATCACACCATGACACTCCAGCCTGGCAACAGAGTGAGACTCCATCTCAAAAAAAGAAAAAAGAAAAAAGAAAAAAGAAAAAAAAATTATATTAAATTATTTTTATTTTTATTTTTTGAGCTGGAGTCTCACTCTGTCACCCCGTCTGGAGAGCAGTGGCACGATCTTGGCTCAATGCAAGCTCCGCCTCCCGGGTTCACGCCATTCTCCTGCCTCAGCCTCCTGAGTATGTGGGACTACTGGCTCCCGCCACCACGCCCAGCTAATTTTTTGTATTTTTAGTAGAGACGGGGTTTCACCATGTTAGCCAGGATGGTCTCGATTTCCTGACCTCGTGATCCGCCCGCCTCGGCCTCCCAAAGTGCTGGGATTACAGGCGTGAGCCACCGCGCCCAGCCAAAAATTACATTAAATTAAAAAAAAACAACTAAAGTTGATCTCCCACCCACCCCATCGCCCCCCCCCCCCCCCACATCCCTTGATAGCAGTTATTTTGTTGGGGACTGATGAGGCCAACCTGAACTATCAGACAAAAAATATATACAAAAATATTTTAGAAAAACTTGGAGAAAACGGATGCTTTCTTGGCTAGGAAATAAATATTCGTATCCATATTCGTGCCAGTTTTGTAGTAATAATATTTGCCTCTTACTTTTCTTTTTTTTTTTCTTTTTTTTCTTTTTTTTTTTTTGAGATGGAGTCTCATTCTGTCACCCAGGCAGGAGTGCAGTGGTGTGATCTCAGCTCACTGCAACCTCTGCCTCCCGGGTTCAAGTGATTCTCCTGCCTCAGCCTCCCAAGTAGCTGGGATTACAGGCACCCACTACCACGCCGGGCTAATTTTTTATTTTTTATTTTTAGTAGAGACGGGGTTTCACCATTTTGACCAGGCTGGTCTCGAACTCCTGACCTCAAGTGATCCACCCGCCTCAGCCTTCCAAAGTGCTAGGAAAACAGGGGTGAGCCACCGCGCCCAGCCTGTTTGACTCTTTAAAAAAAATAATCCCGTAAGAGATGTTTGGAAATGTGATACTTTGAGTATCTTTTGGCTGTCTCCATCATAATATTCATAGACTAAACCAACTTAAAATGTCACCAACAGACAAAATATGCCTAACTAGAATTACCTAACCACAAATTCTTAACTACTAAGGGTAAAACTTTCTGAGGCTGAACTCCAGACTTACAGAGACTAATCATTGCATATCATGAAATGGAGAATTGCTGGTTTAAGACCATACTGGCCTTGAGATGGACTGCAACTAGCCTACAAGAATTAACAGACTAATTGGGTGCTTTCATTTAGAAGCATGGTTGTGCCACTGGGTTGAATGGGACTTAACTTTCTGTGTGGTTCTTCTCTCTCTGCAGGGCACGTGCACATCACAGATTTCAACATTGCTGCGATGCTGCCCAGGGAGACACAGATTACCACCATGGCTGGCACCAAGCCTTACATGGGTATGGGTTTCATGAGTGGCTTTTGTTTTTCATTCCTGTAAACACAATCTATTATAGGTGGAATCATCTGGGACTTGCAGCTAGACCTGATAAGTTCCTGTCTGACTTGACCTGTGGAGCTTCTGATTTCATGGGTCTTCTCCACTAGCAAGCACCCAAGATGATTTTGATAGGAAAGGACCATTGATTACATTTTGAAAACTTATTTCATGAGTCAAGGAAGACCATTTGTACCCACTTTCTAACAAAAATGTCAACTAATTCTATAAATACCTACTAACTGTCTCTGTGTGCTTAGCACTGTTTCAGATGCCGGTGACCCTGTAGAAAGCAACACAGACAAGGTCTTCAGCTCCTAGAGCTTACATTCTAGTGGGAGCAGATTTATTTAAAAAAAAAAAAAAAAAGAACCAAACAAGGCCGGGTGCAGTGGCTCACACCTGTAATCCCAGCACTTTGGGAGGCCGAGGTGGGTGGATCATGAGGTCAAGAGATTGAGACCATCCTGGCCAACATGGTGAAACCCCGTCTCTATTAAAAATACAAAAATTGGCTGGGCATGGTAGCACACGCCTATGGTCCCAGCTACTTGGGAGGCTGAGGCAGGAGAAGCTCTTGAACCTGGGAGGCGGAGGTTGCAGTGAGCTGAGATTGTGTCATTGCACTCCAGCCTGGCGACAGAGCGAGACTTTGTCTCAAAAAAAACAAAACAAAACAAAACAAAAAAAAAGACAAAGAAGTAGGAAACAGTAATAAGCAGAATGGCAATAAGTGGCAAAGTATTATTTTAACCATTATTTACATAATACTGCATTACATGCATAGAGCTATAAACTTTACAAAATGCATTCCCAGCTATAATTTTAAATTTACTCGTAGTGCCATAACAATCCCATAAATTCTTCTTTTTAAAGATCAGGAAATTCTGGAGCTGGATGCTGGCGTCCATCTGTGGTCCCAGCAACTTTAGAAGCCAAGGCAGGAGGATTGCTTGAGTCTAGGAGTTGAAGGCTGCAGTGAGCTATGATCATGCCACTGTACTCCAGCCTGGGTGATAGAGTGAGACTCTGTCTCTAAAAACAAATAAATTATTTTAAAAAATAAATAAAGGTGAGGAAATTCTGCCTCAGAAAGTTTAAATGTCTTTGTAGTATCTTGTGTGTAGCGAGGTGAGGAACTTGTTTTTGCCTTGACGATTCAGCATTTACTAAGGGGTGACCAAAAAGATAGTGTTAGATGCAAAATTGTCCGTCGGTTTCACGTTTAGTTGTGGTAACAAATCAACTACAAACTCTAAGTTCACCTGTTGGGAGCAGCCATCTCTACATAGACACCAGAACTAGTTTTTAGCAGAACTAGCTTTACCTCCTGTCCAGCCCCAACAATGTAAGGAGAGAGCTAGTGCCCTTGAGGGGCACACAGTGTTCAGAAAGAGGGAGTTCTCCCTCCCTTCTCCCTGTGGTTGCTCCTAAGGCAAGTGAGTCAGATCTCAAAAGAATTATCTGTAAATTGTTAGAGTGACCGCAAGAAGAGGTACCTG
Source organism: Chlorocebus sabaeus (assembly GCF_047675955.1). NCBI lineage: Eukaryota > Metazoa > Chordata > Mammalia > Primates > Cercopithecidae > Chlorocebus > Chlorocebus sabaeus. Next base: position 34,817,720 of record NC_132926.1, on the reverse strand, counting down.
GAATTTCATTCTTGGTTAGATATTTGTGTAGTTACCGGACTTGCTGACTGGTCCTGGAGTTAACACAGCCTGGTTGGCCATGGAAGGTTGATGAGTTTGGGGGCTAGTCTTTCTGGGGATCATAGCAGCAGGAGACAGGTATGCAGTGAATGTGACTGTGCTGGGGAGAAGAGAGGTGGATTAGCTATAGGCTGTGATCCCGCTTCACATGGGACCCTCCAATGCCCAGGAGTATAGCCTGGAAGGGAGGGAGGCTCCTGTCAGTGTGACTTCCTGAAAACACCATGAGTCCCAGTAGAGCTCAACATATCAGAATTACTGAGAGTGGAGCCTAGGCATAAGGTGGTTTAAAGCTCTTAGCGTAATTCCTCTGTGTAGCTAGGATTCACAACTTCTGCCACAGACCCCTAAAGGGAGATTACTCTGCAGGGGTAGCACATGTGTGAGGACCCCTCTGCCTCTACTACCCTTCTTTCATGTCCTAAAACAAATAGTGCTTTCTAGGAAAAGGTAGAAGGACATGTGTGAGAGCCAGATCAGTCCTCCACCTCCATTCCGGGGTGGCTGAAACCAGTCCAGTGGAGTGGGTGAAGGAGCTTTGAATTAGATATAAGAATAGTTTTAAAATTCACAGAACTGAGTTGTAAAGCATCTAAAGTAAATGTAATACGCAAATAGGACTAAAACTTACTAGGCAACAGACTGAGCTATCATTAGGTGAGCTCTTTATCCAGCAAAAACAGGGAGTTAGACACTGCACAGTTGCTGTCAGATGACAGACTAAAAACTACTCATGCTTGGCGGGGTGCAGTGGCTCACGCCTGTAATCCCAGCACTTTGGGAGGCCGAGGTGGGCGGATCATGAGGTCAAGAGATTGAGACCATCCTGGCCAGCATGGTGAAATCCCGTCTCTATTAAAAATACAAAAATTGGCTGGGCATGGTAGCACACGCCTGTGGTCCCAGCTACTTGGGAGGCTGAGGCAGGAGAAGCGCTTGAACCTGGGAGGCGGAGGTTACAGTGAGCCGAGATTGAGTCACTGCAGCCTGGCGACAGAGCGAGACTCCATCTCAAAAGAAAAAACAGACAACAATAACAACAACAACTACTCATGCTTTACCCTAATTAGTTAAGATGCTTAAAGCAGATGATGTTGCTGTTTCAACTGGTGGGATTAAGTCAGGGGTGGAATGAATTGTATGGTCAGAGTAATTCAAAGGCAACATATTTCAGCGTGAAATCAAGGACAAGAGCAATGCCATTTTCTTTTCATATTTCATTCTCTTCCCCCAAGTAACTAAGGAGAGAGAGAGAGAGAGGAAAAGAGAACCCGCTGCATGCAGAGCCACCTCACTCTCCAACAGAAATCTTCTATAAGAAAAAAAAAAGAGCCTTATTTTCTATAATATTTGAACAACTGCAAATTTCATGGCTTCCAATTAGCAGTGGGGGGAATGAATCTCTTTTGTCACTTCTAAAATGATGGACACATATAATTCAGCCTATTTTCTGCCTAAAACCTATGGTACTCAGATGATAAAAAAGCATATCCAAGCCCGCTGCTCTGATGAGTTTATTCTCCAGGTTTCCTGGGTTTCCATATTAAGGGCTATTTTCTTGGAGCCAAATCAGAAATTGTGCATCTGGGTTTCCAGGGTTGGTTTCCATGGTGAGAGAAGTACGAGGAGGCCACCTTTCTTTCCTCTCCCCGGTGGTTTTAAGTATAATATCTGTATAATGTAATTTTTTCAAAGTTGGCATTTCTAGTCTTCTCCCAAGATAGAACTGGGGAATTGGAATCTAGGAAAAATTGTGTGCACCTTCCACTTTTACCCTTGTAATTAACAATGACTAATATTTCTTGAAATCTTTCCCCGGACCAGACAAGGTGTTAAATGTTTTACATTCATTTATTCATTTATTTTTCTCAGCAACCCTATAGGGTAGACTATACTTATCACTATTTTATAATGAGAAAAACCAGAAGCTAAATAATTTGGCCAAGATCACATGGTTAATAATTGAAAAGTCTAGATTTAAATCAAGCTCTGTATGATTTGAGAAATCAAGCTTTTTCTTAAAAGGAAGATTAGCAAGAAATGAAAATATATATTTGGAAATATTTTTATCTGTGGTTTTTAAATGGTTCTGAGTCAACTTAGTTAGGCTAACATATTGCAAATGTTTCTTGCCTTATTCCAAAATGATTATGTGATTGCCACACTCCGCCTTTCGAATAGGAGTCTTTTGCAGAGGTATTGTAGGTAGAAGTCTGCTGTCTCTTTTTAAAAATTATGCTCCCATTGATTTGGTAGAATCTACCAAATCTATCAGCACCCATTTTATAGTGCTTCCATAGGATACTAAGTAGCAATTCACCAGAAAGAACAAAAAGAATTCTAAAAAGAAAGATAACTAACCAAAATACTGAATGAAGATTGGAGAAATATTCATCTACTAACACAAGATGCTGAGCATATTTTAAATCAGTTCCATAGCTCTGGAAATAATAAGACAGTATGCCAGTTCTTCACCACCTTCGATCCAGCAAGGAAATTTTGCTTTTTACAATTTATTGTCTTCTACCTCTATGCTCTCTCTGGTCCCTCCATTATTCCTTCTCTCTTCTCCTTTGTCTGTGTGAATATAATCCAGATTACTTAGAGTTAGCCAATTAAAACACTCTCCTCCAAATTATATATATATATGTGTATATATATGTATATATATGTGCATGTGTGTGTGTATATATATAAAAAATAAGTTCACTATGGACTAGTAAGCAAAAGGAAAGTAAATTAATCCCTTTGCCAATAGATATTTATGGTTTATTTCCAGACCTTTTTTCCTAAGCACAAACACACACTGTTTACGTTTTTAAAATATTTGATCATGCTAAATGTAACCTAAATCTTCATTTTATAATGTAATAATAATGATAGCTTCATATATTGAACATTTATTGTTCCAAGCACTTTGCTAAGTTTTTAACATTTATTATTAAACTCTCAACCCCATAAAATAGGTTTTACTATTGTTTTGATTTTATAAGTTAAAAAAAAATCAGGCCCAGAGAGAGAGTAAGTCATGTGATCATAATCACACAGCAAGTGATTGGCAGAGCATGAAATTAAACCCAAGTCTAGAAGCATGCAGTGCCTGGGACATGGATGATGATGTGACAAATGATGAAGGCAGAATGGCTGACATTGCTGAGCTCTTCCTAAATGTTAAGCACCATTCTAACTGCATACATTATGTCATTTAAACTAAAAACAATTCTGTGGGACCAGTACTATCATTACAGTTTTGTTACAGTATAATATATTAACATATAATTATTGTAGTATATTGTATATACAGTACTATTGTTATAGTATATATTGTTCTCACTTCAGAAATTAGCAGACTGAAAGGTTAAGAAACTTGTTGAATGTGAAGCTGGAGACAGTCATAGGGCTCTGATGCCAGAGCCCTAACTCTTTGCATGCTGCAATACTGTCCCTTTGCTCATGTCAATAAACATGCCTCTGCTAAAAATGGAAACCCACTTCTCTGAATCAGTTTTTTATTGTTGAATGTTAGGTTGTTTCTCATTTTGAAATACAGGTAGAGCATCCCAAATCCAAAAATCCCAAATCCAAAATGCTCCGAAATCCAAAACATTTTGAACGCCAACATGACGCTCTAAGGAAATGCTCATTGGAGTATTTTGGATTGATTTGGGGATTTGGGATGGTGAACCAGTATAGTGCAAATATTTCAAAATCTGAAAAAAAAATTGAAATGCGGAACACTTCTAGTCCCAAGTATTTCAGATAGGGGATACTCAACCTGTGCATTTAAATTTGTAGTAAAAATCCTGTTAGCAGAATTATGTCCTGGAACTTAGTTATTTCTTTGTGATAAATTTTCGTTCAAAAATGATAATGTGTTCTCTTACTGAAGATTACTCAAAGAAAATTTTGTGTTCTCACCACAGAAAATGGTAATGTGGGTAATGTGAGGTAATGCAAATGTTAGTTAGCTCTATTCAGCCATTCTACAATATATTTATTTCAAAACATAGTGTTGTATACAATATATGCAATTTTTATTTCTTAATTAATTAATTTGATTAGTTAAAAGAGCAAAATAATTTCTGGTCAAAGGCTTTACATGTTAATACATTTCTGTTCTGAAAATTCATATCGATTTGTACTTGCTCTGGAAGTGTCTGAAGATATTCATTTCCCTGCATTCTCATCAGTGCTACACTATCAATATCTTTAATTGTCCCAAAAAAGATAAGTAATAATGATATGCATTATAATATCACCACAGTATTTCTTTGACTTCTTTTGTCAATTGCCTTTACAAAAATGTAAATTATTTGCTCCTTTTCTGTTAAGGTGTTAATACTTTTATCCTATTCCAATAGTTCTTATTAATTATGTAAATAATTCTTACCTTTTGTGTATTTGGAATATGAAATCCTAGTGTATCATATTTGTTGTACATTTCATTACAAATATAATTTCTCATTTTTAATTTGTTGTTTTATGGCCTATTTTTGACATGAAAAGCTTGCTAAAAATATTATCAAGCCAGTTGTCTTTTTACTTTATGTTTTCTAACTGTGATGCTATTCTTAGCAAGGCCTTCTTACCAGATTTTAGATGTGTTTTCTTAATATTTTTATTCTGATTATGCTTTCATTTTTTTTACTTAACTCTGTTGTATGTTATTTTGACTGAACATATGTGGCAAGTATCTGACTTTATTTTTGTATGATTATTAAATAATTGTTTTGAGACTATGTATTAAATAAGTCCCTTTCCATGCTGATTTGAAATATGTTCATCATAAACTAAATACATTTTTGTACTAACATCTATATTCTGTAGATTTCAAATCTTGTAGCTTTATAGATTAATACATGGGACGCAGGACTCTCTCTTCATTCTTTCCCAAAAATATTACTTCCACAATTATTTTTCTTGTAGATTAAATTTAGGATCATTTTTGTAAAGTTCCATGAATTAATTCCATTAGATGTATAGATTAGTGTTGGGTCCCTTTCTTTATGTCCTGACCAAAATTTAATATCCATGTTTTAAAAAAATCTGAAAACCAAATGATGGAAATCCAAATATCTAATAAACATATTAAAATGTGGTCAAGCTTATTAGTAAACAAGACAATGCCAATTTAAACCACAGTGAAATACTATTACATACTCCCCAGATTGGCAATACAGGGTCAGTTATTCCCAAGTGTGGGTAAGGATGTTCAACAAAAGGAACCCTGATCTAATACTGGTCATAGTGTGAATTTATACATTACTTTGGTAAACAGTTTGGTGTTCTCTAGTACACAGAAAAGATACACATTCCTATCACCAACAGTTCCCCGTCCAGGAATGCACTCTAAAGAGATATGCACTTATAGGAGTCTTACATGTATAGGAATGTGCATTGTTCACAATATTCCCAAACTGAAAATAACACAAATGGCTATCAACAATGGGATAAATAGGTAAATTACAGTATATTCATATAGCACTAAAAGTGAACAAACTTAACTACATGGAGCAAGTTGTATAAATCTCATACACATACCATTGAGTAAGAAAAGTAAGACACCAAAGAGTACAAGGAATACGATTTGATTTAATAGGATTTAATGTAATGAATTTTATAGAATACAAGGAACAGATTTTTTTTTTGTTTTGTTAATGTTTCCTTTATTATAAAGCACTGAAACAAATAAATAGGTAGCTAGGCAATTTATCCACAGTTTCTGGGAGCTGTATAAGATAGGCAGAGCTAAACTATTGTCTAAAAATATGTACGTAGAGATCGATCTATATAGAAAAACAAGAAAATTATTAACATAAAATTTAGCACAGTGACCTCTAGGTTTATAAACAGAATGGGACACAGTGATGGGGACAAGATTCTATTTCTTGATCTGTATTATGATTATATGGACATTTGCTTATAACTCTTTGTTAAATTCTGCAGTGTTTTATTTACTTTTCTGAATATATGTATGGAAATACTTAAGGAACAATACCAAACAAAATACTCAGTGGCTTTTTTGAAGGACACCTAGCCCTTCTCCAACTCTCTTAGTACTCTCTTAGGTGCAGGGAATCTTCTTGAAGGGTTGGTGAAAGCCCTTCAATATCTTCCTGCTCTGGTTTCTCAGCTATTTGAGGGCTCAAAAGAATTACTCACCTGTTATGTTTTTGTATGTTGTCATAAAGTTTCTTCTTAATGTTCCACCAAAATGCTTCAATGCCTTGCATACCATGAATATTTGCTGAATGAATAAATGTGTATTAAAATGTTTTCGTGCCTGAAAATAGACCAGGTAGAAGAGGATAAAAAGGAATACTGGATAAATAAAGCTGGAGGAAAGAAAGAAAGTGAAAAGAATGTTCATGTAAACCCCAAGGATAATCCAATATGACAGATACATACCTTTTTAGAGTAATGTTTATTCTATAGGCATTTTCTTAGCACAGTGGCTCTGATTATCCCTCAAAGTTCTTTGTAGCTTCTCTAAGTGACGTGTCTGTCACCCGTCACCTGGGGGACTATCCGATATGACTTGTTGTGAGATACTGAGAAGGGAAAGCAGAAATATAGTCCATCCTATCTGTGGGAGTAGTGTGGGGTCAGGGCCATTATCTCCCAAATTGCATTGGGAGCTGTAACTTGCAGAAAGGATGCAGTGATGCATGAGAGGTGAATGCACTAGGGAAATAGCCCTACTTATTCCTGCTGCATCAAGCTCTCATAGTCAGGGCCAGTCTTGGGCATTGGGATGTAAACACTCTACCTCTCTACTTGGATGTCGTCCACAGGATTTTACTTAAAAAGAACATGAGTGCACTGGGTAGGGCAAACTTGTGTGTGCAGGACCCATATCATACCAGTTTCCTTTGCCCAGAACCAGCACTTTATACAGGAGGCTTGGGATGAGTCGTACGTATCTTTCAACTAGGTCAATTATTATGAATGTTTGCCTCTAGAAGAATACCCAATGTCGCTGAGCACTTTATAAGTGCTAGGCATCATACTGAGACTTTGACATGGATTATCACTGTTAATTTCTAACTCGAGGAGATTGCCTTATTGGCTGGGTGCAGTGGCTTACACCTGTAATACCAGTACTTTGGGAGGCCAAAGCAGGTGGATCACCTGAGCCCAGGAGTTCAAGACCAGCTTGGGCAACATGGCAAGACCCTGTCTCTACAAAAAACACAAAAATTTTACTGGATGTGGTGGTACCCACCTGTAGTCCCAGCTACTCGAGAGGCTGAGGTTGGAGGATCACTTGAGTCTGGGAAGTCGAGGCTACAGTGAGCCATGATTGTATCACTGCAATCCAGCCTGGACAATGGAGTGAGACCCTGTCTCAAAAAAAAAAAAAAAAAAGAAAGAAAGAAAAGAGGAAAATTGCCTTATTGTTCTGATTTTGCTGTTTCTCAGACTCTGCCAACTTTCTCAAGGTCACAGTAAGTGGTGAAGGTAGAATTTGAACCCAGACAGCACAGCTGCAGAGCTAATGATCACAACTATTGCTTGAGCAGTTGATTTGTTCATTCATTCAACAAATTTCTCTCCAGTGATTCTGAATGCAAGATTCTCTACTAGACAGTAAGAATATAGTGGTAAGCATGCAGAAGCATTCCCTGCCTTTGCTTTGTGCTTCATTCTCCCTATTACATCCCTCAGGAATTAGGTTTATTCTCAGAAGGGTAAGTAAAAGGTTCATGGTATGTCAAAGTGCTTAGAGAATGCATAACTTGGGGGTCCTCTCTGGGGGTAAAATTGACTGTAGCTCTGCCTTCCATTGGAATCAATTGAAAGAACTACAGTCACAAAGTGTAAAGAACCCACAGCTATTGTAAAACCTTACACGCTCCAGAATGCTCGCTCCCTCTTTTCTCCCTCCCTCATCCCCAATAGATGGCTGCAAGTGTTTCCCTTGCTGCTTCCAGGTGACTCTGAGATAGAGAGATTATCCAATGTATGCTCTACCAAATTCTGAGCATTGTCTGCAAATGTTATAGAAATTTACATACTTTAGTTCAAACCTTCCCAATCAAAACAAATAACATCTTCTTAGCCTTCTTGATTTCAGGGCGAGCCACATATTTGAGGCCCAATAGGACCCACATTTTAATCCGTGCATGATCTAAATAAGAGAAGAGTTTACACATGAAGGCCTATGCATGCCTGTGTGTGTTGGCTGATGAATGAGGCTACTGAGAGAGATTAGAAAATCAGAAATGTTTGCCTGCTGAGAGCAATCTAGCAATGGATGATAAACATCCATCAAAGTGTTTATATTTTTTATCCTGGTAATTCTTCTTTGGAGGAACATGTTGAGAAAATATAATATTAACGTCTCAGGGAATGAAACTGGTCTAATTTTTCGTGTTTTTCAGCACCCGAGATGTTCAGCTCCAGAAAAGGAGCAGGCTATTCCTTTGCTGTTGACTGGTGGTCCCTGGGAGTGACGGCATATGAACTGCTGAGAGGCCGGGTACTGTAGTATTGCATTTCCTCTTTGGTTATTTTTCCAGCAAGTTCTATTTTAGAATGAAAGAATGTGTTGTTTGCTAAGAACAAATCGGTTCACTTGAAAGCTGAAATCGGCTATGCCATGTGATGTTGATAACACCCCTTGAGATTTCTGCACAGGTTAATTCATTTGTCCCGCATATGGGACCAACCAAGTCAATTAACATTAAATTACACAGTTAAAAGTAAAGGAATAATATGGATATTATAAACTCCCAAAGAGGAGAAATCAATACACCTCACTAAATATCTTGTGTAAATATCTGTGTTTGTTTAAAGAAAGTTCATTTTGCAGTCACAGTACAGGACTCTAATTCAGACATACCTCACCAAGGCTAGTGTGAATTATTAATACAACACAATTCATGCTCTCTCGTGTTGGATTTCTATCACTTGGCTCCTGGGTTCTGGGTTCAGTGACAAATTAGAGTCATTTCCTTTTAAAGGAACATTTCTTAAACTAAGAAACTCATTTCTAGAAAAAAGGGATGAAAAGAAAGCAAATATGCTGAAACATATTTTATACAATTTGTGCAAACTATTACATAATGGAAATACACTCCTAAGGTTATATCTTAGTCATCTCTGCTTACCATAATAAAATACTACAGACAGGATGGCTTAAATAACAGATATTTATTTTCTTGGTTATAGAGGTTGGAAGTACGAGATTAAGATGCCAGAATGGTCGGGTTATGGTGAAGTCTCTTTTTGGCTTGCAGACAGCAGCCTTTTTTCTGTGTCCTCACATGGCAGAGAAAGATCTTTGTCTTCTTATAAGTCCACTAATCCCATCATGAGGGACCTACCCCCATAAACTAACCTAACCCTTATTCCCTCTCAGAGGCTCTGTTTCCAAATACCATCACATTGAGGGTTAAGGCTTCAACTGAATTTTCAGTGGGACACAAACATTCAGTCCATGACATTCTACCCTTGACCCCTCCAATAGTCTTGTCCTTCTCATATGCAAAATACGTACATTCAACAGTCCCAAAAGTCTTAACTGATTCCCGTATCAACTCTAAAGTCCAAAATCTCATCTAAACATCATAGAAATTGTGTATGGGTGAGACTTGAGGTATGATTCATCCTAAGGCAACATTTCTCCTCAGTTGTGAACCTATAAAAGCAGACAAGTGGCCAGGCACTGGCTCATGCCTGTAATCCCAACACTTTAAGAGGCAGGAGGCAGGAGGATTCCTTGAGCCTAGGAGCTCAAGGAATATAATATCCAGCCTGGGCAACATGGGAGACCCTGTGTGTAAGAAAACTTTTTTTTCTAATTAGCCAGGCATGGTGGGGCATGCCTGTGGTCCCAGCTACTCAGGTGGTTGAGGTGGGAAGATCACTTGAGCCCAAGAGGTAGAGGCTGCAGTGAGCCATGATCCTGCCACTGCACTACAGCCTGAGCTACAGATGAGACCCCATCACTAAGAAAACAAAAAACAAAAACAAGCAAGTTATGTGCTTCCAAAATACAATGGTACCATAGCTGTGGGATAGACAATCCCATTCCAACATTTCAAAAGAGAAATGGGAAAGAAGGAAGGGGCGTCAGCTCCTAAACAAGTCCAGAACATATCAAAGCAAATTCTATTGTGGCTTAAAACTTGAGAATAATCTTTTTGGTTTGTTGGTTTGCCCTCTAGATCGACATGGGCATGGGAGCATCACTCTCATGGCTGGCGATGGGGAGAGGGGACTTGCTTAAGTGACTCTATACAAAGTCACTACCCACATGGCTCTCTGTGAAGGCTCTGTCTACACAGCTCTGTTGGGTGGTGGTCCTGCCCTTTGAAACTGAGGTGGACGCAACCCTGCTCCCCAAGCCAGTGCACTCTGGACGTGTAATGGGAATGGCAGCCCTGATGATATCTGAATCACCTTCATGATCCTGCTTCCTTTTACTTGAAGGATATCACATGTTCACAGCTGGATAGCATTACGGTCCCAGCCTGTAAAGTCCAAGAAGCCTGACAGCCTTTCTTCATTCCATGCCACCTTCTCTATCTCCTTAAATTCAAACTGGCAGCATCTGCTAGTATAATCCCTTCTTTATTTCTGGCTTCTGTTGAGATAACTAATTAAGTTCATGAGCTATGCCCTCTATGTCTATCAACTGGTTGTTCAGCTACACTCTAGTGTTCTCTTCTGAACAGTCTTGCTCATTTTCTGCAATATGGATAGAAATCTTCAATTTCTGGTTGCTTTTTGCTTAACTATTTTTTCTCCAATTCAAACATTCCCTTTCGCATTTTACTGTAAGCAGACAGGAGGAACCAAGTTACTCCTTCAAAGTTTTGCTTAGAAATCTCCTCAGCTGGCCTGGTGCAGTGGCTCATGCCTATAATCCCAGCATTTTAGAAGGCTGAGGCTGGCGGATCACCTGAGATCAGGAATTCGAGTCTAACCTGACCAACATGGAGAAACCCCATCTCTACTAAAAATACAAAATTAGCTGGGTGTGGTGGTGAATGCCTGTAATTCCAGCTACTTGAGAGGCTGAGGCAGGAGAATCACTTGAACCTGGGAGGCAAATGTTGCAGTGAGCAACCATTGTCTCCAGCCTGGGCAACGAGAGCGAAACTCCATCTAAAAAAAAAAAAAAGAAAGAAAGAAAGGAAGGAAGGAAGGAAGGAAGGAAGGAAGGAAGGAAGGAAGGAAGGAAGAAAATTTCCTCAGCTAAATATCTCATTTCATCACTCACAATTTCTACCTTCTGCAAAATAGTAGAACGCAGTTCAGACAAGCTCCTTGCCACTTTATAACAAGAATCACCTTTCCTCCAGTTTCCAATAACATGTTCCTCATTTCTGTCAGACCTCACCAGAATCACCCTTAATATCCGTATTTCTAGTGCATACATCCAAAGTCTTCCAGCTCAGTAACTAGTTCCAAAGTCACTTCCACATTTTAAGGCATTTGTTCCAGCAGCACACCAATTCTCAATACCAAAATTTTAGTCTGCAATATCTGCCTTAACAAAATGCCACAGAATGGGTGGTTTAGCCAACAGAAATTTATTTTCTCAGTTATGGAGGCTAGAAATCAGATTAACGTGCCATCATGGTTGGGTTCTGGTGAGGGCTTTCTTCCTGATTTGCAGACAGTTTCTTTCTTGCCTTCACATGACAGGGAGAGAGATAATCTCTTTCTCTTCATTTTATAATAAGGCCACTAATCCTATCCTAAGGGCTCCACCCTTATGACCTAATCTAACCCCAATTACCTCCCAAGGGCTTTATCTCCAAATACTATCATATTGAAGGTTAGGGATTCAATTTAGGAATTTTGGGGGGATACATTCAGTCCATAACAGGTTGTGTACTCTGAGGTCCCAGTGATGGACGCAATCAGTGATTCCTCTAACACCAAAGAGTTGAAGACCTGACTTTAGGAGCTTGTTTATCCCACAGAACTAAGGAATTGGGTATCTCAAGTCATCATCCAGATACTGCAGCCCTCCTCTCTTAACTTTTTGGAGTCATTCTTTCTGCTACTGTCAGTAGTCCTCTTCTTTGATTCCACAACACACCGTCATGATTTCTGCATGAAAAATGCCATCTCCCAAGTAACTGACCTATTCATATTAAGAACAGTTGTTAGAAGCTGGGGTTATTTCATCATGGTCCAATGGCTTTATCTAGCTCAGGAAATCAAAGATGAGTGTTTCTAAAGCAAAAAAAAAAAAAAAAAAAAAAGAGGAGGAGCTCACAATTTTATCTGTTTCATTCACTCTACAGGGTCCATTTTACACCCAAATATTCATTAGTTCATTGTTCGTACTCCTGCCTTTCCTGAGGGAATCATTGTAGCACTATTTCTTAAGCATATTCAAATTTGGATGAGTTAGTTAAATTAATGTGAAAGGACCACCCTTGTAAGCCAAATGTGTAAGTCCTACATAGGAAGCCTCAGATCCTACCTGTTTTTATCTCCTGATGGGCTTCTTTTTCAAGTTTCTAAATAAATCCAGTGAAGAAGTAGATAACGCTACTCTTGATTTTATAGGAAAACAGAGAAGAGAATCATACACTTACCTAAAAGTAGAAACATATTTGCTCTTTCCACTTCACCCTTAATTTTTTCTCCCCAGCCAATTTACTCACCTTCTGTGGTTGTGCTTCTGTGTTAGCTCCTTGCTAGCTCCTTCTGGGGTTCTGAGCGATTGTGCTCTGCCCTCATCTTTTATGACACACCTAGCAAAACAAAAGCTGAGGAGTGAGTTGAAACAAACAAACAAACAAACAACTATCTGTTATTCTTCAAACATGCCTAGGATTGTATTTAACTATCACCTATCTAAAAGAGGTATTCTTGCCTGCCTGGAAAGAATTTTGCTAAGAAAATTGTTTCTCTTCTTCCTGTGTTATTTTACTTCTATGGTAGTTCCCTGTGATCTGATATGTTAACATTGACAGATTCGTTGTTCTAAAGCACAGATATGACCTTTTCTGTTAAGAAAAAGAAAGTACTGTTGCTCCCCAGTGCTACACACACACACAGACACACACACACACACACACACGTCCTTCACAAGCCTTATCTGCACCCCAGCCTTCACTCCCCGCAACAAACTTCAGATGTCTTAGGTGGATATTCTTTGGAATTAGGTCAACATTTCAGATTTTGCTTCCATTTGTATATTTCTGACCCCTCATGAACTCATTTTGGCCTCTTAGAACTTCTTTCTCTTCTCAAAGCATCTCTTGGGTTTTTTAACCTCTTGTTCCTTTGCCTATAAAGATAGTTTCCAAGGCAAACCTTGGTCTTCTTTAAAAATCACTCTGTTTAAGGTTGGAAATCACTAAATGAAGTTTTAATACAGGGTATGTCTTGATTGCAGGGCTTTTCAAAATCTTTAGAGCCAATATATTTTGGTCATTTCTAAGAAAGGACACACTATTAAACTATTCCAGTTTGTGTTGGGGAGGTTTTTCTAGATCTCTCCATATTCAAATTCTATTCATGCCTATGACAAAATAGTACTTTCTCTAAGGAAACATCCTCTGACCTCCCTAGCTAAAGTGATCCGAATCTCTTCCAAACATTTATTTACTTTATGTATCCTGTGACTCTTCGGAATCTAAGATTATTAGAAAATATAGAAAACCATGAAAATGAAAGCAAAAATCAGTTATAGTTTCTAAGGCAAAGAACATTTCCAATTAAGAAATTAAACTCCCTTTGACCTTTAACCCCCACCTTAGCAGTTTGTTGCATTCACTTCCAACTTGTTTCTGTTCTCATAAGGATACTCTATCTCGGACAGATAGATATAGACCGATTTGTTGTTTTAGCAAAAATAGAATTATGTTTTACCTTCCTGAGCTTTTTTTTTTTCATTTCATAGGATAAAATGTACAGCTTTCTAGATCAGAACACCTAAATATTTTCTTTTTAAGGATTAAATCTATAGGTATATCAATTTTTATTTTTTATCTCTTGTATATTATTAGGTTGTTAATTCATTAAAGGTAAAGTATGTATCTTATATAGGTTAGTATTATTGACAGTATTTAACTTCTTTTTTTTTTTTTTTTGAGAGAGAGAGTCTTGCTCTGTCTCCCAGACTGGAGTGCAATGGCACAATCTCGGCCCACTCCAATCTTCCCCTCCTCTACCCGATCAACCCTCCTGCCTGAGCCTCCCAAATAGCTGGGACTACAGGCACATGCCACCATGCCTGGAAAATTTTTATATTTTTTGTAGAGGTGGGGTCTCACCGTGTTGCCCAGGCTGGTCTTGAACTCCTGGGCTCAAGCAATCCACCCACCTTGGCCTCGCAAAGTGGTGGGATTACAGGCGTGAGCCACCGCACCTGGTCACAATATTTAACTTTTAATAGGTATATAATACATGTTTATTGAATGAATGGAGGAACAAATCACTACAAATCACTTAAACACCTTCTAGAAAAAAATCACCAACTAGGCTACCTGCAATTATGTTTCAAAATATAGCTTATCTGAAGAAAAGGAAATAACATTTAATTATAAGTATCAATACAACTAAACCACAGAGGAAGGGTGCTAAACAAAATTTTTATTTACAGAAAAGTATATGTGTTAATGAGAAAATGTGCTTGAAAACATTCTTATCATTTCTGAGTTTGGTTTCAGTCTTAATGAATGTGTCCCTTAACTATTAATCTGCTCTGTCATCTCTCTGACTCCCTACTAGCTCATTGCCATTGCAAAGGCAAAGGTCCACATCTTTCATAGTTTCATAGTATCCAAAAGTATTAATTTAGGATAGGTGTGTACATAATTTTGTACTCGTTGTACATGCTTAACTGCAATTCTGAAATACAACCGTATTCACAACACATCATTTGTTCCCATATAACATTTCATCTTTTCCACTTTGTTTGTTCTCTGTATGCTCACTGTTAGTTTAGATGCCTTAGGCTTGTTTGATGTATACTGTGATTGCATACTGTAATTTTTCTCTATAGCATGTATTCCATTTATTTAAGAGTGTGTGTGTGTACTGTCTATATAATAAATTTACGTGCTTCCTTAAGTAGACTCTAGGCCCTACCAACATAGAAACCATATGTGTCTTGTTCTTCATTGTACCCTCAATGCCTATGAAAGGTACTGGAACATGGTAGGCATTCAATAAATAATTGGTAAATAAATAAATGTACAATTCTGGTAGTTGATTAATTCAAGTTAATTTTAAAATTTAGAACTGTAAAAGTAAATTATGAATAAAATAAAGACAATGTGATTATTTTTAAATAAACCAACAGGTCATGGAGATTTTAAAAATTAAATTCAGTCATATGGCCTTGTAAAGTAACTAGAGAAAAATGTACACATTTAAACCAGCTGCTTGTGGCATTCATCAGTTAATTCATTTGTTTATAAAATCATTTTATTTTCTCAACAGTAGGTTGAGAAGCAGCAATGAATTAAAATCAAGAAGAAACATAGAAAGAAGGAAAAACACATGTGCATACACATATAAGCCTAGAAACTTGAGTATACTAAGCCTAATCTGATTCTTAGTGATAAACATAGTCTGAATCATATGGAGTAACCTAACCCTTTGGCTACTAAATTATCAATAAACATTGATAATGGTGATAAAGCATCTAACACTCCTTTATTGATACTGAGTTAATGAGTTATTTCTACTATATAATTACCAAGACACATGATTTAGCTATGGTCCTTTATTTAGTGTTGAGGGGGAGAATATGGCAGTTGTTTTTAGACCTTACTTAAAAAGAAAAAAAGTTTGAATTAATCTCCCTTTCAAGGGTCACCTCCTGGCACTTCACGGTTCCATGAATAGCTCACATTGACTTGCCATGTGTAAAATTAAGCCTTTCTTCCCATCACTTTTCTTGAGGACTCATTTTGCAGTTCACTATTCATTCACATTTACATATGCCCATTTTAACCTTTGTGTCAATAACGATAAAAATCTCTCTCCTGTATTGTGTCTAATACTATTAGCCACTCACTCTGTTGAGAAATTTACACATATTATCTCCTTTAATTTTTCCAGGAATCTCATGAGATAGTTCATTTTACAGATGAAGTAACAAGCTCAGAAATTGAGTGGAGAGGTTTAACACCAAATCCTTTTAACGTCAAACACTTGATTATTTTATATTACCTCTTAACACTGATTTACCACAGGAAAAAACTTAAACCCTTTCATTTCCGCCAATTTAGGTCATCCATCAACAGTCATTTATTAAACATCTTAAAAGGGCCAGGCATGCGATCAATGTGTATTTCCATATTAACTGTGCGGTGGCTAGTTAATCAAATATGGAAATTTTGTTCGTTAAATAAACATGTATTATATACCTACTGAATGCTTGGTCTCATGAACAAGAATGGTATAACCTCTGGTTTTGAGTAGCTTACAGTTCACATAAAAGACATGAAATTTCAGTGTTGGCAAGTCCCCTACAAAATAATATAGATAAAGGCTGTCCTCTAGTGTAAAGCTGTGAAAACTACAACTAATCCACAGGTTTCTTTTAATTTCTTTCCTTTTTAAATTACTTTTCTTCAAAGTTCAAACTGTAGAAGAACCTGGTTCTTCCCCGCCAGATTTTTTTTTTTTTAAAAGCTTCTGCCTCATCACAAAATTCTCCACCATGCCATACTCTGTGGAACCAGGGACTCATAGCATTTGTGGGACTGGAGTTGATGTTTTCTGAGCAGCTTTCTGTCCTGAGCTTCCTCATTATGTTGCAGTGAAAGGGATGGTATGGTAAAATTCTGGATTTCCTTGCAATCAACCCTTACATAATAATTTTTTAGACTTCCGTTTAATGAGAACTTGTCCAGTATTTCGTGTTAATACTTATATAAGTTACTTTATAAAACAATTTCAAATCAGCATCTCAGAGGCTGATTCAGCCCACTTGAATGTTTTGTTTGGCTCAGTGGAGTGTTCAACTTTAAAAATTATGATATTTTACAAGCAACCATAAGTTTCTAACAACTATTTAAGAAAAAGTAGGGGGTCTGGCAACACAGGACCACCTACACATATGGCAACACAACAGTCAGCTGGACAGGGTTAGAAATTGATATAGGTATTTTACTGGTAGAAAGTTTAGCTTGGAAACATTTGGAAAAATTTTTTTTCTTTTGCCCTATACAAATGAAGACCTTTCCTTCTTTTCTCCCTTAAGAGACCATATCATATTCGCTCCAGTACTTCCAGCAAGGAAATTGTACGCATGTTTGAGACGACTGTTGTAACTTATCCTTCTGCCTGGTCACAGGAAATGGCGTCACTTCTTAAAAAGGTAAGAGGGAAGACTGCATGTCAAAAGGAAGTAACAAAAGGAAGCAGGTCCTCTGGTTTAAGTTTAGAAGTTAGTATACAATATCGGGGACAGTCGTGATAATGTACATTTCTAGAGTGTATTTTCTAGCTGTTAGCTTTCAAATACATGGCTTCATTAAGTCAACTCAGAGTCCCCTTGGATGTCCCAAAGCCATCTTAAACTCAAAAGACTTCTTTATCTTTGTCTTTCCTGAATTTCTTCTCAGGAAATTCTCTCAGTGACTGGCTTCTCTATCCAAATCCACTTATGCCAGTCAGAAACCAGGACTCATTTGTCATCTGCATAATCAATTCATCACTAGGTTCTGAAATTTTATATTTTAAGTATTAAAATATTTCACTTCTCTCTGTCCTCACTATTTCCCTGATCCAACTGCCATCAGTCTAGCTTTATAATGGGTTTGCCCCCATACACTTTT
Organism: Chlorocebus sabaeus; assembly: GCF_047675955.1. Taxonomy (NCBI): domain Eukaryota; kingdom Metazoa; phylum Chordata; class Mammalia; order Primates; family Cercopithecidae; genus Chlorocebus; species Chlorocebus sabaeus. The sequence continues at coordinate 34,799,892 of NC_132926.1, read as the reverse complement.
ACCACTCCATTCTATTCCCCACTCAGCCCCATAGTGGTCTGTTAAAGGACAGTCCAGGATATTTTCCTTGTTCTTAGAATGAAGATTAAAATAATTTTATGGTACAAAATACCTCTCAAGCCTTGTTTTGGGCTTTTGGACTTTTGTCCCCCCCTTTGACTACACATAAACTGCTTTGGCCTTTTTCTTCCTCTTTTCTTTCTTTTCCCCTTCTTCACTTTTACATACCAGTCTTCGTCTCACCACAGGACCTTTGCACATGCTAGTACCTATTCCTGGAACAGTGCCTCCAATCCTAGTTCCTCTGGTTCCTCCTTGAGAGCAGTACTACTCAATATGGTTCACTGGTTCTAGTCCATGAATTTTTTCTGCAGGTCTATTATAAGAAAAGAACTTGAGAGAAGCATTTAGAAACTTTTTTAACAATTGGACACTGCTGCAGCATCTAAACACATGATCAGTGGACTTGTCTTATTGAAGAGGGTCCAAGCTTGTTTGAGGGTTGTCAAACTCAAGTCACAAGGTGTCTATGTGGGGTGCTGCATACTGGCAATGCACAATAAGGCCACATACTGATTTCAGTGGATTGGAAATGGAAAGACAAAAACAAACAAAATAACTGACCCTTCTACACAGTTTGGGAAGCACAGCTTTAGCTCTTAGCTCAAATGTCACCTTTATGGTGTAAGTTCATGTAACACTGTCTTTCCTTCATAGCATTTTTCAGTTTAAAATTATGCCCAGCATTTGTGCGATCCTTGGTTACTTACCATTTTCCTCATAGCTTCATGAGGGTAGGGACCGTGTCTGACGTGTGTACCATGGTATTCTCAGCATCTAACACAGAGCCTGAGGAGAGGCATTTGACAAGTATTTGAATAAATGAGGTTCACAGCTTTCATCAGATTTTCAAGGTACCCATGTTCATCAAACAGATAAAGAACAGTTATAGCAGGTCAGCAGTGTATATTGAGTGATGATACAAAACAAGAATGAGGAGCTGAAGAAGAATGGGCTTGGCTTTTTTTTTTTTTTTTTTTTTTTTTTTTGGAGAAAATTGCACCAGTTGTCACTGGTAATGGAAAATAGCTTTAGTGGCTAAGGAGTCATCACTTGTGTCTCTTGTTTTTGGAGTCAAGTTCCCTATTTTGGAATAGGGACATTGCGTCAGTAATGTCAAAGACATAGAATGGATGATCATTTTCCATAAGCAAATTCTGCTTAGTTCCAAGACAGCCCTGCTTCTCTCCACAAATTACACCCTGAGGGTGCGTGGTTGTCGTCTTCAGAGGCATTCTCAAGTGGGACTGACATTGCCTATTTGAGCCACACAGTTGGTGCGATGTTGGCTCAGGAATGGTTAAGGGGGCAAAAATCTTTTATCTCAATCAGCAAAATCTAGAGCTCTAACAGTTACTTTAGTTACACCTTAGCTATGCCACCCCAAATGTATTTTAATTAGTTGTAAAAACAGCTAAAATTCTTAGTAGGAAATGAGTTTCACTTGTGAAAATGTATCAACATTTGTCACCATAGGTTTTCTACTAGGCGCTTTGTATAAGTAGCCTCCCATTAATCCTGATTGCAATCGTATGAAATAGATTATTACCCTTGCTTTTTTTTTTTTAACACATGGGTAAACTAAGATTTAGAGAACAAATTTGTCCTTAGTAAGTAGAGGAGTCAAGAATCAAAGATACATTTGACTTAGTAGGACAAGCCATTTTTACTCATCACATTGCAGAATCCTACATACTGTTCATTCTAATAATGTGTATTTTCTACATTGTTTATGGGATTAGGTATGGGGGACACTGTCTTTTTTCCTTCAGTCCTACACTTGAAAACATTTAGAGAGAATTTGTATGATTTCTTTGCCCTCCTATCCTTTCTTATGGCCTTGACGTTTGTATTTTATTGGCAGCTACTTGAACCTAATCCAGACCAACGATTTTCTCAGTTGTCTGATGTCCAGAACTTCCCATATATGAATGATATAAACTGGGATGCAGTTTTTCAGAAGAGGCTCATTCCAGGTTTCATTCCTAATGTGAGTCAATCCTAACAAACCCATAATAAGCCCCATTCAGTGCACATTACCCTGTGTGCCAGATTCACACATTGTCTCATTAGATAATCACACCGGTGTTGTAAGAGAGCCCCAATTCCCATTTTACAGATGAGAGAATTGAGACACACGTAGGGTAAGTTTGTCACCAAAGGTCACAAAGCTACCAAGGAGTCAAGCTTGGATTCTAAGCCAGGTATATTTGCCACTGAAGTTCTAGCTTTTAACCACTTTTTATGGTATGTTTTTATTGAAAGGAAGTCCTAGTTCTCCAAATAGTCATTCTCATGAATCTGCTGATTTTTTTAAAGTTTTCTTTGATTCTAAAGATTCAGAAGTTCTTGTCCCTAGAGATCTGAGTCAAAGAATTGTAAATTGTTGGAGGTGAGGTGAGGAATTTATTTTACCATTTGCCCTTCCTCCTTTGTTTGTTCCATCTCAGGGATTTTTATTTGTAAGGACTGATAACCAAAGACACGTAATTCCCATTGGATGGATACCCAAACCAATGGACTTCTGTGGTCTACTGCATTATGCTGGTAAGAGCCGAAGTCCAGAAGCTTAGGCCAAAGGTCCCAAGTGAGGCCTCTAGTTCCTTCTCTCTGCCTAGAACTGAAATTATATGTTCAATTGTAGGTATATTGGGCAGAATAAGAGGCTTCTAAAGGGGCCTGTAGAACCAATTCAGTTTTCTGTTTTGGCTGTTCATGGCAGCTCAGACCTGCAATCTCAGCACTTTAGGAGGCCAAGGAAGGAGGACTGGGGTTCAAGATCAGCTTTGGCAAATGGCAAGACCGTGTCTCTACAAAAAAAGAAAAAAAAAAAACATTAACCAGGCATGGTGGTACTTGGGTGTAGTCTCAGCTACCTAGTAGGAGGCTGAGGTAGAAAGATCGCTTAAGCCCAGGAGTTTGAGGCTGCGTGAGCAGTGATCATGCCACTGCACTCTAGCCTGGGTAACAGAGTGAGACCCTGTCTCAAAAAAAAAAGTTTTTCTTAAACACAAGTGAGGCATTTGCTGTGGGAATGTGAGAGTGTGATCCTTCATGTACACATAGCAGGAGGCATGCTCCAATGAGAGGGTAAGGAAAAAGTGCAAAGTGAGAGAAAGGAGAAAGCAGTATAGTAGAATTGTACCTTATGGAGCAACAGGAGGGTAGGTCTGAGTTCTTACCTCTCTATTTTGCAGGGTCCAACGGGACAACTTGTACCATAATTGACACATGACGCAATGAAGGTCTAGGCACCCCCCACTCTTGCTTCCCCCTCCTTCTATGTGTGTGTCCCTGCAATTAGCCGTCAATGCTGGCTCAAAAGAAGTTCTACGTTATGTTTCTCTGACTTTAGTGTGAATTAGAATCATCTGGGGAGCTTATTAAAGTGCAAGTTCTTGGACCTCACATTCTGAAATCCTGATTTGGGAAGTCTGGTTGGAGAACTGGGAAGCTGAGCAAGCAAGTTAGGTGATTCTGAGCTACATGATTATTAGAATGCACTTTGGGGAACGTAACCCAAAAGCTTCCACTTTAGAAAAATAATTGTAAGTTGGCTTTTGTTTTTACTCATTGAGGGCTAATTGAGAGTTTAGAAAAATAAACGAAGAATATGAGAAACGATGCTGGCAATAAATAACGTAAAACTTAGAGTGGGAATCCCAGCATGTTATTCATGGACTGCTCTGTCAAGATTAAGTGTTATTTTCCATATTAGGTCTGGTGTGTTTTTCAGAATGATACAGTAATCTGAGGATTGAGCCAATTGTCTTCCTTGCAGAAAGGCAGGCTGAATTGTGATCCTACCTTTGAACTCGAGGAAATGATTTTGGAGTCCAAACCTCTTCACAAGAAAAAAAAGCGTCTGGCAAAGAAGGAGAAGGATATGAGGAAATGCGATTCTTCTCAGGTAAGCAGGTCCCCACCAAACTCCGGGTCATGGGTTTCCCCATGATGGCTGCAATATCTTCGAGAGCTTCTACCAGAAGGTCATTTCAGCACCCTGCTTTTGCTGCTTAGTGAAATAGGAGAAGTAGATTAGCCAGGCTTCTAAAAGGGCAGACCAGAGCTGCTCTGAGGATCTTAGCAGCAATGTTTTACTTGTAGGCTTTCCCTCTAGAGCTCTGCCATGAACTTGACTCAGTTATTGCTCTCTTCCAGTTCTCAATTCAAAATTGACAAATTTCCTGGGAGAGGAACTGTCATTCGCCAAGCTTAGGTCAGGGGATGATTCATAAAATTATGGTAAAGGGGAAGGTTTCAAAGTATACACATGGTTGTTTTGGACCTCACTCCTGCTTTGAGGAGTTTCTGGGTGCAGCCAACCCTAGAGATGATGTCTGTTCTTTGCCACAAGCAGAATTTTAGGATATCAAGCCTCACAGAAGAGTGTCCGTTCACAGGAACAATGGAATTCTAACATGGTGGAGCCCTATTGCTGGATTTCAGGCTGAGTTAAATTAATTTTGTAACTAAGTATATTATTCTCTGTCATAATCAGAACTCAAGATTTCAGTGCAGTAACTTGCAAACACTCAGTGGGATTTTATACTCACACGTGGCTCTATGAATTACAATGATGATGAAGTAATAAACATTCACTTTTCCTCTAAAGGTCATCTATCTATCCCCACGACCATTCATCCATTCCTCCATCTATCCCTCCCTCTCTCATTTAGACTACTTTTATTGAGTACCTATGATCTGCCAGGTCCTGTGCTAAACACTGGAGTGAGAAATGATGGAGATATAATTTCTGTCCTCGATGCTGTCCCTTTTCTCAAAGATTGTGTAGTCTTGTGGTAAAGATGGCTCTGCAAACAAATAAGTATCCTCCATCTCCTTAATTTCTCGAGTTGTCAGGGGCCACTATATATTTCAATGGACAATTAATTCATCAAACGTTCACATCTCGGTCCTGTTTGATCACAGAACTGGCCTCTCGTCAGATTTCCTTCAGGAAATGTTTTCTAGGACTCTCCAAAGAATGGTTAGCTGTGCTGCTAACCCATCTTGCGTGTTGCTTGTCTCTAAACTGTCTTCTTCCCAATGATCCATTCTCCATGATCATGTCGTAACCAACCCACTTCTCCAGACTTGCTCCTTCTCCTGACCTAGCAGAACTCGGCTCAAGGTGGATACAGGCCTCTCTGATAACAAGACCTAACATGTAATAAAAACCAAGAGATCCTTTTTATTACAAGTTTTTAAAGTTTTAGAAGTAACTGAGCAATTTGGGAATAACTTTCGACCATACCTACCATGCTCAACATGATCTGCCCATCTTTCCTGCCACGTCCTTGTACTATCCCACTCTGACCCTCACTTAAAACCCTCCAACCTCACAGGCCCTGCAAGTGTCTCACTCTCAAGCATTGACCCTTTTGTTCTTCTTCAGGGCCTTTGCCCTTGCTCTTCCCTGTTGCTAGAACGCTCTTCCCTTGCATCTTCACATAGCTGGCTTCCTCTTGTTCTTTATAACTTAAATGTACCTTGTCATTTCTGTTGTTGAATTGCAGGGTGTTTTTTACATATTCTGGATATTGGACCCTTATCAGATATGTGAATTGCAAATAGTTTCTCCCTTACTCATTCTACGAAGCTAGCATTACCCTGATACCAAACTGGACAAAGACATCACAAAAAATAATTACAAACTGATATCTCTTATGAATATAGATGCAAAAATCCTTAACATACTAACACGGTGTTCAGTTAGGCTTTTGACTTCAGACATTTCTTCTTTTTTAATATTGGTATTTATAGCTATAAAGTTCCTTCTGAGCACTGTGTTCACCCATCCCATAAGTTTTGGGATGTCGTGTTTTGTTTTTAATTCATCTCTAAGTATATTCTGATTTCTCATGTGATCTCTTTTTCTGACTCATTTTTTAAGAGTTTGTTGTTTAATTTCCACATTTTTGTGAATTTTCCAGTTTTCTTTCTGTTATTGATTCCTACCTTCATTCCATTGATTTCAGTCTTTTTAAAGTTTTTGAGACCTGTTTTGCGGTTTCCTTCCATGGTTTCCTTTAACTCTGAACATATTCAAGAAAATTGTTTTAAAATCTCACTCTAGAAAGCTCAATGTTTGGACTTCCTCAGGACAATTTCTATCCACTTATGTTAAGTCTTTGAATGGCAATACTTTCCTGTTTCTTTGTGTATTTTGTGATTTTTTTCTGTTGCTGTTGAAAATGTGACATTTAAATACTTTAATGCGGAAACTCTGGAAATCAGCTTCCTCCTTTCTTCATGGTTTCCTATTTTTTGATTGTTGAAGGCTGTTGTTATCCATTTTTTAGCAACTTCTCCAAACAATGTTTGTAGAGATCGTCTTCCTTGTTGTGTCATCACTGATATCTCTGTGACTTTAACTGTGCTCAGCTAATGTTTTGACTGAGATTTAACACCAGGAGCATTTTTAAGTTGTTTTTCTTTTCTTAATTTAGTGTTCACTTGATTCCAGTAAACCTTTGCTTTCTGGAGTTTAGACAAAGTAGGTTTTGATAGTACCTGCTTGTTTTTTTGATGTTTCTGTTAAGAGATGGGACTTGGAACTGCTTACATCAGCATTTTTCTCTAGATTCTTCTAATCTTTTACCCCAGGTTGAAAAATAAAAGGTATTTTGCTTCAAAACAAAGAATAGTTTTTCTTCCAAGAAGAGTCAGAAAGATTATGAACTATTTTTCCGATTCTTCACTCTATCATCACTCTTTACATTAAGGCTTTTAAAACATGAGGGTCAATCTTATCTTATTATATTATTAACATGTTTGTTCCTTCCTTCATTCACTTATTCAAATGATTATAAAGTTCCTGCTATGTTAGGAAATGTTTCTGAGTAGGTGGTTAATGCTATGGTTAGATACACAAAGTACTCTGGGAATTACTTACTGGACCTGAGTGAAGGGTTAGGATAGGCTTTCCAGAGGAGGCAACATTTGATGTAGTTCCTCTAGATTGAGCAGAGGTAGGTGAGCATACAGGAAAGGAAAAGAGCATTTCAAGGCTGGCACTTCTTAGGGCAGAGGTAGATCTTAATGTTTCAGAGGAAATAAAATGGCAGGTGTTTTCTGATCATAGGAATTACCCATGCTGTGTTCAAAAGGCTTGTGACATTACTCATCCTCTGTGCCTTTAATCTTATCTACAGCCATTCACTGAAGGCATTCCTTCAGCCAAATCTAACAAGAATGTCCACCATATCAATATCATGTTAGCTATAGCTTAGCCCCATTTCTGCCCCACTGTGTGTAGCTCAAAGTCACCTTGTTACTCTAGAGTCAAATTCATCACTGTTTAGGTACCACATTAGAAAAGAGTCAAGTGTTGGCAAGGGAATTCCAATCAAGCCATAAGCCTGGAAAAGGAGCTCTCTATTCTGGGCTCTCTGAGTTCTCTATTCTGTTTCATTGGTCTATGTGTCTGTTGTTGTACCAGTACCATGCTGTTTTGGTTACTGTAGCTTTGTGGTATAGTTTTAAGTCAGGTAGTGTAGTAGTGTAATGCCTCCAGTCTTTTTTTTTTTTTTTTTCTTAAGATTGTCTTGGCTATTTGGGCTCTTTTTTGGTACCATATAAAATTTTAAATAGTTTTTTTCTAATTCTGTGAAGAATGCCCATGGTCATTTAATGGGAATAGCACTGAATCTATAAATTACTTTGGGCGGTATGGCCATTTTCATAATATTGATTCTTTCTATCTGGGAACCTGGAATGTTTTTCCATTTCATTGTGTCCTCTCTGATTTCCTTGAGCAGTGGTTTGTAGTTCTCCTTGAAGAGGTCCTTCATTTCCCTTGTTAACTATATTCCTAGGTGTTTTACTGTTTTTGTAGCAATTGTGAATGGGAGTTCATTCATGATTTGTTTCTCTGCTTGCCTGTTGTTGGTGTATAAGAATGCTAGCAATCTTTGCACATTGATTTTATATCCTGGGTCTCAGTATTTAAAAAAATTACTTCAAGTGATTCTGTGTGCAGCCAAGGTTGACATACACTGTTATAGAATCTAGGATGTGATAAACTAGAAGAACATAACTAAAGTTTTGCATTTTTCCCATGTCTCAGTTTCCTCATTTATAGATGGAGTTGGTATGTGTACCGACTTCATAGGCTCGCTCTGAGTAAATTAGTGCATGTAAAGTGCTCCACAGAATGTTAGCTGTTGTGATGCTTTACTTTCCACTGCACTTCCTAACTCCTAGCCTTTCTTTTCCTTGGCTCCTTTAATGCTCATGTCAGATGCCTTTGTTGTTTTTTTCCCCCCAGAATATCCTCCACTTTATCTTGCTCTGCTCAACATCTTTAAAATATAGAATCAACAGACTGCCATGCCACCCAGTCTATCTGACTATTGAGGCAAATTCCCTAAGTCCTCATTCTCCTCCTGAGATTTCCACCTGCTCTTAACCCTTCCAATATTTTGGATGCCATGTCCAGCTATGATAGTTTAATCACTGTTTGCTCCATTCATCCTTGATAGGTGAGTTCTAAGATTTTTAGTGAACAATTCTCTTCTGAGTCATGTATGACCCATTAGTCCCTCCATTCTTTTTTCTTCCCCCTCATTTCGTATTCTTTTTATGGCTACTCCTGTTGACGTATCCATTTGGCTACACTTCTTAAACTTCTCCACCTAAAGCAGAGGAAAGAGAACACGTTGAACATGAACGCTTTAAGAGTAATGGGGTCTGAAGTATCACACTAGAAGGTCATCTGCAAGTGTGTATTTCATATCTTTGTTTAAACAAAATAGTTACATAGTAGAGGGAAAAAAAAGTCCATGTGGATTTTTGCATTTCACTTGATTATAACCTTGAGTTTTAATACTAAAAATTATTTTTTCTAAAATCTTGGGGTAAAAGTGTCGTTCCAAAGAGCTTCTATCAGATTATGTTTATCCTGTAGCTGCCTGCCCCCTGTGACCGATACTGGAAACCCTCAGGATTACAAATGCCTCCGTTTGTAAATAAGAGTGAAATACAACAGAGCTGTGTCTTCTCCTTTGTCTTGTTCCCCATCCCTCTTCTGTGCTTTGTATTGTTCCTCTCCTGTCAGCTAAACAAGCACTCCGAAAGAAAACTCTCCAGTACTGGAGAATTTAGCATATTCTAATTCCTAGGTTAAAAAAAAAAAAAATGACTGAATGATTTTTTTTAAAGAAGAATATTTTTCATCGGAAGAAATTTGGAAGTATTTTTTTTGCAGACTTTTAAAACACTTGATCCAGTTCTAATTCTGTACTGGGATTGGTAATCATCTTTTTTTGAGGCTAAATTTTCTCATTTTGATGAAAAAGTCATCAATAGATGTTGAAAGCTGGACAGTGCAGTGTCAAAGCAAATGCTTTGCATGTCTGCAAGGAAGTCACAAATAAAGAAGACTCTGCTGACTAGAAGAGAAGGATATTTAATCAACTCCAGTACCATTGTTGAGGGGAACATTCTATCGGGATTAAGTATGGAGAGATGTTTTTAGGCTATTCACAAAATCCAGGTAGAACCTCCAAGCTAAATTTACAATAATACTAGCTTTTAGATTAATTGTTGTTTTTTGAATATATATTAGTATCTTATGTAGAAAACAAAAAGAATTTACAAACTATCATTACAATAATCTTGGCTTTTGTAATTGTCTAATGTATTTAGACTTACTGAGAGCTTTATTTCTCTGTATAGTTTCAAGTTACTATCTCGTGTCCTTTCATTTCACCTTGCAGGGCTCCCTTGAGCATTTCTTACAGGGAAGTTCTAGTGGTAATAGACTCCCTCCACTTTTATCTGGAAACATCTTAGTTTCTCTCTCACTTTTTAAGAACAGTTCTGCCAGATATAGGATCCTTGGTTGATAGGTTTTTTCTTTTAGCACTTTGAATATATCAGCCCACTGTCTTCTGGCCTCCAAAGCTTCTGATGAGAAATCTGCCCATCATGTTATGATGTATGTGACAAGTTGCTTCTCTCTTGCTGCTTTCAAGATTCTCTCCTAGTCTTTGGTTTTAGAAAGTTTGATTATATTGGCTGGGCATGGTGGCTCACACCTGTAATCCCAGCACTTTGGAAGGCTGAGGCAGGCAGATCACTTGAGGTCAGGAGTTCAAGATCAGCCTGGCCAACATGATGAAACCCTGTTTATACTAAAAACACAAAAATTAGCTGGGTGTGATGGTGCATACTTATAATCCCAGCTACTTGGGTGGCTGAGGCAAGAGAATCTCTTGAAACCAAGAGGAGGAGGTTGCAGTGAGCTGAGATTGTACCACTTCACTCCAGTCTGGGCAACAGAGCAAAAATCTGTCTCAAAAAAAAAAAAAAAGGAAAGTTTGATTATATTTTGTCTCAATATGAGTCTTTTTGAATTCATCTTACTTGGGATGCACTGTGCTTTTTTGGATTTGGGGGCTCATGCCTTTCAGGTATGATTTCTTTAAATATTCTGTTTTCCTTTTTCTCTCTCTTCTCCTTCTGGGACTTCTACAGTACATACACTGGTTTGCTTGATGTTGTTCCATACATTCTGTAGGCCAGGGATGTCCAATCTTTTGGCTTCCCTGGGCCACATTGGAAGAAGAGGAATTGTCTTAGGCCACACATAAAATATACTAACACTAATGATAGCTGATGAGCTAAAGAAAAATCACCCCCCAAAAAATCTTATAATGTTTTAAGAAAGTTTATGAATTTGTGTTGAGCTACTTTCAAAGCCATCCTGAGGCACATGTGGCCCATGGGCTGTGGGTTGGACAAGCTTCCTGTAGGCTCTGTTTGTTATTCTTCAATCTTTTTTCTTCCCATTCCTCAGACCCAGTAATTTCCACTGTCCTGTCTTCAAGTTTGATGTTGATTCTTTCCTTTGCCTGCTCAATTTTGCCTTTGAAACCCTGTAGCAAATTTTTAAATTTTAATTATTGCACTTTTCAGCTCAAGAATTTCCTTTTAGTTTCTTTTTAGGTTTTCTATATTTTTATTAATATTTTAGTTTTGCTTGCACATCATTTTCTTGATTTTCTCTATATCTTCCTTTAGTTCTTTGAGCATCTTTAAGATAGTCATTTTGAAGTCTTCATCTAGTAGATCTGCTATTAGGTCTCTTTAAGGGATAGCTTTTTTGATTTATGATTTTTTACTGTGAATGAGCCATACTTCTCTATTTCCTGGCATGGCTTGTTATTTTTTGTATTGGACACTTAAATCTAATAATGTGATAAATCTAGGAAAATCAGATTTCCCCTATCCCCAGGGTTTGCTGTTTTTTGTTATTGTTTTTATTTTTATTTTTTATTATTGTTGTAAGCTGTCTCCATGCCAAAGATCAGCTGAGGTGTAAAGGTAAGACCTTCTTAGGTCTTTTCTGAGCCTGTACCTTTCCCTGGGCATATACAGTCACTTTCTGATTTTCCCTACCGATGCAGTTGTTTTTGAATGTCCCAGCCTTTCATGCGTGGCTCCCAAAAGGAGCAAAGGAGAAAAATGAAGGGAGCAAAAGGTGCTGGCCCTTTAATTCTCCCAGAAGTCACTTCAGTCTGAGGGAGAGTGGCTTGCAACAGTGTGGGGGAGGTGCAACAACAATGGCCATCAAGCATTTTTTTTGCACCTCTGTGATCAGAAGCAGCAGTGATGGGAGCACGGATCTTCAGTATTTGGAGAACATGGTTCTTGTTTTCCACCCTGGCTCCCACAGGCTGTGTGCAAACTGCTCCAGAACATGTGTGTGCTCAGCTCCCTCCCATTGGACTGGAGGATGAGGGATGGGTAGCTGCTGCTGTGCTAAGAGCTTAAGTTGGTCATAATTAACTGCACTTTGCCACCCAAGCCTTCCCTGAAAGTTGCAAGTTTTCAATAGACTCCAGAGTTCTAAAATAGTGACATTAGACAGATTCTGCCAGTGCAATCGCTGTCTAGAAGGGGAGACAGATTCCTGGTGCTTCCTGTTTTGCCACCTTCCCAGAATCTTCACATAGCATCCATTTTGAAGATACCACTTACTTCTCAATTTGGGTCTATTTATTGAATAGACTGTCAACAGGTTATTGGCTGTTCGAAGATCCTCATTTGTCTGCTAACTATACCTCTATTTTCTTTTTTTTCTACGTTCACCTGGAAGACATGTCTTTTTCAAGAGCACCTTGACTCTGTCCAGAAGGAGTTCATAATTTTCAACAGAGAAAAGTAAGTAACTCCTGGGAGAATAACAGCCCCAGAAATGATGGCATGTTTCAGCGAGACTTTACTTGCAGAGAAAAAGTATTTTTAACATTTTAAAAATTATTTTCTAATTGGGAAAATGATGCAATCTATTGTAGAAAATGTAGAAACCTTTTTTGTAAGGTATTAAAACATTTTTAATTGATAAATTATCATCAAGTTTTTGTTTATGAGAAAGGATGAGGAATTAGGATTTGAACACGTAAAAATCAAAGGCTTTCAGAAGATTTTCTTGGCTCATGCTTATTTATAAATTATTGGGCTTAATGTTATTTCAAAAGCTTAAACCTTTCATTTTCTTTTTCAAAGAATAAAACATCTTTTTTTCTTTCTTTTAAGAGTAAAAAGGGACTTTAACAAAAGACAACCAAATCTAACCTTGGAACAAACCAAAGACCCACAAAGTGAGGATGGTCAGAATAACAACCTGTAAAGGCCTCGTGTCTTCTTCTTGGGACAATCTCATGCCAGAAACTTCTAATTACATACGTCAAGAAAAGCTGACAGTAGTTCTTGCCACTCCACACATCCTGACTTAGAAAATGTGAATGAATATCTTTCAAAAAAGGCAGCACGACACAGTGAAGGTTCCTGGGCCTGAGCTCCTGGGATGTCGTTTCACATCAATCAGCTGTGTGATCTAGAGCAAGTTAGCACTTAGCCACTTTCTGTGCTTTACTTTATTTATCAAAAATGAGAGGGTTATATTAGATGAGCCATATCCTGCCTTTTTAGTGCTGTAATTGTTATTCTAAATAGCCTTCATTTTTATTTTGAAATTAATATGTGAATATAGATTTATTTTTCCACTCCTTCTTATTACACAGTAACAAATGGACAGATGGACACAGGACTCAGTGAGACTTTTCAGACCTCGAAAGTTTCATAAAGTGTTCAGAAATCCCCAGCCTACTTGGATAAGGATAAGGAATTCTATCAGGGAGGCATGAATAGAATCAGATTAAAAGTAACAGAGATGGATGAGGGCCTTCCAGTGATGTGCTAGAATCAGCATTAGATCCGCTTATCTCAGCCAGCATGAGCCTGCCATGCACACCACTTCCCAGCTCCCTCTTCAACAATGTGAAGGTGGTGACTTGAAATTGGTAATAATGGGAGCATTTACACCGTGGAAACTGGTAAATGCTAGTTTTTTCCCTCCTAACAAGAGAATTGCTAAATATTAGCACACCACTCTCCTTCCAAAATCATGTTCCTTGAGGGTTAATTGTCCTCTGAAGATTAGCAGAGACCTGTATCTGGAGAGGATCAGAAAACAATGTTGTCGCACTGAAAGTATGTCCACTTTGCATTTCAGCAAAGTTGCATCTTATACAGGGTTTATTGTCTAAGTTAGAAGTGAATTTAAAAGATAGTAAAATTTACCATTGAAAAATCCCTTAAATTACCCATAACATATGGGAAGTATCTTTTCTCAGTGAAGCCCAATACAGTGTCACCCTTCACTAATGAAACAAGTCATTGCTTTTGTTTTGTTTTGATTTAGTTATTTTTATTTTTGGTCTCATTTTGGCTAATACCAGATGAGTTAAAATGTTGAACAAATTACACTTGTCTTTATAGACTAGACTTACTCTTTTTTTCTTCTTTTCAGGCAGAGTCTCACTCTGTCACCCAGGCTGGAGTGCAGTGGCATGATCTCTGCTCACTACAACCTCTGCCTCCTGGGTTCAAGGGATTCTTGTGTCTCAGCCTCCTGAGTAGCTGGGATTGCATGTGTGTGCCACCATGTGTAGCTAATTTTTTGTATTTTTAGTAGAGACAGGGTTTTGCTATGCTAGCCAGGTTGGTTTCAAACTCCTGGCCTCAAATGATCCGCCCACCGTGGCCTCCCAAACTGCTGGGATTACAGGTATGAGCCACCGCACCTGGCCTTAGAATTACTCTTAGAACAGTGGAATTCTCACACATCTGAGGGAGGCAAGTTCATGGAGACTAAGGCAACAGTGGTATCATGTCTCCCTTCTCCCTTGTGCTTACTACAAGAATGGCAGGTAGAATTGCCTACTTATTTAAAATATCATTAATATCTCACTCCTTTTCCTTATATTTTATTTATTGATTTGCCACAAAGTTTAATTCACCTAAGTGAGATGTGCATATGATGTAACTCTACTGTACAGATATACAGATCTTTGCAGAAGAACTATTTTTGGCAACTCATATGCCTCTGGGTAGGGCCAAGAAGTGAACAGGCTCGGTGGGGGATTGTTTTCACCTCTTGGCTACTCAGAATACCTAAACCTGTCCTTACTTATGGAGACCATGTGTCTCACCAAGATGGCAGTAAGCTGGCAACTGGGAAGACCTGAGTGATGCCCATTTGGGAAGCCAGGCAAGTGAAAATGGACTGAAGAAACAGAGATGGCTGCCTTTTATGCAAGGCTTTTCCTTAAGGAGGTTACATTGGGGCAACCAAGTATGTGTAGAAAGCCAGAGCTAAACTTTAGCTTGGCATTCAGTTTCCTCTTCACTGAGCTAACAGGCCCAGAGTTTCGTGCAGAGCTGTGAAATAGTGCTTCTCTAAGAGCAACCATATTTTTGTTACATAATTAAAAACCAGTTCTTTTGTTGTTTGATTCCTTTTCCCTACAGTTCCCACATCATTTGTCTATGCTATTCTGTTTTTCTCCAAACACTACAAACTTGAAGCAATTGCCCTGACTCGATTTCAGAGAGGGGAATGTGCTGGAAAGAGCAAGGATAAGAAAGTGACCAGATGCTGCTGCAGTCTGGTAACCCCACGAGTGCCAGGGACTACTTGCATATTTACTTTTATCCTTCATTTGTTTTGATTCAAGCCTTGATGTGCTGTGGACTCACCTCCCTAAGTAACCAGGTTCCTCCTCTCACTGTGACTTTGTTTGCATCCTTCCCAAGAAGAGGCTTTGGGAAATTTTTCTGCACTTACACTTACCAAAGAGCCGTGGAACCATTAGGATCTCCACTGTGATGAGAGTTAAGCCATAGTACCATTTCACATGTATACATTTATGATGGGATGGGAACCCAATACAATCTCTGTAGGCTGAATCTCTAGTTTTATTTCCAGTGAGCTGCTTCTCTGACTGAAGCACCTCTGTGGGCTTTTAGGAGCCATGGATGCACAGATGAGAGAGCACAGGCTGAGAGAGTAAGATGGATTTCTAGTGCCAGCCAGGTGAATGATACACAGTGTATTTCACGTTTGAAAAGCACAACCATGGTATCTGACAGTGCAGAACAACTGACTGTAATCACCTCCCACCACTGTGCATTTTAAACATGAGAACAAAAGCCTTTTCCAAAATTTAAACTTTTCCTAAATCTTTATGGTCATTGCTAGTTGTTGACATCAGATCCTTTGGTTTTATTCTATAACTTGGGCTAAACGTTAATATCCCACTAGGTGGAATATGTCTCTTCCAGAGTCGTGACAACTGAGGTTCAGAGCTGTGATTTTTAGAAAACAAGATGACTATTAAATCCTTTGGCCTGGTACTCTTAAATATTTCTCTCCCAGCAGCTTCCCTTGCCAGTATGGAGCATCTGAAAAGTCTGAACAGGTTTTGATGTCCAGGAGCATCCCAGCTATAAGGCTCTTGCACTGTGACAGAGCCCACCTCCAGTGCACCCTCAGTGACCTAGTCTAGTACATGGGTAGGGCAGTCAAGCCCGGCAACTTATGCCACAACCCTAATTCCAGGAAGTCCTCTGCTAATGGCTAACCCACTGCCATGGTGGCACTGGTTTTGCCTGAGGTCATTGCTAGGGCAGGAATGAACAACAACCAGCACAGAGCATTGCTAAATTAATTACGGTAACCTAATTAATCAGTGGCTAGGCTTCTTCTGATAGGAAAGTTTTAATCAGAAACCACTAGACGTTCTATTATCATAGTTTTTGTAGATTGGATGGATGAATACGTAGGAAGAAAAAGTATTACTGTA
Source organism: Chlorocebus sabaeus (assembly GCF_047675955.1). Classification (NCBI taxonomy): domain Eukaryota; kingdom Metazoa; phylum Chordata; class Mammalia; order Primates; family Cercopithecidae; genus Chlorocebus; species Chlorocebus sabaeus. Next base: position 34,783,675 of record NC_132926.1, on the reverse strand, counting down.
GCTAGGAGGGACCAGTGTTGCTGCTTGTGGCTGATGCAGTAATGCTGAGGCTTTAGCTCTTCAAAAGCTGAACGAAAAGGCACGAAAAGCATTGCAAGCTTGTTTCAGTACCCAGTTGTCCTTGTATTGTCCACACAAAATCCTGTTTCCTGCTATCTGTCTGCGATTCCTGTTTATTACAAATTCTGTGTGTCTGACTGATATTAAACACTGATAATAAAATTCTTAACTTCACTTATCTGTGCTGTTGTGAAGAGGCGGCTGATCTGGCAGCCCTCGAATGGGAAACAAGCGCTTCTGTTGAGCTGCAGCATATATAATATAAATGTGCCTATGTGTATTAAAATGTCTTCTGTAAACAATGAGCCACTGACCCTTCTTTGTCAGCTGTGTGAGTGTATGTGTGTAATTGTTTTCTCGAGAGACAGCATTGGGGGTGCCCAAAGTAACCCGTTCTTATGTCTATTTCCTATGGTGAGGAATGTCCCTTACCAGAAATAATGTTCTGTAACAGAGATGATGTTCTGCAACTATGGAATGCAGTATAGCTTACCTGACCCACATGCATAAAAACTAAAAATCCTGACCTCTCTAGTAGTCACATCTCAGGGAACATAGCCCAGAATTCCAGTCTCTGCCTTTCACCATGCCCCTAAGTCCATGGGCAGCCTATGCACTCTTTCTTTAGCACTCTGCCTTCCTACCCCTCAACATCCGGGCCCCATTCCATATACTGAAGCAGCAAGCGGAAGTTCTAAGGTCCATAACCTGGGACAGGAAGTTAATGGGCAGCTCTGAACTCTTGCAGCAAAAGGCAACCTCTGCCTTAGGAGAGAACAAAGGGAACTGTCACCACCTCTCAGACCCACAGTGGGTGGGCAGCCAGCAAGCTGCTGGCTCCCTGGGCTCGTCCTGAAATAGTAGGCTGTTGTAAGTTTCGTGGCCTCCGAAGTTCTGCATGCGAAGTACCCTATTGTCCAGGTCATGTTCAGTGTCCTGCTGTGTGCCTAGCAGCCATCTGAGCAAAGGGCAGGATCTAGAACTCCTCAGATTCTGAAGAGTACCAGCCTTAAGCATGTGATCTCATTTTCGCAGGTTACTTTGGCCTTTTTATCCCCCATCTCCTGCTCGTAGTTGGGGTCTCCTTTGTGATGGGTTGGTGGTAGAAGAGCTGATTCCAGAAAGTTGTTTGGAACCAGAGGGCCCTTGTTAGTCTCCTACTCAGTATTCTCATTCCCCACCTGGTCAGTGTGACTCAGCCACTGAATAGCTCCACCCTGAAGGAAGAGATGTGAAAGTCAATGTGTATCCTTCACCATTTAAGAAGAAAACCACTTCATGCCTTTCAGAGTCCTGCATCCTGAGTTTGTTAAGTGCTGACTATTGCCTTTAAACCCACTCAAATCCTAAACAGAGCTCAGCTGCTGCCTTGGTCATGAGCAGGGAGAAGTGCTTCACCAATCCTGAGTTAGAGCCATAAAATGGGGCTATCAACCAAAGCTTATTAAACATCAAAACTTGAACTTCAACTGTAAAATAATGCTTTATGCACTTAGAGTAGCTTTTGATTGGAATTCTGAGCTTCTGTGTTAAAAGGTATAATCACTCTATGCTCCTATATCAAGGGTATTGTTCTATCAAACCAACAGGGGTTCATCATATATAAAAGCAATTAATCAGAAGTGGTCATCCCCCGGTATCCCATCTCCTCCCCACCTGTCCCAACCTCCACATCACCAGGCAAAACATTCATGCCCTGCAAGCTTGCGCATGGTGCCACGGCCACGGCTCTTTTTGCCTTCCTTGCATCCACCCCTCTTCAGTTAACACAAATTGATTTTCTTTGTGGAGTTATTGGGAGTCCATGTGGCTCAGGTGGCTCAGGGGCTAGTTATGTTATCCAGTCTGGCCAATTAGTCCCATGTGCTCTTCTGGCCACAGTGACTAGGTCAATGGTGAGACATGCCCCAAGCCAGACTGAATCGGTCTTTTTAGCTGGAACTATTGAGATACTCTCTCCCTCTCTTGAGGTTACTAAGGAGGTGAAATGAAAATCTGGAGATGCTGACAACCAACACTGTCCCACAAAAAAAGAGCTTTCCTGGTCAGGCATGGTGGCTCATGCCTGTAATCCCAGCACTTTCAGAGGCCGAGGCAGGTGGATTACTTGAGGTCAGGAGTCAAGACCAGCCTGGCCAACATGGTAAAACCCTGTCTCTACTGAAAAGAAAAAAAAAATTAGCCGAGTTGTGGTGGTGCACGCCTGTAGTCCCAGTTAGGCTGAGGCAGGAGAATCGCTTGAACCCAGGAAGTGGAGGTTGTAGTGTGCTGAGATGGCGCCACTGCTCTCCAGCACTCCAGCCTGGGCAACAGACACTTGTCTCAAATTAAAAAAAAAAAGAAAAAAGAGCTTTCCTAAGAAGGAAGCATTTACTGAAGGCACACAGGGCCGAAGTGGGAAGAACCAAGGCTCTGATGCCAGAGTCTAGCACTTAGACCCAACTACACTTGAGTCTGCCTGACTGAACTTTACAGTTGCACTAGACTTTAAAATTCCACTTTCCAATTTCCCCCCAGTAAACTAGTTTAACTTTTGCAATGAAAATATGATCTGCACAACAAATCAGAACTGGATTCAGCAGTGTTTCCCTCAAAAGGGTGTAGTATAATAGGTTTGGTGGGATGCTAAAAGATGGTATGGGTTCGGTAGTCAAAAGCTCAAGAACCCTGAATTGGGCAAAGTTTTGAAAGATTCTTTATCACAGGATTTCTCAGAGTCTTCAAGTTGCCAATATGCACCTGAAAGCTCTAAGAAGAGTAGATATAGCAAATAATGCTTCCGTACACTGATTTGACTTCTTGGGATCCGTTTATATAAAAAATATACTTTGGTTTGGGCGTAGTTTTTCTTCAAGTCTAGGCCAATAAAAAGCAGCAGAAAATGCTTGCAAAACAATCAAATAGCAAGGCATTAGGGGAAAGACCAAAAAAACAAAACCCCAAAACAAAAAGCTTTAGGGCTCTGTTCTGGACTCAGCTAGATTTATCCCCAATGGCATATAATACTAAATTTGATGATCCACAGAAAAAAAATTAACTCATTCTCCAAAGTTTCAAAATGGCCATCAAGCTGGGTGGCCAAAACTAATAACTCAATTTCAAAAATAGAAGCCCCCAAGTTTTCTCCAGATAACTCTGTTATCATCAGATCTGCCTGCCCCTCTTACTAACCCTTTCGGTTCTACTGTGCAATTTTAATATTACAGGTGAAAATGCACATCACACGAAGAAGCAGCCTGGAGAACAATGTTGGTAATTTCATAGTTATTTTAATAACCAGGTTTACATTAACAGTCACTTGATGAATTTTTTTTCTTTAACCTCAGCTAAACTCAAAACACAGTTTTGTTCACGGTTCAAACCAAACAGCTCTTCACGTTCCAGAGCTGCTTCACAGCTAGCACAGATCACGGGAGATTACTGTCTGTCCATACCCACCAGACACAGAACTGAACACCCACACACCAGTTTTCAAAGAGGGAACTTACAATGAATGCTGGCTGCCCAGGGCAGCCCATGAGTGTATCTGGGACTCAAGCTGGAGTTTTCCACGGGAGAAAGCCTGGGAAGCTTGTGGCAAGGAAGTTGGGAATTGCCCACCCTACTGGAAAGGGCTTCTCAGGGATGAGTGAAAATCACGGCTCAGGTGTCAGCCCTTTGTGGAATCATGACATTCTCAGTACAGATAGTCGTGAAGAACAAGGCTGAGGGATTTTGAAGGAAACCCATTTTCAGGATGACTACAATCCTGCCACTTCTAGAAAACTTAGAAGTAAAAGAAATATCTCTACAACAGGTAACTGATTCAACAATTTCACAAACACCCTCTCTACTACCCAAGCCTGTGGCCCTCAGAGAGAACCGGGATGGATTGCCATCTGGGTTCAGAGGCAATATGAGGAGGTTGGGGGGATGGCGGGGGCATCCTCAGGGTTGGGGGGCAGGCCAAGGAATGAGATGGCAAAGGACAGCTTGGGAATGAGAAAGAAGATCTAGCGTGCCTTCCTACACTTGCATGAGGTGCCAGTGAATTCAAAGAGGGCCAGGACTCACCATCGTTTTCTTTTCCTAAATCTTTTGTATGGGCCTGTTTGATGTGTCTTATGAAACGAAACAAATCTGAATATAAATTTTAAAATAGTGGGAGTTATTCTTGCAATTCCCAGGGATTTCTATGTTTGGAGACTTAGTAATGGTAAGAGAAGAAAGAGTGGCTTCCTGAGCTCATGTTGTTCCTCCTGAGGGCATTGGGGGTTGTTCCCACAGCAAAGAAGGCTTGTGCAGAATCAAAGGTTCTGCTGGAATGGTTCACTCCGGAAGTCCAAGGGCAGTGCGGATGACCAATTTGGCCACGGAAGACTTATCTTCATGGCACAGAGAGGCTGTGCAGGGATGAGTCGGACTCAGGGTCTGAGTAACAGCAGAGCAGATAGTCCAGAAGTGAATACTCAGAAGCGAGTTTATGTGTGTCTTTTCCTCTATCTGGTGGCTGTGGCTGGTACTGCAACCTATCCCAAAGTACAGCCTAGTCAATGAGGTATATGCTTCAGACCTGGCAAACACTCTCTGCACATAAAACTGCTATTCTGAGTTCTCTGAGAGACCCCCACATCTTTGAATTGTAAATTAAGAGCTACATTTTCCCTTTTGCTACATCTCCCTTAAAAGAAAAGCACCACGTGAGCTTTAAAATAGCAAGACTCCCTATTCTAAGGGGAAATAATCTTTTTTTCATGATTTGAATAGAAGGTAGCTTGCCAGGGGAAATCCTGTTCTTTGGCTATCTCCAAATTCCTTTGTAGCCCAGTGTGTACTTTTCTCTGGTCTTCAACTTATTCAAACCTGCAGTCAGAGATAGTGGTCTCTCCTAAGCACTTAAAAGGTGTCTGAGGCCTGCTCTTCTCTTCAAAGTACTTAGTACACAGGGTTACAGGTGCGACCACCTGGATTCCCCAGAGCATAGAAGTCTGATCCCAGGTTAAATGTATTTCTTCTGAAAATGAGCATCTTGGTTCTATAGATTCTTACCTTGCTCACAGGACTTGCTCCAAAACTGAATTTTCAGAAGCGGCATGATAGGGAAAGAGATACTCAACTCTGACAGACAAGGTAGATCCAAGCACCCACACTAATTTCTTTTAGGTGCCCCATGGGGAAGGCTGCATCATGTCACTTCCACTCACTTGGGGGAGATTCTAGGACTGAGACACAAAGTTCCCCCAGAGTTGCTGCTAATGGAAGGGGAAACAGATGGTTTGGAATGGAAAGGTGGAACCAGGGCCACAAAATGTGCTCGCTCTGCTCAAGACTGACTTTGGCTTTCCCAAATTCCCGCTTGACTTCCCTATAAGCTGACAAGACCCCTGACGGTAAAAACTAGGGAACACCTAATAAAACCAACCTTCAAAAAAAATTCTATTTATCATGGATGTGCCAGGATCTCAGATCAAGAGAACCAAACACAAACTGCTTGTAAGAGAGGCCCTTCATTCTCCCTCACCTGAGCTAAAATCCTAACTTGGGATGCCAGAGGCGTGCCACTCTTCTCGGTTTGCAAAGACAGAAGAGTGAGAGGTGATCTCGCCGTGTTTAGAAGGAGGCATCTTTAAGCTATGGGCGCACTCACCATGTGGGCCTGTGCTATGTTCTCAGCTGCTGGCTTTTAAGAGCACCAAAGAGGCAGGGAGGGCAAGAAGAGGAGAAGTGTTGTTTGCTCTGTCCCTGCCTGGCCTTCTTCAGGAAAGAGAAGGATTTGAAAGCAACACTGAGAAAGAGTCCTGAGCAAACACTGGCACAATCAAGCAGGTGGAAGAAATGGTTGCGTTTTGGCGTTTTAATGAATGTTCAAAGAAACAAAATTTACTCGTAGGGGACGTGACAAAGAACAGAACCCAAAGACTGCCTGCCTTCTCGGCAGACCCTGGGGGCTGTGGGGATGTGACAGCTGCCACAGTGGCTATCTTCCATGGAAATAACGTACGTCATCAACACAATATACAACGCCCCTTCCACTCACCTGACCCACCCACCTCCCTCCTACATGCCCTACCCGAGCCCCTCTGCACCCTCCACCTTGTTCCGGGCTCCCACCACCCACTCACCCCAAATAATCTGCGTCCCTTTTGTTCATTTCCCTGACGTCCCAGCTTCTCTGTCCCCTTGTCATAAGATGCAGCACTACACACGCTCTCAACACTATGATAGAACAGACTCTTTTACCTTAGTGGCCTGTCTGATTGCATGCATGTAAATGGGGGGAGGGGAGTCAAACAAATCAAGGCTATGCATAAACAGAAAACAAAGCAATATTCGTAAAGCTAGGCAAGCGAGCGTAACATTGGAGAAACATAAGGCTTGAGGCTTATTGATTCTTTAGATCACAACCGTTTGGATTCGCTTTCCTTCTTAAACATCAGTGTACCATTTTGGCTTCAAAATCTCTTCTTGCTTCTGCCCCTCTGAGGAAGGTTTGCTTAACTCAGAGATGTGATATTAGAGCGGCCACCTGGGGGCGCCACGATGCGCTTGCTGGCTGAGCGAACTCCCTCATCCACTTGGGTGCCTACAGTTGGAAATAAATTTCCAAGGGGGAAAAAAACGGGGTGGGGGGTAGGGGGATGTGGGCAAGAGAGAAACTGGGTTAATTTTAAGAGTGCAAGATAGGAAGTGCCTTGCTGGCCTCACCTCCCAAGAAACTTCCATTCCAGTCTATCAGGTCTTTTAGACTTTTCTTATGGCCTCGGAAACTAGCCTCTGGTAAGAAAAGCCGAGTTCTTACCTAGATTTCATCTGACCCAGAGCATGATAATAATACTGGGAAGAAGAACAATGATAAGGACATGACACTCATTGTGGCAGGCAATGTTTTAGGTGTTTAACCAATTGTCTCCTTTAATTCTCACCACCATGGTTTGAGAGAGGCACCCTTATCTGTTTTACAGAGGAGATAACTGAGGTTCTGAAAGGTTAGGTCACTTGCCTGAGATCTCACAGTGCAAAGTGGTGATGGTCAGGTGTTTGTGACAACAGCACAAAAAGAAATTTCAACGTGTGCTTAGATCTATTCAGAAAGGAGCCTCTAAAAGCTTAAGAATTACGGTAGCCAGAGAACAAGAAGAAAAAAATGGCAAAAACTTGGAAAAAAAATTGCTTATGCCTAGCAGAATGTGACCTCTGGCAAAGTTACCTCCAAACTTTAAACTCTTTTCCTTTGTCTTTCTTCCACTAGGTCTCCCTTACCTCTTTCTCCCGTGTTTCTGCATCTCTTATTCCTTACCTTTTCCTCATATGCTGAAATTTTACCTTTAAATGTCTTTCTTTTCTTGTTATCTTACTTCCTTCACATTTAAATTATTCATTATAGGAACGCAAATCTACATTTATTTTTCTCCATTTTAAGACTACTGCTTATGGAGCAACTGAATGATTATTTTCTAATTATATCAGAGTTCTTAAAGAATTTTAAGACTAATCATATGGCTAACACATAGTAGATGTTCAATCATTGGTAGCGAGTGTTAGCATTATTATAATTACTAGGAATGGGAGAGCATAATAAAAATCCTAGGTTAGAAGACACTACTGCAATTTGAGCATAAAAATAATTTAAGCTATCTTTTAATCTGGACAAATAAAGAAAACATTCTATGTTACATAGCACTCATAGGCTAATGCTAGAAATCACTATCAATTCTTAGAGGGGATCAGCTCCCCACCTCTGCCCCCAACCAGGGCTGATCTCTAGGCAGAATGAGTCACCACTTAAACCTGGTCTTCAGCCTGACACTGCCTTGTCTTACTTTCTTACCAGGACCCCTTGTTGACCCAGGCAACCTTCCTGCTTGCCCCAGTAACCTTCTCCCTAAAGTTGACACCAGCACTGGGCTGGAAAATGCCTTCGAGTTGAATTCTCAGGAACACCCTCTGGCCTCAGAACATTGATCTTCCCCTTCCCTGCTCTCTTATTTTTTGATGAGTCTGTCCCACTCACCGGACAAGCTAAATCCTGACTGATGAAGATTCCTCACAGGTGGGTTCGGCCGAGTAGGAGAGCCCCGAGCAGAGCCTGCGGGGGTGCCACCTTTGGGGGTGGTGGTCAGGTCAAACACAGGCCCATCGTACATGCCCCTTGGAACGGCATGCAGGTCTGCCATCTGCAGCCAGAGAACAGCATGTCACCATTCATTCATTCATTCTTTCATTCAGCATTTTAGGGCCTGTTCTAGGCAGCATAATTGGTGAATACAGTGTGTGTAACAGGAGCCAGGAATTAGTAAAAATAAAGATAATTTGAGGAAAGGAGAAGTAGTATAAAATAAATAAAGGAGGATGTGATGATAGAGTGACAATGGAGGTGGTCAGTGAAGGCCCTTCTAAATAGATGAGCTTCGATCTGAAGGATCAAAGGACCTTGCTATAGGGTTGGGGTTGCCCGAGGGAGGAGGCTGGGGGGATACTGGGGAGTGGTGTGGATGACAGTGAAGCCAGCAGAGAGAAGAGCAAGGACAGAGAGCTGAAGTGGGAATGATTATGAAATAGAAGAACAGCAGTACAGCTGGAGCAGAGGGATCGAAAGGGTAGGTCACGACATGAGGTCACAGGTCCTGGCCGGGATGGATCACACGGGAGCTCCACCCTCACACTCTTCAGCACACACCAGGGTGGGCAGGCCTTGAAGTGAGTGTCTGTGGTCTGACCCACTGACGTCTGGCTGTGGCTGTGAACTTGCCCTGGGACTGTGGAGCCAGCCAGCAACTTCCACCCAGCACATGCTCTGCTAGGCCTTGTGCCAGGCACTAGGGCCTTTGGTCATGGGAAACACGGTGCCTCCCGCAAAGGGGCTTACAGTCTATTAGACAAACACTGTAAGATCACCCAAGGCAGCGGCACACAACCTCCACCCATTTCTTAACTTTGGCCAGAGGGGAGGCAATGAGGACGCACTGCCAGACGAGCCTGACCATGCAGGATGGATCATCACAAGAAGTCCTGTCAGAGCCTCCTTCCCTGTTAGTGACTCAAGTGCTGGCACAGAAGTCAAGCCCATCGAATGTGCAGATGCTAATGATTCTGGTGATGTGATGACCGTATCTGTACTCCTCAAAACCAAGAACTCTACATCATCAACACTTCTCTGGTTTAGAATCTAAATCATACTCATAGAAATAAAGGGTCAATACTGGGGAAGTCTCCTTCTTCTCTATTAGGCCCAAACTGGAGTGTGGAGCTCAAATTCCACAATCCTAGGGTAGGGTTAATACACATATATATACACACACATATATACACATATATACATGTATATACACACATATATATACACATATATATGTATATATATAGTGTGTGTATAAAAAAGTACAATACAATAAATACAATAAATATAAATATGTGAATATATTTATTTATATGCACTTTTATATTTTTTAAATTATATTTATTTATATTTATTGTATTGTTATAATAAATACAATACACAATACAATATAAACTGTATAAATGTTTACTTATATATATTATTCTATATTTATATACTAAGTAGATATAAATATAATACATATAGTGTATATATATTTAATTTCTCTGCACCTCCATTTATACATAGGCACACATTTGCACATGTGTATATATCTATAGACCTATACATATACACATATATCTCTGCATGTGTTTATATATAAAATCAGAGAAATAAAATTTTATTGAAAATACAGTAGCTAAAATGTTATAAGTGTTTGCCCCTGTGGAGCAACACTGGACAGAATGAGACAGGGATGTGTGGGTGTGGATTCTTGGTTCTTACCTTCAGACTTTAAGAGTAATTTATTTTTAAAAAAAAAAAACGCCAGCCTTATTTTGAATTATTCAAATTTAAATTATTTTCAATAAAGCACTATAAAAATGTGGGAAAAGTCATTTGGGAAAAAAGCTCTCTTTGGCCAAAAGTTTTCAACACCCTCTTTAATTGTACATTAAGTCTGTGTGGGGATAAGACTGTCACTGAATTTCTCTGTGAGAGTCTAGAGATCACAGTGCCCTGTGTTCATGGTTACTATCTCTGAGTGTGAGTGGGACACAAAGCCCCTGCACTACCTCGGAGCTCCCCTGCTTTTTACCTTCCTCCGTGCTTTAATGCGCTTGTAGACATAGTCGGAGAACGGGCTGCAGGGGATGAAGCGGCCTGCCCCCTGGGTCACGTGCAGATTGCCATCTTCCAGCATGATCTTGCCCTGGCAGATGACCACCAGAGGAGCCCCACGCAGCTCCATCCCTTCAAAGATGTTGTACTCTGCAGCCTAGAGACAGGGGTGAGGAGCAAAGCCACAGTAAGGGTGTCGAAAGAGGAGAAAGAGGAACGTACCTTCTCTGCTCGAGACCTTCAGTGTCATTTGCTGCTGATTCACCAGGCAAGCCGGGAAGAGCTCACCATGCATCTGCAAGCTTCCAGTGGGTAGAAGGCACCGGAGACAGATTTGCTAAGAAAAGACTAAACTTCCTAGTGAAAGGAAGTGTCCAATCTTTATTAACGTCCTCAAGTGGAAGTCAACTTTTGTCATGGGTAGCGTTCAAAGAGAAGCTGGATAACTATCCAGGATGCTGTACATCACTGTCGTGTACTGAGTGGGTGCACAGAGAGGCTATGTGGCCTTTAGGTCCCTCTAGCTCCAAATTAAATAACATGAGATGACATAATATTTAAGCAAAGGCCATTACCACCAAAAATGGGATTTCTCCCTACCTCCTTCATTTACTCAACCAGCAAGACGCATTACTGTATTGCCAGGTAATTAAGAACATCAGTTTGGAGTCCGCTTGTATGGGTTTCAATGCTACCTTCACTATTTGCTTGCTGCACAAATTATTTAATTTTTCTGTACCTCCAATTTTTAATCTATAAAACGGAGGATAATAATAGTCTCTACCTGTAGAAGACAAGTATGGAAACCCAATGAATTAAAAGCACAGTGCCTGAAACATAAGTGCTTAAAAAAATTAACTATTTTTAATAAGTGTGTCGAGCCTGTTTCTGTTAGATACCGCACTTTAATTATCATCCTCCGTATGAAACTCATTATAAGGAAGTCATCAGTGCTGTTTACCAGTTATTTCCCATTCTTTCTCTTTCCAGGCACAAAGGATCATTGCATGTCCTGACTTGCGGAAGTTAGGTATGGCCACAGGACTGGCTAAGACCAGTGCCATGTAAGAGGCAGTAAGGTACACCATGTCTAGGGGAAACTTTCAGAGCCACTAGACCATTCACTAGGTCATGTTCCCCTGTCTCAGCAATCATGAAAACATATGTAGAGAGGGAGCCTCTATCGGCCTCTGTCCCTGAGTGACTGGGATGGGCAGAGACCATCCGGTGACCTCCCCGCTTTGGAAAGCAGGAGTGTGGGGAATAGAAAGAGAGATCAGACTGTTACTGTGTCTATATAGAAAGAAGTAGACATAAGAGACTCCATTTTGTTGTTGGTTTTTTTTTTTTTTTTTGGAACATAAACTCAAGACTTTATTGTCTTCATAATAAAAGATGACACTTAGAACTGGACCACTTTCTTCCCGTGCCGATATCGCTCTCGCAAGCATGGTTAAAGTCCCTAAAACCTGTTGGACTTTCTGTAAGAAGTGTGGCAAGCACCAACCCCACAAAGTGACACAGTACAAGAAGGGCAAGGATTCGCTGTATGCCCAGGGAAAGCGGCGTTATGACAGGAAGCAGAGTGGCTATGGTGGGCAAACTAAGCCGATTGTCTGGAAAAAGGCTAAAACTACAAAGAAGATTGTGCTAAGGCTTGAGTGCGTTGAGCCCAACTGCAAATCTAAGAGAATGCTGGCTATTAAAAGATGCAAGCATTTTGAACTGGGAGGAGATAAGAAGAGAAAGGGCCAAGTGATCCAGTTCTAAGTGTCATCTTTTATTATGAAGACAATAAAGTCTTGAGTTTATGTTCAAAAAAAAGGAGTCTCTTATGTCTACTTCTTTCTGTATAGACACAGTAACAGTCTGATCTCTCTTTTCCCCACACAGGAGAAACACAGTTGAGGTTTTGAGTCACTGAGATTTAGGGGATGGATTGTTATTGCAACCCGTCCTAGTCTAACTACCCTGGCGCACCACATAAACACATTTCTCCTGACCAAGTTCTTTGCACGCATTCTCCATTCTACTCCACTCCCACCAGAGCAAGCCTTACAGACTGGTGGTTCTTGGCAGAGACGATCTTCACAGCATCTGGATCCCAGATGACTAGGTCGCTGTCAGAACCCACAGATATTCTTCCCTTGCGGGGATACAGGTTGAAGATCTTGGCAGCGTTTGTGCTTGTCACAGCCACGAACTGGTTTTCATCCATTTTCCCTGTGGCCTATTGAAATATAAGAAATTACATCTATATCTATAGCTATAGCTACATACATATCAATTGAGGGCTTCTGAACTCAGAGAAAGATGACCAACAAAGGCACAGAAATACAAAGAGGAGCCACCTGAAAAGGTGGTGAGCTACAGAACCTCACTCAGCAAGCTCGAATTAGTTGGGCTGTCATGACTACCCAGGCAAAACGGTCAAACACATGGTTCAAGATTGAAGTTACTGCTCCTGAAGTAAGCACTTTTCTCTGTATGTTCTTACATTACTTACTAATTTACTTCTTCTAATTTCAAAAAGAATTATAGAGGGTTCACAGTAAAAACAAATGTGATTATAATCCCATCCTTTAGATATGTATTTGTGTTTGTATATGTCGTGTGCATAGAATAAATATGAAAGAACCTCACCCAAATGATAACAATGGGTTCTCTGGGTTGTGGAATCAAGATATTTTTGTTTTCTTTCAAGTGTGTGCTTGTCTGTAGTTTACAAATATTCTTTACTGAGCATGTGTCATGTAGGTAATTTAAAAATATACATTATCTTGGAACTATTCCAAACAGTGCCAGGATAAATATATACTGCTCTGTAATATATAAAAAAAGAAACACTATGTGAGAGAACAGACAACAATATTTATATTTTCCCTCTTTTCAAACCAAAAAGCCTCTTTACAGAAAGAACTGAGTTTAAAACCTAGCTTTGAGCTTCCTGGGAGCAAAGAGGAAAAAGAAAACTCAGTGAAATTACACTGTATAGATTAATGAGGCATTAGTATACATAACCCTGATAAGAATGTTTTTAGGATTTTTAAAATGAAACAGAGGAGTAATCAACTTAATAATGAGATAATTATTGATTTTACTAAAATCTTTAAGAGAGTCTTAATTTGAATGGTTCTTTCTTTTGTCAGTCCTTGTGATATGAACAAGGAAAATAAAACAGGCCACTTGCCAGAAGACATTTAGAGATAATCACTTGTATCGCCTGAATGACCATATGCCCTCAGTACAGGGCGTCCTTGATAAGCAAGATGACTTTGGTCTAGACATAGACTCATTGCTTATCATTTCAAAGGATTATATCCAGTTCTTTCAAAAGAAGTCATAAAACTATCCGAACAAAAAGAATTAACTCACTATTATTTTAAGTACAGGTTATTGGTTCACTCAGATGAAGGAGTTGCATGTCTGGTTCCTAGTCCTAACAGTCTAGATGAGGAAGCCTCCTTCACAATGCGAGACCTTAGGATTCATTACACTAGAAGGAAATTTTCCACAATGCCTGAGCCACATGGTTCCAGAGACATCTCAGCAGGTACAAGATCCCATCTGCACTCACAGTGTCACCAGCCCAACTGGTGACAGGAGGTTCTGATCTGGCCCATAGATGTTTTGGCCCTGGCCACCCTCCCATGACCTCCATGCCTTACCACAGCCTTGTCCCAGATGACAGACATCCGCTCCTCCACACCATTGGTGCCCTCAGGAATGGCTGTGAAGTTGTCCTTTCCAATTGCTTTCTGGGCAGTGCTGAAGGTGCAGTGGGCACTCCCAGATAGTTGCAGATCCCCACTGGCAAAGGAGAAAAGCTCCACATGAACAGGAGAGATGGCAGGAGGCACACACACTGGGAGCTTAGAATCTTGTGTCTACTGTGAGGGTATGGACTCTGACTACTTGGGTTTGGAATCTCTCCTCTACCTCTTACTAGAAATATGAGCTTGGATGAGTTTCTTCCCCTCCCCGAACTCAGTTACCCCATCTAGAAAGTGAGGGGGTAGGGTCAGATCATCTCTTTTGTAGCAAAATAAAATGGATTCAAATGAGCAATGTCACGATCCTACATGTCTGCAGAGGGCAGCAACAAAGGAGTCTCCCTATAATTTTGATTGTCATCATGACCAGCTATTTGAACTTAGGCAAATGATTTAGCTTCTCTGACCTTTAGTTACTTAATATGTAAATGATAAGCGTACCTCACTCATAAAGTTGTTAGGAGAAACAAATAAGACTGTGAGTATAGTCTTACCATAGAGCTTGGCACATAATAGGTTTTAACTGCTATTACCATTATTAATATTATGACTCTATTAATGTTTAAAATAGGATGGGGAAGAGCCTGTTTTCTACTCTCAAGACTGCAAAAGAATTCCCAATACATTGTTCACACTGCAGACTCTGGTCTAGTTGATAGATGGGACTGCTCCAGTCCTCAACCCAGCTGGCCCCAAGAGATGCTTTCACAAAACACCTGCTGCTGGGCATTCCTGCACCCACCTGGCCAGCAAGGAGTTGATGTAGTCCGGAGTAGTTGGGTCAGGGCTCAGGGGTGGGGATGTTACAAATGCAGCTGCCTTGGCCCAGTTCTTGCTCCAGTAATGGGTTCCATCTATGCCAAGGCTGGCAGTGATGGGCTCGCCAAACACCACGTTTCCTAGCAGGGACAGGAAATAGACAAGGGGTTAGCATAAAGTATGTGCTGCACTGGGCCCAGCCTATTTAATTTAACTCCTAAGCCTACCCAGGACTGTGTCTCACAGTCAGACAGACCTGGGTTCAAGTCCATGTTCCCACCTTTTCTAAGCCCCTGCTTTCCTATCTGCTAAATGTGACCAAGTTTGTATTCCCTAGATTAAAAGAAGCCATTGGTTGTTAGATGCAGTGTTAATTCTCAAATTTTGAGGCAAATTAAAATTTGAGGCAAAATAAAATAAAATATACATATTGATTTTAAGATTCATCCTCATTTCAGAGATACTAAAATGCTCCAGTTCTTGCTCTAGTAATGAGTTACATGTATACCAAGGCTGAAATAGATATATTCTGAAACTGATAAAACGAGATCATGTCTACTTCTTAGGCTTTTGAAAATGAAAAGATATGGCATATGTGAAGCATCTGGCACCTAGAGGATGCTTGGTAAATATCGCTTTCTTTACCTGTTACTCCTTCCCACAGTAGGGGCCCAAAGTCCCAAATGTGCCCCCACCACTGGGAATTGCTAGATCCCCCCATTATAATGATATGCTTTGGTTCCATAAAGTAAAATCCATTCCTGTGGATTACAGACTCTCATGATTTTTTTTTTTTTATCATGTTTGTCACTCCTAACATGATGACTTGCTAAAAGTCACCCAGTAACCTAGGATGCATCAAATATGAGACTAGCTTCTTGGATTCTGCCTCAAAAATTAGGGGCTTAACTACCCAAACCATGGAGAGGGGATAAAGGCTATTGGAATATACACTGATCTAAGCTGTTTAGCTTCAAGAAGAAGGAATATAGAAAGCATAGAAAATACAGAATGTAGAAATATATAGAAATATATAAAATAAATATATAAAAATTTAAAATAAAAATTAAATTTAAAATATATAAAACTTTAAAATAAATATATAAAAATTTATATATATATATATAAAGCAAATGCTAGCTCATAGCTAGGTGGTTGGTACCAAGTTTCTCTATGCCAAAATCTGGGGCCAAAGCTACCCTATACAGCCCTGCACTTCTTTAACTTTGGTCCTCCATCTTCCACAGTCAAATTCTCCATAAGTTTGCACTCTATGGCCAGGATTACAAATAGGTTTTGCCTTGTTTCAGCTCTGTTCAATTGGTAATGGTTGCCTAGAATTCTATGAAGGGAAGAATTCTAATAATGTTTCTGGTCTCAGTAGAAAAGACTCGATTAATTAGTAATGTCTGCCATGGGCAAAAGAAGGAAGTGATGGCAATGATTCACATAGGACAGCCCTGCTTTTTGGGGTAAGAGTAAAAAAGATCGATGTGATGAGAATTCAAGGGCTCTCCAAAAATACTTACACACTAGAGGATATAGGACCATAGAGATATGAAGAAATGAAAGTCACAGCAAGCACTCAACTACTATTGAAAGAAACAGAATCTTAAAAGTGGAAGAACTCTCCCTCTGGACTATGTTTAGCATGGAAGAGTAAAAGAAGCTAAGATAGTAATTACACCTAGATTTGAATACCAGTTCTCCCAGCTGGGAGATTCTGGACAAGTTGTGCTGCAATTTCGTCTGAAAAACGGCATATCTGAGAAATGCCTATTTCTCAGAGTTCTTTGAGAATTCTACACAATAAAAAAAATTAAACTGTTTATCTCAGTACAGGGCACATAGTTGTTCCTCATTAAATTGTAGTTTTCTAATATTAATTCTGAGCAGCCATACAGTTAAAGAGCCCTGATGATTGATGACTAAACACACTGAGAGTTCAACCATATCCTGCTCAGGAGGGAAGCGCAAACCCTGCTACACTTTGTCCTGCTCAGAATGCTCTTGAGTGTTTCCCCGAGAATGACGGTCCATGAGATGTTTACTGACTTCAATCTCAGCAGCCGGTTTTTCATCCCTGAACTAACACCCCCATTCCACCCTGGAGACACAGCTGTACTAGTTCTGCTCGCCAAAGAATTATGAGCCAAAAGGCTCAGGGTTAGGATTTTTCTCCATGAAGTTTGAAATGAGACCAGCATGTAACTAAAACACCCTGTCCTGAGGTCACCCTGAGAATGGTCCCGGTCAGAATGCAGCCTCAGCAGAGGGCATGAGGGTGGTGGGGGGTCACGGTTGGCAGGGGTGTGTGTGTGTGGCACTGGGTGAGGGCAGAAGGGAGTTCCTACACATGTCTTCTTTTTTCTCTTTTTGCTTTTCTCCAAGAATGAGTGAGGAGCACTGGGCTGCTTTCCTGGTTCTCGCTCAGTGACTCATAGCCAGTGGAGCAACCACGCCATGTCAGCTGAGACTTCTAAAAGCTAAGGAGAAAACAGTAGGCCTACGGAGAACAGAGGAAGGAAGGAGGTGCCCCAGAATCTGTCAGCTAGGAAGGGTGTCTAGACAATGTGAAAGCCTCCCCTCTCGCAAGAAAAATAGGGTCACCCTGTGCCAGAAGGCCAGGCAGCTGAACACTCAGCCATCAGCGTCAGCTGAGACTATTTTTAGCTACCACAGTCACTCACACGTGGAGTTTCACAGGCCAGTTTTGTAGATGAATCACACATCTTGGGCTTCTCCACTACCAGAATGGCCACTGGCACGCAGTGGTAGCAACCACATCATCGGGTCTGGTAAATCCTCTCACAACCCAATGCAGAGCTGCACATCTGCAGCTTCTCACCTGCACTCGTCACTTACTCAGCCTCACAACGGAGCCCACGAGTCTGACACTGAGGATGAGAACCAGAAGCAGAAAAGAAAGCTCTGAAAACTTTAGCTAAGCACAAGACAAGCAAAGGAATCCCAAGTTAACACCAGTGGAGCAAAGAAGCAGAAGTCAACAGGCAACAGGGACATAGCCAGGGTCGTGAAGGCTGTGATGGGCCACATGCTTTGGAGATCCACTCAACCCCTTCTCTAACATAACTTGTGCTAGTCTCAGTGGCTCAGGACGTGTGACCGGCATCTGCACTGTGGCCTCAATCCTGGCCAGATACCATCCCCGGGGTGTTTACTGGTCCAGGGATGAACACATGACCCAAGCCAGGCCAGTCACAGTGCTCCTAGGGACTTTTGCTTGACCTGCTGGAAAAGGTGTATTTTACTTTCCCATTATGCTCTCCACCAAAAATTGAGGACAACAGGTGCCTCTCAGCATCTATTCTGTGACTGTTCATACTGAACATAAACCAGAGGAAAGACAGCCAAGAAAGGAGTACGCATGACAAACCCCTAATACCATTGCTGAGGCCCCTCGATCTAGCCATACCTGAAACACCTATAATCAGTTATTTACTTGTGCTTGTTTAAGCCAGTTTGAGCAGGATCTTTGAATTTTGCACCCAATTTAATCCTGACTGATATGTCCATTTATAAAACTCAGACAAGGTAAACTGAAAATCAAAGATCAAGGGGAGAAGGAAGATGCACAAAGTCTCAGAAAAACTGATTCAAGCTGTGTCATCTTGGACAACTCACCTAACCTTCCTGAGCCTCAGTTTACTTACATGCCAAGTGGGAGAAATCCCAGGATCCTCCCATCCACACAGGATGTGGAGAGGGGCTTCCTAGGGAGCAAGGCAATGAGCAAAGTAGGCACCATTTATATTACACAGGACAACCAGAGAGGGAAGGAACCAAGCAGTGCCATGAGGGGCTCCGAGATCTTGGAAACACAATCACCTTTTTTCCTGGCTTGTGAGATGAGGTCAGCTGCACTCTTGCTCATGACCTTTGTGACGTAGAGAGGGCAATTGGTTTGGCTGGCAATGGTGATGGCACGGAACACAGCCTCAGCTTCCAGCTGCAAGAAAAAGTCTCCAGGAGTCAATAGAAACAAGAACCTCTCAAACTGGTGGCTCCCACCTCCACGAACTGTGAGGATGCAGTGCTGCACAGAGGTTATGGATAATTTTGGCAGGATCTGGAATTAGGGAGCCTATATCCACATCTCAGATCTACCACTTCCTAACTGTGTCACTTTACTCAGCTTCCCAGTGCCTCTGTCCCTCACTAGTAAAATACTATAGCACAGTGTTGTCATCTGAGAGCAATGCCTGGCAGAGGGTAAGTACTTTTTCCTTAGCCTCTGTGGTTATCACAAGGTGACATCTGAATGAAAGCCTTTGCTCCTCAATCTTCTCAGGACAGAATCTCTGGGAAGACACAACAGCAAACCATTATGTCTAAAATAACAGCCAAGCCAGTTAGGCATCCTGGTTCCTCAAATCCTTTCCTGCAGCAGTAAGTGGTCAGCAAAGGGTTAATTCTAGGAGGCATTTCTTACAAAAATAATTCCCAGGTTTCTTAACACAAAGATTTCTTTTATTATTGATCTCTCCCATATTATCCTAATGTAGAATTCATGTTTTCAAATAAGCTAACCAACCCAGTGGCATTTATTAAGTAAGAAATAAGAAGTTTTCCCATACTTTATTAACAAAGCAGGATCTGAGAGCTGAGACTCTCTCAGATGGCCCGGTTCTGAGTCCCGGTTCTGGCACTTATAAGCTAGGTGACCTCAGGTACATTACACAACCTCCCAATGCCTCAGTTTTCTTGTCTGTGAATTGAGGATAATAGGATCTGACACGTTGGGCTGTGCTGAGAATTAAACGAGTTAATCCTTGTAAAGCAGTTAGCCCATTCCTAATGGGAGAACAAGGTAAGTGCCTCTTGAGGGTTTGGTATTGACATTACTGTTGATAATATTTTCTAACCAGTTGAGGATCTGTGTTACTCTCAAGTGGTCTGCTCTCAACTGGTGTGAGTTAGTCCAATTCAGCACACAGCAAAGACTTTGACATTTTTCCATTCAATTGGCAACAGTTCCTTTTTTTATGGATATGACATTCTGGTTAGCCTGTGGAGCCTAAAACTTAAAAAAAAAAATACCAAAAATAGCTTGCAGATGCCCAATGGCTGTATAATGCAAACCAGTCACTGCCCATAGTGGGTGTAGCTCAGCAGATAGACTCTAAGAACTTGGCTGGCTGAGCTGGCCTCCCCCAAGCTGCACTTTATTCCATGTGGATGGGACCTTGGAGGCCCCTGGCCACAGGTGAATGTGGACACCTTCCTGAAGCACCCAGAATTTTGTACTCTGGAGCAGCTGTCTCTGTGTCTGGGGTCTCAGCTCTCTGAACAGGATCACTTGAGATGGTGTCTGGGTGTGCCTGAATTGAAGAGGGTCTGGTTCCTCCTGTGCTCACTCCTCCCCCTTCACACCCATGCTGACCACTTCAGCTCCCCCAGGACCTCTGTCCTGGTCCCTTTGATCTCATTCCTCCCAAACACGACAGGTTTCTCAGCACTTTGACAACATGACTATCTTTGGAAGGTTACATCACCCTCCAACTTCACCAAAAGGCCTTCCACGGCTATAGAGATTTGCGGCCGAGAGGCTTTCTTACTAAAAAGGAGACAGGAATAAGGAGGAGGGTGGGGTGGTAGGGCTAAGGGGAGGTTGAAAAAACAAACCAAGGAACAAAAATAGACTTTGCTCTGAAATCCCCTAGCTGCTGCTGGCGATCCGTCTTGCCAGCACATCTCCACAGTGACCAGCCTTTAAGAAAAGCTTCAGAAACAATGCTGATCACTCTGGTCTCTTCGTGATGAGTAAACCATTTTCCAGTCCTTCAAGTGTGATCAGCCAGGGGCTTAACCTCTCTGAGCTTCAGCTTCTTTACCTGTGCATCAATGGCAACCACACAGGGCAGCAGTAGCAAGAACTGAGATAACGTAAGCTATCAGCACATACTAGATGTATGCATTCCATAGAAGTGACCTACACCAGGTATTATTAAGGAGACAGACTTCAGGGATGCTGTATGTGACTGGAACCCTAATAAAAAAAATTATAAATTATTTAAATGGCAATAAAAGTATCACTAGACACAAAGGAGTTTCTGAGGTGCTGCTAATCTGTTTCCTTCTTTGGGTGCTAGTTATACAAGCGTATCCGGTTTGTGAAAATTCATTGCCTCCTTAGGACAGAAACATTTTTGTCTATGTGTGTTCTATTTATCTTTTAAATAAGACTGTAAAAGAGATGGGTATGGGAATGCAGTCATTTCTGGTTATGATTCCTTCTTCTCCCTGTTGTAGGGTTTGGAATGACAGAACAGAAACAGGATTTGCTTCACTGATATGGAGGGCCTTGACTTTGCTCCAGGTGGTAGACTCAGGCTGCCCTTCCAAAGCCAATGTGCTTTCAGGTACATGGGCAGCCAATTCCCAGCTCTGTGCTCCATGCCAGCAGGTGAAGCTGCTGACATCTCGGAGACATGGAACCAGCCTCTAGTCACCTTTGTTTTGTTATTTGGCTGCTAAGCACAGACATAAATAATCATTCATTTTATATATGAGAAACTTCCATACCTGGACATAATCATCACGTTATACAAATTTATGAGTATAATGTATATAAAAAAGTCCATTCAACCTCTTATTTATATGGCCAATATTTTGCAGGACTCAAAATGAAATAAGGGAATAAGTGGAAATGTCTATGAGATTCACACTGAGATTTCCTTAAGAAAGGGATCAGAAATTTAACACTCCTGAATAGCTCTGAAGGACACTCCAACTTGTGTTATCTTTAGAGAGATTAGGGGTCAGAAATAAGCATGTCTCTTACATTCCTTTCTAATTTTCTCACGGGCTCTTGAGCTAGGGTCAATCAGAAGTGGTCTTTGGAAGAAATGTTCCAATACTGCAACCTGGTACTCAGATTCTCATCGCCTTCTAACAATGTTTATTCATGCGTTGTGTGTGCACCTTCATCCCCTGTAACTTACCTCCTCTGGCCTGCTCAGTACATGGCCTTCTGGGCCAGTTATCCCCATTTCCAACATGCGGGTTTGCTCCTGAAATGAAAAAAGGAAATAGTTCTTCAATAAGCTCAAGTGAGATTTGGAAAAATTACACTGGTATGTTCTGATCTAAAGATCTAAAGAAGAAATATGTATATGTTGAACAGATGTATTAATCCTATATTTGGAGTTGCAGTAGATGGTAGACTCAACTAAAAGGAGGAAAAAAACATTCAAGGGTGATTTGTTTTTACTGAAAGAAAGATAGTTGTCTGTTAAGACTATTTTTTGTCTATTCTGCCCATCAAGAATCATACCAGGTTACTTATTCTTCATCTCTCTCAGTCTCAGCTGCCTCTGAAACTACACTTGCTTATCTCATTTGTTTATTCACTCACGCTCTTTAAACCATTTCACTCAACAAAATGTACTGGGCATCTGCTTCCTGCTAGGCTCTGGGTAAGTACCTGCATTAAAGCAATGCAGCCCCTGACCTCACGGGGCTTACAATTTAGTGCTATGTCTCCCAAAGTGTGAGCCACTCATCACTTACAGCAGAATCGCCTGAATTGTTTTTGTAGAAATGCAGATTTCTCGCTCATCCTAGCCTACCACATCAGAAGATGTGAGGTTGAATCCTAGTAATGCATGTTTTAATAAACCACTCAGGAATTTTGATGTTTTAAATCTATGGCTTAAATGAATGGATTCAAAATTTAACCAAACAAAATAGTGCCTCCAAACAGCATTTTCTGAGTTAGTGTCTTGGTGAAATTCTGTTTAACCAAGTTGTGGACATGGCAGAAGAAGTGCATGTCCCTTGAGGCTGATGGCTACATTCCTCAGACTTCTAGCCTCTTTCTGGAAGAAGTAGGTAGCTGGACAGTGAGCACACACACGCATGGACTGACTGGAACTGGCAGAAATCCCAAGCCACCATTCCTTCAGCATTACTGGCATTCACTCTGAAATTATTAAGACTGGTTCCTATGAACCTCTGCACCAGCAGGCCTGGCCTAGTGACCTGGGAGTACTCTGGTAATGTGTGAGACATACAGGAAAGATGGTGAAAGCAACAAGCCTTGTCTCACTTTGAAACTATGAGGCATTTAAAAAGGTTAAGGATTCTTAGCACCTGGAAAAGAACCTTCTGTTTTTTGTTTTTAGTAATAGAAATTTCTAAAAGAGGAGTAGAAAGGAAAATGCACATACTATAAGCAACCATGAGAAGTGAAATGGTCACTATCTCCAGCTCTACAGAATACAAAGAAAGGTTAGAGGCTTATTTTTCCAGAAAAGCACCTCCACTTTGCATTCTTACTATTTTCACTTATTGAAACTTGAACTGAATTAAATTTCTTCCAAAGTCTAGTGAGTTTCTACTCTCAATTGCCTCCAGTCACACAAGGGTTAAGGTCTCCAACTAAAGAATCTCTGTCTTAGGTGTTTGAGTGCACCAGGATAATGCACAGGACAAAGCTAAGCTCAAGTGGTGGCTTCCAAGCACATTTAAATCACCAGGGGATTATTTTCAAAATACACTTGCCTGAACTCTGCTACTGACTTTTCCTAATTCCCGAATACCTGGAATTAGAAAAATTTGGTGATTCTAATGCACTGTTCAGGCTAGGAAGTCCTATTCTGAAGCCATGATGTCCCTATAGGTGGGAGATTAAGAATGGCAGTAAAGCCCCATCGATGCTCCCTTACATGGGGATAGCGGTAAGCTTGTTGTGGCATTCATCACAGCTACAGTTACATCACAGTTTGGGTCACGACACAACTGTGGCTTGGTCCATAAGGAAAGGAACCCTGTCTTTTTCATCTTCCCTCTCCAAGGCTTGGCGCATAGTAGGCGCTCAGCGAATATTTGTTAAATGAATGGCTAAAGATGCTGTCCTCTCAGACTGTTTTGCCAACTTGAAATTCTTGAAAATCATCCTTGTTTGTATCCAAAGGCAAAGATTTCTCTCTCAGATATTCACTTTTGAATAAGTGCAGCAAGAAATTCTGAGTATAGCAGCTGCCTTCATTTAAACAATGTGATAAAAATCTTTCAGCTCAAGCTGAATTGAATAAACACACACAAGAAACTCATCCAAATGGAAAAATGCCCCTACTCTTTTCCTGACGGATCTTCCCAAGGTAGGGAAATAGTAGTGGGAGGGGAAACTAGAGAAAGTTCCATGCTAAGGATTCACAAGAGGAAAGAAACTGACAACAGAGACTTTGGGTTGCAGTCCATCTGCCTCCACAGGGGCTGGAATGAAGTGCCAGAGAGTTTGGTTTCCAGGGCAGCTGAGAGAAGGGCTGGGACCTCTGGCTGCTGCTCTGAAGACTTGGATAAAGGGAGTAGTACAGTTCTAATACCACTGGGTTGCCTCCCACAGGACCAAGGCATTTGGACTCTCTACAGAAAATGATTTCATTATCGCTGGGTGTGTGGTGGACGTGGGCGAAAGTGCTGTCAGGGTCCTGACTAATTAGCCTCCTTGGTCTCAGTGAGAGGAAACTGTACACTTACTTCACCTCCCCCACCAGCAAGACAACATGGAGAGTCTGAAATCACAACAGATGGAGCCCTGCATGGCTGGGGTGCTGCCTGCCCACAAGCCTGCAGCTGGGCTTGAGACGCAAGGGATCCCAGATATGCCATCTCTGGGTAAAGATACCCACTGAGGCACATCCTCTTAGGGGCAAAGATTTGGTTTTCCTAGTTATTTGCTCTGATCCTTGGGCCAGTGATCTAATCCTTCTGAGCCTGGATGGTCTCATGTATAAAACAGGGAGGAAGATAGGCTCTTTAAAGGGTTGGGAGAAAATCAAATGAGAATATACCAGAAAATTTACCAGTTCCTGGCACACAGTAGTCAGTGCTCACCAAATGGCACCTGCTATCAGGAAACTAATGGTCCGAGATGAGAGGAGGCCTAGACATTGTTCCCACACCCCTGCCGACCAGTTACCAAGTTCTGGACAACTTCTAAAATAAAAGCACAGCCCAAGTATTAGTGAGCCATGGAATGCATCTGTTTTGGCTCACTTCAATAGCTACTGCCTGGCCCAAAGTGCTCAGGAAATACTCTTTGAGGGAATGAATAATGGTTTCTTGTTGCCATCATTATCAAATGGATGAAGAAAGCTCACTCTTTTTTTTTTCTGGCTGTCTCCTCCTAGCAAAAGCCAATCTTGAGATGTTTTCTGAGATAAACAAAACCCTTCCTAAGACGCATCTGTCCATCTGTTCCATTAAGCAGCCCAGGAGATGGAAAGATAACTGCTTCCTGCTTCCTTACAAATGATCAATTTGGGCGTTGGGGCCCTCACTTTCATCACTCGTTCCTCAAGTTTCTCAATATGATTTCTAGGAATCCAGTGAGATGTTTGCTCCTCACGAGACCTAAATTTGCTCCTCGTGAGACCTAAATTCTCTATTATCTAAGGCTGTGAGTTCCACAGACTTGGATCCAATCTCTGGCTCCTGAGAAATGCTGCCTTACTGTCTTTCTTTATGACAGAGAATGTCTTGTAGCTTTGAGACATTTTCAGAAGAGAATCAGCAAATGCTCTCCCACTAAATGGTCCAATTTGAAATCCTCCTCCTCTTCCAGGATGCCTTTTCTGATTCTCCAAGAATGGCCAGCCCTCTTTCTGTTTTAACGCATCT
The DNA here is from genome assembly GCF_047675955.1 of Chlorocebus sabaeus. Taxonomy (NCBI): domain Eukaryota; kingdom Metazoa; phylum Chordata; class Mammalia; order Primates; family Cercopithecidae; genus Chlorocebus; species Chlorocebus sabaeus. The sequence continues at coordinate 34,758,298 of NC_132926.1, read as the reverse complement.
TCTAGTTTCATTACTTGTCTACATTCCCCTCTCTTTTATTTCCTCCACCTAGATTCTGAGGTACTTTGGAGCAGGTTCTGTCTTTAGCAAGGTACTTATGATGGTGTCGTGCACATATTGAGAGCTCAAGCAGCACGGAAGAAATGAAGAAACAAATGGGATGCAGACCCAAAGCACGCTACAGGGAGCTGCACGGTGTTACCTGGGCAATGATATCCCCATTCTCAGCATGAACTTGAGCAATGGCCCCCAGCTCTCCCAGGCAGGTGAAGATCTCATAGAGCTGAAATAGAAATGAGTCTTTGTCACTCTTGCAAGCACTTTTAGCAACCCCACAGAAGGGCCAATTACTAGAGCCCAAGCTAAAACAAATGGGATAAAGCAGAGGAAATAAGTCACTAGGCAGAAATATAGATTACATAGGCATGACCAAAGAGGAGGGCTAGTCCAAAGAAATCCTAGGAAACTGTGACTATATAAAGAACCTACCATGTTCCCTAGGCAGGCAGAGCAAATATATAATAAAGTACTACCAACTCCTCTCCTCTGCCTCTAGCACACAATTTTAATGGAATTATTTTCCCACTGAGCTGAGAGACAGCCTCAGAATTCTTCTCAACAAATGCTCTAGAAAACCTCTACAGCCCGGCCAGAAACAAACACAAAAAACTGAAACCCTTATCTCTTAACCTGTGAAGGTAGACATACCTTCACCTCTAAGCAGGAGGCATGAGAATTCATTTCTTGTATTTCCTCTGAAAACTTAGCCTCTGTCTAAAGCAAACGCATGTCATGAATTTCTTAGGGGGAGAGTCAGAGGCAAGGCAGTAGGATTATTCCAATCAGCAGAAGGCCCTCCTGGTCCTGCAGGTGAAGAGCCTCACGCTTTCACTGGGCTTATGAGGGATTTGGAGCTTGTTTGGTAGATGGAAATTTAGGCATGTTCCTCCTCTTCCGTTTAAGAAAGCTGCTGCCAGTGGAAACTCTAGCTCCCCGTCTGTCTTACCATGGGCACCCTGCCCGTTACCTTATTTAAAATGTAGTGTGGACTGCAAAGGCTTCAAGAAGCATTCTGCCCCAGTGGTCTCCCACAGTGACCACAGTGATTCATGTTACAAGGGCCAAGATCATCAGCAACAATAGGAAACCCATCCAGATACCCCAAACCACATAGCAAATGGGTTGTTACCTCTGTGTTAGATACTTGATACAAATCCTTATAAGCCATATAAACCATGAAGGAGTTAACCCCTGCAAAAGAGGGACGGGAGGAAAAACAAGAGAAAGACAACGTTATCATGACTGTCCTCCGTCCTTTGCTCCCACTTCCATTGACCATGAGACCCAGCTGCATTACCCGGGCTCCTGTCTAACATAAAACAGATATTTATATTCTTCAAAAGCATTCGGCCCTGCCCACCTCTGCCCCATAAAATCAACAATTCCTAACAGATGTCATAGCACAGTGGTCTCTTCTTCTGTGCCTCTTTCTAACCTCCCCTGTCCAGCATCCCCTATCCCAGAAGGTCAATAAACTTTGGTATTGCTCAAGGCAGTGGTAGGTGGCATTAAGAATCACTCTAGCAAACTAGTTGTGTTCATACCCTGGGGGCTGCACCATTGAAATCCACCACATACTAGTTCAGTGACCTTGGGATACTTAACCTCTCTGGACCTTGGTTTCTCACCCGTTAAATGGAAAAATAACAATACCCTACTTCATAAAGTGGTTGTGAATATTAAAGGAGAGAATACATAAAGAGCTCTTAGCACCAGGCTTGGCACACACTTGGTTTCCAATAATGGATCTCCTGGGATCAGTTCATTTTACTGTGCAGGGTGTTGGCTCGGAAAGGAGAACTAAGATACAGATCCTACCCTTAGGGAACTAATGGGCAGGTTTTACCTTGTGCTTAAATATCTGAAGTTGTGGCCAGGCGCCGTGACTCACGCCTGTAATCCCAGCACTTTGGGAGGCCGAGGTGGGTGGATCACAAGGTCAAGAGATCGAGACCATCCTGGCTAACACGGTGAAACCCCGTCTCTACTAAAAATACAAAAAATTAGCCGGGCGTGGTGGCAGGTGCCTGTAGTCCCAGCTACTCGGGAGGCTGAGGCAGGAGAATGGCGTGAATCCAGGAGGTGGAGCTTGCAGTGAGCAGAGATCATGCCACTGCACTCCAGCCTGGGTGACAGAGCCAGACTCCGTAAAAAAAAAAAAAAAAAAAAAAAAAAAAAAAAAAAATTAAATTATAAGGTTTATGTGTAAAGATCTATTTAGATCTCACCCCAAATAAACTACTAATACAGTGATTTACAGAAATAGGTGGGACTGGGGAACTGAGAATCATTTTGAGGAAAGGGGGATAATTTTGGTCTCTAACCATTAGGGCCCTCTCAGCCCACAGCGTTCTGGGCCAAAAGTGGGTTGTAATTTGAGAACTTCCCTACTCAGAGTGGTTCAACTCAGGGCAGTCTTCCCAAACACTATCCTTCCCAAAAGCCTCTACATTATCCATGGAAGATGCAGGCTCTTTGATAAAGAAGTGAGTGCTAAAGTGATTCAATTTTCTACCCCAGTTGAGATGCCCAATGTAAATGTAAATACAGAAAGAAGGAGTTAATCTCACATTCTGTGTCACCAACGATTTTGCAGGGCTTGTGGGGTAAGGAGGGGGATGGAAAGAAAATATCATCCTCTGAGGGGGTCATCCTTTCCCTGCCATCCCAGGGTGCACTCTTCCACTGGACTCCTAGCATTTGTGTCTAGACTACTCCTTTGGTAACGGTTCTTGCACCCTATGACATTTATTCTGTTGTTCTTCAAGAGCCTGTTTTCTTTTGCCTTGGGTGTTCAGCAGAGGCCATTACTTACACTTCTCTAAGACTCCCAGGCCGCCTTACAATGCTGAGCACATGGTGCCTATGTGTGCCTGTATGTGGCGGGGAGGGGTTTGCAATATCTGATGATCAAAAAGAAGCAGAGAATAGAGGAATCTAAGAAGACAGCAGAACCTAAATCATGTACTCACTGAGAGGACACACCCTGGCGCACACACAGAAACACATACACATATGCATGAACATGTTTTCACACCCTCAGCTCCCAGCCAGAGTACCAGCACATCCTTGCTCCTGGAAATGCCTTAGCCTTTTCTAAGGATGCCATTGTTATATGATAGTAAGGGTTTGATCTCTACAGTAAAAATGATACAGGTTAAAAATCCCTAATCTCATAGGTCATACTAGCCATAAAACCTTATGTAAGATCAGTTAACCTCTCCCAACCTCAGTTTCTTCCTCTACAGAATGGGCAATATTGCATGGAGGTGAAGAGCATAGAATTTGAATACATCTACTGCTAACTAATGCTATGATCTTGGGCTGCTTATTCTAAGCCTCAGCTTCTCCATCTGCAAAGTGGAGAGAAGAATCACTATCTCACGGGGATCCTGTAAGAAGTAAATAAAGTGCCTGGAACATTGTACTATCCCTACATCCAGTGCTCATGCTCAAGGTTCCAGACTCCAAGTAAAAGACAGTGACTGAGCGAGTAGATAGTGTTGGAAGGACCGGCAAGAAGAAGCTAAGAGAGGGGGGAGGACAGCATGTCTGGGCTCACCTTTGTCCTTGATGAGGTTCTGCACTTCCTGCTTGACGCTGTCATTCCAGTGGGTTATGTCCACATGCAGGGCATAGTCACAGCAGCTCTTCCCATCAGCCCACTCTCTCCATTTCTCATAGGCCTCAGTCAGGCTGGACTCAGGCTCAGGCACCACATGGTCAACTGAATGACAGAGACCCCAGATGAGTCACTCTCAGACACAGCCTTTACTCCCCTCTGCCCAGGCCTGCTCCTGCTTGCTTAGCTGTGACTGCAGAATCTCTATTTCCTGAGCATGGAATTAACTTTTGAAGGGGTTCCCTGGTAGTTTCAAGAATGCTGATCACTTAAATGTCACAAAGCTATGTGATTTGGGACAAATTACTAGCTTTCCTAAACCTCAGTTTTCTTTCCTTTCAGTTGGTGCCAAGTGGGGTGGGAGACAGGGTGTTACTAGTGCCTTTCTTCTGAATTTATAAGATTAAATGGGAAAAATGCACGTAACATCCTTCACCTAATGCTTGGCTCATGGTAAGTGCTTGATAAATGTTAGCCATCAGTGAGGGCCTACTATGTGTCATTCTTACTAGTACTGTGGGGAGGTCACTGCTAGTGAAAAAAGTCAGACTCTCTTCCACGGGCGAAAGCGAGGTTTAAAGCTAAGTCAGGGCACAAGACATTGAGGCTCTCTGCTATAGGACAAAGCTGGTGTCAGTTACATAAACCTGATACTGGGCCCACAGATCTTATTTCCATGGAAACTTCTTGTCTAGAATCTGGTTTCTTTGAGGCCCAAATCTACTCTGCAACCATGGATACATTTTTTTTTTAAACAATGGCATCTATAGTTGATGAAGAAAAGTCAAAAGTTACACTTTCATATTCCCCTGAATGGCTGAGGCAAAGTACAAGTAAGGACAAAGTACAGCTAAGGACAACTTTCCACAGAGCAATTTTGAAATATACATAAAAAACCTGGACATTTTTCAAACCTTAACCCAATATTTATTCCTACACCTACGAATTATTTCTAGGGAAATAAATGAGGCTGTATACAAAATTTTGGTTCCACAGATGTTTACTACTTATTTATCTAAGTGAAAAATTGGAAACAATTGAAATTGTTAACAATAGAGAAGTTAGGTTAAATACATAAATCCTTTATAAAATGGATGACTAGGAATCCACTTTAAATGTTGGGGTAGAATAGAAATGAATGCAAAGATATCCATGACATATTATTTAGCAAAAATGAAAGGTTAAAATATAGTACATATACTGTCATCCTAGTTTTGCCAAAAAGGATTTTAAAAATGTGTACGATATACAGCCAAACTCTAACAGCGATGTGGGATTATGAGGTTTATTTTCTTTTTGCATCTCTAGGTTTCCTAATTTATTTATGAAGGACACAATTGCTTTTGCGGTTCACTCTCATCACTGGGAATCTGACTTCCCTAATGCAGATGGCCAAGCATAATACAAATCTCAAGGATGCCAAACAGGTCCAACTCCTTGCCCAGATGGCAGAAAGCCAAGCCAAGATCACTCATTCCCGTAGTCTTCTATCAAAAGCAGCCTGAGTGCACTTATCGGAAAGTAAATGCATGGAGCTACATTAGTAATGTCCGGGGCAACACCAGGGCTTTCGTTTGCAGGCAGCTGCTGAGAAGTCAGCAGGCTTCCACCCTTCAGCTGGAGAACTGAACCCTGAATTGCACCTTTTAAGGCTTTGGTGCAATTTTTCTGGGCTTCCACACCCAACTAGCCAAAGCTGAACCCTGCTCATTCTCCTGTCAAAAGAAAGTAAAAGACAGTGGATAATTCTATTGCTCAGGCTGTCCTGCACTCTCAGGGGATGTATATGGTGTTAAAATAAACAGTGCTCTCTGCCTGACCAAGTTTGGGGCCAGCACTGGGATGGGACCCAATTCATCAGGATTCCTTTGGGACAGGAAGGACTGCCCTGGAATGCTATTGGTTCAGTAATCCAATGGCATGCAACTCCCTAGATTTTTTTTTTTGGAATTGCAATAGAAAAAAACAAAACAAAACAAAAATTAAAAACAAGAGAAACCACTCCTACAGCTTGTCAAATTTTAAAGATATGAATTGGTCAAAATACAGTGCAGACCAGATAGCACTAAATGCGACTGGAAGTCAAAGATGCAGATGCCTCCAGCACCAGTTGCTTTTATGACATGACAAGCATCCCAATAGAAGCTTTAAACCAAGCTCAGTGATTTTGAAAACCTCCACCAGACACAGCTTCACCCACTGAAGTTCATAAAATTTCCAAGAAATGTAATTCTCCATAATCCCTCTCTCCGTGATACTCCTTAGCTCCATTCATGCCTTCCTTTCTCAGACCCAAGTGGGCAGTTTTGAAATAACATTTCATCTTCTATCCACAACTTTTAAAGTCTACTTTCACCTCTTACTAGCCCGGAGATGCTATTTCTTGATTCTCCACTCATTGCAGGAGCCAGCACCCGCTGCTAAGGTAGACAAGAGGGCAGCTGCTGCCATGACCAAGAGCCTCATGAATCTCCTATCTGTAGTTACCCATTTCCTCAGCTGAATCTGCTTTTCTCAGGCAGAACATCTATAAACTGAATTGGGGCAAGTATACAAGTGATAGTAAGAGAGTTCTGGAGGTAACACGTTCATTAAACACACAGCTCTGAGGAACAGGAGTGTGTAAAATACGAAGACTTACTGATCATGGTGGTGCCACCTGCTAAGGCTGCCTTTGTCCCTTGGAAGAAGTCATCTACTGTGGTCATTCCCTTATATGGCATCTGGAAGTGAGTATGGACATCGATGCCTCCAGGGATCACCATCTTCCCATTGGCTTCGATGGTCTTCACTCCTCCAGGAACAATCAGATTGTCTCCAATTTGTCTGGTGAAACAGTCAAACACCTGGTCACTTAAAAGTGCAATTTCCAAGACAAATATAATGGTATAAAGATTTTAAACAGTGTTACTTGTATTTATCAAATTAATCTTTGCAAGTGACTCACAAGCTTAGCAATCTATAAACAAAGATAGATAAATACAGAAAACAATGTTTATAGTCACAGAATGATACGCCGTTCGGTGGGACCAAGTGTCTTGGTTTTTAGTACCATAACCCCAGGGGTTTGACAGTGTCTATAGTATAGTGTGTGTAATAATTTTTTAATATAAATATTTTTATTATTCCTTTCATTTTGTTCTTTAAGTTAAGGTGAGAAATAACATCTGGAGAAGGATCTAAAGAGTATAAAATAGTGCACTGTTAGAAGAGACTGAAGAAGATAATAGTGAATCATTTAAAGAACAGGTATGGGATCTCCGCTGTCTTTTAAGTGGGGTCATCTTTGCTCCTAATGAAAGATTCTGTCTGGGTTATTTCCCACCTAAGTCTTCACTCCCAATTCCACCCTTTCCTGATCATTTATCAGCCAATCACAGCTGATGGCAGATTCACCAGGAGGAAGTCAAAGATGCAGATGCCTCCAGCACCAGCTGCCTTTGTGACATGGTCAGTGTCCCAGTAGAAGCTTTTGGCCGAGCTTAGTGATTATGAAAACCTCCACTAGATACGGCTTCACCCAGGAAGCTTCAGAGCATCTTAGGGAGGAATAGGGGGTAGACTCAGGCAGAAGTAAGCCAATCAATATCTCAAAGGCAAGCCTCCAAGGAAAGTGACAATTACAACTAGTCCCCACACAATGCTGCTTATAGATCAGCCAGTATTGCTTGGCTAATATATGGTATCACATCTTCGATTTAAATAGCTGGTTAAACATATCCACTACGGATACCAGGGAGACCTATGATTCAGAAGCTCTACATGACCATGAAAAATCTCCTACCTTGGGATATCTGTACCTCACTGTCCATGGCATGAATATTTTCCCCTTTTGTCCACAGGCAGCCAAGAAAGACACTCTCTTGGGGCAGTAAGAAGTCTACCACTAGCCTGCCGAACTCCAAGTTCTGCAACTAAAATAAAGTATTCCTGACATCTCTAAGAGTTCAACTTTACCACATCACCACTGGGCCATTCCACAGCCACCATAATTCAAAATATACTGGTAAAATGCAGCCTCTGATCATTAGTCCATTCTAGTTCAGATACTGGCCAATTCCGTTCTTATTTTTCTCTTTCACAGGTTCCCCTTTAAGGAAAATTGAGAACCAAAGGCATGAAGAATTGCCTGGTTTGTGTGTGTGTTTTCATCCATTTTGACAACTAGTTTAAAAGCAAGCCTGAAATAGAAATGGCTTCCCCCTTCTTCGCTGCTCCAGCAATGAAGGCCACATTAATCCTTCGAGGCTCAGCTTCCATCTGCTTTCCTTCATCAAGTTTCTAGCAAAATCCAAGTCTAATAATGAGTGAGGCTGGATGTGGGCTATCTGGATTCACAATCCTGGCTCTGCTAGCTACTAGCTGTATAACCTTGGCCAAATTACCTTACATGCTTCGAGGCTCAGCTTCCATCTGCTTTCCTTCATCAAGTTTCTAGCAAAATCCAAGTCTAATAATGAGTGAGGCTGGATGTGGGCTATCTGGATTCACAATCCTGGCTCTGCTAGCTACTAGCTGTATAACCTTGGCCAAATTACCTTACATGCCTCAATTCTTTCCTCTGTAAAATGTAATAAAGATGCCTCCTCCATAGGGTTGTGCTGCACATTAAATGTGAATATGTGTTAAGCCCATAAAACACTATTAAGTACCTAAGAATTCAGTAAATGTCAACTATTAAAATTAATAACCAGTCCACTCCCTTCTCTGCATCTCACCTGTTCTATGAATATAATACTTAATATACCACTCCTTGGTAATGCTAGGTCCTTTGCATATATACAGATATCTCAGTTTCCCTAAAAGACTAAAAGGTCCCAGGGGGAAGACAGACAGCATGATGATTTGGGCCTTGATAATGAGTACCACACCATGTGACACAGCATGAGTTCAATATCTCAAAAAATTGCCTGGCACATAACAAGTATTCCACAAGTATTCACAGACAGACAAATAACTATGTGATAGTTAGAAGAGGTCATTTCTGTTCTTATGCTCTGTGAGTTAAGAATGTTGTTGCACACATACAAAATTTCAGGATTGAATTATGATCTTTTAACTCAACCTTCTCTCCACCACCAACACACGCATCTGATGGTTAAATTCCTTCTACAACATCCTTGGCAAGTGGCCTTTCAGTTTTTCTAATAGAGATGGCAAAAAGGATTTGTCTTACACCTTCAACCCTGGTTGTAGATCCCTGAAGCACTGTGTGAAGATGGATTCTAAACCTGTATTTAAGGCTCAATTGTGAAAAGTTCTGAGATCAGATGAGATCAGGCACATTCAGGGTACTATGGCCATAGCACCACTCCTATTCAACATAGTATTGGAAGTTCTGGCCAGGGAAATCAGACAAGAGAAAGAAATAAGGGGTATTCAAATAGGAAGAGAGGACGTCAAATTGTCTCTGTTTGCAGATGATACAATTGTATATTTAGAAAACCCCATCATCTCAGCCCAAAAACTCCTTAAGCTGATAAGCAACTTCAGCAAAGTCTCAGGATAAAAATCAATGTGCAAAAATCACAAGCATTCCTATACACCAGTAACGGACAAATAGAGAGCCAAATCATGAGCTAACTCCCATTCACAATTACTACAGAGAGAGTAAAATACCTAGGAATACAACTTACAAGGGATGTGAAGAACCTCTTCAAGGAGAACTATAATCCACTACTCAAGGAAATGGAAGACACAAACAAATGGAAAAAAATTCCATGCTCACGGATAGGAAGAATCAATACAGTGAAAATGGCCATATTGCCCCAAGTAATTTATAAATTCAATGCTATTCCCATCAAGCTACCATTGATTTTCTTCACAGAATTAGAAAAAACTACTTTAAATTTCATATGGAACTAAAAAAGAGCTTGTACAGCCAAGACAATCCTAAGGAAAAAGAACAAAGCTGGAGGCATCATACTACCTGACTTCAAACTATATTATAATTTTACAGTAACCAAAACCGCATGGTACTGGTAGTAAAACAGATACATAGACCAATGGAACAGAACAGAGGCAACAGAAATAACACCATACATCTACAACCATTTGATCCTTGACAAACCTGACAAAAATAAGCAATGAGGAAAAGATTCCCTATTTAATAAATGGTGTTGGGAAAACTGGCTAGCCATATGCAGAAAACAGGAACTGGACCCCTTCCTTACAGCTTATATAAAATTAACTCAAGATGGATTAAAGACTTAAATGTAAGACCTAAAACCATAAAAACCCTAGAAGAAAACCTAGGCAATACCACTCAGGACATAGGCATGGGCAAAGACTTCATGACTAAAACACCAAAAGCAATGGCAACAAAAGCCAAAATTGACAAATGGGATCTAATTAAACTAAACTAAAGAGCTTCTGCTCAGCAAAAGAAACTATCGTCAGAGTGAACAGGCAAGGGAGAAAATTTTTGCAATCTATCCACCTGGCAAGGGGGTAATATCCAGAATCTACAAGGAACTTAAACAAATTTACAGGAAAAAACCAAACAACCCCATCCAAAAGTGGGCAAAGGATATGAACAGACTCTTGTTAAAAGAAGACATTTATGTGGCCAACAAACATATGAAAGAAAACGTCATCATCACTGGTCACCAGAGAAATGCAAATCAAAACCACAATGAGATACCATCTCAGGCCAGTTAGAATGGCGATCATTAAGAAGTCAGGAAACAACAGATGCTGGAGATGATGTGGAGAAATAGGAACGCTTTTACAGTGTTGGGAGTGTAAACTAGTTCAACCATTGTGGAAGACAGTGTGGCAATTCCTCAAGGATCCAGAACCAGAAATAGCATTTGACCCAGCAATCCCATTACTGGGTATATACCCAGAGGAATATAAATCATTCTACTATGAAGACACATGCACACGTATGTTTATTGCAACACTATTCACAATAGCAAAGACTTAGAACCAACCCAAGTGCCCACTGATGAGAGACTGGATAAAGAAAACGTGGCACATATACATCATGAAATAGTATGCAGCCATAAAAAAAAAGAATGAGTTCACGTCCTTTGCAGGGACATGGATGAAGCTGGAAACCATCATTCTTAGTAAACTAACACAGGAACAGGAAACCAAACACCACATGTTCTCACTTATAAGTGGGACTTGAACAATGAGAAAATATGGGCACAGGGAGGAGAACATCAAACACCAGGGCCTGTCAGGGATGGGGGAAAGGGGAGGGATAGCATTAGGAGAAATACCTAATGTAGATGACAGGCTGATGGGTGCAGCAAACCACCATGGCACATGTATATCTACGTAACAAACCTGCACGTTCTGCACATGTATCCCAGAACTTAAAGTATAATAATAATAATAAAGTTCTGTGAACAATTAGTGCTGCCTATGATGAGCTCGGAAATGAGGAAGCATTTGCTAACAAATTTTTCTCATTCTCTCCAAATGAGAGAGCTTGCTACCTCCGAATAGAGCCAACTATACATAATAATTTTTTAGTTAATAGAAAAACATAAAATCAAGTGTGGCTTGTATTTTGAAGAAATTATTGTCATATTTTTTGGTTTGCCGATTGTTTCTATTTTTCTTACTTCCAGTATGAAAAAGTAATAATATAAATTGACAAGGTAACTATGAACAAATATTTTTTGTTCTTGCATTTGTTCATTCATTCATTCATTCACTCGCTCATTCATTCAATGTATTTGACTAATACATTAACCTTTAGCAAGTTATTTACTCTTTGTGTGCTGCTTTCTCCTCATCTCAGGAAAGAGGATAATAATAGTACAGTACTTACTTCGGAGGGCTGCTGGCTGATTGAGAGAAAGCATGCAAAACATTTAACATTGTGCCTGGCACATACTACACACTCAAAAAGTAGCTCTTATCAAATTTTTATGTGCTAAGTCCTGGGTTAAGTATTGGAGATATAGAATAAACAAGATACGCAAGTAAGATATGAGAGCAAGTAAGTCTCCTTACTCTCAAAGGAGACTAACAGTGTCAGAATTGCTATGATTGATGAAAGCACAAGCTGGTTTTGTTTGTTTTTTTCTTTTTTTTTTTTTTTTGAGACAGAGCCTAACTGTCACCCAGGGTGGAGTGCTGGAGTGCAGTGGCACAATCTTGGCTCATTGCAACCTCTACCTCCTGGGTTCAAGTGATTCTCTTGCCTCAGGTTCCTGAGTATCTGGCGTTGCAGGCATACACCACTATACCTGGCTAATTTTTGTATTTTTAGTAGAGACAGGGTTTCACCATGTTGCCCAGGCTGATCTCATACTCCTGAGCTCAAGTGATCTGCACGCCTTGGCCTCCCAAAGTGCTGGGATTACAGGCACTTAATGACAGCCGCCATGCCTAGCCAAGCGCAACTGTTTTGAAAGCACACAGAAGGGAAAGCTAGCCTAGACTCTGGGGCTGGTAAAAAACATTTGTCTGCAGAAAACTATAAGCCAACTTTTCAAAGATAAGCAAGAGATCTCTTATAACCAAAATCTTTAACTAGTCAATGAAGTTAAGTCCTATAAAAATAAAACTAACAGAGACCAGAGAGGACTAATAGAATGAGTTGGATACACCCAGTCTTATACATCTTAGCAGGGTAATGTACATTGTTTTCTGTGATGAAACACTATGTAAATCAAATCTTCTTTTAAAGTTTACTATGTAAGGAATCTACACATAAAACTTACCTGGCTGTGCCACTTACAGGCATCCAATAGTATACATTTTGGAATGTAATTATACATGCCTAATGAATTTATTTGCAAATCTTGCATGAAATATATGTCCTATCTGTGCTCTGCCCACCTAAGTTCTATCCTTATGTCAAGGTTCAGATTAAATACTCTCTCTACCCCAAAGCGTTACTTCTAAATGAATTTCTTCTTCTTTGTGCTTCTAAATCACTTATCCTGACTTCAACTCCTTTGATACCTATTGCGCAAAGCCTTATATTTTTAGGGTGCTGTAATCTGTGCACATCTTCCAATATCCTTAAGGATGATGGCCACATCTTGCACTTTTCCATGACCCATAGAATGCACATCAATACTTTCTGCACAAAGTTGCCCTCAGTATCATTTCATTCTGTTGATTAAATTAAGATTTTTTTCACTCCATTCATGTAATCCAAGCTTCTTTATGAGCCATTAATGAAGAGAGGAAGTGCAAAACAATAAAGAGAAGAATTCCATATACATACTTTATTAAGCCATCTTCCATGTAAATATCAGCATAAAAGGACTGATCATCGTTGACGATTCTGCCTCCCTTGATAAGGAGACGGTCACTCTAGAAAAGAAGGAAAACATGAGTCATTACCACAGGTATGAATTCAGAGAAGAGTGGTCTGCCAAGGTTTTCCCAATTCATTGTTCTAGATGTCTAGTAGAAACACATTTACCAAAGACGTATGTATGCTCAATGCACTCAACATTTAGTGTAGGTGTATTTCTTGGGGAGCCAATCTTCCTTGGTTGTCCTTAACTCAAATTATTCTAGAGTTTCACCTCTTGCTTCTGCAATCTATTAATATTATAGCCACCTGGAAACATATCTACTCACGTAAGTGAGACATTCTTTATATTATTATATTTTCTGATTCAGTAGGCACTAAATATTTAAAGTGGGGTAACATATGCCTCAGTGCCTAGTGCACTCTCTCGTACTCTGTTGACACTCAACGGTGATTCTCAAAAATAGAACATATGGCTAGGCATACAAGGAAAGAGGCTTTTAAAAGTATTTGTAATGACACAAGGGCATGCTCAGATCATGGTTAGGTCTAAAATTCAGCACACTTACAAATGTATGCACAAGTATACACAATATTGCAAAATGTATAAGAAAACCACTAGAAGGGAAAAAGGCAAAGTATCTATAGTATTTAACTCTCAGTGGAGAAATTATGCAGGATTTTTATTTACCTCATTATACTCAATATTTCTCACATTTTCTGAGTGCATTTCTTTATTGTTTCAATTATGAGAAAAATAAAGCCTTTTTAAAAATTATAACTTAGATGAAATTTGAGTCACCCAACTGGAAACAATGCAAGTTATTAACAAAGTAAACATATACTTTATATGTAAGTCAGGAGAGGGACAAATCAGTGTCAACTCAACAGATCACAGGTTTCATCAAATGAATGGAGCTTAGACTGGAATATGAGGGATGGATGCAGCTTTGTTGGGTTCATGGAGGAGAAAACAACTCCCAGGAGTCTGGCTGAGTGTAGCTATAGCATGAATAAAGAATGAGAGGCTGGACTTTGTGAAGAATCCAACTTCACAAAGAGATTTCAACTCCATCCATCCACCCATCCATTCCCAGGTCATTGCTTTTATGGAGCTTAAAGGTAAAGTCTGGTAATAGAGAACTAAATTCAAAAAAAAAAATCAAGCAATCTAAAATTATATTAAGTGTCACAAAATAAAGGGGAGTGGGCTTAAGAGGCTGGAAAACGTCTTTTCAGGGAAGAGCAATGTAGATGGGGATGGGGGTGAAGAACTTCTGTAGGTAGAAGGAATAGCATGTGCACAAGCCCAGAGGTAGGACTAAGTTTTGTTTCTCTGAAAACCTGAAAAAGCTCCATGTGGGAGGAATTTAGGGTTCAAGGAAGAAAGTAGCATTAAATCAGATTGGAGAGGTCGGCAGGCTACTCATGCTGGGTTTGGTAAGAGTTTGAGTGTGAATGAAAATACACTGAGACATATGTCAGGATTGTAAGCAGAGGAGTGAAGACCTGTGTTGAGAAGTCAGCCTTAGAATGCACTGCTCAGGACAAATGTTCTCCATGGCTATTTGACTATGGGGATTAAGAGTCATTGACCAAGTGGTCAGGGGCAGGGAGATATCATATGCAGGGCCAACTATGGTCATCATTCCCTTGATGCTGATTCTATAGCCCCTGATTGAGAATACCAGCTTTCAAAGAGGATATAAATTTTATGGAGGATGGAGCCCCAAAACCAGGTTGACTTTTGGCTTCAGAAATGAAAGGGCCAGAAAATGAGATTTGAAGGTAGGCCCCATCTGGGATATAGAAAACTACCACTTAGCTTCTCCTACTCTTCTAAGGTATTGCATAAGAAGAAATTTCATCATGTCATATTGTGAGGGGAAATTATTTTTTTAAAGATACAGATCAGTGAGGTGTTTCAAAACAAAGTACACGTGTGGTAAGGAAGACATGCCTATGAGGTCAAACACAAATGTCCACCACACATGATATACAAGCCCCTCATGATCTGGTCTGTCAATATATCCACCCTCATTTCTATCATGTATGGCCTATATTTTTTTTTTTTTTTTTTTTTTTTTTTTGAGACGGAGTCTTGCTCTGTAGCCCGGGCTGGACTGCAGTGGCCGGATCTCAGCTCACTGCAAGCTCCGCCTCCCGGGTTTACGCCATTCTCCTGCCTCAGCCTCCGGAGTAGCTGGGACTACAGGCGCCCGCCACCTCGCCCGGCTAGTTTTTTGTATTTTTAGTAGAGACGGGGTTTCACCGTGTTAGCCAGGATGGTCTCGATCTCCTGACCTCGTGATCCGCCTGTCTCGGCCTCCCAAAGTGCTGGGATTACAGGCTTGAGCCACCGCGCCCGGCCTGGCCTATATTTTAAAATGACAAAACAAGCAGTTCTTATCACATTATCAGGCTCTCTGTCCACTGGGTATTTACAAAAATGTTCTCTCTGCCTTCTCATATAATCACCTGGCATCTAGTAGTCATCTCCTTTGTCAAAGCTCCAAAGGGCTTTTCCTCCATGATGTGTGACCTGACCTTCCAGCAAATTTCACCTGCTCCCACTGCAGTTTAGTTGGAAAAATAACAATATTCTACTGTAGCTGATTTATTTATTATTCAAGTATCTCCTGACTAAACCAAAGACTCCTTTAGTCCTGGAACAATGTATCTTTTGGTATTTCTACCTTAGTTCCTGGAGCTCATCTTAGATGGCTATTCCATACTGGTTGAAGGGTGGGACACAGGAGGCTGTATTATATCCACATGATGGAAAGGCGTCTGGGTCAGAATATTGTGGGAAGTGGCCAAAAATTAAATTTTGAGAAAATAAATGATGGCTTTGTGATATACTATTTTAACAGTACTGCAAAATTATATGAGGCAGTTCTAGGTCTGTGCTTCCAAACTAGTGTGTACATTAGAAAAATACATATTCCCAGGCTGTGCTCTACATCACCAAATCTGCATTTTATAAGCTCCTTATGCAGCCATCAGCCAGCCCAGTACCAAGTCACAGACCAGCACAAGGAACCACTGCCCACCTCCCTGCCCCCAACCCCACCCCACAGTTCTATGTGTGTCCAGGAAGGTGACAGAGCATCTTCAAAAGGAACTTCATAATAATAACCATCTTGGTAACTGTAAGAGTACCCACCTTCTCATAATTCAACGCTTTCCTGATTTTCTCTATCTTCCCAGCAAAGAGCTGAACTAAACTGGTTTTTGGAAAGGGACCAGTTTCTGTCTGAACTGAGACTAGTTATGATATATGACCAGCCTAAGGACACCCAGCCCTGAGCCACTGGTGTGATCATCATTCCCTTCAACAAGCATGAAATGTCAGCAAAGCAGCAAATGCTATCTCCAGCTCTATGTACCTCAGGGGGATAGTAAGCACTGATCCAAGTGGAATTAACACCACTGAGATGGTATCATTGGAAACTTTTCAAATGGTAATTAAATAAAATCTTTCTGGCTCAATAATCAGCAATCTAAACAGAGCCCAAAGATGAATGATAGGCCTGGTGTAGGTTTCAGAGAAGAGATTAAGAAGACTTTGCTCCATAGGCTATAAATATTAATATTATTATTATTTGTTTTCACTATGCGGGGCAAAAATATCAAAATCTGAACTTAAAGAGCTCAAATAAATGCTTCCTCTAGGGGTCCTCAGTTTGCCCTGCTACCCTCCCCAATTTTAACTCTTTCCATGGAAGGGGGATCCACTACAAAGGGCAGCCTAGGCAAATCAGTCATCAACAAAGAGGATTCTGAAAGGCAATTCTTGGGCTTGGCACTGGGGAATGTGAGTGTGGGGTATGACATAACCACTGACCACCCCCAGGTCACATAAAATCAAACCTCACTGGACACAAAAAAGTGTTTGTCTATGAATTCATGGATAAGCCTGATAGATTAACACATGCTAGGATCAAAAGCCAACAAGATGAACAAGCCCAACATCTCTCATTAAAAGTTGCTCTCTGCTTTGCAGGGACATGGATGGAGCTAGAAGCCATAATCCTTAGCAAACTAACACAGGAATAGAAAATCAAACCCTACATGTTCTCACTTATAAGTGGGAGCTGAACAATGAGAACACATGGACACAGGGAGGAAAACAACACACACTGGGGCCTGTCATGGTGGTTGTGGTGCGAGGAGGAGGGAGATCATCAGGATAAACAGTTAATGCATGCTGGGCTTAATACCTAGGTGATGGATTGACAGATGCAGCAAACCACCATGGCACATGTTTACCTATGTAACAAACCTGCGCATCCTGTACATGTATCCCAGAACTTAAAATAAAATAAAATAAAAGTTGCCGTCAGTGATGAATATGGCTCAGTGGGCCTCTTCACCTTCTGTTCCTGGCAGCCAATACTGCCAAGCGTCCATGAGCTGATGCCTGAGGAGGTCAAATAGTCTTGTCTACAAGTTAGCAATCTTTCTAATGTAAATATATATATATGCAGAGAGAGAGAGAATGATGATATCTCTAGGGCATGCTATGGTAACCTGAAGGGTATCCAGAACCCAAAATGAACCTATTCAGAGCCTGAAGCGACCAGCCACTGACCTGCCTTAGGCCCTGCACAGCTACCAAGAGCTGAGTGTGTCACTATCTCGCAGCCCAGCGGGCTTCTAGGCATACCAGCTGGCAAGTTTGGGTCCAGCTGGGTTTTCCCACTGCTGTGAGAATCAGACAGACCACTTAACTAGGTGTGTGATCTTGAGTTGGGACTTAACGTCTCAGAGCATCGTTTTTTTTCATCAGCCCAGAGTGGATAATAATACTTAGCTCGCCTCAGAGGGTGGCTGCCAGTGTGTGTGTGTGTGTGTGTGTGTGTGTGTGTGTGTGTGTGTGTGTGTATGTGTTTGTGTGTATTATCTAGCACAAAAGTAAAAAGCTAATAAATATTACATTTATTCCATTAATATTATTTATAATACTTTGAATGTTTTTAAGTCTTATGAAGTATGCTGGTGACAGACTATTTTTATTTTCCAAATGGGGAGATACACACAGAGAGGTGAGTGACCTTCTCCAAGTGACAGAGTAGATTAGTTCCAATTTGAATTAAATCCATGTCTCCCATCTCCTGGCACTTCAGTGATTTCTCCCAGGCCACTGTACCAAGTGTCTTTCAACCTTATGGCAAGCAGCTCTTTCTGACAGAGCTCTCTTCTCTGATACTGAATTTGTTCCAGTGTCCAAACTGCGGACCAGTTCTCTGAGGCAGGTAGCTTTAGGAATCCAGTAACTTTTAAGCCACTGCTTATAAAATCAGTGCAATACACCTGCCCCTTATGGCCTGAATGTGTTAACGTAGTTTACAAAGGGATCTACTTTGCAATCCAGCTTGGCACAGGACTTTAAAGTGTGATATAAGTGCAACATCTTTTCCTTCACTAGGGTATGATAGTGATTAGGAAAACTAACCATAAAAAACTCAGTGGGCGAGAAGAAGAATGAAAGACAGAGGAACAAAGAAATGAATAAAGGAAGTAAAATGAGAGAGAGAAAGCAAAAGAGAGGGAGGGAAAAAGGTAAGGAGGAAGGGAGGAAGGAAAGGAGGGAAGAAAAAAGAAAGGATGGGGGCCAGGTGCGGTGGCTCACGCCTGTAATCCCAGCACTTTGGGAGGCCGAGGTGGGTGGGTCACCTGAGGTCAGGAGTTCGAGAGCAGCCTAGTCAACATGGTGAAACCCTGTCTCTACTAAAAATGAAAAAAAAAAAAAAAAAAAATTAGCCAGGCATCATGGCAGGCATCTGTAATCCCAGCTACCTGGGGGGCTGAGGCAGGAAAATCACTTGAACCTGGGAGGCAGAGATTGCAGTGAGCCGAGATTACACCATTGCACTCCAGCCTGGGTGACAGAGACTCAGTCTCAAACAAAAAAAAGGAAAAAGAAAAAAATAAAGGAAGGAAAGGAGGGGGAAGAAGAGAAGAAAGAGAGGAAAGGGTGGGGAGAGAGAAATGGAAGATGTAATAAATGCTATAAGGAATGTTATTAAGAATGACAGATGCAAAGTAAAATAGGCAATGAAAAGACAGAATCTTCAGGTAAAAGCCTACTAGAGATGTTGGGCTCCATTTTAGTTTTCCTGCCCTAGTCTTCAACTTAGAGAACATAAATTACCACCTTTGTCTATCTGAGGTAATGAGAACATGCCTCCTGGAGAAACCAAAGCCCTCCATGGACTTCTTCCCAGTCAATAAAATCAGCCTGAGAACAGTGCTTAAGACACATCTGTTCCACACTCTGCAGACATTCCAGCAGCTCAGAGTAAAAACTATAATCCTATAAAGAGGATTTAAAATGAAGAACGAGACTCCCAAAATCAAATATTTTGTTACCTGCATTAACAAAATGGAGACTCTGGCCTTCTCAGTGTGGATTCAAGATCCTTTTAAAATCCAGATGAACGTGCAGGTGGTTATTTAAAATAAATTCCCATTTGGGCAATTAGATTTGATTTCCTAAAACACTTTCACTCTTAAGAAAACATCAGGACGGATAGAGTGCATGGATGAAATCTTGTTTTTCTTCCCCAAAGCAGCATCACTTCAAGAAGAGAGAAAAAACCAGACATTCTAAGATAGTCCAGTTGACTTAAGGTGATATTTAGGAAAAGGTACTAAATAGGCTCTCAGGAGACTCGAGTTCTTATCTTGGCTCTGCTATTAAAGAGGTTGCCTTGGGTGTGCAGACATGAGCTTGACTTCTAGCACCAACACTGCCCGCGTTTGGATAAATGACTTCACCTCTCTGGGTGGGCTTCAGTTACCTCATCAGTGAACAATGGGGACAATGATACCTTTTTCTGAGGGTGCAGACAAGGATTATGGAGTATACTATATATAAAGGGTTGAACTCTGCTTGGAACACTATAAATGCTCAATACATGTGAGCTACCATCATCATTATTTCTTACAATTATAACCAGCCATTGTAAAACTCCTCTCTCACAAATACTCAAGAAGAACTGAACTAACACTTTGTTAATCAAAATATAACAGACCTTGCCATAAAGGGAATTCCAGAGACGCCAGTCCCCAGCCAAGCCTCAGCAACTGTTCTCAGCTCCTGCCACCAGCAGCCAAGGTCAGCCAAGACTTCCCCTTTTAAACCCAACCCCACAGGGCAAGTTCCCATGGCCCCTCCAGGTCATTTTTCTCTGGAAATAAGCCCTTGTGAGGAGATAACAATCTACTCTCTTCCAGCAGGACTGTAGAGTGGGCAGTAAGGTCTGAGAGCTGCCTCCCACCCACGCTCCCTCCAGTATATGGGTGTGTTTCTAGGACCCTCGATGACAAGCATGCTATTGAGACAAAGAGAAAGGCCTGGGAGAAGATAGACATCTTGAGGAGCAATGCAGTTTCTTGGCTCTGAGT
This sequence comes from Chlorocebus sabaeus, assembly GCF_047675955.1. Classification (NCBI taxonomy): domain Eukaryota; kingdom Metazoa; phylum Chordata; class Mammalia; order Primates; family Cercopithecidae; genus Chlorocebus; species Chlorocebus sabaeus. The sequence goes on along the minus strand of NC_132926.1, from coordinate 34,737,974 downwards.
CTATTGAAACTGGGCATAGTTTACCAGGGTTGGCTATTCCAAACCTCTGAACTGCTACAGATGAGAGTCTCAAACACTCCTTCTTTTCCTCATCATCTAAGCGTACTTAATGACCACTGAGGTGTACTTCCAGTAGGTCAACTTGGGGCACTCCCTTCAAAATGCAACCCGCAAAGCAGAATACATATCACATGGAAAGTACTGTCTTCACTTTCTTTATTATCTTTGGTTTAGCCCTAGAGGGACAGATACAAGGTAGGAAAAACAGCAATGTGGAGTCAGCAGTAGCCCAGGGCAGCATTAACCAGGGCAGAGTGGCTGCTCTGTTGTCTGAACTGGAGAATCAAAGCCAGCTATGCGCATTCTTCCCTCCCCAGAACTTCACGTTAACCGTTTTAAAGATGTCATTATCAAAGGGCCTGACAAGTGATGTGGCCTGCCCTGGGTCAGAGCGGATGGGGGAATGGACTGTGGGGGGCACCCTAATCCTAGCCCCCTGATAATGGTCTCTTAATCTTCAACAGCGTTCCAGACACAGATAAGTACAAATAGATAACAAGCCAGGAGCAAGAGAATGGGGAGGGGAGGGACAGCATTGGACAAGAGGAGCCCTAGAGCATTTCCATTCTCAATGAGAAAGGTCAGCTGGGTCTGTGTAGCTCAGACCTCAGTCATCTGTGCACTACCTGCGTGATATCTGACACAGCCCGCTATAAACTGTGCTGTTATTTGCTTAATATTATCCTTATATAAATGTATTTTAAAAGAAAACACTATCTTAGTCTCATAAATTCTAGGCTAGTATTACTTGCCAAAAATAAACAATGAACCTAGGAATGAATACAATAAAAACATCACTAAACTTTGTCTACATTCTGCTGCCTTCGAGAGGGTTCTGAAGGATGATCTCGTTATTTTGTTAAACAGGAAGATTATCACGGATCAGGGAGATGTTAATAAGAAACTAGTAGTAAACAGAGACTTTTTCCTTGATCTACTCAGAAGATTTGAAAAAGAACTAGAAAGGGAACAAAATGTGTCATTACATGATTCCATGTTATTTAATGCCTTCTTCCAGAACCCCCTAAAACGATCTCATGAAACAGCTGGAACCATCTCTGCTATTGAAGTATAGGCCCATATGTGTCCACATGGGCCTCTCAGAAACAAGAACAAGACCCAAAGTAGAGTGACGGGGACCATGCACATCAGGCAGTACAGCAGAAGGATGAGATTACTGGGGACCATGCTCTGGGTCCAAAGCTTGGGGGCATGGGGAAAGAGGCAGGGTGGAGTAAGGTCAGGTGTAGGAAAAAAGACGCCTTATCAGAAAAGAAGATACCAGATCTGGGTAAGTGAAGACATGTGGCAAATCTTTAAATGGGCTTTTGGTTGGAAAAAATAGGAAGGTTCCTGCCTGGGAAGAAAACCAGCATTAATAGCAGTTTTTGAAGCTACTCAGAACTGCAGGTAGCAACTGAGGGAGTCCAGAAGCCAGGGCTGCATTAGCATCTCTGCCATTAAGTTATTCTGTGATTTTAGGCAACTAACTTGATCCTTCTTCGTGCCTCAGCTTCTTCAGCTGAGTGGAGGTAAATCTTTCTAAAAAGGCCCATTTATATATCTGTAAAGTACAGATAATAATGCCTACCTCACAGGTAGGCACTATGAAGTCTTTTTTGAGTACCCAACCCTGCATCATGTCTTTAACTCTCACAGTAGAGTTCCGGCCGGGCGCAGTGACTCACGCCTGTAATCCCAGCACTTTGGGTGGCCGAGGCAGGCAGATCACGAGGTCAGGAGATCGATACCATCCTGGTCAACATGGTGAAACTCCGTCTCCTCTAAAAATACAAAAATTAACTGGGTGTGGTGGTGTCCCTGTAATCTCAGCTACTCAGGAGTCTGAGGCAGGAGAATCGCTTGAACCAGGGAGTCAGAGGTTGCAGCGAACCGAGACTGCACCACTGCACTCCAGCCTGGTGACAGAGCAAAACTCCGTCTCAAAAAAAAAAAAAAAAGACTCCTAAGTGGTAGGCATTACACATATTACTACCGTTCCTACTACCATGCTACAACTTCTATTTTACTGCTCTTATAATACCGATGTACTGTTAAAATCAAATCCAAATTGCAGTACAAATATAAGGCAGCTATTACCATTTTATGTAAACTGCTTGAGAAATCTGTTGCTCAGGACCAGAGTATAAAGTCCAGTATGGATTAAAGCCAAGTCAGTGCTTTAGGGAGCTAATTCATGCCCCTCTTTGGTCTGGATTTATATGATAGTTTTGTGTTTTATTACTTGTTTGTTTTGCTTTGCATTGTTCCTTTTTAGGCCTCAAATACATATGCCATGGGTGGAAGCTCTCTTACATATGCAGACTACAGAAGTGACATCCAGCTTCAATCAAACAGGATCTCTTGTCCCGTGAGCCCCTGGGCCTGTGCAAAAGTCAAATGCCTATTCCATCAGGAAGAAGTGCCTAAAATTTAACCTAAGTCTTTATTCTAAGGGTAAACGAGTTTAATAATTCATTCCTGAAACATTTGCTTGTGTAACTACTAGCCATGAAGTTGAATAGAGAAGGTGAAGAGAGAAGTAAAGATAAAACAGTAAGAAAAGTAAGCCAGGATCACAAACAGTAATGTGACCTAGAAAGACAAAGGGTAAAACTATAGAAAGACAGTAAAATGATCAGTAGTTACCAGTTGGGGTGGGGGGTAGGGCAACAGGGAAGGGATGAACTGGTGAGTAACTGGAGCACTGAAGTGGCTCAGGGCAGTGAAACTGTCCTAGATGATACTGTAATGATGGACGCATGACATTTTGCATTTGTTAATACCCATAGAACTACTCAACAATGAGCGAGTTCTCATGTAAACTGGACTTTCTTCAATGTATCAATACTGGTTCATCTATTGTAACAAGCATACCACACCAATGTAAGGTGTTAATAAGAGAGGAAACTTGGGGGTGAGGAGGGAGTGAGAAAGAGTCTATGGAAGTTCTCTGTACTTTGTACACAATTTTTCTGTAAACCTAAAATTTCTCTAAAAAACAAAGTCTATTAATTAAGAAAGGTGCAGGGAAGGAAGAGACGGTCGGGGAGAGGCAGGCAGAAAAATCTTTTGTCTGGCAGAGATTAAAGGATTCACAGAGGCCTTGCCTGAGTGAATCTAGGGTAAATAGCTGATTTGTACACGTGGGTATGGCCAATGGCAATTATGATCACAGTGTGTTACAATAATCCATAACTCCCATTTACTGAAAACTTCTTATTTGCTGAAAACAGGTAGAAGCCTTAAGTACATCTTGTTCAATTAATTAATCTTCGAGTGCTATGAATTATATGCGGCTATCATCCCCATTGCACTGATGAAGACGTGGAAGCTTAGGGAGGTTATGGTCCAACATCACACAATCACTGGGAGAACCAATGGTACTGATGCAAGAAATGCATTTCCATAAGAAATTGTGAAGTTAGGCACCCTCCTTCCTCCAATGCTTAACATACTGGAATAAGGGATGCAAAAGGCTGCCAACTAGGAAGTTTCACCTTTACTATGTAGGAGCCCTAGAAGGATCTTCAAAAAAATAAGTAAAATAGTCAATCTTAGGGTCAAAAAATCAAGCTGACAGAGGCCCATGCTGGACATAAAGGAAGGAAAAACTTAGAAACAGCAAGTGGCAGGGGGGAAAAAAAAAATAAGAAAAGACCTTTAGCACTCAGGGTGCCAGCAGGAAACAGATAAAATTATTAAGAAGTTATTAAGGAGAGTTTAACAAAGAAATTACTTAACAAAGTGTGGGCAGTGTTTAGGGCAAATAAATGGATATGCAGCATCCAGGGCTTACCAGCAGCAGGGAGCCATTTCCAGGGCCAGAAGAGGGAAAGGGGAGGGAGTAGTTATTGGAGGTGGAGACTGTAGCTGTATGGAGGGGGCTGCCTGGCAGGAGCTGTAACCTTCAGCAGAGACATGCAGCTGCCCCACAATGACCTAGTGACAGGAAGGAATCAGGGGAAAATACCCTGACTTCAGTGTTCACTCTTCCTCTAATCTGTTATTGGTGCCCTAAGAGCTGAATGCAACCAGAAGGCCAAGGGCAAAGAAACCACCTAATGCACACCACACATGGAGTATGGAGCAGAGTAGACAAAGGTGGAGATGGTATCTGGGGATGCAAGCAGGAAATACCCAGCCGAGGCCCTGAATAGCCAACAATGGGATATGATTTAATAAACTATGATATCACCACAAATATGGATTACGATTATTATGGCCATCTCTAAATCTACATCATGAACTGAAGAAATATCTAAAATAAGTAAGTTGTAGAGCAATATGCAAAATATGATCCAGTTCTTGTCAAAGCAAACAAAAAATACTGCATGTAAATATGTTTATTGTATTTTTGTGTGAGCTGATCTGGAAGAAAGTTCTGGAAGGATGCACATCATATTATTAACATTGGATATTGTAGAAAGAAAGGATGCAGAGAGAGGTTGTAGGGGTCCTTTTAAACTTTTTCTTCTCTCACCTCTATTTATTTACATTATTTCTCTAGTTGCGTATGTGTAATGTACATTGAAACTTTTAAAAGGAACTTAATAAAGAAAATTATAAAAAGGTAAAAGAATGTGGTAATTGTTGTGGTCCAGTGTGACAGGAAGAATATGGATTAGAAAATGCAATGGCACATTGCAGAAGAAAGTGTCAATCAACTAAGTAACTGAAGAGGAAGGGAAAGTGACACAGATGCGACGTGCCAAACCAGACTGAATTTCAAAGCAGCATGGCTAGGGAGGGCCCATTAATAGACACAGGAAACAGAAAAAGGACTAACAAAATAGAAGTGTAAGACTAAAAATAATTTTGAGGTACTGGTCAACCATAGAGCCATGTAGCAGGTCACTGAAATGGTGGCCTGGGATTTAAGAGAATGGTCACGTGTTAGTGGACGGGCTTGAGTTAATGCCACACTGAAAACGGCTGTGCCAACTGAAAGGCAGAAAAGAAGGGTGGAAAGATCCCTAGAATGGGAGTCGGGAGCCACGGACTCTGGTCAAAGTTCTGTGATCCCCTTCGCCTTTCCAAGCGGCTGTGCTGTTAATGGTACCCAGCTCCCTCTTTAAGAAGCAGCTCTCTCCTTTCATCTTTTCTGACTGACAGCTGGCTTTGACAGGGCCTTTGCAATGACAGAGACGTCCACTGAATTCCCACCCTATTGCTTCTCAGAAACAAGAAACCTTTTCACTAAATCTGAAAGCCTGCCAAAATGCAATTCCCAGAGGAGGAATGCGGGCTCAGGCCTTGGAATGTGTGAGAAGCACCTTCAAATGACAGGCAATAGCTCCCCATCTATTTGTGGAGGCCACAGGGATTCTTCTTCAAGTCTGACATTGTACTTTTAAAGCTGGTGGGAGCTTCTTGGGGATTGTGGTCATAAGCACACAACCACTGGCTTATGCAACTTCCTAAAACTGTCCGTGGTGGGCAAGTCTAACAGAACACTTTGCTGCGATGCTCCAGTCACACCAGGCGGCCATGAAAAGGGCCCCGTGGACAGTGTGGAAGGAAGAAATTGTCTCAAAGACCACAGATGTCTTCCAGTTTGCTCCGCCTTGCAGTCCAGACCTCAAAGATTAGGTCTCTCACACAGGAGTGCAAAGAGAGTCCTCATCGTTAAAGCAGCCCAAGAACCCAAGCGATCAATCAGTGCCAGTTAGCCTGAAGGAATGGTGGGAAAGGGAAGGGCTTTGGAGTCCTGACTGTAAAACGAGAAAAATAATATCTTTTTCAAAGGAATGCTGTAAGCATGAAGCCCAGATTTTGGTGCGTAGTAGGTACTCAATAAATGTGAGTTCCTTTAGAAGCTGGAATCTCCCTAAATCTTCTCAGGTCAAAGCCTTCCACCTGGTGCCTACCTCCCCTCTCCTTTATCCCTGAAAAGCAACTTGACTTTTCATTTCTTTTTAGTTTGGTTTGATTCATACCATATATCTTAACTACCTGTCTACAACAACCCAAACACACTTCCTATAAAAGAATATAGGTAAGGAAAGAAAGGGAAGAGTTCGCCCTTTTTTTCTGGTTCCTTCTTGACAAAGCAGACAATGGTCATGACTGATTTTATTGGTTACAGGCTTCCATCTGTCTGTCTAAAAACCTATACACCGCAGTTCTGCTTTCATTGGATAGAGAGGTAGTTATTAAAGTAGAGGCTATTTCTTACTCTTTGGCCCTGAACTTCTTCAAGTTGTTCTGATAGATAAAACTGCAGATGCTCTGACAACAAGGCCTTCAAGAGGTCAGGCAGACCTTGAATGAAACAAACACTTGAAGTAAATACAAATGAGACACCACTTAAAAATTATCAGAACTCAAAAATCAGAGACAAGTGGGTAGTTAATCCTAGAACAAAAGGTTTCTTTGCCTTCAATAAAGATCTAAGGCTTTACTCATAATAGGCACCTCCTGGAATGTATTTGAGACTGCTTACTATTGGCAAAGACCATGTTAACATTATGGGAATACATTCTCTGTGCTTAAAACCTCCAGGACTTCATCCCTTACCTGCAAAGGCATAAAGTTGCCCACTTCTCTTCCCAATGATCACTCTTTAACATTCTATGAGTCTAACAACAGGCGAATAATCTTCTTTTGGAATAGTCTACTCTTTTATGATGTGTCTCTGCTCAGAAATGTTTCAGACTGAAGTATACAGTTACATGTTTTATGTCTATCAAAGCAAGATGTATGTTGTAACATGTATTAAATTTTGTCCAAAAAATAGCAAACAAGTTATCATCTTTGCCAGTCATCTCAGACGCAGCCAGTTTTCACCTATGTGTTATCACTCTTCCCTTGTTGCCCCAAGTCTTCATCTTTCATTTATCATTCCATTCATTCAGGGGTAGACTGAGCTAGGTTTTGGTGATACAGCGGCATATGACACAGAGTCCCTAGGATCATGGAGCAGATAGACTAACAGCCTTTTGATAACCCTGTTTCCTTGACACCTGTTCTCTCCAAACCACTTAACCCAGGGAGAGAAACATTTGTCTAAATTCATTCATTCATTCCTTCATGTAATATTTGTAAACGCCTCCTGTTCACAGTACTAGTGATACAATAGTGAACAAAATAAAATAAGGCACTGCAGGGGCTGAAAGTGCAAAGAATAAGTAAGTTACTACATAAGTAGAATACTTTCAACAGTGATAAGTGAAATTTAGAAAAAGGATAAGGGGATGGTGGAGGCTGGGAAGAGAGTCCGGGATATTTGATTACATTTTCAAAGAAGGCATGTCTAAGGAGCTGTCTGCTGAATAGATGTGAATAATCTGAGTCCCAGGGAGGGGAAAAAAAAAAAAACAGCAAGTACAGAAGCTTTGAGCTGGACATGAATGTGTCATAACAGGAGGATGGCTGATGCTGAGTCACTGACAGTCAGTGGCAGGACTGGAGACCAGAGAAGTAGGCATTGCCACCCCACATGGGACCTCAAGAGCCATGGTCTGGGTTTTAGTTGAAGTGCAATGGGAGATATTTGAGTAGGGGAGTGACTTGGTTTGATTTACGTTTTTAAAGGACCACCTGGTTATCACGAATAGAGAATGAATTTCGGGGTAGGCAAAGTGGAACCACAGAGAAAAGTTAGAGAGTTCTTGGAGTAAGATGACAGAGGCTTGAATGAGGGCAATGACAGTGATGAAAAATGGTGAGAAGTGGTTGGCTTAACATTCTACTCTAAAGGTAGAACCAACAAATATGCATAGCTAATATACAGTTAGCTGGGACTTGATCCCAGTATCTGTTGAAAACAATGCCTGTCCACCTCTTACCTTGACTGTGTCTTCTTTCTAAATATCCAAGTAAATTTAACCTATATATTTCAGGATTGATAGACTTCACTACTTTAAAACAGGGAGGAGGCAGCTTCAACAGAGCCATCTACATTCAATATTTAAAGCACTTCATAGTTCCCATATCATAACATCTGGGTTTACCAGCGGCTCAGGTTATTTTGATTATTTTTCTGGATCGATTGCCTATTTATCTATCTAATCACTGAAAATATGTCTTTGTAAAACTCCGACATAGACAGCTTCCAAGTCTGCTCCTGTTATAGATTTATGGATCTGGTTTCCTTCTTTAGCAAATGCAACCTAGTGACAGTTGTTGATTCTGTCTGATGGATCAGATTTCTTCACGGCCCACGGCACATCACTATGAACTTTAATTCTTCATTATATGTAGCTGTTCATTTAGACATGTCAAAGTGTAAGCCACAGGGAAGACTGTACTGAAATCTAATTACACTATCTTTTTAAATTTCCCTAATCTCTGTTTTTATCCTAAAATCAAGGGCCAAATATTTCCTGTCTAATCAATTAAGTGGATTCCAGGTCACTGAGACTTTGGAGTACATTTTTTTTTATTTCTCCTAACATTAAATAACTCGGTAAGTAATGTTTCCTAAGCAGCTTACATTAACCTTCTTAACAGGAGATAGAACAGTACAGTAAGTGAGGCTTTTCAAGGCTGACAAGAAGGTGAATTTGGACTTAGTTCTGCCAGTTAGTTAATAATGATGGAACTTGAGAGAAATTAACTTTCTGAGCTTCAATTTCCTCATTTGTAAAGTGGGTTAATAATAACTATGACATGGGCATGGTAATATAATTGAATGAAATGCCATATACACAATTATGATTGAAAATCAGTTAGCATGGGCTCTGGCCTGCCATAATTTCTTATAAATTTTATTTGAGGCTCCCTTTTCTGCTCTCTGAGAACTTCTCAAGTTTTAAGTTTTTAATTTTTTCATTCTTCGTTCTTCACTTTCTCCCTTTATGACTCTGCTAGGGCTGCCATAACAAAGTACTATAGGCTGATGGTTTTAACAACAGAAACTATTTTCCCAAAGTTATGAATGCTAGAAGTCTGAGACCAGGGTGTCAGCAGGCCTGGTTTCTTCTGAGTCCTCTCTCCTTAGTATGCAGATCAAACTCCCCTAATCCTTGTGTCCTCACATAGTCTTCCCTCTGTGTGTGTCTGTGTCCGTGTCCTAATCTGTTCTTCTTATAAAACTCCCCAGTCAGAGTGGATTAGGGCCCATCCTAATGACCTCGTTTAACTTAATTACCTCTCCGAAGACCCTGCCTCCAATACAGTCACGTTCTAAGGTACTGAGGGTTAAGACTTCAATTACTGGGTAGGGGACATAATTCACTCTCCCCCTCACTCTCTGCCTTCCTCAACAAAAGTTATGAGAAAAGCACTAAACTACAGCAAGGAAAAATGAGTCCTATGCCTCATAATTTTTTAAACCTATTTTACTATATGACCTTGGCAAACTATTTTCCCTTTTTGATCCACATTTTCTCAATCATTCAAATGAAGAGCTTGGAATAACAGGTTCCTTTTCTCTTCCTGCCCCTAGCCAAGCAAAGCTAAGTTTTTCCCATGATTTCTCATAGCAAAAAAGCGCTCTGAGATAGAGCATGCAATGAAGTAAGTGAAATGAAAAGGAAACAAACAAAACATACCTTCTTGGTGGAATAAACCCAGGACGAAGTCCCTAGAAGCAGAAGATTATATTCAACTGCCTTAAAACCTTCTAAGTTGTCGAAGGCCCTTTCTCTCTATAAGGCCATAATTTAAACCAATTTAATTGGATAAACCAAAAACCCCACTATGAATTTATCAATATCCCCAAACAAAGTAATCTCATCAAGATTTGAGGCACCAATTCACTTTGAGGGGAAAAGTGCATGATTTCAAATAAAGGTCTCCTTGAAAGAATTAAGTGGAAAAAAGTTTTAAAAACAAACACACATACACACAGAAAATGTAAAATTAAAACCAGCTTCCAAGCTTATAGGTTGAGCCAGTAAGGAGTGGGGAAGAACTGGCCATGTTTCCTCTCCAGCTGTGTAGCTTCAGGTCCCAAGACACAGTGTACCTCTACAAATGTCAACAGCCTCAGCAAGACAGGGAGGAAGGCAAAGGTGACGGTGAGAAAACAAATGTGCTCATTCAAGAGCTGGAGGAAATGAGAGAAAGCAGAGTTTTCCATGTAAAATGGCATAACTAATGAAGGAATGAGTGGTGACAAGAATATAAGGCTAAGAGTAAAGACACTGGGATTTCAATCTGTAGTCTGATACTCATGAGCTGAGTGACTTCAGGCAGGTTACTCAACCTCTCATCCTGGCGTAGCTTTTAGTTTGGCTTCAACTAAAAAACAACCGACAATAATTCTGTCATTTCATTTTTGTTGTTAATGCAAAGATGTTGGAAAATATCAAAACAATGCAAACAAAATGAGATTCATTTAACTAGATTTTCCAAGGAATGTAATAATATATAGCTATTAAAAATTAAGTTATGGAAGGATATTTAAAACATGGAAAGATGTAATATATTGTGCAATGAAAAGTAAGGCATAAAACAGCATAAACAATATGTGGAATCATTTTAATAAATGGCACATACAGTCCAAAGAAAAAAATCTAGATGGGTATACTGAAAGTTTACAGTGGTTTTCTCTGAGTAATTTCATTGTAGCTTATTTTTATTGAACTTACTGTTTGTGCTTTGGGTAAATTTTTCTACAACCAACATACTTATTTTGTAGTGTAAAAAAAGCCTTAGTTAATTTTAAAATCCTTGTGCCCCACAGTAAAACAGATAGTAGCAAAAATGCAAATTAGGTGGGTACCACTTGGTCTTGGTTTTATTATCCATAAGATGGGGCATTAGACTTAAAAAAAAAATCTTGACCCAACAATCCCATTACTGGGTAAATACCCAAAGAAATATAAATCATCCTACTATAAAGACACACGCACATGTATGTTTATTGCAGCACTATTTACAACAGCAAAGACATAGAACCAACTCAAACGGCCACCAATGATAGACTGGATAAAGAAAATGTGGTACATATACACCATGGAATACCATGCAGCCATAAAAAAGAATGAGATCATGTCTTTTGCAGGGACATGGATGAAGCTAGAAGGCATCATTCTCAGCAAACTAATACAGCAACAGAAAACCAAATATCACATGTTCTCACTTATAAGTGAGAGTTGAACATTGAGAACACATGGACACAGAGAGGGGAACAACACACACCAGGGCCTGTTGGGAGGTGGGGGAGTGATGGAGGAAAGTTAGAGGACGGGTCAATAGGTGCAGCCAATCACCATGGCACATGTATACCTATGTAACAAACCTGCACGTTCTGCACATGTATCCCATTTTTTTTTAAGGAGAGATAAAGAAAAAAGTAATCTCCATGGAGACTCTGAAAGTATGAATTTTACAGAGTCATAGTAAGTCAAACCTCAAAAGAATCTTACCTAAGATTTAACAGAATGGGGCATGCAGTGTGGAGTATGAAATGAGAAGGTGGCATTTAAATTCACGTTAGGAAGAATCCCAAATTGGTAGTTTCGCTAATTCAATGCAAAGATGCTGAAAGTGGTGGGAATCTCCCTGGAAAGTTGTTTGTGTAAGTACAACAGTGTGGAGTAGCTTTGGACATGCCAGAAACAAAACTGCTCTTAACAGGAAGGCTAGAAGGCTTCCTGATGCCAAGCAGTGCTAATGAGTCCATCCCCTTTGCAGAGGAGGGGCACCAACTGTTCTCCATGTCCCCCATAACCTATAATTTAAGGTAGCACCATACTGTGGGGTTAACTTAAGGTAGCACCATACTGTGGGGTTAAGAATGGGGGCTCTAAGTCACATATACTTAAGTTTGAACTTTGGTTCCATCATTTAAGCCTTGTATGATATTAGACAAATTACTTAATCTCTCTAAATTTCCTCATCAATAAATTGGAAAGAAAGACCTGGTTAAAAATCTATCTACCTAATTAAGTTGTTTTGAGAATTAAGTGAGATGATGAATAAAAAGCACTTTACACAGGATACAATAAATGTGAATTATTCTTATTATTAAACTAACTTTTCCCAGAACTTATGGTCAATAAATATCTTTTATGCAATAAAAAATAGCAAAATGCTTTTATCATACCTGATTATATTATATATGACATTCTTATAACACAGTGTTCTTCAAACACTTTCTAATCAAAGGTTTTTGGTTCCATGAATGTACTTTGATTCTCCCATTGTGTACTCCCTTTAAAAGGCTTTATTGATTACCATTACACATAAACCTACTGAAATCATGAACTCTGATTTGTACCCAGAGATAAGCTTAGTAAAATCTGTGTTAACTGGCCCCACCCCTCAAACTAAAAATTACATTTAGAATAAAAACTAGTAATAAGAATAGCTCCAAATGTAGCTCAGAGAAAGCTGACAGGTGCAGTGGGGTAAGAGACTAAAAATCTTTGGAAAGAACACACAGAAACAAAACCATTCCATGTAAATGTCCAGCCCTAATAGGGAAACAAAAAGAACTATGAGCTGCTCCTTAACCAGTGCTTCCAAAATACCAAGTTTGCTTTACAAATGCAGATTGGTCTATCTAGTTGCTGCTAATAACTCTAATGACTTTATAGTTTATGTGCAAAGGCAGAAAGAGACCTCAATTAAGATCTATATTGTATCCTGGTTCAAAGAGTCATGGTGACAGTTTCCTCTATATGAAAGAGAACATAAAGGTCTGTATTAATTCTTTTAAATCATTTGCGGTAAGAGAAATGATGTCTTTGTTGCAGGCAACAAGTATCCAGGTAGGCTCCTGAAACAAGCTCAGAATGAGCCCAGATGCAGAATCTGGAAGAAAGAGAGGATTGGAGGCCAGACAAGAAAGAAGTCGAAGTGATGGATGGACTTTCTGGCACATGTGCCCAGGTCAGGCCCTGGATTACAATGACTTGCTTGTTCTGCTAAAGAGCTGTCATGTTTCTCTTGGCCCAGTGATCCTATGCCTTAGAGTGTGGCCTTATTTAGAAGTTAATATTCTAGAAAATTGTCAAATGGAAGATTATGTACAAGAACAAATTGGTATACTTTCAGGTGATCTTCTCTCTTGAAATCATTCCTGCAGGTAAGTGTTAAATACACCCACTCATTCAGCAAATACAGAGGGCCTAATATGTGACAACCAAAGATTAAGTGCTGGAGATTCAGTGGTAACAAAACAAAAACCATCCCTATCCTCATGGCATGTACATGGCATGATTGGGCCTTTGAGGGTAGATTTTTCCATTGGATGGCAGTCATCATATTTAAAATATTAGCAAGAGCAGCTAAAAAAGAGCTTGGTGAGCAGATACAGACGCCGAGTTGTTTTCGATTTGTTTTCTTGTTTGTTTGGCCAGTCTAGATTTTGGGCACTTATCGCTTTCATGCCCTTATCAATAGTAGCCTTATCCTAAAGAAAGACTGTATGTGACAGCAAATGAATCATGATATCACTTTAATAATGCTCATCTGAATTAATATTAATGCTCTGCCAGGCAGAAGATCTATCAGTCATTATTAGTCCATCTCTCCTCTGCAAAAAATCTATTAATTAAGTCTACTCCCTGAATGAGAAAAAGGCTGGGACTTTAAGTGTAAAAAGCAACCAAAGCCCCTTATATACAATACAGATGTTGGCTGGTCCCTCTGAGTTTCAGCCAACAATGGCTGCTCTCATCCACTTTCTCCCTACTCTCTATTCCCTCACAGGAAGGGCTTAGAACTCCTCTCTGTGAATTTGGAACAAAGTGAGGAGAGGCTGGGCTGGCTCACAGGGTCATTTGCACTGGCAGGGACCTCAAGGAGCATCTGGTTCAATGCCTTCATTTTACTGATACAGAATCTGAGAAGGATAATAAGGGTTTGCCCAAAGTGACAAGTAAATTAAAGGCAAAGGCAGGCCTGAACCACAGTGTGCTGATACTCCCTCCAGCGTTCGCTTCCTTATTCCGCATCCAAGAACAAGAGGGCTCCTTTGCTCCACTAGTCCAAGGAACTCTTCTCTTAAAAAATAAAATCTCATTTTACCCTTAAAATCTCATTGTCCAGCACTTCCAGAGAAAAGAAGTAGTAATTAGGCCATGAGAAATGTTGCCCTTGAATTCCAGATGTTCCAAATAGGTTCCTGGACCATTCTACTGTGGAGCTTCCCCATCTAGCTTAAAGTGCTGGGTGTGTCCTGCAAATGTTTCTCCGCGTGACTGAAAGGAAACAGACAGCCTGGCTATGTCTGGGAAGAAGACAGGGATAGAGGGTGAGAAAGGGCCTTAGACCCAGCTCTGCTCTGAAGCTAGGCAGAAAAATAGCATCTGCTTTTCCACCCTGTACTCATACATGCTCCTGGGCAAAAGCCAGAATCTAACTCAGACAGCTGGCAGAAGCAATGCATGAACCACTGTCAAGAGGACACACAACTCACTTGTTGTTCCAATAGTGATGTGATAGGGTTGGCCAGACCATCTCCAATCCTTCCACTCTGTGAACACTGACCCACATTTAGGAGCTAACAGCTGGAGATAATGGCGGGAGGAGGTAGTCACCTGTGCCTATGGAACCACTGCTTTCTTGCCTATGAAACTAATTTACCTCTGCAGGGATCAATCCCAGGTTCTTGCTTTTTCAGCTGTGTGACTTTAGCCAAGTTACTTAGTTTCTCTGAGCCTCCCTCCAGAATGCAAAATGATGGTTAATAACTGTAGCTGTAAGAGTTGCTGTGAGTTCAATGAGATAATCCATGTAGCTTTCACTAAGACAGTTAACAATAATAACTCCACCATGCTTAGTCCCATATTTCTTACGACTGAGTTCCCTACAATCTAATTAACAGAACAAAATTCCTCAAGAAAAGTAGTTTTTATACTGGGCTTCATGTAGGGACTGGAACCAAAAGAAGAGGCCAAGTTGAGAGGCTCATTCTATTCCACCAAACTAGCTTTGGCTTTTTTTGAGGGGTGGGAGGATACCTGTGTTTCATATATTGAAATAAGCATATGTTGATGAAAGAGGGACTTCACAGCAAAAGGAGTCTGAAAATACAGGAGTCTATTTCTCTGGGGTTTCCAAGGTCTCTTATTTGTTTCTCATTTGCCTAGAGAGAGTGGGAGAAAAGGCAAAGTTGAGCATTGATTTGAGGAGGGAGAAACCAGGGAACAGTTCACCTCTCCTATTAACATCCATCACGGGCCGGGCGCGGTGGCTCACGCCTGTAATCCCAGCACTTTGGGAGGCCGAGGAGGGTGGATCACCTGAGGTCGGGAGTTCGAAACCAGCCTGACCAACATGGAGATGAGATCAGCCTGACCAACATGGAGAAAGCCCATCTCTACTAAAAATACAAAATTAGCTAGGCATGGTGATCCGATCCCAGCTACTCAGGAGGCTGAGGTTGCTGTGAACTGAGATCGAGCCACTGCACTCCAGCCTGGGCAACAAGAGCAAACCTGTGTCTCAAAAAACAACAAACAAACCAAAAAAACCATCCATCACAAGAGTTAGTAATGACATATTCAAATCTCCTGTCTCGTTCTGATTAGCTGCACTGATTTCATCAAAGGATGAAAACATTTACACCCCAGAGACCCATTCCTACTATTGTAAACATTTTGCAGTTTTTCAAATGTAATAAGCAAAAACAAATGGCCCTATAAAATATGTCAATAGGTAAAGAACAGAGGACCAATTAGGACAGAAGTTTTTTTTTTCTTTTGGTTGTTGTTCTTTTCAAATTTAGGTTTTTTTTTTTTTTCCCCAACTGAAGAAAAAAGAGCAGACAAGCCACTAAAACACGAGTTATGAAGAAACAGCTGAAAGGATCTTCATAACCTGTGTCACTCTAGGCTAGAAGCTGATCAGCACTGAAAAATGACACAGAGTTCAACTAATTTAGGAAAATGCCCTCTATTCAGGTTAAGGGAGAGTCTCTGTATCAAAAGTTCAAAGGCAGTCTAATGGCCTGTATCGGACTGTCAGAGATGATAAGCATAAAATTCTTAGGAACACTGTAACGTAACCAAACAACAACAAAAAAAAGTTTTTATGTAACACTGTTTATTTTTGTTTTGGCAAACTCTTATTTTAAAAAAATCATTTCCTAAGTAGTCTCTTTCTAACCAGACCATTGTCAAATCTTCTTTTATTAATTTCCACATTCCAAAGTAGTTGAGATTTTATAAATATAAATCAGCATCTGCTCTCTTGAACACATCCAGAGTTCACAGACCACTTTCATGGCCACTGTTTGAGCCTCTTAGTAGTTCAGTGCAATAAGCAGAAACGCTTTTTATTTATAAACTGAGGGTCTTGCCACATAGACTTGAATTCTCTCAGGAAATCTATTTCTTCAGAATTCCTCCCAGTGCCCAGCTGGCCTGGTCACAGCTAGTAATGTTCGAGGCTCTTTGTATACCTGAGGCCTTCTCCTAGTATTTGAGGAAAAGGAATAACCTGGCTAAGAATCAGCACATACCTGCTCAAAATTTAAAGTAACAAATGAACACGTTAGTCAGGGTCTGGGCTAAGACTTCCATGATCAGATATCTAAGATGCTTTCCATTCCTAAGCATTTGCTATTTTTCTTCTGTCTTTTACCCTGGAATTTCCCTTTCAAGATGCCTTACACAGAGAGAACTGGTTTTCCGTGACTCCTCTTCTTTTGGTTTCCTCAACTCTAGTTCTCCATCTCCTAATATTTTCCTCTCATTCTTAAATGACAACCATTGAAGCAAGAGGAATGCGTAGATCCAAAGGTGGGATTGTATTTGTCCCTTCCTCTAGTTCTAGGATCCCAGCTTAACTGCTGCAGAGATCTGGGTGTTACTCCAGTTCATAAGGTCTCTTCACTTCTCCAAAAAAGAAAATAAATTCCAGTGGCACCTACAACACTCACAATTACCCCTTTCAAGGGAGATCACAGAGCTCTGACTACACACCTTAGACTGAACTTTGCAAGTTGTATTCCTAACTGGGGATTTGTCGTCCAGCAATTCCCAAATATCACACACACAACCAAACTTTCAATGCAACAGAAATGCATTATCTGCAAGACAATGTTTACAGAAATCCAAACAGAGTTGCAAAAGACCAGTTCTCTGTCATTTGTCTCCTAGAGGGAATTCTGGAGCTGTTTCCACAACTTTCAACATCTCAGCTGCACATGCCTCCAGGAGGCAGCTGCTGCACCACGGCATCCTCAGCTTTGAAGCCAGACAAGGCCTAGGTTTGATTGCCAGCTTTGCCCCAATATTCTCACCAGGCAACTCTAAATAACTGACTTCACCTAACCATATTTCAGTTTCCTTCCTTAACTGGGAAATGATTATCTGTGGAGGTTCTAATATGAAAATACATATAAAATACTGGAACCTAAGTGCCTAAGTATTAGGGCCTGGCCCAGTCCTGTGGTCAGCTTCAAGTTGTAATGTGTGTCAAAGGAAAACAATAACTGTAACTTATCAAAAGTTTCTACCTGTAGAATTGATGGTGACTACTATTTCAAAAAATGTGTTCTTATATGTACTTAATATAAAAGGTAAGAAAGACCATGTTATGGGATTTGTGGACAGTGACAAGAAAAATATGCCTCCCAGCAGTGGAGATGGTCTGGAAACCATTTGCCCTACCAATGCCAAGTAACAGTGATGGTAGAGGCAGAGGCAGAGACACCAAAAAGAGTGTGATGGCGAAGGACATGCATTTTTATTTCAGTCGGGTATGTAGGTTTAAGTCCGGCCTCTAACACTTACTAAATCTCTGACCATGAGCAAATTATTTTTTTATTTTCTAGGATTTTGTTTAACTTATAAAATAGGGGTAACTATAGTCCCTCTCAGACAGTATTGATTGAGTCAAGGATTCAACGAAACAAGGCATGTAAGGCATAAAAAAACGTAATACCTGACACAGAATAAACACTCAACATGTGTGGGCTATTATCAGGAATAATTTTTAATCAATTCATCCATTTAAGTGTCAAATAAACGATCTGACAATAAAATGTACTAGGGGTAACGGAGGCTTCTTCCTGCCTGCAGAGGGGAAGATTCTGCATCTCAGTAGCAAACGCACAGGATGTTCCAAGCCTAATCATTATGTATCTGTATACCAGGTCCATGGCGAGACAGTAAAGATACAAGGGCCCTTGCTGTGATCTGTCGAATCCCCAAAACTGCCAGTCTCTGATCATTAGAAGCAAGGCTTGTGTTGAGGTAGAACAGATAATCCACATAGCTGACCTGAGAAGGGGCAATGAAGATCTGAAGTCCCGGGAGCTACTCGGGAGAAAGGTAGCTACTCCCAGCCAACTCCAACAGGGACACAGAAATCTCCCCCTCATATCCAGCCCTCCCACAGGAAACCAATAAAACAAGGATAGTAAGAATGCCTTAATCTCAGGAAGGCAATAAAAATAGGTAGAAGGAGGAAAAAACAAAACAAAAGAAAAACAACCAACCCTATTCTGGACCCAAAACACGGGTAGAAAGTAGTTCCTAGGAAGGCAAAGGGTACCAGGCCAAGAAAGAGTGCCCCCACCAGTCCTCAGATTGCAGTGACACCTCAGCTACTGGGTGGGGCTGCCTTCACAGAAAGGAAGAGGGCATAGAAAATTCAATTCAAATTCCGTAACATTACCATTTCTCAAACGTACTAGAATTGATGGTAGGGAGTATACGTTATACTTAGATCTTTAATCATATTTTCTGCACATGAATATGTATGTCTACATTGTTATATTTATAACTATATCTAGAAAAGGTACCTCAACCTTCATAGTATATAGACAACTATAATCTTCTATAGACACACAAACATACATAAATATTTTATTCTAAAATAGATTCCTTGTTCACGGAAATGCAAACACGAAGCATGAGAAAATTTACAAATGGATTCCTTATCCCCAAAGACCAACATCTGCCTCCTGCCATGCCCTTCCTTTTCATCCCCTTGGTTTTAACAATGAATTCAAGGCAGCCTGGTTTGAAGAAATTCACAACCACTGTCTACTCCTATTACAGCTGCTGGAGATACAGCTCCAGCTTCAAGGCAGAGGCTGCTATGCAGCACCACGCCCCACACACAGAGAGAAAGGATGGAAGCCGCACTGAAAATGAAGGATGTACCCCAGGGATGATCATTCAAACAGAAACAAAAGGGAATCCACTGCAAATCTGACCCTGGGATTAGGGCGCAACCACATTTACTGGAGCTCCTAAGGCAAGTTATCAAGGCTGAATTTCTTTATCTTTCCTTAAAGGTGGCTTAAATGATACCTAGAAGAATGGGTGTGGCTCTCAATGTCATGTCACAGGCTGAGTCCAGAAGAAGAACCACTGCAGTCTAGGAGGGGGAAAAAAAAAAAAAGATAGGTTCTCTGCCTATCCCTAACAGGAAAACCAGCAAATATACACTGGATGTTAAAGCAAGTGGCAGGAACATGTGGTATACCTCCAGCACAGAACAGCATGAGAGCTGTGGTGCAATCTCCTGAGTTGGGGAAATAAGTAAAAATTGAGCTTTTGTCCCAATCAGTTTTTTCTTTCTGTCTTTTGTCTTTCTTTCCTTCTTTTTCTTTCTTTTTTGGATGATAACTTCCACAGTTCTTTGGAAAGACAAGACAGTCGGCACTAGATAATACGGTGCATTGTAAAAGATCCATGATCTCTCTTCAATAATGGAAAGTGAATGCCATCAGGTAGTGGTAAAGGAGGATCCGTTAAAACCCAAAGCCTCTACCAGGCAAAAGGATCCCTGCGGGCCTCAACTCTTCTCCCTGGGGAGTGTTTCTTCCCTAACACCAGCTGGGAAGCTGGTAGGGGTGGGGTGCATTTGTGTGAAGTGAAGCTCAGTTGCATGAAAAAGGTATGGTGAGGCAAAAAAATAAATAATTAATTAAACGATTTGACAATAAAATGTACTAGGGGCAACGGAGGCTTCTTCCTGCCTGCAGAGGGGAAGATTCTGCATCTCAATAGCAAACGCGCAGGATGTTCCAAGCCTAAGGGAACAAGTGCAAACAGACTCGTGCCTGCAACAAAACCTGGTGGACCCTGCAAATCAACTACTGTGGCAGGTAAAGCTCTGCCCTAGGGCGGCAGCAGAGCCTTCCAGGGGCCAGCTGATCACTTCCTTTGTTCAGCTTGCAAAGATGGAGTAGCCACCCATTCCCCCACTAACACACACACACACACACACACACACACCCCATCTAATTCACTATAGACAAAGCACAACCGCACTGCTCCGTGCTAAACTAAAAAACGTTAGTTTTTATTTATTCTATTTTTGTAAATGCCCATCCCAGCCTGCCATATGTGCCTACTATTTGGGGGCATCGTTGCAGAGCATCACTACGGAATCCCAGCCTTGCTGGACGCCGGTGAAGACGCGGTTTCTGTACCTGATAATGGCACGTCCCCTCTCCACCCCGCCCTAGGCGCACCCTAGCGCATTTGACACCCGCCGGTCGCGGCGTCTCGGTCTTGCACACAATGGGTTGAACACTGCATGCACACAGCGTGCGCCGGCGACAGCAAACTAAAATCTGCTCTAAAAACTCGGCCTTTTCTTTGATGTGAGGGAGAAAAGAAATGAAAAATGTAAAGTGCATCGAAGGCACACACACACACACACACACACACACACACACAAAGTTGATCATTCCCACTGCAGCCACGTTAGCTGTCCAGTCCCATAAATGATACATTGAAATATGAGTCGGAGTGAACGCAGGCATGAAGGGGACACGGCGAGGACAGGTGGTCCAGACACTCTGCCACCCTCGCGGCGCAGGGGTCAGAGCCGTAGGGCTGGAGCTGGGAGAGGGGCGCGGTCGGGCTACGAAGTACCCCTGGGGAAAGGTGTCATCTCTCCAAACCCAGTCCGGCCGAAAGGATCCATAGACAAAAAGCACACCTCAACCTGGGGCGGCACAAACCGACACCCCAGGCGGAGCAGGGGTCCTGGGAGAACCACGAGCCCCGCGCTCCTGCCTGCGATGGGAAGGGAGAATAAATAATCCAAACTTCTCCGCGCCACTGTTTGGGTTTCCTCTTTGTTTTGTTTTCCCCAAACCCCAGGGTCGCTCAGTCTGTGTGGCGCCGGCTGGACTGACCGCCGCGCTCCACCACCCGGACCCCGGGTCTCCGTCCCTCCCCGGGGACCCGGCCAGTGAAGCCGGCGGGATCTGAGCCGACCCCGCCCGCAGCGCAGCGGGCAAGGGGAGCGAGCGAGGAGGGAGGGAGCGGCGGCCGCCCGGACTCACCGTGATCCGCGGGATGTTCTTCTTGCCTTGGTAGGACATGGTGGCGGCAGTGGCTGCAGCGGCTGGCTCCCTCCCTCCTTCTTCTGCTCCGGCTCGCCCGCGCCTATCCTCAGCGCACAGCGCCCCGAGATCAGGTGGAGTGAATGGTGCGCTGGCCGCGCCGCCGCCTCCGCCCGCCTCCGCCCCCCTCCCGGGCTCCCGCGGCGGCTGCCAGAGACAATAGTAAATCTCCCCGGTCCCCCTTTCACCCCCGCCCCCCCCCCACGCACACCCTCCTCCACCCGCGTTCACGCCCGGGTTTTGTGTTTTTTTTTTTCTTTTGCTGTGCCAGCTGGGACCCCGTAAGACAAGAATGGCTGATCTGCGACTCCTCCCTCTTCTCTCTTATCCCTATTGATTTTCCTCTTTGCATCTGCCTCACCCACTTTTTCTTTTTCTTCCTTTTTTTTTTTCCTGATTTGCGAGTGTGGCGGAGCCAGGCTGCTCCACAGCCACCAGGGGGCGCGAGGGGCTTTTCTGGAGCGGAGGCTGAGGCCCGGGGGTGGGAGCATCAGCTACGCCCTCCCGGCCGCGGAGCCGAGCCCCAGGCACCGCCGCCCCCAGCCAGCCCCTTGCCGGATCTCCCACCTTCCCTGCCCTGGTTTCAGAATGGAGACGGTTCCTGGCTTCCCTCCCGGCACCCGCTCTCCTCCGCCATCGCGCGGGTCGAATGCGGCGACCGCGCCTTTGTTCGAGAGGAGGGCTGGGCGCCGCCTCTGCTGCTCGCCGGGTGGTAAACAGCGGCGCAGCCCCTTCAGACGCCGGGGACTGGTCCGACTCCGCAACCTGGCGGGCCTGCTGGGTTCCCCAGGCCCGGAACACACACACACATTAGAAAATGGAAAGTCGTGACTCGCTCTCAGAGGCTACAAGAGGCACGGTAGCAGTGGACTCAACCATTCCCTATATTTAAAAAATATCCAAGTAGTATCTTGTTAAAGAAACTCCACTGCCTGAGTCTCAGAATCAAAGAAAGAACATGAATGCTGCTCTGTGAGTACAAAGTAGAAAACACCTGTGGAGTGGGAAGGCAGAAGCTCAGACACGTTCCTTGTGTGCAGCCATGGATTTGGAGTAGAACTGCTATTGCTCCCCGTCAGTAATGAACCACGTGCACTGCTCACAATCCAGAGTTTACTTTAGACAGGGCTGATAGACGAAGGTTTTTATATGTTATCACAAGCAAAACCATGGCCCTTGGGCGATGGAATATATTGTCCTTTAGCTACCTGCTAAAATCAAACGGTCAAAGGGAGACGTATTTGGAGAGGCCACTGTGGGTGCGGTCTGAGTGGTGGCTGGGGGTGAGGGAGCTCCTTAACTCCAAGAAAAATAATTCCAAACATAAAATTTAAGGAACAAAAACAAGACTTGCTATGCCAAAAAAAAAAATTATAAAACCCTTTTAAGACAAGTTTCCACCACTCCCCAATTGTCAATCTTAATGTCCTATTAAATAGAAATCCTGTATGTCACTAAGCATGACTAAAGCTGTGTTGAGGATCTTGAATTCACGTTTCCATAAGGCAACCCACTGATGACAATTCTAGACATCTTGTCATTAAAGTGAAGGCGTGCTTGCAATAAAGAAACTACACAAGGCATCCACAGAAAGAGGATACAGAATACTCCAGCTTGGGCTTTCCATAAACCCGAAACGAACCAGACTGGTCACATAATCCAAGGACACACAAAACCCCCCTTAAACATTCTCTCTCAAGTGAGTTAATCCAAGCTTCTGGTTATTTATGGTTAATTGGACTGAATGCAGTCTTCACAAGAAAAGTCCACAGCAGTCTCCACTTTATTTCTGTGATACTCTGGAAAGGAGGATGAATGCCAAGCAAAGAACACCTCCCTATACTCTTGCAAAACACAAGGGGGAAAAAAAAAGACTGGGCCAAAGGCACGCCCTAAACATTTTGCTTTGTTCTTAAAGCATAAGTGCTGAGACCACTAGCCAAGAGTTGTGAAATTACAAAGCATTCTGGGGATTGGCATGCAAATGAGCAGGATTATATTTAGAACTGAGTAAAAGGAGAATTAACTACATACTATGGAAACCAGCAGAGCTCTCTCTCTGCATCTTTCCCATAGATTTTACTGTCCCAAACTTACTGGAAAGGATCATGCACATTTTTCTCAAGAAAAGCAAACATATGTAGGGGACATTTACAATCCTAAAAAAAAAAAAAAAAAAAACACACTCCTGCTTTTTTCTAAATTTTACAAGTTTCTTTGCCTTTCTTACAACTGAGTTATCTCCTCTGTTACCATCATTATAATCCAGAACACTCTTTACTAAATACATTTATACCTTATTTTTGATCACTTGATTGTGTGTGTGTGTGTGTGTGTTTCAAATAACAAGACTTGGTTAAGTTTTTTTGAG
Source organism: Chlorocebus sabaeus (assembly GCF_047675955.1). Taxonomy (NCBI): domain Eukaryota; kingdom Metazoa; phylum Chordata; class Mammalia; order Primates; family Cercopithecidae; genus Chlorocebus; species Chlorocebus sabaeus. The sequence goes on along the minus strand of NC_132926.1, from coordinate 34,714,326 downwards.
GTCAGGTTTGCATGCAAGAGGCCATGTTGAATGGCAATTGCAGTGTGTTCTTCTGGGTCTGACTGCTGTGACCCGCCAGACACAGGAACACAGCAAATTGATTCAAGCTGTTGCCATCATCAGAAATGTACAACAAACACTATTTTCCTTGTTTCATCCCCTTCAATTATCTTTCACTTTCTTGAACCAAAATAAAGCCTCTAAGATGAATTTGAAGGAAAAAGCCTTCCTTGGCTATAAGAAAGGCAGCCATCAACACAGGATGCCTCTGTGTCTGGCCAAGAGAGAGAAGAATGGAACCAGTATGGATGTTTTCCACAGTAGAATGACTCTGAATGGTTTTCCTTGGATACAAAGCAGTGCTTGGCTTTAGGTATCTCAGGAAACTGTGAAAGAGGGAGGTGAAGACATAGAAATAGAGACTTGATTTACAGTCCCAAAGAAACTTAACTTTGGCTACCACACCTGCCACACCCCAGATTTCCACACCTAAATCAATGGGTACTCCATTCCAGTTGCTCAGGCCAAAGGTTTGGCACCATCCTTGATTTCTCTCCTTCAGTCACGCCCCTACTCTCCATAGAAAATCTTTCGGCAAATGCTATTGATTCTACTTTTTTTTTTTTTTTTTTTTGAGACAGAGTCTCGCTCTTGTCGCCCAGGCTGGAGTGCAATGGGGTGATCTCAGCTCACTGCAACCTCTGCCTCCCAGGTTCAAGCAATTCTCCTGCCTCAACCTCCTGAGTAGCTAGGATTACAGGTGCCCACAACCATGCCCGGCTAATTTTTGTACTTTTAGTAGAGACAAGGTTTCGCCGTGTTGGCCATGCTGGTCTCAAACTCCTGACCTCAGGTGATCTGCTAGCCTCAGCCTCCCAAAGTGCTGGGATTACAGGCATGAACCACCACACCCAGCGGGTTCAATCTTTTAAATGTATCCACACTATGGTCTCCTCTTATGATTTGCAAAGTTTCTTCCTGTGTTTAGCCACCATTAGCTATCATCTGAATTATTATAACCTCCTAACTGGGTTCTCTTCTTCACCATCACTCATTCATTCATTAATTCTCAAAACATTCACACAATACTTACCTTGTGCTTACTATGTCCCATTATTTTTCTAGGTGTTAGTGCAACGGAGGTGAATAATAAGTCCCAAATATCATGGAGTTTACTTTATGTTCTTATTATCATATAATAACACATATCCTTATTACACCACCTGTCACTTGCTAGCCCCCTTTCCTGCTTTATCTTCATAGTACTTTTTACCACGACATATTAATTTTATTATTGGGTATTCTCCCCATCACCAGAATGTAAGCTATTCGAGGCCATTGGGATGTGTCTGTTTATTCACTGAGTGCCTGAAATAGGGCCCTGTCCATAGAAATTGCTCAATAATTATTAGGTGAGTGAATGTAAGAATTTTTAAAAATTGCATCTGGAGAAAGATTGAATAGGTGAAGAACTTTTCTGGAACTAAAGGGCATGCAGTTAGAATGTGGATTTTACAGTGTCTATTTTTGCTTCTCTATGCATTTTTAGAGTTTCCTGATTCTAGATTTCAGAGCAGATGAATTAAGATGGCGAAGAATCACTTTGCTAATATGATACAGTCCAAAAATTTCAAGGCAACATATGGGCCAAAGAAAGGCTCAATAGAGTAGAATTGGTACGTGGGCACTGATTAGTTTTATGCCAATGAGGCTGATTCAGTCAGGAGAGGAAACTTTATGAGGCAGGAGAGAAGTAGGTCAATGACTATGAAAATTCTAGAACAGGCAACTCAGGTGACATTTATTGTTTGAGTGGGGGTCTTGCCCTTAGCTAGAAACAAGACTGGTTCTTCCACAGTCACTGAAGTGGAGAATATCTTCTCACAGAGTCCAGTAGCTGGGTATATTTCCTGGAAGGACTTCATGGAATTTGTCTTCTGACTCCATCTACTTTTTCTGCCATCAGCTAAGACCATCTAGGAAAGAAGGTATTGGGAGAAGGAGGAGGAGTTCATATGAAAATCATTTTCCAGGACAGTAAAGGAACTAGGAAAATATGGTATGATTATCTGGCAGTGTCAGAGGCGTGTTAACCAGAGCAACTCCATCTTGAATAGGAGCTGTGTAAAATGAGGCCAAGACCTGAGACCTACTGGGCTGCATCCCCAGATGGCTAAGGCATTCTAAGTCACAGGATGAGACAGAAGGCTGGCACAAGATACAGGTCATAAAGACCTTCCTGATAGAACAGGTTGCAGTAAAGATGCTTGCTAAATCCCACCAAAACCAAGATGACGACGAGAGTGACCTCTGGTCGTCCTCACTGCTACACTCCCACCAGCGCCATGACAGTTTACAAATGCCATGGCAACGTTGGAAGTTACCCTATATGGTCTAAAAAGGGGAGGCATGAATACTCCACCCCTTGTTTAGCATATCATCACGAAAGAATCATAGAAACAGGCAACCAGCAGCCCTCAGGGCTGCTCTGTCTATGGAGTAGCCATTCTTTTGTTCCTTTGCTTTCTTAATACATTTGCTTTCATTACTCTATGGACTCACCCTGAATTCCTTCTTGTACAAGATCCAAGAACCCTCTCTTAGGGTCTGGATTGAGACCCCTTTCCTGTAATAGCAGCTGTAAGGATTCCCTTCAAATGGTGGCCATAAATTTAAAGAGAGACCAGTAAGCCTGGTTGTGGATGTTCCTCCAGCCACTTACAGTAGCATATGTGCAGGCAAGGAGCAGGTAGGGTGTGGAATTGAATGTGGGCTCTTTTAGATGAGTGCTAAGAAGGAAGAGAAAAACTCAAAGGAATTGAGGATGAAGCAAGGGATCTAAGCTGCTTAAGAGAGCAGGGAGAACATAGTGTACAGGGGAATAAAGGACAGTGAATACACTGAAGACTAAGTAAGATTATTCTCATAAAGCTCTTTGCACAAAGTAAGTCAAGTTAATTAAATGGCAGCTACCCCTACCACTATTTTTAATGTATGTATTTTTTTTGTGCTAAACTTGTTTATACCAGGAACTATGTCTTATTTATCTTTGTACCCCCAGCTCTTTTACAGTGCTTGGAGTAGAGTAGAATCAGTTGGAAAAGGGGGAGATTGACTGAGCAGGCAGGGGAGAAAGTCCAGAATATTCTGTCCTTTAATCTCCAAAACATTTAAAATAAGGACCTAGACATTTACATAGTTTTGACCATTAAAAATATTTTTTAATTTCTAAAAATACATTTATGTGTTGCTATCTTAATAAGAGAAAACATTTCCCCCTTGGTCCTGATTTGAAAAATTCAAAAAAAAAAAGTTCTAAAATAAATATAGAAGAGTTTTGAAGGGGAAAATGTATATACTAAGCCTATGTGAAATATATAGGCTATTCTTATATTACATAAATAAACATTTAATCTTAGAGCTGCCAGTTAAGCATTTGGGTCCATTAATTTTACCTACAATCTAAACAAAGGAAATCTCAGTCATGTAATTCCAGTGTTACAGAATGAAAACCAAAGAGGTGATTCACCTGCTATTATTAGATGTCTACATATTGAATACAGAAATAAACTGGTAAACAAACTAACCTTGGATACACATAAACCAAAAAAAAAAAAAAAAATTACAGCCACAGAAAAGTATTCCCATTGGCTGATTCCAAAATCAAGCTTACACTAGCTTAAGCAAAGGTATGCAATCCTACGTCTCCCTAGATAGAATTTCTCATTCTTTTCTTCAATAGTCATTGAGTTTAAAGGATTCTGACCTGCTCCATCAGCTCTGATGGCAACTCATATCAAAGCCACAGGCCAGAGTTACAAGAGAAGGTTGCGAGAGGCCGGGCGTGGTGGCTCACGCCTGTAATCCCAGGACCTTGGGAGGCCAAGGCGGGTGGATCACGAGGTCAGGAGATCAAGACCATCCTGGCTAACACGGTGAAACCCAGTCTCTCCTAGAAACACAAAAAATTAGCCAGGCATGGTGGTGGGCGCCTGTGGTCCCAGCTACTTGGGAAGCTGAGGCAGGAGAATGGCATGAACCCAGGAGACAGAGCTTGCAGTGAGCCGAGATCGTGGGTGACACAGTGAGACTCCGTTTCAAAAAAAAAAAAAACAAAAAAGATGAGGTTGCGAGAAAAGGATAAGCTATTGTATACTGATCTTCATCTCTGGCTCAGCATGTTAGACACACAAGTGAAGTTACATTCATATTGGGGGAAAAAAAATCTTGACAGCTCTGCCTTAGGCATCATGGGGAGAGATACTATGGTCTGATGAACTTATCTGAACTTCAGAAATTTTAGAAAACAGTTTTTTCTCCAAAGTTGCTGCTGTGAATTACCTTTCAGCAAGGAATCCCAGGTTTTTCAGCTACATATGTGCATGGGTTTGGGAAAGAATGTGTACCATTCCCCGAAAAGGTCCATGTCTTAATCCCAGAACTATGAAGATGTCACCTTACATGACAAAGGGATTTTGTGATTAAGTTAAAGATCTTGACAGGGGGAGATTATCCTAGATTATCCAGGCAGTCCCAGTGTAATCACAAGCGTCCTGATAAAGGGAGGAGGGAGGCAGGAGACTCAGAAAGAGAGGGAGTTGTGTTAAAGAAAGCAAGAGTCACTGTGTCTAGACACCAGTATCTGTCTGTGTTTAGACAACCCAGGGTGTTAGATGCAGTTATGAGCCAAGGAATGTAGGCAGCCCTGCTAACACTTTGAATTTAGCCCCATAGACACAATTTAGATTTTTGACTTCCAGAACAGTAAGAAAATAACTCTGTACTGTCCTAAACCTCTAGGTATGTGGTAATTTGTTACAGCAAAAATAGGAAACTAATACAGATAGTAATCAAAATAAAGACAAATGATCAGGAGACTGAGGGGAATCACTTCACTAAAAAGTAATAATCCCTTGCCCAAATTCTGGATCTGAGCTAGTTTTCAGGCTTGCAATCCATTAATTGAAGGAGAAGCCAGTTCATCAGCAGGAAGGAGCCTGCAACGCCATGCCTAAAGTTTAAGGTAATCTTGACTCCCACACAAGTACCAATAGGAGAATCATAATTTAGATGCCTCGTCCTCCTACAAGAGGTCCTATTGATACAGGAGAAAGAAAGAAATTACTTAGGCAGGTAGAGTAAAAGAGTCCTCATCAAGGCTTCCCTTCCAACAAAAAGTTGCCCAAGAAATTATTTTTTTTCGACCAAAAGCAGTCTGGAAAATCAAGTTGCAAACATAGATAAGCAGCCTGGAAGCTTGCACGGGTGAATGCTGGGAGCTGTGCCAATGGAAAAGGGCTACCTGGGGGCCAGGCATGGTCAACATGGAGGCACCATTTTCCCTTTTGTTACCATGTGTAAAGGAATAAGCAACATGGCACATGGCACTAGCAAGGCAGAGAACCGTCTGCATAAAAAATGGTTAGGGTCGGGGAGGCCAGTTTCCCATGCCCTCTGCAATGGCATACCTAGTCTTGACCAGGTTTTCATGCCTTATGCAAATGGAACACCTGGTCCAACCAATCTTTTGTGCCCTATGTAAATCAGACACTGCCTCCTCAGGCTCACCTATAAAACCCCTTCATTTCACCATAGACCCAGAAAACCCATTTGGGACCCCTCTCTCTGCAGCAGAGAGAGCTATTCTCTTTCTTTTGCCTGTTAAACTTCCACTCTCAACCTTACTCTTGGTGTGTCCATGTCTTAGTTTTCCATGGCCGTGAGACAACGAATCTCAGGTATCACCCCAGATAATGATGCTGCTTCACTATGGCCACCTACTAATGCCGCTGTAAAGTGGGAAGGGAGACTGGCAGATACAGGTTCCCAATTGACACTGATACCCAGAGCCGAAGTATCAACATAGTTCCTCTGTTAGAGTAGAGACATGTAAAGGCCAGGTACTGAGTGGACTCTTGGTCTACGTTTGGCTTACATTTGGCCTTTTGGGTTCACTGATCCACCTAGCGGTCATTTTCACAGACCACCACTGATTAATTGGAATAGACAATATTAGCACAACTTCCACTTTGGTTTCTTAGTCTCTGGGGTAAGAGCCATCAAGTAGGGAAGACCAAGCAGAAAGCTCCAAAACTGAACCCCTACCCCACCAAAGATAAGAGAGTAAATCAAAAACTTTGTTTTATCCTAAGGGAATGACAGAGGTTAGCAGCACAGTTAAAGACCCGAAGGAAGCAGGGCTGCTAGTCTCCATCATATCACCATTTAATTCACTAGTCTGGATGCCACAAAAGCCTGACAAATACCAGAGCATGACTCAACCAAGAGGCTAGACCTAAGCTGGTATAGTTTTCTAGAGCAAATGGCTTCAAGTACATTGTACATAACCACTGACATAGCAAATGAGTGCTGTTTCATCAGAAAAGAAGATCAAAAGCAGATTGCACACACTTGGAACAGAAAAGCAGTACACATGAACAATCTTGACTTAAGGCTATGTTAATTATCCTTTCCTCCACCATAATATAATCTGAAAGATCTAGATTGTCTGGACATCTTAAAGAACATCCCAGTAATATACTTTATTGATAACATCATGAAAATTGACTAGATGAACAAGAAATGACAAGTTCATTGAAGGCTTTGGTAATGCACATGAACTCTATTTAGAGAATGGAAGATAAAGATAAATCTACAAAGATTCAGGGGCCTGCTATCTCAGATTGGGCATGCCACAACTTCTTTCAGAGTAAAGGACAAATTATTGCATTAGGGAACTCCTCCTGCAATGAAGGAAGCACAAAGCCTGGTAGATCTCTTCAGGTTTTAGAGACAACATATTCCATATTCCAAAATGTGTTACAGCCCACATACACAGAAGGCTGTCAGTTTTGAGTGGCACCTGGAGTAGGAAATTATTCTGTAACGGATCTGGCTGCAGTGTAAATAGCCCAACCACTTTGGTCCTATGATTCAATGACTCCTATGGTATTGGAGGTATTCGTGGGAAGAGATGCCATGTGGAGGTCATACAAATACCAATAGGAGAATCATATTTAGACTCCTAGGACTCTGGAACCAGAAAAATTACACACTATCTGAAAAATAGGTCCTCTGGACCCTGGTAAAGACAGAAGCCTTTACCAGGGTCAAGTGACCATGCAGCCACAAATACCCAGCATGAGGTTCTGTCAGGTTCAACATGTTATAAGAGCAGGTGGGCCTAGCAGCAATTCATTGCAGATGGATGTGATGCATCCAGGATTGGCCATGAGAAATGCTGAGGGCATAGGTAGGCTACCTGAGCAGGTGGTCTAGTCTCCCATGTCATCCATTACTTTTTGCTCCAGTACCTTTCTGTTAGCGCACACCCGTGGCCCTTATGATCAGCTGATGGAGGAGAAAAAAATCTGAGCCTGGTTTACAGGTAGGCCATCGAAGTACAGCAAGCTGAATATAGACCATGGCCACATGACAGCCCCCATTCAGGAGTGGTGCCGAAAGACAACAATGAGGAGATATTTTCCTATGGCTTCAGACAGCGTGCTTAGCCATCTACTTTATATGAAAAGAAAAAAAATATTGCTTAAGATTATATATAGACTCCTAGGCAGCATTGACTGGGGCCTGGAAGGGGAAAGATTAAAAGATCAAGGAAAAGAAGGTCGTGGGTAGAGGCAGATGGGTGGACCTACGGGAATAGGCATGAAGAGTGAAGATACATGTATTGCATTGTTAATGCCCTCGGAGGGCATCCATCACAGAAGAGGCACTAAACCGTGAGGTACATAAAGTGACCCTGTTAGTTGACATCGGCCAGGCTCTGCCATCAGCAGCCCCAGTGTGGCACAATGGGCACATGACTACAGTAGGCACAGTGACAGGGCTAGAGGCAATGCAGGGAACCGACCAATGCTGATTCAGCTACTGGTGCTTTCAAATGTCTGTCATGCCAGCAAGAGATGGCAACCCCACTTCCTAATCTGGCACCATCCTGTAAAGATACATTGCAGCCCTTTGGAGACAAGTTGAATATACAGGGCCCCTTTCATACTAAAAGGCACAGGGATTCATTTTTACAGAAATGAACACATTCTAGGCATGGATTTACCTTTGCTGCTGCTAGGGCCTCAGTCAACACCACTATTTTAGGGCTTAAGGAATGTCTGATTAACTGGCATAGGATCCCGCAAAACATCACATCAGACCAACGGGCCCATTCAATAACAAATGAGATACGAGAAAGGCCACATGACCACAGGATCCACAGTTATATCAAATACCATTTTAACCAGAAGCTACCATCCAGAATATGAAGGAATGGCCTACTGAAGGGACAACTGAAGTGCCAGTTCAGAGAAGAGTCTGTGCAAGGATAGGGCACCATCCTCCAGGGTGCACTGGACATTTTACATCAATGCCCTTTATATGATGCTGTGTCCCAAAAGGAAGAATACATGAATGTAAGAACCAAGGGGAAGAAGCAGGAGTGATCCCTTTTACCTTCACTCCCAGGGACCCAACTGGGAAATACATGCTTTCCACTTCTGCAGTTCTGGGTTATTTAGTGCCCTTTCACCAAAGGAGAAATGTTTCCACCAGGGGGCATAGCAAGAATCCTACTGAACTCTAAGTTGCAGCTGCTACCTGTGTACTTTGGGCTCATGGGTCCAGAGTCTGTAAACAAGCAAGGAGAGTCAGCATCCTTGTAGGACCCTGATTATCAAGAGAAGGTAAGGCTGCTGTTACAAAATAAAAGAAAGGAAGAGTATGTATAGCACCTTTGTGAGCCACGTGGGTTCTTATAGGTACTACCTTGCCCAGCTTGTTAATGGTATAGACAAGTACATCAGCCATAAGGTACTTGAGCCTAAGAAAGGCATGGTGACCAGAGGCTCTGCCCCTTCCATGTCCCAACACCAGGCAAACCATCTGGACCAGTGAATGTACTAGCTAAGAGTGAGGAGCATCTAGAATGGTCAGTAAAAGACAATTAAGACCACCTGTGGAAAAAGAGGCCCTGAGACCTCCCAAGAGATTTTGCTCCCTGAACCTATACAAAGAAGTAAATCTGAGGCCAGCTGTGGTGGATCGTGTTTGTAATCCTAGCTCTTTGGGAGGGCAAGGGGAGAGAACTGCTTGAGCCTAGGAGTTTAGGACCAGCCTAGCCAACATAGAAAGACCCTTTCTCTACAGAAAGTTTTAAAAATTAGCTGAATGTGGTGGCACATGCCTGTAATTCCAGCTACTTGGGAGGCTAAAATAGGAGGATTACTTGAGCCCAGGAGGTCAAGGCTGCAGTGAGCTGCGATCACACTACTGCACTCCAGCCTGGACAAGAGAGTGAGATCCTGTCTCTCAAAAAAAATAAATAAACAACAAAACAACAACAATCAGGAAGTGAATCTGAGTTATGTGAAGAGTGGTCTATAGTAGACACCTGGTGTTCTACCCAGATCCCTCTTTTTTTTTTTTTTTTTTTTTTTTGACGGCACCTCGCACTGTTGCCCAGGCTGGAGTGCAATGGCACAATCTTGGCTCACTGCAACCTCCATCTCCTGGTTACAAGCAATTCTCCTGCCTCAGCCTCCCAAGTAGCTGGGAATACAGATGCCCGCCACCACGCCTGGCTAATTTTTGTATTTTTAGTAAAGACTGGGTTTCACCATGTTGGCCAGGATAGTCTCGAGCCCCTGACCTCAGGTGATCTACCCGCCTTGGCCTCGTAAAGTGCTGGGATTACAGGGGTGAGCCACCACTTGCGGCCCCCGGTCCCTCTTTAAGACTAAGGGATTTATTACCCTGGGTGCTCTCAACCCTCAGCTGTCAGCCTTTTCTGAAAATTGCCCCCATCTAAAGTATACCACCAACCCCGGGCATATGACCCGATAGTTGGTTAATGTGAGCACACAGAGGCCTGGCCTCCTAGTCAAAAAAGGGGAACAATTCTAAAGGGTTATCCCAGTTTCATACCTGCCTATAAGGTCATATAAGGTCTGCTGAAGCCTTTGTTAAGACCGCAACACGGCTTAATGTGTCCCTCTCCCTGATCCTTCTTTTTCTCTTCCCTTCCACAGTGTTGATCCAGGAACACTCCCGAATAAACTTCCTTCATCCTATTCCTCTTCTCAGAACCTGCTTCCCAGGGTACTCAGCCAGCAACAGTGAGACTGATATTAAATAAATATGTACATGGACAGACATATTTTATTTAGCCAGTGTTTTAAATTTTATAGATTTCACACTCACATTTATATTTCTTTGAAAATTAAGAGACCTGGCAATCCTGGGCTCACAGACACACATCAGTGCCCATTAGCTGGAGTAAAATATTGGCTGCCTGTTGACAGAATATGTATTCTCCAATTAGCCATAATGTCTGTTGCTTCCTCTTCCTTTACATGGGGTTTGCTGCCATTTATTCATGCCCCTGCCTGGTTTATAGTAATCTGAATTTCTGACATCAGAAATTTGGAGACTGTTGAGTTATTTAGGAATTGGAGAATAGGGAGTCTATATCTCAAATGTGAAGGTTGTTGTATTCTGAAGGAGTCTTTGATATCTGCTCAGAATTAAGATGGCAGTTAGTTATTTCCAGGGAACTACCTCTTTTCCAGCCCACCCTCACTCCACCCCCACTGAGCCCTAAACCACAAGATTGAATCCCGGAACTACCTGCACCCTCTCTGTTAAAAGCCTGTCTGAGAACATGCGCCGGAGCTGCAGAATCTTCAGTTAAGTGCAGTCAGTTTCACCCTTGGGTGAATGGAAGCACATGTAATTGAGTTCAGATCCCTTCCTGAATAGCACAACAGTTTACTCCCAGAAGGATGTGAAACTCACTCCTGGATGGGGACTCAGAACAGCAAGCCAATCCCTAAGTGCGAGGCTGCAATCCCACTTTGTATTTTGCAGGCTTCCCCTCCATCTCCAGGAAGGAACTTTGGCTGTGTTGTCTGTGTTTTTCCCTCCTGTTTCCTGTACTCAGCTATAGCAAATGCGCCAGGGCCATTGGCCTCATTAGTTCTGGCTCCCTGTTTTTGGGGGGAAAGCAGGGATGGCAGAGACATATGCCTGAGGGTCTAGACACAGATTGCACTGAGCAACTTACCCAAGGAGCCCTGGGATGAGAAACAGGCACCTCTAAGCAACTGGAGTGTCAACCAATGAGTACTTTTTATTGACTCGGCCACCTGTACACACTGATCCCAAATGAGACCCTAGATTTCTGAGCTCAGTGGGTCCAATATTAAATGCTCACCTGGCCTCAAGCAGAGTACTTAGTTAAAGGGCCAGGCACTAATTTTTCACTGGAGACATAAACATAAGAGGCAAAAAATTAAAATAGAGAAAGCTGTTAGATTTTCCAAATTTGTTTCAAATTATTTGACTTTGGAATTAACAACCTGAAAAACCTTAGCCTTACTTGCCTCACCTATGAAAGTAGTTGGTAGAATAGCTGAGTGGATATGCTGACACAAAAAAGGGAAACAGGTCTTATGAAACAGAAAGATGGGTTGATTCATTTAAAAGGAGTTACTGGTGTATATCATTATAGTACAGGATAATTAAAAGAATAGATTTTGAGGTCCCTATAGCAGGAAGTTGATGGAAAATGAAGGAACTCTGCCCAACCTGGCCCCTAGTCAAATACTAATCTTGCCTCCCTGCTGTAATCATATACCAAATTAGATAAGGACGTTCTGAACTGGACTTATTAATGGAGTACATACACAGAACACCTTCCAAAAAGGTATACATAATTAATGCATATTTTAACAAGTAACCAAGTCTTGTTTTCAGTACCTTGTAACCACAAACAATTTACACGGACCTCCAAAATCCCCAGGGTATTGAGAGGTGACAATGTGCTAGCAGCCCTCACTCTCAGCGCCTCCTCGGCCTCAGCGTCCACTCTGGCGGCGCTTGAGGAGCCCTTCAGCCCACCACGGCACCGTGGAAGCCCCTCTCTGGGCTGGCTAAGGCCGGAGCCTCCTCCCTCTACTTTCGGGGAGGTGTGGAGGGAGAGGCGTGGGCGGGAACCGGGGCTGCGTGTGGCGCTCGCGGGCCAGTGTGTGTTTTGGCAGGTGTGGGCGCCGGCTCCGCGGGCTGCACACTGGGAGTGGCCAGCTGGCGAGCGCCACAGGCCCAGGGCAGTGAGGGGCTTAGCACTGGGGCCAGCAGCTGAGGAGGTTGCGCTGGGTCCCCAGTAGTGCCAGCCCTCCAGCACCGCACAAATTCTCAACGGGCCTTAGCTGTCTCCCTGCCGGTCAGGGCTTGGGACCTGCAGCCCACCATGTCTGAGCTCCGCCCTCCCGTGGTGGGCTCCTGCCTGGCCTGAGCCTCCACCATGGGCGCCACCCCCTGCTCGGTTGTGCCTGGTCCCATCAACCACCCAAGGGCTGAGGAGCGCAGGTGCCACTGGGGACTGGCGGGCAGGTCCACCAGCAGCCCCTGTGCAGGATCCACTAGGTGAAGCCAGCTGGGCTCCTGAGCCAGATGGGGAGTTGGAGAACTTTTATGTCTAGCTAGAGTATCGGAGAATACACCAATCAGCACTCTGTGTCTAGTTCAGGGTTTGTAAATACACCAATCAGTACTCTGTGTCTAGCTCAAGGTTTGTAAATACACCAATTGGTACTCTGTATCTAGCTAACTCCGTATCTAGCTAACCTAGTGGGGACTTGGAGAACTTTTCCCTCTAGCACTCTGTATCTAGCTCGAGGATTGTAAACTCACCAATCAGCACTCTGTGTCTAACTCAGGGTTTGTAAATACACCAATCAGTACCCTGTGTCTAGCTCAAGGTTTATAAATACACCAATTGGTACTCTGTATCTAGCTAACTCTGTATCTAGCTAACCTAGTGGGGACTTGGAGAACTTTTCTGTCTAGCACTCTGTGTCTAGCTCAAGGATTGTAAACGCACCAATCAGCACTCTGTCAAAATGGACCAATCAACTCTCTGTAAAATGAACCAATCAGCAGGATGTGGGTGGGGTCAGATAAGGGAATAAAAGCAGGCTGCCTGCGCCAACAGTGGCAACCCACTCCAGTGCCCTCCCATAGGGTGGAAGCTTTATTCTTTCACTCTTTACAGTAAATCTTGCTGCTGCTCACTCTTTGGGTCCACGTGGCCTTTAAGAGCTGTAACACTCATCGCGAAGGTCTGCAGCTTTACTTCCGATAGCAAAACCACGAACCTACTTCATGAAGGAAGAAGCTCCAGACACATCTGAACCGCTGAAGGAACAAACTCCAGACACACCATCTTTAAGAACTGTAACACTCACTGCAAGGGTCTGTGGCTTCATTCTTGAAGTCAGTGAGACCAAGAACCCAGCAATTCCACACATAGTATTGCTAGCAAAAGAGATGAATCATTTTGTGTTACTGACAATTAGTTTATACCCTTCATGGGGATTGTCTTAGTCCATTCCTGCTGCTATAACAAAATACGTTAGACTGGGTAATGTGTAAACAACAGAAATTTATTTCCTACAGTTCGGGAGCCTGAAAGGTCTGAGATTAAGGCATCAGCAGATTCCGTGTCTAGTGAGGGGCCTATTCCTCAGGGATGGTGCCTTCTAGATCCTCACCTGGCTGAATAGGCAAGACAGCTCACTTGAACTTGTTTGATAAGGGCACTAACTGCATTCGTGAGGGAAGAGCCTTATTGATCACTTCCCAGAAAGCCCACCTCTTAAAAATGTCATGCTGGATTTTAGGTTTCAAAAAAAAATTAGGTTCCAACATAAAAATTTCCGACACCAACATTTGGACCATAGCAGTGATCGCATATAATGCATAAAAAGGTGCTAGTTAATAGAACAACGGCTCTATTGTAATGAGGGTTTTAAAGCTAATGCCACTACGGAAAATTATTTTTAACACCCACATATCTTTGACTCAGCCTAAATTAAAATTAAAGTTAAAAGCAGGCACTACTTTCTTTTTTCAAGCAGGAGTCCTGGAAATCACTGTAGAGTTAGCTTTAAGAAACCACTATTACACACGATTTCACAACTACAATGCAATGGATTTGCAATTTGCCTTTGTTTAGAAAAAGAGGAAAGTTCAATGGACATTTATACATTTTCTACAGAATTTAAGTTAAATCTAGAGTTATTCTTTATTTTGTCACCACAAAATTAAGCTTCTCTTTATGTCCCCCAACTAAAAACTTGCAGAGAACTTCTTGTAATATTGAAAGCCTATTTTAATAGGTCCAAGGTCTCCCCACTTAACTTTCTGTGACTGTAAAAGACGATCACAAGAAATTAGATTATCAGAAAGTTTGTTGTAAAAGAACCTACTCTGTAAAGGTAGAAACTATGTTTGCCATAGAAAGTTGATTTGACTCATTAACTTAATAATGATTGTTTTATTATGACCTTGCAAGTTGAGTTTTCTTTAACTAGGATAAAAAGATGATAAGAGCCAATGGACAGCAATAATGATATTACATTTCTTTCAAGTAAAATAGAAAAAAACTAACCAATTAAGTTGAGAATACAATGTACACTGCTTTTTCCACAGCAACACCAGTAAAACAGAAGAATATCCGAGGCAGCCAATCACCCACCAACAGGAACAGAATGGCAGACTCCTCTGCCAAAATTCTTATGACCACTGGGGCACCCTCAAGCTAACACCACACATTGGTAGCCTTGGCTAGTTCCTGGCTCTGGAACTGTTTGCTTGATGTCAGTAATTTTCTCCTTCTCCGGTAATACTCTGCACCACTGATGGCAGCTGTAGGGCGGTATCAATACACCTCCTTGACTGCTCTTTAGGTCCCCTTGCTTTCCTCCCTACTTGGCAAGAGGTCACTTGTTGCCCTGATAGGGCCCAGGTGAGAAGATATATCATGGAGCTCAGAAATGGAATCCAACTCTGCTAGTCACACAAGCCAGTGTTTAAATTCTATCTCTGCTGTAGTAGCTGTGGTGCCCCACACAAGTTCCTTAAAAACTCACTTTTCTCCTCTATAAAATAGGGATAATACGGTTAGGTTACATAGCATGAAGATGAGGTAAAATGTTGGAGAGGTCCTGATATTCTGGGAAAGGTCCAATGAACTGGACTAATTAATCAGATTAATTAAAATATTGCATGATGTTACCCAAGGCACAGAACGGTATTGAGTGAAGCCAATCAAAAGAGAGCCAAAGGGTGAACCTCTAAAAATTCCATGGCTATATATATTCTTTGCACCTTTTTCTGGGAAGAAGAATGTCTAGTATTCTTCAGATTCTCAAAGGGTGCATGACCCCAAAGAGGTCACCCATTCTCACTGGCATAATATTGCTTCTCAATCCTTAGCTCTAGCCAGCCCTCTCCTCTTAGACTCAGTATCATACAGCTAACTGCATACCGGATGTTTCCACCTAGGTGATCCACAAGCACGTCAGTTACAATACAGTGGCCCCTGTGGTGCACCATCTTGATCCTTCAGGAAAAAAGGGCTTATGACTCCAGCTTCTGCAAGAGCTACTGGCAGAAGGCTCTCAGTTGTCAGCCACCTTTGGACACTGCTTCAGCTAAAGACATTTATTTTGTCTGAGACATCACTGCCTTGAGGGGTGACCCACATGCAATGATACCGATGAGGAGTTGTAAAGGCCTGACTCTCTTATCCCAACTCAGGAGCAAACTGAAGGTTCATCCTCTCTTCACAACTCCCTTCAGGGTCTGCTGAGGTGTCCATTGAGGCGGACTTCTCCCTCTACCCAATTCTGCCTCCACCTCCTTCCTTCTTCCCTTCCCTGGTGTTGACCTCCAGAGCACTCCCTAATAAGCCTTCTGCATACTAACTTGGTATTATAATCTACTTCCTAGGGCACATAGAACACTAAACAAGTCTAAAATAGATTCCAGAAACAACTCTTTACCTTTTCCAGTGCTCTGTAGCTCAGCTGGTGACACCTCCCTTTATCTGGTCATCTTCACTGGAAACCTGGGTCTCAATGCTTGGTCCTTTTCCACTGTCTGCTCCCTCCACCTGGACCAACCTCAACCAGTTTATCGCCTTGTCTTTCAGGTCTCATCTTAAATTGTCCCTTTCCCACTTACCTGTAAGTGAGTGTCCAATCATTCCTCAGTACTCTCAGGTTAAACCCAAGATTCTTAATACAATGTTTGACGCGCTCCACACTTGACCTCTGCTCATCTCTGTGGCTTCATCTCTCTTCACTCCTAACTTGCATTTTATATTGCAGTAACCCTAGGAACTAAGCGTTCCTTTCTCACATCCTGCTGTTTCCTACTTCAAGCACATGCCCAAATCATACCCTCTGCCTGAAATGACTGTAATCCTTTTGACTTGGGAAACTCCAAACAATCCTTTAACACTCAGCTCAGGCATATTCTCTTCCAGAAAGCTTTTTCTGACATCTATGCAGTTTCCCCTGGGGCTTCTCAGAGCCCCTTTAACATACCTATAAAGTATGTTATAATGATCTGTTTTGCTGACCACCTCCCTTGGACTCCTTGAGAATGGGGCTCTGTTTACTCATCACTGTACCCCCAGAGCCCAACATAGTGCCTGGAATATAGACAAAGATACTTATGGGATACACGTGGAATATAGACAGAGACACTCATGGGATACACGCTGAGCGACTGCCTTGAATAAATACATATAAAGGTACATATATACTACATACAAGCATGCATGCATACATACATACATAAAGAAACTCAAGCCAAATGCAAACATTGTTGAAGGCAGAATCCTAAAGTACTAATGGGGTGGAGGAAAGTTGTGGATAGACTCACTGGCATATTAACAGGATATCATCTAGATTGACCACTGTATTAGTAAAAACAACTTACTAAAAAGTGAAAAATAATCTCAGTAAAACTATTAAGAAAAAAAAACCAATGATTCAGATGTAAGCCTCCAGCTAGGCTAGAATCAAGATGTCAGCTATAGTCTTTGACTCTCTGAGGCTATCCTGTGATTCTCTCTAATCCTCTATTTACATTAGTTTTCTCTCCACATTTGTCCACTCCATGCTTCTTCATTCTAATCTCAGTAAGATAATAAAATAAATATCTCTTGGTCCCAATTTCCAGTTGGAAAGAATCCGATTGGTTCTGCTTGGGTCAGTGATTACAATCTAATCACTTATGGAGAAGGGATGGAGGAATCACATAACCTAAACATGGTGCAAGGTATCCACCCATTTGGACATAAAGGCACTTCTTAGAGAAAAAGGAGCCATTATGATGTTGGCAGAATCCAAAAAGACATCCAGTGCATTCGTTCTTACAAAAGCAGATAAGGGTACATAGAAAGTCATACATCTGACAGTGTCAACTTTAGGATAGAAACTCTATAACAAGAGCATGAGAGAATAGATTGAGATAAATTTTGCAAAAGTTATCCTCAAAAGCCTAAATATGCTTGCCTGCCATATGCCAATACATGTTTTTAGTCCAGGCGTTTACATCTCTCCCTCTCTCTTTCTTCTCCCACTCCTCTCAGGCTTCAAGGTTTCTGTCTCGGGTTGTCTGTTTATACTAGCTTCATTCTTCTTTTAGCTCTTCAAAGAGAGCAATTCTGTGAGACCATAGCAATCAACCTCCTCCATCCTACAGCTGAAGCACATGAGACTAGAGATGGCTTGCCCACGGCCAACACCACAGTTAGTGATACTATTAATATAGGGCTCCAACTTTTAATCCAGAGATCCACCATCCATTACACACTGCCTCATTTCATCCTAGAAAATAGGCTTGGGGAAGAGGTTGTGCCCTGTTCAAAGGTTCAGTAATGCTATGCTCAGGCTCAAATGAAATAAAGTTGTGCATAACATCAGAAAGAGATGGCTAAATGTTGAACCAGAAATAATTACTATTCTGAGATCCAAGACATAATAATGAGGTGTTATAGTGAAAGAAGAAAAAGAATAAAAAGTCAAGGCACCCAAGTTTTAGCCATGTCTATTTTATTAACAAATTGTTTGACCCTAAGCAATTCACTTAACCTCTCTTCATTTTGAAAGGCTATATGAACACCAGGTCTGAGTATTATTTTTCCATCATGTTACAAATTTATCCAGGACTGATACCTACTCAAAGGCCTGTTTACCATTGCTGCTTTCCAAGTATGATCCTGCCTTTAAGTACCTCTCTGTTTTTCAAATTATGTATTTCTCCAGATGCATGTTTTCACTTTTCCAGGCTGATCTCATTTGTTCATTTCCTGTCCATATTTCTAATCTCTCTAGGTTGCTCTGTACTATGTCTCTTGCTTACTGGTGTCTATAACACCATCCTATTTACCCTCATCTGCAGATATAATTACCATAATAGGTTTGTGGCCTCTTTCCAAGCCATTAATAACATGGCAAAATGAAATGCATCTGAAGCTCATCTCTGCAACATCTTCCTGGAGCTTGTACCATGCCATTTTTCATTCTTGTCGAATTTTTCAGCCAAAATTGAGGTCATTTTCATGGTTCAGAGAACCTCCTAACTCAACCAAAGACTTTTTCTTTTGTTTCCTTTTTTAAGTCATATGGGAACCAGACTTTGTTTCTCTTGCTTTTAATAAAGTAAATAAAATAAAGTCAGTTACAACATGCCAAAACATGAAGCAGGGCACTTAAAGCCCTGAGAATAAATGAGTAGGTTTCTATCCAAAGATTTTTTTTCCATATCAATGTGAGAGTGCTTATTGTGATTCTGTCTCTGTATTTATCCAGAAAACAGGAAGACCTGAGTTTTCCAAGCAGAATTCCATATCCTTGTGTTTCTTTCCAGTGGAGACCTACAGCCAAGTTCCTCAGTAATAAACCTGAAGAATGAGATGCGTAATCTTTGAGGCTCACTACAAAGGAAAAGAGCTTTGTTGGTTTTCTCAATAAGCTGACATTAAAGTCCCATCTTTGCTTCCATTACAACACTTAGCAGTTTCTAAAGAGAAGGGAGCTTGAAGAAGTAAGAGAAAGAATATAAAGACTAATCCACAGGTGAATAAACTTGAGAAATAGTGAATGACATGTTATCACAAACAATTTTCTTTTCTTCTTCTTAGTTTGGAATTCGTTTGGGGGTTTTGTTTTGTTTTGTTTTGTTTTGTTTCTGATTGAGCTCAGCACAGGATGCCTTGTCTTGTTCTAAACTCTAGAATGGATTTCTTCACTTCTTGCTGAGCTTTTCTGGCAATGGACTTTTCCACCAATGGGTTTGCCCTTTGCAGTTAAATGGTGATTCAACCTCTAAGCAGTTGGAAATTTAGGTGGAATTAAACTTGGGGATCTTTCTGAATTACTACACGGACTTCCAATTTTCTTTTATAAATATATTTTAAATGTGACAACCTTAGAAATGCAAAATTTTTGTTCCTGAATAAAGAGGAAAGAAAAGCTGCAAGTATCTTAATACTGTAACGTAAATGCAGTGTTTGAAGCAAAGTCTCATTTTTATCAATTATTTTCATAGGTGAAAAAGAATTATGAATTCTGGACACAGAAATACCTGGTTTTCTATCCTGGCTACATAAAATACTTGCTTTGTGAAATGGAAATACTGTCTTAATCTTTTTAAGTTTGTTTCCTTTTCTATAAAATGGGGATAAATAATACTCTCATCACACAATGTTGTTCAGATTTCATGTACACAATGGTGGCTAGTAAGTACAGTGTCTGGTGCATCATAGGGGATCAGTAAATGTCATCTGCTTCCTTTGTCCTCCCATACACATAATGACAAAATCTGTCATCTTTTATTAATACACACGGTTCACTTTCTCATAACACTATTATCAAGCAATTATGAACTGGTAACAGGAAAATGTCTTTTCATGAATTTAATAATAATGATAATGATACTATGCAGGCAGCATCCTAAGTGCTTTTATCTGCATTTTTTCATTTATTCCTCACAAAGGGAAATACTTTTACCACTCCCATTTACAGAAAAGGATTTGAAAGTTGACAATGGTTAAATGACAAGCTAATTAGTGAATGGGTCAGGATTTGAGCTCAAGGAGTCTTGTGCCAGAACTTCACCCTTGTTAGCCACTCTATACTATCCTCTTTTACAACAGTGTTTATTATGAATTGGAGGTAATGATTATATGGAGATTACATAGGGTAATGCATATAAAGCACTGTACATAATGCCTGCCACATGGTAGGTCCTTAATAAATTAGAAATTTGGTGAAGAAATGAGATTTTTTGTAATATAATTAGATCATCTCATATAATAGCCTTTTTTTAAATACCTTTGTTGAGATATAACAATACCATACAATTCACCAATTTAAAGTATCCAATTCAGTGATTTTTTAGGTATATTTAAAGCGGGGTAACTATCACCACAATCTAAGTGTAGAACATTTTCATCACTTAAAACATCCTTTATTTTTTGAAATCTGGATTTTCATAGATTAGGTTTTCTTAAAGGAGAATATGTATGAAAAATGGCACTTTTCTCACATATTACTGGTTGGAATGAAACATGGTACAACCACTCAAGAAAATAATTTGGCAGTTTCCCAAAAGACTAAACATGCACTAACCATGCAACCTACCAGTTGCACTCCTGGGCATTTATTCCAGAGAAATGAAAACTTACATTCCCACAAAAACCTGTAGGGGAATGTTCATAGCAGGTCTATTCATAATAGCTAAAACCTGGAAACACCCCAAATATCCTTCAAAAATTGGTGATATCTGAATAAGGCCCTGCCACCTACCTAACAGTATTGTACAGATGTTAGTTTCCTGGTTTTAATATTGTACTGCTGTTATGTGAGATGTGACCATTGGCAAAAGATGAGTGAAGTGTTCAAGGGATCTCTGAACTATTTTTGTTATTTCTTGTGAGTCTATAATCATTTCAAAACAAAACATTAAAATAATAGCACTTCAAAAGCAGAGCTAAGCCAAGTTTTGAAGAATATACCCAGAACTGAATGCTGGCATCCATATGGTTTTTGAGATGGTTCTTAGAATTGAAACAACTTCATCACAGCAAAAGATCTGATACAAAGATTAAAATCCTAAAACAAATTGCTCAAAGTGGAAAATTATTCACAGGAATAGAAAGAATACCTTGAAAGAACAGATGAAAGCAGAGCCTCAAAGTTAATGTATAAATATAAACTAAATTACGGAATAAATAAAAGATGCCCTAGGAAAGTGCAAAGATCAAAGTAATTACAAACTGTAGAAGTAATCTCATTTAAAGGGTTGTCTTAACATGTTATAATGAAGAAGATGACTCAAACTCTTGAAAATATTTGTAAAGGTTTTTGAGCAGACAATTGTCCTGAAAAACACCTGAAGTTAATTTATTTGGATTAAGACCATGATCACAAAGTAGCATCAATTAACATATCCTCAAAAATGAATGTATTATTATGATTCTGTTTCTGCAGGCAACAATAGTAATAATGATAGGAAGTAAAATTATTAATTGCTAGGTGCCGAGGAAGTTTTCTAAATATTTTACTTGTACAAACATATTTAATTCTCATAACAACCTGCTGAGGTTGATACTATCATTATGGCCATTTTCACAAATGAGAAAACTGAGGCACAATGATTATGTAACTTGATCAAACTCATATAGCAAGTAAGTGGTAGAGCTAGAGCTGGAATTGATACAGATACAAATGGTCACAAACCCGATGAAATTCCAAATTAAATTTTAAAATGTGAATTAACATAATTTTAAAATGAAAAAATCAAGCCCCAATACTAATTAGTTCCATGATCATCTAGTTAAAAGAAGAAATAAACTAATTTTGTTTGAATTAACATAAAATTTCAGTTATCCAGGGTCTAATCAGAGGATAATTTTTATGACTCTAAAATAATTGATATTCGTGATGATGAGTAGAGAAATATGGTAGATTAGATCATTTAGTCCTTCCAATGCAAAATATGCACATGCATATTCAGGAGTAAAAACAAGCGAAATTAAGACAAAAATAAGCAAGAGAGCTGACACTTTGGCTTCCTTATGGGGATTTACTCATCTTGGTAAACAAGAGTTGGAGTTTTAATGCTTCAAAGAGGAAAAGAGATGAACCCCTTTGGTCCATATCAAAGGGCGAGGAATTTGGACAGAGACTTCCATGTAAATTTTGGTCTCTCAGTGAAAAATGCAAACTAGTGAAATCTTCTCATGTATATAGAGTGATGACATGGAGCTTATTTTTCTTGGCCAATGTTCTCGATGGAGTATTGTGGGAGGAGTCTCCTCAAAATTTGTAACAATAGAAGACCCGCATGTAACTTTGGATTTTATTTTAGGCATTTATTTTATTTTATTTTAGGAATTCATTCCTAAAGTGAAATATTAACATTAACGACGGTCATTGCAAGGATACCACTGGGGTATCTGGCAAAAAACAAAAGCATTAGAAAGAGACACCCTTTAGATGCTTTAGAATCAGGTTCATTAGATTCTTTCAGAAAAAGCACCACCTCACATGCATTCACAATTAAAAATTACAGACACATTTAAAAAATCTACTCTGAGCAAGATTTAAGACACAATAAGTACACCCAGTTCCCTCAAAACTTCATGAAATAAAACAATTACATAGATAAAATAAAATCAGTATGTTTAATGACAAAATTCCCAATTCAAATAATATTTAAGGACAGGAAAAGAACAAGACATGATCAAAACAGAAAATGCAGATTTAAAACAGGGTAGGGAATACATTGTCTGGAAGTGAGAAAAAAATAGCCAGTGAAATAAAACATTCAATGAGTGGTTTAACAGCAGAGTATTTACATACAAAGGGAGAATTTGTAAGCTGGAATAGAACTATGACCAGATAACCCTAACTGAATGAAAAGAAGCGGAAAGCACAACAAAGAGATTAAGAGACCAGGGCATTAGAAAGATGATCCACAATAAAGTTAAGAGGAGCTCCAGACAGGAAAGGAAAGAAAATGACGAGAGGCAATACTCACAGAGATAATTTATGGCTGTGATATTTCCGGAATTGTTGAAAGATGTGAATCCTGAGATTCAGAAAGTACACTGAGTGCAGAGAAGGAAAAATAAAAACACCTAAATCTTTAGTAAAATTGCAAAACTGTGAAGATAAAGAAAAGATGTTGAAGGCAAGCAGAGAGAAAAGGAAGATTGCCTTCCTTGTAGCTTGTCCAGAATCACAATTTTACTTTTTAGAGCCAGGACCAGAATCCATGTCTCTTGTATCCCATATTTTGAGCTCTCCTTTTCATTATTGCTCTCATAAAAATGTTTTTCAGTAAAATATTTATCCTAAGTTCTGCATTGCATAAGATATCTCTCAGTCTCACAGAACTTCACACATTCCCCTTGTTTTCACTGGTCTGTTAGAGGGAGTTCATAGGTCTTCTTAAGACACACTCTGACATTTTAATTTTTACTCTGTCTCCAGCTTATGCACATTAATATTAGCTAGGACTTGCATTCAGCTCTGCATAACTACATCTGTAAGGGAGGCTGCAACACGTAGTTTTTTAAGCTGGGCACATTGCCTCTGTCAACAAAAAAATCAGGGTTGCCTTAGTAAGAAAGAAGAAGACAACTGATTATTGGTTAGACAAACATCATAACATCTAAGAAGTATGGTGTAAGAAGAAGATGGTACCTTTGGAAAGAAGAAGGCAGCCAAGAGAATCCAAGATGCCTGTTAAGATTTGTGGCCCTACGTGCACTCTGTATGACCCCATGTAATTTGGCTTTGGCTGTCCTCTCTGTCTTTGACTTTTGCTCAACTTATGCCACTGTCTACAGTGTTTCTGGCTCCTGAGCGTGCCATGCTTTCTCCTTTATAGATTCTCTGCATGGAAATCCTCTGGCCCCCACACACACCAACATGCATTTCCACTACCATATCATACACATGTATTTTGCCAGGCTATCTCAAACGTACACTGAGGCTGTGGGGAACCTTTCTTATCCCTCAGGGTTGGTTCTCTATCTGTCTCTGGGACCTTGGGGCCCTTTGTTTCTCTTACTGTACTGCCTATCACACTGTATTGTAAGTGTATCAGGGAATGCAGCCGGCCTCGTTCAGCCTCGCGACAGTTTCTCCCCAAACTGTCAGCATCCTGAAGACAAAAACTATTCCATTTCCACCAGGTAAGATTTGCCTTTTGCTCATTTTTCTTCACCAAGTATTTGCACAGTGTCTGGCATCTAATAGGTGAGCAATAAATTTTTGTGGAATGTATAAATTAATAAATTCTACTCTGAATACATCATGAGTTCATTAAAGGTAAAAACATGTAGACAGGCAGTAATAGTAGCTACTACTTTTGAGGGTTTGCAAACTGTGAAGCATTCTGGATTTAGAGTATTACAGGGATTATCTTACTTTTCCAACATATGATATACATACAATTACTGAAATGAGGGAAGTGAGGCTCAGAGATGTTATTTGCCCTAGGTCATAGAGCTAATAAAACACTGAGTGGGGATTTAAACCCTGGTTGTGTCTACACCACAATCAAAATCCTTAATTGCCAGGCTATGCTGCTGAAATTCAGGTCTCAGCCCCTTTAGCTGTATATTCTAAGAGATGTTGCAACATAAATCCCTAGATCACAGGACAACTATTTAGGAGCACAAATCTTGTTAACTTAGTGAAGGACATTTTATCTTGTCTGAAGAGAGAATTTAAAAAGGAGGTAAAACACAATGGGGGCTTTATTTTGGGAAAAAGAGGAAGCAGGATGACAAATGAAATAAACTGACAATCCCACATCAGAGCAACCACAGACCCAATCTGAGACAGGCATTTTATCTATCAACACCATTCTGACAACCAGCTAATTAAATATCTCTGGGGAGAAAGTTCCCATCTTGACTCACAAGGGCCAATGCTGAGTCTTGAAGCCTGTTCTCCACATGGGGCTTAGTAAGGCCAGCTTCCCAGATGGCCTGATAATCCCTGAAGCAAGCATAACGCCCAAGTCCCACTGGAAAACAGGCACAGGCAGCAGACTACACAGAAATCGGGCTTAGCATAATAAGAATAATAAAAAGGCTTGCATTTATTGGGCACTTGCAATCAGCAAGCAACTGAGTGGTGTTTCATTTAATCCTCCAAAAGAATCTAATGAGATAGGTATTATCCCCATTGTACAGTGATGAGACTAAGGCACAGCAATTATTCCTGTTATTTGCCTCCTGTTTGTCAGCTGTAAGCCCAACCTTCATCACTTTATACTCTTTCTACTTTATATATATACACTTTATACTTGGCAAACTACATGACCCAGAATTCTTAACCAGCTAGCTTCCTATTAAGTTCTGCAAACAGAAGGCAGCACATAGAGAATAGAAGGCCAAAGAAAGGAAAACAGAATCTTTTTCCCGTTTCCCTGTTCCTGCCAGCATCACTCCGGTAGCGGCAGTCATCTCCAGCGTCCAGCTTCTTTTGGCACTGTCACTCCCAGTTTTGCCACACCCTCTTAGGAGCAGTCAGGTAGAGATCCCTCCTCCAAAATCTGGGCAAGGAACCTGTAGGGCACCACCCCTCCTTGTTCAGTCAGTCTTGGGTGGTTGCCACTTCCTCTAGTTATTTTCTCTGGATTAACCTCTACATTTCTTTTTGCTCTTTCAGCTTCCAACATGTGTATAATTGACTCTCTGTATTAAATCCCCTCTGTCTGAAGCACCTACTAGAGTCTCTGCTATGGTGGCTGAATCTAGACTGATATGGATATGTTAATTATCTTGTCCAATGTTGCACAGCTGGTAAGCAGCAAAACCATTAGTAAACCCAGGTTTTCCACAGAAGTTTAAATGGGCAGCTTTATCTGCTGTGGGGAGCTAGGACCACAATCAATACACATTTGTTGAACCAATTTCTTAGTGCACACATCATGAATATATATACATATATATATATATAAAAATAATTATTATTATTTTGAGACGGAGTCTCGCTCTTGTTACCCACACTGGAGTGTAATGGCACAATCTTGGTTCACTGCAACCTCCGCCTCCCGGGTTCAAGTGATTCTCCTGCCTCAGCCCCCTGAGTAGCTGGGACTACAGGCATGGGCCACCATGCCCAGCTCATTTTGTATTTTTAGTGGAGACAGGGTTTCGCCATGTTGGTCAGGTTGGTCTCGAATTCCTGGCCTCAGGTGATCCACCCACCTTGGCCTCCCAAAGTGCTAGAATTACATGTGTGAGCCACCACGCCCACCCATAAATATATTTTTATTAAAAATAAAACATATGTATATAACACTTTAAAGTTTAGAAAAAATTTCATACTCATTATTTCATAAAATTCAGAGAGGAAATGTAGTTAAGGGTGTAACTTTTGGGATTAGATAGTCCTTGGTTTAATCTCAGTTCTGCCACATAACAGCTGTGTGACAGTTGACAAGTTACTGAACCTTGTTGAAACTAAGTTTTGTTATCTATGAAATACGGTTACTAGAATTTACCTACCTCATAGAGCTGCTGTAATAATTTAAAATCATATGATATAATACATTACAATATAATATATTATACATAATATATCAAGAACTATGTAGGGTCTGAAGTTTTATATTACTTACAATCTAACAAATTGGCCTGTTACTATTTCATGGATGCTGGCAGAAGACAGGAGGTTCCTGGGTCAGAGACAAATGACTTTATTACTCATGAAAAAGCATTAGCCAGAGTTTTATGTTGGCTTTCTTTGGTTGCCTATACCTCCCAAGTCTCACAGGGATGATGCAAAAGACTTGCTGTGGTTTGAATATGTTCACCAGAAAGTATGTATTGCAAACGTAATCCCTAATGCAACAGTGCCTGAAGGTGGGGCCTCGTGGGAAATGTTTAGGTCTTGTGGGCTCTACCCTTATGCATGAATTAATGGCAATTATAAAAGAGCTTGAGGCTGTGAGTTTGAACTCTTGCTCATTTTTGCCTCTCTTGCCCTTCTGCCTTCTGCCACGGTATGACACGGCACAAAGGGCCTAGCTAGATGCCAGCGCCATGCTCTTAGACATTCCAGGCTCCAGAACCATGAGCTAAATAAATTTATGTTCATTATAAATTACCCAGTCTCAGGTATTCTGTTATAGCAGCACAAAATGGACTAAGACATGGTTCAACATAGATGCCAGACACCCGCACACACAGTGGGTTGTGTTACAGGAGAATAATACTGATGTAGGAGGATTTGCCACTTTTATAGTAAGAGGAAGCAAAACTACTCTTGGTCTAGGGGAAGCATTACCTCATCACTCAAGATTGCTCACTAAAAACATAACCATGAGAAATGATCCAGATAAAGAGCAGTCAGGGCCTCATATTTTTGTTATAACCAGCAACAACATGCAAGGATACCCAAAACCCATGGTTCACTGCCTCTCCCAATGTAATTTACCAAGGACTTAGTAACTACACGATAAACAACAGCTATCAGTTTGGATCTCATTAAACCCAATCATGAAAGAACCCTTTTCACAATTTACAGATATGAGGAAATTGGCTCAGGGAAGTAAAATGACTTGCTCAGGGGTAATACCCTTTGGGGAAGTGGTGGATCTGAGTGTTCAATAATCACAAATTATGACACCAAATCCCATGGCCATTCTTCTCCATCTAGATGTATATTTGTAAGGATAGGTGGCACATACCATCAGCTCAGATTGGCTACATAATGGGTGGAGTTCAGTGCCAAAATTTCTAGAACTCTTGAACTTTAGAGCCAGAATGGCCCTACTTATGATCTATTCTAATGGTTTCCAAACTGTGTTCACCAGAGATCTTTGTTTCCACTGAGCTTCCTCAGAGACCCCCAAGGGATGGAGGCTGGGCACATAAAAGGAAGGTTGAGAAAGGCTCTATCCAAGCAGTTTCACTTGTATTTAGCTTACGCATAAGATTACTTCTGATTTTTTTTTTAAAGGAAGGGGGTTGTATTAGTCTGTTTTCACATTGCTATAAAGATACTGCCTTAGACTGGGTAATTTATAAAGGAAAAGGCTTAATTGACTCACAGTTCCGCATGGCTGGGGAAGCCAAAGGAAACTTACAAGTGTGGTAGAAGTTGAAGAAGAAGAAAATACCTTCTTCACAAGGAGGCAAGAAAAAGAGAATGTGAGAAGGAGGAACTGTCAAACTCTTTTAAAACCATCAGATCTCGTGAGAACTCACTACCATGAGAGTAGCATGGGGAAACTGCTCCCATGATCCAATCACCTCCCACCAGGTCTCTCCCTTGACACGTTGGGATTACAATTCAAGATGAGATCTGGGTGGGGACACAAAGCAAAACCATATGGAGTTGCTCCTAGAAAACCTCACATTTAACTCAACTATAATTATTTCAACAATGGAGAAATTAAGGCCCAGAAAGGTAAAGGGATTTGATCAACTTTACATGGTAAGTAACAGATCCATGTCTCACCCTCACTTTCTGAGCTTTCAGAGAATGCTTTTTAGTAAGAGCTGTTATATAATAAGAGGTACTTTTAAAAACAAACAGTAACAAGACACTAACAGGAAGCCAGGTGCTTTGAATTGCCTGGCCAGACGTGACAATGACCCCGGCTAATGTAACACTGTGTTTGAAATCAGAAAAGCTTGCTGTGACTTCCTGATAAACTGTGTAATCAGCTGATTGATGTCCATTCATTCACTATTTCATTCCAATGTTTATTAAGGTTCTATATATGCCAGGCACTGTTCTAACTCCCAGCTGTACAACTGTGGAAAAGATAGATTTTGAATGAGTTACTCAGACTTTCTCATTTATTTATTCAAAAGTAGGTATTGAGCATTTACTATGAGTCAACCTTGTGCTAGCTGTAAGGACATTGCTTTCAAAGGAATCCTAAGTGAGTGGAAAAGAGGTTAACAAGCATTTATTATACAGAATAATGAGTATTAAATAGAGGTGCATTCTGAAGCATATAGGTGGACCTCACCCAGAGAAAGGTCTCAGAAAACTTAAGATAAAGATGAGATCTGAACAAGAGGGAGTTAGAATAGCTCAGTTATCTCATCTGTAAAATGAGAATAACTCAATTATCTCATCTGTAAAATGGGGATAATATCTCGCCCCCAGGGATACCGTGAAGGCCCAATGAGCTACATATGTGAAAAGTCCAGCCTGGCACTGAGGAGTGAGCATTACACATTACTTTCCATCTCTGTCTTTGAACGCACAAGAGTTGACCAGGATCTTTGTCTGTCTGTCTGTCTGTGGCTAATGAACTGTGAAATCAGCAGCCCACATAGGAAGAAATCTTTGTCTCTGGCCTCATTAGCACCAGGTTCCCGGCAAGTAACCAGTTCCAGACACTGGCCTTGGAAGGGAGCCCGTGCTGCTGGCCACTTCATTTGGGAATTTCATCCTGTTGCAATGATTGCACCAAACACAATTTTTCTCCTAAAGTGGTTTCCTCCCCCATCCTCCTCCCCTTCACCAAATGATTTATGTCTCACTGAGGGCTTTTCCCCTTCATAGCCCATCTGGCCTTCCTGCCTCAGCCTGCAGGGAGGGTGTAATCCTGTGTTTGCAGCTTTACAGATGGTTTCTATGGAAATTATGACAATATTACAGCTATTGTGGAGCCACATCACTGCTAACTGAATGAAGAGACAGGACTTGAAAGGGGAAATTTGGAATTAAATATCAACAACCTATGTCCTTAGAGACAATGACTGGTTTTCATGGAGTTTTTCCTATCAACAGTAACAAACAATAACAAACCAATATTGTTCTTGTATTAGCAATATAAAGAAAGGTTATTTCTCAAATTCTTTGTGCAAGCTACACAGTGTAGAGAGAATCAGCCCCCAAGCAAGTGCTCACTGGTAATATTCAGACATCAGAGCAAAGTAGAATTTTGGATAGGGGTTAAAAAATCGAGGCATATAACTCAGATAACCGAATGCTTCAAATCTCCACCATGTCACACAAGACCAGGCTACAACTGCATATGATTTGGTGTGGTTTGTTAACTGCTCCCTAACATCAACAGAAGAACTCAGCAAGGAATTGGGAAACAGAAATGCTTATTTAGAGACAAGGAGTGGTCAGCATCCATTACTAGTTTCCAAAGGTTGAGATGGTAAAGAAGTAACCACAAAACACCTCCATTTAGAGTTTCTCACCAGCATCGTTCCTTACTTTTGCTGTGGGCCATACTTTTTATATTTGTATATTTTCCTACAGCCCATGAGAGGTTTAGTCTCTCCTTTCAACTATGTTTTGAGGTTGATTTAGGCAGGATCTCTTTTTTGTAAGAGAAATTGTACTGCTTTTATTCATTGCAAAAGCAACCCACAGCATCATAGAAAATGGAACTGAAGGAACAGAAGAAAACACAAGTCACACGTTATTTATTCCTCTTACCACTGCTAAGATTTTGTAAAATTTCCGTTTAATTTTTTGATTGTGGCTGAGAGAGCGAGTTTGGAGATTTAGACAAAATTCTTGCTTTGTGAGTTGTCTGAGTTGATGCAGGTTACTTAATCTCTCCAAACCTCAGATTTTTAAGCCAAAGAGCTGATCATGCCTTCCTTCAAAGGGCCAAGCGACTAAATAAACCAGGAGCACTTCCTCACGGCAATACTCTCCCATAGTATCATTTTTAATGGTTCTAGAGTACTTTCCATCATATGAATATGACATTATTTATTTACAATATTCTATTACTAAATATTTCAGTCGTTTTGTGTATTTTTTACTATTAAAACGCATAGAGTGACTTCTTATAAATAATCTCGAGTCTCTCCCTTTGTTTCCTATGTATTATTCATCAGAGAAATTTAATTCAACTAATTTGCATCAAATATGCTGAGCACAAGTGTTTGTGGTGAGGCGTAAGCAGCAGGCCCTGCCCTTACAGAGCCGAGCAGGAGGGTAGGGTGGAAACAGCACTGATCTGGGAAATAAGAAATTTGAGTCTTAGCTCCACCTCCCCAGTCCCCTTCTATTAACTGTAACTTGGGCAAAAAATCTAATTTTTCCTTTCTCATCTGTAAAAATGGTGTAATTATAGTACCTTCCTCCAAGGATTTTTGTGAACAGAACTAATTAATGTAAAGTGCTTTAAAAAGTGCCTGGCACTGCACTATTCACAATAACCAAAAATGGAAACAACACAAGGTCTATCAGCTGATGAGAAGATAAACACAATCTGATATATACATACAATGGAATATTATGCAGCCATAAAAAGGAAAGAAGTACTGACACATGCCACAACACGGATGAACCTTGAAAACTATGCTAAGTGAAAGAAGACAAACACACAAGGCTACATATAGTATAATTTCATTTATATAAAATAGCCAGAATAGGTAAACACAGAGAGAGAGAAAGCAGATTAGTAAATGCCAAAGGTTGGATCTTATAGCGTGATGAGAAAGTTCTGGAACTACATTGTTGTGATGATAGTAAAATATTGTAAAGGTACTTTATACTTCTGAATTGTACTTAAAATGGTTAAAAAGGTAAGTTTATGCTATGAATATTCTACTACAATTTTTAAAAAACAGTGTCTGGCATATAGTAAGTGCTCAATAATTTTTATTTTTCATCCTCATCACCTCTCAAGTCCTCAGTTTTCCTATTTGTAAAGTAAAAAGGGTAGGATGAAATAATCTTGAAATTGCTTCTAGCTCAGAGTTTCTATCTATAGTCTAGTTGGATGAATGCCTTGCGATGAAGAAATCTTTTCATGAATATCGATTCCCTGCCTTCTCCCTCCTCTGGCCTGAAAGCGGCCAGCCAGTGCCCTTCTGAGCACTCATTTCTGTAGCTGCCATCACTTCTTCAACATGATCCCTTCAAGTACCTGACAGATTTCTGACTGCTATTAACCCTGAAGAGACTCATGGTGGACACTGAGTAAACATCTGTTGGGCCCGTAAATGGTAAATGGATAAAGAATACACGAGTGAAAGAGTGAATGGAGAGCCACTGACTCTCACTGAATACTTCAAGTGGACCTAGCCCTGGCTGAATTACTGACCTCTAAGTCAGATTTCCTGAATGGTGAGCACACATCTTCCAAGAGGTAATCAATTCACTCTTCCAATTATATCCTTTCACTTCATATTCTTGATCACATTTTTATTTGGCTAGTCATTATCTCAACCCCCAAACTCTGTTGAATCTGTTGGCATGTTTTAAGAGTAAGTGAGCTTAGCATTCTCCCTCTTTGCTTAACAATGCCACATGCTATTAACTCCCCAGAGGCCTTCTTTTCCACCATTACCTCTCTTTTTGCAGCTTCAGGCTGTTTGCTACCTTGCCCCCATTCCTTTTTTCTAGCACTCCAGTAAAGCTTTATTTTAAGCTTGACCTCCTTCTTCCTAATCACTCGGATTTCCTGTATTTGTTTCTTTCCCACTGTCATTTCCAGGTTATCCTCTTCAACCTCCCCCTTTCTCCTGTCTTTGTCTTTAACAAGCCTTGCCTCCATTTCATAAATTTGCCTTCTCTAAATATTTTGCATTGTTCTCCCTTCAGTGTCAGATATGTGTTTAATTTTAATTTCCTCCTCCAATTTCAGGCATCCTGAAAGGGGAACAAGTGTTTCTGAGCCTTTCAGATTGTCTTGCTTAGTTATCATATTTACCTCAAATTTTGGAATCTTTTCATATTGAAAAGTTGCTATGACTTTGCTACTCACCCTTGCACACATACAAACACACACACACCTGTGCCACTTTTCTTTTATTCAAGATCAGGAGTTGGCAAACTATTGTCCATGGGTCAAATTCAACCCATTACCTGTTTTTTTGTTTGTTTGTTTGTTTTTAAATAAAGTTTTACTGGCACACAGCCACAACCATTCATTCACATGTTGTCTATGGCTGCTTTTACACTATGGAGTTGAATAATTTGAACAGGTACCTTATTGTGTACAAACCTAAAATATTTCCTATCTTGTTCTATACAGAAAAAGTTTACAGACTCCTATTCCAGATCATTGAGAGCTATCTCATCCTTCATTTGAAAACTCTTAGCTGACAACATGCATTGCCAGATACACTGCCTTCATTTCAAATCCCTCGTGCCCATTTTGAACTCCTCACATCCCACCCTGGAATCTCACTAAAAAGTTCCCTTAGTGCACTACGACGGTCTGGCTTCCTGACACTCCCTGGGTGGCATATAGGATAAAATTGTGTCTCTGGATATAGTCTTGTCTCCCTATCAATTTTGTGAAAAATCATTATTCATTAACTGATTTTTCCCTTCTCACTTAATATCCATTTATCATACAACTTTCCATTTCATTGGTTTTATTTATTTCTATCTAAGTGGCAGGATGTGGGAATATTATCCAAAGGGAAAAAGGCCCCTCCCTAGCCCACTTCAAACCCAGCATAAGCATTACATCTTTCCTCTTTAGTCCAGAAGGTGAACACAGTAGCTAAAGCAGAAAAAGTCAGAACCTAGGAGGCCCTAGAAAGAAACCAGGAGGTAGATCAAGGGAAGGAAGAAGTGAAGAGGGACTCGGACAGCATGTTGACAGCACGCATTGCTGTCAAGTAATTCTGCCCTCAAAGGAGACCCTCTAAAAAAACAATGAGTGGGCTACAGGGTCCTGTGGACCTGGATGTGAGTCCTATCTCCGCCGCCATCCTTTGAATATTATCTACCCTGATTTTAGTAAGTGCCTTAAAATCAGGCTGGCCCACCAGCAAGCCACAGCAGTCAATTAAAAATTATCATTACCAGCCTGGGCAACATAGGGAAACCCCATCTCTACAAAAATTTTAAAAATTAGCCTGCATGGTGGTATGTGTCTGTGGTCCCGGTTATTTGGGAGGCGGAAGTGAGAGGATCACTTGAGCCCAGGAAGTTGAAACTGCAAGTCATGATTGTGCCACTGTACTCCAGCCTGGGTGACAGAGTGAGGCCCTTCTCAAAAGAATAAAATATATTGGCCAAGAGTGGTGGCTCATTCTTGTAATCCTATCCCTTCGGAAGGCCAAGATGGGTGGATCACCTGAGGTCAGGAGTTCGAGACCAGTCTGGCCAACATGGCAAAACCCTGTCTCTACTAAAAATAACAAAAATTAGCCAAGCGTGGTGGTGGGCACCTGTAATCCCAGCTACTGGGGAGGCTGAGGCAGGAGAATCGCTTGAACCTAGGAGGCGGAAGTTGCAGTGAGCTGGGATCTCACCACTGTACTCCAGCCTGGGCAACAAGACTGAGACTTCATCTAAAAAAAAAAAAGAAAAAGAAAAAAAGGAAAAAAAATATATCATTAGGCACTTGGGGCACATCATGGAAACTGTCAGAGTCCCTCTCCAGTTCTTCCTTCCCATGCTCTATCTCCTGGTTTCTTTCTAGGCCCTCCTGGCTTCTGATGTTTTCTGCTTTAGCTACTGTGCTCACCTTTTGGACTTGACCAGATTCTGCTTTCCTATTTTGATTCTGTGAGCCCCATGTTCTCAGTCTTCAGAAATTTCCTCTGTTAGACATTTTATTTTGGACTCCTCTTAGTATCCAAGCCAGCTCTAGGTGTTGGATCCCATTCAGCACTGATGCTTAGCTGCCACCATACCAGAAGAGAACAGCACAGTGGCCTATGGAAAGCAATCAGAGAGTCCTTAGGCTTAATCCTGACTTTGTCCATTTCTAGTTGTATGATTATAGGAAACCGAGTAATCTTTCCACGACTCTGTTTCTTTTCTGGATTATGTGGATATTAATGCCTATTTTGTAGAGTTGTCATGAGGATAAGAGACATTATTTTCTCGAAAAAATAAGTACTCCATAAATGTAATATTTCATGAGAGCAAACCCCTTGAACCTCATATTTGTGCCTCAAACTCAGGGAAATGTAAAATTCCAAGAGATTATTGAGGGAGCTCTTAGGTATAGAACAATTCTGTCCTGTTAGTTAGCTCTCCTTTTACAACTTCAGCGTTCTTTCCTTTTATGTTTTTTTTTTTTTTCTCTCCAACTAAGATTTAAAATTCCTTCTCTTAAATAATAGACACTGGAGACTCCAAAAGTGGAAAGGGTGAGAGGGGAGTGAGGGCTGAAAAATTACCGATGGGTACAATTTTCACTATTTGGGTAATGGGCAAACCTTACCTTTACACATACCACCACTGCACAACATAGTAGGACTGCACATGTACCTCTTGAACTTAAAATAAAATTAAAGAAAATAAAAAATGTTCTAATATGAAAAAATAAAATAAAATAAAATTCTTCCTTTTCCCATGTCTTTTACAATATCCCACTTATATGGCTCTTATGGCCCCTGCACCTCATCTACTGAATAATGTGGCCCGAGTAATGTTACTTCTGATGCCTCAACTGCCTCCATCCCAGGTCGCACTCCTCTTTCTTAGAGAATTTACGTGAAAGGCTCCCCTGATTTTGCACATCCCCAGAGTCCTGCCCCTAAAGTTTCAAGTAGAAAGCATCTATCCCATGCTCAGTGTTCCTGCAGCACAAAAATGATCACATGCAGCCTTTTATAGGAATTTTCCATTGATAATGAAATGAATGTGCACAAAGATTATCTAGAAGAAGGTTTACCACCTTCTTGCTTATAATACAAAAGAAGAGAAAGTACATATAAAACCACAACTGAAAATACAAACATAAATGTCCTATTAAAGGAAATTTGTAATTAAATATGTGACACATCAAAATAGAGTAACAGAGAGTCATTGTTAGTTATGCTTTAGAACATCTCTGATGCTCTGTGAAGATGCCAGGATGATTGAAATCTACAAAGTAGTTTAAGGTTTCAGGTTTAGCATGTTAAGAAGCTTAGAAGTCATCATTCCATCCTAACAAGTAAAACGCTAAACAAACAAAAAAATCAACAGTTCTTCTTAGACCTGGCAGAGAAGTGAGGTCACAGAACAAACCATTTCCCCCAAAACTGGGTAGACAGACCGATACAGAGAATCACATACACCTACACAGAGACCCATAAGCAGAAACTTCCACAGGAAATAGCCCGGGATAGGAAAACTTGAACTGCAATTGGTTAATTGCTGGATGCTAGATACGGATAACTCACAGAGTTAAAAAATTCAGATGCAGTCATGGCGGCAGCAGGGTGGTGTGGCGGAAGCATGTGAATTTTACCTTCAAGAACTCTGCCAGGACCTCATAGTCAATACTGGAGAAAAATTCTCTCCTGCTTCTGTCAGGGAGAGGAGAGAGGAACCACTTTGAAATATATTAAAGCATGCTGTTCATAGGAACAAGATATGCTCTCTGGAGAAACTACTTTATTAGAGCCTAAGCTGCTAGAGTTTTGTCAGAGCCTAACCTACTTGGAGAACAAAATAATACCCAACTCTGGCGAGCTCAGCCTTCAGCAGGGGAAGGAAAATATGCAATTCCAGCACCCTCCCGCTGTCCTTTCTCATGTAAGGTGCCAGCGCAATACTGAGAAGTACTTGAAATGTTCACAGTCCAGGGGCACAGGCACACCAAAAAACTTAGAACTAATCATAGGACTGTAAAACCCTTTCTCTTCCCCTACATCTTGCCACTACATTACTAATGGCCTGTTTACTAGAGTTCCTTTTACTCAGTACATAGATCCACCTCTCAACAAAAAATTGCAGGGTACACTAAAAGGCAGAAAACCCAGTGTGAAGAGACTAAAACAAGCATCAAAACAAGAGTCAGCTATGGCAGCAAGGTTGGAATGATCAAAAGAAGGCATTTAGACACACTATGATTAAGATGCTAAGGGCTTTAGTAGAAAAAGTAGACAACATGGAAGAACAGATAAATAAGGTAAGAAGACAGAAATTCTAAGAAACAGTCAAAAAGAAATGCTAGAGATAAAAAAAGAAAAAAAAACCACTGCAACATTAATGAAGAATGCTTTTGGTAGGCTCATTTAGTAGATTAGACAGAGCTGGGAAAAGAATGTCCAAGTTTGAGGATATGACAATAGAAACTTCCAAAACTGAAATACAGGGAGAAAAAAAAGACTAAAAAAAGACCAAAACGGAATATCCAAGAACTGTGGGACAACTACCAAAGGTGTAAAATGAATAATGAAAATACCAAAAGGAAAAGACAGACAGAAAGGAACAAAAGCAATATTTGAAGCAATAATGACTAACAGTTTTCCCCAAATTAACGTCAGGCACTAAACCACAGATCCAGGAAACTCAGAGAATAGCAAGCGAGATAAATGTTAAAAAAAAACCACAAAACCTTACACCTAGACATATACTCAAATTTCAGAAAATCAAATATTTTTTAAAATCTAAAAGAAGCCACAGGGGGGAAATACCTTTCCTATAGCAAAGCAAACATGAAAATTTCATCCAACTTGTCCTCAGAAACCAGGAAAGAGTGGATACAAATATTTTAAATATTGAGAGAAATAAAAAACATCAACCTAGAATGTTGTGAGATCATCCTTCAAAAGTGAA
Organism: Chlorocebus sabaeus; assembly: GCF_047675955.1. Taxonomy (NCBI): domain Eukaryota; kingdom Metazoa; phylum Chordata; class Mammalia; order Primates; family Cercopithecidae; genus Chlorocebus; species Chlorocebus sabaeus. The sequence goes on along the minus strand of NC_132926.1, from coordinate 34,676,980 downwards.
GAAGATATAAAGACATTCTTATACAAACAGAAATTGAGGGAATTTGTTCCCAGTAGAGTGGCCTTGCAAGAAACGTCAAAAGAAGTTCTTCAGAGAGAAGGAAAATGATATAGGTCAGAAACTTGAATCTACATAAAGAAAAGAAGACCACCAGAGAATAAATAAGTAAAGGTAACATGAAAACTTTGTTTTTCCTATTCTTAATGTATCTAACAGATAAAAGTTTATTCAAAATAATAATAGCAATAATGTATTCTATTACTTCTGCTTATGTACATATATCTGCTTCTGTATAGTTTAAATAAAAGAAAGTGATGATACAAGAGATGGGAGAAAATAATTAGGAATATTTTATCATTATAAAGTACTTGCACTATTCATAAAATAGTACAGCAGTATTTGAAAGTAGACTTGGATTATTTGTAAATATATGTTGCAAGCTGTACATTAACCATTTAAAAAGTTGAAAAAAGAAGTATAATTGATATGCTAAGAAAGAAGAGAAAATGGAATCATATAAAATTCTCAGTTAAAACCACAAAAAACAAAAAAATTATAGAAGACAAAAATGGGAACCAAGAACAAAGACAACAAATAGAATACATTAACAAATATGGTAGATATCCATCTATAATCCATCTATAACAATAATCACCTTACATGTCAATGATCCATATATACCAGTTAAAAGACAGAGATTCTCAGAATGGATCAAGAAACAAGGCTCAACTTTATGTTAACTACAAAAACCCCACTTCAAATATAAAGACACAGAGAGATTAAAAGAAAAGAGATAGAGAAAGAAATACCATGCTAACACTAATCAAAAGAAAGTGCAAATAACTATATTAATTTCATCCAGAATAGACCTCAGAGCAAGCAAAATTATCAGAAATAAAGAGGACATTACATAATGGTAAAAAGGGGTAATCAATTCTCCGAGAAGGCATTAAAAACCCTCAAGTGTATGTGTCAAACAACAGAGGATCAAAATACATGAGGCAAAAACCTAAAAGAATTTCAAGGGGAAAGAGATGAATCCATTATGATAGCTGGAAACTTTAATGCTTTTCTATTAGAAATGGACAGGTCATGGGCAGGACATGGTGGCTCATGTATGTAATTCCAGCAATTTGGGAGGTGGAGGCAGGAGAATCACTTGAGTTTGAGAGTTTGAGACCAGCCTGGGAAACATAGGCAGACAGCATCTCTACAAAAAATTTAAAAATTAGCTAGATGTGGTGGTGCACACCTGTGATCCCAGCTACTCAGGAGGCTGTGGTGGGAAGAATGATCACCTGGGCCTAGGAAGTCACAGCTGCAAGCCATGATCATGCTACCGCACTCCAGCCTGGGTGACAGAGCAAGACCCTGTCAAGATGAAAAAAAGAAAGAGAGAAAGAGAAAAAGAGAGAAAGAGAGAGGGAGAGAGGGAGAGAGAGAGAGGGAGAAAGAGAGACAGAAAAGGAAAGAAAGAAAGGAGGGAGGGAGGGAGGGGAAAAGAAAGGAAGGAAAATGGACAGATCCAGCAGGCAGAAAATTAATAAGATTAATGAAGCCATAGTTGGCTAAACAACACTATCAATCAAGTGGATAAAATGGACATCTATAGACTACTTCATCCAACAAAAGCAGATAACACATTTTTCTGAGGCACAGATAAACTGTTCAACAAGAGAAGCGACATTCTGGGCTATAAAACATATCTTAACATATTTAAAAGAATAAAATCATGCAAGCTGCTCTTGGACCACAATGGAATTAAACTAGAAATAAATAACAGAGAGACTGCTGAAAAATCCCCAAATATGTGGATATTAAACAACATAATTGGCCGGGTGTAGTGGCTCATGTCTGTAATCCCAACACTATGGGAGGCCGAGGCAGATGGACCACTTGAGCTCAGGAGTTCAAGACCAGCCTGGCCAACATGGTGAAACCCCATCTCTAGTAAAAATACAAAAATTAGCCGAGCTTAGTGGCAGGTGCCTGTAATCCCAGCTACTCAGGAGTCTGAGAAAGAAGAATTGCTTGAACCCAGGTGGCGGAGGTTGCAGTGAGCCGAGATGGCACCACTGCACTCCAGCCTGGGTGACAAGAGTGAAACTCCGTCTCAAAAAAAAAAAAAAAAAAAATGCATATATATATATATAGTTGTCTTGTTTTTTTTTTTTTTAATAACACCTGGGTCAAAGAGGAAATTACAAAAAAAATCAACCAAATAAAAATGAAAATATAAATTATTAAAACTTGTAGGATGTAGCTAAAGCAGTGCTTAGAAGGAAATTTATTACATTGAATACATGCATTAAAGAAGAAGAAATATCTAAAATCAGTAATCTAAACTTCCAGTTTAGGAAACTAGAAAAAGAATAGCAAATTAAAGTAAGCAGAAGAAAAGATTTCTTCTTTTTAAATGATAAACAGATAAATACATTTCTTTTCTAAAAACAAAAATCAGAGTATCAATCAATATAGAAAATCAATAAAACCAAAAGCTGGCTCTTCAAAAAGATCAATAAAATAGATATGTCTCTAGCCAGGCTAACAAAGAAAAAAAGGGAAAAGATGCAAACTACTAATATCAGAAATTAAATAGGGACATCACTACAGATCTTATGGATGTTAAAAGAACAATAAAAGAGGCCGGGCCCAGTGGCTCAAACCTGTAATCCTAGCACCTTGGGAGGCCGAGGCGGGCAGATCATGAGGAGCTAGAGACCATCCTGGCTTACATGGTGAAACCCAGTCTTTACTAAAAATACAAAAAAAAAAAAAAAATTAGCCGGGCATTGTGATAGGCACCTGTAGTCCCAGCTACTCGGGAGGCTGAGACTCCATCTCAAAAATATAAATAAAATAAGAATAATAAAGTAATATTACAAGCAACTGTATACCCACAGATTTGATAAACTACATGAAAACAGCCAATTCCTCAAAAGGCATAATTTGCCAAAACTCACACGAGAAGAAACAGAAAATTTGAATAGGTAAGCCTGTATCTATTAAAGAAACCAAATCAATAATTACCTTCCAAAACAGAAAATGTCGGGCCCCGATGGATTTCCTGGCGAATTCTACCAAATATTTAAGGAGTAAACTATGCCAATTCTCTACAATCTCTTTCAGAGACAGAAGCAGAAGAAATACTTCCCAACTCCTTCTCTGAGACCAGCATTTCTGTCACACCAAAATCTAACACAGACACCACAAGAAAAGCAAACTACAGGCCAGTATCACTAATGAACAAAGATGCAAAAATCCTCAACAAAATATTAGCAAGTTGAATTCAACAATGTATACAGAAAGTTATACACCATAGCCACAAAGGTTTATCTCAGCAAGGCTGAGTTTATCTAGGCAAGGTTGCTTCAATATTTGAGAATCCATCACATTACATTACACATAATATAATCCAAACAGTTTAAAGAAGAAAAATCACATGGTCATATCAATAGATACTGAAAAAGCATTTGGCAAAATCCAATATCCATTCATGACAAAAATAAACAAATAAATAACCTAGGAAGATTGGGGAACTTCCTCAGCTTGATAAAGAATACGTTAAAAAAAAAAACCCTACAGCTAACATCATACTTAATGGTGAGAAACTCAAAATTTTCCAGCTAAGATTACAAACAGGGCAAAGACATACTTTTTCACCACAACTTTTCTTTGTATCCTTCCTTCTCTTCTCTCTCTCTCTCTCTTTCTTTCTTTCTTTTTAATGTAAGTTCAGGGGTACAAGTGCAGGTCTGTTACATAGGTAAACTTGTGTCATGGGGGTTTGTTGCACAGATTATTTCACCACTAAGCCTAGTACTCATTAGTTATTTTTTCCCAATCCTCTCCCTCCTCCCAGCCTCCACCCTCCAATAGGCCCCAGTGTGTGTTGTTTCCCTCTATGTGCCCATATTTTCTCATCGTTTAGCTCCCACTTATAAGTGAGAACATGTGGTATTTCATTTTTCTGTTCCCACATTAGTTTGCTAAAGATAATGTCCTCCAGCTCTGCCCGTGTTTCTCCAAAAGACATGATCTCATTCTTTTTTATGGCTGCATAGTATTCTATGGTATATATGTACCACGTTTTCTTTATCGAGTCTATCCGTGAAGGGCATTTAGGTTGATTCCATGTCATTGCTACTGTGAATAGTGCTGCAATGAACATACACGTGCATGTGTCTTTGTAATAGAATTATTTGTATTCCTTTGGGTGTATACCCAGTAATGAGATTGCTGGGCCAAATGGTATTTCTGTCATTAGGTCTCTGAGGAATTGCTACACTGTCTTCCACAATGGCTCAACTAATTTACACTCCCACCAACAGTGTATAAGCATTCCTTTTTCTTCACAACCTCACCAATGTCTGTCATTTTTTGTAATTTTAAAAATAGCCATTCTGACTGGTGTGAGATGGTGTCTCATTGTGGTTTTGATTTGCATTTCTCTAATGACTAGTGATGTTGAGCTTTTCTTCATATGATTATTGGCTGCATGTATGTCTTTTTTTGGAAGTGTAACGGACATGAACACATGTCCTTTGCCTACTTTTTAATGGGGTTGTTTGGTTTTTTCTTGTACATTTGTTTAAGTTCCTTATAGATGCTGGATATTAGACCTTTGCTTTCCATTCTGTAGATTGTCTGTTTCCTCTGATAATAGTTTCTTTTGCTGTGCAGAAGCTCTTTAGTTTAATTAGATCTCATTTATTAAGTTTTGCTTTGTTGCAATTGCTTTTGGTGTCTTCATTATGAAATCTTTGCCCGTGCCTATGACCTAAGTGGTATTGCCTAGGTTGTCTTCCAGGGTTTTTAGAGTTTGGAGTTTTACACTTCAGTCTTTCATCCATCTTGTGATAATCTTTGTATATGGTGCACCACTGCTTTTCAACATTATTCTGGAAGTGCTAGCTAATACAATTAGAGAAGAAAAGGAAATAAAAGTTATACAGACATAGAGAGAAGAAACAAACTGTATTTCTTTGCATATGACATGATCATCTATGTAGAAAATCCAAAAGAATTGAGGGAAAAAAGCCCTCAGGAACTAGTAAGTGATTATAGCAAGGTTGCAGGATACAAAGTTAATATGCAAAAGTCAATTGCTTTCCTATGTACTAGCACTGAACAAGTTAAATTTGAAATTAAAACATATAACCATTTACATTAGCACCCTGGAAATGAAATACTTAGGTATAAACCTAGAAAACCATCTGCAACTGAGGTAGAAATCTAAAGAAACACGTACAACTTAGGTATAAATCTAAAAAAAAGTGCGAGATCCATATGGGGAAAGCTACAAAACTCTGATGAAAGGTGTCAAAGAAGAACTAAATAAAGGGAGTATATTCCTTGCTCATGGACAGGAAGACTCAATACTGTCTAGATGTCAGTTCCTCCCAACTTATCTTTAGATTCCACACTATTCCAATCAAGATTCTAGCACATTGTTTTGTTGATATCAACAAACTGATTCTAAACTTCATACAGAAAGGCAAAAGACCCAGAATAGCCAATATTGAAGGAAAATAACAAAGTCAGAGAACTGACAGTACCCAACTTTAAGACTTACAAGAAAGCCACAGCAATCAAGACAGTACAATTTTGGTAAAGGAATAGACACACTTGTACAAAATAACACATAAGTAGACATATGTAAAAGTAATCAACTGATTTTTATGAAGGAGCAAAGGTAATACAATGGAGAAAATATAATATTTCCAACAAATAGTATTAAAACAACTGGATATCTATGTGCAAAAAAAAATCATAACACGGATCTCTTCCATTCACAAAAAAAAACTCCAAATGGACCATAAACCTAAATGTAAGGTGCAAAACTATAAAACTCCTAGAAAATAACATAGATGACCTTGGGTATGGTGATGATGTTTTAGATGCAACATCAGTAGCACAATTCATGAAATAAATAATTGATGAGCTGGACTATATTAAAATTAAAAACGTATGGGCTGCAAAACGTATTGTCAAAAGAATGAGAAGACAATCCACAGACTGGGAGAAAATATTTGCAAAATACATATCTGATAAACAACTATCATCTGAATACATGCAGAACTCTTAAAACTCAGTGATAACGGCCAGACGTGGTGGCTCACGCCTGTAATCCCAGCATTTTGGGAGGCTGAGGCGGGCGGATCACCTGAGGTTAGGAGTTTGAGACTAGCCTAGCCAACATGGTGAAACCCCATATCTACTAAAAATACACCAATTAGCAGGGCATGGTAGCGCATGCCTGCAATCCCAGCTACCCAGGAGGCTGAGGCAGGAGAATCGCTTGAACCTGGGAGATGGAGGTTGCAGTGAGCCAAGGCGGCACCACTACACTCCAGTCTGGGCGACAGAGTGAGACTCTGTCTCAAAAAAAAAAACCTCAACCTCAATGATAACAAACAAATGACCCGATTAAAAAATGAGCCAAAGAGCTTAACAGACACAGATGGCAACTAAACATAAGAAAAGATGTTCCATATCATATGTCATTGGAAAATTGCAAATTAAAACAACAATGAGATACCACTGTACACCTAGTAGAATGGCCAAAATCCAGAACACTGAGAACATCAAATGCTGGTGAAGATGTGGAGCAACAAGAACACTCATTCATTTCTGGTAAGAATGCAGATTGGTAGCACCACTTTGGAAGACAATTTGGCAGTTTCTTAGAAAACTAAATGTACTCTTACCATGTGATCTAGCAACAGTGCTCCTTGGTATTTACCTAAATGAATTGAAGACTTATGTTCACACAAAATGTATGTGTACCTGAATGTTTATAGCAGCTTTATTCATAACCAACAAAACCTGGAAGCAACCACGATATTCTTCAGCAGGTAAGTGAATAAATAAACTGCTGTGCATCCAAATACTCAGCAAGAAAAAGAAATGAGCTATCAAGCCATGTAAGGATGTGGGGAAAATGTATGTGCATATTACTAAGCAAAAGAAGCCAATCCGAAAAGGCGACATACTGTATGATTCCCACTATGTGACACTCTGCAGAAGACAAAACTATGGAGGCAGTAAAAAGATCAGTGGTTGCCAGGAGTTGGGGGCAGAAAAGAATGATGAATAGAGAGACAGCACAGAGGATTTTTAGGGCAGTAAAACTAATTCCTATCAGATATTACAATGGTAGATACCTGTCATTGTATGTTTGTCCAAGTCCATAAAATGTGCAACACCTAATGTAAACTATGGATTTGTGGTGATAATGACATGTCTCTCTTTTTTTCTTTTTTTTTTTTTTTTTTCCCAGCAAAGTCTTGCTCTGTTGCCCAGGCCAGAGTATAATGTCGAGATCTGGACTCACTGCAACCTCTGCCTCCCAGGTTCAAGCGATTCTCTCACCTCCTGAGTAAATGGAATTACAGGAACCTGCCATCACACTTAGCTAATATTTGTATTTTTAGTAGAGACGAGGTTTTGCCATGTTGGACAGACTGGTCTCGAACTCCTGACCTCAGGTGACCCACCCACCTTAGTTTCCCAAAGTGCTGGGATTCAGGTGTGAGCCACCGCATCTGGCCAATGATGTGTTGATGTAGGTTCATCAGTTGTAAAAATCTACCACTCCTGTGGGGAATGTTGCCAGTGAAGGAGCTTGTGTGTTTATGGAGACAGGGGTATATGGGAAGTAGTCTCTTAACTTCGCTGTGAATCCAAAACTGCTCTAAAAATTCAAACTTACTTGTTTTTTTAAAAAGGTGATATCTGAGTCTGCTCAGGCTGCTATAACAAAATACCATAAACTGTGTGGCTTATAAATAATAAATGTATTTCTTACAATTCTGGACACTGGGAAGCCCAAGATAAGGCAGATTCAGTGTCTGGTGGAGGCCCGCTTTCACCTGGTGCAAGGAGCAAAGCAGCTCTCTAGGGCCACTTTCATAAGGGCACCAATCCCATTCATGAGGGCTCCATGCTCATGACCAAATCAGTATCATCACCTTGGGGCTTAGGATTTCAACCTATGAATTTGGGGGTACACAAACCTTCAGACCATACTAAATGATAAAAAAAAAAATTAAACACAGAAATACTGCATGTCCTCACTTTTGGAAAAAAAAAATGCATGTCACAGATACACACACACACACATACACATATACATATACACACACAGATGGGAAGAAAATACACTCCTAGGTTAATGGCAGTTTTCTCCAGAAGATGATGAGAAAATGATGTTTATGTTTTCTTACTGCTGATCTCTTTGGTATATCTTCATTTTTCCAACATTTGTTTTTCATTGTGCACCTACATAGCTGGGGCTTAATAATGTTTTTTGCAAAGATGAGTGAAGACAAAAATCAGCAGGTAAAGGGAGACATGAGGACTCCCTTGCTAGCCACAAGCTATCGGTCCACCTCCACATGCATATTTGTAAAAAGTGCTGTGCACTAACCAGCACTTGGTCTGTAGCCTCATCACAAACCTTCAACAGTTTTGAACTGTCTCTCAAAAATTGTTCAATAAAAGGGCATCTATCACTGAAGAACTCTTGACAATGGACTCATTAATGACTAAGTTGTTAGAACCACTGACTATTATCTATGAGGCTAGAGATCATAGACTTCCAAGCACTCACCCAATTGGTAGGACAAGACAAGCCACTGGGATAAAGGAAAACAACCATAATTTATATTTGGGTTTTTTGTATCTCTTCTTTTTTAGTTTAGATTTTTTATTTACATTTTATGATGATCATAAGATGTTTTCTTTTTAAAGACAGGGTCTCACTGTTGCCTCTTCCAGTCACGGCTGGCTGCAATCTCGACTTTTCAGGCTCAAGCAAACCTCTTACCTCAGCCTCCTGGGTAGCTGGGACCACAGTCATGCACCACCATGCCTAGTTAATTTTTAAATTATTTTTAGAGACCGAGTGTCGCTATGTTGCCCAGTCTGGTCTCAAACTCCTGGGCTGAAGCAATTCTTCTGCCTTGGCTCCCAAAGTGCTGGGATTACAGGCATGAGCCACAATGCCCAACCAGTCAAAAGATATTAGTGTGATATTTCCATGTGTAATTTATGTATATGTACATATGTGTATACATATACACACACACACAAGGAATATGGAGCATGCTCAAAAAATTTTTGTTTAAAGATGCACAATTAAGAAAGTTTACAAGAAGACCATTACTATAGGGACCATTTGGTCTAGCCCCTTTGTTTTAGAAAGAAGGAAACTATAGCTCGAAAGGAAGGGAGGTAACTTGCCCAAGTTGTACAGCAGGTTAAAGGTTAGGTCTGGAAACTGAGACTGCTAATACTTTATCCACTTTGACTTTCTGTTTATTTGTTTTTGCCTAATATGTTCTTTGATGGAGTAGAACTGTTTTTTGAATGCAGTATTATTCTTTGTCACAAACATATGTTAATGTTACATTCCCCTAGAAGCTTAATTTTAAAAGTGCTCACACACCTAAACGAACCTTCTGCCTCCATTTGCAGTCACAGATTGCATCCTCCTCAGACAGATTTCCTCTTCCTTGTAAGCTTTACTCCCTGTCTCGTAGAAACATTACTTGTCGGGATAACGCCCAGTGGAAATAAATCACCAGGAGAATCAGCTGTAAGAGTCACTGACTGAAGTCATCAGAGACAGTGTTCTGGCTGTCTTAAACATTACTTACATGAGCTGTCAGCAAAACCCGGTCTCCAGGGACCATTACTTTGAGGGAACTCTGCCAATCGCAGCATTACTGAGAAGGCATATTTTTTATGTTCCTCAAATGCCTACTGTCAAACTAAACCAAAGTTCTGCAAGGTCACAAACACTTCCAAGTTTGGGGAAGGAAACCTACTCCCACGTTCAAGTGTGGTCTGAAGGCCAGGTAGGCGGGAGGCCTTTTTTCCTAGCTTTGGTACAAACTTTCGTTTGTCAGAGAAGCCTTATAAAATTCATTTACATGCCAGAGTTTGGATTCTGATAGCTAGCAAGGCCTTTATATAAGCCTAGAATTCTATTTCCAGCTGTCTCCCATTGTGCAGGGTAAGGAGGAGAACATCAATTTCTCTGGGTCATTTTGAAAAGTTTTAGCCCAGGAAAAACAAGACAAATGACAAATGGTAAAAAGGTAACAGTCACATCTCATTTGTTTCTAGATTGTTCCCTCTGCACCCAGAGCCCCTGCCAACTTCATGAAGGAAACATCTTGCACAAAAGAGGCCCACATGGGAAGCAGGAAACTAGAAATGACCCAAGACTCCTGATAGAAAGTTATCAATAAAAACCCCTGTAATCATAATGTCATTACTTTGTTTTTGCTGGATGACAAATTCCTTACGATATAATTTGCTCTTGGCAGACCATATCATAATTGTCTTCCTCTTAGTAACTTTTTTACTGCTAGGAAAATTCTGTGTGCATGGAAAAGCATCTTGAGAAATGATAAAAAAAAATACATACTTTTCACTTAGAATTGCTTTTCTATGCACTTAGTATCAAAAATTATAAACGAAAAGTTGTGTAAGCCAACCACAGAGGATTTTAGTAACATGAATGCTGAGGTTTTTAGTAACACAAATGCCTATTATGAGAAAACTCTAAATACACAATTTAAGAAGGTGTTTATAGATAAGTTTAGAACCACTATATTAGCATCTAGTGCTACCTCAAACCTGGAATTTTGTGCTCAGAGACTTTTTTTTTCCTTTTTCTTTTTCTTTTTTCTTTCTTTTTTTTTTTTTTTTTTTTGAGACAGAGTCTCACTGTGTCGCCCAGGCTAGATCTAGTACAGTCGCATGATGTTGGGTGACTGAAACCTCCGCCTCCTGGTTCAAGTGATTCTCCTGCCTCAGCCTCCTGAGTAGCTGGGATTACAGGTGCCCACTATCACACCCAACTAATTCCTGTATTTTTAGTAGAGATGAGGGTTTCACCATGTTGGCTAGGCTGGTCTCAAACTCCTGACCTCAAGTGATCTGCCCACCTCGGTTTCTCAAAGTGCTGAGATTACAGGCATGAGCCACTGCTCCTGGCCTACATTTTTATATTTTTATTCTGCTAAACACTTTTGTTATTTAACCTCATTATAATTTGTTAAATAAACTCATTTTATTAAGATAGAAGTTAATAATTAGGTATGCTAGATACAAAGCATATTTTGATTTTATCAAGACATTAAAAATATCTTTTGATAGCTCTGCAATCAACTTGAAAGAATAAGGATTTTGCAGCAACTGTTCTCCAAGGTTGAACAACTGGTCTCAAAGTGTCCTGTGTAATGGGCTGGTGGGAAAATTGAAGAAAGGTTCTAGAGGTGTGGCAGGAAAATCTGTCCTTGCTCTGAATAATATTGACATGTCAAGAGCTGACACAATGGTCAGGCTGGTCATACTAAAATAAAGAAGCAGCCTCCCCACCTGGAAAGAACACAGAATCCGGAATCAGAAAAATCAGATTGTGAATTCTGGCTCCCCCTACTTATTATTTATGTGATTTGGGACTAAACAATTAGTCTCTGTGTTTCAATTTCCTTATCTGTATCATCATTTTCTGTGAGGAAACGACCTTTTGAGCACTATTTAGGATAGGCACACATAAAGTGTTCAAAAGGCGGTACTTACTGTCAAATCAACAAATGGTACAAAGCTGGCAGTAGGAGTACTGTATTATAGAATTAAGATTTAAGATTATTATGATATAATAGAAAAATAAGCTAAGATAGTGATAAATATTATGGAAGGAAGAAAAATAAAATCCTACAGTTAAGATTTTTTGGGGGGGTGGTTTGTTTTAAATTAAATTGTACCAGCATAGAAGGGGAACATCCTGGCCTAACAGCAGCTTACATGGAAAAAAGTTTCTGAAAGCTTGAATGACAGGGTGTTCATCATGGAGACAATAGTAAGTCACAGATGCATATGTTCCATAAAAGTCCAAAAAATTAAGTAGCATAATGCACTTTGCCATGACCATATCCCATCTGAAGCAACGTATTCAGTTCTGGGCACTGTATTTTGAGAAAAATATTTACAAAATATGTAATATAATATAACTTGAAAAGGAAATCAGAATGGCAAAATGCTCATACAAGAGAAAACTGAAGAAGCTAGGAATAATAAGGGTAAGAAAGAAATTTAGGGAGAATGAGATAATTGCCCTCATACATATAACGGGCAGTAAAAATTGAAGAGTAATAGTAATAACTAATATGTACTGAATACTTATGTGCAAAGTAGTCACCATTATCCTTATTTTGTACAGGAGAAAACTGAAGTACCCAGAGGCTAAGTTACATGCTTACAGTCATATAACTAGTAAAGGATGGGACAGGTTTCACTCCATTAGTTCATCTCCAGATCTAGGAGAGATACTAGAGCTATTTGCCAAAACTTTCTGGTCTTACAGAATCATGGCGAGATTGTATTCCACCAATTCCTTTGAAGCTGAGTATAGACATGGTTTTTGGCCAATGAAATGTGAGCATACATCATGTTCATTACTTCAGCAAGGAATTAAGTGTGTATACAATTTGCCACATACTATTCACAGACATGTAGAGATGGAGCCTCCATCAAGTTAGGCACAATAATGAATGGAGCTTTCCTGTTGACTCACACTGGACAAATAGGAGCAAGAAATATGCTGTTATGTTTTTTATTAAGCTGCTGAGAGTTGGGGGTTGTTTGTTCCTGTGGCATCACCCAGCCTTTTCTGACAGATACAAGAGTGCACATACCTAAAAATCATTAAAATGTCTCAGAATAAGGAAACATATTTACCCTTATATTTCCAGAGGTCAGAACTAAGAATAATGTGTAGAAACTACAGGTAGGCAGATTTGGGCTTAATATTTTTTTTAAGTGAAGTTGTCCAAAAAGTTGCTTCATGAGGTAGTGAGCTCCCTGACAATGGTTGTATTTAAGCAGAGGACAGATGATCATTTTGCCAGCTATGTGGCAAAACAGATGGTTTAATTAAGGAAGTTTAGTGTATCAAACATTTATTGAGCACCTCCAATGTGCCAAGCATTGTAGCCACACAGATAAATCCAAATACACAATCTCTACCCTCAAGGGAATAAACAACAAGTTCAGAACTTGATAACCTCTGTGGTCTCTTCTAACAGTGTGATTCAACCAAATTAGAGATAATAACATGGCCTGGATGAAGCAGATGGCAAACCCAAACTTACAAATAACTATGTAGCACTAGAAATCCTGCCGATGCCTAGGTTGTATTATTATTTCTCAATTAGTAGCCAAAAGTATAGGGTTTGCAAAAGGGAGGAAAATGGGAGAATTGCTAGGTTTAAAGGAGGAATATTTTCCCTTTCTCTAGTTACCATTCTTAAATCTTGCAAACCCAGCATATTATCTGGCTTACATCAGGGGTGTTTCAGCAAAGGGAATAGCACTGACTCACAGCAATTGTTACCGACCTTTTCCATCACTATTCCCGCCCCTTCCAGTCAGGAAGGGAACATTTCAATATGGATCAACTCAGACATGAAGAAAGGAATAACCTTTCTATAGGGCTCTTCTTCAGTTTAGTTATCAACCAAAACATTTGCAAAATATCAGAAGTTTTCCCTAAAGCGTTTTTCCCCTAAGCAAAGGCTTAGGGAAAACACACACTAGAAGGATGATGTGAAAATCACAAACTAAATGAATGATTCCGGAGGTAACCAACATTGTTTTCCAAGTGGTATCCTCGAACAGCACTAACGTCAGCACTTATTTTCCCTGGTGGTCTTAGTAGTTAAAGGCTGGTTGGTTGGTTTGTCTAAACTTTCAAAAATCAAACAGTGGAGAGAGATGCTGTTCTTTCACTAGCTCATTGCATTTTAATGGAAAAACAACTAAAACCTAGATAAGCATTAACTGTAATTGCTCTGAGGCAGACATTTCCATTTCAGGTTATTATTCCTAACCATATTAGTGCAGAATAATACATGCGGATGGATTTTGCGGCCATTACCTAGACAAGGGTGAGGGCATCTGATTACTATTATTCCCCAGCTGAAAGCTTCAGTTTGAACTCTGAAGGCTCCAGCCCTGCCAGGCCCTGCAATTTCTGAACTACATCTCTGATTCTCTCTGAAATAGACACATAAATCAGGGCAAGTTAGATTTCAATGCCATCCCTTCAGTCAGTTCAGTGTGACATAAGTTTCTCAAAAATACACATACAGAAGAAATTGGCTTTGGCACATTTAAGAGCAGCAGGGAATTTGCATCTCATGCTAGTTTAATGTGCACTCTTAATACTCTCGTCTATTTTCTAAAATATAATGCTATTCTTGCAGAGGCAGCTGGACCCCTTGATACCCGGTCTTGTGCCAAGCTGTGTACACAAATACACTCTTGACAAACACAGATGTGAAATGCCGTGCTAAGACAGAAGCGAGGCATAGAGAGAGATTCGCGTGTTTAGTCTAGAGGCTCCACACCCAAAAGTTTCAGGGACAGCTGATGTTTGAAGACTCAGAGGGGAGACCGCCCCTCCTGTACTTTCATCCGGGCACTATGGAGATGACCCCCATATTCCCAGCATCACTTTGCCCTCTGCCCTGGTGACCTGGGTTGAGATTTAATCTAGGGCCAGAGGGGGGCAAGACAATTGTGCTGTTGGCTACTCAGAAGAGCTGGAAATCACTAAGCCTTCCCGGGCTGACACACCCACCCAGAACGGATGGCCCAGGAGTGCGGCGAGGAGGCAGGGGTAAAGGACGCGGCTCCAGGCAGGGGAACCTGGGCATTCTTTCCGCGCTTGCACGAAGATGCTGCAAGTGGCGACACGCGCGAATCCAGGGTCTGGGCTAGGAAGTCGCGCTGAGCTCAGTGGAGGATGCCCCTTTTCTCCTCCTGGTCCCCCAGCCCCGTGCAAAGTGAGCTGGAGAAAGTTGTGCCCGGGCCATGGCGGCCAGGGCTGGAGAAAGGAACGAAGGCAAGCAGGGAAGTGACGGGGGCCCCCTTACCTTGTCCTTGGGGCCGAGGTTCTGCAACACCTCTTTGCCGGTGGCGCTCCGAATCTCCACCCCGGAGGGCGCTGGGGACGCGGGCGCGGGCTCCCTGCTCTCTTCCCGGCCTTGGCCCCTGCGCGGGGTGTCCCCCTCGGTCCCGGGCCGGCTCCCTGAGCCTCGGTCGCTGCCCTGGCCGCTCCGAGGAGTCTTCGCGCCCCGCTGCCCCACGCTGAGGGCATCGAAATCCAGCGTCTTGCTCTCGAAGGCGCCCTCCACATTGCAGAACATGCCGCCGTATTTCTGCCGCGGGACCTGGTCCGTGGTGCCCGGCCTGGCCAGGTATACGGGCAGATCGTCTTCGTGGGAGCTGTCCCAGCCTCTCCGGCCCGAGGCCATGGTTCAAGCGCGAAAACGGCCCGCGGGTTTTTCTTCCCCAGAGGCGGAAAGGGCAGCCGCCGGCAGCGTGCGCCGAGCCACAGTGACTGGGGCGGGAGGAGGCGCCTGAGCCTTCGCGCCAGAGGCGGCAGTGCTGCTCCGATTCCTGCCTGTCCCTAGCGAGCCAGAGAGCCACACAGCCAGCTAGCGCGCGGCGCAGGGGCCCGGAGTAGCGGCGCGCTTGGCTCGCTCGCTGGACCTCTCGGCGGCCGCACCTCCTCACGCACCCCCAACCCTAACGTGGCCTCCCGGGCTGACGCAGCGTCGGTGCCCATCACAATCACAAACCAAACTTGGCGCGCGCGCACACGCACACACAGGCGCACACTGCCCGCTCGCGCAACAGCCTTGCTTCACACACTTTCATGCAATTCAGACGTCTTAGAAATGTTCACACTCAAGCACTTGACTGCTTCACCCACACTAACTCCCTGGTTTGCCTCACAAACACAAAGCTTTCTGACGTCCCTCATGCACAAAAACCCAGCTGACCCAGGTGGATTCATCTCGAAGCCAAGTCCTGATTTACAACTAACACATACAAACTCAAATTTACTACAGACTCACAATCCTACCCAGAACCCCGGACTTGCCTCATCCTGATCTTTAGGATGACCCTCACAATTACACCCAGTTCTAGAATCTGCCTTGCAAACCCACACTCTCACATAAAGTCCTGAATTGGCTTACACACACAACACAAACACACACAGTGAAAGAGAAGTCCTCTTACTTCATTGAGAGTCACAGAAGCCCTTTGACTCACGTAAGCCCTTTCCTGGTTTCTATATAATATTCTAGAATTTGCTTTTTACCACCCCTAATTTGCCTCACACACAATTGCATTTCAGATCTCACACACACACACACACACGCTCTCTTAGATTTTGCCTTGCAAAGCACTCTTCATTAATGCCCTGTCCCTCATACAACAAACTACAGATTTTAATCTCACATTCTAACACAAGTCCAGGTTTACCTCAGTCAGAACCGACACTTAGATTCACACCCAAGCCCAGATTTACTTCAAAATCACACAACCAAAGACTTCACTTTTCATGTTACCTCACATATATGCAGACTTTACTTACGTACGTCTATGCTTTCATAACCTCATTCTCTTCCCCACATCCACCCAGGTATACTCTGACGCAGACTTTGCCACATAAACAGAATCCACAAACTACATGCCTTACATCATGTCTGCACACATTACCTAAACCCAAAACCTGTGGTGCCAGATTTAACTGGGCTCCCTCTCAGAAAGTCACCTATTTGTTTATTTAGTCAACCAACATAAATCAGATACCCTCTATGGCTTTCACAAGATACTGGAGCGAGAGTGTCGAAAAAGGGAGATGGGTCTGTCCTCACCAAGAATGTAGTCTCTTACCACCCATCTAGGTAGCACAGTCGTTCACTGTTCTGCTCAACATACTGAACTTTGTTTATTTTGTGAACCAAACACTCCCCCTCCCAAGCACAGACACACACACACTGAGCTCCATGAAGGCAGAGATCTGGTCTGTTCAGTTCACCTTTGTATATCTTGTGCCCAGAACATCTACAGGCACTTGATACATTCTTTTTGAATAAATGGAGAATAACAATAATAACAGCAACACCAAGGAACATTTATGGACTTATTGCTATGTGCCAGTCATTATTATGATTGTTTCACATATATTAACGCATTTAATGCTCATAAGCATATGGCAGACCTCTTTGTACACATAGACATAGTCTTTGAAGGTATCTGCATAGAATTTGATGAATTGAACCTCTGGACTCTGATTTTGGAGTAGAACAAAGGCTCTGGAAACTGGAATGTCAGTCTTAGGTCTGTGACGGCCACAAAAATTTGGGGAATGGAAGTCGGCCTGAACTTAGATCAAAGACAGATATCTTGACACAAGTTAAACCTATCCCCTGGGCAGGTGCGGTGGCTCACACCTGTAATCCTAACACTTTGGGAGGCCGAGACAGGTGGATCACCTCAGGTCAGGAGTTCAAGATCAGCCTGGCCAACATGGTGAAACCCAATCTCTACTAAAAATGTACAAAATAGCCGGGCATGGTGGCACCCACCTGTAGTCCCACCTACTTGGGAGGAGACTGAGGCAGGAGAATTGCTTGAACCCAGGAGGTAGAGGTTGCAGTGAGCAGAGATTGCGGCACTGTGCTCAAGCCTAGGTGACAGAGCAAAATTCCATCTCAAAACAACAACAACAACAACAACACCCTATCCCCATTGAAGATATAGCCACTTGCTAAACTGCCTGTGCTCCATCAGAATTATTTACAACTTCTTAAGCTGACTTCCTCTGGGCAGGTGCTCCTTCTTAAATGCTGGTTGGTGATGGACTCAGAATTTCCTGTAAGTGCTGCTTCAGAACAATTACAGTTAAGGCTTAGCCAGGTTTTATTAGTTTTGGGCTCTGCGCTAAGGACATCCAGGCAGTATCTTAATTAGTCTTAATAACCTTACCTGTCAGGTACTAGCATTTCTTTTTGTTTGAGACAGCATCTCATTCTGTCACCCAGATGGGAAAGGCGGGAGTGCAGTAGCCAGATCACAGCCCAGGGCAGCCTTGACCCCAGGGGCTCAAGCAATCCTCCTACTTCAGCCTCCTGAGTAGCTGAGACCACAGGGGTGTGCCACCATGCCCAGCTAAACTTGTATTTTTTTGCAGAAACAGAGTTTCACCATGTTGCCCAGGCTGGTCTTGAACTCCTGAATTCAAGCCATCTGCCCACTTTGGCCTCCCACAGTACTGGGATTAGAGAAGTGAGCCACTGCACCTGGCCTATTACTTATTTTCTACTAATGAGGAAGCAGAGGCTCTGAATAAATGTCCAAGTTATAAAAGAGTCATAACTTGAAGCAGGATATGTGCAGAGTCTGTTTACTTTGAGAGAGGGCACATTCTGCATGTAGACGCACACTTTTATGTGCATATTTGCGTGGGAGCATGGGCATGCAAACAGAACTTTGTAGTTGTACGTGAGCCCCATCGTTAGAGCTGCATTGCCTCACCACTATGTCTGATGCAGTGTATAGTCACGATAATTACATTTGTTGACAAAATCTCACATTTAAAAGTAACAGTTACATGTACACATATGTGTTTAATTAAGAAAGTACAGCAGCCTATTAAAATTTTAAAAAGACTAAAATGGGAATGGCTGATCTGACTCCAGTTCTGCAACTCTGTGGCTTTAGGCAAATATCTGGCTTAACCTACTTGTGTTTTTCTCCTTCATGTTTGCCTCCCACTGAAGAGGATTATGATGGACTTCATTCCTTGAGCAAGCCATTGTGCTAAGAATTTCATAAACATTGCCTTAACCTTCTTAAGTACCCCATAAATCTGAAGTGATGATTATTTCCATTTTATCCATGGAGAAAATGAGCCTTCGTGAAGGTCAGTTCTTTCCCTGAAGTATCAGTTAGTACTTCAAACTGGAATTCAAACCTTCCACTAGCTGATTCAGACAGAACCTGTGCTCTTAAAAAAAATAATAATAGAGCTCTGTCATGAGGATCCAGAGAAATAATAAATGGGAAGGCCAAAATTAAGGTGTTATGGAATGAAATATCTCTAAGTGCCCCAGTTGTTCTTGGACAGAAGTTAACTTTGGTTAAGGCAAACACTCACATAAAAACAATATCAGACCACTTGACTCTAAGCAAAAGCATTAGCCCCATGAACACATGGCAATTTTGTCATGTCCCTTTCTAGTAAGATAGAGGATACATTACTTGTGACAATCACAAACATAAGAGCAACAGTACGTCTATAGATACTATAAGTCAGACCACCCAGGGAAGGGGTTATCCAAAACCAATGTACAAACAGCAAACTATTTCTGTAATGTGAGCAAGAAAATAGAGCTTTGAAATTGTCACACGCCAAATCAAATTTTCATTTCCTGTAACTGAAGTAAATCATATGCCACTTTGTATTGAGATGACTTGTGATGTAAGCACATAGCATGTCTGATTATAACTCTAGGAAAATGTATTCCACAGGCATCTTCTATTACCTCTAGATCAGCAGAAGGCAGAAACTCCTCCCCAGAAAGCAATGATATGCACTAAGCAATCCTGATATGGCAGCACACAGAATACATTTTATGCAAAAATAAATTGAATTTTTTTTTTTTTTTTCTGAGACGGAGTCTTGCTCTGTCACCCAGGCTAGAGTGCAATGGTCCGATCTTGGCTCACTGCAACCTCCACCTCCCAAATTCAAGCGATTCTCCTGCCTCAGCCTCCCAAGTGGCTGGAACTATAGGCGCCTACCACCATGCCCAGCTAATTTTTTAATTTTTGGTAGAGGTGGGGTTTTGCCATGTTAGCCAGACTGGTCTCGAACTCCTGACCTCAGGTCATCCACCTGCTCGGCCTCCAAAAGTGCTGGGATTACAGGAGTGAGCCACTGCGCCCAGCCACATTGCATTCTTATAAGGCAAAGTCTACCCAACAGAAGATAAAATTTTAGTTCTCACTAAAGTTATGCCTCTATTCTCAAAATAAGAAGAAAATAGAGGAGTTATACAATTAATAATATGTATATTGACTCATCAGTTAATTTAAATAATTCTAATCAAAACCTACCCTCCTTCTTTTCTTTCTTTGAGTTGCAGGAATTTGAACCTACATTATCTTGTCCTGATCTTGATGGACATAGAGGTTAGAAATCCAATTTTTCATAGAGAGATGCCATATATAAATCATATATAAATAAGGCAGTATTTGCAAAATGTTCAGCATTCTGCCTGACATACAGTAGGTGCCCAATAAATATTAGTCTCTCATTTCCTAGGCATATAGATATATTATTAATATCACAGAGACTTTGCAATGAGCTTGATGTTGTCTTGTAACTTTAATGTTGCAGGATTTTATGGAACAAGTTGATACTGTAATAATGCTGGATGTGTATGTTAAAAATGACATACAAATAAAAAATAAAAATTTTCCATATACCTCCATCATACCCTATGAATTTTCCGGGCAGGCCACTGTTTAATTTCAGCTCAATATTTGGTGAACGAAGTGTTAATTCCAACAAAGCCACATTTAAGCCAATAGTTACAAACCTAAAACCTAAAAACAAGTTGTTTTCAAATATATACACAATGTTAAAACAAGGTTATAAAATATTTTCAATAATCTTAATTGTACATGCAGAAAAACATCTGCTTTTATAATAATATACACATGTAGGGGAAAAACCTGCAATAATATATATCAAAATATTAGCAGATGTAACTCATAGGATTACAGGTAACTTTTAGTTTCGTCCTTCAGGCATTTCTATATTTTTCAAAATCTTTATAGTAAGTGTGAGTTATATTTATAATCATAAAGAATGTTATTTTTAAATATGCGTCCAGAATGGTGTTTTAGATAGAAATATGTTTACTGAGCATGGTGAAAATTGCCAATGGAAAATTATTGACGCAAGCTTTTATCTCCCTACTCTATTAGGCAGATATATTATCTAAAGTGAAAAACAAAATTAAATAAAATCAGGCCTCTCATCAAAGTCAAATTGTCACCTCATGCAAAGTATTTCAGCAGTTGGACAGCTGAGTGGGAAAATGATCATTATGGTGGGAGGGTGAAATGAGGGCTTACAAATGTCCTCGAGGCAAATCCTTTCCACCAAAGGATTAGTTAATAGAACATGACATAATCACCTTCCTGGTGGGGAGTTGTTGGGGTTTCCTTCCCAATTTCATACACTGAGCATCTCTCTTTGATTTTAATATTCTCAAATGTTCAAAAGCCACTTCCAAAAACAGAATTTTCTTTGGCCCTAAGTGGGAAGAAGATAAATTTTAAAGTAATTGCTGACCAATATGATAACAGAGATATTCATTTCAGATGCTCTAATCCTCTAGTTTCCTTGATGCAGGCTCACAGGTGCAATTTAATCTCCTAAATGAAAATCTCTAAGTAAGGGCCAGACGATAAAGTGAGTTACAGGATGTAACAGGGGGAAAAAAAAAAAAGCCAAGCCTATGACTTGTCCCCACCTCTTTGCCAGTCAAACTTGCTCACAATGTTTCCAAGATTTTTAAAATGTACCATTATTTTTCCAGTTACTCTTTATGTTTTGCCCATTTACAAAATACTCTTATTGGTTTTACATTATTTTTATAACAATCTCATCCTGATTATTTAAAATGAAATGATTCTCTCTTACCTTTTACTACTCAAAGATAAAAATAACAATAACATATTCCTTGTTTATCACTCCCTTCCTTCCTCCCTCCCTCCCTTCCTTCCTTTTCAATGAAAATTTGAAAGTCCAGAAAAGCAGAGAGTAATTTAGCAAATGCCCATGTACTCACAGTCTAGTCAACTTTTCATCATATTTTATTCATATGTTTTTAACTAATAAAATATTACAGAGTTCAGCTATCCTTGGTATCCCTTTCCTTTTCTCTTTTTCTTGCTCTCTCTGAATAACAACCACTAACCTGTATTAATCATTCATATTCTTCTAAAGTTTGCTTTCTATTGGAAACTGATCCTTTAATTGGGATTTTTAAGCTTGTTTTCTTACCAAATAAAATAGTGTCTTAGTTTAATTATTTGCATTTGAGAATAACCCTCGGCCAATAACGATGTACAGAAGTCCTTCACTCTTGGAAAGCTGAGGCTTATAACAATAACATTCGATTTTCCTCTCCTAAAATAAAAGTAATCATAATTCATATCAGGGCAGAAATTCAGTCCAAATTCTAAAACTCTGTGCTTCTTAATCAATCAATACTGTGTTTGAGACAGGCTAGAAAACCAACTATTTTTCTCTTATTGGGATATTGTTGTTACTGTGAAGCTTAAGTGGCTCAAGAAACTCAGACTTAACATTTAAAAGGGTACCTTTGATTTTAGTATTCCCTTGAGACTAAACTAAGTAATGCACAAAGAAAGGTAGTCAAGTAAGATGACAGTCTGAAAAAAGAAGTTCCTTTCATTCCAGACAGAAACTTGCTGACTCCAGAGATGAGGGCACATCCTGGCTCCAATGTAAGTGACAAACAGGCCAGGGTACAAATGACAAATACTGAAAGATAGAGAAGAAAAAATTGAAACATGGTGAATAATTCTTTCATTGAGAATTTTTTGGTTATGCATATATTCAGAAAACATAAGTGCATTGATAATGCCTTTTTAACCCAATGCTTTTGTCTGATTTTATTTTTTGGTTAATAAATAGTTCCCTGTCCAGGCAGTTCCCTGGAATGCGTTATTCCTCCAGATCTTTCCTAATGAAGATGAAAGGATAGGAAACAGGATCCCTTCAATGTGTCCAAGCTTTTAGAATAATTTATATTGGAAAAACGAAGAAAATATGTACGGACAATTAGTCCAATCGTATAGCTCCATTTTCCATGTCTTATTAAGAGATAGCACAGTATTTATGTGGAATGAATGAGAAAAGCCTGGGATCTGAAGTCAGAAAATCTGGACCACAATTTCGGGACCACCATGAATTGAGTTAATTTGGGGGAACTACACAAACTCTTTATTTCTCTTCCCTTATCAACAAAATGAAAATAAAAAGCTGTGGTGCTTTTATTTATTTTATAAATAAAAATTTAAAAGTGCGATGTTTTATGCCAGGTTGTAACTGTTCTTTATAAATATTGTTTTATTTGCTTCAGTGCCTGGCCCCAATTTCTGTGAGCAATAAACAGTTAAGCAATAAACACATGTTGAATGAGTGTGATCGGGAATTTTTGTTTTTCAGTGGTAGAACTCTATGTAGTATGTGGGGAATGATTACTAATCAGTCTTAGGTGTGACCAAAGTTAAAAATGTATTTTGGGAAACCAAATCAGATTACCTTCTCTTCCAATCCTAAAACTCTTAGACATTTGTCCGCTGAAGAAACCCTCAGACAAAAGATGTAGCCAAATGCATGTATAAAACTTACATAAAATATACTGAAAATAAGATACAAATGTATTTTTTAAAAGATTAATTTTTTAGCAGAACTCATATTAGAATGTACTCAGCTTTGATTATGCAGTGTCTAATAATTTATTGAGTAATTCTTCATGTTGGCTGGCCACCAGGAATTTTTTTAACATTTAACATTTAAAGTACAGTGTTAACTTGCTGAAGTGTTTATTTTTTATCAAAAGCATTCAATATGACCGTAGACTCAAACAATGTACTACAAAATGATTAGTTATACCAGAAGGGAATTTTTGGCTATAAATGTTACACCTGTGAAAATATACATTGCAGTCTTTTGCAATAGGTTGATTAATCAGTTGTTGCAGTAACTAGAGCATTTTAAGATCTGACTAATCTAAAATTCATAAAATCAAACATGTATTGAATATATGTTAGGAACTTTTTAATAGAAAACCTAGGGTTATTTTTCTAGTGCAGTGTTTTATCTTTAATATAATAATTTGTCTTTAATTTATTTTAAAATTATAACTAAATACTAATTCTCAAATTAAAAAATTGAGTACTTAAGAGATGGGAATAGGATTTATAAGTTATCTATGGTCTGGCAGTAAGTCTGATAGATGTAGGCCTTGGCAATTACCCTTGTACAAAATAAAATAAGAATATAATATTGTTACATGGATTATTCATTGTTAGGGATATAATTGTTGACCTTGGCTGGCAAGTTTATAATTACTTACTAAAATTCAATAATCTGTAATTGAAATATAATCATAAATCACATAATGATGATTAATTTCACCATCTGGATTTTTACAACCAGTAATGTTTACATCTGGATTCTGAGAAGTCTTTAATTCAGGAAAAAGCATACATGAAAATTTCCCATGAGGAAAATAGATCTAATTTTATTAAAAATGTAACTTTCCCATTGCTTCTTTCC
The DNA here is from genome assembly GCF_047675955.1 of Chlorocebus sabaeus. Classification (NCBI taxonomy): domain Eukaryota; kingdom Metazoa; phylum Chordata; class Mammalia; order Primates; family Cercopithecidae; genus Chlorocebus; species Chlorocebus sabaeus. Next base: position 34,652,718 of record NC_132926.1, on the reverse strand, counting down.
CTTTTGGCTAAAATCTACTATAAAAATAAAACTCTCCCCAAATTTTAGTATACCTGATGACATAGCAATCAAGTTTGTTTATTTGTTTTTTTCCTTTGAAGACATTGAATAAAATCCAAGAACCACTTAGAAATTTGTTCTTGTAAAGAACTGTGTTCTTGTAAAGAACTTTTGAATTAACCTTATTCAGCCTCTCTTAAAAAAATACTCAGCTTTGACTATGTGATATCTAACAATTTACTTAGTAATTCTTAATGTTGGTTTGTTACTAGAAATTGTTTTAATACTTAAAGTACAATGTTAACTTGTTAAATCACTTATTTCTTATAAAAACTTCAATATTACCTTGCACTCAAATAATATACTACAAAATAACTCGTTGTGAAGAAGGAATTTTTTTGGCTCTAAAAATTGTGCCTACAAAAATATATATTGTAGTTTGGTGTTTGACTAATTGTGTTTTTTTTTGTCCTAAAATAATGTAAATGCTAACAAGCCGAGTTCACACTCCCCCAGTGCTGAGCCAAGTTCAAGCTCTCCCAGCTAAGAGAGGAGGACCCTGCCAGAATAACAAAAGGGAAACAGCCCATTTAGTCAATTCACTACATATTTATTGAGCACTTATTTTGTGCCAGGGAATATACAAGGTGTTGTGGAAGTCTACGATACAATAGATAAGTATTCCAATACAATACTGCTCAGACTGTTATACGTGTTGTCACAAGAGGAAAAGGGAGCTACAGATCAAAGCAAACCACATGCGATGAAGAATGAGTGGGATTTTAACAGAGGAAGATGGATGTCATCATTCCTGGCATAGTGGGAAATGCTGGGAGAACAGTGAGCAGGCCTGCTTGGCTGGAGAGCACAATGCTGTAGCTGTAGGGTAGCAATGGATAGGGCCAGGAAGATTAGATAAGAGCTCGAATGTGGGGGACCCTGAATGAAGGGCCAAAAGTTTCCAAATTTCAATGTCCCAACGGTTTTTTTGGAGCACAGTCATATCTATTTGTTTACGTATTGCCCACAGCTGCTTTCAACCTGCAACAGCAGCAGAGTTGAATAATATCAGCAGAGAATATATGGTTCACAAAACTGAAAATATTTGCTGTCTGATCCAGCACGGCACAAGGTTTCCAACCCTTGATCTGCAGTGTATACAGTTTGGTGTCTGTGTAGTAAAATAGATTCTCACATCTATCACCTCTGGGCATGTTTATGGCTGCAGCCCTTTTTTTTTTTTTTTTTTTTTTTTTTTTTGAGATGAAATCTTGCTTTGTTGCCCAGGCTGGAGTGCAGTGGCATGATCTCGGCTCACTGCAACCTCTGCCTCCCGGGTTCCAGCGATTCTCCTGCCTCAGCCTCCTGGGTAGCTGGGATTACAGGTGCATGCTACCATGCCCAGCTGATTTTTGTATATTTTAGTAGAGACAGGGTTTCACCATGTTGGCCAGGCTGGTCTCGAACTCCTGACCCCAGGTGATCAGCCAGCTTTGGCTTCCCAAAGTGCTGAGATTACAGGCATGAGCCACTGCGCCCGGCCATGGCTGCAGCACTTTTAGAGGGCAGTTTGACAATAGATATCAAAGGCCTTAACATATTCAAGAAATCTGCATGTTAATTTGCATCCTTCAGGTGATTCTGCTGCAGGTGGTTCTGAAACCACATACTGAAAAATAATGTTCTCTAGTGTCTCTACTTTGAGACTCTTTCTGTTGAAAATCAATTTACAGTGCTTCTTAACTTAGAGAAGATTCCTTGGTCACGCTTTCCTGCTAGTGCTGGTGTAGGTGAAGTATCTTCAGTAAGGAACTGTTCTTTCAGCACCATGACCTTCAGCTCCTTTTGAAAGCAGTTCACACACCTGAATGCAGTCTGGAATTATGGGTCCCTCTTCAAAGAGCAAATCCTTAGAACTCAGAATTCTCTATTTTAAATGGTAAATAGCCTCATATTGATTGCAAATCTTACAACTTTGGATTTGTCTTAATTTCATCAGAACATTCAGACTGGTTTTAGATTTTTAAATTTTCCTTGAAGAGTGTGTTTTGACCCTCCTTTGAGAAGCAAAAACTTACAGGTTCACAGTGAGGAAACATATTCTACACATAGTTCTTATTGTATAGTATCTTGTCTTAGTTTTATTGTTTTTTAAGTTGGAAAACTTTGCTTTAAAATTCAATGTTAATTCCAGAGAGTTTAAACTGTGTTCCTTGTGTTTAGAAGGACATACTCCAGCCTGCACAACATAGTTAGACCCCCAACTCTACAAAAGAAAATTTTTTTTAATTAGCTGGTCATGGTGGTGCAATACTGTAGTCCCAGCTACTCAGGAGGCTGAGGTGGGAGGATCGCTTAAGCCCAGGAGGCTGAGGCTGCAGCAATTATGCCACTGTAGTCCAGCCTGGGTGACAGAGAGAGAGACCCTGACTCAAAAAAGAAAAAAAAAAAAGGACATACATACAATCTAGGCTGAGGTTAGCAATTTAATTTATCCAGTTGCTCCCTGTTTCCAAATCTGGAGCAAACTGATATTTTAGCTAATATTTCTTTTTTGTCCAAAGGGAAAGTTTGAGAATGCTTAGGAAAGGCTAATAAATGACAAATAAAAGAGAAAGTTACTTGTTAAGTAAAACAGTCTATATGTTTCTGCCATCTTGTACCAAACAACTTTTGTTCCATTTCACGAAAGCTGACAATTCAGGGGTTTGAATTCACACGAGGTGTAATCAAGGTGGTCCAGTCAGGATTATAGAAATCAGATGTACAGTATTTTAAAAGAGATTTTTACATGGATTCACCCTATGTAGGCATGTTGTTATGCACATCTAATGCGTCAGTCATTGTAGGAGCTCTCAACATAGTGGGAGAGACAGACAAATAAATGAAATGAAATGAAAATGAAAATAGAGCCTGCTAACCAGTACCAAAAGGGTCAGCCCAGACACAAGACACATAAAGCCATCTCTAGAGGATCAGGGAAAGTGACTTCTGAAGAATGAGTAGGGAGAAGAAAAGCGGTATTGAAGGTGCACACTACAGAAAAGAAGAAAACAAGATTCTATATAGAACACCAGTGGCAAGAAATAGCTTGACTGGTTCTTGGAATTGCAAATAGTTTCCTATGAGCAGAGTGGAAGAAGCAGAGTGTGAAGAGTACAGGGAATAGACATGATATATGTAGGTGAGTATGTACACATAATTTTGAACATGCAAAAATATTGTGTGAGTTTAAAAATAAAAAAAAACATGAAAAGTCTAGAAGAGGTGGTTCACAAAGGAAACAATAGGCATAAAAGTACTCAGTGCCTGGTAATTCCTCAATAAATGTCAGCTATTTTAGTAATGCAAGTGCGAAATTTAGGTTTTCTGAGATAGGATACTTTATTTGCTCTCTGATTTGATCTAGAACAAAGAGCAAAATCTGGATGGGACTTAATTTGTCTTGTGGATCAAGAAAGAATTTGATGTAATGGTTAGGAGCCAGACTGACTTGGATTCAAATCCAGGTGTTAAATATTAGTTCTGCGCCCATGGGCAAGTTTTTAAAAACCTCTCTAAGCTCATTTTCTCATCTGTAAAATGAAGATAATAATGTCTCATTTGCAGAGCTGTTGTGAGGGTTAAATGTAATAATATATGTGAAATAATTAGCACAAATTGGCTAGTGCAGAGAAAGCACGCAAAATGGTTGCTCGTGTGATTACAAAAGTAGATAGAGGACATGTGGTGGAGATTGGGGAACATTCCCAGAAGATGCATGGTGATAAGGACAATTGTCTCAGCTGGATGTGAATTCATCTTGCTGTGGCGGGTCTGTTTGTAAAGAAGAATAATCCCATGGATGAATAGGCAGCCAGCCAAGATGGCTTGATCCTCCTCATTGGGTCTAGCCAGGAAATCTGTGTGTGAGTAGAATGTGAATCACCTGCTTACTGTAAATTAATTATTATTATTCACTCAGCAAAGAGGAAAAGATGCTTGGTCAGAATTAATCATCTAAAAAACCGTTATTTTAAATTCATTACATTTGAATATGGTAATGAGGCATTTGTCACTTTTATAACTCTTTGTGGGGGAGGGTGTCTGTTGTAGGATAGAAAAGGATTCACATATAATTTTTAGACTGTGCCTTTCTTTTTTTTTTCTTTTCCATATTTATTAAAGCCTAATATAATATTTGGTGTATATTTCCACTTTATAGACAAGAAAACAGGCTTCGAGTTTGAAGTGAATTACAAAGGAACCACATTATTCTTAAGAACATGAAATGGTGTAAAAATTCAGATCTTTCTGACTCTAACCAATGGTTCTCACGTTAGAATCGCTAGAACTTTTTACAACTATTGAAACCCAGGGGCTGCTCCTAAATGTTCTGATTGAGGTTTTCAGAGGTAAACGACTTCCAAATATGACATTCCTTGGTCAAAAGCAACCTCTCTTTTAAAGGCTTGTTATGTATGTGAGTTAAACATTTTCAATATGAACACATTTTCAATATGAATATGCTGAACTGGGAAACTGAATTGAACTATAAACGGATCTTTTTTCTCTCCTTTGCTTTAGTCAGTTCAGGGCATTTCAGAAACAGGTTAAAAGCAGGGAAAATGAATCCAACTATTTATGCCATATTGGGGGAGGGGGGAATAGTTTTTCTCCCCCCTGACCTTTGTAATGAGTCATTGATAGCCTTACTGTGGTGACTTTTTAGCCTCATCAGAGAACAAATCCCTCCAAACATTCTTAATAATCAGAACATTATCTCACACTTGAATGTACTTGGTTCACATCACTTAACCAGTTGACCTTGGAGGCTTACTTCTCCAAATGAAAGATGAACCAATTTATCTTGATTTTTTACGTCACCGAATAGACAAGAATTTTGAAAAGTGGTCTCGTTGTCCTGTAAAATTGCAATGATCATACACTCCTGTAGCTCCTTCGAATCACCCTCTCTCTCTTTCCCTCGATTGCACTTACTTACGTCAAGTGCTAGCCTTGGAGCAGAGATAGAACAAAGGGTGACTCAAAATTGGTTCTTTATTCAAGTGCCTCCATAGCTGGATGACTGGAAGGGATGAGATAATTATTCCATTTTTTAAATCTTCTAAAGCAGTGAGTCTTAAAATTGGGATAATCTTAAATCTTTTTATGTAGTTATCAAAAGTAAAGTAACTAGAAGAACTTATTAAGAGAGAGAGTGATATATATATAATATATATATAAAGTTTATATAAAATATATATGCTGTATATATATAAAGTATGTATACAGTATATATATAAAGTATATATATATAAAGTGTGTGTGTGTGTGTGTGTATATATACTTTAAACATTTAGCTATCTTGACCTCTCTGGGCTCATGAAGTCATAATTAAGAAAATTGAGGGCTTGGCACAGTGGCTGACGCCTGTAATCCCAACACTTTAGGGGACCAAGGTGGGAGGATTGAGCCCAACAGTTTGAGATCAGCCTGAGCAACAGGACAAGGCCTTGTCTATACAAAAAATTAAATTAGCTGAGTGTGGTGGCACACACCTGTAGTCCTACCTACTCAGGAGGCCTGGGCAGGAGGATCACTTGAGCCCAGGAAGGTTGAGGCTGAAGTGAGCCATGTTTGTGCCACTGCACTTCAACCTGGGCAACAGAGCAAGACCATGTCTCAAAAAAAAAAAAAAAGAAGAAAAGAAAAGAAAAAAGAAAATTGACACTATGTGAAAAAAATATGATTTTCATCTTTTACCTATGGATATGAGCAGATAAAACAGATCATTCAAAAGTGAAATTATGCATTAAAATCTTTTTTCATTTGTTCTGATTTAGACAAGACAAAAGCAGTCTAAAAAATCCAAAAAAACAGAAACAGAGCAAAACAACCTATCACCCCTATGAATAAAGAATGCAAGCGCTGTGATCGCTTCCCTGAGATATAACTTCTTTCCACTGCCCATAACCCGCAAATAGCAGTGTGAATGCAGGTAAACATTGTTCCTCCCATTCTAGCTTCCCATGTGAATTTGATGCTTCCTTGTTCTGCCTCTATTTCCTGGGTTCTTTATTGTCTTGTTTATCTTTATCTTCCAGGCAACCAATCAGAGATATCCATAAAGAAAATTACTATCATCTGGCCAAAAACATAGCTGGCAAAATGTGAGGTTACAAAGGACTCCAAAATGACTCAGAAAATACACTAGCAGGAATTGGCTAGAAAGGATTTCAAATTGATACCTTGAAAATGGATCTCCCAAGACAAAAATGTCCCTGATATTTGTGCCTCAGTCCCATTGTATATTGGGTGTCAAAGAAGACATTTGTAAGAAATCCTGGGAGAGTGCAGTGGGGTGTAAGTGGAGGAGTTATGTCTAAAAATGAGATAAAGAGACGAGATGGACTTGTCTGTCGATTAAGATCCTTGGTTTGAAAATCCCGGGGTGAACATTTAAACGCCTTATTTGCAAAGTGGGGCAAAAATTGCAGAACAATATCTCAAGTAAGCTAGATTCTACTCCTTTTTATCAGCTCAACCTCTTCTCCTATAAATTAAACCATGGTTATGAATTTGATACATATGATTCGTAAAGTTTTGCTGTATTTAACCGCTAGAATTTAATGGGTTCCAGAATTTACTTACATGTCTCCTTACTGATTAATAATATACATCGATAATATTTACTGCACTCTTACTAATGTTGTGCCGGACCCTTATTGACCCCAATAGGGATGGCACCATGTCCCAGGGGCCAAAGAAACCCAGAACCAGCGAAGAAGACATAGGATCAATTGAGGACTTTACATACAGGGAGGTCCAGGAACAGAGGACCCAGACAGGAAAACCACTACCGTTTGTATAAAGGATGCAATTTATGAAGCATTTTCATTCAGCAACTTCCACCTAGCAATCACCATTCAACCCAAAACAAGGAGACCCATTTCTCTCTATGGCCTGCGTTCCAAAAATATGGGCCAGGGGTTTGGATGTCCTTCATAGATTGGCAGTGAATCTCCCAGTTGGTCACTCCTGGATCCCTTAGCTCAGCACTTCAAATGCACATTCTTCTTAGATCACAGGGTCATTCTCAGTGTATGCTTAAATTATTGCTGTCAGGCGTGTCTGCTGTAAAACTGTATGTTGCATATAATTTGATGTACTCATGTAATCCTTACAACATCCCTGTAAAATAAGTAGCATTATCTCCTCTGCAGTACAAAAGGGATACGTAGTTTGCTTCAGGTCATAGAGCTTAGGGAGGAAAAAAGTGTTAGATCTTGAACCTGGGTGTCTGACTCCAGACTTCTATTCTTAACTACTACACTATTTCCTCAACTCATATCTATGGGAATTTTCCTCTGTGTACTTTGATGAACTGAGGAACTCAAAGTAATTCAGCCTTGTTAAAATATAATTTTCAAAAACAGGTAAAATCATGATTCTCACATAGATTTAAAAAAGGATATGTCTTAAGAATTGTATTTAACAAAATAATGATAAAAATAGAGATGTGTTAAAATCAGTAAAATCATAAAACAGACACATTTATAGATCAGGAATGTTGAAATGAATGTGCAAATATAGGCAAAAGTGGACTCTCCCACAATGAAAGATGGAAATCATTTGAAGCTCTACTGAATAGAATTTGCCTGTCTGTAGACAAGAATTATTTGACATTGCTATTATTTTTCTACAGCTTACAGAATTGTAGTTCCCATAGAATTGGAACAAGAGAACACACGAAAGATATGCTATAGACAATGCACAGCTGTTCACTGAAGTGCAAATTTTTCCCTACAATACTTGTAATTCTCTCTTGCTCCTTAAACTCAGGAAGACTTCTATACCTGATAAGTATAAAAGGTATTTGGGAAGATAGGCATGAATAAAAAATGTCTTAAAAACTACCAGAACAGAAATATATAAATACTTTCAATAAGGCAGAATGTTTTAAGAATATAATAAAGAAAGGAGCAGTTCATTCAGCTCTGGTGACCTACTGGAATTTCTGTATAAGGGGCATTTAGGAGAGGCAGTTGAGTTGAAAGAGGGGGCTGAAAGCTATCCTGAAGTTGCTTTCAGACACCACTTTACATAAAATTATCAGAGTGTAGGCTATCTTTTTAAAAGAATAGGATTGGGTTTGGCAGCGACCATAAAACTCTCCCAAAGCTGTCTTGTGTACTGCCCTCGAAATCTAGAAAAGCTGTTTAGAGGAAATGACTTTTAGGCTGACCTGGAAGGTAGCAGGAGAAATGTAAAAGTGCTTTCAAGACAGAGGGGAATCTTGATCCAAGATAAAGAGACTGAGAGAGGGGAGGCAACTTGGGAATGGGAGTGATAAGAATGAGGGAGTAAGAGAAGAAAAGTCTGCCTCAAAACCAAGTGCTCCCTGAGCCTACACAGGTCAAGGTACCTACTACTTTCTGTTTCCTTTGACAAGGACTTTAAAAGCAGGACCTTCTTGTCTCTTAAAGCCAGAACCCTGGTCCCATAAAAATAGATACTCAATATGTATTTCCTATACGAACAAAGTATGGAAAAGAGAAGGAAGGAAGAAAGAAATGAAGTATGGAACCAAATCTAGCTTTATCTAGGCCCTCTGTTTCCCTCCCCACCAAAATTTCCCAAGCTTTACTGTTTCAGGAAAGTGCTCACTACAAAGAACCATCCTTCACTTGTGATCAGTGGAGGCCCAGCTCCACTCAGCCTCATGATTCCCTTGTCTAATTTTCTCCGTAAAACCATGGGCCCCTTCCTTTTCTTTGAAATATTCTTCATTAATAAACATTTTTCTTATTATAATATACTGAATAAAATCATCTTTTTAATCATCCATGCATTTTGTCTTTCACAGTTGGAAAGAACGGAGTTCAAGACCCAATCTCTGGGCTTGAAGAACCCTTCTGTGGATTAATACAGCATAAAGACATGCAAACCCTTAATTTGTTTTAACTGCGTCCTTTTTATACACATGAAAGAGCAGGGACCATACTGATGCAAATGCTTCTGATTATAACTTGGCCAAGAAAGAACTATTGTTGGTGGCTCTGGCATGTGTGCATCTTTGTCTTTGAAACCGGGCAAGTTCAGGGACTTGTTTGAAGCTTCTTTTTGGGGAATAAGGCATATAATGGAGGGTGTTTTTCCTTTCTCTCTTGGATCATGGGCTAGGGAAAAAAGATTTGAGCTGATTAAATTATGGCATCAACAGAAAGACCAGTTTGTAGTGATAAATAGGCATGTGTTTATATTTATTCAATGAAAGTGTCCAAGATGTGACTAGAAGTGGTTGTAAACAACAAAGCTACCTCTGGCCTACGTAAGGAAAAAACAAAATTAGGTAACTTATTGGAGGGATATCGTTTAACTCAATTCTTAAAGAAAAAGTTGAAGTGTAAGTGCCATTCTGGTATGTAGATAGTAGAAAATAAATGGGTGGGATGAATGAGCTCTGACTCCTTTCAGTGTAGATGTCCCTTTTCCAAAGACTCAAATTCCAGGAAGAGTGCATCTGATGGAGGCCTTGGATCACATGCTAACCCCCTAGGCAGAGAAGATCCTGATGAATTGATTAATAGTTCTACAAGATTAGCCAAAGAGGGAGAAATTATGCAACTAAATGGGGATGGGGGAGGACTGTTACTAGAAGGAGTGAAGGATTTGGGGCAGGTAAAATAGTAGTCTTTACATAGAATTACCGCCCATATGACCCAGCGATTCAACTCCTCTGTGCATATATACCCAGGAGAAATGAAAACACACGTTCACACAAAATTTTATACACAAGTGTTCAGAGTAGCATTATTCATAATAGCTATAAAGTAAACACAACTGAAATGTCCACCAACCAATGAATGGATAAACAATTCAGCTATAAAAAGGAGCAACGTATTGAGGAACTTTGAAAACATTATGCTAAATAAAAGGAGTCAGACACGAAATGCCACATATTGTCTGATTATTTATATGAAATGTCCAGGATGGGCAAATCTGTAGAGACAGAAAGTAGGTTAGTGATTGCTCAGCACTGCAGGAAGTAGGAGTAGGGACAAAGGAGGGTGAGGTGAAGATTGGCTGGTAATGGATATCAGTTTCTTTTACGGAAAACAAAGCTGTTTTAAAATTGTATTGTTATAGTTGCACCAACCATCGCAACCCTGCGAGTACATGAAAAAACATTAAATTGTATACTTTAATTGTGTGAAGTATGAATTAATCTCAGTAAAGCTGTTCATAAATAAGCAGCTTTATTATGACAATTATTGGAATGAAAACATTGGTTCTGATTAAATGTATTGTTTTTACTTGTTGGGAAAGTAGGTAGAAGCTGCTGTGGTGTGATTTTCAGAGATGAGAAATAAGGTCACTAGTCTGTTGCGGTTTCCGAAACATTAATTACTCCTTTAAATTAGGTCATCAACTTTCTGTTAGAAACAGCTGGCCAGGCGCAGTGGCTCATGTCTGTAATCCCAGCACTTTGGGAGGCTGAGGTAGGCAGAGCATCTGAGGTCAGGCGTTTGAGACCAGTCTAGCCAACATGGTGAAACCACGTCTCTACTACAAATACAAAAATTAGCTGGGCTACAAATACAAAAATTAGCTGGGCATGGTGGAGTGCACATGTAATCCCAGCTACTCAGGGGGCTGAGGCAGGAGAATCACTTGAACTCGGGAGGTGGAGATTGCAGTGAGCCGAGATCGCACCATTGCACTCCATGCTGGAACTCCATCTCAGGAAAAAAAAAAAAAAGAAAGAAAAAGAAAAAAGAATCAGTTACCACCAGGGTGGTTCCTTAGTTAGCATTACAAGTCATCAAAAATAAGAGTGAATTGTTCTGTCAGGCCCTTTTAAATGTGTTGACCTAACTAAAACATGCCCTGTCTGGAATAAAGCATACATGAGGCTGTGTGCAGTACTTAAAAAAAATGTCTGCTAAGAAGTGAAAAAAAGGCCAGGCACAGTAGCTTACGCCTGTAATCCCAGAACTTTAGGAGCCTGAGGCGGGTGGATCACTTGAGGTCAGGAGTTCAAGACCAGCCTGATCAACATGGTGAAATCCCATCTCTACCAAAAATACAAAATTAGCCTGGCGTGGTGGTGTCTGTCTGTAATCCCAGCTACTTGGGAGGCTGAGGCAGGAGAATCATTTGAACCCGGGAGGCAGAGGTTGCAGTGAGCCAAGATCATGTCACTGCACTCCAGCCTGGGCAATAAACAAGGGCAAAACTCTGTTTCAAAAAACAAAAAACAAGAGAAACCTGAACTGCTGCCATTGATACACTATTGATATATTGATATATACTTGGTGTAAAACTGAGGAAAAGTTCTTTTTCTTCTGTGGTCCTTAGTTTCCTGAACTGGAAAAGGAAAGGGTAAAACTAGATCAGTGGTTCTCAGAGATTGGTTTCCCATTAATGGTTGTGATTTAACATTTTCTCAAATAAAATTAAACAAAGAAGTGAACCAATATAAGGAAAACTCTGGGAAAATAGTTGTAGGAATATTGTGTAGATATGACAAAAACCATGAAGTTAACATGATTACTGAAATTTGGCAAATGCTACATGATACATCCTGGTTAATTGCAGTGAGAGGTGGCAAAATTCATTGGCTACAAACACCATTACTTTGTAAAGCTATCTCTCTCTGTTCCTCATTTATTTGATTTATGACATTAGGTTTTAAAATAATAATGTTAGTAATAATAATGATCCTTTGTTAAATGCCTATTATATGCTAGTCCCCACAAATAAAGGGAAAGTTCTGGGAGGCTTTATGATCAGCCTGTGATAAATGAAGACCTCTCTGAAGAGCAGAGACTGGAAGGATGCTGGAATTTAGTAAGATGAAGGGCTATAGGAGCACTTTCTTTAAGACAAATGGCACCTGTGAAGGTCTAAGGTTGAAATCAAACATGTGGTCCATTCTAAAAACTAATAAATCCTCTGGGATTGCAGCGCAGAGAATGAAGAAGAGAATTAAATCAATACCGAGGGCTTACTAAGCACGTACCTCACTCTTCATACCATGCTACGTGCTTTGCTTATTTTGTTCAAGCCACACAAAGGCTCTATGGGGTCACTATCATTATTCCATTTTATAGACGGGAACTAAAGCTTAAACTTAAAATGTCTTAAGCTGAGCACAGTGGTGAATGCTAGTCATCTCAGCTACTCAGGAGGCTGAGGCAGGAGAATGCCTTGAGCCCAGTTCACAGCCAGCCTGGGTAATATAGTGAGACCCCATCTCTTAAATAAAATAAAATAAAATAAAATAAAATAAAATAAAATAAAATAAAAATGTTGTTTGTGGTTGCAGAGCTAGTAAAACATAAAGCCTGGATTTGAACACAATCAGTTTGTCTCCAGAGACAGTGTGTAAGTCACTACACAATACTGCCAGCCTACTACATGTGAGTCATCTCAGCTCCTTCAAAGTGTGGCCATCCTTTGATTTTCCTTTGCCCCAGCTAGGATGACACGTTGATTTAGCAATAGAGTACTTGTTCTCTGATCCTAGACAGGAAGCCTATTGTTAAAATAAACAGACATTGAAAGCATAACCAAAACTATTAAAATTTTATAAGCAAGCTTTACCCAAGATTCTGTACTGGGGATGAATATCAAAAGGAGTTATTATGAAATGATATCTTTGTAAACTTCCACATAATTTTCTTCTCCTTAACCTAGAGTTGAGAAAGGTAAAAACAACAGAGTTTTGTTTTCACTAGGAAAATAGTATACCCTTATTTGGGACAAGAATTGAAAAAGGATCTTTTGTTCAATTTTTGCTCCAAAAAATGATTTGGTGCAGAAAAAGCAAGAAGTCATTCATCACTATATTTAAAGAGATTTGTCTAAAGCTATAAAACTTCTTGCAGTTCAATATGTGCTCATCATAATAGGCTAAATCTCTAATTATAACAAATATTACTCATCCCATTTCATCCCATTGTTAATGCTCAAAAGTTCCATATTTCATACCTCCAACTGTATTGCTATTGAACAAAGGATGAAGACAGTAACACAATCTGAGAATTATACCCTACCCAATTCCAACTTCAACAGATGAAGCAACTGACCCAAAGGCTCTAATTCTAGTCCAAACTTGAAAGAAAGCCCTCTCATTAATGTTTGGGCTTACTCTCTTACCATTGGAAAGTCGAAAAGAAAGAAACAAAAATAAAGGCAATGTTTACCCAAGATGGCTGGGAATTGAACCTACATTTTGAATAATATTGTTATTCTTTTGGCCTTTTCCTAAGAGGCATTTTGAAATAAAGTCATAACGGCTAAGAAACCCTATTATATTCTCTTAAGTTAAATGCTTGTTGGGAAAGAGAAACATTCAGGAAATTAGAAGATTAAAAATCTAAGTGGTTTTTCCGTTTTAAAACATGACCATTTTGATGATTTCAATACTCCACAAAGAAATGATTTGTATTCACTCTACTCTTTTCAGTTTTTACTTCTCTGTGTTTGTACCATGATTAATGGTGATTTAAGTGTATGTCCTTGTCAGGAACCTAGAGATGATTTAGGATTACAAACTGTCCTTGTTTGCCCAGAAGTGAAGGATTTCCTGGGATTCAGGACTTTCAGTGCTAACATGAGGACGGGCCAAGGGAAATCGGAAAGGTTGATCATCCTAAAATGGTGTTTCTTTGGCCTGGTTACAGATCTTTGCTTAAGCAAACCAGAGGAGACTTCCATCCCTTGTCTACTAAGTCATAATCTCCCGCAAGCCCAGGCAACATTTTATTACTTTCAAAAGCTTCTCAGATTGTTCTGATAGCCAGCCAGATCTGGGAGTTTCTAAGGTGGTGCAAGGAGTTCCTAAATAGAATTGTTGGATTCATCTCAAATGGAAAATGCAACTGATATACAATTTTTCAAAAAATTGTAACATCTCCAAAGTTAAATTATATTTAAAAACAAAAATAATGGCTTCTTTAAGAAGAGAGCCTGCTATAGTCTTAACATTTTACAAGGTACACACTCTTTTGAAACTGGGCATTTGTCCAAGACACCAAAGACTAAAACATTAGCTACCTATGGAGCTTTGGGAAATTTGGGGTCTACATTTAACCTGGATGATCTTTCTCGCACTTCATCGCATTTCCCATCTCCCAGGGAGAGAGAGAGATGGGAAACAGAACTCTAAACAACTTCCTTCACTCAGAAGCCTCAAATAAAATGCTGCCTTCTCTTGCTTTTTACTTTAGGTTCCTGACTTAAAAAAAAAAAAAAAAAGTTGAAGCTTATAACTTTCTATTATAAAATAATTCCTAGTTTTCAAAACATTTGAAAAATATTTTTAAAAAGAAAGAAAAAGCTTATCCAACCAACTACCTTCCAATACAACCAGTCTTAATATTTTGGTGTATTTCTTTTCTACATTATTCCTATGTATTGCTTTTTAAAAATACATAAATATAGCTGTGATTATACTATGTATACGACATTACATTTCACCTTTTAAAAAAATCCACCATTGTAATATAAACATCACTGTGTCATGACAAACCCATCACAAATAGCTATTTTAATGGCAAAATGATATTTAAAGAGGTTGCATGTAGTTCATTCGACAAGGTTCTTGACTAATTTTCAAGAGCAATGCCCTTAAAATAATCTACCAAATGCTGGTAGAACATTATGAGATAGATGCCCCCAAAATATAATCTAATAAAGAATCACTGTCCTCATAGTTAACCTACAACAAAAGTCTTTCCTTTAGGTTAAAGAATGAATACTTCCTTGAGACTATTTCCTTGTTTTGGTATTTTATTGGGGTTGCTTTTAATTTAGATGATAGAACAGCCTCAGGTGGAATTTTTAAAAGAGAAAAAATCACCTATAACTCCACTGCTCTAAGAATGCCACTCCAAGAGGTATATGCATACAGATTTTTACACAGGTATAATCATACAATGCATGCAATTTTGTGTTCCTTTTTCCCCCTTAATATTACTGCTTCTTTGCCATGCTATTACATAGTCCTTATAATTGTTATTTCAATGGTTGCATAATCATCTACAAGTTATTGCTTGTGGCAACACAATTCCTTTGGGTTTGAGAAGAGGCAACAATTATGAAGAATAATTGGGAAAAAAATTCATTTAAACATGTGCTAAAGTGGTAATTTTCTAATTTTGATGCTTGATGTGCCCCAAAGGTTACCGTGGTAAGGGTGATGAGGAGAGGAATCCAGGACTACCCAATCGTTCTGTAATTAAAGCACTTCTCCTTTCATTTTCCTTTTGAAAATAGGGCTTAAAAAACAAGTAGGAGGAGAAAAAAAGAAAAGGATAACATTAAATAATGCAACCTTTATGTAGAGTATGCTATTTACGAACTATGTGACATTGGGCAAATGTCTAAGTTTGCTTATCTATAAAATGAGGATATTAATTTTACCTCATTCATTGGGTTGTGGTAAAGAGTAAATAAATATATATGTAATAAACATATATTGTTAGAAGAATGCTTGATGCACCACTGTTGTATAAGTGTTTGTTGATAAATAGAATACTGGGAAAAAAAACAACAACAACATCCAGCCAGCAAACCTAGAGTGCATTCAGGTTTGTGAACTTTAAGCAAGAAGTAGAACAAGGAGAGAGAGTTGTAAATCTGCCAATGGCCTTAGTAGTCCCAAATCAGAATAAAGGTTAACCACAGGCTTCGGGGTAAGAATACCTAAGTTTATAATTAGACTCTGACACTTCATACTTTGTGACTTTAGGCAATTGATTTAACTTCTCTAAGCCTCAGTTTTTTTATCTGTCAAAGAGTGGTAATAATATCAACTACATCACAGAGTTCTTGCGAGCAGTAAATGAAATAATTCCTAAAACGAATTTAGCCCAAGACCTGCCCCATCTTATGTCTTCAATAGATAGTTAAAAATCATCCTAGGGACAATGCATTTTTGATCAATTACTGGGTTTTTTTGGGCCACACCCACAACTTGTTTTATCTTAAAAAGTGCCAAATATGTTCCATATGGTGTCCAGATGGCCAAGATGGAAAAAAACTTTCGTTTCACTTTTCAATTTGCAAATGGACTTATATTTGGAAATCCAGGCTGATATGTCTCCAGAAGTCAGTGTGCCAAGACATTTTCTGTAATTGCAGGCAGTAGAGTCTGGGGAATGATCTTAAGATGAAGATCTTAAGAAAGGCACTGCCTTAGGACTTAGGTGATTCAATTCTGATCCCAGTTTTGTCTCAAACTTGTTATATGACCTTAAATACGTCAGTTTTCTTCTTTTTCTTTAAATTATCTCCTCTCTGAATATAGTGGTTGAACAATAGAAAACCTCAAAGCTTTTCTTATCTCTATAATTCTTATGTAGCAAAAGGGTCTGTGCCATTTTAAGAAACCTTGAGGTGGTCATGTGCGGTGGCTCACGCCTGTAATCGCAGCACTTTGGGAGGCCGAGGTGGGTGGATCATGAGGTCAGGAGTTCAAGATCAGCCTGGTCAACATGGTGAAACTCCGTCTCTACTGAAAATACCAAAAAATAGGCCAGGCGCGGTGATGGCCGCCTGTAATCTCAGCTACTCGGGAGGCTGAGACAGAGAATTGCTTGAACCCGGGAGGCAGAGGTTGCAGTGAGACTGGGCCACTGCACTCCAGGCTAGGCAACAGAGCAAGACTCCATCTCAAAAAAGAATCCTTGAGCATTAAGGTTTTGTGGACAAGGAATTAGATTTTACAGAACAGCGTGTAACTTTGGTGAAGATAGTCATTTCTAGATCAGTCACGTTGGCTCCCTTTTTCCTCTCCATGGAAGAGGAGTTATCACAAAAAATAACTAGAATTTAACAGATAAATTCCTGAAGTACATGAATGGCAAAAGTTTCTGCCCCTAAAAAAATTTCATCCAGATATTTGCATTTGGAGTTCATGCATTTAGCTTTAATACTCCTTGTCTGTTAAACAAAATGAATTACCACACCACCTTAACTTTGCTTCTGGCCCTCAGCAGAGCGGGAGAACATTTTTGGTTTGCAATACAGTAGAATTACAGAATGTTTGCCTTATTTAGTCATGTTCTGGCTGATTCATTCCTACTAATATTGTTTAGAATGAAAACTTGACCAGATGTTCAGTTAAGTGAGCTAGAAAGATTAACTCTCTTATCTTGAAGGGTGGGTATAGTCATCTCCAAAGAATTTCCTGGAGCTGGACACAAAGGTTACTGATTATAGTTACAGCTAACACTTTGTTAAATATACCCAGTATACCAAGTGCCATTCTAAGTGCTTCAAGTGTATTAATTCGTTTAGACACACAATAATCTTTAAAGGGAGGTACTATTATCCTTTTTTCATGAGTGAAGTCACTGAGTCTCAGAGAGGTGAAACAACTTGCCGAAGGTCACTCACCTAGTACACGGGAAAGGAAGGATTTGAAACTAGGAACTTTGATGTCCATGCTTTTAAAATTTTGCTGAGTCCATTGCTTTATACAGTTTCTTGTTTTTGACCCAACATACCATTAAGACTTGAAAATACTAGACTCATTACTAATTTAGGAGTGGGCAAAGAGGAATTTGAACTAGTATGAGTAGAAAAAAGTATAGTACCTGATCCAAGGGGAAGGAAGAATGATAAATTTTGAAGAAAACACTTATATACCTGATTAGAAATCTCCTGCGTTACCAAAACAACATCTCTACTGTTTATCCATCTTTTAAAATAATGTGAGGAGTGCGAGAAGAACTAAAGTTTAGACCTTTACTGCTTGTCTGCACAAGATATCTGGAATGTTTTGTTGCTATGATCAAAGCCAAATGGATAATATTTGTTGCTGCTTCTTGGTTAACCTTAAAAAGAAGCAAAAAGAAATTCTTAGATTCTCCTCATTTACAATGAAATCCAAGATATTTCTTTGTTTGGGGGTTTGTTGGAATTATGATTCTGGTTCTTCACTGACATTCTTCTGAGCTTAATTTAATGTCTGAGAGCTCCTTTATCTTTTGTTAGCACATATTCTCCAATAATATAAAGAAAGCATAACACGCTATCCGTTTAGGTTTTAAAACAACAAAGTAGTTTGAAAAGTATGTTGATTCTGGCTGGAGAAATTTGGATAGATTCTCCCAAATCTGGCTCTGAGAACTCATAATATGTTTGAAAGGCATTAAATCTACCTCAAACTCAATTCCCCATACTTTTTATCCCTTAAATCCAAGGGATTATGTTAAAAATATTTTTAATATAGCATACTTTTTTTTCTGTTCTTGTCTCAGTGAAGATATTCCAATTCATTTGCATGCAATGAAAGCTTTTGTTCATATCATTAGGATCCTGTAAAGTTGTATCAATTAGCTATGACATCTGAATACATGCAGTTTTGTTGGTTTAAGCACGTGTTATGATGTGGATTAATAGCCTCAGTAATGGAACAAGAAAGATCACCAGGGTAGCAGCTTTGACACAAGTATAAAAACTCTGCTAATTACAAGCAACAATAGAAAGTAAAACTCAGATAAAGACTTTGATTAGCTAGGACATGGTTTGCCCTGAGAGTAAAATAAGCCATCTATATGGTGCCTGTTATTTAAATACAGAATTTCTGCAATAGGGAATGATCTGTCTTTTATCACCTTAAATTTCTTCCCTTTTCAAGAGTTTGTTGATTCTACTAGGAAAAAATTGTATGTGATCAATGAATAAAACATAAAAAAGTAGAAAAATTACCCAGGGTCTCACTATTCTTACACTACTTAAATTTTAGCACACTTCCACTTACTTATAATAATGTTCTGCATATCAATACTGCATCCTTCATTTAATTTATTTTTTATTAAAAAATTTTTTTTGAAACAGAGTCTCACTCTGTTGCCCAGGCTGGAGTGCAGTGACACGATCTTGGCTCACTGCAACTTTCACATCCCGAGTTCAAGCGATTCTCCTGCCTCAGCCTCCTGAGTAGCTGGGGTTACAGGCATGAACTACCACACCTGGCTAATTTTTGTATTTTTAGTAGAGACAGGCGTTTCACCATGTTGGCCAGGCTGGTCTCCAACTTCTGACCTCAAGTGATCCAACCTCCTTGGCCTCACAAAGTGCTGGGATTATATGCATGAGCCATCATGCCCGGCCTACATCCTTCATTTCAAAAGCTGAACATTAAATTGTCTGAATTTTGTGTGTAGAAATATAACTCTTCATGGTTTTTCTAATAGTCCTTTGAGTGGATATTCCTCTTTTATCTATTTGGTCCTGTATTTCTAAACAGTTAAGGAGTTTCCAACTGCTCTATCCTAATGAATAATAATTCTGCATTCATCTTTATGCCCAAACATTTCCTTTTTAGAATTATTTCTTTGGATTAGCTTTTCTCAAGTGGAATTCCTGCTCAAAAATATTGTATTCTAAAGTTTATTGCAAGTAAACATATTTTATCGGCTTATACTGACTTCTTGCAATAAACTTGCCCACAATACACTATTAATTGGTTTGTCCAATGCCCAAAATGAAGTTTGGAAAACAGAAAGTCACTGTTCCCTACAAGGATTCAGTTTTCTGGTGCTTTAACCAGAGTTTCTGAATTTCTCTAAAATGGGTTTAACTCTCTGCTTTGGCATATGTTTCTGTCATGTACCTAAGTCCTTGAGTTTATTCACTACAAGGATCTGACTTTGATCTCCAGCTCTTTCCACCTAAATGAATTCCCTCTTGTGACCCTAGTCTCTGCCTCCCTCCTGGTGGGAGTGGATGTTGTGGTTATTTTCCCACATTCTTCCCACATTCATTCTGTTTTCCCTGTGTCAGTCCTTTGGGCAACCGGCCCTACAGCAGCTCTAGAGGTAATTCCTGATGAATCTAATCTGTCCTTCCCTTGCTCACCACTCCATTGAAACTGCTCCAATCATGTCATCAATGACCTCCATTTTGTTAAATCCAATAATCAGTTCTGAGCTCTCATCTTAACCTCTTAATAGTATTTGCCAAGTTAATTACATGTTCTTCCTGGATATATTTCCTTCACTTGGTTTTCGGGACCTAATCAAGAAAATGGAAGGTGCTGCCCACAGTGGCTCATGCCTGTAATCCCAGCACTTTGGGAGGCCGAGGCAGGTGAATCACCTAAGGTCAGGATTTCCAGACCAGCCTGGGTAACATGTTGAAACCCTCTCTCTATTAAAAATACAAAAATTAACCAGGCATGGTGGTGGGCACCTGTAGTCCTAGCTATTCGGGAGGCTGAGGCATGAGGATCGCTTGAACCTGGGAGGCAGAGGTTGCAGGGAGCTGAGATCACGTCATTGCACCACTGCACTCCAGCCTGGGTGACAAAGTGAGAGCTCATCTCAAAAACAACAACAACAACAACCCCATAAACTCTTCTTAGTATTTGACCAGGGGGAATTTAATACAGAGTCTTGAGGACACAGACGACAAAGAGCTAAAAAGCCAAATGGGACATAGTGAGGCAGACATTGGTAACAGCAGAAACACAATACCAACTTAGGCTGGAGAACAAAGAGGAGAGGAGCTGGTAGCAGAGTCCATGGGCTGGGGTGACTCATCAGAAGCTGGAACTATGCAGGGTTTGGCTGGCAGAAGATGGAGCCGGGGAAGAGATACAACTACTGTTGGAGATACTATCCCAGAGAGGGAGAGATAGAGCCCCTGGTTTATCCTTTTCTTTTTCTCTCCTATTTCTAGTCACTGCCCTCAGTAAACAAATTCTAGCTGGAAACCAGCTAACAAGAGAGTCTTGGAAAAGCAGCCTGCAGGTGTCAATCCACTGCAGAACAGACCACAGTGAGGAAAGGATGAGGAATAGGTTGAGGGTGGACAGGTCCAAGTCTGACACATCGAACTTCTTTTGTTTGTTTGTTTTTTTGTTTTGTTTGTTTTTTGAGACAGGGTCTTACTCTCTTGACCGGATTGGAGTTCAGTGGCATGATCTCGGTTCACCACAACCTCTGCCTCCCAGGCTCAAGCGATTCTCCTGTCTCAGCCTCCCAAGTAATTGGGATTACAGGCACACGCCACTACTGCCCAGCTAATTTTTGTATCTTTAGTAGAGATGGGGTTTCACCATGTTGGCCAGGCTGGTCTCAAACTCCTAACCTCAAATAACCCACCTGCCTCAGCCTCCCAAAGTGCTGGGATTATAGGCATGAGCCACCACGCCCGGCCTAACTTCTTTATCCTCTACTTTACTGGTTGTTCCTTCTCAGTCTTCCCACTGCTTCCTACTCTTCTCCCTAACTTGTCAATGTCAAGGTATCCCAAAGCTCAGTTGTTCTATCTTCTGTTCTGGTTATCCACAGATAGATGTTTAGTACCACTGCCCTCCCTCTCAGCCTTAAATATAACAATTTATTGCTACTTCTCATATTTCCGTGGGTTGACTAGGCTTAGTTGAGTAGTTCTCTCTTGGGATCTGTCATGAAGTTTGTGGTAAACACTGTGATTTATCAATCAGATCCCACTTTAAAAATGAAGAACAGATCAGGCATGGTGGCAGATGCCTGTACTCCCAGCATTTTGGGAAGCTGGAGCAGGAGATCAATTGAGCCAAGGAGTTTGAGACCAGCCTGGACAACAAAGCCAGATCCCATCTATACAAATTTTTGTTTTTAAATAGCTGGGTGCAATGGCATGTGTCTGTAGTCCCAGCAGCTCTGGAAGCTGTTGGGGGAGGATTCCCTTGAACCCAGGAGTTCAAGGTTGTGGTGAGCTATGACGTTGCCACTGCATGCCAGCCTGGGTGACAAAGCAAAATCCTGACTCAAAAAATATATATATATATATATGTGTGTGTGTGTGTGTGTATATATGTATGTGTATATATATGTGTGTATATATATGTATATATATAGCCTCAGTTGCTGGGAGTATGGCTGGCAGTTGGTCCTCAGCTGTCAGTCTCTTTCAGGAAATGCCTCGGCTTATGTAGGCCACCTCATCCAAGATTTCCCAGCCTTCTCAAGGTAGCTCACATCCAATGATGGATGATATGGGGATATAAAACCCAGCCTTCTCATTTCTTAAGACACTAGGTAGACACAAATCACTTATTTGTTGGTGGGATAGGAGAATTGTTTAGGTACAGACAAGAGATAGATCTAACAAGGTAGGGCACTCCAAATATATTTGTTGAATCAATGAGTGAACTGATGATCTTTATTCAAATCCCAATTTAGTAAATGTTTGACTTTGTCAAGTGTTGTTTTGTTTTGTTTTGTTTTGTTTTTGTTTTTGTTTCTTTGAGATAGGGTCTCAGTCTGTCCCTTAGGCTGGAGTACAGTGGCATGATATTGGCTCACTGCAACCTCTGCCTCCCAGGTTCAAGCGATTCCCCACCTCTGCCTCCCTGGTACTGGGACTACAGGCATGTGCTACCATGCCTGGCTAATTTTTCTCTTTTTTGGTAGAGGTAGGGTTTCACCTGGATGGTCTCAAACTCCTGGCCTCAAGTGATCTGCCCACCTCTGCCTCCCAAAGTGTTGGGATTACAGGAGTGAACCACTGTGCCCAGCCAACTTTGTCTAGTTTTTTAAATCTCTTTTAGCCTCAATTTATTTCAGCTGCAAAATAGCAATAAGCAGGATTACACAAGATAATGTACATAAGGCGCTTAGTACAGCACAAGTACAGAGTAAATGCTCAGTAAATAGGATCTGCTTTTATTATAGTACTTGACAGCTCCAGAGCTTTGAACAAATTGCTGAGAGACATAAAGAGAGAGTCGACAGAAAATAAGAGAATTGGGTTCACTAATGAGGTTGCTGCTGATGGTTTCACAGCATTACAGCTTCTACTTCGCCTTATTGTTGTTTATTTGTAGGTCTGCTAGAGACATCCAGAAACTTTCCTGCTAGCTGAATATGTGAACAGTTCTACACAATACAAAAAACTATATAGTTACTTATATAAGTAGTCAGATTGCTGTCATATTCTACTCTGAGGACCCTAAGGATTGCATAGAAATACCTGAAGACAATCATGCACTATAGCTCCATTTTTATACATTTGATGCATCAGGGATCTTCATAAGATTTTATTTGTTGCTGCTCCCTTCCTTCAAATATTTGAAAACATATTAGCATTGGAAAATTACAGAAATATTTAGTGATTTATTTATTCATACATTTTGTGGGTGCTGGATGTATAGAAAATTAATAAACAAAAGATGTAGTCCATGGACTAATTAAGCTTAAGTCTCATGAGTGAGAAGGGTATCAAAGGAGCAAATGCACAATATATATATGACTACAAGTTGTAAGCAGCAATGAAGATGAGATCTTTTTGTTGTGAGTTCTGGTTATTAAACTAATAAATATTTTCAGGGCAAATGGCATCACCAAGTACAGAAATGACTAGTGACTAAACTTGAATCCTTTTTACATAAAAGCTTACACATTGCTTACTGTTTTGTTTGTTTGTTTTTTGAGACAGGGCCTTGCTCTTTCATTCAGGCTGGAGTGCGGTGGTGTGAACATGACCCACTGCAGCTTCAAACTCCTGAGATCATGAGATCCTCCCACCTCAACCTCAATTGCAGGCACGCCACCACGCCCAGCTAAATTTTTTATAGAGACAGGGTTCTCACTATATTCCTAGGCTTGTCTTAAACTCCTAGCCTCAAGTGATCCCCCTGCCTCAGCCTCCCAAAGTACTGGGATATAGGCATGAGCCACTGTACCTGGTGCTTACTATTTTCTTGAAAGAATCTTATTCAAATACATTTCAACATTGAATCTCAAGTAGCTAATTTTAAAAAAAAGAAAGAAAGAAAGAATAAAAATTCCTGATGTGCAAAGCAATGAAAATAGTAAGACAAATAGGCATGTTAAAATGGAAGGTCTTTTTTAGTTTTTTTAAGCCTGGGAACAGCTCAGGTTAGCCTGTGGGGTACCTGCTGTAATATGAGATTTTGTTGCTTACTTGTTTCAAGAAATGTCTATGTTTTAGGTCATTTTGTGGTAAGGCCAGAGTCTCTTCCATAGTTTAATCTCTGACCACTGATGGAGATTTCAAATTTGTGATCCTGGGAGCAAAGAGCAAGGACTACTTTGGATCTAGTAGAGGTTACTCTAAATCCAAACTTATCAAAAATCCTCTTTTTAAAAAATCTTCATACTGAATATGAGAGCACAAATCAAAAGTGTTTTGTATTCACAGAATTATGACAAAGTAAACACATCAGTGCAACAACTTACCAGGGAAAAAACAAGAATGTTACCAAAAATCCTGCTTGGATCACTACTCCTGCCTGTCAAAGGTCATTATGGCCCTGAAGTGGAACACTGTATATGCATCTCACTATTGAGTGTTCAACACTATATGTTTATAACACTATATATTCATTGCATGTAAATGAATCATACAGTAGTTAGTCCTCCATGTCTGGCTTCTTTCTCTCAACATTATTTTTGTGAGGTTTGCCCATGTTATGCATAGCAGGAGCTCATTTGACAATTATTATTGCTGACTGGGCACAGTGGCTCATGCTTATAATCCCAGCACTTTGGGAGGCCGAGGAGGGTGGATCACCTGAGATCAGAAGTTTGAGACCAGCCTGGTCAACATGGAGAAATCTCGTTTCTACTAAAAATACAAGAATTAGTCAAGCATGGTGGCAGGCATCTGTAGTCCCAGCTACTTGGGAGACTGAGGCAGAAGAATCACTTGAACCCGAGAGGTAGAGGTTGCAGTGAGCCAAGATTGTGCCATTGCACTCCAGCCTGGGCAGCAAGAGTATAACTCTGTCTCAGTAAATAAATAAATAGTATAATAAAATAATTTTTGCTATGTAGTGTTCTATTGTACGAATATTGCACAATTTATTTATACATTCTACACTTGATAGATACTTAGGTTGTTTCTGTCTTCAGGATATTAAGATGGGAGCTGTGATAAATATCCTTGTAAAGAGTTTTTAGGCCAGGCGCGGTGGCTCAAGCCTGTAATCCCAGCACTTTGGGAGGCCGAGACGGGTGGATCATGAGGTCAGGAGATCGAGACTATCATGGTGAAGACGGTGAAACCCCGTCTCTACTTAAAAAAAAAAAAATACAAAAAACTAGCCGGGCAAGGTGGCGGGCGCCTGTAGTCCCAGCTACTCAGGAGGCTGAGGCAGAATGGCGTAAACCCGGGAGGCGGAGCTTGCAGTGAGCTGAGATCCGGCCACTGCACTCCAGACTGGGTGACAGAGCGAGACTCCGTCTCAAAAAAAAAAAAAAAAAAGAGTTTTTAATAACCAAGTACATGTAATTCCACATATAACAGTATTAATAATAATTATCAATAAAAGTCTGCTGAAGGCTTACTGTATGCCAGATACCATCCATTGCTGTTAACACCTTTTAAATCATTTATTCGTCATAACATCACTAGGGGATAGGTTCTAGTATTCTTCTTTTTAGAGGGTCTAGAACTGAGGCCCAGGGAAATAAATTAACTTGCCCAAAGTCACACAGTAACTGGTGATATGTGGATTAAGTAATAGGCAGCCCAACTTTAGAGCCAGAGTATAAGAATACTTTACTACATATCCACAGGGAGTAGAAAATTTAGCACTCTCCTATTATCTCCAAAGATGCTTATAGGCTTACATTTTTTTCTATTTATTTCTTCCTCATTTGCTGACTTCCTCATTTCCTGATAAATTTTTAACAGTCATTCTCATCCTTCTATCTGTCTTTATTCTTCTCCTGTAGGCTGGGTGTGACCCAGATGAGCCCACAGCATATTTTCCTTGATTTCCTTAGGGTATCTCAATGAAAGGAACATGTATCACATTCACTGAAGGGAGACATGTCATATCATAATAAAGCCAATGACATGAAAACTAATACAATGTTTTTATGATTTTAAATTCTACTGCCAGCCAACCATTGAACATTTATCACTGGATGATTTATCTGTACATCCTCTCATGTTGCTGTTTTCTTCCACTTCATCTTCAGTACTTTTATCTTATATCTCCAGTCTATATACTGAACCCCAATATGTATATTTAAGAACCTCTTCTGGCCGGGCGCGGTGGCTCAAGCCTGTAATCCCAGCACTTTGGGAGGCCGAGACGGGCGGATCACGAGGTCAAGAGATCGAGACCATCCTGGTTAACACGGTGAAACCCCGTCTCTACTAAAAAAAATACAAAAAACTAGCCGGGTGAGGTGGCAGGCGCCTGTAGTCCCAGCTACTCGGGAGGCTGAGGCCGGAGAATGGCGTGAACCCGGGAGGTGGAGCTTGCAGTGAGCTGAGATCCGGCCACTGCACTCCAGCCTGGGCGACAGAGCTACACTCCGCCTCAAAAAAAAAAAAAAAAAAAAAAAAAAACCTCTTCAACACTCTTGAATTACTCCAGAAAACTTTAAACACCCTTCTTGTTTTATAATGCACAACGATTTAGTTCTTTTGTTCTAATTTCTTGGCCATTCAGTTTATCTCCTAACACTTCTGTTTTCTCAACCAAAATGGATGAAAAACAGTGTTGTCTTGACATTACAGTCTGGTATTAACCTGATGAAATTCTTAGCCATGACCTACTTCCTACTTCATATTAGTGTCTTTCCTAGTGGAAGAATACTTGTATAAATTCAGTGAAAATAGCTACTGTAACAAACACCCTGCAAAACACACAGTGGCTCAAATACAAGAGAAGTTTATTTCTTGCCCATATAAAATAATAATAGTTGTTTTCGATTGATGGGCCATACTTCTCCCAGGGCGATGTAGATGCCTGGGTTCCTTCCATTCCATGACTCTGCTGCCTTCATCAGATGGCTTCTAAGGTTGCTGTGCTTTTTTAGCATCGAGTCAGGGGAAGGAGAAAGAGCATAAAGAATGACATTTGGGAGATTTTGTTATGACCTAATGACACCTAAGCACTAGACAGGCTGAGAAACATATTCTGACTGTAGGCTCAGGAAGAAGAAGAAATGCATCTGCCGAGCACTGTCTCTGCTCCTGAGCAGTATGAAACTCTCTTCTCTCTTGTTGTGAATTAGGGCACCTCTCGCTTCCCCTCTTATGCCAAAATGACAGAAACAAAAGTATTTTTTGTCACTTTGATACATCAGTAAACTCTCCACTTAAACATAGAAGAGGAAATGTGCATATAAAATAGGTATTAGGTGGTTTCAGATGCAATGAAACCAGAAGATGAGGATAAGCAAGGGGTGAAGGCTCATATGGACCAGAAGGAGGAAAAAGGGAAGAAGAAAAAAGCAGCCTAGGCCGGGCGCGGTGGCTCAAGCCTGTAATCCCAGCACTTTGGGAGGCCGAGACGGGCGGATCACGAGGTCAGGAGATCGAGTCCATCCTGGCTAACACGGTGAAACCCCGTCTCTAGTAAAAAATACAAAAAGATAGCCAGGCGAGGTGGTGGGCGCCTGTAGTCCCAGCTACTCGGGAGGCTGAGGCAGGAGAATGGCGTAAACCCGGAAGGCGGAGCTTGCAGTGAGCTGAGATCCGGCCACTGCACTCCAGCCCGGGCGACAGAGCGAGACTCCGTCTCAAAAAAAAAAAAAAAAAAAAGAAAAAAGAAAAAAGCAGCCTACTGTATCATTGACCCCAAGGTATTATTTTGCCTTAATAATGTCTTCTATTTATAAATCCTTCATGTTCAAGTCACTCAACAAAGAATCAATACTTTGCAATTGTGTCCTGTGAGAGATGAAGTAGGAAGGATGCCATTTCACCTAATGGGAGAAATGGGAATTTCAAAGAGGTGGAAGTCATGATATAAAGGAACGTTGGACGAGAATCTGAACTTCCTTGTTTATTTTCAGTAATCACTATAATCACTAAGCACCATGGCTGTGTGAGTGCATGCACGCATACGTGCCTGCGTGTGTGTGTGTATGTATGTTTTGGGGGTGTTATGCTTAATCCCCCACTGCCCTCTTTCTCTTTTGTTGCTTAGCCCCACCTTCATGCTCTTTGCTGAGAAAGCTGCTTGGGTGTGTCAAAGAGAGGTTCATGAGATGGAGTTGACAATTTCCTATAGTACTTAAAAACTATTTTTATTTGGAGCATGCTGGATAACTGGCAAATTCTGCTCCAGTTAAACTACGTTTTTTGTCTTCAAGCAGTTGAAAATTTTGTCAGCCAGTTCACTCCCATTTTCACTTTTAGGCTTTGAGTTTCTCAGTTTATGAGTATGCTACAATTTATCTACAGACATTTACTCTTTTTTCATGTTATTAGAGAAAGGAGCAATAAGTAGATGCAAGTAAGGAGTGAAATGTTTTTGTCACTTAGCTAGTGACATTTTCCCCTCACTCAATTTATTGACTATTTATAAAGGTAGAGAAAACAAGGGATAGTTTGAACTGCAAGTTGGAAAGAACAAATATACTGCTGAATATTAATACAATATGGACAGGTGTTCCTTCACCTATATGCATTTTTATCTGTGAAATATTTCCCCATATTGAATAGAAAATGGAGAAATCTATGGCTGGTATCTTTGTGATGAAGAGAGAACAATCATGTTAGGATTAGAGATTACTCTGCTGATAATTTTTTTTTTTTATTTCAAAGGCAATTAGCTAAGAAGCTAAATATTGGTTAAAGAAAAAAATGAGATTCTGAGTAAGTTACTTAACTTCTCTGTGCCCCACTTTTCTTATTCATAAAATGGGAATAATAATAATAATAGCAATAACCCTTCAGGTATTTGGATGATTAAGTGAGTTACTGAATATAAAATACTTAGTACAATAGTGTGGCCCAAAGTTGCCCATTCTATAATGGGAAAAGTGATATCCTGATTGATAAATTCTAATGTTAAATTTAATTCATTCCTTACTCCCTCACACACACACACACACACACACACGCATGTATATAACACACACTATCTTACAATCCAGGCATATGAGTGTAGTTTGTATCCTACCAAGCTTTTATCTTTGTATATATACATACGTGCATGCACATATTCATATACTAGTTATGCTTTTTTTATTTAGTAAAAATTTAAATGAGATCTAATTAATAATCCTGTTATGCAAGTTGATTTTTCTTCTCATTTAATGTTTCCTGGCCTTTATTCTAAATCTATTATAAAAATCTATTTTTAATGTTTTTTCTTAGGATTCTGTTGTGTGAACATGCCATTAACTTAACTTTTATGAAAAGATATTTGAATTCTTTAAAATTTTTCACTTTACCTCACAGAATAATAAAAATCCTATTAGGATTTTATAAACTTTTGAAATATTCAAGAAAATGCAATGAAGCAAGAGCCCACAAACTCTAGTCTTTGTCAAGGTCATTTGTTGTCATTTTAAGGGTATGGAAACAGTCTCTGAGATTACCTAACTTGTCTAAGCTGACAAGTACTGAGACGATAATCAAACGCAAGTCCCTTAGCTTTTAGTACGATAAGTGTTTATGGACCAGGAGTAGTGGCTCATGTCCGTACTCCCAGCACTTTGGGAGGCCAAGGAGAGCAGATCACCTGAAGTCGGGAGTCGAGACCAGCCTGACCAACATGGAGAAACCCCGTCTCTACTAAAAATACAAAATTAGCCAGGTGTGGTGGTGCATGCCTGTAATCCCAGCTACTCAGGAGGCTGAGGCAGGAGAATCGCTTGAACCCAGGAGGCGGAGGTTGTGGTGAGCCGATATTGCGCCATTGCACTCCAGCCTGGGCAACAGGAGCAAAACTCTGTCTCTAAATAAATACATAAATAGATAAATAAAGTATTTATGGTAGGGGTAGGATTTTGGAAGAGGTACTGGGTTTGGAAGAATTAGATTTCAATCCTAAAAACTGAAGGGTCAGAGATGATATGTGACTCACCCAGGATTGCACAGTTAAAAAGAGCTAGAATAAGGCTTCCCTTTCTAATCTTGAGCTCTCACAATGAGTCCCAGGACGTTATCTTCTGGGACACCAAAATCAGTCTGGAACACTACTACTATCAAGTTGACTGAGTCCAATGACTCAGGCTGCTGGAAAACTGCTCCATTTTCTCCAGTTTTCCTTTCTGGAAAGTAAACTTGGTCCTGTGACTGATGGTTTCTATTCTCGGCAGCTAAAGAGAAGAGTCGATGGACAATATTTGGTGTGTCTGCTGTGACAGTTATCTAAATATATCCTCCTTACTAGTCTGCCAGGTTTTCTGAACTTCACACATTACCTTGCTTATTCAAGTAGCAGAGATTTTTTTTCCTAATATGTTTATTCATAGAGATAGTCATTAGGCCTTTAAAAAATATAGATGCATACTGTATTAGTTTCAAGACAGCAGAATGAGAAAGAAATAGGATAGGGGATAGTTAATTTTGTTGGGGAAGAAGAAAGCAATTTGAATTTTTGGACATAATGAGAAAGAATGTTATAGATAGCCAAGATTATTGATTATATGCCTAAGTAGAGGGATTGTCAAAAGGCAAAGGAAAGGAGGTTCCTTTTTCTTCTAATATAATAATTTTTTGAGATACAATTCAAATACCATATGTCATCCATTTAAAGTATACAATTCATTGGTTTTTAGTATATTCAGAGTTATGCAACATCACCATTACACGCAAGGAAAAATGCAACATCACCACTGTACAGGAGGAAAAATTAATTTTCCTCACCCATTGCTAGGTTCATGGCTGAGGTACCTGTAAGAAAAAGGCAGATCAACAAGAAAAAGGCATGCAAATTTATTTAATGTGAGCTTTACGTGATATGAGAAGCTTTGGAAATGATAATCCAGAGAAAAAGGGAATGTGTATGTTTATGCTTAGGTCTGATGAAAAGTGGACAGTTGTGGAGTGTTGCGGGAAGTCAGGGACCCCAAACGTAGGAACCCGCTGAAGCCGTGGCAGAAGAACATAAATTGTGAAGATTTCATGGACATTT
This sequence comes from Chlorocebus sabaeus, assembly GCF_047675955.1. Lineage (NCBI taxonomy): Eukaryota > Metazoa > Chordata > Mammalia > Primates > Cercopithecidae > Chlorocebus > Chlorocebus sabaeus. Next base: position 34,621,874 of record NC_132926.1, on the reverse strand, counting down.
ATTAGTTCCCAAAATTAATACTTTTACAATTTCTTACACCTGTCTTTACTGTAATCTCTGAACATAAATTGTGAAGGTCTCATGGACACTTATCACCTCCCCAATCAATACCCTTGTGTTTTCCTACGCCTGTCTTTACTTTAATCTCTTAATCCCGTCATCTTCTTCACAAGCTGAGGAGGATGAATGTCACCTCAGGACCCTGTGATTGTGTCAACTGAACAAATTGTTTGTAGAGCATGTATGTTTGAACAATATGACATCTGGGCATCTTAAAAAAAGAACAGGATAACAGTGAGGTTCAGGGAACAAGAGAGGTAACTTTGAACTGGCCGCCGGTGAGCCAGACGGAACAGAGCTATATTTCTCCTCTTTCATAAGCAAATAGGAGAAATATTGCTGAATTCTTTTTCTCAGCAAGGAACATCCCTGAGAAAGAGAATGCGCCCTGAAGGTAGGCCTATAAACAGCCTCTTTAGAAGGGTGTGCCGTCTTTTATGGTCAAAGCCTAAGGGATGAAATAAGCCCCAGTCTCCTGTAGTGCTCCCAGGCTTATTAGGAGGAGGAAAGTTCCCACCTAATAAATTTTGGTCAGACAGGTTGTCTGCTCTCAAACCCTGTTTCCTGATAAGATGTTATCAACGACAATGCATGCCCGAAACTTCATTAGCAATTTTAATTTCACCTCATCCGGTGGTCCTGTGATCTCGCCCTGCCTCCATTTGCTTTGTGATATTTTATTACCTTGTGTAGTATGTGATCTCTGTGACCCACACCCTATTCGTGCACTCCCTCCCCTTTTGAAAATCGCTAATAAAAACTTGCTGGTTTTTCGGCTCGGGGAACATCACGGATCCTGCCCACATGTGATGTCTCCTCCGGACACCCGGCTTTAAATTTCTCTCTCATGCTCTTTCCCTTTATTTCTCAACCCAGCCAAGAAACTTAGGAAATAGAAAAGAACCCACATTAAACATCGGGAGCAGGTTCTGCCGATAGTGGAGAAATTAGACAAAGAGCTTATGATCTAATGGTAATAAACTGGAGGGAACTTAGCAGGGCAGTTTGTTCAAATTTTTCTGTGTTCGTGTCTTTCTGTGATAAGGATGTTCCTTTTCTCTATATATAGAAAGGACACCTCTGGAATGAGGGTCTTGTGACTTGCTTCAGGGAAGAAGGGCAGGAGAAGGTGAGAGAGTGACCTTCCTGCTTCCGCTAGTTTCTCAAACGCCAAGGTGTCATATTTGAGTGGCAGTATGCCCAGAACCCCATCACCACAATCAATTTCAAAACCTTTTCATTACCCTCAAAGAAACACTATACTCATTAGAAATCACTTCCTATTTTCCTCCGCCCCTGCATACTGAAGCTACTAATCTACTTTGTTTCTACAGATTTGAAGCCAAAGAAGTTCTTTTTTCATTTGTTGTTTTTTTGAGATGGAGTCTTGCTCTATTGTCCAGGCTGGAATGCAGTGTCATGATTTCAGCTCACGGCAACCTCTGCCTCCTGGGTTCAAGTGATTCTCCTGTCTCAGCTTCCTTAGTAGCTGGGATTACAGGCATGTGCCATCGTGCCCAGCTAATTTTTGTATTTTTTAGTAGAGATGGGGTTTTGCCATGTTGGTCAGGCTGGTCTGGAACTCCTGACCTCAAATGCTCTGCCTGCCTTGGCCTCCCAAAGTGCTGGGATTATGGGCGTGAGTTATCATGCCCAGCTGAGGCCCTTTTCTTCCCTTTACCTGCCTTCATCTCCCTTTTCTTCCCTTCCTTTCCTTTTTTCCTTCCCTTCCCTTCTTTTATTCCTTCCCTTCCCTTCCCTTTTTCCTTCCCTTCCCTTCCTTTCCCTTTTTCCTTCCTTTCCCTTCCCTTCCTTTTTTCCTTTTCTTCTCTCTCTCTCTGCATTAACTAATTTTAACTGACTACCTCATTGTCAATAGTTGCATGCACGTTGCTGTAAATGTTCTGTCTCTGTGAGTTTGACTACTCAAATATCTCATGTAACTAAAATCATATAGTATTCGTCTTTTTGTGACTGGTTTATTTCCCTTAGCGAAATGTTTTTAAGGTTCATCCATGTAGCATATATCAGAATTTTCTTTCTTTTAAAGGCTGAATAATATTCGATTGTATGTATGTACCACATTTTACAAATCTATTCATCTGTCAATAGACACTTGTTTTTGGCTAAAGAAAACAATGCTGCTATGAACAAATATTATTTGAAATCCTGCTTTCAGTTATTTGCAGTATATACCCAGAAGTGGAATTGCTGGACTATATGGTAATTCTATCTTTAATATTTTGAGGAACCATTGTACTATTTTCTATGGTTCCAATTTCTCTACATCCTTGCTGACACTTGTTATTTTCTGTTGTTGTTGTTTTTTAATAGTCATCCGAATGGATGTGAAGTGATATTACATTGTGGTATTGATTCACATTTCCCTAATGAGTAGTAATTTTGCATCTTTCAATCTTTCATCTGCTTATTGGCCATTTTTGCAGCATCTTTAGAGAAATGCCCATTCAAGTTTTTTGCCCATTTTTAATTTGATTTTTTTTTTATTGTTGAGTTGTAAGAGTTCTCTATATATTCTGACTGTTAATCCCTTATTAAATATGTGATTTTTGAATATTTCCTCTCATTGCACAGGTTGCCTTTTTATTCTTTTGATATCGCCCTTTGACATTATAAAGTTTTCTTTTTTGAGACAGTGTCCTGCTCTGTCACCCAGGCTGGAGTGCAAATGCACAATCTTGGCTAACTGCAATCTCCACCTCCTGGGTTCAAGAGATCCTCCTGCCTCAGCCTCCTGAGTAGCTGGGATTACAAGTGCACGTCATCATGCCTGGCTAATTTTTGTATTTTTAGTAAAGATGGGGTTTCTCCATGTTGGTCTGGCTAGTCTGAAACTCCTGACCTCAGGTGATCCTCCCACCTCTGCCTCCCAAAGTGCTGTGATTACAGGTATGACCCACCATACCTGGTCCCTGATATTTTATATTTTGACTAGTATAATTTGTCTGTTTTTCCTTTTGTTGCTGTGCTTTTGGTGTCATATCCAGGAAAGCATTGCCAAATCCAATGTTATAAAGTTTTACCCTTGTGTTTTCTTCTAGGAATTTTATAGTTTGAGCTCATACGTTTAGTTTGTGGTCCATTTTGAGTTAATTATTGTATGTGGTATAAGGTAATGGTCCAATTTCAACCTTCTGAATGTGGATATCGAGTTTTACCAACATTATTTGTTTGAAAGCAAAGGATATTCTTAAAGAAAAATTTGATGTCTTATTTGAGTTCCATTGAAGCAGAGCCTGAGACAACTTATTTACAGATAGTTTATTTGGGAGGTGATCTCAAAAATAGGATGAGAAAATAATGAGAGAGAGAACAGCATGCAAAAGGATAAAATTTCAGGAAGGTCTACTGTGAAGGTCACTGCCACAGGTGACAGGGGCTTAGTTCTACCAGAATATTTGAGAACTCTCTAGAGTGTGTCTCAAATTGGTCCAGTTAAAGACCAGAAAAATGAGGCACTTACACCCAGTTTCTGTCTCCACTGGTTGACCATTACCCTTGTAGAGTGTTAGTACTCTGGCACCTCCTGAAGGGTATGTGTGTGTGGCGGGAGGGGTGTGGGTGGTGGAGTGGTCTGCTCTTACTCCAAAGAGGCTCTTATACCCACCTAGAGACCCTGCTGATATGGTTTGAATTTGTGTCCCTGTGCAAATCTCATATGGAATTGCAATCCTCCATATTGGAGGAGGGGCCTGGTGGGAGGTGACTGGATCATGGGGACAGATCTCCCCTTGCTGTTCTCAAGATAGTGAGTGAGTTATCATGAGATCTGGTTGTTTAAAAGTGTGTAGCACCTATCCCTTCACCCTCTTCCTCCTGCCTGGTCATATAAGACAAACCTGCTTCCCCTTCATGTACCATCATAATTGTAAGTTTCCTGAGGCCTCCCCAGCCATGCTTCCTGTACAGCCTGCACAACCGTGAGCCAATTAAACCTCTTTTCTTCATAAATTACCCAGTCTCAGGTAGTTCTTTATAGCAATGCAAGAACAGACTAATATACCTGGCAACAATGCTTCATCTCACAAAGAACTGTTCTCAACAGCTTACACATGAGATGCTGGCCAAGAACTGTGATGTGAGCCACTGAAAAGGTATGCTATAATTAGTAACCAAGAAATAAACTTCCTTTGCTTAAACATTAAGTAGAGGGACAGCTGTAGGGCCAGGCCTGTGCATGTGAGCTATTGCACTGGTAAGAAGCCAAACAGTGATATTCATTAGCTGAGCATCTCTGATATATAAAGATATAGGCAGTAGGTAATAAAATGGATCAGACATTGCTTAAGAAGCTATAGTTTAATAGAGAAGGTATGGCAACTGCACACATCAGTCCTCTAAAAGAAATGATCAACTCTGTGCAGGAGATAGGCATGGGAGAGGCACTTTCTAGTAATGGGCGACAAAGGCTTCACCAGAGAGGTCAAATACAAACTGGGTCTTAAAAAATGGGATCTATTTATTGATTCGTTCAAAAAATATTTTTATTGATTTCCTTTTGTGTGCCAAGCAAGTCTTTGTGTGGTAAGCCAATCACAAATGATTACTTCCCTCCTTATACTGTGATTGAGACACTCAGACAATGAAGTTATCAAATAAATAAGCAAGATAACAAGGAAATATAATAGAACAATTTCATAGCATACCGAGGTGTGATGGGGTAAGGAAACTACAGAAGAAGGGTCAATAAATTCTCTAAAACATTTAGAGAAAACATTTGAGCTGAGGCCTGAATGGCAATGAGAAGGCATCAACCCTATACAATCAGAGGAAACTATGCTAGGAAGGATAAGAGAAAATGCAAAGGCCAGAAGCAGGGAAGGGCTGTACACGTTTAAGGAATGGAAATAAGGCCAGTGATTCTGGAGAGTAAGAGCCAGAGATGAGAGAAGAGATACAAAATCAGATAAGATAAATGAACACAGACCAGGACACTTAGGACCCAATAGGCATTAGAAGGTCTTTGGAATTCATCTATGTGCCAGGAAAGTCGCTGAAGAGTTTTAAACAGGAGAGTGACCTAATACGATTTATGTTTTTAAAAGATCATTCTGACTGCTGTGTCAAAAAACAGACCATGCAGGACAAGAGTGTAAGCACCAAGCCCAGTTCGGAGGCTCTTGCAGATATCATCCAGATTGGCCCTGGGGATTGCCTGATCCAGGCTGGCGGCAGTAGAAGCCAGATTGGGATTCCATGTGGCAGATGGACTTGAAGTTTGCTTAGGTTATTGCTTTCCTTATAAGACTCTTTCTTGTCTGACATTAACATCCTTTTTCTTTCTTCTTTCTTTCTTTCTCTTTCTTTGCTTTCTTTCTTTCTCTTTCTTTTCTTTTCTTTCTTTTTCTTTCTTTCTTTCTTTCTTTCTTTCTTTCTTTCTTTCTTTCTCTTTCTTCTTTCTTTCTTTCTTTCTTTCTTTCTTTCTTTCTTTCTTTCTTTCTTTCTTTCTTTCTTTCTCTTCTTCTTCTTCTTTTGTGTGTGTGTGACAGAGTCTCACTCTGTCACTCAGGCTGGAGTGCAGTGGCACAATATCAGCTCACTGCAAACTCCATTTCCTGAGCTGAAGCAATTCTCATGCCTCAGCCTCCTGAGTAGCTGGGATTACAGGCGCCCAACACCACACCCGGCCAATTTTTGTATTTTTAGTAGAGACGAGGTTTCACCATGTCGGCCAGGATGGTCCCAAACTCCTGACCTCAAATGGTCCACCTGCCTCGGCCTCCCAAAGTGCTGGGATTACAGGCATGAGCCACTGTGCATGGTCTAATACCCTTTTTTAGTATCATAGCTGGGAGCGTGGACAGGGGTGTTAATGTCAGATGAGAAAGTGTCTTATAAGGAAATTAAGCTTTTTTTCCCTTGAATGAAGCTTAAGGTGTCATTGACAATGGTGGACAAGTGGCTTTGAAAGAGATCAAGTGAGGCCAGGCGTGGTGGCTCATGCCTGTAATCCCAGCACTTTGGGAGGCCGAAGTAGGCAGATCACTTGAGGTCAGGAGTTTAAGACCAGCCTGGCCAATATGGCAAAACCTCGTCTCCACTAAAAATACAAAAGTTAGCCGGGCATGGTGGCAGGTGCCTGCAGTCCCAGCTGCTCAGGAGGTTGAAGCAGGAGAATTGTTTGAACCCAGGAGGCGGAGGGTACAGTGAGCCAAGACTGCGCCACTGCACTCCAGTCTGGGCGACAGAGCGAGACTCTGTCTCAAAAAGAAAACAAAGGAAGAAAAGAAAAACGATCAAGTGAACTTTGAATACTGTGCAAAGGAAACAGACTTAATTCTGTAGATGATAGTGAGTAGTTGAAGATTTTTTTAAACAAAGGGGTGACGGAAACCAAATTCAAAATGGATCAAAATCTAAACGTAAAAGCTCAAACTTGTCATCACTGGGCTAAACAAGCACATAGATTTAGGAAGGAGAACAATAACAATGTGTGTGTGTGTCTTTAAGCAGGGAGAGTGAGAATAATTTAGACAGTAAAGCCAACAGACTTGTTCTTCAGAAGTTCATTTATTTCTCTGTTTATTGACGTTGCTATGGGGATGCTAAAAGCTAGCCAGGAGGACAGAGAACAGTCGACTGTCTCTGCACTTAATAATCTGATTTTATGTAAGACATTGAGAAAGAATGCAATAACTCAGGCTCTTTGCTTCGAGCATTAAAAGAAACCAGATGAGGCTGAGCTCACATTCTTCTCGGCCACACCAGTCCCCTCCTTAGGTACAGGGTTTCAGGCTCAGCTGTCCTGGCACTACCCAGCCTGACATTTGGAGGAACTCACCCTGCATTTTGCCTCCTCTTTCCCTTTTACTCCCTCAAGTCAGAATATTGCAAACAGCCCACAAAGTGAAATAAAACCCCAAGGAAATGGAAAAGGAATTCTGCCTATAAAAGGGGCTTCGCAAAGGGAAGCTAGTTCCATTGGTGGACGGAAACTACTCCCTCCCGGAATATTAGTTGATATGGCCCGGAGCATGGGTCTTGGAGAAGCTGCAGATTTTTATTTAGATTTGGATTTTTCCAATTTCTATCAGGAAGTCAGTGTTTGGAAACTGGTGGTCAAGGTATTTTTCTCCCTAATGGGAAACACATTATTTGTGCTTGTTGTTTAGGATAAAACCATTGAATTTTTCACTTTTCTCAGTGTCAGAGTAAGCTTGTGAAGTCTAACTTGATTTTTTGATGTGATGAGTGAAAAACAAAAAGAGGTCTTTCATTATTCTGAATTATAAACCCTGGGCATCCTTGATTTTTAATAATATTCTTACTCATTCTTTCCATAAATTTTGAACCTCTTCTATGCACCGGACACTGTAATTGTGCTAAGAATATAGTGATGAGTAAATGACCCCTTCCCTAACTACCACAAAAGAGTGCTAGTAATGATGGCTGGTATTTAAAAATCTTTGCTACATACATGTAATTGTGGTTAAATCTGTTACATGCATTGCCTCACTTAAAACCTCTGGCAAATGGTGAAAGTTAGTATTATCCTAATCTTATAAATGAGGAAGTTGAGGTTTCACTGTCTGGCATGGAGATTGACAGATTGTTACGGTATTAGGTGTGGTGTGATTTGAGGAACAAGAAGAAAAGCCACTGACATATTGAAATAGCAGAGCCTGAATAGTGTGCTCTTTGGGGTTAACAGTGAAATAAGAATTAAACCACCGGGCACGGTGGCTCACACCTAATCCCAACACTTTGGGAGGCCAAGGTAGGTGGATCACCTGAGGTCAGGAGTTTGAGACCAGCTTGGCCAACATGGTGAAACCCCGTCTCTACTAATAATACAAAAATTAGCTAGGTGTGGAGGTGCACACCTGTAATCCCAGCTACTCGGGAGGCTGAAGCAGGAGAATTGCTTAAACCCAGGAGGCAGAGGTTGTAGTGAGCCAAGATTGTGCCACTGCACTCCAGCCTGGGTGACAGAGCAAGACTCCATCTCAAAACAAAAAACAAAAAGAAAAAACAAACAAACAAACAAAGAATTAAACCACCATCAGTCTTTAACATCTTAGGCCAAATATCTCTCTAAAATTATTCCCAGCATGGCAGGTAGCAGAGAAGCATTCTCTTTAGGAATTAAGCAGCCCACCCTCAGTTTTCCAGTGTGGCCTTTGTTTTATGTACAGCCCTCTCTCAACAATTGCCAGGAAATTTTGCAGTGGCTGAGTCTTATTTTACCACTTCTCTACTGTTTCCATGATTGCATTCCCTTAGGGGTCATTAGGGTATTGCCAAGGTCCTTGCTGATATTGATTTACTCTACTTTATTTGATATGCACAAAGTTTTCTTTTCCCCAAGCATTAGAAGTTTTCAAGGATTTTGCCAAGTACGTTTAATTGAACTTCGCAGCCTTGACAACCATAATTTTAGAGAATAAGAGCTCCCTTCCCCCAATCTGACCTCATAAAATCACCTTATCCACAGCACATGCTAAAATTGGATTCTGAATCAATACTATGTATGTATATATACACACACACACACATATACACTTGTATGTATACAACACTATATATGTGTGTGTATATATACACACACACACACACTCTTAAAATCTGAAAAAAAAATTCTAAGAAGCAAAGACTAATTAATTTATTCAACTATAGTCCAAAATATTTTTAAAGGTAAACTAAGCAAATACATTCAACTTCTTCCACTCTGGATTAATTTTCCAATAGTAAGGAAAAATACTACTCATCATAATAAAACATCTACTTCACCATCTTTTGTTACAATCTAGCATGAAGGGCTTTTATTTATTTATTTTATTTATTTGTTTGTTTGTTTGTTTTATTTTTTGAGACGGAGTTTCACTCTTGTTGCCCAGGCTGGAGTGCAATGGCACAATCTCGACTCACCGCAATCTCTGCCTCCCACGTTCAAGCGATTCTCCTGTTTCAGCCTCCCGAGTAGCTGAGATTACAGGCACCTGCCACCACGCCTGGCTAATTTTGTATTTTTAGTAGAGACGAGTTTCTCCATGTTGGTCAGACTGGTCTCGAATTCCTGACCTCAAATAATCTGCTCACCTCAGCTTCCCACAGTGCTGGGATTACAGGTGTGAGCCACTACGCCCAGCCCATGAAGGGCCTTAAGATGAGCATCTTGAAAAATACATGCATGGTAAGAAGTGAAATGCCCAGTATTAACAAGAGTTGAAAGGAATAGGGGCCGGGCGTGGTGGCTGACGCCTGTAATCCCAGCATTTTGGGAGACCAAGGCAGGCGGATCATGAGGTCAGGAGATCGAGACCATCCTGGCTAACACGGTGAAACCCTGTCTCTACTAAAAAATACAAAAAATTAGCCGGGCATAGTGGCGGGCGCCTGTAGTCCCAGCTACTCGGGAGGCTGAGGCAGGAGAATGGTGTAAATCCGGGAGGCGGAGCTTGCAGTGAGCTGAGATCCAGTCACTGCACTCCAGCCTGGGCAACAGAGCAAGACTCTATCTCAAAAGAAAGAAAGAAAAGAATATATTGATATTTTTAAGATGCTCATTTTAGAGTTCTTTCTTGGGTAAGTTCAAGAGCAAGACGTTGGGAAGTTTCTGAGCAGTTTGCATAACACCAGCTGCAAGACACACTTGTTGAAGTCCTGGGTGGTGTCCACTGGCTTAGTGAAGAGCAAGTTATGGAAAAGTGGCTTCCTTCAGGGGTATTAGTAAGTCTGAACTTAAATATTGTATCTCTTTCTTAGGGAGTGTTTCACTAACACTTTAGAATGGGCTATATCCCCTGGTATGTCTACATTCTCAGCCTATAACTTTGATCCATAGCGTTTGTCACAAATATAATTTAAGCAAATATTTGTGTAATAATTTGTCTGATGAACTCCTTTGTCACTAGAACATAAGGTCAATGAGTTGATTTTTTTTCACTTTTGGAAGAAATACAAATGTTTTTAACTGGATGCTAAACATATATGAGGATCTCACTTAGTTTTTGTTGAATGAATCGAAGTAAGGGAAAATAATTTACCTGAAATGATGAACAAAAACCATAAAAAGTTTAATTTCATTAGAAGTGAACCTAGTTAAGTTGTTTCCAAAAATTTTATATTTAAAAAATGGCCTTTTTTTTGAGATGGAGTCTCACGCTGTGGCCCAGGCTGGAGTGCAGTGGTGCGATCTCTGTTCACTGCAAGCTCCGCCTCTCCGCCTCCCAAGTTCACATCATTCTCCTTCCTCAGCCTCCCGAGTAGCTGAGATTACCGGCACCCGCCACCATGCCCGGCTAATTTTTTTGTTTTTTTGTATTTTTAGTAGAGACAGGGTTTCACTGTGTTAGCCAGGATGGTCTCGATCTCCTGACTTCGTGATCCGCCCACTTCGGCCTCCCAAAGTGCTGGGATTACAGGCGTGAGCCACCGTGCCTGGTCAAAAATGGCCCTTTTAATTACTGCTTATTGAAAAAATATGCAATGAGTTACAAGCTCCCCCATGAATTCTGTCATGCCTTTGTAAGACCTTGCATTTTATCATAAATCCATTTACGTATCCTTGGAAAATAACAGGAAGTTTCTCTATGTGACACGTGATTTATTCCATCTGCAGACAATGCCACAGACAAGCACACAAACACTTGGTGTTCTGTTCCACAGTTCTTTGGATACCAGATGACTGCCACTCATAGTTTGGAAACTACTAAGCTAATATCCCAAATTGCACCCTATTCTAACATTCTGAGATTTATTCAGTATTTGGCAACAAGGTGAATAAGAAAACCTGATATTTAATAATTAGCACAAAACACCTCTAAAATCTCAAGAATGCCTTTTAGCCGTCAGCATTGCATAATAAGTTGGTAGTGCTAAGCTCCTGGGGCTTCTTTAATATAACATAGGTATCTGGCAAGGAGGTTTCTACCTCTGTCTTCTCCTGTTGTCTAATCTCTTATTGTTACTTCCCAACAGATGCCAATGGGATAGAGAGCCTGTATGACACAATCCAAAAACATCAGCATCTCAAGGCACAGACTAACTCAGAGAAGGGTTTAGAATGGATCTAGAGGGAAAATGTTAAACAACCAGCACAACAAGGAAACTTACCTTTGCACACTTGACGGTTTTTAAAGCACTCAGAAAATCTTCAAGGCTGTAGATTGAGAAACTGACAACGGACGAAATAGAGAAGAACAGTTAAGTGACTTGCCCAAGGTTTAACAGGTAGTAGGAGGTATTAATAGAAGCGGACCTTTTCTTAAGCAATCTGAACCTTGTCTAGTGTCTTTGTTGTGTGTATCCTTCTGACTTTTGCCCTCCCTCCCCAAACACAAGAATGTTCTTGTAGATAGAAATCTTTTGGTGCTATGGCTGAGCAGTGTGGGTGGTTTGTGTTCTGTTTCTTTTCTGTTTATTTGGGGATTTTGCCTCTGTTTATAAAATATTATCTCTCAGTGTCTATAGTATTTTGTTGTTGTTGTTAAAGTGCCCAGAATCTTTCAGACCTTGGTGTAGCTGAATTGTGGCCAATATGACTCCTGATTATTCACACTGTGGGAGAAGAGTAGGCTTTTGTAAACTTATGGAGGACTGCCCCCTGGGGGCTAGAAGAATGAGGCCCTTCCTGGAAGTGAGTAGATTGGGTGCAGGAGGCTGATAAACACTGTGAGCCCTATGTGCCCATTAATATCCAAAAAAATCTCAGTAGTGGCATTCTATTGGGATCACTCATGCCAATTCCCAGATCTCTCGTGCATTACTTTTCTCACCCCTTAACAAGCCAGATTTAGTAAACACTATTGTAGAAAACCTAACTTTTCAAAATTAACAGGTGTTTCTAAAAGAAAACTAGAACTATAAAAAGAAAAAAAAAGGAGACAAGATTGCCTATCATCGCATCACCAGAGAGAACATTTTCTCCTAAATCTTTCTAGTCTTTATTTTCTGCATGGATATATAGACCTATTATATATATAATTTATTGTAACAATTTGGGAAGCCGAGGCTGGTGCATCGCTTGAGTCTAGGAGTCTGAGACTAACCGGGGCAACATGGCAAAACCTGGTCTCTAAAAAAATACAAAAATTAGCCGGGCGTGGTGGTGCGCATCTGTGGCCCCAGCTACCCGGGAGGCTGAGGTAGGAGGATTGATTGAGACTTTGAGGTTGTGGCTGCAGTGAGCCATGATTGTGCCACTGCACTCTAGCCTGGGTGACAGAGTGAGATCCCGTCTCAAAATATATATATTTTAAAATAGAATTATTCTGTACCCACTGTTCTCTGGTTTGCTTTTTATCCTCTATAGTGTCTTAATGGCATAGATTTTTTCCAAGTTCACACAGAGCTTCTCTCAGCTATTTCATAGCCAGAGTAAAGCTGTGGCTAGAGAGGAATGCTCTCTAGCTGGAGAAGGCAGTATGGTGGAATGCTGGCTTCTCAAACCAAAACGTGCTTATGAACTACCTGGGGGCTTGCTTAAAATGCAGATTCTGATTCAGGAGGTCTAGGGTAGGACTTAGGATGCTGTATTCCTGCTGTACTCTCTGAGGATATGGATGCTGTTGGTCTGCGGTCCACACTTTGAGAAATACACATGTGACAGATGTGGTGGAAAGAACTCCAATCCAGGAATCAAAACATGTCTTCACATTTTGGCCATGGAACTTGGGGTAAGTTTCTAAACCTCTTAACCTTAGTTCTCTTATATACAGAAAAAGGAATCATGAACATCTGAAAACGCTAAGCTCAAAATATGGGTTTATTAAAGTATAGTTGAACTGAAATTCAGTCATGAGAGAAAAACTAGTTGAGGAAAGAAGAATTTTATCCCATAACCCCTATTCTCCCCTGTCATTCCAGCAAAAGAATAAAATCTGCCATCAGAACAGGAAAGAAATCTCACTAAATAGCTTATTTGCTAAAGAAATCCAAGGTACTGAATTTAGACAGGCAAATTGATCTATTTTGCCTTTTCAAAGCATTAAATGAAAAAAAGAACTATAATCCTAATGGACAGGATCCCCTAGCTGTCTCTGTCCACTCTGCAGCAGCTTGAAGTCTGATTCGTTTCTTTTACAAATACATGAACATCTCAAGTATATGTCCAAACTTCAAGAAATCTACTTTTCTTATTTCTGTTATTTTTCTTTTTTTTTTTTTTGGCCGTCTAGGTGCCAGACACACACTGCCTGTCTCTCTCCCAATCCTCCTTTCCATGGCCTCCCCATCTTGCTGGCTTCAACTTCTTTTCCCTCCTAGATACAGTATTCCCCCCCTGGATCCCTCCACATTCCTTCCCTTTCTAAGTTCTTGGCTTCTCTAATTCATGTCTTCATATGCATTTCCCTGCTCAACAAAAAGTCTCCTTTCCAGGAGTCCGGTGGGACTTTGCTTTTTCCCTGACTTCTTATTGATTTTTTAAAAATTGCGGTTCAAATGCAGAAGAGCATAAGAATTAGACTTGTGTGTTTCTCTTTTCAGCTAGGGAAGTTGCCAGCTACATCATCTTGTAATTCCCAACTTCTTTTCTCACAAAGAGAGACTCTTAATCACTCAGCTTGATTTCTCTTTCAAAGGTAGGAACAGAGGGAACCATGAGAGAAAGGACTGATAGAAAGGACTCGCCCACTGCCTGAGGAGCCACCTGAGGCAAGGATAGTCAGTCTAGTTCTGTCAGAGGGCGTAGATGCTGGGTTGAGCCAGTATGATGCTTCCCCGGGTTCCAGGAAGTTCTTTGTATAAAAACTGAAAGAACTGATTTTTAAGGGCTGTTTGATTCTGGACTCCTGTGATTAAGTTCTGAAGGCCTCACACTGAGACCAAAATTCCCCAATTATGTTCTCTTGAAAAACCACCCTGGGTGGGCTTAGCTTGAGGGTAGAGAGTTGTGACTATGCAAAAAAAAAAAAAAAAAAAAAAAAGAAAAAAGAAAAAGTAAAAAGAAAAGAATATAGTTTACTTTATTGCCCAAATCAGGCTAACATAAAATTTCTGAGATTTTCATGTCCAGATATTTAATGAGCAAATGCTTTCCTTTACTGGTATTTTTTGGTAGTTGTGTGTAATTCACTTTGTTGCAATTTCCTTGTTGATTCCCATGGAGCCTCCAATAGTCTCCAGCTTGTTAGGGTAAGGGCAGCAAATCCTTCTCTGCATACCCACAGCAATAGAGTACGGGAGAGGATGGAGGGTTTCTTTGTTGTGATCTAGTCACCTTTTTCTCAGATTCCTGATTTTATGTAATAATTGTGTGCGTGTGTGTGTGTGTGTGTGTGTGTGTTGGAGACATATGGTTTAGTGTTAATTTAAATTAATATGAGATTACCCAAAAACTTTTTAGAATAATTTGAGTATACTTCATTTATTTTTATTTTTTAAGATGGTGTCTCGCTTTGTCACCCACGCTGGAGTGCAGTGGCACGATCTTGGCTCACTACAACCTCCACCTCCCAGGTTCAAGAGATTCTCTTGCTTCAGCCTCCCCAGTAGCTGAGATTACAGGCATGTGCCAATATACCTGGCTATTTTTTTTTTTTTTTTTTTGTATTTTTAGTAGAGACAGGGTTTCACCATGTTGGTCAGGCTGGTCTTGAACTCCTCACCTCAAATGATCTGCCCACCTCGGCTTCCCAAACTGCTGGGATTACAGGCGTGAGCCACTGTGCCTGGACGTTACTTTTGTTTTGAGACAGGATCTTGCTGTGTCACCCAGGCTGAAGTGCAGTGGCATGATCTCGGCTGACTTCAGCCTGCACCTCCCAGTCCCAAGTGATCCTCTCACCTCAGTGTCCTGAGTAGCTGGGACTACAGGCACGTGCCACCATACTCAGCTAATGTTTTAAAAGAATTTTTTGTAGAAACAAGGTCTTACTGTGACACCCAAGCTGTGTTTCTGATATAAATTGTAAGTAGAGTCCCCTTATACAGCAGGGAGGTAATGCAAGAGTGAGAAGAAAATGGGGTAATGGGAGAAAGCTGGCCCAGAAGACATGTTGGTATATTTTGGAAAATAATGAGTTAATTTTGAACCAGATTAAGGAGTTTGTCTTTAAAGAAAATAAAGTTCTGGGTGAAATTGATGAAGATTAGAAGACATTTCATGAATGGTGAGGATAATATTCTGCAGTCATCTGGATAATAATCTGTATATAGTTAGAAATTCTTACCATCTTAGAATGAAGCTTCTCACCCCGCGAGTCATACCTTGCATTTATAAAATAGTTTCCATTTATCAAGCCCTTGCTATGTAGGAAGTACTGTTTCTCAGGGGTGCAGCGTTCCAATTAGTGAACAGGTTTATTCCCACCATCTGGTAACTCCTCTTGGTTACACAGAAAATTGAATTTAATTGGCAACACTGTAGACATAGGCTTTGCTAGTTGGACTATAGCACTCCTGCCTGGAGAAGTGTGGACCTTAGTAACGAGTCTCTGTCTACAGGAACAGTATTCAGTGACCATTCTTTATTGGGCAGTTCCGAGTTTTCTTTTCCTTTTTCTCTTTTTTTGATACAGGGTCTCACTCTGTCGCCCAGACTGGAGTGCAGTGGTGTGATCATGGCTCACTGCAGCCTCAAGCTCCTAGGCTCAAGTGATCCTCCCACCTCAGCCTCCCAAGTAGATGGGATCACAAGTGGATGTCCTCATGCCTGCCTAATTTATTTTATTTTATTTTTTGTAGAGATGGGGTCTCCCGGTGTTGCCCAGCCTGGACTCAAACTCCTTGGCTAAAGTGATCCTCCCACTCGGGCCTCCCAAAGTGCTGAGATTACAGGCATGAGCCATCGTGCCTGGCCTAGTTCTGAGATTTCTCTGCCAAGTTCTTTCTGCTGGAGGCCAGGGAAGTATGTTTATGCCTCTGTAAGTTAGAGTGTCAGGCATCCAGGTGCAACAGGGATAGTTGTCATGTTTGATACAGGATCAGTAGCAACTACTATACTGGATCTTAAGCAATACATGCTCCTGGTTTTTTTATTTTATTTTATTTTTTTAATGTGGCATATGGGTAAAGCAGGGAGAAGGAGAGTTTAAGGCTCTTGGGTAAGAGCGGAGATGGGAAGAGAGTAACACATCATCCATGGCTTGATAGTGAAGATTCTGGCTTCCAAAGATGAGCGAAGTTTTTCCACTTCCACAGCCCTTAGGCACAGTAAGTCATTTAACCTTCATAAAACTTGGGGCTGTATTTTCTTCACTTTTTCGGCTGAGAAAAACAAGTCTCAGAGAAGTAATAACAACTTGATCAAGGGCATATAATGTGAGCAAAGAAGAGCTAAGCCTCAAACCTCAATCTAATAACAGCAGAAGTCCTGTTCCTTACTGCTGCACACTTCTGCCTTTCCAAAATACATCACTCAGCCCCACTTCCAACTAGGGAGAGTAACAGGATGGGAATGTTACTAAGATGTGCAGTTCTGATCATTACTCCTACATGGTTAGCAGTCCTCTCCATCCTGCTTTTCAAAATGTATTTATTTATTGGAGATGAAGGGAAGGTTCTGCTTGTCTGCCAACTTTTTTGTTCTCTAAAATTGATAGATCTTGGGATTTCAGTTCAAACTTCAGAGTGGGGAAATGTGAGCCCAATGAACCATGCCATGGCCCATATCAGGGCAGGTTTTTTTTTCTTTCTTTTTTTTCCCGTTAGCCAAGCAGAGGCTGAATGACCAGCCTCTTGGCAACCTCATCGTATCTATTATGTTCTGATCATTATTTAAACAAATGGTATTCACTGGGGTCCAAGTGAGAGGAACCGGACACAGAGAAGGCTTTCTATCAGTCAGCTGAACTGCTCTTCCCCTTTCACAGGTCTTTTGTGCTTCGTGAGGATCCTTCAAGTGTGGAACAGCTCACAAAGGAAAGAGATGGACACAGCCTTTGTCTGGAAAGGGACATTCAGTCAGCCCCCTTTCCCCTTGGAGATGTCTTGATCCTTTTGAGTATTTTTTTTTTTGGTCTCTATTCAAATCAAAAAGTGCTAATAAAATACCCAACACAGTGTTAAGGCACTGTGGCAGGAGGAGTAGAGTGATGTGCAGGATTTATACATGCCCAAGTATGATAAAGCATCAAGAAGGGACAGACAAGAGTAGGCTTTAGGACATACACAGTTGAGAAGGAATAGTTGTGGAAAGATGCTGGCTCTGCAGACAGTGTGCCTCGGTTCTAGTGACTATTCGAGTGATCTCGAAAAACACCTTAATCTAGCAAGACTTAGATCTTTTATCTGCAAGGGGGGATAATAATCATAGTTATTTTATAGCTTTGACTTATGGATTAAATGAAAGATTGCATGCATTGTGCTTATTGGCACACTTTAGAACTTTTATTAAATTTTCACTTTTATAATTATAGTTGAGAGTGGATTTATAGGGGGAGGTGACTTTGGGTCTTGAAAAGGAGAAAAATTACAGAATGTGTTATACCCAACTCCAGGGAGTCATGGCTTTGGAGAATAAAAAAAAAAATCTACAATTTATCTTTTTTTCACTTTAGGGTATAAAGTTAGTTAAAAAAAAAAAAAAATTGCCAATCTGAAATGTCTCAAGTAAGCTATCCTGGTTAGCATATTGAGGCTTGAACATAATTTCCCAAACCACAGAGATCCACAGGCAATAGTCTAGGAATTTTTTATTTTAAGTTGCCTCTCTAAACCCTGTAAAAAGAGTTTTTTGGTCAAATACATTTGAAAGACTCAGCATATTTGGAGATTCATAATGACCATTTGGATAAAGGTACTGAACAGGCCCCTATGAAAATAACATAATCCAGTGTTAATCAAATAAATGTGAACATAACGCATTTTCTGTCATTGTTTCTGCTGCTGCCGCTGTTTGGAGCGCAGAAAGGTACACATGTCAATATCCTGAAGAACATAGGTCCATGGATAGAGTTGACTCTAAGCTGACTCACCCAGCTGTCTGCTGTCAGCTCTAGTAGTGTTTGCATGCTGGGTGTCTAGTCATCAAAAAATGTTCTTTGTGTCAATTATGGTGACATCAGGCATTGTTCTAAAATAGCGACTCTAAAGAGAAGTAATACTGTAGACCAGGAGCTTAGTAGTTTTATCTGGCAGAACTAAGGTTGACTTATCTTGGGGGAAGCACTTTATCATGATATCGGGAACTTGCAGCAAAGTTTTGATTGGCCTTCAATTAGCTGAGTTTCCAGGATGCCTTTGTTATCAACTTGCTTCTGAAAACTTATAAAAAACTTCGTTCCATCTTTCTTTCCTCTCAAAGTGTACAGAGTATATGAAAGGCAGAACATTGGTGGGACCAAGAGGGTAGAGGTGTATGAGATAGACATTGGAAAAGAACGTGAGGGAAGGGAGAAAGAGAGGGAAAGAGGATGGTGATGCTGTGGTCTCTCAATTTGAATCTACACAATATGCAATATATAGATTAAAACATTACATGTATCTATACATATAGTCTGTGTTTGTCTTTTTTTTTTTTTTTTTCTGAGACGGCGTTTCACTCTTGTTGCCTGGGGTGGAGTGCAATGGCATGATCTTTGCTCACTGCAACCTCTGCCTCCTGGGTTTAAGTAATTCTCCTGCCTCAGCCTCCCAAGTAGCTGGCATTACAGGTGCCCACCACCATGCCCAGCTGATTTTAGTATTTTTAGTAGAGACGGGGTTTCACCATGTTGGTCAGGTTGGTCTCAAACTACTGACCTCAGGTGATCCACCTGCCTTGGCCTCCCAAAGTGCTAGGATTACAGGCGTGAGCCACTGCGCCCAGCCAATAGTCTGTTTTTTGGAGGTTGGAAAAACACTATACATAACCGATAACATCTCCAATTTTCTTTTATGTATTTGCAGCTATATATGTGTAAATTTTGCCTAAATTTGGGTATGCCTAAGCTTCTGTGAATTCCCTCATATCACACAGTTTGTGGCACTGTGTGATAAGATCTGCCGAATGCCTAACTTTTTGGCTTGAGCCCACCCTCTCTGTCTAATACACTGTGTCTTTGGAAAATCTCTTTACCCTTAGTATTTATCTCTGTAAACTGAGAATAATATCTCTGTTTCTGTTTTTTCCTTTTTTTTTTTCTTTTCTTTTCTTTTTTTTTTGAGATGGAGTTTCATTCTTGTTGCCCAGGCTGGGGTGCAATGGCGCAATCTCAGCTCACCACAACCTCTACCTCCCAGGTTCAAGCAATTCTCCTGCCTCAGCCTCCTGAGTAGCTGGGATTGCAGGCATGCGCCACCAGGCCCAGTTAATTTTGTATCGTTAGTAGAGACAGGGTTTCTCCATGTTGGTCAAGCTGGTCTCGAACTACTTACCTCAGGTGATCCGCCCACCTCAGCCTCCCAAAGTTCTAGAATAACAGGCATAAGCCACCTCGCTTGGCCCTGTTTCTGGGTTTTTATGAAGTAAATAGTATAATGAAGTCATTCTCCAATACTTATCATATATACATGTGTGTGTGTGTGTATGTAAGTGTGTGTGTATGTGTGTGTATCTGTATACTGGACCATAACAAAGTTTTTATGAGCCTGTAGTAAAATAAGAAAAATAAGATCAGTGTGATGAGTGTTAAGTTTTACACAGTTAAAAAAATGGATCACAGCACTTTTGGAGGCTGAGGTGGGTGGATCACGAGGTCAAGAGATCGAGACCATCCTGTTCAACCAACATGGTGAAACCGCGTCTCTACTAAAAATCCAAAAATTAGCTGGGCAGAGTGGCGCACGCTTGTAGTCCCAGCTACTTGGGAGGCTGAGGTAGGAGAATCGCTTGAACCTGGGAGGTGGAGGTTGCAGTGAGCCAAGACTGCACCACTGCACTCCAGCCCAGGTGACAGAGCGAGACTCTGTCTCAAAAAAAAAAAAAAAAAAAAAAAAAAGGGAGGGGAGTGGATTTTTTTTTCTTTTCGTTTTGTTAAAAAATGTGTACTTTATAAATACCTCTTTGAGTTTTTTCCCTATTTTTTCCCACTATTTTACTAGTAAGTGAAATCACAAAGTCCCAGAGCCAGTGAGCCGATGGTACAGAAATACTGGGCCCCACACAGATGTGAGTCAGTGTTCTTGTGAATTTTACTATCTTTTTGAAGTTATCCTTCTTTTGATGTTAGTGGCATGTTGGTTTGCAATTGTTTGTCCAGCAACAAAGATAGAGAGCGTTCTTTGGTTGTAACTATTTTTGGTGCCAGTTCCTCTTAAAAACAGTGTTTTTGAATGGCTGCCTTATAAATGCCATTGGTACCTGTGGAACCAAGCAAGGTGAATTGCCCGAGGGTGAGGACCTCCTGGCTGGGGCCTCATTAGCACTGAGCTCCTGCAGATGGCAACAGCGAGTAGAACCGGTAGACAGCCATGGAAATTTCTTATCCAGATGTCTCTGACCACATCACAAAGCCAAGTACTACTGCTCTCCTGTGAGTTACTGGCATTTTCTGTCTCTTCTTTCCCCTATTCATGTTAATTGTTACAGATTCATTTCTTAATTCATTTGACAGGCATTCACTGGGGTTCATTGTTTGTTAGGCATCATGCTGAGTACTTTGAATACTTTATTATCTCATTTAACTTACACAACAGTTTAGTGAAGCAGGCATTATTTTCATCCCTAATTTTCACAAACGAGGGTCTAAGACTTGAATGGCGATCTGATTTGCAAGTGCCATTTTTCAAGCGAGTCACCTAGCTAGGTTCACATCCAGGTGTCTCATTTTCCAAAGGTCACAGTATTGATTATGGAAATACAAGTCCTTTAGCAGAGCCAGGAAGCCTTATGGTGGAAACATTAAGAGCAGGGACCTTGGAACTATAAAGACCTCAGTTATTATTGCTGATGTTTTTAGTTTGTTTGGAAAATCAGGATAATAATTGTGCCTAATTTTATGGTTGTTGTCACGATTCAGTTATATAATGCATACAAAGTCCTAGAAACATACTAAGTTTTTTTCTTGTGAAGTGGTGTCTGTCAGTAACAATGTTAATGATAGTAATTGGACTGTGCTGTGGGCTGTATGAGACTCTTTGCAGAAGATGAGAAAATGAATCACAATGTTAAGTAAAGCAGGATGTTGAGGAGGAGCGTTCAGAGTTGGGTGGAAGGCTTGAAGGGCTGTAATGAGAGGCATGAAGGTATGTGGGCTCCAGTGTGGGAAGGGCTTCCTTGTTGAGTCCGTCTGGCCTGGTGGGCCTGGGCAACCTTAGTGATGCAGGGTCCTAGTATGTGTCTGGTTGCCAAGTACATAGAGATTTGTATTTTTACACCTGCCGGGTAGGGATATGACCAAGTGAAGAATGAGGTTCATGCAGCCGAGACCCCGACAAATGAGTTGTACCAATGAGAAGCTGGGTTTGGCTCTCAAGGGGAAGCCCTCTACCCTGCCTGTCTGGCTCTTGTTGAGTAGTGGAGTCGGTCTTTGATGACCTTGGCCTAAAACTCTTCTTCATAACAGTCCAGGAACTGAAAAATTGGGATCCTCTGGCAGCTGCTGGCATGTTCTGAACCATGAAGTTTGCATTTACTTCATGGCTGGAAACCAGCTGCCCCGTGGAGTAAAAGATGAGGGGGTTCTCTATGTGTAAGAACCTGAAAGGAGAAAATTACTGTGGAAAGAAATGAAGTGATGACATAGCCTATCTGCCAGACTGGGAGATCTTAGCCATGATTTAGATAGCTCCAGAGACTAAAATCCAGCATTATGATGAATATTTAGAAGCTGACAAAATTTAGAGAGCGTGTCATGTTTATTTATCATTTATTTACATACATTTTCAATGTAGACAAGATGTCTAAGGAATTACAACTTCTCCAGAAGATGATTTATTTCTCTTGTTTTTGTTTGTTTGTTTGTTTGTTTGTTTTGAGATGGAGTCTCGCTCTGTCACCCAGACTGGAGTGCAGTGGCACAATTCCTCTTGGTTTTTATCTTGGGTGCTTATGTCTGAGAAGTCTGAGCAGCAATGGGCTTAATGTGAGTGAATTTTTTTGTCATTCTTGTTCATCTATACATATACATATCCCCACTACCCTTTATAGTTACACTCATCCCTTCCCTCCAGTCTCCATAACCCCTGGCAACCACCAATTTGTTTCCCATCTCCATAATTTTTGTCATTTTGAGAACGTTATTGTCAATGAAATCATACTGCCGGTGATTTTTTGAGATTGGACCTTTTCACTCAGCATAATGCCTTTAAGATCCAACCAAGCTGTATGTATCAGTAGTTAACTGTTTTTTGTTTATTTGTTTTTTGAGACTGGGTTTCGTATTTGTTGCTCAGGCTGGAGTGCAATGGCACCATCTCAATTCACTGCAAGGTCCGGCTCCTGGGTTCAAGTGATTCTCCTGCCTCAGCTTCCCAAGTAGCTGGGATTACAGGTGCACACCACCACACAGGGCTAATTTTTTTTTTTTTTTTTTTTTTGTATTTTTAGTAGAAACAGGGTTTCACCATGTTGGCCAGGTTGGTCTTGAACTCTTGACCTCATGTGATTCACCTGCCTCTGCCTCCCAAAGTGCTAGGATTACAGGCATGAGCCACCGCCCAGCCAGTTCACTGTTTTTTATTGCCAAATAATGTTCTATGGTATAGACCAGTTAGTTTAAGCATTCATCTCTTGAACAGACATTTTTGTTGTTTCCATTTTTGGAAATTACAAATAAAGCTCTTATGACCAATTATGTACAAAATTTGTTTGGATGTAAGTTTTTATTCTCTAGGATAAATGCCCAGGAGTGTGGGTGCTTGGTTGTATGGTAAGTGTATTTTCTTTTAAGAATGTAAGACCACATATTTCATGATTTCCTTGATATAAAACCTTTCCTTTTGGTCAGGCATGGTATGTTCCTGCCTGTAGTCCCAGCACTTTAGGAGGCCAAGGTGGGAGGATCACTTGAGCCCAGGAGTTTAAGACCAGCCAGGGAAATATAGTGAGACCCCGTTCCTACAAAACATAAAGAAAAAACATTAGCTGAGTGTGGTGGCAGGAACCAGTAGTCCCCGCTACTCAGGAGGCTGCGATGGGAGGATTGCTTGAGCTACACAGGTCAAGGCTGCAGTGAGCTATGTGCACACCACTGCGCTCCAGCCTGGGCAACAGGGCCAGACCATGTCTCAAAAATAAATAAATAAAAATTTCCTTTTAAGAGAGTATCATACTGTTTTCCAGGAGGCATATCATTTTGCATTGCTACCAGCAATGTATAAAAGACCCAGTTTCTCCAAATCCTCATTAGCATTTGGTATTGTCAGTATTTTTTTATGTAGTGATGTCTTAATTATAGTTTTTTGTTTTTGTTTTTGTTTTGTTTGTTTGTTTGTTTTTGTTTGAAATGGAGTTTTGCTCTTGTCACCCAGGCTGGAATGCAATGGCGTGACTTTGGTTCACTGCCGGCTCTGCCTCCCAGGTTCAAGCAATTCTCCTGCCTTAGCCTCCCCAGTACCTGATATTACAGGCACCCGCCACCCATGCCCAGTCATTTTTTTTTTTTTTTTGTATTTTGTGTAGAGGCGGGAGTTTCACCACGTTGGCCAGGCTGGTCTCAAACTCCTGACCTCGTGTTCCTCCCACCTTGGCCTCCTAAAGTGCTGGTATTACAGGCATGAGCCATCACACCTGGCCCAAGCGTTCTTTATGTATTTTAGATACGCATTTCTTTTTTTTCTTTTCTTTTTTTTTTTTTTTGAGACGGAGTCTCACTCTGTTGCCCAGGCTAGAGTGCAGTGGCTGGATCTCAGCTCACTGCAAGCTCCGCCTCCCGGGTTTACGCCATTCTCCTGCCTCAGCCTCCCGAGTAGCTGGGACTACAGGCGCCCGCCACCTCGCCCGGCTAGTTTTTTGTATTTTTTAGTAGAGACGGGGTTTCACCGTATTAGCCAGGATGGTCTCGATCTCCTGACCTCGTGATCCGCCCGTCTCGGCCTCCCAAAGTGCTGGGATTACAGGCTTGAGCCGCCGCGCCCGGCCTAGATACGCATTTCTTATCAGATATATGGTTTTCCAAATTTTCTCCTAATGTGTGGGTTGCCTTTTCACTTTCTTGGTAGTGTTCTTTGAAGCACAAGAGATCTTAATTTTAATGCTGTCTAGTTTATCTATTTTTTTCTTTTGTGGCTTTTGCTTTTGGTGTCTTATGTAAGAAACTGTTGCCTTATCCACAATCATGAAGATTTAGGCCCTCTTTCCAAGAGTTTTATAGTTTTAACTTTTACATTTAGGTTTGTGATACATGGTGAGTTGATTTTTGTATAGAATGTAAAGTAGATGTCCACATTCATTCTTTTATATGTAGGTACCCATTGTCCCAGCAGCATTTGTTGAAAAGACTCTTTTCTCCCCGTTTGATTGTCGTGGCACTTTTGTCAACAGTCAATTGACTGTATGCTATATTTTTTATAGTTGCTTTTTCCTATCTCACATTTCTGGTTCCCAGAGAACCGAATAAATGAACCTTCCAAATGATTAGCTAAAGCTTGATCTAAAGCTCCAGGGGCAATGGCTTTCAACACTGCGAAGAGTTACTTGTTCTTTACCATAAGTGAGATCCAGACACTTTTTAGAGAGCAAGTTTGGATTTGGAAGAGAATACATAGAATCCACTGGCTTTTATAGTTGGAGGGGAGAAGGGGACTAGGAGGAAAAGGTAGAGAATATATGACAATCCTAAAGGTTAATTTTCCTTCTTTTCAGTTATATTTTTAATTACTCTTGGGCTTTGTTTGTTGGTTTGGCCTTCCTCTATTCTCCAGAGAGTATACTATAGCCTCACATTAGACAAACACAGGCTCAAATTCTAGATCTTCTGACCTGATTTTTCAATCTTCAGTTTCTTCTTTTGCAAAATCAGGATAATCATAATGTGTACCTCAAAGGATTATTATGAATTTTAAATAATAAAAACAAATCACTTGGCATAGTGCCATGATATATTAAAAATATTAGCTATTATTATTTTTCCTATCCAGGACCAAAAGTTATATGTTGTGTGGTCCATTCCTTTCGTTCTTGTTGCATGAAATGAAATAAACTGCTAATCTGATTTTTAAAAAATCCTTACTAATCTCTTAGTAGGTTTGAAATATTTTTCTTTTGTGGGAGTAGGGAAGATTTCAATTCCTTTTAAGCTTTAATTTCCTGAGTGTGTGACAAACTGCATTGAATTACATCTGACCTATGGAGGTTCTAAAGCCAGGTCAGACTTCTATTAACATATGATCATAGAAATGCCAAAATTCCAGCAATCTGTGAGATCCCATGGCCCTTCCACTTCCTCCCCATGGCTGAAGGCATGCCACCCACGTTCTGTGAGCTTCACTTTCACCACTCCTAAAATGAGGGTTAAATATCAGCCCGGACTGTTGTTCAGATTGCTATGACACTCAAAGGACGTAACAACTGTGCTGAACTTTTAAAATTATAAAGCTGGCTAGATCTGTAATGTGGTTTAGCACATTACTGAAATACTTGGCAAAGTAAACCCTATGACAAAATATCAAAATCAACATTTTAATTTTCTATTAACACTGTATCATCATATTGGTGCCCTCAAGATACAGATAAAAAGAGGACAGTGTGGTCAAAAGCTTCAGCTAATGAAACAGAGCAGGAAGTCAAATATAAAAAGCCTAGTTGTCTATCAAAGTTCTAAGGCATTTTGAAGTTAATGTTCAGTGTTTTTGCATTTTTTTTCTGAAACCTTAGTGGGCTGAATCTCTCAATGCCTCCTTTCTTAGCGCTATGGTCTCTGAGAACAGGAAATACAATAACTGAACTTATAATTTTAAAGGCCTTAATTTTAGAGCCAAAAAATGGTCCCACAGACTCTGGTCTCATCATCTAAGAAATCCGATACTCCATTCTATGGGTATAAATATATGTGTGTGTGTGTGTGTGTGTGTGTGATTTGAAGTTTACTGATTCTTACAGTTTAATATCAGGTTCTTCTGTTAAGTTCAAGTTCAATTAAATTATTTACATGTACTTAAAAATAGGATCCATTTTGGAACTCTATTTCTCTAAAAGTAGTGTCAACTCTTCCCTTTTCTAACTGTATATGTACACCAAAAGATGTCTAGAAGGATGTCCACCTGATGATAATCATGATTATTTCTGTGTGGTATGATTTTGGGGTAAACTTTGCTGTCATCTATATATTTTCCTATATTGCTTGAGGGTTTTTTAATATAGCTTTATTATTTTAAAATAGTGATAAACTACGGTTAAGTTGGAAAATTAGCACATAGTGCACCACGTGCCTTTCACTTAGCGTCTCCCTATGGTAACAACTTAAGCAATTAGGGTAAAATGACAAAACTGGAAACCGCCATTGGTACAGTGCAAACTGCAGCCTGTATTCAGATTTCACCAGTTTTTCCATGCACTCATTTGTGCTGTTACTCCACCTTAACTCTACGTATTCCTTTGTAGCCCTGCTATGAGGGGTGGGGTTGGGTAAGGCGCATATTGAACTTGACAGGGATAAACATACACGCTAGCTTTGAAAAGCCACACTGTCTGTCATTGGCCGGAAGTAACCTCATCCTTCCAAAATTATTGGTAGTGATGTGTCTAAGCTGGCCATTTGTTAAGTATTTAGCAATTTTGTCATTGGTAGTTTGAAATCAGCTATGGTGAAATAATTACCTCGAAGAAATCTGCAGAGTATAAATCAAGTCCCCGCCCTCGCGTCCTAGATCCTGTTTACCAACACAACACGCTTGGTATAACATTCACAGGTTGTCGTGGTTAATCCCCGTTCCCCATGTGCCTCTCATCTGGGTCTCTCAGTAAAACATAATTTCCTAGTAGGACATTCCCTTATCAAACATGATGCTTTTTTTCCCCTCAGGGTTGCCAAATAGAGAAGCTAAATAATTTAATAAAAAGGCAAGGTTTTCTGTTAATGGATTCTAATATCTTATTATATGATCCTTCTGGGTAAATTACCTCCATTTTGCCCAGGGACTTCCTGGAATATAGATACATATTTAATTCCAAGAGGACATCTGAGGATGTGTGTGTGTTTGTGGGGGTAGCGATTGAGTAGAATCCTTTCGGCCCTCTCAGTTCCCACCAAGCAGGCAGCTGTTGAGCTCATGCACACTCAGGGGCCTTCACTCCTCCTGGTCCTGTCACTTTCCTTCTAGAAATGCAGCGACTCACTGAGTCCCTTCTGTTGAGGCAGATCATGGGAACTGGGAAAAGAACCTTGGTTTAAACTTGAAAACGAAGTAAAAAACCACAGGGATTCTTTGCGGATAACAGCGTGGATTCACAAGTTCTACATGGTGAAGCGCCATATCCTTTTGTCTTTAATGAAAAATACAGAACAGTGAAAAAGAGGGAACTGAGCTATGTTTCCTCTTAATCCTTAGTACATTAATTGTAACAGAAAAAGAGGAAAACAAAACAAAACAAAACGTTCCTATTCTCTATCCTCCCCTTGTCTAAAAGTGTTGCTAACATTTAATAGACATGTGTAGATTAGCTCTTGCATGTGTAGCCTATTCCAGGTGCAGCCTATTCCAGGTGCGTGGAGGAATACTAAAGACATTTATTAAAGACATTTATGTTAAAGGCATTTATGTTTGGAGACAAAATCACACTGGCAACATAATAGTGAAATGAACATAAGCTTTGGAATCAGATCTGAGTTCAGATTCTGACTTGGCCACTTATTGGCTGAATAAACCTGGGCAAGTTACTAAACTTTTATGTGTTACTTTCCTCCTTAGTAAAGGCAAATTTGTTAGGAGCATGAATGATAATGATTGGGCTTCTACCCTGTAACAGGCATTTTATGTATATTTTAAATAATATTTTAATTTAATTTAATTCAATCCTTACCATAAGCCCAGATTGTATTATTTTTATTTTATGGATGAGAAAATTGAGCCTCAGAGATGTTCATTAAGTTGATCAAGGTCACATAGCTAATGGGGAACAGAGCTGGGATTCAAACATAGTATTCTAAAGCCTATAACTTCAGACCACTCTAGAGGTCATATAGCAAATTTTAAAATGCATGAAAAAATTTTTATACATTGTAGGGGCTCAGTCATTGTTATCTTGTTATTTATTTAATATATAGTGAATTATATGTTAGTTATACTGATAATTAAGATATATAGGATTATATAATAAGCATTAATTATTATTAGTATTATTATTTTTTGAGACTGAGTCTCGCTCTATCACCCAGGCTCAAGTGCAGTAGTGCAATCTTGGCTCACTGTAACCTCTGTCTCCTGGGTTCAACTGATCCTCGTGCCTCAGTCCCCCAAATAGCTGGGACTACAGGTGCCCGCCATCATGCCCAGTTTATTTTTGTATTTTTCGTATAAACAGGTGTTTCACCATGTTGGCCAGGCTGGTCTCGAACTCCTGACCTCAAGTGATCCGCCCACCTCGGCCTCCCAAAGTGCTGGGATTACAGATGTGAGCTACTTTGCCCGGCTGGATTGTATAACATAAATTAATTAAATGAAATAATTATATTGCTATTTTTAGGGAAAGCTCACTAAACTGGAAGTCAGATGATCTGATTCAGGTCTTGGCTCAATCATTTAGTAGCTCCGCCAACAGGCAAGTCACTTACACAGTATTCTCTCTCTTTTTTTTTTGAGAAGGAGTTTTCACTCTTTCACCCAGGCTGGAGTGCAATGGAGCGATCTCAGCTCACTTCAACCTCCACCTCCCGGGTTCAAGCAATTCTCTGGCCTCAGTTTCCTGAGTAGCTGGAATTATAAGGCTGCACCACTATATTGTACTATATTGTATTTTTAGTACAGACAGGGTTTTACCACATTGGCCAGGCTGGTCTCAAACTCATGACCTTGGGTGACCCACCAGCCTCAGTCTCCCAAAGTGCTGGGATTACAGGCATGAGCCACCGTACCCGTTTTTTTGTTTGTTTTTGTTTTGTTTTGTTTTTGTTTTGTTGCTCAGGCTGGAGTGCAATGGTGTGATCTTGGTTCACTGCAACCTCCCTCTCCTGGACTCAAGTAATCTTCCTGCCTCAGGCTCCAGAGTAGTTGGGATTATAGGAGCCTGCCACCATGCCTAGAGACGGGATTTTGCCATGTTGGCCAGGCTGGTCCAGGCTGGTCCAGGCTAGTCTCGAACTCCTAAGCTCAAGGGATCCTCCTGCCTCAGCCTCCCAAAGCGCTGGGTTTACAGGCTGAGCCATGGCGCCTGACCTACTTACACAGTTTTCTCATTCATACTCAGGCATGCCACATTGTAGCTGTTCAATAAATATTTGGAAAACACACACACACACACACACAAACGAATAAAAAATGAACATTCTTAAGGTCCGTTTCAGGTCTTAAAAAACGACTCTTGTGATATACACACAAGAAAAATTAAACAATTGATGATCAAATGAAAAGTTAATTGTCAGTAATGTCTGAGAGGCGCCCCAAACCACAGCTGGTTTTCTACAGCGACCCCCTGTGGTGTTTGTGAGTACTGCGAGGGCTAACTATTGCAGTGCCTGGTTCTTGGCATTTTTGCCGGAGATTTGTTTGTTCTTCCTCTACGACCTGTTAATCTAGTCCTGAACAGAAAGACTTTTTCCTTTGGTTATTTACATAAATCACTGCTTATTTACTTCACGTCGCAATGCTCTTGGTGAAGATGTTTTGTTAGCTGTTTTAGAGAGCACCAGGAGTCAGGGGAGAATGATGAAGGCAGGGTGACTGGGGTAAGAGACATCCTTTCACGCTCTTGTTCTTTCAGGCTTTATACGCTCATATTATCCTTCTGCCCTTTATCCCTTTATACTAACAGGTGAACTGAACAACGTAATTAATAAAAGTGTGATTTATTGAGCCTTTACTATATAGCACACACTGCAACTTTTTGTGTGAATCCTGTTACATATCTTATTAATTTTCTCAACAACCTGACAAGGTAAATGGTATTATTATCATCCCATTTCGGGGGAGATTTAAAATGCTCAAGTCGCTTCTTCAATGACACATACCTAGTGGCAGAGATAGAATTAGGACCCAGTTCGCATGTCTCCTATACACATATTGCCTCTTGTAACAGAGTAGAAAGAAAAATAGATCAGAAGGAGTAAAAGCCAGCAACACTGGATCTCTGCTTTATTTCCATTTATAATTAAAATAAAATTAAAGCACCTGGCTTATTTTGAATGGCGCTTTCCCATAGCAGCCCCTAAAAACTGAAGAGGTACAGCACTAAGAAGGAGGGATACTTAGTCAATTACCGACTGACTTATAAAATGCCATTTATGGTTAGGAATGGCAGACTAATGAAATAAAAGCTTATCTAGCTAATGTTTTGTAAGAACAACAAGAAATTATTGCTCTTTTTTTCATTCTTGGGATTCTTGGGAGGTGACTTTTTTTTAAATTGTTTTTTTTTTTCTCTCTCTAAAAATCCCTTTAAGAAACATAAAATGTTCTGGCAAAAGTATTTAAAACATTAACAGTATTATTAAAAAGAAATCAAGGTCATCCACACAATGGGAAAAGCTCTAGACACAATAACATACCTTCGCTTGTCTGTTCTCTGGGGAAAACTTGTTTCAGAGTTGGGGAATTAGGGAGTGGGTCTGATGAACTGCCTTGACTTCTTTTGTCTGGTGTCTGAGCAAGTCTGAAACTATTTGGAGGTCGCTGAGTTTCCCTGGGTCTTTGTGTTTGGAAATGAATTTGCTGCCTGCGCTGAAGACAGCAATCCAGCCTCCCTGAAATAAGGAGAGGCTACAAAACCCGAGATAGTGAACAATCACGCCAGAGGAATGGGCAAAGCAATGCTTATATTTAGGTTATTACTTTCATATGGATGTGGGGAATCGAAATGCAAAACTAAGGGGCATCAAAATATCACATAAAATCAGCTTTAGTTTCCTTGAGCTCACACTTTTTTCCCTGGACTTTTGGAAAAATGCTACCCTCCTGTGGTCAGACAGTAGAGTACAGAACAACAGAGAACTTTGACCAGGAAAATAAGATGAAATTGAACAGGGAATGTGGTGATCTATTTGTAAATGTTTTCTGAAGGGCTTATGGCTTATCAAAAAAACTCATTCAGAAAAGAAAGAAAAAAAAGGAACAGCAGAAAGAAAAGAAAGAATAACAAAGCAAATAAAAAACTAAGAATAACAACAAAATTACTTTCCAATAAAATGGCCCAGTTAACCTATTTCTACTTTCATGGGGCCTTCTCTGAGTATTCAAACAAGAAGTGATTCCTCCCTCCACAATTCAATACATAAACACTAGAGTTCGAAGAATATATCAAGACATTGCTGAGTGTTAGGACCTGTGCTGGGTGCTGGGAATGAAAAGCTGAAAAAGGAATATCTCTTCCCTCAAATAACTTAGATTTCATTGGGCATTAAGTGGAAAGGGACAGAACAAGTAACTTTATTTATTTATTTATTTTTGAGACAAAGTTTCCCTCTTGTTACCCAGGCTGGAGTGCAATGGCAGGATCTCGGCTCACCGCAACCTCTGCCTCCCCGGATCAAGCGATTCTCCTGCCTCAGCCTCCCGAGTAGCTGGGATTACAGGCATGCACCACCATGCCTGGCTAATTTTGTATTTTTGGTAGAGATGGGTTTTCTCCATGTTGGTCAGGCCAGTCTCGAACTCCCAACTCAGGTGATCCACCTGCCTCCGCCTCCCAAAGTGTTGGGATTATAGGCGTGAGCCACTGTGCTTGGCCTGTAACTTTAATATACATGGTAAATAGCTTGACAGGTACACATAGAGTGCGAAAACAAAGGGTATTCTATCCAGCTTTTAAAGAAGATGATGGCTAAGTCTTCAACTAGGAATAAGATTTAACCAGGTAGCTGGGCATGGTGGCTCACACCTGTAATCCTAACACTTTGGGAGGCTGGGGAAGGCAGATCATGAGGTCAGGAGTTCGAGACCAGCCTGACCAACATGGTGAAACTCCTGTCTCTACTAAAAATATAAGAATTAGCTGAGCATGGTGGTGGCACATGCCTGTAATCCCAGCTACTCAAGAGGCTGAGGCAGGAGAATCACTTGATCCCAGGAGGTGGAGGTTGCGGTGAGCTGAGATTGTGCCACTGTACTCCAGTCTGGGTGACAGAATGAGACTCCATCTCAAAAAAAAAAAAAAAAATTTATCTAGATAAAAAAACGGGAAAAACATTTCTGGACATAAACAGCAGCATATAGCAAAAAATCCACAGCATGAATTTGCCTCAAAGCCTGCATAAATACCAGTTCTTTTGACCTGCCAAGGTCTAAGTGTATGTGTGTGTCTGTTTGTGTTGGAGAAGATGGGACAGTGTAACCTGTGTGTTGTGGGAAGTGAGGGACCCCGAATGGAGGGACTGGCTGAAGCCGTGGCAGAAGAACATAAATCGTGAAGATTTCATGGACATTTATTGGTTCCCAAAATTAATACTTTTATAATTTCTTACACCTGTCTTTACTGCAATCTCTGAACATAAATTGTGAAGATTTCATGGACATGTATCACTTCCCCAGTCAATACTCTTATAATTTCCTATGCCTGTCTTTACTTTAATCTCTTAATCCCATCATCTTCATAAGCTGAGGATGTATGGCACCTCAGGCCCCTGTGATGATTGCATTAACTGTACAAATTGTTTGTAAAACATGTGTGTTTGAACAGTATGAAATCAGTGCACCCTGAAAAAGGACAGAATAACAGTGATTTTCAGGGAACAAGGAAAGATAACGATAAGGTCTGACTGCCTGCAGAATCGGGCAGAATAGAGCCATATTTTTCTTCTTGCAGAAAGCCTATAGGCAGATGTGCATGTAGGAAAAATATCACTGAATTCTTTTCCCAGTAAGGAATAGCCCTGGGGAAGGAATGCATTCCTGGGGGTAGGTCTACAGACAGTTGCTCTGGGAGTGTCTGTCTTACTAGGTTGAGATAAGGACTGAAATATGCCCTGGTCTCCTGCAGTGCCCTCAGGCTTACTAGGATTGGTAAATTCCAGACTGGTAAATTCTAGTCAGACCGGTTGTCTGCTCTTGAACCCTGTTTCCTGTTAAGATGTTTATCAAGACAATGCATTCACAGTGGGACATAGAACCTCATCAGTAATTCTCATTTTGCCTTGCCTTGTGATCATATTGCCCTTTGAAACATGTCATCTTTGTGACTCACTCCCTGTTTGTAAACCCACTACCCTTCTAAAATCCCAAATAAAAACTTGCTGGTTTTGTGATGAAGTGATGAAGAATAGAGGATAGATTGGAGAATTAAAATCAATACGACTTTGGAAGAATTAGTTGTAGAGGGTGAGGGGAAAAAAGGAGATGAGAATTAAGTTCACGAATCCACCATATTTCTATCTAACATCTCTCAGTGAGTTGGGGAAGGTAGCAGAAGGTGCAGGTCTGAAATGAAAGATTCATTCAGGATACTTAGTAGCTTGTGATATCTTTATGGCTTTCACCATCCTGTGTTGAGTTCTACTTCATTGTTACAGCATTGTCTGTCTTACTTTACTGTAATGTCACTGAGAGCAAGGACTAAGTCTTCTCTATCTCAATATTCCTTAAAATACATTTTGAAAAATAACTCACTAAGTTATTAAAAATATTGTTCTTGAACAAATATGTATCCAAATGTTATATAGCTTGTTAATTAAAGGAACCAGTGGAATGACTGAGCTGGTTCAAGAAGGAATGGAAGAATGGATAAAGACCTGCTGAAATGAAAGGAAAGCAGTGCGTTAGAAACAAAAGTAGTTAATGTGCTTATAGGACAAAAACTCAATCTTTATTTGCTTGGTTTTATTTTTCTGTCAACTTGAAAAATGCATCATACCTTACCATTTTTCTATGAATTAGCCTCTACCTTTATAGAATTGTAAAACTTCTGAGCTCTCTTGAATCATCGTATTTCCCCAATTGGAATATTATAAACTATAGAGAAACTATGGAGACATATACTTCTTATTTGCCTTATGTCTAAGTTTTGAATATTTTTTTTCTACATACATTTCTGTGGTGACTCTAAGAATATTTAATGTGCATTTTTATATTGAATTCATATCTTATGACTGTACAAAAAAGATTTGAGGTAATCTAAATTAAAGGCAAAATCAAAGCAAAAGAAAGGCAAATATTGACAATAAGATCGATAAAATAAAAAAGGCTGGGTGCAGTGGCTTACACCTGTAATCCTTGCACTTCAGGAGTCTGAGGTGGGAGGATTGCTTGAGCCCAGGAGCTCAAGGCTGCAGTGAGCTATGATTGCATCACTGCACTCCAGCCTGGGCGACAGCTACCAGCACTTTGAGAGGCCGAGGTAGGCAGATCACATGAGGTTGGGAGTTCGACACCAGCCTGACCAACATGGAGAAACCCCATCTCTACTAAAAATACAAAATTAGCCAGGCATGGTGGCGCGTGCCTGCAATGAGCTGAGGCAGGAGAATCACTTGAACCTGGGAGGTGGAGATTGCGGTGAGCCAAGATTGCACCGTTGCACTCCAGCCTGGGCAACAAGAGCGAAACTCCATCTCAAAAAAAATAAATACATAAATAACAATAAAATAACAAAGAAAATCGAAAAAATTGATTAGATGCCACGATTAAATATAGATATATTTTTGCATTTGTAGGCAGTCAGGGCAAAATGGGAACACAGTAAATTTTCTCTTATTACAAGGGAAGAAAAATCTGGTTCCTGAGGTGGTTGTTACTGTTTTTGTTTTTCTTCTTCTAAATTCTAAAAGAAAGTGTCATGTGGGGCTTCATATAAATGACACAGATGTCGTAGCCCTTTTTTTCAATATTTTTATGGTAATTACAGGCACAAATTACCAATGACTATTTGTTACAGAACTTTTTAACCAAAAATTTACTTGATGTTTATAAATATGTGTATGCACAAACATGTTTTGGGTTAAAAACAGTTTTTTTTTCTCTAGAGGATTTTCAATGAGGCAACAAAGGCTTCACTATTTACTTTTATATTTCATATGTAGCTACAAAGTTGCTTAAATAAAATGAGCATTCTTTATCAGCCATTTGGCACAAATCTTAACCCACGGGGTAGGTAGGAATTTGACTATATCTCTGCACTTCTGCGACTGCACCTGTAGGTCAGAAGCAGGGCTACATCATGAGCTGGTGGGAGGAATTCCTTTTTGTGGGTTTTGTATGAGCCTAGTAAATGTTTCCTCATCTCACTAGCACTGTGGAAGGAAGTGCCCGCCGCCCATTTTAGCTTCTCCAGAAAACACTGGGGTAATTTTCTCTGGATCTAGAAGAGGTCAGTTGAGTTGCTGACATAATACATTTGAATTATATACTAAAATTGGAGTTAATCAAAATAGACCTTTTCTTTTATAAAGTTATACAGGATCCCATAATAACTGCCTCTTTTATGGCATGCTGATATGTAAAGTACGTTTGTCATAGAGACTCAGTTGTTGTAAACCATCATCAAATAATGTAAATTGCAATGTCTTGAGAGTTGGGCCTATGCCTTGTTCTTCTCTGTGTTTAGAATTTGATATAGCTCCTGGCATATAGGTGCTTCCTATGAATGAGTGACAGAACATTGTAACAAACTGATGAGTGACTTTTTTATTTTTCTAATACAGATGAAGAGGTTACAATTAAAAGAAGAAACCTTCTTAACATGGATCTTATTGAGCCCATTCCAATATACTAATTTTTCTTTGTTTCTTTGAGCCAGGGCCTTGCTCTGTTGCCCAGGCTGGAGTGCAGTGGCATGATCATAGTTCACTGTAACCTTAAACTGCTGGGCTCAAGCGATCCTCCCACCTCAGCCTCTCAAGTACCTGGGAATATCCACGCTCACCACCATGCCCAGCTAATTTTTATTTTTTTTAGTAGAGATGAGGGTCTTGCTGTGTTGCCCAGGCTGGTCTCAAACTCCTGGCCTCAAGTGATTCTCCCACCTCAGCCTTCCAAAGCACTGTACTACAAGTGTGAGCTACAGTATCCTGCTTAATATTACTTTTGATAGTTTTTTATCTTCTTTTTTGTTTGGAGAGTTGGGGGTCTTGCTCTGTTTTCCAGGCTAAAGTGCAGTGATGAGATCACTGTAGCCTTAAACTCTTGGCCTCAAGTGATCCTCCTTCCTCAGTCTCCCAGTAGTTCTGACTATAAGCAGGTGCCACCATGCCAGGTAATGGCATATAAAAATTTTTTGTAAAAAATTTTTGTAGAAATGGATTCTTGTCATGTTGCTCAGGCTGATCTTGAACTCCTGGCCTCAAGGATACTCCTGCCTTAGCTGCCCAAAGTGCTGAGATTACAGGTGTTAGCTACTGCACCTGGCCTATTTTTCACAGTTCTTCATGGTGACTTACAAAATTGTACCTCTATTGTGTTATATTGGTTTCTTATTTGATTCATGGATACAGGGTTTGTTTCCCACATGAGACTGTAAGCTCTTTGAGGGTAGATCCACACGAACATAGGCCATAGGAATGTGCACATGATCAATGCTTGCATAACACACACCTGTTAACTTGTTACATCTAGTGGGTCTACAACGTAGAAAAAAAGGTAGATGGATAGAGTAGGAGAAGTAACATTAAGAATAAGGATGGAAAATAGCAGGCAAGATTCTCTCTCAAAGTATGTTCAGAACAGAGATGCTAATGATGATATTTTTTCCCCCAAGGGTGTAAATTCTGCGTTGGCTTCCTTATCATAGTGCCCATGGCACATACAGTAACAAATGCAGAGTGGGAAGATGAGAAGAAATCTATGTACTGTCCTTACATTACACTGATAGCCCTCATTTGCCTCACCCTGTTTTTCAAAAGTAGATTAGAGGTCAGGCGTGGTAGCTCATGCCTATAATCCCCAGCACTTTGGGAAGCTGAGGAGTGTGGATTGCTTGAGCCCAGGAATTCGAGACCAGCCTGACCAACATGATGAAACCCCATCTCTACTAAAAAATACAAAAAAATTAGTCGGGTGTGGTGGTGCACGCCTGTAGTCCCAGCTACTGGGAAGGCTGAGGCAGAAGAATCGCTTGAACATGGGAGGTGGAGGTTGCAGTGAGCCAGTGAGCCGAGATCGCAGCACTGTACTCCAGCCTGTGCAACAGAGCAAGGCTGTCTCAGAAAAAAAAAGTGGACTAGGTTTCAGTTAAACAAACAGCTATAAACAATGAAAGATAAAGTTTTAAAAAAATGCAGCTTGTTTTATTTTTATATAAACTAAAACACCAGAGTTCATTGATTCCTATATTAAATACATAAATTATAAAATAACCATTCATAAAACTTTACATACAGTAAGTTGATTCCAATCTCTACGATAATACATACAGTACATGTACATATCCG
Organism: Chlorocebus sabaeus; assembly: GCF_047675955.1. NCBI lineage: Eukaryota > Metazoa > Chordata > Mammalia > Primates > Cercopithecidae > Chlorocebus > Chlorocebus sabaeus. The sequence goes on along the minus strand of NC_132926.1, from coordinate 34,584,543 downwards.
GTGTACTTCAGAGGATCATTCTGGTGAAACTCAGTCAATTCTTATTTTTCTTTCATTAATAAACTAGCACTGAAGTGATATATGGAGTCATGCTAATGAGATGGACAGAAAGAACCCCAATTGAGGCAGTTGATTGAATGAAAGCTCTGTGAAATTGGACCCTTGGCTACATTAACACAGTAAACACCTGGGGAATTATGTATTCAAACACATTAGCTCTATACTTGAGTCCCCAAAGTATTGGATGTTGAAGGTTAAAACATGCATGAACCCTGTTGAGATGGAATTTTTAGCCAATAAAGATATAGGACTTTTGGCTAATATTAATACTGTCGATTGTGGTGAGCTTTCTGTTGCTCTTTCAAAAAAAAAAAAAAAATCAACCAACTAAACAAACAAATAAAAAAACGTATTTTCTGGTTTATGAGCCTGGATAATTGAAAAACCAAGTAGTCTCTGCCTCAGTCAACAGTCGGAAACAATAGTAGTGAAGAGAAGGTGGGGTAAAGGAGAGAAGAGGTAGTCAAGGACGGGAAGAGTTCAAACACTAAATGCTCAACAAAAACATGAGTTTCCAGCAGCAGCAGCAGCAGCAGCAGCAGAAAAAACCTTTCTTGAAGTCTTGCATCCTAGAACAGAAGTACACGTTTAGTAAGCGCTCACACCATCGTACTATGTACAGAATATATTTGTGCGTATATTTACATCACGTATTTATAAAAATGTTTGGATTCTGATCTGCCTCATTGTGGGAAGTTGCTATGGTTCATGGGGGGTATAGGCACAGTCTGTGAGATGTCAGTCAAATAGAAGTGTTGCTACTAACAGATGCTGGGGATCTGCTTTTGGTTGGAAAATTGCATCATCCATTCTTTAGTAAGTTCATGGGGTCTTGATTGTAAGCAAAATTGGGCTCAAAGTTGTTTAACCTTACTGTTCTCACCCTAAAGAACTTTGCATATAACAAGGATGAAAATACAAGCAGGGGTACAAAGACCTTAATGCAGAAAAAATCAAAACAAAAACAGGAACCCTCACCAAATCAACCATGTGTACCTCTGACACATTAGTTTGAATATAGCAAATTATAATCCTATTTTTGCTACATTGCCCTATATCTTCAGTAATTTTCTTCCTCTCGCTCTTTTTTTTTTTGTTTTTTTTGAGATGAGGTCTTACCGTGTTGCCCAGGCTGTTATCAAACTCCTGGGCCCAAGCTATCCTCCCACCTTCGCCTTCTGAGGAGCTATCTTTAGGAATTTTGATTACACATTGGACTTGGACTCTCAGCAACAGATTTATTTAGGAAGAACTAAACCACCAAACTAAAGACAGCAAAGGATTGTGAATCTGCCCTGCCCCATTCTGAAATGGAATCATAGAATTTGGCACTTAAAGAGGCCTTACAGGGATTAGCTCCAACCTTCCATTATATCTGAATCCTTTTGACAATATGCCTGAAATTAACTCTCAATATAGTACATTATATAGAAATGACAAGGCAGTAGAACATAATGACAGCTTTCCTCACTTAAGATGTAGAAGTCTGCTTAAATAGGGGCTTGGGTCCATATTGGAAGCATAAACTTACGACATAAACAGTCATCTAAGATTTGCTTTGATTACTTATCATTCAAAAGTCCTATTGAACTTTTTCAATATAATAGACAAATCTAAATTAGTAAAGTGATATAATTAAACTGCCAAAAGCTGTCATTAAATTACCAAAACACTGTTATGAAAATTTCACAAAAGGCAACAAGCAGTGCAACTCCCAAACTACAGAGCAAATTTCTATGCTGTATGTGTGTATGTGTGTGTGTATGTGTGTATTTGACAGATTGAAATAATGCAATTAAATATTTTAAAAATAAAATGTCTATGCTGTCCATCTATCTTGATGTAATATAACACAGACGATCCAATTATTTAAACATCAACACAAAACCAATGAATATTCTTTTTACAGTTTCTACAAAAACCTAGGCAGGTTAAAAAGACGTGCTTAATTTTAAAACTATGAACTTGTGAATAGTTTTACGTTAAAGCAAACATAAGAATTACACAATGGGTTTACAGGAAAATTGGACAATCAATGGACAAAAAGGAACAAGTTTGCCAGAGATTTGTTTAAAATTTAAAGCAAAGTTGAAATAAAATACTGTAGCAAAAAATATTTGGCAAACTTTATTTCTCCTATTACTAGTGGAGAACACGTTTCCTCTCTACCTAAGTGATAACCCAGGCCTTCTATATCAGCTCTACCTTATTGACTTGGGAAGACACACATGACCTTTATGAGCAGTTATTTGTGGGCCAAAAAAAAAAATTAAAGCAAGATTCCACCCCTAAAACCTAACTGTTAGCAATAATTTAATTTATATGGCATAAGTCAGAAGGGATGTCATTTTTTTTCAGCAAATTCTATTTCCTAAAAGTAGGGAGGCATTAACAAAAAATTTGACATTCAATTTAGTGATAGATGCTTTTTAAGTATGATAGTCGAAGATAGTCTCTCCATGTTTTTCCCCTTTCATGAAATTTTTCTATCCTGAATAACTATTTAAATTGGGGCTTTTATTTATCTCAAATTATCTTTAGTAGTCAGTTATGTCTATTTTCTAGGGTATGAATATTTTATTAAGAAAAATTAAGTTAATGAACCCTGAAGAATGCTGTTCTGACTGCTGCAAACTCATTAGCCAAATGCATCTAGGTAGTGCAGATGCAGAAGTGGAGCCACAAGAAATCTCACTGTTATTGATAACTTTATTTTTATTTATTATTATTTATTTTTGCTATTGCTGAACATCCTATCCAAGGGAAGTATTCATTTAAACATGGTCCATTTCCATGGACCCATGAGTGATTGGAACATACATCCACGATTTTGCTGATGCTTTTATAATTGTGAAAATGGATAATAGAGAGATGTATCTATTGAAATATTTAGACCTTATTCAAGGATATATTAATTTTGAGGCTCATGAGCAAGACTTGGTAAAACTTACAGTTCAGCCTATAGTCTAGAGAAATTTGCTAATCTCCTGGATCTTAAGCAAAGAAAAAACAAACCTTCTTTTGCATGACCCTAAACACATCTAAAGCTGCTTGGACAATCATCCTAGCTGTTGTTCTCATATGATTTACAGCAGATAAGCTGATTAGGCATATAAACCATACCACATTTGCAAATATTTCCAATCATTTAGAAATAGCTTGTTCATGGAAATAAATTTTGACTTACAAATTTCTTGGTGAGTGGGAAAACAAAATTAAGAGAAGGAAGGTGTGTGTTGGAGCAGATGGAATATAGATTTACTCATATGGACCCTGGAACAGAAAATGAAGAGAAATGGAAAAGTCTTAGATATGTGAGAGTAATTTATCCTCTTCCATATTTTCTGACTCAAGTTTGCTAGGGTTGGGTCACTTAGAGGCATCCTCTTTCACATTTTTTGCCTAATGAGCCTATGGCTCATATTTAATCTTGAACCTACCTAGTTGAATAAAGAATCCAGCAGGAGGCCGGGCATGGTGGCTCACATCTGTAATCCTAGCACTTTGGGAGGCTGAGGCAGGCAGATCACTTGAGGTCAGGAGTTCGAGACCAGCCTGACCAGCATAGTGAAACCCCATCTTTACTGAAAATACAAAAATTAGCCAGGCGTGGTGGTGTGCACCTGTAATTCCAGCTACTAGGGAGGTTGAGGCAGGAGAATATTTGAGCCTGGGAGGCGGAGCTTGCAGTGAGCCGAGATCGTGCCAATGCACTCCAGCCTGGGCAACAGAGCAAGACTCCATCTCAAAAAACAAAACAACAACAACAACAACAAAAAAAGAATCCAGTAGGATGGTCTGTTTTGTATCTTCCCAGTAGGACATGTCATCTGACTTTCCTCCAGAATAAAAGATTATCAAGCTAATTATGTGATACTGTCAGTTTGCTCCAAGTCTTTGATGATTGGCTCTCCTGTGATAAAAGTAGAGTTCTGTATGATGGCATGCATATGCAATCAAGAGAGCTGGGAGATACTTATCATATAAATGACACACTCCTCTATCTTGTTCAATAGCATGAGATGATCTGTTTGCTATAGATTATTAAAGATCCTGGTTTTGAATCTCTCAATTTTTATTGCTAATAATGTCCCAAGTAGCTTGATAAGCAAGCTTCAGTGCTATAGTGCTTAAATTTAACCAAACCGAAGCACTATTTTATTACATGAGGGAATCTTTTTGTCAACAACACAAGAAAGTCAAATAATACAGCACTTGTAATAATTACAAAGCACATTGTGCTACTTTAAGCACCTCTTGTTCTAAAAATGCAAATAAAACTTTATGAAAAAGCATTTTAACCCCATTTTGCAGATGAGGAAACTGAGGCACAGAGAGGTTAAGTGACTGGGCCAAAGATACCTGGGTCAGCAGTAAATGTAAGAACACAAAGTGGGATCCCAGCATTCTAATTTTTATTGTACATTCTTCAGTTATTGTTCTGGCTTTGCAAATGCCAGTGCTAAAACTGAAGGATGATACTGAACCCACATATGGAAAGATTTGTATAGTGTTTCATAGAAAGAGTTTCTGGCTCCCTACACATATTCTCTATGCATGGGAATTCTAGCCCCATAAATAAAACTTGGAAAATTTGAAAAATTGAGGTTGTTCTGTTATCTACAGTAAATGAGGTGTAAAATTAGTTTTTCAGGAACATACATTTGCTCTCAGAGATGAATCCAAGACTCAGTAATACACAACTTAGGAAAAGTACCAGTCTTCTAATTGTCTCTGGTAGAAAATGACCTTGTCAGTAACATAATGTTATTTCTATATAAAAAAGTAGAGCTATCTTGTTGCTGTCATCTGTCTGGGAAAAAATGTTATCACTCTAAACAAGAAGAGGTCAGAATGCTCTAGGCATAGAAGGATTCTTTAAAAAATAATAGTTTAGTTTAATATTCACATCTCTGTGGCAAACCCGACTCTTGGTAGAAATTTACTCATTGATTCTGTTGTGTTTTTGCCCAGATCATATATAGCATATTCATTTGCAGGCAATTTTAAGCAGCCATTTGAAAACCAGTATTTTGGAAACGAAAGATTCAGAGACGCTCTCTGGCCCATGTTCCCTATAGATGTTGGCGTTCTAAACAGAACTAAGTCAGGGAGCATGTGATTTACAGTATCATCTTCTTAGTTTTCAGTATGAATGAGATCAGTCCGTTGTTGATGGAGGGATGCAGATGTGACAGTAGGACAAGGAAGCATCGAATCTGCTTTTATTTCGCATGTTACATTCGCCCAGGTCCTTTGACTTGGTTACCAGTTTTGTTATGGTCACTGTGATCCACTTCTCATCTGTCGTCTGTGGAATGAATTCCACAAGCTCCACCTTTTGCAGAAAAACAAAAAACAAGAGTGTTTTTCTTCCCATTCACGATGCGGATGTCTCTGTTCCTGAGTTTAAAACAATCATAAAGACAGAAAAGCAAATCCCTGTAGTAAGAAACCAGACTTTTCAAATGAAACATTTTATTGTAAATAGCTCTTCATAGGTATTCCTCGTGCTTCACTCCCCACCCACCCTTGTTTTTTTTTTGTTTGTTTGTTTTGATCTTTTAAAATGATGTTTATTATCAGGACTAGTGTTTCCATGGGGTGTGGTGTTACATTAAAATGACCCCCCTGCACAGCAGGGGTTGAATGTTTCATTGTAACTTTGGTTCCATGCCCAAGACACATCTTTGCTTGATCTGCCGAAACTAGTTCCATTGCTGAACTTTTTCTTTACACAATATATGTTTATAGTTCTTCTCTTCTGATTTGACATTTACATGTTTCATTAAATGCAGCATATATTGTAGATTTTCAACAGAGTTGTGTAGGAACTGTCAAGTAAGAAACCTTGAATAATGGCTTTAAAATACACAGTTGTAGTCCTGGCTACAGGGTAGTTCTTAGCTTTTGATCTCCCTCTCACTGGTGTAAACAATTTTGCCATCTTTGAAGGTTTAGAAGCATTTGTCTTTCTGGGATCTTATCCATGTTTTCGGTTACTCTGTAAAACAGAGGAAAAAAATTATTTATATATCATTTTTATTAATAGCTGAATCATAAAAAACAAACTTTAAAAAAAGACACACACGTTTTATTCTTTACCACCGCTTTGATGTGTATGATCTTATGCAAGTTACATCTCTAAGCTTAGTTACTTTAATTTTAAGTGAGAAAATAGAATGTATTTCAAAGGTTGTTGCAACACAATGCATATAAAACTATTAATGGTTCTTGTCTCAGAGTGAGTTGCCTGAAATATTATCATTACTGCCTTTTCCTCTAAGGCCTTCCAAGGTGATAGCTTAAGAAGTTAAATTGAATCGTCAGGCCCCAATATATCCATTTAAGATGTTATTTTATTTTTGAAACTTATTTTAGATTCAGAAGGTAAATGTGCAGGTTGGTTACATGGATATATTTCATGATGCAGAAATCTGGGCTTCTGTTGAACCCCATCACACAAAGTGAACATAGTCCCCCACAGGTAGTTTTTCAAACCCTGCCACTTCTCTGCCTCCCACTTTTGGAGTCTCCAGTAGCTACTGTTTCTGCAATATGTTATTTTAATAGCAGACCTGTCTATTCCCTTCAGTGACTTAATTCTATGTCACATTTCCTCCCCAACAAAATTGTAGCCATTGGCAAGTTGTCTCCACCTAAAGTCCTGATTGAAGAACTCCCTGGGAATTCTGCCACACAGGTTTCTCGGTTGGCCCAGAGATGTCCCTGAAAAGGTGCTACTCTGGGAATGCACCAGTCAGGACTCCTAGCCCTGTTCCTCTGTAAGTCCATATGTCTGAGTTTTCACTTGTGTGGAAGTCTAGGTCGTAATGCTGTTTTCCAATGAAAGTCAGAAATAGCACAGAAGATGTGCTATGAGGATGTGCTATTATGTGCTACTTAAGGGATGACCTTTAGGGTCTGAACAACATGGATAGAGAAAATGGGATTTCTCTTTTCTTGCTGTATGCCCAAAGATGAATTATTTAACTTCTCTAAGCCTCAATCTCCTCATCTATAAAATAAGGACACTGATTCTGTAGAAGGACTTTACTATTACTCCAGAAATGTTAAATCCAAAGTTAAATGTTAAAACCACAATCCAAAGTGGAGGAAAAGGAGGCACTTAGTACCCCAAGGATACTTCTAGTCTATCAACTGGAGGCAACCTAAAGATCCAAAGAAATTCCTGCCATGAAGGCATATTTACGGAGCCATTTTGCTCCCAAGACAAGGTTAGACTGGGATGAAAGAGTGACAGAGTCACAGAGGAGAACCTGTGGGAAGGAAGTACAGTGGTCGGGGAGAGATCACACTGAGGGAATGAGGAGGAGGTACGAAGAGGCATAAAGAGATTGATGGTGGTGTCACAGAGGCACACTTGCCTTCTATTCCTTAGACATAGAGTTTCTCATCTTCCCTTGCTTATATGTGAGCAGAGAACTGAACAGTAATGACAGGGCAGAGACAGGGGCCACAGCGTAGTTGTCTCCTTGTCCCATACTTCATCAAAAAGCTACCTCCTCAGCAAAAAGCTGTGGGTTGTACCACCAACGACGGGAGCCAGTGAGGCAGTGGAAGAGGCTGGGCCTTGGCCAGACTGGGAATAGTGCAGTGGGCATCCTCTGCACAGCCTTCTGAAGAATTCACACACATGTTGCCCAGAATGGCCAGCCTTTGGTCACTTCTCATAGAAAAGATATCAAGTGTTGGACAGTAGTAGCCAGAGAAACATCTGCAATCACTGTCAAAGGAGTTGAAAGGGATAATCCTTTTCCCTCTTCTTCCTCCCTGCTCTCCAGAATAGCTGAGCCTTGAAGAGGAAGAGAAGAGGAAGAGATCTCTTAGAGTCAGACCCTGAACTACAGCTCCATGGGGGTACTTGGCTCATGCCTAAGGTAGGATAAGGGAAGAAATGAGAATAAAATAGAGTCTGAAATTGAACTTTTAAACTGGGTTAAAACTTTTGAGGCTTGAAAGTGACTGAGAAGTTGGGGGACTCACCTATTATTTAATTAAAAGATGAAAGAGGGAAATAAGACAGAGCCTGAGTGAAGAAAGCTATGATTTGAGAAAATAGATCAAGATCATATTTACAGTCCACTGGGATGGGAGCCCCAAATAACTAGTTACAAATATAACATTCTTCTGTTCCATGGTAAAGAAGAGTGTTGATCTGAATATATATATAAAATTCTTCAGGGATGTATTTTTGTTTGTGTGTTTTAAAATATAGAATAAATACACAAACACAAAAAGTCTTTTACTTGCAAACTATCAATGTATAGTGTATCAAAGATTAAATCCTATATATTGTGTCAAAGTATGTATGCATCATTTCCACCTATCACAGCTGAGGTACAGCCCCTCATTTAAGTAAACACATGTTGGTTTTAAAAACCAGTGGACTTACAGGCAGTCCAGGCAGTCTCCTAAAATGTTAAGTTTCTATGAATTGAGAAGTATTTGTAAAAGGAACTATTATTTCTGTAGTAAAGCCAGATTTATTCAAATAAGCATTCTGAATTATGGCAGTTACCCAGTGGGTAACAGGAGTTCTTTTTAACAGGTTGCTTAACAGTGCTGCACTTTAGTTTCCTCATCTGTGGAAAACAGCAATTGCCGCTATCATTTTGGAGACTTTACTACAGGCTACAAATTCGTTTTTTTTTTTTTTTTTTTTTTTTTTCCTTTCTGATACAGGGTCTTGCTTTGTTGCTTAGGCTGGAGTGCAGTGGTGCAATCTTGTCTCACTGCAGCATCAACCTCTGGAGCTTAAGCCATCCTTGCACTTCAGCCTCCCAAGTAGCTGCTACTAGAGGTATGTGTCCCCATGCCCAGCTAGTTTTCGTATTTTTGTAGAGATGGGGTTTTGCCATGTTTCCCAGGCTGGTCTTAAACTCCTGGGCTCAAGTGATCCACCTGCCTCAGCTTCCCAAAGTGCTGTGATTACAGAGCCACTGTGCCCAGCTAATGCCACAAACTCCAAGTCTTGAGTATGGTGATGTCACTTCTGACTGGTGGTTGTAGCATCCGCAAGGGCACCACCATCTAACCAGTTACACCCTCCAGAAACACAAGGGCCATCTCTGACACCTTCCACTCCTCACCCTTTATATGCAATTTATCATAAAGTATTCAAAAAATGGTAGCTATTGTTATTACCTCCACAATACAGACGAGGACACTGAGACTGAAGATTATTAAATAATTGGTCCATAAAAATCCTGGTAGGGAAGACATAATAATACTGCATGAAATGTAACTGAAGCTGGAGGATCAGGGAAGACTTCCCTGATTTTCCACTGAGGTGGGAAGGATGAATGGGTATCAACCATTTAATCATGATGTGGGAAATGTGGTCCAGGAAGATGGAAGCACATCTTGAAAGGCATGATTCAAGACAGAATGCTTGGTATGTCTACAAACTTGACCTTCAATGAGCCTTTCCATGTGCCAACTACTAAACTAATTGCTTTACATGTATAATATTACTCAATCCTCAGAAAAACAGTGGGTGCTATTACTTGCCAGTATATTTATATTAGGAAATTAATGTTTGGCGAGTGCTATATTTTGAATGTTGTGTCCCCTCCAAAATTCATGTTGAAACTTAATCCCCAGTGCAAGAGAATTAACAGGTGAGGCTTTTAGGAGGTTATTAGCCCATGAGTGCAGAATGGATGAGGGATTAGTGCCTTATGAAAGAGCTGGAGAGAACTAACTTAGGCTCTTTTGCCCCTCTGTCCCTTCTGTCCTGTGACACAGCTTTGCCCCCTCCAGGGGATGCAACAACAAGGTGCCATCTTGGAAGTAGAGACCAGGCCATCACCAGACACCAAACCTGCTGGTGCCTTGATCTTCAACTTCCAGCCTCCAGAATGGTGAGAAATACATGACTATTACTTATACATTACCTAGTCTCAGGTATTTTGTTATAACAGCACAAATGGACTGAGACAGAGAGTTATAACATATTATGCAGGATTGTTGTAAGTATTACATAAAATGATAAATATAAATGTACTTTTTGAACTGTCAAGCAAGATATCGTCCCTTTTTCCTTATTGAAATATCATTAATATTATTTTAGAAGTATTTATTGATTGTTGACTACGTGCTAGACACTGTTGATTATGTGCTAGGTATTTGGGATACAAAGCTGAACAAAATTATATGGTCGTTATCCTCACGAAGCTTATTTACAATGAGAAAGAGAGACATTAATTAAAAAATATATATATATATATTTCCCCAACGTATGGAAAATTTGTTCAGAAGGGAAGTTGAGAAAGATGTCCTTGTGGGAATCACAACTGAATTGAGATCCAAAGGACAGGTGAGTAGTAGGTGTTTACTAGTTAAAGCAGAAGGGAAGCATTCTGTGCACCAAGACAGCTTGGGCAAACCCTGTGGAAGGCAGGAAGGCATGTGGTTCATTAACAGAAACTGGAGCAACAGGAAGCCTGAGAGATTGCCCGTGTGGTTAGACCATGCAGGGTTTTGTTGGCCAAGTTAAATAATTCAAATTTGATCTTTTTTTTTTTTTTTTTTTTTTTTAAACTTGTTATCAGTAGATTGGTTGAAGGAACTTGATCCTAATAGTGATGTTTTCCTAGGAGGGGGTCAAGGTAAGGTTTGCCTTTCTAAAAGCTGACTCTAACTGCTGTGTGGAGAATGAGTTATAAGAATATCTATAGTGGAAGCACTGAGCCCAGTTAGTGGGCTATTTCAGCTACAGAGGAGGGGATAATATATTTGTTTATGTCCTCTTTCCTTTGTCAATGCATTCTTTAAGGTAGTCTTCAAATGGTATATAAAAAAACAAATCAAATATGAGTTATCTTTGTAAGATATGACAATGGTCTTCATGGCTTTGATCTAACATATCCCAAATCTGCTTTCATATTCATTTTCCAAGCTATTCATTCATCCATCTGCCTCTCAGTTCATCTGTCAATCTGAAATTTATTCTGCACCTAGGATAGATAAGGTACTGTTATAGACACTAAAAATACAAAGATGAATAAAATATAACTCCTACTCTATGCTTTATTAGTACAATTTGTGAGACAAATAGGGAAACAATTTATATATGACTGGATAAAGCTAATGGATACATTTATATAAAAAGGAATTACTAACTGGCATACAATAAGTCATCTTATAGGCTTTCCTTATCCATACAAAAACTAAACAGTAAAATTTTCCTACTAATACTTTATTTGTTTATTTATTTTTTTGGTGGGGGGGCAGAGTCTTACTCTGTCACCCAGGCTGAAGTGTAGTGGTACAATCTCGGCTCACTGCAGCCTCTGCCTCCCAGGTTCTAAGTGATTCTCCTGCCTTAGCCCCCCAAGTAGCTGAGATTAGAGGCACAGGCCACGACACCTGGCTAATTTTTGTATTTTTTTTTTTTGGTAGAGATGGGATTTCATCATGTTGGCTAGGCTGGTCTCGAACTCCTGACCTCAGGTGATCCACCTGCCTCAGACTCCCAAAGTGCTGGGATTATAGGAGTGAGCCACCACGCCTGGCTGATCCTACTAATACTTTAAATGATGAATATAATAGAGACTGGTCATGTGGCCATTTGTTTTCCCCAGGCTACCTGAGTAAATGTTTGCACATTTTAGCAAATAATGCAGTATTTAACTTTTCTTAAGTTTTTTCATTAGAAAATAACACAGTATTATGTGCCTTTTAACATTTTTTATGTTACTAGACAGGAAGTAAAAGTATTGGGCTGTCAAGTTCAAAAATATATGGTTAACACTGGAGAAATATCATTAAAAATTATATATATATATATCCAAATGCATGTAAAATTTTTCAGTGGGGGACAGTAAAAATGAGCTAGACCAGTTTATGTGATAAAGAATCATGATCACCTGTTCTCTGGTCCGCCCAACTTGATAATGAGCAAAACTGGTGCTGTCATGTTCTTCATTCATTCATCCCTGCTCAGAAGAGGAGGATTTTCAATGGGTCATTGCAACCTGGGTGTAGCAACTAATCTGGTGATAGCTATTTTTGTGTTCCTCTCATTTTTTTCTTTCCTTTGTCTCCCTGTGTAACCATGTAATATGAAACAATGAGTGGTTGCTATGGCTTAAATGTGTTTCCCACAAAACATGTGTTAGAAACTTAATCCCTAATGCAACAGTGTTGGGAGTTGGAGCCTGATGAGAAGCCATGAAGGTGGAGTGAATGTCTAATAACTCCAGGTCCTTCGTCCTTTGGACTCCGGGACCTGCACCAGCAGCCTCCTGGGGCTCTCAAGCCTTTGGCCTTTGACTGAGAATTACACCTCTGGCTTCCTTGGTTTTTGGGTCTTTTTTTTTTTTCTTTATTTTTTGAGATGGAATCTCACTCTGTCACCCAGACTGGAATGCAATGGTGTGATCTCAGCTCACTGCAACCTCCACCTCCCAGGTTCAAGTGGTTCTCCTGCCTTAGCCTCCCCAGTAGCTGGGACTACAGGTGCCCACCACCACACCTGGCTAATTTTTTTATTTTTAGTAGAGACGGGGTTTCACCATATTGGCCAGGCTGGTCTTGAACTCCTGACCTTGTGATCTGCCAGTCTTGGCCTCCCAAAGTGCTGGGATTACAGGCGTGAGCCACCAGTGGTTCTTGGGTTTCTGATTTGAACAGAGCCATGTTACTTCTCTGGTTCTCCAGCGTGTAGATGGCTTACCATGGGACTTCACCACCACCATAACCAGGTGAGTGAATTCTCCTAATAAAGCTCCTCTCATTTTCATCTGTCTATCTGTCTGTCTATCTATCTATCTATCTATCTATCTATCTATCTATCTATGCTATTGATTACCTCTCTGGAGAAAGCTGACTAATACATTGATATGCTATTCCTTTGGAAAACCAGAATGCATAGCCAGATAATATCTTCTGGAACTACTTGGAGTCCCCTTGTTTAAAGTAGAAGTTCTAATATAATCCATGCAGTTATTTAGTCAGCCAACACTGAGTCCAGAAAGGGTGCCTTCTAGAGAGCGTTCAATGGCTTCTATATTATTACTCACAATAATGACTTAGGCAATTACTAAAAGAAAAGAAGTAGGAGTCACTCTATTTTAAGGAGGACTTTGTAATTTAAGCTAGTCTTGGGTTTATGAACAGAATACAAATCACTAATTTAGTATGGAAAAAAACCATATGATAATTTGCAGTAAGCTTTCACTACCTACCAATAAACAAGCACTTTTCCCTTACTTATTCCTATTTCTCTCTTGCCAACTTTGGAGACTTAAGTAGCATTAATCAGTTTTCAGTGACGTTTTATTCCCTAATATTATTTAAAACCAGATTATTCCCTGAGAAGAGGAGATGAAAAAGCAACTACTTGCTTGGGTTTAGGCTGTAAACTACTTGGCAGTACTAGAGGTTATAATTTTGAATTTAGTGTAATTTTGTATACTAGCATACCAGTATAATTTAGTATAGTTTTGAATTCAGTAAATATGGTAGCTAAATTTTAAATGGAATAATAGCTACGAGTTACTGATTAATGATTATCCAGGCACTGTTATGCCTTTGACATGCATAACATCATTTCATTCTCTCAATATAACATCCTGCTGTAGGTAACATGACTATAACCATTCTGTGGAATAGGAAACCTAATCTTGGGTGGATTAAATAAACTGCCTATCTCCACACAACTAGCAAATGGCAGGACTCAAGCTTAAAAGTATATCTGACTTGTAAGCTGTGCCCTCTAACCTCTCAGCCATTTTACTGCATATGCATTATATTACATTGCCCAGATTCACTGTCACATTCATTTGCTATATTATTAATTATCATTATAGTCATTCACTTAACAGACAATTGCTAAGTATCATTTATGTGCTACTTTGGAGGAAAAACATCAAATCTTGTACATCCCTCAAGGAGTTACACAAAATGGGAAAAAGTACAGAGACGAACACACTGTAATTTCAAAAGCTAATAGCTAAGTAGTACAACACAAACAAATGATGCTTCTCATGAGGATACATATGAAAACCAACGTTGCTTGAAACATGGGAGAAAGGCCCTTTTTAATTTGTGAGGCAGTTTGGTGGTTAAAAGTGGATTCTGGGCTGAGGCTGCCTGGGTACAAATTGGTAGCTGTATGGTCTTGGGAAAGTCACACGCTGTAGTTTCTCCAACTACAAATTGAGAATAAAAGCAATACCTATCCCACAGGGGATTTCATGAGGATTAGATGTATCTATTACTTAGAACAGCTCCCAGGACATAATCAGCTTTGGCCAGCATTGATGTTAATGCTGAAGCCTACACATTTTCTACCTAGTACTTATGAGGTTTGATATTTCTTCTCTACACCACCATGTGTTACTTGTCTCTTACTGAAATTTATTTTCCCTACTTTTAAAATTTATTTACTGTTTCTTTTTTTTTTTTTTGGTGGGGGGAGGCTGTTTGTTTTCTGATACTCTGGTCATTTTGATCCTTTACTAGAGAATCTCCTTCCACTTCAATTTGGATATTCCCATTCAATTTAAGAGACTCAATCCTCTTCTTTCCATCCTACGATGCTATCACCTTTCTTGACAGACAAAGGACAGTGGTCAGTCTGAAAAGAAAATATTTTGGAAGAAAGAATATAGCCAGAGAGTGAGTTACGAGTTCATACATTTTCTGAGCATATCTGCTTAACTCTTTGCTTTTATCGGGTTATTCTAAAGCACTTTTACTTGTGTGTTCCATATCCAGGTAACAGATCTCATACCTATAGAGGGAGAAAGTACCTCTCTTCTATTTTCCAACTTGCTGTAGAAAATGTTAAATCACCCGAGGTCCAGGAAAGATCTCAGGCTAATATAATTTAATAGGAAAATCAGAGTTGACATGAACTGTGATAAATGGATTTAGAATAGCCGCTGGCCCTTCTTCTTTTTTAACAATGGTATTGAGATTTGTGGTTTCCCTATTTGGCTGGCCATCAGAATCACATAGTGTGCTTGTTAAATACAGAGCAGTCCTTGCTCTCACTCTCCCACCTTCTCTCTATCTCACCTCTATCTCCAGTGATCTGATTCAGCAAGTCTGAGGTAGGGCTTAAAAATCTATATTTTTAAGCACTGGGAATCACTAACATTATTTATGCATGTATTCATGAGACATGGACTTGATAATAGTAATTCTAAAACTCTCCTTTTTGTTTTCTGTATTAACATTGAAGAATAACTTATTTGAAAACACGATCCAATTTTACTCAGCCTGCTTTCTTGAGTTTTAATGAACTCCCTAGTCTCTATCGGGGACAAGGGGTGAAAAAAACAGCAGTCATCATTAGCTTGTTAGATTAGCAGAATCAGAATTTTCAAGCTGAACGCAACACTAAAGATAAAGTCATTATTTCTTTACTTTGCAGATATAGATGCAACTTTCTGCATAATGGGAGATTATGATGGGAATACTAACATCCACAGACATCGTGACTTCCCGAAGTAATACAGTTAACTGGAATAAATTATTGATTCCCAGAAAATTTAGTTTTTTCACTTTTCTAATAATCACCCAAATAGACTGGATCTGTTTCTCAATTTATGGCATTTATGCTAACCAAAGTAAGTGTGTTTGTTTTTTAAAAATATAGCATAGTTAAAAAAATATAGACCAGGCCTGATGGCTTGGTCAACAGTTTGAGAGGCTGAGGCAGGAGGATTGCTTGAGCTCTGAAGTTCAAGGCTACCCTGAGCAACAAAGTGAGACCTTGTCTCTACTAAAAACAAACAAACAAAAAATTAGCTGAGCTTGGTGACACATGCCTGTAGTCCCAGCTACTCAGGAGGCTGAGGTTGGAGGATTGCTCTGAGCCTGGGAGATTGAGGCTGCCAGTGAATGATCTGATGGCACCACTGCATTCCAGCCTGGGTGACAGAACAAGACTCTGTCTCAAAAAACGAAACAAAACAAAACAAAAAACTAAAGAAAGGCATAGTAACTATAGGTAACATCCTTTTTATCAAATACCTCTTAGAACCACATTTTGAGAATTAAATGGAATCTTACCTTTAAGAGGCACCTTGACATCAAGGCCATAGAATAAAGGCAAGAGAGAAGAACAAGAATAGAAACAGAAACTGCAGAAGAAAAAGAAGAAGATTATGTAAATCTGAATTTCTGTAGTGCCATTCAGGTAGTACAAAACCTCAGCTTTTCCACATTGCTCAAGTCTAATCACTTCACATATGAACATCAAGCATCTTTTTGTTTAAAAAAATCCACACCTTTTATGTTGCTACCTACAGTATCAGTGTTCAACTAACATTGATTCATACATTTTAGAATCATGAGGTGGTTTTACGAATAATTGGTCTAAGCTCCTAATTTTATATTTAAGAAAAATAAGCACAGGGCAGTAAATCAATGGTTTAATTTCACACAATTTTATGGCACAGTGAGGGCTAAAGCTTAGCTAGCCTGAATCCTACTTTGTTACATATCACTGTCTCTATCTTTCACGCATGAGAGGGTATTTCAAAAACACAAAATATGATCAGAACGTACACTTAATCACTCAGTGCTATCTTTTTGATTAATATGATAGCCTTTAGGATTAAGGCACAGCTGGGAAAATATTAATCTGTAGGCTAAATATATACTTAATTACTCACAGTGGAACATTTCAGAGAGATAAATGGACACTGTTAATAATTACATTGGGTTGACGGGTAAAAACTGGGTCTGTCCTGGGCAAGTGGGGAGGTCTGATCATGCTATTGGTATAAGAACTGCTTCTACATCAATGGGCATTTCAGATAATAAATGCGTGATGTTGTTCCAGCTGTTATGCCTCCAAGATAGACGACTTCTTATTTGACTCAGGGAAGTTAAATGGAATCTGATTTGTTTCTCTTCATCAAAAATTTTCACTTGAGAAACAGATAATTAGGTGGACAAACAGTACTTGTGTAGCACAGGTATATAATTAACTGTATACTAACTATAAAAAGCTATGGGTCAGGTCAGTTTTTAAAAAATAATTGATTTTCTTGGTGGTTTTCTTTTACAGAGTAAGTCTTTTACTTGATTATCACACTCCAGGTACATACTGTTAGACACATCTATGAATAAGGGTTATGTTTGGCATTCTCATATTGTGAATGTTATTTGCATATTTCCTTTAATGCTACTGCTTATAAGGTTCTTGCTTCACTATGGCTAAATTCTACATACAAGTTATGAGGATGGCTCTAAGAGGCATATATTGGTGGCTAGTCTATTATTCTGAAAAGCAAAAACTGTTGCTTTTTTTTCATTCTTTGAAGGTAAACTTATAGCAGGAGAAGTTCGAGAATGGAGAGTAATGGGCAAATTCCCATTCCCATTATTCCATCAGAGCTACCTCTCTGGGCATGAGGAGATGCCCATCACTTAATCTGTAATGAGAGTCTTAATCCCTGCAGTGTAGTGGGCAGATCATGCCATCTGCAGTCAGAAACCCTGACCTCTGGTTTTGATTTGCCATAAATTGGCTACATAATTTTGGGCAAGTTGTTTAATTTCTTTGAGCCATTGTTTTATTATCTGTATAAAAGGGGATCATAACATCTGTAGTGTCTGTCTCATAGAGTAATTATGAGAATCAGATGAAATGATGGTAGTGGAAGTGCTCTAGATATGATGCATACAGATATTATGCTCTAGATAAGTGCTGCACACAGCTGAAGCAATTTTGCTAGGTTTGTTCTTGCCACCTGATTCATACTAACTGTGTGCATTGAAATAAACAATAAAGAAGGGATATTACATGTACCCTGAGTGGGTGTTCAAGTACCACAAGGGAAGAATGAAGAGTATCTCTGGCATAAAGGATCTTTAGCCTTTTTACTAGACTTAAGGGCGAGGAGAAAGGAAGTCCAGTGAGTAGAAGGTGAATCATAAATCTCATCTCTAGTCAAATATCTAATTAGAAGTCAACTGGATTGTTTTTGAAGTGGTTGAATTTGCTACCATATGTGAAATATGCAGTGTTGATAAATACACTGCATATTGTTGATCCTTATTTTCTTTGAAGTAAGGTTATTACCCCATTATCATAAAAGTTTAGGAAGTTCAGACCTGTAAAGTGTACAGAGCAAAAGAATTGTGAAAAAGTTTACATTGAATTCCAACAATGAACATGATCTTAATCTCCCTTCTTCCAAAATTTTTGAGGGTTTTATTTAGGGAATGGCTAGGGTGATGACATTGATAGATCTTTTTTCTCCCCTTTTTGTTTTTTTATTTTTATACCTCAGCTGGACAGGAACTGAATGGGTATCAAGTTTTGGGGGCAGAATAGCCTTAACTTTGACTTTTTCCTTGAGCCAGCCCTAGGGTAGCTGATGAATTAGCAGAGATAGCTAAGCACTGGCCATTCAAAAGTGTGGAAAATGGAAGATATTAAGTGTGGTCTTTGACAAACAGGGAAGCTGAAAGCAACCCCCGCCTTCTGTGGGGCTTCCTGCCAATCACTGGGAAATTTATTGTACGTTATTGTTGCCTCATTCAATCCCGCAGAACTAAATAGCCCCTTCTGAAATGTGATAAATTCAAATTTAAAATTTTGCAGAGAACGTATACTTTGGGTCGGAATTTTTAAAATTACACTTTTAGAATTTGACTTATGCTTTTTTAGTGTTTCCTTTTTCACATAAGTGATCTCATTTGTTCCTCATGGAACCCAAGGGAGGAGGAAAGGGCAAATGTTATCATCCCTGTTTTAGAGATACGGCTTGGACAGAGGAAGTCAAGTTATTTACCTAAGGTCAAATGAGTACTGAAGACCCACCCTATACAGAAATCTGGATGCCTGGTGGTCTGGCTACTTGAGCCTACCAACTCCCTTTAACCTCACATATACAGGTAATTATAGAAGCAATCTGGGATGAACCAAATTCTAATCACTGTTGCAGAAGGGCAGATAGTTTGCTATTTTCTTCTTGTGTGCCTATGGAAGCTATTATAAAACAGCAATATCGTTTTACATACAGGGATTCAGGTAGCTACTTTCAGTCAATCTCATTGGAATTCCAGAGAAGAACCTATTTGGCATCCTTGCTCTTTCCCTCAGCAGAAGGTTCCTGGTGTCTTGGGCCAGACTTTATTATTATTATTATTATTATACTTTAAATTCTGGGATACACACACAGAACGTGCAGGTTTGTTACACAGGTATACGTGTGCCATGGTGGTTTGCCGCACCTATCAACCCATCATCTACATTAGGTATTTCTCCTAATGCTCTCTCTCCCCTTGCTCCCCACCCCCCGACAGGCCCTGGTGTGTGATGTTCCCCAACCTGTGCCTGTATGTTCTCATTGTTCAACTCCCACTTAAGAGTGAGGACATGCGGTGTTTGCTTTTCTTTTCCTCTGTTAGTTTGCTGAGAATGATAGTTTCCAACTTCATCCATGTCCCTGCAAAGGATATGAACTCATTGTTTTTTATGGCTGCATAGTATTCCATGGTGTGTATGTGCCACATTTTTTTTTTGAGACAGAGTTTTGTTCTGTTGCCCAGGCTGGAATGCAGTGGCATGATCTTGGCTCACTGCAAGTTCTGCCTGCCGGGTTCACGGCATTCTCCTGCCTCAGCCTCCCGAGTAGGTGGGACTACAGGCACTCGCCACCTCGTCCGGCTAATTTTTTGTATTTTTAGTAGAGATGGGGTTCACCGTGTTAGCCAGGATGGTCTCAATCTCCTGACCTTGTGATCCGCCCAGCTCGGCCTCCCAAGGTGCTGGGATTACAGGCATGAGCCACTGCGCCTGGCCCTGTGCCACATTTTCTTTATCCAGTCTAACATTGATGGGCATTTGGGTTGGTTCCAAGTTTTTGCTATTGTGAATAGTGCTGCAATAAACATACGTGTACATGTGTCCTTATAGTAGAATGATTTATAATCCTTTGGGTTATACGTCCAGTAATGGGTTTATAATTTATAATCCTTTGGGTTATAAATCCAGTAATGGGATTGCCATGTCAAATGGTATTTCTAGTTCTAGATCCTGGAGGAATCGCCACACTGTCTTCCACAATGGTTGAACTAGTTTACACTCCCACCAATGGTGTAAAATCATTCCTATTTCTCCACATTCTCTCCAGCATCTGTTGTTTCCTGACTTTTTAATGATAGCCATTCTGACTGGTGTGAGATGGTATCTCTTTGTGGTTTTAATTTGCATTTCTCTAATGACCAGTGATGATGAGCTTTTTTTCATCTGTTTGTTGGCCATATTATGTCTTATTTTGAAAAGTGTCTGTTCATATCCTTTGCCCACTTTTTGATGGGGCTGCTTGTTTTTTCTTGTAAATTTGTTTAAGTTCCCTGTGGATTCTGGATAATAGCCCTTTGTAAGATGGATAGATTGCAAAAATTCCCTCCCATTCTGTAGGTTATCCCATTACCTGTTCACCCTGATGATAGTTTCTTTTGCTGTGCAGAAGCTCTTTAGCTTAAGTAGATCCCATTTGTCAATTTTGGATTTTGTTGCCATTGCTTTTGGTGTTTTAGTCATGAAGTCTTTGCCCATGCCTATGTCCTGAATGGTATTACCTAGGTTTTCTTCTAGGGTTTTATGGTTTTGGGTCTTATGTTTAAATCTTTAATCCACCTTGAATTAATTTTTGTATGAGGTGTAAGGAAGGGGTCCAGTTTCAGTTTTCTGAATATGGCTAGCTGGTTTTCTGAATACCGTTTATTAAATAGGGAATCCTCTCCCCATTGCTTGTTTTCGTCAGTTTTGTCAAAGATCTGATGGTTGTAGATGTGTGGTGTTATTTCTGAGGCCTCTGTTCTGTTCCATTGGTCTATATATCTGTTTTGGTACCGGTACTATGTTGTTTTGGTTACTGTAGCCTTGTAGTAGAGTTTGAAGTCAGGTAGCATGACGCCTCCAGCTTTGTTCTTTTTGCTTAGGATTGTCTTTGCTATATGGGCTCTTCTTTGGTTCTGTATGAAATTTAAAATAGTTTTTTTCTAATTCTGTGAAGAAAGTAAATGGTAACTTGATGGGAATAGTGTTGATCTATAAATTACTTTGGGCAGTGTGGCCATTTTCATGATATTGATTCTTTCTATCCATGAGCATGGAATGTTTTTCCATTTGTTTGTGTTCTCTCTTATTGCCTCGAGCAGTGAATTTTATTTCTTCTTGAAGTAGTCCTTCCCATGTAAATTGTATTCCTAGGTATTTTATTCTCCTTGTAGCAATTGTTAATGGGAGTTCACTCATGATTTGACTGTCTGCCTATTATTGGTGTATAGGAATGCTTGTGATTTTTGCACACTGATTGTGTATCTTGAGAGTTTGCTGAAGTTGCTTATCAGTTTAAGGAGTTTTTGTGCTGAGACAATGGGGTTTTCTAAATACACAATCATGTCATCTGCAAACAGAGACAATTTGACTTCCTCTCTTCCCATTTGAATACCCTTTATTTTTTTCTCTTGCCTGATAGTCCCAGCCAGAACTTCCAATACTATGTTGAATAGGAGTGGTGAGAGATGGCATCCTTGTTTTGTGCTGGTTTTCAGAGGGAATGCTTCCAGCGTTTGCCCATTCAGTATGATATTGGCTGTGGGTTTGTCATAAATAACTCTTATTATTTTGAGATATGTTCCATCAATACCTAGTTTATTGAGTGTTTTTAGCATGAAGGGATGTTGAATTTTATCAAAGGCCTTTTCTGCATCTATTGAGATAATCATGTGTTTTTTGTCATTGGTTCTGTTTATGTGATGGATTATGTTTACTGATTTACATATGTTGAACCAACGTTGCATCCCAGGGTTGAAGCCAACTTGATTGTGGTGGATAAGGTTTTTAATGTGCTGCTGGATTTGGTTTGCCAGTATTTTATTGAGGATTTTCACAATGATGTTCATCAGGGACACTGGCCTGAATTTTGTTGTTGTTGTTGCTGTGTCTCTGCCAGGTTTTTTATCAGGATGATGCTGGTCTCAGAAAATGAGTTAGGGAGAAGTCCCTCTTTTTCTATTGTTTGGAATAGTTTCAGAATGAACGGTACCAACTCCTCTCGGTACCTCTGGTAGAATTCAGCTGTGAATCTGTCTGGTCCTGGGCTTTTTTTGGTTGGTAGGCAATTAATTACTGCCTTTATTTCAGAACTTGTTATTGGTCTATTCAGGTATTTGACTTCTTCCTGGTTTAGTCTTGGGAGGGTGTATGTGTCCAGGAATTTATCCATTTCTTCTAGATTTTCTATTTATTTGCATAAAGGTGTTTATAGTATTTTCTGATTGCAGATTGTATTTCTGTGAGATCAGTGGTGATCTCCCCTTTATCATTTTTTATTGGGTCTATTTGATTCTTCTCTCCTTTCTTCTTTATTAGTCTGGCTAGTGGTCTATCTATTTTGTTAATCTTTTCAAAAAAAAACCCAGCTCCTAGATTCACTGATTTTTTGAAGGGTTTTTCGTGTCTCTATCTCCTTCAGTTTTGCTCTGATCTTAGTTATTTCTTGTCTTCTGCTAGCTTTTGAATTTGTTTGTTCTTGATTCTCCAGTGCTTTTAATTGTTACGTTAGGGTGGCAATTTTAGATCTTTCTCGCTTTCTCCTGTGGGGATTTAGTGCTACAAATTTCCCTCTAAACAATGTTTTAGCTGTGTCCCAGAGATTCTGGTATGTTGTGTCTTTGTTCTCATTGGTTTCAAATAGCTTATTTATTTCTGCCTTAATTTCGTTATTTACCCAGTTGTCATTCAGGAGCAGGTTATTTGGTTTCCATGTAGTTGTATGGTTTTGAGTGAGTTTCTTAATCCTGAGTTCTAATTTGATTGCACTGTGGTCTGAGAGACTGTTTGTTATGATTTCTGTTCTTTTGCATTTGCTGAGGAGTGTTTCATTTTCTATTATATGGTCGATTTTAGAATAAGAGCTATGTGGCGCTGAGCAGAATGTATGTTCTATTGATTTGGGGTCAAGAGTTCTGTAGATGTCTATTAGGTCTGCTTGGTCCAGAGCTGAGCTCAAGTCCTGAATTTCCTTGTTAATTTTCTGTCTTGTTGATTTGTCTAATATTGACAGTGGGGTGTTAAAGTTTCCCACTATTCATGTGTGTGAGTCTAAGTCTCTTTGTAGGTCTCTAAGAACTTGCTTTATGAATCTGGGTGCTCCCGTATTGGATGCATATATATATAGGATATTTAGGTCTTCTTGTTGCATTGATCTCTTTACAATTATGTAATGCCCTTCTTTGTCTTTTTTGATTTTTGTTGGTTTCAAGTCTGTTTTATCAGAGACTAGAATTGCAACCCCCTATTTTAAAATTTTTGGCTTTCCACTTGCTTGGTATATCTTCCTCCATTCCTTTATTTTGAGTCTATGTGTATCTTTGCACATGAGATGGGTCTCCCGAATACAGTACACTGATGGCTTTTGACTTTTTATCCAATTTGCCAGTCTGTGCCTTTTAATTGGAGCATTTAGCCCCTTTACATTTAAGGCTAATATTGTTATGTGTGAATTTGATCCTGTCATTATGATGCTAGCTGGTTATTTTGCCTGTTAGTTGATGCAGTTTCTTCATAGTGTTGATGGTCTTTACATTTTGGGTTGTTTTTGCAGTGGCTGGTACCAGTTTTTCCTTTCCATATTTAGTGCTTCCTTCAGGAGCTCTTGTAAGGCAGGCCTGGTGGTGACAAAATCCCTTAGCATTTGCTTGTCTGTAAGGGATTATTTCTCCTTCACTTATGAAGCTTAGTTTGGCTGGATATGAAATTCTGGGTTGAAAATTATTTTCTTTAAGAATGTTGAATATTGGCCCCTACTCTCTTCTGGCTTGTAGAGTTTCTGCCGAGAGATCCACTAATTAGTCTGATGGGCTTCCCTTTGTGGGTAACTCACCCTTTCTCTCTGCGTGTGCTTAACATTTTTTCCTTCATTTCAACCTTGCTGAATCTGGTGATTATGTGTCTTAGGGCTGCTCTTCTCGAGGAATATCTTTGTGGTGTTCTCTGTATTTCCTGAATTTGAATGTTGGCCTGTCTTGCTAGGATGGGGAAGTTCTCCTGAATAATATCCTGAAGTGTGTTTTTGAACTTAGTTCCATTATCTCCATCACTTTCAGGTACACCAATCAAACGTAGGTTTGGTCTTTATGCATAGTCTCATATTTGTTAGAAGCTTTGTTCATTCCTTTTCATTCTTTTTTCTCCAATCTAGTCTTCACATTTTATTTCATTAAGTTGATCTTCAATCTCTGATATCCTTTTTTCCACTTGATTGATTCAGCTATGGATACTGCATGCTTCACAAAGTTCTCGTGCTGTGTTTTTTAGCTCCATCAGGTCATGTATGTTCTTCTCTAAACTGGTTATTCTAGTTAGCAATCCCTCTAACATTTTATTAAGTTTCTTAGCTTCCTTAAACTGGTTATTCTAATTAGCAATCTCTCTAACCTTTTATTAAGTTTCTTAGCTTCCTTATATTGGGTTATAACATGCTCCTTTATCTCAGAGGAGTTTGTTATTACCCACCTTTTGAAGCCTACTTCTGTCAATTTGTCAAACTCATTCTCCATCCAGCTTTGTTCCCTTTCTGGCGAGGAGTTTTGATCCATTGGAGGAGAAGAGGCATTCTGGTTTTTGGAATTTTCATCCTTTTTGTGCTGGTTTTTCCTCATCTTCATGGATTTATCCATCTTTGGTCTTTGCTGTTGATGACCTTTGGATAGAGTTTTTGCATGGTTGTCCTTTTCATTGATGTTGATGCTATTGCTTTCTGTTTGTTAGTTTTCCTTCTAACAGTCAGGCCCCTCTGCTGCAGGTCTTCTGGAGTTTGCTGGGGGTCCACTCCAGACTCTGTTTGCCTGGTTATCACCAACGGAGGCTGCAGAATAGCAAAGATTGCTGCCTGCTCCTTCCTCTGGAAGCTTCGTCCCAGAAGAGCACAGGTCAGATGCAGCCAGAGCTCTCCTGTATGAGGTGTCTCTCAACTCCTGCTGGGAGGTATCTCCCAGTCAGGAGGGGTCAGGGACCCACTTGAGGAGGCAGTCTGTCTCTTCACAGAGCTCAAGCACTGTGCTGGGAGATCCACTGCTCTCTTCAGAGCCAGCAGGCAGGAACATTTAAGTCTGTTGAAGCTGCACCCACAGCTGCCCCTTCCCCTAAGTTCTGTGTCCCAGGGAGATGGGAGTTTTATCCATAAGCCCCTGAATGGGGTGCTGCCTTTCCTTCAGAGATGCCCTGCCCAGAGAGGAGGAATCTAGAGAGGCAGTCTGGCTACAGAAGCTTTGTGGCCCTGTGGTGGGCTCCACCTAGTCTGAACTTCCCTGGGGCTTTGTTTACACTGTGAGGGGAAAAGTGCCTACTTAAGCCTCAGTAATGGTGAATGCTCCTCCCCTCCACCAAGCTCGAGCATCCCAGGTTGACGTCAGACTGCTGAGCTAGCAGCGAGAATTTCAACCCAGTGGATCTTAGCTTGCTGGACTCCGTGGGGGTGGGATCCACTGAGCAAGACCACTTGGCTCTCTGGCTTCAGGCCCTTTTCCAGGGGAGTGAATGGTTCTGTCTTGATGGCATACCAGGTGCCACTGGGGTATGAAAAAAAAAAAACTCCTGCAGCTAGCTCAGTGTCTGCCCAAATGGCCTCCCAGTTTTGTGCCTGAAACCCAGGGTCCTTGTGGTGTAGGCACCTGAGGGAATCTTCTGGTCTGTGGGTTGCGAAGATCACGAGAAAAGCATAGTATCTGGGCCAGAGTGCACCATCACGGCACAGTCCCTCATAGCTTCCCTTGGCTAGGGGAGGGAGTTCCCTGACCCCTTGCACTTCTTGGGTGAGGCAACACCCCACTCTGCTTTGGTTTGCCCTCCGTGGGCTGCACCCACTGTCTAACCAGTCCCAATGAGATGAACCAGGTACCTCGGTTAGAAATGCAGAAATCACCCGCCTTCTGTGTTGGTCTGGCTGGGAACTGCAGACCGGAGCTGTTCCTATTTGGCCATCTTGCTCGGGAATTCCAGGCTTTGACTTTTTTGTTGTGCAAACCTGTGTAGCTCACTGTAGCTTGTTCAGTATCCCAGCCTGAGCTCTGTCTGTTCTCCCACCCCACACGCATTTCCAAGTGCCCTCTGTTAGAGCCACGTTGTTATACCCCTCAAAAACACTGCCTGACTTGGAGGAAGCAGCCACTCTTTGAGATCCCTGGGGAAGTGACAGGACAACATGATTATCATATACCAACCCAAATTTCTGAACTGATTGTTAAGGTGAAACTGCAGCACAAGGATGAAAGGTCTTTTTATGAATGATAATGGAAAAGGTAAAAAAAAAAGGTGCTAAAAGATTTTTTTTTAAAAAAGAGCAAAGTAGGGTAACCAAATTCAGAAGAAACTTTTGGAAAGGAAATGAAGATAAGGAAGGGGAAACTAAGGAAAGAAAACACATAAAAAAATAGGAAAGAAACACAAAAGACAAACATGTGAAGGCTAGGTTACTGATGGCAGACTCTTTCCTGGCATTCTGACTGACAGAAGGTGAAAGCTAGGTTTACTGTAACTACACCTGCCTCTGCAAGACACACAATTAACTGAGAAGCCAGAAAGAAAATACAGTGTGCAAAATCAATATTGCTTTCTGGTTGAACAAATAATAAGATACTTATTGAACTTGACACATACCTTTTCTTCTAAGTCCTTTATTTGTCTTTTCTGGATGTCTGTTTTATCTTCTAAGTCACGAATTCTCTGAAGAAAGAAAAGAAAAGAAAAGAAAGAAAGCATCAGTAGGTGGTAAGTTGTGCAGAAAAATAATTCACCAAACGAAAACATGAAAATTCCTATACAAACCTGAATATTTGTACAAGCAGCTGGAAACATCACATTTATGTTTTTCCCCACCCAAAACGTGTTGCATGCTTCACAAATTATCTATGCTTGTGGTAGAAAATCATTGTTACTGATTATCTTTTCAAAAAATGTTTGCTACCCTTTCTACTGGGCCTATCCCTGTAGACCCCTTCCTAGTGAGGTGTAGATTCCACACCACTGATACTGAGTTTGGCAAAGAGACTTGTTTTGGCCAGTGGAATGCGAGTTGGAATAAGATTTGGGAATATCAAATCCTTGTAGAGGGTGTAGTATATCTCAGAACTAGAGAGTAAGAAATAAGCTTTGTTATGAGCCATTTGGATTGAGATTTTGATTGCTTGTTACCACATTAAAGATGGCTGAGGCTGACTCATATAGATGTAAACAATCCAATTGTTCTTTCTTAACCTTTTTTTTTTCTTAACCCTATTTCAGCCTTGTTTCAGGATAGAATTTTCTCACAAAATAGAATTGGTAAATTCTCATAAAACAAAGTGGAGATTACACATCAACAAACATTCCCAGGAGGGAACTGGTAAATTAGGAAAACACCAGAACATAACAAACATAACACAAGTAATCGTAAAGACGAAAAGTTCCAAGACTGTCTTTGAACTTACCTCTCAATTATGTAACAAAATTCCACTAATTTAAACACCAAGTATTTGAAATCAACATTACATAACAATTATTTACAAGTAAAATAAAGTCTTCACATTTATATCTGGCAATTAAAGGCTTTTTGTGTTCATGTACATGGTTATACAATGCAGGCTTTTTATTTAATATCTCTGCTGGGAATAATTAGAAAATAGAGAAATGGAGTGTATGAAGAAAACACTAGAAGCCAAATGGGATGATAATATAGAAAGAGAGGTTTTTATAATGCAATGGTAGGAGAAAAAAGGGGAAGCTAGAACAAGGGGTACTTGAACTTGGAAAGCATATCTCCTTCTCTTTAAAAGAGTGGATCTCAACTGTTTGTCTCTCCCTGCCCCAGTCAGGGACATTTGGCAGTTCTGCACATTTTTTTAAGGTTAGTTAATATGTTCATTTACTTTAAGTTGTGTAATTCAGTGGTTTTAGTATATTCACAAAGTTGTGCAACCATCACCATTATCTAAATGTCTTGACATTTTTGTATTATCACAATTGGGAGTATGTGCATCTAGCATCTACCAAGTAGAAGCCAGAAATGCTACTAAATATCTGATAAGGGAACAGCCACTCCTCCCCCTAAAAAATAATAAAGAAATATCTGCTTCAAAATTTCAGCAGTGCTGAGATTGAGAAACTCTTCTTTAAAGTAAGGGGGCTAAGGTTTGTGCAAGAAGAGATGGTGTGTTTTGGTCAGAGTGAGACCATAAAGGTTAACCTTGAAATTATGCCATAATGAATGCTGGAGAAAGGGATGGGACTGGAATGTTGATGGTGTGTGTATACATATGTGATGTATGTACTGGTGTGTATTTCCATAGTGCTGTCAGTGCTCCATAGCTACACAGTAAAAGAATAAATTTGCTAGATATTTCTACCTTGAGTGTTCAAGTAATTCCTTGGCATGTCTGCTGGATATGCAGGCAAGTCCTATATGGACAAAATCATGAATATGTAAAATTACCGCAGCATCCATTCAGCACCACGTCTATGCTTGTTGGGCACCTCCTTACGTGCTCATGACTGCTGAATGTAATGGACAATACCGATAAGACACCAATTAGTTCCAGATTTCAAAGAACTATCAGATCCAGATGGAATAACAAAATTAAATAGAAAAGGTAAACAATGGAAAAAACTGAATAACTTTATCACCCATCTCCAATTCCTAGTGTAGTGTTTAGCATGAAGAAGGTGTCCACACATTTTTTTTTTGTTAAATAAATGTGTTACCCTACATCATATGATGTATACTTGATTTCTTTTTGCTTCCCATCCCTTTGCCATCCACCCAACAGGAAACCTTGTTGGATCCAAAACATTCTTTTTCTACCCACTTCTTTTTATTTCTACTGATACCAACTTCACCAAGTCATTGTCTTCCCTTGTCAGGACTGGTGTGGCAGCTTCTACCTGCTCTTTCCGCCTTTTATTTTGACCATACTACATTCATCTATAGCAGGCATTGTGAACTCTCAGAATGTAAAAATGACCTCCATGGTCCCCTGAGTTGAAATGGGTGGGGAAGAGTTGTACTCAGAATAAAACTCGAACTCCTGCAAAGCCCTATGTGATGTGGCCCTTTCTTAGTTCTCGAATATCTCCTCCTATCAACCTCACTCTGGCTGTGTGTGCTCCTGACATTCTAGCCTTCCTTTACTCTGTTCCTTGACTATTCCAAACTTATTCCGATGATAGAGACTTAGCCCTTGTTGTTCCTGACTTCTGGGACACTTGGCCAAGATCTTTGTGTGGCTCATTTCTTGGATCTTAGGTATTTTCAGAGAGGCCTTCTGTGACCAGCCAGCCTAAAGTGGCCAATCCTACTCCCAAACTCACACACACATTGTATACGTTTCTGCAGAGCACTTATTGCCACTCTCAGAAATTGCCTCAGTCATTGTTCATTTGTGCTGTGGCTCTGTCCCTGTCCTTCTGTGAGATAGATGAGAGTAGTGATCTGTATGTCTTTGCTTACCATTACACTCCCAGCACCTGGTACACAGCAGGCCCTCAATAAATGGTTGTGAATGAGTACATAACAGAATATAGAATGTAGATTTTTTTGAGCAGTATGTGGTTCATTTTAAAATTTTTCATCAGGGAGAGGATCCTGAAGGGGTTGGATCTTAAACTGGGACTGGAAAAATGAGAACACTTGGATGAATGCAATGAAAACTAATGGACATGTTAGGATGAGCAATTATGCAACAGGGGCTTAGAGGTAGAAAATCACAGCACAAGTGGGACCAGGATGTTTTGCATGAGTGGAGAGGGAAGTATGCTCTGGGGTTGGGTCAGATCTGGTTTTGGAGGGAGGGGTAGTCAGCTACTGAAGGACTTGAAGAGACCTGCATAAGACTCTACTCAACTGGAAATTGGGACCATGGAGGCTTTGGGGCAAGAATGTACCATGAGGTAAAGTGAGAAAAATCTGAGATGAGATGTGTGGTGGACTGAAAAGAGGAGAGCTAGAACTAGGCCCCATGTACCTGCATGTGCTTTTAAAAATGCCATTTATTATGATATATCATAATTATTTTTCTTTGTGCTAATCATTTTATATCCTTTCATGGATCCTACATTTTGTGGAGGCAGGGTCCACAGTGAATTCCCTGTCAGCACAGTATTTAGCACCTAGGAAACACATTTAAAGGTTTGATTGAATAAATGCATAGATGATGGAGTCAGATTCACATAGAGAACATTTGGCAGTACCTGGAAGCTGGTCAAATAATGAAAGGCCCTGCACATGCCTGGGGTGACAAAAATGAACAAAATGGACCAGTATCAGAAACATTTCAGGGGAAATGCCAGTTGGATGCGGTGCTATATTAATGCTTACAGGGAAAG
Organism: Chlorocebus sabaeus; assembly: GCF_047675955.1. Lineage (NCBI taxonomy): Eukaryota > Metazoa > Chordata > Mammalia > Primates > Cercopithecidae > Chlorocebus > Chlorocebus sabaeus. Next base: position 34,554,119 of record NC_132926.1, on the reverse strand, counting down.
AACAGAGAAGACTCCAGTGTTTCTAGCCAGAGTGATTTGAGATATGGTAATTCTACTGACTAAGACAGGCAGACGGGGAGAGAGAAGAGAAGTTAGGATGAGAACTCACCAGTTCACTCTTAAATATTCAAGCAGAACTGTGTAATAAATGGTTAGTGATATATTTTAGAAGTTAGAGTGTATTACATAGTTATATGTGAAAAATCCTGGCCAATATCTTCTGGAATAAGTCTATGAAACTCAGCTATTAATTAAAAGGGAAGAAGAAGAGTAAGAAATAACTGGGAAAGGCATATTCTAATGAACATTTGTTTAGGAGATGGATGAAAAATGTCAGCGAAACTCTGAGGTTCAGAAATGCAGTGTACTACCGACGCTACCGGATAACTTAAATAAAATCAGCTCTTTCAGGAGTGAAGTATCCTAGCTAAATGGTTAAAGAAATACTCAAATGGAATGAAGTTTTTATCATAAATAAATTTAGATAACTATTAGTCCATCTTTAAACGTAAACACTTCTGTGTTTCCATGACATAACTCCCAATTTGTTGAAAGTAATTACATGCTATTGCAGCACAAGAAATTTGTGCAGGGAACATTTTTATCCCCTGCTAGAAGAAAAGTACACGAAGCAATGCAGTGATGCCATAAAGTCTATTATTAAAGACTTTGAGTCTTTCCATGGGTCAAAACCCAAACCTTTGTGATGGAATCTGAAGCGGCATTAATAGGAACATGTACATATTTATCACTTCTGGGACGCGTGACTTCAGAATTCTCCACCTACTCCGGTAATCTGTTAGCCTATAAAATCCACAGAGCTCCTGCCTGCATCTGAAGTGTGCTAAGTGTCATGTCCCCCATGAATTGTTTTGATTTGCCTCATAAAAGAACCCCTTCTTCTTTTCCACTTACCACGATCACTGATGACCACACAATTCGTACCGCCTATTCATACCATCTGGATTTTGTACCAATTGCTTCTTATAGCTTCTGAGGATTTAATACTATAACCTGACACTTTCAGTTGTGGAATCCTTATTGAATCTGTATTTTGACCAGGATCTCAGCCCTCAACTGTCAAGCTATGGCGTGAATAGAGAGTTGCAATAAAAAATTTTGGCTGGAAATTAGTGTTGGGTGCCTATTTTGAGCCTTGCTGATGAATCACATAAGTTATACAATAGTGTTCAGACACACTGGCCTTGGAGTTCAGCAGACCTAGGCTGTCATCCTAACTGTTGCTTACCATCTGTGTCATCTTGGGCAAATCACTTAAGCATTCTTATCTTTAATATTGTTATCTCCAAAATTGAGATAATAAAAATACTTACCTCATAGGGCTATTATGAAGATTAAAGGAAATGATGTAAGTAGATTCCTTAGTTTACTTACTGACATAAAGCAAATGTCAGTAAGTAAACAGCAGCTGTCGGTCTTTGTTGTTGGTGATGTTTGTAATGTGAATGATCCTTGTTCTCTTTTACACTATTCGGATTGTTATCAGCCTTGGTTACGGACTGGAGTGAGCAATAAATGGAAAGCACTATTTTTGCCCTGGAGAGTGTCCTGCTTCCCTGCATAACGCAGATAATCAGACTCCATGAAATTCAAAGGGTATTTCATGAAAATGTAGTTCTAAACATAGTAGCAGTATGCAGTCCTTCTGAAACGCCAATTTTCTCAAGATTGAATTATTATAAAACTGTCATTTTTATATGTGCTTGAAGGTAGAAAACAATGGTTATTTATTTTACTCTCTGAAAATAACTTGTATCTCCTCGGCTTCTCCATACCCATACTCAATACCGTGTACTTAGTGCTAAGTCCCATTTGCTAGTACTAACCCTACACAGAGGCAGTGACTCAGTCCTCACCTGATGGGCTTGCTGTAAGAGCTCCATTCTCTCCTGAAGAATCTGACAGTCATACTCTCTGCTCTTCCTCAGCATTTGCCGCCGTAACTTTTCTACTGCCGTCCTCAGCTCCTCTTGCTGTTTTTCACTTAATAATTCACCAAACTTGATAACAGTTTCTTGCTGTAGAGCATTGTACAAAGTAGCTTCTAGTTCCTGGATTCTCTGGCAAATAGAATTAGAAAAGTCTAACTTCGGAACTTGGCATTGATATGCGGTGTAGGAGTGTACGCTATGTATGTATATGTGTATGGCCGTCAATTTTAGTCTTAAAGGATCTTAGCAAGAAAATAATTTCAAAGCTTCTCTAGCCTAATTACACTTCTGAAAATCCCCTTTTATGAGATTCCGTAAGGGTCATCTTGCCAATCCATGAACTTCTCTAGTGAGGGAACATTTGTTCTTTCTTGGAACCCTACCCATTTTATATACTTTTCCTTGTTAGAAAGCCCTCACTTTGTTATAATAACTGTACTTCCTATCCTAAAGAGTAGCTGAGAATAAGTGTGTTCTCACTTCTACTTGACAGTTTTGGCTAGGTGCGGTGGCTCACACCTGTAATCCCAGCACTTTGGGAGCCCGAGGCAGGTGGATCATCTGAGGTCAGGATTTTGAGAACAGCCTGGCCAACATGGTGAAACCCCATTTCTACCAAAAATATAAAAAATTAGCTGGGCATGTTGGTGCGTGCCTGTAATCCCAGCTACTCAGGAGACTGAGACAGAAGAATCGCTTGAATCTGGGAGGTGGAAGTTGCAGGGAGCCAAGATCGGGCATTGCAGTCTGGCCTGTGCAACAAGAGCAAAACTCCGTCTCAAAACAACAAACAAACAAACAAACAAAACCCCCCCAAAAAAGACAGCTCTTCATATATTTAAGGACATCTACCATAGTGGCCATACTTCTAGAAATAAATAGTCTAAGTTAGGACAAAACACTTAAAATTGGAGATACATTTTGTGCACAAAATACCACTCCCATTCTATTAATACATGACAAACCGTTGGTACTTGAAGATGGCTTTATGGCCTCCAAATTTTTTTCTTGAAATAATATTGAGAAATAAAATCCAAAAATTACCTAAAGTTTTGGAATTGGTCTGTTTATAAGTTCTCTGAGATTTATAATGGCTGCTCTCATTATAATATTTCTCTGAGTCTTTCTTTTGTAGATGAAGGATCCACTGCCTCTTATATCTGTTTCTTTTTCTTTCTTTTTTGATATGCTTCAAATAACTGTTGCTAAAATCTACAATCTTATCCCTACTAAGTCTGACAGAAGTGACCAGACATGCTTTGGTGAGAAATATTTTCCTAGCTCTTGTCCTGGGGCTAAGCAGATCTCATCTTTTTAGGGATAAATATGGTTTTCTGAATGAGTACTCAGTAGTCTCAGGAGCCACATAAACACACAACTTAATTTCGTACAGGTGGAAGAGGCAAGGGTGAAAGGTAGAAGTGAAGCAAAAATCACTTCCTTCTCTGTCTCTCATTAGCAACGAATGCCCATTCTCTTCTTTCCCCATCAAACAAGCTCAGAATCTCTTACTCATTTTGGAATGCAAAGACAAGTTCGTCTTTGTTACAAGCAGGGACTAAGTACTTCACTCCTTCCCCAAAAGTGACTCAAGCTGCTTCCAGGAAAGCATTATAAAAACCTCTGCTAGGAATTCTTTGAAATGTTCCTTTAATTTGCTCTTTTTCTTTTGATTCATAACCATGAATTAATGTACAGTAGAACATAAGGAGAGAAGAAATGTGAGCTATAGTTCAGTATGAAGAATTGTGTAATAGGAATTTGGTAGAGGAGAATGGATCACATGTGGCCCTTAATCAGCATAATCTTCTGTGGGAGACAAATGGCACAGCCCATTTACCATGGAAGCCTCAGTTGCTGTGGCTGGATTATGGTAGGTCACAGGCTCTGGAGTCAGATCTACACACTACCCACTTATCAACTTGGGCAAAGTCCTTAAATTCTCTAAATCTTACTATCCTCATATGTGAGATATGAATAATAGTCATAATAATCTTGCCTATACCTCACAGGGTTGTTGTAAGAGATAAATGAAATAAAAATATACATAACAAACATTAAACACATTATTCCACTACTAGATCCGCCTCCCAAATGATTGCATTTGATTCAATAAAATTTCTCTTGAATCTACACTGCCATTCAATCTGTTCTTCATCTATATATTATCCACAACATATATTTAACTGTTTTTGTTTTGTTTTGAGACAGGATCTTGCTCTGTTGCCCAGGCTGGAGTACAGTGGCACGATCACAGCCACTACAGCCTTGGCCTCCCAGGCTCAATGAATCCTCCCTCCTCAGCCTTCTGAGTGGCTAGCACTACAAGGTGCATGTCACCAAGCCTGGCTAATTTTTGTATTTTGTATTTTTATTTTTGTTTTTGAGATATAGGATTTCACCATGTTGCTCACACTGGTCTTGAATTCCGGGACTCAAGGGATCTGCCCACGTTGGTTTCCCAAAAGTGCTGGGATTACATGCATGAGGCACCATGCCTGGCCTTTTAATTGTTAAAAAATGAAGTATAATTAAATATTTATTAGATATTATAAGAATATCTTATAAGAATCTTATAAGAATAAGTAAAGAGCTAGGAATGTATTTGTTCTAAAATTAGAACTGAAAACCAGTCAATGAATAAACTGCATGTCGTGATCTATTCAAGCACATAGCATGGAAAATTAAATAGGATACTTCATTTCACAGTACTTAACTGTAAATACTCTGGGTGTCTCTATCGCTTGTTGTACCTACCATATATGCTTGGTCAAGAGCTTGTTTTCTGTAGTCTAGTTCTTCCTCCAGGTAGCCTTTTATTTTGCAGAACTGTTCCTATAACAAAGGGCCATATTGATAGAGTCAGCTTAGTTAACTAGAAAGTGACATACAAATTGTATTGATTAATGTTTCCTCTAATTCTACCATAAGACAAATCACTAGTATTTGTAGAGTCATAAATTTTGTCTGTTACGGAAATAGTTCAACTCTCACAGTCTCACACAAGGAATGCGAAAATCAATGGAAAGCAGCATAAAAGATATAATGAAAAATCCACATAGAACGCTCTAAAAGATTTTTAATCTGAGAGCACATGATTAAGTATAGATTTTGACTAGTGTTTAATAATAAGCCTATCTAGGTAAATGTATTATAATATATTTTTGTAAGAATGTGATAAGATGTAACATAGCCAGGTTGCATAATCAACAAGTTTAACTTATTCAAATTCATCTGTGTACAACTAGCAAACACAAGGAAAAAAAGCAATTTAAAAAGTGGTAGTGATTCCATCCACACTGCCGCTTAATGAGTGGGTGTCTGCCTTTGCCATAAAGCCAGTGTGGGCAGGGAAAAGTAAATGTGATGTTCCCTCTCTTGTTCTTAGTTTCTGTGTGCTTCTCATATTACGAGCATCTTGCCATTAGCACTTAAAACTATATCCCTGTGTACAACATAGTCCCAAGCACAAGTCAATTGTTTCTTTGGGTGCTTAACTGAAGGAACAAAGACCTCTTCACACTCTGAAGAAAAACTCAATGGTGTTGACTTTTGAGAGCTCATATATCTGTATGGAGCAATTTTGCTGTTGACTTCACTGGTGACTGCTGAATTCCAGTACCTAGAACGCTGCCTGATACAGGCTAATTGCTTAATTAATATTTGTGCTTTTAAAGCGCTTTCAAGAGTAATTTTGAAGACAAATTGTTCATTTGGAAAGTTTTCTTGACCAAATATAAAATAACATAATATAATATAATAAAATAACGAGCTGTTCTTTTTATATGCTTTGACATTGGAGCCTAACCTCTTAGTAAAATGTGAGCACTGTATAAAATATAAACAAACAATTTATAAGCTATAATGTGCTACACAAATGCAAGTTGTTTTTATCGGATTCCCTGTCCAACAGGAATCCACTACATGTTTTCTAGTTATAATGATAACATTAATAATAATCTTGTTATAAATTTCTTTCCTTTTTTTTTTTGAGACAGAGTTTTACTCTTGTTGCCCAGGCTGGAGTGCAACGGCACGATCTCGGCTCACTGCAACCTCTGCCTCCCGGGTTCAAGCAATTCTCCTGCCTCAGCCTCCCAAGTAGCCGGGATTACAGGCCTGCGCCACCACGCCTAGCTAATTTTGCAGTTTTAGTAGAGATGGGGTTTCTCCATGTTGGTCAGGCTGGTCTCGAACTCCTGACCTCAGGTGATCTGCCCGCTTCAGCCTCCCAAAGTGCTGGGATTATAGGCATGAGTCACCGCGCCCAGCCCAATCTTGTTATAAATTTCTATGCATTGCTCTAAGTTAATAATAATCAATTTTTAGGCTTGGCAAGTAAAAAGAAACTTTTAAAATTGTGGTAAAATGCACATAACATTTACAACCTTACTTATTTTTAACTCATTTTTAAGTGTACAGTTCAGTAGTACAAAGTATATTCACATTCTTATGCAACCAGTGTACAGAATTTTTCATGTTGCAAAACTGAACTATACCCTTTATACAACAGCTCTATGTTTCCCCTTCTGACCTCCCGGCAATTAGTCTACTATCTGTTTCTAAGTTTGATTAATCTAGCACCTCACATGAGTGGATTCATATAGTATTTATAATTCTGTGAATAGCTTATTTCACTTAACATAGTGTCCTGAAAGTACATCCATATTGTAACTTGTATGAGAACTTCCTTCCTTTTGAAAGCTAAATAATATACCATGATATGTATACACCACCTTTTGTTTATTTGTTCATCCAGTGATGGACATTTGGGTTACTTCTACCTTTTGGCTACTGTGAATAAAGCTGTTATGAACATGGGTGTATAAGTATCTCTTCCAGACTCTGGTTTCAATACTTTTGGATACACATCCAGAAGTGGTATTGCTGAATCACATAGTAATTCTATTTTGATGTTTTTTGAGCAACCACCATACTTTTTTTATAGTGGCTGTACCAGTTTTACATTCCCATCAATAGTGAAGAAGGGTTTCAATTTCCCCTTATCTTTGTCAACACTTGTTTTATCTTTTTGATTGTGGGAACACAGGGTCTTCTTGCTCTGTTGCCTAGGCTGGAATGCAGTGGTACAAAAATAGCTCACTGGAGCCTCCACCTCCTGGGCTCAAATGATCCTCTTGCCTCAGTCCCCTGAGTAGCTGGGACCACAAGCACGTACCACTATGCTGCTAATTATTTTTTGTAGAGATGGGCTCTCACTATCTTGCCCAGGCTGGTCTCGAACTCTTGTGCTCAAGCACTCTTCCTGCCTTAACTTCCCAAATTGCTGGGACAGGTGTGAGCCACTGTACTAGGTCTTTTTTTCTACTTTTTTTTTTTTTTTGATAAGAGCTATTCTAATGGATGTAAGGTGGCTTAGGGATTTTTAAAATCAGAGTTACACCCTCCATTTCTGTAATTTTTACTTGTTAATTAAATACAGTGGAAAAATTATTTAGCCTAACAAAGAAAACATATGAAAACTCAATTTTCTTCAGCATTAGTTTTGGATATTTTCCAAAACCTAACACTTTTTTTGGGGAGAATATAGCCTGAAATTGTTTGGTACTTCTGGTAATTTTTTTTCCCATCTTCTGTACATAAAATAATAATGGAAAGATGACAAACTTTCATCAGTGCCAAATAAAACTGGTAGAGGCAACTTTAATTTTCCATTTTCCTTGTAGATTTTTCTTAATTTTTACAATATCTTATCTTTGTACTTACCATGTCACTTTCCAATTCCATCATTTTCTGGTGTAGGGCAGCCTCTGCTCCTTCAATCTGCTGGATCCACTAAGGGGTGAACAAGACAAAAGTGTTTGACATGGCTGCTTGATATGGTGTATATCTGTGTGCCTCCATGAGGTGCTCAGTCTCTTCCCTTTATATCTCAGGAAGCAGACTGAGAACTGAAGCAAAAACAACACATTTTTTGTTTTGTTTTGTTTTTGAGATGGAGTCTTGCTCCATTGCCCAAACTGGAGTGTAGTAACGTGATCTCAGCTCCTGCAACCTCCGCCTCCCGGTTTCAAGCAATTCTCTGCCTCAGCCTCCTGAGTAGCGGGGATTACAGGCGCCCGCCACCACACCCAGCTATACGGGGTTTCACCATCTTGGCCAGGCTGGTCTTGAACTCCTGACCTCGTGATCCACCTGCCTCGGCCTCCCAAAGTGCTGTGATTACAGGCACGAGCCATCGCACCCAGCCCACATTTTTATCTCATAATTCAGAAACAAGACTACGGTCTTCCTTGTATTCATTCATTCACCCATTCAACAAATGCATTTATGGATGACTAGCAAGTGTCAGGTGATATACCAGGTCCTAAGGCTGCAGTGGTGAACCAGATCAACAAGACTCCTGCTCTTACTGGAGAACACCATGGGAGGCTTTCCTGTAAGTGATCATTGCACTGGGCTCCAAAGAATGGGTGAGAGATGACTGGGAAAAAATGAAGAGGAAGTTCCAAGTGGAAGGGACATCATGTCCAAGAGCTCTATTGTTGGAGGAAGCAGGATGAGAGAAAGAAGGCCAGGTACACTGGAGAATTGGGACAACGGTAATTTTTCAGTATATAAAACTGATTACAGCAAAGTGGGGAAGAATTATTTTTGTGAAGTGGAGGTGTTTTAAATCACATAAAAACTTACCTTTCCCAGTACTCAGAATATATGATATTTATGTTAGCATTGATAAACACTCTGAATGCAGACTTTGAATAATATGTGACCCTACCATATACAGGTTTTTATAGAACAAATTGTTATAATGAATCTCTAGCAAGTTAAATGTCAGTTTATATTTTAGGGAAGCAGTTGGGCATAATAATTAAGTGGGTTCTGAAGACAGACTACCTGGACCGTAATTTCAATTCTAGCTTTTTATGGGTGGGTGGCATGGAAAGGTTACCTGATTTCTCTAAGTCTCAAGTTTCTTATCTGTCAAATGGGATTAATAATAAGTAAAGATTAAGGAAGTAAATAACATGAGGCAATATCCATTGGGTATTGCATGTACTAGTGGTATCTCACTACAAGATACTTCTTTTTGTTTTATTTTTCTTTCTCTCTTTTCTTTTCTTTTCTTTTTTCTTTTTTCTTTTTTTCTGTTTTTTTTTTTTGTTTTTTTTTTTTTTTTTTTTTTTTTTTTGAGACAGAGTCTCGCTCTGCCACCCAGGCTGGAGTGCAATGGCAGGATCTCAGCTCACTGCTACCTCCATCTCCAGGTTCAAGCAATTCTCCAGCCTCAGCCTCCTGAGTAGCTGGGATTATAGGTGCACACCACCATGCCTGGCTAATTTTTTGTATTTTTAGTAGAGATGGGGTTTCACTGTGTTCCCCAGGCTGGTCTCAAACTCCTGAGCTCAGGCAATCCACCCACCTCGACATCCCAAAGTGCTAGGATTACAGGCGTGAGCCACCGCGCCCGGCACCAGATAGTTCTTTCTAGGTTACCTGTGACAAATTATGCAGCCCAGCGAGCATTACTATATACTACAGCCTTGATACTTACAAGGGGATACCATGTTTAACCACTCCTTGGCTGTGGGGCACATGGTGAAACGAAAGAGGCATGCCTAGGCTGGAGAGGTGCTAATCTCTCAGTTCTTTGTACATACACATGGCTTCTCCTTGAAACAAATTTCAGTCAGTCATGGGTTTTGTGTAAATAGACTCATACTGCAATTGTACCCATCCAAAACCTAAAATCCTTCATCTTGCTTGCTGTCCATTTGTTATCAAAAAACATTTTTACAAATCATGTTTTTAAGAGTACTATGAACTAAAGTCATTATATCATGAGCATTAGATACAGATTTGTGTGTTGGTTGCTATTCCTTCCTACTTGTGTAATCAGGACAAGTTACTGAATATCCCAAGCCTCAGTTTCCTCATGTATAAAATAAAAACAATGGTACCCCAATGTACATTATTTGGGTGGTGGATACACTAACAGCCAAGACTTCACCAGTACACAGTGTATCCATGTAATAAAAGTACACTTGTACTCCTTAAATTTATACAAATTAAAAAATAATGGCAGCTATAGAATGGTTGTAAGGAACAGTGGGATAATGTACTTACGGCATTGAGTGCAGTGTCCAGCCTCCACTATGTTCTCACTCAAGGTCACTGCCAATATTTTTAATACAAAGTGACAATTGGGTTTGCTTGTTGGAATTTTGTCTAGGCTCAAACTCTGGCTAAAGATCATACTCCCATATAATAGAGTGCTATTCAAATTGGTAGTCTCAAAAATTCATTGTGGATATTTAGAATTACTTGGACGTAGAAACTTTTATCTGTGAATCCTGCAGACAAGAGGTAAGTTTAATCTGTGCATTGAGAAAATCTGCACAAAAGGCAGCTGAACAGACCGTGAGCACTTTAGGGCAGGCTTGTGTCTTATTCATCTGGTTCCCAGCTTTCTACCACAGTGCTAAGCATGGAGTCATCACCCTGTATTTGTTCAGCTGGTCCCTATACCTGTCTTGCCAAAAAGGTAAGCAGAGGCATGGGCTAATTTGCCTCAGCTCCGACAGCCCAGCTCACATGGGGTCTGCAAAGCCTATTTCCTGCAGGAGGAGTTAGGTGCAAGAGGTAAGATCATGGGCTTTGGAACCAGACTGCTTGGGTATGAATCCTGACTGCATCAGCTTCAAGCTGTGTGACCTTAGGCAGTTATCTACCTTTTTTGTGTGTGTGCTTCAGATTCCTTGTGTGAAATAAAGGTCACAATAGTACCGAGTCTTCAGCAGTTAGAAAGTGCCTGTCTCCAAAGGAGCACTGCGCAAGTCTTGATTCTGATAAGTACAGTTGTTGGTTCTGATAAGTACAGTTGTACTGCACCCACACAGCCAGGGAGCAGAAGATACTTCTCCCATCAATCTCAGTAAATGTGAGACACACAAGGCTGTATTTCCTTTCTTTCACCTCCTCAGTCCTCATCTTCCATACAATCAGCCTATGTGCTGTTTGTAGCCTAAACCAAGGCGATTTTTTTTCTTGCAATAAAGAATTGCAGCCCTTCATGATTCCAGATGAATGAGGCTCTCTGGCTATCATTGCCAGATGATAGCAGCACTGGAGGCACAGACTGTGTTTTTTTCATCTTTGTGTTGTTACTGAAATGGTGTCTTGTGAGCATTCACAAATTCACACCTTTGCTCCTTCAGTTAACATTTATTCATCACTTAGTACATGTGCTGGACTGGTGTGAAAAGCTAGGGCAAAAAACAGGGGGTGGGGAATGGAGAGACACAACTATTTGTCCTCATGGGCCTTAGAGTCTAGTGGTAGTTAGATGGGGCGATATGACAAATGCAAATGGACACTGCAATGCAATTGTCAAAAGTCTTGGGAGCAGTAGCACAGGCCACTGTGGGAACATAGAGCAAGAACACCTAAGGGGGCTTGAGTGAATAGGCAGGCTTCTTCATGTATGGGGAGGTCTGATGATCAAGATTTAGCCAGGCAGAGGTAGAAAGGCAAGATGGGAATATTTTCCAGGTAAAAAGATCAGTGTAAAGGACCAAGAGTGGAGAATGGAGGCAGAAAGAGAGAGAGAGAACGGAGGGAGAGAAGGGAGAGGAAACACTAGAGAAATAGGTAAGACTCAAATCCCAGAGCGTCTGTACTCCAAATTCTAAATTTGGACTGTCCGTTAGAGACAATGTGGCATTTGCTGGGGAGAGATCAGAGAAAGTGATCAGGTCTGTAATTAAACTGCGAAGGAAGAAAGTGTCTTTAAAAGAAAAAATCCCCGCCGGGCGTGGTGGCTCACGCCTGTAATCCCAGCACTTTGGGAGACCGAGGCGGACGGATCACAAGGTCAGGAGATCGAGACCATGGTGAAACCCCGTCTCTACTAAAAAATAGAAAAAAATTAGCCGGGCGCAGTGGCGGGCGCCTGTAGTCCCGGCTACTCCGGAGGCTGAGGCAGGAGAATGGCGTGAACCCGGGAGGCGGAGCTTGCAGTGAGCCGAGATTGCGCCACTGCACTCCAGCCTGGGTGACAGAGCGAGACTCCGTCTCAAAAAAAAAAAAAAAAAAAAAAAGAAAAAGAAAAAATCCCAGCTTTCATGTTATTTCACATGTAAATACTTCAATATGTATCTCTAACAGATAAGGCCTTTCTATTAAAAAAAAAAAAAAAAAAACCCATAAGGTTATTGGTACACTTTCCAAAATTAACGTTAATTACTTTTGTCATCTGATACCCAGTCCACATTAAATTTCTCCAGTTGTCAACAAAATATCCTTTTAAAAAAACACCTGGTTAAGTGTCTTTTTATTTCATAGCTATACTTCTTCTTTGTTCTCCCTGTTTTTTCTTATTTCACTCTTTTGTTTGAGTAACTTAACTGTCATTTGACCTGTAGAATTCCCTCATTTCAGATTGGTGGAGACAGCTGATTGCTTGTTCTCATTTCATCCAACCATGTGCACATGACTCTCAAGTATTTACTGGTACTTTTTTTTTTGAGGAGATGGAGTCTCACTCTGTTGCCTAGGCTGAAGTACAGTGGTTACTCACAGGCATGATCATAGTACACTACAGCCCCAAACTCCTGGGCTCAAGTGAGCCTCCTCCTTCAGCCTCCAAAGTAGCTAGGACTATAGGCACATGCCACCCAGCCAGGCTTTATGCACTGATTCATGAAGTACTCTGAATACACTAATTTGTCTGGCCATTTACCAGGTTTAGACACAAGGTGGAGCCAGAGCACAGTCAGTGTCCATTTTCTCCTGACAGTCTCTCTGTCGGGCTTTCTGAATGAGACAGCAATGAGCCACTACTAAGCCCTAAGATCAGCTGGGAGTGATGGTATGTACACACCCCAGGAAAAGTCTATGACAAGAGCAATGCTCCAGTTTATCATCACCCCACAAAACTCTTCTTTGTTGGTTTCCCAGGTTGGTAGGGATTGTGTAAATAATGTAATCCAGAAGGTTTTCTGTTTTTAAAGAATTATATATATTTTTAAGGAACTTCAAAGCAAAAATTATCCACCCACCCCGAATCAGTGTATAGACTTTTCTTTTGGGTGTTCTCATTCTATCCGGGTTGTACCACCCTTAAAAATAAAACGTGTGTTAGGTATTCACACACAAAGTCATGTGCAGAGGGAATGTCCTTCACACCCTAGCCTGCTCTTTCAGTATTAAGCCAGACACGGAAATGATTTGAAATGTTTGTACGACTCATTACCTTCTCTGCCAGGGACAGCACAGTGCTGGCCTGAATTATGGCGACTTGTTCTTCATTTCTTAAATTCTGTAAAAAATAAGAAAGGCCATAAGCTGAACATACTGATATTATTTATCCCAAAGAAAATACTGTCTGACTGACTGCTACAGAGCATTCTGTATAAGCCTGTATTGAAGCTTAACAAATTCCTATTCTGTTTAGTAATAATTCTGAACAAAGAGTTAATCAAAACCTGGAAGAAGTATATTAAGCCTGATTTTTTTTATATCTCCTTAACACTGATTTGATTTCTGTGTCACTGGAGGCATATTTTATTAATAGTCATGTTATGAGAAAAACGGAAACCAAAATAGAATAAAGAACAGTCTCTTCATAAAAGTTTTGATGTAACTTTACTAATTCTGTTCTCTCTTTTGATAATTTTTCAAGGGAAAAATGGTGATTACTTCAACCTACAAGCACCATTCACCTACTATCACAATAAATGGTCCTCCTGCTGAATTAATGTGCCTTGACCCTGTCTGGAAGGTGTTTTTAGAAAGAAAATGGATTATAGCTTTCTGGTCCATTTTTATGGCACTGCCAACAGCCCTAGTATTTAGCAGCCTTTGCAAATGCGTGACTGATTAATTTCACACTGGATGCCTTTGAGCCAGAGTCAGACAGTAATTAGCTTTACTCACTGGAGATGTGGTCGGCATTCAAACCTGAAACCTGCCCACAAAAAGCACTTTACAGGTCTCATTTCTGCTACTACCTTCCAGAGATCCTTACAACCCCTTAGCCAAGTTGTGTGATAAATTGTAGATTCTTCCCAAGGAGCAACATCCTGAAGTGAACATGGCATCTCACGTGCTCTTACTTTACACATGGTGCATTGTTAAGTATTTCTTGCCTCTGTTTAGGTAAATTCATATCTATACTATACTTAATCAATTCTTTACTTACCCCATTATCGCCCAAGATATCAAGCTGCTTTATGAGATCAGGGATGTTCACATCCTGCAAAATCAAGCAGGAACTCACGTCAAAGACAAATGTAGCCTACTATTCCATCAGTGCCTGAACATGAAGTTAGAGGAAGAAATTTCAGGGCTTGAACTTCCTTGGGATGTTTTCAATCTGGCACACCTAGTTTTAAGCTTCAATTTTGCTTCTTACATGCTGTGTGAACTTGGGCCAGGTACTTAACAGATCATTCTTAATTTTGCTAGTTGCAAATTGGAGATAATAAATACCTACTTCATAGTCTGAGCTGATCTTCAGGATAAACAGACTGTGTGTGAAAGAGTCTAGCATGTAGTAAAGGACTTGGAATATTCTCACTAACTTTCTTCTCATGACTGCCAACCCTTTTTTTTCAGTTGTGATAGACTTTCAGGTATAAAAAAGCAATAGGTAATAAATATAAAGAACCAACCAATTTCATTCTAATTAGCAAAATTCTGACCTGATTGAATTTTGACTGCCATGTAGAAAACTATAGTGCAGCACTATTTTTTTTAAGGTGGCTAGCATTAATTTCATCTTTTATTTTTACTCCTGTTCCTTGAGTCAGTTTGAAGCAGCTGAACTCCATTTGAAAGAGTTCATTGGATTAGGCTGTTTGCGATTTATCTGAGAAAAAAAGCATCGAAGGAAAAGGCAAAGAAAATCGTTTTCATTTAATTACAGTGAAATTCAAAAATTGCTTTGGTTGACAAATTACCATGCCACCCAGGAAAACCAGAAGTTTACACACCAGGACAATGGTTTAAAATGGAAGGCAAGGAAGCACAACTTTACTACCCAAGTTTTCTCCCACTTTTTACTGTATTAGTACTACGTTCTCCTCTTACTCATGTTCAAACAGCAGTACAGTAGAGTCGTACCACCAGGAAAGGGAAAGTCTAGCTCAATCTCATAAGTACAGAGAAGGCAACTGAAGCAAGTATATTTTGCAGCTCAGAGTGGGAGCAGGAAGGGCCATGCAGAAGGTAAGGAGAGACCAGGAATAGCAGGCAGCATCCCAGCTTTACCCCAGGAACGGATATTCACAAGGTGATTTCACCACTCTGAAGGACAATGTATTTCCCTGGGGAACAGAGTCACCTCAATTCAACTCTAATACTTAAAATATATCCAGTAGCACTAAAAAGATAATTATATGCTATTTAATATGCAACCTGTTATAAACCCTAAACCCTTCCAAAAGAGGAATTCTCCCTAAATTAAACACATCAAAAGAGATGATGGACTAGATGACTTCAAACATCTTCTAACTCTGCCATTCCAAGATTATGAATTCCAGAGCACCTAGAATGGCTCAAAGAAGGGACTCCAACTTTTCTATCTGGCAGACTTGAAATATATTTCTTGAAGTATTAAATTGATTTCACATTTCTCCCAGGTAATTAAGGCTAATTTTAATGCTGCATCTTTCTTCATATGACTCTGTTCTAAATAATCACGGATGCCTGTGTTTTTTCTGTTATCATTTATGTATCTGTCACACATTAAAAAATATTCTGTTAATTTTCTAGTAGATGTGACTACTTTCAATTCTTACATAGTTTGCATCAAAATGATGACATCCAGTGACTGAAAGACAAAATAGTCATTAGCAACCTCCCCTTTTCCAACTCCCAGTTTTTCTAATCTCTACAAACATAAAAAATGAAATATCTGCCTACCTTAACACCTTCTTTCATACAGTAGATCTGTAGAGCACTCACACCATCTGAGAATGGGTGAATTTGGAGATTAAATGGAGGGGATCGTCTCTCTCTCTCCTTGAAATACAGTGAAGAATATACGGAAATTAAAAACACAACTGATTAATTAAACACTAAACCAGTGGTCTCTTTATGCTATTTCAGCAGTTTATTAATATCATTTGGCAAAAAGAAAAAAAATTCAAACTCAAGATGTTCATGATTAAATGTGATGGAAAAAACTGACTAGTCAACTAAGCGATTGAGAAGATGGTGTCATCCATTCTTGCAAATTTTTTGGTCAGGGAAATGCAGGAAGTGGAGCTCCAGTTTAAACTGTATGAATATTTAGAGCTTTCAAATATCATAGCGTGGTCTTGCCATGAAGTTTTATGGCCGCTAACAGCCTTTTGCATATTCAATCTATTCAAGCTTTATGAGTAAGGTATGTGGGCTACAAAAGAATGACTCTTCTTCACTGAAGCCTACTAACACCTAACTTTTTATCCAGACCTAATTTGAAATAGCCTAAAGAAGAAATAACTGGCAAAATAACAGAAATCAAATGGGAATTTTTCTTAAACTTTTATATATCAACACACACTGAACCAGATCCTAAGTCAGATTCTGCAGGATACAATCAAAATCTGATGTTTCTATGTTTTACTTGCAAAATAAAAACAAACACCTGAAATTTGGTCAGATTAATCAAGGTATTTTCTAAGACCAGTTACCTTGCTTCTTAGCCTTTTTTTTTTTTTTTTTTTTTTTTTTTTTTTTCGTAAATGCATTAGGGACTAAAACGTTTACTTATAAATTCAAATTTACCTACAAAATATTTTTTTCATATAGCACATTTTGAAATATAATTCTTGAAGTAACACGTTTTAATGAGTCAACATTTACTTAAGGATGGACATGAGTATTTAAAAACAATGAAATGTTGAGGATGGTTGAAATCTATTATTTAAACTTACTTAAAAATTATTTATTAGTCTTGCTTATAAAAGATAGTAGTGCTGAAAAGAACAGTAACCAAAGACAGTTTTGAGTTGCCTCAAAGCATTACCGCTTACTAGTTACAGGACTTAGGCAAGTTACTTGATCTCAGTTGCCTCCACTATATAATTTTGAGGGTGATCGTGAGGTCCAAATGAGAGTATGAATCTGAAATGCTTAATTCAGCGCCTAGCTCCTCAATGTGCTCAGTGCATGTTAATAGTTATGATTATTTTTATTATTATCATCATCATTTCCTTACTTCTAGCTCTAGGTTTCGAAACTCCAGCAGCTCATTCTGGTCTCTGGCGTCCTGTAGTTCCTGTTGTAACCGGTGATTTTCTGCCTCCTGTTTTTCTATCTAATAAAGTAAATCTTGAAGTTAGGTAAGCATTGCAAAAACCACCTACAACTTTGCAAAGCAAGCATAATAGTGCTCAGTTTACTCAGTGAATAAGTCTTCCAGACCATGAAAAAAATTCCCAAGTAGATGTGAATAAAATAAGTCTTTGGCTTTCTTTCTAGTTATCCTTCGGTTGAGTTTTTTGAGTCATAGAGAAAAATGCCAGAAGACGTCTCTGTTCCTTGGAATTAAAATCTAGGAATTCTGTGAGTAGCAAATCTGAGAATACTCACTTTGCCCTTGTGATGGGTTAGAGACAGTCTACTAGAACCAAATTTCATAGTATACATAAGGGGACTGATACTTCTCATTTCTCAACTTATATTTGTTACAGAAAATTTTTTAACAGCTCTCATCATATACAAAACTTTGCTGAATTTCAATTACTACAGAAGAAAGCCAGCTCTTTAACGCTGAATTCAAAAACCTTAATAATGAGATTATCACCTAGCTTTCCAGTTTTAAATATTATCACTCTCATCTCTGTACAAACACACTCACACGTGATCATGCAAACACTAGAATCTATAAACTGTGGCCCACCCAATGAACTGACTACTCCAGGAACTCTGTAACTACTCAGCTGTGCCTGAAAATGGCTCACTTTATCTCCTTTGCTATGTGAGAAAATTCTACACTTCTTTAAACACCTTAAAGCTAAGCTCTTAAACATTAGTGCTTAAATAAGCTCTAATGTCCATAAGACCCTTCCCTAATCAATTCATTCAGAAGTGACACCTCTCCTTTTGTTTTCCTCTAGATTTTCTTATAGGACCTCTAGTTTAACTTGAGAAAGCATGAATTTCAGTTAGTTATGTACAAATGCACCTTCCCCTACAGACAGGGTTCATGTCTGAGTCATCTTTGGATTTTTTTTTTTGAGATGAAGTCTCTTTCTTGTCCCCCAGGCTGGAGTGCAATGGTGTAATCTCAGCTCACTGCAACCTCTGCCTCCTGGGTTCAAGCAATTCCCCTGCCTCAGCCTCTCTAGTAGTTTGGACTATAGGTGCCTGCCACCAGGCCTGGCTAATTTTTGTATTTTTAGTAGAGACGGTATTTCACCATGTTGGCCAGGTTGGTCTTGAACTCCTGACCTCAGGTGATCCGCCCTCCTTTTTGGCCTCCCAAAGTGATGGAATTACAGGCGTGAGCCATTGTGCCCAGCCATCATCTTTGGCTTTTAAGGAATTAGAAAATCTTTATGAAGTACAATGGATTTTGAGCTTCCCTTGATATTAACTGTGTGGGTGGGCATTATGAAGAGCAATTATTTAAAACCTTGAATTTAGAAATACAAACCCAGGGCCTTTTTAACATAGGACAAATCTTACTTTCCCAAGTATATACATTTGCAGTTAAATATTTAGTTTCATTGTCACTTCTGCCATCCTTTTATTTTACTTATTTTATTCTTAGAAGCCTGAGTATAAAAATTCCTCCTTTAGCCCAAAGAGATTAAGACTAACAGAAATGAGATAGAAGACATAATGGGATTTTTTTAATGATAAAGAAATATAAGAACACTTATTACTGGGCATCTCTGAAACTAATAGGAAAAGAAAGATAGGGAAATAGTGAGAAATTATGTGACATTAATAAATGTAGTCAAGTTTTCTACCCTAGATATTTGTGGCCTAGTAAACTTTCAAAAGTTTGTAGAAGTTAACTTAAGATTATAAAGGGGATTCTACTTCCTAGAATCTTCTACTGAATCAATGGTGCAATATTCGGGGAGATTGCTGGTTCTAGTGGTTAATGAAACAATTAGATCAGTGGTGTACAGATTGTAATTCATTCAATGCCAACAGTTTCTTTATAGGGTCCCTTAACCTTCCTGAAAACAACAGTTCTCGATTTTTGAATACCTGCCCACTCTGTATATGATGTATACATCATCTGTACATCTAAGTGATGAAAACATCAGCTCTGCCTCACAGCATGCAAAGCAAGAGATAGGATGTCTTCACTTTGCCAGACTAGAGGGGAGGTAGGACAAGCATCTTTTTTCTCCTTCTCATGCTTACCAGCCAGGATGTTGTGGTTAATTTTTATTACTTGTCAAGGATAAGAAATATTCATAGAAACAATTCTAAAATAATTTCTGCATACCTTTGGATTGACCTACACAATTATTTCCCTTACACAACTGGGCTTTCGATTTCTGTTTTTGTCAAACATAATATAAGATTTTCTGTAATTTAAATTAGCCGGGTGTGGTGGCACATGCCTGTAATCCCAGCTACTGGAGAGGCTGAGACAGGAGAATCGCTTGAACCTGAGAGGCAGAGGTTGCAGTAAGCAATCAGAGATTGCGCCATTGCACTCCAGCCTGGGCAACAAGAGTAAAACTCCGTCTCAAAAAAAAAAAAAAAAAAAAAAAATATATATATATATATATAGAGAGAGAGAGAGAGAGAGAGAAATCTTTCACTAGATTTATAGAAGGTAAATATCAAAGGAAAAGCCACCTTTGAACTGAAAATGTTTAATTGCCTCTATGTTCAGATAACCAAAATTAATTATATCTATTCAAGCCTAAACCACGTTTTTGTTTCTTAATTTGTTGAGTAATTTCCTGGAATACTGTTTTATGTTTTAAAAACAGTATTCATCTAAAACAAAATCTTTCATTAAAAAAAAAGAAAGACTCAAGGTTAATAAAAAGATTAAAAGTGAGAATCTAAGCCTATGCTAGGTTTCAGCATGGTCTTGGAGTCATACTCTGTCACTTCTTCACACAAAATAACAAGTTCTATTCATGGAGGTTTGTTTGTTTGCTTGTTTTGTTTCTTTTTTTTTTTTTTTTTTGAGATAAGAGTTTTGCTCTTGTTGCCTGGGCTGGAGTGCAATGGCGCAATCTTGGTTCACTGCAACCTCTGCCTCTCAGGTTCAAATGATTCTCCTGCCTCAGCCTCCCAAGTATCTGGGATTACAGGCATGCGCCACCACGTCTGGTTAATTTTTTGTATGTAGCAGAGACAGGGTTTTACCATGTTCGCCAGGCTGGTCTCGAACCCCTGACCTCAGGTGATCCACCCACCTCGGCCTCCCAAAGTGCTGGGATTACAGGCGTGAGCCACTGTGCCGGGCCCTCATAGAGGTTTTGTTGTAGATAAACAACCACACAAGATGTGCATGTGCGTATGTGTGTGTGTGTGTGTGTATGTATATATGTACAGTATATATACAGTATATATGTATATATGGTTAGCAAATCAGGAGGTTTCAGGGATCACATCCTTTCAAGTCTGCACAATGCCCAGCGCAGAGCCATGCACACGTGCCACTTCACTGATGGTGATGGCGGTGACAGGGATGCGATTGAGCACGCAGCCGAGGACAGAGCAGCGCCGAAAAAGCCTCCCCTTCCCCTGGCCCCTGTGCCACTCCTGAGAGCACCCCCTGCTGCTCCTGGATCTCTCATGATTTTCTCCTTTGCCCCGCTAGGGTGTTGTGCCCAACATACCTTTTCTAAAAGCTCCTGGTTTCTCTTAATGAAAAGTTGTTTATCTTCTACCCAGTGTGAATCCTGTTTGACAAAGAATATCGCGCAGTCAGCATTTCAGAGTGGCATGAAAGAGCCTGTGTTGTCAAACCACTTTGCCAGAGCTGCCTTCTACCCACCCTGTTTGTTTGCCTGCCAAAGAGTGGTAAGTAGAACCCACCCCTGCCAGCTCCTTCAAAGACACTGGGGCCAAAGTTGCCGGGAAAATTTAACCCCCTTTTCATCATCACTCCCTATTTCTATCTTTTCCAGTTTGAATAATCCAGGACCAGCCTTCTGGGGACTCAGAAGTGACCACAAAGGCAAAAAGTGAAAAGGGTCAGAATGCACACAGGCTAGATACATATGGATGGAAAACATTAAAATGCAGAACCATAAATGTAGCATAGAGGCAAAGAACACAGCTGGAGGGGTGGGTCTTGGTCTTAGCAGCTTAAGACAACTCTAGGCTATTTGTACAGGGTTCCTCTTCCTCTGGCATTCTTTCTCTTGCCCAACCTCATTCACTGTTGTGGCTGGGTTCATACTCTGGCCAGAAAAACACCAGGGACAGAAGTACAGAGTTGAACATTCTAACGCAGTTTGAGAAAGATCACTGTGGAGAGCCAAGCTGTGTCCTGGGTGCGGCCCATGCACAGGTGAGCTAGAGAAAGGTCAGATTGAATTGTCTGCATCTGCAGAAGAGCTAGCAACCAAATGCCTACCTGCCCTTTCTGAGCCAGAGTCGCTTCCAGGTCTTCAATTTTTGCTTTATACCTTAGCACCTCTGCTTGAAGCTGTTCTTGAGCCTGGCGAAATAAAAATTCCACAACTCAGCAAGTAAAATGGTTATTCAATATCTTTCTTGACTAGAACTCAACAAGTAAGAGAAAGAGAGAGAGGGAAAAAAAGAAGAATTTTCTATGACAAAAGAATCTTTCTGATCTAAATTCTTGTTTAAAACTCCCTGTAGCATTCTTTATTTTCAGGTTAATATTCACTCTTTAGCTTGGCATTCAAGAACTCCCATTATATTTCCAATATTTTCCTACTACTCATCAACCTAGAGTCAAACCCTTGCCTGCTGACATAATTCTTATTTCCTAAATATGCCTTGTAACTCTCCACTCTTCTCTTTATCTGAATGATTTCCCTTTCACAAAAGCCTTGTTCCATTTTGCTTCCCCAAATTCTTTCGATTCTTTTTTTTTGTTTGTTTGTTTGAGACAGAGTCTCGCTCTGTTGCTTAGGCTGGAATGCAGTGGCATGATCTCAACTCACTGCAACCTCTGCTTCCCGGGTTCAAGCAATTCTCCCGCCTCAGCCTCCCAGTAGCTGGGATTACAGGCACCTGCCACCACACCCAGCTAATTTTTGTATTTTTAGTAGAGATGGGATTTCACTGTGTTGGCCTGGCTGGTCTTGAACTCCTGACCTCAGAAGATCCATCCGCCTCCACCTCCCAAAGTGCACCCGGCCTCTCCATTCTTTCAGAGCAAACTTTGTGCCTAAATTTAAGCCCCCAAATCAATTTCTGTCTGTCTCTCTATATATATCATATTTTGTGTGTCTGTGTGTATAAGTAGTTTTGAAACTAATCTTGTATGGAGCAACCTTGTTGTCCTATGTGATTTAGCCTAGTAATTTGTTTCCTGCCTGTAAACCCATTTTTGTTGTTGTTTTACAATATGGATAGGTTTTTTAGTACAAGGTTGAATAAAAACAGCAATGATAGCTATCCTTATTCACTGTGAGGAGAATAATTCTTTTGATTATTAAATATTACATTTACATTTATCAGACCCCCAAAATAATTAATTTTACTAAGATTTATTTTAACTGTGAATTGACGTTGACTGTAACCTATTTTTTCTTGGATCTAATTTTATCTTTTTTCAATGATGCTTTCATCTGTATTATTTTTAAATTTCCAGTCTCTTTAAATGTACTCTCTTGTTCTTTTTCTAACATCCTTGTTTCTTTTAGATGATTTTTCTCAGAATGGTAAGTTTTCCTGATTTTAATGGCCAGAGATAATGCTAAACCTTTATTTAGACAGAAGAATTAAATGAAACAGGGAGGAATCTCCAAAAAATAAAAGGAGGAGTCTCCTTTTCTTGGAGGAATCTCCAAAAAATAAAAATAAAATAATATGCTATTATTTTAACTCCCCAATCCATGTTGGTAAGAACACTTAAACACAAATATTATAGCACTGGGGCATATACATGACAGCCTACAGGCACATTCCTTTGTAATGACTGCTTGCCTGTTCTAAATCTGTGTTTTTAAAAAATCTGCATATTTACTAATATATGTGTGTATGCATGCTACTGTTTAAAAATGTGTAACTGTTATATCTACCCTTTCCCACTGAAAAACAGTAGTTCTACAAAACTCCTCAGTGCATTGTAGACCCTCCAGAAAGAAAGTAGGATGAAATCACTGGGTGGTCTGGGTGGTCATGCTCCCTTTTGGCTCAAGTAAATTTACCTAGGAGGCAATTATAGCCTGGTGATTATGACTATGAAGTCACAAGGCTAGGAAACTTAGGTAAACCTAAGTAAATAATTTAACTTCACTAAGCTACATTGAACTTCTACTAAGCTATTATTTCCTCTTCTGTAGAGAGAGGATAATAATCATATCTAGCTCCTAGGGTTGTTTTAGGATTAAATAGATAATGTGTGTAAAGTATTCAGCACAATGCCTGGAACACAGCAAGCACTCAATAAATATTAAGAAATAGTATAGTACATGTCTATCTTTTCTTTTTGTTGAAATAGCCTCATGAGAGGCAGTTATGATATAAAGGAAAGAACATTTGACCCAGTAAGACTCAAGTTGTAATATCAGCTTTGCCATTTACTATTTGTGCGATTTTGGGCGATTCAATTAACCTCTCTGAGTATCAAATTTCTCTTTTATAAAATACCTGCCTTAGGGGGCTGTCCCAAGGGTTAAATGAGATATTGTCTGTGAAAATTCTGGTAAGCTGTCAAAAGTAAATGCTGTGCACTTATTAACAAAGAGAAGACACTGGCTTACTATAGGTTTTGAAAGATAAAAAAGTTCTTTTTCTAAGCAAGAAACAAAAAAATGGCTTAACAAAATCCAATATTGTCTAGCTTTGAAAATGTATGTTTTCAAACAGCAAGAACAAGAACTAGGTCCTCAACTATCTTTAAAAGAACAAAAGCATTGATCTAAGCTGGCTCTAATGTCTCGAGATTCAAGGTTTGTTGACATAAAAGCTATAACAATTCAAAAGCTGCAGATGAGGGAAAAGTACAGGGAAAGCTGTCCTATTGATATTTTTATGCCCAGGGTACTTTTATGCTGTGATTGCTGCACGCGAATTCACTGTCACAGATACACACTAACCTTGGCTTCTCGTTCAGCGTCAATGATGCCTCCCGTCTGCTCCTGTAGGAGGGCATATGCTCTTTGGAGGGCCTGATATTCTTTTGTTAATTGTCGAAATCTTAGTTCAGATTCTTCAGCCGCTAAACTCTTGAGGTTAAGAAAAAAAGCCCCCAAAGAATTGTGTTATGTTCAAGTCGCGTGTTCAATGTGAAATATTAACATTTGCCCACTTTTTACAAGAAGTAAAATGTTGTTTAACAGTCTACTTGATTTTGTTTTTAGCTCTGAAGTGTATATATGGGCACAAATACTGTAATATTTTCAAGATGGACACTGCAGAAATATGTAAATATTTATTTTAGTAAAAGAAGCATTTAGCATTGATACATTTCTCATTGTTAATCATTTGGGCCTAGAATGCAGTCAATTTTGGATCCAAATAAGAAAAAGTCATATCCAGATTTTGGACCTAAATTTGAGGAAATGATACCCTAGAATTTTACTCATATTTCTTTTCAGTATGTTCATCTCCAACAACTTGTTTTTTTCCCCCGGATAAATCATAAAAGCTGTTTTATTGCTTCACATCTTAAACTTCAGGACATAACATAATCAACATGGAATTTTGGGAAAAAATGTAGATTGGGGTGTTTCATTCCTAAGATCCCGAGTCAGGCGTTGCATGGGTAGGGTCCCCAAATTTTCATTGTAACTGAGGCCTCTAGATCATTCTGATGAGGGTGGCCCACAGAGCACACTTCACTCAACAATCTCTCAGACCACATCCAAAAGCCTACTAAGGCCTCCTGGGTTCCTACCTCCCCTAGATAAAGAATTTTGGAAAGTAACTTTTATTTGGAAAGAAGTCTTCCAATTAGAGAACTGAACTGGAGAGAAATTTCTAAAAGGTTTACCTGCTATAAGTGAAGCTATTTATCAAGAGATAACAAAGTGCGGCCTCACAATTGGTTACTGTTATGGGACCACTTTGTGCTGTTTATATAAAGGAGATGAAAAGTGAAATGCTTTTTCTTCCCCCTTAAATAAAATATTTGGTGACAATATCACCCAAGGCTAGAGAAGTAGAAATGCTTACTTCATCCAAGTCATCATCAGGAGTAGCTGGTGTTCTGTCTGTTCTAAATGAGGCCATGGATGATGTCTCTGAATCCATAGAGTCCTCATCATAGCCAATAAAAGGGTCTAAAACAGGCCTCTACATGGAGGGAAAATACATATTTACTGACACAGCTAACAGTAGGGAAAGTTGAATGTTAAAATACTGTCAACTGGCATACATGTAAGTGAATATAGAAGACACGGATCCTTTATGCTGCTTTGTTGAAATAAAAACATTAGGCATGAGCATAATAATTCCAATAAGTGTTTCTCCCATATTATTTCACTTCTGACATCTTAAGAAAATTCATTAATATTTAGCTTTTTTCATAGAAACACGGAAGCCTCTTTTAGATTACATTTTATATCATGATGAGCGAATGTGGTTTACTCTTTCCTGTATTTAAACTATGACCAAAGGACTTCGAAAACTCAGGTGATAGAGATGATCAAATCTTAAGTCTTATCATCCAAGTCCACATTAAAAACAAATGGCATACTTGGTAAAAACAAAATTAAAAATCAAATAGACAAACTGAATAACACAACTTTGTGGATTGTAAGAGGCGATAGAGATATTGGTGGATTGGGAGCATTGTTATCAATAATATTGTCTGAATGAATAATAAAAATATATTAATTGTCATAAACTGGGCATCAGACTCTCATACTATTCAGTGGGAGACATCAAAAGCATGTACATTTCTTGAATAGGACTCTCCAACTCGTCAGGTAATCCTTTCTACATCAAACCTAGGGGCATCTCCATTTAGAGAAAGTCATATTAAAGCAAACCCTTTCAGGTTAAAATTTACAACGGAATCATTTTTAGACTTCGAAGAAATGTCAACAGAAAAGATTTTCTTCTAGCAAATGAAGCCCATGGTTTGCTGCGACAGTTCGGGAACACCTGGTTCATCACACCCATGCAGGAAGATGCCATGCCAAGCCTCATCTCTCTGGCTGCTTGTGGCAAATGCCTGATAACTTCGATTTCTTATTACCTTAATTGGCTTGGAACTTCTTCTATGCTTTCTCCTACGGATGAGCTTTTCTCGGTCCTGGAAAACAGTTGAAATATTTTTCAGATCCAGAATTGGTAGATGTTGCTTTATAGTTTTTTGCAAAGACAGAGTGTTTTTTCCCATAAGGCGTTATATTTGGAATAAAATAAGACTTTGTTTTTTAAATTTTGGCAACTTTTGGGATTGATACTTAAATATATTCAAAATAAGAATCTTCTACAACTATTCTTGATGATTTATGTGGAACAAGGAGCCTCATGATCAGAAAGTGTACTGTGTTCCTAATCAGAATTCTTTGTTTTATACTTGAACATCAAGTAGCTATGAAAATAGTTACTTATCATGTACTTATCATGTACATTTCTCGAATATGACTCTCCAACTTGTCAGGTAATCCTTTCTACATCAAACCTAGGGGTATCTCCATTTAGAGAAAGTCATATTAAAACAAACACTTTCAGGTTAAAATTTACAACAGAATCATTTTTAGACTTCAAAAAAATGGATAGTACTTTAGTACTGTACATTTAGTACTTTAGTTCTGTACTTTAGTCCAAAGTACAGTACTTTAGTCCTGCTAGATCCAAAATTACTTTAAATTTGTGTTAAATATATAATTTCACAATAAAGTAAAACCATATTCTTTTCATTTAGTCATTTGAAATGCATAGAAAGCTGTCTTTGGCCTATTTTTGGATCCTTGTTCTCACCTGCAGTCCCTGAAAATAGGACAGGGAACAGAGTCGCTAGTGGGTTGGAGTCATTTAGTGTTTCTGTTTTGTTTTCAGTTTTTAAAAAATTTTCTGGGAATCTCAAAGAATGTCTAGAAATATTGATCAATTTCATGATTTATTGTTGCTGTGAATGGAGATATCCTGGGAATCTGGGGTTTATTCACTAAGCACTCCATGTGTTTACTGTAAAAATTTAAACTAGATAGAGTGTCTTTTGGAAAGTCTGATGAGTATGCCTAAATAGCCCAAAATTCTATTAAAAAAATGTACAGCTTAATCTCACGATACTCAAAGCCAGGCAAATTCCTGGGCTCATGAATCTGTTAAATTTACGAGTTATTAGGATGTGAAAATGAAATGAGGAAAACAGGGAGACCACGCTTAAAAAGTAATCTGGTTTAAGCCAGTGGTGTTCAGGCTTTTTTATTTTTTCAACTTTTAAGTAAAAATGCAGCCTCTATATATGAGACTTTTACAATTTACATATTATTGTGACAGTTAATATTGTGTGTCAATTTGATTGGATTGAAGGATACAAAGTAGTGTTCCTGGGTGTGTCTATGTAGGTGTTGCCAAAGGAGGTTAACATTTGAGTCAGTGGACTGGGAAAGGTAGACTCACCCTCAATCTGGGTGGGCACAATCTAATTAGCTGCCATCACAGCCAGAATAAAAGCAGGCAGAAGCACGTGAAAAGACTAGTCTGGTTTAGTCTCCCAGCCTACATCTTTCTCCTGATTCTTCCTGCCCTGGAACATTAGGCTCCAAGTTCTTCAGCTTTGGGACTTGGACTGGCTTCCTTGCTCCTCAGCTTGCAGATGACCTGTCGTGGGACCTCACCTTGCAATCGTGTGTGCCAATACTCCTTAATAAACTCCCCATTATATAGACATCTATCCTATTAGTTCTGTCCCTCTAGAGAACCCTAATACAGTTATATATTTAAATTACCCTCCTAATCTAGTGTATTCATTATAACATATAGTCAACATAGAAATTTTTAAAAGGATGAATCAGAAGTAATTATAAACAGAAGCTATAACCTTTCTTTCTCTCAGTGGTAGTGAATCACTTTTCTCACCCCACTCTGGAGACTATTGCCTAACTCCCTCCTTGCTATTCAAGTCTTTAGATCTGGACTTGGTCCTGAAGTGACAGCAACCAATGATGTCATTCACAGAACAAACATGGAGAGGCAAAGAAGAAAACCCAAAGGCATCTAGAGGTCTCAGTGCATCCTTACTAGTAACACATACCTCAACCAAACTCTGACGGAAGTAATAACTGCTCTACCCACTCAGCAGGTGCTGAAGTAATGATCAGAAAATCTGGGCTGAAATTTTAGCTCTGTTATGTAATTATTTTGTTGCTGTTTATCCAATAAATATTTCTTAAACTGTAACTATGTGCTAGATACTGAATTGAGACCTGGGAAACAAGATGTAAATGTGATGTTGTTAGCATAGACAACATATTAAATCTCTGAGCCTCAGGATCCTGCTACTGGAAGGCAATTACAAGACACACCCAACCTACCTACAAACTTATACAACAACGCATTTAAAAATTATTTTAATGAGTTTTGCTGGTATTATTTGTGCTACCAAATTAGTTAACGAAGGATTATAATGTAAAAGGTGTAAAGCAGTTGAACAATATAAAATATTGGAATACAGGCTCTAGAACAAAATTACATATTGAACATATGAACTTGGGCCTCTGGGGTTAATCTAAAATTAACTGCTTTCAGTGTACATTTTGTTGACTACTTGTCCTTGGGAACAACTTAGGGTTTACAGATTGATTGACACGTACCCTTGTGAGCTCATCAATTATGTTCTGTTGCTCAATGACCTGAAGTTTTAGAAACTCTGTTTCTTGTTCTTCATTAGCTTGGTCGAGGTCGTTCAGAGATTTTAATTTCTTCAGGGGTGGATGGGATGTTATTTTTTCTCTCTGGATAGGAAAAGAAGAAAGTACAGGTGGAGACTTTAAAAACCTCCAACTTTGGTTGTTAACATAAAATATCTGTAGAAAGTTTATGAGGTTCCAGCTAAATTTGGAAATTGCCCAGCCTGAATACACACACACCGACTAAATCCTCAAGCACATTTTGTCCGCAATAATAAGTCAGTATCATTGGGGATTATCTGAAGATCTCTATAGATGTATTGAAAGTCTATTAAGGAGTACATTAGCATTTCACTTGTCCATATATAACACAAGTAATGGTATCTATTTCCCAACTATCATGCACGATCTTAGAAGACAAGTGTGCCTGGGGTATAGGTCTGTAAATAGCATGTTAGTGAAGTCGTGGAAGGTTTCTGTGGCTAAGTTATGTCAAAGCTTTCCTTATCCATTTCCGAGCTTTTGGAAGGCGTGCAAATTCCTGGAAGCACTCCTACAGTTTTGCAAATATAGAAACCTCAAAAAACTCAGAGCCAGCAACCTTCTCTTGCTTTCTTCGTTAAGGCTTCCTTGCTTACATAAGGAAAAATCCAAATAGCATTGCATTTTTAAAATAAGCTGAGAAGTGGCAATAAGTCAGGTTATTAGGGTAATATAATCAAGGAAGCTGCAGTTTTGCAGAGTCTGTGATACACACCATTTCTGAATTTTCCTTGGTAACGGCTTTTAGTTTCTCTTCCATGCGCTGCAAGGACACCATCAGTTCATCGTTTCTCTTGGCGAGGCACTTGTTCCTTTCCAGGAGAGGTTTACATTGCTTTTCGGTTTCCCGCACGCGTTTTAACTGGGAAGAAATAGTGAAGATTTGTGTCTTGTGTTTGGGGGACATGGGGGTAGGGGAGTAAAGGGGTGGGAGTGAAAGCACCTCTGCAGCCAGTGTTGTCTGCTTCACTATGTGGCTCAGGACTGACCATTGACATTTCAATCCTTCAACAGACTGATTGCTTTCTTTTCAGTTTTCTCTAATGGCTTTTCATCACAGCCTTCATGACCTCCTATCAATCCACTGTCTTAAGGAAAGTACTGAAGAGACTGGTTTTGGAGATGCTCGGGAGGACCTGCTCTCCTTATTTTCTTTCGCTGCCCTCACCTGTTACTCCACCATGCTCAGCTGCAATCCCTGCACCTGGAATGACCTCCATTAGCTCAGAGATAAAGGAGCTCACTCAGACCACACGGTCACTAAGTAATGCGGCCAGGACCTGAATCCAAGCCTGGTTATCGCCAAAGGTCGTTCTTCCAGAGACCTTGTGGAAATCTCCTGACTCGCACTACGGTTGTTAGTTTAAAAGAAATTTTATTGAGGAAAAAACCACACGTAAGTTTGAAACTCTATGGATGTTTGTGTAAGGATGTCGAATTCTCCCCAAGCTTAGTAAAGTATGCTTGTATTGTTATCCACCCATAATTAAGAGTGAGCATACGCTCATTTGCTTGGTTAGTCTAAAGCAGGGTTTCTCAGTCTTAGCATCCGTGACATTATGAGCCAGATGTTTTTTTTGATGTGAGATGTCCTGTGCATTGGAGGATGTTTAGCAGCATCCCTGGCCTCTGCTTGCTAGATGCCAGTAACACTCTGCTAATTGTGACTATCAAAAACATCAGATACTGTCAAGATCGCCTGTAGTTGGGAACCACTGGTCTAAGTTTATGAACATTGTCTTGAAGGGATTGTTAATAGTCCTCCCCTTTACTCTTAAAATTCTCCTTTTTGTATATTTCATGATTATCCTATACATAATAGATTTTCATTTTCAGCTTCTCTTGATTAGCTGATTCTTTTCTTACTAATGATTCTGAATGTGAATATGTATTGGGAGAAGAGCAAGGAAAAAGGAGGGCTGTATCGGAAATATTTGAGAAGACTTTTAAAAGTACTCCATTCTTGAGCGTCTAAGATTTTGGGAAGTGCTGAGGTAGAAGATTTAGCTAATTATGAATATTTGTAAAATCTCATCTTATGATTCTTAAGCAGTACTTCCACAAATCCATCTCAATCTCAATTTAAGAACTCCATTTCATATTAAATGCCAAAACTGGATTCATTTCTATAAATAATCTGACTTAGTCCTGAAGCATTAATGCCTTAGTCCTTAGTGCTGAAGCATTAATATTAAATATTGTATACATAAAAGGAAAATAAGTTATTCTACTAGGTTCACTTTTTTAACCTGTCTCTTCTGAAGGCCAATTATGTGAGTTTTAAATATTTACATGTACTTATTAATACTATTCATAGAAATTCAGATATGCACACAGAAAATATCTATAATTCTATCACATCATACATCAATAACCATAGTCCCACAATACCAAACAGAATGTTCCTTTTAAGATACACCTTAACTAAAACAGAAAGGTTGAAAAACAGTGTGTGCTTGTGTGTTTATATACATATGTGTAAATATGTATGTATATATGTATGTTTATATAGTCATAAATACATATATATACACACACACATACACATGTATATTCATGCTAACACTAAAACAAAAATCTGATACAGTTCAACTACTAACAATGACTTTAAGCCAAGAAGTATTACCAGAGGGAAAAAAATACATAACGATTAAAGGGTCAATATACACAAAAAATATAATAAATATTAATTTATATTCACCTAGTAACCTAATTTTAATATATTATATATTATAAATATGTATTATTGTTCTACATATATAAAGTAAAACTGAAAGAACTCAGGAGGATATAGACAAATCTATTGGGAAAACAAGCAGACAAAAATATCAGTAAGAATTGAGACAATTTTAAACAAGATTATTAACAAACTTCAATCAAACAACAACTGATAATTACAGAGTATGCCTCCTTTTCATGTAAACATGTAACATTTCTAAAATTGACTATATGCTGAGGTCATAAAGCAAATCTCAACAAATTTTGAAGGAATGAAATATACAAAGTACATTCTCTGACTGTAGTAGAATTAAGGTAGAAATTGATACCAGAGAGATAACTAAAAAATCTCTAAATGTTTTGAAATTACGCCATATACTTTTAAGTGACCCATATATGTCAAAGGAAACATTACATGACATTAGAAAAATTTTTGAATGAAATAACAATATATTAAACGAAAGCAAGGCTTAGAGGGTCAATTACAGCCTAAAATACATGTATTTGAAAAAAAGGAAAGGCTGAAAATAACTTTTATATGAATAGCTCTATTAAAAACAAAAAGGTAAGCCATAGAACAAGATATTTTAAATGCAAATGTACCACAAGTGACGATAAAAAAAATCCTAATAGTAACGAAAACAGTAAAGGCAGCATAACAGAAAATGGGCAAAAGGCTAAGGGCAAATTGTATACGAAAGGCTAGTAAATATTTGAAAAGTTACCCTACCTTCTTAATAATGAGGAGAATTAAAACCATAATATAAAGTGTAAGAGTATGCCCTACATCCACCAACATGACTAACAATTATCTTTGTATGTTGACAAAGATATGGAGAAACTACCACTTTCGTTCATTGTTGGCGGGAGTTGTGACAACTGACTGTTTGGTAGTAACTATTGATGCTGACTACATCCATACTCTAACATCCAGTAATTCTACTCCTCTGTATATTCCACCAGAAATGGGCCTATTTTTTCACAAACGACATGTAGAAGCACTATTCTTCTCAAAACAGCTCAGAAGTTTTAAGAAACAACATACATGTCCATTAACAATAACAGGGATAAGTATATTGTGATATATTATTTGAATGCTATAGAGAAATGGAAGTGAATGAATTCTCCATGCAACACAATGGATAAATCTCACAAACAAAGCTGAGTAAAAGAAGCAGAAGAAGTCAGACAAAAAGGAGAAAAGATTGTATGATTTCATTTACAAAAAATTTTAAATGGTGATAGACAACTACGGTGATTGAAGTCAGAATAGTGGTAAGTTTAATAGGATGCTGATTGGGAGGGGTCACAAGAAGCGGGGGTGTGAGATGCTGGTATTCTTCCATTTATTCATCTGGATGGTGGTTTTCTGAGTGTGCCACTTTGTGAATATCTATTGAGTGGTATCTTTACTATTTGAACACTTTACTATGGTACATACCTATAACATAGTATGTAATTCTGTAACATAATGCTTAACAACAACAACAATAAAAATGTTTAGTATATCTCACCAGTTCATTTCGTTCATCTCCAAGCAAGGTATTCCTGTCTTCTAATTTTCTTATAGTGGCATTCAATTCAGCTATTCTCTTTTGATTTCTTCGCAAATCCTACAAAGAAAAATTAAAATGGGATTTCTTCAACGACACTTTTCACAAAGTTTGAGAATATCACTTATTATTCATAAAAATAATAGGCTCAGTTCTCTTATCTGGCTCCTGAAGACAGAATAAAATCTCTTATCCAAAGAGTAAATATTTACCCTTTTATAACTCTCAATATTCACTACTTGGGTTGACTACCACGCTAGGTTGTAATTGCAAATGAATTCCATGTGGCAGATACTCCCTGGAGCCAGGACTCAGGGCAGGGAGAGTGTAGAGGGTTGGATCAACTTATCAGAGCTGTGTGCTACGAGACCAAGGCCATGCTGTGATTACATAAAGTTCAAAGGGCATCTCTTGTGTCATAGCCACACTTTGCTCCCCACAGCTTACATAGCTGTCCTGCTATTACCATTAGCCACAGAGGGGACAGATTAGGAGGTAGGGATGAATATTGTCAATTTCTTCATACTCCTGAAGAAAAAGGTCAAAGTGAGAAAATGGTGTATTACCTTCATGTATAAAGGGCAGTAGTTTATAGGATAGACCTCGCTAGTATATTCTGCCCAATGCAACTGGCTTCTCCACTGGCAGAATGGCTATGAATTACCTTACACAGGGCACTCATGGCTTAATTTCATGTTTTAGAATTATATAGGACTGTAATCATATGTTAACAATTACATGATCATCTTACATTTTGATAATGCTGTACTGTTGACAAAGTAGTTTCGAACACGTTATATTCCTACATTCATAATACCCTAAAGGATTCAGCAGAACAGGTAAGATTCAGGTAGGTAATAACTCCTTTAAGGTCTTGTGGCTAATGTCAAAAGATCATTAACTAATATGTATTAAGTGCTATGTGCCAGACACCATGCTCAACATTTTACATATTATCTCTTCTAATCTTTAGACCAGCCTTATGAGGTGCCACGATAGCTTCTATTTTACAGATGAGGAAACTGAATGGTGAAGTGGTTTGCCTAAGGATACACAGTAAATGACAGATTTGGGATTTGAACCAAAGAGTCTGACTCTAGAGCCCATTCTCTTGACAATTATTCTATATTGTGGGTACCTGTCAGTGTCAGAACTAAAACTTACAGAAACTGCTAAATCCTAAATAAGTACTCTTTACACCACTTACTAAGATTATATACATATATATATGTGTGTGTGTATATATATATACACACTTATTCTGAATATCAATTCATAAATTATTCATTACTTCGTTCTAAGTAGTACTTTGGAACCCACCTCTGTTCCTAAATAATACATTTCCATCATTATAGCAGCTAAATAATTGGAAAGGTATAAGAGTTATAGCCAACTGCATATAAGCCCATTTCTATTGCTGCACTTCTGAAAATAATTTCTCATATAAAATGATGAAAACCCATGGAAATAAGTGGTAAGTTCTATCAGACAATAAGTCTTCAGATGAAGATTATAAATGGTTTTGTCTTTTATGCAGTTATACATTTTGACCCCTGTAGATGACAATCATCTTTATCAATTTCCAACCCAATTGTTCACAAAAGGGAAAATTACCAGTGTAGGCAAGAGGCAAAATATTTTCATCTAATTTATGTTTCTCATAATAGACTTAAGTTTGGTACTCCCTGGCTAGAAAAATTCTAGGAAGGATTTAAAGAAATCTGTCTCATATGATCTGCTAATGTACCGCAGACCACTTAGTCATCTATGAGTTTAGAAAACCCTGTTCCCAAGATACTAGCTGATTTTATAGTAGGAAGTAGATTGATTTCTTTGTAGTAAACAAGAAAAGAGCTTAAGTAAAAGGTAAAACTTGGGAGCTAAATAAAAGATGACTTATGTGTTCTTAACTCCAAGTAGAAAGGACTTACAGGACTGCTGCAGTGTTCGGAACCATCACCTGCCCTTCCTGGAATTTCTCGTTTTGGGCTGCTCATGTTGCACTCAGCCTCCTTAACCAGAAACAGTTGTTCGTCCAAAGCCTCCTTCTGAAGTTGGAGTTTCTGTACATAGCCTGTCTGGGTCTCCAGTTCCTTTTCCAGGGAAAAGATGATCCTGTCCTTGGCTTTGATTTCATCCATCTGAATTAAATGACACCCAGGACATTTTATTTAACAATGCTGTAAAGAAATACATTTTTACAATGGTATGAGTTTAACTTTTTTCATCTGATTGATACAGAAAAAAATCATGGATATGACAAGTGCATTGGTTTCATGAGTAAGATGAGGCACCACTGTGTAGTGAAGAAATATCCTGGGTTAACCAGGTGTCAAGGAGAGTAATTTTTTTCTCTCTAGTATATCCTGTGAAGATGTTTTGATTCAATATATTGTTTGAAATAGTCTGGGTTAATTAGATATGCCAAGGAAAGTCTAACTTTAAAATAGCCATTAATTTTAATAAAGATGAGCACTAAATATTCCATATAACGTTTCCTAGGACATTTTTTGATGTCACTTCTTCTTTAGGCAAATGGGTATTCAAATTCAATCAAAATAGCTGTTGCTGCTGTTAATAGCTTGTCATTTGTAACTGAAGAAACTTCAGACTTCCCAGTGGCCTAGTCATTTTCCAAGACTAACATGCTTGCATTCAGGTGATGGATTTGGAGGGAGGTCCTTCCACGGTTCATGTGTTGTATCTCTTTATATTCTCACTTGTATTTCAGAGCAGCCAGATCTTAGCAACCAT
Source organism: Chlorocebus sabaeus (assembly GCF_047675955.1). Taxonomy (NCBI): domain Eukaryota; kingdom Metazoa; phylum Chordata; class Mammalia; order Primates; family Cercopithecidae; genus Chlorocebus; species Chlorocebus sabaeus. The sequence continues at coordinate 34,518,212 of NC_132926.1, read as the reverse complement.
TTTACCATTACTATGAGAAAATCATGGTTGGGATTAACAGGAATAGAAAGTATCTGGCAATATTAACCACTATTTTCCCTCCCACAGGTGTGGGATATATTTATTGATCCCAATGTGCATTTCTGCTAAGCCTGGGCATGGCCTCAGAAGGATTTCTCTACTAAAGGCTATGGGCATTCAATACCAATTGATTTGAGTTCCCTTGGAATGAAACCTTTTTGCCATCCTAGGATGAGGGCTAATGAAGTGAATGTCTATAAACAATTTTTAAAGAGAGCATAGCCATTGGGTGAAACCTTTCTTCTCATTTCACTATATTCTGTGTGTACATTCAAAATGGAGATAAGGAAAAGACATTTAAAACAAACAACATTATGCTGTTTTGCTTTTTCTGAAAGTGTCTCCTTATGCAAAACAAATAATTTTGTATAAATTTTTCTTTGCTATGTGCTCTTAGGCCACAAAAAAATATTTGTAATAGAAATGGTGTTACAGTCACGTATTTTCCACATTTAAATATCTGTGAGCTATTGCCTTCGAGTCACATGCTTAAATTTTAGGTCAATTTTGAGAGAACTTTGGGCTAAATTCTGCATAATACTGTAATATCATCTGATAACTGGGTAAGGATTCAACTGGGAATAATAGCATTATTATTATTGTTAACTGGGAATAATAGCATTGTCTTTGGTTTTTGTCTCCTTGTAGAAGACTTGAGACCAGTGTTTTTCTTAACTGAGAAGCGTGTTCATTTGTCAGACTTGTCATCTGGAGCATTACTTTTATTTGCAGGCTAACATAGCTCTAGTTACTTTTTATGAGTTAACATAGCTCTAGTTGATTTTTATGTACTCACCTTGCTAAACTTGTTGAGAAATCATTCCATTACTGCCCACATTCAGCCTCATCATCACCATCATCATAGCTGAAATTTATTGATCTTTCACTGTATTCAGGGTACTATACTCAGAGCTTAATATACCTTATTTTATAATAATCCTATTCAGTAGGTTCAGTCGTCATCATTTTACAGGTGATGAGTGAAGACCTGAAAGCTTAAAAACTTGGTCATAGTCATATGGCTAGTAAGTTGTGAAGCCTTACTTTTAATGGAATCATCTAACCATAGAGCCTATTCTGTTAGGTACTATGCTGTACTGGCTTTAAGATTATTCATATACTTTAAGCATTTCCCAAAGTAGTTTCCTGTGGGGTGTATATTAATTAGTATTGAGAAAACTTTATTGCATAGTGGTTATGAGCATGGACTCTGATCTCAAAATACTGAAAATCAACCAAAGCCCGACTTAGATGGGAAAGGGTATACACCAGAATTCTCTGGGGAAATTTTCTAGGCAGGACAACTCCCATTTCTCTCCCTTCTGGTTCCAAAAATGGAGCTCGGGGTAGAGGTAGTCACAGAGCAAAAAGAAGGAAAAAATGAAGACGAGTATATCTATGTTATCGAAAAAGTTTCCTACGTTATTCTGTGTTCATGCAGTTTGTGAACTACTCATCAGGTGGCTCAGATTTTACTTTTTAAAATTTTAATTTTACTTTAAGTTCTGGGATACATGTACAGAATGTACAGCCTTGTTACATAGGTATACATGTGCCATCGTGACTTGCTGTACCTATCAACCGGTCCTCTAAGTTTTAAGCCCCGTATACATTAGATATTTGTCCTAATGCTTGCCCACCCCTTCCCCCCACCACCTGACAGGCCCCAGTGTGTGATGTTCCCCTCCCTGTGTCCATGTGTTCCAACTGTTCAGCTCCCACTTATAAGCGAGAACATGCAGTATTTGGTTTTCTGTTCCTGGGTTAGTTTGCTGAGGATGATGGCTTCCAGCTTCATTCATGTCCCTGCAAAGGACATGAACTCATTCTTTTTTTTGTGGCTACATAGTATTCCATGGTGTATATGTACCACATTTTCTTTATTCAGTCTATATCACTGATGGGCATTTGGGTTGGTTCCAAGTCTTTGCTATTGTAAATAATGCTGCAATAAACATACATGTACATGTGTCTTTTAGTAGAATGATTTATATTCCTTTGGATGTATACCCAGTAATGGGATTGCTGGCTCAAAAGGTATTTCTGGTTGTAGATCCCTGAGGAATCACCACCCTGTCCTCTACAATGGTTGAACCAATCTACATTCCCATCAACGGTGCAAAAAGTGTTCCTGTTTCTCCACAGCCTCACCAGCATCTACTGTTTCTTGACTTTTTAATAACTGCCATTCTGACTGGTGTTGGATGGTATCTAATTGCGGTTTTGATTTCCATTTCTCAAATAATCAGAGATGATGAGCTTTTTGTTTGTTTGTTTCTTGGCTACATAAATGTCTTATTTTGAGAAGTGTCTGTTCATACACTTTGCCCACTTTTTGGTGGGGTTGTTTGCTTTTTCTTGTAAATTTGTTTAAGTTCCTTATAGATTCTGGATATTAGACCTTTGTCAGAGGGTAGATTGCAAAATGTTCTCCCATTCTATAGGTTGTCTGTTTACTCTGATGCGAGTCTCTTTTGCTGTGCTGAAGCTCTTTAGTTTAAGTAGATCCCATTTGTCAATTTTGCCAATTGTTGCAATTACTTTTGGTGTTTTCATCATGAAGTCTTTGCCCATGCCTATGTCCTGAATGGTACTGCCTAGGTTTACTTTTAAGGTTTGTATGGTTTGGGGTTTTACATTTAAGTCTTTAAGCCATCTTGAGTTGATTTTTGTATAAGGTGTAATGAAGGGGTCCAGTTTCAGTTTTCTGCATATGTCTAGCCAGTTTTCCCAGCACCATGTATTAAGTAGGAATCCTTTCCTCACTGCTTATTTTTGTCAGGTTTGTCAAAGATAAGGTGGTTGTAGATGTGTGGTGTTATTTCTGAGGCCTCTCTTCTGTTCCATTGGTCTATATATCTGTTTTGGTACCAGTACTATCTTGTTTTAGTTACTGTAGCCTTGTAGTAGAGTTTGAAGTCAGGTAGTGTGATGCCTCCAGCTCTGTTCTTTTTACTTATGATTGTCCTGGCTATACAGGCTCTTTTTGGTTCCATATGAAATTTAAAGTAGTTTTTTTTTTTTTTTTTAATTCTGTGAAGAGTGTCAATGGTAGTTTGATGGGAATAGTGTTGATCTATACATTACTTTGGGCATTATGGACATTTTCATGATGATGATTCTTCCTATCCATGAGGATGGAATGTTTTTCCACTTGTTTGTGTCCTCTCTTATTTCCTTGAGCAATGGTTTGTGGTTCTCCTTGAAGAGGTTCTTCATGTCCCTTGTAAGCTGTATTCCTAGGTATTTTATTCTCTTTGTAGCAACTGTGAATGGGAGTTTATTCATGATTCGGCTCTCTGCTTGTCTATTGTTGGTGTATAGGAATGTTTGTGATTTTTGCACATTGATTTTTGTATCCTGAGACTTTGCTGAAGTTGCTTATCAGCTTAAGGAGTTTTGGGCTGAGATGATGGGGATTTCTAAATATAGAATCACGTCATCTGCAAACAGAGATAATTTGACTTCCTCTCTTCCTATTTGAATACGCTTGATTTCTTTCTCTTGCCCGATTACCCTGGTCAGAGCTTCCAATACTATGTTGACTAGAAATGGTGACAGAGGGTATCCTTGTCTTGTGCTGGTTTTCAAAGGGAATGTTGTGTCTATTTGGCATGCTCTTTTCTTCTTTATGAGTCTAGTTAGTGGTCTGTTTTGTTAATTTTTTCAAAAAACCAGCTCTTGGATTCATTGATTTTTTCAAGGGTTTTTTTTTGTGTCTTTATCTCCTTCAGTTCTGCTCTGATCTTAGTTATTTCTTGTCTTCTGCTAGCTTTTGTATTTGTTTGCCCTTTCTTCTCTAGTTCTTTTAATTGTGATGTTAGGGTGTTGATTTTAGATCCTTCCATCTTTCTGATGTGGGCATTTAGTGCTACAAATTTCCCTCTAAACATGGCTTTAGTTGTGTCCCAGAGATTATGGTACATTGTCTGTTTGTTCTCATTGTTTTCAAAGAACTTCTTGATTTCTGCCTTAATTTTGTTATTTACCCAGTAGTCATTCAGGAGCAAGTTGTTTGATTTCCATGTAGTTGTGTGGATTTGAATAAGTTTCTTAATCCTGAGTTCTAATTTGTTTGCATTGTGGTCTGAGAGACTGTGTGTTGTGATTTCAGTTCTTTCGCATTTGCCGAGGAGTGTTTTACTTCCAATTATGTGGTTGACTTTAGAATAAGTGCGGCATGAGAAGAATGTGTATTATGTTGAATGTTGACCTGGAATAGAGAGTTCTGTTATCCTAGGCACACTTGATCCAGAGCTGAGTTCAAAGTCCTGAACACTCTTGTTATTTTTCTATCTCATTGATCTGTCTAATATGGACAGTGGGGTGTTAAAGTCTCCCACTATTATTGTGTAGGAGTTTAAGTCTCTCTGTAGGTCTCTAAGAACTTGTTTTATGAATCTGGGTGTTCCTGTATTGGGTGAATATATATTTAGGTTAGTTAGCTCTTGTTGAATTGATCCCTTTACCATTATGTAATGCCCTTCTTTGTCTTTTTGATCTTTGCTGGTTTAAAGTCTGTTTTATCAGAGGCTAGGACTGCAACCCCTGTTTTTTTTTTTTTTCTTCCCATTTGCTTGGTAAATTTTCCTCCATCCTTTTATTTTAAGCTTACGTGTGTCTTTGCATATGAGATGGGTCTCCTGAATACAGCACGCCAATGGGTCTTGAATTTTTATACAATTTGCCAGCCCATGTCTTTTAATTGGGGCATTTAGCCCATTTACATTTAAGGTTAATATTGTTATGTGTGAATTTGATCCTGTCATTATGATGCTAGCTGGTTATTTTGCACACTAGTTGATGCAGTTTCTTCATAGTGTCATTGGTCTTTATATTTTGGTGTGTTTTTGCAGTGGCAAGTACTGGTTTTTTCTTTCCATATTTAGTGCCTCCTTCAGGAGCTCTTGCAAAGCAGGCCTGGTGGTGATAAACTATTTGTTTGTCTGGAAATGATTTAATTTCTCCTTCACTTATGAAGCTTAGTTTGGCTGGATATGAAATTATGGGTTGAAAATTATTTTCTTTAAGAATGTTGACTATTGGCCCCTACTCTCTTCTGGCTTGTAGGGTTTCTGCTGAAAGATCTGCTGGTAGTCTGACGGGCTTCCCTTTGTAGGTGACCTGGCCTTTCCCCTTGGCTGCCCTTAACATTGTTTCTTTCATTTTAACCTTGGAGAATCTAATGATTATGTGTCTTGGGGTTGATCTTCTCATGGAGGATCTTAGTGGTGTTCTCTGTATTTCCTGAATTTGAATGTTGGCCTGTCTTGCTAGGTTGGAGAAGTTCTCCTGGATAATATCCTCAAGTGTGTTTTCCAACTTGGTTCCATTCTCCCTATCTCTTTCAGGTACTGCAGTCAATTGTGGGTTCAGTCTTTTAACATAGTCCCATATTTCTTGGAGGCTTTGTTCATTCCTTCTTTTTTTCTCTAATCTTGTCTGCATACCTTATTTCAGCAAGATGGTTTTCAAACTCTGACATTCTTTCTTCTGCTTGGTCAATTTGGCTATCCATACTTGTGTATGCTTCACGAAGTTCTTGTGCTGTGTTCTTCAACTCCACCAGGTCATTTATGTTTCTCTCTAAACTGGTTATTCTAGTTAGCAGTTCCTGTAACCTTTTATCAAGGTTCTTAGCTTCCTTGCATTGGGTTAGAACATGCTCCTTTAGCTCACAGGTGTTTGTTATTTACTGACCTTCTGAATTTTACTTCTGTCAACTTGTCCATCTCATTCTCCATCCAGTTCTGTGCCTTTGCTGGACGGTTGTTGTGATCATTTGGAGGAGAAGAGGCATTCTGGCTTTTGGAATTTTCAGTGTTTTTGCACTGTTTTTTTCTCATCTTTGTGGATTTCTCTACCTTTGATCTTTCAGGCTGATGACATTTGGATGGGGTTTTTGTGGGAGAGTCTTTTTGTTGATGATGTTGTTGCTTTTTTAGTTTTGTTTGTTGTTATTTGTTTTTCTTCAAACAGGCCTTTCTTCTTCAGGTCTGCTGGAGTTTGCTGGAGGTCCACTCCAGACTCTTACTGCCTAGGTACCACCAGTGGAGAGACTGCAGAACAGCAAAGATTGCTGCCTGCTCCTTCCTCTGGAAGCTTCATCTTAGAGGGGGACTGGCCTGATGCCAGCCAGAGCTCTCCTGTGTGAGGTGTCTGTCGGCCCCTGCTGGGACGTCTCTCCCAGTCAGGAGGCACAGGGGTCAGGAACCCACTTGAGGAGGCAGACTGTCCCTTAGCAGAGCTGGTGCACTGTGCTGGGAGAATCTCCCCTGTCAGGATCAGCCACTCTCTTCAGAGCCGGCAGGCAGGAAAGATTAAATCTGCCGAAGCTGCTACCACAGCGCCCTTCCGCTCAAGTGCCGTGTTCCAGGGAGATGACAGTCCTGTCTGCAAGCCCCTGAATGGAGCTGCTGGATTTCCTGCAGACAGACCTTGCCTACTGGGGAGGACTCTAGAGAAGCAGTCTGGTCACAGCCGCTCTGGTGAATTCCACCCAGTCCAAAAAAACTCTCAGTCTCGTTAGCACTGCCAGGGGAAAACTGCCAACTAAAGCCACAGTAATGATGGTCACTCCTCCCCCGACCAAACTCGATCATCCCAGGCCGACTCTAGACTGCTGTGCTGAAAGTGAGAATGTAAAGTCAGTGGTTCTTAGCTTGCTGGGTTCCATGGGAGCATGGGAGTGGGACTGGGACCCGCTGTGTGAGACTGCTTGGCTCCCTGGCTTCAGCCCCCTTTCCAGGAGATTGGACGGTGGTCCTGACTCATTGGAGTTCCAGGCGCCACTGGAGTATGAAAAAAAGAAAATCCTGCAGCTCAGTGCCTGCTCAAACAGCTGCCCAGATGTGTGCTTGAAACCCAGGGCCCTGGTGGTATAGGCTCATGAGGGAATGTGCTGATCCGTGGATCGCAAATATCCATGGGGAAAGCCTAGTACCTTTGGCAGGTAGCACAGTCTCTCACTGCTTCCCTTTGCTGGGGGAAGGAGGTCCCCTGGCTGCATGCACTTCCCACATGAAGCGACGCCCCACCCTGCTTCTGCTCGTTCTCTGTGGATCGCACCCACTGCCAAACCCGTCCCAGTGAGATGAACTGGTACTTCGATTGGAAAAACAGAAATAACCTGCCTTCTGTGTTGGTCTCGCTGGGAGCTGCAGACCTGAGCTGTTTCTATTCGGCCATCTTGGCCCCTCCCCTTCACGTTGCTATTAAGAGGGATTTCATGCCTACTTCAGCAATATGCCGGTGAAAGGAAGTCGTGGAAAAAATTAGCAGATCAAGTGGACGTACTTATAGACTTTATATTGAAAACCGTCAACAAATGAAAATACTTAATGTGCAAAGCTGCCTTTTCATTGGATACTTACCTGCCAGTTCCAGAGTTCGAAGTCCTGATTCTTTCTTCATCAGCCACTGTCGTTTCAAAAACCGTCTCAAAAACCAAAGGCAGGGCAGAGACCAATATTTCTGCACTGTGTTTGGTCTTTATTGTCAAACAATGCAATAGAATGAGTTGATATAAAGAATTCAGAAAATGTGGCAAAGGCAATATTTTACAGTTACACTGTATTGCAGTACAAATAAAATTAAGCATTAACTTTTAAAAATGCTCTGTGGTAACCACTTTGAACTTAAAATTAAAAGCCTAGAGATATCACCCAAGGAACATAATTAGAATTCTCAGAAAGTAATTGCTTAGAACTGGAAGACAAAAAAGTAAAAGTGTAGTTTTTCCTTAAAAAAACCCTTATTTCCAGAGAAGCATAAAGTACATTCTAACAGGTGATAGTTGATGTGATAACATTAAAGTAAGATGTAACAGATGCTAAACATCTGAATGCAGATGAACATAAATTTTTTTGGTCTAAAATAATTAAACCAGGTCAACCTAGGACATTTAATTTTCATGTGATAATTATATTTGTATTATAGTTAAGCATAGTGAGAGGCCTATCTGGTTTTTGGTCAAACATGTTAGAAGGAAAGACCAACTCTGTAGGGGCTGAGGTAAGTCTTGGAAACTATAAATAGCAAACAACCTACATAGGGATGACAATTTAAAAATTATAATGGCTCCTGTTTTAAATGACTCCTGTATACTTTGGGAAAAATATCTATGTTTAAAATGACTAGGGATTTTATAGTTTTGTATCTTTTTTCAGTCACGGTTTTTGGGAAAAAAAGACTCAAGATGTTCTCAGTAGCTGCCGTTTTCAGACATCATGAAAGTCATAGAAACTTCTCCTACCCTCTATAAAAATAAACAAAGAAACCATAAAACTCTGTAAAGGAAAAGCCCACAAAAACATGCTGCCTTTAGAAGAATCCATGATTTATAATATTTTTATAAATATCTAAGAAAACAGGAGTTCTTTCCATACATATGGTCCTTGGAGATCCTTTCTGTATATACGGTCCTTGGAGAATCCAGTTTTTATGAGAAAGGTGATTTCCAAAATCTCTTACACTTTACAATATCAATTTTGGCCGGAGCATATCTCTCTATTGATCTACCTACCTACATACTGAGCTGTCTTGGATAGAGCACTGGACAAAAGGTAGGCACTGTTTACAATCCACTGACAAGAAAACACACGAAGAAGCAAATCCCACAGCACTCTAAAACCTGGAAGAGATGGGTTCTACATGGGTCTGATGGGATTACTGTACTAACCAGCCTCCGAATATCCCGCTCCGACTCCCACTTGATCTTCGAGATGGCTTCTTGGTGGGACTGATGCTCACTCCGAAGGTCCCCAGCCTTGATTTTATCTGCTTGGATCATATTGCTCAGAGCCTCGTCCACCTGCTTCTTGGCCGTTTTCAGGTCCGCAATTTCCTGTAAGAGCTTAAGACGCTCTGCATCAAACAGTTTCCGGGCCTCCTCCCGGGCCTCAATGGTGAGCGCTGTCCTTACTTTGTCACTGCTGCCATCACGGAGAGCACAGAGAGCAGACTTGAGCCTCTGGATCTCTCCATCACGCACCTTCACCGTCCTTGACATCTCCTGCTCGTGCTGCTTGATAAGGTTCTCCCTCACAGCCTGCAGCTCCTTCATCTTCTCCTCATGGAGCTTGGTTTTGAGTTCTGTCACCAGCACCGTGTGCTTGCGCTGCTCCAGCTCACGAATCCTCTTCGCTTCTTGAGTCTTCTCTCTTTCAAGCTTTGATACCTAAAAACAGAGAGGCAAAAGGATGAAGAGAAATGAGCCTCAAAGGACAGGTGTGCTCCTAGGCAGGATTTGCAGCTCAGGCCGCTGTGATCTCTTAATTCCTCATCTCTTTTCCAATTCCAGGCCCTCGGAGAAAAAAGAACTACAGGCCTTGAAGCTGGGAATACAGTGTGTAAAAGGCGGAATTACCTGAGGATATTTAAATTACTTTGTTCAGATGAATATTTGATGTTCTGGGGCCTTACTATGCAATGTGTGGTCTGCAGACAAGCAGCCTTGGTATCACCCGGGGAGCATGCTAGAAGCACAGAATCCCTGGCTTAGCCCCAGATCTATGACTCAGAATGTGCATTTTAACAAATGCCCATGCAATTGGTATACACATTAATATTAGGAAGTATCACTGTCATGGTTTTTCCCTTTACAGGAAAGATTGCAATGCAGATCGCCTGGAGAACTTTTTAGACTACACAACCCTAGCTAGATCCAAACTGATAAATGTGTGTCTTAGAATAGCTCACAGTTTGATATTGTGATCAGCCTAATAAATTAGTGCCTAAAGTGATATTATTGACCATTCCCCTCCCTGTTTTTTTTTTTTTTTTTTTTTTTTTTTGATGGGATGCTGCTGCTGCTGCTAAGGTGGTGAAAAATGAAGACAGTTGATAATAGCCTCAACCTTACCTTTGTTAGTATGGCAGGTTAGTTTCATCCCCAAATTTTATGCACACACACACACACACACACACACCACCACCACCACCAACAGCAAAACTGCAGATCATTGGGTCCTCTCTCTGATGAAGGACTTTAGTGACCATTGTTATTTCTGAATGTGCCATGAATGTCTCTTTGAGTCCCTTTTCACTCTCACTCCTCCTCCTCCCTTCCTGCCCCCGCAAGCCAACACTCCAAGTAGTTTGGTAAAATATTTCAAATGAGCTTTTTACCTCTCAGGAATTCTGGTTTAAAACTATTCCATGGTTTGCTAAATTTCTGGTGATAATATAGGCCTCCTTGTCGATTAGCAATGGCACTGCCTATTGATCTAATCTGGATGTGAGTCTCTGATTCAGTAGATCGGGTGGGGCCCAGACATTTGTGTCTTGAAAAAGCCTCTCCATGATCCTGTTCTGCTGTCCTCCTCCCCCACTTCATCTCTGCTGCTTGTCTCTGTCTCTGTCTCCTCTCTCTGTCATACACACAACTCCCGCACGCACACACACACATACACAGAGTAATCTAGAAAAAGGGGGCCAGGCGCAGTGACTCACATCTGTAATCCCAGCACTTTGGGAGGCTGAAGCAGGTGGATTACCTGAGGTCAGGAGTTGGAGACTAGCCTGGCCAACATGGTGAAACTCTGTCTCCACTAAAAATACAAAAATTGGCTGGGCATGGTGGCAGGCACCTGTAGTCCCAGATACTTGGGAAGGTTGAGGCAGAAGAGTCGCTTGAACCCAGGAGGCGGAGGTTGCAGTAAGCCAAGATTGCACCATTGCACTCCAGCCTGGGAGACAGAGTGAGATTCCGTCTCAAATAAATAAATAAATAAATAAATAAATAAATAAATAAATATAAAAATAAAGAGAAAGGGAAGAAAACTGGGGAGTCCCAGGAGTAATAGCTAATTGAGAGATATTGAGTCTCCACCATTTGTAAAATTGGAGGGTTTCACAAAATAATAGTTGAGAACCTCTCCAGTTGAAAAATCTTAAGATTGAGACTCCATGTTGTAACCATTGTATTATAAAGTGTGATGGTTAATACTGAGTGTCAACTTGATTGGATTGAAAGATGAAAAGTATTGTTTCTGAGTGTGTTTGTGAGGATGTTGCTAAAGGAGATTAATGTTTGAGTCAGTGGACTGGGAAAGGCAGACCCACCATCAGTCTGGGTGGGCACATTCTAATCAGCTGCCAGTGCAGCCAGAATAAAGGCAGGGAGAAGAAGGTGAAAAGACTAGACTGGCTTAGCCTCTCTGCCTACATCTTTCTCCTGTCCTGGATGCTTCCTGCCCTTGAATATCGAACTCCAAGTTCTTCAGCTTTGGGACTCGAACTAGCTTCCTTGCTCCTCAGCTTGCAGATGGCCTATTGTGGGACCTTATGATCGTGTGAGTCAATACTCGTTAATAAACCTCCCTTTATATATATACATCTATCCTATTAGTTCTGTCCCTCTGGAGAACCCTGACTAATATACAGTGTCTGAGATTTTACTCACCTTAATAGTTTACCTACCTTTGACCAGAACAGTATTTTCTAAGTTTGCATAGTATTTTATGAACAGTTTATTTTTAAAGGCACAGCAATTATTCCCATGATGGTTATTCTAAAAGAGGTTGGGGCACAAGGGGATTTGGTGAAATAAGCAGCCAGGCATCCTCAAGCAACCATCCTCTGATCTCACCTCCAGCTTACACCTATAGTCCCTTCGTGGAGGCCTCTTCTCTCTTAGGCTCTAGACCTGTGCTGTCCTATGTGGCGCCCACTAGTTACCATACTGAAAATTTGAACTGAGATTTTCTCTCCATATAAAACACACTCTGGATTTCAAAGACTTAGTGTGAGGTAAAGAATGTAAAATATCTCACTTATCACTTTTATATTGATTACACATTGAAACTATAATGTTTTGGATAAATTATACTAAACGATATTATTACAACGGATTCTATTTCTTTTTACTGTTTAAAATTGCAGCTAACAAGAAATTTTAAAATCACAGATATATCTTGCATTTGTGGTTCACATTATATTTTTCTTGGACAGCGTTGCTCTGGAATTCTTAGATGTTCATTTGGTGAACCTAGCTTTCCCCACGCTACTGGTGATACTCTCTTAGTAAAGCTCAGTTCTGGTCTTTCTTACGTGTCTGCTCAAAACCACCCAGGCTCTTTTATGTTGTGGAATAAAATCTAACAGCTCAGCTTCACCTTTCAGGCTCCCAGGAAGGTTTGGTTGGATTTCCAGCTCCTACTTCTCCCTCTCTGTCTCCTCACCTGTCCCGTGCTCTAGGTAGGAGAGGGGTTATACTATTTTCTGCACACGCCCTGCCTCTCATTCCCATATGCTGACAGTTTCTTCTTCCTGACTTATGCTTCCATCAGCTCCTTTTGGGATCCTCACATTCCTCATGGCCTGGCTAGATGTCATCCTCTCCTGTCACGCCACCCTACTCACCCAGGATAAAGCTCATTTCTCCTACCTTTGTCTTCTCAGTATACTTTTGAAACACCTCCTTACTAGTGGTTTTCACAGTTTTCTTTGCATTTTTTTTTTTTGCCCACTTGTCTGTCCTCATCACTTCCTCTTCTACCCCTACCCGAGACTGTTAACTTTTAGAAGGTTGCCAGTGAGCCATCCTCATCTTTCTGTACCCAGTGGCTCCCAGAAAAAAATAGAAGAAACCAAGTGGCATGTGTGGAATTAAAGGACGTAGGCCATTATATCTCTCTGGCTAGGCCCCTAGCCAGAGGCAAGAATAATATTTTTTGTCATACAGTTTAGAGAATACAGACTTGCAGGGTTACCAGATCAGCCCCTCCTCAACCCCTTCCCAGTATAAAATGACAACAAAACAAAACCCTAACATATAAGAATATTCACTTCTCTCTGCTAGGTGCTTCTCTTGGTGCTTCAATAAGGACAATCTAGATCTTACTCTCCATCTTTCTAGAGTGGAAGTGGGCATCTTCTAGATCGGGGTGGGAAAACTACCGCCCAAGAGTCAAATCTATCCTGCTCCTGTTTTTATAAATAAAGTTTATTGGGACACAGCCATACTATTCATTTACACATTGCTTAAGGCTGCTTTCATGCTACAATGGAGTTGAGTAGTTTCACAGAGACCATCTAGCCCACAACGCCTAAAATATTCACTATCTTGCCCTTCACAGAAAGAGTTTGCTGATTCTTATTCTAGATAATGCATTTTTTGAAAGGAAAAGCCTTATTTTCTACTGATTTAGAAACTATGATAATTTGCCTTCCATAGAAGACCTTGGGAAGGTTACTTTAGCTCAAGTGATAGGAATTTAGTCATCTTCAATTTCTGCAGGATGCATTTACACTAGGCATCTGGAACCGTATCGTGACTGCAACAGCTGGTGGTTAACAAGGGAAAGTTTTAGCCATTCTTCTGAGAACAGGGAAAAACTGTAGTAAAAATGGACAAAGGGTAAGAAATCATGGGTTTGTATTCTTGTTTCACCATTTTGCTATCACTAAGAAAGTTGCTTTATCCTTCTGAGGATTTTTTATTACACTTAAAAATGTCTGTAACCAGGTTACTTTTAGGGTTAAACTAGATAGTGTATGGAAAAGTACCTTGAACTGTAAAGTACTATGAAGTGCAAGGTAATATTATTACTGGATATAGTAGGAGATACTCCTTGATCTAAAATTATTTATGTCAAATTCTCTGGAGGCATCATATTGTATCTTCCTGTAATTCTGTCATTTACCCCAAATTATTAACTCAAAGTTTTTGCATGAGGACTGAAGGGGAGATGAAGAAAATTGTTTTTAAAAAAGTAAAAATACAGATGCATGAAACATATATTCCAGACTGAAGACAAAAACAAAAACAAATACTGTCTATTTCTTAAAATAATCCATGAAAACTAAAGAAAATTCAAATGAATTGAGTAACATTTGACTTTTTTATGTTTACTTATTTTGGTTGTCATGAAAACTGACTTTTTTTTTTTTTGCAGGATTTCTAGGTATGGCTTCTTTTTAAGTCTGGAAGAAGTGTTTTATTCTGAAGAGAAGTCAAACAATGTGATTGAAATTTTGGGGTAAGAAAGCCAATAAAAATTTTCTGAAAATTATTTGCAGTGCAGATGGTACCACTAAGGATATAGATTTAAATATTGTAATATAAATCTTAAAATGAATATACAAAATGATGAACCATTCCTGAGTAACAATGAAATTATAAAGATGATAATACTTTGAAATGAAGAAAATTATTTAGTAGAAGAAAGAAACCAATTTTGATACATGGATATGTTTTATGGAGAAAAATTTCAGCTCAACCATATAATAGCTAGCATTTATTGAGGGTTTAATATGAGTTAGGCACCCTTCTAAATAGGCTTTACGCACATCAGTGCATTTAACCTCCTGGGCAGCTCTGTGATGTAGGAAGTCTTTGTTTCATCACAATTTGTGATGAGAAAAGTGAGAAACAGTCTTTACATAAGAACAATGTAAAGAAGACTCACTAAAGTACATTGCGGGCCAGGAGCCAGCTCCAGGTCAGATCCTACACCTCCTTGTTTGCTCTGAAACCTTGGACACCTTGTGTCTGTACCTGAAACCTTGCTTCACCTCTGTCAGCCTCAATTTTCTCATCTGTAAACTGGGGTTGTCGATATCATTCTCATACGGCTATTGTGATGATTGACATAGGCAATGGATCAAAAGCCCTGTGGAAAAGCTGGGACACATAAGAGATTAATAACTATTAATACATGGTGGATATTATAATATTAATTTTAATAAGTATTGTGTATATAGTAATATTATATTACACACTATTATAGTAATACCAGCAACATAAATATAAAAGTCCCCATATCGTCTTGATAAGACTAATATTACTATATTACATTATTAAGATGGTAACTGTTTTTCCAACAGAAAGAGATGTTCAAAGATAAAGCTGAGTTTCTTCAGTATGTATTGTGTTCTCTGGCATTGGCAGCATCTAATCTTGATGTGGAAGACACTTGGGGTGCATGTGGGCCTAAAGAGTGATAAAGAATGGTGCAGGGTGGGGCAGGGTGAAGGGGAGAGCGCTCGGTAGGGCTCTGAATGATAGGCTTCCAAATCCCTTCTATCCTAGAGGTTCTACGGGAAACAAAAGGTCATCAGGAAAGTTTAATCCTACCAAGGAAAGGTTACACTATGACAGAGAAAAAAGAATGTATGACTATGTTACATAGATCTCATGTTGTATTTTTCTATTCTATCCTACTTCTGGTCTAGCCTTTGCAAAATGCCAATGTAAATTCTGCCAAGAGAAAGATAGTGATGATTTGAGCTTTAAAAGTGATCTTAGAAATCTAGGATTAAAAATTGGACAGCTCAGTCAAAGGTAAGGAAAAGGTTGAGAGGTTATCAAGGCAAGATAAGCTAACATAAACTTTGGCCTGGATTATCTGCATTGGATGTTCCTGGAGGAACACAGTAAACTGGCAGGGATTTTCAGGGGCACAAAGTAACTCTCAGAGAGGAGATGTGAAGGAATCGCTCTAGGAAGGTTGCTTACAAGGGAAATCCTATACAACCTTATACAATTCAGTGCAAAGGATTCTATCTTTAAAATTTCTTGTTTTCAGCTACTTTTACTTCCTGAAAACAGAACTAAAGGAGTAGACAGGAAAATATACCCCATCCCAAATTTGGTACCTGTGTCTGGAGGCTGTGGGGACAGTCACTCGAGGATAGAGAATGTTGGCTGATTTTCTGAGAATGCCCTAGAGGCAATAGAGGGCAATGGAATCAGAGAGTGAGCATTACCTTGACCACCACCATCTTACAGAAAACAGGAATTCCCATCGCGGCTCCTCCACTAGCTGTGTCTCTGGGAGCAAATGAGTTAAACAGTTTGAACCTCATTTTCTTCCTCAGCGAAGGCAGAATAGTAATTGCACCCTGTCTTTATCACAGGCCTGCTCTGATGGTTGTGAGGCTTGGTGTGAAAATGCTTTGCAGTCTGAAGGGCTGTGCCAATGGGACAGCTCCTGTCTGGAGCTGATTCTTCTCAACCTTGCAACCCAGACCTGTTGCCCTGCTGCCTCTGCCCTGAGAACCCTATTCCCTGCTCCTGTCCATTCATTCCCTCTGTCACTGTGCCTATGCTGTTCACGCAACCATAGTTTATCTCTGAGGGAGAGTTAAAGAGTCCTGGGGCAGCCCCTGGCATGTTCATACACACTAACCATTGGATCACGCACTCATGGTGTCCACAGAAGAGACAAACAGGGCAAATACCGCAACTTAGTGGCTCAGGGTGCTGCTCCAAGAAGCAGACAGACATGGTTGGAAATCCTTTCTCTACCCAAGTCTGGAGTTCTCACCAAAGTGAGTACTATAACAGTACTTATGCCACAGGGTTTGGGGGAAAGCTGTTAAAAAAAAAAATCATGTAAATTCATTCAACAAGTAATTTTGAGCACCTCCTATAGGCCAGGAAGTTTCCTCATCTGTAAAGTAGGGATAACAATGCCCACCTCAGCAGGTGGAAATGAGGATGAAATGAGATAATGACATGAAAACGCTTAACACACTTGACACAAACTAATTGCTCAAAAATTAACACTCATACATACACCCTTGTAAGGTAGATACTATTATTGTCCCATTTGACAAATGAAGAACACAGAGGGGTTTTATAACCTTCTCCAGGCCAGTCAGGTGCTAGTGAAGCAGCTGGGACTCTGGCAGGATGAAATACGCTTATCAGCCCATGACAGATAGTAAATATTCAGTAAGTTGTAGCTATTTATATTATCAGCCCAAAGGTCTTAAGATTCGGCTCTATACACCATGGCTGTTCTGTAAATATCAGTGGGATTATTTGTCTTGTTGGATAAATGAATACTGCCCCGTTGCCCCAAAGGTTTCCACTTTTTAACTTATCCATTCCCTAGTAGCTGAACTGTCATTTTGTCATCAGAGCCTCAGAGCCAACCTGAGAGTATACATTCACATCTAGGCATTGTTCATATTCTCTCTCTTAAAACCTGGCCCTTTTGAAAACACAATCACATTTATTTATAATAAAAGTGCTTTATGACTTGTTTGCCCTCTACATTCCCTTTGCTCTCTGGGGAAGGATGCTGACAGGCAATGAGACTTTGCTTTAGCTCCTGGGCTGGGACCGTAATGAACTGCCAAGGAGAGGTAGCCAGCCAGGGGCAGCCAGCAGAGAAAAGGACAAGGCTGTGTGCGCTCATTTAAGAGGCTGGCTGCCAGTCAGTCGTCAGAGGAAGGGGAGATTATGCTTGGCCCGAGGGCTTAGACAACAGTGCCAGGCCCAAGATACACAGGCAGCCTGGTTCAAACTTGAGAGTTACCCATTTTAAAAGGCTTGACTATGTGGCGTATTGGCAGTGTTGAAGTCCTCAGAGTCTCTGTTTCTGGGAATCTCATCAGTTCGTTCTCTGGAAAGCTGCAGCAGTTTAGGGTTCCCGGCCACGAGATTGACAAGCTTCTGCCTAGGAATGTAGATTGTCATCCTGTCGTAACTGCAATTAAAGGAGTCTGCCTCCCTTGAAGTGTGATGTTGCTGCAGGCAGAGTTAAGGCCAATGAAATGTTTACAGATTGTCAGACCTGGATGGAATCTTACAGCAGAGCGTTTGTCAACACGAAGCCTGGAAGTCATCTGCATCTGTAGTGCATCGGAATTGCCTGGGCTGCTTTACGGAATACAAGTCCGGGTTTTCACCTGACTACTTTATCAGAATTCTTGGATTGTGGGCTCAGGAATCTTAATATTTAATCAGGTCCCCCAGGTTATACCATTGTGCAGTGATGCTTGACAAGCCCAGATATGGAGAAGCAGATTCAGTCATCTGAATTACAGATAGAGACACTGAGACATTTAAATTCATCTCCAAGGAGAGATAAAGACAAATAATGCCCCACATCTTCTGACCCTCAAACAAATGCTGTTCTAAAATGACATCATGTTCCCTTTGGCTTCATGGAAACTAAAAAATTTCCTTCACAAATTTTACATTACCGTCTCTTTATCTAAGGTCAAGGCTTAGCTTAGGCAGGGGGCAAGAGGCTTTGGCAGATCCAAAGGCCACTTATTATTGTTAAAATGAGGAGAAATAGATTTGGGGAGAAATAACAAATTAAAATTTAATAATGATGTCAAGGAAGAAGAGGTAGATAAAAATTGAATAAATATATTTGTTGGCTTGTGACTACTGCTTGTTGATCAAGAATGTTTTCTTACTGTATAATTATCTAAATAAGGCAACTTTATGCAGTCATTGTGGTCTCTGGTTTGCAGGGAGCAAAAACATCTTATGAATGCTGGAGATCTCAAAATGCTTTCCTAGACATGACCCTAGTTGATATTCACACCACCTTGGTGAGATGTGTGTTTCCTTGTCCATTTAGGCGATGGGATTGAGAGAAGTAGAGACTTCTAAGTCTAGTTAGCAACTGACTTAAATCTAGAGAATAGTAAAAAGAACACCAATGCTGTAATTTTTTGCAAGTTTATTATGTGTCAGGCAGCTCTCTGAGCACTTGATATAAATTTTTTTGTTCAATCCTCATAAACACATTATATACGTGTCTAATTTATACCTCAATATAGCTGTGATGTGATGAAGAAACTGAGGTCTAAGGAATGCATCATCTTTAAATTATTCCTCTATTCATTCAACAAATACATATTGAGATTTTTAAGTTCTTGAGATTATTTAGACTCCAGGGCCACTAAGTAAACTGAATTCCTGCTTTTGTAGAGATTGAGGAGTGACTGCACTAAGCAAGTAAAAAGCAAATGTATAAATTGCTATGAAATAAGCCACGAATAGGCTATGGGGAGTAGCTGAGGATGGGGAAGTGTTCTGTTTTAGAGACTGTGGTCAGACACTTGATGGTTGAGCAGACATCTGAAGGAGGTGAGTGAAGGAGCATGGAGCTGTCCAGGAAGAAGAAGTGCAAAGGCCCTAAATGTGATTGGGGTCTCTCTCTTGATCCAGCAAAAATAGGAAACAGAGTGATCGAGAGAGAGAAGTGGGAGATGAGTCAAAGAGGGGGCCGGAGCTAATATCCTGTAGTGGTAGAGAAAGTTCTTTGACTCTAAGAGAGATAGGAAGCCAGTGGGAGGTATTGGGCAGTGGAGTAACATGATGTGGTACATTTCAGAAGGACTGCGTTGAATGCTCTGGGAGGTATAACCTTTGGAGGGCAAGAGTAGAACTTGCCCAAGGTCATGCAACTATTAAGTACTTGGCGGTGGTAGGGGGACACTGTCTGAATTTTCACATCTGGCTTCCTGAACCAGGCTTCCAGAGGAGGTGGAGATCTGTCTAGTGAGCATGCTATTCTTACTTTCTGTGTGTCCTGTGCTCAGTTCCCTCCTGCCACATGCAATAAGCTCTCCATGTGTACAGGGGATGTTGCCCTCTCTGGCAAAGGGCAGGAGTCCACTGGGGTGGGCCAGCAGGCAGAGCTGTGCTCCCTGCATGTGGACAGTCAGAGCTGTTCTTAAGGCCACGGCCTCAGGTAGCCCTCGCTCACCTTGGACTTCTCTTGATGCAGCTCTATCTGAATGTCTGTGAGCTTGGTCCTGAGGTCTTCATTGGCAGCTTGAAGGGCAACAATGAGTGCCTCGGGCTTCTCGCCCTTATTTCGCCCTTTTTTGGACATTGTTCCTTTCTAAATGGAGTCTGTTGGTTTTTAATTTCTTTCAAGCAGGTGCTGCCATGTTACTGTTTCTTATTCTGGAGTACGATGTCTCAGCATCTACTGTGTGGTGCTCCTTGGTAAGGTCTCCTCAACCGCTGCCCTGGAAGCCCTGAGAAGAGGCAGAGATAGTAGTTATTGTTTTGGCAAAGACCTGGTCTAAGTGCCAGTCAGTCTACTCTCAGCCTGAGTTACCTGTAAGAGCCTCTTTCTGAGGCTCTCCTATCCTCAGTATCTCCTGTCCACTTGTACATGAATTTAGAGTGATTTTTTTTCAAATAGCTAATCTAATTATGTCAATATATTGCTTAAAAATCCTTCACCTGTAAGCATATCTCTTTCACGTCTTGGAGCATTCTTTTTACCTGAAACTGCTCCCTCTTCTATCCTTATCTCCTCCATGTCACTCACTGATACTCCAACCATAAGGAACGTGGTCGTTAAAGGAAGTCACCTACATGTTGACCAGAAAAGACAGAGAGACCCAACTTTAAGAAAACCCAAGGTATAGAGACAGGATTACATATAATAGCTAAACTGTGAGAAGTGGAGAATAACTATAAATGAATCACTGGATTAACTGAGTCACTCATATATTCATTCATTCATTCAATCAGTCAATATTGTTAGAGCTCCTTCCATATGCTGTGCTAGGTATAGAATGTTGAAATAGAAAAATAAGTCAGAGTTCCAATGGGAAAAAATTTATCTATTTATCTATCTGTCTATCTATCAATCAATCACCTATCTATTTACATCACTATCCATAATCTGATAAATGTTTTTTTAAAAACAGGCATGAATTGTTTCAGAAGTATAGTGACCTCTCTTTCCATCTGGGTTGAATAAGAAAGGCTCACTGAAGAAGACACCAATGGCTTGGAACTTGAGGATTGGGTAAGATGATAACAGATGGAGAAACAGGTGAAGCATCCTGGGCAAAGAAAAAAAGCAGGTGCTGAGACACAACAGAGAGAAATCACAGTGACTATTTGTGGGAAGAAATAGGGCCTGATTAATTACACCCCCAAATGTGGTTGATGGGCACTGATATTGGAAAGGTTTCCTGGAAAGGATAGATGGCGGGGAGGCCTAGAATTCCAAGCTTAGAATGTTGGAACCTTTTTTTTTCACTAAGCAATGGGGAAGCTGTTGAAGTTCTTGGCAGGTGTGTGCCCTAACAGAGCAGTACTTTGGTGTGGTTATTCTGGCGGCAGAATGGAGAGAGAATGAATGCAAAAAGACCAGATAGAAGGCAACTGAATTTGTCCAGGTAAAGAATGATGAAAGCCTAATCAGAATTGTGGCAAGAGGAGAGAAAAGGGGTAGGGGTAGGTGGATGTATCTTGATTAACAAATTCTTGAATACTTCATAGGAATAAGGGGCCCGGAAAAATAGGAATACTAAATCATTAAAGTCAATGCGAAAAAAATGACAAAATCCTAGAGAAAGCTTCCCGTGCAACCTTTCAGAAAATTGGGCACTGTGTGTGTTGAGGAGCTTCAGTCCAGAGCTGAGGGGAACTCCTGCTGACCACCCATATGCTCCAGCAG
This sequence comes from Chlorocebus sabaeus, assembly GCF_047675955.1. Lineage (NCBI taxonomy): Eukaryota > Metazoa > Chordata > Mammalia > Primates > Cercopithecidae > Chlorocebus > Chlorocebus sabaeus. Next base: position 34,496,970 of record NC_132926.1, on the reverse strand, counting down.
CTGCTGCTCTCTTAAGACCCTTGTATCTAGTACTGACAAGCATGCTGGGACCCTGGGCTTTGTGCCATCTGCTCATGAGCACTGAAGCTGTGCTCTTTGAAGTACGTCCCTAGGGGAAGGGGACAGGGAGAGGTTAGGAGATAGGAAGGATGAGACTGTCTGCAGCAGTCATGGAACTGTCCAGCACATTCCATCCTGTGCTAGATGCTGGAATTGTCCTTCATGCTTCCTTTGCAAATCTGGCCAAATTATTAAAGTGCAGGGCTGCGAGGTCTCTGAGAGGCCATCTTTTTTTTTTTTTTTTTTTTTGGTTTTAGTCTTGGAATGAATTCAGCAAGCACATACTGAACATTTGTGTGACAAGCACCAATAGGCATAAGGATAAATAAGATAGTACTTATGCTCAAGTAGGTAGTGAGTGAGTAAATTCACGTGTGTGTGTGTGTGTGTGTGTATATATATATATATATAAAAAACAGGTTTCTCTGTATGTATTTGATTTCTAAATGTTGTTGTTGTTCTGGGCTTTTCCAGATGACCTCCACTGGCCTCCTATATAGTTATGACCCACAGTTCTATATCGATAGCCTCGACCATTATGCAAACACCAGACTTGTATATACATACAACACTTTATTTATCAAATCCACTTGAATATCTGATTGGCATCTCAAACCTAGCATAACTAATACAGATGTCTTTATTACATTAGTCCCCCCAAACCTTATTCTCCCCAGGTTTTCCTAGATCATTAAACGGCAAAACCACATGTCCAGTTGTCCTAGATACAAACTTAGAAATTATATTTTCTTCTATTTTATTCCTTGTGTCTTTTATTCAGTTCACTAAGAAGTTCTGCTTGCTTTGTCTATAAAATATGACCCTCTTTGGCCAATTTCCCTCAAACCTCTAAAGTGCTGCTGGAATACAGAGAAAAAAAGGAGCTTGGGAATAGCATTATAGTCCCTTCATTGTTGTCTTCTTGAATGAAGAACAGGCTTTTCCAAATGCAGATATGAAATGGTAGAGGAAAGAACTTGAGCAAAAACCTGCAGCCACAAATTTGCCTGGTATATTCAGAAAAGGTTGTGAAATGGAAGAAGAGAGACTGAGGTGAGATTTCAAAGGTTGTTGCAAGATAGGCTAGGGAGTTTGGAGTGGATTTTACAGGCATGAAGAAACATGGCAGCATTTGAACACACATGTAATAATAATAAGAGCTGCTAGTGACTGACTGCTCACAATGAGTCCATCATTGGACTAAGGGCTTAACATACTGTTCTTAATTCTCACAAAATTTAGGGAAAAATGATGAACTGAAAGATTAGGTAACTTGCCTAAATTGACCAAGTTGATTGGTGGTGATGCTCAGATTCAAATCTAAGCAATCTGTGACTGGGAACCAAGCTCTTATTCTCTGGACTGCATTGCCTTGTATTTGCATTTTAGGAAGGTAACTGTCAGTATTATGGAAGGTGGTGGAAGAAAGTCAGTTAGGCTGCTTTAATGGCCCATGTGAGAGGTAATACAACCCTCAACAGATAAAAAGAAAGTGGCAACTTTGACACATGGAGTCATTGATGGAATCATGCCCCATTTTTAAACATTACTACTGGTTTGAACATTCTTCTCTCCCATTGTAAGTAACGACTATGAGTTCTACAGAATTGCTTGTAGCAAAAATGTGCAAAGGGACAGACATAATAGATACATTTTCCATCTTAATTTATAATTCTACTTAAAAATGTAATATCATGTGCCAGACTTTATATCGTTATATAGTTTTAGCCTGGGAAGTATTGTGAACTTAGTTCCACAAAGGGTGAGGAAAAGGAAAAGGTGAAAAAAAAAATAGATGCACATTCAGAAAAGAAAAAAGCATCACAGGAAGTTATTGACAGCATCAGCCTATGGGTGCCTTAAGGTGAACAACTTCATAGCCACAGTCCTATACACCCCTCTGGTGGAGGAGAACTTTCTAAACCCTTCTCCAGTTGTAATGGGTGCCTGGCAATCTCGTGGTTCTCATACTCTAATTCTACTGCATCTCTTTTGTCTCCTTGTGCTGCTTTTTTTTTCTTTTCACAGCTTCTTTGAGCTATAAGTCACATACTGTAACATTCACACTTTTAAAATGTACAATTCAGTGGTTTTTAGTATATTCACAAGGTTGCATAAACAGCATCACAATCAATTTTAGAGCATTTTCATTACCCCCAAAAGAAACTCTATACCTATTAGCCACCATTCCACCCAGCTCTCTCAGCCCTAGGCAACCACTAAGTCCATTTAGTGTTTTGTGTCTATTTAGTTTTGTCTCTATGGATTTGTCTGTTCTGGACATTTTATATAAGTGAAATCATATGACATGTTTTTGTGTGTGTGTGTGACTGGCTTATTCCACTTTAGCATAAATGTTTTCCAGGTTCATCCATGTTGTAGCATGGATTGATACTTCATTTCTATTGCTGAATAATATTCTATTGTAGGGATCAACTGCATCTTATGTATTCATTCATTGCCTGATGGATACTCTTGCTGCCTTTGTGTAAGTGGCTTAAGGCCAGGCTTCTACAGAAGCTGCCAGCCATGACAAGGGACATCACTCTTGAAGGAGTGCAAAAAAGAGACTGCCTGAAGGTAGCACTGCACACAGGTGGACTGTTTCTGGACACCCCAAGGTCTTTGCCACTGATGATGTCTGACCCACCAGATTATCAGGAGGAAGGATAGGAGCCTTGTTCCACTAAGGGTCAATCTCTGCGGGAGCTTTACAACATAAAAAACTTGAGGGAACTTTAAGTGAGCCTTACGTTTCTAGCTCCTAGTTGCATGGTCAGGCAGCAGTATCCCCAGGCAACACTGTGAGGCATCAAATATTTGAATTTTAGTTTACTCTTCAGGCCTTCCACTATCCCTAATCAGGCACCTCCTACAGCCCCTGAGGCTGAGTTTCTCTGTAATGGTTTCTGTCTCTGATAAAGATATTAGAGAAGTTAGAGACAGCCTCTTAGAAAGTTTTGCATTTTGAAGATCATTGCTTAAAAGCACACCTTTATGGAGGAATGGATTATTAGTGAAAGAATTACAGGCATCATTCATTCATTTAACAGACATTTACTGAGAAGGTAATATAGTGTAGTATTTTAGAGGAGGGCTTCCTGAATCTTTGGTCTGGTTACATCAAAATCTACTTGAGAGCTCTAGTGATAAGAAGCTCCACTTCTGGATGTTCTGATGTAGTAATTGGCACATGATTCTGATACACAGGCATCTTTGAGAACTTTTGATTAAAAGTATGGGCTATGGAGTCAGACAAACCTGTTTAACTCCCACCTCCGCCTTTAGTAGCTGTATGATCTTAAATCACTTAATTCTCTAGGTCTCAATATTCCTCATCTTTCAAATGGGGTTTGGAGGGATGGAGATATGTAGTATCTATGACATTGGATTGCTTGGCAATTAAATGAAGGGATGTAAGTGATGCTCTTGTACAGCTCATGACACAAGAACTAACCACTTATTGAGTGCTTTCTATCTCTACTGTTAGCCACAGTGGAGGAAATAAAATACCCTGTAAGCTCTGTCTTCAAGATGCGTAAATTGAATAAGAATGACAGGGGATGTGTAAAATTATTGATAACTCAAGTTCTGCACTTACAGAGACTTTATATATTAAAAGAGCCCTTTATTTAGGAACTGGCAGAAAACTCTTGAGGGAGAGAACCCACTGAGAGAAAAGGAGTGACATCAGCAGAGGAAAATGCAGCCTCTGCCCCTCCTCACCAAGGTTTCTCCTGGCAGACTACTTCTGGAGACCAGGAGTGGGATGCCCCATCTGAAATCATCTTGAATCATCTACTCCCAACAAAGTCCTTTCACATCTTTTAGTGTTTAGGCAGCTTCCAGATCCAATCTTGATAAACAAGTTTTCAAGTCTAAAAATTCCCATTCAGCATTCTTCTTTTTTAATTGACAAAAGTATGTATTTATGGTGTACAACATGATGTTTTGAAATATGTATAATTGTGGAATGTCTAAATCAAGCAAATTATCATATGCATTAACTCACATACTTATTTTTTTTTGTGGTGAGAACCCTTAAAATCTACTTTCCTAGCAACTTTTAAGTATACAACACATTGTTATTAACTACACTCACCATGTTATACAACAGATCTCCATCCAGACTTACTCCTCCTAACTCACTGAAATTTTGTATCTTTTGACCAATGTCTCTCTATTCTTCCCTTCCCACCTGCTCCCCACCATTTTTTTGCTCACTTGTTTGAGATGGAGTCTTGCTCTGTTGCCCAGGCTGGAGTGCAGTGGTGCGAACTTGGCTCACTGCAACCTGTGCCTCCCAGATTCAAGCGGTTTTTCTGCCTCGGCCTCCTGAGTAGCTGGGATTACAGGCATGCACCACCACACTCGGCTAATTTTTGTATTTTTAGTAAAGATTCACCACATTGGTCAGGCTGGTCTTGAACTCCTGACCTCGTGAACCGCCCACCTCAGCCTCCCAAAGTGCTGGGATTACAGGTGTGAGGCACCGCACCTGGCTATCCACCGGCCCCCTTAATCACCATTCCACTCTCTGCTACTCTATGAGTATGACCATTTCAGATTTTCCATATAAATGAAATCATACACTATTAGTCTTTCTGTACTTGGCTTATTTTACTTAATATAATGTCCTCTGGGGCTATCCATGTCACAAATGAAAATTTTCTTTGTTTTTAAAAGCTGAATAGTACTTTATACTACCTTCTCTTCATCCATTTATTTGGTGATGGATACTGAGGTTGATTTCATATCTTGGTTATTGTGAATAATAGCATTATTCTTTTTTAACGACAAACACTGCAGTATTAAAATCAAGAAATTGAAAACATCAAATCAATTTATAAGTATTTACAAATGATGATTCTAAGAGTGTAACTGAGTTGTAACTCAGAGGAGAAATGCTTGAGGGGATGGATACCCCATTCTCCATGATGTACTTATTTCACATTACATGTCTCATGTACTTCATTTATATATATACCTACTATGTACCCACAAAAATTGAAAATTAAAAAACAACTTTTCAGAAGAAAAAAAATAATGAATTCATGCTATCGATCTTAGGTTATAATCCTGGTTGTATACTCTGTCCAGGAAAGTAAAAATATCCTAGAAATACTGTTTTGATGTCCAACTATATTTTATTTATTTATTTATTTATTTATTTATTTATTTATTTATCATGGAATGTCACTCTGTCACTCAGGCTGGAGTGCAGTGGCACAATCTTGGCTCACCGCAACCACTGCCTCCCAGGTTCAATTCTCGTGCTTCAGCCTCCCGAGTAGCTGGGATCACAAGCATGCACCACCATGCCTGGCTAATTTTTGTATTTTCAGTAGAGATGGGGTTTCTCCATGCTGTCCAGGCTGGTTTTGAACTCCTGGGTTCAAGAGATCTGCCCACCTTGGCCTCCCAAAGTGCTGGAATTACAGGCGTGAGCCACCATGCCCAGCCTCCAACTACATTTTCTACTGACTCTCACATCATAAAATACCACACAATTCTTTGTCAGAAATGTAGCCACATGTGGTCAAGAAAATATGGCCACTATTTACTAAGCACTCTTCTTGACTTTTGGTAGATGTTAAAAAGTGCATCATTCCTACCCTTAGGTGGCTTCCAACCTAAAGAGGAGACAAACACCTGCAAAAAGAAAACTAATTCTACAAAGCAGGGAATAGTAAATACTATGAATGTAGCTCACAGTGGAGTGATAAAGCATGAAGACTTCATAAAAAGGATGGCACTGAGCTGAGCCTGAATGATATTACCTACCTTAATGGAGCTCCTACTCTGTGCCAGGCAATGGCATTAACTCATTGAACTATTCCAATTAAACTTTGCAGACATTGACTTTTATTATTTTTTAGATAGGGAAATTGAGGCTCAAGGAGGTTAATTAACTTGTAAAAAATTACACAGTTAAGAAATAGCAGAGCTGCAACTCTGCTCTTTGCCAGTCTCCAAAGCGGCTTAGATATAACATTTTCCTAAAGAGAGGGCAGGATTCAGCTCTGGTTGCTGGTAGGTTTCAGAGGTGGCAAAGGTGTCAGCTGGGGTTACAAAATAGAATGGTGATTAGTAACAGTTAAGAGTTTGGAATTTGAAATCAAAAACTGGCTTTGAATAAAATTTCCTAGCTGTATATTCTTGAGAAGTTGCTTAAACTCTCTAAGCTTCTGTTTCCTCACCGTAAAATAGGAAAAGTGCTCTATTTACCTCATTGAGCTGTTTCAAGGAATAAATGAGTTAAAGTATGTAAAATAACTAGCAAGTTATTATTATCCTTGTTATATTTTCTTTTTATGACCTAATTATCCACTAAACATCATCTTAAATCGAGAGGGAATACGAAACTGATTTATCACCTCTTTGTGTTAAAAGGACAGGGCAGAGAAAGCAGAGATCCCTGAAGAGACTAAAGAAATTCATGCTTCTGCTTCTGTGGAAATGGGACCTACATTGACAGGGTCAGTATTCCCAGGGGTCTTGGCTTTGTAGCTGGTTCTGCCCCAAGCTATAAGCTGAATAAAGTCATTATTAATCTCAAGGTTTCCAATATGGCTGTTGCCACTGCATTGTGATGTGAAAGCAACTGTTACATAAAATAGCTAACGTTCACATGTATGAAGCTAAATGCTTCAACCCTTTTCTATAATTAATATTTGGATATATTAATTCTAACAAAGCCTTCTTAGTTGCTCTAAGCCTCCCTTCTTTTCCAAAGATGATGTTTTTCAATGAGATGCTATTAGTGCTTAAAATGAATGAACTAAACTTGCATACTTTATTCCTGGTCACCTGCAGTGACATCCTGTTACTTTTTAAACCCTTCTCCATGCAGGAAAAATGTCACACTGTGTATTCATAAATTTGACACAAAAATTTAATATAAAGGAGAGAGGGCTGCTGTTTAAGCCAGTCCAACCTTGAAGTTCTACCTTCTCATAATAAAGGCAATGTGGTGGCATGGCTATAGGGTCAAAAAGTTTTAATCCATTACATGTCAGTTAGAGAAAAATGAATGTGAAATATCCACATTCAGCACAGTAGCAATTTTGCATCTTTTGGATTGTAAATTTCCAGATTTGTATGTCTTTTTGTTTGTCTTCTCTCTCCTAGCGTATGAAATCGCTCTCTTTATCACATCATCATAATAGTTGTTGTTACAAATTATTTAAAGTCAATACACTTTTTCACATGAAAAGAATGCTATATAAATATAACCACAAAGTTATTACTCATGATAAATAATTTGGATCTCAGGTTTAAAACTTCACATTTGAAATATGTTTCATAAAGTACAGACAGAAAACACTCATCACACATACAAGAGACATCCAACCTCTTTAAGGGGAACTGTCAGGAAGGCCTGGTAGAAGTAATGTCTAAGTTGAGATCCAAAGCAAGTAGTATTCATCCAGAACTGATCTACTAAGCAAACCCTTGACTTTGCTCATGGAATTCTTTGTTTGATTTCCCTTTTCCTCCCTCAACTCCCTGGTGAACTCCATCCTACTCATCTTTTAAGGGCCAGATCAAATGTCATGTCATATCACTTTTCTTCATACTTCTTCACCATACCCTGGGTGGAATAAATTATTCCTTCATCTGGGTTTTCATTTACGCTTTGAAGATATTTCTTACAGCATTCATCACTGATTCTTCAATTTATTAACTCACTAAAATACAGATATTCATGAAGTGCCTGGTGGAGGACATGTGAGTGCTAAACAAGAGAGACAGCATATTTGCCCACCCTAGAGGAGAAATCAGCAATTTAATACAGTGTGATAATCACCCAGAGGACAAGAGATGGGCATCACAGGAATCTCGGTGAGTCAGGAAAGATTCCTTAGGAAAAGTGACACACTCGCCAGGTGTCGTGGCTCACACCGGCAATCCCAGCACTTTGGGAGGCCGAGGCAGGTGGAGTCCAGGAGTTCCAGACCAGCCTGGGCAACATGGAGAAATCTCATCTCTACAAAAATACAAAACATTAGCCGGGCACGGTGGCAAATGCCTGTAGTCCCAGCTACTTGGAAGGCTGAGGTGAGAAGATCACTTGAACCTAGGAGGTCAAGGTTGCAGTGAGCTGACATCATGCCACTGCACTCCAGCCTGAGTGACAGAATGAACCTCTGTCTAAAGAAAAAAAAAAAGAAAGAAAGAAAAAGAAAAAGTGACATATGTAAGTGAGATCTGTAAAATAAGAAGGAAGGAACCAGCAAGCAGAGGGTTAGGGTGGGAAAGAAGAATATTCCAAGCAGAAGGAATGTTGAGCATGAAGGTCTAGAGGTAAAAGAGAGTAAGAATGGTGCTCTGGTGAGAAATACTGGCAAGAGTTTTGTGAGTGAATAGAAAAATGGCAAGAGGTGAGCTTGGAGAGGTAAGCAGTGGCAGATGGTAGAGGGTAGTCTAAACTATGTCAAAGATATGGACTTCATCCACAAATCAATGTGTAGTCACTGAAGGATTTCACATAGGGGAGTGACTTGATGAAATGTTGGTTTAAATAATAGTCCTGTGGCAGTAGAAGGTAGAGCAAACTAAGAAGGTGAACACAGGTATACAAAGAACAGTTAGGAGAATGTGGCCATAATCCAGTATATATACAGAACGATAACTATTCAATAGTTATTATTTAGGTGACTAAGTCCTAGTTAAGAGTAAAACTGTGTGTTATTCATCTTTGTGCTCATTGTACCTGTCAACAATGACTACCATGAAGTTCAGTCTAATTAACATTGATCCAGATCCAAGGAAAACAAGAGATTGAATGATATGTTTTGTAATTTCTACAGAGACCATTTATAATAAGTTTTATTATGGGACATTTCTTTTATTTTGCAGGAGCCCTTGAACGGCTATTTCAGGCAAAAGTTAAAGCTTGATGTAACACTGGAACAAACAATAAAATTAAATGTATTATTCTTTAAGCCATGTGCTGACATTTCTTAATCCTTGCCCCCATCCATCATAGCCTCAAGCTTAATTTCACTCCTCAGCACTGGGTAAGTCATCTTGTATTGGTACTCTTTTGTCTGGATTTAGAAGGCTTTTGCTAGGATGAATTTAACAAAGTAAGTCTTTAAGTGTCATATAGTCTTATTTTATTGTCCTTTGTCTCTGAATTCAAAGTATTTTACAGCTGTTGCAGAGTAAGAAGTGTCAACTTCATTGGACACGAGGGAGAAATCTCAAACAGAGCGGGAAGCAATTATGTATTCAAGGTCAGGCAGAGCAAGAAGCATGCATCAGAGCTCCCACCTAAAGCAGGCAATTGCTGTATATGTGCACAGTTACTAAAAACAATCTGGCGACCAGGTGTGATGGCTCATGCCTGTAATCCCAGCACTTTGGGAGGCCAAGGCAGGCAGATCACTTGAGGTCAGATCACTTTGAGACCAACCTGGCCAATATGGTGAAACACCATCTCTACTAAAAATACAAAAATTTGTTGGGCGTGGTGGCACATGCCTGTAATCTCACCTACTCGGAAGGTTGAGGCACAAGAATCACTTGAACCCGGGAGGCGGAGGTTGCAGTGAGCCCAGATCATACCACTGCACCCCAGCCTGGGAAACAGAGCAGGACTCTGTCTTAAAAACCAAACCAAACCAAAATAACAACAACAACAAACCCTAGCATGTAAAGTTAAAGAAAATGCCCAAATTATTGGAGGGAGTGGCTTTCATAGAACATATTTATAACTGACAGCAAGATTTTCTATTTTAGGCATAAGTGAAACATATATAACCTATTCTGTTGTTTCCTTGGTGACTGTTTTTAAGAGCCTTGAATTTTTAAAAAAAGCTATCATAAAGCCACCTTTTCAAGGTGTCAGACATGAGCAGAAATGTCTATATATAGGTGAATAATGTGTGCCTGCTACTTAAAACAGGCAGAACAATTTCAATATAAAGACGTATACTGATTAATATTACTTAAGTAAAAGTACATGAAAGTTGGATAAAATAGCTTTTGGATATATTATATACTTCTATTATAAAGAATTGCATTTAATTTTCCATACTTTACATAACAGAAAGTGGCTATTAGTATTTTCCCTATGTTATACTATGGTATACGTAATATAGCAATAAATTACAGAGCAATACAGATCTGTTTTTAACACTGAGGATTCTTTTTTGAGTTTTGTCCCAGGGGTCAGTGCTCACCTACATTTTCTGTCCAGTTGATGGGATCTTCAAAGCAAGACTGTTAGGTTGACGAATGGAAGGTAATCAACCTATCCACATAGGCCAAATTCCATAGGAAAATCACTTCAGGAATCAGACCATCAACTATCTTTTAGACCATAATTATATGCAAGGCATTGTGGTACAGCTGAAGATAATACGATATGTTATCTACCAAAAAAGCCTGCATATTCGAAGTGCCAAAGAACTCACACACACACACGCACACACACACACACTGAGAACAAGAGGAATTGTATCATGAGGCCAAGACTATATCTGGCTCCCTGTTAAATCTCAGTGTCTAATATAGTATTGGGCACAGGTAAATTCTGAAAAAATACTTCTGAATAAATAGATGACTTCACCAAAACAGAAGATTTTGTGGTTAAGGCTGGGAAATGAAGGGTGAGTAGGAGGGATTGAGGAAAGTTAAAAAGGTAGGACAAGTGGAGATAAATGTGAGGAATAAAATGTAGATCACTATGTTTGGTATGGAAAGTTTAATCTGAGAAACCAATAGGTGTGAAGTTAGAAAAATAAACTGAAGGCAAACTATGTATGTCTTGCCTGCCTAGGTAGTGAATTTGCATTTGGTTTAATAATTACTGGGAATGTGATAAATATTTTTAAGAGAGGAGGCATGCTCTATTTTTTTCTAAGAAGGACTAATCTTGAAGTTATATGCAGAGCAGAATGAAAGAGAAAGAAATTAAAGGCCGTAGGTCCTGATAGAAATCTATTGCAAATGTTCAGAGATAAAAAGTGAAGCTTGGATTATGATGGAAGAGAAGAGTTTTTCTCTTTCCTAAGCTAAAGGAACTTATTCATCTCACCATTATTATTTTCTTCATCATTCAACATTTTCTCTTTAGAGAGCACTTGGTGTGTGCTGACCACTGTACAGTGCAGCAATTTATGTGCATCCTGCCATTTCATACTTAAAACAAGATTGTGAGATACATGGAGTTATTACTTCCCATTTATAGATGGGATACTTGAGGTCATAGGAGGTCAATCCCTTATGCAAAGTCACAGTGCTAGCAAAATGACATAATTAGGATGTGTTTGAGCCTGAAGCTTCTTAGTGCTTCTCTCAAGCTAGTATGTAAGGTAGAAAAAGTCTATATAGTGTGCTCATTACTGGGCAATAGTCAAAGAGAGAAGGAAAGGTTGAAGATGATACCCAACTCTTGGTAAGGGACATTGGAAAAATGTAAGGTAACATCAATGAACTCAGTAACATCAATGGAGTCATCCATGTGCTTCAAAATAACAAAGGTAATATTTTCAGGGGGCTTAATATAAGCTAGGCACTATAGTAAATGATCCATATTAACTATTATATTAAGGAAAAAGAAGAAATGCAGATTGTGCAAAACTGTAGGTGATAAATAGCAAAGGCAGTACATAATAACATGGCTAGCCTTACTCTGGAGCCTGTAAGCCCAACTGTACCAGAAACACTACTATAAATACTTCAGTTTGCTTTTAGAGAAATCACATTTGAGGGAAAGCAGTACCATCTTCTTACTATTTATTGATTTACCTACTTTAAAAAGTTTATTCCACACCTTATTTGAAAGCAATTTCTAAGCACTTTACAGAAATAAACTTCAACATAATGTGATGTAAGGCATTTAAAGTAGATAGCATATATGTTTATATATATAAAGATAGGTGTTCAAATAGCAGTAGTTGTTTTTTGAATGGCAGATGATCAGAGATCTTAATTTAAAATAATTGAGGCTTTTCTTTTCCTTAGGATTTCTATAATTGTTGTATAGCTTCTGTAATCAGAATAAAATAATGTTTCTGGCAATGGTGCACGGTGGCGGGTATGGGGGGAAGCAACACAGAAGAATTCAGTGAGTAAAGTGGAGCAAAGGGAAAATAAGGGTAGACAAGCAGCCGAAGCTAGGAGTGAGACTGGAAAACAATGGCCTTGCTTTCGACATAACATCATGAAAAGCTGGAATTAATGCAAACATAGGGACCTCGTTCCTAATCTGAAATACTTTAGGCTTTCAAGTGCCTCTCCTCTTCATTAAACAGAGAACCAGCCATTGGTCACAGCGAGTCACAGCACAATTGTCCACTCTGCAAAACCTGACTTAATTGGAATCAACAAGGCCAGAACAAACTTCTGAATGTGTGCCAGCCTCTTTTCATGAAGGGACTGTGCAGTCAATTAGATTGGAGCTTGAATAAATCATTTTTTTTGGAAATCAATGGGGGGGGCACTGTTTTCCCTCAAATCTACCTTTCTCAGGGAAGCCAGCCTCTCTCACGCATATCTTACCCAACTCAAGGGTACAAATCACTCAAGGAAATAAATTGGATACCCTGTAATATTCACTTTTTCCCCTTCAATGTCTCTATCACGTATGTTCTGTAGAAGCAGGGATTTCCCTGGTCCTGCTCACCACTGTATCCGCAGTACTTAGCACAGTGCCTCATATTAGGAACTCTAAAATGTTTGCTGAAGGCGTACCTGAATGGAGCCAAAATGAAATTATCATTGGCAAGTGTAAAGAACTCCTTAAAACCACAAAATTTTTTTTAAATTCAGTCTTCTTTTTAATTATGATTATGATTATTATTATTATTATTATTATACTTTAAGTTCTAGGGTACATGTGCACAACGTGCAGGTTTGTTACATATGTATACTTGTGCCATGTTGGTGTGCTGCACCCATCAACTCGTCAGCACCCATCAACTCGTCATTTACATCAGGTATAACTCCCAATGCAATCCCTCCCCCCTCCCCCCTCCCCATGATAGGCCCCGGTGTGTGATGTTCCCCTTCCCGAGTCCAAGTGATCTCATTGTTCAGTTCCCACCTATGAGTGAGAACATGCGGTGTTTGGTTTTCTGTTCTTGTGGTAGTTTGCTAAGAATGATGGTTTCCAGCTGCATCCATGTCCCTACAAAGGACACAAACTCATCCTTTTTTATGGCTGCATAGTATTCCATGGTGTATATGTGCCACATTTTCTTAATCCAGTCTGTCACTGATAAAACCACAAAATTTTAATATTGTTTTTCCAAAGCATAGACCACTACAGCATGACATGTCACTTATCACTGAGTTAACCAAATGTTGTTCTATCCACGTTATACTCTGTAGTATATTAATTGTATTTATATACTTAAAAATTGAGAAATATATTTCCAAATGTAAGAAATGTATATTTGAAAAACACATTTTCCTCCCAGCATTTTCTTTATTACCTGGCACAGGAAACTAGGAATTATAATTTCTCATTTTAAGTTATGTCTATAGACACCTTGTTAGGAAAAAACAAATCTCTCCAGGGCTCATAGTTTTTTCTTACATATCTTAAAATCTCAGAAGATTCTGGGAGCCATTGTTTTCTTTTTGTATAGTAAGCAATCTTTGATATTCCAAAGCCCTGGAGTCCCGGCCTATAACATTCTAGATCATCATAGCATTTGTAAAGATAATTACTATTCTTCATCCACTTACTCACCTCCTACCGTGACAGATGAATACTGTCACTACTGCTAATCATCATCATAATTATCATTATTGACCATTTACTACTGCTGGTCACTGTGCAAATCTATTTACATGTATTATCTTTTTAATGCTCTGAAGTGAGTGTTAAAAATCATCTTCCAGCCCTGAATATATGATTTATGAATCTCTTCTACAACTCTTCCCCACTGGGAGAGACCAACATGCAAATAACGAACTGCAGGCCTGAAGTTGCAATGAGTGCTGCAACAGAGAGGCAAACCAGGCACTACTGGTGCTTAGAGGATGAGCTCCAACTCCCTGGGAAGGACAGAGAGTGTGTCTAACAGAAGGGATGGCTAAGCTGAGTGTTGAAAGATGAGAGAGGATTTGCCCTGTGGTCCTGGCAATAAAGAAGAATTGAGTAAATATTATGTAAGAAAATTTAGTAAGAATTATGGATGTATCAAGACTATTGATTAGCTTGGAATTAGAGGGAAGATGCAGAAAGAGGAGAGAATTTAGAAAGTGCTCATTTTTCTATCTGATGTAAAACTGGTATTAAACTGGTCTATTCTTATATCTCACATGACAGGTAAAACATTTAATTTGGGAGAAGTCTGTTCTATTTTCTGAACTGTAGAATGGAAAGAAGCTATTTAATAATAACTCTATTGCAATCTTTCTATATGCCAAGCACAGTATTTACCACTGTACATGTATTAACTGATTAAAACAAATTCATGAGGTAGATATCATTTTTCAGTTATGCAAAAGAGAAAATTAAAACTTTTAAATTTGCCCAATGTCATGCAACTTGTATGCCTAGGAGACATTAATTGACTCAATTAATGTTTTTTGAGAGCCTGTGATGTGTCTGACAAAATTTAAAATCAGTTCAGCCTGATTCCAAAACATTTGTTTTAACCTCTGCATGGTCCTTGTCTTTCCCTTAGGACCAGAAACACAACACTCTTTTTCATACCTATTATTGCCTTTAGAACTCTCAGATGGCTTACAAACAAGACATGTTCTCTAGAAGACAAAGTGTAAGGCCATTAAACACATTTGCTGTCCAGAGCATTATTAAGATTTAACACAAGGCTATGTATCATTCATTGTCATAATGTTCTGAGCGCTGACTGAATTAATCGCTTAAGGCTTTTCACTTAGAAATCCCATTTCTTAGGATGGTTATAAACTAGCAGTTAATGTTTTTCCTATGTGAAATAGGGTTCAGACAAGGGAGTGCTTTAATCCTGCAAAACCATATGCACAACACAACTATTACATCGTAAAATGAGCACATGAGATAGATAATTAAATAAGAGGGAATTTCGTGCCTAAATCTAGTGTTGTGGTTGAAAAGTTTCTTATGATGTTGCACTGGTTGCTTCATAGAGTCTGATTAAATGCAACTAATAATAAATGATAATCATTAATATTTCCCTTTTAATCATTCACATAACAAAGACTTAGTGAAGATAAATGATTGACCTTCTGCTCAGTGTTGGTAAGCAACAGAGACAGGATTTAATCTAAGCTGTTAGACTCTAGGACCCATTCTCTTAACCATATCACTATAGTCCCACCCTTAAAGGATGGTGGCGATAGATACATGGAATAAGGCCGGTAAAGCGTTTAGCATGATATGTGTCAAATAAGTGCTCTGTTCTAAAATCAGCTTCTTCAACAAATATGTATTGAACACTGCATAGCTGCCAAGCACTGCACTTGGTATGGAAGATACAGCGGTGAATAAATAAAACAGACATACATTGTTGGCTCAGGGAGCTACTATGTTAGTTGGAGACTCACACAATAAGCATGCTAAGTAAATACACTGTGCTAGATTATGATAATGTGCTATGGAAAATAATAATACCAAACAGAGGTCAACAGGAAGGATCCAGGTGGGGTTGTGATTTTAGATCTGAGAAAGCCTAAGTAGCTGCTATTTGATTAAAGGCTGATGCCTG
This sequence comes from Chlorocebus sabaeus, assembly GCF_047675955.1. Taxonomy (NCBI): domain Eukaryota; kingdom Metazoa; phylum Chordata; class Mammalia; order Primates; family Cercopithecidae; genus Chlorocebus; species Chlorocebus sabaeus. The sequence continues at coordinate 34,481,236 of NC_132926.1, read as the reverse complement.
GGGGAAAGCGTGCCAGGGTAGCAAGGAAGTAGTACAAGAGCTCCACAGTGAGCAGAGACGTCCAAGTTCCAGGAACTTCAGGGAGCCAGGGAGGGTGGAGGAATGAGTGAGCTAGGACAGCAGCCAACTAGAGGGCAGACATTAATGGGAGGGCGTTGTGTGCAGACCATGCTGTGCTTTTTAGGCCATTTTGCATTGATTTAAGCTTTTACTCAGAGTGGGTAGGAAGCCACAGGAGGAGTTGAGAGGGGGTAGTGCCCTGATCTGACTTAGCTTTTAACATTTTGCTCTGACTGCTCTAGTAAAAGGAGAAGACTGAGCATAAGGGTGGAATTAAGTGGACAGGTCTGGAAAACTGCAAAATCCAGCTTGGAGATGGTAGCAGCTTAGACCAGAGTGGAAGCAAGGGAGGTAGTGATAGGACTAGACACAAGTTGATGGTAATCCTTTTTAGGTGGATGTTTCATCAGAATCATGGGATCAGTAAGTTGAGCTGAGATGCAGAGCCACATTGATCTGATGATGTTTAAGCAGTACATGTTACCATTTGTTCCTAAAATGTATAAAGCTCCCACTCTAAGCAGGGCATTGTGCCAGGCACTGCAGCTAAAACACTCTGAGGGTGTCCATGCCCTCAGAGAGCTGTCCTCCTATTAAGAGGATAATAGTTACACCATAACTGTATGTGGCTGCAGAATATGGCTATAGCACATTTGTTCAATGAATATTCACTGCATACACAGTTTTAGGGGTTGGAGATAGAGCTGAGGATAGAATAAACAAACATCCTTGCTTTCCTAGAGTTTATACTCTAGCAGAGTGAAAATAACAAATCAGCAAGATAACTATGTAAGTTATATAGTATGTTAAAAGATAATAATGAGAGACTTCATGACGATCTTGACCATACCTGTGCAACACTGTCATAGTGAGAAATTAGAAACAATGCACTGTCCATGTAAAGGGGAACAGCTTGGGCTGGACGCAGTGGCTCACATCTGTAATCCCAGCACTTTTGGAGTTTGAGGCGAGGGGATCACTTGAGACCAGAAGTTTGAGACCAGCCTAGGCAACATTATGAAACTCTGTTTCCACAAACAAACAAATATTGTTAGGCATGGTATTTCTGAGGCTGAGGTGGGAGGATCATTTGAGCCCAGAAGGTTGAGGGTGCAATGAGTCATTATGGCACCACTGCACTCCAGCCTGGGTGACAGAGTGAAACCTTGTCCCTAAAAAAAACTAAAAAAACTAAAATAAAAGAGGAACCAGCATAATAAAATGGTATGTCCAGTCTTTAAATTACTATGCAAGAGTTTAAAAACACATAGGAAGATGTACATGAACCAACGAGGCTAGTTGTATCTCAAAACATTTTAAGAGCAAGATGACGAATGAAGTCCAAAGTATAATGTCATTCATGTAAAAAACTAAAGAGATTATATATATATATATGCACATATGCACACATATCTATGTGGACCTATATTTACATACGTGCATAAAACATTTTGAAAAGATATATGAGGTAACAGGGTCCATCTCATTGAGGGATCAAAAAGTCTTCCTGGATGCCTCACGTGGTTCACTGCAAACCCTCTGGGGAATGTGTCTCAGGTGAGTGTGCAGCTCATTCTCCAGCGCTTTGTGGCCATTGCATGATGCACACTGTGTGGCCCTCAGCAGGATAAGCCTAACCTTGACCATAACTCTGACAAATTATGTACCTGAATCTATTTCTGGAAATGCTGAGACCCTTTGGGTACATAGGATGGGTCCTGGGTGAAAATGGGATTTATCCTCTCTCCCGTCTCCACCACCTTCCTGGGGGTAGGTGCCTGAAGCTCTATTCTGGTCTCCTTCTCCTCACGGGTTATCATCTTACCCACTCATTCAGCCTTCTCCAGATTGGTTAATGTGATGAACTACTCTAGTCAAAGTGCTAGCTGATAGGGAGATTGGTATTTTAAAACTCTCTCATCCCCTAAATACATGAGTTTTATTTTACAAGTCGGATAGGAGATACAAGCATTGCATAAGATTGTATATGAGAAAACACTGTTACCCATAAACCACTGTAAACATATTCCATTATTAAAATGATTAATATTTGCTCTCCCACCCTCTCCATTGTGCACAGATGAAATGTTATTGTTACTATTAACCTTCTCACCTCCTCCACCGTACACAGACTGGGGAATGCTATTAATAGTTTCCCTGCATACCCCACCCAGCTCCTTCTGTTACTGTGAAGTAATTTGGATGAACTATGCTAGGCGTAAAAGGCCAAGGATTTTTCATCTTCCCTATTCCAACTAGCATTCTTTCTCCTTATTGTTGAAATTTACAAAATACTTGAATACTATGCAGACGCTATAATCACCTCACCTTTTATATGAAAAAACTGGGGCTCAGAATCGTGCACTTACCCAAGGCTGCACAAAGCTGTGATTTAACACAAGCCTTCTCCCAAACCTTGTGTTCACGTAGCACAACCCAAGCTTTGGCCCTGAAGGATTCTTTATCACGTAGACTTTTTCTCCTAAAGTCTAGCCCAAAAGAGGAGTGTTTGCTTCTCTTTTGACTCAAGGGCACATGAGGGTGCTGGCTGGTCAGTGGAGGTAGACCTGGAGCAAAGGCGATTAGGTTTGTGATGCCCATGCCTCATGGAGGGGAGTCTGCATGGGAGCGGATAAGCAGCACCATGGGTGACTCCTTGAGACTTTTTGCTCCTGTGTTTCCCTGTGCATGTGTTTGTCTCTGTGACCTTCTCTCCAGTCTTTAAACAGGATGCTCCTTCCTGTTTTGGGGCCTTGACATGTCCCATTCCCTTTGCAAAGTCCTGTCTTCCTTTGATTCTAATCATCTCAGTTCCAGTGTCATTGACTCAAGGAAGCTGTTGTTGGTTGAGTTGCGTCCCTCAAAAGATATGCTTAAGTCCTAACTCCCAGTACCAAGGAATGTTACCTTACTTGGAAATAGAATCTCTGCAAATGTAATCAAGGTGACTGATGTCCTTTTAAAAAGGAAAATTTAGACACAAACATACAGATATATCCAGGGGAGAATGTCATGTAAAAATGAAGGCAGAGATTGGGGCATTGTGTCTACAAGTCAAAAAACAACAAGGAATACCAGTGACCACCCACCGGAAGCTAGAAGAGAGGATGGAATAGTCTTCTCAGAGCTCCGGAAAGAACTAAGCTTGCTGACACCCCGTTTCGGACTTCTGGCCTCCAGAACTGTGAGAGGATACATTTCTGTTGTTTTAAGCTACCAGTTTGTGGTAATTTGTTACAGCAGCTCTAGAAAATGAATACAGATCATCCTGAGATTTTCAGACCAGGCCAAGTTCTTCGAGTGCATGTTTTCACAATATCAGCTATTTTTCTAAATAACATGTATCACAGCTTGTAGTTATAAAGTTGATTTTTTAAAATCAATATTTATCTCCCCCACTAAAATGAAAGACTTGTGAAAGTAGGGAGAGCGTTTGCTCATATGACTAATATAAAAACAGTAAGATACATATTTTTTAAATGAAAGAAAGAGTAAATGAATGAATGGATTGATGAATGACAAGAAGAGAGTGCAGCACTTGTAATTTTGGCCTGGGGACATGCAGAAATGGTCCATTTGAAAGCATAATAAAGCTCACTCTCTCTTTCTCCATTTAGATTTGAACAATGGTCTTTTAAAAAGTCTATGGGTAATGATAAGATTGACAAAACAGTTCATAATATCAGGGAAAACTGTCAACACTAACACTGATGATAATTACTGTAAAACTGTGAAAAATGAAAACAAATCATTTCTGTTAGAGAAAATGAATGCTTTTTATCTTATATCTTATTATCAAACAGCACAATCATAATTATGTGTGCCACCAATTCTGTATATGATCTAAAATTGCAAACAATTTTTATTTGAGGGAAACAGTAAAATCATACCTTTTTTTCCCTATCTTTAAAGTTAGCTATTTATAAATATAATATGATATTCACACATCACAAAAATTGCTGGAAGAATGATGTTGCTTTATGCTTAAGGACAAGAACTCTGGAGTCAGACCGTAGGCTTAAAGGCCAGCTCTTATCTCTTACTAACTGTGTGACCTTGGGCATGTTACTTAACGTCTCCCTGTCCAGCTTTTAATTTCTGCCTCATAGAGCAGTTGTTTGGATGCATCTAATAAACTAATACTGTTCATGTAAATACATACAAAAGTAATTGGCACATTGTAAACCTCCATACATTCCCACCATTAATATTATCAGACATGTGACATTTGATGAGATCATGGGGAGTAGTCATTCAGCTCTTCTCACCTACTTACATCAGAACTGCACACTACAAATCATTTTCCCTTTTCATCTTTAAGAATTAGAAAGCAATGAACAAAATAGGTGAGTGATGTGTGGGATTAAGGGTGGCAAAGAGATATCACAAACATATTTTTTAATAAAAAAAGAGGCTGAAAACATAATGTTTTAATTTGTGACAAGAGAGTAAGAGGCACAAAATAAAATGTTAAAATTAAAAAAAAAAACAAATTGGAATTTAAACTCCTTCTTTTGAAAGCATTAATTTATTTCATGGTAGATTTTGAAGTTCAAGTTTTTGCACTTTTGTTTCAGTCCTGTCAAGTCAAAATTTCAAACGACTGTTAAAATCTTAGGTTAACTGAATGGTTTAAATCCTTAGAATTACAATCAATTTGGGGGTTAAACTTTTTATCAGATAAATAGAATTTCATAAAATCAAAGTAATGAAGCATATCTGCTGTGGTGGCCCCTTCTCAAATAAATCCTTTCTACTAACAACATTTTCAAGAACTTGGTTTTTGAAGTTCCAGATAGGTGAAGTTTATGATGGACACTGGATTAATAGTTTCTCTTCATCTGCAGCTCGTCTACAGCAATTCCCACATCTCCTCTCCCAAGACAGCCAATTAATATTTTTAAATTGGTGTAAGAATAGCCAGGCTAGAACCTAGCTCTTCTTCTGGTGTCAAATGTGATCACTCTCATTCAACCTCAGATTTAATGTTGACTTGTCTGCTGGAAATCACTACTGCCTACACTGGGAAAATACCAAGTTTAAAACAAACAAACAAACAAAAAAACTCCTTTCATAATCCATTTTGGCTAGAGAAGATAAAGATTTCCAGGGAGATGCCAGAAGCTTGTGCTCTTTTTGGGTGTCTCTCCTCTTGTCTTTGTGGTTAATTGTGGAGTCACAGTCACATCATGGGCAACTAAAATAGGAACAGGACTCCTTGATGGGCTGTCTACACTACAAGCAGTCATCACCCCAGGTCAGGACTTCCTGAGAAATAAAGAGGGCATACAGGAAAATGAACAAGCCACCAAGATTCCTACAGATCCTGTAATTGTCTGGTGAAATTGATAGGCTATGCTTGTCAAAGCTGCTGTTTGGCATTCTCCCTTCCTGTCTCTCCCTCCCTCCTGGTGACTGGCAATTTCCATCTGCAGCTTTTACAATTTGATGTGTAATTTGGCCTCTCATGTCTCCCTGAATGTGCCTTTGTGTCACTTATACTTTTGAGGCTGCATCTTTCTCAAACTTATCTCTTGGTATTGTTCAGATTCACTCTTCTTTGCTGTTGAATAGCCAGAATTCATCTTTGAAAAATTTACTGTGAAAATAAAAACAACTCTCACATGAAGAAAATAAAACACAGAGAACTAAACTGTTTTGTCAGGCATAGAAATTAAATTTTAAGTCTGTTGTACTTTTGATAGAAGTATGCACATATGGGCTCAGAGCTTATCAAATTGTGACAAATTTTGTTTTTGTTTAAGGTTCTACACTGGAGGCTGAGTAACTTGGAGGCACAGGATAATAAAAGCACATGCAAGCAAGCCAATTTGTTTTATATGTAACCATTTAAGATGCAGGATCAGAAGGAGTTTCTCCCTTCATTCTCAAATTTCTGCTAGGCATGAGTATTCATGATCAAGCTAGACTCCAAACAAACTAACGATGCGTTAAGTATTAACACCCAGGACTCTTACGGAATGATTTTTTTTTGTACTAAGTTTGGCAGTTTATAGACAGTTGCCAATGATCCAACTAAATTAAGTGCTCTTAAATACAAGCTTAAATAAAGAAAAACCTATTCAGTAGTGAGAGGCTAAAAAAGAAAAGCAAAATGGCACCAATTGCCCAGCTTCCTTCCACACCTGCCCCTGAGGTAGAAGACTCTCAAGGATCCAGACTTCCCTTTCATAGACTCCAGATAGATGAGGTTTATTACGGACACAGGATTAATGGCTTCTGTTAGTCTGCAGCTTGGCTATATCAGTTCCCACATTTCCTGTCTCGAGAGAGCCAGATGAATAGGATTCCTCCTTGGGGCATTATTGAATGGCAATGGCACTTCTCCAAGAGCAGCATCCCTAGCATGGGCATCAGGCCCAGATATTTATTATATGTTCTTCCATAGCTTCTGACAAGCAAGCAAGTAAGGTTTGCTTTTCTCATTTCTTCCTCTATTGTTATGCAAGTGAAAGGTAGGGGTGTGTGTGTGTGTGTCTGTGTGTGTGTGTGTGTGAGAGAGAGAGAAAGAGAGAGAGACAGAGAAAGAGAGAACAAGTGATCAAATTCAGAAACGTTTCCCCCTCATACTAATTTTTATATACTGATTTATAGAAATTGAGATTTGACTCTTGATGTAACTGCTTGACTTAGACTGAGAACTAAGTTATATATAATAGAAACTTTTTTTTTCTGGCAAAATTATATAGACTAACACATAGTTCTATTACATTATGCATTTTAAAGTCCAAAAAGATCAAGTGTTTAAAATCTGCTGAACATAATATTACAATATTTGCTTTCATTTTAAAGGAGGGACAAAAATACAATAATATTTTATGGAGATCTTCCCAATTACAGGCTTCTACCAGCCTTAACTTTCCTTATCTCAATAAAAGTTAGGAAGACATATCCCTTATGGAGGTTGGACAAAATTTAGTAAACATATACTGAGTGCCAACCATATTTAAGTTATTGCTCTCTATAAGGTTTACTGAGACCAACATTTTGCAAAACTTCAGGAGATATCATTCATGTACACTTCTGATATGGTTTGGCTGTGTCCCCACCCAAAACTCATCTTGAATTGTAGTTCCCATAATCCCCATGTGTCATAGGAGGGACCCAGTGGGAAGTGATTGGATCATGGGGCAGTTTCCCTCATGTTGTTCTCATGATAGTGAGTGAATTCTCATAAGATCTGATGGTTTTATAAGGGGCTTCCCCATTTGCTCGGCATTTCTCTCTGTGCCGCCATGCAAAGAAGGATGTGTTTGCTTCCCCTTCTGCCATAATTGTAAGATTCCTGAGGCTTCCTCAGCCATGCAGAACTGTGAGTTGACTAAATCTCTTTCCTTTATAAATTACCCAGTCTTGGGTATTTCTTTATAGCAGTGTGAGAACAGACTAATACAGCAAATTGGTACTGCAGAGAGTGCCGTGCTGGTATAAGGATACTTGAAAATGTGGAAGCAACTTTGGAACTGGGTAACAGACAGAGGTTGGAACAGTTTGGAGGGCTTGGACAAGACAGGAAAATATGGGAAAGTTTGGACTTTATCCTAGAGACTTGCTGAATGGCTTTGACCAAAATGCTGATAGTGACATGGACAATGAAGTCCAGGTTGAGGTGGTCTCAGATGGAGATGAGGAACTTGTAGGGAACTGGAATAAAGATGATTCTTGCTATGCTTTAGCAAAGAGCCTGGCAACATTTTGCCCCTGCCCAAGAGATCTGAGGAACTTTGAACTTGAGAGGGATGATTTAGGGTATCTGGCAGAAGAAATTTCTAAGCAGCAAAGTGTTCAAGAGGAAGCAGAGCATAAAAGTTTGGAAAATTTGCAGGCTGAAGATGCAATAGGAAAGAAAAATCCATTTTCTCTGGGAGATATCCAAGCCTGCTGTAGAAATTTGCATAAGTAACAAGGAGCCTGTATTAGTTCGTTTTCACACTGCTAATAAAAACATACCTGAGACTGGGAAAAAAAAAAGGCTTAATTGGACTTACAGTTTCACATGACTGAGGAGGCCTCAGAATCATGGCAGGAGGTAAAAGACACTTCTTACATGGTGGCAGCAAGAGAAAAATGAAGAAGAAGCAAAAGTGGAAACCCCTGATAAACTCAGCAGATCTCATGAGACTTATTCACTATCATGAGAACAGCACAGGAAAGACTGGCTCCTATGATTCAATTACCTTCCCCTGGGTCCCTCCCACAAGACGTAGGAATTCTGGGAGATACAATTGAAGTTGAGATTTGAATGGGGACACAGCCAAATCATATCAGAGCCAAATGTTAATCACCAAGACAATGGAGAATATGTCTCCAGGGCATGACAAAGACCTTCACAGCAGCCTCTCCCATCACAGGCCTGGAGGCCTAGGAGGAAAGAATGGTTACATAGGTCGGGTCTAGGGCCACCCTGCTGTGTGCAGCCTGGGACTTGGTGCCCTGCATCCAAGCTACTCCGGCTGTGGCTAAAAGAGGCCAAGGTACAGCTCGGGCCATGGCTTCCGAGGATGCAAGTCCTAAGTCTTGGCAGCTTTCACGTAGGGATGAGCCTGCTGGTGCACAAAAGCCAAGAACTGAGGTTTGGGAACCTCTGCCTAGATTTCAGAGGATGTATGAAACTGCCTGAATGTCCAGGCAGAAATTTGCTCCAGGGGTGGAGTCTTCATGGAGAACCTTTGGTAGGGCAGTGCAGAAGGGAAATGTGGGGTTGGAGACCCGACACAGAGTCGCCACTGGGGCACTGCCTAGTGGAGCTGTGAGAAGAGGACCACTGTCCTCCAGACCCCAGAATGGTAGAGCCACCAACAGTTTGCACTGTGCAGTTGGAAAAGCTGCAGACACTCAACGGCAGCCGTGAAAGCAGCTGGGAGGGGGGCTGCATCCTGCAAAGTCACAGGAGCAGAGCTTCCCAGGGCCATAAGCCCACCTCTTGCATTAGTGTGACCTGGATGTGAGACATGGAGTCCAAAGAGATCATTTGGAAACTTTAGGGTTTAATGACTGCTCTACTGGATTTTGGACTTGCATGAGCCCGTAGCCTCTTTGATCTGGCCAATTTGTCCCATTTGGAACATGTGTATTTACCCAATGCCTGTACCCCCATTCTATCTAGGAACTAACTTACTTTTGATTTTATAGGTTCATAGGCAGAAGAGACTTGCCTTGTCTCAGATGAGACTTTGGACTTGGACTTTTGGGTTAACGCTGGAATGAGTTAAAACTTTGGGGTACTGTTGGAAAGGAATGATTGTGTTTTGAGATGTGAGGACACAAGATTTGGAGGGATGGGGGTAGAATGATATGGTTTGGCTGTGTCCCCACCCAAATCTTATCTTGAATTGTAGTTCCCACAATCCCCATGTGTTGTGGGATGGACCCAGTAGGAAGTGATTGGATGATGAAGGTGGTTTTCCTCATGCTGTTCTCATGATAGTGAGTGAGTTCTTACAAGATCTGATGGTCTTATTAGGGCTTCCCCCTTCACTCAACACTTCTCTCTCCTGCTGCCTTGTGAGGAAGAATGTGTTGGCTTCTCCTTCTGCCATGATTGTACATTTTCTGAGGCCTCCCCAGCCATGTGGAACCATGAGTCAACTAAACCTCTTTCCTTCATAAATTACCCAGTCTCAGGTATTTCTTCATAGCAGTGTGAGAATGAACTAATATAGCTTCTTAGAGTTGCTCAAAGTGGAAAGTGGTTGTACAAAAATAATCTGGATTTTCACTGGTACTCTGTGGGCCATAGAATAATGCCACCTCCTCAGCTCTGAAAGCTCTTCACAGTCTGGCGTGAACCTCATTTATCACAATCTATGTTATCTAAGATTTGGCTATATAAGATATATTCACTGCCTACCTTTTCCTGTAATTGGTCTATGCTCTTCCATCCCCCAGGCCTTTGCTCATGCTATGAATCTAATCAATAAAAGAGAAAATATACACCCATCTGTTATTACATATGGTAGGAAAAACACTAAAGCATAACACATTTGAACTGTAGGGTAAAGAAAATTTAAAGAAAATAATGGCAGTTAAAGTTCTGATTTGGTAGGTTGAAAGAACTGCTGCTGGCTTGAGTAGGTGTTGATGTGAGCAGAGTTGTGTTCAAGTAAGTCAACATGGGTTACAGTAAGAAAACTTGTACAATCATTAAATAAGACAGAATCAGGCTCTAGCCTGGGTGGAAATGGTGAAGAACAGATGTAGAGAGAATTCCAGGGTAAGAGAAGGTAATTGAAAGATCTTGGGAAGTTGTTTACATTGGTGAAAAAAACAATTAGAGAGGGACCCTTTAAATAACAGCAAGACCACAAGAAAAGAGGGTAGGAGAGAGGCAAGTGAGGTCGATGAGGGCTGAGTGGCTTGGGGAATAGAGAGGAACTAAGAAACATTTTTTACCCCAGCCATAAATGAACTAGTTTTCTTAAACATCTTACTCATAAAAAAAACCCTAAAATTTCTGGATTAACAACAATAGCAAAAGCCAATCACAGAACAAAAATAGAATTCCAGAAATACAAACAGCACAGATGGCTCTATCCTTACAGCATCAGCTAAAATGTGATGCCTATTGTACACTGGGGATAGGCAACAAACGCTAGTGTTTCAAGAGTAGGACTTTCTTTGTATGAAGAAGCTTGCATAAAATTAGGTTTCCAAAGAGAGCTAAAATCAGCCTGCCCTTCCTGAAGAACACCAAGGAAAACTGTCTATTCAAACTTGATGCTGTGTGAAGCAGAAAATTATTCTCTGGCATGGAGTCACAGGTCATCCTTCATGGTGGTGTGTGACCTAAATGTACGCTATCCATGTTAGTTGAAAACATACCGGCTGAAAGGCCAGTGCCCCCAGTGATCAAAGAGAAGCAAATTCAAAACCTCTTTGGAGAAACACCCTTTTAATACAGACCTCAAAACATTTTCCCAGATAAAGTTCTCAAGTGGAAAAGTTCATGGAGTGGAGGGAAACAGAAATAAAACCAGACCATTAGAGATTCAAGTATTGAAATTATTAGTCACAGAGCACAAAGTATACTAAAAATAGTTAAAAATATGAAAAATATTAAAAATAAAATAAGTGACACAAACAAAGAACTAGTGGCTATAAAAATAAATCAAACCTTTAGGAAGGAGAAAAAATAATTATAATTGAAAATTAAATGGATGGTCAACATTAGGTTAGATACAGATAAAGAGACATTTAGTGAACTAGAAAGTAGACCAAAAGAAATTATTCAATAGTAGGAACAAAATCACAGATATTTAAAATATATATGCATGGTTAAGACAAATGGAAATCAGAGTGAGAAAGGCTAATATATATCTCATGCAGTTTCTAGGAGGAGAAAATAGGCAAGCCTGGGACAAGTTTACTAATATTTGAGGAGATATAACAGCAGCTTTAGAATTTAGCTGTCTTTAAGTGTCTCATGGGAGAAATTCAGCTGTGTATTTGTTTCCCCATATTGCCACTACTAAACGCTTTGATCAGAACCAAGTCCAGATTCTCAGCCCCTAACCATAGCCAGAAATTAGCAAATCTCTGAGGGAAAAAGCAACAGCTGATCTTCAGATCATCTCTGGAAGTTTCTTGCCTTTCTGGAATTTTAGTCCCCCTAATCTTCCTTTCTTTTGTAGCTCTTGGATGCCTTTAATATATATTTTTTGTAACATATCTGGCTTTTTAAATTGTTTTCAGTGGAAGCATGGAGCTGTCATGCGCTACTTCATTCTAGCAGAAAGTGGAAGCTAAGGATGGTGTCTTTGATAATTGAGCATATTCATTTGGTTGGCATATTTATGTGGTTGGAGGAAGGTATGAAAAGAAAAGTATGGTAGCTGGGAATGAGATTATGTAGAGTCCTGTAGGTTATGGTAAGAATTTGTTTTGTAAAAAAAACCTGTAAGGTCAAAATATGCTGAAGACCAATGTCATAAAGGAAGAAGTCTCAAAGAAGAGAAACAAGATAAATAAAAGGAATATGATCCTGGAAAGGGAAGAAGGTATCCTGGGATTAGACTCAAGAAGGATGGATACAGAGGCAGTGAAAGAAGTTAAATTACTTTGTGATCAGATATTGGTTTGTGGTTGATTAGTGGAGACAGAATATCTTAAAGATAAAGAGAGTGCTGATTCCTTTTCCTTACCCTCATAGTCAGTGCAAGTAAGATGAAAAGCAGCCTCTACTTGAACAAGAATCTTCTTGTGAGCAAAAATTACCTGCTATGGTCTAAATGCTTTTATCCCCCTAAAATTCATATGTTGAAATCTAACCCCTACAGTGACAGTATTAAGAGGAGGGTCCTTTGGGAGGTGAATAGGTCACAAAGGCTTGACCTTTATCAATCTTTGATCATTGGGAGCACTGGCCTTTCAGACAATATGTTTTCAACTAACATAGATCGCGTACATTTAGGTCACACACCACCATGAAGGATGACTTGAGGATCCATGCCAGAAAATAATTTTCTCCTTCATACAGCACCATGTTTGAATAGGCAATACAACTAGTTCCATTATGAAAGAGGCCCAAGGAGGCTTGTTTTCCCCTTCTGCCATGTGAGGATGCAGCAAATAGGTGCCATTTATGAGGAATGAGCCCTCACAAGACACCAAATGTGGTGGTTCCTTGATCCTGGACTTATCAGCCTCAGAACTGTGAGCAATAAATTCCGTCATTTATAAATTACCCAGTGTAAGGTATTTTGTTATAGCAGCCAGAATGGACTAAGACACTACTGACCACTCATGTTGCTTGCACATTCTCTCTCCATTCTTCTGATAACAGAACTGCCTTTGGCGAACCATCCCTCCTCATACTCAGTCCATGTGATTTTAGTAGAGTCAGCTGCATTTTCCCTTCTGCTTCTTTCCTAACTGCCTAGCACAAAAGTTGAAACATAATCCAGAGCAATTGCTTACAGCAAACACAATTTTGTCTAGTGAAACTCAATTCTAGAACTTTTGATAGAACTATTTTACTGGGGTTGATGGAATATTAATCTGAACCTGCTAGTGGCTACCTTGCTAACACAAGGGAAGAACCAACACAGAAGAAACAGCTAAGCTATGAGGATGCAAAGGCATAAGAATGATACAATGGACTTTGAGGACTAGGGGGAAAGGGTGGAAGGGGGGGTGAGGGATAAAAGACTACACATTGAGTACAATGTACATTGCTCGGGTGATGGGTGCACCAACATCTCAGAAATCACCATTAAATAACTTATGTATAAAGAAAGAAAGGAAGAAAGAAAGAAAAATTGAAGGAAAAAGAAAGAAAGAAAGAAAGAATGAAAGAAAGAAAGAAAGAAAGAAAAGAAAGAAAGAAAGAAAAGAGAAAAGAGGAAAGGAAAGGAAGGAAAGGAAGACAGAAAGGAAAGAAGGAAGGGAGAGAAGAAGGAAGGAAGGGAGGGAGGGAGGAAAGAAGGAAGGAAGGAAGGGAGGGAGGGAGAGAGGGAAGAAGGGACAGAGAACGAAAGAAAGAAAGAAAAGAAAGAGAGAAAGAAAAGAAAGAAAGAAAGAAGGAAAGAAAGAAAGAAAGAAAGAAAGAAAGAAAGAAAGAAAGAAAGAAAGAAAGAAAGAAAGAAAGAAAAAAGAAAGAAAGAAAGAGAAAAAGAAAAGAAAGAAAAGAGCAGAAGCCAAGGAGGAAGGAGACTGAGAGGCAGCAAGACAGAAAGTGATGATCCAAACATGTTTGAGCATGGCTCTTTCTATACTTTCCATTTACATGAGATAAATTATCTTTCCTGCTTATGTCAATTAGAGTTGTATTTTGGCAAACTGCAAAAGAAAGACTCCTCACAAAAACACTTGGGAAACTCTGCAATAAATGGAATTTTGTTTCCAATAGGCATTTAATGAGACATTAAAAATCCTAGAATTTCAAAGAAGTAAAGAAGCTCAGAGACTGTTTTGACTTGCCTCAAGTCCCATAGTGAGTGAGTAGTGGATCTAGTGCTAAAATCCAGGTCTCCTATACTTTTCTCCTCTCAAGAAGAGATAATAATATACAGTCATGTGTGATTTAATGAGAGAGATATATTCGGAGGACTGTATCTTTTGGCAATTTTGTCATCCTGTGAACATCATAGAATGTACTTATACAAACCTATATGGTAGAGCCCACTACACACCCAGGCTATATGTTACAGCCTATTGATCCTAGGCTACAAATGGGTGCAGCATGCAACTGTACTTCATACTGTAGGCAATTGTTAAGTCATAAGTATTTATGTATCTAAACATACCTAAACTTAGAAAAGGTACAATAAAATACAAGATAAAAATAAACGATACACTTGTATGGAGCACTTCCTGTGAGTGCAGCCTGCTGGACTGCAAGTTGTTCTGGGTAAGCAAATAAGTGAGTGGTGAGTGAATGTGAAGACCTAGTCATCACTGTACATTACTGTAGACTTTATAAACACTGTACACTTAGGCTACACTAAATTTACATAAAAGTTTTAGTTCTTCAATAAGAAGGTAACCTTAGCTTACTGTAACTTTTTTTTGAGACAGAGTCTTGCTTTGTTGCCCAGACTAGAGTGCATAGTGCAGTCATGGCTCACTGCAGCCTTTACCTCTGAAATTCAAGTGATCCTCCCATCTTAGCCTTCTGAGTAGGTGGGACCACAGGTGCATGCAACCATGCCCAGCTAATTTTTTTTGTAGTGACAAGGTCTCACTATGTTTTCCAGGCTGGTCTTGTGCTCCTGAACTCAAACAATCCGCCTACCTCAGCCTCAAAGTGCTGGGATTACAAGCATGAGCCACTGTGCCTGGCCTTTAGTGTAACTTGTTTACTTCATAAACTTTTTTTCTTCAACTTTTTTACTTCATAAACTTTTTAATTTTTAATTTTTTACTTCATAAACTTTTTAATTTTTAAACTTTAAATATTTTTGTACTGCTATACAATACATTTTCTTTTTTATATCTTATTATGTATACTTTTTCTATTAAACAATTGTTTTTACTTCTTAAATGTTTTGTTAAAAGCTAAGACACAAACACAGACCACACATTACCTTAGGCCTGCACAGGGTCAGGGGTCAGGATCACTAGTATCTGTCTTCCGTCGCCACAGTTTGTCCCGCTAGAAGGTCTTCAGGGGCAACAACATGCATGGAGCTGTCATCTCCTATACTAACAATGCCTTTTGGAATACCTCCTGAGGTTGTCTTACAGTTAACTTTTATATATAAGTAGAAGGACTATACTCTAAAATAACAAGGAAGTATGGTATAGTAAATACATAAGCAACATAGTCTTTTATTATCATTATCAAATATATACTGTGCAGCATTATACATGATATACTTTTATAGACCGGCAATGCTGTAGATTTGTTTACAGCAGTAATACCACAAACACGTGAGTAATGCATTGTGCTATAGCGTTACAACTGCTATGATGTCACTAAGCAAAAGGAACTTTCCAGCTCAATTATAATCTTATGGGATGGACCACCATGCTAGATGTGGTCCATCTTTTGACAGAAACATCATACAGAAACATCATTGTGTGGGACATGGCTGTATGTTCCATTTCTCTCCTGGCCTCCTTTTACTGGGAAATTTGGTGTTAGGGAAGAGAGGAGGAGGCTCCAACATTAGAAGCAGAGCAAGGTAAGAGGAAAGACAACCAGGGAGTGAGGAACAATTCGCTCTCCCAGAAGATTAAATCATCCATTAACAGTCAGCTTCTTCATGGAAAGCCAACTGGATTCCCTCTGGTAATCAATTTCCCCAGTCATTACTCAAAAGTAAAGTCAAGCAGAGGTTTCACTTCCTTAACTTGTAAATATCTTTGGCTGTCAATAATCATTTCTACTTGATACTGTTGTTATTCTGATTTTGCAGAAAGTGAAGTTAGGAAGAAGCTTCTCCAAAGCAGCACTTTATTTGACTGTGTTTGAAAGTAGGTAGTGACAGACCCACTGGAGCTGTTTTCTGAAGGATGCAGCATTTTACAGGAAGAGAAAATAGCACTAATAATGTAGCAGAGTATGAATTACAAGGTATAAGCAAACATCTGCACTCAAATCAGCCAGGATAATTTTACCTCATCAGAAGCCACACTCAGGATACATGAGTGAAATCTCTGGAATATGTTCGTTGTTGCTGCAAAACAGAATGTTCTTTGCTTTTAAGAATAATTTTCCTCTGGTTTCTTAAAATGCCTTTTACACCAGTTAAACCCATTATGAGTGTGTGAAAAATTTGTGTTGATCAAGCTGAGTTTGAGCCATCAAATTCTAACAAAGTCACTTGTTTTCTGCATCGTAAGCAGTGGATTATTGGAGTCAGGAAGGGAACTCTAGGAACCCCTTAACTCAGAGATAGTGAATGGTCAGTTGTTAAGTAAATAATAAGGCCAGGTATGGTGGTTTATGCCTGTAATCCTAGCAACTTGGGAGGTCGAGGTGGATGGATTGCTTGAACCTAGGAGTTTGAGACCAGCCTGTGCAGCATGGAGAAACCCCTTCTCTACTAAAAATACAAAAATTAGCCGAGTGTGGTGGCACACGCCTGTAATCCCAGCTACTCAGGAGGCTGAGGCCACGAGAATCATTTGAAGCTGGGAGGCACTGGTTGCAGTGAGCCAAGATTGCACCACTGCACTCCAGTCTGGGTGACAGAGTGAGATCTGTCTCAAAACAAAAAACACCACCACACACACACACACACACACACACACACACACACACAGGAAAAAAAAAAAACACCCCAAAAAACAAAAATCATAAAAAAGTCTGAGGTCCTGTGTGACTTGTGGCAACATCCCACCGTCTCTACTTTGGGCATCACCTTTCTGATCTGCAAAGCAAGTGAAATATAAGGTTACTTCCAGGGCAGAAGTGCTCTGACCTTCTATCCTCAGGATAAAGTGTATGGCTGGGAGACTGGTTATGCAGTTCGTCATAAAGCATTGAAAGAAAGCAAAGCCTTAACATTATGCATCATTAAGGACTTGCAATTTAAAACTCTAGTTCTATTTTTTATGTATAAAATGAATAATGTGTTTTAAATGGACTGTTTTGATGTGGATGTGGGGAAACACTTCTGTGTTTTAGTGGGAGTATAAACTAGCACAAGCTTTCTGCAGAGTAATCTGACCACATATTTAACAATTGAAACTGTACGTAGCCTTTGATTTAGGCACTCTGCTAGGAATTTATGTTGTAGGTATATTTGAACATGTGTGAAACAATTTTTGTATATGGCATTATACAAATATAGTATTGCTTCAGGTAGTGAAATGCTGGAAATAACCTAAATGTTAGTATCTATAATGGAATAACTCTACAGTGGAATATCATGCAGATATTGGAAAGTAAAATTTAGATCTGACAGGAAAACCGTAAAATATATTAATAAGGAAAGACTCTTACAGAAGTGAATTCTCTTGGTTCACTGATTCAAGAGAGGATGAGAGGGGATGCTGGTTTTTTCCATCTTCCCCAAGACTGCAGAACCAGCAACTGCATTCTAACAAAGAGTTGACCAGCAATGCTTTTCAGTCAAGGTTGGCAAGGAAGATGCATGGGGATTCTGGCTGAAATATTGAGATATTCAAACTCCTGGACTCGAGCAATCCTTCTGCCCCAGCCTCCCAAACAGCTGAGACTATAGGCACATGCCACTGTGCCCAGCTACAAATTCTTTTCTTAACACTTTCTGTGGTCATCTGGTTTAACAGACATTTCTTAAAAAAAGAAAGGAAATAATAACAATAATACTTTAGTATTGAGTACCTACAATGAAGCATCACTAGAAATCTTTGTATATTCTACCATTTATCCTAAAAATTATGATCTACCCAAATATTACAGATTGAGTATTTCTAATTTGAAAATCCAAAATCTGAAATGACGCTCAAAGGACATGCTCTTCGGAGCATTTCAGATTTCAGATGTTTTGGATTAGGGATGCTCAACCAATGTGCTGCAAATACAGTGTTCCAAAATCTGAAAAAAAATCTACAATCTGAAACAC
Organism: Chlorocebus sabaeus; assembly: GCF_047675955.1. NCBI lineage: Eukaryota > Metazoa > Chordata > Mammalia > Primates > Cercopithecidae > Chlorocebus > Chlorocebus sabaeus. Next base: position 34,463,162 of record NC_132926.1, on the reverse strand, counting down.
TTCAGGTTCCAAGCATTTCAAGTAAGGGATATTCAATCTGTGTCTCCGTTGGTCAGATAAGAAAACTCAGACACAGAGAAGTTTAATGATTTGCCCAGAGAATGACAGTCAGTAAGGAATTAAAATTAGTACTTCTTTCTGCTGTCAAAGCTGATGTGTTTACCTGTGTGTTATACTTTCTAGGCCTTTTTTTGATGGTTTTGAATCATGAACTTTTTAATACAGGCAGTTAAAAAGGCACTATAATGTAAATATCTATTAAATAATTCTAGGTACTGTGTTAAGTCTTCACTAAGTGCAGTCAACATGTTGAGTCCCAGAAGGGACAGAAATGAACACGTGCTCTTAGTGATGCCTGGGACCCATATTAGATGTGCAGTAATAAGTATTAGTACTTATTAATAAGTGCAGTGTTTCTGAAACCTTAGGCATTTTTGTAGCATCCTCGCAATTTTCACTATATCCACATGACAACTTAACATTACTTAATTCATTTCTATTTAAATTAACTCATTTCTTTTCCTTAAAGTCCAGCTATTTTAGCCTCAGCCTAAACACCATATCTGTTAAAAGTTGTGATATGTCAGTAATATTTTCTAGTACATGCTACAATAAGCATATTACTATGTGGGAAGATCCATTCATGTGCCATCTAACATCACACTCTGGGAAATACTAGATTAATACCACATTGTCTCAGAGTGACACAGCCCTCTCCTGGGCCCCATGAGTGTTTCTTTCTTAACTTTTGTGATGTTGTTCCTCCCAGAACTGAAATATGTAGCTACCAGTGTATCCCTAACATTGGTACACTCTCCCTGGTAACATACCCTGCTCCGAAATTGATAGATACATTCATTTCCCATCATGCACCACCCTTCCTAAACATTTGACTGACTGTAGATGTAATGCACAACAGTGGGTTTTGATACTAAATTTATGGTGAGTCAATGACTGATATGCAAATCAGATCAGTAGTAAGTACAGAGTCTTCTTAGCAAAATGAGTTGAAATAGGAGATTAGGGAGGAGCCATGATTTGAACCAAATGCTTCCATAGGACAGAATGTAGGTGTTTTGAGGTGGGCTACATCAACTGGTCTGAACAGTCAGTTAGAAAAGAGCTTAAGCTGGATGTGATGTCTCAGCATTTTCTCCAAAGATTGTAAGTGAGAGAAGAAGGCAACTTAAATTAGTATTTTATATTTATCAATAAATGTTTGCCTATTTTCTAAAAGATATCCTTAGGAGACATTCTGGGAAATGTGCAACTATTGAGTCAAAGAGTATGAAATTCTTTTACATATTTAAATTCATATGGTGAAACTCCACAAAACTAAGATTTAAGTGACAATGGAAAATTGTCAAAACAATAAAGCTATCAAAAAATGAAAAACAAAAGAAAACGTAAAGAAATGTGGACTGAAGAAAGATTCATACTTCCCTCAGCACTGAGTTTCAGACATTAACTCTCAAAGGTTGAAGATAATCCATATCACCCGAGGAGTTTGTGAACCACGCAGCAGTTAGGTTCTACCCATATAAATCTAAACTAGAAGCTCTGAGGTGAGGACTAGGCATCTTCATTTTTAGGAGGCTCCGAGGTCATTCTGATGCACACCACATTCCAAAACACTGACTTAATCAACAGCTACTCATGTAGGAGGAGAAACAGGTTGAAATTATAATTACCAACAATTACATGTTAATTTTGATTAGTTTAATAATCTACAGAATAGTTCTATAACCTTATTTTTCATTCACAGTTTTAACTTCTGTTTATTCAATTCTAATATTAACTTTCTGTTCCCCCTACCACATTTCAATGTTCCTGAAATTGAGACGCTTTTTAAAACTGATGTATGTTTTTTCCTGAAGATGTTAGTAAATGTTACAAATTGCAATGAATTATGTGTTAATCAAAGAAATTCAACAGGTATGAGAGACCTCAAAGCCATGAAGCCATTTGTAACATTGTGGGTTCCTGGGTTGGTTCAATTTGTGAGTACTCTGAAGCCAGTGTGTAGCTCAGTTTACCTCCTGGGTGTGAACACAGGCCATTACATACCATGGCAAGCTGGCCTTACACTTTAGAGATGCAGTGACTCTCCCAAAGTAAACAACTACCTACACCTCAACAGCACATTTTGTTTCCTTGTTAAAATCATCCTCTCAATGCATCCAATTGTTAGTGCTGGTGACGGAAGTGAAAATGGTTAAGCATGATAGTTTAATCTAAAAGGAAGTATTTTGAATAAATCAAGGAACTGAACAGTGGTAATAAATTTTACTTGCTTTGTTCACATATTTATTAAATAAATGACATAAATAGATTTATGGAGCTGTCCAGTTTTTAAGTGATATTTTATAACTGTATTATGAAAACTTAAATTACAGTAGTGGAATTGAGACGCTCTCAGTATCCAATGAGAATGTTACTGGTTTGTATTATGAGACTCTTATACATACTTGCATGTATTTGTGTATGTAAATCCAGACACACTTAAAAATATTTATGTGCACATCTATACTTACATTCATACATGCCGACAATTACATATAAAAATATTTCTATATATAATAACAAGGATCTATAAAAGTACCTATATAAATACGTATAGGTATATATACTGATGTATAGAGTATATGTTTTAAGATATTTAAAAAACGGAATTAAGTATTTTGTATATCAATGACTTACTCTGAAGTGAGTATAAAGAAAGCAAGAGGTAAAAATATTCTAGGCTGGGTGGGGTGGCCCACGCCTGTAATCCCAGCACTTTGGGAGGCCGAGGTGGGTGGATCACAAGGTCAGGAGTTCAAGACCAGCTTGGCCAAGATGGTGAAACCCGGTCTCTACTAAAAATACAAAAATTAGCCGGGACTGGTGGCGCGCATCTGTAATCCCAGCTACTCAGGAGGCTGAGGCAGAGAATTGCCTACATCTGGGAGGTGGAGGTTGCAGTGAGCCAAGATCACAACACTGCACTCCAGCCCGGGCGACAGAGCGAAACTCCATCTCAAAAAAACAAACAAACAAAAGGACAATCATCCTAGTCTTTCTTCTTTTGTTCTCCTAATCGTAGTTTTTCTTTAAGGTGCCATTGTCCTCTGTATTTCATTTTATTTATCAATGTGCATGCCTCCTGTATCTATTAGGCTGGAAATTATACAAAGGCAATGATATTCTACTTGTCTTTGAATTCTTCAATGCCTAATAGAGTGATCAGCCTGTAATAGAGGCTTAAAATCCGAAGGAGTGTTGATGAATAAATGAGTCAGGAAATATGAACAACACTATGAGTTCTTTTACTAATTACCTTCTTGAACGTGGGCAAATCATTAATTTACTTGGAATCCAGTGTACTCATCCTTACAATTACAGGGTGGGTTTAGTTATTCTTCAAGGTATCATACAGATTTTTTGTTTCACATATTAAATTTTTTTCATATTCTGAATGCTTTATAACATTATTGTGATATATAGATTCTGCTGAAACATACAGTTTTATCACTGCTTCCATCAAATGTATTAGCTATCAAAAAAAGAAAGTTAAGACTAAAATCAAGGGGTATAAATTTTATATACCGCAAAATGTCAGGGAGAAGAAAAAGATTTAAGGAGCACAGGCTTTGTAAAATCAGTAGTCCTAGAATCTAGTCTGGACTTTATGACTTACTAGCTGAGTGACCTTCAAAAATAAATCAATTAACTTCTTAGGCTCCATTTCCTGGTCTGTAAAATAAAGATTATAATACTGCTTTATCTCCTTCTCAGGGTTGTTGTGAGGTCCATTAATAGATGTGAAAGCAGTTTATATAGTGCTGTATAAATGAAGGTTGTAGTTTTACCCCCTCAATACCAATGTTTTAATGGCATTAAACTATATATTGTCATGGCACAATGAATTCAAAATTCACCAAGGCTCTGCCAAAGAGAAAAATAAAATGATAGATATGATGGGAAACAGTTCTGAAATCTTAATTACATTATGCAAATGTGAGGCAATATTATTTTACATCTTGATGCAGATTTCTGAATCAGTTATGGGGATGCATTCCAAGTAGTAAAGTGTCCAGGTAACAAATGAATGTTTCTCAACAGACAGAGAAATAAACATCTTTCTACTATTTCTTATTTAAGCCAAAAGCCTTAAGCTTTTAAACCTTTCTAAACATTATTTCCTATTGTTGAACAGATAACGTGTTAAGTGACAGTGGTTTGCAATAGCAGAGACATGAATAGATCTACTTTAAAAATTAACTTTTTAATTTTTACTCTCATGAAAACTTTGAGAACAAGGACTTAATGGCAAAATCAAATATGACCATTACTGCCATGAAACAGATGCTTGTGTCTAGTTTAAGGGGAAACATTCATCTAACTCAGAGTCTTAAAGTCATAATGAGGTAGTTGTGGCTTCTTAGAGTCATAATGAGGTAGTTGGTAAGTCCACAGGAGTGATGGTAAAATGACTTACTCTATTAATTTACTCATTTATTAGTTCATTCAACAAGTATTTATTTTGCATTGGGTACTTTGCTTGGAAGTGAGACCTCAGTAGTGAATTACAGGGACAGGTTTCTTTTCTTGCCAGACCTTTCCATCAGGCAGAGAAAACAAATGTTAAAGAATAGGAAGGCAAAGGGGGCATATTGGTTAAGAGTGTAGACAGTCGAAAGAGAGAGACACTTATGGGATTTGGGGGCAACCTAATTTTATTAAGCCTCAGTTTCCTCATCGATAAAAACAGAGTAGTGTCATCACTGATCTCAAGGGTCTTTGAGAAGATTCATAGTGTGTAACCCACAGTAATTTTTTTTTTTTTTTTTTTTTTTTTGAGACAGAATCTCGCTCTTGTTGCCTGGCTGGAGTGCAGTGGAGCTATCTCAGCTCACTGCAACCTCCACCTCCTGGGTTCAAGCGATTCTCCAACCTCAGCCTCCCTAGTAGCAAGGATTACAGGTGCGCACCACCACACCTGGCTAATTTTTGTATTTTTGATAGAGACAGGGTTTTGCCATGTTGGCCAGGCTAGTCTTGAATTCCTGACCTCAGGTGATTCACCCACCTCGGACACCGTGCCCAGCCCATAGTAAATTTCTAAGAAATGTAGACTTCATGGGGTTGATAAAGATATCTTTATCAATTATACACCTTTAAACCAGTTAAATAGTCTTAATGCCACGTTAGAACATTCTACAAGGAATCTTGCTTTATTCATGTCTTAGAATCTGAATATTTATGCCATGTTGTACTTTGAACTCTGTTTTCAGATCCAAATGTCCCACATCCTCACCTTGGCTTTGTCACCTGTCTTCTCTTCTGGCCTGCCCTTCTTGTCTACAACTCACACTCACTCACAGAAGTCATGATTTCCAGCCACTCCAGGAAATAACTGCACAGGCCACCTGATCAAGGTTCCCATGGGAGTTCTTCAGCCCGGGGAAAGGATTCAGCCAATTTTCTTTTTTCTTTTTTGTAACAAAGCAATTTACCCTCTCTAAGTCTCAGTTTCTGCATTCATCAAATGACAGGATTTAATGTGACAGTGCCTTTTTAAAATCCATTGTTTTATAAATTCCTGTTTCTCTCTGTTTTTGTAAGATTTATTTTGGTGTGAAAATGATGACATTTTACATACAGGACTCTTCTAAAATCACGTGAAACCCATTGAAAAAATAGCCGCAAATAGGCCAGGGAACAAATTTTAGAGTCCTTCCGCTAGCAATATTACAGAGCGCTGCGTTCTCATCTCTTTGTGTGGCTTTCACACATTATAAAATTGCTTTGCCAATATCGCTTAGTGGAGGCGGGGGAGGGGATATTTTAAAACTAGGAATTGGATGTTTCACTTGGTTGCTCCCTCATCCATCTTAATTTTGACATCATAAACACCCAGCACCCAGCACCCAGCCCCCAGCCCTTCCACTCTGATGGAAAGAATAGCTATGCCTATGAATGTTTAAAAGTAAAAATGGAAGGGCATACATTTTACTTCAAACACAGACACTTTTCATCCTCTTTCTCAAGTAAAAGCCTAACTAGTAACCTTTTAGAGAATGCTAAGAATTGAAATAAATTCTTTGTTGAGTTCATAAATCCAAGTAATTCTAGTAAGTCAGGGTTCCTTTAAGGAATATGGGTAACGATTCAAAAATATGTTAAGGGAAAGGGAGGGAAGCAAGAGTAAAAGGAACTGCTAAAACCAGCAACCTCCATAAATAAACCACATCCTGAATATTAATAATATATTGTATAAAATTCATGAGATACATTTTATGTTTCAGATATCTAGAGCCAGCAATGATACAACGCAGCCAGACCAGATTTTTTTAAATTTCAAGGATCATAGAATTAGTATACCTTAATTATATGAATACAAAATTGCTTAACATTTGTTTAATTTCTTTGGCAGTTTATAAGCTAGGAAGACTTTTTTGTAAATGTGAGCCTTTCACTAACATCAAGGTTCCATTTTTTATGTGAGACATTTTTTGAACAAAAAGTGACAATATTAGAAAAAACAATAAAAGCTAAACTTTATTGAACATTCACTATATACCAGGTACTATTCTTAGGGCTTTAAATAGATCAATTTACTTAAAACAGCCTAATGAAACAGGTAATCCCCCTTCTTAATGAGTAATAAAACTGTAGGAAATGATATAATTTTAAGTACATATGAAATTCTACTTAATTAATGGCAGACTGGGTAATTCTGGACAATTGCCAACCAGTAAAGACAATTTAAAAGCCTAGGAGAAAAACCGCAAATTTTAAAAAGCATTAAAGAACAAATGAGATTATAAAGAATTACCAGGCTGAGATCTGAGGGTAAATAAGAGACCACAGCCAAGAACATAGAGCACTCTGGGACTTTTGCTCTGGTGATATTTGCTGATCCAGGAGAGATGGCTAAGAGGCTGAACTGAGGTTTTGATAGACTAATGGGAGCTAGACAGAAAAAGGTGGTGTCTAGGTAGGCTTGATTATTATTGTTTTGGGCTGGGACTTCAGAGTGCCACATTCTAACGGCAAAGGCAAAGCAAAAGTAAATGAGTACTCATAATGACTGCAGCCTGACTGTAAGTCATCTGGGTGACCTAGACAATCTGAAACCCTCTATTTAGATCAGTGTAATTCCAGATTGCTATTGCCAGAAGCCTGGAAAAAGCAGAAGACAACTGACTTGGGACACTCAAATAACTACTAGCAATAATTGAAACACCATACTCCACACACAATGAAAGGTAACCAAACACATGAGGAAATGAGACAGCATGAGTAAGAACCAGCAGAACCAAAAGACAACAGAAACACACAAAGACCTCAAATACTGTAGCCATTACAAAGGTTCTGTAAAACAGTCATGCCTACTTCAGGGGATAAAAGTCAGGCATGAAAAATTTGAAAGGCAACCTGAAAATATAAAAAGTGATATGATATAGGAAATTTGGGAAAGAACAAAATAGACCCTATAAAACAGAAAAATATAACAACCAAAATTAAGAAATCAATAGATGAGTTCATTGGAATTTAGGTGTAACAGAAAAGAGAATCAGGTAATGAAAAACAGGTCAAAAGCATGGAAAGAGCAAAAGATGGAAATGATGCAAGAAAAGAAAGAAAGTAAAAGACATCAAAACATAGCCTGGAAGTCTGTCATATATTCAGTAGAGCCTAAAAAGAATCCAAGAGACAGAATGGGGCTGAGGCAATGTTGGAAGCACTAAAGGCTAAATTTTTTTTAGAATTGATGAAACATATCTATACATGGAGTCAAAAATCCCAATGAATACCAGCAAGAATTGCAGACAAACAGGAAATCTTAAATGCTATCTGAGAAAAATAGATGACTGGCCTATAAAAAAACAAAAACAGAAACAAAAAAACAGTTAAACTGAGAGCTGACTTCTCAACAGCAACATAAGAAGCAGGAGACAGTGGAATATTTTTAATATGTTGAAAGAAAGTAACTACCCAAATTTGAATTTCATACCCACTGAAAATGTCCTTCAAGAATGAAGGTGAAACAAAGATGTTTTAGATGCACACTAAAGAAAAATCTAAAGGATGTTACTTAGACAGAAGGAAAATGATACAGAAAAAAATAAGGAATGAGGAAAAGTGATATCTGGGCAAATGTAAAAGAACATTGATTATTAAAAAATATGAATATATCTTATGTATAATTATAATCACAAAGTGATAGCATCTAATTCTGTAATTCAAGAACAGTAAATGTGGTTTTAAGGGCTAGAAGGAACATAAATGTGTGTATTACAATTATTCTTTGATAAGAGAAGAATATGTTATAATTACTAGAATTAACACAAAGATTAGTCTGTAACTTCTAAGTTAATAGAAGAAATTGAATGATTAAAAAATTTCCTGTTGATTCAAAATAAATCAATAAAGGAGGGAGAAAGAAATTAATATAGAGCCATTTGGGCAGACAAAAAACATAATGAGATAGTAGATTTAAATCTAAAATCAGTAATTGTATTAAATTTAGATAAATGAAATATACCAATTAAAAGATAGAAATTGGCACACTGGGAAAAAATAAGTAAACAGAAAGATAAAATTGTATGTCCTCTAAAGAGCCTTCCTATTAATATACACATATAAAATAATTAAATATATATATTATTCATGTTACCCTATTATATATAATATAAAAACAAAATTGAAAGCAACCTGTGGTGGTTGTATTAATACTAGAAAAAAAAAAGATTTTACTAGAACAAATAGGATAATTTATAATGATAAAATTCCATTTCCCCTCGGAAGACATGCTAATGCTAAATTTGTATGTATATATTAATACAACTTCAAAAAACTTAAAGGAAAAATTGATCAAATTATAAAGAGAAATAGACAAGTCCATAGTCTTACTAGGAGGTTTTTTCTAAAACATTCATCTCTGAGTAAAACATATACCCTATAAGACATAACATACATCATATCATATCTAATGATATTATTTTAAAATCATATTTCTTTCATACTAAAGTGTGGGAGGAAATATGGGTATCACCTTCCTGACGGTTTCCCATGGCTAGGACCTCTTAGGAAGCAGTCTCCCTAGAGTACTTCAAAATAATTATGAAATACTTACTTCCTTTCAAAAGGTGTCACTCCTGTTTACTCTGGGTGTTCAGAAATAATTTACAATACAAAAGTATTTGGTGGTGTGACATTTTAAAGACAAGGAACAGAATGATTCCTAAAGGCTTCTCCGTATCTGCAACATTGAAAAAAAAAATCAACTGCTGTTTGTAATTTCTCCCCGACTTTGTTGCAAATGACTAATCTTAGTATTTTCCTTCTTGTTGCAATTCTCACCTTGATGATTTTATAAATACCTGTGCAATCATTTAAGGATGCTGTCATAACTTGCTATCACAAGATTCAGGTTTGCCTCTTACTCTTTCTAGTTATTCCTCTCCCTGTCTTTTCTCCTCTTAACTCCCCTTCTCCACTCTTTTTTGCTTTGTTTCTGATTACTTGCTTTGTACGTGGGAGGTTCCATGTGTAAGTAGCCGCTTTTTCCTAAAAATTCCTCTTATGATTTCCCAAATATCTAAATCCTTGAGGATTTGCACCAATGAGTTCCAAAATGTCACAAGCTAAAATTTAGTTATATTTTGTCTCATTGAATGAAGAGTATTTGAGCTGTGGTTTTAAAAATACATGACCAGCCCCAGCAAAGTGTAGCTAATGAAAGAGTTGCATGGGACAGTATCAGTCGTAGAAGGAAGGTGATAATATTTTGGTATTATTAGAAATGAAATGAAGAAGAAACTAAATCATCTGATACTGAAGATGACAAGTTTGGTGTTTTGTTCGATGAAACAAGACTGCCTATCATTTACTGTTCTCTAGATGCCAAGGTAATTAATGTTCTTAAAAAGTTATCTCACTTAAAAAAATTAGAAATAGAAAAGAAAGTTCACTTCCATTCCATCCTCTTTTTTTTTTTTTTAAATCCCTCTGCAACCCCATTTCACGTGGTTATTGCAGGAGAGAATACATTGCTTTTACAAAACTAGTATAGTTACACAACATCAGCAAAGCATTTTTGGTGGATGAAAAATAAGAATATCATGTTATTAATTACATTTTGAATTTCTAAAAATTTAACCATGCATCATTAACACTGTATTGCAACTAAAGGAAATAGTGGAAAACTTAGAATACTGTATATATTTTGCATTTCACTAGTAAGGTTGGCTTTCCTAAGCTCCTTGGCCTTTATGGCCTGTTCATCTTATTTTAACATAAGATTAGAGAGAATACCATATATCCTACATGATCAGATACAGAAAAATCTAGATATACATATATTTTTGTAAACAGGTTGATTTACATGGCATTTGGTATCTTAGCCCTCTCACATATGTTAAATAAAATACTTTTCAAACTAACATGTAGAGATCATGCCAAATAACTCTTCCAAAAATAAGAAACATTTATATGATTAAAGATATTTTTCAAAGAGAATAGGGGGAAAGTTTAACACAATGACTTTGCACATTCTCGATGGTATGTTCTATTACAATTTTGTGTTTGGGCTATTAACATGAATTTTGTGCAATACTATGAGGGGAAGATTGGTTACCTTTCAAAGAAACCACTTCTTTTCTCTCAAAACTGAGTGTCTAATCAAAGGCAATTTTTCTAGAACAGGTTATCATTGGTCAAATGTAGGAAAAAGTTGGTATTCCTCTTTAATATTCACAAGATGACTCTCCTACACTCCGTGTCTTTCGACATAGCTATTTTTAGCAATTACAGCTCTGCCTTTTGTCTCATTTACTATGCAGTCTGTATAACCATCACTAGACATTACAGGAAAGAAAGCCACATGGCTTAAAAAGTACTCGTTCTGTCTTATCCACCAGCCATGGCTGTCTCTTTACAGTAGCCTAGGGAGAGTAACCCCAGACACATTAATGCTTTACAAAATATAATGAATGGTCTAAAACCCCCAAAGAGAGACGTATAACATATCTGAAAATACTATGGTGAAATGACCTAATAATTTTTCACTACCCGTGGGAAAGTATTCTCACATCTCCAGAGGGGCTTTAATACAATCAAATTCAATATTCAGAAGATGCTATTTATTATAAAGAGTAATTCACTTAACCAGACACTTCAGTGAGGACTTATTTTGTGCCACTGAAAGAGGATAGGGCTACACAGATAAGAAGCAAATTATGTAATTCTTTTATTCATAAATCTACATTTTTGAATACTTACTATTTGTCAAGCACTGAGTTTGTCAAGCACTAGGTCCTGCAGATACAAGGCACCAGACCTTAAATTTGTTTTTATTCTAGAGTACTTATAATGCAAGGTAGTTTTCTTCTACCATCTAAGGTGCCATATGCTTACAAACGATGCCCTCTGTAAACATTCCAAACATACATTTTCTACCACCATTATTTTTGTTGTCTTCTTCTTATTAATTGATCCCACCTGCAGCTTGATAGAATATGGCAAGGTGTTATATAGAAGTATCTTCTTACATCTTTCTTGCTCTTCTTCAATAATACAATAACAATAAAAAGATAAACTGTAATATGTTATGTACTTGTTGTACCCGACATGGGGCTAAGTGCTTTATAGGTATTGTCCCTGAAATCCTCTACAAATTTATCAAATAAAAGCCATTATCATTTTAATGTAATGAGAAGAAATTCTGGTTCAAAGTGACACACTAAATCCCATAAGTTAACCAGGCTAACAGGAGGCTCAGCTCAAACTCAAACTCAAACTCAGGTCCATTAAATACAATGGTGATATAGAAGGAAGATCATACTGTACCCACCCTATCTTCCTTCACAAAGTCTTCCTAAATTGGGTAAGTTTGAACAGATTTTAAAAGAGTTAGATCAAGAGAGTGATGTTTTCTTTTCCTTTTTAATCACGGTCTTGATAGACATATTTTTACAAAAGGAAGGAAGGAAGGAAGATGTCAGAGGCATTCAAACCAGAACAACTCCATCTTGAATAGGAGCTGGGTAAAATAAGGCCGAGACCTACTGGACTGCATTCCCAGGAGGTTAGGCATTTTAAGTCGCAAGATGAAATAGGAGGTCAGCGCAAGATACAGGTCACAAAGACCTTGCTGATAAAACAGATTGTGGTAAAGAAGCTGGCCGAAACCCACCAAAACCAAGATGGTGATGAAAGTGACGTCTGGTTGTCCTCATTGCTCATTATACATTAATTGTAATGTATTAGGATGCTAAGGGACACTCCCACCAGTGCCATGATAGTTCACAAATAAACATCAAGAAGTCACTCTCTATGGTCCAAAAAGGGGACAAACCCTCGGTTCTGGGAATTACCCACCCCTTTCCTGGAAAACTCATGAATAATCCACCCCTTGTTTATTTAGCATGTAATTATTAAAGAAGTAATTTTAAGTATAATCAGGTGAGCAGCCCACACCACTGCTCCGCCTATGGAGTAGCCATTCTTTATTCTTTTACCTCCTTAATAAGCTTGCTTTCATTTTACTCTATGGACTCATCCCGAATTCTTTCTCATGAAAGGTCCAAGAACCCTCTCTTGGGATCTGCACTGGGACTCCTGTTTGGCAACATCTTCCTGGCAACCACGAAGGGACTACCCTGAGGAGATGCCTGACCCAAAGGAAACCAATTGACTGACTTTGGATAAGTGATGGGGTGTATTTTACCCAGGTAAAGGATGGTATTGGGTTAGAGGCCCTCCTAAGACAGAGAAGGTTAAAGGCCCCTCCTAATAAAAGGCAAGGATGCTTGACCAAACTTGGGTTCGAGCCCCAACTTAGGAAGGTTAGAGTCTTTCCTAAGATTTAGAGGTTTAAAGGCCTCTCAGTGAAGTCCTTCTTTGTTAAAAATGGATTTGGCATTATGGGATATTAATTTCTATTCTCTTTGGATTAATCTGCCTTGCACTCTTTGCTGACAGCTATGGGTGACAGGATTAGGCATGGACAGGACAACTGGACATGGGGATTTTTTTTTTCTCCTGAAAGGGGAAACTTGAGAGCTGATGGGACAGTAGTGAAGATTCCTTCACTACTGACAAGTGGCGACCTGAACTTTTGATTCAGTGTTGCTGCGATAAGTGGGTCTTTCTCTGGCCTCTCTGAGCTCCTCGCCTTCCCCACCCTGCCACAGGCAATGCTTTTCTCCTTTTCTCTCCTTTTATATCTTTTCTGTTACTCAGGGTGACCATCTTGCCCAGACACTACATGTTGAAACACTTGGTCAGAAGGATCATTCCACTCCACTTTGAGTGGATCAAAGGTGACAAGGCCCAAGTGGGGGCAAGTTTGAGCCTAGCCAGTTCAATATTGGGTGCTAAGTGGAGTGGCTAATGTCTATGTTTTGTCACACGTATTTTGCTCTGCTCAGAATGGAAAAAGATGATTTTCCTTTGTGTAGCGGTTTGGTCCCCAGAGCTGTGGTGTGGCGAGCCAGGCCACTATAGGGCCACCCAAGGAAACGGAATACAGAAGCCTGGTATGCTGGCAAAAGGGTAGGAATTTCTTATCAGTCAGGCTTTGGGCCTCCCTATGTGCAAATTAGTTGAATAAATGGCAAAAATAACTTTATATACCCTCTGTAAAGTTTTGATTAATGGGAAAAATAATTTGTGAAGTGTGTCTTAAGCTGTAGCAAATCCGGTGTACTTTGTGCTACAAATTTATCTTCCTGTACTGTTCTGTCATAAAGAGGAGTACCTTAGGATAGAACATGGGCTTAGGACCCCATAAACCCACTCTTAAAACCAGCCTGGCAAGCTGGTCAGCAACAAACTTTGCTGCAGGTCCCTGAAACAAACAAACAAACAAAAACAACTGAATGAAGTTTCCTTCTCGCCTTGTTTTATGTCCTTGGAAGCCTGACCTTGTGACCATATGGCAGTACTTTCTCTTAGTCTCTGCTTATCCAGAGGACAGTAATTTGGGGACTCATGTTGTAGTTAGCCCAACAAATTACCTCAAGCAGTTAAAAGCCTTTGCAAGCTCAAAATTGGCTGCTCCAGATTCCTTCCGGGAAGAGCAATGGAAATTGCCCAGTGCTGTGGCTTAGTAGATAAGGCTTTGTCTTTTCACAGTGATGGCCTGGGTTCAGGGTTCAATTCCCAGCTTAGGGAATGGGTGCTTTCTGGCTTAATATCTGTGTGACCTTTACCGTTTGTTGATTCTCTTCTCCTCCAGGAACAACTTCTGGCTTCATTTCTTGAATCTTCGTTTTTCTGAGCTACCTGTGGCGATTCTAAATCTTGTAAAAACTGCTAACCACCTCTTTTGAAAAGACCTTGTCCATTCATGGTTAAGTCATAATCTTAGTTAAGTCTTATTGGTTTCACCTGTGAGTTTATTTTTGGTAAAGTTTAAAAGCCAGAAATATTGGCTGTTTTGCCCAGCTAAAGTACGGTGTATTTGTCTGGTTTTACACTGATACAAAGAACTTCCCTGAGTCTGGGTAATTTATAAAGGAAATAGCTTTGATTGACTCACAGTTCAGCCTGGCTGCAGAGGGCTCAGGAAACTTACAATCATGGCAGAAGGCAAAGAGGAAGGAAGGAGCCTTCCTCACATGGCAGCAGGAGAGAATGAAGGAGGAAATGCCAAACACTTTTAAAGCATCAGATCTCATGACAGCTTACTGTCATGAGAACAGCATGATCCAATCACCTACCACTAGGTCCCTCACTCAACACACGGGGATTAAAATTCAAGATGAGAATTGGGTGGCAACATAGAGCCAAAACATCTCACAGGATAGTAAGAGATTTAAAAGGATTTTATTTTTAAGGAGTACTATAGTTAAAAGTCAGCTCCATTAAAAGCAGATGTTCAAGCTATAGGTATATTTTAAAGACCTTTATGTTTTATTGTCTTCTTGGATTGTGTTTTTCTGGAAAAAAGTTTTTTTTTTTTTTTTTTCTTCTCAGTAGACTGAATGGTTTTTCTCCATTTTGCCTTCTTGCCACTCTTGATGCACACATGAGAGGACCTAAGACAACACAACCTGGGACTGCTTAGGAAAAACAGAAGAGGAGCCACAGACTGCATTTTGGGAAAAATGTCTATTTTCCTCACGAAACCCCAGGAATTAAAAGCAGACAGATCCCTCTTAAAATCTAAGGCTCTGCTCTGTTTTGCTTTGCCTTATCTGACATTTTTTGACTTTTTAGGGGTATCAGAAATTACTTTGCATTATGTGAGAATTTTGATTTATAATAACTAGGTAGGAAATACACTTTTAGGGGTGGCTGATGGCAGTTATGAGAGGATACTTGGCGCTTTGCACATTTGGATCGGAGAAGCATGCTCTTGGCCACCTGGCAGGTATGGAAAAGTCTCCACCCCTCCACTGAGAGATAAGGCTTCCATCAGGGTGGGCTGATCACAGAATGAGTTCATTGGTTTTGCATTGCCTTGCAATAAAATGCATGGTAAAATCTTCGCACTGCCGAGACTCCGTCTCAAAAAAAAAAAAAAAAAAAAAAAAAAAAAAAAATCTTCGCACTGTCTTGTTCTGTAGTGTCCTTTTGGGATTCAAGATGTAATATAAAAATGGGATCCTTAATTTTGGGGGATCTGTTTTGCCTTCCAGCTGTGCCAAATTATTAGGTCCTAGAAACCGTGTGTTTTAAAGAGAAACATTAAAAACTGGCAAATGAAAAAAATCTTACAAGTACTGAGTCTATTTCCGTCTGTGTATTTATATGTGTTGTGTGTGTGATGTTTATATATGAAAGAGCTCTGATTAATTGACTGAAAAATAATAAGTGCTTAAATCAAATATTGTCAGAAAAACAAAATTAATGCCTTTTAGTTCACATGACTTAAATAATCTTTGGGAAATAAAGACAATTTTAAAGATTATTGGTAAAATTTGGACATTTGGTCTAAATTAGGCAGGTCAGATATTTGGTTTGCTAAATGGTTTAAGGTCATAAACTGCTTCTCTGACTTTCAAAAATTTTTCATCTTACCTGCTTTAGAGCCATTAGATCCTAGATATGGTCTGGGGACATGTGGAATTAGCCATTTCCCCTAGCAATGCTGGAAAGCGTCAGACCTTATCTGCGCTTCTGTCTGGTGTCCTAGGTGCAACACCTGGTACATAATTAGAATCACTTGCTTACCAAGGTTTTCACCAAAAATAACAGTTGTTAAGAGTTAACATTGTAACATGTAATTGAGACTCCTGAAGAAACAGTTTTACATGCAAGGTGTGTAAGGGAGAAGGGAAGGAAGAGGAAAGAAGGCAGGAGGAAGGGAAGGGATGGAGGAAGTTCTTTCTTAAATAGTGTTAGGATGTCCCTGAATTAAGAGTTGAGTTGGCTGACATCGGTTTTTGTCACAGATGCATGACCTTGGCTAAGAATTTAGCCCTTCCATGACTGTTTTCTCATTTATAAAGTCATATTCCCAACCTTGCCTAGGTCTCCTCCTCACTTCTTGAGAATAAAATCAGAGGATGCTGGAGACAGCTCTTTGAAAACTAAAAGAAGATGCTCAGGTGTCATCAGTGAAAACCTGGGTGTGGGGTTGGGGAGGACAGAAAAATCACTAAGCCTTGTGTCTCTAAACCGTTATAATTTCAAAAGGTTAAAGCAGGGTTAGATGTTGTTACATAAAAAGCTTTGTTCCGTGAAATATTTATTCCCCACAAAACTTACTGAACAAAACAGAGGAAACACAAGAGTCAAAGAAGATGCAGCTGAGTGTCATGGTTAAGGAAGCAGACACTGAAGTCAGCTCTGCCTGGTTTGAAATGAGCTTGGCCATTCATTATCTACAAGACCAAAGAAGTTGTTTCTAACCTTTCTAAACCTCACTTTCCTATCTGTAAAATAGGAAGAACAGCCATTTGACAAGATGATTCCAATTATTAAATTAAAATAATGTAAGCAAAGAGCTTGGCATTGTTCCTGGCACATAGAAAATGCTCAATAAATGGTCTCTGCAGAGCCTGGCACACTCAGTGATTTCCTACCAATACACTTATATTTGTTTAACTGTGGATGAAGCCTAAGTCATTTCAGGCCAGTTAGAAGGTTGATAAAGAATGTAAGCAGATTCAACGTTTTAGAAACTGACAAAGATTCTTTGCCTGGCCAAACTTTAATCAAGGTCCTAAGTGCATCTGTGTATGTCTTTGTAAAATTCAGTTTTATCAAAGAAGAAGCTACTAAGTCAGTTTGGCAAAGAGCCTCCACCCTCAATATCTGATTACCCTCAATATATGATTAGGTTCCTCATCCTCCACTGCCTCCCATGTGATATCGGATCATCCCACCCTTTTTTTTTTTTTTTTTTGAGGTGGAGTCTCGCCCTGTTGCCAAGCTGGAGTGCAGTGGCGTGATCTTGGCTCACTGCAAACTTCACCTCCTGGGTTCAAGTGATTCTCCTGCCTCACCCTCCCCAGTAGCTGGGATTACAGGCACACGCCACCATGTCTGGCTAATTTTTGTATTTTTAGTAGAGACAGGGTTTCACTATGTTGGCCAGCCTGGTCTCGAACTCCTGACCTTGTAATCCACCCACCTCGGCCTCCCAAAGTGCTGAGATTACAGGCGTGAGCCACCACACCCAGCCCATCCTGCCCTATCTTAAGCCAGAATCCTATTAGTTCAGTTTAGTCAGAATTTCCCTTACCGCTGATGTTTGCTGTTGGTAATTTTCCTTCTACTAACCCCCACTCTGCTTCTTGGTTATACATTCCCACTTGCTCATGCTGTATTAGGAGGTGAGCTCAATCTCTCTCCCCCACTGCTAGATTCTGTCGCAGCAGTCCCTATACTTAACATGATGATACTGAATAAAATTGAGGAAAGTTGTTAGATTGGAACAAAATGAAAGGGCAGGAAATGAAGGTGAGTGTCCCAGGCCAGATTCACAGAGGCAATGTGATGCAGAAACAAGGGCCATGTCAGTTCTATTTTGGATGGATAAGGGGAGGAATTTCAATGTGACCACGACAATCTGGTTTGCCCATACAAGGCACTGCTTGGAATTTTTAGAAAAAGAAATCATAAAAGATGAAATAAATCCTTTGCGGGGTGTGAGGTAATTTACACTTCTGGGTAAAGCAATGGTAATATTTCAAGTAGCTCGGGAAAGGCTAACTTTATACCTGCTGTCCTGGTACAAATATTAGCAGTGCTCTAAAAGTGCCCAGATCTGGACAATAAATTATACATAATTCTCTTACTTCTGAAGCCTTGGGAATAAATGAGGACTGTTTGGAGGGATTCTCAATGAGGCTTTTGCAGAAGTTGTGAAGGTAGCAGTTTCTCAAAAAACATACTTAAGTTTGTGATCTCTTAAATTAATGGTCATGTTTTTCTAGGAAGAAGACCTTTGGATTTAGAGTCCCAGCAAGCACAGCAATGCCTTATTGTTTTTATCTAGATTATTTTCCCTTAAATTAATGGTCACGTTTACCCAGGAAGACCTCTGGATTTAGTCTCAGCAAGCACAGCAATGCCTCCTTCTTCCTTTTATCCAGATTATTTTCTTCCAAGACAATTGCAACAAAAGTTTTGAAAAATAGGTCACCTAGATTTCAAAACTATTTTGTTTCCAGCCATCTGGGGCTGAGGATGATTAGCTGTTCTTGGTATCATGGCAGAAACCCGACACAACACATTTATTTGCACATCTCCCAGTGTTGCAGCATTGTTCTGGGTATTTGATATTCAGACGATGTATCAAGAATTCAAGCCTCGGAGAAGAAAACCACTCAGCATTTCAATTAGAATCAGTGTGTTGTGCATACAAAACATCACTACAAAAAATCTTGGAACATGTTGTATTATCACCTGGGTTTTTAAAACTAAATATTGCCAAGTAGTTGCAAGGTAAATTCTAATCTGCATGGGTGATCTCTTTTCCATCCCTGAGTTTTCCTCTAAGAAAGGTGGTAAATACAGACTCCCAGTTTGCCCTTCCAAATTTTTATCCCTTTAGGTTTCCAGTCTATGTTTAGTGAATTATTCTCAGCACACTTAATAGACTCTGCATAAACCTTTGATTAAATGGCATCTAAGAAAGCAGCCCATGTGAATCCATGTATTTCTTATAATGCCCAAAATAACTATAAAAATGTTTAGTGGCTTCATTTACAATAATTGCCATTTTTGTGCCCTTCCCCCATCTCGCTGGATAGATTCTTAACGTTCCTCTCTTTTACCATGCGTTTGTGGAGCTGCCAGAGTTCTATTCACAGCTGCTAATTATCAACACAGAAAACAGAGATGGCTCCATCTCTTGCAAAAGAGTGTGTTAGAATTTAAATACAGCTATTTCTTCTTGGCTGTCTCAATGGTGGATATAGGAGAAAACATAAGGCTTATTGTATTCAGATAGTAATAATGAGGTAATACTACTATTAAAACAATAGCAATTGTGTATTGAACATTTACTAGGTGCAGAGAACTTTATTTGCACGATGTCATTAATCCTCACAAAAACCCCATGATGTAAGTGCTTTTACTACACTATTTCAGTAAAGAAACTAAGGCTTACAAAGGTTGACTAGCTTGCCCAATGTTCCACAGCTGGTATCACATGATTTAAACCCAGGTCTTTCTGGCATTTGATTTTACTCTTAATTTCTTGCTGTGATGTTTATCTTTTATGGTATGATGTCCTGACATATCTGACACCATTCTGCCATTTGATCTTAAAGCATTGTATTAGAATTCTTCTGTCTGCCTGGCACCTTCAAAGAAATATCCAAAATTAAGATCCTTACAATGCTTACACAATTTTAAATTGATAGAGATTGGCCGTGCAAAACAACTTATAATTAACTCATGGTTTAGGTGAGGATTTTTTCAATCCAGTAAACTCTGAAATTCTTAAGGAGAGAGACGGTATCAATTATTTCACCCTCATTGATGAGCACAATAGTTGACAGGCAGTTGTCATCAAAGAATGCTTATTGAGTAAATGGGGACAAAAAATAGACAAAAACATTACTCGTGATAATATAATTCACTTTAGATGTGAGAGCAACTCAGAGAGAAAAGCTGAAATGGACAACTTCAGTCCATGCTGAGCTGTGCTCAACAAGGGAGGGAAAGAACAAAGAATGTCTTTATAATGTTTATGCTGTTATTGCACTGCCTCATTCTTGCCTTTCCTAATTATTATCCTTTTGTGCTGGCATTTTCCATTTTGTTCTTTATGCTTTCTTTTTTATATAATTTTATGGTTCTGGTCAGGCACTTTACTCACCCTTTGGAGAAAGCAATTTTTAAAAATATTTATCTTTTTTATTATACTTTAAGTTCTGGGATACATATGCAGAATGTGCAGGTTTGTTACATAGGTATACACGTGCCATGATGGTTTGCTGCACCCATCAACCCATCATCTACATGAGGTATTTCTCCTAATGCTGTCCCTCCCCTACTCTCCCGAAACTGCCGACAGGCCCCAGTGTGTGATGCTCCCCTCCCTGTGTCCATGTGTTCTCATGTTGGACTCCCACTTATGAGTGAGAATATGCAGTGTTTGGTTTTCTGTTCCTGATTTAGTTTGTTGAGAATGATAGTTTCCAGCTTCATCCATGTCCCAGCAAAGGACACAAACTCATCCTTTTTATGGCTGCATAATATTCCATGGTGTATATGTGCCACATTTTCTTTATCCAGTCTATCATTTATGGGCATTTGGGTTGGTTCCAAGTCTTTGCTATTGTGAACAGTGCCACAGTAAACATACATGTGCATGTGTCTTTATAGTAAGAATGATTTATAATCCTTTGGGTATATACCCAGTAATGGGATTGCTGGGTCAAAAGGTATATCCTGGCTTTAGAACCTTGAGGAATCGCCACACTGTCTTCCACAATGGTTGAACTAAATTACCCTCCCAACAGTGGGTGAAGAATATGAACAAACACTTCTCAAAATAAGACATTTATGCAGCCATCAAACATATGAAAAAAAAGCTCATTATCACTGGTCATTAGAGAAATACAAATCAAAACCACAATGAGATACCATCTCATGCCAGTTAGAATGGTGATCATTAAAAAGTCAGGAAACAACAGATGCTGGAGAGGATGTGGAGAAATAGGATGTGGCAAATATATACCATGGAATGCTATGCAGTCATAAAAAAGGATGAGTTCATGTCCTTCCCAGGGACATGGATGAAGCTGGAAACCATCATTCTCAGCAAACTAACACAGGAACAGAAAACCAAACATCACATGTTCTCACTCACAAGTGGGAGTTGAACAATGAGAACATATGGACAGAGTGGGGGAATATCACACAGTGGGATCTGTTGGAGGGTGGGGGGTTAGGGGAGGGATAGCATTAGGAGAAATACCTAATGTAGATGATGGGTTGATGAGTGCAGCAAACCACTGTGGCACATGTATACCTACGTAACAAGCCTGCACATTCTGCACACGTATCCCAGAACTTGTACTATAATACAAAAAAAAAAAAAAAAAAGGAATGCCTTTTTGTTTTCTTATTTATTTGTGATAAACTTTCCATCCTTCCATTTACCATTGCTGTTTCAGGATTTTTGCATGTAAGGTTATTGACAAAAGTGATTGCTTTCCAAGAAGGACAACAGGAATTGATTTGGGGGTAAGATTTACAAACTACACGTAGATCATAACAAACTGCTAATAAACTGCCTTCTATTTCTAGTGGGCTGTAAACAAAGTCTGATTTATTCTGTGTAAAGTGGACAGATGGAGGGGGTACCCTGAGGCCCTTGTAGACACCTATTTAGGAGTGAAATGCTCTACTACTGCAGGAAGCAGAGTAAACTTCCTTCTTTCAGTAGTTTTGCAAGAATGCAAACACAGGGTCAGACAGGAGACACCTGAAAATGGTATTCCTGCGATCTGCATATGCTAGGTCATATCTCTGCTATTGAGGTGTCTCTATTTCTATTTGTTTCTCTCCTGCCAGACTTCAGTTTTGGTGCTAGCTTTGCCAACAATAAGATCTTGGCCAAATTACTTAAACTGTCTTAGTTCCCTCATTTAAAGAAAGTGTGTCATGTGAAATTCAAGTGAGACAACTTACAGTATGTGAAAGTGATTGTCAAATGGTAAAGCGCTCTTCAAATGTTGCTTATTGAATTAGTCTGTTCTCAGGCTGCTAATAAATATATACCGAGACTGGGTAATTTATAAAGGAAAGAGGTTTAATTGACTCACAGTTCCACATGGCTGGGGAGGTCTCACAATCAAGGTGGCAGGTAAACGAGGAGCAAAGTCAAGTCTTAAATGGTGGCAAGAAGGAGAGCTTGTGCAGGGGAACTCCAGTTTATAAAATCATCAGCTCTCATAATTCTTATTCACTACCATGAGAGCACTAAAGGAAACTGCCCCCAGGATTCAATTATCTCCACCTGGCCCCACCCTTGACACATGGGGATTATTACAATACAAGGTGAGATTTGGGTGGGGACACAGCCAAACCATATCACTTATTACTACAGGCATCATCTTCCAAAAGTTTCCACCAACTGAATGATGAATGATGTATTGTTAATGATTAGCCTTCTTTCATAATTGGCCAGCTCAAAGTTCTATTTATTAGGCATAGTATTTCATGTTTTTTTAGCTGTTGCACTTTCTAGCAAACACTGCTATTGGTAGCTCAGTGTAGGTTCTATCTTTAGGAAACAAAGTCAACACAGCAGACTAGAATGAATGCTGGTTTGAAGTGAGTAGTTTGATAGTTCTGGTCTCAGGTTGGAGTGCAACTTGTTACCACTCTGAGAAAGTCATTCTCCTCTCTGAACCTCAGGACAGATTAAATAAGGCAATGCCCATAAATCAACACTCTTTCCTACCCTTCATTTCTCAACCAGCTTTAAAAAACACAGTGAACTGTTTTTCGCCTATAATTCTCAAGAGTTGGGGTTTTCTAGTTTATCTGTTTCCTGATTAATTAAAATTAAAAATTTGGGGACTGGGCACGGTGGCTCACACCTGTAATCCCAGCACTTTGGGAGGCCGTAGCAGGTGCATCACTTGAGGTCAGGAGGTCAAGACCAGCCTGGCCAACATGGCGAAACCCCGTCTCTGCTAAAAATACAAAAAAATTAGCTGCATGTGGGGGCGCACATCTGTAGTCCCAGCTACTTGCGAGGCTGAGGCAGAATGCCTTGAACCTGGCGGGTGGAGGTCGCAGTGAGCCAAGACTGCGCCACTGCACTCCAGCCTGGGTGACAGAGCAAGACTCTACCTCAAAAAATAAATAAATAATTAAAAATTTAAAAAATCAAAATTTTGTTTCAATCATTGCGAGAAGCATTTTAGGAAGATTAATCCATATCATTTAAAGAACATTCTCTATTTAGGGGGTATCATAGAGTTTATTTAATCAAAACCCTGTACTTTCATGAGGTCAGATATTTATTTGTATCTTTTACACAAATTTTAAATGAACCCTGTATTGTTTCAATACTGAAGATATTCAGGTAACTTATGGCAATGTAGGGAATTTAGGGTCAATCTTCACATATATTTGCTGAGTATTACTTTTTCCCGACTGAGTTCCCAAATTAGGGAAGAAGAGAGAGGTTTTCTACAATAGACATTGTGCCTGATAGGCACAATGATTTGAGATGTGCTTAGTTACTAGTCATGCATGAGATATATGATTTATAAGATCACAAACGTTCACATATGCTTCTTACTGCAGGATTGACTACCTGATGTCAGGCCCAGCAATCTCTATTCAAGAACACAAATTTAGAGAAAAAAGTCAGAATATTTCCAGAAATATTTATTGTAATAGAAATTTTGAATGCTGTAATATTTTAATTCCTGAGACTTAAGTATTGCCTGATGTGGCAGAATGAAAATACTTCCCACTTTAATGTCAAAATATCTCTTAATAAAACTAATTATACAGCAGAAGCATATGATTATCACAAATTTTTTGTGCCCCGTTCTAGTCTTGTTATAACTCTGCTCTTGCAGTGTTATAAATCAAGACTATAAATAAAGATGTAATTTTTTATTTTTTCAGTTTTAGATCAAGATATTCAAGTAGTTTTTCCTATAGGTAGAAATGAAGAAAGCACTTACTAATAAATAGCACTGAGATTTTTATTTTCCTCAACTGAAATGGTGATGATACATATTTAGAATTGAAGTTCTCAATGGCTGGAAATGTTACACTGAGTGGGATCTTCCCAAAACTCTCCTACTTTTGTAATCTTTAAGGTATACATTCTGACAACGAAAGCAATCAAGCTGTGATAGACCTCCAGGTTTAGCTATTTAAAATAATATTATTGGAAAATAACATTCTCACTAAGGCAGTCAGAATTCTAGATTGACTAAGTTGGGTGGTTTAAGTGTCTGAGTTACAAGTATCTTATTGAGTGCAATATATAGATATACTTCTTTTTCAAAATCTTATAATGGGTTTAAGTATCAATACCTTGCAGACAAAAGAAATCTGAAATGTGTGCTTTATAAGAAAATTCAAAGCATGGAAATTTAATGTATAGTTCAGGAAATTTAGTTCTGAACACTACCTTAGAGTTTCCTATGCCAAACGTTAGATTTAAGATGGTAAGCGTCTTAATAAATATGAAGTTGATGATTAAGAGCTTGGGCTTTGGAGTGATAAAAGCCCAGAATCAGATACTGGTCCTCCCACTTAACAGGTGTGTGAGCTTGAACCAGTTACTTTTATAAATTTTTTTTCCTCAAAAGAAACAATTTATTTAGAATAAAACAAAAGCAGCTCAGCTGTAAGCACACGTTTAAGAGACAGCTACTCTTAAGCTGTGTGAGCCATAAAAAGGGTTTTTATTTACTTTTCCAGAAATCTTGTGTACATAGCACAAAGCAAAGAGCTCATTTTTTTTTCCCACTCAAAACACCGGCATTGGCATCACAATAGCAGATGCACAACTTTAAGCTGCCATTTTAGGAAAATGCACAAATACTAAACATATTAGCTTTTTTCCATCAGAGGCCCATACAAACTCCACATAAGCCACAACTTCTCTTCTAAAAGGTCCATTAGAGCTTTGAATTCCATGTCTTCATCTGCTGTTCAACCAGTTTTGCTTGTGGCATGGGGGAGGGAAAGGTTATTTGGTACAAAAGTTTACAATATTAAAAATATATGTATTTCCCCTTTGCCATTGTAGATGAACATAACATTAACAAGACCTTCCTGGATAGTTCACCTCAACTCCAAAAAGCAGCAATAATACCGTCTGGCATAAACCTTGAAATGAACTTACTGTGTCAATAGACATATAACAAGTAGAACAATAGGGTGGGTTTTTTTTAAAGACTGCAATTGAAGATAACAAGACTGAAAATATCCTTTATACTCATGTAACTGAGTAAAGCATGTCGAAAAGATTCGGAAAAAGGTTTCACAATCAATTTATAATCTATCAATATATTCTAAATATAACTTAAAAAGTGAAACTACAAAAAGGTGAAGTTTAGTCAAACTTTTGCCCCATCTATCTACTAAGTTTTTATCTTCCCATAAGAAAAAGAGTGATAAGAGTGGCAGCTACCTCACATGATTGTCACTAGGATTTAATGAGATCAGGAGATAATCACAGGTCTTTACTAAGATCCAAGATATAACAGATTCTGTAAATCAAAGAAAGAAACTGGATTAAAATGTTTTGAGAACCAGTTTCATAACCCTTGGGCTCTTCATCCAAGGATCTTTAAACAAGATACAGGATATAACATTTTTACAGGTGAAAGGGGGGAGGGTTTTGTTTAAGTGATTTGGGGAAAGAGAGTTTGGAGGATGGTAAGTCACATCTGCTCCTTAACCCTCACCAAGGGGAAGGGGCTCTGCTCACAGAAGCCTGGTGAGGGGCTTAAATGAGCCTGCTGGGGAAAGCTTAATATGGGTCTCCCAGAACTTTAGAGGCAACAGACCTTGAGTCAGACTCTCACCAAGAAAAATAGAGGGCATCAGGGAAATGCATGAGCTGCTTTCCTGGGATGGTGGAGGCAAGGTGCTGCGGCATCTGCTGGGTAACTGCATTTGCTTTCATTTCTCTAGCGGGTCAAAGAATATGTGAGGTTCTCCACACATTTATGCCACAGGAGGAGAAAAGCTGACCTAGGGGTGTTTTAACTTATGCCCAAAACTACCACCTGGAAGGGGCAATGGGACTTTATCCATAAGGATCTACGTGGAGTGTTCTCCCAGACAACCAGCAGTGGAGCAAGGAGTGGCTGGCCAAACAGTGACGTTGCCTGGTGCATGAGAGGAACAGAGACCCAGAGAGGAGCCTCTGAAGAGCCCACAAAAATGTACACAAGGTAAAAAGAGTCAGCTTTGAACTTGTTTTTCATGTGGGCAACAGAAGCTTCACAGAAGAGAGCTTGAAGCCCTCTTGAAGCAGCATCAGTTCAAGCAACACCTTCTCGGTCCCACTGTGCCCCTTCCCTTTCCAGTGCTCCAACTTCAGTGAGGGAGCTAGAGGGTGAAAAAAAAGACAAGAAGACATCCCTCCCCACTTAAATCAAGTTATGAGCTCTGATCATCCTCTGGGACTAGACAGCCTAATTTCTGAACTTAGACTGTGATTTAAAGAGATTGCAGAACTTTCTAGACTGATCAGAGAAGTCACAGCCCCTGCCCATTTTCCACCTAGGGTCATAGAAAGACTATGTCTAGTATGCACATTTTAAAGAGAGCAATGGAAAATGAAAATAAAGGGTTTTGGCTCATGTTCCATGAGCTGCATTTGTTCAAAGTACAACTGATTATTGGTATAAACAGCTCTCTCTCCTTTTTAAATCAACTGGAACCTCACTTGCTGGACACCAGACCCTTATTTGTACAAGCAAATGGTACCTTTTTTTGATTCACACTTCTCACCTGCCATCCTGGCTTTAGCCAGATGCCACCAGGAGTGCTTGTTGGACATACCCAGCCCAATGTTATATAAGGCCAAACAATATGTAAAGCGGAAATGTAGGCAGCAATAAGATGTAATGTCTAATTATAGAATCAGAATGCAAGACATACACTAATCACAGATATAAAGAAGAAATTGGGGACTGATTGCCATTACATACCTGACAAAAATCTATTGATTATCAGCCAGACTGCAAATTGCTAGAGATTAGGGAGCTGTGACAAAAGGATTGGTTATAGCCTTGTTTCTAAAGGACAACTTGATTTCATGCAATTTCTTTTAAGAGTTGATTAAGAGCCTTGCCCAGGCTGGAACCCGGTAGTTGTGTTGATGAACCTACCCTACAACCCAAGGGCCTTCCCCATTGCTGCTCAGCACACTTGAATTTCCATAAACTTTTGGACAACTTAGAAGCAGTGTGGAGGGGTCTCAGCAAGCCTGTCATCTTTGTCTTGAATGCTCTTCTCTCATCTTCCTGGAATCCCCTGGCATAATGAAAACTAAACTTGAAGCTCCAGTGTCAGGCTTTGTCTTCAAAACCAAAGCTTAGCATAGCGATTGGCACTTAGTATGTGCTTGATAAATGATAGAGTGGGTGGGGGAAAAGGTCTTATTATCATTACTGCAATCCATCTTGAAGAGCAAACCTCACACAAAGGGTTGGTGAAGAGGAATATTGTCTCCAAAATGAGCTGTGGCTTTCTTTTACATGGGGAGGCATTTTAATATGATCATAGATCGCTAGAGCTAGAAGGCCCAATAAGAGAATATATTTCAGCCTTTCACCATGTCCTAGACCACTAATGCCTCATATCATACAGGCCCAGTTTCTTGGGATGAAGCTGATCAGTACAGAATCATCCCCGGCCCTTCAGGTCTGGAAGTGTATTACAGACATATCCTGCTGCAAAACCCTGATCAACTAAAATATAAGCTCGCTAAGCTAAATTAGGTGGTAAGATACCATTTGATGAAAAAATTGTTTTACCTTTTACCTAAATACTAAAATAATTTCAGTACTTCTTCAAATATAAATAGTTGCACAGAGTACATTTAAAATAACTCCAATGATAACTGCATTGCAAAAAAAAAATCAGATACATACTTTTCAAAAAAATAAATTTTCCAACTTCAGAATGTGATATACTAAAATACTCTTTCTTTGAGAGAGTACAATCATGTAGTATTTATTTATATGTCTATTCCCTTCAGTTGCATTACTTTTTTCTAAAGTGAATATATATAACTTGTTTAATATATAAGAAGGTAAAAGGTATAAGTATATACTTTTTCCTAGAAGCAAGAAATTCTGCTCACTTTTAAATTCACCACAATATTAAGAAATCTTTGTTTTACTCTGATTTATCCATTGAGCTTGGTAACACATTTGTTACTCAATGAAAGAAAAGAATTAAACAGAAAACTGGTAAATATGGGCAATATTCATTCTAGGTTTTAACTAAAGGAAAAATTTTCCTTCAGCAAAGCACAAGAAAGTGTTTTCTTTCTAGCTCTAAGGGAAGTCTGTAAACTATAATTAAGCATTGAATTAATGCTACTAGTTTAGAATCAGTGGTCACTATAATCAATACTTGAGCCTTCATAAAGTATGGGGACAAGCATCAGCAAAACTGCTGGAAAGAAACAGAACTCAAGATGGACTCCATTTGCTGCTCTATGTCGTCACCTTAACAATAAAGGGGACAATAGTATTAATACTGGACAAACAGAAGTTCCAGCTTAAGATCTTATTTACACACACACACACACACACACACGATCTCTATATTAAAAGACAAAAGCTTTGCCACTATAAAACCACTCTGCTAATTAGTGTACTATTATTTATATACTTTATATATAATGGTTTACTATTATTTGCTACTTTGATATTGCTTTATCTGTGACCTTCTTTCTTTGTTCCCCATTAGCCCTGTGGATCATATATATATATATATATATACACACACACACACACACACACATTTATATAGTATTGAGTATTGTATCTTTCATTGGATTTTTTGTGGGACTTTGGCTGAGTTGAAATATGCTCCTTAAGATAACGAGAGACATCTTGAGCTGTCACAAAATCCCTGACCCTTGTTTATTCAATGCAACTAACGTGTAGGATAGCCCCCTCTCAATACTTGCCTTCCAGGATTATGCTAACACTGTGCTCTCTTTATAAATCAACTCATTGTTGGGCTCTTCTGTGGCAAGGAGCAAGTTGTTGTCATTCCTACCTTCCTACATAATCATTCAAGAAATATTTGTTAAGCATTTACTATGTGCCAGGTCTATGGGAAACAACTAACAAAGTCTAGCTCCCATGAAGTTTGCAATCTTGTGAGGGCAGACAGGCAATAACGACAAAAAATAAATTAAATAAATTTGAAGGTTAGCAGGTGACAAGAGCTAAAAAGAAAAAGTCCAGCAAGATAAGGGAATAGAGAGATGGGGGTTAATTTATGTGGTATGATGAAGAAAGTAGATCGTTGGTGCTCAATAAATGCTTATTACGTATGTGAATGAACAGCTGTACATAATCCTACATTTGTTATGTCAGTTGGTCCTTCAAGAAATGATGTTAAATGATGTTAGTCCCTCCTCCAGGCGTTTCTTTTTTTAACTTACTGAGTTGTTAATCATCCCTACACTATTTCGGTGTTAGAATTGAATAAATTATTGAAATGTAAGTACTAATGACTTAAAAAGAAGTCTAGCACAATACTTGGCACATAGTAGATATTTTACAAGGCTCCTTGATTTACAGCATTGGAAACCTGAAATAGAACTGAATTTTGATTCCCCTCAGAATTCCACACAGCTTCCTAATCTGCAATGTTTGGCTTCTTCCCTGTGATAAACATTCCAAATAGTAGTTGTAATCATAATCAACTTTACTGAGTACTTATCATGAGAAATAAGTGAGTTTGTTCCGTGTTAGTTCTTTAAGTCATCATCTTGACTTTAAGTCATCATCTTATGAATCCTTACACTGACACTGAGAGAAGTATTCATGTGCATCCTTTTTTCTTTTTTTGGATTGCAGGAGGTGCGACAGGCTTCAAGCCAAGGCTGTCTGACCTCAGACAAACCAATGATCACTCTCACACACATTATCTAAATAAAGCTCATATTATCCACTTAATTTGAAGTGACATTTTTTGTAGAAGGCTGGTTAACCTGCTAAAGATACAAAAATTGCTGATGGTACTTGAATAGTAGTATTTGAGTGGGTGTTTGTGGAGGAGAAATCTTTTAATTAGAATCTGTGCATCCCTCACAATAAAATGCAGGCATTAGATTTTGATCTCAAAGGAAACTTATAGCCCTGTTATTTAAAAAATATCTACTGTTCACTAATGGCATTAGGTTGAGGTTTGACACAGCAGAAACCTGGATTAGTAATTTATCCTTATTGTCTCTCCATTATCCAGAAAATAATTCACAGATAGGCTGCTTCATTGGACAGTTCAACGCTACTTTGAGTTTTTATTTGTGAATCCTCCACCATACTGAATATCCTAATGAGTGTAAGGATTCTGCCAAGGAGATCTGTCTTCCTTCTCTTGTTTTTGGTCTAGAGTATCATGTTTTGAGTTGGCTCTGATTTCCTTGTGTATTCTCCGGAGCTACCAGAAGGCCCTTGAAGCCCTTAACCTCTTAATGGTGTTCTTCTCCAAAAGGCTCAGCCTTGAAAAACAGAATTGAAAAATATGCTCCTCCGTGGAGGATGGCATTTTTCCAAGGCTAATCAGAAGCCTGAATCCAATAACCCTCCCCTGCAGCACTCAGCTAGCTAGCCAGCTTTCTTTCGCCTCCCTCCCTCCTTCCCTTCCCTCCCTCCCTCCTTCCCTTCCCTCCCTCCCTCCCTTTCTCCCTCCCTCCCTCCCTCCCTTCCTCCCTCCCTCCCTCCATTCCTCCATTTTTCTCATTCTCTTGTTAAAGCAAGTTGCTTCATTTGTTTCTTAGAGTGAAAAATATCAAATAAATGAACCAACACAGCAAATTGGCCTGTTTCCAAAGGGCAGCTGGAGGTATTGAGGAGAGGACCCAGGATGGCTCTTGAATTATTTTCCCAGCTGTGCTTACCAAAAGAAAACAAGTCTCATCTGGCCAGCTGTGTCATATTTCATGATGACAGGGGGCACCATGTCTATAAGAAGCCACCAGCTTCTGACATGACCCTTTATGTGACATCATTAAGATCACACCCAGACTCTTAAAAGTTCATTGAACTTCTTTGAGGTTAGTAAATAAATTGCCAAAGATTCTCCAAGACCAAGTAAGGCCTAGGCCACTTCTATTTTGGAGCCTCCGGCTGCATTAAAAATGAATAAAAATCCAAAATAATTCTCTGAAAGTTGTTACATATTTTAAACCTATTAAACCCATTAATACTGTTTTAAAGCAAAGATGCAGAGCAATATCAGTGTGCTCCTTACAAAAATAATTACAATATTTATTATATAAAATTAATCATAGTTTTCTATAAGCTGTTTAATGGTACAAAATTTAAAGATTGGTACAAAAATATAAAGATTTAAGATGGATGATGGATGTCTTTCAGTCCTGTTACAATATCTCTCTGAGTGTACCCAGATCCTTATGTGGATATAGTATAAAAGTTAGGGCCAGGCACAGTGGCTTATGTCTGTAATCCCAGCACTTTGGGAGGCTGAGGCAGACAGATCATGAGGTCAAGAGATCGAGACAATCCTGGCCAACATGGTGAAACCCTGTCCCTATTAAAAATACAAAAATTAGCTGGGCATGGTGGCGTGTGGCTGTAGTCCCAGCTACATGGGAGAATGAGGCAGGAGAATCACTTGAACTCGGGAGGCAGAGGTTGCAGTGAGCCAAGATCATGCCACTGCACTCCAACCTGGTGACAGAGCTAGACTCTGTCTCTAAAAAAAAAAAAAAATTAAAAAGTTAGGAAATAAGGTCTGGCCTCAGCACCTATTGTAGATTCTGTAAGATGTCATTGAGTACTTCTTGAACACCAGATCCTAAGGGAAAACATAAACAAACCAACCTTGGCAGATGCAACTTAGATCTACACTAACAAACACTTTACCAGTGATCTGAGAACAGCATATCAGCAAAATATTAACCAGTGCAAGAACATCTTATTTTAAGACTAAGCTGTCTTCAAATAATTTGGAGAACTCAAGATCATTATTTTAGGTTTCCAAACCTTTGAGTTTTGTTGGATTCTGCTTGATTAACCACTCCTTGCTTTATTAACAGAGAATGCCAACAGTAACAAAATCTTGACTTGCTATCTCTGTGTCATCACTGCAAGAGCTAGTGATTATCTTTGCTTTCACTTACCTAAGATTGTCTTAGGATTCATCCAGGAGGACAAAGATACCCGTCCTGCCCTAATCACTCCAGACCACCATGGAGGTTTTAGCTCTAATGTTTGATTTTTATGGCCTTTTGTACTCTCCTCCTTTGTTATCGGCAATTATATTTATCACATCTGCCATTGAGACCGCAAAGAATAGACTCTTATCCGCTCTGCACTTTCTTATTTCTTGGGAGATTAAAGATTAAAGAACTAACTTTGTTGGCTGTGTCTTAGAAAAAGACGCAGACATCTTTAGGACAATGTTATTATGAATATATGATACAGGGCATTAACTTCAATGTCTGATTTTTAGTTATTTTATTTTTGTACTTTTACTTTGTCAGAGACTCTCTAAGCCTCAGATTCTTCATCCATAAAATTATACACAGAATTTTGGTGAAGATGAGTGTATTTCATATAGTGTAATAGAAATAGATGTCATGGTTTAATAGGAGTACAATATTATATATAATTATACTTAACTAATATACACAAGTATTTACAATTACTATCATTTCTGTTTATTAGTGGTGTTGAAAATAGAAATTTCCAGACAGCTGAATTCTGGGAAGATGAGATCAAAGTTTGTAATTTTGAGAGAATAGGATCCAAGTTGGAAAAATCCAAAAGTAAATATGCAGTTAGAAAGAACTGGACTTTTGCACGCATCAGACTTAGCCAGAGGAAATAGGTATACTTTCTTAAGATTCTTTTGAGTATCCCTGCTATCCTGGCATAGCAGGGCTTTACCATACTTCCAGAAATGCTTAATGGCCTTTCATTCACACATGCCAACTACAGGTATTCCCTCATCAAATTCTCTCCTAGAAAAAGCTCGATGACCTGGGTTGTACTCATGCACGAAAGATGGGAATAGAGTTAACACAAAGATAGAACTTCAGAACAATTTTCTGTAGCCAACTGCCTTTCTTGGACTTTTAGGTTCCCTTATGCATTATAAACTAGAGTTTATATGTAAACAAATGAATATATGTAAATATAATATAGAAAATGTAAATAGCAAATATGTAAAATAAAATGTATAATTTATAAAATTTTCTATTTATGTATCATTTATCATGGAGTCTGAAACATGGAAAGTACTCCAGAAACATAGCTCATTCCATTACTGCAGAATTAAATACTCACAAAAATGTCAATCGATTATACAGCTCTGTGTTTTCCTCTATTTTTACACAGTATCTTCATTCATTCATTAGTGTTAAAATACACAGTTTCATTTTTCTAAAAATGGTTATTACTCAGAAATTCTCATATACATAACATTGGAAACATTACTACTATTCACATATTTAACTTTATAATTGGTGACCTAGTAGTCCACTGGTTTCCTTTAACATAGTTTGTTTAATGATTGCTATGTCTTTGAACATTGATAAGCTATTTATTGTGCTAATTAAAACATGAAGTCACCAAATAAGTCAGTGCCCATAAGTTAGTGCTTTAAAGCAGGAGAGTGAATTTTTCTCCTAAAGTCTTCACTGGGACCAACCCTCCATGCAGAGAATGTCCAATGCTTACTGATGATCAGGTAAGCTCAAATGTCTTCCCCCCACTCTCCTACATACCATCATGCCTTATTATTACTATTATTTAACCCAGCGAGTCACGAGGAGCTTTTCTGAAAAACCAAGATTCCTTTAAACTCTGGCAGTGCCATGGTGCAACCAGAGAAGGCTGACCAGTACTAAGCCATTCCACTGAGCTTGGCCAGGCAATCGACCCACAGAAATGATCTGTTCTGCATTTCTCAGTGGGGGATAACGATGGAATCATCACACATATAAACATCCCTGCAAGAAAAGTGCTTAAAATGTCACTTCTACCTAGCCAGCAAGAGTTTCTGTTCTGAGGGTAAATTAAACCAGTTAAAGAATAAAAATTACAGTACTGGGCACAGCTGGGCCTGAAAACATGAGGATTCAGGCAATAACAATTGGTAATTATCAAAGATACAGCTAAACAGAAAGAAGCTGACTCTGAGCTGATGCAGTCTCAGGGCCACTTGTTCTACCTCAGGATCCCATTATAAGTCATATGAACAAATTCCATAGCCTGCTACTAGTCTTCTCCTTCCCAGGCTCTTGTGTCCTGCAGACCATCTTCCAGGTGCCATCAAAACTACTACCTGAGAGACTCTCCACTCAGAATCACTAAGTGACGTCCTCTAACCAGATTCTTTACATTTTATTTAAACCGCCCCAGCATTTAACCTCAGCCTACCTTTTTTAGGCTTATTGTCCCAGACTACTTCCCTCATGCTATGTTCTAGCCAAATTGAACTCCCACTGTTCTCTCCTACATGTCCGGTGTTTTCCTGCCTTTGTATCTTTGCATAAGCTATCTACTCTGTCTAGAATGTATAAACACAAAAATCCTCTCAAAACTTTGGTTTGCTTAACTATTTACTTGCTGGCCTATATTCTTCAAGGTGCATCTCATCTGCTGCCTTTTCTGAGGGGCTATTTTCCCATACTTTATTATTGATAACAATAATTGGGAGCATTGACTGAATGACTGAATGCTGAGACTATACTGAGCACTCTGCTAATGGTTTCATAGACTTGTCTCACAAAATGAGAGAAGTATAACATTGTATTGTAGAGTACAGAATGCCAGTGTTTAAATCCTGGCTCTCTTTCTTATTGGCTGTATGAGCTTGGGAGTTTATTTACATTCTGTGTCTTCGTGTGTGAAATGTGGATAATTATAATACAGCTAATACCAAACAGAGTGATTATGAGGATTATGTGAAATAATATATATAAATCCCACAGAACAGTTTATGGCCAATTGTAATTATAAATACCTGATGCTGTTATTATAGTACCTCACGACATGCTGCAAGGTAGATGTCCTCATTATTCCTGATACAGGAGGTAGAAAGAAATTATTTATGCAGATAGTGAGGGTAAAAGAATCCTTGGCAGAATTTCCCTTTTAACAAAAAGCAGTCCCAAATCATTTCTTTTCTAACAAAGAGCAGCTTGAAAAATTGAGCTGCAGATGTAGATAAGCAAGCTAGAAGCTTGCACAGATGAATACCAGCAGCTGTGCCAATAGAAAAGGGCTACCCGAGGGCCAGGTACATTCAACATGGAGACGCTGTCTTCCCTTTTCTTTGTCATCACACATACAGTAAAGGAACAGGCAACATGACACTGGCCAGGTAGAGAACCCGTCTGCAAAATAAAAGATTAGGGTGGGGGTGGCCATGCAAATGGCATACCTAGCCCTAGTTTTTCATACCTTATGCAAATAGCACACTTGGTCTGACCAATCTTTTATGTCCTATCTAAACCAGACACTGCCTCCCCAAGCTCATCCATAAAACCCCTTGCATTTTGCTGTGAATCAGAAGACCAGGCTTGGGACCCCTCTCCCTGCAAGACAGAGCTTTTCTCTTTCTTTTGCCTATTAAGCCTCCACTCTTAACCTCACTCTTCATGTGTCTGCATCCTTGGTTTCCTGGCATGAGACAATGAACCTCAGTTATTACCTCAGATGAACGATGCCGCTTCATTCCCACTTAAGAGATGAGAAAACTGTAGCTTAAAAAGGTTGAAAGCATGTCCAAAGTTACATAGCTGACATGTGACATCTAGAACACACACATAAATATGTCAATTTGAAGCCTCTTATCTTATTTTCTGTAATATAGACAGACTGGTTGTTTCTGATCTAGGAATTTTCCTTCGGGCTAAACAATACCAGCAAAAAAAAAAAAAAATTCACTAACATTTATTGAATATTTACTATGTGTCAAGTGTAGTACTGAACACTATTCATGCATTATCCTACTTGATTCTTACAGCAGATTTAGCAAAAGGAGACCTTTTTAATCCTTATTTTATAGAGGAAGAAACATTGCTTTAGAGGACTGTGTTCAGTCACACAGCTTACATGTGACAGAGCTAGAAGTCAAACCATGGCTCTTACCTAAAACAACATCCTGCCTAGTGGAAGTTATTCCCTTACTCCTCTTTTGTTCCAGTTCTCTTAGTGGTAGCTACTTCTATGTCACTTGATACTCTATGAGTTGTGCATATATCACACACTCCTGTCAACCTGTCAGTTACCTGAAGGGTAGGACCCTGCCCTATACACCATCCCCTACCTAGAAATGTCTTCCAAGTAGTGGATGCCTAGTAAATGTTGGACTGAATTTAACGTCACACTGGAAGTTGGATTATAAAGAATCAAATGGTGCATGAAAATATTTTGCATATATGCCAACACTTTAAATTATAATGACAAGAGGCTTGAGTCCAGTTTCTCTACGGATGAATAATGAATGAGAAAAAAACTGTTGCAATAGTTAAGAAGCTTAGCCCTGAAATTGGATTGAGCTGGTTATCTTGCCCCACACTTATAAATGTTTTTGTTTGTTGGTTTGACTTATCCATTCCAAACCAGTTTCCCCATGTATAAATAGAAGATAAGAATAATATTTCCCTTTTAGGTTTATTGATAGGATTAAAAGAATATTCACGAAAACTACTTGGGATCACAACTCATACATGGTAAGTAAGTACTTAGCAAAGTTTGCTTCATAAATAAAAACTTATTTTAAAAAAGTCAAAATAATTACAGAGTAGCTCCTTATCATGCCAGCAATTGCTTGTCTAGATCTAATATCTTCCTCAGGAAAGATCACAACCATTGTGAAATAAACTTAAGTGAAGATGAGGGAAGAGAAAATAAAACACTCACTTGGGAAAGGTGCCCTGAAAGGGCCAAGTGTGTGAGAAACAGCTGGAAGGAGGCCATTTTGTGGTAAACAGCTGTGTTCTTAACCCAAGGGACACACTCCCCATATGACGCCTTTGTGTTGTTAAGATGTGTGATGAAGGCCCCATGGGGAGGGTTTTCCTTTGTTCTCCACTCTCATGGAGAGATCACATGTTATACTCACTCACTTAGAGGCTCTCATCTCTAATTTGTTAAAAGCTGCAAGATTAAGACTGATGTAAAGTCTGAGAGCCAATAAGAAAAAATGAGTAAGCACACCCATTTCCCAAGGAAGATACTACTCATGGTGCCAGAAAATACACACACACACACACACACACACACACACACAAGAAGCCTATACAAATTTGTACATTGAAGCCTTAATCCCGATCCCAATGTGGCTGTATTTGGAGATGGGGCCTTTAAGAGGGTAATGAAGGGTAAGGAAGGTCTTGAGAGTGGGATTCTAGTCTGATAATATTGCTAACCTTATCAAGAGAGGAAGAAACACCAGAGATCTCTCTCCTAGTGAGAGGAGGTCATTGGCAAGCCAGCAAGGAAGGCCTCACCAGAAACAAACCCTGTCACTACCTTGACATCAGACTTCCAATCTACAGAACTGTTGAGAAAAAAATTCTGTTTAAGTCACCCAGTCTGTGGTTTTCTATTGCGGCAGCCCAAGTAGACTTATCCACTAACATTTGTATTAAATTCTTTCCCATCCACCTATAAAAGTGATGGTTATATTTTCCTGGTTAAGAGTCAGAATGACCTTTTTTTTTTTTCTTTTGAGATGGAGTCTCGCTCTGTCACCCAGACTGGACTGCAGTGGCACCATCTCGGCTAACTGCAAGCTCCACCTGCTGAATTCAAGCGATTCTCCTGCCTCAACCTCCCAAGTAGCTGGGATTATAGGAGCATGCCGCCATGCCCGGCTAATTTTTTTTTTTTTTTTTGTATTTTTAGTAGAGATGGGGTTTCACTGTGTTAGCCAGGATGGTCTCCACATCCTGACCTCGTGATCCACCCTCCTGTACCTCCCAACGTGCTGGGATTTCAGGCATGAGCCACCGCGCCCGGCCAGGATGACTTTTAAGAGAAAGGATTTGTGTGTCTCTTTCAAGTCAAGTGGTCTATTTGGGAGATGTAGTTTGGCCTTCCTACTTTAGACAAAAAGAAAAATTAATTACTTCCCCTCCCCCTGTCCCCCTCACATATCCCTTGTTTTGTAAAGTATCTTTATTAGGAGTCTCTTCCGTAAGTACCTCCCTCTAGACATTAAGCACGGGCATAGGGCCACAGGGAGACAAAGATCAACCACACAGCCAAAAGCAGTGTGTGCTTAGCAATAACACTGGCTCTTTGTTAGAGGAATTTTACTCTTTTTCCTTCTGAAATTCTTTCTGGTTGAAAAATTTTTTACAATTCCATCTCCTTAGGCCAGTCATACTTGGTACATTTGGGCAAGGTGGGTGGCATAAGGCTGTGGCCTGCCCTGACGGATGAGGTTCTGTAGGACTGCAGGCTTAAGTGGTGCTGTGGCTTACACTGATAGAGAGTACTCATCTATTTATTCTCCCTTTCAAACAGTATTTTTGAGGATCTGGGTTATAGCAGTCAAACAATAGCCAAAGTCTGCCCTCAGCTTATAAACTAGTATGAAAATAGAGACTACCATATAAAAGCAACCAAATTAACAAATAAGAGACTTTCTGATGATGGGAAGTACTATCGAAAAGAATATAAGATAGAGGAATGGATGAATATAAGTTGTCATTTGGAGTGAGTCTGCACTGGCATCAGGAAGGCTTCTCTCAGGGATGACATCTGATACATAAGGAGGAAATCAGTCATGCTGAGACGGGGAAGACGAATTCCAGGCAATTAGTACAGAGGCCCCATCAATGGAATTACCTTGTTTGGTTTAAAAATCTTGAAGTATGGACTGGCTGGGGCCAAGAGGGGTGCTGGATCAACAGAGCCATGCAGACCAAACTGAGTACTGTAAACATAGTGCCTGAGAAATCATTGTAGCGGTTAGAGTTAAGTGAGTGACATGACCATATTTCATTTTAACAAGGATCACCCTGACTATAATGCAATGACTCACAGGCCAAATCCAGCCTGCAGCGTACTTTTGTAAATAGTTTGAGTGGGACACAGCCATGTCCAGTCATTTAAATATTGTCTATAGCTGCTTTTGTGCTACAAAGGGAGAGTTGAGTGGTTGTGACAGAGACCTACCTTAAGGCCCACAAAACCTAAAATATTTACTACTGGTCCTTTGGAGGAAAAGTTGGTTGCGTGGCAGCAGGAGGCTGTGCAGTTATCCCTGGTGGAGGTGATGGTGGTGATGATGGCTTGGACCAAGCCGCGGGGTGGCACTATAGACATGGGGAGACAGAGATCTAGGACATGATTTGCAAGAAGAGCCGACTAAATTTGCTGGTGAATTAAACATCAAGGGAGATAGAGGAGAGGATTGAGAGGACTCAAAATATTTCTAGCTTTTTGGCTAGAACAACTGAGTGGATAAGAAGGCCATCTGCTGAGATGGGGAGTTCTGGGGGAGGGGCAGCTCTGTGGGAAGAGTGAAAACGAAGGACTGTTGGAGAATGTTCAGTTTGAAATGCCTTTTTATAGGGCCTCTCTGTTGTTATTTTCTCAGTCCAGCACAAGAAATTGCAAAGCAACCCAATGACTTTTATCTCCTCCTTGTTCTATAACACAAACAAAAGTTGTGTGACCAATGGCATTATAGCTGGCACATCCTTGGATGCTAAACCACAAACTATTTCAAGGTAGGGACCATGCCTCTAATTGCTCAAAATTAGATTTCTGTCTCTACCCCAGCACCTGACTCATAGTAGAAGCTCAATAAATATTGGTTTTGAAGTGAAGAAATAGTAACTGTTTACTGAGAGCTTACAATGGCTCAGGAACTGAATAAGGCACTTAATACAAGTTATATTACTTAATCTTTTCAAGAGTTCCTCAAGTCGGTTGCTGCTATACTAATTCTACATACAGATTTAGAAACTGAGGCTTAGAGGAAAGGATGAAAAGCACAGATGCCTTCCCTACAGGGTTGAGTCAAGAAATATGAGTGGGTGAAGGGGACCATGTACGGAATAATGGCGACTGGCAAGGCAACGACCTTCCTTAAGTGAGTAGTGGCTCCTCAGCTACCACTGAGTGTTGCTCTGTGCAAATGCAACCACACGATATTGTCAAGTCTGATTTTTCAAGAGAAATTGAAAATCCGGTTTATTTTATAAATATGAAGTTTCTCAGTTAAACATAAAATAAATTCTTTAATGCCTGCTCATTGTTCTGGAGCAGGCATTAAAGAATTCGTTCTTAGAAATTACCTCTCACACATTCCTCAGTGTACTAACCATCTTCCTTGTGGTAGAAAAGCTAATCTACCCCTTAGTAAATATTATTGATGAGTCTGGTGTAACACATTGTGCCTATGTGCTCAGCAGAATGCATTTTTTTTTTTTTGCTAAAGATGTTTCTTATAATAGCTAAAGTTTCCACTAGGCACTTACTTTTTGTGTCTGGAACACTGTAGGCATTTTCAGATGATGACCAGAGTGAAACTCCAAATCATATTATCTGAGTGGCTAATGAATTCCCGTAGTCCTCCTAATGCAATGATGCAACTACACTGACGTCACTGTGCCAACAAACCATGCGATTTTAGAATTAAAGATATTAAATCCTTCTCCTCCTCCTTTTTAAAGATTCAATTCTTGTTACTACCTTTGGTTTATGGAGACAGGTTACTCTATTGATGGTTCCAACATAAAACAATTTCATAAAAGGAAGATTAAAATGCTATCATTGGCTTATGTTTTCAGTTTTCAGCACAACAACCTCTAATCTGTAACAAGGAGAAACATTTAAAGCAAGAGGATGTTTGAAGTGTCCAACAAACCCAAACTGGTGAACAATTAATGAATGACTACTATATGCCAGGATGTGTGCTGGGCCCCAGGATACAAAACGAATAAGCCATTGCTTCCGCCCAGGAGCACTATCTTTCCAATGGAGGAGGAAGCCCCATAAAAATAATATATCGAGACACATGCTGCAGTAGAAGGATTGCAAAATACCCTGGGAACTAAGATAAAAGGATGATGAACAATGAGGACATGGTGGCAGAGCTGAGAGAAGTTTAGCTTGAGGAAAGCTACAGAGGAAAGGTTGCAACTCAGCTCTCACTTTAAGGATGACTAGAGTTTCAGAATTCAAGTTATAAGAGCTGCATTTTGGGTGCATTTACAAGCAAACAGCCACTAAAAGTTTACCGCGAGTGAGATATGATTGCACTCCTAACTCATTCCTCACAACAATCCAATTAAGATAGGGTTTTCAGTCTCCACTTTTCATATCAAGAAAGTGAGGCCCAGAAAGGTGAAGTAATTTATCAAGGGTCTCATAGCTAATTGTGAAAACTTCTATTCCAAGTCTATATAACTTGAAAGCCTGGGCTTTTAAACAATAAACGCTATCACAAGGTAGGGTAAGCAACATGTGGACATAAAATATTGTGGTTTGAGGACTAGAGATTAGGCCATTACGAGTGGAATGCATCAAGGAGCATTGGGGGTAGGTGTGCACATGAGGAGGAGCTGTGAATATTTCAGTGTAAGGCTTGCAAAGTAAACTGGGTGCAGATTTTATGACTATAGAGTTGGAGTGTTACTCCATAGGTAGCAAGGACTTTTGGGATGCTTGTAAGAATCAGAGTAACAAGATCAAGAATGAACTCATTAAACAAATCCAAGAGTTTTGAACAAAGCTTTGGAGAAACTAAATGCTGGCAAATCTACTAGGAGGTTATTGAAACAATCCAGACAAAAGACAACACTCTTAAATAAGGATACTGGCAGTGAGGACAAAGAAGATTAGGTTGTCGCACCTTTTCAGACTGAGTAAATCAAATTCATATTGATTTATGTCTCATGTCTCCCTAAAATGTATAAAATGTATAAAATGATGTCTCATGTCTCCCTAAAATGTATAAAACCAAGCCATACCCCAACTA
The DNA here is from genome assembly GCF_047675955.1 of Chlorocebus sabaeus. Lineage (NCBI taxonomy): Eukaryota > Metazoa > Chordata > Mammalia > Primates > Cercopithecidae > Chlorocebus > Chlorocebus sabaeus. Next base: position 34,421,045 of record NC_132926.1, on the reverse strand, counting down.
CTTTGGGCACACTTCATCAGGACCTCCTGAGGCTGTGTCACAGGCTCATCCTTAACCTCAGCAAAATACACTTTCTAAATTGATCGATGCCTGTCTCAGACACTTTTGGGTTCAGACACAATAGCAACACCTACAACAGTGATACATGGATGTTAACAATAACATTTAATTTAATGTTAGGCACCATTCTTCTGAGTACCTCTGTAATTTGTTTTTGTTAATTGGTTGAAACAAACCAAGGCAGATTAACTTTTATTTTTAATTTTTTTTAGAGATAGGATCTCGCTATGTTGCCTAGGCTGGAGTGCTTTGCTACTCACAGGAGCAATCATAGTGCACTTCATAGTGAACTCCTGACCTCAAGCAATCCTCCCACCTCAGCTACCAGTGCAGTTGGGACTATTGGTCCATGCCAACGACCATGGCTCTTTTTTGAAAGTAACTAGTTCTTACACAAATAATGAATGACTAGGGGTATCTGAGCATTCCATGATACTAGGATATAAGTCAATTAAACACATTCCCTTTGAAGAGCCACAGTGAAAATTGAGATCATTTAATTTATTCTGCATATATATGTATATCCTGTATTGCTCTAACAAAAAGGAACACAGGTTACTTGCAAATATCCATGGGAAAGTATGAGAAATAACTGAGCATATCAGTGCAAAGGGAAGGGACCAATAGGAATATTTACATTCTTTTCAAAAAGGAATATTCTCTTTGACTACTAATAGTTTGAATATAATGAATTAAATGGAAGTACAATTATTTGAAAGAATTATTATTCTTTTCAAAGCACCTTATAGATTCATGTCGTGACTGAAGCATCAGAGAGAAGAATTCTATCAAAGACAATTCGTATTTGTGTTGACTTTACAGGAGAAATCATTTAAGTCAGTAAAGGTCAGTTTTAAAAAAAATGACAGGGAGGTGCCTGCCCTCACCCCTTACTCTGGTACACACAGATTAGAGCATTCTAACCACCCAGTCTTAGAATTATTGCAGACGTTACCTTCTGAGCTATTCAAAAAGGCTTTGTTCATGAAAAGTTCTCAGGGTTATAAAACATTAAACAGGAAAGACCTTGCTTGGCATGATGTGTTGTATTTATATTTCCTTTTGTTTGAGGAATTCAAAAAGCTTTACAAACAACATCAAGTAAATCTCTTTAAGATGGTTGCTCATGGGAATTCTTTTCCACTCAACGCAGACTGGGACAGGTAAAGGGAGAACAGACACTAAGAGAAGAAAAGGAGGGTGGATGGGTAGCCACAGATCTCTAAAGTCACCATGGAGGTGCAGAGCTACTCACATTTATCCTCCTATGGGGCCTGTTAATATAAACAGCCCGTGCTCTACCCTTCCCATGTGGTAGCTGCTGTTTCTAGATTTACCATCTGTTAACACAGGTGCACAATAGAGAACAAAACACCGGAAGTGCAGAGTAGGGAGGCAAAGAACAGAAGACATGAAAAATCAACAATACAAAGTACTGTCTGTGTTCTGTAAACTGTGCTAGATGCTGTCATATTTTATAGTAGGTGCTCAATAAATGCTTATTTTCTTCCCCTTCACATAATTTATGCCATTCAATTAAAGCAAACTGTTTTTTTGGTAGAGAAAAGGAAGAGAGTCCCTGTGAATTAATGTTGCTGATAATGAAAGAAATGAATGTATGCATGCATGGAGGCATAAAGGGAAAAGAAGGCATGGTGTGTGGTCATAGTCATTGTAAACATTACAAGGTCCATACAGTGATTACACCCAGGTAGGACCCATGCCATTCACAGAAAATATGACTATGAAAAATGAAGAACCCAAAGGATAAAGGTAGCCACTGGAACCAATAACGCAACTTTCCTGCAAACTTTTTTCTAGTAAACTGGATTATCAAGGGTAAGGGAGAACTCTTCACAGGTGAAGTCACTACTTAGTTCTTGATGCTGATAGCAGAGCTGAGACCATGATGTGGCATTAGGAAAACTCTTCTTACTCTCCATCCACAGGATTAAAAGTGGTCCTTAAATTTGTATAAATATCTAAAGAAGACCTTCCAGAAGTAATAGCTTTCATGAGACAAGAGAGCTACTCAAATCAACTGAGTCAGGGATGGGATCTCACTGATTCTGGAGTCTAATAATCCTTGGTGTGAATCCAGCCTCTGCCTTTTAACCTGAACCCAGTTATGCTATCTCTGGACCCCAGTTTCCTTATTTCTGAAATGAGTGATCATAATGATATATAGAATAACCGACTTTCAGAGTCGTTGTGGTAATAATGAAATGTGATGATGCATGTGGAAATTTAGCACAATGTCAGATAATTTAACACATATTAATTGATGTTGGTAGCGATTTTTTAAAACTTCTGAGATGATAATGCAGTTGCACCTGAGGCTCCACATCAATCCATACAATTTTTAAAGTATTATGATGGTATTTGACAGAAATATGATGAAAAATTTGACATATATGGAATCAACTTCAATCCACATGTTCTGTTTCTTCTTTTTTTGTCTTTTTGGAATGTATCAAGTACTAACATTGATTAACCTGTTTTTAACTTCAAAATATGAGCCATGACATTTTTTAAACTCACGCATAAGCTGTATCATGTGCTATTTAACTTACAAAGGCAAAATTTATCTATTAAAAGGTTATTCATCATGGACTTTATTTTAGGTAAAATAGTCAAATGTAGTAACACACAGTTTAGTAAAGATTCAAATAAATAATGAAAGTCTCTGAGGTTTAATTCCTCTAATGAGAACATGTAGAACATACTAGAGTAATCAGAATATTGTCCACTAGTTTCCAATTTTACAACTTTATGTAAACAGTTACAGAAAAGTCTGTGGCAATGTCACAACTAAATAATTTAAATAATTTCTGTTGGTGTGAAAAGGCATAGTAATTGCTAAATGCAAGTGAAGGCTAATTTTCAGGAGAGGTAAAAATAACTTCTTTTAAAATACAAATTGAATGTTACATAGAACAAAGAAAAATAATTTGGAAAAAGTTACCTAATCTGTAGTTTATACCATATAACAAAATAAACTTCAGGCTGTTTAGTGAATTAACTATGACCTTCAAATCATAGAACAAAACTATCTGAAAATGGACTATCAGATCTCTAAAGAGGCAGTAATTCCAAATGTTTGAAAATAAAAACAGTAAATCACAAAGAAAAGGTTTAACGTAATTGAACACAAAAGCCATTTGACCCAACCATCCCATTACTGGGGATATACCCAAACGATTATAAGTCATGCTGCTATAAAGACACATGCACACGTATGTTTATTGCGGCACTATTCACAATAGCAAAGTCTTGGAATCAACCCAAATGTCCATCAGTGACAGACTGGATTAAGAAAATGTGGCACATATACACCATGGAATACTATGCAGCCATAAAAAGGATGAGTTTGTGTCCTTTGTAAGGACATGGATGCAGCTGGAAACCATCATTCTCAGCAAACTACCGCAAGAACAGAAAACCAAATACCACATGTTCTCACTCATAGGTGGGAATTGAACAATGAGATCACTTGGACACAGGAAGGGGAACATCACACACCGGGTCCTATTGTAGGGAGGGGGTAGGGGGGAGGGATAGCATTAGGAGATATACCTAATGTAAATGACGAGTTAATGGGTGCAGCACACCAACATAGCACATGTATACATATGTAACAAACCTGCACGTTGTGCACATGTACCCTAGAACTTAAAGTATAATGATAATAAAAAAAAAAGCAGAACACTTAGGCTGCAATTTGAATGACAAGAAGCAGCTAACTTAATGAGGTAAGGAGAAGTGCAAGTTAAGAAAAGTGTGTCTGATTAACAGGAAGAGGAAGACATGAGGAAGAGATCAGGAGAGAAGTCTGCAAAGTCAATTAGTAGAATTTGGTAAATTTTGACAAGGATTATGTTTAGAAGGGTCATTGTGTTCTACGTGACGAGAATTTACCATATAAGGAAGAGAAGCAGGCAATCTCACTGGTGGGTTACTGAAGTGGTTCAGGCAGGGGAGGATGGCAGCCCTACATAGGAAGGTGGCAATAGAGATGGAAAAGTAGCCAGATTTAGGGAATGTTTTGAGATGAAAGCAACAGGATTGTTAACAGATTGAATGAGAGTTATAAGAGAAAGAAAGAAATCAAGGACAGCTCTTCAAATTGGCTTTAAAAATGAAGGCCATTTGCTAAGATGGAGAGAAAGAAGGACAAGTTTGTGCTGGGCTGGAGCATGCACATGAGTAAAGAAGTCTACTTTGCCCCTGTGAAGATTGAAAGACTTGTAAATACATTAGTGGAAATGTTAAATCAACAATTGAGTGTGAGCCTGGACTTTTGAGGGGAAGTCACGACTGCAGACTGGTGTTATCCTAGAGATGGGGATGCATGAGATTACCTGGGGAGAATGTAGCTAGAAAACAAGGAAGTCAAGCACTGAGCTTTGGTAAACCCAAATGTTTAGAGATGGAAAGTAGAACGGGGACAAGAGAAGAGGCAGTCAGTGAAAAAAAAAAAAAAAAAATCACTCAGTGTGTAGTTATCAAAACCATGAAGAGAAAGCCATTAATAAGAAAAGGGTGGTCAACAGCCTTATCTGAGAGGTCAATATAAGAAAAAGAAAGAAAAAAATGACTTTAGAATTAAGCATCGAGGGACAGAGTTTAAGGATTTGACAGATGCAATCTCTGTAGAATGATGACAATGGAAGCCCAACTAGGGCAGCTGTGGAGAAAGTGTGCAGTGAGTAGGTGTAGACACCTTTGAGAGAAGACTTTTTCAACAAACATTACTGTAAAGGGTAGAATATAAATGGAATAATGATTGAATGGGATGTTAAGCTCAAAGAATTTCTTTTAAGATGTGAGGTATGACAGCCTATTTATATGCTGATGTGAGTGATACAGTTGAGAGGAAGAAATAGATGATTCCAGAGAATGAGCAAATAATTGCAGGAGGAAAGACCTTGAGAGGTGAGAGGGGTGGGATCCAGAGCCCCTGGGTTCCTGCTGGTCTGGAAAGGTACAGGGACACTCTCCCTTTGGGAAAAGTATTAGGTTCCTATACCAAGACACATTAATTCTATGACCTCATATTTGTATTAGATAGGCTAGAAAGAAACACAAGTAATTAAAAACATGTTAAATAAAGACGCAGGGTGAATCTTCTTTCTTTTAGTATCTCTTAGTGTCTGCTTTTATACTAAATGGAACTTTTTTAAAGTAACGGATTCTCAAAAATGCTTCTAAATCAAGGTGTTCCCACCAGTTGTACAAGAAAAGTGCTGAAAATATACAAAACACCTGAGCTATTATATTTTGACCGTGTAGTTCTTCTGATGGTAATCCAGCTCCTGTATTAATTCTTCATATATTTAATAAGTATCTACATAGTCTTCCTATGTGCCAAAATTGTTATAAGAATTTTATAAATAATGTATTTAATACTGAAAATGATATTGATTATGTAGGGAGCAGCACCGTTTCCATTTCACACATGAGGAGTCTGGGGCACAGAGAGGTTAAGTACCTTAAGTCCACAGCCATACAGCAAGTCAGTTACCTGAGATTCAAACCCAGGCACTCTAATGGCCAACTCCTTGCCCTTAACCTCTCCACTATTTTGGATGTACTATCTAACTTTATCTTACAACAAACTTACAAGAAAATATAACTATTCTATATTTAACAGCTGAGAAAAGTGGCACTTAGAAAAGTTAGGTGACTTTCTCAAGTGGCTAAGTGACTGGGCAAATATTCAAACTGGATCTTTCTGTAAGTATGTATTATCGGCACTTAACACTAGACTAGGTGTTAGAAGCAGACAGTAAAAATGTTACATGTTTCGTCACTCAAAAATGCTAAATAAATACGACAAATGGTATAAAAATGGACCTTTTAGTCATGGGAAAGAAAATAGGTAAATTATAATAATAATAAAAGTAATTAAACATTTAATGATATTATAAGCATGGATTTATAGGATGCTGGTAGTTAGTAAGCTCAAGAATTTTATAATCTGAATAAGTTTTATCACATTTGAAAGGCACTTTTAAAACATGGGATAAAAATACTTATGTCTTATGAATATTTCCAAAAATAACTCATGTTCATTGGGAAAAAATAGGCTTTACAGACAAGTGAAAAAAGAAAGGAAGGAAAGGAGGGAAGGTGAGAAGAAAGAAGAAAACTATATTTAGGAAGGATTTGAGGGTTTGTTGCATGTAACTCTTGACACTTACACATATGCACACATGCACAGATAAATATATTTGTATACAAACAGGATCATACTATGTATATTTTTTAGTTACCTCCTTTACTAACTAAAAGCATATTGAGAACATTTTCTATAGCAATAAACATGATGCAAACCCTTTTTTATAGTTGCATCATATACTAATGTTAGATTGTACTCTTATTGATGTAATTTTCTCCTATCGTTTAATGATTGGGCTGTATATTAGTTTGCCAGGGCTACCATAACAAAATACCCTCGACCAAGTGACTTAAGCAACATATATTCATCTTCTCACAGTTCTGGGGGCTTGAAGTGCAAGTCAAAGTGTTGGAAGGTTTAGATTCCCCTGATGTCTTTGTCCTTGCCTTTGAGACAGCACCTACCTTCTTGCTGTGTCCTCACATGACCTTTTCTCTGTGGTGCACAATCTGGGTGTCCCTTTCTCTTGCTATAAGGACACATGTCATATTGGATTAGGACTCAAACCTTATGACCTCATTTAACCTTAATTAGCTCCCTAAAAGGCACATTGAGGATTAGGGCTTTAACATATGAATTTGGGGGTAAAGGGACATAATTTAGTCCATAACAGGTTGTTTCCTAATTTCTGTTGGTATAAATCATTTGACGATAAATTATAAAGTGATTTTTATCCAATTATTTCCCACAGATATAATCCTAACAGTGTGATGTGATTGCTCGGTCAAAGGGTGTGTCATTTTAAGGCTTTTGTTATGAATTGACAAGTTCACATCAAAAATCTCCTGGAAAGTTTTTTCCCTTTAAACTTCTGCTAGGAGAGTTTGAGAATGAAAACACACCATTCTAAGGAACAATATACATGTAGTGTGGAATTATCTAACCCTGAACAAAATCTTTGGTCAAGCCATCACCTCTTGATTACCTACAACAAAGGTTGAGTAGCCTGAGACTACTCCAGTTCCAAACACCAGACCACAGGCAGCCAGTCTGTTCACTCCTGAGTTACATATGAGTTTTGGGGGAGTAGAGGAGAAATTGGTAAGGAAGGTGAAGAGTTAGAATAGCCTGGATAGATGAGTTCAGACTGTTCAGACAGTCTTTGTTTTCCATATTCTAAATTACCCCTTTTCAGTTCTTCACATGGCATTAATGGGAAGATAAAATTCCCAGTTCACCCCATTGAGAAACACAGACAGAAGACAGGGAATATTCTGGTTCATTTAGGGGCAACTATAGGTTGTCTTCTTTTTCTTCTGGCTATGCTCACACTGTTGAAGGACAGCCTTTTCCTACTCAGCATTCTTTTCATAAATAACTCTGTTCTGCTGTCTCTTGTTGCGGTCAGGTTACTACAGGCTTTCGAATATCCTAGATGCACTGCAGGAAATTAAATATGGAATCACTGCTTCTTCTTTGCATTTTGTCTCTGGAGTCTGGTACTTCCACAATTGGGTAAACATTTTAATTTAGAGGTGGAGAGGAATCTGAAACTGAAATAGAGAGAAGGCAGGTTCTTTCACCCAGGGAACAGAGAGGGCTTAATAATAATTTTGGAGATAGAGGAGTAGTTTAATGAATTAGGCACTTTGAGCTGTAATGTAGTTTTATCTTCGGGAATATACCAAGAGAAGAATGAAAACTTGGCATGAATGGGGAAGGTCATTTAAAAGAAATAATCAAGAGTTGGTTATATTTAATGTTTACTACCACAAAATTTTACCTCAATTATGTTAAACCAAGCAAGAATAGAGAAAGGTAGAAAATTAAATCATGTTGTAAATGAGCTGCCACATTAAAGTCACCTAAGTGTCACCCAGTCAGACATCATGGAGGAATGGAAAATACTTAGAGACCAAGAGACAGATAGTTCTGTGAGTAAGCAGCTGCACAGCTTCAGGAACATACACAATCTCTCTGTTTCAGTCTCCTCTCGTGACATATGAAGGTATTAACACCAACTTAGCAGAGTAATTGTCAGGCTTAAATGAGAGAATACACAAACACCTAGCACAGTACATGGCACACAGAATTTTTTCCTCAAACAGAGGTGCCCTTCCGCTTCTGGGAGCAGAAGGAGGATTGCAGATTTTTCAAGGGCCTTTCAATCTTGATGTGGAATCTCGATGTTCCAATGAGAACATGTGAAACAAGGAGAACAATTATGCACTGAACAGTACCATAGTGACCACAAGTATGACAGGAATTCAGACAAGGGAGGTCTGAGTGTGCTGGGCTACTCTGCCAGGGAAAGATTCGTCTAAATGTTGGGTCATAGATACTGGGGTTCCAGGAAAAGCAACATTAGAGAAGCAAATTGTGGAAAGAGGATATTGAAAATGCGCAGGGTGGAGGTGGGATGCTGGAGCAAAGACACAAAAAATGATAGGGATAATGAGTTAAGTAAAAGAGATTTAAAAAGCTTTTCAAATGATCCATAATTTATAGAAAGTGCAATTTGGCTAGGCGCAGCAGCTCATGCTCCTGTAATCCCAGCATTTTGGGAGGCCAAGGAGAGAGGATCACAAGGTCAAGAGATCAAGACCATTCTAGTCAACATGGTAAAACCCCGTCTCTACTAAAAATACAAAATTAGCTGGGCATGGTGGCGCACACCTGTAGAATCAGCTACTCAGAAGGCTGAGGCAGGAGAATTGCTTGAACCTGGGAGGCAGAGGTGGCAGTGAACCAAGATCATGCCACTGCATTCCAGCCTGGCGACAGACAGAGCGAGACTCCATCTAAAAAGGAAGGAAGGAAGGAAAGAAAGAAGGAAGGAAGGAAGGGAGGCAGGGAGGGAGGGAGGGAGGGAGGGGAATTCATGCTCATAATAGATACATTAAAAAAAATTGGAATGACCAAGAAGGTTTACAGTATGAGCATGTACTGAATAAATACTAATAGATGAAAATAATGGTTTATCACAATTCATTTGGGAAATAAGAAAAAGATCTGGGAATATAAACCAATTGGTCACACTTTCCAAAAAAGAAATGACCCCAGTATTAATTTGTATGATGATTAGTAGATAGGACATGAAGTAAGCTTTTTTCTGACTGACGGTGATGATGTAATTACTTTGGTCCACTTGACGTGACACCGTGGCTTTCCCTTCAGTATCGTTACAGTTTTAATCATGGCAGGACAGCACTGCTGGTCTTCACTTGGCATGTCTAAATCCTAGGGTTTTCATTTCCTGCATATCTTTATAGTGAATTGCTTTAATTCACTCACATTAAAATAAAAAAGACCAAGGGAACAAAGGAATCACTCGCTTTAAAGGTGGAAAAAATATGAGGCTCGCTTTGCCCTACCTAATATCCATCAGGAACTTCCTAATGTTCAGGTAAAGACAACTTCTTAAAGTTCTTTTTGGTTTGTTCCTTTTCATATTAACCATGTAGTATGTGTTCATTGGCAAAATCTTGGGAAATGCAAGTCAACAAAATGAAAAAAAAATAAAATAAAATTCACCTGTAACTCCACCACCTGAACACTTTTTATATTTTCTTTAGGTCTTTTTTTCTATGCACATACAAACAAATTTTAATAGACATAGTGTTTTCAAATCTACATTTTCATTCAATATATTCTAAACATCTTTGTAGTTCACTGCAATTTTTTAATCTGTGATAATTTCTTAAACGTTTATAACATGTCCATCCTGTGATGCTCTCACTATATCTTCATTATATTCCAACCAGTCAAGGCAATTTTATGCAGTTTTATACTTTGTAGCTAGATATTAAAAACTTAGAGGTTAAATGACTATGCATTTTTAAGGCATCTGCTATTCCCTCACCCAATCTTGGGTTATGATCTATTCCTTAGGGTTGTGTCCCCCTCATCTTTTCTTCTTCTCCCTCTCTGCCCCACTTCCCTCAAAGAGACACTGTGGGCTAATGGGAGAATAAGTGAAGTCCATAAGTAATTGTAATCACTACCATTGGCAAATAAAAAGACTTTGGATTCAGTAGAGGATTTCTTCAATCACCTTGCAAACATGCCTACATATCTGAAGGCAAAGGAATTAAGAGACCTTTCTGTAGAAAGGAGGAAAAAAATAAGTAATGTCTTTTGTCTCTCTCTTTTAACAATGAACCAAACAAAAATTAAGAACGGACAGGATGCCTGCTCATGTCATACAATCAGCTGGTAGCTGAACAAATATTAAACTCTGATTTCTGATTCCCAAATTTGTGCCTTTCCACTCTGTCACACTGATTTACTCTAAACAAATCAGAGCTGGGATAAGTGAATTTGGTACCAAAATAACAACTGTGGGAAAAGAGCACTTGTCAAGTCAAGGGATTCTCTGTTTATGAGATATTCTTCTGACTCCATATACAACAGCGGTACATGCCCTGAGAGATGGGAGAGAAGGAAAAAGATAAGCTTTTATTTTTTCATTGGACTTTTCCTTCTAAGGAGAGCTATATTCATCCTTTGATTAAAATATCACACATATGGGTAAGCTGGCTTCCAACATGGCCTCTAAAAAGGGAAAGCTAGACAGTGGCTTCCTGAATGTGCAAGTGCAAATATTTTGCAGAGCAGAGAATGCTCTTACCTTGGGGGTCCACTTAACACAGATTCAAAATGCTGAGTGGAAAGTGGCCGTAATACAAACTGATAAAAGCCATTAAATAAACCAGAAACCTCTCAATGAGATCTGCCAATCAATCCTTCACCTTGTGCTTGCACATTGGCCTTAAGGATGCAGTATCTGGGCTGCAGCAGAGAAAAAAGTAGTCACTTCCTTTATGCATTGGACTGAATAGTTAGCCTGGCAGCATACCACATTATATGCACCGTTTGATGTATAGCTTGAATTGAATGACCTGTTTGTTAAACTGAATGGCAGCATTGCACGTGCACACGTGTGCGTGCACGCGCGCGCACACACACACACACACACACACACAGTGAAAGAGAAAAATGACAAAAAGCTGATATTGCCTTATTACCTTGGGAAGCTTTACTATGACAAAGGATTGACAGAAAATGTAATGACAGAAAATGTAATGGACAGTCACCGAGTCATGAACACATTGGTTTATAGCTGGAAGAGTCCTTGTAGATAATCCATCTCAAGACTTCCTTTTTACTTAAAGAAAAATAAAGAATTTAAGGGATTTGCAATAGTTGTACAGGTTTCTGGCTCAGTGGCATTTGACCACACACCAAGAGAGAGTTTACAGATTATTTAATACCAGGGTTGGAGTACTGATAATCATAGCTCAAAGAAGAAAAATCCAAAGTGAAGGCAAGCAAATCAGAATCAATACTCTCATTAAGTACTCGGTGACCTTTTTCCCTCCAGGTTTATATTTTTCTCACTTTCTGGGTTGATTTTTATGTATTAAATACAGAAAAAAAAAATAATGAAAGAGTGCCTTGACTGTAACTGAAATCAATGTACCTAATGTGTTTTCCAATATTTATCATGCATATGCCCTCATTAGATTCACATGCAAGAAATGCTTCAAATTGGGAAAAAATCTTTAAAAAGTAGTTCATAATTTCCCTTGTAGGATTTAATAGTAATTTCTTACTTCAGTCTTATATTCTGTTTTCTAATAGTTCCTAAGTGATGAAGTTTCAAGCATGCTGAAATTGATCACAGCAAACCATTGACTCTGCAAAGTGATCTGTTTTGTGTTGTTTTGTTCGCATTACTTTAAAAATCCATTTTCTCACATTATTCCCTGAATCATGGCCATTCATGGCTTGATTCCATGTAACTAACATTATTCCTTAACTTTAAGGCAAGACAGGTTGCAAAACCCCTACACACACATACACACCCACACACACACACTTTCAGGTTTGTAAACTCAATTTTCATGAATTTACTGGTTTTCTTCATTCATGTGCCTTGATTGATGTTCTTAAGTTTTCTTGTATAGATTTTTACATATTTGATACTCAATTTGTATATGTTCTTATGTTCTGACAAAAGCCTCTGGGTCTCTCACCAAAATTTTAGTGCCTAAAGGCTTACAGCTTACTGTGCTTTTAGGATTCAGTTTTATTCATCTTTGTAGGTTCCCTACTCACTACTTACTCCCGCACACATACACCTAACTTAGAAGAAGCCATTGTAGGTGTTAGAATTATTTTTAAACTTAATTATTCATCGTATTACAATCAAGGCCACAAATTTAACGAACACCTTTTGCATTCAACTTAAAATATATTTTTCAGTTCTGTTTCCATTCAAAATGTTCAAATATGTCTCTGGTTCCTAATTGAACAGGTTTATTAGGTGACATCATTTTAAAAAACAGATACTCTTTGGTAGTAATTTACATAAAAATAAGACATGTGAGTTATTTTAACACTAATCACTGAGACGGGTTTGGTCAGACAGTATTAAAATATACTATTGAATGGACAACATTACAATGTGTAATAAACAGCATCAGGAAGTAGGCACTATAAAATAATTCACATTCAGCTTTTACTTCCCCAATAAAGAACAAATAGGATTTCACTTAAATAAGACTGTATCTTTATGGCAAACGTTAAAGTATTAAAATTTTGTTTGAGGCCCTGTCCTTTTGTGGCTGAATGGGAGGCACATACTGTCACAATGTTTGTAATGTTTTATTGTTAACTTTTTTGTTTATATACTGGTCTTCCTACATAAGGCTTTTGAAAATGGGATTCTGATCTTTATCCTATACACCTAGTGTGAAAACAAGCATGAAGAAGCCATTTGGCTAACCATTTATTAGCTGGTTGAATTTGGGCATGCTCCTTAAGATTTCTCTTAGTTCCTCAAATACAGAGGTTCAAAGGGGAGTACGATAGTTCCTGCCTCAAAGATATTATGGTTGTCAAATGATCAGAGCTCCACCCGGCACACAGCAGGTGTTCATTCAATACTCCTCCTTTGTACAACTCAGGGAAGTGCCACTCACACAGTCCTCCCTACAGTTGTGCCCCTCTGGAACCCACCCTCAAAGTGTGAGATGTCACCATCATCCTTACCGTCATCATGATTATTAGGCCCAAGAAGAGAAAGATTTCATTTCACCTAAACTACAGAGAGGGCAGCAAAAGTGTAAGCAGGTCCTTCAAGATGAGGATGGCTTTGCCTACCTCCTAAAGGGAAAAAGCTCAGAATTCTGCAGATTGTGTATGGATTTTTGTTCTGTCATGTAATAATCCTTGTTGGAGCTTTTCAATAAAAATGGATTATGACTGAGCCACATAGTATTAAACTTGGATTTTTGTCTTATTACCATGTATTCAAATAATTACTATGAACTAAACCCACTACAGACTAATGAAACTAGGATGCTGAATATCCCAGAGAGAATTGAAATTTTTAGTTTTTAAAGAAATTAGGTACAAGAATGTCAATTGCATTAATTATATTATTGGATTTCAAACTATTTTGAGACAAGATCTTTTCTTTTTTTCCAAAATATTAGGAAACCAATGGGTATTTTGTGTAGAGCACCTGGATCCTATCCTCCTTGCCTTTTCCTTCTGTCTGGGGCTCACCAGAAATACTGTGTTTGTCTCTGTAAACCAGGTGGAACTGCTGACCCAGGTGGAGCAAAACTGGATAGTCAAATATTTGGGTTTGTAGATGATTTAAACATTTTGATATCAACATCTTTCCTTAAAAATATTTATCACATTTTGTTAATTAAAGAAGTAAAATGCATTTTAGGAAATCTGGAAATCAGAGAACTCAAAGAAAAAAATTCTCATAAACTTACCACCTAGAACAAATTCCTTTTAATATTTTCATTTGCACTATTTTGGCCCTTTAAAACATATGTATATATGTTTGTGTAATTTTCTTTTCACAGAACTGGGATTAAATTCTATCTTTTGATTCTTTACTTACTTAAAACTTAGACAAATCTTACATATTTTTTCTATACCTCTAAACATTTTTCTATAACATAGTGTTTAAAGGGCTTCATTGTATTCCACAGTTGGGATAGGTCACAATTAACTTATCATATATATGTGATCCATATATCTGTATATTTGACTATCCACAGTGACTCCACAGGACTTCTGAAAAATAAAAGTTTTGCTCCACCTGAGTCAGAGTTTCTAAATGGGTTTACGTAGACAAACACAATTTCTGGTGAGCCAGAGCAAAAAGGAAAAGAAAGGACAATAGGATCCAGGCTGTCTACACAAAATACCCATTGGGTGTAGAGATAGACAACCAAATCAAAATTTCAGTCTCTCATCCAAACCTATTCTTGCCATAATTCCTGCTGTTTACTGTAAACAAAAATTTAAACAAAAAAGTCTTGAGTTGCATGAATTTACACCATGTAAATGATAAGACCACAGAAACTATATTTTTCATGCATTAAATTTTGAAATATGTACAGCTCAGTCTACTTTGCAGTTGGGGATTTATCCAGAGGTGAAATTCCCATGAAACTGCTCTCTGGATCTAGAGGAAAAGAAAATGTTTATAGTTTAAAGACCTGTCAAATACACAGAACAAAATTTTTGTCTTTCTTATGTATTGCTTGAAAAAAGTAGGAAGGAAAATCAGATAATTTTTAAAATATATATTTTTAAAGCCTATTTAAATTTTTGTTTTAAAAAGTGAATCCTGGATTATACTGTAGAAATATACAGAACTCACACAAAGTCTCTTAAGAGTTATTTAAACACAAAATCTCTGAATGGTTTCTATTTGGACTGGGATTCATTCTCCCCTTATTTTCTTTTTTTCACTGAGGAAATTGTGTTTATGTGGGCTTTGTTCTTGAATGTAGACTTAAGCAGAGCGTTGCTGTCCTTTTTAGCAAGAACTGCATCTTGATGAATATTGAACAGTAACAATAGCATTCAAATATATTTGCCTTTTTCTTCATTTACTTTAATTTTCAGAATCACAATCAAGTTTTCATTAAAAGGGGAAAGTAGTTTAGCTTATTTGTTAAGAGCAACTTTGCAGTCAGACAGAATTAAGGTCAGAATCTGGTTCCGTCAGTCATTAGTTGGATGATCTAGAGTAAGTATTAATTTGCTTGACCTCAATATGCCATAATTTAGTTATGAATAAAATAAGAATAGAATCACTTTTTTCAAAGTGTGATGGTATAAGGTAGGCAACAAATTTAGTGCAATGCTGGTATCTAGTAAGAGTAGTAAAGCAAAATAAAAACCAACACAAAACAAAAACTAGCATTAATGTCAAATATGTTTTGAAGGAAACCCTTAGATATATTTTAACCTGGATTTAGTCCAAAAAGTAAACTGACACATCTCCATAGTTCCTATTTACTAATGTAAACATTATTATATTTGATTCATCAAATGATATATGTTGAGACGAAAGGAAGGATTAAATACTGATTCAAAGCATTCTCATCACCTTATGCATTCGTAGTTTAGGCCCATTAGTTACAGTACACACACATAAAGACTTGGACAGGCAACTGTAGTGCTACTTATGTTTCTCCTGTAATTGTTACATGCATTAACATTCCATTTCTATTTGGCCCTTTATCCTTTTAAAAACATAAGTTCCTTTTGGACAGGGACCAGGGCTAACAATTGGAAGCCTGTAAATATTTTCTATTTTGAGGGTCTTCAATGAAGCTTTTGTGGTACTGCTGATGATGATAATAATATACCTGCAGAATATCTATTCATATTCCTCCCCCTACCACCAAAACGAAAAAGTTCTTCATTTATTTTGCCGTTTCCACATACGGGAACCATAGATTTGCTGGGACAGATACATGTGAATGGAAAGATGTGATGAAGATAATCAAATGACCTAAGATATACATATTAATATATAATATCTACCCCACCTTTATTCTTGTGAGAATGTAAATTATTAAAAGTTTTTTTATAACTTGTAAAATAAAGTATTAAACATATGTAAATTGTGAAAAAAATGCCTTAGTCTACTAATTATGAAAGACATAAATAATTGCTGGGACATAAGGGGAGACATTTAAAGCTGTAAATTATACTGTCGAAATGTCATTGGGATTGCCCACAAACCAGACCTAAAGCATTAAATTTCATACAGATAATTCATTTTTAGCAAATGTTTGTCTGCAGGATTATTTCCTGTGTTCATGATTTTCAGCCTCTAAATGAATGAAACCTGAATGTCTACGTGAAGAACAATAAATATCAATTGTGAGGGGGTGGTGGGGGGCAGGGTAGGGATTTGAAGTAGCACAATATCCATCCAGAATACCCACAGTTCAACTCCGGATGCCTTGAAGAAAGGTGGCCCTGGTGTTGCCAGATTTTCTTTTTTTTTCTAAGAGGAGGAGCTATTCTAATATCTCCTGAAATGTCAAAATTATAAAATTTGGACAAAAGTGTGTTTTAAAAAATACTGTGTTAGGAGCATATATTGCTTTGTACTAACATTTTACTCATGTTTACAAACACTTTTCTTGAGCTGGGTCCAGTCCACAGGGCTCCAGTTTGTAACCACTGTGCTGTATAATCAGACAGACTTTATTTTCATCTCAGTTCAAAAATCGCTAATTGAATGGCTTTGGGTATGAAATTTAACCTATCAAATCTTCATCTTTATTGGCAAAATGGGAAGAAAAATGCCTACTTCACCAGCCTGCTGTGAGAACTGCAAAAACAGCCATGGATGAAAATATTCAGCATACTAGATGCATAACAGATGCTCAAAGAGTTTAGATCTTCTTCTCATTTTCTGGATAATTTTAAAAAGTAAGTTGCTTTTTTTTTTGTTCCTTTCATCCTTGTCATATTCAAAGCGTATCAGATATCCTTGTTATTAGGAAGGTCAGCGCTAACCCTTAACTACTGGAATAAATCGTTTTACTTGAATT
This sequence comes from Chlorocebus sabaeus, assembly GCF_047675955.1. Classification (NCBI taxonomy): domain Eukaryota; kingdom Metazoa; phylum Chordata; class Mammalia; order Primates; family Cercopithecidae; genus Chlorocebus; species Chlorocebus sabaeus. The sequence continues at coordinate 34,403,972 of NC_132926.1, read as the reverse complement.
ATAAAGAAAATCCTAAACTGTGGGTCTCGCTACATCTTCTAAAGAGTAAAGATGAGTCAGCATCAACTCTGAAAAAATTTTCAAATTTACCCAGGGGGAAGTGCATATTTGGCAAAAGTCTGTCTTGAACGAAATGTTTTTCCACTGCTTCATCAGCTACTCTCTGTCATAAGGATCCTTTCGTTAGTCAAACAGCACTTAAGCACCCCAAGAATATGGTTAGTGATGGCACCACGTGAACTGAGAAATGATCGATTCTGCTTAGATTACAGTTGACTACACAGCCAAAGATCAATGTTTCAAAGCAAGAGGATTATGCAAAATAAATGTAGATAGTTCATGTTTTCAAACTAAACATATGTTAGTGAAAGTTCAGTTAGCAAATGACCAGTGACTAGCTAGAAATATTAATCTTATCTCTTTACTATGTTTCAGGGGCCTTGACTAAACTATGTAGGCTTGATTTCAAAAATTGTATGTAGGATGAAAGGAGAAAAATATAAAACCACATACCATAGTTAAAAGAGATTAAACAGTATATATGTAGTCATACTGTCCATATAAGAGTGTTAGTATGAATCAGGCATGTTTAAGTGTGCATTTGGATATTAAACTCTTTTAAACCTGTACAGTGCAAAAACCCAAAGGTTTCAGATGCAATGATCGATTTCCCTTGTCGTAGGCTAATACTTCCTTTCTCTTGTTTCAGAGTGTGGAATTGCATCCTGTAGGTCAAAAATGTGGACAATCTGGCTAAGAAGAGAGCAAGACAGGTAAAGCATTCCTTCTATGTAAAATTGATTGGGGGAAGGTATTCCTTGTTACTTCATTTTTTAAAAAGCTGAGACTTATTTTTCATTATTGCTAAATGATTTAAGCATCTGGCTCAAAATACTCTGTATTCCAAATTTTATAGATGATTTTATTTAATGAAGTGCTTTAAAAGGAAGTCAAAATTCTAATGTTTTCCATAATATAGCTAAAAATAATATATTCTCCAAAATATAAAACCCGTGTCATAGTTAATTAACTACAACTTAATTTACTCCTTAAGAGACAACAGGAAACAGAGACTGAGCCAGTGGTCAAAATAATTACTTCCTTTGGGTTTAGGAAACTAGAACTGAGCAGATGATGGAGAAACCCCTGTAATTCCAGAGTACCCATTTTCATAATCTGAATTACCTAGCAAATCCATAAGAAAGCAAGTTGAGGGCCTATAATATCTTCAAAACATCTAAGTCCTTCTCTCTTTGTTGCCAATGTCAATTAGCAGAATTAGCAGCTTGTGAATTCTCACGTGAATTCTCAGCATGGATTGTTTAATATAAATTCTCCAAATTGGTTATCATCATATAAAAATTTGTTGACTGTTTCGCTCTTCATTTAATGGCTTATTGGTAGAATGAGACAATAGCCTACATTTTACAGAATGGTACTTATTTAAAATATTGTCGAGTTGTTTTCATGAGTATTCTTGCATTTAAAAGACCTAATAATTTCATTTTGGAAAATAGGTTCAAATTAGGTAAGTTTGACCTATGAGTAGGTTAAGGGCCTTAAATATACATCAGAGATGACTACAGAGTAAGAGCTCAGTTTATTTTTGGAATGTACCTCTCTCCATGAAGTGCTGCATAAGAAAGAGCCAGGTAAGAAATGCGAGTAAAAAACAATTGCCTGGTTTTTACTGTGGTTATAAGCATTTTGCAGGGGAATATTTCCAGTTTGGAAAAGAAGGCATGATGAAAATATCACCCTCTTCTCCTAAGCACATGCTCAGAGGCTTTTTTAGAGCCATAATTATCTCAGCAAAATTCCCTTATTGAAAATAATATCGAGTGGTTTTCTGGCCACAGAGTGTCAGCTAAAATTTGTCAGATTTGGTTTTCCATGCATATTCTAACTGAAATTGAACTCCAGAAATTCAAGAATTGCAGTAAGTGCCATGATCTTGATTTAGATGCCAAACAAAGAAAGGCAACAAAGGCTTTTTCCTCATACTTAAGTTACAGCATATCAGCAGATTAGATACCCATAGAAATGGCTGTCCTCAGTGGTTCAAATGCATGTCCGTGTGTCTGCCAAGCTAACCCTCTTGTTCAAGTCACTCTTTTTATATTTGATTTCAAAACTCCCATGAAAGCAGGATGCTGCCTTAACTTATCTTTGGAGTGAGATGCATTTTTGATTCAACTTAATTTTTGGATGGAGATATGATGGAATGATTTGTTTATGATTAGTGAGTTTGGTAGAGCAGATTTCTAAAATAGCACAATAGCTGTGTGTGTGTATCATATAATGTGCTGCTTATAATAATTAAATTACTAGCTTATTTTAATAAGTTACAGTGAATTAAAAGGTATTTGTTAATGATGTTACTATTTCTGACCTGCAATTCAATTTTTTAAAGAAAATAAAAAGATCCACGGAAGTGTTCATAATCTTTCTTATGTTACAACGTGTAGTGAGCAATCTTTAATGAAGGATTGTTAAGTGTTGTGATATATTACCTTTAAGAACCTGATTTTGCCTAATCAAAATCATAACAACATCCTGAGGATATGAATAAAATTCATTTTGCTCTTTCAGTCAAATTAAAAGAATGAGAATCACAGTCGAAAGAGCAACTAGTTGAAGTCTCTTCTACAATCTTACGCCAGGAGCCATTTAGGGGACCCTCATTCTTTCATTCATTCAGCCACTCAGTCAAATAGTCTTTAATGAGCATGCATGTTGTACCAAGGCATTCATTACAACTGGTGAACAACACAGTTTCATTTTCTGCCCTCATGGAGCTTACATTCTAGTGAAGAGTAGGGAAAGCAAATAAATAGCTCTGTGATTACAACTTTAGATATGTATTATGAAGGAAACACACAGGTTGCAGAGAGTAAAATGGGAGATATACCAAAAGAATTTTCTCCAAGGTATTATGTTTAAAGCTCACACTTTAAGAAGAGTCAACCATTCATATTTTAAAAAGGGGAAAGAGTCAGATGACTGGGGTTTTATTTGAAAACTATGATATACATGAATTCATTATGAAATAATGAATATAGTGAAAAAAATAGCAAAACTACATCTTGGTGATATGGTTTGGCTATGTCCCCACCCATATCTCATCCTGAATTGTAGTTCCCATAATCCCGACATGTTGTGGGAGGGACCCAGAAGGAGATAATTGGGCCTTGGGAGTGGCTTTCCCCATTCTATTCTCATGATAGTGAGTAAGTTCTCACGAAAGCTGATGGTTTTATAAAGGGCTTCCCCCTTTACTCAGCTCTCATTCTTCTCCCTCCTGCCACCATGTGAAGAAGGACATGTTTGCTTTCTCTTCTGCCATGATGTAAGTTTCCTGAGGCCTCCCCAGCCCTGTAGAACTGTGAGTCAATTAAATCTCTTTCCTTTACACATTACTTGTCTTGGGTATGTCCTTATAGTAGTGTGAGAATGAACTAATACACTTGGTTTATTCCAAGAAGTCATTTAAATATCTTCCCATAAAGGATTTGAGTTGCTTAACCAAGGTTAAAACTATAGGACAGGCTGGGCATGGTGGCTCATGCCTGTAATCCCAGAACTTTGGGAGGCCCAGGCAGGCAGATCACTTGAGGTCAGGAGTTTAAGACCAGCCTGGCCAACATGATAAAACCTCATCTCTACTAAAAATACAAAAATTTGCCAGGCATGGTGGTGTGCACCTGTAGTTCCAGCTACTCAGGAGACTAACGCACAAGAATCACTTGAATCCGGGAGGTGGAGGTTGCAGTGAGCCAAGACCATGCCACTGCATTCCAGCCTGGGCAACAGAGTGAGACCCTATCTCAAAAATCATAATAATAATAAAAAATTAAAAATTAAAAAATAAAACTACAGGACATACCACTACAACACTGGGGAAAACTAACATGAATCTGAAACAGATGTGTTTTTGTTTTTGTTTTTTAATTGTTGCTGATGTATGTACCTGGTGAAACTCCTCGTGCCTCAAACAGGGATTTCACTGCCTTGGATTCAGACTTCATTCATTATTAGCAGACAAGGAATGACCAAGCTTAATTTAATACCAATTGTAAGATGCAGTGGCAGGTCAGGGTAACAGAGTTCATATTTCCTGAATAAAATGCCTAACTCATGACTGTTTTAAATCAAGCAGGATCTATCTGCATCATAAGAAGTATTTAAAAGTAAAGTGTGAAGACTCCCAAGTGGGGGAAGAAACAGCTTGAATCATCAAGAAAAATGCACGCGGAAATTTAAAATTCAGTAGAGACACATTAGTTGACATGGATAGATGGCCACTATATATAAAGCAAAAGCAATATAAAACAATGCATAGAGTATGATCCATTTATGAAACTGTGTGTCTGCATGTGTTTCTATGTGCATATACAAAAAGATCAAAAGGGAAATACTCCAAAATGCTAACAGCAATGATTTATTGATGGTAGGCTTATGAGTGGTTCTCATCTTCCTTTTACACATTTCTATATTATCATTTTTCCATAATGAGGATGTATTATTTTTAAATATAAAAAAACTCGAAGCAACAAAATTTACTTGTAGTAATGAATAATGATTTAAAGAACAATTTTTTTAGTGTGACAGGTCTCATTTTTACTGCAAGTTAATTAATTATAAAGGACGCTTTTTCCAAATGTAGAATATGGTTCAATGCCATAATTTGCTATTTGGCCAGAGCTGAATTGCCAAATACTTATACCAGTATGTGTCTAGGGAATTAATAAAGAAAAAGATACACCAGAAAATTAGAACACTTGAAAAACAAATAAATATTTTTTATATTTCAGAAAAATGTAGGAGCATTTGTTCAGAGAAAATACCAGAAAGTCGTTGAACTGATGTACACTTATTTTATAACAACATCATTTTTACTTTTAAGAATGTGTAGGTAGAGAGATAATTAGGACATATAGGTAGGAGGTGGCATAGCTTTTTTCAAGATTCAGGACCTACAGGAATTTTAATCTGATCCTAAATACAGAAAACAATGGTCACCTCCCAAACTCTATGTCATTAAAAATAAAAACAATATTTATTTATAAAATAAATGCATAGCAGTCCAATAAAATTCTGATTTTCACCCAAACAAATGTTTCTAGGTTTTTCTGATATATCAAAAAGCCTAGATTTTCTCTAAAATACTCTTTGTGTGTGTGTGAGCTGTTTTGTTTTGTTTTGTTTTCATGTTTTGTTTGTTTGTCTGATACCCTACGCACATAGTGTATTTGGCAATTCGATATGGCCAAAGAACGAATTTTGGTACCTGAAATATTCAAATAAAATGAGCCACACAACACAGATTAGTTAAGATTCAAGTTGGTAAGATAATTCGCTACCTTTCTACTATGGTAGTTTGTACTTATGAGACTAGGGATCCAGCCTGTTACACCATTTACCAAACACAAATTTGGACAAGTCTAATCTCCTTGAATCTGTTTCCACTTATTTTAAAGAATTACTATGACACTAGCTTTGCTGATAGGATAGAATTGAAATGATAGTATATAAATTGAAATTGATAGAATATAAAATGAAAAAGAATGGAAAAATGACAGAATTATGAAAACTTGTATTAATACATGGTGAAGTGATGGTACTAATAACAACTATATTGTTTTCAACACTAACTGTTTCATGGATGTGTATCTTATATTCTCCAAGGAAATTCTTTTTTGCTAGCATATGCAAATTCTGCTAGTCATATGAAAGCTCTACAAATAGTTGTTAGTCAATTGATTAATTTATCCTGTTTGAAAGCACATTTTCCCTTGATAGAAAAATAGTGGAATGTGTAAACAGAGGGAATTGTAACACACTTCACAGAGTAACAACCAAGTATAAACCTAACGTATTTCTTTCAGTAAAAGACCATCATTGCGTTATTTATGTTAAAACTTCCACAATAAGCTCCAACCACGAGAAACAAAGTATTGACTTTTCATGAACCAAAAAGAAATGTAGAAAACTGTTTCACTCTGCAAATATTGTCTAAGTCATCCTGAAGCAGATTTGCAGCAGGTACATAAAATCAAAACATGTTCTGATGTCACCCGAAATGAGAAACGTCCTATTACAAAGTGAGAAATTAATTAGTGTGTGTCTTAATTAAAACAAGTTTTACTAAAGTCATACATACCAATCAAAATATTTAACTTTAATATTCTAACATGAATGACATTTTTAAGATAGTGTTTGAGTGGAAGATTAGTTTGTTAAACAGCACATTTAAGCATTAATTTGTATATATCTTTCATATAATTTGTTTTTTAAAAAAAACAACTTGATGGCTCTTGAATTATTTTGTATAAAGACCCCACTAAATGACACACTACATTTTTCAAAATTAACTATACAATATGAGATAATTTTAATATAGGTATTTGACATCACACTCCATAAAGTTGCTGAGAAAGAAGGGCTCTTATGAACAGGTAAATGTTCAGTTTCCTGAATTCTGGCAAGATTACATGTAAATTTCTCTAGGAAGATGATCAGTTGATTTCTTTACAAATACCTAGATCCTGTAATTTAGAAGCCAACTACAAAATGGAGTCTTACTGTTATAATCTAGAAGTGCCTGATCTTAAACAACTAATGTACTCTCTTAAATAAATGACTCATTCTAGAAAAAGCAAGAGAAGTTCTTGAGAAGGAAATCTAGTCCATCCTAGACAAAAGCATATCTAGGTCATACTTTTGGCGGTTTTGATGAGAGAAGAGTACATTGCTTTATTTGATTAGCCAGTTGACTATTCACACTTACTATGAGGAACTTCTACATTTTTATATTTCTAATCTTCATAATTCCTCATAAAGTTGAAGCCCATTGACCACATTTGAGGTTTCAAAAAATAGCAACAAGCAATGTCCTATGCTTATGCCCCATGCTCAGCTTATTTGAAACAAATGATTGTCATATTTCATTGTTCTCTTCTCCAAATGAAATAATCCTAGCTTATTTATTTATTTTTATTTATTTATTTATTATACTTTATGTTCTAGGGTACATGTGCACAACGTGCAGGTTTGTTACATACGAATCCTAGTTTTTAAAAATCTTTCCGCAGAGAGTTCAATTTCTAGTGCTTGAAACACACTTCACTTTTCAGCGGCCCCTTAGCAAAGGTCATATAGTTATCTTAAAGATTGGGGTCAAAAGCTAGACCTGTATTTCTATCAGGGTAACAGCTGACACATAGCTGAAACAGGCTATCTACAAGGAGTTTTAAGCACATGACCTAAGGGATTTGCCTCTGTTCAAACTGTACCAACTTTGCCTATAAAACCACCTCCAAATGAAAACTCAACAAGAAAGAAACAAAAACAAAGCCACAGGATATCTGCTTTCATTGCATGAAATGGGGTCAACAAATCTTAATTTTACAAACCTTAATTTTTTAAGTGTACTATAGACATATCTAACATTTTCATTTTTGGAAGTCAAAGGTTATCACTAAAAGATTCAGGATGCAATGTGTTATACAATTTGTTATAACATACAAGCCCAGTACCTCTTCTCTTGCCCTATTTCATACAGTTGTTACAATTAGGCACAAAGTAGCATGAGTTTACAAAGCTGTGGATCTATAATATATGACATGCTATGAGGACATGCACAATTAAGTCCCCAAGGGACCTTCTCATGTATAAGCCAAATAGAACAATTATTCTCAGACAAATTAAACTATAAACCCGATTCAAATACATGTGAAAATTATAAATGTGGGGGAGTATGTAGAATCAGATGCCAGACTAAAGCCCCAAATAATTGTCATTTTACATTGTAAAAAATGTCTGTACTGACAATGATATTGTTAGAGAAGAGACTAATGGATAAAACTATAATAGCCCATGTGGTAAATGTAATACTACTAATACACTTTACCTACATATTTTTTTCTGGCTTTAATTCAATGAAATCCATTATCCTGAGTGGGAATGGAACCTCCTCATCTCAGGGATCTTTAGTCTCCTGAGCTGCCTTAAAACCTTGACATAATAAAAGGTCAAGCAGATCCCAGTAAGCATTTGTAAATTACAATAGCCCACCCCCCCCCCCCCCCCCCCCCCCCCCCCCCCCCCCGCCCAATTCAGCTACAAGCCACACATTCTCCTGTTCAGCTTTGCCCACTCCCTGGTTTCATTTCATTGTATAAGCAGACTAATTTGGAAACGGCTGGGCTAGGGTGCTTAGGAATACCTAGATTTTCAAAACAATCCTACTTTCCTACTTTCTTATTTACAGAAGGAGACTCTTCATACAACATTTGAGAGAACTGTAAAATGGTTCCTGGATACTGAAGGAATGAACAGCAGATAGCAGCACTATTAAATAAAATGAATGCATTTCACCTGCCAGCTCAGCTGTGCTTCCTGGGACACAAGGCACAAACATGAAACGGTTGGGGTGGCATTTCAAGAAAACTGATTTGCTTCAACATTGATTTGGTAAGATGCTAGACACAAAATAATACCACAAGCCACCTCCCTTTCCCATCATTGTAAATTCGGAGTCCTCAATATCATCCCCCACAAACCCAATTAAAAATAAAGAGGCAGGCTACGAATTTGCATCTAGTTCTGTGACACAGATCAAATCATAGGCATCTGTTCCAATTGGTCACAATGAAACTAAGAGACAATAACCAGAGTAAATTTCACATTAATCCAAATAAAGCCAATGAATAATAATATAAACCAGAAGCATAGTTTCAAAAACATGCAAGTACTTCCAGGCATGCAAGGACATATCTAAACCATAAAAATGACTGCAAAGCACACCCTACATATAAATATGCTTCATAAATGCAATATAAATGCTAAGTAACATGTGTATATATGATATATATATCCATAAGATATACGTGTGTAAGTTCACAATCAAATCTACGTATAAAATAAAACTGGGTCTTGCAAATGATTTCTCAACAAGAGTACAAAATAAAATGTCAAATTCTGGGGCCACCTTTTCTAAGCAATCAATAAAATAAGCAAAACCACCTTATAATGAGTCTGAGAAGCTTATGAGACACCAAATGTGTTTCTGAAGAAGGCCCAACCCTGTATGTGAGAGCTGCAAATGAAATGATTCCTTTCAATAACACCCTCTTCTTGTTGTTAGCTCTTTTTCCAACCCCTGATGCTGTTGCTAAGCTTAGGAAAAAAAGGCACCAAGTGGCTCAGTCTGCATTCTGAGCCAGTTAGAGATAAAATCAGAACACCTTTTTTTTTTTTTTTTTTTTTAAACACAAGCGGTTGCCTTCTCACTTCTCTCTTCCTGGCAACGTTCCTCTCCCTCCATCCTCATCTCTGTCTCCACATCTCCCCCTTCTAGTCTGAGGCACGGGAGTCATTGTTCAACTTCAGGCCAGAAATGTATACATAGGTCAAATAATAACACGCTAAACCAAGAAGGGAGCCCTACTGTTTCCTACTCACCATGCTGAGACCCGGAGAAGCTGTTTAAAGGAGGGAGAGATGCAAACTGAATCCATTTTCCTTGTGACCGAGTCGGATGCAGCCTCCGAACCCAACATCAGCAGCGGCTGCCGGTTTTGTTTTTTTTTTTTCCCCCTCTGTCTCTGGTTGGCGATGGTGCGAATAGGAACCACCCTTCCAGCCCCGCTAAAGTATCAGCAATAGAGGCGGCGGCGGCGGCAGCAGCAGCAGCATCACCAGTTGGGCCTCCTCCCTCTCGGAGGATGGGGTGAGCTCGGAAGCAGCCAGGAACTTGCAGCAGACACCTCCTCTGGCTCCTCCTTTCTCTCTCCCCCTCCCCCAGTGCCCCACCCCTGCTGCGGCAGAGGCTGCTGGCCCGGCAGCTGCTGGTTGCCATGGCAATGACCAATGATAAGCGACCAAGCTAAGGGGGAGGGGAGATGGGCGAAGCAAGCTGCAGGGTCTGGAGGGGAGAGAGAATATGTGCTGCTGCCCTCTGGGACGCTCTTGATCTCTCCTACCCTGGACTCCAGGTCTTTTAAAAAATGGGGCAAGGGTGGCTAGGCACGGGGAGAGAATAATTAAAATTTAATTGAAATTTAGATCGAAACATACGTAACAGCTTAGCTATTTTTTGCATTTTCTGTGGTTTTCCAATAAAATGTATGAAATTTATTATCAGAAAAATAATAACAAATATGGAGAAAATTATGTCGCATAACAGCAGATTATTATTACTTCCAAACGTGTTCGTGCTTTATAGCATCTTTTACTCAATACCAGGCAACAAGGTTATTAGAAAGCAAACGGAGTGCCTGGACTTTGTAATAGATTAAGAATCTGGTTGATTCCTTTGCACTACTCCCGGCTTGTTCTCAGGTAAGTTACTTGGTTTCACTGTTTTTCCAGCTACCCTTCTGAAGAGGACTTGGAGGAAATTGACGCTTCACTGAGGAAAAGTAAGTTGGGATAGAGACCGAAATTCCTTTCAACAACCACTGTTCTCAGTAGCACCAGTTGGTGGACAGTTCCCAATCTTTTTAGAGTCAAACTCCTAGAGCATTCATTTTCCTGCAGGCAATTCCTGTCGTTTTCATGGATGTCCCTTTGGAGTTGCGAAGTCAGTTGGCAGTCCGGGTGGTGGGCAGGAAAAGGGGAAGTGAAGTCAGCAATGTCCAGTTTTAGGCGAATTCTGTTTCTAACCATAATTATAGATGACACCCGTATTTATCTCGTGTAGGGGTTGTATATAATGCGCTAAAAGCTCGTGGCATGTAGTAAGTGTACAATAAATATTTACTATTAACGGCATAGTAGTACATTGTAGCCACCTCTTAATCTAAGGGTTTAAGGGGAATAACATGGCAATTTCAGGTAGGAGAAAAAATTAAGGTGAGAAAACCCAAAATATGTAATAACCATGATGATGATGGCAAAGACAGAGAGGCCCTAAGAGATTAAGTGTTCTCTACATCTTTATATTTGAGGACATTGTAAATCTCAGAGGAGTTAGATACATTTCCCAAATTCACAACTGATAAACGACAGAGCCAGAATCAAAATGAATTCTTCTTCTTTTTTTTTTTTTTTTTTTTTTGAGACGGAGTCTTGCTCTGTGGCCCAGGCTGGAGTCCAGTGGCCGGATCTCGGCTCACTGCAAGCTCCGCCTCCCGGGTTTACACCATTCTCCTGCCTCAGTCTCCGGAGTAGCTGGGACTACAGAGGCCCGCCACCTCGACCGGCTAGTTTTTTTTGTTTTGTTTTGTTTTGTTTTGTATTTTTTAGTAGAGACGGGGTTTCACCGTGTTAGCCAGGATGGTCTCGATCTCCTGACCTCGTGATCCGCCCGTCTTGGCCTCCCCAAAATGGACTCTTCTAACTTACATTTGCTTTCCTAGCCACTACACGTTTCTGCCACTCCTCCATAAAATGGAAATAATCTTTGTTCTTAATCCACAGAGTTATTTACAGGTTCAAATGGAATTAACACAAGTTCCAGAGTCAGACGACCTAGGCACCATTCCTAGTGCCAGTATTTACTATAGGTATAATTTGGAACGTATTTATTAACTTCCTCAAATCTACATTTCTTCATCTGTAAAAAGAAATAATCACAGAACCTCATGAGTCATTACAAAAATTAAACTAGATGATGTGTGTAAAGTGTGCCGTGTTTAGCAGATAGGAAATGTTCAATACATGTAGCTACCGTTAGTTGTTACTCATTTGTAAGTAACTTAATATTAAAACGTGAGAAGACTTTTTCCTGCATGGTGTCATTCTTGATGTCAGGGGCTTCTTCTAATAAAACCGGCTTGAAGGTAACTAGGTGATGAGGGAAAGAGTTGCAGCACTTCCCCAGCATTTGACACTGGCTTTCCATCCACTTGGTGGGAAAGCCTGCAACCTCCTTTGTGTGGCTAGTGTCCCCTGTCTTCTGTCAAAGCCTCGGCAGCCACACAACCTGCAAACACTTCCAAGTCAGCATCACCTATGTGTAACGTGTAACATAAAGGAATGGGATGTGATCATCTCACTTCTTTCAGTATTCCTGTATTTTATCGTCTGCTTTTTCCGCAGAGATGGTCTTGTAAGCAAGCAGACCAGGAAGCTGCAGGCTGTAGAAGTTATGACATACTAGATGACAGAACCCTCCACACTGTCTAGTTAATTAGTTAATTTTATTAACTATGGTTATAGTTAATAAACTATAACCATATGGTTCATCCTTAGTGTTAGGAGCTAAATGGCTAGGGGTAAGTAATTCTAGTTTTTTCCTCTTCTCCCATCAACATTTAACAATTGGTCAAGGGTCAACTGGTGAGAGAAAAGTTTGGTGTTTCCTATTTGAAGAAATCTCCAATTTAACCATTCAAATACAACTTACTCATTTGTTTTTGGTCATATCCAGGCAGCACTGTTATCATTATATATTGATAGTTTTGCCTTATTTATTTTAATTATGATTTACTTGATTTGCTATTTATTCATTTTTAAATGAAATGTTTCTGTGACTTCAGCAAAACATAAATGAAAATTGTTATGGTAAAGATAATGGACCCATGGGAAGGAAATGAAAACAAATTCTTAAATTTTTTAGTAAAACAAAGACTTCAGCTTTATTTATAATAATTTTTAATTTAAAAAGAAAGATTAAAACTCACACCTCTCTATTACCATCCCCTTTCTTACCATGCTCTATTTTTCTATATAACTGTATAGAAAATTAACATTAATAATATATTCTGTGATAATATAATACAGTATATTATAACATTGCTTAATGTAGTATGCTATACTATAATGTGTACTATATTATATATTAATGATATACCGTTTTTTTGGTGCTATTAAATTTCTTTATTTGTTTCTCCCTATCACAACGTAGACTATGAGAGGGCAGGGATTTTTATTTCTATGTTTGTTTGTGAGTGGTGTCTGGGCCATATTAGGTGCTCAATAAATATTTGTTGAAGAATAAACCAGTAAATAAATAAAAGAATAACTTTCTGCATTGAATCATGGCTCTATAATTTATATATATATATAATTATATAATAATACATATAGAATCATTTGTTCAGATATATTGTTGATATTTCTCTAATTACTTAGATAATTATACTAATTACCTTATTTAGCACACACGCATGTTCACGCAATGTTTATCTGGCACCTATTTTAAAACTACACAGTTATGAAAGTAAAAATGTTTGCTCACGTATGTTCAAAGTCGTCTAACATGTCCTCAGTGGGTAGGCATGGTGTTCTTTGGGCAACACTGATTTTCCTCTAAGAGCTTCTTGGTCAATAGTACTAATTGTGACCAAACTGTCTGCCTCTCCTGGGACTTTTCCAACTTTGACTTCTGAATTCCGTGAGATGTCTGAAGAAGTACAGGGTATGGGTCTTGGCTCCAAAAGTGGCATTAAAATTTCAGGAGATACCACAGCATAATGGGAGGAAGCTGCAAACTGTGGGCTCTGGGGACAGACTTCCTGGATTGAGTACAGCCTTTACCATTTCTTTTCTGAGTAACCTTGGACAAGTTGCTGTATCTCTCCATGGCTCAGTTTCTTTATCTGTAGGACATGATAGCAATACCTACCCCACTGAATTATTGTTCTGTGGGATTTGTTTGCACCTTGAAACATCATTTATTATCTCATAGTGTTTGCGGGGCAGAAATCTGGGAGTGGCTTAGCTCAGAGCTTCTGGCTCAAAGCCTGTCATGAGGTTGTAGTTAAACAGTTGGCTGTGGTTGCTGTCTCATATGAAGCCTCGACTGAGTTCAGTGAGTCCAGACTCACTCCCAGGGTTGTTGGAAGTCTTTGGTCTCACTGAGTCGTTTTTGAAGTTTATGTGTGCAAAATATTAAGGAGTACCTGGCATGTAAGAAATGATAAATCATATCAGTATTGTTATAAACACAATTTTATTAACTATGGTTATGCCTAGCACATTTTTCTGGATGTTTCCAAAGCACTCAGATCACTTGGGGTTATTCTAAAAGCTTGCTGTTACGGCTGCAGACCAGCTATCAAGAGATAATGAGGAATTCTGGAGATGCTTATGTCACACTTAGTCAAAAGCCTGATTTCCCCAAAAAGGGGGCAAAAACAAAGGCATTCATAAGTGACTGTTGTTTGTCCCCTGCCTTCTTTATGAGAGATTATTAATATATTATATATTTACAGAGAACATTAAATGTAAGCAGTAAGGATCTTCTTGAGTTTGCTAAGAATAAGAATCTCATTCTGACCTCATTGTATATCCGTTATCAATAGTATCAGTAAGCAAATATATTAGAAGAACTCTCCTATGAACTCTACACTCTTATGGCCGATGATCTTACAGGTGACTTCCTGCATAGCAAGTAGACACTTTTGTGTTTGTTCAGTTTATTTCCTCTTGAGGTTCCTTTGTTGCCTCAACTCTTCAACCTTTAAAATGTATCCATTAACTCCTTCAGGGTATCTTCACTGATATGAGGGTTAGCATTGAAGCTAGGGTTCCCATTGTACTGTGACACATCCTAACTACACTTACATGGTGAATGGTAAATATTCTTTTATTTGTCTTTCCTTCTTATTTTAGTGCAAGGCCTTTGAGGTCAAGGTTAAAGTTCATCCATTCATTTATTGTTACTCAATCTAAGAGATGTTTATTGTTAGTTGCTATCGTGTGCTGTTACTAGGTACCAAAGATGTAGCTGTGAGTCAGGTAACATGAGAACTCCCCTCATGGAGCTTATAGTCTAAGAGGAAAGAGAGCTTATATAATTACTTAAAATAAATTATATTGAGCACTACAACAGAGAAAATCAGGCAGCTCTGACAGCAGATAAAATAAAAGTATAATGTAGTTTGGAATCCCAGGGAAGATATTACTGGAGAGATTGTGGGGTGAAATGGGAGCAGGTTATTTAGAATATGCATGTAGGTCCTGATATGTGAAAGAACATGGCATGCTGGTCAAATGTTGTTTAATCCTAACACCTAGCACAGAACATGGCACCCATTATGTGCCACCTACATGTTTGTCAAAAAAATCTGCCTTCTCCATCTCCCAACACACGTAAACACAGAACTTCTTTCTTCCGTTTTTCTTCTGTTAATTTACTAAGGGGATTAGGGCTTGTCAATAGCTATGGAACGGACAAGCTGTATGAGATAAGAATGAATGAAAACAGGCCAAAGGATTAATTCTTCTAACAGTAGAAAAAAGAGGTATGATGCTCACAGTAACTACTGCTCCATTTCAGATTTATTAAGTGAGATTTACATGATAATACAAACCTTTGCTCTGAGGCTGAAATGAGAAGCAGTTTTTCCCTTTCAGGTCCTGGACAGTTGTATATTACCGTGGCAGATAATACATGGGCTTAAGTTACCAAAAAATCAGGGACACCAAAGAAATGAGAAAACTTCTGTTTCAATGACCTTTTCCAAGATTTTACAATCAGCAACTCTACAAATAAAAGCCAGTTTAATTTCAGTATATGTATAAGTTTTATTGTAACTTTAGTTTTTATTTTTAGTCATTTATGGGAAGCACCATAATTTTCATAATTTTTACAGTGCTTAGGAACTCAAAATGTCTTATTACATCACTGGGAGTAGAGAACACGAGCCAGAGAGTACAATAAACACATCATTGCACAGAGAAAAAACAGACATAGCTTTTCCCCTGTGGAGCTTAGAGTCAAACGTGTGGGATAACCAAAGAACAAAAATCAAACCACTAAAATAGTAGCAAATTTTCACAAGTACTATGAAGCAAGGAAAGAAAGGATGAAGAAGGACTGAGGGTAGGGAAAACAGGAGTGACTCACTGAGGAGTGACATTCAAACTGAGAAATGACATTTGAATTATGCCAATCATGTAAGAGCTGAGAAAAGAGAGTTTCATGTGGATGGATGAACTCTGAAGAAAAAGTTAGGAATGAGAAATACTTTTGAAGGCTGAAATACGGTGAGTAAGGGTGAAATTGGCATGAGGGGAAGTTTGGAAGGTGGGCAGGGGTCAAATTATTCAGCACCTTGAAGCCCACTGTAAGTTAACTGGAGTTTCTTAATTGCAATGAACAGCCATTGCAGAATTTAAATTTGGGTTAAAGCATTGTGGGAATGAACTGGTGGTGAGTGAAAGTGGATGCAGTTAGCATACTACAATAATCTAAGCCAGAGATGATACTTGTTAGATTAGGGTTGATATGGAGAAAACTGGACTGTTTCAAATGCATTTTAAAGGTAGAATTCTGGAGACTGCTGAGGGTTTGGATGTTGGGGTTGAGGGAGAGGGAGGTGTCAAGGATTACTTTTAAGTAGACAGCTAACTTCTTTCATTTGAAAGGATACAGTGTCAAGGTTCGGTTATTACCTTCTGTAATGAGGAAAGGCCTCAGAGCTCTGGCTCTGGGAAAATGTGAGGAAACTTAACGTGTTCTAAATGCTCAACTTGTGGGACTCCTCTTCATGCCTCCCCAGGTTTAGTGCTTTTGAGAATTAGGCATGAACAACTTGTCGGTGGATCAGGCAAACCATCACTGAACTTACGCTGCTGCAATGAAAGCAACTTGGCTAAAAGGGGCAGGTGAGGCCCTGGATTTTCATTCAGAATGTTCCCAAGGACCTTAGAGGTGGGTTGCCAATAGGAAATGGCCTTCCTCTATCTACTCAGAATGCGTTTTCTACCACAGCTAGCTTGGCCTCTTCCTCGATCACACTCCTGATCCTCTTACCTTCTAAACATGCGACCTTGTAACTATATCTTCTGTGCCTCGTTGTCCTCATCTATGAGGCCAGGATAATAATTGCCTTTGCTCTTAAGTGGAGATTTAAATGAATTATGTTTGTAAAGGCCTGAGCACACGTCTGGCATGTAGAAGGGTCTCTTTAGTTCCAGCTGTTCTATTATATAATGCCCTCCCCCAGATCTGAATCTTTCTTATGAAAGCCTTGAGGGCCCTAGTCTTTTCCTTCAGGACCCCAAGTGTTCGAACATTTTTCCTAATACCTCCCACCTCAAGACCCCCAAATAATCTTTTAGGTACCTCAAACAGCTAAGTACTTATTTTCCTTTGAAAGGCATGCCAGGTACAGAGAGACTGATGGACAAAAGGGTTGCCGGAATGTGGCACTTACAGATTTCGTGATCTGTCTCGCATGTTTATGAGCCAGCTTCCTTTAAATATTTATATCCTGTATTTGCATTTTATTACTAGTTGATCTCATTCTTACAGTTGATCCGAAGTGTGAAATTGGGAGCTAACACTTCCATGTTAGAAAAAAATGCACAGTGAAGGAGTTTGAGTTTTGTGTCTTGTGTGTTTTTTTTTTTCTTTTCCCTGCCAAGGACACAAAACCTTGTGAGCTAATCTCTGAGATCTCTGTGTCTGCTCACTGCCCCACTGCCTCCTCATGGGTCATTTTGCTTAACATGTCCTTGGCTTTAGCTACTGCTACAAGCTGAAGGTCTTTCTCCTGAGATGCCTGAAACTAGTGGGTTTAATCCTGAATGAAGGCTTTGGAAGAAAGGCAGGGCCAAGCCAAGACAGAAGGATTTAGACTTCAGGGCAGCAGATTTCCTCATATTAACTCTTGTAAACCTCTTTTACCCTAAGTCCAAATTCCTTCTTGTTTCTCCCATCCATTTCTCCTTCTAATACATTTCTCAATTCTTAATAAAACTCCAATCCATTTCTCAAATGAATCTATTGAACTCTTAACTCTGGCTGAAGTATAATTCTCAAAATGACAATACCAAGATCCTTAGGTAAATACAAAATGAACTCACGTCAATAATTTTATTAGTTAATTAATGAGGTGTTAAAACTGTCCCAAAGTACATTTGAGAAATTAGGTTTTTATAGAAATGTACAAGTAAGAGGACAAGAGCAGGTTTACTTGTACAACTCACTTGGACTTCAAGCTTGAGATAAAATTTTATACATACGATTGATCTAATTTATGACCTTGAATAAACTAAGCCAGTCGTTGACTTTTTGAGGTCATGATAGTCAGCCTTTGTATCACCTGAATCAACAGACTGATGAATATTTGTCTCTTATACCTGTGAAAGACCTCACACTGGATGTTAAGGACACTATTATCTGATCCTGAAGTCGGAGAAATACAGTTTCATACCCTTTCTCCTAACTTGCCTTGGTCTTGCCAGGTTATGTTTTAAACCCATCTGCTGAATCACAATATGGCCAAAGTTAGATATTGGAGTTCTTGTTTCAGCGATGTCTTCATCTCTCACAATATCCTTCCATCTTACAGCTATACATTTATAACAAAGAGATACATAACCAAAATATAGAGAGCAAAAAAGGAGAATGGATGAAAACAATGCTTTCAGGTAGACTACACACTGGACCCTGAGCCACTCTTGACTGAGTGACACTCGGGGTGTGAGGCATGCTGTACTCTATGTGGAAACTGAAAGATCCCTTCTACTTAACACATACACACACTGGGGCCCAAGAGATCCTGCTTTGACAACTCTTCTAGAAGAAGGTGAAGAGGATTGTTCCTACCTCACTAACAAATGTTAACATACAGAGGAAAGAGCTTTCTCCTTCTCTAAGAGAGCATAAAGTAGAGGTGAGAGTGAATTCTCTTTACCTTGAAAGAGACTGCTAAGCATTTGATCTGACAAGGACTGGGGACATTGGTGGCCTGGGTGAATATGACGACCACTGTGCCATGGAGGATATGAGGACTCCTGCAGGATGACGGGATGCCCAGCAGACCATGTGTGAGGTGCTTGAGAAGCAACAGCAGCTGCATGCTTAGTGGCGCTGATGAAGGGCAGGTCCTTACATGCAGAGGCCAGAGGCTGATACACTGATTCTTGAGCTCATATAATAAGCCTCTTGGGGACTTTAAGAGACACATTGAAGTGGAAGATGTAGAGGGCAGTTAGGGAATATATGCAGCAGGAATATAGTCTTTCAGTGTGAATAGCTCCTTCATTCATCCAGATGAATCAGGGTTTGAGATATGAGGTTACATAGCAAATAATTGGGTTTTTGTTTTTTTGTTTTTAAAGACAGGGTCATTCTCTGTCACCCAGACTGGAATGCAGTGGCACAATCACAACTCACTGCAGCCTTGAACTTCTGGACTCAAGCAATCCTCCTGCCTCAGCTTTCAAAGTAACTGGGACTACAGGCATGCACCACCGTGCCTGGCTAGTTTTCAAATAATTTGCAGAGATGGAGTCTGACTATGTTGGTTACACTGGTCTCAAACTCTTGGCCTTAAGTGATCCTCCCGTCTTGGCCTCCCAAAGTGCTGGAATTATAGGTGTAAGTCACTCAAATAGTTCTTGTTAAATTCCTTATCCAATCTTTCATATCTTCCTTGAGAACAGGTAAGCCAAGCGCGCTGTAGAAACACAGCGCAGCACCATGCTACATCCCTATCGTTTTACTTTTCGTGCTTCATTGCCTCTACATTAGAGCGCAGCGGGACAGTGGTAGAAAATACAGACGGTTTTATTTGTATGGTTTGCTCATGCCTGTATTTCCTGTTAATCCTATGGTTTGTCTTCATAAAAGAGAGTTTCTTGAAACGGGAAGTAAAAGAGAGAGATGTTTGCTTCACAAATTCCCCTTGATTTGTCTAGAGGTGTCTGGCAGAGCCCTTCACAGCTCAGTGCTCAGAACTTCATGCTTCTCCTCTGTTCAACAGAACTGTAAATTCTGCGGACCCTGCTTCTCCAGGGTCCCTTCCAGTGGAAGCTCCTCTTGCAAAGCCTAACACTATGTAGTCATTGTTCGCCACAGAGTTATGATGATTGTGCTTTTGGGCAACGCAGAGAATCAGCAGACTTTACACCACAGAGAAACTCTTGGAGTCACTTACATCATCCCAACTCCTTGCATAAGGAGATTTTATATTATGATGTAGGAAAGTGGACCAGGCCCTTTTCCAGAGTTTTGAATACTTGGCTTTCAATATGGGAGCAGAGTATCAGTGGTAAAATTCAAGACTCTTCTGTTATTTTTATTTATTTATTTTTGCGACATTGTCTTTCTCTGTTGCCCAGGTTGGAGTGCAGTGGCACGATCTTGGCTCACTGCAACCTCTGCCTCCCGGGTTCAAGCGATTCTCCTGCCTCGGCCTCCTGAGTAGCTGGGACTGCAGGCACATGCCACCATGCCTGGCTAATTTTCTTTGTATTTTTAGTAGAGACAGGTTTCACTGTGTTAGCCAGGATGGTCTCAATCTCCTGACCTCATGATCCACCCGCCTCAGCCTCCCAAAGTGCTGTGATTAGGGACTTGAGCCACCGCATCCGATCAACTGTTCTGTTATTATGCCATCTTCTTATCTCCTGAAAGGCCTGGTGTGTAATAAATCTCCTGAAAGGTCTGGTGTGTAATAATGCTATGAATAGTGAATTTACCCTCCCCTTTCAGTCTACCATATTATTCTAGGTGAGGCTTTCAAAGTCACTACATTAGGAGCAAATTAACACTGAGTGAGAAAAATGTCACTGCTTTCTGCATTTCCAAATAGCTCAATTTCCAATCCTTTCTTATTTTACATATAGTCACTGAATAAGTGGAGACCCAGAAAGGAGGAATAGGTTACATGGCTTCATTACTATTTCCCCCAGATTCTCAGAAGCTGTGATCTACCTTTGTAAGATGGAATAATTTTTTAAACATAAGAGCAAAAGAAGATATAGCATATTGAGAATCATGTAAATTCCACTGTAATTCTAAAGATTTGCTGACTTTCACAATCAGGAGTATATTTTTATTCTTCCTTTTGATACAATGGTGTGGCTAATGACTATCTGGTTCAAACATCTAATTATTGGAATTAAGACACAGTATGAATCAGATGCAATGGATCTCCTAATATTTTCTCCTTTTTTCCAACCATTTCTGTCTTGGCCCTGGGATATTATAGCATAGAGAAGTCACAGAAGAGAAAAGTGCTTTGCATTATACAATGTCCCAATTTCCCAGAATTTTCTGGAAAATGGCCTGAGTCCGACTTTATGCAGAGATCATAAGTATGGAGACAAGAGTACATTTGTTTTATGTACCTTTCCTGAAGGAGAAGTCTTCATGTCCTAGACTTAAGTATGGGATATCAGACTTAGAAAGAATAATTTATAACTAATTATGGCCTCTGTGACCGAATTAGACCAAGTCAAAGGCCTGCCCTTTTATAGATCATAATAACAATTCAAGAAATTCCTATTTCTTGAATAAAAAGTTGTAATAAATATTAAATTCTGTTTTTTGAGCCTCTGTCCCACAGATTGTCCTGAATAAGGTGCTATAAATGAGATTTTAGAAGCAGATTGTATGAGACCAAGATAAAGCAACTTCAGGCTTAGGCTACTAACATCTCTTGTGCTTCCCATTTTTAAAAAATCTAAGCCTTAACTAATCTATTACAAACTAATTCTTTGCTTCATTCAGTGTCCTCAATCTTCATATTTTCCTCTATTTGACACCCTATTCTCAGATCAGACAAACCCATGTATAAAACACAGGACGAGAAAATGATGATAATTGAGACTAACAATTCCAAGTACATGATAATTCTTAGTAACGTCTTACTAAGATAATTCATAGTAATTTCTTAATCCAGGGACTAGTATGAGGGACCAAACTTAAAGGGGAATCCTAATGCTATTCCTCTCCTTTTTGTTTAACATGTATGTGAGTAATGTGTCGCTGATACTCCTACTGTCCTCTCCTCCATCCACACCTTCAATAGAGAAGTGGCTCCATGACTATTATCAGGATTTCTGTAAAACCCTTAGTTTTGGGGAATTGCAGTTGGATGTGGATGAGAACTGCAACTGGAACCTAGGATTGCACCTTTCTTCCCCAATGAAAAGGCTTTAGAAGACATCTCATTTAACTCTTTTCTCCAGTTTTGGTTCAATTAAAAGTTCATCAATGAAATGCTGAGTCTCACCTCTCCCAATACTGTGCCCAGAACTTTGTAAGTCTGACCATCATGGCCAGGATCTTTTCAGATCATGCCTTCTCACAGGACCTTTACGGTGGCCAAGAATCATATCACTGAAGACAGACCACAGAGGAATAATAGAACCATTTGCTTTATATCATATACATTCTCATCTCTCCAAGATCCATTTCCACTCTAAATTTTCTTAGTGGCAAAATTTTAAGATGCAGTCTTTAAAGGGAGATTTTTTTTTCATTGAGCCACCTTTGAGCACTGCAGACATGCTTGGAGGAAGTGTCAGTAATCCAAAGCTTATTATCAGGGACCTGTCTTTGAGACAAGAGTTCGTGTCTATCTTAGAATTTGTGCTCTGATTTGTGCTGACCCTTCTTTTTATGTCTCCCATACGCATTAGGGCAGATGGACAAACTTTACTGGGAAACACTCAGCCTGTCTTCTCTTAAAAGCTATAGGCAGAACTTCACTCATAA
Source organism: Chlorocebus sabaeus (assembly GCF_047675955.1). Lineage (NCBI taxonomy): Eukaryota > Metazoa > Chordata > Mammalia > Primates > Cercopithecidae > Chlorocebus > Chlorocebus sabaeus. The sequence goes on along the minus strand of NC_132926.1, from coordinate 34,381,564 downwards.
CTTGCCACACTGAGGGGAGCCCTTTGGTGACATCTAGTCACCCTGTGCCTCCACTTTTATGCGGCGCAGTGGTTGCTGCCTCTTCCCAGATCCATGTGAGTCTGGCCTTCATGACTAGAACAGATCATTGGGAATTGTCTTATAAGATCGGATTATTATAAAAATACCTTCTGTTGATGACATTGTGGAGGAACAGATACTTATAGATCGCTTGTGTGAACAAAAGTCAGTAGTGAGATGGGGGATTGAAGGAGGAGGAGAGAGAGCGAGTGAGAGAGAGATTGCTGACATGTGTATGCCAGCTCTGTCTGCTCAGAGGGCCTGGTAGCAATGACACAACAATATCCAGAGTGTGAATTCTAAAGGCCATACTTCATTTAAAGAAAACAAATCAGGACTCATTGGACAAATGGTTGATTCCAGAGGTGTGGCAATAAAGATAAAATGAGCTTGGAACATCTTGCTATTGTAGAAAGTAAAGAAGTACTTAAAGAAACATGGAAACACTTCAAAAGTCAAAGGAACCAACTTGAAAGGAGTGGCATTCACAAAATCTAAAAGAGTTTGGGCATCAAAAAGAATAACAATATAGTAATGGAATGTAATCCATATAATAAAATTAGAATCCATGACTCCATTCTTTTATAAATAAATAAAATGAAATAAACAGGGAGGAAAGGAAAGCTTTTTCTTACAGCAAAATGCCAACTAATAACTATAAAAGGAATGATCCATCATTTGGGAAATCATCATTTAGCAAACATCATAATAATATTCTAAGGATGAATCATCTATGAATGCTAAAACTAATGGGTAAATGTTTGATGAGGAAGAGGATATTTATAGAGTCTCAGACTATATCTCCACAAGGTCCCTCTCATTCTTCACATTGGGAAAAGTAATAACTTTATAGTGAAGAAACCTAGCTGGTACCAGAGTTCCCCCTTATCCTTAGTTTTACTTTACACAGTTTCTGTTACTTGGCAATCAATTGCAGTTTGAAAATATCAAGTGGGAAATTACAGAAATAAATAGTTCATAAGTTTTAAATTGTGCACCATTCTGAGCAGGATGATGAAATCTCTCATGGTCCTACTCTATTCTACCTGAGACATGAATCATCCCTTTGTCCAGTGTGTTCGTACTATATACACTAACTGCCTGTTAGTAACTTAGTAGCTCTCTCAGTTAGTAGATCAACTGTGACGGTATTGCAGTCTTTGTGTTCAAGTAACCCTTATTCTACTTAAACGATTAAACTCAGTGAGCAAGGCATGCAAAAGTCAAGATGGACTTAAAGCTAGTTCTTTTATGCCGAACAGTTAGTCAAGTTGTGAATTCAAAGGAAAAGTGCTTGAAGAAAATTCAAATGATAAGAAAGTGAAACAGTCTTATTATTGTTATGTTATTATGAAGAAAGTTTGAGTGGTCTGGATAGAAGATCAAACCAGCCACAATACTCCCTTAAGCCAAAGCCTAATCTAGAGTAAGGCCCTAACTGTCTTCAATTCTACAAGTCTGAAAGAGGTGAGAAAGCTACAGAGGAAAAGTTGGAAGCTGGCAGAAGTTGGTTCATGAGGTTTAAGGAAAGAAGCCATCTCCATAACAGAAAAGTGCAAAGTGAAACAGCAAGGGCTTATGTAGAAGCTGCAGGAAACCACTCAGAAGACCTAGCTAGCTAAGATCATTGATGAAGGTGGCTATATTATATTACAGATTTCCAGTGCAGACAAAAGAGCCTTCTATTAGAGGAAGATACCACCTAGAACATCCGAAAGAGGAAAAGTCAGTGCCTGGCTTCAGAGCTTTAAAGGACAGACTGACTTTCTTGTTAGGGGTCAGCAGCTATGACTTGAAATTGAAGCCAGGGTTCATTTACCACTCTGAAAATGCTAGAGCCCTTAAAGAATGATGCTAAATCTACTCTGCTTATCCTCTATAAATGAAACAACAAAGCCTAGATGACAGCACATCTGTTTACAGCATGGTTTATTGAATATTTCAAGCCCAATATTGATAACTACTGCTTAAAAAAAGTGATCCCTTTCAAAATATTACTGCTCACTAACAAGGCATCTAGTTACCCAAGAGCTCTGGTGAAGATGCACAAGGAGATTCATGTTGTTTTCATGCTTGCTAACATAATGTCCATTTTCAGCCCATGGTTCAGGGAGTCATTTTGACTTTCAAGTCTTATTATTTAAGAAATTCATTTCATAAGGCTATAGCTGTCATAGATAGTGATTCTTGGGAAGGATCTGTGTAAAATGAAAGCCTCCTGGAAAGGATTGATTATTCTGGATGCCATGAAGATCATTCAAGATTTATGGAAGGAAGTCAAAAGATCAACATTAATAGGAGTTTTGAAGAAGTCGATTCTACCCTTATTAATGATTTTGAGGGTTCAAGACGTCAGTGCGGGAAATAACTGCAGTTGTGATGGAAATAGCAAGAACACTAGAATTAGAAGTAGACTCTGAAGATGTGCCTATATTTCTGCTATCTAAATGATACAGCTTTCACAGATGAGGAGCTGCATCTTATGGATGACCAAAGAAAGTGGTTACTTGAAATGAAAACTACCTGTGGTGAAGATGCTATGAACATTGTTGAAATAGCAGCAAGGCATTTAGAGTATGACATCACCTTAATTGATAAAGAAGTGGCAGAGTTTGAGAGGATTGGCTCCAATTTTGGAAGAAATTCCACTATGAGTAAAATGCTATCAAGCAATACTGATAGCTATAGAGGAATCTTTAATAAAAGGAAGAGTCAATTGTTGTGGCAAACTCCACTGTTGTCTTACTTTAAAAAATTGCCATGCCACTTCAGCCTTCAACAACTCCCACCATAGTCAGTCAGCAGCGTCAGTATTGAGGCAAGCAAACAATTGTGACTTCCTGAATGCTCAGATGATCATTAGCATTTTTTAGCAACAAAATATTTTAGATTAAGGTATGCACATTTTTTAAGGCATAATGCTATTGCACACTTAATAGACTATAGTATAATGTAAACACAACTTTTATATGCACTGGGAAACAAAAAAAACTTCATATGACTTGCTTTATTTTGATATTCACTTTATTGTGGTGGTCTGGACTAAACCTGTAACATCTCTGAAGTATGCCCATATATCGGGTTCAGTACTTTCTACAGTTTTAGGCATCCACTGAGAGTGTTGGAACATATCCCTCGGATTAGGGGATAGAGGGGGCTACTGTATCTCTCTAATCAAGTGATCAAAGTTAACATCACCAAGAGTAGAATGAACAGACATCCTCTCTCTCTCTCTCTCTCTCTCTCTCTCTCTCTCTCTCTTTGAGACAAAATCTAACTCTGTTGTCCAGGCTGCAATGCAGTGGTGTGATCTTGGCTCACTGCAATCTCTGCCTCCTGGGTTCAAGTGATGAGTGACTTTCCTGCCTTAGCCTCCTGAGTAGCTGGGACTACAGGTGCACGCCACCACACCCGGCTAATTTTTGTATTTTTAGTGAAGACGGGGTTTCATCATGTTGGCCAGGCTGGTCTTGAACTCTTGACCTCAGGTGATCCACCTGGCTCGGCCTCCCAAAGTGCTGGGATTACAGGCGCGAGCCACCATGCCCGGCCCTGTGTCTCCTTAACATCATGCACTGAAAAAGACACAGCATCACTTCTGAGGTATTTCTACCAAAATGCATAATCTGATTCTAATCAGACAAAATAAGAGTTTTGTTTCTGTAATTGGTTAACTCCCCCAGGAAGATAAAGGCAGCCAATAAATGACTGAATGAAGAAAATGCACACAGTTAAGAGTAAATAAGTAAAGCAGGCGCTAGAAGAGATGAGATGTATGTTTTCTCCCTTTGTCTCCGCAGCTCCTGCTTCATGGCTCGTATGTGACAAGAGTGCTCAGATGAGGTTTTGAATGCCTGGGGTATCATCTTAGCACTGGACTTGGTCCAGCAACAATTTGCATTGTTGACCAAATTTTGATATAATTATTTTCAGTAAAGTATAGTTCAAATGTCTTGTAGAGCCTACTTACGTAAAAGAGTATAAAAACAACCAGACTCTGCATTTTCCATCCTCTTATAAATCTTACTGCATTGGCACTGATATAATTTTTAGAAAAGTCCATGCTAAAAGGAGCATTCTTCAAGTATGGTGCAGTAAAGAGCATTTAGAATATGTTGTCTGGAATGGAGAAGAGTTTCCTACAAATAAGCACATGGGAAGAAAGACTCCAGTAAACATGGCAGTGAGAGCAAGACTAACCAGTAGGTCAAGGCAAGCAAACACGGTGGGAACAAGTTAAAGATAGGGGCAGATTACAGGACCAGGTTCTGCAATACCATCCAGACAACATTATGCAAATCTTTAAAAAGAAGCCTTTTAGTCAGAGTCTCCTATTCATATTGATAGTAATCTCAAAGGCCTGAGAACCAGTATTTCTGATAAAAAGAAAATTCTCATATGTTTTAGGAGAGATGCATCATCCCTGGTTTAAGTACTGAAAATTGGTAATTTTGTATTTACTTAATGGCTTTAGAAATATTAGATTTTATATCAAAGACTAGATTAATTTGTGATCTAACATAAATAGTAACATCAAAGAGGTAACTTAAATAGCTCCCTCTTGTTCTAATGAAATATATTTTCCGTTGACTACAGACTGAGAGACATAGCAACAAGGAATGCAAACTCCCTTGATTCCATATGGTGAAATGAAAACCTTGGCTCATGCATCGTTCTTTACCAGTTGCTTTTAGGAAATAAATGCAGAGCTCTATCCTAGGAGAAGTGACTCCAGTTTTCCTGGATTATCAATTCAAAATCCTCTTGTTTGCGGCAAGGAGGACATGACCATTTAAACTAAGTTGATCTGGGAGACCAATGTACATGTCTTAAACTTGGTCTGCCTGGGACAGCAGATACATCCAGCCACAAATATTGAGAAAACAGCAAGATGAACAGGTAAAGATAAGGGTTTAGAAGCGGCATCAAGTGCATGCCTAAATTAACCTGGGACTTGGCAGTGAGAATTACAGACCTTAGCTGAGATGAAGGGAAGGGAACACTAAAAATGGCCTTGACCTTGATGTGAGTATGATCTGAGCCTGGAAAATCCTACCTGAATGCTTCTTTGTTTTGCTGGGTCCTTTACCTTACATTTTCTGGACAATGTTGTCCTCAATGCCCCTGTTTGTGTGCTTTTCATTTTCTTACACATAAAGTGATCTCTCCAAGTTCAGGGGGAGCAACTGATTCTAGGAATCCTTACGCATCCAAAGGCAATTGCTGATGATTGTCCTGGGGATGTTTAACCGGTTCCCATAAGGTGGTGGAGGCATCATGCAGGAGAAACTTAAGTGCATACCCCTCTCTACTTTTTCATTTCCAAGGGGAATTAGACAGCTTGGGATTTTGTGGATGTCCAAGGGTAGACATCAGAAGTCAAGGAGGACAGAGGCTGATGCTTCCATCGATGCCCAATATTCTGTTTTCCTTTTCGAAGAGAGAAAAAGGAGCAGTCCCTAAAATTCTCTTACTCTGGTTAGCTGGTGGCAAGGCCACCATGGACATCATAAACACCACCAGGTCTTCCCGCCTAGGTCTTCTATGTTCTAAGAGTAACTTTGTGTTGGGCAATACAGGGTTGTCCAGGTTACATGGGCCATAGTGGGAAGGGCAGTGTTATCTGCTGGGTAAACTTCACCCTTTCTAGGTAAATTTACAGAAAAAGGCAGAGCTATCTGCTGGGTAAATCTTCACCCTTTCTAGGCAAATTCACAGTTTCCTCTCTTGAGACCAAAACATTAGACCTTTCCACTGCTAAACTAATTCTGCCATAGTGGCAAACTCTTCCTTCACTTTTTACCTACCACCTGAAACTGATCCCCAGGTACTGACACTCCAAGGGAGTGTCACACATGTTCCTTAGAAAAGGTTGAATTATTTCTCTTTTGTCATTCACAACTTAACATCACTGATACAAGTCTCTCCCCAGTATGTCTAATTGAAAGTACTTTACATTAGGTAAGTAACTTCTGGCCTTTGACTCTGAATGTTTGGGAGAAAAATTCTATCTAGATTTCTAAAACTATCACTTGATAAGCCTCTTCCTTCCTAGTCGGATGGGTGAAATACTCATGTTAGTTCTCAAAGACACAATCTATAGAAATGTGCTTCCCTCTCTTGCAGTAGAACTGTAGCTTTATGTGGTAAGACTCGATAGGGAAAAGCAGGACTTATGCAGAGAAGTAATTGCATATGTTACACTGGGGCAGGCTTTGAAAGTGTGTTGGGAATAGAGATGTGAAATGACTGAGAATTGTACCACAGGGATGATATCTTTGAGAACAGTGACAACATTTTCCTTGAAGATGACTTGCCCTGATGCTTATGCTTGCTTCCCCATGCCTTACGTGTTCCTCTGCTCTGGCCCTTGAGAAGCTCTGTTATATCACCATTCTACACGGTAAGCAGGGGGTACCAATAGGCATCAGTTCCCAGTACCACGTTCTTGCCTCTGTTGATGGCTGTGCTTTCTTTTCTAATGGGCAGTGGCCCTTTCTCACATTCTACTCTTGGTTGAGTTGCTATGGTTTTCCATTAACTTTTATTATTGCAGGCACTTCAGAGAATCTCTTGGGTTCTATATGTTGTCAACCATGTCCTATTGTGGAGAACATTGCATTTTTCCTTAATAGAGATCAGTCACCTCACTTTGCCTGTGGCTTCAGTGACATGAGGATTCCTCAAAAGGCCAGGTGATGGTCTTATCTTTTAGATCGATGAAACCATCATGTCCTGTGGTAGAAGTGTTCTCCTTTTGAAATTAAGACCTTAAAAGAAGCAGAGCTTAAATTTATAGGGCCAATAAATTGAAATTTTTCAAGCTGGTCATTGAGTATACTTCTATCTCCTGATTTCCATAACTGTGAAATCTGGCAATCATTAAAAAAAAAGCATCATATTTTGACTGCTGGTTCAAAGAATATACCACATTCTTTGGGACAGCATCACATCTTTGTCTTTGAAGGATGTTTTCGTTTATTTATTTGTGTGTGTGTGTGTTTGTTTGTTTTGAGATAGAGTCTTGCCCTGTCACCCAGGCTGGAGTGCAGTGGAACACACGTGGCTCACTGTAGCCTCGACCTCCTGGGTTAAAGTGATCCCCTTGCCCAGCCTCCCAAGTAGCTGAGACTACAGGCATGCACCACCATGCCCGACTATGCTTTTTTTATTATTTTTGTAGAGACAGGGGCCCCACTATGTTTTCCAGGCTGGTTGGGGAGTGTTTTCAGTCAGAAAGCAGTATGACTACATCTTCAGTAAGCCATTCTAATGCTCCGCAGAGTCAAGCGTTTCTGGATAATGGAGCACATGGCAAGATCAGTACATTTAATGAGTGTCAGCCCATTGACCCACTTTGTTTTCTACGGAATACGTTCATTGGTCACCAGTTGTGGTAGGCTAAACAGTGATGCCCCAATATGTCTACCTAGTAATCCCCTAAACCTGTAAATGTATTATATTATATAGCAAAATAGATTTTGCATATGCAATTAAGCTAAGAATCTTGAGATGAGAATATACTGGATTGTCCGGGTGGTCCTAATGATACAAGTGTTCTTATTTTTATTATTCTTATTTTTTTGAATCAGGGTCTTGCTCTGTCACCCAGGCTGGAGTGCAGTGGCACTATCTCGACTCACTGCAGCCTCCACCTTCTGGGCTCCAGCGATCCTCCCATCTTAGTCTCCTGAGTAGCTGAGACTACAGGCACAAGCCACCATGGCCGGCTAATTTTCATATTTTTCATAGAGATAGAGTTTCATCATGTTGCTGAGGCTGATCTTGAACTCCTGGGCTCACGCAATCTGACTGCTTTAGCCTCCCAAAGTGCTAAGATTACAGGCGTGAGCCACCGCGCCTGGTCACAAGTGTTCTTATAAGAGGCGGTTGGAGGGAGGTACCACTACGGGAGAGGAGAAGGTGACATGATGACAGAAGTAGAGGCTGGAATGATGAACTTGAAGATGGAAACAGGAGTAGCAATCCAAAGAACACAGGTGGACCACTAGAAACTGAAATAGGCAAGGTGACAGATTCTCCCCTCAACTCCAGTAGAAACCAGTACTGCTGACATTGACTTTAGTTCAATGAAATAATTTTAGACTTCTGACCTCCAGAACTGTAACTGAATAAAATAGTATTGTTTAATGCCATTAAGTGTGTGGTAATTTTTTATAGCAGCAATAGGAAACTAATAAAGCATCAATGTTCTATGGAATATGAAGATTCCAAATAACTCCTTTGCAAGAGTATCTATGAAGGCACTGTGTGCAGGAATGGGAAATCTATTTTCAAAATAACTATGTATTTTAGTGATGATAAGTTGTTCTCCTACCATTAGGAAAGGGGTCTAGTAAAATCAACGTAACACCAAGTAGCTGTCTGGTCCCCTGAAGAGAGGACTCAGCATCAACACCTGCTATGGTCAGGTGGATATTCAGCAGTGGTGGTAGCCAGGTCAGCCCTGGTGAAATCCATGTTGTTGAGCCAATGCATAGCTTTCATCCCTACTACCATGCACAATTTTAACCTGATTGAATTGAGTGACTGCTAGGGTGCCTGGGGAAAGAGATTGGCTGACATCTGCAGAGCATAGCATTGTCACACAGCATAGCATGTGATTACTGAGAACATCCTCTGCAGTGGGTACCCTTGAGTGAGTATTCACATGGATCACAAATATCCTCCTATCCTATATTCATTCTGAGAAGGTTGATATACTTTCTCCCCAGATCTCTCCTTGTTACCAAATCTTCAGTTGTGTTCTTTCCAAGTATCTGATGATCTGGCCAGCCCATTATACACACTGACAATGAAGTAGTATATATTAGTAACTTGAGCCAACTCTATCCAGAAAAAGTAGAAAAAACAAACATACTACTAGAAGATATTCTAAAGGGGAGACTCCTTTCTTCATTTTGTAACACAAAAGCTTTTAATAGGGCTGTAATTCTGCATCGTGCATTTCTAGCCTAACTCCAGCACAATATGCAAAGCCATCTGTAATCACATCTCCTTTATTTTTTTCTCTGTCAACTGAAATTAAAGAATTTCAGGTGAGGCCACAGGTGTATGCTTGAGGGAGGAGCATCAGAGCAATAGCAGTGGGTGCTGTTGGAGTCCCAACCACATGCTCACGTATCATCCACTGCTTCAGCGCATGCTTACAGTGCCATTTCTGAAACCTTTTTTTTAAAAAAATAACATGAGACCAGGCACGGAGGCTCATACCTCTAATCCCAGCACTTTGGGAGGCCAAGGCAGGTGGATCACCTGAGGTCAGGAGCTTGAGACCAGCCTGGCCAACATGGTGAAATCTTGTCTCTACTAAAAATACAAAAATTAGCTGGGTGTGGTGGTGGGGGCCTGTAATCTCAGCTAGTCAAGAAGCTGAGGCAGGAGAATCACTTGCACCTGGGAAGCAGAGGTTGCACTGAGCCGAGATCACCCCATTGCACTCCAGCCTGGGCAACAGGCCAAGATCACACCATTGCACTCAAGCCTGGGCAACAGAGTGAGACTCTGGTTCAAAATAAAATAAAATAAAATAAAATAAAATAAAATAAAATAAAATAAAATAAATTAAATAAGTAACATTAAACCTTTTCTAGGGAGATTAAACTTTCTAGTCATTGAACCTGGTCATATTACATCTACAATTATCCCCTACCTTCTTGCATCATCAGTTTCTCCCTCTTTGCCCAACATAAGTTCAAAAACATGGTTTGGAAGGTTCCAAAGCCCTCCATTGACTTCACATTTTCCTGCAGATGCAGACCCATTTCTCCACACCCTATCACAGTAGATTTCTTGAAATAGTTATCTTTACTCACTGTCTCTACTGCTTCACCTTCCATTCATTCTTCAGCTCATGCCAGTCTAGCTTTTTGGTTTGATTCTCCAAAATTGCTCTTGTCTCTGTCAATAACACTTTCCCTATGGAAACATCCCCCCAGGTCTACGTCTATTACATTCTTAAACTTCTCAGTAGCAGTTGACTCAACTGACCACCCACTCTTTAAAATATATATATAAAATATATATACACATATCATATATATTATATATATAGATTATATCTATTATATATATTACATATAAATATATAATACTATATATATGTAATTTCACAACTTCATATTCTCTTTATTTTCCTCACATTAAACTGGCCACTCTTTTTACATCAGTGCAATGTCTTTTCCTTGTCTATAAGGCCAAGACTTTCGTCTTTACCTAAACTCACTGCAGTGATCATGTTCTTCTATGCCTTTAAATATGGTAAGGATTCCCAAATGTATATCTCTAGTTGTGTTCTCTCCCCTGAGTCTCAGACAAAAAGCCAATTAACTACTATGCATCACCACTCAAAATAACACACTTTAATAAAAATTAAATATTCATTGCCTCTCTTCTACCCTCAATTTATTCCTCAATTGGTATGATCTAGCCAAAAACCCAGCAATAATTCTCAGTTCTTGTCTTTCTCTTAACTATCCACTACATCCAAATTAACAGTCCTACCGTTTTTATGTTCAACATACATTTTTAACCTATTCTCTCCCCTCTATCTTCACAATCATTATCCTAGTCAAAGCTATGATCTATCAGTTAAACTAACTCAACAGCCCTTTAATTGGTCTTCCTGTTCCACCTTTCTGTTATCCATTCTTCACAAAGTAGCCAGGATAATATGTAAGCATGTAGAAAGATCATATCAGTTTTCTTTTGAAAAGCTTCTATAACTTCCCATTTCATCTAGAATAAAATCAAAACCTGGTTCCACAGTCTACAATGCTCTGCATGATAAGGCCTCCTTTACCTCTGTTCCCTCATCTCCTATTACAGTGCTACTTTCCCCGTTGTTTATCACACTCCAGCCACATGTTCTTCTTTCGGTTTCCCTTGCACATTTTTCTGCCTTAGGTCCCTTGCACTTGCATTTGTCTCTACCAGGGATTATGTCTTATGAACCTCTGCAGGGCTGGCTTCTTCCTATTTAAATTTCTGCTCAAATGCTACCCTCTCATGCATGTTCTCCCTCACCATCCCATCTAAAGTAGCTTTATCACCTTGGTTTCAGCTTCAGTTACCTATTGCCATGTAGCAATTCACCCAAAGCATTGTGATTTAAAACAACTATTTATTTAGTCATGACTCAAGGGCCAGCTATTTGGTCAGGGCTCTGCTGGAATAGTCTCTCTTTGTTCCACATCCTGTTATCTGGATTCAACCATGCATTTGTGGTCAGTTGGAAGGAACCCTGAGGCTGGCTCTCAAAGGGCCTCATTCACCTGCCTGGAAGTTGGTGGAATCTGTCAGCTGGAGGACCTTGATTTTTCTCCACATGGCCTCTCCAGCAGGCTAGTTTGGGCTTTCTTACAAAAAGCCTGGGCTTCCAGATAATGACAGCATAAACTAAAAGACCTCTTGAGGTATTGCTTGAAAGTTGCACAATATCACCTTGGCCACAGTCTATTGGCCAAAGTAGAGGCCAATGAGGCTAGCCGATATTAATGGGTGAGAAATAGACTCTACATCCTGATAAGCATTGCTGCATATAATTTGTAGTGATTTCAAATCTATCCTGCCTCTTTTCCTGTGTCCTCCCATCAGTCTTTATCATATCTTCTTCTTTATTTATTATTTATTTATTTATTTCAGAGTTCTTAACATTATCTAAAGTTATCTTGTTTATGTATCTGTTTTCTTTTGATAATGAGTCCTGTGGTAATGAGTCCTGCTCCTTCCATTTCAGTGTGAGCTCCATGACAAGAAGCATCTTTTCTGACTTGGTTATTATTGAAGCTCCAGGGATTAGAAGAGCAAACAGTCCTTACTTAACATATGACAAATGGTCAAGGTATGATGGTCAACTGAATTAATGTATGAATGAATAAGTGAATTCAGAATACCTGGTTCAACAGAAGACTAGTACTTACAGTGATTTGGAATTATTTCCCTTGAATACTCTCTGGGAGCTGAATGGATAGGCTGACTAAAGATAAAAGGTGAGAAGTATTGTGAGTGATGAACAGGATTTAGTGGCCTATTTGTGTTCCAAGGAGGTTTTACAGCAAAATTGAAATGCTGCTTCATTTTCTTGTTCAAATTCTGAATAATTAATCACAGACAGCCCTAGTTATGTATTATCTTACTATCTTCCAATAACTGAGAATTAATTCATCATATGAAGCCCTATTGTAGCCTACTTTCTGTGGAAGGCCTTATGTAAAGCTGAAAAAGGTCAACTAGGAGTAGCCCCACATCATTTTAAGACAGAACCAAGAAAATACATCAAAATATTTTTTCAATTAAGATTATTTTTAAATTTCTATTTTATCACTACACTATATCTGGAAATAATAGAATCTATCTCTTCTTTGCATCTAACTGAAATTTGTTTTAAATTAGTCTGAAAAATAAAATTTCATTTTAATTTATGGATTTGTAGTTTTGGTGGACAGTATAGTAGTATGGATGGATAATAGTAATATATTTGGGGGACAGTATAGTAGCAAACTCAAAGTTATTCAGGAAAATGTAGGTTAATAGGCACTTACTGAGCCTCCTGAAGACAAAGACATGGATTAAACATATCTTCTACATTTAAGGAATTTTATTATAATGAGGAATAAAGATTACACAAGTGGATAATGAAAACATGAGGCATTCTGTGGTAGTGGTCTGCACACAGGGCCAGCAAGGCCATGGGAAGTCTATGGTCCATCAGTGCTAGCAGATGATGACAGAGAAGGAAAGAGATGTAGTAAATGAACAAAAGCAAAGTGTGTTCCAAGCAACTAGAAGTAAGTCTAACCTGTGACAGGGAAAGAGCAGGGATAACCGGAGTTTAAATTAGCACCTATGCAAAAGCTCAATTCCAGCAGCTGTGTGCTATAAAAGAGCTCACATTCCAATCAGGCACAGTGGCTCACGCCTGTAATCCTAGCACTTTGGGAGACCGAGGTGGGTGGATCACCTGAGGTCAGGAGTTTGAGACCAGCCTGGCCAACATTGTTAAACCAAGTCTCCACTAAAAATACAAAAATTAGCTGGGCGTGGTGGCACACGCCTATGGTCCCAGCTATTTGGGAGGCTCAGGAAAGAGAATCACTCAACCTCGGAAAGTGGAGGTTGCAGTGAGCCAAGATCATGCCACTGTACTCCAGCCTGTGCAACAGAGCAAGACTCTGTCAAAAAAACTCACGTTCCATCCTGAAGGCCACTGGTTTCCAACTTCTTTGCATTTGAGGAACTCCCTAATGCCAAAAATTAAAATGTTTATAATTCATTAGTTAAGAAAGTGCACAAAGACAAAAATTTTAGTATTTTTTTAATGAACAAATTAATATTGCCTTTAAATTTTTTATGAATCAAATCCTCAAATATATTTGAACAATTGTTACCTATTTATAGAAGTATTTTCCTTTGTCTACAAACAATGCATAGTTCGTGTAGAGGTTAGCTGAGCTCTTGTATTATAATTCACATCCAGAGACACTGCTTAAGAAGTAGAGGAAGCAGCATGGCACAATGAAAATCACATAGTTAGGCATTCCCATCCTGCCTTTCCATTTACTTAGACTTTAGTAGTAGACAATTACTAAACCTGTTGAGGTTCAATGTCCTCATCTGCGAAATGAGAATAAAGACTTTCTTATGTGTATTTTAAAGGAAGTAAATATAAATGATCTTGTGATAAAGGGCAAGAGGGAGATTAGCAGCAAGGAGCTAAGTGTAAATTTCAGGTTATAGTTTGGGTGACTAGGTGAATGGTTGAGTCACTAGTAGAGAGAAAGGGAGAGAGAGAGACAGAGAGACAGAGGTAGGCAGACACACACACACGTACACACACACACACACACACACACACACACACTGAGAAAGAGAATGCAGAATGAATGGCCTGGATGAAGAGAGTTCAATGGAGAGACAAGAAAAACTTAGTTGGTAGTATGAGGACAGTGGGTACCCACTCATTACTGAAGACGAACCTACTTCACCTACTTACGAGTTCTGGCATAATGAGAAGACAGACGTAAGAAGAGAGGGAACTATTTTCTAAGTTCCAAAATTGGAAGGATGAGGGAAGACAGACAATGTAAAAACAGTCCCCAATTTATTACTGTCTACATCAAATGTTCAATAAAAAACAAATTAGAACATTGAAAATATTCTTAGGTTTATTGGTATTACAAGTCTCATGTCATTATAAGAAGCAAATAAATGGGTTCAATTTGAAGTTCCATTCTCTAATCAACATCTACCAACAGTTACAGAGGTTAAGTCAAGTTATTGTACCAACTACTATAATGTCTTCTTCTATATGCTACCTACTTGTCTTTTTTCTGTCTTCTCTTTTCTTTCAACAACTGAGGCAAAGACACATGAATTATTCATCACAGACAAATGAAAGTGAGAGGTGTTGAAAGGAGAGTACTAGATTTCTTGAGACACATTCAATTTAAGGAATGAACTGGGGAAACTATTATGTTGGTGCCTAATGATGACATTATAATAATTAACATTCTTTATTTCACATGCAAGTATCCAAAAAAAGGTTCCAGTTGATCTTCTCGTCCATAAATGTCTAAGGAGTAACTCTATGAACAGATTATCCCTGGCAAATTGAAGTATAGAATTGAGGCCGATGGGGTTCAGGACGTGCTACCTGAAAATATGGCACGTTGACATTTGAGAAAACCTTGGAAACAGGAAGGTCTCTCTTCCCTTCTCGTCTCTCTTCTCCCCTGAAGAAGGTCATTAAAACCTCACTGGAGAGATGCCCTGTACATACCCAGAGAAAGCAAACATTCTTATATCTGAAGACACAGACACAGATAAGAATCTGAATAAACAGGCCTTGCTAAATTCCCCACAGCTTATTGCCATTAAATCAGACCTCCATTATCCAATCATACTTCTCACTGACTGATCACCTTTTCATCAAACCTAAGATTAAAAAACACAAGTTTACCTGTTTCTTTGGGTCTTCATTTCTTTATGAAAGTTCCCTTGTCACAAAAAACTTGCATTAAATAAACTCGTATGCTTTTTTTATTCTTGTTAGTTTGTCTTTTGTTATAGGTGCCACAGCCAAGAACCTTGAAACAGGTAAAGAAAGCAATTTTTTCCTCCCCTACAAGGTGTATATCCTTGCAACATAGACACTTGCTTTTGAATGCATTGTTTGCTGCTACAGACTATTTTTAATCCTGTGGCATCTGTAAAATTCAGCACAAAATATTGAGAGCTCTTTTCAACTAAATAGTTTATAGTTTTATCTTGATCTGTTTTGGATTGAGATATTACCTATTTGGAGATTTTTCTTGAACCAATAGGTAGTAACTTCTTTGTATCTGTAGTCATGGAAACAGAGCTTGACTTTAAAAACTATTAGGATAGAAAGCATAAAAATGTGGCTATTGATTCAGAGAAATGCTTGGATTTTTTCTTTTCTTCCTTGCTTTTCCTGTTTTTTTTTTAATTTTTCTTTTTCTTTTCTTTCTCCTGCTATCCTTCTCTCCCTCTCTCTGTTCATCCTTTTCCTTTGCTTACTTCTTTATGCAATTGATACCATACCTCTTTATCTAAGAACATTAAAAGTACACTTTTTTCCTTTTATTCTTTCACCTTAAAATGGAGATATTAGCAAATAGCGCCAGAAAACCAAAGTATGATGACATGGGAAAAAATGGATCTCAAATGTATATACATATATTTGAAAGAATAGTATACTACATATAAAGAAATGAACTCAAAACAGTTAATAGACCTAAAGATAAAACTATAGGTCACGCAGTGGCTCATGCCTATAATCCCAACACTTTGGGAGGCCAAGGTGGGTGGATCATAAGGTTGAGAGATTGAGACCATCCTGGTCAATATGATGAAACCCTGTCTCTACTAAAAACAGAAAAATTAGCCAGGTATGGTGGCCGGCGCCTGTAGCACCAGCTACTTGGGAGGCTGAGGCAGGAGAATTGCTTGAACCCAGGAGGTGGAGGTTGCAGTGAGCCAAGATTGCACCACTGAACTCCAGCCTGGTGACAGAGTTAGACTCTGTCAAAAATATATATATATACACACACACACAATATATATAAAATATTAATTATATATTTTATATATAAAACTATAAAATTTCTAATAAGAAACAAAAACCAAAATCATGTGATCTTGGAATAGGCAATTTTTAATTTTTCATTTTTAACTTAGATTCAGGGGTTCATGTGCAGATTTATTACAAGGAAAACTATATGAAACATATAAGAAAAACAGATAAAATGAACTCCATTTTATTAAAATTTTTTGCTCTCTGAAAAACACCACTAACACAATAACAAACAAAATGGCATACTGGGAGAAAATCAAGAACACTCACAACTTAATTATACGACAAATAAGTCAATTTAAAAATAGGCAAAAGACTTTAATACTTTACTGAAGAAATGCACAAAATGATTGTCAACATCATTAGTCATTAGAGAAATAAAAATTAAAACTACAATGAAATATCACTATAGATACTTGCTAAAATAGCTAAAGTTTAAAAGATTGACAATATCAAGTGTTGGTTGGGATGTGGAGCAACTGGAACTCCCATACATTGCTATGGCAATAAAAAATAATGCTACCACTTTGGAAAACAGTTGGCAGGATTTTTTTTATCAAGTTAAAAATACACTTACAGTATGCTCCAGCAATTGTACTTTTATTTACTTAACTATGATTAATAAAATATATGTCCACACAAATATTTGTATGTGAATAATCATAGCAACTTTAATCACAGCAATTGAAAAATGTTAAAATAAAAAGTTGGAAACAACCCAATTACCCAACAAGAGATGAATGGGTAAACAAATTGTGGTATCTTCAAAAATAGATACTACTGAGGAAGAAAATAAAAAGAAACTATTAAAATATACAACAATGCAGATGAATTCCAAAAATTGATACATAAAAGAAGGTGAACACAAAACAATACAGAATGTTTACCCCATCCATGTAACATCCTAGAAAAGGCAGACAATGTTTAGTGACAGAAAGCAGATCGGTGGTTGTCTGGAGTTGGAAGGAGGAGTGTTGACTACAAAGGAGCACAGGGAACTTTTTGGGGTGATAGAAATATTTCATTTTTTCAAATCACAGTGAGATTTCATAAGTATATATCTTTGTAAAAACTCACTGAACTGTAGAAGTGTACAACATTTATATTAGGATTATTTCCTAAGAATGTATTTTGGTGATATTTTCCAGCCAAAAAGGTGATTGCATTATCACCATTATGAAATTTTCTATAACATATCATTCATATCCTCAATAAAATTTAAGTTGTTTTCATTACAGATTAGACACCCTATTTTTTAGAGGGGTGTGATATATCTTCATAGATTGAAACAGTAGTCCTCTCCTGACCTTTATTTTAGAGTCTCTTGAGTTTTCAGACATGGAATTTTGCAGGTAACATAAGGAGAGTGGGGTTTATAGACATTTGGTTTATCTGCACTGGGCCCTAAAAGAATTAATTTCAAAGCACTCATCATCTTGAATAGATGTGATTTTCCTTACTATCAATAGCTTCTAAGTAGCATTTTAAAAGCCTTTTAAATGGAATATAGCAGATTCCTTTTCCTTTTTGTTTTTGCTAATAGGTAAAGAAGAAAGATTTCTGATGCCTGATATTTGGGACACTAGAGAGAATATTATTTAACAGGGACAAAAAACAAAGTTGATTAATTATTGTAGCACAGTAAAACTGCAGTTGCAAAGGTAAAATCTATATTGGATATTATTTATGAAATTTTAAGAAATCTAACTTGGCTTTTGAAGATCATAAAAATACAGACGTATAATACTCAGTGAAGTAAAAAATAAAAAATCAACACTGAATTAGTAAAGACTTCTTTTCCTCATGAACATGTTCCCATTCCTTTTTAGGGTTCTACTGTTCAAAATTTCATTACAATCTCATTAAATGAAAACATCTTATCAAATTATTTAAACATTTGATCTGATCAATTTTCAAACAGGAATTTTCAGGTAATATGAAAGGGTAAAACGAAACTCTTAAAAAATGTTCAATGCTTCAGTATTCTTGATACAGAATTAACTTTATTTATTGAGGCAGTATACTGATAATGTACTCTGATTGTATAATGCTGGGTACAAAGATAATTATTTGGGAAACTAAAACAAACAAACAAATATGCACACACTTTCTTGTATTTCAAGTTGACTGCAATTACTGTTAGAGAAGAAGCATCAAATTATTATGGGAATATGGAAGAGATTAGTTTGAGAAAGCAAGAAAAATTCATGGAGGACCCCACAGCTGAGTTAGGTGACAAATCAGTGAGCCTCACCTCAAGTCAACCAATCCAGAGTATCCGGAGGTTGTAGCCTATTCATCCAAATTGTAAAGAAGCTCTTCGGGTGATTCTTATGCATTCTAAACTTTGCGGACCACTACTGTAACTGACAACATTTGCACATGTGGTATTTATTAAGTAGGTAAAATTTTGATAGGTGAAAAAGGAGTGTAGAAAGATAATTTAGCAGGAAAAATGCTTGAAGACTGGAACACTTGAGGTTTAATATTTTTGAGGGCTTAGATCACCAGAAGAGATTAGGACTTTCTTTAGTAGACAGTGTGTAGACATGACAGGTTTTTCATCAGAGCACTACTGTAATTATTTTGTAGTTTAGAAGCATTCTCTGGTTCGGGATGAATTGACATTGTTCAATGGGGTATGTAGGAGGATGTGTTGGAGGGAAGATGGGCTGAGTAAACTCGGGCAGGTAGAACCCCTGGTCTGTTACATTAAAACATGTCAGAAGTAGTGCTGGGCTTAAAGGGGATAAAGAAAAGAGATTGGATTTGAAAGACAATATGTTTTAGAAATAGGGTCCAGTGTCCAGAAATAGGGTCCATTCCAAAAAAAATCCATGGAAATTTTTGTTGGTCCTTGATTTTTATCTGCTAGATACCAGTTGATTTTCTGGTGAGCATGGGGTGGGGAAAGGGATTATAGTATTTGGCTAAGAAGCAGATTTATTGACTCCATCCCAATGCCACCCTTAGGATACTTAAAAAACTAAGAGAAGGGAAAAAGTTAGAAACATTTATGAGTCCAGAGCTTCTGCAGTAGCAGAGATCTTTAAAAGACATCTCAGAAATTGGCAAGCACACAGAGAGAGTAAAAAGTGGAAGGCACATGATTCAGATTTAGAGAATTAATGAACAGTCCCCAGAGGAGGTGATACCTGTGTTCTGTTAGCCAAGAAAAAGACAGATGGATCGTGTATATGTGTGGGGGAATGTTTGTGTTTCTCTGTGTGTGTTTGTATTGTAGGGGAGTAAAACAAAAAGGACGATTCCATCAGAGAAGTAGAACAGAGGCCAGAGAGCATGACATGTTCAGGGAACTTGGAGTAATTATTTTTCAAAGAAAGGGAGGTCATCAGTGCTAACTGTTACAGAAAGCAGAGGCAACCGCAGGAGTAAATGAGATTGACAGTGTAACATCACGGAAGGGCCAAGGAGCTCTGCAGTTTGACTAGTTCAACCCTTGAGGGAGTTAAAACCTCAGTTTTGTAATTCCTAAAATGAGGATCCCAGGATTCCTTGTGAGGATGCATAGGAAATATTTAATACAGAGTCTGGCACATAGAATTGTACCTGGAGGTTAGCTCCTATAATTTTTATTATTTTTTATTAACTTTCACCTTGTTCTAATTTACATCTTTAAGGTTTGAGAATTAATCTTTATGAAGTCATTCTTTTAAGTATTTTAAAGGTACCTGGAATTTAAAAAAATTTCAAAAATGTAGATGTAAGCTTTCAAGAAAAGCACATAGAATTCTTCCAGTAAAAAAAGTGTTTTTTAAAAAACCCTGAAATTTAGCACAAACATTCAAAATATAACTCATTGTGCCTCTGTGCTTCCACAACCATATTTACTACAAATCTTATCAAAATTTCACTGTCTTTCTCTCTACTTCTCATTCTTTGTCTATTCAGGTGTTTATGTCTACGTTTTGTTTAATTTAATAATATGCATGGCTCTTTCTGACTTTTTCCTTCTAATTTCCCCAGTTACACATTTAAAGTTTTCTTTATTTCTAACACAACTTTTCCTCTGGTGACTTCTAATTCCTAATTTTCTCTTATTTCATCTTCTCTTCTTTTAACACGGGCTAATATGAAGTCAAAAAATTATTTATTTTGTATTATACTTTTAAATTCATGAATACAAATTAAAAGATTTGAATGAGTTATCCATTATCTGTCAAAAACAAAGTTAAATCATGTAGAATTTTAAGAGTTTATTGTGAGTACAAAAGAATAGTTCATGAACTGGGAAACCTCAAGCTGAAAAATGCATGAAATCTCCATTTAACAGCACTTACAGCACAATTTACAGAGCCTGAAGGAGAAAGTATTTTGGTCGTTTTCATGATTAACTGTCATATATTTGTTTTTCAGGCAACAGAGCCTATTTAAGCTGATTTATCTGTAGCTACTGGTTTAATTTCATTGAACCACGCTGAAAAGGACAAAATGCTAATGTCTATGCTTTGTTTATGTTCAAGGTTAAGATTTCAGGGAAATCAGGATGATTTAAATTTTGTTTACATGGCTGTGGGCAGTTGACCATGCGGTATCTAAATTGTAGCCTCCATTTTTATTTATTTATTTTGAACACATCTAAAAGGCACCTAGCCACAAATAGCATCCCAACCAAGTATCAAGGTTTTGACTTGATCTCCAATCAGTCTATTTTGTTTGTGTTCACTATTACTTGGCTTTTTAGTGACTTTTGATTTGTTTAAAAGCAAAAGATCTGCATTATTCCGTTTTTGTGAACATCATTTTGTTATATACATATTGCATATTTTTAGCTAAAAGTTAGCTTTTGTTTAAATAATGAAAGAAAACAAAAGATCTCTCTGCACTGGATTGTGAGAGTAAAAAAAAGCAAAATTGTTGGCAGTGCTAGGGCTTGGAAAAGTAAAAGCTTTGCATGTTTCTTAATTTAATTGCTTCCCTTATTATGCAAATAAATTGTATTTATATATAGGTGGAATAAACTAAGGTTTTTAAGAGATAAATTGGGTCAGAGAAATGGAAATAAAGGGACTATATTTTTCAAGTTCTTATTTTTCAGAAGGCTTAGTATAAATTATATTTTAAAATGTTTAATTTCAAACACATTTACTTCTCCAATGGTGCATTTTTTTTTGTTTGTTTTTGATACGCTGTTCCCATCAGATAGCTTCATATTTCAAATGTTCTGAAACCAATAGAGGAAACTGTACAGAAATGTACTGGCCCCGTGACTATGCCCTCTTGGAGTTTACTTGCAGTTCTGTGGTCCTGTATTTAATGAGGATTATAGTTCTTTTTTTCATCCAGGGATGGGGAACCTAATAGTGTGAGCTGGATTTATTACCCTACTTCCCTCACAGGGCTACAAAACCCTTCTTAGCCCACAAAATTCGTCTTCAGCCATTACTCTTGAATTTCTATTTTGGAGGCATGGTTTATAATTCTGGATTTTTTTACTATTAAAAACAGAGAGATTTTAGTCCAATCTTGTACCCAGTTGAGGAATGTCTTCTACAAAATTATGCAACAAATTATTACCTGAAGAAATAAATAATGCAACGAATTATTACCTGAAGAAGTAAATAATGCAATAAATTATTACTTGAAGAAGTAAAGTTTCTATCATAGAAATGTTTGTATACCAGGAGACAATTGGTCACTGTTTTAGTGAGCCTAAAGGATTATAAGATGAATAATAACAATAACAATAACTAATTATTCTTGAGCATATACTATATGGCAGGCATTGTGCTATTTGCTCTATGTGGGAATTGTTATCATTAACCCCTACTGGAGATGAGGAACCTGAGACTTTGAGAAACTCTCCAACTTTTCCCAGGACACAGGGCTTGATGGAGGCAGAGTCAGATTCAAACTCAGCCTCTCTAAATCAGAGCCTCTGATCTTAACCATTATAGTGTACATTTTCCCACTGAACCAAAATTAGTATCTGTTTAATCTCTACCCAATTAGTCTAAATTCTACCCTTTGGGGCTAACCAGATTGTGTTCATTCCTCTTCCCCATTCATTTATGTACCAAAAAGGATACTGATTAAGTACCTCTTAGGTGTTTGATACTGTCTTTGTTTTACAGAAAACAGCAGTGAAAAAAGGATAAAATTTCTGCATCCATGGTGTTAACATTTTAATCCCTTAAATCTTTTGAAAAGACCCACCGAGTTCTAAGCGTTTTCCTTTGCTTAGCACAAATTTTCCTACTTCTTCCAACCACTCATCATGGAGCAAAATTTCAAATTCTTATCAATATTGGTAGTTTCCTTCCTCTAAACATATTCTGGTTTGTAAATAATCTCTTTTAAGACACAATTACCTGATAGGGTTTGGCTGTGTGTCCCCACCCAAATCTCATGTCAAAATCCCGAGTGTTGGAAGTGGGGCCTGGTGAGAGGTAATTTGGATCACAGGGGTGGATTTCTCAAGAACCATTTAGCACCATCCCTTTGGTGCTGTTCTTGTGATAGTGTTGTACGGCTTTCTCCTCAGTTCTTCTAAAAACTGTGATCTTGTCACACAACCAGGAAAGATTAAGCTCGTGGACACATAGAAGGGTGAGAAAAATGGAATTTATCGGGCAAAAAAGGAAAAAGAGAAAAACTTTCAAACTTTCAGTAGAGCGAGAAGGAAGCCTGTTATCTGGCTTCTGCCCCACCACACAGGAACTCAAGAGGTCGGACTCCTCGCCTCTGCAAAGGGCACGAACTTCTGTGGCTCCGTGTCATTCTCCCAGTTCAGGCTGGTTGGAGGTTCACCAGGGAGTCCTTTTTACTTGGCTGTCTCAATAGTGAATGAGTTCTCCTGAGATCTGATTGTTTGAAAGTGTGTAGCACCTCCCCTCTCTGTTGCTCTTGTTTGGCCTATGTGACCTGACTGCTCCCCCTTCACCTTCCACCATGATTGTAGGCCTCCCAGAAGCTGAGCAGATGCCTGCATCATCACGCTTCCTGTATAGCCTGTGGAACCATGAGCCCATTAAACCTCTTTTCTTTATAAACTATCCAGTCTCAGGTATCTCTCTTTTTTTTTTTTTTTTTTCCGAGACAGAGTTTCACTTTTGTTGCCAGGGCAGGAGTGCAATGGTATGATCTCTGCCCATTGCAGTCTTCACATCCTGGGTTCAAGCGATTCTCCTGTCTCAGCCTCAAAGACAGGAGAATTACAGGTGTAATCCCTGCTGGGATTACAGGTGCTCACCACCAATCCTGGGTAATTTTGGTATTTTTAGTAACGATGGGGTTTCACCATGTTGGCGAGGCTAGTTTCGAACTCCTGACCTCAGGTGATCCACCCGCCTTGGCCTCCCAAAGTGCTGGGATTACAGACGTGAGCCACCATGTCAGGCCATAGGTATTTCTTTAGAGCGATGGGAGAATGGCCTAATAAACTACCATACACGAACATAGCAATCCACATGCTTTCTGATGGGTCAGAGAGAGAACAGAACATTAGAGACAGACAGTTTGGGTTAATGGGTTACTTCTGCTTATAATCTCCAAGGCTTGTCTCTCCAGACTTGTAAACTGGTTCAATTGGGCATGAAAATTTGTAGCATTCAACTATTTAAATTCTGTTTATTATGGCAAAGGTCCTTAATATTAGGGCTGTCCTTCGAGTGTCCTCTATCTAGCATCACAGACAAGATGCTGGAAGCCATCTTGCATCTGTAACTGCTGTTAGCCTGATATTTAATGAGAGCTGTTAGACGGGGGTTTGACTGAGGCACTTGGCAGACTACAGCATCCTCTAGTGGCCAGATTTAAACCTCAAGACGTGTATATTCTGAATATCACAAGAAATGAACCTAAACCTTACAGTGTCCAGCAACTGTGTTTGGCAAGTGTGAAATAGCTTTTGACTGGTTATTTCTGATTCAATAGGTGATCTATTTCCTGCTGTATATTAGAAAACCTGCTGCATCTCGGGCTCTGTTAGCCCTCTACCTAGTTTTCCATTCTAGGCTAGTTCCTCATGACTTTGGGAATTCAAGTTGCTTTTTCATCTTCCCCCTCCCCGTCCTTCTCCTCCTCCTCCTTTCCTCTTCATCCTCCTCCTCTTTTTTTGTTCCTCCTCCTCCTCCTCCTTCTTCTTTTAGTAGCTGTACATACTTTTATTTTTCTTTGGGGGCACTTCTTTAGTTTATTTGCTTCCCTGAATATAAACACATAGACCTTTTTAATAGGAAGGTGTTATCTAAAGTTTCTATAGAAAAAATAGGCAATGAATAACTCACGTGAGGTGATTGTGGCTTCATGGAAGAAGCATTGGACTTGAATTCAGTCCTGTATTATAATAAAAGCCTAAACCCACCGCTTTGTTTGCTGGCAATATTAGGCAGGTGATTTCACTTAGTTCTAACTTTACTCATAAGATAAGGATAATCTTACAGGGTTGTTTTGGCTTACACATAAACCAAAGTGCGCTGCACAAAGGTCTCTTGATCAGTTCATCTGGTCTATAGTCACTTTTTTCCTTGTCAGATTATCTTTTGGGAATGGTTTGATAGTAGAAGAGACCATTCCCAAAGTTAATCCAGAATCAGGCCTCCCCACCCACCTGCCTCAGGTTAGCACAGCACAAACCCGTCAGGCCCTGTGAAGCAGATCTCCCAGGGAAGCACAAGAGGAAGTCCTCCATCCAAGCCCTGGGTTATCAGGCACAACCACAGGCTCTACATTACCACTAGTCAGCTTAGTAACTAATGGGGAACTGGCCCTGCTGGTGAAGAACTAAGGCTACATCCACAAGCTGCTCCATAGCCTTGTTAAGAAAATGTACTTTTTTTTCTGTTTACTCAGTGATTCAAATCTTTTTGAGACAATTATGTTTGACCCAAACTCTACATTCTGAGATAAGTGGAAAATCTCAAAGACTAAACTCTATTCCACCAGACAGGCAGCTCTGTGCCCATGCACGTAGACCTGTGCCAGGCTCAATAGGTGCTCGATCAAATCCCAAGGAAACCTAAAGGAGTTACTTCAGTCAGCAAACTGTGATGGGTAACATGTTTCTGCACTGGGTATTTTCCAGTTGTTCCTTAAAATAGTAGTCCAGTCCTCTGCAGAATTACTTGCATTCATGATCATCCGTGCTCTGCCATTTAATATCTGCAATCACATTTTCTCAGGCAGTGACCTCAAGATGTAAGAAAGATGAGGAAAGAAAAGGAATTGTGAGGGAAAAACCCTGTGTGAAATTACAGGATTCCTGGTGTTTTTAAAACTTGGTCTATTCTGAGTCTTGCCAAAGTCCCCTGACCCTGGTATAATCAAACATACCTTTGAGGAAAAAGCAAATGGAAACAACAGGGAGTATTCAGATGCATTTATTCAACAATCAGGCCAGCCAGGCCTCACAGTGACCTGATGGGATTTCAAAACCTTGATTCTCAGCAAGGCCCAGATTTTCGAATGAGGACAGAAGTCTGGCGCTTCCTGCAGTAGAAATTAAAAAAAAAAAAAAAATCAGCTTAAACTTTATTGACAAAAAAGTGACTATGGGAGAAAAACGGGGGAAAATAACTTCATTTAAAGTATAGGGGTTTGAGATTTAGAATCTTTTCTCTTTCATTCATTTATACATTCACTTACTCATGAATTCATCAAATATTTATTGATTACTGTTGTCTACTCTAAGGATACAACAGAAAGGAAAAACATCTGTCCTTACAGTTTTTACAGACCTAGTGGAGTGTTACAGTGAACCCCTGAAATTAAATTCAAATCCATCATTGCATCTTTTGCTCCTGATGCCTCTGCCTTCGCCACCAGGTTTCCATCTGAGCTGCTGCCTGAGCTATTGTTGGACCTTCTAATTGACTGACCTTTCATCTTAGATCTCTAGGGATTCATTTCTGTGAGGTCTCGCAAAACTAAATCATATATTTATTCCACATGATTCCTGCCAGTTCTAAACATCCTCCCCTCCAGATAAAACCTCTCTGTTCGCCCCACACTGCCATTACCAAACCAGTTTTCTCTTCTCTAAGCTAAATATCTCTAAATGTTGTAATTGTTTCCTAGAAGACTGTTTCCAGGTCTTTAATTTTTCTAACCATTTTTTCTTTGAATATACTGGCTTACAAAAATTCTTCTACTTCTCTATTACTGGAGGACATCTGACTTCCATATACTTTTTTTTTTCTTTTCTTTCTTTCTTTCTTTCTTTCTTTCTTTCTTTCTTTCTTTCTTTCTTTCTTTTTTTTAGACAGAGTCTCACTCTGTTGCCCAGGCTGGAGTATAGTGGTGTGATCTTGGGTTATTGCAGCCTCCAGCTCCCGGGTTCAAGTGATTCTCCTGCCTCAGCCTCCTGAGTAGCTGGGATTACAGGTGCATGTCACCACGCCCGGCTAATTTTTGTATTTTTAGTAGAGACGGGGTTTTACCATGTTGGCCAAGCTGATCTCAAACTCCTAACATCAAGTGATCCGCCTGCCTGGGCCTTCCAAAGTGCTGGGATTACAGGCATGAGTCACCATGCTCAGCGAAACTCTTTAAGACTTTTTAATGCTTTCTTGTCCCACAATCATTAAGTACTCATTAATACTGATTTCCAAATTAGTTAGCATACATAAGCACACATACCTAAACAGAATAAACAAGAGTTGCTACGCTGTTCACTCTAGTTTCATATATTCACTGTCGACATATAGCTATGTAAATTTACATTAGTTTAGATAATATTAAATATTCAGTTTATCAGTTATGCTAGCCACATTTAAGTTAGTATTAGCCACATTAAGTCTACTGTTTTGTGGCTAGTGGCTATGTATTAGACAGCATACACATAGAACATTTCCATCATTATAGAAGGTTCTATTGGAAATGCAGATTTATGGAAAAGAATTTGCCAGTACAGATTTCCTATGAAGACATAGAAGGAACAGAAAAAGTGTTTTTGGAATATATTTGCCAAGCATATAATGACCAAGAAGACTGATTTGCCAGCCCTTGTTTGGTATTATCTACTTGTCTCAAACTAGGGTCAGCATCTGGCTTTAGTTACTAGGTAATAAGTTGGGGACTTTTAATCAACAGTGAAAGGGGCAATGTCATACATTAGGAAATATGTTGTATTTGCGAAAGCAACATTTTGTCTCTAGACCTAAATTTTCTTATCTGAGAAATATAGAGAGAGAGGTCATGTTTTCTAGCATAGAAATGTGCCTCCCGTATTTACATATTTTTGAACAAACAGAAAGAGTAAACAGAAACTCGTAGGTTTCAGAGACTAAGCAGACAGGGTGTCCCAGCCCTCTACTAATATTTTTCTAACGTTTCACTGTAAATGTTGAGTGGCACTTGGAAATTTCCCAAGTCTCAAAGCTGTTGTTCTCTTGCTTTCTCCTCCCATTGGATGGAAAGATGATGTTTGACCTTAATGTCAAGAATGTGGGTCATGAGAAAACTAACAGGTGGCTTCAAATTCCTTTTACAAGTCTTAGTTATGGAAACGGATTCATTACAAAGTAGAATACCTAAGATTTTGGGTCTAAAACTTCAAGATATTAGACCTCTCATCCTGGGGACCTATTTCCACGATACTTGCTAAACTCTGAGAATTTTCCACAATGGTTTAAACCAGCCCAAGAAGAAGGTTTGCATTACAGGCAAGGAAAGTTATGCAGTAGAATATAATAGAAATTTACACAGTCACTTGAGCCTGAGTCAAAATCTTTAATATCAAGTCAATCTCAGAAAAACTAAAGTCACTCGTGGAATCCTCTTTTTTTGTTTTGTTCATTCCACACCTTTATTTAACCTGGCATGCTCTTTTGATATTGCCAAAATTCAGAGCTCTATTTAAATGGCATTCTATTCTTTTTTTTTTTTTCTTTTTTTTTTTTTTTTAATGGAGTCTCACTCTTGTCACCCAGGCTGGAGTGCAGTGGCACAATCTCAGCTCACTGCAACCTCTGCCTCCCAGATTCAAGCGATTCTCCTGCCTCAGCCTCCTGAGTAGCTGGGGTTACAGGTGCCTGCCACCACGGGGTTTCACCATGTTGGCCAGGCTGGTCTCAAATTCCTGACCTCAGGTGATCTACCTGCCTTGACCTCCCGAAGTGCTGGGATTACAGGAGTGAGCCACGGCACCGGCCGGCATTCTATTCTTTTCATGGATCCTTTCTTGGCCCCTTTTAATAACAAAAAATATGTATCCCTGCTTGACTCCTGTTGCACTTTATTTACACCTCATCTTCTGGCATTTGCCCCAAATTATAAGAAGCCATCCTATATGTACTCATGACATTTTCTTAATCATAAGCACCAGTAAGACAGGGAATATTAGCATAATGCTTGACACATGCTAAGGTTTCAGTTGCTGAGTGAGATAGGAAATTTGTGTCAAATCTATTTCTCTGTATCCCATCTCTTACTCATGGATACTGAGAAAATGAAGCTTTACTGAAACTGGCTTTCATATCCATGAGTAAAAATACATTTTTGGTTATATAATCTATACAATTTATATTTGCATAAATGAGGGCTTTAAAAAACACAATCATTGCAACCACTAATATTTCTTTTTAATTAAAGGTATTTTGTGTGTATAAGATTAATAAAAATCCAATCTATCAACTATTTTGCTGTAAAAATATAGACTTTTATCATAAAAGTGACTTTTTAAAAATAATATTATAATGCTAAATGTATAAAAAGGAGAATAAGAAAGAGATAACTGTTTTTGAAAAAAGTAAATAGTTTGCTTCTCTCAGGGTGAGATTCATATTATCAGTATATTTTAAGATAACTATCTTAAAATATATAGTTTAAAAGAAACTCAAGTTTGTACTCACTGATTTTCAAAACATAGCACACATTCATTGGGATAAGTTTTTCCATCAGTCCCACAGACAGGGTCGTATATCTTGGTGCATCCAGTAAGTTCATTGTAACATTTGGCCTAAAAATGGAATTAAACAGAATCATTTCCCATTATTCTCCATTCTTGAGTTCATAGCAAAATCTCTGAAATGGTTTTAATTTCTCTGGGGCACAACTGTGATTGGGAGAACGATACTGTGTGTTGTAAGAGAAATAACCTAAGATCTTGAGACAGAAAACCTTGTTTTAAGTCATGCCTCTGCTATTTCTAAACTGTGTGACATTAGTAAGTCCTATGGCCTTTCTGAAACTCAGTCAGTTCATCTGCAAAATGATGATGATATTACCATTTCCCACCTATCTCATAGTGTTGTTGTGAGGTTTGCACGGATGGGTGAGATAATGTTCAAGTTTGCAGTTACTGCAGGTGCTGGCATCTCTCAGGCTGGCCACATCTTGAGGCATGTTCTTCCTTGTACACTGTAGTCCACACACACTGATCTTCTATTAGGCACTTAAAGGCACTAGCCATCATCCAGTGTTGGAAGTCTTTGCATTCTACTCTAGTAAGAGTTTATAATCGTCAAATGATTGGCATTGTCCTAGACACTGTCCTAGTGCTTTTTACATATTATTCTGTTTAAACTGCCTAACTATCCTGTGAACTAAGTATTATATTCTTCTTCAGGTGAAGACAATGAGGCACAAAGCAATAAAATTAGCCAAGGACGCCTAGCTAAGGAATTCCTAAATTCAGATTTCAAACCTTGTCAGAGTTCCTGAGCTTTAGCTCTTAACTACTTCATTCTACTACATCTCCCCACCAGTTTTGCTTTGCGAACACTCATTATTAATATTATTATTATTATTATTATTAGGCTCAAAATGACCCCTCACTTACTTCGGAGCACCCTCCTTGATCTCTCTAACTAGGCTAAGTTCTTAATGGCAGCATATCTTTTTCATAACACTTATCACAAATGTAATAATGTATTCATTCATGAACTTTTGGTCTCTTAGCTTTCTCTGACTAGATATAAATGTACTGAGAAGAGGGACACTTCTTCCTCTGGTCTCCAAATTTACTGAAATTACCTTTTAAACAAAAAAATATGAAAAGATTAGAGTTAAAATATTTTTCTAGAAGAAGAACCTAGTTTATTGTTTTCTGTTGTTCATTATAAATTAGAGCCACACCTTGGTCATTGGGAGAGCTGCATGCCAACATGGTCAAACTGGCTGTAAGGAGGAAGGACTACTTGGAGTGAACTCGAGAAGGCTTCCACCCCAAATACTTGTTTACAGCTATCACTAGTTTATATAAAAACCCCTTCACAGTAAGCACTGTAGGACTATATAGAACTTGCTTATACATCCGTGAAATTGTCCTTCAATATATGCCTGTGGGGTGGAACTACTATTACCGTTTGCATTTCACACGTTAACCCTCCCTAGCATTCATACTCCTCTTAACTTCAGGCTCAACTGAAAGGTGACAGCAAGGCTGCATTTTTGTTGGATCAAACTGTTCCAGCCTGAGAAATAAGAAATTACAAATATCTCTTTACCTCTCTTCCCAGGGAGTCAGCTCCAGTGTTACCTGGAAATAAATCAGATATCGTAAGTTGGGTCCTAAACGAGAGAAGTCAGATCTATTCTTCATCAGAATTCTCTGCTTTCACTGCAGACCATGACTTCTTTACTAGGCTCTTTCATTCCCTACCCTTTCTGATTTCTATAATCTTCCAAAAGTATCTGACTGATTTTCCTGCACCCCCTCCCTGGCAAACCTTAAAAAGATTAAGTAAAACTTTGATTATGACCAAAGTATTTCAATTTGATGTTTTAGGAAGTTGATCTATTTCCTTGAAAATAGAAATTATGTACTTACTGCTGGAAATGTATCAGGCACTGAGCAAATTATCTTTTGAATCCTCACAAACATTCTCAAAACCAGTTGCTAGATCTTTAATCTCACAATTAGTGAAGTATACTTTCTATCTGTTTACAGATGAAAGTATGGAGAGTTTTTATAACTAGCTGTGAAACAGTTATCACAAGCAGTAACCAGGCCTTCTGATGCAAAATTAGTTTTTTCAATTACACTTAAATTCTCTTTTGTAAGTAATGTTGAAAAAATAGAGATCTTTTGCCAACTCACTATCAGTTCCCAAAAAGCTATTTCCAACAATTGCATCATATGGACTATGGGTCCAACTCACATTTATTGAATTTACAGGTAGTCAAAATAGCTAATCTCCGTTCCCCAGAAGATAGCATGGGTTTTGCTGACAACATGTAGAAAATGATAACTGTGGATGAGTTCATGGAAGCGAAGGGGAATTAATCTGATAGCATCCAAATAAGGAAATATTTGTGAAAATTAATTTTTAATATCATCAATCTTTGAGGTGATCTGGGTAAAGAAGTAGTTCTTTGTCTCTAAATGTAATGAAAATTAGTGAGGCATCTAAGAGCTTGGAGAATTTCCCCCAGGATAGTCAGAACTTGATGTTGTTGGGGGCCCACTGGCTTTTAGAATCTAGTTGAATCTAAAAACTGATGAGCAGGTGCTCATCACAAGCATCTATTTGTATTAATTAATATGCATGAGGAGGGGGAAAGGGAACACTGACAGCTGCCATAAGTATTCAGCGAATACAACAAACAATATTCTTCCTCTTCTTAGCAAAGTGCTGATTTGGCTCTCCACAGGATCCGTCGCTACACGAGAGGTGAAGTTGAAAATGTTAACTATTTCCAATGATAAAAAGGAAACTGATCTTGGCTCTGCGGGTTCAGAGTTGTCTGTTAACATTGTCAAGATGCAGTTGGGGGTATATGTGCACCATCTATTCAAGCAGAATGTTTTCTTTCAAAACATTCAAAACGTGTAATGTAAATACACAAAATGCAATTTTTGTATTTCCAGATACTAATAAGAAATACCAGAAATTGAAAATAAAAACTCCCCTTTATATCACATATATTATTGTAATTTGGCCTTACACATTTACAAAATTAGAAGTATAGTTAAAATTGAAATATTTTTACCCTTTTTTCTCTACCGTATTCCAACAAAGGGTCAGCCACATCAATAGAGGAAAACCATTTTATCTCTAGGCAGTTCTTACTGCAGAATTGTTTTCCTTATAGTAAGTTAAAAATCCCTCTTAAAAAATAATTCTTATCTATGGATTCTATTTCATCTCATTAGGTCCAAAAGATCTCTCGAAGACTAGACTACATCAAAAGTCTAGAAGATAATGTGCTCCACAAAGCAACAGGTCAAAATGATTTTATTTAAATTTGAAAAATATGCAAAAACACTTACCAGGTAGACTCAACAGGGCCAAGGCACTGAGAAGAAAGATGCCTGTTACTTGCATGGCTGAAATTCTGCGTCCAGAGGTCAGTTGAAAACTGCACTGCACTTACCACGTCTCTTCAGAAGCCTGGGACTGGAAGGGTCATATGGCAGACGACAGCAAGGCCCCACCTACTGGGCTATATCATAGATCTCCCTAGTTATTGATTGACTCTGTGTTGTAGCCTGGCCTCCAGGTTCTGGGAATGTCACCTGTGTAAGAAAGGTGAAAGGAGCCATGTGGGCCTGAAACATACAAGGCAAACATTCTGTCAGGAAAATAGTTCTGGTGGTTAGTTTGATCCCGCTCTCTCAATGGTTGGGGGAAAGTCATACCCTTCTGAAGCCTGTTTTCTCCCCTGTAAGGTGAACCCAAAGATCCCTTCTACTCTGTAGGTCTGGATAGATGAGCAGGTATGGATAGCGACTAGAAAGAATTTTATTCCAAGTAGGATAAAACCTCTCCATTCTTTCTTCCTTTCCTCCACTCTTCATTTCTTATTCTTCTTTCTCTTTTCTCTATTTTTCTATCACCCATTCACAAAGCTTAAAGTAGCTGGTGGAGTGGCAGATGAGAGCGAAAGAGAGAGCAAGAGAGAGAGAGGACTCAGTTCCCTAAAGCGTGTATTCTAGAGTAGAGGGTGCTTGTTGGAGTCACTTTTGCTGTGCTTCTGTGTATTCATCTGGAAATCAAAATAATAATAACATCTAACTCAAAGGGTTACTCTTTCATTTGAGAATATGTGCTGGTTGTCTACCATGTGTTGTTGGAAGAGAATTCTCCATCCTCTCTCACGTTTCTGTGTGTCTTATGAGAGAGGTACCGATAACCTTTGTTTCAGACTATCTTTTTAAGGGTGTTTGGATAGCAAATGACCTTAGCAAATATGTAATGTCTCCCTCTGCATCAAAAGGCAGGTTTGTTTACTGTTTAGTGTAATAAAGTTAATATCTCCTTCTAGGGCAAAGATCATGTTAATTGCCCTATTTAAAAGATTTCGGGTTTTTCAAAGCTTGGCCTTGCTTTCCTTTAACACACTGTACTTTCGCTGTAAGTATCACTTGATGTGCCTTACATTGGCCTGTGGACATCGGGGCTGGGGAAACCAGAACAAATTCCAACACTCTGGCTGTTGCTATGGAATAATTAAGTCCCTTATCTCTGAGCCAGGAGTCTGTGCCTTCTGCCAGAAACCATTATAATGTGGCAGGTTAACTTCTTAGCTTCCAAGTAGGATAAAATCTCAAACCCTTTCCAAGTCATGACAAGAACTGTATTTATCTCTCAAGACAGATCAGTAAATAAAAATAACAATCTCTGCCTTCATGGAACTTCCATTGCATTTTTGTTGAGGGAGGCAGGTGACAAAAAATAATAAATGATTATAAAATATATCAGATATATATTATGGAGAAATGGATAGGAAGGATAAGGGTGCTGGAGTGTTAAGGAGATATGTATTATAGCATAATCAGAAGAGGTCTTGCTTTTCAGGTGATATCAAACAGAGACATGAAGGAAATGAGGATTTGAACTATGTAATTATTCCAAGGATGTGCATTCCAGACAGAGAGAATAGTAAGTGCAAAGGCTGTGAGGCTGACGTTGGTTTGACATGTTTTAGAAACATCCAGGAGGACAGTCTGGCTTCCAGCAAAGTGATAGAGGGCAGAATGGGAGATGAAATAAAGGAAGCAGTGAGGGTCGGCTAGAGTAAGGACTTTGGTTTTTATCAAAGGGAAGCTTTGGAAATGTTTAGTTCTTGACATCACTATTTGGATGTTTTACAGCTACTTCAAATCTAATATGTCCCATACTACTATTTTGATCTTTCACCACAATATTTTTGTCTCTATTCTCCCTACAGCTTCTTTTCTTTCCAGTAGATCACTCAAGCCCAAACCTCGTTGTTCTTCCTGATATTTCCCTTTCCCCTTTCTATGCATCATCTTCCACACTTAATTTGCTACTAAGTTCTCTTCTTGGATTCGTGTTCAAAATAACCTCAACCCCAGACACTTCTCATTGGCCTCCACTGTCATATCTAAGACAATGCCATCATTTCCCGCCTGGGTTTCTGCATTTCCTGCAAAGAGTTTCTCAATATTTGTTGTTATTTCTTCCTTAAAGTTGCTGCCCATGGAACAGTCAAAGGATGTTTATAGACTGCAAATTTGATAATGTCTCTGTCCAGTTTCTCATTGTTCAGAATGCTCAGGAAGAATTTAGGTTCTGCATGACTTGGCTTCTTTCTATCTTTATTCCCCAAGAGGTTCTTCCTTGCTCAGTCTGGTTATTTCCTTGCTACTTTGGTCATTTCTCTGTTACCCTTTGCTAGGACCAAGAAAACAAAACAAAACAGCTTTGCACCTTCTAAGGTTAAAAGGTTAAGTGGTAGGTATTTTCTCATTAAGCCATTCTTTCTGGGTCTTCCTTTACTTCTTTCTGCATCTAGATTAATTATATTGTATGATTAATTGTATTGTATGATCCTATTGTATGATTTCATAAAATCCTTCATTGCACTTAAAATAATTCCAACCCTATAGCTATTTGTATGATTATTATGTAATATCTCTTTATCTTTAGGGAGCAAATACAGCTGCTTTATTTATTGTAGCACTTAACAAAGTGTCTGGAAAATAGTAGACACTAAATAAATATTTCCTAAAAACATAAATTAAGAGATAAATGTATATACTTCTGAAGACCAAGGTTTATGCCTTGTTCATTTCTGTGTCTTCAGTGCCTCCAGTTGAGTAGCCATTCATTGGCTCATCATCAGGCCTTTTATTCCTTCAACCATTAGTATATTCAAATATTCATCAAGTCCTTACTATACGAAAATTTTTGGCTGAGTGCTAGGGAAATGGATATGATGTCTGCCTTCATGGATTTTAGTCTTAGCATTGATAGATATTGGTTGAATCATATTTGATTTGATTTGAGATGAAAATATATTGGTTCTTTTCATCTCAAATCATTATTTAAATAGTAGTTTTGTGGCCAGTAAGAAACTTCCAATAACCACTGTTAAGGAGGGTTCATACATGAGAAAAGGATTTTTTTTCCTTGGGTCTCACAAGCAGTGCGGGGAGAAGGGAATTGGCTGGGATCTGGTCACGTAAACTCATTAGATAATAATAGCAGCAGTAATAACTTTAGATTTAGGCCTGCCTGATGCCAAAGCCTGGGCTCTTTTCACCAAACAGTGCTTTTTAAACATTTGACTGTGAACCTAAAGTAAAAATTTTGGGGTATGGCCTAGTATATGTATTATATGTAGACGTGGGAGCAGACAAACACAGTTGTTAAAAAATAAAACATAGTCTTATTATAATGAGGACTCTTGATAGATTTTTTTATTCTATTCCATCTCAGTTCACCAATACTAATTTGTAATTAGAAAAATATTTCACTACAGAAACATATCTGTGGACCCTAGACAATCTTGTTTTTTAAATCACTACAATACTAAGATGAATTCTAGTTAAAAACTGGCCCTAAATTTGTGATAGGGAATGGCCCTTTTCAGACAACAAGTTGAAGAGGATAAACAAAACCTATGGAGAGAGGAGCCTGTCTCCAGTTATAAATGTGCTGTTTCAACTGTGACATGACTGGGTAAAACAGTTTTCTCATCTACAAAAATAGACATCATACAGTGTTCATTTGGTGTGAGAATAAACTGAGAAACCATAAGTCAATATTGTGCAAAAATATTATTCCTCACATCTCCAGGAATTATAATTGCTAGCTAGTAATGCTATCACCCTCCTTCCATGAATTAGAACAATAGAAAATATATTGAGGCCTCATACGATCAATTCTTGACAGAATAAATATTGTTTGCCCTGGGGGATGAGGAGTGCATTGACCAGAGAAATCCTGCTGTAGTGCTAGACTATTAGTCATACTGGATGTGTGTACATTGCTCAACCTTGTGTACATTTTTTCCTTTTCTCCTTTACCGGTCTGAGTACATATTTATGCATGTCTATCTTTGGGAACTCAAGCAAACATATTATGACCTACTCCCTTCTGATTCAAGGACTAATTATTCACCTGAGTAAAGAGTGATGACAAAACTCAAGAGAACTGCTCTAACGGCTGTTGACAATATATGCTGGAATGGGGATGTTGGGCTGGCACCTGTTGATTTTCACATTCTGTGCCCAAAGTTTAACTAGTAAGAAAAAAATGACAGAAACTGGAGATATACAGCTTATTATATTTAGCCTGACATTTGGAGACTTCCTTGACATAGTTGCATCTTAACTCTTCAACTTTTATTTTTCATTATTTAGAGAACTTCATGACTTTTCATAAATGACCTCTTGTTTTTATTCCACTACTCGTTCTCCAGATAGGTCGCATGTGTACCTATTTCCTGTGCACGTCCTCTACAGCTTGGGTAAAATGTCTGTGGTGCTTGATGCAATTAGGAATGATTTTCTCACTTTCCTTTGCCTCTCCTAGTAGTTTGTAAAGCTATCACTTAATAATCACATTGATTACATCCTCCTCATCGTCATTATCACTATAGCCACTACTAATATTTTTCAAAGGTTTCTATTCATCAATCACTGTAGTATTTTATTTTCATCATTTAAATCCTGATAGCATTGTTATTTCTCTTTTATAAGAAAGGAAACTGAAGCACAGAGATTTCAGTTTTCTTGTTCCTGGTAACAGATTAGTAGATATGGTATTTGCTGATTTGTGTGTGTGTGTGTATGAACTTAATCTTAACGTCATGATGAGAACGCTGGATTAAACTCCAAGAAGCCAGGATTCTTAATTTAATACTGCCACACAGAAAGGGTTGTCTCCTCATCTATGTAAACCCTGCACTTAAGCATGTCTCTGTTATAGCACATGAAACTGGAAATTCTAATTTTTCATTTTTTCTTATTTGTCTCCTTTACTAAACTCCCGGATGTCATGACCTTTTGTCTACAGAGTCAAGTACACTGTTAGATCCAGTGGCACCTGATAACATGGGCAAAATCCATGCCTTCTAAGCATTTGTGGGCATAGTAGACGTTAATAAGATTGCAAAGAAATGGTAGAGGGAATTGCACCACACACAAGGCAACAAAATATTTTAAAAACATGTCAGCCTTTGTAACCACTCTTAACTGGAAGTCTTTCTTGGTCATTTCCCACCAAGCAGTAGCCAAACTTACAAATGTTGATTACTCTTTCTTCATTCTCTTTTCTACGCTCTTCAGCCAGGAATGAAACAACCGGTTTCTTTCCTTGTCTAGAACAGAAACAGATGACACCTTGACTCTGGAGATACCATATCTAACAAGTTCTTTTCAGGATATTTTCCCAAAAAAGACAGTTCTTTCCTTAAAATAAATTCTGGTGCCAGCTGTAAAGATAGTAACATTACCAGCATGTCGTTTAATGACTGAAAGTCTAATCTTTGCAGAATGACAGACCTCGGTTCAAACCTATGTGTGATTTTGAGCTAAACTTCACATTTATGACCGTCAATTTTCATAATTTTTCCTCCAAATACCCTCAGGCTGGATGGGTTTTCAAACTCAATTTTTTTTGTAAATTTTTAAAAAGTTATATGATGCAGTTCAGAAAGCCCAGTGGTGCCTGGCACAACATGCTTTAATCACACCAATAATTCTTCAGCAAAACATATCATGTAGAGAAAATAATTATCCTTAAATCATCTCTTGACAGATTTTGCTGTCAAATGAGTTACAAAATGAAATGAACGAAAAGCTTCTGAAACACAACAAAAACAAAACAAACCCCTCTGTGGGTTTGAAATGATGAATTAGGGACTGTGGACCTGTAGATACTTCACGGAGTTGTTACGAGGAATAAAGAGGATAATGCCTTTACATAAGGCTCATAGCTCAGGCCGGGACAACAAGGGGTTAATAAGTGCCTGTGCCTACTGCTACTATTGCTGCCATGTGAAGGTTCATGTCACATTTGGGATCAACTACCTGCCCTTTCTCTTTCCTTGTATTGGTGTAATCTTTCCTTATTTTATGTTTAATTTATAGGAAGCTTCTGAAACTGCTCTTACGTTAGATTTTTTCTTTCTTCTTTCTCTCTTTCTTTCTCTCTTTCTTTCTATCTTTCTCTTTCTTTCTTTCTTTTTCTTCTTTTTCCTTTCTTTCTTTCTCTTTCTCACTTTCTTTCTTCCTTTCTTCCTTTCTTTCTGGCAGAGTCTCACTCTGTCGCCTGGGCTGGATTACAGTGGCATGATCCTGGTTTACTGCAATCTCTGTCGTCTGCTTCAAGTGATTCTCCTGCCTCAGCCTCCTGAGTAGCTGGGACTACAGGCAAGCACCGTGGCGCCTGGCTAATTTTTGTATTTTTAGTGGAGAGGGGGGTTTTACCATGTTGGCTATGCTGCTCTCGAACTCCTGACCTCAGGGGATCCACCTGCCTCAGCCTCACAAAGTGCTGGGATTACAGGCATGAGCCACTGCACCCAGCCACATTAACTTTTCTTATAGGGACAAGCCATCTGTGTTGGAGACCAACTGTCTTAGACACAGAAGAGTTTTGTGAATGACTCCTATCAGCTCTCTTCACTGATAGACCTCTGAGTCTCATTTTCCAGCAGCTTTGCTCTTCTCTCAATCTGGCACTGATCCCCTACAGCAATCATTAACTAAATGTTCAAACATAAGACAAGGAAGCATCCAGTTGAGAAACGTGTTTACTGGAAGAAAAAAAAAATGTTTCTTGTAACGTATGAAAATCAAATAATAACTCTGTAGCTAAAGGTAGTAGCGTATATCTGGGGACAAAAGGTCAATTAATATATAATCACATTTCAGATAAGGAAATATAGAATGGCTGTGGAACAACAATAACAAGAGGGAGAGTGTACGAAGATCTTAGAAACAATTTCAGTAGATTCTGGCTTCTAGTCCTATACTCTTAACCAAACGTCTTATATTTTATTAATGAATTTATTCTTGCCAATTCATATGATCATTTTTACTCTTTCTCACTTTTCTAGACGTATTGTATATGTCTCCAGACTCTAGCTGGCTTCACTGTACTGTGAAACATTTCCACATAATGCCCCGATATCGTTTCAAACATACTTTATAAAACATATCTGATTATTTTATTTCTTAACAATTCTCCTTTCCCAAATTTCTCCAGTTCTCTTGAGAGCATTGCCATTATTTCAAATCTTAGGTTTAGAGTCTCCTTGGGTCTTGTTCTTTGCTTTTCCATGACCCTTGATCTAATCCATCATCAATTTTTCTAATTCATCTTTCATCTATATTCATCTTTCTATTCATCTTCGATCGCTCTAGACCTGGAGTATTCCCCCATGGTCTCTCCTACTTGCTATAGGCTATCCATCTCATGGTCCTGAAGAGGGAGAGGACCTGGATTGGTGACTTGATCTGCCACTCACCAACACTGTGATCCCTGTCCCCTCTTTCCCTCACCAGCCTCCTATTTCCCCTAACATAGTCACTGTATTAGTCTGTTCTCATGCTGCTAATAAAGACATACCCAAGACTGCGTATTTTATAAAGGAAAGAGGTTTAATTGACTCACAGTTCCACATGGCTGGGGAGGCCTCAGGCAACCTACAATCATGGCAGAAGGAGAAGTAAACACATCCCTCTTCACATGGCAGCAGCAAGGAGAAGTCTGAGCAAAAGGGAGAAAAATCCCTTATAAAACCATCAGAGCTTGTGAGAACTTACTATCATGAGAACAGCATGAGGGTAACCACACCCATGATTCAATTACCTCCCATGACACATGGGGATTATGGGAACTACAATTCAAGATGAGACTTAGGTGGGAACATGGCCAAATCATATCAGTCATTAAACTATGTTAAACCTACTTGACTCTGTCTCCACGTTTGTTTTGCTGATTCTTCCTTCGTTCAGACAATTATCAACTTGTTTACATTGTCTAATTGTTCATTGCATCCTGCTATTTTAAAAATATAAACATATTTTAGGATAGTTTTAGATTTGTCAAAAAATTGTAAAGTTTGTACAGAAAATGTATGGATATCCCTAACCCAGTTTTCCCTATTCTTAACATATAACATTTCCTGGGTACATTTTTCAAAACTACCAAACAAACACTGGCATATTACCATTAATTAAACACCACACTTCATTGTGATTTCACTAGTTTTACCATTGGTATTCTTTTCCTGTTCCAGGATCTCATCTAGGATATAACATCACATTTAGTGATTGTATTTCCTTAGTCTCTTCTGATCTGTGACAGAACAGACTAAGAAAACACAACCATTAAATGTGGGAAAAAATAACTGTCCTTAGTCTCTTCTGTAACAGATCAGAAAAGATTAAGGAAAATCAGTTATTCCTCATTTTTCATTACCTGGACAAGTTTTAAGGAGTAGTCAGGTATTTTTTCAAATATCCCTAAATTTTTAAAAATGTTTTTCCCATGAGTAGACTGCAGTTAGGGATTTGGGGAAAGAACCTCCAAATTAAAGAGATCAGATACCTTTCTCATCAGATATTACGGATACATGCTATTAATATGACGTCACCCGTGATGCTAAACTTTATCATCTGTTCCATGTGGTGTTCCTCAACTATAAAACTAGTTTTGACTACCTTTTCATAGCCCATTATTTGGAAGAAAGTCAGTAAGTGCAGCTCACATTGGGGAATGGGGAGTTAAGCTTCAACTCTTTGAGAACAGAGTATCTCCACAAACTGTTTCAAATTCCTCTGTAAGGAACATATGTCTCTTCCTCTTTATTGATATATTTATGTATTTAGTAAAAGATTTATATCAGTATAATTACTGAGATAGATAAGTACAAAGTCTCACGAATATGTGTTTAATATTTTGGTTATAATTCAATAATACACTCTTTATTTTGGTTGTCAAATTGTTCCAGGTTTTGCCACTCGATTGGGTGAGCTTTCAGACTGGCTCCTATAGCACTTTGACATACTTTTATTTTATGTTTATTTTGTTTTTTGACAATTTTATTTTCGGGCACTACAAGATGCTCAACTCTCTCTCTCTATATATATATATATAAACACACACACACATATATATAAAGAAAACATTCAAAAATTGTTATTATATATTTTAAGGTGTACAACATGATGTTTTGCTATACATAAATGACTACTACAATCAAGCCAATTAACACATTCATCATCTCACATAATTACCTTTTTTTAAAAAAGATAAGAACACTTAACATCTGTCTACTGTCTTAGAAAATTTCTGGTACACAATGAAATATTATTAATTATAGTCCTCATGCTGTGTGTTAGATATCCAGACTTTTTTTTTTTGGAGACGGAGGTTTGCTCTGTCGCCCAGTCTGGAGTGCAGTGGCGTTATCTTGGCTCACTGCAAGCTCCACCTTTCAGATTCATGAGATTCTCCTGCCTTAGCCTCCTGAGTAGCTGGGATTACAGGTGCATACCACCACACCTGACTAATTTTTGTATTTTTAGTAGAGATGGGGTTTCACCATGTTGGCCAGACTGGTCTTAAACTCCTGACCTTGTGATCCACCTGCCTTGGCCTCCCAAAGTACTGGAATTATAGGCATTAGCCACCACGCCTGGCTGATATCTAGACTTTTTCATCTGTATAACTTTGTACCCTTTGGCCTCCCTATTCCCAGAATCATCCTGCAACTCCCTTAAAACTCCTTTTTGCAATTATGATAAAATGCAAATCCCTAGCATTGCATAAGAGATCCTTTGTGATTCACTCCTTGCTTATGGACACATTCATCTGTATCTCAGTTTAAATTTCAGCTCTTCTGGGAAGACTTCTTTTATCAGCTGCCTCCTCCCATTAAAACATGGGTTTAGAAACCTTTCTATGTATTTCCATAGTATACTGGCCACATGGTGGCAGACTCTGAATAAACTGTATTGAATGAATAATATTGTGATCTTCACAATGGCAATTACCCATGGTGTCTTCATTTGTAAAACAAATGTGATGGCTTTTTAGACATTAATAGTTTGGATGCAATGAAATTAGTTTTTGAAAATGCTATCTGAATTGTTATCAATTCACAGATATAAATTATATTAGAAAACCGGAGTGAGGAATGAAACAAGTTGCATTAATTTGAATCAGCTCTCCCCCACGCCTCTCCAATGCAAAGCCTAAGACAAGTAGTTTACTTGACAGCAAGCAGGAGTAGGAAACCAATTGTAAGGCAGGAAAAAGGAGAAAAAGCGGTGCCTCATTGTTCTTATTACATTGTGAGCAACTTGGGCTCCTGTTACACAGGGAAACTTGCTAATTCTTTTACTGTTGTAAACAGTGGACTTAGCATTCAATGCTTGCTAGGAGTAGATACGAGCAGTAAAGAAGACCTCAAGCTTATAGAAAACCTTTTTATATGTCTAACATCCTTTAAGTATCTACTGAGTATGAGGAGAATGTGAAAGTGAATGAGATATGGCCTTTCCCCAAGTTTTGTTGCTTGAATGAAGCATATGCAGTCAGAGAATAAGGAAACCAGATGCGAAAGGATCTTGCTTGAATACCAGGCTGCAAAATTTGGGCTTCACTTAATATATAAAGGACACATAGTGAAGATATTTAAGCAGGAGAGTTACGAGTTACCTGATCAAAGCTGTATTTTAGGAATATTGTTTTGGTGGAAATTTGAATGGATTACACTTGGGAGGGACCATTGGTAGGTGAGAAATAATTTGATGATAACTACTAGGAGCCTGAACTGGGAGGATAGAATGGGGCATTTCAGGGTATTTCAATGTAAATAAGAAAATAGAGTGGTCAGGGCTCAGAATCTCTGAAGCCGACTAAGGATCAATGATTTGGAGACTATATGTCACCTAGTTGTCTCCTTTTATATTTGATAAGGAGCCAGAGGTCCTCGTTAACTTTAATTTTTTTTCCAGACATATTCTCATAAAGCCCTTTAAATATGATCTACTGAACATCTGAGTCTTTTTCAAAGTTCCATTGAAGTTCACAGTGGAAGGGTTTTAGGATACATCTGTATGGTATTTCCTTATGGAGCAGTGGAGCTACTTGGTGGGCTCTAGCATGCAAAGATTTTGTTTTTCTGAGTTGTGCATTTGTTTACGAGTTTATATACCTCTAATAAATTTAATGCTTCTTTAGTTCGGCAATTTGGTCTTACATATCTTTATGGCTACTATAGAAGCTAGCATAGTACTTATCACAAAGTACTGTAAAAAAGGCTTATTTTTATTGAATGAAGTATGTTCACTTATGGTTAAAAGTAGGCAGATTCTGTTCCAGGAAAAATGCAGTGTGTAGAGTTTGTCAAATATCTGTTAGGAAAGAGATAGATTTTAGACAGTGAGAAAGACTTTATCATTCCAAAATAGAGTGTTTACCCAGTAAACTGCATTCATTCTAGGGTCGTTAGTTCTGTTTTTGGAAACTCTTGGAAACTTTGAGACCTAATCAGTCAAGCTCTCCTTTGTGTTTCCAGTACCACTGAATACCTTCCATGATAGCTTTCCATGTGAACCAGGAGGTCCCAGGAATGCAGAATCTGCAGCTTCCTTTTCCCAGTACTTAGCAGATCATAAGTCTTTAAAAAGTAAATGATATGCCAGACACATGGTAGGTGCTTAAAGAGTGAATGACTGAACCAAGTAAAATTGTGTTTAAAAATTACTACTTTATTCTCAATTAGATCTTTACCTGCTGACGTTAAAAAGCCCCATGTTGTATTGTGAAATAAATAAGTTGCAGGATGATCCCATTTATGTATAAAACATTGAAAATGGTTATTAACAGAAGACTTGAATATAATTGGGTCAGAACCAAGCAGTAATTTCACTGTATACTACGGTTTGGATTTTTTTAAGCAGTAAGAATGTTTTCCTGTATTATTTTCATCATGAAAGTAACATTTTAAAATATGAGAAAATTATCCTACATGCAATTTTATTTATGAAGTATGGCATGTAGCACTAAACATTTTGCAAAGCCTGCCTTTGGAAAGAGTCTCCTATAATGGCTAGTTAAGCCCTTGTAAAGTGAGAGGAACAAGCTAATAGGAGGTATCAGAAACAGTGAACTCAGCCTGGAGACCTCTGTCTCAAGAAACAGGAATTAGAATTGAGTTTAAAACAGTGCCAGAATCTTGATAAGAGTGGGTAAAAGCAATTGAGTCATATGATGATTTATCCAATATTAAGACTGCTCTAAAATACTGCAGAGGTCCTCCAGTTGGTCTTGTCACCTTTCAGATGAGGATGCTAAAGCTGAAACCAAGTAAGAAGCAAGAACACTTGCTTCCTACTTGAGGTAAAAGGAGCTGTAGAATAAAGGTGTGAGTAGAATGTTGAGGAATTTATCAAATGCACAATCAAGACCAAAATAACGAAAAATTACTGCCTAAATCCAAGAAGTCAGTCCCCTAAATGCTTCCATTCTTATTCTTGGCTGTTATGATGAACAAGTGGCCTCTGCATTTTTTTCCCATCCTCTCAGTTTTATCCAGTTTAGCTACATTATCTCCATCTGAACTCCAG
Source organism: Chlorocebus sabaeus (assembly GCF_047675955.1). NCBI lineage: Eukaryota > Metazoa > Chordata > Mammalia > Primates > Cercopithecidae > Chlorocebus > Chlorocebus sabaeus. The sequence goes on along the minus strand of NC_132926.1, from coordinate 34,336,646 downwards.
TTGCCCCATCTTATTATTATCTTTAGTGAGCTCCCTAGGGGCCCCAGTATATTATGGAGGATGGATACCCTCTTTGCTGCCATTCTGAGATATACCCAAACCCATATTGTTGATTCTTTCAGGACCTGATTTTGCCTTTCCTCACCAGAATATCAAATCTTACTCTAGGAAGAGACCTTAGGCATTTATACAGTTTCCCTCTAACAACTTTAACATTGCCATCACCAGAGAAATCACTGTATTATGAGGAAAATATCATCGTTGATTACATTTAGTTGTTAGAAAGCCTTCCTTGTGTAAGCCCTTATGGATTATAACCTTTATCTCTTTCTCCTGGACTAGGCTTCTGGAGATATGTGGAAAAAGCCCATTCTCTATCTTTTGTGATAGCTCATCATGTAACTGCAGGCAATGACCCGTTCTCCTATGTCCTTGCCAATGTGAGTCTTCTCTTCGGCAGTCTAAACATGATAATAATAAAAATGTGTTGAATTGAGATTTTTGGCTTTAAAGAAACATAGACATAAAGGAAAGAGTCATTCAATAGGAGGGCTTCAAGTTGGTGCTGGAAAGTCATCAGAAGCTGAGATTGCTTCTGGGATCAGCTCCTCTTTCTTCTCTCTTTTGTGGGCTACTAGCTTGCTGGTCTTTTAAGGTAACTCTGCTTTATCCCTCCTCTGATCTTTCTTTGCAGATATTAGCCCCTCTATACTATTTCTCTTATTTTTCTTAAAGTTTCTACTTTCTTATGATTTCACCTTGCCATGTGCCCTCTCGGCTCACGGCAGACTTTTATTTTTAGCTTCAACCACCTGCTGCTTCATTTTCTTGTATTGGCACATTCATAGTCCTAAAATACAAACTCTGACCTAGCTCAGTGTGTGTGCATGCATGTGCATGTGTCTATCAGGTTATGCCACAGTCCTAAGACTGTCTGTAGCTCGTCTGCTCTGGAGCCATTGGAGTGGGTTTTTGTGGTGTGCCTCATGGTCTTCTAGTAATAAGGGCTGCTGGGGTAGTGGGCAGCTTCCTTCCATCCGCGTAGCAGGTGTCCTGAGACTCGGCCTGTCTAGCACAATAATCCCTTACACTGGCTTAAAGCCTTCTAATTTTTTTCTAAATTCACAAATAAAAATTGTATATATTTATCACATATAAAATTTTGTTTTGAAATATATTTACATTATGGAATGGCTAAATAGATCCAATTAACATAAGCATTCCTTCACATACTTATTTTGTGTGTGTGTGGTGAGAACACAAATCTTGAAAGCTTTTTGTGTACAAAATGCTTTTGAATACATGTGACTTATCTAACACTCACCAGCACTGTAAGGCAGCTACTCTTTTAAGTTTTAAAAGACAGAGCAACTAATATGAAGTATCTAATCCAAAGCCACCCTGTTAACAAGAGTTGTTAACTAGAATCATGGTCTATTTCATCTTAAGACAAGGGTTGTTTCTTCTCTGTCAGAGTTTCTCAAAATTAGGCATGCATCAGACTAACTTGGAGGGCTTATTAAACCACAGATTGCTAAGCTCCACCCCCAAGATTTCTGATTTAGTTTGTCTACGAGGGAGCAAAATAATTTGTTGGCAAACTTCTGGGAGAGGACCTTGATGTTGGTCTGAGGACCATGCTCTGAGAACCACTGTTCTACATAAATGGCTTCATCTGAGGCTCTTATGGATAAGCAGTTGTAAAACGCAAATGTTTTGAGCAGCTGAGTAAGCTGGAACCAGGTAACAGGTGGATATAATTCTACTTCAATTGATCCTTGTTATTTTGGGACCTCATGACCTTTTGTTTTTCCTGGAAGAGAATATAGACCCAGTCATTTACAAGGCTGGAGCAGTGACATGGGGGCTTCCCTAAATAGCATTTTAATCTGATCGATCTAATCAATTACCTAGACTTCAGATTTGAGGATGGTCATAGGTTACTGGGAAATAGCCTGATGATGAGTTTGGCCTCATGGGGATTGGGAAGAGATCTAAATTGAGATCCCAGTGATCTGGATTCTAATCCCAACTACTGACTCACTGTATGGCATTGAGATCACTTCAAATAAACACCAAACCTGTTTCTTTGTCTGCATAGTGGATGTATTTATGTTGACCACATTCCTGTATTTTTGTGAATATTACCTGAAATTATGTGTATATATATATACTTTGTAAAGTAAATAACTTAAATCCTAATAATGGTTATGATAATGGAACAATAATGTTGTTCTTTGAACATTCCCATTCTGCTCTGAAAACAGGGATGTCAGAAAAAAGTTAAGAGATCATAAGGGAAATTCAGATGTTAGGATAGACATTACCACAAATCGGAAAATAACAAGTACTGGAAAGGAATGGAACCCTTATGCACTGCTAGTTGGAATGTAAAATGGACAGCTACTGTGGATAACAGTGTGATGGTTCTTCAAAAAAAAAACTAAACACAGAACTACCATATGATCCAGCATTTTCACTTCTGGGTCTATACCCAAATAATTGAAAGCAGGAACTCAGAGTTTTTATACTTATATTCCCAATACCATTAATCACAATAAACAAATATAGAAACACACAAATGCCCAATAAAAGAAGGATTGATAAATGGAATATGGAATATACATGCAATGGAATATTATCCAGCCTTAAAAAAGAAGAAAATTCTGACACATGCTAAATATGGAGACGTTATGTTAAGTGAAAAAAGCCAGTCACAAAAGACAAGTATTTTATTATTTCAATTATATGAGCTAACTAGAATAGTCAAATTTATAGAGACAGAAAGTAGAATGTTGATTACTAAGGGGTGGGGGAAATGGGAAATTATTGTTTACTAGACAGGAGTTTTACTTTGGGAGGATGAAAATGTTCAGGTAATGGATGATGATGATGGTTTCATAGCAATGTAAATGTACTTAATGCCATTGACCTGTATATACTTAAACATGATTGAGATGGCCAATTGGATGTTATATGTGTGCTACCAAAAGAAAATTTGAGAATTGGTAAATTTGGGATAGTTATGAGAATCTAGGGAAACAGTCTGGCTGCTTTTGCCCAGTTCAGAATAACTTATCCTAGAAATGCTGTGTGCATGCCAGCTGTGTGCCAAGAGTTTTGTCTTAGGGCTCATGAAATAGCAAGTAACATTGGGGAAGATTTGTTGAATCAGGGGAATTTGCTAGAAGAAAACTGACAGGAGCTAAGAAATTGGCAGTTGTCAGTCTCAGGGCATCTGTGATTTTCCACGTTCTTTGTCAGACACCACTCACTTTTTTTTTGAGACCTCCAATTTTTTTGATCCCAAAGGAAAAGCTTAGAAGAGTGAGTGTTGAGTCAGGGGAGACAGGGACCTGTAGATGTCTAGAATGTTAGAGCCAGAAGTAAGCTTATGAATTATTGAACACGGGACGCTTCACTTGAAAACCCCTGCCCAGAAAAAAATGTCTTGCCTAAGGTTAGTCAGCTACTCTGAAGCGGAATGGGGATTAGAAAAAAACGGCCCTGTGTCCTAAATGCTTTCCACAACAACAGGCGCTTCATGGATCCACAATACATAATTCAATTCCTTTTCAAAGAAGAACCAAGATAGAAATTATAGATGTTTTTCTTATTGTTTGTCTCTTCTTACTCCTTCTCTATCCATCACCACTATTCACCTTTGCCCTACCTCCCTGCAGTTCACATAGTTGCTAGAGTAAGCTTCCCTCAACATGGTTCTCATCTCACCACTTAACACCCAAAAGCTTCTCGTGGCTCCTTAGTGCCTTTAGGGAACACGTGTGTTCTTCTGATTGAGACATTAAACTCCAAAATCTTGTCCTTAGTAATGAAACTGCAATGTATCCCTACACTGGAAAAATATACAACTGAAACAGGGATAATGAAGAAGTTCCCTGTGTATTAATTGGAAAGCGCTCCAGGTCATATTGTTAAGTGGGGGGAAAAGTAAGATGCTGGGATATCTAGTATGCCACCATTCGTGTATGAAAGAGGAGGAATACAACAATTTATTTTTTATTTACTTTTATTCACATATAGAAATGATCCAAGGATAAATAAGAAAGTCTAAGAAACTTTTTTTTGTGTTATTCAAACCATGTAAATAAATGTGGTAATTTTGCAAAAATAGAATAAAATCTGGCCTTGCCTAATCCTCTTTCTCTCTCACCATTCCCTGCAAATACCTAGAACTCCTACAGCTTTAGAATTTTCAGTTTCTCAAAATCTCAGATATCTCATGAAGGTGACTTTCACACCAATGCTCTCTCTCTCTTTTACCTATCAACTTCCTACTTAATTTTTCATGTCTTGCTTAGACACATCTGCTCTCTGAAGCTTTTCCTACCTCCCCAGATGGAATTTAGTCGTATCTTCCTTGGTTTCTTAGCTTTTTGCTCCCTTTCCATTATTACTCTCCCCTGTTAGTTCCAGAAGTTGAACATTCACATACAGAACAACGAGTCACCGAAGACAAAAGATCTGATTTCCACCCCCTGGGACACTGCTGGACCAAAGGACAGATAAAGCATCCATTTGTTTCCTTGGTTCACAGCACTGGCTTTAACTGAAAATTCTTTTGCAGAAAATATTTATTACTAAGCATTTATTTGTCACCATAAGCAATGTTTTGTAACATTCACTGAAAGTGGCCTTCAATGTTGGTTATTTCATATAATATTTTTAGCTGTAACCCTTGTTGAAAACATATCTTAAAAAATGCATTAATCTTTGTTCCAAGTTACTATATAGAATGGAATGAGCTTCCTTTTCTCTTCCATTGAGGACGAAACACTAACTAATTACTAGGAACTGGTATGAGAGGGTGGGATAAGTGAGATGGAGTTGTTGAAGTACAGGGTTCAGTTTTGTCTTTATTTAAAATGTCATATTTTATTTATCATGATGTGTTCATATTAATTCTGACTACAATGAAGCTTTGTTTATCCTGGTTGCTTGAGATATGGGTGTCCTTTTAGATTTTTCACCTGAGGCAGATGTCTTGCTAGCTGCTTCACCCTAGCATCTGCCCTGCTGTTGTTCTGATTACCAAATACCATTTTATTGGTTGCTTGGGTGTTTCTGCACAAATTTAAATGAATATGAGATCCAACTGGTAGTTGGGCTTTTGACAACATTTCCATGGAAGCTACAGAGACAATGTGTAGCTGGAATTCCTTTTGCCTTTCTTGCTTCTTCATTTAGACATTCCTAAGTTCTGCTCATCCCTCTAGGCCTGGGCAAAATTCCTACTCTCCCTGAGGACTTTCTCAGGCTTAGCCTGCATCCTTCATCTTCCTACTCTTGGGGCCACTTATCCCACTTCCCATCCCAGCACTCACAGTTGTTTTGCCAGGACCATGGCTATACTCTCCCTCTAACTTCTATTTCTTCTGTGTTTAATTCTGTCTCTGAAACTTTGACTTACACTTAAGTGTTTTCTTAGCAATAAGTCTGAATTGGGGAACAACTATCATGACTAATTAGTTCATTTAATTTGGCCCAGGAACTCTTCTCCTTAGTTTCTAAAATTATGTATTTCAAATGTTTATCCTTTAAGGTTTTATCTCTCCTGGCATAGGCTCTAATTTTGAGATTGCTGCTTACCCACGTATATAATTCCTGATAAGACAAGGCTCTCTTTGAAATGGCAAATGCCGGCTGTCTTACCTCCTGCCTATCCATTAAGGAGTTAGGTCTTCATTTTAGTATTCAATCTATTTTCTCCCCTCTAGGTTTTTTCTCTATATTGATTTAACAAAAGCTAAAATAAATGGCTGAATCACTATCATTTCCACAAGAGATGTATTACTTCTAACACAAAGGGAATTTGCAATATCAGGTATATGAAGGGCTCCCGTTACTTTAGGCCTTGGCAGATTAGGTGTTCATTAAGCTTCCCTCTTGGTGCCCTCCTCCAACCCATCATTTAATATATGAGAACTCTGATGAATAGCAAAGAAATGATCAGAGCCTGGTACCCTGGTCCTATATTGATTTATAAATCCTTGTTCCAGTGACTCTCAGTTTTTCTATCCTGATCAACTTTGTGGTTCCTACAGAAGGGGAAGTCTATCACTCTCCCTTTATTTATGGGTTGGGACAAGAATGGGAGCTGACTCCTCTTCTATCTGCTGTAAGATGGGATGGGTGGTGACTCCAGCTTCTGAGTCTACTTCAGGCAGCCAAATGGCAGCCACTTTCATAATATACATTAGTGTCCCAAGTAAGCCTGGAAGGTGGAGAGTTAAAACTGCCAAGGAACCTTGAGTTTAGAGGGAAAATGCATCTTTACCATTTATCTTTTGCTGAGTACCCCCTTGGTAACTCTGGACTTCGAACCAGGACCATTTCCAGAATGCAAAGAATTACTCCTATTAGAGAAACAGGAAGTGTAGATTCACAATCCTTATAAAGATTGTTAAAAATGTGTGTGTGTGTGTGTGCGCGCACAAGCACATGCATTGAGATTTTGAAACATGCCCATGGACTACAACGAGAGGTTCCTTTTTAAAAAACAAGTTTCATTTTGTTTTTAATTAGCTCATAATCATTGTACATATGTATGGCGTGCCGTGTGATGTTTATATATATGTATATATATATGTGTGTGCGCATATATATATATAAAATGACAATAAAATCTGAGCAAATACCATATCCATCACCTCAGCACTCCTCTCTTCTAGCTATTTTAACTTATAATACTTTATTGTTGAGTACAGTCACTGCTTTGCAACTGAGCATGAAAATGATCTCTTCTAACTGTAACTTTGTACTCACCGATACCCATTGATAAACGTTCATTTTAATGTTGGGCATGACTGAGGTTTCTTGCTAATTTTCCCCCCACTCCTTTTCCTCATTACACATTCACCAAGTGCTTAGTATGTAACATACACAGAAGCAGAGTGTTGGCCCATTTTTCAAGTTCCTTGGTTCAAAAACACCCTATCACCTTCAAGTTATCAAAAGGATCTTGATGACATTGAGCTATCCCTTGAAGTTTGAAAATCAAGGTAGCTCATCTCTGCTAGGTTTTACCTGATGCATATGTCCAAACTTGACTTTGAGGAAGTAAAATTTAAGCAGTTTCCTGCTAGTGCTCTGGATTCTAGCATAAAGTCATCGCTGCAGGTCCTTACCCTATTTTCTGACTCGTTCTGTCCCAAGATCGCTATCTTTTTTTCTGTTTGAGTTTTGGTGAACTATCTTCCTCTAAAGAATGAGACTTTGTTTGTTTCTTGCCTCCATCTCCCAGGCACTTAAGGTTGTATTCTAAAACAAGGCCCAGCACATAGAGCTCACTTAAAAGTTGTGGTTTATTCTCTTAAATTCTTTTGGATGTTGGATAACTGTAGAGTTGTTTGGGAAGAGGATTGAGCGGTGGGAAAATGGTATAAGAAATTGGGTCATGTTATAAAGGACTCAACTGCCTGGGAGCTGGGATTCAGGCTGCTGTCTGGCTCCTCACTGAGTGCCTGTTCTAAGGCAGCTAGCAGGGAGTGGAGCAAGTGCTCCCAGAAATCATGCCCAGTGAAGACGTAGAGAACTGGATTGAGACAGCTGTTGATAAAGGCCATAGATGAGGCTAGGTGGCTTATGAGTAAGGCCACCTGGGTCAGGCCCTCTCTGTCTTCCTGGAAGGATGTGAAGTCCAGCCACAGGGACACTTGCAAGGGCAACCAGCAGAGGAAGAAGGCGGTTACCGCAGTCACAAGGACCTGGAAGGGTCAGCTGAACCTAACAAGCTGCCTTTCTCTTAACTTCAAGGCTACAAGGATGTAGCAGCCAGTGATTATAGCCAGAGGGAGAATGAAGCCAAAGAAAAAGCAGGCTGTTGTGACCAGCATTTGGTGCCATGGAATGATCATCTCTTTCCAAAGTTGGTGACTTCCTTGAGTTTCATTCTGCAGGTCATACTGGTTGTACCAAGAGGTGACATTTTCCACCACAAGTTTCCTTGAAGATCAAGCAGGGAACAGAGAAACAAATTGCCAAAAGCCAGGCCTTCAAGGGCCCCAGAGTTGCCTTCGCTGATGTGCAATGGTTCCGGGACCAGATTGGCCACAGGATCACAAGACAGTGGTCCATGGAGATGAGGGTCAGAAGGAAGACACTGGCCAGAAAGTTAAAAATATACACGGTGCTATTGAGCTTACAGAGCAGTTGGCCAAAGGGTCAGTGGTATTGTAGAGCTACCATAACCAGCTGGAGAGGCAGTGGGAAGATGATGATGAAGTCAGCCACGGGCAGGTTGAGGTACCGCACCTGCTGACTGTGCAGGACATGTGGAAGCCAGCTACCCCAATGACAAGGCCATTGCCAGCCAAGCCTAGGAAGAAAGTCACTGTGTAGATGACCACGGAAAAGATGTCAAGAGCAGACTTGACCCTCTCCAAAGAGTCATCGCAATAGTCAAGCATGACGTGGGACTCTCTACAGTCAGCAGTGACAGTGCAGACACATTCTCCATGTTACCTAAAAGTAGCCAAGTTTAGGTTAGGCTCAAACTTTCAAGCTACATAAACTGCTTAAATTACCACCACTTCCTTTCTTATGATGACTGCAGATAGCTTTCATGTCCCTGCTTTAGGATGTGCCATTCTCCACTGGTGATATTCCTCCTCCTCCCTCATCTGCTCTCGCTCCTCTTCCTCCTCCTCTTCTTGTTTTCTTATCCATATTCTTAACTACAGTTTTCACCACTTATTCTATGCCAGCCACTATGCTAACGTTCTGTATATTGCATATCATGAATTAAGCAGCTACTAGGAGTCCAGTGTTCTGTTCATATATTGCATTTAATTTATTCCCCATGACAAATCTGTCATATGGAAAGGAATTATTACAAATGAGAAAACTAAGGTTAAGGGAGGTTACTAAATTACTGAAAATTAAACATTCAGCAGTAAAAAAAAAAGCAGAAATGAATTTTGACATCAGTTCTGCTTAATTAAAAATTCATATACTTTACCTGATTTTTTTTCTTTTTACTGCATATTCCTCTGTCAATGGCCTGAAGGGGGGCTCATATTTGTATTTTTAATTTAGTTTACAAAGGGCTTTCCTATGCTTCACACTATTTAATAATTTCCAAAATGCCATGTTAGCTACGTAAGACAAATGTTTTATTATTGAGATGATTTTTGACATATATGAAAGCAAAGACTCAAAAAGGCTGCTTTCTCTGAGCTGTAGCTCACTGCACTAGGAACTAGCAGACCTGGGTCTTGAACCAAAACCTCCTGAAGCCAAATCTTATCTTTTCCTCACCTCATTACAATGCTCTTTTTCATGAGTAAAGAATATCAGGAGGTGGGTGTCCATCCTGGAGGAGGTGGGCTCTCTCCTGGTAACTGATCCTCCAAACTCTCTTATGGGAAGATGGTCACATCAGCTGCAAATATTTAGGGGCCATATGAATTATTGTCTAACCCAAAGGAATTATTGTTTTCTCATTTCCTTATGGGAAATGCCTGCTGCACATTGTTGGCATTGATATCTGTTTCTGTTGTATTTTCCTGTTTCAATTTTTAAGTTCCTCAGTGTGTGGGGCCAGTCTTCAATTCTACTTAATGCCTGCTTTTGTTTATGCTGCTCTCGCTTTCTAGAATGCCTTCCCCTCCACCATTTTCTGTTGGCGAAATCCCGCACACATACATCCTAGTAGACATAACTTGCTTCTTTCATTGTTCATAGCACCTGGTATCCATTTAATTCCAGCAGTCTTGCCTGCATATTAGAAATGATTGCTTTGATATCTATCTCAGGAGTCACAGCTTATTCCAACTCTATCACTAAATACCTTAGGCAAGACATTTACCCTCTCTGAGCTTTAGAGCCTTAATTTTTAAAAGCAATATATAATATTAATACATACCTCATAGGGTTGTTGTGGTAATCTAAGGAAATATTTCGGTGAAATATTTAGAAATGTATCTGATACGTCAAAAACATGCAACATGTTGGTTATTATTCTTTTCATTGATGCCATCATTACTATCCTAATTATTATTTCATGCACCACATTTGATTTATATTAACATTCCATAAACATTTGTTTACTTATTATAGTGCTGATAAAGGATAAAGATTCAATGAGATTATACCTGTGAGTATAAATTATAGAATCAAAAGAGTTATATAAAGCAGAATCCTTTTTCCAGAAGGAACCAATTATTTCCCTTGTCTTAGATGCTTACTTATTTAAGTGAAGTTTTCCTCTTCTTGCCCAATCTCTTCCCAACTTTTCACCCTTCATCTGCCCTCAAATGGCCACTCCCAGACAACTGTGAAACCTGCCTATGCCTCTCTCAGTAGTGGAACCGCACACACTCACCTTGACCAGCTTGGAGCTCTGCTTCCCTGCTCGGGAAATAGCAGCCAAATCCGTTTTGGAGGCTTTTGAATCTCCAGGGCCAAAGGATTCTGAAGGCATCTCTGTCAGTTGTCAGACTGGTGAAGTCTCTGTGCTGAGGATCTAAGTAATACAATCGAAACGGGCAACTTGGGGGCACGTGTTGAGGTTTGTCCAAATGCCTAGAATTCTTTTAGGGAGGAAGCTTGGGATACAAACAAATTTTACTCATCAGGGCCTTGCAGTTCAGTGGTCACTGATCCAGATAATTGAGACTTTAGGAAATGTGACCTCATCTTTGATGAAATTTACGTCTAAGATTTTAAAACAAATATAAAGACAATTTAGAAGTGCATGCGCATAGTAAAGCTTGACATTAGTTACCACAGTAACAGCTAATATTTATGGAGTGCTTATTATAGAGCAGGTTTAACCCCCTCACTATTCTGTACTTTGGAATCAGAAGGGTGTGACGACAGGATTTTGTAAAAACCACATCAGAGAATCCTCTGTGGAAATAGAAAGGGTAGTTGCTTAATCACAGATGGCAATGAGGTGATTGAACTTTGTAGGCTTAGTTTTGAGTCTAATCTGTGAGACCGGTCTGTAAAATGAGCTTAATCTAATTGAACTTTAGCTATAAAATCAGTATATATTCTTCTGCAGCTTAAATAAACCCAGTAAATAAAGGTAATTGGACAACCAGAAAGCATAATACAAATGTGTGATTTGTGATTTGGTTTAAAATAGTTGGACATTATAAGGATGCAGTATTATTAAATAGTATTTGGAAAGGCCATCCGCATGGGGCACTGTGGTAGATGAGAAAACCGATGCTCAGAGAGCACCTGTTTATGGCATGGTTGTGGTGGTGAGGGATCACCCCCATGTACAGAAAGTCAGAAATGGATACTTCCTCAATGATGAGAGGGGCAACTTTGTGGAAGAACCAAAGAGTGAGTGAAGTTTTAAAACTGGAAGAGAGGGGAAAGGATAGTGTTGGAGGTAAATGTTGAATACCAATATATGAAAATAAATCTGAATTTAAATATTAAATGAAATATATTTACATAAACCTGGTATATTCCCGTTAACAATAGCTCAGAACAATCTCTAGTGTACAGTAGCCTTTTTGATTCCCAGTTTGCTTTTCTTGGTTTCAGTTACCCATGGTCAACTGGAGTTCGAAAATATTACATGAAAAATTTCAGAAATATACAAATCATAAGTTTTAAATTTCACACTGCTCTGAATAGCATGATGAAATATCATGCCCGGGGACATGACTTGTCCCTTTGTCTACAGTACCCACACTGTGGATGCTACTTGCCTGGTACTCACTTGGCAGACAACTCGGTTATCACATTGACTGTCTCGGTATCACAGTGCTTATATTCAAGTCACCCTTATTTTATTTTGTAATGGTCCCAAAGTACAAAAGCAGTGATGCTGGCAATTTGGATATGCCAAAGAGAAGCCATGAAGCGCTTCCTTTAAGTGAACATAGAAACGTTCTTGACTTAATAAGGAAAGAAAAAAAAATATGCTAAAGTTGCTAAGATCTATAGTAAGAACAAATACTTTACTTGCAAAACTATGAAGAAGAAAAAAAATGTGCTAGTTTTTCTGTCACACTTCAAGCTGCAAAAGTTACAGCCACAGTGCATGATAACTTTTATTTCAGTATGTTGTGATAGTTGCTCTATTTTATTATTAGCTGTTGTTAATCTTTTACTGTGCCTAATTTATAAATTAAACTGTATCGTGGGTAAGAATGTGTAGAAGAAACATAGTATACATAAAGTTCAGAACTATATGAGGTTTCAGGCATTCACTGGAGGTGTTGGAATGTATCCTTCTTTGATATGTGGGGACTCCTGTACAAAGCCTCTTCCATTATATCATCATAATGGCCATGATTACACACCCAAGGGGTCATATATCTTTGACTTGAACTTTCATCCAGAACTCTTATAAAACACAATATTTTCCGGGCGCGGTGGCTCACACCTGTAATCCCAGCACTTCGGGAGGCCGAGGCGGGTGGATCACCAGGTCAGGAGATCGAGACCATTCTGGCTAACATGGTGAAACCCCGTCTCTAATAAAAATACAAAAAAATTAGCTGGGCGTGGTGGCGGGCGCCTGTAATCCCAGCTACTCGGGATGCTAAGGTTGAGGCAGGAGAATGGCGTGAATCTGGGAGGCAGAGCTTGCAGTAAGCCGAGATCACGTCACTGCACTCCACGCTGCGTGACAGAGCAAGACTCCGTCTCAAAACTAACTAACTAACTAACTAAATAAATAAAAACTTAGATGCCTAAGTATTTCTTATTGCTTCTGACTCTTCCATCTTCCAGCAGAAGACCATGGAAGAAAGAGAAACTTTCAGGGCACAGCCTTATAGGAAAGTTGTGTCAATAGATGGTAGCAGACTTTGTCATTATTCCAATAGGTAAAATGAAAATAAACTTTGGGTCAAATAAATACTCCTAGGCTAAGCCAGTCCTAGGCTTGTCTGATGCATATTCACATGCCAATACAGTTTTATTCTTTTAAGGTGCTTTTTGTTAGCCTGATATTTTAATATTGTTTATGATGTGTTAGAACTTGATTCTGGCAGCCATTATCTGAACTAAAAAAGCTTAATGTGATCTGGGGCCATTAATAAACTCTAATGCCGTCTTCAAAGAAGCTGGTAGACTGGCTCTGCTCTGTGCAAGACCATCTGATGTGTTACCTTTAGCTGTGGCACCACTTTGGAGATGCTTGGGAACAGTTCCGGTTGTGGTGAGGAGGTGATAATGGCTGACCTTAGGTATCCAAATGTGACCTGTACATCTAATTATTAGTGCTTTTTTCTAAGTTTCTGTCCAGGACTTAAACTTAGTTCTGTCCTTCCTAAATGCTTTCCACAATTGTTGATGACAATATGTTGGAAGTTCTGGAGTTGGCCTCATGGACTAAGGAATGCAGGGAGGGCTGAATAACAGCCTGTGTCAACTAAAATGTCTGTTGATTTATCAAGATCCTAGTGTGACAGAAGGATCCTGAAGATCCCCCCTATACTGCTAAATATTTAGGGGATGCTATGAAATCTCCTAAGATTAGAGGCCTCCAGGTCTTCAAGGTATGTCAGCCAATTTGAGTACTTCGTTTTTACTCTTAAATTCCCCATATTCCCAAATCCAACATAAAAATTTCTGAGCCTCTGAGCTCCCCCATAACCCCAAATCCAATATAAAAGGTCCTAAACCTTCTGCAGCATTTGAGGTAGTATTTCTTTTAGCTGACTTGTCATCTGAGAAGTAAAACGAAAACTAAAAACAATACTTCTTCCTCCTCTTTAAATATTTCTTTTTCCTTTTTCAATTCATTATTTTCTTCCAGCACAGGATGTGGCACAAAGATGGCCATCACTGACATTGCCTGTTAGGTTGCTTTTGTTTTGTAGATAAATTGTAGCACAATCTCTGAAATGGCCACAAGAGAGCATTTGTGCACCACTTTGGAAGTTACTCTTGTTCAACATCACATTCCACAAACATTCATAGTTTCCCAGGGTTTGAATTTTAATAATTCCACCCTGAAAGAGAGAAAATGAAGCTGAAGTCATATCAGACATAATCTAATCCATATTATCATTCCAAAGATTCCAGATCTCAGGACCTGTGATAGTCCTTTTAGTTTTAAATACTCTTTAAAATATTGAAGAATTGTGAATGATTTTAAATATTTCGAAAAAGAATTATTTTAAATATTTTAATTAGTATCAAGGCTTAAGTAGCTGTACTTTTGACTTAGATTATTAGAGCTTTGCTTATTTGATAGTCAAAACCTTAAAATATTGAGACCCATGGGGGAAAATAATGTGTGAACCAACATTTATTGAATTGGATACTTTTTGTGATAGAGTCCCAGAAATGATATGCGAGAAGCTTAATCAGGCTTAAAGTGCTTTGTTTATTGCAGTTTTGAATATCTTCTTCTTGAATTAAGTCTTAGGTTAAGGAGGCTGTTGGAGTCATATGATGATATTGTGGTGCAAAATTAATTACCTTTGCACCAACCTAATAGAATTGGAAAGCATAATGTAGATAATCTCATCCATCCTTATCTATTACAAGAGGCTTTTCCACAGTAAATTTGGTATTAGCTAACCTTTATTTGTGGGATTCAATATGGAGCCATTAAACTTTATTTTCTTGTAATTTATAATCACATTTCAAAAACAACTCAAATTCCATCCTAAATTCAAATCTATTCTTGCTTCATTATGATAGCCCTCCAAATATCTGAACAATCCCTTAAGGCATTCTTAGTTTATCATCTCTCCAGACTGATGTCACCAAGTTTATTAACTGTCTCTCATATGATCCTTCAAAAGCCTGGATAATCTTCTTCTTATGGGTTTGTTGTGAATTAAATATGACCACCCATTCTTTGTAATTCCTCCCACCAAGAAGTAGAGTTTATTTTCTCTCCTCTTGGCACTGGTCAGGTCCTATGGCTTCATTTGAATAATGGGATGTGGCTGAAGAGATGCCATGTGTCTTTTGAGGCTAAACATTAGGACATCCAGGGTTTTAATTTTCGTATCTTGGAATGCATTTTCCTTGAACTCATGAATTACCAAGATGCTTTGCAAACTGCCCTCCTCACTGAGCTCCTAGCCAAAGCCAATCACAAATGCCAGTATTCTGGCTCTCCAGCCATCCCAGTGCCCCAGTAAACATCAATCAACGAAACAGATGAAGCAACCATATGGTATTTTTAAAGAATCATGAAAAAAAGTACACTGTGCTTGTTTTGAGCCACTGAATTTTGGAGTATTTTGTTATATAGCATTAGACAACTGAGAGGTCCAGGTTGCAAATGATCTCACTGGGTTGAGTTTAGATCTAAATAGGATATGTTGACTGTGACTAATAACCTGTAAAATAGATTTCTTTCTTATTTGATTTTGATGGCACATTTTCATAGTAACAGATTTTTTCAGCCATGTTTTCATAATCTGCGATATTTGAAACGATTTCTGAGACCAGAGCTATTGTTTCTCATGTTGACTTAAAAAGAAAGACTATTGAAATAGGGTCTGTGGCTTTTTCCTCAGTTCCTCAGTTCTTTTCTGACAACCAAAAAATAAATCCGGAATTTTTCTAGACTTGATGGAATGACAAACATGATTTCATTAGTGTAATACTTAACTGTAAACCAAGGGTTTGCACATACGTCATCTCAATTAATCCACACAAACATATATGGTGGGTGATAGGACATTGGCCAGCAATTTACTCTCCAATGATTCTGAAAAAAAGAGTTCTATGTACTGGATTCAAATATTTTCTGTAAGTTTGAAATTGTCTCAAATTTAAAAACTCATACCAAAAAAATCTTATAATTTGTTCACTGGATGCAGTGATTATCCATTCTCCTGCTTCTATTCTGTGTACAAGCTAAAGAAAGGTCAAATTCTTTAAAGAGAAATTATAAATAAAACTCCCCAATCATCACTCAAAATTAAATTATTGAGAAGTAGTGCTCATGAGCTTGGTGATGGTGGCTACTGTGACTGAGGTTATAATTATGAAGCTGGACAGCTAAAAGTAAAGATAGAGAGGGGACAATAATAATAATAGTAATAATAATAGTAGTAATAATAATAGTCTAACGTATCTTGAGTGTTCATTCCCAGGTACTAATTTTTGTAAGCATTTTGCATATGTTAACTCATTACTTCTAACACCCTTAGAAAGAAGGAAGTTTGTTAGCCAATCTATAAAATAGTTGATAAAACTGAGGCCCAGCAAGTTAATAACTTCCCCATTGGAAAAGTTGGGCCATGAGTACAGACAGGCTGGCTTCAGGACCTGTGCTCTTTGTCACTAAATGAAGAACAAGGGCACTCAAAGCACAAAAGAGTGGCCTCGACCCTAGAAAGATGTGGAGAAGCTGGAGACAGTGTTCAGCAAACATCAAGCTTGTCAGGAGCCCACATGCCTTGGTAAAAAGGCCTCCTCCACCCTGTACTGCTGACCAAAAGAATCATAGTGCATGTCGTTAAATCAAACTAAATACGGCCTGAGAAAGCCTCCATACTTCCACATTTGAGTCCCTGTGGATGAACTATCACCGCCTTAGTAGGTAGACAAGACAGTATGCTTCTGTAGCAATAGCTGAGTCTCAGGCAATCCCAGAAGCCATACTTAACCACTCATACTCTACTGACTGTTCAAACTGTGTTCAAATAAGGCATGCACCAAGCTGTAACCAATCCATCTGTTTCTGTACCTCACTTCTGTTTTTTTAATACCTCACTTTCCTTTTATTGTTCTGACCATGGGGCCTCCCTGGAGTCACTCTGAATCTGCTATGATTCTGGAGGCTGCCCAATTTTTGAATCTTTTTTTTTCCTTTGCTCAGTTAAACTCTGTTAAATTTAATTTGTCTAAAGTTTTATTTTAACAGATCTGGTGTCAGAATTGGACTAAAAGTAAAATTCCAGCAACCCCCAGGAACACCACGTGACCAGGCGAGGTACCTGAGGAGCCTATTGTGCTCCCTGCTCTCTTGCGTGTAGCTGGAGGTCTTAGATTCTGAGCTCCATCAACTTGTATTCTGAGCTTCTACGTGTTTATTTGAGCAATAGTTAGGCTGGACTGAGTCCAGGATTGAATTGGATTTGATAATAAACTGCATTGGATTCAATGATAATGGTCTCAGGCCTCAGGAAAGTACCTTATTTTTAAAACGGGATTGTTTGAATCCAAAGAGTCTAGGACTCCACCTTCCGGGACTCCATCTAAATTTTATATACAAAAATTATGGACCCAGAACATGTGCATTTTTAGAAAAATGGGTTAACCACACTAGAGAAAACTTAGAATTAAGATGGCCACAATGGGGAGGTTTTAATTTGGATAAAATTGTTTATTTGTGAGGCACATTAGATAAAGTGGGATCAAAAGCCCCACAAAAACAGTGGGACATATTCTTTCATTGGTACGCAGAGGCCTCTAAAAGACGACATGAATCAAAAATTGCCTCCTTAAAAGATTCTTTGCAAAAAGCAAATGAAAAGCGTAAGCAACAGACCAAGAGCGTGATGAAAGAGGACTGCACTCTCACTGAACTAACCTCAACTATTCCTTGTCTTTATGCATCTCTACCTACATAGTCTGAGTCCACTAACCTTTTTGGTAAATTACCCTTTCACCCTGAAGATGATGACAAAAAAGAAATCAGACAGATGCCTTGCAAAGTGAGACCTTCTGACCTGCCAGGCCTGCCTGTTGTAATTACTTTCACTTCATGGTCCAAAACTAAGCTTAGAGCCATTGTGAAGGACTTTGCTGATTCAAGGGAAAACCCTCAGAACTTTACTGAGGAATTTAGAATCCTCATAGGAGCTTACGATCCAGGACTTCCTGACCTTTACCAATTTATTCACATGATGTTGGGGCCTGGTGAAGCTTGGGAATGGATGGCCGCAGCAGACTGGGACAAACCTGAGGCAGATATTAAAGACCGCTCCGAAAGTTCTTCATGAGAAGGACAAAAAGTAGCCAGAAAAATTGGTAAATACCCTTTAAATTTAATTCCTAAAATTTGTCCACAAAAAATTGATTGGCCCATCATACAATCTTGTAAACAAAAAAAAAAGGATGAGCTAGTTTCAGATTACAGAACTCGCTTAGAAACACTGTGAAACATGTAGGGCTCAAAGTGCAGCAAGGAGTATTTTCTGCAGGGACTGAAATGGTGTTAATTGCTCTGTTTATACGTGGACTCCATCCTGAGCCTAGCAGTTTGATTAGAAAACATAAACTGGAATAGGAAGTTACAGGAATGACTGAATTGGTGACCTTAACTGAACATTTGGAGATGACTCTAGAGCAGGAAAAAACTCAAAAGGCAAACAAGCTTATGACCCTTCAACTACAATAGTTCCGGGGGCCGGTAGCAAAGGGACCTTCTCATTCTCGTTTTAAATCACAACCAAAAGGTTCTACAACAAGAAGTTCTTTACCCCAAGATGTCTGCCTTCATTGCAGACAATCAGGACACTCTAAAAGAGCTTGTCTGCATTTATTTCAGTATGCCAATAAGCCTCCCTTTAGGCCAACTGTTTCAACCCTAAAAAGAACCCAAGAGACCTCAGCCCTTCTGATAAAAATCAACATTGATGAAGCTCCAAGGAATACTCTGATAAATTTCTCCCTATAATACCTTTAAATGAGCATGGAGAAACAAAGTTAAAATAAATGGGGAGTCATGTATAGTCGTGGATACCAGAGCTACCCTATCTACCATAAACTCCACTTTAATAAGCCAACAAATCCCTTGGAGTAAAAAGGTCATTCCTGTGGTGAGGGTTTCAAATTGAGTACAAGAGGATCTCTTATCTGAACTCATCCAATTCATTTTGGGGCCTTTTCATAATAACACACTTTTTACTATGTGATACTGCTCCAGTAAATCATCTAGGGTGAGATTTACTTTCAAAACTAAAGGGTACAAACAATTTTCCTTGCTCCTTTTGAATAGCTTCTCCTAAAAAGTCTCATAATAGTACTTACAATCAGAGGCCAAGAGTTTTAATCTTAATATTTCTTTTAGAGGCTTTCCAAGTTATTATGGCTTGTATTACCAGGGTAACAGTAAAAATGAGATCCTCTTTAAATCAGGCCACTTTACGGAGAACTATGGTCCTTAACCGCTACTACTCTCTGAACAAGGACTATGACCAATTTGACGCTAAGACTGTCGAACTACTTATATTGTCTGAACCTTCACTTGGTTAATTCGGTTCAGTTCATTTTCACAAGAACTCCTGTTAAGAAGTATGCCTTGGTATTTTGGTATAATCCTCTTCATAGTCCTAATAATAATCTCCCTGGTGCACTGTATTCTCTCAAGTCCTAAATGTCTTGTATATGGCCATCCATCGAGAGTTAAATGGTCTCACTCCAACTGTGTCAGCAACAACATAAAGGAACATTCAGCTGGTACAAAGCTGCGACTTGTGAATTTCATACTGATATTAAAGAAGATTTGTAACTTCCTTAATGAGACTGAAGAAGTCTTTCATGCTAGTGACAGAGAATGGTGTCAATTCCTAAAGTTTGGTCAATCTCTCTAAATGGAGGCCGATCAAAAATGGAGAATTGTTAAATTGAACTAAATACGGCCTGAAAAAGCCTCTGTAACTCCATATTTGAGTCCTTGTAGATGAACTGTATCCTACCTTAGTGGGTAGATAAGATTGAAAACCTAACTTAGGAATATGCTTCTGTAGCAACAGCTGAGTCTCAGCCAATCCCATCAGCCATACTTCAACCACTCATATGCTGCTGACTGTTCCAACTGTGTTCCAATAAGGCAGACACTAAGCTGTAACCAATCCAGCTGTTACTAAGTGTAACAAATCACTTCTGTTTTCTCTATGCCACTTTTCTTTCTTTTGTTTTTGTATATAAATTTGTTCTGATCACGAGGTATCCCTGGGGTCATTCTGCATCTGCTGTAATTCTGGAGGCTGTCCAATTCATTAACCTTTTTTTCCTTGCTCAATTAAACTCTTTTAAATTTAATTTGTCTCAAGTTTTCTTTTAACAATGTAAACATTTAGAAATGGGGAAATGATTTGTAGCCGAGACACTAATCCTGGGCCTATAACTTGGCAAAGTACAACATGAACTTTTGTTCTTCTTTGACTTGCACCACGTGACGGATGTGCGGTCTGGCATTTTTTGGAAGAGTGTGGAGCTTACATATACAAGACATTAGGGCCAAGGTCAAAGCCTGACTGATTATACTGATAAAGATGCAAGAAGACACTTTTAGATTTAGCCAGTTTATTACTTACATAGCAAAAGAGTAAACCAAAAGTGCCACACCCCTGGCATTCATGCTCCACACATCAGAAAAGATCACACCCAAACAAAAGGGACCAATAACTGCACCGCAAGCAGTGGGACCCGCTGCTTCTGAGGAGTGAATGGTAGATGGCAGCTAAAAGGTTTCAGATCAGTAGTGGATGGGGTCGGAGTCCTCCCAGACACTGAAAAATCTTCCTGTCTTGTCTTATACTAATCTGCTTTATAATTTGCATGAGCAGATACTCCTGGTCGAGAATCCGTATTTCTTCCCAGTAACCAAGTCATTCCAGATCAAGGACAAAGCTCATCAGTCAATCAGAGTTTAGGGTTTTGGAGCCACACCCTCCCATCTAACTCATCTTATACACTCTTGGCTTGTCTGATTGTAAACTAAACATTTGTTCGATATCTGTCATGGGCAGATGCTATGCATGAAGAGGGGTGGGCATAGAAAAGTGAAAGACACTGTCCCACGCAGCTTTCTTGGCATACCTTATTGTCTCTGTTTTCTAAAATAAGCCTTTGTGAATTCTAGTGTTATTTCTCATCTATCTGTCTATCAAATGTTTGAATTCAGAAACCATTTGAATTCATGAGGCCTTCAGTGAAAAATCCAGCCCACATTGATAGTTTATCTCCCCTTCGAGTGCTCTCTAGATGTTGCTTTGATTTTCTCTTGATTTATTTATCATTCTGGGTTTCATCCTCCCAGGCTTACATTCCATTTGAATTTCCCTGCAGCAGCTAGAATGTGGCCAAAGGTTAACCAGTATCATTTCATGATACTGATTTCCACTAAGCAGGATTCAATCAATATGGAAAGCAGTATTGACAAAAAGAATCAAATTATGTAAAATATTTAAAAAGATTTATTCTGAGCCAAATATGTGTGACCACAGCTCATGACACAGCCCCGGGAGATTCTAAGAACATATGTCCAAGGTGGTCTGGCTATGGCATTGTTTTACACAATTTATGGAGACATAAGATATTCATCAATACATGTGAGATGTACATTGGTTTGATCAGGAAAGGTGGGACAACTCAAGAGTAGGGGAGAAGCAAGCTTCCAGGTCTTAGAGAGATACAAATGTTTTCTCTGGCAGTTGGTTGAAAGAGTTTATCTAAATACTTGGAATCAATAGAAGGGAGTGTCTGGGTTAAGATAATAGGTTGTGGAGACCAAAGTTCTTATTATGCAGATGAAGTCTCCAGGTAGGACGCTTCAGAGAGAATAAATTATAAATGTTTCTTATCAGACTTCTTGCCTGGATCAGGAAAAAGACCTGGAAAGGGAAAAGGATTCTCTACAGAATGTATATTTTCCCCACAAGAGACGGCTCTGCAGGGTCATTTCAAAATATGCCAAAGAAATATATTTTGGGGTTAAATACTTCAGTTTTTCAGGAGCTGCTATCTGTCATGTTGGTATCTTATTGCCAAAATGAGTCTGTTTTATAGGTCTGAAGGTCTCTGTTTTAATGTTAATGCTGGTCAGCTGTGCCTAAATTCCAAAGGGAGGAAGGTATAATGAGGCATGTCCAACCCTCACTTTCCATAATGGCCAGAAGTAGTGTTTCAGGTTTACTTTAGAATGCCCTTGGTCAAGTGGAGGGGTCCATTCAGTTAGCTGGGGGTCTTAGAATTTTAATTTTGGTTTACAAGAGTTAGAAACAGATTGTTTTGCCTTTCTCCAAATTTTGTGAGATTGATGTAATGAGTTGTGACTTTTGGTTATATTTCATATGCTTGTGTTTGTAAAAGTAAATTTAAGACTCTTCCCCTTTGTAATGTAGGCCTAGGTGGAGGCCCCATTGGACTGTGCCATTTGCAGCAAATAAAAGAGAGAAAATGAACTTTACTTCAAAGTCTTCGAAGTGACTTCTCAGAGACTGTCTCCTTTTCACCTGGAAGTAAGGCTATTAGTGATGCAGGATCTTTTGCTCCTTAGTTCAGTTAGTGGTTCCTGTCACATGACCAGGAAAATTTAGGCACACAGACACACTGAAAGGTGAGCAGAGTAGAATTTATTTTAAAAAAGTTCTCAACCAGGCACAGTGGCTCACGCCTGTAATCCCAGCACTTTGGGAGGCCGAGGCTAAGCAGATCATGAGGTCAGGAGTTTGAGACCAGCCTGACCAACATGGTGAAACCCCGTCTCTACTAAAAAAAATACAAAAATTAGGCTGACGCAGTGGCTCATGCCTGAAATTCCAGCACTTTGGGAGGCCGGGGTGGGCGTATTACAAGATCAGGAGTTTGAGACCAACCTCACCAATATGGTGAAACCCCATCTGTAATAAAAAGTACAAAATTTAGCTGGACATGGTGGCGGGTGTCTGTAATCCCAGCTACTTGAGAGGCTGAGGCAGGAGAATTGCTTGAATCTGGGAGGCAGAGGTTGCAGTGAGCTGAGATGGCACCACTGCATTCCAGCCTACGCAACAGAGTTAGACTCCGTCTCAAAAAATAAAAAAAGAAAACAAAAGTTCTCAGCAAGTCAGTCCTGCCAACAGCCTCCCACCTCAAAGACTGAATACCAGGCCACCATGCATGAGCTGAAGAGGCCAGACTTTACCAATAATCTTTAAGGCTGTTTTTATTTCTCAAAGATTAAATTCATGTGAACCAAAAGGTACCACTGCTTTTATCTTTCCTTTAAAAAATGTTTTGTCTAAGTGCTTATCCTTCTTTAAGTCAATTAATTAGAGCTCTATTTATAGACATCACACACACAACTACACCGACAGGCAGAAGATCCAGTATCCATACGATTTTTCATTTGCCCATCTCCTAATTGGATCGTTGGTCTCTGGGTAGAGCCCTTTAAGAGCAAGGCTAGGAAAGCATGCAGTTTCTAGGGGCTAAGAAACAGGTATGGCTGGAAGACAAAAGCAGATTTTGAGAGGGATTCATCTACCTCTAATTCCTAGGGCTCCATAAGGAAAACAGAGGTCTCTCCCAAAATGAAATTCATGGTGCCTCTTCTGTTTTTCCCAAGGAGTCACAGGCCATAAGAAATTATCTTAGGGCCTCTCATGCAAGCATTAAGAGTGGCGAGACAAAATGGAGAAAAATAGTCAACCGAGAAGAAACCTTTTTCTGGCAGAACAAGACCCAAGAAGAGAAAAACATAAAGGCCTTTTAAATATACCTGTAACTTGGGTATCCACTTTTAATTAAGCTGAGTGCTCTTTAAGAAAATCCTTTTAAATCTCGTATTACCCTACTTTAGTCACACCAAATGGCCAATTTTCTGGTTTCCAAACTTTATCAAAGGTAACCTCCCAGGTGCTCAGAGAAAGGAAAATTCAAGGCAGTTCACTGAGGGAAAGAAAATCAACAAATGGCAAAGGTCACACAGATATCAAACCAGAAAGGACTCATTCCGCAAGCAAGGATTTAACCCGAGTGCCATTGTAGAATGATGGGGGCCAGAAAAAGAGCATTGCCATGATGTTATAGGTCACGCTCCCAAGGATGTAAAACAAGATGGAGGCTTGCAGCAAAGATTGCTACTGATCATACAGAAAGACATGCAAAGCACATCAGATTGACTACAGTTTAAGAACAACCTCAAAAATTCTTTCTCATAATTAAAACTTTACAGAGAATATAAACAGTGACAGTTTGGGTCCTGGCCTAGTAAAATGTCATCTAAAAGGAAGAAAAAAAGCCTTTCACATAACTTGTGACTAATTGGAAAAAAGGAAACAAAACAAAACAAAACAAACAGCTTAAAGTGCAAGGCTGTGTTGACTGCTGACAGGGTGGAGAAAAAGAAAAAAATAACAACCCTCTGGAAGTGCAGGGTTGGAAAGATGCCTCAGGGAAGAACCTCTTATTCTTATGCAAATAGACTTATCCAAGAGGGAGAGAAACTTAATTGCTGCTTCTTCCCTGGGGCTCCCATGGAGCCAGACCCCTCAGCCAGGAGAGGGGAAGACACTGTGGATGTGTGACTAGGAACACTGGCCAGCCTGCCACATGTGGCCTTTGGGCTATGCGCCCCAGTCTCATCCGGGAGGGGAGTGGGGCAGAGAACTGCTGCTCACCTATTTGTTCCAAACAAATCAGGAAAATGTCATAGAAAGCCTGACTTGGACTGAAGCTGATATCCTCCACCACCAAGAGTGATGGCGGGGTGGGGGACAGTTTCCTTTATCCTCAGAAGAAGCCCAAGGGAAAAAGACTCAGAAACAAAAGAGAAACAACACCCTACTTCCCCTACTTGCCTGGGGACTAGAATGTCTTTGTAGGACTAACAAATTAGCCATAAGATTAGAAATTATGGTTTAGCAGTCATGTAACTGGAGGTTACAAGATTCTGACTCTCCTCAAATTGCCCCTGGGGATAACATCACTATTGTAAAACCTAAGATCAGTGCTTGAGATATTTTGCAGACCCTGCACTTGATAGATCATTTGGTACCACCCAGATCCATACACTGCCTCATTTGATCTTGTAGCTCCACCCAGGAGTTGACTCAGTGCAACAGGACGGCTTCAACTCTCTATGGTTTCATCTCCAACCTAACCAATCAGCACTCCTGACTTACTGGCCCCTCACCCACCAAGTTATCCTTAAAAACTCTAATCCTTGAATGCCTGGGGAGACTGATTTCAGTAATAATAAAACTCCAGTCTCCTGCACAGCCAGCTCTGAGTGAATAACTCTTTCTCTGTTGCAGTTCCCCTGTCTTCATACATTGGCTCTGTCTAGACAGCAGGCAAGGTGAATCTGTTGAGTGGTTATAGTAACAATACCATAACAAAGGCACAAGAAAAGACTACATGGCTGTTTTAAAATGTAGATTCTATTATTCTTCTTGTGAACAGATCAGGAGTTGACTGCTGTTGAAAAGAGATTTTAGTGTCCTTGGATCCCAATACAAGGGGTCATGACACACCATGGGGCTGGAGGCACATGGGAAGCACCAGGGTTAGTCAAGAGGCAGACAGAGTGGAGGAAAATGTGAGCAGGAGTCCTTACTGTGGTTTCTGAAGGAAGACAGGAGAGATGGGGTGAGCAGGTTGTAAATGGGCTAATTTGAATAATGTTGGTGGGCTCTGGGGTCTTGGGGCTCTCCTTAGTTGGTCCTGGGGTGATTAGGGCATGGGAATAATGGCCCACAGTGCACCAGCCCAATAAAGGTGGTTGGGGCTTTGGGCTCTGCACTGGTTAATTTGCATATGAAAGGCATGCTCCTGGCGATATCTCTAGGGATTAGCTAGACCTGGGAAGGGCAGTCCTTTCAAGATCAGCAAGGCCCCAAGGTGTCAAAACATCAAAAATACAGAATCAAAAGACATAATTGATACAATGGCTCAAAACATAGGAAGCACAGAAGTAAACAAGTCCAAGTCTGTTTTCAATTCTGAGTATACCCCCAATCTAGGGGGTATTGCCTCTCTATCACAGCTTTCTATTTGCTTCTTCACAGCACTAACCACTAGTGTTTTCTGTTTGTTTACCTGCTTTCTTGCCTGTGTATCTCACTACATTGTCAGCTCCAGGAAGGCAAGGAATTTGCTTGTCTGGTTTTCTGCACTAGTCCTAATTGCTGACACAATGCCTGGTACACAATGGATACTTCATAAACATTTGTTGAACAAATGAATGAAAACAATAGTGCTTGATGGTTATGTGTGTATGTATAATATCATTTGCATGTACACACACATACATACTACTGTTCATATATGTATACATAAGTGGACATTTGTGGGTGCTTTTGAGTTGATGTTTTTCATGTAGGTTCCAGTCAAGACTGCATGTCTGGCTGACTACTAGATATACCCAACAGAAATCTATTTGCCCAGGGGTCTCAGGAGTCTCCTGGAAAGAACTTGCCCTCTAGGACCAGCAGAGAAGCCTGATACAGTACCAATCATTTCAGAGGTTAAAAGAGAGAAGAATTTCTGCATGTATAATGATATATTTCACCTGGGGAGGCCTCGGTCCTATCCCTCATGGATTTACGACTTGGCATTTATAAGAAATAAGTCAGTTTAGAAACTAGAAAACCTATTTTTTATTGAAAGCACTACAATATTTTAGGATGGTGTGAGTCAGAGTCCAGCCAAAAAACCATACCAGGGATCACATAGAATTTAGCATGGGGGATAATTTACAAAGTGCTAGAGATGCAGTTTAAAAAACCAAGCAGAAGATGAATCAACTCTGAGATGAGAAAATGCAGAAAGTTGTCACTCCTTCTAGGTCAGGAGGGACAGTGATAAGAAGGTGGGGCCTAGGAGCTGGGGCCATGCAGTAAAAGCTGGAGCAACATTGGCCTGCATGGCACAGGGGGAACCACAGATAAAGGGCCTTTCTGAAAGGAGATGAGCCTTGGAGAGGGTACAGCCACTACCCAAGAGAGCTCCTGAATTGGACAGAGGGAGACATACCCCTTCTCCTTTCCTCTCTCCCTCCACTCTTTCACCAGTGCCTTCCACTGGCTTAACTTAATCAGATGCAGTTGGCAAGGAAGCCTGGAAACCACATTTCAAAAAGTCAACTTTCTATAATACAGAGCCAGGAATGAAAGTGAGGAGAAAGGATATAAAAGCAAACAAGCAAACTTGAGGGCAGCACTGGTTTAGTGTTCCAAAAAGATCATAATATAAAACTAAAGGGTGGCATTGTGGCAGGCTAGATCTCCACAAGCCCTTTGCTGTAATGATGAATGTGTAAGTTAAACATTGAAGACCTGGAGAAACTGGTGCCTGAGTAGGAAAGCTGGAATGCAGAAACAAACCCATTAAGACCCTACCTGGGCTTTCTCAGCCTCAAACCTGATTGAGTGATAAAAGCATTCATGTACATACAAAGTGTAACAGGACCCATGTAAAATTAAGAAACCTTCCAGCCCACAGACCCCTGGTTAAAGATTAGATTTAGACTGAGTAGAAATACTCCCACATGTAGGCATAGAGCTTGAAATTCATATATATATATATATATATATATATATATATATATATATGAAAAAACTCATAACTTTCAGTTACCCCGACATTCTCCATGTGACTGGTTACAAAAATAAACTCTCTTCTTTTCCAGTTCACCTGCACCTCATTATTAGACCATGAGAGCAAGCAGCCAGACCCTGTTCTTCTGGCAACAGCATCAATCTTACCACCACTCATGCACACAACCTTGGCACTTTGAGGGGCTTAGTATCTTAATATCACTGGCATCGGTGGGAATATGTAGGAGAAATGGAAGCAGTATCTGGTAGAGAAAGAAGGAGAAGTGGCAGGATTGAGGTGCATGCCGGGCATTCACGATGTCTTTCTTGTAGTCTATAAAGTAGCAGAAAGATAAAGAAATGACAGTTACAACATGGTAACATAAAAATTAGTAAAATGTGACATAAATTAGACATTAATTTTGGTTTGGCACAACAGAATATTCTGTCTGCATAATTTTGTTAGATCCTCATTACAATACCAAACCCTCAGATGAGGACAAATAAAGACTCAACCTCTGGCCTTGCATCTTAAGGTGCGTTTTCTCAAAATTTTCTGGGTTCCACTTTGGTGGTGGGGATGGCTAGAGCCAGCAGTACCATGTGGTCGGGGAGCTCTGAGCTGGTTCTGTGCCCATATGGACTCTGCTTTCTATTTCATCCCTTCATGGTTCTTTCTTACCCTGTTCCTTGCATGTCAGGCCTACTTGATGCCCCAAAGAACTCCAGGACTTGTGCTCACAACTGAAGTTGTCCTGAGGTCCTGTGGCTGAACCCTGGATCCAGAAAGACAGCCTTGGAAATAAACTGCTACTCCTGTAGCCAGCACCTTATTATTATGTATTTTTGAATTATTTTATCAGATTCGATTGCCAAAGAATCTTGCAAAAACAATTTTCTCCACAAGCTATACACCTTATGGTTGGTCATGTTATTTATGTTCCCATTTTAGACGAGAGGACCAATATCATAGATTAAAAACGTCAAATCCAAGATTACACAAACAGTGAAGATTGAATCCCAGGTTTTTCAGAAGGCATTTTGATGTTAGATCTTAAGCCTATTATCCTATTCAAAGGCTCAGAGCAGACATGCTCTGAACATACTCAAAATAACTGACACTGGAAAAGGTAACAGAGATGTGAAAATCTTGCCACAGTAGGTGTGTGAGTGGTCTGGGGGCAGGTGAGTTCCAGAGAAATGTGGCACCTAATGTCATTAAACTGACTCTGTATTATACCAGGGCCAAGGGGGCCTCCAGATTGCTTTCACAACTGGGTAGTTCATCAGTTAATGTGATTCTCCAAACTTTAAATGAATAGAAAACTGGAGGAGTAAAATATAGAAAACTAGAGGAAAACACTCCTTCTAATCCCAATATAAATTCTTCACTTCTTTTCAGCATTCTTCCAGGAGAAGGATTCTTTGGGCTCTTTGTCTTCTACTTTTATTTCTGTGCAAGGATTTATGCAAGAGGTACTTGACAATGCTATAATGTAGGGCTTTGTTTTTCATGGGAACACAAGGCAAAGCGGAAAACTCTCCAAATTGTTTAGTGAGAAAACATAACCTTTATCCCTTTATTTGGGGGGGGGGGCGGTGAGTCAAGTGGTAGGGACTAGAATTCAAGTCTTCAACGGGCATATAAATACATGTGTTTGCAAAAGCAGCCATCACACTTTGTATGGCAAGTGGAACCACTGGCTTCGTGGATTTTGCTAGATTTTTCTGATTTTTAAACTCCTGAAAAATATACCAGATAACTGTCATGAAGCTGGTAACTATCTTCCTGCTGGTGACCATCAGCCTTTGTAGTTACTCTGGTAAGTAACTGGAATACATCTGGCATATATGATATTTATCTACTTTTCTGTTAATAAGAGCACAACCAGTAAGCTTTGCCTCACTGACAGTGGAATATGGTGGTAGGAATTTTATTTTTTTATTTTATTTTTAACTGACACATAATAATTGCACATATTTGCAGGTTTGGAAGAAGTTTTGGAATCACAGAAAATGGTGATGTTGGAAAGTATTTCAGATCCCCACCATCTAAGCTCTAACCCAATATAAGTATTCTAATACATCTTACATAGGAAGTTAGCCAACTTCCACAGAGGGTCAACAAAGCACATTTCACTGCTGGGTATTGGTCACCATTAGTTTTTCTTATTTTCCTCAATTTTGAGTTAAAATTTGACTTTATAATTTATTTTGTGCTTTTGAACTATATGGAGTCATTCTTGCTATCATCTCCAGTTATCCAACTTCCTAGCTTAGTTCTCCTGAGATAGCTACGTTCATCTTTTCATCCACTCAAAGGATATTTATTGAAAGGCTACAATTTTTTGAGCACTGGATATGCATTGGAAGATTTAGACATGAATCAGCCATGAACATTGTTCTTAAGGTGCTAGTCTGGTAGGGTAGATAAGGCTTCTACCAAAGTTACTCTAATTCTAGACTACTGTAAATGCACTGTGAGATAGCCAGATAGAACTCTGTAAGTGTATTGGTGGGTGATGAGTTTAATTTTCAGGTAAGGGTATAGAAGCTGGCTTCTTGGAGGAGAATGGGAACTGCTTTTTTTGGGGGGGAGTTGGGGGAATCATTGTAACTATCAGGAAGATAGTTTGGGTATGTGGGAAAAAAAGATTTCATGACGGCCACTGCTCATTGAGAGAACTTTAAAAGGCTTTGAAGACCTTCTCCCAGGAAGCTGTAAATACATACAGAGAAGATATATACCAAAATGTCTGAAATAAGAAGTATGGAGATTAATAATTGATTGCTGTCCACACCTACACTGACAACTTTGACTTGTGATGTTTATTTAATTTCTGAAGGAATTTGTAAGTTCACCAGTTTTGGATATTTCATTATTCCCTAGTGTCCAGGGACAGGTATCTATGGGCAAAAGTGATGCAGAAAGGAGGTGGGGAAAATAAATATCACCCCCTCTGGGTGAGAATTTTGGAGGGACAATAGGCAATAGAAAATGGAAAAAAAAAAAAAGATGTACAGGCTCCATTTTAATAATTTGGATAGGGAAATAATAGGTTTCCAAAGGAAAATAAACTATGGCAGGTCTTAGCCAGAAGGAGAATGTGTGTTCTTACATGTGTGCTCACATACATGTGTACATTTATATATCTGCACGTTTTTGTAAAAATATATATCATACATATTTTCCTCAATCTCTACTTTTCCCCCCATTCATCTTCTATGGGAAAGTTATCTTTCTAAAGCCAAAGATATAAAATATAATTTTCCTATGTTAAAGCCTTGATAGCACCCCACTGCCCTCAGGAAAAAAAAATCCAAACTCCTTTGTGTGACATCCAACAGTTTAAAAAATCTGACTTCACTCAACTTTTGCAGCCTCACTCCCTTTATCTTCCATCCTTTGGTCATAGCCTATTGTAAATCTGCACTCCAGCCTTCTGGGCAGAAGGCTCACCATCCTGTGTATGCACTTTCATCCTAACATTTCCGTGCCTGTATCGGTCATGTTTCTAAAATGCTTCTCCTCTTGTTTACCTTATGATCCTGACATTTGCCTCAAGACATAGCTCTAACAACACTTCTGGAAAATTCCTGCAGCACTTTCTCATGTTTGAATTAGTCATCCCTTCCTTGTGTTTCCATAGAGCTTTGTCCATAATGTTAGCATAGCACATGCTACACTGTGGCATACACAGATCTTTATTGCCAACTGGACTGTGTGAAGTCTCTGAATGGGCATCCTTGTCCTATTTGTCTATGTATCTGCATAGACTAGCATAGAGTTTGTGCTCAATTATGTTTGTAGTGTTGAGTTGTATTGGTTGGGAGCAGTTTCTTGGGCTGTGGTTGGGTCTATTCCTGTCCTTATGTGGAGATTCACTATGGCATCTCCCCTTTAGCCTCAAAGCTGTGAGCTGTGGAGATAGCCACATACAAAATATCTTCCTTTCAGTCAATCACAAGGATCCGTTGAATGCTCACTCTGTGCCAGGGTCAGTTCTAGGCATGGGTGCAGTAGTGAACAAAACATACATTCCTTGATGTCATGGAGCCTCCATTCTAATGAGACAACAAGGACAATAAAAATAGCAAATGAAGAGTTGTTTTTTTAGGAAATGGTAAGAAAAAATAAGTGATGGAGAGTGACAATGGCCATTGCAGGTTTCTCTGAGGAGGTAACATTTGAAGAGAGACCAAATAATGTGAGAAAGAAAGGTATGTAGCTAGCTGAGGAAAAAAAGTTCTAGGGAGATGGAACAGCAGGTGCATAGGGCCAGAGGCAGAAGTTTTTAATGGAAGTAAGATGAGTGGATCTGGAATGGACCTATTGATGGACACAGAGAAAGATGATGAGGTCATAGTCTGGGCCCGGATGTGCCTGTCTCACCTGGTTTCTCTTTTGCCTGCAGCTACTGCCTTCCTCTTCAACAAAGTGCCCCTTCCTGATGACAAGTTGGTACCTTTGCCTCTGGACAACATTCCTCACCTTATGGATCCATTAAAGCTTCTTCTGAAAACTCTGGGCATTTCTGTTGAGCACCTTGTGGAGGGGCTAAAGAAGTGTGTGAATGAGCTGGGACCAGAGGCTTCTGAAGCTGTGAAGAAACTGCTGGTAACCACAGCTTGGGAGGCTAATCTGCCAGAGGGGAGGGCGTAGTCACCCTGAATGTCTACCTCATCCTCTTGGCACTTGTAAATGTGCATTTCCACTTTACTGATTACACTCATAGGAAGTTTGCATGTCCTTGAATGTCAGGAAAAATATGATTTCTACATTTCTGGGAAGGGTTTTGAATGACAGTGACTTGTGTTATAGTTGTGACATTACCATTTAGCTGAGACGTAATCACTCTGAGTTTTTGTTTCCCCATCAGTAAAATGGTGGCCAACAGGATACTGGAAGTGAGTATTTTTCGAAACATGCAAATTACATGTAAGCTGCTCTAATTTTTGTTGTCTTTCTGCCTTTCAGGAGGCGCTATCACACTTGGTGTGATGTCAAGATAAAGAAAGAGCAGAGGTGGCTGGGGATGGAGGATGATGCTCCTATCTTCCCTGGCTGAAATGCATTCTACCAATTATAGACTAAATGCCCTAAAATGTAGTGACCCGTGAAAAGGACAAATAAAGCAATGAATAGATTCAGTAGTCCTGTTTTTATTTCTGGGGACTCTATTCAGAAGGACATACCCAGACTAGTTTTTCCTTGGTTCATAAATTCGAGAGAGCCTGTTTTTACAAAGAAAACCTGGAATCTTAAGTAAGACATAACGATTCCTTCTCCTTTCCTTATCTCTAAATTAAACATCTCTATTTTTCCCAACTGTTTTTTATCTCACGGTGTTTCCAGACCCTTCACTTTCCTATCCCCCAGCCCAAATAAATGTTTACATTTAAAAAATGAAAAAATAATTTTCAAAATATTGTCTGATAAGACTAGCATCTTACTATCTTAATTGGTTTGGCTTCTGTTTCACTAGAATGCTAGTTTTTATTAAGTTTGTAGTTAAGCTATGGCCACTCAATAGCTTTCACTGATCCTTCCACCAAGTTGGACCTTTACTACATTATCCTTAGGCAAATGGGTGAGGAACTATCTTTTCTTTCCTCTACTCTGTCATCTGCAATGATGACAGAATTATCCTTCCAAGGAATTATTCTGGTAATATCATGACAGCCTGTAGAGTAGATTTCAAGCTTCTGAGCATGGCATGCAAGGCTATTCATGATCTGGCCTTCGGTTACACATCTAGTCTTCTTATCTACGTTCCTTTCTTCACATGCGCTCTACTCCAGCCGCATTGAACAGATAACTAAATCCTTTTCCCTCTAACATTCTTACACCTTAATGAAAAATCAAGTTTCTTCCTACCTAGAATGTCTGCCGCCATCGGCTTTGAGACCTGGCCTGTGCCAGTCTTGGGACTGTTTGCTGTTAGATCCATTTCCTACCCTTCCCCTGCTCTGCTCTGCTCTGTGTTGAGAAAGGATAGGAGACATGATGCTGATTGCTGCAGCTTGCATTTCTCAGGTTCCCAAATCAGCTGACATTTGGGCTAGGTTCTGCCCCTGGGAGGTGTAGGCAGTAGATAGGAAGTAGGAAAAGAGGAGAACTATTGTGTGGCCCTTTCTGGCTCTGTATTTGGGAGAAGTCTCTGGAAATGGCTGTACCATGTCTGAGGCTCCAGGTCCTGCTAGATAGGCCTGTCTTGGTCCCAGCTTTTGCTGGGTGAGTCCAGCCTCTGGGCTCTGGTTACACCACCTCCTTTCTTTTTCTCTCTACCTGAAGTTGTTAGTGGTTTCCTCTTGTTGTCAGTTTCTGGGTGCCTCACCATCACCGAGTTGACTTTTTAGTTCTTCTAATGTCTATTCGATCAATTCTTTGCATTACATTCCTTCTGTTCTAAGTACTTTGAGTAATTTCTGTTTCTTCATTGGTTCTTGACTAAGACGATGTTAAATGTTATCTCTAGGGATATTATCTTATTTTTCCTGCCATTGCTTGACTTCTATTTTTTGGCAACTAAAATAGTTTTCACTTTGTGAAATTTTCTATTTTATTTCCTTATTTTATCTATGTCTATAATGATAGATTAGGTTGCCCAGTTGCAGTAACAAATAATCCCAAATCGCAGTGGCTTATGTGCACAGTGTTTGACTTGTTCCTCACACTATATGGCCATCTTTGGTTGGCTGTAGCTATGATCAATGTTTTATGAATTCTATAACCGGAGCTGATGGAATAGTCTATCTTGAGCATTTCACTTATTGTGTTTACAGGGAAAGAGAACTTGGTGAACCATGAGCTAACTCTTAAAGCTTCTTCTTAAAAGTGAAGTATATGACTTCCAATCATGTTTAATTGGCCAGAGCAAGTCATTTGACCATGTTTGACTTCTTTAGGAAGGGGATGTATAATTATCCTATAGGAAAGAGCTGTGCCAAATATGATTAATGTAATGTAATTGACCACATTACTTGATGACTTCAAAGTAATTGTCATCTTAGATGCCTCTATCGTACTTGCAATTTTCTTTTCTATTGAATTATATGCCGTCTTTCTTCCTACCTTAGTTTTCTGCTATTTGACCATTATTTTTCAGTTTCTTTAAATGGCCCTTATTATTTTTGACTTCGCTTGAATGTTGATACCTCCAAAGATTCTAAACTTGATACCCCTTCTATTTTTACTCTGTGTATAAACTTTATTGGGGAATCTTATGTATTACCATGGATGCCAATATAATCTTTATGTTAGAAACTCCAAAATCTATGGCTACAGTCTGTATCTTTTTTTAAAAAAAGAAGAGATTCAGTTACCTATAGGACACCTCCGAGGGATGCTCTTTTTTAGGTTGAACTCAACACATTTTTACCTGAACTCATTGTCTCTTTCAAAACACATTCCTGTGTTCTAATTTGCTATTCAGTTTATAGAGTGCAGACATTTTCATGGTTGCCTGAGACAGAGACTTGGGAATAATCCTAAGTACTCCCTGTTGTCAGCCTCCTTTCTGATTGGTAGGAAAGACTTCTTATTATAAACCCTTTTCACATCTACTGCACACATTTTTCATGATCACCACTGGTACTGTTCTTAAAACTTTGTTCTTTCCTTCCTTCCTTCCTTCCTTCCTTCCTTCCTTCCTTCCTTCCTTCCTTCCTTCCTTCCTTCCCTTCCTTCCTTCCTTCCTTCCTCCCCTCCCTTCCTCCCTCTCTCTCTCTCTTCTTTCTTTCTTTCTTTCTTTCTTTCTTTCTTTCTTTCTTTCTTTCTTTCTTTCTTTCTTTCTCTCTCTCTCTCTCTCTCTCTCTCTCTCTCTCTCTCTCTCTCTCTCTCTCTCTCTCTCTCTTTCAGACAAAGTCTCACTCTAGCACCCAAGCTGAAGTGCTATGGTGCCATCACAGCTCACTGCAGCCTGGACCTTCTGGGCTCAGGTGATCCTCCCACCTCAGCTTCCGGAGTGGCTAGGACTATAGGCACATACCATCATGCCTGACTAATGTTTTTTGTATTTTTTTTAGATACCGCGTTGCCCGGGCTAGTCTTCAAGTCCTGGCTCAAGCGATCCTCCTGCCTCAGCTTCCCAGAGCTGGGATTAGAGGCATGAATCACTGTTCCCAACTGCAGATCCTGCCATTTCCCTTCAAACTACTGAATTAATCTCTCAGGTGACCTTTGTATTCCCAAAGGTCCCCTTCTAATCCATCAGCCACACACACAGAAGGAGCCTTCCTAAAATACAGGAATTATCCCCCAACTTCAAACTCATCCATAGTTTTTTAATGCTGATTGAAAAAAAAAAAGACACTACATTAAATCAAGAGACACATTAATAATAATATAAGTTTAAACATATTTGTTTTCATACTTATTTCAAAGTCTCTTTTCTAGACTGTGAAGTTAAATGGTTAGTGACTCTAATGTACGTGTCTGTATCCTCAGGACATTGCATAGAGTCTGAAGATAGTCAGTGTTGGTTCTG
Organism: Chlorocebus sabaeus; assembly: GCF_047675955.1. Classification (NCBI taxonomy): domain Eukaryota; kingdom Metazoa; phylum Chordata; class Mammalia; order Primates; family Cercopithecidae; genus Chlorocebus; species Chlorocebus sabaeus. Next base: position 34,300,939 of record NC_132926.1, on the reverse strand, counting down.
TTGAATAAATGGGTTTGTTTCTCTTAAGTTGTATCTGATTGGGTTGGCCCCTTTGTTTTGTTCCACCAGTCATATTATTAAACCACTCACTGCTCTCTCTCCCAGTGTTTTGCATATTTGCGGAGGATGCCTCTCTATGCTTTCACCAAGATATTAAATGGAAAAGTCTAGGGATAAAGTTCTCTGCCACTGTACTCTAAGTAATAGCGGCAATCAGGCAATTTAGTGGGTTGGAAGGTTTTTTTTCCAGGGGTGTATCAAAGAGAGCGATTAAGAAGGAATCTGGGGACAAATTATGTTTGGGAAGCCAGGCAGAAACTGATGAGAAACATTATCATAAAAGTGACAACACCAAATGCTGGTGAGGATGTAGAGAAACTGGATCACTCACACATTGCTGGTGTGAAAGTAAAACAGTACAGCCACTGTGAAAAAATAATTTGACATTTTCTTAAAAAATTAAACATGCAACTACCATAAAATCCAGTAATTGTACTCTTAGGCATTCATCCCAGGGAAACAAAAACTTATGTTTATGCAAAAACCTGTACACAAATGGTCATAACAATTTTATTTTTAGTAGCCAAAAACTGGAAACAACACAGTTGTTCTTCAGCGGATGAATGGATAAACTTTTGTATATCTTTGTAATGAAATACTATTCAACAAAAAAGGAAAACAAACTATATACACAGTAACCCAGTGCATCCTTAAAGAATTACGCTAAGTGAAAAAAAGTCAAACCCCAAAGGTTAAATTCTGTATAATTTTATTTATGTAACATTCTCAAAATGACAAAATGATAGAAACAAAGAACAAATTTGTCATTTCCAAGGGTTGAGGAGAGGGTAGGGGCAGGAGGGAAGTGAGTGTGCTATGTAAGGGCTGTGTGAGAGATCCTTATAGGGACAGAGCTGTTCTGTGTCTTGCCTGTATCAATGTCAGCATACTGGTTTTGATATAGTAGCATAGCTTTGCAAGATGCTACCGCTGGAGGAAACTTGGTAGAAAATATGCTGGATTGCTCTGTATGATTTCTTAAAACTTCATGTGAATCTATAATTATCTTAAAAAGTTTAAAAATTGTTTTAAAGATAATCAGAATATAGAAATATATAATACACATATAATTATATGGAATATAATTAACATAGATTATATATAACTATAATGGCATACAACTATAATTATATATAACTCTAATTACATATATGCACATATGTAACTTTCATCTTCATCCATAAATTTCAAAAATTAGAGAAAACCACAGTTCACCTTTCGATATGCTTTTTTCAAGACATTTTCTAAATATTTACAAATATATATGAATGATACATTGCATATATGAATGACACACACCTTATTTAAATTGTTGTCTATGCGAATATTTAATTTATGTAACATATATTATATTGTTTCTAATATCTAATTTTAAAATATTTTTTGTTATTATACAAAGTGCTATAGTGAACTTTCATACATTTGCATACATTTTTGTCTTTATGTCTTCAGAAACATTTCGGAAGTGGAAGTGCAAGGTCCAGAATTATATGATGTCTAAAATTTTGATAACTAGTCACACATTTCAATTGGAAAGAACAGTTGGTATCTCAGGTGACTGAGGTCAGAGAAGTGCCATTTCCAAAGATGGGATTAGGGACCCGAGACAATGCCTAGGGTATTGTTGTTCTCCCTGAGCTAGCTGTAAATCCCTTTTTATTATGTGCTGGAGGGTCAGGCCATGCAAGGTATGAATTATATGATTTCTGAGTTTCATGTCTAAGACAGGCAATACAAACAGACAGGTACGTACAATTTATTTGCTACATTATTTTTTATTTTAGAAAGCAACCAGATGAAGAACTCTCAGGCTACTGAGGCAGGTTAAAGACAGCAGAGGGCGCTCATAGGTTATTAGCAAAATCAAGAAAAACATTTTGTATATCTGCAAGGTAGGTAATAAGAAATATCAGCATCTTCTATTGCATTCAGTTTTTCATTGGGGATTCACAACTAAATGGCAACTATCTGATGCTCCCCCTTTCTAGTAACTACCTCTGACTTCATTTCAAGCATTGCTAAATGGTGCATTCTTTGTTCTGTCATTAACTGTCTCATTATCAAATGAGAACTTGTTTTCTGATACTGACAATGACCATAATAACAGTGATAGCTATTAGTCATTCATTGTTTCCTCTATATATTTTTGATTCAACAAATAATTATTGTATATTGATTGCAGGATTTTGCTGGACAGGAAGCATAGAGTAATAAATTGTCATGACCCATATCTCCATAGATTTTACAATGTAAAGGGAGAGATAGAAATCACACAAATAAACATGGGTAAAAGGATAATTATGTTATCCTTTTTTTTAAATTATAAGTTATGATTATAACAATAAAGGAAAAGAATAGGATCCTAAGAAAGGATAGTGACAAGAGATTCCCTGTTTATTTTAGGTCATTTCTATGGACATGCCAAGTTGGGACTTGAGGTTGGAAGACCCATCTTAACCAAATAATATTCTGTGTGGAAGGTACTGAGTGTGTGAATATCCTGAGGATAAGGAGAACCTGGCTTCTTCAAAGAACTGAAATGCCACCTGTGTGGCTGTAGCCCTGGGAGCAGGAGCACAGGGATGCAAAGCAAGGTCAAACGATGCATTGGGTATCATGGTCATGGCACCGTTTTTATCCTAAGAGCCCAGGAAAGCCTTGGGAAGTTTTGTATCCAATGTTCTCCATATACTTGAGTGGCAACACTGCATATCCACTTGCATTAGTTAGACTCCTACGAGTCATTCCTGATACTTCCCTCTCCCTGACACGTCATATTGAACTAACACCATGTCCTGTCAACCTAATGTCTTAATATCCTCTTGAATCCTTCCACATGGTTCTGTCTGCATTGACACTCCCTTGCTCAAGAACTTCTTGGCTGGCTTCCTGCTTTACTCTGGACCCCTCCGTCTAGCCTGCACAACAGCCAACTGATCTTTTAAAAATGCAACAATGATCATATGTGTTCCAATGCTTAAAACCCTTTGGTGGCTTTCCATTGTTCTTGGATTTAAGAATAAAATCCTGACTATGACCTATGAGGTCCTGTAAGACTTACTTTCTTCCCTAACTCTCATTTTCTTTCCGGTCACCTTGACCTTCCTTCATGGCTAGAGCACAATATACCTGGCACAGGACTTTTGCAAAGACCATTCATTCAACTATAAATGCCTCTTTTCCTTCATTGCCTTATGAATTTTGTCCTATTCAACCACTTTATTATTTCTTTTTTGAGATCTCAGCATATGTCTTAGGAACTTTCCCTCACCCAGTTGTTATACATTTGTGACAGCTTCCAAGAGAACCATCTTCCTTCCTTCCCTAGCAAGTCTCTCAAAACATAATTATAGGTTTATGTAGGATTATTTGATGATTATTTGTATCTCCCATTTATTTGTGAGCTCCAAGATTGTTCAGTATTTAAATTGTGTGGTTTTGGGAGTATATACATATGTTAAAATTCTTTAAGTGTTTACTTTAAATGCATGCCGTTTTTGTACATCAATTATAAGTTTAGAAAATTAGTCATATGCTGTGAGTCAATAAAAAGTCCATTTGGGCCAATAAGGGAATGGCTACATTTTGAAGGTTTTTTCACAATATCCATCAGCATTTTAAAAAATGTCCTTTGATTTCACAATTCGATTTTTGAAAATCTTTTATAAAAACATTAAACAAAAATATTTATATACAAATATTAGTGCACATACTTATACATGTAAGCATGTTTATTGCAGAATCCTTTGGAAAGCTGAAAAATAGAAACAATATGAAAGTCTATCAATAGGGAAATTATGAGCTATTGAATAGCTTTTTAAAGATTTCTATCTCTTTACCTAAACTAAATGCCACGAGAAATTATTCAATAAGACAATCAAGCTGCAGAGTAAAGCACTCGTCCAAACCCCACTCTACATGTGAATATGCTTGGATATGTCTGAATAGTCAGGGACAACAGCATCAATATTGGTTGCTGATATGACTGGTTTGGGGATAATGGGATTAATATGGGAGATTGTTAACTTTTAAAAGCATATACACATTTACATATTCCCCTCATTTTTCCCTCTCACATGGTGAGTATATACCACTTTAATAATTTTTGAATCTCAGTTTTGAAGAAAACATTTTGCCAATTAGTACACATTAAAAAGTAATTCCTCTCACCTAGGTAATGGGTTGATAGGCGCAGCAAACCACCATGGCACACGTTTATCTATGTAACAAACCTGCACGTCCTACACATGTATCCCAGAACATAAAATAAAATAAAAACTTTTAAAAGAAAGTAATTCCTCTCACTCTCAAAATAAATACAAAAGGAAATCAGTCACCCAGACTTTTGTTCAAGTTTGGCTCCAGCGTTACCCAGTAATCTTGTCAGATTCTCAATTGCATCATTTCAAAAGGGAATAATCATATCTAATTTTTGTACTAAATATGAGGATTCAATGAGGTAACATTTAAGCGGGATCAAGTGTGGAAGGTATTCTAATGAAATCTGTTTCTTAAGAAAGGTAGGTACGTTTGAAGGATTGTAGGGCCATCCTTGAATGTCAAGAATTGCCATAGTCAGGGTTTTGGTTTAAGCTTTCTTCTGTGACTGAAATGCCCTTCCTTCTCCTTCTCCATATCTTCAAATCCTTTATCATCCATCAAGTCATGGATCAAATATTATTACATCAAAGAAATCTTTCCAGATTTCTGAGGGAGCATGAATGGTTCTTTGTGCTGGTTCCCATGTTCCCATGTCTGTGCCTCTGTTATGCTATGCCCTGTTGAGTATGTTTAGTTGGTTATGCACACATATGTTCTGCATCAAGACTGTGAGCTACTTGAAAGCAAAAATCGTGGGATATTCAACTGTGTACCCTTACTATCTTGCCCTTGGCTAGAAGCTCTATGATTTAAATTTCTTCGCTTTTTGCAAAATACAAGAATAGGCAGAAAAAGGAATGAAATAAATCAAGATTTAACATTGTGTTAAAAGATATGTATTTAAAAATATATATCCATAGGGGAAAAAATTAAGCAGCCAAAGAAGATAGACATATTAGGGTAGATGACGCAGTTTTAAATAAAGTGATCAAGGGAGGCTTCACTGAGAAGGTGATATTTAGGAGAAGACCTTAAAAAATGAAGGAGCAAGCCATGTAGCCATCTTGGGAAAGGGTAATTTAGGCACAGGGAAGAGGAAATTTAAGGTCCTATAAAAAGAACATACTTGGACTGTTTAAAGACTGACAAGGATCCCAATATGGCTGGAGTGAAAAGAAGAAAAATAATGAGTAGGAGGAAGGAAGGGAAGTAAATAGCTCAGATAGGATCTTTGCCACCATTGTAAAGAAATTTTAAAACGTAGCATTTGCTTCAAAAGAGATGGGAAATGACAGAAAGAATTAATCTGAATTGAATTCTATTTAAATGGAATTACTCTATCTACTCAGCATTTCTGTAAAAAGCTAGGTGTAAATTCCCTCAAGTACTTGAGTCATGATAGAAAGTTTGGGATTTGGGACAGAATAGTGATGATGTAGATTGTGTCCTCAGCATGTCACAGGGGACTTCTCTGCTGGGAGTTCGACACACCTGATTGGAACTCCCACGTAGCCTCTAGCAGTTTTGGTATCTCAGGCATGACACCAGTTAGCCTCCCTGAGCCTCAGTTTCTTCACCTGTCACATGCAGAAAACAGTGCCTCCCCAACTCAATTCAATCACATTGCGGTTATGAGGTTACAAGGAGATAATAGTGCGAAAGGGTCGCAAAAGAAAAATTCTATGGAGATGAAAGAGATTCTTGATCTTTAAGAACAGGTGTACCTGCTGGCTGCAGACACGGGTCTTATTGAAGGGTAGGGGAAGAAGGCAATGAAGGGGAGGAAGAGGAAACACACATTGTAAAGCAGTTGGGAAATCTTCAAAATCTCTATAGATCATTGGAGATCTTTGTTGGCGACCTGTTAGGAATTTACCGAATCCCGTATTGATATGGCACTTTCCCAATCCCCAACATGAAAAAGTGATTTCAAAGTGTACAACAGACAGGTGAAGATAAAGGCAGAAAAGTTCTGGTAGAGCGTGTTTCTCATATATAGGTAGTGTATTAATTAATATAGTTGTAGTAAATGCGTTATCCAGGCAGAAATCAGTGAGTCAATATCGGAAAAGAGATTTTGCAGCCACATTTGTTGGGGAGAAGTAGTTTGTGTGCCAGATGCTGAATATAATAGACATCCTAGGTAATTTAGTTAAGTGGGATGTGCTATTTGAAATGGACACAATCCCTAGAAACGGCAGTGTGAGTTGTCTGAATTTACTGTAGAAAGTAACATGCATTTTTCAACATTTGGTAGACATTCACTCTTGGTTTGTCTACCTGTATTATTATAATTCTTTTTGCTGCATGCAGACCTCTTCTGGCTAAGTAAAAACAGGAAGACAGACAAACAAACAAAAGATTTATTAAACATACACTTGAGTTACTTCCAGAGTTTCTGTGTTTGGGAAGGACAAAACTCAAGATAGTTTTTGAGAACTCAGCAGAAGCAGCACATAGAAACATAGAAACTTTATTCTAGATTCGATCACTGCTTTAATTGGCATCTTGCTCCATGATAAGATTTCAGTCTTGTCTTACTGTCTGCGTTAAATAATTCTGGGAGAATACTGTATTTCTAGCTCTGCTGTCACATTTTCCTTCTGGTAAGTGGGCAAGAACCACAGCCATGGCTGCAGAGGATCCACCTCTGTGTAATAAGGTGGTGGCATGAAAGGGCTGCACTAAACATTTCGAGGACTCTTCCATCCCTGACACTGCTATTCTATGAGAAAAATAGTGACTCTGGGGGAAGGCAATGATTTTACTAATTTTAAAAAGTCGGTTTTTAAGTTTACTAGCATAGGAGAGTGGGCTCAGATAGTTTTAAAACACTTTCCAAAAAAGATGTGTAAAACTTTTAACTCTGAAGCTGCATACATTTTTAGGAGTTGAGAGCTTGTTTTGAGGTCAGGTTTTATTTCTCTTTCTGTCACTCATTGCCTCTATGAATTTGAACTTGCTACATTATCTGGGCTTTAGTCCTCCTATTTTGAACCATTCTTTGATTATCCGTTTGAATATATAAACATATAAATATTCACCAGGATATATATATATATATTTGCATCATTAAAACTTTAAACATGGCCAGAAAAAATTACTAATACCAACACGAATCTTCTCAATCAACTATGTGATCCCAAAGCGCCATATTTATTCTAACTTTCTAAAAGCAAAAATGCAGTCCGGGTGTTCAAAATGAGTTCTGTTTGGCTGAAGCCAGAGCCTGAATCCTGAGAACTCGCTGGGTGTTGCTTTGAGGGCTCTGTCCCGGAGGACTTGTGAAGCAGAACTGGAAAAGCAGGATTTGGCTGCTCTTGGATTGTCCAGGAGCCACATGGGTGTGTCCTTTGAAACACAAGTCAAAGAGAGGAAAGCAATTAACGAGTAGAGAGGATTTAAGATGTTAAATAAACCAAAGAACTTTTAACCTTTTCCTTAAAATTTTTATGCTTCTGCACTATAAAATAGAAGAGGTTTCATAATAAAGTCAACTATAATACATATTTAAGGAAATAAGCAACAACAACAACAAAAGGAAAAATTCCAAGTGTATAAAGAACAGAAACAAGAATGAAGGGAGAATGTGCATTGAATAAATCCCTAAGGATAAGCTGAGTCACCAGTTTTACTGAGTTTCTGGATAGATAGATGATGAAAAAGAAAAAACTAAGTCACATAAATCTTTTCTTTTTTTGAGACAGAGTCTTTCTCTGTCACCCAGGCTGGAGTGCAGTGGCGCGATCCTGGCTTACTGCAGCTTCTGCCTCCCAGGTTCAAGTGATTCTTCTGCCTCAGCCTCCTGAGTAGCTGGGACTACAGGCACCCGCCACCATGCCTGGCTAATTTTTTTGACTTTCACGGTGTTAGCCAGAATGGTCTCTATCTCCTGACCTTGTGATTTGCCCGCCTCAGCCTCCCAAAGTGATGGGATTATAGGCATAAGCCATAGTTTCACTCTTGTTGCCCAAGCTGGAGTGCAGTGGCTTGATCTCAGCTTATCACAACCCCTGCCTCCCGGATTCAAGCAATTCCCCTGCCTCAGCCTCACAAGTAGATGGGATTACTGGCACATGTCACCATGCCTGGCTAATTTTGTATTTTTAGTAGAGGAGGGGTTTCTCCATGTTGGTCAGTCTGATCTCGAACTCCTGACCTCAGGTGATCTGCCCGCCTCGGCCTCCCAAAGCGCTGGTATTACAGGAGTGAGCCACCGTGCCCAGTTGTCACATAAATCTTACAAGCAGAAAAGAGGAATCTGACTTCAGGGAAGGCATTTTTTTTTTTTCTTGCCTAATTTCTAAAAGAAAAATTTTTCATAAGACTTCATGAAAGGGTTACAAGTGACATTGTGGCCAAGGGTGGTTTTGCTCATCCGGTGCATTGGAATTTCCTGTCTGACTTACTTATTCCTAGATCGCTCCCTAGGAAGTTCTGACGGAGCCAGTCTAAGCATAAAAATCTAGTGTGTCCTGTAGTAGATTTTGTCTTAATCCGAAACACTTGTATAGAAATTAAGAATTCATAAAGTGACTTTCTATTCATTACCTCTTTTGATAATTTTAGTAATCTAGTGAGGTTCATCCAAATTTGTTTTTATGCAGGAAAGAAAATTTATACTTAAAATATCAAATGACTTAAGACACACAAAAAAGATGACTTGAATTCATATGATTTTAAACAATGCAGGACAAGTGGAGTTAAAATTTTAAGTCTATTGAAAATATTAAGGCCAGTAAAAATCATGCCAATGTTGTTCAGTACAGGTTGAGAGGCTCTCAGATGAAACCAGGTATTCAGTTATTGGATATTTTTCCAAATACTGTACCTCTCTCTACTTGTCATATCAGATAGTGTGTAGAATCTCTTCTCTCAGAGTTCACCTTATTTGTAGAGCATTCATAATGCTTATCCCTTCCTCCAGATATTCTTTCTTATCTTTTCCAAGGCATTCCCAAGGCCCCTTTATACATAACTTTATCATTTCCTTCCACAGTTATGAGATACACAGAGCTACATGATTGCTGAGTCCATAAACTTCTCAATAGCCAGCTAGGTTTTCATTTTAGTAGCATTGACTGATTGACATTGTAGGTATGGATTAAAGAAGAGTTAAAGAAACTTGTTAAAAAAAAAATAAGGGAGGGATTGGCTGGGTGTTGTGGCTCACACCTGTAATCCCAGCACTTCGGGAGGCCGAGGCGGGTGAATCACTAGGTCAGGAGTTCGAGACCATCCTGGCCAACATGGTGAAACCTCATCTCTACTAAAGAAAATGCAAAAATTAGCCAGGCACGGTGGTGCACACCTGTAGTCCCAGCTCTTGGGAGGCTGAGTTAGGAGAATCACTTGAACCCACGAGGCAGAAGTTGCAGTGAGCCGAGATGGCACCACTGCACTCCAGCCTGAGCAACTGAGTGAGACTCCATCTCAAAAAAAAAAAAAAGATCAATGTTGATCAGAGAAACATAAGATCTATCTATCCTACCATCTATCTTAATTTAGGAAATTCTAGCTGCACCCCGTGTCTCATACCTATAATCCCAACAGTTTAGGAGGCTGAGGTGGGCAGATCACTTGAGGCCAGGAGTTCGATACCAGCCTGGGAAGCATGGTGAAACCCTATCTCTACTAAAAATACAAAAATTAGTCTCTTCCTTAGTTGCTTCCTTCTCCTTAGTTTAATGGTTTTTTTTTTTTTTTTTTTTTTTTTTTTTTTTTTTTTTACATCCCTAGATTGAGCCATTCCTCCCGGCTCATCAGGGCATCTTAAATTGATTCATGCATCAATTCCAATTTTTTCATATGCAGTTAAAAAAATATATGGTATTAAGATTCCCTATGTTTTAAAAATTCATAAGGAGAAAAGTGGGGCTCAGGCAGGTAAAGTGGCCTGACCATGGTTACATAACCATTAAGTGGCTGATTTAGAAGTTGAACTTACATCTTGTCTATGTCTTCTGCTCTTTCTGCTCCTCCATGTGGCCTTGCCTATTGGACTACATCATAGACCAGACCTGTAGGATGTACTCTAAGGATCTGGGGTGTGGGGTCCAAAAATTATAGGTGTGTACCAGAAGCCTGAATGAAGGTAAAGTATTAGGACACCTGCAAGAAGAGGGAGACTGTTCTCTGAGAAGATGGGAATGAAAACATACAAACAGAAGTGACTGAGTTTAAAAGCTTAATTGGCCTTAGGGTAAGAATCAGAAGTGTCCGGGTTGGGTATGTTTTGATTTCAATACCCAAGCCTGATTCTCATCCTCAGAAGCGGATGGGAAAGGGTGGACTAAGTTCTGGGGGAATACAATAGTAGCTTTCTGAACTTACATTAATCACAGCCAGATTATGAAATGGACCCAACAGGGAAAAGGAGTATTTCCAGACCAGATCACAAACAGAAGTTGGGAAAGGCCACACTTCCTGAATATGCATATAGAGTAACTCAACTGAGCAAAGGAGCAGTGTTGTATTTCTATGAACATCTTGAGGTATGTCTTAGATTGCTTAGCTTAATCATTATTCTCCGCTGCCTTCTCCTATACTATTCTGCTCTGTTCTCCAGTAGCACCATGGCTTAGAGATACAGCACAGGCCCTGGAATCAGGCTGCTTGAATTCAAATTCTGTCTTCCTCCTTTACTAATATAGCCACATTAGCAAACCTCCCTGAGCCTTTATGTCCTTATTTATAAAATTTAAGAATAATAATAATCCCTTGCATAGGGATTATGAATTAAATTAAATACTACATAGCACTTAGTCATTAATCACTTAGCTTAATGCCTAAAACAGAGTAAGAACACCGTTCATACCAGTTACTAATATTACTACTTTTCCAGATCTAACACTTCTGTGTTTATATTTCAATATGCATTTTCAGGAGAGAGCTGAGTAGGGAAAAACAAGTATTTCTGAGCACTCAAACTATGTTGTTTGCCCATAAATCTAATTGCGTGAGATAGAAAGTTTGTTATCCTTTTTCTTTGAATTAGATTCAGCAAATTTCACTCTTTTCATGAGTAACTAACTGCGTGACTACATGGGTCCTTAGATTGTTAGTGCATGCTAGCCCTCATTTCACAGGCTGAACTTGTACAAAGCAAGTTTCTAGCAGAGTTGTGAAGGAACTAGGTCTCCAAACTTGCCATCCTTATTCACTTCATCTCACAGTTGTACCTCCTCTCTTAAGAAAATTTTATTATTAGACACTTGTACTTGATAAAAGTACATTCATTGAAGATTAATTTAAAAAAACTACAGTAAGAATTTTTTTAAATATACTTTTTCTGCTTATAGGTAGACATGGGTACCCAAAATTATTAAATAAAACTAGACAGACCCTTTTTCGTTTGTCCAATACACTGTTATTTCAGTTGTAAATTTTAAGTGAAAAATCACCTGAGGATGTCACTTTGATGAATGCTTTCCTTGATTATCATCAAATTCCATAAATCCTCTTGAGAAAAAAAGAGAAAATAAGAATTACAATTCAGACTGAACAGGAGTGTTAGAATGATCACAAAGGTGCTGTATGATGTTTGAGCCGTACTGTTCTTCTCTAGATTTTTCTATGTCAGAAAGAAATAAGACCTAAAATTTCCACATAGTTCATAGTGGACAAGCAATTTATGCATAATTATCCTTTTGAACCTGCCAACAAACCCATTAGTTAGGCATCTATTCACATGTACACTCCATAAAGGCATATATTTTGGTATATTTTTTCAGTAATATATTCCCAGCACCTAGAACAGTGCATGGAAAATAGTAGAAATTAATAAATATTTATTGAATGCATTTTTATTGTCTCTTTTTATGTGTGAGAAAACCTTTGAAGTTCAAAGATTAAACAACCTGTCCAAAGTACGTGGCTGGTAAGTTGCAAAGAAAAGTTAAAAACTTGGCTCTCCAGAGTCATTACTAAATGCTAGAAACATTATGCCCTGTGGCTTAAGGACTGGGTACCGGGATATCTGCTGAGATCGTAAAAGATAACTAAAATGTGGTTTGTGAATTACAGTCTAGTGGAGAAAACAGACAACTCAGATACAAGTAATTTAATACAACCTGGGGATAAAAGTTGTTTTGAAGATTTCTGCAAAGCATTATGAAATCCCTGAACATGAAAAACTGAAATTTCTGATGTCTGCGACTTTTTGCAGAATTTGTTTCTGAATTGGGCTCTAGAAAATGATGAGACTTGCCAAGTGAACAGAGTGGGGTTTTGGCTTGGGGGCGAGGCATTTTCAGCAGAGGAAAAAATCACATGCACAGATATTGGGGGTTTATACAAACGTGACCTGCTGTAAAATGAAACTCATTTGTCATTGGGCTTAAGGTTGCACAGGTGAGAAATGTGACTGAAAGATACATTGGCATCAGAGAAGGACCTTTGACATCAGCCTAATGCATTTACTTGAATTTTGGAGACAATGGAAATTCATGAAAAACTTTTAAGCATGGCAGTGATATGACCAAATTTACATTTTTTGATATAAGTTCTGGTAGTAGGTAGAAGATGAATTGGTGAGGCAGAAAGAAAGTGGAACTTATTAGAAATCCAATAAAAAGAGAGAAAGAAAAGAGTGGAATTTATTAGAAATCCAATAAAAAGAACTTGGGAAAGAGATGATGAAGGACTCAACTTGACCAGCTAGTCAGTGGAGCTGAGAAAGAGAAATGTATATAGGGTGCATATACTTATACCCGAGGAAGGTATATAAGGTAGAATATTCAGCAATTCAATGAAGGTGGTGATGAGCAGGAAGGATTTGAGACGATCCTTAGGTTTCTGGATTCTGGGTGGATGACAACATGACTTAATGAGATATGGAGAAGGGTTTTGAGTGAGATGATGGGCTTGGATTTAGACCAGTGGAATTTGAAACAGTAGTAGAAAAATGATGGAATTTTGTAGCAAGCAATCAGTTATTTCATCTGGAGCTCAGGAAAAATATTGCAACAGAAATGTGAATTTGAAGCTCATTAGATTATAGGCAGTATTCCCAATGTGTAAACTGCAATGTGAAAAACCAAGCACATTTGGAATTCTAAGGAACAATGACATTTGGTGGGCAGGTGCATGAAGAAAAGTCAAATAAAAAGAATGAGAAAGAATGACTAGTGGTAGAGAGAGAACCAGGAAAATATGTCATGGAACCCACAGGGGAAAATATTTCCAAGAATTAAGGGCTCTCAAAGGGTGAGAGGAGTTAAGAATATGTATATTTTTCAGAAAAATGATGAGCAAAATGCAGTCTAGGTAGCTCCGAGGTAATCCAAAAGCAAGTGGAGAAAACAATCCAGTCTATCCACCGTCCCCAAAGCCTGTCTCTAGCATTTATTATGCCTCTGACACACCACTTAGGCATCAGACATATTGGAGTAAATAAAGTAAAATTCTCACCTTTATGAATCTTTGTTATTCCTCTCATTCTCTCTTCCAAATCAAATCTTGTTCAGTCATTCAAGGCCCACATTACATCTTGCCTTTGCCATAAACACTTCCCTAAGCACACTGGCCCCACTGACAGCTCCTTTCACTGGAAACTGCCTGTGATATTTGGCTGACATTTATCTTGCCAGACATTTTTAGTTATTGCATTGTGCATTGGCGTATGTAATTTTACCATAAGGACTGCAAATTATTTGAGGAGAAGGGGTTAAGAGTCTAGATTTTTCCTTCACAATCCGTGTCCCCGCTTTGTACATGTTAAGTGCTTAGCAATACTTTCTGATGTCTCCTCCTATCCTCCACCCCCTATTTTGCTGATAGTCTTCCCTTGAACAGGGAATTATGGGTATGCCTTAGGTCCTGGCTCTACCACCCGCAGATTTATCTCTTGAGCAGACATTGCTGTGTCTTTGAGCAAAGATCCTTCAGGATTTCTCAGTCAGATTGAGGTAGATGGGCTTTAGGTCTCATCTGCAATGTATCTTTCCTTAATTAAGGAATTCAAGTGCCTGACACTATATGGCAGGTACTGTGCTCTTGCAACCAGTCAGGTGATCTGGTCTCTACTTTCACTTAGCTACTTGATTAAAAATGAGTAAGTCATTTCAGATGATAACAAACATTATGACACTGTAACAAGGTAAAGTGAGAGAATAACAGGCAGTGGGAATGGAAGAAGACAGTATTAACAAGAATGGTCATAGAGTAGTTTCTGAGGAAGTGACTTTGAGATTAGCTGCAGGCCCAAGAGCTAGTCATGAGAAAACGGGAGTATTTTAGAAAAGAGAGAGAGCAAGGGAAGAAAGACTGAGATGGCAGTAATTTTTAGCAACAGAAAGAAGGCCATTTACTCAGAATATAACGAGGGAAAGGGAAATCAGAAGATGAAGGGCCATTTCTGAGCCTAGAGTGGACAGCAATTCTTTAGCATATCACAGAGTCAACTCTTATGGTTAACACAGAGAAAAATGTCCTATTTTATACTTGCAAAATTCCCTAGGGAAAGAATGAAAAGAATTATTAGTGTTCTAACTCCTTGCTTTGCTGTGTGAATGTAACAATACTAATTCAACTGGAGCCTAATCTTTAGTTTGTATCTAATGGGTGGTGCTCCTATTGTTGGCCTATGGCTTTCCTTCTTGTTTACATTAACAATCTTGGAAAGATAACAGTTGCAAAACACCCACAACAAGAAATGTAGCAATTTTAAAAACCACCTGTGAGTTTTAACTATTTGTGGAGAAGGATTGCCTGTAGAACACTGCCCAATCAGATGACAATCTATCCCTTTAAACAGATGAGAGATTACAAAACACTGATTACTCCTACATGGAAATGTTTCTTAATCTGCTATTGGTTGAAGACCCCTTTGAGAATCTAATAGAAGTCATGAACACTTTCCCCAGGAAAATGCAAAAACAAACAAACAAACAAACAAACAAAAAACTCAAAAAACCCCACACACACTGACACAAAATATTAATAAAAATGTAAAGGCTTTCTGGAACTTTAAGGCCCATCCATGCAGCCCAGAACACCTGATCAAGGCATGACTTTCGAAAATTTCTGTATATCAGAATTACCTGAAAAGCTTGTTGAAAACCATATCCATGGCCTTGTCCCCAGAAAAATGCAAAATGGGATGCAGAAATCAGCATTTTAAAAAATAAATTCCCCCCAAGGGATTCTGTAACAGGTGGATAGACCACACCTAGTGAAACTCTGCTTAAGGATCTATACGGGAGAAAATTAGAGAGCAGAGGCTTAGTGCGGTGGAAACTGAAAGCACCTGGAAATTCGGAAGAGTGAATTTCCTCCTGGAACACTGAAATTCGGGAGATTAATATGGGGAGAATAAAGCGTGCAGTGAGGTAATAGTGTCAAATCGGAACTACGTAGGCAAAAATAACATGTATCGGGAATTAGACACAGGCTTGGAAGCAGGCTGAGAACATTGGGAAGACTCTGGGATTGGTGATCTGCCCGAAAGCAGTCCTTCATGATGAAAACCAGCGCTCATGCTGAGAGGTTCTCTCGTTTGTCTCTAAAGAGAGGTTATCTACTGTCTCTGCTCACCTTCTTGAGCCACTCAAGCTAGAAAATATAGGCAGCATTCATCACACCCGTCACTAGCGAGCGTATCACTACCTCTTATCGTCATCACATAATCACAGTGCTTACCTGGGGCGGGCCATCTATTATTTTAACTTTACAGTTAAAATATGAGCAAATAGAGGCCTTCAGAGTGGGAGGGCCTTGTTCAAGACCACCTAGTAAAATAGCACCTGAGTTAGAATCAGAACTTGGCTTTTTATTCCTTACTCTAGTGCTCTTCCTCCTCCCTATTTGGTCCTGAGATTAAAAAAAAAAAAAATCCCGTATGGAAACACTTGAAGGGAATGTGCTTTTCCCCAAAAAGTTCAGGGCAGTGAATTCAGATGCAGAGTATATTTTAAGTAGGGCAACATTTTTCAATGAAAAATAACACATTCACTGGTGCCACAAATTATGTTTTTCATATATTTTAATGCCATGTGGTCATTGTGTGGTCATTGTGAAGAGAGAACTGAACAAAAAGCAACGTTTGTCTCAGTGCTTACGTGCTCCTGGACATGGAGCGGAGGATGAACTCGACTGCATTCTCAATGATCTCTGTGCCCAGGAGGTTTAGGAATTTGGGGAAGTCTGGCTTTGGGTCTTTGCCTGAGTCGTCTGGCTTGTCGTCTGGCTTGTCTGGTTTGTCATCTGAAAAACAGAACAGAATCTCAGAGGTGATTCTCAGCAACAAAGAAGGAAGTCTCCTTTCTGTGTGGGGAACTCTTGGGATTCTCTCTGATCCACTCACTAATTTCATAGCCTTATATGGTTATATTCATCGAACATTTAATGCCTGTCTGGATAAAATCTTCACACGCATTATCTCATTTATTTGTAAAAACAAACAAATAGACCGACTGATATTGATACTTAGGTAGACACTGGCACTGCCTTGTGAGTGAGAAAAACAAAGTTCCCAGAAGCTAACTACTTCTCTCAGAGTTAAGCGGATAGTAAGTGCCAGTGCCAGGATTGACATACAAAATGTCTGCTTTTCCATATGATCTCCATGTCCGTTGTAATAATAATATTAAAGATAAATTATCAACTGGGTGAGGTGGCTCATGCCTGTAATCCTAGGGCTTTGGGAGGGCGAGATGGGAGAATTGCTTGAGGACAGGAATTTGAGACCCTTCTGGGTAACACAGTGAGATTTCCATCTCTACAAAAAGTAAAAAGTAGCCAGGTGTGATGGTGCACACCTGTAATCCCAGCTACTTGGGAGGCTGAGGCAGGAGGATCTCTTGAGCCCAGAAGAAGGGACTGTAGTGAGCCATGATTGTTCCACTGCACTCCAAGCCTGGGTGACAGAGTGAGACCCTGTCTCTAAGAAATAAAATAGATAAATAAAAATGAAACATTTGTTGAGTACATGTCTAAGATGATCTACATGGATTGTCTTATTTTATCATAGCAACTCTACAAGGTAGGAACAATTATCCCAATTTAAAGGTAAAGAAATATAATTTGAGAGATGTTTAGAAACTGGTTGAAAGTCGCAGTTAGTAAGTGGCAGAAATACAATTCAAACCCATGTCAGTTTGGCATTAAAACTTGGATTCTAAAGTACTCTATGATGAGCTGCACAGTCTTTGATGGAAAAGTTATGCAGTTTGCACTTCTTTTAGAAGATTCAAAATAGTATAACAACAATGATGACAAAGAAATTCTATCACTTGCATATCACCTAGTAGTTTCATAAATAGTGATTTTACAAATGTTGTGTAATTTTACCCCCTGAGCAATCTTACAGAGTATGCATTTTTTTTAGCTCACTGAACTGAGAAAGTGAAAAGATTAAGTGGCTTACGGAAGACCTCACAGAGAGTAAGAAAAATGCTGAGACGACGACTGCAGGTCTCTTACACTAGATTCTTTTTTTTGAGACAAAGTTTCACTCTGTTGCCAGGCTGGAGTGCAGTGGCACAATCTTGGCTCACTGCAACCTCCATCTCCCAGGTTCAAGTGATTCTCCTGTCTCAGCCTCCCGAGTAGCTGGGACTACAGGCGCTCTCCACCACACCTGGCTAATTTTTTTGTATTTTTAGTAGAGACGGGGTTTCACCATGTTGGCCAGGATGGTCTCGATCTCTTGACCTCGTGATCTATCTGCCTCGGCCTCCCAAAGTGCTGGGATTACAGGCGTGAGCTACCGTGCCTGGCCCTCTTACACTAGATTCTTAACCGCCCGTTGGAATGAGGGCCAAGGATCCAGAGCGAGGTCGATTACATTCAAGATCCCTTGTGGGCTTTTTGACTTTGCTTGGTTGTCTTTATTCTCAGGAGATGAGAAGAGATAGAAGAGTAACAGTAGCTACATGTGATCTCCCCTCTGAGCCCTGGTCACAGGATAAAGTGGGACCTTTATTTTTTAATTTTACTGTACCCTGACAAGTAATGTTACCAGACTGGGTAAATAAAAATACAGAATGCCTAGTTAAATTTAAATTTCAGATAAACAACAAATGCTTTTCTAGTACTATAAGAATGATCCATGCAGTAATTAGGACACACTGATGCTACTGGTACTATAAGAATTATAATTAGGATACACTGATGCTAAAAGATTATTCATTGTTTATCAGAAATCCAAATCTAACTGTGTTTCTTGTATTTTATCTGGCAACCTCAGCACAAGTTTTAACTCAAGAAGTCCCAACTTCTAGACAATGTACCCCTGACTTTGGATAAAAGAGATGTAGCTACCTTTTGTGTGGAGGCTGTCAAATTATGTCAAAAACTTTACTTCTATATTATATCCTAAAATGAAAACTATCAGTGGAAAAGATTGGCAGGCAATTCTATGAGCATTTATTGCTTACTACGACACAGCTAAAGATTTGATAGAAGCACCAGTTTGGGACTTATAACCAAAATCAATATACTAATCATTACCTATTCATATATCCGATTATTGGTTCCTTCATTCAAAAAGTATTTTTGAGTCTACTTTTTTAATGTTTTATTTTTGAAACAGGGCTTCACTCTCTCACCCAGGCTGGAGGGCAGCGAAATGATTATGACTCACTGTGGCCTCAACCTCCTGGGCTCTAGAGATCCTCCCACCTCAGCCTCCTGAGTAGCAGGGACTACAGGCATATGCCACCACAGTTGGCTAATTCTTATATTTTGTGTAGAGACGGGGTTTCGCCATGTTGCCCAGGCAGGTCTCCAACTCCTGGGCTTGAGTGATCTGCCCACATCAGCCTCCCGAAATGCTGGGATTACAGGTGTGAGCCATTGTGCCTGGCCCGAGCCTACTATTTTGTGCATAGTTATGCCTAAGAGTCAAGGTAAAAAAAAGACAACTATAGATATGACCTTCACATAAAGTACTGGGCAACCTAGGTACTCAGAAGGATTGGTTTGTTTTTATTGTGGGAAGGAGGTGGAAGCAGAACTCATGTGTAAGCTGCCTATTGTGCAGGTACTGCACCAGTGCTTTCAGCACATGCCTTCATCGTCATTCAGCTCAGTAGTGGTATCACAATTACAGGAGAGAAGACAGATGCTCAGGAAAATTAAATGACTCACCTGAAATCACTCATCTAGAAAGTGGCTGACCCAGGGTTTGAACCTATTTTTTCCTTAACTCCACAAAGCACATTATTCACATTGTATAATACAACCTCCAAACAATTGTTCTGTAAAGACGCTTGCCAAGGGCAAAGCAGTAATTTCTTGCATGAAAGATGAGACATTTTCTCCCGTTTTTCTATCTGGCTACTTGCAAAATAAATTCTATTGACTTGTTATTTTAATATGACACTAAAAGCTGGCTCTTCAAGATGCAAGAAGCCTGGGATTGGAGTGGGTGGAAATCAAAATCTTGGCCTTAGCTTGTGAACCCCATATATGTATTGAGAGGTATTAAAGTGTGATGGATTGCATGTTCTGGAGTTTTATAGACCTGTCGGATTCCTGCCTTTAACAAAAAATTAGCCATGTAACCCTGCGCACAGTGCTTAACTTTGCTATCTCTCAGTTTCCTCACATGTTGTCAGGATTGAGAGATATTTTATATAATATATATATACACACACATACATATATCTATATCATATATACATACATATAGCATATATACACCACTTATCACAGTACCAATCCCAAGGTAAACTTACCTTATATAAATAAATAATAAATGAAAGAATAAATAAATAAATCAATGTTCTCTGTTTTATTGTTACTACTACTTATAATAGCAACAAAATGACTTATAATTCACTTTCTCCTCTAGTGCTTTAGAAGATAATATAAATTTTAAAAATGCTATTAAAATATCAAACAATTTATATCCTAGAAACAAATCTTCAAAGCTAAGAGTTTACTGTTTCCTTTTTTCAAGTATTATATGGGATAGCCTTTATTTACAGTAACTACCTTGTTGAGTTTCTTAGTGAATGTGAATATAATGTTCTTAACAAACAATATTGCTGATATTTGTACAGTTTTAATAGTTTGCAAAGTAATTATAAAAGCATATTCATTTGACCTGGTGAAGTTGATAGTTATCCTATTTTACAGATAAAAAAACTGAGGTTCAAAGCAGTGAACTGATTTAACCAGTTTCAGGGTCTATAAGAGACAGGGTGGAGAATGGTCTTGGTATCAGATCTCACCTTTCACTTCACTGTAGTGGTTTCTTTAGGAGTAGAATGGACTTAATAATCTCCCTGGCCGTATCTAGAGTAATTCTGTTGTAATGTCTGCCTGTGTGTTGTTCAGCCAAGTTACATTCAAAGGATTCTGTTACTAAATGTTTGCACTCTCTCTGTTTTCTGGTCTCATTCTGAATGGAGCTCACAGTCTTTTGCAGACAAACAATAAATTAAGTAATGAGAAGGCAGCATACAGCATGAGCTTCCATGTGCTTGGAAAAGGTGGGAAAGAAGTAGTTGCTCGATAATAGTAGAAAGAATCTAGGAACTTAGGTTTCACTCCCAGGTGCCACTTCCACCTGTATGTATGCTCAAGTAACTTGCCCTCTGCAAGCTGAGTTTATTAACCTGTAAAAAGGAAAATGATAAAACTGCACATGTTTACATCATTGGATTACTGTGAGAACCAAATGAGATTGTACATGACAACAATAGCAGTTCATATTTATTGCATGCTTATTATCAACCAAGTACTCTTCCAATTCGTTTCATTCCTTTTATTGAATTTTCATGATAACTTTATGAGAAAGTTAAATGTCCCCATTTATATGTGAGGCCTAGAGAGATTGAATAGCATTCCTAAAGTCACATTTCTGGTTAGTGGTAGAGCCAGGTCTAGGAGTTATATTCCAGAGTACATATTCTTCACCATTGAATATCATTAGGTATAATTATCAAAAAATAAATGCCAGTCAGCTGCCATGGAATTTATACTAGAATAGTGTCATTATATCATAAGCACATAAAAAATTTCAAACTTCACACATCCACTGAAAACAGGGCTAGGTTTTTATTAAAATCCTACTTTCTTTGTGTTAGAAGATATACCTCTTGTCTCCCAGGCCAGTGCTCTTTCTACAGTGCCCAAAGACCCCTTCTTTCTTTTATGTTCTGAATCAGTGCCACCAGCTTTCTCTAGTCACTGCTAACTACTGAACAATTCATGGGCTGTGATCAGAAGCACTTACCTGCATAGCAGGTCAGGATTAAGACAAGCAGTCCCAGGACAACTGTCAGGCGAAGTACTGAGACAGCCATTCTGGTAGCACTGGGTATTGGTGCAGATAAATTGTTCAGATACATCTGAAACATTGCTCCATTTATAAGGCATAGATAGGTGACATCATCTGCTTTGGAATTTAGATTGTTGCACAAGATGTCTGCACAGCTTGCTTTCGGATCTGTACTAATGAGCCATGCCCTATCATTCAAACCAAACATTTTTCAAATAGGGAAAGAAAAACCCTCTTGATTTTAAACATTTGTATCTATAAAGAGTTCTGGAGTGAATCTCTTGAGGCTAGTTTCAAGGCCAGCATTGATAATTAGAGGGATATCAGGTTGAATTACTCATCAGTGCCAAGCAGCAGGCAACAAATCAGATTGGCAAGGCAAGCCTACTCCCTCCCTGTACACTGTGTGCCTTCCCTCATGCTCTGGGACAATCCCTTGTTCCCACATGGGCAAGCCCTTTCACACCCCATCCCTCTGCTCTTGTTCTTCCTTCTTCCTCAGATACCCTCCTCCTCATCTCTCTTTGGATCACTCCTATGTATTCCTCAGTTCAAATGGCCCTTCTTTGTGAAACCTTCATGATAACCACTCCACCCTTATCCAGGCAGAGTTTGTTACTTCATCATCTGTCCTACAGCACACTTGACCCCATTGTATAAGAACTAAGTGTTGGCTGGGCGCGGTGGCTCACACCTATAATCCCAGCACTTTGGGAGGCCGAGGTGGGCGAATCACGAGGTCAGGAGTTCGAGACCATCCTGACCAACATGGTGAAACCCCGTCTCTACTAAAAATACAAAAAATTAGCTGGGCATAGTGGCAGATGCCTGTAATCCCAGCTACTCAGGAGGCCATGGCAGGAGAATCACTTGAACCTGGGAGGTGGAGATTGCAGTGAGCCAAGATCACACCACTGCACTCCAGCCTGGGTGACAGAGTGAGACTCTGTCTCAAAACAAACAAACAAACAACAACAACAACAACAAAACTGTCTTATTTATTTAACTTTCATTTTTCTCTTTTTTTCCCATCAACTTTTACTTTTATTTGAAGTTCCGCGCTACACATGTAGCCAGCAGGAATGTACAGGTTTGTTACATAGGTAAACATGTGCCATGATGATTTGCTGCACAGATCAACCTGTCACTTAGGTTTTTTTTTTTTTTTTTTTTTTTTTTGAGACCGAGTCTCGCTCTGTTGCCAGGCTGGAGTGCAGTGGCACGATCTCGGTTCACTGCAACCTCCAACTCCCTGGTTCAAGGAATTCTCTTGCCTCAGCCTCCTGAGTAGCTGGGACTACAGGCATGCACCACCATGCACAGCTAATTTTTGTATTTTTAGTAGAGACGGAGTTTCGCCATGTTGGCCAGGATGATCTCAATCTCCTGACCTCGTGATCTGCCCGCCTCGGCCTTCCAAAGTGTTGGGATTACAGGCGTGAGCCACCTTGCCCGGCCGGCACCTAGGTGTTAAGCCCAGCATCCATTAGCTATTCTTCCTGATGCTCTCTTTCCCCTTGAAACCCTGACAGGCCCCAGTGCGTGTTACTCCCCCGAATGTGTCCATGTGTTCTCACAGGAGAACTAAGTGTTTTAATAGCTCTCTTCTCTTTCAGCTTGCGGATCTACTTATTTGTTTATTGGCAAAATATTGTACATATTCCTTGGTGCACAATATGATGTTTTGAAATATGCATACATTGTGCAAAGGCTGTATCTGGCTATTTAATACACAGATTACTCATACTTATGTTTTAAAATCTGCTCTCTTAACAATTTTCAAGTATTCACTACAATGTTATTAACTATAGCCATCGTGATGTACAATAGATGTCTCAAACTTATTCCTCCTGTTTAGCTCAAATTTTGTATCTTTTGACCAACATCTCCCCAATCCTTCCCACTACCCAACTCCCAGTCTCTGGTAACTATCATTCTACCCTCTGCCTGTGTGAGTTCATCTTGTTTAGAGTCAGCATGCAAATGAGATCATGTGGTATGTATTTGTCTTTCTTTGTCTTTCAGTGCCTGGTTTATTTCATGTAACATAATGTCCTCCAGGTTCAACTGTGTTGCAAATGATAGGATTTCCTTCTTTATTAAGGCTGTATAGTAAATAGTATTCCAGTGTATACATATCATAGTTTCTTTCTCTGTTCACCTGTTAATGGACGCTTAGGCTGATTCCTAGCCTACGGGTCTCAAGAGAAGAATGTTTTATTACTTCTGGATCCTCATGGAGCCTACTCTATTGCTTGGTCATGGTCTCACCTTTGGCTTCACCTCCTCTGAAAGTTTGTTCTAGTTTTTCCAAACAGAGATAGGTGATCCTCTGAGGTACCTGCTAAGTCTCTGTTTAAATGTCTTTACCAATAGGCTATAGGCTTCTCGAAGGCAAAACTATCTTTTTTAGAGTTGAATACATATTACTTGAGGCACATATTAAAAGTGCATATAAAAGTGCATATAAAAGTGCATATTAAAAGGCACATATAAAAATGAGGCAAATATTAAAAAAACAGAAACAAAACAAAACAAAAAAACAGAAGAAGAAGAAAAAAATAATTTGGCAATTGATTAAGACCAATCTTTCTCCCCCACTGCCAGACTCCATTGCCGTGGTCTCTATACCCATACCCGTCACCATGGTTCCCCTTGAATAAAGTCTACCTTACCATCTTTTTTTTAAAAAAAGAAAAATAATTAACTGGATTAAATATATTTGCACTTGGTGAAACAGAATGTTGGATTTGAGATGCTGCAATGTATTTCAGGTGTAAAATAATCTTCCTTTGCAATACACACAAGAGAATAAAGTTTGGTTCAAGTCTAGATGATACTGGCTGTCCTGAGGAATGCTATAAATTCAGTTAATTGGAATGTGGACTTGGGAATACTTAAACTTATTGATTTATCAATGCTTATACTTTGCATGTATTGAAGACCATTTTATAAATGGGAAAATTAACTAAGATATGGACAAAAGGAGGTTCATCCAGCATCTCAGAGCCAAGGCTAGGGCAATGTTTCTTATTTACTAGTTAGTACTCTTCACAAGGCACCAAACCACTTCTGGAAAGTAATCAGGCAGCTCTGCTTGCACCTTGTGTAGTGTGGCCTTCCCAGGCCTCTCCAGCCTGTCTTCTCAGAAAGACACTGGTCTTGTCTCTCTTGTACAAAGGGTTGTGAATCTAGACTCTAGATCACCACTGTTTGTATAGGACAGACAAGGCCAGAGTCTTTGATAAAATCTAGACATTAGAAGGCCTTCAGTGAGGTAGATTTATGCCATCAGGGTCACTACTGATGACTGAGCACTGTGATTGTCCAAGAGGCTAGTGGGGGAATGACATTCTAGTGTCCTTTATCAGTTAGGCCACAGACCCTGACACATTACCGTGTTTGCCTGGGAAAGGGTGCATGTTTTTCTCATCATTACAAGGGCACTCTATAGATAAGTGAAGGCTGTAGATACAGCAACTTAAGACAGAAATTTGCTGGCTTCTTAGGAATAGCAGCTGGATAGGGCAAGCAGACAAATCCTAAATCAGCTGCTTTTGGTGGTCTGGTGTCAAAAACCTAGCACTGTCCTGAGTGTCAGGATAGCTGGCCTCAATTCCTGTCAGTAACACTAGTTCATTGCATGGCCCTGATTCAATACCCTCCATTTTCCCTGCTTGTTGTTCTTATTCTTTCTCTTCTCTTGGTTTTTTCCTCATAGCTTCAGGTCTCAGCTAAAATGTCTTGTCTTTGGTGAAAACTTCTGTGACTCTCTAACCCAATTCAGATCCCTATATGATTAATTTTTCTATACTCTGTATTGTTTCTTCTCAGCACTAAATTTTGATGATTTAATGTCTCTCTTTCCAAGGAATATTAAAATCTCAAAGGGAAGCATTCTGATCAGTCTTGTTCAGGGAGATGGCTTTGCTGTCTAGGATAGTGCCTTGTTTGCAAAAGATACCCAACAAATATGCATTGAAAACATGAGCTAATAAATAATGCTGAGAACAGGAGCCGGGTTCTTTTGGTTATTATCTGTGTGACTCTGGCAAATGACAGATACCCTCTGGGTCTCAGTTTCTACATCTGTAAAACGGACATAATATAAATTCCTGCCTATATATCAGCAGCATTGTAAGAATATAGGAGATACAAATAAAGGACCTGATAACAATAAATAACCTTTAATGTTGGCCATGTTAATAACAGTTGAAAAGCTGTGATTTATCTTCCACTGCCATAAGAAAGTGAATTTGCTTTAGGTTGATGAGAAACTGAGATTATGAAAGAAGGTTTTATCCAAGCAGGGAAGAAGATGAAAACTTTCTTCTACAACACTATTCCAGCTTGGTAAGAAGGTATAGGAATGAAGGAAATAAGAAATGTTTTAATTACTATGGACTTTTCCAGACTTAATTAAAAATCATCTGGGTGCTTTTTTTCTCAAGGTAGGAAAGAATTACAATTTGGGTTGGCAATCTCATGAAGAGATTTCAATGTGGTTAAAAGCATGGGTTTTGGGAGCACTCAGAACTGAGTTTGAATATCAGATTTGCCCCTTATGAGCTGTGTGACACTGTAACCTTACAATATTTTCTAATTTCTCTGTGCCTTAGATCCAGTGCCCATAAAACAGGAGTAATGATACCTCTTGGTGTTTTTATGAAGATTAGATAAGAAAATTTGTAAAACTAGTACAGTGCCTTGCAAATACTAAGGGAAAAATAAATAATAGACTTGTCTGTTCTATCCTACTCTATTGTACATTGAGTTGTCTTAGAGGAGGGAGTGACATTTTAGGACCACCACCACCACCACCACCACCACCACCACTAATAATAACAATAATAGGCTGCCTCCTCTGGTCAGGTGCTGAGTTAGATACAATGTATCAATAAAATTGTTGAGAGGCTACCATTACTATCCTCATTTTATATAAGGAAATTTAAGCTTAGAAGAGTTTTGCCAGGGTTACAAATCATATATGAGCCAGAGCAGGGAACCGGACATGCAAACGTGTGATTCCAGTGTTCCTGCTTTTAGCTATTCCGTTAAGTTGCACTGGCGTATGCTCGTGGTTGCTACTGGCAAAATGTCTGGGCCAAGCAAGGAACACCATGTTACCAACCTGTGTGCCCACAGATTCATCTGTGCCAACTCTGCTTTTTTTTCATTAGCCTCTGAATAAAGTTCTGGCCTATTCCATTCACTATGTTTTTGCTCAGTTTGATATAGCGAACATGCAGTTTACATGGTGTCCTTTATATCCTCGGCAGAAATAGGACTGAAGATAGGGCTGTAGGATAAAATACATGATGCCCAATTAAATGTGAATTTCAGATAACAATGAGGAATTTTCTTTCAGGATAAGTATACACCAAATATTTCACAGGAATACTCATGCTAAAAATTATTTGTGGTTTAGCTGAAATTAATTTTTTCTTACATTTTTAGCTGAAATTTAAATTTAACCAGGCATCTGGTACTTTTATTTGTGAATCTACCTGGAGAAGCCCTCATTATTCTTTTCTTATTAAAAAACCCGTGATCAGGGAGTGCAGAATAGGACTGAGAGAGGTGACATAAAGGATTAAAGAGTAGTATGTAAGAAGTTGAAATCATATGAGGAAACTAGAAGTCATTAAAGGGCTCTAGTTCCTCTTTAACATCACATCTGGAATGTGTTTCCTTCTTGCAAGCCTCATAAAGAAATCATAAACCCCTCTCTTGTTCTTGGTTCATTCCAGCTAAAGTTTCAGACTAGTCTTGGAAAGGATGCATGTGGCTTCAGCTAGGGGTCCCATTCCCCTGGTGTCTACATGCTGGGGGGTGGTCCCACTCTCTGTTACCCTAATCACCTTCCTCTATGTAGCTTATACATTAGTCAGTCTTCATGCCATAGATCCATTTAACAGTTACTTTTTCAATGAACATTTATTTGTTGAGCTTATACTATTTGCCAGGTACTCTGCCAGGCACTGGGGACAAGAAAATACAAAACAACAATCCCTGACCTACCTTTGTTGAGGAGGCAAACATGTAACCAAATAATTACAATTTAAATATGAGAAATGCTAATGGAGTTGTGAACAGATTCCTATAGAAGACTAACAGGGAGTGGTTAACGTTGCCTACCGGAGGGGGTCATGGACAAATCATTGTTTGGGCCTTGAAAAGTGATTGTGTAGGTGTTCACTATGCAACCAAGGTGTGGAGAAGACACCTCAGGTAGGAGGAATGACATCTGTGAAGACACAGAAGCATGGAAGGGCATAGCATATTTCTAGGAATGAACCTCAAATTCTTCAGTGTTATTAGAAGTGAAGACTGAAGTAAAATAACCGAATCTCAAAATTTGTTTTAATTAATGAACATGTTGGAAGGAAAAAAAAATGGAGGGGAAAGAGAAGAGAAAAGGAACAGAGAATGTTTGGGGATGGGGAGTAAAAAATCATGAAGTATTTAAACTCAGAGCTAGGAATTTTTTCTCTCTTCCTGTTCTCTAATTAGAATTTCAGATAAGGACATTGCCATCCATCAAATTACGGCAGAAATGTGAATTTTCTTTACCTTTTATTACCACAGAACCAATTTTCTCACAAAGTGCTATCAATTTTCCTCTTAAATATCCTTAAAATTTAACTTCTTTCACTTCCACAATAAGTGTCACAGTTTGGGGCTTCGTCTTGACTCTTGGAATAGCAATCTAACGTCTCCCTGATGTGTGCCTCTCGCCATTCCAGGCTGTCCTCCACATTGCTGCCATTTTTCTCTATAACATAATTATGTTTCCATCCTCTGTCATGTCTCTAATAATTTCAATGGCTCCTGACTACCTATAAATAAGATCTTTCATATTTCATTCACAATCAATATCTCTAGCTTCTTTTTAGGAGTGGTATAGAGTAATCTTAATGCACAAGCTCTAGAGTCAGGTAGCCTGCATTCAATTTCTGACTTCGCCAGGGCTGGTATTTACTGGGCATGTACTGGGATGCTCATATCCGGTCTACTAGGCTGGGTTGGTGTTTGCACCCTAGCTGTTGAATAATTTAATATCTTCTCAGCTACTAAATGTGATTTGGCAGTTCACTTATACTCTCTAAACTTTAGTTCTCCATCTCCAATATAAAGATAATAAAAGTATCAGTCGCAAAAAGTTATAATAAATCTGAAATAAAATATCAATGAAATAAGTAAATTATAAATGAAATCATGCTATAAAAAGCTTAGTGTCGGCCGGGCGCGGTGGCTCAAGCCTGTAATCCCTGCACTTTGGGAGGCCGAGACGGGCGGATCACGAGGTCAGGAGATGGAGACCATCCTGGCTAACATGGTGAAACCCCGTCTCTACTAAAAAATACAAAAAACTAGCCGGGCGCGGTGGCGGGCGCCTGTAGTCCCAGCTACTCGGGAGGCTGAGGCAGGAGAATGGCGTGAACCCGGGAGGCGGAGCTTGCAGTGAGCTGAGATCCGGCCACTGCACTCCAGCCTGGGCGACAGAGCGAGACTCCGTCTCAAAAAAAAAAAAAAAAAAAAAAAAAAAAAAAAAAAAAAAAGCTTAGGGTCATGTATGTCTAACAAATGCTGACTATTTGCGTTATTGCCTCTCACCAATCTCTAACCATGTCACCTCCTGTTTTACCTTACCAGGCATGCTCCAGAACTTTACTTATTTTATCACCCTACTTGTTCTGCCTGAAGTAGCCAAACCCCACCAATTCATCCTTTAAACATTCAATCCTTCAGAAAGACATTGTAACCACATCCCTGACTTAATCCATGGTACAATTAATCACTTTTCCTGTGTGCTCACTGTGCACACATCTCTATTATATTAAATCATGAGTTATTGTTTACATATCTGCCGCTGCCATTAAGTTACGAAAGCACTCTTTGCATCATTTCAATTTTGTTAAATTTGTTAAGGTTCGTTGAATGACTCCATAAAATCTATCCTGATTAATGTTTCCTCTGCACATACTAAAATATATATTTAAGTTGGAGTATTTTATGAAGGTTAATTAGGTCATTTTCATTAATTGTGATAATCAGATTTTCTGTATCTTTACTGATTTTCTATCTGGTTATTCTATCAATCACTGAGAGACTAGTTTTGAAGCCTCCAAATAGAATTTTAAATTTGTATACTTCTCTTTTCTTGTCTGTCAAATTTTACTTTATAGATTTGAGGATCTATTGTTACTTGCTTATACATATAGGATTGTTATGTTTTCTTAGTTAATTGACTCCTTTCTGATGATGCAATGTTCCTTTTTTTGTTGTTGTTATTGGAGACGGAGTCTTGGTTTCTTGCCCATGCTGGAGTGGAGGGCTATGGCGTGATCTCGGCTCACTGCAACTTCCACCCCTGGGGTTCAAGAAAGTCTCCTGCCTCAGCCTCCCGAGTAGCTGGGACTAAAGGCACACCCTGCCACACCTGGCTAATTTTTTGTGTTTTAGTAGGGACGGGGTTTCACAGTGTTACCCATGCTGGTCTTGAACTCCTGAGCTCAGGCAATCCGCCCACCTCGGCCTCCCATAGTGCTAGGATTACAGGTTTGAGCCACCGTGCCCGGCCGCAATGTTCCTTTTTATCTCTGATAGTATTCCTTGTTCTGAATAGTATCTGTTCTCATGTTAATAAAACCATTGCAATTATTTTGTGTGTGTTTAATGATAAATCTTTTTGCATTCACTTACTCTCATCTATGTTTTTATATTTAAAGTGGATTTTTTTTGTAAACAGCATAATCTGACGATCTCTGTTTTATAATTAATGTGTTTAGATTGCTTACATTAATGTAATTATTAATATAATTGCTTTTAAATCTACAATGTTGCCAGATATTTTATTTTCCATCTTTTGGACTACTTTTGGATTAACTGTTTTGGATTGACTGTTTTTTATGGATCTATGTTACCTCTACTATTGACTCAGTAGATAAACCTACTTTAATTGATCACAGTTACTCTTCAATTTATGGTTTTCAATTTATAGTTTGACAATTTATAGCTTTCATATCAATTATGTATTTATTACCTCATTTAGTCTCACAAAAACCTTGTAATTTAGGTATTATTATACCCTTATCTGGCATAGATAAATTATACATAATTGGCATAGAAATATTTACACTATTAATTTTGTACTATGGTCTTCTCAATTTAGAGGGGAGTCACTATTTCCATGTAATTAATTTATATATTTTTAATGTTCCCTTCACTCCATCCTATGTACCAAAGTAAGGCATGACATAGTACCTGTTTTGAAATGTTGCCTCCACCCTCAGCCATAGCTCCAGCTGCTAGAAAAACAAAAGTCACTGGACTCTTAACTGCCTTCCTTGTTTACATCTGATTCCTTGGCTTGAGCTTTGGCTATTGTTCCAATGGGACTCTGCTACTGTGAACATTCCTGAATAAGTGTATGAATGAACATATATTTTAATTTCTCATGGGTATACACATAGGAATGGAATTGCTGGATCATATGAGAACTCATTTTAAACTTGTGAGAAACTTCCAGACTCTTCTAAGCATTTACACTATTTTAGATTCCCACTAGCAATTTACGAGAATTCCAGTTTCTCCATATTATAACCTACCGTTTTTATTGCATCTTTTTTATTCTAGTCATCATAGTAGGTATGGAGTGGTACATAACTTTGCTTTTGATGTGCATTTCCCTACTGGATAATGATATTGATCATACTTCATTGAGCTTATTGGCCCATTCATTTTGGTAGGCCAACATTACCCTGATGCCAAAATCAGAATGAGAAATGACAAGACAAGAAAATTACAAATTAATATCCCTCAGAAACATAAAAATAAAAATCCCCCCAAAAGTACTAACAAATCAACTATGTAGGGTTTATATCTGAAATGCAAATCTTATTCATCATTTGAAAAATAAATAAATTCAGTTTACCATATGGTCAGATTAAAGATAAAAAAGCATATAATCATTTCAATAGATACAGAAAAGTCATTTGACAAGATTCAATATCTGTTATATAATATACATATATGCTTATATATGTATATATACAATAGTATGTGTGTATGCATATACCTCTCAGAAGACTAGCAATAGAAGGGAAATTCCTCTACTTGATAAGGAACATCTATAAAACACTCACACTTAAGTATGTTAACACCACACTTAATGATGAAAGATTAATGCATTCCTCTAGGATCAAGCACAAAACACAAATATCCTCTCTCCCTATTTTTGGATGTTGAACCGAAGGTCCTTACTACTGCAATAATGGAACAAAAAGAGTAAAAGGATTGAAAAGGAAGAGGTAAAACTGTCTGTATTTATAGAAGCCATGAGTGGCTATGTGGAAAATCTCAAAGAATCTACAAAAATGTTATTAGAAATATTAAGTTTCTAATACTTAACAAGGTTAAGTACTTGTAAATACTTAACAAGGTTGAAGGATACGCAGTTAACATACAAAAATCAATTGCATTTGTACATAGTTGCACAGAACAATTGGAAATTGGAATTAAAATGTGCGTTTTCTAATAGCACCAAAACCATAAAATTCTTAGGTATATATCTAACAAAATAATGACAAATTATGTTTGCTTATAACTATACAGTTCTGTTAAAATAAGTAAAAAATGACCCCTAAATAAATAAAGATATTTATTGTGTTCATGAATTAGAAGACACTGACTTTTCCTAATGTGATCTATAGATTCAACAGAGATCTCATCATAATTCTAGCATCATTTTGTATAAAAACTAGCCAACTACTTTTAATATTAAATGGAAAGGCAAATAACTAGAATAACAAAAAAAAAATTGAAACAATAAAACCAGGTAGGACGAAGTCTGAGGCACCACTCAAACTAATATCAAGGCTTCTATAAAGCTCAATGATTAAGACAGTATTATATTGGAGAAAGGCTAGGCATATTGATGGAACAGAAGGCAGTCCAGAAATATACTCACATTTGTATGGTCAATTGCTTTTCAATGACGGTGCACAGGTCAACCAATGAAGAAAAGATAATGCTTTCAATACATAATGGGAAGCAACTGGATGAAAAGAAATAAGGAATAAGTATTGATCTATATATTTTTATATAAAAAGTAACTCAAAATGGGTCACAGTCCTAAATGTAAAAACGTATACTCTAAAATTTCTTGAAAAAAGTGTAGAGGGAAATATTTGTATCCTTGGATTAGACAAAGGTTTCTTAGACATAATACCAAAAACATGGTTGACACAGACAGAAATACACTGTTAAGAAACAGCAAAGACAAACCATAGATTAGGAAAAAACTCATATATTTGAGGCAGTGTACATAAATTATGTTTTCAAAACTAAGTAATAGGAAAACAACCCAATTTAAACAAAAGGGGAAAAATATTTGAATAGAAATTCAGAGTAGACATGTGGAGGACAAGGATATGAAAAGATAATCTGCACCACTTGACATTAGAGAAATGAAAATCAAAACCATAATGAGCTATTGCTACCCACCTATCTAAAACTAAAAAATTAAAAACCAAATAAAAAAGCTAAAAAAAATAAAAAACAAAATAAAAAATAGCAAGTGCTAAAGAGTATGTAGAGAAACTAAAACTCTCATACCTCGTTGGTGGGAATGTAACATAAGAAAACAGTTTGGCAGTATATATAATCATATAAGTATATATGCTTATTATATAACCGTATAAGTATTTACCCAGTAATCTCACTCTTAGATACATACTCAAGTGAAATCGATATTTACATTTACACAAAAACCACAGATGAATGTTTATAGTGTCTGTAATAACCCTAAACTTAAGCTCTAGTATGTCCACATAATAAAATATTACTCAGCACAATTAGGAATGACTCACTAATCTGTGCAACACCATGAATGAATTTCAAAGTATTATTCTAAGTGGTGGGAGCCAGACTCAAAATGCTGCAACTGTATAATTCTAATTTCATTTACATAATGTTTTGAAAAAGCAGAACTATAGCAACAAAAAGCAGAACTTTGGTGGTTAGGGGCTGAGCAGGGAGGGGAAGGCTTACTATAAATGAGCACAAAGGAATTCTTCTGGATGGTGGACATTTTGTGTCATGAGTATAGACTGGTGACAAAATCGTTTGTGTTTGACAAAACTCATAGAACGTACTCTAAAGGGTAAATTTAAACTGTATGTAAAATATACCTTGATGTTTAACTACGTGTAAATTATACCCTAATAAAGGAAAAATAATAGCCTTGATGGTGATGGTAGTGATTAGACTATATGTGAACGGGTGCTTATGCTTACATGCCATTTCTGCAGCAAACTTTCTGGGTAATCTTGAATATCTCTTTTCCCGCTTCGTAGGTCCAACTTTCTTCATTTTCCAATGATAAATTTGGATGGGATAATGACTAGAGTTTCTTCTAGCATTGGCATTCTGTGACGACTGAAGATATGATTTCTGAGGTTGTTTTTATGTTCCCTCAATCTTTGAAACCAGATGCTTTTGTTAAGGTTTGGGCTGGGCCCACATTCTGAGACATTTCCTTACATGACAGGTAGGTGTGTGTTTGTGCATGAGGATGGCTAGAGGTAATCTGGCCACCACCCTTTATCCTTCCCATGCCTCCTTCACCAAGCTGTTTATGACTGATCTGTGAACAGCTGCCATTAACAGCAACCCAGAGCCTGAAGATGAATTTAAAAAAACAAAACCCCCAAACATCTTGTACATTGTCAGGTATCCTGTTGTCTCTCTTGATTGAACAACTCAATAGAGTATAATGAAAATAATTCCCATTCTTAATGCCTGCCCCCAGGTGGGAACTCACACATTCTTTACAATTACCCTGCCCACAAATGTAGGTCATTGTGGATATAATTATCCTCATTTTGTAAATTATTAAAAAGAAAAAAAAAAACAAACTAGCAGCAGCAATGACACAATAAAACAAACTAAGGCGTGAACATTTTAATTTACTACTCTATTATCAATCCACAAGTAAGTGGCAGAGCTAGGACTTAAACTCACTGTTATCTGATACTAAAACCATTAATAAAAATGCATCTAACAGGGTTCCAGTCTGAAATATGGGAACCCGGCTACTGTTCATGTACGTATTTATCTATTCCTTAATTTATTCATTTATTGACAGATATTTTGTAACCTGCAAAGTATCAGGAAAGACACTGTGCATAAGAGACACAAGAGTAGATTGGATAGGCACTACCCCTGCCACCATGGAACCTACATTTTAGTAGGGGGGAAATGAAAAAATTCCGCAGGGAATTATACGTCAGCATTGTAATTGCTACAATAGAATATTGTGGGCAGATAAAGGAAGACCAAGGAAATCTCCCCAAGGAAAGTTATCTATGCTGAGATGTGAGAGAAAAGTAGGAGTTAGGCAAAGATTTACAGGTAGGAAAAAAAACATGAAAACAAATGAGAAACTTAAACAGTTCAGTAGGACAGGGACTTGAAGTAAAGTGTCATGGAGCAGAGTAAAAAGAAACTGAAAAATATCTAGGGCTTGACTCATCCGGAATTCTGTGAAGTTTTTAAAATGGCTGAAAGTTTTTCTAAGAGCAATATGCACGGGTTTTAAATAGAGTAGTGACATGATTAGATTTTATTTTCCAGTTTCCTTGATCAGTAGTAGAAAATGAGAGTGAACCAGCACTGAAGGCAAAGAGACTATTTAGGAAACCATTATTATCATTATAATCACATTGTTATAATAATGACCATGATGATAGTGCTTAGAGA
Source organism: Chlorocebus sabaeus (assembly GCF_047675955.1). Lineage (NCBI taxonomy): Eukaryota > Metazoa > Chordata > Mammalia > Primates > Cercopithecidae > Chlorocebus > Chlorocebus sabaeus. Next base: position 34,265,784 of record NC_132926.1, on the reverse strand, counting down.
TGGGGTTAGAGCCAGTGGTAATGTAACCAAGTGGATAGACTTGAGCAGTAAGTTTTTGTAACTTTATTAGCCCTAATGCTGCAATCTTGACGTATATTTTGTAATATACCTTCCATTCTATTAAAATTAGTAGATAAAATATCCTACTAACACACGTAATTTCAGAAGTCCATAAAAAATTAAAACTAATACAAATAAGAATTAAAATAAATAATAATATGTATTTTAATATGGGTACACCACCACCAAGAAATTAAGTCCTCCATAGAATTACAACGTGCCTCCCTGAAGCATTGCCGTTTCCATAGAGAACTACAAGATTCAAATGATATTGAGTCAGTCCCATTGACAGGTGTCAGTGATGACTGGATTTGTTGCGTGAGGGCCAGGGAGATGCCAAGTATGCTTCTGTCTTTGGTGGCAGTGTGGCTGTGGTATATTACCCAGCATTGTGGACACCTAGTGAAGAGAGCTGGGGACAGGGGAAAGATCATGGGTTCCGTACTGGACAGGTTGAATTTAAAGTGATTCTGAGACATTTACACTGGAGATGATTGGCAATTAGGAATTCTGTATGAGTAAATATAAACCTTAAGCCCAGAAGGGAAGACTTTACTTGAGAGATGGATTTGGGGTCATCATTTTACAAATGGAAAAAAAAAAAAAAAAAAAAAAAAGCCATAGAGCAGATGAGACTCTCCAGGGATAGTGGGTAGAATTAAAAGAGAAGAACACTTAGGTAGGTGCTTGAGGACCACACACAGCAAGAAAGCCCTGCAGGAGAAACTTCAAAAAGGCTACTCAAGTGAAAAAGGATAAAAGAGAATACTTAGATCCAATGGAAACCAAGGAAAGAGAAAGTTTATGAAAAGAGGAACTGTTCTGCTGTGTTGGCTACTGCTTAGAGATCTAGGAAGATAAGGTTTGGGATGCTTTACTCATCTAGAAACAAGGAAGTCTTTAGTCACCGACAGGAAAATTGTCAGTGTAATGGTGGAATGAGCCTCATTACATTGGTGCCTGGAGGTAGTAGAAGGCAAGGAAATAGATTCCATCAGATTCCACATCTCTCCAAGGGCTTGCATGTCTGTGAAACATGGGTGTTGATGTCCCTTGTACACTTCTTCAAATGTAAAGAAGTTCTTCAAATGTAAAGAATTTCAACGTAAAGCAGAATAAGATACATCTGTAATGCTGGTATACATAGGAAAAACGGAGAAATCATACTCTGCTTTTGCTAATTCTTCTGCTTCCACCATAACTATCCTGTTAAACTCATCTCTGATTGTTGTAAAACGACTCCAAATGTAAAGTTCCCATGTGATTGTCCTTGTTGTAATTGTTCTCAAAGATGTTTAACACCAGGCCAGTGGCTCATGCCTGTATCCAAGCACTTTGGGAGGTGGAGGCAGGTGGATCACCTGAGATCAGGAGTTTGAGACCAGCCTGGCCAAAATAGTGAAGACCCGTCTCTACTAAAAATACAAAAATTAGGCCGGGCACGGTGGCTCACGCCTGTAATCTCAGCACTTTAGGAGGCCGAGACGGGTGGATAACGAGGTCAGGAGATCGGAGACCATCCTGGCCAACACGGTGAAACCCTGTCTCTACTGAAAAACAAAACATTATCCGGGCATCGTGGCAGGTGCCTGTAGTCCCAGCTACTCGGGAGGCTGAGGCAGGAGAATGGTGTGAACCGGGGAGGCGGAGCTTGCGATGAGCTGAAATCCCGCCACTGCACTCCAGCCTGGACAACAGAGTGAGACTCTGTCTCAAAAAAAAAAAAAAAAAAAAAAAAAAAAAAAAAATTAGCTGGGGGTGGTGGCATGTGCCTGTAATCCCAGCTACTCGGGAGACTGAGACAGGAGAATCACTTGAACCTGGAGGCAGAGGTTGCAGTGAGCTGAGATTGTGCCATTGCACTCCAACAGCCTGGGCGACAAGAGTGAAACTTCGTCTAAAAAAAAAGAAGTTTTTGTTTACTTTGTTGCAGCATGAAGAGCCCCACCCCCTTTCTCTGCCGAATCACCAAGGCTGCTGGGAGCCTGAACACATGTTCTGAAAACTGGAGGGCGGCTGTGTGACCAGCAGGCCCTCATTGCTGCTCAGTAATGCGGGGCTCAGATTCGCATGCTCTATGCTCACTTCTACTTTGACCAAACCAACCATACCCCTGAATTTCCTTCCCACAAGGTTCTAGTGTTTGAGGGTGATGATGGATTCTCTGTGTGGGAGAGCAATGCTATTGCCACCTATGTGAGCAATGAGGAGCTGTGGGGAAGTGCTCCAGAGGCAGCAGCCCAGGCAGTGCAGTGAGTGAAGTTTGCTGATGATAGCCAGTACCTGGGTGCTTCCACCTTGAGCAAAATGCACCATGACAAACAGGCCACCAGGATGCAAGGGAGGAGGTGAGGTGAAATCTGGGGCTGCTGGATGCTCACTTGAAGATGAGGATTTTTCTGGTGGGTGAACAAGTGACACTGGCTGACATCATAGTTATCTGCACCTTGTTGCGACTCTATAAACAGGTAGATTCTAGAGCCTTCTTTCTACCAGGGCATTCTCATTACCAACCACTGTTTCCTCACCTACATTTACCAGCCTCAGTTCCAGGCTGTCTTGGGTGGAAATGAAACTGTGTGAGAACATGGCCCACTTTGATGCTAAAATATTTGCAGAGAGTCAGCCTTAAAAGGACACTCCACGGAAAGAGAGGGGTTCACGGGAAGAGAAACAGAAGCCCCAAGGTGAGCAGAAGGAGAAGGTGGCCGCCCCTACTCCTGAGGCAGAGATGGAAGAATGTGAGCAGCCCAAGAATACCTTTGAGTTGGATGAATTTTAAGCACAAGTACTCCATCGAGGACACACCCTCTGAGGCACTGCCATGTTTTGGGGAGCACTTTGATAAAGATGGCTGGTCCCTGTGATACTCTTGAGTATCTCTTCCCTGAAGAACTCACCCAAACCTTCACGAGTCGCAGTCTCATTGGAATGTTCCAGCGATTGGACGAGCTGAGGAAGATGCCTTTGCCAGTGTCATCCTCTTTGGAATCAACAATAGCAGCCCCATTTCTGGAGTCTGGGTCTTCCAAGGCCAAGAGCTTGCCTTTCCACTGAGTCTAGACTGGCAGGTGGACTCTGAGTCATATAAAAGGTGGGAACTGGATCCTGGAAGCAAGGAGACCCAGACACTGGTTGGAGAATACTTTTCCTGGGAGGGGGTCTTCAAGCATTTGGGCAAAGCCTTCAGTAAGGGCAAGACCTCCAAGAGAACATTGTTTACCATTGCCTAGCAGCCTGCACCTGCCCTTCATGAAGATGGGGATCATTAAAGGAAATTGAACATTGGCAATAAAAAGATGTTTTCGTTCAACTGCTCATCAGCTGTTTAGAACCCCATTCTGTTATTTCCCTGAGCACAATCCAGACTTTGTTTTCACACTTCCAAAGATGAGTGGTTCACTAGGGCAACTTACTAGGTGCCAGATACTTTGGACTCTAAAGTCAGATGGAAGTGGGTTTAGATGCTGCCTCTGTCAAATCTTTGACTGTGATATCTTGGACAAAGTATTTAAGCTGAGTGTCTGGGGTTATTTTTTTTTTTTTTAATGTGAAATGGGAATTATAACACCTAGCTCTCAGACTTGTTAAAAGACTCACATATGATGATGCATGTAAACAGCAAATAGCACAGCCTTTGGCACAGAGAATATGTTAACATATAATAGATTTAAAAACTTACAATTTTAATTGAAAAAAGAACAATTAAAAATAATTATTTAATTGAAAAAGCATTCTTTTCAATTACAAGATTCTTTTTTAATTGAAAAGAACTTAAATTTAATTTTTCAAGTAAAAAACAATTCTTTTCAATTAAAGAAGAATCCTGTAATTGAACAAAAATTATTTTTCAATTAAAAAAGAATTTTTAATTAAAACAACAAGAAAGATTCTACCAGTCTTTGATTGGTGAAATATTTCTTAATCATTTTGGCCGAACGTGTCTTTCTCTAATTCCCAAGCATTGGCCATAGTTATTGCTCTTGGAACTGACCAACAAGTGTAATCTGTTTTCCCATTATAGCTCTCCAATCATTAAATCTTCTCTCCTCCATGGTAAGCATCTCAATTTCTTCAAACTTTCCTTAAAGAACATGCTTTTAAGGCCCCTCTGTATCATTATTGCTACTTTTTAAAATTCCCTCCAAGGTGTCACTATTCATCCAGAATGGAGAAGGTGGAATTTGATCTGATAGTTGAAGGATTATTAAATTTTATGGAATATGTTCAGAGATGGTGATGAGTGACATAAGTTGCAGTGAGGCGGTGGGATCAGAAGTGTTTGCTATAAAGCCTGAGAATGGAATTTAGGGAGAGTCTTAAATGCTTTTTGAAAGAATCAATTCTAGACTGGGCGTGGTGGCTCATACTTATAATCCCAGCACTTTGGGAGGCCAAGGTGGGTGGATCATCTGAGGTCAGGAGTTTGAGATCAGCCTAGCCAACTTGGTGAAATCCTCTCTCCACTAAAAATACAAAAATTAGCTGGGCACCATCATGCTCACCTGTAATCCCAGCTACTCAGGAAGTTGAGGCAGGAGAACTGCTTGAATCCGGAAAGTGGAGGTTGCAGTGAGTTGAGATCGTGCCACTGCACTCCAGCCTGGGCGACAGGGAGAGACTTGTGTCAAAAAAAAAAAAATATATATATATATATATATTCGTATTCGTTTGACAGCAAAATATCCTCAGTGTGCTTGGAGTGGGTGTGAGACATGATCAGATGGTCATTTTGGTGCATTATTCGTATAGTGGATGTACAGGAAAAGAGAGAGAAATAAGGGAATTATTCATGTGTATTAATTGAGAATCAATATTAATAGTAGTGTGACCTGGAGAAAGAGACAGATGTGAGGTCTATGTTAGCTATTTACAGGAATTATTTTAACTTTCCCTATTTCCTAGAATATCAAATATGAATATGCTTGTCCACTTTTCTACTTTTAAAACAAATGCTTATTAAATGTCAATTTTTAAAAAACAAAGCATTATTTATAAATGCCAGGACTTTAGTCTGCTTGTGTTGTTATAAAGTAATACCTGAGGCTGTAATTTATAAAGAAAAGAGGTTTATTTGTCTCACAGCTCTGCAGGCTGTACAAGAAGCATGGCCCCAACATTTGTTTCCAGTGAGGTCCTCAGGAAGCTTCCACTCATGGCGGAAGGTGCAGGGGTGCAAGCATCACATGGTGAGGGAAGAGAGACCAGGAGGAGGAGCCAGGCTTCTTTTAACAATCAGATTTCTCAGGAATGAATAGAGTGAGAACTCCTTCACTATCGTGAGAACAGTTCATGACAGATCTGCCTCCATGACCCAAACACCTGCCACCAGGGCCCACCTCCAACTTTAAGGATCAAATTTCCACATAACATTTGAAGAGGACAAATACCTAAACTAGATAATGCAGAGAATTAAATCCAAAATGAAACATTGGAGATGTTCGTATTCAGGATAATGTGATTTTAAAAAGTTTCATAGAACAGAGAGCATTTGAACTTTACTTATAAGAATGGTTATGTATTAATTCTGTGACAAAAGAAAATAAGGCATTCCAAGTGGAAAAAACAAGGTGAGCAAAGGAAGGTAAAAGACCAGGTTATATTCAAGGAAAATTTTATTGGTTTACAGTTGTATTGTCTAATACTGTAGCCACTAGCCATATATGAACACTAAAAATTAGTTAAATCAAATTAAAAAGTCAATTCCACAGCCACACTAGTCACATTCCAAGTGCTTATAAGTTGTATATAGCTAATGGCTAGTATACTGAACAGCACAGCTATAGAACATTTCCATCATTGCAGAAAGTTCTATTGGCAGTGCTGGGCTAAAGAATGATGCTGTATATAGAGAAGTAAGAAAGTTTCAGATTTACACACACACACACTCACACATACACACACACCCCCGATTTTGAGTCTGAATTTTATTCTGTTGGTATATCAACATCTGTTTTGGTTAAAAGAAACAAAATGTAGCTTAAACTGGCTTAAACAACAAATGGAGTTTGTTAGCTTAATTATCTGAAAAGTTCAGAAATAACCTCGGCTTCATAAATAGCTCCTTCAAGCTTTTGCTGAGCTTCCATTTGATCTTCTCTTGTCTTTTTTCTTCTGTGTATTGGCTTCACCCTCAGGCTGGCTTTCCAATATAGAAAAATAGCTGAAGTAGCTCTAGGTCTCAAGCTCCCAAATGACATTGTCATAACTGAGACTGGGTAATTTATAAAGAACAGAAATGTGTTGGCTCACAGTTCTGGAGGCTGGGAAGTCCAAGATCGAGGGACTGCATCTACTGAGGCTCTTGCACCATCACATGGTGGAAGGCATTGTGTGGGTGACAGAAAAAAAGAAAGAAAATGAGAGAGAGAGAGCAAAACTCACCTTTACAACAAATCCACTGGTGTGATAATAAACCCACTCCTGTGATAACAACATTAATCTGTTTATAAGGAAAGAACTGTCATGACCTATGCACCTCTTAAAGGCCCTACCCCTCAACACTGTTGCATTGGGGATTAAGTTTCCAACAGAAGAACTTTGGGGAAGACATTCAAACCATAGTACACATGATTCAGAAGAAGAGAGTTTATCTTCTTTTTTATTGAGCTGGAATGCTGTTCTTGTTGCCCAGGCTGGAGTGCAATGGCACAGTCTCAGCTCACTGCAACCTCTGCCTCCCAGTTTCAAGTGATTCTCCTGCCTTAGCCTCCCAAGTAGCTGGTATTACAGGTGCCCACCACCACGCCCACGCCCAGCTTTTTTTTTTTTTTTTTTTTTTTAAGTAGAGATGAGGTTTCACCATGTTGGCCAGGCTAGTCTTGAACTCCTGACCTCAGGTGATCCAATTGCCTCAGCCTTCTAAAGTGCTCTTCTTCTGGATCTTGACCATAGGAAAATAAATTCCTGCACCTTTTTGAACTTGCCCCATTTATGTCCCTGCCCACTCCTGCACTCTTTTGCTATGGCCAAGGGAGTGTCATGTACTGACTGATGCCTGACACAATCAGCATGGCATGAGAGATAGGATAATGTATATGGGCTTAGGCCCATCTGGGCCAATCTTTGAGGTGAGGGTGGAGTCAATTCTACCCATAAGCCATCTGGATTCCACCCAGCCTGGGTGTGGTTAAATGGGGCTCTTTTTAAAAGGCCATTCCTGTTGCAATTCCCAATATGAAGTCATTATGTAATTTTATTTTTTTAAATGACAAATCTTTACTTTATTTGACTTGATTAGGTTTGAAAATCTTTAAACTGTAATACAGATAAAACAGAGACGAGATACAGCAAAGAATAGCCAGAATTGTGGTTTTTTTTAAAGTGTTATGATTTTATTTAAAAAACATAAATTCACAAAAGGTAATTAAGTTCAAAACTTTAAGGAACTGTTTGTAAGGCACTTAACACACAATATCTATACTGCTATATGAAGAATATTAAAATCCATGCACTGTGTAATCAAATAAAATCTTCATTATCCTGTTGCTACTCTCTAAACTGCTCCCGTGACACAACAAATAAACAAAAAACAAATTTTAAAAATTATTAAAAACATTACCAAGCAAACAAAGGAAAAGTCTTCAAACTAGAGATCTTAGAGTCAGCTATGAAAATGATCAACTCGTCGTGAAAAAAAAAAACAGTTTGACACATTATGAATGAAGTGAACCACATTAAATCTGTGTAAAATTAGTCACGTCTTAATTGATGGCTAATCATCACTAACAAAAAAAAAATGAGAAAAGCTAAAATTCCATATAAATGTATATGGAACTTGATGATGATATCAATGAAAATTTTTCACCCTATAAAATATTACCATTAACATATTAAAACAGCTCATTTTGCATAATGACAATGTGAAAATAGTAGAACACATACTTCCCATGAAAAGTTACATGTTACTTTCTACAGAAATAACCATAAATGACTATCCTATTGCAAAATCATCAGGATTAGGGAGTCTGGTTTTAGAATGATCTTGTTATCTCCTTCATTTTCTTATTCTTAACATCTTTTTTCCTCTTTTTCCCCCAAAGGTGCTCTTCTTTATCTTCTACTCTTTCTCTCTTTGTCAACATAGCTATCATCATATTTATTCTAAAATTCTTCTTTCTTTGAAAATGAGCAACCTATTTCCTGTTTTCCCTTTTCCAATTCTGAACTTGCTACATCTTGTCCTCATTCTCCTCCTCTTCCTCTTCCTCATATTTTCTGGATGGACCAGCTCATCTTCCACATCACCTTCATTATCTCTATTTTTATACTCATCCTCTTCTTGGGAGTTGACATTCATTATCTTTCTTCCCAAATCCCTCTAAGTGTGTTTTGTTGCAGCAGCTGAAAAATATACTTTGTCTAAGAACATTTGGGACTGCTAAATAAGTCAAGATTTTACAGAAGTCTACGAAACTGAGCTTTTTAAGTTTTGGTTTCATTCCAAATGAAATCGTTAGAATTTTGGCATTTTCTTGCCAGGACTTCTAAGCCCCCAGAACTAGTATTGTTACTAAGAAAACCAGTCAATGAAAGAATTATGCTTCAGTCATACACAGAAACACTGGTTCTTTGAGAAGATCATTCAACCCTTCAATTTCTCCACTGATGACTGGCAGCTATTAATGACCAATTTGGTCACTCAGGCTTTGCATGACTTCCTCCTCCTCTGTTACCACTAGCCTCATTTTTCCCCTCCCTCCTTCTTGTACTAATTCTAATTTCAAAACTTAAAAAAAAAAAAGAAAATGAATGAAAAGGAAAACAAATATATCACTCACCTCCAACAAAAAGATGTGTAAGATAAAGAACAAAATAGCCAATGGAGTTCAAATAGGTGGGATGTTAACTTGGCCTCCTTTTCCTCTTCATCCATATACATCCATAGCTCCTTTCCTTTCAATGGCTGTTCAGAGACTTGCATTATTTTAAAAATATATAATATGATCAGAATTGTAATTTTGGAGTATTATTCAGATGGTGGTGTGTGTAAATTGAACCAGAGAGGAAAAAACCAAGAAGCAGGGAATTTATTAGGAAAGTATTCTATTAACCCAGGCAAGAAAAAAAGTGGGATTAAACAGGCTTTTTTTCTCAGTGGAAAATTAGCAGAGTATAACATTCCTAGCAGTGTAATGAAGCCATAATTTGTTAGACCTGTCTTGGAAACTAGATGATCAGCAGAGAAATTATAGTGACTTTACTAAGAAAAGGGAGCACAGAAGAAAGATCAGAGGAATGATGGTAAATTCCACTTGGGCACTCACTGAAATTGAGGGGCATCTTCAGCATTTAGGTAAAGTTTTCCCACAGGTAGATGGCAAAATGGAACTGAAAGAGTGGAGTTGAGAGTGGATTCCCAAAGATAGAAAGGCTTGAACAGGCAAAAAAAAAAAAAAAAAAAAAAAAAAAATGTGGGTAGAGTACCATAAAAAAACTGTTATGTATAAGAAGAGGTACTTAGCAGTGAATCTGAGAAGAAGCAGTAAGGTAACTTGTAGGAGAATTCTGAGAGTTAATTATCTGGAGTTTGAGAAAGGAGAGAATTTAAGGTGGTAAAGCGTGTCTATTTGGGGGGAGAAAAGAGTGAGAGGGTTTCGTGATTATTCTATAAGCACTTGCAAAGGGTTTAACCTCCGAAATAAAAAGACATATTTCTTTTCCACAGGTAAGAGTGTGGTCCAATTATAGATGAAATATGTAGGCACGGAGTAGAAAAAAACACCTCCCGTCCCTACTTTTTTTCTTACTGGTTTTTTCACTCCAGATAAAAGAGAAAGTTGAAATCAGCTTGATGTGGTCTCCACAGAGAGTCAAATACTTCAGCTAGCTTCAGGTGGCACTTCCAGAACCACCATCCACCTTTGTTTACCCTGCTTGTGACGCATTGAGGCTTACTTAGTTGAATTATGTCCAAGGGCTTCCTTGCCTCCTGTTTTCCTGATGGGTTTGGACAAGGGTGAACACTGGTGGACCATCACAGGGCAGTAGTAAAGTGTTATTGAGTATTTTCCTTCTGGTTTTCTCCATGCTGCATCACTGCATGTTGACTCTGTCCCCCTGTGGTGTCTTGTCTACAGTAGAGACCAATGGGATTGGGTCTGGTTTTAGCTCCGAGTTGTGATGTAAGCATTAATAAATGACCTACGGGTAAGCACTTTGTAATATCCAGGCTCCATATTTCCAGTTTGACTGCCTAAATTTCCCTTTAAACCTCTGACATTTTATGAGTGTGGACTAGTGCTTTGCTGTTCAGTATAATCTGTGAAACAGCAGGATCTACTTTTCCTAGCAACTTGTTAGAAATGTAGAATTACAGACCTTACTCCAAACCTACTGAATTGGAATCTACATTCTCAAAAGATACCCAGATGATTTATATGTACATTAGGATTTGGGAAATACTGAGATAGTATACAATTATAGTTAAAGAGTATGGAGTTTAGGGGCAGAGTGACCTGCTTGTGAATTTTGACTCTTCTATTATTTATTCATTCTATTAATTTGTGACAAGTCACTGACTTTTTTGAATCTCAAGGTCTAATCTGAAATCATAATCCTAGGGATGTTGTGAAGAGTCAATAAGACAATGCAATTCTGTGTTGTTGTGCAGCACTTATTCATTAAATACTTACAGTTAAAGCCAATAAGAAGGAGACCATTAGCCTGAGATTGTCTCTGTAATAGGAACTCCAACATAAGCAAACCAAAACTCAATTAAATGTGAACAGTAAAACACAAGTTAAGTTTAACCAATCAGAAACCTCCAACTAACCTCTAGCTTGGGATTCTCCACTGCATCACACCCCAATAAAGAAATGCCTAGCTGTAGCCTATCAAGTAACTTCCCTATTTTGCTTTCATGGTTGATCTAAAAAAGCTTGCTACTCCCACTGCAGAGAGGGGCTGTCTGAACTTCTGGTTCTGTTTTCCTTTTGGCTTTCCTGCTTGATTCATGAATCATTCTTTGCTTAAATAAATTCTGTTAAATTTTCTGTTAAATTCTGTTAAAATTTTCTGTTAAATTTCTGTTAAATAAATTCTGTTAAATAAATTCTGTTAAATTTAAAGTTATGCTTTGGTCCTGGAACGAGGAAGCATGATGCAGTAGATAGCTTATTGACCTCAAGGATGAAAATACATAGATTGCAACCCTCCTTCTTTTAAACGCATACTGAAGAGGCTTAAACCAGTCATTTCAGCTTTATGAATCTTGTCTGCAAATGGAATCTTAAGAATATTGGACTGCTTAAGCATATTCCAAACTGCATTTCACAGAACACTAAACTTATGAGCTTCTCCGTGGAGGAGATAAGAAAGACACGTGACCAAATAAGTTTGGGAACTTAGGGAAATCACAAGTGAAACTTTTCTTTAATTTGAAGTAATTTTCCATTTCTGACACTTATTATTGACAAAGACTTTCTTTCCTCCTTTCCTTCTTCTTTCTCTGTCTCTCTCCCTTCCCTCCTTTCCTCTCGCCCTTCCTCCCTTCTTTCCTTCCTTTTTCTTTCTGTCTGTTGCAGTAATTTGGGAAGATGTTAGACTGTTTCCCTAAGACCATTGATGGATATGATAGTTTGAGGATCTATTTTCGTCAGGAGGGAAGGAGTATTTTTCAAGGGCAGTTCTCCACAGTCCTGGTCAGGATGACTCCATGGTTGTCAGATTTCCCAAAAGAAAGCACCAACGGTTAATAAAAGGGCAAGAAGGGATTTGGAGCATATCTTTAAGAGTTGTTTGACATTGAGCAAGCCTCTGGCCCCTCAGTTTCTGAGTCTGGAAGAGGGTGTGGGGTCAGCCTGGTGGCTCTGCCATGGTCTGGGAGGCTAGGAATGTGTCTGAGCTGTATAAAAATCTAATTTTGGAAATGCTTACTTGCCTATGTTTGAGCAGAGAGCTGTGAGTTGGTGTTCATGAATTTTAGAGGTAAACTCTAGTGTTTGTCTTCTTGTTTCAGTTGGAAACTAGGTTTTCTCCAGTGAAAGCTGGCCTTTCTCTCCCAGTTTGTCCTGTATTTAGTTCTGTATTTAGTTTGTCCTGTATTTAGTTCAACAAAGGCCTACTAATTACTTAGATTAAGTACCCAAACCTGTATCACTTGCTTAGAGCACTGATTTCAGAAATATGGACATAATCCAGAATGATGCTTGAAGCTTTTCTCAACTGGTATTTTTTGATTGTTCTCTCATGTAAAGTTCTCAAGCCTTTATTCTGAAGAAAAGAAATACATCTTATCAAGTTCTACTTTCTCGAACTTATTTTTCTTCGTACTGATAAATGGAATAGAAACTGTGTAAATAAGTACATTCTGGTTTAGTGCAGTGGGAAAGGAAGGAAGAGGGTGATGCATCAACAATTTAGGGCAGGAGATACAACAGAGGAGAGGGGTTAGGCATGGAGAAATGGGCACTGAGATTGGAGAGGGGGGGCCTCTGCTTTCATTCAGAAGAGAGGCTCTTCTACCCACATCAATTCAAGACAAAGGGTGCAATGGCCACAGAAAAGCCCCACTTATTCAGAAAGTACAAGGCAGTTGTTAAAACATAGATTCTGTGGAAGACAAACCCAGATGTAAACTCAAGCTCTACAACTGACTGGATATGGTAGGGAAATTTACTCCTTTTAGTTCTTGGTTTGCTATTTTTTAAAATGTGGATAATAAAAGCACTGACTACATAAAGTGGTTTCAAGAATTAAATATGATGATGCATATACTTTATGTAATTTTATGTGCTTAGCAATTGATTTATAGACAGCACTTAACACAATTTGCTACTGCTTTTATTTTTATATTATTGTCATTATTATTATTATAACTTTCATTTATCAAATTAGTGTGTACATTAAATACATCAGGTCAACATCATACCTGAGAGAAGAAAGCCTCATAACCACTCACCTATTTTCATAATTCAACAGAGATTTTGAGGTAATTTAGCACTATGAAAAGAGAATCTTTCTGATCTGTGTAAAAATCCTGGTTCTGCTATTTGACAGTTTGAGAAAATTATTTTAACTTCTCTGAAAATTTGCTAGGTTATGAAGATTAAATGGATGATAAATCCGTATACTTAATAGAGGTGCCTATCTTAAATAAGCCTTAATGATAATAGCTATTATCATTACAAATGTAGAATATTTTACTTCTAAAATACACACAGCTGAAAAAGTTGATAAACCAGATCAGAATGGAAAAATGACTTACCCAGCATTATAGGAACCAAGATCTTCAAGCTTTAAGCCCAATGGTTTTGCCTATACTTTCCAGCATTACTGGAACCAAGATCTTCAAGCTTTAAGCCCAATGGTTTTGCCTATACATACATAGAACTCTCCATGAAGGAGTATTTGAAGTACACTTGAGCGGTGTGGAGCCCAGTGAACTTGCAGTGAGAGACCAAAGTTAAAATCCAGCTCTGCCACTTAGTGACTGGGTGACTTTGTGCAACCCATGCAACTTGTACGAACTTCCCTTCCCTCATCTTGTAAAATGGTGACAATGACCCTTGTTTGCTTTCCAAGAATGTTGCGAAGTTCAAATGAGATTAAAAAGATGTTTGAAAATTATAGAGAGCAGCGGATGTATAAAGGATTCATATTCATATTACATCCTTTAAAGTGGCAAGGGAACAGATGCTTAATATTAATTTATTAGTATATTGAAAATAATTATTTTCTAGGTTCTGCTTTGAAGCAGGAAGGAGCAAAAGTGGTACTGTTTTAGGTACCCTTCATGCCAGCAAGGTGTGTGCATGTGTGGATGCCTCCAATAGGCTGCTGTAATGAGAAAAAACCTGGGAGCTCCAGCTGCCTGGAGTTCTCGTGCATTCAACTTCAAAGAAACCAAGCTTGATATTTAAAGTAATTAAAGGTGATTCAAATCTTTACTTGAATCTCTTGGCAAAGATTAACAGGGATATAATTTATAACTGAAATCTTCTGACCATCCCCCTTTTCCTAGTTCCTCCAATCCTCACATCTCTTACACTCTGAAGCCACTCCAAACCTTTTCTTTAAACCTTCTCTATCGCATAAAAACTCAACTTGATTAACAACAACAAAACAATCAAAGAAAACAAGCCTTAGTGACTCTTCATTTTTCTTCTCATCTCTTATCTTTCAGCTTCCATATCTCACCTTTTAATTGATTGAATATTTGTCTTTCTGATAAAAATTCCCTCTCTTTACTTTTCACTTTGTCTCTCTGCTCATTTGCCAATTCTATGTCACAAATTGGCCAGAGACAGAACTGGAGTGACTGAAATTCATCTTCTGAAGATGGGAATGAATTGAGGCATAGTAGGAAATGCTGAAAATGCAGAATTCTCATTTAATACATTGGAGAAGGGTGGAAGATAATAAATACTTACAGGTTTATATGTACATAGTTTAAATTCATTACACTTTTGTTTTCTTTCTCTTTCTTTCTTTTTTTCCTTGACAGAGTTACACTCCTGTTGCCCAGGAGTGCAATGGTGTGCCGGGGTCACTGCAACCTCTGCCTCCCAGATTCAAGTGAATCTCCTTCCTCACGCTCCTGAGTGGCTGGGATTACAGGTGTCTGCAACCACACCTGACTAATTTTTGTATTTTGTATTTTGTATTTAGGGTTTCACCATATTGGTCAGGCTGGTCTCGAACTCCTGACCTCAGGTGATCTGCCCACCTCAGCCTCCCAAGGTGCTAGGATTACAGGTGTGAGCCCCACGCCCAGCTGCAATTTTGTTTTCATCTTTCCAAAGGAATGACTGAATTGTGGATATGGGGACGTGAAGTGTGTATTACGACTCCAGTTGTGGAGTAGTTGTAGGAAGCTGCTTATTTTTTGATTACTTTTCATAAAGGGTTTCCCTTCACATTTTCTTCAAGTGCCTATCTTGTGCTCTAAATTTCTACTGAACAAACCTCTTTAATACTGGCTACAAGTATCCTTATTTAAGTATACATCTTTTATCTCCAAATATTTAGTTTCCTTGAATACTGAAAGCTCTCCTCCTGGAAGAAAATGCTTTTGTTAATAAGGGTAAGTACTGACTAACCACCATGGGACATCATTTTGATTTATTGAGAGGGCATAAGAGGACAAGCCATTCTCTATTGTTGATCGCCATCTTGTGGAAATAACAATCAAAGTGGCATAATTCAGATGTTGCAATCCTGTGTGGGTCAGAATTCTTGGATTAGGATTCCTTCTTTGTCATACCTTGAGCCGGCTACTTAACCTGTCTCAGTTTATTTCATCTGTAAATGGGGGTAATCTACCAACCTCATGGTGCCTGACTTTACAGTAAACACATGGAGCTACTACTATGATGTATATTACAATTTGAGGAGTATTGACAAATAAAACTAGGTTGCTAGATAAGACCAATCATAATAACAAGCAGTAATAATATTGAAAATATGAAAATGGTTAGTATTTACTGAATGTTTACCCTGTGGTAGATTAGCAGATGCTGTGCTATGTTCTTCACATGAAGTATTTTCTTTAATCCTCCCCAAGCCCTTTTTATTGAATACTCTTACTATATTCAATGCACAGATGAGAAAACTGAGACTCTGAGGTTAACTAATTTGTCCAGTCTCATGGTAAGTGAATGGTAAAGCTGGAATCAAACTCAAGTCTGATGTCACTATGTGAAATCTTTACTGCTCTAGGATGCTTGTGAGAGGATTGGGCCTGGAAATCATATTTTATAGGGAGAAAACTGTGTGAGTGTGTGTATGTGTGTGTGTATATGTGTGTGTTGGGAACATTTAAAGTATTCTCTTCTAGCTACTTTAAAATATACAATACATTTTTGCTAACTATAGTCACCTTATGAAAAAGTGGTGGCTCATGCCTGTAATCCCAGCACTTTGGGAGGCTGAGGCAGGCAGATCACCTGAGGTCAGGAATTCAAGACCATCCTGGCCAACATGGTGAAACCCTGTCTCTACTAAAAATACAAAAATTAACCAGGCGTTGTGGCCAGCGCCTGTAATTCCAGCTGCTTGGGAGGTTGAGGCAGAAGAATTGCTTGAACTTGGGAGGCAAAGGTTGCAGTACGCCGAGATCGTGCCATTGCACTCCAGCCTGGGCAACAGAGCAAGACTCTGTCTCCAAAAAAAAAAGTGGTCAAACAACATTAGAACTTAAATCTTCAATCTAACCATATGTTTATATCCTTTACTGAGACTTTCTTCATCTCCCTGCCCTCACAATCTTTCTCAGACTCTAGTCTATAATTCTATGCTCTACCTCCATAAGATCAACCTTTTTAGTTTTCACATATGAGTGAGAACACGTGATATTTGTCTTTTTGTGACTGGCTTATTTCACTGAACATAGTGATCTCCAGTTCCATCCATTTTGCTGCAAATGACAGGATTTCATACTTTTTAAAATGCTGAATAGTATTCCATTATGTATATATTCCACATTTTTAAAATCCATTTGTCCATTGATAGACACTGAGATTGATTTCATATCTTTGCTATTGTGACTAGTGCTGCAATAGACATATGGGTGCATGTATCGCTTTGATATACCGATTTCTTTTCCTTGGTATAATTATCCAATAGTGGGATTGGTGGATTATATACTAGTTCTATGTTTGGTTTTTTGAGAAATCTCCATACCATTTTCCATAGTGGCTGTACTAATTTACATTTACATGAACAGTTTGTGTCTTGAAATTTATTTTATCTGATGGAAGTATAGCTATTCTTGCTCTTTTTTGGTTTCCATTGGCATGGAATATCATTTTTTCATCCCTTTATTTTCAGTCTATGTGTGTATTTATAGGTTAAGTGTGTTTCTTGGAGGCAACAGGTTTTTTTTAATTCAGCCACTCTGTGTTTTGATTGGAGATTTAGTCGATTTACATTCCATATTATTGTTCATAAATAAGGATTTACTCCTGCCATTTTGTTATTTCTTTTCTGATTGTTTTGTGATCTTCTCTTCTTTATTTCTTTCCTTTCTGTCTTCCTTTTAGTGAAGATGATTTTTCTCTGAAGATATGATTTAGTTTCTTGCTTTTTATTTTTCATGTATCCATTGTATGTATTTTGGTTTGAGGTTACCATGAGGCCAGCACATACTATCTTATAACCTATTATTTTAAGCTGATAACAACCCAACACGATTTGCATAAACAAACAAACCAAATAACCTAATAAACACTCTACACCTTAACTTTATACCCAATTTTTAACTTTTTGTTGTCTCTATTTATATTGTATTGTACTGTCTATGTCTTAAAAAGTTGTTGTAGTTATTATTTTTGATTGGTTCATTGTTTAGTCATTCTACTGAAGACAAGAGTAGTTTACACCCCGCAGTTGTAGTGTTAGGACATTCTGTGCTGTTCTGTATACTTACTATTACTAGTGAGTTTTGTGCCTGCAGATGATTTCTTATTGCTCATTAACATCCTTTTCTTTCTGATTGAAGTACTTCCTTTAGCATTTCTTGTAGGACAGGTCTGGTGTTGATGAAATCCCTCAGCTTTTGTTTGTTTGGGAAAGCCTTTATTTCTCCTTCATATTTGAAGGATAATTTCAGTGGATATACTATTCTAGGGTAAACTTTTTTTTTTCCCTTCAGCAGCACCTTAAATTAATCATGCCACTCTTCCCTGTGCTGTAAAGTTTCCACTGAAAAATCTGCTGCCAAGTTATTAGCACTCTATTGTATATTATGTGTTTCTTTTCTCTTGCTGCTTTAGATGCTTTCTTTACCCTTGGGAGTTCAATTATTAAATGCCTTGAGGTAGTCTTCTTTGGTTACATCTTCTCGTACTTGGATATTGATATCTTTCTCTAGCTTTGGGACATTCTCTGTTATTAACCCTATGAATAAACTGTCTACCTCTATCTCTTTCTCTGCCTTCTCTTTAAGACCAATAAGCCTTAGATTTGCCATTTTGCAGCTATTTTCTAGATCCTGTCGGCATGCTTCATTTTTTAAATTCTGTTTTCATTTTTCTCCTCTATATATTTTAAATAGCCTGTCTTCAAACTCACTAACTATTTTGCTTGATCAATTCTGCTATTAAGAGTCGGATGCATTCCTCAGTATGCCAATTGCGTTTTTCAACTCCAGAACTTCTGCTTGATTCTTTTTAGGTATTTCAATCTGTTTGCTAAATTTATCTGATATTCTGAATTTCTTCCCTGTGTTATATTGAATTCCTTTGCATTTCCTGAAAACAGCAATTTTGAATTCTCTGTCTGAAAGGTTACATATCTCTGTTCCTTCAAGACTGGTCCCTGGTGACTTACTTAGTTCATCTGGTAAGGTCATGTTTTGCTGAGCCATCTTGATGCCTGTAGATGTTCATCTATGTCTGGTCATTGAAGAGTTAGGTATTTATTGTAGTTTTGCAGTCCAGGTTTGCTTGTACTCATCCTTCTTGGGAAGGCTTTCCAGATATTTGAAAAGACTTGGGTGTTGTGATCTAAACTGAATCGCTTTAGTGGTGATCCCAAGTCCAGTAGCATTGTAATTCTTGTGGACTCATAGAGATAACCTCCTTGATGGTCTTGGACAAGATCCAGAAGAATTCTCTGGATTGCTAGACAGAGACTCTTGTTCTTTTCCCTTACTTTCTCTCAAACAAATGGAGTCTGTCTCTGCTTTGAGCAACTTGGAGCTGGGGTTGGAGTGACACAAGAACCTCTGTGGCCATCACCCCTACAAGTGCATTGGATCAATCCTAAAGCTAGTACTGCACTGGGTATCACCCAAGGCCTGCTGTAACCACTCTCTACCACCTATGTTCACTGAAAGCCCTGGGGCTCTACAATCAGCAGGTGGCAAAGCCAACCAGGCTTACATTCTTCTCTTCAGGGTGGCAAATTCCCCCAGGCCCCAGTTGGGTCCAGAAGTGCTGTCCAGGTGCCAGGGACTAGATTCATGACCATGGAAGTCCACCTGGTATTTTATCGTACTGTGGCTGAGTTGGCACTAAAACCATTAGACACAGTTCTTCTCACTCTTCTCTTCCCTTTCCAGACGGCCACCGCCATCTCAGGCTCATGGGGAATGCTGCCAGATTACTGCTGATGTTTCGTTAAGGCCTGAGGGCTCTTCAGTCAGCTTGTGGTGACTGCTCTCTGGCCTGGGACTCACCCTGCAGGGGTGCAGCCTCCCCTCTGGTACAAAGCAGGCCCAGAAATGCTGTTTAAGAGCCAAGTCCTAGAACCAGGGACTCCAAAAGCCCACTTGGTGCTCTACCCACCGTGGCCAAGCTAGTACCTAAGGTGCAAGGCAAAGTCCCCTTAACTTTTCCCCCTGTTTTTATCAAGCAGTAGGAGTCTCACCCCATAGCCACTACAGCTGGGAATGTGCTGAGTCTTACCTGAAGCTAGCAAGTCTCAGAGTCTCACCCAAGTGCCTCAGTGTAGTACCTGGGTATTGCTGATTCTTATTCAGAATTCAAGGGTTCCTCAGTTAGCAGGTGATGAATCCTGTCAGGACTGGGTCCTTCTCTTCAAGGCAGCAGGTTTCCTTCTAACCCAGGGTGTGTCTGGAAATGTCTGGGAGCTAGGGCCTGGAAAGGGGGCCTCACAGCTCTGACCATACTCTATCCTACTGTGACTGAGCTGGTATCCAAGATGCAAGACAAAGTCCTCCCCACTCCTGCCTCTGCTCTCCTCAAGAGGAAAGAAAGGGTCTCTTTTGGAGCTGCAAGCTATTCAGCTTGGGGTTACAGGAAGGTCAGCACTGCTTAAGTTGTCCTGGATGGTAGGTTTTGTGCCCTCCAATCC
Organism: Chlorocebus sabaeus; assembly: GCF_047675955.1. NCBI lineage: Eukaryota > Metazoa > Chordata > Mammalia > Primates > Cercopithecidae > Chlorocebus > Chlorocebus sabaeus. The sequence goes on along the minus strand of NC_132926.1, from coordinate 34,245,966 downwards.
CTAGTTCACTGTGGGCCCAGTTCAACCCTAGGACTCACCTAGGTGCTGCAGTCCTTGTGGCCTAGACTCTTTTTCAAATTTCTTTGGTAGTCCAGAGCACTTTAACCCACAGTGGTGAGGCTTGTGGGAACTCAAGTTTGGACCTCTGGGATCTGTGATTTCCCTCTGGCCAGGGCTGATTTAAATGCATCCTCTATGGGCCAGCATCAGCTAAGTTTGGTCTAGTTTTACTTTCTGCTATAACGAGGGCAGAGCTGAGTTTAAAGCCTCATAATTGCTGGCTCTCCATCTCCCCGTGGAACAGAAATACTCTGTACCACACTGCCTCTGCCAGGGAGGTAGGGGAGGAGTGGTGTCAGTGATTCAAGACTGTTTTTCCTACCTCTTCAGTGGCTCTTTCAGTGATATGAAGTTAAAACCAGGTATTGTGAGTGCTTACCTGACTGAAGGTTTTTTTTGAGTGTAGAGAGTTTTTACATTGGTTTCTTTGCAGGGGGGACAATTGGTGGAGCCTTCTATTCTGCCATATTGCTCCACCTCTCCATCTCTTTCTTGATGTGTTTCTTTCTCAAACGTATAACCCACTTACAGAGTTTTTTTTCTTTTCTGCTAATACTTTAGCATTAAATGTTAGAGATGGAATGAAACTTAAAAAAACAAAACAAAGCAAACAAACAAAAACTAACCAACTCTAGCCACACACCATGCAGACTTCTATATCACCCTTACTCGTTTTGTTACTTCCAAACCAACAGTGTATGAAAGTTCCTTTTTCTTTACAACCTCACCAGCATCTATTATTTTTTGTCTTTTTAATAATAGCTATTCTCACTGGGTAAGATGATATCTCATGGTGGTTTTGGTGTGTATTTCCCTGATGATTAATAATACTGGAATTTTTAAATGTGTCTTCTTTTGAGAAGCGTCTTTTCATGTCCTTTGTACACTTTTCAATGGGTTTGCTTTTTGCTTGTAGAGGTACTTAAGTTCCTCATAGATTCTGGATATTAGACCTTTGTTGGATGCATAGTTTGCAAAAGTTTTCTCTCATTCTGAATGTTGTCTGTTTACTCTGTTGATACTTTCTTTTGCTGTGCAGAAGTTGGTTACTTCAATTAGGTCTCCACTGTCATTTTCTGTTTTTGTTGCATTTCCTTGTGAGGGCTTAGTCATAAATTCTTTGCTTAGACCAATGTCCAAAAAAGTGTTTCCTAGGTTTTCTTCTAGGATTTTTATTGCTTGAGGCATTATATTTAAGTCTAAAATTCATCTTCAGTTACTTTCTGTATATGGTGAAAGGCAGGGATCCAGTTTCATTCATCTGCATAGGGTTAGCCAGTTATCCTAGCACCATTTATTAAATAGAATATTCTTTCCCAATTGTTTATTTTTGTCAACTTTGTCAAAGATCAGATGGTTTTAGATTTATGGCTTTATTTCTGTGCTATCTATTTTGCTCCATTGGTCTATTTTTGTACCAGTACCATACTATTTTGACTACTGTAGCCTTGTAGTATAGTTTGAAGTCAGGTAATGTGATGCCTCCAGTTTTATTCTTTTTGCTCAAGATTGCTGTGACTGTTTGGATTCTTTTTTGGCTTCATATGAGTTTTAGAATTGTTTTTTCTAATTTGTGAAAAATGATGTTGGTAATTTAATAGGAATTGCATTGAATCTATAGATTGCTTTGGGCAGTATGGTCATTTTAACAACATTGACTCCTTCTTTCTTTTTTTTTTTTTGCGATGGAGTCTCATTCTGTCACCCAGGCTGGAGTGCAGTTGTGCGATCTTGGCTCACTGCAGCTCCTCCTCCCAGGTTCAAGTGGCTCACCTGCCTCAGCCTACCGAGTAGCTAGGATTACAAGCATGCACCACCACTCCCAGCTAATTTTTTTTTAATTTTTATTTTTAGTAATAACGAGGTTTAGCCATGTTGGCCAGGCTGGTCTTGAACTCCTGACCTCAAGTTATCTGCCTGCCTTGGCCTCCAAAGTACTGGGATTACAGACGTGAGCCACCATGCCCAGCCAATGCTGATTCTTTCAACCCATTAGCATAAAGTATTTTTCCATTTGATTGTGTCATCTATGATTTCTTTCAACCATGTTTTGTACCTCACCTTATAGAGGTCTTTCACCTCCTTGCTTATATGTATTTCTGAATATTGTATTTTATTTTTGTGAGTTGCCCATTTTTTAATTGACTTATTTTTTATTGAGTTGTAACAGTTCTTTATATATCTTTGATAATAGACCATTATCAAATATAGCTGATTCTCATTATCTGTAGGTTTTATATTTGTGAATTTGCCTATTTGCTAAAATTATTTGTAATCCCAAAATCAGTGGTCATTTGAAGATATGCAAAGCAGTGAAAAATTTAGTTGCCAGAGCTGCACATTCTCAGCTGAGACTGACTAAGGCATTGCTCTATCTTCTTGTTTCAGCTTTTCTACAGAGATTACCAGATTGACAGTGCAGTATACTGCAAAAAGTTTAAGCTCTGGGATCAGTGGCATGGGTTTGAGTCTCAACTCAAACCTGTTAGTGAGGCAGCATCAGGTAAGTTTCTTATCTCTTCTAAACCTTGTTTCCCCTTTTGTAAATTAAAGAAAATAAAACCTACCAAAATGAGTTATTTTTAGGATTTAAGATTATAATCTATGATATATATCAAACATTAAATATGATGTAAATATATATACATTATATAAAATGTAAATATATGTAATGCAAATATATATATAATTGGGATATACACATATACACACACAAAGTATATATAAATATGTGTATATTTCTCTAGGAACAATGTTGTAATATTTGCTAATTCAATGTTTACAGTGACTTTTAGAACCTGAGTACTACAAATAACACAAATAAGAAGAATCCACTATGTACAATTTGTAAATATTGTTTCCTATTTGGTAGGTGGTCATTTCACTTTCTTGATAGTGTCATTTGACACAAAAAAGTTATTAATTTTGACAAAGTGCCATTTGTCTGTTCTTTCTTTTGTTGTTTGTGTCTCTAGTTCTAACTTTTAAGTCAAAGTGATTTTTAGTTCGGTCATAGGTGAAACAACTATGCTTATGTGGGTAGGGTTCCATTCATTCATAAACGGCTGCATAAGCACTTAGAAGAGAAGGCTGATTGATTTGCAGAGAGTTATACAGCTAATAAAGAGCAGAGTTAAGAAGCAAACCCATGTCTGATGTTGAAACCTATAATCTCAAGTGCTTTAATTATGCAGAAACGATAATTATGATGAGCTAAAGTTGATGGTAAACTTTGTTTTAAAAGAGTGGGTAGCATTTAGACCGAAGGAAGAAAGGAAGTGTTCTTTTCAGGGAACTGTTATTTGTAGAAGGTGTGTTCAAATATAACAAATAAGTGCAAATAAGCATTGTCAAACCCTTGTTATCACTTCTAGTTATTTGTTGCAAGAATATTATCCCACTGAGATCTTAGATGTTATTAATAGAGGGCTAGGCTGTTGTGATCACTACTTCTGGACACAAGAGGGTGCTAAAAGATCTCTGTTCTCCTAATTCTTTATGTCTGGGTATAGAAAATCTGTTCCCTCTCCTTAATGTTATTTATCTTTGTGAAAATAAACTTAGATTTAAAAGTTCAGAAAGACATTAATAGAGATAAATTAAAATAGAGCCTAATATACAGATATTTAGATTTTAAGAATACAGAAATGTATCAGAGTTCTTAAAGATTTGGTACTATTTTACATGAAAGTAGTAAAATGTCAGGTCTAGAGAGAACATTTGAGATTATTTTTTTTCCCCTTCCTGCTCTCTTCCTTCCTTCCCTCTCCCTTCTTCTTTCCTTCCATTTTGTTAAGCAATATTTCTCATCTGACAAACAAAACAAAATATAAGTACAACTATTCTTCATGAAATGAAGATAGGACACTGAAGCCCAATCTCTGACCTTATTTCACCACCATGGCTGGCCTGGTGATATGTCTAGGTAGCCTCAGGGTGTCACATAAAAGAGTTTAAAGTGTAATTGCCGATGGCCAGGTGGTTGGGCAACTATGCACTCAGATTGAATCCTGCCCCTGACTGTTTTCACATAATTTGTGAGCCAAAGTAGTTTTTACATATTTAAGTGGTTGGGGAAAAAATGACAAAAGAATATCTCATAATGTAAAAATGATGTAAAATTCAAATTTCAATGCCTATATACAAAGTTTTATTGGAACACAGCAATGTTCATCATGTAAGCGTTGCCCATGGCTGGTTTCATGCTACAGTTGCAGAGCTGAGTAGTTGCAACAGACATCATGTCTCAGCTTCTTTAATAGACATAAAATTATATGAAGTAAAAATTAAAATACAATATCGTTAGATTTGCAACATATATTATGTAGCATATTTGTAACATGTATGATGTTATATAATGTAATATATATATACATACATACAACAATAAGTACAATAGCTATGGAAAAGCAAGGTTTCTATATCTCATTTCAATTATGGTAGTATAAATTTAAAGTAGACTGTGATAATTCAGATATATATAGTAAACTCTAGAACAGCCGTTAACAAAACAAAACCATTAAAAATAGAATAACTTAAAGGAATTAAAATGTTACATTAGAAAATATTCTCTCAATGCAAAGAAAAAAAGCAGTAAAAAAGGGGAAACAGAGAAAGAAAAAGACATGAAACATACAGAAATGAACAAGCTAAATGGTGCTAGATGCAAATCCAATCATATCAATAATAATGTTAAATTTGAACTGACTAATAGTTCAGTCAAAAATTGTCAAACTCAAATAAAAAACAAGATACAATTATGTGTTGTCTATCGGAGACTTTGTTTTTGGTTTTCTGTTTAGTTTTTTTTTAATTGACAAATAATTATATATATATTATGTGGTACAATGTTATGTTATGTTACACGTGTACTTTGTGCAATGATTAAATCAGGCTAATTAACATATTTATCACCTCACAAACTTATCATTTATTGCGAGAACATTTGAAATCTACTCTTTTTAAAGAAATTTTGAAATATACAGTAATTATTATTAACTATAGTCACTATGCTATGCAACAGACCACTAGACCCATTCCTCTTAGCCAACTAAAACTTTGTACCCTTCGACTCACATATCCAGTTTTCCCATCCACCCTCCAATCCCTGCTCCCTCCCCGGCTCTGGTAACCACCATTTTACTCTCTACTTCTATGAGTTTGACTTTCATAGAGTCCACATGTATGTGATATCATGCAGTCTTTGTCTTTCTGAGCCTGGCTTATTTCACTTGGATAATGTCCTCCAGGTTTATCCTTGTTGTCACAATAGCAGCATTTTCTTCATTTATAAGACTGAGTAATATTCCATTATGCATACACCACATTCTCTTTACCCATTCATCCATCAATGGACATTTAGGTTGCTTCCATGTCTTAACTATCGTGAATAAACTGTGAGAGTGCAGATCATCTTGATGAGATCCTGATTTCAATCCCTTTAGGTATAAACCTAGAAGTGGGTTTGCTGGATAATATGGTAATTTTCTTTCTTTTTTTTTTTTTTTTGAGAAACTTTTATACTGTTTTCCAAAATGACTATATTAATTTATATTCCCACCAACCATGTATAAGGGGTCCCTATAGGAGATACTATTTTACATTCAAGGATACAAATTGGTTGCAAGTAAAAGGATAGAAAAATATATGTTATGCAAATAGCAACCATAAGAAAGCTGAAATGGCAGTACTAACATCAGACAAAATAATATTTACAAGAGAAAGAATATGGCCGGCAAAGCCTAACGTATTTACCATCTGGCCCTTTATAGAAAAAGTTTGCCACTCCATGCTCTAGGTGCTTATGATGACTCACTGGGATAAAATGAAATAGATTAGACTCATTATTATATTTTAAAATTCCAATTATTTAAAAAGTTTTACTTGTGGTGTGTTTTATACTATACATGTTAGAGTAGCTTATGTATATAATTTTTGGGTAAGTAAAAAATACATATTTTTGGTGTTCATGTGCAGACATGTTTTCCTTATTGCAGTGAGTAAACAAACACCTTAAGAAACTACTCTAGAGGGTTGTGGGATAAAAAACTTCATATTAGGTACAACATATACTACTGAGAGGAGGAGTGCACTAAAATCTCAAGATTTGCCACTATGTAATTCATCCATATAACCAAAAGTCACTTGTACCTCAAAAGCTATAAACATAAAAAAAGTATTTAAAAAACCTCACTCTGTCCTAATCCTATTGTTTTACAAGTGGGAAAAATAAAATCAAAAGAGGTAAAACCATTATTCAAGGACCCAAAGTGAATTTTTTGCAGAATCAGCTACAGGCTCCTGCTCTTTATACTATACTTTTTTTTCAAACTTTTAATTTTAATGGGTACATGGTAGGTATACCATCATTTTGCAGACTTGCCCACCCCATCCCCTGCTGCCTTACAGTCTGGGGTTTCTGACATAAGGAGCACTTGTGGTAATTCAGATTCTCACTATTGCTGGACCAAATTACTACATAACACATTCAAAACCTTTTTCCTAGTCGTTGTATAAATCTTGGTATGGCATTAGGAGTGCCTTTTTGCTCTAGAGAGAGGTTGAAGAATATCCTCAATTGATCCCAAGCACCTTCTCTGAGGTTGGAAATATCTCACAGAAAGACGCAGTAGAAGCCTGTACACATTCTGCATGGTACAGTCAGATTTCAATTTGGAAGTGTGGTGCCAGGAACAATGATATTGGGAAAGTGTCTGTTGTTAACTTTAGACCTCCCTAATTGGAATGATGAAGCTTACTTGAGAAAGACACACAATGTTGAGGGAAGAGGTTGGTGGGGTCCAACACGCCAAGGGCTCAGCATACCTGGAGGAACCAGGCAGACAGAGGAACCAGGTCAAGAGGGACACACAAAAATTGGCGTACTTCCAGAAGAAGGTCCAGGAAGATGAAAAGATGGACAACATTATGTCTAGGAAGAACAGTAGAGGAGTTAGATGGTATTTAGCTTATAGATGTCTCAGGTGCCAAAATAATTCTTTTCAAATATCCAAATGACTATCTTGAGAAAGAAGGGACAAAGCTGCTCCATAGGCCCAGACTAGGACCTTTGAGTAGAATTTGCAGTGATTTAGAGTTGGGCATGCTAGTCAGAGAGGTCTAATGATGGACTGGTTGTCATATCAGAGACACCACATCAGAGAGATGTGGATGTGATTCCTGCCTTCATCTCTTATTGCCTGTATGGCCCTGGGATTATGAACAGTAATCGTGTTTTGCAGTATTGTTTATGTGGTTCCTTTCTTACTCTTCCACACATCCTTGTACCTCATGCTCCCACCTCTAGCTTATATTGTCAGGATTTTGAAACTCAAGACTGGGAGAGTAGTTTGAGAAAAATAGTTCTTATACCCAAAGTTTGACTTTTAGAGTCAAAGGCCAGAACATCTAGAATAAAGTAGAACATAAAACATATGCTAAAATAACAGATTGGAAAATACACTACGCTGTCCCTTGAGACCAAATAAAAATTTGGTCTCAGGAAATTTTTATGAAAATTTCCTAAAAGGCAGGAGGAAAGGCAATGTTGAGGGAAGAGGTTGGTGGGGTCCAACATGCCAAGGGCTCAGCGTACCTGGAGGAACCAGGCAGACAGAGGGGAATCAGCACAGTGACTCATCAACTGCTAATAGAAGGATGTTATCTACCGTGAGCTGGGAGTCAAGTCATCAAACGCAGATCATGGGATCACGTTAGACGTTTGGGCCAGTGTCACAAATCGTCCATGCCATAGAGTTATGTTAGCTGTCCTCATAATGTCCTGTAAAGTCCTCCCACTGACAGCACCACTGGAGTGCTGCTCATTGTCTTATAGGTGTGAGAGGTCTTTGGGACCCAAATTTTCCTCATCCCTATTGAACTTGCTCCATGTGGTATAACTTTTTGTTTGTCAGATATACTCTGAGCCTTCTTGGAGATGATGAGATGTTTCGTGAACACCAACAAAAGGATTATATGGAAGCGAAGCCTCATTGTGCCTTGGCAGGAATTAATAGAACTGGTTTTGAGGTCTGTTCCATGACACTCAGTTGCATCCCAGATTGTATTTTAACTATTTTTTAACCTTTTAAATCCAGCTGCAGTTAATTATTCTAGAACTTAAAAAATTATAGATTATAACATTAGTCATTATTTTATAGGGTGACTGTAAGATTAAATGACATAAAGCATGAAAGTATCAGCACACTGATTGTCTTAGAATATACATGTTCAGTAAATGGGAGTTGTTATTTTTTTCAAGATGTGATGAGATCTTGTGAAACTGAATGACCATTTGGTCTTTTTGTGGTAAAAGACCATTTAAATTCCTGACTATGATAATGGTCATGGTGAGAGATTTGTCGATTTAGAGTCAGTACTTTTTTTAAACTTCTGCGCACAGGCTGCCGGCAGTACCAGAATAACACGGGACAGTTTTACACAGCAAAGTCTGGGCCCAAATCGAGATAATGTGATTTAGTAGACATAGAACAAGGTTCAAGATTTCACACTGTTAACAAGCTACTTCCTTCTGGAGGTTGTAGGGGAAAATCAGTTTCCTTTTCTTTGCCAGCTGTTAGAGGTTGCCAATATTTCTTGGTTCATGGCTCTGTGTCACTCCAAATTCTACTTCTATCGTCACTTCTGCTTCTGTTGTCACATCTTCCTCTCTGACTCTGACTCTTCTGCCTCCCTTTTATTAAAACACTTGTGATTATACTGAGCTCTCCAGGATAATCCAAAGTAATGTTTATCTATCTGATTATCCTAAATTTGATCATCTGTACCTATTCTTAGGGCCCAGAACCTAAGAATATGTTACCTTACGTGGCAAAAGGGACTTCTTCTCCCACATCTTTGGGAGCCATTACTTTGTGTACTGCAAATGGAAACTTTTTTTTGGCCGCTAAATACACAGAAAAGCCCCTACGTAATTTCCTTTTTTTCCTCCTGTGTATATGAGTAAAGGGCTTTTTCTTATATGCTGCCACCCTTATAAGTGTCCATTTCACAGGTATACAGTTGTCCCAGGATGCTGATAAAGAGTCAACAATTCTAGGGTAAGTGGATGCCAACAGAACAAGCTTAATAGTGGGCTTATGAATGGCTATCACTCCTGCTAGATGACCAGTGGGCTAGGTGCTGACTTCTGTCAAAGGGCGGACCTCATCATAACTCCTCAGTGCAGACAATGCATGAGACTTCATTCTAAAGCCTGCTGTCCCTAGGTTCTGAGCTACAGATGATGTACAGTCAAATGGACTCTGGTCATTCCCCAGATGCTGACTCAATACAGTCATCATGGTCCATCTGCCTATGTTTCCTTATTCTTTCTCCAACCAACCTTTAAGTTTCTTCTATATCTTTCTTCCCAGCCTTGGGAATCCATTCTTTGTCTTTGAGATCAGAACATTTTTTCTTATTCCATATTCTCTCAAAATCTCATGTTTTCATAGCTGAGTCATAATATCTGGATTGCTAAACTCAAAAGCCAACAATTGACTCTCTGCTTTCTGCTGTCAGTTCACCCTGAAGGCAGTGATGAAGAATGCTTAGCTGACTGAATGAGAAAAGGAACAAGGGTTGAAGCAAATTCGAGAGACAGAAGCATATTAATTAATATTTCAAAACATTATTCGTCTACGTGATTTTTAAAATTAGTTCTAGCATTGTAATTAAAAGACACAATAACCTAAGATCATGATTAGAGCTTATTCTGCTATGCTATACCCCTTTGGTTCTGTCTTTAGCTTACTCATTTAAATAACTTTTTCAACAACTTCAGGACCTTGGATTTCCAAATAGGCACCAGCATAGTACACCTTTACCAATATATCTCCCCACTGTCACTAAACCATCAGTCTGTTGTGATGGCATCCTGCTCTGTAACTCTTAGGAAAGGCTGAATAATAGACCTGCATTATCCTGGGGTAAGCTGCCCATCTGCCTTTCTGTAATTTCAGCTGACTCTCTCTGACTCAGCAATCTATCTGCAAAGCCAGGCAATGACTTGTAGAAATCATCCCCTACTGCTCCTCTTCTCCCAAGGAGAATAGGATTAGCACACAGTACACCTGAACCCAGGACAGCTTTCATTTTAGTTTGTTCGTCTAGTATTAAAAGGGCGTAAGAATTAGCCTAAGGTTTGAAATGAGTTCCTTCCGACAGGTACCTGTCCGCCCTCTGATACCCAGGTACACATCAAGAATGTGGACTCTGCTTGGCAGTTCAACAGGTACAGCTTCCTGAAGGCAAGTGACTGCTTGTCTAACCAGGTCTCACTATTCCAGCTTTTCTCTTTCAATTTTATAACAAAATAGTCAATACAGGAAGGCAGCCTAGATTAATGTGTAAGTTACCCCATGTTTAAATCAGAAAAAATATGGATTGAGTCCCAACTCTGCTACTTACTAATTATGTGACCTTGGACAAGTTACTTAATTTTCCAAAGCTTCAGTTTCCTCCCCTGTAAAACAAGGATGAAGACACCTACATAATTCAATTGTTATAACGATAAAATCAAATCAAATACAAAGAGCACCTAACATCACAGTGACACACATTGGTGTATAAGCAGTAGCCATTATTATATTCTGTTTTGTTAAGTAAAAATGTGCTGAGCATCTATTATGAAAAATACCACGCTTCGTACTTTGAAAGTTGGCGACGTGACTGCTGCCTCAAAAACACTGCAGACTAATGGGAGAGACTGGAAAAATCAAAGTAAAAGGAATGAATGAAATGGGGTAAAGTCAGAGGGATAGAACTGAATGGGAATGAAATTGGAATAACACAGTGGGAAAAGGGTCCTAGGTGAATTCTCATTGCCAAGGTGTGGGAAAAGCCACCTTGATATTGTATCCCATCCTAGGGGCAAACCTTCTCCCATGTCCTTGTGTGGGACTCTTCCAATTGATAATGCTGCATCAGGACCATGAAAATGCACGCTCCTATTCTTTTGTATTTTCTGGGATACTCACAGGTTAGAGCTACGGTTACTTAGGGACCTCTGGTAAAATGAAGAAAAAGACATCTCTTTGTTCCTGCTTTCCCTCATTCCTTTATGACCGTTTGGTTTATAATTCAAAAGTTTAGATATTTTTGGCAAACTGGCACCCATTCACAGATAATTTTCTGGACAGCTTTCAGCCAGCTCTAAGATTTGGAATGAAAATTCACTGACATGTAGTATACCATGCTGACTGCGTATACATGTACTCTCTCCACACTATGCAAATTCTCAGAGCACTTGACCAGATACTCATTGGCATGTGTGGGGCGAATGCCCTAAGTAGTTTGTGGGAAGCTGGCTGGGTTGTTCCTTACCTGACTTGATGACAGTTACAAAATTTCCCCATTCCCTGAATGTCACAAGGAGAATGACACCGAGAGACAGCGAGAATCCGGTCACCTATATTTTAGTGCTAGTCCAGCTGTGACAAATACATGTAAAATCAGGAAAATTTTCATAATTGCTTTCTCCGTCAGCAAAATAGATGAAATAATCTTTGCCCATGGCTCTGTTAAACATAAATGTAATTTTCTTTGTGGAATCGGATGCTTCTTACTTATGGGAAATGATAACTTCAGCTTGGCCCACTCAACCTGGTTGTTGTGAAGATCAGATTAGATAAAGGATAAAGTCTTGGCTACCTTGTTTTCAAAGCTGGTTTTAAAGTGTCTCAAAAGATTGACTATGTCCTCATTAAAGTTTCTCCCAATTGGTAATTTCCTGTTCTTAAATTCCCTAAGCTGTAGAACGGTATAGGCTGGTCCCTCTAGGCTGGTGAATGGCTTGTTATCATCCCCCACATACACCTAGCAGAAGATTAATCAGCCTCAGGTTTTTCAATTGCAGTGGAGAAACAATATGAGAGTCTATTCTGAGACCTGAACTTCTCAGAATAAGGTATTTTGTAAATATGATAACCACATTTTAACATATTTAAGTCATTCTAATGGTTTTTCCTCATACTTGGAATAAAATCCAGGCTACCAAAGACTGCAGCACACAAATGCTCCAGCCATGCCTACCTTGGGCAACCTGCATTATCATCTGATCACATGGGCTTTCTTTCTGTTCTGCATGCATGCCAAACCCATTCCTGCCCAAGGGCTTTTGCTCCTACTCTTCCCTCTGTGGCAATGCTCCTCCCTTGGATCATTGCATGGCTGGCTCTGGTTTTCTTATTCCCATTCCTGTCTCAACTCACATCTTACTTCCTCATGGAGACCTTTCTTGATCATGCTATCTAAGATTTCCCCTCTCCACCCCCAGCACGACTCATTTCTTTATAGTTCTTATCATAATCTGCAGTTGAAGTATGCATTGTTTCATTCACTTGTTTACCATCTCTTCTCAATAGAATAGAACCTGTTCTCCCAGAGTGATATTCAAACTATTTAACAACCAGTGCAACATGGCACTAATCAATCAGAATTGACAGTGGGAAAAGTCCTGGAACAGAGTCTGGTGGGGACGGGAGAGGTGGGGGCAGGTGGAGGGCAGGAGGTGGGGGCTGCAGTCTGGAATTTAACCCTTCAGTTGCTGGCTTGTGGGGAGGTCTGGAAGTTCTGAGTGAGGGACTGGAGTAGATAGGGTTATGTGTGAACTATAAGACTAAAGGAAAAGGCACGCATCCATTAGCATGAAAATATTTAGCAATATTTTCAGAAAACACTGTAGCAATCAGTACGTCCACTAGTTTCTACTGGTTGAATATCAGCTCCTCTTATCTCCCCCATTCAACATTGTATCTTAAGGCCTGGAATAGCAACTGACACATAGCAGTTCCTCACCTAATAAATTATGTGAGTATCATTGAGTCTTGTCCACATACCACTTCTCCAACTTCACATTTTATAGAAGAGCTAGAAAGTGTCCTGGATTTATAGATCACTCAGAGAGGTAAGTAAGGGTATATTTAGGCCATGAAGTCTGCCCGAACAGTGACTAATGTCTACGACTCTACACGGTTTGCAAAATCTACACATCCATTGTCTCATTTTTATTCTCACAACCATCCTGAGAGGCTGGCAAGACAAGAATTATTATATTCATGTTTTAGTTTAGTGAACTCAGACTTCCATAATTCATGTGATAGCTAAAGGACAGGCAGGAATGGGAAAGGGCTCCTGTCTTCTGGGCTGAGACTAGGATCCTTCCATTAGGATGTGTATTTTGTCCCCATCCCTGGATGGAGCTGAGCCTGAGCGTGAAAGCAGCTTCTGGATACAGGTGCAAAGATTCTGGGCTCTATAACTAGGGTTGTATATGCCCTTATAGAACAACTCTGGCTGCTTTACAAAATAGGGTATTTTGGGCAAAAGTTACAGCCCAGGGGAGTCTAGTGGAACCTAGACATCCCTGTGGAAGAGGTTAAAAGAACAGGAAATGACACACCTGAATAATTTTTTTTTTTTTTTTTTTTGAGATGGAGTCTTGCTCTTGTCGCCCAGGCTGGAGTGCAACGGCATGATCTCGGCTCACTGCAACCTCTACCTTCCAAGTTCAAGCGATTCTGCTGCCTCAGCCTCCTGAGTAGCTGGGACTATAGGTGTACACCACCACACCCAACTAATTTTTGTATTTCTAGTAGAGACGGAGTTTCACCATGTTGTCCAGGCTGGTCTCTAACTCCTGACCTCCAGTGATATGCCTGTCTTGGCCTCCCAAAGTTCTGTGATTAGAGATGTGAGCCACCGCATCCAGCCACACCTGGAAAATTCTTAATGGGGATATAGACAATCTTCTTAGACACTCTATAACCAACCTTTGACTTTTCCAAGATTGCCAAGACTTATCCTTGGCAATGTCACAAGGCAGAGCTAACACCAACAGTGAAATATTACCACAAAATCTATTATATTTGGGTTTTAAAATAAATATGTAAAAATGAGAAGAAATATACCTTAGAACAATGTTTCCCAAAATATGGCACACACAAAAATGGCGCTTAGATGTTTGTACTTAGCAAGTGTATGAAAATTTTGCAACCTTTTATTACTTATGAATTTGTTTTAATATACATATTTAGAGAAAAATACACAACTACACCAATTTTGTAATTTCAGATGTATAAGAAATAATTAAAAGTAGGTATTTAAGTTTTTGTTAACAAAAGAATTTAAAGAAAACGGTGAAAAATAGTAAAAGTGATTCTCAGACACGTTACAAATAAAGTGATTTTGTGAAAATCATATTCTTTTAAGACTGTTCTATCACTTTGTGTGACCTTTAACGCATTCTTAACATGGTGATACTTAATTTCTTCACTTTCTGACAACTGAGGATAACACTAAAGCTGTTTAATAACTTTGTGGCAAGGATTCAAGATTTCAATACATGGAAAGTATTCAGCTCCAGTGTTCAGCACACAGCGAGAACACGATAAATCTCAGCTATTGTTTTTACTTTTCATCATCACAATGAGAACTCTTGAACCGTGGAAAGCTGCCTTGCAGAAAGCCCATCATTGAAAATTTGTAAACAGGACCAGGAGGACATTTATCAGGGATGCTGCAAGGGAGATTCTTACATAGGTAAGAGCCAACTTAGTGCTTTGAGGTCCTTACAACCTGGAGATTCCAATCCTGCTTTTTGGTGAAATCCAAAGGACTTGCAACTAGAGTTTTCCTCTTACGTTTTGAGAGGACACTTAGTTACTGATCATCAGCACTGAAAAAGCCATTGCTCTGTGAACACTATTGTTGGCTGTGACACCCAGACTTGGCCTTTTCATCACCCACATCACTGTCAAGAAGAAGAGCTGTTTGAGAACCACACAGCTATTGTCCCATAGTTCTTGCCCAACCAGGAAAAATCCCTATTCTGTCCTCACATCCTTCCTCATAACCGTGGGAACGGCTGTGAGCGTTTCTCATGAGTGCAGAGAGGAACCATCCTGTCTCACCCTCAAGTGGAAACTGGCCTTTTTCCAGTGGAGGATGCGGACAGGCAACCAGTTCCACACTGAGAGCCCTGGCTATGGGAAATCCTTCTTTATACAAGCTGAAATATGTTTCTCTGCAGTTTTCTTCCACATGTCCTAGTTTCATCTCCTTGAACCACAAGGAACAAGTTTATCCAGTGCCCCCCACGTAAACCCCTCAGAAATCTGTAGACTGAAGGAGTATTTGCTCTGTGGTTTTTGTTCCCCATTGTTCCACAGACACACATTGTTCCTTCTGAGCATACTTTCCAGCCCCTATTCCTTCCTTATCACTGACATCATTTCTAACACAGTTCCTCTTTGCCCTTTTTGTAGGCCAGAGATTTTGGACTCTGGGCTCCTTTTTCTTTACAGAGAGACAGACACTCCCAGTAAACAGTTCAATTGCAAAGGATCTGGCAAATGTATTTATGTGAAGCCTTCGGTGACAGATTATGATGTGCTTGCTGCTCTTTAGGGCTCTGGCCCCTTTCTTACTCTGTGCACACTTCCAAGAAATCTCCTCTAGTCCACCCCGGTTTTCTTCCATCAACTGAAGATTCTAGTATCTAATTCTAATGTCATTTCTCTTCAGAGTTCCAGGATTGTGTACAATGGCCTCCTGAATATCCACACATGAATATCTCACAGGTGTTTCAATCTCACTGAGTTCAAACTGAACCCACTCACTTTCTCCCAGATTCTCCATCTTTGCAATGGGGATATTAATGATACTTAAATCACAAAGGTTGTTTTAAAGATTAAATAAATAAATGTGTGTCAAGCACTTAAGATAGTACCTGATAAAAAATAGATAGTATGTATATTGCCATTATTGGTGGGCATAGAAAAACAAGCAAAGATAAAACACGCTGATGGTGACATTTTATGAGGAAAAAAACATGAAGCAGGAGAGGCTGAGAAGTGCCAATAGAGACAGAAGGATACCACAAGGCAATTTTGAAAAGTGGTTGTAATATGTTCTCGAAGCATTCTTCTTATAGAAAAGAAATGTCTGAGAAAAGCATTGATAACTCACTAAGGATACATGTATATATGCCATTATCGTTGGTTGGCCATTCTGAGTGCTTTTAAGTTGCTCAACATCTCAGCATGAGGGGCTTTGTGTTCAATGGCTAAAGTCACTTCTAGGGTCAGTATGTCTTTTTTTAGACTTCTCAGAGGAAGTGAGTTAATGGTGAGGTTCATATCCAAAGAAGAAAGGATCACCTTTGGAGATGGCAACCGTCTGCTTTGTAAGTGCTTATTCAAGTTAAGCATCAACTTGCTATGCTGAAGCATCTCATGAACCTGCAGGGGTGGTTAGTTAGGATATGCAGAGCTGTGCTACTCAAAATGCTGCCTACAGATTGGTGCTGATCCACAAACTGTTACTGGTCTGCAATGTAGTAAGTACAGAATTGAGAATAAGCATAAGACATAAAGTATCTTTATATCTTAAATCTAACGGTGGTGAAACGTAGACTTGTATTTAGAATATGTGTTTATATTTTCATTTAGTTTAAAGCATTAAATTGTGATGAATAGAAAACAAACAAAAGGAAAAAAAGAGAAATTAGCTCCTCATAACATATGGTTTGAAAGCATTGAGTCTGAGTGTGGATCCCTGGGTTCTTGTCCTGGCTCTGACACCACCTCATGCGAAATCCCAGGCAACTCACTCCTCTTTGTGTAAATGCCACCCACTGATGGCACCACTGGAGCCCCTACTCACTCCTCTTTGGAAATTACTTTCTTTGTATGTGAATTAAGGATCTTGGAGTATCTTATTCTTAATTTTCTTTATCTTTGAAGATGCCATAATCCTAATAATCCTTTAAAAATATTTTAAAAAATAAACTGAATAAACCTCCATTGCTTGCTTTTGAGCCAAATAATCCTGCTTTCTGGCAAAAACCTAACCACAGCCTAGACCTTGAATGCTTTTCTTCAGATCTCCATAAGGAACATATTATTTTCTTTGGGTGACTATCTCCCAGCTTCCATCTTTCTCTGTGAACATCTCCTTTTCTTGCTGTTCTCAAGTCTTCCCCCAGATCAAAGTATTTTGCAGGAATATCTTCCTCTGCTGGCTGTTCATGGACTTATGATCTTGAATTTTCCAAGTATTTCTCTAAAACGTTCTTTGAATAAAATAAAGAGAATGTTTATTTTATTTGCTAAAATAAATAAACATTAGTTTGTTAATTGCTAAAATAAAATCTAAGCAACCAGGCTTTGTAAGGAGTTTAGATTTTATTTTGAGTCATGGGAGGCTGTCTTGTATTGCTAAGATGGGGAGTGACAATATGATTTATGATGTCAGATAACCCATGGCTGGTCTTTGGAGATTAGACTGTAGAGGTCAAATATGGATACAAGAATACTCTGGAGGCTAATACAGTAGTGAAGGTAGGCTGTGATGGTGGTTTTGCCTATGAGACATAAATAATAGGCTTTTATCCTATTCTTATCTAGCTTATTCACCAACCTTGGCAGTGCTGTAGTGTAGAATGGTATATATGTCTCAGATATGGCTTTGCTTAACTGGATTGGGATTGCAGTTATTTCTGGAATTCTGAGTAGTTATTTAACATTAATGTTAAATAATGTAACAGGAGTTAACGTTAATTAATGAGAAGTTATATCTTGGAATCATTGCCCAATGTCTCATTCATAGGAGTGTATGTAATCAGAAAACATAGGCAAAACACTGTTGACGCAGGGTTTCAGATGGAAAAAGCTTTCTATCCTTCTATCTCTTCCACTTTGACAACAAAGGTGGCAAACAAGATTTCTGCACTCTAAAGGCCATCCCAGACAATGTGCTGGTTTGTTGGACTCAGGCTTGGGGCTGCTGAGGAGATGAAGAGGTCTGCCTTTGGGAATCAACTGCCTTCAGGCGCACAGACCCATAGACCGTGCATTAGCTGACTCAGCAATAGACAGCACTGAGACATTCACTCCATTTCACCTTGGGCTGTATCCAGGCATTTCACTGAGAAGTGAAAGACTTAGGAAAAAAATTAAGGACCGTATCCACGTAAAATCTTTCTGGTAATAGAACTGGTTGGAGATTTCTCTCCGGGGAAATGACCAGCTTCATAGATGACCACGATCAGCAACCACACTGAGAATAATTTAGGATAAGGGAAGAATCCATGAAATACATAAAAAGAGGCAGTGGGAAGTGATGTAGAGCCCCAACTTTGAAGTTTGAGCCAAGATTCAATTCCCCTCTCTTTGTTTTGCTAGCTTCTAACTTTAGATTGTTTTCTGAGTTATTAGAAGCTGTATCTTTTCTGTAAAATGTGATAATTTCACATTCATGGTTAATACAAGCATCAAATGAGAACTAGATGACAGTATTTATAAACTGTAAAAAGCCATGAACAGTTTAGTTATAGTAATAAAGCTTCCACATAATTGCATCTTCTTATCAATACTATTTGTGGAATTCATACAGCTTGCTTGGTGACAACATTGCTAAGTGAAACTTGAAAGACACTGTAAGAAAATACCTGTAGGTATCAAATTACATAATGTATAAATATGATGATTTTATGTGCATGCATGTGTGTACATGTTTGCATTATATCAGTGTTATATTCAAATTTTGAATAATAAAATTTTGATGGGGTGGGATCAGATGCAACATAGGAAGCAGGTTCGCAGCCAGGGCTCCTTTGCAGACAGAAAGACCAATGTTCAGACATCAGTTTTCAGGGTTGGTGAGTTTAGACAGAATTGCTTAATTTGTATGATAATCTGCAAACTGCTGATAGCAATATCTATTTAATAGTGTGGATGTGAAAAGTAATAAGGTAAAGAATATCAAACATTTTGCAAGTACTGAGAAAATAGGAGACACCACTAAATTAGTTTTTGTCATTATTACCAATAATAAAACCCACTCCATGCATATGTGTAGGTAGATGGAGACTCTTGCCTGACTGACAGTCCCTGGAATGGGACAGAAACAAAGAGATGTTCACTTGTGTGAGAAAGAAACATCCTTTAATGAGTCTGCCTCTCTTGGTTTGTGGAGGAAGTGCCAGAATTTGATTATTCCTTTTCTTCCTGACTTCTTTCAGAAATGGAACAGGTCAATGGGTTCTAGTAATTTTTTTTTTTTTTTAATTCTAAGCTTTAGGGATACAAATGGCTTTTGGTTACATGGATGAACTGTTACAGTGGTGAAATCTGGGCTCTGAGTGCACCCATCACCCAAATAATGCACATTATAACCAATAGGTTTTAATCCCAGACCCCCTCTCCCAGCCTGTCCCATCTGAGTCTCTAATGTCCATGATACCACTCTGTATGTCTTTTCATATCCTTAGCTTAGCTCCCACTTAAAAGTGAGAACATTCAGTATTTGGTTTTCCAATCCTGAGTTATTTCACTTAGAATAATGGCCTCCAGTTCCATCCAAATTCCTATAAAAGATATTATTTTGTTCTTTTTTTTTTGTGACTGAGCAGTATTCCATGATACAGGTGTATCACATTTTCTTTATCCACTCATCGGTTGATGGACACTTAGGTTAGTTACATGTCTCTGCAATTGTGAATTGTGCTGTGATAAACATACACATGCAGGTATCTTTGATATGATGACTTCTTGTCCTTTGGGTAGATACCTGGTAGTGGGATTGCTGGATTGAATGGCAGTTCTTTGAAAAATCTCCACACTGTTTTCCATAGAGATTGTATTAATTTACATTTCCACCAGCAGTGTTCAAGTGTTCTGTTTTGGGAATTTTGAATAAGCACAACAAAGGAGTAAAACAAGTTTTCTGTCATCTCTTCCGAAATCACTCAAGTAATGAAGCAAGATAGAGAGATGAGCAAGGGAGGTGATGGCACTGAGCCCATGGAGAGGGGCCCACAGAAAATGACTCATAAGCATAGTTGGGATTGTCCTTGGGAAGAAGCTGGGAGACTCCAAGACATATGATTAATAGAAGTGACTTCAAAACCAGGATAATATGCATTCACATTCCAGTTCTACCACTTACCATGTGTAATTCAGCAAGTTACTTAAATTCTCTGTAAAATACAAAACGGAAATAAAAGTAATATCGTTCTCACTGGGATGAGGTAATGTATATAAAGTGTTTGGCAAAACACTTTATATAAAACAAAAAATTTTGTTTTATCATAGTTTTCTATTTTTAATAGCTAAGAACCAGAAACTTCTCCTTTGGAAACTTGTTTAGTTTTATTCCCTAAAGTTATTATCTTATTGCACTATTTGGCATAGACTAATTTTCGTTTTGAAAATACAATTCTGATTTTTTTTTCACACTAACATCATAAGAAAAAGGATTTTGGTCCAAATAGAGACACAATTTTAAATGGAGGAAGAAGCAGAGTCTACCTGATTCTGAGCACAGAAAATGGAGCAGATAACAAAGAGAGAATTCTCCAAGGGAAGGGAGAATTCTTTTTTTTTCTTTTTCTTTTTTCTTTTTTCTTTTTTTTTGAGACGGAGTCTCATTCTGTCGCCCAGGCTGGAGTGCAGTGGTGCGATCTCCACTCACTGCAAGCTCCGCCTCCCGGGTTCACGCCATTCTCCTGCCTCAACCTCCCGTGCAGCTGGGACAACAGGCGCCCACCACCTCGCCCTGCTAATTTTTGTATTTTTAGTAGAGATGGGGTTTCACTGTGTTAGCCAGGATGGTCTCGATCTCCTGACCTCGTGATCCGCCCGTCTCAGCCTCCCAAAGTGCTGGGATTACGGGCGTAAGCCACCGCGCCCGGCCGAGAATTCTAGACAATTGAGTCAAGGCTGCTAGAACAGTCGTGCCTCTTCTAGTAATTATGGGCCTGGTGTAACTTCCTTTTAAAACCTTGCAAATATTTATAGTTCGATTAACTAAATAAATTGTTGCCCAACTGCTTTTCTGTTTCTGTTCTACGCTCTATTTACTTTGCTCCACAAGTAATTATAAAATGACTACTTTGAATAATGACAGTTCTTGGCATTGGAAGAAGCAGAGAGGGCTATGATGTCTGTCCCGAAATAACTACAATCCAAGGTGGCATGCAATAAGAAACTGAAGAAAAAAGATCAAGAATAATACTTCTGAGTTTCATGAGGAAAGGTGACTTAGAGCTAGAATTTGAATTATAGAAGTATTCTAATAAGTAATTCACGAAAATCAATTTTTAGAAAGAGACAGTGATTTGGAGAGAACTCAAAGGCTCAAGTATAGCGTGTTTTCAAAGACTATTAAGTAGCTTAGTTTGGAGGGGTAGGTTCTTAGGAATGATTCTGTAATTAATCTTTTATTAAAATATTAATTCATTTAAGAACATTGGCATTAAAGTGTAGACCTCCTTGTTTCAATCCAGTTTTCTTTCTTTTTTTTTTTTTTTTGGCTTTTTAAGAGTCAGGTTTATTGAGGTACGATTTAAATGCAATTAAGTTCATAATTTTAAGTATATAATTCAGTAATTTTTCAAATGTGTAGCTATGTGACTACCCTTTTTTTTTCAGCTTTATTTCTTAACTAGCTTGTTTGTGGTAATATAAATAATGTCTTTGTGTCTCAGTTTCTACATCTGTAAAATGGAATAATAATTTTGTTAACTCTTAAAGTGTCTGGGAGGATTAGATTAGGTAATCAATGTAACACAGGACCTGGCACGTTGTACGCCCTCAATAACTGTAAGTAGTTATTATTATTATTATTATTAAAATGATCTGAAGTATTTTTAAGGAAATAAAAGAGAAGATTTGAAGTTCATATTAAGGGTTTTTTTTTTTTTTTTTTTTTTTTTTGAGATGGAGTCTCGCTCTGTCACCCAAATGGTATGATCTCAGCTCACTTCAACCTCTGCCTCCTGGGTTCAAGCGATCCTCCTTCATCAGCCTCCTGAGTAGCTGAGATTACAGGCATGCGCCACCACGCCCAGCTAGTTTTTGTATTTTTAGGAGAGACGGGGTTTCACCATGTTGGTCAGGCTGGTCTCAAACTCCCGACCTCTTGATTCGCCCACCTTGGCCTCCCAAAGTTCTGGGATTACAGGCGTGAGCCACCGCACCCAGCCAAGGTTTGTTTTAAGGTACACATCAATTCCGTGAAACTTGGACTACGGAAGCTTTACTCAAAAGACATAACAGTGAAGGGATTCCTTTAGGATATATATCCTTTTAAAGATAAAAGTTGAATCTGTGTTTCTTTGTAAAAAGCACATGTGATATTGCTGCTTCTATATCTGTTGTACTGTAAACCCACAGAACATAGATGTGCTTCATGATATGATGTTAACAAGTAAGGCACTGGTACCACTGTGCCCATTTACACTCAGCCAGCCTTCTACGGTCTTCCTCATTTGGGCTATTCTGTTGATTCTTCCAAGCCTGATTAAATAGTCTTTCTTCTGATTTACTGTTTCTGGTAAACTTAATCACCAGACTTTTCTTTTAAATATATTTAGTTAGCATACTTTATCCTAAGCAAGAAATTCAAAATACAATTAATTATTTCAATATTTATAATTGTTTATGAAGATACTAGTTACTATTTTTGCATCTGTGCTGTACTTCCCAGCTAAGCAAGGGGTAGAGCACTAGGTCCAAGGGCTTGATTTTAATCCTGGCTCTGGCACACAGGGCTATGGCGCTGCATGCTTGCAGGGGGCGCCATGCACATGGACTGTGATAAGGATGGTGCCAACTAGAGTTGCATATTATGGCAGGTCTTCCTATGGCAGTTTTCTTCAAACCAAAAGCAAAGTCTGCTTCTAAATGGAGTGACTTTTCCACAGTTACAGTTAATTACTTCAAAATTGTGATATTGATTTATTTAATTAAATGGTGCTATTTTCTGTTGTGTGAACATATATAGAAACTAGAATTTAAAGCCTAAGCACCAAAACAGCTGAATGGCTGTTTCACCCACTTTGGCCATGAAAAGTTAGGTGGGAATGTGCCATCATCCTCACATTCCTGAAGGCTGAGAAACCCTAGGCATGCTGACTTGGTTAGACAAGTCACTTTGAATGCAGCTTTCTCCTGATGACACCGGATGAAACAATAGAAGCACTGACTATTACAATTTTTCTCCCTTACAGAATAATGCAAAAGTACATATGGGGAAACTATTTTCATAGTCATTTGATTTGTTAATGGAAGGCATTAGTACTCTATGGGTTAAATGATGCATTTATTGCTGAGTGTTAGTTTGAAAGATTCTTATAAGTGCAGTGAAATAATTTGTAATATTTAGTAATGATGGGAACAAATTGACTCAAGAGTGAGAGATATAAGGAGTCAAGAAAAAAAAATAATGTGTGGTTTCTTGGACAGGTCAACTTTGTTTTAGAATGATATCTTCACAAAATTTCAATTTTGCATTTTCCATTAATTAAGACAGCTATTTCTTAACACATTTCTCATTTGTCCCAAGAATACTCTTGTCTCTAATCCTAATGTAACACAAATGCGTATGATGTTACATTAGGATTAGAGACAAGTTCTGTTTAGAAATGACTCCAAAAACAGTTCTTATATTTTGTTTTCACGTTGAAAATCAGTCAGATTTTCTTCAGCTTCAAAGAGTGTGTTTACATAAAATTAAGTGAGTGCTGGCAGTGAGCTGCAGTTTTTTTCCTAAGCCGGAAATAAGTTAATATCATCATCACTTTGAATACTACAGTAATGCTTCACTTAACAATGGATATGCATTCTGAGAAATGCGTCGTTGAACGATATTATGCTTGTGCTCTTACACAAACCTGGATGGTACAGGCTACTACAACACCTAGGCCATATGGTATAGCCTATTGCCCTTAGGCTACAAACCTGTATAGCATGTTACTATCTTAAATACTGTAGGCAATTGTAACACAATGGTAAGTATTTGTGTCTGTGAACATAGAAAAAAGTACAGTAAAAATATTATATAAAAGATGAAGAGTGGTACACTTATATAGGACACCTACCATGAGTAGAGCTTGGACGTTGCTCTCAGTGAGTCAGCGAATGAATAGTGAGGGAGTATGAAGGCCTAGGACATTATTCTATGCTATTGTAGACTTTACAGATGCTGTACACTTAGGCTACACTGTTGAAAAACAATATTTTTTTCTTCAATAATAAGTTAACCTTAGCTCACTGTAACTTTTTTATTTTGTAAATTAAAAAAATTTTAAACTTTTTGACTCTTTTGTAATAATGCTTAGCTTAAAACACAAACACATTGTACAACTGTAGAAAAATAATTTATTTCTTTATATCAGTATTTTACAAGCTTTTTTTTTTTCTATTTTTAAATGCAACTTTTAAAAATTTTTAAACTTCTTTGTTAAAAACTAAGATATAAACACACACATTAGCCTAGACCTTCATGGAGTCAGGATCATCAAGATATCACTAGTGATAGGAATTTTTCAGTTCCTTCTTAAGCTGATAGGACCACTGTCATCACTCACCAAAAGTTGTTATATGGTGCACAATTGTATTTTAATAACTCTTTTATGGGATTAAATTTTATTAAGTACCAATCATATGGCGTGCACTCTTCTAGGAGCTGGGAGCAGAATGTGGGATAAAACAAACAATTCATGTACTACCATAAGCAGGGAAGACAAATAATTAAATGAATGACTTAAGGTAAATAAAGAGTGCAGGGGGATCATCTTACAGGGAGAGCTTTTGTTGTCTAGAGGGTCAGGGAGGACTTTGCTTGCAGAAGTCATGTGCAAGCTGATAGCTGAAAGATGAACAAAAATTAGCTGCATTCTAAGGCAGATCTGATTCTGTGCATTAATTAATTAATGAATTGATTTTGTCATTCTTTCTTATGACATAGGTATATTGTTTTTCTACCATGAGGCATGCCCTATTCCAAGTTCGGAAGACTCGGAAATAAGCAAGAATTCCATTTCTTTTTTAAAATCATTAATAGCTTTTTATTGCTGCTGTAACAAATTACCATAAAATCAGTGATTTAAACAATACAAAACTATTATATCTCTGTAGTCCAACAGAGAGATCCGAAGTCCAATACAGATCTCTCACAGGGCTAAGATTAAGATATCAGCAGAGTACCTTCTTTTCTGGAGCCTCTGGGAGGAGAATCTGTTTCTTCGTTCTAGAAGTGATCCACTTTCCTTGACTCGTGACCTCCTTCTCCATCTTCAAAGGCAGTAACATTAAAATAAGTTTTTTACATTTGTCCGTCTTTGGCTCTCTCTATTCTGCCTCCTTCTTCCACTTTTAGGAACCCCTGCGGTTACATTGGGCCCATCTGTTTAATCCAGGATAGTCTTCCTTTTTTAAAGTCAGCTAATTAACAAACGTAATTTCATTGTCAACCTTAATTCTCTTTGCTATATAACCTAGCATATTCCTAGGTTCCAGGGATTAGGCCATGGACATCTTTGATGGGCCATTATTCTGCCTAACACAGAGATGTTTAAGGGCTGATGAATAAAGTTACACTAAACAGAAAAGTGGGCCTTCGGAATTTGCTCTTCCATTCTATCAATATTTATTGAATGCTTACAAGATGTCAGGAATTGTAGGTGATGCAGATACAATAGAAAATGTGGAAGACTGATATATCTTCTTTGAGATTACAGTATAGTGTATTATAGGTTATTATACATTTTTTAAAATTCTTATTAAAATGAAACAATTTAGTGATATTGGATCAATATGGAGCTGCTTTAGCTTTCACAGTTGGGTTTGATAAGAATGACTCAATTCATGTAATCAATGTTTGCATCTGTAATTATTTCCCACTTTTTATTATGAATTTTGCATTTACTCTTTCTAGGTTGGTTTTCTTGTTGATCTTTCTCCTGCCTTGCTCAGATTTTGCCAGAGGTCTCTCTAGCAGAAATGCCTTTGATTTGAGAAATAAAAATAAAATTCTAAGCTCCCCGGCTGACTGGATGGACCATCTCTTAGCCATGGAGACCCCAGAGAAACCTTAAAAAACGAGAAGAACTCCCTTTCTAAAACAAGAATACAAAGAAGCAAGTAAACAAATACATAAGGTAATTTCAGGTTATGGTAAGGGATAAAAAAGAGAAGGAGGAGGAGGAGAAAATTACAACAGGAAGATGTATTATGGGAAGATGATCTGGGAAGGTCTGTCTGAGAAGATGGCATTGTAGATGAACCTCAAATTAAGCAGAATCTGACATGCAAAAAGCCTTTTAAAGTTATTCTCAGTATTTAGTGCACCTTCCTTTCATTATCCACAAAGCTGCAGTAAATTCTAGTCAAAAAGAAAAGCCTTTGTGCAGGGATGTTTTGAGTAGCAAAGACAAGCCGTTTTAAGGAATCCACCTTCTCCAGCTGATGCCAGAAAAGAATGGCAGTGGGGATCTTTGGACAATAACTGTGTCCAAGCAAGGAATGATGTCCCTGGGTCACTGGAAATAGAGACTTTGGCTTGATAAAGTGTTGAGGGTGAAAGAACCACAAGATCCATTTCCTAACTATATAAATAGCAGTACTGGGGGAAACCTCAGAAATATCGGGCTGATTTTTGACCAGAGAATCATTAGTCTGTTTATAATTTGTTTTTAAGAAGGAACTATAACCTTGCTTTGTTGTTACATCCTGGTGAAGCCTGACCTATGTGGCCTATGTTTAACTATGGACATTTTTATTGAACATACATTCATTGTTTTACTTTTATGTATTTATGTATTTATTTCTTTTTAGAGATGGGGCTTCAGTATGTTGATCAGGCTGGTCTCAAACTCCTGGCCTAAAGTGATCCTTCCATCTTAGCCTCCCAAAGTACTGGATGACTGGCATGAGCCACTACATACATTCAAAGACAACTTATGTAATAATCATGGCTAAAATGTATTGAACATGAACTATATATCACCTTCTAATCTAAGTTCTTATATATGTTAATTCATGTAACGCTTAACAACATCTCTGTGAGTAGCTACTGTTGTGTTTTGTATTTTATATATGATGCAGAGAGGAGTTAGTGAATTTGCCTGACTTCACAGAGTTGGTAAGTAGATGTTCTAAGAGTCAAGCCCAGGCAGTTCAGAACCAGGGCATTTAACCCTTTTTTTAGCCTTTCCCTTATATACCACATTGACTATCAGCTGCAAGGTAAGCTCCCCATATCAGCTATTAGCTAAGCATAAATGTATTATTCTTTAAATGGTGAGGAGTGAATTTTGTGTGTGTGTGTGTGTGTGTGTGTGTGTGAGAGAGAGAGAGAGAGAGAGAATTACCCGTCTTAAAACAATTCCAAATACGGAAAAAAAATAATAATAATTCCATTAGTAATGAAAGCAGTTAAGGTAAATCTGACTTAACCAAAATCCTGATGGCACTATCTATCTTTTAATTTTCTGTAACAGTGGCATATAATTTTAAAACCCCAGATTTAAGCTTTGAGAAGTAGAAAGGAGTCTGCCAATTGTTTATTTCCTCTTATTTCCCAGTTATTAATCCAGATCAGTCCTTATTTCTTCTAAGTGTCGAGGCAAAACAAACAAAATGGTATGTTTAATCTTATTTTACAATTGTGAAAATTGAGCTGAGAGAAGTTTAGCAACTTGGGTCTGTCTTATGCCTAAGTATATGATCTTTACGGTACTACTCTCTAGGGATAGTTTAGAAAAAAATGAATGCAAACATGAAGCCATTGTCTGGCCTGTCCTTCAGTCATAGATCCATGGTGCAGAGATAGAATTTTACGCAAATAATGAAGAAAGCTTTTAATTATAGACCGTGTAAGGTATATTTTAACCTACAAAAGTCTGTAGGACCCACTACCAAAATACACTTTATGGAAGAAGTGAGGATCCTTACTAGTAATACGTTAAGAATGTTGGAGTATCCTTACTTCTTCCACTAGTACCAATAATATATATATGTACATATATACATATATACATACACAAACACATGAATATAGGTGTGTATATATATTCATGTATGTGTGTGTACACACATGAAGTGATAATGAATAGTCTTTTGTAGCATGAAAAGAGAACATATATTCTAAATATGGCTATTACTCTTATCATAAAATATTAAAATGATAAAAGATAATCACCTAGATTGATTTACATTATATTTATGATTATTATTTTTAAAGAGGAGTAATTCAACATTTTTCTTGCATTATATTTTTAATATTTTGTTTTTTTGATATAAAGTTATCCATGTTTCAAAAACTCATACTCTTTTAAATAACCATTTTATAAGTATAATCTCACAACAATAACATAAAGCTTATGCTACTGCTTTTTTCTTGATTAGATTTCTTGATTTGGTTTATATTACTAATAACTGGACTTTAACATAAATGTGCCTATAATTTCTAAATTGGATATAACAGCTTTTATATAATGGATTTTCCTCTCTTTACTTTCTTTTGGGATAGTTTTATTTCTTGCTCTAAGTAATTTTACTAGATCCTATAAGTTCTGGTATATAAAATTTAATCTTTAATTATTTTGAATATTTTTATTCTGCTTTTGTCAGAAACTTCTGTTTCATCTGCAATAGACTCATTTTGTTGTATTACTATAAAACCTATATTGTTTCTGACCATTCTTTTGATATGTATAATGTGTTTTGCTTTACACATTTGTTTTGTATCTTTTAATTATAACTTTAATTATTATAAAGTAAGCCTCTAAAACTTTCTTAATATTTTTTGCTTAATTTCTTCTTTGAGGTTGACATTGGCAGTTCTGTTTTTTTATTTAAACTATCTTTAGCCTTTTAGATTAATTAACTTTTTTTTTTAGACAGAGTTTTGCTCTTTCGCCCAGGCTGGGGTGAAGTGGCATGATCTTGACTCACTGCAACTTCTCCCGGGTTCAAGTGATTCTCGTGCCTCAGCCTCCCGAGGAATTGGTACTATAGATGACAGCCACCATGCCTGGCTAATTTTTTTGTGTTTTTAGTAGAGAGGGGATTCTGCCATGTTGGCCAGGCTGGTCTCAAACTCCTGAGCCCAGGTAATTCATCTGCCTCAACCTCCCAAAGTGCTAGGATTACAGGTGTGAGTCACCACACGCAGCCAATTTGTTTTAAAAATGTCTTTTAAAAGGAGTGTTGCTAAACTTCTTTTAAGATAGAGTCAGAAACTTCTTGCTTTTGATTAGGAAAATTTACAGCATTTACATTTATTGAATAACTTTCATAATTTAATTTCTGATCTTTTTGTATATCTTTAAATTTACTCACACATATTTTTTGTTTGTTTTGTTCATTAGTGCATGGATTATGTTCTATTTGATTTTATATTCAAAATTATTTACAAAGAGAAAGATTCTCTCTTCTACAACATTAGTTATTTTCTTATATAATTTCAAGCATTGTTAGCCATAAAGTTATCTGTCTATACTTATCTACAATGTATTTTTTAAATTTATATTAATAGAAAGTTATTATTAAAGACCATTCTTAATGGTTTTAAAAACAATTTTTTGTTTTTTACTTTTTTGTGTTGTTTTGTTTAATTTGGAGGCTGAGGCTCCATCTTTGACTCTTTATTTTTTGGTAGTCATGACTTAAATTTCTTCAAAGCATTACATCACTTTGGAATGGTTATTAGCTTCAACTCTTTACATTTGCAGTTAATGTTTTATTTTATTTTTTCTCTTTAATGTTAGTTTCTTTGGTCATCATTAGATTTTTTTATTATTAATATTTTGTATTAGGTCTGTATTAGTTTTCTATTACTGCAAAACAAATTGTCACCAAACAAGAGAGCCTTAAAGCAACACAAATACGTTATTTCACTCAATTCCTATGGGTCAGGAGTCCAGGACAGGTTATCTTGACACTGAGTTTATGGTCTTATCAGGCTGAAGCCAAGATAGCAGTTGATACTAAAATCTTATCCGAGGCTCCGGATCTTCTCCAAAATCACAGGTTGTTGAGAAAATTTACTGTTTTTGCAACTGTTCAGCTGAGGCCTTCAGCTTCCGAAGATTACCTGGTATTTCCTGGGAGGTGGTCCTCTTCAAAACATGGCTGTATGCTTCTTCATGATCTGCAGGACTGTGTCTGCTATTGCCCCGAATCTTTCTGGCTCTTCTGTCTCTGAACTCTAGACCCTCTTTCTAGGACTCACCTGATTGGATTACATACCAAGATAATCTTCCTTTCCATTGACTTTTTCAATACATGAAGGACTTTATATCTGCAAAATTACATTACCTCTGCCGTATAACGTAACCTCATCTTGGTGGAGTATGCTCTTATATTTATAGCACCTGCCACACTCGAGGGGAGGGGTCTATACAGGGCACTTGCAATAGAGAATATGGGGGCCATCTTAGAAGTCCTCCTGCCACAAGGTTTAGTTTGTATTATACAAATTTCTATGTTCTTTGAAGAAATATTTTAAAGACTTATTTAAGGATTTTTTTTCCCTGTATGGATAACTTTGGTGTTGTTTGAAAAAAAACAATGTATATATTGACAAATATAGAAGAAAAATATACTATATAACATTGGTAAATTTGTAAGGAAATGGGTAGAACAATATACTATCTGATTATAATTCTAACACATGTTGATATCATTATAAATTAGTTCAGCATTATAAAATATGAATTTCTCTAAATTGTTGCTAAAATATGGCTTTTGTGTCAACAGTCTCACTCAAAAAATTCCACACTAAGAGCACAATTGAGGACAACAACAGAAAACATTTATGTGTAAGAGTTTATTTTCACACTGTATCATAAATTTACAGTAACCTTAAATTACAAAGTTGTGGAAATATTAAGGATCATAGGGTAAGCCCTCTGGATATATATTGTATTATAAATATGAATAACATAAGAATATAAAAGATATATATATAATATATGAAATACAGAACACAAAAGTATATATGTACTGTGATTACGACTATGTAAAATATGTAAGCAGTTGCATTAGGACTGGAATATTTATGCGAGATTAGAAATGGTTGATATATCATGTGTAAAATTTGAAACTATTTCATTCAGGCTTCCAAAAGGCTTTTACAATGTATAAAACAAAATTAGGTCAGATTCCCAAGTGTCTAGAAAAGGGTAGGCGTGGACCTCTTTGACTTCTGATTCTCTTTCGTCTGAAATTTGCTGAGCCTTTACTAAGTGAAGGGTGAAATCTTTCTTCTGTTGCCACTGATGAGAAATAAGTGAATTATACTGGGAGTAGACAGACCCAGCCCTTCCCTCAAGTTAATGACTAATTGGCAAAACCTCCTGATTGGGGGTGACCTAGGGCTGACCCTTGATGACTAGGGATGGATTAAATGGAGGATGGTCACTTTTCCCTGCTTTTCTATGAGGTTTCAAATGGGAGTGCACCATATGAACGAGAAGAAATTATGAGATTCTTTTAATAAAAATATCAGTACTGAAGGGAGCAGGGAGCATAATTTAGTTATATAGTCAATTCTTGCATCCAATGTGAAAATTCCTTCTAATGCATGTGTGAGAGTGACTACCATCCTGTTTTTGCATGTACAACATGGACTTGCTGCCACTGAATACATCCTATGTTCTTGGCAATCAGCACACTGATTTGTGAACCGATTGACCTTTTCATGGAACACATCTTAAAACATGGTCCTCTGAAATATAATTTGGAGAAGCCTAAATTACACATAATCCTTTGATCCTTATACAAAGAGCCATGTCAAATGAAGAAACTTGGAATGTGAAAGAGGGATTATATGTATTTTTCAAGGTCCCAAGGAAATTAAAGTTAGAACAAAAGGCCAAAATTATACTGAATTCAATAACTATCTAAAAAGATGATTTTGTTCTAGAAATTAAGTCTTCTGTCACTAGTAGTTCTCAAACATAGATTTAATGGTCATTTGCTGTAAATATTATAGAGAAGATTCAAGTGTTAGACTGAAGATTAGAAGAATTTGGAGAATTTGTGACTTTCAACTCTGGCAGAAGAGCATCAGAATCTTTTGAGAAAATAATTTTAAGAAGAAAGAGGAAAGAAAAGAAGAAAGAAAGGAAAGAAAGAGATATCTGGGCCTTATCGCAACACTTAATTCATGAAATCTGGGTTTTGGGCTTAGAAATTTGAATTTTTAATGAGTTGTCTAGGAGATTCTTATCAACTAGTTCAACAGGGTAGGGAATGAAAATCAATGGGTCAGATTTATTCTTAAAGGATAATTGCAGCTATAAAAATCTGTTTCCATAGCACAAACAAAAAACATGGAAAATTAGGCAACTAGGGCTTCTAAAGAGGTGATATTACTTGTCCTCTGGGAATGAGGGAATAAAAACACAGTTTCCAGATTTCTAGTCTGGGGACAATGAGACCAGTCTGTGTTGTTGAAATTCTCACCTTATTCTAGGCAGATGAGAAGAGATGAGAACTAGGGAAGAAGGCGGTGGCCTAGGAGGGCAGTTTTGTAAACAGCTTTCTCCACCCATGTATAATCCCTTCTTGCACTCTGTTGTAAAAACCTAAGATTTTGATTGCCTGAATCTGTGACTATTGCTTCATGGAGTTTAATGAGGCTCATCCTGTACAGAGAAGCTGCAGGGCTTCTCTGATGGTTGTTACAGGGAGTGGCTTCTTGGATCATAGCAATTTATTTAATCCTTCCCCTGCCAACAAGTGTCTGGTAGGATGTGTCTGCACTTCACATTTCTAGATCTAACAATGCTAACTGGTTTTGCCTAAACCAAGAGATTGACTTCAGACAGTGTTCTCCTCAAGTAGTCAATTTAAATCTTAGTTCTGCCTATTGTTATATAAAGATCAATGAAAAGTGGCAGCTACTTGACAAAGAGTGCACCTAGTTACTGGTTCTAAAGGTGGCTAAAGGATCTGTATGTTCCTCTCAGTAATGGAAGGCTCTTTCCCCATGAATGGGAAATATTACTGCTCTCCAGGGATGCCCAAATTCTGGGCGACTGGAAGGTAATTGCAATACCTGTTCGTCCATTTTTTTTATCAGTATTTCTCCAGTGCCAACTACGTGCCATTCACTGCACTGGAAACTGAAGAGACAACAAATAATGAGTAAAAACAGACAGGCTGGAATTTACAGTCTGGCTAAATTTCTGACTGACTAGGAATTGGCTAGCCCATCTTCGTAATCTTCCTCTTCTTCCTCCTCCTCTTTCTTCTCCTTTTTTGGTCCTTGTTCTTCTTCTCCTTCATCATCATCATCATCATGATGCCATTAGCATAATAGAGGTTAACATTTATGGACTTGGTACCTATGTGTTAAAAGCTTTTTAATGGAATATGAGTTAAATAATATTTTTATTATACCTATTTGTCAGATGAGAACATGGAGACACACAGATAACTGGATCAAATGACCTGGCCTCCATCCATCATGAGGGTGGGCCTGGGAAAGCAGAGATTTAGTGTTCCTTCAACAGCTCCTTTGAGTTTGGGTCTTGCTTGCTCTGGATCTCCTGGCTTAGGGTCTGAGTGAGGGCAGCCTCTGTTAGTATTGTGAAAATACAATCCAGTCTCCAATCTCAAATGAGGATCACTTGAGGAATAGGGATTGCATTCTGGCCCTGAATAAGAGAAGAGAAATAAGATTGACAGTAGCTAGCTTTCAAAACTCAAGGGACCAAATAAGTTCGGGTGAGGCAGGTAGAGTTTGGAGCATTTGTAGTCAGCTGTAGTCGAGGTTGTCTTTTGGGTGGGCCAGAAGTAAACTCTTATACTTCAAGGAGTCAATGGGACACCTAAATCTGACTTCCTGAGTTCAAAAGTGTCATCTATACCTAGCCCCATTGGGTCAAGGAGACCAGCTAAACCTGAAGAGCAGTAGCAGTAGCACTACCTGGCCAAGTAGCTCAGATATAGTTCAGTTTTGTTCTATAATTCTGAGGAAGCCTCAAGGGTGTGATTCATTTTAATGAGATTTAGGTGTAAGGCAACAGAATTGAGGTACTTTCAATCTGTAAACTCTGAACTATTTCATGAAGACAATAGTATAATGACTGTAAATCTCTATTCTTGTTTTAAAGCAGAATTCTCCCTATGTTCTTAAATTAACTTTTTGCTGCTCCTTCAAAGAAATTTACCATCTCCTTATTTATAATGTACTTCTCTTCACCTAGTCAAGGATGTTCTTGCCTGTCTTTGCAGCTGCATTTAAACATTTAAATATTCCTTCAAAGAAGATTTACAGTCTCCTTATTTATAATGTATTTCTCTTCACCTAGTCAAGGATATTATTGCCTATCTTCGCAGCTGCATTTAAATATTTACTGAGTACTTTTCCAAAACAAGGTTGAAATCATATCCTATATATAACTGTGGATTATTTTTATCTGTTAACATTTTCAACAATATTTTGGAACATTTTCTTATGTTAGTCAAAAATGTGTTACCCATATCATTGTGAAAGGTCAAATGATATACTTTGTCATACAGATAGACAATAATTGTTTAATAATTTCTCAAATACCATTTCCAAGTTTTCACTCTGTAATTTTAATATTCACATTTATAACAGTGAAATAAATCAGAAATGCTAACACTTTTTTGAATACGTTTGTTCATAAATATGTCCATACAGTTATTACACTAGGTCAAATATTTGCACCTTACATTTTCTTGCTGCATGGCATCTAAGTAGTTTTCAGAATGGATGCATTACTTTAATTAGTAACCTTGGTAAAGTTACTTAAATTTTATATGCTTCAACTCCCTCATTTCTAATATAAGATTAATTATAGAATCTACCTCATCAAGTTAAGTAAATATATGGAAAGTACTTAGGATACACACAGTTCCTAAGTACTTAGTTATACACAGTTAGTACTTAGTTATACACAGTTCTAAACAGTTTTGATTTGTAGATATGTAAGAAGGAAGTCACCTTTGCTTTAGATCCTCTAGTGCCTGCTTGCTCACAGTGGGCTTCTTACCTCTCCTAGCCCAGTTAGCCCATAATTCAGATGTTAGCTCAATTGTCCCTGTGCTAGAACCTCCCTCACCTCCACTGTTCTCCACCCTACACCTCTTTGACTAGGTCAGATTCAACATTATTCGCTTACAGCACTATGTGCCTCTTAGTTGTGGGAATCAACACAGTTATAATTTTTCGTTTCTTTATAAGACTACTGGATAAAAGTCAGTCTCTCTCTTTAGACTATTAGCTCTATAAAGGCAGAGATTATGCTGGGTTTTTTGCTCATAATAGTGCCTGACATTCCAACTCTGTCCAAGTAGGCCCTCCAGTAATGCTACTTGAATGACTAGTGGGATGGTTAGACATGCATAAAAGCATTTCAGGAGGCATAGTAGTTTAAGGAACAGAAGTAGGAATGAATGTGTCGTGACAAAGAGCTGGTAATGATATAAGCATATTTGAACTACAGGATAGTATATTATATGGAAAAAAGCCATGGGAGATGGAATTAGAAAGGGGGGTTTGATCATTGAGAGCCTTACGTACCAGCAGATGAGTTGTAGTGAACGAGACTTGCAGTGAGCAACCAATGAATAATTCTGAGCAGCAGTAGTATATAAAAGAAGTGTGTTAATGGGGTGTATGTGGCATGTAGAGTAGATTAAAAGAGAAATGCTAGAGATGGAAAGCCCAGTTAAGGGACTATTGCAATATTCATTAACAGCTCTTGAGTAGCTGCTTGAATGTGTTACCACAAAAATAAGAAAATGTGAGCAAATGTGAACTGTTTATAGACAAGAATTGACATTATTTGTTGACATTATATGTAGGGCAGAGAGAGAGAGAGAGCAAGAGGAAAAGAGACAGAGAAAGGGAGGGAGAGAGGGAGTCATAACAAATAATGGAATACTAGTTTTGGAAGAGGCCTTTTAGATGACATCGTGCAGTGCCCGTTACAGCTGGGGAGACTGAGGTCAGGAAGAGGAAGAGGGCTGTGAGTGCTGCATGGCATATGGCATGATATGGCAGAAGGGATAAGAAAGACATTTTTCCTGAACTGTATTTATTGTACTTTTAGACTCAGTGATTAAGGGAACGTATCTTTTCCAGAAACAATGGAGGTGAGTTAGAAGGGGAATTGTGAGTTCTATTTTGTATAGGTTGAGTCTGGAATAACAGTGAGATATTAAAATGAAAGTGTCAGGCAGTGTAACAGGCAGTAGGAGTCTGGCAGGGAGGTCAGAGTTGGGGTTACATATTTTCGATTCAGTGGCCCAGAGATAGTTACTCTCGATCACTTGAATTTTTTTCATTAGGAAATCAATTATTGTCCTTTTGATTGCCCACTTTTGAAAAAAAAATGATTGTTATAGATTTATTGAGCACATATTTTATGATAAATGCTTAACTAGCATCTTATTTAATCTTGTCATAAATCCTAACAAGGAGATACTACTACTTTATGACTCCATTTTACAAATGAGTTAGCAGGATCGGAGGTGTAAAATAACCTTCCCAATGTCTCTTCAAGTCCCAACAATTTTTTAAACAGGATTTCTCAGTGTTGGCATTGTTCCAATTCTTGGCCAAATAATTCTTTGTTGGGGTGGAGTGAGGGGAAGCTTTCCTGTTCATTGTAGTATATTTAGCAGCATTTCTGGCCTCTACCCACTGGATGCCTGTAGAAATCACCCCCCAGCTTTGACAACTAAAAAGGTCTCCAAACATCACCAGTTGTTTCCTGATTGAGTTCAAATCGCCTCTTCTATTAAAAAGCTTCCCCAGAAATTTCAACCTAACTTGATATATTCTTTCTCTGTATTTTTGTGCCACTTATTGCCCCAAAATTGAAGGATGTTTTTGGTTTTCTTTTGTATACATCTTGTCTTCCCAAGAAGTTTATGAGGTTGTTGAAGACCGAGTCTTTTACATTTAATACAATATCAGGAACAAGTGACTTTCAGCTATGTCTTTGCTTCTTCACTCCTACTATCATTTCACTTCCTCCCTTGGATTAAGCCCTAGTAATTCTTACTCATAATCTAACTCTAATAATAGTCTAATTATAATAATCTCAAAGGAGAGCAGCCTTTGGAAAGATTTTGCAATAGAAATTCAGGGATTTAGTGGGTAATGAGACCAGCCTTACCGAGAGTACTCACAGGAGCTGATTGGAAAATTCCCATGGCACAGAGAATGCAGTGAGCTAAAGCAGATGGCACAACATCAGAAAGCAATGGGTGGATGACGAGCATGGAGCTGCAATGCAAAAAACTGAATGTGAATGCATGGTTCAGAGAACATGGAACGAAACCCCAGGCTTTCAGTTTGAACCAGGCAGTTCCACTTGGCAGCTAGAATCTGTTTCTGAGCAAAGCCATGCCATGTAAATTTGTGGTAGCAGTCTTTACAAGGAGCCCAGAGGATAAACTCTACTACAAATTTACAGACTTGTATTAGAACCAAAGCTAATGTTCCCAGAAGGAGGAGGTAAAACAGGAAGGATTGGGATTTTGAGACTTGACATACCTATAAGAAGAAGGCAGACAATCTAGGAGGTTCTAGGAGTAGGTTAAAAAATGGCTATGAAATGTGTTAAGTGGATGTTGCTATATATACTATTTAATACTATAGTCAAGTTTGTGGATAGCTTCAGCAAATAGGGCTAATCCAAAAGACTCTGGGACAGGACGCTGGAAGACAGGCAATTATAACATTAATGGTTAACATTTATTGAGTAATTACTATCTACCAGCAACTGTGCTAACAGCTCTGTATGCATTGTCAATTAACTTACAAAGTAATCCTGTAAAGCTATTGTTACCCCCAGTTTAAGGTCTAGGGAAGCAAGTATGGGGATGTTAAATAACTTGCCCATCATCATATATGCTGTAAGTAGCAGAGGTAAGGCTTGAATCCCTTGTAGCATTTCTACTCTTAACCACTAGAATCATTGGAATTCAGAAATCAAAGAGACTGAGAAGCTATGTAGTCCAATCCCTTGATTCTAGAGAGGAACTAACTAACATCCAAAGGCAGAAAGTCACTATTATTAAGTTTCACGGGGAGCCAGCCCATGGCAGAGCCTGAATGGGAGGCTCAGTCTCTCTTACACTCTACTATAGAAGAGGCCAAGGTTGGAGGAGGGCTCACCTGAGCATTAAGTCTTTTAATTCTCTTGATCAGGACCAGATTGGCTCCAGAACTTGGACAGTATTAACTTGAGATATCACTCATGTGATCAGGGTACACACTTTGAAGGGTTGCACATGCAGGAAGCCCAAGAGCTTTACCCTTTGCGATGGCCAACACAACAGAGGAAATGAGACAGAAGGGCAGATGACACATTTATCCCCCATGTTTTTTTCTTTTTGTTTCCTTATTTGAGCAGATTACATCATGAATGATCAATCAGACCTTGTTTTACTAGAAAATAAATTAACAGTTGGGTACAGTGGCTGACTCCTACAATCCCAGCACTTTGGGAGGCTGAGGTAGGAGGATTGCTTGAGCCCAGGAATTTGGGACCAGCCATAGTGAGACTCTCATCTCTACAAAAAAGTATATTTAAAAAAATTAACTGGGCATGGTGGTGCACGTCTGTAGTCCCAGCTATTCAGGAGGCTGAGGTAGGAGGATTACCAGAGCCAAGGAGGTTGAAACTGCAGAGACCCATGATCTCACACACCCTGCACTCCAGCCTGGGTGACAGAGTGAGATCCTGTCTCAAAGAAAGAAAATTTAAAAAAAAGAAAAAGAAAAGAAAAAAAAAAAAGAAAAAGAAAAAGAAAAAAAGGAAAAGAAAAAAAATAAGTAAACTACAAATTTCAGTTTTGTCATGGTTTCCCAGTTGGAGGGAAAATTCAATGCCCTTTATGGTTGGATCCATAAAGGTAATGGCATTGATTTAAAACATAAAATATGCTTACATTAGAAATTATCAGAAAAAAGTAAAAATGATGAGCCAGGTGCAGTAGCACATGCTTGTCGTTCCTGCTATTTGGGAGGCTGAGGTGGGGGATCCCTTGAACCTAGAAGTTTGAGGCCAGCCTGGGCAATATAGTGAGATCCATCTCCAGTTAAAAAAAACAAAAAAACAAAACAAAACAAAAAAACAAAAATGAAAAAGAAAAAAAATAAAGAAAAAAGAAAAATTAAAGTAAATGTGAGATTATGATAAGGCATGATAAATGAGATTAAAACTCTTTTTTCAACTTCATGTTCAATATGTATCTTCTTGGGAATGTTATGCCTATTGAAATTGTTTTCAAAAATAATTATTGCAATTAGAATGAAATAATTATGATGTGATAGAGAGCAATAACTCACCAGATGCCTGTGTTATTACAGTGTGAGTTGACCAGAAGTGAAGGGAGTTCAGTAAGAACTAATAATTAATTTCTGATTCCAACATCATAAGTTTTCAAGTGGATCATATTTGCTGAATTTCTCCATGAATGGGGTGACATTTCTTAATATTTTGTTTCAATGGTGGATACCAGATATTGGATATAGACTTTTACTTTCTGAATATCCACAAAAAATGGCCACAGAGAAATATGTAATATTTTTGCTTGTGCTTATCTTTTTTCTCTTTCTGCTTCCTCAACTAGCACTGAAATTCCCAATTATAT
The DNA here is from genome assembly GCF_047675955.1 of Chlorocebus sabaeus. Lineage (NCBI taxonomy): Eukaryota > Metazoa > Chordata > Mammalia > Primates > Cercopithecidae > Chlorocebus > Chlorocebus sabaeus. Next base: position 34,206,469 of record NC_132926.1, on the reverse strand, counting down.
ACCGCATTTGATTATATTATGTTTCTGATTATAACTCTGTTTAATTTCCTGTCTCTAACTCTGACATGAGGCAACTATAACCCTTCTGCAAGCAGGGCCAGGTCTCTTTTGTGGCCTGCAAAAATCAATTTATCCTTGAAAGTCCAGCTCCAAATTAATCTAAACCATGAAGTTTTAACAGATTTTATTTGATTCAATTGTTGTCTCCTTTTATATTTACTGCACTTTGTTCTGTTAGAGTAGTATTTATTATATGATATCATAGGTAGTTGGATATATCATGCTTTTTGCAATATATTAAACTCATTTTGGACAAAAATCTGCCTTATTCACCTTTCCAGTATAGCACTTGGAGTATTTTAATGTCTTGAACTTAGTGACTAGATCTACCTCAGAAATCTTTCATTCAGTATGTCCAAAACACATAATGACTTTACCACTAAAACATGCCCTTTTATATTTTTAGTGTGGTTTTGGATCTTCATCTACTAATTCTCATATGCCAGAACCTTAGAAGGCTTAATTCTTTCTGTCTTTCACTATCCCATCTTGTTTGTCCGTTAGTCACTAGATCCTGTAAGTTTACATTCTGAATAGCTGTTGTTTCCATTCCTTCCATTTCTATGGCTACTTAATTGACTGTGGTCTGCTCCAATTACTTTTCATCTGGGCCTCCAGATTCACTCTTTCCTCTTAAATCATATTTAGCAAGATTTTCTGAGGAATATTTCAAGCGAAATAAGCAAAATGGGTCTTTTCTTTGCTTAAACTTCTTAAATGTCCTGTATCTCACCCTGCTACCTATAAATGTCCTGTATCTCACCCTGCTACCTATAGAACACACATTGTACTTCCTAACATAGCAGGTAAAGATCTTTATGATGCAAACTTCTTTTTTTTAATTGTTTAATGCCATGAACATTCAAACATTCGCAAAAATTCATTGTATCCATTATTTGCTAGCCACTGGAAAGACATTGGGTATATATTGAGTCTATCTATCTATTTATCTATCTATCTATCTATCTATCTATCTATCTATCTATCTATCTATCTATCATCTATCTATTGTTATCATCTATCTGATATATATCATTAAGTCATATACACTTGGGATCTTATATACTAGGTATGTCAAAATGAAAAGGGAATAGTGAAGATTTTAAGAAGTTAATTCTAGTGGAAGGGACCCTTATATAAACTTAACCACTAAAATGGTTGAGCATTTTACCACTGAATGACCAGATATCACATGACTAATAACGTTAGAGAAAACACACAAGTTTGTGAGTGTGACAGCAAAAAGTCAAATAAGGCATCAAAGAAAAGAAGACATTTGCACCATTAAACAGGAGTTAGTCAAGTGGACACAAGAGCGGAAGGCATCCCAGTCACAGGCAAGAGCAAGGAAGCATGTAAGAATTTACCAAATTTAGGGAAACAAAAAAGTCTGGTGAATGAGGGTATGGGTTGCTGTAGTGAGTGACAGTTACAGAGGGGAAGACTGGTAAATTCTGTTGGGCTAGATTTGAAGGAACATTTATACAGCATTGATGATTATGAACTTTTTCTTAAAGACCTCAGTGGTTCCCTGTTATTCACAGAATAGAGAAATAATAGCATTTGCATATCAAACAGATAAACCAGGTAATCCTATGTGAGACTGAAAGGAGAGAGACTGGAAGCCCAGAGATCAGTATGGGGACTATGGAAATGGGTGCTTTGAGAAGAATGAGAATGTGAATTTGGGTAGTGTTGATAGCAGTGAAGAGCAGGTGATGAATTCCAAAGGGATTCTTAAGTTTGCATTAACAGGACTTGGTTAATTTAGATATGTTCACAGAAAGGAAAGAATAGGGCATGCAGGAGAATTAAACTGTGAACAATGTGAAAAGGGAGCATGATTCTTCCTCAAGGTCCATGAACCCTGAAGATCTCTGACATTCAAGTCAATAAATAAGAATTTTAGTTTTTGAAAAACAAAACAAAACATAATAAAAAATAAAGCAAATAATGAAAAAGAAGAACATTTTATTTATAGAACTTGCTTATAATGACAGATAAATGAGGACTACTTGGTCTATTTCAAGATTCTTGTTATAAAGATGAAGGTGAAACTTTTAAGAACATGCTGATGTTGTAACTTTTAAGAACAAAGTGAAGTGGAAGGCCAGTAAATACTAATTAAATGTAGGGTTACTTAGAAGTGAAGCTCATATCCAGTAGGATTTTCCAGAAACGTGTCATTCTTTAACTCCTAAACTCTATATAATCTTGCTTTTACATATTTCATACTACTGCTTTCTTTACTTCCTAACCCAACCATACTGTGTGTGTTTTGATTTCTTCAGTTTGTCACCTTCTTCTGACCTGTGCACAATTTCTTCTTTCTGTCTGCTTGCAGTAGTATTTATGGAGCACTATCTTCTATTTTGTACCTGGGGAGAGAGCAAAAAGTAAGAGATTTTCTCTGCCAGACAGGAAATGGCTAGAATTGGTCCACTGTGAGCATGAACTTTCTCTGAAAACATTTTATTTAATTAAAATATCAGGAAAATGTGTTGTTTTAATCTATAAAATACATATATTGATTTCAATACACAATTTTTTCCCTGAATGTTTGAGTAAAACTGATGCTTTGTTTAGAAAGAGTTACCAGGCTTCTCCATGGATTTGCAGATCTCTTGGCATATTATCATCTAATCCTGAGACAAGGAGGACTGCAGTTTGAGAATGATGGCTAGGCAATTTTTAAAAATAGTGTTTTTAACATGAAGTTTAGGAAAATGTCGAAGAGAAATGTGGAGTTTCTCAGGCTCACAAATGAATTTGGTAGTAGTGGTGGTGGTGAGGTCTTATACTGGAATCCCAATAACCTGGATCCTAGTTCTAGTCTTTCTCTTTTTCAGAATACTGGGAAATGATGAAGTCAGTTCTATGAATAAGACAAGAGTACATGCCCATAGTTAAAGAATGCTAAAGTATTAAATAATAAAGAGAGTGTTAACAGTTTTTTTATTCTTCCTTGTAGATACTGTGACTTCCTCATATTCCTTAAACATACAGCTGGACAAATTGTGAACCCCCCTTACAAAAAATAGCACTCCCTTTAAATAGTCCCGATAAAGTCTACTAAATTATGGCAGTAAGATTTAACTTAACTTTCTTGAGTGCTGTGAAACATTTGCTCCCCTGCTGAACACATGGAAATTCTTGGAGGAGGAGCTTAGTGTTGTTCTTATGTCTATCTCTCTCTCTCTCTCTCTCTATCTCTCTCTCTCTCTCTCTATCAATCATCAGTCTATATTTGTTATACATACTTCAATAAAGACATCTATAATATATATATTTGTGACAATTATATTGAATTTTTCCATATAATGCTCAAAATGAAGTAGTTTCTACATCAACAGTTTTGTTTAAATTAGTAGACTTTCTAGAGATAATTTTACTTCTTCCTTTCTCATTTGGATGTCTTTATTTCTTTTTCTTACCTAATTGCTCAGGCTAAAACTTCCAGTACTATGCTGAATACAAGTAGCAAGAATGGGCATCCTTTTCTTATTACTGGTCTTAGAGAAAGAATTTTCAGTTTTTCACCATTGAGTATGATGCTAGCTGTGGGGCTGTCATATATAGCTTTCATTGTGTTGAGGTAAATTCTTTCTACACCTAATTTATTGAGTGTTTTTTTAAAATGAAAATATGTTGATTTCTGTCAAATGCTTTTTCTGCATCTACTGAGATGATCATATAAAGCTTATCTTTTGTTCTGTTAATGTGATGCATCACATTTACTGATTGAAAATGTTGAACCAACCTTGCATATGAAGGATAAACCCCACTTGATTATCATGTATGATACTTTTAACATGCTTGCTTTTGAATTTTTAAATTAGGTTTGCTAGTATTTTGTTGATAAATTTTGCATCTATATTCATCAGGCATATTGTCCTTTAACTTTCTTTTCTTGTGGTGTCTTTGTTTGTCTTTAGTTTCAGGTTAATGCTGGCTTTGTTAAATGAGTTTGCTGGGGTTTCTTCCCCTTAAATTCTTTGAAAAAGTTTGAGGATTGGTGTTAATTCTTCTTTAAGTGTTTGGTAGAATTTACCAGTGAAGTCATCTTCTGATCCTGGGCTTTTCTTTGCTAGGAGGTTTATGATTACTGATTCATTCTCATTACATATTATTAGTCTGTTGATATTTTCTTTTTCTTCATGACTCAGTCTTTGCAAGCTACATATTTCCAGCAATTCATCCATTTCTTCTAGCTTATCCAATGTGTTGACATTGAATGATCATAGTATTTTCTTATGAACTTTGTATATTTGTGGCATCATTTGTAACGTTCCTCTTTCATTTCTGATTTTATTTGTTTAAATTTTCTCTTTTTTTAAGTCTAGCTGAATGTTTGTCAATTTTGTTTATCTTTTCAAAAAATCAACTCAGTTTTGTTGGCCTTTCCTATCGTTTTCCTAATCTCTATTTCATTTACTTCTTCTCCAATCTTTATTATATTTTTCCTTCTGCAAACTTTGTACTTAGTTTGTCCTTTTTCTAGTTATTTGAAGTGTAAAGTTAGATTGTTTTACTTGAGATCTTTCTTTTTCCCTCTTAGTAGTGTTTATGCTCTGTCCCATAAGTTTTGGAGTGCTGTGTTCTCATTTTCATTCATCTTTAAATGTCCATTAAAAGATTAATAGATAAAATGTAGTATATACAAAAAATAAACTATTATTCAGTCTTTTAAAAAAAGAAAATTCTATTATTTGTGATAATATGAATAAACCTGTAGGACGTTATGCTAAGTAAAATAAGCTAGTCACAGAAGGCAAATACTGCATGATTCCATTCACACAAGGTATCTAAAATTTTAGTGAAACTCATAGAAGCAGAAAATAGAAGAGTGGTTGCCAGTAGCTAGGAGGAAGAGAAAATTGGGACTTGTTACTCAAAGGGTATAAGGTTTCAGTTAATCAAGACAAATAAGTTCTAGAGATTTCTGTACAGTATAGTGCCTATTGCTAATTATGCACTTTAAAATATGTTAACAAGATAGAAATCATGTTAAGTGAGCAGGCCATAAAATGCATACACATGTACACAGACAAAGAATAGAAAAATTTTTTGGAGGTGATGGTTATGCTTAGTACTTTGATTATAGTTACGGTATCACAAAGGTATACATATGTCAAAACTCATCAAGAATGTTTACATTTAATAGGTAAAGTTTCTTGTGTATCAATTACATCTTAATAAAGCTTAAATACAACAAAACAAAAAATATTTATATATTTCATAGCTCAACATAAACAAATGACCAGATGACAATTTCATAGCAGAATAGCTATTGCCTATTACTAATTGAAAATTAACTCATGGAAAGTTTATATTAAATATCTAGAAAAAATCTGCTAAAATTTTGTTTAAAGGATCTTCAGGATCATGCTTCCAGCATAAAAATAAAAACAAGTAGATGAATTTTGATACATATTAATAAAACTTGAAAAAAATAAGGCCAGGCGCAGTGGCTAATGCCTGTAATCCCAGCACTTTGGGAGGCTGAGGTGGGCAGATTACTTGAGGTCAGGAGTTCAAGACCAGCCTGGCCAATATGGTAAAACCCCGCCTCTACTAAAAATACAAAAACTGGCTGGGGGTGGTGGTGCATGCCTGTAATCCCAGATACTCAGGAAGCTGAGGGAGAAGAATTGCTTGAATCGGGGACACAGAGGTTGCAGTGAGCTGACCAAGTTCACACCACTGTACTCCAGTCTGGGCAACAGAGTGAGACTCTGTCTCAAAAACAAATAAAATAAAATAGAATAGAATAAAATAAAATAATAAATATAAAAATTGAATAGAAGCACAGAGTTCCCATATTATGACCAGCTTTCCCTGTTGTTATCAACTTGCCTTGGTGAGGTACATTTCTTATGATTTATGAAGCAATGTTGATACATTATTATTAACTAATGAGTATAGATCACACTGGAGTTCACTCTGTTGTGTTGTAGAGTTCTATAGGTTTTGACACAGGCATAATGTCAGATATCCACTATTACAGTACCCTATAGACTTGTTTCACTGCCCTGAAAATCCCCTGGTCTCCACCTATTCATTCCTCTCCACTACCATCTTCTGGCAACCACTGATCTTTTTAGTTTGTCTTTATAGTTTGTCTCTTCCAGAACGTCTTATACTTGGAGTCATACAGTATGTAGTTTTTTTCTGATTAACTTTTTTCACTTAGCAATGTCCTTAAGGTTCCTCCATGCATTTTAAATGTATTTTTGGTTGTTTGGTAGCTTATTTCATCATTCACTAGTATTCCATTGCATAGATGTAACATTTAAAAAAATCTACTCATTCTTTGAAGAAAACCTGGGTTGCTCCCAATTTTTGCCAGCTATGAATAAAGCTGCTATAAAAGTTTGTACAGGTTATATGGACATAAGCTTTCAACTCCTTCAGATAAATACCAAGGAGCATGATTGTTGAATGGTAAGAATGTGTTTAGTTTTGTAAGAAACCGTCAAACTATCTTCCAATGTGGCTATACCATTTTGCATTTCTACAAGCAATGAGCAATAGGTCCCATCCCTTTGCTCTGCATCTTACCAGCATTCCATGTTGTCAGTGTTTTGGATTTTGCTCATTCTAATATGTTTGTGTGGTACTTTAAATATGTTTGTATTGCTAGTAATTTCCATGTATTAAGAAATTGGGGTTTGTTGGGTTCCAGCTTCAGCTCTTCTTTCCTCAATGTACTTTTGTAAATAATAAAGTATTTGCAAAATATTGAAGTGGATGGTCATATTTTCCATAATGATTTGCCTAGTTTGGGCAGAATCTGAGCAAGTGGTCCCTGAGGACAGAGAGGACAGCAGATCTTGGACAACATGCATGCAGGGCGAGCTCCTTGTCTCTTACTTTTTGTTCTTTTCTTCATCTCCACTTTGCTCTCCAGGAATGCCATGGCTAAATTCAGTGCGAGCAGTTTTCAGTTCAGTAAGTCTTTGTCATTGCACGTAGGCATCATAAACTGAGTCTGTTAGTCTGTTTGTGTAGCCTCTGGCTTCCTCCCTACATTTTTATCTTTCTTCTAAGAATTACATAGCCTTTTATTCATTTGTAACTTAAATTGACTTGGGTGATCCTAAGTCCAAGGCTTAGGGAAAACCTCTTCCTCTGCTCAGTTCATTTTACATAGTTAAAAACTAATTTTTTCTCAATGTATCTTCCTAGGATGACAATACTCTGAAATATGTAAGGAAAAATCTAGAAAGTTCTCATCTTTGTCAGATGGAGTCACATTATTTGTGACAAGATTAAAAAGAGAGAGAGAGAAAGAGAATGGCAGTCATGATTACCCTTATATTTACTGAGGAGAGATTGCAAACATCTGCAAAAATTGCCCAAGAATAAATGACCAAACTTTTACACCTTATAAGAGTCTGGACTCTCTGTCAGACTATATAAGGGAAAATATCACCCCATTTAAAACAAACAGGCAATGAACTTGCCAATGGTGAAATGAATGCCTAAATAAAACTCAGCCATTTGTATATATTGTTTGTAGACTCAAAACTACCCAAGAGCCGTCAGATTTTTCTCCTCTGGAAAATGTCACAGTTACTAGATTGACTCAGTACAGAATTAGGCTCTAGAAGCATTATTATCCAAGTTTCTGTGCTTTAGAAACGCATTCCCTTAAAATAACACTCAAGGATATCACCAAAAGATCTCTGAAGTGGTAAGAACAAGACATAGATTGAGGGGAAAATAAAATGTATGGGCTTAAAGCTAGACTATAAAGAGTTGTGTGACACTAGTGGTGATATGGGAAGACAGATTTTAAACTTTGGACAATATCCACCTATCCCACCACCAAAAGAAAAAAAAATCGTAGAAAAGAAATGAAAAAGCAAGCGCATGTTCTATAAAAATTTAGAGTCTGTCAGTCCTTCTTTGGTTAAGAAGCCTTCTTTATAAATATTATTTTTCTGAAGCGTTTATTCCAAAATCAGAGCTATTATAATAAATGCCTTTTAAATACCCAAAGTTGATTTTTAAAAACGATGATTTAGAAACTTCGAAAATTTACCTTAATTTTAGAGGGTGTAATTGTGTGCTTTTTTCTGTGATAGTAAGTGCAGTTCTACATAAAGCAAAATTGAGAATTTGCGACATGCACACCTGATTACATTCAGGATCTTGGATTTAAGTTCTTTAGTAAATAGTGAAAGACACACATAACTGTAAAATAATATAGAATTTTTATTGACATGCAATGCAACTGAACTTTGTTACCATCTATAAAACAGTAGTTTTTAATAAAATTATTTAAATATAATTTAGGTAATTTGAAAAATAAACAGATCAATAGAAAATTGTACTCCTAAAATTTCTGGGTAAAGTAAAAATGCAACACAACCATTTTGTTGATTGACTTGATTATATTTTATTTTACTATATTATGGTTTTTGAAAACATTCTTCTCTGGAAATTTGAAGTCATATAGCATTAAGTAAATCATGAGAACGCTACTAAGAATACTACTATATGAAACAAAGTCTAAATTTTGACACATGAATCAAAAAGAATTTAAAAAACACTTTTAGTCTATGTAAGTCTTTGTTGACAGTAAAAAAAAGAAATTAAAGATCTTCTTGATCCTCTGACTTAAAAATTCAAAGTTTTTTTCACTTATACTGGGTCAAAGCAATTTTAATGGCTTCATTGAGGTAGAATTGGCACACAATAAACTGCACATATTTAAAGTGAACAATTTGATGCATTTTAAAATATGTATACACGAGTGAAACCCTCATGAAAATCAAAACAATGAACATATTCATAACTTGTAAACTTTTTGATGGCCCTTTAAAAAACTCATCTCTTACCCTCCTATCTCTCTGCCCAGGCAACTTCTTATCTGCTTTCCATCACTATATAGTAGTTTGCATTTTCTTGATTTTTTTTGAAAGGTAAACTGAGGTACAATAAAATTATAGAGTTTATTTGAGCATGCAAGAATACATGAATGGCACCAGACTGAGAGTAGTTTGGAGGCTCCGTTGAAGAAGCATAATGGACAGGCTTTAACAGAGGGAATGAAAAAGTAATTCAAAAAATTTTGATTGGTTATAGTTGCAAAGTTGCTTTACTTGGTCTATGCTGCTGGAAAGTCCCTAGTTACAAAATTATAAATTAGTCGCTGAGTTTGATTGGTTGAGCTTAGTTGTTTTCTTTAATATAGGCATTTACAAGAAATAGCTCAAGTTATGTTATGTTTGCAAATCAAGCAAGGTTAAGGTCACTTAAAAGGCCCATTTGGCTTTGTCTGCTTAGGGCTTCTTTAGGCCTGGTCTCCATTTTATTTAACAATTTTCATATAACTAAAATTATGTAATATGTACTTATTCATATAGTTTCTTCCACTCAGTAAAATTATCTTGAGATTCCCCTATACTGTTGCATGTATGAGTAGTTTCTTTTCTTTCATTGCTGAATAATATTCTGTTGCATGGATATATTGCAATGTGTTTGTTCATTCACCTGTTGATGAACATTTGAGTTGGTTCCAGTGTTTGACTATTACAATAAAACTGCTTTAAGCATTCTAGTACAAGTTTTACATAAACACATCCTTTCGTTGCTCCTGGGTAAGCACCTAGGAATAGAATGGCTGGATTAAATAGTAGGTATATGTTTAACTATTTAAAGAAACTGCCAAACTTTTTTTTTTTTCCCCTGAAGTAGTTGACCCATTTTCTATATGAGAGGTACAGTTCTTCCACATTATCTTCAACACACAGTGTGGTTAGTCTTCTGATTATAGTCATTTTCTAATAAGTGTGTAAAAGTATCTCATTGTGGTCGTAATTTTCATTTTCCTAATTGCTAATAGTGTTGAGCATCTTTTATGTGCTTATTTGCCATTTGTTTGTTTGGGGCCAAATTTCTGTCCATAACTTTTGCTGCTTTTCGGTTTGCTGTCATAATCTTATTATTGAGTTTTGAGAATTCTTTACAAAGAGACTTAGAAAATTTTGGGGCAATGACATATTCATTATCTTGATTCTGGTGATGTTTTCGCACGTATGCGTATACATACGTCTAAAATTGTGACATTATACATTCAAAAAATACACAGTTTTGGTATGTCAATTATATCAGAATAAGAAAGATAGTCCCCACGAATATTTGCTTTTTCATATATTTGTAATATGCAAGGAAATTTGGTTAATTGAAAAAACAACTTTGTAAATACATTTAAATCAGTAGTCAATAGGTTTACACTGACATATTTGAGTTGAGATGTTGAAATGTGAGTATCAGTATTGTGATATCTAAGAGAATTTTAAGTTCGTTGTTTTTTATTAAATTTATAAAAATTCATTAGTACTCGAAAAATACTTATTCATTTTATTATCTAATTGAAATACTTGAAAGGAAAATTGTTTATAAATGTAGTTTAAAAAGTTTTAGGGCACCTAATTGACTGGGTTTTAAAAAGATAACAAAATTTTTCAGAGGCTATTTAACAGTGATTTTTAAAATAAAGTCAACCTAAAATGTCTTATAAATGGAACAGCAAATTTTCAAACTAAATTTAATTGCTTGAAAGGGAATCTGTAAATTTTTACTGCCTGAGACAATTTTAATCTAGAAGAAAAATATGTTACTCTGTGATTTCTACAGCTAACTTCAAGGTAGCTGCAAATAAAGGTTTGGTGACAAAACAAATAACCTCGGGACTTGTGGTATTGACCAGGACAACCACAAGGCTAATAGCACCCAAGGTTGACATTTCTTCCCTACTTCTCACTATGTTCACACCCTCCCATTGTCTTTTACAGTAATGGTAAGCAATTATATCATCAGTGTAAAATTTATAGCTTAGTGGACATATAGATACAAATATGTTGATTGCATTTCTGTGGACTGGGAAACCGAACATGAGGAATCAGCCCATCAGCCCTCCAGAATATGCCAGTGCCTTATATCAATGCAGGAGGAGAGGGCGAGTGGGGAGGAGGGTATAATTGAAAGTTTCAACTGCAGTCATCCTTTATAAACAATATGCTGCCTTTACATATCATCATGTTTTATTGGACAAATTCACAATTTATTCCAAATGTCTATTAGGAGCACCTTTCCAGGTAGTGAAACAGGAAAGGTTCTCTTGTCCCCCTCACAGGGTATGTGATGGGGGTGTGGCTCGCTTCTTCAGTGCTCTGCTGCTCAAACCTCTAGGGGAGCATACAGGTGGGCAGACTGTGGGGCTCCAAAGCCACAGCAGTGTCTAGGGGTGTTTACAGCTCCTGAAGCCCCAGTGGACGTGTGTTACAGGGTGATCTATTAGCTTGCCATCTATAGGTGGCTTGTGGTAAGCAGCTCAGTTAAACCCCCTTCCTTATCACAAGGACAGAATGATTTCTATATACCGGAGTTTCTTGCCTTGGTGTACCAAAAGAATTGGATCACATGTGGGCTTGGAGAACCAGTGCAAGGTTTTATGGAGTAGAAGTAGGGATAGGGAGCAGATAGGGAAGCCTGAAGAATGGTTTTCCTCTGGAGTTGGCCCACTCCGGGGCCTCTGACCGCTTTGGCTAAACTCCAAGGTGTTCTGCTGATGGATGGCCTGCTGACCTGCTGGTGGCTGTCTGTGTGCTCTTCTGCCGGCTGGCTCTCGACGACTAGCCCCTTGTGTCTTCTTCTACGGATGTGTTCCTCACAATGTCCAGCCACTTCTGTGTCTGCCCGCTAGGGTCTTGGGTTTTTATATGCCTAGGATGGGGGCCTGGTGGGCCAGGGTGGTCTTGGGAAATGCAACATTTGGGCAGGAAATGCCTGTCCTCACCTAGGTCCGTGGAGGTGGAACCCCAGTCAAGGACCACACCCTCCTCTACCCAGCACTTCCCTTTCCCACTTCTATATTATTTAAAGGGACCAAAATCTTCCCTTTCCAGCACTTCTGTAGCAGTAACTCTTTGGAGTTTGCTACTCATGACAACATGGCCCACCCTTTTCTCCCTTGTCCCAGCATCATGAGGCTTTCTTCCCTACGTATGCACCTCAAGACCTCTCATCTCTTGGCAAAAAGGCAATCTGAGCAGGGTATTTATGTTACAGTTTTGTGTGAAAGAAAAAGTCTTTAACTTTGATGTTTTAAGACAGTGACATAAGGCAGTTGGTTCTCACCCTTCCCTGAGGACCACTAATTTCCTTTCCTCTAGCAAAGCAGTTTTTGAAAAAATAAACTAATAAAAGATAAAATGTTTATTTGAAAATTTGAAATCTGTGATCTCATTTATCATCACACAAACTAAACAACTCAGCCACATAAAGGAAATCACAGGAACACTTTAGTGCAAAAACCGCGGTATTTGGGATCTGTGACCAAGAACCTTTTCCTGTCTGGACACAAACTCCTTCAACTGTTTGAGAGGGGGGCTTAGAGTGGATTGAGCACCAGTAATCCCTGACCTTAATGTACAAACCAAAGCAGCATGGAAGGGAAGGGGTTAGCTATTCCATATGTATTCAGATGCTCTCCAGCTGGTGGAAGGCACAGTAGAGTAGAGATTTGTGATTTCAGTGGCCAGATGGAAGATGATTTTGGTTCTAGACACTCTGTTGCATCTGAAATGTATTCTTCACTGGAAACAGATTACTCTCCTGCTATGGAAGGTGGTTTTTCTTTTTGTTTCAAACTGCCAAAACTAAGACCCAGAAAGGTCAGATACTATCAGGCAATTTTTACCTTTTGGAGTGATACCCCCAAAGCACAGAAAAGCTTATGGTAAAAGCTTATTCAGTTTCCCTAAGGAATCCAGATGTGGAATGCTTTGTTTAGAAGTAGCCTCATGTCCTAATCATACGGGTCAGAAAACTTGTTTGTAAAGGGCCATTCAGTAAGTATGTTTGGTTCTACAGATTGTAACTTATCAACTCTGCTGTCCCAGTACTAAAGCAACCATAGACAATACATATACGAATGAGTATGGGGGTGTTTTAATAAAACTTTTTTACAAAAACAGACAGCAGGCCAGTTTGACTCATGGGCCATAGTTTGATTGTTTTAATGAGTTGAAAGAGTATTGGCATGAATATGAAGTTGATGGTGGCCTCATCTCAATCCTGCTCCAGGCCAAGTATGTGACTTCAGGAAATCTTCTTTCTCTCCCTGGAACTCATAGTAAATATTTATTGAACATTACCTATGTTGTCATAACTTTATAATCTCATTTACTTAATGCTCATAGCAGCCCAACAGTGCAGGCACTATTATTAACTTAGAGCACAGCAAGTGAGTTTCAAAGTGACAACTTAAAGCTACCTAAGTCTGTTTATCTTTAAAGCTAATGTTCTTAGTTATAACCACAATGTCTCCCAGTAAAGTCGTGGATTTTGATTTAATATTCCCTAATTCCTCTTCTATAGATGACAATCAGTAAATACGGGGGAAGAAACAGTGTTCTCTGTGGGGTGTGTCTCCATCTTTTTCTGGTCTAGTACTTAGAGCTTCTCTTTAAAAATTTTCTGAGTTTCCTTTGTTTTGTTTATTAGTTCTAAGCTGGTTTTTGCACTTGGTCAACCACTGGAGTGACAGACTTTGAGGAAACACTGATGCCTCCCTGCTAAAAACAAGGTTAACCAAACTTCCCCACCCTCTGTAAAATGACTCAACTGTGATTGACTGCCTCTTCCTAGCACCAATGCTTACTTGGACTTTAAATGAGAATTTGTGTTTTTCACTTTTTAAAGAACCATCATTACATTTTAATATTTCTAAGGTAATAAGAGAGAAGATTCAGGCACGCATTAAGGAGGCCATGCAAAGGCCTTTAGGAAGGCATGTATAATTTTCTGTTCAAGACCTACAGGCATTCCATGTTCATTAAGAAGGTGATAAAAATGTAAATGCTCTAATCAGTCTGTGCTCATTTAAAAATGAAGGTTCCTATGAACTGTTTTTAGAAATCAGATTAAGTGTAGGACTGGATAGAAAAAGCAAAAGCTTTAGAACTTGAGTACATATTAAACAGCATGTATATAGTAGACACCATGACAAGAAATGACAAGATTTTTAAAAATGCCATTGTCATCTGGTTTTAACTTAGAGAGAGCTAATGTAATAAAATTATCCATTTAGAAGGAATATATGATTTGTAAAACCAGACATAAAATAATGTTAAGGTTGTATTAATATGTATGTAATACAATGTTTTCTAAAAAATTCTGTTGCCTTCACATTAAATAAAATGCTTTGATATTTAACTGAAAAACCTGTTAGAAAAAAAAAGTGCTCTAAAATAGTTCTTTCTTTCCTTTTGGAAATTGTAGGTTAGAGGAAGATGGATGTCAAGAAAAAAGTGGCACAGAAACTGAATCTTAAAAGATAAGTAGGATCAGAGAAAGGGGAAGAGGAAAACAGTGTTCAAGACAAAGGAATTCTAGAATCCACTTGAGTTAGAGAGAGATGAAAATGAGATAGAAGGGATTGAAAAAACTGCAGAGAAATAATGTGGAGTCTATTGAAAGGGAAGAGGAAATGTAAAAAAGAAGTTGAGAAAGAAAGAGGATAGCAAAAGACAAAGGAAGATAGAGGGGCCACAGAAAGGAATAGAGAAGAAATGAGAAGCTGCTGCAGAGGGAAATGGGTGGAAAAACAGTAAAAAACGACAGTGAGATAGGCAGGTGGGAGAACAGTCACAGAAAGAATAGGAACCAGAAAGAAGAAACTCAAGGAAAGAAAGGAAAGTGGGGGAGATGGAATGTGAGAACAGATTATGAGTGGCCTCCCCAACCAACTCTTTTAGCTTCTCCTCCTACACAGCTTCCTCACTTCCTCTTCCTTTTCTTCACTTCTTTCAGTTTCAAACCTGACCAAAAAAGGGTAAGCAGGTGAGACTGTAAAAGTAGGGCAGAGAAACTTCTGGCAGGAAAGTAGTAGTCATTGTGTCTCATGACCTCCTCCAGGTTGCCAAATGAGTTTCAATTTGAATTCCAGCTTGATTAATGACAGTGGCCCTGACATAGAGGGATTTCCTGGGCTCAGGAGAAAAGAGGTCAGAGATTAAGCATGGAAGATTCTCAAGCCTTTGGCAAGGGGGCAGTGGTGTCTGGACAGGTATTTGCCATCCTTGGGCTAGAACCAGAAATAAACTGACAACACTGTCTCTTAAGACCTGGTTTTGTCTTTTATTTGTCTCAAGGTTTTTTTTTCTCTGTTTTGATAATGATTTTCTCAATTCTTGGTGTTCCACCTCTGAATATGAATAAGTGAAAAGTCTTATTTTTCAGAGATTTTGTTAGTTCTAGTCATTTATCTCACTTACCAAATATTGAGTATTTAGTAGATGTCAGACACATGATAAAGAATGGAATTAAAATAAAGAAAAGATGGAGTTCCTGCATTCAATGTAGCTAGTAAGTTCAGTGACATAAACAGGCAAGAAATAGAGCAATGCCAGCACTGTCTCAACAGTAGAAAGCATGGTGTGCTATCTGAGGGCATAAGCAGAATATCTCACCCAGGCTTTTAGGGAGGAGGTTTAGAAGGCAATGTATATCAGGAAGAAAGGTACAAAGAAACCGCAACTAGGAAGATTACTAAGAGTAAGGCTCGGGGCAGAGGAAATGGAAAACTGTGTTCTAGGCAAAGGAATAGCATAACTTATTGAAGAACAGAAAGTAGTTCAGCATGGTTGAAAAGAAGAGGGAGGATGTGGTTAAATGAAGTGTGGTTAAATGATGAATCGGTAGTGTGTTGGTAAATCTGTTCTAAAGAAAAGCTTTTGTGTGTGTGTGTGTGTATATATATATATATATTTTTTTTTTCCACCAGTTTCTGATCAGTATTTCTACCATGATCAAATTCAACCTACCAACGATTCATCAACTGACTTGCAGAATTTCTGCCTATTTAACAATTGTTTCTGAAAGGCCAGTAGACGCCTTGTTTAGTATATCAGAAATAAGCAGTAGCCAGACCAAGATGGATTTTTAAAGTCCTGGACTTAGCCCCAGAGCTTAGAACTCTACTAAGCCTCAAAGTGGCCTGGTCAGATCTTTCATTAGGAAGATCACACCTCTACTCTTTTGGGGAATGGATTGAGAGAGGGCAAGGCCAAGGCTGCCTCTTAAGGGCCTCCCTGAGCTCAAACTTTGACTTCGTTCCTTGGACCTATGTGAATTTGGATGCAGCACAACTTTTCTGGTCTTTTATATTTATTTAGCAAGATAGTATTGATAATACGACACAGGTTTCTTTTTGTGGGAAGGGAAATGAGAAGAGATTATATGGAAATGCTTTGTTAAATATAAAATTTTTAGTTTATTCTTTCTCTACTCATCTCATTCTGATTGAGACAACCAGGTAAGAGGGATCTTTGGAGAAAGTCTAACTAGCCTGCCCACTGAGGTGGAGCCTCAGAAAGTTCGTGCCCTTTGCAGTGGGGAGGAGCCTGGCCCTGCCTCTTCCTGTGTGGAACCTGGAATTCAAACTACCAGGCAGGAAGCGCTCTAGCGGAGGGACTCTGGCCTTGTGAGAGTCCCTGTTTCTCCCATTTTCCCCTTTTCATCCAATAAAACCCTGCTTTACTACCATTTAAGCCATCTTCAGGCCTAAATTTTCATAGTCATGGGATGGACAAGAACTCCATCTTTAACTGAACTAAGGAAAAATTCTGCAATATTTTTGGCACCCAACATGGGGCTCAAGAAGTGGTGAGTGAAATGGGAACTCAAAACCTCTCCCTGTTGCTTCTAAGGCTTTTCATCCTTTGACTTCTGAGGGGGAAAACATATCCCCACCCCCTGTCACTCCCAGGCCTTTTCATGACTTTTTTC
The DNA here is from genome assembly GCF_047675955.1 of Chlorocebus sabaeus. Lineage (NCBI taxonomy): Eukaryota > Metazoa > Chordata > Mammalia > Primates > Cercopithecidae > Chlorocebus > Chlorocebus sabaeus. Next base: position 34,189,606 of record NC_132926.1, on the reverse strand, counting down.
TTCCTTTTTCAGGACCCACTGGTGAGCAGCAGCTCCCCATTGCCCACTCCCTACTCCCTGCTGGGGCTGGGATGCATGGCCCAAAGGTCCCACACAGCCAGCTGGCTGGTTCTCAGCCACACACCACTGCCACTGCCACAGCCTTCCCCTTCCCCAGCCAAAAAATTTTACTCCATCAGTCAGTAATTAAGCTTCAACTTTTCTCCCTGGTAGAGGAACCAGTCCCATAAGAATAAAAGGTTATTTCCTAGGCGTTTTTAAACCTTTTTTCATTCCTTTTATCTACCCCATCAACAAGTTAATCCTTAAAGGTTTTTTTTTCTCTTAGAAGACGTTTTACTAGGCCAGGTCCCCCAGACTATAACTGTTTGTATTTTCTGTAAAGCTTTAATTGTGAAACAGGATTTGGCTAGTCTTGGGCTGTGGCCAATCTGGTATGCTTTGCATTTCTGTATGGTTTATGTTGCAAGCCTCCATCTTGCCTTACATACTGGGGCATGGCCAGTAACCACTTGGCAAGGCTTTGTTTAGCAATCCTGCCTGAGGGGATGAGCTCTCTCAGGTTTGATATCTGCATGTTTTCCTAGCCCTGTCTCTTAAACGGCCTCACCCAGCAACTGGTTTCTCTTCTGCCTGTCTATGTGTGTACTGTGTGTGATGTCTGTAAAGGAAGCTCTAATTAATTTGGCCTAGTGAAAGACAAGTGCTTGGATCAAATGCTTTTTTTTAAGGAAAGGTAAAAGCTGTGGTACCTTTCAGTTCACGTGACTTTAATCTTTGAGAAATAAATACAGCCCTAAAGACTGTTAGTAAAATGCAAGTCAGCTGCAAGCTTTGCTAAGTGTTTTGAGGTTACAAACTGCTTTTTGGGTTTTGAGAACTATTTGACTTGTGGGCTTCGCAATTGTCAAGGCCTGGGGACATATGGAAGAAGCAATGCCCTTAACTAAGAAGGCAAACCTTGGCTGCAGTTAGCACACAATTAAAGCAACTTACCAAGTTTAACCTTGAAGTTAAAAATTGCTAGGAGTTAGGTGAAACTACTTGAAATAAATTTACAATCAAGGTATGTAAAAACAGTAAAATGTGTCTATTTTAAATAAAAGGTTATAAGAAAGCATGAAAATGTAAACTTTTGCCTATGGTTAAATATTGTTTTGAGTTAGGGAAAGCTGAAGGTTCAAAGAAGTGATGGAAGAACTGTAGAAATTAATCTTTGAGAAGAGGTTCTTTGTGTGAACACATTGAATAAATTCAATGGGGTTATAAAAGGTTTTTGCTTCTTTAAAATTCCTGAGTCATCATTTTGGCAAAATAAGTAACTCATGGTAATCTGGAATTCTGTTTCATAATATCAAATGTTTTAAACCTCAAACATATTTGACAGCATTCCCAAAATCAAACTTCAGTTTCAAAATTGTCTTCCCTGGCACCTGATTTTTTGAATATTTCAGAGGGCCCCTGAAGTGTCCAGAAAATAGATGTAAATACAATTATTTGACATGTGTAGGGATTGCAAAAATGATGTTCAGTCCTTTTTAAGTTATATTTTTGTGAATAATGCTGAGGTATGTTCCAATTGTATGGGATTTCTAAAATTCTAATGTCTGAGTGTATGCTATCAATTATAATTAAGATTGTTAAGGTTAAATTATTGTAAACCACAGAGACAACCAAATTTTTTGTCAGTTGTGTTTCTAACTGTAACTACCCTGGATATTTTGCTATTCACAGAAAATTGTTTTTTTGTTTTAATCCTTTTCAAAGGATTTATAATGAGCTATAGAACTGTAACAGATGCTCTGAAATATAGTCTTCTGGTAACTTTGGAGATTATGACGTGAATAAAAATGGTACAGGACTCATAAAGAGCTGAAATGTTTATGAATATCAAGCAAAACAAGAGTTAACTAAATGGACTGAACTCAGGAAGCTGAAACAACCTTTTTGACTTTTGCTTGGAATATTGCTGATCCTTGTTTTGTTTTTCAGAGTGAAGGAAACTTATTTTGAGCTATTTACAGCCCTTAATAATTGAGTAAGGCATACTCCTATGAACAAAATTTGGAGCCTGTTTGTTTCTCTCTGTCTGGTTCCTCTAAAATTTAGAAACTTCCTGTGAGTGTTCTTAACTTATGGCAATATAGTTGTTTGCGTCAGTGCAGTAAGAATCCAATTTTCTTTTGCAACAGGACACAATTAGAAAAACTGGTAATTTTACCAAGACTTTGACTGGAAGGGTATGCTTCCCTTTAAGGAGTCAATCTCAACTTGCAGAGCCAATAAAAGCCCAGCAGGGAAACTGGTCTCATACTCTTGCCTACGCAGTCCCTGTACAGGGTTCCTGACCTGTAGTCAGTAAAGAATGTCACTTTCTAACAGGTCTAGGAGCTCCAAGTTTATCTTAGGACCTTAAGAGGAGAGAATCACCCAACTCACAGGTGTTTGAGGATAAAAACCCATGGTTGGGCTTGGCTTTAAAAGTTCTTATCTGAGATTCCCTGTGGAACTAACTTCCATCAAATCCAATCCAAAAGGCCTGTGTAGAAATAATTATTCTTGCTGCAGTTTATGCAAATTATCAGGGCAAGTATAAGACTGAAGTCTTATTTTGCAAACCACTCAGTCCTTATCAGAATTTTTTTTAAAACAAAAACGAGGACTGGGGAGAGAGAAATTATGTTCCAAAACTTATGATATATTTGCCATTAAATTCTAAACTCGCTAGTTTTAAGTTTTTGCCTACATTTTAGACTAACCCTGCTGGTTCCTGTGAACCAACCAGGAATCTCCAGCCGCAGCTCAGAAAGAACAAGAGGGATGGGTAATGTGAAAATCTGAACTAATATTCCAGTTTTAAGCAATTATCCTGCAAATACTGCCAGGTGATGGGAATAAATAGATGTCTATTACTTGGAGGTTTCCTCTGGTAAAGTAAGACCAAGGAAACTAACCAAAGCCAAGCACCATGCACCCAAATCCTAGCAAGCATAACTACAGCTACCAGTTATCTGGTTGTGTCACAAGACATTCTTCACTCTCCCTTGTTGGAGGAGGACCCAGTTCCACAGTTCCACCTTAGGATTTGGCTCATGATAAGGAGTCCATGCAACCACCCACCCAGAGACACATTTTTGTCCCAGACTCAATTCCAAGCTTTGGATCAAAGCCCTGGGGAAAAAAATGGATCTGAGGGGTCCAGAGGCAGATGATACGGAGGTTAAAAGGCACAGCACAGATGAGTATGGCTGATTCCTGCCGATTAAGCTAAACCCAAGCTTCCTGTTTCATGGATAAAGGACACATTAGTATCCATGGTATAAATGAGGTCTAGGGAGCTCCAAGGCTACTGAAAGTAGGTGGGAAAGAGACATAGGTGAGAGTGGATAATTCCTATTCTCTAGACCCTTCACGTTTCATGGATGCAAGACTCTTTGGCACTCACGGTGGTGCCCGCCAAGGTCGCTGGGACTTGGGGACGCAAGGATGGAAGACGGAAAGAGGATGCTCTTCCCTCTCTCCCTCGTGTATCCTGGGTATCTGCTAGGAAGAGAAGGGAAACAAGGACACTTGCTCCCCTCTTTCTAGATAGGTAACCATTCATCTTCAGTCTGTACCTCTTTCGAATGCATCCTGAAACCCTGAGATTCCTTTGAAAAGCACTTTCTTTTCCCTTTCTCCTCCTCAGTCCTTTCTTCAGTTAGGTAATTGTGTCTCCCTACTATGGGACTGTCCCCTCAGATGCATTCTCCAAACTGGAAGGAGTTGATTTCCCAAACCTTAAATTGGTTGGCTTAGGATTGGGCTCAGGCGAAGGGAACACAGAAGCCCAACATGCTGGCAACAGGGTAAAATGTTTTTGCCAGTTGGGCTTTTGGCCTCCCTCCTCCTATGGAAATTGGTAAAAGGCCTCGGAATTTTTGAGCTGTCCTTACCCCTCCCCTTGTTTCATTTGGATAAATGTTTTCTAATAACTCTGTTTGTCTGTTCTTGCCTTCAGGACATCAAACTCCAAACAGTCATGCAACTGGAGCCTCTGAGGATGGCCCCTTCTGCCAGGAACCCTTACATAGGCCTCTGAGGGAGATCTGACCGCCATTGCCCCAAAACAGTGCCCCCTGTCAGCAGTAAGCTGTTAAGATCGGTCTTCATCCTTATCCTTAATCTAATGGCAGTTAGATGTACTTCTTTAGAGAGGGAATGAGACAGCCAGGTGGGAGGAGGTCCCTGGAGAAACTCCAACCAGCCTGCCCACTGAGGTGGAGCCTGGGGAAGTTCACGCCCTTTGCAGTGGGGAGGATCTTGGCCCCGCCTCTTCCCGTGTGGAACCTGGAAATCAAACTGGCGGGAATCGCTCTACAGGAGGGACTCTGGCCTTGCAAACAGTGCCTGTTTTCCCCTTTTTTCCCTTTGTACCCAATAAAACCCTGTTTTACTCACCTTTTAAGCTTTCTGTGAGCCTAGATGTTCATAGCCATGGGACGGACAAGAACCCTGTCTTTAGCTGAACTAAGGAAAACTCCTGCAACACCATCTCTTTCCCTTTCTCTGTCTACCCATTATTCCTAAAATCCTCCTCTCTCTGGCCCTGAGTGCTGGAGAGAGCATTAAATTGGAAGTAAGAATGCACTGGATTTCACATTGCTCCACTGCTGACTTAACTTCTCTGCTATCTTGATATGCCATAAATTAGATTACTCTTCTAATTCTGAGAAGATAAAAATACTTGCTGCCTGATTTATGGACTATTGCACATATCACAGATCTGTTTTGCATAATGATTCATTTCTATAAATGAAATAAATTGGAACAAATGAAACTTTGATGTAACTATTTACATGTCTTTGTAGAGCAGTTGGATTAGTTGGAATGATTGCCAGCTGATGCTTTTTTCATACCCCTTTCCCCTTTTGTTTAGCAAGGAAAGTAATTTGTGAACAATGTAGTAATATATATCTTCTGACTTAAATAAATAAATACAAAAATAGCCTATAGATAGAATACACTCTGGAACTGAATACTGAATACAAATCTACTGTATTTATTTTCTAGATAATTTAAATATTGGAAATTTGGCTGCCTCTGTTAATATTTCTCTTAGCTGATAACTCAGATATTTTGCAAAGTAAGTATCATAATTTGCTTCTTTTTTTTTTTTTTTTCTTGAAGTGTGGTTTAGCACAGTGGTTCCTGCTTCCATTACCACCAAGTGGAATCTGTTGTCTACTGTTTTAAAAACCCACCCAGACAAATGTGGAATGATTGATCTTTGAAGTCGTTGAAGGTGGGAAATCTTCTAGGTATACAAGCAGTCTACAGGGCCACAATCTGGCAAGGCTGTATAGCAGGGGTCTTTAAATGTTTTGTGTATGTGCCACGGACACCTGTGGTGGTGGGATGACACATCTAGTTTGCTTCTCAGAACACTTACAAATGCATAACATAAAATGCATAGGATTACAAGGAAACCAACATATTGAAATGCAGTTATCAATATATTACAAATCTGTGATATCTAGTCATGCATCTGTTTGTTCTTTAATCTATTAATAATAGCTCCTCTAGTAATTGCCTAATGATTTCTAAATAGTGGAGATTATAAACGATATTTTGAACAATATAACATGAAATATCTATTGGTGACAGTGAGGGTACTCCTTGTATTGCTTATACTACTGCCTCTATCATCATTAAAGAGTGTGGTAAATTTTAGTTGGAGATTAATAAAACATGATAAAATATAGTAAGTCATAAACCACAAATTTAAAACACTTTTAGGGGAAATTTAAGCCTTGAGCAGTAGGACCTGAGAAAGATTAGATTAGATGCACTTTAGCAATTTAAAAAATATTCCCCAGATTTTACAATCTGTGGTCCTAGAAGATGAACTATATCAACATTTCATAGCCAAGGTGATGGTAGTGTTGCCACTGATGATAAAATAACAACACTCATTGAACACTTCTTATGTACCAAGCACTATAGTAAAAGAATAAAAATTATCACTGTATCAGTCCTCATAGCCAACCATGGGTAGACACTTCTAATATACCACTTTTGCCAGCAGTAAAAGTGCATCCCTGAAGGAATATATAAACTACCTCAAATCTTAACTTCTAAAAGTTGGGTTAGAAAACCAAGTGTGTTTGACTCCAAAGCCTGTGTTCAAACCATGATGTCAGTTTCTGCCATACGTGAATCATTCTTGTACCATTTTCAAGATTTTAAAAAATCATATTACCTGTACTATCATTTGCTTAATATTTTCTTTAAGTTGATTTCAGAAGAAAAATTTATATCAGCATCATATTCAGAACTCTTATATTACTTGCCATAAAGAGAAGGTAATTATAAGAATAAATACAATAAGACAAACTGATTGCTCTCAGTTTCTTAAAAAGGGAGATCATCAGGTTATAGAGGTGCTAAGGCCATATTAGCACCATTCTGAGACTTTCTCTTTGAAGGAAGTGAAAGGATCGAAAAAGAATCAGTAAGAATTTACTTTTCCATTGTGTGATTCAACATAATCTAAAACCAATTCAATCTTTTTCTAGGTTGATAAGGCAGAGGGTCCCAAACTTTGAGAAATACTGCCCTGCCCTGCCCTGCCATGGAGCCATGGGGCCATGGATGAAGGTGCGGCAGCAATAGCAGCACTTGTACTGTTTTGAGGAAGCAGAGACAAGAAGGCCTAAGCATTCATCTTACGTAGTGCAGTGTATTAGTCCTTCCTCACTCTGTTAGAAAGATATTATCTGAGACTGGGTAATTTATAAACAAAGGAGGTTTAACTGACTCACAGTTCCACATGGCTGGGTAGGCCTCAGGAAACTTACAATCATGGTAGAAAGGGAAGCAGGCATGTCTTACTTGGTGGCAGGTAAGAAAGAGAGTGAGCCATAGCAGGGAAAACTGCCTTATAAGACCATCAGATCTTGTGAGAACTCACTATCATGACACCAGAATGGGGGAAACCACCCCCGTGATCCAATCACCTCCCACCTGGTCCCTCCCTCAACATGTGGGGATTATGGGGATTACAATTAGAGATGAGAGTTGGGTGGGAATACAGAGTCAAACCATATCATGCAGTAACACTGGAGTATTTCACCTGCTCCAGCCACTGTCTTGTTTTATTACCTATAAAAATTAGAGAGGGTAAAATCAGTATTTGTAAATTCCCTTCTGCCTCTATCACTTTAATAGTTTGGAGGAACTTTATTGAACCTGTTACTTTTTCTTGCTATCTGAAAGAAACAAGGAGAGACATTTATTTACATGTTACATCCGGTTTTGCTCCTGGAAGAATTTTGGGATGATAGAAAATAATAAGAAAATGCAAGGGCATTTGGATAGAGAAGTGAGAAGTGATGTTATGTTACCTTTCCTTGATGGACATTTCTTTGTTTTGAGCTAGAAATCCTGGAAGCATTTGGTTGAGCTGTATGCTCTGGAAAAGTTCTTTCTCTGAGTGGATCTCAGAATCATTCTTAAGAAGGATAGATTAGTGCACCAGAAGTTAACAGTAAAGAAACTAATACCTGGGCATGAAAAGTGACTTTTCCAAAGTTATACAGCCTATTAGAATCAAGAGGAGAAGAAAAACTCCAGGAGTCTCAGGTACCAGCAGATACTCCCACCTGGTATAATTTTGGGATTGTGATGTAAAACTTAGGTCCTAAGCTTTTAGTCAGTGGATTTTCCTGTCTACACAATGAAAGCTTCCAGGTAAGATAAACTTCAGAAGATTTTTGTTCATCTGTGTTTACTAGTAAGATTTTAATCTTTTCTCCATAATGGTTTAGGAAACATCATAAGGCAGAGTAGCACAGCAATATGTTAATAGATAGTAGGCAAAAAATCCAGTGAAATGTACAACTTTTGGCTCCATCTCAAAGATTCTAATTTGGTAGTCCAGGATAGGACTAAAGAGTTTGCATTTTTAACAAGTATCCCAAATGCTATTTATATAGCTGACCCTAGACCACATTTTGAAAAACATAAGCGTAGGCTTTGGAGACAGAAGAGTCTGGGTTGAGATCTTTCATCTGTCATTGCTTATATACCTGGGGCAAATTACTTAACATCCTTTGAGTTTCAGTTTCCCAATCTGTAAAAAGCAGTGATAATAATAATTATAACTACTTCAGGGCTTTCTGATAATTAAGACTTTATTTGTAAAGTGTCTAAGTACTTACTACAAGGAATCTCATTATTACTAATTTTTAACTAAACATTGGGCTCCATCTTTAAATTATCAGAATATTCTTTATAGAGAGTTGCCTGTCAAATTTTTAGCAAATATAGCTTGTAGTTAGCTAACTGTCATTTGCACTGGTCTTGTTAGAGTTGCACTCGGGGAACTATCCGTGCTACTGATCCATGTCTTTGTGCAATTTCATTTTCAACTAGAGTATAAAGTTTATAAGGCATAGACTGTTGAAATCATTTCTACATAATAGGGTCAACAATAAAAATTCTCCATTCTAATATTGCTGTGATGAAAGTATGTATACATTTCTATATTACATTTATTAATGATTTCTCTTCATAAAGTGTATACACACATTCATTAGCCTAAACCAAATATATTAGGCCATCCTTCCATACTATTGTATAGTATAAGAAGAAACATGTTATAATAATTTCCATCTGTCTTCCCCCAACCATCAATACACACATTGATTTATTTATGTTGGTATGCCCAGTACCTAGAATGTTATCTGGCATATAGCACTTGCTCAGTGAGTTTGTTAATAGATGAATTTTGTGAATGAATTACTACTAAAACTGATATGCTGTTATTGCAGTTCTTGCATCTTTTAGAAATGATAATTTTCTGTCATCCAAGTAAATAAACTATGAAAAGGCATTTATTGTATTCTTGCCCTAAAATATCATGTATTGGCAGATTTTTGTTGTTGTTGTTGTTTTTCATTTTTTGAGATGGAGTCTCACTCTGTCACCAGGCTCTGTTGCCAGGCTGGAGTGCAGTGGCGCAATCTCGGCTCACTGCAACCTCTGACTCCCTGGTTCAAGCGATTCTCCTGCCTCAGCCTCCCAAGTAGCTGGGATTACATGCACGTGCCACCTCGCCCAGCTAATTTTTGTGTTTTTAGTAAATACAGGGTTTCACCACGTTGGCCAGGATGGTCTCGATCTCCTGATCTCGTGATCCGCCCCCCTTGGCCTCTCAAAGTGCTGGGATTACAGGCATGAGCCACTGCACCCGGCCTTGGCATACGTTTTAAAGACATTTATGAAGCAACTTCTATTGTCTAACATGAGGGCTTCCACTGAAGCATTCTTTCATGTGGGTCCTGTTCCTACATTGCAGACACACCACCTGTTGTCCTCTAGTGAGCACTGTTATTTCTTTACTCAGTATGTATTTCACTCTTCACCTAGCAGATGCTAATTTTGTTCTCTATTTATCTCTTTCTCAACCCTGTGGTTCCAGAGAAGCTGATCTTACCAGAAACTCCAGGCTGGGCCTATTGATGTGAGGGAAATTCTACTGACTTTGCTAGTGATTAGCTTAGGAATTACTTAAACTCAACACAGGTAAGTGGGATGTCTGCCATAAGCTTTTTCTAAAAATTTCTAGGAATTACAATTCCTGAAGGAGAGATTATCTTTTTTTTTCCTGTGGTTTGATGCCTGGAACTACTGCATCCAGTTGACCTCCAGCCTGAGGATGATGCAAACCTTGCTACTGAGTCACCCAGTCTTGAGGCTTGCTCTACCTCTGGACTTCCTGTTATGTGAGATAATAAATCTCTTGCTGATTAAGATCTTGTAATTGAAACAGGCTCCCTTCAAACAGATCACTTTGCAAACGATGTTAACATAGTTGTTCCTGATAAAGGGGATCAAATTTCTGCAGTAAGAAGGGGTCCCTGAGGTTTTGCAAACTGCTGGAGGCCACATGCACATTAGGTATTATGGCTTGACTGAGTAAATAAAGATACAACTTTTGAGCTGTGGAATTCGCAAAAATTATTTGATAATGTTAATATAGGATGCTTTGAGAACAAAAAGTAATGAAACAGGTGATATTGAGTCCTGGAAAATAAAGTTTATGTTTTAGAGAAAGTCCTTAATTAGGTCTGGACTTCTCCAGTTCCTATACAGGAGTCCTCAGGCAAAATACTTAAACCTTATTAAACTTTAGATGCCTGTTTGTAAAATGACAAAAATCCCACACTGACTTGCCTCTCTAGGAGTGTTGTTATGAGGCTGAAATGAGATATGGTAAATAAAAAGGCTTCATAAATAAAAAAAGCCCTTCCCAGGCAGTAATTTGAGGAACTTTCTCCTTTTCTAAGTTTACCAGTTTTTTTTTTCATTTACTTTCAATGCTAATAGTACTTCAATGAAAATGTCACTTCTACAAATCTTGAACCCCTTATTTATGCTAGACAGTGTATACACTGAGAGGATTATAGCTGATTATTCCTGTCTCATCTGTAAATCAAAGATTGGAAAATGACCACATCTTCAGTTCAAAGGCTTTTCATTCAAATGTTTCATATCTAGGGTTGATAATGAAATCCCATAAAGAAAATACGCATACATATTTTCTATAGAAAATTCTGGCAGGCCTTGGAAAAAAATAAACAAAAATATATGCAAAACTTATTTGTTCTTTTAAAAAGGACTTGAAACTTAAATCACAAAATAGAATGCTGAAAAACAGAATACTAAGACTTAACAGCCATAGGCATAGGAGGTGAGCCATTTCACCTCCACGATGTCAGCTGTGTGAACCTTGGCAGAAACATGCGGGAAGAAGGGGAAGGAGATGATTGTTCATAGGAAGTAAAATTAAAACAGGTATGGTACGCCCTATGGGAGTGCTGCTATAATAAGAGGGTGCAGTTCGGTTAAGCTGGGCACAGAGCCAAAGCAGAAATATATATGAATATACATACCTACATTTGTACATATAAGTGTCCATAAATATGTACATGCATAGTCACATATATATACATAAATACAGACATACACAGATACATATATATGAATATATACATACATATATAGTATCTGAATTTTTATAATTACCGTATAGACTAATATTAATACAGAATAAAATTGTTGCTAAATATACAACTTCATATGTTCCTTATAATGTTGAGGCTTATATAGGGCTTATCGGCCTTTTTATCTGAATAAAGAAACTGAAGCTCAGAAAGATTAACTGATTTATCCATGGTTGCAGAGCTGGTCAGGTTTTTTTTTTTTTTTTTTTTTCTTTAAACAAAAAAGAGTATGATGCTGCTTTTCTTTTTTTTTTTCTTTGCAGAAAGAGTTTGATCTAAACTGGTTAGGTTTGAGTTGGGATTTCAACTGATAGGTGATTTTGGACTCCAAGTCCAGGGTTCACGCCCCTCTCTATCCAGGGTCATAGAGTCTCAGTGTTTCCAGGGATCTTAAAGTAGTCTCATCTAACCTACCTTTAATTTAAGGATTAATCTTCCATTTGAATAACTAGTTGATCAGTTCATCATTTCGTACTCTTAAAAAAAATGAAAATAGAAAAATGGCAGCCAGTCGGGTATACCAATTTTTCACCATTCCTTCTCACCAAAGAAAACATTCACAATGCGGAAAAGACAATAATCATCCTAGTATCTTGCTTTCATTTGCTTTAGTTCATAATTTAGTACTCTTTTGTAGCATGCTAATAACATAAAATATAAAATTATAAGAAGAAAAACATGAATTATATAACTCCTGAGAGGAAGGAAGAGTACATTGGGTTCTTGTGCCTCAGTTTTGACAGTGACTCACTATGTGAGCTTGGGCAAGTCACTTATTCTTTCTGTGCCTCAGTTGCACCACCTGTAAAATGAAGACATTGGAAGAGATGCCACTTGAGGCCCTTCCTACTTAGTTTCTACACCACTCTGAGAAACTGAGTGGAGGGAACAATGTCTCCAAGCAAGGGTACAGAAATGAATGGTCTCTGGAGGTTTCTTGCCCACTTATAAGTTTTCTGTGAAAAATACCACGGGTTGGGCGAAACCTCCCTGTTTCCTGAGTTTTCATCAATAGTGTTGATTGCATCTGCTATGCTGGGGCCTGGTCACATGTTGACATGGCTCATCCAAAAATAGTTTGAGAAGCCTAGGTTAACCTTGGAAAAAATCTGTTTTACCACAGTAAACTTTCAATCCCATTAACAGAATTTTTCCTTTCCCAATTCCTGTCTAGAACCACCCAGGGCTCTTATTCACTTTACTCTTACTTCATTCCTTTGTTTCTCTTCTTTCCATTAATTATATCATGTCATTCAAATGCACTGGGTCATAGGCTCTGGATCATTGAGTGTAACTGCCTCCTACACTGCATGGATTAGCATTGTTCTAGCATATGGGCTAATGTGGTATAAAAAGGTGGTGAGTAAGGGTGAAGAGAATGGTAACATCTTAGCCCCAAGCCATTGTATAGAGCTGCATTTGTATGCACTTCAACACAGTGATGTTTTGAACTCTGTGTGTGTGTTTTCTATATGCCTTGCCTAGCTTAAATGTATTTGGTGTGAATTTAATGCATGAAGTTTTAGTGTTTGAGTCAGGAAACTTGGGTCTGGTCATGGCTTTGCCACTGGTTAGCTATATTTAACCTGGACTATTCAAAGTAATTGTTTGTGTCTTGGCCACTCTCATATAGGGAGTGGGACTTATGATCTATGTGGTGTCAATTCCACCAAGATTTTGGGAGGATCAAATAGATGACATGTTATATATTGGGATAATTCTAGGCATGGCCTGGTTAACTTCAGTGGGATTTAATGACTGGGAGAGGCTGGAACATGGGACTCTATCCACCCACTGGGATGAGACAATGGCAAGCAGGAACTCAGTCACAGATCATGCAGTTAGAAATTTTAGGCTAGCCAACATAGTTCAATATTCATAGGAAGGTTATGATGAAAGGCAGGTAATAATTAAGTTAGCCTGTTTAGCTGCTAGTGAAGAATATGAGTTTTAAAGTTTAACCAATCTGATTTCAAATCTTCCATTTTTTAACTGTGTAAACTTGAGTCAGTTTGGGTTGAGCATCCCTAATCTGAAAATCTGAAATCCGAAATGCTCCAAAATCTGAAACTTTTTGAGCATTGACATGATGCTCAAAGGTCATGTCCAAAGAAAACGTTCACTAGGACTTTTCACATTTTAGATTTTCAGATTAGGAATGCTTAACTGGTAAGTCTACGTGCAAATATCCCCAAATCTGAAAAAATCTGAAATCCAAAACACTTCCTGTCCCAAGCATTTTGAATAAAAGATACTCAGCCTATACATAATCTCCCTGAGCCTCAGTTCTCTTATCTGTAAAATGAAAGAAATAATATTTTACTAGTATTATTGTTAGATAATACATATAAAGCACTTGGATAGCTCCTGGACACAGTCAGTTGTATTGCTGTTATTATTAAGCTGTTCCCATTACAGGAGTTTGGCATTAAATTTTGGGGGAGTGCCTTCCTATGGAGGAACTTGAGCATTATGGTAGGGCATTGAGAAGACAATATTTGGGCATCCAGTCAAGTTTACAGCCTCAGAGAACTCTGTTAGCAAGGAATTAGGCTCTGCTTAATGTTCCAGGGTAGGACTCTAGGCTGTGGGGACACGGGGAGGAAGCAATGCAAAACCCCAGGCTCAAAAGGGCTGGGATTTTATTCATGTAAATAAGACAGGGGACCAAGCATAAGTCTAGTTGGCTTCACTGGCTACAACAGGTGAAGCAGAATCTCAAGAAGGGTGACTCATGGGGAGCCCTGGACACTAGGCTGAGAAGGATTTCAATCGGGAGCCCAGAAGCCTCAACAGCTAAAAGAACACAGCAACCAATAACCAGCTGGGATCTGATGAAAAGTCTTTGAAGACCCTTTAAAAACTGCACAGTGCTAAACTAAATGTAAGATGGTGTTAGTGTTTGCAGAAGGAATGCAGATGGGAGAAAGAGGAGCATTGGCAGTGTTGACCTACAACATTGTGGAAACACCTGCAAGGAAGCATCTATTCAAAAAAGAATACACAAAAGCAGATAGCAGTCATGGGAGTAAGTTCCTGAGACACCAAATATTGGGTTATCATATGATACTCTTCTCTAAGGTAGTTTCAGCATGTCATTCTGATAAGACATGTTTGGCCTTCATTTCTTCGGTTTTCTTAAAGGGAACATTGACTTTGACTCTCCAATGAATTAGACCACACAGATAGGCACTGACAAGCATGTGTTCCATTTTTCATACATCGTAAAGATAATTTTAATTTCTACCAAATACAATTCCTTTATTTAACAAATGAGGAAACTGTAGTGTAATGAAAAGGAGTTCTGGTCTCGTCTCTTAGCGTGACCTCTTAAAAACTACTTAAACTCACTGAGCTATAGTCTTTTTTCATAGAAAATAGAAGATAATTGCACCAGTATTCTCAGGGTTTTTGTGTTGATCAAATGAGATATCGTATGTGAAAGTACTTCTAAATGGTGAAGTATAATTCATAGGTAACTGAATAATTGGTTGGTAAGATTCTGAGATATATCTTGACTGGAAGATTAGTCTCTTTCCTGGTTATGGGAATGTGTTATGGGGTGTTAACAGTTTGCCTTACTAAATTCCATTAAAAATCCAAATCCTTGCTTTTTCCTGTCTATTCTCTTTGAACTGTGCTCCTCACATTTCATGTTAATGAGAATTATCTCGTATTAATATGTATTTACCTCAGGGAACTTGTTAAAATGCAACTTTTATAGCCCTTTCCCAAGAGATTCTGATTTAGTAGGTCTAATTTAGGGCCCAGGATTCAATACTGGTGGGCCATGGATCTCAGTTACAGATGTGTGCCTGGTGAATTGTTTGCTTATTCAGTGCTTGGCTGCACGTGTTGTAGCACAGGAACTCAAAGCTGGGAGTCTGAAAACCTGGAATTTATATACGGCTCCGATACCAACATAATTATTGGTACAAGGTAGAAGTTAAATAAATATTTGTCTTAATGAGTGTATGAAATGACTTGTCTAGTGACCTTGTATCTCTTTCCCTCAGTCTCTTCATTAGTAAAATGAAAAACTTGAACTAGATAACTTCCATTTTTTTTTTTTTTTTTGAGACAGAGTCTTGCTCTGTCACCCAGGCTGGAGTCAGTCTGCCTCCTGGGTTCACATGATTCTTCTGCCTCAGCCTCCCAAGTAGCTGGGATTACAGGTGCCCGCCACCACACCTGGCTAATTTTTGTATTTTTAGTAGACACAGGGTTTCACTATGTTGGCCGGGTTGGTCTTGAACTCCTGACCTCATGTGATCCACCTGCCTCAGTCTCCCAATTTGCTGGAATTACAGGCATGAGCCACCACACCTGGCCAATAACTTCCAATATTCTTTATAGCTTTGGCAGTCTTTGACCCTTCTAGCTCTTAGACTTACTGTGGAGACAAGTAATAGCTTCTAGAAAGTTCCTTAAGCATCTTGAAAAGCTGCACTTATTCTTTCCAGCAAATAAATAATTTTCAGTATTATAATTTCATAGCTAAATTGGCATCCTGTTGACTTGTGGTTAATGCAATTTAATAGTGTGACAAATTTCATCTCATAAAATTGTAGCAAAAGGGAGAATACTGTGGGTTAATTTCTTAAGATAAAATATGTAATTTTTAGAAATTTAGAAGTAACTCCTTAAAAGATTCCCATGCCTTTCTCATGCTATTAGCAAATAAGCATGTTCTATCTCAAGTTAATCTATAGCTCTTGGATTCAGCAATCTAACTCATATTTAATAATACCAGAGACCAGGCCTGCCTCAGCCTCCCAAAGTGCTGGGATTACAGGCGTGAGCCACCGCGCCTGGCCATCTTTTTTTCCTTTTATTTCTTTTTAGTGTTCTTCTTTATTTTAAACAGATGGCACAACTCTTCAAATCTTCAGTGCCTCTTATTAGGATTTTGGGATGACATTCAAAATATCTCATTATCTCTCTACGTTCAAACTCATCCTTTTCTGCTGTTATACCTCTCTTCGGCAACAGTGGAGTTCTTGAGTTTGTGTTGTCCATTATGTTTTAGTTCAGCAGTTCCTTCTGCTTCGAGTGACCCTCATTTGACTGTTTCCACTTCTCAAAACTTAAATCCTGGTTCAAATGTCACCTCCACTTCATGTCCTTCTTTGGTTCCTCTGCCTGAATTAAACTTCCCCCTCCAAACTTCCACATTACTTTGAGAACAGCAAGATTCTATCATGTGAAAAAAAAGGAAGGTCACTTCAGGCAAAAGGTGTAGCAAGGACCAAAATATAAACTGAAAAACAATTATATGTTATAAATTTAAGTATTTACTACATATAAATAATACTAATATAACACTAATAATATTTACACAGACTATGTTTATGTAGGATAAAAAATATATGGTTAAGACTCATATGGTTATCATCTATCTTAAGAAGTAGATATTACCAAATATGTTGAAGTTCCTAGATCTCAGAGCGTCTCTTGTCTCCAAAGGTAACTACTATCTTGAATTGTCTGTGATTTCTTTGCATTTTTTGCTTTTCTCTTACAAATTGTCATCTAAATAATTTGTTTAGGATTTTGTGTGGAATATAATGTATAATATTTTATATATAAATAATGTATATAAATAATGAATATAAATAATGTATTTCTTTTTCTGCTACTGGTGTTTTTTGGTAATGTTATACTTGCGAGATTTTGTCCATGACCATTTTTATATATATCACATTTTTATTGCCATGTACTGTTCTACTGTTTGAATAAATCATAAGATACTAATGTAAATCTTTTATTGACAAACGTTTGTATTGATTTAATTTTTTCTTTTTCTCTTCTGTTGGAAAAAAATTTATTTAAATATGTTTGTACACATCTCTCAGTACAGAGGTGCAAGGATATATTTGAGAGGTACACCTAGGATTTGCATTGTTTTCTTAGGTGGTGTGTACATCTTTGATTTTGATGGATAGTGTTGTGATTTTGGAATGGCAATTAGTAATGCTTAAACCTTTGTGTTTAGCAGGACTATTGGCAAATAAAACTGGAAATGAAGGTTAGAATCACACTGTACAGTAAGTTGATATGCTGAAGCATTTGGATTTTATTCTATAGGTAAAGAGAAACCATCAGTTGTGACACCCCATAGGTTACTTACTTTATCTGAATCTCAGTTTTCTCTTCAGTAATTCTGGGACAATATCTTCCTCACAGTCTTGTGAAGATCCTGGCATGTAATAATTGATATTAGTGTTATATATTAGTATTAGAAAGAATTGTGAACTGTGTGTGACATAAATAGATTTATATTTTAGAAAGCTAATGGCAACTGGGTATAGAATAGATGTTTGCAGAAAGACAGGAAGTTATTGTGGTCATCTAGCTGACAGAAAATCTTCATTAACCTTTTAAGATCTAACTCAGGGTTTCTCAGTCTTGGAACTATTGAAATTTTGAGCTGGATAATCCTGTTTTGTGGGTGTTGTTCTGTGCACTGGAGGAGGTTTAGCATCATCCCTGGTCTCTATCACTTGATGCCAATAGTCACCTGCCCCCTACAATTGTGCCAATTAAAAATGTCTACAGACACTGCCGGGGGATAAAATCACACCTATTTGCGAACGGCTGATCTAATTCCAGTGTCAACTCCTTTATGAAAACTTCCTTGTCTCCTTTTAGAAAGATTCAATTGTTCTCTTCCCAAATACCTTTTAATGGCATCTCCCCACATAGTTTTAGAATTATCTGTAGACTTTTCTACAAGACCAAAGTCCTTAAAAACAATAATTAACAATTTTTGTATTTCAGTAATTTAGAACATGGTAGTAACTAATGTAGATGTTTAAGATGTAAATTGTCAAATAAATGATTCGACAATTATTTTGAGGTAAGAAGTAAGTTATGGGAAGAATCAGGTAAAAGAAGAGCTTTCCAGGCAAAAGAACTAGCAAGAGCAAAGTCTCCGAGTTAGAAAAGAGTTTTCTGTGTCTTAGAAACAGAAAGCTAGTGCAATCAGAGCCAGGTGTGCAGGAATGAAAGTAGCACATGATAAGAAATGAAATAGACAATAAAAGAATTGATCTTTAAACAGTTATGCTTAGTGACCTTCAGTAGAGTTGTGGGAAAGAACCTAAACTGAATTCGTTGAATGGTGAATGAATGAATGAGAGGCAAGGAAGTAAAAGCCGTAAGTAGATGCTACCCTTGCCAAGAGCTTGGCAAGGCAGGCAGGGGACAGCTGAGGTAGTACAATATAGGTGAAAGATAAAGCATGTTTGTGGGTTGAAGGGAAAACATCCTGTTGTGGTAAGAATACAATAAGGAAATTTGATAAGGCAATGCATTGAAGATGTGGCAGTGCATGGAATGTAGCGAAGAGGTGTAAGATTCACCTTGGAGAATTGCAGTCACTCTTCACCAGAGTTGTAAATGGGGGATAAAAGTTGCCTGAAATTGTGAACATATTTTGAAATGAAAAAAGAGAACATTCCATGAAATTAATAGCCTTTTCCATGAAGTTAAATAGGTTAGTGTTAATTTTCATTCAACAAATATTCATCTTGTATCTGGTTTTGGTCAGGCAGTGTATTCTATACTGAAGACACAGCAATTCATATGCCATGCATACAGAACTGAGTCACTGAGAAGCTGAATTAATGGTCTCAGGTCATAGATGGCTGGTAAGTGGCAAAAATGGAATTCACAATTAGGTGTTCATGAATCCAGAGCCTAGTTTTTTAAAGGCTGACTTTCGTTGACTAGAGTTAGAATTTTGCAAAGAGACTTGTGGAAGTTACGATCATGAGGTACCTATGGGATAAAGAGACAGCAAAGCTAAAAAGGGATATTTCACAAAAGATAACATAGGAAGTAAAGAAGGGACCTTGGGTATGATTAATAAGAGGAGCAAGTTGAGTGGGAGTTGGAGGCCGGGAAAGATAGAAAGAAGTTGATATGATCAGGGAGTGTACTTAAAATGTTGTATCTTGGGGTTGAGGAATTCTGTGTAATGATGCCGGTGATGGTGAGGCTATGCATATAAGTTGCTAAGGTAGAAAACTGAACAAAGAAAGTTTATAGGAGAACTCAAGTAACACATCAATTTGGAGTTAATATAGTGTATGGCAAACAACCTCATGTGCCTTAATAAAATCCAGAGGTTATAACTATATTTTGTATAGTTTTTGAGGATAGATTAAATTATATATATGTATAATTTTTTATTCAGGGAGGCAAAATGTGTGTGTATAGATTTTTAGAATGTTTTCCTCCTGAAAATGGATAAGCCATATAGCATGTAGGGAGTCAGTTCAAATTATTTAGAAATCTTGATCATATTAAATAACATATTATCTAAGACATTGCTTTACTGATACCACTTTCTTTAAAATTATTACCATTCCATTTATGCTTACCTAATGTGTTAATCCCAATTGTTTTACTGATTTTTTTGTTACACCTGGCCATGTTGGCTATATTATCTGTCGAGTAAGGTGCCAGCAGGTGCGGAAATCCTGATTCCCAGGAACCATCTCTGCTTAGTGATCTCCTAATTGAGCTTCCTTCCACCATGTCTGATAAACTTTGCCCTACTCCTGATAACATCTCAAGAAATGCCCACCCACATTCCACCTGAGAATCTCAGCTTCTTCCTTCCTACTCAGATACTTTTGATAGTTCCATAAATATCTCCTTGTCATCTAGCTTTCCTATTTTCTTCCTGACACAAGCAAAATTTCTGAAGTAATAAGAGCAATAACAAATATATAAATGCTATAGTTCTGAAAAGCTCCTACATGCACATTTTTGTGTCATTCTAATCATGTGATAAAGCTGAATTATTTCCAATTTTCTGACTGATGAGAGAGGTCAGGAGACTTGTCCAGGGTCTTTTGTCTTGGTAAGTAAAAGTGTCCATTGTGAGAACATAGTTCTTCTAGAGTAAAATACCACTCTCAGAAGCTTCACCCTTTTATATAAATACGTATCTGAGAAGTGGAAGAAAAAAAATTTTGGCATCACGGATTTTAACTTTCCATTTATTGCTAAAATCTTGTCGCCTGTGTTTTTGTAGATGTAGGCAATACATAACCTCCTGTGGCAGGTTAGCTTATCTTGGATTATTTGCTTTTCTTTATAATGAGCTGATACTGGTCTCCGTATCACTTCTATTCATGAGTTCTAGTCCATCTTCTGCAGCTATACAGACTAAAGAAATAAGCACTCACTTCCACTAGACAACCTTTCAGTATTTTCAGGTACTCTTTTCTGGATGCCATGTCATTATTATTATTATTATTATTATTTTACATGACATATTTTTCAGGCTGTTTTGCAGAAGTCACTCTCTTCTGGACCTAGTCTTATTTCATTAATCATGACTCTAAAACATGAAATCTACACTTGAACATAATACTTTAGATGTGTTCTGTTTAGTGGATTAGAACACAATATAATGATCGCCTCCTTTGTTCCAATGATGTGTAAATATGTTCAAAGTTCATGTGTTTTGGGTAGTCACTAATGATTCATATTGAACTTAGAAATCTCAATGATTGAGTTTCTTGTGATAATTCTATAGTAATTGTGCCTCTAAATCCACATATCTGATAAAGGTCCACCATGAACTTTCTAGTAATAAATACTGAGCATGGAATAATGACATCTATAGACTTTGAGTTTAAAAGTTGGAACATTATGTCTCATTCACATAAACTACAGTAATTCTAGGTGTTACACATTACCGATTTATTTTTATTTTGTTAATTTGATTACAAGTTCAACTTAATATTTTATATTCTCCAGTTTTTATTTTTACAATAGTTTAAACTAAAAATAAATATTTCTAGTTCTATGCATTTTGCATAACAGATATTCAACCTGTATTACATTGTATGAGTATACCACAATTTATTCCACTCTACTGTTGATAGACATTTGGGTTTTTCTGGTTTTGAGCTGATATGAGCTAAGCTGCTAATGAAGATTTTTGAACAAGAATCTTTTTTTTTTAGTGGACATATACACCAACTTCTCTTGAGTTTATACCTAGGAATATAATGGTTGGAACATAGGGCAAGCAAGCGTTCAGCTTTAGGAGATATTGTCAAATAGTTTTCCAAAGTGGTTGAATCGATTTATACTCCCAGCAGGAGGGTATGAGAGTTCAAGTTGCTCAGTGTACTCCCCAGTATTTGACATTGTCTGTCCTTTTAATTTTAGCTCTTTGAGTAGGTGTGTTATTTCATTTCAATATTAATTTGCATATATTTGATTATTTATGATTCTTTGTATCTTTTGATATGTATATTGGCCTCTTGGATATTGTCTCTTTTGAAGTTTTGGTCAAGTCTTTTGCACATTTATTAATTGATTGTCTTGTTTTTTGACAAATGCATAAGAGCTTATATAATATGTTAAATATATTAGCCATGTCAGAGTTTATGTATTGCAGGAGTTTTATCCAGGCTATGGCTTACCTATTTATTTTCAGAATATTTTTCGACAATCAGAAATTTTTACATTTGCTTTGTTCATTTCTTCTTTTGTGATTTGTCCTTTATATGTTCTATAATTTGTTTTCCTACCCCAAGGTCACGAAGGTATTTAACCATATTTTCTTCTGGAAGCTTATTTACTTTGACTTTCACATTGGAGGTATGAGCCACCTCACATAAATTTTGGGTTATGCTGTAAGTTCAGAGTCAAAGTTCACCTTTTCTTCACATATGTATATCTAACTATTTCAGTCTTTATTGGAAAGACTATACTGTTGCCACTGAAGAGAACTGGTGCTTTTACCTAAACCAAGTGACTGTTTATGTGTGATCCCCTTTCTGGTTTCACTATTCTTTTCCGTTGATATGTTTTTCCACCTTTGCACTGAATCCATGCTGTCTTAATTACTGTAGCTTTCTAGAACACACTGAAATCTTATATTTTAAATCATCCATATTTCTTCCTCTTGTTTAATATCTTCCTGGTTATTTCTACATAAACTTTAGAATCACATGTCAATTTCTACATGCAAAAAATATCAACTTTTTTATTGGGAGTACATGGTACTTATAGATAAGTTTTGAGAGAATTGATATATTGAATATTTAGTTTTTTTGACTCAAAAACATGGACTACTTCTTTACTTATTTAGGTTTTAATGTCTCTCAGTAGTGCAATAGTATTTGCACAACTTTCTTAGGATTTACTCATAAATGTGTGGTTTTCTAAAAATGCTGCTGTAACTAGTTCCTATGTTATCTTATTTTTCGATTATTTATTGCTAGTATATAGAGATTCAATTGCTTTTTGTTATTGACCCTTGTCCAGTGACCTTGACAAATTGATTTATTGATGGTAATAGTTTGTTTTATCTTTTTATTAGATGTTTTATATCCACAATTATGTCATCTGTGGGAAAAAAAAGGCAGCTTCACACATGCTTTCCAAATATTTTAACCTTTTCTTGACTTGCTGGGATAGTTAGAACTTACTTTATAATGATGCATAAAATAGCAGCCATTGATGCTCTTTTATTATTTCTGACGTTTTGGGGCAAGTGCTAGCATTTCGCTATTGAATGTAGCAATTTCTCTCTCTCTCTCTCTTTTTTTTTTGTACATATCTTTTCTAAAAATCAGAATTAGGAAGTTCCCTATAACACCGTCTTCCAGTTTACCAATTCTTCATTCTATTGTGTCCAGCAGTTTCATGACTTCATGTGGTTATCTTTTTAAGTCCTGGAATGTCATTTGATTAATTTTAAAATCTCTATTTATTTGTTTAAGTTCCTCATGCTTTCATCTATTTTGTGCATGTTTTCTTTCAAATAACAAATGTATTAATCACAGTTAACCAAAATTCTTTTTCTATGAATTACAATATCTGGATTATTTTTACTTCTGCTCCCTTTGCATATTTTTTTCTCTTGCTAATTGGTTTTATTTTATTACCATGTTGCTTGTCCAGTATTTTTAAAATTAGTATTTTGCACATAGTATGTGATGTAATTATAAAGTCTATCTAGATGATACCATTTTCCACCAATACTGTCGAATTCCTCCTCCATTTCATGTTTTTCTTTTAGACAGGGTGAGAGCCTAATTACATAAATATAATCAGGGATTAAATTATCTAAAACTGGGCTGGGCACATTGGCATACACCTGTGATCCCAGCACTTTGGGAGGCTGAGGCGGGTGGATCACCTGAGGTCAGGAGTTCGAGACCAGCCTGACTAACATGGTGAAACCTTGTCTCTACTAAATACAAAAAGAAAAATTAGCCCGGCATGGTGGTGCATGCCTGTAATGCCAGCTGCTTGGGAGGCTGAGGCAAGAGAATCACTTGAATCTGGGAGGAGGAGGTTGCAGTGAGCCGAGATCATGCTATTGCACTCCAGCCTGGGCAACAAGAATGAAACTCCGTATCAAAAAAAAAAAAAAAAAAGTTGTCTAAAACTAAACAGTTTCAGTGAAACTCATTCTACACTTGGATTGTATTATAGCCTTTCTGCACTTTTGGTTGAAAGAATGTTGGGTGTAGGCCTTGAAAAACTGAGGGAGATCAAGTTCTGTTTTTCAAAGATTATCAGTTTAATGGTTTTTGTGGACAGAGAAAAATGCTTTGCACAATGAAATCCTTTTGAATTTGTTGAGATTTGTTTTATAGCACATAACATGATCTATCTTAATGTTGCTCCATGTGCACTTGTAAAAAATGTAATGGCTAAGTTGGTAATAGTGGTAAAGTCTTCTATAGCTTTTCTGATTTTCATTTACTTGTTCTATTTATAACTAAGAAATGGCTGTTAAAATCTCCAAGTCTAATTGGGATTTGTCTATTTCTTTTTCAGTTTCATCAAATTTTGCTTCATTTATTTGATACTGTTGTTAGATGCAAACAAATTTAACATCATAATTTCTTTATGACTTAATTTCTTTTTCTTAATGTAATATTCTTCTTTATCCCTGGTACTATTTCTGGTTCTGAAATGTACTTTGTCTAACATCAGTATAGCCACTGCAGCTTTCTTTTGTTTAAAATTTACATTGTACATATTTTCCATCTTTTTACATTTAATCTATGTTTTTATGTTTAAAGTGGTTGGCTATAGGTATTATGTAGTTGTGTCTTTGCTTTTTTATTAAGTCAATTTCTGCTTTTTATTCAGTAAATACTACGTAATTGAAGTATTTAGACCAGTTACATTGAAGGTAAATATTCCTAATACTGGATTTGGATCTATTATCTTACCATACATTTTATATTTTGTTTTGCCTTTTTTTCTTCCCTTTCCTGCTGTCTTTGGATTTTTTTTTTTTTTAACGATTCCATTTTATCTCCACTATTGGCTTAATAGTTATATATCTTTTAAAACATTTATGTTTTATTTTAGTGTTTACAATGTATATCTTTAACTTTTACAGTCTGCTATTAAATATTATGCCATTCCATTTAGTATGTTATAATCTTACAGTAGTATACTTTCACTTTGTTCCATCCTTTGTGCCATTGTTATATATTTCACTTCTCCATTTGATAAACTTCAAAATATATTTAACTATTTTTTTAGAGCCTCACATCTTTGAAACATGTTAAAAATAAAAATAATGCTTACATTTGATTTTGGGAGCTAGTAAAAGTGGAATCTCATCTCGTTTCATTTATTTTTATTCCAGGTATTCTTGGCTGAACTTGACGCCTTCCCACATCCTTGAAAAAGAGATATCTCTTCCTTTCCATTTATAGCAAGATGTTGAGATGATCACTGAGATCAACAAAAATATCTGTATTCCTCAACAAAAATCTTTTCATAAATTAATGAACTTTTATTTATTGCTGCAATATGTAATTTATACTTCTTGAACCCTGTCTACAGAAAAATTCCAATGAAGGATGAAATGCCCCCCTTTAGGAGGCAACTTATGATTTATTAACCCAGTGAGAGTAACAAACTGAAATTTTATTAGTACAGCATAGTTCCCAAAGTATATACAACATTCCATATTTCTGCTTTGTGAGATTTTAGTCAACGTTCTAATCTGAGAGGATTTAGTGATCAATTGGTTTTAGAAAATGCTACAAACTTTATTTTCCTGTAGGAATTTCGTTTAGCTGAATCTCTTTGGTCTAGGAATATTTTTTTAGCACTTAAACAGAAGTTCTGCAGACAAAGCAAAATTAATTTGCTTAAACTAAAATTGGCAAACACATTGGACTCTAGAAAGCTTTTTTCTTTCTTTTTTCCTGAGACAAGGTCTTGCTCTGTCACCCAGGCTGGAGTGCAGTGGCACAATCTCAGCTCACTGCTACCTCTACTCTCCAGGTTTAAGCGATTCTCTTGCCTCAGCCTCCTGAGTAGTTGGGATTACAGACATGTGCCACCACGTCTGGCTGATTTTTGTATTTTTATTAGAGATGGGGTTTCACCATGTTGGCCAGGCTGGTCTTGAACTCTAGGTCTCAATTGATCCACCCACCTCAGCCTCCCAAAGTGCTGGTATTACAGGCATGAAATACTGCACCCAACCTAGAAACTTTTTATCTAATGGTACAATTGTAAGTATTTTTTGTTGAATGCATTTTGAGGATTACTGATTTAAAATATTCAAATGTTTTTCATTTTTATCATTCGTAGATTTAGAAAGGGTAAACGATTTATATTTAATTCTATCTACCCATTCACTCCCTTAAAAATCCATTAAATGCCTGCCATGTGCCAGGCATTGTAATTTATACAAATAATGGTATTACTGATCTTTGAGTACAAATTATCTGGCTTCAAACTCAGTATTGGTTTTACTTTGCTTTATCCACTTTATCACAAGGGCCTCCATTGAAACTTATTCATAATACCAGGTATTTCCAAGTCATTATGGCTTAGAAATGTAAAATCTAATTCTAGTTCTTTCCATATTATATGATCTTGAGAAAACTTGCTCTCTTCTCGGTACCTCAATTTTCCTTGTCTCCAATTCTAAACGTAATTCTGAATGTGCCAGAAAAGCATCTCTAGGTATTATTCCATAAAGAATGCAATTCAGACAGGTTTCTTAAAATATAGGCAGGGATTTTTTTTTCCTTTTCATTAAGGTATACTCTATATACATTAAATTTTGCAGAGCTTAAGTATACAATTTGATGATATTTATGTAAAACATGTATCTGTATAATTGCCATTTAGATCCAAGTATAAAACTTTTCTATTGCCTCAAAGTTTTCCTTGTGCCTCATTATGGTCATTGTCTCTTCCACCCAGACACCGACATTGCTGCTGTTTGAATTTCCATTACTATAGATTTGTTTTGTCTGTTTGGAACCTCTTATAAAGGGAATTATATGCCATATAATCTTTTGTGTCTGGCTTCTTTCACTCCATATAATGTCATTGAGAGTCATTCAAGTTGCTACCTTGTGTTTTAATGCCAGTAGGACTTCAGTTTCTTAACCTATACAATGAAAGGGGCTGGGCTAGATGAACTCTAAAGATTTTTTGAATTCTGAGAATGAGAGGCTCTTTCCATTGTTTTGCAATAATTAACATGTAGGAATTCTGACCTGATTCAGTTGCCATGATACCATGACAATATTGAGAATGACAGCTTTGAATGTGTCATCCAGTGAGAGGATGACATCGCATGTCTGGGCACGGAAGATTTTATGCACCTCTGTAATGTAAGGTCAGAAACTGTTGTAGCTCGGGATGTCCTTACTGACTTCTGAGCCCTCCCACATCTAGCATTCTTCCTGTGTGACGTATTAATTAAATTGTCTATATCACATTTCTAAAAGTCATTGATAAACAGACTTAAAAGAAGACTTTACACAAAGCTCTTGCCGAATTATGTTTTGGCAAACTGTGTGTGTAGTGTTTAGGAGTCATCTATGGGTTCAGACAGACTCATATTCAAATCCCGGTGCTTCACTTCTATCTGTGAAACTGTGGGCAAGTTGCTTAAATTCACTGAGTCTGTTTCCTCTCCTGGAAATGAGGGGAATGATAGCTACCTCACAGCGGTGTTATAAAGAACTGAATGAGATAATGCATGCAAAGTGTTCACAATGCCTAGAACTTGTGTACTGCTCAGTCAAGGACAGCTGTTAGTGCTGTAGCTTCTTCTCAGCAAAATCTGTTATCTTGTGCTCCTGCAATTCCTCACTGAAGTTCCCTTTCCGGGACAGTCCTGTGTGTTCACATTGGCTGGGACAAAGGTGAGTGTAAGCAGTGAGCAGTGAACAGCCACAGGATTTTAACCAATCCTGTGAAGAGGGAAACTTTCCATAGAGAATGAACTCGGGTAGTTAAATGTGAATAAGCAGTGACTGGAGGATGGGAACCTTGGGTTCTAACGACTTCGTTAGTCAGGAGAAGTTCATGATCTTGATTGTGGCACTAAATCTCTTTAGAATAAACTAAACAGTGAAACAGTTTTGAGCAGGGATCCCCAATCCTCGGGGCCACAGGCTGGTACTGGCCCATGGCCTGTTAGGAACTGGTCTCACAGCAGAGGGTGAGCAGGGGTTAAGCAAGTGAAGCTAAGCTCTGCCTCCTGTTAGATCAGTCATTCGATTCTCATAAGAGCATGAATGCTATTGTGAACTGTACATTCAAAGGATCTAGGTTGCATGCCCCTTATGAGAATCTAATGATAAATGTAACACACTTGAATCATCCAAAACCATTCCCCGACTTGTCCACAGAAAATTTGTCTTCCACAAAACCGGTCCCTGGTGTCAAAAAGTTTGTGGATCACTAGTTTAGAGAACAGTTGTTCCTTGGTATCTTTGGGGGATTGGTTCCAGGGCCTCCCCCATATGAAAATCTGCAGATGCTCAAGTCCTTCATTTAAATGGTGAAGTATTTGCATATAACCTATGCGTTTCTTCCTGTATACTTTAAATCCTCCCTAGATTATTTATAATATCTAATACTATGTAAATGTTATATAAATAGTTGTTATACTGTATGGCTTTGAGAATAACAACAAGAAAAATGTTTGTACATTTTCAGTACATATATGCAATTTCTTTTTCAAATACATATATATTTTTTGTTTGTTTTTTGAGACGGAGTCTCATTCTGTCGCCCAGGCTGGAGTGCAGTGGCTGGATCTCAGCTCACTGCAAGCTCCGCCTCCCGGGTTCACGCCATTCTCCTGCCTCAGCCTCCCGAGTGGCTGGGACTACAGGTGTCTGCCACTTCGTCCGGCTAGGATTTTTTTGGTATTTTTTAGTAGAGAGGGGGTTTCATCGTGTTAGCCAGGATGGTCTCGATCTCCTGACCTCGTGATCTGCCCGTCTCGGCCTCCCAAAGTGCTGGGATCTTTTTCAAATATTTTTTATCTGTGCTTGGTTGAATCCACAAATGAGGAACCCCATAAATATGAAGAACTGACTATATGTATTTCTCATTCAAACTCTGTTCTGCCACTTATTCTCAAATCCTTCAAACTCTCCCAAAGGAAGTTTTTCTGTATTGGAAGGCAGGATAGTACAGAAATTAAGAAAATGAGTCTGGATTCAAATGAATTGGATTTGAATCTCAAAGTTACCATTAACAACATGCGTAAAATCTCAGACAAGTCAATTTATTTCTCTGCTCCTTGGGTTCCTGATCTGTAAAATGGGTTGTTACGAAGATAAAATAAATTAAGAATACTTTTAACATTGCCTGGCACAAAATAGTCAATAAATGTTAGATATTATTCATAAAATAGGCATCATGCTACCTCTTCAGATTGCCAAGGATATTTAAATGAATTAAGGTTAAATGACCAGCACAGATCTTAATCATTACTCAAAGAATCATTGCCATATAAACATTGTAATTTATGAAAGCATGGCTGGAGATGTAATGAGATTTGAGGCAAAATCAAGATCATCAGCAGAAAATTAATAGCTTTACTATTTCTTAAATGGAAAAATGAGAAAAGTGAGTGGGAGAAGTTGTATTTATGGTTTATAATACCTATGTAAAATAATGCTTTTATTTTGGCTCTGAAGTAGGAAAAAGTAAATATAAATTCTCAATTCAGCCAACAAAATAATAATAACATAGACAATAATACTGATAATGACAATAAGTTTAAAATGGTATTTTCATGAAGTAAAAACTGAGAAAAAACATGCAATTCTTTATCAAGTGAGGTACTTGCTTTGTGGTGCTTCTGTTCTGGTGGGAAACACAAACAGTAGAGAAGTAAATAGTTAACAAAAAGAAGACTTTTAGACAGTGATTATTCTATAAAGAAAAGAAAATAAGCCATTTAATTAAAAAGCCATTGGTCTTGGGGATGTAGTAGACAGACAATCTGCTTTAGATTTGGTTGTAAGGAAAAGTTTCTGAAAAAATAGTATCTTAAGTTGAGCTGTGTATAATAAAAAGGAACCAGCCACTCGCAAATCAATGGCAGGGGCTTTCCAGGCACAAGGAGCACCTGGTATAAGATGCTAAAGTGGAAGTGAGCTTGGCACAGTTGAGAGATAGGAAGGGGACTGATCATAGTGGAATATCATAAGTGAGTGGAAGAAACAATGATACAAGTTGACATTAGAAAAATGTATTTGCAGTGTGTAGGCCACAGCTGGGAGTGTGGATCTAATGCCACATGTGAAGGTTGATGGAAAACCATCAGAAGTCTCTAAGCTGGTGGTTTACTTAATCTCACTTATTTTTTAAAAGACATGTCAGGCCACTATGTGAAAATCCAAACAGTAGCAAGGAAGCTAATGAGGAGGTCAGAGCAGCAGTCCATATGAGAAATGGTGGTGTCAGCTGGTTGCAGTGAAGAGATTCATGTTGTAGGAGAGTCGATAGGACTCACTGAGAGATTAAAGAGAAAGCGCTCATAAGAATCCTAGGTTTTTGGAGATGGAATTGAAGCTGGAGACATTTCCTAAGCTAGGCTATGGTAATGGAATGTTAAAACTGGAGGGTTGATAGGCTGAAGTCTAAAAAGCTGCATGATAGCTATCCTATGCTGAATTTTGCCGTTTTTCTTTGAGTGTATGTTTAAGTTTCTGTTGTTATTTTCTTTTATTTATACATATATATTTAATTACATATACATATATTTAATTATATACACATATATTTAATTATATATACATAATTATTATAACTATGTCATAATTAAACAATTCTATATCTGTGAACAGAATTCATATATCTGTGAACTGAGGCAAGGAGAAGCAAAATGACTTGTTCAAGTTTACACAGTTAGTGATTTAGTATATGACCATTTAGGATATTTATGGACCCTCCATGTTGCTCTTCCAAAAGGCTGCACCAATACACACTCTCCCTGCACCATATAAACAATGCTCATCTCCACAAACTCTCCCAGCATTGCTAGTGTTTTTCTTTTTAAGCCTTGTGAATCCAAATTGAATCCTCTTTCCAGTCATTAAGGACTGTGGCCCTTCTCATTAGATAATTTTGAAAGTTTTGGGAAGGAGTTGGGAAGAGGATTATTAGACAGAGCAAGAAATGCAATAATAATAATAACAATAATAATATTGAGAGTTTATAATTACTAGGAACCATTCTAAGCACTATATACATATATACATGCATATACACACAAATGTGCTTATATACGTGTGTATATAGTATGTACATTTGTACATAAGTATATACGTGTGTATATATGTATATAATACTTAAATAGTTCCCAGCAATCATAAACTCTCAAAAACTGAGTCAAGGAGAGGTAAAATAACTTGTTCAAGTTTACACAGTTAGTGACAGATGCAAAGCTAAGCATTTACCTGCAGAACCTGTTCTTTTAATCATTATTTGCTACTGACAACCTCAAGACATCTGGTTGGTGAATGTTTCATTTACATAAGGAAAACAGCATAAGATAGTATATGCAGTTCAGGTATTAGAAACTCTAGTAGTTAGGAAAAAATACACACAAGCTGAATAAGTCACTATTGATTTAGTTAGGACTTGACTGAAAGGGAAAAACTTTCTCTACTCTCTGTGTTTCTGTTCAGGTGTCTTTACAATTAGAATATGTGTGGTTTAGCCAGAAAAATCATCATCCTCATTATCACCATCACTACCAACTACTGAGTGCCTACTATGTTCCAAGCCCTTAGCTATAAGCACTGGAGATATTATGGCAATTCTTGAATTACAATCACTTTTGAAAGAGGGACTAGGTTAAGTGAAAAGACCCCATAGATATGAAGTGGTTGAGTCTGTATTCAAACACAGTTTGTCTCTGTCTAACTTGAAAATCTTTACTCTTCCCAAAGTGGCAAATGAAGGAATAAGAAGACAGATTCATAAGCCAAGATGATGTCAAGGACAAAGAATCACATAGGTTTACAAATATTTAGACAGTAAGCAAAAGCAAAATTATCTGGACTTTGAAAAGCAGAGATGAGTAGAAAGATCTTGACTCCAAGGCAGGAACGAATCACTGGAGGATTTTTGTGGATAGAAGTCACAAAGTAGGATTAGTGTTTAGAAGGAACTATTATAGTTACAACTTATTGAATACCTATGAAATCCTAAGAATTTTCAAATATTATTTAATATAATAACTTTATGAAATAGTTTAATCTCACTTGAGGCTCAAAAATTTTAAGTAATTTGCTAGTGCTTTCATGGTTGGTAAAGAGTGTATCCAGAAATTAAGATTCTGATCTAATTGGAAAGTTCATGTTCTTGCCTTCCTTGCTAATAAGTGTTATAGGGATATAGATCAGACAACACTGCCAGATTTGAGAGTGATGGAGGCTGGGCAAAGTGACAGCAGCTGGCAGCAACAGCCAATATCAATTTCATTTCACATGAGGAGACATAAAGAAACTCACAGTTTTTCTGGTTGGCTCTTTCTTTATTTTCCTTGAAAAGGCTATAGATGGTATAGTCTGAATTATCTGAATTTTCTAGCAGTATGTGGGAATGCTTGAATTCATCTTTCTTTTTTTTTTTGAATGTGAGCTTGGCACATGATCAAGAAATGTGGTTTTTAAGTGTTTGGGGGAAGGAATTACATCAAAATTGAGAGGTGTTAAAGCTTCAATCGGGTCTTTAGAGATAGAAGATGTTTAAATGAGATGTGAGGAGAAAATGGATGACTTAAAAGTAATTAGCACATATGGATATTTAGAAGGGGAAATAAATCGAAGGCAAGAGTTAGAATATATGTGGTTTAGCCTCGTCTATGACACTTCCTAGAAATTATGTCCTGAAATTAATTCTTTCGAGCTATCTTTTCTCAGCCACGAAATTCAAGAAAAAATATTTCACAGAGCTCTTGGAGTTATGAATAATAGAGTTGAAAACATTTTATAGTATCTGGGACTAATATTAATGACAAACTTTTTTGGACCAGGCAACATCCACAATTTTAAATACATTCTAGGTATTTAAATTTTTAAATGTTAGGAAGACAAGAAAATAAAAAGCAAAATCCTTGTCAACAAAAATTTGTTATCTTTGAATACTCTTTTAGGTATCGTGGTTACAGAAATGTATAAGACATTGAGTCTGCACTGTTAGATACATAGCTATGAAAAGAAAAAGCAGTTCATAATTTAGTAATTAAAATATTGTATTAAATGGGTGATCCAGTTGACACGTTTCCTAGAGGAGGTTTGAGGAGAGAATGCTTCCTGAAGCTGGGTGGAGAGAGAACTTTCCTTGTAGCAGATGAAACTGCTCTACTTCAACGTTAAGGGAGGAGGCAGATTCCTCAGTTGATACTCTGCTCTTGTAATAACATTGCACCATAAAATTGGGAAGAAAATCAACTAGTCTTTCTCCCTCATTCCACAGATAGGGAAACTGAGGCTGAGAGAGTGCAATTTTCATATAATCTAACTTTTTTTGATGATAAAATCAGTACTCAATTCTAAATTTATCTGACTTCCAGATCATTGTGCCTTGCCACTTCTTCCCTTTTCTACAGGTAATTGTTTCCCTGGAAGACTGCTGAAAGAGTGAGCTGTATTATGTTTATATCACAGTTTATGTCCATGCAGTGTGATTTAAAGTTTAAGTTGTCAGTCTCAAATACCTTTTAGAACAAGGTGGAGTGGAAACAAATTAGTAAGTGAGCATAAATAGACATGATTAGTCCTGGATAAAATGATATTCTTTAAATCTAAGGGAATCCTATGGGATGAATCATACCTCATGCAATTCACAATTTAATTTGACCTGGGAGAATTTGATGAATTTTAGGGACAATGTTGTTTAATTTTTAAAGAGCAGGTGATGGCACTTGGAATGAAGAGGAAAGAAGACAATCATTTATTGAATACTTTTTATTTGCCAATTATTGGGCTAAATTCTATTTAACCTTAATTCTCAAATTATTTTATGAGAACAATGTCATTATTTCTGCTTCCATATCAGTGATATGCCAAAGTTCATGCACTCTTAAGTGGGGAAGGCAGACTCTAAATCATGTACCCTCTCCTCTGCACTGGTTTGCTTTGCACAGTCTCCAGATTGGATGGAATGTTAGGTTTCCTCATTTATAAACAGTAATGATACTAACTTTCTCATCTGTTTCTCACATTGGAACAAGCGAAGCAGCCTTATTATCCAAATGGGCTAAAGATAGAGTATTTTGTAAGATATTACCTTATTGTTTTCAGTTAGAAATGGGGGATCACAGACATTTAGGACTTTAAGCTGGAAGGGGCGTGATGGCAAGGCTTTGTGGGCAAACCTTTTGGGGATTGAAGCCTGTCTGTGCTACTCCTTAGTATTATGGTTTAGGGTAAGAATTTTATCCCCTCTGAGCCTCAGTTTCTAATGTTAAAATGGGGAAATGATACTTCATAGGTTTTGCCATTGAAAGTAATGGGAGCTACTTCTAGTAATGGGAATGTATTGTGAGATAACACATGGCAATAAGAAAGAAAAACCCTAGAGGGAAAATGGGATATATATATATACATACAATGGAATACTATTCATTCATAAATAAGAAGGAAATTCTGACATTCTGCAACATGGATAACCATTGAGGGCTTCATATTAAGTGAAATAAGCCAGTCATAGAGACAAACACTGCATTATTCTACTTATATGAGGTATATAAAGTAGTTGAACTCATGGAAACATACAGTTTGGTGATTGCCTGGTGTGGAGGGGATCGGGAAATAGAAAGTTACTGTTCATTGGGTATAGCATTTCAGTGATGCAAGTTGAAAAATTTCTAGAGATCAGGTGTACAACAGTGTGTTTAGAGTTAACAATACTGTACTGTACACTTAAAATTTTGTTAAGAAGGTAGATCCCATGTTATGTTTTTTTCTACGACAATAAAAAGATGGAGGAAGAAGAGGAAGAAGAGGAGGAGGAGGAGGTAAAGAAGGAAGAGGAGGAAGAGGAGAGGGAGAAATCCTAGGGCAACTCTGGAATGGCTTTGCAAAATAGGTCAAATAAATGGAAGACTGATAATGTGCTTAAGGACCTACCAAGCGGAGGTACCAGAATATTTTTATATAGGTTTTGATATTTCATTATAATTAGAGTATAGTCATAAAGGGAAAACACAAGTGTGGTAGGCTGCTGAACACATGTTTTAGTGTTTAGTGATTCACAATTTTGAATTCCATATTTTGTAGAGGGGTGTGTCAATATAATCACAATACTTAGGATTTCTGCCTTCCTCTCTGAGAGCAGTGGATTTTTTTTTTCTATACATTTTACTATCTCTTCTGACTCTACTACTCTCCTGGCCTTGGCTATCTTCCCTTCCTTCTCTTCCCCTCTCCTTCCCTCCCCCCCATTTCCTTCCCTTTTCATTTCCACTGAGTCTTTCTCTGTTGTCCAGGCTGGAATGTAGTGGCATGATCTTAGCTCACTGCAACCTCCACCTCCCAGGTTCAAGCAATTCTCCTACTTCAGGCTCCCTAGTAGCAGGGATTACAGGCGCCCGCCACTATGCCTTGCTAAGTTTTGTACTTTTAGTATAGACGGGGTTTCACCATGTTGGCCAGGCTGGTCTTGAACTCCTGACCTCAAGTGATCCACCTGCCTCAGCCTCCCAAAGTGCTGGGATTACAGGCGCAAGCCACTGCACCCTTGGCTATCTTTTTGTCGTATTTCTTTTTTTTTGTTATTGCCAGTTTGTTGATTTTCTCCATATTATACTACTCAAATTCTAGTGGGGTAGAGGGGTGTTGTTGAGTTAAAATAATATCCATTGCCTTATTCATCAGAAGGCTTTGTGCAGTCTATGGCTAGACTGCCCTTGGACTAGGTATCCACCCAAGTGCAATTAGTGGCTATTCATCCTCATGCTCGAAAAACAGCCCAGAGCTTCTTTTCATCAATTAAATCAGGTAAGGTAATTTCCCATAGAATTGTCATGTCAGGCATCATAGAAGATAAAACTACCATTGTCATTACTTGAAATTAGAAGTCTTTTGGTTGATTTTCTACAGTGAAGAAAGAATATCTGTCATGAGAGGAAATGTAATTTGTCTAAGACCAGATGAGTTGCAGCCAAACTTATAGTACAGGTTCTCTGGATTTTCAATTTAAATGTTTCTCCTATGAGCATGTAAATCAGCCTTGTTAAAAAACAAAAATAACAACAAAACAAAACTAGCTAGAGTCAAACACTTTTTCTGAGCAGAACCAGTCTATTATTACATTTCTCATAGCAACTGTTATCACCAATGAATGTTTGAGCAGATAGATAAAAAAGATAAATATAGATGGATATAAATATATATATAGATTTATAGATATGTTTAAAAAGCACAAGTTTGCAGTATTCTTTTAAAGCAACTTTGATAATTTTTCATTTTACTTTTTTTTCAAATTATTATTTGTACAGCTGGACTAATTTCCAGTAAAACTGTTTACTGCAGTTGCATTTTAAAATATAGTTTGTGTTAATTTTTACCAAACTTTTAATAAAGATATGTCCATATCGATGATGCACAATTGACAACTCTTTCCACTGATTACATTTTCTAATTTATGGAGGTAAGTTATGAATAGTTTACTCCTCAATTTGGCATACAAGAATTTGGCCATGGTCAGTAAATATTCAAAGCAGAATAGTTAGCCAAAATGTTTATTACAATATAACATATAATATAGTCCAGTATATTAACTCCCTATAAAGAAGAGATTGGCTAACAGAAAATATCAGATAGAAAAGCCATGAGAAATAAAGCAGGATCAGCCTTAATGATCCATGTATTGTTTCCTTTGCATTTTGGACTCAAATTTTTTTATAAGCATGTCTATCATTATTTTTATTCACCTCTGTTATAGTCTAATTAAACTCTGCAATATCACTTTCACCACAACTATTCTCCTTGGAGACTTACCCACATATCTGTGTCCAGATCATTCATCTCTTAAGGTTTTTGTCAAATTTTATTTGTCCTATTTTTTTTTATTTTTATTTTTTATCTTTCAACTGCGAGTAAATCCCCCCAGTCCAAATTCCCATGGGACTTTATTTTTTGGCAGCTATAACTTTTCACTTCAAAGTAGGTTATATTGGGGATATGCCTTCTCCATCTTATTATATTGTAAACTCCTTTAGGGCAAGGCTTGTATCTGATTCATCTCGAGTAACTCCCACAGCACTTTGAAAGTGATGCTAAAAAGTTACTGAATCAATGAATGAGTAAAGGTTTTTGATAGAGGAAATGAAAAATGAGAAGTGGATTTTAAAAGTGAAGAAAGGGGCAGCAGTTCTGAATAACGGGTTCAGTGTGGAAAGATACAATTCTTTATAATGTGAGAAATATTCAGCTGATATATGACATACGTCAGAGCAATTGAATACAGGAGAAAGTGTGGCAGGGAGAAAGTGTTCACAATTGTCATTAATGTGATTTTTAAACTCTTTATATGCCTTTTATCTTTCTCATTTTCACCAGTTAATCAATACATCAATAAATATGTACATACCTCTTTGCATGTCCTTATTGTGCTAGATCCTGGATAAACACTGATGATTTCAAAAGTTTTATTCCTTGAACTTGTGATAAAGGAGGAGGCTGGCTGAAGCACCCTGTTCTCATCTCTGCTTGAACGCATAACACTTCTATTTGTTATGTATATTATGGTTATATTCAAGGAGTTATTTGAGCACATTTTATTGTTTAAACATGAAATTAGATATATTAAAGGCAGAAACATTGTAAGTCTCAAAGAAAGACCGGAAGACAACTAGAAAGGTTCTAAATGAGCAAGTAGAGAGGAAGTGAGGAATGTAAGTCTTGGAACCCAGGTTTGAGATAGACCATGGTTGTAAGCCTTGTTCCAAGGCTTACATTTCTAAAGAGTTAGTAATACAAATAAAGCCCTAAAATGTGACAAACTGTGAGTCTCTGAGTAGCTTGTTAAAGTTTTAGCATAGGTGGGAAGCCATTCAAAGAAGAAAAGAAAGGGTTTAGAAATTAGATCTCAGAGAAATTAAGCTGTAGAGATGCTAGAAGACATAATAATGATCGGAAAACTTAGAGGAGACAGGTAGAAAGACCAAGGTGAAAAATCCAGTGCTCTACATCTTTGAAATGGTCCTATCTCTGGCTGAAAATGGGTAACTGATGGATTCAATATTTTTTGAGGGGCATTCTGCACTCACTAGAGTAAGGATTTTATTTTTAAAATCAGAGATGAAAAACTGGCCAATCTAGTAGATTTTTCAAAAATAAGTGTTGACTGGGTCCAGTGGCTCATGTCTGTAATCCCAGCACTTTGGAAGGCCAAGGTGGGTGAATCATGAGGTCAGGAGTTTGAGACCAGCCTGGCCAACATAGTGAAACCCTGTGTCTACTGAACATACAAAAATTAGCCAGGCATGGTGGCAGGTGCCTGTAGTCCCAGCTACTCAGGAGGCTGAGGCGAGAGCATCGCTCGAATCCGGGAGGCAGAGGATGCAGTGAGCCAAGATGGTGCCACTGCACTCTAGCTTGGGCGGCAAAACGAGACTCCATCTCAAAAAAAAAAAAAAAAAAAAAAAAAGTGTTACTTGGCTTTTCCTATCAGTACCTACATCCCCTCTAAGTAACATATCAGTGTCCCTTCTTACAGAATTGACTGTCCAATCACCAAGATAATTAACAAAGCTATGAAGCTAATTCTAGTTATTAAGCAGAGAAAAGAGTTTCTTTGTTCACCTCTCTATCAACATTTCAAATGGGATGATTTTTCTTTTCAGGGATAAGAGTTTGTCCTGAATATTGTAGGGTGTTTAGTAGCATCCCTGGCCACTGTCCACTAGATCCCATAGCACCTCCCCAGTTGTGACAACCAAAAATGTCTCTAGACATTGTCAGATGTTCCCTGAAGGGCAAAATTGCCGCTAGCTGAGCGGCACTAAAATGGAGCAAAGCTAATAAAAATGCAAACTGGAAGTTAAACCCATGACATAAAATGCTGTATATGAGATGAGCGTGTTTGTCCCCTGGAATTCAGGGTGATGAAAGAAGAGTCAATCCCCAAAATCAGGCATGAGTGGATGATTGAAAAAGAAGCTGTAGTTTGGGAAAACCACCTAGGACTGGGAGTCAGGAGAACATGAATGAGTTCCAGTTCTGCCACTTTCTAGCTATTCTTGAATCAATGACTTCCCCTTGCCAGAGCTTCTTAATAAAATGAAAGGATTTAAATATGCTCTACTAGAATATACTACGGCCCATTCTAGATCAAAGGCTATGGTAAGTTTGTAACTCTTCATAAATCTATACTTGGTTCTTTGGGTACTGAACTCTCTCTAGAACTATACTCTCAAGAAGGCTGAATGTGTTTTCTTGTCAGAGCCCAACTAACAGGTTTTCTGTCTTTCATTTTTCCTTCTCTCACAAGGCTCATTCCTATATCCATCCTCACTGCTCAATGAGAAATGGAGGTAGAAACTGTGATCTGGCAAAGGCAGCTATTTTGCCCTAAAATGATAGTCATCTTTCCCCTTGGAGAAGAGGCCTTAGGCTAAACAGTTTGCCTGGAGTAAGTACTATTTTTTTGAGCTCGGAAATATAACCTAAACAGGCAAGGAATCAAGAGTAAACTTCCATGGGAATTGTAGAGCCCAAATCTCTACATATGCCTCTCTTAGAAAACGGACGTCAGATGATATTCACTATTTCCTCCATAAGTAGGCTGCCATTTTCCCATTGCATCACAGCTCTAAGATGAGAGATTACTTTGACTCCCCAGCTTTATTTTCCAGTTCAGCTTCATGCATACCAGCTAATTAGGCAACATGACAACAGGGTGGAGCGATACTTGTATTCTGGATGTCTCCACACCCACGGTGGATTTGGCCTGGTGCCACTGCCAGCCACCCTCAGAGCAGTGGCATCTTACAATGCAACTACGCCCAGACACCAGCAAATTGTACTTTTTAAAGAATCATGTTAATTAAAAATTGTATATTATTAATTAATCTGTAGACAAAAAAGAAAAGTGTCAGCTCTTTCTTCCCTCTTCTCATCCTCTACCTTTTTTGAGATGTACAGATACAATGAGCTAGCCATGTAGGTGAATATACCTGATGAAGGCAGGAGTTGAGGCGGCTTGACCCACACAATGCCAATTTGGACTAATCCAGGTTTTTGGCATATCAGGAGCATGGACTAGCTTTTGCTTGGCACCTTATAGCTTGTGGAGTACGTTCATTTACAGTGTAATTGTATTTTCATGACAAAACTGATATATAGTTGGTATTATTATTTATATTTTATAAATAAGAAAAACGGGCTCAGATGTAAATGAATGTGTCAAAAGTCACACACAAGTTGAGGGGCTCAGTTTTGACCACCAAATCTCATTCTTTTGTCACTCTTTTCGTAGTTATTTTCTATGTAACTTAATGGTGGAATGTTCTGGTCTAAGAAGTCATCAATTAATTCTGTATATATTGAGTACTATTATGTTCCAGGTACTGCTACCTGAAGAGGCAGTATTTTTATTACATTGGCTGATATACTCAACAAGTACAGTTTAATTATTTGCCTTCTTTTTGTCTCCTTGTTCCATTTCCCAGTGTGCCTCACCTCATGAGTAATTTAGGAATGTAATCTGTGCTCACAATCTTGCTTCAGCTAAATGTGAGGGCTGGAATTAAAACACAGACTTCCTAACTCCATAATAAATATTATTTCGAAGAGTGATTGATAACAGCATGAAAGGACATTTTTTTTTCAATAAGACATTTCTTCTCTTTAAGGAAGAGAAGATGTTTGAATATTTAAGAGCTTAAAATGAGCTGTTTGATTTTCTGAACTATTTGAAAAGATGTCATTTTTTCATGACTCAAATGACCTGTCAATCCTTCCAGTCATGTGTGACTATTGTTCATTGAAGGTGAACCAATTCCTTCCAAAGACGTCACCATTTGTAGTATAATACACTGTCCAAAGGAAGGGACACTAATAAGTAAATGATTTCTCTACCCTGGAGGTAACTAATTTGTATCCTTAAAATTAGGCACATTTTTTGGCACTTCCCACGAAATATTCAGCATTTCAAGAAGCTTAGAGGTGAATTGCCTCACTATGATCTCTAGTTCGATATAACCAACAGTCTAACAATTAAAAGACTTCTAATAATAGCTAACATTGAGCATTCCCCATGTGCCAAGTATCATCTAAAGGCTTTACAACATGAATGAATTAACTTAATCCTTGTGACAATCATGATTACCACCTCTCAGTTTAGTGGTGAAGAAACTGAGATAGAGGGTTTAGGCAAATTGTCCATCCTCACACAGCAAAGAGGGCAGCATTTGACCCCGGTAGCATTGCTCCAAAGTCAAACGCTGAACTTCTGAATTATGCTTCCTTCTCAAGAAGGCTTGGCTATGTATGG
Organism: Chlorocebus sabaeus; assembly: GCF_047675955.1. NCBI lineage: Eukaryota > Metazoa > Chordata > Mammalia > Primates > Cercopithecidae > Chlorocebus > Chlorocebus sabaeus. The sequence continues at coordinate 34,148,768 of NC_132926.1, read as the reverse complement.
CTTGACTGTTACCAATAATAGTTACTTCAGCTCTGTAATGTAATCATCCCAATCTGCTCAACGGTCCTATCAAGTGGATGATACTCATGGTGATTTGCCTGAGGTCAAAGTGTTAACCTGTCATACATTTCCAAAATGTCACTAATCTATGTATGGTGCAGACTGGAGAAGTGATCTCTGTTGACGCACTGTCTAGGTCAGTCTGGAGAAGACAGTCCAGGAAAATCCTGAAATATAGTCTTACCTCAGAATAGACCAGGATTGATTTCCAGGACCCCCGCACATACCAAAATCTGGAGATTCTCAAGTCCTATAGCTACCCTACTGAATTTGATGTGATAAGTCAGTACTTGGTATAGGGCGGTTTTATATCCTCCAAATACTGTATTTGCAGATATGCTTTTCGGTGAAAAAATTCTGTATATAAATATCTTGTGCAGTTCAAACCCAGGTTGTTCAAAAGTCAACTGTACTTTACTTTGGAATTATGGTGTGTGTGTTTTAAAAGGATAACTATCACCCTTACTCTCCGTCAAAATAAATCATGATGTTTGTAGTTGAATCATATCAGGGAAAGGTGGCACTGAGGATGAGGCTGCTTATTTTTAAACTTGAAATAACTAGGAAATGCACTCTATTTGATTTAGCCCTCCTATGTTCGTCTGTAAATTAAAGCAAAGAGGTGTGCTAGATGAATTTCAATATTCTATCCAGCCCAAAATATATATATTCACTAAGTTAAAAACAGCATTTTTGTTCTTAAAAATAATACTTAATTTGTGCAGAAAATTTATCAGGCAAGAAAAGTAGGAAGAAAAACATTTAAAAAGTTGTAAGTAATTCCACCCATCAGAGATAACAAATGTTAAGATTTTTTGAAAACCCGTTTCTGTCTCCCTTAATACAGACATATATAATGCTTTAAAAATAGTATGAAATGAATATGAATTTTTTTTCTAAAGTTAGGTTTACTGAGATACATTTTATAAAAGCAAAATTTACAATTTGGGTGTGCAGTTACATGACTTTTGGTAGACATAATCACTTATGCAACCACCGGCAGAATGAAGATACAGAGTAGTTTCGTTATCCCTAAAGCTCCTATGTGTACCTTTGTAGTCAGTCCCCTCCCCTGATCTCCAGCAAATGGCAAAAACTGTTCTGATTTCTGCCCCAAAATTTTGTCCATTTACAAATGTCCTATAAATGGAATCCTAAGGTATGTAACATTTTGTTTCAGGCTTCTTTCACTTAGAATAATTCTTTTGAAGTTCATCCATGTTGTAGCAGGTATAGTATTTCTTTTTTAAAATTCTTGAGTAGAAATTCATCATGTAGATGTGCCAGTTGGTTGACCTATTCATCAGTTGATGTACATTTGGTTTGTTTACAGTGTTTAGTGGTTATGAATCAGGTCATTATAAATATTCTCTTATGGGTTTTATATAGACATATGTCTTAATTTCTCTTGAATAAATAACTAGGAGTTAGATTGCTAGGTCATATAGTAAGTGTAGGTAGGATTTTAAAATATTCTTTTGTAAAAACTTGTTTTAAAAATATTTTGTTTTATAATTTAAAAAAATATTTGTTTTAAAAAGGATTTACAAGAATTTGGAAGATGGTACAGCAATGTTCTGTGTACACTTTACCCAGTTTCCTCCAATAGTTAAGTCTTTGTTTCTTTAGATTTTCTTTATTTCTAATTCATTTGACTCACAAAATAAATTGGTGCTACCTACAGCAGTTACAGTGATATTATTCATATCACACAGAAGAAACTTTGGGTCATTAATTGATAACATCAAAGCCTCATTCACCTACATTGAACTTCCAGAATCTTCTGTGCCAATTGCCTAAAATACTAAAAATGTAGAATACTACAAGGTAAAAATGAATACCTCGATAGACATAAATGACCACAGTAAAAACAAGATTTATAGACAGTCAATTAATTAAAAATTTTACACAAAGAGAAGCCCACAGCCACATGGGTTAACTGACAAATTATATTAAATATTTAGTGAAGAATTAATGCCAGCTCTTCACAGACGCTTCCAAAAAATAGAAGAACACTATTGGGAACACCTACCAATTGATTCTGTGAGGCTAGTATTACCCTAATACTAAAGCCTGACAAAAGCATCACAAGTTGACAAGTATGAATAAATATCCCTGATAAACACACACAGAGAAATCCTTAGAAATACTAGTGAAATGAGTCTAGTAACATATAAAAATGACTGTACACCATGACCAAAAAGGATTATTTCATGAATGCAATGTTGACTTAACCTCCAAAAACCAATCAATTTAATACACAGAACCAATAGGATAAAGAAAAACAACAACAACAACAAAAACAACAAAAAGATCTCTTCAATAGACACAAAAGAGTGTTTGACCAATCCAACACCCATTCATGACTAATTTCTCTGGAAATTAGGAATACAAAGACACTTCTTACATCTGCTAAAGGGAGTTTATAAAAAACCTATAGTTAATACTATAATGGTGTAATACTGGATGTTTTGTCTTGACATTTGAGAAGAAGACAATAATGTCTACTCTACTATTATTTATCATAAAACTAGAGGTTTTTTTTTGAAATTACATAAGATACATAAGAAGAAGAGGTTATTACTGTTTTTAATTGCAGATGACATATAAAAGTTTATAAGAAATTCACTAAAATCCACTAGAACCCAGAAATGAGTATAACAGCATCACCAGATACACGACTGATATACAAAATTCAACCATGTCATCTGCAGAGGCAATTTCACTTCCTCTTTTCCTATTCGAATACCCTTTCTTTCTTTTTCTTGCTGATCTTTGACAAACCTGACAAAAACAAGAAATGGGGAAAGGATTCGCAATTTAATAAGTGGTACAGGGAAAACTGGCTCGCCATATGCAGAAAGCTGAAACTGGACCGCTTCCTTACACCTTACACCAAAATTAACTCAAGATGGATTAAAGACGTAAATGTAAAATCTAAAACCATAAAAACTCTAGAAGAAAACTTAGGCAGTACCACTCAGGACATAGGTATGAGCAAAGACTTCATGACTAAAACACCAAAAGCAGTTGCAACAAAAGCCAAAATTGAGGAATGGGATTTAATTAAACTAAAGAGCTTCTGCACAGCAAAAGAAACTATCATCAGTGTGAACAGGCAACCTACAGAATATGATAAAATTTTTCCAATCTATCCATCTGACAAAGGTCTAATATCCAGAATCTACAAAGAACTTAAATTTACAAAGAAAAAAAAAACAAACAACTCCATCACCAGCAAACATGAAAAAAAGCTAATCATCACGGGTCATTAGAGAAATGCAAATCAAAACCACAATGAGATGCCATCTCACGCCAGTTAGAATGGCGATCATTAAAAAATCAGGAAACAACCGACGCCGCTGAGGACATGGAGAAATAGACACTTTTACACTGTTGGTGGAAGTGTAAATTAGTTCAACCATTGTGGAAGACAGTGTGGTGATTCCTCAAGTATCTAGAACTAGAAATACCATTTGACCCAGCAACTCCATTACTGGGTATATACCCAAAGGATTATAAATCATTCTTCTGTAAAGACACAAGCACAAGTATGTTTATTGCAGTGCTATTCATAATAGCAAAGACTTGGAACCAACCCAAATGACCCTCAATGACAGATTAGATATGTAACAAACCTGCACGTTATGCACATGTACCCTAGAACTTGAAGTATAATAATAAAAAAGAAAAAAGAAAAAAAAAGAAAATGTGGCACATACACACCATGGAATACTATGCAGGCATAAGAAAGGATGAGTTCATGACCTTTGCAGGGACATGGATGAAGTTGGAAATCATCATTCTCAGCAAACTAGCTCAGGAACAGAAAACTTAACACTGCTATGTGCTCACTCATAAGTGGGAGTTGAACAATGAGAACACATGAACACAGGGAGGGGAACGACACACACTGGGGCTTGTCAGGTTGAGGGTGATGGGGGCAAGGGGAGGGAGAGCATTAGTACAAATACCTAATGCATGCGGGACTTAAAACCTAGATGACAGGTTGATGGGTCCAGCAAACCACCATGGCACATGTATACCTATGTAACAAACCTGCATGTTCTGCACATGTATCACAGAATGTAAAGTTTAATAAAATTTTTTTTAAAAAATACAAAAATTAGCTGGGTGTGGTGGTGCACGCCTGTGATCCCAGCTACTCAGGAGGCTGAGACACAAGAATCACTTGAACCCTGGAGGTGGAGGTTGCAGTGAGCCAAGAACATGCCCACTGCACTCCAGCCTGGGCAACAGAATGAGACTCTGGCTCAAAAAAAAATGGTATAGTTTAAAATCCACTTATTCTATCATAGAACCAGATAGCAGCAGCTCGTTTAAAGGATCTGTAAGTATAAGCTCTTATTTTTCTGCCATCTCCAGATAAACACTTGCTTGATTTCCAGTCAGATTTTACTGTTAGAGAGCTGTCCCTTTCAATGGAGTCATACCTATCTCTAATTTCAATCAGGTTCTACCCGTGCATTCTTCGGTTATATGAAGTAGAACTAACTGTTGTTGTTGTTTTCTGCTTGATCCTAAAGAATTTCAAGCCTTTCCTAAGTGTTCAAAATACCAATGGGTAAAAGTTCGGGATTAAAGTTGATTATAAACAGATTCTATGAATTCTCTATATATTATGTGAATACTTTTTTTTCATCAAGGAAAACATTCTCTCATCCAAAATTTGTAACTCTTGACTATCTCTCATTTATTATGTACAAACCATTTAGAATTGGAATGTCCTCTCCATGAAATGATTCTTTATCATCACGAAACGATTCTCTTCATTCCTGGTGATATTCTTTGCTCTGGAATCTACTTTGTCTAATATTAACATAGGCATTCAAGCTATTTTTTAAATTTGTGTTAGTATCATATATTTTCTCCCATCCTTTTACTTTTAAACTATTTTTGTATTTATATTTAAAGTATGTCTCTTTAGGCAGCAAATAGTTTGGGCTTCCTTTTTAAAAAATCTAATCTGTCAATCTTTATCTTTTAATTTGCATATATAACCTATATTTATGTATAATACATTTACATAAAGTATATTCTTACATTTAATATATACATAATTTACATAAAACAGATTTACATATTACATAATCCATATGGTCATATTTGCATCTACCATCTTATTATTTTTACCAATTGTTTTCTAATTTTATCACCTGTTTTCTATTTTTTTTTTCATTTATTTATTATTATTATACTTTAAGTTGTAGGGTACATGTGCACAACGTGCAGGTTTGTTACATATGTACATTTGTGCCATGTTGGTGTGCTGCACCCTTCAACTCGTCATTTACATCAGGTATAACTCCCAATGCAATCCCTCCCCCCTCCCCCCTCCCCATGATAGGCCCCGGTGTGTGATGTTCCCCTCCCCGAGTCCAAGTGATCTCATTGTTCAGTTCCCACCTATGAGTGAGAACATGCGGTGTTTGGTTTTCTGTTCTTGTGATAGTTTGCTAAGAATGATGGTTTCCAGCTGCATCCATGTCCCTACAAAGGACACAAACTCATCCTTTTTTATGGCTGCATAGTATTCCATGGTGTATATGTGCCACATTTTCTTAATCCAATCTGTCACTGATGGACATTTGGGTTGATTCCAAGTCTTTGCTATTGTGAATAGTGCCGCAATAAACATACGTGTGCATGTGTCTTTATAGAACATAATTTATAATCCTTTGGGTATATACCCAGTAATGGGATGGCTGGGTCATATGGTACATCTAGTCACTTTGTCTGGTTTTGGTATCAAGATAATACTGGCCTCATAGGATTGGAAGTATTCCCTTCTCTATTTTTCAGAATAGTTTGAGTAGAAATGATATTAGATCATCAATGTTTTCTATTTTTACTACTTTTTTTTTTTCTGAGACAGAATCTGACTCTTTTGCCCAAGCTGTAGTGCAGTGGCATGATCCTGGCTCATGGTAGCCTCGACCTCTCTAGGCTCAGGTGATCCTCCTACCTCAGCCTCCCAAGTTACTGGGACTACAGGCATGCACCACCATTCCTGGCTAATTGTTCTATCTTTTGTAGAGACGGGATTTCACCATGATGCCCAGGCTGGTACCATCTGTGTTTTAATTCCCCTTTCTTCTTTTCTGCTTTCTCTTGGATGAATCAAGTGTTATTATTATATCATTGTATCTTCTTTTGTTAATTTACTAACTACAAACCTTTGGTGGTTGTTATTATTGTTTAAACAGTTGGTTATTTTTAAAAGAGATTTAAATAATAAAAAAACTTATATATTTATCCATGTAGCTACTCCTTTTAGTGATTTCCTTTCCTTTGCATAGATTCATATTTCTATCTATTATATTTTTTCTTCTGGCTGCTTGAAAAATCTTCCTTTAACATTTCTTCCAGTGCGGGTCTTCAGTAAGTGCTGAATTCTTTTAACTCTTTTATGTAAAATAGTCTTTATTTCACCCTCACTTTCAAAAGTTGATTTCATGGGACATAGAATTCTAGCTGATAGTTTTTTCCTTCAGTCACTTAAAAATATTGCTTCATGTCCTTTTCACCTAACATTTTTTTAAAATCTGGTATTATCTTATTCTTGGTTCCTTTGTATGTAACGGGATTTCTCCCTCACCTCTCTTAGCCATCTACCAGCTGATTTTAAGACTTTTTGTCTCAATATTTTTGAACAATTGAATAATGGTATGCCTTGATATAGTTTACACACACACACACACACACACACACACACACACACACACACAGTGCTTAGGATTCTTTGAAATTCTTGGACCTGTTTATAGTTTGAACAAATTTTGGCTGTTATTACTTCTAACTTTTTTTTTTACTTCCCTAGGCCCACTTTCAGGGACTATAATTATATTAGTCTGCTTACAGTTATCCCACAGTTTGCTGTTGCTCTTATCTTTTTTTTCTGTTTTATTTTGGATAGTTACCACTGTATACCTTCAAGTTTATTAATCTTTTCTTCAACAAGGTCAAATTTATTGTTAATTGCGTTTATTATATTTTTAATTTCAGATTCAGTTTAATTTGTTTTGTTTTTATATCTTCCTTGTCTCTGCTTTACATTTTTGAATTTATGAAACAGTTATAATAACTTGTTTAATGTTCTTATGTATAATTCTAACATCCGTAACAGTTTTGAGTCATTTATCCTGCTTATGGATCATATTTCCTTGCTTCTTGGTATACCTAGTAATTTTAGACTGAATGTCAGACATTGCTAATTTTACATTATTGAGTGGTAAATGCTTTTTGTATTTCTATAAATATAGAGTTTTGTCCTGGAACACAGATAAAGTTACTTGGAAACCATATAATCTTTTTGGATCTTGCTGTTAAATGTTTTAAAGTAGAACCGATGGCTAATTATCCCCTACTACTGAGCTGCAGCCTGATCTTCTGGGAACCAGAGTTGTCTCCTCAACACAGAGTCTGTGAGCCTGTGCCTGAGCTTCTTCTCCATGCTCTATGACTTAGACATTTTCTCAGGCCAGTAAACTGGAGCAATTTTAGGGTTTACCTTGTTTGTTACTATCTCATGGATAACTTTTCTTCAAAAGACTGATGTCCACAATCTTGAAAATCGTTGTTTAATATATTTTGTTTTGTATTTGTTGTTGTTGTTGTTTGTTTGTTTGCTGCAGGCAGAAGGGTAACCCCAGTCCTTGTTACTTTATTTTGGCTAGAAGAATACATCCAGACAGTTTGTTCCTATTGATTTTGCTTCTTATTATGGGATTATTTTCCTTTTTCTTTGTATGTCTGGTATTTTTAAATTTTCTGCTAGATATTGTGATTTACTTTGTTAGGTGATTGATATTTTTTGTATTCCTGTAAATATCCTTGAACTTTATTCTGGGACACAATTAAGTTACTTGGAAATAGTTTGCTTATCTCAAGCTTGTTTTTAAGCTTTATTAGGTGGAAGCAGAATAGGCTTTGAGGTTAATTTTGCCCCACTACTGGGGCAACATATCTCTCTAATCTGTAAATGAATGGCAAGGTTTTTCTTTCTGACTGATAGGAACACAAGTTATTTCCTCTCATATGTTAAGTTCTGGATATTGTTCCCTCCAATCCTTAGAGTGATTCTTTCTGCAGCCTGGAGTACTTTTCTCACATACATTTACTTGTCAGTACTCAATTGAAGATTCTAAATAAACTATGAGTCACAAACCTTCAAAGGTTTCTCTCTGAATCTTTCCCTTCTTGTTAGCATGCCATGGGAATTTTACCTCCTTTGGTTTCCCAGACCCTCAGCTTTGTATGATCGTCTCAGGGAAGCTTCTGGGAGCTACGTGTGTTCTCCCTCTCTGTGCTACAGCCTGACAGCTTTCTCCGGGCAGTGAACTGTGGCAATGTAGGAATAACTTGGTTTGTTTCCCCTCTCCCAAGAATCACTCCACTGTACTATATCATGTCCAATGTCAAAAACAATTGCTTTTGCTTTTATTTTTTTCTCATTGTTTCATGTGAAAGAATAATCTTTTTTCTGTTATTCCGTTTATGCCAGAAGCAGAAATCATACTTCTAATTTAAAAATAAACTGGTGTATTCCTTAACCCACACCTCAATTTGTGTTTCTGTTTTCAGGATATAAAGCAGGCATATTAATATTCTCATTTCCCCAATTAAAGCCTTCACATTACTTGATTCCTAATAAAATTATAAAAGCTATGTCTCCAAGCATCTTTAACATTGTTAAGAAAGGTGAAGGACATAGGGAAAAGACAGAATGTTGATTTAATAGACTTCTATCTGATTCCAATTATCACCACTTACTATTTGTGTCTATGGGGAAGTTCCCGTATCTCTCTAAATTTCAGTAAATTGAGAATGATAATAATGATACATGTCCAACCTATTCTACAGGTTGATCATGAGGACAAATTAGAATGCATACAGAAAAACACTGATAATTTGTAAGCATTTTACAAATGTTAATATTTGCCTTCATCAACCAAGACTAGTTTAAGTTCCTTTTTCTCTTTCAATGCATTGATGTCTTTCAATTCTCTTTATTTTTCTAAAGATATACCTCTCCTTTAGACTCACTCCATATTTTCCTTTTCTTTCATATCCTAATGTTACTGAGTAGGTGTTTAAAACTCTGTTGAATGAGAAAGACCAGGAAAAAAATATATATCAGAACACGAGTCAGGAGGCCTGAGTTCCTGTCTCAGCTCTTCCATTTATGGCTAATAGATTTGAGATAAATTAGTCAATCATGCAGATCTTTAAACTTCTCATCCATGACATGGAAATAATACCTTCTCTCCTTAACTTAAAGGTGAGGATCAACTTTAAAAAATAAATAGAATATAAATATTTATATATTAACACACACATATTGTGTGCAAATTGGTATTCTACAAGTTATTCTGTAACTATGCACTCTTCTATAATAAATTACACAATATTGCTCTATAATAATATAATAAACAAATGCCGTTAGTAATGCTAGTAACTGTAAGAAATACTTAAATAATTTTATATACAGTTTTTAAGTACTTTTCCCAGCAGCATAACTAGTATTTTTTTTTTTTTTATCTAGAAGAGACAGAAAAAATAGTCCCTATACTGTAGACAAAAGATAGTTATTACTTTTTCCAGGGTTGTTTATGTGGATGATAAATAAATGTCCACTATGTATAGTTTCTTGCTTAGAAATATTAAAATTAAAATTTGTCCTCTCAGAGGTCAGAGATTCTATCGTATTTTCTTTTTCCAGAAATTTAACATTGGACTCTAGCACAGTGCCAGGCAAATGCAGGTATTTAGTTAATATTTGTCATATTCATGTGGAGAATATTATGGAGCTTATCTGGAATACCATAACAATTTCTTAACTTTGGGTTTAGAGTTTTAAATTTTTAAATCACATTTCAGTAAGTTGGTCCCATGCCTGAGAATTCCCTGATTTTAGAGTTATTACTCATTCACTTCTTCCTTTTTTTCTGTCTAATGAATCAAAGTTATGGTGTGACACAATGGTTAGTGCTGTTTAACTTGGCACATTCTTAATTTTTAAACCATAAGACCTGGATTTGAGTCTCAGCTTGACCCCTTACAAGCCATGTGGCCTCCTGTGAGTCACTGAGCCTCTCTCTGTTTTTGTTACCTTCCTTTTAAACCAGTCTTCTTTCTTAAAGCAACTGAGATGAAATAAAACAGTAATTGTGGAAATTTGTTGTAGATTATAAAGCTGAATTAAGCTTTTAGGCTGTTTTATACTCGTTCATTTATTCCTTTCATTAAAAATATCATTTATCTAATTGTAGAGATAGACAAGTCAACTGACAATTGCAAGACTGTGTCATGAGTGCAAGGTATGGAAGTAGTAATGGCACTGGGTATGGAGGGGCAAAGAGTAAGAACACTTTATGAAGGGTCAGGAAGGGAGCCCCTGGGAACACACAGTCTAAGCTGAATCCTACAAACAAAGATACACAAGTAAAGAAGGAAAAGATCATCCTACAAAACAAAGTAGCAGTATATGAATGCTTTAGAAGTGGGAAACATTATCAAGTAAACATTTTTGGTGGATGGTATTTGGGTTAAAGCAAGAGAAGTCAGAAAGTCTGTCTAGCTCTGTTACACACATTGTTGAAGGACATCAAAATGTGTGCATTAAAGCCCTTGAGAGTAGAAAAGGTAAAATCTATACAAAGGAGCCAGCTGAGCGATAACAAATGCAATATGTGAACTCCAACCTGAAAGTTTGTTAACCAGTTGATTTTCTACTTCATCTAATGGCAAAGATTATTTCTTTGACCAAACTTAATCGAATTCCTCTGAACCCTCTTTTTGACTAGGCCTTAACCTTGGCCTATGAGAACTGCAAATTCCTAGCCCATATGATGTTGCCTACCCCCTTTTGTACTGAGAGGCTTGAACAAATGTTACCACAGTTTATAATACCTCAAGAACATGTTCTTGATGACCCAGCCCCTGCTTAAGTTCCTGTCTGAAAAGCTCAATGCTACTTAAATAATTTACTATTTACCTGACTGTAGACCCATGACCTCCCATTTCTTAGAGCATTTACTTTAGAAAACTTGCAATTGTAAATTAGCAAACACAAATGGCCTAACCACAATGACCAACCTCCCCTGCCACCCTTTTGGTACTTTTCCTTTAGCACATGATATGGTTAGAGTCTGTGTCCCCACCACATCTCATGTTGTAGCTCCCATAATTCCCATGTATTGTGGGAGGGACCCAGTGGGAGATGACTGAATCATGCGGGCGAGTCTTTCCAGTGTTGTTCTTGTGATAGTGAATAAGTCTCACGAGATCCGATGGTTATAGAAGTGGGAGTTTCCCTGCACAAGCTCTCTTTGCCTGCTGCCATCCATGGAGCAAGATGTGACTTGCTCCTTCTTGCCTTTCGCCATGATTGTGAAACCTCCCTAGTCATGTGGAACTGTAAATCCAATAAACATCTTTCTTTTCTAAATTGCCCAGTCTTGGGTATGTCTTTATCAGCAGCATGAAAATGGACTAATACAGTAAATTGGTACCAGGAGTGGGGTGTTTCTGAAAAGATATCCAAACCTGTGGAAGCACCTTTAGAACTTGGTGACAGGCAGAGGTTGGAACAGTTTGGATGACCCAGAAGAAGACAGGAAAATGTGAGAAAGTTTGGAATTCCCTAGAGACTAGTTGAATGGCCTTGACAAAAATGCTGATGGTGATGTGAATGATAAGGTTCAGGCTGAGGTACTCTCAGATGGAGATGAGGAACTTGTTGGGAACTGGAGCAAAGATGACTCTTGTTATGTTTAAACAAAGAGACTGGTGGCATTTTGCCCCTACCTTAGAGATTTGTGAAAATTTAAACTTCAGAGAGATGATTTAGGGTGTCTGGCAGAAGAAATTTCTAAGCAGCAGAGCATTCAAGAGATAACTTGGGTGCTCTTAAAGGCATTCAACTTTTTAAGGGAAGCAGAACATAAAAGTTTGGAAAATCTACAGCCTGGCTATGTGATAAAAAAAATAAAGAAAATCCATTTTATGAGAAGAAATTCAAGCCAGTTGCAGAAATTTGCATAAGTAACAAGGAGCCTGATGTTAATCCCCAAGACAATGGGAAAATGTCTCCAAGGCATATCAGAGGCTTTTGTGGCAGCCCCTCCCATTACACGTCCAGAGGTTTAAGATGAAAAACTGTTTCTATAGCCCAGGCTTAGGGTCTCTGTGCTGCATGCAGTCTAGGGACTTGGTGCCCTGCATTGTAGCCACTCCAGTGGCTGAAAGGGGCCATGGCTTAGGCTATGGCTTCCAAGGGTGCAAGCCTCAAGCCTTGACAGCTACCATGTGGTGTTGAGCCTGTGAGTGCACAGAAGTCAAGAACTGAGGTTTGAAAACCTCTGCCTAGATTTCAGAAGATGTATGAAAATGCCTGGATACCCAGGCAGAAGTTTGCTGTAGGGGCGAGGTCCTCATGGAGAACCTCTGCTAGGGCAATACAGAAGAGAAATGTGGAGTGGGAGCCCCTACGCAGAGTCCCTACTAGGGCACCTCCTGGTGGAGCTGTTAGAAGACAGCCACCGTCCTCCAGACCCCAGAATAGCAGATCCACAGGTAGCTTGCACCATATGCCTGGGAAAGACACAAACACTCAATGCGAGCCTGTGAAGGCAGCTTGGAGGGAGGCTGTACCCTGCAAAGTCACAGAGGTAGAGTTGCCCAAGACCATGGGAACCCACCTCTTGCATCAGCATGATCTGATATGAGACATAGATTCAAAGAATATCATTTTAGAGCTTTAAGATTTGACTGCTCTACTGAATTTTGGACTTGCATGTGATCTGTAGCCCCTTTATTTTGGCCAATATCTCCCATTTGGAACAGCTGTATTGACCCAATGTCTGTACCCCCATTGTATCTAGAAAGTAACTAACTTGCTTTTGATTTTACAGGATCATAGGTGGAAGGGACTTAGCTTGTCTCAAGGCGTGGACTTTTGAGTTAATGCTGAAATGAGTTGAGACTTTGAGGCACTGTTGGGAAGGCATGATGGGGTTTGAAATGTGAAGATACCAGATTTGGGAGGGGCCAGGGTGGAATAATGTAGTTTGGCTCCGTGTTCTCACACAAATCTCATCTTGTAGCTCCCGTAATTCTCATGTGTTGTGAGCAACCTGGTGAGAGATGATTGAACCATGGAGGCGGGTCTTTTCTGTGATGTCCTCATCATAGTGAATGAGTCTCATGAGACCTGATTGTTTCAAAAATGGGAGCTTCTCTGCACAATCTCTTTTTGCCTGCTGCCATCCACATAAGATGTGACTTGCTCCTCCTTGCCTTCCACCACCATTGTGAGGCCCCCTCAGCCATGTGGAACTATAAGTCCAATAAACCTCTTTCTTTTGTAAATTGCCCAGTCTCTGGTATGTCTTTATCAGCAGCATGAAAACGAATGAATACAGCACACCTCAGCATTAAAAAAGCATCTTGCCTTTGGTTTTAGCAGAACTGAGCTTGGTTTATACTGGAGTTTCTTTTCTCTATTGGAATAGCACAGATAAAGTGAGTCTTTTCAGTTTTAATACATTTTCAGCTCTGTTTCTCTTTGACACTATTCTACAGGATCATAAGTTTAATGTAATGGTTACTTAAAGAGAAAGGAGCCTACATAAGACTGCATTCTCAACCATATAACTGTGTCTATACATTTTTACACAGTTTGCATGTGAGTGGGTCAATACATACGGTGAGTGTATTGTTTATTAAAATACCACAGACTGGGTGACTTAAACAACATAAATTTATTACATTTTCACATTTCTGGAGACTAGAATTTCAAGATCAAAGTGACAGCAAGTTGGGGTTTCTCTGAAGCTTCCTTCTTAGTTCATAATGGGCAACTTCCCACTGTGTCTTCATGTGGTATTTCCTGTGTGTGCGCATCACTTAGTGTCTCTTTTGTGTGTCCAAATTTCCTCTTCTAGTAAGGACATCAATCAGTTTGGTCTAAGGCGTAACCTTATAAGCTCATTTTAACATCACCACCACTTTTACTTATCTCCAAATATAGGCACATCCTGAGGTAGTGGCGTTTAGGGCTTCAACATATAAATTTTGGGCTGACAGAGTTTAGCTGAGTACCTGAGATACGTTAGTTACAGTTGTAGGTAATGTGGTTACTACAGTGTGTAGTGTTTAAGAGGCTGGGCTCTGGAGTTTGAATGCCTTTATTATATTGACTGTCGTCATTTGCAAGATCACTGCTTACAAGCTGTATGACCTTGGAAAAGTTATAGAATCTCATCAAACCTCAATTTCTTTACCTGTAAGAATTAAATGGTACTTAATCTTTATATTTATTGCTGTACCTAACTGCATGAAAAGTGTTAGCAAATTTTATTTCTTTACAATTTTTTTTTTTTTTTTGAGGTGTACTCCAGGCTGGAGTACAGTGGCGCGATCTCGGCTCACTGCAAGCTCTTCCTCCCGGATTCAAGCCATTCTCCTGCCTCAGCCTCCCGAGTAGCTGGGACTACAGGTGCCTGCCACCACGCCTAGCTAATTTTATTATTTTTAGTAGAGACGGGTTTTTCTTTTAGTGCAGACGGAGTTTCACCATGTTAGATAGGATGGTCTTGATCTCCTGACCTCGTGATCCACCTGCCTCAGCCTCCCAAAGTGCTGGGATTACAGGCGTGAGCCACCGCGCCCGGCCTGCAAGTTCTTGTATAAAGATAGATTATCTTTTTCTAACTTTGCTTATAAATCTAACAGTTTCATTCTTGCTTACTGTAAACACACACACACAAACACACACACACATTACACATATAAAATTTGCAATGCTTTTTTGCTAAAATTAGGTAGACTCTTAGCTATTTCAGAATTAATTCGTTATGATTTATTGAAAGACTGTAGTTCCTCAAACCTCTGTTTTCTACTGTCAGGATAAATCCTAGGAGACTTTAAAATGCACTAAATTTTTAAGTGATAAACAGTGTGGGGCCATGGGTCGGGGGTTCAATTAATATCAACTGTAGGAGGAAGCTTATTGTTGTTTCTAAAATAAAATATAAACCATATGAAAACGTTAATACAATTAAAAATTAAACATTGAAACTCCTGTCTTCTTAATCCTAATCTAATAAAAGCAATAATTATGTCTATAAATAGCAGGGTCTATATACTTAGTAAACAAACAATGCCCATCCCATTCTATTATTGGATAAAATGAGATGCCTATCTCTATAGTTTCTTAGTCTTTCCAGACAAACAGAAAGGAATTCCCACAGAGGGAGTGAAGTTAGTTGACAATGGAACATTACCAGCCAAGAAGGTGAGTAAAGGCTGTTTTCCAGTTCGTGTCTTTTACAAAGGAGAATATAGACATGTTAAATTGATGGGGAAAAATATTAGAATTATAGAAAAGGAAATTTAAAAATAAACAAAATAAAAAAGAAATTATTTCATCTTTTAAGATATATTAGAATATATAAATTCTGCTCATGGTCACGACATACCTCTTTCTGCCCAAGTGATTGTGTGTGTGTGTGTGTGTGTGCATACACAGGGCTGTATCTAGTTAAAGCACTATAATGTCTGGATTCTTTCTGACCTGTATAAAAGTCTGTGAGATGGCCATGGGGAAACTCAGAGAAATTAAATTTATAAAAAGTGAGAAAGTGTCAAGGCTGAGATGACCATCCCAGCTAGCTCCTACTGCAGGTTTCTTTTGTGACGCCAATTTTGGCAGGTAAAGAAAAGATAATAACACCTAATTGGCTGCCTCACAACACTGCATAAACAAATCAAAAGAGCTAATGAATGGCAGGTTGTTTTGAAAGCTGTGGAAGGTGATCTAATCATAAAAGAGTATAGTTATTTATTAACTATTATGATCATCAAAGATCCCTCTGTATAGAGAAAGAGAAGACTTTAAGAATGATATGGTAACTTTATATTTTGGAAATAACCTTTGTTTGTAGTAGCATTACTGATCTACAACAATTTTTATAATTTTCTCATTTCCTCCCCCCATATCAGTATTCTTCAGATTCTGGCCAATCTCATAAATGTGTAAGATTGTAAAGTTCATAGGTTTTATTATCTAAGCCCACTCCTTTCTAATGAGAGGAAGAAAGTTTCTACATGTTTGATGAATAATTGAAAGAGTTAAAAACAAGGATGATATTTTGAGTTAGAAGAATACCCTGATAACCTAACTCTGACCCAAACCCGAGTTCTCCAAAACTTCAATCCCATTCATTTAAATTTAATATTCATGGTGATTTTCAGGAATGAGGAGTGATTAACAAAGCATGTGATGAATCACCTCTGGATTTACAACATTCCTAAAATGAAATGGAGGAAAAGCCCTAATGAAATGAACCAGCTGATGGGTACTTCCCATTTTGGGGGTGCTCACTGAATCTTCTTTTTACTACTTTCTCCATTTGGAAAATGTATCAGTTTCAAACTTTTTATTTGTGATTTCAGAAAGGGCTGGCATCACTGAGGAGCTCTTTTCCAGTAAGAAGGAAACCAGTGTCTTCAATGTTTCCTCATAGTAGAGATTCCTAAGACAGGCAATCATCTTTTTGTTCTTCTGTTCCACCCTAGTACCACTTCCACTCCTGGGAATATTCTCCATTTGGGCTAGACTAGGGATCACTAGAGCATAATACACAGTCATTGATTCCATTTTAAGGCATCAAACTGTTTTACCATCAATAACAGAATATATGGTTGGGACACATTTCGTATGGTCTGACAGGGCAGATGAAAGATAAAAAATTAGTATTGATATGTTAATATTTAGAAGAGACTTTTAGCGAAAGAGACAAAAAATCAATGTTGGTTGAAACAGAGCAATAGTTTTGGTAAGTTTTAACAGGTAATGTTTTGATTTGTTTAGGCATTATGGTTTAAAATACAATTAAAAGGGAAAAAGTGAACATATATCTTTGTAGTTTAATTTCACCTCAAAATGTGTTTGGGTAGTTATTCTACGCTGAGTAAATGTAAATCTATGGGTGAAATCCACCATCAACAGATGCTGACTTTTCTTGGTATCTTAGAAATTATCTAGTACAACCACATTATTATAATTATGTACAAATGCAAGACCAGCTATCATTAACTATCAAGCTTATCACATAAACTTGGTATTTGCTCTAAGCACTTCTCTATCTCTCACACACACATGCATTATATATATGATTTATCTCTAATCCTCTTAACACTAGTACAATGTAGGTGTTATTATTTTTATTTTACATATTAGGAAAATGAGACTTAGAGAAAATAAGTGACTTGTCCAAGGCAACATGGCTAACAAGTCAAGATTTGGACCCAGATCTACCTTGCTTCAAAGCTGGGTTCATTTCTATCCCCACATAGGTGAAAAGACTACATAGAATAGAAACAGATTTCTGAAACACTGTCTCATTCTCTTTCCATTAAGCTATGATGGACTTTGATTTTCTAACCTGTAACAGTCATGGAATTTGAACTCGCTCTGCATGTTCAGTAATTTTACTATTCCATTGGAAAGGAGCCAAGCTACAACAATAGTGCAGACCTTGAAACCAACGATTATATGTGGGTGTGTGTGTGTATTTATATATTTCATTTTTTTTAAGATGAAGGGAGTTTTGCTCTGTCACCCAGGCTGGAGTGCATTGGCGCGATCTCGACTCACGCATCCTCCGCCTCCCAGGTTCAAGTGATTCTCCTGCCTCAGCCTCCAGAGTAGCTAGGACTACAGGTGTGCACCACCAAGTTCATCTAATTTTTGTATTTTGTATTTTAATAGAGATGGGGTTTCACCATCTTGGCCAGGATGGTCTTGATCTCCTGACCTCATGATCCACCCGCCTCTGCCTCCCAAAGTGCTGGGATTACAGGTGTGATCCACTGTGCCTGCCCCAATGATTATATTTTTAGAGGAAATAGTTTCACGAGAGAAAAAAGAAAGGACATATCTCACTGTGATAAATCTCATAATATTGGCATACTCCCTAAGTTGGGCAACCTTGATCAGTTTTCTGGAACCATCATAAAAAGGCCTTTAATTGGATAAAATCTTGAACTTTTCTTCTATGGATGTGAAGACCCTGAGAAGTACTGGAATGAAACAATTTGGCTCTGGTTTCAGTCATCTTCACATGTTTCTTCAGGTGCTTTCTTAAGCTGTTGGGGCAAAATAAGCTGGTAGAAAAAAAGGTATCACTTGTAGGATGAAAGAAGGAACTACGGAGAAGAAACTTTCTCTAGAAAAATATCACATTTACATATTTATAATTGTTAACAACTTTTTCTTCTTTTCTTTTTGGGAGACTAAATAATGGGACAATACAGGAAGAAACCTAATTTAGAGAAAACTGAGCCAAATTTTTCAAACAGTAATATGGGTAATCACGGTAATCACGGGCTATGGAAAGTTAAACTGAGTCTCCAATGTTTATGATTATGATGTTTGGCTGGAATATAAAATAAGGCTCCAGAATATAAAATATCCTGCAGATTGAGAAGTTTTAAAAGTAGTTACATACAAGTTTTATTTTTCCAACGTTTCTGCCTTTTCTAATGTCTAAGGGTGAAGCAGTATACGGAGAGGAAAGAATGCTGTGTGTGTGGTCTGCTTGAAAGTGCTGGATGTCTCCTCTGCCTGCTCCAACTAAACTGTCTGCTTATGAGAAAGCCATTGCCCCTCTGAGTTCCTGCCTCCCCATATATTCAACATTAGAACTTTGCTAGGTTATCTTTTAGGGTCGTTCAACTCTAACATATATATGAGTCTGTGACGCTGAACTCAGACACTTCAGAACACCTACAAATGAAAGGCACAGGAACCCTGGGTTTCTCTAGATGTGGAAATCTTTAAATCTATACCTGACCAGTAGGACAACCAATCTGTCTTCCTTTCCTCTCTCCTCCCACTTATGAAGGGAGTCCAGTCAAAAACATGTTTATCTACAAGGTAGTATATCTGGTATTTCTGGGGAATTCAGTTCTTATATAGAATTATAGAATATTCAACTTTGAGTAGGGTCTGTGGACTCAATCCATTGTGTTCTGGGGGAGGTACCATGAAAGCACATTACTACTTTAGAGATAGATATTCTCTGTTCAAACCTGACACCCTGTCGGTATCCCAAAGGATAGAAGCTAAAGTGGTGTGGTATGAGTCCTATGACCTTGAACAACTGGTTTTATGTGGGTGTCACCAGTGCTTTATAAAAGTAAACTGCATCCCCGAGTTCAGTCATACTGCACCAGCTGAGCAATGCACGGAGTGGACCTGTAGGCGACTTGCATCATCTTCAACATGAAGATAGCCACAGTGTCAGTGCTTCTGCCCTTGGCTCTTTGCCTCATACAAGGTGAGCAATTTGTGTGTAATCTAAGCTTCTTGCCACACAACTCAAAGCCCTGGGGAAGGGACTTTTCTCCCCCTACTCCTGCCAAAAAACATTTATGTATGTATATATAATCCTGAAATATCTTGCCAGACACAGAGTTCTGAAGATTTATATATGTGGCTTTATAATTATGTTGTTATCTTTAGAAATGGCAAGTAGTTTGAGATAATCTGAATTTTTTAACCATGAGAAATTCTTCCATTAATTCTTTAATTCTGAAAACTGAATACATTCTTCTTCACCTTCCTCTTACTAAATGTATCAATTCATAGTACATATACTTATCTACATAATAGACATTTAAAACTTAATTGTAAATAATATATGTATTTTAATGTTATAGGCATAAATGAAATATTTTTAAAAATTCAATCATCTGTTCTTATTTTAAAGCAGTAGAGTCTTCTAGCTTATTTTAGTCTTGTGTTTTCAAGTGCTAAATGGGTTGAAAGCATTTCTTCCAAAGAGTGAGGGACTTTTGTGGGAGGTGGAGGGTAGATTTTTATATTTGCTATTTAACCCTAGGAGAACACAAATTTCCTAGACTTATGTTGCTCTGAAACATTAAAATTTTAAAAAAGAAAAATTTTAAAAAAGAGAAACTCAGAGATAGTCTGAAATCATATACAAATAATGCCCACTTTCCTAAAATAGGTGTATAAGTACAAAAGAGCCTATGTTAATGAGAGAGTATAATAGCTGTGATCTTAATCTTACCTTCTGTCAGATCTCTAACTTTTGTAGCTGTAATAAGGAGGTAGAGGTGCCAGAATTCAGAAAATTAAATTGTATTTATATATCCTATAAATGTAATGCTATATTATAGTTTCAACTGAAACTATAATATAGTTTCAAAATTATATTATAATTGATATAGTATTTTGCATGTATGTTATGTTGTAATTTTAAAAGGGAGGCTGCCATTTATTGCTCCAAAAGGACTTTTTGAAGATGAGTGATTTTGATGGGGTTAGAATTCACATAAATATTATTTTCCAAAGTAATTGTAACTTTCTGAGTGATTAGACCTTTGTGAGTATATATACTAATCTCCTGGTCCAGCGCCCTTCTTTTATTTGCCATGGTAAATCTTAATGTGTTCAAAAACAATTTGTGGTTTTACAACATATTGTCATTAAAGCAATCAGGACACTACATTAAATGAATTGTTTTGTTTATTAAATATTGTACATTTCCTTAACTTTGGTTTCTATATTTTCATCCCAGATGCTGCCAGTGAGAATGAAGATCAGGTTAGTCCTGCTTTTTCTGTTCATTGAATTCATTCCAAGATTCCCAAAGAAAAATGGTTTGTGGCCAACACCTTCATGTTAATAATGCAAACATATTATACTGGTAGGTACTAATAGCTTTTGTTAAAAACACAGAAACAGATTTTTATGAATCAAGACATGAATATTTCTCTCTCTCTCTCTCCCCTTCTCCCCCCTCTCTCTTTCTCTCTCTCTCTCTCTCTCTCTCATACACACACACACACACACACACACACAGAGACACACACACGCCCAACGTATTAATGATGATGGACGTCTGCAAGAGGCAATTTATCATGTTAAATGAGCACTTTAACATTTCATAAACAAAAAATAAATCAACTGGAAAACTACTGTTGTTCCATTTAACATCTGAACAAGCCATGATACACCACATAGGAAGATAAAATAAATTTTCTAGTAATCATTATGCAAAAGAGGGTGCTCTGTGTCTTGAAAGTAGTGTATATAGTTCATCTATTAAATATTTATTGAGCATCTATTAGATGTCAGACCCTGTTTGAGATGTTGGTGATATTTTTAAGTAAACAAAATAAATGAAATTCCTGCCCTGAAAATTACATTTTAGTGTAGGAAGACAGACAAATTTATAAGTAGCTTAGCAAAACATATGGTACATTAAATAATGACAAATGCTAGGAGAAAAATAAATCAGGAGGCATAATAGGATCCCAAAGAATGGAGGTGGTATCCATTCTCATAAGGGTAATCAGGGAAGTTCTCTCTGGAGCGACAGTATTAAAATAGGGATCTGAAGGTCATAAGGGAATGAACCATGAAGGTGTTTGCAGTTTACAACAGACCAGACAGAAGCACCTGTGAGCACAGAGGCCCTGATGCAAGAAGGCGCTTTACCAACTCTTAAAACTCTTTTGTTTGGTAAATTAAAAAATCATTTTCTACTAGAAGTTAATTTTTTTCATCTATTTGAAAGAGAAGATGACCAATTACTCTCTGACACATATTTTGTATATTTATATCACACACACTGCTATGCATGCTCTTAATTCAGCACTTAAAACACAATTTTAAACGTTTTGCTGAATATGTGTCAAAATTTGCTGTATCTCTGGCCATGAACATTAAAGGAATAAAAATGTGAAACAGCTATTCTTTACGTTGAAACTCTGAGAACCATGGTTATAATACTCTCTTGACGTATTTTGTTGCAATTATTTTATTTATTTATTTATTTAATTATTTGTTTTTTAAAGAAACTTCTTACATGAATGTTCTGGATAATTTTATCATGCTCTCTACTATTTCATCTAAGTTTACTGATTAAGGAGAAGTCCAGAAAGTTCAGTGGAGTAGAAAATAAGCTAGACTTTTGGGAAGCAGAGAGCATGCTCACTTGGTTGTTTTATCCTGGAAAAAAGAAGGATGTTATATAAAAAGAAGGATGTTATATATAAAACCATCATTTTCTTTTTCAGAGTCCGTGATGATGGTTGGTGATTTGTGGCAGATACTGGGACTTTTACACTGATATTTTTCATAGCATTAACCTCCATTTCACTGAAAACCATTTTAAAAACAAATTTAGTGACTTCTTATATTTGGTATTAAAGGCAAGAACACAAAGAAGTAATTATTTATTTGGAAGCCTTTCTAATCAGAGTTTTTGGATACTGTGTCAGAAATGAAAACTATTGATGTAGTCTTTTTTATGATGCTGCGATTTGGTTATTTTCCAAGTTTAGTAGCTTGGGTTCCTTTCAGCATGATAAAAGCATGTTAAATGTCATAAACATGAACCTAAACAGCAGGGAAAAGCACTGCAGCAATCTGCAAGGATCTTAAGCATGCTTAAATTTGTCATCACCTAAGAGTCATTCTTCAGGCAAAAGCAAGCTGGTCAGTGCTCTAACAATGAGATAGGACAATGGCAGCTCCTGGAGGGTTTTATTATAATAACTGGAGATGGACAATAGAAGACTGCAAATTAGGCCTCAGCCAGTGAGGGAAACAGGAAGAACTTGGCCCTAGAGGGCTCCAGTTTTCCTGGGACATGCTGAGAAAAAGAGAATAATGGCAACAGTAACAAAACAAAACAAAAACAGGCCAGGGACTGGAAGTTACCCTGCAAGTAAACAGTCGCTGAAAAGTCATCTACTCAACTCAGGAGGGCTTTTGATCTAAATATGCTTCTGTTTCAACCCTCTCTATTGTGGTCATTGAAAGGGTATTCCATTTTGCTCAGAGAAAAACTCTTCTGCTGCTTTCCATTTTTATGGTCTTTTCCTGTTTCCCAAGAGAATACATTGGATAATTTCATAACTCAGAAAAATAGCACTGAATCTCATCTTAACTAATTAATCACTGTGAACAAGTTTCTTAACCTATTATCTGGGCCTCTGATGCTCAGTTTGTAAGAAAAGGAGTCTTTCTAGGAATTAAGCTCTCATCTAATAGTGACATTGGATAAGTCCAATTTAGGGATTATTCTGATTGATGCAACTCTAATTATTTTTTTATAAGTAGAGACAAGGTCTCATTATATTTCCCAAGAGGGTCTTGAACTTCTGGCTTCAAGCAATTCTCCTGCCTTGGCATCCAAAAGTGCTGAGATTACAGGCATGAGCCACTGCACCTGGTCTGATGCTACTCTTTTATGATAAACATTCAAAATTATTTATAGCTTTATTCCAGGATTA
Source organism: Chlorocebus sabaeus (assembly GCF_047675955.1). Lineage (NCBI taxonomy): Eukaryota > Metazoa > Chordata > Mammalia > Primates > Cercopithecidae > Chlorocebus > Chlorocebus sabaeus. The sequence goes on along the minus strand of NC_132926.1, from coordinate 34,125,350 downwards.
TCATGAGTCTTCTACACGCTTTCTATAAGACTTACTTAATAAGGGATTTTTTTTTTTTTTTTTTTTTTTATTACAAAGGCCTCAGGCCCTTCTCTGATTCTACTGTATGGATTTTAGGATCAATTATATTCAGCAAGGTAAGCACAACTTGCAAAGTTGGCATTTGATACTGTACAGTCAGAGATCAGACAGATCTCAAGATGCCCAGTAATTAATCTGTGTCCAGAAATTACTACTGTGCTACTCTGATGGAGTTACTGTGTAGTGATAATAATCTTAGATACATTTTAGCATGCCATCCTTAGCAAAATTTCCCAGGGCTGGTCTGTGATATTTTTTAGTGATTCTCCTTCACCATTAATCATTTTGCAAGTGCTACCAACTGCCTACCATTTTTAAGAGGCTAGATTAAGAACAGCTTTATTCATCCAGGCAAGTATACTTCTGTTTTACCTACCTAATGCTGTATCTATGGCACCTGGCAAAGTATAGTAATCTAATAATAAGTGATTGCTGGCTCATTCAGTGATGATCATAAAGATATAGGAGACTACTGGAGTTCAAGACCAGCCTGGGTGACATAGTGAGACCCTCCGTCTCCCAAAAATAAAATAAATAAATAAATAAATAAATAAATGAATAAATAAATAAGAAAGAAAGAAAGAAAAAGCACAAAACACCCCAGATATAGATATAGGAGTCTAAATAGAAACCTTTAGTAAATTTTTCGGAAGAGGTTGTGTTTGTCAGAGTTGAAGCAAAAGCTTTGTTTGTTTCCTGGTACAAGCAATTTGAAGCAGATTTTTAAAAAAAATCAAAACAAAAACCAGCGAAAATCCCCTTAGATTCCAAAGGCTTAATCTAAAGACCTTGTGAATTTTCACTGGGTACAGAGGTGGATGCTTTTAATCCCAGCACTTTGGGAGGCTAAGGCAGGTGGATCATTTGAAGTCAGGAGTTCAAGACCAGCCTGCCCAATATGATGAAATCCCATCTTTGCTAAAAAATACAAAAATTACCCAGATGTGGTGGCATGCACCTGTAGTCCCGGCTACTCAGGGGGCTCAGGCAGGAGAACCTCTTGAACCTGGGAGGCAGAGGTTGCAGTGAGCTGAGATCACGCCACTGCACTCCAGGGTGGGCGACACAGCAACATGCTGTCTAAAACTAAATAAATAAATACCTAGTGAGTTTTCTAAATTAAAAGGGAATATAACATTTTAAAGTCATACTTTACTAGGTAGCACATACTTTACTAGGTAGCACATATTTTAAGCTCCTAAAAAAGAATGCGTGATGTATAGCAGGACTTTCATAAAATGTACTGAATGAATGAAAAGAAGGAATTACCACTTTTGAGGGTCATTGTACTTTCTATTTCCCCACCAATTCTATTATTTAAAATGTTTCCACTGTCCTCCTTAAACTTTGTATAACACAGTTATTGGTATTTACAAAACTAAAAGCCCAAAACAAATATAGTAGGATTTTAGTTCCAAATGATGTGTCAAAAAAATTACGAGAGAGAGAGAGAGAGAGAGAGAGAGAGAGAGAAAGGCTTATGCAACTATTGAGAAATTTCCTCAGTACTTCCATGGATTCACAAGATTTGATTCTGATGGTAGTTATAGTAGTGTTGATGGCATTTGTGGTGATGGTGGTGGGGGTGGGAATATGGGTTTTTTAAAAAATATAACACAAATTTGAAAATGCAAAATGGTTAGGCCTCTCCCAGAACCTCGGAAGGGGGATGTGACAGTGAAGGGCCCTGAATCTTAAGCTTTTTTAGCTTTAAGGTCAGTCTGCCTGTGCTCATAGTCAAATGATAGATCAAGGGACATGAAGTTCTTTTCAGAAAATAAACCAGCCTAGAAATTTGTTTTCCCAATATATAGAACCAAGAAATCCTTTTTTCATTTAACACTGTTAAAATTTCTAGGAGCTGATATGTTGCAGTACACCCATGGGGAAATGTAGGCAGACATTTTATAGTGTTCAATGCTCAAACACCTTGCCTCAGTCCTTCAGCAACATTTTCATATTCCTTTTGTGGCAATTACTGTTGGCACACTGTGTACTAGGTACTTTATATATACTATCTTAGCATATTCCAGTAATAATAATGACAATCGCCACCAACATCAAAACAATAATAATAAAAAAGGAGGAAGAAGGAAGGAGGATAATTTATTAATTGAATGCCTACTATGTATCAGGCATTCTTTGAAGGCTTTACATACTTATAGTTAATCTTCATAAAACCTTTGAATTGTGTGCATATATATGTAGATATACATATATCTACATATATATCAAAACAAAGCTTTGTTTTGATGTAATTTCAGCTAACACAACTTTTTTTTGGCATTATCTTAGGAAATATGCCATGAATTTCAGGCATTTATGAAAAATGGAAAACTGTTCTGTCCCCAGGATAAGAAATTTTTTCTAAGTCTTGATGGAATAATGTTCATCAATAAATGTGCCACATGCAAAATGATACTGTGAGTAAAGGTTTCTTTCTTTCTTTGCAATGTTTCAGTTAACAGCTAGTCTCTGAACTGGTAAATGTATTCTTTTTCTTTTCTTTCAAGTGCATTTTTCTAAACCGAAATGGTTAAATAAAAGTGCTGAGCAGATCACTCTGACATCTTCCATCAGATAAAGTTGGATAATTGCCACCCACCTGGAAAGATTTTAATAATCACTCGAACAAGATTCCGAAAGCATTCCAGAGGGCCGGGTATCAATACCTTCTGTAGCACTCTATAGTGTTTTGAGGATGTAGTTCCACTTTGAACTTCCTGGTTTTGGAAAAAAATGAAGTTGACAAAGAAAGTCAGATTCCCTGGGCCTGTTAAGACCTGATTCTGTTGCAGCCTAGGGACTGAGAAGATTGGCTTAAGCATAATGCCAGACTCTCCTTGTGGCAGCCACCCAGCAGAAGGACTTAAGCAAGGTATACCCTGATTCTGTGAGCTGCCAGTGTCTTTAGACACCTAGCATTATTCTAGGATGAGATAAACTAAAGGGTAGATGATAGTTTCCGACTCCTTGCAGCTCAGAAATAATTAGTATCCTGGTAGTTTAGCAATCTCTAACCAATGCTTCTTAACTTGATTTCCTTCTCTCCATTGTCACCCCAAAGGTAAAAGAAGGCTTGTGTTATCAACTGCAGATCCTCAAACCAGAATGTCCTAATTTGTTTTTGAAAAGGAAGGTTAGCCTCAATTTCTGACCACTGTCAAAACTTCAACACTGGTAGCAAGCCAATACTGAGCTTACTCACTTAGGATAATTATGTTATAATTGGCTTTTTAAATGTCAAGTTGGTGTGTGTCACGGAATTTAATTTGAGGATTGACGTAGTCAATCATATTGGGATAACGAAGCTCAGATCATTTGTTCATGCACTGCTTCTAGTGAAGAGATTGTGACTACAAAGAAGCCAGGACAAGATTTAATAGAGGATGGGAGGCCTAGGGCTGGTTGAATAATTCTTTCTTCTTTTGAAAGCTGAATGTAAACCAGCAGCTGTATTATTTATTATAACATTTTCTTCTTGTTTCATAAGATATTTTAATATGATACTGAAAGTATGAATATAATAAATCTACTGAAAAATAATGTAAAACCAAAATGAAATGCCTTAAGAGTCTGAAGACAATTTATTATTTTGAAGTTACTCATTCAGTTATTATTTTTATGACTTGGGTAAATTATGTTGGAAGAAAATTGTTTTTTTTAACCTGGAAAAAAAGGAGGCTATGCAAGGCATAAAAGCTGTCATCAGATTGCTAAAGAACTGCCTTATGGAAGAGAAAATTGATTTGCTCTGTGGGTCTCTAGATGTTGGAATTAGAACCAATATAAGCAGGTTCAATGTGAATATTCTCTTTCAAAAACTACATTCAAAGAATGGGGCAGATAGCTTTGAGAGTTGATGACCACCTGGCTGTTGGAAGTATTCCAGGAAGGTAGTCTGTTATGCAGTTAAAGTTAGAGATTCTTGCCTATAATGATACCATGTTCAAGATATTTTTCAATGTTGAGGGGAGATCTGAGGTCCTGTGTCCATTTCTGAACATGCTATCCATTTTGACATGCCAGGCTAGGCTGAGGAGGGCAGTCAAACTTAAGTTTACCATACTAGCTGTTATTCCTAAAAGTTGAGCAAACAATGTTAAAACCATGCTATTTCTTGTCCTCTTCCAGGGAAAAAGAAGCAAAATCACAGAAGAGGGTCAGGCATTTAGCAAGAGCTACCAAGGCTACTGCCCCAACAGAGGTGAGACTATTTGGAGTCAACCTGTTTACTTTTGAGAGGATGTTTGACTCTATTTAGAGCTATCTGTTTATTCCTTAAGTACTAGGTCATACCTGTTTTGAAGCCAACAACTTAGAAGGGAGGGAACATGGGTTAGTCCAGGGGTGGGCTAAATATCTGGTACATCTTGTCCATAGGCCCAACCCATGACCCAACTCTAAAAACATTTTAGGCACTGACAGAAACTAAGAGGTGGAGTGAGCCAGTGTGATGTCTGCCTTCCACGGCCATCATTTCTCATTCCTCTTGTCCTGTCTTAGCCCGAAGAAGAGCTTTCCTGGGACTGTAGAACTAAGTTCAAATCAGAATTCTTATTGCCTGTGTAACTTGGAAAATTTATGTATCTCTGGATCTCAATGTTTTCATCTATAAAATGAGTTTTAGACCAAATGGAAACTAAGTTCTAAAAGCCAATCTCAGGGTTTAACGTGTTCTAGCAGGCATTTGACTCATTCTATTTCCTTTTTCTTTTGCTCTTTTGCTTTTTACTGTATATGTTCCAGTACCTGGAGGGTCCTCCTAATTCGACTAGAGTTGGTTGTTCATATCTATTTTGCAGACAGGGACTCAAACTAATATTTTGTTTAAGAAAAGTGTTCTTCAGTTAAAAAAAAAAAAGGGGGGTCATAAAACATTAAGAAGTAATGTAGAAGGAAGGAAAGAAACTGAAAATTTATCCTACTATATAAACCATTTCACTTTATAATTTTTTTCATTTATAAACATTTTAAAAATCTATACAAAATTATAAAAATAAAATTAAAAAAATAAAACGCTGGGGCCCAGATTGGTGGAAATATATATCTAGCCTACAATATCTCACAAATGGGTTATTGACAAAGTTGGGACTACCACCAGCTATTCTAACCACCACTCATATTGCCCCAGGTCTCCTATGCAGTTTCTTCACTAATTTCCTCTGTCTTTTCCTTCTCTGCTGGTCCCAACACATAATTAAAATAATCAGTCAAGGTTAGTACACCTTAATTGCTTATAACATCCATGGTCTAACAACGCTGGAATCTTTCTTGGCAGTGTTAGCCAAGAACGCCTGAGAACCTCAGCCTCCATAGTAAACATAGTCTACTAAATTATTTGCCTGGGCTCAACCAGTCTCACTTTTCAAACAGTAACAGACACCACAAAATTGATCAATAATTGGAAACTCTTAATCTGTAGCAGAAGAGAGCTACTTTTATATTCTACAAAATCTGAAGTGGCAACTTTATATGTGTCTTATTTGCCACATTCAAAGAGTGGCTCACTTTCTAACATCCACTGTCCTCTTCCTCCTCTGTCTTCATCATTAAAAAATGATATATCTATGGTGTTTAAAAATATAAAATATGAGGAAATGACAAAAAAGCAAAATACACACAAACATACCGATTTTAACAAACCTATCAAAAAAATATAGCTAGTTAGATGTTTCCATATGTAGACACAAATTTATTGAATTTTAATCAAGTAGGAGTTTTAAAAAAATAAAATTGCAGTCTTAAGAAATTAAATTACTCTTTGTTAATATTAGTGACACACATACACACACATACACACACACACACGCAAACTGTAAAAAAAAAAAAAAACCCTCTAGATAAAACTTTTGTAGCGATGTGGTTCACTACTTAGGAAACTACTTACATAACTAAGTAGTAACTTACATTAAGTTAAGGCAGTTAACGTTTGGCTGTGTGCCTTTCAAATAAGTTCTGTCTAAATTTTTCCTTGTCTCTGTATTTGAAAGGATTCATCCAATTATACCATGTGTTTTTTCTTGTTGTTGTTTTTCTCTCTACTATAAAACAGAACAATGTGCTCATTTTTTCTGCTTAGATTCTTCCCATCAAAAATCAACCCTGCTACTCACTCTCAGAATAAGGTGCTCTGCATTTCAAGGAGTTTTCTCCTACAGACATCCTCTCACTCTCTCTTTCATCACTAATTTTCTTTTCACTAGTATGTCACCCTTTCGTTTCCCGACTCTAGTATTCCCTCCATTAATAAGTATTGTTGGTACTGCCTCCAAAGTCTAACTCCTTTTCTCCATTTCCATCCCTACCATCTCAATCCAGTCATCCATAATTTCTGATCTGTGGTGTTTTGGTACATGCAAAGACTTGTTTTTAATTGATGAATTCATTCATTCAATGTTTCTCATGGTTTCGGTTGCCAATTTTATAGAATATTAAGTTCACCCGAGTGTATGCGTGTGTTTCTGAGGTCCTTTTTTTTTTCAGATTCATTTATTGCTTTAATAACTAGTATGGTAAGTCCCCCTTCTTAGTTCATGTTGTTAAAAGCTGATGGACCTATGCATAGATATATGGTTCCCACATACATGACATGTTAGAGATAAAAATAACTGAGTTTTTAAAAACTTCATCTCGAATTTGGTAACCCAATGTGTTTAGAGATACAAAGAATTTGTAAATTAATTTGGGTAAAATTGACTTTTTACAGTATTAATTTTCTCAACTCATGAGAGTAGAATAGTTTATGAATAATTCATATAACTTTGATCTACTTTATAAAATTTGTAAAATATTCAGAGATTTTTATAATTTTTGTTAATGTTTTAAAAATGTATAAATTTATTACTATTTTGAATATATTTTGCTTTTTATTATATTTTATCTGTTTATTATTGATATGGACAAATTCTATTGATTTATTCAGATTAATCTTATGTCAGACAACTTTTGTCTTTGCTCTTGGTAGTTGATCATATTATCTACATATAACGAGAGTTTTATAATATTCCTTTCAATCTTAGCACATCTTTCTTTCTTTTCTTATATAATTGGTAAAGGATCCAGACTTCAATAGTTAAATACTAGTGATAGTAATGAACATCAAAGAATCCCCTTGTCTTTTCACATTAAAGGAATATCTCTAAAGTTTCTCTATTGAGTGTAATATTTATCACAGTGGTTTTTACCTATACACTTTAGCAAGTTTGGAAAATTCCTTTCTATTTTTAGTTTCCTGAAACTAAAAGTTTTGCTTATTATTAAAGTCTTTTAATATAATATAAAATAAAATAATATAAAATAATATAATATAAAATATAATATAATATAATATAAAATAAAATATAAAAATTATATTATATTTTAATATAATATAAAAGTGTTGCTTATTATTAAAAGTCTTTTCTGCAACTATTAAAATAATTTGATTTTTAGTCTATTGACATAAATATCTGAATATATTTCTTAATGTTAAACTATTATTGTTTTCCTAGAGTAAATCATACTTTATAATATATTTAAAATAAATTTCTGAATTTGGATACTAACATCTTATTTAGAAAATTCGCAATTATATTCTTAACTAAAGTGAATCTCCACTTTTCTCTTGTAAATTATTCTTATATGATTTGGGAATTTACATAAAATTATCCTAAGGTGTAACACTTTAGAGTATGACTAAATGAGATGGTCAGCAGATCCTCTCCTCAGAAAGCAACTATAAAGCTAGACATAATTGACCGAAAAAAGAAAAACATTTTAGCAATCTGAAAATTGATCAGTAGTCTATACCAATCTGAGAATCATTTATCTTGAAAAACTGCTGACTTTAGGAGTAAAAAGAGAGGTCTGTAATGTTCTTGCTCAAGGATATTCCCATTTCACCCTGTGGCTTGGTTGGCACAGAGGTTCTATACAGGGAAGGGCATGGATGTCAGCAAAGGCATTGCCATTGTTGAAGAAGGCTAACCTAATTTGGAGTAATGAGCAAAAGCCATACCCAGAGGTGTTTTCAGTGTAAGTGATAATCTTCACCAACGGTAAGGAAAATGGCCTGAGGTTGCAGTCATAATTGAAGCAAGGGTATTCCTGGCTGAGTCTTCACACATGGTCGAAAGAGCCCAAAGAGGGTCAAGAGATTCACAAACTCCTAACTGACTATAAAGCTGTGCATATCCACTTCATAAACACAAAATGTCCCAGTGAGAAGCAAATGCTGGGGTAGATGTAAAAGTGGCCTGAACTTTGCATGTCCTCCCCTATACACAAACGTCTATCTGAGAGGATGAAAGCATTGTTAACTTGAAGTATTTGAACACAAACTGTGTTAAATCCTTAGCTGACCACTAAGCTACAAAAATACAGGGGAAAAACATAGGAAGCCAGGCTTAAAAAATAACTATGATAAAAACTATCATAATTTTCTTAGCAGGACATCAGCAGTTGTAATTATGCGAGAGGAAGATTTCAAAGACTTAATCCAGCCACAGAAGCAAAAAAAAAAAAAAAAAAAAAAAAAAAAAAAAAGAATAAAAAAGCAGCAAAAACAATGTTTAAAGAAAAAATTGTAAACCTGAGCACTTATTATCTAAAACATTCAGTTTTTATAATCAAAATGTTCAGTTTTTATAATCCAGGTTAGTGAGATTAAAAAAAAGTTTTCATTCATAGTTATAAAATTTTCAAAGTAACAACAATATACAACCCATACTCAAGGAAAAAATTAGTGGAATTTGTCTTTAGCTGTGTACAGATGTTAGGTTTGGCAGACAAAGACTTGAAGCAACTATTAAAAATATATTCAGGATACAAAAAAAATCATGTTTGAGGGTTCACAAGAAACTATAATAACAATGAATATGCCAATAAAAACTTTCAATGAAAAGATACAAATAAGTTTTTAAAAGACCCAGTGAAAATTCTGGAGTTGAAGGGCACAATAACTGAAATGAAAAGTTACATAGACAGGCTCAAAAGCAGATTTGTGAATCCTTACAAAAAAGAATTACCAAACTTGAAGAACGCTTAATAAAAATGAACAATGGAAATACAGAGACAAACAATAGAGAAGAAAAATGAACAAAATTATACACTTTTTGAGACAGCAGCAAGCAAGCCAACATATGCCTAATGGGAATACCAGAAATAGAGGTATTTATCTAATACCAGAAATAGATAATAAGGAATACAAAAATTATTTGAAGAAACAATGGCCTAAGATGCTTACATTGGATGGAAAAAAATTAATTTTAACATTTAAGAAACTCAATTTACCCCAAATAGAATAAATATGAAGAGATCCACGTGTAGCTAATCATGATTAAAATGCTGAAATAAAGAAAAACAGAGAGAAAATTTAGAAAGTGGCAAGAGAAAAATGACACATCCTATATACAGGCTATATAAAATTAAAAGCTGGCCCCTCATCTAAAATAATGAAGGCCAGAAGGCAGTAAAATGACATGTTCAAAATGCTGAAAGAAGAAAAGATTAAGTAATATTTTGTATTCTCTAAAACTATCCTACAAAAATTAAAACAAAATAAAGATATTACCATACTAAAGAAATCTGAGAGAGATTTTGTTTTTAACACAACTACCTTAAAAATAATAATGAGGGAAGTCATTTAGCTGAAAGGAAATAACTACCAGATGGTAGCTTGGACTCACAGACAGAAATGAAAAGCACCAGAAACAGTGAAAATTGGGTTAATCTCTTAGCCTTTTTTAAAGAAATAATCCTAATATAAAGCAACAATTATAATGTTGTTTTATCAGGTATATACATATATGACAACAATAGCATAAAGAGTGATAGAGAAAATAAAGCCTTATTAAGGCAAATCTGTATTTTACCAGGATTAAGAATTATTCTGAAGTAGTTTATAATAAACTAAGGTGCATATTGTAATTACTAGAGTAGCTACTAAGAAAATAACATATATAATAAATATATAACATCAACAAAGGAATTATAAAGGTGTACTAGAAATATTTAACCCAAAACAAGGTCGTAGTAGAACAATAGAGAAGCAAAAACAGACAAAAGTATATTGAAAACAAATAGAAAAATAGAAATGTAAATTCAACCATATCAGTGATTATACTAAACATAAATGGTTTGAACATCCCAATCAAAATGCAGAAACTGACAAATAATAACAAAGGAACTGTAAGCTATCTCCAGTAGATGCTCCTTAGATTCAAAGACACAAACAGTTGAAATGATAAAAGATCGGTACCATGCTAAGTTTAACCATAAGGGAGCAGGATTGGCTATGTTAATATATGATAAAATAGACATTAAGGCATTATTAGAGACAAATAGGGATATTTTATAACTTTAAAAGTGCTAATACGTTAAGAAATATAACAATGATAAATGTATACACACCTAACAGAGGCTCCAAATTTATATAACAAAAAATACTATAATTAAAAGAAATAAAAAGAAGAATTCAAAAATAATTGCTAGGAATTTCAATACTCCACATAAAATACTGATACAACAGCTAGACTACATATTACCAAACAGAATACTTGAAGAATACTATCAATTAATTCAACCTAAACTGAAATATAGAGAGTGCTTCTACATTGATTGTAGAATATGTGTTATTTTAAAGCAACAGAGGAATGTTTTCAGGATACACTATATACTGAGATACAAACATAATACACTTTAATATATTAAAATCATATATAGTAGGTTTTTTTTTTTTTTACCACAAAAGAATTGAATTCAAACCCAATAAGGAAAATGAATCATGAAAATCACCAAATATTTAGAAATTAACACGCTTCTGAATAATTGGTGGGTCAAAGAAACAATCTTGAGAGAAATTGGAAAATAATTTGAATTGAAAGAAAACAAAAAGACAACAATTTAAGACTTATTGCACTCCTCAAAAGCACCTTCTAGAGGTTTAAATGGTTTAATCAGAAATAAGAGATAAGATTCAATAATTTAAGCCTCTACCTTGAGAAGATTAGAAAATGAAGTTTAGCAAGCTAAACCCAAAGCAAGCAGAAGAAAGGACATATAAGGATTAGAGCAGAAATTAATAAAGCACAAAACATACAAATAATAGAAAAAATTAGTAAAACCAATGTTGGTTCTTTGAAAAGATCAGCAAACCTGACAAACCCTTAGTTTTATTTTGCCTTCAAGAAAAGAAGACAAAGATTACCAAAAGCAAGACTGAGATAGGAGACATCAGTATGTGCCCTGGAGAAACTACAAGACTTATGATGAATATTATGAAAAATATTATGCCACCACATTAAATAACTTAGATGAAATAGAAAAATTCCTAGAAATGATCAAATTATTGAAAATTGACCCAAGAAGAAATGGAAAATAATAATAGACTTACAGTATAAGTAAAATAAATACATAATTAAATTTTAAAAATGCCCAAGAGCAGATGACTTCATTGGCAATTTCCGTTATATACTGAAAGGAGAAATAATATGAATCCTTTACAGATTCATTCAGAAAGAAGAGGAGACACTTTACAGCTCATTATATCAGTCCAGCATTATTCCGATACAAAATGTAGAAGATACCACAAAAGCAGAAAACTACTGACAAATATTCCTCATAAACATAGACAGAAAAATCCGTAACAAAACATTGGCAAACTGAATCTGCAATATGAAAAAAATAAATAAATAATTACCAAATAAGAAGTATCCCAAGAAAGCAATGTTGGTTTAGGAACAGAAAATCTATTAGTCTAATACACTATATTAATGGAATAAAGGGCAAAACCACATGATTATCTTAATAGATGTTGAAAAATCACTTATGAAAATCCAGCACTCTTTCAAGATGAAAACTCATACAAATATTATCAATAGAAGTAAGCTTTTTCAGTCTGTTAAAGAACATCTGTGAAAAATCTACAACTAGCATTATAATTAATGGTTAGAGAATGAATGCTTTGCCTTTAAGACTGAGAAGAAAGCACAGGGTGGTTTACTGTCACCACTGCTATTCAACATTGTACTGGAGGTTCTTAGCCAGTATAAGGCAAAATTAATTAATTAATTAATTAAATTTTTTATTGGAAATGAAGCAACTATCTTTAATTCCAAAACATGATGCCATATGTGAAAAGTTCTAAGGATCCACAAAAAGAAAAATTACTAGAACTAATAAATGAGTTTAGTAAGATTTCAATGTGCAAGATTAATAATACAAACTCTATTGTATTTCTATATACTAGCAATGAACAATTTGAAAATTTAAATATTAATTTCATTCACAATAGCATAAAAATGTAGAAATAAATTTAACAAAATGAATTCAAGACTTATACACTAAAAACTATGAAATGGTGCTGAGAGAAATGAAAGATCAAAATAACTAGTGAAATAAATAGTCCATGTTCATAGATGAGAAAACTCAATATTGTTGAGATGGCAGTTCTCCCAATATTAATCTATAAATTCAACATATTCCCAATCAAAACCTTGTCAGGCTTTCTTTTTGGTAGAAGTAGAGCAGTTGATCCTACTATTTATATAAAAAATATTGGGACACTTAACAGTAACTGAATTTAAATTTTGTTATAATGCGATAATGATCATAATAGTGTGCTATTATTTCAAGATAGGCATAAAGATAAGGGGAATAGAATTGAGATTACTTACTTTTATGGTCAGTTAATAGTTAACCAACATGTCAAGATAATGCTGAGAAAATTGAATATAGTTAATTTTAAAAAACAGAATTTTACCTTATACCATACACAAAAGTTAAATTTTATTTTAGTACTAAATGTGAAAGCTAAATATATAAAACTTCTCAAGTAAAATATCAGAGGAAAAAAATCATGAACTTGGGTTAGGTAGAGTGACTTCAGATATAAAATCAGAAGCACAATCCATGAATACAAAATTAATAAAATGAAATTGTAAAAATTGCAAATTTGTGTGCTTCAAATGACAACAAGAAGTCAATGAAAAAGCAAGTCATAGGGAGAAAAAATAGTCACAACTTATAAAGTAGGTAAGGACTTAAATCGACAAAATATAAAAACCTCTTATAACCTTATAAGGAGACAACTCAATTAAGTATAGATATTACACCAAAGATAATAAGCACATAACCAGTTGTCCAACACCATTTTTAGGAAAATGCTAATTAAAACCACAATGGGGTATCACTACACATACCCACTAGAATGACTATAATCACAAAGACAGAAAATACAAAATGTTAAGGGTGTGGAGAAACTGGAACACATATAGATAGAACGGGGTAATATACAAGGTTACAGCCACATTGGAACACAGTTTGAGAACTTCTTAAAGATTTAAACAGATTGGCCATGTGATCCAGAAAGTTCAGTCCTAGGTATTCAGTGAAGTGAAAATACATGTCCATAGAAAGTCAGGCATGTGAATATTTATAGCAACATTTTTAAAAATAGTTCTAGACTGAAAATAATCCAAATGTCCACTGCTGGATGGATAAACAAAATGAGTATATTTATACATTGAAATATTATTCAAAAATAACAAGGGATGTGCTGCTGACAATTTTGCAATATGGATGAACTTCAAAAACACTATGCAAAGTGAAAGAAGCTAGAATTAAACAATTACATATTTATAATTCCATTTATATGAAATGTCCAAAAAGGGCAAATTTACAGAGTCAGAAAAAAGTTTAATGATTGCTTGAAGCTGAAGCTGGGAGCTGGGACATACTGTACAGAAGCACAGGGGAATCTCGTGGGGTGATGAAAATATTTTACGACCAGGTTCTGATGATGGTTGTACAACTCTATTCATTTACTAAAAATCATTGAATCACTTTCAATCACTTTAAATGGGTGACTTTTATAGTATGTAAGTAATACCTCAATAAAGCTGTTTAGAATTTTATTTTTCAGTTTACATAATTGTAACTGCTTTGGAATGATTTGTACATTACTATTATTTAATACAAGTTTTCCTAGACCTTCAGAAAAATAGACTGTAAATCTATTGGGACTGAGTTATTTTGGGGTGGGAATATCTCAGACCAATATATCAATTGGATTAATGTTTATTGACCTGTAGTAACAAAGGTAGTTATCTTATACTTTTTTTGTAGTCATATATCCAATTTGGTTTTCAAATGTATTAGCATACTGATACTTATAAAATGCTTTAATCATATTAATGTCTCAACATTTATTTGGTTATTTTTAATTATCATTCCATATATTTTTACTTTTCATATTGCTTTCTCTTTGGTCAGTCCTACTAGAAATCTTTTGTAACAGGTTTTTTGATAATATTCTCTGTTGTTTCTGTTTTCTATGGTGTTAATTCTTGTTTCTTTATGTTCATTGCTGTTTATTTTACAATGGGATTGAGGAATACTTTAAATTTAATTTTTAAAAAATTTCTGACAAATATATTTAAAGATATTAATAATTATATATCTCAGGATTTATGATTTAAGTATTTCTATTCGTCATTATTTTCCAAACACTTCTTAATTTCTCTACCCCAATGTTATTTAATAATAGATTATCTAATTTTCAAATATGTGGAACTTTTAAATATTTTATATTAACTTTTAATTTTATTAAATTTTGGTCAGATAACATAAATAATGTAGTATTGATTATTTGTTATTTCTTAATACTTTGTGACCTAACAAATATTCTGCTTTTATGAATGTTTTATACATTCTAAAAAAAATGTTTATTTTCTGTTTCTTGGCTGTAGTTGTTCATAAAAATCTAATGGCTTAAGATTCTTTTTATTTTACTTAATACGTAAATTTCTGAGAAGTGTTTGCTTAAATCTCTAACTCCAGTTATTGATTTATTTAATTCTATTACATTCTATTTGTATTGTTTGACATATTTAAAGTCTATATTATTAGGTGAATATATGCTCATGATTGTTATACTTTCTTATTCTTGTCTTTTCTTACTTCATATACTGTCCTTTTTGTCACTTATGACACATTTTTGGACTAAATTCTAATTTTTAAGTGTTAATTTGCTGCATATGTTCTCTTCTTATTCATTTTTGTCTTGTATATTTTTATTATCATATTGTTTTGATACTTGCATGCCTTTTAGTTTTAATTTTTCTCAACACATGGGTTGATTCTTTTTTAAACATCCAGTTACCAATTGTCTCTTAATTTTTAGGTATAGCCCATTTGTATTTACTGTTATTTCTGTTATAGTAAGACTCGGTTCTTTCATTTTAAAAATATTTTCAGTTACTATACTTAGTAATTTCTTGTTTCTAGCTTTTTTTGGGTGGTGATTTACTTTCGTTTTTATCCTGACTATCCCTAAACAAACAGCCATTGTTTGATTATTTATTCTACTGCTAATATCTGTGTCTGTTGTCAATATCTTTGTCTTCTCTCCAAATGTATGTTAATCTGCTCTCCATATATTTTCTGTAAACACAATTTTGTTATTAACTTGATTTTAGTTTAAAATTCTTATTGCTTTTCTCTTTTATTCTTTTTGTTGTTGTTGTTGTTAATTATAGAAATCGTTCCTTTCTTCAGATATTTCTTTCTATATTTATTTCCTTCCTTTGGAGACTTCTAATTCTATTTTAGATGTTCTTTAGCTTTTCCTTTTTTAGAAAAATAGTTTCTTATTTCCATTGCCTTCTAGGAGAATTCCTTGATCTGATCATCTGGTTTACAGGTTCATTATTTATTTGTACCTATCCCATCTTTATTCTTTATATTGCTAGATTTATTATCATTTGAATATTTTCCATATTCAAAATTTCCACTTTGTTCTTCCTTTATAACTTGTTTCTTGTTATTGTTTTACATTTGTTTATGCAGATATCTTCTCTTATCTCTCCACAGCGTAGTTAGACTTGATAAAATATTTTTCTGCCCATTCCAATGTTTCTACTTCAATTGATACATGTTGTTTAGTATATTCTGTTTTTTACTTGTCAGATATACAGATATTTTTATTGTAATATTCCATAATGGCTGTATTTATTTTTTCTGCTAAATTCAGTTAGGTCATGTTCAATGTCAAGCTTCAGTATGTAGCTCTTCCGGTGAGTATAAGGATAGAAAAAGAGACAAGACCCAGAGCTGGAGGTTCCGAATCTACTCTTTTCCACTCTAGTTTACTGCCACTTCACCAGGTCGGGAATCCATGGTAAGCTCTCAGGCAATGTCAACATTAGGAAGAGGTGTTTTCTGTAGGTTGTGATCCACCACCTAGGGGTTTGGAGGGAAAGGAGGTGTAGTCATAAATCCTTGCACCTGTTTTCATCATCTCCCAGCTGGCCTTTTGCCTTGCTCTGTCATTCCCCTGTCTACACCTGTGACCTAGTTAGTATGTTGCTGTTGATTTTCTGGTTAAGGGGGATAGCAGTGATTGTTTTGAGTTAATTACTTTGATCTATAATTTCCCTATGCTTCTGTAGTTTCTTCAGGAATGATTTTTGAGAGAAAACCAATAGCCATCCTGTTTTTTCTTTATGCTTCAGTCAGATTTCCCTTCTTTCTGTCCATTCCTTAAAAAGGACAGTCTAGTTTCCACCACAACTCCTTTTCAATTGCCATTCTCTATGCCTAGAATGTTCTTCCCTCAAATTTTTAATGGTTGACACAGCCTCAATAATCTCATCTCACCTCAAATATCACCTTTGTAGAAAGACGTTTTTTTGCTGCTATATCTAAAATAGTCCTCATTCTGATCACTATTGTATTTTTCTGCTTATTTTTGAAAGCACTTACTGTAATCTATAGTTGTTGTACATATCTGTCTCTTTCTATCAGAATGTAAGCTCCTTAGAATATGTATTCCATTTTTTTCCTCTCTCTCTCTCTTTTATTTTATTCTTTTCTGTGGCAGCTTCACAGTCCAGAAGAGTGCTAAAGTGTAGCTAATGTGTAATAAATTTTGTGAAAAAATGAACAAATAAATGAATGAAACAACATATATGGCCACTGCTTATCTTATGTTCAATCTATTTTTAACTTCTTTCTAAACATATGAATAGTGGAGTATGTTCTTTAGCTTTTCTTTTCTGTTTTCAGTTCTTGTCCTTCTAGATAAAAGCTTCTCAACCTGATCTTCTGTATCCTACTTTTATTCTTTATATTGTGTGACATACTGATTCATCATAGGTCTACATTCTAAGTGTTTCATATTTTTCATTAAAATGTCTTTATTTTGACAATGATGACATGAAATTGTATTTTGCAATGTGATATTCTAAAGAAAAATTATCCAGTTTTATTATTTGGTTTTAGATAAAAGTTAAATTCAAGTTAACTCTGTATCTTTTTTAGCTAGGTCATTTCACAATAACAAGTTGCCAAATAGTGTTTCATAAGAATTCACTTGATCCTTACTGCAAATCTGGAATGTAGGTAGGGTATGAATTTCCATTTTCCTGATGAGGAAAGTGAGGTGCAAAGAGGTGAAGTGAGTGGGTGGCAGGTCTGAGACTTGAACACTAGTCTTCAGTTATTACTTTGTGCATTTGTTTTTCTTTACCATCAAGTTTGTTCCTAAGTATATGTCAACGTTATTAGAATAGAGATTTGGGCTTTCTCCTGCCATACCTAAAAGATGCTTAGTTTTCTTGGCTTGTCAGTAGAGAAAACGTTGAAAACAGCAACAACAACAACAATAAATGGTTCTGTGCCAGGCACTGTTCCAAGTGCTATACATGAATTAACATATTTAAATCCCTATATAGTCCTGAGAGGTTGACGAAATTATAACCATTTTGCAAATGGGGACACTAAAGCATAGAGGTGTTAAATAACTTGTCCAAGTCCAACAGCTTAAGCAGCAGACTTGGAAATATGAAACAAACAATCCTGCTCTTAATTACTATCCTAATCTATAATAATAGAAACTTTACTGTATACTTTACTAAGAGCTTTCATATCCTTAATCTACTGGACCTCACTACTACTCTGTGGAGAAGGCAGGCAGGATTGGACAGACAAACAGTATGCCAAGTTTCAGAGCAGTGACTTGGCCTACTTTGCCCAGACAGCAAGTGGCTGAAGTGATACTGAAATTCTTTCTTTTGAAATCTAATTTTATCTCTGTTCTTGGATCACGCTTTATTGCCCATAAATTTATTAGCTCACTATAGCCTTCATGATATGTTTTTTCTTCTCCAGCAATTTACATTATTGTGGGCTTAAAATGTTAATCTATTTATACATCTAAGAACTCTTTTGTCTCTTATATTTTGATGTTCCTTGATCATGTCTTTTGCAGCTGAATTGTGATGATTTTAAAAAAGGAGAAAGAGATGGGGATTTTATCTGTCCCGATTTTTATGAAGCTGTTTGTGGCACAGATGGGAAAACATATGGCAACAGATGTGAACTGTGTGCTGAGAATGCGTGAGTATTCTCTGAAGTAGGCTTTCTCCCTAAAATATGTTCTCTCTATAATTACATGACACAATTTTTCCTACAGCCTTTAAGATAACGATTCATTGTGTGGGAGTTAGCCATTCCTAAATTATTAGTACCACTTCTTTTACTACTCTGAAGACAAATAAAGGTGTATAGTGTAACACTTTATATTTTACAAAGCACTTTTATGTATGATTTATCAGGTGGTTATCACTTTATGAAGTAGACAGGATAGGGAGATTATACATTATATGTTCATAATCTATAAAATGTTATAGATTTTATATTTAAAATGTATAATAAAATACAGATTTAATATAATAAAACATTAGAGTTAATATTATAATAAAATATAGATTTACTATTTTATAATCTATAAGATATAGATTATATGATTATAATATATAACAGAATATAGAATATATTTATGTAGACACACATACATATATGTGTGTATATATACATACACACATCTACTTCTATCCATCATCTATCATCTGTTTGTTTATCTATGAGTATACCCTTTTTCACAGAGAATTATTTTGTCATCAAATTATGTTTATTAAGTGCTTAATAATATGTGATATTAGAGTAGATAATTGGGACTTTCAATATTAAATTTCTTCCCATTTCTAAACATTTACCAAATAGCTAAGGCATCTTACTGTCCTATATCTTGTCCGTGTTTTGTTCTTTCTCCACCCTAAATGCTAGGTTTGGTTATCAACTGTCTTCACCAACAAGGTAACATACCTGCTTTGCAGGTTCTGGCTTGTGACCTCAATCTTGAATTGTCTGGTCTTAAGGCTTTGCAAATATAAAAACCAATGTTTATATAGGCTAATGAGGGATATTATAATTATTCACTTTCTGAGATCCTGCAAGCTTTAGCTCTCCTTACAATAAATATTTTCAGCAAAGTAAAACTGCATTAAAACACTCCCATCCTTTGCATGATGATATTTCCAGAAAATCACTTTAAAATTATGTCCTCAACTCTCACCAAGGGTCAACATAGAGAAACAGAAAACAAACATAGATATATGAAGAACATACAGATTTTTATCAGATACATATTGTGTAGCACAAGTATGAGCATGCTATATATTTAGTTCTTACCGTGTCTTTATGTGGGGAATCCCATTATGAGTCTTTAAATCTCTGGTCCAGGTGTAAGTTTCTCTCCCCTAATTTCTGGTATATTTCTTTGTACTATGCGATGAGAATCATACTTCTCCTTGTGTTGTTTTCCTCGCAGCTCTGGCTGCTAGGAGGCTCTATAATAAAATTGAAAATTTGATTTTTATAGTGCTCTCTCAGCTGATATCCTTTGAAATACCTTTTTAAAATCATTTTTAAATATTTAGTTTTTTCTTTATGTTGCTTTTACTAAATTTGTATTGTTTTACAGATATTATCGTTGTCATCTGCTTTAACTTTTGACAAATTAGAAAATATCTCTTACATTTGCGGTTCTGTGTTTTCAGATATACTTTAAAGGTCTACTAGACTGAACAAAATTAATTATCAAGACTTTATGTACTTTCTATGAAAAATAAAATACTAGTCTTCATAACCCAAATAAAGAGTAGTATAATGGGATGTTAGATAATACAAATTTGACTTTGTTTATTTAAAACAACAAAGTTCCTTGGGGACTGAGGGGTATCTATTATGCAGTTACAAGCTTTACTTTTCCCCATCTTCTGATGTGGATCCCTCCTCTAAATAAAGGTTAAAAAAAGATTTCTGTAAATAATACTGACAAGTCGGAATCTTTACCATCTCTTCCGTGTTAACTACATTTCTTTGACTTTACGTTATAAACAGTGGTTTTTATTAGAAAAAGTAATGAAATAATACTATGTGGCAGCTGTTTTTGGGAGCAAAGGATAATGACAATGCAATGTAGAGCGGTTAGGTTTGAATGGTGGGAAGTTCTGTGATATTAAACTGCTGTATCTACTAACTTTTGATTCTAGGAAAACCGGGTCCCAAATTGGTGTAAAGAGTGAAGGGGAATGTAAGAGCAGTAATCCAGAGCAGGTGAGGTCAAATGTCAGTGTGATGGGAAATACTGGGAGGCTAACTTCAAATAGGAAGTAGGTGCTCTCCTCTTCCTTCTTAGGTGGGAGCCTTGGAAGGAAGTAATTCTTGCTTTATGTGAAATGGAATACCCGGTACTGCCCACTAATATGAAAAAGCTAATTATAGTCTCTGAAACTGGATCAGATTACTTTGGTGGTTAGATCTTTCAATCTATTTCTGCTTTCTATTAAAGAGAAGAAGAAGAAGAAGAAATAAAAGGGAAACTACATATGCAGTACCCTTCAGTCACTTAGCCTGAGTTAAAACCCTAGCAGTGTCACTTCCTGTTCGGAGAACTTGGACAAATTACTTAACCTAAAATGAGATTTGAACTAAATATATTTTTTTCTATGATACAATTTTGTGAGCCTGTGATGGTAGGGGAAGGGGAAGGAAGAAAGGATCTCATACATGTCACACTTGTCTTTTTCCAGGTGAATGATTTTCCTAATTTTCAAGGTCTGATGCCCTTTTTATAAGCTTCCAGAGCACCTGAGGTTACTTCCACCAAGTCATTTAGCATCATGCTATTTTAAATGTCTCTTTTTATCATCTAGGAGATTGGGAGCAAGTTAATGGCAAGGACTGTGCTCTGTCTGAGTTCTGGCACACAGTGGCTTAGCTGTTTACTAAATAAATGAATAAACAAGTAAAAAAGTTTTTTATTTAACCACATGAATTATAGAGTACTTACTGAGCTACATCTACACATGAGCTACATCTACACAGCTGGGACTGCTCTAAGTGGCCCACAGCAATGTCAGCGGGACTGAGTTCTATAATAGTTCTGAAAAAGTGTTATCAGCATTACAATCTTGCTAACTTTCCAATTCTTTTCCCTGTTCTTCAGGATGTATGCAGTGCTTTTCGGCCCTTTGTTAAAGATGGAAGACTTGGATGCACAAGGGAAAATGATCCTGTTCTTGGTCCTGATGGGAAGACACATGGCAATAAGTGTGCGATGTGTGCTGAGCTGTTGTAAGTATCATCTTCCCCTGGTGGACTTGATGATGATGCTCTTGGTTGCTGCCCTGAGAATCACTCTGCAGGGAGATAAAATCCTTTTCATGAAGCATGCAATTCTTTGTCTTTACAATGTAAAATAGCCTTTCTCACAGAATGGCTTCTTTTCTTTTTCTTCATATCATTGATTGAAGTTTCTTAAAAGGAGAGAATAAGGTGGCATGTTAGTTATTAAATTCAAGACTCTTACTTCTTTTAAATTACAGTAATTTGAAAATGCATAGTGTTTTATAAGGCACAATATTTTAAAATTTAGAAAGCACTTTCTTACGGAATGATATAGGTCAGTCGTTTGACATCCATTGCTTCACTTGGGCATATGTAGAGAGCCTTCCTGAGTAATGTGAGGCTAATTAAAATAATAATAGAAATAATGCCATGTGTTTGAATTTATTTATTAGTTTAAAAGGTGGAACACAGATCATTACGAAAGGAAGGACTACTGGGTTAATCTTTATCTGAGTGCCTGGCAGTGCTTGGACCTTGAAGAGGCAGATGTGGATAAGATCTAATTAGTCTTTCATATTCTGGCTGTTAAACAATGTTTAGATTATCTAATTCATGTGCCAGCAAGCCTTAAATTGCCATATTTACATCACTAGAACTTTAAAATCAGGACAGAGATTTAACTGATGAGTAAATGTCACACCTGCCTTTGAAAATTACAGTTAGTCCTTATAGAATTCAAGGACATGTCCATTCAGGTTTACAAAACGGTGATGATAACTGGTTTCCGGACAGGAAATCAGCCTGATTTCCACTTTCTTATCTAGGAGACATGTTCTCTCAGTGTTCAAATCTGTCCTAATTCTGTTTTTTTTTTTTTTTTTTTTTTTTTAATGCATTATGTGAAAAGGGAAATTTGACCTCTCTAGCTCCTGGTTTCTTCCTCTGGGGAACTGAGATAGCCACACCTATCTCCAGGATGAGATGCTAATCAAATGATAGATGTGAAAGGGCTTAAAGCTCAATTCAAATGTAGCTTTCATTAACAACTTAATATTTTTACATGAAAGCTAACAAATACTTTACAAGGTATACAACGTTATACTTAAGGGTGTGGATGGCAATGCCTCAAACGCTCAGTTTGGTTTCACCCTTGTCACAGCATTATTTTAAAGCTCTTGGTTCTGCCTGTTAAAGGGAATTTTCCTGACAATCTTCTGTTTGTCAATCAAGGTGTCACACCCATTCAGTTTTACAGAACAAAGCTTCTAATTGACTGTCAGTGAATCAGTTTCACACCTTTTCTTACTATAGGCAAGAAAGCTAATTTACAGAAAGCAAGTTTCCCAGATCCACCATTGCTGTCTTTCTTTCTTTCCTTATCTTTGGCAATTTCTCTGGCTCAGGCATTGAAGACAGGGAAATGCTTGTCTCTTGTAAGTGGATCATTTTCAGCAAGTCGTAGCAGAGGATATGAAAGTGTTTAGCACAGGACTGAGGATACTGAAAATATGATTGAGTCATAAACTGACCAACTGTTTATTTTTCTTAACAGTTTAAAAGAAACTGAAAATGCCAAGCGACAGGGTGAAACTAGAATTCGACGAAATGCTGAAAAGGTAAAATGACTCACCAACACAATTTGGTTCTTGTGGCCATAAATATTAACAAATTTATGCCTAAACCTTTAAGTAATGAAATAAAGTCATTGTCTTTTATTATTATATATTTTTCTTAATATCAAAATTCCCCAAATTGACTGTTCCTAGAATATGAATCATTAGATTCAGACTGAAAACAGCATTTCCTACCTAAGGCCCAAAATGTGCAATTTCCACCTGTGTTTCTCCAGTCCTCCAGCCCCCAAAAGAAGGTATAAGATAGAAAGTTTATACAAACCAAATTCTGCTTAATTTCTAGCAGCCTTCTTTTTGTTTAGTGTGAACCCATTTTACTCTGAATAAATTGTTTAAAAGTGGCAATATAATGTAAATTAAACAGGAATAATTTTAAAATAGTGACAGAGTCTTTTAAACACTATATCCACTAGTGCATTTTATGTGTAATTAAATTGACACAAGTTGAAGTTATTAACTTTTCCATTGCGATTATTCTGTTCAGAAAAACCTGCACTTACAAAGGTCTTGGTTGTGCTAAAAAAAAAAAAAAAAAAAAAAAAGACAAATTTTTAGATTGTGTTTTAAACAATATCCTTAAAATTATTTTTTTGAAATTACTTCATAATTTAATTATTCAATCTAGTATAAAATGTTTTGAATAAGCACTTAGGTAATATAGCCTGGATTTTTAAAATCACCTACTTTCAATGAGAGGGATAGCAGTTTCCTTGCTAAATGGCTAACCTCTTGTTGAGAAGTCAGAACACTTGAGTTTTAACCTTGGTTTTGTCATGCTGTGGGTGTGGGAGACTAAGTAAATAATCATCCTGGGCCTTAATTTCCTTGTCAGCAAAATAAAGAGGTTGGATAAATGACCTGAATTTTACCTTCCTGTTGGACTGTGATTCTACATCCTGCACACTTTTGTGCTAATACAAGTGCAATCCTTTTTGAAGATCATAGGGCTTATGTTTTCCTAAAGGAAGAAACAAGACCACCTTTTGGTAGTCAAGAACTAGCCCTTCAGTTCATAATGCTTATTTAATGAAGCAAAGCTCTCACCCTAAATAGGATGTTAAAGGTTTACATTTAGGAAAACTAAGTATTCAGAACCATCTACAGTTTATGCAACACTTGCCAAGGATTGAAAAGGAGTTCTTTTGTGGTGGTTGTTAAATTTCAGTCTAAAACTTTGGGTCATCCAGTGATAGTTAATATTTTATTGCTTCATAAACACAGAGAGTTATTTTCCTTTGTTTTTCATCAGGTCTCTCTGTGCTTCCCTCTTCCTCTCTGTGGCTAGGGTCATTGTTTTGTGGAGTCACTGGGCACGATGGTGTGAATAGGACTGCTTTATTGTGATGGCTCAATATGTTCCCTATAATTAACTTGTCACTAGGTTGCATACACAGTGTTTCTTCAGAATCTCCTTGGATGAGTCACAACTTATAAACTGAAATTATCATTGTTTCTTTTATGAGAATCATTGAGCATTAATTTTGTATACCATGCTATGACTATCAGGTGACTGTCTTCTGCGTCTCTATTTCTAGATTGTTACAACCATGACGCTTGGAGCACATCCATTGCTCCTCCAAAAATAAATACCTTCTTAATAGGAAGCAGTTAGGATTCTCTGTTAAAGCATCCCAATGGAAGTTGAATTACTTTTTTAAAAAAACCAAAGAATGCTAGATCTAGAAAAGATCCTACAGAGCATCTGTTCCAAAAACCTCATTGTAGAAGTAGTAACATTGTGTTTCCAAAGGAGAAGGGACTTTACTGTGGTCTCCCAGTTGGGTGAGAGGCACAGTGGCCCAGGTCGTTTGACTCCTAGCCATGCTCTTTATGCCCATGTTTTCTTGCCTGAAATGGAATGATGAAGGTCACACAGTTGAAAAGAAAGTTATAGACCAGGACTTTTTGTAGGTCATATTGTAGTTCTATATCCCACCACAAAATGTTTAATGACATAGAGATCCCCGAGCCTAGAGTAGCTTAGAGTATCATTTTTTTTTTTTTGTAAAGTTTAGCCCTCATCACATAGTAGAGCTTTCAAAACACAGAAAGTAGCCTGAAAGTAGTGAACCAAAGCATCAGGAGATCTGAAAACAAATATTTCTTGGATTTTCTTTTTGGCGGGGTGGGAGAGTCACTCCTTTTTTAGCTCTTCTAAATCAGTATCAGTCTTGATGATCTATCCATCTAAGGTGAGGGTGAAAGGAAATTAGATGTACTCTCTCTCTACAATGTCAGAAATGATCATGGATAAAGAAGGCAGAATACACAAAAATTATCCACAGATCCATAGAGAAAATCAACTAAAGTAAGTGTAACAGTGTTGGATAGCATCTTGTTTCTTTATACTTACAAACTAGGTTGAATTATTCTTGGCTTGATCCATATTAAGTCACTTTTAGACATCTCATCTTCTCACAATTGTTTTTGTGTGTGTGTGTGTGTGTGTGTGTGTGTGTGATTTGGCTGCTGCGTTTTGTTGTGTTTGTGCTGGAACCTCATTAAAGAGATCCCCGGATGCCTACTGATTTGAAAGTTAAAAAGAAATACCCAGTTTTAATCCAAGAAAACTCTTGATCAGCCTTATTTTTTCCAAGGCTCTTTTTTACCTTATAATAAACATACCACATAATGCATACAAGTGCCAAGTAGTTGACAATATAATTACTATTTCTTAGTAGTTCTCATTAATATGTTGTATGTATTTGCCAACTTCTAGACCTGATGTTTTGTG
The DNA here is from genome assembly GCF_047675955.1 of Chlorocebus sabaeus. NCBI lineage: Eukaryota > Metazoa > Chordata > Mammalia > Primates > Cercopithecidae > Chlorocebus > Chlorocebus sabaeus. The sequence continues at coordinate 34,099,448 of NC_132926.1, read as the reverse complement.
GTAATACATCTATTATAAAGTTTCTAGATTAAAAAGTAGAAAAATGGTAAATAAAATTACGTGTTGACTTGATGTGGTGGTTCATGCCTATAATTTCAACACTTTGGGAAGCCAAGGCAGGAAGATTACTTGAGCCAAGGAATTCAAGACCAGCCTGGGCAACATGATGAGATCCAGTCTCTACCAAAAAAGAAAAAAATTAGCTGGGTGTAGTGGTGCATGTCTGTAGTCACATTAATTAGGAAGCTGAGGTGGGAAGATCTCTGAGCCTAAAGGTTAGAGGCTTCAGTGAGCTATGATCATTCCCCTGCACTCCACCAATACAGCAAAATCCTGTCTCAAAAAATAAAATATCCTGAAATGAAATGAAGTAAAATAAATATAATTGTCTTTTCAAAGGATTTTTGCAAGGAATATGAAAAACAAGTGAGAAATGGAAGACTTTTTTGTACACGGGAGAGTGATCCAGTCCGTGGCCCTGATGGCAGGATGCATGGCAACAAATGCGCCCTGTGTGCTGAAATTTTGTGAGTATAGAAGCAGTTTTTTCAGAGTGACTCAAAAGGTCGAAGTGTAGATTGATTGCATTGATGAGTAAAAATAACTTTGAAAGGAAGCTTTGTTGTTGAGAACCATTTGAGCAGTTTTATGTCCTCTACAAATCATAATGCCACCTAGTGAGTAGGTGCTACTGATGTTTGTCTATTTCTGAGGACAAATGGATTCCATTTTCCAGTTGAAATATTGACTTACAACATACTTCTTAACATTCGCCTGTGACCTTCATGAATCTCTTTGCGAACTAATTCTAGTATAGAATAGGGGTAAAAGCAGGTACCAAGACTTTGATTGTTTTTCTTAGGTAATTATCCCATAGTAACAGTGTTGATGGAACACTCTTAGATACTTCAGGTTTACAGATTAATTGGATTACTCTTATCTTTTGATCTGGGACATATGACCTTGGGAGAAGGGCAGATCTCACAACATACAAATTATCGCATTTATGAAGATATCTTAGATGACATCTCATGACACTTCCGGCTTCTCGAGCTCTACAAGCCCTTTCCTGTGTCCTGTCCTATGCCAGTTCCTCCCAGTCTTGGCCAGTTGATGTCCCCTCCTCTTGTAGATTACATTTCAGATTATCTTCCCTTGGATAAGAACTCCTAAAGTCCCTCCCTAATTGAAACTAAATTCTTATAATCCTTACTAATTGTCTTTTATAACCACCATCACAGTTGGCAATTATACAATTATTTCTCCAAGTATTTGTTGACTTTCAGTCTCTTCTACCAGCCTCAAGAACTACAAGAGGGCAAGATATGTGTTTGTATTATATACTCCTGCATGCCCAGGGCCCAGCCAATGCATGCCCAAAAAACCATAATTACTCAGTAAATTATGAGTAAATGAATGAATGAAGATGTGAATGAGGATCCCCCACTCTCAAAAAGCTTAAATTCAGTAGCAGAAATAAACCATGGACATGTGCACATATTTATATATTGCAAAATAGAATAAAAACCATTGCATAAGAGAAGACTATTCAGATACAAAAACACAGCAATACACGTAGAACTCGTTTGTATTTGGGAACTGGAACGTCTTCTTCAAAAAGGTAGAATTTAAGCTGAAGAGTTTTAAATTTCTTTTAAGAAAGGGAGATGAGAAAAAAGATCATTTAGTGGAAGGAAATGGTATAAAGGTGAAATTAAAGGGTCTTTTTGGGGATTTGAGGTGTTTTTAAAGTGTTTGTACTAAAACTCAGGACAACTTAGATATTTTTCCATCTGTACCTAATGACTGTTTTGTAACATGAAGATCAGAAGCCTCTCTACTCATATATTTTATTTTTTCCAGCAAGCGGCGTTTTTCAGAGGAAAACAGTAAAACAGATAAAAATTTGGGAAAAGTTGAAGGAAAAACTGAAGTTAAAAGAGAAATTTTGGTGAGAATCAGTTTGATCAATCTAGTTATAACTTGTGTGTGGGGGTGTGTGCGTGTGTGTGTGTGTGTGTGTGCAGGGTATGTGTGAGTGAGAGTGCACATTATGTAGTATGCATTTTCAATATTGTTTAATATTTTCCACACTACTAGTAGGTTTACTGGAAACTAATTTATGGTTATTGTTTTATGAAACTTAGATTTAAAAATTATGGCATTATACTTTCTAGCTGTGTATGGAGGAAATTAATCAAGTCACATTAATAATATAGTTTTGCACTCGTAAATGAAGGTGATATATCAAAACACTGAATTCAAAGTGTGACATGTATTCTTCAATGTGTGGTAGCTATTGTGAAGGTATTTATTTCAAAAACAATATCAATTTTGAATTTTAATGTGCTTCCTTTTAAATTATACTGTGCTCTGCTTTCTAAGCATCTTTTAACTAGTCACCTGTCTGTTTCTACTGCTACCCTCTTAGCTCAGACACTTAATAGTTTTCTTTTGCATTGATGTATTGGCATCGTGCCTGGTCTGTACACTGTCGGTCTCCATCTTTCTCAATCTTCAAGATTTAATTCATCCTCCATGTAGTGTTCATATTTCATAGAATATGAAAACAAAAAACTATGGTTCCACCTGTCAGTGATGCTATAAAATTCCAATGTTTGAAGATATTCTACAGTATATTCAGACCATTTCACTTCCTATAGAAACCCTAACTTATTTCTTACAGACAGTTTTCCAGACTTCTATGATGTGCAGTCAACAGATCTCCTAAGTAAGCCACTCCATCAGGCCACCTTATTCCTGTGTAACTCCTTCCTTCCTTCCTTCCTTCCTTCCTTCCTTCCTTCCTTCCTTCCTTCCTTCCTTCCTTCCTTCCTTCCTTTCTTTCTTTCTTTCTTTCTTTCTTTCTTTCTTTCTTTCTTTCTTTCTTTCTTTCTTTCTTTCTTTCTTTCTTTCTTTCTCTCTTTCTTTCTCTCTTTCTTTCTTTCTTTCTTTCTTTCTTTCTTTCTTTCTTTCTTTCTTTCTTTCTTTCTTCTTTCTTTCTTTCTTTCTTTTTCTTTCTTTCTCTTTCTTTCTTTCTTCTTTCTTTCCTTCCTTCCTTCCTTCCTTCCTTCCTGCTTGCTTGCTTTGACATTTTATTTCTTTTCTTTTCTCTGTCACCAGACTGGAGTGTAGTGGTGGGATCATGGCTCACTGCAGCCTTGACCTCCCGCTCTCAAGCTATCTTCACATCTCAACTTTCCAAAGGGCCAGGATTACAGACATGAGTCACTACACCTAGCCTAAGCCTCATTTTGAACTGCTTTCTTCCCCCTTGGTCCTAGGTTATCAAGTCCTTTTAATTTTAATACTTAAATATCTGTCAACTACTATTTTATCATTTTTTCCAATTTTTCTCCTTCCTTCTCTTTCTTCCTTTTCTTTCTCCTTTTTATGTTTCTCCTAATCTATCTCTCTATTCTCTTTTCCTCCCTCTTTCTCTTTCTCTCTTTTTTTAATAATATAATTAGTGTCTCTAACTTCATTCCCTGGTCAATCAAATCCTCCACACATCTGGTTGATAATCTTTGTAAAACAAAGATTTGATTTTGCCATTGTCTTCTATAAACATTTATAATTTTCCCATTGCCTAAAAGTAGTATCCAAATTCCTTTCAAAGTTTAGTGGTCTTCGATTTACAAGGTCTCCTTTTGACCATTTCCCAAATATTCTTCTCTTTATCCAACTAATTATTTAGCCACTATATTCACAAATATGTTAGTTACCTAAAAATAACATGTTCTTTCATGCCTCTGTGTGTTTGTCCATTTAAATCCTCTTGGATGGCCTTTTTACCACATTATGTTCCCAAATATATTCTCAAGATAGAACTTAGACATAAGTTCTCTGAACTTCCATGGATTATTCTTTTCATTGTACTTGTACACTCTTAATTCATACTAGTGTTATATTTCTTAACTTTTTATATTATACTTATCCTTTCCATTTGACTAATAAAGAACATAAATATAAATAAATCATATTTCTATTTATATATTCCTAACTTAAACATTTGTTGAAGATGTAAATGGATATTACAAGGAGAGAAATATCACAATTTTTGGATGGTCCTAAATATTAAAAAGTTTTATTTTTCATCCTTAATTTCTCTTTTTCAATTTCTTTGTAAAATAACATTTAACATTCACACATAGAAAACAGAACTGTATCTAAACTTTTTCGTATTCATTATCCAGAAACTCTGCAGTGAATATCAAAATCAGGCGAAGAATGGAAGACTTTTCTGTACCAGAGAAAATGACCCTATTCGTGGTCCAGATGGGAAAATGCATGGCAACTTGTGTTCCATGTGTCAAGTCTACTTGTGAGTATAGATTTTTTAGAATGTCAAAGAAAGAAGGGATCTTGCAGGTAATTTAATAGAAACAGCTTGTTTCGTAGATAGGGAAACCGTGGCTCAAGACAGGGAAGAGAGTTGAATACGTTACATGGAAAAGATCAGTAATAGAGCTGGGAGTAAGTACCTAGAGTTGTTGGTTGTAAGAAGCCTTGTTCCTCTGGCACTCCCTCTTTTAGCACTAGAATGTCCTGACAAACATGAACTTGTACAAATATTAGTTGCTCCCTCGCTCCTGAAACTTCACATGTTAGCTAGCCTGTTTTAGCAATTTATAGGTATCTCATCTTCCACGGGAGTTAAGAGTCCAAAGGTCGTGCTTAATGTAGAAATGGAATAAAGTCAAATTTCCCATGAAATAACACAAAACTCCTATAAAATTACAATGGGTATTATTTTATGTAATGTAACGTTTCTCAAAAAGTTAGAATGGACAGTTTTCTTTCAAAATTTAAGAAACCTCTTACTTTTTTTTGGCTGAGCTCAAATTAAGTATTTAACTTACATTTAGAATCTATGGCTTTTTTTGTTTTGATTGACAACTACATATGGTTGTAATATCACCAGTTAACTGCACATACTGTGCAATTCCATTGTACAAAGCAAATTTAGGCTTATTTGTTTTATCAGTATATGGAAATTATTGTGGGTGTTTTTTTTTTTTCACATCTTGTCCTTTAGATGAAACAGCTATGAGTAAGCAAAATATTTAAGCTTAAAGCAAAGCTAGGGTACACATGGTGTGGTAGAGAGACCATGGTCTTGAGGGAGGAGACCTTGCTTGTAGTCATATCCTGAGATGTAGCCAAGGCCCCCTCTACCTCTCAACTTCTCTGATTAACAAGGGGATGAGTAGATGTGCTTTGTTAAGGCCACTTTCAGCCTTCAGGTTATGTCACCATGATTTTAGTTTCGGTGCCTCTGTTATGAACGTTAATGATGCTGCCTTTCTTACGATAGGCAAGAAAGCTAATTTACAGAAAGCAAGTTTCCCAGATCCACTATTGTTGTCTTTCTTTCAACATTAAAAAGATACTTGGAAGAAATAACAGCACCATACTATCCTGGAGGATATTTTGTTGCTTCTCATTGATACATAGTGATAAAGGGACAAAATTGCTCCAGTCTAAAGAGGGAGAACAGTTAACAGTGCAAGGATGTGGAGAAATCATGGCATGTGTTTGTTCCTAATGGATCTGCTTCTTTTTCCCTCTTATTCAGCCAAGCAGAAAATGAAGAAAAGAAAAAGGCTGAAGCACAAGCTAGAAATAAAAGAGAATCTGGAAAAGCAACCTCATATGCAGTGAGTGGAATCCATCCGAAAAATCCTACTTGGTGCTATAATTTGAACAAATTTTAAGAGCCCAAAGGGTGAGATTTTGCCCTGCAGAAATCCCCAGAATGTCTTAACTCTTCAATCTGGGGATGGTATTGAGATAATTTATATGAGAAGATTGATCTATTCTTGCTGATTCAAAACTAACTTTGCAAACAAAAACAAAAACAAAAAACAAAAAACAAAACAAAACAAAACAAAACCCGAAAAAACCAATTGTTTAAAAGCTGAAAAACTGAGTTGTACTTCTAGTTTTATCACTTACAGACTGTTAGCTTTTGCCAACTACTTTCCAGAGAAATTCTACATGTATGCTTTCTACATATGAGTTTCTGATATTTCACGTCTAATTTGAGATAAAAATACCTTGATTACCCCCCGAAGCATGATTTTTATCACTGAAATATTACAATATTAGTTTCCAAAGCCTTAGCTCTGTTATCATCCCCAATGGTTTTGATGATAAAAGTCTCCTAATTTTCCCTCTGGATTCTATCCTTTCCCCTGTCCAACCAATCTCCCTAACATAGTTTGAGTAACTTTCAAAATGTGAATAAGATCATAATATTGCTCTGCTTAAAACCCACAAGCAACTCATACAGGATATGCTTTAATCCCATTATCTCTCCTCTTATTTGTCCCTTATCTCCATTCAGAAAATCATGCTCTGCTATGTGCCATGGCTTTTCCTACCTGTGTTTTTCAGCTAATTTTATTTTCATAAACCTGTGTGCATATTTCTCAATTCATTTTTTTCGCTCAGTCAAATCATATTTACACTTCCACAGTCTCACCTAAGTTGTTCTTGCTCCCTGACATCTTCCCTGGTTTCCACAGTCAGATTTCATGGTTCCAGCCTATGAGTTCTCAGATTTCTTGTACCCTGTATGTTTGTACTTATTTTATTCTGTTTAGATTATAGTGGAATTTGCTTACATATTGCATGTATTACATCGAGACATTGTACTATGTTTTATTTTTTCCTATCTCTTAGCATATGATGTTTTCCTTGTTGTTGAATTGGATTTTACATCTGAGAAAAACACAGTTAAAATCCTCTGCTCAAGGAACTGTAACATTAGTTTCTGCCGGTGCAGATGTTTGAACCTTCTGCTTTAAGTAGAAAGGAAATATATGGCCAACTTACTTCTTCTGTCTTGGCAGGAGCTTTGCAGTGAATATCGAAAGCTTGTGAAGAATGGAAAACTTGCTTGCACCAGAGAGAGTGATCCTATCCAGGGCCCAGATGGGAAAGTCCATGGCAACACCTGCTCCATGTGTGAAGTCTTCTTGTGAGTAGCCCTGCAGCTGGAAACATGAAGAATGATTTTGTTCTTTCTATTTCATTTCCATGTTCAATCATGGGAGGGCCACTTCAACATAAGAATGAAAGAAATAAAGAATATTTAGAGAAACTGTCTGATTGGAGACATGTATTTGAAAATCCATGTCCTTTGAAGATTGTTAAGACTTCACACTTAAGCAAGGAGACAGTCACAATCTTGAAATACTCAAGTAGTTTTGGTGTTTAAGTGTGGAAACAGGACAAGTTCTAACTTATCTCCATAAATAAAAGTGAGGCCAATGGACCAATGGATGAAAGCCCTGGAAGACAGGTTCCAACTGGACCCCAGGAAGAACTTCCTAACACTCTGAGGATTTCAAAGATGGATGATTTACCATGGAATTCCAAGGATGATATAAGTACAGACTTTACAGGCAGATTAAAGCAAAGGCTTGAGAGTCATCAGAGATACAGTAATGAGCGCTGGAAATTTAGAAAGCCATCTCTGGACTAGGGTTTAAATCCCAAGTCTGTACCTATTATTTCTACATCTTCAGGCGAGTTATGCATTCTATCTGTCAGTTTATTTGTATGCTGGGGCTACAATAGTAGTTTTATAATGCAATTGTGAGGATTTCACAGTGCAAGCACGGGGTTAGGCACATCACATTGAAACAATTTAATCATAGTTAGGTGTAAAATTAAATTACATTTGAGATCACTTCTAATATGGAGATTTGATGATTTTTACTCATCTCTTCTTAACCATCCTTTTTTTAGCCAAGCAGAAGAAGAAGAAAAGAAAAAGAAGGCAGGTGAATCAAGAAACAAAAGAGAATCTAAGAGTACAGCTTCCTTTGAGGTGAGTGTATCTCCTCCAACAACTCAGAGGGATATGACCCTGAGGATCCACAGATCATGTTCAGGGAACACATACATTCCTTAAAACTGTATGAAACAATTGTACAGTTTGTGTTTTCATGTGTATTTACATGTGTGCAGTTATACATATGCATATGTGACTATTTCTTGGTTGATGGGTTCATTGTTTTTATCACTTAAAAAATCCATGCTTTCAAAGTTAATCATTCTAAAATAAGCCAATTGCTAATCCTCATTTAAGAAAAACAGTACAAGCTTTAGCTATTTTTGCAATCTGATTCAACCCATGTTCAACACCTTCAACTTCCCTCCTTAATTTCACAGGAGTTGTGTAGTGAATACCGCAAATCCAGAAACAACGGACCACTTTTTTGCACCAGAGAGAATGACCCCATCCAGGGCCCAGATGGGAAAATGCATGGCAACACCTGCTCCATGTGTGAGGTCTTCTTGTGAGTAGAGCAGTAGCCCCATAGCGTCTGAGGATTGAGCAGTGGGAATTTCCACGGGAAGTTTTCAAACCATTGTGAATAATACATGTTCTTCAGTGTAGCTTTCGGTTTTGGGCGTCATATTTAAATGGACTAAAAACAAACAACAGCAACAATAAAACAAGTGGAGCGCTTTCTATTATGATGTAAAGAGATACACAATAAGCCAGACACAGAAAAACGTATAATGTGTGACCTCTCTTATATGTGGGATCTAAATAAAGCTGACTAATAGTAGAGAGTAGGATGGTGCTTACCAGAGAATGAGGGTAGGTAAGGGTGAGGGTTGGGAATGAGGAAATGTTAATCAAAGGGTGCAAAGTTTTAGTTAAGCAGGAGGAATAAGTTTATAGGATGTATTGGACAGCATGGTGACTACAGTTAATAATAATGTATCGTATATTTCAAAAATATTAAAAACGTAAATTATAAATGTCCTTACACCTTCCCAAAAAAGATAAGTATCAAGAGACAACTATGTAAATTGGTTGATTCAATCATCACAATGTATGCATATACCAAAACATTACACTGAATTCAATTAATATGTACAATTATTATTTGTCAAGGAAGAACACAAGTTAAAAAAGTGAAGTGCAGAATAATTTCTTCTATGCCATTTAAAAAGTAACCTAGAATCATTCACCCAGAGAAGAGAATACTTCATGATAACTACACTAATTGCTTTTAGTCTTTTGAAAACATTCTCAGATGAAATAGGAAATACATATGATTAGATGTAAAATATTACAATGCATGGAAAATTTATGAGATTTTTTGTCCACTATCTTTCTTCCTACTTATTCTATGTAATTTTAAGGAATATAATTAAAATAGAAAAGAGCTATGGGAAGAAAGATTTGGGGTCATGATGAAGATTGACTTTGTAATAAAGCAGAGAAAGACAAGAATGGAGATTTTATTATGTAGGAGTTGGGAGTCTTATTTATAAGGTGCCTAAAATAGGTCTTTAGAATGAATGTCATGGTACGGCCAGCCCTTCAAAAGTGTGACTAGGCTTTTCTTAAACTCTTGATTTTTGACTAAAAATAACCCCATTTTATTTCCCATGTGCCAAGAATCTTAGAAAGGACTTAATTTATTTAGTCTTCCCATATAGAAAGTAATATAATCCAGTATATTTTCCCATAGCATTTGAGGCTTGGAGCACTAAAAATCTATTAGAAGGAAAATTAAGATGATGATCATATAATGATCACAGCAAATGTTGAATGCATATAATTATATGACACTTGCTAAGAGCTTTGCTACCTAATCTCACTTAGTCTTCACAACAACCACATGAAATAGATGAAACCAGATAAAAAGCAAAAACAAAAATAAAACTAAGGCCCAGAACAGTTGAGAATGATGGAAAAGTCAGGATAGGATATGGGACTTATAGATGAAGAAAAAATTAATGTATTTCTTGATGTGGGATATAATCACTTAGCAAGGCCTTTCAACCTGTTTTTTGTTCTCCCTTACATTAATCTTTCAGTAGCAGGAAACTAATTCTGCCACTTAGTGGTTATCTTTGCTGCCTCCTCTGACAATTTTCCACTGAAGAAAAAAAATGCTGTTTAAATGTTTTAGTCAACTTAGACTTGTGATAAAAGTTAGATCAGTTTTCATATAAAGATGTATGAACAATCCCATAATTTTGGATCTATTTTAGTCAGTTTATTTCATAAATATATAAATTCTTTATTGAAAAGAAATAACCTTTATCACCTCATGTTTTATAGATATGTTAACAAAGGTGACTGATTTTTTTGAGAATTATTCTGGTTTTCACACTTTCATACCATGTGAAAAAAATCTTTTCAATTTTCAAAAAGTTTTAGTTTGATCTATGTGAAAGTCTTTTGTTGATTGGGACACATTAAAACATTTTCACACATTATGTAATTTTTTTCTGCATTTTGAACTATTTGTTATTATCTATCTAATTATGTTGTAGATCCAATCCACGAAGCTCAATTTGCAACACTGTTAGTTATCCAAAATGTAACAGCTATCACTTTCAGTTCATTTCCATCATATGCCTAGTTTTGGAAGGAAAGTTTCCTTTCAATAATGACAATAATGATGATGTCAAACCCTTATAACAATTGTACCAATTATTTTATTATATACCAGTTGTTATTTTATTAACAACTCATTTAATGTTCATAACATTCCAATAAGAAAGTTACTTTTATTACCTCTTCTATTTCTCCTTCACACACACTTAAAGATGAGGGAAGCACAGAGAGGTTAAGGTACTTCTTGTTTTCCTTATAGAATTTGGCTCCAGGGTCTTTCTTCTTAACCACCACGCTATACTGCCTCTCAGAAGATAAAATATTACCTCTCTATAAAGAGTAATCACACATGCAAAAGAATCAGCAAATAAGAAAGTACTATTGCAGTACATATACTGGGAAGTTAAACAGGTTTACTCCCTAATTCAAGGGCTTTCTCTTGCACACCATTCTCTTGAGGTAGAGTGAACCATAATTGTTTATTGTCTAATAAAATTATAAACTACTATGGGTGGATATTTGGCATTGTTTGAGAATAGTCAAAATAATAAATGATCAAGCTATGGAAGTTAAGGATCTATTCTACTATATTAAGATCCATTTCTGGCCGGGCACAGTGGCTCACGCCTGTAATCCCAGCATTTTGGGAGGCTGAAGCAGGCAGATCATGAGGTCAGGTGTTGGAGACCAGCCTGACCCACATGGTGAAACCCCATCTCTACTAAAAATACAAAAAAAATTAGCCGGGCATGGTGGCACGTGCCTGTAATCCCAGCTACTCAGGAGGCTGAGGCAGGAGAATGGCTTGAACCTGGGAGGTGGAGGTTGCAGTGAGCCGAGATCGCGCCACTGCACTCCAGCCGGGGTGACAGAGTTAGACTCCATCTCAGAAAAGAAAAAAAAAAAACAGCAAAGATCCATTTCTTCTCTCTTTTTTCTTTTCGGTTTCTTATAGTCAACAAGAAGAAAGAGCAAGAGCAAAGGCTAAAAGAGAAGCTGCAAAGGTAATATTCTCAGGAATGCTGATGCTGTGTCCTGACATTTTTCATTTCTTTATAATTCTTTACTTATCTCATTAGAATAAATGTTTTCTGCTTAATTTTCATGCCTGAAACAAATGAAGAACATTTTTAACCTGAAGAAAAAGGGTCTTGCTTAGAAGTGTCCAGGGTACCAATTTTATTTCATAATTATTCAAATTTTGAGGTTTATTTCATAAAAAGTGGAGTGTTAAGTATTTGTAATGAATTTTCCCCATATTTGGCTTTTATTAGATTTCTCTTGTTAGAGTATTAACTTATGCCATTTACTAATTTCAGTTTACATTATTCATATCTCTGTTATTTGAAATAGAGAGTATAAGATCTCAATCATTCTAATTTACAAAACAAAAGCACGTATATTATAATATTTCAGCTTTGTCACCACCCAGTTATGGAGCAAATAGTAGTTTTCTTGCACCCAATTAAGTTCATTAAGTAAGGCCTCTGACTTTCCAGTTATTTTTAGTCCACTCTCCATGCTTTTATAATTTTATGCATAGCAGAGCCAAATTTATCTGTGTGGAAATGTTGAATTATTCTCATGTAATAGCTACATACAAGATTTCTTTCTTTATTCCCTCCCTCCTTCCTTCCTTCCTTCCTTCCTTTCTTTCTTTCTTTCTTTCTTTCTTTCTTTCTTTCTTTCTTTCTTTCTTTCTTTCTTTCTTTCTTTCTTTCTTTCCTTCCTTCCTTCCTTCCTTCCTTCCTTCCTTCCTTCCTTCCTTCCTTCCTTCCTTCCTTCCTTCCTTCTTTCTTTCTTTCTTTTGTTGAGATGGAGTCTCACTGTGTTGCTCAGGCTAGAGTGCAGTGGTGCAGATCTAGGCTCACTGCAACCTCCACCTCCCAGGTTCAAATGATTCTCCTGCCTCAGCCTCTCTAGTAGCTGGGGTTACAGTCACGTGCCACAACGCCCAGCTAATTTTTTTTTTTTTTTTTGTAGTTTTAGTAGAAACGGGGTTTCACCATGTTGACCAGGCTAGTGTGAAATTCCTGACCTCAAGTGATTCACTCACCTTGGCCTCCCAAAGTGTTGGGATTACAGGTGTGAGCCACCGTACCCGGCCTGTTTATTCTATTTCTTCATGATAATCACAACACTATACACCTCATCATTACTTGGGGAAAAGTTGACACAGTTTAAAATTTACCTTCTTACTGACTCATTTTTTTTTTTTTTTTAAATAAGTGTTTCTGCTAGGTGAAACTCTCTTTTCATTGATCATTTATAATTGAAAATTTGTTTTCATCCATTATGTTTGATCAGCTGCCAAATCCTCTTAGATATTTCCAGTGATATTAACATATTCCCCCTTCTCTCCACTCCTATTTTTACCCCCTTGCTTCAAATCCACATCTCCCATTCCTAGTTTTTAATTTTTTAAAATCAATTTACTCCCAGAAATCTGTCAGTTTCTCCAGGGATCAAACTTATTCTCTTCTCTATTTATAAAGATATGTCTTTTTAAATTTATTTATTTATTTTTGAATCAGGTCTTACTTTGTTGCCCAGGCTGTAGTGCAGTGGTGCAATCAAAGCTCACTATAACTTCGAACTCCTGGGCTCAAGTGATCCTCCCACCTAAGCCTCATGAGTAGCTGGGACTACAGGCACGCACCACCATGCCTGGCAATTTATTTTATTTTATTTTTATTTTGAATTTTTCTGTAGACAGAGTTTTGCTGTTATGTCCAGGCTTGTTTGAACGCTTGGCCTCAAGCACTCCTGTGATGACCTCCTAAAGTGTTGGAATTACAGGTGTGAGCCACCATACCTGGACAAAATATGTATGTATTTCTTAGGTTAAGCAAGTTTTTTTTTCCTTTCTCAGACCCCTAAAGACAAACCACAAGTGAACAATATTTTCATTTCCTTCAAGGCTTCTCATCTAAGCCTGCCTATGGAATCTTCCCACCTCTGATCTTTCCTAGCTTTTATAGACCATGGTATGCAACACAACACACATGTATGTTTTTGATGATAAATATTTTCAGATTTGCTATAGTGCCGGGACAATTCTGAGTTGACGACTGAAGCTTTGTAAATACTTACTGATTTATGACTACATGGTATCACTTTTCTTTTTACTTTTTACTCTACATTACGTATTCCTCATAATAGGAAAAGATGCAGGAAGGATAGAAAACTATTCTGAGAAAATATTTTCTTCATTTCCCAGGAAATCTGCAGTGAATTTCGGGACCAAGTGAGGAATGGAACACTTACATGCACCAGGGAGCATAATCCTGTCCGTGACCCAGATGGCGAAATGCATGGAAACAAGTGTGCCATGTGTGCCAGCGTGTTGTGAGTGTCCACCCCATCTCTCCCACTGAATTTCTTCACCCATGATCACCCCTGAGTCTCAGATCCTTCATGCATGTGCAGAGTATAGACCATGGGTTATATGTTAGAAAGGTTTAAAAGCAGATGGATGAGACATTAAGTAATATTGAATCATAAAGTGACAGTACTATTCTTTATTCAATTATCCTTCTATTTTCTAATTAAGTCAAGGAAAAAGCCTCAATTTAATGCTTTTTTTTAAACACTTGATAAACTTCATTTGTAAAAAAGAGAGAGCAGAAGTTTCATGATTTGGATTGGGTGATCTTTTTGATGTCCTTCCCACTCCTGACATTTTATGATTTGTTAGTCTATTCAGATAGGAGCTAAGGAAAAGCCAGCTGGATGGAAGTCTGTGGGATCAGTACATAAAGACTATTAAAATAGCCTGAACAAGAAATGGAATAGGGAGGATTGTTATTTATCCTTTCAAGGACATTACTGTATAATGCATACATTCATAAGTGGCTTAGTGTGGAGTAAAACCTTTAGGAAATGGGTTCATACTCTAAATGTTTACTAAAATGTCTCCCTGTTATGCCAGGTTCAGGGCCTTCTAAGGCCTTTGTTTTGCTGAGTGGTGTAGGTAAGCCTGTGACCACAGCTCCATACTGTGGGACAATAAAGAAGTTAATTATTATCACTTCTAATTCTCTTCCTTTTTATGTTCTTAATCTGCTCCTGAACTTAATCCTAAAATAAATGCTGAGAAAAAGACTTATTTAAATAATACCTGTTGAGGTGCAAAGTTAATGCCTCCTAACTTTCGCATGTCTTGATCCAACCTGAAGTGGATGCATACAATTCCCTAAAAGGAGAGGTTGACAGAGTAGAGCACTAGAAAAGTGGCCTGAAATTCAAGAAGCCAGGGTTTTTTTCTCACCCGTTCAATTTGCTGGTGGTGTGGTAATGACTAAATGTAGTAAATGGTAAGGATTTTCCAGCATTAACATGCTATATGTCAGTAGAAAATGGCAAGAATACCAGAATATTAGGCTTGTGTTCGATCCCCAAAGATTAGCAGTTGAATCTAACTGGACTTGAATCACTACTGCAATCCAAACCTTGAATTTCAACTTCAATATTAGCTCCATTGAAATAATATTTAAAATTTTTAGTTTAGAGTAAAACATGGTTTATTATGATTTTAAGCCCATCATCTGACTTAGCATCACCCTTTGCTTTTATCACTGATATGGTAGTTACTTGGAGAGGAAAAGTTTAACAAGTGAAATAAAATCAAGACAATTGTAGCTTTATTCAGAATGTTAATTAAAATTAGCAACCTACGAAAAATACGATCTCCTGAGGGCCACAGACTGATACAGATGCATGCTTGTTTTATAATTATTCCTCTTTAGAGGGGGAATGTAAACAACTAAATTTATCTGTTAAAGCAAAAGCACCTCTTAGACTAGATAAATTTGTATTGAAGACTGAATCTGACTATTGGTTTGGAAGATCCTCATTCCTTTTAAAAATGTACTGCCAAAAAGAGTAAGGAATCATATTCAGCCTATATCTTCTTTTTCTATTACAGCAAACTTGAAGAAGAAGAGAAGAAAAATAATAAAGAAGAAAAAGGGAAAGTTGAGGCTGAAAAAGTTAAGAGAGAAGCAGTACAGGTAGTTGTTTGAGATCATCAGAGTCACATAAATATTCAGTGATCACTCTCCCTAGGCAGGGCTCCTACTCCCTCCCTGTCATTCCAGTATTCTTAGTGACTTTGCAAACTGGGAAAATGTGTTTGGATCCCCATATACAAGAGTACTCCTCTTTCCTTATTCAATTTATTCACACTAAATCTATTAATTGCTCACGCAGTAGAGAGATCAATCACCATTTTCTCACCTGATTGTGTCAATTATATTACCGAAGAAAGAAGTATATATAGATTGTTAACTTACTGTCTGAATGCAAATTAATAGAGACAGATGTTCAGATTTTTCTCAAGTACATTTTTGAATATGGGTGTTTACCTTAAAAACAGCAACAACTAGGTTTTTATCCCACTTAATTCTCTGTGAGATTTTGAGGAGATAAACGCGTCTCTGAGTCTTGAGTTTGCATTCTTTAACATCTCACATGATGGTGATAACAATGATAATTGTACATTCATTGCTACTGTATGCATCATGGCATAAAGTTTTATGACTGATATTTGTAGTAGCCATTGAAGGTACATAGTATTATGTGTATTTTATAGAAGAGGACTTGGAAACTGACATAAGAAGTTAAGAAATATATTTAATTAGTTATATATAATGCAATTATATACTAATATATTATTTACTATGTATTAACATAAATATTATATGATATAAATAATATCATATATAATTATAATTATATGTAGTTAGTTACTTGAGAACCAAGAATTGAACCACAAGTTCTGGCTTTAAGCCCCATGATGCACATTAGATTTTACATGCTTCTGCCATTTGTATTATTCCTGCAGACTATGCCTTAGGTCCTCATTATTCATTTTTGTCTTTGTGTGATTTAGAAGATCTAATTTCTACTGTTCTTACCTTTGCTCTCTACAATCTATTCTCAACTCTTAAGCCAAAGTAATTATTTAAAACCATAAGGCAGGTCATGCTACCCAGTGACTTCTCATCTCACTCAAAGTAAAAATCAAGGTCCTTGTAGTGTCTGGAAGTGCCATACACAATCTGATCCCTGCCACTTTTCACAGGTCACATTTCCTATTATTCTACATTGTTCTCCATGTGCCAGTTATACTGGCCACCTTTTGGTTTCTTGGACATCCCAAGCATTGATTCATGGCTTTCCATCATGTGGTAACAAAAACAATGTGGTTAGAAAACTGGACTCTAGGCTCAGACTGCCAGGGTTCAAATCCTTGCTTCATTTCCCTACCAGTAAGGTCCTACAGTTAACATCTTTGTATATTAACTTTCTCACTTATAAGATAAGGACATTATTATTATGTATATTATTTTTATGAAGGCCCAAGAAACTTATTAATGTATAACAGCACAGTGTCACACATATCTTAAGTAGTCACTCTGTAATATTATATTTATTGCTGTGAATGTCATTATTGGTCTAATCTCATTGTCCAGTGGAGTGTTCCACATTGGACAGTTCACCAATTCTTCAATATACAATGAACTTTACCTTCTATATTCCATTACTCACAGTCAGAATATCCCTCTTGTCTACCAAAATTCTGGTCACTTTTCATGGCTCAGATTGTGTGTTAACTGCTCCCTAAAGATTTTCCCATTTGTGCAATGTGCTTAATAACTCTATCACTTGATATGCCAACAATTTAAAAAATATTTTAGTTATATCATTCATTTTATTATAACTTATAGTTGCCTCTATGTGTTTTCTTCAAAGAAATTAAAAACTCTGTATTAGTTTTCTATGGTTGCTATAACAAATTAGCACACTTTAGTGGCTTAAAACAACATAAACTTCTCTTTGTTCAACTCCCACTTATGAGAGCACATGGACACAGGGAGGGGCTGGGGGAAAGGGGAAGGAGAGCATTAGGATAAATGCCTAATGCATGAGGGGCTAAAACCTAGATGACAGGTTGATAGGTGCAGCAAACGACCATGGCACATGTATACCTATGTAACAAACCTGCATGCTCTGAACATGTATCCCAGAACTTAAAGTAAAATAAAAGAAAACAATATAAAATAAAAAACAATGAAAACAGCAACAACATAAACTTCTTATCTTATTTCATAGGTTAGAAGATTAAAAAGGATCTCACTTGGCTAAAATCAAAGGGTTGACAGAGCTATATTCCTTTTCTGGAGTCTGCAGGGGAAAATCCATCTCTCTTTCTCCAGATCTAGAGCCCGCCCATGTTGCTTGGTTCTTGGACCCCATTCTCTATCTACAAAACCAGCAATGTTATATCTCTCTGACTGTTCTTCTGTGGTTATATCTCCCTCTCACTCTGTCTTCCGTCTCACTCTTGTAGTTTTAAGGACTGATCCTTGTGATTGAGCCTTACATTGAGCCCATTATGGTAGTATAGGATAATCTCTTCATTTCAAGGTTATTTACCTAATTATATCTGCAAAGTCCTTTTTGCTATGTAAGATAGCATATTCTCAGGTCTCAGGTATTAAGACTTAGACGTATTTGGTGGAAGGGTATTATTCTGCATACTACAAATTCCTTTACCAATTTAAGAGGCCATACATTATTCTTCTCTGTATCTTTCACAGTACCTAGTGCAGAATAATATTTGACCTGAAGGTTTTCTAAGAGATAAATAACAGCAATCTATGTTCCAAATAATGTGTGACCTAGGTCTCTGAAAAGCATTTTGGCTAATATTAACCTTCAACATCACCTTTTCCATGCAATCATTATGTTTTAGTTTTTAAAGGGGTAACGTGGAGGAAGATTTCTAGTGTTTAGTTATTGAATTCTTAAAATCTCCTTCATTTGGCAGGAGCTGTGCAGTGAATATCGTCATTATGTGAGGAACGGACGACTCCCCTGTACCAGAGAGAATGATCCTATTGAGGGTCTAGATGGGAAAATCCATGGCAACACCTGTTCCATGTGTGAAGCCTTCTTGTGAGTGAGAGGCAGCCACTGCTGCTACTGAATGTAGAAGATAAGCATTGGGTGGGCAAGAGGGGTGACACTGGAAGTTTTCTCCAGGAGGTAGATAATGAAGGCTGTCTTTGCATTGGGTTGGAAATGTACTATTATAAAGCCATATATTCAGCCCATTGACTTCTGGTGTTCTTCAATAGTCTGAGAGGTACTTGAATCACCATCACAAAAGGACCATGTGCTAAGAGCAAAATTACCCAGGAGTTAATGGCATAAAAGGACTAGGACTTCTGTTCTCTGCAGGCATAGGTCACTGTCAAATAATCCAAAGGTGTAATCATTAGGTGCTAATAAATTGAAAATGAGTTAATGTCTAATGATATCTTAGATGCTTTCTAGGGAGAAGAACAACATCTTTATTTTTCAAAAGAGATATAATCATAAAAATTTGTGTGCTGGTTTACTATGGCATGTGTGTCTTCTTTAAACAACAATAAGAACAAGAACGGCTGGTCACGGTGGCTCATGCCCGAAATTCCAGCACTTTGGGAGGCTGAGGTGGACAGGTCACAAGGTCAAGAGATCTAGACCATCCTGGCCAACATGGTGAAACCCTATCTCTACTAAAAACATAAAAATTAGCTGTGCGTGGTGGCACGAGCCTGTAGCCCCAGCTACTTGGGAGGCCGAGGCAGGAGAATTGCTTGAACCCGGGAGAAGGGGGTTTCAGTGAGCCAAGATCATGCCACTGCACGGCAGCCTGGCAACAGAACGAGACTCCATCTCAAAAAAACAAAAAGCAAACAAACAAAAAAACAAGAACAATGATGTAAAGGGGTGCATATTTACCTTTCTACTCCAAAGCTAAGTTGGTGGAGGTATAGAAGTAATGGACCATTTTTATGTAGAGACATTTCTCCTTTAGGATAGTATGTATTGGGTGCTAGGAATGACTGTTTTGTCCTCCCTTTTCTTATAGCCAGCAAGAAGCAAAAGAAAAAGGAGCTGAACCCAGAGCAAAAGTCAAAAGAGAAGCTGAGAAGGTAGTGATCCTGAATGTTTACACTGCAACGAAAGTATGAGGTTTTGCAGTATCTCTGTAAATATAACTATGGAATTACTGAAACCCCAGTTGTGAGGGAACTAGAGGTTCATTTAGTCCAAGGGTTGAGAAACTTTTTCTTAACGGAACAGATAGCAGATATTTCCGTTTTTGTGGCCATATAATCTCTGTCACAACTACTCAACTTGGCTGTTGTGACTCTAAGACAGCCCTAAACTGTATACAAACATATGGGCATGACTGACTCCAGTACAATTTTATTTATAAAAACAAATGGCTGGTCAGATGTAGATCACAGGTCACGGTTTGTAAATCCTTGATTTATTCTGTTCCCATATATTAATATTAAGATTTAAAATTCAGAGGCTGGGCACGCTGGCTCGGCCTGTAATCCCAGCACTTTGGGAGGCAGAGGTGGGTGGATCACGAGATCAGGAGATCGAGACCATCATGGCTAACATGATGAAACCCCGTATCAACTAAAATCATAGAAAAAATTAGCCAGGAGTGGTGCCGGGCGCCTGTAGTCCCAGCTACTTGTGAGGCTGAGGCAGGAGAATGGTGTGAACCCGGGAGGCGGAGCTGGCAGTGAGCCAAGATCGTGCCACTACACTCCAGCCTGGGCGACAGAGCAAGACTCCGTCTCAAAAAAAAAAAAAAAAAGAAAGAAAGAAAGAAAAAAAGAAAAAAAAATTCAGAGAAAAGAATAACTTGCTTATAAAGTTAGTGGGAGTATGAGTATCAGTACCAATATCTTCATACTTCAAAGTTCTGGAAACAATAGAATTCAATCCTAGACTTGCTGATACCAAAGCTAGCCTTCTTTCTAGCACACAATGTGTTTTTGGATTACCACATTTGGTCAACACATGTGTTCCTTGCTTTACCTGTGGTTATATTTTTGTGCCAACATTTGGGGAAAATATTAAAAAGTAGCATCCCCAAATAATATTTTCTCGGATTCAAAAAGGCTGGCTCCAAGTAGTTTATTCCAAGTTGTGGTCATTTCCCTACCCCCATCAAAGACTATTGATAATAAATATCACCTCTAAAGAAGTATTGCCCTGGAATTATGTATGTTTGACTTGTTTACAGTTGTATTGCACAGTTGTAATTCTAAATTTAAAAATAATAGCAGTTCACGTGAAAAACAGATTCACTCTTCAACATCTACAGGAGAAAATTCTTCAATATGAGATAATTTCAGGTTTCACATTACTACTACAGACAAACTCTCCTCTCATATTATTTTTCTTTTGCTAAATATGATTAATTAGGAGATCTGGCAATGAACTTTTAAGCAGAGCTAGGAGAAAAATTCCCTCTTTCATTTTCTTTGAATTTCTTTTTTTTTTTTTTTTTTTTTGAGACGGAGTCTCGCTCTGTCGCCCAGGCTGGAGTGCAGTGGCGCGATCTCAGCTCACTGCAAGCTCCGCCTCCTGGGTTTACGCCATTCTCCTGCCTCAGCCTCCCGAGTAGCTGGGACTACAGGCGCCCGCCACCTCGTCCAGCTAGTTTTTTGTATTTTTTAGTAGAGACGGAGTTTCACCGTGTTAGCCGGGATGGTCTCAATCTTCTGACCTCGTGATCTGCCCGTCTCGGCCTCCCAAAGTGCTGGGATTACAGGCGTGAGCCACCGCATCAGGCCTTCTTTGAATTTCAATTTAAGCTAAAGAATTCAGAATAAAATACAAAATCAATTGTAACCGCCATTTGTAATTAACTCTTTGATCTTAAGTGATTGCTTATTCTGTCTCAATTCCTCATGTAACCCTAAACAAGGAGCATGCCCAGTCATCACAGAACTAAGTTTATTGAGAGTCTTGTGTATGGTTGCAGGTTTAGTCTGGATTTGGGGGCTATCAAGGAAAAAGAAATAGAGCCGCCTTAAGTCCTGTGTGCTTAATATAAATTGAATACTATAATTGCCAGAAAAAAAATTCTAAGGTCATTTTCTCCCTCTCTCTTTTTTTTTTTTTTTCATAAAGCACTTAGTAGCAACCCAATAAACTAATTTCCAAGAAGATACTCAAGATTTCTCCTTTTCTTTTCCTTTTAGGAGACATGCGATGAATTTCGGAGTCTTTTGCAAAATGGAAAACTTTTCTGCACAAGAGAAAATGATCCTGTGCGTGGCCCAGATGGCAAGACCCATGGCAACAAGTGTGCCATGTGTAAGGCAGTCTTGTGAGTGCACAAAGAAAACCGTTACTGTGGGATGGTGGCATTGGGGAAGCAATGAGGCAGGCAAATAATATGTATTGTGTTTGTCCTTTCCTTACATGTAATAGAAACACAAGGTTATCCATAAAGCATTTGAAAGAAATCTTTTCTTTATAATGGACAAGATTCACAGTTCTAGAAATAAAAAAATACATACAACTAAGTTATTACATTCTCTGTTAGTTCTGTAGCAGACTCTACCAGTAGATCACACTTCCTGGATAAAATTCTTAAGTTATTTGCTATCAAGTGGATCCTTTCTCTGGATTATCTCGCAATTCACGTTGGAAAGAAAACACACAGATTTTAATGTCAAAGTCCTCACCTACATTGTTGAAAATAACACATTTTCAGAAAATGAAAAGTAGGTTTTTACACAAAGTTTGGAAGTACACCCAGAATATGTAAGTCATTCAATAGCATTTACCAAACATCTACAATGTACAATGTGTATAATGATTATACAAAGGTGAATGAAATAGACAATCTTCTCAGAAATCATGCAGTCTACTGAGATTAGTCTTGGACATAAGGTAATATAATACAAAGGAGGAACTGTTGGGTGAAAAATTTGTAGTATGTTATGGTACTTCAAGAAAGGGACAGTTAATAGAAAGTTTTATGGTGGGATAGAACTGGACCTTATAATTTAGATAAAATGTGGACATGACAGAAAGTAATGAGAGGAGAAGAGGGGAAAAGCAAGAGTAAGGATCTAAAATTAGGAAAAAAAGCAAGTCATTTAGTTTAGTCAGAACTTACCAACTTTATCAACCTTGAATGCACACCACAGATTTTGAGGTCAATTCTATATGTAATGGGAAGCTACAAAAATTGTTCAGATAGGACAGTAAGTGGCATAAATATTGTTCCTTTAGGAAGATTCATTTATCAGCAGTAAACAGGAGAACAAAAGAAAGAAAGTACTAAACTTAAGAATTGCTACTCGTGTAGTGGGGAGGAGCTGCAATAAATAACCTAGGAAGAGGCAGCTATGCAGAGCAAGGATGTAGGCTAGAAGGCAAATGGATCAAGGTGGGGGATGCTGGGAAAGTGAAGTCAATGTCATGTGGCAAAAGCTATGCAAGCTGAAGGACAGTGAGCAATTACAGATGATTCCACTGTTTTGTGTTTGTTTTTTGTGAAAGATAGAAAATCCAGGAGAAAGAATACATTTAGTAGAGAAGATAATGATTTTGGGGCCTCTTGATCATTAGGTATTTATGATAAACAAGTTGGAGATCCCTAGTTAACATTTATGAAATGTTAGTTAATTGCTCATCTTGTCTTTTTTTTTTTTTTTTTTTTTTTTTTGATGTGGAGCCTCACTCTGTCATCCACACTGAAGTGCGGGGATGCAATCTCGGCTCACTGCAACTTCCACCTCCCAGGTTCAAGCGATTCTCCTGCGCCAGCCTCCCTAGTAGCTGGGGTTACAGGCATACGCCACCACACCCGGCTAATTCTTGTATTTTTAGTAGAGACAGGGTTTCGCCATGTTGGCCAGACTGGTCTCAAACTCCTGACCTCAAGGATCCACCCACCTCAGGCTTCCAAAGTGCTGAGATTACAGGTGTGAGCCACCACATCCAGCTTTACTCACCTTGTCTTGTTTGTGGTGATATATATGTGGTGTTCTTTTGTTTTAATGAGACCCCTTCCTGGCAAAGGACTCCATATAATTTATATTTTTATTTTCAGAGAAGGACTGCAGCAGAGTAGATGTTAACTCAATGCTCGATAATTCCATACATATGTGATTTGTTCATATAATGAGAAACTCAAACAAATGCACACCATTATCTGTAATCTATTATTCCCTACCTGCCACTTTCTAATTTCCAGCCAGAAAGAAGATGAGGAAAGAAAGAGGAAAGAAGAGGAAGATCAGAGAAATGCTGCAGGACATGGTTCCAGTGATGGTGGAGGAGGAAACACTCAAGTGAGAGCAACCTCTAATTTCAATAACTGGGGCGGGCTCAACTCCTTGACAATAGGACTATGACGCAACATATATAGTCTATGGTAAAGGCAGTTTTATACAGTGCTGAGTCCTTGGGAGAACAGATAATTTTCTCCTTAAGTTTGCAGGTAAGATATCAGCACATTTTCACTGCTCTGGGGTTCATTTTGACTTCTTTACACCTTGAAATAATTAACAATATATAATGACCTTATCCCAGTCTCCTGAGCCGTCTTTATGGTAATCTAGACCTCATATCAATAATTGTTCTCATCAGCATCACATGCTCTTCATTTTCTTTCATTATTCTTTCTTGCCTTGGACAGTGCCACTTTTCTGAGGTGTCTTTTCTGTTGATCCAAGGCAGCATGATAGGACAAAAGAGCACAGGCTTTGGAGTCAGATTGGGGTACGAACTTGCCCCTACTACCTGGACGTGTGAGACATTGAGTAAATTACTTCCTCTCACTGAATTCTACTTTCCCTGATTTAGCAGTACTCTTCCAGGGATAAAAGAAAATAATTTAGGCAAAGGCTTAGCATGTTTCTTGAGGCATTTTTAAGTGTCAGCATGACAATGTTGCACAGAAGGTTACTCCGTGGGTCAATGAACACAGTTTCATAAAATTGCAGTCACCTTATTTATCTTTTTACAACCTTGGAATATCAAAACCATGTCTTCACTTCCAGATATGACAAAGGCCCAATATTTACCTTTGATAAACTCTGCCTGTTCTTTTCTTTTTCCATCTTTTTTGCTTTAGGAGGCTGAGGTCTGTCTTTGAAGGAATAGCCCTGTTGATTAGACTTGTCTCATAAACATTTTGTCTGTCTTGTTCATAACTTGGTCAAACCTACCTTCCTTGACATTTTGTGTAACTTTGGGTTTTCCTCCAGCATTTTTCTCTCTCTTCTATCTGCACTACAGATCTGCACTTTTTTTTCTGTGTCAGGCCAGATAAATACTTTCAGCATTGTGGGCATTGTGGCTCATATAATGTCTGCTGCAACTATTTCACTCTGCCATTGTTGTGGGAAAGAAGCCAAAAAGTAATATCTGAATAAATGAGTGAGGATGTGTTTCAGCAAAACTTTATGTGTAAGAACAGGCAGCAGGAAAGACTTTTCCCTGTGGGCTACACAATTGACCCTTGAACAACGTGGGTTTGAACTTCCCAGGTCCGCTTGTACGTAATTGTTTTCAACCAAACTTAGATAAAAAATACAGGATTTGTGGGAGGTGAAACCTGCATATCTGGAGGACTAACTTTTTGTATAGGTGAGTTGTACAGGGCCAACTGAGAGACTTGAGTATACATGGATTTTGATCCTGGAACCAGTCCCCTAAGTGTACCAAGGGGAACCTGTAGCTTGCTGACATTTAATATATGTTGTTAAATTCATCATATTTACAATTTCCTTGTATAGATCCTTAAAAGCAACATTAGTAGCCATGATAATTCATCTCTTGTAATTAGAACATGGGTGATTTTGGTCCCTTTTTCTCTGCAGATACCAGACCTAGATTTTTTTTTTTTTTTTTTTTTTTTGAGACTGAGTCTCGCCCTGCCACACAGGCTGGAGTGCAATGGTGTAATCTTGGCTCACTGCAACTTCTGCCTTCTGAGTTCAAACGATTCTCCTACCTCAGCCACCCGAATAGCTGGGATTACAGGCTCCCGCCACCATGCCCAGCTAATTTTCTTATTTTTAGTAGAGATGGGTTTCACCATGTTGTCCAGGCTGGTCCCGAACTCCTGACTTCATGATCCGCCCGCCTTGGCCTCCCAAAGTGCTGGGATTACAGGCATGGGCCACCGTGCCCGGCCGCCGCCACCCAGGTGCCGAGGCAAGAGATCGAGGGCACGAGCTGTTCTAGTATAATAAAATATATGAAATAAGAATAGTTATACTAGATATAGATAACAGATATGATTATGTATGAATATCATTAATCATTATTTGTAGCAATTACTCTTTACTCCAATATTATAATAATCCTTGCTCTACAATTATAACTTAGGAAAAACCAGGCCATACAGAGATAGGAGCTGGGGGGACATAGTGAGAAGTGACCAGAAGACAAGTGTGAGCCTTCTGTTATGCCCAGGCAGGGCCACCAGAGGGCTCCTTGGTCTAGTGGAACGCCAGCATCTGGGAAGATGCCCACTGCCAAGCAGACCGTGGTCTAGCGGTAGCGTCAGTGTCAAGGAAAAACACTTGCTACTTAGCAGACCAGGAAAGGGAGTTTCCGTTTCCCCGGAGTTCAGAGAAGACTCTACTCCTCCCCATCTTGTGGAGGGCCTGACATCAGTCAGGCCCACCCACAGTTATCCGGAGGCCTAACCGTCTCCCTGTGATGCTGTGCTTCAGTGGTCACGCTCCTAGTCCGTCTTCATGTTCCATCCTGTACACCTGGCTCTGCCTTTTAGATCACAGTAACAAATTAGTGAAAGTAATAAAAAGTTTCTGATATGCAGAAATAATGGCATAAGCTGTCTCTCTCTCTCTCCTCTCTTTCTCTCTGCCTTGACTGCCAGGCAGGGAAGGGCCCCTTGTCCAGTGGACACGTGACCCACGTGACTTTTCCTATCATTGGAGATGGCTCTCACTCCTTACCCTGTCCCTTCGTCTTGTATCCAATAAATATCAGCGCAGCCTGGCATTCGGGGCCACTACCGGTCTCCACGTCTTGGTGGTAGTTGTCCCCCGGGCCCAGCTGTCTTTTCTTTTATCTCTTTGTCTGTGTGTCTTTATTCCTACAATCTCTCGTCTCCGCACAAGGGGAGAAAAACCCACCGACCCTGTGGGGCTGGACCCTACACCTGGCGGTGTTATGTTTCTTATAAAGAGAGGTGAAAGAACTTCTCTTACTCAGATTGTTAAAAACATTTGCTAAGAATACAGTAGACCAAGTAATCCAGGGGGACTTCATTCTTCTCTGTTTTCAGGATAAATGTGCTGAGTTTCAGGAACAAATGAAAAATGGAAGACTCAGCTGTACTCGGGAGAGTGATCCTGTACGTGATGCTGATGGCAAATCATACAACAATAAGTGTACGATGTGTAAAGCAAAATTGTAAGTATTTCTCTCAACAGGCATATCTAAAACATAGTCACATTCCTCTTGAATGAATGGCTATTTCTCATTTGCTATGGCTCTTTCCATGCAAATTATTCTTTTTGCTAGTTTCCAAATATTATATTTTTTCTCTTGCATTCTCTTAGGAACAATGAGCCTTAGCAAGGGCAGTTAACCAAGTGGCTGATTTCTATTGTATTTTCTATTACAATTCTGTGAAGTCTAAGTCCTATCATGGTAGACCCTTGTTCTTTATTGCGCCAGAATTCTAGGAAGACTTTGTGATGGCCATTTGGAATCACTGGCCAGCACAGTTGAAGAAAGTTGGCTTCTTGTCATTTGCACGGGACACACTTACTGCATAATCCAGGGTCAATATGTGTTAACAAGACGAATATTGACTTTTTTCTCCTCCAGGGAAAGAGAAGCAGAGAGAAAAAATGATGATTCTCACTCCAACTCAAATGGGACTGGATCAGAATCAGGGAAGGTGAGTTATTATTTGGGTTTTGGCAAGAATGTTCTTTCTGTGAGTCAACAGTTGGTGATCAAAACTACAGAAGAAGGTGCCAATATGATCAAGCTAGAGCTTGCCCTTAGAAGGTCAGGAGTTACCAAGTTATCAGTGATTATCACTTTATGAGGCACTTTTATAAATAATAGTTTATTAATTATTTCAACAGCCTGGTCAAATATGGCCTTTTAACCTTATTTTATAGATAGGGAAAATGAGGTTTTGCAAGTATATTGAGATTTATTTTTGTTTTTGTATTATTTTGCTGCTATTATAAGTTACTACAAGCAGTTGCTTAAAATAACACAAATTTATTATCTTATATTTCTGGATTCCATAAGTTTTAAATGGGTCTGATCATGCTAAAATGAAGGTATCGATAATGCTGCATTCCTTTGTGGAGGCTCTAGGTGAAGATCTGTTTCTTTGCTTTTTCTAACTTCTGGAAGCTACCTGTATTCCTTGGCTTGTGGCCACCGTTAAGCCAGTGATTGTCAGTCAAGTCCTTCTCATGTTATATCATTCTCACACTGACTCTCCTGCCTCTGCCTCTCTCTTTCATGAGTAAGAACCTTTGCGATTACCTGGGCCCCACTTGGATAATCCAGGGTAACTTTCCCACTTTAGATTCAGCTGATTAGCAATCTTAATTCCGTATTCAGCCATAATTCCTCCTTGCCATGAAAGCAACCTATTTGGAGGTTCCAGGAATTAGAACATATGTCTAAAACAGAGTCTGATTCCACAGGGGACATTGTGGAATGTCCTCTCTGTGGGCCATTATTTTGCCTACCACAGCAAGGTTACATGGCTGCCTGACTCTTGGAAAGAAATCCTCTGATTCTCAAATCCAATCAGATACCTTCTGTAAAAACAGCACTTCCAATATAATCTTTCCATCTTTTCAGGATACATGTGATGAGTTTAGAAACCAAATGAAAAATGGAAAACTTATCTGCACTCGAGAAAGTGACCCTGTGCGGGGTCCAGATGGCAAGACACATGGCAATAAGTGTGCTATGTGTAAGGAAAAACTGTGAGTATGTTTCAAAATGAACTTTTGACTGTGAATCTTAAAGTACAATAGTCATTTCTTACCAGTTTGAGAAAATGACAGTTGTCTTAGAAGCAGATCTAGTAATTAATGAGGTGTTTGTTTACTTTGATTGAAATGTTTCATTGTTTTCCCCCCAGGGAAAGGGAAGCAGCTGAAAAAAAAAAGAAAGAGGATGAAAACAGGAGCAATACAGGAGAAAGGAGCAATGACAAAGAGGTAATAGATGTTAGACACGCTGATACCTGAATTCAGTTAGTTCACTGTATGGTAAATTTATTCAACAAATATTCATGAAATGCCGACTCTGTCCCAATCATTGGCAATATAATGGTAAACAATGAAGTCATGGCCAGATCTTGAAAATAAACAGCATGCTCTTCAATTCCCCAAGAGTGACTCTGATGCAATTGTAGAACCGGTGACAATTGTTAAATTATTGTAGTTAGCCGGTGAATTTCATTTTTGAATTTTTTCTTTCCTTTGAGACAGGGTCTTGCTGTTGCTCAGGCTAGTCTTGAAATCTTGAGCTCAAGTGATCCGCTGGAGCTCAAGTCTCAGCCTCCCAAAGTGCTGGGATTACATGAGCCATCACACTTGGCTGTTTCTGAATTTTTTAAACAAATAAATATCAAACAATCAGATGCCGAAAATTACAAAGAAAATTAGTATCAAAAGTTTGGAGTTTGAGGCCAGGAACGGTGGCTCACGATTGTAATCCCAGCACTTTGAGAAGCCGAGGCGGGCGGATCAGGAGGTCAGGAGATCGAGACCATCCTGGCTAACACGGTGAAACCCCGTCTCTACTAAAAATACAAAAAATTAGCCGGGCGTGGTAGCGGCTGCCTGTAGTCCCAGCTACTCGGGAGGATGAGACAGGAGAATGGCATGAACCCGGGAGGCGGAGCTTGCAGTGAGCTGAGATCGCACTACTGCACTCCAGTCTGGGCAACAGAGTGAGACTCCATCTCAAAAAAAAAAAAAAAAAAAAAACAAAAAACAGAAAGAAAAAAAGTTGGAGTTTGAGATAACAAATTCTTGATCTGGCATTTCATTGCCACCTAGTGTTCAGTTTTGGTCTTCATAAATATTATTCAATACTACAACACCAACACGTAGAATATTACACAGCACAATCTCTTTTAATCCACCGACGGGCTCCAATTAGAACAGAAAAATAGTAAAATTTCCCTAGGAAGATTTTTCCTATTAGTAGGGCAACTTTTTATGAAGCCTGTAGTGACTAAAGAAAATGAAACATTAATAGTAATTACCGTTATTTAAAAATATTTTGGGAATATCTGTTGTGCATTTTGGTAGAATGACTTTGAGAAAATAATTTTATTGCACAACTTCACATGATCTTTAAAGGACATCTATTTAAAATCTTGGTAAATTTTTAATTTTATGATCCTTATTTTAAAAATTTCAAACAGAAGAATGCTATCTATATGTATATATAGAAAATATTGAGTGAAAAAAACCAACAATAAAGAAAATATGGAGGCAGGGTGTGGTAACTCACTCTTATAATTCCAGTATTTTGGGAGACCAGAGCGTGAGAATTGCTTGAGCCTAAGAGTTCAAAACCAGCCTGGGCAACATAGTGATACCCTGTCTCTACAAAATAATAATAATAACAATAATAATAAAAATAGCCGGGCATGATGGTGCAAACCTGCAACTCTAGCTACTGGGAGGTTAAGGTGAGCAGATCACTTAAGCCCAGGAGTTCAAGGCAGCAGTGAGCTGTGATAGCATCATCGCACTCCAGCCTGGGCAACAGAGTGAGAACTTGTCTTAAAAAAATAAATAAAAAGAAAATATTGAGATTGTGTGTGTGTGTGTGTGTGTGTGTGAGAAATAGAGAACTACAGTTTTATCTACACATGCAAAGTTAAATAAGGTTTACCAATAATTGTATTTAAACCTCTCCCAAAATCTATGCAGTGGGTAATATTTTTCCAATTTTTTAGAATTCAGGAAAACTTAAGAGAAGTTAGCTACACATAAATAATGAATAGAAGAACCAAAGACCGAATTGCAGGGTTGCAATACAGTCAGAGGAGTGCTATTATAAATGTATGTGGTATTGTGAGCACCTGGAAAAGAAAATACTTCCAGTAATTTGTGAAAATAGTGGTTGTGAGACATTTAATATGTTGATAGGTATTTAATTCCAGAGAATTAATACCTTTTTAAATGCTGCAATAAAAAGTAAGGCCTGGAATTGTTTGTTTATGGACATCACAATTTAAAGAAAGAAGGGTAAGTACAATCTAGGCTACTGTGTTATTTTTTAAGGTAATGTTTCCATATCATCACTTTGGCTCTTTGGGCTTAAACGAAGTTCCAGAGACTTCTGAAGCTCTCTGAAGATTTTAATACATTCCAGATCCTGTCTGTAGACTCGGTTCTATTGGCTTCCTTTTTACGATCATTATGTTTCAATGAACACAAAGGCAGCTCCATATACTTATCCACAGATAGGAGTTTTATTCTCTGCCTTGTAAAAGCAAATAAGTAAAAAGGTATAGCCTGGTGTTTAGCAGGTTTCTGATCACAAATTCAACACTGACTTTATTTAGTATTGCTGAGATTTATTTTTCTCATCTGTAAAATGGGAATGATGAGTATTTATTTATAAGATTTTTACAACCACTAAAATAAATCTGTTAAGCCACATGACGAAGCACTTTGCGCAATAAAAATGCTTTTTTTTTTGTTTGTTCTTGGTAAATTGTTGTTGAGAAATGGAGCTGAAAGTTTACATCTTTTTATGTTTTGCAGAAGAATGTCTTTTAGTTCATTCCAGGGCTTTTGAAGTAGACTTTTTATGTGTGGAATACTGAGTGCACTCGTGGGGAGACAAGTTTGGGGCTCTGCCTCAGAAAATTGTATTAAAATGAGATGGGGCATGGGGCAGGGCATTGGGGGCTCATGCCTGTAATCTCAGTGCTTTAGGAGGCCAATGTGCGATAATCACTTGAAGTCAAGCGTTTAAGACCAGCCCAGGCAACACAGAGAGACTCCTGTTTCTACAAAAAATTTTAAAATATTAGCTAGGCACCGTGGCACGTGCCTATAGTTCTAGCTACTTAGGAGGCTGAGGTGGGAGTGTTGCTTGAGCCCAGCAGTTGGAGGCTGCAATGAGCTGTGATTGCACCACTGCACTCCAGGCTGGACAACAGAGCAAGATCATATATATATATATACACACACACACATATATATGTACACACGCACACACATATATGTATACACACACACACACACACACACACGTAGTTTTTAAAGGAATAGGCTGCTTTAGGCAGTACTGAAATTCCATTAGGGCAAGACAATCATTTGAGAGAGATGCAATGAACAAGATTCAAACTTCTTACGTAGAGATTGACTAAAGTGCCTTTAAAACATATTTCTTCTCTGAAATTTTACTTTCTCTGTTTTTTTTCCTGTGTTATGAGTTTATATCTAATCAGTCAATCACGTTATCAGGTTTTAAAGATTATACCATGACAGTAACATCTTTTTTTGCTACTGTTGGTAGGATCTGTGTCGTGAATTTCGAAGCATGCGGATAAATGGGAAGCTTATCTGCACCAGAGAAAATAACCCTGTTCGAGGCCCATATGGCAAGATGCACATCAATAAATGTGCTATGTGTCAGAGCATCTTGTACGTAAAAAGATTTATCAATAAATTTGATAGTTGTGCCTGTTTGCCAGAAATTAGTTCTTGTTACTTTTAAAATCTAAGATACTTGGCATCACACATTAATGATACGATAGCTCCTCTCTTTTGAAGAGACAATTTCCAAAGCCCTTTCACAATAATTTTTTTATTTTGATGTTGAGAAGCATAATCACACCCAGAACCTCTGGGGTAGGAAGAGGTAGCTTATCAGCTATGTAACCTGGGACAGGCCAGTTCATTGTGCAGAGCCTCAGTTCCTCCTGAGGGAAAAATAACTGCACAATATAGTTTTGTGGAGATTCGAGGACATTTTAAAAATGCTTCTGAATTTCAAAGCATTATACCTATGTAAATAACAATCAAAACTGTGAGTTTAGTTATAATTTAATTAGAAAAGTAAAAATGAAAATTATAGAAACTTTCTAGATGAGAGTCATAAGTCTGTTATATTAAGGAAAAATAAAGACCTTTTAGGATCATATTTTTCTGGATAAGAGTATAGTAATAGCATCTATGAGAGTTGATAGCATTGCCACAAATATATTATCATGAAAATTCCAACAGTCAGAACTGATTAGCTTATAGAAAAGTATTCTTAGAATTTTATTTTCAGGTGTAAGAAAATAGTGTTAGATTTGCTAATGTTTAGCACTGAAGAAACACTTGGTTAAAGACAATTCAGTAACAACCCTAGAAAAATTATCCTACCTTTTTTTTTTTTTTTAATCTGCAGCGACCGAGAAGCTAATGAAAGAAAAAAGAAAGATGAAGAGAAATCAAGTAGCAAGCCCTCAAATAATGCAAAGGTTGTTTCTTAAAGGATACCAAAATAACTGTCTTACTTTTCACCCTCATAATTTTGCATTCTTCTCCAGTTTTGGAAATAATAAAGACACTAATCTCTTAACTTTAAAGAAAATTGATTTTACTAGTCTCGTCACTTTGGATCATAACAAGATTTTCTGGGGAACTTTAGGGTTTGATATATTTTTTGATTTTGTAGAAAATTCTCTGAGTGTGTGTGTCAATTGATGTTTTAGTCTTTCCTCTTTGGGAGAAATATGGATTGAAAAGTAGAGGGTAAAATTCTTTACCAACTCAACTGCATGCTTATCTTTGACACTTTAAGTGTAAAATAAGGCTTTGGGTAGCTCGTTGATATTTATTTTAATAATTCAGGCAATATAAACTAATCTAAGTTTCCCTTTTAGCTTCCCTTCTGTTTTCACCAGATGATTTTATCAGCGTTAAAGAATCAGTAGTGTGCGTGCATGATGCTTTCTTTCCTATTTCTTTTTCAAGACTACAAAGAAGACATCTTCATTCAGTTCTTTAATAGTAACAATCACATTTGTAGAGTTAGATCCCTGAGCAATTGTCCTTTTGTCAAAAGCATGCTTCATCGGGAAAACAGGGGAAAGGAAGGATGGATGAACGGGAGGAAAAAACAAGAAGGTCTATCAAGTGTTGTGTTATGTTTCCCTACATTTTTTCAGGACCAGTGCAGACAGGTTCAGAATGAAGCGGAGGATGCAAAGTTTAGACAACTTGTGTGTTCCTTGGCCTCTGTTGCCAGGATAAGTACAGTGAGTCTGAGCCCAGAACTAAGAGAGGACTTCTTAAAAACAAGTTTGAAAAAATTACTAAGCCAAAAAGGGACAAAGTCATGTTCACTTTCCCTTTCTCATTTTCTAGGATGAGTGCAATGAATTTCGAAACTATATAAGGAACAATGAGCTCATCTGCCCTAGAGAGAATGACCCAGTGCGCGGTGCTGATGGAAAGTTCTATACAAACAAGTGCTACATGTGCAGAGCTGTCTTGTGAGTAAGATGATTCTGCTCCTCCTGCAGCTAGCAGGGGAAGTGCATTTTTAGAAACTGCTGATTGAATAAATGTGTGTATTTATGAACACTATGGGATTTTTAAAATAAGTCTTTAAAATTAAAGTTCTCAAATTGAGAACACCTGATATAGTAGAAAGAACATTGAGACTTGGAGACAGAAATTCCGTAAGTTCTAACCAAGATGTATACTAACTGTGTCATTAAACAATTTGTTTTCAACTTTCAGCATCATAATTAGAAGAAATTCTTCAAGATCTTTATTCCACAACTAGATCAGACTCAATTGAGATGCCTCATAAAAATAAACACAAGTTTTTACACCCCAAAATATATTACATCAGAATCTTGGGGTGATGTAATTTATTTTTTAGAAAGGGTTTCTAGGTTATTCTAAAAAGCAACTAGAAGTGAAGACCAATGGACATTATAAATGATGATGATGGTGATGGTTGTAAAGCGCACTGTGAACACAACAACAGTCAAATTTATTTAGCTTTTCATAGTGAGCGTTCTTTGAGGGAGGAATTACCAAATACTGCTCTCATTTTATGTTCTAGAAAATTAAAACTTAAGAACATTAAGCCTCTTGTCATCTGTTAAGTGATGAAAGTTCTAAACCAGCTCCTAATTGTGTAATTTTCTTAATATGCCATCCTGGTCACTATCTCAATGTTCTGTGATTATGATTTATTTATTTATTTATTTATTTATTTATTTATTTATTTATTTACTGAGACAGTGTCTCACTCTGTTGCCCAGGCTGGAGTGCAATGGTGCAATCTCAGGTCACTGCAACCTCTGCCTCCCAGGTTCAAGAGATTCTCCTGCCTCAGCCTTCCGAGTAGCTGGGATAGCAGGTGTGCACCACCATGCCCAGCTAATTTTTGTATTTTTAGTAGAGACGGAGTTTTTGTTGGCCAGGCTGGTCTCCAACTCCTGACCTCAGGTGATTCACCAGCCTAGGCCTCCCAAAATGCTGGGGTTACAGGTGTGAGGTACCATGCCTGGCCTCTGTCATATTTTATGAAGATTGCTTAACTTCTCACTGAAAGTTATAGGAACTGTTTCTTATTTTCAGTTACTTTTTGTTTTCTTCTCTAGTCTGACAGAAGCTTTGGAAAGGGCAAAACTTCAAGAAAAGCCATCCCATGTTAGAGCTTCTCAAGAGGAAGACAGCTCAGACTCTCTCAGTTCTCTGGTAAGGAGGACTATTTCTGAAAAACTACTTATCAGTTTAATTTTCTTGATTTTTTTTGACCTGTTGCTATTTGCTATTTTCATAGAAGGGTCTGAGGTTTGCTGATTCAGTGCATCCTGAAGTCATTTGAGGACTATATGCAGTTTATGCTTGGCAAGAGTTCTGGGGTTTCTCATTAGCGCCTTATTCTGTGCCCTTTGAGATTATTTGCCTTGCTTCAGTTTAGTACATTTTGAA
Source organism: Chlorocebus sabaeus (assembly GCF_047675955.1). NCBI lineage: Eukaryota > Metazoa > Chordata > Mammalia > Primates > Cercopithecidae > Chlorocebus > Chlorocebus sabaeus. The sequence continues at coordinate 34,064,249 of NC_132926.1, read as the reverse complement.
ATTTACAATGTGGGTGTGGAATAATTGTGACTAATCTCACATGTGGTAGAATACGTAGTCAGGTGCCTCAATTCTGTAATTTTAGCAGACCAACAAGTTTCCTCACCTAGTTTCCGCTTATTTCCCTCCTCCAACCAAATCTGTGTCCACATCCTGGAACTGTATGACAAGTATGCTCACAGGTGTAAATTTCCACAAATTAGCAATTTGCAGTGGCTAAAACTTCTCGTTTAAAATATAGGCTGAGCTGGGTGTGGTGGCTCATGTAAATTGGGCTCTACATCAGGGATACAAAGGCATGGAGAAGAGCTATTAAGAAAATATGTTTTTTTAAAAAAAATACTAAAGTATAATAGTCACATAAAAGAAATGCACATACTTCTTCTGTGATAGCTGCAAGTCATAAGATATCATCAGCAGACCAGTAGCCCCCTCATTCTCCCTCATAATCTACAGTGGAGCTGAGATTTCTTTTGGAGAAATAAATCTTTCAATATTCATTTCTTTTTATCAAGCCAGCAGTCCTTTCGTCAGTCTACAAATACTTGTTGAGCACCCACTATTTTTCCAGGCATTATTTATGTATGCTAGGTTAATAGCCATGAACAAAACAGATAGCACTCATTACGTGAAGTTCACAGTATATTGGGAAAGCAGATACAATAAATAATGTAAATAAATAAATAAAATAATGCCAAGGAGGAAATAAGGCAGAAAAAAAAGTGGTACAATAAATTCTGAGATGGGGAGGGGAAGGGATACAATTTTACGTGGCATATATAGGGAATAACTCTCTCAGAAGGTGACATTTACATTAAGACCTAAGGGTACTGATTCAGTAGGTATATCTGAGGGGAACATACTCCAGGGAGAAAACATAGCAAAGCGTTTAGTGTTGTTGAAATAGAGCTACCTCAGCTGTAGAGGAAGAAGTCAGGAAGCTAATGGGAGGCCATGCTATAAAGGGTTTTGTAGACAGTTTTAAAGACTTCACCTAATATTCTGATTGACGGTTTTGAGAAGAGTAATATGATTTGATTTATATTTTAAAGCAATAACTTTGCCTGATTATCTATTCAAAACACTGCAGGGAGGCAAGGGCTGGACAGCGAATTAGCTATTGCAGTAGTCTACAGAAGAGACGATGCTAGTTTATACCATGTGGTGGAACTTTTGAGAGGTGGTTAGATACTGGGTCTGTTTTGAAGGTGGAGTCAACAGAATTTGTTGAGTTGAAGTACTATGTTAAAAAAAATAAAGAGAGAGAGAGTAAGGAACATTGTAGTACCTTTTGAACATTATAGTACCAGTTACCTAAAAAAATATAGCACCAGTTACCTGAAAAAATACACTTGGTATACCTGGTTGAGTCTAACCTTTGCCAGGGATTCATATAAGTTACTTATCTAAATTCTTCATGAATATTTCTACCAATATGGAACTCACCACAATCTAAAGCAATTCATTTACGTGTTTGAATCATTTATCAAAACAAAGGAACGAACAAACAAATACTGCTTGACTTCTCCAAAATGAGTATTAGCAGATATAATATTATTAAATTTTCTATGTCATCTTTGTGCCTGTTTTCAGTAAGTAGTTTTCAAGGAATTTATTAATTTCACCTATGTTGTCAATTTTTTTGGCATATAGTTTACATTTCTAAATTATTCTTTTAATATCTATAGCTCATATAACGATGACCTTTTATCTCTAATATTGGTAATATATGTTTTCTTGACTCTGGTCAATTTTGCAAATAGCTTATCAACTTACTAATCTTTCCAAGCAGCTAACTTTTTAGTTTGTTCTGTTTTCTATTTCATCAATTTCTCCTCTTTATTATTTATTTAAAAATTTTTCTATGCTCATCATTGGCTAGCTTCTTCAGATGAAAGTTTAGATCATCCATTTTAGAACTTCCTTCTTTTCTAATATATGTATTAAGGCTATAAATTTCCCCCAAATTACTGCTTTGGCTGCTGGGATTTGACAGGTTATATTTTCTTTGCGATTCATTTCATTTCTAAATTCTATGATTACTTTGAGTCATGAGTTATTTAGAACTCATCCCTTTACTTATAAATATATTTCTTATAAATATTATATATTGATTCTTTTTGTTCTTCCAGTTTGATAATTTCTGTGTTTTAACTGGAGTACTTACTTGTTAATATTCTATATAATTACTGATACCATTGGATTTAAGTCTTCCATCATCCTATTTGCTTTTGAATCCATTTTTTTATATTTTGGCTCTACTTTTTGTCTTCTTAAAAAACTAATCAAGTTCATGTAATTATCATTAATTATTAAACTCGTACTTCCAAAACACTACAAAGAGCAAATATGTTTCTTCTTTTACATGGAAAATATACATATGATTTTACCATGGAACATATACTGACAAGTAAAAGTTACTGAGCACTTAGTATGTGACCGATACTGTGTTAAGCATGAACTTACATGCATTATCTGTTTTAATCCCTTAAAGCAGTAATACAAAGTAAGGACTACTATTATTTATGATTTTCAGATGAGAAAATTAAGGCTGAGAAAAGTTAGATAAGTCACTTCTCTAGTTAGTGGTAGAGCTAGGACTCAAAAACTCATGCAATTTATGAGTATTGACCTCTGAGTCTTTCCTTTCTAGGCTGTGTATAACCAGTATCTTCACTTAAAAAGGCGAATATTATTTCTAGCATGCCTGTCATTCTAGATTTCTTCTTATGGGCAAGTAATTGTGTCACATATTATAAAGGATTTTTGCTTTCTTATTGCTTTGCTATTCCTTGTTTCTTTGTTTATTTACCTTGTCTAGTTAAAAATGGCCAAATTCAGGAAGTTAAATTCACCTCATATGGTACAAAATCAATCTTTGAGTTTGAACAACCTATACCACAGTCCTTTTACAACCATTTATTCAAGTTGGATTAAGGAACTCAAGAGGTTTTCTTAAGCCCGTCCATCTCCTTGAATGCCATAAAGTAAGTCTGCTTTATGTTTTGCTTCTTCAGGATTCTGAGATGTGCAAAGACTACCGAGTATTGCCCAGGATAGGTTATCTTTGTCCGAAGGATTTAAAGCCTGTCTGTGGTGACGATGGCCAAACCTACAACAATCCCTGCATGCTCTGTCATGAAAACCTGTAAGTATTCAAGTTGCCCCATCATATCTTCCAGTTTAGAATTTCTCAGCTAGAGTGTTAACCCATATGCACCGATATAAATTTGAAGGGTGTTGCAAGTAATTTATTCATCGTAGAAATTAAAAATTCAAAATTCGTGAATTATCTTTCTTATATGTAAAATAGAAAAGATTTAAGGCTATTCTTTTGGTAAATTGCTTACCTACATTGCTATATGCTCTATTGAGTAAAAGAGAACAAAAAAAAATAGTGGGGTTACAATTACAGAATATAGGGATAAGCCTGTGTGCAGTCACGGGAGTGTGAATATCATTCATTCTGTGTGTAGTGGACAAAAACAGTAGAGAAGTACTGCTATATAAACCCAGCCCAGTGTATGATATCTAAAAGCTCCTGTGACTATAATATAGCTACAGATTCCCCATTTCTTTAACCCCACCTTTTGAGAGAAGTAGTACCTTGCCAAAGGAAAGTGCACTGTACAAAAGAAAGCACAATAAGTAAATGGCTGATCTGATGTCTGCTCTCATATTTATGACTATCTGGGTATCTGGAGGCATATTATTTCATGATTCTGAATCTCACTCCCTTCATTGGAGAAATGGAGACAGTTCTCTGAGCTGCTGACTTCACAGACGATTGAGAAGAACTGCTAGATATAAAAATATTTTTATCTTAAGTTAAATACAAGGGATTCATTTTAATATTCTTATTATTGGCTTTAGTTTTGTTGTTGCTACTCTGCTCAAATGCTGTCTGAATTTTTAAATAATTTCCCCTTGCCTATACGTGCATCCCTTCCCTTCTCCTGGCCACCATTTGGCCAGCTTTCAAGGAGAGAATGGTGACAAACCTTGTTTTTTCCATCTCACCTGACCCCAGACCTACATTGCAGTTCATGTACTACTTTATCCTTCTTAGGACGCTATAAGCAAGGCCCAGAACATGAGGATAGGACTCCCTGATATCCTGCTTTTTAATCCTGGAAAAATATTTAAAAGAAAAAGGTGCTCCTCAGGTCATATGCTTAAAAGCATAAAATCTGAATATAATCCTTCATCTATAGGTAAGGTATGGTAGATAAGGCACTTTCAGATTTCAGTCACTGAATCCCTGCAAACTGCTATGGAATGTTGTTATCTTTATTGTACAGAAGGTTAATCTGAGGCTCAGAGAGTCCAGGTAATTTTTTTAAAGTTACAATGGTAGGAAGTAAATCAGACAGGATTTTGACCTTATTGATTTGGGTCTAAATACAATTTTCTTTTATCTCCACTTAAATTCCTTAGTTTTTCAGAGACGAAAGATTCCTTAGATAATATGAAGAAAGTTACCCCTTTCAATAAATTTTTTTAAAATTATGTGATGTGAACAATTAGGCTCATGGAGTACTTGAAATTCATCCATAGACTTTATAGGTTTTTAAAAATTAAGAAATTCTTAGCAAACTATTGCAAGAACAGAAAACCAAATTCCACATGTTCTCACTCATAGGTGGGAATTGAACAATGAGATCACCTGGACACAGGAAGGGGATCATCACACACTGGGTCCTATTGTGGGGAGGGGGGAGGAGGAAGGGATAGCATTAGGAGATAAACCTAATATAAATGACGAGTTAATGGGTGCAGCACACCAACATGGCACATGTATACATATGTAACAAACTTGCACGTTGTGCACATGTGCCCTAGAACTTAAAGTATAATTAAAAAAAAAAAAGAAGAATTAAGAATTCTTGTTTAAGCAATAAATATAACGGCCCAGGAATTCCATTACTATGTATACCTTATCTGCAGCCCAGAAATCCTTCAATTCCTATTTCTTGTAAATGTCAGGGCCTAAATTATCCATAAAATTTTCTTCAACATTTTCATCAACTTTATAGACCCATAACAAGTGATCTATTTAAGGGAACTTTAGAGTAAGAAACTGAAATGATGAAAATATTAAGAAAGCATGCCTCAGGATAGTTTGTTTGGTTAGGGGAGCTGGGAGTACGTATTATAAAGAAGGATCAGGTTATCTGAGGCAAAAGGAAAAATATTCGTTTCCAAGGTTTTAGAGAAAGTTATAGGAGTGCAATTTCAACTTAAGCAATGCCAAAAGACAAAGTGCACTGCCTTGATAATGAGTTTCCCATTACCAGAAGCAAACAAGTACATGTCTGATTCATAATATTTCTCCAGTGAAAGGCGTTAAAATTCATACTCCTTAAGATTCATTCCAACCACAAAACTCAGACTGTATCATTTGTGTCTTGTTATATTTTTCCCCAAGTCATATTACTGGTACTCAATATAGTCAAACATCTCTCTGATCTATTTCTCGCAGCTGTAAATGGGAGATCACCTTTAGATCAGATGATCTCCAAGTTTATTTCGAACATTCTTTATGAACTATATCAGTGAATGAAATGTGACAGGATAGGTCCAGGGCTAGGGGACAAATCTGGAGCAGAAGAGAGACAGCCTGGACGATACCTGCTGAAAATGAAAATAGTTGAATGCAGATCCCAGATCCTCCCTCTAAATGCAGTTTGGTTTGATACCAAATGTCCTGTGCGTCGGTCCTTATTTATTTTCTTATTATAACTGAGAACTTCGTCATTGTTGAAGCATCCTCTGATCTGTTTTAGGATACGCCAAACAAATACACACATCCGCAGTACAGGGAAGTGTGAGGAGAGCAGCACCCCGGAAACAACCGCTGCCAGCAAGCCCGCATCTGTAAGTACATAAGTAGACTGGCCTCCATGGTTACGTTGTGAGGAGTCGTGGGTTCTGGTTTTGTTCTCTTCCCTTGAGTAACAGACATTTATCTGGCCAGAGAGGTAACACTAGGTCAGGTGACCCAGAATTGGTCACATTTTCACTATAAGGATAATTAAGTAATTACTGAAATAAGTGGAAATAATGCAGCAGTTAATATTTTAAACTATTTAATGGATTCATTAATAGACTGCTTATGAGCAATGTCTCCAATATAACGTTTCTTATTTCAGGATAGGTTTTATCTTCTGTGATCTACAATACGAAGATGAGCCAGAGACCAAGAGAGGTCAGAGAGTGACAGAGTTGGATTGAAACAGTTTCTATACAATGCCCATATTCTTGAACTTTACATTGTATTAAATTATTTCCCAGCATTAAAAGTTGACCAATTTCATTTAAACTCCTGAAAGGATGTTTCAACATACGTTACTGAATTTGACATTCTCCCTGGTGGCTATTTAAATAGTCGTCCTCAGGGAGATGGTATATAACATGAAAAAATAGGAATTTTCAAATAAGAGAAAAATGTTTTGTTATGGGATAAATATGAGTGCAAAGTTCAGTTTTTGCTGTGCTTCCTATATGAGACTCTTGGCAAATCACATAAATACTCTAAACCAAATATCCCAATGAACTATGAAAATATTCAATAAAGACTGACTTTTATACATTTGGCACAATGTCTGAAAAATTAATGTCACTATTACTACTATGCCTAAGACCAAAGTATGAATTTAGAAAAAGAGAAGAGTCCAAAGTATGAACTTAGATAAACAGACCATGGTATAGTGCTTATTTATTTTTAATAAATTATTTTCAATTGTAGTTTGATAAAATTATATGTAATAAACAACATTTTAATGCATTATATTTAATAAAGCTATTTTTTATTATTCACATTCTCTTTGCTCCATTCCACTGCCACAGAAAGCTTTGGCAATAATGGAATCAGAAACTATTCAGCCAGATTTGAAGATCTTAGTCAAGCAATACTAGATAAGGCCATATTAAAAACGTCTACCCAACAATCTTTGTTATGGGAAACTGTGAAAACAAGAATCATAAGTTAGAGTCTTCCTAGTTTCACATTAGCAGCTGAAAGCTGTGTAGAGGAAGCCGAGGACTGGAATAAAATCAGAAGACCTTATCTTTCTCATGTGGGCTTGACAAAGTTATTTACCACCCATTTAAAGACCTCTATTCTGGTTCTTTACCAGAATCCATAAAAAGAGAATTTAACCTTTAACTGCCGTCCCTATATTGTGTTTGCTGTCTTATTATATAGAAATTCTTAGTAGTTTGCTACCATTTTATTGACAGAATATACTGTTCCCCCTCCTCACAATCTCACCTTTACATATATCTCAGGAGACAAAGGTCAAAATAGCTTTATGCCAGTCCAATAGACCATACCTTAGACCACACTTCCCTGTAACTCTCATCCTGTGTAGGCAACTTGGGAAAATTACTTTATAAAGAATTTGCCATAGGTTTATACTGGTAAGATGTATTTCTTTAAATAATGAAGAATCTTGCCGGGGCTCGGCACACAAGGTGTTGTAAAAGAGTGCCGTTCTTCCATTTCTGGGTGTATGCTTTCCACTGGAGTTGCATAGCAGACATTAATAATGACAGAAATTATTATGGTGTTAGTTAACGAAACAAAAACTGTCCTGGACACAGGTGGAACTTCAGGTCCCTGTGTAAGATTCAAGGGTATGATCTTGGGTACAGGTGCTACAGTCTGGTCATGGCCTAGCGTTGTTCTGATGACTAGTAAGGATGTAAATACTGGGGTTGAAGCCTCTTGTCTGAACTTTATTTCTGGGTGGAAGTTTCTCTAAGAAAGTCTGGAATCTCAAGAATAGAATAACAGTCCAAACAGTCACAACTTTCCTGGAAAAGTACGTTGAGTATCTTGGAACCCACACTTTTGTTACTAAATACATAATACTTCTTATTATGCAATAACTATTATACAGTAACTACTAAGATTTACATAGGTCTTTAGAGTTTTATGTACATTTTCTGTTTGTTTCCTTCCAATAGTCATTTGATTAGGGCAGGGATCACTGTCTTTCCCACTTTACAGAAAATCATCTTGGGGGAAACTGTCACTTACTAAAGTCCCTCAGTATAATACATTGGGTTCAATGTAGATATCCTGACTTCGTTTCCAATGCTCTACTACCATTCCTTAGTTGTCAGGAGATTCTGAAAACTAAGTGCTCTCAAGAAGGCATTATCTCAAAAGATGATTTGCTAGATTGGAAGGAAATTTCTATATTAAGAAAAATACCGATATTATTTTGTGAGATAAATAAATGACTATTCTTATCTCTATTTCTCAACGATTTCCCAAGTCTATGGACATCTTGCATTCTAAGTTATTATTATGTATTTTGATAGGTTCACTTGAAAATTCTTATCTATATCCATCAATTTCATGACAGATTTTCAAGGATTCAGGAAGACCAAAGCTTGCTACTTTCAAACCAAAGAAAACTGCCTGGAGTTGATATAGGCAATAAAGTGGAGATTTGAGTTTGGAGTGACAGTGCTGTTCATGCCCTAGGTGGTACTAGTTGAAGATGTGCAGTTATGTGAAAGAAAATTCCTAAGGCCCTCACCCCCTATAAGATTATTTTTAAAATATTAATTTAATGTTTTAAAGGTTGATTTCAAATATTTGGATGAGTCAGGCAAAGGAAGACAGCTGATTACATTCTAGTGGCCTACAACCAACTATAGTAGAAAAACATTCATGTTACAGGAATTGAATTCAAGTTATGACCTAACATGACAGTGACAAGTTACTAAACTTCTCTGAAGCTCAATCTGCTCATCTGCAAAATGGTGCTAATTACACCTAGTTCTTTTTTATCAGCATGAAGGCTGCATGTAATCAAAGGCAGAATTAAGCCATGTTCATTTTTGTGTCCACCTCACCACGTTGTACATACTAGGTGCTCAATATTTGTTGTATCGAACAGGTTAAAATGTGAAACTGATTTTAAACTGTTACTTCTTTGCAGAATGCCGAATCTGTGTATTTCTTTGATTAAGATGCAGCTATAAATATACAGCCCACATTTCTGCAGTAGCTCTGGGTTCTAGTATCTAACCTACCCATCTTCTCTTCTAGGATGAATGACGGGAAGATTGCTGAAAGCCATGAGGGAAAAAGTAAACCCCAATTCTGAATCACCTACCTTCACCTCTGTATATACAAAGAATTCTTTGGAGCTTGTCTTATTTGCTATAGAAAACAATACAGAGCTGTTGGGAATAGACTCACTGATTTTCAGTCTTTTCCATCTCTTTCCTCCTAGACTCTGTAATCTGAGGGTATAAAGAAATCTCCACCAAGTCTGAGCCCTCGAAATGTCCTGATTACAATGATGCCTGTCCAACTGCCTGTTCAATAAAAGCAAACTCAGCAGAACACCCTTTCTGAGGCTTCTTTGTCACTGTCTGGATAATATTTGCTTTTACAGGAACTGAATAAACTCTACCTTTTGTGTTTTTGTCTGGCTAAACCCATTGGTGGACAGAGAATGCTCACTTTATTCCTGCTTAAGTTGCTGTCATAGCTGAGAAAGACTGTCTAGAAGAGAGGTGGGGAGATACGGGTTCCCGGCAGCTGACAGCTATACAAAGTTAAACTAGCTATAAATCAGTTTCATCTTAACTATTCATTACCATACCAGCTCCCCTTTCTACATTTTCATGAATGGGATAACTGCCTCTCAGTTATTTAGGTCCCATCCAAAGACACAAACCAGTAAGTTCTCATGTCTATTCATTAAGTTACATCTTGACAATTTCCTATATCACAGCCTTGTACACATAATCTGGGAAGAACTAAGAAAATTAATTACCAATTAGTGTAAGCCTCTAAGGTGGCAATCTCCAATAGAAATGTAATTTAAGCCATATATACAGTTTTAAATTTTCTAGAGGCTACAAATAATTAATAATTATAAAATTATTAATTTCAATAATATATTTCATTTAGCTTAATATAGCAAAACTATTAATGTAATCAATATAAACTTTTAAATTTACTAAGTCTTTGATTTTGGTGTATATTTTACACTTCTAAGCCAGAAGATTTACAATTGCATATGTGCAATTTTAAATATTCTAGAGGCTACAAATAATTAATAATTATAAAATTAATTTCAATAATATATTTCATTTAGCTTAAGATAGCAAAGCTATTAATATAATCAATATAAATTTTTAAATTTACTAAGTCTTTGATTTTAGTGTATATTTTACACCTTCTAAACCAGAAGGTGATAAATAAAGCTGAGATGGGACTAAAGAAAGTCAAAACACTTCTGTCAGCCCCACTCGTCCACTACTACCAAATACGTATTTTCTCTATATAACATGATCTTCAGATTTCATTTTGCATTAAGGGTTTTCAGAGATCTATCCCTTTCAAACTCCTTATTTTCTCATTTTAGTAGTCCTCCTGAAACCTTCCCATTTCTTTCAGGCATCAGAAATACCTCAGGATGTGGAGAAAAGAGAACATTTACACACTCTTGATGAAAAGCTGAGATGGTCCACATCTCATTTTGGACCAGCCACATTTCAAGTACTCAAGAGATACATGTGGATAGAGGTCACTGTATTAGGCAACACAGTGCTGCCGTGAGCTAATGGACGTGGGAAATCAGAGAAGGAATGCAGGCACTAGGTAGGGGTGGATGAAATGCTTGTAAACACCTTCCTCTAGGCTAAAACCCTGTAAATCCCTAGTATACCTAGTTGCTTTGTTCACTTGAAAATTCTGGGCTAATTCTGAATACACTCCATAGGGAGAAATTATATGGAAAATCCGTTTTGCTACAAGATGTTCTCAGCTCCAGAAGAACTAGCCTGATGTGACAGACTTGCTTGGATTTGGGAAGTTAATTTGTTATTTTTCCCCTCTTTTTTTTTTTTTTCTGTCTCTACTAGCTCAATTAAAATAGGATTTGGAGATCTTTTCCTTCGTAACTCAGTGAAAATAAATTATCCCTTATGCTGCATTCTTTTCTACGTTACATTAAGAAAAAAAGAAGAAGGGCCTATAAGTAATTTTTTCAAGCATGAGAAATATGTAGTAATTCCTGTTGAATTATTATTATTATTATTTGGCAATTTCAGGATGTACAGGATGGGTTCAGAGTGCCTATGACATATGAGATTTTTTATCTTCTTCCTGTTCACTTCTAGGAATACAGAAAAACTCTTTTTCTGGCTAAAACATATGCTTTTCTGAGAAGGTGTTTTGTTATGTCATTTTGAATATTTGATTAGAATATAAACACAAATCCTTTATATTTATTTTATCATTATTAATATACTCAAAAGACATTCTTATCCCGTCCTTAAGACGTTACCAATTCTTGGTAATCACTCTGAGTACAGAGACAGAGTTTGGCTTAGAGATAGAGTGGGGTAGAGGATACAATAGTCTGGAATGGGATGAGACAAGGAAATGAGGAGAGGCCCAGTGACCTCAGGAGTAAGAACCAAAGGTGGAGGGTGGGGCGGGTGCAGAGGTCAGGGATAGAACAAGACCAAGGAAAATAAAGTTGAACATAGAGTGAGGCTCATGGATTAGGGTTAAGAGTGTGAATGTGTAGAACGTATTACTTGGGATTTAAAAAGTTGAAAGTTGATTTTTTTTGGGGGGGTATACAAACTAGGAGTGTTTATAAAATTGCATCTATATCAAAATGGTAACAAATAAATTGATTTACTAAATATCAAGTAAACTAATCTTTGAGTTACTTAAGTTATATCCTGATGGACAGGAGGTAAATGAAAACCAGGCCTATCTCACTGAGGCTTCAAGACTAGATCTAAAATTCTAAACCAGAAGGTGATAAATAATGCTGAGATGGGACTAAAGAAAGCCAAAATACTTCTGTCATCTCCACCTGTCCACTACTACCAAATATGTATTTTCTCTATATAACATGATCTTCAGATTTCATTTTGCGTTAAGGGTTTTCAGAGATCTATCCCTTTAAAACTCCTTATTTTCTCATATTAGAAGTCCTCTTGAAACCTTCCCATTTCTTTCAGGCATCAGAAATACCTCAGGATGTGGAGAAAAGAGAACGTTTACACACTCTTGATGAAAATATAAATTATTTAAAACCCTATGGAAAACAGTATGGAGACATCTCAAAAAACTAAAAATAGAACTACCATTTGACTCAGCAATTCCACTACTAAGCATCTGACCAAAGGAAAATAAATCATTATAGACATAAAGACACCTGCACTAGGATGTTTATCACAGCTCAATTCACAGTGGCAAAATCATGGAACCAACCTAAGTATCCATCAACAGTTGATTGGATTAAAATGTGGTATATATACACCACAGAATCCAATGCACCCATTAAAAGGAAGAAAATCTTGTCCTTTGCAGCAACATAGATGGAGTTGGAAGCCATCATCCTAAGTGAACTAACTCAGAAACAGAAAATCAAAGATTGCACATTCTCAGTTATAAGTGGCATTCATGGACATAAAGACAGATAATAAACTCTGAGAACTCCAAAAGGAGGGATGGGAGAGGGATGAGGGTTGAAGAATTACCTATTTGATATAATGTTCGCCATTTGGGTAATAGGTACACTAGAAGTCTACCGTTATACAATATACCCATATGATAACATGCACATTTACTCTTTGAATCTAAAATTAAAAATGAAACAAAACATCAAGTTACTTCTGGAACTAACAGCAGATAATTCTGTTGATTAGTAATTCCTGCCATAAGCACAGGGCAGAAGTAACAAAGGCAGGAACACCAGGTATTTGCCATCCCACAATAGGGCAGATACTTAGGAACTGAGCAGATCTAAGCTCAAATCCTGACTTTGTCACTCACTAACTCTATGACAATGAAAATGCTACTTTATCTTTCTGGGTCTTCATTTCTTCTATAAAAGGGGGCCTAATAATTTCTGCCTTACAGGTTACAATGAGGATTATATTATATAGTTTATGAATGCCACAAACTGAAGATCTCATATACATTAAGTGCTCAATAAATGCTTATCATTATTTAATATAAAAACAGTAAGTTGTCAGAATTTGCCTATTCAATAAGCTCTCTAATTCAATTAATCTCCTTGTGATTTTTTTCCGTTTTAACCTCAAAAATATCTTTGACACATAAATTTTAAAAAATTATAATTTTAGAAAATACAAAAGTATGCATTGCTCCTAATTTTCTTGAAACATACCATTTTCTTCACCAGTTTTTAATCTTTTCCTTTAAAAAAGCACTCATGTCCTGTGGATATCTTGGATCAGGATTTGCTGTTGTTTATTTGTACCTAGTTTTCACTCTAATAAAATGGATTAGGTACTATAACACTGTATTAAAGAAAGAAGAAAAAAAGAAATAAACTAAAGAGAGCAGTTGTCTAGACTATAGATCTCCAGACTTTTCCTGTGAAGAGCCAAATTGTAACTATTTCCGGTTTTGTGGAATATATAACCTCTTTTGTTGCTGCTATTGTATAAACAAATGTAAATAAATTTATATTATGTAAACATGTTCCCACAGCTATGTACCAATAAAACTCTATTTACAAAGGCACATGGTGGGTTGGATCTGACCCTGGGGCTGTAGTTTCCCTGATGTAGAACAACTAGCTCAGCAATGGATGAATGTCTGGCTCTCATCCTTATTTGCAACTTGTCTTCTCTTTGCCCCTTTCCACACCTTCAAACACCAACAACATTCTTCATTTTATGATAATAACAGTGATAATTTTAAAAGTTCCACTTTTATATAAAATTTAATATGTACTTGAAATCAAGAAAAACACATAGAGAAGCTCACATTTGTACTCCAAATCTATGTGCTTTTATGGATTGAATATTGTTCCCTCAAAATTTACAGGTTAAGCCCTAGCCCCCACAGTAACTGTATTTAGAGATAGAGCTATCAGGGAGGTAATTAAGGTTAAATGGATTATAAAGGAAAGACCCTAATCTAACAGGATTGGTGTCCTTATGAAAAGAAGAAGAAACACCAGAGATCTCTCTCTGAATGTGCACAAGGAAAGGTCATTTGAAGACAGAGCAAAAAGGTAGCCACTGCAAACCAGGATGAGAGCCTTCACCAGAGACGGAATTTTCTGGCACCTAGGTCTTGGACTTTTCATCTCCAGAGTGTAAGAAAATACGTTGTTGTTGTTTAAGCCACCCAGCCTCTGGTACTTTGTTAGAGCAGCAGAGCTAACTAGTGTAGTTGTGGCCTTCTTGATTGACTTTGACCAAGGTTACTCTAATATCTAACCCAGTTAGATTGTGAATGAGTCCTCAAATGACACTTGCTGAGGACCTTACTAATGACGAGTGATGTCCCAAACGGTTCTTTTTGTAGAAAGAAGCAGAATAGGACATCCTGTTCTTTCCTGGGCACCATCCTGGCACAGAGATCCCCTTTTCTTTCCAGTACTGAAATTAAGGTTTTAAATAAATAGCATATGACAATAAATCATTCTTCAAGCATGAAGAGAGAACAGAGAGAAAGACTGTCACTTTTTGATAGGTGCCTGGAGAAAAACATCAATTAAAATATTTTTCTTTCGTGAAGGAATTTTCATTTGACCATGTAACAGTTTTTCTTGGATTATTTTGAGGGATGATGTGCCGTCTTCCTGCAGGTCATTCTAGGTACTTTATTTTAATTTGCTGCAGTGCTTTAACTATTTCTCAAGTCTATGGACATCTTGTATTCTACATTAGTATTATTATTATTATTTTGAGACGGAGTTTCACTCTTGTTGCACAGGCTGGAGTGCAGTGGCACAATCTTGGCTCACTACAACCTTTGCCTCCCACGTTCAAGCGATTCTCCTTTCAGCCTCCTGAGTAGCTGAGATTACAGGCGCGTGCAACCACGCCCGGCTAATTTTTTGTAGTTTTAGTAGAGACAGGGTTTCACCATGTTGGCCAGGCTGGTCTTGAACTCCTGACCTAAGGTGATCCACCTGCCTTGGCCTCCCAAAGTGCTGGGATTACAGGCATGAGCCACCACATGCGGCCTCTACCTTGTTTTTTAACATGTATTTTCTACCCTCTTTCTTACTTCAGCAGACTTTTGCAATATCCTTCTGCAATATACTTGCTTGTAATATGAATAATTCACATTTGTAGGGGAACGAGGTAATGGAAGACTTTCAGAATAAAGCTGCATCTTTACTGAGATGAAAAAAATTAGTACAGAGTTTGGAGAGACAAAAATTCTAAAATGGAACAAAAGGGGGAAGAGAAGGACCAGGAATGGATAAAGTGGTTATGCTAGGAAGAGGGGGCATGTGTAGAAGTGAAGGAGAACAACACAAGGGCTGTATCTTTTACAACTTGTTTGTTTTGAAATGACCTCTTCAACACACAAATCTATTCAATTTCCCAACTCAAATTGGTTGAAAAATCCTACTCAGCAACCAAACTTCATAAGAACAAAGCAAAACGAGGCAAACCTGAAATCTATGCATTCTCCTTGTCTTCGTCTTTCCCTTTTATCCTTCATGTAACCACAGAATTTGATAAACATTCAGTTCCAGCTATCATCCTTCTTTCCTGATTGACTACAACAGTTTTGTAACAGATCTCAGTGCTGTACTCTTTTCTACTTCATTACATTCTCTCCTGTGGTAATTACCTAAAGTTAGAATTTGATGGTGGTGTGCTTAAAACCTTGAAGTGGCTTCTTCTGACACACGAGTTCGCTGTTTACCTCTTCAGCCTCAACATTTGTGTTGCTCTCCTTCCCATCTACACTTGAATGATTTTCTTGAAATTGTTTCCACATGTCCCCTCTTCCTAACATAACCACTTTATCCATCCCTGTTCCTTCTCTTCCCCTTTTTCCTTCCACTGGACAAATTTTGTCTCTCCAAACTCTATACTATTTTATTCATCTCAGTAAAGATGCTGCTTTATTCTAAAAGCTTTCCATGACCCACTTCCCCATATGAATGTGAACTATTTATTAATTTGTTATGCTCCTGTAACACCCTGTCCTTACACCTATATTGCACCTATATTACTGTTACTGTTTACTAGTTAGTTATTTACAAGTTGGTCTGTCTCAATGGAATGTGACTTCTTTAAAAAACAAGAGAGTTTATTATTGCTTTTATCCCTACTGCTGACTGCAATGTTGGGCATGAAGCAATTGCTCATTAAAAGTGGTTGAGTAAACTTAGACCTTTAAGATAAGAATGTTAAAAGGGAGTAATATTTAGGACAGACACTCTCAGCTCTGATCAGTAACATAAAGCCTCTACAAGGATAGAGAAGGGAACTTATTTTTCAAAGAACTTAGGAATTCTGCATTCTCTTCCAAGTACAAATTAAAAATTGTTAGCACTGATGGAAACAGTTTGTATTGTTGGAAATAAGCTAGTTCCATGAAATATGAACTTATGAAATGTTCCCATCTCTCCCTGAAGAAGGCTATAATCATGAGGTGGTTCTCAGAAATATTAGATAAGCTGCAGCTAAAAAAGAGGGCAAAGAGTAGCATGACCCCAGAGCAAGTATCCTGTTAAGTGTATTTTTTTTTTTGTAATTAACATTGTACTTTCAACTAATTAATTTTTTTTTTTGTTTGCTAAGTATGTAATGTGTAGTTGACAAAGATCTCAATCAGGAAATGGTATTTCTTTAAGATAAAATCCTGGAGTGACAGAACTGGCAGAGACTTAGGGATAATTTATCCAATATCCTTAATATATGGAGAGCCTGAAGCAGAGAGGAACAGTGATTTTCTGAGCAAACCTAAATGTGTATAAATCAGAAATAAAAATGTAAGTGAATGGCTTGTAATCTCATGTTCTTTATATCACATCCTTTAGCCTCATGAATCCTAGTCATGTGTTCTCTGTATAAATAATATTGTCTATCTGATTGTGTTTTCAGGCAAAAGGAATGGAATTTGTATTCAGTGATTTTAGAAAATTGTCAGTTATCTGCAGAAATGGTCACTTCTGCTTATTTATAGAGTATTTCAACTTTATATCTACAGGATATGAGGTAGAAGAAAGTACACTTGCAGATTTAATCCACATATAGCAATGGGGTTAGTGATAAAAAGTAAATTTCAATGCCTTGACTTACATGAAAGAAATCCATAGGGTCAGTTATACAATGAAAGGTTATCAGCCATTATATCCTTACTTTGGAATCAACTTTGTTCCTACAGTTTTAAGTGAAAAAAGTTGCCAGAAATTGTACTGCTATGATCTCTAAAAGTGATCTCTTAAACATATTTACTTATGTTCTAGCCCTTGTTTATAGAACAGGCATTGAGGAGTTGAACAGGAAATGTCACATCATTCTTTACCCAGGATCTATTCCTATACACTCAGAAGAAGCAGCTGGATGAGCTCCAGGTGTAAGGGTTTACTCCGGAACTTCTGGTAGGGATGCTTACCCTCAGATTAGCTGTCTTAGTTCACTTTGTTTTGCTATACAGAATATTTGAGGCTAGGTAAATTATAAAGAAAAGAGGTGTTTTTTTAGCTCATTGTTCTGCAAGCTAAGTTCAAGAGCATAGCACCACATCTGACTGGCTTCTGGTGAGGCTACATTCTGGGTCAAAACATGGTGGAGAAGCATAAAAGTGAGTGGCATGTTCAAAGAGATCTCATGGTAAGACAGCAAGGAAGAGAGACAATCTAGGAAGCTGAACTCAATTTTATAACACCTGCTTTCTGGTAACTAATCCAGTCCTGCAATAGTGAGAACCCACTCACTCCCAAGGGAGGACATTAATCTATTCATGAGAAATGCATATATTTTGGGGTCCTCCAAGGCCCAAACACCTCCCACTAGGCCACACCTCCCAACATTTCCACATTAGAGATCAAATTGCAACATGACCTTTGGCATGTTGAAATGCCACGTGGCTTGGCATGTGGTTGTCCTTGACAAATGAAGCAAATACCCTATCTTGAGTTAACAGACAATCATCATTGAAAATGTCGGTCTTGGATGTGGGAGGCACCCTGCCTTGTGTGTGTATTTATACCTGTATGGGATAGACCACTCTTCTCTCTCTGGACTCCTTGGCTCAGAGCAGCATATCTCCATCATTGGCATTTATCATCATTATGAAGGGCTTCACTGCTTTTGCCATCCTTGCTCTAGCAGCCACTGCCTGGGCTACCTCTCTATCTGGCAAGTCAGGATTTCTTTCCAATAGTCACGCATTTATGTTAACTGTAATATATTCAGCCTTCATTAAATTATAAATGTTAATAACTAAAGAAAATTTAGGAGGCATCTGTTCGAATTGACCTGATTAACAAAAGTGAGATGGGTCAGATCTTTAGTGTAAGAAAGAGAGACTGAGGAGAGGAATAAAAGGATTGTGGCTGTATGTTCCATTCCTGATCAGGATGCCTCAGGTCCTTTCAGAAACGACCTATAAAGCTTTGGGACCATAACCCATCCTAACATATTTGGGGAATGCCCACAGGAACTCCTGGACATCTGTGACAGCCCTTTCTTAATAAGCAGAGCTTTCCTTACTGGATTTTTTAAAAATCAGAGCCACATACCTCTCTGTCTTGATCCTGAGTTTGGACTTTCATAAAGAAATGGCCTCTTTTAGGGCTGGGCTGGGCAAGGATTATTGCTGGGAAGTGGGTTTTGGTTACCGTGAACAATGGGGATTTAGCTTTGCACTTCTAACTGTGCAATTTGTTCTTTCTCCAACTCCTCCTCTTCAATTGACTCTTGCTTCGCTCTCTTCTGGTGATCAAACAAAAGGGACAAAGGTGAGTGCAACTGTCTCTGTGTGGTCTTTATAAAAATGAAGTCATAGTGAAAGTGCAAATAGAGCTGTGAAAGCAGCTAAACTGGCTCACAGTGGACTCGCGTAATTCCTCTGGAGGTAAAAATATGTCTGCTCTGCGCCTTCCTGGTGGTATTTCCTTCTCTAAAGCTTGCACAAGGAACTTCTTTGTAAAAGAACTGCAGATAAAGTAAACTTTTAACTTTGTATGGCATTTTAAATTTTCTGAGCATTTTTCACATTCCTTATTCCTTTAGACTTTCATTAGAACTCTTAAAGGAGAGATTGATATTTCCTTGTTAAACAAAAAATTCCCTTATTATTTAGGGCATGTTCTGGTCTGTTTATTTCTGTAGCACAACACCCAGTTCATAGAAGATCTTCCAGATGTGTTTGAAAAACTGAAGAGGCTAGATCTCTTTCCACTTCCTTCCCCTTCACCATCTTGATACAAGAATAGAATTTAAGAATGGGAATACAGGACATTATTTTTTGTTCCAACTGCAGGTGAACTGTTCCAGATACATTAAAGGCTTAAAGACTGCATGCCCAAGAGACTGGAGACCAATATGTGGCACAGATCAGAAAACTTACAGTAATGAATGCACATTGTGCATGGTAAACCAGTAAGTGTTATACTCAATTTGAAGCCCCATCTCTTCTTTTTTTATGATTACAAAGCCCGCACTGGCCAAAATCCTCTTGGTCTTTCCAAATGCCACTTTTTGTGTGCTTCTTCAATACCCCATGGACATTGCTCTGTTAAAGTTATGAAAAAGAAAAGCTTAGCTATATCTCTAAAGAAATATACATATATGTGTATATGTGGATTTACATATGTAAATATATATATGTGTATGTGTGTGTACTTGTTAGAAGTAATGGCAAAAATTGCAATTACTTTTGTACATATATATATACACACATATTATATATATACACACACACATATATATAATATATTTGTTATTCAACCAAATTCTCATTCACATTATACGCTGTCTTTGGGGTATTAGCTGTTACCTAAAAGCATTTGATACCCACATTACATTTAAGAAAACAGTCTCAAGCAGGAAATATATATTGGTCACATTTTCATGAATCTCCTACACTTTTCTTCCTCCACAGGAGAATTTTGAGGATAGCTATTTCTATTTAGGCTGTTAGCCATAGACACATAAAGCCTTGTGAATTTATATGGAAATATATGACTTTGATCTATCCTTAAGAATTGTGTTTCCTCTCATGATCATCTAGAAAAGTTGAGGGAAGAGAATGATAGTACAAATGAATAGTTGGAATCAGCATATCCCTACCACTACTAGCCCTACAAGTTTAATATTAAGTCTTTACTTTTAACAAGATCTGAGACTTTAGAAGAATGAAACAATGATTATTACCAGCCTTCCAGTAGTATGAATTCAATACTTTATGATTCATGGTTAAAATCATGGGCTTTGGTGTCAAACATTCGGATTAGAATCCAGACTGCACTTTGTAGATTATGCAAATACCCAAGTCACTACAAGCTTCAGTGTTCTTATCTCTAAGACAGAAATTATAATAGAATTTAGTATTCACTGTGATAAAGCATGCCAAATCTTAGCTAAGCGGCCAACACAGAGTGCCTTATAGAAGTATGCTCCTTTTTTCTTATATTTTTCTTCCTTCTTTTCTCCTATTTTCTAGTCATTTTGAATATTTAAAGTCAAGTATAACAGCAAGTGTTATCCAGAATAAGGTCTCTCAGTACATGTTAGCTCATACAGTAATGAAACCAGAAGAGATTAAAATTATATTATCTAACATCCTGTTTTTAGAGAGCAGAAATCTAATATTTAGAAAGAAGTGACTATACCAAAATCATATAGACTTTAAGTGGCAGAGAAAGATTTGGGCGTATTTTCTTTTTCTTAATTCCAAAGTTAAGAATGTTTTCACAGTATATTATGCCTTGGATTCTCATCGAATATTCACAGGATTAAAAAAAAATGCTCAATCCACTCTTAGTGTTGATTTTATGTTCTTATATTCTTACTTGATTCAAAAGTGTTCATATATTAAAGATGTTTACCATCAATATTAACCAACTGGGATAGTAATTCAGCAAGAACTTCTCATTCTCAGTCTAGTTCAGACAACAAAGAAATAACATATGACTATTTTACTCTGTAGACTATGAAATCTCAAATTATAGCATTATGCATTCAATAAAATATTCTCTTCCAGAGCTCAAGAATTTCAACCCAGAAAACTTCATGAAGGTGAATGTGTAAGTATATGCAGAAATTTTATTAATTCTTAATGTAAAATATTACAATATGCCTCACTTTCATAGAAAACAACTATTTAAAAATACATATTCTAAAAATTACATATGACTATTTATATTCATAGATAAGGCATTTGGCAAACCTAAGCAGATCTGAAATATAGCAGAGGAAGGGTTCACAAAACTAATTCATAGCCCTTAATTGGAATATATTGCTATCTATGTAGTTATTTTCTAACATTGCAATCAACTAAAAGGTGAGGATTTCAAGGAAAATTAGGAACTCAAAGACACTCTTATAACAATAAAAAAGTTATAAATAAAGTATGAAAAAATTAAAAACAAGTGTAGACACAATTAATTCAGGGGTAAAAAGCTATGTGTGTGGAGTGTCAATAATTCTAATGGAGTTTAAAATGTGATATAAGATAATTATAAACATGGGGATGTGACAATAAAGACAATTCATTTTTAGGATGGGCACCTAACCAAATTTGATGGGTGAGAAAGAGAAATATCATCATTAAACTGTTTTAAAAGTAGTTAAAATGACATTTAAAGAATGAGTGGGAGTTGTCCTGATGCATACAGTTGGCAAAGGTCAGGCAAGATAGGAAAACAGCAAGAGCAAAAGCACAAAGGTATCCAGGGGCAGGAAATACATGGGAACTCAGTCCTGAGGTTTAATTAGAGTAAGATGAAGAAGACATTGCAGACAAACCTGAAGAGATAAGCATGAGTCAGGAGAGGATTATCTCCTAATGGAGAATCAGTTAAGTATTTGAAGAGTACAATCTATTTTGCTTTTTAAAAGATCAGTCTGGCATCAGTATGGAGAGTGACTGAAATCTCAGATAAGCATAGAGAATGGGCAGAGAATTGGCAGAAAATTGGGGTCGTTTGAACAAGACATATTGAGGGCCTGAATAAAGTGGATGACAGCATGATGAGGAGAGGACTGACTCAGAAATGAAGTACCAGATAGAATCCACAAGGTGTATTCATCACTTAGATACAGGGAATTAGTGAGAGGGAGGGCCTAAATTGGACTGAGCTGTCCCTAGCTGTGACAAGACTCCCAGCCTTGTGGAGACAGAGTATGTAAGCTGCAGCAGCTATATTTTTTGCATATGGAATTTTGGAATGAATGGTCTTTTAAGATCTTTTAAAAGTTTGTTTCCTATGATTTAATGATTTGAAAGATGAAACATTGTTTATTTGTTTCCGATGGGGCAGATTCAGTGTACCAGGTATTCTGAGGCATGTACCATGGACTACAAACCTCACTGTGGATCTGATGGAAATGTATATTCCAACAGATGTATCTTTTGCAATGCTGTTGTGTAAGTGCTGAATTTAATGTATTATTTGCAAAACTAGCCTCTCACAGAAATAGCCAGAAACAATCTTTGTTCCTAACAGGCTAGATGCTACTATGAAGCATAAGACTGTGATTATTTTCATAATATTTTACAAAAATAAAGAAAATAAAAGAAGAAAAGAGAGAGGCAAAGAGGAAGAAAATATATAAGGAAAAAAATTGATGCTAAGAAAATAAAAAATTTGGTCAACATCACTAAGTGGCTGCTAACAGAAAAATTTACAGATTCTTTGGCTTCTGACTCTGGCTCTTACTACCATGAAAAGTCTCTTTTCTACCATGTTAAAGTTTAGTGATTAATTACTCATTTTTAATGCCATGTACTCATCTAGCTGGCTTAATCTAAAATATGAAACTTTTCATTTAATATTTCCAAAGCCATCCTTTTAAAAAATAATAATAATAACTTTTATTGTAGGAGGAGCCAAGGTGCAATTTGGTTGAAAAATTATGGATTGTGCTGAATCTCCCTGATGCTTAAGGATATCAAGTCTCCTTTGGCAGATTCCACTTAGATAACCAGTTTGTCATGGATGACTGAGGAGGCAAGCAATAATCTGGTACAAACATGGATTTGAGTCTTCAATAAAATATTCTCAGCAAGAAACTGACTATCAGGCCTATCTGTGGATGTGATTCTTCTCTTAACGGGAATATCTATGGTCATTTTCCTAAGCTAAAAATCATATGGAAAGATTCTCTCTATTTCTACACAAATTGGGAACTAGATATTATACACATAATGGTGAGAGGAGAATATGCTCATATCATTTTTAAAAGACTCAATTGTTTTAAGTTAACATGAGTCAGAGTACGGACCTGTCCATTGGTCTCATATTATCTTTGGCACACTAATGAAGAGTGAAAAATTTAGATTTGGAGAAAGTGAGAATCCAAAATACTATATACTAATCAGAAAAGACCAGTAATAACATAAATTGTAGGTGTCATGATTTAAAGAGGACTCAGTCACATATGGGAACATGCAAAAGAAGGCATTATATTGAAAGGACGGGGACATTAAAAACAAGATCTGATTGATTAGATGTTGAAGTCACTGAAAAGGCCTCAGGAAAATATGATGGAGGTGGGAAAGATGAGGATACATTCAAAACCATCATGAGAGAGAAACTCCAGAATTTTCTCATGTAGCATACCATGGAAAGCACCCAGAGAATTAATTCAACTTGCTGAGATAGATATTGCACTTTGGAAAAGAAAAGAATTTTCTAATAGTAAGTTTGGAACACAGTAATGCCCTATAAATTTAACTGTGGAGAGCACATGGTTTTTAAACACAGATTGGCTAAATACATGCCAGATATGCTGTAGAGATGTGTGTGTGTGTGTGTGTGTGTGTGTTCTAGGAACACGTATAGAAAAGTTATGAAGGGTAAAGCAATGTTTTGTGTGGGGAAAAGCAATACTAATGGGCAAAAGAGGAATCCATTTCATAAAGAAATTTTCAGACTAGTGAGAGAGACATACTTTTAAGGAGTTAATTACTATACAAGGTCACAAGGACCATACTATTAGACGTTTAATCAAGACAAAAAGAAAGATATGAGGTGTTAATGACATACTATATCAATCAGTCTACTTGTTTCTTAGTTGTAACAAAATACCACAGACTGCATGGCTTAAACAATGTACATTTATTTTCTCAAAATTCTGGAGGTTGAAAAGTTCAAGATCAAGGTGCTGGTTAATTCAGTTCCTTGTGAAGCCTGTCTTCCTGGCTTGCAGATGGCTTCGTTCTCACTGTGTCCTCACATGATGTGGGTGATGGTGGGAAAAAGACAAGAAACAGAGACAGGAAAAAAAAAAAAAAAAAAAAGAGAAAGAGAGGGTTATTTTTTTTTTCTTATACACGGCCATCAATTCTATTAGATTGAGGGCCCACCATTATGTGACCTCATTTAACCTTAATAAAGTCCTAAAAGCCTTATCTCCAAATACAGTCACATTAGGGGTTAGAATTTCAATATGTGAATTTTGGGGAACACAATTCAGTTTATTGCAGCTAGGTTACTAGAGTTTTATTTTTATCTTTTTTTATATGCATAAAGGATGGTACTTGGACAGGAGAAATGAAAGTATTCTATTATGAATTTCTTATACTGTAAGTAAAGTGATATCATACCATTTAGACTTACACGGTGAGAATACATATATTTTGGGGTCTTAGTTAGAAACTAAGATTGTATATTTTTAAACCCTAAAACAACATTAAATAGCCAATAAGGTAAATAAAATGGAATAATAATAGAAAAAAAAACTAAAAAAGAAAAAAAAGAAACTTCAGTCCAAAGAAGGAAAAGAAAATAAAAAGGAAGTAACAAAGGAAAATAGGTTGGACTAATGGAAAACAAGTGGCAAGATGATAGAATTAATGCAACTGTATTAATCTCTATTAGTCAGGGTTCTCCAGAGAAACAGACTGATATATAATAATATATATAATATATAAATATATAATACATAAATAATAAAGAGTGTGTGTGTGTGTTTTATGTGTAGAGGGAGACAGAAGAGACAGAGACAGAGAGAGAGAGAGAGAGCAACAGAGTAGTAGATTTAACTCCCTGGCTCACACAATTATAGGGCTGGAAAGTCCAAAATCTGCAAGACAGAGCAGCAGGCTAGAAATCCCAGAGGTGTATTGACACTGCTACTCAACTCTGAAGGTGGCCTGGAAGCAGAATTTCCTCTTCTTTGAGGGCTGCAATTAGTCCATTTAGTGTTGCTTATAACAGAATACCTGAAACTAAGTAATTTATAAAGAAAAAAATTATTGGGAACCCTGCACAGGGCTACTGTACAGCACACTGAGATTCATTCCCAGCCCCCAACCACTCTGGGGGAATGATTGAGTTAAACTGGCAAGGAGCAACCTGTTCTCACGATGGGCTTCCGGAATCCTGTTGGGACAAGACTCCTCAACCACCATGGACATTTGAGTTGGCAGGGAGAGCTGCTTAGTGAAGTGTTAGGGGCAGCACTCCACTTGGTGTAGAGCCCAGAGGGTTTGGTGTGGGAGCATCTGTAGTGGAACTTGTCCAGGGATGCCCATACCCCTAGGCTCAATTTGCTCCTGTAGGAGACTTTAGCCCTAGGGGAACTGCCGGACCTAAACTCTGCAGGGAGGTCTTGCTCATCAGACAGGGCCAGTCAACCTGAGCACCTTTTAGTCTGCTGGCCTCACCTTGGGGTCCCAGCCTTGCTGTGTCTGTTTGCAGTGCAGACTTTGGTGCCCTGGAGACCCTCAACATAGCTCTTGTACTGGCAGACTGCACCTGACCAGCACAGCAGTCTCTGTAGATATGCACCAGCCTGCCTGCTCCCTTCCCCCACTGCAGTTTCCCTAAGGTCCACAGCCACACCCCACATTGCTTTATTGGTATCCCCTAGCACCATTCTGCAGCTGATGAGCATGCACCCTGCCATGTTGTTGCTGCCACTACTGCTGGCACATGAGAGCAATGGCAGGTCCTGCCACCTTCACCTTACAAATTGCTTTGGCTATCACCACAAATCAGGGTGTGGTGACCAGTGGTCTGGAAGCACTTTGACCCCCATCCCCAGCATAATGAATTTCTAACCTCAAGGAGCCAGAGAACAAAGCTGGGGCCTGATAGCAGTCCCCCAGAGTTAGAGCAGAAAATCCAGCAGTTGGTAGCTGAGCCTTTGCCCCCTAAAATCTTCCAGTAATGAAGCCATGAGCCTGAATCCACTTTATACACACAATCAAACCCTCAAGGTCATAAAATAAAATAGAAGAAAAAAAAATTCCAAGGGATGGTAGCTTCAAAGATTAAAGAAACATCAGTCCACAAAAATAAGAAAGAACCAGCACAAGAACTCTGACAACTCAAAAAGCCAGACTGCCTTCTTTCTTACAAACGACTGAACCAGTTCTATAGCAAATGTTCTTACCCAGGCAGAGATGGCTGAAATGACACAAATAAAATTCAGAATATGGATAAAAAGGGAGATCATTGAGATGCAGGAGTACGTTGAAACTCAATTCAAGAAAGCTAAGAATCACAATAAAACAATGCAGCAGCTGACAGACAAAATATCTTGTATAGCAAAGAGCATAACCAACCTCATACAGTTAAAAATATACTACAAGAATTTCATAATGCAATCACAAGTATTAATAGCAGAATAGACCAAGCTGAGGAAAAAAAATGTCAGAACTTCAAGACTGGCTTTCTGAAATAAGACAGTCAGACAAGAATAGAGAAACAAGAAAAAAAGGAATAAAAAAAACCTCTGAGAAATATGAGATTACAAAGAGACCAAATCTACAACAGATTGGTGTTCCTGAAATAAATGGAGAGAATGGAAACAACTTGGAAAACATATTTCAGGATATCATCCATGAGAACTTACCCAACCTGGCTAGAGAGGCCAATATTTAAATTCAAGAAACGCAGAGAACATCAGTAAGATACTTTGCAAGAATATCATCCTCAAGACAGATAATCATCAAATTTTCCAATTTCAAAAATAGAAGAAAAAATATTAAGGGAAACTAGAGAGAAAGGGCACGTCACTTATAAAGGAAAGCCCATCAGACTAACAGCTGACGTTTTAGCAGAAACCCTATAAGACAGAAGAGATAGTGGGCCAATATTCAACATTCTTAAAGAAAGGAAAATTTCAACCAAGAATTTTATATTTGGCCAAACTAGGCTTCATAAGCAAAGAAGAAATGAGATCCTTTTCACAGAAGCAAATGATGAGGCAATTTGGTATCATCAGACCTGCCTTATAAGAGCTTCTGAAGGAAGCATTAAATATGGAAAGGAAAGACCATTATCAGTCACAACAAAAACATACTTAAGTATACAGATCAATGACACTATAAAACAACCACAGAAACAGGTCTGCATAATAACCAGCTAGCATCATGACAAGAGGATAAAATCCACACATGTCAATACTAACATTGAATTTAAATAAGCTAAATGCCCCAATTAAAAACACAGCAAGCTGGATAAAGAACCAAGACACAACATATGCTTTCATCAAGAGACCCATTTCACTTGCAATGACACCTATAGGCTCAAAATACGCCTACCAAGCAAATGGAAAACAGAAAAAAGCAGGGGTTGCCATCCTAATTTCAGACAAAATAGACTTTAAACCAACAACAACCAAAAAAGACAAAGAAGAGCATCACATAATGGTAAATGGTTCAATTAAACAAGAAGACCTATCCTAAATACATATGTACCCAACACAGGAGCACCATGATTCATAAAGCATATTCTTAGAGACCTTCAAAGAGAGTTAGACTTCCACATAATAATAATTAAAGACTTCAACACCCCACTGAGAGTATTAGACAGATCATTGAGGCTGAAAATTAACAAAGACATTCAGAACCTGAACTTAACACTAGACCAAATGGAAGGGATAGACCTGTATAGAGCTCTCGACACAAAACAACAGAATATACATTCTTTTCATCATTACCTGGCACATACTCTAAAATTGACCACAAAGTCAGACATAAAACAATCCTCAGCCAATGCAAAATAACTGATATCATAACAGTCACTCTCTTGGACCACAGCACAATAAAATTAGAAATCAAGACTAAGAAAATGACACAAAACCACACAATTACATGGAAATTAAGCAACCTACTCCAGAATGATTATTGGGTAAGGCAGAGATCAAGACATTCTTTGAAACTAATGAGAACAAAGATACAACATATGAGAACCTCTGTGACACAGCTAAGGCAGTGTTAAGCGGGAAATTCATAGCACTAAATGCTCACATCAAAAACTTAGAAGGATCTCAATTTAACAATTTAACATTAAAATTAAAAAAGACTAGAGAACCAAGAAGAAACCAACCGCAATCCTAGCAGAAGACAAGAAATAACCAAAATCAGAGTTGAACTGAAAGAGATTGAGACACACAAAAAAATCATTTAAGAGATAAATGAATCTAGGATTTGGCTTTTTAGCAAAAATTAGTAAAATAGATAGACCACTAGCTAGAATAATAAAGAATAAAAGAGAGAACATCCAAATAAACACAATTAGAAACAATGAAGGGGTATTACCACTGACCCCACAAAAATTTAGATAACCAATGCAAAAATCCTCAACAAAATACTGGCAAACAAATTTAGCAGCACATCAAAAAATGTATCCAAAATGATCAAGTAGGACTTATACCTGGGAGGCAAGACTGATTTAATATATGTAAATCAATAAATGTGATTTATCACATAAATGACACCAAAGAAAAGAAACACATGATTATCTCAATAGATGCAGAAAAGTCTTTTAACAGAATTCAACACACATTCATGTTAAAAACTTTCAATAGACTTGGTATTAAAGAAACACACCTCAAAATAATGAACCATTTATGACAAACCCATAGCCAACATCATACTGAATGTGAAAATGCTGGAAAGGACATGATCTCATTCCCTATTTTTGCTGCATAGTATTCCATGATGTCTACATACCACATTTTCTTTATGCAGTCTATTATCAATAGGCATTTGGCTTGATTCCATGTCTTTGTTATTGTAAATAGTGCTGCAATGAAAATACACATACATGTATCTTTATAACAGAATGATTTATATTCCTTTGGGTATGTACTCAGTAATGGGATTGCTGGGTCAAATGGCATTTCTGGTTCTAGGTCTTTGAGGAAATTGCCACACTGTCTTCCACAATGGTTGAACTAACTTACATTCCCACCAACAGTGTAAAAGCATTCCTTTTTCTCCATAGCCTCATCGGCATCTGTTGTTTCTTGACTTTCTAATTGCCATTCTGACAGGCATGAGATGGTATCTCATTGTGGTTTGTGGTTTTGATTTGCATTTCTCTAGTATCAGTGACATTGAGCTTTTTTTCATGTTTGTTGGCTGCATAAATGTCTTCTTTTGAAAAATGTTTGTTCATGTCCTTTGCCCACTTTTTTTTTTTTTTTTTTTGAGGCAGAGTCTCACACTGTCACCTAGGCTAGAGTGCAGTGGTACAATATTGGCTCACTGCAACCTCAGCCTCTGGGTTCAAGTCATTCTCCTGCCTCAGCCTCCCAAGTAGCTGGGATTACAGGCACCCACCACCACACTCAGCTAATTTTTTTGTATTTTTAGTAGAGATGAGGTTTCACTATGTTGACCAGGTTGGTCTCAAACTCCTGACCTCATGATCCGTCCCTCTCAGTCTCTTAAAGTCCTGAGATTACAGGCGTGAGCTACCATACCTGGCCCCTTTGCCCACTTTTTAATGGGGTTTTTTGTTTTTTTCTTGTAAATTTGAACATACTCTTTCAAACACTAAGAGCTTTCACTGCTGAGAGTATCAGTGATATTCCTTCCTCTGTCTTTGGGATTGTATACCAAGAAAACAATCCCCTTGTCTGCTTCTCCTAGCCCTGGCCCCAGATAAGCACATTCAGCCTACATAGTGTCTCCTCCCTGACATAGAACCCTCTGACCTCAAATTGTTATTCTCTTAATTTATTGTTTTATCTCTTCCAGGATATAAATTCTTTTCTGTTTTCTCCTTCTTTCTATCAGTATATTCTACTTATGGTGATAGCTTATTTTGCCTACACCAGCCTTCCTGCCTGTCAATATGAGTGATTTCATTTATTCCTAGCCCTGTGAGTATTTTGCCTTGTCCAGCCTCCAACTTAAACGCCCTGTGAAAAAAATGTCAACAGAGATCTGTAGTTGACTAACCTGAGGAAGATATTTCAAGGTATTATTACTTAAAATTAAAAATGTTCAAATAAAATTTGTTTTACCTTCTATGTCTTGTTGATAACTTTGTTAAGCTCAATGACCTCAATGCTAGTCACAATATTACAAATTTTTGATATATTTATAGCAATAAATTTATAATTTAAATTAGACATGCAAGGGAAATTTAATTTGACTTCTTCAACTGGCTGAATGAGTATTTACTAGTGATAGCTAACAACTGCTTTTAAGATTTTTAAAATTCTCAAGTTATAAAATATTTTTGAAAAGTATTGCATTTGTCTCTAAATCATGAAGATCTCAGTTGGTCAAGAATGCACTCATTAACTTTCTCCAAATCCATTTCTGATCAATAAATGAAAGTGAGTGATATTCATAGTTGTTTAATTTTTTTCAACAGTTTATTATCAAATACCAGAAAATACAGAAAAGTTGAAAGAATTTTATGGCAAAACTCGTATACCCACCTCCAAAATTTTGCCATTAATATTTTGCTCTATGTGTTTTACCATATAAATAATTTAATTTTGAAATTTAATAACAAATCTACCATTTCTCTATGAAACTTATGGTCAATGTAATTTAAAAGTGCAGAAAAGCCAAAGGAGCTATTTAAAAACATGTTCAACTGTTTGTCTTTGTGAATCTAAGTGTTCTAAACATGCAACTGTATTAATTTGCCAGGGCTGCCATCATAAAGTACTAAAGACTACATGGCTTAAGCAACAGAAATTTGCTCACAGCTCTGGAGGCTGGAAGTCAGAGATGAAGGTGTCAGCAGGGTTGACTTATCTCTGGCTTATAGATGGCGATATTCTTCGTGAGCCTTCTCATGGTTTTTCTTCTTTGCTTGTCTTTATCCCAGTTTTTTCTTCCTATAAGAACACCAGTCATACTGAATCAGGGCCCACCCCAATGACCTAATCTAACCTTAATTACCTCTTTAAATGCCCTGTCTCTAAATACTGTCACATTCTGATGTACTGGGTATTAGTATCATGATATATGATTTTAAGGGGTATATAATTCCGTTCATAACAGCAACCAAAACAAAATTGAGATGTAAAGTGAAACCTGAAGCTGATATTAGACAAAAATGTCAATCATAACTTGTAATTGTATTTTTCCGATTTAACCAAATAAGCCTTGATATTCATGCTGTTTGATTTTATTGCAAGCATATGGTATAAGTGAAATAATTCCTAATCACAGAATACTCTTTTGTGAAATTTATTAAGAAGGTAGGGATCTTGGCCAGGCGCAGTGGTTCACGCATGTAATCTCAGCAATTTGGGAGGCCGAGGCAGGCAGATGACATGAGATCGGGAGTTGGAGACAAGCCTGACCAATGTGGAGAAATCCCGTCTCTACTAAAAATTAGCCGGGTGTGGTGGTGCATGCCTGTAATCCTAGCTACTCAGGAGGCTGAGGCAGGATAATTGCTTGAACCCAGGGGGCGGAGGTTGCAGTGATCCAAGATCGCGCCATCGCACTCCAGCCTGGGCAACAAGAGCGAAACCCCGCCTCAAAAAATAAAAAAGAAAGAAAGAAAAGAAAAAAAAAAAAAAGAAGAAGAAAGTAGGGATCTTAAAGTTAATAACAAATACTTTCTAAGTCAAAAATAACAAAATAAGCAAAATAAAGATGGGAATTATATGTTGATAAAATAATAAGAAAGGTGCAGTACCAGCAAACAAAGACAATGGTTTCTACATTTTTAGAAAAATCTTTTTAAAAAAAATACTGGGAGTGATTTGTTAAGAGAAAATCAGAGTTTATGTTAATATACAAAATAAATGTGCAAAAATCACAAGCATTCCTATACACCAATAACAGAAAAACAGAGAGCCAAATCATGAGGGAACTCCCATTCACAATTGCTTCAAAGAGAATAAAATACCTAGGAATACAGCTTGCAAGGGATGTGAAGGACGTATTCAAGGAGAACTACAAACCACTGCTCAATGAAATAAAAGAGGACACAAACAAATGGAAGAACATTTCATGCTCATGGATAGGAAGAATCAATATTGTGAAAATGGCCATACTGCCCAATGTAATTTATAGATTCAATGCCATCCCCATTAAGCTACCAATGAGTTTCTTCACAGAATTGGAAAAAACTGCTTTAAAGTTCATATGGAACCAAAAAACAGCCCGCATTGCCAAGACAGTCCTAAGCCAAAAGAACAAAGCTGGAGGCATCTCGCTACCTGACTTCAAACTATACTACAAGGCTACAGTAACCAAAACAGCATGGTACTGGTACCAAAACAGAGATATAGACCAATGGAACAGAACAGAGCCCTCAGAAATAATACCACACATCTATAACCATCTGATCTTTGACAAACCTGACAAAAACAAGAAATGGGGAAAGGATTCCCTATTTAATAAATGGTGCTGGGAAAACTGGCTAGCCATAAGCAGAAAGCTCAAACTGGATCCCTTCCTTACACCTTATACAAAAATTAGTTCAAGATGGATTAAAGACTTAAATGTTAGACCTAAAACCATAAAAACCTTAGAAGAAAACCTAGGCAATACCATTCAGGACATAGGCATGGGCAAAGACTTCACAACTGAAACACCAAAAGCAATGGCAACAAAAGCCAAAATTGACAAATGGGATCTAATTAAACTAAAGAGCTTTCTGCACAGAAAAGAAACTACCATCAGAGTGAACAAGCAACCTACAGAATGGCAGAAAATTTTTGCAATCTACTCATCTAAAAAAGGGCTAATATCCAGAACCTACAAAGAACTCAAACACATTTACAAGAAAAAAACAAACAACCCTATCAAAAAGTGGGCAAAGGATATGAACAGACACTTCTCAAAAGAAGACATTTATATAGCCAACAGACACATGAAAAAATGCTTATCATCACTAGCCATCAGAGAAATGCAAATCAAAACCCCAATAGGAAACAATAGGTGCTGGAGAGGATGTGGAGAAATAGGAACACTTTTACACTGTTGGTGGGACTGTAAACTAGTTCAACCACTGTGGAAGACAGTGTGGCAATTCCTCAAGGATCTAGAACTAGAAATACCATTTGACCCAGCTATCCCATTACTGGGTATATACCCAAAGGATTATAAGTCATGCTGCTATAAAGACACATGCACATGTATGTTTATTGTGGCACTATTCACAATAACACAGACTTGCAACCAACCCAAATGTCCATCAGTGACAGACTGGATTAGGCAAATGTGGCACATATACACCATGGAATGCCATGCAGCCATACAAAAGGATGAGTTCACGTCCTTTGTAGGGACATGGATGCAGCTGGAAACCGTCATTCTCAGCACACTATCGCGAGAACAGAAAACCAAACACCGCATGTTCTCACGCATAGGTGGGAATTGAACAATGAGAACAGTTGGACATAGGAAGGGGAACATCACACACTGGGGCCCGTTGTGGGGTGGGGGAAGGGGGAGGGGTAGCATTAGGAGATATACCTAATGTAAATGATGAGTTAATGGGTGCAGGACACCAACATGGCACATGTATACATGTGTAACAAACCTGCACGTTGTGCACATGTACCCTAGAGCTTAAAGTATAATAAAAAAAAAAATACTGGGAGCAATTTGTTAAGAGAAAATCAGAGCTTATGTAAATATACTAACTGTTTCCATTTAAAGGTAAATAATTAGATATTATGAATTATAAATATTTAAATGTATTAAGTAAGCCCAATCTATAAATTATAGATTATATATAAATATATAAAACCTCTTAACATTTAGGGACAATCAGGCACTGATGCAGACATATTGAAATGTATGGAGATAAGTTTTCTTACCAAAAATAAAAGCCCCCAAATCAGATATGACAGAAGATTTTAATATATGTAATTAAAGAATTTATTGGGAAGAAGTATATAGCTAGATGGAAAGAAAAAAACAAAAGTAAGGGAGGTAGATGTTGCCATTTTTATTCTGGCACTGCAGAAGGTCAAGAGCATTCTCTCTCAGGGTGCTGCAACCTTTTATACACTTCAATGATTCATACACCTCTTGTGGGTGTATACGCATCAGCTATTACTTTGCAAGGTTGGAATTCTAAACCAGTAGACAGTCCTATTAAGATATGTTAGGAGTAGCCAGGTGCGGCGGCTCACACCTGTAATTCTAGCACTTTGGGAGACCGAGGTAGGTGAGTCACCTGAGGTCAGGAGTATGAGAGTCTGGTCAACATGGCAAAACCCTGTCTCTACTAACAATAAAATAAAAAATAGTTGGGTGTGGAGGCATGCACCTGTAGTCCCAGCTACTCAGGAGGCTGACGCAGAAGAATCACTTGAACCCAAGAGGCAGAGGTTATATTGAGCCAAGATTGTGCCACTGCACTACAGCCTGAGTTACAGTGTGAGACTCTATCTCAGAAAAAAAAAGATAAAAAAGATATGTTAGGAGATTGGTGCCCAAGGAAGTAATGAAAGAAAAGGCTGATACTCAGTTTGAGTTATTGGTATTTGCCACCACTGTTGTCAGATCTTGTACCACGTTCTATGGATACAGTGATGTCCAGGACAATTTCTACCTTTGTGGATAGTCTTTTTAGAGGTGAGTAACATAGAGACACAGAAACAGACAGGGAGACTGCCAGGAGATAAGGACATTCAGAAATAGATTTAAGAGAGTAGTGTTGTCAACAGCAGGAGATGGAAATAAAACAAGAAAATAAGAGAATAGAATATTGCCTTTATTCTTCAGTTTAGAACCCAGGGAAATGAAAGATTCTTATCTCAGAGTTTAAGTCCTCATTAAAATGGTCTTTCAAAAACATTAAAAATGAAACTGATAGAATATTCACTGTAGTGATATTTAGCTCCTTTCTTATTCTGGCAGGCCTGAAAGGGCTCCTTCTGAAAGTTGAAAGAATATAAACTTATTTCTCCTTAGAAGAGGTGGACAGTTCACAGATGGTGAATTATTGTTTTCTTCCTTGAAGGTTAAATCTAGGGTAAAGATCAATGTGCTTCCCCTAGGAAGAGGTGTATAGATTACAGGTAGCACATTTTTGTTTCCTTGCTTGTGTTTGAGGCTTTTGAATTTTCTTGATTGTGGTATCAGCGTATTCTTGCACTGCCATAAAAAACTACCTGAAACTGGGCAATTTATAAAGAGAAGTTTAATTGACTCACAGTTCCGCAGGCTGTACAGGAAGCATGGCTCAGGAGGCTTCAGGAAACTTAGCATCATGGCAGAAGGTGGGAAAAGAAAGCAGGGGAAGCAAGCACATCTTACATGGCTGGAAAAGGAGGAAGAGATGTGGGGAGGTGCCACACACTTTTAAACAGCCAGATCTCATGAGAATTCACTCACTATCGTGAGAACAGCAAGGAGGAAATCTGACCCTATGACCCAATCACCTCTTACCAGGCCTCTCGTCCAACACTGGGGATTATAATTCAACATAAGACTTGGGCAAATCCAAATCATATCATTTCACCACTGGCCCCTCCCAAATTTTATGTCCTTCTCACATTGCAAAATACAATCATCCCTTCTCAACAGTCCCCCAATTCTTAACTCATTTCAGCATTAACTCAAAAGTCCACAGTCTAAAGTCTTATCTGAGACAAGGCAAGTTCCTTCCACCTATGAAACTGTGAAATAAATAACAAGTTAGTTACTTTCAAGATACAGTGGGGGTACAGGAATTGGGTAAATACACCCAATCTGAAAGGGAGAAATCAACCAAAATAAAGAGGCTACAGGCCCCATGAAAGTCTCAAACCCATCAGTGCAGTCATTAAATCTTAAAGCTCCAAAATAATCTTGTTTGACTCCATGTCTCACATCCAGGCCACACCGATGTAAGGAATGGGCTCAAAAGGCCTTGGGGATCTCTGCCCCTGTGGCTTTGCAGGGTACAGCACCTTTCGCTGCTTTCACAGGCCGGTGTTGAGTGCCTGCAGCTTTTCCAGGATCACAGTGCAAGCTGTTGGTGGATCTACCATTCTGGGGTCTGGAGGATAGTATCCCTTTTCTCACAGCTCCACTAGACAGTGCTGCAGTGGAGACTCTGTGTAGGTGATCCAATCCCACATTTCCCCTCTTTACTACCCTAGTAGGGGTTCTTCATATGAGCCCTGCTCTTGCAGCAGACTTCTGCCTGGTCAGTCATTCAACAAGTCTCTAGGAAGTTTCAAACTCTCCCTCAACTTCTTGTCTTCTTCTGAGCCTTCCAAAACTGTTCCAACCTCTTCCCATTACTCAGTCCCAAAGCTGCTTCCGCAGCTTTAGACGGCCAAAGCTCTGCCCCTTAGACATCCTATAAGATATTGTGGGCAGAATTTGTTGTCCCAGAGTGAAGTGGAGAGAAGCAAGTAACTCTTTGGAAGGGATCATAAATGGGAAGAAAGAAGAATCAGTTCAGACCCAGGTGAGTTTTCCATCAATGCCTACTTTGAGGATTTCTTATTTTCCTTCTCATTTCTGAGGAAACTTATCTCTAGGTTACAGCTTTTTAACTTTCCCCCTTCTTGATAATTCTCTTTAAATAATTTTATCATATTATTATCATTTTATGATATATAATTAGATATTATTTATTATATTGTGTTTATACTTATAAGTTTAGTATATATGTATACATTTCCCTTTCCTTACCTTTTTCATAAAGAAAATATGTACCCTTGTACATTCAGGGACAGGAATTTTAGGGAGAATGAAGGGTTAGGATGACTTTCTCTGCTCCACCTCTTGGTTAATCCTAATGGACGGGGAGTAGCAGCCCATGGTGGTGGTTGGAACCAGGGAGCTGGCCAGCAGGAACCAGCAGGGCAGTGACTGGGTAGTTGAGAGAGGCTCTCAGAATGACAAAAAAGGGTACATAAACAGATAATTTAGGACAGGGAGTAAGGCTAAAAAATAGCATTTTTATTTTATGCTAGAAGAATTGCATATCTGAAAGGTAGAGAAGCTGACACTTGGATTATACGAGGTTAAATATTGGCCCTCTGATATGGTTTGGCTCTGTGTCCCCACCCAAATCTCATCTCTTAGCACCCATAATCCCCACGTGTTGTGGGAGGGACCCAGTGGGAGATGATTGAATCATGGGGGCGAGTCTTTCCCATGTTGCTCTCGTGATAGTGAATGGGTCTCCTGAGATCTGATGGTCTTAAAAACAGGAGTTTCTCGGCACAAGCTCTCTCTTTGTGCCTGCCACCATCCACATAAGATGTGACTTGTTCCTCTTTGCCTTCCACCATGATTGTGGAACTGTGAGCCACGTGGAACTGTGAGTTCTCCATTAAACCTCTTTTATTTGTAAATTGCCCAGTCTTGAGTATATCTTTATCAATAGCATGAAAATGAGCTAACACACCCTCTAAAGAAGTTAGGGGAAAAGTAAAGATAAAACAAAACAGAAAATATTTTGGGTTTTTGTTTTGTTGCTCATGCTATCCAAAGAGAAAAGATAAGAAAATCTGTTATTTGGTGTGTGAGGTGGTTCTTCTGAAGCAAACACTGTACAAGACAAAGTTAAACAGGCAAGAATGATTTTATTTAAGGTTATTGCAATCAGGAGGAGAGGCCAGAATTCAGCCTGAACTCAAGTCACTGAAACAAAGGAAATGGGAGGGTTTTTAAAGGTTGGGGTGAGCTAATGCCAACTACTGGAGGATATTAGGGGGAAATCATAGGCCATCTGTGTTTGCTAATTGGCTTAATCCAAAGCAAAAATAAGCTCATATCTTTATGATAGGAGGTTTTTTTGCAAATTGGGGCAAGGTGCTTACCACCCTCAAAGGTAGCTCTGTACACTCCTTCCACAGAAACTAGTAGATACAGGCACTATTTGCCGGGATTACATTTCAAAGGGACGTCCCCCAGGCCACTGAGAAAGACAGTCCTGCGTTGTTAAACTGGCAAGATGCTTCTAAAAGGATTTACAGGACAAATGGATATATAAAGAAATTAGAGTTACACATTCTAAAGTAAATGCTCCACAAAAGAGGAGGTTAGGGGCCTAGAGTTAAGAAGCTTATCTACAGTTCCGTTGAGCCCAGTGGAAGGTTAAGGCCATAAAACCATCTTGGTCAGTCCAAATAACTGGTTATCCAAACCAATGGTCAAGACCAGTGCAGAAGAATGTACAAGTCTGGTTAATGCTATCCTAGGGCTTCCCTAAAATCTTTGAGAAGTGGAAGGCTTAATCCTACAGCCTGGATGGGACCTATTATTTGCGTGGTATCTAGTGGGTTTTCTGTGAGGGATAAAGCATTGTTGCCACTTATCAGTACTGTGGTGGAAGTATAACTGGTCATCAGAATGAGGTGGACTATGAAAGTTCTAACCATTGGGCAGTGGAGCTGAGACTTTCTGCAGAAGGACAGTAGTAGAGCCTTAGATCAAT
Organism: Chlorocebus sabaeus; assembly: GCF_047675955.1. Classification (NCBI taxonomy): domain Eukaryota; kingdom Metazoa; phylum Chordata; class Mammalia; order Primates; family Cercopithecidae; genus Chlorocebus; species Chlorocebus sabaeus. The sequence goes on along the minus strand of NC_132926.1, from coordinate 34,025,685 downwards.
CCTGTGACACCAGAAGATTTTGCATCCCTGAAAGGTGATAAGAATCTACTTTGGACAACAGGAGGAGGCAATGGGTTTTGAAGATGTGGGTTTGAGGTGAAATGGGAACACATAAATTGAATTACTTCACAGCTAGGGAGGCTGGAATTCAGTGAGAAAGCCCTAAGCTGTAGTTTTTGCAATTAGACTGGGTGTAATAGATAACGACAAAATCATAGACTAAGGAGTCCCTGAGGGAGATATAATCCTTTAATCTTACTTATTGTCTTCTCCCAATGTTAGTTCAACTGAAACTTGGGGGGGTTTCAAAGAAGCAAAGATATTCTAGCCTAAATTCTTTCCTGCAGCACTTGGTTTTCCTCTGTGTGCTTCAGGATTAAGCAATGTTTATAGACCTCCCTCTGTTATCTTGTTTTGCATCTATTAAATAGACCCATAATATGCAATTCTCTTTATCTTAGAATATTTTCCTTCAATTTTACATAGTTAAAATATTGGATTTGCGGCATTTTATTTTTTGATTCCTCAATGACAAAGGGGTCATCATTAATACCTAATGTCACAAGATTCAGAAAACACAAATATTGGAAATTTCCTCCTCAAGTCTGCTTTCCTTGAGTAATTATTTGTTTAATGGCTTTTCCTGTAGTGTGTCTAAGCTCCATTAGGGTGATGATGATGCCAATAGTTTTCACAGCTGTACTTCCAGGGCCCCTCACAGCTCCTGACAAATCAGAATCCCAGACTGTAGAAGGCCTACGGGAACTCACCTTATGAGTGATGCTCTGCTAATAAAATTTGCAGCAAAACAAAGTAAAAAAATGTAAATTATTTATTCTCAGATGGGAAGTAATTTCACACTTATTACTTTTGAATGTCATAAAATGAGTCCGTGGCTTTGAATTTACAACACTCACATCCCTATAGTGGCTGAGAAGAAGCCAAATTAAAATAGCATTTATTGGGTGGCTTATCTGGCTCAGTTTTCAAAGCTGTTTAAGTGTTTGTTCAATTAAACCTCCAAAGAGCACTTGATGGAATGTGTGATTACCCAATAGTGCAAATGGGAAAATTCTGTAGCCCAGATAGAAGAAATTACTTTCCAAGTTGACAAAACATTATAACTTGATGTTCTGTTTCTGCGTTCAGAATCCTTTCTAAACAACAGGATGCATCTACCTTTCCAAACTGGGGAGCCAATGATTTACTCAGGAAGATAACAGGGTGTTTTCAAAATATTTCGTATAAGTATGGAGCCCAAAATTGCAAGTATGGAGACCAAAAATTGGATGAAAGCCACCACCTGTCTCATATTGTAGGTGACATAAGTTCTTTCTGGAAGTTTTCAGTGGGTTTATTTACAGGCATTTATTAAAATGAAACATTAAAAGACAAATTAATTGAGGTAAATAAAAATGTGCCTATGCTAGCACTATTAATAACAATAAAAATTGGCATCACTCTAATTGAGCAACAATTAAAGAATATTAGTATAATTAAAATCTATATAAGTGATGAAATTTGAGACCAGACATCTAAATTCATATTCAATATAACTATATTTAGAGATCAAGAAAATGTAATAGTGCATTTCTAAGTGAAAAAATAATATATATTATAAAAGTTGAATATTATAATAAAACATATATGTACATGTGTGATTATGTATATATTAAAACTAGAAGAATATAATTATATATATATTTATAAATATATTTAATAGGTACCTCTGAGCTGTGAGATTTTACACCTTTTAATTTTATTTGAATATTTTTTGTTTTTTATATTTCTATTTCATTTTGTATGTTTCTGTTTTTTTATATTTCTATTTAGTCATTTCTATTGGTATGTTTCTACTTGCTCCACCTCCCTCCCTTTTTTGTATATTTCTATTTTATAAATTCTCTAAGTGAGCATATATTTTCTTTGCATTAAAAAAATAGCTTTTTACAGAAGGAATGGTAGAGGCCAGAAGTTCAGATAACAGGAGGAACTTAGCTACAATAACATATCTTCCCTTTTAAAATGGCAAAGGCTCTGGGTTACTACAGGCACCAGGCTGGATCTACTGCAAATGGTATCCAAGGATGTCAATCTGTCACTGCAACCTCCTGTACCAGCCTTCTCTTTCTTAGATGTTTCCACACGTTTTTTCATTCTGGTCCTAATACTGGTCCTGGTCCTGATACTAATTATTGTTTTGAAACATGCTATATTCTTTCTGCTTGCTCTCTCCTACTGTGGTATGTTTTCTCACATGATTGACTCTCTTGAATTGCCTGCTAATGGCTGCCCTTTCCAGTGATCTGTTCTAACCCCTCTCAGGTCTTCCCCTGCTGAGGTTTGATGCAATCTGAAAGATGGATCTCCAGGGCCTGCTCAGTCCAGCACACCATGCCTCAGTGACTTTTCTCTCCTACGCGGCAGTTACTCTATTTCCTCCTGGCGCCCTAGTACATGCTTCTTAAAACGAGCACATTATATTCCTCTTCCTTTTCTCTTCTATCTGAGGTGGGTCAGCTGTGGCATGAGGGATGGAGAGAGTGGGCCTCTGTGTTTTGCTTTAGCTTTCTGGCTGCAGCTGAACTTCTATTGTTCCTGTTCCATTTCTGGAGGAACCCAGGGAAAATATCAGGATGAGATGGGGGTGTGTTTAGCCAAACATGGTGTCCCAGATTGTGTCAGGAGTAGGCACAGTAGGCAACCTTGCGTAGTGTGCAAAGAACTTCAATCATCCTGCGAGTGGAATACTCTGGCTACATTTTAATGTCTTAAGTAACACCTGTCACATCATAGCATATCAGGAGAGTTTATACAAATTATCCTTTGATATGTGTTGCAGACAGAGATAAAAGCCTAGAGAACATATGGAAGACCAGGCTACTTTTGTAGAATTAGGAATGGAGGAACAGTTAAAGTGGTCCTTGGTCAGAGCCCGAAAACTGCAGATACCATTCTCTGAGGTCAGAAATGTTGCTACAAGGAAAGTCCATCCCGAGGGAGTATTTCCTCACTGACATTTCCCATTCTGTGTCTGGATTAAAATAGCTGTGGGACCCCAGTGAGATGGCAGAGAATGATTTTTCTCCCTGTGAATGTCCTCAAAGAGTCTAGGATTCAATGTCAGATGATTCTCAGTATAGCCAAGAATGCCTGAATCATCAGAAATTTTTGTCTTAATCCAAAGAGATATTCTTTGCTTGATGAGCAAATACAGACCTACTCCATTTATTGAGAAGTTCATGTTGTCCAGGGACCTCAATAGCCCATCTTTTTTTTTTTTTATTTTTTTGCATCCCCTCAAAAAATAAATTTAGGTGAAGTTTCAGGTAAGGAGTTGCTTTTTCATGACATGTAAAATGTTTTTCCACTAAAATAATACAATTATGCCCATAGAGTAACCTATGATTTACTTCTGAGTATCCAAAGATCTGTTACTGAGCCCTATACTTTTAATCAAGATAGTTATTCAGAGTTTAAACTTTTAAACATTTGTTTCTGAGGAAGAATGGAATAGGCTTTCCAAATACACGGTACTGAGGATAGAATGGGCAGAGTGGAGATGGCTCTTCATTGTAAAAATCATCTTAAATCCTGATTGTCTCTACTTCAGTGATTGTATTAGAGGGAAACAACCTGAGACAATATCTCGGAGCATCATTCCAAGGACACACCAGGAGGAAAAATGGCCAGATCTTTCCCACTATTCTCACTTTTGCCCTTTGTCTTGATACATTTGGTGTTATCTTCTGGTGAGTAATTTAGCTGGCCTTGGCCAGAAGTTGAAATTGATTTGTGGGATTTTACATTGTAATCTGAGAGGGAATGCTTTGAAATTGTTCTTTAACTGGAATGTATATATATACACACACACACACACACACACACATATATACACACACACATACAAATTATCCACTGACATGTGTTGCAGACAGCATATATATATTTATATATTTTTATTCAGAGTATATATACATATTTATATATACACTCAGAGTATATGAGTATATGACAAAATGAATCAGTCTTGCCCATTGAATCAGTCTTGTAGACTCTCTCTCTCTCTATATATATATACACACATACACACATATACATATATATACACACACACATATATACTCTGAGTATGCTCAGGGTATATATATGCACACACTCAGTATATTCAGAGTATATATATACACATACTCAGAGTGTGTGTGTATATATATATATTTATAGAGAGAGAGAGAGAGCGAGTCTAAAAGACTCTGATTCAATGGGAAGAAACCTTTGTTTTGTCATCTTTTGCATGCAGATTATGAGATTTAACTCATGAAGGCAAGGATGCTTGGGTAACTCACTGAGGTAACATGTAAAAGTGATTAACAATATAATATGCATACATCAGAGCACATCTTGAAAATTTAGAGTGTTTGAAAATGATTTGCTGTATATTTGACTGGACCATTATCCTTTACGTTCTCTTCTAGAGGAGAAATCATGTAGGGAGTCATAAAGAGGCCTAGCCTCAAGGGCTGCAGGGCTTGCTTTTTCACATATTTACCAAGAATTCCTGAGTATTACCCAGGTGTCTTTTCACTCCTAAAAAATACGAGGATTGGGCCAAAAGATCACTTTAAAGTTACAGCATTGCTTGTTTCTTTCATACATAACCAGCTCTAAATCCTCTCAAGTCCAAACTAATTAGAAAAATTATTTAGTACTTTGGACTGCCAGCCTTTATGAAACAGTGACGCATCTATATAGTCCCCTGCTGACATCAATTAGGAGTAAAAGAATTATTTCACATTTTAAAAAATGAATGAGTACATGTATAAATGAAATAATGTTTTCCATTCCTGCAAGCTTCCTTAATAATAAATTAGAACTCTTTTATTCTACCGACAGATTAAGCTATGGTTTAACAGGAATTAAATTCTGTAACTATTTTCATATATTCTCTAGTTTCAGGCCCTAGACACTGGTGGCCACCACATGGAATTACTAAGGTAATCTTCCATTAAATTTCCCCCCAGGACTGACATTATAATATGAGGTCTTTTTTTTTTTTGGAATTGTTACTGTGGAAACTTAATGCATCAGGGTCACCCGTAATAGTCTTTAAGGCCTGTTTGTATGAGGGTGGTGGATACACTGCTGAAACAGCCTGGAATCAAGACAACATTTAGTCATACATACACCAGAGAACCCTCTGTAGTGCCTGAAAAATGTAGAGTATTGGCAATTGCCGGGAGCATGACAGGTTCTTAAGAGCCTATGGACTTGGGTATAACATGGTCCTGGCTCTCAAGGAGCTCACAGTTTGATGGAAAGAATGACTTAAAAGAATGCTCCTGGCCCGGCGCGGTGGCTCAAGCCTGTAATCCCAGCACTTTGGGAGGCCAAGACGGGCGGATCACGAGGTCAGGAGATGGAGACCATCCTGGCGAACACGGTGAAACCCCGTCTCTACTAAAAAATACAAAAAAAAAAAAAAAACTAGCCGGGCGAGGTGGCGGGCGCCTGTAGTCCCAGCTACTCGGGAGTTTGAGGCTGGAGAATGGCGTAAACCCGGGAGGCGGAGCATGCAGTGAGCTGAGATCCGGCCACTGCACTCCAGCTTGGGTGACAGAGCGAGACTCCGACTCAAAAAAAAAAAAAAAGAATGCTCCTAAATATCTTGAGATGTACAGAGAATGCTTATGCAACTTGCGAATGCAAAAAGCAACTTCTGGATATAGATGGAAGAAAATGTGAAGAAACAGTAGATACCTTAACAGAGCCTCAAACTACGTTTGCAACTTGGATGAGGGCAAAATGGAGACACCGTTTTCATTTTCGTCAACCTTTCTGAGCATTGCATATAATGTGAGGTCAATCGATATTTGATAAGTGAGGGAAAAGATGGATAAGGGATTAAACTTTTCATTTTGATTCATATTTGCATCACTGTATTCCTTCTCTTTAGAAGTATTAGCTGCTTAAGCTTTTGTCTGATTTGTAAATTTTAAATTTTATTTCTTCTTTGTAAAAAAGTCAGTCATGAGTTGACTGTTGAGAAAGACATTTTGAGGCAAGCTCTGCCTTCGAGAGACCTGGGGTTCAGAATGTGAAGCTTGTCAGAGGCTACTGCCCCAGGAAAAGGATCTGCAGAATTTGTCCAGGATTTATACCCTGGTCTCATAAAGTTCAGTTCTGGAATTTTCTTTTCCAGAAGTTTACCTGCAGGATGAGTTCGCCTCATGCCCATAAATCCATAAACAATAATAAAGGCAATCACTTTTACTTATTTTCTTTAAAAAATATTTATTAATCACCTGTGCTGTGCCCTGAGATATACTATTGAGGAAAGCAGTTATATTCCTTTTCCTCATGAACCTTGCAGATAGCCAAAAAGGGAAGAAACCAGCTATGATTTATGGTAAATTTTATAAATACAAGAAATAAAATGGTATGATAGAGAATATCTGTTGAGCATAGAGATAACTGCTATAAACAATGGGTTCAGGCAAGGTTTCTCTGTCATGTGGATATCTAAGGTGAGACTTGAAGGATAAAAAGGAGCCACCCAAGTGGAGAGTGGGGAGAAAGACTTTACCTACCTGGGTCACTAACTGAAGCCCTGTGTGACTGGAGCACAGACAGAATCCCACAAGGGTGGATTCTCACCTGAAGAATGCATATCTTCCTCCAAAGAGGGAGAGAAAAAAGCAGCTGTCTTTATAGACAACAATAGAAACTGTTCTTCCTCTTGTCTTTGATAAACTGTCTATTCCTTCAGATTCAACTATTTTACATCTCATTTATTCATTTGGCAAATGTTCATATAGCAATGACTAATGCCAATATATGTGCTGGGCACATAATGACTAGCCTAATCAGACACAAATCTTTCCCTTCTGGGCTTATAGTCCTTTCGGGGGTGTGGGATTAGTTAAATAATTACACAAATGCATTCTTACAAACTGATTAAAAGTATAAAAACAAATAACAGAGAGTTGTGACTGTATTTTAATAAATAGTTCTGAGAAACTGGGTTATAACCTGAGCTCTAAAGATAGACAGAGTTTAGGTTGAGAAAAAATATATTTGGTGGGGTGGTCATGACACTTCAGAAGACCTTGAGGGGAGGGAAAGATAAAGAATTTATATATATATATAAACTAACTAACAAACTTACTAAAAGGACAGAAAGCAAGGTAGTATCAGGTAAGGGCAGAAGATTTGGGAGGTTCCAGGTCACACAGGGACTTTTAGCTCATAATAAGAAATACTTTTTTATAATATGCAATGAGGTTCAAGGAAAGACCTTAATCAAGGAAATAAAATTATTCAATAGAAGTTTAAAATGTGAAACTTCAGGAAATGAGGAATAAAGGAAATGGAGGGATTAGTCGGGTAACGATGGTGGCCTGGCCATGATGGTGGTGTTGGATAAAAAGAAGGAAAAGGAAATTCTAAGTTAAAATATGACCCCCTTCTTTCCAAATTCCTAGCCAAAATTTTCTCCTACTTCGTGTGTGAGGTATTTTATCTGTACCAATCTTATGACACTTATGGAGCCCCTAAGAACACTAGCCTCAAGCTTCATAATCCCAGAGTCACTACTTCAATTCATCACCAGCACCGGCATTGTCCAGAGAAGAACTTTCGATGAAAACAAACATCCCTGAGTCCAGTTCCCTGAGGAGACATGTCCCTTCCTTTGTTTTTGACTTTTTCTACAGTGTCAGGGCAATAAGTATTTTAAATTATGACATGTGCATTCTTCCATTATTGATCTTCAGTTTTCTCCGCTGAGCTGTCATAGAAAATCTCTAAGAATCTTTCCAGATCTAATAGTTGGGGCATAAAGAAGATTGAGAGAGAAGCTCCAGATAAATCATCTGTTTATCCACTCTTCTTCTTCTTTTTTTTTTAAACCATAGCATAGTTGGCCATTGTTCTCCTTTATTGAGAAGATCCTGACAACCAGGGCATCATATTGTTACCAAATGGGATATATATAGGTTCTAGTTCCATGACTTTGTGGAGATGGGAAAGTGAGAGCTTTTGTGAGAGTGGAATATTGTCCTATGCTTAGATTTTTTTTTTTTTTTTTTGATGGGGCCTAGGCTGGAGTGGAATGGCGCCATCATTGCTCACTGCAGTCAAGTGATCTTCCTGCCCCATCCTTCTGAGAAGATGGGACTACAGGCATGCACCACCATGCCTGGCTAATTTAAAAAAAAATTTTTTTTGGAGAGACAGGGTATTGCTCTGTTGCCTAAGCTGATCTTGAACTCTTGGGCTCAAGCAATCCTCCCACCTCAGTCTCTCAAAGTGTTGGAATGAAGGCATGAGTCACCACGCCTCGATTATGCTTAGATTTTCCTAGTAAAGTTCAAAGGTGACCTACCTGTCTAAGTGGGGTTCTAACTGGATAAATCTTTTCAATTCAATTTCAGGTGAAATGTCCATATAAGAAAGTAAAGTTGAGTTGGTACAATGGAACAGTCAACCCCTGCCCTGGCTTATATCAACCCATCTGTGGTACCAATTTTATAACCTATGATAATCCCTGCATCCTGTGTGTTGAGAGCTTGTGAGTACTATATGGGGAAAAGATGGGAACTGTAAATATGCTTGTCCATTAAAATTACCATCTACCGTTCCTATCAAGTACATCAACCTTGAAGCCAGGAATTTGCTCCAGTTCACACAGATAATAATCAGCCCCCACTCAGAAAAGCACATAGTAATTGAAAGTCCACTGGATTAGAAAGTAGACTCATTGTACCAAATGACATTCCTCAGGTCCATTCTGGTATCTGAGCCCTTACATTCCCATATGCCAATTGATTGCCTTCCACTTGAGAAATTCTCAAATATGCCTCCAGGTCCTGAATTATTTTTTATTTTAAGACAAATTGTAGTTTTGCTTTCTTTTAAATATCTTCACCCTCTTATGTGTTTGAAACTCTGAACTACAATGATGAGTTAATTGCAAAGTTTGGATCTTTTATCTGAAACAGTGTTTAGATTTTTGGATTTATGTGATATAAATCAGTTATTAGATACTGAAATCTTACAACATAATGCTTTCAGCTTTGATTCCTATATGAGTGAGTGCATTTCACAGAGAGAAATATTTTCACCATGGCATCAGATGGGAGCCCTCAGCCCAATCATTTTTTAAATTTTGTGCAAGGAACAATGACAGGACTGTGCAAAGCTCAGGTCATCCCCATTGATGAGTAATTCAGCCAGAGTGTAAGAGTATTAACAGAATATCTGAGAATTGATATGTCTCACACATCACAAACTCAGACTTGATTGCACAGCTTAATTTCAAAAAGAGGGTAGCTTGTGTCATATCTCCAGTGGCATCTTAGAATCGTGGAATGATAACTAGGTAAGAAATCCAATAATTTTGTCTTTTGTCATTAGTCAATTCAGTTTATACTCTAGATCTTAGTTTTTCCAAATACAAAACCAGGTTTTAGATAAGATAATTTTAAAGGTATTTTTGTAGTTCTGACATTGTATTACTTAATGAAATGTTTGTTCTGATACTTTCTTTAGGAAATCTCATGGAAGAATCAGGTTTTACCATGATGGAAAATGTTAGCTGCATGGCCTTGGATGTGGAAGATATCTTCTTTTTTTTCCCTCCATGTCTCCAATCTCCCTCTTGCACTTTTTACATCTCCTTGCATTTGTTCTTGACAACAAAGAGGTATCACTACTGAGCTTGTAGCAGATTGTTTAAAGTTCCTTCCATGGACCTCTCCCCTCACTAATTGATTGCCTTCCATAATCTCCCTAATAAATAAACTTTTATGAAAGTCTGATTTGACTTGGGTGTCAGATCTAGGTCTAAAAATCTCAGAAGTAGAAGAAATTCAGAACTTGAGTCATGGGTCAAAGGCAAATATTGAGATTAATCATCTCTCTAATGCTAATAACACTGAATTAGTCTATGCCAAGCCTCCAGATTGTCTTCCAAAGAACGTGACAGAAATTTCTTCCATATTCCTTTGGCATTTAAAAAAAAAAAAAACAAGCACTGGAGCTACAGGACATTGTATTCTGCTTGTAGGATTCCTGTTGCCTAACTTCTGCAAACTCATCATTAAACATACTCCCTTTTGGACTCAGCCTTGAGACAGAAGTATTTACACATGTGCAGCTTTGATCAACAGGGCCCCACATTCTCACCGATCCATTTTGTCTAGAAGAACACCTACATTGTTGGTATCCATAAATGTCTCATGGGTCATTAGCCTTTTCCTTAAATTCTCTGGACACATTTTAACCCCTAAAACATATAGGGACACCTTTTTCTCTGTTACACTTCATATGTATTTTTTACTTCTATATGTACAGCAGATGAATAATATGCATTAATATGCTCTCTTCCCTTCAGAACTTTGCTCCCTACTGGCTTGGGAAAGAGCAGCTATTCTTCCTCTCACTACCTGGCAGGGCTGTGGTCAGAGTGTGTACATGTTCTGTTAGATCTTTGATCTTACGTCCCATGCTGATCACATGGTGAATACATAGCTCCAGTGAGAAGGAAACAATCACTTTTCTTGTGTCATATTTAGAGTTAATATCTCTGGGAAAAACTAGATATTCTCTAGCTTTATAGCATGCCAATTTCCATTGCTCCAAGTCCTGGGCTATGTAAGAACACCAAGAACTTCAGGGATCCTGGGAGGATTGTTTTCTAACATTATTGCTGTATCTTTGTTGATAAATCTTTTCTTCTGCAATAATTAATTTGCTGTTAATGTCATCAAACGAATTCTTAAAAATCTCAAATAGGCACTTTTAATAGCCTTGCATGAGATCTGAGCTCTGTTATCTCTAATCCTCTCTAATGACTCTCTCCTTGCTTTGGGTAGTTTCTTCATACACAAGCACCAATTGTTAACCTTCTGATCCCTTTATCCACCTCTCCTGTGCAGTAGTCCTGCAGATACCAGCCAGTTTAGTCTCTATTTCCTTTCAGCTCTATGTCCTCAACTCATAATTGCTTCATTGAGATTGCTCTTTCTGATTTCTAGAATCTCTTGCATTGCAAAAACCAAGGCCAACTACAGAGTTTAACTTATTTATTTTCCATCTGTTAGGGATCTGTCCTTCAGTGCCTGGTGTCCTAGTGTCATTGTTTTACGTATTTGGTCTATTTTTGTTGTTTCAGGTAGGATAATATATCTTATCTGGTTTTTCTTGCATCATATTGTTTGAAAGTAGAAGTTGACTTTATCTTTTATCATGCCATTGTACTTATTTTTTGTACTTCTTTTTTCTATGGTACCTCCTAAAGTCTAGACTAGAATACATTGTCATTATTCTATTTTTTCTAAGAATTCCAATGGATGAGATTTGTGCTCTATAATACTGCAAATCTTTTTAGTGGATAAGAAAGCACTGACTTAAACTGTCAATGAATAACAGTAAAAAGATCAGTAAAAGTAATATATTTTTCTGTCATTTGATAGTAGGCATTCCCAAAGAAGTGAAGGAGATCAGCATACATCTAAATGCAAGATGGCTTCCTTCTCATGCAACCCCTAAGGATAATTTTCACAGGTCTCTTATGACTGCTAACGTAAAAGGAACGTCCCCCTTTTGTGGTCCTAGCTCTGATAGTCACTGCCTGTGCTCTCATTTTTTTCTCTCTCTCTCCCTTTGTCTTTGGCAGGTGACTTCAAATTCCTCCCTCTGATTCCCTGTATATTTTATCCTTTGGTTATTGATTAGCCCTAGGTTTTAGTCATTGCCATCTTCCAGCCCACCCTGCTTCCTCTGCATGACAAACTCACTCACATCTGTATTTACTCTGTTGCCTATATACATATAACTCACTTACCCATGTCATGAGACTGTACCCACATTCTTAGCATCAGACACTGGATATCTTTACACACACACACACACGCAATTTAATGAGTTTGGACATAGGCATACAACCTTGAAAGCATCGTCACAATCAAGGCAGTAGACATATCTATCACCTCTAAAAATTTTCTTGTGACTCTTTGTTTTTATTACTGCTGCTGCTGTTGTTATTGTAAGAAAAAGTAACGAGACCTACCATCAATCAATTTTTAAGTGCACAACACCGGATTGTTAACTATGGGCACTATGTCATATACCAGATCCTCAGAACTTATTCTTACGTAATCAAAATTTTAAAACCATGAACAACAACTCCCCATTTCTCCCTCCCCCCAGTCCCCAGAAACTATTATTTTATTCTCCGTTTCTATGAAATTTACTATTTTAGATTTTTATTTTACTTTAAGTTCTCGGATACATATGCATAATGTGCAGGTTTGTTACATAGGTATACATGTGTCATGGTGGTCTGCTGCACCTATCAAGCCATCATCTAGGTTTTAAGACCCGCATGCATTAGGTATTTGTCCTAATGCTCTCCCTCCCCTTGCCCCTCACCCCGCAACTGCCCCAGTGTGCGTTGTTCCTTTCCCTGCGTACATATGTACTCATTGTTCAGCTCCCACTTATGAGTGAGAACATGTGGTGCTTGACTTTCTGTTTCTGTGTTAGTTTGCTGAAAATGATGGCTTTCAGCTTCATCCATGTCCCTTCAAATGGCAGATCGAATTCATTTTTATGGCTGCATAGTATTCCATGGTATATATGTCCCACATTTTCTTTATCCAGTCTATCACTGATGGACATTTGGGTTCATTCCAAGTCTTTACTATTGTGAATAGTGCTGCAATAAACATATATGTGCATGTGTCTTTATAGCAGAATGATTTATTGTCCTTTGGGTTTATACCCAGAAATGGGATTGCTGGGTCAAATGATATTTCTGGTTATAGATACTTAAGGAATCACTACACCGTCTTCCACAATGGTTGAACTGATTTACATTCCCACCCACAGTGTAAAAGAGTTTCTATTTCTCCACAGCCTCGCCAGCATCTATTGTTTCCTGACTTTTTAATAATCACCATTCTGATTGGCATAAGATGGTATTTCACTGTGGTTTAGAATTGCATTTCTCTAATGATCAGTGCTCACGAGTTTTTTTCATGTTTCTTGGCCTCATAAATGTCTTCTTTGAGGAGCAGACACTGGACATCTTAATTTCACTAGCTCTTGTGGAATCTTGAAAGTCAATTTATCTAATATGGATCTTATGTTTTTCTAAATTTGCTTCTACACATGTTTTGATGCAATGAAAATTAATGCTCTTACTCTCTCTAAGCCCCTTTTCACTCAAACTCAATTTTAATATACTATAAATACATATTCCTTATATTAGCTTACATATTGATCAAACCCATAAACATTTATTTAATTAAAGTCATCTTGCTTTAATATTATTTTACTATTCATCTTAATTGTTATCTCAGGTTCCATTCTATTCATCTGACCGTAATTTTCCATTTAAATATTACCTGTTAAAAATCACTATCCTTGGTTAGTTATAATAGAAATAAACATCTTAGTATGACATACAAGACACTTTATTTCATCTGCAAAAAACACTCTCTAAGCCCAAGTTCAACTGTAATGAACTTTTGTTAGGACTTGTAGCAAACCCTATTTGCTCATAAGGTGGCAGTAAAGCATTGCTCTTTAGACCAACAACTTTGACAATCCTTTTGGCCAACTTGTCATATAACAGTATGATTTTGGGAAAATTGCTAGATCTCTATGAGCTGCAGATTTCTCGTCATCTAATGTGGCAATATCCTTCTCCCCAGGAAGATGAAACCTCCTAACATAATCCAGCCTTGACGTTTATTCAGGTCCCACATTGGATGAGAGTACTGGGAAATGTTTCTAACTAATGGAATATTTGTAACTAACGAATGGACTAAATGTTACTCTTCTAATCCTATGGAGTTTTTTTTTTTTCTTTCTGATTAGATTATTTTTACCCTGAGAAAGTTAATTCAGAGAGACAGACTTGTGTAAACTGTTTTCCATGTATTTTCTAAGCAAAAATTTGGATTGAGTTAGATATGGGCCTATGTAGGCTTCCAGACAGTCATTATTATTTAAAATAACATGAAAACAAAGAGAAATCTATACCACAGTTAATTTTCTTTAATTTAAAATTTATTGATTAATTCTACTTATTATTTTCAACAAATTATAATTGTGTACACTTATGGGGTATAATGTGATGTTTTGTTATATGTATAGAAAGTGGAATGATCAAATCCGTCTAATTCACATATCCATCACTTCACTTATTTTTTTGTGATATGATGTTGCAAATTTACTTTCTTAGCTATTTTTAAATAGCTAACATGTTTTTTATTAACTATAGTCATCCTTCTGTGCAGTAAATTTTATAAGCCTATTATTTTGTGTAACCGAAACTTTGTGCAATTTGATAAACACCTCCTCATTCCTTCCTCCCCACCCCTACTTCTAGCTTCTAGTAACCAGCATACTACTCTCTACTTCTACTTCTATGAACTTGACCTTTTAACATTCTGCACTTAAGTGTGAGTATGTGGTGAAAGTGGGCATCTCTGTCCTTTTCCCTATCTCAGAGGAAAAGCTTTCAGCTTTTCACCATTAAGTATGATGTTAGCTGTGGGCTTGGCATATATGCCATAACTGTGTTTAGGTACATTTCTTCTATACATAACTGTATTTAGAAATGGTTTTTTTTTTTTTTGTACCTGGCTTATTTCACTTAACATAATGCTCTCCAATTCTGTACATATTGCTGCAAAAGACAGAGTTTCTTTCTTTTTAAAAGATGAATAGTATTCCATTGTGTATCACACTTGGAAATAAATCACATTTTCTTCATCCATTCATTTGTTGATGGACATATAGATTGTTTACATATATTTTCTCTTTCAAACAATGCTGTAATGAATACAGCATGCAGATACCTCTTCCACATGTTGACTTAAATTCCTTTGGCTATATACCCAGGGTGGGACTGCTGGATCATATGGTAGTTCTATTTTTAGTTTTCTGAGGAACCTCCATCCTGTTTTCCATAATGACTGTATTAATTTACATTCCCACTAAGAGAGCACAAAGGTTCTGTTTTCTTCACCTCCTTGCCAGCACTTCTTATCTTTCATTGTTAAAATAGCCATTCTAACAGGTGTGAAGTCATATCTTATTCTGGTTTTAATTCGCATTTCCCTAATTATTAGTGATGTAGAGCATTTAAAAATAAACGTGCTTGCAATTTGTATGCCTTCTTTTGAGAAATGTCTGTTCAGGTCCTGTGCCAATTTTTAATTACATTATTTGTTTTCTTGCTATTTAGTTGCTTGAATTCCTTATGTATTTTGGAATACTAACCCTTTGTTAGATGCATGGTTTGTAATTTTTTTTTTTTTTCCCACTCTGTGGGCTGTCTCTTTACTCTATTGTTTCTCTGGCTGTGCAGAAACTTTCAGGATTGAGGCAATCTCATTTGTGTTAATACTTTTGCTTTGTCGCCTTTGTTTAGAGTTCAGATAAAAAAAAACATTGCTCATACCAATGTTATAGAGCTCTTCCCCTGTTTCCTTCTAGTTTTACAGTTTCAATACTTACATATAAATCTTTAATTCATTTTGAATTCATTTTTATATGTAGTATGAGATAAGAATCCAATTTTATTTTTCTTTATGCAGATACTCCATTTTCCCAGCACCATTTATTGAAGAGACTCTCCTTTTCCTTTCCTCATTGTGTATTTTTAACTTTTATTTCAAAAATCAATTAGATAAAAATGTGTGGGTTTATTTTTGATCTGTCTATTCTGTTCCATTGGTGGATATATCTGTTTTTATGCCAGTTCCATGCTGTCTTTATAGCATGGTGCTGACATAAAATAACTTTATAATACATTTTGAAGTCAGGTAGTGTGATGCTTCCAGCTTCATTCTTTTTGCTCAGTATGGCTTTGGCTTTTCACGGTCTTTTGTGGCTCCATACGAGTTTAAGAGTTGTTTTCTCTATTTCTATATAAAAAGACTGAACTTTTTATATTGAATGTGTAGATAATTTTGGGTTGTATAAACATTTTCACAATATCAGTTCTTCCAATCCATGAACACAAGTATTTCTCTATTTATTTTTTCTTCAATTTCTTTCATCAGTGTTTTATAGTTTTCTGTATCTAAATCTTTCACCTCCTTGATTAAATTTACACCTAAGTGTTTTCTTTTTTGGTTGCTATTGTAGATGGGATTAAAATTTTTTTTGGATTGTTCATTATTAGTTTATAAACACTAATTTTTGTATGTTGATTTTGTATGCTGCAACTCTACTAAATTTATTTTTTCTAGCAGTTTTCTTTGTGGTATCTTTAGGGTTTTCTGTATATAAGATAATACTGTCCATAGGCAGAGACAATTTCAGTTTTTCATTTCCAAAATTGTTCATTTAATTTCAACAAATAAAATGATTTTTGTTCTATGATAACTTTGTTTTCATTTTATGTGTGTATGTGTGTATTATGTGTAAACATTTTTTGGTGTATGTGGCAATAATAGCCAAAATCTACTAATTTAGCATGAATCCCAATGTAGTAATGGGTGATTTTATTACCCATAGTTCTCATGTTGTATATTAGATCTCTAGACTTATTAATCCTACATATGGACTATTTAAAAAAAAAATATTTTGACCTACATCTCTGTATTTTCATACCCTTCCCCACCAACCTTACCCCTGATAAACACTGTTTTGTTTTCTATTTCTGTATATTTGAATTATTTTGAGATTCACATATAAATGAGATCATGCAATACTTTTATTTTTGGGTCTGGCTTATTTCACTTAGCATAATGTCCTCCAGACTCATCCATTTTGTAGCAAATGGCAAGATTTCATTCGTTTTAAGGGCTGAATAATATTCTGTACATTTATACGTATGCCAGTGATTTTAATCCGTTCATCCATCAGTGAACACTTGGATTATTCACATATCTTGGCTATTGTGAATAAGGTTGCAATGAGCATGAAAGTGCAGATATCTTTACAAGGTCATGATTTCTTCCTATTTCGGTATATACCCAGAAGAGGGACTGCTGGGTTATATGGTATTTCTATTTTTAATTTCTTTTGGAACTTCTGTACAGTTTTCCACAATAGCCTATTAAGCTACAGTCCCACCAACAATGTTTCAGGGCTCCCTTTTCTCCATACCCTTACCAAAACTTGTTACCTCTTGTATTTTTGACTATATATATATATACACACACACACACACACACGTATAAATTTGAGTTGGGATCTCACTCTGTCACTGGGGCTGAAGTGCAGTGTGGTGGCACAATCATGGCTCATTGCAACCTCCACCTCCTCAAGCTCAGGTGATCCTCCCATCTCAGCCTCCCAGGTAGTAGAGACTACAGGCGTGTGCTACCACATCCTGCTAATTTTTGTATATTTTGTAGAGGCGGTGTCTCACCATGTTGCCCAGGCTGGCTAGGAACCCTGGGCTCAAGTGATTGGCCAGTCTCAGCCTCCCAAACTGTTAAGATTACAGGCATGAGTCAATGCACATGGCCCCTTTATATATTTTGGATATTAATTTTTATCAGATATATGGTTTATAAATACTTTCTTTTAATATGTAGGTTCCTTATTCATTTTATTGATTGTTTCCTTTGCTGTGCAGAAGTTTTTACTTTGAGGTAGCCCAACTTGTATCATTTTTTTCTTTTTCCTTTTGGTATGATATCCAAAAGATCATTGCCAAGGCCAACGTTAAAGAACTTTTCCTCTATGTTTTATTCTAAGAGCTTTGGGGTTTCAGGCCTTATACTTAGAAGGTATTACAATACATCCCTCAAAAATAGAATGGATAATAAGGGTCAATAAATTGGATATCCTAGAGAAAATAATTTCTTAGAAAATACAGCCTACAAAGATTGAGTAAGAAAAAGCAGAAAGTCTGAAAAGTTCAATAACAAATAAGGAGACTGGAGTGGTAATTAAAACCTCCCAATGAAGATAAGCTCAGGACCAGATGGCGTTGTAGCTAAATTTTATCAAATAATAAAAAAGAATTAATACCAATCTTTCTTAAATTCTTCCCAAAATAGAACTAAGGGAATACTCCCAAACTCATTATATGAGTCCTTATATCACCAGCTCGATACCAAAGTCAAAGATACCACAAAAAAAAAAAAAAAAAAAAAAAAAAATGACAAGCGATTCTCTGATGAACATTAATTCAAAAATTCTCAATAAAATATTGTCAAATGGAATTCAACAACAAGGCGTGGTGGCTCACACCTGTAATCCCAGCACTTTGGGAGGCCGAGGCTGGCAGATCACAAGGTCAAGAGATCGAGACCAACCTGGCCAACATGGTGAAACCCCGTCTCTACTAAAACTATGAAAAGTAGCCAGGTACAGTGGCAGGTGCCTGTAGTCCCAGCTACTCGGGAGGCTGAGGCAGGAGAATCGCATGAACCCGGGAGGTGGAGGTTGCAGTGAGCCGAGATCATGCCACTGCACACCAACCTGGCGACAGAACGAGACTTCGTCTCAAAAAAAAAAAAAAAAAAAAAAAAAAAATGTACGTGATGACCAAATGGGATTTATCCTTGGCAAGCAAGCCTGGTTTAACCATACACAAATCAATCACTGTAATACGTCACATTAACAGAATAGAAGATTTAAAAACTTCTTTACCATCTCAATTGATGCAGATAAAGCATTTCACAAAGTTGAACATTGTTTATTGATTCAAAGCTCTCTATAGTTTAGGTATAGAAGGAAAGTTCCTCCACAATAAAAACCATTTTTGGGAAAACCACAGTTAATGTTATAATCAATGGGGAATAACTAAGCTTTTCCTCTAGGAACCAGTACCAGGCAAGGATGCCCACTCTCGTCACTTTGGTTCAAACCCATTACAGTACTGGAAATACTACAAAGAGCAAGCAGACTAGAACAAAAAATAAAAAGGCATACAGATCAAAGAATAAGGAAGTAAAGTTATTTCTAATGGCAAATTACAAGATTCTAAATGTAGAAACTCCCAAATACTCCACAAAAAAGCAGTTAGAATGAATCAATGAATTTAGTAAAATTACTAGATACAAAATTGACATACAAAAATTAATTGCATATCTGTACACAAACCATAACCTATATGAAAAATTAATGAAGAGAACAATCCCATTTTCAAAAGCATAAAAAATACTTAGCAAGAAACTTAAGCAAAAGTGTGAAAGATTATACACTGCAAACTACAAAACATTGACAAAAAAAGTGAAGACACAAATAAATAAAAAGATACCCCTTGCTCATGGATTAGAAGAATATTGTTAAAATGTTTGTGATACCCAAAACAATATACAGAATTAACGCAATTTCTATAAAAATTCCAATGAAATTCTTTACAGAAATAGAAAAAAAAATCCTGAAATTTGTCTGGAACCACAAAAGACATCGAATCGTCAAAGTAATTCTGAGAAAGAAAAACAAAGAGGTGTCACACTTTCTTATTTAAAGTTATGTTACAAGGCTATAGTAATCAAAAGAGTGTATGGAACTGGCCTAAAAACAAAAACATTTCAATGGAGCAGAACAGGAAGCTCAGAATCAAAAGGTCATGAGAGGGAAAGGATAGTCTATTTAATAGATGGGGCTGGAAAAACTGGATTTCCTCATGAAAAGAATAAGGTTGGACTCTTATCTTAGACCATACACAAAAATCAAATAAAAATGAGTATACTCAAGATTTTCCGCATTTTGTGATCTAACAGACATCCATACTATTTGTGTAAGACCTTTGAAATCAGGCTTCTGCAAACAATGATTTATGATTTCTTCTTACTTAAACATATTTGAGGTTCAGTATACCTTACATGAAATATTTGGGACGAGAAGTGTTTGGGAATTTGGGTTTTGTTTATTGGATTTGGGAATATTTTCAGAAAACCCAGTGGTTGAGCATCCCTAATCCAAAAATCTATTATCTGAAATGCTCCAATGAGCATTTTCTTTTGAGCTCCATGTTGGCGCTCAAAAAGCTCCAGATTTAAGAACATTTTGAATTTCAGATTTTTCAGATTATGCATGCTCAACCTGTGCTAAAGAGGATCATGCCATTTTAATGACTGGATAATATAGACATATAAACCTAATATAACTCTGAGGTGAAGTATATCCCTTCCAATGTCACATTCATTAAGTAAAGAGACAAGGAAGAGATGCAGATTCAGTAGAGATCAAAAGAGATTTAGTTTGGGATATAATGAATTTTAGGAAAAACTGGGACCATCCAATGAAAAATGTGTATAACTTAGCAAAATAAAATGACCCTTCTCTAACTTTTCTTTTTGAGGAAATTCCTGTATGACTAAAAGTAATAATAAAAGAATATGTGTGTTGTAGTGGTGGGGGCCTTGCTCAATTTCTTCAGCTGGCTGAACATTTTCTGGCAATGAGACAGGAATACATAAGACTATTAAGAAAATATAAATATGTCAAAGGTATACTTTTTTGCATAATAATAACTTAGCTTCTATGATTACTCAATCTCCTCCTTTGTCAGTGTTCCAAAGGAAACTATGACTTGTTAGCATTATGACTAAGTTTTAGGAGAGGAAATTCCCATATTGCAAAGTTGCATCCTAAGCAGTCAAGCAGAAGTTTGTGTCTTTCTTTCTGTGAAACTGACTCTTACAGAATGGCCCTTAACTAAGGGGAGAAGTCATTACACTCTTTCCTGGGACTCTCTACTTCTCCTACCTAACACATTTATAATTATGCGGTTAAGTGACTACTTCTTTTGTCTTCGATATAAGAGTGTAAATTCTAGGCAAGCTGATACTGTGTCAATTTAGTGCTTTTGGACTGATTCTAGGAAATAGTACAGTCTAATATCTATATTAGCTATAGATATATTATCTATATCTAATACCATGAGCCAGATATTCCACAATAAGAAGAATCAGCATTCTGATCCAGTTCTTCAGTTCACTTTCTGTACAACTTTTGAGAATTCATTTAATCTTGCTAAGCATCGGTTTACTCGCGGGTAAAATTAGACTGTACCTAATAAGCACCTCACAGAACTGTGATATTCAAAATGAGATAGCACAGTAAATGCACTTTTTAAAATGACATACTCATGTAAAGAAGGTGAGGAATAGCTTATTTTATAGAGAAAAAGATTTTAAAAATCAGTTTTTCTACTTTGCTTATTTTGCAAGTATTCCTGTATTCTGCAATATGATCTGAGGTTTGAGTTGCAATGCTTGTCTGAGATATTAAAGCTCAAATCTTGAGCGTTGACAACTAGAGCACTAAATCTGCTTTTTAAAAACTGTAAATAGTATAACGACACAATTCAAACAGCAATCATTACAAAAAACTTCATACTATAATATCTCCTTGTACAAGAAGATGAAAAAGTATTAAAAAACCACATTACAAAAACCAATTTAAAAATTTTTAAAAACATAAAAAACATGTAAAAATATAACAATTAAATGAAAAAAGAAAAGTGAAAGTTGTCAATATTAATAGGAAGTAAAGCTGAATACAAGCCAAAGAACATTACATTTATTTCTTTTGGCATCCTTACTCTCAGATAAGAAAGATTCCTTTGTGACTGAGAACACAGAAGCAATTCCAAAAGATCTACAACAGGTTCCCACCAGCACATCAGCATCCATACTGTACTCTTCTCTGTTACTGTGGAAGAGGTCTCCATGTCCCTAACAAAGACTAACACTGAACATTTTCTTTTATTAAAAGAAGGAAGATCTCAAATCAATAATCTCAAGTTACATTCTGAGAAACTGGAAAAAATGAGGAAATAGTACCAAAATAAGCATAAAAAAGAAATCATAAATCACAAAGGGGGAAAACAATTAAATAGGAAACAGAAAAGCAGTAGAAACAAATCAATCAAAGCAAAAGGTAGTTCTTTGAGATTAATAAAACTGATAAATGTCCAGTGACCAATCAGAAAAAAAAGACAGAAGACACAAATCACCAATGAGAAGAATGACAGAGGAAACAACCCTAAAGTTCTTACATAAATTAAAATAATAATAAGGAAAGATTATGAGAAAATTTGTATCAACTATTTTGTCAATTTAGTTGAAATGGAAGAATTCCTTTAAAGACATAAACTACCAAAATTCACTCAAGAAGGAATTAATTTATATAGTCCTACATCTTTTAAATTAATTGAATTTCTAGATAAAAATTTCTAGATAAGAAACTCATTGGCTCTGGTGCCATCACTGGTTAATTCTACCAAAAACTTAAAAGAAAAAATACTGATTCTATACACATCACACATAATATTAAAGAAAACAGAACGCTTACTAAATTATTCTATAAAGTTGCCGTTAACCTACTAACAAATCCAAAAAAATGAAAAAGACATTGAAAGAATAAATAAGAAAAGCAATTACTGCAGACAAATATCCCTCATGAACAGAGAGGAATGTCCTAAACAGAATTTTAGCAAATAGAATCCAACAATATATAATAAGGACAATTAATAATGAACAACTGGGGCTCAGGCAGAAATGCAATGTTGATTGACATTTAAAATTCAATCAATATAATTCAAGTTATTGACAAACTAGAAAAGAAAAACCAAGTGATTGCTAGTGAAAAACAAAAACACATTTGACTAAAATTCAACATAAATTTCTTGTTAATGTAAACAACACCAATAACTCCGTGCAAATTACATACAGAAGGGAATTTTCTTAACTGGATAAAGGGCAGCTATAGAAAACTTGTGGCAAACATCATAATTATGAAAACTCAAATGTTTTCCCCCTTTAAACAAGTACAAGACAAAGATTTCCCCTCTCACTACTTCTTTCCAATATTTTTCTGAAGGTTCCAGCCAGCACAGTAAGACAAGAGGGAGAGAAAAAAAGAAAGAACAGAACAAAACTTCAGATAAGAAAGTAAAAAATAATACTGTAACTTTCTTTATTTGAAGATGAAATGATGGTCTCTGTAGGAAATGTGATGCAATCCACAAAAAAGGGTATTAGAACTAACAAGTGAGTTTAGCCAGGTTGGAAGATATAATAACAAAATACATTAGAGGATATGGCAACAAAATACAAAATACATTGTATTTCATTTTACAGTTTTATTTTTAACCGACAATGACAATATATGTATTTATAGGATGTAATGTGATGTTTACATTGTGGAATGATTAAATCAAGCTCATTAACAAATCCATCATCTCACATATTTATTTTTTTGTTGTGAAAACATTTTAAAATCTACTCTTTTAGAAATTCTGGAATATGCAATGCATTATTGGTTATTACACTCACCATTTTGTGCAATAGCTCACTAAAGCTTATTCTTCCTCTCTTACTGAAACTTTGATCATGTTCTCTTTCCCTACCTAACTGCCTCCACCAGCCTCTTGTAATCACCATTCAACTTTCAGAACAAATCGTATTTCTATAAACTAAGAGCAAACAATCAGAAATTTAAATGAAAGCAATTCTAACAGCATTAAAAATATGAAATCTGTTGAGCTTGTAAATGTCCTATACATTAAAATTTTTTTAAAAACATGGTGAGGTAAATTAAAGGAAACTTAAATAAATAGAAAGACATACCTTGTTCATGGGTCAAAAAATCATTTTTGCTAAATATCAATTCTTCTCCAATTGATTTATATATTCAATGCAATTCTTACTAAAATTCTAGCAATGTTTTATGTAGAAATTGACAAGATTATTCTAAAGTTAATACGGAAATCTAAAAGTCCTAGAATAGTCAAAACGACTTTGAAAAGGAGAACAATGTTAAAACTAATCTTACCATTTTTCAGGACTAATTATAAAGCTATAGTTATCAAGACAGTATATCATTGGAGTCAAGATAGAAAAATCGATCAAAAGATCAGAATAGAAAGTCCAAAACTAGATCCATATACATATAAAAATGATTTTCTAAAACGATCTAAAGACAATTCAGTGGAAAAAAATGATTTGCAACAAGTGCTGCAGAAACAATTGAATGTACATAGACAAAAACAATGAACGTCAATTAAAAAAACATTAATTCAAAATGGATCCCTGAACTAAAATCAAAACTAACTTTAAAAATTATGATTTTACAGTAGGCAAAATTATTAGATATGACACGAAAAACATCATCCATTAAAGAATAATTTGTAAATCAGACTTTATCAAAATTAAAAACTTCTGTTTTTTGAAAAAACTCTAATTGAGAAAAACAAGTTACAGGGTGGAGAAAGTATTTTCAAAGCACATATTTGATAAAGAAGAATTTATATAATGCTCTCGAAACTTAACCAGATATAAATGATTTTTATCATTTTTAAACGATTTGAAGTAGATACTCCATCAAAGAATATACATGAATGGAAAAATAATCCCTTGAAAATAACAGAGATGGATCTCAAAATAATTATTCTATGTGAAACAAGCCGGACAAAAAGAACAAATCCTGCATGATTTCATTTATTTCAACTCTAAAAACAATGGAACGAATCTATAGTCACAGAAAGCAGATCAGTGTTTGCCTGGGGGTGATGGGACATGAAGAAACTTTTGGGATGATGGATATGAATATTTTCTTGATGGTTGGTTTTATGGGTGTATACAAATGTCAAAATGTATCAAGTTGAACATTTTAAATATGTATGTTTTGTAGGTCAATTTTACCTCAACTTCTTAGTCTTTAAAGATTAAAAAAATTTTTTAAATACCAGCTTCTCCTCCTTGTTCACACACTCTACTCCTACTTTCTCAAGAATGTTGTTTCAACAATTCTGTTAATGTCCAGCTTTCTCGCTTTTACTCTTTTTTTCTGGACCTTTCCAGATGGCTTATATACATCTTGTTATTTCTTTCATTTAAAATTTAAAAATAAAACATAAAGAAAAAGAAATACTTCCTTGATTCTATGTCTTCCTTGATTTTTTCTTCATCATCTTATTGTCATTAGGCCAAAAATCCTCTAAAGCATAGTCTAATACACACTAACTCCAGTGTGTTCTATTCTACTTTTTTCTAAAGTCTACTCTAATCAGGGTCCAATCCATGACTACATCAAAATTGTTATCATCAAAGTCAGAGATGCCTCTGTGTTGCAAAATCCAATGATCAGTTCTTGATCTTCATTTCATTTTACCTATCAACATTTCATATAATTACTCTTTCTTTCCTAAAACATCCCTACTCCCACCTATGTGGCTTCCAACATACCTTTCTTCTACACATTCTACCTCAGTCTCTATGCAAATTTCTCCTCACAGCCTGACCTTTAAATATTGGAGTGCTGCAGAGTTTCAGTCTTTCAACCCATTATGTATTTTACCTATATTTATTATCTTAGTGATCTTACCCTCTATCCAAATTTATGTCTTCAATCTGTATCTCTTCTTTGAAATCTAGATTCTTATATACAATATCCTACTCAGTATTTTTATCTGAATAGTTAATCAAAATATCTCACTTGTTCTGTTTCAAACTAAGCTCCTGACATTTCTTCTCCTACAAAATTCTGTCTCTCTCATTGTTCCTCAACTCACAAAATGGAAACTCCAGTTTTTTCACTTACTTAACCAAAAGCCCTGTAATCTTCTTAACTTCACTTTTTTCTCACACTTAACATCCATCAGCAAATTCTTTGACCCATATTCAACATACACCCCCTAACTAATGACTTTTCAATGGCCTCCATTGTTAATTTTTTAGCGCAAACCACTGCTTTATCTCATTCAAATTATTACAATAATCTCCTAATTACCATCCTTGCTTCCATCATTTCAGTACAGATTCAATGTTCAACAGTGTGAATCAACAGTATATGTTCAGCCAGAATAATTCTGTCTAAATATAATTTTTATTGTGCCACCTCCTTCATCATAAATCTCCAAAGACCAAGCACAGATTGTTAGTCCTTTGATTAAGGCCCAGTACAGCTACCTGGAAGTTTTCAGTTCTGCCTTCTGGTGTTTTGGTTTTTCCCTCTGAGTCACCTTTTAGTTTTCCCTCTTAAAAAATGATCTGTATTTATAGTTGAGCAGTTTTCTTAGACTGCTTCCTGACCAAAGACCAAATTGCACAAAACATAGTCTCTTCATTTTTTCTGTCTGTCCCATTTAATCTTAGCTTGTTTAATATCTTCAAAACTGTGTTGGGTTCTTTATGAATTATTTGATATTACACTTTATTGAACAAAAGTCATAACTCAAATCTCCTTGAGATAAACCCACCTTAGCCTTTGGCTCCCTTTATGGTTTCTGTCAAACAATATCATTTAGAGAGAGGGTCTATTGTTTCACACAGACAGTTTATGAGATACAACCTTGAGATATTTAGAAAGTCTATTGTCTAACACAAAGGATCTATGAGGGACCATCTGAAAACTATCCAATGTTTAAAGGATTTGAGTTACATATTTGAATTTCTCTTTACCTCAAGATGTTTTACTGGTAGCATCAGAAATTTATTTTGCTCTGAAATTCTCTGAGGATGACAATTATGTTTTCAAACCCAGAAAGTTCTAGATCCTTTATATTCCCCTAAATTCTACTTGGAGATAGAATTATTCTTTGATTAACTGATCTCTCTTTTTTGGACCTTTTAATGAAATCAGTTGGTACTTTCAGCATTTAACCTAGAAATACCCTTAGCAAGGTCTATTAGTTCATTAGATGTAATTTTTCCTAGTTTTCATATGATTTCAAGCCTCAGTTTTGCTAAACTTTTCATTGCTCAATAAAAAAGTCTCATTTCCTCTAGCTTCCAGTAACATTTTCCCATTTTCCTCATTTTTAAGCTGTCATCAACAGCACCCTTGAGACTCACCAGGGTACTGCTAAATAGTTTCCCAAGGATCTTCTAGCTCTAACAAAAAACTAGTCCTCATAACTATGCCACGGTATAGATTTTTATTATTGCCAAACACAACCTCCAAATACCAAACTTGGTACTACTCATGTGACACATTGCAAACCAGTCTTAAATTAGTGGCATAAAACAACAACCATTTTATTATACTCATGGATTCTGTAGGAACAGTGAGGAAGTGACAGGGGATAGTCTCTGCCCCATGGTGTGGAGCTTGATTGGAGATAATTCAAATGGTTGCAATGGCTCAAACGGCTGAAATCATTTGCACGTTGATCACCATCAGGGAAAACTGAAGGTTGAGCTCAGCTGGTACTATTGGAACATGTACATGTAACACCCCTGTGTAACTTATGCTTCTCATAGCATGGTGGCTACAGTCCAAAAAGGTGCATACCAAGGAGCATCCTGACAGCAGGGATTCCCAGACAGCCAGGTGCACCCTCTGTGGCTTTGTGTGACCTACTTTCCCTTTTGACACAGTCTAGTGACTAACACAATCCCAAGCCTACCCAGATTCAGGGGCATTAACTATAGACCTCACTTCTCAATGAAAGGAATGTAATCAGTTTTGAGACTGTTTTAAAATTGCCAGACTGTGATAAATTAAAAGTCAGATCACGTGCTGCCTGAGCCTGTCATTCTGGAGGAAAAGATTGGAAAGAGTCAGAGTGAAAGTGTATTTGGGCTTTTATTTTCTTATTTTAACATGATAGGATACAGAAAAGATCTTAGGCAGGTATTTGGAGACTTGTAATTAGAAATTAAAGGGAATGTAGAGAATACTAAGAAATGTGATGCTGTAAAGGAAATTTTAAAGCTGTTTTATTCTAGACACCCAAAAGGTAAAAAATGCTTCTAGTAACAAAAGCCATATGAATTTTCTGAGTTTAAAAAAGGTTTTCAGGTTTGTTGCCATGATCATATTAAGACTGTTGACTTCTCACCTAAGCTTATAGTTTCAGATGGCCACAAACTAAACCACTACATTTAGAAACAGAGGTAGAAGATCAAAGAAAAAAAAAAGGTAAGCTTCAGAATTGTGGTTGGAAAGAACTTAGGACACTTTTGAAATAGTTACTGGTATATGGAAAAAAAATAAAACAAATAGTTAAGAAACACTCTAAATGTTGAGGGATTTATATTGTCAAATAAACAACAAGCCAAGATTAAAGAACCTATGACCTTCAATAAATTTTTAAGACCCAGAAACTGGCCATAAAGAAGTAGCCTTTGAATGTAGTACAGCCCCAAAAAGTAAATGTGGTTTTCAAACTTTATCTCAGTTTGGTTCTTGGTAGAAGTTCAAGAGCCTATCAGAGGGCATGGCAAGAAACTACCAAGAACAGCTGACAAGGGCATTATTTTCAATAACAGACTCAGAGTCTTATAAAAGGATATATGCCACTGCCAGACCAGGGGGTGTCAACCAGTCCAGGTAAGCAAGTTTTATCAGTGCTGTGTGTCAATGACATCTACATGTATCTCATTACTTTTTTTTTTTTTAAATGAGAGTTTAAATTATGTTATCCTGTTCATATTCTTCTACTGTATAAAAAGCATGGGGTAGGGGTGAGGAGTTGATAGCGTATAGGTCTCCATAAAGAGCTACTTTTGGAAACCCTGAACTTTCTGGTGGTTGCAATGACAGGATAAGACTTTAGATTGTGTCCTTTAAGGGGCAGGGTATGTCCCACATGTGAACAATAGGGTGTGCACAGTTTTTTATTGGTCACAGGGTCTAATTGTCTACAAAACTCATACTACAAAACTGTGATATAGAACATTGCTGGAAACTGGAAGCCTAATAAGGGAATCTATTTCTCTGTCCTTTTTGCATATGGTGTTACTATATGCCTAACTCTCAGCAATGATGAACAAAAATGTTGTATTTCACTTTTAAGCCACCTTTAAAGAATCACAATATTTTATTCTTCTCACCACTTTGATGCAAATGAACAGGGCAAATTTGAGCCATGTATTGAAAATGGAAGAGCCAGAAATGAAAGGAGACTGGGTATCTCCACCACTGCCTGGAGGCAAACTGCCTGTGAATTAGGGACAACCATGTAGATGTTATACCATTGAGAAACAGACTTCTATCCTCTGCAAATTGTTACACAAAGGGGCTATTTGTTGTATCAACTGGGATTACCTTAAGTAAAACATTTGTAGTAAAAGGCACAGTGCAAAATTTACCTGCATTAGGGTATGGAAATAATAGAGTTATTGGGTCGTGCTAGCTTTAGAAATTAAATCATGCAGGTATTGATGATTCCACCCAACGTAGTTATTTTGCTTTTGTTACCTGTTTTAGTGGTTGTAAAGGGTACTGGCATGGTAAACACTACTCTTACAGGCAATATTGTATTTTAAGTAATAAATAATTTATTAGCAGGGCATATACCCATGATATATGACATGCTATATGCTATGAAAGAGAAAATGTTATACTTCATTTTAAGTCAAAATGAAGAGATTGGCCGGGGGCAGTGGCTCATGCCTGTAATCCTAGCACTTTGGGAGGCTGAGGCAGGTGGATCACCTGAGGTCAGGAGTTTCAGAACACCCTGGACAACATGGCGAAATCCCCCATCTCTACGGAAAATACAAAAAAAAAAAAAAAAAAAAAAATTAGATAGACATGGTGGTGCGTGCCTGTAGTCCCAGCTACTCAAGAGGCTGAGGCAAGAGAATCGCTTGAACCCAGGCTGCAGAGGTTGGCAGTGAGCCGAGATCACACCACTGCACTCCAGCCTGAGCGACAGAGCTAGACTCTGTCTCTATTAAATAAAAAAAGAAAAAAAAGAAAGATATTTATTGATTCCTTCTTGGATAACTGCAGAACACATTTGACAGTAGGCTTCATTTTAGATTAGTCAGGAAAATTGAGTTAGATTCTGAGAGGTAGAGGTGGCAAAATATGCTTTAGCAGAGAAAATATTAATCGGCAAAAGTACTGTAAAGTAACTAGTGGTTCAAGCCTCTGATAACTGGAAGGGAAACTGGGAGATGGAGTAAGAAGAGAAGTATGCCATATTGCAGAAGAACTTTGAATCACAAGCTAAAGCTCTTTAATTTTATTGAGTAAGCTTAGTTAAACAACGGGAAGGCACACCCAGTTATTTTTCCTTGGGGTGGCTTGGCCAGAGATAATAGGCTTGGGGGAGAATTTGTGTAGCAGATATAATGGGAATTTTTGAATTTAGAAATAAAAATATTGCAGAGGATTTTTATTCCCAAATTTGAGGGCAAACC
Source organism: Chlorocebus sabaeus (assembly GCF_047675955.1). Classification (NCBI taxonomy): domain Eukaryota; kingdom Metazoa; phylum Chordata; class Mammalia; order Primates; family Cercopithecidae; genus Chlorocebus; species Chlorocebus sabaeus. The sequence continues at coordinate 33,995,599 of NC_132926.1, read as the reverse complement.
TGATAACAATTTGTTTAAAGTAAATCACCTGATGTGGGCATTACTGCTCCCTTGTTATTTTAAAAGACCTTTTGGCAAACTTTCCCTCTCATATTTCAGTGTCTTAGCAAACATTTAAGAGGCTTCCTCTGATGCTTATAATTAAACTTCAAAGGGAAGGGGAAAAACCAGACATGTAGTTGGGATGAAACTATTTCTTATTTTTTTCTCTCATTGTTACCAATATGCAATTCTACCTTGCTTATTTTCCATTACATTTTCTAGAGGGTTGCATTGACATTTATTATGTTCTGATTTAAGATGGTAGGGAAAGTCAGTATGTTGGCAAGAATTTTTACTACTGTGTGATTTAGACCCAGCTCTCATTTCACTTTGGGCCACTGTACTTACTGAAAACATCATGATGTTGCATGACCTGTTTTGTACTTACTGGCCTCTTTTCAGTCTCCTTTTCAGCCATCTTTACCTGAGATCCAGTGCTCTGGCCTCCTGAACTATTTGATGTTAATACAATCAACATTCTTCACACACTCATGTCTATCTTCATGAGTGGTAGTTTAATTTTCTTTCTGCATATGTGTCCCCTTCAACATCCCACGTTTCTATTCTATCTACAAGCAGTCTTATTTTGCCACAGAACTCTTATTTAGCTTTCAAGATTCATACCTGTGCAACTGTATGTTTTAAATGGGACTTTCTCTGATGACATTGTGTTAGCAAAATTAATTGGTTCTTTATTTATGTATTCACAGCTCTTTGGGCACATTCTGTTTTCCAGGATGTTATCCCATCGTGTTTGAATTATATTGTATGTATTGGACTTGCTAAACCATGAGCTTCTTGAGTACAGGGATAACACAATGTAAGTACTATTTTGAAGGCATGTGCAATATGAGAACACAGAAGAATTAAAAACAAACAAAACGCCGGGCGCGGTGGCTCAAGCCTGTAATCCCAGCACTTTGGGAGGCCGAGACGGGCGGATCACGAGGTCAGGAGATCGAGACCATCCTGGCTAACACGGTGAAACCCCGTCTCTACTAAAAATACAAAAAACTAGCCGGGCGAGGTGGCGGGCGCCTGTAGTCCCAGCTACTCCGGAGGCTGAGGCAGGAGAATGGCATAAACCCGGGAGGCGGAGCTTGCAGTGAGCTGAGATACGGCCACTGCAGTCCAGCCCGGGCTACAGAGCAAGACTCCGTCTCAAAAAAAAAAAACAAAAAAACAAAACTTTAGAAACCATTGAAAAACTGCCACAAAGAATAGCATAAAAATATGAAGGCAGTTCACATAAGAGAGCAAAAAGACTAACAAATAAAAAATGGCTAGGCATAGTGGCTAAGGTCTATAATTCCAGCACTTTCGGAGGCCAAGACTAGAGGATTGCTTGGGGCCAGAAGTTTGAGGCCAGCTTGGGCAACATAGCAAGACCCTGTCTCTACAAAAAGTAAAAGATCAAATTAAAATATAAATAAATATTAAAACAGTTTGTATTTTTTCACTCAAGACATATTGTGCAAGCTCAGACTCAGCCCAGGAAAATCAGTAGTAGAATTTAAGAGAAAAAGAAAAGAAGCACACATTCTGCTTTAAGATCATTATAATCTCATGCTATAGACTAAGCATGAATCAGTCAGTAAATAATGTAACAGAGCAACTTAGTAGGAACAAATTTATAAAAGTTCTAGGAAGAGGGAAATAAATGACCACAGAATTAATTATTAATAGGATTTAGCTTGATTCTCTTGAACACTTTCCCCACTATCTAACCTGGACCTTTTTAAAAATTTGTTTTTAGGCTGGGCGTGATGGTTCATGCCTGTAATCCCAGCACTTTGGGAGGCCGAGGCAGGTGAATCACCTGAGGTCAGTTCAAGATCAGCCTGGCCAACATGGTGAAACCCTGTCTCAACCAAAAATACAAAAAAATTAGCTGGACGTGGTGGTGGGTGCCTGTAATCCCAGCTACTCTGGGAGGTTGAGGCAGAATTGCTTCAACCCAGGAAGCGGAGGTTGCAGTGAGCCAAGATCGTGCCATTGCATGCCAGCCTGGGCAATAAGAGTGAAACTCTGTCTCAAAAAAAAAAAAAAAAGTTTTTAATTATGGTAAAATGTGCATAGCTTAATATTCACTTTCTTAATCATTTTTAAGTGTCCAGTTCAACAATTCAGTGGCATCAAGTGTGTTCATTGTGTGTACAACTACTACTGCCATCCATTTCTAGAACTATTACACTACATCCTCCTCAACTGAAACTCTATACCTATTAACCAATAACCTGCATTACCCACTTTCCCCAGGCCCTGGAAACTACCATGATACTTTCTGTCTCTCTAATTTTGACCATTCTAAGTACTTCATAAAAGTGGAATAATACAAAATTTGTCTTATTGTGACTGGTTTATTTCACTTAGTATACTGTCCTCAAGATTCACCCATGTTACAGAATATGTAAGAACTTCCTTCCTTTTTACAGCTGAATAATATTGCATTTTTCTGTGCATCAATATGCTTGTGTGTATAGAAACACATACTACATTTAATAACAAGTATATATAAATGTGGTATATATACACATTATTTTCCCATTTTACTTATCCACTTATCTGTTGAAAGACACTTGAGTTGCTTCTACATTTTCTACATTTTAGCTACTGTAAATAATGTTACTATGAATATATATGAACGAATATTTCTTTGAGACCTCTTTTCAAGTATTTTGGGTAAATACCCAGAAATCCCACCTAAACTCTTTTTTTTTTTTTTTTTTTTTTTTTTTTTTTTTTTTTTTGAGATGAAGTCTTCCTCTGTTGCCCAGGCTGGAGTGCAGTGGTGTGATCTTGGCTCACTGCAACCTCTGCCTCCTAGACTCAAGGGATTCTCCTGCCTCAGCCTCCTGAGTAGCTGGGACTACAGACGTTTGCCACCATGCCTGGCTAATTTTTTTTTTTTTTTTTTCGTATTTTTAGTAGAGATTGGGTTTCACCATGTTGGCCAAGCTAGTTTCGAAATCCTGACCTCAAGCAATCTGCCTGCCTCGGGCTCCCAATGTATTGGGATTACAGGCATGAGCCACTGCACCCAGCTTTGGATTACCTTGTAACTCTCACTCTCTTTGATCTTTTAAATAATCTTATTTTTTTAAAGATTCATTTTAAAAATCCAAATTCGGATGCAATCATTGAAGGTGGGATTCTATGTCAGGAGTCAAAAAGATCTTTATATACTAAAAATGATGAAAAGTCAAAATGAACAAGATGAAACCTGATTAATGGCTTTCTATGTATGTTAAGAAAATGAACCACAAAAAGAGGTGAACAGAGCTCTGATTTCTTATTTATAGTATGCTTCATATATCATCATTTAGGTTAGTTATAAACATACTGACTGGGACAAGATTCTATTCCTCTTGGTTATATTAATTAATCTATCGGCACTTTTTTGTTCAGTCAGGTATAATATTCTACCCGTGCATCTTTATCCATTTGCAAAGACAGCATGAGAGCTTATCTAATGCCTTGCTGAGTTCAAATCCATTGTATCTGCATATACCTTATACCTATCAGTTTAGTTATAGTGTCAACAAAGAAAACAAAGTTACTGTGACCTAGTTTTTTCTAAACCTAGGGATCTTGGCAACCTTTTGTCCTGTTCTTAAGGCTATGCTCAACTAATCGCTTCCTGAATAATTCTCTGAATTAATGTTAAGCGGAAACACTAAAACTTAAAAGCAAAGAGATTTGAGGAGACTTACCACAAAACACATATACAAAATTCAACTTTAATAAACGTATTTAAGAAGAAATATCCAAAAACATAAAAAAATAAAAAATAAAACAAATTGAGAAGAGATTTTGAAATATAAACTACTTAATGCTTTATTAATATTCACAATATCTGTCAACTTTCAAAAGTTTTATATTGCAAACTATACTTTGTGATGTAGTTCGATTTCCACTGTGGCAAACATAATCTAGAGAAACGTAGATTGCTTTGATCCTGGTGAAAAGGGATCTGAAGGGAGGATAAATGGTGGAGCAGAAGTGATGAGTAACACAGGTTATATGAATTGGACAGAGACAGAATTGTCACTCAATAATCTGCAAATTGGAAAAACTGACTTCCAATTATGTACTTAGTGAAATGTACTCTTCTGCAAAAGCCAGTGAGTATTAGAAATTTTTCCTTTTATCTCATTAGGAGACAGATAAGAATAGGGAGATTCCCAAGTGAGACTGCAATTGTGTTAAAATATGTCAGAAAGAAATCAAAGAAATGAAAGCAATAATAGAAAACTAGAGATGAGCAAATATCTTCCATAAATATGGAAAAAGATAAATTTTGGGAAATGTCAGAATAGTTACTAATAATCCCTGATAATCATATAGTGGTAATTATTTTTAATCATATTTTTTGAATAACTATTTATGCAGTAATTGCTAAATATTAGATGAAAATTTGAAGAATGAAAGATTAATAAGGTACAGATTCTACTCATAAAGAGCAACTAGACAAATAGAAGAAATACCATATAGGCGTAAGTTTATAATGTAGAACAGTTTCACAAGAAAAGTAAATACACATATTCTGAGAACTAAGAAGTATTATTAGTGTCAAAGGGCAGGATTCTCAAACTCAAATGCCTCCAAGCGCCAACAATAAGCAAGGCAAAAGAGTGAAATAAGAGCATGTTTAAATGAGGCATGTACCACTAAATTCCAGCTGACATTTGCCATGGCAATGAAGTGCCCAAATATTTTCAGAAAAATCTTCTGTTGTACTATTTTTCTCTTTCTTTTTCCTTTTTCTTTTCTTTTCTTTTTTTTCCCCCCAGGCTGAAGTGCAGCAGCACAATCTCAGCTCACTGCAAACTCTGCCTCCCAGGTTCAAGCGATCCTTGTGTCTCAGCCTCCCAAGTAGCTGAGTGTGCACCACCATAGCCAGCTAATTTTTCTGTATTTTTAGTAGAGATGGGGTTTTTTCATGTTGGCCAGGGTGGTCTCAAACTCCTGACCTCAAGTGATCCACCTGCCTCAGCCTCCTAAAGTACTAAGATTACAGGTGTGACCCACTGCCTCCGGGCTATTTTTCTTAAATATTCAAATTTTAAAAGCTGTAGATTATTTAGAAATACATTTAAAATCACAGCATAGGCTAAATAAAATGCATTAACAAGCCTGAGTTTGTCTCTATGCTACCAGTTTAGAATGTCTGCCTTGGAGGATAAAGAAATGTTCTGTGAAGAGTAACATAATTTGGATTTTTATCGTTTGATATATAGAATTGAGAGATATAATGATTAAAGAAAATAACATCCCAGGCAAGGCAACACTGTGAGTTAAATTAGGCAAATAGATATGTAATGAAAATAAATGAGAAATGAGGAAGAACTTATTTTGGAACAGGTGTAGAGTCTATGATGGGGAAGAGCAGGACATATGATAATCTGAGCATTTAGGAAAGAAGGCGAGGATGACTAGTAGCCCACATAAATTCATTACAAGTGAGTCATGCCAAACTTCCTTCATTGTATTTCACAAGAATGAGAAGCTTGGTACCATACCATAAGATACATGAATATCGATTTCAGTAGACTAACCTTGGAAACAAGGTGGTGAAATATCTTTGAGTTTGCTTTGTTCAGCACTTCTGCAGTGATGTAGATGATAACCAAGAAGCCATACTTATTAAATTTTCAGTTGATATAAAGGTGGAAATTATCGCTCACGTGAAGTCATAGTCAAGCCTAAGCAATCTTGAGGGACTGAATGCAAAGTTTAGTCAAAAAACTAAGTGTTTATAATCAAAGACTGTCAGTGAAATTGGCATATGATGTATGAAAATAACCCAGAAACCTACTCTTGTTAAGAATACTAAAACTCAGAAAGGTTAATTAACATATCCCATATCATAGAGATTTGGCAGAAGTAGAATGCACATCCCTTGTCTATCTGGACTCAAAGTCTGTGTTCATTCTTATCTATCACAGAGCCACAATGTGTATTTCTCAGTAGAACTTTAGGTCATTTTTAAATATTGACTGGAAGATTGGGGTAAATGCTTTTCAAGATGACGAAGAGTCTATGTTTTGTTTTATTCTGACAAAACATTAATAATAATTGAATCCAATCCATCAAGTAGAGTAGGTCAAATTTTATATAAGCTAAAATTTGCAAGTGTCAAAAATTAAAATGTTTATGTTTAATTACTATCTTCATGTCAATGTAATATCAGAAAATATCTTATTAATTAAAGGTATTTCAATCGCAGTCATTCAACAAACATTTTCTGAATGGCTATTAATTACTAAGAATGGTTGAAAGTACAATGGATACCACATTGAAAAAAAATAAAATCTCTCCCACTAAGCACTCACATTTTACATATTTAGTGTGTCTCTCCGGTTCTCCCTTTTTATTCCCCCTTTTTTTCCTCCCCAAAGATAACATTTGAATCCAGGACAAAGCTTACATAACTTCATGACATTTGCATGACATTGGCACCTGGTGAGGTATTTCTTACCATATGGTCCCTGGATATTGACTTCTCTCTCTCCAGGAATTTTTGCAGTGTAATATGACTCCTATGGTCACTGTATCATAGAGGACCTGGGTCTCCATTCCTCAGCTCCCTGTTATCTGTTTGATGTGTTAGTACACTCTTCGGAGTTATGTGATTCCTCCCATCAAGCTATCAACTGTAATGTCTCTTAACTCAAAGTCCCTTGTTCTGAAATAAAAACCGTTCTTGTTCATGAGCCCCCTCCCCACTTGACTATCTTGGGAACTATGAATTTCAGCTGCTTTTTCTGATCTTCATTGCAGCATGGCAGACCCCTGTAAGACTGCTATAAAGTCCAAATACCTGGATATCTTCCTCGATACGGCCCACTCTCACCCACGATAAGCCGAATAATGCTTTAGATGTCTCCAAAAGCCAAGGGATTTGAACTAAACCAGGACAATGAGGTCTAAGTTTGAAAACCCCATTTTCCTTCTCTTCCTGAATCCCTCCTCTTAGTCCTAGGAAATATTTGTCATCTTTCCTATGTGATCCAATGGAAGTTGTAAGAAAAACAATCTTCACTCTGAATAAAGATTGTATTGTTACAAATAAAACATTCTTTACTTTAGTCTATTGTATGGCTAAGGATGTTAACAAAGACCACTTTATAATTTAATGGCAAGCACTGACTTCCTTAATTAGTACATTTTTGGATTAAGGTGATGGCTGTCCTTTTTTTAATTAAAAAAGGAAAACCTCTCTCTCATGCCCTATGCCAAATGGTGGAAGGGTTCAGGGGTTTGAGAGAAAATAGAGTACATAGCTGTCTGAGAAGTGACATTTCAAAATAATACGTTTTACTATATATAAACAATATTGGGAAAAGGAAAATTTATATGAACAAGTAAAATGTTAAAACACACAGGCACAGATATATGTATCTCCTTGGACTCAGAGCTAAGCATTCTGAAAGTAATGGAGCTGCATTTCAGTAAATGAAATAATATTATATATATAATTGGCAGCAAAAATGATAGAATTAAAATTTACCTTAAAGTCCCTTGTATGTTTATTAAATAAAATGCAGATGATTTTATATACTACCGTAAATAGTAATATTTTAGTAAATGTATAATTTTTATATAATAAATTTTACATTGGCATTTGACTGCAATAATGATTTAAAAATTAATAATATAGTATAATAAATTTTACATTGAAAATACATTCTTATAGGGTCTGTGTCTTTACATAAAAATGTATGCATAGCTATATTTTGGAAGACCACGGTATGTATGTTGGGACTGCATTCTAGCACGTCTATGTAAGAGCCATGCCTTCTACTGAGTTCTCTCACATCTCCCTTTCTTTTATTTTTCCTGTTTCTTTTTTGCTTTTGCCTGAGTCAGTATATTGACGTTTACTTATATCTAAATGTTAAGATTTTTAAAACTTTTCCTGTTTTTCTTCAGGGTATTAAATAAAACAAAACTAAAACTGCTGTCTTTTACTTACCTTGCAGCCAAAAGACTATAATTGTATACAGTCTGTGAATAATTGCCTATAATTCATTAATTTCTAGTATTTCCACTTCTTATTTAAAGAGCCAATTAAGTGATTTCCCACAGAATGTTTCTTACTTTTTCCTTTAGGTTGTATTAAAACAAAACCAAAAACTTTCATATGGCCTCAGAAACCTAACAAAAAGGACGATTCAATCATTAGGGACCAGATTATTTCTTAAACTTTGTGTATATATATATGATATAATATTTCCTTCCCTATGTTTATCCACAGCCAATGCTTAATTTGTGCTTTCATGTTCCTAAGCGTTTTTGTGGTAGGTAGTGTAAGTGTTGAGGATAGAGAATTGAAAACATTCAGAAAAGGAGGATAGAATCATTCTAAATAAGAATAATTCTACATTAAAAAACCTATTTAAAAAAAAAAAAACTCTTGAAGATCAGAGGAAAGCAGGCAAGGAAAGACTGGAAGATAGGGAGATAGTAATATTTAGGTGAACAGTGACTGAGAGTTTAGAGGAGAATACGAGAAGCGAGGACCAAAAATGAAACTCTAGGCAGAGAGGAAGAAGTTTAAACAGGAAGTTTAGAAATGTCACCATGAATTTAATGATGGCATATGATCGACTACCACTGTTACCTTGTTTTCTTTATTATTATTATTTTTTGATGCTTTCAAACTTTTGCCACTTTTTGACATAAGATTATGATTAGACTATTTCTGTACATTCTAGTCACAGAAGGAGAAAAAATGGTGGTCAAAGGAGGAAGAAACATAGGAAGTAGAATGGAAAGAGGGAGGAAGGTCACAGCAGTACCTAAAACCAAGCTATGCAATGCTTTAGATTTAAGAACTGATCTTTATATTATCTCATATTAATAAGAAAACATACTTAAAGATCAGAAGTGGGTAAATTGTACAGCTGTTGTTTTTAAAGGTCATGACTTAAGCAATTTCCCATATATTCTGTTTTTCTAGATATTTTGACTCCTTTTCCCATAAAGGGTTCAAGAAAATTTTAAATACAGTTTTTAAGGTTTTTCAGTAGTGTCTTTGAATACTTTTAACATCTGACCTACATCTTTCTGTAAAGGACTTTAAGATAATTTCCTCCATGATATTTTAAATAGCAGTTTATGATTTGAGGCAGACGTTCTCATTATCACTACAACCATTCTTTTCTGTTTTTGTTTCCTGAAAGAAGGTTATGGCATCACACTCTTTGATCTATCTTGCAATTAAATTGGGCATGAGAGTTAATCCCATTCATCTAACTTTTATATGAAAAGTATATTTTCAAGTCGTGAAGATTATAAAAGTCTTTATGACTACTTCTTTTACTTTCCGATAAAAAAAGGAAATATATTGCTCATTTCAAAAATTCACTTCAGGCCGGGCACTGTGGCTCATGCTTGTAATCCCAACACTTTGGAAGGCCGAGGCAGGCAGATCATGAGGTCAGGAGTTCGAGACCAGCCTGGCCACGAACGGTTTCACAAAATGGTGAAACCCCGTCTCTACTAAGAATAAAAAAATTAGCTGGGCACGGTGGCAGGCAGCTGTAGTCCCAGATACTCGGAAGGCTGAGGCAGGAGAAGAATCTCTTGAACCCAGGAGGCAGAGGCTGCCGTAAGCCAAGATCACACCACTTCACTCCAGCCTGGGCAAGAGAGCAAGACTCCGTCTCAAAAAAAAAAAAAAAAAAAAAAAAAAATCGATTCAGTAACTTTAAAAAATAAATTTTTGTTACAAATTAAAGAAAATAATTGACTCCCTTATTTATTTTGACTGAAAGCTGGACAACCACTGGCATTTGACTGCAATAATGATTTAAAAATTAACAAGCTGATTTCTGCTCAGAAAATGCTTCTTCTAATGCATTTCTGGCTACAATGTGGAATATCTGTCTCCTTTAGGTACACCTTGGATGATTTGGACTCTAAAAATCCAAGTTACACCCAAGATTCCATTATCTTGTGGTTACTCACTTGGACCACAGACATGAAGGACCTGTCTGCAAGAAATAGAAGAATCAAGTGGAGCTCAACCAGTGAATCATCCCCATAACGTAGCGAAACCTTAGAGAGAAGAGCCGGAAGGATGTATTGGTTGTTAGGAAAATGTAGGCTACCAGTAGAAAATGACATCCTCTGTTAATAAGATCTGAGGTGCGACTCACATAATTGTCCCAATTTTTAAGATTGATGGGGAGCATGAAGCATTTATTTAAAGTGTTGATAGGCCCCAATAAATGCATAAACTGCATAGGACTCATGTGGTCTGAATGTATTTTAGGGCTTTCTGGGAATTGTCTTGACAGAGAACCTGAGCTGGACAAAGCAGCCTTGATCTGAGTGAGCCAACTGGCACAATGAAGCTGTCAGGTATCTTTCTGCTCCTCTCTCTGGCTCTTTTCTGCTTTTTATCAGGTAAGTTTTTTCTTAAATTAAGATCCCATATTTATACTGAACTGGATATGATGAGTAGTTGTTTATCATATTTCAAAATCCTAATGATTTTGATGTGAAAGACCAATTCTGAGAGATTATTGTAATGATGATAATGATTGTGATGATGACAATGATTATGGTGATAATTATAAAAATTACTGTGATTTGTTGAGTATATACCATATTCTAGGCATGTACCAAGGTATTTTATGTATTGTCTCCGAGACTCGTAATAACGCATTTCTGTCTCTGCTATTCATATAAGAAACTGTGGAACAGAGAAATTGAGAAAATTAGCAAAAGACTTGCAACCAGTAGTTAGAATTTGGAATTTGAATCAGGTTCTCTTGGCATCACATTTGATGTTTGTTCCATAAAACTAGATTGGAGGATGGATAATTGCATTAAATATTGGTTTTGCTTTCCAGAATAAAGGAATATTTTCCTCCCCTTAGTTATTATTACAAATAATTTCAAATAATTAAAATTAAGACAATAGGGAAAATGGAAAGTCAATGAGAAAATCTTTGAAAATATGTAATTGAAACTTGGAATGCAGAATCGTATGTTTCTGGTGAGCTAAATAATCTTCAAGAAGGAGAATATCTTTGGCCACTAAGTGGCCAAAACACAATCATACTTCAAGGTTATGTTTTTCATGACAGAAGCATCGGATGAGCAGGTCCATCATAAGCTATTTCTTTCCTTCCTTATTCTTCTACTCTTTCACATTGTAGGGGACAAAGCAAATGCTAGTTTTTAGATCCAAGACCTAGTTTTATCTCTTCTATTAATGGCCTGTGTCACTTAAAGAAATATCATAATTCTCTGAGATATTTTCTCATCTGTAAAATACTAGAAATAAAACTAAGCCCTCAGACCCTCCATATCTTATGTATCATTTATGTGACAGTAGCAGATGAATTTTACTACTATGCAAGATTTTAAATGGCTGTACAAGTAAAAAAAGAATCAGTGAGATTTAGTTGAGAGAGAAGCCAATGTTCACTGTAGCTGGTCATAATTACATAAACAAATACACTTAGAAATTAAGAAAATTGGATAAAGGATTCCTGTGATATTATGGAGTAAGCTTGACTACTAAAGCCAAATAACCTTAATGGGTAGTTCAATCAGCTGAGATGGCAGAAAAATATAGATCTGACTCTGTAAAGTTTAGTTGCAAAGATAGTCTCAGAAATCAATTGTTATTGCCTTTTCTTCTCTTTACAAAGGTGAATTGAGGTTTAACAGGATCTGGTTGACTAGCACAATTTACCAAAGCATGGATGCTTCACAGACATACTAGATAGTATTTGGGAGGCCATAGTGCCTAAGGGCCTTAATGTTGAGGCAGAGTAAAGTGAATTTTAGCCCTGGCACTTTCATTATATAGCTTTGTGAACTTTCTGATGTTTGTTTCACTCATATATAAAATAAACACATAAAGGACTATCTCTGTGTGGAGAATTAAATGAGAAAAAGGCATGTATAATGCTTAACATAGTAGATGGGGTATAGTACATGTTTAACAAATGTCTATTAACATTATTGCCATAATAAAGTTTAATAAAAAGACTACTAAATTGGATTCTGTCATTGTGAATATTAATTCTTTTTTTGCCTTGCCACTTCCTACGTATGAGACATTAGACAAATCTCTCCTCTTTTGATGAGAGATTGGTACAGTAGAGAATTGACTGAAAATTATAATAATAAATTGTCCCTGGCTATAAAAACCACTTAGAGTCTAAAAAATATAGACTGTCCAGGAACTCTCTGATTTTATATAATAGAATTTTTAAGTGATTGCCCTAAGAATTTGTCATGTTAATAATCACCCATATTGCTAGTTATAAATCAATGAGGCTAGTAATCACTGCTGAAAAAATGAACAGTAACCTTCCTTCACATTAAAAAACAACAACTTGTTTTCTCCTTATCTTTATTATTAGAGATTGTGCTTTAAGGAATTTGCAGTTGTTATCCCATAAGTGTTGACCATCATTGGAGATAGATTGTGCTAATCCACACTCTCTTTGTGGTGCCCTTGGGCTTACATGGAGAGGGATTGGGAAAGGTGTCCCATAGGAATGGCCACAGATCAAAACTCAGCAGCCCATTCCAAGACTGGACTGAGGGATTTTATTATTTAAGTATTTTAAACCACTGAACTAATTAGTCATAAACTAAAATTACACATACAATATTAAGAGGAAGGAAAAGGGAGAGAAACAAGACTATATGTATATGAGATCTTTTCCCTTTTTAAGAATTTAGAGAGACGTAAAAGGAGAAATAAGTCGCAAGAATGAATGAGTTGTTCCTTACCAGTTTACATTTGGGCCAAGTTTTAAAAGTTGAGCAATTTCAAACTCAAAGAACAAACTACAAACTTCATCTCTTTCCCAACCATCTGTGGCAAAGGCTTTTGGGAGGAACTGCATGAAATGAACCTTGAAATGTCAAAGGTAGAGGATACTTTCCAATTCAACTTCTTCAAAGTGAGACCAGCGATGATAAGGTCATTTCCATAGTAAATTAGTGCTTGGGCCAGGACTGTAACATGAATTGCCAGATCCTTAATCCCCTTTTTTCTACCCCACCCTAACCTCCAACAATTGTTACCTCCTCATGGTTCATGTCTTTATATGACCTTCTTAAGAAGTGAGCAGATTAAAAAAAAAAGAAGAAGAAGAAGAAAAGAAAAGAAAAGGAAAAAAAAAAAAGAAAAGTATAATAAACAAAAAAACATGCCGTGATAGCCAAGTACCAGGAATAGATATTAGGAATTTCCTAATGTTGAAAATCTCACTTTTTGCACATCAATGAATTACAATGTTTGACTTTTGTGCTTTTTTTTTCAGGTGTCTTCAGTCAGGGAGGACGGGTCAGTGCCTATTTTTCTCTCTTTTTTCTGCCTGGGTGGTGCTTGGCTAGATCTTCACTGGCCAAAAAGAAATTTTTCTAAGGTTAAAAGAGCAAAAACAATGAGCAGGCAAACCTTAGGCAGGCATCAGCAGAAATTATTACTCTTTAACTAAACTCTTGTCAGTTTAAACGAACCTAACCACACATTCTCATACTTTTTTAGGGAAGAATAAATATACATAAAAATAGGAAGTATCTGGAATAAAATTCATGCTCTATCATTGATTTCACTATGTGATCTTGGGGAAGTGACTCAACTTCTCTGAGCTGCAAGTTCTACAATTATAGAAAAAGATAGTATTATTCATGTCGTGGAATTGCAATTATATTTAAATTGTGTAAACAGTGTGAAAGTATTTGGCAAGCCATAAAAGGCTATATGTGTATTAGTTATTGATTAAAAATTAACATCCTCTGAAGAAGTTACGATATAGATTATTATTTCTTTTTTCAGAAATAAGAACTGAAAGTAGACAAGAAACTAGTTTATTGCTCTGTATTGAGGACACACAGACTGATTCACTTAGATTTTAATAAAATTTGGTTTAAAAATTGGAATGCACACAAGTTATCTTCATCGTTGGATCTTTTTCCCCCGAATTAGTTCACCAGTGTCTTTCTATCTTTTTCATTTTAACTGTCAAAGGACAACACAAATACTATTTGTTCTGCCAATCCTGCTCCTTTGTCCATATTAAGCATTTCTACTTGGTTTTGGAACTAGTTATTGTTTAGCCTTGGTGTACCTTGTTATGCCTTTGACGTGAAAATTTCTGGACACTACTGCTAACTGATGGGAGTTGGCAGTCATTGGAAATATTTTCCAACCCTAGTGTACCCACTGCATTATATAAGACTGTTTTTCTTTTCCATTTTAGCATCTCAGAAATTAGGATGCATCTTACAAGTGATGATGCATTTGTCTGTGTGTGTGCGTGTACATGCATGTGCACTTAGGTGTATGTCTAACACATGCACATGTGTGTTGGCATTGTCATATGAAACTGTATACCTTAAAGTTGTATTATTATGTTTAAATAAGCATGATAGTATGGTCTATACTAAACGTGAAAACAAACACCCAAGGAAAGGACACAACATCCAGCCAACACATTTCATATCTCATTAGGTAGTAAAATATAGTAAAACCATTACTCATAGAATTAAGAAATATGGAATTTAATCCTAGTTTTCTCATTAACACACACCTTACTTCCCTTCTTTGAAGCTTGATTTGTCAGATTTTTTTTTTCTTACAAACAGAGGTTTTATTGCATTTGGTCCACAGACATATTTCACATTACCTCACGGAGTAGGGACCCTGGGTCGGGGGTCCCTGTGCAGTACTTGGTGGGGTGTGTGGCTGGGAGAGATGGAGTAGTATAGCTGGTCAGACCCAAAACGGGAGAAGGAGGGCCGGGGGCTCCTTAAAACCTACTGAAGGGCTGGGCACGGTGCCTCATGCCTATAATCCCAGCACTTGGGGAGGCCGACGTGGGCAGATCACCTGAGGCCAGGAGTTAGAGACCAGCCTGGCTAACATAGTGAAACCCCATCTCTACTAAAAATACAAAAATTAGCCAGGTGTTGTGGAGCACCTGCAGTCCCAGCTACTTGGGAGGCTGAGGCAGGAGAATCCCCTGAGCCTGGGAGGTGGAGGTGCAGTGAGCCAAGATTGTGCCACGGCAGAGTGTTTTCTAAAGTTTATTTAAATTTTACTACTTACTGATTTTATGCTTGAGAAGGGCCAAAGTTTATAGTTTGCTTGCTTCATGATCACCTGGATTGCTTACTAAATATACAGATCCCCAGGCATCATGCAAGACATTGAATAATAATCAGAAAGGTAGGGAGTTTGAGTCTGCATTTTAATTAACAACTATCCAGATGGCATTTATACATAAGAAAATTGAGCATTTTTCTTTAGGTAAGAGGAGGCAAGCCGTATTGGGAAGCATTGGCTCTGGAGTCAGATAGTACAGATGAGTGGAGTCCTCATTCATACTTACTTGCTGTATGACTTGAAAAATATTGTTTCCCTTCTCATTGCCTTTGTTTCCACATCACTAAGATGAAGGTTTGAATTCAATGATCTCTAAAACCCCTTTCTGTCCTGACTCTATGAATTTTTATCAACCAAGCCTGTCCTGCCAAAGCTGCTGTCTCTTCTCCACTCAAATATAAATGACAGGGAAGTTCCTATACTTTTAAATAACACTGAGGCTGCCATTTCTCTTTTCCATGCCTGGAGGGAGGGTGGAAGTTTCAATGCCAGCAGAAGACATTGAAACTATCATTAGGAGCGTGCTTGCACAAGCCTGATCCAACCAGAACAAAAGGAAGTAAGATTTCCTCCAACACTCAAGTCATTCTTCTCATGCCAAGAATTCTCTACATGATGAGACATCTGATGGGAAATTATAGTTAGCAGTCTGAATTATGGACTTTAAAAAATATCACATTCATTTGAAAAGATTATTCAAGCTAAACAAACTCATGTTGCCAGACTTTTGGAAATCATAGTCCAGTAAAATTTTCCCTGTAAATGTAAATGACTAATATGCTTACAACTCTTTAATTTGCCAAGGAGCTAGATTAAACAGCACAATAATAACTATAAGAGTAAAATAAAACTACTATTTATCATCACGAACGTTTCATTAAGTAATTTGTTGTATAGCACCAAAATGTTTAAAAGACATATTTTCAGAATAAAGATAGTCCTTTGACTGAATACATTTTGCTTTTTGAATGTATTGCCTTTAATATTTAATATTACCGCATTGCCTTTAATATTTTTATATTTTCCTATCAGGCTCTGTATTTGGGAACCATATCCTCAAAGAGCTGTTTAGATGAATAGTCTGAATTGGAATGAACAGAACGAGCCTTTTAAAAGCAATGATTGGCAACCGTTTTCTGTTACAATACTTTTTGAAATACTTGAATTTATTTTTGCTTGTATTTTAAGATAAGAACTGGTGAATTTTCATATCATTGGTAAAACAATGCTCCATGACGAATGAGTTTGGAGTTTTTTATTTTTCCTAATTAGCTTGATTTTGCTTAAAATTAATATACTGACAAAATGTCTAAATACAATTTGGGAATGGTATCTAGTACCTATAACTTAACTACAAATTGAAAAACTAAAGCCTCAGAAATGAGGTCTAGCTGACTTACGTCTACCAACAGCAGTAAAGCTGTGAAGTCAGCACTTGAAGACTTCTGACTCCATATGGAGTGAGCTTTCCATGGCTGCATACTGCTTTTAATCAGCAATAGAGGGTCATTATGTAGTGCACATGAAAGAGCTTTGAGCAGTACAATTTCTTAAGTAAATATAAGCTAGCGATTACTATTCTCACTTAAGCAAATAATATGATAAGTACATTAGTTTCAAATAAGATAACTTGTGTCCACATGCAGGAAGAATTTGAAATTAGGAGGAAAAGGAGGAAGAGACACCATGTTAAAATGTCTCACACAGTGAGTTTAGAGGTTATCTAAAATTAAAGGAGAAAGTATTTGGGCAAAAGCAGCTATCTCTCTCACCCAGCCGAAGTTAAGGAGATAAAAACTTATTTTATTGGTTCAGACAAGAAATGTTGAGGACTGGTATAGGCAGTAAATTTGGAACTGGAAAAGAAAATGAAGTAAAGCAATGAAGAAGGTAACACAAGGGAAAATAAATGGCAATGTTTCAATCTGAGGGAAGGTTGGAGAATCTGAAAAATGCTGCTATCATGAAAAATGGAAAAAATAGAATATAAAACTAGTTTGGAAGGAAACAGTTGTATTTTGCACATAAATTTCTTAAGTATGAATGAAATTATTGAGTAAAAGGATATATATATATATATATATATATGAAAATTGAGAGTTAGAGTTTGAGATATTTATAAAAAATCAATAAAAAATGTCTGGAATTTTTCAGTACCATATGGGAAAGTCTATGTCATTAGGCAGAGAAAACCAAGTATATTAAACTCTCTAGGAAATGACCATAATTAATACTCAGGAAGAAAAAAGAAAAGACAGCAAGAGAGAGAAGAAACAGAGAACCAGAGAACTGACATATAATGAAAGTCTGGAAAGAGTTTCAAAAAGGTTGGAGTGATGAAGAGTTGCACATATCATAAGGAAATCATGAAAGTTTTAAAACAACCAATAGATGTATTCTGTATTTTTGAGAGCAATTTCAATAGAGTAGAAAGGGGAGGGAAATAAGGGTGAGAGGAAGTCAAGTTTGGCAGCAATTTGGAAAACAGATATGGTAAAGAATGGAAATAATTTAACCACATAGGTAGTGTTTATCAGTAATAGAAAGAAGAGATGCCATCCTATATCCCAAATCCATATTTGTGTGATTGCAAATTTTCATTGGTTTTATTTGTAAACCTAAAATGCTAGACTTAAGTATGAATAATCCTGAGTCTTTAGTTGACTTAATGACCATATAAGCTCAAATTTCCAGAAGAATTCTGCACTTTCTTCAACCCCTGGGGCCCACAGAGAGTGGTCATCTCCTGCCCAGTCACCATGTTAAAATGCCTCACACAGTCAGTTTAGAGGGCTCTCTAAAATTAAAGGAGGAAGTATTTGGGTAAAAGTTGCTATTCCTCTCACCCAGCCGTAGTTAAGGACATAAGAACTTTATTTAAAACACATCATGGAAAGTATTCACTGGTAAATCTTGAACCATCAAAGCTAGAAAAGTCCCCAGATACCATTCAATCTCATGGTGTTGACCATTTTCTATGAGTTACAGAGATCTTTTAGAGCTACTGTAGTTAGCATAGACCTGTAATAAGCTTACTTTCTACACTCCTGATCCAGAACTATTTCAAATATTTTATATGAACTCTCTACAACTTTTATATGACTGCATTTGATCCTTATAAAAACCTTGGGAATCTGCAAATGAGGCATGACATGTGTTCTTTGTTTGCTGTTTTCTGGTTAAGAAAATTGAGGTGCAGGCATCGAGTCCTTTGTTCAAGATAACACAGACAGTTGATGGCAGAACAGGTTCTAAAACATGATTTTCAGCTTACTTCAGAGATCATCGAAGGCCACTAAAATTTAAGAGTATG
This sequence comes from Chlorocebus sabaeus, assembly GCF_047675955.1. Classification (NCBI taxonomy): domain Eukaryota; kingdom Metazoa; phylum Chordata; class Mammalia; order Primates; family Cercopithecidae; genus Chlorocebus; species Chlorocebus sabaeus. Next base: position 33,977,093 of record NC_132926.1, on the reverse strand, counting down.
ATATTTATCTGTTCTATGGAAGTTTGTTCATATTCCACTTGATTGATTTGCTTTCATTTATTGAAATGCTTTGCTGTTCCTAGTCTTCTTCCATGGGGCAGAGGAAGAAAATAGTTGGGTGTGGGTTCAGTTGTGCTAGGCTCAACTGAGATAATCTACGTGAAAGTAGCTTGACTATTATGAAGCAACTGATAAACACAAGAGAGTATCATTTTAGTGGAACTAGGATAGAGATAAAGCAAGTTTCCTCTCTCCATATATAAATGTCACTTCATTCCACACAGATATATTTGGAGGGGTTCAGCTTAACTATTGCTTATTGTCATTACTCTTGAAATAATGGCTCAAATGTTATTTACACACCAAATGTGGACTTAATTGACATTGTGTTGAAAACAATCTTTAAACTCTAGACTACTTTTGAAAAACAGCTATAGTTGAAAGGATATGTTAGTGGCACAGGTGCTACCATTCCTACTATGGAGCCCATATTAATAATTATTAATCAGGCATAACATATGTTCTCAACAATAATGCAACCTTAGAATCATTTTAAACACAGCAACTTAGGCAGCCATTACTAAATGTTTGCAGTAAGCACAAAAGTTCAAATTCCACAGACTCTGAAACAGGGTAAGGTAATAAAAAGACATTAGATGCACCTATAATCTTAGTTACTTGGAAGGCTGAGGCGGGAAGATGTCTTGAGGCCAAGAGTTTGAGACTAGCCTGGGCAACTAGGCTAGGAAGTTTTTGTCTCCTAGATAGGAAGTTTTTATCTCCTAGATAGGAAGACTTTATCTCTAAAATATATATATATGTATATATGTGTGTATATATCTGTGTGTGTATATATATGTGTGTATATATAGCAACACAGAAAGACTCTATCTCTAAAGTATATATATATTTAGTATACAAATATGTATTTATAATATATATAAGTAGATACATTTAGTAACTATATACTCTAGGGATAGAGTATATATATACTTCAGAGATATACTTTATATATATGTATCCTATATATATTAGTTTATGTGTATATACATAAACACATTAGAATTTTGTTTTCAAGAGCTTATGGATGGATATTGCATCCACAGGGAAAAGTAACAAGCATCAGGTGATGTCTGGTGTCCATTGTAAGGTTCATCCATGTTTTGTTTTTGTTTTTGTTTTTATTTTTTGATGGGAGTCTTGGTCTGTCACCCAGGCTGGAGTGCAGTGGCGCGATCTCGGCTCACTGCAAGCTCCGCCTCCCCAGTTCACCCCATTCTCCTGCCTCAGCCTCCTGAGTAGCTGGGACTACAGGTGCCCGCCACCACACCCGGCTAATTTTTTTTTTTTTTTCGTTTTTAGTAGAGATGGCGTTTCACCGTGTTAGCCAGGATGGTCTCCATCTCCTGACCTTGTGATCCGCCCGAGTCAGCCTCCCAAAGTGCTGGGATTACAGGCCTGAGCCACCGTGTCTGGCCCATCCATGTTTTGATAGCAATACAGAAGGAGTGCTCTTAGAGCACATTAATATGATGTTTAAAAAGTCATTTCATGACCCAAAACCACTCTCAGTTGGAATACTTTAATGTTGGAGCAAGAAGTTTTACCCATATAGCATTTGACTCCATCACTAATTTACTCCTGAATACAATCTGTATTCCTTGTAATGAGTTAACTGTGACTCAAAAAAAAATGTCTCAAGTATATTTAATGTGTTTTACTTAAGCAGATAAGTAGAATACATTGGATAAGGAGAGCAATTTTATATTTCAGAATGCTTTATGTCGCAACTATTTATATATGGCTTTTAAAGTTTACTGTCTAAAGCTTCTGTTCTGAAGGATGATCTCTTAGAATGCACTGACGCCAATGTCACTCTGCTTACTTTGGTAGGTTGACTGTGGTGAGTTCCAGGACCCCAAGGTCTACTGCACTCGGGAGTCTAACCCACATTGTGGCTCTGATGGCCAGACATACGGCAATAAATGTGCCTTCTGTAAGGCCATGGTGTAAGTATTATATTCATCAAAGCTGATCCTTGCAAACACAAACTTCCAGAATAAGACTATGCCACTTTTTTGAGGTATTATAGAAAACACGCCTACCTCCCCATAGAGACTGAAGAAGCAAGCTTCAGGCAATTTGATTGAAAACAGATGGGTCAAAAGCAGCAAAAATATTACATACTAAATTATTTGAAAATGTAATCTTAATCACTTTACTTTATTATTAATTTTGATTATCTTAGAGAACTTTTTTAAAACATTCATACATCTTATACATTATAACTTATTATATTTAACAATTTTGATATGTTTTAATGTTTTCATTTGTTTCTAATTAAAACTTGAATAAAGTTGGTGGTGTAATATGAGATTTGAATTAATGGATGCATATTACTGAGAGGGCTTGGATGTGTCACTTGCTCTAAAATGTCAAACACCTAAATATCTGGTTCAACTTCTTACGTCTTCAGTCAGAAAAGAACTATAGTCCCTTTGTCATTATCTCTCCTGTGACCTCTACCTTTTTTAATTGTATACATATTTACTCTTGGAGAATGAGTAATTGGTACCAAAAAGTCTAAGACTTATGAAAACTCTGAGATTTGTTTAAGATTCATGCTTTCCACAGTTGGCCAGATGTCACCTCTGAGTGCATTTAATTAACATCTTCTGAATCATATAAATGGAATTTATAGAATCAAATAATTAAATGGACAGTGCCATTGTTAAACCTGTTTCGAACTTCTGTGGTGAATACTTACGATAGTGCACTGAATATATATTTGTCTTTCTTTTTTTGTAGGAAAAGTGGTGGGAAGATTAGCCTAAAGCATCCTGGAAAATGCTGAGTAAAAGCCAGTGTTTCTTGGTGACTTGCTAGCTCTTACAGCCTTCTTTTCTCACTTCTGCTTATACTTTTGCTAGTGGATTCTTTTAATTCATAAAGACATACCTACTCTGCCTGGGTCTTGAGGAGTTCAACGTATGTCTATTTCTCTTGATTCACTTGTCAATAAAGTACATTCTGCAAAAGCATTGACTGTGTGCTTGCTTTGAGATCAAGAAAATACATGCATACAACAGAGAATAATTGACCTGGGATAAACTTGGATCAAGAAACCTATTTTCTTTATCTAAGTTAACCATCCAGTCATTGTGAGATCTTGGGAAAATCCCTTCCTTTCTTTTATTCTTAGAATCTCCAGGTTTATAATGAAGGATTTTGGCAATATGACCATATGCTTAGTTATGCTTAGTTACTTAAAATATCTATCATTTATTAGATCACATAATATGCATTCTTCCCAATTTCAGAAAAAGCATGTTATAGAAAAGTAAAACTTTTGTTTTCTACAGACCATTTTTTTTAGACATCTGGAATGGAAAATTTGGACTGTATAATTTCTAAAGACATACAGTATTTGGTTTTCTGTAATAGCAATATCATAAGGTATACCAGATATAACATAACAAAACATACAACAAATAGTGAATATTCAATACAGTCACTTAGCAAATAAAACAGCTCCAGTTAAAAGAAGACTGAAGGTTAAAGCACAGCTCTGTTGATAATAAGCTCAATCTCCATGTACTGCCTCAACACTATGAAAATCCATAGTTTGATACATATACATCTTATTCTGAACATTCACATGAAAGTATTGAGAACTCTTACTTTGAGTATTTTCATGTAGTAAAGCGTGCTTCTATAAATAACACCTTACTTTGGAAACTCAGACAGAATACATCTCTAGCTACAATGTAATAACCATCACTCCAGCAACAAACATTTACTGGGGCCTACTCTGTGGTAGATTCTGTTCTAGGTGCCTTGGATACAGCATGGATGGGAGTGAGAGGGGCCAATGACCCTTCAATACTTAATGAAGTTTAAATTCCAACAGGAAGAAATAGACTAAAACAATAAATATTATAATAAATGGCATAATAAGACAGAATGTTATAAAGGCTATTAGAAAAAAATAATATGTTAATATGGATGAAAAATACTTAGGGAAACGTGGTAACCATTTGCAGTACTAAATCAGTTGGTTCCCCCAGTTTTTATTGGAAGACCTAGAGATGAAGAGACTGACCAAACAAATACATGGAAGAAGAGCAAAAGGAGACACTAAAAAGTAGCCATTAAGGTTGTGGAGCATGCTTGTTTTGTTCAAGATTTAGAAAGAAGGCATTGGTGACTGACTAAATGGGCAAATAATAGAACATGTCAAAGAGGAATGAGCCTGATTCAGGAAAGACTTTGTAGTTACTGTTAATATTTTTTCTTTTACCTTGATGCATGAAATGTGTTTCTAACAATGCATATTAAGATTATATTTCTGATTTTAAAATATCGAATATATTTTATTCACATAGATGTTATCCCTAATTGTACATAATTAAAGAAGACTGAACTGGCCAGACTGAGAGATGTATTCAATATCTAGATAGAGAGCCAGGGAACAGGTTATATTATGCTAGAAAAACTATATGAGCATTCTGTTCCCTGGTTAAAGATTATTCCCCTTGAAGGATAAAAATGAACACATAATCTATTATTTGGGTACAGCATTGATAAGAGAGGGTATCCTCAAGTCACACAGACCAGAATGTGAATCACGGCTCTGATGTAAGTTATGTGCCTTTGAGCAAGTCATTTAGACTTCTTTGTATCATAGTTTCTTCATCTGAAAAATAAGGATAATAATATCTACGTTCTCGTTTTTTGATGAAGACTAAGGATATGATGCATGTAAAGCACTTAATCACTAATATGTAACAAAAGCCGAGAAGTTAGTGGCTGTTATTATTAAGCTCTGTCATCAGTTTCAGCATTATATTGTCTTCACCAATCAGGGTCTTTTTGTGTTCTATTTCCTAGTATAAAGATGTCTATCTTTACGTTTACAATTTTTGGAAATGTTTATCTCAGCTGTTTCCACCTTCCCATTCTCTTTGTAGACTAAATTCCATGCTCATTAGGAAAAGTAAGTCTAATTCTCTTCTTTAGTTTCTACTCCCTGAAACAATTTAGCTACTTTTAATGTAAACATGCAGAAAATTATGTACAGGTTTGATAGTAGAATCACTGTGCATTGGTGAAAGTACTTTTTTTTTTTTTTGAGACAAAGTCTCACTTTGTCACTGAAGTTGGAGTGCAGTGGTGCAGTCTCAAGTCACTGCAACCTCCACTTCCCTACTGGAAGCAATTCTCGTGCCTCAGCCTCTGAATAGCTGAGACTACAGGCACCCACCACCATGTTCAGCTAATTTTTGTATTTTTAGTAGAGACAGAGTTTCACCCTCTTGGCCAGGCTGGTCTTGAACTCCTGGCCTCAAGTTATCCACCCACCTTTGCCTCCCAAAGTGCTGGGATTACAGGCATAAGCCACCATGTTGGACCTTGGTGAAAGTACTTATATCTCCTATTGGAACCCTCCCCACCACCCAGACCGGATTCCTACCAGCCATCTTCCACACAAAAGGTTCAGATTCACCACTTTGCCTTTGCCTGTCTGAAATGTCTTTTGTGGTATCTTCTGCCACACTGCCTAACTCTTATTTTCTCATACAAATCTGAATCTAATTACACCATTTATTTTAAGGCTTATATCAGGGGCTATATCTGAAAATTGTCATAAACTATCTCTTGTCTAGTTCTGAGCTATTCTTTGGAAATGAAGGGAAAGCATATAAAAATAAGCCACAGAAGACTAGATGACTTACATTTCTTAGAAAGAAGAAGCAAGTCACATAAAAAAGAAGTCAACAGTCAAAATATACAGATTTGGGCTACAGAGATATGCACATTTTCAAACCTCGGTGAACACACACTTAAGATTTATGCATATTGTAGTTTTCTTGTTTTTGACAAACCTGACAAAAACAAACAATGGAGAAAGGATTCCCTATTAAATAAATGGTGTTGGGAAAACTGGCTAGCCATACACGGAAAGCTGAAACTGGATTCCTTCCTCACACCTGATGCAAAAATTAACTCAAGATGGATTAAAGACTTAAACATAAGACCTAAAACCATAAAAACTCTAGAAGAAAACCTAGGCCATACCATTAAGGATATAGGCATGGGCAAAGATTTCATGACTAAAACACCAAAAAAAAAAAAAAAAAAAAAAAAAATGGCAACAAAAGCCAAAATAGACAAATGGGATCTAATTAAACTAAAGAGCTTCTGCACAGCAAAAGAGACTCTCATCAGAGTGAACAGACAACCCACAGAATGGGAGAAAATTTTTGCAATTTATCCATCTGACAAAGTTCTAATATCCAGAATCTACAAAGAATGTAAACAAATTTACAAGAGAAAAGCAAACAACCCCATCAAAAAGTGGATGAAGAATATGAACAAACGCTTCTCAAAAGAAGACATGTATGAGCCAACAAACATGAAAAAAGCTCATCATCACTGGTCATTAGAGATATGCAAATCAAAACCACAATGACATACCATCTGATGCCAGTTAGAATGGCGATAATTAAAAAGTCAGGAAACAACAGATGCTGGAGAGAATGTGGAGAAAAAGGAACACTTTTACACTATTGGTGGGAGTGTAAATTAGTTCAACCATTGTGGAAGACAGTGTGGTGATTCCTTAGGCATCTAGAACCAGAAATACAATTTGACCCAGCAATTCCCTTACTGGGTATACACCCAAAGGATTATAAACCATTCTACCATGAAGACACATGCACACGTGTGTTTACTGCAGCACTGTTCACAATAGCAAAAACTTGGAACCAACCCAAATGCCCATCAATGATAGATTAGATAAACAAAATGAGGCATATATACACCATGGAATACTATGCAGCCATGAAAAAGGGTGAGTTCATGTCCTTTGCAGGGACATGGATGAAGCTGGAAACCATCATTCTCAGCAAACTAACACAAGAACAGAAAAACAAACACCACATGTTCTCACTCATAAGTGGAAGTTGAACAATGAGAACACATGGACACAGGGAGGGGAACATCACACACCGGGGTCTGCTGTGGGGTGGAGGGTATAGGGGAGAGACAGCGTTAGGAGAAATACCTAATGTAGATGACACGTTGATGGGTGCAGCAAACCACCGTGATATGTGTATACCTATGTAACAAACCTGCACGTTATGTACATGTACCCCAGAACTTAAAACATAATTTAAAAAAATGGCAAAACACACACAGAAAGATTGTGTCAACAGGGTCAGGTATTTGCAATTGTGTATGTTCCTCATTTTTGTGATATCCAGGACAAAACATGCTGTTTGTATTCACATATGGTTTGTATTCAAACTTCAAAGCATAAAAAGATAATTTATTTGATCTCAACATCCATATTAATTGTTATACCTTCAGATGACAATGGCAGCATTATTAACATTAAATCGTTCCAAATCTTTAACCATTAACTCTCCTTATTCCTGCACTATAATTGATGCCAAGACACTTATTTCTTTTCTCTTCTTACTTGTTTTTGAAGGTAAATTCATGACAAAAATGATGTGGTGTGTCAATGACTAGGCTTGAGTGAAAGGGGTTTTCTGGAGCCTCTATGTCTATCTATGACAATGTGAAGGTTTTTATAAGCAAAATACACACACACACACACACACACACACACACAAGTTAAAAAGGGTACAATATGGAAAAAAAAGGTCAGAGAAAAAACAACTAAGATAAACATTGAAATAACTCATAACTGTATGTCAACTAACCCGTTTACTGAGTTTAAATTTACTGATTTTAAATTTAAGATACTTAGTATCAATCGCATTTTCTAAACTACATAACACATAATTATGATAAATTGAGTGATGTGGATGTAGATGTTGAATTGGACAAATTAGTCGTATATATTTGGTAACATCAGAAATAGAAATATTCATAATTCAACAAAGGCTTAAGCGAATGTTTAAAGAGGGTGACATGTATCAGCCATAATTTCCAATATGAGCATTATTGTATTAATTTTGTGATGGAACTACCATTTAATCCTGAGAAAGCGTGTGTTCAAATGGGCTAACTCTGAACTGGACATCTAATGAACTGCTTTTTTCTTTCTTGGACTTTCTTTTTTCTTCTAGCTTTAGCACCTGTGACTTTTTAAAATGTTAATTTCAGTTCTGCAGTTTGAGTAAAGGGAGAGATAGGCAGAACAGATTTCCCCTGATTTAGTTAGAGAAGATTTAGACCTAATAAAAACAGGTACCCTTAATGGCCAAGTTCAGTTCACTACAGCTACCCTTCAGATTTGATGAGCATACTAAAAGAATCCAAGTAATAAAGCACAGTTATGTGTCTGCTTGGAATCATTCTACATCACTTTGGTTAGTATTGTCAGCTTAGCAATAAATATTCCAATCCATGAGTAGAAGTTGTCTTGTGATGTATTTACGTCTTCTCTAGTTTCTATCACAGTGATTTGTAGTTTTCTTTCATAATTGAGATTTTATTGCATGTGTTGAAGGTGAATACAAAGACATTTCAATTTGTACACAATTCTTAAGATACAAACCGAAAATCTAAAAAGCCATGCATTGTGATTTTTTTAAAAAAGGTATTCCAGTGGCTTTCTAACTTAAAATTTGGAGGCAAATTTTCCTTAAGAGGCTATAAAGTCCCAGTATGTTCGCATGTTAATAAGTTATCACATATGTCCCACCAATTCACAATCTAATACACATACGATGTACTTAAAACTTTAATCTTTCACAGCACATTGACAAAGTTGTGAGGAAAACAGGACTACCATGACCAAAAAGATGTTACAGAGTGAACACAATTCTGACAGGGAGAACCATAACCAAGAGTGATTTTCTTCAGGAAACGAACAATTCTACAAAAAACAACATGGGAATAGATGTAATTTAAAATATTGAAGACATTAAATTTGGGACTGTGACTCCATATTACCATTTAGTGTATGCGTTGTATTAGAGGATATAAAAATTAACCCCCCATTTATGGAATGTTAAGCTGACGTCTAAGATAGTCAAAGCCTCCCATAATTCAATATCCCACACTAGTTTCTGGTTGTACCCAAAAATAACTACCAGTGAACAATTTCACCTCTTAAATAAAAAGCACTTACACTTAAATAATGGGAAGGTGGGATTCCTTCCTTCTTAAATATGTTCTAGAGCTATTAAAAAACTTGCATTTACAAAATAGTTGATTAAAATATTCCTTTGGATTGTATATGTAGAGACACAAGGACCACTGATAAAACACAGTGTGTCGTTTTCATCAGACCTGGTTTCTTTCTCTCTGGCTTCATTAGAAGCTGGACTCTTCTCGGTTTTAGTTTCTCCATTTTAAGCAGGTAAATAGTTTCTGGTTATCAACTTTGGCCTGTTTTCTCTTTGCTCCCGCTTTCTCCTTTTTGTTTTTCACTTTTTTTGGTCTGAAAATTTATCCTTTCCTGATGCTTTTTTTGGCTTTGTTTCCACTTTTGCAGGAGCAGGTTCACCTGACAACTAGGTAGATCTTGGGCTCTTCCCTCACAGCCCCTACATTAGGCTGAGTTGACCTTCTTTTGGGCATGTTTGCCATTGGCAGGACAAGTGCTGGGTGCCTGCAGGCCCCAGTGCACCAAAAGCCTTGGTAAGGCTGAGCTACCTGGCCACTCCCGCTCCTCCTCCGGCAGACAAAGGAACTGAGAACCACGGGGACAGTGGAAGAGGATGGAACTTGTAGTTTTCAATATACAAAGCTTTCATGTCTTTATTAAAGTTATATCTAAGTATTTTAATCTTTTTGATGCTATTGTAAGTGAACTTTTCTTATTTCATTTTTTGGGATTGTTATTAATGTGGAGAAACACAAGTGATTTTTGTACCTTGCAACTTCGATATTTTTATTAGCTTTAAAAGTTCTTTTACAGCATCTTTAGGGTACTGCATATAAGATCATGTCATTTGCAAACAGAAATAGTTTAATTTTTTACTTTCAAATTTGGATGTATTTTATTGCTTTTTCTTACCTAGTTTATCTGGCCAGAACTTCCAATTCCGTATTGAATAGAAGTAGAAAAAATAGGGATCCTCATCTTGTTCCTCTCATAAGGAAAAAGCTTTCATTCTTTATCCACCGAGTTTGATGTTAGCTCTGAGTTTGTTATATATGGCCTTTATTAAGTTGAGAGAGCTTCCTTGTATCCCTAGTTTATTGAGTGTTTTTATCATAAAGTCATGTTGAATTTTGTCAAATATGCATCAATTGAGATGATCATGAGCTTTTTTCCTCCCTTTTTTTCTACTAATTTAGTGTATTTCATTGGCTGAACTTTCTATGGTGAACCATTCTTGCAGCAAAGAATGAATCCCACTTGATCATGGTATGTGATTCTTTTAATATGCTGCTGAATATGGTTTGCTAGTATTTTGTTGAGCAATTTTTGCATTAATATTCACAGATGTTATTGATCTGTGGTTTCCTTTTTTTGTGTACTCTCTTTACCTGTCTTTAATATCAGGGTAATACAGGGCCCATAGAGTGAGTTAGACAGTGTTCCTTTTTAATATTTGGGAAAAAATGGTGTTAATTCTTCTTTAAATGTTTGGCAGAATTCACTAGTTAAGTCATTTGATCAAGAATTTTTCTTCAATAGGTGGTTTTGATTACTGATTAAATCTTGTAGTTACAGGTTTAGTCAGATTTTCAATTTATTCATCATTAAATTTTGGTAGATTCTGTGTTTCCAGAAACTTATTCATTTTTTTTAGTTAATCTAATTTGTTGGCATACAATTGTTCATAGTCTCTTAATTTTCAAAAATTTCTGTAAGATTCATATTAATATATAACTTTTATTTCTGATCTTAGTAATTCGAGAGCTCTTTTTCTCTTAGTCAATATATCTAAAGCTTTATCATTTTGAAAAGCCATGTTTTGGTTTTGTTGATTTTTTTCTGTTGTTTTTGTAGTCTGTATTTCATGCATCTTTGCTTTCATCATTATTTTTTTCCTTTCTTCAGTTAGCTTTGAATTTAGATTGCCCTTCTTTGTCTAGTCATTTAAGTTACACAGCATGGTTGCTGATTTGAGTTCGTTCTTCTTTTTTTTTAATGCACCAACATAGATATTTCATAACTACCAATCTTGCTATGAATGCTTGGCTAGTAACACACATTTTATAAATAGTTTTATTTTTCCCAAAGAACTAATAATTGCTACCTTTTATTTTTTCTTTATCTCTTTTGGGTAGGGATATCTCGAGAGTAGTATTCTTAGTCTTTTATTTATTGTATTCCCAATCTATAAGGCAATGAGTGACACATACTTAGTGCTAATAAATGGGATGTGGGATCAAGAACTTAAATTAAAACCAAATTTACATTGGAATGTTATTGGAGATTTGTTATATTTAATGGGTAACAACTTTGGCCTGTATAGTAAAGTTTTTTAAAAAATCAAATGTCTAGAGTCCAGTCTGGTGTAAAGCACCTGGTGATAGGATATTAGAAATTATAAGAAATGTGGTGACCTGTAAACTAAATGCCCCATCAAGACAAAAACCATAGCAGCAAAGATAGAACAGAAAACATGTGACCTAGGCTCAGTCCATGTATCTCTGCTGCTTTAGAAACTCACACTTTTCCACTAGGGGAAGGCGTGTTCTAATATTAAAAATTATATACTATATATGTATAAATGTGTGTATATGTATATGTGGATACATATATGTGGATATATAAATAATTTAAAACACTTGGGGAAATATAGTTTGTGAATTAAATTATTAAAAAAAGAATACAACCAAGATGACTTTTTAATCTAAAAATTTCTAAGGGGATGAAATGAGAATAGGAGATATATAGCAGTCAGAGATGGGTTGATATTCAGGAATGGAGTAAGGGTACAAGAGTGGATGCCAACAAACTGGTAGTGAGAAATAAAGAAAATTAACTCTCAATTTTGTTGGTACAAAAGTATATGAGGTCATTTGCTGAGCAACGAAAATGGTAGTAGTATAAAGAATCTCACAAATCTCGGGTCAGAGCAACAATGGCAATTACCTAAATTACTTTATTATATGAATAGTTTTACTTAATAAGCACAGTCCTTAAGTTCTCATTTCACAGGAAACTGTTAGCTCATCCAATAAAATCTAACTTATTCTGTGGCACTGATCTTGTTAGATGAGCAATGCTTTGGAAAGTTTTATAGGCTTAAGCAAACATCATTAAATACTTTCTTACTGAGTTTTTAAAGTCATATCCAGCCCCTCCTATATGTGTCATAACTAATTATAGGTTGATTTCTGGGACTTACTGAAAACTTTCTTAGTGTTTTATATTCATAAACACATAAGAATCTCATAAATACATCACTGTGTATGCATTCCTTCCCACCCCTCTAAGGACACTAGCGTTTTGTTTTCAAAATCCGAGAATCTGGAAAGAAACTCACCTCAACTTGCTAATAAGCAATGTACATACCTGGTTTGTAGGAAGTGGTTGTACTATTGTGCTTAGATGAGAAATATGACATAGTAGAAATACACTGAGAGGAATAGAAATGTGTAGTCTAGTAAGTAGACTGTGTAAAGCCAAAATATATTAAAGAAGAATATTCACTTTTAAAAATAGATATGGGGGTACACCTGCATTTTTGTTATGTGAATTTTTGCATAGTGATAAAGTCTGGGCTTTCGATGTAACTACCACCCCAATAGTGTGCATTGTATCCATTAGTTAACTTCTTATACTTTACCTCTCTCTCATCCTCCTGCTTTTCTGAGACTTCAATGTTTATTATTCCACTCCCTATATCCATGTATACATATTATTTAGCTCTCACTTATAATTGAGAACATGAGAACATGCAGTACTTGACTTTCTTTTCCTGAATAATTTCACTTAAGATAATGGTCTCCAGTTCCTGTTGCTGCAAAATACATGATTTCATTTTTTATGCCTAAACAGTATTCCATTTTCTTTACGGAGACATACACTTATAGACACTTAGGTTGATGGTTGATTCCATATCTTTGTTATTGTGAATAGTGCTGCGATAAACTTCTAAGTGCAGGTATCTTTTTCATATAATTTCATATAATTTCTTTTTTGTAGATACCTAGTAGTGGAATTGCTGAATTGAATTGTAGTTTTCTTTTTAGTTCTTTGGAAATCTCCATACTGTTTCAATGGAGGTTGTGCTAATTTACATTCTTACTAACAGTGTCTAAATATTCCCTCTTCTCTGCATCCTCATCAACATCTGCTAATTTTTGACTTTTTAATAATAGCCATTCTGGCTGATGTAAGATGGCACCTCATTGTAGTTGTATTTTGCCTTTCTCTGATTATTAGTCATGTTGTGCTTTTTAAAAATATGTCTTTTTGGCCAACTGTATGTGTTCTTTTGAAAAATGCCTATGTTCTTTGTCCATATTTTTTGTTGTTTGTTTGTTTGTTTGTTTTTCTTGCTGAATTGTTTGAGTTACTTGTGGATTCTGGATATTAGTCCTCTGATGAATGCATACTTTGCAAATCCCATTCTGTAGGTTTTCTATTCATTTTATTGATTATTTCTTTTGCTGTGAAGAAACATTTTAGTTTAATTTAGTCCCATTGATCTACTTTTGTTATTGTTGCATTTGCTTTTGAGGTCTTATTTATGAACATTTCCCCTACGACAATGTGCAGAAGAATTTTTCCTAGGTTTTCTTCTGAAATTTTTATAGTTTCAGGTCTTACATTTAAGACTTTAATTCATCTTTTTGTTAATTTTTTGTTTATGGTGAGAGATAGGAGACCAGTTCTTTTTTCTACATATGGCTATCTACTCTTCAAAGCACCGTTTAATGAATAGGGTATCCTTTCCTCAGTGTATATTTTGTTGACTTTATGGCTGTAAGTATGTGACTTTTTTTCTGGGTTCTGAATTATTGATGATACTGGTATGAGATGCAATAAGTTAGAGAGGATAAGTTGTGAGATTCAATATTTAATATGTTAGTTGAGGATACAAGCTCTCACTTATTATTGCATAATTAGACAATAATTTCACAAATACACTCCAGTACCCCACAACCCTTACACCCTTCAAGTAATTTTTCACAAAGTGAAAGCAATGCTCTTTGAAATTATTTTTAATCATGATGCTTTTTATATGACTCTCATTACCTTTGTAGTAAGAATAATATAAACCCAAGTCTTCAGCATAAAACTCTAGATTCGACCAAGATGCAGTAAGAGTGAGTGGTTTTACCCTCATACCTAAAACAACTAATAAACTAGACAAAATATACTTAACAATATTTCTCATACATTGGACACCAGGCACAGGACATTGATTCTCAAGGGAAGAAATAAATGAAGTGAGACCTAAAATGGCACCAGTTTGCTCCTTGGAGATTTTTCAGGTGAAAGCACAGGAAGGTGAAACCTAAGCGGACCTTAAATCTCCATGAGGTGAAGACAAGCAACTGGAGTTCAGAGGGCAGCGTAAGAGAGGTTGGGAGCTCTACAGAGACACCCTTTCTAGTCTTCAACTCGATGTTGATCACAATGTGTGTGTTAGGAAACGACACAAGGCCAAGAAAAGAACACCCTAAATGAAGTACATAGATAATAATCCTTGGAGTTCACACAGAACTGAAAATATTTTGTGGTCCTACCAGCAGAGTGAAAAACTTCATAATACATGAGTAGCATGTAGAGTGTTCGGTAGGGCATTGCCTCTGTAGTGTGCGGGTACAAGTGGCCCTAGAATAAAGGCTACTCTGGTTCATCTAACAAAACATTAAAGCAAGTCTCACACACACACAAACCTCAAACCTTTTCCAAGTAATTTAATTGTATCCAAGGACAAAGATGAAAAATATTTAAAGAAAAATTTTTAAAATCCAGCGTCCAACAAAGTGAAATTCAAAGTCTGGTATCCACAGAAGCAGGAAAATATAACCCGTAATATGAAAAAATATAAATCAGATAAACAGACTCAGAAATGAGACAAATAGTATTATTGATGATGAGGGCATTAAATCAGCTATCCTATGTGTTCAAGAAGGTAAAAGAAAAAATAGAACATATTAAGTAGATCCAAGAAAGATATGTATTTTTTAAAAGTGTATTTTTAAAGATGAGAAAACACAATGCTTGGAGAGGAAAATGTACTATATGATTATTAACAACAGATTAGACAATGCAGAAAAAAAGGCTTGTAAACTTGAAGACACAACATTAGAAATCAACAAAAAGAAAACAGAAAAAATATTCTGAAGAATAAAATGAAGAGAGCATTAGTAAGTTGTGGGACTTCATGGAGCTTATAAGAAGTGGTAAAAATTATGAAAAATGTGAAGAAATAACAGAAATAATCTTAATTTAATAGAAACTACAAACCCATAGATACAAAGATCTTAGTAGATCTCAAGCACAAGAAACATGAAGGACACATAAAAACCTTTTTTAAAAGTTCCATCTGCATTTGAGTCTAACCATTACTCTCATTTCCAAAAAACAATATACTTTCATTCTTACTTGTTTTATTTCTATAGTATTCTTTATTCTTAGAATGCTGGTTATCCCTTCAAGTGCTTCAACACTTTCTAATATCTCTGAGTGCCAGGTCCTTTGTGGAGCCTAGTCATGACCATCTCTGCTCAGCCATTCCTCCATCCTACTTCCAAGTGAATATGGTCTCTTTAGTGGTCCTCTACTTATTTGTGTATAACTTTAAATAAATTTTTTCTCCTGTTGCCTATGAGCTTCTCTTACTCATCTTTAAAATACTAATAATCAGTAGGTTCCACCCACTAAGTGTTTTAGAAAAAAATGAAGAATGTAAACTCTATGAATATATCTTTGTTGTTACTATATTTTCAGCATCTAATAATACTTAATCAGTCCTCAATTATTATATTCAAAGAAGAAAGGACTTTTCATTGGTTCACATTTGTAAAATCAAATGGTGTCTATGTGCTTCCATGTGCAAAACAAAAGATCCATGAGCAATATCCTAGTGTGTATGCACCTGTGTTTACATGTATATTTGTGTGTATGTAAGTGTAGATTTGATGGTGAGAAAATATACACATAATTAATGAAATAAAAAAGATAATTTCAGATATTGAAAAGTATTATGATGACAATAAAACACATTGATTTAGGCTGGAATATTTTAAATAGGAAAATCTTTACTGAACCAGTAATGTTTGAACTGTTACTTCTGGAAAGAAGAAATGGCCATTTACATTTCTGGCTCAGTAGTTTTTCAGGAAGAGGAAACAGTAACAACAATAAGGTCAACAGTGAATGATGGATTTGAGAAAGAGAAAGAACATAAGTGTACGTGGCATATATGTACAAGGACCAAAGTCAACCTGTGAATTACTTGTTAAAATTAACACGTAAACAAGACCAAGTAACAAGTAAACCAAGTAAAACAGGTAAACCAAGTAAACAAGAAACTATCATGCATAGGCTGACTAAAAGCAAGAGGCCGAAGGAAACAGCCCCATGATTCACATTCACCTTGAATGTCTAGAGTTTCTAATTCAATGATTGTTGAGAGTGCCCTCTTACTTTGTCCATTAAATCCCCTGACTTCAAAATTCCTCACATCAGCATTTTTATTTCCCTGGTAGTTGTGCCACCAAGACTTATTAGTAATAAAATTGTCCACAAATTGTGCAAATCATCCTATAGGTTACTGCATAGTGAAAGCTCTCTGACCCAAGGGTTTACTGGAGGGAGGCAAGTCTAACTTATGCAAATTGGAAGATGATGACTCGATTGTAATTATCACCATGGGCTAAACAGTGGAAACTATGGGTATGTTACTTGTAGTACATTTCAGTCTACCTAAACATTAGTTTTTGACTATTGTTCCTGTCTGTTAAGGCCTGACGTTTCTTTGGTTTCTGGTGTCTCTACTCTTTGGGGAAATACACTACATAATTAAGGTGGGGGTTGTAACTGATTGCCACATTTATAGGTACTTAGATTCATTCATATATCCACTTAAAATACAGCCTGTAGAATGTCAACAGTGAACTCTATTAACATATTTCTATAAACCATGCAGATCTTATTGACCAAGAAGCCATCAGGTACCCTTCTGCTTTTTATTAGTGTGGCCTGTTTATTCCTCTTTGCAGGTGAGTTTTATGGAATTCTGGAACAGACCGGTCAATGACTGAAGTTGTAACATGATTTTCTTTATGAATATAATAAAGATGGTTAATCACAGTGACTACAAATCACACTTTTAATTTAGAATGATTTTTTATTTATAAATTAGCTCCTTTAATTTTCACTAAAATGCTAGGGAAGAGATAGCTTTATCCAATTCAAAAAGCAATGTTACATGTCAAAATGAGAAGACCTGCTCAAAGTCAAACAGGCCTCTTAATCTAGGAGTCCCAGGATTAGGAGTTATGATCCCCTTAGTAAACCACAATTAACAACATACGTTTACAGACAAGTTTCATCTTTAAAAAAATAAATGTATATTGAATCAGAAATTCTCATCTTAAGTCACCTCCAACAAATTATTGTCTAAAGAGCTTCAACTGCTAGAATTTTGCTGAGATCCTCCTATTTTACAAATAGCTGTTGTTATTTTTTACTCTGGGTAGGCAAAGTGAAGAGATGACTAGATAGGTAAGTATATAGAGAAAGAGGAGAGAGAGAGAAAGACAGAGAGAGAGAGAGAGATTAAGATTAACTTGCATAACACATAGCTAAAAAAGGACAGACACCTTGGGTCATTTGACTCCATTGCTATTGTTGTTTCCAGCAAGTATAATGACTACTGAAAGAAAAGCCTTGGTCTATCATTTCACTCCAAGACATATGAAACACATTATCCTCCTCCTTAAATATGTGGGTGTGGTGAGCCTGCTCCAAGACAGAATTTTGACCTTACTCTCAAATGTGAAGGAGAGTAAAAATGGAAGACAATTCCACAGGTGGGAAAATTTCCATTATTATAAGAAAAATTTAATGTTTCAGTTAAGATAACTGTAGCATCTAAAAAAATTTGTCAAAAAGCCTTCTGAAATGATTTGGAAAATAAGTACATAAGGAGAGATGGAGCAATCTTACTCCATGCAACCAAGAACACCTTCAACAAATAGACAGTCTCTAAGACCTCAGAGTATGAACTTGATGAGAATTTACTTTATTACTGCCCGACCTACAAGACACTCAACAACATTTATTACTGATATTGCTATTGTGTTGTATCAGCAGTGCTAGAGTTAGAAAAAAGCATGGGCAGGACAGATGAGAGCACTGAGTGTTTAAGAGGCAATTGTTTAGGCAAAATACAAATGCATCTGTTGTGACCCATTTGTTATTTGGAAATTTACTACATTGAGTTCCATTAATGAGTATCTGCATGTGAAAATAACTTCTATAAAATTTACCTATTTTGATAGAGATATAGTAGAACAAATATAGCAAAATGTTAACTGACTAATCTTGATGGTGTGTGTATTGATTAGCTCATTTTCATGCTGCTTATACCGATATACCTGAGACTGGGTAATTTACCAAGAAAGAGGTTTAATGGCGTCACAGTTTTATGTGGCTGGGGAGGGCTCACAATCATGGCAGAAGGCAAAAGGCATGTCTTACATGGAGGCAGATAAGAGAAGAGAGAATCAAGCAAAAGGGATTTCTCCTTATAAAACCACCAGATCTTGTGAGAATTATTCACTAAACAAGAACAGTAAGAGAGAAACTGCCTTCATGATTTAATTATCTCCCATTGGGTCCCTCCCACAACATGTGGGAATTATGAGATTCAATAAGAGATTTGGGCAGGGACATAGCCAAACCATATCAGTGGGTTTTCACTGCAGAATTCTTTAATTTTATCTGTATATTATGGCGGTTTATAATAAAATTTTTGAAAAATTAACCTGAGCTGTAAGTGTATATATATATACACACACACACACGTATATATACACATGTATGTGTTTGTATATATATAAACAATCCATCCATATATGTGTCAGTATATATATATATTTATGTGTGTAAAAAAAATATATATATATCTATTTTTATGTGTGTGCGTGTTATATAAACAATCCAATTCTATCTGGTTCCATAAGTTTCCTTTGATACTCACGTGAAATCCAGTCAGTTTAGAAGATAATGATGCAGGGAGAAAAGGTTGCTTTCTTACTATAGGAAACTTAAACTTTGTCTCTTTTGATGCCATAAAATTGCTTGTTTGATTAAAAGAAACCATCTATTATTTTCAAACTTCTCCTTCTTCTAATTAGTTGAAGAGAAAATCAAACACAATCCAGAACCACTAAATCTGAAAGTCTTAGAATTGGAAGTAACTGGAAAAATGGTCTAGTTCATCTCTCCTCCCAAAGTTGAAATTTTCTTTAGAACTCTAAAATATTTATCCTGAACTTCCTTATACTATTTCTGCTCTCTGTAACTAAACAGTTCAAATGATATCTTTCTTCTCCATAGTGATGCCCTTGAGAAGATGCAGCCAATGACCGTAACACTCCTGAGCTTGTGCTTTTCTCAGCTTACATTTCCTACTGCCATAAATCTACTTCATGCTTTATGGTCTCCAGACCTCACATTATCAAAGTTATCTTTTGGACATGTTCCAATTGATTCAAGGTTCCCTTATTTAGAGAAACCAATCTTGAAGACAATATTCCAATGTCTAATAACATTGAGCTTATGACCAACTAAAACTCCCAAGGTGATTTTCCCATGAGCTGCTGTTTGACGTAATAACTTGAAGCAACAATGCCTATTGTGTAATGTTATTTCTTAAACATGAGTTCTACTGTCTCCTGTTACCTCATAAAAATGCATTACTTGTCATCATTCATCTTGATGAATACTGTATGCATTCATTACTACTAATGACAAATATTCAATGCATTTTTACTTGCTTTTAAAAGATAATTTAAGGTAAATAATTGACACATAAATCACTTGAAAGTTTCTCTTGTGGCCATATAAACGTGGAGAACAAATAATACTAACTAAAGATCAGTCATCCCTTAACAATAAAAAAGTGAACACCAAATTTACCACTTTCCCAGATGGGTTTCATCATTTTAATTTTCTTCTAGAAGGAAGATATCTAATAGACAGATGCTAAAGTTTGAATATTTATGGGAGTTGGGGCATGGATGGAGCTAATTTTGAAAATGACAGTTTATTCAAGAAGCAATACCTTCCAGTTTATGAAAATTACTCTGTAATTTATTAAAGACAGTGACAGTGTTTGCCAGTTAGGGTGAAGAATTTTTCCAATATATAACACGGTGGTAGTGAGCATGGTTTCTTTGAAGAGCACCTACTGCAGAGTTAGGCTTGACTCCACCCAACAGCCAAGTCTGAAACAACTGGCGGTACCATGAGGGCTTTCGTTTTCTTTCTCTTCATGCTCCTGGCCATGTTCTCAGGTAAGAAAGTCACAGTCAATAGCTTTCCTTCCAAATCTCAAAGTAAAGAATTAAAAATGTTCAGTGATTTAGCAATACATTGTCAAAATATTTAAAAATAGGCAATCCATTAGACAGAGAAATGGAAGAAGGTAAATTTCCAACAAAATAAATGTAGATCTGGAGTCATAAAAACAGTGACTGAATGAAATAAGAGTGAATAGTTTGGTGTAGCTGAAGAGAAACAGACACAAGGGAATAGGAAAGGCAAGACATTAGACTGGAAAGATGAATTTAGACTAAGGGACTTATGAGTTTGTGAATGTTCAAGTTCATAATTTGTAAGGAATGGTTTTGTGATATGATCCTGGGTTGCATGTAAAATAATAATGTGTTCAAATCCTGATTCTTTTTCCCATTCATGTGATTCGAGAAAACTTGTTTAACCTACTTGAATCTCAATTTTCTCATTTGCAAAATGGAAATTATTATTCTTTCCTATAGGATTGTTTCGGGAACTATACAGATAATAGCTTTAGTTACCATTACTTGTGTTTTCTTAGGTACTTGACTCTCTTAGGTACTTTTCTCTATTCCTTACCTCAGTAAAGTTAAGTGATTTTCAGACATGTAAATTTCTAGCTTTGAGATGTAAATATCTCAAGGTAATAAACAACACAGTTAATACGTTTCTCAAGACAAAAGTTACGATAATGAAGCTGATTCTAATTTATCCCCAAATCATAAGCTCCGACTTGACCATCTTTCTTATACCTAGTGAAATGAAATAATAAAAGTAAAGTGCCTCAGATCCTCCTCTTCTTATATTTGTAACATCAAAATAGTGGTTCTCTTCTCATTGGAAAAATTGCAAAGCTGTTTCAGAGTTTTGAGTACAAGAGTGATAATATTCATCTTGTTAAGAAATATCCATCTTGTGGTAATATTAAAAATGAATTACATGTCAGAAAAGTTGTACAGTAATGCCACTGAGGATCTGCTGAAGTAACAGAGTCAAGAAAAAAAAGGAGAGTTAAGTGATAGAATTAGAGAAAAGAGGAGAGCAATAGGAGTGTGTGTGTGTGTGTGTGTGTGTGTGTGTGTTTTAAGGGGGAAAAACAGATATTCAGATAAAATTCCTTTATAGAACATATATTTCATATTTCATGGTGGCAAGTACTAGAACTGTTGTGACCTTCAGTGCCTTGCTAAGTGCTAGAAGGTATTTTGTGATGGAAGAAAGTGTATTAACTAATACCAGATTCAGTGATTATATAGATTGGAAGATGAAGAAGAGAGATGAATCAGAAAAGCAATGCTAAGCACATCCTAGAGTTTGTAAAATCAGAAGGGAAGAAATGCAAAATAAAACAAAGCTGAAGATACTTATTTTCCAAGTTTTTAGCTTAAAAAATAGATGGTGAAACCATAGTATAATATCTTAATTGCCTCTTATTACTCAAAAATGTACCCCTAGTTTTTATTTCATAAATTTATTTATCTATGTAAGAAATGATGTATTATTAGGATTTTCATTGATTCATTACTTACAATAGCAAAAGAGGGAAATAAACTACCTGTTTATTACTAGAACGCTGGTTAAGTAAATTATGGTAAACCCATAAAATAGGATGCTATGCAACCAGTGAGGGGAAATAAATAAACATGCTCTATATGTACTGATGTAGCAAAACCTTCATTACATTGATTGTCCTTGGAGAAAACAAGGAGAACTCTGTGTAGATTGTGCCACCAATTGTGTGGATAATTATATTCATATATGTTTGTAAATACATAGGATATCCATCAAATAATTCACAAAAACCTGTAAATGTGATGGTGTCTTAGGCACTTTATTTTTACCATTTCCTAGGAAATAGGAAATAATTATGTCCTAGGTAGGAAATTATTTTTGTGGGGGATTTGGAGTGGGGGTACAGACCAGAAAGAAAAGGAAAGTAATTTTAAACTGTTCACTCTTTGCATCTTTAGGATTTGGCTCCATTTACTTGTGTCACCTGTTAATAAAACTGAAAATCATTAATAAAAACATGTTGCCAACTTTTTTTTCCTATTTCATCCATATATCTACTTTAATTGATTTCTACTTGGTGTTAGTAACTGTTAATGAGCAATGTTTTATTCCTAGAACTGAAAGAATCCATACATGTACTCATCTCTCAGCTAAAGAAAATTATTTTTTCTCATTAATTTCTCTGATTGAATCTTACATTTCTTATGTACTCCTCCTTCGGGAAGAAGACAGGATTCCATACTCTCTGCTTCCTTGCTTAGGAGACTGTTGTCTAGTTTACTCCTCACATGATAGCATTGATCATTCTACTAGAATATAGAGTCCTACTTATTTGCCCAACTACTAGACTTCTCAGCTTCATGTGGGCAGGGCCATGAATATCTTGTTCATTCCTAGCTCTTTCTAAGGTTCTTTTATAATAACGAGTTCTTTAAATTTTTTGTTAAACTGAATGAATGTCTAAATTATACCCACAAACCATATCCATACTATACCACAGTTTTCTTAAGCAGGTTGCTACCTACTAAGTTTCTGTGTCTTGACTAGGACCTTAATCACCTGCAGTAGTATACCATAGCATGCTCAGGGCATACCAATTGATTATCATTTGACTTTACTTAAATTGACTTGAAGGTACAAATGTGTATATTTATGGAAATGTAAAGCAGAGCAATTGAAAACTCAAGTGAGATCCTAGGTACACATCTGAAAGAATCAACATCGGAATGATTTAAAAATGCATAGATTGAAAAAACTACCAAGAAAGCCTATGCAGAAAACAAAATGTAAGCCTAATTAAAACCTTTAAGGGAACCCCACATTAGGAAAGTGAATAAAGAAAGAGGAATTATCAAGCAAGAAAGAAAGGATGAGAAAAATAACACTTCTACCAAAAAAACAAAAAAGGATGAGAAGCATAGACCTAATGCATTACTTTTATACTTAGCTCTAAAGTCATTCCATTTGTTTATTTATTGTTTTTTAGATCCTGCTCACTTTGGAATATAATCTGAAAAAACATAAAACATATACACATACACACAATTATATATATTTCATTAGGGCATAGGTGGGCTTCCCAAATAAGCTGGAGAAGCAATAAAACACAGGTTTTAAGAAATAATCGTGATATTTACCATTCTCTTAAGTAGTTTGACCAAAACAGAAAGAAGAAACATAACCACCAGAGAGAGCATCATTGATCCTAGGCCTTTTGTTGGAAATGGTGAACATAAAGCTGATTGAAAAAACATGTTCTGAAGGAGAAAGAAAACATCTGTTTGGGGATGGAAATGGAAAGAAAGATGGCTACAGATAACATGTATAGAGATGGAAGAGAGAAGAATAAAGTGGGGCTCACGTCTGCCAGCCTTTTCCTGTCTAGAAAGTTGATGGCGTCACCTTTAAAGCGAAGCTGGAAAATTAGAAATAAAGCACTTGATGTGAAAAAATAAGTTTATAGTGAGCATTGAGCAGAGCCAGTTTGATTCATCAGAAAACCACTTAAAGGAATTGGGGTAGAATGAAGGCTCAATTCAAATAATTCAGACTTTATGATTTAGAAATGGGGCAAGTTGGGTTGATCCTCTAATTTTTGAAATCCATGTCGTACAGTAAAGAAAAAAAAAAAGGAGGAACTCAAATATTCAGGATATGAGGAAGAATAAGAAGATTTTGTCTTGGGGTTTGGTTAAAAAAATAAGAAAACATTAAAAACATACTGTATCTTGGACAAATGTTATTGATTTAAAATTATTTAATGTAAATAACTTTATTTTCATTTTTTCTGGTTGTGTTATTATTCCAGCATCTTCAACCCAGATTTCAAATACCACTGTTTTCAAACTAGAAGAGAATTCAGAACCTGCACTTATTCTGGAGAAAAAAAACGAAGCTAACCATCTAGGAGGACAAAGGGATTCTAATGAGCAAGGAGATAGTTATACACAAGGAAATCTGGGAACATTTAGTCTTCAAGGACAACCAGGATATTTTAACAAGCTAGAGAAACCAAGAAACTTTAAGCCAGGGAGAGCAGGCGTTTTAAACCAGCCTGAGATTTTAAAGAATTCAGGAAAATCTAACCAAAAAGGGAATCCAGAATCTTCTAATATGCAGGAAAAATCAGGATCTTCTAGCCAACTAGGGAAACCAGGGTTTTCTACCCAACAGGGAAATCCAGGGTCATCTGGCCAACAAGGGAAACCAGGGTCATTTAACCGGAAAGTGATGGTGGGGTCATCCAGCCAACAGGGGAAGCCAGGATCATCTAGCCAACAAGGGAATCTAGGGTCATCTACCCAGAAAGGGAATTTAGGATCTCCTAGCCTACAAGGGCATCTGGGTTTATCTAGCCATCAAGGGAAGCCAGAGTCATCTGGCCAGCAAGGGAAGCCAGGGTCATCTAGCCAACAGGGAAATCTAGGATCTTCTAGCCAACAAGGAAATTCAGGGTCTTCTAGCCAACAAGGAAATTCAGGGTCTTCTAGCCAACAGGGGAAGCCAGGGTCGTCTAACCAACAAGGAAATCTAGGATCTTCTGGCCAACAGGGGAAGCCAGGATCTTCTAGCCAACAGGGGAAGCCAGGGTCATCTAGCCAACAAGGAAATCTACATTTATCTAGCCAGCAAGGGAATCAAGGACCTTCTAGCAAACAGGGGAAGCCAGGGTTATCCAGACATCAAGGAAACCTACGATTATCTACCCAGCAAGGGAATATAGGATCTCCTAGCCAACAGGGAAAGCCAGAGTCTTCTAGCCAACAAGGGAATCTAGGGTCATCTAGTCATCAAGGGAAGCCAGTGTCATCTAGCCATCAAGGGAAGCCAGGGACATCTAGTCAACAAGGGAAGCCAGGGGCATCTAGCCAGCAAGGTGATCTAGGGTCATCTAGCCAGCAAGGAGATCTAGAATCTTCTAAGCATCAGGGGAAGCCAGGGTCATCTAGCCAGCAAGGAGACCTAGGATCTTCTAAGCATCAGGGGAAGCCAGGGTCATCTAGCCAGCAAGGAGATCTAGGATCTTCTAGGCATCAGGGGAAACCAGGGTCATCTAGCCAACAAAGAAAATTGAGGTCACTTTACAACCAACGACAAAGAAAAAATATCGACAACACTTTCGATGGCAATATAATGGACTTTCAGGTTAGTGTTAATAACTTCTTTTTCTCAGTCAACTTGACCCAGCAATTCTCTTTTCCAAGACTTAAAATGCTTTATAAACCACAATGTGTTAACGAAAAATCACTTGCAATGACACTGATTAAAGAAAATGAGAACAACTTTGGAGCTGATTATTTTCATGCATAACACTTACGATTATTAATGAATGTACTGCCCTTCTATTCTATCTTTCATTTCCCTCTATTATTTTCCACTCAAACCTCTCTACCTATACTAGAAAAACTCAGATCCTCATCAACTGAGCCCACAACTTTGCCAAGTTTAGTTTTCATGTCCATTTTTATCCCATCCATAATCTACAAATCACTGAAGTAATATTCTTAAATCAAAAATCCTCTCTGATATTTTAGACCCCAATTGAAATTCCTCAGTGGCTTCATACTACCTAGAAGATATAACTGAAACTCCTAAACATAGAATTTACAGATTTTCATGATTATACTGCATCCTGTTTAGCCTCATTTCATGTCACTGTTGCTCACACACCACCCATGTCATACAGAGCCCTTTGATTTTCCACTCCTGTATTCCCAATACTAATGATTTCTTCTATTATTAAACACATCTTATTGCTTTGTAATTTAGTGTCTATTTATTCAGCTAGATAATGAACTTCTTGAAGAAAGTACCATTTATTTTCAAACCTGTATCCCCAGAACCTAGAATAACTGTGGCATATAGTAAATTCTCCTGAACTGTATGTGAAATGGATAGATAAATGCCTGCTAGTTGGAAGCCACCATTTCGAATAGGTGAACAGCTATCTGACACACATGTCTCCTGTATTCCCTTCTGAGTCCTGCTGCGCTTTTACTTTCACTTGCCTGCTTCTCTTCCAACAATCAGCCTCCTAATTTATTTAACAATAGCTTTGAATACTCCATTTGATACTCACATTCAAAACCGTTTTCTAGAACACTTTCTCTAACTTATCATCTTGATGGAAATTTTATTTTTTTACCTCATAAATTTTCATCCCTCACAAGCCTTCCAGACGAAAGTCATTTGTTCTCTTAGTTATTATCACTTGGCTGGCATGAAGTAGCAATCTCTCAGAGAGACTCCCTACCATTTAGATCTTAATGCCATCACCAGCAGGTCTCTGAGTTTTTAGGATGTCACTTAAAATTTTGTAATTTTATATTTATTCTAGAATAAGAGAAATAACCATGTCCAGTTAACAGAGTAAGTGTGAAATAAATTGATCTTCATGAAAGGGTTGTATGATTTGGAAAATATGGAGGTATTTTTTTATCTCCCTATAACATCTCAGCTCTGAGAATACCACATCCTCTAGCAAAAATGTCTCATTATTCTCATTAATGTCTCTGTTCTCACCTGCTAGTCAGAGCTTCCTTATATTCACAGGCTTCTGCCGTTTAGCTCACATCCAGAGAAAATGTATCAGGAATTATTTAAATGAATCCTGCATAATCCTACTTCCTGCATATTTTTTTTTTCATGGATATACCAAAAAAAGGGAATCAACAAGTTATGACTGTATGTGTTTTGCATTTGCTTGTATGACTTTTCCCTGACTATTGTTTTTCCATGTAGAGGAAGAATTGCCTCCAGAAAATTAAAATAGAGGCAGTCTGACGTATAGTAAGAGCAGACAACTTGGAGTAGATAACAGAGTTTGAATCACATCTTGGACATTTAATCTACCCATAATGTTAAGCTTGTCACTTAAATCCATTATGCCTTTGTGCGTGCAGGTATAAAATAGGACAAAATATACTCTTTTAAATTTTTTGTAATTTTTTAATGTTTTGAAGGTACATGGTAGGTATATATATTTATGGGTTACACAAGGTATTTCGATACAGCCATGCAATGTGTAATAATCACATCAAGGTAAATGGGGTATTCATCTTCTCAAGCATTTATCCTCTGTGTTACAATCCAACTATACTCTTTTAGTTATTTTAAAATGTCCAATTCAATTACTTTTGACTAGAATCACCCTGTAGTGCTAGTGAATGCTAGGTCTTATTCATTCTATATTTTATACTTATTAACCATCTTCACTTCCCCTCCTTTCCCAGCTACACTTCCCAGCTTCTAGTAAACATCCTTCTACTGTCTATCTCCATGAGTTCAATTGAAAAAAATAGCTCCCACAGATAAGTGAGAACATGTGAAGTTTGTCTTTCTGTGTTTGGCTTGTTTCACTTAACATAATAGCCTCCAGGTCCACCCATGTTATGCTAATGACAGGATCTCATTCTTTTTTATGACTGAGTAGTACTCCACTGTGTATATGTATCACATTTTCTTTAGGCATTCATTTCTTGATGGAAACTTAAGTTGCTTCCAAATATTGGCTATTGTGAATAGTGCTACCATAAACATGGGACTGGAGATATCTCTTAAATATACTGACTTCCTTTCTTTTGGATATATGCCTAGGAGTGGGATTACTAGATCATAAGTTACCTCTATTTTTAATTTTTGAGGAATCTCCAAGCTATTCTCCGTGTTTATATTAATTTACATTCTTACCAACAGTGTACAAGGATTCACTTTCCTCCACATTCTCGCCAGAATTTTTTACTGCTTGACTTTTGAAAAAGAGCCATTTTAACTGGGAAGAGAAGATGTATCATTGTAGTTTGTATTTGCATTTCTTTGATAATTAATGATGCTTAGCACCTTTACGTATACTTGTATTTATACTTTTGAAAAATATCTACTTACATTTATTCTTTGGAAAAATATCTATACAGATTTTTTTTGCCCATTTTTTAATTGAGTTACTAGATTTTTTACTATAGATTTTTTTAGCTCCTTACAATATTCTGGTTATTAAGCCCTTACCAGGTGAGTAGTTTGCAAATATTTTCTTGCATTCTGTGGGTGTCTTTTCACTTCATTGATTGTTTCCTTTGCTGTGCAGAAGTTTCTCAGCCTGTTGTGGTCCATTGGTCCATTTTTGCTATGGTTGTCTGTGTTAGGCATTACTCAAGAAATCGTTGCCAGTCCAATGCCCAAGAGAGTTTCACCAAAGTTTTCTTGTAGTAGTTTCATAGTTCGAGGTCTTAGATTTAAGTCTTTAATCCATTTTTAGTTGATTTTGGTATATGGTGAGAGATAGGATTGTAGTTTCATTTTTCTGTATATAGATATCCAGTTTTCCCAGCATCGTTTATTGAAGACTGTCCTTTTCCCAGTGTATGTTCTTGGCACCTTTGCCAAAAATGGGTTCACTGTGGACATATGGATTTATCTCTGGGTTCTCTATTGTGTTCCACTGATTTATGTATCTGCTTTTATACCAGTACCATGCCATTTTGGTTACTATAGCTCTATAGCATAATTTGAACTCAGGTAATGCGATTCCCCAAGTTCTCTTTTTTGTTTCGTTTTCTTTTGCTTATGATAGCTTTGGTTATTCTGGGTATTTTTTGTTTCCATATAAATTTTAGCATTGTTTTTTCTATCTCTGTGAAGAATGTCATTGAGATTTTGATAGGGATTGCACTGAATCTGTAGATTGTTTTGGGTAGTATAGGCATTTTAACAACATTGATTCTTCCAATCTATGAACATAAAATACCTTTCCATTTTTTAGTGTCTGCTTTAATTTCTGCACCAATGTTTTATAGTTTTTATTGTAGAGATCTTTCACTTCGTTGGCTAAGTTAATACCTATGTATTTAATTTAATTTGTAACTAAGGTCAATTGAATTACTTTCTTGATTTCTTTTTCAGATTGTTCACTATTGGCATGTAAAATCCTACTGATTTTTCTGTGTTGATTTCCTTTCCTGCAACTTTACTGAATTTGTTTATCAGTTCAAATAGTTTTTTTGGTGGAATCTTTAGGTTTTCCAAATATAAGATCAGATTATCTGCAAACAAGGATAATTTGGCTTCTTTCTTTCCAATTTGGATGCCCTTTATGTCTCTCTTGTCTGATTGCTCCAGGAGGACTTACAGTACTGTGTTGAATAAAAGTTGTGAAAGTGTGCATCCTTGTTGTGTTCCCAATCTTGGAGGAAAGGGTTTTGGTTTTTCCTCATTTAGTTTAATACTAGCTGTGAGTCTGTTGTATACCGCCTTTATTTTGTTGCGGTATAATCTTTCTATATCCAGATTTCTAAGGCTTTTTATCATAAAGGGATGTTGAATTTTATCAAATGCTTTTTCAGCATTAATTGAAATGATCATATAGTTTTTGTTCTTTATTTTGTTAACATGACATATCACACTAATTAATTTGTGTATGTTGAAGCATCCTTGCACCCTTAGGATAAATCCCAGTTGGTCATGATGAATGATCTTTCTAATGTGTTGTTGAATTTGGTTTGCTAGTATTTTGTTGAGAATTTTTGCATCAATATTTATCAGATCCATTGGGCTATTGTTTTCTTTTTCTTTTTTTTAATTTATTTATTATTATTATACTTTAAGTTGTAGGGTACATGTGCATAACGTGCAGGTTTGTTACATATGTATACTTGTGCCATGTTGGTGTGCTGCACCCATCAACTCGTCATTTACATCAGTTATAACTCCCAATGCAATCCCTCCCCCCTCCCCCCTCCCCATGATAGGCCCCGGTGTGTGATGTTCCCCTTCCCGAGTCCAAGTGATCTCATTGTTCAGTTCCCACCTATGAGTGAGAACATGCGGTGTTTGGTTTTCTGTTCTTGTGATAGTTTGCTAAGAATGATGGTTTCCAGCTGCATCCATGTCCCTACAAAGGACACAAACTCATCCTTTTTTATGGCTGCATAGTATTCCATGGTGTATATGTGCCACATTTTCTTAATCCAATCTGTCACTGATGGACATTTGGGTTGATTCCAAGTCTTTGCTATTGTGAATAGTGCCGCAATAAACATACGTGTGCATGTGTCTTTATAGCAGCATAATTTATAATCCTTTGGGTATATACCCAGTAATGGGATGGCTGGGTCATATGGTACATCTAGTCACTTTGTCTGGTTTTGGTATCAAGATAATACTGGCCTCATAGGATTGGAAGTATTCCCTTCTCTATTTTTCAGAATAGTTTGAGTAGAAATGATATTAGATCATCATTAATTGTTTGATAGAAATAAGCAGTGAAGCCATCAGATACTGAGCTTTTCTTAACTGAGTGACTTTTTCGTATGGCTTAATCTCATTACTTGTTATTTATCTGTTCAGGTTTTAAATATCGTCATGGTTCAAGTTTAGGTTGTATGTGTCTAGGAGTTTGTCCATTTCTTCTAGATTTTCCAATTTATATGCGTATAGTTGCTTATAGTAGTCACTAATGATCCTTTGAGTTTCTGCAGTATTGTTGTAATGCCTCCTCGTTCATCTCTGATTTTATTTATTTTTGAACTTCTCTCTGTTTTTCTTAGTCTGGGTAACAGTTTATCAGTTTTGTTTAACTTTTCAAAAAAAAAACCAACTTTACGCTTCATTGATCTTTTACATTGTTTTCTTCATTTCTAATTCATTTATTTCTGCTTTGATCTTTACTATTTCTTTTCTTCTACTAATTTTGGATCTGGTTTGCTCTTGCTTTTCTAGTTCTTCAAGATGCATCATTGGGTTATTTACCTGAAGACTTTCTTCTTTTTTCATGTAGGTCCTTATAGCTACAAACTTACCTCTTAGTACTGCTTTTACGGTATCCCATAGGTTTTGGCATGTTGTGTTTCCATTATCACTTGTTTCAAGAAAATTTTTAATTTTATTTTTAATTTTTTCATGGACTCACTGGTTACTCAGGTATATTTTGTTTAATTTCCATGTGTTTGAATAGTTTTCAAAATTCATCTTATTAATGACTTCTAGTTTTATTACATTGTGGTCAGAGAAGATGCTTAACATTATTGGAATATTTTTTGAATATTTTAAGACTTTCTTTGCGAGCTAACATATGGTCTATCCTTGAGAATAATTTATCTGCTGAGGAGAACAATGTGTATTCTGCAGCCATTGAATGAAATGTTTTGTAAATATTTATTAGGTCCATCAGTTCTGTAGTGTAGATTAAATACAATATTTCTTCTTGTGTCTTCTGTATGGAAGATCTGTCTAATGCTGAAAGCGTGGTGTTAAGTCTCCAGCTATTATTGTATTGGGATATCTCTCTCTTTAGCTCTAATAATATTTTCTTTATATATCTGTGTTTTCCAGTGTTGAGTAAATATACACTTACAACTGTTATATGCCCTTACTGAATTGACACCTTTATCATTATAAAGTGACCTTTTCTCTTTTTATAACTTTTATCTTGAAATTTATTCTGTCTAACTACTCCTGCTCTTTTGTGGTTTCCATTGGCATGGCAAGGGGTATTATTCTTCATCCCTTTATTTTCTGTCTATGTGTATCTTTACAGATGAAGTTGTACTTATTCTTTTTCTTCTTTCTTTCTTTTTTTGGGGGGATGGGAGGACAAACTCTCACTGTGTAACACAGGCTGGAGTATAGTGGCAAAATCTCAGATCACTGAAACCTCTGCCTCCCAGGTTCAAGTGATTCTTCTCCCTCAGCCTCCTAAGTAGTTGGGATTACAGGTGTATGCCTCCACGCCCAGCTAATTCTTGTACTTTTAGTAGAGATGGGGTTTCACCGTGTTGGCCAGGCTGGTCTAGAACTCCTGACCTCAAGAGATCTACCTGCCTCAGCCTCCCAAAGTGCCAGGATTACAGGCATGAGCCACTGCACATGGCCTGAATTGTGTTTCTTGTAGGCAATAGAGCATTGGATGTTTGTGTGTGTGTGTGTGTGTGTGTGTGTGTGTGTGTGTGTGTGTAAGAGAGAGAGAGAATGAGATCGAGAGAGAGAGAGAGCGTTTCACTCTGTTGCCCAGGCTGGTATGCAGTGGTGTGATCTCAGCTCATTGCAGCCTCTGCCTCCCAGGTTCAAGTGATTCTCCTGCCTAAGCCTCTGGAGTAGAGTAGCTGGGATAACAGGTGTGCACTACTACGCCTAGTTAATTTTTATATTTTTAGTAGAGATGATGTTTCGCTATGTTGACCAGGCTGGTCTTGAACTCCTGACCTCAAGCGATCTACCTGTCTTAGCCTCCCAAAGTGCTGGGATTACAGGCTTGAGCCACTATACCCAGCCTCTGGATATCATGAAAAGTCATTATAGTTATTTTTGATTGGTTCATCATTTAGTCTCTCTTCTTAAGATAAGAGTAGTCTATATACCGCAATTATGGTGTTATAATATTCTATGTTTTGCTGCGCATTTATTATTACCAGTGAGTTTTGTATCTGCAGATGATTTCTTATTGCTCATTCACAGCCTTTTCTTTCTGATTGAAGTGTTCCCTTTAGCATTTCTTATAACACAGGTCTGATATTGATAAAATCCCTCAGCTTTTGTTTGTCTCATAAAATCTTTATTTCTCCTGCCTGTTTGGAGGATATGTTTCCTAGATTTACTATTCTAGGGTTAAAGTTTTTTTCCTTCAGTATCTTAATTATATCATGCTACTCTCTCCTAGCATGTATGGTTTCCACAGAAAATCTGCAGCCAGACATATGGGAGATCCACTGTATGCTATTTGTTTCTTTTCTCTCACTGCTTTTAGGATTCTTTCTTTATCCTTGGTATTTGAAAGTTTAATTATTAAATGACTTGAGGCTGTCTTCTTTGGGTTAAATCTGCCTGGTTTTCTATAACTTTCTTGTACTTGAATGTTAATAAATTCCTCTATGTTTGGAAAGTTCTTTTATTATCTCTTTGAATAAATTTTCTATTCTTATACCTTTCTCTGCCTTCTCTTTAAGGACAATAACTTTTAGAATTGCCCTTTTGAGGCTATTTTCTAGATCTGTAGGCATGCTTCATTGTATTTTATTATTTTTTTCTCCTCCGTGTATTTTCAAATAGCCTGTCTTCAAGCTCACTAATTTTTTCTTTTACTTGATCAATTCTGTTACTAAAAGACTCTGATGTATTCTTTGATATGCCAGTTGTATTTTTCAGCTCCAGAATTTCCCCTTGATTCTTTTCAATTATTTCAATCTGTTTGTTAAATGTATCTGATAAAATTCTGAATTCCTTCTCTGTGTTATCTTGAATGTCTTTGAGTTTTCTCAAAAGAGCTATTTTGAATTACCTGCCCAAAAGTTCTCTGTTTCTCCAGAATTGGTCCTTGGTGCCTCTCCCTTGGCCCCTGGTTCATTTGGTGAGACATGATTTCCTAAGTGGTCCTGATGTTTCTGCATGTTCGCTGTTATCTGAGCATTGAAGAGTTAAGCATTTATTGTAGTTTTTGCAGTTTGGGCTCGTTTCTGCCCATCCTTCTTGGGCAGGCTTTCCAGATATATGAAAGAACTTGAGTGCTGTAATCTTGTGATCTAAGCTGTATTTGCATTAGAGGGCACCCCAATCCCAGTAACACTGTGTTTCTTGCAGACACATAGAGGTACGCCTTGATCATCCTGGATAACATCCAGAAGAATTATCTGGATTACAAGGCAGAGATTCTTATTTTCTTCTCTCACTTTCTTACAAGCAAATCATCTCTCTCTATATTCTGACCTGCCTAGAGATGGGCATCGGGTGACACAATTATCTCAGTGGCCACCATCAGTAGCTGGGTCAGTCCTGAAGACAGCATAGCACTGGGTCCCACCACTGTAACACTGCTGGACTACTATGTATGTTTTCTCAGGCCCTGGAACTCTATAATCAGCAGATGGCAAAGCCTGCTAGGCTTGCATCCTTTTCTAGAGGGTGGTGAACTCCCCCAGTCCCCGGACCAGTTCAGAGAGAGGTGCCATCCAGGAGCCAGAGACTGGATTCAAAAAGCTTAGAAGTCAACCAGGTCTTCTATTGTGCTGCAGCTGAGCTGGCACTCAAACCACAAGACGCAGTTTTTTTGTTTTTTTGTTTTTTTATACTTTAAGTTCTAGGGTACATATGCATAACATGCAGGTTTGTTACATATGTATACTTGTGCCATGTTGCTGTGCTGCACCCATCAACTCATCAGCACCCATCAACTCGTCATTTATATCAGGTATAACTCCCAATGCAATCCCTCCCCCCTCCCCCCTCCCCATGATAGGCCCCGGTGTGTGATGTTCCCCTTCCCGAGTCCAAGTGATCTCATTGTTCAGTTCCCACCTATGAGTGAGAACATGCGGTGTTTGGTTTTCTGTTCTTGGATTAGAGACTTAAATGTCAGACCTAATACCATAAAAACCCTAGAGGAAAACCAAGGTAGTACCATTCAGGACATAGGCATGGGCAAAGACTTCATGTCTAAAACACCAAAAGCAACGGCAGCAAAAGCCAAAATTGACAAATGGGATCTCATTAAACTAAAGAGCTTCTGCACAGCAAAAGAAACTACCATCAGAGTGAACAGGCAACCTACAGAATGGGAGAAAATTTTTGCAATCTACTCATCTGACAAAGGGCTAATATCCAGAACCTACAAAGAACTCAAACAAATTTACAAGAAAAAAACAAACAACCCCATTAAAAAGTGGGCAAAGGATATGAATAGACATTTCTCAAAAGAAGACATTCATACAGCCAACAGACACATGAAAAAATGCTCATCACCACTGGCCATCAGAGAAATGCAAATCAAAACCACAATGAGATACCATCTCACACCAGTTAGAATGGCAATCATTCAAAAGTCAGGAAACAACAGGTGCTGGAGAGGATGTGGAGAAATAGGAACACTTTTTACACTGTTGGTGGGACTGTAAACTAGTTCAACCATTATGGAAAACAGTATGGCGATTCCTCAAGGATCTAGAACTAGATGTACCATATGACCCAGCCATCCCATTACTGGGTATATACCCAAAGGATTATAAATCATGCTGCTATAAAGACACATGAACACGTATGTTTATTGCAGCACTATTCACAATAGCAAAGACTTGGAATCAACCCAAATGTCCATCAGTGACAGATTGGATTAAGAAAATGTGGCACATATACACCATGGAATACTATGCAGCCATAAAAAAGGATGAGTTTGTGTCCTTTGTAGGGACATGGATGCAGCTGGAAACCATCATTCTTAGCAAACTATCACAAGAAAAGATGCAGTTTTTAACACTCTTCCCCCTCCTTTCCACAGGCAGAGGAGCCTCACCCTGTGGTCACCACCATCTAAGGCCCATAGGGAATACTTGCTACACCAGTATTCAGGCTATGTATACAGGCTACCACCGATGTTACCTTAAGGTCCAAGCGCTTCTTAGGCAGCTTGTGGTGATTGCTGCCTGGCCTCAGACTTATCCTTCAAGGGACTTGTCTCTGCTCTTACCCGGGGCAGGTCCAGAAATGCCATTCAAGAGCCAAGGCCTATAATTAGGGACCCTAAGAGCCTGCTTGGTGGTCTATGCCCCTGTGGCTGAGCTGGTACCTACGGTGCAAAACAAAGCCCTATTTACTCTTCTTTCCACTTTTCTCAAGCAGAAAGAGTTTCTTCCAATAGTCATCACAGCTGGGATTGTATTCAGTCTCACCTGAAGTCATCAAGTCTCAGAGTCTCACTCAAGGCCCTTGGTGTACTACTTGGGAATTGCTGTTGATTATTCGGGGCCCAAGGGTTCTTTATCAGCAGATGATGAGTCCTGAAAGGACTGGATCCTTCCCTTCAAGGCAGAAGGTTCCCTTCTGGCCTAGGGTGTGTCATCTGGGAGCTAGTGTCTGGAAACGGGCCTCATGTCTCTAACTGGTGCCCTCTCCTATTGTTGCTGAGCTGGCATCCAAGATGCATAACATCTTAGATATTTTTACTCTTCCCTGTCTTTTCCTCAAGTGAAAAGAAGAGGTCTCTTTTGGAGTTGAGAGCCTTTTAGCCTGGAGTTGGAGGAGGGGTGGGGCAAGCACTCCCTTAGTCACCCTGGCTGATGTCTCAGGTTATGTGTCCCCCAAGTCCACTGGTTCTGAGCTCTGTTAAGCAGTAAGACTCACCTAGGATTTGCAGTCCTTGAGGTCTAGACTGTCTTTCAAATTTATGTAGAGCCCCAGAGCACATTAGCCCATGGTAGCAAGGCTTGCCAGAGCTCAAATTCTGACTGCTGAGATGGGCAATTCTCCTTTGGCTAGGCGTGATTTAACTGCTCCCTCCGTGGGTGAGCATCACCTGAGTTCAACTCAGTTTTGCCTTCTGCTGTGACAGGGCAGCACTGATTTCAGAGCAATGTCTCACAACTGCTGTGCTCTCTTTCTCCCATGTACACAGATTCTGTGTCCATGCCATGCTGCCTCTGCAACGGGATGAGAGACGGGTGGCATCAGCAATTCCAGACTGTCTTTCCTCACCTTTTTAGTGCCTCTTTCAGTGAAAAAGTTCAAACTAGATACTGTGAGAGCTCACCTGATTTTTGGTTCTTACCTAGATGCTGCTTTTGTGTAGATAGTTGTTAAATTAGTGCCCTTGTTGGCGTGGGGAGGAAGATCAGTGGAATCTTCTCTTTGCTATCTTGCTCCACCAAAAAATACCCCTTTTCCAGTTCTGTTGTAAGAATTAAATACAAGAATCAATAAAATAATAGGTTGATTACAATGCTTAATAATGCAAAATGAATATTTTTATTATAATATCTGAATTAAATTAATTACCCTACTCCTACCTAATAATCTTTCACATTTCTACAGACTGGCAGTGCCAGCAGTGAAAACTCAATTAGAAAAACAAAATGTCAATCTGTCTACAAACCAGTCTGTGGTTCTGATGGAAAAACCTATGGTAACCACTGCATACTTAAAGAAGCAAAGTGGTAAGAAGGTTTGATATCTCTTTATATGAGGAAGTGCTATTCTGTTTCACAGGGAATAAAAGATGATTACTCTTCATTTCTCTGTATTTTTCTCTTAATAGTAGCAAGGCTATTATTTGCCCAAGGAAAACTAAAAGATACTTAAATTAAACCTTGAACAGTAAATTCAGTCAATTCCTGGAAGAATGTGGTTTATTCAGTTATTAAAGTAGAAGTAAGTTTACTTTTGAGTAATTTATTTAGCAAATATTTATTGAATGTCAATTATATAGCAGAAAGTGCTCTAAGAACTGGGTGTAAAATGGCAAGCAAAACACAGAAATCCCTGCTTTCATGAAGTTTTTATTCCTGCAATAGAAGACAGACAAATGAAACATATCAGAGCATAATAAGGACTGTGAAGCCAATTGATTACTAATTGTTGCCTACTCAATTATATGTTTTTTTTTTTTGTTTTTTTGTTTTTTTTTTTTTTTTTTTTGAGACGGAGTCTCGCTCTGTCACCCAGGCTGGAGTGCAGTGGCCGGATCTCAGCTCACTGCAAGCTCCGCCTCCCGGGTTCACGCCATTCTCCTGCCTCAGCCTCCCGAGTAGCTGGGACTACAGGCGCCCGCCACCTCGCCCGGCTAGTTTTTTGTATTTTTTAGTAGAGACGGGGTTTCACCATGTTAACCAGGATGGTCTCGATCTCCTGACCTCGTGATCCGCCCATCTCGGCCTCCCAAAGTGCTGGGATTACAGGCTTGAGCCACCGCGCCCGGCCAATTATATGTTAATCCTAAATAACAATAGTAAAGTTTGGATTTGGTGAGTGAATCAAACCTTTGAGTTACACACTACCTACAGAAATAAATTTTATAGCCGTTTTAAATTGTAACATGCAGCTAAAAAAAGTTAAATAATTTAGCTTTTAGAATTTTTTAATGTTCAGCTATGAAAGGTGGGGATAATGTAAGAATATTTGTTTTGTTTTCAAGAGTTCTAGAATTTGTAAGTACTTTGTAAATTCTTATTGCAGAAATAAATTAATTAAAAGTTAAGTGTCCCAGTAGCTATGCCCTTTGAATGAGGAAGGGCATTAGGCACCACTTCCCTCATATTATAGATAAGCCATCTGGCCCAGAGATGAGAAGGAACTGACTCAAAGTGCACAGATTCTTGGGGCAGTCAATGAAAACCGCACAAGCCAGCATCTAGGTCTGTTCCTTTCCAAGTGATTTTTGAATAATCTGATTCTCTCTTTATGATGCTGCTACGGCTACTCGATCTTTTATTTTTCTCGTTTTTTTCAGGTTGAGTAATGGAAAACTGAGTCTGAATCATGAGGGAGAATGCTAAACATTTATGTGAACCAAATTACTTGGAAGTCAAAATTCACTGGCAAGTCCCCTCAAACAATGATTTCCCTGGGAGTTCCATTGTGAGATCAGCTTGAATCTTACAGATCTGATGAATCCTGCATACTTTTCAAGTTTATTTTACTTTCCACGTAAAATAAAGTCAGTTCCAGAGTAATTTCTGGTTTCTTGGATTTTTTTTTCTAGACTTTCCCAAATTGTATGTGTCTGTGATTCCTCTGTTCCCAAAGTGCCAAAACAGTTATGAATTCTGTTCTTTCCTTGAGGGATAACACTTCAGGACTTAGGTCAACAATTTGTAAATCCTAATAGATCTAAGAGTCTCAGAATTGCATGTAAAAAAATGAAGATTCCTCACTTTAGGAATACTGATTTAGGGATCTAGCAGAGCTAAAGAAACTGCAATTCAATACCACATTCCAGGTTTTTCTAACAAAGTTTGTTTCTGGACATGAGGAAAAACTGATTTAAGATCTTTTTAAGGACACACTGATTAACTCAGAGGGCCTATCAAACCATATGCCAAATAAATCTTCTATGTGCTTTTTTCTTAAGAGGGTATCCAAAGCTATTATTGGATTCCTAAAGGGTTCTATGACTACAAGTATATTATAAAATTACAGATCTTTAGTCATTAAAATGTAAAAATTAACATATTTATATGTTAAGCCCATTATAGCCTGAAATTTAGATGATTAGAAGAAATCTCACCAGAATATTAATCATACTGATTAGCAACATGGAGCTCAAGAAAAGGAAAAAATATCTAGCAAATGGTAGGATAAGAGGTATTAAAAATGATTTGCAGAAACTGTCAGCAGAAGGGTTGAGCCAGATATGGAGGCCAATGTTGAACAAAAGTACAGTTCAAACTCAGCATGTCCCCTATTCTAATGTCTGTGTTCCTACTGCATTTGTTATGCTGGATCTACGTATTCTTAATATCAATTGCTGTCTGAATTCTTTACTGTTAAATCTGGCTTCAGTGATTGAAACCTTGGCTGTAAAATTACTTTCATTCATCGGTTTTTTATTATGTCAATAGATATACACTTCTTACGAAAAAGTAATACGTAGAAATTCCAAAAAAGAGAGAAAAATTAATTCTATCATCCAAAGGTAGCCAATTTTAATATTTTGGTATATTAATGTTTGATCTTTCTTCTTAATTATTACCATAGACTATACTCAAATTTCATATACTAATTTAAATATGTTTATGATTAGAAAAATATTAAATACACACATTAGAATGGCTATAATCAAAAAAGAAAGATAATAAAACATGTTCATGAGAATGTGGATAAAGTGTGTAACCTTATGTTACTCGTGGGAATGTAAGAAGGTACACCATTTTGGATAATACTTTGGATAAAAGTTTGTCAGATTCTTAAAAACCTCAACATACACCTACCATGTGAATCATCCATCCATTCCACGACTGATATTTACTCAATAGAAAAAAATAAATAAAATAAACAGATGTCCATGCAAATACTTTTACACTAGTGTTGATAGCAACATTAACCATATAGCCAAAAAAGTCGAAACAATCCAAGACTCTATCAGTTGGTAAATAAATGACACGATGTAGTTTATCAACACAAAAAATGCAATGCCATTCATTATTTAAAAACAATGAACTACTGATTCACGGTATTGAGTATATAAACTTCCAAATGTTTATGCCTAATGAAAATGCAAATTGTAAAGACTACATATTCTGTTTATATGAAATGTCCAGAAAAGGTAACACAATAGAGAATGTAGAATTGTAGCTGCTTGGGGATGGGGGTGAGAAGAGGGATTAACTGGAATCAGAAGAGTCTTTTGGGGGTGATATAAATGATCTAAAATTTGATTGCATGATGGTGTCGTATCTATGATATATTCACAAAAAAATCAATTTATTATGTCTAAAATAACTTTTTGGTATGCGAATACCTCAATTAGGCTGATTTAAGTTATTACTCACTTTAATTGTGGCTAAAGTATGGAGTCAATGCCTACTAGGATTTTTATAGGAATGAAGATGACAAGTGGGAGGCTCCCTGACACAGCTTTTTCAGATTAATAGTCACTCGATGGAGAAGAGTTTCCATTTTCTAATAGACAATAACTTTAACAGATCCAGTGAATGATCCTAGAGAACAGTGACTGCATCTCCTTTCTCTGATAAACTTGTCTTTATCATCTGATATAGTGCTTGACACATTGTACCCTTTTATGTAATATGGTGAATAAATGTATGCAATCTACTCATCTGACAAAGGGTTAATATCCAGAACCTATAAAGAACTCAATCAAATTTACAAGAAAAAACAAACAACTCCATTAAAAAGTGGGCAAAGGATATGAACAGACACTTCTCAAAAGAAGACATTCATACAGCCAACAGACACATGAAAAAATGCTCATCATCATTCGCCATCAGAGAAATGCAAATCAAAATCACAAGGAGATACCATCTCACACCAGTTAGAATGGCAATCATTAAAAAATCAGGAAACAACAGGTGCTGGAGAGGATGTGGAGAAATAGGAATATTTTTACACTATTGGTGGGACTGTAAACTAGTTCAACCATTGTGGAAAACAGTGTGGCAATTCCTCAAGGATCTAGAACTAGAAATACCACTTGACCCAGCCATCCCCTTACTTGGGATATACCCAAAGGATTTTAAGTCATGCTGCTATAAAGACACATGCACACGTATGTTTATTGCGGCACTATTCACAACAGCAAAGACTTGGAATCAACCCAAATGTCCATCAGTGACAGACTGGATTAAGAAAATGTGGCACATATATACCATGGAATACTATGCAGCCATAAAAAAGGATGAGTTCGTGTCCTTTGTAGGGACATGAATGCAGCTGGAAACCATCATTCTCAGCAAACTATCGCAAGAACAGAAAACCAAATACTGCATGTTCTCACTCATAGGTAGGAAGTGAACAATGAGATCACTTGGACACAGGAAGGGGAACATCACACACCAGGTCCTATTGTGGGGAAGGGGGAGGGGGATGGATAGCATTAGGATATATACCTAATGTAAATGACGAGTTACTGGGTGCAGCACACCAACATGGCACATGTATACATATGTAACAAACCTGCACGTTGTGCACATGTACCCTAGAACTTAAAGTATAATAATAATAATAAAAGAATATGTATATGAACATATCATATTCAATGAAGACCTATTTTAAAAGCATCTATAAAGAAAAAGGCCAAGCAACTAGGTGATTATATTTTTATGTTCTAATGGAAAATATTACCTTAATGATAAAAAGAAGTTACTTACTAAAATAAAGATAACATATTTAACTTTTTTTTGAGTGAGATATTTATTATTTTAATTTGCATTAGGTTTTACATTATCAAACATACACTTAAGATATTTTAAAAACTGTTATTGAATAATTGAACATCAGGAATCAAAATCCCGAAGTCAAAAATCTTAATAGTTGGAAATAGTCTTGAACATGCTATGTTCCATCTTGTATTCCACAGAAGATTTCACCTGGACATCTATGAATTTGAGACTCTGATTAATTACTAATTCTAATAGTAGAATCATTTGCAAAATGGGCTCACATTGATGCCATATGGTTATATAGTTCCATCAAAATTCAGCAAACACCATAATGATAAAATTTAAGTTTTTCACCACAAAATCTGTAGAGAAAGAAAGAGAGAAAAATACATTATTAAAAGATCAGGTTAAGCTCCTCTGAGAAATGGACCAAATTCTTCTCAGTGAGGATTTGAACTTGGGACAGGACAAGACTGTGCTCCATTTCTACAAATAGCTGGGACCCACCTGTTCACCACACCTACATTTGTCCCATTGTGGGGACAGTTGACCCTTCCTACTTGCTCAGGCCAGACTCAATTTTGAAACCTGTCCATATTTAAAGGAGAAGATTAATAATTATATTTGTGGTTCTTCGGAAGGAAATTATAGTAAAGGACGTGGAAAGATTTTATGAGAGGAAACACCTTAAGAAAAATGGAAATAGGGGCAGGAAGGCTGAAGGAACCTTCAGAACAACAACTCTTTCAGAGTGAACGAGAGAGGAAAGAGATTTTGGTGGAAGTGTCCTAGATGTCCCACAGTCTGAGGAAGATTTGGAAGGTTGTCCTGAGAGTTCAGGACACCATCAGAGAAATTCCTTTCAAACACGAATGAGCACATTGTGATGAATTTCAGTTTAGCTATAGGTTCTGACTCGATTACACTTTCTGTTACTGGAGATCTGCAAACTTGGTTTTTGTGGCATCACAGAGGTTTACTGTACAGGCTCAGGGCTCCTGAATTTCATCATATTGATCTTTAGTCAGCAATTAATAAATTATAATAAAATTAATTAACCTAAATTGATTGACTAATGCATTTGCAGAATATCCACCATGATTATGTAAAGAGCTCTGATGCAAAACTCTTTTTCAGAAATGAGAATTTTAGGTAAAGCTACAAGTG
The DNA here is from genome assembly GCF_047675955.1 of Chlorocebus sabaeus. Classification (NCBI taxonomy): domain Eukaryota; kingdom Metazoa; phylum Chordata; class Mammalia; order Primates; family Cercopithecidae; genus Chlorocebus; species Chlorocebus sabaeus. The sequence goes on along the minus strand of NC_132926.1, from coordinate 33,933,899 downwards.
TCTGCCATACATCTTTTATAGTTATTACAGTTATTTTGTCTACGTGCTGTGCCAAGTGTATCAGCATCATGAATTTCCCTATCTTTACGCAATGATTCTTTTCATTACTTTTGAAGAACACATATTTACAATAATGTTCTTACTTCTCACTGCAGAAAATACACACATTGCAATAAGTTTGGCCATTGGTTGCACAGATTGTTTGAATCTCCCTGGTGCAAGTATGCAATCCAGATTTCAATCGAAAACAGTTTGGCTGGAAAATATTAAGGCACATCACAAAATTTACCAAATAATTAACATTTTAAGAAACGCTCTTTATTTCTAATATAAAATGTCATACATCAAAATAGGACAAATATATTCTATATGTAGAATATAACCAATGTAACCACAGTGCTGTTACATGTAGAATATAACCAGTGTAACCACAGCGCTGTTAAAATTTAAAAATATTATTATACCTCCTTTTACAAAAAATGTAATTTTGATGAATTTGCCAGCCAAACATTCTTTTTTCTCCTAACTCACACCATCATTTTTCTATCACACTAAAAAAAAAAAATTTTACTTATTTATTTATTTATTTATTTTTTGAGACGGAGTCACGTTCTGTCACCCAGGCTGGAGTGCAGTGGTGTGATCTTGGCTCACTGCATGCTCCGCCTCCTGGGTTCACGCCATTCTCCTGCCTCAGCCTCCCGAGTAGCTGGGACTACAGGTGCCTGCCACCACGCCTGGTTAATTTTTTTGTATTTTTAGTAGAGATGGGGTTTCACCACGTTAGCCAGGATGGTCTCGATCTCCTGACCTCATGATCCGCCCACCTCAGCCTCCCAAAGTGCTGGGATTACAGGCGTGAGCCACCATGCCTGGCCTAAAGAAAAATTTAAACTGTATTTTCTATTTTTTATTTCCATCTTTTACCATAGTTTCAGCACTTACATACATACCCACTGACATGCCCCACCCCTGACACACACAAACAATTTGGTTAGTTTTCATAGCTTGGCAATTTACAAAAATAAAACAATATTTTGTATTCTTACATGACCTGCACTTTGCACTTTTCCGTGACCTTTGTCGACTTTGATGTTCAGGGCTATAATTCACTTTCTTTTTAAACATTCCAGTGTACAAATACATGGTGTCTTAGAATAGGTAATTTGGATTGGCTCTTTTTTCTTTTCCTAATGTTTTGATAGGCTAAACCTTTCTATGCTTAACAACATTTAACTTGTCTTAGATGTTTGTGTGCAATAAGATTTATGCCCCTAAACGGAATTTTTGAGTAATAAGAAATGCACATTTTCACCGTATCAGGATAATATCAAATGATTTTGCATTTCTGGCAAGATGCAATTTCTTGAACTTAATTTAATAATTACGGATTTTTACTTTTTGAAGGTTCGCCAAATTGCATATAAGAAATCCCCATAAGACCTGCAGTACTGAAAATAATGAGATGACATATTCAAAGGCACTGGACAAAGAAATCCTGTCAATTAAGAATACTGTATCCAACAAAGCTATCTGATATGGTTTGACTGTATCCCCACCCAAATCTCATCTTGAATTATGGATCCCATAATTTCCATGTGTGTAGGAGGGACTCTATGTGGGACAAGTGAATCATGGGGGCATTTTTTTCCCCATACTGTTCTCATGGTAGTGAATTAGTCTCACAAGATCTGATGGATTGATAAGGGACTTGCCCTTTCACTTGGCTCTCAGTTTCTCTTGCCTGCCACTATGTAAGATGTGCCTTTTGCTTTCTGCCATGATTGTGTGACCTCCCTAACCATATGAAAATGTGAGTCTGCTAACCTCTTTTTTTTTGTTTATAAATTACCCATTCTTGAGTATGTGTTTATCAGCAACACAATGGGCTAATACACTATTCTTTAGAAATGAAAGAGAAATAAAAACCTTCTCAGACAAAAAAACTGAGGGAATTACTCACCACTAGACTGGACTTACAAGAAATGCTTAAAGGAGCACTACAACAATGAAGGACCTCTTCAAGGAGAACTACAAACCACTGCTCAAGGAAATAACAGAGGACATGAACAAATGGAAAAACATTCCATGATCATGGATAAGAGTAATCAATATCGTGAAAATGGCCACACTGCCCAAAGTAATTCATAAATTCAATGCTATCCCTATCAAGTTACCATCGACTTTCTTAACAGAATTAGAATAAAAACTAATTTAAATCCCATTTGGAACCCAAAAAGAGCCCATATAGCCAAGACAATCCTAAGCAAAAAGAACAAAGCTGGAGGAGTCACACTACCTGACTTCAAACCACACTACAATGCTACAGTAACCAAAACAGCATGGTACTCATACCAAAACAGATACATAGATCAATGGAACAGAACAGAGGCCTCAAAAATAACAACACACATCTACAACCATCTGATCTTTAACAAACCTGACAAAAACAAGCAATGGGGAAAGGATTCCCTATTTAATAAATGGTATTGAGAAAACTGGCTAGCCATATGCAGAAAACTGAAACTGGACCCCTTCCGTAGACCTTATACAAAAATTAACTCAAGAAGGATTAAAGACATAAATGTAAGACCTAAAACCATGAAAACCCTGGAAGAAAACCTGAGCAATACCATTCAGGACATAGGCATATGCAAAGACTTGATGACTAAAACACAAAAAGCAATGGCAACAAAAGCCAAAATAGACAAATGGGATCTAATTAAACTAAAGAGCTTCTGCACAGCAAAAGAAACTATCATCAGAGTGAACAGGCAACATACAATATGGAAGAAAATTTTTGCAATATATCCATCTAACAAAGGACTAATATCCAGAATCCAAGGAACTTAAACAAGCTTACAAGAAAAAAACAAACAACCCTATCAAAAAGTGGGCTAAGGATATGAACAGACAATTCTCAAAAGAAGACATTTATGAGACCAACAAACATACGAAAAAAAGCTCATCATCACTGGTCATTAGAGAAATGCAAATCAAAACCACAATGAGATACCAACTCATGCCAGTTAGAATGGCGATCATTAAAAAGTCAGGAAACAACGGATGCTGGAGAGATGTAGAGAAAAAGGAATACTTTTACACTATTGGAGTGTAAATTAGTTCAACCATTGTGGAAGACAGTGTAGCGATTCCCCAAGGATCGAGAACCAGAAATACCATTTGACACAGCAATCCCATCACTGGGTATATTCCCAAAGGATTATAAATCATTCTACTATGAAGTCACATGCACACATATGTCTATTGCAGCACTGTTCACAAGAGCAAAGACTTGGAACCAACCCAAATGTCCATCAATGACAGACTGGATTAAGAAAATGCGGCACATATACACCATGGAATACTGTGCAGCCATAAAAAGGATGAGTTCATGTCCTTTGCAGGGACATGGATGAAGCCAGAAACCATTATTCTCAGTAAACTAAGAGGAACAGAAAACCAAACACTGAATGTTTTCACTCAAGTGGGAGTTGAACAATGAGAACACATGGACACAGGGAGGGGAACATCACACACCAGGGCCTGTCAGGGGTTGGGAGGCTAGGGGAGGGATAGCATTAGGAGAAATTCCTAATGTAGATGACAGGTTGATGCGTGCAGCAAACCGTCATGGCACATGTATACCTATATAACAAACCTGCATGTTCAGCGCATATATTCCAGCACTTAAAGTATAGTAAAAAATTTAAAAAGAAAAAAGGAAAAAGAAAGACAATAATTCATACCATGAAAGTACAAAATTCACTAGTTTAGGTAAATCTATAGGCATACTCAGAATACCCCAGTGCTATAATAGTACTATATAAATCTCTTACTATTCTATTCTAATGGTTTAAAGTCTAAAAGGTCAGAAACATGAACAGCTACATTTAGTGTTGAAAAATTCACAAAATATAAAAATATAAATTAAGGTAGTTAAAATACAAATTGTGAGTGGGAGGGGGAAAGGTGTAGAATGTTTTTATGTAAAAAAAAGTTAAGTTGTTATTAGCTTAAAATAGTCTATTATAGCTAAAAGACTCTTTTAGTCTCTTGGTAATCATACACACACAAATACAGTAGGTATGCAAACAAAAGAGAGAAAGGAAACAATGCTTAGCACTATAAAAACCACCATATCACAGAGATAAACATCAAGATAGGAAGAATGAAACAAAGAATTCACAAAACAACCAGAAAGCAAAAACTGACTGGAATAAGTCCTTACCTATTAATAACAATGTTGAGTGTAAATGGATCAAATTCTCCAATTAAAAGATAGGGATAAATCAAAAGTCAACATGGTGGATTAGTATCCAAGATGAAGTTGCTTTTGCCTCCATGCTTGTCAATAACTTCTGCTGAAAAATTTGAATAGACACATGCAGAAGAATAACACTAGACCCCACCCCTCACCATATACAAAAATCAACTCAAAATGGATTAAAGTCTTAAATATAAAATGCCAAACTATGAAAATACTGGAAGAAAACATAGGTGAAATGTTTTACAACATTGGGTTGAGCAAGGATTTTTAAATAAGACTTCAAAAGCACAGAAAATCTAAGGAAAGATAGACAAATGGGATTACATTCACTAGAAAGTTTCATTTTGGAAGGATACATAAGCTCTGTATTCTTCCCTTGAAAAATTGCTAACAGAGTACATTTTAAATGTTCTCGCCATAATAATAGTAAGTGAGGTGATAGATATGTTAATTTGTTTGACTCTATCATTTCACAATATGTGTATCTATGAAAACCACATGCACCATCAATGTATACAATTTCTATTTATCAAAATGAATAAACAAATACATAAAATGTACTACTGGATAATTAAATAAATTGATACATCTATGCTTTATTAATTTTTGGCAAGTCAAAAAATGGCAAAAGAATAGTCTTTTAAACAATGGATGTTTTGACAATTAAATAGGCAAATGCAAAAGAATAAATTTGGGTCTATTCTTTACACCGTATAGAAAAATCAATTCAAAATGGATCAATGAATTAAACAGAAGAACTAATACTATGAAACTTTTAAAAGGAAACATAATAAAAATATGTATTACTGGATAAATACATAAATTGATACATATATGCTATATTGATTTTTGGCAAGCATAAATATTCACCATCTTGGATTTGACAGTGATTTCTTTTATATTATACCAAAAGCGGCCGGGCGCGGTGGCTCAAGCCTGTAATCCCAGCACTTTGGGAGGCCGAGACGGGTGGATCACGAGGTCAGGAGATCGAGACCATCCTGGCTAACACGGTGAAACCCCGTCTCTACTAAAAATACAAAAAAATAGCCGGGCGAGGTGGCGGGCACCTGTAGTCCCAGCTACTCCGGAGGCTGAGGCAGGAGAATGGCGGGAACCCGGGAGGCGGAGCTTGCAGTGAGCTGAGATCCGGCCACTGCACTCCAGTCCAGGCTATAGAGCAAGACTCCGTCTCAAAAAAAAAAAAAAAAAAAAAAACAAAAAAAAAACACACACACACACACTTTTTTTCTTACCAAAGTTCAGTTTTCAAATATTATTACATTTCCTTGGTTTCACTCTCATTCTAGCTAAAATATGAAGCTAATGTGTGTCTAACAAGATTCTCATGAGAAATAAGTTACATAACATGCAGGATGTGGGAAATTAACTAAAAATAGTCATGCAATGAGTTAGTTTCCATTCATTAATGGGTACTAACTTCTGTCAGTACACCGAATGTTCCTAGAGCAGGGGTCCCTAACACCCAGTCCATGACTGGCACCAGTTCATGGCCTGTTGGGAACCCAGCAGCATAGCAGGAGGTGAGCAGCAGGCCAGCAAGCATTACTGCCTGAGCTCTGCCTCCTGTTAGATCAGTGGGGCATTAGGTTCTCATAGGAACGTGAACCCTATTGTGAACTGTGCATGTGAAGGATCTAGGTTGTGAGCTCCTTATGAGAATCTAATGCCTGAAGATGTGAGATGGAACAGTTTTATCCTAAAACCATCCCCACCCAACCCCCTGTTGGTGGAAATATTGTCTTCCATGAAACCAGTCCCTGGTGCCAATAAGAATGGAGACTACTGTCCTAGAAAATAGTAACAATATCTGCTTTTACTTAGCACATTTTTGTTAGCATTATAGATAGGGCCTTATGGATACTAGAGTTGTTTTTTTTTAAAATAGTATGTTGAATGTAATAAAAAAGTGTGAATTTACTAGAATTCATTGAGTAATGTTTTTATGCATGCCCTATATAATTAAAAACAGAATATGATATTGGCTGAATACATTTTTAAAGTGTAGCTCTAAAAATGTACATTCATCAACAATGAAGACTACATAGATAGATGAATAAGTAACTCACACACATCACTGTTTTAGATGTGAAATTTTTCACTGAAAAGGAGAGCGTGCCTGATATGGCATATATGGTAGATTTATAGTTATCTTCCAGTAGTCAATCTACGTTTCTGCTGCTAAAATCAAGTTTTAAATGATCATGTGACCACCCAAATAAAGTCTTCTTGTTGGTTGAGAGATGAGAGAAATGGAGACACATTGGATTTGGATCACAAATGGGTATCTTAAGTTAAGGAAGGCAGGCCAAGTTGTCTGGCATGCTAGGATCTCCACCTTCTCTCTCTTGACTAATTTGTGCATGGAAAAATATACATACATAAATTTTTTTCTCCCAATCCTCAGAAATCTTACAGTATCTGAATAGATTCGACTCTGCAATGCATTTAATTATAGAAATGTACTATGTCTTAGAATTTAAGTCCATGTTACCTAACGTTCATGATCAGAAGATCCTAAGATTAACCTGGAATACTTGTTAGAATTCAAATTACCAGATACCTCTCCTAGAAGTTCTGAATCTTTAGGATAAACAGGAGCACAGTTATCCATACTTTTGATAACCACCCCAGTAGTATATTATTTGGCCATCTTTAAAAATGTCTTTTTAGTTATAATTACCAAAAGTATTTATGTATGTTAATGTACTACCCAGCAAAAGAAAAAATGTTTTAATAAAGCTAATATTTAACATTTTGAGTGAAATATTTATGATTGTAAATTTCATTACATTTTACAATATCAAACACATAACTAAGATAATAGTTTTTCAAATTATCATTGAATAATCAAATATAGAGAATAAAAATTATTTAATCACAGGTTCTTAGAGTCAGAAAGAATCTTCAACATCTTGTATTTCATCTTATGAGCTACGGAAGGTGTCAACTGGTCCTCTAAAAATTTAAGGTTCTGACTGAGAAGGTGCTAGTTTGTTGTAGAATCCACCATAAGATAGGATTACAATAAAATCCTCAGCAATGTTTAGCTCAGGCAAAAAGTCAGCATCTGCCATAATGATGAAATTCAATTTTTCCTTCACTTTCTCTGAAAATAAAAAATAATAGAGAAGGAAAAATAATTTATTACAAGAATATTTTTTAGTTCCCTGGATATTGCATAATACGTTTTTCAATAAGGAAGATTTGAACATAGGACAGTTTGGAAAAATCTCTGCTCCACTTCTGCAAGCAGTGGGATCCCATCTGTTCCCTGCACAAGTTCTATTGCCATCTGGGGCTACCTGGCTTTTTCTATATGCCTAGTCTTGATTCAGTCTTCAGACCTCCTCTGACTCAAGACAGGAGAAGATTAAAGATTGTCTTATGTGTGGTTTCTGTAGACACAAAAACCAGTTTGAACATTAAATGTGCAAAGACTTTATGAGAGGAAATACCTGTGAGAGAAAATGTGGAGGGAGGGAGGGAAGAAGGCTGGCTGAACCTTTAGACTGCAAACTCTTTCAGAATGCAGGAGATAGGAAGGGAGATTGACTGAAAGTGTCCTGGACTGCCCTGAGCTCCAAGGAAGGTCTAGAGGCTGTCATGGAGTTCAGGTGACAAAGTAGATCATCAGAGGAGTCCCTCCTTAGCATTAATGGGCCCATTGTGATGGACTTCAGATTTCTGTATTAGATTTCTTGCTCAGTTATACTTTCTATAGTTTGGCGCTACATCATGAAGATTACCATTCAGCACCTGGGCTTTGGAATTACATTATTCCAGTCACTAGTTTACCACTAGTAATTCATAATAATTAAATTAAATTAATTGATTTGTACTTTTATAGAATATTTACTAGAGCTATGCTGTGAGGTCAAATACAAAAATACTTTTAGAAATGCGAATTTAGAGAAAGGTACAAGTGTGTTCCTTTAACTTTTACAGAGCTAGTACAGTTATATTCTGTGTAGACTTGTACCCAAGTCATTAGAAACATGAGTTTTCCTTTTGTGATGGTTTCTTTATTACTTTAGAAGAGCTAATATTTAATCCTGTGCACTTACAATTTTTCAGAGCAGAAAAGGCATCTATTGTTATAAGTCTGGCCATTGGTTGCACAGATTGGATCCATTTCTCTGGTGCAAAAAACTGCTGAACTGGCATACACACTACAATCTGGCTGTTAATCATAAAGAGTAAACACAGAATTTGTCAGATAATGAAGTTTTTGAATAAAATATTATTTATTCCACATACATAATGCTAAACAGTACATCAAAATAAAATAACTGTATTTGATATCGAGATTTCAAAGTCATACAAATGACTGAAGTTGTGTGTATAATTTAGCCTCCCTGCCCCCACTTCTCCTTGGAGCCAGATCAACTATCTGCCATTATTTTATACCATAAGAAATCATAACACTGAATTTTAATTTATCATTCCCTTGTCTTCTCAATGATTTCACTTCATACTTATGTATTCATACATGTGTGTTTGCATGTATTTGTACAACCATATAGATAGTTATATATACTATTTCTTGTTGGAAGTACTGGTAATTTACAAAAAAATGCTGTCTGTATTCTTAAATAATCTGCTTTTTAAATGTTTTGTGACCTTTATTCAGATGTTCAGAACTATAGTTCATTTTCTTCAACTCTATGTAATATTCTACTATGTGACTATATGAAAATTATTATTTCATTTACCCTTATTTGTATAACTTTTTAATCTTGTTTTGCTAGAACAACATTTCTACTTTAAACATCCTTTAACGCATATTAGATGATTATGTGCAAGACTTATACCCATTAATAAAATGTTTGAATAATAAGATATTTTTACCTTGTTTATAATGCCAAATCATTTTATACAATTGGCAGATGCTATTTCTTAACCTTAGTGTAACAAGAACACAGGAAAGTTCTTTTGATTTTTTTTATTATTATTTTTGTCTTTACTTGTTGAAGAATCATTCTGTTATACTTTTCGTTTCATGAAATTTGCTTTTAAAATTTGTAATATGAGAAAGTAGAAAGATTCCTTTTAACTTCCATTTTAATCAGTATTAACTTACCATATCGCGAAATTTTGGTGAGGGTGCAAAAGAAGTTTCTGCAACCAATGCACAAAGGACAAATTAAAATTATGAAGAAGCGATGGGGAAAGCATAATTTCTTATGGAAGCGCATGTACTTCTTAGTAACAGAAAAATATGTAAATTCTTTAGTCATGACCCTAAAGGTAATAAAGTAAGCTTTTGTGGCAATATTGACACAATACATTCATAAAATGACTTCAAGTCTGTAAATATTTTGTTAGTCCCAAATTAAGATCACTTGTGACAAATAATTTTGTGCATTGTTTAATAACTCCCCAAATCTCCTTTTGAAGGTATCATACTGGATTTTTTTTTTCATTTTTACAGATGAGACAGCCAAGTTAGACAAGTCAATGCCTAAGTGACTTACTTAAGACGAATACATGAATTAGTACTCAGCTCTAATATAAAGGATCTATCCAACACCTCACAGTTGCTTTATTCTGAAATTCATGAGCCACTTTGAGCTTTAAGAAAGACAGATCACTTGTCAGCAGAAGGATCGGGGAGTCTTCTTCTTACACAAGGCCTTGACTTTAGTACACTCAGAGCTGACAGGCAAAAAATCAGATTGTCAAGGAATATCGGGAAATGAGAAAAGCAATTCACTAATTCAATTTTATATAAAGACACTTATTCCCTACTTCATTTTACCAGTGTAAGGATGGCCAATCCAACAAAACAGGCGCTTCATTCCTAGGTTAGAGCAGTTATTTACTACATTTTCTAAGAAATGTGAAATACTTCATGCAGGACTGAAAAATTTACTCACCAGAGTAAAGAAGAAATACCAAGGCAATGATGAAAATAGCTTTGATCCATGATGAGAAGAAATACATTTTATGATGTCTGTGGATGAAACCTTCAGAAATATTTAAAACACATAGAACAGGAAAAAATTACCCATTTCTAAATGAAAGTGTCTCACAGGTAAAGGAACTATTCTAACCCTCCAGATTACTAATCATTGCGGACTCTTCCCTTCATTCTTCCCCAATCTTCAGGAACAGCAAGACGTGACATGTGATTAGGAGGCTCTGAAAGACTTGGAAACCTCAGGAAAAATCCTCTTCACACATTTAAGAAAAAGCTGTTCACTCTCTCAACCCTCTGGGTTAGCCAACAAGGAGCCTGGCTACATTTAAGGCAATATCCGCATTGAAATCTCAGTTTTCCTCAGAAAATAGAAACCGTTATTTCAGGAAGGATGAATCTGGAGCAGTGCTCACGACAACCAGACACCAGGGCTGTGAACTCCGACCCCACGCACTGAAAATAGAAAAGTGGTGGTAAATGAGGCCCACAGCTCTAGAGACTGTGTTCATTTCATTTACCTTTTACTTCTCCAGCACCTCTACCTAGCTAAGGAGTCCCCTTTACTGATTTGTTGATGAGCTTTATGGGGGTAAGACAGATAGATGGCCCAGGGCAGATAACACACAGAGGCATGAGGAGTTCTTCCTGGAAGCTGTGAAGTAGCTCCTGTGATGTACCTCACATTTTTTCTCAGCAGATCTCCACTCAGCAGGAGGTTTGGGACGATTTGATCTGATGTATCCAGAAATCATAAGAGTACTTAGAGATCCAAGATAGAGAGCAGATGTGAAACCTTTCCAAGCTGCTGAGTTGGAAAAGGCAACAGCATAAAAGAAAAAGAAAAATGAGTTTGGGGAATTGTAATTTAATTAGACACTTAGTATTTTGCAACCTTAGAAACTTAATTGGAGATTTGGATTTTATTAGACTTTTTATTTTGAAGTAAATGTAAATTTACACAAAATTGTAAGTACAAATGCAGAGTCCTTGGGTTCCCTCTTATCAACTTTGTAAATGGGAACATCTTGTAAAACTAGAGTACAAATTCATAACTGAGAAGAGACATTACCTAGAGACATTTAACCCACGTCCAATTCCAGGTCCTAGAGTCCGAGGAGTAGGATAGCTTCCCGTGACTGTGGTTAAAATGCCGGAGGTATGGGTGTTGAGATGGTGGCCACAAAGTTAGGATTCATCATGCAGGCACAGAGAGAAATCCAGGCTCCACAGCCTGGGACAGTGCCAGCCCAAAACTGCAGTTGCTGCAGTGCTCTAGGCTTGGACATGTGCAACGTGGTCACATAGCTGGAGTCTGAAATATTGACAGTTGTGAAGGAGCTGTGGAGCTGAGATCTGGAGAGTGGGCATGAGTGAAAACGCTGTGACTCTTGGGTTAGGAGCTTGCACAGGGTTGGGAGAGATAGAGTGTTACATCAATGCCTGTTTATTGGATGTGAACTCAGTTAGATCTCCTGTTGTTACCTTCATCGCAAGAGATTCCAGTAGCTTCTACAGACCAGGCTAGTGAAGGTTACATGACTGATACTGATACTGATAGTCATCATCCTTCTTCTCTGTACCTAGCCTTCTCTAGACTTCTAACCAATCTCTCCAAGGAGCCTTTCTGTGTGGTTACTCTCCATTTTTTTGTTTGTTTGTTTGTTTGTTCATTTGTTTTGTTTTGCTTCACTGTGTTACTGTGGATTTTTTTTATTAAAATTTTATTTTATGTTTAATTTTTGTTTAATTAATTTCCTTCTCCACCACCTCTACCTAGCTAAGGAGTCTCCTTTATTAATCTGTTGATGAGCTTTACGGGGGTAAGACAGATAGATGGCCCAGGGCAGATAACACACAGAGGCATGAGGACTTCTGCCTGCAAGCTGTGTGAAGTAAATTTTGTATAATTTAATTTATATATAAATGGTAGGTGTATATATTTATGGGGTATACAGGATACTTTGATACAAGCATGTAATGCATAATAATCATATTACTGTACATTCTTAATTGGACCCTTGGCCCTCCCTTCAAAGGCTATTTTTGTTTGTGGATAACTGTCTGTGTGTGTGTGTGTGTGTGTGTGTGTGTGTGTGTGTGTGTGTGTGTGGATGAAGGCTGGTATCTGCCACTCCACCTTATTGCTGATGGGACTCACTACTAGCTTTTATTGAGTAACTTTTTGACAATATGACAATTCAGAGTTGTGTTTCTTCACAAATTAAAAGGCATTTCTTCTGTTTGAAGAAGAATTTAAAATGCCTTCTGTTTAAAGGCATTTCTGAATCTCCACATGAGAATTATGTCTCAAAGATTTTGAAGTACAGGTTGTCCCTGACTTATGATGAATTTACTTATGTTTCTTTGACTTTGCAGTAGGTTTATTAAGATGTAACCCCGTTGTAAGTCTAGGAGTATCTGTACAATTTTTCAACTTTATGATGGGTTTATCAGGGTATTAAATACATTTTTGTCTTATGATATTTTCAACTTATAATAAGCTTATAGATACATAACCCCATCATAAGTTGAGGAGAATCTGGAGTATGTTTATGAGTAATTTTTTTGTCTCCTAGTAGTTAGCAATTCACTTTTGGTGGGTTGGATCACTGTTGTGGAATCTAAATGGTTTATCAGACCAAATAACACAGTCACCTCTATTTAGATATTTGCATTTACTCTTGCTGTTAACATTAATCTTCAAACAATTTAAGCAAAGCTCTAGTACAAATTGTATCATAGTATGTGTGTGACTCTTTATAGAATGGTGTTGCCTTTAAAAATGCAGGGCTTACAAGTGCAATGTTACAGTGTATGATCATTAATACACCATGATTTTAGATTATTATATTATAATTTATATATAATTTATACACTCATGATTTTAGATTATGTTTATCCTGAACAAGTTGAGTTAAAGTACCCACTTAGATAGAATTGGTTAGATTGTTTCATTAGGCAGTTTCTAAAGTCGAGTACATGGTCTTTGAATAGGTGTTCTTAAAGTAGATGAAGGTAAAATGAAGTTTGATGGTGACCAAGAGAACTTTGCAGAAATCTCTTCTGGAGGTTCTGAATCTTTAGAACAGAGGAAATCTAAAGTATCTGTACATTTTATAAACACCTAAGTAATGTGAAACTTGATCTTTGGAAAGTATGTTTGTATATAGGTACATATACACATGTCTTAACCTACTACCATAAGCCAAAAGGCATTTTAATGAATATAATAAAATATTTTAACGCTTTATTGTGCAAAATATTTACATATATACATTGTATTGGGCTTTATGTTATCAAACAAAAAATTAGGATAGTTTTTTAAGCTGTCATCGAATAATTGAAGATAGAGAATAAAAATCTTGCAATTATAAGATCTAAGAGCTGGAAAGAGAAGAGCATTGAATATTTGGTATTTCATATTGTGTCCTATAAGAAAAATGACTTGCTCTTCTAGGAATCAAAGACGCTGATTGTGAGACTCATTGGTTGTAGAATCCACTGGAAAATGGTATCACAATAAAAGCCATGGGAATGTGCAGCTCCAGCAAAAAGTCAGCATATACCATAATGAACAAAATTAGGTTTGCCCCCACTTTGTAGAGAGAGTCAGAGAGAGAAAAAAAAAATGAATTATTAACAGAACACTCTGAACTCCCTGGCAGTACACAGAATGCTTCTAAATGAGGAGGATTTGAACTTGGAACACAATGGAGAAGATACGCTTCACCCCTACCCGCAACTGGGCCCCACCTTCTCTTCAACCCTACTTACATCCTTTCCTCATTATGGGGATACTTCCCCCTTCCTACTTGCTCAGTTATGACTCAATCTTTAGAGAAGACCTACAAAAGAATGGCATTCTATTATGTTATTCTAGGTCCTCCATGAGACAAACATCATTTTGGGATTAAATGGGCAAAGATTGTATAAAAGGTACCTCCTATATAAGAAATTTGGAAGTAAGGTATAAAAGGTTGGGAAAGCCTTACACCACAAACTTTTCCGGAGTAAAGGAAAGAGGGAAGGTAGTCTGGGTAGAGGTGTCCTGGACAGCTTTGAACTCTAAGAAATGTTTGAAAAGCCATCATGGTTTCAGGAGGCAATGTTGAAAATCACATGATTTTCTTCCTAGTATTAATAGGCTCATTATGATGGATTTCAGAGTGCAGCACTCGTCTGGTTCTTGCTCAGGTAGGATCCTTGTAGCTGGAGGTCTGCAAAGTTGATTTTTCATGGCACCACAGAGATACACCATTCAGCATCACAATTTGGAATTACATCATGCTGGCTTCCAGTGTGCCTTTGGTAACTAATAATTAATTTAAAATATGTTAAATTAATTTATGTAGGTGTATGAAGAACATCCAGCATGATTATACTGATAGTTCAAATACTACTTTCAGAAATAAAAATCATAAGGAAAAGTATGCATATGTTCCCTCGGCTCTTTCAAAAATGTTAGTTATTTTTAGTATATATTGTGCCTATGTTACCAGGAACATAAATTTCCCTCTTATTTTTGTGATGATTTCTTCATTACTTTGGAAGAGCAAATATTAAATATTGTGTACTTACTTCAGTGCAGTACAGAAATAACATAGATTGAAATAAGTGATGCCATTGATTGCACACACTGGAAAATAATCCTTTGTGCAAATATTTATAAGAATAAAATATGTACTGCAGTCTGGCCATAAAACAGAGAGAGAAAACATAATTTGTACTATGAAATGTCATACACCCAAACTGAGGAAAACAAAATGTGTATTTAGGTTCAAAGACAAACAGTTAAGTGCTCACATCCCAGTATAAAATAAAACAATATCAATATTTGTATAAGTTTTCTGTTAAGAAAAATGCCATGCAACTGGCTGAATGAGTCTCTATAACACAGTCACCCTTTACTACCATCCATGATCTTCTCTCCCATGTCACTTGTCCCTCACTCTTGCCACACTCAAGGAAATCATCAAGCTAAGTGATTTATTCACCCATCTACGTATCTCTTCATAATTTCACTACGTGTCCATATATTAATTTCCTACATTTATCTGTTTTCTGTAGTTTTGGATATCTTGATAATTTACACAAAGCTAACAATACTATATGCATTCCTATATGACTTGCTTTGCACACACTCTTGTATATATTGACATCTAGAGCCTTATTTTACTTATTCTCACCTAAATATAATGTTTCACTCTCTGAACAGAGAGAAGTCATCACAGTTTATCTTCCTACAAATTGATAGTTGGGGTGCTATTTTATTGCCTTTTGTTTTGTTAGGGTGGACAATTCTACCCTAAATACACTTTTACAAATCTCTGTTGTACACAACAGCAAGTAACTCCCAACAGTTGAAATATGGGATAAGATAAACACATTATTGCCTTGTGTAGATATTAAATTGGTTTTGTATTGCTTGCTAGCTTGTGTTACTTGATCTTGGTGTAATTACAATACACATATATATTTACTTTTTGAATAATCTGTATTTTGTACTTTTGCTAGGTCAATGTTGTGATTGGAAAAATTTTAAAAAAGTTAAAACTTACATTTTTCAAACTTCAGATAAACCACTAGTAACTTACCCAATTCTCTTTATGTGATTGTTTTAAAATGGTGGCTGCTGCAACCAGAGAAAGTTTTTAAAAGGTAGGAAGCCCACACATACATTGGTAGTAGAAATGTATGCAAGTGACCTTAACACCTTGCTTGCAGGAACCAACTTTAAGAGCTTTATACAAGAGGTCCTTTGTTGTGATGAAAGTAACCTATGTGAAGTTGCTTAGATATGAACAAATTCTGC
This sequence comes from Chlorocebus sabaeus, assembly GCF_047675955.1. NCBI lineage: Eukaryota > Metazoa > Chordata > Mammalia > Primates > Cercopithecidae > Chlorocebus > Chlorocebus sabaeus. The sequence goes on along the minus strand of NC_132926.1, from coordinate 33,917,873 downwards.
TCAAATATCAGAATATCTAATTCAATACCTAACAGCTACCTCATTCTGAAATTCATGAATTTCTTGAGCTTTAAGAAAAATAACTTGCCATGGCCAAATAGGAACAGCTCCAGTCGCCAACTCCCAGCACGAGCAACACAGAAGACAGGTGATTTCTGCATTTTCAACTGAGATACCGAGTTCATCTCACTAGGGAGTGCGGGACAACCGGTGCTGGTCAGCTGCTGCAGCCCGTCCAGCGAGAGCTGAAGCAGGGCGAGGCATTGCCTCACCTGGGAAGCACAAGGGGGAAGGGAATCCCTTTTCCTAGCCAGGGGAACTGAGACACACAACACCTGGAAAATTGGATAACTCCCACCCCAATACTGCGTTTTACCAAGGATCTTAGCAAACGGGCACACCAGCAGATTATATCCCACACCTGGCCGGGAGGGTCCCACGCCCACGGAGCCTCCCTCATTGCTAGCACAGCAGTCTGTGATCTACAGGCAAGGCAGCAGCGAGGCTGGGGGAGGGGTGCCCGCCATTGCTGAGGCTTAAGTAGGTAAACAAAGCCGCTGGGAAGCTCGAACTGGGTGGAGCTCACAGCAGCTCAAGGAGTACTGCCTGTCTCTGTAGACTCCACCTCTGGGAACAGGGCACAGCTAAACAACAACAACAACAACAACAACAAAAAAGCAGCTGAAACCTCTGCAGAGGCAAATGACTCTGTCTGACAGCTTTGATGAGAGCAGTGGATCTCCCAACACGGAGGTTGAGATCTGAGAACGGACAGACTGCCTGCTCAAGTGGGTCCCTGACCCTGAGTAGCCTAACTGGGAGACATCCCCCACTAGGGGCAGACCTACACCCCACACCTCACATGTGGAGTACACCCCTGTGAGGAAGCTTCCAAAGCAAGAATCAGACAGGTACACTCGCTGTTCAGCAATATTCTATCTTCTGCAGCCTCTGCTGCTGATACCAGGCAAACAGGGTTTGGAGTGGACCCCAAGCAATCTCCAACAGACCTACAGCTGAGGGTCCTGACTGTTAGAAGGAAAACTAACAAACAGGAAGGACACCCACACCAAAACCCCATCAGTACGTCACCATCATCAAAGACCAGAGGCAGATAAAACCACAAAGATGGGGAAAAAGCAGGGCAGAAAACCTGGAAATTCAAAAAATAAGAGCGCATCTCCCCCTGCAAAGGAAGGCAGCTCATCGCCAGCAACGGATCAAAGCTGGACGGAGAATGACTTTGACGAGATGAGAGAAGAAGCCTCCAGTCCATCAAACTTCTCAGAGCTAAAGGAGGAATTACGTACCCAGCGCAAAGAAACTAAAAATCTTGGAAAAAGAGTGGAAGAATTGATAAATAGAATAATTAATGTAGAGAGGGCCATAAACAAAGTGACAGAGATGAAAACCATGACATGAGAAATACGTGACAAATGCACAAGCTTCAGTAACCGACTCGATCAACTAGAAGAAAGAGTATCAGCAATTGAGGATCAAATGAATGAAATGTAGCGAGAAGAGAAATCTAAAGAAAAAAGAAGAAAAAGAAATGAACAAAGCCTGCAAGAAGTATGGGATTATGTAAAAAGACCAAATCTACGTCTGATTGGGGTGCCTGAAAGTGAGGGGGAAAATGGAACCAAGTTGGAAAACACTCTTCAGGATATCATCCAGGAGAACTTCCCCAACCTAGTAGGGCAGGTCAACATTCAAATTCAGGAAATACAGAGAACGCCACAAAGATACTCCTCGAGAAGAGCAACTCCAAGACACATAATTGCCAGATTCACCAAAGTTGAAATGAAGGAAAAATCTTAAGGGCAGCCAGAGAGAAAGGTCGGGTTACCCACAAAGGGAAGCCCATCAGACTAACAGCAGATCTCTCGGCAGAAACTCTACAAGCCAGAAGAGAGTGGGGACCAATATTCAACATTCTTAAAGAAAAGAATTTTAAACCCAGAATTTCATATCCAGCCAAACTAAGTTTCATAAGTGAAGGAGAAATAAAATCCTTTACAGATAAGCAAATGCTTAGAGATTTTGTCACCACCAGGCCTGCCTTACAAGAGACCCTGAAGGAAGCACTAAACATGGAAAGGAACAACCGGTACCAGCCATTGCAAAAACATGCCAAAATGTAAAGACCATCGAGGCTAGGAAGAAACTGCATCAACTAACGAGCAAAATAACCAGTTAATATCATAATGGCAGGATCAAGTTCACACATAACAATATTAATCTTAAATGTAAATGGACTAAATGCTCCAATTAAAAGACACAGATAAAGACACAGGCAAACTGGATAAAGAGTCAAGACCCATCAGTTTGCTGTATTCAGGAGATCCATCACACATGTAGAGACATACATAGGCTCAAAATAAAGGGATGGAGGAAGGTCTACCAAGCAAATGGAGAACAAAAAAAAGCAGGGGTTGCAATACCAGTCTCTGATAAAACAGACTTTAAACCATCAAAGATCAAAAGAGACCAAGAAGGCCATTACATAATAGTAAAGGGATCAATTCAACAGGAAGAGTTAACTATCCTAAATATATATATGTACCCAATACAGGAGCACCCGGATTCATAAAGCAAGTCCTTAGAGACTTACAAAGAGAGTTAGACTCCCATACAATAATAATGGGAGACTTCAACACCCCACTGTCAACATTAGATAGATCAACGAGACAGAAAGTTAACAAGGATATCCAGGAATTGAACTCATCTCTGCAGCAAGCAGACCTAATAGACATCTATAGAACTCTCCACCCCAAATCAACAGAATATACATTCTTCTCAGCACCACATCGCACTTATTCCAAAATTGACCACATAATTGGAAGTAAAGAACTCCTCAGCAAATGTACAAGAACAGAAATTATAACAAACTGTCTCTCAGACCACAGTGCAATCAAACTAGAACTCAGGACTAAGAAACTCAATCAAAACCGCTCAACTACATGGAAACTGAACAACCTGCTCCTGAATGACTACTGGGTACATAACGAAATGAAGGCAGAAATAAAGATGTTCTTTGAAACCAATGAGAACAAAGATACAACATACCAGAATCTCTGGGACACATTTAAAGCAGTGTGTAGAGGGAAATTTATAGCACTAAATGCCCACAAGAGAAAGTTGGAAAGATCTAAAATTGACACTCTAACATCACAATTAAAAGAACTAGAGAAGCAAGAGCAAACACATTCAAAAGCTAGCAAAAGGCAAGAAATAACTAAGATCAGAGCAGAACTGAAGGAGATAGAGACACAAAAAACCCTCCAAAAAATCAATGAATCCAGGAGTTGGTTTTTTTGAAAAGATCAACAAAATTGATAGACCACTAACAAGACTAATAAAGAAGAAAAGAGAGAAGAATCAAATAGATGCAATAAAAAATGATAAAGGGGATTTCACCACCAACCCCACAGAAATACAAACTACCATCAGAGAATACTATAAACATCTCTATGCAAATAAACTAGAAAATCTAGAAGATATGGATAATTTCCTGGACACTTACACTCTCCCAAGACTAAACCAGGAAGTAGCTGAATTCCTGAATAGACCAATAGCAGGCTCTGAAATTGAGGCAATAATTAATAGCCTACCAACGAAAAAAAGTCCAGGACCAGATGGATTCACAGCTGAATTCTACCAGAGGTACAAGGAGGAGCTGGTACCATTCCTTCTGAAACTATTCCAATCAATAGAAAAAGAGGGAATCCTCCCTAACTCATTTTATGAGGCCAACATCATCCTGATACCAAAGCCTGGCAGAGACACAATAAAAAAAGAGAATTTTAGACCAATATCCCTGATGAACATCGATGTAAAAATCCTCAATAAAATACTGGCAAACTGAATCCAGCAGCACATCAAAAAGCTTATCCACTATGATCAAGTTGGCTTCATCCCTGGGATGCAAGGCTGGTTCAACCTACACAAATCAATAAACGTAATTCAGCATATAAACAGAACCAAAGACAAAAACCACATGATTATCTCAATAGATGCAGAAAAGGCCTTTGACAAAATTCAACAGCCCTTCATGCTAAAAACGCTCAATAAATTCCGTATTGATGGAAAATATCTCAAAATAATAAGAGCTATTTATGAAAAACCCACAGCCAATATCATACTGAAAGGGCAAAAACTGGAAAAATTCCCTTTGAAAACTGGCACAAGACAGGGATGCCCTCTCTCACCACTCTTATTCAACATAGTGTTGGAAGTTCTGGCTAGGGCAATCAGGGAAGAGAAAGAAATAAAGGGTGTTCAGTTAGGAAAAGAAGAAGTCAAATTGTCCCTGTTTGCAGATGACATGATTGTATATTTAGAAAACCCCATTGTCTCAGCCCAAAATCTCCTTAAGCTGACAGGAAACTTCAGCAAAGTCTCAGGATACAAAATAAATGTGCAAAAATCACAAGCATTCTTATACACCAGTAACAGACAAACAGAGAGCCAAATCATGAATTAACTTCCATTCACAATTGCTTCAAAGAGAATAAAATACCTAGGAATCCAACTTACAAGGGATGTAAAGGACCTCTTCAAGGAGAACTACAAACCACTGCTCAGTGAAATAAAAGAGGATACAAACAAATGGAAGAACATACCATGCTCATGGATAGAAAGAATCAATATCGTGAAAATGGCCATACTGCCCAAGGTAATTTATAGATCCATCAAACTACTAATGAGTTTCTTCACAGAATTGGAAAAAACTGCTTTAAAGTTCATATGGAACCAAAAAAGAGCCTGCATTGCCAAGACAATCCTAAGTCAAAAAAACAAAGCTGGAGGCATCACGCTACCTGACTTCAAACTATACTACAAGGCTACAGTAACCAAAACAGCATGGTACTGGTACCAAAACAGAGATATAGACCAATGGAACAGAACAGAGTCCTCAGAAATAATACCACACATCTACAGTCATTCTGATCTTTGACAAACCTCAGAAAAACAATAAATGGGGAAAGGATTCCCTATTTAATAAATGGTGCTGGGATAATTGGCTAGCCATAAGTAGAAAGCTGAAACTGGATCCTTTCCTTACTCCTTATACGAAAATTAATTCAAGATGGATTAGAGACTTAAATGTTAGACCTAATACCATAAAAACCCTAGAAGAAAACCTAGGTAATATCATTCAGGACATAGGCATGGGCAAGGACTTCATGTCTAAAACACCAAAAGCAACGGCAACAAAAGCCAAAATTGACAAATGGGATCTAATTAAACTAAAGAGCTCCTGCACAGCAAAAGAAACTACCATCAGAGTGAACAGGCAACCTACAGAATGGGAGAAAATTTTTGCAATCTACTCATCTGACAAAGGGCTAATATCCAGAACCTACAAAGGACTCAAACAAATTTACAAGAAAAAAACAAAGAACCCCATCAAAAAGTGGGCAAAGGATATGAACAGACATTTCTCAAAAGAAGACATTCATACAGCCAACAGACACATGAAAAAATGCTCATCATCACTGGCCATCGGAGAAATGCAAATCAAAACCACAATGAGATACCATCTCACACCAGTTAGAATGGCAATCATTCAAAAGTCAGGAAACAACAGGTGCTGGAGAGGATGTGGAGAAATAGGAACACTTTTACACTGTTGGTGGGATTGTAAACTAGTTCAACCATTATGGAAAACAGTATGGCGATTCCTCAAGGATCTAGAACTAGAAGTACCATATGCCTCAGCCATCCCATTACTGGGTATATACCCAAAGGATTATAAATCATGCTGCTACAAAGACACATGCACACATATGTTTATTGCGGCACTATTCACAATAGCAAAGACTTGGAATCAACCCAAATTTCCATCAGTGACAGACTGGATTAAGAAAATGTGGCACATATACACCATGGAATACTATGCAGCCATAAAAAGGATGAGTTTGTGTCCTTTGTAGGGACATGGATGCAGCTGGAAACCATCATTCTTAGCAAACTATCGCAAGAACAGAAAACCAAACGCCGCATGTTCTCACTCATAGGTGGGAACTGAACAATGAGATCACTTGGACTCGGGAAGGGGAACATCACACACTGGGGCCTATCATGGGGAGGAGGGCAGGGATTGCATTGGGAGTTATACCTGATGTAAATGACGAGTTGATGGGTGCTGACAATTTGATGGGTGCAGCACACCAACATGGCACAAGTATACATATGTAACAAACCTGCACGTTATGCACATGTACCCTAGAACTTAAAGTATAATAATAATTAAAGAAAAAGAAAAATAACTTGTCATTTACATTATGAATAAGTGATTTTCTTATATAATGCCTTAATTTTGGAGACTCAGAGTTGATAATTAAAAATAAATAAAACATCAGATTGCCAAGGAATTCAAGATCTTGAAGAGATTATTTATTCCTTGAACTTTGTATTTAGCATCCATGGAATCTAATTTTCCAAAAATAACAACAACAACAGATTAGTCAAAATTTTTTAGTTTAGCAATAGACAAAGAACTAAATTCTATTGCCCATACTAAGCCTTCGCTATGGCTCCAATTTCTAATGAGGGAAATTAGAAAACACAATGCACTGATGAAATATTTTAAAATAATTTTTAATATGCTCTGTGTCATTTTAGTAATAGACAAACACAATAAAACAATAAATAAAATAAAGTAAAATAAGTAATAAAATAAACACAATAAAACAGCCACATTTTTACTAAGTTACACCAGCAAGTTTACTTTTTCAAGGATATATAAAGTGTTCCACTATGGGATGAAAAATATGCTCACCAGAATAAAGAGCAAAGATCAAGATGATGAAAGCAGTTTTGGTCTATAATGAGAATAAAGACATTTGAACAAGTCTGTGGAAAAAACTCCTCAGAATGTTTATTAACATGGCACAAGGACATATGACCTATTTCTAATGGATGATCAAATGGAATCCAGGGTTCAATTTTAGTAAGTTCTTACTTGTAAATAAACTTCTCCAATTCACCAGATTCCTAGGTAATGGAGACTGTTTCCTCTTTTGTTTTTCCAACCCTATTTTTCAACAGAAATAACATGTAAAGAAAAGGCTTCCCTAGAGATGTGAGAGAAAACCCAAGAAAAGTCCACTGTAAAGACATGAGAAGGAGCTCATACCTTTCTCAACACTTTGGGTGGCCCCCAAGGAGCCTGGTTGCATTTAAAATAATCATTTGAAATTGCGTTTTATTCAGATACAAATAGGAAAAGATATTTTTTGAGTAGTCCTCACAGCAAAGGTATACACCAGGGCGATCTCCCTAGATTCCCCACATGACCTACCTCCCACAGAGAAATAATGTACTGTGTGAGCCACAGCTCAGGAGACTGTGATTACTTGTTCACCTTTCCTCCCTAGCCACCTACCTCCCTCCGGCTAACTCTATTTTATTGATATGAGAGTGAGAAGCTTTATGAGGTAAGATGAATTGCTCTGGGCAAATGAGATAAAAGTATTCTCTGGCCTCCCTGAAGTCTGTAAAGTAGATCATGAGAAGTGTCTCACAGATGCTTCTCAATAGATCTCCCCTCAGCAGGAGGCTTGGGGATAATTTAAACTGATGAACCCTGACATATGAGGAAAGGAGAAGATAGTAAGTATGGTTATAGATCCTGAGATAGAGAAGATATGTGAATTATTTCTTCTAAGCAGATGAATTGGAAAGGGATAAGAGAAGCAAGAAAAAGAAGAGAGAGTGGAAATTTAAATTCAAAATGTTCTAAACCGTTAGAAGTTTTTCAAACTAAATGTATATTAGAATCACCTGGAGACAATTTAAAGTCTGTAAGATGCACCATGGTACCATTAGGATTGTGAACCAACTGTTCATAAATAAGTCCTTGTCTTGGCATGTGTTCTAGGGTCCTAGATGAAACTTAGGTGCTGTCAGGTGTGGGAAAGCCTGAGAAAGTGCACAGAATGTATAATTAATAAGAAGTAGTATGAAGGATAAGCTCATTAGCATAGAAATACAGACGCTAGCAGTTGGAAGTGGTCAGAGGAACTGATTCGAAAGGCCCAAAAGGACCTGAGCAGAGAACTGACAGCACTGCAACATCATAGTGGAGATATGAAGACCTGGAAGCTGAGAAACAATGATTAGAGACATAAATTTGGGATACATTGAAATAGAAGAAGAATAAAAATTCATGAGAGTTGATGAGATCACTTAGAGAACTAGAGAAAAGAACAGTACACTCAGTACTAGCACAGACATAACAACAAAGAAAAATCAATAAAAGGTTCTGATAAGGAGTAAGAAATGATATATGAGAAAAACCAAGAGAATTTGATATCATGGGAGCCAAGTTTTCTAAGGAGTATCAAGAAGAGAATAATAAAGCATATCAAAAGCTGCTGGAAGATAACAAAACTGATAAATGAGAATCCACTCTTATCTTAAAAAATATAGACGTCATTACTGACCGCAATAAGAGTCTGCAGAATGATACATGTGAAAACCTGATTAGAATGTGATTAGGAGAAAATGAGCTGAAGAGAAATAATCCACCTTTCCAATGTAATTGAGTCCATTGGCACTTGTATAACAATGGACAAGTTTTCCAGTAGACACATATCCTCATCAACATTTGGTATTACCAGAAAAATTCTAGCCACTTTAATGAAGGTTTAGTGATATTTCACTGTGGTTTAATTTTTATTTCTCTGTAGCCAATGATGTTGGATCTCCTGATGCAATGCAGTATGATAGAAGCCACCTGTTGAAGACTGAACAGCTTCTAACAAACTATTTCTCTGAATAATCATCCAATGGAGAAACCCACTTCCCCAAAATTTGGAACCACTTTTGATTGTTTATGTGAGCAAGAATGTATGTCTGTTGTGTATCCTGAGTCATCGTACATGTTTAGGATTATTTGTTACCTGAATTTGCTTGCATTAATAAGAGACATTTTCATTGTCATAATCATTGAATAGTGTCCAATTTTCATCAAAATGTCCATTTTAACTAAGGTAATTAGACATTAATTTTTAAGCCTATGGATAATACATTTATTATTCACTATTAATTTCAACTATTTCCACATGTATTTCAGACTACATAGTCTCTAATTCCTTAGAATTTATTGAGGCTGCCTATATGACCTAAACATGGCCTATTTTTAAAATAAATTTTCTCTGTGTGCTATAGAGAACATTTACTCTGGTTATTTGATTTAAATTTCTGCATTTATCTAAGAGCTCAAGCTAATCATATTTATGTACAACTCATGTTTGTTTTTGGCAATAATTATTTTCATTGGTTTCTAGTGTTCTGATCTTTGTCTTTCTTTCGAAGTGATAGTGCTTCTTAGCAGCCTAAGTGATTTGCTGTAGAAGTCCATGTTCCAATAATTCTGATGAATAATATAGACCAAGGAAGGGCTCAAGTCCAGGCTCTCATCTGTGTTCTTCCTGGTAACTATGAGATGTGAATGTAAGTCCAAACACACAGAGGCCTGGAGAGAACCTAGACAGAGAGACACAGACAGAAATTCAGTTGTCTGCTTCATATGCTATCCTAAGTCTGGGACCTCCTCAGGTCAAAGGTCAGCTGCAAAGCATTGTGAATGCTTGCAATTTAACCTTAACTCTTACACAAATACAATAGTGGTAATAATAATTACCTTGGAAGTTTGTAGGGAAAGAAGTTGGAAGAGGGAGTATCCAAGAGAAAATTATCAGCTTACTCCTATTTACATCAATTCCAAGCCAAAGCAAGACTTTTGCACTAACATATTGTTTGCAGACACTACTGGCCAAGCCAAAGCAGGACTTTTGCACTAACATATTGTTTGCAGACACTACTGGCCTGAGCTGTTGCTGCTGATGTCCATGGCCTAGAAGGAGAAGATGTCTGCAGTCATTGAGTATATTATTAACCTTCATATTAGGAAGTGTTTGTCAAATATAGGCTCCCTCAGTCTCTTCGGTGGCATCATGACCTGGAGCACCTGCAACCTGATTGCTGCCCATGCCAGGATCTCTTTACCTCAGCATGTCTTATAAATATTATTTCTTGTGTGGGCCATGATATGAAAAAGCTTGGGCCGGGCACGGTGGCTCACGCTTGTAATCCCAACACTTTGGGAGACTGAGGCGGCAGATCACAAGGTCAGGAGATCAAGACCATCCTGGCTAACACGGTGAAACCCCGTCTCTACTAAAAATACAAAAACAAACAAACAAACAACAACAACAACAACAAAATATTAGCCGGGCGTGGTGACGGGAGCCTGTAGTCCCAGCTACTTGAGAGACTGAGGCAGGAGAATGGCGTGACCCCCGGAGGCAGAGCTTGCGGTGAGCCGAGATTGCGCCACTGCACTCCAACCTGGAGGACAGAGTGAGACTCTCTGTCTCAAAAAAAAATAAAAAAGAAAAAGCTTGTGAAATACTGTTCTCTATGTGTGTTCTGACTGAGTTGCTGAGAAGGAGAATTTGCTCAAGTTTTACTTATTGCTAATACAGTAAAACGATGGTGGCATCCCACTGTTTGCAGTTCCAGCTTGTATTCCTTTCTTTTCCATCACCACTGCCTGAAGATCTGTCACTCACTACCTCTGTTCAGTCAGCTGCAGTCTGGCTCCTGGGTACCCTGATGTGGAAGGTAGCAAATCCTTTCAGCTCTCCCTTCAAAATTTGTCAAGAAGCAAGTTCCTTATTTCCATCCTTCCCAACATCTGGACACACGTCTCTTGAAACACTACAATACAGTCTCCTAACAGCTCTCCTGAATTTCATCTTTGCTCTCTGTATTTATTTTCAACATAGCATTGAGAGAAATGCCTTTCATACTCACTCCCTTTTTCAAATTATGCAATAATTTCTAAGTTCCTTCAACATAAAAGTTGAAGCCTTGACAAGTCTGTAAATATCTGCATAGTTAGCCACCCTCCCTTCTCACTTCTGCTTCATTGTTGTCGGGAATAGTCTAATGTGAAAATGATTCTTGCTCTTTGAAGGTGATCTGAACTCTTATCCTACCATTCTCTCCTTTGTCCCTCTTCACCAACTATAGGGGTCTCCCTATTCCCTAACTAACCACCCACATTTTAGCATCAAGGTCTTTGAACTGACCCTTCACTCTGCTCAACTATAACATTTTAAATAATTAATGGCTACATTGACCTCACATTTAAAATTGCATCATCTCTCCAGCCTTCTCAACTTCCCTTTCCAATGGAAAAATCTGAAATGCCCACACGTGGCCCCAGAAGGGTAACAAAGGAGAAGTGTTTGCTATTTCTGAAGTCGTCTCATCAAGATGGGTGCAGGACTACCCTCATATTTTATTAACACCATCCACCAGTGGCAGCCACATTCCTTTGGACTACAATTAAAGGTAAGCAGCACACTGGTTAGAACATCAAGATGTCTTGGCCTGTGCTTCTTTTTATGAGCGTTTTCTTCATATCCAGTTGCCTTTCTACTTCTCTAACAATAAATAATGCTTAGTGAGTAGCAACCATTTTACTTTTGATATTATATGATGACATGTGCAAAATGCAGACAATAAACATAAAAAGAATAATTCAAAATCCATTAAAAATTATACATAATCTCAAGAATGAACAATCATTATTAACAATTTGGAATTTATCTTCATATTTTTGCATGTAATTATATACAAAATTGTTTATACACATTTTTATCTCATCTTTTATTTATCATAAATTATATGAAATTTAAATCATTCTATAATGTGTAACTTTATTAGTTACAAAGCATATAGTGAATTAGTTCCATGTCTAAATAATTTTTTAAAACATTCCTTATAATTGGTATTTATTTATTTTTTTCATAGAGAAACTAAAATCCAACCAACTCTCTATAGGGTGATTTCCATTTTGCAATATCTCCAAAATTTCTATTATAAGTATATTTATATTGATTGAAATGACTTTATGATGACTACCTGGAGTACAAATTTATGCACTTACCAGAAGTTTCACCTGTTTCACTTCAAAAATTCACAATGTTAATTTTTATATTTTACCATTTTCTTTCAAGCATGAATTAAATGTACATTAACAAGTGCCTCATCTCCTAGCTGATTGCCTTTCTACTTTCTAGTAAACCAAAAAGCTTTATAACCTGTTCTCTGGAAACAGGTTTAGGAGTCCAGTTCAAATTTCATCTACTACTGGAGAATCTGTTCTCATGGTCTGCATTTTGTATTACACATTTTATTTGTTTTAAATATGAGACTAATAATGCTAGCTTCATAGGTTTGTCATAATTGTTAGAAAGAAGCATTAAAACTTTGCATGCTTAAGTTGGGTGAGGTCCATATTTGACACTCTAAAGCTACCAGTGATTTTTAGCATGAAATATTCCAGGAAATAGAAGGAAATATCAGAGACTATGTACCTTAAAGATAATAGAGTTCACTAAATTATTCCAGATATGCACTGAACTAATAAACAGGCCAACTACCAAACACATTAGTACAAAGCCTCAGGAGTTTATGTGAAAGGAAATAGGATACAGATTTTTTATAAAATGTAGTTAAAAAGCCCCATTTCCAAAAAAAAAAAAAAAAAAAGAGAGAAATACAAGACACTGGAAAGTATGCCCCACATACATGGGAACAGGGAGGGAAACAGGCAAATAACATTGCCTTTGATGGGGCTAAGATGTTGGACCTAATACACTAGAAAATCAAAGCAGCTCTTAGAAATATAATTAAAGACCTGAAGAAACCAAGTTGAAAGAAGTGAAGTGTATTATGATGAGTTTCTTACCAAAAAGTGAATAACATTAAATTTTAAAGCTTATTTATGAAAAAGGAATGAATGAATAAATAAATGAGAAAGATACAATAATGGAAAATTAAAAATTCACTATGTCATCAACAAAATACTTGACATAGCAGAAAAAAGAATCAGTGCATTGAGTTTAGGTAAATAAAGAAAACAACTATGAAGAGGAAAAATACAATGTGTAAGTTTCATAGAGCCTCAATAAGTACAGGACACCATTGCATCCACCAATGCATGCATAATAGGAGTAGCAGAACGAGAGAAAGAGAAAAGAACAGAAATACATTATCAAAAACATAATGGCTTTCTTTACTCAAACATATATTTTATAATTAATTTCTAAGACAAAGTGATAGTCTATTGTGTTCCTTTCACAATTTCCCTATTGTTAGGCATTTATTTTATGCTTTTAAATATAAAAACTGCACTCATTTAGTGTATGCAATTTGATGACTTTGGACATGTGCATCTACCTAAGATATCATCACCACAATCAAGATGATGAACATATGCATGACTTCCAAATGTTTTCTCGTGATTCTTTGGCTTTTTTTTTTTTATTGTTGTTGTAAGTTTGTTTAGTTCATTTTGGGTTTGTTGTTGTTGTTATTCTTGATCACAAGAACATTTAAGATCTATTCTCTTAACAAATTTTTAAGTGCACAACACCGTATTGTTATCTATAAGCATTATGTTGTTCAGCAGATATCCAGAGCTTATTCATCTTGTATAAGTGTACCTTTATACCCATTAAGCAACAACACTTCATCTACAATCCTCTGGATGTTGACAATCTTTTTTCTCCCTCTACAAATGTTACTATTTTAGGTTTCTGTTATAAGTGGAAATATGCAGCACTTGACCTGTGACTGGCTTATTTCACTTAGCATAATATCCTTCATGTCCATCCACATTGTCATAAAGGGTAGGATTTTTTAAGGTCCCCTGGATTGTATTCCAGTATGTGTATGTGCCACATTTTCTTTATCTATTTGTCTGTCAATAAACACTTGAGTTTTCTCCATATCTTGAAATATTTACTGAAAATTTCTCAAATCTGGCTTTAAAACCATTCTTCTACACATTAAGGAAGCTGAACAAACTCTAATTAGGATAAACTAAAAATAATCCAGACACATCTTAATCAAATATTTGACAACCAAAGGGAAAAAAGGAGTATATTAACACAGCAAGAGAAAATGACTCATTATATTAAAAGGAACAAAATATAATTATCAGCTAATTTCCCCTCAGAAAATATGAAGGTCAAAGGCAGTGGTATGAACTATTTCAAATACTGAAAGGAAGAAAACACTGTCAATCAAGAAACCTACATCTTGCATAACCATCTTTCCAAAATGAGGGCAATATAAAGGTATTTTTAGAAAGGCATACTAGACAGTTTCTTGGTAGAAGACTTTGGTCTCACCTTACAAGAAACACTAATAGCAGTTCTTCCAGATAAAAGCAAATGACACGAGGCAGTAATTTGTAACCACACAAAAAATGAAGCGTGAAATCAACTTCTGACATGACAGATGAGGATCTCCACTGACACTCACTTCAGAGAAACTAATGTAAATTATTTTTTAAAACTTAACAACTCTGGAAATGGTTTTAAGGGCAAAGAGCAAATGAAGAAACATCTATTTAAAACTTTGTGAAAAAACAAAAAAGGCAAGTCTGCTGTACTTGAAATGGTATGCTCCCTTTCTCCCCTTGCCAGATTAACAAGGTGGACACTCTAGTCCAGACTACTTTAGCCAAGAACACAGTCTCCATCCCCCTGTGGCACCCAATGAGAGGATCTTCTTCTCAGGAAAAGTGGGACTTTAACATTTCTCATGCCTGTTGCTGAGGCTAAGTCCTGGGTGATTGAGTGCATACTGATAGTGGGGTTTTTCTTCTTCTGCCTGTTTTCGGAGCTCCCGGGGAAATTAAGATTAGGGTACCACAATGACTACCGTGCTCTAACAGAAAATAAAGCAGAACCAGAATCAGGACTTACAGTGTATCTTTCATGCAATACTTTTTTACCTGCCAAAGGTCATAATGCCTACTTTTCTGATCCAGGAGCAGAGGGTTCTCACACAAGAAACTTGTTTCTATTGACAGGTGTGCTCACGGCTCTTCTCTGGCCTGTGTTCAGTTTAAGCCTGCTCGACAATTTCTCACCTGCTAGGGGTCTGATGTGTGTTCTCTGGCATTCGGGGGAAACAGCCTGGAGCTCCCCCTAGCACTTCAGAAAGATGACACAAATTTAATACACTAGCAGAATAGGAAAGAAGTTCAAAGATGTATTACTTATAGACTCTAGGCAAGGAGGGAACAATGAGTCTGGAGGGCAATCTTTCATTCTTGCATCACAACAAGCCAGAATCAAGAATAAGGTGGAGAGAGAGGAGCATGTAACAACTAGCAGTATATAAAAAGCAAAAGAGTGTGGGTCACTGTACATTCACAAGCAAGTGTCTGAATGTTTTGATTAAAAGAAGTGGCAGGAAAGCAAGGAGCACAGTGTGTTAGGCCTGAGAGATGCCCCTAATTTCCTATCACCAGTTTGACCCATTTGTGAGGGGTTGGGGTCTGAAAACTGTGTCAACGGTAACTGAGTCCTGCTTCTGGTGAGAAGTTAAACTTATATTCAGAATGAATGACAAGGCAACATAAAATCATAACAATTTACTACACACCCAACTCCTAGTTATGAATTGGAAGCTCTACCTTGAGTGGGGCATACTGACAATATTACATTCCTGTAGCCCTTCAATGAGAAGCAGGCCATTGTCCCCATGCCCAGCTCCCAGGCCCTGACTGGGAGTTTCTGCCTTAGAGGACAAGCAGGCCTTAAAACATGTAACTCCTGATTTCTTCCACAAGGAATGGACTTTATTTACAACAGAATGTGGATAAATTGAAACCTAAGAGTCCCCTTAAAAACAGTGAAGTTTGTTGTGAAGCGAATTAGAAGATTCATGGATCAAATACAGATATAGCCTAGATTGAAGGTCAGCCAGCTTCCAGGAGGGTACTCCAAAATAATATGATTGAGAACGTTCTCTTGGGGTAAGAACAAACATCAAACATTGACCTCACAAACTATTCCACTCACGAAGATAAAATTTGATCAGATTAGCTTGCAGATAAATTTGTTCCAAGACATTGCTTCAACCGATACAGCAATCTTTAGGCAATTAAGGAGATTAATAGGTAGATGTGCTCAAAGTAAGGGGACAAAAGAGCCCAGTCTGTACCACTGCAATTCAAAGTCACCATAAACATACCCAATGTTGTGCCCCCAAGAAGAGAAATATCAGAGACAACATTATTGGCAGTGGTGGAAAGTAGATAGCAGTAAAATTATTCAGCCAGTCACCAAAGATATAAAAATCAAATAACAGTAACAAGCCCCTGGGGAGTGGGGTAATAACCAGAGTTGCTACTAAGCTGCTACAATATATTATCTAAAATGTTGAGTTTTTCCAACAACAGAATTAGGAATCAGGCAAAGAAATAGGAAGGTATAACCCATACATTGGGAAAAGGTAGGCAACAAAAGTGTATGTGACAGAAATCAGATGTTCAATTTAAAAGAAAAAGAGAACAAAATGTCATTATTAGTAAGCTCACAGAACTAAAGGTAAGTTTGTTTTAAAAAGTAGCAAAGATATGATGAAAATGGCACATCCAACAGAGTTCCAATGAAGAGATGAAAATTTTGCAAAAAGAGGCAAACAGAAATTTTTGCACTAGAAAGTACAAATATAATTTTTTTTTTTTTGAAATGGAGTTTCACTCTTGTTGCCCATGCTGGAGTGCAATGGCATGATCTCAGCACACTGCAACCTCCACCTCCCAGGTTCAAGCGATTCTCCTGCCTCAGTCTCCTGAGTGGCTGGGACCACAGGCATGCATGCACCACCACGCCTGGCTAATGTTGTATTTTCGGTAGAGACGGGGTTTCTCCATGTTGGTCAGGCTGGTCTTGAACTCCTGACCTCAGGTGATCCACCTGCCTCCCAAAGTGCTGGGATTACATGCGTGAGCCACCATGCCCGGCCACAAATATAAATTTTTTTAAAAAATTACTAAAGCGACCTAACAGTAGATTTCAAGTACAAAGAAATAGTGAATTTTAAGATAGATCAATGGAAATTATAGAAGCCAAAGAACAGAGAAAAAACAAATTCAAAAGAACAGAACCTCAGATATATATGGGATGCCACTTGGACACTAATATATGTGTTATGATAGTATCAGAGGAGAAATTCATTTGGAAAAAGATCAGAAGGAAGGATAGATGAGGAAAGGAAAAAACTATTTGAAGAAACTACATCTGAAATCTTACGAAGTTTATTTAAAAAGAAAAACCTGCATATCTAGAAAGGCTAATGAATTCTAAATAGAATAAACATAAACCCACAAACATACACATCATGCTAAAACTGCTGAAAGTCAAAGACAAAGGGAACCCATTTTGAAACAGCAAAGAAAAAAATTATATTTTACTTCTAAGTAAAACCCAATATGGATAACAGCTAACTTCTCAAAGAGAACAACAAAGGCCACAAAGCAGTGAGATATCACATACAAAGTGATCACAGAAACTCTATACCAAGTACAACAATCATACAAAAATGAAGCTGACATAAAGACAAGAAATGTGTTGCTAGCAGATTCACATTACAAGAAACTCTAAATGTTCTTAAGGCAGAAAATAAACTTCTTCAGATGGCAATTTAAACCCACATTACCAAAAAAAAAAAAAAAAAAAAACCACCAGTAATATATAAACATTTAATTATAACACACACTATTAATGTGTATGTTTTCAATTCTCTTAACTGATGTAATAAACAATTGTACAAAATATTATGTATATAAATGTATGTAGTGTATTGTTGAGCCTATAACATCTAGAAATACATATGTAATATATTTGCCAATAACAGCACAAAGGAAGTGGGAGGGAGCCAAGCTGCATGAGTTTAAAAAATAATGACAGACAGTAAAGTCATAATAACGTATTGCTGAGATTGTAATATTAATAGATGTAATATGAATAACAACACCACTTCAGAAAGGAGGAAAGAGATATAGAGGAGAACATTTTCTATATATGACTGGAATTCCTCTAGTATAAATCTGAAGTTGATTCTGATTAAGATATATAATTTTCTCTAGCAACAGCCTAGAAAAAACACCAGAAAATGTAAAAATGTGCTAGAAATTATTACTTACGTCTAAAAGTTAAATTATTAAGTAGTCACTTGATGCAAAAGAAGACAATAAATAAAAATGAAGGAATACAAATACATGAGACATACAGAATATGAAAAATAAGGTGGCAAACATAAATTCAACTATAACATTAAATGTGAATAAACTTAACAATCTCATTAAAAGACAGATGCTCAGATTGATTTCAGAAACCATGATTCAATTATATGTTGGTGACAGGAGATCTACTTTCCATTCAAAAGACACAAAGAGATTCAAAGTAAAAATATGGCAAAAGATACATCGTGCAATAGCACCCTTAGGAATTCTGGCCTGGTAAAACAAATATCAGACAAAATAGATTTTACAACAGAAAACATTACTAGAGATGAAGAGGAATATTTTACAATGTTAAAAAGTGTCAATCTGTAATTAAGTTATAAAGAGTATGTATGCACGGAATAAGAGAAGCAAAAATTGAAAGAAATGAGTAGAGAAATAAATAATTCAATAATACCAGTTGGAAACTTTTATGCCTGGATTACAGTAACAAATAGAACAACCAGACAGAGTTCAATGAGAAAACAGAATGCTTGAACAGTCACAAACACCACCAAGACCTAACAGACATCTCTAAAACACTCCACCAACAATAGCATAATATATATTCTTCCCTAGCACACACATAATATTCTCCAGTGTAGATAATAAGTTAAGTCGTTAAAATTTTTAATAAATGTCAAAGGATCCACAGTGCATTAAATCATTAAATTAAGAATCAAAAAGTAGCAGATACTTGAGAAACTCATAAACATTTGAAAATCTTGCAGCACCTACTTAAATAACAAATAGGTTCAAGAAGAAATCAAAAGTGAAATTATAAAATCATTTGAGATTAATGAAAATAATGACAAAGACACACAAAGAATATATGGAATGCAGCTTAAAAATGCTTAGAGGAAGATTTATAGTTTTTAATGTATATATCAAGGTAAAAGTTCTCAACTCAATAGCCCAGACTTTTACATTAAAATACTTAAAAAAGAAAGGAAAGATAAATATAAATTAGATAGAAGATAGGAAATAATAATGAAAAGGAGTGATAATTTCACTGCACCCAGCTAGAATTTTTTTATTTTAATTTTTAAAACTTTCTTTAGCATTTCTTGTAATACAGGTCTCACCCGTTGTTTGTTAAAAAAAAAAAAAAATTTAGATACCCTTTTTTGAAGGACAGTGTTGCAAAATATAGCATTTTTGTCAATTTTTTTTCTTTTGGAATTTTGGATATGTTATACAACTGCCTTTTGTTATGAAATATTTCTGCAGCAAAATGCACTGAGAATATATTGAGGGCTCACACGTAAGTGGCAATCGTTTTTCTTTCTGCTTTCAATATTGTCTCTTTTTTTCTTATTGAAAATGTGATTATAATGTGTCTTGATTTTAATTTCTTTGAGTTCATCTTATTTGGGACTCATTGAGATTCCTACCTACGAATGTCTACATCATTCCCCAAATTTGGGAAGTTTTCATCCATTATTTATATGATAAGCTTTCTCTCATTATGTATTTCCATAAGCTGACATTTTCTCTATTTTCCTTCTGAGCTCCCATAATGCATATATTGGGTACACCTGGTGGTATCCCATAAGTTTCTTAAGATTTGTTCACTCATTCACACTTTTTTTCTATCTTTTTGCTCATCTCATTGGATAATTTGTAATAACATGTCTTTGAATTCACTGATTGTTATAGTCTGAGTGTTTTTGTTCCCCAAAAATTCATGTTGAAATCTTAACTCTCAAGATGATATTAGAAGAGGGCTCCTTTGGGAAATGAGTAGGTCTTGAGAGTGAAGCCACTAGGATTAGAATTTGTGCCCTTATAAAAGAGACTCCAGAGATCTCGCTCACCTTTCTTTCTGTGTGAAAATAGAGCAAAAAAAAGATTGTCTCTCAACAAATAAGTGGGTTCTCATCTACCAGTGCCTTGCTCTTGCATACTTCAGCCTCCGCAATGGTGAGGAACAAATTTGTGGTGTTTATAAGCCACCCAGCCTATGGTATTTTGTTATAATAGCCCAAATGCACTAAGACACTGATTCTTTCTTTTTTTTTAAACCAGTCTGCTGTTAAACATCTTATGAATATTTCAGTTAATTTATTGTATTATTCAAACTCATGATTTCTATATGGTACATTTCATAATCTTTTTTTCTTTGTTGAAGCTCTCACTTTGTTCATGCATTGTTCTACTAACATCACTGACCATCATTATGACAATTATTATTAATTCTCTGTCAGGAAATCACACATCTTTATTTCATTAGGGTGAATTTCTGGATGTTTATCTTGTTGTTTAGTTTGTAATATATTTTCTTAACTCTTTGTTTCCTAGAAACTGTTTCCTTATTTTCCTTGGCTTTTGACGTCAGCACATTATAGAAATCAGCCACTTGCATAAGCCTTTCCTGGCAGGCTTCATACAAGAAAATATCCTAAACGTTCTGCCCATTCAGTGATTCTAGGAGACTGTGTTACTTCAAACAACTGTCTTCGTTTTTCATATCATCCAGGTGTCTGGGGAATGTAATATTCTGTCATTTCTGTCCTGTACCCAGTGCTTCCAATGGCTCGACACAGTCGGAATTTTGGATGTATGGTCCAGTTATTTCCATCCCTCTCAAAGAATAAACTGGGAAGTGAATTGTGATCAGCTGCTCACTTTATGCTAAGCTAGGTAATATGTCTATGGCATGTGCTAGCTTGCTGTTGAAAACTACAAATTTTCCATAGCCCTCAGTTGGTTATAGTATATGAGGTTGCATCAGTGTTCTGGCATAGGTAGAAAGCAGACAGTGCATTGGGAGCCCCCAGAAAATTAAGAATATTGAATGCATGGTCTTGTCCTTTGATTCTCTTTCCAGGGAGAAGCTGGGAAGTGCCTTTTTTTTTTTTTTTTTCAAAATCGTGTGGAGCTGTGCTGTGATAGGGCTTTTGATGAGAGATTGTCTTGAGCCCTCTTAGTGCTTAGTGACTAATTTTATGCTTTCTCAAACATAGGATGCTCTCAACTAGTTTGTGGTCTTCTCACAAAAGAAATTGCTTTGTAGTGTGTCACTTAATCAGGGATGGTGAGTGAGAAGGAAGGACCCAGGGCTTCTTATCCTGACATTATCTTGATAGTGTCTTTATGCTCCACTGTTGCAAACAAATTTCAAAAACATTCACGGAGGAAAAATAGTCTTTCCAAAACATGATGCTGAAACAAATGTGTAGTCACATGTAAAAGAAACAAATCTTATTTCACACCATGGATAAAAATAAACTCAAAATTTATAAAATAACGAAATATATATTTATATATAATTTATTATATATTATATATAAAATATAATTCTATATTTAAATATATATAAATATATATTATATATACATATAAAACTTTACTGAAGACACTTGGTCAGCTCTAATTAATTTCTTTTGGCTAAACTAACTGGTTCCATTATGCAGTGAGGCCACTCAAGATAAAAGCACCAATTTATAATAGGCTTGCCTTTGTATCTACATGGCATTAGGTTGTGCTTGCTGGTGTTACCATGTATTCTTACTACCCTAAAATGCTGTCGTCTACAAAACAAGAAGTGTCGTAAATTTAGTCTAATCCAATGTGTTTTGCCATCAAGTTTGACCTATGTTTGGCATTTGGACCCTGAGATCTTCATCTTGAAAGTCAGTAAAAATGCAGCATCCTAACTGGTCAATTCTTGAATTCTGCTTACCAAAGGTAAGTCAGAACTTTCAGGTCACTGTGTGGTGACCACTACTGGTTGTTTGGGGCACTCTATGAGTATTCTTTGTGATCCTACAATGCTAGCACAAGACTGGAGACAACCCTTTGTGAGATTTGCTGACAGGAAGGAGAACACCCCCTCAGGTAGCATTACATATGGCACCTAGATTGCCTGTAAGGAGTTATTTTTCAGGTAAAGGTAACAATCTTGCTCATCTTTTGAAATGCTGCTTCTGTTGCATGGGCTTACCTAATACTCATGGCTATCAAGGTGCACATCCATGACAGTCAGTGGCCTAGGTGCTGATGAAAAACGAAAAACAAGCAAACATAAAACAGGCAGGGAGCATTTGGTACCAACTTCTCCTAACACAGCAGAGAAGGTAAGTGAACTGCTCTCTCAATGCAAAATCCCTAGCCAATGTGCTTGCGTATTGTTCAGGAATGCTATTTTGCTGTTTAGCAGAACTTTAAAGAATAAATGGAGAAGGAGAGAGAGAGAGAGGTCACTAAAATTAGAAATGCATGTTAAGACATTATTACTTATCTTGCAGAACTACAAGGCCAAATGAAGGAAAGCAAAATATTTCTCCACAAAATATAGAGCAATGTTAAGTTAAAAACACTGTACACAGGCTATACCTGTCACATGGGTGAACACTCATCTTATGCTTCCCTAGTGACTGGGCATCAATCCTTCCTTACTGGAAACAGCTCTTGCTTATTGGCCCACTGAAGGCCACAGCAGATGCCAATCTAGGAACAGATTTTACTATCTTCCCACATTTTCTCACGTTTTAAAAAAACTGGAACTTCTCTCTCCTTTGTCTTGTCACTATGAAGAATGTATGGCTCTTTGTTAAAATGGTATTTAAGTAATATCCCTAAGCCACTTCTTTGAGAGAGAAATACTTTTAAACTGAAACTACTCCGTGATGGGTACAGCCTGTATTACTAAATTACTGCTTACCTTTCTTTTGTTACTCTGACTTTAGTTTTCAAGACAATGTCTTAACTAAGAACATATAAAGGGAAAAAAAAGAAATTAGGCTTTCTCTTTTACACATAGAGTGAACAAAAATATGTCAACAAATTAAAAAACAAATGGATGAATTCCTAAAAAGACACAAACTAGCAAAAATACTTAAACAAGAAAAAGAATATCTACATAGAAGATATCTGTATTAAAGACATTAAATTAATATTAAATCATCCCACAAAGAAAAGCACAGGCCCAGAGGATTTAGTGAGGAATTCTAACAAATACTCAAAAGGAAAATCTCCATCAATCTATCTCAACCCTTTTCAGAACAAATATATGAAAACATTTTAACTCACCATACTTATCATGTATTATGCTTGTACCAAAACTAGACAAACATCTCAAGAAAAGAAATATCCTTTAAATATCTCCTATGAATCTAGATGCAAAACTCCACAACAAATACCAGGCAGCCAAATCTAGCAAAATATAAAAAAGATTATACAACTTAATGAAGAATGATTTATCATAGAAATTTAAAGTTAATTTGCATTTAATATGTATTAATGTACTACCTCATTTAATTGAATACATGGCAAAAGTCAATTATTTTGATAGACAAGGAAAGCTTTTAGTAAAATCAAATACCATTTAATGTTAAAAACATGCAACAATTTAGGAATAGAAGAAAAATAAATTTCTTAACCTGATTGTTTTTTAAAAGCTAGCATCATACTAAGTGGTGAAAGACAACACTTTTCTCCTAGGATTTGGAAGAAGACAGAGGTGTCCATCTTGCTACTTCTATTTAAGATTGTATGGGATGTTGTATCCAGGGTAATTAGACAAAAAAAGAAAGAAAGAAATAGTAAGAAGGAAAGAAAAGAGAAAGAAAGGAAGTAGAGAGGGAGAGAGGGGTGGATAAAAAGAGGAATGGAGGGAAGGAGGAGAAGAAGAAAGAAAAGGCATCCAGGTTAGAAAGTCTAAAATAAAACTGTATCTGTGCCAAGATGACATGAGCTTGTACATAGAATATCGCTATTATCTTCTCAGAATTTAATGTCTTTTATATTTTATTTAAATTTTCTTTTATTAAGATACAAGATGAAAACCCTAATTATCATTCTATAAGCCATTGTCTTACATAAAGTAAGTATAAAATCCTACATTCTAGAGCTTTTCCTTGAGAAAATTAACTGCCTTGTACCCTAATATTACAACCTTTCCTATGGTCCAGCAAGCATATATCATCTCTCAATAGAATTATAATATCTGTTTCAGTATTCACTATGTCAAAATTGTTAATAAGAAAATAAGGATATGAAAACTATATAAATTTATTATTTCCAAAGGCAGAATTTTGCCACTCACTGATACTGAATTGATAAACACTACAGAAAAATATCTAACATTAACTTTATTATATGTTAAATATCTATATATGAATTTTTGTCAACTATTTTATAAACTATATTGACAGACACCCTATTATGCATAGTAGTATATTTGCTCAAGTAAAGCTCTAATTGAATTATGTGATTACCGCTAATTTAAGCTTTCTCAGATTTTTAGTGTTAACTTTGAGCCATTGGTTCATTTCCAAAAGTTATTCTTTGGAATTTTATTAAAGTTTCTCCATCATAGTAACATACCGCATAATCTCTCTCATTCTACTTTACAGTGGGCCCATCTGAAGACATATCTATCATCATTTAGAAGTCTTATATGTGTGCTGAGAATGATGGTTTCCAGCTGCATCCATGTCCCTACAAAGGACACAAACTCATCCTTTTTTATGGCTGCATAGTATTCCATGGTATATATGTGCCACATTTTCTTAATCCAGTCTGTCACTGATGGAAATTTGGGTGATTCCAAGTCTTTGCTATTGTGAATAGTGCTGCAATGAACATACGTGTGCATGTGTCTTTATAGCCACATGATTTATAATCCTTTGGGTATATACCCAGTAATGGGATAGCTGGGTCATATGGTACTTCTAGTTCTAGATCCTTGAGGAATCGCCATACTGTTTTCCATAATGGTTGAACTAGTTTACAATCCCACCAACAGTGTAAAAGTTTTCCTATTTCTCCACATCCTCTCCAGCACCTGTTGTTTCCTGACTTTTTAATGATTGCCATTCTAACTGGTGTGAGATGGTATCTCATTGTGGTTTTGATTTGCATTTCTCTGATGGCCAGTGATGATGAGCATTTTTTCATGTGTCTGTTGCTGATGAGTTGATGGGTGCAGCACACCAACATGGCACAAGTATACATATGTAACAAACCTGCACATTGTGCACATGTACCCTAGAACTTAAAGTATAATTAAAAAAAAAATGGGAAGAAATTTTAAAAAAAGACATTAAATATTGTATTAAAGCTATTGTAATTTGGTGTTGGAAAAAAAAAAGAAGTCTTATATGTGTGAAGAAATTATCACTGCCTGATTGAATTAATATCTAGTATTTTCTCTCCTACAAAATGAGAACTTTAGAATATAAAAATCATTTTCAAATTTACCTAGCAAAAACTCCTTTTCAAATAAAATATTCTGCAGAAATTGTTGTTATGTAGAATAGTTGTATGAAATAGCAATGAGTGAATTCTGATCTCCTACACTGTCATGGCCTTTATACTCAGAGTGTTCTTGGTTGAAAATAGTGAATTAGGTAATCAGTGCAGTCTCCTCTCCAGCAATTAGGAATCTACGAAATTTACAAAAGCCAGTTACACATTGAAAGCAGGGAAGAGTCAAATTTATGGACATGGATACAAAGAGAAACATTTGCCATATAATTCTATGTAGGCAGGTAATTTCCAATATTAAGGCCAACAAAGAAAACTAAATCTGTAAACTGGAGGCTGGTAAAGAGTAATTACAACTTCCAGTTTTATGCAGATATACACTGTGGTCAGGTAATGGTCTCTATTCCTGATTAAGTTAGAGACAGAAATACTCAGAACACCTTATTTTTGAAAACATGTCATTACCCAAATTACAAAAGTTTAAAATATCACACTCATCAGAAAAATTTGACTCATGAGATTCTCTGGGGGGATATTTTGTTTCACACTCTAATTGAACAGAAAGTTGTCTTTACATAAAGCAAATTGTCCTTCATATGAAAGACAAGTTTGTATGTACCAGGTCAACCCAGTAGAGAAGTTATATCAGTCTAAAATATCTGTGTCAAAACCATCTTCCATTTTGAATCTTCTGGTCACCAGTTTTCTTAGTCTCTTGAGGTCACACATATATAAAGGCAACACAAAGGGCTTAAGTAGGTCCACAGAACAAAGTCCTACAGGGACAAAGGTAAAGGCATCTGTGAAACTACTCAGCAGAGCTCTTGGTTGTGAGTGGTTGCTCAAGGGCCCCAGTTTCCATTCATTATTGGAAAATAATTCTAACTGGTGTATATCCAATGCTTGGAGGAGAGTGGCTATATCTTCTTGTGCTTGCCATCTTATGGCTAACATAATATATAGATCCTATTAGATAATGTTTATGTACATGTCAACAAAGAAAAAATGACTCCTTGCATAAATATATCACTGTTTGCTAAAGCATACCTTGTACAAGATCTCTGCAAAGAAAAGTGCAAACACTTGTTTCAAAGCAAATTTATCAGAGACCAAGTTAAGATAGCCCAGTACATTTTCATTCTAGTTGTTTGAGCTCCGTATGTATTCTAGCAAATAATCCTTTGTCAGATGAAGAGTTTGCAAATATTTTCTCCCATTCTGGGTGTGATCTCTACTTTGTTGACTGTTTCCTTTGCTATGCAGAAGCATTTTCACTTTATGTAATCCTGATCTATTTTTTGTTTTGTTTTTGCTTGTGCTTTTAAGGTCTCATTCAAAAAGGTTTTGCCCATGCGAATGACCTAGAGCATTTTCCCAATGTTTTCTTCTAGTAGTTACACAATTTGGGGCCTTAGATTTAAGAGTTTAATCCATTTTGATTTAATTTTTGTGCATTATGAGAGATAGGGGTCTAGTTCATCCTGATTATTTTATCTGATTCTCCCAGCACCATTATTGAAAAGACTGTCTTTTCCCCATTGTGTGCTCTTGACACCTTTGTTGAAGATGTGTTGGTTGAAAATATGTGAATTTAAATTTGGCTTCTCTACTCTTTTCCATTGTTTTATGTGTCTGTTTTCTTGCCAGCACCATAGTGTTTTAGTTACTCTAGCTTTGTCATAGATTTTGAAGTCAGGTGATATGATGCCTTTAGTTTGTTCTTTTGCTCAGCATTACTTTGGCTATTCAATGTCTTTTGTGGTTTCATGTAAATTTTAAGAGTTTCTTCTATTTATATAAAGAATGTCATTAGTATTTTTGTACAGATTGCATTCCATCCATAAATTGCTTTGAGTAATATTGTTATTTAAATAATAGTAATTCTTCTAATTGATGAGCATGAGATATCTACCTATTGTTTTTTATTCTTTATTTTTTTTATTTGAGTTTATAGTTTTTCTTTTAAAAGTATTTCCCTTCTTTGGTTGAATTGGTTTCTAGTTATTTTATTCTTTTTGTAGTTTTTGTTCATGGAATTTCAGTCCCAGCATCCAGTATTGCCTGTTGTATCCTAAAACTTCACTGAATTGGAAATTGCTTTTAACAGTTTTTGGTAGAGTCTTTTGTTTTCTGTAGGTATAAGGTCATGTCATCAGCAAACAGGGCTAATTTAACTTTTTCTTTCCAATCTGGTTGCTCTTATTTTTTCTCTTGCGTTACTGCCCTGGCCAGAACTATCAGTAGTATGTTGAATAATACCAGTAAAGTGAGCATTCTTCTTTTCCAGTCTTTGGAGGAAAGACCTTCAATTGTTTCTCATTCAGTAAAGTGGTAGCTGTGGGTTTGTCACATATGATCTTTATAATTTTGTGGTATGTTTCTTCTATACCCATTTTGATGAGGGCTTTTACCATAAAGTGATCTTTAAATTTATCAAATGCTTTTCTGTAAACAATTGAAATAATCATAGGACTGTTTTTTGTCTTTCTTTTGTTAATGTGATGTATCACATATATTTATGTGCATATGTTTAACCATCTTGGCATTATTGGGATAAATCCTACTTAATCATGATGAGTGATGCTTTTAATACATTGTTGAATTCAGTGTGCTAGTATTTCCTTGAGGAATGTGTATCTCTGTTCCTCAGTGCTATGGGCCTGTAGTTATATTTTTTTGTTGTACCCTTGTTGGATTTTGGTCCTGGGTAATGTTGGCCTTGTGGAATGAATCTGGAGGTATTTCCTCCTGTTTAATTTTTTTTTTGAAGAGTGTGTGTAGGATTGGATTAGTTTTCAACATGCCTGGTAGAATTCTGCAGTAGGTTCATCGGGTCCTGGGATTTTCTTACTTTGAAGATTTCGTTATTATGACTTCAATCCTGTTACTCATTACCGGCTTTTGAGGCTTTCTATTACTTCATAGTTTAATCTTCAAAGATTTTATTTCTTCAGGAATGTATTCATTTCATCTAACTTTTTCCATTTGTTGCCATATAGTTCTTCATAATTGTTTTTTAATCATTGTTTTTGTTTCTTAGGTCTCAGTTATAATTTCCTTTTTGTTTCTGACTTCATTTATTGAAGCTCTCTCTCAATTTTTCTGAATCATTCTAGCTAAAGTTTTGTCAATTTTTTGTAAATCTGTGTTTCTTTAGTCTCAATATTATTTATTTTCACCCTGATCTTTATTATTTCTTTGCTTCTACTAATTTTAGGTTCGATTTGTTCTTAATTTTCTAATGCTTTCTGCTGAATAATTAGGTCGTTTATTTAAAATGTTTCTACTTTTTTTGTTATAGGTGTCCCCTGGTAGAAACTTTTCTGTTAGCACTGTTTTTGCTGTATTCCATAGATAATTAGTATATTGCATTTCCATTTTTATTTGCTTCCACAATATTTAAATTTTCTTCTTAAATTTCTTCATTAATGCATTGGTCGTTCAAGAGTATGTTATTTTATTTTAATGATGTGGTTTGTTTATTTTCTGAGGTCCCTCCTGTTACTGATTTCTAATTTTATTCTATTGTAGTCAGAAAAAGATATGTGATATAATATCTATTTTTTTCAAATTTGTACAAACTTGTTTTGTGGCCTAAGGTATTTTCTACTCCGGAAAATGTTCTATGTGCCAATGAAAAGAATGTGTATTTCTCAGCAGCTGGTGAAATGTTTTGTAAATATCAGTTAGGATTATAAGATATAATGTGCAGTTTAACACTTCTGTTTCTTGTTGTTAATATTCTGTCTGGATGATCTGTTCATTCCTGAGAGAGTATTAATGTCTGCTAGTATTATTGTGTTGCTGATTATCTTACTGTTTAATTTTATTAATGTTTACTTTATATACTTGGGAACTCCATTTTGGATGCATAGATATTTAGAATTGCTATATTATCTTGCTGAATTGGCACCTTTATCATATGTGGTCCTCATTGTCTTTTTTACAGTCTTAAGTTGTAGTCTACTTATCTCATACAAGTGGCTACTCCTTCTTCTCATAACTTTCAGTTTCATAAGATTTTTTTCACCCCCTCACTTTCAGCTTATGTGTGTTTTATAGATAAAATGGGTTTCTGCAAGGCAATATATAGTTGGATCTTGCTTGTTTATCTATTCAGCCACCCTATGCCTTTTAATTGGAGAATGAAGATAATTTTTATTTATTGTTATTAATGATAAGTAAGGACTCACTTCTGCCATTTTGTTGCTTGATTTCTGATTGTTTTGGGACTCTCCCTTTCTTCCTTTCATAAGGTCTTTCTTTATGGTTAGACAATTATTTCTGATAGTATGTTTTAATTTGCTGCTTTTTGTTTTTAATGATTAAGTTGTATGTTTATGCACTGTGGTTACCTTAAGGCTTACGAAAAACGTCTGTTAGAGATAACAAGTTATTTTAAAGAGATGAGAGCTTATCTCAGATCACAAATTTGAAAACAGAAACAAAGGAAATAAAAATACACAATAAAATTCTTTAACTTCATCCCTCTCCCCATATTTTGACTTAAAGTTGTGTCAATTTACATATTTTTATATTACTTATCTTGTAACAGGTTGTTGTAGTTAGAGGATTCATGTTAGAGTTAGCAGTGAATTAAACATCACAAATACATTAATACAGTATTCTGGACTTTTCTGCTTACTTAACTTTTACCAGTGAGTTTTACATCTTGAAGATCTTTCTTTTGCACATTAGGGTTTTATTCCTTTCAGTTTGATAAACTCCTTTTAGCATTTCTTGAAAGACAAGTCTACTGGTAGTGAATTCTCTCTGCTTTTGTTTGTCTTGGAAAGGCTTTATATCTCCTTCATATTCGAATGATATTTTTGCTGGTTACAACATTCTTGGATGGCAGTTTGTTTCTTTGAGTCCTTTAAAAATGTTGTTCCACTTCCTCCTGGCCTGTATGATTTCTGTTAAGAAGTATGTTGACACACAAACTGGAGTTCCTTTGTATGTTATGTGCTTCTTATCACTGCTTTTATGATTTTCTGTTTATTCTTGACTTTGAAAGTTTGACTTCTGCGTGCCTTGGGGTAGTCTTATTTGGATTGAATCTGTTTGGCATTCTAAGATTTTTCTGTACCTGGATGTTTATATTTTTCACAGGTTTTAAAAAGTATTTTCTTATTATTTCTCTGAATAAGCTTTTGATCCCTTTTTCTTGCTTATCTCTCCATTGAGCACTAACAGTTATTTAATTTTCTGTGTTGAAGTAATTGTCCATATCTTTTAGGTGGTCTGGATCTTATTATTTATCTTTTCTTTATCTCTTCTGAGTGTGTATTTTCATATATCTGCTCTTCATATTCACAGATTCTTTTTCTGACTAACTCTGCTGTTGAAAGCATCTAAAAAGTCCTGTAGTTCAGCAAGTGTATTCCTCAGTTGCAACATTTTAGTTTCAAGTGTTATTATTTCAGTCTCTTTAAGTGTAGTACATATGTACCAGGGAATACTACACAGACATAAAAATAATGAAGTTATATTCTTTGCAGCAACATGGGTGCATCTACAGGCCATTATTCTAAGCAAGATAATGCAGATATAGAAAACTAAATACCCTATGTTCTCTCTTAAAAGTAGGAACTAAACATTGAATACACATAGACATAAAGATGGAAGCAGATGGAAGCAATAGACTCTGGGGACTACTAGACTGGGGAGGGAGGGAAGAAGATGTGGGTTAAAAAAACACCTATTGAATACTATGCTCAGTACTTAGGTGACAGGATCATTTGTAACCCAAACCTCAGTGTCCCTCAGCATACCCATGTAATGAACCTGTACATGTTCCATTTAATCTATAATAAAAGTTGCAATGATAAAAGAACTTCTCAGTCTAGCTAATGTAAAGCATAATCTCTGTCACTTACCTTTAAGTTATATCAAAAAACATTTTATTCTCTCACCACATATTCAAATTGTGTATGTTTCAAGAAGTTATTGTATCTTCATTGAATTAACATCTAGATATTTTCTGTCATCTTTGAAAATAAATGTAAAATTTACATAATAAAACTCCTTTTCCAAGTGAAATGTTCTGCATAAATTGTTGTTATGTAAAATAGGAAATGGAATAGCTATATAAATAGTGATAAGTGAGACCTAATCTCCAAGCCTGTCATGTTCATTTAAATGTGAGATACTCATATGGGTTATTAATAAGGTCTCCTCTCCATGACTTTGAAATCCAAGAGCCAGTTAAAGCTTAAGGCAGAAAACAGCAAAATTTATGAAGCTCATTATAGAGAGGAATATTGATCGTGTTCTCTTGAGGAGAGCAACTGTACCCTATTATGCTAATCATCTTACAGCTAGAATAATGCATCGATCTTGACAGATAGTAGGTATTTAATCAACATGTCAACCAGCAAAGAACAAATAACTACTTGTGTAAACATATCACTGTGTGCTAAAGCATGCATGGTACAAGATTTCTACAAAGGAGAGAACAAACACTTGGTTCAAGACAAATATATTAGAAGCCAAATTAAGATAGCAATATACTTTCTTTAATTCATAATGAATACATAAAATAAAGAATAAACACATAAGATATCAATTTTTACCTCTATCATGTTTATTCACTACTGCAAGTATTTATGGGATAATAACCATAAACCAGATACAGCATTTATAATACATTGTTGTACTCCAATATCAATTCTGTATATATTTGGTTAAATAAATTTTAAATGGATATTTTGTCTTTAAATTAAGCATAATTCTCAGTTGCTAAGAGGTGAAGAGGAACAAACTACTGTCTGCACAGCACACCAAAATACAAGATTTCAGTTGTAGATGGCAGAGCTTCCTTCAGCCAAAGGCTATCAGCTTACCTCAGAGCCAATATGTAAAAAGTAAGCAAAATCACAAGATACTTAAGGTTCATATTCTTTATTGTCTGTTGTATTGACTTAACCTGTACCTGAAAAATACAGCAAAATTCTTCAAAATTCCATATAGAAGCTGAATTCCTCTCAATGTTAACTCATTTTAGGACTAGAAGTCTCTCAGTGTTTGCCTCACCTAGGGTACCTGTTAAATTTTAGGAACCTGATCTTTCTCCTAAAGATTTTATTTATTTTATTTTATTTTATTTTATTTTATTTTATTTTATTTTAGACAGTCTCGCTCTGTCGCCAGGCTGGAGTGCAGTCGCGTGATCTCGGCTCACTGCAACCTCTGCCCCCCAGGTTCAAACAATTCTCCTGCCTCAGCCTCTCAAGTAACTGGGATTACAGGCACACTGTAATTTTTGTATTTTTAGTAGAGACGGGATTTCACCATCTTGGCCAGGCTGGTCTTGAACTCCTGACCTTGTGATCCAACCGCCTTGACCTCCCAAAGTGCTGGGATTACAAGCGTGAGCCACTGCGCCTGGCCTCTCCTGAAGAATTTGATTCATGAGAACTGGGAGTGTCTTAGGTATCTGAACATTTTATAGCTACTGAAGATAAGTCTGAGAAACATTGTGGTAAGTGACATCATCTATATTATATATTTGTGTGACCACATTGTAAAATCACAATGGTAAAAGTCATTTTAATAAGGTAAAAACCATGCAACACATTTATTGAGCAAAGCTTATAATTGAGAAATATCTATGTTTCATCATTTAAACATATAAACTGTTGATTTTTCAGAGTTTCATCAAATGTTTGAACGTTGACAGAGAATTATAATTTTTAATTTAAGTGATTTTCACATTGCAAGAATATTCCAATTCTTATAGTCTATCCTGCTTCCAGGTAGAATTCATCTACTTCTGTAGGACCTTAAGGCATTATAGACAAATATTCTGTAGAATCCAACAGCAGAAGGGGATTATAGGAGGAGTCATATGAATGTATACTGTCACAACACAAAGCTCAACATTGGCCCCAGTGACTAAAAGTAATTTCAGGGTTACTTTGTCTGTAGAGAGAGGAAAGAAAAAAAAAGTTTGTCATATTCCCTCATAGTGTCCAAACTGCTCCTCATTGACTAAACATTTGCAGAAGACATAAGTTTGAGAGCTTAAACTTTATTTCTTCAAAAAACTCTACCCTGCTATTTCCCAGACCTTGCACATGTCCTTTTTCTTGCTGTGGAGCTATTATCTCAGTCTCAATTCAGCACAGGGACCTACCCTGAGTTGAGGAAGGAGAGAATAAGAAGGATGCAGTATAACTGTTGAGTCTCTCACTTTACAACATATTGATCCAATTCCAGTTACTATAAAAGATTATACTAAATGAAGTCTGTTAACTAACTTCAGTATTTGAAAGCAAGTCAGCTGCACCATGTTCATAGTAAAGTTAACCTACTTTTAGAAATAAGGGTTCCAGGTAAATTCAAGGATGTTTCCTTAAGCTTTAATAGAGCAAAAAAGGATCTGTTTACTGTATACATAGATTAAGAAGAATCCAGTAGTTCCTAGCACACTGACACAGTTATTTCAGCAAATAAGAAAAGAAAATATTTACTATTGTGCTCTTACTTTTGATGAAAGCAAAATGCACATGGGTTACTATAGGTTTTCTTATCAGTTGCACAGATGGGATCACTGTCATAGGTGCAAGAAAATGGTGGATCTGGATATGTGTCACAGTTTGGCTGTAAAATGCAGAGACAAAATAAAAATAATCAGAGAATATACATCTGAAAATAATGTTCTTCATATGGCATTATGAAACACCATATATAAAAAAGGCAATAAAGAATCTATATGTTTTTATTAAAGGCTTGTAATGAAACCCTGTGAACAGAAATAAAAATATATTTTTTTCATAAACTTTGTAGACCTCCCTATTAATTGCTCTTCTCAGATCTCATTCTGTTACTGTTTCAGAGGTAAACATTAAACTCAATTTCTACTTATTATTCAGGGTTTTTTCATAGTTTAATCTTACATGCATTTTTGTTTTCTGAAAATATGCTAGCAAGTATAGATTTCTTTCATTGAAAGCTTTCATAATTATTTACTGACATTGTATAAATCCTAATGTTTAACACATTAATGAGGTAAATTATTATATCCTTATTTGAGTCAATCATATACTTCTAGCAAAAGAAACTATCATATTTTGTGAACATTTTTATACATTACTGTATTTTGTATGCTAAGATTTTATGATTTTTTGATCTATGTTGAAGCCCAACATTTTCTTCCATTGTTGATGTTGAGAAGTTGGCTGACAATTTACTTGTATAATTCTTATTTTTCTCTGGGTACTCTTAAGACCACTTTTTTAAATTCATTGATTTGTAGCTTTATTACAATGGGTTTAGATGTGATTCTCAAACAAATTTTTATTAGAATGCATTTAGACTCTTAAATCTATTCATTATAGCCAAAAAGCAGAAAAAACTTAAATGTCCATCACCTGATAAATGGATAAATAAATGTGATGTATCTTCAATCAATGGGACATTTATTGATGGATAAAAAGAAATGAAGTACCAATTCATGCTGCAATATGAGGATAATTGAAAGCATTATTCTAAGTGAAGAAGCCAGTCACAAATAACACATAACACGCAAGTGTATGAAATGTCTAGAAAAGGTAAATCTATAGAGACAGAAATTACATTAGTGGTTCCCTGGAGTGAGAAGTGCAGTGAATGGTGACTAACAGTAAGTGGGCACATGGAACCTAATCATAGTGATATAAAATGTTCTAAAAATCAATTACGGTGATGATTTTACTGCTTGGTAAATTAATTTTTTAAAAGATTAAAATTTATTTTAACTGGGTGAATTATATGGTATGTAAAATATGTCTCAGTAAATTTATTAATATAAAACATACACTGATAGAAAATAAAATATTTTTTAATAAATGCATTTAACTTCCAAGTAGCCCAAATGCAACAGGGACCACCTTAATCTCTCTATTAACCTTCCAAAAACAATATTAATTAACAACAAGAAGTAATAAAACCACGTAAGTCACTTGTAATCAGCATAGCTAGAAGACAGAATTAATAAGAATACTAACTTCTCATTACCCATACATACAAAAACAATCACCAAATTTCAGTGGGATTATTACTTGACCTCCCAGTGCAAGGAAGCCTCTTGCAGAGAACAGCGGGTGGGAGAACAGGGATTGAAGGGAGGGCAATAGAAGGAAAAAGAAAACCTACAAAGAGAGAAGAGGGCAACTGAAGATCTAAGAGTCAGCTCATATCTGCCAAAGAAAGCCCATCATTTGCTAAAAGCTATAAAAGAGAACTGCCACCAGTACAACTGCATGTTTAAGGGAAAGACATTAAAAGTAACTGAGATTCAAGGTGGGAGTCTCAGAAAGGCATTACCTTTCCATGAGGAAAACAAAAAATTAAGCAGGGATGGAGTGGAGAAAGGTATCCTCCAGGGTGGCAAAAGTAAAAAGAAGCACATATAGGACCTTTGGAACAATGGAGTAACATAGATAACCACACAGTGCAACAGGATAACAACACGCACACATACTCACCTCTCATCACCTCACTGAAGTAACTACATTTTGCCCTATTGATTGAAGAGGGCACTAGGTACCTTATAAACCCACCCATATTGACAACCACTGTATCCATAAAAACATAGGGGAAAAACGTGGTCTTTACCTATAGAAAATATTTATAAGACGAAAACAAACAAGTAAAAATACTGAGAATCACATAGCTCAGCTGAAACTCCGTAGCCTGAAACACAGAATACTATGAAGCAGAAGAAAAGCTTAATGAAACACTCAAAACAAAATAAATTAAATAACATCTGACAAGTATTTGGGGACAATAAGACAAACTCCATATATATCTAAAATTGAGGCCCTGGATAAAACTGATCTGTTAAAAAAAATATGTGAAACAACCCTTGATTGAAATCAGGGAAGAGATATCAGGTAAAAATGAACATATTTCAGAAAAAAAATTCAGTTAAAAGTGTCCAATTAAAAATAGATTTCAATAAATATCACAGCAAAAGAAAAATCATGCTTACTCAAGCAATATTGAGTTGTACTTTAGCAACTTACTAATGAGCAAAGTTCTCCAAACAAAAGATTACGGAGCAACGTTTGCCAAAGGAATGATTGTGAGTGTTTAAATATTTAATTCTGATTTTATATAAAACACAAGTGAATAAAATGTGAAAAAATATATACATTTTTATTCTGAAAAAGTAAAATTATGCAATTTTTAAATACAAGAAAGGAAAAATAGAGAGTATAGTGAAGGTCATTGTTTTTCTATAGTAAATAGGTAAGAGGAAACAAATGCCATGAAACCCAAGCAAGCCAGACACTCAATACATAAATAAATATTTAACAAACTGAGAACTACATGAATTTAAAAGGTATAAGACTAATTACTAGAACAAAAATGAAAATGATCTCAATGTTAAATGCTTCATTGAACATAAAAAGAAGGAAAACAAATTACACAAGAAGCACCAATAATAGAGCATTAAAAAGCATAGTAATTTTAACAACACATTATATAACATTATTGAGACCAAATGTATCTATCTGTCACATCAATAAGCACACATGGACCATACTTATCAATTAAAATAAACAGATTTTCACTTTGGCATATATAACAGTACCTACTCTATGCTATATATATGATATACTCACAAAACTAAGTGAATTTTACAATTAAAAATTTTAAAAATAGGCAAATATGTGCCAAGGATAAGGATAAAATTAAAAATCCTGTGTTGTACTTCCACTATCAGACAAAGTAGAGTTCAAGTCAAAAGTCATTAAATAGGCTGGGCGCGGTGGCTCACGCCTGTAATCCCAACACTTTGGGAGGCTGAGTCAGGCGGATCACGAGGTCAAGAGATCAAGACCATCCTGGCTAATATGGTGAAATCCCAACTCTACTAAAAATACAAAAAATTAGCTGGGCGTGGTGACATGCACCTGCAATCCCAGCTACTCGGGAGGCTGAGGCAGGAGAATCACTTGAACCAGGGAAGCAGAGGTTGCAGTGAGACAAGATCACGCCACTGCACTCCAGCCTGGGTGACAGAGCGAGACTCCATCTCAAAAAAAAAGTCATTAAATATGACAAAGAGTGATACTTTGTAATGCTAAGAGCTGCAGTTCTCAAGGAAGGCACAACAGTTACTGAGATAGGAGGTGGGACTTGACTCCGGAGGCAGGGCTTGAACACTGGATCAGATTGAGGACTAGCTAAAACAGGGCAAAAGCAACTTTCAATCAGACATGCCCACCAGTGTGCCACGTCAAGTTTGTGTTGCCATGGCAACAACCAGGCATTACCAACCCTTTCCATGGCAATGACACAATGACCCAAGGGTTACTATCTCTTTCCTAGAAATTTCTGCACAAACCTCTCCTTTATCTGCATGCAATTTAAAGTGCATATGAGTGTGACTGCAAAATTGCCCTGAGCCTACTCTCTCTGTCTGTAGGGTAGCCCTGCTCTGCAGGAGCAGTTACAGAACCGTAACACTGCTGGAGCTGTAACACTGCCTCTTCA
The DNA here is from genome assembly GCF_047675955.1 of Chlorocebus sabaeus. Lineage (NCBI taxonomy): Eukaryota > Metazoa > Chordata > Mammalia > Primates > Cercopithecidae > Chlorocebus > Chlorocebus sabaeus. The sequence goes on along the minus strand of NC_132926.1, from coordinate 33,880,063 downwards.
ATAAAGCTCTTTTCTTTTACCTCTGGCTTGCCCTTGAATTTTTTTCCTGAGCAAAGCCAGGAGCCCTCATGGGCTAAGCCCCGTTTTGATGCTTGCCTGCCATACATCAGCTTGGCGACTAATGTGGGGTGAAGAAAGAAGATACCTTCATGAGAAATGGTAGTTGGTGATCCTAGGGTGCCAGTCTAGGAGTCAGCGATCAGCCAGATGCAGTTAGCCAGCAGCGGGACAGTGATTATAGGGCAGGAAGGCAACTGGCAGGATGGCACTTGGCAGGGCGGTGATCAGTCAGCAGGACAAGAAGTCAAGAGGCAGCAAAACAGTTTTAACACCAACACTAACCAACTTTTTCCCTGGCAGGTAGTGGAGCCAGTCAGATGGGCAAATGGACTGTAGTGCTGCTGCGATGTGAGGTGCCTACCTCTTTACCTGGCAGCCCCGTAGGTTACTGCCTAGTGCAGGTGCCCCCACTGCAGCCTCCAAGGAGAACCCACCCAAAGTGAGATATCCTGGAAAGATCTCACCCAGGTTCCATGTGATAGGTGAGTCAGCACCATTCCAGCGCCATTTCACTCACCCGATGAGTATCTCTTCTCATTCCACCCCCATATTATGGGGAGAAGAAAATCAAAGCCTTTGGCTAGGTGATCGGTTGGAAGTCCCTCATTGTTTGCCCTAAAGCACATTCTTGTCCCCACTTCCCCTGGTTCTTTCTCTTCTGACTCCATTGTATTGTTCCATCAGTCATTTTATTTTCAGTCCTAAGATGTGTACAGTCTTACGTTTGTTTTTTTAACTTTCTGTTAATTGTATGTGGGCAACTAAGGCAGGACACTTGGTTGTGAGAGGTCCCCCATTGTGTTGACTCTGGGACGCCAGGGTCACATTGTTCTGTGACCCCAACTTGTTCTTGGGTTCACTGTTGGCTGCCCCATGATTACCCCAAGGTTTTTGCCATTTGGTGAGGGGACCCTCATTGGCTGAAACTTGGGCATTCTGAGTTTTCAGCACTGATATTTTGGCTGCCCCCTAGATTCTCCGGAGTAGTCGATGTTGACATTTCCCTCTAGGATTGTTGGTTATAGCCCCTCTGCCTAGGGAAATATTGGTCTTGCCTTTTTCTGCCCTCGAGATAAACGTATTTTCCTAATAGCTAGTTTCTAGTCCTTTCCTGTGTGCTGTCCTAACAACTTCCTTGCTCAACCCTCTCTTAGTCAAAGGAACTGGGAGTTCTCAGGCACCTGGTCTGATGAACAGCCTCCTATAGTGGTAAACAGGTAGACACTAGAGTATTTTTTTCAGTATCTTCACTACGGGGTAGGTTCTCTGGCAGGTCAGAGCCTCTGAGGTCTCCCCCGGGGCAATGCTGTTTACCTTTCTTTCCCTCCATTCCACATTCCCCATTTGATTAGCCCCTCTCTCTGCATAAGCCTCGATCTCTATGATCTCTATAGAATTTAGGCTTAACATCCAATTGCTAATTTAAGGCTCCTAATCTGCTTCTGTAACTCCTTGCTATCTAAAGAAAGTGAGAAGATAAAAGGGAAAAGTAAGTAGGCGTTTGCTAAACTTCGGCTAACTGAAACCTCTTGCGGTGAGCCTTCCAAGACATGGGGACAACAGCAAGCATCCCAAAAGACTCATCACTGGATGTCTTTTAGGCAACTGGAATAAGTTTAGATTAATAGACAAGGTGAAAAAGAAAAAAAATTCATTTTCTATTACAATAATGTTAAGGTTCAATACGAATTGGCCAACCAACAGATTTGACCTAGACATGGTTCTTTACATTATAATGATATTGTACAATTAGATTTGTTTTGTAAAACAGAAATAAAATGGGAAAAACGTTGTCTGTGTGCAGGTTTTTTATGACCCTTTGTCAGGATCCTAACTTAAGGGCTAGCTGTAATATGTTTCTGGCTCGTGATACTCCCATGTACTCAGAAGCCACATCAGATAACTTAGATGACCCCCTCCTTGCTGCGTCCCCTAAGAGGTCTGTGTGCCCCACTTCAGAGCCTCTCAAGTCCCCTAGTGCTGTGGTGAGCCCCACTAGGTATGTAGTGCAAGATTCCACCCCAAGGTCATCAGGAAACCCTCCCCACTTATCCAACAAATTCTGATCCCTATACCCCACTGCCGGGGGAAGTAAGACCAACCAGTACTACCAGAAGTGGGGCCCCATATCAGTTCCCCAAATCAAACTTGTGTCCATTGCGGGAGGTAGCTGATGGAGATGGAGGAACAGTCAGTATGTGCCTTTTTCCATGTCTGATTTGGCTTCATGCAAGGAAAGATTTGGTCAGTTTTCAGAGGACACAGGGACGTTTGTAGAGGAGTTTGTTAAGTTTACTATGTCTTTTGATTTAACTTGGCATGACATGCAGATATTATTGTCCACTTGTACTGTAGAGGAAAAACAAAGACTCTAGGCCCTGCTCATAAATAAGCAGATGGAGTGGGTGTGTGAAATCCAGGACATGTCATTTACCATGTAGGAGGAGCTGCAGTTCTAGATCTAGACCCTCAGTGGGATTACCAGAGAGGATCTCAAGATCTTGAATGCAGACATCATATGTTAACTTATTTAATAGACTGGATGAAAAAGCATGTGGTTAAGCAAGTCAATTATGATAAGGTGGGAGAAATAACTCAGGAAAAAGATAAAACTCCTGCTCCATTTCAGGGCTATTTAGTTGAGGCACTCAGGAAACACACTAACGAAGACCCAAACTCCGCAGAAGGGTCAACTCTCTTGGGTGTGCATTTTACTACTACCTGCCCCTGACATTAGAAGGAAGTTACAAAACATAGCAATGGGATCCCAAACCCTCATAAGCCAACTCTTAAACATTGCTTTTGAGGTTTACAATAAAGGGATACGGTAGGGGAAAATGCAAAAACCAAAAGAACTGGCCCAAAAGCACAATTGTTAGTGGCTGCCTTAGGCCTCCTGCTGCCTCAGAGTTACTCACTTCAAGAAAATGCAGTGAGATCAATGTCTGGAACACTCAGATGAGAGCTCCCTACTTGCTGGCTTCTAGGCCAAAATCAGCATGCCCTCTGGAAGCGAGAAGGCCACTGGAAGAAAGATAGCACCAACCATAAGAGGAATTCTGAGTGACCTAGGCCCAAAATGGCTGAGAAAGTGGAGGACGGTCAGGGTCTGAGGTCCTCTAAGGCTACCACTGGACACTTTGCCATCTCCACAGAGGAGATGTGGTAAGCGAAAATACTGAGTTCTTATTGGATATGGGAACAGCCTACTCAGTTTTAACTCATTTCTCAGGGCCACTGTCTTCCCACTCTTGTGAAGTAACAAGAATTGATTAGGAGCCAAAATTTAGGAGATTCACTCACCCCACTGGTTACAACATGGAGGACCATATGTTTTTCCACAGGTTTTTACTCATGCCTGAGTGTCCTATCCCTCTACTGTGGAGAGACTTACCTTGACAATTATAGGCCACAGCTTGTTTGGGGTGTCTCATGAGAAGTCAACAGGCGAAAGAGCACTTTTCCCATCTCTGAGTGTTTGCCTTAACACAGACCAGGAAAAGACCTCCCTTCCACCACATACTGCTTCCCAAGTAGAATCCTCTGTTTCGGACATGGAAGTTAAAGCAGAACTGCTAATGTACCCCAGTCCAGGTGGTTTTAAAACCTAGTGCTAATTACCCATAGAAAAAACAGTATCTTCTGTTACCTAAGGCTCAGAGGGGCATCCACTTCCTAATAATGAACTTTCTAAAGTATATGATATTACAATCCTGTCAGTTTCCATGTAATGCCCCCATTTACCCTGTAAAGAAACCAAATGGGGAATGTATTACAGGGTCTAAGGGCAGCTAATGAGGCAGTGGTCCCAATTCACCCCAAATTTTTTAATCCTTACACAATATTGACCCAAGTCCTTGAAGATACTCATTGGTTCACAGTGTTACACTTAAAGGATGCTTTCTTTTGTATATCTGTACACCCAGACTCCCAGTATATTTTTGTTTTTGAATGAACTGATCCAGACACTCATGCTGAATCTCAGTTTACCTGGACAGTCCTTCCCTAAGGTTTTAGGGATAGTCCTCATTTCTTTGGACTTAATTATCCAAAGAGTTAAAGGCGTTAAAGGAACTACAGCTAACTAATGGGTTTCTCTTGCAATGTGTAGATAACTTAATAGTTTCTAGGCCTACTAGGGAAGACTGACAGAAACACAATCAAAGTTAAAGAAATCTTTTTTAAAATGACAACAAAGATAATAAAATAGCTAGCAATACAGTTAACAAGTAATGCGTGAATCTTAAATGAAGAATAATAAAATTTTCCCCCAAACCACAAATGTATACTTGGACAAATGGAAAGATATTTTATGTTCTTGCATAAGATTATTGAACATCTTTAAGTGATGTCTATTTTACAAGGTAAAAATAGATATTCAACCATAGAAAAATGCTGGAAAACAATAGCTATAGGCTAGGTGAAGTTTCTTTACTGGATGTTGAGATATTTTGTGAATTTCTATAATTTGAAAAATATCTTACAGATCAAATAAGCAGGTACAAAAGCAGGGTAGAATAGAAAGTCAATAAACACACCAAAGTGCATTTGGAAATTTAGTATATGCTAAAGGTGAGACGTCAAGTCACTGTCCCAAAGATGGACATTTTAATAAATGATCCAGGGAAAATTTATTTGTTATTTAGAAAAGATATAATTTGAGATAAACTTCATATTATGGCTAAAAATAACTCCAAGGATATCAGAGAGTTAAGTGTCAACATGAAACAACAAAAACACTAGAAGCCAACAAGAATGAACTTCTAAAACTAGAAGGTTGGAAATTTTCTAAATATAATCCAAAATCTATTTTTATGTACAAAAAGAATGAAAAATTTAACTACCTAAAATGTTTGCATGGTAAACAAACACGATAATCAAGTTATAAAACACTGTCAATATTTTTGACGTGATAGCATAATAAAGTAATTATAACATTGAAACTCATAAACAAAAAGGGGTTTTAAAAAATTAATGCCCAAGATAAAACTTTTAAAATATATGAACAAAAACTTTCCTCTAGAACTTGGAGAAATGCTTCTGAAATACGTGAAAAGATGTTCAATTTTAGCATATTTAGAAAAATAAAAATAAACATTTTATGATCACTTAAAAAGATCTACAGAAATTTAAAATCCTTGACAAAGAAGGCAACCCCATTTATAATACCTGTAAAAAAATAAAATACCAAGGAATATAATTTATGACAGAGACAAAATATATCTACAAGGAAAACTACAAAATACTGATAAAATAAATTATAAAAGACACAAAAGAGTAGATAAACTTCCCATGCTTAAAGACCGAAAAAATTAGTATTATTAAAATAACTGTATTTCCCAAAGTAATCTTCAGATTCAGTGCAACTCTTATAAAAATACCAATATTGTCATTTTTCACAGAAATAATGAAAACAATTCTAAAATTCATGTGGAAACAAGAAAAAGAATGAATAATCAAAGCCATAGTAAGCACGAAAAAAACAAAAACAAAAACAACATTGGTCTGGGTGAAGAACTCATGACCAAAATCTCAACAGCAAATGTGACAAAAACAAAATAAATAAATATGACCTAATTAAACTAAAAAGCCTCTGAAAAGCAAAACAAATAACAAAGTGAACAGACAACCTTTAGAATGGGAGAAAATACCTACATACTATGACTCTTACAGGAGATTAATATCCAGAATTTACAAAGAATTCAAATAACTGAACAACCAAAATCTAATAATCTCATCAAAAATTGGGAAAGGACAAAAATAGACATTATACAAAAGAAGACATACAAATGGCCAACAGGCACATGAAAAAATGCTCATCATCACTAATCACCAGAGAACTGCAAATTAAAGTCACAAGGAGATATCATATTAAACCAGTCAGAATGGTTATTACTAAAAAAACAGAAATAACAGATGTTGATGAGAATTTGAGGAAAAGGAAACTCTTATACACTGTTGGTAGGAATGTAAATTGGTACAATTTCTATGGAAACCAGTATGGAGATTTCTCACAGAACTAAACCAGAACTGCTATTTGATTCAGCAATCCCACTACTGGGAATCTACCAAAAGGAAAATAAATCATTATATCAAAACATTACCTGCAATCATATGTTTGTCATAGCACTATTCAAATTAGGAAAGATATGAAATCAACTCAGTGTCCATCCACAGATGACTGGAAAAAGAAAATGTGGCATATATACAAAATGGAATACTATTTATCCATAAGAAAGATATCATGTCTTTTGCAGCAACATGGATTGAACTGGAGGCCAATATCTCAAGTGAAGTAAGTCAAAGAAAGACAAACACTGCATGTTCTCACTTGTAAGTAGAAGCTTTATGTACAAGGACATAAAGTATAGAATAATAGACTCTGAAAGGTGGGCAGGGGAGGATGATGAGAAATCATTTAAAGATACAATGTAACTCCCAATTATAACTGATGTAAATGATGAGTTGATGGGTGCAGCACACCAACATGGCACAAGTATACATATGTAGCAAACCTGCACGTTGTGCACATGTACCCTACAACTTAAAGTTTAATAATAATAAATAAATTAAAAAAAATAAATAAATAAAGATACAATGTAATTTATTGTATGATGGATAATCTAAAAACCCTGACTTCACCACTACAAAACCTGTGCATGTAACAAAATTACACATGTAACCCATAAAGTTACACAAATTAAGGGGACATCCTTGACAGGCCACTTTGGTGACAAGGCTGTGGAGACCAAGGCACTCTCGTTGTTAATGAGAATGAAAATGAGGACAACCCTTATAAAGGATACTTTTTCCAATGTAGTAACATTTATGGCAATATCTAGAAAAGTTACATATATTTTTACATTTTATCCTAGCACTCCCACATCTAGAAATTTATTTTCAAAATACATATTCATACTTTTTTTTTTTTTTTTTTTTTTTTTTTTTTTTTTTGAGACGGAGTCTCGCTCTGTCGCCCAGGCTGGAGCAGTGGCCGGATCTCAGCTCACTGCAAGCCCCGCCTCCTGGGTTTACGCCATTCTCCTGCCTCAGCCTCCCGAGTAGCTGGGACTACAGGCGCCCGCCACCTCGCCCGGCTAGTTTTTTGTATTTTTTAGTAGAGACGGAGTTTCACTGGGTTAGCCAGGATGGTCTCGATCTCCTGACCTCGTGATCCGCCCGTCTCGGCCTCCCAAAGTGCTGGGATTACAGGCTTGAGCCACCGTGCCCGGCCTCATATTCATACTTTTATTCAATGAAACATTATTTGCAATTGTAAAATCTTAGAGACAATTTACACGCTAGTATAACAGACTGGATTATCTTGTATTTCCACAATAAATAGAGTACCATACAGCTAGTAAATAAGGAAGGTTGCCTGCAGGAATAAGAGCAAATCTGTAGTGATGGAATTTCTATATCTCCTCCTGGAGATGGTCAATAACTTAGTGTTTTACTTTATAATACATACTTTTTTGTGAACATTTTTCTACAGAACAGTTAATTTTTCAATAACAACATTTTACAAATAACGTGTTTTCTACATTCTAAAAAGTTAGAGGTCACTTACTGGCGGCATGACATCAGGCAACTGAGACAATACAGCATCTGCACAAATAAAAGAGATTTTAAATAATCTGGTATCTCTTATTATACATCCTCATCTATCTTAAGAGGACATCAATGCAGGTCTTTCAATGAGGAAACTATAAGGCACAAAGTGAGCCTTCTCTGGCACTGACTGTATTTGACAAAGTCAATTGCAACAGTGAAAAAAGCCTTGAATCTGATAGTTGAAATAATACTGTCTCAAATGCATTCTATCATTTAAATCTGCAATACTCTCCCTTGAAGATATTATTTTATTTTTTACATTTTCTAAATGAGGAAACTGAATATAAAGGAAGACTATGACTCCCAAATATGAAGGGAATTTATAAGTACTCAAAGTCAAGATTTCACCTCTATTTTCAATGCTTTTCTCAGTGCCAGTACAATTGCCTGGCAATGATGTTAATAAACAATAATTTTTTTAAGGCAGACTAATTGTACCAAAAGTTACCAGTGAAGACTGGCCTGATACAATACTTTGATGTTAGAAATGATGACTGAAAGTATCAGACCTGGAAGTTTGTTCTAATCAATGTCATTGGAGGATACAATCTAAAAAACAGGGCAAGAATTTAAATACTTTAGGTAAATTCAGTGGTCATTTCTATTCATGTAGAGTTTCTCCTTTCTTATAATATGGGGAGGGATCCACCAATGTAATTTTAAAAAGGCATCTGTCGTCTGTTTATTCGATTTACCAATTCATGTATAATAAAATTTTTTAAAAATCTAGCTCTAAGGGACATCAAATCTTGCCTGAATTTTCTAGGACATGAGAAATGCCCTTACAAGGAATAGAAAATGTACTCACCAGAACAAAGACAGAATGCCAGCATGATAAAACTGGTTTTTATCCACAATGAGAAGTGAGCCATCCGAACTTCTCAGTCACCCTGAAAGACATTTCTACAGAAACGTTCAGAATTTTTATGACATGAGCCCCATAAACCTTCACTGAACAGAATTGGAAAAGGGACTATTTCCTGTACCCTACCACTTGAGGGAACTGTTACAACCCTTGAGATTCTATATTCCTTTACTCTTCATTAGGAAAGACTATTCCCTTTGCTCCTCCACCCCTAAAATCAACAAGAAATAAGCACAATAACAAATAAATACGGATAACTGCTCAAGATAACATTCTGTGTGGCATTTAATATTACATGCAATTTTGAGAGTTCAAATTATCCTTCATAGAAGCTGGAATAGTTATTATGAGAAGGACATGATGGGGAGAAAGCCTGAGAGCAATTCAATACATACAAGTCACCATAACATGTGTCTCAAATTATCATACCTACCTCAAGAAGAAGAAGGTGCAAAGGAAAATTGTGTCTGTTTTGTTCACTCTTGCCTCCTCATCTACTCCCACTATGTTGAGGTGTCTCTTTTAAATATCTCTGAATAAGGAAGACAAATGGGTCAGAAGAGATAAGACACAGAAGGTTCATGTGTACTGGCAGGTGCTGGGAATTTGCCTCATACAAATGTTATCAAAGCTATACCTACACCAGAAAGTAAACAGACAGACAATTTCATCTGATGGGCACAAACAAACGAGAAGGAAAATAATTGATAAGCCTGTTTATACACCCTACAAAATGTGAAATCTTTCCAAGCATGGGAACTGTTCAGAGTCACGAGAACTAAGTCAAAAAAGTAGGATTCCAGGAACTTCAATTTACAAATAAGGATAGAACTTCAGTAGTTTAAAAACTTTGACAGATATTAAAATAATCTGGAAAGCTTTGTGAAAATATCAATACCTAAGGTTGTTTCCCCAAGATTGTGATTCAGTTTTCTACATTAGATTGTAGTCATTGGTGCTTTTTGTAAGTCTACAAGATGATAGAAACATGCAGCTAAGATTTGAGGTGACTGGGTTGGAGCTGTAGAATGATCTTGCTTGGAGACTCATTACATCAATCTGTACACTTCTCTATACTAGAGCTTTCAAATTTAATAAAACAGGATACAAACGTCTGTAGCTAGCTTTATTTACATAATATTTAAATTGAAATGTTTTCATATCATTGTATACAATTACAATATTAAAATAGTCTCTTTTTGTCTGTATGATTATTATTACCATTGAAATTTATACTTTCTTTTTTTTTCATTATACTTTAAGTTTTTGGGTACATATGCACAACGTGCCAGTTTATTACATAGGCATACATGTGCCATGTTGGTTTGCTGCACCCATCAACTTGTCATTTACATTAGGTATTTCTCCTAATGCTATCCCTCCCCCAGCCCACCACCCCACGACAGGCCCTGGTGTGTGATGTTCCCTGCCCTCTGTCCATGTGCTCTCATTGTTCAACTTCCACCTATGAGTGAGAACATGCGGTGTTTGGTTTTCTGTCCTTGTGATAGTTTGCTGAGAATCATGGTATCCAGTTTCATCCATGTCCCTGCAAAGGACATGAACTCATCTTTTCATGGCTGCATAGTATTCCATGGTGTATATGTGCCACATTTTCTTTATCCAGTCTATCATTGATAGGCATTTGGTTTGGTTCTAAGTCTTTGCTATGGTGAATAGTGCTGCAATAAACATACATGTACATGTGGCTTTATAGTAGCATGATTTATAATCCTTTGGGTATATACCCAGGAATGGGATCGCTGGGTCAAATGGTATTTGTAGTTGTAGATCCTTGAGGAATCGTCATACTGTTCCACAATGGGTGAACTAATTTACGCTCCCACCAACAATGTAAAAATGTTCCTATTTCTCCATATCTTCTCCAGCATCTGTTGTTTTCTGACTTTTTAATGATCACCATTCTAACTGGCATGAGTTGGTATCCATTGTGGTTTTGATTTGCATTTATCTGATGACCAGTAATGATGAATATGTCTGTTGGCTGCATAAATGTCTTATTTTGAGAAGTGTCTGTTCATATCCTTTGCCCACTTTTTGATGGGGTTGTTTTTTTTCTTGTAAATTTGTTTAAGTTCTTTGTAGATTCTGGATATTAGCCCTTTGTCAGATGGGTAGATTGCAAACATTTTCTCCCATTTTGTAGGTTTCCTGTTCACTCTGATGGTAGCTTCTTTTGCTGTGAAGAAGCTCTTTAGTTTAATTAGATCCCATTTATCAATTTTGGCTTTTGTTGCCATTACTTTTGGTATTATTATTTTTTTCTTTTTTCTTTTGAGACGGAGTCTTGCTCTGTCACCCAGGCAGGAGTGCAGTGGCACAATCTCAGCTCACTGCAAGCTCCGCCTCCAGGTTCACGCCATTCTCCTGCCTCAGCCTCCCAAGTAGCTGGGACTACAGGCGCCTGCCACCACGCCCAGCTAATTTTTTGTATTTTTAGAAGAGACAGGGTTTCACTGTGTTAGCCAGGATAGTCTCGATCTCCTGACCTAGTGATCTGCCTACCTCAGCCTCTCAAAGTGCTGGGATTACAGGCATGAGCCATCGCTCCCGGCCACTTTTGGTGTTTTAGTCATGAAGTCTTTGCCCATGCCTATGTCCTGAATGGTATTGCCTAGGTTTTCTTCTAGGGATTTTATGGTTTTAGGATTTACATTTAAGTCTTTAATCCATCTTGCATTAATTTTAGTATAAGATGTAAGGAAGGGATCCAGTTTCAACTTTCTACTTATGGCTAGCCAGTTTTCCCAGCACGATTGATTAAATAGGGAATCCGTACCCCATTTCTTGTTTTTGTCACATTTGTCAAAGATCAGATGGTGTAGATATGTGGTGTTATTTCTGAGGCCTCTGTTCTGTTCCATTGGTCTATATATCTCTCTTGGTACCAGTACCATGCTGTTTTGGTTAGTGTAGACTTGTAGTATAGGTTGAAGTCAGGTAGCATGATGCCTCCAGCTTTGTTCTTTTTGCTTAGGATTGTCTTGTCTATGCAGGCTCTTTTTTGGTTCCACATGAACATTAAAGTAGTTTTTTTTCCAATTCTGTGAAGAAAGTCATTGGTAGCTTGATGGGGATGGCATTGAATCTATAAATTACCTAGGGCAGTATGGCCATTTTCCATGATATTAATTCTTCCTATCCATAAGCATGGAATGTTCTTCCATTTATTTGTGTCCTCTTTTATTTCATTGAGCAGTGGTTTGTAGTTCTCCTTGAAGAGGTCCTTCACATCCCTTACAAGTTGGATTCCTAGGTAGTTTATTCTGTTTGTAGCAATTGTGAATGGGAGTTCCCTCATGATTTGGCTTGAATGCTTGTCATTTTTGCACATTGATTTTGTATCCTGAGACTTTGCTGAAGTTGCTTATCAGCTTAAGGAGATTTTAGGCTGAGACGATGAGGCTTTCTAAATATACAATCATGTCATCTGCAAACAGGGACAATTTGACTTCCTCTTTTCCTAATTGAATACGCTTTATTTCTTTCTCCTGCCTGACTGCCCTGGCCAGAACTTCCAACACTATGCTGAATAGGAGTGGTGAGAGAGGGCATCTTTGTCTTGTGCTGGTTTTCAAAGGGAATGCTTCCAGCTTTTGCCCATTCAGCATGACATTGGCTGTGTATTTGTCATAAATAGCTCTTATTATTTTGAGATACGTCTCATCAATACCTAGTTTGTTGAGAGTTTTAGCATGAAGAGCTGTTGAATTTTGAAGGTCTTTTCTGCGTCTATTGAGATAATCATTTGTTTTTTGTCCTTGGTTCTGTTTATGTGATGGATTACGTTTCTTGATTTGTGTATGTTGAACCAGCCTTGCATCCCAAGGATGAAGTTGACTTGATCATGGTAGATAAGCTTTTTGATGTGCTGCTGGATTCAGTTTGCCAGTATTTTATTGAGGATTTTTGCATCTGTGTTCATCAGGGATATTGGTCTAAAATTCTGTTTTTTTATTGCGTCTCTGCCAGGCTTTGGTATCAGGATGATGCTAGCCTCATAAAATGAGTTAGGGAGGATTCCTTCTTCTTCTATTGATTGGAATAGTTTTAGAAGGAATGGCACCAGCTCCTCTTTGTACCTCTGGTAGAATTCGGCTGTGAATCCATCTGATCCTGAACTTTTTAAAGTTGGTAGTCTATTAATTATTGCCTCAATTTCAGAACCCATTATTGGTCTATTCAGAGATTCAACTTCTTCCTGGTTTAGTCTTGGGAGGGTGTATGTGTCCAGTGATTTACCTATTTCTTCTAGATTTTCTAGTTTATTTGCATATATGTGTTTACAGTATTCTCTGATGGTAGTTTGTATTTCTCTGGGATTGGTGCTGATGTCTCCTTTATCATTTTTTATTGCATCTATTTGATTCATCTCTCTTTTCTTCTTTATTAGTCTTGCTAGTGATCTATTTTGTTGATCTTTTCAAAAAACCAGCTCCTGGATTCATTGATTTTTTTGAAGGATTTTTTGCGTCTCTATCTCCTTCAGTTCTGCTCTGATCTTAGTTATTTCTTGTCTTCTGCTGGCTTTTGAATTTGTCTTCTCTTGCCTCTCTAGTTCTTTTCATTGTGATGTTAGGGTGTTGATTTTAAATCTTTCCTGCTTTCTCTGTGGGCATTTAGTGCTATAAATTTCCCTCTACACACTGCTTTAAATGTGTTCCAGAGATTCTGGTACGTTGTTTTTCTTCTCATTGGCTTCAAAGAACATCATGATTTCTGCCTTCATTTCATTATTTACTTAGTAGTCATTCAGGAGCAGGTTGTTCAGTTTCCATGTAGTTGGGTGGTTTTGAGTGAGTTTCTTCATCCTGAGTTCTAATTTGATGGCACTATGGTCTGAAAGACAGTTGCTGTGATTTCTGTTCTTTTACATTTGCTGAGGAGTGCTTTACTTCCAATTATATATGTGGTCAATTTTAGAATAAGTGTGATGTGGTACTGAGAAGAATGTATATTCTGTTGATTTGGGGTGGAGAGTTCTATAGGTGTCCATTAGGTCCACTTGGTGCGGAGCTGAGGTCATGTCCTGGATATCCTTGTTAACCTTCTGTCTCGTTGATCTAATAGTGACAGTGGGGTGTTAAAGCCTCCTATTATTATTGTGTGGGAGTCTAAGTCACTTCGTACGACTCTAAGGACTTGCTTTATGAATCTGAGTGCTCCTGTATTGAGTGCATATATATTTAGGATAGTTAGCTCTTCTTATTGCATTGATCCCTTTACCATCATGTAATGGCCTTCTTTGTCTCTTGTGATCTTTGTTGGTTTAAAGTCTGTTTTATCAGAAACTAGTATTGCACCCCCTGCTTTTTTTTGCTTCCCATTTGCTTGGTAGATCTTCCTCCATCCCTTTATTTTGAGCCTATGTGTGTCTTTGCATGTGAGATGTGTCTCCTGAATACAGCACATTGATGGTTCTTGACTCTTTATCCAATTTGCCAGTCTGTGTCTTTTAACTGGGACATTTAGCCTGTTTACATTTAAGGTTAATATTGTTATGTGTGAATTCGATCCTGTCATTATGATGCTAGCTGGTATTTTGCCATTAATTGATGCAGTTTCTTCCTAGCATCGATGGTCTTTACAATTTGGCATGTTTTGCAGTGGCTGGTACCGGTTGTTCCTTTCCATGTTTAGTGCTTCCTTCAGGAGTTCTTGTAAGGTACGGCAGGCATGGTGGTGACAAAATCTCTCAGCATTTGCTTGTCTGTAAAGGATTTTATTTCTCCTTCACTTATGAAGCTTAGTTTGGCTGGGTATGAAATTCTGGGTTGAAAATTCCTTTCTTTAAGAATGTTGAATATTGGCCCCCACTCTTTTCTGGCTTGTAGGGTTTCTGCAGAGAGGTCTGCTGTTAGTCTGATGGGCTTTCCTTTGTGGGTAACCTGACCTTTTTCTCTGGCTGGTCTTAACATTTTTTCCTTCATTTCAACCTTGATGAATCTGACAATTATGTGTCTTGAGGTTGCTTTTCTCAAAGAGTATCTTTGTGGTGTTCTCTGTATTTCTCAAATTTGAATGTAGGCCTGCCTTGCTAGGTTGGGGAAGTTCTCCTGGATAATATCCTGAAGAGTGTTTTCCAAGTTGGTTCCATTCTCCCTATCAGTTTCAGGTTTGCCAATCAAACATAGATTTGGTCTTTTCACATAGTCCCATATTTCTTGGAGGCTTTTTTCTTTTCTTTTCACTATTTTTTCTCTGATCTTGTCTTCTCACTTTATTTCATTAATTTGATCTTCAACCACTGATGTTCTTTCTTCCGATTGATCACCAATTGGCTCTTGAAGATTGTGCATGCGTCGCAAAGTTCTTGTGCTGTAGTTTTCAGCTCCATCAGGTCATTTAAAGTCTTCTTAACACTGTTTATTCTAATCAACCATTATCTAACCTTTTTTAGCTTCCTTTCAATGGGTTAGATCATGCTCCTTTAGCTCAGAGAAGTTTGTTATTACCTTCTGAAACCTACTTCTGTCCATTCATCAAACTCATTCTCTATCCAGTTTTGTTCCATTGCTCACAAGGAGCTGCAATCCTTTCGAGGAGTAGAGACACTCTGGTTTTTGGAATTTTCAGCATTTCTGCTCTGGTTTCTCCCCATCTTTGTGGTTTTATCTAACTTTGGTCTTTCATGTTGGTGACCTATAAATGTAGTTTTGGTGTGGATGTCCTTTTTGTTGATGTTGATGCTCTTTTTTTCTGTTTGTTAGTTTTCCTTCTAACAGTTGGTCCCTCAGCTGCAGGTCTGTTGGAATCTGCTAGAGGTCCACTCCAGACCCTGTTTGCCTGGGTATCACCAGTGGAGGCTGCAGAACAGCAAATATTGTAGAACAGAAAATATTGCTGCCTGATCCTTCCTCTGGAAGCTTCATCCCAGAGGGGCACTCACCCATATGAGGTGTCTGTCAGCCCCCACTGGGAGGTGTCTCCCAGTCAGGTTACACAGGGTCAGGGACCCACTTGAGGAGACAGTCTGTCCATTCTCAGAGCTCAAATGCCATGCTGGGAGAACAATTGTTCTCTTCAGAGCTGTCAGACAGGGATGTTTAAGTCTGCAGAAGTCATCTGTTGCCTTTTGTTCAGCTATGCCCTGCCCACATAGGTGGAGTCTAGAGAGCCAGTGGGCCTTGCTGATCTGCAATGGGCTCCACCCAGTTCGAGCTTACTGACCACTTCGCTTCCCTACTCAAGCCTCAGCAATGGCAGACACCCCTCCCCACACCAGGCTGCAGCCTTGCAAGTTGGTCTTAGTCTGCTGTTCTTGCAGTGACCAAGGCTCCATGGGCGTGGGACCTGCCAAGCCAGGCATGGGAGGGAATCTTCTGGTCTGCCAGTTGCTAAGACCGTGGGTAAAGTGCAGTATTTAGGTAGGAGTGTACCATTCCTCCAGGTACAGTCTGTCACAGCTTCTGTTGGCTACGAAAGTGAAATCCCCTGACCCCTTGCACTTCCTGGGTAAGGTGATGCCCCACCCTGCTTCGGCTCTCCCCTATGGGCTGCACTCACTGTCCAACCAGTCCCAATGAGATGAACCAGGTACCTCAGTTGAAAATGCAGAAATCACCCATCTTCTGTGTTGATCTCACTGGGAGCTGCAGACTGGAGCTGTTCCTATTCAGCCATCTTGGAAGTGTCATGAAATTTATACTTTCATATGCTTTTGTATTTCTGTTTAGAATTTTTTTTTTTAAGAGATGAAGTCTCTATGTTGCCAAAGGTTGTCTGAAATCTGTGGCCTTAAGAAATTCTCCCATCTCAGCTTCTATAAGTACCAGAGTTACAGGTATAAGCAACCACACCTGGCTAGAATTCGTTTTATATAAAAACTTTCTTTTGCATTTATTGTAAGACAGGTTTTCTTTTTTCTTTTGTTTGTCAAGAATGTCTTTAGTTCTCCTTTTACAAAGAAGAGTTTTATCAGGTACAATATTCTTAGTTGTCAGATTTTGCTTTTCTTTTAGAATTTTGAATATGTTGTGTAATTCCCTTCTGGAATGAAGTATCTCTACAGCAAAATTCAATAGTATTATTAAGGTTCCCATGGCTGTGACAAGTATTTTCTCTTACTACTTTCAACATTGTCTCTTTATCTTTGATTTTTGACAATGTGATTATAATTTGTCTTGTTTCGGATTTCATTATGCTTATCTTATTTAAACCTCATCGATATTTCTAAATCTGAATGTCCACATTCTTCTTCAAGTTGGGGAAGTTTTCATACATTATTTCTTTGAATAAACTTTATCTCAATATTTCTTTTAATAAGATGAACTTTCCCTATTCTCTTTGTGCTCCCATAATACATGATTTGTTCACTTGATAGTATCCCATAAATTCCATAACATTTCTTCAGTTACTTACACTCTTTGTTATTCTTTTTGCTCATCTCATTGGATAATTTCCAGTAACCTAAGTTTGAATGTACTAACTGCTCTATTTCAGGTGTTTGTGTATACCCCCAAAATTCATGTTGAAATTCTAACTCTTAAGATAATGATTTTAGGAGGAAAGGCCTTTGGGAAGTGATGAGAAGCAAGGTCATGAGAGCAAAACTTTTGTGGTCAGGATTAGAGACCTTATAAGAGAGACCCAAAAGAGCTAGCTCACTTTTCATTCCATGTGAAGACAAAGCAGGAAAATGCTGTCTCTGAACAAATAAGCTGATTTTCACCAGAAATGTAATCTATCAGTTCCTTAATCTTGGATATTTCAGCCTCCAGAACAGTAATGAATAAAATTATGTTGTTTATAAGTCAACCAGTTTATGATATTTTTATAACAGCCCAAATGCACTAAGATATTAATCATTTCTCCTGTTTGATATAGTGAACGGTTAAATATCTCATGAATATTCTAGTTGTTATTATATAGTTCAGTTTTATGATTTATATTTAGTACTTTAAAGATATTTCTTTGCTAAAACTTTTATTTTGTTCATGCATTATTCTCCTTACATCATTTATTATCTTTATGACAGTTATGAATTATCTTAGTAAATCATATATTTTTATTTTATTAGGGTCAATTTGGGAAGATTTATCTTGTTCTTTCATTTGTAAATTGTTTCCTTGAGTCTGCATTTCCTTGATAATGTTTCTTCATTTTCCTTCACTTTTACTGTTAGCTTGTTATAGAAAACAATCACTACTCTCTGTCTTTCCTGACTGGCCTCATACAGAAAAATACACTCACCAGTCAGCCCAGCCAGACATTCTAAGTGACTTTATGTTGCTTCAAACTGCAATCTTTGTCTTCTGTGTCCCCCAAGTGTCTGGAAAATGCCAGGTTCTGTCATCTCCATCCTGACAGGCAAGCCATAAGCCAGTAGTTCACATGGATCCCAGCACAGTCAGAATTTTGGATAATGTGGTCTGGTAATTTTCTTCCCTCTCCAAGAAGAAACTGAAGGCTATGCTTTATCTACTTCTCAGTCTGTGCTAAGTCAGAGAGTGTGTCTGTGGCATGCGCAATCTTGTTATTAGAAACTTCAGTCACTTCTCCATGCCCCCCACGTATCTATTGTATGGAGGTTGTATCAATCTTCTGATACAGGTGAGAAAGAAGAAAGTGGCTTGGGAGATCTCAGAAAATTAAGAATATCGAATGCATGGTCTCATCTCATCTTTTCTCTCCCCATTGAGATGATAACAAGTGGTTTTTTTTTTTTTCCAAAGTCATGTGAAGCTGTGCTGTGATAGGGCTTTTAATGGGACAATGTCTTTGAACTCTCCTACTGTTTTCAATGTGGTTTGTTTAATGCTTGCTCAGATATAAGATCCCCTCAACTAGTTTCTGAACTTCTCACAAAGGATATTGATCTGTATTGTCTCTTTGGAATATGAGGCTGGTTGTAAAGGAAAGGTCCAGGGCCTTGTCTTGGCATCTTGATATCCTTATAATCAACTGAATTTCAATGACTATCAAAAACATTCCATGGGGGAAAAATCCTCTTTCTAATAAATGGTACTGGCACAACTGGATAACACATGCAAAAAAAATCAAGTTGGACCCTTAGCTCACATCGTATAAAAATATTAATTGGCAATGATTACAATATCAAAGCATAAAGGCAAAAACTATAGCACTCTTAGAAGAAAACAGAGGAGTAAATTTTCATGTCATTGAATTTGGCAACATATTATTCTTTATAACACCAAAAATATAAGCAGTAAGAGAAAAAAACGTATAAATTGGACATCATCCAAATTAAAGTTTGTGTTTCAAAGAGCATCATCAAAAAATGAAAGACAATGCAGATGAAGTAAAGCAGGTATAAATACATGTCTGATAGGGTACTAGTGCCTAGAATAGATAATGGAGACTGAAAACATTATAAAAAGAAAACAAAATCGAGTTAGAAAATGGGATGCCAAGTACCTGACTGGACATTTCACTAAAAAATATTTTTAAATGGACAGAAATCACATGCAAATATGATAAACGTCATTAGTAACCAGGGAAATGCAAACCAAAACTACAGTGATATAGTATCCACTAAAATAACTAGAATCAAAAAGTGAGAGAGAAACAAGTTAACAGAATAAAAAATATATATAATGCTCATACATTGTTTGTGGAAATGTGAAATAATTGTGGTGCTATGAAAATATTTGGTAGTTCTTGCAATGTTTAAACATGAGTTACCCTGTGATTCAACATTTTCCCTCCTAGATATATACGAAATATTAACTAAAAAAATAGGTCTACAGAAACTTGTACAAAACTGTTTATAGTAACATTATTCGTAATAGACAAATGTGGAAATAACCCAAATGTCTATAAACTAATAATGAGTAAAAAATACATGTGGTATATGGATATAATGGAATATTGTACAATTATGAAAATGAGTAAATTGCTACCATACACTGCAACATGATGAAAGATTAAAACATTATGCCAAGTGAGAGAAGCCAGTCACAGAAGATCACATTCTACATAATTTCATTAACATGAAAATCCATAACAGGAAAACCAAGAGAGACAGAAAGTAAATAAATTGTGGCTTAGAGCAGGGAATCTGAGGGAGAGTGAAATAGGATTAAGAGAAATCATACCTCAATAACAGTTGATTGAAAAGGTAATTGCATAACAGAATATTTATGTATATTTCAAGGCCCAAAACACATAGATTTGTAATGTATTGGGCAATAATAACACAGGCAATGTGGGCACAAATTAAGCTGTAATGAAGTGAGAAATAAATTCAGAGGAAAATCAGAACTAGATATTGTGAATAAGAAAGCAAATATAACTATCTCAATAAATATATACTTTCTCTCCTTCCTTCTCTAAACAAGTAAGATTTATTAATATAATAATTACACAATGCATGCGGATATTGTTATACTGCATTCAAACATCATCCAACTATGGTGTCTACAGGAGATACATACTAGTTTCAAACACAAACATAAGTTAAAAGTAAAAATATAAAATAAAATATACCATGTTAACAGCAACTATAAGAAAGCTACAGTAACTAAGCTAATAAAATTCATGGACTTTAAGTTCAAATCATTAAAAATAAGGAGACATATTTTGTAATAAAAAAGGACAAATCATTTTAAAAGATTGCAAAAATTTTATTTGTAAATATTTAATTGTAAATAATTGTAAATATTGACCATCCTAGTAATGACCTAAATTAGACAAAGAAAAATTGAGAAAATTATATGGAAAATAAGCCATTAACACTAATGATCTGAAGTTTCAATACACCATTTTTAATAATGAGCAGAACAACTAGGCAGAAAATCAACAGACATATATAAGACTTCAAGAAGTCTGCAAGTTAACTAGACCTAACAAACATACATAAAACACTCCATTCAGGAAGATGAGAATATTCTGTTTTCTTAAGAGCTTGTGGAAAAATATTTAAGATGCACCCTGGGTGTGATGTAATTCCTAAAATTAAGAGTCAATATTTTATGCTGCCTTACCTCTGAAACTGACAGGACTGTGAATGATCTAACTTCAAGTTCTACTCCACAATCTTCTACAGATGAAGTAGGCATACAATCCTCCTTATAAAGAGGACTAGGTAAGGTTTCTACCTACTCTAAAAGAGTGATTTTCAGTTCAATTCTTTGTCAGCCCATGAAATGTTTTAAACAAGCCAATCACACCCCCATGTAAAAACCAGGGATTATTTACCCT
Source organism: Chlorocebus sabaeus (assembly GCF_047675955.1). Lineage (NCBI taxonomy): Eukaryota > Metazoa > Chordata > Mammalia > Primates > Cercopithecidae > Chlorocebus > Chlorocebus sabaeus. The sequence continues at coordinate 33,859,341 of NC_132926.1, read as the reverse complement.
CTTGGTACTGTAAAGCCTGCCTTCTACAGATCCTTGTGGTTTACTTTGTTCCCAAGTGAAATCCTGATGTGCCCCAACATAGTGTTCAGTGACTTGTCCCCGAGACTCTGAGTATACATTACTAACAAAATGTCGTTCATCTCTGACCAGTGTTGGAAGTTATGCATTTGGTTGGTGTCATAAGGCCAGAGTGAGAATTCTGCCCTCACTAACAGGATGAATAATTGTTAATTAAAAATTAAAATGACTGGTGTCACAAAAGAGATGTTCAAACCTTGACTGAGGACACTTCTTAACTCACCCCATAAGCCAGGTATTATCCTGATACCAAAGCTAGACAGGCATTTCAAGAAAAGAAATGTCCTTTAAATGTCTCTTATGAATCAAGATGCAAAAATACACAACAAAATGCTAGCCAAACAAATCTAGCCAAATATATAAAAGATTATACCACTTGTCCAAGAAAAATTTATCACAGAAATTCAAGATTTATTTAACATTTGATATGGTTTGGCTTTGTATTCCCAACCAAATCTCATCTTGAATTATAATCCCCACATGATGAGGGAGGGAGGTGATTGGCTAATGGGGAAGTTTCTCCCTTGCTATTCTCATGATAGTCAGTGAATTCTCACAAGATCTGATGGTTTTTAAAGTGGGAGTTTTTTCCTGTACTCTCACTTCTCTCTACCTGTCACCATGTAAGATGGGCCCACTTCCCCATCTGCCATGATTATAAATTTCCTGAGGCCTCCTCAGCCATACAGAACTTTGAGTCAATTAAACGTCCTTTCTTTGTAAATTACCCAGGCTCAGGTATTTCTTTATAGCAGTGTGAGAACAAACTAATACAGTAAATTGGTACCAGGAATAAGACATTGCTATCAAGATACTTGAAAATGTGGAAGCAACTTTGGAACTGAGTAACAGGCAGAGGCTGGAATAGTTCAGAGAGTTCAGAAGAAGAGAGAAAGTTGTGAGAAAGTTAAGAACTTCCTAGAGACTTGTTGAATGGCTTTGTCCAAAATGCTGATAATGATGTGGACAATGAAGTCTGGGCTAAGGTGGCCTCAGAATGAGATGAGGAACTTTTTGGAAACTGGAGCAAAGATCACTCATGCTATGCTTTAGCAAACAGACTGGTGGCATTTTGCTTCTGCCCTAAAGATCTGTGAAACTTTGAACTTGAGAGAGATGATCTGAAATTGGAACTTATGTTTAAAAAGGAAGCAGAGCATAAAAGTTTGGAAAGTTTGCAGCATGAGGATGAATTACAAAAGAAAAACCCATTTTCTGGGGAGGAATTCAAGCTGACTGCAGAAATATGGGTAAGTAATGAAGAGCCAAACGTTAATAGCCAAGACAATGAGGAAAATGGCTCCAGGTCATATCAGAGATCTTGTCAGTAACCCCTCCCATCACAGGCCTGAGGGCCTAGGAGGAAGAATGGTTTCATGGGCAGGGCCCAGGGACCCCGCTGCTCTATGCAGCCTTGGGACATGGTGACTTGTGTCCCAACTGCTTCAGCTCCACTTTTGGCTAAAATGGGCCAAGGTACACCTAGGACCATTGTTTCAGAGGGTGCACACCCCAAACCTTTGTGGCTTCCACATGGTGTTGGGCCTGCAGGTCCAAAGAAGTCAAGAACTGAGTTTTGAGAAACACTGCCTAGATTTCAGAGGATGTGTGGAAATGCCTGGATGGATGTCCAGGCATTTTGGCATGTTGGCATGATTGGTTTTGAAATATAAAAAGGACATGAGATTTTGGAGAGGCCAGATATGGAATGATATGATTTGGTTCTGTGTCCCCACCTGAAACTCATCTCGAATTGTAATCTCCATGTGTCGAGGGAGGGACCTGTCACCCCCACTTGTTGAGGGAGGAAGGTGATTGAATCATGGGGATGGTTCACTCATGTGGTTCTTGTGATAGTGAATGAATTCTCATGAGATCTGATGGTTTTAAAAGTGGCAGTTTTTTCCTGTGCTCTGACTTCTCTCTTGCCTGCCACCATGTAAGATGTGACTGCTTCCCTTTCCACCATGATAGTAACTTTCCTGAGACCTCCTCAGCCATGTGGAACTGTGAGTTAATTAAACCTCCTTTATTATTATTATTATTATTGTTATTATTATTATTATTTTGAGACGATGTCTTGCTCTATCACCAAGGCTGTGGTGGAGTGGTGTGATCTTGGCTTACTGCAATCTCCACCTCCCATGTTCCTGTGATTTTACTGCCTTGGCTTCCTGAGTACCTGGGATTATAGGCATGCATGAACATGCCCGCCCAATTTTTGTTTTTTTGTTTTTTTGTTTTTGTTTTTGTATTTTTAGTAGGTATGGGGTTTCACCATGTTGGCCAGGCTGGTCTCAAACTCCTGACCTCAGGTGATCCACCCGTCTCAGCCTCCCAAAGTGCTGGGATTACAGGAGTGAGCCACTGAGCCCGGCCTAAACCTCCTGTCTTTATAAATTACCCAGGCTCAGGTATTTCTTTATAGCACTGTGAGAATTAACTAATACAACATTCAACAATACATTAATGCATTACAACATATTCATTGAATAAATGGCAAAAAAAATCAATCATTTTAATAGACACAGAAAACTTTTAATAAAATCAATACTATTTAATGTTAAAAACGTGCATTAATCTAGGGATAAAGGATACAAAATTTCTCAACCCAGTAAAGACATCTAAAAGAGAAAGCAAACAAAAACCAAAAGCTCATATGAAACTAAGTGGTGAAAGACTAAATGCTGAGAAATGGAGCAAAGCAGAGATGTTCATCTTGCTACTTCTGTTTAAGTTTTTATAAGATGTTGTATCCAGGGTAATTAGACAAAAAGAAAAAGAAAAAAAATAGAAAAAAGTAGGAAAGAAAATAAAAGGACAGGAAGAAAGAAGAAAGAAAAGAAAGAAGAAGAGAGGTAGGAATAAAGAGAAGAAGAGAGGAAGAAAAAAAAGAAAGAAAAGGCATTTAACTTAGAAAGCCTAAATTCAAACTATTTCTTTGCCAAGATGATATGAAATTGTACATGGAATATCACTATTATCTTCTCATAATTTAATGTTTTTATATTATATTTACATTTTTAATTTTTAAGGTTGAGATATGAGATGAAGACCCTGATTATCATTCTATAAGCCATTATCTTACATAAATATATGGAGAAAATCCTACATTTCAGAGCTCTGCCTTGAGAAAATGTGCTGCCTTGTACCTTGATATTAAAACCTTCCCTATAGTCCAGCAAGCATATATAAAAATTTAATAGAATTAGTATGCTTGTTGTTGTACTAATTAAATCAAAATTATTTTTCAGTATATGAGAGATATATAAATTCATTATTTCTAAAGGTATGATTTTTGCCACTTAGGGATATTTAATTATTTAACACTACATAAAGATATCTAATATCAACTTTATTGTATATTCAATCTGTATATATGAATATTTCTCTTTATGCTAGCGTGTATTGAAACTTTGTTTCAATATTTAGAACTCCCTTCAGCATTTCATGGAAGGCTGACCCAGTTGTGACAAATTCCCTCAGCATTTTTGCTCGTCTGGGAAAGATTTTATTTCTCCCTTATTTATGAAATTTTGTTTGCTGTGGAAAAACTCTTGGTATGTTGGCATGTTGACACTTATTCTATTTGAGGAGACTAAAGATAGGATGCTAATATTTTCTGGATTGTTAGGTTTCTGCTGAGAAGTCAGCTGTTAGTCTGATAAGTTTCCCTTTGTAAGTTATTTGATGCTTTTATTTTGGTGCTTTTGTAATTTTTTTCCTTCACATCAACTTTAGATAGCTTTACGATATACACCTTGGTGATTTCCTTTTTGCAATGAATCTCTCAGGAATTCTTTGAACTTCTTCAATTTGGGTGTCTAAATCTCTAGAAACATCAGGAAATTTTTCCTAAAAGAGGTTTTTCAATTTTTCAAACTTTTGTCCTTTTTTTTTTTAAACTTAGGACACATATGCTTCTTAGGTTTGAATGTTTTATATAATTCTATATTTCTTGGATACTTTGTTTTTTAATTTTTTCATGTTTTTTGGTAATTATTATTAGCCCTGATTGGTTGAATTCAAAGGCTTGCATTCAAGCTCTGAAATTATTTCTGCTATTTGGTCTAATGTATTGACAAAAACTTTTTACTGCATTTCGTAATTTTCTAAATGTAATTTTCCTTCTGGGGTGCTTTTTGTCTTCTTAAAAATATCTATCTCTTTGGAAAATTTTTCATTTATATTTTGAATTGTTTTATTTGATTTCTTTATGTTGGTTTTCAGATTTTTCTGCAATCTTACCAAGCAACTTAATAATCAGCATTTTAAATTCTTTAACTGCTATTTCAAAGATTTCATTGTGGTTAGGTGACACTGCTGGAGAGCTAATATGATCTTTTGAGGATGTTATAGAATTCTGCTTTTTTTATACTGCCAGAATTATTTTTATGGTTCTTTCTCATTTGGGTCAACCATTTCTTCTTCTTATTCTTGGAATTATGTTTAATTCAACTTGATTTTTAAATTTTTTCCCTTGTGAGCATATAACTTTAATGTGTTTATTTTATGGTTACCTAGCTTTGGCTCTGGGTGCTTTCAGTGGCAAAGACTCTGCATGAGTTCCCTTGTTATAGAGAATCTTTGTGTTATGGCTTTCTCAGATGCTGGTTGTGGTAGCAATGTGCTGGCTGTGTGAGCAGGTTTGTTGTCTCCTGTGGGGCTTGAATGAGAGAGGGCTCATGAATCTCATTTTGTTCTGGTAGCAATGTACACTTTTTAATTATTTTTCCATTATCATGATTATTATTATTATTTTACTGTAGCGTACAGTTCAGGCTTCAGGCCAGTAGGAGTTTCCCAAGAGTAAAATCTGGCTGTGGCTGAATTATGTGTGTATGAGCAATTCCCTAATGGTGGGCAGAGGTCCCAACCTTGAAAGAGGTGGCTAAGGGAACTCTCAGTGAAAAGCAATGAGCTCCTCATAGGGGCAAAAGAGAGAGCCTCCTTAGCCCCACTTCCAGACCAGCAGAAAAAGGGTCTGTCTCCTTCTCACACACAAATCCTAGTGTTCTGGCTATTCAGATCAGACAGACACCTCTTCCCAACCACAGGAATGCTGATGTTCCATGTAAAAAAGGGTTGTGACTCTACCCCTCATGCAAGTCTGAGTCCAGAGGGCACTTCCCCTGTGGGATGCAGTCTCCCTAATGTGGTCCAGAAAAGCTGTCTACAGGTAAATCTGTCCTGAGCTACCATGGGAGAAGCCTCAGCTGTGTTGGCGGTGAAAGGTGGTGGGGAGAAGAAGTCCCCTTTTTCAGTAATCTTCAGAAGTCTGTTGGGTAGAATATCAGGTTTTCTCCACTGAGCCCAGCACTGTACCTGTGCCTCTGCTCAAAGAAACTTTCCACAAGTGGAAAGATCTGGGACTCAAGTCCTACAATCTGGTTTCTTGTGTCCCATTGGGTGCTCCCTGGATGTGCTGCACTCTGCCTTCCTCTAGGAGTGGCAGTTCTTGGGGGCCAGACTACTGTGAATTCTGCTGCTTCTCTGAGTTTAGTTGCCCTTTGGGGCTGCCAAAATCCAGGCTCGGCTGGGGACTGTCTACAAGAGATCCAGTGTTGTGAAGATACACAAGTTGTGAAGATGCACAGGTCTGTCCAGGTTGAAGGTCTATGGACAGAAGAAGTCCCACAATGGGTGTGCAACTAGTATGGTGCTTGTCACTACAGCTCAGGTCCAGTGGGTAAAGGAAGAGACCTTGTGTAAATAAGATAATGCCCTTGAGAAGTCCCCAAATTACAGCTCAGTCCAATACTTGTGCTCTTGAAGGCAAAGAAGCTCTCATTGAGCTTGGACATCAATAATCTACTGTAGGGGATAGGGAGGCTGAGCGTATTCCTACTTACAATGTTCATGGTTTTCTGAGTATCTCAGAGTTTGATATCTGCCAGTTTATTGTTACCTTCTTTTTGTGTGTGTCTCACAGATTTTTCCAGTGAACTCTCCAGTGGGCTCCAGCACTCTCCCCTTAACACTTTATTTGCACTATGATTATTCACCTGTAATTTTGGTTCTACTTTCTGAGAAGAATTGGTCACTGATATTTCTTGTCAGCCATCTCAAGCTCTCTGGTGCCTCAGGCTATGGACAAGTCTGGTATTTGCAATGGCTGGGGCTCTGCTCTTAGCTCGAGACGGGGGTGATATTGTGTGAAGCTAGACTAAGCTAACCTATCCTCTGGTCTCCCAGCATTAGACTGAAGCACCAACTCTGATGAGAATGGAAGGGGAGTGACATAGACTCTAAGATTTCCTACGTTATCAGTAGCCTTAGTGTGGTAGCTTTCTCAAATGCCAGCTGTAGTAGTAATGTACAGGGCATGTGGACAGGTTTATGACCTCCTAACTAGCTGAGATGATGTGGGCAATGTTGTAAGCTGAAGTTGCACAAGTGTTTTGACTGTTGTTGTTTTTTCTTCACAAGCACTGTGTTACTGTGGCAGCAGATGTTCTAATGGGTCATGCCAGTTGGTCTCCAGCCAGGAGGTGACACTTGCAGGACAGAGTAAGTTGTGTTGGTGGTTGTGGGATTTGTGCTTTGCTTATGTTACCTAGGAGAGATAATCAGATGTCTCAGGCAATGGGCAGGGCCATGGAATTGGTAAATATCTTTTTGTTTTGTTACTCTACCAGAGGAGGTGGAGGAACAAACATGGATAGGGGTTGGGTCAAGCAAGTCCATACTCTGGGCTCCCCATGGGCAGGCACCATTGGCGGCCCCAATAGGAACCAGAGGGCAGTCCCCTAGTTACTGGTGTAATGTTCTGGGGAGGAGCACAGCTGCCTCTGTTGCACATAAGTTTCTGCATGGGGAGATGGGGTAGCATGTGGTAGTAAGACCCATCCAGTTCCCACACCCTTGGCAAGGCACACCTTACACATACAGACTTCTGCTGACAACAGTCTTCTGGGTCCCAGGGCAATGTACACTCAGAACATACAATTATCCCAGGCCACAATTCTTGCTACTAAAGACAGAAACCGAAGCTTTGCAGCCATGCCACTCCTCATTTTCCTATGAAACAGGTATGCCCAGCTCCTGCACCTGTGGTAAAAGCACACTTCCCACTCATCCCTCAGTTTTGGCCAAGGAGTTTGTTCTCACTTGAGATCAGATTGCAAACCTAGATTGGGAGACATTAGAAAGTTCAAACCTGTGACCACCACCTGAGTTAGCTGGCAGACATCTCCCAAGTCGAGTAAGAGGTAGGATCAGGAATGGCTTCCTTCCATCCCTGCTGGGTTCTGAGAGTGCATGCAAAGCAAGTCCTGATGCTGCTCCTTCTCATATACTCTCCACCCCTCACCAGATCAGCTCCAGTGCTGGGTAGGGTTAAGGCACTCCACTGTGGCCTGGATTGCCCAGCTCCCCCATAGGAGATGTGTATCACAGAGGCAGTCTCCCCCACTTTCACTTTCTGAAGACACAGTTTTCCACTTGGCTCACAGTGCAGGTTGCTGATCACCATTTCTCTCCAAGAGTCTGTGATTCCTTTCTCTTTTTCTGTTGAGTTCCTATATTTCTTCTTGGTTAAAAGTTCATAGCATGAATTCATGAATTTCTACACAATCTTTTGCTCTGTCCAAGTGGATGAGCCATGCTAATGAAGCCTTCAATCCACCACCTTGGAAAACACAAAGAGTTAAAAAATATTTAAGTGAGCATTTGGACTTTTGATTAAGCATAATTCTCACTGGCTGAGAGGTAAAGAGAAACTGACTACCACCGGTATGGTACCCCAAAACGTGAGACTTGATTTGTGGATGGCAGGGCTTCCTTCACGCCAAGGTTAGCAATGTACCTTAGACTCAGTACATAAAAATAAAGTAACATCACAAATTAGTTCAGGTGCATACTCTTTCATGTCTGTTATATTGATTGACTATGCCTATAGCTCAACAAATACAGTACAGTTTTCCCAAATTCTGCACCAAAGCTGGATTTTTCTAAATGCTAAGCATATTTTCGGACTAAAAGTCATATCATTTTTGCCTCACCTTGGATGCTGGATAAATTTTAGGCACCAGATCTTTCTCCTGAAGATTCTGATTCATGAAGACATGGCGGATCTTAAGTATCTATACTTTTTATAGGCACTAAATGCAAGTTTTAAGAAACATTGTTGTAAGTAACATTGCCTGTATTATACATGTTGGTGATCCCATCATGCAATCACAATAGTCAAAGTCAATTTAGTGAAGTAAATACCATGGAACACGTTTATTCAGCAAAGTATTCAATGATTGAGAAATGTGCTTCATCATTTAAACATATAATTAGACTACTGATTTTTCAGAGCTTTATCAAATATTTGGACATCAACAAAGAACTAACATTAAATTTTGAAATTGCAAGAATATTCCAATTCTTATAGTCTATCCTGTTTCCAAAGCAGATTCACCTCCTTGTGTAGGAAGGCACTGTGTAATAGCATTCTCTAGAATCCAGCAGCAGAAAAGGATTATGAGAGGAGTCATAGGAATGTATAGCACCAGATCATAAAGGTCAACATGGGCCCCAGTGGTCATAAGTAATTTCACCGTTACTTTCTCTGTAGAAAGGGAGAGAGAAAACAAAACAAAACATAACAAAATGTGTCAGATTCCCTCATGGTGTCCAAAATGCTTCTCAGTGACTTAGAATTTGAAAAGTACATGAGTTGGACAGCCTGGATTGTACTTCTTCAACATCTATACTCTGCGATTCCCCAGACCCTTCACATATTGTTTGTCCTGTTGTGGGGCTATTTTGTCAGTCCTGATTCAGTAAGGTGACCCATGCTGAGTTGAGGAAGGAGAGAATGAGAAGGAAACCGTTTAACCCTTACGTCTCCCACTTTACAGCATATTGATCCAGTTCTGGTTATTATAAAAGATCCTATTCTGTAATCCCAGCACTTTGGAAGGCCTAGGAGATTTCTTGAGCCCAGCAGTTCAAGACTAGCGTATACCATACAGTGAGAGCTTTGTCTCTACCAAGAAAAAAAAAAATTAGCTGTCTGTGATGGCAGCACCTGTAGTCCCAGCTCCTGGGGAGGCTGAGATGGGAGAACTGCTTAAATCTGGGAGGTTGAGGCTGCAGCAACAATAGTTGTGCCAGTGAATTCCAGCCTGGGCAACAGAGTGGGAGACTGTCTCAAAAAATAATATAAAAATTAAAAAAGATATTTTATCAAATTAAGTATGATAAACTAGTTTGAGTATTTGAAAACAAGCCAGCATCATTATGTACATAGTTCAAGTTAACCTACTTTGGGAAGTAGGGGGATCTTGGGTAAAGTTTGAGTGTTTTCTCAAGTTTCAGTGGGAAAAAAAAGCTGTTTACTGAGTATATGATTGTAGGTTGAGAGGAACTCAGTAATTCCTAGCATATTGACACTGTTTTTTCTATACAAAGAGAAAATATTTACCATTGTGCCCTTACCTTTCTGCAATGCAAAACAGGCATGAGTTATCATAGGTTTTACCACTGGATCCACAGATAGAAGGAAATTTCCTGGTGTAATCAAGTGCTGGGTCTTTGTATATGTCACAGTTTGGCTACAAAATCCAGAGACAAAAAAGTAAACAGAGAGTACACATCTAAAAAATATTCTTAATATTTTCATAACTTTTGTTTCTCTATCAATGGGTCTCCTCAAAATCCATTCCACTTCCATCTCAGAAGTAAACATTAAACAAAATTTTTAATTTATAATTCAGTTGCTTTTCTAATACTTTCACCACACATGTAGTTATTCTGAAAATTATGTGTTAATTAATTTTAGAAGTTTTTGAAATGTAAATGCATAAATATTATAACTTTCTGGTTTTCTAAAAATATTTTTGCAAGTATAGATTACTTTCATTGAAAGCTTATATAATTACTTATTAAAATAATATATTTTCTCATCCTTAACACATTAATATGGTAAATCATTATATACTAATTTGAGTATATATTTTACTAACAATAGTAAACTTAGTAAAATAAACTTTCTTATAAAATTAAATAAACTTTGTTATATTTTGTCAACATTTTTATACATTGCTGTATTGTGTGTGCTAAAATTTTATTTAATATTTTTGAATCTATGTTAATACTGACATTTTTATCCATTGGTAAAATTGAAAGGTTGACAGTGAATTCAATTGCATAAATTTATAGATAATTGATCTTTCTTTCAAGGTACTCCTAAGAGCACCTCTTTGAATTCATTGGTTAGTTGTTTTGTTACAATAGGTTTAAATGTGGATTCTTATATAATGTTTTTGTGGTTAGAATGCATTGAAACCCTTAAATTATTCATGATAGCCAAAAAGTAGAAGCAATCAAATGTTCTTCAACTGATGAATGGATAAATAAACATGCAATATCATCCGTCAATGGCATTCATGGATAAAAAGAAATGAAGTACTGATTAATGCTACAAAATGTATGACTCTTTAAAACATTATACTATGTTAGAGAAACCAACCACACATATTGTACAATTCTATTTCATATGAAACGTTTAGAAAAGGTAAATCCATAGATACAGGAATTGCATTAGCAATTCCCTGGAGTGAGAGGTCCCGAAATGGCGACCAACAGTAAATGAGCATTTGGAATCTAATAACAGTAACAAAAATGTTATAAACCTGAACTAGAGTGACAATTTTACTATTTGATAAATTTTTAAGACATTAAATTATTTATTTTAATTGGGTTAATTATGATATATATCACAGTAAATTTATTCATAAAAATGTATACTGATAGTACAAATGTAAATAAAATCAAATTTACTTAACTTCCAAGCTGCCCAGAGGTAATGAGGGCCACCTAAATCTCTCTATGAGTCCTCCAGACCTATATTAAGTATCAAGAAAAACTAATAAAATTGCATAAATCGCTTGTATTCGGCATAATTTGAAGACAGAATAAAATTACTCATTTCCCATTAACTGTACATATAAAAATGAGCATCAAATTTTGGAAGAGTCACTACTTAACGTCCTAGTGCAAGCAAGCTTCTTACAGAGAACAGAAGGTGAAGGAATGAGCTTGAATGAAGGCCACAGAAAGAAAAAAGAAAACCTACAAAAACCACAAAAGAGAGAAGTGGGAAACTGAAAACACAATTCAGGTAAAATCTGGGGAAAGTCTATAATTCATACGAAAAAATATAAAAGAGACTTGGTAGGCAAGAACATGTTTAGCATGAAATATATTAAAAGTAAATGAGATTCAAAATGGAGGTCTCAGAAAGGCATCACCTCTCCATGAGGAAAAGTAAAAAAGAAAAAAAAAAAGGAGGGGGAGTACAGAGAGCAGAGAAAGGCATCCTTCAGAAACAGTGTGGAAAAAGTACAACGAAGCACATAGAGGACCTTTAGAATAAATGCAATACAATAAAGAACTAGAGTAAAAGGATAACACCACACACACACACACAGACCCCTCGCATTACTCCAGTGAAGTAACTACAATTTGCTTTAGTGACTGAAAAGGACACTCTTTCAGTATGAACCTTGTAAACCAAGCCACACTGACAGCTACTGTTTCTACAAAAATGTAAGAAAAAAATGCCGTCTTCATATAAAAATACCTACAACTCTTACAAGAAGAAAACAAATAAGCAGCAAAATTGGGAATCACACAGCTTCACCTGAAACTTCCTGGCCTTGGAAATAGAAAATCACAGTAAAATGATAATTTAATGAAACACCTAAAACAAAATCAATTAAATAATCTCCAGAAATCATTTGCAGATGTGAAAACAAACCCCTTGTATCTGAAGTCGAACTCCAGAACAAAAATTGGTATCTTCAAAAATGTGTGAAATAACACTTGATTGAAAATAGAACAAAATCAAAGTTAATGCAAACATATTTCAGAAATAAATATTAAATTGAAAGGTGCCCAATGAAGGATAGGTTTCAATAAACATTCAGGCAAAAGAAAACGTGTAGTAAGTGAATATTAGGCCTTATTTTAGCATTTTAGTAATGAATGCACTTTAGCCAAATGAGAGATTATTGGACAATGTTTGTGAAAGGAACGATTGTTAAGTATTTAACATATTTAGTTTTATTTAATATAAAACACAGATAGATAAGATGTAGAAGAATGTAGAAAATTTCATACGTTCTAAAAATTTTAAAACATGAAATTTACCCAAACAAGAAGAGAAAGATAGATTATAAAGAGGTTGCTGCTTTTCTATAGGGAATAGGTAAAAGGGAAGTATTTCCATGAAACCGAGACAAACCAGACATAATAAATAAATAAATAAATAAATAAATAAATAAATAAATATTTTTTAAAACAAAGAACTGCTTTAATTTAAAAAGTAAAATGAAACTTTTCTAAATGTGGAAGGATTTATAGAGCACCAAAACAAAGAAATCACATAGACTAGAGATAACAATAACATAGCATAATAAACATAGTGATTTTAACAATACGTTATATAACATTATGGAGACTACATTTATCTGTTATCTTAATAAGCATGAGTGGAACATACTCACCAATTAAATTAAATAGATTTTCAATCTGACACACATAGCAAGACCCACTGTACGCTATATATGTAATATGCACCCAACTCTAAGTGAATGAAAAGCTTACAAATAGAAAAATATGCAAATGTATGCCAAGCATAAGGATAAAATTAGAAATCATGTACTGTTCTTCCAGTATCAAAGAAAGTATAGTTCAAGTCAAATGTCATTAAATATGACATGAAATGATACTTTGTAATGGTAGAAGCTACAATTCACAAGAAAAATAAGACAGTTCTGAATATCTATTACAAAGCTAAGAAGGCATATCTATGACACAAAAACTAAAAAAGATGACAGAAATAGATAAAAACAGAATAGTAATAAGAGATTTCAACATTCCACCTATGGTGAAAGACAGATCAGTACATAAATAACAGATTAGAATACAGATTTAAACATATAATCATAAGTAGTTTTATGAATATATCAAGTGATATACTCTGATAATAAGCATACATCTTCTCAGGTACACATTGGATGTACACAAAAATTGTTCTATATTAGATCACAAAAAAACATCAGTAAGCTCCACTGGGTAAGTGTAATATAAGCAAAATTCTAATCACAATTGCATAAAATTAAAAATTAGTATCAACATGAAAAAGTCCATCACACCGAGAAATAAATACAAATATTATAAACAATACTTGGAATTTTTCAAAAAGTGATAAAATTAGATTATTCACAAAATATAATGAAAATGATAATGATCTTTATTAGAATCAATCTGATGCATTTTAAGCAGTGAACAAAAAAGAAACCTCATAGCATTAACCACGTGTCTCAACAAAAATGAACAGAATAAAAATAGAATTAAAATTGCCATTAAAAAGCTAGAAATGAATAATGAAACAACAGAGGGTATAAAGATAACTACAAAATAAAGCCACAATTGAATACAGTAGATTTCATTAAGTGTAGTTGATAATCCAGGGTTTTTGAAAAAATAACAAAATAAAGAAACTAAAATAATTAAGAAAAATGTGAGAGACATAACAATGCAGTGTATAATAGGAACAGTTATTGAAATGCAGAAAATTGAAATAGTACAAAAGACTAATTTGCAGAACTCATTACAAATAAACTTGAAATTCCAAAAGAAACAAACAAGCTTTTACAGAAACACAATCTGTCCAACTTAACCCCCTGAGATGTAAAAAACTTGCGAAGACTAGTTTCTTTCTCTTGTCAAATGTTCCAACATTTATTAAGGGAAAAACCACACAGAAAAGAACAAAGTCCCAATGGATTTCAAAAAAGTTCAGCTCTCAAAATTAGACAGCCCTCTATGTTATATAAACTGCTTCAGGGAATACAAAAATCCAAGGAAATGTTCGTGTTTTAATGAAGCAAGTAAAATATACATACCTAAACTTGAGAAAAAGAATACATGATAGTCAATTTGCAGGCTGATATCACACATGTGAACAAATAAAATATTACTGAACAGAATCAAAAATAAATGTTTTATAAGTAAGCGATGTCCACATGGGATTTACCATCATTAAAGTTTGATTCAATACTAGAAATTCACTCATTATTGCATATTAATAGTTGCTAAGAAAAAATTACATAATTATCTTTATAAGGGCTGTAAAAGCATTTGAAAAACTAAATATAACTTTCAAACAAAAATATTTAAGAATACAGCATTTACTTAATTTCCAGTCACATACATACAGATAGTCTCACACACACGTATCTCTTCTTATGTCATTTACTTAACAATTTCCAGTCACACACATACAGATAGTCTCACCCACACACACACACCACACACACACACATATATCTTCTTATGTCAGCACCTTACTAGAAGCATTTTTGCTAAATAGAAAAAAAAAAGAGCAAGGATGTTCATATCTCTAGTGTTATTTACTATTGTTTAGCTATTAGCCAGTGTATTAAACAACATAATTCAACTAGAGGCATAAAAAAGAAAAAAAATAAAATTGCTAATTGCATCTGTTTGCAGATACTATTACGGTGCAACAGGGAGATATGAGGAATCATTTAAAATGAACTTAAATGGTGAAAGAATATAGGACTTTAATAGAATATAAAGTTAACATACATGACTTGATTACTTCTATATATATAAACCTAGTCTGTTGGAAAGTATAATTAATGCTAGAGAAAGCCTCTTTAAAATTACATCAAAGACAAAACAGGAATACAATTAACGAGTGATGTGCAATTTTAAATAAAGAATAATTGCTGTGATTTGCAAGATGACCGACTAGATGCAGCCAGATGGAACAGCTGCCACCGAGGGACCAGGATGACTAACACACTCCTAACAGATCTTCAGGAGGAAGGCACTGAGAGTGGATGAAGGGAAGACACAGAAGCTGGGCTACAGGTGGAGGAAGCTGGGAACACTGCACAGGGCTACCATGCACCAGGGACTCATTTCCTGGGCCCCAGTGACTCCAGGGGACCAGGTGAGTTGAACTAGCAAGAAGCAACCAACAATCATCATGAACCTCCGGAATCCTGGCAAGATTTCATGGTGCCAGGATTTTGATGAGGTGCATGAAGGCTGGAACCCCAGCACCCATTAGCACCCTGTAGCAACTGATGATGAACATGCACCCTGCATGGATGGATCCCACTGCCACCACCCTACAAAACACATCAGACAGCACCACTCAACCACCACAGATACTTGAGTTGGCAGGGAGAGCTGCTTAGAGAAGTGGTAGGGGCAGCAGGTCAGCCAGTGTGGAGCCCAGAGGGTTTGGTATGGGAGTGTCTGCTGTGGGGCATGGCCCGGGGTGTTCATCCCACTAGGTTCAACTTACTCTCATAGGATTCTTTAGCCCTAAGAGAAATGTAGGACCTAAACTCTGCAAGGCAGTCTTTCCTGTCAGATGGGGCCAGTCTGACCCAAGCACCCCTTGGTCTCCTGACCTTTCCCAGGGCCCCAGCCTGGGTGCACCTGCTTGCAGTGCAGCCTCAGGTGCCTTGGGGCTTGCATCACAGCTCCTGCACTGCTGGACCACATCTTGTGCATAGGTGGAGTGCTCCAGTGAGGCATCCTGGAGACCACACACAAGCCTACCAGCTCCCTCCTTCAACTGCAGCTTCCCCAAGGTCCACAGACACACCCCACATCACTTTGCAGGTACCTGCGAGTGCGGGCAGATTTAGCCTTTCTTTCCCTGCCAGTGCATGTGGGCACATGCCCCCTCATCCTGCACTGCCTGTGCTGCTGGTGTCAATGTACTCCACCTCCCTCACCCCACTTGACCACCATGGCAGTAAGAGCCTTGGCAGGCAAAGCTTGCCAGCCCCACCATTGCCAGTGCCCTGCCCCAGTGCCAACACTGCCACAGGAGTGAAACTAGGCATGGAGAATAGCACACACTCCTCCACCCTGAGTGGCCACCCTCACCTGGATAAACACACAGACCTGCAACCACCACATTAGCATCCCATCCTTGTACTCAACCACCAGCAAGACCATGCACACAGTCACCAGCAGGGGCCCTGTGACCCCTGAGCCATGCTGCTGTGAATGACTGCATGAAGGAAGGCAACCCCAGAACCCACTAGCATCCTATAGCAACTGATGATAAGTATGCACCCTGCCTGGATGGATCCCATTGCCACCACGCTACGAAACACATTGGCTGGCACCACTCATGAAATGTAGTGATCAGTGATCTGGGAACACTAGTTGATGCAGCACAGTGGGTTCCTAAGGTCAAGGAGCCAGAGAACAAAGTTGGGGCCTGATACAAGCCCCTCAACGTTAAAGAACACAGTAGTGAGGAGTCAGGAGCTGAGCCTTGGCCCCCTAAAATCTGCCATTAATGAAGCCAGTGAACTAAACCCACCTTACCACAATCAAACCCTCAAGGTCATCAAATAAAATGAAAGCAAAAAAAATTTGAAGGACAGAAATGTCAAAGATGGATAAAACATTAGCCCACAAAGATGAGAAAGAATTAGCACAATAACTGATGACTCAAGAAGCCAAAGTGCTGTCTTTTCTCAAAACAACCACACTAGCTCTCCAGCAAGGGTTCTTAACTGGGCTGAGGTGGCTGAAATGACAGAAACAGAATTCAAAATATGGATAAAAACAAAGGTCATTGAGATGCAGGAGTACATAGAAACCCAAGCCAAAGAAGCTAAGAATCACAATAAAACAGTAAAATGGTCATACTGCTCAGAGTGATTTAAAGATTCAGTGCTGTTCCTATCAAACTACCAATGACATTCTTCACACAACTAGAAAAAAAATTATTTTAAAATTCATATGGAACCATAAATGAGTTCAAATAGCCAGTGTAATTCTAAGCAATAAGAACAAAGCTGGAGGCATCATTCTGCCTTACTTCCAACCATAATACAGGGCTACAGTAATCAAACAGCATGGGACTGGTACAAAAACAGACATACAGACCAATGGAACATAATAGAGAGCCCAGAAAATAAGGTCACACACCTACAATCATCTGATCTTTAACGAAGCTGACAAAAACAAGCAATGGGGAAAAAGCTCCCTATTCAATAAATGGTGCTAGGATAACTAGCTAGCCACATATAGAAGACAGAAATACCATATACAAAATCTTTACACCATATAAAAAAATCAACTTAAGATTTATTAAAATCTTAAACATAAAATCCAAAACTATAAATCCCTGGAAGACAACCTAGGCAATACCACTCTGATCATAGAAACAGGCAAAGATTTTATGACAGAGGTGCCAAAAGCAATTGCAACAAAAGCGAAAATTGACAAGTGGGATTTAATTAAACTAAATAGCTTCTACATGGCAAAAGAAACCATCAACACAGTAAAGAGACAACTTACAGAATGGGAGAAAATATTTGCAAACTATGCATCTGACAAAGGCCTGATATCCAGCATCTATAAGGAACTTAAATTTACAAACAAAAATCAAACAGCTCCATTAAAAACTAGGCAAAGAACATAAACACTTTTCAAAAGAAGACATACACACAGCCAACAAGCATACAAATAAAAGTTCAACAACACTGATGATTAGAAAAATGAGTCAAAACCACAATGAGATACCATCTCACGCCTGTCACAATGGCTATTCATAAAAGTAAAAAAATAACAGATACTGGCAAGATAGCAGAGAAAAAATAATGCTTATACACTGTTGGTGGGAGTATAAATTAGTTCAACCATTGTGGAAAGCAGTGTGGCGATTTTCCAAAGACCTAAAAAGAGAAATGTCATTCAACCCAGCAATCCCATTACTGGGTACATACTAAAAGGAGTAGAAATCTTTCTAAAGACAATACTCACATATGTTCATTGCAGCACTATTCACAATAGCAAAGACATGTAATCAGCCTAAATGTCCATCCAAGGTAGACTGCATAAAGCAAATTTTATATATACCATGGAATACTATGCAGCCATAAAAATGAATGATATTATATGCTTTTCAGGAACATGAATGAAGCTGGAGGCCATTATCATTAGCAAACTAACGCAGGAACTGGAAACCAAATACTGCATGTTATTACTTATAAGTGGGAGCTAAATGATGAAAACACATGGATACATACAAGGGAACAACAGACACTGGGGCCTACCAGAAGGTGAAGGCTGCGAGAAGAGAGAGGATCAGGAAAAATAATTATTGTGTATTAGGCTTGATACCTGGGTGATGAAATAATCTGTACGACAAACCTCCATGACACGAGTTTACCTATGTAACAAACCTGCACATGTGACCCTAAACTTAAAATAAAAGTTAAAGAAAAGTCCTGAAAAACACAAACACAAAAGTATATTTGGACAATAAGAAAGAGATCTTATGTTCTTGGATAAGATGATTGAGCATCTTTAGTTGATATCTATTTCACAGGGGAAAATAGATATTCAACAATAGTTAAAAACTGGAAAATAAAAACTATATGCTTGATGAATTTGCTTTACTAGATGTTTAACATTTTTTAAACTTCTATACTTTGACAATGTCACACAGATCAAAGAAGTAGGGTAAAATAGAGAGTCAATAAATAGACCAAAGTACATTTGGAAATCGAATATATAATAAAATTTGGAAATCTAACATATAATAAAGGTAGTTTCTCAAATAACTCAAGCAAAGGTATATATTTCTTTTTTTTTTTTTTTTTTTTTTTTTTTTTTTCCCGAGACGGAGTTTCGCTCTGCCGCCCAGGCTGGAGTGCAGTGGCCGGATCTCAGCTCACTGCAAGCTCCGCCTCCCGGGTTCATGCCATTCTCCTGCCTCAGCCTCCCCGAGTAGCTGGGACTACAGGCACCCGCCACCTCGCCCGGCTAGTTTTTTTTTTGTATTTTTTAGTACAGACGGGGTTTCACCGTATCAGCCAGGATGGTCTCGATCTCCTGACCTCGTGATCCGCCCGTCTCGGCCTCCCAAAGTGCTGGGATTACAGGCTTGAGCCACCGCGCCCGGCCCAAAGGTATATATTTCAATAAATTAACCTGGGAAACCTTATTTGCTTCTTGGAAAAAGAGAAAATTGAAGCTACATCTCATGCTTTATTAAAAAATACACTCCCAACATATCAGAGCCTTAAGTGTAAATCATAAAACGACAAGAACATTAGAAGTCAACAAGAGTGAATTTCTCTAAAACCAGAAAGTTGAAAAGTTTCTAAATATGACTTAATGTCAATATGTTATATACCTAAAGAACAATAAATTTAACCGCATAAAACATTTGCAGGGCAAATAAATGCCACAATCAAGTTATAATGCGTTATATTTTCAACATATGTAGCATAATATAGTGATGATATTATTGAAACTCATAAATAATAGAGAGATTTTTTAAATGCCAAAGAAAATGGTGTTCAAAATGTATGATCAAAAATTTTCTAAAGGACCTGGAAAAGTGGTTCTGTAATATAAGAAAAGATGTTAAATTTTACTTCTAATTAGAAAAATTAAAACATAATATTCACTCCCACACACAAGATCTACAGAAATTTTAAATCTTTGAAAAAGAAGACAATTTCACATACAATACACCCCAAAACGTAAAATATCTAGGAATATAATCAACCAAGGAGGTGAAAGATCACTCAAGGAAAACAATAAAACACCAGTGAAGGAAGCTGTAGATAACAGAAACAAATGCAAAAACATTTCTTGCATATGGATTGGAAGAATATAATTAAGGTGAACATAATGCCCAAAGCAATTTACAAATTCAAAACAATCCCTAACAATGTAAAAATGTACCAATGTTATTATTTTTCACAGGATTAGGGAAAACAACTCTAAAATATATATGAAGGCAAGAAAGCCTGAATAGCCAAAGCAATCCTAAGCACAAACACACAAACAAAAGCAACATCATTCTATGCAATGAATTTGTGACAAAAACCTCAAAAGTAAATGAAAAACAAACAAACAAACAAACCCAGTCAAATGGGACTTAAACTAAAAAGGTTCTGCACAGCAAAATAAATAAACAACAGCATGAACAGACAACCTGTAGAATCGGAGAGTGTATTTGAAACTATGAATCTGACAAGGCACTAATATCTAGATTTTACGAGGACCTCAAACAACTGAGAACAACAACAAAACCAAAATAATAATCTCAATAAAAGTGGGCAAAGAAATGAATAAATATTTTTCAAAAGAAGACATACAAATAGCCAACAAGCATACAAAAAATGCTCAACATTACTAATCATAAGAGAAATGCAAATTAAATCCACAATAGGACATCATCTTTCACTAATTATAATGATTATTACTAAAAAGATAAAAAATAACAGGCGTTAGTGAGGATGTGGAGGAAAGGGAACTCATATACTGTTGAAGGGAATGTAGATTAGTAGTACATCTCTGAAAAGCAACATGAACTTTGAAGAAATAAAAATAGAACCACCTTTCAACACAGCAATCCAACTACTGGATATCTACATAAAGGAATAGAAATCATTATGTCAAAAAAACAAAACAAAACAAAACACTTGCATCTGTAGGTTTATCACAGTACTAATCACAGTAGTAAATATTGTCAATCAATCAGTCAAAGTGCCCATCAATGAATGTTTGGATAAATAAAATGTAGTATACATACACAGTTGATTTCTTTGCAGCCATGAAAAAGAACCAAACCATGTCTTTTGCATGGATAGAACTGGAGGCCATCTTACATGAAAGTCAAATGAAGAAAGACAAATACCACATGTTCCCACTTATAAGTAGCAGCTAAATAATGTATACTTGTGGACATAGAGTATGGAAGGATAGAAAATAGAGACACATGGAAGAGTGAGGGAGTGGGGAAGAATGATGAGAAATGACTTAATGGGTACAATGTACCTTATTTGTGTAAAGGATAGCCTAAAAGCCCTAGCTTCACCACTACACAATCTATGCATGTAACATATAAATGTATCCAAATAAACAGAAAAATTTTGACAGCCCACTATGGTGACAGACTGTGGAGATCAAGACACTCATTGTTAATGGGTATAAAAACTAGGAACACTCTTAAAGAGGATATTGTTTCCAATATTGTAAAACGTATAACAAAATTACCTATATTTTTACATTTCATACTAGCATTCTCACAGCTAGAAGTTTACTTTGCAAATATATATGCACAGATTATTCACTGAAACATGACCTGTAATTGCAAAATCTTGGAAACAATTTAAATGCTGAAATATAAAAGATTGAATTATCTCTTCGAATTCTACAAAATAGAGTACCACCGAGCTGGTAAATAAGGAGAAATGTCTGCATAAATAAAAACACTTCTGGAATGCTGACATTGCTGTATCTTCTCCTGGAGAAGCAATAACCTAGTGTTTTACGTTGTAATACACAATTTTTGTTGTGAACATTTTCCATGTTAACAGTTAGTTTTTGACTAACAACTTTTTAAAAATTGTTTTCTACTTTCTCAAAAATTAGAGGTAACTTACCTCAGCCAACACAGCAGGCAACTCAGACAATGCAATATCTGCACAAATGAAAAATATTAAATAACTTAATCTCCCCAATGATATATCCACATCTCTTGTAAGATGACATGGATGCAGCCCCTTCAGGGGGGAAGCTACAAGCCACACAATGAGTCTTCTCTGGCACTCACTGTGTATGGGAAAGTCAGATTACAACACTGGTAATAGTCCTGAGTCTTACAGCTGATCTCACTCAGTCTCAAATACATTACACGCTTTAAACCAACAACACCTTCCCTTGAGGATACCATTTTATTTGTTATCTACATTTTATAGATGATGAAATTAAAGGCTAAGGATGACGATTACTTCAAATATAAAAGAAATTAACTAGAACTCAGAGTCAAGCTCTCTTCTATTTTCACTGCTTTTTCCAATGCCAACGTAATTCCGTTGCAATGACAGTAATAGATAATCATGGGTTTTAAGGCAGGCCAAATGTCCTAAAGGTTATCAATGAGGACTGGCTTGATACGATACTTTGATGTCAGAATTTGTAACTATAAATATCAGATCTGAAGGTTTATCCTAACAACTTTTACTGAAGAATATGACCTCCAAAATAGGGAAAGAGTTTAGCTGAAGCACTTGAAGAGAATTCACTGGGCATTTATATTCACTGTAGAGTTTTCTCCCTTTATAACATAGAGAGGGGAATCCACCAATGTAATTTTTTTTTTTTTTAGATGGAGTCTTGCTCTGTTACCCCGGCTGGAGCATAATGGCGATCTTGGCTCACTGCAACCTCTGCCTCCTGGGATCAATTGATTCTCCTGCCTCAGCCTCCCAAGTAGCTGGAACTACAGGTACACACCACCATGCCTGGCTAATTTTTTTATTTTTAGTAGAGACAGGGTTTCACTTTGTTGGCCAGGCTGGTACCAATGTAATTTTAAAAGGGCATTTGTCCTCTGTTTATTTGATTTACCAGTTCAAGTATATTAAATCAAATGGAACAACCAATTCTATTCCCAGGTGATATCAAATCTTGCCTGCATTTTCTAGGACATCAGAATGTCTAACCAGGATTACAAAATGTACTTACCAGAACAAAGATAAAATGCCAACATGATGATAAAACTAGCTTTGATCCACAATGAGAAGTGAGCCATTTGACCTCTTCAGTTACCCTAAAAGAAATATGTAGAGAAAAGTTCATAATATTCATGACACAAACCCCATAAAGCTTCAGTGAACAGAATTGGAAAGAGGGACCACTTTCTGTACCCTTCCAATTGAGAAGACAGTTAGAACTTCTATATTCCTTTAGGGAAGACTAATGAAGAGTAGTCCCTTTGCTCCTCCACCCCTAAAGCCACCAAGAAATAAGCACAATAAATATATACGGGAAAATGTTCAGGATAACCTTCTGTGTGGCATTTAATATCACATGGACTTTTGAGAGTCTAATCTATTCTTCATAGAAGTTGCAAAAATCATTATTAGAAAAACACAATCTGGAGAAATTCAGACAGCAATTCTACACATGAAATTCACCATAATATATGTCACAAATTACCCACCTCAAGAAGGAATGGTCCAAAGGGAAACAGTGGCTGTCCTGATCACTCTTGCCTTCTCATGTATCTCCACGATGCTGAGGAGTCTTTTGAAATCTCTACATAAGGAAGACATGTAGATAAGGAGAGATAAGACAGAGTGATTGCGTGTCCTGGCAGGTGCTAGGAACTTGCCTCATACAGATATTATCAAAGCTATACCTACAGCTGAGAGTAAGGGGACAGACAATTTTACTGATGGGCACAAACAAATGAAATGGAAAAAAGTGATCTCTTGACAAGTGTATTAAGAGTCTAGTGCTCTTAAAGTCATCTTTTACACAGATGATTTTGTTGATGGCATGACAACACTGATTAAACAAATAAGGACTGCAATATAGGAATTATTTTGTTAGATAATTCTCATAGTCTAGCCAAATTTCTTTTGTACCTCCTTTTAATCCATTGGCACACTTCCTTTTGTAAAGAATATTTTTAACCAAACACCACTTGTTTCCCAATAACTTATGAAAATAAAAAAATTAATATAAATAAATAAATAAAAGAACAAATACCATAAATAGCAATATACATTGTTAATGTGGGACACAAAGAGGGGTAAATTTTTTTTAAGGAGATTTGGAAAATGATTACACTTGACATAGAAAAGTTTTTTTGTAAAAGTTCAACGTCAATAAATATGTCTCTACTATAAAAAAAGAATATTTTAAAAAGTGAACAAAGTTCCTCATTGTTTAAAGGTGGAGCTTTCATGTTTGGAATATGCTGTTTGAATGGCAGACATTTCAGCTCTGTCAATAAAATCATTACCTTTAGGAACTTTATCATTCTGACCTGGGTGATCCAAAATGAAATCCTGGTATCTGAGCAGTAGTTGTAAAGCTTCTAACAAATCAGCTATCAATTTTCCATGAGATAACTTAGTTTCAATAAAAGATAATTCTTCTACTTTCCAAATTTACCCTGTTGCATAACACACCAAACATATCTCTTATAAGGATATATTTTCATTTTAAATCCAGAACCAAGAATTCCAGTGGTAGTAATTGCTATTAACTCATGTGTTTGTGCACACTTAATTTCATATAAAAACATGAGCCTCCAAAATTTCATGCAAAGTCACCATAGCATAGGAGAGCTAAAGTTGGCTAATATTATTTTGAGCATATAACCTGTCATAAACTTTAACAAATATGCAATATGAGCAGAAATATTAGATAAGTCAGATCCTTTATTCTCTTCATTCACAAGAGAACAGTTAGACTCTCCTACTAGGAAGGGGAAAGAAGGACCTATTATACAAGGTTATGTTTGGCAGGATTACCATCTCTAAATTTTGAAGTTTGAAGCAGTGACAGTCTATATCTGACCAAGAATTATAGTAGTGAATACAGCACACTGATGTATGAACATGTAGGAGATGTAATATCCCGAACAGACTGTGCTTGCAGGGGGGCACGCGAATAACTCAAGCCAACAAGTTATAAGTGGAAGCAGAGCCAAGCATTCCAATGCTAGTGAGAGATGCTCCAGAGTTCCTTTCCCCTTGACAACATGCCTGCTGATGCTTCAAAACCTAATGGAGCGGTAACTACAGATCCAAGGATGATGAATTTGATGTCACTGTAATCTTTCTACACCTGATATTTAATTCATGTTTCATTGCAAGGTTTGATGTGGCTAAAATTCCACTGATAATGTAACAATAACGGGTCCACTTTGATGGGCTTGAAATTCCCAAAAGAACTTGTGTGATGAGGGAAACGGAGTGTGATGAAACTAGCTTATCAGATTTGGATAGGTACCACCTATGTCATGATATTGGTCCACTGTTTTCATGAGAATATTAGTCATCTGATCTATCTGTCTGCTAACTATCTTGTGCATCCAGAGAGAAAATCAGATAGATCTTAGGAGGCAGAATAGGGAGCTGTTAGTTGACACAATTCCCTAGTCCTCTTTCCGGTCCTACTCAATCAGAACCTCCACTGGAGAAGCCAAGAAGTCAGAATTTTTTAATGGAATGCTCTGTGGTTTCTAATTAGGTAAATGCTAACTTCCAAGGTCTTTGGAATGAAAGGGAAGATTAAAAGGGTGGTGTCAGCAGAGTTAGATGCTTCTGTCCATAGGTGAGATGTGGCCATACTAATGTGGATACATTTTTCAATAACACAGGATTTTTAAAAACCATTCTAGAAAGTTTGCCTTGACAGAGATAAATGGAATAAGTACACAATAGTATCTGGGCCTTTGGGGTTTATGTACCACTGTCATGATTGTAGTGGAAAGGAAAAGGCAAAATGAGAACATGTGTAAAGCATCACACTCTGAAATGTTTCATTAAAAATGTCATCAGTCCAAGGAGGCTTATATTAAGTTGAGTTTCTTGTTTGGAAGTTAGTGATTTTCCAGTTTTGGATTTACAGAATAGGTTATCTAATATACACACAGAGACAATACAAGCACACTCTTCTTCTGCTCCAAGTAATTTTTCTGGTTTAAGAAGAAGCCTCCACAAATCTCTAGTCTCCATTATGGACAGAGGTGATAATTAGGGCTAAAGTGTATTGAAAGATATGTTTGTAGTTGAACAAGGGCTTGGCCCAGGCGTAGAAAATATCCTTGCCCTCACTAACCAGTCTCATGCTATTTAATTTAGTAAAATAAAGACATTATGGTGCTAGCAAATATTACAGTCTATTAAAAGCTGGTCCCAGACCATTCCTCTCACTTGGGTTACAGAGAACATCTCCTGGGAAGGAATGAGAGTCATTTGTGATGCTTGTGGAACTGAGCTTCCTTCAGTCTAAAATACGTGTCCAGTTTCTAGGAAATGTTCTCTAATGGGGGGATGTACACTTTTTAAAGAAAAATCAGAATCTACTAAAAACTTTAAGGACTAATAATCAACATTAAAAGAAAAAATTAGTCTCAGAATTTGCAGGAACTATGGCACTTTTGGAGATGATAATGCAGGTTTTTATTGGTACATATGGAATATATAATTTAAATAAAATTTAAATATATCAAAATAACAAATCTGAATAATCTTAACAACTGTATTCAGATGTCACTGACATATAAAAATTGTACATATTTAAGATTTACAACGTGATGTTTTGATGTACCTATACATTGAAAGATTATACCCACAATCAAAGAAACATATCCCTTACCTCTACATAGCTACCACTGCGTGTCTGTGTATGTGTGTTTAAGGAGAAGATTCAACTTAGTTTATGTTAACCTCTTAGCAAATTACAAGTATGCAATACAGTTACATTGCCTTTCTTCACCATACTGTGCATTAACTTTCCAGAAATTACTCCTTGCATTACTGGATTTTGTACTGTTTGACCAGTGTCAGAGAGGTGTGGAGGTCTATCTCTCTTTTCTCCTGCTGGCTGGTGTTTGGAAATTTAAAAAAAAGTCTTCACATGTTAAGTTTGAGATGTATGTTAGACATATATCTTAGTTTGGATTCCTCCAGAAGGTGATTCTGTGCAAAGATTTGACTATAAGGTAGTCTGTTTGGGAAACATCAGTAGGAGACTGGGAAGGTGAGGCAGAAAAGTGAAGGGAGTCAAGGAACAGGGTGTCATCCAGCAGGTTATCACAGTGGGAAAATGAATCCTTCTTCCACAGTGGGATTCTAGAGGTAGTATGAAGCATCAACACCAGGTTTATCCTACCCAAAAGGCAAGGGTGGTGGCATATTTATGCACCAACTCTCATCACTCATTGATGGAGAGATACTTGCAGGGTGTGTTGACTGCATGTAGCTTCTGGCACAAGGTACATGGACAGAGTATTCAGAGAAAGCCCATTAACAAAGAGATACAAGATGCTAACAGTTGGAAGTGGAGCCATACAAACCGATGCACAAAACCCAAAAAGATATAAACAGAGCACTGACAGTGAGGCGGAAAATTAAAGAAAAATAAAATTAAAAAGAAAGAGAAATAAGCTTTCCTGTGTTAGGCTGACTTGTCCCAGAGGCAGCAACAAACACAGCTCAGACCCAGGAAAAGTCTTGATAATATTATCTAGTGTGCTCTGGAGACTCTCCCAGCACTCCCTCAACATAGGGAGAAGAAAAACAAAATTTCCTTTGTTTTATGGTATGAGTTTGTAGATTCTTGTTCTCTGTAACTAGTAACTTCAAGTATTCTGTTTTATCTAAGAAGTACAGCGAAGGTCATGAGAAGGCTGAGCAGGCCTGAACTGCAGCTGTCTGGGCACCGTAGTGAAGGTGATGAGATAAACCAGGACAAGGCTTGTTAGAGCAAAACCTAGATAACAGACATCTGAGTTGCATAGCAATGGTCATGTGCAATCCTGAGTTACGAACCTGTTACAATTTCGTTAAGAGTCTTTGTCCTGCCTCTGTAACCCTGCTTTCACGCCACTGTAAGCTTGCTTCAAGCTAGCCCACTCCCTTTTGTGAAGTGTGTATAAAAGTCAAGTGCTGTCTTTGTTTTGCGCCCAGTCTTTGGACATTGAGTCTGCTGAGCCTGAGTGCACTCAATAATAAAGATACCCTCCTGTATACACCCCAAGATCTCTCTCTAGTCCTCCTGATTCCACAACAACAGCATTACAATATCATAGTGGGGACATAAAGAATCTGAAATTCAGGAACAGTTTGTTGGAGACATAAATTTGGGAGTCATTGACATATAAGTGCAATTAAAATTCATGCGCTGGATGTGATCACTTAGGGAAACAGAGAAAAGGACTCTTTTCTCCTAGCACAGGAATAGCAACAACAGCAAAAATTAAGATCTTGTTAAAAAGAAAGAAATTATACCAAAAAAAAAAAAAGAGAGAATTTGATAACATGGGAGCCAAGTGTTTTAAAGTGCATCAAAAAGAAGAAGAGAGTAACAAACCATATCAAATGCTAATGTTAGATAGCAAAACTGAGATGTGGGAATCCACTCATGTCTTTAACAATATAGATTCGTTACTGACCTTAACATGAGTCAGCAGAGTGATACATGTTAAATCTGCTTAGTATAGGATTAGGAGGAAATGGGTAAAAGAAATTAGACAGCAATCAGTTAACAATTTTTTATGAATTTTGTTCCAATTATAAATGAAGAAATGACACAATAGCTGGAAAGGAATATGGAAGTAAGAGAATGTTTATGACATGGGATAAAATTAGTATAGCTGTATTCAGATGGGAAAGATATGGGAGAAACGGGGAAGTAATGATCTAGAAGAAAGAGGAATTATTCTTCGTGAGGTGAGAGGAAACGGAGTCAATCTGAGTACATATATGTATCATGTTTACAATAGAAATGCTTGGTCTTAGTATATATGTGTGTGTGTGTGTGTACATATATACATATATATGGTTTGTTTGTTTTTTGTTTTTGTTTTTCTTTTAGATGGAGTCTTACTCTGTTGCTCAGGTTGGAATGCAGTGGCGCAATCTCAGTTCACTGCAACCTCCACCTCCCAGGTTCAAGTGATTCTCCTGCCTCAGCCTCTCAAGTAGCTGAGACTACAGGCGCGCACCACTACGCCCGGCTCATTTTGTATTTTTAGTAGAGATGGGGTTTCACCATGTTGGCTGGGCTGGTCTCAAACTCCCGACTTCAGATGATCCACCTGACCTCGTGATCCACTCACCTTGGCCTCCCAAAGTGCTGGGATTACAGGTATGAGCCACCGTGCATGGCTGTATTTGTTTTATTAGCCATAATAAATAATACATCTTTCCAAAGTAATTGAGTCCGTTTACAATTATATAAACAATGGACGAGTTTTGCAGTTGCCACATATGCTGTTCAGCATTTTGTATTATCAAACTGATTCTAGCCACTTTAGTGAAAGCTTAGTGATATCTAGTTGTGATTTTTAAATTTATCTTATAACTAATAGTTGGCTCTTAGGATGTAGTATCGTGAAAGCCACCTGTTGGAAACTAAACAGCCTGTATTCCACTATTTATCTAGATAATTGTATGAAGGAGAACACCACTTCCCCAAAAATCTGGAACCACTTTAGATTGTTTATATGAGCAAGAATGTATGTCTCTTGTGTATCCTGGGCCATTGTACATGTTTAGGATTATTTATTACAAGCATACATGTACACTGTACACATTTTGGAGTGTTTGTTAAAGAGTTTGCTTGCAAGAATAACAAGTATTTTTACTGCCATAGTCATTTAATAGTGTACAATTTCCATTAAGATTCTATATTTAATTCAGGGAATATTTAAATATATTAATATGCAATGCATTTATAATTCGTTATGAATTGTAAATACTATCACATGTATTTCAGAGCACATAGCCTGTGGTTCCTTGGAATTTACTGAGGCTTCCTTTATGGCCTAAAATATGGCTCATTTTTATTAATGCTCCCTGTATGCTTAAGAAGAAAGTTAATTCTGTTTATTCGTTATAGAGTTTTACATATATCTAAGATCCCAAGCTAATTATGTTTATGTTCAACTCATGTCTGCTTTTTGCAATAATTGCTTTCATTAGTTTATAGTGTTCTGATTTTTGTCAGTTGTTTATGGCAATAGTTCTTCCTAGGAGTCTAAGTGATTTGCTTTGGAAGCTCAAGTTACCATGAATACTGCCTGATAATGTGGACTAAGGAAGTGCTGAAGTCCAGGCCCTCATCTGGGTCCTTCCTGGTGACTATGAAAGGTGAAACTAAGCCTAAATGCAGAGAGGCCTACATAGAACCTCAGTTATCTACTTCACATGCTATCCCTAAATCTGGGACTTCCTTTGGTCAGAGTCAGCTTAAACTCAGATAAATACAACACTAGTAACAATGTTTATCTTGAGAGTCTGGAGGGAAAGAGTTGGAAGAAGAAATACCCAAGAGAAAATGGTCAGCTCGCTTCTGTTTGCATCAGCTCCAAGACAAGCCCGGCTTTTGCACTAACCTAATATTGTCTGTGGACACTAGTGGCCTGAGCTGTGGCTGCTGATGTGTATGGCTTAGAAGCAAAAGTTAACTGCAGTAATTAAAGAAACTACTAACCTTCATTTAATCAAATGTTGGTAAAATATGTGCTCTCTCAGTCTCACAGGTGGCATCATTACCTGAAAACAGGACTCTCCAGGGTAATTTCTGCCCATGACAGGTGACATTATGCCTTTACCTCTGTGGCCTTGTATATATTATTTCCTATGGGTACCATGATGTGAAAAAGCTTGGGGTGCCCTCTACGTGTGTACTGTCTGGGTTGTTGAGAATGAGAATTTGTCCAAGTTTTACTTGTTCAGTAAATACAGTGAAATGATGGCCATATCCCATTGTTTGTAACTCCAGATGGCATTGCTTTCTGTTCCACCACCACTGCCTGTAGATCTTTGTCAGTCGCTACCTCTGTTTACCAGCTACAGTCTAGCTTCTGAGCACCCTAAGGAGTAAGAAAGCAAATTTATCTGGGGGCAAATGCTTTCAGAACTCCCTTCAAAATACATAAAGAAACTTACTTCCATCACTCCCAGAATCTGGACATATCTTTCTTGTAATACTGTAATACAGTCTTGTAACTGCTCTCCTGAATTTCACCTTTGTTCTCCCTATCTATTCCCAACATAGCACTGAAAAAAATGTCTTTTAGTACTCACTCCATTATTTAAATCATGTAACTGTTTCTCAGCTCTTTCAACACAAAAGCCAAAGCCTTAACAAGCCTGTAAATCTCTGCAGTTAACCCTGCTCCCTTCCCACTTCTGCTTCACTGTGGCTGCTGAAGAGTCTGATGTCAAAATGATTCTTAATCTTTGAACTCAAAACCTACTACTATTTCCCTTATGCCTTTTCCCCAGTCACAAGAGTCTCCCTGTCCCCTAGAACACCACCCACATGTTAGCTTCAGGACCTTTGACCTTTTGACCTGACTCTTCACTCTGTTCAAATGTAGCTTTTTAAATAATTGAAGTTTACCTTGACCTTACATTTTAAATTGCAACTTCTCTCCAGCCTTCCCAATTTCCTTTTCTCATAGGAAAAATCTAAAATGCCCACAGGTAATAGTTTCAGGAAGGTAACAAAGGAGCAGCATTTGGTATTTTTGAAGTGGCCTCATCAAGATGGGAGCAGGAAGTCCCTGATATTTTCCTAAGAACATCCACCAGCAGCAGCCCAGTTTCTTTGGACTACAGTTAAAGGTAAGAAGCACATTGGTTAAGACATCAAAAAGTCTTGGCCTTTGCTTCTGTTCATAAAATGTTCTTCAAATCCAGCTCCCTTCCTTGTTATCTAAAATAAAAAATGCTTAGAGGATAGCAATCATTTTATATTAAAAATCCTAGAAATACAAAAAGATAATAAAAAGAAGCCTATGCAATTTAACAGCATGTTGAAGAATAGTACACAGTGAATAAGTAGGAATTATCTTAAAATGAGACGATTACATATTAGAATGGATATTGCTATAATTTATCACATCTATATATATAAAAAAGTATATAAACAATTGATAGATACTGAAAAGTAAATTTAATAATATCTCCATCTATATTTGAATGTTCTTTGCAATAAAAAAAAGTGCTTAAAAAGAAAAAATAACCTATTGAGTACAATGTTCATTAAAAGATCAAACTTTACCGCTATGCAATATATATGCATATAAGAAATCTTCACTTGTATCCTCTAAATCAATCAAAAAGAAAAAGACATGGTAGATTTTTGAAGTTAGTGATATTGCTGGTGGGTGCGTAAATTTGTATAGTTGCTAGGAGTTCATCATAAAGTCATTTCCATAAATATAAATATATATAAGTAATATGGGTTTTTCTGATACTGCAAAATGGAAATCACCCTATAGAGAGTTGGTTGAATTATGTTTTATCTAAAAAAGAAAATACAAGCAGCCATGAACTCAAACTGGGTTATAGCCTTTCTTTTAATAGAATAAACTGGAAGAAAATAGAATAGAAAATTTGCAGTATACTGCACACAGTGTGAGTAACGGCAGTTTTGTGAAATGTCTGTTTCAGACGTATGCGTGTATATTTGTGTTTGGTTTGCAATTAAAAATTTATTTTCGCTGGGCACGGTGACTCATGCCTGTAATCCTAGCACTTTGAGAGGCCAAGGCAGGAGGATCACTTGAGGTCAGGAGTTCGAGACCAGCCTGACCAATATGGAGAAACACTATCTCTTCTAAAAATACAAAATTAGCCAGGCGTGGTGGTGCATGCCTATAATCCCAGCTACTTGGGAGGCTGAGACAGGAGAATCGCTTGAATCCAGGATACTGAGGTTACAGTGAGCCAAGATCACGCCATTGCACTCCAGCCTGGGCAACAAGAGCCAAACTCCATCTCAAAAAAATATATATATATGGTTTCCTACCATGTGTTGCAGTCAAAAATAGGAAAAGTCCCCATATATTTTAACTGCACATCTTCATCTCTTTCTAAGGGACAGCATATTATTAATGAGTATCATATGTTTTGTTTTAGACTTCAAGAAACGCTATGTAAGTCCTGACAGCAATAGAAAGAAGCCAAATATCTCTAGTGAAAAGACCATTTAGTAAAGGCTGAATCTTCTTAGAAGTGAACCTTTGATCTCTCCAATTCTTATTCCACCAAATACATGAATGTGTTCTATCTTTTTAGATCTTATGTTGGGCAACTTCCCCTCTATTCCTCTGATTTAGTTCCACACATGACTCAGGTTTGTATCACCAAGTGTCACATTTCCTAACTGATCCAGCCTTTCTGCTTCTTTGGATTTCTCTGCATGTTGCTTGCTTTTATAATAATAAAACTCTAAGACTCATGAGGACAGTAAGTTTAATGTGCATCATGCTCTCTCAGTGACTTTGCAAAATGCCTCACACTTAGAAGGTAATCAGTAAGGATAATCAATAAAAATCAAATAAAATTATGACTCTCCTTTTTTCTACATACTGATATCCAATTACTGCCATTAACATAATTAGACTTACAGTACAATATCATGCAGAAATAGCTATAATAAATTTATTATTTGGATTTTGTTAAAAATATGCTAAATTGGGTAATTTAAGGAAAAATTAATAAAGGGCAATTAAATGCTGGGCAAGGTGAAGAAAAAACAAAAGAAACTTAGAAGTATCTCGGGGCTAATAACAGGGTTGTTCTGCTACCAGCTCCAGGTCTGACCCGTGAAAGCAGAACACATAAGTCCACGAGACTGTGTGGAGACGGTTCTGAGACACAGCTGTTTCTTTTGGTTGAAGCGTGCAGACAAGACAAGATGTAGATCCCCTGGGAAAGAACCAGGAAGATAAGTCTTCATTCATTTTACTTTCTCCAGTCTTCCAGAGATGCCTCTGATTGACTGAACCTAACTTGAAGCCAAAGAGGAAAGAACACATTGATGTTATTCCTAGGAGTCAGTCTCCTGCGGGGAAAAGCATCTGTGGGAGAACACAAGGATACATTCAAAAGGGTGAAAAGAATATGTCACCCTTTGATACTTATTTCATACTAACCTCAAAGGACATTTCCCACGTTTTACCATTGGTGTCTTGGCCCAACATGGTCATGATGAATTCTTGTTTTTATATATTATAGATTCAGTTTGTCAATATTTTGCTTAGTTGTTTACACTTATAATAATAAAAGAGATTGACCTGCAACTTTACTATTATTGTCAGATGGTTGATGATTGTATCAAGTTTGTGCTGATCTCTTCAAACAAGCTGGGATATATTGCTCCTTATGCTAGTCTTTGGAAGTGTTTATGTAAGATTACTGCTATTCCTTTATTAAATATTTATTATAATTTACCAATAAAATCATCAGGGTGTAACTTTTATTTGTGGTAAGCTTTAAAACAGTAATTTAAAAATATATATCATAAACTTCTTGAAATTTTCTATTTCCTATTTGGTTCATTTTACTATTTTATTTTCTATAGCTTGTCCATTTTAATCTCAACTTTGACATATATTGACCTAGAATTGATCATAACATCCTCTGATTATCATTGCTGTCTTCAGGGCTGTTAGTGAGACCCGTCCCCCTTTCATCCATAACACTTGTTGTTTAGACCTTACTTCTTTTCTTTTCTTGATCAATTTCAACTGGTATTATTTTAGTCAATTTTATTGTATTTATAGTGTCCTTTTTTCCACTTTCTTTGGGTTAGTCTGATGTTTGTCAGTTTCTATAATTTAGTGAGATGAATATTTAACTGAAAACAGTTCAACATTTCTTCCTTTAAAATTGTGATTTAAGGCCATAAGTTTCCTTTATGTGCTGCTTTAGTTTTATTTCATTAAGTTTTAATATTATTTTTTATTTAAAAATATGTTCCAATTTTTACTGATTTTTTTATTTATTGAATTTCTATAAATGTACATCTTAGTTTTAAAGAGTGAAATTTTATTACCTTTTCTTATCATTTCAAATTAAGGCATTACATTTTGAGTAATAAGGCTACAGGAAACAATTTGAGTTTTTTAAAAGTCAAAACCCAGAAGATTGAGTTGTTAGTTTAATAAAATAAATATTTACTTTATTTTTTTCAATTCTAGAACACTTTTGTCAAATGTTCTACATTTTTATTTTGTATTTTTCAATTCTTCTGTGAACTTTCCGATCTTGTTATTTTTCTTCACACATTGCCAAAATGTATTTCTTTTAAAATGTGTTACTACTAATTCCAATATGTGAAGTATCTCTAAATTTGTTTCTCTTATTATTTCTGTTCATTATCCTTACGTTGTCTTGTTCCTTTTTTTGTTTTTGACTGTGTTCCTTGCATTATATTTGAAACTTCCTTTGTGGAAATAATGTGTGGTCTAAAATAATACTATCTCCCTTCAGAGAAAGTTATCATTTGCTTCTGGTAGGTACCTGGAGGCACTAGAAATTTTGGACTCCCATCTTGACTGTCTTGTGACTGCTGGTTTAATTCTGGTTCCATGTTCCTCCCAAGGTGTGGTCCTTCAAGATCCCAGCCCCGTCAGGTAGGCCATACCTCCAGCTGCAGTCCCCTCATGTCCAGGTATCTACCCACAGGACGGATTCTCTCCTCAGCCTCTCAGCTGCCTTCTTTCAAATTAGCAAAAGCACCCAGGGTAAATATCCCTGAAACAATTCCAACAACCTCTCTTGAATTTTGACCTCTCTCAGACTTTGACCTAGTATTACTGTTTGATTATCCAAATAATTTCTGTCCTTAAACTTTTAAATTTTACTTGGTCTTATGATTGTAATCATTAAAATATTTGTTTTCTAGGGATACCATGAGTTCTTATTATTTAGCTTCAACCTATAAGTAAGAAAATACGGTATTTACTTTTCTGTTTCTGCATTACTTGGCTAAGGATAATGCCCTCCAGCTCCATCCATGTTCTTGCAAAAGACATAATCTCATTCTTTCTTGTGGCTGCATAGCATTCCATGGTGTATATATACCACATTTTCTTTAATCTGTCATTGACAGGCATTTAGGTTGATTCCATGTCTTTGTTATTGTGAATGGTGCTACAATGAATATACACATCGCTGTGTCTTTATGATAAAATGATTTCTATTTCTTTGGGTACATACCCAGTAACGGGATAGCTGGGTTGAATTATAGTTCTGTTTTTGGCTCTTTGAGAAATCACCCACTGCTTTCTACAATGATTAAACTAATTTACACTCCCATCAATGGCATATAAGTATTCCCTTTTCTCTGCAACCTCACCACCATCTGTTATTTTTTGACTTTTAAATAATAGCCATTCTGATTTGTGTGAGATGGCATCTCATTGTGGCTTTGAATAGCATCTCTCTAATGATCAGTGAGATTGAGTTCTTGTATTTGTTGGCTGCATGTATACGTCTTCTTTAGAAAAGTGTCTGTTCATATCCCTTGCCTACTTTTTAATGGGGTTTTTGTTTGTTTCTTATAAATTTGTTTAAGTTCTGTATAGATACTGGCTATTAGCCCTTTGTCAGATGCATAGTTTGCAAATATTTTCTCCTATTCTGTAGGTTATATTTACTCTGTTGATAGTTTTCTTCACTCTGCAGAAGATCTTAAGTTTAATTAGATCCCACTTGTCAATTTTTGCTTTTGTTGTGATTGCTTTTCTAGTTGATGCTTTATTTTCAATATTGAATTGTTTGAATTTAATTGTACTTTTTATTTGTCCTGATATATTTGCATACTAATTTAAGTTATTAAACTCGACAGGTTAATTCATTTCTTTGGAGAAAATTAAATACCTTAAAGCAAAAGACTTGTGATTGCTTTCGACATCTTTGCCAAGAAATCTTCGCCTGTACCTATGTCCAGAATGGTAGTGCCTAAACCCCAAGTCCTCTAGGGTTTTTATAGTTTGGGATTTTACATTTAAACCTTTAATCCATCTTGAGTTAATTTTTGTCTATAGTATAAAGAAGAGGTTCAGTTTCAATCTTCTCCATGTGACCAGTTATTCTAGCACTATTTATTGAATAGGGAGTCCTTTCCCCATTGCTTGTTTTCATTAGCTTTGTTGAAGATCAAATGGTTGTACGTGTGTGGTCTTATTTTTGGGCTCTCTGTTCTGTTCCATTGATCTATGTGTCTGTTTTCATACCAGTATCTTCTCGGTTTGGTTACTGTAGCCCTGTCATACAGTTTGAAGCCAGGTAACATAATACCTCCAGCTTTATTCTTTTTGCATGGGTTGCCTTGGCTATTTGGGCTCATTTATGGTTCCATGTGAATTTTAAAATCGTTTTTTCTGGTTTTGTGAAGAATACCATTGATAGTTTGATAGGAATAACTTTGAATCTCTAAATTGCTTTAGACAGTACAGCCATTTTAACAACATTCACTCTTTTTATCAATGAACATGGAGTGTTTTTCCTTTTTTTGTTTGTGTATCATCTCTAATTTCTTTGAGAAGTGTTTTGTAATTCTCATTGTAGAGATCTTTCACTTCCATGGTTAGCTGTAGTCCTTGGTATTTTATTCTTTTTGTGGCAGTTGTGAATGGAATTGCATTCCTGATTTGTCTCCAGGTTGACTGTTTTTCATGTATAGGAATGCTAGTGAATTTTTTATGTTGATTTTGTATGCTGAAACTTTGCTGAAGTTGTTTATCAGCTGAAGGAACATTTAGGCCAAGATTATGAGATTTTCTAGGTAGAGAATCATGTTGTCTGAAAACAGGAAGAGTTTGACTTTTTCTGTCTTCCCATTTGGATGCCCTTTATTTTTCCTCTTGCCTGATTGCTCTGGCCAGGACTTCCAATACTGTGTTGGATAGGAGTGGTGAGAAAGGGCATCCTTGTCTTGTGCCAATCTTCAAGGGAAATACTTCCAGCTTTTGCTCATGCAGTATGAGGTTGGCCGTGGATCTGTCATGCATCCTTCTTGTTATTTTAAGGTATGCTCCTTCAAACTTAGCTTTTTGGGAGTTTTTAACATGAAGTGATGTTGAATTTTATCAAAAGCTTTTTTGCATCTATTTTGTGGTTTTTGTCTTTAGTTCTGTTTATGTGATAAATTACCTTTATTGATTTGTGTATGTTGAATCAACCTTGCATCCCGAGA
This sequence comes from Chlorocebus sabaeus, assembly GCF_047675955.1. Lineage (NCBI taxonomy): Eukaryota > Metazoa > Chordata > Mammalia > Primates > Cercopithecidae > Chlorocebus > Chlorocebus sabaeus. The sequence goes on along the minus strand of NC_132926.1, from coordinate 33,821,712 downwards.
TTAAGCCTGCTTGATCATGGTGGATTCGCTTTTTGATATGCTGCTGGGTTTGGTTTACAAGTATTTTGTTGAGGATTTTTACATCAATTTTCATCAAGAATATTGGCCTGAAGTTTTCTTTTTGTTGTCTTTCTGCCAGGTTTTGGTATCAGGATGATGCTGTCCTCATCAAATGAGTTGGGGAGAAGTCCCTTATCCACGGTTTTCTAGAATAGTTTCAGTAGGAGTGGTACCAGCTCTTCGTTGTACAACTGGTAAAATTCACCTGTGAATCCATCTGGTCCTGGGATTTTTTTGGTTTGTAGGCTATTTATTACTGATTTGGTTTTGGAGCTCATTATTGCTCCTGGCTCAGTCTTGGGAGGGTGTATGTGTCCAGGAATTTATCCATTTCTTCTAGATTTTTAGTTTGTATGCATAGAGTGAACACAGTAGTATTATATTGACATTTTTCTTTCTGTGGGGTCAGAGGTAACATGCCCTTCATCATTTTTAATTGTGTTTATTTTGATGTTCTCTCTTTCTTTGTTTATTAGTCTAGCTAACAGCCTATCTTAGTGTTTCAAAAAAAAAAAAAAACAGCTCTCATATTTGTTGATCTTTGGAATGTAGTTTTTTGTCTCAGTTTCCTTCAGTACAGCTCTGATTTTAGCTATTTCTTGTTGTCTGCTAGCTTCAGAATTGATTTGTTCTTACTTCTCTAATTCTTTGAGTTGTGATATTAGGTTGCTAATCTGAGCTCTTTCTAACTTTTTAATGTGGGCATTTAGTGCTAAGAATTTTCCTCTTAACATTGCCTTAGCTGTATCCCAGAGTTTCTGGTATGTTGTATCTTTCTTCTCATTAGTTTCAAAGAGCTTCTTGATTTCCACCTTAATTTTATTATTTACCCAAAAGTCATTTGGGGAGCATGTTGCTTAATTTCCATGTAATTGCATTGTTTTGAGTGATTTTCTTAGTCTTGACTTGTATTTTTATTGTGCTGTGGCCCTAGAGTGTGTTTGTTAGGATTTTGGTTCTTTTGTATTTGCTGAGGATGGTTTTATATACAATTATGTTGTCGATTTTAGAGAATGTGCCATGTGGCAATGAAAAGAATGTATATTCTGTTCTTTTGGGGTGGAGAATTCTGTAGAAGTATATCATATCCATTTGGTCCAAAGTGGAGTTCTGCTCCTGAATATCTTTGTTAATTTTCTGCCTTTATGATCTGCCTAAAACTGTCAGTGGAGTGTTTAAGTCCCCACTATTATTGTGTGAGATTCTCTGTCTCGTTGTAGGCCTCTAAGAATTTGCTTTATGAATCTTTGTGTCCCCGTGTTGGGTGCATATATAGTTAGCCTAATTAGGTCTTCTTGTTGAATTGAACCCTTTACCATTATGTAATCCCCCTTTTTGTCTTTGTTAATCTTTGTTGATTTAAAGTCTGTTTTGTTTGTTTTTTGAAATTAGGGTTAAAACTTTTGCTTTTTTCTGGTTTCCCTTTATTTGGAGTCCGTGGGTGTCACTGCATGTGACATTGGTCTCTTGAAGACAGCATACCATTGGGTCTTGCTTTTTTATCCATCCTGGCCCTCTGTGCCTTTTAAATGAAGTATTTAGCACACTTACATGAAAAGTTAGTATCTATATGTGTGGATTTTATCCTGTCATTGGGTTGCTAGCTGGTTATTATGCTGACTTGTTTGTGTGCTGACTTGTTTGTGTGGGTGGTTTGTAGTGCCAGTGGTCTGTGTACTTAAAGTGTGTTTTTGTATTGACTGGTAATAGTCTTTTCTTTCCATATTCAGTGCTCCTTTCAAGATTGCCTGTAAGGCAGGTTTGATGGTTAAAACAAAACAAAAACAAAAACAAAAACAAAAACCTCCCTCAGCATTTACTTATCTAAAAACAATCTCATTGCTCTTTGGCTAAGGAAGCTTAGTTTGCATAGATATTAAATTATTGGCTTAAGATTTTTTTCTTTAAGAATGTTGAATATAAACTCCCAAACTCTTCTGGCTCATAGAGTTTCTGCTGAGCCATAGTTCACTGTTAGCCTAATGGGCTTCCCCTTGTAGGGAAATGGCTGCTTTTACTTGCTAGCTGCCTTTAACATTCTTTCTTTCATTTCAACATTAGAAAATCTGATGGTGATGTGTTTTGAGGATGATCTTTTTGTGTAGAATCTCAGGATTTTTTTTCTGTTTCCTGAATTTGACTGTTGGCTTCTTTAGCGAGGCTGGAGAAGTTTTTGTGACGATATCATGAAATATGTTTTCCGAGTTGTTTGCTTTCTTCCTGTCCCTTTCAGGGATGCAAATGGTTCATAGACTTGTCCTCTTTACGTAATCCCATATTTCTCAGAGTTTTTGTTTCTTATTTTTTATTCTTTTATCTTTATTTTTGTTTGACTGTCTTATTTCAGAAAGCCACTCTTCAAGTTCTGAGATTCTTTCCTCAGTGTGGTCTATTTTGCTGTTAATATTTGTGATTGCCTTGTGAAGTTCCTGTCTTGTAGTGTGTTTTTTGCTTTATCAGATAAATTAGATTCTTTTTTAAATTGGCTGTTTCATCTGTCAGCTCCTGTACCCTTTTGTTGTGATTCTTAGTTTCCTTGGATTGAATTTTGCTCTTCTGCTGAATCTCAATGATCTTTTCTATCCAGATTCTGAATTATATTTCTGTCATTTCTCCAGATTCTGGAGAGTTCATAAGGACCAGGGGCCTGGAGACAGCAAGGACAAGTGTTGTGAAATAGCAAAGACCACAACCCACCCTTCCTACTTGGCGCTCCAACCCAGAGAACTGCAGAGATGCTACTGGTTTGATACCCCTGGTGGGGGATGGCTGGAGACTCAGGCCAGGAAGGATCCACCCAGTGAGAAGATATGGGATAGGGAACCCACATAACAAATAGTCTGGCTACCTTTGTGTAGGGCTACTTCAGTATGCTGGGGGTCCACCACACTCCCTAGTCACCTTGGGCTTTCCAGTACCTGAAGGTATCAACAGTGAAGGCTATCAAAAAGTAAAGATAGTGGCCTGCCCTTCCCTCTGAAAACTCTGTCGCAGGGAAGTATGGACATATTGTGAACCCAAACACACCTACAGGATGTGGCTGGAGACCCCAGTCAAGAGAGCCTACCCAGTGAGGAGAAATAGGATTGGGAACCTGCGTAAACAGGATTGGGAATCTGGCTGCTTTTTTTGTAGTGCATCTGTGCTGCACTGGATGCCTACTCCAGCCCCTGGTCACCTCAGACTTTCCAAAGCCCAAAGGCAAGAATAACTAAGGCTGTCAAACATCACAGATGGCTATCTGTCCCTCCTTCTGGGAGCTTCATCATAGGGAGGTATGCAATCACTGTCAGCTGGAGTTTGGATGACTGGAGACCCCAGGTGGGGGATTTTGCCCAGTGAAGACAAATGGGATCTGGGATCCATGTGAATAAGCAGTCTAGCTGCCTCTCCATAGAGTTCCTGGGCTGTCTCCTGGGACCACTCCAGCTCCTAATTGCCTTAGACTCCCACTTCTTTGGGTGAGGGAAGCTCCCTTGGCTCTGGGTCACTCCTGGGAAGACTGTCATCCTGCCTTGCTTTTCTCCCTTCTCCATGGGTTATTTCTTTGATGAGTCCCAATGTGTGTACCTGGATCTTTCAGTTGAAGGTGCTATATTTATTATTACTTGTCCCTTCATTTTCTCTTCATGAGAGTGGCACACATTAGCTGCTTCTAGTTGGCCATCTTGACCAACCTCCTTATAATTGTTTATAGTTTCATATTTTCTTTTTCTCTCTCAAACTCTACAAGTACTTGACCAAGAGATGAAATTTTTTATTTGATTTTAACTTTATTAATTCAAAATTTAAATCAGCAGCAGAAAAAGCTGAGCACTGGGGCACAGTGCATGACATTTTTATGTGTGAGGATTTTCTGGAAAGAGGGGTCTTATAGCGAAGAGAGAGGATGATTGAGAGTCAGAAGCTAAGGATTCCTGTTTTACTTCCCCATATGTTTAACATGTAATAGGTGAAAGTTCCCTCCCCACTTTGAGCCTTATGCTCCCCCAGTGTCCAATGAAATTAACCTCGATTAGTGCTCTCAAATTTTTATTCAACAAAACAATTCTTCCTCAAATAAATCATCCTCAAAACACCTGTATACATAACAGATTAATATGCCTGAGAGATGAGGGTCAGGCTGACTTTGGATGAGATTGGAATCTTACAACTGGATACTTTTTTCAAACCTAACACACCACTCTATTCCACCCACAATGCTTTCACAGTTTTTTTTGTAGTCATTTTTGTATTACTGTTTTAGATTTGGCAGACTAGCTCTAACCTTTTCTAATTCCCCTCTTTCCTTTTTGCTTCCATTTGAAACATAGTCTAAGAAACTTAACACTTTTTTAAAAAATTGTATTAATTTAAATCTAAATTTAAATAGTCACAGTTCCTTTGGCTAGTGACTATTGTGTTGGGTGTGCAGGTCCTCAGTTTGTCACATGAAACTGAGAAAGAGTACAAGTTTTATTTCTGAAAGTTTTTTTTCTGAAAGCTCTGTCCTCAGACACTCCTGCTCTACTGTGCCTCCTGTAGTCCTGGTGGGTTAACTCTTTTCTGCTTCTCCTCCTTTTACAACTGCTCTCAGTTCCAGAACCTGAGTTTATTCTACTATTTTATTTTATTTTATTTTATTTTATTTTATTTTATTTTATTTTTTGAGACAGAGTTCCATTCTTGTTGCCCAGGCTGGAGTGCAGTGGTGCTATCTCGGCTAGCTGCAAACTCCACCTCCTGGAGTCAAGTGATTCTCGTGCCTCAGCCTCCTGAGTAACTGAACCCCATCATTTTTTCTGCTGTTTTTCAATCATAGGTTGCTTCCAGGTCCCATCTGCTCTTGCATATGGAGCCACTTCTAATTCTTGAATTTCTCAAATACCTCACGTATTACAATTTCTTGTGTTTTCCTACCATTTCAATTCTCATTTCTTCAGCTTCTCTTGTCTCCCCTGTTGTATTCTTCTTCAAAAATGTTCTCACAGTTTAACTCTTTATACACCCTCAAAATCTTAAAATGGGGTCTTAAAATAGAAATCAAAAGGCTAAAATAACAGATTCTTATGACAATAAGATACCAAACTATAAACAGGACCTAAGACCATGCCAGACAAGGGTCAAATCACACACCCCTACAGGTCACTCTGACCCAGTGTATTGATTAACAGACTTTCTGATTTTAACTTAAACATTCATTTCTGCTGACTCCAAGTATTTAGACTAAGCTTTATTCCTTTAACCAAAGGAAAATTAAAGAATTTCTGAAACCACATATGACCTGTAAGCCATTTCAAGATATCCCATCTTTTTAGGTCAAACCAATATATAAAATTCATGTATTAATTTATGACTTTGCCTATAACTTCTATTTTCCTAAAATGTAAAAAACAGAGTTGTGACCTAACTGCCTCAAGACCTCATACTCAAAGCTTCTTAGGTTTGTGCTGCCGTCTAGCTGTGGTCACTCATGTTGGCTCACAATAAACTTCTCTAAAATATTTCACATGGTTTGGGTTTTCCCCAAACAAGTCAAGTGATAAGGGTGTTTCCAAGGGTGCTCCCTACCTACTGAATTAATAAATATATAAGTATTTTGTATCATTCAATTTATTTGAGAAAAGAAGATATTTTACACTGAACATTGCCTTAATCACTCTTCCATTCAGGAGTCCTAGTGGCTTCTTCTTCGTCTAAATTTTAATCTAGGGAACATGAGGATGATAGTCTAACATTTACTGAACACCAGGCCTTGCAAAAAGTGCTTTAAATCTGTTATTACACTTACTTCTCTCAAAACTACTTTGAAAAAATACAGTTATCTTCTCTTCTTTCTATATGAGAAAACTGAGGCTTGAAGAGGCTAAAAATGTTTCTTAATTCCAGAAAATTTGTTAATGATGGTTCTATTCCTGACCTCATTCTTCTGACTTTAGAGTCCATATAATTACTTGCTGCAGTCTACGATATGGGTGTATTAAAGCTCCTTTTCTCCTTGCAGCTGGATTATGAGAGATATAATTCAAGGCACAGGAACATCTTGACATTCTGAGTTAATCTTCACCTCTGTGTATGGTACAGACAGAATAAATTAGGATAATCCTAGCCAACTCTCCATGGAAATCAAGTAACGATATTAATAGGAGTATGATGTACAGTATAGGCTAAATATGCATGTCTACTTAGAATTCTTGCTTTTTAGAGCAGGAAGAGAGCAAGTCAAACACCCTATTTTACAGATGGACACGCTGAGCTCCAGAGAGGGAAATGATTCCATACTCATATTCCTTACTCATAATGATTCCTTACTCATATACATTAGAACTAGATCCCAGGTCTGCTGACTCCCAATCAAGGGCCCAAGTAGTACTGAGGTCTGCATCATGAGACAGTTAACTGTCAGGTTGTGGACCTGAGACACAAGGTGCGTTATATTTCTACTGAATATAATCCTAATCTCATCAGATTGTCTAAATATAAATTCTTTCCTTTTTCAGTGATTTTGTCATCTATGGCAACTTAGTTTCCTTCTTTTTAGCCAACCTTGGGAGTGACTTTGGTTTATGATGGCTGTATTTTCTAAACCTTTGACAGAGACACTTCTTGTGTCCATGGTTAAGCCATAGAAAGGCTTATTGGTGTCAGTCACATTCAGCATGAGTATACTCTCTGACCTTCTTTGTTTGAGGAGTATTTCGGACTAGAAGTTCTTTCTGGTGTTTTCTTCTGAGGACTCCCATTTTCTCTGGTCTCTCCTGCTTCTACCATGGGAATTTCTCAGTTGACTGGATCCCTTCCCCTCCTCTTCTCCAATCCCTGCTGACTGTATGCTCCACTACTATGATGCCAATTCTGTCCACTTTCTTCTGTATTGATATGAATATACTAACTTTAAGCCCTCTGCCTCCATTGGGTTCAGTTTTTGAGAAATACAGAAACTCCAAAAGCAACCACATATGGCCAAAGCCATTTTCTCCATAACATTATACGTTAGAACAAAATAATATATTAAGAGTCTCCTCCATAATATTGGAGGAAAGTTTTCACCCTCATTTAAGCAGATAACCTTAATGTGTCCAATCTTCCACAGAAAGAATTCTAATAAAAATGTAAAGTGGGAAAAGATGAGAACGAACTTTTATATAAATTAGTAAGTTTTATGTTTTTGTATTTGTGCCTAATTCATTACTAAAATTTTAAAATGAAATCTGTAAGGTTTCTATTTGTGTCGGTCTATATGTTTATACATGTTTGTTATGTATATCTGACATTTTTCTACTCCCAGATGATATTGTCTTTTTTGTTTGTTTGAGACAGAGTCTTACTCTATCACCAGGCTGGAGTGCAGTGGTACGATCTCGGCTCACTGCCAACCTTTGCCTCCTTGGTTCAATCAATCCTCCTGCCTCAGCCTCCCGAGTAGCTGGGACTACAGGCACGCACCACCACACCCACCTAATTTTTTGTATTTTTGGTAGCGGTGGGGTTTCACCATGTTGGCCAGGATGGCCTTGATCTCTTGACCTCATGATCCACCTGCCTTGGCCTCCCAAAGTGCTGGGATTACAGGTGTGAGCCACCATGCCTGGCCTGGTATTGTCATATTAATTTATAAAATCTCTGTATTAGTCCATTTTCATACTGCTGATAAAGACATACTCAAGACTGGGCAATTTACAAAAGAAAGGGACTTACAGTTCCATGTGGTTGGGGAGGCCTCACAATCATGGTGGAAGGTGAAAGGCATGTCTCACATGGATGGCAGCAGGCAAAGAGAAAGAGTGAGAGCCCAGTGAAAGGGGTTTCCCCTTATAAAACCATCAGCTCTCATGAGACTTATTCACTACCACGTGAACAGTCTGGGGGAAACCACCCCCATGATTCAATTATCTCCCACTGGGTCCCTCCCACAACATGAGGAAATTATGAGAGTTACAGTTCGAGATGAGATTTGGATGGGAACACAGCCAGACTATATCAATCTCTTAAAAAGAATTCTATGCTAATAGGCTTACAAAAAAATAAGCACTTCCTTAAAACTCCCAGAAATTTACTAACTAATCCAAATGTTTACCAAGGGTATGTAATTTGTGTAAATCTTTGATAAATAAGACAGATTTGATAGCATTGGCTAAATAAAAGCAGATATGTGACTGAGTTGCCAGCATGAAGTATAATGGAGACATACATTTTATTCTACTTGGGTTTTCTAGCCAAATAAGCTAATATTATATTTGCTAGATGTTTAATATTATAAAACTTATAAATCTGATTTTAATCAAAGTGAGTAATTATGCTAACAACTTTTTTTAGTGATGATTGTGTTTTCAGCTAGCATTGTACTCAATGGTGAAAACTGAAAGCTTTTCTTCTGAGATCAGGAACAAGACACGATACTCACTTTAACCATTTATTTTCAGTGTAGTACTGGAAGCCCTGGCTGGAAAATTAATCAAGGAAAAGAAATAAAAGTCACCCAAATAGGAGACGGAAAAGTAAAATTGTCTCTGTTTGCTAATGACATTATCATATATATAGAATCCCTGAAGACTTCATCAAAAAAAAATGTTAAAACTGATAAACAAATTCAGTAAAGTTGGGTGCAGGATACAAAGTCAACATATAAAATCAGTAGTTTCTGTATACTAACAACAAACTGTTTAAAAAGTAAATCAAGAAAATAATCCTTGCCATGGTCTGAATGTGTCCTCCAAACTCTGTGTAGAAAACTTAACCCCCAATGTAACCATGCTGAGAAATGTGGCCTTTTGGGAGGTATTTAGGTTATGAGGGTTTTGTCCTCATGAATGGATTATTGCCATGATAAAATGAGCTTCAGGGAATGGGTTGATTTACTTTTACACGTACACCTTCTGCCATGTGAGGATGTAGGAGTAAGAAAGCCCACATTAGATGCTAGTACCTTGATCTTAGATACTCCCCAGCCTCTAGTACCATTAGAGAATAAATTATTTTCTTCATAATTTATTTCAGGTACTTTGTTATAGCAGCACAAAATAAACTAAGATAATCTCACTTACAATAGCATAAAACAAATAATAAAATACCAAGGAGTAAGTTTAACCAAAGAAGTGTAAGATAAGAATACTGAAAACTATAAAGCATTGATGAACAAAATTAAACACAAGTAAATGAAAAAATGTCCCATGTTCATAGATTCGAAGAATTAATATTGTTGCAATATCCTTAGTACCCAAATCAACCTACAGATGCAAAGCAATCCCTATCAACATTCCAATGTTATTCTTCACAGAAGTAGAAAAAAAATTCTAAAATTCATATAGAGTAACAGAAACCTCAAAGAGCCAAAGCAATCTTGATCAAAGAGAACAAAGCTAGAGGAGTCATGCTATTAAATTTCAAAATATATTACAAAGCTATAGTAATCGAAACAGCATGGAACTACTATAAAAGTAGACACACTAAACAACGAATAGGATAGACAGCCCAGAAATAAACCCACACATATATGATTTTCAACAAAGGTGCCAAGAATCTACAATGGGGAAAGAACAGTCTCTTCAATAAATGGTGCTGGGAAAACTAGACATTCACATGCACAGAAATGAAAGTGGATCCTTAGCTCATCCCCTATACAAGAACCAACTCAAAATTCTTTAAATACTTAAATGTAATACCAAAAACTAAAACTACTAGAAGAAAACAGAGGGGGAAGAAAGAGCTCAGTAACATTGATCTGGACAATAATAATTTCTTAGATATAACCCCCAAATCACAAGCAGCCAAAGCAAAAATAGATAAATGGGATAATACCAAACTAAAAAGTTTTGCACAATCCCAGCACTTTGGGAGGCCGAGATGGGTGGATCACGAGGTCAGGAGATTGAGACCATCCTGGCTAATGCGGTGAAACCCCGTCTCTACTAAAAAAAAATACAAAAAACTAGCCGGGCGAGGTGGCGAGTGCCTGTAGTCCCAGCTACTTGGGAGGCTGAGGCAGGAGAATGGTGAAAACCTGGGAGGCGGAGTTTGCAGTGAGCTGAGATCCGGCCACTGCACTCCAGCCTGGGCGACAGAGCAAGACTCTGTCTCAAAAAAAAAAAAAAAAAAAAAAAAGTTTTGTACAGAAAAAAAAAAAAAACAGAGTGAAGTGACATGGAATGAGAGAAAATATTTGCAAATCATATATCTGATAAGGGACTAAAACTTGAAATATACTAGGAACTCAAACACATCAATAGCAAGAAAACAATAAACCAACTAAACAGTGAGCAAAGGACTTGAATAGAGATTTCTTAAAAGAAGACGCATAAATGGCCAATAGATACATGAATAAATGTTGAAAGTTATGTTACATAATGGATATTTATTAAATACATAGATCATTTCTAGCTAAGAAACTACTAAAACATTTATTGCTAAACCTAAATTTGAGCTTACATAATTTTGGCTTATAATTTTTATAGAAATATTAATATTATTAATTACTAAACATGATCTTTTTCTACATTGAAAAATTTCACTATTACAGCATATTTATAAAATTTGCTAATCTGCTATAAAATTCTTATATATGACAGATAAATCACAACAATCTACTTTCTCATTTTCTCTGTAAAAGAACGGTTACTAATGGTTAAACATTATAATCAATATATGTGCATAAAAACACTAGAAATAATGAGGGTGAAGGGAAGCAACGTTGTATACATGAAAAGTATGCAAGGAATATTGTGTGTGTTTCTATTCAGGGGGAAAAAAGAGGGTAACTTTACCTTAAGTAAAATGAACAAGTTAATTTCAGTTACGCAAAGTAAAATGTTACTTTCTTCATACCCAAGTATTATTACCATAAATAATAGTACCATAATATAGGCAATGAAGAGCCAATGGAGGACTTGACTAGGGCAACAAGATCAGATTTATATTTAGATTTGTGTCCAACATTGAGGTAATATCTGTATATAAATAAAATGGATAAACTACTCTGCAAGTCAAAAAGAAGGCCCATCATATTCATGTATAAAGGAACTGTATTATAAAAATATTACTTTTCCCTGTAATCCCAGCACTTTGGGAGGCCGAGGTGGGCGGATCACAAGGTCAGGAGATCGAGACCATGGTGAAACACCGTCTCTACTAAAAAATAGAAAAAAATTAACCGGGCGCAGTGGCGGGCGCCTGTAGTCCCAGCTACTCGGGAGGCTGAGGCAGGAGAATGGCGTGAACCCGGGAGGCGGAGCTTGCAGTGAGCCGAGATTGCGCCACTGCACTCCAGCCTGGGCGACAGAGCGAGACTCCGTCTCAAAAAAAAAAAAAAAAAAAAAAAATTACTTTTCCAAAATGTATGTGACTCCTTAATCAAAATTAGGTGTTTTTTGTTTTTTGGTTTTTTTTTTTTTTTTGGTGGACTAGATACAATGTCATCTGTGAAAACATATTTTTAAAAATATCCAAGAACACAGTAAACAACCGAATAAAAAAAGGATGGGTGGACTACTCTATTTCTTCTTATATCTATTTACTGAATACTTACCTTGTGGCAAATTCAATGCTCTTCACTGTGATTACAAGGTAAAAATTATTAACAGATATAGGCAATGCCTTTTCCTTCATAGAAACTATATTCTAATTAATTAAAAGGCAGTATTTTGAAGAGATTAAAAGCACTGACTTTGGGAAAAGCAAGATTTAACGAAAGGAAGAGGGGGACCCTTTTTTTTTCTTTTTTTTTTTTTTTTTTTAACCAGAAAGGTGAAACGTGTTATACAAGACATCCATGGTAGGGTTCTAAGAAGACTGTTGGAGGATAAATTGAAGGGATTTTTTTTTTTCTAAATTTAGAGTAAATGTAGAGAGCAAGTGAACATGGCCTTTGGCATGAATGTCATCTCTGTCCATTGTAGCATGGTTAGTAGCTAGTTGGTAGCTTCAGCAAATGAATTATCCCTTTGAGTTATCCCTATCTCAGTTTCTTTTTCTCTTATACAAGTCTCAGTGGTATATACCTCATAGGATTGTTATGAGGAACAAATATGATGAGAAATGTAAACTCCATAGCCGGGTGCCGACAGAATGAAAAGAATGAATGAAGGTGTAGATCCCTCGGTAAGTTGATATGGAGTGAAGAATAAAAACAGAGGAAAAAAAAAGTAGATCATAAAAATTCCAGAATTTTAAAGTAAAAGGAAAATAGTGGACAGGGCTTGTTCATCCTGAAGCTTGTTTAAACTTCAACTACGAGATGAAGTTTTCCACTCAAAGTCATATGGGTGGGATGGGATCAGATAGTGGAAACAAATTGCATAAAACAAAGAAAATGGTATGGGACAGGTGGCATAAGGTAGCAAAATGACATTAAATAAGAAGCTTTCACTGGAGTCTAAAGAGTTTAGGTAAATAATGATGTTATCAGGATCACAGAGTCCCCTGTATGGAACTTTTTCTATCTTTCTCCACAACCAAGGTCTGGAGCAGGAAAATAAGAAGCTAAATTTATCCCAACTTGGAAGAAAGAAGGAAAAATAGAGAGCAGGACACCAAGAGAGGATGGATATGTCAAGGAGCTAAATATTAATGTCAGACTATGGAATTCAAGCTAGTACAGGAACACAAAGCCATAAAAGAGTACTAACTACTCTAGGAGAGTTTAAAGCCTGTGAAATAGAACTTTTCCAGATAATGGCAAGTTTTTAGGCTTGCTTATGCTGAAGCGTAACATAAGCTAATAAGTAGAGAAATTAGGAGGCTTGGATATTGCAAACCTTATTGGTTGGGGAGTTACCCAGGCTAATAGATAAACAAAAATTATATCCTAGAAAGACAGAACAGGTGTGATTTCTGAGAATAAGGGTCAGAGAAGACTAGAAAGGCTGGAACCACCTTGAAATTGGCGCACGCACACACACACACAATCGCCAAATGATCTGGAATGTGGTAGGTCATTAATCTGCTTTGCAAATGTCAGAACTTTGGGATCCCAGTACTTCTTGTTCTCAAGATCCACAACCAGAAATCACAAGTACAGAACCTGCAGGTCTGTCTCTTCCTGCTGGAACAGGACACATCAGAGGGGGTGGTTCAGGAGAGGGATCAAACTCAGAAACAGCCATTAGAGTAAACTCATGCCAAGCAATTGGTCACTCAGCTATGCAATGAGTCAGCCCCCACTGCTGCATGTCCTTGGCTACAGACTTCTGAACAGCAGCTCTTCTGAAGGCTAGTTGTGACACCCAAAGTGACAAGAGCAGGCCCATCCATGTTCAGCCACCTCATCCAGGTAACTACTCTTTGACTTCTCTCTCCTTAGTCTAAGTCAGTGGTGGGGTCTCTTCAGCTTTCCTCTCTGTCAGTGCATTTCCCTCTTTTTCCTCTAACACCTTCCTTTTGTTTCTCCTGCATATTAAAGTGGAGAAAATGTCATGCTTATTTATGATTCTCCTTCATTTCTCTATATGCCCCGCTACAATTTTGAAAGCAGACAGAATGGATAGAATAGGGCGTGAACAAGTTAAGGAAATGGACTGGGAAGGTATCTTCTCCCTGGGCCTAAATATTTCACAGCAAAGAAAAGTTGGGCTAAACAAATTATCAATTTAATATGTTTAAACTCTGCTTATATTAATACCAGTTGATTCTTTCAATATCCTATGAAGTTCATACTTTCTGAGGCCTACACATCTCAGAGACGTTAAACCAAGAATCAGAACTCTCATCTAACTCCAAACTCTGTGATTTCTAGCATCTCACTCAATTCAAGGTTATATGTCACTTTTTTTTTTTTTTTTTTTTTTCTGATTCTTGCGTCAGGGAAGGTATACACAATTTTTATTAAGCATAGCCAACGATTCCATTTTTAACTCATTCTTTATATTTGAGCCCATGTGACTGACCTGGCAAAGAGAAATTTAGCTGGGAGATAAAGGGCTTAAATGTGGGAGAAACTGGTCCATCCCAGGGAATCACATGTTATAGGGTGATAGGTCCAAGACTGTACAGGACAGCCCTCAGTTTACACCTGTTACCTCAGAATTCTTATGAATTCTTTACATGTTTGTGTTCACTAATAAGAAGGCAGTAGCTTAGGTAATTAACTGTGAGATAATTAAATAATTGTAGGGTGAACCTATGTATAGGTGATAGAATTTGAGTCAACCCTGATGAATCTTGAGCTTAATTTTTCTCCCAGGCCAGAACTGTGATTGTCAGCTAGGTTTTGGCAGGGAAAAAAAAAAAAAAAAAAGTCATGTTTTTATGTTTTTCATTTTCCTCTTGAAAGAAAAAGGGGTCTCAGGCCTGAGTTCCTGGAGACCATGTCAGTATAAGAACCACCAGGGCAAGTGTACGGGAATGGTATCACCACAGGGTATTGTGTTCTCTCACATTGGAAAAGCTAGCTGTGCAGGAAACTAAAAACAAATAATCTTGGGCATGTTCACAGGCCTTATCAAAGAAGAGTCCTATATGAGATCAAATGGCTGCCTTTCCCCACAAGATTATATTTTTCCTGATATCCTCTACTTTGACACATATGGTTTCCTCAGGTGAGTAACCTAAGAGGTTTTGGGAGATAAACTCTGATTTTCTTAAAGTTATAGGAAAGAAAACGAGTAATATTTGACTTTTATGGGAAATATTTTGCTGAAATGTAAGCCAGTGTAGTCCAAATTGGGTATAATTAAAATGTATATTCTTAAATAGAAAAAGCAAACTTGTTTTCTACATGGTGGAGTCACAACTTCGTGTCTATTCTGTCTATTTAAAAGAAATCTTCTAGAGCAGAGAAAATTGTGATATTTTTTATTGTAAGCAATATACACTACAATTATTATTTTTTCCTAGAAAAAATGATGCATTTTCTTATGGCTTTCAAATATGATAAGTGATATGATAAATATGAAAATGAAAAATAAGCCAATGAAAAATAAAGGCTATTTCTGTGATTGATGTTGGGTTGACATGTGTCTTTAGAGTCCAATAGTAAAAATCATGAATGTATAAAAACAAAACCTATGTTACCTGCTGATTATAGATGGAATAATGCCTCCCCAAAATGTCCAAGTCCTAATCACTTGAACCTGTGAATATGTTGCCTTGCATGGCACAGGGGACTTTGCAGATGTAATTTAGTTAAGGATCCTAAGATTGAAAACTTATACAGGATTATTCAGGTGGAACAATATAATCACAAGGATTCTTATCAGAGGGAGGCAGGAGGGCCCAAGTCAGAGAAGATGTGACAATGGAAGCAGAAGTTAGAATGGTGCAGTAAAAGGGCCATGGGCCAAGGAACTCAGACAGCCTGTAGAAGCTGGAAAAGGTAAGGAAATTAATTCTTCCCTAGAAACTCCAGGAGGAATGCATCACTGCTGACATTTTGACTTTAGAACTTCTAACCTCCAGAATTGTAAGAGAATAAATTTGTGTTGTTTTAAGTCACTACATTTGTGACAATTCATTACAACAGCAATAAGAAAATAGTACACCTGCAAATCAGTTACAAATTAGTAAAGCAGACAGTACAACCTCATGTTTGCATTTCCAGATCATCCTTAAATACATGATACAAAGTAAATGCTCAATAAATGAATGTTTAAAAATGTAGCTATTATCAATTGATTGCCTGTGGTGTGTAGGTTCTCTGTAATATACTTTATTATTTTAAATATGCCTCAGTTGGATAGAATTGGATTAATCACAATACTTGGTTCAATAAATTCCATTGGGTTCAATCAAAAAGCACCATGAATATATAATTCCTGCAAAACTCTAGACTACCAACAAAAGCTCAAATCCAATAATGTAGTATTCAGTCATCCAGTTCTCTTGTCTATCTTCATCCAATAAAAACACACTTCTACATCTTTTTTTAATTTATTTTTTCCCAAAATTCTTACTACAGTTTCAGTCATTCTAAATCTTATGTCTATTCTTCTCGTGCTCTTATTTTTAATATAGTATTTTATTTATACACATCATGGAAAATATATTTTTATAATTATTTTAACATTTATGTAACATTTATATAACTTGTCATATACAACTTTTTTTTTTTTTTTTTTTTTTTTTTTTGGAGACGGAGTCTCTTTCTGTCGCCCAGGTTGGAGTGCAGTGGTGCGATCTCACTGCAAGCTCCGCCTCCTGGGTTCACGCCATTCTCCTGCCTCAGCCTCCCGTGTAGCTGGGACTACAGGCGCCCGCCACCATGCCCGGCTAATTTTATTGTATTTTTAGTAGAGACGGGGTTTCACCGTGTTTGCCAGGATGGTCTCAATCTCCTGACCTCGTGATCCGCCCACCTCAACCTCCCAAAGTGCTGGAATTACAGGCGTGAGCCACCACGCCCTGCCTATTATTAGGACTTTTAAATTCAATATTACATAAAAGAATCTTTTCATCTTTTGAAATTTGCTTTTTCCTACCTACTGTTTAAATTTATACATATTCATGTGTGCAGTTGTTAATTTAGTTTCATCGATGAATAATATCACACCAATGAATAATATCCCAACGTGTGACTATACCCTAATTTCATTACTCTTCTGTTGATGGACATTTGGTTTACTTACAAATTTATGATGTTAAGGGCAGAGCTGGTAGAAATATTCTTACACATGTTTTTTGATACACATGAACAAGAGTTTCTCTTAGGTATGTATCTAAGAGTAGAGTTGCTATGCTACAATGTGCGTGAATTTTCTATACTAGAAGATAATGCCAGATGGTTCTCCAAAGTTGCTGCATGAACTAATAACTTTTCATTAGAAAACTAAAATTTAAAAAATATTAGATAATAAAAAACGTTTCAGATGATAGTGCAATATATAAATTGAGATTCTTTTTTTGTTTTCCTTCCAGAAGCCCAGTTGTTTTAGTGTGATTTGTGGAAAGGATGATTCTTTTTCCACTAAATTGTTCTTTCACCTTTGCCAAAAAGCACTTGTCCACAGAAGTGTGTATTTTTGAACTTCTTAGATGCCTGTATTTCTGGACTCTATCCTTTTCACTGATCTATTTTTTATCTTTATGCCAATCTGTTATGCAAATGTCAGACCTTTAGGATGCCAATACTTCCTGTTCTCAGGATCCACACCAGAAATCACAAGTACCGAAACTTCAGGTCTGTCTTTAACAAATTAAGTAAGCCATATTTTAAAAGAAAAATATGTTTACACCAAAATGGGAGGAATGGAACTAACCCAACTTATCTTTGAGTCTATTAGCTGAACTATATACTCTTACTCTGAAGACAAAAAAGTCATTTATACATTGAATTCTAATTTGTAGGCTCACATTTTGCAAAAGCATGGAATAAGAATTCTGTAAATGCAAATATAGTTTTGTTCAATATCGTCAAATTTTACTTCATAAACATTCTTCCAATTTGGATTCACACCAGGAACCTCTTTCTCAACAGCTAATCTGATCGGTGATAAATGGTCTTTCCATATAGTTTTAATTAGCATTTTTCTTAGCATGAGTAAGGCTGAATTTCCTTTAGAGATTCAAGGGTCATTTCTGTATCTTTTTGAGTATGTATACTTGTGTAAATTATATTTGCATGTATATTGTCTGTTCTTCAGTTAGGTTTCTTGTTTTATTCTTCCCTCAATTTCAATGAGTTCTTTATAAATTAGACATATTAGCCCTTTATCAAAAATCTTTTTAGATTGTATATGTTTATTTTTTGCCAGGAAGTTGTTTTAATTTTTAAGTAAAAAAATGCATCTGTGTTTTCTGTTATTGTATTTAGATTAATGAATCATTATGATTAAAAGATTATGTCATTTTAATTATTATATAGTTTTATTTTTTATGTTTAGATCCTGATTCATTTGGAATTAATTCTTATGCATGATGTGCAGTATATACATGTAATTTTGTTTCATTTTTACTAGATGAAGACCTTCATTTTTTTTTCTTGTAACTATATCCAGTTACCTTTGTCGTAAAAATATTCTGACCTTTCAGAAGTAGATAAAAGCATTCTATCTTTTTTGTTCTCTGAAAGAGTGTACATGTAATCAGCAAGACCTATTCCTCAAAAGGTTGGTAGTCTTTTCTTTGTGGGAAGATTTCTAAATATCATGCAGAATTTTCCTTTTAACTTTTGAAAATTCTAACTATATTTTAAATATCACTTAACAGTGACAGGTAAGTAAAACCAAAATACAATAAGTACTTTCTTATTTCATTTTCCCACGGGCAGCTAGTAATCCTCTATCCCAGGCAACACCAGCAACCCTCATACAAGCACCCCATAAAGTCAGTATCCTGAAAGCCAGCGAACTCCCTCAGTTTTCTTATCATCCCTGTGTCCACTTTAATTCGGCATCTTGTTAGGAACTGGCCTGATACATTACTTACTATATCATATTTATTTTCTAAATTTTAAAAATGCATGTAATTAACCCAATTGCAGTGAAGAGGAAGCTAAAGCCAACAAAAGTGAAAATAAATAAGTAAAATTATTTGTAAGTTATATATACAACCTCAAACAGTTTTTACTCTTTCCTTACTGATACAGCAAATTTATAAATAAAATCAAGACTGTGAAAAAGAAAGAATAAATGGATAAAGTAATTTTAAAAGGAATGTTACTGCAAATTCTATTGCTATTAAAATTATTTTGTACACATTTTTGTAAATGAGAAATTACGTTATTCAGTCAGTGACTTCAATAGGTGATATGATATCCCATGGAGAACTATTTCCTTTAACTTACTGTGTTTGTTCTTTATTTGCAGCAATTTTCAAAAAACACGACTTCACTAAATGGCCTAAGGTAAGTTTAAAATTCTCAGTTCTAGATGGTAATTCTAGTCTAATCATGCTCTTGACATGAGATCTAAAACTTCATGGAAAGTCAGGCATAGTGGCTCATGGCTGTAATTCCAGAACTTAGGGAGGCTGAGGCGGCAGGATCACTTGAGCCCAGGAGCTCAAGGTCAGCCAGAGCAACATAGCAAGATCTTGTGTCTAAAAAAATACAAAAATTAGCCAGGTGTGGTGGGGCAAGCCTATAGCCAGCTACATGGGAGGTTGAGTTGGGAGGGTCACTTGAGGCCAGGAGTTAGAAACTGCAGTAAGCCATAATGGCACCACTGCACTCCAGCCTGGGCAACAGAGTGAAACCCTGTCTATAAATAAATAAATAAATCTTCATGGAGGTAAAGCAGAATGGAAGGATTCTATGTGACCTTGCACATAGACCTCTCCAGAATTAGATTGTCTCCATGTAGCACAAGCTTTACTATGTGGCACATATACACCATGGAATACTATGCAGCCATGAAAAAGAATGAATTCATGTCCTTTGCAGAGACATGTACGGAGCTGGAAACCATCATTATCAACAAATTAACACAGGAACAGAAAACCAAACACCACGTATTCCCACTCATAAATGGGAGTTGAATAATGAGAACCCATGAACATAGGGAGGTGTATATGTGCCATATTTACTAACATATAATATTTTAGTAAAATAAATATCTTTATAGTTAAATAAAATATTGAGTAAATATATCTCTGAGCATTAAGTAAAATAATACCTTCCATGTGTTCAAAGTCACAAAGCTAAACAGTGGTAAATACAGGGTTTATTCTCAGTTTTAGTAAGTTTTGGGATACATGTGCAGAACATACAGGTTTGCTACCTAGGTATACATGTGCAGTGTTGGTTTGCTGCACCCATCAACCCATCATCTACATTAAGTATTTCTCTTAATGCTATTCCTCCCCTTGTCCCCGTTCCCACAACAGGCCCCAGTGTGTAATGTTCCCCTCCCTGTGTTCATGTGTTCTCATTATTCAACTGCTACTTATGAGTGAGAATATGTAGTGCTTGGTTTTCTGTTCCTGTGTTAATTTGCTGAGAATGGTGGTTTCCAGCTCCACACATGTCCCTGCAAAGGACATGAACTCATTCTTTTTCATGGCTGCGTAGTATTCCATGGTATATATGTGCCACATTTTCTTTATCCAGTCTTTCATTGATGGGCATTTGGGTTGGTTCCAAGTCTTTGCTATTGTGAATAGTGCTACAATAAACATATGTGTGCATGTGTTTTTATAGTAGAATGATTTATAATCCTTTGGGTATATACCCAGTAAAGAGATTGCTATGTCAAATAGTATTTCTAGTTCTAGATCCTTGAGGACTTGCCACATTGTCCTCCACAATGGTTGAACTAATTTACACTCCCACCAACAGTATAAAAGCATTTCTGTTTCTCCACATCCTCTCCAGCATCTGTTGTTTCCTGACATTTTTTCTTTTTTCTTTTTTCTTTTTTCTTTTTTTTTTTTGACAGAGTCTCGCTCTGTCACCCAGGCTGGAGACAGTGGCGCATTCTCGGCTTACTGCAAGCACCACCTCCCAGGTTCACACCATTCTCCTGCCTCAGCCTCCCGAGTAGCTGGGACTACAGGCACCCGCCACCACGCTCAGCTAATTTTTTGTATTTTTTAGTAGAGATGGGGTTTCACCATGTTAGCCAGGATTATCTCTTAATCCGCCTGCCTCGGCCTCCCAAAGTGCTGGGATTACAGGCGTGAGCCACCGCACCCGGCCTGTTTCCTGACTTTTTAATGATTGCCATTCTAACTGGTGTGAGATGGTATCTCGTTGTGGTTTTGATTTGCATTTCTCTGATGACTAGTGATGATGAGTTTTTTTTCATATGTTTGTTGGCACATAAATGTCTTCTTTTGAAAAATGTCTTCTTTTGAAAAATGTCTGTTCATATCCTTTGCCCACTTTTTGATGAGGTTGTTTTTTTTTCTTGTAAATTTGTTTAAGTTCCTTGTAGATTCTGGATATTAACCCTTTGTCAGATGGATAGATTGCAAAAATTCTCTCCCATTCTGTAGGTTGCCTGTTCACTCTGATGATAGTTTATTTTGCTGTGCAGAAGCTCTTTAGTTTAATTAGATCCCATTTGTCAATTTTGGCTTCTGTTGCCAATTGCTTTTGGTGTTTTTTAGTCATGAAGTATTTGCCCATGCCTGTGTCCTGAATGGTATTGCCTAGGTTTTCTTCTAGGGAATTTATGGTTTTAGGTCTTGCATTTAAATTGTTAATCCATCTTGAGTTAATTTTCGTATGAGGTGTAAGGAAGGGATCCAGTTTCAGTTTTTGGCATATGGTTAGACAGCTTTCCCAACACCATTTATTAAATAGGGAATCCTTTCCCCATTGCTTGTTTTTGTCAAATTTGTCAAAGATCAGATGGTGGTGGATGTGTGATGTTATTTCTGAGACCTCTGTTCTGTTCCATTGGTCTATATAGCTGTTTTGGTTACTGTTGCCTTATAGTACAGTTTGAAGTCAGGTAGTATGATGCCTCTAGCTTTGTTCTTTTTGCTTAAAATTGTCTTGGCTACATGGGCTCTTTTTTGGTTCCATATGAAATTTAAAGTATTTTTTTCTAATTATGTGAAGAAAGTCTATGGTAGCTTGATGGGAATAGCATTGAATCTATAAATTACTTTGGGCAGTATTGCCATTTTCACAATATTGATTCTTCCTATCCATGAGCATAGGATGCTTTTCCATTTGTTTGTATTCTCTCTTACTTCCTTGAGCAGTGGTT
Source organism: Chlorocebus sabaeus (assembly GCF_047675955.1). Lineage (NCBI taxonomy): Eukaryota > Metazoa > Chordata > Mammalia > Primates > Cercopithecidae > Chlorocebus > Chlorocebus sabaeus. The sequence goes on along the minus strand of NC_132926.1, from coordinate 33,800,092 downwards.
TGTAGTTCTCCTTGAAGCGGTCCTTCACATCCCTTGTAAGTTGTATTCCTAGGTATTTTATTCTCTTTGTAGCAATTGTGAATGGGAGTTCACTCATGATTTGGCACTCTGTTTGTCTATTATCAGTGTATAGGAATGGTTATGATTTTTGCACATTGATTTTGTATCCTGAGACTTTGCTAAAGTTGCTTATCAGCCTAAGGAATTTTTGGGCTGAGGTGATGTAATTTTCTAAATGTATGATCATTTCATCTGCAAGCAGAGATAATTTGACTTCCTCTCTTCCTATTTGAATACCCTTTATTTCTTTCTCTTGCCTTAATGCCCTGGTCAGAACTTCTAATACTACATTGAATAGGAGTGGTGAAAGAGGACATCCTTGCCTTGTGCTGGTTTTCAAAGGGAATGCTTCCAGCTTTTGCCCATTCAGTATGATATTGGCAATGGGTTTTTCATAAATAGCTCTTATTATTTTGAGATACATTCAATCAATACCTAGTTTATTGAGTGTTTTTAGCATGAAGGGGTTTTGAATTTTATTGAAGGTCTTTACTGCACCTATTGAGATAATCATGTGGTTTTTGTCATTGGTTCTGTTTATGTGATGGATTGTGTTTATTGATTTGCATATGTTAAACAAATCTTGCATCACAAGGTTGAAGCCAACTTGATCATGGTGGGTAAGCTTTTTGATGTGCTGCTGGATTCAGTTTGCCAGTATTTTATTGAGGATTTTCATATCCATGTTCATCAGGGATCTTGTCATGAAATTTTCTTTTCTTCTTGTGTCTCTGCCAGGTTTTGGTATCAGGATGATGCTGACTCATAAAATGAGTTAGGGAGGAGTCCCTCTTTTTCTATTGTTTGGAACAGTTTCAGAAGGAATGGTACCAGCTCCTCTTTGTACCTCCAGTGGAATTCAGCTGTGAATCCATCTGGTCCTGGACTTTTTTTGGTTGGTAGGCTATTAATTACTGCCTCTATTTCAGGACTTGTTATTGGTCTATTTAGGGATTTGACTTCTTCCTGGTTTAGTCTTGGGAGGATGTATGTGTCCAGGAATTTATCCATTTCTTCTAGATTTTCTAGTTTATTTGCATAGAGGTGTTTATAGTATTCTCTGATTGTAGTTTTTATTTCTGTGGGATTGGTGGTGATATCCCTTTATCATTTTTTATTGTGTCTATTTTATTCTTCTCTCTTTTCTTCTTTGTCTGGCTGGCAGTCTGTTTTCAAAAAAACAGCTCCTAGATTCACTGATTTTTTGAAGGAGTTTTTGAGTCTCTATCGCCTTCAGTTCTGCTCTGATCTTAGTTATTTCTTGTCTTCTGCTAGCTTTTGAATTTGTCTGTTCTTGCCTCTCTAGTTCTTATAATTGTGATGTTAAGGTGTCAATTTTAGATCTTTCCCACTTTCTCCTGTGGGCATTTATTGCTATAAATTTCCCTCTAAACACTGCTTTAGCTGTATCCCAGAGATTCTGTTATGTTGTGTCTTTGTTCTCATCAGTTTCAAAGAATATCTTCATTTTTGCCTTAATTTTGTTATTGACCCAGTAGCCATTCAGGAGCAGGTTGTTCTGTTTCTGTGTAGTTGTGCAGTTTTGAGTGGGTTTCTTAATCCTGAGTTATAATTTGATTGCACTGTGGTCTGAGAGACTGTTTGTTACGATTTCCCTTCTTTTGCATTTGCTGAGGAGTGTTTTACTTCCAATAATGTGTTCAATTTTAGAATACGTGTGATACGGTGCTGAGAAGAATATATATTTTGTTGATTTGGGGTGGAAAGTTCTGTAGATGTCTATTAGGTCCACTTGGTCCAGAACTGAGTTCAAGTCCTGAATATCCTTGTTAATTTTCTGTCTCATCAATTTACCTGACATTGGGGTGTTAAAGTCTCCCACTATTATTGTGTGGGAGTGTAAGTCTCTTTGTAGGTCTCTAAGAACTTGCTTTATGAATCTGGGTGCTCCTATATTGGGTGCATATATATTTAGGATAGTTAGCTCTTCTTGTTGCATTGATCCCTTTACCATTATGTAATGGCCTTCTTTGTCTCTTTTTGTGTTTGTTGGTTTAAAGTCTGTTTTATCAGAGACTAGAATTGCAACCCCTACTATTTTTTGCTTTCCATTTGCTTGGTAAATCTTCCGCCATCCCTTTATTTTGAGTCTATGTGTGTCTTTGCACATGAGATGGGTCTCCTGGATACAGCACACTGATGGTTCTTGACTGTTTATCCAATTTGCCAGTCTGTGTCTTTTAATTGGGGCATTTCACCCATTTACATTTAAGGTTAATATTGTTATATGTAAATCTGATCCTGTCATTATTATGCTAACTGGTTATTTTGCCCATTAGTTGATGCAGTTTCTTCATAGTGTTGAAGTCTTTACATTTTGGTATGTTTTTGCAGTGGCTGATACCAGTTTTTCCTTCCCAGGTTTAGTGCTTCCCTCAGGAGCTCTTGTAAGGCAGGCCTGGTGGTGACAAAATCCCTGGCATTTGCTTGTCTGTGAAGGATTTTATTTCTCCTTCCCTTATGAAGCTTAGTTTGGCTGGATATGAAATTCTGGGTTGAAAATTCTTTTCTTTAAGAATGTTGAACATTGACTCCCACTCTCTTCTGGCTTGTAGAGTTTCTGCAGAGAGATTCACTGTTAGTTTGATGGGCTTCTTTTTGTGGGTAATCTGACCTTTCTCTCTGGCTGCCCTTAACATTTCTTCCTTCATTTCAACCTTGGTGAATCTGAAAATTATGTCTCTTGGGGTTGCTCTTCTTCAGGAGTATCTTTGTGGTGTTCTCTGTTTATCCCAAATTTGAATGTTGGCCTGTCTTGCTAGGTTGGGGAAGTTCTCCTGGATATTATCCTGAAGTGTGTTTTCCAACTTGGTTCTATTTTCCCCATCACTTTCAGGTATACCAGTCAAACGTAGGTTTGGTCTTTTCACATAGTCCCATATTTCTTGAAGGCTTTGTTAATTTCTTTTCATCCTTTTTTCTCTAATCTTGTCTTCACACTTTATTTCATTAAGTTGATCTTCAATCTCTGATATCCTTTTGTTTGCTAATTGATTTGGCTATTGATACTTATGTATGCTTCATGAAGTTCTCATGCTGTGTTTTTCATCTTCATCAGGTCATTTATGTTCTTCTCTAAACTGGTTATGCTAGTTAGCAGTTCCTGTAACCTTTTATCAAGGTTCTTAGCTTTCTTGCATTGGGTTAGAACACACTCCTTTGACTCAGAGGAGTTTGCTATTACCCACCTTCTGAAGCCTTACTTCTGTCAATTTGTCAAACTCATTTTCCATCCAGTTTTGTTTCCTTGCTGCCAAGGAGTTGTGATCCTTTGGAGGGGAAGAGGCATTCTGAGTTTTGAAATTTTAAGCCTTTTTGGGCTGATTTTTCCTCATCTTCATGGATTTATCTACCTTTGGTCTTTGATGTTGGAGACCTTCAGATCGAGTTTTTGCATGGTCATCCTTTTGGTTGATGTTGATACTATTGCTTTCCATTTGTTAGTTTGCCTTCTAACAGTCAGGCCCCTCTTCTGCAGGTCTGCTGGAGTTTGCTGGAGGTCCACTCCAGCCCCTGTTTGTCTGGTTATCACCAGTAGAGGCTGCAGAACAGTAAAGATTGCTGCCTGCTCCTTCCTCCAGAAACTTTGTCCCAGAGTGGCACCCGCCAGATGCCAGCCAGAACTCTCTTCTGGGAGGTGTCTATAGACCCCTGCTGGGAAGTGTCTCCCCATCAGGAGGCACAGGGGTCAGGGACTCACTTGAGGAGGCAGTCTATCCCTTAGCTGAGCTCAAGCACTGTGCTGGGAGATTCGCTGCTCTTTCTAGAGCCAGCAGGCAGGAACCTTTAAGTCTGCTGAAGATGCACCCACAGCAGCCCCTTCCCCCAGGGGCTCTGTTCTAGGGAGATGGGAGTTTTATCTATAAGCCCCTGACTGGGGCTGCTGCCTTTTTGTTAGTGATGCCCTGCCCAGGGAGGAGAAATCTAGAGAGGCGGTCTGGCTACAGCAGCTTTGCTGAGCTGCAGTGGGCTCCACCCAGTCTGAACTTCCCAGCGGCTTTGTTTACATTGTGAGGGGAAAACCGCCTACTCAAGTCTCAGTAATAGCGGACGCCCCTCCCCCCACCAAGCTTGAGTGTCCCAGGTCAACTTCAGACTGCTGTGCTGTCACCGACAATTTCAAGCTGGTGGATCTTAGCTTGCTGGGGGCTGTGGGGATGGGACCTGCTGAGCAAGACCACTCGGCTCCCTGACTTCAGCCCCCTTTCCTCGGGAGTGAACAGTTCTGTCTCGCTGGCGTTCCAGGCACCTCTGGGGTTGAAAAAAACTCCTGCAGTTAGCTCAGTGTCTGCCCAAAAGGACACCCAGTTTTATGCTTGAAATCCAGGGCCCTGGTGTGGTAGGCACCCAAGGGAATCTCCTGGTCTGCAGGTTGCAAAGACTGTGGGAAAAGCATAGTATCTGGGCTGGATAGCACTGTCCTTCACAGCACAGTCTTTCATGGTTTCCCTTGGCTAGGGGAGGGAGTTCCCTGACCCCTTGCACCTCCCAGGTGAGGTGACCTCCCGCTCTGCTTCTGTTCACCCTCTGTGGGTTGTACCCACTATCTAACCAGTCCCAGTGAGATGCGTCAGGTACCTCAGTTGGAAATGCAGAAATCACCTACCTCTGCACTGGTCTCGTTGGGAGCTGCAGACCAGAGCTGTTCCTATTCAGCCATCTTGCCTGAGAGTTTTAATAAGTTTTAACACAAAATCCTTATTCTGACCAATGACACTTGAGGGCTGTCCTCTAGAAGTTAACAAACACATACGTATCTTCACTCATAAACTTCCTACTGGAACTGAAACATGAAGGCTAAGTGAAAACTTTGCATTCAAGGTTAAACAGGAATATTGAAATGGTTATGACTTGAAGAGATGATAAGACGGGTGGCGACACTACAATCAGAAAAAGAAACTGGCCTGACAGAAGACCACAGCACAGGGAATCTTTGATAAGATTAATTGACTGTTATGATTTAATATTATTTTTAAGTTGGGCAGAAGTGACAGAAAGAAATAGATGGAAGAGAATCTATTATTTGTTATTTTATGGTATCATGTACTTGCAGCCCCCATGTAAAATGTATTACCCACCGGAACCATTTTACGATGTAGACTGCCCTGATGTAATAGCACCTGTTTGTGCCTCTAATGGCCGCACTTTCCAGAATGAGTGTTTCTTTTGTGTTGAGCAATGGTAAGTACAGAATAAACTGCCATTACTTTTTGCCTCTACTTCTTCACAGAAATTTCAAAGAAACTTAGTCAAGGAATTGGGTTTTACTGATGCATACTTTTTTTAAAAAAATAGCCTGTATTATTTACAAAAACTGGGGACAGACTACAGACAGAGTGAACAAAGAAAGTCTCCTAGAATTTAGTTAATATTCAAAGTTGAATCACTTAAAAAAGAAAAAAGGCTTACATAATGTTTTGGGAGAACTGTACAGAGATTATATTTGTGAGTAATCTATAGATTATATTCAAGCAATGAATGGAAATCTAGTTTTTTTTAAAAAACTCAACTTTTTTTATTCATCACATTGACAAACCTATGAATAGCACCTATCAGTGTTTGGTAGCTATTAAGAGGCATAGAAAAAGATGCAGATGCAGATGCAGCTATAGACATAGACAAAGGTATAAACATAGATGCAGGTATAGATACACACACAAGTAGCAAAGGGGTTTGTGGTCTCACATGTATAAAAATTGACGGTCAACTTTTCATATTGTTTTTGCCTTTCAAGTAAATTCAGTAGGAAATTTAGACTAAAGAATGAATAATATTCCTTATAATATATATTTAGCTCCATTCAAAATTGTTTTCACAAATTAGTCCTGTATCTTGTCAGTTAACTTCTTCATGACCTGTGAGATCTTCTCTGTTGGGAATCCCCAAGACTATCTTCAGGCTTGAGGATTCAGGAGGACTCATAAAACTCAGAAGAGCTGTTATATTCATGGTAACTGTTTATTACAATGAAAGGATACAAACTAAGATCAGCAAAGACCAAAGATGCATGAGGTGGAGTCCCCGAGAGAGCAGGCACAAGTTTCCAGCTGTCTTCTCCCAGTGGACTCACAGAAGTGATACCTAATTCTCCCTGCTACCATGACAACACACAGGAAGCATTGATGCTACCATGACAACACACATGAAGCATTGCTTACCAGGGAAGCTCACCCAAGATGTGGTGTTCAGACTGTGTAATGGGGGTCAGTCAGGTAGGCACAGAACACCTACACGGCTGATCTTAAATACTTAATCTCCAGCTCCTGCTCAGCCAGAGATCAAATTGGCATAGAGTGGTTCAGGACCCTAGGTAAACAACAACAGGTGTTCATTATAAATTTCATGGCAAGCATAAACTCTTTGGCAGATCCAGGTCCTAGATATACAAACATACCCTATTGCACAGAATATTCCAAGGGCTTGTAGGTTATCTGCCAGGAGCTGGTTTGAGCATGCCAAGCCTGCTGAGCCAACTCTTCTGCACAGCTTTCTTTGAAAATAATCCTCATGAGCTTCTAGTATTATGTTGCCCTTCCATGAGGATTATTCCATTTCAGAGGATAATTAAAATGTCCTTTAAAGAAAAAGAATGTAAATGTAAAAATGTAAGTTAACCAGGTCTCTACTGTTCTCATTCAAAGATGAACTAGAATTCAGAAGGGTTACCAGACTATATAGAATAATTAAGTTACATTATCCTTCCTTCCTAATGTGGTTACTGTTGGTTTCTTTGGAATGAGATAGTCAGAAAAGAGACTTGGAAATGTCTTTGTAGCTCTTCCATGTAATATTTCTGTTACACTCTGTGGTGTTTATACACACACTACTAAAAAGAGCAGTGTAAGACGGTCTCCCTCATAATGCCCTGGCCTTTGGAAAATCACATAGATTGAGGCAGACACGCAGTGTGGGCCTTGATCTGCTGGACTATTACTTCACAACTTCCCACAAAGATCATTCTGAGATTCCTTTCAGGCTCATCTAGGAAATGTGAGGAGGCCATAACCTCACAGAGCAGTGTTAGCAGCTCAAATATCAGGCCTCAGATATCTTTGGCAAAAACGGGAAAGAGGTTAAAGAAACAATCCCTTCTTCCTTCTTTCCTCCCTCCCTTCCTTTCCTTCCTCTCTTCCTTCCTGTCTTCCTTCATCAATTCCTTCCCTCCTTCCTTCCTTCCTTCCTTTCCTTCCTGCCTTCCTTGCTTCCTTCTTTCCTCCCTCCCTTTCCTTCCTTCCTTTCCTTTTAGTTAACTTAAAGGTTAACTGAAACCTTCCTGCCTTCCCTTGCTTCCTTCTTTCCTCCCTCCCTTTCCTTCCCTCCTTTCTTCCTTCTTTCCCTCCTTCCTCCCTCCCTCCATCCATCCATTTCCTTTCTCCCTCCCTCCCTCCCTCCTTCCCTTCCCCTGCCTTTCTTCCTTCCTTCCTTCCTTCCTTCCTTCCTTCCTTCCTTCCTTCCTTCCTTCCTTCTTTCCTTCCTTCCTTCCTTCCTTCCATTTTTCCTTCCTACTTTCTTCCATCCTTCCTTGGGCTTCTAAGTCATCCTCCAGAAGTTGGTAATAATTCCTGGTGTAGTAATTCATTCCTTTCTTCCTTCCTTCCTTCCTTCCTTCCTTCCTTCCTTCCTTCCTTCCTCCCTCCCTCCCTCCCTCCCTCCCTCTCTCCCTCTTTCCTTCTTTCCTTCCTATCTACCTTGTAACTCTGAGAGATGTACTGTGACCACTCTAGTTTTTATTTCTCAGTCTAAGAATAAATGAAGAGCCCTGCTGGTTAAAATAGTTAAAAACTGTTCAGTAACATTGTAGCCAATATGAGCACAGTTCATATCAAACATATCTTATTCTGGAACACAGAAAATTAATTCCAATGGCAGGAATGGTGCAGTGACATGCATATTTGCTTAATTCTCCATATGACCTGAATATGTAAACTTAATTTCCATGCCATTTCTATATCTTGGGGCAAGAAGAATAGTCCTAATGCTCTTTTGAGTGATGGGAGGAGAAGGGTAATTCCTTGGTCTCTGCTTTTGGCAGTGTTTTGAGGAAAAAGCCCTGGCAAATTGGACTCACTGCTCTCAGAGGTATCTGCCACTTGTGAACAATGTAAAATCTTTGAAAAATAATGATGAATCCAAGACTTGGCCAGAATTTATAAAGTCATATTCACTATCCTTAATGAATCCCTCAAGCCTACTCAGTCTAGCACTCTGGTAATATATGCTAAGAAAAGAGAACATTACATGAAACAGTCCATACTCTTAAAAAGCTTGTGGTCTTATTTGGCAAAAAGAACATATGCATACAAAGTTGATGAGAATAGAAAGCAACCTTGGTTTTGTTGGAAAAAATGATGTTTTAATAAGTTTTGAAATCATTGATAGAATTTACCCAAAAATACAGATTTCAAACTTGCTTAGTGATACTAAGCAAGGATTTATCGGGTAATAAATAAGCCTCAACTGCCTCATAGTAGCTCCCTGTTCAAATGGAGATCACATAGTAGCTCCCTGTTCAAATGGAGATCACATGTTCCAAACAACCATAGTTCTTCCTCTCTCTTTTGTAATGGAAGTGGTTCACATCACTTATTTATATTACCCACTAGGCTCCAAGCATTTATGTTTGCCATTCTAGAACCAAATGAGTGCGTTAGATATATATCAAAGGTGAGCCTGATTATAGGGGTTGGCGTGGGAAGTCTCTTGAAGAACAAGAGGGCTAAAGGAGTTTTAAAGAAATGGAACACCAAAAAGAAAAAGGATTGTTCAATCTACACAGTGCCAACTGTTTGGGAAAACACTTGGAATCAAGAAAGTGTGCAGTGTCTTTAGAGATGTAATACAAATATGATGCTGAAAGAAATATTATGTATTTAGAGAATGGTAATATGTAAAGATGGAAAATAAGAGATTAGTCTTCTGTGAAACATAAATGCCCAAGAAAGGGGAATAGACTACAATCAATAGACAGTGTGAAAACAGTGAAAAATTTGAGCACAGAGCGAACTGTGTGAATTATGCATAGCATTATTGCTGTGGTTATCTTTTACCTCTTGGTAAAAAAAAAGAAAAAAGAAAATCTGGTATTTCTATGTTGAACTGAAAGGTATTGAGATGGGAATGGGTTAGGGGATGAAAAACTCTACATAAAAAATGTCATAGGACACCTTTTGAATAATCAAGACACGGAGAAAGAAGGTACAAACTATAGTGGTAACAAAGAAAAATGAAAAAAAAAAAAAAAGAATGTAAAGGGAATTTAAAAGCAGCTCCCTTCTCAGGACCTCTTTTAGAAGATAAGGAAAAGTACATTCAATACCAATGTTCACTTTCCTTATGATACTAATCTTCTTTTTTTTTTCTCTTCTCTTTAGGGAATTTGGTTTTTATATAGAATTTGAAAAATATGGAAAATGTGATTAATGGATAACAGAGGACCTACACTTGCTTATTCTTTTTTTCTACTTAATTCAGAAAAGTATTTCTTTTGGAGTGTGAGGATGTAAATTAAATAACATCCTTATGCTGTACTTAAATGTCGAACAAAATGGGAGACAAAAATAAAGGAATCAAACTAACAAGAACCAATATCACATTTATTACAAATAAACAACAAAATAGCTGAGATTCATTTCTATGTATTGATTGTTTTAAGTCATCTTCCTCCCATTTTGGGTAGTTTAAATTATCTTCACCAGTTGGGCTTGTTAACCCAACTGTTATATCTTGTTGTATCTTGTTATATCTTGTTACCCAAAATTATACTTACCACCAATTGCAGGCCTATCTGCAGAATTAAACCCTACCCCATTAATATAATTAAAAGACATGGAGCAAAAGAGAAAATATCCTTCCTACAAAAGACAAAGTCCAAAGGAAGGAATCACTGAGTTACCGAGGCCTACTGCTGTTTTTTACCATTCGCAAATGGATGTTATACTTTCTGTGGTTGGAGAAGTAAAATACCATGGAGAGAGGAGGAGTATTAGGCTACTGGATGATTCCTACTCAAAGAAAGAAAGGACGCTGGTATGGAAATAAGGAGACATGAATTTTGCCCTCAATTTTGCCACCGATTAACTATAATTTTGGGTCACATTCACTATCAGTGTCTCTGGCCATAGTGGCTTTAAATTTTTCTTGGTTCCACTTACTGTTTTGTTTATGCAAAAGAGTAAGTCATCCACTTTACTGGTATCTAGCCTTATATATATATATATATATATATATATATATATATATATAGAATATCCTGATGAAATACACTATGGCTCCTTCATTTGTTAGCAAGATTGGGATTTGAAAATCCACTATAGGTTTACATCAGAAAGTAGAAATATTCTAGCAACAATGAGTGTTGTTAGTAGCTAGTATGGGAACTAAGGAGTGAAAAAATCAAATAGAGTAGACATCTTTTGCTGATGTTTCTATATCCAGCCATCCATATTCCAGAAACTAACATTCAATTATCTTTTTGTGATTAACCTTACCCTCAAGGTTGTGTCTTCATTTGTGTTAACTTCATCATGATCTGGGGTGGAACACATAATCTGGGCCTATGCACATCTACAGATGGAAGTCCCTTGGTCACAGACACTAGTGCAGGCATCAGCATATGACCTAAAACAGATCCATTGATATTCTGCTCCTTACCTAGAAATCCTAAGAGAAAGATTGTCACTCTTTTTTCCTGGGATGTGTTTTCTCAGAGCCACAGGCAGCAATCTTATAAGAACAAATGGGAGCCCCTTTAAGAATGAAGTTAAAGAGCAGAGGAAACAGAAACAAGAGATACAGGGAAAATATATTCTGATGGCACTGATTTTCTGTCTCCAGCCATGCCATGCCTAAATTATATCTACTCTTTGACTTTTCTTTTATAGGTAATAATACATTTCTGCTTCTCTTACACAGTTGGCATCATGTTTTCTGTTCTCTGAGATAAGCCAAATGATAAATTAAAGAACAGTGTATCAAAGGAAAACAGACTCCCTAGATTTTTCACTTTTGCAAAGATCCTTTCCCAAAGCCTATTTGTACTGGAGACCAGAGCCTTTTCCCTGGTTACAAAGGCAGTATAGGCATCCAAGCGCAGACATTTTTTAATACACATAAAATTTTAACATCTTACTTCAACATAATAAAAGTCATATATGAGAGACCCACAGCTAGTATCATACTGAACAGGGAAAAACTAAAAGCCTTTCCTCTAAGTCTGGAACAAGACAAGGATGTCCACTTTCACCACTGTTATTGGACATAGTGCTGAAAGTCCTAGCCAGAGCAATCAGACCAAGATAAAGAAATAAAGAGCATCCAAATTTTTTAAACAGTTAACTTCTATTACAAGTTGAATATACGTTGCATGGTTACAGAAAGTCATCTTCCTGCAAAAACAAAGGTTCAAAATCTATATACTCTATTAGAGAGCTCATAATCAGGACAACAGAGCCTTTTTGTCCAAGGAGACTAGAAGACCAGCTTGACCGCTGCCTGTGCAGAGTTTTGGCAAGCAGCCTTGTCTAAGTCGCATCACATTCTCTTACAATTTTGTGCTTCTTATTCCCAGCCCTTCTTTCCATGGCTCTCTTCCCTCATGAATATTTCCACTGTATCCTACAGACCTTTTGTGCTGTCTACCAAATGCTACTTGCACCTCCTTGCCCCTGCTGACTCGGGTGTTTCCCCCAAGGACACTCTTGACATTGAAATAGTGAGAATAGGGGATGCCGATTCTCCTCCAGGGTTGTGGAGAACAGACTGGAATCATCTTGATTTTCTGAGGCAGCTTTCAGGCCATCATTTATCTGCCCTGCTGGAAAAGCAATGTTAAGGCACATGCCAGGTGAATCGCTAACGATACCTCATCTCTGCTATCTAGACCCTGGTTATATCCCCATAAGTAATCCAGGCCTTTTGGCCTCTAACACACACAACCTTTCTTGACAACATTCATGTCATTGTCCTACGGGGCTTCTATGTCCACCTAGTTTATTTATCCAAACCTTTGGCCTCACATTTTCTTAGTCCAGACATTTTAAATGTCAGGCGTGGTATGCTTGAGTGTGTTTATATGCTTGTGATACACATTTGTGCCATTCTAATTTAAGATTCATTTCTAGTCTAAGAGTTCATGACACAGAGAGCTTTCAAGGCACTCAACACCTCTAGGATCAGTACTGGTGGATAAATTTTACTTATGAAGGAAATGCTCTCCCCCTAACAGAAAATAATGTCTGTTCTTGAAAACTGTAACGGATGCTAACCCAGTGAATGTCCGTGGGCAGAGCAGGTTTTCTCAGGGCTAAGTGTGGCACTGAGGTGCAGTGAGCTGAGGGATGGACATGCAGCACTGAGGCTTAGGTTCACTTCCTCCTGCCACATATGTGACTGCCATTCCTTGAGTACCCCCTTCTCTACCTTTAATGCCATTTTTTACACCTAATGTATGGGACTCCAGCAAACACTAAAGAGCATGTTTGAGAAAATGCCTTTTATAGAGATGGGTGTGTAATATCACTCACTACATTTTACATTATTAATAATTGGTTTATTGCCATATATATATATAGTTATATATATATGACCATTCTTTTCACACACTCAACTCATTTCAAATGGATTCCAGGCTAAAGTGAAATATGTATTTAACAATGCCCTGAGATGCAGCAGGGACAGCTCCATTTACGGGCTTACCTGAAGTGGGAGAAGCTCTCTACTCTTCTCTCATTTATATTAACAAATGCAAACAAACACTTCAAGGCACAACCTGAAGTGTACTAAAGGATATTCTGGTGGTAAGGTGACTTTCCCTGGGTGTGAAAAATATAGTCTTTCGTGTTATGAATTCACTTGAGAAACTATAGGATAAAAGACACAAGCTTAAAAATATCTTTTGTATCCTCTTCATTCATTGGTTATGAAATTATGCATGTCAAACATTTTACTGAATGTTTTTCTTATGTTGTTTCATTTAATCCTCACAACAAAATTATGTTACACATGATGCATCTCCACTTTGCATGTTCAACATATATTTATTTAATGAATATGTATCAATCAACTTATAAATTCTGATCTCTGATGAAGATCCAAGGGGAATTTAAAGATAGTATCACCATCAACATGGAAGAGAAACACAAATAGCTAAGGATAAAAACATAAGAAGAGTAGCACCTTCTATTTTGACTGCTTTGTAGTTGAATGACTTACTAGACATCTAGGCCAAATTGCCCTCTAAATATCTAAATCTGGAAATCAGAATTAGGATGGGGCTGACGAAAAGTTTAGAAGTCATCAGTGGATAGGTATTGGAGCAGAAGAGGTAAACTAAGATCTCCACCCCCTTCCCACCCCCCAACACACACACACATATACACATAGTTGTGGCCTTTTAACTGATTTCCTGGGTAAAGCCCATGATAGAATAGTGACCACATGTTAATAAAAGGAAGAAGAAGGAGAGCCAAGCATTTTTGGGGAGTAGGTATGCTTTTGAGCAGGAGAGAGTAAGTTGATATCATTTGATCCCCTAGTTCCAGCATACCTAATGCTCACTCCATCTCATCCTACTCCAATTATATCATTGTATTACTCCGTTCTTTCGCTGCTATAAAAAAAAAACCTGAGACTGCATAATTTACAAAGAAAAGAATTTTAATTGGCTCATGATTCTGCAGGCTGTGCAGGAAGCACAGGGGCTTCTACTTCTGGGGAGGCCTCAGGAAGCTTCCAATCATGGTAGAAAGCAAAGGGGGAGAGAGGTGCCTCACGTGGTGGGAGCAGGAGCAAGAGGGAGAGAGAGGTGAGGTGCCACACACTTTGAAACAACCAGATCTCATGAGGACTCACCATCGCGACGACAGCACCAAGGTGGATTGCGTTACACCATAAGAAACCGCCCACATGATCCCATCACCTCCCACTAGGACCCACCTCCAACACTGGGGAATACAATTCTACATGAGATTTGGGCGGGGACACAAATACAAACCGTATCAATCAGTCAATAAATTATTTTACTTTCTGGTTTAATCTGGTTATAATTTATAATTCGTCACTTATAATGGGAAGATCTTGACTAATACAGAGGAATGAGATTATTATTATGCATGAAGACTGCACAGATTAAAAAGTGAAGCTCTCTGCCTTTGGCTCCCTTGTGCCCTGGAACATTACCTGTTACAACCTCTAGATGGCAGCCTCATTCTTCTGTCTTGCCTTATTTAACTAGGTCTTTATTTCACGAGAAGGGTCCAGAGAGCCGTGCCTAACTACATTCTCCATCACCTTTCCAGTTAAACACACAGTCCAGTTCTGCCGGCAATAGAGACCCTCACCTTCTTTCATCTCTTCCCTCTTTTCTTTTGTGTCCTCCTGGTCAGTAGGTTCCATCAGGATGGCTCTCTCTGGAGCTGGAAAGAAAGAGTTTCAGGTTTTACCCGTTTCAAAAAGTAAAGCAGCTTCTAAAATACAGGCATTTGTGTTAATATTGTCTGTCTATTATAGCCTAACACTATTTCATTATTTAGTCTATATCTCTGCTTTACACAAAATAACAAAAACAAAAATGAAATCTTCTCTTCAAAAGAGATTGAAAGGAACAATCCTGTATTGCCACAGAATACAAAAAAAAAAAAAAAAAAAAAAAAAAAAAAAAAACAAAGAAAATTGTATCCTTTCTTTTCCTCTCTTCAAAATATAGAGCTCATAATTATTCTATTTTAGTAGGAAAACAAACATGCAAAGTCTAGAAACCCCTGATTTATAAATGTCTTCACTATTGCGTGAAAATCCTGTGCCGGTTGAAAGACAAACATGAATACAAACGTGAAAGTGAGGACGTTTGGAGGGGGCTCTGGGTGTGAGCTGAGAATGGAAATAATCATCCGAGGTTCCAGATGAGAACACAGGTGTTCCATTACAGGAACAGGCAGTATGACACTAGGACACAGCACATGGGCAGAGAGAGCTGTAACAATAATTAGCCCAGGTTCAGGGAACACATGTACCATGTCAAGTGCCATAGCATGTTTTATGCGCCTTGTCTCAATTGATCCTCTCCACAGTCTTATAACCCTAATACCATTATCACCCCTACAATACAAATGAGGGAACTAAACTCACACAAGCTGAGTAAACTATGTAATTTTGTAGTTCACGAAGAAGGACTGACATTCAAACTCAAACTATCCTGCTTCTAACCATAACCTTATGTTGTCAAACCCAAATGGAACCAGAAAAAAAGAGGACAGGTAGAGGTGATTATAAGAGATTTTCAAAAAAGTACAGACCCATATCTTCTTAAAAATATTAGTCTCTTCTTTAAGAAAGTATTCTGCCTAGATGTAATAATGAATTAATAGTAGTTTCAACAATTTAAGGACATTGAACAAGTGCCTGACTCCTCTAGATAAAAGTGCAGAACATAGTTTACCTCTAACCACTAGGACAGCTTCCTCATACCTTAATCTGCCTCCTGACTTTGCAGACCCTTGCTCTTCAGAGTGTGGGTAAGGGCCAGCACTGGGACCTGTTACCAATGCAGAATTACAGCTCTCACCTCAGACCTACTGGGTCGGATTCTGCATTCTAGCAAGATCTGCAGGGAACTTGATCTGCAGGGCACATTGCAGTTTGACAAGAATCTGTTTAGATCCCTTAGAGCAATCTTTCAGAAAAGCAAGTGGTTTATTAAAAAATGGCTTTGTTTTTTCCCTGAAAGACACACATACTTCCAAGATATTGTGTAGCTTGTTGTTAATGACTCTGAGAAAGATTTACTTCAGCATCTTTAATGGTTAGCAGCCAATGGTTAAAAAAACAAGCTCTAAATCCAAACAGTCTGAATTCAAACCTCAACTCCACCACATATTACTTAAGTGACCTCCAGCAAGTCATTAAACTTAACCCCTCTGTGCCTTAACTTTCTTGTGTGAAATAAACTGCCCTTGGTACATAAGGACTTGCTTTTATTATTACTATAGCTTTACAATGATATCATCATTATTTTATTATTCTTATTGTTATCATCATCATCATCATCATTGCTCTGTTACTTTCTCTTGTTACAAATAGGAAAATTTACATTAGATGGGAGAATAACAACCTTGATAGGAGGTGTAAATCAATTTTATTCAAAGCCACTGAGTGAAAAAATATAGCTGCTTAGATCTCACAGGACATCATTCTTTTCTTTGACTCTTACAATTTCTATGATTCAACTATGAATTCAGGCAAATGATCCTAGTCTTATCTTTTCTATGACTTCAGCTCCAGTTCCAGAGCTCCAGTCTCCCGCTAGACCTTGTATCTGAATTTTCTGCCATCATCTTACAATCTAGAGATCTAAAACTGAAACAAGCATCTCTCCCGACAGGCCAGCTCCTCTTCCCTATTTCGGGCCATGAAGCTTCATTTTCCCAGTCATGAGGCTGAACAATTTTGCTCTTTCTTTGTCTCTCCATGGCTCTACCTATGGCCATATAATCGTCAAACTCTCTATTGAAATTCTTAAACCATTTGTGTTTGAGGACCATTTTTTCAAAAACTTTCAAGCCCTCAAAGGCCAATATTTATATAAAAGACAATAAAATGGATCAATAGAAAATGAAACAATAAAAAGTCAAAGAAAGTATAAGACTAAAATTTTTTTATCACATTCAGATATAAAGTCAATTTCAATAAATTCAGTAAGTACAAATACAGGGAAAGAAAAAAATGAGAAAACTGAACTCATTTATAGAAAGTATGCATACAGGTGATCAAAATACCTAGTTATTACATTCATAATTTTTGCTTTTCTGCAATTATAAATATTGAGTAAAATAGCAGTTTTACATATGAAACACCTACATATTTTGAAAGAACATGTTCTTGTAGCTGTTAAAAGATTTAGTGTACTCCTTGATTATTAACTCATCTAATTTATTGGTATCAATGCTGCCTCCAGAAGAGTCTATATATTTAAACTCTTTTTGTGTTGTTTTGCTTAAATAATGTTCATGTTTGAAAAGCAAATCTCACAGGAAATATTCATGTTACATTTAGAAAATACATGTTAAAGCAGTTTCAGCAAGCTCAGGATATTCTATTTTAACTGTTAGATGATATTAAGAAAGTGATACTGAATTTTCAAAATTAATCTTTAATCCTCATTAGTATTCAGTTCTAAAAAAAGTGGTATAAAATTACAGTTAACATATTACATCTGATGAAAGAAATAGATTCTGGTTCTATAAAGTTTTGATGTATAAGTATTCTTTTGATGGAAAATAAAATTTAAATTGGAAACAAATATGTAAGGTTTTGCTGCTAACTTTTCACAGATGTTTAATACCAAAATTACCACCACCACTTATTGCTAATTGTTGAATCATTTACACATGTCATAAGAACTTGTAGAAACTGTTCATCCAAGCATTTAACTTTTATTTTTGTCATTAGTTCATGAAAAACATTCTACATTCTTTCCTTGAATGGAAGTATTAAAATCATTAAAAATACCGAAGATCTCAGACAAGTAAATAAGCATGGTTCATTCATATCCTTAAAAGTCTGAGGTCAAACCGGTTTCAAAACTTGCCATAACAGGACATTTGTGTGGTAGTTGAAGTATTTAACAGAGTAGTTCTACTTAAAAACTATAAAAGGTGGCCGGGCGCGGTGGCTCAAGCCTGTAATCCCAGCACTTTGGGAGGCCGAGACGGGCGGATCACGAGGTCAGGAGATGGAGACCATCCTGGCTAACATGGTGAAACCCCGTCTCTACTAAAAACTACAAAAAACTAGCCGGGCGAGGTGGCAGGCGCCTGTAGTCCCAGTTACTCGGGAGGCTAAGGCAGGAGAATGGCGGGAACCCGGGAGGTGGAGCTTGCAGTGAGCTGAGATCCGGCCACTGCGCTCCAGCCTGGGCGACAGAGCGAGACTCCGTCTCAAAAAAAAAAAAAAAAAAAAACTATAAAAGGTAGTAACTATTGTTCAGATCAGCATCCATAATATTACATAATAAAGATGATAATATTCAAGAAGTAATGCTGTAACCTTATGTAATTCAGTTTTTAATGTCATTAAGAACACTTTAGTTCAACTGCTTTTCTTTTCCATAGTGAGACTTTCTCCATGAAGGAAATAGTGATTTATATTCTAGCACGAGTTCTTTCATCTAGGCAAACAGCATGTTTTCTTGTCATCACAGGTTCAGTATAAAATATATAACTATGCAAAACTTCAGTTTAAGAACATATTTGTTTACAATGTAATCTTTCAGAATTTTAGGTAGCTCAGAGTTAATCACATTTGTTGCCAAAGAGGAAAAAATAAATCTTCATATTTACATCACCATGTGTAAATTACACAAGTACTAGTCAAGTTACAGTGGAAGATGTTTCAGCAGCTTCACTTATTCTATGAATTAATATTTTATAACACATGTCAGCATGTTACGGTGTTACTAGAAAGTGATAGCTGAGCAACCATCTTTGCCAAAACTTCACCCAATACTTCCAAGTAAATATCTTTGATCCAATCTCTCACTGATGTCTCAGCAAATGTATATGCTTATACTAATCTGAGCAACCTGCAGTGACATTTAACAAGAAACCCACAAAGCACTAATACACTTATGAGAAACTTTAAACTTTGTGTTTTTTTTTTTTTTTTTTTTTTGAGACGGAGTCTCGCTGTCTCCAGGCTGGAGTGCAGTGGCGTGATCTCGGCTCACTGCAAGCTCCGCCTCCTGGGTTCACCCCATTCTCCCGCCTCAGCCTCCCGAGTAGCTGGGACTACAGGCGCCCGCCACCACGCCTGGCTACTTTGTTTGTATTTTTAGTAGAGACGGGGTTTCACCGTGTTACCCAGGATGGTCTCGATCTCCTGACCTCGTGATCCACCCGCCTCGGCCTCCCAAAGTGCTGGGATTACAGGCTGAGCCACCGCGCCTGGCCAAATGTTAGTGTTTTCATTGCTTAATTTGCCAAAACATTTCCAAAGGGTTGAAATACTATGGTTTAGCTGTTCACAATGGCTATGAAATTAAATTCACTTGAGTAAAACCAATACAAACTCATTTCTTCTTTATTTCTTCTGAGTCAATTTTATCATCATTTGTTTTACTACTTGTACTGCCCTCAGAATAGCTGTGTCTATTTCTTGTTAAAAAAAAATCCAGTTAGGCTTATTTTTCTCTATATAAATTACGGGTAAAGTGAATACAAATTTGAGTTTCCTAATTTACTTAATAAGGTTAAATAAATAAAATTTTAAAACAGGTTCATCTAAAATTAAGATAATTCTAAAAATTAAAAAGTTATAATATAAATTATTCTATTTTTTTTTGGACTGTTACACATTTTGAGGACAAGTAGTGTTGGAAGAAGCATGAGCAAAAGCCCTAATTTGTACCATTTGTTCATTTTTGCAGTGTAAATACTCTCAAGTGGTCAAATTTAAGCTGCCCTTAGCAATCTGTTTGCAAAATCCCTGAATACTTGATAATCAATTCTCAAGGGCTGATGTAAGCTGACTCCAGCACACTACCTTAAGTAAAAAAACTAAGCTTAAAATATTACATATTATATCTTATCAAAATTTAAAACTATTTAATTCTTTCACTTTGTTAAATAGCCTATTTAAAAGATGGAAAGACAAACTCTAGACTGCAAGAAAACATTTGTAAACCACATATCCACTAAGAACTAGTGTTTAGGATATATAAACTCAACAGTAAAGAACAAACAACCCAATAGAAAATGGACCAAAGTCTCTCTCAGCGTGTACTGTCTATTCTGCACTTAACTTCCAAATATTTTTTTTCTTTGCAATAAATTGCCCTATGATGCACCTCATTTGCTGTGTCTCTCTTGTTTAAATTCATTTAAACTATGAAGACAAGAACCAAGGTCTCACAACAGCCATCAACATTATTGGTGACAGGTTGTTTTATTTAAATACTTAGCTATATTTTATCCCCTTTGACAAGCGAATGTCTAATACTAAGAGTGATGTGTTAAAGTTTTCTTTATTGTTTTGTTTCTGAACACTTCTTGATAGTTCTGCATCATAAAATTGGCTGTATTTATTGTAATTGGAGTCTTTAGCATTGCGAAGTGTTCATATTTGTCTTAATTTGATGACCTTTGGCCTAAATTCTACTTTGTCTGTTATTGACTAAGGATCAAGGGGCTAAGAATAGCAGAGATAAGCATCACTGGAGGATGAAATTCATACATAACTAATTTATCTTCCCATGTTTCTTCCCTTGCTGTATTACTACAGTTGCCAACAACAACAACAACAACTACAAAATCTGCCACCTACTACTATGTTGCTTAGGACAGGCCCCTGATCCTCTCTGATATCTACCTTCCACATGTATAAAATGCAGGTATCACCTCTTAGTGTTGTTGTAAAGACTAACAGCACTGACAGGTAAATTGTGAACTTTTTACATGGTTATATTTGAAAATGAGAGCGATACAGGCTTCATTATCAATGATAAGGTGGAAGTTTATTCTAGAAAGGGTACTGTGTTGTCACAATATCCTGGATCAGCCTCCACTCGAAGAGGAACTCACAGAAAATCATCCACCCAGATTGGGCCTAGATTTACTTACATGGCACTTTGATATTCCCTTCATGTGCTCCAGAATTAAACAAAGATATCCCAGACAACCTGCAGGGAATTTATTGAACGTAGAAGAGACACATGGATATATCAGTCACACTCACAGGAGAGTGAGGGAACACCTAGTTGTACTGACTGCTTCTTTCCTGTCTCAGAGGAGAGACATGGGTAAGAAAAAGACTCAAACAATCGAACCAACCCTTTGTTACATACTTTGCTATCAATAGGTCTATACAAATCCCATGGATACAGATTCTGTCTCTGTGATTTACCATGACACACGACACACAGAATTATTAAGTAGGTTGATAAAGTGTGTTATGGAAGCGCCAATGTCACAAACCAAAAAGAATACAGAAAAGGACTGAACAACATTCCTAATAAGCACAGTCATGGTTAAGAGAGTGAAGATAAGACAGATTCCAGCCCTTTCCTCTTAATCCAGGAAGGCTTTTAAGAGTAGGCAGGGTTTCACAAGCCAATTGACTATACAAACATTTGAGCTAGGTTGGTTCTTGCATTGGTATAAAGTGCCTAAAACGGGGTAATTTATAGAGAAAAGAGGTTTAATCGGCTCACTGGTCTGCAGACAGTGCATGTCTGCAAACCCCTTCCCTTCACTCCTTCTGAGCTCTGTTGCACTCTCAGACACAGCCCTTCATACTCTCTGGTTCCAGTAGCCTTGACTGCCACTGTCTCTTTCACTTTTCCCTCTTGCTGTCATTTGTAAGTTTTTATTTCTGGAAGGCAGGTATTCTTCTTTTACTGACTTGTATCTCCTAAGATCATTTGGTTTATTTTCCTTCTTGGCCTTCAGGGGCCAAACTGCCTAATTCTCACAGCTGCACCATTTCCTGTGAGTCTCTTGCCTTAGGCTTTACCCCATTTTTCAATGACTCAAGCCTCTTCTTCTAATTGGGCCAGTCCTGCCTCTGGGGCTTCTTTCGTCATCTGGGGTGTAATCTAAATTTTCACTTCTGTATTACTAAATGTTCCCAGCTCCTCGGCTCCCTCCATCTTCTGTGGCCTCACCATTTGTTCTTTTGTCATTGCTCTGGCTTTACGTGTCACTTCCATCATTCCGTCTCTTGCACAGCTGTTATTCATTTAGCTAATCCCTCACTTCAACTGCTTTCATTTCCTCACTGCCCCAGTTGTCACCTCGTGGAGAACTAGAGTACAGCTTCATATGCACATTGGAATTCCTAGGAATTTTGTAGACCATATCTGTCTCCAAGCTCCTCCATTCACTTTGTTTCTCTACTCTGTTTTCTAGCTGTTTCCATATCAGCGAAATGTCTATTCTCTCTACTGTCCTTATATCAACGTTCCCTCTTTCTAAATGCTATTCATCTTCCTTGAGCTGATTTGAAAAGTGCTACGTTCCCCCAGTGCCATTTCTTGCTTTGATGATTTAGCTCTTCTCAGCTACACAGCTTGTCAGCTAATCTCACTGACCAGATCGGCATCCCTTCCTCAACACACACTTATTTTGCCCTTAGCTACTTTTTACTCCTCAGTTACTCACCTATCCCAGATGCTCTTATAGTATGGAAACACATCCATTTCCTGAACTTTTCTTATCTTCTCCACTATTTAATCCACCGTTGTGCTGTCTACCATTTCCACTCTGCTCATTTCTTCAACTTTTCATATATCCTACTAAAATGTTCCTGCAGCTATAATCTCTTGCCCTTGCCAAGTCACTTGAGTTGTCCTGATGTTCCTGATCAATTGTCAGAAACTGTCCTCAAGTGCTTTTAAGAAATTTGTTTCTTCATTGCTCATTATACTAATTGTCTCCTTGTTCCTTTAATTCTTTCAAATTTCTAGTTGATTCTATACTTCAGCCTTTCTCAGACTCTTAAAACTTAAAGCTGTTCCTGCTGACCTCAGTCACAAAGCATATTTACTATCTTGCTCTATTCCCTAAAAAGTGCACTTTCCTGTTGTTTGCATTTTATTGTATTTGTTTTGCTTCTAACTGATGTTTAAATTATGCACATGTTCATTCCCTAAATTGTTCCCATATCCCACATTACTCCCAAATTCAGTAATGATCCCTATCTGGAGTTAGTCAAACTATGGAGATTAAGGGCATAGTCCTTCACAAGACTGCTCTCACTTCTGACACAAATTGAAAGTTCGGAAGTTCGTATAACCACTCTCAGATTCAAAAATTTGCTTGAGAACTCCCTGAAAGCTATTGTATTCATGGTTATATTTTATTACAGGAAGAAGATACAGATTAAAACTAGTCAAAGGAAGAGACATAGAGCAGGGGAAGGCAAAGCTTGCTTTGTCCTCTTTCTGTGGAGTCAGCAGTCATTACTTTCTGCATCAATGTGTGACATTACATGTGGAGTAATACCAACCAGGGAGTTTCCACAAGCCTTGGTGTCCAGAGTTTTTATGATGACTTTATAGGAAAAGCATGATTGATTGATTGCTTGATTGCCCACATGGTCAAACTCAGTCTCCAGGTCAACTGGAGCCCTCACCCTAAATCACATTGTTGGTCTTTCTGGTATGAACAGCCCTACCCTAAATTGTCAGGTGTGGCCAGCCATATCCTAAGATCTGTTGTGGCCAGACACTGCTCTAAACAAGGACACTCTGACATAAATTACACCTCAGAAGTCAAGGGCAAAGGCCAAACTCTTTTTTGGAAAAGACCAAGTTCTTTATGACACAATTCCGTATTCTCTTTACTACACAATTCCATATTCTCTGATGTTACCATGTCCTATACAGTTTTGGAGTTAATTTAGTACTCGTTTCTTCAGCTCGCTCTTCTCTGTATTTATGCTATTGTTACTCTAGCTTTTTTCATTTTTCTTATTTCTGAGACATTGCCCAAATAATCCCACTTCTTTTTCATGGTTCCCATCTCATCATATACTTTAGTTTTTTTCATCTCCTACATAAAACTGGAATTGGAGTTTGTAAGGAGGTCCCATTTTTTAAATTAAAAAAAGCTACCACTACCTGGCTGGGCACGGTGGCTCACACCTGTAATCCCAGCACTTTGGGAGGCCGAGGCGGGCGGAAAAGAAATGGTAAGACCTCACAAGAGGGAGACAAGTACATAAAAGGACTCCAGGTACATTGTCTTATTGAATGAAAAACTTTGCCTCAAATACTATGTTTTGCAAAGCTGTTTTCCTTGCCATTTACTAACATTTATGTGCATAACCCTGTATTAGAGAAAATTATACATTAGTCCAAACTGCACCATTTTGTAAGCCCCCCCTCCATTTTGCAGACCTTGGTCAGACTGAAACATTCCATGGGGGTTCAGGCCATGAGAAACATCCTGCCTAACCACCTGAGCCCAAAGCACAGGAACATCCTTATCATACCCTGCTGGGCAAAGACCCAACTGAAGGACCATCCCTATTATATCCTGCTGGGCAAAGGTCCAAGGAACATCCTAACCATATCCCACCAGAAAAAGGGCCAAACCACCAGATCATATAATCATCTTATCAATATTTTCATAGGCAGCAAGCCATACTGCCCAGACCCATTCTACCCAGGCCTATAAATTACCCCAGCCTGTAAGCAGCAGTGGACTCTGGCATTAAGCTGGTCCCCAACTTCCACAGGTTGCACCGGCAATAAACCTGCATTGCTGTAGAACCACCAAATCTCCCTCTGTGTGTCTTTCTTTAACTCTTGCCTTCCCTTCAAAACCTAACATTATATACAACCCTATTCTCAGGATCTTAAAGTCTAAGACATGTTTTGGGATTAAAGAGAAACCCCTTTGAGATGCTAATAAAAAGATAGAAAATTATAGATACGTTCACATATACTTCAAATTGTGCATAAAATTTAAGGGAATCTGTAGGTACTCTAGTGACCATCTTTCAATTATAACTCAGAAACTTCAGATATAACATTTCTAGATGTATAGATACTTTGATCCAGAAATTTCACTACCATTGATGTTATCTAGTATAATATCACCTATAAAAAAGACTCATAGGAAAAAATCTCTATTTCAAGGTGGAATATGATGCTTTGGTGCAGGTGGGAGAGAATGCCATGAGAGGACACATTTTTTAAAAGGGAAAGTCACCATCACAGAGTGTATCACCATATCTAGGGAAGCTTCTACTGACACGCCTAACTTGTCATTCTAACAATCTTAAATACGTTCAGCTTTCCATGGAGTCTTTTAAGTCCTGATTGTGATCCACTGCTTGAACTTTGGCAATAACACATCTAACATTTCCACCTGTACCAAAATTTTATTTTGTATTTTTCTCACTTAGAAGTTACTAATAAAACATTGTCAAAGCTAGATGAAGCTTGATACTATTCAAGTGGTCAGAATAAATTTTATCAATAATACTGTTGCTACAGGGAAACAGCCCAATGTAAACCAAACTCAACTTTGATTTGTGCAGAAGTGACTGAGTGTTTAAGAAGAGGACGAGGAATCGAGAGTAGAGAATAGTAGGGGCTTGAGCAGTCAAGAAGGTCAAAGTTCACAAAGATCAGGGCAGGAGGAGTTAGTTAATGTGGCCAGGCCAGCTGGGTTTGTTAACTGGTGCTTATTGCAAGAAGAAACAAACTTCTTTTTTTATGACAGGAGCAGACATGCAAGATACAGTGAGGCTCCCACTTAAGTAAGGCCCTTATCCTCTCAAGGGGACTGAGAACAAGATGAAGTGGTATCTCCCTGAAGGCTTGCAGTTCAAAGAGACAGTGCTCAGGTCCTTGAGGAAACAGTTTTGACTTTATATTTTAAAGGGAAGAGAAAGGATTTGTAATTGCAAGCTTTCTAAAGTAAGTGCTTTAAGAGGGGTTTTAGGGGTCTATCGGTCCATCACCAGGTTTTGGTTGGAACAAAGTAAATTCTCCCAGCAGTGTTAAGTTTTTGTAGGCTAGCATTTTATGTAAGGCTGGAGTGATCGTAGGGATGTGAGCTTGAGCTTTTGGAAACTATGCTAGGGTTTGTTCAGAACTCTTAGTGCATTTTGGTAAATATGGGAAGGAATAAACAAAATCTTAAGTGTTAAAAGCCTGCAGTTTCTCGAGGCCTAGGTGAGAAGAGGACTCAAAGGAGCCTGACTAGGTTTGGTCTAGAAGGAGCCTTTGTCACTACAGAAATACCTCGTTTTGCTGCATTTCATTTTATTGCACTTTGCAGATATCGTGCTTTTTATACATTGAAGGTTTGTGGCAATCCTGTGTCAAAGAAGTCTATTGGCACCATTTTTCCAATAGAATGTGTTCATTTTGTGTCTCTGTTTCACATTTTGGTAATTTTCACAAAATTTCAAACTTTTCATTATTATTATATCTGGTATGGTAATAGTGATCTTTGATACTACTATTGTATTGTTTTGGGGTGCCACGAACCATGACATATAAGATAGTGAACTTAATTGACAAAAGGGTATTGTTCTGACTGCCCCACTGAGTAGCTGTTCTCCCATCATTCTCCCTCTCCCTGGGTCTCCGTATTCCCTGAGACAGAACAAGATTAAAATTAGTCCAGCTGAAAACCCTACAATGGCCTCTAAGTGTTCAAGTGAAAAGAACAGTTGCACATCTCTCATTTTATTTTATTTATTTTATTTTATTATTATTATTTTTTTATTGAGATGGAGTCTCGCTGTCTCCCAGGTTGGGGTGCAGTGGCGCTATCTCGGCTCACTGTAAACTCTGCCTCCCGGGTTCACGCCATTCTCCTGCCTCAGCCTCCTGAGTAGCTGGGACTATAGGTGTGTGCCACCGTGCCTGGCTAATTTTTTGTATTTTTAGTAGAGACAGGGTTTCACCATGTTAGCCAGGATGGTCTCGAGCTCCTGACCTCGTGATTCACCCGCCTTGGCCTCCCAAAGTGCTGGGATTACAGGTGTGAGCCACGGCACCCGGCTGCATATCTCTCATTTTAAATCAAAAGCTAGAAATGATTAAACTCAATATGCTTAGAAGGCACGTCAAAAGCTAAAACAGGCCAAAAGCAAGGCCTCCTGCAACAAATAGCCCAAGTTGTGGATGCAAAGAAAAAGTTCTGGAAGGAAATTAAAAGTGCTACTCCAATGAACACATGGAAAAGAAAACAAAACAGGCTCATTGCTGATATAAAGTTTGAGTGGTCTGAACAGAAAATCAAACCAGCCACAAAATTTCCTTATGCCAAAGCCTAGTCCAGAGCAAGTCCCTAATTCTCTTTAACTCTGTGAAGGATGAGAGAGGTGGAAAGCTGCAGAAGAAAAGTTAGAAACCAGCAGAGGGTATTCATTAAGGAAATAAGTCATTTCCATAGCATAAAAATGCAAAATGAAGTGTTGATGAAGAAATTACAACCAGTTATCCCAAAGATTTGCCTTAGATAATTGATGAAGGTGGCTACACTACACAACAAATTTGTAATGTGTACAAAACAGTCCTCTATTGGGAGAAATGCTATCTAGGACTTTTATAGCTAGAGAGTGGAAGTCAGTGCCTGGCTTCAAAGCTTCAAAGGCCAGCTTGACTCCCTTGTTAAAGGAGAATGCAGCTAGTGACTTTAAGTTGAAGCCAGTGCTCATTGACTATCCTGAAAATCCTACTGCCCTTAAGAATTGTTAAGTTTACTCTATCTTTGTTCTATAAATGGAACAACAAAGTCTAGACGACAGCTCCTCTGTTTACCACATAGTTTACTGAAAATTTTAAGCCCACTGTTGAGAACTACTGCTTAGAAATAATGATTCCTTTCAAACAATTGCTGCTCATTGACAATGCATTTAGTCACTCAAGAGCTCTGATGGAAATGTACAAGAATAATGATGTTGTTTTCATGCCCGCTGACACAACATCCATTCTGCTCACCGTGAATCAAGGACTAATTTTGACTTTCAAGTCTTATTATTTACGAAAACCATTTCATAAGAATATAGCTGCCATAGATGGTGATTCCTCTGATGGTAAAGTAAATTGAAAATACTATGCAAAGTATTCACCATCCTAGATGCCATTAAGAACATTTGTGATTCATGGGAGGAGGTCAAAAGAACATTAGCAAGAGTTTAGAAGGTGAATAAAACTGTCATGGACAACTCTGAGGGGTTCAAGACCAGTAAAGGAAGTCGCTGCAGATGTGGTGGAAATAGCAAGAAAACTAGAATTAGATTGGAGCCTGAAGATGTGCCTCAATTGTTGTAATCTCATGATTAAACTTCAATGGATGATGAGTTTTTTCTTATTAATGAGTAAAGGAAATGGTTTCTTGAGATAAAATCTACTGCTGATGAAGATATTGTAAACACTGTTGAAAACACAATAAAAAATTGAGAAT
The DNA here is from genome assembly GCF_047675955.1 of Chlorocebus sabaeus. NCBI lineage: Eukaryota > Metazoa > Chordata > Mammalia > Primates > Cercopithecidae > Chlorocebus > Chlorocebus sabaeus. The sequence goes on along the minus strand of NC_132926.1, from coordinate 33,772,091 downwards.
ATCACCTAAACTTAGTTGATAAAACAGTGGCAGTTTGAGAGGATTGACAATTTTGAAAGTTCTTTGAGTAAAGTTCTATCAAAGATCACTGCATGCTACAGAGAAATCTTTCTTGAAAGAAAGAGTCAATTGATGCGGCAAACTTTACTGCTGTCTTATTTTTAAAACTTTCCACAGCTACCCCAACCATCATCAACCACCACTCTGATCAGTAAGCAGCGATCAACATCAGATCCTCCACCAGCAAAAAAACAACTCGTTAAAGGCTCAAATAACTGTTAGCATTTTTTAGCAATAAAGATTTTTAAATTAAATTATGTCTACTGTTTTTAGACATAATACTATTGTACATTTAATAGACTAGAGTACAGTGTAAACATAATTTTTATATCTACTGGGAGACCAAACAAAATCTGTGTGGCTTGCTTTATTGCAATAATCACTTTATTTTTGTGTTCTGGTAATGATCCTGCAACATCTGCAAAGTATGCCTGTATATCAGACATGAGTAAAGGAAAGTCTTTTGAATCCACAATACATTGACTGAGTTTAACTTGGGTATAACCACAGGTTTTCAGAGTTGGCTGAGGACTCAGAGACCATCTAAATCATCTCTGATTTCTTTCACAGTATTCCTAGTGGACCAGCATCTACAGGATTTTCCACAAAAAGGAAACACACCTCATGATGAAGCATGAACGTTGCTATAGAGATCTGATTGATAGACAGCTCTGCTTACCTTAAATCCACAGCTACATTTGTGATGCTTTCAACCTTCAGAGCCTTTCACGACAGAACAGGTTTTTACTCTCTCTCCCAGTTAGTCATATAAAATGCATATTCCTACTTCTACTTAATGCATTCTCAAATTGTCCTTCTCCATTAAAAAAAGAAAACCCTCAAGTTACTAGAGTCATTTCTAATGACCTGTCTTTTTTTTTTTTTTTTTTTTTTTAATTTCTTTCTACCCTGGGCCATTTGATCTGGACATGCTACATTTAGGCAGTATCCATGTTTTAAGTAAGTAGATACAACCTTAATTAATAAAGTCTTTTGATTAGCTGATAAATCTTTTTATAGACTATGTCTGGGCGCTGCTAGGACTGGTGTATTCCTTGTATTGATGCAGTGGTGGTAGCAGCTAAGGGGGAGTAGGCAGTAGTTTTCCCTCAGCCCTAAGGCATACATTTATCCTTTGGCCTTCTCTCCTAACAGCAGCTCTGCAAAGGGGTCTCTGCATGCTCAGATAACAATTATTTCAACTTAAACACTATTATGAGTCATGGGGGGAAGTGAAAGAAAATGTGTTAAACATCTTAGTTTCCTCTTATTATTGAAGTTAAATTCAATAAAAAATGGTTAAATTATTTTAAGTTCCAGTGAGGTAACTTTACTTATTATTTTTTTTAATCCACTAAAGTAAAAGACATGATTTCTCCTGAATGCTGGATGAATTGTGAGTTACTCTACAATTTGGCTAATGCTGTAGAATCTTAGGGCTACTTAGTAATTTAGCAATTATTTATTGTGTAGTTCCTACTCTGGGCAATGCATTGAGGCAAGAGCTTGGTCTTGTGGAAGCTAAATTCAAGTGGTGAAATACAAATAATATACAAATAAATAAATAGGCGATGTCATATAGTCAATATGTCAGTAATGAATGGTGTCGTATAAATGAATTAAAAGTCATAAGATAAAAAGTGAGGCATATAATAGGAATTGAATAAATAGATGTTGAATGGAAGTTTGAGACTATAAACTCCTGGACAGAGACTCCACTTGAAATCACTGGAAGGAACACTTGCAATAAAAAATAAGAGAGAAACAAGGAAAAAGAAAAGGTGATTTAAAAAAGAAACTAGATAGAAGAATTTTTTTAACTCAATGCCATGTAGAATTCAGTATAAGACATTTTGCCTAGGCAGAGAAGATACAGGCTACAACTTGCTTGATTTCCAAATTGAATGTTTTAAGGAAAAAAACAGCCATTTTATATAATGCTGGAATTGAAGAAAACAGAATCCTTTAATGTGTTAACCACCCCAGCTATTCCCTCTTCACTACCTGAGCTTTTTGCACTCCCAGACTGGCTCCTTCTCATAATTAAGGTGTCATTCAAATATCACCTTCTTTGAAAAGTATACCCTAGTCACCCAATCCAATTCATCCCCCATTTCCATGTTATCTCCTATCTCAATATCATGATACATATTTTTAAAGATACTTGTCAGGATCTGAAATCATCTTATTTCTTGATTTTTTTTTTCTTACCCTACAAGAAAGTAAGCTTCATAAAGTAGGGATCCTGTGTGTCTTTTTCAACTCTGTATCTCTAGTGTGGGGAACACTGCCTGGAACAGAGAAAGGAAATAGTAAAATTGACTATTACTTGGTGTTTCATTTTTATTAAGCAAACTTGTATTAATATGTCAGCATAAGGAGGACTTACAAGACTTCGTACTATAAGCAGAAATATTAAGAGATCTAATCATCTGGAGAAAAAGAGACCTTGACAGTGCACTCTAGAACTGCCTTTGCAGGTCTGAAGGGCTATACTTGAAAAGAGGGTGCAGACTTGTTCTGTTGGGCTCCATTGTTGAGAACTAGAATGTTGGAGGCCACATCCAGTGGAGTTCTGTTCAATGTGATAAAGAACTTCTGAGCAGTCGAAGAAGACCAAAAAATTCAATGACCTTCTTTGGTGACGAGTCTGGAAAATTGGAGTAAATCCTTATTTTTTTTTAATGTTCAAGAAAACACTGCCACCCTTTAGACGTTAGTAAGTGTTCCATAACATGATAAATAAACTGTAGCCAGTTAAGGTTTGGAAAAATTGAGTCGAATAAAGTGAAAACTTTCCATATTGCAAAAAAATGTAATTGAACCTTTAATGAAATAAAATGTATTGTGAATTCCTCAGAAAGAAATGGAGTACCCAGAGTTTCCCATGTCTGGGTGATCAGGGAATCTTATTTTCAAGAAACACTTATTAACATTTTATGAGATACCAGGGTCTTGAAGATCAAGTCTATAGTTCTCCACGTGTGAAAAGAATATGCATATTGAGGGTCTGGGGGTAGAATGTCATGGACTAAATTTTGTCTCCTCGAAATGTATATACTGATCTCTGATTTAAAAAAAAAAGAAAAAAAAAGAAAAACTTCATCTGAATTACATTTAAGGAAGTTGCGTTTAATTGAGAAATGAATGATTTGCAAATTGGCAGCCTCCCCAGCAACAGTAGGCTCTGAGACTCTGGCGCAGCCATGTGATGGAAGAAAATATATAGACAAAAAAAGTAAAGTGATGTACAGAAAATGACAGTGAGGTGCATAAACAGCTGGACTGGTGATGGCTCAGCCTTTGCCTTATTTGAACACAATTTGAACAGTTGGTACATTTGATTGGCCAAAACTCAGTGACTGGCACAAGTGTAGGGTATGGTCTGTTTACACCTCTACTTGTTATAGTTCATAATGTACAGAGAAACCTTTAGACTGAACTTAAAATATGTAGGGAGGCACTTTAGACTCAACTTGATTTAACATCTCCAATGTGACTATATTTTGAAATACGGCCTTTAGGATAGTAATTAAGGTCAAATGAGGTCATAAGAGAGGCACTCTAATCCAACAGAACTGGCATCCTTATAAGAAAAGGAAGAGACATCAGGGGCATGTACACAGAGAAAAGACCAGATGAGGAAGCAGTGAGAAGACAGACTGCAAGCTACAGGGAGAGGCCTCGGGAGAAACCAGACCTGCTGGCATGTTGATTTTGGATTCTAGAAGTGAAAACATTTCTGCTGTTTAAGCTCCTCAGTTGGTGATATTTTGTTACGGCATCCCTAAAGACTAATACATTTCCTGTTGTTGGCTAACTCTGAGGTATCTTTTCAGCACTGAGCACAGGAAACATGATTATTTATTTACTTTTAAATGTTTAATTTTATTTTTTAATTGACAGATGACATTACATATTTTTATCTTATACAATCTAATGTTTTGAAGTGCATTTACACTGAAGAATGGTTAAACCTAGCTAACAAATGCATTACCACTAATAGTTATCATTTTTGTGGTAAGAGCACATAACATCCACTTTCTTGACATTTTTTCAGAATAAAAATGAATATGTCATCAACTCTAGTCACCCTGCTGTATAACAGTTCTGCTGAAATGTATTTCTCCTATCTAACTGTAATTATGTCTCCTTTGACCAATGTCACCCCATCTCCACCTTCTTCCCAGTAACTCTAGCCTCTCGTATAGGCAATGTCCTACACTTGCTTCCCTGGCCTTCTCCCAAGCAGGTATCTCTCTCTCTCCAAGCTGTGCTGCCTGGGGTTAGAGAAGGGGGTTGTGGGTAATATAAAACTGTCTTTTCTACCCTCTTCAATATGTATTTTCTTATTATTATTTTTAAAGTAGGTACTCTTACCTGGTTTATTTAGCTCTTGTGACGATTTTTCCTGTATGGGTAATTGCTACAAATCAATTTTTCTGTTCAGGGACAATCACTGGAGAATCCTACTCTGCCATCACACTCCACTCCTTCCTAGTAAACGTTATTTTTACCAATTGGAGCTGGGAGCTGTGTGTGTGTGCGCGCACATATGTGTGTAAACAGTCTTCATCCAGATACTATGAGGTACCCTAGAAGCAACATAAATTAAGAAAAAAAAAAAATAGTTGTTACTGTTCATCCAAATCACCTTGATCCACGATTGGAGCTATTTAGCCTCAATGGCCCAAAAAGAAGTGAAGGCATTCAAAGCATAAGTGTTAACTCCCTGCTCTCATGAGATACAGGGAACAAAGTCTTCCCAGACACAAAGTCAAAATGCAAATATCCAGATTCGTAGGTCACTGTGCCCTCAGTGGTCACAAGGGCACGATCATAATTGGGGTTATCTTGAAAAATAAAAAAGAAAAGAGTTGGGATGTGAAGGGGCCATACAGGGAGAGAAGAAGAGACAAAGCTAAGCCAGTGATTTTTAAACTGTCAAAAGACCCCTTGAGAGTTTGGGGTGGTTTGTTTGCTGGATGTCAAGAAGAAAGGCACCCTGGTGGGGGTGGGTGAGAGGTGCTGGTGAAGCAATGAGGAGGGAAAACCAGAATCAATTAATAAAGTTCCACCCTCTCCTTCCCACCTAGCCTCATTCCTCAGCCTTATTGACTGTATAAATTAGTGTACCATGGATGGCTCTTTAACTCGAAAATGTGAACTACCAATCTAGACTAATCTTACTAGATTTAGAGGAAGTAGAGAGCTCACATTGGAGAAGGGATTGTCACAACATTGCTCCCTAGATAGATAGATGGGGATGGGGGACAGGATAGGAACCCTTGACTCCTGGCTCTCAGTCCTCCCCTCTCTCCACTGGAATGAACCCTCTTTCCAGATGATCCTCACAGATGAAAATGTCACACACTCTGCCCCAGTGTTCAGCTCCCTCTGCCACTCATTCAAAACTTAGCTGTTCTTCCTGACTGCTCTCATTCTGTCAGTTACACTCCTATTATTTCAGTGTCCAATGAGTCTACAAATCTACCTTTTAGGTTTAGATTTAAAGGTAATACACCAGAGCAATTAAAAAGCATCTTTAAGCTCTTTACCTTAAACTAGTCATATCTCTTAAGATCCCACTATTGAAGCTAAATAGCAGGGAGAATAGCCATCCCTATTTCCTAAGATTGTTTTAGGTATGAAATGATGGTGCAGTGCAGTTCTAGCACTTCGTAAGTGCTGAATATATGGTTCATTTTCTTATTATAACAGTCCATCCTTAGAGCCACTATTCTATACCTGGATTCCTGCACAGCTACAGCGCTGGCTTCCCTATTTCCCTCCAGCTAACTAACCCAAAAACTCTTCATACAGGCCTTGCTCCAATTTAATTCCCTCACCCTTCTCTAACCCTCTAATGAGTTATCCCACTCTTCCTTGTGGCACCCCGAATCTATAAGGGAATAAATACCCAATACTCTCAATTTTTTATATTAATTTTTATGCTTTGCTTCAAAACCTTTTCCCATTTGCCCTGGGAATACTCACTGGTAGCACTTGTGGCTGCAGCATTTATCCCAAGAAGAAGGAGGTGACAATGCTGTCAACATTCCACAATTGTCTTAGTCCATTCTCACAATGCTATAAAGAACTACCTGATACTGGGTAATTTATGAAGAAAAGACATTTAATTGACTCACAGTTATGCAAGCTTAACAGGAAGCATGACTGGGAGGCCTCAGAAAACTTACAATCATGGCAGAAGGCAAAGGGGAAGCAAGTACCTTCTTCTAATGGTGGCCAGAGAGAGGAAAAGGGGGAAGTGCCATACACTTTTAAACCATCAGATCTCATGGGAACTCACTCACTATCATGAGAACAGCAAGGGGAAATCTGCCCCCATGATCCAATCACCTCCTACCAGGCCCCTCCTCCGACACATGGGAATTAATTCGAGATGAAATTTGGGTGGGGACACAGAGCCAAACCATATCAACCATGATACTGTGATTGAAGTAGACAACAGAAATGGAAAGAAAACTAAGGAGCCATGTGTCATTGTGGATTCTAACAAGAATATGGCGTGGATTTGGCTGATCAGATGCTCACTTCTTAACCAACTGAGATCAAATGTTTAGTGTAAGAAATTCTTTCACTACCTTCTAAAAATTACAGTGCTGGACTCCTACATCCTGTTCAAGAAGGACAATCCTGAGCACGCAATTAGCCATGTAAACTTCAGACTGACATCAATTGAGAGAATGCGGAAAAACATCACAGACCATAGCTGCAATGTCTTTAAGGACGTCCATGCTCTGATGATGTCACTCCTCTTTGCCTGTCTGGAAGACATTTCCCCAAGAGCATACCACCAATTCCACCATCAGCGGGGTGAAATCCAACTGGTCACTGCAAAGTTTGCTGCTCACACAATGACAAGCATAGCAAGATCTGGAAAGAAATGGAATATTTTTGTGTATAATATGATGATCTGCTTTGTGTTGTTCTGTGCTTTGAAATTTACCAAATTAAAAAAATTACTAAATACTAATCATCATTTACATTTCTGTTACATTAGAATTAGAGACAAGTTCTGTTTAGAAATAACTCCCAGAACAGTTTTCGTATTTTATTTTCACATTGAAAATTAGATTTACTTCAGCCTCAAAGAGCATGTTTATATAAAATTAAATGAATGCTGGCAGCAAGCTGCACTTTTTTTTTTTCTAAATGGGAAAAGAGCTAATTTTATTCTGCCTTCCTCATGATGGAACCAGGACCATAGTTATTCTCTCTTACAAGGCCTCAAGATTTTCTCCTTGGAGGACTATAAGGATAAATGAAAAAACTATCCTCATCCTGAAATGGACTGCTTTTATCTTCACAGGCTTTGACTCTCATTCCAAAAGCCTCCTCCATAATTTGTGCCTCAGTATCCAGCTGGAAAATTTCTTCTCTATGTAAACGGTTTCCAAAACCCAAACCAACCCCTCTCCTGATCCCTTGACCTCACCTTTCCTCATCCCTTTCAATCAAGAGACCTTTATCTCCACCCACTGGATACACCCTGAGGATCATTATCTCAGCCCCACCCCTGAGAAATTGTATCCGACAACTTGATTTCTAGCCCTGTCTCAATAAACAATTGTTCTTATTTCCTGTACCTACCACATTTTGCCTAAACCTTGATCTCTAACCACTTAAATGCTTGTACCTCGTATAGCCCATCAGAAACTTCTGGAACATTTAACTCTATTTCAAGCTTTGCCACCTCCTAATGCAGTCTTTATGGTATCCTCAAGCCTCTGATGCATCCATTCCCTATCTATCAAATCACTGTTCCCATTTCTTACTCTGTGTCGCACAAACTTTGGGAGAAATACGAGGAATAGTACTAATTGGGCCTTCTAAAATCTAGTTCTAACTTTTCCAGTGGCCATTAATCTTTAGATCCATTGCTGACTATCTGACATACTGCCAAGTCTTCTATCATCTTTCTCAAGCTCCCAAAGAAACCCAGTTCTCCCAGTGCAAAAAAGCAAAACAGCATTGAACAACCAGAGCTTACTTTACAGTGGGCTCCCCCCATCTCTCCTTCCTTACCCTTCAAAATATGCCTGTCTCTACATTTATCCATTCTTCTCTCTCTCATGTGTCAGAGAAAATGGTTTTTCATCTGTGCTCTTAACCTTATTTCCTATCTTTATACATGCCTCTAATTAGCCACTCTCTACCATGTATCTAAAATTTCTTCTTCTCTTTGGTTTTAAGACATGCTCAGTCTATCCTAGATCTTTCTGTAGCCTCAGCTTCTTCCATTCCTCCTTTCTTTGACTATCAAACATTAAAAAAAAATTCTGTTATCCTATCTTTTACCACCATTTTGGCCACCCTTTGACCCTATTCCCACTCCGCTTTGATAAAAGTGTATGTTCAAACTGCAATAAAGATACCTCATCTTGAAACATAATGGCTTTTTCTTAGGATGCATTCTTTTCCAACATTCATGGCAAACAATGAAACCTACAATTACCTCTCCTTCTTGGAACCTTCACTTTGCTTCTTTTCCCTGACTGAACCTCAGCAGTTTCCTCCATTAATTGTATCACGATCCTTGGAAGATTACTTAAATCCTCTGAGTCTTAACTTACTCACTGGCAAAACTAGGGTAACAAAAATTTCTTCCTTAATGAGTTGTTATGAAGAGCACATTCCATATTATTAGCTACCATATATCAAGATCTAATTATGCGCTTGGCGCCCTGATGCACAAATACACACAAACCACACAAACATACCACACAGACACCTCACAGACATGCATCCATAAGAGATTATATGCACAGTTGAATCGCACAAGTTCACTTATACATAGATTTTCTTCTACCTCTGCCACTCCTGAGACAGTAAGATCAACCTTTCCTCTTTCTTCTTCTCCTTAGTCTACTCAAGATGAGGACAACAAAGATGAAAACTTTATGATGATCCATTTCCACTTAATTAATGTAAATATATTTTCTCTTCCTTACAATTTTCTTAGTAACATTTTCTTTTTTCTAGCTTACTTTGTTGTAGGAATACAGTATATAATACATGTAACATACAAAATATGTGTTCATTAACTGTTTATGTTATTAATAAGGTCAACAGTAGGCTATTAATAGCTAAATTGTTGAGAAATCAAAAATTGTATGTTAATTTTTCAACTGTGGTGGTGTCAGCACCCCTGGACCCCATGTTGTTCAAGAGTCAACAGTATAATGTGTGTGTGAGAGAGTGTGTGTGTGTCTGTAAAATCTAATTTAACACTCAAAACAACCTATGAAGTAAATATTGTTTCTGTCATAAAGATGAAGACTCTAAAGTATCAGATGTTAACCTAAATACTAAAAGACACACAGTCAACATTTTTTTGGAAGAAAGATTCTAAATGAGATCTACTCAATGCCCATGCTCTTAACTACTAGATTACATTGACTCCCAAACAAGTATAGGAGTAAAATATTAGGAGATTGTGCAATATCATTTATTATTCACTTAATATATCTTGTAGTTGCTAGTTTTTAGAATGCACTAAAATAAACCTGCCAAGCAGTAAACTAGTGAGACAGTCTACTGCCTTCCCCCAGGTCTTCTATACATACGTCCTTAAACTCAATAGGCAAACTGCAGCTATTTGGACACTTTTGCATGGACAATTCAGTTTACAATCTAATGTCAGCAACTCATAGCATTAACTCTTGGTTTGTCAATAATAATAACAATCACAATATTATTATTAAATGCACTACGCTTTAGAGCAGACTTTTATGTATATAATTAGGTGAACTCTATTGTGGCTAACAAGAGGCTCTATTGGACTTGGATGAAACTCAGTCTCTGGGATGATCTCTGCTATTTGTCAACTATTCTAGTTCTTCATCTGACCTTCAGGTCAGGGAACAAGTCAGGACAAGGTAAGACTGTGTATTAGTCTGTTTTCAAGCTGCTGATAAAGAAATACCCAAGACTGGGTAATTTGTAAAGAAAAAGAAGTTTAATGGGCTCACAGTTCCACATGGCTGGAGAGGCCTCACAATCATGGCAGAAAGTGAATGGCATGTCTTACCTGGCAGCAGGCAAAAGAGAATGAGGGTCAAGTGCAAGGAGAAACCCCTTATAAAATCATCGGATCTCGTGAGACTATTCACTTCCATGAGAACAGTATGGGGGAAACTACCTCCATGATTCAATTATCTCCCACCAGGTCCCTCCTACAACATATGGGAATTATTGGAGCTACAATTCAAGATGGGATTTGGTTGGAGACACAGCTATACCATATCAGATTGATTGCACTCACTCCATACATCACAAAGCATGTGACGGCCACAAGACCATGAGGGGAAGTGACAGAAGTATTGCTCTGGGCTGGAAGTTTTAATTGCTAAAATGAGAACTCCTTGAGAATTCATCTTCACTTCACCTTGACTACAGTATTCCAAATAGTGATGACTCTGTCCACTTGGCATCCACAGTGAAGGCAATGTAGCATGATCAGCTGACTACCATACAAGTGTAGCTTGAGTAAAAAGCAAAGTTTTGTTTTAATTAACAGAAATCTTGTGGCTACATGTTATCACAACATAACCAAGCCTTCTGGATTGATAAAGGCTCACAGCATATAATGACTTATCCAAGATTATACAGGTAGAAAAGATCAGAAGTAATATGTTAGTGCTTTTCTCCATACTTCATAAATGCTAATGTCAGTGTTCTTTCCATTCGGTCCCAGTTTGCTTCATTGGTTCACTGCCTCAAAAATAAACAATATTTCCCCAGGTGCCAAGATATAAACATAGGTGTAATCAGTCTAATCTGGGTTTAATAGATTCCAGTTTTGTAAAATAAAGGAGGTTTGAGATTTTCACTTATTTCATAACTAAGCCAAGAAGCTCATATTTAGTCTCTTCTAGTACATGAAGTTTAGAATTCTTACCAGTCCCACCTTTGGGAAAGATAGAAAATACTTCTTACCTCAAATAATCAAATCATTGGTCAGATAAGAAGTAGCAATTCAGTAACAAGGACTGTAACACAGCCCAGGGTGTGGCACCGTGCTTTGAGATCCTCTGGATGACCTCACAGGAAAGGTGGAGAAACCAAGCCTTGCATATATATAAACATGACCCCTTTCCTGGGATATGGTCGATGCAGCTGTAGTGAAAACCTCAGAGCAGCTTCTGCACCACAGCCATTTCCAGCATGAAGATCACTGGGGGTCTCCTTCTGCTCTGCACAGTGTTCTATTTCTGTAGCAGCTCAGGTAAGTTAAGGTCAGACGATGCCCTTTATAGCCATTAAGCTTGTTTTCACAAATAATCCCTCTTGGGATGTGAGCATCTCAGAAACATCTGGTTGTAAGAATTTAAAGTGTACTGGTTTGTAATAGGATCTTATGCGCCATCTGGAGTTTGAGAGACTTGAGTCCAATGTCTTTCAAGGATTCTTATTTGCATCCATAGAACAAAAATCATCTAATTTCTCCATAAGTCTTCCATTTCATATGTTCATATGGACACTGGAAGTTGTCAGTGTTATTAGATATACTATTTCTTAGTGCAAAGATACAGGAAAACTTGGATGTCTTCCCAAATCAGTTTGGAGGGATTAAAATAAAACACAAGTCTCAAAAAGCCAAGGGTCAACAATCAGACTTTTACACTTTGAAAAATTAATTAGTGTTTCCAATCCCATAAAGACATTCCATTGCATTTCTTTATGTCAACTGGGAAGGAAAGGATATCAGAAATGATCCTTCAGGCTCTTAGGAGTGATTATTTTAATACTTCTTATTACTACCTGACTTTGGCCATATCAAAAACACTATGAGGTTCAGAAAACATCCTGTGATCAACAAAGAGAGGAAATTTTGATAATTTTCTTGCCTAAACCAAGGGTTAACCTAACCCACTGGTCATTCAACTTCCTCAGCAAACAAATAGGATTTTGCATAAGGGTGGAGAGTGTGCTGAATCTCATTGCTAAAGGAAATGTAGAGTCATTATATAGGATGAAACTTAATTAATGAGATTTAAAGTTCACTTTATTTTTAACATTTTCATCTGTATCTCTTTTTCAGAAGCTGCTAGTCTGTCTTCAAAAAAAGTAAGTATGTTGAATAACATTTTAATGTCAATAACTATTGACTGTCATTTAGTCAACATATTTGTAGGATAAATTCAGTATGTTTTGGGGGATTTGAGAAGGAAGCAAACACACGTGGAGAAATGGTATCTGCTCTCCAGAAAGCAATTGAAGAAATATGGCATACATATAAACAACCATATTTTTAAAATGTTTTTTAAAAATTCCAGAGTTAAATGAGGGAGAATTGCCTTCCAGCTGAAAGGTTGGCAATGTTTTCATAAAAGGCATCACGTGTAAAAGGCAGGGAAAAAGTACCTTGATAAATTGCACAGACTCTGGGTTCAAATACTAACTCTACTACTTACCAGCATTTATCTTCAAAAAGTTCTCTCTATTTCTAAGCTTTAATTTCCACATTTGTAAAGAGAGTTAATAGTAGAATTTGCTCTAGTTGTTCTGAAGATTAAACAAGAAAATTCACATAAGATTTAAGTTTGATGCCTAGCCCAGAAATGCCCAGCAATTGTTAACTGAGTGTAGTAGAAAAAAAATAGAATACCAATAGTGCTAGTATTTGTAATAGTGATAACACTAGTACTTACAGAAGTGGCCAAGCAACATCTGATTATCTGAGCTGGGACTTCCAGCCCTTGTAGTATATCTAATAGTGGACAGAGTAGCCTAGCTTGTGGTCTGGGAGAAAAACAGGACATTTGCTTGTGTATGACACAGGTGGACTGCAGCATTTACAAGAAGTATCCAGTGGTGGCCATCCCCTGTCCCATCACATACCTGCCAGTTTGTGGTTCTGACTACATCACCTATGGGAATGAATGTCACTTGTGTACTGAGAGCTTGTGAGTACCTCATAAGAAGAAAATGAGATCTGGAGCCAGTGCTCTCTACTACAAACCTTTCTACTTTCCAGGATCCAGCTTAAATCTCTATAAGCTATAATTTATAATTATCCCCACCCAGAACAGCAGGTGGGGAAAAAAAAATGACTGTTTCACAATCAGACAGGGTAGAGTCACCTGCTCTGACAGCTTGGACTGGTTCCATCCCATCACAGAACCTTCAATTCCTGTCTGTCAATTGTGAGAATCCAGTAAGACGGTGAATTCTCAAACTGCTGTCCCCAGAGCACAGAGGTTCTATAGAGGCAAGTCAGGAGTTGCTATTAGGGTTAAAGGGACCATTTGGGGTAGTTTACAACATAAAGTTCAGCTTTGACTATTTTAAGCAGTGGAGTGCCATACAATATCATGTTTGAAGAAAGGGCCCTGAACTCCCCATCCCCCCAAAAATAATTGAAAACTACTATACTACCTGACTTCTAAGATACTTAACAGTCTCAGTGCAGCTTGATTCTTAGACAAAGTGTGCCTAGAGGTTCTTTATCTTCATATTCTTGGAGGCTCCATATATCTGTAGCTTTAAGGGGGAATAAGCCTACAAAAATGATTGTTTTTCCTTTATCTAAAATAAGGGATGCAAGCTGTCAGTATTTGGACCAGAATACCACGGACATGTTTTGTTTAGGTATTTTGTTTGGCCCACAAAATGTTTTTGCAGAAATGTAGCTAGGCAGATGTCACTTCTTTGGTACAAGACATACAAATTGCACTTAACTCTCTCATACCGAGTCCACTGTGATCATTGTTAACTCTTTTAGGCCACTGGATTTTGGACTCCTAGATCTTGCATTTTCATCTTTGTGATTATCTTAACAAGTGAGAATAACAAGCCCTGAGCCCAAAAGGACATATTTATGTATTTATTCCTATTTGGGAGGTTTTATTTCACAAAAGGGAAAATTCTGTAACATAGGCAGACTGGGAAACTAGCCCTTGGCCTGGAAACTAGCTGTTTTCAAGGGACACTGAAGGGAAACATGGTGAAAGTCCTCCTCACTAATGCAGGATCCAGCTTCGTCAAAGGCCTTGCTGACCAGGAAAAGCTGAGAGACAGGCCCTCTCAATTTGCTTTGTCAGAGTACTCTTTCTTTGTTGTTTTAAGACACTTGGTGGTCAGAGGGGCTCTGGAATCAGAGGAGGCAGCAGAGGGGTGGAATGATCACTGGAGTAGGGAAATTCTGCTTCTTTCTCTGTCAGAACACGCTTTGGCAAGGTCATTCATTTTCTGAGACTCAGTTTCCTTATCTGTAAAATGAGGTTCTGCCTCATAATCTCTATAGTTCCTTTCAGTTCTAACATTACATAAAATTTCCTCTTGTGCTAATGAATCTTGTGAACTGTGTCTTCCCTTAGGAAAAGTAATGGAAGAGTTCAGTTTCTTCACGATGGAAGTTGCTAAATTCTCCATGGACATGGAGAGAATGGAGTGCTATCCTCATCATCATCTTCATCATCTCCAGGCTCTGAGTTTCTTTCAGTTTTACTGATGTTCTGGGCGGGGGACAGAGCCACATTCAGAGTAATCTGGATTGAAAGGAGATAGTTTCTGTGCTACCCCTACAAACGCATGCCTCACTGACAGACTGGCATTTTTTTAAAAAACATGTCAATAAAAAATAATCTCCCAGAAAGTTTATCTTTGCTTCTGTTTGTGTTTGTTTCTTAGATCGAGGTATAAAATAACACAATTATAAAAGAAAATTGAAAAACATACGAGTCTTGTTGTTTAGGAAAAATTTTATACAAAGAATCCGAATCAGCTTCCAAGAAACACATGCACACCACATACACACACACACACACATACACACACACACACACACACAAGATACATAGACATGCATACACACAAATGCCAGTGAACACCACACCTTCTCCTGGAGTCTTTATCCACTAGAGACAAGTCTATGTACCATACTGTTGCTTCACATTGGTCTCTTTTTTTAAAAAGATCCTTAAAAGAGAACCTCTCTTATTCCAAGAAGTCATTTCTAGAAGAGAAGTTTTTCTTCCTATTCCTTTCCAGAAACATACCACAATTTCTCATAGGCCAGCTCTTCTAGAGTACTGATGGGAAAGCCACTGCTTCAAGAGGAAGCATGTCCATTGTTGTAGAGATCTGATTGTTGAGATGTTCTACTTGTCTAGAATTGAAGAGTACATTCATGAGGCTATCAACCATCAGCACCAGTGAGCATATATAACAAAGAAGTTCACCCTTTTTGCCAATTAACAGATTTTTCATTATTTAAAAATGAATATTCTGTCTCCATTGAAATTTATTTTCTCTAGGATAAAAATCTCTGGTTAATTCAACTCTTTTTGCTCAAGTGTTATTTCCCTTATAATACTTCTATCTTGGACCATACTCCTTGGATCTGTTACAATTAGGCATTGTCCATCTTAAAATATGTCAGTATGTTGTCCAAAAATAGACTAATCAGCACATTTTTTTTTGTCCGACAGATATAGAGAAATTAGAACTACTACCTCTCTACTAAACCTTCCCTTCTACTAATGCAGCTGAATGAACCAAGGATCATGTTTATAATATAGAAACATCATTAGAATAAAATCTGATGTATTTGTAAATACCAGGCTTGCTGCATAAGGATAATGAAGAATGAACTAAAATAAAGATGCCAGGACTCCACCCTACAAATTATCATTCAAGAGAACTGAAGAAAGCACCAAACAATCTAATTTTTTTAATTGGTATACATTCAGAATTAGAAAATTCTGAGATAGACATCTGACCCAGCTCAACACAAGAGGGTCCCGGATGAAAGCAACATCACTACTACATGAGATTAACAGGAAATATGTCATAGAGAAGGTGAAATTTGATTTCAGCCCAGCGTGGCAGAACTGTGGTTATTCACCACAGTCCTTCCTGGCAAATGAGAATGGAACCCAACATCTACTTCTCTTACTAATTGGCTCATAATAACTCACCCTCTCCCAGCAGCCTCTGTGCAGATCCATGTAAACAGGTCTATTTGGACGAGAATTTAGCCAAAACATTCACTCAACACGGTATCCACAGCAAAGAAACAACCTTCTCGAAATTGTTGGTCACATCCTGCTTGTCCTCATTCTGGTGTTTTAGTTTTCCTCTGGTAAGCGTCTGGTTATTCATGAGCACTCCCTCTCTGTCATCCATAAAGTCTAGGACCATACTTAGGAGAAAAAATGGTGAGTGCTAAATCACATCACAGAATTGTCTGATGGAAAATGGAAAATGGTTCTCATATTGACTACAAATGTTTGAAACCTCTTGTCTGCAAATAATTTTAAAGAGCAAATTTTGATCCTTATCTTTTTCACTGTTTTCTTTTTTTTAGATATTCTTAGTGATACCAAACGTAAGTTTAGTTTGAGTCTGTATATTATTCATCAAATTTTGTAAAAATTGTTTTAAAGCTATTGCATTCATTTAAATTTTTAAATCTTGTTTTCAAACAGAATTTTATCGTTTTAAAACATTTTTCATGAGAATTTCTTAATTTTATTCTCTATGATAGGATGGACTGCTGCTATTTTCCTTTTACTTTTCTTTTTTTTTTTTTTTTTTTAAACAAACAAGGGAAATTAAGTTAGAAAGCACAGGTGGGGACCTAGGATTAAATGCCATATATTCTAATTCCAAGTCCAAGTCCAATCCTCTTTTCATTAGGCCACCCTGATTTTCAACATCAGTATGGTATCATTGACTTAAAATCTAGGAAAAATAAGCTATAACTAAAGTATCTTTACACATTATGTCTAACATATGACCTGTACAAGCAAAAATCAGTTTTGAGAAAGAATCAATGAAGCTAAGATCTCCCCAAGTCATTACTTACCCACAAAGAAAAGCATTAATTGTTTCCCAATGAATAAATAATTGCAGGAAATAGTTTGCAGTGATCAATTTGCATAAGTAAAAATAAAGATATTTTATATTGAGTATTTCCTCACAATGACCTTATGCTACTCAAAAGCCCTAGCAATTTTTTTTTGTCTAACTTTCAAATAATCTAAGATAATAATGGCTAACACTTGTTTTACACTAGAACTTGTGAAATACGTTTTATGTTTGTTATTTCATTTATTTCTCTCAATTATACTATGAGAAATTTCCTGTTATCCACTGAGATTTGGCAAGGGTAAAGAATTTATAGAAAACCACAAAGTTAGTTAGCATTTTTGCCCTGATGATTTGATTTTATACCCCATATGTTTAATCACTATCGTCTACAGCATGTGTACATGAAAGCTTGCAGGTAAATTGTAATAGATGTATTGATATGACACAGGTATACTCTGTGATAGATACATTGATAATGGCACAGGTATACTCTGACACTGGGAGCTCATCTTTACCCCTGTGTGTGGTGCACTTAGAAAGACTTATGTCAACTCCTGCCAACTGTACATGAAGATCAGGTGAAGATATCAATGGAACCATGATACAGAATGTGCACAAAATATACACCTTTACTTTAATAATTCCTCATTGTCAGGAAAGGAAGAGAGCCAGTCAACAGCCTCATTTTATGGATGGAAACACTGAGCTCCAAAAGCTGAAAATGCTTCATTGCTTATGTGGAAGACTAAGACAAGAACCCAGGTCTGCTTACTCCCAATCAATCCAGGGACCAAATACTACAGAGTGTTATCCACTATATCTTATGATCCCTGGAAATCAAATTCCTTCTACTATGATATGAACTAGTACATATATCTATAAAGCACTTTATAGTTTACAAAACACTTACATAGCCCAGTTGTAGGACTGGGCTCTACTGGCAGACAGGTCTACTGGCTCAGGGTCTACATAACGTTTGTTCTGTAGACTTACATAAGAAAGCTAAGGAGATATCTCGCTTCATAGGAGACCTGGGCAGGCTTAGTGCTGCGATCAACATGACATCCAAAGCAGACACCAGACTGTTGAAAATGCTGACCTTTTTCTTCCAGCATTTATCAAAACTCACGACTTTAAAAGTATCCCCAATCTTTCTGAAATTGAATTCTAGATTTTGTCTACAATGGATACATTTTAATCCTTTTAATATTTATAAATGAATTTAAAAATAGTTATTGCTGTTCAAATTTTAAAACCCACCCATAAGCAAAATATAGAAGATACAATTATGGAATACAGAACAGAACATGCATATTTTTAATGTATGAAATATAAAAGTAAAAATAGAGGTGAAAAATCGCTAGACAAAAATGCTGATTAAGTGAAGTGTATGGAGACAGATGAAGTACTTATTGGGATATGAGATACTGTCTAAAGATGATGACATAGAAATAGTGACTAAAGTACATTACTTTAGGTTATAAAGTTAACAAGCAGAATTTTAAAAAGTCATGATATGCCTATCAAAAATTGGGAAGGATGAAAAGGAAATGTAAATTAATACTTTTTCCCTCCATAGATGGGAGTCAACAAATTATTAATTTTAGCTCGTGAGGCAATAGATGTATATTATTAAGAATTATAATGGCAACAATCTAAAAACATTTTAAATTCAAATTAGTTCCCACTGAAGTGTGATGCTGATGATAAAAGACTGGTTTTTTATTATAAACTCTTTAACGTCAATGGAATTTATAAGTATTTCTTACAATGACATATATTAACTTTATTAACTTTCTTTCCTTCTTTATTCTTAGGAAGAGTAAATCATTCCCACATGGGAAGCTGCTAACTTACTGTAATATTAATGTGAAGTAAATTTGTTTTAAAAATTTTACTTTTTGAAGTTTAGGCATTGGAGAAGAAGTGATTTCATTGAGATGTGTCTCTCTGTGTGATCATTAGCATCTTCACCTTTATGGTCTTTATGACTCCTTTTCATCATTGTTTTCATTATAAAACTCCACCAAGCAGCTCAGGAGAACACAACGAACCCAGAAAACTCATGGGCTTAACCCAACCTGAACATTTACAAGGCATGTGGCTCTGCAAAAGTTATTTAACATGTATTTAAAGTATTTCTTTCCTTACTTATAAAATAAAGAGAATAATCACTCCTAATTAGAATAATCACTCCTAATTATTAGAATAATCACTCCTAATCATGTATACTGTGAGAGTCAGATGAGATAATGCATGCAAACACGCTTTGTAAAATATAATGTCCTACAAAAATCTAAAGAAACAATTATGATCTGAAAGCCCATCCTTCTCCAATATTTACTAAGGCCTAAAAACATAAATCACTTTCTTTGCAACATGCATTGCATGTTAAAGAAATACAA
Source organism: Chlorocebus sabaeus (assembly GCF_047675955.1). Taxonomy (NCBI): domain Eukaryota; kingdom Metazoa; phylum Chordata; class Mammalia; order Primates; family Cercopithecidae; genus Chlorocebus; species Chlorocebus sabaeus. Next base: position 33,752,781 of record NC_132926.1, on the reverse strand, counting down.
GCAGCAATTTTTCAAGTTTTTTTCCCCTTGCTTGAAAAATGAAAACATTTCCATTCATTAGAAATTGATATTAGAAAGTGAAAAGGAGACTGTATAACTTGGAACACACAAAGATTATACACATTCATTTATATAGTTTGTCCCATTAAAATGCCTATTGAACTCCATAGTATGGGTTTGCAACATAAAATGAGATATTTACATAATCTCAAAGAATCCCCTCATAAAATGTTTATTAATTATGAAAGAAAAGAGTAACTTTATAGTAGAAAAATCATTCAGACACTGCCCTTACTAAAGTGATCAAAGTTAACATCATTAATGATAGGCAAATCAACATCATATATACTGGCTGAAAAGATACAATATGCAGAACACAGAATAACGTTTGGATTTCTCTGACAAAAATGCACAACCTCAATATAATCGTTATGAGATATCAAACTCAAATTCAGAAACATTCTACAAAATCACGTGGGTCTACAACTTCTGAAACCAAGAAAGCACTGTTCCAATGTTATGCCTTGAAGACGACTGAAGAACATGACAATGCATGATCCTGAATGGGTATTATTATTATTATTATTAATGACAAATAATTCACAAAGCACAAAATTCATGGCTTTTTTGTACTGTCAGAGAGAGAGAGTCAAAATTCATGTTTTTAAAGTATGTATTTCAGTAGTTTCTGATCTGTTAGCAAAACTGTGCAATCATCACCCCTACCTAACTCCAGGGCATTTCACCACACCAAAAAGAAACTATTCCTTTAGCAGTAACTCTTATCTACCCCCTGCTATCCTCCCAATCCCTGGGAACCACTAATCTAATTTCTGTCTGTGGATTTGCTATTGTTGACATTATATATAAATAAAATCATGCAACATATAAATAAAATCATAAAATATGCTTTTCGTGTCTGGCTTCTTATACTTAGCATTAAGTTTTCAAGGTTAATCCATGTTATGGTATGTATCAGTTCTTCATTCCTTTATACAGCTGAAATACATTCCATTGCATGGATATATGACATTCAATCATTCATAAATTGATGGATAGTTGGGTTGTTTCCAATTTGGGGTTTTATAAATAAAACTGCTACGTACATTCATGTACAAGTTTTGTGTGGACATGTGTTCAATAATCTTGAATAAATACCTAAGAGTGGAATTGCTAGTAACTCTATGTTTACCTTTTTGGGGAGCTACCAAACTATTTTTCAAAGCAGCTTCACTATTTTACATTTTCATTTACATTTACACCAGCGATGTATAATGGTTCCAATTTCTCTACCTGCTCACCAACATGTCACCTTTTTTATCTTAACCATCCTAATGGATGGGGAGTGATAACTGATGTTGATTTTCATGTCCCTAATAACTGTTAATGGTCTTTTCATGTGCTGATTAACCTTTTGCATTTCTTTGGAGAAATGTCTATTCAAATCCTTTGCTCATTTTTAAATCAGATTGCCTTTTTATTATTGAACTGTAATTTTTTTTATATATTCTAGATACCAGTGTCTCATCAGATACATGATTTGCAAATATTTTCTCTCATTCTGTGAGCTGTCCTTTGAGGCACAAAATCAATTTTCATAATGTCCAATTTACCCATTATATTTTTTGTTCTTGTACTTTTAGCGTCATATCTAAGAAATCATTGCCTATTCAAAGGTTACTAAGATTTACACTTTGGTTTTTTTCTAAAAGTTCTTTTGTTTTTAGATTTTACATGTAAGTCTCCGATCCATTTTCTGTTACTTTTTATATGTGGCATCCTATGTTATTTTGCATGTGGATATTCAGTTGTCCCAGCCTGAATTTTTGAAAAGATTATTCTCCAAAGAATTGTCTTAGCACCCTTGTCAAAAATCAAATTGCCATATATCAAAAATATACAAGGAACTCAAACAATTCAGTAACAAAAAAAAAAACTATAAAATTGGGCAAAGGACCTGAATAAACACTTCTTGAATGAAGACATACAAATGGTCAACAGACAAATGAAAAAATGCTCAACATCTCTAATTATTAGAGAAATGTGAATTAAAGCCACAATAATATATCATTTTGCACCTGTTAGATTGGCTAGCATCAAAAAGATGAAAGATAACAAGTGTTGGTGAGAACGTGAGAAAAAGGAATATGTACACTGTTGGTGGGACTGTGAATTAGTACAGTCATTCTGGAAAATGATATAAAATTTCTCAAAAACTAAAAATTGAATTACCATGTTATCCAGCAATCCCACTTCTGGGTATACATCCAAAGAAATTGAAATCAGTAGTCAACGAGATGTTGGCATTTCCATGTTCATTGCAGCATTATTCACAATAGCCAAGATATGGAAATAACCAAAGTGCCCATCAACAGAGGAATGAATTTTTACAATGTGATATACACAATGGAATATTATTCAGCCTTAAAAGAAGGATATCCTGTCATTTATGACAACATGGATGAAACTAGAAGATACTATGCTAGGTGCAATAAACCAAGCACAGAAAGACAAATACTACATGATCTTACTTATATGTGGAATCTAAAAGAGTCAGACTCATAGTAGGAGAGAGTAGAATGGTGGTTACCAGAAGCTATGGGTCGGGAAGTGGAGAGGGAAAGGGAAGACATTGGTCAAAGGGTGCAAAGTTTCAATTAGAGAAGAGGAGTCTGTTTTGGTGATCTATTGCACAGCATAATGAGTACAGTTAATAATAACATATTCTATATTTCAACATAGTTAAAAAAGTGGATTTTAAATGTTCTCCAAAAAATGATAAGTATTTGAAGTGACTGATATGTTAATTAACCAGATTTGATCATTCCACAATGTATACATGCATCGAAACATCACATTGCACTCCATAAATGTATACAATTATTATTTGCCAATTAAAAATAAAAAAAAACTATATTTCAAAAATCAATTCACCATAAAAGCAAGAGTTTATTTTTGGACTATCCTTATGTCTCTATTATACTGTTTTGATTACTATAGCTTTGTAGTAAATTTTAATACTGGAAAATGTGAGTTTCTTTCTCAGAAAGGCAACTGAGATTTTGATAGGGATTATGTTGAATCTGTAGATCAGTTTGAGGAATATGGCCATTATAACAATAGTACATCTTGCTCTTTGGGGTCAGTTTTCTATAAAGGCATTGACGGCAAATGGCACAGATGGCAAAATTTGAATGTGGCCTTAAGGCAAAGAATACATGTGAAGTTCTTTGGTCTATTCTTGCAATAGTACATTCAAAAGAAAAAGTTATAAACTTAAAAATGTGTTCTTCCTGACTGTTGTGTAAAGTGGGTACTAGTAACATGATAAATCTGTTCCTATGAAGGAGGTCAACCTCTAAAAGAGCAACCTCAAGTCACTTCAGAAAGTTAAATGCCAAAGAGAATGTGAGGGGATTTGCCACACAGGCTGAGTTGTTTAGTAAATTCTCAAGTAAACCATGAGGCTGTGCTCACTTACCCCATTCCCAACACACACGTATTACAAATTAAGTTGTTTAATCTGAAACCTTAGAAATGTGATTTAACCTGAGACTCATTTACCTTCTGTAAAATGGAAATAAATAGTGATACCAATATGTTTTTCTAGGATCTGTGCTAGATAAGCATTCACGACAGATAAAGTGGGGGACATTTGGAAGATTATAATAGGAAAAGGGGTGCAAAAGCAGTAGTACGTAATGGTAACTCAAGTTCACCAGGCTTTTTGAAATATTTCTCAAGAACAACGTATCAGTGTTAAACAGGCTTTCTCCCTCTTTTTCAGTATCTGTAATTTTACTGGACTCTCCTCAGAAAATACCATGGACTATTCTAAAGTTCCACTAAAGTGAAGAGCTGGACTCACCATACAGGGAAAAGTGGGACTGACAATGAGGCTACTAAATAACTCACATTAACTTGGATTTTTCTGCTTGCTCTCTGAGATGCTCCCTGACAAGTCAGTGAGTAAAGGTCATCTCTCAGTATCAAGGAATTATACCCACTTCAAGTCCGAAATGGGACATTAGAGACCATCTTCACCTCACCTGGGAAACTTACACAGTAATTTTTTTTTAATTTAAAGAGGAGTCTTAAATAAGGTTTACAAATAAGGAGTTGGTAGCATTTAAAAGTTTTTCATATTTTGCCTCATAATGACAAAAACTTTATCACAGTCCGGATTCTGAAATTTGGGAACTTCTCATCTGGACTAGTGATCTTCCCATTACTCCAAGTAGCCAAGAGGACTCCCTGAGCATGATCCAGGGGCCACTGTGGAAAGAGGGGTACAAAGAAACCAGGTTGCCACATTCCCACACTCCCACTTCATCTAACAGCGCACTTCTTTCATCTGTTTAATACGCCATGTTTCTACATAGCATTTTCCAACTCTACTGATGCAGGACAGGCAAGCTCCAAAATTGCAGCTTAGCCAGGGAGGGTTCTCGGTTTTGTGCAGGCAAGAATTCAAGGGCGAGCTGATGGTGTTACACAGCATCTGAAGTGGCAGTATACAGCAGCAGCACAGCTACTGCTCCTTGCTGAGTTAAACAGGGCTAGCCCATAGGCAGTATGTCCAGACCCACTTTTAATTATATGCAAATTCAGGGACAGCTTATGCAGAAATTTCTAGGATGAAGGTGGTAACTACTGGGTTGTCAGGTCATTGCCATGGAAAGGGACAGTAATGTCTGGGTGTTGCCTTGGCAATGGTAAACTGACATGGCATACTCTGGGGCATGCCTTATGGAGAAGTCCTTATGCTCCGGACCTCTTTTGGCTAGTTCCCAATTTGTTCCAGTGTCCAAGTTCTGCCTCAGGAGTTTAGTCCCACCTCTTCCCTGACTACTACTTACTCTTATGACCCTAAAAAACTTATTTCTCTGTACCTCACTTCATTCATTTTTAAATACTTGATTGTAATAATACTTGTCTCATTAACTTTTTTTAAAATTTAAAAGAGTTAGTATACTTACAGCAGTTACAATAGTACCCAAGGCATAATACGTGCTCAGTAAGTATGCTTACTGTTATTGCTATTATCATTAAATAAAGTGTTTTGTTGTAAAAAAAAAAAAACAACAAAAGTTTGAATATATGGATGAAGGCCATGAAGGCTATCCTCATTCAATACAGGAATCACCTTTGCAGGGGTCCTAACAGGTATTTACCTGACCTCCAAATGGGATACTTAAAATGAGTTGATTATTGCCTCCAGTCATAACTCAACATCTCTGACCATCACAAACTGCCTTCTTCTATCATGTCAGTATCTGTTATTTCTAGTAAGGCCAGAAAGGTACATCATTTGCTTATTTTAAGATAATCCCGAGGCACTTTCTGAGCCTTTTTCCCCCCCAGATTACTGTTGCCATCATCATCTTCATCATTGCGATCACTGTCATCAAGTACTATTCATAACATTAGTTGAGAGCTTACTATGAGCCAGATCCTGGAAAAGTGCTTTACATAGACAATCAAATTTAAAATCTGCAGTAAGCTTGTGATGATAGTGTCATTATTAACTTTATTCTGAAACCTTATTGAATAAAAGCCATCCTGACACTTGTTAAAACAGTATGAAAGGTATTTTTCAAGACTAATGTAATAGAATTATTATAATAGGAAAGACAGATTGGGCTCAACTCTGGACACAACAGGGACAAGTGGGGATTTATAGCCAAGAAGAAGAATGAGGGGGTCAGTGGATAGAAAACTACTTAATAGAACACATTAAGGGTAGCGGGGGATTCTTTGATAAATGGACCTAAGAGGATTCTTGCTAAAGGTAGGCTAAGCAATAATATGTCAGAGGTGGAGGACAAGGAACTTTATCAGATATCAAGTGTGACCAGATATCAACAGTGGGGGGGGGGGGGATGATTATGATTTAGTAGGATTCTTTACTAAAAATAAATTTAGTAAGTTCTTTACTAAATTGGGAGCTGGGGAGGCCAAAGACAAAATGAGGGCCAATGCCAAGGCCTAGTCAAGAAAAGGGTTCAGAGGACCTTAAATAAAGTTTGATCAAGAAGTGAAGAGTCTTTCAGCTGGGCACAGAGACTTATGCCTATAATCTCAGCACTTTGGGAGGCCAAGGCAGGCAGATCACTTGAGGTCAGGAGTTCAAGACCAGCCTGGTCAATGTGGTGAAACCTGGTCTCTACTAAAAATGCAAATATTAGCCAGGTGTGGTGGCATGCTCCTGTAATCCCAGTTACTTGGGAGGCTGACATATAATCCCAGCTACTAGGGAGGCTGAGTCAGGAAAATCCCTTGAACATGGAAAGCAGAGGTTGCAGTGAGCTGAGATCACGCCACTGCACTCCAGCCTAGGTGATAAAGTAACACTCTGTCTTCAAAAAAAAAGAAGATAGCCTTTCTCAAACTACATGAGAGCAGTCACAGTTTTTCACAGACTGTGGCATATTCAAGATAAAATACAGTCTCTAAGACAGAGTAAATGCTCATTAATATTTATGATATGATCAAATGAAGATTAGAAAAACTAGGGCTTATAGCGGATAAATAGCTTGCACAAGGTCACATAGAGAGTGGTGTAGCTGGCAATTAGTTCAGGTCTGCAAGATTCCCAAAGTTTCAGCTCTCAGAGAGAGTATGATGATCTCATCCCCAGATCATACTAGAACAAGTTCCAGCTATCTCTTTACTTTTGAAGGGAAATAAATGTGAATTTCAGCCTTAGATACTAATACTTCCATTAGTAGTATAAACAGTGTCCTTCAATTCTACCTACAAAACGTGCAAAAGTTTCTTCCAGAGTTTTCTCATACAGTCACTCTATCAGAAAACTAGCACATTCCAGAATCAGCACTTTTGTAGCCTTTATTAAAGAATTCAAATGACTCATGGTTTAATTAAGGAATAATTAAAACTTATTAAATCACGGCCGAAAGATTGGTGGCTCGTCTATTGCAAGTTATTGTATGAAATGAAAAATGCCACTGATTATCTATGTAATTGTAGTGCAAAGCGAAGTCACCATCTCATTCTTCATCCATCAGCCTGGGTTTTGGGAATAGCTATTAAATGGCATGTGCAATTACCCATCTTTCACAAGAAAAGAATCCCCATGGCTTGCAGACATTTCTGACCTCTTTTTGTAGTTGTACTACTTAGAAATTGCTATTTCACAATTGAGGCAGGAATTCTTGAAAATATATAAGGCAGGATCCAAGTGAGCTGGACAGACACCAGGTCACTTCTTTTCCCTACATCTGACTGCCTTGGCCGCTTCAGTACTATGAGAGCAACAGCCATTGTCCTACTCTTGGCTCTGACACTTGCAACCATGTTCAGTGAGTATCTCTGACAATACTGCTCCTGCCCTTGCACTAATAGTTCATGTAGTCTTCTGCCTATGTAATTCTGGGATATATGTAATTCATCACATAAATAATAAGGGAAACTTTTTGAAATGCATCTTTTGCCTCAACCAATAAATCGCTAAATCACATCACCTCAGGGGTAGAGTGGATGTTAAGAGTCAGCTAAAGTCAAATGCTTATTCATGAGAATACTTTGTGTAATTTTTTATGGAGATGATCATCCAGATTCTGCTTTGACTTGATATCACCATTTACAGGGAACTCATTTCTTCATAAAACATTAAAGTCAATTGTTTGGCACCATAGGCTATTCTTCTATTATTGAGTTAAAATTGGCCTCCCTAGAATTTTCAACCACTGTTCCAACATCTATCATCTATACCTGTCCACAATAGCAGATCTCCCTAAATATGACTCACTTATTTCTTTTGTCTCTACTGAGCTCTGGTTATGAAGTAGAAAAGATTAGACAAACTTCTCATTCATCATGGCATCTTTTCCATTTCTTTGACTGGATTCCACTCCCACTCCAAAAAAGAAAAAAAATTTAAAGATATGTGTGAAGAGCTTCAACCTTTGATACAATGCTGATACACAGTTCTGAAGAATTTTATGACAGGCTGAAAGTTAAAGCATAAATCAAAGATTATTTTTCTAGTAAGATTAGGTTCTTCCAGAGTTTAACATTGTCTTATCTTTGTTTTTCTTCCAGGTGTAGAATGTGCCCAACAAACGAAACAGATGGTCAGTACATCCATCCTACTTTTATGTAATTTTAAAGTCAATAGCAGTAAGGAAATATTTGATACTACATAGTAATTAAATTTCCATATGTTTGAATATTTACTTTATGTGTATCAAAACTGGTTTTATTTCAAAAATTGTAGGCAGATTTTTCTAAAATGGAGAGAGTAGAACAAGGTGGTGAGACACTAGCAACAAAGCTAGAAAGCCCTGGTCTTTAATTCCACCGTTTTGATCACGCGGCCATGGGCAACATACTTATAACATCATTCCAAGACTTGAAGCCATAGTATTTGAAAAGAGCTTAGCACAGTGCCTGGCACATAGTGAAACTCAATAAGGGCAAGTCATGATTCTTACAATTTTTAAATGAGTCACAAACATCTTTGTTCTCTGTCTTAGAAAATAAGGACTTTAATTTAGCCTTCCATTCATGACTCAGGTTAGAGTAATGAGTATTGTTGAAAAAATCTCGGTGTGGTAGTAAAAATCTTTAGTCAGTACTCAATTTGAGTTCCACTCTAAACTCTGTTGCTTATTAACTATGTGACACTGGGGCCTGGGAAATTTCTTTTATGTCTTTGAGTCTTTCGTTTCACCTATTAAAGAAAATAATACGGTTAAGGATATAAATTTTGGAGTCAGATGGGCCTGAGTTCAAGCCATCTTTCATGATTTAGTAGCTGTGAGAGGATGTAAAGGATTACTGAAAGTTATGAGCTTGGTAGTTTCCCATCACAATGTTGAGTATCACATAAACTCTGTCTCCCTGGGATTTGAGCAGGCAAGAAGAGGAATTGAAATCACACTGGCATATACTTACCATAGGGCACTGCTGTTTCTATTCTGCTGCACTAGCCTCTAAGGTTCTCCTGGTATTTTGCCATGCATACCAATCTTTGCATCAGCTCCACTCACCTTAGCCCGAAAAGAGGAGGTGTATGGAAGCTGATGAATGAATGAATTAATTAATGAAGCATATCTGGAGAGAAAGAAGAATTCAACTTTAAGTTTGAGTATATTCCAAGCTATTCAAGTAAAGATATTCAACAATTAATAAAATATCATGCCTAGACCTCTCGGACAAAACGACATGGAAATGCAGTCTTTTGTATACAGCTGGAGTTTGTGTAGACCTGAAAGAGAAATCAAAACATAAAAAATTGTGCCTATTATTTATTCAATGTTTTCCATGCAATGTAGTGCTAAGCATTGTACACATCTTTTCATTTACATATTTTTTACTTCCATCCTACAATGTGGTTATTATTTTTATTTTACAGGTAAAGAAACTAAAGCTTAGAGAGGTAAAATAATTTTTCCAGGGTCACATAGTCAGGATTTGCATTCAGATGTGTTTGACTTTACTGTATATGCTCTTCTATATGCACATAGATTTTTTTTAAAATATGAAAAACTTTTCTTGGGAATTGCCTACCTACTTCCACAGGCTTTGCTCTAGGAATTTAGAACACTGGTTCCCAAGTGCAATATTAAGATACATTTGTCTATGTGCTGGTGAAGTATATAACAAGTAAATTGCTACCAATAATTAGTAGTAAAAAATCTGTCAATAATGTACTAGTCATTAAAATCGTAGTAGTTATCCCTATATTTCACACTTGCATTCATATTGAGCTTTTTCAGTGAAAGACAGAAATAGTAGGATAATTCCTACAGAAAATATATCACACTTCTGAGTACTCCCATGAGAATGGTTACATTTGAGAATATGACATGTATTTTAAGAACTGATACATCAACCAGTATGGTAAGAAAAAAATCTATTTTTACATTAAGCTATGATTTGGGAACCAACTATGGTAAAGATGTTTATCAGTCATGATTTTATATCTGACATAGAACATCTTCACATTTGAGATGTCTTGAAGGGATTAGATGAGAACCAACAATTGTAATAAGAAACATGTGTTGACAGCCCTCTGCGTTTGCTTGGGAAATCCTAAATCCTGATAATAAAGATTTGGTTGAAAGAGCTGAAGGTTTTTAATATGTTTTTTCAGGTTGACTGCAGTGATTATAAAAAGTTACCACCAGGACAAGAGAGATTTTGTCATCATATGTATGAACTAATTTGTGGATCTGATGGCAAAACTTATAAAAATGATTGCTTCTTCTGTTCTCAAGTTAAGTAAGTATTAAAATGTTTTCTTTTTCATATTTAAGGTAAAAGTATATATTAACACAAAAATTAGAAGGTGTGATGTAGGGCCTAAGGAATATGTGAATTATATCATATTGTCTCTAACAAACAGAACCTTCCAGTTGGTAGAATTTGGGAGTGCCTGATATCAAAATATCCCCACATATTCTGGAAGTAACAGTCAATCAGAGAATTCTAAAATCACCAAGTTGAAAGGAAATATATGGTCCTCTAGTTCAACTTCCACTTGATAATCTATTGCTTAAACTTCCTCTACAGAAAAGTTACCAAGTAGTCTCAGAGTCCATCTGGATTATTTCCAGGGATAAAGAATGTCCTCCCTCCTAAGCATCTCATCCACATCTGGTAGAATGAGCCATGTTTTTGTTCAGCTTTAGCAACTAGGCTTGGATATGTCAGAGCCCCCTAATGCCTGGTATAACAGGGGATAACATCTGCAAAATCTGAAGAACTTCCTGTGTTTCAGAGTATTATATCTCAACAGAATATATGTTGGTGCTATAGTAAAAATTACACTTAAAAATCAAATAGCCAAAAGTAGTTTAAAGATTATAAACTAATCATCGCCAAGATATATTAACATTAATTCAAAAATTATGAAATAATGAATGATATACTGGAAGGTACAAAAACATATGGGTCATTTAAAATATTTTCAAAAACATAGATGAAATAAAAACAAGCATCTAACATGTGGCATATTGTTCTGGTTCTTTTTTTAATAAAAGAAAAATAACAATTTTTATGAAAAGAGACTTCCAAGTGTATGTTTCCCTTAAATTAAAAAAAAAAAAAACACGAAAATGTTTTCAGGGATATAAATTATGATGTATTTGAGCATCATCCTTATATAATCAGCACCAGGTTCAAAAATATTTCTAAATTGCAGTCATTCCTTTTCAAAACATCAATAAGCGGGGAAACGAATACATTTTTAGGATTCATTAGTGAAGTTTGGATGCTAATGAAATGCCTATGGGCTCAGCATTTCTCATTTGTTGCTATATTCTCTCCACAGGAAAACTGACGGCAAACTTAAATTTGTACATTATGGAAAATGTTAAATCTATCTTGTGAGTCCAAAATATCTTTTAATGCATCTATTCACAAGAGACACATTTCTGTTCCCATATTATCTATGCCACATTGCCTACTCATCACCATATGTAGATTTCTTTGTAGAATAAAGCAGATATAAGGGAAATAAATGTGCACCTGACTCTCTTTTTGGGGGAACTGAGTTGAATCTTCTAGATTTGTTTTTTACTTTTGGGTGCTGTCTAATAGATAATTTTAGGGAAAAAACAAGGGCCAATTAAGACTAGTAATAGGAACTAGAAAATTAAAGGCCCTGAAGCTGATGCATTCTTCTTACCCAGACTAGGAAAACACTCCATGTACATTACTTAGTTATTGAACATTCCTGAAATGTAAACAGATAAAGAGAGACCCTTCAGGCACAAGAATCAGAAAACACTGCTTTGCTAGATGTCTCTTGGGTTTAAGACACTGAGAATTGCTCTGGATTGGGACTGCTCTCCAACTGTTTCCTACTGTATGTTTATAAAATGTAGCTGGTAAAAAAAATGGTTGGTAAAGTTGCTCAACTTCTCACATATTAGTTGATGTCTCTGATATTTTTCTTTCTCTAATGTTTGATCTCAGGTCTGAGACCTGAAATTTAGCTTATCCTACTATTATATCATAAGTTTCTTAAAGACCAGAGAATTTGCCTTGTAAATCTTTGTAATCCATTTGTGCATATATTCAATCACAAATATCTATTAAGACCTACTTTGTCAATGTCAGTGTTCTGCCTTGGAGAATACAATGTTGAGCAGAGTAGATGTGGTTTTGCCCCCTTGGAGTTTATATTCTGTGAAGGAATTTCCTATGCTTGGTACAGCATCTTGCATAAAACTGATATAAAAACATGCTCAGTAAATTGAATTGAAATTAAGCAACATTTTCATTAGATTATAACAGAGTCACACACGCATTTAACATATGAAAACCTACCTATATATTATCTATAAAGAGGGAGAAAGAGAAAATATAGTCAAACCCTTTTGAAGCTATGATCTGGTCTTGCAAATTCATCAGAGATTTAGGGAACAAGACTGTCTATCAGAATGTCCCATGTTAACCTCCACAGAATTCACATAGAACGGTGTTTGTTGTTTCTTTTCTTTTCTTTCTTTTTTTTTTTTTTACTTTCAGAATGATGCAAGACCATCACTAACATTACTTAAAAACACTTTCTTTAAATTTGTTGATTGGAATTTAGGGAGGGAAAAAAAGCGCTCTTCCAAGAAACTCTTTAAAGGAATTAAAAATATTAACCTAGAATTTATTCATTCATCTTTTCACCAAATATTTATTAAATATTCACTCTGCCAGATGCTGCTAGAAATGAATCAGAGAGCAAATAAATATAAACATTAGTCTTTTCTTCATGGAGCTTTAAGTCTAGAGGGGAAGAATTATGTTACATCAATCTTAAATATACATGTTTGAAAAAACTAGACTTAGACTGGGTAATCAGGAAAGACTTCCCTGAGAAGGTAACTTATAAGCAGAAACCTGAAGGATGGATAGAAGTCAGCAAAAGAAAATGGTGGGCAAGAGCAGTGAGTTGGAGTTGGGGGAGGTTGGGGTTGAGAAATGAGAAGCAGCCAGGCACAGTGGCTCACCCCTGTAATCCCAGCACTTCGGGAGGCCGAGACAGGAGGATTGCTGGAGCCTAGAAGGTAAAGACCAGCCCGGGCAACATGGTGAAATGGCATCTCTACAAAAAATAGAAAAAATTAGCTGGTGTGGTAGTATATGTAGTTTCAGCCACTTGGGTGGCTGAGGCAGAAGAATCAATTGAGCCTGGAAAGTCCACTTGAGCCCGGGAGGTTGAGGCTGGATGTCAAGGCTGAAATGAGCTGAGATTGCTCCTCTGCACTCTGGTCTGGGTGATGAAGTGAGACACTCTGTCTCAAAAAATATGAATAACAATAAAAGGAAAAAGAAAAGAAAAAAAAAAGAGATAAGCATCATTCCAAGCAGAGCGAACACATGAGACTGCAATGTAGAAAAACCAGCATAGAGTTGTTGGCCAATTCATGTTTTCCAACCACTCTTCCTTGTTATCCTCTCTACCACCCACTTCCCACAATCCATTTTCTAACAGCCTTCAGAGTGATATTTCTAAACATAGACCTCATCATCCATTCCCCTGGTAAGGTTGCTTCAGTGAGTCTCACTGCTTACAGCCCCATCAGTATCAGCCACCTCACTCTCCAAACTCATTTTTCTCCATTCCACACTTTGCCCCAGACTGGTCACCACTCTCAGAACCTCCCATGCACTCTGAAATTTTGCACATGCTCATCCTTCTTTCTACAAATATCTTTCCCACTTTTCTATCTTACCAATTTCCACATCATCTTTCAGCCTTAATGTCATTATCTTTAAAAAGCATCTCCTATATATTTGGTCCTCCTAAATTAGCATACTTTATATTATTTTCACTTTAGTTCTGTAACCATCTGTTTCCACTGGCATATTGTGGGCTTGCAGTTGGCATGCCATAGGTGTTCAATTAATACCTTATAAATTAAGTTAAATTAAAACGAATTGAATTTGGCTTCTGTCAACAAGTAAGCAAGGAAACCACGATGTCTTTTCCCAATCCAGCTCCAACATTAGAATGTATATCTATTTGCTTTCCGCATCAACTCAAACTCTGCTTCTTCAAGCTCCCTACAAAGAATCCACAAACATACAAGCAATAGAGAACAATAAATGCTTTTCCAGAGATTGTGGGGGAGTTATCAAAATGGCAATTACCTTGTACAGCCCACAGCCCAAGATTCCTTATTACATTCCTTTCATCTCTTGCAAAACCACCTTGTAAAATCCTTGTCATTTGTAACATGAAAAACATTACCATATAATTTTAAAGATACACAAATAAAATAAGATGAAAACAGTTAAATAATTACCAAAACCTGTTGCTAGAACTGAAGCCTACACAAATTCTAAGAAATGTCACTGTTTCATTTTTAATTAGCTCTTCCTCACATTTAAGCAAAGCATGCATTACTATATCCAATAAGCCAGTCCTTGTAAAACAGGTAACTCATGTCCATCAGAGAACAATTTTAAGCTGAAGTATTGACTTTGGAATGTTGATTAACAATAAAGGTGCAGATCAAGGAAATGGAATCCAGAGTTATAAATACGTTCTTTAACACAACACATCCACATGGACACATTCTGAAAATATTTCAGAAATTTCTTTTAAAAAGAACTCTAAATCCAAACACAGCAGTCAATACAAAATTAAGCTTTTGAAGAGCACCTGCTTTAAAACAGGAAAAAGGTTACTGGAGTTCTGCAAGATGCTTCTGGAGAGTTCAGGAAACTGTTGCATCACTCCCAGTTGCCAGACTCGAAGTACTCCTTTCTAGGACATGAGGCATTTCAAGCTCACAAATAGGTGTGGAGGTTAAAACAACTGAGGCCCCACCCAGCCAAGCCCTGCATGACTAATCAAAGAGTAAGCCTGGCTTTGGGTTTCTTTTTATCCTTGTGCCCAGTTTCTGAATCTTATTCTGCCTGCCCGTGAAACTCCTGGTTACTGCTGCATCCCCAGCCTGAGCCCCTGCCTCTGCAATGAGCCCGGGAGCCTAGTTCTCTGGTACTTTGCACCTCTAGGTGTGCTCCTTGCTTCTCTGTTCTCCACTTTACTATTTCTAGAACAGCAGCTCAGTGGTAAACACCCTCAAAACACTGGCTACCCTACTTCTGTTTTGGTTGCCTGTCTGGGCTCCAGTTGTTTCTTATACATCTCTGAGGCCCACCAATTGCTTGAACTACCATCTGTTTGTTGCCACACCCTTTAGATATTAACTTGTCCTCCCTGTCAAACTAAAATTATTTGTGAAGGCTGTAGAATATAATGGTTAAAAATTAAGAGGCTTTGGGCAGAGAAAACCCTGGGGTCAAATTTAGGTTTGTCACTTCTAAGTAGCCTTGAGTTTGTAGCTTAATCTCTGAGTTTCAGTTCCTGCATTTCGAATGGAGACAATAGCAGTTCCTTCCAGATTAGCGTGAACTAATATGTATACAGCACATAATATTGTGCCTGGCATGTAATTAGCTAACAATAAAAGGTAGATTTAAAATACAATAACAAAAATCTGTAGTTGTAATAGTTTGTTCCGTAAGCATATGGGTGGTTCTCATTTAGGTTCTGGCACTTCCTAGTATTTTCTGCAACCCCTCCCTATCACAACCGCCACTCCCACTTGACCCTATCCTGAGACACAGCACTGAGAGCCTCCTGTTAGAGTAGATAATCACAGGGACAGCCACAGAGGTCACCAGAGTGGCTTGACTGCAATGAAATGAAAAGACACAAACCTCCATTAGGGCTTCTGGAAGCATATTGTAAAAATTATCCTCAGTGCTTTTTAGAAATAATATAAAATTATATATATATATATATTCTGGTTTCGAGCCCTGAGAGAGCAGGGAATTGGGTCTTGTTCATCTTTGTGTCTCAAATAAATATTCATTTCTCTTCTGACACATACTAGGCAACACCTGAAATATATATGTAATTTTTAAACTGTCAGGGTAAACAACTTCAAAACAAACTCTACTGTCAGGGAAAACAACAACAAAACCAACTCTAGGCTAAATATATTTAAAACCACATATGTAATATCCTAAGGGCACAAAGAGGCCCATACTGAATTCTACATTGCCTGAAAATTACAAAAGACACCAGTATTATTTAGCCAAGGCCAGAGAATAAAACCCACTGAATACCTCCACAGACAAAGAAATGTTTCTAGAATCTGTGATTGCATGAGTGTCCGTCCTAAAAGAGAGGAAGATGGAAATAGAATTAGAGGAGAGCTGGTAGCCTGAGTAGCAGTGAAGAATGGCAGCTGGAGAGGAGGCATACGAACACTTTAAAAATAGAGCGCTGCCGCGCGCGGTGGCTCACGCCTGTAATCCCAGCACTTTGGGAGGCCGAGGCGGGTGGATCACGAGGTCAGGAGATCGAGACCATCCTGGCTAACACAGTGAAACCCCGTCTCTACTAAAGAATACAAAAAATTAGCCGGGTGTAGTGGCGAGCGCCTATAGTCCCAGCTACTCAGGAGGCTGAGGCAGGAGAATGGCGTGAACCCAGGAGGTGGAGGTTGCAGTGAGCCGAGATTGTGCCACTGCACTCCAGCCTGGGCGACAGAGCAAGACTCCATCTCAAAAAAAAAAAAAAAAAAAAAAAGAGCGTATGTGCTATTTCATAAACTGAGTGATAAGACTTATGAGCATGTGTATTGTCATTATCGTTACTATTTAAACTATATGTTTATTATATACATTGTGTATACATAATATATGACAAATAGAGAAAAGATTAGAAGGACAAGGAGAAAAGAAGTAGGTGTTCTCAGGAATTAAATTGGCCATGAATTCGAAAACATTTGCTTTGGGAAAAGCATCAATATATTTGCTTTTAAGGTATTTTCTTAAAGATACCTTCTTTAATATCTTCAGGCCTCTTTGATCACAAGGATGTTTTTCCCTCAAGGAAATTACTTTTCTACTAAAATAGTATTAAGGTGACCGGGAAATCAGTCCACATAGAGGCCCACTTTACAGAGAATGTAATGTAGACCGGAGTAGGGCATTACGTTGCTTAACTGGGATGAATATTTCCACTTTCGCTGGGACAGCTTCCATGAAGAGCAAAGCAAAGCATCAAGAGCATTTTCTGATAGAAACTTTTGGTCAAAGAAGACACCTCAAATATTGAACCAGTGATTCAGAAATCTAAAGATTTCTGGATGTCACAGACCAATTACATTTTTTATAATTATTTATTGCAAAGTAAAGCGAAAACCACAATAGAAATTCTATTTGTTGCAAGACAAAAATCACCTGCAATTTTTAGGAAACTATGCCATCATTTTAGCCCTTATCTATATAAAGGCATAAAAGTCACCTATTGGCAATAATATAATAAGTAAAATGTTGTATTACATTTGGCTGAATGTTAAAATGCAAGAATACTTGCATTGTTAGGTCTGTTTTTCTTTTCTCCCAAACAATAACCTCCTAAAATAACTGACACAAGCAGTAAACATAATATTTATATAAAGTAACTACTGGAAGAGTAATAGTGGCATTTAATGACCACTTTTGGTATTTTTAAGATAGTTCTTGCATGCCTCCTGAGTTTACTAACATTCATTGAAGAATATCTGATACCAGGTTCTTACTAAATGCTTTACATCATGATCTTATTTAAATCCCAAAACAACCTTATGAATACAGACCTTTTAATATCATCAGCTTGGAAACTTCTTGAAGACAGTGTTTATAACGTTTACTAGGGTATACCTAACACCTAATATAGTAATGAACATAGTAGGAGTTCAAAAAACCAAAAACCAAAAGTAGTAAGTTAATGAATGAGTCCTCTTTTTTCTCACTTGTGAAAAACGAGGTTCAGTGAAGACAGACTATGTTGTTCAACACAAATAGGAAATGATGGAAATATGATTGACAAGGGCATTTACTGGTTCCAGAACCCAAGCTTTTAAACATTGCTATACTGTGTTCTCTAGGCAACATTATCATTCCTATCCCCATAGCAGTTCATCTGAACAGATTCTGGCTGTTTTACTGATTTACAGGGAAATAAATGTAAGTAAGCTCTCTGTATTCCAACCTTTTCAGGCTGTAGGTGCTACGTTCATTAGTGTCACAGAGTGCCTTCCAGCCCATGAACGCAAAAGGCCAGAGGGACTGCCAGTGTCTTATCATAAAGCCATAGAATGGCTCTTTGAAAATGCCATTTTACACAGTCAAAGCCAAAGGGCATAAATAACGTTTTGTTAAAATCTTCATTCCTGGTAACTAAGTTATTTCCTAATGTTTGGCATAGTGAGAAGTGCAAACGTTGCCCTTCCTTTAGAAATGGCAATGCAGTTGATGATCACTAGCTAAATTTGCCCCTTGAGGCTGAACACAATGGAGGTCTCTCGTTCTTGATTCATCAAAATATATGTGGCCTCTTAGAGCTAGCCGTGTTTGGAGATAAAGCAATCATGGCCAAAGCATCAGGGACAGTTCAGCTTCTGTACCATCTGATTCTTAAGATATACACATGGATCCTCATTCTAGTGCCTGAGAATGCTAGTGATCTTCCCTCTAAGGAAACTCATGTAAACAACTTCCAACAGAGAACAGGTAGATTCACAGCAGGTGTTCAGTTAGCTCTCTCCCTATCTCCATTAATTGCACCACCAAATTCTACACTCTTAACAAAGTCATTCTCTGTTAAAGAACCTGGGTTACTAGCTGAGCCTTGTCAACCAAGATCAGTGAATGGATTCCTCAGATTTATGACCAATGTAGAACTTGACCTGACAGGGTTCCAGAAGAGGGATCTTGGTAGAGAACCAAGACAACTGGTGATGAGAGGCTTACTGATCATTGCAGCAGACTCACATGAAAATGGTGCCATTGTAGAAAATGAGTTCTGAACCCAGGAATCTACTTTTAAGACTTATTTCAGAAATTCACTAGTCATGAGATTTTGAGCAAGTTATTTAGCTTCTCTAAGGGCCAGTTTCCTCCTCTATAAAATGGAGATGATAGGTAATATCCACCCCAGACTTACATGTGAGTCTAATAACATAACATATGTGAACACAATAATAATTATTCATGTACCATTCAAATGTAACATAGCATTAACTTGGGCCATATTATGTAATAATATTTCACAGGAATTATTTCCAATGATTCATTATTTTAAACCTGTTGTAGTGCCATGATCTGGGAAACAGTCATTTCTTAATAGAGATGACACATCTAACTAGGACATAATTCAAGCCTTTAATGGGCTAGGTTAATAACAGTAGGTTACTTCTTTCGCCTCCACCTTTAGCCACTTTGAGCATCATGGAAGCAATAGTGTCTCTTGATCCTACCACTTTGATTTATCTTCTGAACTGACAACCTGAGTCCAAGAAATTCTAAGATTCTTTCATCTCAAAAATGAGCAAGTCTATTTTGTTTTTGTTATGCATTTTTCTCTCTCCATCAATAAATCACTGAATCACATTGTCTCAGGAGTGGAGTGGAGCATAAAGCTCATCTAACCCAACATCTTACTATATAAGAAAGTTCCCTGTGGGATCCCTGAAGGTGATCACTATCTAATCTTTGCTTTGATGCAACAACTCTCTTGTCAAGAAAACCCCCCAGCCCATTACTGACCTGTTTGTTTATAGAATATTTTTACTTTATTGAATAGAAATCAACATTGATTCAACTCATCATCTATGATTGACACAAGATTTTAAAGGTTTAAAAATATATCATGCTTTTATCCATTCCATATTTATTGAGTACTAAATATGGTCTGGCATTATTTACTAAATTCATCTCTCATGATGATGATGGTCACTTTCCCAGGCCAAGGCCCTTTTTCCTGTATTCTATTCTCCCCTCGACCTCTCTCAAAGAGCAACCATAGCATTCCCACACTTGCTGAGTGAATCAACCCTGATAATTATTTTAATTCAAAGCCTTGAAGAGAACTGTATTTCAGTGGCACAGACTAATAACTGAAGCAAATAACCATATTTTTTTCAAAAAATTGTTTTTATTTTATTCTAGATGGAAAACGTGTGTCCCACAGAAAGCGGTCATTCCACAACATGTAGTATATAATTAATATTTTTATGTAATCTAAAAGTTGGGATAAATTTTTCCATCTCAAAAATCGAAAGCCTTTTCATATATTTTTCAACATGTAAAATACATGATTTGGAGTCACTTGTCAGAAATATATTTGATATGCCATATAATTTTGTTATGTAGCTAAGTATTTACCCATCTGAATATCAAAGCTGGTTTCACTGAAAGTATTTTAGATTCAAACCATCATTAAATGAAGTTAATAGAACATAGTAGCCATATATGTACTGGCTTCAGAGCCAGGCAAAATTCTGCTGATTCCCAGCTTTGTCACTATGTGGCTAGAATAAATGACTTTTTTCTGGACTGCAGTCTCCTCACTTATGAAATGAAAATAATTATATGCCTCTTTGAATTGCCAGGAGCTTAAATGCCGTAAGTCTTACAAAGAGCTCAACATAGCCCTTTGCACATTGTAAAAATTCTAGGAGTACTCCTATGTTAGGCCATTCTTGCATTGCTAAAAAGAAATACTTGAGACTGGGTAATTTATAAACAAAAGAAGTTTAATTGGCTCATGATTCTATAGCTATACAGGAAGCTTGGTGCTGGCATCTGCTTGGCTTCTGGTGAAGCCTCAGGGAGATTTCAGTCATGGTGGAAGGCAAAGTGGGAGCAGTAACATCACATGGTAAAAGCAGAAGTAAAGGATTGGGGGTGCCACACACTTTTAAGTGACCAGAACTTGTGTCAACTCAGAGGAAGAGCTCACTTGTCACTAAGAGCTCACTTACCACTAAGGTGGCCCAAACCATTCATGAGAGATCTGCCCCCGTGATCCAAACACATCCCAACAGGCTTCACCTCCAAGATTGGGGATCACATTTTAACACAAGATTTGGGTGGGGACAAATACCCAAATTATAGCAACTACCTCATATTATTACAAAATGGTCATATATGTCTTTACTTACCCATCAAGGGATGAAGAACATGATTTAGCCTTTCTATTTTGATTCATTGTGAAAATTGTTAATATATTTTAGACAATTTTCATATAGGGGAATAAAAACTTTCAATTAGTGGGCAAGCAATCTAAGCATCACACTTAGTTGTCTTTGAGGCTGAGACTTGTAAGTAAAACAGTATAAAATAAGCATACAAATCAAGATTATTGACTGTAAAGTCATAGGGTTGGGCTCAAGTAATAGGTTCATCAATTAACAGTTATATGATCCTGAAAGTTTTACTTAACTTTTCTGTTTTGGTTTCCTTTTCTTTAGGAAAACTATAGTATTTACCTAAAAGGATTGCAAGAGTTAAGCAGTAACCACATGTAGGGTTTTCAGAGGGCTCCTGGTAGCTAGCCAGTGTTGGATAAATGTCAGCTATTGCCATTTTGTTTTCCCAAGATGCATGTGTTCTGTAAAAGAAGTGGCAGAGGAGTGTTTGTGAAATGATGAGTAAGTTGGTTTTGAACAATAAGTAGGATTTTTTTTCAAAGCAAGCAATGAGAGGCTGCAAATCATAGGGATTAAAGTACTTTACCTTGATTTGGGAGCAGTGAGAATTTGACTAGAACTAAAACGAAGTATTTGTCTGAGGGTAGTGGGCGCAGGTTTGGTAGTGGGACTCAAGAGCTCTCCTAGGGCTATGAAAAGACCTGAGGTAGCTTGGGGTAGTGAAGACCACTGTAAAGTACTGAGAAAGTCAGCCTCCATCTTGCAGCCACAGCACCGTATACAGTATTAATAGGGAGTTTCTAAGCAGGCCTGTGCTTGAGAAAAATTTCTCTCCAGATGGAAGTAGTAAAAATAATGATAGAAAATACAGATAGTCCTTTTTTTACATGACAACTACTATTCTAAGTGCTTAATTCATGTAAATGAATTTAATATTCAAAACAACTATATGAGGTAGGTACTACTCCACCATTTTACCAATGGAAAAGGTCACATAAAGGTTAAGCAATTTGCCCAAGTTTAAATGCAATTTGAGACAAAAAGTTTAGCAGCACAGTCTCCACTTTTAAACACTATACCATACTGCCTTCTGCATAGTAGTGAGGTGAAGAGATGCTGAGAAATAAAAGGAGAAAGGAGAGGGCAGCTCTCTGCTGAGTTATGGAGGATGGTAGAATGAGGAGAGAGAGCAAAGGAGAAAAGTTACGAGACATTTGGAAATTATAATGTGGATCTAAATAAAATTAGTCAACAGGAGAAAAAAGCAGAGCATGGAAGATTGGAGATAAATTTCAGAAAAAGAACTGAAAAAGAGTTGGCAAACTATATGCATGATTAGAAGAAGTTAAATATTTAGGACGGTGTTGATGTTTTTGGTTTGGACCATTGCTTACACGGTGATGTTATTACTTCTCAGTCAGTTTTCTATAAAATTAGGTGCAGAATTTGTTGTCCTTAATGTGTTCCAACCCCTCCTACTTAATGTGCCTTACATTTTGCAAGAGATTTTGTCGTTCTTGTCTCCACTAGAGTCTGTGGTGGTATTTGGCCAGCATTGTGTCTTATATAATCTCAGAACCCTTGCCAGTGCCTTAAAAACAATAGGGTCACAACATGTAGAAGAATAAGTAAGTGGTAGGAGCAGGTTGACGGGAGGAAGATGAGTTAAATTTTGGACACCTTAAGTCTGCAGATACTGCAAGATACTCAAGTAGCGATGTTCAGCAATTGATTAGAAATTCAGAGTAGGTACTCTGGGATAGTAAAAGATACTGATGGAAATTTTGTAATCATCCGGGTGGATAACTTAAGACAAAACTAAATATAATGACTAAAATTTAGTCTTTGCTGTTTATAACACACTATACCAAGTCTAAACATGTTTGCTTGCTTTTATTATTCCTCACTACAAATACATGAGATAGATGTGATTAGATCCACATTTTATAAAGAACAAGAGCTTTGAGAAGGTTAGCAATTCACAGAGATTTGCCTCTTTCATTCATCTCACAGGAGGTAGATAAGACATGACTTTTTGTACTGAGTCTGGCAGATTTAATAGGAAAATCCAAATCCCTGAAATTAATAATAGCTCAGAACAGTTAATATACATTATTTAAAAATATAAAAATCTTTTCTTAGAAGAAACTGTCACTAACAGTGGTAATATACAAAAGATTACAAACCTGTAGACAAAATCTATTCCAAAAATTAACATTTTTGCTCCAAAGTTAAATATATAAAGGACTTATTTCCTATACTTGTTTTAAAGTAAACCTCATTTCACAGATTTCTTTTAGAATTTAATGTGTCATATAGTCCCTCTAAGGAGTAGTATTCTACTGATGTACAGCAGTTTTACAAAAATTATGTTGTTTTTCTCATAGCACAAGCTGGTTACTAAGATGAACCAGAGGATCATAAAATATCCTCTCATCAAATCTACTGCTTCATTTATTTCCCCCGGAAGCCCACCAAGTTGTCTACCGGACCACATGAAATACTTCTAGTGACAGGAAACTCACTTTCTCTGTTTGCACAACACATTCCTGAACAGCTCTGACAGCTAGAAAGAACTCAGATTTTTGGTTCTTATATGTTAAAAATTAGCAAGTGGTTTAAACTTTTTGCTAAACCTAAGACACTTTTGTTGTGCTAGAAGCCTCAAAAGTGGATATGAAGGATTTATTATATAGACTGAAATTGTCTAAAGTTTTGAAGTGATCATCTCGAAAGACACATTAGTACCATATCAAAAAAATGAATAAAATTACAGTCAACTCTGAAGAAGTACACATCCTTCATTTTAATTATTTGCAAGACATAATATTTGTGAAGAAAAACAAGGATAACATATATCTGGCAGTTTATTCAGATCCTCTCACCTTCTACCTACCCCCTGAGAAAATGCTAATAATCTAGAATAAAAGGAAGCTTTTAAGCTATTTTGATCACCTTGAAAATAAAAATTAATAAAAATAATGACAAAAGGTATTAATTTAAAAATATTCTATTTAATACATTACATCAGTCACTAAGATATTACTGGGCTGCAATCCTTTCCATTAAAATTAACAAGTTGCAGTGAGTTTTCTGAGTCATAATGGTGAAGTGTAACGCTAAGAAAATGCTTACAGGCTTAGTATTTAGCATGTCTTTCCTTTCACGAAGCAAGTATTAATGCATTTAAGTGTTTACAAATGGGAAGGTAAAGAGGTTCTGAAATGTCTTATAGTGCATTCTGAGCAAAAGAGGCAATCAGTTTCCAGGAAAAGGATGATTTTTTAAGTAAAAGGCTTAAAAATTATTTTTTAAGTAAGATGCTTTTAAAGTAACTGCACCTAAAGGAAATTCTTTTGAAGTAAAATACTTAATTTTAAACATTGCTTAACTTGATTTTTAAATAAAATGGACCTTAAGGAAATTCGTTCTAAAAATTTTGGTATGGAATTCTATCTCTTGGATTTACTTTAGTCATAAATAACGGCTAATAGCTTCTTTCTGCCAGAAATTTCCCTCTTGGCGAATCATGGGAATCAGCAGCTCAAAAGCCCAAAACATACCTTTTTTTCTAGCCTAGGCCAGGGAAATAAACCCTATGATTTGCTTGCTTGTGTAGATTCTTTACTGAAACCTGAAAAACAAATAAAGGAAAATGTTTCATAAATAAGAAGACTGAAGCCTCAACTTCTGATAACCAGAAAATGTACTTTTACCAGCAGCAGCTGACATCCCCTGAAGTATGGCATAGAGAACTGCCCTAGATTAGAATTCTGACTCTTCCTACTCACCCAAGTGGATTGGTCTGCATGCATGTTCCATTGGGTCATTTTTTTTTAAAATCTTTCCACTACTTTTTAAAATTTTTGATCCCTAACACCAGGTCTGAAATTTGTCTTACACCCCTATTTGGATACGTAACTTTTGGAGACAAAGGAAGGTGTCTTAATCATCCTTAAAACTCTTGCACATATTAATCATCAAACAAAAATCATTGAATTCCTAAATGCATGGTATTGTGTTGACATCTGGGGATAAAACAATGAACAGTATCAACATTATTTCTGCCCTTACTGAGTTTTCTTTGTAGTTGAGAAGATACGATGTACTTGGAAGATATAACCGAAATACAATTCCTTACATTTAATTGCCAATCAATCAATACTTTTGAATGAACAATAATTGAGCTTGAGCAGCATTTTAATTGTGTTATTTCTTACTTGAAAATTTCCAGTGGCTACTCTTTAGGAGTTCAAAGAAACAGAAAACAGTTTCCTGACTTTATGGAACTTGCATCTGGGAGACAGGTCATTTGCAAAAACAAATAAATAATACCAAAATTCAGAGGATAAATACAAAGTAACAGGTTTTACATATTGCAGGCGATCAGAGGATGAAACGATCACTAGCCAGGGACACTGGGAGAATGCTTTTGGAAGACACAGGCCTTACCCTGTAAATGTGACTAAAGACTGCTTCCCCATCCTTCAGCTAGAACCTCTTCTTTGATGGCTTATTCGCTCACTCTCCTCCAACGATATTTGCTGTCTCAATTTTTGATACTACTACTATACAACATGATATATATTTTTCTGTTATTTTCCACATTGAAATGTAATTGTCTGCTGATAAGCAAAACCCCACCACTGGAGTATGGACCTCTTGAATAAGTAGAATCGCATCCAAATCATCTCCTGCTCCCATGGCCTAACATAGAATGTAAACACACTTAGAGGTCACATTTAATAAACACGTGTTGAACAAATGTTAAAGATTATTCTAGAAGACACACTCTGAAATCACGACAGGATATCACTGAACTCAGCCATGTATTCAGTAGCCTGATAACATAGTTCATCCTCCTTCCACAATGGGTTCCTAAACACTTGATGATGGGGTTAAAGAAATAAATGTTAGTGAGTTGCCAAAAAAAAAAAAAACCAAACAAACAAACAAACAACAACCCTGAGAGTATAACTGTTACTTGATTTCTCCACAGGCAAAAAAAAAAGTTATTAGGGTATTTAATAAGATGAGGTCTCCAGAAGTAAGGCAAGACTAATAAAAAATAAAAGCTAGGTAGTTTTCATATCTTGGCTATTGCAAATAATACTGCAATGAACATGGGAGTGTAGATATACCTCTGAGATCCAGATTTCAGTTTCTTTAGTTACATATCCAGAAGTGGGATAGCTAGATCAAATAGTACTCCTATTTTTAAGTTTTTGAGAAATCCCCTAAAGCAGATGCACCAATTTCCATTCCCACTAACCACATACAAAAGTTCCAACTTTTCCACATCCTTTCTAACACTTTTCTTTTCTTTTCTTTCTTTTTTTTTTTTTTTACTGATAATAGCCATCCTAACAGGTGTGAGATGATATCTCATTGTGGTTTGGATTTGTATTTCTCTGATAATTAGTTATGTTGAGTACCTTTTCATATACCCACGGGCCAGTTGTTCCTCTTTGGAAAAAAAATGCCTATTCAGGTTATTTTTCCCATCTTTTAACAGGTTATTAGGTTTTTTGCTATTGAGTTATAGGAGTTTCTTACATATTTTGGAATTTATTCCTTATTAGATATATACTATGCAAATATTTTTTTCCTATCATGTAGGTCACCTTTAAATTTGTTGTTTCCTTTGCCATGTAGCAGTCTTTTAATTTTATTTAATTCCACTTGTCTATTTTCCTTTTTGTTATCTGTGCTTTTAGTACCATTTCCAATCAATCATTGCCTAATCCAATGGCTATAAGCTATTTCCCTATGTTTTCTTCTGAGAGTTTTATCGTTTTGTCTAACATTTAACTTTTTAATCTGTTTCAAGTTGACTTGTTTACGTGGTGTGACATAAGGGTCCAATTTTATTCTTTGCATGTTGATATATAATTTTCCCTACATCATTTATTGAGGGCATTATCTTTTCCCCATTGTGTATCCTTGTCAAAGATCAACTGACCATATATGTGTGGGTTTATTTCTAGGCTCTCTACTCTGTTCTATTAGACATCGATAAATGAATGAATTTTTAAAATGTGCTACATACCATATGTATAATGAAATATCATTAAGTCTTTTAGAAAAGAAGGAAATGCTGCCATTTGCAATAACATGGATGATCTGGCAGACATTATGCTAATTAAAATAAGCCAGACACAGAAACACAAAATATCACATGATCTCACTTATATGTAGAAACTAAAATAGTCAAACTCATAGAAGCAGAGAGTATAATGGTTGTTGTCAGGGAATGGAAGGAGAAGGAAATGAGATGTTGATCAAAGGGTACAAAGTTCCAGTTTTAAAGATCTACCCTAAAATACAGGGCCTGTGGTTAACAATACTGAATTTTATGTTTAAAATTTTGCTAAGAGGATAGATTTTTATTTTAAGTGCTTTTACCAGAAAAGGAAAAACAAAAGAAAACAAAGCACACAGTAAAAGGAGGCAGAAGGAAATTTTTGGAGATACTGGATAAATTTATTGCATTAATTGTTATGATGGTTTCAGAAGTACATACTTATCTTCAAATACACTAAATTCTATTGCTAAATATATAGATATTTATGTCAATCATATTTCAATAGAGCATTTTTAAAAATTTTAAACTCACTTTATGATCATAAGCAAGTTACTCGTTATTTATCTCAGAATTTTTAACACACTTTTAGTGACAGTAACACCCAGGTCCATTCCTAACATGTGCTGGGCTCCAGGCAAGAATTAAAATGGAAGCTCTTGCATTCTATATCTACAATGTATTTAGAAACTATTTAAAATTTATAGCTTACACATGTTTAAATACAATTCTATTCTTATATCTTGGCAAATACATCTTCATTACAACATGAAAGCTCAGACTCAAACTTAAGATTCTCAAATTCCTTAAGAATTTCCTGTGGGAATCTAGCTTCATGAGAGAAGTTAGCCACAGAGCATCAGTCTCTCTCCTGGTCTGCCACTGGTCTCTATCCAACCCAGTTCTGCTATGCCTCATAAGAGCAGTGTGAACATGGGCCTGCATACCAAAGCCTGCATGTCCAATCTTCATCCAAACTACTGCAAATATTCACCCTTAGGTCATACTTTGGAGTAAAGAAGGTGCATATCAGAAATGTAGTCTGCCTTGAGGGAGATGACCTGAAGAAGTAGTTCACATAGGCCCTGTAAGCAGGTTAAAGTTTGCTTAGGAAGTGAATTCAAAAGTTTAGGATTCCAAGGTATAAACAAGAAGGGGATTAAAAGTTTTGCGCTGGGCAGATGTCCTTGACCTACAAGCTCCAAGCCCTTGGGAGAGAGGCATGGATGGAGAAGACCTGGAGGGAGGCCTTTAAAACAGCTCTTTAAAACAGGGGTCTAGGGCAAAGGAGACTCTCTTGCATAGATGTAAAAGTGGTATCAGTGATACTTACTTTTCAAAACTATTATGAAGATTAACAGATATGGAAGGAAAGTACCTAGAAACTATAACAATTTCAAATTATGTACATGATGTTATGTTGTTGTTATTGTTGACATTGTTATTAGAATATGCTTGCTAAACCATTAGGTGATACAGGAACACAGGTAGTATTTGGATAAAACTGATTACCATGGACCCTATAACACAATGAAAGACATTTTCATTAGTTATTACATGAAGGTGAATCTACATTTGTGATGGCTGTTGATTTGAAGAAGCTCTCCAGATCAGCAGAATAGGGGGTATTCCTGAGGGATTTGAGGTTATGTATCCCCATATCTGTTTTCTGGTTCTAAGCATTCTTTTTCTAAATGAAGCCTTCTCATAGGTCAGCAAATATAGTTGGCCCTTTATATCCATGGGTTCCACATCCATGGATTCAATCAATTGCATATCAAAAATATTTGGAAAAATAAAAGATGATCCTATCTGTACTAAACATGTACAATTCTTCTGTTCTTATTCCTTCAACAATATAGTATAATATTTACATTGCATTTACAATGTATTAGGTATTATAAGTAATCTAGAGATGTTTTTAAGTATATGGGAAGATATGTATAGATTATATGCAAATATTATACCATTTTATATAAGCGACTTGGTCATCTGTGATTTTGGTATCTGTTGGGAATCCTGGAACCAATTCCCCATGGATACTTAGAGACACAGTATTTCTAGCGTGTGTTTTACCACCTTGAATTACTAAAAGGTAATTTAATAATAAACATGGAATCTCTTGCTTGAATATAATGTGAGTATAGGGATTTGGCTGACATTACTAGGTCATCTCTTTTGAATCCACCTTACCACCTTGGTTACCTCAACGCAAGAGAGTGGCACTTGACTCCTGTCCCTTTGTCTTTGCCTTTGCCTCTGCCTCTGTCTTCAGTGTATATCTCCCTTCCACCATTGTCGTTACTCTTCCCAAGGCAACAGCAGTCCCTTAAATACCTTCTGTCCACAAAGTTTAGGGATACTGTCATCTCACAGATGGGTGAGTATACTTTTCAGCTGGAGGGAATTTTGGAAATTCATTTCTATGACTATTGAGAAACCATTGAATCATAGAATCACAGCGTCTAAAAAAAGACTATGTAAACATCTTCTCCTTCAACTTCTCACTCATAAAGAAATCTTATTCCCTATGTTTGAGAGATCATCATTCACCTTTTGCTTCTGTCTCAACACCCTGAAGACAGGTATTAAGGCCTCCATAAGGCAGCTTGTTTTCATTGTTAGGCATCTTGAGTGTTCAGAAAATCATTCCTTCAAGACACCATGGCTTATGCCTATAATCTCAGCTACTTGAAAGGGTAGGTGGGAAGATTGCTTGAGGCCAGGAGTTTGAGACAATTGCTTATTCACTTAATCTTTTAACCCATATAATGTGTCAGGCATTGGGCTAAGAGCCCAAGATGCAATGATAAATAGAATAGTCCTTATATTCAACAAACTCTTTATGTTGAACCAAAATGCTAAATAATATAGTAAAGTTGGCAAGCTCTGGAGTCAGATTTCCTAGGT
Source organism: Chlorocebus sabaeus (assembly GCF_047675955.1). Taxonomy (NCBI): domain Eukaryota; kingdom Metazoa; phylum Chordata; class Mammalia; order Primates; family Cercopithecidae; genus Chlorocebus; species Chlorocebus sabaeus. The sequence goes on along the minus strand of NC_132926.1, from coordinate 33,722,826 downwards.
TTGAATTCCATTGGTAACACTTGTTATCACTGTGGCCTTGAGGGAACAATTTAACCATTTTTGCCTCAATCTTCTCATCTGCGTATTGGAGATACTTATATTAATAGTACCTACTAACAGAGTCTTTATGAGAAATAATGTAAATGTTAGCTGTTTGTCCTAATCTGTGTCTGGAGACCAAAAATGAGCTTTTTATTCCACTTGAAGGCCCAAAGGAGCTGAAAGACACCTCATGTCTTCCTAAATCTTTACCTCTCCATAGTAAATTATCCCAGTTCTTTTATCCATTCATGAGACTTGGTATCCAGATCCATCAACATCTTGATCTCCCTAGAGTTTCACTCCAAGTGTAGCATTTGGAACTACCCCAAATTTGGTTTGACAGGAGAGCATTTTCCTAACTGGTCTAGACATTATGCCTTAGAATTTTTTTAAAAAAACCCTTAGGATCCTTTGGGATAGCTATTTATTTCACAGGTAAGAAAACATGCCCCAAAATGAGGCAGAATTTAACATTCTACTAAGTACTGACAGACACAGAAAGAGAGCCCAGGCCTTTTGGCTCAATCTTTCTTTTTACTCCATTGCTCTATAGAGTAATTTTCTGTTCTAAGATACTTCATTTTTGTTATTCAAACTCTCCTATTAATGAACCAAACTGGGTGCAACAGAAAGCCAAACACCAAAGTGCCAAGATTTCGCAGCAAGAAAGGTTTATTGCGACTTAACTGGCAAGAGGACAGAAGAAAAATGATCAAATCTGTCTCACCAAGCTGGGGGCTGGGTTGAGTTTTATAAGTATAGGGTAATGAGGTGTGATCTGATTACATCTTGCAATGAGGTAATGCCAATAGGCAGTGATCTGATGGATCCTGGATCCTACTACCATGCAGTGTTCACTTTTTAATTCAATTCCCACTCCTCAGTCCAAGCACTTAGGTTCTGCTTGTGGTTGCACCCTTGGTTCATATGGACATGCTCACTTCAACCTGGGGATTCATAGCAACTGAAAAACAGCTCACAACTTTGTTACATAAAAGCTGAGCCAAATTGGTCTGGTGCAGTTACACCAGCACTTTGAGAGGAACCTGGTATCCCTAGGAAATCTGAAAATCATTCATTTTTTTAAGACTTACTTAAGAGTTAGACCTCATTTTCTCATGTCTTTGATTTGGTAACAATATGAACTAAGCCCCACAGCATCTGGTCACAACACAATCTTCAGTATAGAATCACTGATTTTCCATGCTGCTATAAAGACACATGCACACGTATGTTTATTGCGGCACTATTCACAATAGCAAAGACTTGGAATCACCCAAATTTCCATCAGTGACAGATTGGATTAAGAAAATGTGGCACATATACACTGTGGAATACTATGCAGCCATAAAAAAAGGATGAGTTCGTGTCCTTTGTAGGGACATGGATGGAGCTGGAAACCATCATTCTCAGCAAACTTGCAAGAACAGAAAACCAAACACCGCATGTTCTCACTCATAGGTGGGAACTGAACGAGATCACTTGGACACAGGAAGGGGAACACCACACACTGGGGCCTATTGTGGGAAGTGGGGAGGGGGGAGGGATGGCACTGGGAGTTATACCTGATGTAAATGATGAGTTGATGGGTGCTGACAAGTTGATGGGTGCAGCACACCACCATAGCACATATATACATATGTAACAAAACTGCATGTTGTGCACATGTACCCTAGAACTCAACAACAACAAAAAAAAAAGAATCACTGATTTTATAAGATCTCCAGGTCCTTGCCTTGTTAGGCCAGGTATTACACCAAAAATCGTACATAATGGCCTTGAGTTTCCATGGATACTTTTTTTATTTATTTAATATGTTTTATGTTAAATACAAGATAGTAGGTGCTACATTTAGGGAGGTAGGAATGAGTACGATAACAAGGGAAAAAGAGTTTGCTCTGACAGAACAAATGCCTTTAGGGAATAAGGGAGAAAAAGATCTAGAAAACTAGCTCTTTAGTGTAAAATTGTGGTCCCCTAATCTATCATTTCTTTATTAGAGGTGAATCAGAATCTCCTTACTCAATTCAAATACATACATACATATATACATATATATGTGTGTGTGTGTATGTATATGTGTATACAAGCAGTCCTCCAGATCCCAGGGTTCAACTAACTGTACACCAAATATTCTTTTAGAAGACCACAAAAACAACAATACAACAATTGAAAAAGTACAAATAAAAAATTCAACATGACAAATACTTACACAGCATTTACATTGTATTATGTATAAGTACAGTCATCCCTCATTATTCTTCGGGATTCAAGGACACCTGTATATACCAAAATCTGCTCAAACTCAAGTTTCACAGTTGGTCCTGTGGAACCTGTATATATCAAGTAGGACTTGTATACTATACTTTCAGTTGAAGTTTGACTGCAGATGTGGAATCTGTAGAAAAGGAGAGCTGACTGTATTTGTTGGGGAAAAATCCCTGCATATAAGTGGACCCATGAAGTTCAAATCTACCTTGTAGAGATGATTTAAAATATACAGGAGGATGTGTGAAGGTTATATGCAAATACTATCCTACTTTATATAAAGACTTGAGCATCCACAGATTTTGGTTATTTACAGGGTACTAGAACTAATTCCCTACAGATACTGAGGGAGGACTATACATATATATACGCAGTCTGAGTCATTCTCTGGATCTACCAAATAAGAATCTTGAGATTGCTAGAGCAGAATTAGAAGGCAAACATGTAAATTTTGAAAACCTTCCCCAGAATTACTCATACTAAGTTAATCTTTTTCACATTTGTTTCTTGCAAGAAAAAGCAGAATGCACTTCCATGGAACTGAATAATAAACCATCAAACAAAAAAATGTTAAATCATGCTGTCATACCACAGCTCTACAGCCTGTTAAGGATGCAATATTTTCCCCTGGAAGCCTTCTTGGTCTTTGATGGCCTGATGCTATGGTATTGATGTGATTTGTTCCCACCAAAATTCATGTTCAAATTTGACCCCCTTTGTGGTGGTATTGGGAGGTATGGCCTAATGGGAAATGTTTGGGTCATTAGAGCGGATACCTTATTAATAGATGAATGCCCTCCCTCAGGAATGGATGAATTCTAGATATCCTGGGAATGGATTAGTTCCCTCAAGCTAGTTATTTAGAAGTCTGACTTCCTCAACTTCTCTCATTTGCTCTCTCCTTCAACATGTAATCCCTTTGCACAAGTTCACTCTCCTTCCATTTTCCACCATGAGTGAACAGACTGAGGTTCTCACCAGTAGTCGAGCATATGCCAGTACATGCCTCTTAAACTTGCCAACCTGTAGAATTGCCAGCTAAATAAACCTCTTTCTTTATAAACTTATAAACCCAACCTCAGGTATTCAGTTATAGCAACACAGAGCAGACTAAGTCAACTGGTGACTTTGCCCTAAGTGCCACATGTAAATAGGTCACTTGCCAAGTGACTTCATAATGGGGTCTGAGGTTCTCACAATAGAACCATAGTCTTCGATTCAGCAAGAGAACTCAACCTTTAGGAATTTGCTAGAAAACTCTGGACTGAAAATACTCAGGTGGATGAATCACTTTGTTCCTTATGGAAAAGATGGAAACATTCTTCCTGGTTATCTCGGCTACTGGCTATTTTTCATGTAAGCATTTGTTAAAGAAACTTGGGGAAAGAATAAACATTTGATATTCCAGGGGAAGTAACAAGCTCACAATAACTTCTTTCTAGATGTTGTAATTTTTGAAACTTTGAGACTTTCCTCAGAGATGAAAAATTACCTATCTTAAATAGAGTAACTATCAGTGGTTTAATCCAGTTTTTAATATTCCAAGAATTCTGCCAAAGATAGCTTCAGAATTTAAATATTTTAAGGAATGATCTATGAAAGTTGTACTCAATATCTGACTAATAATTTGGACTTCTGAATTCATAATCAATTTTGGCTCTGCTCCCTCTTTTTCCTAATTATTTCCCATCATAGTCTTCACACACACTGGTATTTTGTTATGTTAGCCTGTACACAGAAATGCATTCTATGCAAAGCAGTGTCAGTTTTTTACAGGGCGTACTATTAGGACACCACCAGATGTTATCAAATTTCAAGAGAGGACTCAACTTTTTCTAATTAACTCCAACAAAATGGCACCAATAAGGTAAGCCCATGTAAGACTGAATCTGCTAGCTGAATGGTGCAGGTAGAATGAGGAGGCAAGGAGAAAGCTCAGCTGCAGTAGCTGAAAGAAATCAAGGCTCTCAAGTAAAACATAAAATATGAAGGTGAAATACAGTGTCAATAGTTTGGGTAAATGGATTTGACACAGAGGTCCCCAGCAAAAGAGGCTTCCTTGTATGCCGGTTGAATTTAGAAAAAAGGGTACATTCAAGATGCAATAATCTGAAAACAAACGCAGGTATCTAAGATTTCTGTCAGCAAATGACCAAGATGACTATGAAGAATGAAACCTTTCTCTAAAATAAGACTACATGATGTTCGAACAGCTCAGCAAAGGATGGTACTGCTGAGCCTCAGAGGATGATGCTTGAGTTTAAATATCCCCCGCCTAAGGTCAACATTAAACCTAGGAACAGGATAAGTTTGAATTCCCAGGTAAGACATTAGATGTCCCAGTAGGACATTAAGAAGAAGAAGGAAACAGTGTTTGGGAACCAGAAGACATGGCCAGATAAACCGTTTGTGTAAAGAAGCCACTTATTTTTTCATGACTTTCATGGTTATTAATTTATCTGTGATTACTTAATGGGCTAGCTAGCTATACACATTTCAACACTGCAATATTTTATTTAATATTTTATTCTAAGCATTTTTATTTCAGATATTTTTGGTGACAGTCCTTTTAAGGTAAGTTTTCCACTTTCTGCCTAAGAATAATTTTTCTAATCTTAGTCTTACAGAATTTCTATAAGGTTGAACATATAAAACTGCCAATATCTGACTGTTCTGAGTCTACATAATGGCAATTTCATATGGTTCAATTTAAATACCTCTGTCAAAACAGGTCCTGAGAAAATCAGGACTTATCTCTGACTCTTACTGCTCCTGCATTCCCTTAGATACCACTGGCAATTCAAGCTCCTAATTTTTGTTTTTTAATGTATTTTATTTCCTCTTTCTAACTTCAATACTTTTGCCTAGGTTAAGTCCTCCTCGTTACTTGCCCATATTGCTGTGATATGCATCTAGTGCTTCTAGATACCATCTGGTGGTTTCCTTGCATTTAGTCTGATTCAGGAGTTGGCAAATTATGGCCACCTGTTTTTGAAAATAGAGTTTTCTTGGAACACAGGCACACTTTGCTTATATATTATCTATGGCCATTTTCAAGCTGGTACAGAGTTGGGTTGTTGCCATAGAGGCCAAATGACCTAAAACTTATAAAACATTTACTACCTGGCTCTTAACAGAAATAGTTTGCTAACCCCTGCTCTAATCTCTATAACCTTGAGAATGGACTTTCTAAAATGCAAATCTGATTGAGACTTCTTCTTATTTAAAACAATGACTCTAAGTATTCTCAGGACACATTTTTTGCGTGTTTTACAATACCCCCCAACTTAATCCAGCCTCTTTCTACCTAAAAGTATAACTTCCTTAATAGTTAAACTATTTTGGAGTTCATGCTATTCCAGTTTTGTGTCTTGGTGCATACAACTCCCTCTAATTAAACATCCTTCTTTCCATATACATATTCAATTTTAAAAGTCATTTGCATCTCTTAAAAGCCCAGTAAAGCATCTAGTCTTTGGTAAAATCTTTCCAAGTCTATATCATGTAGGTTAAATCACTGAAAGAGGAGATAAGAGACATACACTGTTTCTCCAAAGAGTGAGTTGAGTACCTTCTGATAGCATTAATAATAATTTTAGTTAATATGCCAACGAATCACTTTCATTTCAATAATTACAGCTGTTCTTTCATCTGTTAGAAAAAATACGTTTACAACTTCAAACCCAATATATCATGGACATTCACATTTAGGACAAATCTAAGATTGGTAGGTAAATTTAAAAAGTGAGCCAATTTAAAGCAAAATATTTGTAAAGAAAAATGACACATGAATTTGGAAGGAATCACAAACCAAGTTACTGAAGTTCAGGAAACACTGCTGTGATGAGAGGCAGTGAAGTCTTATAGCCTGATATACTGGATAAACGGACACACTGTAATCTGAATCACTGGATTAGGAGACTGTGGCAGCTCATTCCTAATCTCATTATATAATAATTACAAACTTTCCAAGCCTCCTCCCATCCATAGAAAAATCATTTAATATTCAAGGTCCTCCAACTCTGGTGATACTGAAAAAAAGGAAAATAAAATGGGAAGAGTTAGGAAAACATAAACCTGCTAGCTTCTTATTATTCCAGAATCCTAATCCCCAGAGGACTAAAGTACACTCGATGCTAGAGTGGGACCATAAAACGCATCCTTTTCCAGGCACCAAAATTAAAAGGGGGAATTTGATGAACCAAAATGATTCCAGAGGAACCTGGACAGTGCTTACAGTAATTCCCAGACAGTAGTTATAGTCATTTTTCTCATTTCTCAGAATGGTTTCTTTTTTTTTCTAACAAATTACAGATATGCATTACACAACCAAGGATCTGGCTGTATAGACTCAGTTGCCCCGCAAGATAGAAACTCCAGCAACCTCAAAGGCTCTGGCTGCTGAATTTAAGAAAATACAGTTTTGATGTTTGAGGTTTGAAAGATAATTTATCATTATCTCCTCTCTACATATAGTAGAACACCAGAACACTTACATTAGAAGCCATTAAGAGATAATTGCAGGATACAAAGTTTGACCTGTGAGTTTTGTTTTAGGTCCTTCAGTGCAGTCATTATCAAAAGAAGTTTACACAACAGAAACACATATGCTCCGTAAGAGTCAGCCCATTATGTGCTTCTAATAACATTATTTATCCTAATTCCTGAGTGTACTGTTTCGTTAATATGTAAATGAAAACATGAAACCGAAAACAGAACCCTCTTTTGAGAATTTAATATGTAACTGACTGCAATCAACCATTTACTGTTTTGCAAAATGTTTGTGAATTCCTCAAAATGTGATTTTGTAAACTAAAAAGAAAAAAAAGAAAGTCATTGAAATCTCAGTTCCACTGTCTGACCCTGAGGGAATAGGGGGACAGGGAGTAAATAAATGGGACTTCAAATTTCATCTCCCACTTTAGAAGCCTCCCTTTATCTATTTTAAACAATAATTTCAACACGGGATTCCATGAAAAAAAAAGTTCTTTCCCTAAAATGCAAATCATAGCTGTTAAGAAACATTACTTTTTTCAAGATAAGACTAAAGTAATAGGTTTCAGCACTCTCGAGGTCAGAAGCCCTTGGGTTGAATCCTTTTCCTGTGTCTGAGTGATATTTGGAAGTCTCATAACGCTTCCAAACCTCAAGTTCTCATCTATAAATCTGGAATGATATTTAGTGCTTCACTTGCTACATATGCTCCATCTACATTAACTCTTCTTTTTCGATATTTTCAAACCTACAAAGCTCTTTCCTGCTTCAGAAACTTTGGGCAATCTCTCTTCTCCTACAACAATGTTTTCCCATGCTCTTCACAGGACTAATTCTTCTTCATTATTTGGGTTTCAGTCTAAATATATCTTCCCACAGATGGATTTCCTGACCATTCTATCTAAAATATATTCACTTCTGATATTTTTATGTCAATCTATTTATATTTCCTTTGTAATACTTGTCATAATGACCATATATTTTAACTTTCTGTTTCTTTATTTTTGGTCTGTCACCCAACATAAGCTCTATGAAGTCAAAAGGCAGGTTTCTGATTAATTCCTAGCACTTAACACAGTATCTGCACCAAGTAAGACCTTAATAAGTACATTTTGAATGAATGAATAACTCAAAGGGTTCTTGGGCAGAATGAATGCGATAGTGGATATAAAACACATTTGCAAACCTAAATCACCCTTTAGAAGTAATTTTTTTAAGAAAAATTCACTACTTATTTTGGCTCAAACTCTCTGAATGGAATGTGTGTTTAAGAATGAAGATTCTGATCCTATAGAACTAGATTGGGACCTCAGCTCTTCTGCTTAAACTTATGTGACTTAGGGCAGAAAACATAACCTCAGTCATTATCTCAGAAGTTGGCTATGAGGATTGAAAAAGATAATGCATCAAGAGAGCTTAGCATAATCCCTGTCACATAGCAAGTCCTTAGTAAATAACAGATGAGTGACCTTTATTGCTACTAACTAGGGGACCAACCATTTCAGTTTTCCCTGGACTAAGGGTTTTCCTGGGACATGAGACTTTGCATACTAAAATAAGACAGTCACAGACAAACCAGAATGGTTGATCACTCTATCATAAACACACATTTGTACTCAGCCCCTAGTGCTCTTTCCACATTTCCCAACTCACTCAGATCACATAACCTATACCATAGTCAGCTTTAGCCAGTATAGCCGTGTCTTCCAAATGATATCAAAACCTCATCTGATAGGCCTTCATGTTGTGGTCATAATTCTATGGCATACATAGGGATTCCATAGAGGGAATAGAAACTGCATGGATGATTGCTGCTACTTCTCCCAAATGTATTATTAGCTAACCACATTTCATCCTTTCTCCAAATCTACTGTCTTACCCTTCTCTGCAATCCCAAGGATTCAGGGAAATAAAAAATAACTTCTCAGTGCTAAAAATGTATTCTTAGGATTTAAATTTTAATAGGATAAATAATAAATGTACTCTCTTAAACTATACAACTTAAACTATATTAAGTGGTCCTTAATATATACAAGAGAGTTGTACAACTATCACCGCTGTTTAATTTCAGAAAAATTTTCATTAAAAAGAAACCCCTACCCCTCTGTCATCTCCCCCACCCCAGTACCTGGAAATCACTAGTCTACTTTTTGTCTTTATAGATTTGCCTATTATGGACAATTCATATAAATGGAATAATATAACATGTGGCCTTTTTTGTCTTCCTTCACTTGGTATAGATTTTCAAAATTCATCCATGTTGTAGGATGCATCAGTTATTTGTGCCTTTTTATGGCTGAATATTTCATTGTATAGATATATCACATTTCATTTATCCATTCATCCATTAATGGACATGGGGTTGTTTCCACTTTTGGCTAGCATGAATAATGTTGCTATGAACATTCATTTACTAGGTTTTGTGTGAACATATGCTTTTATTTATCTTGGGTATAAACCTATGAGTTAAATTGCTGGGGCATATGATAACTTTAACTGAGGAACAACCAAACTGTTTTTCAATCAGCTGCAGAATTTTACAATCCCAGTAAAAGTATGAGAGTTCTAATTTCTCCACATCTTTACCAACACGTGTTATTGCTCATCTTTTTAATGATAACCATCCTAATAGGTGTGAGGTGGTATCATAATCATGAAAACCATGGTTATGATTTTCATTTCCCAAAAGATTTAATGTTATATATATTTTCATAGGCTTATTAGCCATTTGTGTATCTTCTTTTAAGAAATGTCTATTCAAATCCTTTGCTCACTTTTTACTCAGATTATTTACCTTTTTATTGTTGAGCTGTAAGAGATTTTTATATATTCTGGATACTAGCTCCTTAATGGATGTTGATTTACAGATATTTTCTCTCATTATGTGGGTTTTCTTTTCACTTTCTTAATAGTGTCCTTTGAAGTGCAGGAGATTTTAATTTCATAAAGTACAATTTATCTATTGCTGCTTGTGTTTCTGGCGTATCTAAGAAAACATTGCTTAATCCAAGATCACAAAGATCTCTGTTTTCTTCCAAATGTTTTAAATTTTAACTGTTACATTCAGGTCTTTGACTCATATTGAGTTAGATTTGTATATGGTGTGAGGCAAGGAATTCAACTGTATTGTTTGGTATGTAGATACACAGTTATCCCAGCACTGTTCGTTGAAAATATTTATCTTTCCTCATTTAATTGTTTTATAACCTTCACTGAAAATCAACTGACCATAAATATAAGGATTTATTTTTGAACTTTCAATTTTGTTCTATTGGTCTATATGTCTATCTTTGTGCCAATACCACACTCTCTTATTTAGATTTTCATAGTAAGCTTTGAAGTCAAGAAGTATGCATTCTTCAACTTTGCTCATTTTCAGATTGTTTAGCTATTCTGGGTACTATCCTCAAGAAGTATTAAAGGTATTGCCAAAGAATAATGTATAGCTATGTTCTGCACAATAGTTCTAAGGGTAAAATACAAAAAAAAAAAAAAAAATCTAATAATATAAAATTAGTTTCTAATAATATAATCCATAATTACAGTGCATCTATAATTAATACTTTCTGGAAAAGAGTTAGTAAATGAAATTGTGTCACTGTCTATGGTAATGCTACAAATATCAATGCTCTAATGCCCGCTAACTTTATTTGCATGAAAGCCAATATTTTCCAAAGTTTCCATTTTCCAACTAGTTCTTAGCATCTCCAGACACAACAGTGGAACTTGAGGGAAGTACAGTTTTCTTACATAAGATCTTCTTTTTCCATTGTTGTGCTGCCACTTAAATATCCTTATCCATGATTCTCTGATGTTTACTACACCTCCACCCTACTGCTCAGCTTCTTCTTATTCCAGGTCAGTTGAGAAATCTATTTTGCTTCCCATGCCCACCATTTCAGAGGGAGTTTATGCATAAGAATAATCTGGCTCCTCCACTTTTATACTTATCTCTGTTAGCCTGAAGTTGCTTTCTTCTAAGTTTATCAAGGCGTTCCAAATGTGTGGCCAGGTCATGTTCATAATAAAGTGAGGGTGACAAGCATATCTTTACACTAACTGTACATGTGCCTCCCTCCATCCTTCAAGCCCCAGCTCGGGTTCTACCTGGTACTGTGTTTCTGCATCTTGGAGAAGTCAAAGGTTGATCCACTTTAGTACACCAAAGCTCTCGCTTTTTGCCTACAGGCTCATCCTTTTTTAGCTCTATATGATTTTTTTAAAAAACCTCACTAGACATCACCTATTAACTTTTCAAAAAATAATCATGACCTAACATTAAGTTTGCCAAATATATCAAATGATGCATATAGTATAATTAAACTTTAAAAAAAGTATTTATTGTATATACTCAGAAATATAAAATATTTAAGAGAACAAATAATGAGGGATCTTTTGAAAACCTATAAATAGGCCTGATTTCAATTTAGTGCTTACTACATACCAAGCACTGCCCTTGGCACCACATATAAATTATCTCATTCAGTATTCAAAACAAGTACTCCAAAGTTGACTGCCTTGCCCAATGTCAAATAGGAAGCACTTATGGAAGATGAATAATATTCTTTACCACTTCACAGTAGTTCCTATGGGGCTATTGTTAAATTTTCTTTAAATGGGCCACTTTTTGAGAGGATCACTTGAGGCCAGGAGTTCGAGATCAGCCTGGCCAACAGGATGGAACCCCGTCTCTAAAAAAAATAATTAAAAAAAATATAGCCAGGCATGGTGGCAGGTGCCTGTAATCCCAGGTACTTGGGAGGCTGGGGCAGGAGAATTGCTTGAACCTGAGAGGCAGAGGTTGCGGTGGGCCGACATTGCACCATTGCACTCCAGCTGACAGTGAGACCATGTTTAAAAAAAAATAGGCCACTTTTGCATGAAATATGCACGCAAAATTTCACTGACTATAACTTAGTATAAAATTTAGTATTTTGATTGGTATTGTTACTACATTTCTGCTGAAGAAGACAGATATTTTTCATTTATGTTTTCTACACTCCTGAGTTTATCCTGTTCTTAACCATTATGGTCTTTGCCTCAATAATGAGTATGCTTCCTGTATTATGGTCTTTGTCTCAATAACAAGTATTCTTGAAGTTCATACAGCATATCCAAATAGGCTCAAAAGCCTATATCTAGATAGGCTCAAAAGAGCTTATCTCAGTAGGTAACTATCATTATAGTCATTTTATCAACAAGGTAATTCCGATTCAGAGAAGAGAAAAGATTTTCCCAAGGTACCTTATCAATTCATCGATTTCCTCATCCTCTACTTTTTAACATACAGGTTTACACATTTGTTAAAAGCTCTAATAATGTTTTGCCATGATTACAAATCAGAAGCGTCTCCAGGGTGAAAGTGCATAATGAGGGGAGAGGCAAATCTTTGTAGCTATGGGCTATTTGTAAGCCAGGAGTTTACAAATCAAGTTCTCTCTCCATTTAGCTATCTATCTATCTATCTATCTGTCTATCTATCTATCTATCCATCCATCCTCACTCTGTTACCCAGGCTGGAGTTCACTGGCGTGATCTTGGCTCACTGCAACCTCCGCCTCTTGAGCTCATTCTCTCCCCTTTCAAAAAATTATTGTATAATATAGAGATTATAATATGCAACTAGGCTGGACAAGAAAGATTATATTTCATATTAATGGTTTCCAAATAATTATATCAATTTCTCTTAGAGCTTTGAATCTTACTCTCAACATTCAATACCATGGAAAATGCAGAAAGGCCCCTGCATCTTGAATATGAAGTGATTTTTCTGTTTTTCATGAACGAAACCATTTGAATCAAGCATCATCTCTCATTCATAAAGTATAATTCATTATATTACCTTATTTTTCAAAGAAAAGCAATAAATCTTATTTTACGGAGAGTTCCTCTTTGACTTGAGATATATTTAATTACATATATCAGAACTGTTTGGTTCCAGAAATACAGAGTTGAATAGGAAGTAACCCCTGACATTGGGCAATTCACAGTCTAATCAGCTAATTGGACAATTCTGTCATTTACTCAGTAAATGCTCTTTAAGTACATATGAGATTGGGAGACTTGGCTAGACTTAGTCTTCAGTGGTCATCAAAACAGGTTTGTGCACTCATGCACTTTACAGTCCAGTTAGGGAGCAATAAAACAAAAGATTATTAAACAATATGACAAAATGTGAAAAGGAGTAAAACAACCCATGGCATGCAGAAGCTTGCCTTAGCATTGTAACAGGTTGGCCTCCTACTTACATCTGGGCCTTCATGGTCTCCATTTGAGATAAACAATTTCACAGAATGTTTACATCTGACAAAGCTACTCTGTGACTATGAGAAATCAAGACTAAGATAATACCACTTAAAAATCATGTCTAAACACAGGCAAAACATGAACATTATCAAATACCAAATATCAACTTATCTAGACTAATGTGACTGCCGCTTCTTCACCAATTACAACTTTAGCTTTAAGCTACTCTTCCTTTTTTCTAAATAATTACTCCCACTTTCTCAGGGCATTCAAACCAAAGCAAAGCCTCTTTTCCTTAAACCTTTTGCCGAATTAACCTAACATCTCAAATCCTACAATAAGACCTTTCTAATACCCTCTTATTGACATGCCTTATGCCTCCCAGGGGTGTGTGTTCTCATAAGCTGCAATGAATCATAAGCCCAATTTGTTCAACTATAGGTGTGTTCCTGGTGGTCTTTGGCTGGAAGAGTATGACAAAGGCAAAACTTGAAGGCAGCAATAATATCATTCCTGTTGCCTCTTTCCTCCCTTCTCCACAGGAATTCACAGGGGCATGAAGAAAATGAAAATAGATGGTCATGAACTCTTAAATTAAGGGGTAGGAAATATTTTATTCATGTATGTATTTATTCATTGAGTCATATGTTATCTCGTTCCAAAAATAACTTACGGTGGCTGATCTTATTCAGAGGATTCCAAGGTACAGAGTAGAGGGCAACTCCCTGAGAACTGTTATATAAAGACAACATCCTGGCAAAAGAAACACCCAACAATAATGAAAATGGTAGGATGAGGGCCCTCCAAATGACTCTGATGTTTAACAAGATACCTCCTTTTCCCACAGCTGAGGTTCCCCCTATGCTTTTCTTAACCAGGGATGACATATTAATCACCTACTGTCAGGTTCTACCTGGCTTCCTGTCACCATAAGTATCTTCTTCCCTTCAATAGAAACTCTTCATTCCCCTCCCCATTCTCAGTCCCTATTCCCTACAGGTAGCAAGCTCAGTCTGGTCTCAGGATCCAGAAAAAAAAAAAATCCTCATTTTTTAGTCTTGAAGAATTTAAGAAGCTCTAGTTAAATCCTCAGGCAAATCTAAACCAATCAAGTCACTCTTGGCTTAACCTAATGATTTTCTAATAGAGCAGTACTATTCCCATAAAGGGTATTTAAAGTATGTGGGGACTTAATTTTTACTTGTCACAATGACTGTCCTGCATGGGGAAAAACTAACCCATCCAGGATGCTGATAGTGCTCCTATTGAGAAACATCTCACCATAGATGTCACATGTCTATCACATCTAACCATCCTGCTTCTCCCCATGCCCACATCAGATATCAGTAATCAAATAGTACATGCCACTGAGCTAGATGTGGCCTCAAAATCTTTATCAACATAGTAATCCAGGCATGCCTTGTCATCAGATTTGACATGGAATATAAAACCTATTTGCTATTCCTGCACATAACCTTTTTAAAAAAGTTCTACTTTTTGTGGGTACATAGTGAGTATATGTATTTATGAAGTACATTAGACATTTTGATACAGGCATACAATGCATAATAATAACATCGGGGTAAATGAGATATCCATCACCTCAAGCATTTATCCTTTCTTTGTGTTACAAACCACCCAATTATGTAGTTATTTTTAGATGTACAATGAATTATTGTTGACTGTAGTCACTCCGCTATGCTATCAATACTAGAGCTTACTCATGCTATCTAATTATATTTTTGTACCTATTAACCATCCCCCGCTTCCCTACCCCCACTACCTCTGGTAAACATCATTCCACTCTAACTCCATGAGTTCAATTGTTTTAATTTTTAGCTACCACAAATGAGTGAGAACATGCATAATTTGTCTTTCTGTGCCTGGTGTATTCCACTAACATAATGACCTCCAGTTCCACCCATGTTGTTGCAAATGTCAAGGTCTCATTCTTTTTTATGGCTTTTTCTTTTTAAGACAAAAAATAGCTTCATGGTTCTTAAGATGAAGTCCTTCATCCTACTCTATTTTCTATGCCTGTAGTCGTGCCTTGGTCATCTGACCACTCTCTAAGTCCTTCTGAGACAGGGCCCCTTTCAGGAATGTGAACCCTATGGCTGAGACCTTCCAACATTTCAACAGATCTCTTTGACAGTAAATGCCTCCCAGCATTACCACTCTGAACATTCCTTGCTCCTAATGCAAAGTGAGCTACACCCTCTAGTGGGCAAACCATACGTAGTTCATTGAACTTTGGAAGAGTAACATCCTTTGCCTACTACCTACCACCTCCAGTAAGGATCAGGCTTCCCAGATTTTACAAGAAAAAATAAAAAAGCAGGGGATGGGGGAATGGGGGAATAGGGGAATGGGAGATATTATGGCTCTTGTGCCTGAAAACTCCAGGTGAATCTGAATTTAGTAACAGCTGGATTCAGGGGCTCCAAAATTTCTGCTGGAAATTTCTTTCTCCAGTTCTTGGATCCATCCATACTTTCTCTAGTGTGGTTTTTATTCTCAGGCAGACTTTCCCCACCCCACGCCACCTCTATCCACAGTGGTAGACCCTGGCAGCTTACAGTTACAATGTCGTCAGTAGAACAGAGCCTTCCTTTTCTAAGAAGTCTTCTAACGAAAGGTTTGAGTCTTATTACACTAGTTGGAATAAAAGGCTTATTATTGAACCAGTCATAGCTACAAGCATGCTTAACTCTCATTGAAATGGAGCAAATTATAAGGTCCTACAGGAGCCAGAGATAAGTTGGTATTACTATATGAACTAGAAGGGGATAAAGAATTGTTCCCCAAAGGAATATTGAAGAACTATTGCCAGAGGAGAAATAAATGCAGGTTAAGCAAACAACAGATGCTTCAACACTATACTTTCTATATACTATCTTTGAGTCTAAGATTGTTCTCAGGCCTGGCTATACTGCTGTCCTTATTGCAGTAAACTGTTTTGCCTGTTTTCGCTATAATATGTTTTGGTATTGCCAGCAGCAGAAACTTTTTATCTTGGTAGAAAGCATGAAAATGTCACCTAGAGATCTTAGCCTTCTGGTGCCCACACTTTTATATCCAAATAACATGACTTGATCTTCCATTCCACAAACCACAGGATGACTGGTGTCCTCCCAATTGCAGAGAATCCCAGGACCTCTATGTCCTTATGGTAACTATGTGCTCTGTATCTTTAATTTTGCAAAGTTCTCCATTGGCACCTCATTTCATCTTTGGATGCTGCTGCCTCACTCCCCACTTTGGTGCAGATGACTCCACAGCCACTGCACACCTGCTATCTTACTTCACTCCTCAAGCACTTTCAAGGCTATTTAGGGGAACAAATGTTTTCTGAAGATTTGGAATAATAGAGGAGGACAATGGCTAACACGGCCTATGAAATATGTCAGAACACTTTCAGTTAAGAGAGATGAAAATCTAAATGAAACAGCTTAGGTCAAGCAAGAAATGTGTAGACTCATGCAATTAGGAGGATTCAGGGTGGGTCGTAGTTCAGGCACAGCTTTATCCATGGACTCAGGTATTGTCAGAAGTCTCAGTCTCCATCTCTGCCCTCTGCTTGTCTCTGGATTTTATTAAATGCTGGTTTCATCATCTCCCATACAAACTCTATCTACCAAATAAGAAAAATAGCTGCAGCCACTCCAGTCTCATGTCCTTACAGCTCATGCTAAAAAAAAAAAAAAAAAGGGGGGGTGGGCGGGGGTTGGGAATGGGAAGAAGAGAATCCTGGAGCCCAGCCAAACATTCCCCGCAGTCAGTATACAACTGTGGTCCCCAAATATGGGAAATAGAAGCTTTTCTTACATGATTAAATGTCTATGCCAAAAGGTCAAATTTAAGCAAAGAAATGAGGATCAAATCACACCTATTATTATTATTTGGCACTAAGAAACAGTATATGAATAATTAATATGTAAAATGTCATATTTTCAAAAACTATAGCATGTTAAGGAATTAGATGAGTCTTATGATTGAAATTTTAAATTTTTTAATCAAGTATTGGCTTAAACTTAGAATATTAAGTTGAAGAAATGAGAATTTTATTAAGACTAAAGATCACTGGCTGTTTGAGAAGTTGTCATTTGCCATATTTGTATGTTTAATAGAGTTATGAGTTTTATTTAAATATTTAGGAAGGTTTGGTTTATTAAACCACTGAAATGCTTAAAAGGAAAAATCGAGGGTATTGTATGTATTCATTTATTCATTAATTCCTTTGTTGGACAAAACTTAACTATGTATCTACCCCCATCTGTTTATTTTTGAAAAACTGCTCTATCAGTATGGTTATTTGATTTCTGTCCCCCAACTCCTCAACCAAACTGCCCATAGAAACCTATCTACTTCTCATCACAATTGTTCTTTTGTACCTAACAGTGTCTGGCCCTAGAGCAAGCACTCAGAAAATACTTGCTGAATGAATGAATGAACCATGTGAGGCTCAAAATACAACCAACTTATAAAAGAAGCACAATTGTTTTCTCCTAGTTACTTGTGGAACATAAGGACCATCAGTTTCCATCCCAGTATTATACTTACCTAGATGGGCCCAGCTCACCAGCAACTTCCTTTTCTTTCCTTGCAATAGCTGAATAAGGTTGATCCACCTTCTGCCTACAGGGGAGCAAACTGTTCACTCACCTAGGGCTGGAGACTCATCAGTATATGAGGGGAAGCAGTGAGTCCTATGCTCAGCTAAAATACATTATGTGTGAAGGGAAATAAGATTGAAAAGGTAGGCTGAAACCAACACATATTGTACCTGAGAAGTCTGATAAACAAGTTACATATACATTATTTAAGTCTCAGTTTAAGCAAAAAAGAGACATTGAAAGTTTTTTCTAAAAAAAAAAAAAAAAAAAAAAAAAACCACTTTATTGAAGTATGATTGACATACAAAAATTGCATATATTTAATATACAAAATTTGGTGAGTCTGAAGATAAATATATACCTATGAAACTATCACCACAATCTATGCCATAAACCTATTCATCACCTCCAAAAGTTTCTTCCTGTCTTTTCATTATGTTACGTGTGAGTAGAACACATAAGATCTATTCTCTTAACAAATTTTATAAATACATTCTACAGTGTTGTTAGATCTCTAATCTTGTATAACCAAGTTTGTACCCTGTGACTAATACCTCCCCATTTCCTGAGAGAGAAAGGGCCAATCTCCAAACTCCTTCTTTTATCAGGAACCTACTCCTCTGATAACAGCATTGATATATTCATGAGAGAGGGCTCTCACGACCTAGTCATCTTTTAAAAGTTCCACCTCTCAACACTATTCCATTAGGCATTAAGTTTCTGTATTAGTCCATTCTCACACTGCCATAAAGACATACCTGAGACTGGGTAATTTATAAATAAAAGAGATTTAATCAGGTCATAGTTCTG
This sequence comes from Chlorocebus sabaeus, assembly GCF_047675955.1. NCBI lineage: Eukaryota > Metazoa > Chordata > Mammalia > Primates > Cercopithecidae > Chlorocebus > Chlorocebus sabaeus. Next base: position 33,704,350 of record NC_132926.1, on the reverse strand, counting down.
TGGGCTGTACAGGCTTCTGCTTCTGGGGAGGCCTCAGGAAACTTACAATGATGGTGGAAGGTGACAGGGAAGCAAGCACATCTTCACATGGCCTGCAGGAGAGAGCAAGTGAAGGAGGAAGTACTACATGATTTCAAACAACCAAATCTCATAAGCACTCACTCACTTTCATAAGAACAGCAAGGGGGAAGTCTGCTCCCATGATCGAATCACCTCCCACCATGCCCCTCCTCCAACACTGAGAATTACAATTTGACATGAGATTTTGGTGGGGACACAGACCCCAACCATATGAGTTTCCAACACATGAACTTTGGGGAACACATTCAAACCATAACACTTAAGGGTAATTTTTAAAAAATAAGCTTGTTGAATTTCCTGTTTCACTCTTAACCTTTTCACTTCCTCATCACATAAACATGATCTTGTGTAGTATGGCACAAATTAAAAATGAACGGTAATGTCCTTAATGTTTAATATTGCTTAATGTTCACTCAGAGTTCATGCTTATGAAAGTGTAAAAGTCTTCAATACAGGTTTTTGCTTTTGTTTTTTCTTAATCTACCACGATGTGTTGGTTTTGAAATTGCAATTCTCTACATACAACATCCTTTCACAGAATTTTCTTATGTAACATGGGAAAACTTAGGGCACTTTGAAAGTGAACTTCAGAAATATCATATGCTAAGAATTCAGCCCTTATAACTTCAACTATCTAGAAATAACCGAGAAGCAGGAAGGAAAAGAGGTCTCTGAACAATGAAATAATAACAGCTAACATTTATAGAGTGTTTACTGCCCGCCAAGCACTGTTCTATCTGGATTACAAACATTACCTCACAAGAAACAAATGAGGGTGAGGATGTGGAGAAATTGGGAGCCTTTATACACTGTTGACAATGTAAAACAGTGTAACTGCTACGGAAGAGAGCATGGTGGCTCCTCAAAAAATTAAAAATAGAATTATCTATGATTCAGCAATCCCACTTCTGCATATACATGCCAAAAGATGAAAACAAGATCTCAATATGATATTTTCACTCTCATGTTTATTCTAGCATTATTCACAATAACCAAAATGTGGAAGCAACCCAAATGCCCATTGATGGATGAATAGATAATGTGATATACACAGGCAATGGAATATTATTCAGCCTTAAAACCTTGAGGACTTCGAACGAAGTGAAATAAGTCAGTCACAAAAAGACAAAGTGTATGAAGCTACTTCTTTGAGGTATTTAATGCAGTCAAACTCAGAAACAGGATGTAGAACTGTGGTTTCCAGGGCTAGGGTAGGAGAAAATGGGGAGCTCTTGTTCAATGGATATAGAGTATCAGTTTTGCAATGAAAAAGTTCTAGAGATCTGCTGAACAACGTGAATATGGTTAATGCTACTGAACTGTGCACTTAAAAATGGGCTCAAAAATTTTTTCAGCTCCCACATAAGAGTGAAAACATACAGTGTTTATCTTTCTGTGCCTGAATTATTTCACTTAATATAATGTCCTCCAGGTTCATCCATATTGCCTCCAATGACAGAATTTCATCCTTTTGTATACATATTTTGTATATATGTTCCACATTTTCTTTATTCATTCATCTGTTAATGGTAGGGTGAATATAGTTAACGATAGTTTATTGTATATTTTCAAGAAGCTAAAAGAGAGGATTTTGAATGTTTGCAACACAAAGAAATGATAAATGTTTGCAGTGAAGGTATATGCTAATTAGCCTGCTTTGATCATTATACATTGTATACCTGTATTGATATATCACTCTGTATCCCATGAATATGTACAATTATTGTGCATTAACTGAAAACTAAAAATGAATGGAAATACTTAATTAAAATGGTAACTTTTATGTCATGTGTTTTTAATCACAATTAAAAATACACAAATAAATAACATAAAGAATGAATTGATAAACAAAATGTGGAATATATATGCAGTGGAATATTATTCAGACTTAAAAAGGAATTAAATTCTAAATACATGCTACAACATGGATGAACCTTGAAGATATTATGCTAAGTTAAAAAATTCAAACATAAAATGACAAATATTGTTATGATTCCACTTATATGAGTACCTAGAGTGGTCGAAATCATAGAGTCAAAAAGTAGAATGGTGGTTGCCAGGAGCTGAAGGGAGGAGAGCATGGGGTATTGTTGTTTAATGAGTTTCAGTTTGGGAAGATAGAAAAGTTATGATGATGGGTGGTGGTGATGTTCGCACAATAATGTAAATGTGCATAATTGCAGTGAACTGTATACTTAAAGTGGTTAAAATGACAAATATGTTATATATATTTTGCCACAATTTTCTTAAAAAATAAGGTATGAGATTATTCATGCACAAATGCATTACTGGGCTGGTGGGACTAGAAGCCTTGCTTTTTGATGCTTGTGCTAATATATACACATTCAAAAATTTAAAAATTAAAAACAATGAGGCAGTGTGTGGTAAATTACAGATGGCCACAAAGTCTTCACTACACCTTCAATTAAGAGGTGGACTCATTCTTCTCTTGAATCTGGGCTATCTTAGTGGCTTTTTTGACCCAACGAGATGTGATGGAAGTCACTTCTGGGACTGCAGAGGCTAGATCATATGAAGTTTTGTAGCTTCCTCCTGTTTTGCTTGGAATAGCTCCCTTTTTTCCCATTCTACCTCCAAGTTCTCCCTGACAAAACCCAAACACCATGGTATAAGAAACCCAAATCAGAGGGAAAGTCCAAGTGTAGGCACTCTGATAAATAGCTCCAACTGAGCATCTAGAGATCAGCCAGCCTCAACTGTCATCAATGTAACATCTATTAGAGGCTGATATTAACTACAGCCCCAGTTTGACATCTGACTGTAAATGCCAGAGACTGCAAGCTAGGACTGCCCAGCCTACAGAATCATGGCAGATAAAATTTTTAGCCACTAAATTCTGGAGTGACTTGTTATGTAGATACCATAATGATGTCTATTTTAACAAACCTGAGCCTTAGAGCTGAAGTGATTGCCCATGGTCTCTCTGCCAGTAAGCAGAGGAACTCACACTTAACCAAGTCTTTCTGGTTCTAAAGTCTGCATTCCTGACTACTAAATACACAATTTCTCAGTCAAAACTGGTACAACAGTTGTTTTTTTTTCTTTTTACCTCCAAAAAAATCCTGTATTTGAATTCATAGTGGAGTTCTTCCATATACCCCAAGTCTAAGGGTAGTAAGAATAACCTTGATATGCATAGCACTTTCTGCAGTTGTGCACTGAACAGGCTCCATAGCCATATGAACCGGTCCTGAACAAACTCTAACCACTATCCCTAACCAAAACTTCTCTTGAGTATTAGTCATCATTCTAATAAAGGGATTATCTGTTGTTTAGGTACCTAAGGAACTTCAAGGAAGAATAGGGGCTGATACCAGAACTCATGGAAGAATGAGAAGAGATATTTCAGAATTTAATTAAAAATGGGGATTGAAAATTAAAACAATACAGTAGTTTAAGGTCATTTAGTGTAGGGCAAACTTTCCTGCAGTGCTCAGGGATCCCATGATGTTGCCACTGTATAGGAAAAACATTAACTCAGGACATTTTTAATGAAAACCTGTACCATCAAGGTACAAATAAGTCCTAGAGACGAAGGGATACATATTACATGCTCTACCTGAAAAATGTTAAAACTAGTTTTGATATCTTATTATATATAACACTCATAGCAGTGAGAAAATATCTTTTAACATTTATTACAATGATTTGTGGTGTGAAATTTTCCAAACTTGAGGTAGGAAACCTTTCTTACTCATGAGTATTCATTTCAGCCCCACTACTGTGCTTTTTACAAAAGGAGGAATGCTAATAAAATGAAAATCATATTCCATTGAATTAAAAATTCAGGACAATTGTGCTGAAATAAACCTTACTGAATGCCTTCTAAATATACCATGCCCTGCACTAGAAACTTTCGTAATTCCTATTTATTCTTCAGAATAATCTAGGAAACAAACCGACAGAAGCAAATAGCATAAAAATTCATTTTTGTCTTCAATTACAAGAAGAATGTAACAAGAAAGCTGAGATTACAATGAATAGTACATAAATATGATGAGGTTTTGTTTTGTTTGTCCTAACAGAGCTCCAAATAAAAAAACAGATACATGGTTTGACATGTGGAATGGGATAGCTAAAACTCTGGGTGCCTAAGACAAGCTGAAACCTAAAACCTAAGGTGCAGAACCATACTGGGGAAAGGGGAAAAACCAGTAGGTCTGGTATCAATCAAGAAAAGAAGAAACAGGATTCCCAAGCCTTCTTTAGCTTTTTCTTCTCCAGCAGATTAGCCTAGTCAGTGCTACATCTTGTCAAATCCTATCTTACATGGCTTTAATGCACACTAACTTTCCTAAGAAGTATTTCTATCCATTTAAATCTAGCGATTTCAGCCCATATTAATTACATCTATATAAGGGCAATAACACAGGATGTAAAAGGTAAAATTCTGAATTTCAGTCCATCTGTGCGACATTGTGCAAGTCAATTACACTCTCTGAAGACAAGTCCTTATCCATTAAACAACAAAAAAGGTGATTAAGTTGATCCTTGCCTACATGTCAGAGTTGTGTAGAGTTTTTAATGACACTCATGTGAAATTCCTTTGGACTGTAAAATACTATTACTTACGTGCAAAGACAATGTCCCGAAATCACAGAAGGGATGACTTAAGATTAACATCTTTAACTGCGCCCCCGTCCTTCCTCTCAAAAAAAAAGTTACCTATTTTCAGTTGAATGATTTTGGGAAAATCTCTATTGGAACCTATCCACTCCGCAAATGGCAAAGGCGAGGTCCGGAGGGTATCCAAGACCCCAGAGAACCAGTGGAAATCAAGACCAAACCACACGGTGGAAACTGGTTCCGGCGCATCAGACTCAGTGCTTCCGGCATGGGGCTTTAGTGTGACGTGAAAGACCAGCACCTCCTAAGCCTTCCGAAATGCCACGCTGAACATGGCTGCCGCGCTTCGATGCTGCTTTACACACATAATATGGACACGGGTTGATGGTCCAGCCCCGGATGACGACACTCAGGAAATGTGCGAGCGGCGGCGGAAGCGGAAGTGCCTCAGCAGTGGGGGCCGGGGAAGTGTCTGTAGCGTCCCTCCCTCTCAACCACAATAACAGACGGAGGGTCGGCGTAGGTGAGGCGGCGGCTGAGTGGGCCTGGGGACCGGGAGCGGGGTGGCAAAGCCAGGAGTGCGTGCGGCAGGGCTGAGGTAGCTGGATGGGGGTTCTGGAACTTCCGACCGCTTAAGCTCGGCCTCTGGCCCCCTTCGGGCCTAGAGCTCCCTGAGAGATCAGGGGTTGAATTTGTAGTTCCTGGCCTTCTAGGCCGTGCTTGCGGGGTTTGCCTGCTCCTCTGCCTGGCCCCAAAATCCAGCCTAAATAACCTTCTCTGGGCCCCAGTTTCCTCAATCAAATGGCTGAGGGTGTTGCACTGGACAGCTTCTGTGACTGTCTCCCACTCCGGGCGTCACGAATTTCATGATTTTAATGTTAAGTCGCTGTTTCGGCCAGTGAAGTGAAGGAGGCCTGTGTTCAGAGTACTGAGGGGATGTCCGTAAGCAGGAAGCAGTGAACACATCTTTGAGAGGCTGCCACGTCTGAGTATCAGGATCCCTGAATTCTAGTTTTACCCCTTCCACCTACACACTGTGTGACCTTGTCTAGGTCCATTAGCCTTTCTGTGCTGCAGTTTGCTTATCTGTGTTGGATGCCTTTGATGTCCGTGCCCTAGCTGTGGAAATCAGATTCTTAACTCCCCTTTCATGGAGCCTTTACAGACCTGAAAAGCATGTTCTCCCTGCACTCTGCACATCCAGAATTTGACTAAGAGATGTCTACCGTGTTTTTTTGCAGACACCAAGCTGGCCAAGGGCAACTGGGCACTTAGGAAGGTTCCTGTGCAATGAGAAGCTCTTTCCAGAAAACTTTGTTTTATACACCTAAACCAACAGTATAAATCACTACAAAGTGAAAAACAGGAGACCTTGATTTTTGTTCCAAAGTTACTGTTAACTTAATGGTTTACTTTGGCCAAATCCCTTCCTCTTTCTGAACTTGAGATTTTTTTTTATCAGCCAAAGGAAGACGTTGGATTAGATCACTGGTTTTTCATCCCCTTTCCCATTCCTCCTGCACAAGTGAAGGATAAAATAATAGTTCTATAAAGCCATGATTTTCTCAGGGAGGGAGGAGGTCCAGTTTGGAGGGTATGTATTACATAGGCATAGACTGAAAAAAATCCGCTTGTGATTTTTAACTTTCATTTTGAGAATTAACATTTTAGATTATCTGTAAGCCTTCTTTCCCCTTTAAAATGTGTGATGCTGTAATTCTGATATCCTCCTTGGGTAAAGAATGTAGAGTTTTGTGTGCCTCTTTGTTTAAATGGCTGTGTGCCCAGAGGTATACACTTTATATTTAGTCAAACAGATACTAATGCATAGTAGAGGAGAAAAAGGAACAACTAGATTCCAGTAAGGTAGGGTGATATAGTGAAGTAAAATTGGTGATATACTAAAATGAAATAAGGTGGTATAGTGAAATAAAATTAAAAAGGAGTTGAAGACCTGGATCCCTGTTTCACGCTGGTACATTCTGCCTCTGTGACTTTGGACAAGACATCTAACGTCTCTAGGTCTCATTTTCCTTATCTATAAAACGAAGGGTTGAACTGGATGATTCCTAGGCCTTTTTCAGCACCATAATCCTGTGGGGGGTTTTTTGTTTTGTTTTGTTCGTGTGTGGTTTTTATCTGAGCAGTTTGCTGGATGTCATGTGGTATTTCCTTAGATGAGAGGCTGTCCTAGTCAGTAGATACACTAGATAGCCTATGATGTCAGTTAAGGTCTGTGAGGTCAAATTAAGTGATATGCAAGGTTACTTTGATATGAGCAAGCTGAAACCAATAGAAACCAAAAGAAAGGCATGAGAAACTTGAAGAGCAGGGAAGCCCTTGACCAGATAGGATCATTGAGAATATTGGGAAATTTTAAGTGAGAGGTGGGTATTTTTCATGAGGATAAAGAAAAGTAATTTGAGTTTGGGATGGGAAGGAGATTTGAATTGTCAAGATAGGAGGAGAAGAACACTCTTTGGAAACAACTCTGGTTTAAGAATGTGCTTGCAACACCAAGACAAAAGTAATGCTTCTGGTGGCTAAGGTCAGCTAAGCAGACAGCCACAGAATGACTGTAATATACCTAAGGTGGCCCTAGGCCACTGTGTGGAAGCCTAAATTAAATGGACCATAAACCCTAATTTGTGAAGTAGGGTGTGGTCAGATGCAGTTCTATCAGAGCATCTAGAAGCCTTTCTCCAAGCACTGGGGCATTGCTCTGGAATGCCGGAAGACAGCCACGGTGGCAGAGGACTGACTTGATGATAGGATGTTTAGTGTAACCTGGGAAGTCTGTATCCCAGCCTGAACATTGACACTATTTAATCTTGGGCAAGTGATTTGTCACCTTATCCTCTCTGGTTCTGTTTGTTCGTCTTAAAAATTCGGGATCACTGGATGAGCTTCGATGTCTGTGAATATGAACCCCCTGAAATCGTGTATGTATTTCTGCTTACATGAGTCTGGAAAATGGATGTGCCACTTTCATCATATTCTCAGATGGGTTTGTGACCCACAAAAAATTGAGAACTGTGTGATTAAGTAGTCTCTCAGGTCCTCTTCAACTTTTAACATTCTGGGATTCTATGATTCTGTCATTTCTGACATTTCCTTAAGGTTCAGAGTCTGAGGGTCTAGAAGTTGCTAAGCCTATAGGTAACACCTGGTACTGCAAAGTATAGTCTTTATATATAACACTCTCCTTATTTATGCAGGCATAGCTCAGAGATACTACAGGTTTGGTTCCAGACTACTGCAATAAAGCAAGTCACAAATTTTTTGGTTTCCCTGTGTTTACGGAAGTTATATTTTACAATGTAGTATAATCTATTAAGTGTGCAACAGCATTATATCTAAACTAATGTATATGCCATAATTTTAAAGTACTTGATTTTTAAAAATGCTAACAATTTATCTGAGCCTTCAGCGAGTCATAATATTTTTGTTGATGGAAGGTCGTGTCTCTGTCTTGATGGCTGCTGACTGATCAGGGTGGTGGTTGCTGAACACTGGGGTGGCTTGGCAGTTTCTTAGGACAGCAGTGAAGTTTGCCTCATTGATTGACTCTTCCTTTTAGGAAATATTTTGTTGTAGCATGCGATGTATGCTAGCGTTTTACTCACAGTAGAATTTCTTTCAAAATTATACTCAATCCTCTCAAACCCTGGTGCTGCCCTATCAACTGAGTTGATGTGGTATTCTAAATCCTTTGTTGTCATTTCAATAATGTTTACAGCATCTTCACCAGAAGTAGATTTCATCTCAACAAACCACTTTCTTTGTTCATCTATAAGAAGCAACCTCTCATCTGTTCAAGTTTTATCATGAGATTGCAGCAATTCAGTCACATCTTCAGACTGTCCATCCGATTATAGTTCTCTTGCTATTTCCTCCACATCTGCAACAACTTCCTCCACTGAAGTCTTGTTGTTTTTTATTTCAATCCTGCTCCTTCTATAACCACAGAAGTCTTGAGTCCCACAGAGTCATCCATGAGGACTGGATTCCAAACTCTTGTTAATGTTGATATTTTGACCCCCTCCCATGAGTCACAGCTGTTCTTAATAGCTTCTATTAAGCTATTAATATATCCTTTCCACAAGATTTTGAATTTAGTTTGCCCATATCCATCAGAGGAATCACAGTCTATAGCAGCTATAGCCTTAGGAAATTTCTTCCTTTTTTATTTTTTTGAGACAGAATCTAGCTTTGTTACCAAGCTCGAGTGCAGTGGTGCGATCTTCGCTCACTGCAACCACTGATACCCTGGTTCAAGCAATTCTCCTGCCTCAGCCTTCCGAGTAGCTGGGATTACAGGTACACGCCACCACGCCCAGCTAATTTTTGTATTTTTAGTAGAGATGGGGTTTCACTGTGTTGGCCAGACTGGTCTCAAACTCCTGACCTTGTGATCTGCCTGCCTCAGCCTCCCAAAGTGCTGGGATTATAGGTGTGAGCCACGACGCCCAGCCAGGAAATTTGTTTCTTAAATAATATGATTTGAAAGTTGAAAGTTCTTGATCTGTTAGCTGCAGAATGGGTATTGTGTTAGCAGGCATGGAAACAATATTAATCTCCTTGTATATCTCTAACAGACCTCTTAGATGACTAGGTCCGTTGTCAATGAACAGTAATATTTTGAAAGGAAACTTTTCTGAGGAGTAGATCTTAGTAGAAGTCTTATTTAGTATGCTATGCTGTAAACAGATGTGCTGTCATCCAGGCTTTGTTGTTCCTTTTGTAGAGCATAGGCAGAGTAGATTTAGCATCATTCTGAAGGGCCCTACGATTTTCAGAATGGTTAGTAAGCATTGGCTTCAACTTCATGTCACCAGCTGCATTCTCTAACAAGATAATCAGCCTGTCCTTTGAAACTAGGCATTTACTTCTCCCTAGCAGTGAAAATCTGATATGGAATATTATTCCAATGGAAGGCTGTACATACTGAAAATCTGTTGTGTACTGTAGCTCCTTTCAGCCGTTATCAAAGGTCGATCTTTTGGATAACTTGCAGCTTCTCCATCAACATTTGCTGCTTCACCTTGTGCTTTTCTGTTGTGGAGACAACTTATTTCCATAAGCTCATGAACCACCCTCTGCTAGCTTTCAACTTTTCTTCTAAAGCTTCCTCACCTCTCTCGGCCTTCATAGAATTGTGGAGACCTAGGGCCTTACTCTGAATTAGGCTTTGGCTTAGGGAATGTGGCTGGTTTGAACTTCTTTCCTTACAACTCAGACATTCTGTATATCAGCAATAGGCTGTCTTGCTTTCTTATCATTTGTTTATTCACTGGAGTAACACTTGTAGCTTTCTCAAGAACTTTTTCTTTGTGTTCACAACTTAGCTAATGTTTGGCACAAGAAGCCTAGGTTTTGGTCTGTCTTGGCTTTCAACATGACTTCCTCACTAAGGTTAGTCATTTCTTGCTTTTGATTTAAAGTGAGAGATGCTCAACTCTTCCTTTCACTTGAGCACTTAGAGGCCATTGTAGAGTTCTTAATTGGTCTAATTTCAATATCGTTGTGTCTCAGGAAATAGGGAGGCCTAAGGAGAGGGACAGAGATAGGACAACAGCCAGCCAGTGGAGCAGTTGGAACGACACCATATTTATCGGTCAAGTTTGCCATCTTATATAGCATGGTTTGTGGTACCTCCAAAACAATTAAAGTAGTAACATCAAAAATCCCTGATCATAGATCACCATAACACATATAATAATAATGAAAGGATATGAAATATTGTGAGAATTACCAAAATGTGACACAGAGACATGAAGTGAGCACGTGCTGCTGGAAAAAGGCACCAATAAACTTGCTTGACGCAGTGTTTCCACAAACCTTCAATTTGTGAAAGACACATTATCTTTGAAGCACAATAAAGTGAAACACAATTAAGGTATACGTGTACTCACCTGTCCCTCATGCTCCATGACTTCTCGGCAAGACTCCCTCCAACTCATCTTTCTCTAATGCCAGTAACTGGACTTTCCCCTCCTTTACTCTTTTTTTAACCTGCTACTGCTTTGTACCTTCTCTGCCTTGTTGAGTTTCTCAAGTGAATTGAAGGCAGGGTGTTTAGTGGCAAGTGGTATTTTGGAGGTAGGAGTGAGAAAAGAACACAAGACTAGTAATGGCAATTTTCTCCTCACCTGATTTGGTTCCTCTTCCAACTAAAAAGCAAATAAGAGAAAGGGTGCACATTAAAAAGGGATACCAGCCGGGCATACTGACTCACGCCTGTAATGTCAGCACTTTGGGAGGCCGAGACAGGCAGATCACTTGAGGTCAGGAGTTTGATAGCAGTCTGGCCAACATGGTGAAACCCCGTCTCTACTAAAAATACAAAAATTAGCCGGATGTGGTGGCACATGCATGCAGTCCCAGCTACTCAGGAGGCTGAGGTGGAAGAATTGCTTCAACCCAGGAGGCGGAGGTTGCAGTGAGCCAAGATCGTGCCATTGCACTCCAGCCTGGGTGACACAGCGAGACTCCATCTCTTGAAAAAGAAAAAAAAAGGATACCATCACCACTTACTTGGGAGTTTGTGTGAATTTCATGTTTTCTTTCTCATATAGGGAAACCAGGCCCCTATTCATCAGTACCTGAGATGAAATGCTCAGCATAGCCCAGCTGGGTATTTCACTTAAATGAAGATGAAGCCAACTTTAGCTGAAGCAACTTTGTTGTCCTTTATCAGTTATCAAGACTGAATAAGGGTGGGGGAAAATGAAATATTTTTTGACTGAGGAAGCTTTTTATCTCCTGAACATTTTCAGACATCTACTTGAACTTGAGAGGACTGGTAGATTTCTCCTGGCTATAAGTCCTGTCAGCCTCCTAGATATAAGATAAAGATCTTTTCCTTTACCCTAGTGTTCATCTCCACAAGTCCCTTCCCCACGATAGACTTAGGGCAGGGGCGTCACTATTCCACCTGCCAAGTAAGAACTAAAAGACCTAAGTCTTCAATTCTAGCCATGATGTAAGAAATATGAATCGTTTCATCTAAAATTTTGTCAGTCCTGCTAATTTAAAATTTAGGCTTTTTGCTAGTTAGTGTTAAAGGATACTGTACGTTAAGGTTTTTGTCAGCTTCCTGGAGATCTAACCTCAGTGTAATATTGTATAACATCTCTGTGAGTAAATATTTTTTAATTCTCAATAAGTGGAGTTTTATAAATGCAATGATGTTTAAGGTTCTGGGTATTTAGTCTAAAAATTTAAGTATAATTTGTGCACTAAGGCTACTAAATCTAATTCACACAAAAGCACTACATTGTAAAATCCTAAGGAACAATCAAAGGTGGAGTCAGCGGAGGAAGATGTTATTAGGTGGTGTGAATTTGATGAAGAAAAAGGAGGAAGAAGGGATTTTAAAAAAAGCTTTTTATTAAAGGAATAAAGAATCAAGAGCATGATCTCCATGAAGAATTGTCAGGATTCTTAAAGCTGAACACATGCTAAATTATAACAACTGGAGGATTGGTCTGAGCATCTAGGTAATTTGTGGGTGGGTTAGTCTTTGCTGGTTAATAGTCGTGTTGAGGCTTTTACATGCTACAGAGTAGCTGTTATATGTGTCACTGGAGTAAAATCTGATTGCATTAATTGTCTGGGCTATAAGTTTGTTGCTGAGATCATTGAATGCTGTGGTAGCAAACGCCTCATAGGAGCATGAAATGGTTTTTAGAAGCAGCCTTGAACCTATGGGATGTATATGGAATAATGGAAAGACTGATGGATATTCATACGTTAGATATTTGAGAGTATATTGTGAGCAAGGACTTGTTATCACCTAGAGGCAAGATTTTTTAGCAGAAACATGACTAATAAATCACTATACAAACTGCTATGGAAGCATATGTTAAGTCCCACAGGGAGCTCAAATGAAGGCGTGAGTAGGGGAAGCTTTTACAGAGGACTTACATTTAAGCTAGATTTTTACAGGCAGTTTTCTAGGCAAAGCAGGGAAGAGAAGGACATTTCCAATCAGAGTTAAAAGCATATTAGGAATGAAACACCAATGGTTGTTTGGGGGAACGAAGAAGATACTGGTCTGCTAGAGTGAGTATACTGAGAGCAAGTGGTAAGGATTGGAAGAAGATAAGACTGGAACATCTGGTGTTTTTAGATTAGATTGGAAATATTTTATCCTCTGAACCAGGATTCCTTGTAGGCCGATTGTTTTGTTTTGTTTGGCAATGTATATTGTACTTCTTAAAAACAATCTGAAAATGTCAAATGGTGGAGAATAATATGAAATGAAAAGTAAAAGTTCTTTTCTGCTTTCCTAAACCTCTGTTATCACTCCTCAAAGGTTACCAGTTAATGTTTTTTTGTCATCTTTCATAAAATGTTGTATGCAGACACTGTATATTTGTCTTTTTTATCATACTTTTTTAAAAAATGTTTTACGGGGGTAATCTTTTTAATTTTTAAAATTATGTTGTTAGAATCATACTTTAGATGTAGTCTATGTTTTGCTTTTTTCACTTAGCACTATAAATCAGAGGACTGTTTTAAAAAGATAACTGCGGCTTCAGTGTGGAGTATACCGTAGTAAGCATTTATTCAGTAAATTACTTATGGCAGGCATAGTGTCTGCTAAGCTTTTCCTCTACCCCGAGGATACAGTGATGGGTATCATTTAGGAAGCCATTTCAGTGGGGCACATGAATGTTACTAACTCCCGAAACTAATGGGAGTGGATGTAAGAACTGTACTGAGATAAAATTGATAAGAATAGCCCATCGATGGTCTGTGGGAAATGAGAAATCAGAATATATTTAGGATGATTTCAAGGTTTATAATTCAGGAATTTAGTAAAACACATTAGGGAAATAGGTATGTTTATTTGCATATATCTGTGTATCTTTGTTTTGGGAAGGGGAGGGTTCGTGATATGAAGCAGTTCATTTTGGACATAATGTTTTTGGAGGATGTTCAAGTTATTGACGTGAAAATTTCTGATAGGCAGAGGAAATAAAGTTCAGAGCTCAGGAGAGGTAAGAAGTAGAGTTGGAAATTTTTTTCTTTTTTTGCTTTTCTTTGTGTGTGTGTGTGTGTGTGTGTGTGTGTGTGTATACATATATATATATATTTGTAGTAGCTAAATCTTTGGGAATGGGTACAATTGCCCACGGAGAAGAGGGCTCGAGGATGAATTAGCAAAGGAGACTGAGCAGTGGTCATAGAGGAACCACAAGAATGGAGAATGTCACTTTGGGAGCCAGAGGATGAGACGGTTTCAAAGGAGTGGTCAGCAGTGTCCCATAATACAAATGGGTCAGATGGGGAAGCACTGGAAAGAGGCTATTGGATTTGTTGACTACATGTTCAGTGTAACCTCAGAGGTTTCAGGAGCTATCATAAGATGAAAAAATTCATTTGGAGCAGGCAGGGCAGTAAACAAGAAAAGGTGGTCAGTGATATAATCAGAAGCAGGTGAGTTTATTTATAGCTTTTCTTTTAGCTTGGGCAGTTCTGAGTATGAACTTTATTTTTCTGGAGGCCTGTTAGCCAAAATGTGATGGACCACATAGGAGTAAGCTTCTGAGAACTTAAGATACATGTCATAAATTCAGGGTAGCATAGCCCATATACCTACTTTTTGCAGAATTTTTTAGGCTCACACTACGAGGTACCTGTTGATGCCAGTCCACACACATTGATTTGTCTAGTTTCTCAGGCCGTACTGGTTAGAAACAACAAATGAGGGAGTGTGTGTGTGTGTGTGTGTGTGTGTGTGTGTGTGTGTGTGTTTGGGGTATGAGAGGCAAGCATGCTGACAGCCTCAAGAAGTAAATAGCACATAACCTTTCAGTGAGGGAAGAAGAGACTGGAACACACACACACACACACAGGCACAAGAAACGATGAAGATTTACTTAGCCTAGTAGTGTGTCCATGTACTGCTGAGGCAAAAGAACCCCAGGAACTGCATGTACTTAAAGTACCCTCTGCCCACCAGGTGCCTTTCTTCTACTGAGATGCCTGAATGCTTGGGTTCTTGAAGTGTATTGCTTGTCTCTCATTTTTAAGACCCTTTAGGAGTTCATATCACATTGAGGATTAAGACCCCTGCTAGCAGTTCAGCCTCATCTTATTCCCTTTTTATCACCCTCTGTACCCTAATACCTTTGGTTTTATTTCAGTTCCTTAAAAGAGCCAAGCTCCTTTGCAGAATCCAGCAGATGAAGCATATGCCTGTGTAGCTCCAAGAATGCTTTTCTTCTTTCCTACTTTTTGCAGTGTTAATTCCTGCTCTCCCTTCAGTTATCGGCTCAATTGTCTTTTCCTTAGGAGAATCATTAGTGTCTCTGGCCCGTTTGTTATATGAGGCTTTAGAACTGTGTTTACTGTCTTTGTAGCAGTTACCTCCTTGTGTAATTCTGAGCTCATTTGCGTGGTTATTTGATTATGTATCTCCACTTGCCTCTGGGCTGTTTGTTTACATTGGCCCAGAGTATACAAGTGATATTCAAAATAAATGTGCCAAGGCATATTTAAATGAATGTGAACGCACCTCTTTTCGGTTGTCATCCTGTGCCTCCTCCATCTACAAAGCCATTAATGTTAAAGAGACCAGTATTTCCTATAAACTTTCCTTATTAAAATTCCTGGACAATTTGACAGTCAAGGTATTAACTCCACATGCTGATCAATAGAACAAAAAACCATCTGGGTGCTCATGCAACCCATTTTCTCCCTGCTTTCCCTCTCCGTTCCTCCCCTCTCCCCTATTTTCTCTCTGTTTTCGTCCTTCTCTAAAGCTTATTTTAAAAACAAAATGTGCATGTGATACAAAAGTGAAATACCATCTCAATATTCACAAGAAAGGGAGAAGGGATGTTGCATTCTTTCTCTGAAATTGTATATAAGCTTGTGTTTATTTTTTAGGAGTTCTCTGGTTTTTATCAGATTCACAGAGGGGTCCATGACTAATCTAATCCCTGACTTTATAGGGGAGATAATGAAGAATTTTAAAGATTGTTGCAAGTTTATAGAAGTAATTTGGGGACAGAATCAAGATTAGAACCCAAGAATGTCCTCTAGTTTCTACTCTGTTAGAAGCAGTCCTAGAACCACAAGCTCCTGGAGCTGGAAGAGGTTTTGATTCCTCATTTAATGATCACGTGTTACATATGAAGAAATTGATACTTAGAGAAATTGAGTGAATAAGCTAAGAAGCAACAGTACAAATTAAAACACAGTACTCATGATTCCTGGATTTTTGCTCATTCTAAATAATGCACATTTACATTATCTTCAGAAGTTG
The DNA here is from genome assembly GCF_047675955.1 of Chlorocebus sabaeus. NCBI lineage: Eukaryota > Metazoa > Chordata > Mammalia > Primates > Cercopithecidae > Chlorocebus > Chlorocebus sabaeus. The sequence goes on along the minus strand of NC_132926.1, from coordinate 33,688,401 downwards.
ATTCTCCAGTCGTCTTCAGAAAAAGATGTTCTGTGCTTTTTACACAGAACAAATTAATGTTTTTATTAATTTGAATGTGATATTTACCATTATGATACCTTTGCCTGTGTGTGTTTGAGAATAAACATTGTTTAACCTGTGTTTTAATAGGGGGTGTGTTTTTTTAGACTACTTCATTCTCTGTTTGCTTTTCAGGTACTTTGAACTCAAGTAAACAAAAGGGAATATTTTCTCTTTGATACTGGAGACTGCACAACAATGGGGCCACGAAAGAAAAGTGTGAAAACATGTATCATGAATAATGAAATTCCAGAAGAAATGACAGCAGATGAAACAAAGGACTATATGAATCAACTTTCACATGAAGTACTTTGCCATATTTTTAGGTAAGATTGTGTTTGGTTGACTTACCTACCTGGAATGGATAAGAGCAAACCCTGAGGCAGTGCTGTCTAATGTGGTAGCTGCCAGCTATGTGCAGCATTTACATTTCAATTAAGTAAAAATTTAAAATTTAGTTTGTCAGTTGCACTGGGTACATTTCAAGTGCTTAGTAGCCATATGTGGCTAGTGGACACAGTGTATAGGACAACAGAGTATAGACAGAAAATATTTCTTTTGTCACAGATAGTTCTGTTGGACAGCCTTTCTCTAGACTGTTAACATTTCTAGACTTCTTGGAATTTTTATTGACTAATAGATTTGTTGACTTTTGTTACTGCATTATAACAGCACTGTGTGTGTACACTGCACAATATAAGGCAGTCTTTCTGATTTTTTCTGACTACAACCCTCAGTAAGAAATGTACGTGTAAGTGATTGTAACAAAGTTTTCTGAAATAATACCCATCATAACTAAATGCAGTGCATACATTAAAGTTGTTTTATGAGCACAACACAAAAAGACTTCTAAAAAAATTATATTTTTACCCAAACTGCATTATAACAACAGTTTTTTTTTTTTTTTTTTTTGAAGGAAAACTGTCATTCTAGTTTCCACTGCTCTCTTCTTTCAATTATTGTCCTTATGTATATAATTCAAATAAACAAATTCTAACATACTTTGTCTCTGAAATTAGAGATCTGAGTTTGAATCCTGGGTTCATTATTTGCTAGCTCAAGACTAATAATAGACATAATGGCAGTATTATTAGGATTCAGTGAGATAATGCATTAAACACTTAGCACACTGAAAGCATAAATGCTTGGTAAATGTTAATGGTTATTCTGCCTCTTTTCATATTGCTACATGGTCGTCATAATTTTTTTTTACTGCTTACTATTCTATGGAATGTATAAATAACATGGTACTTATCATTTCCCTTGTCTGACATCTAGATTGGTTTCAGTTTTTCTGTTTTCTGCAATTATAGTTGGAATTAACTTCTCTAAGCATCTGGATTTTCCATTATTTTAGGTTGTGTACCTATGAAAAATTTCTTTATTTGAAGTTCTTAAGAATGTTTTGAATTTCTGTAAATGAATATTTACAGATTATGAACTTTTAAAATAGCAAGAACAGTTATTTTAGGAGATCCTAGGCACTGTATTTTTTTTCCTAATATAAATGTGTATGTCATTATTTCCTACAGTTTGTTATTGTGTGACACATTGTAGTTTTTGCTAGTTCAGTTCTGTCTGGGATTAGAAGACCAAATTAAAAATGGTAGATTTTTTTTTAACAAAACAAAATGATATTAACTTTCATCTGGCAGAAAAAAAGCCTGTCAGAATAGCCAAAAATATTCAGAAAAAGAGTCTTACAACTACCAGATGTTCAATTACATTCTAAAATGTTTTGGAAAAGAAAGCCAGACAGTTGGGTAAAGGAGACAAACATAGGCTCCATTCAAATACATGTGGAGATCTAGTTTATGACAAGGTTGTATTCACATCAGTGAGGAAAAGCTGGGTGGACTATTCAGCAACGATGTCTCAACCTACAAACCATATGGAGAAAAAAATAAAAGCGCATTTTTATCTCATGTCTTACAGCTAAATTCAAAGTGGATCAGTGAATTAAACAATAAATCCTTCAGAATTCTTTAAGAAAGCATAGGTAAAATTGCATCTAGGGATAAAGTTGGATAATGCTAGGAAAAAATTGGACCATGTATTATATATGTGTATTTTTTTGAGACAGAGTCTCACTCTGGCTGGAGTGCAGGGTATGATCATGGCTCACTGCAACCTTGAACTCCTGGGCTTAAGCTATCCTTTTGCCTTAGGGGCACACACCACTGTGCTTGGCTAATTTTTTTATTTTTTCATAGAGTTGGGATCTTGATTTGTTGCCTAGATTGGTCTTAACTTCTGGCCTCAAGCGATCCTCCCATTTTGGCCTCCCAAAGTGCTGGAATTACATGCATAAGCCACCACACCTGGCCATTGGACCATAATCTAAACTGAAAATAGATCAGATAACGTTGTGCAGTTAAACAGAATATTCAAATGGAAGGGGTGGAATCAAGTCAAGATATAATGGTAGTTACAATGAAGAAAACAGAGCATTTGACAGCATGTAGAAAGAACCATGAACTTAGTTCTTGAACTTCATGTATTTATTCTGGAAAAAAACTAAATTTTGTTTCATTTTTAGTCTTCCAAAATTTTGATTTGAGGACTCATTGTGGTGGTGTAGTAACTACTTAACATATCTTCATAAAACAAGAAAAACTATGGCCTTCCTTAAAAGAAACCTAATCTTTGCTGTCCCTGCTATGCTCTCTTTTCTAAAGTGTTATATTTGATCTATCTTCAGAACTCTAGTCCTTTGACTATGTAACTATGAAGAAAAAACATGTTACTTCTTAGGGAAAATATGATGTAAAATAATCTTGATTTTGTGATTATTCATCTGTTTGTATTTAAAGGGAGTATAAATTCAACCTAGGCAAATACGTTGGATAACAATATTTAGGAGAAAAATATTACAGTGGCAAAATTAATTTAGAAAGCAAATTTAATGTTTTTCATTGTTTATAAAATGTGTTGTCATGTTTCTGAAAAATTCTACTTATAATCTAAGTTATAGAGACTAAATTAAGTTATGGCTAGCAGTAATGCTTTATTTTGTGTAAGATTTGATATAAATCATTTTAAAGGGGTAAGAAGAGGGATGAGAAGTAGAAAAAAAATGGATCAGATGAATATTCAACGGGCATATGTGGACTTTTCTTTCAGAATTAGCAGTGTTGTTAAGAGTTAGTGTCAGACAAAACTGTGTTGCCATTCCTGACCCTTTCGCCCTCTTACCTAGCCATGTGACATTTTGCAGGTTTAATTCTTCTGAGCTAATTTCAGCACTTGTAAAATGAAGTAATAATAGTGTATACTATGTCAGTGAAGTGCCAACAGATAACAGAAAATACACTTACCTGGAATTTGAAGATAATTTAATGGTGGGACTATTTACAGAAGTGTAGGTGGAGTTTAGGGAAAAAGTAAGGGATGATGAAGAATTCATCTACGGGATTAGCAGCAGTAGAAAGGCAGCATTGCCACCTGCAGCCCTCCAGCTGGTGCTTCTCATTGGCTAAAGTTAACAGCCAGAGATGGGTAGGGAACACAGCAGGTCAGAGAGGGGGAGAAAAAGGACTGGGAGAGAGCTGTATGACAAACAGGAACCAGCTAGTTACTGCTTAAGGTTGTTGTGAAACAATGAGTGGAGTGTGACGCAATACAGGTTCAGTAGGTAAAGGTAGCTTTAACTTTTCAAAAAATTTAATTAAGTGTGTGTGAAGGGGTCTTAAGAGAGAAAAATAGACCTTTCAGAATATATAACAGAAAAAAAGTCAGGGTTAATTGAAAGTTTCAGGAAAAGATAATAAAGAAGAATGGAAAAGAGGAAGTTGTAATTCAGATGAGGTGTCTTAATACTTATGCAATACTTTTATTAGTGTATGTGACCTTAAAGGTAAAAAGAAAAAAGAAAATCTGGGAAAAGAAATTGTGTACTATATGGCTAGCATACATATTTGTTGATGGAGAAGATAGTAGAGTTTGCAGGAGCAGGAGGGTGGAGTTGAGAGGGAGCAAAGTGTCCCTACAGGAAGTAGATTCGGTAAAAGATATGAAATAATATTGCCCATGTTCAAAATGAGTAATTCTCTCTGATCTTTCTCAGGTTCCTTTCTCATCACATCTTGAAAAGCACTTATTTTTTTTTCTTCTTTTCTTTTTTTTTTTTTTTTTTTTGGTTTGTTTTTAGATTTTCTTTGTCCTTGAAAACTCAAAAGAAGAAAGGCAGGTTTTATCAAATGACCTGTGGAGGGAGCTCAATACCTTATTTGGATACTCAAGTATTTGCTGACTTATCTTTTTAGTAAAAAGCTGTATGACCGTATATGCATGTTAGCTTTAAATCTCTGTCTGAAGATCTTATTTCATTTGAGTGGTAGGAGATTGGAAGAAGGAAAAAAAAATAACTTATTGGTGAGAGGTAATACTTGCCCACTTGATAAATATGAGTTTCTTTCTCTCACAAAGGTACCTCCCTCTGCAGGATATCATGTGCATGGAATGTCTTTCCCGGAAGCTAAAGGAAGCAGTGACCCTGTATCTGCGAGTTGTGAGAGTTGTAGATCTCTGTGCAGGGCGGTGGTGGGAATACATGCCAAGTGGTAAGTGGATTTAATCTGTAAAGTACAGTAGTGTCCTACTGGAAAGTAGTAACAATGGTTTCATAAAAAGTTACTTGTTGTCTTGAAAAAGGCAATCTAAGTCACCTCGTAGGGAGGCAAGATTTTGTTTAAATTATTCATGTTGGGTTTTAGGTTTGTAAAATGCATTTTACCTGAGGCTTTATTGTTTTAATAGTCTGCTCTTTTCATTTCCTGTCCTTAAGTAACTATATCAGCCTGTTCCACACATATGTGATTGGAGAACATGAGCCTTTGGTTAATGGAGTATATGTATATCACGTTAGACCATGTGTGTCCTTTACTCTCTGATGCGGGTTTTCCGTTGAATGGTAACAGTTTTCATCATGGATTTCCTCTACAACTAAACTGTACCCTTTAATTAAATAAATATACTTGCCATTTTTGTAAAATAGACCGCAGAATTCCAATTTCTTTGAATGGCCTATAGTAGGTCTTGGAGATTCTCGAATAAGGCACTGACCGAGCTTACAGGTAAAGAACTCAGAGTTAGCTTCCTAACCACTACAAATTGTTCCCAGTTGAAGAGACCACCTGAAAAGAAAGTTAATGGCTTTAGCTAAGCAAGGCATACTTGAAAGGAAGGAGTTAAAATAAAAGGCAATTAAAGCTGCTTTTCAGCCGGGCGCGGTGGCTCAAGCCTGTAATCTCAGCACTTTGGGAGGCCGAGACGGGCGGATCACGAGGTCAGGAGATCGAGACCATCCTGGCTAACACGGTGAAACCCTGTCTCTACTAAAAATACAAAAAATTAGCCGGGCATGGTGGCGGGTGCCTGTAGTCCCAGCTACTTGGGAAGCTGAGGCAGGAGAATGGCGTAAACCCGGGAGGCGTAGCTTGCAGTGAACTGAGATCCGGCCACTGCACTCCAGCCTGGGTGACAGAGCGAGACTCTGTCTCAAAAAAAAAAAAAAAAAGCTTCTTTTCACTTAATGGCAATCCATTAATTGGTACAATTTAGTTACTGTTGTTTTGCAATTATGAATCTGTCTTGTAAAGTCATCCTTTTTCTATGATGTCCAGATTATGAGACTTTGAAAATGGTATAAGACTGAGAGGGGACCAAAAAATAAAATTTTTTAAAAAAAGCCTTAATAGAAGTGAAGGGCTGGAGGAGATAATTGTCTTGTTCTGTTCTGTAGAACAGAACAGGTTAGCTCTGGAATACTGGAATTGTGCAGGTGGGTGCTGCATCCTTTCAAGAGAGTCATCAGATCAGTTGCTAACTCTTATCAGTTGGCCATAGTAGTTACCAATATATACTTTTTTTTTTGAGATGGAGTCTTGCTCTGTTGCCCAGGCCAGAGTACAGTGGTGCAATCTTGGCTCACTGCAAGTTCCACCTCCCAGGTTCACGCCATTCTCCTGCCTCAGCCTCCCAAGTAGCTGGGACTACAGGCACCCACCACCACGCCCTGCTAATTTTTTATATTTTTAGTAGAGACAGGGTTTCACCGTGTTCACCAGGATGGTCTTGGTCTCCTGACCTTGTGATCCACCTGCGTCAGCCTCCCAAAGTACTGGGATTACATGCGGGAGCCAGCGCACCCAGCCCCAATATATACTTTCTTAAAAGGAACATTGCAAAGACCTGAGGCTGGAACTTATTAATAAGTTTGTGGGAGGCAAACCATGGTTGCTTTCAAATGTTTAATAAAAGCCATTCTAAGGGTAAAAGATTCATCTCATCTTGTTTCAGAATGATCCTTTATATCAGGAAAGAAAAAAAATTAGGGCAGTGTGAAAATGATCGTCTTATTCCTTATATTAGTTTTGCTTTTGCAAAGATTAGGCCAGTGGGAATTCTGAAGATGGGATTAATACAGTATATAAAGGCAGGAAGGCAGAACTCCCGTGTGATACAGTCAGCATTAACATTACTACCACTTACCTATTAGAGAAGAATTTGACTGCATGTTGCTGACTTTTAGGCTGTGATAAATAACCTGTGAGCCCAAGGCTTCCCATCTTTGCAATGAATGTAAAAAAGAGTTGAAGCAAACAGTCTCTAGCCTAAGATAAGATCACACTAACCTTGCTCACTAATGCCACCCTGAGCAATTCTCTGGCGTTTAACCCAGATTACTTTATGGTTTATGTATGTGATCTCTTTGGATTCTCACTCCATCTCTGTAAGGAACGTAGAACTTTCCCCATTTCTCTCGTGGGAGGCAACATATATGACAAAAGAGGATAAACATTGCAGAGGTTACACTTAGTTTTAGATTCCAGCACTGCCATTTGGAAGCTCTTAAACTCTCTCAACTTCATTTTTTATGCTTGTTAGATGGGGTGATAACCTTTCTGATTTAGTCGTGAGAATAAATGAAAAAACAAAATGATTAACACATTGAATTGTTCAGTAATTAAAAGTTACTATACAAGAAAGTTATAAGAATTGTTATTATAATTAGAGACCAAGTAATCTCTAGTCTCTCCTTACTCTTCACTTTTGTGATACTAAAGTTAACATGTCTGGACTTTACATGTTAAATGAGATAACTTACAAATAAAACAACTTTCAAAAAAGTATATAAGACTTAAATATTTGGGGCCTGCTTTTTATTCTTGACAGTTAATATTTTTATTTGTCATTAATAAGCAGACAGTTGACTTTCTGACCACTTTCATTAAAAATAAAAAAGCCCTTGTAACAGATTAAAATAGCATCCATATGAGACTTGTCTCCCCACTTATTTAACCAACAGCTCCTGCTGTGGAAGTAACCTGCCTCTCTCTGTTCCCATCTTGTTGATTCCTGCTGTGGTCTCCTGGATAGATAGCTTCCTATCAACAGCATCCCCTGAGATTGGATCACTCTAGTTCTCTTAGCTGACTTGCATCTGTCTTTTTCAAAAAAAATTAATTGTCTAAAATGGCAGGGAAGTAATAGTTACACATATGACAGAGTATCAGGGTAATTATTAGAAAATGGATAGAATAATTTGAGATAGGAATTAGGTCAGAACTGTGAGCTTCCTAAGGATGAGGATCATATCTTATTTATATTTTTAGTTGTGATCTGCAGAGCCCTGAAGGATTTACAGACAAGAGAGTACCCGTGGGGGAGGAGGAGGATGGTGGTGATCAGGTGGGTGGTCCCGCTCCATCCACCAAATAGGTCCAAGTTATCTGGGTCAAAAGTGTATTCTTTGTTGAAGATTTCCGTGCCTTAAAAGGAACAAAAACCAAACAGTCAATAATAAAGGCCTCCTCCATAAAGTATTAACTCAGATTAAGTGAAGTTTCTGACACATTTCCTCTATTACTAAAGAAGTATATTTTCTGTTATGTTTATTCAGCTTTAGTGTTAGCCTTATGGAAATTTGAAAAGGAAGTCTTTTTTAACTTTTGGTAAAAATCAGAAGTGCCTAGTAAGTGTTAATGAACAGAAAGACGAACCTGGCTCTAAATACTTCTGAACTTCTCAGGCTTTACAGATTCCAGTTTTCTAACACTATTAAAGAAGATGCCAGATGTTGAACAGCTATATGGCCTTCACCCTCGATACCTTGAGAGGCGAAGAGTAAGGGGCCATGAGGCTTTTAGCATTCCAGGAGTCCTAGAAGCTTTGCAGGCATGCCCAAACTTAGTGGTGAGTGCACCTGGCTGGACATTTTGGCATCAACTGTGGATGAAATAATAGACCAAAGAATGCTAGACTTGTTTACTCACATGCAAATCATCTGTTACAAACTTTTAAGTTCCATTGTGTACTTAGCATCTTGTGGTACAGAAATAAAAGCTTTGGATGCTAAATTAAAGTCCTTTCTTATGCTTGCTTTGGCGTTATTTTCTAGGGTGTGGAAACTTCTCATTTGGAATTGGTAGAATCCATTTGGACATATATGCCCCATGTTCATATTTTGGGGAAATTCCGTAATCGTAATGGAGCCTTTCCAATTCCTCCTGAAAATAAACTGAAAATTCCTATAGGAGCCAAAATTCAAACTTTACATTTAGTTGGTGAGTACATGTTTCTTGGGTCAGTTGTAACTCCCTGAAATGCCATATAACCTGAATATTCACTGAAAAAGAATAATGATAATTTTAGAGATGGCTTTGTTGATTGATGACTTCAAAATAAATGTTTGCAAGAGCTGTATAAAAATTCAGATTTCCCATTAAAGATCCACTGGGGTGAGGGAAATACTGTTTCACCAAGTGTATATTCTCTATCTGAGTATTCTTTGAAATTATATACCAATAACTTCAACTTAAGTAAAAAGTGTAAATATTTTCTCAAATTTGTCACTTTTGGCTTACGCTACTGAAAGGAATTCGGGGGTCCCTGGTAATATAGTCTGGTCTTTAATATTTGTTTACTACTCTATTCTGTATATATATACACACAGAGAGAGAGAGAGAGACTATATATGTTTTCAGCATTATTCTAGGTATTGGGGATGGTCCAAAGAATTGGAAATTTCTGAAACTCAGGTGGTAAAGGGAGGGCATCGGGAATGATAAGGAGTTGGTCTTAAATAAGACTTAGATACACAATTATGGGAGAAAAGTAAAGATTTCTAGCAACCCTTCATTTATAAGATCAGGGAGTAGTGTCTAGTTTGAAATTGGATTTTTAGATATAAGGATTCTGTAATATCTGAAATTTATAATATAAGCTCCTTAAGGTCAAAGACTTATTTTCATATCTTTATATTTTCTATAATGCCTGTCACAGTTCATTGCAAATATAAGTACAGGTTAAGTTTTATTAAAATACGTTAATTTATGGGAATCATTTAACAGTTTAACACTGTATTATGGTGATGCAGAGGAGTGGTAAATTAATAATAATGAACATTACCAAGAGAATGGGCAATTATGTCCTTTGTTTATAGAGTTTGGGACAGAATGTGGATTGGGCCTAGGATATACTGTCTTCTCTGCATCTGTCTCACCCTTGCCACCTTGGGTTTCCTAATCAGTACAATCATTACTACCATCTTCATAGTATTAAAATAGATGCTGAACTTACCTTTGTGACTTCTGCATCGTACATCTCAATCTGTACCTCACTTCTGCTTTTTGTCCTTTTGTCTCATCCTTAATGTTACTTCCCATTTGTTGCTGTACTATGTGTGTGTGTAGTTCAAGCTAAATTGAGTTAAATAGCAGAGAGATGCTATTTTGAGAGGAACAAGTTAAGGGGTAATCCTTGTAGGTCACAATAAGAACATTTGGCAGAATTTAGCCTTTAAAGAACTGGCCATTCAAGCACTCCAATTTTGCATTCTCTAGTTATTCTTGCTAGCAGAGTAGCAGAGCTTCTATTTTCCAAATTTAAAAATTGCATTAAACAGTTTTGCCAACTACTGTTTGTTAAATGCCATCATCCTGGATCCTTGGATTTCTTTAATAAATTTGTGTCCCTTCCTTGGCTTTTATCTTCTTTCGTCCATATTTCCTGTATTTTTTCACCTCACGCTACACCTCCCTTCTTCTGGTCGTGGTCCTCTGTGGGTATGATTTCTAGTATTAAGCTGCTCATGGATCCCATGCATCAAATTACCTTTACCAATCTGAAATTCTAAAATAAATGACTGGCAGATTTCTGCTTTTCTCAGAGCCATGCTGGCTGGCTTCTACCACATATTTACAGAGTCTTAAGATTCATGTATTTGTAGAAAACAGCTTTTAAAGCTCTGTGTCTGGCTATCTTCCAAATATCTATTTGCATATTTAAACCCACCTCGCTGACTTTGCACTGAGAAATTTAGTTTTCCTACTGGGGGGCAGTGGACATTAGTAGTCAAATAGTAAATTTGTGTGTTCCATCTCCATCGTTGTAGTTTTGCTTTCGATAATCCATTTTCACTTTACCTCTTCTGGGAAAATGTATCCTAGGAGAGTTGTAAGATTATGAGAAAGACTTATGTGTTAATCTAAGATATAGAAATACTTTTTAAACTCTATCTTCCCATTGGCCTTTTCTAAAAAAGTTAAGTCAGATTATAGTTCTTTATAAACCTGTTTTAAATAAGGCAAACTTAATAGATTTTGTGTAATTTATTCTGATAAAAATCCTTGACCAGTTAAACTGTTAGTATGAAAAATAGAATCTTGAACTTATAAGCAAAATGTAGTATAGTTTTGTGATTTTTCTTGTTTGTTCTTTTTTATATTTGTGTTTTAGGGGTGAATGTTCCCGAAATTCCTTGTATCCCAATGCTAAGGCACCTTTATATGAAGTGGGTAAGACTTACTAAACCACAGCCATTTAAAGACTTCCTTTGTATCAGCTTAAGAACTTTCGTCATGAGGAACTGTGCAGGTATTGGTACACAATTATGGTGGAATTAAACATAAGCTATTCTAAGAATATCCTGAAGCAAACTTTAGCTACATTTGTAAATACAATTATATTATGCTATTACTATTTATGTCTTATAACTTATTCATCTTGTGAAGATAAATGTACTTTTTGTTTTAAATACGTTAGAAACATGATTTGCATTTGACCTCAGCAAAAACAAAAACAACCCAGAATATCTGTATTTTTTACAGGCACTTTTTACTTTTCATAGGATTGTTTTATTAAATTTCAGTATTCTTTGTTTCTGGTCTCTGGTCTCTGAATCATTCTGCATGTAAATAGTTGGCTTCCTTAATCTACCTTAAACATAGCTTTTATGGTATTATCGTTCTAAACAGAAATCTTTAGTGTCCCTGTTGCCCTAGAGTAAGCTTGTTCAGCCCACGGTCCGCTGACCACAGCCCACATGATGCCCAATACAAATTCTTAAACTTTCTTAAAACATTATGAGATTTACGCATGGTCTTTTTTTCCCCGCCCACCCCCCTCCACCCCCCACTTCTTTCCAGCTCATCAGCTATCTTTAATGTTAGTGTATTTTATGTGTGGCCCAAGACAATTTTTCCTCTTCCAGTGTGGCCCAGTGATATCAAAATATTGGGCACCCCTGCACTTAGAGCATTAAGGGGGAACTACTCTGCTTAAGGTCAAAATAACCAGGACCCCTCTTGATAGCCTTATTCTGACACCTTTCCAAGATATACCTTCTTTTATCATCACATTTGACTATTTATTGTTCCCTGGACAACCATACAGCTTTCCACCTCAATGTCTTCTCTTATGCTGTATTATTGCCTTATCCTGAGATGTGCACTTTCTTCCTCTTTTTTTGTATGCATTCTTCAGGTGCTGCCTTTTCCAACTTACTTTTCTCCTCTTTCTTTTTCTTTTTCATGGAGTATGGCAGATCTTATTTTTATACTTGATGCAGTCTGCCTTCTTATCCTTCTTTAATTGTTTATGTTAGTTCTAGCTCCGTGTCAACTGCACGTTTTTTGATGGACAGGACCATATCTTTTGTGATCTTCTATAGTATCTAATGCAACACTGGTCATAGAGATGGTTAAATGATTGAGCTGTTTACTTGATGGAAGGATCAAATTTTTATCTTGACTTTTTCCCATTAGTTAGTTTGGGTTCAAAACTATTGAGCCTTTAGAGAATTTACAGAATATTACATCTCTCTCCAGTGTTACTGAAAAACCTTTATGCTGAGTAAATGTATGGTTAATAGGCTAACACTTCCATTTGTAACAAGAACTAGATTGCAGAGAGCCAATTTGACTGTCATTTTAAGATATAGAGTTTATACGTTATACATGTCTTTCACTGATTTAAAATTCATTTTAAGGCACTTTACATTGTTCTATCAAAGATTTTTTTTTTTTTCTAGGACCCACAAATTCCTTGAAATATGTCCCTTTAGTAACAGGCTTAGCCTCTGCCCGAAACTTGGAACACTTAGAAATGGTTCGAGTTCCTTTCCTTGGAGGTCTTATCCAACATGTTGTTGAAGACAGTTGGAGATCAGGTATTCATTTTCTTTTGTTACTATTTTTTAAAAGTCAACTTTAAAAAATCATTAAGCTTTTATTTAACTTCCCTGGCAAGTCTTTTAAAAAGAAAATGCTTGTCAGTAATTGTGCTTTCTCTGGTGTATTTGATGGACAATAAGTAACCATGAGCATAGCTAGTGTTCATTTTCTTTTGGTGCACATTAAACTTTCTTAAAATAGACAGTAGAGTGATAAGACGTGTTTTCTGGCTTGTTTTGACTTTTGCATAGCTAATAATACCTCCTCTTATATTTGGAACCTTTCATAGAAATGTTAACAGGGATTTCTAGCATTCTTTGGTGATGTTTTACAACTTGTATAGCCTAGGCTTCCAAAAAAAATTTAGGCATTAGTAATGTTAATATTTATCATATAATAATAGATAAATGATACATAACAGAATATGCTCTATGTTAATCATCTCATTGCAGAAAAAAAAATTGTGGTTTAGCAAAATGGATGATTAATAGTTGGAAACCAAAAATCTAACTTTGGCTCTCTAAAATAAAATGGAAAGTCATCAAGTACCATTGTTAACAAACAACATTATAGTTAATACTGTTGAAATCTAAGAAAAGTAAACACTACATTTCTAGACATTTTGTCAGTCAAGTGTGGTGTAAGTGTACTTTATTACATTTAGCCAGTGGGATGAAACAACCCCTAAGACCAGCAGTATTTTGATTGATGGCAATAGTTAACAAGATAAAAGTCAAAAACGAAAAGAAGGCTAGTAAGTCCATTCGCTAGAGTGAAGACCTGTAGAGAGGTGCTGAAAACTGAGTTTGTATAAAGGTCCTGAAAGAAAAACAGAGACTTTTCTTCTCTAATCGATTTTTAAGGGCGACCCTGCCTTATATTTTATTCAAGAAGTCAGCATACCTCACACAAAAATTAATTCTAGATGGATCATAGATTCAAATGAGAACAATTTTTAAAAAGAAATTTAAAAAAAATAACTTAGAAGAATGTCTCGTTGACCTTGAGTACATAAAGTCTTCTTAAACAGGACACCAAAAAGCATTTACCATAAAGAAAAGATTGATAAACTACCAAATTAAAATTAAGATTTTTTTTTTTTTTTTTTTTTTTTTTTTTGGTCCATCAAAAGGCATGATTGAGAGAGTGAAAAACCAGCCGGGTGTGGTGGCTCACGCCTGTAATCCCAGCACTTTGGGAGGCCGAGGCGGGAGGATCACGAGGTCAGCAGATGGAAACCATCCTGGCTATCATGGTGAAACCCCGTCTCCACTAAAAAGTACAAAATATTAGCCAGGCGTGGTGGCGGGCGCCTGTAGTCCCAGCTACTCTGGAGGCTGAGGCAGGAGAATGGCATGAACCCAGGAGGTGGAGCTTGCAGTGAGCCAAGATCACACCACTGCACTCCAGCCTGGGCGAGAGAGCGAGACTCAGTCTCAAAAAAAAAAAAAAGAGTGAAAAACCAAGCTACAGAAAGGGAGAAGCTGTTTGCAATACAGACACCGGGTTTTGAGAAGATATAAAGGACTCCTGGAATGAATAAGAAAAAGACAGGCAACTCAATAGAAAAAATGGGAAAATACTTGAATAGAAAAGTTTCTACACAAGAATCCGGTAAACATGAAAAAACGATAAAGTTTACTAATCATTAGGGAAGTGCAAATTGAAACTACAGTGTGATATTCAAGCACTAAAATGACTATGCCTACTCATGACTAATATGAAAAAGATAAAAACAGTAATGTTGGCTAGGATGTGGAGCAACAGAACCTTTCATACACTGGTGGTCAGAATATAAATTCATACAACCACTTTGAAACACTGTTTGGTAGTATCTACTAAAGTTGGTCATACACATAGCAACAGTTGCATTCCTGGCTTTCAACTCAACAGAAATGTTTACATTTGTTCACCAAAAGACAATTTTAAGATTGTTCACAGAAGCACTGTTTCTAATCATCCCAAAATGGAAAGATGCCTGTCGTCAAGAGAATGGATAATTAAATTGTGGCATATTCATGTAGCAAAATACTGTACAGCAATAAGAATGAACAGACTACAGCTACACAGCGATATGGATGAATCTCATAAGCAGAATGTTTAGTAAAAGAAGCCAGACGCAAAAGTATACATACTTTGTGACTTTATTTATACAAATTTAAAACGGATAAGTCAGTCATTTCTTTAAACTCTACATTAGTAATTTATGTTCTTTTTTGTAGGTAAATACAAGTTTCAGAAACATTAAAAAAATCAGTTAAAGTGGTTCTGGTCTTGTTCCGTATGATATTTGGAGGTTCAAAATTTGGCCAGAAATGGCAGGGTTTCTTTTTTTACAATCATCTCATCAGCTTCTGACTTTCTAAAAATCCTTACTTAACAGTCTGAATCTTTTAGAGTAGTTTTCAGATGCCATCAGAGTGTCTTGTCAAAATGAGGGTCTGCTTTCATCTCCTTTTAGGTGACTAGTAGTTATAATTCATCTTAAGATATTAATTTCAATACAAAAACAAAGCTGAGATTTACTTTTAAACCAGTAATTATCATCTAAGATAATACTTTATAATGTATAGTATATAAGTACTTCACTAAAAATACTGTGGTCAAAAGAAACACTTGTTTTTGTTCCTTGTCTTCAGGTGGTTTTAGAAATTTGCACACTATTGTTCTGGGAGCTTGCAAAAATGCTCTTGAAGTAGATCTTGGTTACCTCATCATTACTGCTGCCCGTAGGTATGTTTCCTCTTTGTATTGTGTCTTTCGCTTTAGAAGTAATTGTGTCTTTCCTTGTTTTGCAAAAAATTGTGGAACGTGTGTGTATATATGTGTGTACATTTGATCAAGCCTTGTTCAAATTTAAAATACAAAGAAGTTTAAATAACAGATGAGTATAACATCATGGTAGTCTTAATGTTGTATACTGGTAACCAGTTGAGCTGCATACTAGCAAGCTCCAGAGTGGCATGGTCTCATATCAGAGAAAAGCAGTGGAATTTCTGGAAACCGCTAAGAGTCCAACAGAAGTTAGCATTGAAGCTCTGGTGTCTGTAGCCCTCTCAGGACCATTGTCTCAATCTCTGGATGATTTTCTGAATTGTTCTAGTTACTTGGTGATAATATTTGCTATTCAGAAATCAGTGTTTTAAATCAGTTTTTCCAAAGTCTGACCTTATAACACATCTATAATTTTTAACCAAGTGGTTGTATCACTATACCACATTTACTATTTCTTACATATCAGTGTTCTACCTCCACTTTTATTTTATAGTATTTTCTTTAAGCATTTTTTAAATTTATTCAAAAACACAGCTTTTTCCATCAAGAGATTATTGATTAGGATTGTAAATAAAATAAAAGTGTTTCTTTCCTTTTTTTTTTTTCCAGAAATCCTAGCCATGTATTTACAGAATCATTGTGAAAAATGAACTATCAAGGAAGAAAAATAAACCACTCTTTCATCTTTCATATCAATCCAAAAATAATTCAATGTCTTTCTAAATAATGAACACAACTTAAACTTACCCTTCTTAAGAATTAAGATAATTCTGCAGTTACATAATACACACCTCATAATGACTGCAAGCTTTAGGAAACCTTGGCTTTGACAAATCTGAGCCTAGTCCCTCAGAATAATACCTCAGGGTCTAAAATAAAAGTGTTTCTAAGTTTAAGTAGGTGTTGTTACCTACTACAGAACTGTACTCTTGGTTAAAATGCAACATTAATAGCTAGCCTAAGCAGAATGTCAAATACCAGCACCAGGTGCAGATTCTCACATTGACTTTTCAGGTTTAGTAAAGCACTTGAAAGGGTATAAGGTTCTTAATCTTATACGGGTAGTCTTTCCCGGGCAGTCCTCGTGATAGTGAATAAGTCTCACTAGATCCAATGGTTTTAAAAATGGGAGTGTCCCTGCACAGCCTCTCTTTTGTTGCCTGCTGCCATGATGTAAGATGTGGCTTGCTCCTTTTTGCCTTCAGCCATGTTTGTGAGGCCTCCCCAGCCACGTGGAACTGTGAGTCCATTAAAACGTCTTTTTCTTCCCAGTCTCTGGTATGTCTTTGTCAGGAGCATAGAAACAGACTAATACACTTATATTAGGAGGAATCTTTGGTTCTGATGGTTTTTGTTTTACTCTGATATGTTCTCTCTCTTTATTCACAGGTTACATGAAGTTCGGATCCAGCCTTCCCTAACCAAAGATGGTGTCTTTTCTGCCCTAAAGATGGCAGAGTTGGAGTTCCCCCAGTTTGAAACCCTTCATCTAGGATATGTAGATGAGTTTTTGCTACAGAGTAAGATTTATCTCATTTTAATTCCTAGAATTACTGTAGGAAATTTACTTGACAAACTGAAATCTGAATTGGGGTTGTGCCTTGTCTTTTTGAACATAAGGCAACTTAAAATCTTAGGTGCTCTCACGTCTTGAAAAATAAACTTTTAAATTAGAAATGTCAGTGATTTTTTTTCCATATTGCCTCTGATGTTAGCATACTATAGAAAATATAGTTACTAACAATACACCAGAAAAAGAACCTTATCTACATTTGATATTGTCTCCACTTTACTGCCCACGTTTCTTTCCCATTCTGCTTCATTTTTTTCACAGAATGTCATCCTTGGTTCCATTGTTGAATTTGATCTGCCACACTTCTTGAAGCTTTTGATGGTCCTCTCAGATGAGGTCCCATTCCCTGCCCATGCTCTTCATTTCCATAATAAGCCCGCTGGGGGTTCTGGATTTTCCAGATAGTGTGAGCACATAATGGTCAGTATTCATTTAATGATGATTGCTGTTGGAAAGCTTGTTCACAGCATTTTCTTATGCATTTACAATTGAGAACTCATTCTTTGGGTTTGAATGCATGTCAATTCATTATTCAAACTATTTTTCCATATGGCATCAATAAGATATGAAAGAAAATTTTCATCACCAACATGTTTTTATTTATTCAAGAATTCATTTTCTTCCCACTTGATTTGCAACAAGTCTTTCTTGAACTCTCATCATCATAGCAGATAACATTTTTTCTTTGGATCTAGTTTGTGTTGTAGAAGAACATAAGAAGGCTTAATTCTTCCAATCAGGACGGTCCAGCTCAAAAAACATGACTGTTTTTCTTTTTCATTTCTAATATATATTACAATAATAGTTGTGGGTTTTTTGTTTGTTTACTTTTCTGTTGTTCACGGTACTCATTAATACAGGTGATTACTTTAAAAAGTTAAGCCATCCTTTTCTAGACAGTTGACTATTAGAATCACGTTAAATCTATATAGCTTTGAGAAAGATCAGCTTTTCTCCAAAATAGCTTAAAATGCTAACTAGTACAATGATTTTATATAAAATTAATACATTTGATATCAAACTTTTCTGGTTTTGAATGAAGTATCTAACATTCCCTATGTTTCTGCAATATCTGTATAGTAACTTAAAATTATTAGCTTTGAAATTGATATTCTTTATATAATGTTGTTTTCTATTTTTCTCAAAAGCTCAGAGCTTGACAAATTGTATACCTTCAGGATGGCCAAATTTAGGTCTACTGAAGAATTGTCTTCCAGTGTTATCTTTATAACCAATTATTTTCCTGTAGTGTTTCTTTCTCCTCAACGTACGTTTTCTATAGCATGAAAATACCTTCTTGACTATCATTATCTCATAGTTTTCAACATAACTTGTTTCATGTTCTGTTTCATACTTAATAGTCTGTTATGTTGAACTTTGTACCATCATTCTCTTCTTATTTGCCACAGTTTAACCGTTTCTTCCATATATATACTATCTTCTGTCCCTACAAAGATGGCCTAGGATTCTCTGTTTCAGAATAGGTGCGTGGTACTTCTTATGGACGATATCATGAGGTCACTGTTCACTCACACTCTCTCACTTAGTTTCTCTCTTCTCAGTAATTTAGATTTGACGCATCTCTCCAAGAAGTGGTGGCTGGCCTCTGGTAAAACTTGGGTCACTTTCTTGTTACAAAAGGTCTGGCAGAATAGATAAATAGGAACATCACCTTTGTCTTCTAGCAATGACCCAAAGATGAATCTTTAGAGAGTTCTTTGTTCATGTGGATTTATGATCTGTAAGCTTTATATAATAGTGATAGAGATGTATAACTCAGTGAAAATTTTAGAAAAAAATATAGTCGTAGCCCTAGAGTCCTAGAAATTTAGTCCTAGAGCTTGAGGGAGAGAGAATTGAGGCCTTTCTGTTACTAATCATGAGACCTAAGCAAGTTCATTCTTCTCATTTTTTAAATGAAGATAAGGTGATTTCCTGCTTTTCTCTTGGGTAGCTCTGAGGAATCAAGGGAAAAGTGATATATACATTTACAACAATCTCTGACACTTAGGAAGTATTCAATAAATGATAGCTTTTACTTTTAGCTGACCTGTGGGCTGAAAAGAAAAACAAACATGACTCTCAAGTAATATCATCAGGATTTTGAAGGAGTGTGGCAAGCAGGAAGCCCCAAGAGTAGAAACGTGGTTGGTCATCTCAAAAAACTAAATGCAAAACGTTGATTTGTCATGTTAGGTTACAGCATTTATTCAGGTAGTGCCCAGGAAACAGGGTCAGTTCAAGGTTTACCCTGTCTTAAGGAAAATGCAAGTTTCGTCTCAAGTCCAAAGAGCGGGGAAAAGGTCCTTACCAGGAGCTAAAGAAAATAGCTCAGCTAAATTGTAAAGAATGGATTAAGGTGAAATCTGTAAGAAGTGCCAGGAAATACCAAAAATAGGAACTCTAGGAGAAAAACTGTAAACTCTATGGAAAGTAAAATTGGAAGTTTGGAGAAGATGGATTGTTTTAAACATGTTCTAGCTAAAGGTGTAAACCCCTGTGATATTCAGGGCAACTTCACCAGAGTGGCAGTGTTTTCTTTGTCCTGCGTATTGATTGATTGCAGACTGTGAGAGAGATGTATCCCCATGAGCTCTTGTATCCCCAGCACTATGCTAGACACTAAAGATGTAACTATGAACTAATAGAATCTTGGAGTGTGAGGGGACAGGCAGATGGGAGAAGTGATAAGAGGCAAGGGATGAGGTGTGATTCTCAGTGGCATGATCTAGGGTAAAGGATCCTCCTTTACGTATTCCCAAACCCCTAGTGTGTGACCAGAGAGTAGGCACTAAAGCCCAGTGGCATGTGTTTGAGTTAAGAAGTGCACTTTTAGGGTATAAACAGATGTTACTAACCAGTGCCATGGGTTGTAACAATGACTCTTAAATTCTCAGAGTTTACCCTTCTTTCCACATGTCCACACTGGGCTTCAAGAACATCATTTTACTGTGAGGGAGTTGAGTTTTTAAGATTTTTGTTTTCCTTTTAAATGATAAAGCTAAAACTTTTACCATCGTATGAACCAGTATGATATGTCCTCACTTATACATTAAGAATTTTTGCCTTCTTTCTTCTCTAAACAATTGGAAATAATTTTTCCTACTAGCTGTCCTTTGACTTTTAATATAATTTATTATTTTGTACAAGAAGTGCTACTATATGTAAATAATACCTAACCTAAAATTATACCTGAACCCGATAAGCAGATGATACAGAATGATGGTAGAGACTTTTTATACTGACTGGTAAGGTACAAAATTGGTAACACTCCCTAACACTTAAGAATTTGACTTTTTTAAAAAATTGATTGGTCTTTTTAGGCAGAATGGCTAATGCGGATCTGGTGAAGTATGGTTTGGCTGATGTGGTAGAAAATCCTGGTATCATCACTGATATAGGGATGAAAGCAGTCAATGAAGTTTTTTCCTGTATCAAATATCTGGCAATTTACAATTGCCCTCATCTACACAACCCATACAATTGGATCTCAGGTATTACAGACTTACAAATACAGCTATGTTTTATTGATACTGAAATAATACAACTGTCCTTGTTTTGTATGTGTGATATGATTGCCTTCCTAATGTAAACTGTAGATATTTCGTTTGGATTGTTCATACAAGTTCTGGTAACCTTTGATAACTAGTTGGAAGTGTATTCAATGCCTCTTTAAACTTCTGAAGGTTTCTACCTGGAAATTTATACTCTCCAGGTTGTGGATTCAAGTACCCTGATTTTTATATGTACTTCTTTGGGCTAGGAATATAAAATTAAGCTTAGTTCATTGCTACCTAGGACTTAGGATAGTGTAGTTATTTTCTCAGAATTATCTTCACAATGGCACATCATCTGAAAGGACAAAGTAGGTATGTATTTTGAACTTTCATTGAGTGACATTAACCTGAGATAAAAATTTCTATTGACTAGAAATCCCAGTCTATTTCAGACCTACCCCTCTAATCTCCTATATGTAGAAGTGTGACTTTTGCACTTGATATTTTTCCCTTATGGTGGGAGTTCATTTTCCTCTCAGAGTAATGTCATCTGTTGTCTTAAAGGCCCTTCTTAAATACCGAAATTTACAAACCGTTAAATAAATTGAGAGCCCGAGAAAGTTGTACTTGTGACAAAGCCTCTCACTGACACCTACAGAACAGCCTCCTCTGCTGTTGAGTCACTTGACCGGGATCTGTATCTCCTCACAAAGCTACTATCCAGGCTTGTTTTAGGGCTGGGACCTCTGCTGAGATCACTCATTAATATAGTCATGTCTCATGTGCCAGCAGCAGTTAAATTCTATCCCTGGCCCTGCTGAACCATGAAATTACTGGGAAATATGAACTTTAGGATGTAGCAGGCGTAGATGACTTTAAAAAAATAACATTTATTGGGTTTTTGGTTTGTTTGTTTTCTTAAATACAGAAGAGTATAAAGAAGAAAACAAAAAATGGCCTATAATCCCATCACTCAGAATTCCTGTTAACACTTAAAAAAATAAAAGTAATACATGCACTTGATAAATTTCAAACAGTACAGAAAGGTACAAAATGAAAACTCTCCTCTTCTCAAAGGTAACCATCATCAACAGTTTTTTGTATATTTTTCTGGACAAATTATGCATATTGCAGCATATATATGTGTAGCATTTAAAAATCATTTATATTATACCAAAGGATCTTACTGTGTATACACTGTCCTATAGCTTGTTTTTTGTACTAAGTATAATTTGGAGAGTTTTCCATGTCAGCAAACATATTAAACTCTCCTTCATTCTTTTGAAATAGCTACATGATGTTCTATTAAATAAATATGCCATAATTTTTTAATTCAGTGTCCTATTGTTGAAAAGCCATGTAGGTTGTTTAGTGGATCACATTTAAATCAGGGCTGATTGGATTCAAATTAATGTTCCCCAGGCCATTTAGTTCTCACAATGGAATTAGGTATGTAAACATCATAATTTAGAATCATCAGGTTTTAGAAGTCATGAAAAAAAGGAAAAGTTATTTAATAAAAAAGGATTTGAAAGTCTTTGTGACCTGTATCAAAATTCATCAGTAATGGGGAAAGTGTTACTTATGTTTTCTCTGGTCATGTCATTTCTTCAACAGACCACTCAAGATGGACTCGTTTGGTTGATATCAACCTAGTACGGTGCCATGCTTTGAAGCTGGACTCTTTTGGCCAGTTTATTGAATTGTTACCCAGCCTAGAGTTTATTTCACTGGATCAGATGTTTCGTGAACCACCCAAGGTAAGATACATTTGAGGGAGTTTTTGTTTATTTTGATACTCAGGAAAGAAAATAAAAACAGCCTGTGATTTTTTTTTTTTTCTTTTCAACAATATGCCTTTAGAGTGTTATAGTCAGACTTTTTACTGCCAGCCTCAGCGAAAGCATAAAGGTTGTAATAATGCATGGCCTCTCATTCTTCTAAATGAGAATTAAGGGTTCTCTGGGGAAGGGTAAGGAAGAAGTAAGTGGAAGCTGTCTCTGTTAGTATATAAACAAAAGGTAAGGTGAGGGTGAGGCTGGAAATTTAAGACAGAAATTATTACGTGGAATAATTCATTGGTGGATTAAATATAATTGGGTTGGTAGATTAAATCTAATTAGGAACCCAAAGTATAAATAAGAATTAAGGATTTATTTGGGGAGTGTTTTACTTTGCTGCTATCTTTCTGTTAAGTTGTATAGCCTGGGAAATCTGAGGTTGCCCAGTTTTACAAAATGTTATTTTCAAACTGCTTAACATATAGAACTTTGTACTGTTAAGGTAATTAAAAACTTAATCCTTCAACCATTTGTGTTCTCTCTTATCAGTTATTAATGGTTACATTCCCACTGTTGAAGCAGTACAATATAATGGGGAAAGCTCAGGATTCGAGGTCAGAATCCTGGTTTCAAATTGCAGCTGTACCACTTACTGGCCATGTGCTGTTGGGCAGATCTCTTCTCCTTGTGTGACTCCTCATCTGTAAATTAAGCCAGTAACCCTTTATCTATCTTGAAGTGTTGCAGGCCTTAAATAAGATTTTCTATGTGTATGTGAAAGCATTTCATAAATAAGTACTATATAAATATTAGTTCTAATGTAAAGGTGAAATGAAGGGATATTAAAAATGAAGTGATAGATACTAACCCAAATTAATAAACATATGTGTTTTGGTTTTGCCTTAGGGTTGTGCTCGAGTTGGTCTGAGTGCAGGCACAGGAATTGGGGTTTCATCAGCTCTTGTTAGCAACCAGAACTCCAACAATGATGATAATAATGCCCAGAATAACAATGCCAACATCCACGACAACAATCACCATCACCCAGATGACTCAGACGAGGAGAATGACTTTCGGCAAGATCTACAGCCAGGAGAGCAGCAGTTTGCAGCTGACGGTAACCCAGATCTTTTGTGAGCTCCAGATAGAAATGATTTTTACTTTGTATTGTATTTCTGCTTTATCCTGTTCCCTTTTGCCCCTGTTTCAACTTGTCACTTTCCACGCTGAGGAAAGTTAGTTGTTAAGGAACATGAGGGAGTAGGTGAAATTTTTCTCTTTTCTTGCTTGTTTCAAAACTGTTTTTGTCCACAGACTGTATAAGAATACTTACAGAATGGGAGGGATTACAGATGCCGGGGGAATTAGGGTAGAGTGGTAACTCTTGAGGTCTGAGACTGAACTTTCAGGATTTAGACAAAGGAGTATCTTTTATTGTCTCCCAGACCAATGGATAGCATGAACATTAAGAGCATTTCTGGATATTTGAAGAACTGAAAGATTAATACCTACCATGGGCTACACATTGGCACCTTTCATGTACCTTTAATCATTAGGTCTTCACTTCCACACAGCAGATTAAGTACATTAGCTAAGAAGGACTATTCTATTTCATTTATGTAATTGTCTGTCCAGTTCGTTAATATATACTGAATACTTGTGGTGTGCCAACCCATGTGTGAAGGTGCTCCATCCATCCCTCTGTTGATGAGTGAAGTGATGTAAGATTGTTTTGTTACCAAATTTTCCAGTTTCCCAGTTCACACTTAGGAACTGGAAAAGGAATCTTTTCTAGCCATCCTTTTGTTGTTCCCCATTTGCCTACTCTTGCACATAGTAATTAATGAGAAATAGGGTACTCCGATACTATGTACCTGCTTTTACAATGAGATGTACTGTGTACAGGGCATGATTTCCTTTAGGGGCACTCTGAGTATACAGTTTTTGACAAAAGAATCATCTGTAGGCAATGTCTTCACTTTCTCATCTCACTTGGTCCCTATAGAACTCTCCACTTTGGCTCTTGGCAAAGTCACTAGTGATTGTCTTACTGAATCTGAAGGTCATTTTGCGACTTTCATCTAATTTGACATCTCAGCAGCATTAGACATTGTTGCCTAGACTTGTACACTCTTGAGACACTTTCTTCTCTCGGCATCTCTGAAACCATTTTGCTGATTTTTCTCCTACTTCATTTTCCTTTGCTTGTAGCACCTCCTGTGTTCCACTTTTGTCCACGATAGCTTTCTCTACACATTTTCACTCAAGCTCAAGGTTTTAGTACCAACTATATAGTATTAAATCCAAATCTTTATTTCCAGCCTTGACTTTTAAACTTTGCTGCAGTAAATGCAGCTGTCTAGCTCTGTACTTTATGTCCATGGTGTACTCTTACGCATTTCAAACCTAGGTAAAATCTTTCCCCAACAATCTCCCTTAAAAATGCAAAAATAAAAGTGCAGAGCCAACAGGTGTTAAGGGAACAAGAGGGCAAGACAGTCACATATTGTCCCTTTGCTTTGTTGTCCTGAGTGCTATGGTACCTAGTACAGGTTACTACCACCATAAAGATCTGCATGTCAGAGGACATGGACTCTATGTGGGAAACTTATAGCAGCTGCCATTCAGAACTACTGAAATCCTGTGAACTCATTTTTGGTTTGAACTGACACACAGATTATAGACTTCACTAGAAGATTAATTTGCCGTAGACGACTTCTCAGTACAGTGGAGAATACCTGCCGTTGTGAAATCACATATTGTTGCAACAAGGACCAAAAAGATACTCAACAACATATTTGATTTAATTCGTATCTGTATTTGATTTAAGAGAGGAAAATGGAACTTACATCTTAATTTGATTTGTAAATATGGTTTCAGAAGATGAGAGATTTGGCATAAAAACCAAATACACAAGATATAGGATAAGCGATTTTGATTTAAGAAGCCATAATTACAATGAAAGGATTCAGCTTCAGCAGTTACCTAGGACTGTTGTCAAGTACAGTATCTTCAAAATGCTGTTTAATCCTGAGAAGCAAAGAATAAATACATAATGTATAAAGCATAATTGTATAAAGCATATGTAAATGCCAGGATTGAAGGATTAAACAACTTCAACAAGAGGAAGCCTAAGAAAACCAGAGGCAGTGGCAGCATTTGTAGAGAAAGGAAGATTGATAGAAAATATTAGATTCCACAGGTCACTCCCACGTGGTAGTGTGTTCAGTTGTATTTGTTATTAAACATGTATACACACACACACAACACACACACACATATAAGTTAGATTCCCTCCCCCCCCCCCCCACAAAATAAGGAACTAGAAAAAGACTGATCTTTGGTTGAAATAAAGAGAAATACAGGGCTTCATAATAAAAGGGGTAATGGGGAATTATGTTAAACAGTTGACTAATATTGATGGTTCACATCTTCAAGTGAAAATAATAATTTAAAAATTTCTTTGAAATGGGTATTAACATGTTCACTCTCCTTTATATACAATTTGAAGACTTTTCACGTCTGGGCCGGGTGCAGTGCACGTGCCTATAAGCTAAGGAGGTTGAGGCGGGAAGATGGCTTGAGTAGGGAGTTTTCAAGGATGTAGTGAGCTATGATCACACTGTTACACTGCAGCCTGGGTGACAGAGGGAGACCTTGAGTCTTAAAACAAATCTTTACATGCATGGGCCTTTACTTGGTTTTGGACCAGCCCCAGAATGAAGCAGCACTAGTCTTAATTGCTCTATTGTATTTAACTTCTTCAACTTGCATGAGGTAATTTACTATAAAAGAGGGGCATTGTGTAATTTTAAAAGCTATTTAATTTGTATAAATTAACTCCAACAAAACTATGGTTTATTGTTTCACAGTTACTATACTTATCAAAATTTTATAATTTGGCAGGATATTATCTTAAATTTGTACTTTCAGAAGTCTTAGAACTTAGAGTACTCAATTATGAGCTAGTTAGCTGAAAATATAACTTGATTACCTGAATTTTGCAGCATTCTAGAAGAAGAATAAATGTTTACAGTTTTTGGTGGGGTTTTTTTTGTTGTTGTTGTTTTTGTGGGGTTTTTTGTTTTTTTTTTTTTTGAGATAGAGCCTCACTGTCACTCAGGCTGAAGGGTAGTGGCGTGATCATAGCTCACTGTAGCCTCAAACTCCTGGGTTCAAGTGATCCTTCCACCTCAGCCTCCCGAGTAGCTGGGACTACAAATGCGTGACACCACTCTCAGCTGATTTTTCAAAAAAATTTATGTAGAGATAGGGTCTCACTGAATTGCCCAGTCTGGTCTCGAACTTTTGGCCTCAAGTGATCCTCATGCCTCAGCCTCCCAAAATGCTAGGATTACAGGCATGAGTCAGTCACTGTGCCCCACAATGTTCATTTTTTTTTAACAATTTACATTTGCCTATAAGTATCAAAATTATGCTTCTGTAATTGCTAAAGCATAGTGTCTATTTTTATGTAACTATTTTTTAAGTAATTATAACTTTAAAGCATAGTTTTACCTATACATCATTTAACTAATTTTCTCTCTTGATTTAAAACATACATTCCAGGTACTTAATGCTTCTAAATATAGCATCATGGTGAACCTCTTTTCTCACCCCTCCACCCCAGTTAGCCTAAATTGACTGCCAAGTGAAATTGCTCTGCAGTTTTATTTATGGCAGTGGTTTTTAAACTTGAGTGTGCATCAGTATCACCTGGAGGACTTGTTAAAACACGTTGCTGATTTTTGCCCTCAGAGTTCCAGTTATTTGGTCTGTGTGAGGCCAGATAATATGGTTTTGTTTTTGTTTTTAAATAGAGATGGAATCTCATATATTGCCCAGGCTGTCTCAACTCCTGGGCTCAAGCGATCCAACCAACTCAGCTTCCCAAAATGCTGGGGTTACAGGTGTGAGCCAGTGCTCCAAGCCAATAATTTGATTTTTTTTTTTTTCCTTGAGACAGAGTCTCACTCTGTCTCCCATGCTGGAGTACAGTGGCACGATCTTGGCTCACTACAACCTCTACCTCCTGGGTTCAAGCAATTCTCCTGCCTCAGCCTCCCAAGTAGCTGGGACTACAGGCACGTGCCATCACACCCAGCTAATATTTGTATTTTTAGTACAGATGGGGTTTCACTGTGTTAGCCAGGATGGTCTCGATCTCCTGACCTCACAATCTGCCCACACTGGCCTCCCAAAGTACCGGGATTATAGGCATGAGCCACCATACCCAGCCAAGAATTTGAATTTTCAGCAAGTACCCAGGTGGTGCTGATGCTGCTGGTCTGGGACTATACTTTGAAAACCACTGATTTTGTAAAATTTTTATTTTTGAAGCCTAAGGGGTTTGCAGTCTGAAAAAAAAACCCAGTAAATTTATTTTGTTTTATACTTTGGGGCAGGTAGTTGTCAACCACTAAATATTATGTCTGATAATAAATTTCTATTAATTTATGCAACAATTTTGTTGCATAAAAATTATTTTGTTAAGAGGCAATGAATTCTTTATAACACTTTTTTACAGCTGAAGTAACATTTCAACTAAACAAAACATTTGGTGAATACTGATACTTGATTATAAGTTAGCATACATATGTATGTACGTATAATATATATGTATACATATATATAACTTTCTATAAGTTAAAACTGTTCTGAAAAAGATGTACTACCATAATGATAAAATATTTTCCAACAAAGGAAAAAAGTCAAAACCGTGAATCATTTGTATCTTCACTAGCCCAGAGGCACCACCATCCAATTTAATTACCAGAGACTAAAATCAAGACATTATGCTTTTTGTCAAAACCAAGAATCATTTGTGTCTTCACTAGCCCAAAGGCACCACAATGCGATTTAATTACCAGAGACTAAAATCAAGACATTATGCTTTTGTCTTTACTTCCTAACTGCTCTCCAAGACATTGAGTCATTTACCAAATCTTGTTGAATGTCTCTAATACATCTCTTCAGTATGCCTACATCTCTCCTTTCCCATTGTACTACCGCTACATCAGACCTTTCTCTTTTTTTTAACCTAAATGTTTTAATAGCTTTAAAATTGGCCTATTTTCTTACCCAGCTAAAATTAGTTCTTACAGCAGCCAGGGCAGTCTTTTAACAAACCAGACAATATTGATAGCTTACTCAAAACTTTTTAATAGCTTCCCATTGCCTTAGAATAAGATCCAGGTTCTTGAATTGGACCACCAAGTGCTGTATGATCTGGCCTGCCCTCATCTTATACTACTTCCACCACTACATCATGCTTGAGCATGACAGCTGGCGTCTACCATTGCACTAACTACTGCCTCTTAGAATTCCCTCCCTCCATCTTTTCATGGCTGGCTCCTTCTTGACTTTTAGTTCTTAGCTTAAATGTTAATCTCAGAGATGTCTTTCCTTGCCATCTGATCTTAAGCAGTCACCAGTTTATTCTCTGTCACATCACACTTTTTGTTACATAAGGCATTACTATCTGATGTTTTTATTTCTATTTTTTAAATTTTTTCTTCCCCAACTAGAGTAAGCCGTGAGACTAGGGATCTTGAATATCACCACTGTTTTTCAGCTCCAAGGAATACTAACAAATTATAGTAGACGCTCAGTAAGTATTCAAATGAATGCAAAGAAATCGTTTAAACAACTTTTGGGTATCATATTAAATGTTTGCACAGGCTATTCTGGCAACCTAAAAGCAGTTGCTCAGCAGCTTTGAAAAACCTTATCACGTTAATATTTGAATGTACTTCTTTTCATGCCATTCCCTGCATAAAAACCTTCTAGTGGTTTCCCTCTGCCTACAGCAAACAATTCTAAGCTTTTTAGCAAGACTTTCTAAGCTTTTAACAATCTGGAGCCCAGGCTACCTTTTTAGCCTTGTTTTTTCTTTTGCATCCCTATCACAACACAGATACTGTTTTTTGTTACCACTGGACCACTATTCTTCAGAAAAATGTAGCTTTCTTCCTGGTATGTTAGTATATGAAATGTTACCTTATTTCAGTGAACCCTTCCTTGACCCAATGAAAGAATTAGTTGCTCCTTGTCTATGTTCCCTTTGCACTTTTGAATTGTTATAGGTCTTAGCAATTATATTCTGACCTTATTTTCTGTGTCTAACATCTTTGCCAGAATGTGTGCATCCTCTTTGAGAGCAAGGAGTATAAATTTCCCACCTGCTCGTAGTTTCTGTAGTGTAGTAGGCTCTAGAAACTCCTCAATTTAAATCCTAGCAAACTATTAAAACATCTAGGCCTCCATTTCCTCAACTGCAAAAATCAGGCTAATAATAATGCTAGCCTAATTGCTCTGAGAAATAAATAAGAAAATGTTTCTATAAACATTTAGCATAGAGCCTGCCATAGAGTATGTACACATTAATTACTGTTACTCATAATTGTTAGTGGAATGAAAGAAGAAAATTGATTGGTTTTTATCATGAAAGATTTCTAGGCAAGGTCATTTCTCATTTTGGCAGTGACTGAAATATAGATATTGCAGGCTAGAGCTGGACAATTATTCAGGGGGAGGTGTGCTATTGTGTATATTTAAAACCAAAGCAATTCCCACTGTCCCCATGAAATTTCAGACCTCTCCCATATAATTCAGTGACGTTAATCTGAATGGTATCTTTTTGGCTTAATCATATTTTGCCTTGTTTCTTTGTTAACAGTTTGAGTTTGTATGAGTTTGATGGGCTTTCTCCACCAAATGTTCCTTTCCCATCTGTGATTTTCTTTCCTGTAGACTGATTAAATACTTCTTAATGTCTGCAGTAACAAGCACAGTATATGCAGTATATGCTATTCTTTCAGGGCAGGCCTAGTAATCAGCGGGACTGTTCAATTCTTAGGGCGGCCACAGTTTTGCCTGCCATTGTAGTTCTTTATACTTCTCTTGGTTTTTACTTTGTGTATATTTTTGTTTAAGCATTAAATGAGATGGAAGACATCGTCCAAGAAGATGGAGAGGTGGTGGCCGAGAGTGGAAATAATACTCCAGCTCACAGCCAGGCAATTATTCCTGTGGATGTTGATGAGGAACAAGCAGGTAATCATGTGATCTACCCCACATTCATCATTCTGAAACTGTGGCCTAACTCTAATGAAGTACGTGAGACACCGAGAATGGTTGTTTTCTGACCTTTCAGCTAATGATGTGTTTTATGCTATTGATTACTGAGAACTGTAATACATTGCTGGTATTCTCATTGCATGTATATATATCTCACTAAAGTTTGTCTTTTATTATTTGTGACTGCAGCAACAACTGCTTTTTCTGTATAGCCACATGTGCATGTGTGTATCCGTGTATGTGTAGAAAAAGAAAGCACTCAAATTGTTGATGGGAAAATAAATGACCTGATTAAATATTCTGCTTTTGCCCTCCCCTCAATTCAGTTAGAGAGGAGGAGCAGTTGAGAAGTTGACCTGGTTTAGTAAACAGACCAAAACTTAGCCTCTGTTTGCCATTGGCTGACTTAAGACAGGATATAGAGTCATAGGCCTTTAAAGATTAACTTGCACAGCCTTTCATTTTACAGATGGGGAAATTAATTTTATTTCAAAAGTTTAAATGATGTGCTCAACACCAGTCAGCCAGTAATCGAGGGATAGAATTGAAATTGAGAAAACTCAAGTTTTCTCATTCCCTGCCTGAGAATGCTGCCTTGTCTTTGAATGGAAAATATGCTACCCTGTTTTAAGTGTGTGACAGATGCAGTCACTCATTCAACAAATATTTATTGAGTGCCTACTCCGTGTCAGGCATTGTACAGTGTGACAGGAAAAAAGCTAGGTTCCTTGGAGCATACATTTATTGATGGAGCTATTAGTCACTTGTCAGAGAGAATTAGGTTATAAGAACTAGGTTTAAAAGCTATACTGCCAAGCAGATAAAACATTTTTTACATAAATACACATATTCAACCAAAAGGTAACATGCATCTGACCTTCAAAAATGTATCTGCTACATCTAATGAGATAGATCCATACTCAAAGAATACAGTCTTGTTTACCAGTCCCATACATTTCTCAATTCATCTTCATTTACTTAACCTTGGCTCATATGTTTGAAAAATTGAGAAAATATATAGCTTATTTTTAAAATTATTATCACTATTATTTAGATTATTTTTAGGATGATTTTATGCTACTCTTTGAAATAGTGAAGATCCTGCAAGGGAATGCTGTATGAGTGTCTATTTTAATTTGCCTTTAGAAATGCATCAAGTTGGTTGGCATATTAATCATACTTAATGTTGACATAATGGTTTAGAGTTAAGTTGCTTTCACAGTATCTTACCCAAGTGCATTATCAGTTAAAATGTGTGCCAGGGGAGGCTGCATAGAGCCACAAAGCATCTCTATTGATTCCAGAGCCCTGGAAACAGTACTTCGTATTAGACCCTTTCTTGCACAAAAAGTAACTGTTAGGCCTGTCCTTTTTTTTTTTTTAGGACCCAGTGGTCTTCAGCGTGTAGTAAAACCAACCCCAATTACTGTTCATGATTCAGAGAGCGATGATGAAGAAGATAGTCTAGAACTCCAAGAAGTCTGGATTCCTAAGAACGGTACTCGGCGTTACTCTGAACGTGAAGAGAAAACTGGAGAGTCAGTGCAGTCCAGGGAATTGTCAGGTGAGAAATTATGTCTTTCTCTAAACTGTTAATGACAGTCACTATCAGAACTGACACACTTGGCCTTAATATGACAACTTGGGTGCAGTTAACATATATTATGGAATGTGACAGGAAGCAAGAAATGCACTTGCCCAAGTAAGAGGGAAATCTGGGTGGTGCTCTTGTAGGCAATACAACACAACAGTGGTGTGGAATGAGGGCTCAGGGAAGAAAAGAAGGATTCTAAGTCTACAGTGGAGGCTTTAGTTGTGGCATCAGGGTGTCAGAGATTAGTGAGCAAAAAGCCTGTGCCTCATGGATGACTACTGAGTCATCCAGAGCAATGAAAAGCAACCATTCACCAGTTGATAATCTGTCCAGTTGTGCTAATGAGTATTGGTGGCTAGTTTGGTGCTCGAAGGAGTCCTAAAGCATATTTTTATAATCCCTCACATCCCTTTAAATCTAGGCAATAACCCTCTGCAATGCCTCACCAAGAAACTGTACTTCTCTTCTTAACTCTGAAGTTCATACTTCTTCCTTGTCTTTCCTTCCCTTTTGTTTCTCCGAACCATGTGCTTACCACTTTTAGCAAAGGATATATTTTTTACAAATTGTCCAGTCATTTTTCCTTGGGTACCCTTACTCCTTAATATTTTTGAATGTTCAATACACATTTAACACTGACCCTGAAACATTTATGTAGTACTATTATCTGGAAAGTTTAGTTCTTTGGACTTGGAATAATTTGCTAATCATTGGCTGATTATTCAATTTCTATTTCTTTTAAGAGATTCAGATAACTTTATACTGTGGTTGAAAGAAGGTTTTATGGAAACTGAAATTTAGGAAAAGTAATATGACCAGCTGACTAACCTAACTTTCCCAGACAGTGCAGTTTCTAAATTTAGCAACTAAATCCTCTGTTGGCCGGACAAAACCTATTTATTCCTTTATATCTTCATTGAGCTTTATTGTGCCCCAGGTATTGTGTTAGGCACTGTGAGGGATACAGAGATGAGTAAGTCATGGTCTCTCTTTACAGAAGTTCTAGTCTGGTTGAAGAGTCGTGTCAAAAACAATAGGTAGTAATATTACAGGGCACATGTTACAACCACATTTGATTTGGGGTGGGGGTGCAGAAGAGATGGAGTAGAGGACCAGGGCTGACAAATTGGTGAGAACAAAGGCCCTGAGGTAGTAAAGCAAGGGTATATTGAGAGAAAAGCTGGAGCTGGAATGTAGAATGTATATGGAGGGGACAACATGGAAAGATGGTTTGGAATTAGATCATAGTGAGGCTTGAAGGCATAGCTAAGGAGTATAAACCAGGTAGACACTAGGGAGCCATAGAGAATTTTATAGCGGCTCAATGATGTGATCACAGTTATACTTTAGGAAAATTAGTGTTTAGTATACATTATTTCCTGTTCCAGATTTACTCTTGCGTGTTGTCCAGAATTTGTACTGAAATCTTTTCTTTTCCTCGGGCCGTTCTTCTTTTTCTATAAGCAGTAAGTGGAAAAGGCAAGACTCCACTTCGAAAGAGGTACAACTCCCATCAGATGGGCCAGTCGAAGCAGTTTCCCCTCGAGGAAAGCAGCTGTGAGAAAGGCTGTCAGGTCACCAGTGAGCAGATCAAAGCCGATATGAAAGCAGCTAGGGATATTCCTGAAAAGAAAAAAAACAAGGATGTTTATCCCAGCTGCAGCAGCACCACCGCCAGCACAGTGGGAAACTCCAGCTCACACAGCACTGCTTCTCAAAGCCCCGACTTTGTAAGGACGGTGAACAGCGGCGGCTCTTCCGAGCCTAGCCCTACAGAAGTGGATGTGTCCAGGCAGTGTGCCTGCTCCCCCGGTGGGTCAGAGGACTCTGAGGCCATGGAGGAGGGAGATGCAGAGAGTTCTGTCTGCCCCAGATGCTGCTGTCACAGGCCCCAGGAATCCCAAAGGAGAACTAGCAGGTGTTCTGATGAGGAACGTCCTTCAACCAGCCGAGCCTGTGTTGTGAATGGCCCGGATGGTACGAGATCCGCCTTTTCCTTTAGGACTCTGCCACAAGGGGGGTCTTCAGGCCCAGCACATGATGAGAGGACTAATGGGAGTGGCTCTGGGGCTACAGGTGAGGACAGGAGGGGGAGCTCCCAGCCTGAGAGTTGTGACGTGCAGTCTAATGAAGACTACCCTCGGAGGCCCCTAACCAGGGCCAGGAGCAGACTGTCCCATGTACTGCTGGTATCTGAGTCAGGTATGACAATGCTCCTAGGATTAGCAATTGCAGGGTAGGGCTGCAGAAAGGCATGAACTTGTTTCCTGAGTTTTCTTACAAAAAGCCAGTTTGGCAAATTAAATTCTGTTTTGGGGTTTTGTGGGTCTTGCAGATTTTGAACTAATTTTCAGCAATGGTTTGGTGGGTGGGGGTGTAAAACAGTTTACACAATGTCCAACCTGGAAAACTCAAATAGTTCAGCTTTTAAGGAAAGTAGCACTGTGTATATTTACCCTAAATATAACACTGACTGACACCTAAGCCCCAGTAGATGAACTCTGCTACCATCACACACTTAGAGAAGTCTTAACTTAGGAAAGTTTTAAACCTTAGCCAAAAGGCAAGGACTTGACGTTGCTGGAGCTGGGGCAGCACATCTCAGTGCAGCTTCCTGGGTATACCCCTCTCTCTGTCTCTGCAGGACTTAGTAATTTTTTCAGAAATCTAGTTTTGCTTCAATTCAAGTAAGGTTTGCCAGGAGATAAGCAGGTAAGTAAATGGTTTGGCTGAGAATTATTTTGGTGAAAATACTCAGAACAAATAATGTGTATTTAATTTCATTAATGTTTATAATGTATAGCCAAGGAATTGGGTGGAATGGGTGTAAGCACATTTATTAATCATAAGTCTGTTTCTATTTCTGATCTTATTTTTAAGTACTCTTTCCTGCCTTTATTATATCATTACTACCTGACAGTGAATAATAATGTATTTTAATTTTCTTCAAGTAGCCCTCCATTTTAAAATATTAAAATCAGTCCCAGAACATAGGCAGTCAGTGCTTTTTGTATATTCTAAATAGAAGTAATTGAATCATACAGAGCTAAACAGAACAAAAGTAAGCTTTCATGAGATACATTTGAGACCTTAATTGCGTGCTAGTTACCATAGTTGCATAAACTCATTGAAATAGATGAGTTTTATTTGAAGACTTTTTTATGCTTTGCAAACAGTAGTTCTGCCATATGGTGAAAATACTTTTCCCAGCTTCAATTGTAAATGTTTGATAATATCTTTTTTTTAAAATTGGTGGTAAGATATAACTTTACCATTCAGTGTACAGTGTGTAATTCAGCGGCACTAAATACATTCACCTTGTTATGCAGCTGTCACCACCAACCATCTGAACTTTTTCATCATCCCAAACTGAAACTCTGTGCCTATTAAACAGTATCTGCCTCCTATGACACCTTTTGTTGTGTGGTTTTTCATATTTGCAAAGTCAGATCTGTGTGTTTTCCTTTATGAGTTCATTTTTATGCTGTGAAAGGCCTTTCCTACACTTGGTTCAGATAATTGTGCCCATCTTCTTATTCCTTTATTCATTGATTTCGGTTTAGTTCCTTAGTTCAGTTGGAATTTTATTTCAATCTGTGGGAACTAATATTAATTTTTTATTCCAAACTATCACCAACTTGTTTCAGTACTGGTTATGGATGTCCATTCTTATGCTATTATTTTGAAATGCTCTTTTCTCATCTACTAAATTCTTAGACATACTTAGGTTAATCTCTGGTCATTCTATTCTGTTCCAGTGTTCTGTCTTCTTTTGTTATTCTTTTTCAAAGTTTCCTTGACTAGCCATGCATTTGCCATTTATTTTTATAGATGTGCTTTGTAATATTTTTATCAAGTTCCAAAAACTAATCTTGCTTTTTGTTTGGAATTGCATTCAATTGATAACTGAAACATAATTGTCATTTTAACAGCACTGAGTCTTCCTGTTTAGGGACTGTTATGTTTGCCATTTTACTTACGTGTCTTGATAAAATTTTTTCGTTTTTTGTTGTGTTGTTTTGTTTTTAATACAGAGCCTTCATATTAACCATTGAAGTTTTGATGTTATTTTTTGCCTGGTGTTCTGCTTATCCCTTAACTATTTTATTCTGACTTTTTTCATGTCTAGAACTTTTTTAAGTTAAATCATTCTCTGGATTTAAAATAAAGAAAATATTTATGTAGTGCTTCTTATTGCATTTATTATGTGATTTTTTTTCAATTTGAGAAGACTTCTAATGTCTGTAACATGGTTGTAGTAGGTAAATTATTTGCTAATATATTTTAGATTTATAAAAATGTCTATTTACTCTGAATAGTAGTTTTTTGGGGTAGATATCAAAGTACTGATTTTAATATTATTAAAGTCCCTTTTGGAAAGGACAAGAAGTTATTTGGGTGGCTTACAAATTATGATTATTATTATTATTATTTTTGAGATGAAGTCTCGCTGTGTCGCCCAGGCTGGAGTGCAGTGGCGCCATCTCAGCTCACTGTAGCCTCTGCCTCCTGTGTTCAAGTGATTATCCTACCTCAGCCTCCCGAGTAGCTGGGATTACAGGCGCCTACCACCTACCACTACAATTTTTGTGTTTTTAGTAGAGACAGGGGTTCCCCATGTTGGCCAGGCTGGTCTCGAACTCCTGACCTCAGGTGATCCACCCGCCTCAGCCTCCTAAAGTGCTGGGATTACAGGCATGAGCCACCGTGCCCGGCCCAAATTATTTTTAATCTGGCATGTTTTTTAAAGAGAAAAATCCAAACTAATAAAGGAAGAAACTTGAATGTTAAAGATTTTTAAAAAACAGTTCAAATAAAAGTAACCTTTGAGATAGTTTGGTTTTTAATTTATGACCCTGTGGAGTGTTAAAGCCATTTTAGAAGCTAATATAATTGTTTTGTGAATTTATATTTTGGGAATAAATACCTGTAAGTTGCTTTTAATCCTCACCGTATAACAATTTATAAAGTAAATATTAGAGAAATAAATAATTGGATTGTCAAAGAATAACATTTAAGATTAAAATAGTTGCTATTAATATTAAACGCTTTCCCTGGCACCTGACTGGATTGATCTGCCTTTCTCTGTTTCTGTAGCATCTTCAACATTAATGTGAACCACACTCTGTTGTAATTTCTTGTTTTACTGTCTTCCTTTCTAGTAGACTGTGAGCTCCATGAGGACAAGGACAGTCTCTGCTTTTTCACCAGTGTATTTCTATCCTTTAGCACCATGTCTTACACATGGTATGGGGCTTAGATAATAACTGTGAACATAATAAGTATAGGCACCATCATATGAGGTATTGTTGATGCTAGTGGATGTTTTGAATTACTAAAAAAATGTTCCTAAACAAAATTAATTTTCTCTAAACAGGGAGGGAGGCATAAGAGAATGACAGCAAACACACAAACTTTTTTCCTTATGTATCAGAAATGTTTGTTTTTCAAGCTCATATATGTATAAAGTGTGACTTCATTTTATAACTTTTCTTAGAAAATGTAAACTACCAGTTTGGGTACCCTGGAGAGCAGGAAACTTTACCTAATTTTGAACCCCATACTCTGTTAAATTAAGGGGGAAGGGAGAGAGCAATCCAGGAAGGTGAGATACTTGAAAATCAGATCACAAAAGGGGATTACTGAGAGAAGATTCTTACTAGAACACTGTCATGTAGTAGTGGAAACAGGCTTGCTTTTTGTTTGTTCATTTTCATTTTTGTGGTACTGGGAGAGGGAGCCAGGACTTATTAGAGGTTTTAAAAGGTTTGTGAATTTTGGCTATCAGGTGAAATGTGCTGCCTTTAGAAGGTTCCTTGTCAATGAAGATGATTTGATTTTGGATGAAGTTCCTTCAGGATACTGTGGGAGAAGGCCTACGTTGTGTTGTGTGGTTAGTAGTCTTCATGTTTTGTTGGAACTCCAGAATTTTGCTTAGTTTCAAGGTCCTTGGAGGAAGTTTGATGGGTAGAGCTCTTGGGCTCCTTTTCGGCCTTCAGCCAAAGCAGCTGCTTTGAATTGTTTTACAGAGTAGAATTTCACAGACTTCAATGGTGTAGAAAGGATTTTGTTGTGTAAAAAAATCAGACTAAATCTCTACGGTTCCCATCTAAGCCCAAGCCTTTGGGAATTTGCGGTATTCGTTCTCATTTCTTTGTCTTTTTTTGTGATCTTTCATGTTTGAGATTACAGAATTACTGATATTACAGAATTACCAAGTGGAATGTTTATAATTAGCAGTACTATCTAAAAAAACAGTATGGTGGTGATTTAATTCATGAAAGTCAGTTGTATTTAATTCTATATATTATGCTCTGCTACAGTATGATTAAGTATCAAAAATAAGAATGATGACTAATGTATTTTCTTAGAATATGTATGTGCTTAAGTTTTAGCTATGAATTTAGCACTCATTTTTAAATTAAGTAAGGACAATATTTGCTTATTTCGAAGTGTATTGCTTCAGAACAGTACCAGTAAATAAGGGCCTTCTTAACCAGGGTTTGACAGATGAAAGATTGCAGGTTTTCTAGCTTAGTAACTGGTGCTAGATTTCCTGGGTTTGACTCCTGGTTCCCATTTATCACTGTGGCAAGTTTTTGTACCTTCCCGTGCTTCAGTTTCCTAATATGTAAAACAGGGAGAACAATAAATCCATCTCAGAGCTATTGTAAGGATTGAGTTAATACAAGTAAAACCCTTAGAACAGTGCCTGACACACAGTAAGCGCTCAGTAAATATTTGTTATTCTGTTTTACCTGTGGTGCATTCATTCATTCATTCATTCTGTAAGTGTTGAGTGCCAGTTCATTCAATAAATGTTCATTTTATCTCATTGCTAGTGACTGACATTGAAATAAAGATGAATTAAGAGAGTGTTGTTGCCTTTAACGAGCTTTTATGTAAACAGACCAACAAAACAAGTATAAAAGGAACTATTAGGGCAGTATGTAATGTGTGGGGATCAAGGGTGCTTTGTTAGAACTAAGTGTTTGAGTTGGACCTTTCCCAGATGGGTCGTATTTCAAAAAGTAGGGTCAGAAAAGGTGTTCTGGGCAGAAGAAGCTAGAGCAATTGATGACTTCGGAGACATCAGCAGTGGGAGATGACTAGGGTATGGTGTGGAGAATGGGCAGAGCTGAAGCATAGCTCCAAATGTCAAGCATTGAAACATTCATTAAGCTTCAGTCAATAATTTAAAAGTTTTTTAGTAGGAAAGATAGGAGTTCAATTCACCAATAGTATTTAGGATGGGATGAGTCAGAGAGACTGGAAGTAGGAATGTTTATTAGATTATTAGGATGACCTAGGCATGAGAAGCGTTGTTATATTTGATGTAGATATGTTTGAAGTAATGGAGGGTGATCCTGTTTTGAAACAATCCATTGGAAATACCAATATAACTGTATTCCATTGGGAACCAAATTGTAGATTTGGGAATTGCCTTGATGGTGTTCATACATATGTGATTGAATGTGCTTGAGGGAAAGAAAGCAAGGCTAAAGTTTTGGTTTTTCTTCTTTTTTACCTTTTTTAGAAGTAGCCAAAACAAAGCCACGTCACGCCATGAAACGGAAGCGGACAGCAGATAAATCCACCAGTACAAGTGATCCTGTGATCGAGGATGACCATGTGCAGGTAGAGGAAAATCCCTCACTTACCTTTATCACAGTCTAGCCCAGTTCCTAAGTAATGCACGCAAACTAAAGTTTGTATCTTTATATAGTTTCTAATTTTTCTCCTTGTAGGTTCTTGTATTAAAATCCAAGAATCTCGTTGGAGTCACTATGACCAATTGTGGAATCACAGATCTAGTGCTAAAAGACTGTCCCAAGATGATGTTCATCCATGGTATGTATTTGGGCCTGTATTATTCACGAGCATCATGAATGAGTTAAAAGAATTAGGAACTGATAAATACTGTAATAACATTACTGTCTTATTTTCTTAAAGGAAATATTGTGTTGGGTTATCTTTAGTTCTGCCTTTGTTCTAGTTCTCAAAGTATTAATCCATAGTATTTCTGAGCATCATGTAGAGAAACTTGGTTCATCTTTTAAAATAGCCTGTCTCCAAAAGATAATTACTGCCTGATCTGGCAGAGTAAATAACAGCCTGCATAGGCTTTGGAGTCAGATAGACCTCAGCTTGATTGCTGGCTTGGTCATTTACCAGCTGTGTGACTTGGACATGGTTTTTGAGGGAAGCGCCGACTGGGCCTCAAGTGTATAACTGCTCTGTATTTGATTGAGATGATTAATTGTATCTTTACTTCATGGCACATTATCATTTATCCAGGCCCCTTTTTCTTTTTAGTCTCGTGTCCCTCATTGTTAATCTCATCCGCTCCCACCATCTATACTCGTGTATTGAACATATATCTTTCCAGTGTACCTTTTATATCTTTCTTTATATATGTGTCTGTCTCAAACATAGGGTATTAATTTTTATGATTTCTTAAAATTTTAGTTACATAGTATATCCTATAATTGATCTATTAATTTTACCTTTTTATTCAAAATTATATTTTAGATATCCATCCATGTAAAATTATGAAGATCTGACTTATTTCCTTGCCTTGGGCAAGTTTTATAATTTTCTGTCTTCATTTTTTTCAATCTGTAAACTCTGCGTAATTATGCTTAACTCATAAAGCATTTGTGAAAGTTAAATGCAGTGATTGATATGTTTCTGTATATGTATATGTATACAGGCATACCTCAGAGACACTGCAGGTTTGGTTCTAGACCACCATTATAAAAGGTATATCACAATAAAGCGAATCATATGAATTTTTTTTATTTTCCAGTGCATATAAAAGTTACGTTTACACTATAGTCGATTAAATGTGAAGTAGCATTGTATTTTTTAAAAAAATTTATGTACCTTAATTTAAAAGCACTTCATTGGCTAGGCACGGAGGCTCACTCCTGTAATCACAGCACTTTGGGAGGCTATGGCAGGCAGATCACCTGAGACTAGGAGTTTGAGACTGGCCTGGCCAACATGGCAAAACTCCGTCTCTACTAAAAATACAAAAATTAGCCAGGGGTGGTGGCTCATGCCTGTAATCCCAGCTACTTGGGAGGCAGAGGCAAGAGAATCGCTTGAACATAGGAGGCAGAGGTTGCAGTGAGCCAAGATCATGCCTCTGCACTCCAGCCTGGACAACAGAGCAAGACACTATCTCAGAAAAAAACATAATAAAATAAAAACACTTTGTTATTCAAAGATGCTAACAATCACCTGAACCTTTAGCAAGTCATAATCTTTTTGCTGGTAGAGAGTCTTGCCCAAATGTTGAGGGCCTTGCCCTGGGTTAGGCTTTGGCTTAGGGAATGTAGTGGCTAGTTTGATCTGTCTAGACCACTCAGACTTTCTCCGTATCAGCAATATGGCTCTTTTGCTTTCTTACCATTTGTGGGTTCACTGGAATAGCACTTGTAATTTCTTTCAAGAACTTCTCCTTGGCATTCATACCTTGGTTAACTGGCACAAGAGACCTGGCTTTTGACCTATCTCAGCTTTCAGGTGACTTCCTCATCAAGCTTAATCATTGCTATCTTTTTATTTTAAAGTGAGATTTGTGACTCTTCCTTTTATTGGAACACTTGGAGGCCATTGTAGAGTTATAATTAGCCTAATTTCAACATCATTATATCTCAGGGAGTAGGGAGACTTGAGGGAAAGGGAGAGAGACAGGGGAACAGCCTGTTGGGGGAGCAGTCAGGACATACACAACATTTATTAAGTTCACTTACATTGGTGCAGTTTGTGGCACCCCACAATTAAAATAGTAACATCAGAGATCATTGATCACAGACCACCATAATGGATAAAATAATAATGAACAAGTTTGAAATACTGCAAGAATTATTAAAAATGTAACACAAAGACTCAAAGTGAGCACATGCTTACTAAAAAAATGGCATCAGTGGACGCTCAATTCATGGTTGCCACAGACCTTGTGTAAAGAATGCAATGTCTGTGAAGCACAATAAAGTGCAATAAAATGAGAAATGCCTGTATATATACATATACATGATATATGCACACGCAGTACAGGGTCTGACCTCTAGTAATGCCTAGTGATGTTATTACACGTTAAGCATCTCTAATCTAAAAATCAAAATGCCCAAGTGCTTTAAAATTCAGAACTTTTTGAGCACTAACATGATGCTAAAAGGAAATGTTCATTGGAGCGCATTTCAGATTTCAGATATTTTTTATTAGGGTAAGTATATAATGTAAATACTCCAAAATTTGAAGAAAAATTTGAAATCTAAAACACTTCTGATCCCAAATATTTCAGATAAAGGTTAGTCAACCTGTATTGCAAAAAATATTAAGAGGTTTATTTTGTTTTGTTTTACGACTCCTACCATATTAGTAGTAAACAAAGAAATCCCGTTAAAAGGTATTTACCAAACATTTTGTCATAAACTAAGGAGAATCCAAGAAAGGAGAGATGAAACTGAGATTCAAGCACTACTCTGAATTCTACAAAAGTTCAGACCTTTGGGACCCCAACTCTATTGTTTACTCTGAAGAAGCAGTACTTTTCTCTATCCCAGCCAATGAGGTCTTTGGTCCTAAAACATCTTAAATCACTGGCTCCTATTGGAGTTTCCTTCTGCAATAGAGAACACAGGCTTTTCAAAAGCTCAGAGTTCATAACAGTAGGGGTACTCACCCTAGCCTTTCAGTAGCACTGGAAGAACTTTCATTCTGTCAGTCCCTACACCCTTTGAGCTCTGAGAATATAAAACTCAATTTTTGGACTCTGCCGGTTGGCACCTCATTCCATTCCTTTCTCTACTCTGAGCTCTCCAAGAATCTGACTGGTTTTCTTTTTACTTTGATGATTCTTCCTGTACATTCTCTAACCTAATGATGGATCACACAGCCTCAGGCCCAACCTTCTCCCCTTTAAACCAAATTGTTTGGCTCAGCTTATCATGGGGAGAGGATCTTAGCTTAGTCTGTAGATAGTGGCTAAGTTAATGACGGAGGAGATGTTTAAATGAGATTAGAACTGACCTTAGCCATGTCTGATTTTATAGCTAGCAACCATTAGATCCTTACTGTCATCTAGCGCTTTCCTTTCGTCTGTTGCTGTCCTCAACACCAATTCCCCTCCTTTCCACCATGTCATAGAAGGAGAAAATGAATGTGAGAGGCAGGAGTCTCGCTCAGTGTTTAAATGTCAAGTTAGTTACACTAGATTGCGCAAGACGATGATGACATTTGGGTCAAGGATGTTACAGAAGATGTCTGTGAAATGTTAAAAAGATCAGGCAAATCAGCCTGTGGTTTTATAATCTTTTCCATTTGATCTTCTCTCTCAAGTTGGACCTGGTTGCAGTCTGCAATGAAAATTGGACCAGGTTGAAATTTGAGATTTAAAAAAAGAGAAGGAAATATTTTTCTGACGTTGGTATACTAGTTCAGTTAAATGTGTTTATTATATCAAAATTACTTTTTTCTGACTTCGTGTTTTATATGTCAAACAGAAAAACTAATCATGTTTTAGACCAGCATTTCAATAGAACTTTAATGTTCTGTGTGTACACTGTTCAGTATGATGGTAACCACTAACCACATGGCTACTATATTGGACTGAAGAGCTTTAGACCAAAATACCCAAATGTGTTTCTGGGTCTTTTTTTTCAAGGTTCTGCTTTTACGTTTGTGACAGGAATTAAAATCCAACTCTGCTCATTCCTGAGAGTGAATGTAAGATAATATAGGTGAAATATTTCAGGTCTGATTGTTAACTAGAAAAATGTATAATAGTTATTCATTTTTTAAATAAATATTTCCTAAACAGTTTCTGTCTGGACAAGTCATTTTCTAGGGCTTGGTTTTCTTAACAGTAAAAATCTTAGAAAAAGGCACTTTAATGCACCCCTTCTACCTTCTTTTGAAGTAAACAGAACCACATTTTCAAATTTTTTTGTTAACTGCCATTTGTACTCTATGATATTATTTGACCTGTGTTAAAGATGTTTGTTACTGCAGTATTTTGTGCTAACAAAAATTAGGCCATCTCTCCAAATACGATATGTATAGAGCTTACCATTATTTTCATTTTGTAGCTACCAGGTGCAGGGTACTAAAACATTTAAAAGTAGAAAATGCACCAATTGTAAACCGATTTGACTATGCACAGTGCAAGAAACTGAACATGGATCAGGTACTAGACCAGATACTAAGAATGCCACCCGAGAGAAACCGCATCATATACCTACGCCCAATGCAGCAGGTAACGAGCTTTGCTCCTTTCCGATGATACACATATTGTGATTTTTTTTTTTTTTTTAAGTCTTTAGCCTTTTGGATTTGGCATTCATTCACTTCCAACCTACAGTAATGATATTTTAGTTTTTACAAGTTATATGTGATGCAGGGAGTTGTTATTCAACAGGTTTTTATACTTATTAAAAGTTACCTGTAGTTAAGATCACAGTCTCTGGTTCAGACTGCCTGATTAAATTTCTGGCTGTCTGACCTGTAGCAGATTATTTGACTTCTATGTCTTAGTTTCTTCATCTGTAAAATTAGAATAATAATGATATACCAAGGATTATTGTGATATTTAATATATGTGAAACTCTAAAACAGGTGCTAGTATATAGTAAGCCATCATATAACTACTATTAGTGTCATTATCATTATTAAGAGTATATTGTATATAAGGTTCCGTGCTTAATGCCAAAAGAGGAGTTTAAAGGAAATTTTAAATGCCCCTTTGTAATCAGTGTGTAAGCCTGGCCTCAAAAGAGTCAGTTCATCATATTGTCAAGTGTCTCAAAACTTACAATATGCCGGGTGCGAAAAAAT
Organism: Chlorocebus sabaeus; assembly: GCF_047675955.1. Classification (NCBI taxonomy): domain Eukaryota; kingdom Metazoa; phylum Chordata; class Mammalia; order Primates; family Cercopithecidae; genus Chlorocebus; species Chlorocebus sabaeus. The sequence goes on along the minus strand of NC_132926.1, from coordinate 33,643,744 downwards.
ACATAACACATGATCCTTCCCTCAAGGAGTTTGCCTTCCCAAAAGGGAGATAAACACATATGCCACTGAGATGGCAGAGTGAGATTTCATAACTAGAGATGGGAGAGGGTTATGCCATGAGAAAACAACAATGTTATCAAAGGCTCCTAGAAGACAAGAAAATACATTATCTCTTAAAGACTGGGCAGCAGTCCCATTTCAATAGGGTATATGTTACTACACATTCACAGTTCTATAATGCAGTCAGTACTTAATAAAGGACATACCCAGAAGTAGATTCTGAGTTTACTGACATCATTTATCTCAATCAGGATTCTCTGGTTTACTAAGCATTTAAATATAACAGTGAGATATAAATTGCCAAGTTCCCTAGACAGAAGAGTTTGCAAAATTATTCCCAGCGTGACAAACTGTTTTCAGGTTTGTATGTGACTATTTGATTTTCAAATCAGCCAGAGATTTCAAAATGGAAGATCTGTGGAAAGATTGTTGAAGCTCTAGGAGAGAGATTTCTAAGGCATTCTCTTTGTTGAAGGCGTGTCTTTATGATGTCTTCCACAGGTGGACACGCTAACTTTGGAGCAGAAGCTGTTTAGTGGTCCCTACCCCTATCACATCTGTATTATCCATGAATTCAGCAACCCTCCCAATGTCCGGAATAAGGTGCGCATTCGCAGCTGGATGGACACTATAGCAAACATCAATCAGTAAGTAACTCTGTGGCGCTTAAAGGCCTTTTTAGTCATTTCTCATAGCAGGGACTCACAGAAGCAAATCCCAATTTTTCTTTATTTTAAATGATTCCATCTAAGCTTTTCAGACAAGCTTATCCTGAAGTTAACATAAGTGAGAAACTGAGGGAAACAAGGACTTAAAAGTTAATGTAAGTGAGAAACTGAGGGAAACAAGGACTTAAAACTAAAAAGCATATGTATATATTTATGATCTTTAAAACTCAGATAAAAATTACAAGAAAAAATTGTACATGTACTTGTAACATTATTTAGCCTTGGGGCATGAAAAAAGAGATCAATTTGAAGAAGATCTTAAGACTATGATATTTTATATCATCAGAAAATTTGACTTTTGTATATTCGTTATATTAATGTTGCATTCAGCACCTTTGGTGTAGAAGACATGTGCTTAGAAAGTGACTTTCTTTCCCTGATATGATTTTGAAGATAGTGAAGAAAGTAGTTTTGACCTGACTACACTTGGATTCTCTAGTTTGATTGTATCCTACTTCTGTTAGGTATTTAATACTTTGTTTAAGATGTTTGGTAGAATCTGTGTCCGAAACAGTTTTGATGGTTCCTTCCTACCCGACACTCTAATTATTTCCAGTTTTGTAATTTTTACTTAATTTTTCCTGTTGCCTCCAGAGAGCTCATTAAATATGAATTCTTCCCTGAAGCCACTCGAAGTGAAGAAGACTTAAAGAAATACCCCAAGTACCCCTGGGGGAGAGAAATCTATACTTTAGAAGGTATTTACAAATATTTAGAAAGTTAAATAGCCTGTGCAGTAGCTTGCCCCTGTAATCCCAGCGACTCAGGAGGCTAAGGTGGGACGATCCCTTGAGCCGAAGAGTTCAAGACCAGCCTGGGAAACAAAACATGGCCCTTTCTCATTCACGAATGAATGAATGATCCATCAATCAATGAGTCAAACTGGTTTGGGCTTACAGCAAGCAGTAACCCAAATGTAGAGAATTATACTTTTTTTAAAAAGGAAAAGTTAAATAGCTATTAACTAGATGACTGGACATGCCTTAGGGAAAATATGAATGGGAGTCTTACAGTTCTTCAAAACATGGATGATTTTAATACCTGCAAGAAGTGGGAGCCAGATGAATATTGCTTTGCCTGTATGAGTCTTTACTATTTCTAGGACAATAAGAACCAATGGTGAAACATAAAACATAAACAAAAATTACAAATTACTGTAGTTTGATAGCTGGAAATGATTTGAGGACACCTGACTCTCTCTCTTTATTTTATATTTTACATTCTGCTTACAAAATACTGCAGAATTTGGCTCTATCAGCACTTCCACGCCAGTTAGCAGTGTTTCATTTGTCTTCTTTTAGGTGTTGTGGATGGAGCTCCATATTCCATGATTTCTGACTTCCCTTGGCTGAGGTCATTACGAGCAGCAGAGCCCAACAGCTTCGCTCGATACGACTTTGAAGATGATGAAGAAAGTAATTATGACCTGACTTGACATCTATTCTCTAGTTTAAGTATAGCCTACTGTGTTACATACTTAATATCTTTTTGTGAGTTAGGAGTAGTGCAGTGTTAAATGGTTTCCCATATAAATGTTTTTTATTTACTCACTTCAAAACAGTTCTTTATTTGTACAATAGATGTTCAGTGGACTTACTAGGGATATATAAAGGCTGGTAGAAAGGATTCCCTTGGACAGATTTTCCTGTGTGGAAACTTATAATTTAGGTGTAGAAATTTGGGGAGAAATTTTTGAATGTAGTTTCTCTAAGTGGTAGCATACTTGAATATTTATTGTTAACCAAAGTCTTAAGAAAATACTTTATAAGGAAATGGATTTTATGAACTACGTGTACACGTGTCTGACTTACCTTTGGTATAGTATTTTTACCTTGAGACTTTAAGCATGTACGCTGTCTTAGGCATCAAACGTAAGAACAAACTGGTGATGACCCATTCCTTGAGCTATTCATACATCAGTTACATTATAGTGCAGTATATGGGAATATCCTAGGGGGCAGCTTATCAGTGATTTTCCAAATGATTCTGATTATCATATGTATCTCTCCTTTTATTTCTAATTTCAAAGGCACTATCTATGCTCCTAGAAGGAAAGGACAGCTGTCTGCAGACATCTGTATGGAAACAATAGGAGAGGAAATTTCAGAGATGCGTCAGATGAAGAAGGGTGTATTTCAGCGAGTAGTGGCAATTTTTATCCACTATTGTGATGTCAATGGAGAGCCAGTTGAAGATGACTACATTTAATTGGTCCCTCCTCCTTTCCAGCTATTTTGTCAGAAAGCAAGTAGGACCATCCAGCTGCCAGAGTGCTCCACAGAGACTTGAGGCATGCAGTTGGGAGGTCCTGGCTCAGTTTGCTATATAGGGAATGTATAAGGAACATCGAAATTGTATACAAAGATTTGTACATAAAAAATATACAAAGACGCTTCCTAAAGTACCAACTTTATATCATATGTTTATACAATTTAATTTAAAAATTCATTTTAATGAAGACAGATAATTTGAAAGACTTTTGTTTTTCTTGACTTAATTCATAAAGTATCATTTTTTGACTGAGTCTCCATTTACTTCATTCTTAGTGATTATTGTCATCCCTTTAAATCTGTGCCTTTTTCTTCTTGAGCGAAGCTGTTTGAGTAAACCTGTTGAAGAGTGTTTGTGTCTTGTGTGCTTTTTTGTTGTTACTAAAACACCAACTAAACCTTATAGTCAGACAAGGCTATATATGTTTCTGTACAAAGCTGTAGTTCTTTCTTAGTATTATAGTTGCCATGTTTCTTAAAATCAAGTAAAAAGACTTACGAGCTTAAAAAAAAGTGAGTTTGAGAGGGAAATGGAAAAGTTTCCAAAGTATTTCTAGTAATTTATTTCCACATTGAATTGTGTATATGCTTTATCTTATATATAAAATAAAAGTTTATTAAAAACTTTTCTCTTGCCTTGGACCTGAATCCCTCTTTTTAAAGAAGAGTAGCAAATACTGCTCAGAAAAGCAGTGTATATATAGAGTTGTATCTAAGTAAGATTCCAGTGTAATCCAATTTCTGATCTCTGAAAGTTTTTAGCTACAAGATGTTCAACTCACAGAACTTTTTTTGTTCGTTTGTTTTGGTTTGGTTTTTTTTCTGAGATGGAATTTCACTCTTGTTGCCCAGGCTGGAGTACAATGGCATGATCTTGGCTCACTGCAACTGCCTCTCGGGTTCAAGTGATGCTCCTCTCTCAGCCTCCTGAGTAGCTGGGATTATAGGCGCCCGCCACTATGCCTAGCTAATTTTGGTATTTTTAGTAAAGGCAGGGTTTCACCGTGTTGGCCAGGCTGGTCTGGAACTCCTGACCTCAGGTGATCCGCGTGCCTTGGCCTCCCAAAGTACTAGGATTACAGGCAGAGCTCTTTAAGACAATACTGGGAACAGCAGAATTTTCCAAAATTCTGGTCATCGGGAGGTGATCTTTCTCCCCTTTCAAGGTGAGGAATTAATTGCCCTGATAAGGCAATGATATACATAGTTTTATAGTGTCAAGCAAGGGTTGTCAGCAAAAGCTTAAACACCTATATTTGAGTCATGACTTTGTCACTTGCCAGCCAAGTGACCTCAGCAAATTGCTTAAACTGAAGGCCTGTGGAAAATTTTTATAAATTTTCTCTAAATAGACATGGAATTATGGTCTAAGGTGTAAAGTTTCTTTGAGAATTGTTCAGCCCCTTCATTTAGAAGGTCTTAATTGGAACCCAAGGGGAAAGATTGCTCACCCACGTTTAGGACCTGTTTTTAGGCTAAGTAGGACAATAATCCCAATTTCTCATTCCAGCTAGGCTGCCTCTGTTTTTCATGACAGAAATAAAGGATGCCAGCAAGTTTTTCTAACACTCAAATATTCCACGTTAATCAGTGTCTACCCTTAAAGTTCTCTTTTTTCCCTAGGCTCTAAAAATTCTCATTACATTAGGAAGAGTGATTCAATTAGGTACTTCATTCTATTGTCTCCTTATTACATTATTTTTAACTCAGCTAACTTATAATTAGACAAGTATGTTTCACTATACAGATTACAACTGTGGTAAGAGGCAGGAAACAAATTACAGAATATCCTAGATATTTCAAAATAATCTGGGATTCCCAACCCTGAGCGAAGACAATCTAGGTTTTCACTGTAACCTGTTAACCAAATTATCTAAATAATGCTAACATTAGCCACAAGAGGCCACTGCTTTGTAATTTTTGGCTTAGTCATGTCTTTGTCTAACCTAACCTAAACTGTTAGATCAGTGGAAGTACAGCTGGCAGCACTACAATAATTCAAAAGATGCTAAGACTGGAACAACCAAAAAAAAATCTGGAAGATACCAACTACAATAGTCAGTCGGTGAATAGATGTATAATACGAAGGGCTGGAGAGTGCTCGCTCCACAGCAAGGGTCAGCAAACTCTATCTAGGGCCAGATGGTAAATATTTTAGGCTCAATGGGCCACATTCTCTGTGGCAACTGCACGACTATTGTGAAAGTCATAGATGATATAAACGAATGGGCATGGCTGTATTACAATAAAACTTTATGGACACAAATTTCAATTTCACATAATTTTCACATGTCACAAAATACTACTCTTATAACTCTTTCCCCAGCCATTTACTAAAGTAAAACACCATCCTGAAGGCTCACAGACCAGATTTGGCCCCCAGGCCATGGTTTGGTCACACCTGCCATAGAGACCTGAGATATCCTATTCATTCATTTAATTATATCACCAGCTGTTGGTGCAGTTCTGTGCCTGGCACACTTTTTAAAGGCTTTAAAAATACTACATGGATGATATATGACTTAATAGCAGTGAGAGAATTGTGTCTCATTGCCAGGTGTGTAGGTCTAACAGTCTCCCTAAATAATAGCTAGTACCACAATTCTTACAGGGACTTCATATGTAGAATCTAAAGACCTGAGTTCAGTTTTTGACTTCCTCAAACAACTGATGGGAGAGCTGGAGATGGTTGGAACCCCTACCCTTGAGCCTCAGTTTTCTCTTCTGTCAAATGGTAACAACTAATAATATAACCACCCACCCCATGGGGGAGTGGCTAGTTTCCAATAGGAGCTGCCAGTAAACTGGACAATGTGATGCCAGTGGAGGTAGTGTTGCTTCCAATATAATTTATTATGAAAAGAAGTTTGGGTGTCGCCCAGGCTGGAGTGCAGTGGCACGATCTCAGCTCACTGCAACCTCCGCCTCCTGGTTCAAGCGATTCTCCTGCCTCAGCCTTTCGAGTAGCTGGGATTATAGGCACCCGCCACCGTGCCAGGCTAATTTTTGTATATTTAGTAGAGACGGGGTTTCATCATGTTGGCCAGGCTGGTCTCAAACTCCTGACCTCAGGTGATCCACCCACTCAGCCTCCCAAAGTGATGGGATTACAGGCCTGAGCCTCTGTGCCCAGCCAAGTTTCATTTTTTTGTTTGTTTGTTTGTTTGCCGGGAGTGGGGGGGATGCAGGTGCTGTGGGGGGTTTTTCTGGACTCGTCTTTCCATAACCTGTTCTCATACCATATTCCAGGATGGTAGGAAACAGAACTGGCGAGGCTGTTGAGAAAGAGGAAATCATGACAGTATGAAAGCTAGCATTTTTAAAAGTGATTATTACTAAGTGCTTTCCATACCTCCTGCAATAACACTTCAAATGTATGATCAATATGTTCCTACTTTACTGGTGAGAAAACTAGGTTTTAGGAGGTTACATAACTTGCTCAAAAGCACACATCTAGGAATTGATGGGAGCAGGATGCCGTCAAAGGATGACGTCCTGCGGGATGAGTCCAAAGCCTGCGCAACTTGGGCAGTTCCCTGGTCCTTCATAATGAGAGGAGGCCCATATAAGGGTGGGCCTGCCCTAATAGGGAAACTGCCAAGTCAACTTACTGCTGCCACTTAAACTGAAACCACTCCAACTATGGTTAGCATAGTCCCAGAAAAACAGGCTGATTTTCTGATGCAGGAAATGCCCCATTTACACATGGGAGGCAAGTAGAATGCAAAAGGAACACTGGAATCCATACAATGTCTATAGCATGAAATGCATATGCAGCAGCTAAAAAAATTATATGTGTTAATGTGAAATGATGTTTAGAGTACACCGTTGAAAAGGCAAGTAGCAGATTATTATATATCAACATCATTTTATTTACATATAAGAAACAAAGCCATATGTTTTATATGTACATGTATACATATGTAAATGCATAGAAAATGTTCTTGAATTACATAAGCCAAGTGAAAAGAGCATTTACTTCTGGAGATGGGAGTAGGATTGAGTTGGAGTCAAGGGGTATTTTGTTGTATCTATTAATACATAACAAGAAATTTTTACAGTGGAAATGGATTGCATAAATACATCATTTGTGTAACCTATAATTTATATAGTCTAAAAATGTATAATTTATATATTTAGAAATAAGATATACTTAAAGAAGAAGGAAGCACTTTGTTAGAACTGAGAAATCTGAATGTTTTCAGTCTTGACTTCAGCCTGATGTCAGCTGTTGTTCTTGGACAAATCACTTTCCTGACAGTCTTTTCTCTTCTATAAAATGAAGTCAACAATCCCTCTTTATATGTTGTTATGAGAAGCTTAGAGATCTTATAAAAGTGCAGAGAAACTGCACAAAGCTTGCAATGGTAGACTGATGCTTACTGAGACCAATGGGAGCATATCCAAATAGTGTTCCAGGTTTCAACCAAGAAATGTGGGGAAGGCAAACCGCCTTCTGCAGGGGCCACTCCTACTATAAGCAGCCTCCCTGATGGCCTGGAATATAAAGGACCAATACTTTCTTTGACTCACATATCTCATTCTCACAGTCTATTGCTGGTTACTCAGTAATCCCAGGTTGCTGAATACTAGACAGACTGTAAAAGATCATTGCAGAAGGGCCTTTCCTGCTGATCAATCATTTACCAGAATCTTCCATGGTTTAAACATGGAAGTTGAGGCTCAGGGAGTGGAAGCAAGAGCAAAGGAAAACAAGAAAGCAAGTGAGTGGCAGAGTTCAGACTGGAATAGGCATGTCCAGAGTTCCTTTTCAAGTCCCAGGCTGATGTGGGGAGGAAAATTCTTAAGCAGCATTGTTCATTGCTCTCTCCTAGCCGTGTCTAGGTGAAGATGGAATGCATACATCCCCATAATGAACACAGTTGCACATGCTTAGGACTGTGAGCGTTATTTCGAATAAGACTGCCTGGGTTTGCATTTCAAATCCACACTTCCCAGGTCTGCTCCCTTGGGCTAGTCACCAGATGTCTCAGCTGAGGTTTGCTCAGCTGTAAAGTGGGGGTAATTTTCATACTAATCTTGTAAGGATTTCCTAAGGATTAAATGAAATAATTCATATAAAGCACATATACCACAATGCCTAGCAGAAATAAAGCTCATTAAATGTCAGTTTCTCTTATTGCTATTTTATTATTTTTTTATTAACAAAGATATAGATCTGGGGCAAGCTGAAAGGAAAGGTAAAGAAGGAGAAACCTAATCTGAATCCACTATAACAGTAGTTAAAAATATATGCAGTTTCTTATCCCTTCTCTCCATGTTTCCAAAAGTGTGGAATGCAGCTTGTAGCTAAATCACAATAACTAGTAAAGTTTGGAAGCTCCTCTTTTGTAAATTCTCTTTTGACCCTCCCAATTAACTGAAAGAGCCCCATGCAAGAGGTAGGGCATTTCTAACAACTCTCCAACACTCACTTGTCTCCCTTTTAAACACAGAAACAGAGGACGCACTCTGATCACTGGCATCTAGTTAAAACGCAATACCCTTGTTTTCTATTTTGAGTACTGTTATAATGTTCCAAAATAAATTTAGGTAAGTGAAAACTTGAATGGACTCAAATAAAGATATTGAGTAGGTAACAGAACAGACAGAACACATATTTGGTAAAAATCCTAACAGTGGCCCTTGGATGACCCATGTTGGAGTACTCACAACAATCTTACAAACTTAGAAATTATCTCTATTTTGTTGATGAGACAAGTAAAGTTAAGCGTTGGGTAAGGCCCAAGGCAACACATGGTTCAAACTTAGGACTTCAAATCCATTCCTGAATTGTTTGAATTCAAACCGAATATTCAGCCTCAGTTTTCTAAATTAGATGGAAAAGAGATTACAAATTTTGGCCAGAAGAGGTAAATGCACTAGTCTTTTTTTCCTTCCCAGACTAGGTGTTACAGAATTTTTACCACAGCAAAGTGAAGAGACAAAAAGAGAGGAGTGGCAATGTTCTCTCATCAAAGAGAGATCCAATACCAAAGAGATAAATGGGTAGACAGCACAGCACCAAGAAGACATTATCTTTGTTCTCGCTTGAAGACAATATTAAAGGCAATGTAGTTATATCCACTCCCCAGTCCCTCCCTAGGTCCCCTCCCTCATCCACCCTATACCCACCCTGCACTCCCAGCTAGGTGGCAATTTGCATCACGACTGAGCAAGTTAACAGCATGAAGTGGAAATGTTGGCGAGACAAGAAGGTGGAGTCTCAGAAGGAAAAGGTTTTTTTACAAGCACATACTTGGGTACCGGTTGAAGAAGTTGGTTTTTATTTCTTTTGCTTTCTAGCTGTTAATGGTGAAGGCTAGAATGGTACATCCCTCTCTAGTTTCAGAGCTGAAGAGTCTTGCAGCCTGGAGAGTCAAGTGGAGAGGATGCACAGTGAAATTCCTTTCTCCCAGACATGGGACACTCTGATTGTAGCATTTATCACCCCCCAGTGATTGTCGAGGCCAATCTGGCAGACATGTCTGCAGCACATCATCCTCTTCCCCAGATGTTTCTCTTCTTGACACGGCAGGCTTCCTGGAAGAGGGTGGCCTTCTTAGAGAAGAGGGCAAGGTATAGGTCTCCTCCTTCCTTAGACAAGCTCTAAGTCTTCTCCTTCTGAGTCTTTCATACACATGCTAAATTACCTGGATTCCTAGGCAAGGCTAGCAACTGCTCACACAGAACAAGTCTGGTTCTGTCCTGTAAATCACCAATGTTGGCGTTTGATGAATCACTCACAGCATCCCAGCCCTAGTCCAAAGTGGTAACAAAGCAATCTTGTGAGGCTCTCCTCTGCAAAGGAGACCAGTTTCTTGACAATGACAAACAGTACTATTCTTGCAATTGCTGTCTTTTCCCTGGTCCAGGGTGCCTGTGACCTCTACAGACACCAATCATGAGCTGGCCCACAGAAGCACATCTAGAGAGTTAAGAAGAGTCCCATGATCTAGCAAGATCTCATTTTCCTCCCTATGTTATAATCTTTGTGTCTCTATTGAATCCAAGTTCCCATTTAATATGGAAGACCTGCCACTGAGAAATAATATTTTACATAAGCAGATATACATACTAAGCTCCTGGGAAGAGAAGCATTTCATAAGGAAGAAATCCTACTGTAGTTATGTATATGTGCATGCATGTATGTATTAAGTAGTAGATCCTGTCAACATTGGTGGCATTAAACAAAAGTTTACCAGCTGCCTCAAAACACTATTATCTGATTCTTATTATCCCTGTTTCAGTCCTTCCCTAAGAAATGCTTTGTTGTTGAGGAGAAGAGAGACCATTTTCAGAAAGGAGAACTGTGGACTTCCAAATTCACTAATCTTTGCCTTTTCCATGAAAAAGAGAAGAAAGAGAATCCACTCTGAGGAGTGACGGGTATTAATCATCAACACAGGGAGGTCCCATCAGTGTGGTGACCAACATTCCTTAGTTTGCCCGGGACCGTGGAGTTTCCTGGGATGAGGGACTTGAATGTTAAAACTAGAAGGGTGATCACCCTAGTCTCGTCTGTGGTGTCTGACCATCCCTTCTCACCATACCTGGTCACAGAAAGAAGAGAGAGGGCTGGTAAATGGGTTTCTACCTTCATGGAAGAAATAAGGGTTAAGGAGGCAATTGTGGCATCTGACATCAGTTAGGAAGAAGAAGGATCAATAGACTAAGTAGAAGGGCAAAGAGAACTTGTGAGGTTTAAACTCCTGGCACATCTTTATCTTGCTGTTAAACTCCTGGCATGTCCTCAATCAGAAGCATGTTACTTATGAACCTCAACATCGCCCACATGCCCTGTTACCTTTGTCTCACTAAGGGAGAACCAGTAATAAATCCTTTCAATAGGGTTTTAAAAAATCAACTGAGCAGCCAAAAGAAAGGCCTCTCTAAAAAAATTGCCCTCACATCCTCAAACTGCGTATATAATTTACCTCAAGATGAAGGAAGATGTGATTGCTTTGACTGAGAAAGAGAAGCATCTGCATAGGTATTTCGAGAGGATGAGATGCTGATAAAGGGTGAAAAAAAAGTCAGTTTCCCTCCCAGACTCTGGGTTATAAGGTCATCCTCAATCAACATTCTCAGGAAAGAAGTAAGATACCTTTCCCATTTCCATAGAAATGAAATGAATTCCTAATGACCTCAACATCAATATGCCAATAAGAAAATGTCAACTTTAAACTTACACACATGTGTGCATGCATACATGCACATCAGAAAAGCTGTAAAGATGCCTTTTAGTAATGACTCTGAAGCCAAAACCTAAGTGGAGTCTCCAAAACCTATTCCCAAGGAGGAGAAGAAGGAAAATATTCATGGCTATAAGCCAAAAATCTTGACACTTCACTTGTCACTATGTCAATGCTTCTAGATAGACATCTTGGCATTGATATCAATCTAACTTTATCAGAAGAACCATGATTAATTCACCCACCAAAGCATGTCCAGAGGAAGATGGCCACAATGGAGAGGAAATTGGAAATGTTCAGTTTATAAAAAAGACTGACAGGCATGGTGACAGATTACTCTCTTCCAGTATTTAAGGGCTTTCAGGGGTAAGTGGGGGCTAACTGCATGGAAGTTGGAGCAGCAACAGGTTTGTGTTCCAAGAAAGGAAAGAAATTCCTTATAATTAGAGCTTCTCCAAAATAAAAGGGCCTGAATTAGGAGGTAGTGAGCTTCTGTCCCTGGAGGTGTATAAGCAGAGATTGACCAACTTTCAGGGATGCAATAGAAGATGCTATTCCTGCTTTGCATGGGAGACTGAATCTGACGATGCCTGAAGTTCCTTCACAACTCTGAGATCCTTGATGGTCTGGCCTCAGGTCCCCCCCGCCCAACACTGTCCTCCATATACCTCCCCTGGGCTCTCAGCCCCTACTGCCTTGTGCCTCACTGGTGGTGATGAGGATCAGGAGTGATGCCAGGGTGCTTGTTCATGCAAATATGAATGGGAAAGAATGGCTAAGTTGTGAGCCATGTCCTCAGTCAGAAGCATGATTCCAGGGATTCTGGGTCATTGTGTATGGGCAGTTTCTCGAGTTCCTGATGATGTCCACTGTGCAGAACGGTGTACCTAGAAAGGAAGGAAAGAAGGCATGAGAATTCAACAGGCATACTTCAACTGCACCAAAGTCAAGAGCACTCCTTCTACTCTTTCTTTCTTTGCATATTTCTGAGGATATGAAGTGGGAGTGGGGGTGGGGTGATACTTCATAGAGATAGAAAACCAAATGAACTGCACCCAGATTGCTCATATTAAAAGTGAAGAAACAGTCCTGGAGAAAACAACAGGCCTAGGAGTACCTACGGGGTAAGTGGCAGAGCTGGTACAAGAACCCAGATTTCTTACTGCCAACAAAGCCTGGGGTTCTTGTGTCACTCATCAGAATGAACCCTATGTACTTCCTCAGGCTATACCTCAATATGCTTACGTCCTATCTAGGAGATAGTTTTGGGTTCTGACTGCTGACTGAGTTGAATAAACCACTCAGAGCCTGAAATACAATGTAACTCTATTTGTTACTTTGATTCCTTTTGGTGCCATTTGGAACAGTAAATCAATTAGATGAATCAAATAGCAAGTTGACTCTAAGCATCACGGTGAAATTTACTACTTGACAAGTGTTTATTATTTTTCTGCAGTGTCACACAATAGCACTCAATATCTTAATTGCCTTTAAATGCATCTCAATTGCAGACGAGTCTCAGCATCAGTTACCCAGATTCCAGCATCTGGCAGCCATTCCTATGAAATTTCTACAGATTTTAGAAACATGATCACCACTCATTTCTCTGAAGCCAGCGTCAAGCACTTTCAGGTGGACAAACAAACAAATACTGGTCAGCTATTTGGCATCATATGTTGACAAAACAACTTGGTGGTTGCTTCTCATGATTTATATTGATGCTTTGCTTTGAATTACAATAATTTATTATTGATTTGTATTGACCAGTTGGTTTGTACTAAGCCCTCTCCATAAATTACTTTATTTAATACCCCTAATAGCCCTATGAGATAGTATCATTTTCATTTTACAGGTGAGCAAAATGACGCATAGTCAAGTTTAGTGATGCCCACAGGAATGTTGGTCATACATGAAGATACATCCAATCAAACCCACTCTAGCTCATGCCAATACCCATGTGCTTAACTGGTTCTCACATAGCCCATGGACTAGGTATAAGTCTGGAAAAGTGGTTCTTCCCCAGGGGCCATTTTGGAAGCATTTTTGTTTGTCACTGAAGAGGTAGTGCTGCTGGCACCTAGAGGGTAGGGACCGGGGATCCCGATCAATGTTGTACAATACATAGCATAGCCTCCCACAACAAAGAAGTATCTGGCCCAAAATGTCAACAGTGCCAGGACTGAGAAACCCTAATCTAGAATAACTAGTCCCTTTAGCTGGCTAGAAGCAGGTGTTAATTGAAGAACAGGGCCTCAGTGAAGAGCTTGAATCTGAGCTTTCACAGAACCATCCACCACAGCTGCTGTTGAGAGAGAGCTGAGCCAAGTGGATGTGACATACAGAACCAAAGCATCTGCTACTACTAGCCAGATAGGTCAGTGTTAAGAATAAAATGGGAAAGGAGATAGAAAGGGCCAGATCAGCTACCATTAACTAGGGTGGCCAGGAAAGGTCCCAGTGAGATATGCAAGACCTTAGGGAAGCTAGAGTCCCAGCTAGACACTCAGTCTCCAAACCAAGCCTTGCATACTTGGCTTTGCCATTCTGCAAACCAAATGTCTGCTTTGTTGGCTGGCCTCTTGTCCAGCTCCATGAACACAGGGTGTCACAGGGCAGAGGAAGCTGGAGGAAGGAAAGGGGCTCACTCCTGTGAGCTTTTTGTCTGCTGTGGTTCCTGTAAACATCATTCCTGGAATGCTTCTTTGCCCCAGCAGAGTCAGTGCTTTCCTGGAGAAGCAGCTGAGTCCAGGTTAGTCTTTCTATCTCTTGCAGAACCAGGCTGACAGCAGTCCCTCAGAGACATCAGGTTCATCTGGACAGTCCCTCTTTCTCAGAGGTCTAAGTTTCTGCTCAGTAGGGTCCCTACTCTAAGTGTCTAAGCTTTTGTGATTATTTTATCTATGTCCTCATCCCTAGAGCTAGTAGTTGCTTCCTGCAGTTGCTAACTCCATAATACTTTAGAGCATTCTTTCAGTAGTTAATGACTACATGCCTAGTTAACAACATTTTATGTTAAAATGGTGTTTAAATACCTAGGCTGCTTCTGTCTCCTGACTGAGCCCTGTGAGATATAGTGAGAAATTGAGGCATGTGCCTATCTGGGAAAATAACATTCTCGGTAGAGGGAACAGCAGATGCAAACGTCCCGAGGTTCGATCCTGCCTGGCATATCTGAAGAACCTCAAGGATGCAACAGGTTGAGGCAGAAAGAGTAAGGGGAGGAATGAAACAGAGTTGACATCAGCAAGGCAGCCAGGACCACGGGGGCAGGGGTGGGCTTGAAATTCCCTGTAAGACTCTGGCTTTTACTACACGTGAGGGGTCTGAGCAGACCACCGACATGGTCTGAATGGCCTCTCAGCAGGCTCCCTCTGGATGCTCTATTGTGAGTATATGGGATGGAGGTAGGGTGTGACCCGATTAGGAGTTTACAGCAATAATCCAGGTGAGAGAAGACAGTGACTTGGTCCAGGAGGTAGCTGTAAAGATGGTGAGGAATGGTCAGACGCTGGATATAGAAATAGAAATACCAGTAGCCAATTTCTGTTGTACTTAATTCTGCAAAAGGTTTAGCCTTCACACCATTTCTCAGACCCTGTCATGTGTGGTTATTTCCCTTGCCTTGTCTCATCAGCTAGAGGGCTGTGTTATGCAGCATGCTAACCACGACCCTCACTTGAGTCAAGCAAACCTAGTTCCCATCTCAGGATCTACCACTTGGCATCTTTGTGACGTTTGACAACTTATTTAATCTCTCTATGTGTCACTTTCTATACCTCTGTAACTGAGGGTAATGACACCTACCACATAGCTTTGCTCTGTGGATTAAATAACATAATGTAAGAAAAACATTAACACAGAGTCTGCCACATAGTAGAAGCTCAATATGTTGAAGCTAAAATTATTTTATTCCTTTTTAATCTTAATTTTACTATTTTATTGAGATTTAAAAGTACCACTTACCAACTTTGTGACATTTGGCAAGTTATTTAATCTCTCTATGCCTCACTTTGCTCCTCTGCATTTAACTAAGAGTATGTAATGTTGATGATGATGATGATAATGATAATGATAATGATGATGTACACATAGCCTTAATGGCTTAGAAATATTTTTCTCTTTTATTTCCTTTACGGATGAAACTTAACTGGCCTCAAGATATAGAAGCCTCCCTGACTTTGCCTTTCTCTTCTCCGTTATCAGAATCACAAAGCCCTGTTTTGGCAAATATGCGTACTAAAGCAACACCAATTGATTTCCCTATCCACGGACTACTTTTATAACCACAGTAAGTCTGCAGGACAGGCAAGGCGGGTGATAAGACTGGTATTACACAGAGGAGAGAAGTGAGAGTCAGTGCAGCTGAGTAAGTCTCCTGAGTGTCATGATGGGTGAGCACAGGCCAGGCCAGGACAAAGGCCATGCACCCTATCCCCACTACTCTTGCCCCTGAGCAGCATTGTTTAGTGACTTACCTATGAGTCATCAAACAAGGGCTCAGGACCAAACAGCCCTAGGAAATGTGGCTGCACTTCAGTATCTGAGGTGCAGGGATATCCCTGAAGTAGATGTGCAGGAGAAACCCGAAAGACAATACTAAGAAATCATAGCTCAATTTATTAAGAAATTAGGATGTGTGCCAGGTACCATTTTTGGTAGTTACATACCTTATATTTCATGTATATAATTTACTTTTGACACCTGCTAAGTGGCAGGTGCTCTACTTAGACTGATCTTACAGATTAGAAAACTGAGGCTCAGAGCAGTTTATCTAAGGTAACAATGTGCATGGTGCCCATGCCCTCAACCTTAGAACACACCACTAAACCTTTGCCCTGTTCTATGGCTAATAGATCACTTTCACTGGCAAGAAATGACACCTTCTCTTCCACTGAGTTCGCATGAAAAAGGTATTCTAGCTGAGAAGGCAACGAGACATCTGTGACCACGTAAGATGTACTGCCGTGGAATGCAGGCAACCTCTCCAACAGCCTGCTTTTCACACGTCTCTCCTCATAAGCATCTGTTTCTCATGTGCTAATGAGTCACTTGTCAAGAATAACTAGAAAAGAAGTGTGGGAATGGAGTGGATATTCCGAGTGGAGGTTCCCTTTTTCCAGAGGGCAGTTGAAAGGCAACAGCTCTCTGTGGATATGAGAGTAAGCAGATGGGCACATTTTCCAGTTACAGTTGACCATTGAACGATGTAGGAGTTAGGGTTGCTGATCCTCTGTGCAGTTGAAAAATCTGCATATAAGTTTTGACTCCCCCAAAACTTAAATACTGGTAGTTTACTATTGACTGAAAGCCTTACTGATAACATAGTCAGTTAATGCATATTTTGTACCTATAATAAAGTAAGCTACAGAAAAGAAAATGTTATTAAGAAAATCATAAAGAAGAGAGCATATATTTACTATTTGTTAGGTGGAAGTGGACCATCATAACAGTCGTCATCCTCAGCAGCTTCACATTGAGAAGGCTGTGGAGGAGGAGGATGAAGAGGGGGATTGGTCTTCCTGTCTCAGGGGTGGCAGAGGCAGAAGAAAATCCATGTGTAAATGGACCCACATGGTTCAAACCCATGTTGTTCAAGGCTCAACTGTACAACATTTGAGTGGTTCCTCTCACCATGGCACAGTGGCTGGTAGACACAGGAAGGAGGAAATAGTCCAAGCTTTGCTTGGCAGGAGTCTAGCAGAGTATAAGTACATCCCAACTGGAGTCTGGCTCATAGAGATATACCCTGGGTTTAAGTATTCCCAAGTCTCCGTGATTCAAGCACATACACTTTTAAGCTGGTATTTTCACTTTGGTAATAAATAAATAATAGGAGCAGATTTGGGATCACCTGGTTGGCCACCTTATAAACTTACATTGCCTTGTGAATTCAGAGCTTACAGTTGCGTTCATGTCCATTCCGCTGTTGCTGGCTAACTTCATGCATTGTCTCTAACTGGAGTGTGCAAACCTCCAGCAGTCTGTAGGCCCATTCATGGAGATCTAAACACCCTCAATTTGAGAAATATTGAAATGAAAGAAAGCACAGGGTACTGCAGGCACACTGAATAGCGTTCAAATCCCAAATTACCATCTACTAGTTATGACGCACAGTCAAATAAGTTACTCCCACCTCCTTGACACCTTTGTTGTGAAAATGAACACCTACAAATGCCTTAACAGAAGGGCTGGACACACAATGGATGCAGGAATCTTCATTGGTAAGTAAAACAAGATTTAGAAAATGTGAGTTTTCTAGGGTCAAATAAATAAATAAATGCGGAATAGTTAAGAATACAGATTCTTGAGGCAGAATGCCTTGGTTCAAATCCTGGCTCTGCCATTTACTGACTCTGTGAGTTATCACAAATGTTCTGGCTTGTTGTAGACATTAAATGAGATAATTCACATATAATGTTTATTAGAATAGTGCCAGCCAAAAAGGATGGCTCTTATCTGATGATTGAGGTAGAAATTGAACTCGGTACAAAATTCCCAATTCAGTGCAGAAATCCTTTCCTTAGTAACTGAACAAACGTTCATTCACTTGTTAATTGATCAGAGAGCTAAGGAAACCTTAACCCTGTGATCAATTAAGGTCGCTTAGAGCAGCCTGGATTTGGGAACTAGTAGTATAATAATAGCTCCCCTCTGCCTGCCTCGCCTGGCATTATCTGTAAATGGCTTTACAGACAAACAGCTCCAGAAAGAGACAATCATCTGTCAGAGGGGCAAAAGTCTCCCAATTCCATTTGGTGTGAGATCTTACTTGCCTTTTCACAGCTGCTTTGGTGGAAAGACAACTCTAGATGAGTGGGTATACCTGGGCAGTTTCACAGCTAATAAAAAAAACACTGCTGGTTCCCAAGCAACAGCAATGCAAGCGGCAACTCCCTTCAAGCTGAGTTACTTCCCCCATTTGCATTAATTTACTCAAACATGACGAGAGCCACATTAGATTTGGTAATTACCTGAGTCTACAATTCATTCACTGAGCAATTAGCATCGCACTTAGAGCAGCCTGGATGTGGTCATTAGTAGCGTAATAATAGCCCCCTCTGCCTGCCCAGCCTGGTATTATCAGGAAACGATTAGACTTTATTATACATCACCCCAGCCTTCTCCTGCAAGGCAGTGTTCACACAGACTGGGTGAGAAGGGAGATTTGCAAGATGTATTAATTATTAAAATATAAAGTGCCTTGGTTTAAAGAGATTCAACCCTAAGGTAGTTTCACAAAAGCCAGAGCTCTATTAGCTGGAAACAAAGATTTTACAGTTGGTGTTTTTTCCATGAACATGAATCCTAGGCATTTATTCATCCAGCCACTTATTTACTTAAAATATTTTTTGATTGCTTACAACAGTCCAGGCACAGTGCCATGCCTTGGAGATACCAGAGTGGAGACACAGTCCCTGTCCTCATGGAGCTAGCAGCGTAGTGTGAGAGATCACAGCCAGCTATAAAATTATAGCTACAAGTGGTGTCAGGAGTGAGAAGTACTTGGTGATGCTATGAGAGCATGTCAGAGGGGGATGAGGTCTTGGTTAGTGTGTCAGGGTTCTGTTACTGAGGAAGAGACAGGAGATGAGAACTAAAAATGGAGTAGGGGCTCACCAAGCCAGGGTGGGGAGGATGCAGACAAAGGGACCAGCAAAAGCAAAGGCCCACAGTCCTGGGGGCAGGCCTATGTAGTGAGAGGGGAACGAAGTAGGCATGAGCCTAAGATGAGGGCACAGAGTCAGCAGGGACCCACCACACTAAGGACCGTTGTCATCCTCCAAAAAGTGGTAGGATGCCAGCCAAGGTCATGAGCAGAGTAGGTTCCTGAAGACTTTATGTTTTTAAGGAACATTCTGGCTGTGGTGTATAGAATGGACTGGAGTGAGGTTGGAGTGAAAGTCCAGGGGTAAATTAGGAGGTGTATTAGCCTCCTGTTGCTGCTGCAACAAATTACCACAAACTTGGTGGCTTCGGGTAACACAAATGTATTACCTCACATTTCTGGAGCTTAGAAGTCCTGTATGTTGGTGACAGTGGAGGTACTGAGAAGTAGTTGGATTCAGGATATAGCTTCAAGGTAGAGCTGACAGGATCTGCTGATGCACTGACTGTAGGAGCAGAGAGGACATTCCAGACATGGGCATGGAATTGGCATGACTGTAACTGATAGACTGTTAGAGCCTCTGAGTGGACAAGTATATGAGAGATAAAAACTCGAGGGGGGCCAATAACAGGGGACCTCTCACTCTTGTGAGTTTCACTTTCAGGAATTCAATCAGATTTCGCTGTAAATATCTGAGAAGAATTCCCTCATGCTTCTGACAGAGAGGAGGGAAGTAATTATTTTGAAATATTCCAGAGCACTCTGTTCTTAACAAGGTCTGCCTTCAGGAGAAATACTTAGCAAGCCCAATATATTAGAATTTTATCTAGCCCAGCTGACCTTGGGAGGAGGGAAATATCCAATTTGAGCCCCCTTAAGCCATCTCATGAACCAAAGGGGGTGGCAAACTAAGAAGCACGTGTGAAGTTCACAGCCCAGAAGCACAGGCTCTCTAGAAGACAGAGAACTAATCACAGGACTAGAGACCATTCCCCTCCCCCAATACCTTAACACCATGCCGGTAAATAGTGTGCCTGTTTACTAAAGTGCCTTTTCCAAAGACATCACGTCTACCTATCAAGAAAAAATTACAAGGCATAGTTAAGAGAGAGAAAAAAAAACAAAAACAAAAAACCACAGCTGGAGAGGCCAGTTTAAGCATCAGAACCAGAATCAGATATGGAAGGGATGTTGGAATTATCAGACTGGGAACTTAAAACAACGGTGATTAATATGCTAAGGGTCTAATGGAAAAAATAGATGACATGCAAGAACAGATGAGTAACGTAAGCAATGAAATGGACATTCTGAGAAAGAACCAAGCAGAAATGCTAAAGGTCAAAAACACTGTCGCAAAAATGAATACTGCCTTTGATGGACTTATTAGTAGACTAGACATAGTTGAGTAAAGAATCTCTGAGCTTTAGGATATCTCAATAGAAACCTCCAAAACTGAAAAGAAAAAAAAGACAGAAAAAAAATACAGAGCACAATATCCCAGAACTATGGGACAACTTTAAAAAAGTACACCACCAAGTATACCAGAAAAAGAAAAAAGAGAGAAAGAAACAGAAGAAATATTTCATGGAGAATAAATAATCATGGAGAATTTCCCTGCAAATGAATGTCAGATGCCAAACTATAGATCCAGGAAGCTCAGAGAATACCAAGCAGGATAAATGCCAACAAAGTTACAACTAGGCATTTCATATTCCAACTAAAGAAAATCAAAGATAAAAAATGCTGACAAAAAGCCAGAGTGGAAAAATACTTATAGAGGAGCAAAGATAAAAATTACATCCAACTTCTCAGAAACCATGCAAGAAAGAAAAGAGTAGAGTGAAATGTTTAAAGTGTTGAGAGAAAAAAAAAAATGGCAACCTGGAATTCCAACCCTGTGAAATTATCCTTCAAAAGTAAAGGAGAAATAAGAACTTTCTGGGACAAATAGAAATTGAGGGAATTCGTTGCCAGTATATCTCCCTTGCAAAAAAAAAAATGTTCACAGACATTATTTAGATGGAAGGAAAATAAATAGGCCAGATTCTCAGTTTTACATAGAAAAAGGAAGAGCATCAGAGAAGGAATAAGTGAAGTAAAATAATAGTTTCTATTTTTCTTAGTCTTAATTGCTCAAGTAGATAACAGATTGTTCAAAATAATAATAGCAGTAATGTATTAATTATGTATGCTTTTATGCTCCTCAATGGAGTTACATCCTGATAAACCCATCATAAAGTTGAAAAATTGTTAAGCTGCACCATCATAAGTTGGTGACTATCTGTACATATGTTTATGTGTAAATGAAATGAATGACAGCAATGAAATAAAGGATGAGAAGAGGAATTACGACTATTTTGTCATTATAAGGTATTTGTACTACAAAAAAGTTGTATAGTGTCATTTGAAAGTGGACTTGGATTAGTTCTTAAGTGTGTTTTGCCAACTCTAGGGCAACCATTAAAAAAAGTAAAAATAGAAGTTAAACTGATATGATAGAAAAGATGGAAAATAGAATAATTTAAAATGCTTATTTAAAACCACAAAAGGTAGAAAAAGAGTAGAAGACAGAAATAAGAACAAAGAACTAGGGCAACAAATAGAAGACAAATAATTAATTTAGCTATATTAAGAATCACTTTGAATGATAATGGTCTAAATACACCAATTAAAGGACAGAGATTATCAAAATCGATCAGAAGTAAGATCAAACTATATGCTATCTACAAGAAACCCATTTTAAATATAAAGACACATATAGATTAAGAGTAAATGGATGGAGAAATATATACCAACGTAATATTAATCAAAAGAAAATGAGAGCAGTTATATTAATTTTAAACAGAACACACTTCAGAGCAAGAAAAGTTACCAGAGATAGAGGCATTACGTAATAAAAAAAGGGGTCAGTTCTCCAAGAAGACACAATAATCCTTAACACTGCATACACATAAGAACAGAACACCAAAATACACGAGGCAAAAGCTAAGAAGTGCAAGGAGAAATAGATAAATTCACGATTATGGCTGCAGACTTCAACACTTCTCTATCATAAATGAACAGATCCAGAAGGCAGAAAATTAGTTAAGGGCATAATTTAACTCAACAGTACTACGAATCAATAAAATTCATATCAATAAACTACTTTACCCAACAATGGCAGGTAGACATTCTTCTCAAGTTCTTATGGAACATTCACCAAGATATTCCACATTCTACATAAAACTTACCTTAACAAATATAAAAGAATAGAAATTACACAATGTCTGCTCTCAGGCCACAGTGGAATTAAAGTAGAAATCAATAACAGAAAGATAGGTGGAAAATTCTGAAATACTTGGAGATTCAGCAACACAGTTCTAAATAACATATGGATCAAAAAAGAAATCTCAAAATAAGTTATAAAATATTTTGGACTAAATGAAGAAAGATCTAAAATCAGTGATTTAAGTTTCTACTTTAAGAAGCTAGAAAAAGAAGAAGAAACTAAATTCCAAGTAAGTAGAATGAAATAATAAAAATTAGGGGAGAATTCAGTGAAATTGAAAATAAGAAATTCATTGAGAAAATCAATAAAACCAAAAGCTAGTTCTTCGAAAATAACAACAAAATTGATACATCTCTAGCTAGTCTAAACAAAAATAGAGAGAGAGAAACAACAAAAATTATTAATATAAGAAATGAAAGAAGTGACATTGCTATAGACACCATGGGCATTAAAGGGACAGTCAAGAGTAATCAAGTACTAAAAAATACTCTATGCCCACAAATTTGATAACCTTGATGAAACTGACAAATTCCTTGAAAGACACATTCTGCCAATACTCACACAAGAAGAAATAGACAATATGAATAAGCTTATACATATATTAAAGAAATTGAATAAAAATGAATAACCTTTCAAAACAGAAAGTACTAGACTGAGATGGGTTCACTGGTGAATTCTTCCAAACACAGAAGGAAGAAATTATATCAATTCTCTACAATCTGTTTCAGAAGATACAAGCAGGGAGAATACTTTCTGACTCATTCTATGAGCATTATCCTGTACCAAAACCAAAGACATTACAAAAAAACCCTATAAATCAATACCTCTTGTGAACATAGACACAAAAATCATCAACAAAATATTAGCAAATCAAGTCTAACAATGTATGCACAAAATTGTCCAACCAACTAAGTGGGATTTATCTCAGGTATGTAGGGCAAATACAACTTTTGAAAATCAATTAATGTAATTCATCATATCAATAGGCTAAAAAAGAAAAATCATGATTATATTAATACATGCATAAAAAGCATTTGACAAAGTGTAACATCAATTCATGATTTAAAAAGCTCTTAGTAAACTAAGACTAGAGGAGAGCTTTATTAATTTGATACAGAATATCTACACAAAACCCACAGCTAAAACCATGCTTAATAGAGAGAAACTCAAAGATTTCCCCTAAGATCAGGAATAAGTCAAGGATGTCTGCTGTCACCACTGCTTTGCTTTGCTTTGCTTTTTCTTTCTTTCTTTCTTTCCTTTTTTTTTTTTTTTTTTTTTTTTTGAGATGGAGTCTTACTCAGTTGTCCAGGCTGGAGTGCAGTGGCACAATCTTGGCTCACTGCAACCTCCATTTCCTGGGTTCAAGTGATTCTCTTGCCTCAGCCTCCCAAGTAGCTGGGACTACAGGCACACACCACCACGTCCAGCTATTTTTTTTTGTTTTTAGTATTTTTAGTAGAGATGGGGTTTCACCATGTTGTTCAGGATGGTGTCCATCTCCTGACCTCATGATCCACCCAGCTCGACCTCCCAAAGTGATGGAATTATAGGCATGAGCCACCACACCTGGCCTGCTTTTCAAGCTTATACTGGAATGTTGTAAAATTATAAAATATGTACAAGATTTATATGAAGAAAACTACAAAACTCTGATGAAAAATATCAAATACAAACATAAATCGAGCTATATTCCATGCTCATGGATAGAAAGGCTGAATATTGTCAAGATGTCAAGGCTTATAATTGATTTATAGATTTAATGCATTTCCAATAAAAATCTCAGTGAGGTGTTTTTTTGTTGTTGTTGTTCTTGTTGTTGTTTGTTTTTTGACCAGAATAACTGATTCTAAAGTTTATATGAAGAGACAAAGACCCAGAACAGCCAACACAATATTGAAGGAGAAGAATAAAGTCAGAGGACTGATACTAGCCAACTTCAAGACTTAATATAAAACTACAGTAAGAGAGCCAGTATAGTTTGGCCAAAGAATAGACAAAGAGATCAGTGAAACAGTATAGAGACCCCAGAAATAGACCAAGGTAAATATAGTCAACTTATCTTTGATAAAGAAGCACAGGCAATACAAGGGAGAAAAGATAGTCTTGTCGACAAATTGTGGTAGAACAACTGGACATTGACTTGCAAATAAATAAATAAATAAATAAATAAATAAATAAATAAATAAATAAAAAGAATCTAGCACAGACCTTATATCCTGCAGAAAAATTAACTCAAAACGCATCATAGATCTAAATATAAAATAAAAACCATGACAATTCTAGAAGATAGCATAGGAAAAAATCTAGATGACTGTTGGTTTGGTGACAACTTTTTAGACATAACACCAAATGTACAATTCATGAAAGAAATAATTGATGAGGTGGACTTTATTAATATTAAAAATTTTGCCCTTTGAAATACATGGTTAAGAGAATGACAAAGCAAGAAAATATTTGTAAAAGACCTATTTGATAAAGGACTATTATCCAAAATATACAAAGAACTCTTAAAATTCTATAATGACAAAATGAACAACCTAATTTTATAAATGGACCAAAGACCTTAACAGACACCTCACCAAAGAAGATATTTAGATGGCAAATAAGCAAATGAAAAGATGCTGCACATGTATCATCAGGGAATTGCAGATGGAGATGACACACCACTATACACCTATAAAAATAACCAAAATTCATCATACTGATAGCATCAAATGCTAGGAAGAATGAAGAGCAACAGTAATTCATACACAATTGGTTGGAATGCAAAATGGTTTAGCCACTTTGGAACACAATTTGTCTGTTTTTTTGCAAAACTAAACATATTGTTATCATACAATCCAGCAATTGAGCTCCTTGGTATTTACGCCAAGGAGTTGAAAATGTTGATACAAAAACCTGCACACATGTATACAGGAGCTTTATTCGTAATTGCTAAAACTGGAAAGCAACCAAGACATTTTTCAGTAGGTGAATGGATAAATTGTAGTGCTTCTGACAACAGAATATTATACCACGCCAAATTGAAATGAGCTATCAAACCATGAACAGACAGGGAGGAATCTTCAATGCACATACTAAGTGAAAAAAGTCAATCTGAAAAGTTTATGCACTGTATTATTTCAATAATATGACATTCTGGAAAAGGTAAAACTATGGAGAAAACAAAAAGATCAATGGTTGCCAGAGATTGGGGCGGGGGAGGAGGAAGAAGAGATAAACAGGCAGAGCACAGAGGATTTTTAGGGCAACGAAATTATTCTGTAAAATACCACAGTGGTAGATATGTGTCATTACGTGTTTGTCTGAGCCCACAGAATGCACAATGCTAAGAAGGAACTCTAATGTAAAATATGGACTCAGGGTGATAATGATGTGTCAATGTAGGTTCATCAGTTTAACTAATTTACCACTCTGGAGGAGGATATTGACAATGAGGGAGGCTGTGCCTATGTGGGGTAAGGAGGCATATAGGAAATCTCTGTACCTTCCCCTCAATTATGCTGTGAACTTTAAATTGCTCTAAAAAGTAGTCTCTTTAGAAAACTTTTTTTAAAAGTACCTTATTTAGTCACGACCAATTGTTTAAGAAGTATGAAGGAGTCTACTGCTTACAGCCAAGGAGATAAAGAAATGAACTGGAGCACTGGGGTAATCCAGATGAGAGGACTTCTAAGAATCACAGTTACACTGGGTGATTTCAGCTCCATCGCAGTGCTCATCTCCCATAGGGCTTGTGAAGGCTGTGCTCCCAGAACAGGGAAGAAGCCAAACACATCATTAAAAAATGTAAAAATAGAAAATTAAATAAACCACCGAAACAATATTAATATGGGTTTGGCAGGTCTGTGCCAACAATTGTGCAGCCTTAACTTTGTCCTGTGAGGACAGAAGTGTAAACAGACACTTAAGGATATTTTGTATAAAGAAATAAATAGGCAGACACAGACAGACTCATAACAGACAGTGACAGACTTACAGAGCACTTTCAGATTTAGACAGGAACTGGTCTATTGCAGAAGAGCAGGAAGAAGCTGGAGACAGGGGAACAGCCACTTTTAGTTGAAACAGAAAACAGCCACAGATGAAGGAGAGCCAAGCAGAATTTGGGAAAGAAAAAAGAAGGAAAAAAAAAAAAACATAGAGATTAGTAGACACGTGATCTCAGCCTAAATGAACTTGCCAATATTCTTAAAGTGCTTTTAGAGGAAGATAAGGAGGGGAGTATAATTATTGCACAACATAGTTATGCCACGCTGTATGTCTAAAAAGCACACTTAAGTTAATGTTTCATTTGAGTCTTGCAACAACTTGGGATGTTCACAGGACACATTACTACCTTAATTTATCAAGTAAGGGAACTCAGCCTCCTCTTTTCTCCTGTGGCTAATCTCCATGATATGTCTGTGTTGAAGGATCTTTGAAAATATAGTTGAATATATATGTCCACTTCCTCCGTATAGTCATCTGTGACCATCTCAATGTGATACTCCCTTTCCTTCTTTTAAACAAACAGCACTTTCTGCTTCTGCAATTCATTTAACAATATAAGCCTCTGTGGCTTGTTAAATGCAACTGCAAGTGAATTGAAATAGCACATTTTCAGATAAATTACAAACCTTTTGGGGAAAGGAGCCATGACTTACTCATTCAGCACAGTTAGGTATTTCACTGACCATTAATTGAGCAATGGTGGTGGAGAGTTAAATGTCCAGTATTCTAATCCCGACTCCGTTACTAAGTAGCCTTGCAACCTCAGACCTCCCTACGGTTCAATTTCCACATCTACACATAGAGACAATACCAGTACCCTCTGTCAGCGAGTTATGGTGAATAGTAAATGAAGTAAGGCATGTTCATCATGTATAAATAATGCCTGGCATAACATTTATAAATATCAACTAGCATCATTTTAATGCAACTTTAAGTTAAATACATGATTAAGTGGTCATTTAGACCTCCAATTTTTTCTTCCTTCAACTTGATTTGTCTTGTATTTCATTAGCCTGATGATATGCCTTGGTATCCTGAACTAACAAAGCTCTCTTAGTGTTACCATCTGAAAACTATGTCTATTTTATGAAAATTTCCAATTTCAGTAATTCATATGCCAGTATGAAAATTTAAGAAAGAAACTCAAAAACTTTCAATGGGCTCTAATAATCATTTGAAGATTTAAGTATCTGGGTATCTGCATGTCATGCTTCTTTGAAAATTAAACTTCAAGGCAATAAGGATCCATTCACTCAAATCGCAGCAGGATTGTTGCATTTTAGTGCACAAAGGGTAGCCAAAACCATTCCTTCACTCTTGATCTCCTACAATTAAGCAGTGTTGAATGTTCCTGTGTGGGGCTACAATTACACATGAGATAATATTATGAATTACTACAAGTCACCAATATTTGGCATATATATGTTGTTTTATTAGACCTTAATAATTATTTAATTATGATCCTGACAACTTTTACATGCCTATTTAATATTTCTTTCTAAATTCAGATAACAATGGTGGGGTTTTTTGGATATAACCCTTAAGGAGTTAAATGACTGAACTTTTGAGTGCGCACCATGTAGATAATATAGACATGTCTGAAATTACTGAGCAAATTCTGGCAAAAAAAAAAAAAAAAATCACAGCCCTTTCCTTGTGAAAATTTCAGAAGAGGATATAATGCTTATGAACACTTGTTTGCATCACAATATGCTTAAAAATGATAAATGTGATTAATGTCACACAATAATGTTAAGATGAAATCTAAGGTATTACTATAAAACAAAACTTCAGAGTTTCTGAAACGGTATAACTTGTATAACATGCCTTAACCACAGTCCCGTATTTATGTCAACCTTGCTGAATTAACAGTATGGTTTTCCTGAGACCTCTGGCTGTTTGTATTTTTCATTGGCTGGAATGACCATGTAAAACCACACCAACGTTAACCTATGTTTTTACATACAGAGATTATCATTTACATTTGTATTGCAAACCATAATTGTACAAAGCCCTTGGACATCCATTATTCTGTTTTCTACTCACCACAAACTCTTGAGGTTGGTATGGTGAAAAGGAGGGTTACACATTTCCCCCAACCCCCACTTCCCAGACAATGTAGAAAACTTTAAATGACCATGGCATAAGCCTATGCTAGAAGGTCAATCTTTCCATTCTTAAGTTTGGATATGTTTGATACAGGCAGGACCTTAGTCTGTCAGCCTGGAATAGAGCTGAGGTAGGTCACAGGCCTAGGAAGCAGCACAGATGGCTGTTGTGTTAGCTGTGGTGTGAATGGTGATGTGACAGGCCAGGAATTGGTTGGTGGCTAGCCAACTGCCTGACAGCAGGTGTTAGGAAACCTCAAAGCTTCTTATGTAGCCAACAAAAAGAAGAGGTCAGTAGAGACATGGGATCCCAGAACATTGGCTCAAAGTGCTTCAAACACCTGGATAGCTCCAAGACCTTCTTTGAGTTTCTAAGAATCCCAGCTTTCCTTATTACTTCTATCTCCTTTACTCTCACAGGAACTCTTGGCTACTTAAAATGGTCTTATCTACAAATATTAAGTTATAAGACCTTACACTTGTTTGCCGTTGCCTTAGAAGGAAGAACTAAATCTACCCACCATAGGGATCCATAAGGGTGTCTTTCTAGGAAGGGAGGTCTTCTTGTCCTCTTCCTCAGACTGAGAGTTCTGTGTCGCAACAGTTGGGGAACAAGTCTCAAAACTGCTTCTAAGCACAGCTTACTTCCATCATTGGAAACAGATGCCATTTGCTTATCCTAGCATGGCAAAACCCTGTCTACGAAGTGTATTTTATTTATTCTGCCCTATACATCGAGGACAATGCTGAAGATTATTGATATGGCTTGGCTGTGTCCCCTCCCAAATCTCATCTTGAATTGTAGTTCCCATAATCCCCATGTGTGGTGGGAGGAACCCAGTGGAAGGTAATGAATCCATAGGGGCAGTTACCCCATGCTGCTTTTCTCATGATAATGTGTGAGTTCTCATGAGATCTGATGGTTTTATAAGAGACTTTTTCCCCTTTTGCTAGGGACGTCTGCTTGCTCTCGCCATGTGAAAAAGCGTGTATTTACTTTCCGTTCCGCCATGATTGTAAGTTTCCTGAGGCTCCCCAGCCCTGCAGAACTGTGAGTCAATTAAACCTCTTTCCTTTATAAATTACCCAGTGCTGAATTTGTCTTCATTAGCAGTGTGAAATGGATGAATACACTTCTTAAACATAGTTTTTATTATCTTTGCAGCAACAATACCAGGAAACACAAATTTACATACTGCTCCACAGTAAAGTCTATTTGAATCTCCCAACTTAAAAAAAAAAAATCTGAGCTAAAGCTGGTTTAAGTACTATAGAAACAACAGGGTGATATGAAGATAAGATGACTCCTTTTATAAACTAACTGCAAAACGTTAGCTTTTTTTATAGTCATCAACACACTCTAATGCTGTACCACTGTGATCTTAACTTTGTTTAAACATCAATCCTTGTGCACACTTTGCTTAAATGAGTCTTGCCATAGCCTTCGGCCTACACTAAATAATAAAACGGTTCTGATCTGACTACACAAGATCTGCTGTCAAAAATGTCCTGCCTCCTCACCTGAACATTTTCCCAGTCCAAATACCTCTGCTTGTCGTAGTGGCAAGCTGAGTCCTGGCACATTCTGAAGCCAGCTCTGTCCTGGGTAGGAACCATTAGAAGGCTGCTGGCTGCTGCCAATGTATCTCTCTCTCTGCAGCATAAACAATAAGTTCCTACACGGGGGTTGTGTTTGTTTGGTCAGGGCTTTATCCATTAGGCTTGGTCATCAGCAGTTGGCTGGTTACAAATGCAGTTCTGAGACCAAATGGCTGGAATCCAATTATCCCAGCTTCCTGTCTGCATAACCATGCCAGGGAGGGACATAGTCATGTTTGCCTGCCTTGTCAGGCTCCTAGGATGCAAAGTATATCATTTGGAGAAAACTAACAAACAACAGATCTTCAGATATTTTGATGGAGAGGCAGCATGGTGTGGAAAGAGGACACATTGGTCCAGAATGCAAAATCTCTGGCGCTAGTCCACATTCCGCCTCTTCCTGGCTCAGTATCTAACTCTTCATTTCTCCAAGCTTCATTTTCTCATGTATCAGAGGGAGATCATAACAGCAACCACAGGGTGGTTGGGAGCTTCTAGTGAAATGATGTATTTAAAAGAGCTTTGAAAATTATAATAATGATGATGGTGATGATGATGATAATATCAATGATAGCTGACAGCTATTGAGAGCCTATTGTGAGAAAGGCACTGTCCTATTTGTTTGATGTGCACTATCTTATTTAATATTCACAAGTATCTTTTGAAGAACTGATGACAGTGGTAATGATGATATTAATAAGGATAGCTAACATTTCTTAAATATTTACTATATATAAGCCTCCATTCTCAGCATTTTAAGCATATTAACATATGCAGCTTCCCAACACATAAAATAAGTACTATTATCATCTCTACTTGAGATATGAGGAAAATTAGATACAGAAGTTGGGCAATTTGCTCAAGATCATACTGATGGTAAGAGGCCATAAGGATTCAAATGCAGGTATTCTGACTATAGAATAGGAGTTGCCAACTTTTTGAGAGTTGGTAAACTTTTTCTATGAAGGGCTAGATGTAAGTATTTTTAGGCCTTGAAGCCACATGCAGTCTCTGTTGCATACTCCTTTTTGCTTTCCTTTTCTTTTTTTCCTGTTTGATTGTTGTTGTTTGTTTTATACCCCTTTACAAATGCAAAAAAACATTTTTAGCTCAAAGATCACACAAAAAAAACACGCATAAGACTGAACTTGGCCCACGGAGCTGTAGTTTGCTAACTCTTGCTCTAAAAGTAATTTCTTTTTTTGAGATGGAGTCTCACTCTGTTGCCCAGGCTAGAGTGCAGTGGCACAATCTGTGCTCACTGCAACATCCACCTCCCAGATTCAAGCGATTTTCCTGCCTCAGCCTCCCAAGTAGCTGGGATTACAGGCACCCACCACCATGCCCAGCTAATTTTTGTATTTTTAGTAGAGATGGGGTTTCACCATGTTGACCAGGCTGGTCTTGAACTCCTGACCTCAAATGATCTGCTCACCTCAGCATCCCAAACTGCTGGGATTACAGGTGTGAGACACTGTGGGCCCAGCCTCTAAAAGTAATTTCTATTTTACAGATAAGAAAACTAAAGATCAAAAGCTTCAGGTATTTAACTAAGGCCATTCAATAAGTGCTGAAATCAGGATCTGAATCCAGTTTTGTTTACTTTCAAAAACTGTGTCAACCTATACTATACTGTCTCTGTGTATGCTGTTACAATGTAGGATATTTTTACTGAGTTAGGGATACTGTATTTTCTCCAGTCAATTTTCAAATTGAATATACTTTCTCCTCTAGGAACAGACTTGGGGACCAGATAGCAGGCTGAGAGTTAGCCAATCCCATGCCTAGTACAATGCCTGACACACAACAGGCATATAATAAGTAACTCCGTGTTGAGTGAAATAATTCTGATTTCTGGTTGAATTCAGTCATTCCTTAATATCTCAGCCATTTGCCCAGACTCTTCTGTATTTTGCACTTGAATCTTGTCTTCCTTGTAAAGGAAGGCAATAATATATTCCTTAATCCAGTTTCTAGGGAACCTGGAACAATTTATGAGATAATTTCCATAGACTATTTGGAGGAAAGAAAGATGTTATATGTAGAAATATTATTTTTACAATGAGTCATTGTGCTCACAAAAATGGCACTAGAAGACTGTACTTACGACTTCTAAATAAATACATCACTAACCGCAGACAGGAAAATAGGGGGAACCTAGTGACTTCATTATAAATCACTTTTGTTTTATCCACCAATACAGTTTCACATTAAAGCAGGGATTTTAATTTTTATTTAACCTTGGATTTTTACTTCAGGGAATAAATGAACTTCTTAGAAATGTGGCAAAAATTGTGTGCATATGTCCGGATTTTCAGGGAAAAGATCATAGATTTCATCAGACTCTCAAAAGGATTTATTATGCCTTAAATGTTAGTACTACAGTAGAATTGTTTCAGTGCAGTTTACCTTCGATGGGAAAAAGGGAAACATGAAAGTTGCTGGTGTGTGGTGATCAGTACTAGGTTTTCCCGATGTCCTTGTCCGTGTGATGCTTTCTTATACTCTCAAGATACTCACATAGGATCCCACTCACCAGTTTCCCACTGGCATAGGTATCTGGGTCTGCAAACCGGTCTGGAAGATTAATTACAGTCCAGGCTGGCCACAATGATCAGCACTCAGAGCACCCAACGGGGTATATGCAGCCACAGAAGGTGGCAATACAGAGTCTCTTCCCTTTTATCTACAGCCCCAAGATCAGGCCCATGGGGACTTTCATAACAAGCCCTGAGTCTATTATTTTGCATTACTAGCACTTAGCACGATTCCTGGCACACAGTGGATATCTCCTTAAAGTTTGTTTAAATGAAAACAAGCAAAATGTTGAAATTGGTAGCATTTTTTCCTTACATTCCTGAGACGGTTAATAAAGTTGTTTCATTTCTTTTATCTCTTGAGATGCTCTATCTATATGGACCCACGTGTCTTTGTCAATTAGAGAATGACTTTTACCTTGTCCTGTTTTTTTGCTGGTGGTGCTGGTGATGTTGGTGTTGGTATTGTTGGTTAGTTTTATGTGGAGGTAGCTAATTTGGATGCTTCTCTTTTGTATGTAGGGCTGAGAACACCCATGGAGATTATGGTTGCTGCCCCAGGGAACCACGTCCTGTGGGAAAATGTATTAAACAGATCACGGTGGGCTCCATTAGGTTTCATAGACACGGTAGTCAATGAACTTGGCCTTGGTTTTAACTGATAGGCGATGGAAGAAAAGCATGGTTAGTGGGCTGCAGCAGAGCAGGGAAAAGTTGCACACAACCTGAGAGCTGAAATATAAAGCACTCTGAATTGGACACTGTATCGTAGGAGTGAATGACGTATTGATGAGCAACTGGCATTACTACTTAAAGTTTTGGAGTAGAGTTGCTGAATATAGAAAATTTTAGGAGGGTATAACTTTATTTTTTCTTTCTGTATTTATTGTTGTGTGTGTATGTGTCATTTTAAAAACATCCACCTGATGGTATGTCCAGATGTAGAGGGAAAAGAGGTAGAATATAGCCATGGTTGTCCTCATATGAAGTGATGAGCAGTTAAAGACCAGATAAGTTGTATCAAAGTAAGAGAGTTTGAAGAATAAATGTAAGAGACTTGGAAGGTACGAAAATAAAAAATGACTTCTCACCTGGACTATTAGACAATCAGTAATAATAATAGTAGTATCTTGAATTTGTTACCCAGTCTTACCTATTTTAGAATATGGTATCTTAATGAACCTCACTGGTCTTACTACTTTTTGCCTAGCTTTCTGTTTTTGGTGACTACATATTTCTCACCTATTAGCGTAATCACCATTGGTGTTTGTTCAGTGGCCATTGAACAAAATTGATTTATGTATCACTCCTCTAACAACACAAAAACACTTGTCAAGTAATTGAATAAAATTTGGTGAGGTAGTCTAGGGCATCTGTTTCATGAGAAAGCTGAGACCCAGAAGAGTAAGTGGCTTGCCAGAATTTACCTAGCTAATGAATGTCAAAATGCAAGGTGGAATCAGAATCCATGTCTTTTTTTTTCCATTATTCAGGCTACCACAGCAAAACCATCTGCTGCAATAGGAAGGTCTGAATAGCAAAGAAATGCCAGGAAATTAGAGAATAAATAGAGAACGTTCTCCACCGAGAAGGCTACTATTAGATGAGACAGAATTCAAGAATGATTTTGGCCTTTTAGTCTTACAAGTTCAGTGTTTCCAGATGGCTCTGTGCTGAGGAGAGGAGATGCAATAATAAGGGTGACCCTGATAAGAGTACCCTTTCCTAGTTCCTTCCACTGACTCACATCCCTTGACCAACTGCCCACTCTCTAGCTGGCTGGGACAAGAGGTCCCACCAGAAATGGTGCCTCTGCTCAGCCAGCCAAGGTCTTTTCACTTGAAATTACAGAACCCTGACTTGGGTTCTCTTTCACAAAGCCTTAGTAGCTGATGACTCATGATCTTCCCAGCAGCAAGTTTCCCAAGAATGATAAAAAGAGATTGCTACAAGACTTTGGAGAAAGAATGTAGGGTGGGGTTGGGGGTTGCTGATCTTTATCCTGGCCAAGAATTTCATCATTAAGCAGTGGCATATGGGTCCCTATTTGTACCCTATTGACAGGAAGACCATATACTGATGATTGCCATGCTAATTGAGGGGACCAAGGCCGGAATGAAATGACGTAACCCCCTAATGGCATTCAATATGGAGAAAAACTAAATTGAAATTAAATTATCTGATCTCAACCAAGTTTTTAAAAGTACAGATAATGTCTGCCCTTTCATTCAGGACTCCAGACCAATTTAAATGACTATTCATCCAGGCTATTAGGCTACCCTCACATATTATAAAATATCTTCTAATTTCAGAGGGAGTGTCTCTTTGATGTTTGGTGGCATTACTTCTGTCTCTCACCTAGGCAGCCAGAAAAATAGAGCATGGATTCTCAACATAGACAGATCTAGGTTTGTAGCCTGGCTCTGCTCATTATAACTTGTATGACCTTTGGTTAGAAACTTAGTCTAGGCGGGTGGATTACCTGAGGTCAAGAGTTCAAGACCACCCTGGGCAACACGGTGAAACCCCATCTCTATAAAAATACAAAAAATTAGCAGGGCATGGTGGCACATGCCTGTAAACCCAGCTACTCAGGAGGCTGAGGCAGGAGAATTGCTAGAACCCAGGAGGCGGAGGTTGCAGTGAGCCGAGATGGCGCCACTGCACTCCAGCCAGGACGACAGAACGAGACTCCTTCTCCAAAAAAAAAAAAAAAAAAAAAAAAAAAGGAGTCTCCTTAAGCCTCATTTTACTTATGCATAAAATGGGCATTATATACAATAATAATAAAAACAATAATAGAAACTACCAATTATCTCCCTGGCAGTGTGTTAATTGCTATTGCTATCATAATTTTATTTAAATTATACAAACCTCATGAGTTAGGTAGTGTTAATACCTCTATTTTTACCAATACAGAAACTGAAGCTCAGAGAAATTAATTAAGGTGTCCAACGAAATAAATTTGGCAAATCGGGAAACAGGGATTCAATCCATCAAAACTTTTTATGAGAATTAAATGTTACCAGATATGTAAAGTGTTTAGATAGTCCTGACTATCTTATATTCTCAATAAAGTTGCATCCTTTTACTGTCTTAGAAGGTAAAATGAGACTCTTGCTTGCGAGACACATTAATTGGAGAGGATTAAGAGACATATTAGGAACGTCATAATAAAACACTGAATGACAAGTACATACCATTTTCCATGCGTGCAGATTATGTTTCTTCTCTGACTCCACAGCCAAATCCCTTACTATCTCCATCTTCTCCTGAATAGCCTTCTTAACCTCTCCCTTCTCAGATTAGACAACTGGCAGAGAAACAATCACTGCCTGCCACTTCCACCACTTCCCCGCTCCTGGTTTCTCAACACCCTTTCCATATGACTCCACATACTGCTTCTGAATTTCAAATGTCATGAAATTCAGAGTAATAATAGTAACAGCTACACTTCAGTGAGAACTTACTGTATGCCAGAGACTGCGTGCCACTATTTATATGCTTTAACCCACTGACGCCTCATCACACTGGATGGGCAATGTGCTATGATTATCCCCTTGCAAAGACGAAACTGAGGCTCAAAGAGTTGAGGAACTTGCTTGTGTCACACATTCAGTAACTGGTAGACTCTAAATCTCAACTTATATCCATCTAATGTCAAAGCCCAAGCTCCTAACCAAAGACAGTTTCTCAATTTACAAATGGCAAAACTTCAGGCAGAAAGGTGCAGAGACATGCCCAGTCACACAGCAAATTAGAAAGGATGCTGCTGAAAAATCTGACATTTTCTGACATCTTTCGTATATGCTTTGTTACACTCTAGCCTGAATAACTCTCACTGGGTCCATTCTACATCTATGGCTCAGTTCATGCTTCATTTGCTCTACGTTGTCTCAATAAATGCCATTATTGGTGAAATGGAGGCCAATGTCCTCTAGGATTACACAATGTCAAGTAACCTACAAAACTTCGGTCTGCTTCATTACAGCATTCTATAAATACAAAACTTTAAGCTTAAGTCCTTTTTCAATAGACAGGACCAAAAGAGAAAATAAACTTGCCATAACTCAGGGATATAACGGTATTTTAAAACTCTAATCTTTCTGCCACTTGCAAAAGGTAGGATAAACATCTTGATTTTATTCAAAACTGTCACTGAAAGAGTTTTCTCTTATCAGAAGGCTGCAGCTTTTGCAGTGGGTGGAGTATTAATGGCAGAGCAGCACTGAGATTTGGGACTGAAGGGGCAAAGCAGACTGGTACAGTGGAGATGCCGTAACAATGAAAACCTTCACATTCTTTCAAACAAATACATCCAATGAATTTATTTGATAACTTCAGTGCACAAAAACCTGTGTTGGGCACTAGGAAAGAGAAAGATGAGCAATAAGAATTGGCCACAGTTCTCAAAGAGCTCAAAATCTAGTAGGAGAGATCAAAAAGAACATAATTAATGAAGCACACTGAGAAGCATATCGAAATGTCACAGGAGAAGAACAAATAAAGTGTTTGGGGGTTGGAATAGGTCAAAAACCTCATGCAGTCCTGGAGGCTGGAAAAGACTTCAGGTAGGAGGTGGTATTTGAAATACACCATGTAAGAGGTGCCAGGGGAAGCATGCCCAGTGGAAAGAACAGCAGGAGTAGTAGCTGAATGTGCAAATCCAAAGAGTTGAGCATATTGTTTGCTTTGCAGGGATGAGGGTAATAACTGGAAGAAAAACTCTGACAGTGGACTTAGAGAAAGTATTGGTAGGCCATGAGGAGTCTTTGAAGGGTTTTGATTGGGGAAATGGCATGCTGAAAGTTGCGCTTTAGAGCCTAATTCCCCAATGCAGATGAAAGATAGTCAGTTGTAGAAAGGATGATGTCAGTAAGGATAGAGATAAGGAAATGCATGAGAAAGTCTACGATTACATAGCCAGATTGATTTCCACTCATTTCTGATAAAATAATTTTTATCAAGAATCACTTTCTGGCTGGCTAATAATTGGCTTTTCCTTCCAATTAGATGCCATTTGGAACTAGCTAACTTGAAATCAATGAAGACCTACTGCATAAATGCATCTTTGTTTGCAGACAGCCAAAACTCCACGGAGAAACAAAAAGGCAAAGGGGAATAGTGCACAAGAAGAGAATCCATCCATTTCAAAGATTGTTCTTGCTGCTAACAAGAACAGGCCTCAGGTGGATCAAGTCCCCTTAGATTTGGTGGAACCCGCGCTCCATTTCCAGCCGCAGGTAATTTCTGCATCCTTAAAAATTCCAGATTAACTTCTCTGATGTACAGCCTGGTTTTCGGATCCCTATGATGGGAAAATGATACTTAGCTTAATAGGGTTAAATGAGGTGTCTCATGTAAAATGCTTTCACCGAGGCTGACATGTAGTAACTGGTAAATGGCACCAAAGCTACTGGATTATGATCAGCCTTTACTCACTTCTCTGATCCCATCTCCTACCACTTTTTTTCACATTCATTAGGCTATACTGGCTATGTCAAACACATTTCTGCCCCAGTGCATTTGTATTTGCCTTTCCCTTTGCCTGACACGATATTCCCTCAGATGAAATATATGCCTGACTCCTTAGCATTCTTGTCCCCCATCACAGAGCACACCTCCTCCATCTAACTGTGCCTAACTACTTCAGCTGAAACATCCCCTTGCCCATCTCTATTTTTTATTCTTTTGATAGCACGTATCAGTATCTAAACTTGTCTTATTCATGTATATATGTCTCCTTGTTTATTTTCTGGTTTCTGATACAAGAGAGTAGAGACCTTGTCAGGTTTCTTTATTAGTAGGTTTCTGGCAAGAGACCCTGCCTCATAGCTGGTGTTCAGAAAATCTCTTTTTCTCTGAATGCCATAGTCCTATTGAGAGAATTAAACTATAACAAATAGAAACCACCTAGCGCACAGTAAGTGCTAAATCAATACTAGTCTCTTCCCCTTGAATGAATCTAGAGATACTCCAACATGAAAATAGACAATTTGTAAAGAAATCAAGAAAGAGGGCATTCTCCCAAGGGTAGGTTAGTTTGAAGGTGGGTTCTGCAGGAGTTTTCTGGGGTCTAGTAGCAGGTGCTTCACAACCAGTGAAGGCTCAGGTCTTTATTCTAGGAAGGAAGTTTCAGGAGACAGTGTGCTTTCTGATTGGAAGAAGAGATTTTGTAACGGGGAGGCGTGATTTTGAGGAAATGACTGTCACCTGGAAAAAACAGTTCATGGCAGTGTTATGAACACCGCCTCAGAAAACCTAAGGACAGGAGGAAAATAAGCACTGGCACAGAGGATATTCCCCGGTCAAGCGATTGGGCTTTAGGCTCCCAAGAAGATTCCTTCCAGGGCATAGATTACAATAACCAGAGATAGGGGATCCAGACCTGCCTATTCCCCATCCTGCTTGAATCTTTCATGTGATGGAATTCCAGGTAAATTTGTGAATGAAGAAAGGATTCTGATGTGAGAACCTAATTCTTCTCCACCCCTGGCATTTTATATGTGAGAAGATAGGTCCCAAGAGGTAAACAAAAGAGCTGAGTCTATTTTACTCTGGACATTGCTCTGTCTCCTGACTGCTGACAGGGTTCATTCCATTGTTCCACACCTGGAAGAGATGGTACCTAGATTTCATTGACACATAACCTGGGCCTAAGGGAGACGAACTCCAGGCTCTTGGATGGCTCATGACACCACCCACCTCCCCCAGTTTTTTTTTTTTTTTTTCTAAAGGCTTCAGCAGGGATGACATGCTTAACCTCAATCCGAGACCTCCAGATATATACTGTCACACTGCCTTAAATGGCTCCTCGTGGTTTGTGCTCTGAGAGTAGCTGGACAGGATCCCCATCCTCTGCTCATGAGGTGACCATGTCATAGAGATCTGTCTTATTGCTGGAGGCCTTGATGGTGACAGACAGGCAGACAGGTAGAATCTGGTAAAATCACATTATCTAGGGGCCTGGGGATTCTAGCTTTCCTTTGAGGGGAACTTGGTACTGGAGTCAGGAAATTCTCCAGCTTCAAATGACGTAGCTACCGGAGGATGCCCTGGGATCTTGGAGGTTCCCAAGAAGCTCCACAACACTGAGGCAAGGGAGTTGACTTTGGCATTTTATTGCATATTCAAAATTCAGTTATTAGTTTTCAGACTCATTTTTTTCTTTGAATATATAATTTATATAAACATGTACAGAATGCACTCATATAAACATATGTATAATTTATCAATAAATAGAATTTATCAATTAAAAAAATCTATGTAGGCTCCAATTTTTTCCATAACACATTTCTGGAAACTGCATCAAAAAGTTGATAATCATAAAGCCAAAGACGCTTTCCATGTAAACAAAGTTAGAATCAGGGATTCTAGGACCTTCAAAACCTTAACTTCACATAAATCAAAGCTATAACTAACAATCTCACAAACCAAAACAAAACCATCATTACAATTTGTAATCCTTTGAAATGATAGAATTGTTTCATGTTCTATGTGGTGGGCACACATGTACTTTATATGTTGATTGTACAAGGGATCTCAGTGCATTATAAACTGCATAAGTGGCCCCTTTGTAATTCTACTTTATTAAAAATGTAAATAAAATTAAGGTGTTAGCTAAAATAGCATTAAACCACAATTAGCAATCATATACATAGACTATCAGATCAGGAAAATTCTCAAAAGTTATCAGGTTCAATATCTTAGTTGACTCTTTATGTAGTATTCGTGCTAGCTGGTCATAGTCTGGTCCATGTTTGATTTTGTTCGTAGGATTTGTATATATATAATTTACAGTGTGGGGATGATTTTGATGGCCCAAGTATTTTCTTCTTCAAATACATTTTTTATAGTGAACAGACATTTGAATCTTATTCCATGTGACATTGAAGTCATATGAGAAGTTACACTCATTATCATCAAAATTAGCGTGTAGTCCCCTACTTTGTGAATAACAAAATCCCTTTTTTTTTTTTTTTTTTTTTTTTTTTTTGAGACGGAGTCTTGCTCTGTCACCCGGGCTGGAGTGCAGTGGCCGAATGTCAGCTCACTGCAAGCTCTGCCTCCCGGGTTTACGCCATTCTCTTGCCTCAGCCTCCCGAGTAGCTGGGACTACAGGCGCCCGCCACCTCGCCCAGCTAATTTTTTGTATTTTTAGTAGAGATGGGGTTTCACCGTGTTAGCCAGGATGGTCTCGATCTCCTGACCTTGTGATCCGCCCATCTCGGCCTCCCAAAGTGCTGGGATTACAGGCTTGAGCCACTGCGCCCGGCCAACAAAATCCCTTTAAATGAGTTTCTGTCATTCATAAATTTGTGTGTTGGGCAACCTGAAATGACCAAATTAGGATGGACAGATTTGGAAGAATTAATACCCAAAGGGTGCTTCTACAATTCCTAGAATATTATTGATTGATTGATTGATTGATTGATTGATTTAGTGAGATGGAGTCTCTTTCTATTGCCCAGGCTGGAGTGCAGTGGTGCAATCTCAGCTCAATGCAGCCTCTGCCTCACAGATTTAAGCAATTCGCCTGCCTCAGTCTCCCAAGTAGTTGGGACTACAGGCAGATACCACCATACTCAGCTAATTTTTGTAGTTTTAGTAGAGATCAAATTTCACCATGTTGGCCAGGCTTGAACTCCTGACCTCAAGTGATTCGCCCACCTGGGCCTTCCAAAGTGCTGGGAATACAGGAAGAATTAATACCCAAGGGGTGCTCTTAGAATATTATTTTTTTTAACAAGGCTCTGGGTTTGGCATTTACCTTCCTGTGAACTTTGCCCTGGGGCATTTCTTTCTCTGTTTCTTTATCAACATAGAAACTTATTCTCTTAAGTTGGTTTACCTCCTGGTAAATAAATTCTTAGTCCTTGAGTGCTCAGGCACATCCACAGTAATCCAAAACGCCCAAAGTAATGATAAATATGTGGAATGGCATTTTATGATTTACAGAATGTTTTCACAAAAAAATTTATCTTATCTCCACAACAGCTTTGTGAAGTAAACAAGAGAGATTCTCTCTGAGGTCTGAGACATTCAGGAATTAGTTCAATTTGCTTAATAAGTCAGCAATGGACCCAGTGCATGCGCTGCCTCTGTGCTGTACTCCTCCCACCAATGTACTCATGCAGGCAGTGGGTGGGTGTGTGGGCCGCCACAGCAGATTGGTTGGGTCTCATCATCAGGTCCAGAGCCGTGGGGCCCAGAAGCTGGCTGCTCCCTTCTTCATATTAGAAAAGCACCTCAAATGGTGCTTGCCTGCTAATGGTGGTTGCTGAGCCTAGTGATGGCAAGGGAACAATGACTTGAAAAATCAGAGGGGGTTGGTCCAGCCATAGAGTCAGGGTGCAAGTTAAAACTTAAATAAACTTTCTTCATATATGACAAGAATGGTTCCCAGGTTCAATCTGCTCCATTGATCCGGGAGAATCCCAGTCCACACAAAGAACATTTCAGCATGGAGAGATATTTCTCACGAATTCTGAATAGCATTTCTCTTTCAGAGGCTATTTCCCTTCCCTAAAACATGACTTTCTCCCCAACAGAATTAGGCCTTCATAGGACAGAGAGGCTTTTTTCTTTTTTTCTTTCTTTTTTTTTTTCCTTTTTGGCATTTGGATGGTTTGGTCAATCTTCTCTTCCGTATTCCAAAGTTTCTTCCTGTCAGTTTCAGTTCCAGAACTAAAGTAAACAACAATGGAAACAATAACTGACACTTCATAAGCAACAAGAAAAAAAGAGAGTATGATAAATAATCCTGAGATGCTATCAAACCACAGCCAAGATCAAAGTCAGAATCTCACATGGTTCTGGGTTTGGCATTTACCTTCCAGGGACTTTTGCTCTGGGGCATTCGCAAGAGCCACTGATCAGCTTTGAATAAAAGACATACAGGTTAATCTAAATGAAAAAGCTGGAAAGGTCAGGGGTCTAAAAGGCCCAAATGAGGAGGGTCTTTCGTTTGAAACAAAGCCAAAAGGCAGGCAGGCCATGGCTTCTCGAGGTAGCAGACGGCTATAGCAGCATCCTGTTGTCCTAGAAACAGAAAGAAAACTTAAAGATCCTCTAGTCCAAGCTTGAGTGCACAGATGTGGCAAGTGGGGTCCAGAGATGAAAAAACAGTATTCAAGATCTCACAGCTTGTTAGCAGCACAGCCAGGGCGGCAACTTGGGTCCTCTGGCTTCAAGTCCAGCATTGCCTACGCATCCCCAGTACTGCTGGATCCTGCCCTCCTGCACCTGGGGGGAGCTGTAGGGGAAAATGAGTCTACCCAGTGTTAACTTCTAACAGTTCTCTTCCTTTGGGAGCAACAAAGCCAGATTGAAAGGTTTTAAAATGACATCACAAGTTCATAGGAAAGATCCTGAAGCCTAATAAACACCTACGATGTTGCTAGCCCTGCCCAAGGCTCTTTAGAAGATGTCCCGTTCTAGCCCAGCAGGACAGTGAGCATCTCAGGGCAGACACGCCAGCGACCAGGACACCAGGGGGAAGCTATCTGTCTTCAGTTTCCCTCCGGAGTTGCTGTGGAGACCATTTTCCTCTGACAGATCTCTGACCCTGTGTCTTCCATGGAAAATATATGGAGCATGTCTTGAAGAGGAAAACGGACATTGGACATAAGGAAAAGCAAATGGATGTCTGGGACTGACAAGGGGGCCGGCCAAGAGGATGCACGTTTGGACCCAGACACAGGGAGAAAACTGTGTTAGCGTCTGGCACAGAACAGGGTGAAGAAGAGACAGGGGATAGCTTGAACATGGCTGTGACGGACGTGACCAAGCAAGTAAGCAAGACAGGAGCGAGGACTCTGGCTAAGACAGGAACAGAGAGGGAGTATTTTGTTGATATCTGTGAGCCCACACAGCAAAGAAGGTGTGTTTGGAGACATCAGTGGCCGCGATAGGACACAACAAG
The DNA here is from genome assembly GCF_047675955.1 of Chlorocebus sabaeus. Lineage (NCBI taxonomy): Eukaryota > Metazoa > Chordata > Mammalia > Primates > Cercopithecidae > Chlorocebus > Chlorocebus sabaeus. The sequence continues at coordinate 33,600,453 of NC_132926.1, read as the reverse complement.
CTATCGTGCTTAGAACGTGAGTGAGACAGACCAGACACAGTGAGTGACGGGAACATGTCAGAGACACCAGAGACCATGCGGCAAGAGCAGAGAATCTGGGAAGAGGGAGTGCTGGGAAATAAAAAGGGAACAAGGAGGCCATTATGTCCTCTGACTCCCTCCAGCGCCACCTGCTGGAATCTCGGAGGAAAAGCCCAGCGTGCACCGGGTTCCTGCACCAGGGGACGGAAGGCCTCAGGTGAAGAGAATACCGGGTGCAGTCGCGCGCAAGCAGCAGTTTAGGACCTGGCCCTCTTTCGGAGGCATGGCTGTCTTCTGGGTCATTGTCCCAGGGGCCTAAGTGTCACTCGGCTGAGTAGCCACCAAAGGAGAAGTTGCTGGCGGGTGACACTGACTCTCCCATTGGCCACCACACTCCACTGCATCCCTAGAGAGAGGAGAAGATTACAGAACCTCAGAATTGAAATGGATGTTGCAGACCATCTCCTGAAAGAGCCCACCTGCATGGCAGGAACACTCTGCGCCATGCAGATGGGTAGCTATTTGGCTTCTACTTAGGAATTTCAAATGACAGGCCAGTCCATACTAATTCTGGGCAACAGTAGCTATTAGAAGTAACCCATCAATGTTCAGCCAAAATCGGTGTCGATGTGGCTTCTACCTGATGGAACTAGTGTGCCTATCAGGCCCCCTCAGCATTGTGCCCTCTACTGATTATATCTTCCAAGTTTTCTCTACTCCAGGCTACACATTCCATTTTCTTTAATAGTTCATTACATATTATGGTTTCCAGATTATTCCCCATAATGGGCACTGTCCTTTGAACACCTCTCTTGAATTATGGTACTAGGAAAGTGCACAAATTTTGGCAGTGAGCCTGACTTACATCATGTACTTTTCATCATCAATTGGGTTTACTTCTATGAATGTAGTCAAATTCAGTTCATTTCTAACAATGGTAATAAGTTATTGGTGTATATTGAGCTTGCGGCCAACTTTGATCATTTTTGATACAACAACTGTCAGTTCCTAAGGTTCTTTATTACATTGCTGCATAGTTGATTTTATTTATTTATTTATTTAAGCCAAAATATAAATCATCGCATTTTACTCAGTTAAACTTTGTTATCTTGGTTTGATATCACTTTAGTCAGCTGAGATCATTCTAAATCATAGCAATTTTAACATGCAAGATATGATTATTTAGCATCCACTCAAACTAGACCTTAAGGTTTTTGCAAGCACATAGGAAGATCAAATAATCTACAATAGTAGATATTTCAGTTTAGTGTCATCTGCCTTTTAGTTTTTCAGGCAAGGTAAAAAATGTTGAGCAAGATAAAACAGAAAATCATAGTTACCCCAAGACAGGCTTGCTGGCAGTCAAACATCTAATGCTCAATGTGCCTGAGAATGGACCCACTCTGACAGGCTTTGTCCAATGCCTTGCTAAAATGTCTCTGCCAAACAGAAAGTCTTTCCTAACAGATAAAGAAATTATTTGGGGGCATGAATTATTATACAACAGTGAATCTTACTTACACAAGCTATGAGTCTATGGTTTCTGGAGTTTAGCTTTAGTGTTTCTTGAAAAATTGGGGCAATATTTACTATCTGCAGGCTTCCACCTATTCCCCAGTCCTAGACAAAGATCATCAGACTTGTTAGCAACAAGTTCCTTTAAACCCCTAAGACATGACACATCTTGGCTAGAAAGAGTTAAATGCTTTCCATCAATCCTGGACAGCAACTTTCTCCCTAAAATGTTCTCTTCTTTCCAGTTGGAAGTCTATTCTTATTACAGCAGAATATGCAAGATTTCTTCCCTAAATAATGAGATCTAACTATTTCTGGGTTAGATCCGAACATAGCTCTGAACATAGCTTTTGTTCATCCTTGATTCATCCTTGGTTATATGTTCCTTCCTCCAGATTTTCCACATGCCTTTTTAAAGTGTAAACTCTCTAGACAACTCAAGATGTGCCCTCAGGCCTTTACATGCTCCCTTACATTTTTATCTGTCTTATTCATTGAACATATCTATTGAGAAAAAGAAGAATGAATGAAAGGGAAGAAATGAAACTAAAAAAGGAAGGAAGGAGAGAAGGAAGAAAGGGAAGGAGGAAGGAAAGAAGAAGGAAAGGAAGGAAAGAAGGAAGGGAAGGAGGGAGAGAGGGAAGAAAAAAAATAAGAATTTCTCATCTCTCATTGGCCAAATCCCCTTTGTGTCATATTTATTATTATTGTCATTATTAGCAACGATGAAAACAACCACCCATTAGTACAGCACTGGTGTGCCAGGCATTGGGCTGAATGCATTATGTGCCTTAATTCATGTACTATATCCATTTAACAGGCAAGGAAACTGAGCTTCAAGGAGTATAAGTAATTTACCCAAGTGTACACAGTTAATAAATGACAGGGTCAGACCTTACATTTAAGTCATTTTTGACACCAGCATCTGTGCTAGTAATTGTTCTACTGTATTGTCATTCATCATTTTGACAACTACCACTGTAGATATAGTATTTAGGTCTTGCTGTCTCAAGCATTTCTTTGTCCCACTATGGCAGATTCCTGGGTGAAATGACTATGTACAGGGGTGCATGTTATAAATGTTCCACCTGTGAGAAATCTGCAGTGTGATGTGACCTCTCCATTTATTGCAACACAATATGACTGTGACACTAACATTGGACTCTTTCCTGCTAACTCCATCTGACCATTAAAGAAGAGTCATTGCCAAGTGGAACCCAATGTTTTCTGTGATGTAGAACTAGGGAGACTATGTGTAAAGGAGGGGAGAAAACCCTGCAATGGTAGGAGGAAAGTACAGAAGACAAAGAGAGGGGTTACATGAATAAACATAATAAAGAATGAGGAGTGAGGATAAAAGACAAGGCGAAAAGATCAGAGCTGAAGAAAACCATGTGGTTGGGCATGTGGAAGGCTCCAGAGCAATTGGAGAGAGGAAGAGGTTCTTTGAGAAATGTTTCCCGAAGGGCTACATTGGCTCTCTCTTTCTCTCCCTCTCTATCTATCTTTGACACTGGCAAACTCAGCTTCAATATATTGGCTCTGTTGTACAATTCTTTTAGAGATTTAAATAAAGATTGAAAATAGTCTAGTATTGCTATTCGATGGCTAATACCAGGTTACATCAATATAACTCCGGCCATGGAGAAAGAACAGTGGTCCAGCATCTAACTCTATGAAGGACTCACAACCATCTCTCTCAGCAGGATGGATGAGAACTTGAGAATAATGATAGAATGATCTTATGGATAGTTAGCTCACAGCCACGGTTCTCATTGTTATACTTACATAATTGTTCACAGTTAACAGTTTAGTGTCATCTGCCTTTTAGGCCTTCATACATGATAAAAAACAATATGGTACATTATGCTGCACCACAACAGACCTCCATCCTCTGCAACAAGATCATCCTCAGTGCACGTGGCTTTAACACTCAGGAAGCCCCTTTCACTCCCAGATACAAGGTCACCCTACTAATTCAGAGAAGAAAGCAGCAGAGTGTAGCAACCAGAAGACAGGTACCTGGGTTCTAATGCCTCCATTTGAGTGACTCTGGATGACTTCGTCCCTTTCCTGTGCCTCACTTTTCCCATTTGTTAAATGAAGGGGAGGATAATCTATAAGATCCTTTGCAACTCTGACATTCTGATTCTATGAGTAGCGGGGATGGTTAGTGACAGAGACAGGCCTTCTGATTGGGCACCAGCTGTGTGTGGGACTGTTCTCCAAAGCTGTGGGTAATTGCTTCAAATCTGGCTTTTAATATTCTATTGTTAGTATCTGATACTTTATATTCCATGTGGAGGGAAGAGGTTTCACGGGAAACACGGGGAGGGTAATTTTGGATTTGTATTAAAGAATCTGAAAGACCTCAATTCCGGAATCTGTGAAATTACATTGCAAAGCTGTTAAACGTATCTGGGTAGGATAGGATAGGGTGGGGCTGAGATGCCACAACTTAAAATGCAGCGAGATCACAACTGTCTCTCCTCAAACATATGTTTGATCAAAAACATTGGCAGAGCCACTCAAAATCCCTGATGCAAAACATCATTTAAAAAGAATCTTTCTCCAATATTTTAACGGATGAGTTTTTAAAATGCAGTTTCTTGTTGTAATCGTGTTGGTAAAAATCCCTGACAATTTACAAAGCATTGTCATATCTTTTCTCACATTTTATCTTCAATGCAAATCTCTAGGGCAAGAAGGTGCAGAGTCTTATTTCCATGTTAGAGGAATAGGAAAGTGTAATGTAGGGTCATGGACTGATTGATGGGTAATGGTGGATCTAGTACTTCAGGTATTTTGCCCTTCAAATCAAGAATTCTGCCCATTCGGAAACATGGAAATCATTTATGTGATGGGAAGTTTTATAACGAAGTTTAATATTAGCAGTTAATGAAACAGACTTACAATTACCTGTTCTCTAGAAGAAAGAATAGGAGGAGGAGGAAGAAAGAGAAGAGGAGGAAGAAGAAAACGAAGAAGAGGAGGAGGAAGAGGAGGAGGAAGAGAAGGAAGAGAAGGAGGAGAATCACTTGCTAATACATCTTTCTCAAAGGTCCAGAGGCTATGTGCATGAGAACTATATTGGGTACTTGTATAAAATACAGATTCCCAGGATCTATACCAGACCTTTGACAGCGAGGGCAGGAGGGCAGGAGTGAGGCGGAGAGAGCGGCAATCTGCATTTTAAAAAACTGCTCTCAGTTGATTTTTACGCACACAGGTGTATGAGATTTCCCGCCAGCCATTCTACTTATACCAGAGAGACAGCTTAGAGATAGAGACTTAGCGGGCAGTAGAGAGAAAGCACAGGCAGGTCAGAGGGGCCAGAGCTAGAAATCTGAAGCATTCGGTGATGCTCCCAAAGGGAAAGGAATGGAAACCATGAAATAAAACATACATTTCAGCAAAGTGGACAAGTGAGTATTCATTGGTTTTCATCACATTGAAGATAAGCAGATGAGAAAACACTTGTGATTATGAAAATGAGAAAGCAAAAAATGTAAAGAGATCTACAAAGCAATGTTTTTCTAGGTGATCTTCACGTGATGAGAAATAGAATTCTTGGGTATTGTTAGCTGATAAAAACTGAGATGTCTACAAACCGCGAGACACATAGATTTGTAATAAGTTATCAGCAAGTTCGCTTGTTAAAAGTCAATTTCTTAAATTGTCTTTAGATTCACTATCAAGCAGAATTCTACAGAGGCTAGAAGATCAAGCGTTTCCCAAACATGGGATGTGTTCTGTGAGTGATATCTCAGACAATGGGCACAGCATTAAATAATCTGAATGACAGCAAGGGGATTCAAATTATTTCATTCAGTCATTCTGACTCAGTGTGGCCCTGCTCTGGTTTAACAAGTCTCTAATACCTAACAAACGCAGTGCAGGCTTCAGGCTCAAAGTCTTTGGCAAAAAAACGGGATAAAGTTAAATTTTAATAACTTTGTTTTATTTTCATTGCATTTATATTAAAAATCATCTTTTCTATGTAATTTTGCATTTAAGGTCACGATACAGAGTTTCCTTTACAAATACAATTATTTAGATTTAAAACGTATCTAAAGAAAAACAGTAAATAAATACTAGCATGGCATGGGTAGAGTGGTGATATGATTAAAAAATCATGAAAGTAGCATGCAAGTGACAAAAGCTCCTATCAGACAGATGAGAAAACTAAATTGCAGAAAGCACAGTGTCTTGGCAAGGACATAAAGCAATGCATCTGCAGGGCACGAGCTCTAGGATCTTTCTTTCTACTGTTTTTTGAAGCTTGCAGAAAGCTGAGCTTTCACACTTTGGGATGTTAACATTGTGGCCTCTGGACAAAATGTATTCCCAAGGCCCTTTAATTCCATCGCCAGCCTCAGATATGTCCATGTTTCAATACACCAAAGTGGGAGATCAAATCAGGCGTGGCTGATTCTAATCCCAATGTACTACTTTCCCTATTTCTCAATATGCACACGGAACTAAGAGGTCAAATCAATGTCCTTTCATGACTTTTTTCCATTGTCTACCATGGTTCCTAAATGGCAAATAAAAGGATTGAAACCTGAATCTTTGGGAGTCAGACTATCTACCTGTTTTTTCTATAGTATTCCAATATAAAAGAACCTGAAAATATCTCAGAGAAAATACCTTAAAAGTATGTTTTAAACACAGCCAATATTTACTGAATATTTGTTATGTGTCAACTACTGTGCTAAGAAATTCACGGATTATTTCATATAAACTTCACAAGAAGCCTATCACATGGGTGTTATTATTTGCAGGCTCTGGCTGAGTGGAACGACTCCCAGTAACTTTCCCCAGGTAGAATATCTAGAGAGTGGTGGGGTCAGGATCTGAACTCAGAGCCTCATTGAAACAACATCACTAAATTTGCACCTTCATGCAACAGGCATTCTCAACCCCTAAACAGTGCTCTTCAGAAGCTGCCCATGTGAGTGACAGTGAGTCAGGTACATAAAGAATACTTAAGATACTGAGGGATAAGCTGAACTTCCAAGAGAAGGGCAAGCAGGTGGTAAGAGAGGCCAGAGACTGAGGGGAAAGTGGGCCAGGAAAGTTTAGAGAGCTCCTATTGGAACCGTGCCTAGAAGAATGAGTAGTCTTGTGCCAGGCTGGAAAGTGAGACAGCATTCGAGGCAGCAGAGATGATCCAGAGACAAAATAATTCCCTATGTGTTTGAGAAACGTTGACAAGTCTTGTATGTTTATTGCACAAAGAGTTAGTTCAGGGGAGCTGGGAGCTGGGCTGCAGTGAGGAGAGTTGAGGGAAATGAGCTGGAAAACCAGATTGGGTCAGGCCAAGAAAGGCTTCATATGTCCTTCCCTCTCTATCCACTGCAAGTCCTACTGTACTGCTCAAGGTTATCCTATTACAACCCAATCCAGCTGGCATTTGCAGTTTAAAATCCCACATGTCTGAATGGCCTTTCCATCTTCCTGAGTGATAAAGACGAAGCAGCTTCTCCCTTTATGGCTATATTATATACATAGTCCCAAAAGAAAACCAGAGGCAGAGAAAATAATTTATAATTTGCAACTCTGTCAAGGAAAGAGCATCCTAAAACCACCAAAATGTGTGAATAGCCTTTCAGTTCAATTCTAGAACTCACCCTTTTGGAAAGTCAGCAAAAAATGGACTGAATGTAGAAGTCTCCCAGGATGGTCTGGTTAACTTTTGAGTGTATGTGTCTGTGTGTAGCTTCCAAAGGCAGGAATTAGACCATCAGGAAAAAGTAAGAAGATAAAAGCTCAACTGTGAGCTCCTTAGCCACAGGAATCTTGCCTGCCTAGGTCTTTGCTGGAGCCCCTTCCCTTTGCTTAGCCCCCTAATAGTGTCTGTACCCTATTAGGCATGTAATAAGAAGATAATAAATGAATGGAGGAATTAATGAGTAAGTGAGAAATGGATGTAGGAGTTCTGAGGCCTAGGTTCTGGTCTTTGTTCCTCTGGTGATGTGGTTGCATTAGCTTAGCGAACTTTTTAAGTTCTCCGAGCCTCTATTTTCTTATCTGTAAGATATTGAGGTCAGTAATCTACTTCAGGTTATTTTTAACAAGACTTCAACCAATAACCTCATGGAGTGGTCATGGGAGACTTTAAGGGATGGGGCAATGGTCATGATGCTGTGTACACATGCCTCCACACCAACACCTGCTTTGCTCAAAGCAATTCTATTTTTGTTGTTTGCACTTCCAAGTGAGACACCATTTGAAGAAAAGATTGCTACACCTTCCAAAAATGTTTGATAACCACTGGGCTGTTTGAGCTCTCATATTACTTCCAGCTAGAAGATTCTAAGCTTTAATGATGAAGATACAGAGAAGTAAAATTTGACCAAACTTTGCAACAACTAGGACTGCCAAACAATATAATGCCTTACCTTGGATAATAATGAGCTATCCCTCACTGGGAGAAGAGATAGAAAGCTACTTACAGGCAAGTGAGAGAAAATATCACTGTACTGGAGGGGACATTTGACCAGATCACTTCTGAAGCCCTCTCCATGTCTAAGAATCAACAATTCTGAATTTTTACAAGAGTTTTGAGTTAGCTATCAAGGAGCACAGTTTAGTGGTTAACAACAAAGGGATGTGGAAATTACTAGAATCCTGGCCCTGACATCACCAGTTGTGGGATCTTAGCCAAGTTACTTAATCTCTCTGAGTTACAGTTTTCCCATCAGTAAAATGAAGACAATAATATGTGCTCCATAGAGTAAATGAGATGACCCAATGAGATGTCATATACAATGCACTGAGCTCAATGCCTGGCATATAAACTGATGCTCAATAAATGGTAGCTCCTAAGATAAGATGATGATGACTATAAAGATGGTGAAGTGTGAACCAAAAAGCCAAAGTATTCCTAAAGCAACTAGTTATTATATATGACAATCATTCATATCTATGTATGTGTCTGTGTATATATTCATACGTATGTGTGTGTACGTGTGTGTACACATATACAGACACTCCTTTCCTTAAAGTCAGAAACTCAAAGCAGGCAATCCCAATTTACACATGGAGGAAGCAATTAAATTTTACCAGCCAGCAAAGAAAACTAAAGTCAGAAAAGGATAAAAAGAACTTGAGCAAATGCCAAATGTATTTGTTTGTCAGGTTTATCAAAATGTGAATTCGCTAATTTGGAGAATAAAAAACTCTCCAAAAGCAATTCTAACTGTGACATCTTTCTAAGAATCTTGTTAAAAATAACCTGAAACAGGCATGGATATGAGAAAAGACAATTCAGAAATAATTTTTCGAAAAGTAGATTCTTGGCTCTTTGGTTGAATATAAGCAGAACGTACTCAGCTGTTTGTTTATATAACCAGAGACATTCATTGGGTCTTCTTGCTCAGGGCTTGTAGATGACCTCATAGGACTTCCAGCAGGACAGCAGCTAGAACTCTGCATCATTCCTTTTCTCACAGCTCACCTATCCTTGCAGCTGAAGTGCTTTTCCTCCTCCTCCTGAACCTACTGCTCAGGAACAATCCTGTTTCTCATCAGAGGGCTTTATGGTGATTTTGACACCACACCATTTCCCTTCACACCCTGTTCCGATAATGAACCAGAGTTCCAGAAATCAGAATCCTGTCCTACCAACCACTATTCCTGCCATTTTGCCTAATAAGATGGTGGTGATTATAAAAAGAATGTCATTTATCAATGACTTACTGTGTTCCAGGTACAGGTACAGTATCTATCTCACACAAGTCTTGCAACAGTCTGATCAGGCAAGAACTACTTGTGCTCCCATTTTGCACAGGAAAAAACCAAGGCACCAAGAGGTTGAGTAACTAATGCAGGATCACACAGCTTCAAAGTGGCAGGACCAAAAATCAAACTGAGGCCCATCAAATACTAATTCCTGTGCTTTTAACTGTATCACTAAACCACTGCATCAGAAACCTGGTTCCTCCTACATTGGGATTCTGTCTTTTTCTTTCCAGAGTCTGAAGTCCTGATCCTAACTGTCTCTGTATGAAAAAGGAAGTATCATAAAAAACTGAATGAGAAGATGTATCCTTAATTCCAGCCCAGAGCCCCTTCTTCCTGCAAATCTTTAAGCAACAATTTGTTTCATATTAAAGCTTCAAGGAATGTGTGTGTGTGTGTGTGTGTGTGTGTGTGTGTATCCTGATCAGTAAATATATTCAATATTTTTTCCAAATGCAATCTCAGGCATCAAATTAGCTGTTTACCACTGAGCATCTACAGAGATATTTCTCCTTTGGAAATGTCTACATTTTCTATCAATTCCAGACTGCCAAAGATTCAGTAGAGGAAAGCAGAATGGCCCCCTAAAATTGCCAATATCATCTCTGACATATATCTTCTCACTAGTAATATTTCCAGAAGTTCTCCATCTTCAACCCAACAAAATGTAACACTGGTTGAAGTAGAGTTTCCTCTCCCCTACACTTAACTGCACTGTGGGATGATGCTCATGATTTTATAACTCACAGAATCACAAAAAAGGGGCTAAGAACATGTTATTCCATCTACTCACCTCTTCTCCAGAAATGTTGACTAATGATCATTCGGTTCTTCCAGTTACTGATATTCAGTCAGTCAATACTTTTTTTTTTTTTTTTTTTTTTTTTGGAGACAGAGTCTCACTCTGTCGCCCGGGCTGGAGTGCAGTGGCCGGATCTCGGCTCACTACAAGCTCCGCCTCCCGGGTTCACGCCATTCTCCTGCCTCTGCCTCCCGAGTAGCTGGGACTACAGGCGCCCACCACCTCGCCCAGCTAGTTTTTTGTATTTTTTAGTAGAGACGGGGTTTCAACGTGTTAGCCAGGATGGTCTCGATCTCCTGACCTCACCTCGTGATCCGCCCGCCTCGGCCTCCCAAAATGCTGGGATTATAGGCTTGAGCCACCTCCCCTGGCCCAGTCAACACTTTTAATTGACTGATGGTCACCCAATTTTTTCCTTCAGCTTTACTAGGAACCCCCTAGTAAGGCAATCCATTCCATTTTGTGATGAAATACATGTTCTTATAACCTCAATCCTTTGTTTCTTACCTCTCTCCCTCACATTATGCAGAAGAAGTCGAATTCCTGTTTCCTTTAACAGCCCTTTAAATATATAAAAATGATTATTATGACCTAAAGCCTCTTTGCTCTAAGTTCAGCATCCCCAGTTCCTTCTACTGTTATTTATATGTCATACATTCTGTAAAGAAAATCATGGCATTTACCCTCTTCTGAACATACTCCAGCTTGTAAATTCCCAGTACAAGATGAAGTTTTTATCATTTCCATGGACCGGGTACCTGCACCATTGCACCATGGACTAAACACAGATTTACATGGGAATATGGTTTTCCAGTGGGTATCTCAGTGTGCTTTGGAGGAGATTTCTTCCTGAACAGCTGCTCTGACTAAATTAGGAGGTCTGTGTCCTCGCCAAGTACGTGCTGTAAGAGAACAAGCTCCTAGAGCCTGCCTTGTGGAAAGGGCCTATCTGCAAGGTTACTGCCGGCACTCTAACCACAGAAGTTCAGGACCTTTCCTCCTAGAAACCGTATCAGTTGCCTTCTACAGGGCTTCCTTTTTAGTCTTGCCTTAAGAATGTATGAGGATTAAAAGGAGCCAAATGGTGCAGGGGCTGAACCTCCTGGCGTTGTTGAAAGACCTCTCCTGCTGTCCTTGGCAAGGAGGTTCTCTGTTGTAAAGCTCAGGACTGGTTTAAAGCAGGGTTTCTTAACCTCGGCACTATCTGGAAATCGGGGGCCAGATAATTCTTTGCTCTGGGGTGTTTCATGCATTGTTGGATGATTAGCAGTATCCCTGGCCTCAATCCACTATACACCAATAGTATTCCCACGTTATGACAAACAAAAATGCCTCCAGATATTGCTAAATGTTCCCTGGTAAAACGAGATATTTCCTGATAAAGAACTACTGGTTTAAACCCACACAATCTCAGTGATCTAAGACATGCAGCTAGATCTAAACTTAAAGCATTATCTAATTCGACTTCCTCATTTTTATTGATATTGGGAGAGATAATGACTTCATAATGATCACAAAGGGACTAGAAGACAGGCCTCCTGCTCTTTCCAGGACACCAGTGGTTGTCAACGCTGCTGCACACCCAAGCTCCTAAAATAAATGGACTTCTAGTTCCCAACCAGACCAATTAAAATAGAATCTCTACAAGTGAAGCTCAGGCTCAGTTACTGCTTAAGAGTCCCCCGTGGCTGTACTGTGCAGCCAGGGTTGAGGGCCAGGTCACCACATCACACTGCCTCTGTCGTTGACCTCAAATAAAGCATGTTGGGGATTTGTGGAGCTGAGCGTTGCTTGGGGGCTTGCCCTCCAGGGTGGCATGCATAATCCCTCTTTATTGTGAGTGCTGATCTCTGAGGGCTGGTACACAAAACCCCAACACCCTGACAGTGGGTGTACCTATGGAGCAAAAGGGGGAAAACAAACACACAGAATGTGCCTGACTTGTTTGACATGGCTGGTGTATTTTATGCTGGGTCAAAGAAATGCCTACAGGTAATTTAAAATCCAGAAGGCATATTCAAAATAACAGCCCCAACTGTTCAGCACAGGGCATGATGTACCCAGGAAATAAGTCTTGTCTCATGTTGCTTAAATCATTATTTATAAACAGCGTGATTAATTTATTTCTGGCTTTTCTTCTAGTAGAGGAGCTCTACCTTCCTTGTTTCAGGAGCAGTGTTTAGAACATGGAGATTTTTATTGACTCATTTCTTAAGAAATTCTTATCAGGAAGCTGAAAAAATAACTGGAGACCTGGAGGAAGATGTTTTACCAAGATATAGATGATGCTATGCAAATACTTGTGATAACAATGTAGCAGTTTCCATTCACTGAGTGCTTTCTGTGTAATAGGAACTGGCATATCCCTGAACAGATGTTATCATATTTAACCTTAACAAAAGTCCCATGAAATGGGTTTTAATACTATGTCCACTTTACAGATGAAGAAAAAAAAACTTGGAGATGTTTGGTCAAATGCTTAAGGTCACATTGACACTAAATGGTAGATCTCAGAAAGGACTGAAACTCAGGTGGGTCAGATTCCAGCACCTGCAGCCATGACACTGTACTGGGTGGGATGGCCCTTGGATTACATACCAATGGTCGCCTTCCACTAAGCCAGAAGCAGGAACTTTTCCTGAACAGTAAGTCTCAATGGAGGGGATAATGTTTCAGCCTCAGCATGTTAGCCTAGAAGTGGGCATCCTGGAGAGAAGCTTAGGCCAACCGATTAACACATTTCTGAAAAGCAGGTACATTTTGCAAATAGCACTAACGTTTCTAACCCTGAGTATTTGACGAGACCATTGGTGTTCTTTTGAAGTTTTTAGTCTCACTATCTTCCTGGTGTGATCTCAAACAAGAACAGTGTTTTCTGAGAGATTACTTCATGTTGTGATGGGGACCAAGGCCGGCTTTGTGGGTATGTGACCAGTGCATATACAGGAATCCAGACCTAGGTTTAATGCTCTGCTACCATCTTGAAATTCTTAATAACTTTATTCTTGAATTTGTGAATATTAGTAGAATGTGTATGCATAGAAAAGTGAAATAAAAGCAGTTGAGTTAGTTTTCTGCACTGCTCTGGTAAAAACAAAATACAAAAGTATGTATGAACTACCTACCATGATTTGTATAATTTTGATGATTCCACATACAAGTTAAATGCTCTTTTATTTACATTTGAAATTGGCATTGCACAATGTAAAAGCGAATGATAAATTGATTCATGTGTCAATGAGAAATGAATGATAAATTGGTGCTAATAATTTCAAAAATTTCTTTACTAGAACAAAGGTAATTAGCAAGTTAAAAAAAAAACACCAAGACAAGTTGGGAGGGAGTGAATGAACAGAAAAGAAAGGCTTTAAATTTTAATACCTTTAAGAACACTTTTTCCTGCCTTTTGAACAAGTGGCTTGCATTTTTATTTTGCATTTGGCCAGCAAATTACGTAGTCTGCCCTGGTAGGGGTTAATGGAGACAAAAGAAGGTCATCCTCATCCATCTTTGATTTACCCAGATTAAGTCAGTTTTGGCTCAAAACAATGAGGTAAACGTTGAATACAACTGTAACCTCCAAAGTTCAAGGTAAAGGCCATAAGATGGCTTTTAAATGTCAAACAACTTTACAACATTAGCAGAAACCTCTGAGGATCCAAAGTAAATCAACTCTAAATCTTTTCGTCATCCATGGGTAAAAATTTTCCAATTAACAGTATGAAAACCTTTATTTAAAAGGGGAATTCTGATGTGCTGAAGTCAAAATTTGGCAAGTGGTTTCACAGTGAACAAACAACTATTTCAGTTATGGAATTAATATATATTTTTTAAAGTGGTGGAAACTTATTCTCACATACACAGTCCAGATGAAGAATGAAGTATGAAAAGAACATCTGTTTATATAACAAATATACTACTTGAGCAATTTCTGCACCATGGGGAAATTTTAGGGGATAAAAGTGACATAGTACCTGCCCTCAGAGACTGGCAGTCTGGCTGGAGAGGCAGATAATAAGCAAGTTAACAAAAAATATATTTTAAGTTATCATAGTTTTTATTTATAAAGGAAATAACAAGGGGTAGTAACCCAGATTTTTTTTTCTTCTGCTGTGTTTTGGGGGGAAGTTCATTCTCTTTGCCTCTTACTCATTTTCACTTTTTTTCTATGTTTACATTTTCTCCTCTATTGATTTCATATAGAAATCTGAATACACTAATGTTGTACATGGAAATGGTAAAGATTTATATAGCACATCCAGTAGAATTGGTTGATTAGTTTCTGAGTGTTGGCTGATAATAAGAGTTAGTGAGTCTGAGAGAAAGTTGTATTGCCTCTTTCAGAGAGAAGGCACATATAGCTCTGGAGCTGATTGGTCAAACAAAACTTTTCACAATCATGAGAATTTCCTACATTTATATCTAAGCCAATAGCCACTCACCACATGTGGCTAATGAACACTTGGAAGATAACTAGTGTGACTAAAAAGCTGAGTTTTTAGTTGTGTTTCATTTTGGTTGAATTAAAATTTAAATAGTCACGCGTCACTAGTGGTTACCCTATTAGACAATACAGATCTAGAGATTTCAAGTCAATGGACAGCCTGTTTATTGCAGGGATTGACAGTGGATAACGGAGGATGATAGCCAAGAACCAAGTTAGATAGGCAAGAAGTTCTTTGGAAAGCACTTGCAAAAGTTCTCAGACTTCTTAGGAATTGGGTAAGTGTCCTAGGTTTGAGTAAGATCTGAACCTGGAACCTGGGGAAAAATCTAAGCCTGATGAGAGCAGAGAAGCCCATCTCCAAAGCTAAACTTTGTATGCAATCTTTGCTGTGTTGCCTAATTTATAAATAGTCTGTTCTTAAAATTATCACTCTCATGTGGACAGAGATTTGCAGTTAGCAAAGCAATTTCACATCAATTATTTTGTCTTATTTTCACAAAGAAGGAGTGAAATAGGAGGATGGGGATTATCTACCAAAGAAGCCAAAACTGGAATCTTTAGCAGATTTTCTACAGGGAAATTCTCTGCTCTAAGGTTACAGTCAGCACCCTAGTCCCTTTTCTGCCTTCAGTTATCTGAACTAATAATCATGGAGACAGTTAAACAGAAGAGAGGGTAAGCCAGTAGAGTAGAGACAGAGCATTTATTTATCCCCTTGTCAAGTCCTACAATGTTTCAGGCACTTTACTAGGCCCTGAGGATACAACAGGCAGCAAGACTGACAAGGTCCTTGGTATTTATCCAATGGACAAAGAACCCCATAATCAAGTCCCCAAAGAACCTCAAATCAAATTAATATGACTTATTCCTACCACCTGCCACCTTGTCGTGGTCACAAGACTATCTCGTCATACCATGTCTCCTAAGTGGGGAGAGTTACTTGGCTTAAAGCATAACTGAACTGAAGCAGGCTTCCAAAAGGAATTTTCTGCTAATTATACCAGTTAACTTAGATAAAGTTATCTTTTAAGAGATTCTGGCCTGGGCGTGGTGGCTCAAGCCTGTAATCCCAGCACTTTGGGAGGCTGAGGCAGGTGAATCACGAGGTCAGGAGTTTGGGACCAGCCTGGCCAACATGGTGAAACCCTGTCTCTACTAAAAATACAAAAAATTAGCCGGATGTGGTGGCTGGTGCCTGTAGTCCCAGCTACTCGGGAGGCTGAGGCAGGGGAATCGCTTGGACTCAGGATGCGGAGGCTGCAGTGAGCCTAGATTGCACCACTGTACTGCAGCCTGGGTGACAGTGTGAGGCTCCATCTCAAAAAAAAGAAACAGATTTATAAGAACCTAAGAATTCTAATATGTGTCATAACTTGAAGCCCTGAATCACAATCAATGCCAGCACACCTTGGACCATTCTGATCCACAAAAGTCTAGGACTGTGGCTCTAAACCTTTAATATGCATAACAGCCGTATTAGTAAAAATGTCATTTACAGGCCCTGCACTGATTCAATGAGTGGGACCCAGGAATCTGTGATTTTATTAAGCTACCAGATGATTCTAATGTGAGTGGTCTGCTGATCGTGCTTTGACGGAAAAACCACCAGGAAAAATAAAAATAAAAGTTGCAAATAAGGGAATATAATTGCACTCGCCAAATTTCCAACAATAATATACACAGAAAGCACTAAAATAAATTGGGATATTTATTCCGAAAAACAAAAGCCTCAGAAAGAAGCTATGGCCAAATATGCATAAAGGGCTGTCCTAATATAAGAGGTATAACCTGTTTTTCTCTTTCTCAAGGCAGAATGAGGGTTAGTGAGTAGAAGCCACAGGGATGGAAACGTCAACTCAATATTAGGAAAACCTTTCAAGCTCTATGGCTGCCCAACCTTTGAGCAGGCTGCTCAGGTAGGAAGCTTCTCTCATTGCAGGAGTTCAAGCAGAGCCTGGATGCCCATCACCAATGATGACAAGGAAACTGTTGATTTGTTAGCAATTCCCTCAGCTCCTGATAAACCTTGTGCACACCTGCAGTGATGTCCACTGTACTGTAATACCTTGCTTGTGTATCCCTTGCTTCAGTGGTTCATGTTTATATCTGCTGCATGCTGCCTGGTGCATTAAGTGCTCAGTACACGGTTCCTGTGAATCAAACTTCAGAACCTGATAAATTGAGTTCCAGAATCTGCAAACCTGGGGTTCTGATGGGCTTCCTATAACCTCAAAAGCAAAATATGGGTTTTACAGTCACCTCTTCTACTATCCAGAATGAACTGTTAGCAATTTATCTGCTCTTCTTCAGTAAAGTTTTAAAGTTTCTTTCAATAAAGGTCTTATACTTTTAAAAAATATATTTTTAAGGAACTTTAGTTATTGCTTCTGTTTATTTGTTTGTTTTTTGACGGGGTCTGGCCCTGTCACCTGAGCTGGAGTGGAGTGCAGTGGCAAAGTGGTATTTTTCTTAATTCACATTCTAATTGTTTTTTTCTCATGAGCAGGAAAGTCACAGAGGACTGAGTGTTATCTCATATCATCCATCCTTATGAAATATCTTATTACTTTTCACAGTTTACAGTGGATTTTCCTGGAAGGTGATTATAATAGATCATACAGATGATTAATAAATAATGGCAACTTTGTTCTCTTTTTCCAATTTTTATGTAGAATATTTCTTCTTTCGTTCTTTGGATTTTGTATGTACAATGTTGACCATGAGAGATGATAAGACGTCATTGTCTTATTCCTGACTTTAGTAGGAACGCAGCTAATGTTTTATCATTAGGTTATTTATTTTCTTCTCTGCCACTATGTTCAGTATGGGTTTCCTAGAGTGGGAAAAGTGATTTCCATAAGACTAAGACAGATATTGATGGGTGGGGAAAACACAGCTGCAGAACAAGATTAAGGATGAGACAAGGAGAAAGAGGCAGGCTCCAAATTCACTGAGAATCTGAGTTTGCACACTTGATAAACCTCTTAGAATTCCACACACTGGCATTTTGCCTCTTTCTAATATATGCATGAAGACAAATTAAAATTGCCCCAAAATATTTATATGATAATAATTCATGTTTAGAAGCTATATTTAGAAGACTATGTAACGTATATGTCTAGACAAATGGTGTCGTCATCCAATCAAATGCTTTCTTCACTTCTATTTTGATCATGGGTTGCATATTTCCAAAGACACTTGTCCAACAGAAAATAGTCAGACACAATTGCAGACATCTCTGCTACTGTGTACACTAGTTAGTACAATTTTAGTAACCAAAACCCTCTAAGAATGTATTTCAAAAGCATATTTTATTTCATCGGCTACCCGTTTGCTTATTTAATAATAAAATTGCATGTAAATCAAAAGGCCAGAAGGATAGGACCAACCCTGGGAGACCTATGACTCTAAACCATTGAGGTCAGGCTTGGCTGTTTCTAATTCAACTTGGAAAAGTAAAATTCCATTCTGTCAAAAAGACTTGAAAGGAAAGAGGCCCCACAATATCAGAATGTTGTCATGAACTGGGTCTTCCCAATGTGAATCTTGTAGACTAAGTTCTCTGCACCTTTTAGGATCTAAGGGAAGATTTAACAAACAAAACCTAATTTTTGATTTTGAGTATTTTAATCCTTCATAAATCTGAAGAGAATCAGGAAGACATTTCATCAGCAAAAAATGTATCAATCAATTGATCATCTACTGTTATACAGATACTGTGTTAAAGACTATGCGGTACCTAGAGAAGAGGAAGCCATAGTTTCTCCCCTCAAGGAATATTTGATGTGACAGGAATTAAATAAGTATACAATTTAATTAAATAAATTAAATATACTCTAAGGCAGTATGAATGTCATGAGAAATAGTGCTGTAAACAGACCACTGCCATCCAGCAGAAGTGGAGAAGAACAAGTGCCCAAGTTGAAGAAATGTGAAAAAGGTATGTTCTGAAAACCACAGGAAGAAGAGTTTGATCCCAATCCTGAGATGAACTTTTTTTAAAATTGATTTTTTATTTGAATAGTCAATGGGTACCCAAAGATAGAAGTCAACAAGTGGTTAATAAGAATAGGCCCATCTGATCTAAGCTTACTTCCTTTTAAAAAATGTGAGTATGAAAATGCCTTCATTTGAACAAGTTATTAGTCTTCCATGGTTTGTAGGCAAACTAGAGAAATATCAACAAAATGGTAGAGTTGATAGATTAAAAAAATGACTCATCAACTTTATCCAAAAAGTCAAGGTTATCATGGAAAGTTGTAATCTTAACTCTGACTCTAAGTGGCAGGACCAGGCTGAGTTTTGAAGTCAGAAAGAGTTAGGTCTGAATTCCAGCTTCATTGTTTACTACTTGTGTGACTTTGGGCATGCTACTTACCCTAACACTAAATTTTCTCATCTTTAAAATGACAAGGATACTAATACCTTACCTCTTTGAGTCATAAAAATTAGATGCAAATGATGGATTTAGGGCTCTCAAATATAGTAACAAACATTCTTTTCTGGAATAATGTTAGGTTTCATAATCATAATCATTATTATTAATAAAATGGAAGGAGGTCTCTAGTGACCTGTCCAATACTTTTTAAATGTTTGCCTTGGGTGAGGAAAAAGAAAGTATGCTTATAAAATTCTAAATTTCATACATGCAGCTAGAAATTTATTTATCTTACATTTTTATGATTTACATTTTGCCCCTATGGTTGAATTTTATGGTTATTTTTATTTAGCTCCATCTCTTCAATACCAGCTGATTGGTTTCTTTTTAAATCCTTAAGCCTGCCCTCTAATATGTTAGTTCTCCCTCAGAGCCACAGAAAAGTGTCTTGATTTAGTAACATGATACAAGATTATTCCTTTTATGGAGATAGGGATGACTCAGAAAACTTGTGGTTGGAGGGTGAGATAGTTTGGATGTTCATCCCCTTCAAATCTCATGTTGAAATGTAATCCCCAGAGTTGGAGGTCGGGCCTAGTGGGAAGTGTCTGGGTCATAGGGGTGGAGGTCACATGAATGACTTGGTGCCCTCCTCACAGTAACGAGTGAATTGTCACTCTATTAGTTTTCGTGAGATCTGGTTGTTAAAAAGAGTCTAGCACCTCACTCCTCTCTTTCTCTCTCTTGCTTCCCGTCTTGCCATGAGACATGTATGAATCTCCTTCATCTTCTGCCATGAGTAAAAGCTTCCTGAGGCTTCATGAGCCAATGCTAATGCCGTTTTGTACAGCCTGTAGAGCCATTAGAAAAATAAACCTCTTTTCCTTATAAATTACCCAGCCTCAAGTATTCATTTATAGCAACATAAAATGGGCCAATACAGGGGGTAAGAGTATAGAGCTAATAATTCTGTTTTGGTTGCATTACATTTAAGATTTCTAAGAGATACCTATATGGGATTGTCAAGGAAGCAAATTGGATCTTTTCTCTGGATCTCAGAGGAGTGTTATGTCCTAAAGATATTGATCAAAGAGAGAACCGACAGCATAAAGATTGTATTTAAAGTTATAGATAGTGAATGTGTAAAGTAAAAGCATAGTCTGAGAAGAGTATCAGGAGCCAAGTCCTGAAGAACTCCAACAGTTTGAGGCCAGAGAGAGAGAAAGAGCCTCTAAAGGAGACTGGGAAAAAGTTGCTGGTGAGTTAGCAGGAAAACCAGGAAAGTATGGTATTAAGGAAAATTAATGTAGGAAGTATTTTAAGAAGGAAGTTAGGCCAACTCTAAGAGGTCAAGTAAGAATACCTTTTCAAAATTGGAAACTTCTATAAGTCAAAAGTTAACCAAAGTTAAAAAGTAAGCAGGAGATGGGGAGGTGTATTTGCCAATTCTATGACACAGGATGAATATACAGAATATAACAAAGAACATCCAGAAATTTCTAAGAAAAATACAGCAAAGTTGTCACAAAAAGGGCCAAGCACATAAAGATGCAGTTTATATAAGAATAAATATAAATGGTATATAACTAATTTAAAAGAGGTTCAATCTGACAAATCACTGGGTAATGCAAATTAAATGATATGGCAATTATTTTTTCACCAACCTAATATTTTTTAATCAAGAAAATATTAAAGATTGATAATATTCAACATTGGTGAGGAGAAGGAGTAGAGGATACTCGATACTCTCACACTTGTAGATGAGAATGCAAATTGTTACAGTGTGCTAGGATGCCAATATTATTGTAAATGTAAAAATTTTAAATGAGCATACCTGTCAATATAGTCATTTCATTTTTGGTAGCTATCTGAAAGAAATTCTAGCACATGCATCAAGAAATGTGTTCAAGAACATTAAAAACAGTACAGCTTGCAATGACAAATAATTGGAAATACTTACATGCCCACTAATAGCAAACAATTAAATAAATTTTAATATGTATTTTTAGTACAGAAGATTATGGAACAGCTAAAACAAATAAGTTAGAGCTATATTTTCCCCAGTGAAAATATCTTCAAAATGTATTGTTAAAGGATAAAAAACAAGATGTAGAAAAGTACATATAAAATGATCCTATTTACATAAAGTGAGAAAGAGTTATGATATTTCTGTGGTTTTTATGAGTGTTTGTAAATACATTGAAATGATCAGCAGACTAATGTTAACTATTGTCTCTGAGAATAAGGGTAGGATTAGCAGGATAAAAGCTGATACTTATTTTCATTTTTTTGGTTTTATGTTTCTTGAATTAATCTGAATTTACTGATGATCTACTTGTGGGATTTTTAAGAAAAATACAAAAATTGTCTTAGTTCTGTTAAGTTAAAACAATTGATCAGAAGAATTAATTTTATAATCTGTTAATCATCAAGAGTTTAAGTTCCTATTACATATCAGACAATATGAAGAGTATTTGCTATATAGTAGTGAATAAAATAGGCAGAATTCCTGTCCTTTGTAAGATTTACCCTCTAGCAGATGCAGGTTTCAACTATTCTGTGTAGGCTACCCTTACTCTTATAAGATTCTCCACTCCCGCAGTAAAACATCACAGACCAACTTCCTGCACTTTTCATGACCTCATGAAGAAATTTATGGAAGACTGTAATCCCAGCACTTTGGGAGGCCGAGGCAGGCGGATCACAAGGTCAGGAGATCGAGACCATCCTGGCTAACATGGTGAAACCCCGTCTCTACTAAAAATACAAAGAAAATTAGCCAGGTGTGGTGGCAGGTGCCTGTAGCCCAGCTACTCGGGAGGCTGAGGCAGGAGGATGGCGTGAACTGGAGAGGTGGAACATGGAGTGATCTGAGATCGCTCCACTGCACTCCAGCCTGGGCGACAGAGTGAGACTCCGTCTCAAAAAGCAAAAGAAATTTGTGGAAGAAAATATGGAGTGTACATCGATATGCCATCTTTAAATTCTCTCTTTGCTTTACAGTCATCCTGCAGATTACCAGACACAGCAGGATTTTAACAATACATCTTATTTAGTAAAATAGGCTTTCTTGGGCTATCCTAGGAACTCCCAAACTCTCTATGAAAAAAACCATCAACTGCTAAACAACTGACTTAGCAAATGTATTACCAGAGCATACGCTGTTTGTAAGTTGTCAACAGCCTGTACTTAGGCAACTGCTAGCTTAAATAGCTAAAACTATTTGGCACCCACACAGAAGTTCTTGTACACACACTTTACGGTTGAATTCTTTCTATGACACTCATGAAGGCATAATAATTAAGAGAGAATGTCAGTTTCTAGGTGTATCCTTTGGGGCCTTTCCACCAGCTGAAACCACAACACCATGCTAGGCTTTAGCTACAAATCTGCCTACACTTGTAGCAAAAATTGGAATTCTTGCTCTGAGCAGCCTCTGAGGCACAGCGTTTATATTTTATAGCAATTCTTATTTTTCTTTTCTTCTTTTCTTACACAGGCAAATGAAAATATCCCCCAATTTTCAGCTGCCAGAACAGCTGAATACTAATCATCATCAGAAAAATTAAATGCTTGTCTCAAAGAAGGAACTACTCCTTAGAAATTCCTGTACATCTCAGGGCAAATAAAAAAATGTCATTGGCAATCCAGTTTTGCTACAGGATGAATGTACTTATCACATATAGCTTGCATAGCTGAGAACAATTCTAGCCCAGGGTGACCAGAAAAGTCTCAGGGTTTAGAAAGAGATACCATAACTAGACACTGAACATTCACCTCCAAAGTCACTCCCACCTCCATCCACCTATGTGACCTTGGGGAAAAAAATCACTGGACCTGTCCATATTCTCTTATATTTCATTTCCTTTCTTGCACTGTTCTATCTGCCTGAATCGACTTCCCTGCCTTTTCCTCCATGTCTCAAATTCTTAGGAAATACTGTTCTGAGTTCTGTGAAGCCTTCCCTAAGCTTCTTAAGCCAAATCAGCTTCCTTTCCTTTCTACCCCAATTCTAGATCGCCCATACGTCCATTGTATCTCATGGTATTACTGTTGTATATTTATTATGGTATGTATTTTAGTTTATCATGTTATTTATGGCCATCTTATGTTTTCAGGCACTATGTTATTACTATTCATCCTAATATTAATAAAATTTTTAATACTATTGTGAATGCTTACTGTATATCATGCCCTATATAAATATATTATCTCTACTCATCACAAAATCCACGAGATGAGAATTAACATTATTACAATTTTTTAAAGGTGAGGAAAGTAAAACCACAAGAGACTACGCAGATGGCTAGTAGAAGCACTGAGCATCAAGACAAAACCTATTTTACTTTAAAATCCATGCTTTTAACCACTACTCTAAAGTACCACCTTTAAATAATAATAGATAACATTTACTAAAGACTTGTTAAGTGTCAGGCTCTGTACCGTGCACTCCACATACACTAGCTAATTTGATTCTCATAAAAACTCTGGGATGTAGATATAGTGATTATTATCTTAAGTTTTTAAAAATGAAATTGAGGTTAATAATGTTTAAACGACCTGCCCAAGGTCACAGAACTCTGGGAACTTGATTCGAATTCAAGTCAGTCTCCCTCCAGAGCCTAAGGTCTTAACCACTACTGTATTCCATGACCAGAGAGTAGAAGCTTTTATAATCTTGGCAAACTCTATGCAGTTTTCAGGGATAACCCCTCTGGAAACAGAAAACTGGAGCATTACCCCTTCTGAGTAATATAAATCAACCAAATTGATGAACTCCCGTAGTATACTCACCTTAGTACATGTGTGGATCCGTTAATGGTTGTGGTTGAACAAGGGACAGTCTGGCCCAGAATGGAAGGTCTTCGGTAGCGCTCATCATCACAGCAGAGGATGATGAGGAAGGCACGTCTAAAAGACTTATTCAAGAAGGCGTAGAGAAAAGGGTTCAACCCGGAATTGATATAGCCGAGCCAGAGGAAAGCGGTCCACACCTGCCCAGGGACACTGTAGTCTATGAAAGGATCCACGATATTGGTGACAAAGAATGGTGCCCAGCAGAGGCAGAAGCAGCCCATGATGATGCACAGGGTCTTGGCTGCTTTGGTCTCTGTCCTCATGCGGTGAGTGCTATGCTGGTCTGCTGACTGAGGCCTGCTCTCAGAGGAGGCTCCTGCCCGTTGTAATATCTGGATCTGGTGGGCATGCTCCTTAGCTGTGACATAGATGCGGTAATAGGCCAGCACCATGAGGAGAAATGGGATGTAGAAGGCCACCACAGAGCAGGTGATGGCGTAGGGCTTGTTGACCATGAAGACACAGTACGTAGAGTTAGAGTTCTGGTTGAACTTCCTCTTTTCTATCTGAGAGTTGGAGGGAGAGAGGAAATGAGGAAAGGAGGTAAAAAGGAAAGAAAAAGTGAAAAAGAAGTGGGAAAAATGGGGAAGGGTGTAAGAAAAGAAAAAGGAAAAATAAGAAAATGGAGGATTGGAAGATATAAAGAAGAGGAAGAGAACAGGGAAAGAAAATGGGAGAATAAAGGAGTAAAGGGGAAAGGAAAGGAAGAAGAAAATTTATCAGCAAAGCTTTGGTTTTCTTATACGCCCACAACCCAAAGAACCTTGATGACAGAAAAGGAACATGATCATATCCCAGGGCTCAGAGAACTTACCTGTACAAGAGGAGCTGAAGGCTCCAGGACAGAAGAGAAATAAAATAGAGACAGAATCATTTATTACATTTACCCAACCAGTAGTGAAATTCTGCCTCTATTCTGCCTTCCCTGTCTTCTTGCACATAACAGACCAGTGTCTCTTAACAGGATGCCTGTAGATCAGTAACATTAGAGTCACCCGCAGTATATATTATAAGTGCAGATTCCTGTCCATTCCCTACTGCTACCCCTCCACTCTCATCCCTGGAAGATCTATTGATTCTAAGTCTTTGGGCAATGAAGCTCAGATATATGCATTTTAAGCAAGTTTTTTTCCAATAATTCTAAAGCTCATTAATATTTGAGAACCATTGCTCCATACCATCCTAAACTTAGCTCTTTTGGGGAATGCCATGGGGCACTTTTCTACAGTCATTTTTCTACTTATTGAATTCCCTGATGTAGGTTTGTCTCATTTAGATAACACAGAGTAACAGCCTGTGTTATAGTGTAACAGCCTGTGTTATAGTGTAACAGCCTGTGTTTTAGTGTAACAGCCAAGAGGGGCCTTAGGGTTTGGGGGAAAGGAAGGGTAGATATTTTAATGGGAGAAAAGAATATAAAGATTGGATAGGGCAAGGTCATGAGGGACTTTGGAACCCAATCAGAGTGAGAACCTAGACAACACTCAATGCTTCAACTTACTCTCCTCCCAGTCTCTCCTGAACCCACTTCATTTAGGTGTTCACCCTAATCACTCCATTGAAAATGCTCTGGTCAAGGCTATCAATGACCTCTATGTTGCCATTCCTCCTTTTAAATGAGCCATCTACAGCTTTGACATAGCTGAATCCTCCATTCTTCTTCTTTTTTCGATATTTTATTGAACAAAAATACATACAAAGTACATAAAGTGTATATACAGATGAATCAATTATTACATAGTAAATATGCCTGTGTAATTTTTGTTCAAATCAAACTATAGAATATTATCGACAACCCAGCAGCCTCCCAAATGCATTCTCCTTGTCATTAATATGCCCAAACATAGCCACTAATCTTTATCATCAGAATGTAATTTTATTTGTTTTCTAACTAAGTATCAAGATAATAAAACACACAATCTGTATCTTCTTTAACTTAATATTGTATCACTCACATTATTGCATGTACAGGTAATTTATTCTTTTTCATTGTTGTATATTATTGCATTATAGGAATAAACTACAATATTACATATTCCAATATTGACAGACATTTGAGCCATTTTTGGGTTTGTGCTATTTTGCATAAAACTGTTAGGAATATTCTTGTACAAGCTTGTGTGTGTGTGTGTGTGTGTGTGTGTATTTTCATCTCTCTTAGGTATATACCCAGGACTGAGATTGCTGTATCATAGCTTGGGTATATACAACCAAATGGTTCCCAAAGGGACTGTATCAATTTATATTCCCACTATGAGAGCCAAAGAGTTCCAGTTACTCCACATGCTCACCAACATTTGGAATTTATTGTCAGTATGTAGTGGTATCTCATTGTGGATTTGTTGGTGATGTTGGTAAAGTTTATTTGATTACATAAGTAAAATACTCCATGTGTTTTTGACTCTTTCCATTGGTTTAGATTAGGATTTGTCTTATGTTTTGTTACTGAAAAGTGTCCTGGGGATCCATATCCACATAATTATAGTGCACTGACATCACTCCTTTTGGAAAGCATGTGAGCCTGAGTTTCTGCATCTGTTTCTTGATTAGCACTCTGGTTCCTTCAATGGGACGAGAGCACTGCCTTCATAATGTTAAAATATTGCCTACATCTTGTCAGTCCCAATTCTTGCAGCTATATCTTCAGTTTCAATCCAAGTAAGTTGCCTCAAATTCTCAGTGTGCTCTGTTGTCTGCATCTTTGTTCCCTGTTTACTATGTCCTGGCTATTTCTTTGTAATTTTAAATTAAATCCAATAAACTTGAATCAAATTTAAGTTCATCATAACCCTTCAGTTTCTTATTGCAGTTTTACTGTGCATTTCCTGAAAACTAATAATGTTAATCACTGTTTTGCCCTTTCGATATCCTCTCTTTTGAATTGATTTTTCAGGTATTTTCCCATTTTAAAAATTAACTTGTGACTCTCTTTCTTATTGATTTTTAATATAATAGTTCTTTTATATTCTAGATGTCCTTTGTCAGATTTATGTGTTGCAAATATATCACTCTGTGGCATGGCTTTTCACTCTAGTATCTTGTGATAGAAAGAAGTTCTGAAAGAGCTTATACTTTTGGTTAGTGCTTTCTGTATCTTGTTTCTGAAATCTTCGTTTACTCCTAAGTATAAAGATACTGGCCTGGCGTGGTGGCTTACACCTGTAATCCCAGCACCTTGTGAGGCTGAGGTAGGCAAATCACTTGAGGCCAGGAGTTTAAGACTAGCCTGGCCAACAAGGAAAAACACTGTCTCTATTAAAAATACAAAAATTAGCCAGGCATGGTGGCAGGCACCTGTAATTCAAGCTACTGGGGTGGCTGAGGCCCTAGAATTGCTTGAACCCAGGAGGCAGAGGTTGCAGTGAGCTGAGATCACACCACTGCACTCCAGCCTGGGTGACAGAGTAAGACTCGGTCTCAAAGATATTGTCAAGAGATGTAAAGACATTCTTTTACATGATCACTTAGCATATCATTATTGTGTTAATTTTTATGTCTTTTTTTTTTTTTTTTTTTTTTTTTTTTTACAGGGTCTTGCTCTGTTGCCCAGGCTGGAGTGCAATTGTGCTCACTACAACCTCTGACTCCCAGGCTCTAGCAGTTCTCCCACCTCAGCTTCCCTAGTAGCTGGGACTACAGGTGTGGGCCACCACATCCAGTTAATTTTAAAATATTTTTTGTAAAGACAGGGTTTCATTGTGTTGCTCAGACTGGTCTCAAACTCTAGGCTCAAGCTATCAACCAGTCTCAGCCTCCCAAAGTGCTGGGATTACAGGCATGAGCCACTGTGCCTGACCAGTTTTTACGGTTAATTCTTCTACTCACCTGAAATTATTTTTTCTGTATGGTATGATATACAAGATATGGATATTCAATTGACCCCTGCAGCATGTATTGAATGGATTATCTTTTCCTAGTTGCACTGCGGTGTAACCTTGGTCACAAATCAGGGGACTGTATATGCATATGGCTCCACGTTTGGATTTCCTATTTGTTCTCTTGAGTTGTCTCTCTCTGCACATACTGTTTTAACTTCTATAACTTCTTAGACATCTGGTTATAAAAGTCTTTGAACTGTGGTTTCTTTTCTTGAAGACTCTTGGATAATCTTTTATCTCAGTATTTCCATAGAACATTTAAATTAATGTCTCAGTTTCTGTAAAAATCTAGAATTTTGATTGGACTGAGAGTAAAATGATCAAGGGAAACTGACATCTTTACAATGTTAAGTCTTCGAATTAACTAACATGGTAATTCCTTCCCTTTGTCTTTTTAAGTATATTTCAATAATACTTTTTAATTTTATAATTTTCTTTGTGTCTTAAACATCTTTTGTTAGATTTGTTTCTAAGTGTTTTATGTTTTTATTCTTTTGTAAATGGTACCACGTTAAAATTGTTGTTCCTAATTGTTGCTAATAGGCAGAACATGGTAAGGCTTTTTATTGCAAGCTGGCTGTGTATTCAGCAACTTTGCTAAGTTAGATGTCAACTAATATTTCATCTTTACATCCTTTTGAATTTTCTCCAGGAAATACTCATATGATCTGCAAATAATGGCAGTTACAATTTTTTCTCTTTCCAATCCTAATATCACTTTCTCTTGCTTTATTGAGCTTGATAGGACCTCCCATCTGATTTTGAATAAAAATGAGAGTAGTTGACACCTTGTTGCACTCCTAGTTTTAGGGG
Source organism: Chlorocebus sabaeus (assembly GCF_047675955.1). Lineage (NCBI taxonomy): Eukaryota > Metazoa > Chordata > Mammalia > Primates > Cercopithecidae > Chlorocebus > Chlorocebus sabaeus. Next base: position 33,571,996 of record NC_132926.1, on the reverse strand, counting down.
ATGAGCCTTCAATAATTTACTAAGTATGATATTTGCTATAAATTGTATGTCAACAGCCTCTACTTGATTAAGGAAATTACCTTCTATTCTTAGTTTGATGAGATTTTAAAAAAATCATGAATGGGTATTGAATTTTGTCAAAGCATTTTTGGCAGCAACAAAATGACCATGTGGGTTTTCTCCCCTTTCTTTTACTGATGCAATGGATTACATTGATTGCATTACAATTCCTGGAATACGTCATATTTATACTGGACCCTGTGACACACTTTCTTAAGGATTGAAGGACTTTTCCACCAACTGTGAACACTGTCTGCTGACAGGTCTTAGTCATCAACCTGTAGAAATAGCTCTTGACTGAAGACAGCTGCTTAACCCTATGTCACTTACCCTTCTTGGGATCCATCTGCATCCAGTGTGAATATACATATGCATGAAGATATGAAGAATATATACCTATATGATATACTCACAAACATGCTGTTTTATTCCTGTACATATTCAGCATCTTGTTTTATAGACTATTATAAGGTTATCATGTATCATCCTCTTGAATTCATATTTTTATCATCATAAAATATTTCTACCTCAAGAAATATTACTTTCTTTAAATTTTATTCTATCACTTATAACAGTAGAGTAACACCAGCTTTCTTTGAATTGTCACTTGCATAGTGTATGTATTTCTATTATTTTATTTTCAAATTTTCTGTCACTTTATTTTTAACGGTGCTCTCTTAAAAGCAGCATATATTTGTATTTTGTTTGATGCAGTCTGACAACTTTGTCTTTTAGCATCTATTCTTTAAATAATTTAATATTTAATACAATTACAAATTCATTTAGGTTTGTCTATGATCTTACTGTTACCTATTAACCTTTTCTGTTTCTTCTTTCCTTGTTTCTATATTTATTGCTTATTTTCAGAATAATACCTGTTTATATTAACACATTACCTCTCTCTTTCTATTAGCTTATTGAATATATATTCTTTTATTATCTTTATTTTAGTGGCTACAACTCATTACAATCTATTTCATACATTTGCCATTTCCTTGGCATGCAAAGATCCCAAACAGTCCGTCTCCATTTACCTGCCCCACACCTGCCTTTTATGCTATTGTTTTCATGCATTTTAATCCTACATATATTTGAAAACCCACAAGACATTAATGTTATTGTTATTTTAATAGTCAATGTTCTCTTACACTATCCACATATTTATCATTTCCAGTGCTCTGCACTCTGTCCTGTGTTATGGTGCTTCTATCTGGGATTATTTTCTTTTTGACTGAAAAATTCTCATTTTAGTCACAGCACAAAACCTGGTGTGGAAAAATTCCCTTCGTTTTTGTTTGCCTGAAAATCATCTTGTCTTAATATCATCTTAATTTTTAAAGCATATGTTCACTGGGTATGGAATTTTAAGTTGTAGATTTTCACCAAGTCATTCCATTGTCTTCTCACTGCTTTCATTTTATTACATGGTCAGCTGTAAGTCTTCTTTTCCCTGTTAAATTTAATTTATCGTTTTTCTCTAATTACTTTTGAGGTTTATCAACTTGTCTCTGATTTTCAGCAATTTTTAAAATGAATTTTCTAGATATAGTTTTCTTCTTTATTTAACCTGCTGGGGCTTTGTGGAGTTTCTTGAATCTGTGACTGATGGCTTTTATCTGTTTGGAAAATTCTTAGGCACTATTTCTACTAATATTACATCTACCCATTCTCTCTCTCTTCAAATAGAATACTAATTATATGGACGTTAGAACTTTTCTGTATTTTTTATATATATACATATGTAACATATACACACATATACATAAAAGTATATATATGGACACACACATATATTCTGATATGATACATATATACATATATATCAGATTGGTCTGTAATAAAATTCTATCCATTTATCTCTATGTGCTTCAATCAATATTTTATTACAAGGTTAAGGTGTAACATCCTCTTGAATTGATATTTTTATCATTATGAAAAATGATATCATCTAAATTCCAGTTTACTACAGGTGTTCTCAGATATGTCAAATCTACTATTAAATTTATCATTATACTTATTTATTTCAGTGTATTTATTAGTTGCAGTATTTGCATTCAATTCCCCCATCCCCTTTTTTTTTGAGACTGAGTCTTGCTCTGTCACCCAGGCTGGAGCGCAATGGCACAATCTCGGCTCACTGCAACCTCTGCCTCATGGGTTCAAGCAATTCTTCTGCCTCAGTCTCCTGAGTAGCTGGGACTAAAGGTGCATTCCACCATGCCCAGCTAATTTTTGTATTATTAGTAGAGATGGGGTTTCACCATATTGGCCAGGCTGGTCTTGAACTCCTGACCTTGTGATCTGCCCACCTCAGCCTCCCAAAGTGCTGGGATTACAGGTGTGAGCCACCATGCCCTGCCAAAAATTCCCCCTTTTTTTTTTTTTGGTAGATGCTCCTTGTCTAATTACTCCATTATCTAGATTGCCTATGAGACTGTTTCCGTTGTCTTTCTATGTTTGTGGTTTTTGGCCCTTTAGTCTTGCTTCTTACAAGGTCTGGTGACTTAATTAAAGGACAGACATTATGTATAAAAAAGTACAGGTCCTCTGGATTGTAGTAGCCTTCCCACAACTCGATGTATCCTGGGACCAATTTTAAAGCAAGTGCCTTACAACTTCCTTATGGAATATATATCCCTGCTAATGAATCTAGACCATAGATTTTGATCTTCGTTTTAAGTTTAGTATTGCAAAGCTGGAGGACTCTTAAAGATTAGTATCTAGACAGAGAGAGATGGTTAATTTTATGTGTTAACTTGACCAGGCATGGGGTACCTACACATTTAGTCAAGCATTACTCTGGGTGTGTCTATGAGAAAATTTTTGGATGAGATTAACATTTGAATCAGTAGACTGCCAATCACCAATCACCTGCCACCAATGTAGGTGAACTTCATGCAATCCATTGAAGGCTTGAATAGCAGGGAACTCATGCTGCCTTACTGCCTTCAAGCTGTGATATCAGTTTTTTCCTGCCTTTGGACTCAAACTAAAACATTGGCTCTGCTGGGGCTCTAGTGTCCCTGCATTTGGACAGGAACTACATTATTGGCTCTCCTGGGACTCTAGCTTGCTGACTGCAGATCTTTGTACTGGTAAACCTCCATAATCACATGAGCCAGTTCCTTACAGTATCTCTCTCTTTCTCTCTCTCTCTCTCTACACACACACACACACACACACACACACACAGACACACACACCCACCCATTAGTTACGTTTATCTGGAGAACCAATACACAGGGATTGGAATAATGCCTGGCATATGTTGCATGGCCTCCTAGATCCCTGGTAGACCTTCTTCTCCATTGAGAACGAATGGATCTTCTCATCACAGTGCTTCACCAAGTGAGACAGTTCAGAACTGGGCTCAGGGCTAAGTTCTCTCAACTTCTAGCCTGGAGGTCTCGTCATTCCCCAGCAGCCTCTACCCACATGATATATTTTCTTCAGGTCCATGTCAGCTGATATGGTTTGGCTGTGTCCCCACCCAAATCTCATCTTGAATTGTAGATCCCATAATTCTTACGTGTTGTGGGAGAGACATGGTGGGAGATAATTGAATTATGGGGTGGTTTCTCCCATACTTTTCTCATGGTAGTGAATATGTCTCACGAGATCTGATGGTTTTATAATAAGAAACTCCCTTTGCTTGGCTCTCATTCTGTCTTGTCTGCAGCCATGTAAGATGTGCCTTTTGCCTTCCACCGTGATTGTGAGGCCTCCCCAGGCATGTGGAACTGTGGGTCCATTAAGCCTCTTTTTCTTTATAAATGACCCAATCTGGGGGTTTGTCTTTATCAGCAGTGTAAAAATGGACTAGTGCATAAGCCTTATAGACTCTCCACATAAAATGGAATAAAGACCTTTTGGGGCAAATGACATGCCTCAGGCCCTGGAGTCTAAGCTTGGAATACTTGTCCAGTTATTTACAAGCTGTGTGACATTGGGCATGTTACTGAACCTTAACCTACATAAGCTTGTGAGCCTGGGTTTTCTCATCTGAGAAATGGGGAAAATAACTATACTTTCCACACAAGGAGGTTTTCAAGATTGTATATAAAGTATTTAGCATACTCTGGCATACAGCTATGTTAAAGAAAAAATTATTCGTGACATTTGTTAAAGCAGTAAAGCAGACTTTATTCAGGACTATCAACATAGGTTATAGCGACTACTGTGAAGGGGTTTTGTAGTAGAAGGGAGAGATTGAAATAGAACAAGGGAAAGTAGAAATTTATGGTGAGTGGAAAACATGGTGAGTGGGGGTCAGTGGATGGAAAATTACCAATAGGAAACATCAGGAGTAAGAGAGGATTCTGGCTAAACAAACCTAGCAGGGCTCTTGCTGAAGACAGGCCAAGGTGATCATAAATCACCTGGGAGATCTGGCGGAGGATGAAGAACCCAATCAAATATTGAGGGTGGGGGATTCTGGCTAAACCAACTTAGCAAGATTCTTGCGAAGATTGGGCTATGCAAAAACACGCATAGAAGTCCAAAAGTCAAGACCTAGATGGGACAAGGATTCAGAAAAGTCTGACTAAAGTTGGGTTAAGGAGAGGATTTTTGTCAGTATGCATTCAAAAGTGTTCGCTTTTTTTTTTTTTTTTTTAATTATCACCCAGACCACTATCAGATTCTTAGAATACTCAACCTAATATTATTTATTCACTTAGGAATCCCATGCAAAGTTAATCAGACAGTAAACCAGTGGGGTCTATGTGGATACTCACCAAATCAATTATGCCAATGTTATTCCAGCCTTGCATTATAGGGAGAAAAGAAATAAATGTGGGGATGACCCAGCAGCCTCCCAGCATTAATGCAATGCGCAGAGGGGTCATCTTGTTCCTATAGACCAAAGGCTGGCAGCAGATGGCGTAATACCTGGAGAGAGAATAGAGGGCAGAGCATAGGAATGGGCAAGGAGGAATGGGAGGGAGAGAGGAGAATACATGAGAGAGAAGAGGGGAGGAAGAGGGGATGGAGCAAGGGACAGAGAAGAGCAAACATTGAGGAGAAGAGTTGAAGGGGAAGTAGAGAATAAAATAAGGAAAGAAGAAAAGAAAGAATAAAGGGTAAAAAGAGGACAGCAAGTGACAGACGAAGGGACAAAGAAGGAAGAGAGAAGGGAGAAAAGAACAGAGGAAAGAAAAATTGATTATATGATACAATACGATATACTGACCTGTGAGTTTCTGTTAATAATAATATCAATATATGCTTTGGATCACATCTGAGAATCACTGCCTACAGTTGGCCCCACAGTCCTCTCCATCTCCCAATATCTGGAGGAGCTCCACACACACCAGAAGGTCTTTTCTATTTCTGGCACTGTTCCAACACTATCCCGATGCCTGTGCATTGAGGAGCTTCTGCCCAGCCCTCTGGGCCTCAGTGTCCAGGCAACTGTAATCTATTTGATTAGAACTTGAGGTGACCCAAGCATCCTCTACATCTGGGCTCTAACCACTGTATCTCAGATTTGTCCCCTTACCTTTGATCACCTGCCTACATGGAAGTGAAGCTCTAAGTCAGTGTTTTTTTGTTTTTTGGTTTTTTTAAATTGTGGTTCAAGGATTCCCCTCCATCCCTCCATCACTGCCTTGCTGAATCAAACTCACCTGAGGAAGTCTTTTTAAAATGCAGATCCCAAGGATCTCCTGAATCAGAGCCTGTTGGTGAACAACCTGGAGCTTGCATGTTGACAAGTGTGTTATTACTGTTCTTTGCTAAGGATACTAAGTTTCCCTTCCAAACGTGTACACTTCTTGGCCTCGTTATGGCTGGGTAGGACCAAGTGACTGGTCCTGACCAATGAATCATGAACAGAATTGGCATGCATCACGTTTGGGATAAACCACTTAACTGTTTCTGGGATACAAGAACGTAAAATTTTGAATATTTCCCGCTCCATCATTTCCTATCTATTGGATGAGACCACCCCACTTTCATTTATTAGGGTCTGACCTCTCTCATGGGACTCACTGCTCACTCTCTTTTGATTCCATGTTCTGCCTGATACTAGCTTTCTTCCTGCCTCCAGACAGAGGTACAACCTGCCCATTCAACAGTCTGGCCTCTAACTTCTAGACCATTCCTTCATGTTATTCTGGCCTTGGAGATCACCTCTTCCATGCCAAGGCATGGCATGGAATTTCACAATAGGCAGAATGCTACAGTAGATCTATCATTTATTTCTCTTTGGGAGAGTACAAAATATAAATGCAAAAAGAGCCTGGAGGCTAAGTCTATTCTTTAAGGTTTTATACCTTTTAATGATGAACCACCCCCATACACCCCTCATTTTATGCAGTTCAGTTTGTTAATTTTTCCCACCTCTTCTTTTCTTTTCTTAATTCAAAGCATAACTAACATAACAATGGCTATATTCTTTGAAGAGGTGGTAGTAGGTTGGGTTGAGAGAGGGTGGAATGAGAAGAGCCCAGTGTTGGAGCATGAGGAGCAGGTGTCTCAGGAGCAGGGAGAGGAGAAATATCCCCTTTTCTACAAGGCATTGAGGAGCAGCTGACCGCATTGTGCCAAGAGCTCCTTGTAGCTGGCAAGCTTGGTGGGGTGTCCAGATGTGGGCCAGAGTGCAAGAAACAACAGGTCAAAGAATGGGAGAGTGGCTTGCTCAGAAAAACCATTGTCTCCATTAAAATTCTGGCATGGCCACAAAATCAAACTAAAGATAACTCAATCGTTGAAAGAATCATGATTAGCTGGATTCCCTCCATACTGTTGGCTTACAAGAAAGGCAAATTATAAACGAGTAGCAAAATTTTCTGAATGGTGATATTCATAATCATCAGATATTGTATGTTAATAATAACATACAATTAATGATGAATTTGAAGTGGATGAAATATACTTTTTTTTTTTTCAAATTTTGTTTCCTTCTTGATTTCCCGTTAGGGGGCAAGTTTCTTTCCGTTTAACATCCTTCCTCCTTTCTCTTGTTATTAGCACTTCAAATCCTTCGGGAGTTATCTCTTTGCTGTTGCTATAGTGTTGTTGGGAAAACAAATGATGGGGCTCTGACTTTTCTAGCCTAGGAGTCACATGATCAGACTTTCTCCTGGGACTCAATGTCCTGCAGAGGGATGCAAGGTGGGTAAGTTAGCAGAGGGCCCTTTATCCCAGCAGCAGCCCCCTGGCAGGGCTGGGATTCATTCTTGCTCCTTGGATTCTTTGCAGCATGCTCTTACCCATCAAGTCCTCACTCCTTAGCTCTCTCTTTAAATAAACTACCTCATATATTTCCAATACATTCTCTTTCTGCTTAAGCTGGTGTCATGGGTTGAATTATGTCCTTCCTCTTCCAAAAGATATGCTGAAGTCCCAACTCCCAGTAACCTTGGAATGTGACCTTATTTAGACACAGGGTTTTACAAGAGCCAATCAAATTAAAATGAGGTCTTCAGGGTGATCCTGAATCCAATGTGACTGATGTCCTTATGAAAATAAAAATTTTGACACAGAAACTGATATGCACAGTAGGAAGGTGGCCATGAGAAGATGGAAGATTGGAGTGATGTGTCCATAAGCCAAAGAACACGTAAAGTTGCCAGCAACCAGCAGAAGCCAGAAAGAGGCAAGAAAGGATCCTTCCCCTACATGTTCCAGAGGGATAACGGCCCTGCTGATACCTTTATTTCAGACTTCTAGCCTTTAGAACAGTGAGACAATAAGTGTATATTGTTCTAAGCCATCCAGTTTGTGGTACCTGTTATGACAGCTTTAGCAAACTAATACAGTTGGCTAACAGCAATCTGTTGCTTGCAAGTAAAGTATCCTGCCTCACACAGAGCAGTAAAACTGGCTTGAATACCAGATATATCTTTCATAGTATACTTTTTTTCTAAGTAAGAATGTCTTTTGTTTCATTCAATATACTTTCAGATCGTAGCTCAAGTTTTGGCATCCTTTCTTCTAAAAAGGCAATAGAGAGATAAATGAAGAATGAATTCTGCCCTATCGTTGTTGTGTAATCAATATAATTTTTGAGGTTTAGAACCAGGTGCTGAGATGTTACCAAGAGCAGATTTCAGAAATTTTGGTTGGATCTCCAGTGTCACAAAAATCCAAAAGTTCAAAAACACAAGGCCAAACTAAGTATCCTGCAGGGCACTATTCACCACAACCAAGGTATGGAACCAACCTAAGCATTTATCAGTGGATAAATTAATATAGAAAATGTGGTATATACACATGATGGCATATTATTCCGCCATAAAACAAATAAAACTCTGTCATTTCCAGCAGCATGGATGGAACTGGAAGACATTATGTTAAGTGAATAAGCCAGGCACAGAAGGGCAAATATTGCATGTTGTCACTCATGTGAGGGAGCTAAGAAAATTGATCTCATGGAGGTAAAGCGTAGAATGACAGTTACCACAGGCTGGGAGGGGTAGTATGTAGGGGGAGTATGAAGAGGGGTCAGTGACTGCTTACAAAAATACAATTAGATAGTGGGAATAAGATCTAGTATTTGGGCGGCATAATTGGGTGACTGTAGTTAACAATCATTTATTGTATCTTTCAAAATAGCTAGAGGAGTAGATTTGGAATGCTCTCAACACAAAGAAATGGTAAATGTTTGAGGTGATGGGTACCCCAACTACCCTGATTTGATCACTACACATTGCATGCTTGTATCAAAATATCCCATGTACCCCATAAGTATGTACAACTATCATGTAACCATAAAATTTAAAATCTTTTACATAAATAAATAATATCATGCAGGATAAAAAGTATGTTTGAGAAAGCAGGGTGTTTTACCTGAGAAAATTATTTGATTTCCATAAATGGATGTGGATGTTTAGAAGGTTATGTTGGGAAAATAATAGAATTTACAGAAGAGGGCTTTAGAATGTATGGTTATATTGGTGCTCATAAAATTTTTATGAAAGCCTTTCTTTCTAAATCTAGCTTGGCCAGGGCTACTGCCAGTTTCCCTTGACATAATGAACAATAATATTGTCCTACATTCTGCTGTCCAAATGTTCTATGCTTTAATTTGCTTCACCCTAGATTTCTAGGAGCTGCTGCTACATAGAATTAAATAGTAGTAACAGGCTTCCTTTTAAAATTCAACTTAAAGGAGGATACTGTGAATATAGTACACATTTTACCAATCCCTTACACATTTTTTAAATTTGAGACAGAATCTTGTTCTGTCTGTCCCAGGCTGTTGCGCTTATGTGATCTTGGCTCACTGTAACCTCCGCCTCCCGGGTTCAATTGATTCTCCTGCCTAGCTCTCTGAGTAGCTGGAACTACAGGTGTGCACAACGACACCCAGCTAATTTTTGTATTTTTAGCAGGGACAGGGTTTCACCATGTTGGCTAGGCTTGTCTTGAATTCCTGGCCTCAAGTGATCTACCCGCCTTGGTCTCCCAAAGTGCTGTGATTACAGACATGAGCCACCAAACCTGGTCCCCTTACACATTTTACGTATATATTCAGTTCCTTGGAAAATGCATGCCAGAAACAAAGTGCCTGGACAGCCAGCCCATCCTGTAGGGGGCTAAGGTGGAATACATAGAAACACGCCCAAACACAGATGTAGAAAGTTGCTCTTGCAGGATCTGGAGTGGTTAGGCAAGGGTAGGAAGAATCCCTTATCTCCTTTTTAAAATTATTAATAAGTAAAGGGGGAAAAAAATTTTATTTTACTTAAATTTAAATTAGGTTAGGTAAATTGTTAGTGACAAGTGAGGATATGAATAAGAAAAATACTGAATTATGTCTAGGTATATGTTTTACTTGCATTTTGACCTCTACATCTTCTTCAATCTGGTCCTCTGTCTTACAGTAAACATGATTTGATTTTTGAGTGGGATTGAGTATAGAATATAAGGTTCTTATTTAGAGCTCAAATTCCAGCATCCACTTAACTTTATGTGCTCAATAGTCACACCAAGGCCTGGCACCCTTGAGGCAGCAGCCCTAAATAAGTGACCTCATATCCTTCCAATGTCTTTCTGATCTTTGCTTTCAAGGAAAAAATCTAGAAAAGTAAACATCCTCTGAAGGCCAGACTCAAGAATGCAAATTAAGTAGGGGAAACAAACACCACTGAATAAAGGGATTAATAAAAATTGAGTTCTAGTGTTAACTAATGGTGCTTCCTTAAAATTTTAATATTTGTCTGTAGATAAGACTAGACATAAATCTGATAACTTGACTTTTATATGTTGTGGCCGATTTTCAATTCCTATATTTGGATTACAATGTCCCTGTTAATAACAGAAAGAAAACTGACCTGTCATGAACTACTCCTGCAACACATAAACACCACCACCAGACAGAATTAGCTAATTAAATTTGCAAGTTCTTTGGAGGGAGGTAAGGCGAAAATGCACTGGCTGATTTGATAATAATAGCTACTATTTATTTACTGAACAAGGGCTCTGCCCATTTGATCTCATTTAATCCTCACAACTATTAGATTGGTGCAAAAGTAATGGTGGTTTTTGCCATCAAGAATAATGGCAAAAATCATGATTATTTTGCACCAACCTAACACTTTTGAGACAGGAACTATAAATATATCCATTTCACAGATGAGGAAAGGGAAGCACAGGAGTATTCGAAATTTGCCCAGTCTCACAGGTGGTAAGAACTGAGCTGGCATCTAGCCTAGGCAGCCTGACTCAAGAGCCAGGACATAAACCTCCCATCATTTCACTTAACTGCCTCTTCCATTGAAAAGACACTTTGGAAACAATCAGAACTTGAAAATACTGAATCTCAGAACTTGAAGGATGCTGAGAATCATGAAATCTTCAAGTCCTCTGATACAGTTTGGCTGTGTACCCCCACAAATCTCATCTTGGACTGTGGCTCCCACAATTCCCAGGTGTTGTGGGAGGGACCCAGTGGGAGGTAGTTGAATCATGGGGGTGAGTCTTTCTCATGTTGTTCTCATGATGGTGAATGGGTCTCACAAGATCTAATGGTTTTATAAAGGGAATTTCCCTGCACAATCTCTCTTCTCTAGTCTGCTGCCATGTGAGACATGGCTTTCACCTACCATGAATGTGAGGCTTCCCCATCCACATTGAACTGTGAGTCCATTGAACCAGTCCATTGCCCAGTCTTGGGTATGTCTTTATCAGCAGCATGAAAATGGACTAATACAGTAAATTGGTACCAGGAGTGGGGTGATGATGAAAAGATACCCAAAAATGTGAAAGTGATTTTGGAACTGAGTAATAGGCAGAGGTTGGAACAGTTTGGAAGTCTCAAAAGAAGACAGGACGATGCGAGAAAGTTTGGAACTTTCTTAAGACTTGCTGAATGGCTTTGACTGAAATGCTGATAATGATATAGACAGCAAAATCCAGGCTGAGGTGGTCTCAGACAGAGACGAGAAACTTGTTGGGAACTGGAGCAAAGGTGGCTATTGTTACGATTTAGCAAAGAGACTGGTGGCATTTCACTGCTGCCTTAGAGATTTGTGGAACTTTGAACTTGAGAGAGATGATTTCGGGTATTTGGTGGAAGAAATTTCTAAGCAGCAAAGCATTCAAGAGGTGACTTGGGTGCTTTAGTTTTATAAGGAAAGCAGAGCATAACATTTTGGAAAATTTGCAACCTGACAATACAATAGAAAAGAAAATCCCATTTTCTGAGGAGAAATTCAAGCTGGCTGCAGAAATTTGCATAAGTAACAAGAAGCTGAATGTTAATCCCCAAGACAATGGGGAAAAGTCTCCAGGCCATGTTAGAGGTCTACATGGCAGCTCCTCCTATCACAGGTCTGGAAGTCTAAGAGAAAAAAAAAAGGTTTTGTGAGCCAGGCCCAGGGTCTCTGTGCTGTGTGCAGCCTAGGGACTTGGTGCCGTGTGTCCCAGCCACTCCAGGCATGGCCAAAAGGGGCCAACATAGAGCTTGGGCCATGGCTTCAGAGGGTGCTTCCATGTGTTGTTAAGCCTGCAAATGCACAGTAAGTCAAGAATTAAGGTTTGGAAACCTCCACCTAGATTACAGAGGATGTATGGAAATAACTGAATGCCCAGGCAGACGTTTGCTGCAAAGGCAGGGCCCTCATACAGAACTTCTGCTAGAGCACTACAGATGGGAAAAGTCAGGTTGGAGCCCCTGTGCAGAGTCCCTACTGGGGCTCCACCTAGTAGTACTGTGAGAAGAGGGCCACCATCCCCAGACCCCAAAACTGTGGACTCACCAACAGCTTGCACCATGCACCTTGAAAAGCCACAGACACTCAATGCCAGCCTGTGAAAGCAGATGGGAGGAAGTCTGTACCTTGCAAAGCCACAGGAGTGGAGCTGCCCAAGACCATGGGAACCTACCTCTTGCATCAGCATGACCTGGATGTGAGACATGGATTCAAAGGAGATCATTTGGGAGCTTTAAGATTTTACTGCCCCGCTGGATTTCAGATTTGCATGGGGCCTGTAGCCCCTTTGCTTTGGTCAATTTCTTCCATTTGGAATGATTGTATTTACCTAATGCCTGTACCCTCATTGTATCTAGAAAGTAATTAACTTGCTTTTGATTTTACAGGCTCATAGACAGAAGGGACTTGCCTTGTCTCAGAGGAGCCATTGGACTGTGGACTTCTGATTTAATACTGAAATGAATTAAGACTTTTGAGGAACTGCTGGGAAGGTATTATTGGTTTTTAAATGTGAGGACATGAGATTTGGGAGAAGCCAGGAGTGGAAGGATATGGTTTGGCTGTGTCTCCACTCAAACCTCATCTTGTATTGTGGCTCCCACAATTCCCATGTGTTGTGGGAGGAACCCAGTTGGAGGTGGTTTAATCACTGGGTGGGTGTTCCCCATGCTCATGATGGTGAGTGGGTCTCAAAATATCTGATGGTTTTATAAAGGGGAGTTTCCCTGTACAAGCTCTCTTCTACTGTCTGCCACCATGTGAGGTGTGCCTTTCCCCTTCTTCCATGATTGTGAGGCCTCCCAGTCATGTGGAATTGTGAGTCCATTAAACCTCTTTCTTTTGCAAATTGCCCAGTCTTCGGTATGTCTTTACCAGCAGTGTGAAAATGGGCAAATACATCCCCTCTGAAATGAAGTGTGTACCCAAATCTGCTTAATTTTTCTAGGGATTTGGAACTCACCAGGTCCTACTGCAGTACATTCTAAACTTAAGGGCATCCTAAAGTTAAGAAAGTTTCCTCTAAAAATCAATTTTTGGTAACTTCCAGTTTTTCCCTCTGGCTTAATTTAAATTTCTACCTAATTCTTTTTCTGCATAGTGGTTCTAGAGACATCTAAAGAGAGCTTTTACATCCCTCTGAAGTCTTATTTTCTGCAGGTAAAAAATTCCTTATTGCTCTCAACCAGGGGTGACTTTGCTCACCAGGAGACATTTGACAATGTCTGGAGACTTTGTTGTTGTTGTCGTCGCAATTGGGAAGGAAATGCTACTGGCAGCCAGTGGGTAGAGGTCAGGAATTCTGCTCAACATCATACAGTGCACCAATAACAATACTGGTCTATGTCAGTAGTGCTGAGATTGAGGACCCCTGGTTTAGATAAGGAGATTTTCACCAATAGCAGGAGTGGAGCTCCTTGTCCTCTACATGTACTATAGCATGTCACTATCTCTTAAGAGTGGGGTGCCACATGGACAGCACTATGTTCTGGTGCATCCTATATGGACCAAAAACCACTGCATTGCCTTCCACTTTGCTCACCATAACTCAATATAGCCTAGGGGATACCCAGAAGCACAGGACACCTGTGCCTCTCAAAAAGAAAATGATCTAGGACAGGAGGTGAGAAAACTGTCCCCCAACTGATGTATAAGCTCCATGAGGGCAGCAATGTTTGCCTTGTTCTGCTTTGTGTCCATGATCACTAGTACAATGCCAGATATATTTTGGACACTGACAAACTGGATTTTTAAAAAATGATAAACTCTCAATCACTACCAAGTACAATAAATTCCATAAAAATATGTTACCAAATTTTGGAGATGTGAACAGGCATATCTAGTAGAGGGATGGGGAAAGACTTTCTTCAATAGTGGTTTTTTAAGTCAAATGTTAGAGACTAGGTCAGGATGGTGGATAAGAAAGGGTAATCTAGGTGCTGTAGACGGCATAAAAAGGCTTGAAGAGAGCAATTATATATATGAAATACATACCCATAAATGTATATTCCTATATCCATATATCCCTATAAACATAAGAGTAAAGTTCATGAAATTGTAGGGTGTTCACAAGGAAGTAGACAAAAATAAGCCTAAAATGACTGACTGGGGCACGTCTCAGAGCAGTGGTTCTCAAATTGTATCATCTGTCAGAATCACTTAGAGGATTTGTTGAAACACAGATTGCTGGTAGGTCTGGAGTGGGGCCAAATAATTTGTATTTTTGATATGTTCCCAGGTGATGCTGTTGCTAGTGGATTGGAGAGCACACTTCGAGAACCATTGTCTTAGAGGTTTTGAATATTAGGGTAGGAGGAGTTACCAAAAGATTTTTAAGCTGGAAAACGTCCATCATAATCAACATTGCTGCGTGCTTTACTAAAGAAGCTGAATTAAAACAAAGTCAAGAGAAGGAGATGTTGATTCATATGCTAGGTGGACAGTGTTGAACAGGAAAAGTAATTGTCTCATCTCAGGAATACATGAATCAGCAAGATATGTTCTCCAGCCTTCCATTGGGTATCTCCCATTCTTCCTTAACCAGAAAACTTTTACAAAGTAGTTAAATGAATGTTCAAATGATGAGTGAAGTTCCAGATGGCCAGGATTAACTAAAATGAAGCAAGGATATTTACAAAGTAATTTCTTATGCAAAACATTTCAAAAGTATTGCTCATAAAACTCCATTAAAATCCACTTTTGTAGACCAGCCACCAGCTTCTCCCACTGCAGCCATGTGCAAATGTGTGATCAAATTGCTTTTAAATGTCTCTGGGGACACAATTTACTTTGACAACTCTTAGTAGACAGCCATGTATTTTTAAGTACCATGCTAATCCCTTCCGTGCTCCTTCTGCAATTAAGGAAAATTCTACCTCCTCACTTCCTGCCCTCCCAACCACAGAAAAGGCACAAGAAGTAGTGGTAATAACTTGGAATTCTAGACTGTGAGAATTGGAGGGGATAGTAGCAGGCAACTTTATGTCTTCACAATTGGGTACCAACTTTCCCTGCCTTAACTACTTACTAGCTCTGTGGTCTTAGAATCAGTTACTAACCTCAAGAAGATCCAGTTTCCTCATCTTCAAAGTGGGAATAATTATGTCTACCTCCAAATATGCCTCTCCTTCACTGTCAGAATTGATGAAATAATATGTTTAAAACATAGGAAGTTCTTGGCACATAAATATCTGTTTAATACATATTATTATAAACAGACTCAAATATATTTTGGAATTGTGAGCTCTACATTATTTAACAAATAATAAAAAGTCACTTGGTTCAACATCTTTCCCTAACAGTTGATTCTAAGAAATATAAAGGTGAATGAATTGGTCTCTAAAGGCGAATGAAAGCATTAAGGCCATATTTGCTATGCGTAATGGAGTTGGTTACATGTAAGATCTAGTAATCATACATTGTCGCTTAAGCTGCTGAGTTTTGATGTAAATATTACATGCCAATAGATAACAACAGGGTAAACAAGTCATGTATAGCTTGGGGCAGCTGTGGGGTTCACTGGTTGAATAGCAGTCCTCCTAGCAAAAGGTGGTTCAATACATTTTTGTAGCAGAGCTCTGGATGAAGAAACTTGTGTTTCTGTTCTTAGTAATTCTTTTTGGTTATATTTTAGTTCCCCTTGTTCCCCCTTTGAGGAGGTGGAGAAGACAGAAGAGCAGTAGTAGCTTTAAGAAAAACTAAAGGCATCTTCCCTGTGGTTCCCAGGCTTGGCAAGCTTCCAGGCACCTGGAGGATCAGTGAGGAAGACCCAGCAGAGATATTCACCAGGAGCTGGAGACAGAAAGAGGGGCTGAGGAAATAGCCAACAGCAGAGGCAGGACTGTGGGTTCCAGGAAGGAAAAACTGTAGAGGTAGGGGGACAGAGAGAGACTCCTTTCTGTCAGAGATCTGGAGGACATCAGTTTGGGCCCTTGCAGGAATTATAATCCCATGAGCAATCTTCAGATTTAATGTTTATTATGTTCCTATCTTAAATATTCTTCTGTGGGTGGGCACGGTGGCTCACGCCTGTAATCCCAGCACTTTGAGAGGCCAAGACGGGTGGATAACTTGATGCCAGGAGTTTGAGACCAGTCTGGCCAACATGGTGAAATCCTGTCTCTACTTAAAATACAAAATTAGCCAGGTATGGTGGCGAGCACCTGTAATCCCAGCTACTCGGGAGGCTGAGGCAGGAGAATTGCTTAAACCCAGTAGACGGAGGTTGCAGTAAGATGAGATCCTGCCACTGCACTCCAGCCTGGGTGACAGAGTGAGACTCCATCTAGAAAAAAAAATTATTCTGTACCTTCATGATAATAAAATTTGTAAGAAAGGGAGTGTCAGCCATCTAGAAAGGCATTTTATAACAGACTACAGGAAAAAGAATAACCTGCCAAAACTGTCATCTAAAAACATCTTGGCAGAGCTTACTGGACACACATAGAGGTTACCAAAGTGTTATAGCATATATATTAATTAATCAATCTGCCAGCAGATACTGACTGATTGTTCCACTGACTCATTGAGACTCAGATCAGGGGTCACATTCCCTGTAAAGTCCTCGCTGGCCCTCAAAATCAGTGAATGGTTCTCCATCTCTGCTCTGGTTTTTTACAGTACCTTGTATGTATCTGTAACACAGTATTTTCCTAACTATATTGTAATTGTCCACATTCTTTTCACCTGCTACAACTACTACTATTCCTGCTACATACACCATTCATTTATTGATGGCACACTATATGGCAGGAAGTGTATTCCATGTTATATCTAATTTCTAAAGGAACTCTACAAGGCAGCACCCATCCTCATTTCAAATATGAGAAAACTGGGGCTTGGAGAGTTGAATCCACTTGCCCAAGATCATACAACTAGGTTATGGTAGAACTTAGTCTTAAACCCACATCTGCTGAAGTCTATGCCTTGGTGACACTGGTAAGTGGGACAAGGCTAGACAAAAGTGACTATATCTAGAAAGAGGAGAAGACCATGTAGTGCCCTAGAAGCTTTATGGGCTGAGGACACACAAGAAAAAGACATATTTAATGATGAACTTGATAGATAAGGTAATATACAGGAAGAATAACTCAGGAGCTATTACAGTAATCCAGAAATGAGATGGGAAGAAGTAATAAAGAAGAAGATGTATTTCAAAGATATTTATAGGAGATGGCCAAGACAGCAGACTAGAAGCAGCTAGTGTGCACAGCTCTCATGGAGAGGAATGAAAGAAGCGAGTAAATACAGCACCCTCAACTGGCACATCCACATCCACATATGGGGACTACTCAAGGAAGTAACTCGACCCACAGAGAATGAAGATAAGCAAGGCAGGACGTTGGCCCTCCTGGAAGTGACATGGATCCAGGGGAACCTCCCCTGCCCGGGAAAGTAGTGAATGAATGTGTGACCCCTGGAACCCATGATTCTGCCACAGATCTTTACAGCCCTTGGGTCAGGAGATTCCCCTGTGAACCCACTGGACAAGAGCCTTCAGTTTGACACATAGAGCTACATGGAGTCTTGTCAGAGCAGCTGCGCAGGCACGTGCAGAGACCTGGGAACCCTAGATACCTGGGCTTCCTGTGCTTCCTGGCAAAAGTAGCTGCAACTCTGGCAAAGCAGAAGGTTAGATCCCTGTACATACCCCTAGAAGGGGCATTAATCTAGGGGGCTGAGCAGCAACAGTCTGCAGGCCCCATTTCCACAGTACCTCACAGGATAAGCCCCACTGACTTGGAATTCCAGTCAGCCACTGGTAGCAGCATTGCACCTCCGTGAGACACAGCTCCCAGTGGGAGGTGTGGGCTGCCATCTTTGCTGTTGGGTGACTTAGCCATTCTAGCCTTTGGACTTTGGAGAGTCCAAGTTGACCAGGGGCAGAAGCTGTTCCCTAGCACAGCATAGCTGCTCTATGAAAATGTGGTCAGACTGCTTTTTTAAGTGGGCCTTGATCCTGCTCCTCTTCACTGGGCAGGACCTTCTAACTGGGGCCTCCAGCCACCCCTGCTGGGGTTCTCTGGCCAACAGAAGCTCCCTGGGATGGAGCTCTCAGAGGAAGGGTTGCGATGCCATCTTTGCTGTTTGGGTGACTTAGCTGTTCTACCCTTTGGGCTTTGGAGTGTCTGAGGCGACTGGGGCCTAAAGCAAATCCCCAGCATAGCACAGCCACTCTACAAAAATGTAGTCAGACTGCTTTTTAAAGTGAATTTCCAACCCCATTCCTCCTCACTAGGCAAAACCTTCCAACTGGGGTCCCTGGCCACCTCTTAACAGGTGCATTTGGGCTGGTAACAAGTATGTACCTTCCTGGGATGGAGCTCCCAGCTGTTGTGCACTTTTCACTGTTGATACCTCCAGGTAGTGGGAAATTCAAGGTGACCAGCAACTGGAGCAGGCACCCAGCATACTGCAGCAGCCCTATGTTAAAGTAGCCAGACTTAGGTGGGTGCCCATATCTCCTCACCAGGTAGTTCCTCCAGGCCTGGACCTCCAGCCATCCTCTGCCAGAGATATTGAGCCGGTAGCAACTCAGGACCTCCCTGGACAGAGACTCCAGGGGCAACTGAAAGCCTCTCTGCCACTGCCTCTGCAGTGGAGCTGCCCTTGCTACTCTTGGACTAATGAAGGAGCAAAGACCCTAAGTGCCTTCTCTACACCTCCAACAAGCTGCACTTGACCCAAGGAGATGAGGCCAGACCATTTCTCATGGGTCCCACCTACTCCTTCTGCTTGCACCAGACAGGTAATCCCTGACTTGGGCCCCAGCACATACCCTCCAGCCTAGGCTGATTGCACTGAGTAACTCCTGACCTCAATCTCTCTGGGGTGGAGCCTCCAAAAGACAAGCAAAAGACCCTTGACCACAACCACTACTAAGGTCCCTTCCTCTGCTGCCTCCAAGTGCCGGAAGGAACATGAATACTGGGATTGCCCCAGAGCTACAGTGGGCAGCCCAGGAGTTCCAAGCCATGATCTACAGCCAGCATGCAAGGGGGAGAAGAACCACACCTTCAGAGCCTTTAGAGGGAACACAGCTGCAACTGTGAGGAAACAGCGGAGCCACACAACTGAACAAGAGTCTATCAATAGACCATATGTCTAAGTGCCATCCACAGGACCACACCTCAATGCTTTAACACCAAAAATACCTCATTTACATATCCACCTCTGAAACCAAAGACAAGAAGTCAGCTTCAAACAAGGACTGTACACAATGCTTTGGCCCTGTGAAAACATGCAGGAAAGGAGTCCATTGACTGTACTCAATCTACACTGCAGTTAAAGGAATACCCACATACAGAGATGAAAAACAACCAGTGCAAAAACTCTGGTAACTCAAATGATTAGAGCATTGTTACGTTTCCAAATGACTGCACAAGTTCTCCAGTGAGAGTTCTTAATCAGGCTGAGCTGGCTGAAATGACAGAAATATAATTCAGAATATGAATAGGAATGAAGATTATCAAGATTCAGCAGAATGGCAAAATCCAATCCAAGGAAACCAAGACACACAATGAAATGATACAGAAGTTGAAAGATGAAATAGCCAGTATAAAAAAAGAACATAATGGATCTGACAGAGCTGACTAACACAATACAAGAACTTTACAATGCAATCACAAATATTAACAGCAGAATAAATCAAGCTGAGGAAACTTTCTCAGAACTTGAAGACTGACTCTCTAAAATAAGACAGTTAGACAAAAATAAAGACAAAATAATTAAAAGGAATAAGGAAAACCTCTGAGAAGTGTATTATTATGAAAAGCCAAATCCATAAATCACTGGCATCCCTAAAAGGGATGGGGAGAAAGCAAACAACTTGGAAAGCATATTTCAGAATATGATTTATGGAAACTCCCCCAAACTTGCTAGAGGCCAACAGTCAAATTCAGGAAATACAGAGAATTCTTGCAGGATTCTACACAAGAAGATCATCCCCAAGACATGTAATCCTCAGATATTTTAAGATAAAAATGAAAGAAAGAATGTTAAACAGAGCTAGAGAGAGAGAGGAGGTCACCTACAAAGGGAACACCATCAGGCTGAAAGCAAACCTCTCACCTGAAACCCTACAGACAGAAAGAATTGTAGTCCTATAATCAACATTCTTGAAGAAATATCTTCAACCCAGAATTTCATTTCCAGCCAAACTAAGCTTCGTAAGTGAAGGAGAAGTAAAATTATTTTCAGATAAGCAAATACTGAGGGAGTTTGTTACCACCAGACCTGCTTTACAAGAGATCTTGAAAGGAGCACTAAATACAAGAAAGACTAAATACAAAAAAGAAAGACTGCTACCAGGTAATACATAAACACACTTAAATACACAGACCGATGATATGTAAAGCAATCACACAAACAAACCAGCATAATAACCAGCTAACAACACAATGACAGAATCAAATCCACACATAGCAACATTAACCATGAATGTAAATGGATTAAATGCCTCACTTAAAAGTCACAGAGTGGCAAGCTGGATTTAAAAAAAAAAGCATGACCTGGCTGGGCATGGTGGCTCATGCCTGTAATCCCAGCACTTTGGGAGGCCGAGGCAGGCGGATCACGAGGTCAGGAGATCAAGACCATCCTGGCTAACACGGTGAAACCTGTCTCTACTGAAAATACAAAAAGTTACCTAGGTGT
Organism: Chlorocebus sabaeus; assembly: GCF_047675955.1. Classification (NCBI taxonomy): domain Eukaryota; kingdom Metazoa; phylum Chordata; class Mammalia; order Primates; family Cercopithecidae; genus Chlorocebus; species Chlorocebus sabaeus. The sequence goes on along the minus strand of NC_132926.1, from coordinate 33,551,123 downwards.
GGTGGTGGGTGCCTGTAGTCCCAGCTACTCAGGAGGCTGAGGCAGGAGAATGGCGTGAACCTGGGAGGCAGAACTGGCAGTGAGCCGAGATCCCACCACTGCACTCTGGCCTGAGGGATAGAGTGAGACTCTGTCTCAAAAACAAAAAACAAACAACAAACAAACAAAAAAAACCATGACCCAGTGGTATGCTGTCTTAAAGAGACTCATCTCACACTTAATGACACCTGTAGACTTAAAATAAAGGAATGGAGAAAAACCTATCAAGCAAATGGAAAACAGAAAAAAGCAGGGATTGCAATCCTAATTTCAGGCAAAACAGACTTCAAACTAACAAAGATTGAAAAGGACAAAAAAGGGCATTATATAATTGCAAAGGATTCAATTCAACAAGACCTAGCTACCCTAAATACATATGCACCCAACACAGGAACACTCATATTCATAAAGCAAGTTCTTAGAGACCTACAAAGAGACAAAAATGCCCACACAGTAATAGTGGAAGACTTCAACACTCCACTGACAACATTAGACAGATCATGGAGGCAGAAAATTAACAAAGATATTCAGTACCTGAACTCAACATTGACCAAACGGACCTGATAGACTTCTACAGAACTCTCCACCCCAAAACAACAGAATGTACATTCTTCTCATCACCACATGGCACATACTCTTAAATCAATCATATAATTGGACACAAAACAATCCTCAACAAATGCAAAAGAACAGAAATCATACCAAATACACTTTCAGACTACAGTACAATAAAAATAGAAGTCAAGGCTAAGAAAATCACTCAAAGCCATGCAATTACATGGAAATTAAACAATATGCTCCTGAATGACTTGTGGGTAAGTAATAAGATTAAGGCAGAAATCAAGAAGTTCTTTGAAACTAGTGAGAAGAAAGATATAACATAGCAGGGTCTATGGGACACAGCAAAGGCAGTGTTGAGAGGAAATTCACAGCACTAAATGCCCACATCAAAAAGTTATAAAGATGTCAAATGAACAACCTAACATCACAACTGAAAGAATTAGAGAAGCAAGAACAAATCAACCCCAAACGTAGCAGAAGACAAGAAATAACCAAAATCAGAACTAAATTGAAAGAAATAAAGACACAAAAAAACACTCAAAAGATCAATGAACCCAAAAGTTAGGTTTTTGAAAACATTAAAAAGATGGATAGGATACTAGCTAAAGTAATAAAGAAGAAAAGAGAGAAAATCCAAATAAACACAATTAGAAATGACAAAGAGGATGCTACCACTGATCCCACAGAAGTAAAACTAGTCAGAAACTACTACAAACACCTCTATGCACACAAATTAGAAAACCTAGAAGAGATGGATAAATTCCTAGACACATACACCCTCCCAAGACTGAACCAGGAAGAAATTGATTCCCTGAACAGACCAATAATTAACTCTGAAATTAAATCAGTAATAGATAGCCTACCAATCAACAAAAGCCCACACCTGATGGATTGACAGCCTAATTCCACCAGATGTAGAAAGAATACCTGGTACCATTCCTACTGAAACTCTCCCAAAAAATTGAGGAGGAGAGACTGCTCCCCAACTCATCTTGATACCAACACCTGGCAGAGAAACAAGAAGTCAGACCAGTATCCTTACATGAATATCAATGCAAAAATCCCTAACAAATTACTTGTAAACTGAATCCACCAGCATATCACATAGCTAATCTACCACGATGAAGTAGGCTTCATCCTCAGGATGCAAGGTTGGTTCAACATACACAAACCAATAAATGTGATGCATCACATAAACAGAAGTAAAGACAAAAACCACATGATAATCTCAATAAAAGCAGAAAAAGGGTCTCAATAAAATTCAATAGCTCTTTATGTTAAAAGCTCTCAGAAAACTACGTATTGAGGGAACATACCTCAAAATAATAACAGCCATCTATGATAAACTCACAGCCAACATCATAATGAAATGGCAAAAGCTGGAAGCATTCCCCTTTAAAACTGGCACAAGACAAGAATGCCCTCTCTCTTCCAATAATATTGGAAGTCCTAGCCAGGGCCATCCGGCAAGAGAAAGAAATAAGGAGCATCCAAATAGGAAGAGAGGAAGTCCAACTACCCTCTTTTGCAGATAACATGATTCTATATGTAGAAAACCCCATAGTATTCCCCCCAAAAGCTCCTTCAGCTGATAAACAACTTCAGCAAAGTTTTGGGATACAAAGTCAATGTACAAAAATCACTAGCATTCCTATATACCTACCACAGCCAAGCTAAGGGCCAAATCAGGAAGGCAATCCCATTCACGACTGCCACAAAAAGAATAAAATACCAGGAATACACCTAACCAGGGAGGTGAAAGATCTCTACAATGAGAATGACAAAACACTGATCAAATAAATCAGAGATGACACAAAGAAATGGAAAAACATTGCATGTTCATAGCTGGGAAGAATGAATATTGTTAAAATGGCTGTACTGTCCAAAAAAATTTACAGATTCAATGCTATTTCTATCAAACTACCAAAAACATACTTCACAAAGTAGAAAAAATATATTTTTAAATTAAGATGGAACCAAAAAAGAACCCACATAGTGCAGGCAATCCTAAGCAAAAAGGACAAAGCTGGAGGCATCACCTCACCTGACTTCAAGCTATACTACAGGACTACAGTAACCAAAACAGCATGGTACTGGTATGAAAACAGAAACATAGACAAGTGGAGCAGAATAGAGGGTCAGAGATAAGTCCACACATCTACAACTATCTAATATTTGACCACGCTGACAAAAACAGACAATTGGGAAAAGGATTCCCTGTTCAATAAATGGTGCTGGGTGACTGGCTAGCCATATGCAGAAGACTGAAGCTGGACCCCTTTCTTATACCATATACAAAAGCCAACTCAAGGTGGATTAAAGACTTAAATGTAAAACCCAAAACTATAAAAACCCTGGAACAGAAACTAGGTAATGCCATCCTGGACATAGGAACAGGCAAAGATTTCATGACCAAAAGCAATCACAACAAAAGCAAAAATTGACAAATGGGATCTAAACTTAAGAGTTTCTACACATCAAAAGAAACTATCAAAAGAGCAAACAGACACTACAGAGTGGGAGAAAATATCTTCAAACTACGCATCTGACAAAGGTCTAATATCCAGCATTTATAAGGAACTTAAACAAATTTAGAATAAAAAAAGACAATCCCATTAAAAAATGGTCAAAGGACATGAACAGACACTTTTCAAAAGAGGACATACATGCAGCCAACAAGCATATAAACAAAGAGCTCAATATCACTGATTGTTAAAGAAATGCAAATCAAAACCACAATGGGATACCATCTCACACCAGTCACAATGGCTATTACTAAAAAGTCAAAAAGTAACACATGCTGGTGAAGTTGTGGAAAAAAGGGAACACTTATACACCATTGGAGGGAGTGTAAATTAGTTCAACCATTGTGGAAGCAGTATGGCAATTCGTCAAAGAGCTAAAAGCAGAACTATTATTTGACCCAGCAATCCCATTACTGGGTATATACTCAGAGGAATATTAATCATTCTACCATAAAGACACATGCACCCAAATGTTTATTGCAGCTCCCTTCACAACGGCAAAGACATAGAATCAACCTAAATGCCCAACAATGACACTTTAGATAACAAAAATGTGGTACATGTACACCATGGAATACTATGCAGCCATGTAAAATAGCAAAATCATGTCTTTTGCAGGAACATGGACGGAGCTAGAGGCCATTATCCTTAGTAAACTAATGCAGAAGGAGAAAACCAAATACTGCATGTTCTCACTTACAAATGGGAACTAAATGACGAGAACTCAAGAAAACAAAAAAGAGAAAAAAAGACATTGGGTCTACTTGAGGGTGGAGGGTGGGAGGAGGGAGAGGAGCAGAAAATCATATTAGGTACTGGGCTTATTAATATCTAGGTGATGAAATAATGTATACAATGAATCCCTGTGACACAAGTTCAACTATGTAACAAATCTTCAAATATACACCCAAACCTAAAATAAAATTTTAGGTTTTATTTTATATATATGTATATTTTTATAAAATAAAATGTTTTAAAAGGTATTTATAAAAAGAATAGGTATGGTTTGGTATCCAGCTGATCATGGGAAATAAGTAAAAGATGACCTCAAAAAATTGTGTTTCAATGACTGAAAGATGACTAATAGATTCACCTTCAATGTACAACATGGAAGAGGATATAGTACTAGTTTACGACAAAAATGTCTACTTGGAGCACACTGAGGTTTGAGAAAACAGAAAGATGTTTAAGGCAAGATGCTGAGCAGACAGACAGAGATAGAACCCCAGAGCCCAGTGTGTGAGAGGGGTGAGGGAGAGACAAGAGTAGAGGTGCAGGTGAAGCCACGGGATAAATGAGGTTTCCAAAGGAAAGAGGGGACATATTCAGGGCTGGAAGGCTAAGGATCTAACCTTCAAGGGTACTCAGCTATGAGTCAGAAAGAACCAGATGACTATCAATGTCTGGGAAGGCCCTCGCTACAGCCTCTAGGAATTTGCATTTAGAGAGGAAAACAATAATGGAATAGTCCTTGTGGCTAACATTAATTGAATGCTTACCAAGTACCATGCACTGGTTTGTGTATTATTCAGTTTATTAACTGAATAATAAACACTCAGTTATTTATTCCTCACAAGTCATAAAAGAGAAGGGAAAAGATTTTCTATTAATAACACAAATTTTACAGATAAGACAAAGTCCAGAAAACCTTTCTCACTTCTCCAAGGTCAAACACTTGACAACCAGTCAAGCTGTGACTGAACCTAAGCAGCCTAGCACCTCAGGTCTCATTCTTAACCACTTTCTATATTGAGAGTTCTGTAAGGACAGAGAAACTAATCCCAGAGTCATATCAAACAACCAAAAGTCACATCTCAGCGTTCTAAGCTCAGCCAAACATGTATGGAACAGCGATTATGGTCCAGAAAGAAAAACACATGAATAGATGACATAAGGCCTACTCTCAAGAAGTTTATATTCTAGAACAAGGCAGACAAATCAAACAATTATTGAGATGCACATACTAAGAACCTTATATTAACCACGATGCTTCGATTCAATACTCCATGGGAGCTCAGAGGAAGAAATGACAAATTTTTATGAATGAAGCCCAGCCAATCATTGGAGAAGGTGACACATGTTATCTGACTATTGAAGAAAGGTGGATGTTTGCCAGAAAAATAAAAGAAACCCACGGCACAGGTAGCAACATGCAGGTATGAGGAAACATATCACATTCAGGGAATGAAAACAGATCACTCATGGGGAGGAGTTGAGGTAGGAAAATCAGACTGAGAATACGTTGCAAAAGCAGTGAAAGGCAAGCTAAGAATTTAGTTTTTAGTTAACAAGGACTTTCCTGGGGGTTTTCACATGTATTTTCAGGAGCAGTCACTCCCTAGTCCTCACCAACTTCCCTGTCCCCTACTGATACCCACAGCACCTACAGATCTCGGCAGCAGCATCACTTTCTCAGGAGCCTACCCTGCTTTGGAGATTGCAACTTAGCAGACTCCAATAGCTTTTTTTTTCTTCTCCTTATAGTACTCAATGGTCACCAATTTTACTGTAATTATCTGTGTACTCTCCGTATTCCCAACTAGACAAGAAGTTCCATGATTCAGAGCTTTTTCTGATCATTCACCACTGTATTTACAATGTCCAGAACAACTCGTAGTAATTAGTAAGCACTCCATAAATGTTTGATGAAATGAATATAAAAATAACAGTTCATACCCTCTGGCATGAAATTTGACCAACAAATATTATTATGTACGAAGCCTGAACCTGCCCTAAAAGGGTATGTGAGAAGGAGAAACTTTTAATGTAATTTCCTTGTGAAATGCATTTCAGTCCTATTGGGAAAACAAATGTAATTGTGTGACACAGTTCACAATGACAGACACTTTTCATTTACACCTTCCAAAATTGAAATATACTCCGGGGAGATCATTAAGAAATGCAAACACATTTATCTCCAGCACAAGATTAAACATGCAACCTTGAAGTAAGAATTGTATGTTTTACAAGTAAACCTGTTTAAAAGAGGATCTGAGACTAAGAAACCATTGGAGAATTTTGCAGATAAAACACATCACATTTTCGAACTGTGCAGAGGAAGGGTGACAATTCAGCTGGATGTATCCAAAAGAGAATTTTGCAGTACTATGGAGAATGCTGTCTTCAATGAAGTGAAATTGACTTTTTTAAAAAAAGAGAATTACATTTGATGCTAAGTGAAGGACAAAGTATAGCATGTTCAGAGAAAGGGGATAAAAATGGTTAAAAGTCTGAAAAGTATGGCTTATGAGGCCAGCAGAAGGATCTAGAAATATTTGGCTTAATATAGGGAGGACTTGGGGATGATATACCTCTGTTTTGCTGTGGAGGCTCCATAAAGATACCTGTAGGGTCTGGCCAGTCTAAGGGCAATTGGTATCTCCTCTTCTTGTCTGCCCAGTACCCGTCTTTCCAGTGGGAACTGCCTTTCCTTCACACCACATGCTTTTGGTAAAGTTGGGAGTCATGATGACTGACCTCTGCCCGGTAACCAGGATGTGTCGTCTCCACACCACAGTGACTGGTTAAGTGAAGAGTGTTTGACTCAAGCAAAGCCAACGAAAGTTCTTCCATGAGAAACAGCACTTAGGTTTCTCTTCCTATGGACTTGCGTGTTAAAGATGGTTTAAGATTTGTTGCCTGTGACTATTTTTCTTTCCTGGTGGAAGAACCCAGCCTAAGAAAAAATCTAACAAGAAACCAGAGCTGATGGACAGCATAGGGACAAAGAGGGACAGATAGAAAGAGAGGGATAGACATAGGAAAACAGAGAGGGAGGTAAACAGGGAGAATGAGAAGGCAAGATGGAGACAAAGAGGAGGGGGAAACAGAGAGGGACAAACTTAAACTAAATGACATTGTTCAAATCCTTATAGAGAGCCATGTCTGAAGCCAGACTTTTCAGTTATTTGAACAATCAATTTATTATCTGCCGTATGCTGCTGAAAGAAACATTGCTAATAGATCATCCAATAAGCAAGTTGGTAAAAACGTTACATTCAGGTAATTCACTGGCATATATATAGTACAAGCCCTCTTCAAGGGCATACTTAAATTGTAAACTCAAAATATATTCAAATAAGTCTGCTTATTACATATGAAATCACTGGCATTTACAGGCAGTTGTTATTTACAGTGGTTACCTCAGGTTATGCAGCTGTGGAAGTGGATATTGAAAGAACTGGGGACATTTTTAGTTTTACTTATGAACTGATGACCTTTTTTTACAATGCTCAGGTATTAATATTGTGACTTTAAAAATCTGTGAGAATTAGAAAAGGGACTGTTAGAAAAAATCAAATACAAGCTTGTGAACAGGGAGGAGGTTAACCAAGATCAATGTGGGAGTGATGCACCCACAAGAGATGGTGAGGGCTCCCTTGAGGGAGAAGTGAGTGTGCTTGGTGAGAAAGCAGAGAGAACACGCTGGTCAGGAAGATTTCCATGCTCCCTGGTTTGTTCTGACCTCAGAGGGAACTCCCAGCACCGAAGCAGAATGTTCTCAGAGAACTGAGGAATGCGCCATTCTAGCAACATTTTCAGCTAAAAAGCTATTGTGGATGGACTTGCATTTGAGAAGGTTACCTTCTAGCAAAGGGAAAATTGAAGTTTAAAATGTATATTACAGAAATTAGTAAAAGTGAAGGCTCCCAACCCCAATTCAACTGACCATCCACTCTGGCCAGCACTACACCCTATGCCCTACCCCTCAAATAACCAACTGTTAAACGTTTGGTGAAAATTCATTCATGTTCTTTCTTTTTCATTCTCAATCTCTCTCTTTTTCTCTCCCTCTCTCTCTTTCTCTCTCTCTCTCTCTCTCTTTCTCTCTCTCCGTCTCCACACACACTCATGTAAACCCAGATACATGCATCTCTATATTTATTCTATAAAAGTGGAATTATGCTAAGCATTACAGTCTGCCACTTGCTTCTTTTTCCCCCAACATAATACAACAGTGATATCTTTCTAGGACAACACGCGTCATTATTTCTCATGGTTTTCAATGGCTGTCTTATATTTCACTTTTAAAACTAATACTCTGTTATGACTACTTTGTTAGTTTTTATTCACCACAGAACTTTAGATCTTAAAAAATCAACTGTACTCTAAAGCTTTTAAAGCAGTTTTTGATCTCCTATGACCCATACTAGATGGTGCATTTATTTTAATTATACTTTGGAAATTATCTTTAAGGAGGCAATAAATTTTTATTAGCATAATTCAATTCTGAAAGCACCAAGAAGCACAGTGAGCTAAGAATGGGAGTTGGGAAAATGCATTTTGTAATACTAAAGGAGTTCTACATTTTGCTTTGATCCAGGAGTCTGCCATCTGAGAGGAGTTACAAATCAGAGTGAGTCCTCTTGCTCAAAGGAACTACCCCTTAGGACTGACCCCAGAAGACTGGTAGCAGCTCTAGAGAGAAGGACATGGCATACTGCCAGGAATAACATGGTTAACAAGGACATCACATCTCATTGAGACATTCACTCTGTGCTTTGGCCCAGCCCAGCTGAACCAAACTGTTAGCATGGGAAGAACACAGCAAAACAGACACTAGATGATAAATAAAACCATACTCTTCCAGGCTAAAACATTGCCCTGCAATGTTCAGGGTGGACCCTCCAGCACTATGAGACAGGGAAAGCTGGAGACAAGCTGGAGGCAAGATCCCCAAGCTCCCCAAGGAAAATAAAACAAAAGAAACCCCATCTGATATCTCACTTATGGTATTGGAGTTGTTGACATCCACTGTCAGAGAAAGAAATGGAATTATTGGCATGACTTTCACAAAGAGCATGTGCTGACCACTCCATTTGTTCAGTCCTGTTTGCCAAATACCTAAATAAGTATTTATGCAATGACTGGTTAATTGTCAACCTCCGCATAACAATGCAAGGTTTTTGAGGGCAAGGACCTTGCTCAAAGTTCGTAGCCTTGAGCTTCCTCCCATTGGAATAGAAAGACATTTAAGAAGAAAGTATAGACTTGATTTTAACTATAATTACACTGAGTTCTACGAAGGAGAAAAATGGTTTTGATGGAGTCAGCGAAGACTTCTGCAAAGAAGAGAAGATTTAGCTAAAATCTGAAAGACGTGCAGGAGAGGAGGGGCAGAGGAGCTTTTCAGGCAGAGGGAAAAGCCAAGGCCTCAGGTGACTGAGCCTCAGAGGCCTGGAGAACTAGAAAGAAGGCCAAGGTGACTCGGGCCTGGGGGTGAGGTTAGGAAGAGGGTGAAGGGAAGCTGGGGACATGGACAGCAAACAGAGGATGAAAAACCCTGTATGAGTCTGGTCTTGATCTTCAGTACAATGAATAGCCACTGAAGGGTTTTAAGTAAAGGAGCAACAGTATCAGAGCAGCATTTTAAAAAGATGACTATTTGATCTTGTGAGTGACAAGTAGATGGGGAGGGAATAAAACATATTTGGAGGGAATAATTAGGAAAGTGTTGAGTGGTTTATTCAAGAAATGATATTACTTTGGACAAATGATAGAGAGAAATAGACTAGGATCTCTTTAGGAAAGAAAATGAGCAGGACTTCTCATTATTTAAATGTAGGAGATGAGGAAAGACTGCTCTTAGAAAAACTGCCTGGTTTCTAGATGATGCAGCTGTTGGAGCAGCTATTCACTGAGGAGGTGCAAGTTTGATGAGAAAGATCATGAGTTGTACAGCTAGTTACAAGAAACTGACATTAACAACAACATCCACTAACATAGAGTACCATGACAAGCTGGGCCAAAGTGATGCCTTAAATGGATTATCCAATTTATACCTAACTGCAGTCACACAAAATAGGTGCTACCTCCTCAAGTTTTAGAGATAAGAAAGGCTTACACTCAGAAAGGCTTAATCACTTATTGCCATTCTCAGAACTAAACATTTTAAAAGCTGGGATTTGAACCCAAATCTCTTCAATTCTAAAGCAGATGGTTCTTAATGACCAATTCATCCTGTTTCATGATAACTCATACCTACTCAGGAAAATTTTCCTGATTTGAAAAGTATGTAAGCATAAATCTGAAGCCAAACCTTTCTAGGAAACCTCTAGACCTTCTCTCAGGGCTGCGCAAAGCAAACTCTCCACATCGGACAGTTGATTCTACACTTTCCCCCTTTTTTTTTTTCGTGGCTGACTGGCTCTTTTTCTTACTCTTGCTTTTACCCAGGCCTTGAGATTGCCTCAGCTGCCCCCATCTCCCCTGCCTGGCCTTCTCCAAATTCCTGTAGTACTTTCAGTCTCACTACTCATTTTTAACAATGATCATGTGCAAGTTACCCAGCAGGATTTCCATAGATTTTCTACTTCCTTACATTGTATTTCCTATAATAAGAACTTTCATATAGTGTATCCTGACTGTCTTTAAAAGTCTTTCATGTCCTGAAGTCAGATTGTTGTAAACAAGCTAATAAACACAAATTTCCAACTATTACATGCCATGGGTCTGGTTGCTTGCCATCAGTTCAATTTTACCAGAGTCATTATCTCTAGCTATAGAGTGGAGTCTCATTATACATGCATTTAACTTAAGCAAATCCAACTATACGTTCTTGACAGAGCAAAAGAGAAAGCAATTTAAATAGAGCAGGCCATTATGCCTGCCATTCCAATCAATGCACATATGTCCCATGAAATACGAGATGAACCTGCTGTCCCCTCAACTGGTTTCAGTCTCTAAGTACCTCCCCCAGTGTGATTAATTCTCTGGGAAGACTGTGATGTTAGCGTTTAAAAGTCTGTATGTTAGATGTTAGATATACCACAATCTCTAGTTTCAGTCAGCTACTTTTCCTAGTCGTCAATTCAAAAAAACAGTGATTGGGCACAATAGCTCACATCTGTAACCCCAGCACTTTGGGAGGCTGAAGCCTGAGGATAACTTAAGCACAGTAGTTCGAGAGCAACCTGCGTAACATAGTGAGACTTGTCTCTATAAAAAATAAATAAGAATAAATTAAAATAAATTTTTAAAAAGTGACCTATCTCAAGACTGGAGGAAAACTTGGGTTTGTTGGGCTGCTCAAGAGACAGTAAGAAATCATTGTCACTGGTAATTCTGATTACGTGTGATTTGTACCCCACATTTTTCTGAGAGCTAACCCCTAAGATACGACTGCATTGATAACAGCATATGTTTGTGTAATCATCTGACTTTAGATTGCATTCTACCTTTATGACGAAATGTAAATTAGCAGGAATTGGAAAATGAATAGTGATGATACAAGTGATAAATACATAAATCTGTGACAAATGAGGCAAAGATGGAAATCATTAGGTCTCTTGAAGTCAAATATGAAGAAAGAGAATAAAATTATGCAACAAGAATGAAATTCTAGATGTGGGTCCGAAAAATATAAAATTATTGGGAAGTTTATTATCATCTGTAACTTTCTGGAAAAGAGTCTCCACAATTCATGCACATACACAAATATGTATATCAAATTGTTACAGAAACATATTTTCAAGAAAAGGTTATGTTCAAACATAGGGCATTTTCATTCTGAACCACCCCTGTTGCCCTCTGGGAAGATGTACTCATTCGTGATGCTCAGCTTCTTCAGAATTTTGTTCATGCCATTAGTATAAAATGTAGAGCTCTACAGTAAACTTGATTGCTGACATCTATTGCTATTTAGATTGCAAACTCCTTGCACACAGGTCCTAGGTCTTACTAATCTGCACATCTACAGTGCCCCAGAGAGGGCTTGACTAAAAAGGGGGCCTCTGCAAAGGCTGGAGAGTGACTGTATAACTGAATTACCAAATTTACCTCTCTGAGGTTCATTTCTTCTAATGAATAAGAAAAGGCAGACACTGCCCAATATCCATCAAGTCATTGTCTCCAACATGGAGCTCCACTGTGCACATTGTTCTGTCCTTACCTATCCAGGGAAATGCAGCACAGGTGAAAAATCGATGCTGTTGTGAGCAGGACGTCCAGAGATGTCCGAACAAGACAAAACATCTCCCCATAAATCCAGATGTCTTGAACCAGCTCAATGGCACCAAAGGGCATCACCAGCACCGAAACCAGCAGATCCGCAAAAGCAAGAGATACAATGAAATAATTTGTTTTTATTTTCCTGTGAGTGAAAAAATGTAAGAGAGGTGGCAGGGGGAGGGATGAAGGGAAAAAGGGGAGGGAGAAGAGATCAAGAGAAAAAACAGGGAAAAGGGAAGCAAAGAAAGAAAAGAAGGGAGGGGTAAAGAGGAAAGAAAACGTCACATGCTTAGCGTATTCCATGAGATTCAGTTTCCCCTTCTGTAACATGGCTGAGAAGACCCAGTATGGTCCAGCCTCTCCTGACTTCTCCAGACCTACCTTATACCAAAACCTCTTTTTTCCTCCCCTTTCTGGCCACCCTGCGCTAATCTGAGTTCCCCTGCACATACAGGTCCCTTTTGAGGGCCAATGCAGATGCTCTCTCTTCCAAGGGTTCCCTAGTTAATCCCACCCACCCATCAGTCCTTGGTTGGGCATTCTCAGGAAACTCTCCCAAGGTGTGCCCTGTGACTGTAGAGACAGTCCACCATTTTACACTAGTAGACTGGCTACTGTGTACTCACATTTATAACACTGGTCAGAATTACGCTTTTACACTTTATTTGCATCATCGTTAGACGTGTGCATGTCTTACTTAGAGAGGAACTGCTTCATTATACCCTTTTATGGCCCAGAGACTCTCATCCCAGGCTGTACACTAGAATCATTTGATGCATTTTAATAAATATTGATGCTGAGGTCTCACTCCAAATCAGTTAGTTCAGGCACCCTGGGGAGTTAACACCTCTCCCCTCAAAGATTACCAGATAAAATACAGGATGGCTGATTAGATTTGAATTTTAGCAATAAATAAAACTTTTTGAACATAACTATGTCCAAAATACTACATGAGACATACTAATACCCCACGATGATAGTTTTTAAAAGTGCTTCAGGTGGTTCTAATTGCAGCCAAAGTTGGGCCTGGTGAAGCAGAAGTGCAAAAAACACAGGTTTAATTTCTAGATCTGTCCCTTGTCAGCCACATCTTCCCTAAACCATTAATAAAATGGGGAGGTTAGATTATATGTGCTCTCAACAATTGTATATATAGTGATCACAACTATAAACACATTTGACAAAGAAAAAAAATGACAGGATGGAAATACACTGAAGTGTTTACACTGGTTGTATTAGAGTTGTAGGATTAATTGCAATCCCTTTATCATTCCTTTTATTTTTTAAAATATTGTTCCCATCAATGCTTTCTTTCTTAATTACAAATTAAAATGGAAATGTTCACACCCAACTCTCCAGGGACGGCTCAGAACTCCCATGTTTCCTCAAAAGGTTCCCTCCTGCTGCTCACCTGAGCTGCCTGTCCCAGCACACAGCCACCATCACCAGCAGGTTCCCCAAGATGGCCATCAGGATAACCGCCGAGAGAAACGTGAGCAGCACGACCTTCTCCACTGACCCGAAACCCTCCTTGGAACTGAAAGACACACACGAGCACAAATAATTGAATGAAAGTCTGGGACACAGGAAAGAAAATTTATTTTTTCATCATTGACCTTCAGAAAGGTAACTTCACCATCAGCTGCTGACACATATATTTATCATGCATTTAATGTACACCAAAATCTGAACCTGTCACTTAACATTTTTTCCTGGTTAGCTCCTATATGTAAGAGGAGTATGAGGCTTAGAGAGCTGAATTAACAAGTTATTTTCCATCCAAGCACTTGTGGCTTTCCTTCAGGGCATTTAGTTCAACTAGCATTCAGACATATGTGGTTGATTCCTGTTTTGTGCACCTACTCAACTAGATTGCAAAAGCTGAGTGAATGAGTGATAGTAACTTTGTAATTGCAGGAGTAGCCCAAACTGGTCCAAATTTGTGTATAAAATGGTGAGTTGTGTTTTAGTTGCCATGGACCCCCAGGTTGCAAGTTAAACTGACCAAACCCAGATGAACCAAGCATGCAACCACAGGGTGGAACCTAAGTGCTTGGACCAAGGCATGGGAACCAAATAAAGAAGTGGACATCTCATGGCATGATCCATGATCCAATCATATCGAGCCGTAGCATCACCTTGTGGCATAATACAGTCACATTATACCTCCTGGCATTAACTTATCACAAGATCCAATCAGATCACACCTTATTACCCTCTGCCTATAAAACCTGCCATAGCCCCCAGCTCAGGGTGACAGATTTGAGTTTTGCCTCCTGCTTCCTTGCCAATCAACTTACAATGAAGTCTTCTTTTTTTCCCCCCCCTCAAAAGCCAGGGCCATAGTATTGGCTTCTGTGAACATCAGCAAGGAGCCCACTGCTTACTCAGTAGCAACTTGAACCAGTTGTTACTGAGCAAGCCACTTTGCATTCATACAGTTACTTGACTTGAATGCAAAGCCATTTTGTTACAGTGTCCCATTCCAGCCCATGCAGAAGCCTCTGCTTACAGGTAGGTTCTCCCAGAGAAAAAAAGATTGCGGTTTGATGGTTGTTCTTCCATCAGTTCACCTGGACAAATTGAATTCAGATTCTGTGAAGTCTGTTGGAAAGATAGTAGCCAATAAATAAGCTCAGTGGCTCCTTTCACCACCCTGATCATTTCTTTTAGTGCCCACAATATGTCATTGTTTTCCCAGTTCAAATTTGTGTTCTTGTCAGTTTCAGCACCTGATTTAGTCTACAAATGTTGCCTTCCCCATGTAAACTCAGCATTTTGTTTTATTAACTTGAAAATGAAGATACCTTTTCAATGAAAGCATGATATCTGCAGATTAATATTCAGAAGATACATGGATTTCAAAAACTTTTAAAGTATGATAAAACGTTCTTTTTAATGAAGTTTCAAAGAATCTTAAAACTCCTAGACCAGGGATGTCCAATCTTTTGGCTTCCCCGGTCCACACTGGAAGAAGAATTGTCTTGGGCCACACATAAAATACACTAACACTAACAATGGCTGATGAGCTTAAAAAAAAATTTGCAGAAAAATCTCATAATGTGTTAAGAAAGTTTATAAATTGTATTGGGCTGCATTAAAAGCTGTCCTGGGCTGGCTGTGCCCCAACAGACTGTGGGTTGGACAAGTTTGTCCTAGACCCAAACCCCACATTTGAATATGGAAAAGAAGAGCTGACTTGTCAGAGCATGTTAGTGGCTGGTCTGGGAGAGGCTGCTTGTTCTGTGAGCCCACCAATGAGAACACAGGGTTCCAAAAATCAAGAATTCTCTCGTCTTTCCTGAGCTCTTTTGACTGAAAATTAAGATGCATGCCCTCTCCAAATGGAAGCAGCCTGCAAAGTCCTGGCTTTGGCCTTGTCCAGAACTTCTGTTAAGCTGGCACAGAAGACAAGGTGCCAAAAGGAATGAGGAACCAGTCTGGTAGTGGTTGGAGAATGAGAAAGTCCCTCCATTCAGCTGAGAAGTGTTTTTATAGGCAGTTTGATAGATTGTTTTGGCTGGGATTCAGATGAAAAGAAATTCCAGATATGCTCATCTAAATCACCCTTCTACACTTAAGTTCAAACTATCAACAGCACAAATATTAGACAGGGAAGATTTAATTCAGTGAGGAAAACTGTACACTTAGGAAAAAGACCTTAACAGGCTAATGTAGCCACCAAAAACTCATTTGATCTTACATCATGTTAGTTGAGTTAGGCACTAACAAAGGAGGTGATGGTGGTTCTCTTCCCTGTCCTTCTCAGAGTCTCTGACTCATGGCCCCTCTGCAACTCATCTCCTCCAATCCCAGGGCCTCCGGATTTGAGGTGCCTTCTTCCTAGAATGATTCTTCAGTGACTGACTTCTTGTCATTCAGGTCTCAGATTAAATTTAACCCCCAGTTAATGTACCACAGCCAACAAACATTTCTCATTTTCCTTAGAGCATTTACTGTTATCTGAAAAGACTTATGTTATTGACAGTTGTCTATGCCCCAATTCCACAGATTGACTTCGGTTATCTTCTTCGCTACAATCTCCAGTGTCTGGCACAATCTCTAGTCTAGAGTATGTATTAATGTACATGTAATACTATGAATTAATATTACATGTGTAGATGATGCCTTACATAGTAAGTGCTCAATTACTTGCTGATTCAGTGAAAGAGAGATATATTGTGCTCATAATGGTTATATATATTATTCAATGTCTTTGAAGACTGGTTGAAAGTATAGAGATTTCACCTAGAGAAAAGAAGGCCCAGAGATGAAATGCAAAAGCTACTTTTAGCTATCTGAGGGCTGCCATTTGAAGTAAGAGTAGATTTACATATTCAGTCATTCAACAATTTCTGAGCACCTAATCTGTGTTAGGCATTGTTGCATGTCCTAGGGAAACAGCAATAAGAAAAACAGAAAGCAAAACAGACAATAAACAGATGCACAAGACAGTATGTAACATGTCAACTGTAACAGTCCATGGCAAAAAAAAAAAAAATATCTAGGAGGGTAAGGAGGACTGGATGGCCCATGGCGGATTGCAGGCTGGCTATTTAATAAAGGATGTCAGAGAAAGCTCAATGATAAGGTTATCACAGGTTGGGAGGCTAAGACCAATGGGTGAACTTTAAGCAGTGGTTCCCAGCCTTACCTGCATATTTAAGTTACCTGAGGAGCCTTAAAAAATGCTGATTCCGGGAATCCACCCTCAGAGGTGCTGATTTAATTGGTCTGGATTGCAGCTTGGATAGAGAAATTTTTAAAAGCTCCCAAATGACTCTGATGTGTAATGAATTAGAGTCACTGACAGGGAGGCAAGATTTAGTACTAGTTAATAAGAGCCTTCTAACAATTCAAGATGATCTGCAATAGCTTCCTGGTATTGTTTGGTGGTCCCTGGCACAGAACGTGTTTAAGAATACCCGAATGGCAATGAGATACTAATTTGCACTCATTAGGATGGCAGTTATAAAAAATAAAACAACAAACAAAAAATAACAAGTGTTGGTGTGAATGTGGGGAAAAGGAAACACTTGTGCATTGCTGGTGGGAATGTAAAATGCTACAGCCACTGTGAAAAACAAGTTTGATGGTTTCTGTAAAGGTTAAATATAGAATGCCTATGTGATCCCGCAATTCAATCCCAGGTGTGCACCCAAAAGAATTGAAAGCGGGGATACAAACAGGCACTTGTATACCAACGGTCTATAGCAGCATTATTCACAAGAGCCCAAAGGTGAACACAGCCCAAGTTTCCATTAATAAATAAGTGAATAAATAGAATGTGGTATATACATACTACAAACTTTTATTTCTCTGTAAAAAAGAATAAAGTTGTTGTTGTTGTTGTTGTTGTTGTTTTTGAGATGGAGTTTCACTCTTGTTGCCCAGGCTGGAGTGCAATGGTGTGATCTTGGCTCACCGCAACCTCTACCTCCCAGGTTCAAGCGATTCTTCTGCCTCAGGTTTCCAAGCACCTGGGATTACAGGAGTATGCCACCATCCCTGGCTAATTTTGTATTTTTAGTAGAGACGGGGTTTCTCCATGTTGGTCAGGCTGGTCTCGAACTTCCAACCTCAGGTGATCCGCCCGCCTCGGCCTCCTAAAGTGCTGGGATTACAGGCATGAGCCACCACACCCGGCCAGGAATGAAGTTTTGATACATGCTACCACGTGGATGAACCTTAAAAATAAATGAAACAAATAAATAACTGAAATAAACCACACACAAAAGGAGAAGTATTGTGATTCCACTTACTTGAGGATTCTAGACTCGGCAAATTCATAGGGAAAGAAAATAGAGAAGTAGTTATCAGGAACTGGGAACACAGGGGAATGCGGAGTTGTTATTTAAGAAGTATAGAGTGTTTGGAATGATGTAAACGTTCTGGAAGTGGATAGTTGCAATGGTTGCACACCATTATGAATGTTCTTTTTTTAGCTTTTTATTTTAGATCCAGGGGTACATGTGTAGATTTGTTATACAAGGGGTTTGGTGTACAGATTATTTCATCACCCATGTAATAAGCATTGTTTGATAGGTAGTTTCTTGATCCTCACCCTCTTCCCACCTTCCACTCTCAAGTAGGTCGCAGTGTCTGTTGTTCCCTTCTTTGTGTCTATAATGTACTCAATGTTTAGCTCCCACTTGTAAGTAAGAACATGCTGAATTTGATTTTCTGTTCCTCTGTTAGTTTTCTTAGGATAATGGCCTCCAGCTGCATTGATGTTGCTGCAAAGGACATGATCTCATTATCTTTTGGGGCTTAATATCACTAAATTATATTCTTAAAATGCTTATTGTATATATTAATGATAAATTTTGTTATTTATATTTCAGCATTATATAACAAAAGAATTGCTGGATGACCACATATCAAGATACTGTACAGGGCTCCTGTACTGGGGGCAGGCTGGCCTGGCTGTTTTAGGTCACTTTTTTATCTATGGCCTATGATGTAAACATATCCTTATAATATGAATTCTCCATCAACAACACCACCACCATTTGAATAATCTCTCTTGTACTGTCTTTCCTTTTGTAAAAGAAGAAAACAGACTCAGAGCGTCTGGGATGAACATCTCTGGCTCCAGAGAAGGTACATTTTGAACCAAGGGAGAATGTCAGGGTTAGAGAGCACCAAGTTCAAAGTAATGGTTCATTTGTGGCGTGCCAATTAGGAGTTAGAAATAGCCAAACTTTAAACTAGGAGTGACGAGCAAAATTTAAGCATAGAAGAAGCTTTTTAAATTAGGCAGAACTGTCCATTGAACTAAAAGTAAGTCCAGTAATGACAATTAAAATAAATTCCAAACCACTTCTGCAAAATTCATGTTAGGTCCTTGGGTTGCCTCTGACACCCTCAAGCAATCCTGTCAACCACAACTGGATAGCTTTCATCTGGCTGAAGAGCTGTCCACTCCACTAAATTGGTTCATCGACAGCTATTCTTATGAGAAATTTTACTTTCTCTTCTTTTTTGCTTTCTCCGTGATCTTTTGATCCATTAATAAACCCCACAAACTTGTGGACTGTGTTTGACATTTTCTTTGCTCTTAATGAAAGAAAATATAAAGACACAAATTCTGGGTAAATTTCCACATAGATTAGTATATGTGAAAATGGACTGTGAATGATAAAGTATGATAAATAAGTGATTATTGTTATTAATAATGATAGAGAAAATAGCAAAGGAAATCTTAGGTTATACTTTGTCACACACACGCACACACTCTCTCTCTCCCTCTCTCTCTCATACTTTCTGGAGAGTCAAGAACATTTTTTATTGTTATTTATTTATTTATTTTGTTGTTGTTGTTTTTTGTTTTTTGTTTTTGAGACGGAGTTTCGCTCTGTCCCCCAGGTTGGACTGCAGTGGCGCAATCTAGGCTCACTGCAAGCTCCACCTCTTGGGTTCATGCCGTTCTCCTGCCTCAGCCTCCTGAGTAGTTGGGACTACAGGCACCCGCCCCCAAGCCCAGCTAATTTTAATATTTTTTGTAATTTTTTAGTATAGACTGGTTTCACCATGTTAGCCAGGATGTTCTTGATCTCCTGACCTCGTGATCTGCCCGCCTCGGCCTCCCAAAGTGCTGGGATTACAGGCGTGAGCCACTGCGCCTGGCCTTATTTATTTCTTTTTGAGACAGAGCCTTGCCCTGTCCCCCAAGCTAGAGTGCAGTGGCATGATCTCAGCTCACTGCAACCTCTACCTGCTGGGTTCAAGTGATTCTCCTGCCTCAGCCTCCCGAGTAGCTGGGATTACAGGCATCCGCCACCACCCCCAGATAATTTTTGTATTTTTAGTTGAGACAGGGTTTCGCCACGTGGGTCAGGCTGGTCTTGAACTCCTGACCTCAGGTGATCCACCCATCTCAGCCTCCCAAAGCGTTGGGATTACAGTCATGAGCCACCGTGCCCAGCCTTTGTTGTTATTTTTTGTGGGCTTTTATGAACTGGTTTTGTTCATAAACAGCTGTGTGACTTCAAAAAATTCACTTGACTTTTCTGAGCCTCAGTTTCTTCATGGATCAATTGAGAAAGTTAGATTAAATTTATCATTCATCAAATATGTATTGAGTGCCAACTATATACCAAGCACTGGGCTGAGTACTAGATTCAAAAGTAAAGAAAATGGACAAAGTTCCTGACCTCATGGGGTTCGCAGTATGGATGGAAACAGACATAAGCAAATGCACAATTAAAGAAATAAATACAGTTTGTGATCAGTTCTTCTGAGTTTCGTTTCCCAAATGTTAATGTTTATATTAATCCACTAAGGATCTTGATAAAACACAGATTCTGATTTGTTTTTAGGTCTGAGGCAGGGTCTGGGATTCTGTAGTTCTCACAGACCCTAGGCATTGCTGATGCTGCTGGTTCCCGAGTCACAGGTGGAGTAGCAAAGTATGAAAGGCTAAACATAACATTATGATAGAAAACACGCTGGCTTAGAAGGAAATGTTAGGTGGTTGGGGAACACTGGAGGTGACATTCAACTGAGTTCTGATGTACGCAGAGAATTCGGACGTGAGAGGAACCAGGATAAGTGCATCACATTCAAAGGGAAGAGCAACTGCAAAAGCCCTGAGACAGAAAAGATTTTTCATGTTCACTATCGCAGGGGAAATGAGCAAGGGATTAAGCATCTGAGACGAGCTCAGAAAAATAGTCCGAAGCCAGACCCTGAGGGCTTTTCTGTGCTCTGGGGAGAAGTTTATGTTCTATTGGAAGATCAGTGAGAAGACATAGAAGTGATATAAGCAGAGTAATGACATGGGGGGTGATAATATGCCAGGGGTTTCTGCAGGAGTCCAGGTAAAAGAAGATGGTAGCTAAACGTAGCATTGTGGCTGGGGAGATGGAGAGAAGTGGGTGGAATAAAGGTTTATTTGGGGAAAAAAGAGATAGATAAGAAAAACAGATTCCATGAGTGAGTGGAAAGAAGCGCAAATAAAAGCCATATTTTAGAATTGCATATCTGAATAAATGTTGGTACAATTTAATGAGATGGGTGAAACACATTAAGTGTGAGATACCTATAAGATATTCAAGTGACGACGTCAAGTAGGCAATTGGATGTGTGTTTGTCTGGAGCTCAGAAGGGATGACTGGACAGGAGATACACACTTGGAATTGCCAGCATTTCTACGGGATTTAGAGAACTGAGGAAGGATGTGATCACCCAAGAAGAGGGTAAGGGTATTGATGAACGGCAATACTGAGGTGTGCAGTAGAGAAGGTAGAACCAGCAGAGGAGACTGTGAAAGACTATCCAGGATGTTTTGGGGACATCAGATGAGAGTGATATTTTGGAAACCAAGAGGAACATTTCAAGTGAATATATGTGTGTATAATATACATATAATATATAATGGAAACTAGAGTACTTTTTCTCTTTGTCTTTGTATGTATCAAACTTTGCAATAAAATTGTTAGACCAGAGGGCTCCACCATTGCACCAATGATCTCTGCAGTAAGTGCCTCCTCTCCCACCTGTTAGGAGTGTCATGTACACAAGAAACATTCTTGAAAATATACACAACACATCCACAAAAGATCCCATTACTTCCTATCCAAGTATTTTTTTTCACCATTCCTGCCCAGGCTTGCACAGTCTTTTGCAAAGGAATTACATTTAAATTAGGGAAAATAATGTTTCATTTTCTTACCAATCAACAGTTAGGAGAAGAGTACAAGGGCATTCTGACTTACAAGAGAGCCTGCCTAAAATTGAATTATTTTTTTCTTGTGAGAATTTTATTAACCTTAAATGTAAGGTCCCTAGTGGTTTCTATACTGATAAAAGATTGAATATTAACAAAGAGAGCCTTAACGTTCCACTCAGCTTGACTAATCTTTAGACAGCCTTCTTCCTGACTCCAGGCTCTGAACTCCCTCTTCTTAGAGAATTTACTTTAGAAAATTTGTAATTGCAAATTCTTTCTCTAACACTTTGAGATGTAAATGAGATACTCACAGTTTTACAAGCTAGGACTGTCATTCTCAAGAACCTGGGAGCCATCCCTTTGAAAGGAAATAATCAATAAATATCGTGCTCTTATCTCTCAGTCTGTGTGGGAGGGTAACAGCCTAACTTAGGTGGACACTTTGTTCCAAGTTGTAAAACTATCTCTTGTCATGAAGATATGAGAAAGTTTACTTACCCTTTGGGTAAGGCTAATTAGGTAGCATATTAGGTAATCCCTTCCTCCCACTCCATTTCTTAAAAACTCTCCTACCCTTTGTTGTAGTGAAGTTGAAGTCAGATTGCATTCTGGTCTCTCTCCCTATTGCCATAGCCTTGGAAAAGAAGAACATCATCTTTACCTGTTTAACTTCATCCAATGCAATTTTTGTTTTGACAGTATATATCATTGATTACAAGTACAGATGTTCCTAGACTTATGATGGGGTTACCGCTCAGTAAACCCATTGTAAGTTGAACACATTGTAAATGGAAAATGCATTTAATGCACCTAACCTACAGAACATTGTGACAGCCTAGCCTACCTTAAATGTGCTCAGAAAGCTTACATGGGCCTGGAGTTGGGCACAGTCATCTGGCAGCAGATTACTCTGTAGAGCACCTTCATGATCACCTAACTGATTGACAGTTGTAGCTCACTGCTGCTGCCAGGCGTGGTAAGATGGTATCATACAGCATATTGCTCTCCTGGGAAAAGATCAAAATTCAATATTGGAAGTACAGTTTCCACTGAATGCATATTGCTTTTACACCACGGTAAAGTAAAAAATTCTTAAGTCAAACCATCATGTTGGGGACCATCTGTAATTATATGCGTGTGCCCTCTTCATTACCTTCATTACTGGCCATGAACAAAATCTGAGTTTAACCTATAGGAGAGATAAACTCAGATAATAATTGCATTGCTAATATGACTTATGTAAATTAATTTTTCAAATACTTCTTTATTTAAAATAGAAATAACAGAATCCGTGAATATGTTGTTTTTCCTTATAACAAATAACCTGAGCAATACTATGTAATCGTTTTAAAGCATATATCATTTCCTTTAAATACATGCACTCTTTCCCCCCAGGTTTCTTGAGAGACTAAACATACAAATGGACAATGGCCAGACCATGCGTAACAATAAAACTCCAATGGACAATCTTTGGCAGCCAGCCCAGAACGATCAGGACTTGTTCAACGACTGCGAGCTAGCTTCCCCCTTTTTTAACCCTCTTACCTGCTTCCAACTCAAAACTAACAACAGAACACCAAATATGCTGCTCCCCAAAGCAATTACATAGGAGCCTCACTGCTTGTTGGTGCACCTCCTGCTTCATTGTGCCAACAACCTCCAATCAGTAGATACCACAAGCCTTCTTTTCCTGGCTTATAAAGCTTTTTTACTCCCCTGCCTGTCTTTGAGACTTTGCTAAAATCCAAGGATGGTGGTGGATCCTCTTGTTTTATCATGCTCTGAATAAATTGCTTCTGTTTGTTCTCATCTGTGTGGTCTTCGTTTATTTCCATATTCTAAATGTGTTCTAGATGTTACACTTATTTGAAATCTTGTATTTTTGCATTAAATAGAAATCCTTTCTGAGGGAGAAAATATTTCTTATGATTTGGCTTATATTACTTTGGGTTCTTGCACTAAGTTCTCAGGTCTCCCAGTTAACGTTTTTTCTTTTCTTTCTTTCTTTCTTTCTTTTTTTTTAACAGAATGCTTTAAAAAAAAAAATGAGGATTAAATAAGATAGTTTGCATAGCCTTGTTCCATAATATGAAGCATCAGAGCAGTGGTGCTTCAAAATCACCAGCAAACACTAGGATCATCTGGAGGGCTTGGTTAAACACAGGCTGCTGAACCCACCCACACTTTCTAATTTAATGCTTCTGGGGTGAAGACCAAAATTTTGCATTTTTAGTAAGTTCCCAGGTAATGCTGATATCGATGCTGGTCTCAGGACCACATTTTGAGGACCACTGACCTAGAAACTTACAAGGGATGCCCTTAATCTTAACCTCCATTCTGCCTTTGCAAATTATTTTCTTCTGCTTCTCACTTTGAAATGTCTTCCTTGGAAGTGAGTTGATTTTGACACTGATGTACCTGAGCACCTACCATATGGCAAACAATGCACCTGGAAGATTTTTCATGTTGGCTAATTCAATCTTCACAATTATCATTATCATGTGGTGTAATATCATAATGTCCCTTTTTCAGAAGAGGCTGGAGCTCAGCATGGTTAAGAGACATAATGTTTTGTAACTATTAAGTGGTGAAGCTGGGATTTAAACCCACACATTTTTATTGCAAGTCCAGTATTTCTCCTGCTAAATTTTAAACATGCTCACTTAGAAGTGAATATATTTCCTTTAAAAAAATATGCTAAAGTTTTGCTTTTTGTCTAGAAACTTAAGACTCAAACTACTGATGATGACAGCTTAATATGTGTTGTTAAATGTGCTGGCTATAGAAAATGTTAGGAGAAAAAAGGAATAAACCTTATAGGATGGAAATTATGTATAATGGCGTTTTTATGTATCTCTAAAATAATTCTGCTTGTTTTTTTGAAAACCCTACAGACAAGGACAGGAGGGTAGGGAGGTGGTTGGTGCACAGCTGGTGAAGGTTAGATAATTTTGAACTGCAAACATGCAGAGTAAAATTCTGGAGGCAAAATCTTAATAGACTTTTCAAGAACCTCAAATATCACACATACTGGGCATGAAACAAACTTCAAAGCTCAAAGAGGATCTGTCTGTATAGAGTACAATGGAGTTAAAAGCTGTAAGGAATACAAAGGATTTCAGGATGAAAGGCACTGTTTTCTGAGGCCATGCCTGAATGTAAAGGCAAGGCAGGACAGATAGACGAGGTGAGGTCTACATCTGGGGAGATACCCACTGCTGCACAGCATGTTAACCACTAAGGATTCCATTCTTCTTGGAAATGAAAGGCCAAATAATAGTACTAGTAAATGAGACCTCAGAGGTGGTCTCTCTTTAAGAAAACCCATTTTCCAAAAGTGGAACTGAGCAAACAGTTGCAGAGATAGATTTCTTTTCCTTACAAGATCACTTTTTTTTCTTTATATGTGCACAGTCTAGGGTCTCTGGTTTGTGTTGAAAACATTTTTTACACATACTTGTTAAGGAATACACTCACTAGGCACAGAAATGTCTTCCTTTGGGGTAAAACACATGACATGTTTTCAATATTCGGCTGATCATTTCCTCGAAATTATTCCTGTGATTATGAGAAATTCAGCACAGGGAAAAAATGTGAACCACATATGCCCTCTCTGCTTTGATCAGTCATTTACCCTAAGGATAAGCACTCAAGGAAAAGTGGACTTTCCTGTACTCTGATAGTAACCTGCTCTCCATTCCTTTGCAACAGCTGGCCTCTGTCACTGAGCCCAATTGCCAATGGTACAGCTCTCCATAGTTTGCCAGGATCTTGGTTTGCTGTTGCAAGGTACTACAGTTTCTCTTCTCACTTCTGCCTCTGACAAAGGAAAAAATCCTTTGCCCAAGGGAGAGATGACCCGCTTAATTTTATGCTGTTGCAGGAGTAGTCAAAGCATGGCCAGTGGGCCAAATCCAGCCTGCTGTCTGTTTTTATAAATAAAGTTCTAGTGGAACACAGCCACACTCAATCATTTATGTAGTTCCTCTAGCTGAGTTTACACTACGAAAGTAGAGCTGACTAATTACAAGAGCGATTGCATGGCCCACAGAGACACTTTACTCCATTTATGACCCTTTATGAAAAAGTCTCATGACCCTTGCTCTTTTGTAACCAGAGATGTTTGGCCTAAAGAAGAACATGGCATAAAGACACAAAGACCTAAAGAAGCCTAAAAGGAGCCTACTTACTGGGAGTCATTCATTCCTCTGGATTCTCTCACTAAGTGGAAAGCAACCCCTTTCCAGTTGACCATGCCAGAAACTGAGCATCTTGCTCATTTTTTCTCTTCTTTATCTAGGTCATTACCTACTTTGAAGATCTCTTAAATCCCTTCACTTCTCTCCAATCTGCTGTCAATACCCTAGGAGAGGGCTTCCTTTCATCTTCACCTAGCCTATCACAACCACTTCTATCCCACTGACTACTTTGTCTTGTCTTCAAATTCTTAGTATATTAGACAGCTTAAATTTAACGTGTCCAAATTGAACTCTTGATTTCCCTAACCTCAAACCTGCTTCCCATCCAAACACATAGCAAATCTATTTCTCCAGTTGCTCAGGTTAAAAATTTGGGAGGCATTCTTACCAAGCGTCTGTCTCTTCTACCTCCAATACATCAGCAAATCCTGTTAGCTCTACCTTCGTAATGTTTCCTGATCCCAACACTTTACCAGCCACTCATTATTATGCCATTCTAGTTCCTACTACATCATGCTTCACTTGGTGACTGCAAAGGCCTCTCAACTGGTATCCCTGCTTCCATCATTTCTCACATACAATCCACTCTTCACCCACTAGACAGGATAAGCTTTGAAAAATACTGTGATTGAAACATATCACTTCCATACTCACTGCCCTTAAGATGGCTTGTCATCTCACTAGGAGTAAACCCAGAGTCCTCACCATGACCTACGTGAATTTACAAAGCTGGTCACTGGCTGCTTCCATCATCTTGACTCTCACCACTCTCTTTCCCGCGCTGTTCCCACTAAGGAGACTTCCTGACTTCCACATTGTTCCCAGATGGTGCCAATTGTGCATCCACCTCCACCATCCACCTCTCACCTGATGCTACCACCGTTTGGATCTCTCTATCCAAGTGACCAGAGAAGCTCACCTTTCACTTCATTCAGGTGTCTGCTCAGATTCATCTCTGCAGAGAGGACTTATTTAAAAAAGAACCTTCCCTCACTCTCTATTCTCTTGACTTGCATTATTGATTTTCACAGCTGTTACCTTTTATGCTCCCACACACACTAGAATAACTTGAATGTAAAATAACTGAAAGCAACAACTTGGGCTGTTACATTTACTGAAGTATTTTCCAGCACCTTTTAGGTACTGTTACAGTACCTAGCACATAGTAGTGCTGTGAAAGTACAGTTGGTTCTCTGTGTCTGTGGGTTCCACATCCATAGATTCAACCAACTGTGAATCATAAATATTCTTTAAAAAATAGTGCCTGTATTAAGCATGCACAGACTATTTTCTTTCATTATTATATAAATAACACATATAACAACTATTTGCATAGTATTTATCATTGCATTAGGTGTTGTTAAGTAACCTTGTTAAAGTATATGAAAGGATATGCTTAAGTTAAATGCAAATACAGCACCATTCTATATCAGGTACTTGAGCATCCTTAGACTTTGGTACCCCAGAAAAGTCCTGGGACCAATCCCCTTTGGATACCAAAGGGACAAATGTATCTGTGGAATGAATGAATGAATGACTGATGAATGAATGAGCTACCTGTTAGTTAGTTATTCTGCCTTGGCAATTACTCTTTCCCAACACTCTCAACACTGAAGTCAAGATATGTTTTTCCCCCAAAAGAAATTAGCTAATTTCTCCCTCTTGTTCAAAATCTTGTAATGTCTTTCCATTGCAATTTTGATAAAATAGCACATCTTGACCTGGTTATACCTGGTCCCTACTTACCTCTCTAGCTTTGTTTCTGACACTGCTCCATAACCAACACTAAATGAAGTGCCCAAATTCCCACTCAGTGAGATGAGAAACACTTGTTAAACTCCTTCCTCTCCTTCCCATTCTTTACCTGGAAAGCTCTCGCATGTCCTTCAGTACCCAGCTTAAACATCTTATTGTCTGGGAAGCCATCCTGACCTCAACATTGTCCCTGTCATATATGCTTCCATTGTACCCTATAATTACATATCTTAGCTTTTATCACCTATATTTAATTGTTATTTAAAGATCTGTGACTCCCAACCACACTAACTTACTGATTTTGGTATCAACAGTGCCTAGTACAACAAATATATGTTAGACAAGTAAAAAGATATGCAAGGTAGCCCTTGCTTGAAAGAAGTTTAAAGTAGTGATAAACACAATGGGATTTCCCCCTTTATTCAGCTCAACGGTTCTGTTAATCCTGTGTCTAAACCACTCCCCCAGTCAGGTGCATTTGGGTCACCAATCCTCTCTTTGAATTACAAGTTATAGCTGTTAACATCACATACAAACCTCTAAAGGGTTAACAAGTTTCTCCAGAGAATATCAGGAGCCTTTCCCACGTTGTACTCTGTAGGCTAATAATACCTTTAATTCTATTTTCTAGTCATGTCCTGGGCACTGAAGTTGGCATAAAGATTAATAAATTGGGCCCAATGCGGTAGCTCACACCTGTAATCCCAGCACTTTGGAAGGCCGAGGCAGGCGGATCATAAGGTCAGGAGTTCGAGACCAGCCTGGCCAATGTGGTGAAATCCCTCTCTGTTAAAAATACAAAAAGTAGCCAGGCCTGGTGGCGGGCACCTGTAATCCCAGCTACTAGGGAGGTAGAAGGAGGAGAATTGCTTGAACCCAGGAGGCAGAGGTTGCAGTGAGCCGATATCACACCACTGCACTCCAGCCTGGGCAACAGAGTGAGACTCCACCAAAAAAAAAAAAAAAAAAGATTAATAAATCTAAAACACTTACAATATTGCAATATTGTTTGGCATGTAGTGTCTGTTCTCTGAATCCTAGCTATTAATATTCACCTTTTGTGTGCATTTCAAATAGACATGAATGACACTGACATTGGTCCTGTCTTCTGGCTCACAATGTAGCAAGAAACTCAGCCTGATCAATGACTGACCATTATGACAGCATGTTGTAATTTCAACAAGCTGGGGGCTGTTGAAATTACAAGTATAAATAGCAGCCAGAGAAGAGGTAATGAGTAAGAATACATTGGAGTTTTTCCAGACATAACTGGTAGAAAACAAAATTTAATATAGCAGAGAAGAAATAAAGGTGCTGAAAGCTCATAGGAGTGCAGATGGAGTTTATAAGGTGGTAAACGAATGTGAGGGGTAAGAATTTGGGAGGATTTGAGGCTGGCATAAGCATAAGAGAAGCAGGGAGTATCCAGTATCTTGATGGGGCATAAGGATTTTGAAGAGAAAGTCTCTGCATTCTATTCCACAACCAACATGTATACACTCACACCTACACGCCCTGCCATGCACCCAACATATAAGAGAAGGCGAGGGAGTGAAGGTGATGGGAGAGGCAGATGGGGAATAATGGTGGGGTTGCCCAAAGATGGACAGATTGAAGTTCAGATTCTCTAACTGGATTAGACCCTCTACCCACCACTTCTCCCCCTGCACCTGGTTACTAACCATCCCTAGAGCCAAAGACAGAATCATGTGAAGTAGGCTCATTTAGAAATGCTGGCTGTGGCATTCCAACCTGGCAAACCTAAGAACTGTATTGCAGTACCATGTCAATGTATATCCGCATGATGCTTGTGACAAATGTTCAAAAAGCCTTAAAAACATTCATGCTCCAAAAATTCCAAGAGAAATAAATCATTATAGCCGTTCACAAAGATTTCTGTACATTATTACTCACAGCCATGTTGTTCATAACTGGAAAACATGAAACATCTAAATGTCTATATTTGGGTAATGGTTATATAAACAATTTATTAACACACAGCCATTGAAATTCAGGTTTAAAATATTTAATGATGGGACATTTCTCCTAAATACCATCTGAAGTTAAATGCAGGTATAAAACAGTAAAACACAAGCTCAACCTTTATAAAAATATATATATTTATATATGGGCCCAGATACTATAGTGAAAGATTAACTTATGACCTTTTGTAAAAAATTACAAAAATACTAGAAGAAATGAGTGATTACCTTCTTCCTCCATCCCAAGAAAATAACTAATATTTGTAAACTGCAAGGATTGAAGACTCCAGTGTCAAGCTTGACAGGGAAGCAACAGAGCCTCCTGCCTTCAAGGGATCTGTGGAGGTGGTGGTGACCAGGACAAAGTGAAAAACAAAAGGTGCAGCTTAACCCGGAAAGAGGAAGAGGTCCACAAAATGTCTGAGATTGAATTTACCATTGAGACCCAGCTTGAGGAGCTCATGGAAAAGTTAACTAATTTAGAGATTAAAAGAAATGTGGCATTTCGTACATCTGAATGTTGTAAAGTAATACTGAAATGCAAATCTGGTATATGTATTTGATATACATACACATACATCCTTACATATACAAACATATATATGTATAGGTTACATCCTTACATATACAAACATATATATGTACAGGTAAATGATACATACATGGCACCTAATATTCATATATATATAACATACCTGTATTGATTACATATGACTCCATATATTAATATTATCTATATCCAAAATGGTTATCTCTAGGTGATATTAATCTAAAAAAATCTGAATTATTTCTTCATACTTTTTTTTTTTACCTTTTCCCAATATTTCCCATCAAATGCGTATTACATTGCTAATCCACAAAAAAATTTTTTTTTTCCAAAATGCATTGCCTATGTCTGGCTTTGTACATAAAATTGGTTTGATAATTATATTAAATCTGCACGTATTGTTCCTCTAACAAGTTATTAAAGTTACTAATTGGCATACTTCATTTTAAGAAGTTTTTAATTGCAAATGTAGCTATAAACTGTGGTGTGGTGCTTGAGAGAAGAAATTTTCTTAGGTTTTGCCCATCCACCTAAAGCTGCTACAAAGAAAGAATAACTTTAATAATTTGTTTTTTTTTAACAAAGTCTCTTCTCCTCTCCTGTGGATGTTTTGGAGCTTACAACTTTGTCCTGAATCTAACCACTTCTCATCAGTGGTGCCGCTGATATTAGTGCAAGCCACTATTATCTCTAATTTACTTCTTACAAGTTTATTTCTTGCAATAAAATCTTGTCTTTAATTTCCTGGCCTTATGGCCTACATGCTACACAAAAGCTAGAGTTATATCTCTGAAATCAAAGGCAGACAATGTATATTTCCCACTCAAAATTATTCAATGGCTTCCCAGCTCATGCAAAATATCCCAAGTTTCCACCATGACTTGGTAGAATATACCAGGATATAAGGAACCTGGCACCAGCTGCCCTTTTGGTCTCAACTTTCACCAGTTCTTCTCCTCCCTCTGCTCCAGGCACAAGTACCTCCTCTGTATTTCTCCAATATGTCAAGTGCACTCTGACCTGTGCACCTGTTGTATTTTCTTCCTAGAATATTCACTTCCAAATATCCACTAGGTTTCCTTTTTGTCTTCACTTAGGTCTCTGCTCAAAGGTAACCCCATCAAAGAGCACTTTTCTGACTACTCTAACGAATGTAGCATACTTTGTCATCCTCAGATTCATTATGCTGCTGTATTTTTCCGATGGTATTTATCTAACATATTGCATATTTCTTTGTTTTTTAATGTCTATTAACTGTCCCCCACCAATAGATAAGTGCCATGAAAGCAGAGGCTTTGTCAGTTTTCTTGGTCCATAAGAGGTACTTAACAGATACAAGTTAAGCACTGAATGGTGCCATTGTAGACTATCTTGAAAATACAGTTGTATCACCTGCTACTATAACATGTGGTTATTTATCCACTTTATCCAAAGCACTGCCTTCAGATACTTCAATCATCTACTTGTAAATAAAATACTCTATCTTTTCCTCAAGACTTTATATATGTTACATCCAACAGAGATCATAAGTCTGTCCTCTCCAGTTCCATTATTTGTTTTGTTTTCAGAACTCAGTTAAATTGTTTCTATTTCAAAGTTTAGGGTTTCTGACCACCCTAATTCCCATTTTTTGTTCTCCCATAAGCATTACAATTTTCATTTTTTACACTGATTATTTTTAGTTTAGATTATCTTATCCCTTTAGAGAATTTTTAAAAGTATAAATAGGGTCTGATAATTAACTAATCTATAAATCAATCAACTAACCAACCAATCAATATTTATTACTTATTTACCATGCTTGGCCATGGAGCTATAGTTGACAGTGGGACAGATAAGGCCCCTGTCCTTATAGAGCATATGATGATTAATTATATATTGTAGAATCACTCTTCTTTTTACAAATTGTCCATGAGCTTAACTAAAGACGCACACATTTATAAGTAGCCAGGAAAATGTAACTTCAAACAATGAGATACAATTTCTACCCATCAGACTCAAAAAACGCTAAATTGCTAACCTTTTGAACTGATGAGGATGTGCTGAAAGCATACTCTCAGGACTGGTTGTGAGAGGACACATTAGTAAAGCTTTTTGGATGCTAATTTGGCAGTATGTTTGAAACTTTTGAATGCACATTTTCGACATATCTATTCTAGGGAAATGCCCCAACACTTGCTTAGGTGTTCAAAGATGCATGCATAAGGTTATGTGTTGCTATAGTTTTTTGTAAAAATGAACACTTGGAAATGGTATAAATCTTCACAAATCTATAAGTGATTCATTAAATCACGGCACACTGATACCCTTAAAAAATACTATGCAGGTGTTAAAAAGAATGAGAAGGCATCATACACATAAAATAAAAAGTACACAGCCATGGATAAACAATGAAACCAGGGAAGTAGTTGTAGGGTCAAGACAGACAGAAGTAAGAGGTTTTTTAGTCAGAAGGAGGTTTGATTTTCATCAGGAAGATATTTAATCAGCAGAAAGTTCAGTCATATTTGTAATATTTTATATCTTAAGCTGGGCCATGGACATACAGGTGTTCCTTCATTTTTTTTTTTTAGTACCTTTTGTTATATCTAAAATAGAGCTGGAAGCCATTAACACAGGAACAGAAAACCAAATACTGCATGTTCTCACTTATAAGTGGGAACTGAACAATGAGAACACATGAACACATGGAGGGGAGCAACACAGACTGGGGTCTGTTTGGGGGGCGGGCGAAGGGGAGTATCAGGATAAATAGCTAATGCATGTGAGGCTTAACACCTATGTGATGGGTTGATAGGCGCAGCAAACCACCATGGCACATGTTTACCTATATAATAAATCTGCATGTCCTGTGCATGTATCCTGGAACTTAAAATAATTTTTAAATGATTTTTTTAAATTTAAAAAATCTTATTTTAAAATACATTTTATTATTTTATCGTATGTAAGTGTATTATATTTATTTTATTATTTTATTGTACAGAAGTTGTGTTACACTTACAATAAAATAATGTAATGTATCCAAGATACATGAGTTGATAAAATAATCATACATCAATATACTTAACGTATCATAGGAGTTTCAATAAAATAAAAACTGAGAAGAAGAGGGAGACAGATCTGCATATGTATGCATATATATATACACATTTAATATAGGTAGATCCAGAGGTCATGGCCATAAGAATGCACACCCAATTGTTAATCATAAATATTTTGGGCAGGGAATTGAAGATGATGGGAGACTTCTTCATTCGGAATATTACTAGAATTTTAAACTACATGAATTTGTATGCTTATGGGTTACTTGTTTAACTGAAGGATAAGGAAAGACTTCTCCCTCACCTGTGAATCCCATCTTTTGCACTCTGACCAACTCAAAAGTCTTCTCACTTTGCACTAGAAGGATAATGTACTGTTCTTGCCAAATAGGTCATACACAAGAGTATTAATTTCTCCAAGCAGCTGGGTGTGAGCCCTGCTCCAAGCAGAAAACAAACTCACTGACTCAAAAAGAGGCTTGGTCAAGGAATGTCAGGTTAGAGATAGGCATATGTTTGTCCATTTGTTCATTCAACCATTCCTTCACCAACTCAATCATATGTAGATGCACTCAGCAGAGTATTTGATAGTCCGCTCTATTTCAGGCACTGAGAAGAAGAAGCAGGCACAGTTCCTTCCCTCAGGGAACTCAGAGGCTACTGAAGGAGACAGACATGAATCCAGTAACTGCATATACATAAAATTACAGTTATGGTGGATATTTTTAGGGGAGGTACATAAGCTATCATTGATCCTGATGGGAGAACAGAAAACACTTTCTTGAGGAGATGATAATTGAGCTACAACTTAAAAGAGGAATAGAAGTTGACAGAGAAAAGGCAGAAAACATTGGGGACTGAGGCTGGAAGTGCAGCCGTGATAGATACATAACTTAGTCAAGCAACTGAAAGGAGACAAAGATCACTGGAGCACAGAGAGTGAGGGGATGCCCCATGTCAGATGCGGCCAGCAAGGGTCACATCAGGAGCGGGTTGGAAGTTGTACTAAGTATTTAGGTATCATCAGTTCAGTGATTGTTTTAAGAAGGTTGGCACTGGGGGCGACATGATTAGATTTGCATTTTGATCTGTCTGGTATATAAAAGAGAAGAGACAAGAGTATTTTTTTGTGTTGTTTATGTGTGTGTATGTGCACTTTTGTTTTTGTTTTTGTTTTGTTTAGGGTGGTCTTAGTAATTTAAAAATATTTTCCTTTTATCGATACCAGTCAACCTATCTAGAACCTGGTTATTGGTGGAAGTGGCGCCACCTCCTAGGATGTTTGAGATATTTTTGGGATACTGGGTTGTAGTTATGATTGGGGAGCACAACACAAATCTAGAAGA
Source organism: Chlorocebus sabaeus (assembly GCF_047675955.1). NCBI lineage: Eukaryota > Metazoa > Chordata > Mammalia > Primates > Cercopithecidae > Chlorocebus > Chlorocebus sabaeus. The sequence goes on along the minus strand of NC_132926.1, from coordinate 33,516,506 downwards.
AAGACAGGTGACACATTACAACATGAGGGACAATCCTTCATAAGAAAATTATCGTTCCACAGGCCACATTCCTCATGATTTTAGAACATCCTACTAGCCACTTGTGTAAGTGAAGAATTTGTTTGTAATTATCTAATCTAGAACATAACTCCTTTACTTATAGATAAAAAGAATTTTGTATGGTAATTTCCATACACTGAATGAAGGGAAGGGTATGCTTTCATTTGGTTCAGAACAAATATTCACCCTGTCACCTACATACAACACGTCTGTGTTAGACTTTGTTGGTAGTTGTCGCATCCATGGTGGTGACTTAATGTACAAATGCACATATCTGACTGCTTTATTAGGTTTCTGTTGTAGATGAGCCTGAGCATTTATACAATGAAATGTATGTCATTTTACCAAAATTACTCTCCTTTTGTTGCTTCTTTATATTTCATTTAAGGCATTATATTGATAATTGTTCATTGTGTATAGATATGTTAGATTACTTGTGGATTTCATTTCAGTATTGTAAAGGGGTATTACAAGATTTTTGTTTTTAAAAAGAGAGTAGCAGTTGATCTGGGGTGATTGAGAATTACTGGCCTAGAAAAATATTACTTTCAAGAGCTAGGCTGTTTTGATAGACAAGACACACTTCAGCTGTCTTGTCTAAATGAATGCACGGGAGTGTTCCTGATTTATCAGTCCTGGATACGTGCAGTTAAAGAAGCTCAGTGAATGTCAAAGGTTGGAGAGAGCAGCACAGGTGCAGAGGTGACACACTACTTCCCTATCAAGAAAATTAGAAAGATATGCTCCAGCTTCAAGCTTTTCTCAAAGTCCTGAAGGATTTTTAACACATCTTCCATAAAAAGCTGTACTTCATTATCTCATAAATATCTAATTTGACAACATTTACAAATCAAGTTTGTGGAATTTTGTTGTGTTCATGTGAGTGTGTGTTTTGTCCTTTCTCAGAATAATTCTTAAAGTAGAAATGTTTCTATGTGCTAGAAACTGCTGAGATAAAAAAATTAATTTTGTGGTTAGCTTGAAAACAAATGGTGGGCTCTAATATGCAATGTAATGTAATATAATATAATAAGGGTATCCCCTTAGGGTTGACTGTGGCAGCTTTCCAAGCCTTCAGGCCTTGTCAGTTTCATTGTTTTAATAATAATGGAATAAAGAACAGTGATTCTCATTATCTGAGTGCTACTATATGCCAGAAAATGTTTTGTAGGCATTAACTGATTTTTATCATCACAACAGCCTATGGATATAGATATTACGACTATATCCAACTTACAGATGAAGCAACTGAGGCTCAGAGACTTGAACTGATGTGTCCAAGGTTACATGGCTGGTAGATAGTCAAGAACCAGATATCTTAATCCCTATGATAGACAAATATAATAATATTTTAATTTAATCACCAGTGGCATAATTATGAAGATAATCTAACAGTAAAATACATAATCTGGAATACAGATGAATAGAAATGTTTGCCTCTTAAAAAAACCTTCTGATAACTCCTTTGGGAAAGACTCAGCCAACCATAAGGAGGATGGGGAGTGCAAATCTACAATGTGTCCAGAAGGAGAGAACAATGAACAACATAATGAGCACCAGAAGCAGTGGCGTGGGCAGTGGTTGGCCTCCTGGGTCTAGGGAAGGCATTCTGGCATTTGTGTTGCTACTCCTCATCCCTGCCCTAATCACCAGAGCTGCCCTGCAAAGCCTTACAATATAGTGAGTTCCCTAACACCAGAGTGTTGCAAGCAAAAGTAAGAGGAGTGCAGGTTAGTGACACCATAGAGGCTATTCCTTTATCTAGTGGACTAATGGTCTACCTGGGTCTACATGGGTCTCTTACCACTCTGAAATAAACAGAACCAGGAATGATGGAATACTTCGCTAAGTGTACCAGCTATTTAGAGAAGAATTACCAGTTCTCAGACCAGCTAAACAGCCAAGCAATGGGGTGAATTTTGCTAATTTAAAAGAGAGAAACATAGACTGACCATTATAGTTGCATCATTGCTCCTCTTCCCGCAGGAGGGCAAACAACATTAACTCTCTCCCCACCGAGAGACAATGATCAGAATAATCAACATAAAGTGAGGGAAAGGATTTTTATTGAAAAAGCTGCTATAGCAAAGTTTGTGGTGCTAAATATTTCTTTATAAAAACCAGCACTTGACGATCAGCCTCCCTATTCAGCTACAGACAGGACAGCAAATGGTTGGGTGAGAAAATGCATTGCTATTCACCCAAGACTGTTAGGCTAATCAGCAATGGAAAAAAACATCTGAAAACACTTGATAAAAGGGCAAATATGCTGTAAAGGTGCTCTCGCGCGCTCTCTCTCTCTCTCTCCCCCCACCCAACACACACACACACATATACACACACGACAGATTTTAAAAATGAACATCTGAATGCAGCCTTCAGTTATCAAAAGCTTCCTTTATGGTTTCTATTTAATCCACATAATTCAGGGAGGTTAGAATTACTATTATAAGTGATACTTTCAGATAAAGAAACTCAGATTCAAAAAGATTAATTTCATTCACTTTGTGTCCGAGTGGGTCTGCATTTGTAGTGCACAGGAAAGCACCTTGAATGGATGTTTGACAAAAACTGACTTCTTAATCTTTCAAAGCTGACCTCATCACACCACCACCACTTGCTGGGGCTGGTGGTGGAATGTCGGGCTTGAGGGACCACAGTTTCTGTAATATATGGTACTTCTTACATGCTCAGGGAAATCATTTATCATTGACATTCTACAGTAAGTGAAATTTCCACCCACCACAGAATTCATTTTATTTTTCATATTGTCAAATGACATAAAATAATTTTCTCTGGTTTCTGCTGCTAAAATGTCCTTATAGTGGAGCTTATTATAATATCCCAAGAGGAAGCAAGCATGATAGGATAACTAATGAGTATGTCCACATGAGAGTCAACCTCCAAACACACTAGAAAATCAGCCAAACCAGCTGGAGATAAACTGGCTGACTGGCTGATTGAATCATGTATTCCTCACTGGTCCAGTTGAGAAGCGCTTCTGGGTATATCTCCTCTTTACTTTCTGCCTGCCTTTACCTCTTTTCTCCCCAAGTTAAAATCATTACAGGTTCTTCTCAACCTCCAATTTTGAGGCTAGTATAATCCTTAATAGAGGGAGAGGTAAGCATTCCCTGATTAATTACAAGAGGTCTATACCTCAACATGGCCTTCCTGTGACTCCAGTTACCCTGTCCAAACACTGAAGTTGCACATTGGTGCAGAAACTGGATTCCTTTCTTTTCCTGTTCCTTATTTCTTTCTCCTCACCTCCTCCCTTCTCCATTTCTTTCTTTTTGATTAAATGAGTAAAATATGAACACATTGTTAACAAAATTGGATTAGGAATAATTGCTGTCTGGCATGGCCATGTGTTGACAGAGATCTGGAACCATTTTGAACTGCTGTGGGAGCATCACCACATTGACAGAATGTTGGTACTACCTAGTAAAGTAGAGATGTATACACCTGCTACCCACTTCTAGGCAGAGAACCTAAAGAAACTCACACATGTATCCAAGGTGACATTATTATTTATGGACTCATTTTCTATAATAAATTATCTAAATATTCATTAATAGAATAATCAAAAAATAAACTATAGTCATAAAGTTGACTGCTACATAGGAGTAAAAAAGTTTAAATAAACTAAACATATCAATATTGATACATTTCACATATATAAAGAATTTCTGAAAAGCAAGTATTCCCCTTAAAAACTGGCACAAGACAAGGATGCCTTCTGTCACCACTCCCAGGCAACATAGTAGTGGAAGTCCTAGCCAGAGCAATCAGGCAAGACAAAGAAATAAAGGACATCCAAATAGGAAGAGAGAAAGTCAAACTATCTCTGTTTGTAAACAACATGATTCTATATCTAGAAAACCCCACAGCCTCAGCCCAACAGCTCCTTCAGCTGATAAACAACTTCAGCAGAGTTTCAGGATACAAAATCAATGTAAAAAGTCATTAGCATTCCTATACACTAACAACAGCCACGCCGAGAGCCAAATCAGAAAGGCAGTCTCATTCATAATTGCCACAAAAAGAATAAAATACTAGGAACATTACTAACCATGGAAGTGAAAGATCTCTACAATGAGAATTACAAAACACTTCTCAAAGAAATCAGAGAAGATGCAACAAATGGAAAAACATCCCATTTACATGGATAGAAAAAAAGCAATATCATAAAAATGGCTATACTGCCCAAAGCAATTTACAGATTCAATGCTCTTTCTATCAAACTCCCAATGATATGCTTCACAGAACTAGAAAAAAACTATTTTAAAATTTATATGGAACCAAAAAAGAGCCCTAATAGCCAAGGCAATCCTAAGCAAAAAGAATAAAGCTGAAGGCATATGTTACCTTACTTCAAACTCTACTACAGGGCTACAGTAACCACAACAGCCGGTACTGGTACAAAAACAGGCACATAGACCAATGGAACAGAATAGAGAGCTCTGAAATAAGGCCGCACATCTATGATCATCTGATCTCTGACAAAGCTGACAAACACAAACAATAGGGAAAAGACTCCCTATTCAATAAAGGGTGCTGGGCTCACTAGCTAACCATGTGCAGAAGATTGAAGTTGGACTGGTTTCTCGCACAACATACAAAAATCAACTCAAGATGGACTAGAGACTTAAATGTAAAACCCAAAACTATAAAAAACGTGGAAGACAAGCTAGGCAATACCAGCCTGGACATAGGAATGGGCAAAGATTTCATGACAAAGACCAAAAGCAAACACAACAAAAGTAAGAACTGACAAGTGGGATCTAATTAAACTTAAGAGTTTCTGCACAACGACAAAAAACTACCAACAGAGTAAACAGACAACCCACAGAATGGGAGAAAATAATTTGCAAACTATGTATCTGACAGAGGTCCAATATCCAGCATTTAAAAGGAACTTAAACAAATTTACAAGAGAAAAACAACCCTATTAAAAAGTGGACAAAAGACAGGAACATCTATTTTCCAAAAAAAGACATACATGTGGCCAACATGCACATGAAAGAGAAGCTCAATATCACTGATCATTAGGGAAATGCAAAATAAAACCATAATAATACACTATCTCACATCAGTCACAATGGCTATTAGTAAAAAATGAAAAACTAACAGAGGCTGGCGAGGTTGCAGAGAAAAGGGAACACCTGTACACTGTTTTTGGGAGTGTAAATTAGTTCAACCATTGTGGAAAGCAGTATAGTGATTCCTCAGAGAGCTAAAAACAGAACTACCATTTGACCTAGCAATCCCATTACTGAGTATATACCCAGGTGAATATAAATCATTCTGCCATAAAGATGCATGCACACGAATGTTCACTGCAGCACCATTCATAAGAGCAAAGACATGGAATCAACCTAAATGCCCATTGATGACAGACTGGATAAAGAAAATGTGGTACATATATACCATGGAATACTACGCAGCCTATATAAATAATGAGATCACTCTTTTGCAGGAACATGGATGGAGCTGGAGGCTATTATACTTAGCAAACTAACACAGGAACAGAAAATCAAATACTGCCTGTTCTCACTTACAAGTGGGAGCTAAATGATGAGAACTTATGAACACAAAGAAGGAAACAAAAGACACTGCAGTCTACTTGAGGGCAGAGGGTGAGAGGAGGGAGGAGAGCAGAAAAGATAACTATTGGGCACTGGGTTTAATTTCTGGGTGATGAAATAATCTGTACAACAAACTCCCATGACATGAGTTTACCTACATAATAAACCTTCACATGTACCCCTGAACCTAAAATAAAAGTTAAAAAAAGTAAAAACGTAAAATAAAAAGGCAAGTTGTCAAAAAATATATGAACTATATTATTTATATAAAATTTAAAATATAAAATATATTAAATAACATTTTGTAATACATGTTTAATGTACTAAAAAGTATGAAGCAAATGCAGCAGAATGATAAGACTACAAATTCTGGGAGACGATTACCTCTGCGAGGCGAAGTCAGGGGATGCACACAAGGAGGGCTAAACTGTATTAGTCATGCTTTGTTTTCTAAACTGGATGAGGCAGATTTGTTCTGTTGTGTGGTGTTATTTTGTTAGTCCGAACTATTTTGCAATAAATTATAAACACTCTAGGAAAAAAAATTCAAACATTTCAAATAAAGTTAAACCTCACTTTGACCACCAACCAGCACCTAGTCCTAGGTACCCCAAAGAGTTATCTACTGTTAGTTATTAGTTCTTTTTCACTCAATATAAATAGCATTGTTTGAACAAGGGTATCTCTTTCCTTTTTACATAAATTATAATCTAACACGCATACTTTCACTGAACATCGTGTCTTAACCATATAAATGCACTTCCTTCTTCAAGAATAATGAATGTTCCTGGAACTTAAGCATTTTCTTTTCGAGGCACAGGGTATAGTCGCTAAAAGCACAGTCTTTAGAGACAAACTACCTGAATTCTTCCAATCCTGGAGTCAATACAGTATTTACCTGGGGCAAGTTATTTTCAGTGCTTCAGGTATCTTATCTATAAAACTGATAATTACAATACCTACGTCTTAGGATAGTTTGAGGATTCCATGAGTAAAATCATGTAAAACACACAGAGAAGTGGCTGGAACATAGTAAACCCTTGATAAATATTATTTGTAGCTACAGTCTTTGCTATAATATATTGGAAAGGGACCTCACAGTGGCATCCTTACACCAAGCCCAACTTATGGCTACTCTAGAAAAATCAGGGTGTTCTTTTGCCCACTTCTAATTATGCTAAGCTTTGGAAATCAGTCACCCTTCAAAAACACTACAGAACCTGTAGCAATGTCCAGTCTTTTGATTTCTGCATACTAAGTTCAATTTGTCCAAATTCCAGGCATTGTTTTCTTACAGGAGAATTTCTTCAAGTCACTCATAGTCGTCAGTTTCTGCCAATGTAATCTGGCAATTAAAGAACTCTACATAAGTGTTTATATGTCACCGTTCTTTCTTTAAGTTGAGCCTGGGGGCACAGCCAATCTTTCTTTTTTCACATTCATGCTAATAATACTTTGGTTGAGTTGCACATAGCATATGTAACTTTTCGGCAATTTATTTTTCTCACAGTTTTCAGAGTTTGCTTCAAATTTATCACATAATCTATGCTATACTTGCAGTTAGTCTATTTATCACCTAATATCAAATTTTGGATTTGCATAATTCCCTACGTTAAGAGAGATTAAGAACAAAATAAACTTTAGAGTCAACCAGACCTGAGTTCAAATCCTAGCTCTACCATGGGTTAGGCATGGGGCCCAAGTAAATATATTAGTTTTCTATAGCTAGATAACAATTTACTGCAAAGTTAGCAGTTTAACATAACACCCATTCATTATCTCACAGTCTGGGCATGGTGACTGGGTTCTCTGCTCAAGTCTAAAATTAAGATGTAGGTAGGGATCACTGCTGATGTCATCTGGAGCTCAGGGTTCCCTTTTCAGCTCACATGATTGTGGGCATAATTCACTGTCCTGCAGTTGTAGGACTAACGACCTCATTCTGTCGCTGCTGTAGGCTGAGGTAACTTGCAGCTCCAGAAGCAGTTCACATTCTTTGACACGTGGTCTCCTCCGTCTTCAAAGCCAGCAAGAGATTTTTCCCGCATATCAAATCACTCTCATACTTCACATGGCTGATTTCTGCATCTCTTTCCTCTGGACTCAGATTTAAAGGGCTCATCTGATTGGGTCTGGCCTACCTGGATAATTTTCCTATTTTAAGGTCAGCTGATTTTGGAATCTTGATATTACATGCCAAATTCCTTTACATCAGTACGTAGGTGAGTGTTTTATTGAATACCAGGGAGAAGGAGCATGTATGTCCTCCAGGGAGCAGGATATCTTGGGGGACAGCTTACATTTTTGCCATTCACAGCAAGACAGACCGGCTTTGCAAGCCTCAGCTATAAAATGGGAACAATGGTGCTCACCGTAGAGAAAAAGTCAGTTAGATACAGGGAAACAAAAAAGCTTCCAAGTACTGATTATGCTCAGGATTAGGCTGCCTGTTTTCATTATTTCATCTTCCCAGCAATCTTTTTCCCCCAGTTTTACTGAGATACAACTGATATGCAAAAAACTCTACATAATTAATGTATACAACTTGGTGAGTTGGAACACGTTTACACTCATGTTGCCATCACTATTATCCAGGCAATAAACGTATCCATCATGCCAAAAGTCCCCCTTTTTAATCTAATGAGAACTATCCTATTAACCAATGAGTAAGTGCAACTGTATCTTATTGTTAACTGCAGGCACTATTTTGTACAGACCTCTAGAACTTACTCATCTTGTATAACTAACATTATATCTATTGAATAACAACTTCTTTGGTAACCACCATTTTATTGTCTACTTCTATATCTTTGACTGTTTTAGATGCCTCACTTAAAAGGAATCACACAATATTTGTCTTTCTGTGACTGACTTATGTCACTTAACATAATGTCTTCTAGGTTTATACATGTTGTCACAAATGTTAGGTTTTTCTTCTTTCAAGGCTAATATTCAACTTCAGGTGTTTAACACATTTTCTTTGCCTATTCACTCATCTGTTGATAGACATTTGGGTTATTTCCATATTTTAGCTACTGTGAATATTGTTGTCATGAACATGGGAGTGCAGATATCTCTTTGAGATCCTGATTTCAATTCTTTGGGACATATAGCCAGAATTGGGATTGATAGATCATGTGGTAACTCTATTTTTAATTTTTTGAGGAACCGCCATACTGTTTTCCACAGCAGCAGTACTGTTTTACATGTTAAAGGGTTCCTATTTCTCCACAACCTCACTAACATTTGTTTCTTTTTTTTTTTAATTAATAGCCATTCTATCGGGTGTGAGGTGATATCTCAATGTTTTTGATTTGCATTGCCCTGATGATTAGTGGTAGTAAGCATCTCTTTTGTTTGTCATTTGTATGTTTTCTTTGGAGAGGTGTCTATTCAGGTCTTTTCTCCATTTTTAAATCAGGTAATTTGATTTTTTGCTATTGAGTTGTAGGAGTTCTTTATATGTTTTGGAAATTAATGCATTATCAGATATATGGCTAGCAACTATTTTCTCTCATTTCATAGGTTGCCTTTTGACTCTGATGTTTCCTTTACTGTTCAGAAATGTTTTCGTTTAATGCAACTCTACTTATAATTTTTGCTTCTGTTGCCAGTGCTTTTGGTGCCATATCCAAGAAGTCATTACTGAGATCAATGACAAGAAGCTTTTCCCCTGTTTTCTTCCAGGCATTTTATGGATTTAGATCTTATGTTCAAATCTGCAATTCATTTTCAGTTAATTTTTGTGTATGATGAATGACACAATTTTATTATTTTGGATGTGGATATACAGTTCTCCCCCCAAAAAACATTGAAGAAACTATCCTTTCCTTATGTATTATCGGCATCCTTGTTGAAGATTAATTGACCGCATATGTGTGGGTTTACCTATGAGCCTACTATTCTGTTCCATTGATCTACAAGTCTGTTTTTATGCCAGTCTCAAGCTGTGTAAATTACTGTAGCTTTGTAATACATTCTCAAATCAGAAATTTTGGTACCTCCAGCTTTGTTCTTACTACTCAAAATTATCTTGGCTATTTAAGGTCTTTTGCAGTTGCAATGAAAATTTAAGAATTGTTTTATTTATAATTATAAAAAATGTTTTTAAGATTTTGGTATGGATAACATTGAATCAGTAAATTACTGTGGGTAGTGTAGACATTTTAACATAGAATGTCTTTTTGGGAAAAGTACACAAAATCACACATTTTAATCTAATTTCTTTCATCAGTGTTTTATAATTTTCAGCATTCAAATGAGTCTTTCACCTCCTTAGTTAGGTTTATTGCTAGGTATTTTATTCTTTTTGATCCTACTGTAAATGAGATTGTTTTCTTGATTTTCGTTTTGGATAGTACATTGTTAATGAAGAGATATGCACTCACTTTTGTGTTTTGATTTTGTATTATTCAGTTATACTTTGTAGCCTGAATTAGTTTATTAGTTCTAACAATTATTTTTGTTTGCAGAGTCTTTAGGGTTTTATACATATAAGATCATATCATTCCAGCAGTTTTTTTTTTTTATAATTTCTGATTTGATTTTAGATTCAAGGGGTACATGTGTGGGTTTGTTACCTGGGTATATTGTGTGATGCTGAGATTTGGGGTATGATTGTTCTCATCACCCTGATATTGAGCATAGTGTCCAAGAGTTAGTTCTTCAACCCTTGTCCTTCATCCCTCCCTCATCTAGTGGTCCCCAGTGTCTATTGCCATCTTCATGTCCACAAGTTTAACTTGTGTTTAAACAATGTTTAACTGCCACTTAGATATGAGAACATGCAGTTTTCTGTTCCTGTGTCAATTTGCTTTGGATTATGGCCTCCAGCCCAGGAGCCCTTTTAAAATGAGCCCAATACAGGGTCTCCTTTGGTGACTGATGCTGATTAGGTCCTCAATAATTATTTTTTATGCAAAAGAATGATGCAAAGACTAACAATACTCATATTTTACAGATGAAGAAGCTGGGACTTAAAGATAATATCTAAAATATCTTAAAAATAATATCATAGTTATAGCCTCTGGCAAATAGAAAACACTCATTAATACCAGTTGCCATCATCATCATCAGCGTAAGCATCATCATTATCTTCATCATTTTATATTAAAAAGAAGAAACGCAAAAGTCTCCAGTAGCACCTATCACACACCCACTCCTAATCTGGGTCATGCAAAAACTGTGGAGATGATAAGTCCTTTGCAAGGCATTTCTGAGGAGCTGCTGTTCCCTGGGAAGCTGCCTGGTCATTTCTCGGCTCCTTTTTTTTTTTTTTTTTTTTTTTTTGAGACGGAGTCTCGCTCTGTCTCCCAGGCTGGAGTGCAGTAGCACGATCTCGGCTCACTGCAAGCTCCGCCTCCCGGGTTTACGCCATTCTCCTGCCTCAGTCTCCCGAGTAGCTGGGACTACAGGCGCCCGCCACCTCACCCGGCTAGTTTTTGTAATTTTTAGTAGAGACAGGGTTTCACCGTGTTAGCCAGGATGGTCTCGATCTCCTGACCTCGTGATCCACCTGCCTTGGCCTCCTAAAGTGCTGGGATTACAGGCTTGAGCCACTGCGCCTGGCCTTCGGCTGCTTTTTTAATACCCCAAGGGGGAACTGTGGTTGAAGCTCTAGTCCTGAAACTGACACCACTAGAATCCAGAATCTCCCAGTTTCTTAACACCAACTTGGTGGTGGAATTTGCATTGTCTAATGCAAAATGCAGCCTTTTTAACATTTACATTTGATCTTTATCTTCTGGTTATACGGATTACTTTATCTAATTTTACCTGTTATTTGTTTTAAAGCTTTTCACCCCATCTTACCCAACTTTTAGTGGAGAAAGCTAATACTCAAAAGCTCTCTCAATTCTTATAACAGCATATAAAACATTTCATGCTCATTAAACTAATACCCTTCATTCTCTCGTTCTTTTCAAATGTCAATCCCTAAGTGACATAAATAAGGTTAACAAAGGGTGGTATTCTAAGAGATTTTAGACTTTATCTAGTACAAACAGCTCATTTCACTATGGAAAAACTGGGGATCTCCCCAAGAAAAGGATTTTCTTAAAGTCATGAGCTGGTGGCAAAGCCAGGACTAGACAGATGGACATCAGGAGTCTAGTCACCCAGTGCCACACACTTTCCAATTACATGACTCCACTTGATACCTAGTGGTTGACCTCCAAAGCTCTGCTTAGTGACTACTTTCATTATCTCTGTGTGTGTATTTATATATACAAAACTCAAAGGAGAAATCACAAAGTAAAAATACCTCATCATAACTTAACTGTACTCCTGAGAAATCAGACATTCTGTAACAACTCGATGGCCAGGCTGTCCTATTTGGTGCTACAGACACTGGTAACTACCTTTCCAATAGCCATTCTCTCCTACTCCCTAGGTGACAGACCCCAGTTTTGTTTGGGGGCACCAATATGCCCAACTCCATCAAGCTACTCTCTTTTTCAACCTCCCCTGCTGCCAGGAGCAACAAGATATAGTTTGGACCAAGGAGTTACAGGTAGAAGCTGAGTAAGCATTTGGGGAAGACTTGTTTTTCTGAGTAAATGAATAAAGATTGCTGGCATCACATCTTCCCTTTTCTTCTCTTTGAACCTAAATTTGATATCTAGAGCAACAGTAGTCACCTGGAAGCCATACATAGAGACAACAAAATGGAACGCTAGAGGTATGGGTCATTGATATCACTGGCTGGCTGCACCAGCCCTGAACTATTAATAACCGAGTATCTTTTCAGTAAAAGAAACAATAACTCAGAAAGCAACATGGTATAGAACCTAAAAGCACTGCCTGGGAGTGACAGACTGGGGTGTGAGTCCTGGCTAGCTGCCTGACATTGAAAAAGTTATCTAACTTCACTGAGTGCCAGTTTTCCCAACTCACAGGACTGATTTAAAGATTAAATTTAAAAATGCATATAAAGTGCTTAAAATGGCACATTGCAAGCCCTCAGTATATGGTAGCCTGGTTAAATGTAGGAATCTCCCTCTGTAACTATCTTATTATTATTCATTGTTTATCCAGGGAATGTATGCAGAATTGATCTCATTGGTCAGCAAACAACATGTATTACACTCACAACTTTATACGTAGATTGGTCATGGAAGGCACAAATTACCAAAATAAAGCTAATGAATATTCATCAAAGATTGCCTTGGAATCCTAGAATGCTGAAGCTTAAAAGATAGTGTAACCTTCATCCAACAAATATTTACAGAGTGCCAAATATATGTTCAGAACCATGCTAGTCACTGTGGATATATGAATATATCATTGAAGTAAGATTCCTGTTCTCATGGGGTTTATCTTGTAGTGGGGGCATTTCCTAATGTATATCTAATATGACCGTCTCAATCACCGCTGAGGAAACTGAAGCCCAGAAATGTTAAATGACTTGCAGGCATACCTAGATCACACAGCAGTAAATGGCAGATGTTGGAGTAAAATTCAAGCCTCCTGACTCCTACTGGGTTGGTCTTTTGTCTATATACTGAAATTCCTGATTTACATTTTTGTATACCATCAGAAAATATTCCTTGCTGTCCACCAGGACGACTAAGATAGCAAATCTGATTCCCGAGTTTCCTTCGTTTCCTACCACTCTCTCATTTCCTTATGCTCCAGGAAGTATAGTCTTGGTTTGATTTCCTCAACTATGTCAAACTTGCTCCTTTTACAAGACTCTGACACTATTATCCCCTCCGTCTGGTGGTCCTTCATCCCTAGTTTTACTTGTATGGCATTCATTCACCATTTAAGCCTCAGCTTGAGGGCCATTTGTTCTGACTGCCCCTTAAAATGTATCATTATCATTCTCTACCTCACTCATCATTTCTTTCAGTTCATATATATAACCAACTGAAATTGTCTTACTAATTTTTTTCCCACCTGCTTGTTGTTGGGCTGCCTGAGGGCAGACATCTTATCTGCCTTGCTCACTGCTACATTCCACAGGCCAGAACAATCCCTGCAGCCAGAGCTGGTACCCAATAACTATTTGTCAAAAGAACATTGGGTGATGCTGTTAGCTCTAGAATTCAAGGCTCCTGAGACAATCTTTGTCTGACAATATTTGTGAGCTATACTTGGCAATCTATGTTGAACGAATGAATGAATAAATCCTGGAGCCATTTTGTATTTAGCTTCGTAAGAGACTAGATCCTGAAAAGATCCTGAAGCAAAGTTACTCCAGCCCTTTAATGTGAAACAGGAGTATGTTAGTCCATTTTCACAAAAGGCACTTCTTACATGGCGGCAGGAGAGAGAGAGAGAGAGGGCACGAAGGGGAAATTGCCACTTTTTAACCATCAGATCTTGTGAGAATTCCCTCACTGTCACAAGAGCAGCATGGGGGAAACCACCTCCATGATCTTATCACCTCCCATCAGGTCCCTATAATTAGAGATGAGATTTGGGTGGGGACACAGAGCCAAACCATATCAAGGAGGAAAGTGAAGTTGAGTACTTGCCTCAAGATCTGATTGACTGAATTAACTGATGTGTAGGCAGGGCAAGGTTGGGGGTAAAATCTGTCCATGGCTACCTCTCTAAAAATCTAGAATAATAGTGAATGAGATAGCAACTGATGATTTGACTATGAGATGCTCCAACTCCTCTCACCTATTCTTTTACTCTCTGCTGCCCTAATTCTCTTAAACCTCATAGGATGCATGCCTGAAATTCCATCACAGATTTTCTTTTATCTGGGACTGCACTCTGATGGCCCTGGGCAACAGTGTTTCTGAAACATTTGCATGTGGATGCCTTTAGGGGAGGCAGACACTCTCCAGCTCCCCTGAACCCCCACTGCTCTCCATTGTCTCACCTCCAGCTGCTTTAGGAACTTATCTTACCTGCTGGGTCCCTGGAACCATCTTTGTTTTAGGACTAAAGTGCAATTTCTTCAGCTGCTATCTATAGATTACATTTGACCATGAGTAAATGACCCAGAGCTAATTTTGTTGCATGGAGGACAATATCTTGAAGATATTTATAGTTGCATAGGGTATCAGAGGTAAAATAAATTTAAACATATTCTCTTCTCACTTTTTTCATTTGAGAATGAAGAAACAGGCTTAGGAAAAGTAGGTGACTTGCTTAAGTTCACAGAGCAAGTTAGTGGCAGATCTGGTACAGAAATTTAGACTTGGTGACCAAAGTGGTCTGGCACAGAGCAAAGATGCTTTGAAGTACTTGAGGGGGTGAAAGGAAGCTGGGATGGCAGGTGGTGGAATTTAGAACATCTTCAAGATTCTGCCTGGGCTGAGCCCACCTTTCTCGGGCTTTTCTTCCCAGCAGAACTCTGGAAGGTAGGATGCTTGCTCCTCCCACGTAATGATACACTTGTGCCTTCATCCTCCTTCACTAATTTGTATCTGTATCTTTTCTGTCACTTTATATAACTAATTATTGTTTACTCTTTCCAGGAAGGGTGTGTGGGGATCCAAACTGTGGGAGAGAATGGTGTTACTTTGGGGAAGCCTTTGCAGAAACAAGATGGTCTGGAAGAAAGGGAACCTTCAGCTGCAGAATTTTTTTCTCTTTTCTTGCTGTGGCCCCATCCTCCCACCTGGCTCTAGGGAAAGTCCTATTTAAAAGTGAGAGTCAGTAACTCAGCATCTCTCAGCAGATATCACAGTTGTCTCTGGCACAGCCTCTTGCACCCTCATACTTCCTCTCCTGGCTGTGCCTGCCTCAGCATGGGGATAACTGGCTGCCCTCAGTTTTCCTCACCCTGCTACTAGATTTGTAGCTGGATTTGGGGACCTCTGAAGGAATGCTAACCACATAGAGAAGCAGTACGATCAAGTGGAAGAAATGAAAACACCAAGGCTCGTAAGATTGAGATCTAGTCCTGCTCTGCCACCAACCAACTGAGTCTCCCCTGCTGAACCGTCAGTCAGCTCTGTGACTGCAGGACCAATAGACTTTTCTCAGCATTGGTCTCATTTAATCTCTGCAACACTTGCATTGTTGACCAACCTCTTTAACAATGTTTAAAACAATTTCTAATTCTGAAATGTTCGAAAAAGTACAGAAAATACTACATTATGCTGAGCAAACAAACCGTGCAATCAGACCTGAGCAATGATTATGAGAGAAAGCTCAGGTGGCCAAAGGCTAAATGCTGGGAGGGTCTTAGACCTGGGGAATGCAGAAGAACCATGGGGAAGAAAAAGCCTTTACTGCTTTGCTCCCTCTCCCCAGAAGTTATCACTACACTAAAAGTCAGTGTATATCATTCACAGTAGGTTTTAGTTCTTTATTATAAATGTGTAATAAATATACAAATGTATTTAATATATAAATAATATATAAACATTACGGTCAAAATACTATTTTTAATTTTGTTATGTTTTCTATATGTTTACATTTATGTGAATAATGGTGTGCTGATGGTATCCTTTTGAAAGATGCTTTTTTATTCAATGCCATTCTTTTTAGATTGTCTATAGTATACATATTGACTGAGTCCATCTTAATTGACACTCCACTATATGAATAACCCACAATCTATTTTTTTCTCCTATGAGAGACAGATAATTTGTTTCTACTATTTTGCTACCACAAGCAATCTGCAATAAATATCCCTGTGCGCAAGTTCGAGTTTTTCTAGGTCAAAAATCTAGAAGAGGGCTTGCTAAGTTATTGGGTATGTATTCATTTTAAGGTTCTTCAAAATAGTTATACCAACATTTTACTAAACACTTAGATGAAAATTTTGCCAAATTGCTCTTCAAAATAATTATACCATTGAATTCTCCCTTGAATAAGAGTTTCTGTTTCCTCACATTCTGTCAACCCTTGTTGCCTTTGATTTATTAATTTCTGCCAATATGGTGAATATCAAATGTTATCACATTGTGCTAGTATTTTTCTATTTTCTTGCGAGATCACGTAGCTTTTCATTTATTGTATTGATCATTCAGTTTTCCTCCTCTAGGAACTGCCTTGTTTCTCATCTTCTGGTTAGGTTGTTCTTACTGTTTTGTAAGAAATTCTGTATCTTGGGTTGTAATATTTTATTTGTTACGTGGTTTACAAATAATTTCTCTAGCTGGCTTTTTTCACCTTGTTTTGGGCGTATTTTGCCGTACAGAAGCTTTAATTTTATTTTCTCCAGCTTTATGAAGATATATTTTACAAATATATATATACATGTATTTATGGTGTACAATATGTGATATTTTAATATACATATACATTTTTAAATAATTAAATCAATCAGATTAATACATCTGTCACCTCACAAACATCATCTTTTTGGTATTGGGAACAAAGGAGATCTACTCTTTTAGCAATTTTTAAGTATACAATCCACTGTGATTAATTATAGTCACCATGCTGTCTAGTAGAATTCCAGAAGCATTTATTTATCCTGTCTAACAAGCTTTGTACCCTTTGACCAACATCTCTCCTTTCCCCAGCACTCCCTAATGGTGGTTGAATGGCAACCACCATTTCACTCTCTGCTTCTATGAGTTTCACCTTCAGAAGCTTTAATTTTAATATAGTCAAACATAACAATATTTTATTGTTCGATTACAAATTTTGTATTTTGTTGAAGATGTTTTGCCTACCATAATACCATACTAGAAATTTCTAACACCCCTCTCATTGAAAATAGTATTCTTCCTCCCCCACCCCAGGATTTTAGTTCTACCTTGTTTTTATTATTCTAAATGATTGGTATTATTATTATTTTTTTCTTTTTTTTCCACTCTTGTTGCCCAGGCTGGAATGCAATGGTGAGATCTTGGCTCACTGCAACCTCCACCTCCCGGGTTCAAGTGATTCCCTGCCTCAGCCTCTGTAGCTGGGATTACAGGCATGCGCCACCACGCCCAGCTAATTTTGTGTTTTTACTTGAGACAAGGTTGGTATTATTTTTATTTTATTTTTACAGAACAGCAGAGCAAATACTTTCTCAATGCTACCAGCAGGTTCATTAAATTTTTACGGTATATCACTTCTTGAATTGTATTTCTACTTTCTGGTTTAATTTCCTTTTTCCTAAACTCCATCCTTCATACTTAAGTGAGGGACTCTATGTAAATGCTCTCAGTCGTGTGTGAAAATGTATTTGTTTCAACATTGATATAGGAATATTTTTCCTTATAGATGCTGGATATTAGATCTTTGTCAGATGCATAGTGTGCAAATATTTTCTCCCATTCTGTAGGTTATCTGTTTATTCTGTGGATAGGTTTTTTGTTTTGTGTGTGTGTGTGTGTGTGTGTGTGCTGTGAAGAAGCTCTTAAGTTTACGTACCATTTGTCAATTTTTGCTTTTGTCGTGTTTGCTTTGGGTGTCTTTGTCATAAAATCTTTGCCTGTTCCTATGTCCAGGGTGGTATTGCCTGGCTTGGCTTCCAGGGTTTTTATAGTTTTGGGTTTTACATTTAAGTCTTTAATCCATCTTGAGTTGATTTTTGTATATGGTGTAAGGAAGGGGTCCAGCTTAAATCTTCTGCATATGGCTAGCCAGTTATTCCAGCACCATTTATTGAATAGGGAGTCTTTTACCCATTGCTTGTTTTTGTCAGCTTTGTCAAAGATCAGATGGTCATAGATGTGCAGCCTTATTTCTGGGCTGTCTATTCTGTTCCATTGGTCTATGTGCATTTTAATCAGTACCATCTTGTTTTGGTTACTGAAGTCTTGTAGTATAGTTTGAAGTGGGTAAAACGATGCCTCCATCTTTATTCTTTTTGCTAAGAATTTCCTTGGCTATTAGGGTTCTTTTTTGGTTCCATAAGAATTTTAAAATAGGTTTTTTCCTACTTCTGTGAATAATTGTCATTAGCAGTTTGACAGAAATAACACTGAATCTGTAAATTGCTTTCAGCAGTATAGTCATTTTAATGATACTGATTCTTCCTATCCATGAGCATGGGATGCTTTTCCATTTGTTTGTTTCATCTCTGATTTCTTTGAAAAGTGTTTTGTAATTCTCATTGTAGAGATCTTTCACCTCTATGGTTATCTGTATTTCTAGGTATTTTATTTTTTTTGCGGTAATTGTAAATAGGATTGCCTTTATAGCCTCATTAAAAAGTGGGCAAAGAATGTGAACCGACACTTTTCAAAAGGAGACATACATGCTGCCAACAAACATATGAACAATACTCCAGTATCACTGATCATTAGAGAAATGGCAATCAAAACCACAATGAGATACCATCTCACACCAGTCACAATAGCTATTACTAAAAAGTAAAAAATAACCGATGCTGCAAGGTTGCAGAGAAAAGGGAACATTTATAGACTGCTGGAGGGAGCGTAAATTAGTTTTACCGTTGTGAAAAGCAGTCTGGTGATTCCTCAAAGAGCTAAAAGCAGAATTACCATTTGACCCAGCAATCTCATTACTGGGTGTATACTCAGATGAATATAAATCATTGTACCATAAAGATATATGCAGGCAAATGTTCATTGCAGCACTATTCACAATAGCAGAGACATGGAAACAACCTCAATGTCATCAAAGACAGATTAGGTAAAGAAAATGTGGTACAAATACTCCATGGAATACTGTGCAGCCACGTAAAAGAACGAGATCACATCTTCTGTGGGAACATGGATAAAGCTGGAGGCTATTATCCTTAGCAAACTAACACAGGAACAAAAAATCAAGTAACATGTTCCCACTGACAAGTGGGAACTAAATGATAAGAACTTATGAACACAAAGACGGAAACAACAGACACTTGGGTTTACTTGAGGGTAGAGGGTGGGAGGAGGGACAGGAGCAGAAAAGGTAACTATTGGGTACTGGGCTTAATTACTAGGTGATGAAATAATCTGTACAACAAACCCACATGTCATGTATTTACCTATGTAACAAACCTTCACATGCACCCCTGAAGCTAAAATAAGAGTTAAAAAAAGAATTTTTTTTTTTTTTTACTGAGAATAGATGCCTAAACTAATGATTATATCCTCTCAGCTCTCTAAGGATAATAGCCTCATATCTTCTAGTCTAGACTGTTGCAGAAAATTTGCTGTTGCTCTGCAAATAAGCAGACTCTTCTAATAATCTTTTGTCATCTATGTCTTTGATATTGTGCAACTTCACCAGTATGTTTTTATATATGGATTTACTTTCATTTTTTTCTACTTAGCACTCATTGCTATTCTCATACATTAATATTCATCTACTTCATCAATTCTGAAAAAATTCCAGCCATCGTTTTTTGAGTATTGACTTTCTCCCATTCATCGTATTTGATTTTTGTGTCTCATACTAAATGTACACTAATTTATTTTCCTCTGTCCCCTATGTCCTTTAAATTCGAGATATTCTTTATCTCTATGCTACAACTTTGCTAATTTCCTCACTTCAGTCTTTTAGTTCATTAATTCTGCCTTCAACTACAGTTTACCTAATGTTTGATTTTCCTTTGACAATTTTAAATTTTGATTACTGTATTTTTCTCTTTAGAAGTTATATTTGGCTACGTTGGTTTATTCTTCATCATAATGTCTCATGGCTGTCTTATAGTTTCAATTTCTTCTATTCTTTATTAATTTTCAACAATTATGTTATAATCTTTATCAAACTGGTATGCAATCTGAAGTTTTTATAGTTAAAATTTTTCTGCTTTTGGGTCCTCTGATTCTCACTTAAAGAAGCTTTTACTCTCATATATTTTTCCATTTTTGATTGTGAGTTCCTCTCTTTCATGGGACTTTTCCTGTGAGAATTCTGGACAACTTTGGTTCAGTGTGTGTCCCTTCAGAGGAGTATCAAGTTTTCTTCAGGCAGGAGACTTGCCAGGGCAAATTTCATGATATTTTCTTGGCTTGTGAGTTCTCAGATCAATGACAGTAGTATAAATTTGAACCCCACATATTCATTACAAAATTGGACTTTTCATCATTTGTTCTCAAAGCTACTCTTTCTCTGATTTTGTTCCAGTCAGGTAACCAAGAAAGAAACACAGCATCGTCATTGATGTCTCATATTTTCTTACTCCCTCA
This sequence comes from Chlorocebus sabaeus, assembly GCF_047675955.1. NCBI lineage: Eukaryota > Metazoa > Chordata > Mammalia > Primates > Cercopithecidae > Chlorocebus > Chlorocebus sabaeus. Next base: position 33,495,862 of record NC_132926.1, on the reverse strand, counting down.
TCCAAATATATGACTCCTGTGACTTCCGTCTCATTACTTTTCCTGAAATGCCTCAATTTCTCTCCACCTTTAACGTGATTAACTTAATTCTTTGATCTCATACCTGAAATAAACCTTCTAATTACTGCTTCTGCCACAAGACTTAACCTTCTCTGATTCATCATCTATACCACAGCTGAACTGATATTTTTAAAATTCAAATCTAATCCTGTCATTGCATGGCTTAAAAATTATTACTGCACCTCCATTGCTTTCAAAATAAAAATAAAGCCTCGAATTCTAAGATGAAATTCAAGTTTATTGGCAATCTGAGCTCTGTTTTTGGCTTTTATCTCTTGCCAGTTTCTCCTGAATGCCTTTATACAAATGACCAGTGTTTCAACCATACTAAATTTTCAATCTGTTCAAATTCCCAGAATATTTTTATATGCTGGAAAAATCAATATGTTGATCCATAAAATCCAGGTGAAAGCTTCTCATCATGAATTATTGTCACATCTTTCCTGATGATAAAAATTGTTATTCTTTATTACACTTCATTATACTAAGCATATTTACTATGCTTAGCAGTGAAAGTATATTAAATTGTAGTCAGCAACAATGTTCTTTTTAGGATTTACTTTCATTTGTTTATTTTTCAGTTACAGTATAACATATATTCCTAATAATAATATGAGAGTGTATGTGTTTAAACATATTGTCCATGACAAATATAATAATAGAATTCTCTCAGACAGATAAATGCTGGTCTTAAGTGATTTCTTAAAGGGGAACTGAGTTGTTAAATAATATGGTTCGAAATTATAAGAATGAAAAGTTGAGATCAATAAATTCTTTGGAAATTGGTTCCTAATTTTACAATTCTGGGTTTCGTGTGTGTGTGTGTGTGTGTGTGTGTATGTGTGCGTGCGCACGCATGTGTGTGTGAAGGCACCTACTGGATATTACAGTAAGTGTAATTCTTTGGGAAAAGTCATAAAATCATAAAATATTATAGCTGAAAGTGATCTTAAAGTTAATTTAGTTCAATGGTTTCTGAAATGTGTTACTGGCCAGACATTGTTTCCAAAGAAAAGTTTTGAAATCCAGCATGTGAGACAGGTACATGTGGGGCTCCCCTGACTTCATTTAGAGACTAGAATACTGCAGCCCTATGCACAGGTAATCCTTCTCCTATCTACCTGCAACCCAGAGGTTACACAGAACTAAGTTTAAACATCACTGATCTAACCCAATCCAGTCACTGTTCAAATGAAAAACTGAAAGCCCAGAGACGCAATGATGTATTCAAGGTCACACAATTAGCCAAGGGTTAAGACTGGCTTTAAACCTGATCTTGTAAGTCTCCATGAAGTTCTATGGCTATGACTCTTACTTTTTACAATAAGTTCAACCCAATCTCAGAAAGCCAATAGAATTTCTCATTTCTTGTATCCCATAAATACATTAATCTTATAATGTAACAAGTTTTTCCATGTACTTACTCCCTGGAAGCTTTGACATAAGAAATAGTTGCTCATTGCATAAAATTTCAAAAATAAAGAAAAGCAAACACATAAAAGATAGAAATAGTCAGAAATCTCTGCTGGAAGAAATAACCATTGTTATACTTTTTTCTCTGAAAACTTTTTTTTTAACCAAATGGGATTATACAAGGTGTATCAGTGAGCATTTCTAATTGCAAATAGCAAAATCCTCTTCAGCTAAAACAGGCAGAAAAGACACTTATTAAAGGATATTAGGCCGTTCTAGAATCTCTAGCAAGATCAGAGAGTCAGAGTTGAAGTCAATCCAACCAGAAAATAATACTCAAACATTATAGGACTTCTCCAGAGAAAATTCTAGCACCACCACGACCAATAGGCACAGATGCCACAGCTCACACTCTAGACCATAATGTAAGCCCAAGATCCAACACCAGCCCAAAATGAGATTCTCCTCTGCCTCCCAAAAATTACAAGAGAAATTTTCCCATGGCGTCTGCTTCATCCCATTTTCCTTTCTTCTTGACAAGACTGATAGCACCCTGGACACAGGACACAACTACCCACCAGTAGCAAATCATGCCCCAAACATGAGAAGGGTGTGCAAAGACACCACAATGCAATGACGTAACATTTGTAGCAGGAAAAGTCTTGAGATATTTGTGTTCTTTTAATTTATATATTATATTAATTATTGGCCTGACAAGATTGATATATTGACTGTTATATGCAAGTAATCTTGTCATAAGCAATTTGTATTGGTTCCAAATATAATGAATAACTCAATTTGTCCTTTCTTATTTCTCATCCTCCAAAAAAGTATTTTAAAAATACTTTCCAATTTAAATGACATAAATTATAAAAATGATGCAACCCATTTATAAGGACAAAAATCCATAAAATTTTGGGCTGCATGAGGAGTTAGTGTAGTGACACACTTATTTACTCCAATGGCGAATAATTATTGCGACATCATGTTTTTATCTCTCCAAGTTAGTTAAAAGTATAGTACAGATGATCAGTTGCTTCAGACACCAATCAGCAACCCACAGACTTCCGATCAAAGACTGTGGCTGCAAATCAATTGCAGCATATGGCATTTGTGCTTCTATTACCCAGAGCAGTAGCTGAGGACATACTAATTAAGCAAATGCTAATGAGAAGTCTAAAAATTTCACAAATGTATGAATGTATGGATTATATTTATTTGGCACCCATTTTAAGTGACAAGCACAACCTGTGTGAAAATGCACTTGTAAAAGTCTTAGTATGTGCTGATAATGACTTACTACTGGTCTCTGAATGTGTTCAGGAAATCTATTTTTACAAATTTAAATGGTGCAATTATCACCACCTCACTAATAACTAATCCTGATTCATCTTCCAGAAGCAAACCTCAAATTTGGTTACTCTCCAACTTCAACTCTGGATAGGCTCTCATTATTTATTCTTTAAAGTTCAGAGTTCTTACCCAGGCATTCAAAGCTCTCTATTAACTCACCTCAAGCAACTTTTTCATTTATTATCCCCTCATTGCCGTTGTCTCTAGCTCAGTGTTTCCCAATGTTGGCATTTTTGGGACTGGGGCTGGGTTTTATATTTTTATTTTTTGGGGGTTTTTTTTTGGAGAGCTGATCTGTGCATTGTAGAATGTTTCACAGCACTCTGACCTCTAAACATGAAATGTCAGTAGCATCACCACCCCCTTCTGTAGTGATAACCAAAAACATCTCTAGATATTGTCAAATGTCCCCTGGTGGTGGAGGGAGGGGGTGGGAGGTGCCCCATTTAAGAAGTACTGCTCTAGTAAAACTGAATTACTCATTCTTCCTACGTAAACTCTGATTTTTCCTGCCTCCATGTCCATCTTCCATTCATTCTGCATATATTTTATTGAGCATTGACTCTACAAAAAGCACTCTACCAGGTGCTAAAAGTTCAATAGTGAACAAGATGACTATGGCCCTGACTTTGTGGAGCTAATAGCCTTATGAAATAAGCCAGATCAAGTGTAATAAGCCAAGAAGGCAGAGAGTTGAGTGAGCAGCCCATGAAGAGGTAGAGTGAAAAGTGCTCTGAGAGCAGAAGCCTCCACTCACCTGACTAGAACATCCTTTCCAGAACTCAGTGTATACAAATTCTACCCGCCCCCTGAAGCCCAGCTCAGATGCTGGCTTTATTCAGCCTTCTCTGATAGTTTCACACAGAAGCAATCCCCTATCCTCTGCATAGCCAGAGCAGACATTCTCTATGGTACTCGGCACCCTGCTCTGTATTGGTTATTATTCATGGCCCCATTATTGCATACATCTCTGACTACATGAATCTCTTATGTTTAGGATGCATGTCACATTCATTTCTGAATTATCCACAACAAGTTCAGTTCTTTACACAAAAAGAAAAGCCAAATTCACATCTACTGTAGGCTCCAACAGGGTCTTTTCCAAAGGGCAGTGAGGATAATGTGTTTAAAATGTATGACCAATCATGCCGTATATCACCTTAAAATCCAAGTTGAAATAGTTTCTTATCACTCTTAGAATTAAGAACAAAGCCTTGAATGTAGCTACCAAAGTCCCTAATGCCCGTCTCGTTCTTCTTACTCCTTACCTCTTACCACTGTGCCCTTCACTGTCTATGTTCCAGCCATATTCACTCCCTTTCAGTTGCTTCAAGGTGCCATGTTCTCTCCTAAAGCAGGGCCTTTGCACTGCTCTTTTCACTGCCTAGAATGCTCCCCAACCACTGTATAGCCTCTGCATTGCACCTTTCAACTGTCACTTTCCTAGGTAGCCTTATCTGACCCTCCAGCCAATATGTGTTTTTTCGGAAACATGTTAAAGAATCAATTTCATTTCCTGTATAAGTTATTTAGTTTATATTGTATCCTTGCCTCTATGATTGATAAAGGCTCATCGCCTTCACTATCACAAGATCAGTGAGAACAAGGACCTCCTACACTCATAACAGTGACTGACACATAGAAAGCGTTCCACAAAAGATTTTGTTAAGTTGATGAGCAAATGGATTTTTAAAACTAGTTAAAGTTTTGATGAAGATGTTCATAATTGAACAATCAACATTCTGAGCACATTTATGAAAAGGGAGGCAAAATACCTTCATTCCAGAATGTTGGAGGAAGAAAAGGTTTATCTGGGATTACTTAAGTAGCCATCAGTGAACTCTGAGGGAAGATTCTGGGATTAAGAGGAAAGAGTAGGACCATAAAAAGGATATTTGCATAGGACAGTCAGAAGAAATGAGGAGCTGAGGGAAGGACAGACTGATTGGGGGGAGGTTGGTGGTAAAGAAATGAGACAGAAAAGTGATGCTCAGAAGGCCAGTAGTTGAGGCTGGGCACAGTGGCTCATTCCTGTAATCACAGCACTTTGGGAGGCCAAGGCAGGCAGATCACCTGAGGTCAGGAATTTGAGACCAGCCTGGCCAACACGGTCAAACCCCATCTCTACTAAAAATAGAAAAACTAGCCAGGTGTGGTGGCACACGCCTGTAGTCCCAGGTACTAAGGAGCCTGAGACAGGAGAATCACTTGAACCTGGGAAGTGGAGGGTGTGGCGAGCCAAGATCTTGCCACTGAACTCCAGTCTGGGTGACAAAGCGAGACTCTGTCTAAAAAAAAAAAAAAAAAAAAAAAAAAAAGCCAGTAGTTGATCTTGCCACTGAACTCCAGTCTGGGTGACAAAGCGAGACTCTGTCTAAAAAAAAAGCCAGTAGTTGAGATCAGAAAAAGTAAAATCAGTGAAGGTTAGTTAAGACCTTCAAGCCATGAAGTTTAGCACTTTAAAAAGTGTCTTGGAACACAGTAGATACTAAATAAATATTTATTGAATAAATTCTGACCAAATAATCTTCTACTTAAAGTAAATCTACTTTTTAGTGTTGTGTCAGACTTAATTGTAATTGCCTAACTACTAGCCTTCCTTCTGCCAACAAAATTCATGTTGAAAGAATGGCTGGTGAGCTAACTGGAGTTGTAAGACACAGACTTTAAAATAACTAGTTAACATGTTCAAGAAAATAGACGATAAGATGGACAGAACTTCACAAGTAGATTTTAAAATATTTTAAAATCAATGTAAATTCTAGAATTTTAAAATACATTATTATTGAAATTAAGTAAGTTATTTGATGAATGTAAGAGCAGGATATGGATTACAGGACATAGATAAAAAGAACATTAAAAAACAGGAAGATACACAAGTAGGAAAAAACATCGACTAGATAACAGAGATAAAAAAGACTGGAATACAACAAAAGGAAAGTATAGCTGATAGATGAGATACACTGAAATGGTGTAAGGTGTATGTAATTGATAGTCCACAAGATGGAGAGAAGGAAAGGGCAAAAGCAGAGTTTGAAGAAATTTCTGAGATTGCTGAAACACAAAATCACAAATCAAGAAACATTATGAACCCAATCAAGATCAATACAAAGTAAAAGAAAACCTAGGCACAAAATAAAAAGAAAAATTTGCTTAAAACTCAAATGTAAATAGAAAACTTTAAAAGCAGCTTGGGAGATGGGGAGGAAATAGACACATTCTTTCAAAGAAAAGATAAGAAATCTGACTTCTCAGCAGTAAGTATGGAAGTCAAACACAATGGAAATCTTTACAATACTGAAAGAAAATAATATTGTCAACCTGGACATTTTATATCCATTGAAATTATCCTTCAAAAGTGAAAAAATAAATGAAAACACTTTAAGGCAAATAAGAACAGAATTTGTCATCCTATCTAGTACTGGTAAATTTTAAGAGTTCTCTTTATGAAGAAAAATGATCCCAGAGAAAAACATGGGAATACAAACAGAAAATGAAAAACAATGGAAAGGGAAAATATATAAGTAAATTTAACTTATTTCTTACTATACAAACAATATATTATGTTTTTTGCAGTTTAAAACATATCTAGATTTAATATGCAAAACATATAAGAAAGGAAGGAGATAAATGGAGTCAGAGTGTTTCAGGGCTTAACATTGAGAAATGGTAAAAGTACAAATTTATATTACGCTAATAACACGCAGATGCATATTTTAATCTCTATAATAACTCTTAAGGAGTATACTTCTAACAAATCAATAAAGGAGAAAAAGCAATAATAATAGACAAATTTTTAGTCCAAAATATGGTGGGAAAGCATATAAAATAATTATTAAAAAGGACAACTGGAAAATAAAAAGTACTATACTAAACATACATTCAAATATATGTGAATGTAAATATTTTAAATAAACTCGTAAAAAGGAAAGCATTGTTAACTGGGTTCCAAAAACATGTACTGCTTTAATAAAGCTAGTTTAAATACAAGGACAAAATATGAATATATCTTCATATATATACATAAACATATGTGTATATACACATATATATTATATTATATATATTTCAATATATATTATTTATATTTATATACATATATATATTCACACATCACTGGGGGCCTAATCAGCACCTAAAGGAAGCTCTTAACTAAAGCTAAAGGAAGCTCTTAACTAGGCTTATTTCAACAGGACTGATAGGGATGACATATTCCTATATATAGAAAATCTTGAAGACTCCAGAAAAAAAAATATTGGAGCTAAAAATGAAATGCAGGATACAAAGTAAAGTTTCGGAATACAAGATCAACACACAAAAATCAGTTGCAACTTTATCCACTAGTGAGAAATTATCCAAAAAAAAAAGAAATTAAGAAAACAATCCCATTTACAATAATTTCAAAAGAATAAAATATTTAGAAATAAAAACCAGTGAGGCAAAACATCTGTATGCTGACAACAAAAACCAGTAATGGAAGAAATTCAAGAAGGAGAAATAGAAAAGATCTTTGACTTTAGTTCTGGCAATAATTTTTTTTAGGTATGACACCAAAAGCAGAGGCAACAAAAACAAAACTGAACAAGTGGCATTGCAAGAAACTAAAAAGTTTCTCCATAGCAAAATAAACAGTCAAATAAATGAAAATGCAACCCACAGAATAAGATAAAATACATGCAAACCACATATTTGATAAAGCATTAATATTCAAAATATATGAGCCACTCCCACAACTCAATAGCAAAAAAAAAAAAAAAAAAAAAAAACTAAAAACAAATAATGCAATTAAACATTGGCTAAAGGACTTAAATAGACATTTTTCCAAAGAAGATGTATGAATGGCCAACAAGCATATGAAAACGTGTTCAGCATCAGTAATCATCAGGAACATGCAAATCAGAACCACAATGAGATAACACCTCACATCACAGAATGGCTATTATTAAAAAAAAAAAAAAAGATAAGTATTAGCAAGAATATGGAGAAAATGAACCCCTACAACACTGGTGATAGAACTGTAAATTGGCACAAACATGGAAGACAGTGTAGAGGTTCCTCAAAATAGTAAAAATGTAACTACCACATGAGCCAGCAATCCTACTTCTGTGTATTTATCCAAGGACTTGAAATCAGAGTCTTGAAGAAATACCTGCAGTGTCATGTTCACTGCAGCATTTTTCACAATAGCCAAGATGGAAAAAAACTGCCTAAATGTCTATTAATGGATGGATAAAGAAAATGTGATAAATATATGCAGTGGAATAACAGCCTTTAAAAAGAGGGCCAGGTGTGATGGCTCACTCCTGTAATCTCAGCACTTTGGGAGGCTGAGAGGGGTGGATATCTTGAGCTCAGGAGTTAGAGAGCAGCCTGGACAACATAGTGAAACCCCCTCTTTACTAAAAACACAAAAATTAGCTGGGTATGGTGGCATACATCTGTAGTCCCATCTACCTGGGAGGCTAACGTGGGAGGATCGCTGGAGCTTGGAAGGTGGAGGTTGCAGTGAACTAAGATGGTGCAACTGCACTCCAGCCTCGGAGACAGAGCAAGACCCTATCTCAATCAATCAATCAATCAATCAATCAATCAATCAATAGGAATTCTACCATTTGTGACAAGATAGGTGGACTCACAGGACATTATGCTAAGTGAAATAAGCCAGACACAGAAATATAAATCACAATGAGTGTGATCTCATTTCTATATGGGATCTAAATTAATCAAACTCAGATGTAGAATGATAATTTTTCAGAAGCTGGGGGGGTTGGAAAGATGAGGAGATAATAGTCAAATGGTACCAAGTTTCAATTATACAAGGTAAGTAAGTTCTGGAAATCTACACACAGCATAGTGGCTACAGCTAGAAATACTCTATTATATACTTAAAATTTGCTAAGAGAGTAGCTCTTATGTTAAGCATCCTCACCACAAAAAAGTAATAATAGTAAATCGGGTTGGGGGGAAGTTTGGGAGGTAACGGTCGTGTCTGTGGCCTTGAGTGTGGTGATGGTTTCACGGGTATATACTTATTCCCACACTCATCAAGTTGTGGACCATAAACATATACAGCTTTTTACATGTAAATGGTACCTCAATAAAGTAGTTTAAAAAGTAACTGGGGAATTTTTTAATGTTTGGAAATTATGCAATATCCTTCTAAATAAACCATGGGTCACAGAAGAAATCAAAATGGGAATTTTAAAATGTTTCAAACTAGGTGACAATTAAATTATGATGTGTTAATATTTATGAGATACAGACAAGACAAGGCTTAGTGGGAAATTTATAACCTTAACTGTATATATTATAAGAAAAATTGTTAAGAATATAATTTTTTCAAAACAGCTTAAATTACATAAATAATTAACTAAGAAGTTAGAAAATGAAAAGCAAGGTAATTCCAAAAAAAATAGAATGAAGGAAATAGAAAAGGTTAAGCAGATGTTAATTAAATTTAAACCAACAACACAGAAAATAAACAATACCAATACTTGATTCCTTGAAAAGACTAATACAATTGACCCTAGACAGGCTTATTAAAAAATTTTTAAAGAGAGAAATAAGGCACAAGTTATCAGTATCACAAATGAAAAATGGCACATACCAGAGATTCTACAAACATCACAAAAGTAATAAACATGTAAACAACTGAATGTCAATAAATTTAAAATTTAGATGAAATGAAGAAATTACCAGAAAATCATAATTTACCAAATGTACTCAATAAGAAAAACAAAATCTGTAAATAAAAGCCTTTCTACAAAATCTTCAGGCCCAGATAACTTTACTGGTGAATTCTTCCAAACACTTAAGAAATAAATAACACCAACTTACACAAAAACTTTTAAAGAAAAAAGGCCAGAATGACCTTGGTACCAAAATCCAAAAGGGCATTACAAGAAGGATAAATATATGCATGTTTATCTTGTAAATATTGATCTAAAAATTCTAAGCAAAACATGAACAAATTGAATGTAACAATATCTAAAGCAACAAATAACAGTTATTTCATCATTGTGAGGTTAGTTTAACAAATACAAATCAATGCAATTCTCCATGTTAATAAAATAAAGGAGAATATTCATATTACCATCTCAATAAAAGCATTTGAAAAAAATGTGATAATTACGATTTACAAAGAAAAAAACTCAGCAAACTGAGGATAGAGGGAAACTTTTGTAATCTTATAAAGATCTTATAAGATCTTTAAAAGAACATCTTATAAAGATCTTATAAGATCTTTAAAAGAACATCTTATAAAGATATTTTTAAACAAAATGCTAGACTTAATAGGGAAATAGTAAAAGCTTTTTTATAATATCAAAAAGGGGCAAAGATGTCCACTTTCACTACTTCTATTCAAGAGTGTGCTGGAGGTCCTAGTCAGTGTGATAAGGTAAGAAAACAAAGTACAAAGTTTGAAATGAAAGAAGAAAAAATGCCATTATTTACAAAAAGCATAGCTCTATACATGAAAAATCTCAAATAATCTGAAAACAAAGTGTTAGAATTAATAAGCTAATTTAGAAAATATACTGGATACAAGGTTAATTTCCAAATTAATTTTATTTTGACATAATATCAACAAATAATTAGTAAGTTAAATTGAAAGTGATGCCATTTATAGACATACAGTAACACATGAAATGTCCTAAACTACAGGAAATAAGACAGGATGGTATTGGTATAGAGTTGACTAACAAACCAAAGGGACAAACAGGATTTGGAAATAATCATCACAGACTTAAGGTACAGAGTGCAGTGGAGAAAAAAGGTTTTTTCAATGAATGGCCCTAGGTCAATCTGATATCTATATATACATATATATTTAAAAACGCATCATAACCCTTACCATGTACCATATAAAAACTCAAGTTCAAATGAATTGTAAATCTAAATGTGAAAGATAAAGTAATATAGTTTCTAGAGAAAAACTTAGGGGTTTTCTCTTCACGACCTTGAGGTAACCAAAACTTAGGAGTTTCCTCTTCACGACCTTGAGGTAACCAAAGATTTCTTAAATAAGATGTAAAAAGGCACTAACCATAATAGAAGCCATTGATAAACTAGACTACATTTTGAAGAGCTTCTGTTAATCAAAAGTCACCTTCAAAAGAGTGGGAGAATATATTTGCAACACGTATATCTGAAAAAAAAAAGTCTTTATTCAGAATACAGAAAGAGCTCATAACAATATGAAGAAAAGCAATCAATTCAATAGTAAAATGGACAAAAGACTTAAACAAAATATTCATAAAAAAAGGATATCAATACCAGCATTTGCAAGGATGGGGAGCATTTAGATCTCTTATATTGTTGCTGGAAAACTGATAGTATCTTACAAAGCTGAATATATACATAGCCTGTGATCTAAGCAAACCTGCTACCAACTCAATGTACAATAGAAATGGGTACCCATATGTGAGAAAAATAAAAAGCAAAAAAACGTATACAGCACTGATTGTAAGAGCATAAAAATAAAAACAAATCAAAGGTCCACTATTAAAATGAATTTTAAAACAGTGGTGCATTCATCTAATAGAATAGTTAGTCATGAAAATGGATTAACCACTTTTGAAAGCAATGAAATGGATAAATCTCAAAGATATAATGATGAATGAAAGAGGTCAGACACTAAACAATATCGAATGTATTATTCTATTTATATGAAATTCAGAACTGATGTAAGGCAATTACCTTTGCAAGGTAGAGTTAGGCACTGGGCACTTCAGGCATTGGTAATATTATTATTTCTTGATACAGTTGTTCCAATAAAAACATTTTTTTCACCACCTACCTGGACCAGTGGGGTAGGAACACAGTGTAGAAGATGGCTGGCTACCTAACATAGTAAATGAGATGATAAAGGGAAAACAATTTGTAAAGTGTAAGCCACTATGTAAAATAAGGTATCTCTGTATACCTACTGCATTTGATGGCTCAGACAGTACAGGAACTGACTGCTATATCTCACATAAGCACAACACAGCTCGTGTTGGCTCAGCTGGTAGCAGGGTCAACTAGAACCAGGGATGCTACTGTGGCCAGGATATTCTCCTGCTTGGTCTCTTGGGTGTCTGCTTTTTTCAGAATGTTCAATTCTTTCTGTGTTACCACAGATTCCATTTTCATGAGGAAAGCATGCTCTGGGTCTTCACGTTCCACAGTTACTACCTACATTGAAGGGCAGAGTAGGCCAGGGGTCCTCTTGAGGACAAATTACCTAAGGCCCTGAAGTCAGGATCATGTAACAGATTTTTGTCACCATTGTATAGATGAAGAAACTAAATGTTTCTGTGATTAAAAAAAAAAAAAAAATCAGAAAACAAATTAACCCAGGCTGTTGCAGCTGAGGTCTTCAACCCTACAGAGTGTAGCAGTCTCTTCTTTCTGAATGGCCTGTACAACACATGGTGTATTAACTGCTACCAAGAAGCATGCAAAATCTTTGACGCTGATGAATTAACACAACTCAATTCTGCAGACCCTACAATATGTCAGGATCTGTGCTATGCTTAGTGGGGGATAGTTTGATAGATAAGGCATGGTGATTGCCCTCTGGGTCTCACAATCTGGTAGAAGAGAAGTTCAACAGATAAATGATTTTAATATATATGGAATTTTAAAAAATATTGAAAATACAAACTGAAAGAGACTAACAGATTAATTTGGAATTGCAGAGACTGGAGGGAAAAAGGAGTGTAGAGCAGGTGTCCTTTCAAATGAATTTGAAATATGAGAAGTACTTTGAAAGGCAGTGATGGGGAATGAGGACATTATTGGGAAAGGGTAGAAAATGAACAAAATTAGAGCTGAGAGAATGCAGGAAGGATTTGAGGAACTGCAGTTTACATGATACAGCTAGGACACCTGCCACACAGGCAGGTGTAAATATGAGGTATAATAAGACTGCAAATAGGCTGACACACTTGGAATGCCAATGTGAGAAATCTGAATTTTCATGTGAACACAGTTGAGGATGTTAGTGCAACATCACATTGGTTTTTTAAAAAAATGGAGCCATGTGCATATTTAAATTGTATTTACTAGCTCTCTGACCTTAGGCAAGTTGCTTAACTCCACCCAAACTGATTCCTTAGATGAGGTAATAATGCATGCAGAACAGTTAGCACTATTATATATTCAGTGTATAATATGTGCTTCATAAATGTTAGCTGCCATTATTATTGTTTCTATGAAGGACAGAGACATATTCAAGTCCGTATGATGGTTAAAAACCAGCTTCTGAGTTATTTTAAATGTTATTTCGATTTACCTTTGTGCTGCTGTGGCTTAAATCCACACAAAATATTTGGTGATAGGTTCCATCGTTCTTTGATATATAAAATAGGTCTATAACTGATTTGTCACTTCTATGAATTAGCTTCCTGTTGAAAATAACACTTTATTGGAAGTTGTCTGTAACATTTAAAAGATCTGGATTCTTTGCCGTGAAACAGCACTGTTTCAAATCCCTGCAGGTACAAGGTTTAATTGGTAATTGTTTTATGTCCCTCTAACTTAAGCAATATTACCATAGATTATTTCTGGAGACAAAGGCGATCCTTTTCCAGTTAAACCTTAATCATAATGGTGGAAGTAAAAAGGTATTGTGGGGAAGCACTGGCTTTGGCATTGGCTTGATCTAGATAAGAGTCTCAATTCTATTCCTTCCTCTTTGTCTTCAGAGAAATTGTTTAACTTCCCAGGAATCCAATTCCTCACTTGTAAAATGAGATAAAGATATTTATGTTCTTAACACAGTGCTTAGACACATGATAATTGCTTATTTTCCATGCGTTCAGATCACAGCACAAATACTGCTTAGGGAGGAAAAAAGTAGTGGGCACAGACTGGACCAGAATTCAGATACTTTGGTCACAAAAGTTGAGATACTTTTCAAGCTTCAGTGTTGGCCTGGCCTGCCCATGCTCTGATTCAGGCAGCAGTGATGCGTGCTGTACAGGGCTCATGCATTGATTGAAGATAGTTGAAGGAAATAAAATTAGTCATTTTTTATGGGTCTTTGTTGTCTTTATACCCATCCTCCTAGCATCATTTCCCCATTCTTCTCCTAAGAAGGTCCTAACTCACCTCTCCATTCCCACTTGCAGTTCAAGTGCCCTGGATGGGTACCACATGCCTCCAGAGATGGAGTATGTGACCCAGGCCCAGCCAATTGGAGCACTAAGTTTCTCTGACCACAGTAATTAGTTCATCACAGGAAACATGATCCAAATTGGTCCAATCATAAGAATAAAGAGATATGTGTAGGAGCCATCAGAATATTTTTCTGTCTGTCCCACTGGATTTCAATAGTTGGAGACTAAAACATAAATGTCCCAGGCACTAAGCCCCACATTACTCACTGGCTAGAGTTTTTAGGGAAGTCAATGTGAAAATGGAGAAACCATGAAAGTTATTTATTTATACTTTCAAATTTAATTTGGCAGTGTCCTATACTGCCAAGTCATTGATCTCTAGAGAATCCCAATAGAAATACTGGAGCGCGACAGCTAAGATGAAGAATGGTACAGGAGCTTAGAAGCTTGCTCTGGACTGTCTAACTGCAACTGTAAACTTAGGTGGAATGACCTATACCCCAAATCTATCCAAAAATACATTCTTGTCTGGATGAGGAGCTGGTTTATCAAGCAATAACTAAGGCTATTTTGCAGCCAGCAGTGTAAACCGAGCTTACTTTCACATTCATTCAACAAACATTTATTGAGTGTATACTGTTCTAAGAAACTGGGTAAAATAAGCAGTGCCTGCCTTCATGTATCTTAAAGTCTTGCAGGGGAAACAAACAGGCAATTATCATATAATATCATAAATATTGTAATGAGAAGAGTATATAAAATATTATGGGGACATTTTAGAGAAGCAGCTAATCTAGGCTTCGGAGGTCCACAAAAGCTTCCGAGAGATTGTGCCATAACTAGCCAAGTGAAGTGATGAAGAATGCTTTCAGTAGCAAGAGAATGCCGTTTATGGAAAAATGGAAGTAATGCATTAGAACTGGAATACGGGCCGTAAAGTAGAAAGTGGTATGATACAATAGAGACAGAACAGGGGCCAAATCACAAAAGTCTTTAACAGCCGTGTTAAAAAGTCTGGATTTTAATCAACTGAAAGCAATGGGGAACTACTGAAGGCTTTTCAGCAGAAAAGTAGCATGACAAGATTAACATTTTAGAAGCATCACTCCAAATCACTGCATACACTCTGTAGTATGCAGAATGGATTGGGGTGAGATAGGAGAAGAACATTTCTATTAGCCCCTTAGTGTGACCAACAAGGAGGAGGTTGCAGTAACCCAGGTGAAAGTTGATACTGTCTTAAATCAAGCCATTGTCAGAGAGGTGTAAAAGAATTTCAGGAGATAGAAGCAGTAGGGTTTAATATTTTATTGGTTCTGAAGCTTGCCTGATCTTTGGCCATCAACTCCCAGATGGCCAATCAGAATGCTACATATTCTATCAGGAGTGTTAATAGAAGAGATTCTTATATCAGACAAGGGGCCAGTTCGTATCACTTAGGATCTTTTTCAAGTTTGCAGTACTTTGATTCTGTGCTAAAGATAGGGAATAAGAAGGAATAATTATTTAATTAGTTATTTATTGAATGATAGGAGTAGGGACCCCTTTGTTGCCTAAAAATTGGTAAGATATTGGAAATAAAAAGAAAGCGCTACTTAAAATGGCATTGCATTGCACACACAGCTAACCTACTCTGAGAGAGAAAGAGAAGAGCCAATTTAATATCACAAGCAATTTTGTTCAGTGTTCCTCTAATTGATCACATGCCCCCAAATAAACATGAGACAAGACCTGGGTATCTTCTCTTCCTTCAGTCAACTCAGTTCCCACTGTCCTTCACTGGGGACAAACTCTGGCACTCTGCTTATAATTCTGGTGATCAAGGATATGAATTTTTGAATTTTCAAACATCATGGCTCCCCAAAATATAAGGCAAATACTTGTTACAGTTCTCAAGAGCATGTGTTCCAACACTAGAAAAATGATGATGTGGATTTATTGAGAAAGGGTGTATTAGGCCCACTTTTGTATAATGTACTTGTGTATAAGGAATTTTTAAGGATTTTTTTTTTACTGTGAAAATTCACCTTAAATATTAATCTTAGAAACTTTTGAGTGAGATTTGACTCCAGGGAAGAATAAATTAATGGAAATTGCACTATCCCTGAAAATACAAATTTTATAAGTTCCAGAAGGATCCTTGGAAGCCAGGGCATTTCAGAACAACTCTAATATGATGTTGTCCTTCCAATAAAACATTGCTCCTCACAACTATCTGAGAAAAAGAGTGAGTGGAGGATTTCTTCAACCCTAATAGTCTTGTGGATAGAAAGTTCCTACAGGTATGTTAAGTGGTTAAGTTTCTGGATCCTTTTCTTACAGCCTGTTTAGGTAAAATGCTGATTCAGGACTTTCACTTGTCAATCAGTTTTTCCAGTGGGACCCAAAATAGTTTTTGAAAAATGTTGTCTTGTCTAAATTTACTCAGATGCTATGATTTAATTTGCAACTGGAAGATACAGTTTGGGCATTCTTTTTTTCCCTTTGTTTCCCATAAGCTTTCTCTCCTTTTCTATTTTGCAATATAAAATAAAGTACAAGACTTTACGGTGATTAAGAAGCACACATAGCAATTCCACAAATGTTGCTAGGCAACAAGGGCCACGTATTAGCTCAATGAATGGATTCTGGGCATCTACACGAAGGAGAAATATGAGGAGCTTGTGAGTGAACTGTCTTGATAACCACAGGGGTTAGTGCTTTTTGACACACATGCTGTTGGATATGACTGAGAAAGGGAAAAGGCACATTTATTTTAAACCTTTCTGGTGGTTTATTTTTCTAAAATGTGTTTAGAATTCTCCTTGATGGAAATTTGACACAGTGTGTTATAATGATCATTATCTCAAGGGGGAAAGTAGGTAAATATGGCCTGTTTCTATTTCTCTAGTGCAGGGCTGCACCTATAGCCTGAGTTATTTTAGCACCCTCCCTCCTGATCCTAATAGGTGTGCTTTCTCTCCCTCCCATACCAGTCCATTCACTCAGCTGATAAATTACAAGGGCATGTTCTGTCTGCTAGTGAACAGCTCCTCTCCCTTGTAATCAGCATTTACCCTCTTCAGTTACTGTGATAATATAATATTGTTGACTATAAGAAGTCTGCTTTATTTTGTTCTTATTACAAAGCAGTACATGATCATTAACAAAAAAGCAGAAAAATACAGACAAGTGAATGAACATTAGTATCTGTGTTCATCTTCACCAGAAAGAATAATGTAATGTAAATACCATGGTGCATGTAATTCTAGACTATTTTCTGTGCATACACAGACAGATTTTTTTCTTCTATCACCCATATAAAAAAGTTATAACTTAGCTTATAAACTCCACAATAGCCAACATAGTTTTTAATGACTTCTGCACTACACCAGGATCATTTAAGTATTTTAATGAAACTTGGAAGACTAATTAATGGGAAAAATGATCAGCTATAAGATAACTCTACTAATCTTATTGCATTTTCCTGTTAATCGCCTGAACCCAACCATAGTTAGCTTTATTAATTACAGACTCTTATATCATTATTTCCTTTCCATTTTGATATGGTTTGGATATTTGTCCCTTCTAAGTCTTACGTTGAATTGTAATCCTCATTGTTAGAGGTGGGGCCTGGTAGAAGGTGACTGGATCATGGGGATAGATTTCTCATGAATGATATAATGCCATCTTTGTGCTGTTCTCACAATAGTGAGTGATTTCTCACGAGATCTTGTTGTTTACAAGTGTATGGTCCCTCCCAGTTCCCTCTCTCTTGCTCCTGCTTTGGTGCCTGCTTCTGCTTCACCTTCTGCCATGAGTAAAGGCACCCTGGGGTGCCAATCAGATGCTGGTGCCTTGCTTGTACAGACTACTCAACCGTAAACCAATTAAACCTCTTTTGTTTATAAATTACCCAGTCTCAGGTATTTATAGCAATGCAAGCACAGCCTAACACAAACTTCTTGTAGTATTACCCTAGTCGAGTCTCTATTTTTTTTTTTTTTTTAGAAGGAATCTTGCCCTGTCACCCAGGCTAGAACGCAGTGGCATGATCCTGGCTCACTGCAACCTCCACCTCCCAGGTTCAAGTGATTCTCTTGCCTCAGCCTCCTGAGTAGCTGGGATCACAGGCGCACACCACCATGCCCAGCTAATTTTTGTATTTTTAGTAAAGACATTGTTTCACCATGTTGGTCAAACTGGTCTCAAACTTCTGACCTCGTGATCTGCCCGTCTTGGCCTCTCAAAGTGCTGGGATTACAGGCATGCGTCACCGCACCCGGCCTACCCTAATCAAGTCTCTTACCTGGTTCTTACAGTAATGAATTAATCAATTAATCAGGACTCTGGTTCAAATTTCAGAAACTTCAACCCAAAGGGACTCAAGCAAAAGGCAAAGTGTGGCTGCATTATTAAAAGTTGCAGTAGGAGGGGCTAGTTGAATGCATAGTGGAAGTCACAGACTCAAATAAGTCAGCAAGGCTTAGCTTCACTCCCACTGTCTCTCAGCAATTCCCTCTTCTGTGACAGCTTCATTCCTGAGCCAGCTCTCTCCAAAATGTGAGGAGATGGCCATCAGCATCTCTAAGCTTCTATGTTCTCAGGAATTCTAGGGGAAAAAGCAGTCCTCTGATGTAGTCCTGGGAGTCACTCTGATTGTACCCTTCTGAACCAATCACTGTAGCCAGGTGTCTGGTGCTCTGAGTAGGGCCAGACCTACAGAACATGCCCACTCTGAAGCCTGGTGACACCGTTCACCCCACCCAAAACTCAAGAACCCAAGAGTCAAGGAGGAGTCATTCCCCAAAAGCAAAATCAGGGTGCTATCAGCAAGGATACTGTGCAGTCGAAAGCAACCTTTCCTGTGTGTTCCATCTACTCTTTCTGATCCACTCTACACTCTTCTCCAGCCAGGCTCAGTGTATGGACCATATCAACCAGCTCCTTTCCCTCTGGCTTCCAGTTGGGCTTACTCAACTGGATGCATTAGCAGGAGAGTGAAGTCACTGTATTTCTTCATCTCCTGCCTTGATGGGTTACAGGTTGGCAGCAACTGTGTCTCTGATCTCTTTGTGGGGTCTGATGATAACTCTCTCCCCTTGGCCCTTGAGGCACAAGGATGATAATAGCTCACCGTTGTGCTAAGCTCCAGGGTATTCCACCATCCTTTGTTGATTTTAACCTCGCACACACCCTTAACTCATTTGTGCCTGCTTTTCCTTTCCTATAGGACCTCCTATCAGGCTGCTCACTCTATCACTGTTTCTTCATGTCAACCACAAATTTGTTTAGCCATTAAAGTCTTCATTCAAGAAATGAATGTATTAAAAATTCAAAGCTAAGGGCCACTGTCAATTTAATCCAAATTACCAGTTATTATGACCTAGGCTTTGGTGACCACAGAAGTATACTGAAGATTGTGACACATACAGCTGATTCCAATCACTTTCATTTTGGGTTGATTTAGTAGGGTATATCTGGAATATACCCTGTGAAGATTATATTTTAGTGGAGATTATCTTGATTCTCTAGTAGAATTGAAAAGAAAGTGAATGAAGAAAGGAAAGAAGAAAGTAAGAAAAGAATGGAGGGAGGAAAGAAGGAAGACAGAGAAAAAAGTAAAAGAACCTAGGAATAAGGAGTTTTGATCTTGGAGTAAGGAAACCTTAGAATTCAGTCCAGCTTTGTTTTTGACCATTGTAGGTGGCCTTGGGACATCTTCCCTTTTCACTGGACCTCATTGTCCTGACTTGTAGACACTAGGATTGGACCAGACCATTTTTAAGGTCTCTTCCAGTTTTAATAATCTATGAAGTTCCAAAGAACTGCAATTAATGATGCTTGCAAGAAAAAAAAATGCCCTTACAAACACTGCCTGTTCAAAGAAAATTAAGATACTTTACTAAATTAGCTAAATATATATTTTTCTGACCAAGAAAGCAAAACCTTTTTGAAAACTACGCATTTAAGTTAATTATGGAATGAAAACCCAAGGTTCCGCCTGCCTTCAATTCAAAACAAATTTGCTTTTGTTCAGATTCTTGCTACAGACCAAATTTTATGTACAGACAACATGGGGCTATCAATAGGGGTCTGCAGTGAAGCCCAAGGAAAACACTAATGAAGCCAGCAGGAGCCCACACGGCCTAGCCATCGACACAATGCAAAACTGAAAACACGACTGAAAATCCACAGAGGAGGATGTCCCCACACTTCTTTGTGTGTGATTTGGCTGGTCCAGCCAAGATTGTAGAAGCTGTAGGAGGAAGATAAAAAAATAAAATAAAAGGGCCAAAGCAGGAAATGAGCTGTAACTTGACAGAGTCACAAAAGAAAACAGAAAAGCATGAAACATGTCAGGTCCAAAGAAGGAATTTGGAAACTATAGCCTGTTTATTCTGAAATGAGGCAATTGATAATATAAAAAAAGGATACCAAAATAAATTAAAAGCTCTGAAGTATTTCATGCTAAAAATACTCATTATAAATAGCCAGGGTATAAGAACAGGCAACAGACAAGCTGAGTTTGAGAAACTAAATGTGTTGATATATTAGGGGAAAAGAGGTAATGTAAGCAAAAGAGAGACTCCATCCTTGACGGCTGGATGTTCACCTGGGGCAAGGTCAGACAAGGGCAGAGCACCTGCACCAGACCCAGTGGGAGCTTCACAGCCTCAACAAAGAAGGTGGAAGAAAAGGGAAGAAAAGTCAGAGGTTGAACCATCTGTGCTGACAAAATGCTTTTAAGTTGCTTGCCAAGAAACTGACCAGTTTGTAACGGCAGACTTAAACATTGTGTTGAAGAGGAAGGTGAAGTCACAGCAGAACCAGGTACAGGAATAAAGAATGATAGATTGGCAGTGTTTCCAGTGGCGATGGCAGTAGGAAGGGAAGGCGGTGACCCACTTGAGTAATTTGCTGACCTTGGGATGTATGTTCTAGAACTATATGTATGTCCGATATGGATGTATGTCCGATATGGTAGCCACTAGCCATGTTTAGTTATTTAACACGTGAAATGTGGCTGGACAGAATTCAGCTGGGCTGTAAGTGGAAAATGCACAATGGATTTTGAAAGCAAAGTACAAAAATATATACTATTTTAATAATTTTTATATTGATTATAGGCAGAAATAATACTTTAGATACGTTAAGTTAAATTGAATAAACTATTAAAATTGGCTTCACCGGTCTCTTTTTGCTTATTTTTAACATAGTTGTTACAAAATTTAAAATCACATATGTGGCTAGCGTCTGTGGTCTGCATTATATTTCTACTGGACAACCTGCGCTGTAAAGTCCCTTTTCTCTCTCTCTAGGCTTCTGTGATATGATGATATTTGGGAAGCCTTGACTTAGCCCTCACTATCTTCTCCATCTCAAGCAGAGCCTTGTCTCAGACTAACCAAAAGGAAACTGCATTGAGACTCAACAGATGCTGTAACCACACAACTCACACCCACATGAGAATATACACTTACTTAGAAGAACAGTCACTGCCACCTCCTCATATGTACACCCCATTCATCACATATGTGCACAAGCATATTTGTATGTGTCAGAAAAATATCCATAAATAGGAAAGGAATATTAGCAGAATCATTTGTCAAAGTGAAAATTACATTTCAGCTGTAATTATTTGTTTGAATTAGGGAGACTCATTAGTGCTTGTTAATAAGAAGAGGTTCTTTGAAATTCAAGAGTATTTAACTTCATGTCTTCCAATTCCAAAAAGAAACCACTTCACTGAGAGCGGTTTCCAGAATAATGCTTCTATCTATAATCAAGATGTCAGGGCTACCCAGGCATGACAGAGACTCAAAAGTAAGCTTTGGCCTTTACACAAAAACCTCCAGTGTGGTCGGCCAACCAGTGCAACTGGAGTCTACTCTCTTAGCTGTCTTCTCTGGACTTCTGCTCTTTTCCAACCCTATGAGCCACCTGGTCTTCCAGTCCTGTCTTCCACTAGAATTTACCACCTAGCACACCTAGCAGTACCTGCCAGTTGTGTCAAACTCCTGGTCCAGACTCTGCTGGTCAGCCCCATGGTAGCGTAGAGAGATCAATTCTAATGACGAGTTTGAGGTTCTGGTGCAGCAAGTTGTGTTCTTGAACTTTTCAATTAGGTGAGCTAGTAAATTTTCACTGTTGCTGAAGTCACTTTGAATTTAGTTTATCTTGCTTAAAGCTGTAAGAATCCTAACAGCACTCTTCAAATATTTGAAGAGTGATTCCATGGATACTCTGTTTTTTCTATACTTCAAGAGGTAGCTTCTAGTGAAGTCTCTCCTGATGATGTACGTTCACCCTGAAATTTCCTTTTCACCTGTCCTTTTCAAAAAATGGTCTACAGGTCATGATTATCATTTTTAGAACTTGCCTTGGAGATCTGGTCCATCCATAATAAAGGGAATTCAAAGATCATTTCAATACTTCATTCTGAGTTGTTGACAATACTCAACATCAAGTCACTCTTGCTGCTTATTTGGATTCCAGCTCTGGGCTCTTAGCTTCTGTATGGATCCTGAGACCCAGATGCCAATTTGTATTCCAGCTTTGACTGGTATCCAAATGCATCCTGATGTTTCTGACTGCCTCTTGTAATAATTGCTCCAAACCCCAGTGGCTTCAGGATCAGGAGTCTGTCTACCTGACCATTTCTCCCAATCTAGGAACTGCAAATGGGTCCCTAGTACATTTTGAGAAACTTCTCTAAGTAAACTAAGAATCTTCTCTGTGGTTTAAAATTGTCAACTTCCAGATTACTCATTGCTATGGTCTAAATATTACCATTTACTGGATTTGCCTGATGCTAACTGCTTATTGCAAAACTGCTTTGTGGACTAATATTTCCTCATATACTTGTTATGTTTCTCTGTAACCAGCCCTATCCTGATGGGTAACTTTGTCTTCAAATCCCAGCCACATCTCATCAAACTTTACTTAACCTTTCCACATGTCCCAACCTACAACAAATACCATAAAATCACCATGTCTCTCTACCAATATTTTATCATATTATGATGACATTCTTGTCAGGCTGATATCCTTCTGATACTCCTGTGTTTACTTACTGACACTTGTATAGTAAGAAAACATTGAATTCAAACAAAACATTCAGATTCAAAACTTGGTTCTGTTATTTACTAGCAGGGTGTCTTTAAGTGCCAAAGACAATATCTTTTATACCTCTCAAATTTTCATTTTCCTTATCTATAAGTTGAGTTAATGATACTTGCCTTTATTTTGCTGGATATTGTGAGACTTAGATAACCATGTATGTGAAAGCACATTATAAATTTTGAAGGACTATATAAATAAATCATTAACATAAGCTTTTATCACTAGCCAGAATTGTTATCTCATACTCCTTTTTAACGACAAAGAGCCATACATATTATTAATAGTTGGTGAATATTTGTCATTTCATAAATATGTATACAAGTACTCCTAAAAATCTATTTGTAAAGCAAAAAGGAAATGTATGTCCAATGAACTAAGTGACGGAGGCACTAGGGAGATGAAGCTGTTGAGGAAAAAGAAGAGGTAGAAAAATATGAGTTGTGAATGTGAATGACAGAAAGAGTTTTGGGCAGAGTGGAAATGCAAGAGAGAAAGAGAAACAGGGAAGACAGGGCAAGTAGAATGCAATACAGGAGAGGAAGAGGAGGAAAAGAGAGCAGGGAATGAGAAAAGGCAACAGAGCAGAAAAGGCACCAGCCATTCCTAAACCAGAATTACCTGCTTGGAAAATGTTCAGAGATTGAAATGGAAGCAAGTTCCTTGCCCCCAGGGTCTTACAGGAAACACCGGCCATTTGAACTTATCTTAAGGAAATCTTAGGCAGCCCAGTGAGGAAAATCGGTAGCCAAGACCTTTCCACAGAGACAGACACTGTCTGCTCTGTGGGAAGAGACAAAAGATGGGGATAGAAATTGGACAAATGAAGTACTCAGATGTTTAACAACAGCACAGAAAATGAGAGGAGTAAAGGGGCAGAGGATGAGCTTAACATCCTGTAAAACGAAACCTGTTGTCAGACCTATTAAAATATTGCATAATTTGACACAATCTCACTGTTGTTGCTTTTCTTCACTGATATACGTAATAATCTGGATTTAGTTGACTGCTAAGTCAAATTTAACCAATTACTTGGACATACTTAAAAAGAGGACTGGAATTTTCAAGCCCAAGCAGAGTTGCTGCTTTCTAGGATCCTGAAGTGGGAATGGAATTCTGATACGTGGGAGGGACTTCAACCTTCTTTTGGAGTGTTCCTGTGCTAACATTCTAGGTTCTCAGCTGATGTCAATCACCTCTGAGGATGGCAAAACTCAATAAATAAATAAATAAAAGAGGTAACAGCAGCTGAAGATTTCTGATTAGAGATGAGAAAGAATTCCTAGAGAATGAGTCAGTCAAAGAGAAACAGAAAGGTTATTAAAAGGGCGTCTCCCCCTCCCGGATTTTCTTGGAGGGGGTCCTGAATCACAGAGCACATGGCCTCACCTATCTGGGATGATATAGACATTCCTTCTTAGAGTGGGCTATTTGTATTGCTGACCCAGTGACCTAAGGTACGGTCAGTAAAGCCTTTAGCACAGCACCTGGAACAAAGAAAGTTTGTTTATGGTTTACGGCTATGGTAATAGAGACAGTATAAATAAAATGAACAGTAACAGCTGTAGTAGTAGTAGCAGCACTTGTAGAAGTAAGAGGAGTAATGCTGATCTTAGGAACTGGTGTAATAATGCCAGTATCTGTAAATTCTACAAATAGCTGTAATGTGGTAGTCAGGGATCTGAGCTCTGCAATAAGACCTCCTAGGTTTGGCTGGTTAGTTCCATCCCTTATTACTAGTTGTATAAATTTGGGCAAGCTAATGAACTTTTCTGCACCTCAATATGAAATGCAGATACTAAGAGCACCCCTTCACGGAGTGATGATATGGAGTGCATGAGAAAATACTTGTGAAGAGTTGAGCACAGCACTTACACTCATTGAGCATTTGATGCCTGTTAGCTAGTAGTAGCAGAGATGCTGGTGAGGGTGGCAGCCTGAGCAGAGGAATAGATCCCACCTAAGGGATACAAAATAAAAGGCAGATTGTCCCTGTCATTAACGATCCCATGCCATGAAATCTGCAAACAGCAACACAAGAGAAACCTTCACAGGAGAAGTCTTTTCAACCTCAAATAGAGAACTCTTTTCACTGTCCCGTCTCCTCTCCAAATCCCATAGCCTCAGATTCCAGGCTGCAAGGGAAATTCAGTGTGTTGTGGGGGATGTTTCGGGGGAATGGAGTGGAGGTGGGTAATTGTTATTAATATCCACTGAGCACAAAACTTTCTATGATGGGCCTTCAATGATGTGGAGAATTAAAAATTAAAATTAAAGAATTAAATAGTAAAATAAAGGCTTTCTCAATTTTAGTTAAATTCTTCTAACATTATAAGATGTCAGACTAAATACCAGGCATATGAGGTTCAGCAGGGGAGGTAGGCATGTTAAACAAATAATTACAAACAACAGTGACAATTATAAATAATTGATAACAGCAATTTGTATAGAAAGGTCTAGGAGCATAGAGGGGAGGCCAGGAGGCTTGGGATTCAGGAGGCTTGGGGGTCAGGAGATGATAAATGACTTCATACTTTGAGGTGCGAGTAGGAAATTGATGAAAGAAAGAGGGAACGTGAAGCCTGGAATTAGGCTATAGAAAGATGGTCAGTCGTCTGACTGAAAAATGAGTTGAAGTTAGGGAGGACTGTAGTCAAAAAGGTGTTTGGAGATGATGCCAATCATGCAGAAAAGAGATGAAGCCTTAAGACAGCAATGACAGGAAGGGTAGAGAGAGGGTGGCAAAGTCAAGGTTACATAATTCTAAATAAAACACTGCTAAAATTAAGCTGGTATAAAAAGGGTACTAGTTATTATTTTCAGAGTAAAACCTCATCAGTTCAACATAATTGAATAGAAGCATGTCAAAATTAATCAAATATGATTTGTAGCTTTAAAAAATACATGACTAATAGCTTAGGAATTTTTGACTAGATGAGATATTTTAAATACTTTTCAACTTCCCCACTTTTAATCAGAAGCATCAATGTTCCTGCAAACAAAATGAGGTTCTTAGAAGATTTTTGTTTTTTTTTGTTTGTTTGTTTGGGGGTTTTTTGTTTGTTTGTTTGTTTTTTGAGATGGAATCTTGCTCTGCCACCAGGCTGGAGTGCAGTGGCACGATCTTGGCTCACTGCAACCTCCATCTCCTGGGTTCAAGCAATTCTCCTGCCTCAGCCTCCCGAGTAGCTGGGACCACAGATGCACGTCACCACACCCAGTTAACTTGTGTATTTTTAGTAGAGATGGGTTTCACCATGTTGGTCAGGATGGTCTTGATCTCTTGACCTCGTGATCCACCCACCTTGGCCTTCCGAAGTGCTGGGATTACAGGTGTGAGCCACTGCACCCAGCTGTAAAGGTTTTTTGTTTTGTTTTGTTTTTTTGAAGTGGATTGAACACTTTCGGTTTTTTATTTTGTTCACACAAATGCGCTTCATGAATTTCAAGGCTGGTCTCTACTCATAGCTTATTCCCTTCTGACTAGTATAGAAAGTCACAACTCTCAGGCTTGACTGTCCAGAGAACTGGTCTGAGTCTCTCAGTCATAGAAGACTGGCTGGTTGATTCGCCTCACCCTCAGTTAGGGGTGTCAATCTGGGTGATTCTAGACCATCAGTAATGCAACCATAGAAAATAACATTTGAAGTTACAAATAGAGATCAACACAATTTTTCTGATTCTCAGGACTCTGTGGCATGACTCAATTTGTTTTGCAAAACTTCTGTCAGTGGTGTGATGATAAAATTCAGTTCAATTCCAGGACAAGCCATCAAAACATTCCGTTTCAGGGAGGGGATTTTATCTTAAAGCACTGAATTAGTTAAAACTCTTAATTATCATAGCTTGTCTAAAACTTACACTAACTCAATGCACTATTTATTTTCCAAATACTTGCACATTTCTTACATCATAAAGCTCATAAGTCATAAAGAATGTATTTACTATGAAAAATAGTAGACTCGATTGTCACAATCATATTGACTAGAAACGAAAATACAAAGAAAATAAGTCAGTATGTCCCACGTTACCAATGAATACACAACAGGTGATTTGCTCTCATAAGCTTCCTGAGTTCAGATCAGAAAGGTCACAGTTTTAACTTTTGCATACTTCCTAATTATGCAAAATGTTTGTAGTCCTTGAAAATGAAAAAATAAAATGATCCCTTCGGTCAGAAGAAGGCAGAGGTTCCATATAAAGGTAGTTTTCAGGATGTTAATATTTGGAGAGAGGTTTACTTTTTGCTGGTCTAGATCATTAGCCCTTTTTGGAGTCAATTTCTTTTATTAATTGACCATACAGCAGATATGATTAGAATCTTCCCCAAAATATTTCCCAACTGAGAGCCACATTAAGTTAGCCAGCTTTCTATAGAAATTTTTTACCTGAATGTCCCACAGTTTTCTCCATCTCAATCAATATCAGACCAAGTCCTCGTTCCCTATGCACCACAATTCTTCTCCAAGGTCACTTTAAAACCATCTTCCTCTTCCTCCTCATGCAATTCATCATGATCTACCGGAAATGCTACTTCATAAATTTCTCTAGGATCTATGTTTTTTCCTTTACTCTCACTCCCTTCTTCCTCCTGGTCCTTATCCAGCCTCTCCTAGACCACTGTCACTGTTTCCTGAGACCCCTCATCCTGTCAACCCTGTAACCCTATTTGCATTCAGTCTGAGTCATGTTTCCTACATGTGTGACAGAGCTTTTCTGTCTCTGTGCAGACTGATAGATCATATTTCTGAACTTTCATATTGAGTTTTCTATAATGCCTCTGCATTTTCTATTATCAACATTTTTTGAATGCTAAGAAGTTTGTAGATTTTTTTAACATTTAAAAAATAACTCTAATGTATCTATTTACACATACACTTTTTCTGGAATTCATCTTTTGAGGATTTGAACTGCAGTAATTACATACAATGAACAATGGTGGCATTTGAGATAAGGTGAGGCTAGAAATGTCAGTTACACTGTTGATAGAGAAAGCTGAGATTGAATATGCACCTATATTTGATATGCACAAAGGTATGATAGTATTGGACATTCAAAGATGAGTATGTTGTATAAAACCTTTTGAAATTAAATGAAACCATTATAAGCTAAGAAGTAAGTGAGTGGGCAGAGAAGGGGGAAAAGAGATTCTTCATACATTCTTTAAAAATGCAGATAAGAACATTGCCTGAACATTGTTACCTGACTGATAAACTGGTAATCACTTAGCATATTTATTTAGAGATCTGTTCCAATTGAAAAAAGGTCTGAAATTCAACAAACCCTATTTGCTAAATGTTAATAAAACAGAATTCCAGGGAGAAAATAGCGGGTACTAAATGTCATAATATGGTTCTACAAAGTTGAGGATAATTCTTACCACTGTTTTCAGAATGTAAGTGATAAGCTGAAAAGCCCTCCAGGGCCAGGCAGGCAGACTGCACACTGAACAACTGTGCGCTGTGGCTATGAAAGGTAATGTGATAGTTCAAGATGGCTTCCTTTCAGACAATAGGTACTCACAGTTATGACTCTGGTAAATTGGAGAGTGCCCAGCTTCCCTAAAAGGGTTTTAATCCATTTTTAAAACCCTGGACAGACCAAATAAACTTATCAGCTAGGCCTTTAGTTTGAGAACCCAAGTCTAAAATGTCAAATGGTAGACCCTCTGCCACACAGAAATCTTTAGAAAAGCAAACCATTGAAGTTCAAAGGATATGCTCTGATATCACACAACTTTGGGTGAAAATGCTAGCTTTGCCTCTTTCTAGAAATGTGACTTTGGGCAAAATAATGATTCTACTCTCCCTCGGTTACTTCATATGTAATGCTGGGTCCACTATCAGTGAGATCATATAGGTCTCATGTTTGGAGAAATGTCTGAACCACAATAAGCCCTTCTTGTCAAATGTTCAAAGCATCAGGCAACAGTGATTTGATATTTTCCTTTTATTGTCCAAATCCATTTTCATAGATTTAGTCATGGTTGAGTAACATTTTAATCTAAATTATATATACCTTAGGAGATAGTTTATCTTTGGAGAGTTAGGAGATAATTTGATAAAAGCAGTGATTATGGAAGCAAAGACTTGGATTTTAGTCTCAGGTTAATCACTTATTAGCTGTGTAGGCTGAGGAAAAATCACTTAACCTCTCTGAAACTCTTTTTATTTCTTTTGTATACTGTACTTTGTAGGAGTGCAAGAAGCTGCAAATCATAGGCAAGACTCCAAATTATGGAAAGGAACTTTTAAGACGTTGTAAATAATTCACAGCCTTAATCACATTTCTTGAATCTCATCACAGCCTGTGCTTGTAAAGTGGGACAAAAAGACACAGTTTTACAGGAATCCAGGTGACCCTTCCATCTAGACCATGCTGTAATCCTATTAGGTGTAGAAGAAATTCTGACTGGGCTTAAACTGAGAGTCATAAAGAACTTGTAATTTTTTTTTATTAGGCAGTATCTCTACCCTTGCCAACCTATTTGCATCCACTGATTTGCACAGGTCCTAATAAAGTATCTAAAAATTCTCATTAAAATGTGACATTTAAATAAAGATTGGTAATAAAAGAAGCAAACTGTAGGGAGGAATAACAAGGTGTCATA
Organism: Chlorocebus sabaeus; assembly: GCF_047675955.1. NCBI lineage: Eukaryota > Metazoa > Chordata > Mammalia > Primates > Cercopithecidae > Chlorocebus > Chlorocebus sabaeus. Next base: position 33,466,219 of record NC_132926.1, on the reverse strand, counting down.
AGAAAAGAAGCCAGACACACCAGGGTTGACTAAGCAACAGACCCAGAATGAGGCAGGTCAATAATAATTCTGAGAACATGTAACTGTTGATACTAAAATTCATCATAACATAACCTTCTGTGTGTTCCAGGGAAGAAGATTAGGTCTGAGAGTTTGAAATGCTGCAATGCTTGCTTCTGAAATACTTCTATCTCAAGCAATTTTAGTATGGGAGCCACTTTGATCAAGTATGACATGGAAGGCATACTCTTCTCACTTCACAGGTGAAATGATGTGGATTTTCATTATGAAGGAGCTTCTGCTTTACTAAAGTCCAGGGGGAAGCTTTGAGGCCCACAGACTGCTCGTTTAATAGGTTGCAATTCAAAATATGCCTCAGTGGAACTGATAGAGCTGGAGGCTGCAGAGATTCAGCTTGGCAAGCAAAACAAAGTCAGGACACTTGGGAGCACCCCTTTCAGTAATAATCAAATTCTCCAAAACAGGTGGACAAGGTAAACTGCACAAAAGACTGAGCTTCCTGCAGTCAAGCAGATTGAGATTCAGATGCTTATATTAATGCAGTCACATCTGCATCCTCAGGTTTCAGAAGCTGGATGAAGCAGGCTCCACAGCAGTAAGTTCCAGAAGAAACCAAGCTTATATAGTGGGGAAGCTATATCTGTTATTTGCCATAGTTTTTATGCACATATATCAATCAATGAGAGCCAGAAGCCTGAAAACTATATTTTTCAGTCTTTCTTGCCGACTGACTTCTGGTTATGTTTTCCAAATGAGAGACTCAAGATGGAAATTCGGGTGATGAGGTGAGAAAGAGGAGTATTTTTCTTCTGTATTTGGAGGTGCTTTAAGCAGTAAGAGCAACAGCAAATGGTTCCAGAAGTGTGGCAATGGTGGTGCCTCCAGCAGACCTACAACAGCAAGGAGGATCAGGAGGCTTCTTGACCTCTGGTTAACATCTCCTTCTCCCTGCTCTGCCACAGAGCTCTGTGACCTGCACTAAAACTCTATTTGCTTAAAATATGTACAACAGTTCCCATTTTCCTGCCTGGACACTGACAAATATAATAGCAGAAAGAAATAAGTCAGGGGTATTTTCTTATAAACAGGGGTCACCAATCAAGGGATTGGTTGCATATAAAGGAGAGCTGGCTGTATAGAATCCAGCACAAGACCAGGAGTCAAAGAGACACAGGATCTTAACCCAGATCCTCCAGTTCCCAAACAGACTGTGACCAAGTCCACGGAAGCTGCAGAGTAAAGAGAAAATGGTGCTAAATAGATATAGAAGACCAGTGGTTTCATTCCAACTAAGCCACTTAACTAGCTCCAATATTGAAGGTTTTCTATCACCTTTGGGAGCCTTTGTTCCCAAAGAATGGGCACAGTCAGGGATAAATATTCAAACAATTTAATAACTGATCATTAAGGTCAGCCAGGTAAATAAATGGATACTAAATTTAAACAATCAAGAAACTTATAGCATATAGTAATTAAGTATCAGTTTTTGGGTAATAAATACCTACCTGTCATGATACTTGTGATGACTAAAGACACATTTATCATTTACTCTATGCATACTACGTGCAAAATACTATGTTAAGAGTTTTACTTATGTTTTTCTGAAGATTACCTATAATCTTAAGAAAAATCCCATTTTCAGATGCCAAAACTGAAGGCTTAGAGAGATTACATAAATTCTTCAAGGTCATACAGCCTTGAGTAAGTGGGAAAGTCAAGAGTTGAACTCATATTATTCTGTTTCCGTAAACTCTACTTTTCCAGCATCCCATGGTGTTGGTAGTTGAAGTTGTGTTAGGAGCACTTCAGAAGATGTCTAGGATCACATATTTGTAGAAGATTCCTAGCTTAATTCCAAAACCAGAAAATTTCACACATTGCAAGAGACCATTGCTTTCAAAATATAAATGTATCTTCTTCCTTCTGGCAGTTTGTGATGCCTCTAGCTTGAGGTCCCCTATAACTCCAGGTGGCATGGGGTTTTCAACATGCGATGAGTTCCAGCTCCTATTCACTGTGCTCCTGATCTAATCAAAGTACTAACTGAATAATCACCATTTTGTCAGTCAAGCAATGAAGTTGAGTATTATTCTCATTTACATTTCTAAAGCAACATAAAAATAACCCCTTTTAAATGGTACCCACTCACTTTCTCCTTATATGCTAATGAATGTCACAATTTCAGAGCCTGAAGAGAGATTTCCTGCAAAACATCTAATTGCCTTAAAGTTGCACATGTTCACAGTTCTGACTGCCAGGTTACAAACATGAATTAACTCCAGTTCCACATCAATTCACATCGATGAGTCTTTAGGGCAAACCACTAACACACATTGATTTTTAAAATTCTATAAACTATTTCAAGGCTTTAGCATATTCAGCATTAAAAATTACCATTTCATTTCAGACTTTAGTGAACTATAATATGTATTTTTACCAGTATTAATCAAACCCCAAATCAACTTTCCTATTTAAAAAAATTTCTATCTTCTTCTGTTTGGTAAGATTGGAAAATTTCAATTCATTCTTGTAGTTATATTGATATCCAATAAATTTAATTTCTTGATCTAAAGTAATAAATTGCAACTTGGTGTCATTACAGAACTAAGGCAACTAGGTAATTAATTTGAAGTCAACTACTCACTTTTGTTATGGTTTTTAATTAATGGTGTCGCATGTGTATAGCAGGTGACTGCTTTTATATAAAGATTATGTATTTTATATTTAAATTATTCAACTTTTGGTATTTACTTAGATTTTCTGTTTGTGTATAAAAGCTTGCCAGTTTGATCTTCAGTCAAAAAATATTTAGTGGCTCCCTAGCAGCTGGCATCAAGCCTACCAAAGGAATCAAAAAGAAAGATTCTTTCCCTGGAAAATGCTTCCTTCTTGGATTTCTTTCTCCCTTTCCTCCTTCTTCCTTCACATACTTATAGTGGTTTACAAGAATGATCAATACATTATTTAAAACACAAAGGAAACAAGATGAAGGATCAAAAGGGTTGGAAAATATAGTAAAGGCATGTTAGAGCCATTGTACATACCTAGAGATCTTCTACACTTATTCATGGCGATTACAAATTTGTCTCTCAGTTTCCTAGAAACCCTAGCAAAGGGTGGAAAACGCTACCATTTTTATGATTCATAATCCTATAAGATGCTTTTTTTGGTTGCTAATGAGAAACATTAATAAGAAAGCACAACAGTTACTTTGCAGAGAAGAAGCAGATCCTTAAATGAGGTTGTTCTTATTAAAGAAGGAAGAAACCCCAGGGACTACAGGGGCAGTGAAGCAAGAGGGTAGAGAGCTCATGGGGCAGGGAGCTGAGTCAAGGGTAGAAGGAAGCTACAGTTAAAAAGAACTAAGGTATAAAAGGAACGTTTTCTCTGCTCCACGTCTGGAGGCGTTATCTTGAGAAACCTCAAAGTGCAAGTTTATGTACATACGGACTTTCCTTCACCTGTTTATCTCCTGCCGGAACATTGTACTCTCTGGAACTTAAAAAAAAATTGATTGAAAACATTTCTTAGAAAGCAGAAACTTTCAAATTACAATAAACAGCAAGGCAAAAGACAGAAACCTGAGCAGCATTTAGGGATCACACTGGAACTGAGGAAAACCACATGTCAGCGGGGAAAATCTGGTAGTTAAACAACATCAAAAGCATGGCTGTCTCTGAAGTCAGACATTAAGTGTTTCAGGACTGAATTAAGCAGGGTAAGGCACCAGTAAGGCTCACACCCCAAATGCAAGCCAAAGATATTCCACAGGGTATCTGCTGCAAAATCACCAAAGCCAGTGTTTCCATTTCTCTTCTTCAACCCTTAAAAAAAAAAAACAAAAAAAAAACAAAAAAAAAACGTGCAGCTGCCTCCTCTGGAGCCTTGAGGAGGAAAACACAGACCAATAAAACAGATCAGGTGGGTGTCAGATTGTCTGGAAAGAGGCTGCCTGTTGACTGCTAAGTTGGCTGACACTATTTAGCAAGGGACAGGACTCATCAGGAACTTGCCTTCCCAACTAGGGCCTGATTCACTGCCAGGTTTTCATCATGATTCAATCCATCATGCATCAACTGCTTTCTCTGCCATGGAGGCTCTTCAGAGGAAAATGCTTATAATGCTTCTCATATTGCTAAAATCAAGACCTAGTATGACTTTTCTTTAGTCTTACCTTGTAGTTCACAGAGAACATAGCTCATTGTATATACTTACTATTAGAATTCTGTTATCATCATATTAAATACTTTAGTTCAATGATTGTCGTCTAGCTACACTATGAGATCCTTAAGCCCAGGAAATTGTCTCCCTCTTTCTGACACAAAGTGTAGGTGCTTAATTATTTTATAGTAAAGAAATAAAGGCAATCTACTGACAACTTCTTCCTGTAGTTGGCCATGATTCCATTTTCTAACTTTCCTGGAACTCCCAAAGTTCTTTTTTATGTCTAATCCTGGTCCTCCAGCATTTTTCAAAGTAATTCTTCGAGCTTGTACACTGTAACTACTCCCAAATTACCTTTGATTATGTTGGCCAGAGTTAGTTTCTGATGTTTTTAGTCAAGAATGCTGACAGACACATTGTAGCAAGGACCAAGCTGAATTAGAAAACTCAATTAAATGACGCCAAACAAACAAAAAATGAAGTGATCAATATGGCTGGACAAAATACTTAACTGTAAGACATTTTATTTAATAGAAAATGTCAACTAGGACCTCTCTGTCTCTTGACATCTGGAGAAAATTGACTGGAGTCCCTCAATTCTACAGCTTGTGGAAGTCTAAAGCCTTCTTTCAGATTTCTGAAATCTCCCTCGGGCATTTATAATCTCCTGCCATCCTGTTCCTTTTGGGTGTCCTATCTCACATGGGCATCCTCTCTTCCGAACCACATTTACCAACACAGGAATGTCAGACATCTCAGCAATGTATACATAGACCCACACACGCACATTCACATGCACATACGTATTGAAATAAAATATTTATCATATAAGAGAAAGCAATGCAGTTTTATGACCTTGAGAAAGTTATTTAACCTCCTTGTGTCTTAGTTGACACACATTGTAAAATAGGGATAATAAGGATATGTATCTTGTAGGACTGTGTTAAAAATTAAATGGGATCATACCAGTTTCTACCCCATGCTGAGCTCACACATTCAACAAAAGAAACGTTCAACACTAATTCATATCCAAACTAGAAAATTTTCCTGAAGGACTGAGTCCTTGGAGAAGTCAGCGCACATACCCCATTAAAGAAAAAAACAAAAAGTTACGCAACTGTACTCTCAAAGTCCCCTACAACTAATGTTTTGCCCCTTCCCAAACAGAGCCCACATTCTCCCTTTCTGAATCATCTCTCCTCCAAACTCCTCCCTTTTCCATTCATTTTCTTCTATCTTCAGAGCAAGTAAAAGGATTCTTTTCCTGGGCTAGAAATCCAGACTTTTCGGTTTTACCTTACGCAGGCACTTTTCCAAGTGGGGACATCCCTTACCAAAGAAGAATTTCTGCTTCATGCTTTTAAAATGACAAAATTTACCCTTGCTAATTATACCTAGAACATGAGTGTCTAGACTTTAGTCATTTGCGTAAGGCCCTTGTGATTTTTTTTTTTTTTTTTTTTTTTTTTTTTTTTTTTTTTTTTTTTTGAGATGGAGTCTGGCTCTGTCGCCCAGGCTGGAGTGCAGTGGCCGGATCTCAGCTCACTGCAAGCTCCGCCTCCCGGGTTTACGCCATTCTCCTGCCTCAGCCTCCCGAGTAGCTGGGACTACAGGCGCCCGCCACCTCGCCCGGCTAGTTTTTTTTGTATTTTTTAGTAGAGACGGGGTTTCGCCGTGTTCGCCAGGATGGTCTCGATCTCCTGACCTCGTGATCCGCCCGTCTCGGCCTCCCAAAGTGCTGGGATTACAGGCTTGAGCCACCGCGCCCGGCCGTGATTTTTTTTTTAACATTCCTTTATTAATTAATATAAAAATGCATATTTTTAAAAAGAAACTGACATTTCATTTTAAATAAATTAATCATGTAAGGAAATATTTTTCACTATTTTAAGTGGCAGAATAGTATTACTCATCCTCAGGAGGTAACCTCAAAATAAGCATTTAATTTTAAAATAAAAATACTGTTGGTATACCACCTAAATTCATTATGCATTCCTAACAATTCATGCATCACAATTTGGTAACTGTGAGCCATATAACCTTTTATTATGGACATTCGGAGACTGTACGGAGAGGACATGAGTGGAAAGTCTGTGGCATTTACCTGTTATTAATATTGTGGATGGAGGGGGGAGTGGGTGAGGAGGAACATATGTTGATGGGATCTGGTTAGAAAACTGACAGAGAGGATGGTCCAGAGACAAGATTCTGGGGCGTGATATCATCTTGTATCCTGTACTATTGTTCCACAGCACCCAGAAGAATGGCTAATGTCCATTTAATCAAATTGTGGTCTGCTCTTAGAATCTAATGCTGCTATAAATAAATGTTTAAAAGCTAGAAATATTACAGATCATAATATCTGAATGATTCCCCCAAAAGTACATTTTGACCAACTGATCCAGTTTGATACAGTGTCGGAAATTTAAAACAATTCTATAATGTGTCACCATTGACATTGCTCACTCTGGCTTTTTCATTAATAAAAATAAAATTGAGATTCTCTGCATTTCACTCTGCTTTCTCTGGGCAAATAATTTCACAAACTTTTAGAGGAAAATTAAAGACCTGGCACCAGGTCTGGTACCAGCCTAAATAATCTATGTTAGAGTCCTAAGACTCTGAACCAAGTCAGTACATCTGGGAAATAACAAAGTCCACACACTTTTATTGAGAGTGTAAAATGTTTTATTGCTAAAAATACAGTCTTTTTGCATATCTATATGTATTAGAACATAACCTTGTTTGAAATATATATATTACAACAATGACAAACTGATCAACATCTCTTTGTTAAATACCCACCATGTACCAGGGATTTTGCCAGGGATCATGAAACACATTCTACCCTCAAGGAATTCCCTGGTTGGGGTGATAGTACATCTTGGCAACTCAAGTCATATTACACTAGAGTTTCTGTCAAGATATTTGACAGTTCCTTTTGTGATAGTTTCCTACTATGTCAAACACAGAGGCACAAGGCCCCTGATCTATACCTGAAATATACTTTTCTAGAGGTCTCAAGTGAATGAAAAACAGTTCCTGTGATTACAGAAAGAATGTATTTTTTAGGATGTATTCCAGCTACTGATATCTATGAATAATTCTCAGTGTCAAATGCCAATTCATAACATTTAGGCCTTATTGAATACACTTTTCTTTGTACTATTTGATTGTGCCAAATAAAGCAAGTCTTTTCTAAAAGAAAATCTTCTCTAGGAGTCAGATTATTATTTCATCTCCAAGGTTTGCAGAAAATTACAGGAAAACAAATCAGAACCAAAGAAAACCATTTAGCTTTATGTAACTATACCATGCAACCATTATGTCACATAATATAATAACCTAGTTGAGAAAAGAAGTGGACAAACTAGACCTGCTATAAAAAGCAACTTGAATTTGTCTCAAGTTTAGATGTACAGATAGATATTCTTAAGCTATTTTTACCCCTACTTAAATACATCTTTCTTCCTATTACAGAGATGAATATCTATTTTCAAACACCATCTCCATAATGCAGACTTTTAATATAGGAAGCTGGAAATATTTACAGCCATATTACATTTTTTATTTAAACAGAAATGACAAAACACTAATAATCAAACAGTACCATGAACATGATTATATATGAAACATCAAAGAAAATCCATATCCGTTAACTTTATAACTCTATAACAACAGATTTTTAGAGACTTCATAGCAGAAATGTTCACAATTTACAACACAATATGTACAGAAAGGTAACATACCTCACATTAGCATCAAATTTGTCCATTACAGGAAATAAGCATGAGTGAGTCGGATTTCGGTGCCCACAGGGTCCTAAAATGGGGGAAGTAAAAAAGATGTTAAAAAAGAAAGTACCATTGAAAAAAGAAGTACTTGTCTAAAAAAGTCAAGTAATTATTGTTTCCTATTAAGACTTGTTTTGTAGAAATATTTAATAAATAGTACTAAAGCAAAAAGCTTTTGGCATATGGACGTATGGAACAGCTGAGTGTCACAAAAGGTTTCTTTACATCCTACTGATTGCTTGGTGATTAAAACATATGGGTGCTTCTTTTTGCTCCAATTATTGTTATTTTTGTTCTTCCCAGAAACGTGGCTTATTTTTATGATCTGCATTAGGATAGTAACTAGTGAAGATAGGCAGCTACATTCTTATGCTTAAAATAGTATATTGCCCAAAATCGCCAGTCATTTTGTTCCTATGAGGATTTTCAAAGAAAAAAAAAAGGTTTAAACCATTTTAAGGGTAGGAAATCACAGATTCTTTTGAGAATCTAGTAAACTCTTGAGAACTGTCTGCCCAGAAAAAAATAGATATGCATGCACACACATGCACACTTTCTAGACAGTCCATGGTTCCTTGAACTCAGGAATCCAGGAATCCCAGGCCCATCCAGCAACTCCAGGCTAAGAATTCCCAATTGAAAGAGAGTTAACTCTGAATTACCAAAGTTCCTCTATCGCAGACCTTCAGAAGACCTCATACTCTTTAATGGATGGGCATTCACTGATTTCCACAAAATCAACCCTCTTAACTAATTGTTCAGTTCCATTTTTGCAAAGAATTTTTATATCTTCCTCACATCTGTTCCACAGCATGATGAATCAGTGAGTGTAGGGGCAGGACCCAGCTGTCTCTTCCAGGGTCACCATGAGCACGTTCCTCTTTCTTCTGAGCATCATCATCCACTTCTCAGTAAAGAGAAGAGATTGGAAAAAAATAGTCTCTGAGTTAACTCTTAGCTCTGGTGGTCTATAGTTGTGTTTGCTAGTTTTCTAATTGAATCTTACCAAGAGGAAACTTGAAATCTGTTTATCTACATAACAGAACCATGAAACTCAGCTTGGACCCTTGGACACCTTGGCCAGGGTGAGCTAACAGATGAGGCTGGCAGCCAGGAAGAGAATGGCAGATCACAAGATCTGGAAAGGACCTCGACTCTCAGTGCTTTTCAATGTTTGTTTCTTAGATCCTCTAAACTTAACAGGAGCTCCCATGGGCATTTCTGGGCCTGGAGCAGACATGCGGAAGGCTCCACCTGCAGGAATCTGAGCCCCCTCCCTTAATCTGAAGCAAAGTAGCTCGGTCCACACCTATCTGTTTTATATTTTGGATGTAGAATAATATTTTGCTGGAAATATACAAGTACAAAGCCCTAACTATTGAAGTGATGGGGTTCAATCCTCTTTCCTCATCTATCTAAAATTTTTCCTGAGATGATCACATCCATCTGGTAGCTGAAAATGCCGTACAATTACAATACTATTCACTGTAGACTCCCAAAGTTGTATCCCTACGTTGAGACTTTCCCAGACGTAGACAGTGACCATCCAGCATCTCAAGATGGATGATTATAAAGCATTTCAAACTAAACTCTTCCTTTCTCATCTCCAACACAAAAACCTGCTCTCTCCCAGTGTTCTCCATCTCAGTAAATGGCCCACCATCTACCCAGTGATTCAGACCAAAAAAACTTCTTCTCATGCCCTAAGACCAAACCATCAGCAAACTCATTCTGATGATTCCTGGCCGGGGGTGGTGGCTCATGCCTATAATCCTAACACTTTGGGAGGCCTAGGTGAGCGGATTGCTTGAGCCCAGGAGTTTGAGACCAGCCTGGGCAACATGGCAAAACCCCGTCTCTACAAAAAATTAGCTGGGCGTGGTGACATATGCCTGTAGTCCCAGCTACCTGGGGGGCTGAGGTGGGAGGATCACCTGAGCCCAGGAGATTGAGGCTGCTGTGAGCCAAGATCATGCTACTGCACTCCAGCCTGGGTGACAAAGTGAGACCCTGTCTCAAGAAAAAAGAATGAAAGAAAAAAAGTAAAAGAAAGAAAGAAAATTATTCCTACACCTGACCCTTCTCATCACCTCTGCACCCAGCACCTGGGGCCAAGCCACCAATTTCTTTCTCTGAAATACTCACTCACATCTCCAACCTGTCTCCTGCCAGAATGATATTTTTAAAATGTAAGTCAGGTCATTTTTTGCTTGCATAAAATTCTAGTGGCTTCCTATCATACTTAGAATACAATCCAAATTCCTTATCATAGCTAACCAGACCTTACATGGTCTGGTCCCCACTCTTCAAACTCAACGGTAGCCACGCCCCTCCCCTTCCCTGCCCACCAGCTCACTGGTTTTGCTGCTTTCCTGGGCCGTAATTGTAGGTTCCCACCTCAGGGCCTTTTCACTTTGTCTCTTTTCCCTGGAATGTGACCATGTAGATTACTCTCTCACTTCCTTAGGGGTGCCGCTCAAATATCACTTCCTCAGACAGGTCTTCTCTCGACACCTAACTACAATTTCACACCCCATTTTCTAAAAATGTCTATCCTCTTTCTCTGTTCTATTTTTCCTTCTCAGTATATACACATATAGTCAATTGCTTCTTTATTTGTGATCTGTCTTGCTCACTAGAATATACATTTCAAGAGGGCATAGGACACTGTCTTGATCACTGTGACATCCTCAGTGCCCTAGAGAATTGCCTGGTATATTGTATCCTCGTCATAGATATTTATTGAGTCAACTAAGTGGTTCATTAGTTTTGCAAATGAGAAAACTGAGGCTTAGGAGTTTTTGACTTCCACACTAGGAGGAAGGGGACCATCCCAGAATACAATATTGTAATTTTAAGAATAGCAAAAGTGTCATATCTTAATTAGTTACCCTTTACTGCGTGTTAATAAGTGCCAGACATTGCCCTTTTTCTCCTCCTCCAACTTTTGAGTCCAACCTCTAAGTCCAACCTCCATCCTATAGATGAAGAGGCTGAGGGTCAGAGAGGTTAACTGAATTGCTAAAGTCATACACAGCAGCACTTGACCAATCTGGGAATAGAATTCAGGGCTATGAATTCCAAAACTTGAGCTTTAGCTTACATCATTCTTGTCATCTTATTATATGTCCTCCCACTGGAGCAAGAGAGTATCCTGATGAAAGTGAACATTTACCATAATTTTCTGCTGTCCATCCATCTATTTCATCTTTCTCTGAGAATAATGTCTTGATTTTCCTTACTGGAACCAACTCTTCCCTCCTCTAATACTTAGCTCCAGTGATGAACACATAAGCAGGGCTGGTCAATCAGAATAGTCCATTCCTGGCAACAAGAATCCCTTAGCTAACTGGCTGGACCAGGGAAAGCAAGGCCTAAAATTTTTGCTAGAAATAGCCTATCTTTCCTCTGGTGGTGTCAGACAGTTCGAAGCTGTTGGTGGCCATCATTGCCACCCCATGGGAGGAGGCTGTCTGAGAAGAAAACTAAACCAAAGGAAGGCAGGGCTGCAATACAGGGAATGCCAGTGTCCTGACTACATAATTTGAGGCTTCCAGCAGTGTCTTAAGAAAATTTTACACTTGAATGTCCTAATTACTAGAGCCAACAAATTCTTTTTCCCTCCTTAAGCCAGTTTCAGTTGTGTTCCAGTCAGCAAGCAAATGAATGCTGAGTAATATACAATAAAATCAATATTGTATTGTTTTACAGATTAAAGGGAAGAAAAGCTAAGTAGTGGCAGCTTTAAAAGACGCTAAAACCTAAAGTTTATATCATTAAAACTGCATATGGAAATGTTACAACACAAGGAAAATCTTATATATTCATAGCGTATACATTGTTACATTTTTTGCACTGAAACCCAATGAGCAAATTTAAAATGATTGCCTTTTAACAAACCAGTGAGATAGCATGCATTTTGTTAGAGAAAAAGGAACAGAGGAAGGAGGAGTTCATGATTAGTACCTATCCTAATTTGATTAATTGATTATGCCCGACTATTTTCTGCAGGGCTCACCAGGGAGAATTAATCAGAGCCATGATTATAGGAACATCTCTTGCTGAGAAGATTGCATAGGGTGAGGGGGATGTGGAAGGAACCAGTGCTTTTATCTTGAATACTTATATTTCTGGCTTCTTCACAAAACACTGCCTAGCTAATTAAAAATACAATCAACTCAGAGCATCTCCTATGCTCAGGTACAAGTTGTGTCACTTCTAAAAATTCTGCCAATTCAAATCCATTAAGACCTGGTGTGTGTGTGTGTGGGGGTGTGAGTGTGTTATAATGACAGTCACGCTGTACCCTACCATCTGGGCTAAGGGACAAGAAATGATACCCTCCATACTAATCTGCTTCGGAGAAACTGTCCTAGATCATCGGAAAAAGATCATGGCAAGTTCTGGAAAAGGGATGGGCAAAGAGTCAAGCAAACCCTTCTACCATGTGAGGTACAAATGCGTGTCTCAATAGTCTCTCAAGACCGTGCTTGACACGCTCAAACCACTGGAATTACTTAAAACATTTTATCCATCATAAAAGTAAAATTGCAGCAACATGTAACTCCATCAGATTCCCTTGAGCTTCTTTTTCTTGATGGATATATTCAGAATCTGATTTTTCCTTATAAGACTAGGAGGAGGAGGAAGAGCTTACCTTATTTATGCCACTCAATACCATTCCAACCCTTGGTTTTCTGGCTTTACAATTTTAAGGGCAAACCCCAAAGGTAAGCGCATCCCATCTTTACCCTTGTTTTTGATTCAGAATTCTCTGAAATATTGCTGTGGAACAGTCGTTAATGGTTAACAGAAGGTGTGTAGTTGCATCTCTATTATAAGAAGTGTGACCACAGGGTTCACATGTGAATAGTCCCCACCTACTGGAATGAAATATCGATGTAGTTTGGTACAGTGCCAACATCTGCAAACCTGGAGATACATCGTAACCTCAGCTTGCTTTTCTCCGCTTTGTTTTGTTTTCTCTGGTTTTGGTTGCATGGATGGATATTCATGCATAACTATGCTTGGATTGACCATGTTTCTTTATAGAGTATGCCTACATTTGTTAAATTTCTACGTCAAAGGACATATCCCAATACTCTTCTTTTAGGACAAGTGTCAGGAGTAAGTAAAACATTATTATGTTAAGAGCCAAATCAAGGGTAGGAGCCTAACATAATGGAATAATTGATTATGGCCCACTGGAGGGGAAGTCACTGGACCTAGGTCCTCCACCTGACACTGCTACTGTCTTATTCTTAAGCAAATGTGTTCACTGTTCATGATCTCAGTTTTCCCAGTTGCAGAATGGAACGGGGCAGAGGATGAACCCACGGGAGAAATGTCAAGTAATTAGAACTTCTCTAAAGTTACAGGAAATTTGTAGAATGTCTCAAATAGGTTCCTTAGGTAGAATAAAAATAAGAGAAATATGTAAGGTCAGATATTGGATAAGAATTACCTATACAAAGGCTTGTTGTTGGCTTTGTCACCTCACTGCTATAACCTACTACCTGCCATATGCACTATAACACACAATCCCATCAGGATCACACAAGCAAGCAACTCACAAAGAATCTTACAAATTCCATCATGATCATGACTTCCTAGTACTCCAAACTCTCTTGAACTTCAGTATGAAAAAAATTATCGAATCATCTGAAAACTTGCAGCAAAGAAAATACTCTCACTAAAAGGAAGAAAAGAATCCTCTTCTTGGCTATTTACTTGGATTTTGTTTTCTGGGAAACATTCAGAATTTATAGGATGCTGTCCTGGCAATTTTTTAAATCTTAATCAGCTGATACATTCTCTTTAAAAGAATTTCTGCCTATACATTAGTCCCTCACGAAAAAATCACATTGTTTATCTACAGATCTAAATTGCAGTGTACAGGTGAAAATGTGTACAAACAATTAAAAAAAAAGGAAGAAGACTGTGTTTCACATGCTGGTAGTAAAAATGTCATTTGAACTAAGTCATTTAGAAAGATTTAGTCCTAAATTAAAAGTTTCTAGCCATTTCATTTGCATAACTGAATATCCAATACGGACACCAATTCTGTTATAATTGAAATACACCTATACTGATAAGTACAATTAGGATGCAAAATGTTTTTAACTTTTTTCAAAGTAAACACACATTTCTCAACTGGGTAAATAAACATACCACAGCTGGTAAGTTTAGCACCTTTGTGAAAAAACTATTACATAAAACAGCCCTTAACCAATGAAAGGATATTTAAAAGGCATACCCAATCTACCTTTTGTTAAGAGGAATGGATTACAGGAAAAATAAAGGGGTAACATACACTTCCGTTTCATGTTGTGCTGAATAGGATATATCTAGTGTTTCTAGAAATCAGGTTTTTTTTCCCCCAAAGGCAGAGATTTTTTTTTCCCCAAAGAATACAATGAGATCCCAAGAAAACAGGACCAATTAAGTGTGAATCTGGAAATTTCATGGGAAAAAAAGAGACGATTCAGTCATTAATTCATGTGCTTTTGGAATCACTTGATTAACATTTCACTTACTATTTGACCACAAATGCTATGAGAAAAGAGATATAGTATGTGATCAGCAAGCATCTGAGAATAAATGGCATGGCACAATCTGAAAGTCCTACTCAATAATTAGAGAAGGAATAATTAGCCTTGTCTTTGTGGCTCCAGAGGAGAAATGGGTGCAAGGCTCACGAGGAGTTTGAGACTCACGGTGAGGTAATTCATTTCAATCATCAGTGCTGTCCAATTATTGATCTGTGTGCCTTGGCAAGTGAAAGGATCCACCTCAGTAGGAGGCTTAGAGACCAGAAAGCCATCAGATAGTCACGTTTGAGGGAAATAAACAAATCTTGGATGATTCTGAATTCTGAGGAAATCCAAGAATGCAACAAGAACAGAACTAAGAGGCTGTTCATTGTAGAGCAATGGTTCTCAAGTTTAGGCATGCATAAGAATCACCTGGAGGCTTGTAAAAATGCAAAGGCTGGACCTTACCCCCAAGTTTCTGATGTAGTAGATTTAGAATGGAGAATCTACATTTTAACAAATTCACAGATATTACTGCTGCTGGTGGTTCAGGGACCACTCTTTGAGAACCACCGTGGCAAAACAGCAGTTCTCCAAGTGTGGTTCACATCCCACTGGAGGGTCTTAGGCAGTAGGTATCCAGAGCATTAAGTACTCATCAGATCGTATGGCAAAAAACATGCTCCCTTTTAATTTTCTATTTTAGTTACTGTTTATGTTGATTAAAAGGATTCAAATAGGCGCTAGTTTATCTATGAAAACCCTCCTGTTATTTCCTAATCTCTCTTTTTAAAGGAAGAAAAGGTCTCAGACTCACAATTGTTTTTTCTGGAAACACTATTGTCTTAGTTGGGACCCCAAGAAGTGGAACTCCTGATAAGGACTAAATACACATTGCTAATTTGGCAGGTGCCAGTACACAGCTATGGGATAATAACACAAAAAACGGAATAAGGCACAGTCAATAAAGTGTGTGTTATTAAGCCACTGAAGCTTAATCTCACAGGGAAGCTTTGGGAAATGGTGTAAAACATATGCCTCAGAATTCTCCCAGACAAGAGGGTAGGATGGTGGGGTGTGGATACTCCTGCACCCACAATTTGTTGGTTAGAGCTATCCAAAGCGGAACTTGGATTCTCAGGCACCTCCAATTTATTGTGCTTGTGTGCAAAGGGGATTCCAGTAGACTGAGAGCAGTCCTCCAAAAATGTTGCAGGTTCATCATTGGAAATCTGACGGCTTACAGAGAAATGGTCAGGGGATCTACAGGGAAATGAAGCAACACCAACATTGTCTGTTCCAGCTATTTAGCTGAAATATAATATGAATACATTGTTCTTGATATATTGTATTTGTTTGTACAGTTATCTTCTATTTCTTGCAATTGGTACTGGTTTTCACTTTTCAATTTTGTTTCCTTATAAAATAAATTTATTTAAGGAAAATTAATTGATCTAAAGAAAAATGTTACACAGTTAATGTTCCAGATGGTATGAAAAGGTGGCAAGAATCACGAAGGAGTAAAACTCAAACGACTGAAGTTTGAGAAATGCTGGCATAATGGTTTAAAGTGGGAGTTGGCTCTTTTTTTCCCTGTAAATGGCTATTTACCAAGTATTTTAGGCTGTCAAGAGCATAAGGTCATTGTCACAACTACTCAACTCTGCCGTGTAGTATGAAAACAGCCATTAACAATACATAAATGATGGACATGGCTGTGTTCCAATAAAACTAAATATATGGACATAGAAATTTGAATTTTACATAATTTACACTTGTCACAAAATATTATTATTCTTTTGTTTTTTTTGAACAATTAAAAAATGTAAACATTTATTTTTTAGCTTGCAAGCCATACAAAAACAGGCAGTGGGATAGATAGTTTGCCAACCCCTGATTCAAACCACAACCCTGGAATCTGTCCTAGTTCTATTAATTACCAATATGATGTTGGGCAAATTACTTGACTTTTTGTAGCCTCAGCAGCCTCATCTGTACAATGGGGATAAACATACCAACAACCTCACAAGGTTGATGCAAAATTTAAAAATAGAAAATGAATACTTATAAAGCAGGTGCTCAATGAGTTCACAGTATGATGTTAGCCAGCTGTTGTAATAAGGTGGATTCCAGCTTTCCTGTGTCCCAATAATTGCAGGGTAGATATTTCCTACTCTGCT
The DNA here is from genome assembly GCF_047675955.1 of Chlorocebus sabaeus. Classification (NCBI taxonomy): domain Eukaryota; kingdom Metazoa; phylum Chordata; class Mammalia; order Primates; family Cercopithecidae; genus Chlorocebus; species Chlorocebus sabaeus. The sequence continues at coordinate 33,449,527 of NC_132926.1, read as the reverse complement.
TCTTCACAAAGGCAGCTGTGCACCTAGTGGCCCATCTCCCCTACTTTGGGATGTGGCTACAGAAATGATTCTTCTTCTATATAGGATAAGCCTCTGAAGGCTGAGCTTGAAAAGACCCAAAAGGTCTTGTCATTACTGATTTCAGAGGTCTGGAATTGGGAGCAGGTCAAATCGAAATTTGCATTTCATCTAAATTAACTCTTTACGACTAGTATTTTGAATCTTACAGAATTACGCTGTTGACAGCAGTGGTTCTCAAACATTACTATATCTAAAAATCACACGGAAAACTGTAGGTTCAGGCACTGCCACATTCAAAGCATTTTTTTTTTCTTTTTTTTAAGACGGAGTCTCGCTCTATCGCCCAGGCAGGAGTGCAGTGGCCGGATCTCGACTCACTGCAAGCTCCGCCTCCCGGGTTCACGCCGTTCTCCTGCCTCAGCCTCCCGAGTAGCTGGGACTACAGGCGCCCGCCACCTCGCCTGGCTAATTGTTTCGTATTTTTAGTAGAGACGGGGTTTCACCGTGTTAGCCAGGATGGTCTCGATTTCCTAACCTCGTGATCTGCCCGCCTTAGCCTCCCAAAGTGCTGGGATTACAGGCTTGAGCCACCGCGCCCTGCCTCAAAGCATTTTTGAATCATAAATGCCCCCGTGATTCTGATGAAGATGATACCTGGAGAGCAGTTCGGGAGACACTGCAAGGATGGAGTGCAATCTGTCCAGGTGAGTATACCCTTCTGAAATCCTCTTTAATGATTTCTCTGTATCTGTTTAAATGCCTCATTGGCTGAGAGACCTGGATTATAGTATTTGCTGTGCGTGCCAAGGGAAAGGTTTCTGCAGGCATGTTTACCTCTCCTGTCCTTGCTCTATGCTATTTCTTCTGAACCTCCTGGATTAGGAAACCATTTATACAGAATTCTCCATTTCAGATATCATGTGCTAATGATCATATCCAATTAAACATGCCAGTGCAATCTCAAAAGACAGAGGCTATTTACAGCCTCTTAGATGAAAATTCTTGAGCAAAATCTACATTTTTCCTAGACTAATAAAATGTCACCTCCCCAAAGGCTGCTGTCTACAATCTCCTACCAAGAGTTTCTAAACCAACCCCTGGAGCAAAAAATAAAATTATACCCATAGACTTTAGAGGGGTCCATTTAACACAGAAGAAAGGGTTCCTGGGGAAGATGCAGAAGAATAGCAATGGCACATTTTTATAACAGACCAAGAACCTAATCCTTCACCTGCATTATCTCATTCACTTCACACTATCAGGAGATTCTGCAATTATTCTCATTTCACAGATGAAGAAACTGAGGCATAGGAAAGAGGAGCCACTCAAAGCAATTCCAGACAGTGACTCCAGAGCCCAGAGTTTTAACCACTAAGTTATCACACGCACACACACACACACACACAGAGATCTCAATGATCCCCTATCTCAGCTCTCCCAGCTTAATTTACTATTACTTATTTAGCTTCTCAAAGCTTCCAGAATGTCTACCAGCGCTTGAAAGACAATACGTTTTTAACTAAGGCTCAATTTTGCTCTTGGCATCATGTGACTTTGAGCTCCTCACTTTGCCCCAGGTTTATAGCTGTTCAGTGTGGTTAAGATATCCAGCCCATCTGTCTTATAGATCCACTACTATTCATGAAGTTCAAATAAGATACCTTATGTGAAAGTCCTCTGAACATTGCAAAAAGTTATCCAAAATGATAATTTCTCAGTCTGTCATTTTCATAAACCATTTTGAAACGTTGAGAAGGAAGAAAGAGTGCATTCATTTTATGAAATCATCTGTGTCAAAAATCAGATTTTCCAGAGATGTAAGGTAGATTGTAAAATACCGAAACTGCTGATCTCTGGGGGAGCAAAGAAACACTACTACTTGGAAGGTGGACTATTTTTTGTGGCTCAATGTAATGGAAATTATGGGAGCTTGAGAATCAGATGACCTGGGCACTGGACATTGCCCTGCCACTACCTGAACTTTAGTGAGTCTTTCCCTCTCCCCTTACGGGGGAGACAAAGCTGTTTGGTGGTTAATAAGGTGGTTAGGGCTGGGCTCGGTGTTTCATGCCTGTAATCCCAGCACTTTGGGAGGCCGAGGCTAGTGGATCACCTGAGGTCAGGAGTTCGAGACCAGCCTGGCCAACATGGTGAAACCCTATCTCTACTAAAAGTACAGAAATTGGCTGAGGTGGGTGGATCATGAGGTCAGGAGATCGAGACCATCTTGACTAACACGGTGAAACCCCATCTCTACTAAAGATACAAAAAATTAGCCAGGCATGGTGGCGGGCGCCTGTAGTCCCAGCTACTCGGGAGGCTGAGGCAGGAGGATGGCGTGAACCCAGGAGGCGGAGCTTGCAGTGAGCAGTGATTGCACCACTGCACTCCAGCCTGGGCAACAGAGTGAGACTCCATTTCAAAAAAAAAAAAAAAAGGTACAGAAATTAGCTGGGCATGGTGATGCATGTCTGTAGTCCCAGCTACTCGGGAGGCTGAAGCAGAAGAATCACTTTAACCCAGGAGGCTAAGGTTTCAGTGAGCTGAGATTGCGCCACTGCACTCCAGCCTCTTTGACAGAGCAAGACTCCATCTCAAAAACAAAACAAAACAAAAAAAGAAGGTGCTTTGGAGATTCAGACTGCCAGTGTTAAGTACCAGCCCAATTACCACCTCATGAGCGACCTTGGACCAGTCATGTCACCTGTCTTGGTTTGTTTCCCCAACATAAAAGTAAGAATAAGAAACAACAACTTTGCAATCATCCAAAGAACGGGTTGGTGAATAGATACACAGAAATATGACAAAGCAACTATGGTAAAATTAGAATTACAGAATCTTTTTGGTGACTATGTGAGTGTTCACTATACAGTTCTTTCAACCTGTCCCTTAAGTATGTATTTTCATAATAAAATATTGGAAAATAAGCCTCAAAAAGGGCAACAACAGAGTTTTTAGAAAAGTTAAATGAGATACAGAGCTCTCAGCAATGCTCATGAAGGTGCTTGGCATTCAGTGATGATCTACTGTGCGGGTTGAAGATGAAAATACAATCTGTGAGTTAGAGTCGTGCTAGGTGAACACATGTGACAAACATGAGCAGAATGAGAAGCCAGGCCACATGACACAGAAACCAGGTGGACAGAGAGGAGCCAGGATGTGCCCACTGAAGCATCAGAGTCGAAGAGAGGTGCACGAATGGAAGGATCAGGATGTTGTGCCTGGGTTGCCTAATGTGGGGGAACCTCAAAAAGAAAGGCAGATCGTCTTTATTACAAGCCACAGTATGTGATTCTCCATCCAACATCCCTTTCGAAGAAGAAAAATATTGGCCTTGAAGTCAAACCTGAGTTTAAATCTCGTCTTTTCCATACTAGTTGTGTGATAGGAGGGGACATTTATTCAGGCATCCACTACACCACTTGTCACTGGAAAACTTTACCACCACCACAAGGATGAGCCTGTGGCAACTATGCTTCTGTTATGACTTCTTGGTCATAAACAATTGAGCCAATCAGATTCTCTTTCTTGAGAATCTGAACTAAGAGAACAGACTTCTGGGAATGTGTCAAACTAATGGCAGAGCAATGTGGAAAGGGTCATGTACTCCAGGGACTGACTTTTCTAGAATTGGCTGTTTTTCCATCCGTCCTGGAGCCAAGTTCCTTAACTCCATCATGAAAGCACTATTGTTTTTTCAATAAATTCCAATTTTTTGTTTAAGTAGCCAGCATTGGCTTTTATTATGTATAACCAATAAATATATTTACTAATACACCTAGCCTTCTAACTAATACAAGAGTTTAAGTGTCTAGGCCTTAGTTTTCTCATCTGTAGATGAGAGAGACAATACTTTTCTCAGGAGTTCATAGAAAAATCAAAGACTAGGTGCACGAAATATACATATGATAAATATTCAATAAACATTATTTAAACTAAATCTGAGTTTCAGAACAGATCTTTTTGAGCAAGTGCTTAAAGACATCTTGCTTGGATGGGGAATATGTGATCATGAAAAAAAAAGAAGCTAATATTCAAGAAAAAGGAAAGAGTTGATTGAATTTGAAATTCGATTTTAAAAGAAACTTTCTGATTGAGATATCAAAAATTAAATTAGTTCTACATAAATATGCAGACTTAAATTTCTGTTGGGTTTCTCCATAGTGCTAATGTGGATTTGAAAAGGAAAGAAATACAAACTTCATGGACAGATAATATATTTTTCTTAACTTAGAGAGACTCTTCAGAATTTATCTGGCAATAGACAAGATATTAAAGGACTTTTGATTTAGATTACTGTGTGAGTAATGAGGAAATTTATAATCCAAATTAAGGTAGCAGTGGGGGTAGGTGGAGACAAGGAACATGACAAGATCTAAGACCAGAATTAATTCAACCTAGAAGTACAATTGCTGAGAAAAAGCAAAGGTTTTTCTGAAACTCAAAATAAGAGGCAAAGCTTAGATGCTTAGTAAGAAATGTCAATTCATCCCTAGTAATTATTGACCTTTCAGTCTTGTTCCACTTATTGATTCTCATTAATCCAAATGTTTAGTTATCTTAAAATCAGATATATTTTCATTCCAAAAATCCAAGTGGCTGGATTGTGAGTTTCATTTTTGTTCTTTAGGTCTTAACCCAATAGTTCTCAGATAGTGGCCTCAAGACGTGGAGCAACATCATCACCTGCAAACTTATTAGAAATGTAAATTCTCAGACCTTAACCTAGGTGAATCAGAAACTTTGGGAATGAGGACCAGCAATCTGTGGGGTTTTTTAAGTTTTAATTTGTAATTTTTGTGGGTACATAGTAGGGTGCACGAGATGTTTTGATACAGGTATGCGATGTGAAATAATCACATCATGATCATGTAAAATGGGGTATTCATCCCCTCAACCATTTATCCTTTGTGTTACAAACAGTCCAAATATTCTGTTACTCATGAAAGTTTGAGAACCACTGTCTTAACTCAACCATGGGGCTGGTAAAGCCAGTGCTCTATCATTTATTCACTGGCAGTTACCAAACCTGTGAATTTGTTGACATAGGGTCTTAAAAAAACAGTTAACCTTTTTAGACGTGCCTTAGATTTGCAAGCATATTAGTAATTGGTAAATGGTAAGGCAGTCATTGTTACTCAGACTATATTTAAGGCTAGCCCTATGAATAAGTCTACTTGGTAGCCATTTACATTGTATTTCCCTCTGTTCAAATCTGTACTATTTTCTACTGCCTCAATAGTATAAAAAAGTCAACAGCATGCAGAATGGAGGAATCAAGGGGCAAATCAAGAAGAATAAAGACAGAGCTTTTTTAAAAAAATGGCAACTTTAATTTTGACAGGAGAAGAAATATCTAAAGTTTAGATTGATGGTAAGGAGAGCTTAATGGAAAAATAAAGGTATAATTCATTGTTCCTTTCTCCATCCCTCCTCTCCCCTGCACCTCCCCACTTTTCCATTACCCAACCCTGCCCCACCCCCCTCACTCTGCATATGCCTTTGAGCTATTTCTGAATAACAGAGAGGGGGTGAAGACATAAAAATGAGATAAATCACATTTCAGCTGAACACAACGCACAACCTCATAGTCTCTAGCCTGTTTTCTAGAGGGAGACTTGGATATACAACCAGGTTTGAGGATACCTAAGTGCTTTTCCACCCTGTAACACCAAGATCCCGTTCATGCAAGGCACTGTAATATGGAGGTTCAGAGCATGGATTCTGGAATCAGACAACACACAATTTCGTCCCAGCTTCACTGATCCATAGCTAAGAAAACTTGGGCACATTATTTTACCTCTCTAAGTCTGAGTTACCGCATTGCTAAAATGAGAGTAACAGAAGCGTGTATCCTATGAATCCTTTCATAGGATTCTTAATGAAGATTAAATAAGATCATTCTCATTAAGCATTTAGAACAGTGTCTGGCACATATCAAGGTCTAGATTAATGTGAGCTATTAAGATTATTATTATATTGCCTCCCAAATGCTTCTCAGCCTTCAGCAACATGTTGAGCATTTCCAGGCATAGCAACAAGGCAGTGAAAAGCAGGAGGGATAAAGGTAAATGTGTGAGGGTGGTAAAGTTGGAAGCGGGTGGGAAGGCAGCTAGCAACACAGCAATTCATCTATTTATTTAAAAACTTTGTTGTGAGATGTTTCTATACAAGGTTACAAGACTCGTGTTTGAATTACAGCAGTGATTTTCAAATGGAGTGGTGGGAGGAGGGGTACTTTGCCCACCCACCCTCCGGGACATTTAGCAATGCCTAGAGAAATTTCTGGTTGTCACAAGTAGGAGTTGCTACTGGCATCTAATGAATGCCAGAGATGCTGCTGAACATTCTATGATGCAGAGCACAGTCCTCACAACAACAAACTATCTAGCTCAAAATTCCAATAGTGCCAAGAAATCCTGAATTACTGCATGGTGTGAAGTTAGCTTAATAAGGCTAGACACATTTTTCAATATTCAAAAAAGCAATGATATGGAAGATTGAATTTTCATATCAACAAATTGATCGGTTAAATATCAGAAGGTAACCATAAAAAATTAGGTGAAATGTTTCTTGCTACAAACAAGAACATCAATGGCAATCAGAGAATTCTAGCATTGAGAGAATCCTTGGAAATGATCTAGTGACTGGATTCTAGTTGAAATCATTCATCACATTTCACAGGTGAAGAAACCGAGACTTAGAAAGGCAAAGAAACTTGATCTATGTCACACAATGATGCTACAGCCATCATCCAGATTCTTCCAAAAAACTAATTTAACTTGTGCGTCAGATAGTGATAATATCAAGGGTGTTCAATTCATGTATTTGCTTTGCATTTTTTCAGTGATCATAGTCTATATCTATTCCTATCTCCAGAAATTCCCAAATAAGGGCCTTACCTGATAAGGTGGTAGCAGTGGGAATGAAAAAGAAAAACAAAATAGATTCAAGAGGTATTGAGGGAAAAATAGATAAAACCTGCCTATTGATGAAAACTACGGCAGCTACTGATGAAGGAAGAGGAGGAATAAAAAGGTGACTTCAGTTCCCAGCCTGGGTGATGTAGAGGATGGTGGTGTTCAACCACAGGTGGAAAAATCAGGAGGCGGCTTGAGGTAGCAGGATGCTTATGTTGGATTTCAGGTGCTGTCCTCTAGTCTGTGAAGTTGGGGAAGGAGATGAGGAGATGAACAGAATCAGGGAGGTCCAGAAGAGCAGGGTGAAAGAATATACATTTGATTTGTTGGCTTCAAGGATGCTTTTGCCCCCAGAAGGAACAGCATCAGGACTGAAATCCAGATAACTCAGAGGAACCAGACACACTACTGTCCTCTGGGCCCTGGGGCCTCCTTCTGCTCCATATGAGCTGGACTAAATGCTCCCTGAAGCTCTTGCTAGCTTCAGTGAGCTACAGTTCTCCTAGCATTTAAATGATGACTGTGGCTCTCCTCTATAATAATTATTATAATAAGGATATTTCCCACAGGAGGGAATGATGCAAACATAAGAGATTTTAAGATGAGAATGCATGAGGAAAATAAACATGATTAAGAAATGACTTGCTAACGCTGCAAAACCTCTTTACTTTTTACTAATTTTTTTTTCCTGACACTTGTATATTTCCTAGGTGAGAGCCGATCTTCAGAACTCTGCAGGTCTCATCCCTGCCCTGACTATTTCCTTGTTTCCAGGGCACTGCATCCACCACCCACATCCTTTTCCTTCAAAACCCGTGCTCACCAGGAGCACGCAGCAACATCTCCCTTGGTCACTGATGCTGAAGTTCCATTCCGGCGACAGGGTAAATATCCACTACTGCCCACCACAGTCACCCACAGCTTTAAGGGCCAGAGAATCCATCCCAGTGATAGAAGACAAGGAGGGCAAACTCGAACCAGTGTCCTTCCATCAAAAGCCTCCTTTGGTTCTTGTCAAACCTATACCCTAAGAAACATTCTATTTCTTCCTTTGATTGGACCAAATGGAAATCAAGCCAAGATTTTCTCTTAACATTGAACTCTAGGAAGACAAGCTCATGCCTACCACTTTTTCACCTCTGCCAGCTGCCACTTCCTTGTATCAACAGCCGCTTCTTTCAAAGGCAACTAACAGCGCAGTGCCGCACAGGGTAGCAAGCTGTGAGGAGATGCATCTGAAATTGGGATTGGGATTCTGTGAAAGGCAACTGCAGGATGGTTGCGAGTACCAGCAGTGACCGCCAAGGCTTTATGCAGCCCCACACACTCGTGGCCACGTATACACACACATCCAAGTGGACGCTCAGGACACACTATCTTGTCTCTCTCTCACACACACACACACACACGCATGCACAGCACAGTCTCTGGGCTGCACATCAAGGACCAGCCATACAGTCCACACACACATCCAGTTACACACTTGGCTATGGATGCACAGCCTGTGCGTGCTTTCTCTTACACACACGCACACACACAAATCTTTACATACACAACCTCCCTTGTATAGTCAGTGAGCACATATGCAGTTTCACAAGTACTTACATACACAAGTGCAAAGCAACAGCCCCAAGCCTACAATGATCCCACGCTGGAAACACGTCGTATACAACCAGCCAGCCCACCTACATCCTGAGCCGCCCCGCAGCCCACCCTGCCGCAAAGTCGGGTCTCCTGAGTACTGAACCCCTAAGCCCTCGACCCGGTCGTGCTGCCCCGCCCCCGCCGCGCTCCCACCGGCACCCGTGGGCTCCTGGGGTCCCGACCCCCGGCGCACTTGCCGCACATACCCGCTGCCGAAGGCGACGGAGCGAGGCGCCCTGGCAGATTCAAGCGGCCACCCCCAGCCGCCGAGCCGAGCTTCTGCCGCCGCCGCTGCCGCTGCGCTCCCAGCAGCTGCCTGCGCCCTCCCCACCGCCCCCTCGGGTGCGGGCTCCAGCCCCCGCGCTGGGGAGCCGGCGGGCTCGAGGCGCGGGCCAGGGACTGTGGACGCAGGACCCCAGCCCCGGATCACCTGGGCTCGCCGCGCATCGTTCTTCTCCCCAACCGAGCCGGACTCCACGGGCTCAACAGCCCCCAGCCCCGGTGGTCCCCGCTGCCCTGCCCGCTGCCGCCCCCACTGGGCGCCAGGGACAGCGGGGGTGCCGCTCTGCCAGCACGGCGCACAGGGGAGTGGGCGCAGAGGCGGGCTGGGGCGATCTCACCCGCCCCGGGCTGGCCAGCACGCGCCCTCCCTGGCGGGAGCGCTGCCCATCTGATGGAGGTCAGGAGGGAGCCCTGGGTTGACTGCAGGCTCCTGGGTGACCTTGGACAAGTTGGTTAGCCTCTCTGAGTGCCGACTTCCTCTATTCAAAGATAATAAACATGAAAGCGTTCGTGGTGTCTGTGCCAGGGAAATCCTGTCCCTGTATAGTTTACTTCCTTCTTATGCCTTTGCCTCTGCCAGAGCGGGGAGAGTTTGGGAGCAGGGTTCAGAGCGAGCTTCGTAGCACCTTGGATATAAGACTCAAGTTTTTCAGAGGCAATGATTCCGTTTGCCTGAAGTCTTCCTAAATCATCCTGTCCATATTGATAGTCCACTCTTTACTGTCGTAGCCTGTCCTCCCAGCTTTGAACACCTGTGACCTTGAGCATGTAATTAAACAAGAGTCAAGCCTCAATGCTCCCATCTGTAACACGGGCATAAACTCACGGTTGTGTGGTGCTGGTGTGCCACTTAGTGAGCTGCAGTATCTGTGAGGGACGGTGACAGAGTGAAAACCATTTTTCCTCAACACGTGTGAAAAAGCCTCAAATTCCAAGGATAAAATAATTCAAGAGTTAGACTAGTCATGTTGGGAAGGGCAAGGGCGAGCAGAGCCTTCCTTCACGGAGGCAGGCAGGGAGCAAAGGGGGTAATGGGTCAGTAATTCACCCCCTCAAGGGCCACTGAGGACTCCTGGAACCTAAACAAAACAGAGAAACTGTGGACAGTGATTAACTTCTGAAAGTAAATAAATCTGCCAAGACAATCTTAAAAAATATTAACTTACAATTGTGAGCACATCTCAAGTGAACTGGAAATTTAAATTGACCAACTTATTCATGCTAGAAACCTTTGAATTGGTCCCTTTCTTAGTTTCTCTCTGTTGATATGCCTTGTCTCTCATTTTCCCTCTATTTTGTTAGGTCCGTCCTTCTTCCTCATGGTCTATATTTCTTCCCCATCTTACTCTTACACTTTTTTCTCTCTTCTTCCCTTCTCCTCCCATCTGAGTCCCCATTCTGTGTATCTCTTCTTCACTATCTTTGTGCCGAGTTTTTATCTCAACATGTCTTAGCCACTTCCACCTATTAGTTCTTTCCCTGTTGTGTATGTCTTGAATATGTATTTATCTCATATCCCCTATGAAAAATGTAAAAGCAGAGGAGATGTAGATTATTTCTCTAACGACAATAAGATCTGAACTTGAATTTACCACTACTCCCCTTCCCTAAACCAAACACCTCACTTAAATGACACCATTATCCTCACTCATGGATGCTCAAAGCCTGAATCATCTTTGACACCTCCACCTCTGTTCCCCTTCTCCCCACTTTCTACTCAAACATTTGCCAATTCCTGGGAAGTCTATTCCCACTCTGTCATTTGCATCTGTCCCTTCCTTCTTATTTCCACTGGGCCTAATTATATATATATTTTTTGGTAACCATCAAAGATTTTCTAACTGGTCTTCTCTCCCTGCAGTCCATCCTCTTCACTGAGGTCAGCATGGTCTTCCTCAGGCAGATAGATCCCCAACAGCATCACTCTTTGCTCTAAAACCCTAATACCCATGAAAGGTAGAAAGCAGCTCCCCAAAGATATCCACGTCCTAATCCCAAGAACCTGTGGTTATGTTACCTTGCATGGCAAAATGGACTTTGCAGGTGTGATTAAGGATTTTGAGATGGGAAGAGTATTGTGGATTATACAAATGGGTCCTTAAAAATATTATTAAAAGTAACAGAGAGAGGTAAAAGAAGAGGTCAGAGTGAGAGGACATAAGGACTCAACCCGCTGTCACTGGCTTTGAAGACAGAAGAAGGGGCCTATGCCAAAGGATGCTGATGGTCTCTGGGAGCTGGGGAAGACAAGGAAACAGATTCTCCCCTAAAGCCTCCAGAAAGGAAGGCAGCTCCACAGGCACCATGATATTGGCACAGTGAGATCAATGTCAGATTTCTGATCTAGATAACTGTAAGATAATGAGTTTGTGTTGTTTTAAGCCACCGAGTGGTAATTCGTTGCAGCAGTGACAGGTAACTAATGCAACGCTTCTCTTTCACAAATAGAGTTACACACAAATGCTTTATCTTGTTTTTAGCATCAATTTAGGTAGCCAGATTTTCAGCCATCTTACTATACCCAAAGCTTCTATTTCAAGCAGTCTGTTCTTCAAACGCTTTCTTTTCTTTCCTGCTCTGTACCAGTGTTCACAATGCCCTCTCTTCTGGAATGCCCCCTACATGATGCCAGTCCTACCACTTGCCAATGCCCATGAACTCCCTGGAGTTATTCCTGATCTCTCCCTTCTTTACTTCCACAGAACCCTCTGTTTGTATTTCTCAAGGTGTGTCTCATATTCTCATTTTAAATAGTGCTTTCTAGTGAGAGAGAAGGAAACAAGAAGACTTTACACACACAAGTTGAAACTGCTTCTGGCTTGCTGTTCTCAGAATGCTGTGTTTATGCCTCTCCCGTGGCAGTGGCCACCACACTCTGTTGTTTGTGAGTTATTTATGGGTCTGCATGGCTCACTGGATTGTGAATGTCTCAAAGCCAGAAACTAGATCTTGCCTCCTTTCATATGCCCCCAGCCCCTAGAACCATGCCAGGCACACAGTAGGGACCCTATAAATGAGCTTTAAATATATGAGTGAGGAGGACTGGTGCAATGTCTGGTTGTATTGAACAGACAGGGATATTAATACATTTTTCTTGCACCGTCTGTTTCTATTTAGTTGGGCTAACCCATTGAAGCACCTCAGTTAATGCAATGTGGTTTTAAATGGGGCCACCTTGATGCATACCTTGAAATGTATACCATTTTTTGTTTTGTTTGTTTGTCTTGTTTTTACTGAAGAAGAGATACAATAAAAGGGCTCTTCATTTTTCAGTCGACTTTTTTAAGGGCTATTTTTGTGAGTAAAAGCATTATAAACGTGCAAAGTATTTGGCCCAGCAATTCTACTTCTCGAAATGTATCCTAAGGGTAATAAGCTTATGCATACAAGGATTTGCCTAAAGGAATGTTCACTGCAGGACCTTTTATAAGAGTGAACACTTGGAGAGAACTGAAATGTTTAATAATGAGAGATTCACCACTTAAACTGTATTATCCCTCCCATGAGATATGCTCGGGTATTGAGCATGATTTTGTCAATTGATATTCATTGTATAAAAAGATGTTGGTGGATATGGTTATATTCTTTCTATGCTTGTCTGAACTTTCTAACTACCATACAATAGCCATATATTTAAAAGTTTCCATTTTTTTTTATAAAACTGTTTTGCCTCCAAAAGGCATCATATAAAACTTTCATATTTATCCAACTTTCAAGAAAATTCATCTACAGATGGGATTCAATTCTCTGATTACGATGAAAGAAGAGAAAAGTCATAAAAGACTTGAAATATAATCTGGATATATCTTTATTCTGTTAATTTATTCACTCTAGGAATATTTATTATACCATCTTAATTAAGGCCTCTGAGAGCAAACAATAGAAACAGATTCTAGCTACCTTAAACAAAAGAAAATGATTGACATAATATGAGAAACTCACAGAACCGCTGAGATACCAGGAAGCAGGCTTAGAGAAGCAGGCACGGGAGAGCTCTAGAGAACCAAAAAGCAGAAAGCACAGCAACCGGTTCACAGACAAACTCAACCAAGATGCCACAGCATCACTCCCAACATGGTGAATGGCTTCCACAGGTTTTCCATCCTTGGGTGGGTCACTCTCCCAAACTCAGAGTCCCTGGAGAATACACTGGATGGCCAAAGTCAGCTATGTGTCTTTTTTTCCCTTGTTCTGAGTCAGAGGATTGGAGGCAGAGGCCCTGGTCCCATCGCTATGACTACACACAATGGGCAATTTATTTTCCCAGTAAACTGAGGATGCTGTTAGGAAGGTAACATGGAAGCTGGCAGCCTAAATGCCCCCTACATGTCCCTGTCCCTGCGATGTGCCAGAGACCTGTGCTGTTCAGGCCACAGGCTCAGATTCCCTGCCAAGGACCCTGTACAACCAGCTCAGTGGAGCTCCCGGGCCAGAAACACCACTCAAAGAGATGGTGTTCTTTGATTCTATTATTTCACTTACACACTTGAACATGTTAAGGTTTTCTATTGCTAATTTATTCTAGTCTACAGAAACAAATTATACTTGTTTCTGTTCTGGTTGTCCACACCATACTTTGCTTAACTGGTACAAATACCCTGCTACGTACTTACTACATAGTAGCCTGCCAAACGGCCTGGAGTGTGTCATCAGCACCATGACATGGAGATTATCTTAAAAGTCTCAAAGTTTGTTTTAAACCTATTGTATTTAGGGTGCTTTAGCTACAGAAAAGTGCTGTGTGTGGGGTGTGTGTGTGTGTGTGAGAGAGAGAGAGAGAGAGAGAGAGAGAGAAAAAAAATAGAGAACAAAGAGAAAGGAACAAGGAAGATGGAAATTAAATTCCAAATTTAAATTGCTAAAATAAATCAATGCTTCTCTTGAATTCACAAACTTGAAGCCTGCATACCTTCCATCCACTTAAGAGCTGTTAAAATTTAAACAGTTATACAAAGAGTTTTAATGCAGCTGCAAAGGCATGGAAACCAAACTGTAAATACCTTTCCCATAATAAAGCGAGGGTGACTGGCTTTATTTTAATAAACACCACAGAGTAAATAAGATCCTAGAGCAAGACACTGTGTCATATATGGGCACATGGGTCATTCACAGACATCTCAGTTTACCTGACAATCATCCTATGTCAGGAAGGAACTTCTAACAAAACCTCCTCCAAATAAAGTTGGAAATGGAGAAACCTTTGCAAATTGTTGTTTGTAAGAGTCAAATCTACAGCAGAGGGCCATGCTTATCCTTATTTTGCTATATGTTCTGAAGTGTATGATTATCTCCCACTCTCCCAAACCCACATCAGATTAATGAATGGGTCTTGTGGCTCAGACCTTTCTACTCAGCTTCCGGGGAGCTCTCAGGTTCTGGAACTTGCTTCCTTTCCCTTCCGAGCTCACAGCGCTCTCTCACCTGCTGTGCTGAAGCTATGTTGGGCTTTAGGTTTCTAGTTTTACGCACAGCTCTTTCTTGTCCCAGGACCTTTGCATTTACAGTTTCCCAGACCCGAAACGCTTTCTCCTCTGTTTCAGCATAAATATCTCTTTTTACGGGTTTTTACAGGTACAGGTTTCCCTGGACCATTTATCCCTCACTGCATTATTTTCTGTCCCAAGCCTCTGTTGATGGCACTCATAGCCCTTATCTCATTCTGTAACTAACTCATTGATGTGTTTTCACTCACCCTGCCTCCCTTACTAAAATGGAAGCTGCTGGAAGTAAGAGATAATGCCCTTCATGAGAACTTGGCTTAGGGTGGACATTCACTTGGTAAGATGTGAATGGGTGGAAACATGAACACAGGGACAGTTGGATTTTCCCTTGAGCATCTGTCCTCTCCAGAGGGGTCACAGTTGCCCAGGAACCAAGGGCCCTTGGAGGTCAAAGGAAACCGCTTCCATGTGGACTAAAGGATGATCACTCATTTTTATGAGAGGAGGTGCCTTAGGAAGAAGTAGACTCACGTGCAGGAGGGGTTATAAAGCAGAACAGGTGTTCAGACACAGTGACATCATATGTCTGTAACTCAAAAATGAATGTGGAGCCAGAGAAGGAGGAGAGAGGCTTCAGACTGTCTCTAACTGGGAAACAGCTGCCCAGAAATCAGCCTAGTTCAAAAGGAATTAACAGAATTGAGCAAGAGAATATAAGACCACATCAATTCACGATAGGGCGTTCTTAATCACTTACTATCCGGCAAAGTCCGTATTAACCTGCTGTTTGAACACTGAAAAGCCGACCACGTGAAGCAGTAGAGAATAGAGGCAGATAAAGGGCGGTGAAGCAGAGTTATCACAGTCCAGATAAGAGTTTCCTGGCTCCTTTCTGTGCTAGCTGGTCTTTGTCCTCCAGTCTTCCCGGTATTGTTTGGTTTAATCTATTTATGTTTGAGACTGCAGTTAACTTATTCATGTTTTATTATCAATAAAAATCAAATAAATGAACACTTAGGGTACTGGAAAGGAAATCTAGAAAACAGGGTCCCGAGTCAGCTCTTTCGGGCAAGGGCAGCCAAAACAATGAAACAGACATCAAGAGTATAAAGTACTGGGAAAATCCCAACAATACTAAAATTTTATAATTTATTTTTAGATTTATATGTAGTAAAATTTGCTGGTTTTGGTGTACAGTTCTATGAGGTTTGATCAAGTTACAGAGTTGTGAAACCACTGCCATGTTCAGGATACAGCAAAAGTGAAATTTAACACTGTACTTAGAGATAGAAATTTCACAACTGTACTTAGATAGATTTTAAATAATATATTAATGAGGCATCCTTGAATGAGTTCCTACTCCATACTGTCCACCGCCCCTTCCCCGTACATGTCGGTCCCATTCATACACCTAGAGGCTCTTGTCTTGTAAGTAGGAAAGGAAGCCCTGAGGAGGAAGGGGCTACAGTGGAAAGAAAAGTAGGAGACAAGGAATGGTCTCTGGCTCCAGAAGATCCCTTAAACTGATTTGAGCTCTAAAGAGAAGGGTTTAGAAGCAGCAATCAAAAGGAATGTTCAAGAGGGATTTAGGCATAAGACAAGATGCTATGTTCTGGGCCCAATTAATAAAGCAGGGCTAGACTCAGGGGGGAGGACCTATCCTTGGCCCTGGAGAGGCAGGTCTTCATGTCTTTCCCAGCTAGCCTCCTTGGCACAGACACTGGTGCTTTCATGATGGGCAGGAGCAACAGGATTCATCTCCAGACAGCACTGCAGGCAGTGGAGATGGTTAGAGAAAAGAGGAACAAGGTGAGTGTGGCTGACATATTTGCATTTGTGGTGCATGTGGATCCCTTTGGGGTCTCCTACAGATAATAAGATGGTTAGTGGATAATTAGAGCTATCACTTAATGTTTTAAAAAGGGCAACCAGGCTCTCTAGGGGGTTGGCAAGTATTTGTTCCACAAACATTTTACGCATTTTCTATGTGGTGGCCCCTATACTTAACCCTGCAGGATATGGTGAACAAAAAGATAGGACTCCACTTTTCGAAGCACTCCAAGCCAAGTAGAGGAGATGGATTTGGACCCAGATAATTTCAACTCACTGAGATCATTAATAAGGTAAGCATAGGCAGCAAGTGGAGCTCATTATTACTGTTATAATTATTACTGTCATTATTTTATTATTACACAAACAAACATTTATCGAGCACATACTATTTGCTAGTCACTGTGGTGAGCATTTTATATGCATTATCTCAGTTGAGCCTCATAGCAAGTCTATGAAGTAGATTCTATTACTATTGCAATTTTTTCAAAGGAAAAAGAAAGCACAGAAAGACTGAGAAACTTGATACTGAGAAAACACGGCTAGAAAGGAGCAGAACCAAGGCTGGAATTCAAGCTGTTGAGCACTTAACTATCTCATATTATTTGGAGCACTATTACGCAGAGAGAAACAATACAATCAGGCTGGATTTCTGATGCATGAGAAGTTGGAATCGGGGCCAGGATATTACAGAGAAATAATTCAGTTTAGTGTAAGACTGTTTCAACATTTGGGGCTGTCTAGCACTACAGGTACCAAAGCACAAGCTAGATGCCATCTGCCAGGAATGCTGAAGCAAAAACCCCTGTTCCAGGTGTGAGGTGAGATTCAACATCACTTTCTGCTGCTCCCCCAACTTGTTGATTATCTGATGCTAAGATTTGAAAAGCTCAGTCTCTTTTGCCAACTCCTTCTCTGGCTAGCACTTAAATGTCAAAGTCCTCCCTCTTCTCCTTTCACTCTCTACAGTCCCCCTGCCCCCATACTATTTCATCCACAAGCCTTGCTTAATTACCATTTGTATCCTAATAGGTCTCAAATTTTGCACTCCAGCCCAGAACTCTTTTCCAAGCCCCAGATCTCCCTTTTGGATATACAATATCCATGCCGCTGGTCTCAGGAGGACCTAATCTAATTGACCCTGGATGACCATGGAAGAGAGGTCTCTAGAGGAAATAAATAAAAGGGGTAAATCAGTTTAACTGAGATCCTGAAAAACTTACAGAAATGGTAAAGGTATTTTGTGATGGTTAGAAACAGAGAAGTCAATGAAACCTCAGTGGCACAATCTTGTGTCTTTGATGACCTAGAAGGAAAGTGTAACCACCTGGACCACCAAGGAACAGTATTTATGATGTCATAAAAATTTAAATGTTGCTTTCTAACTTTACACTTTTAGAATGAACCTGGATATTTGAAAAGACTTCATAAATGTAGCAGGACAGAATGTATATTTCTCAACCTCAACATTATAAAAACAATGATACAACTGTCATAATAATTGGAAAGTAGAGGTGAGAAAGTGTGATGAGTGGGTAAAGAAACTTTGATGTCCTCATCATACAAAATAGGAGTCAAGAGATGTCCACCCTCTGTGGTTAATGGAATGAACATTAAAATCCAAGTTTAATGGTGCTGTTTAAGGTTGCAGAGGTGACTAGAAGAGGAAATAATATGGGGAGTTCACTAAACAACAAGTGAAGAAATATCTGTGTAAGCATACTACATACAAAGAGGGAGGTAATTTCCAGAAAAGTTGTAGTGAACACTGATTTCTTTAGGTCTGTCTGCCTATATTCATGTGCAGTAATCACATCTCCCCCATCCAGACAGTCTGTGTCGTAGGGAAGCTAAACTCATTGCCAGTGCTAGGGATAATCTTAATTGGCCTAAACCAATCAGTATATCCCATCCGCCTGGTCCTAATGACTGAATCAGGCATAAGCCAGTGATCCAGCTGGGCTAATGATACACAAAGAGCCTTTGCTTAGGATTCTGGGAAGAAAATACTTTTGCCTTCCTGTGAGAGGTCGCAGAAATAATGTTTCTCTCTTTCTTTGGACAGTGAGGTAGAAGGATGATGTATCATGAAATGTTACAGCCATCTCTGCCATCCAAGAGAGAGCCAGTAAAAACAACATGAGGAGAATGAGCCAGAGACTTTCTGAGAAAATGAAATCAAAGTCCTGATTATGCTGTCATAAATCAGATCAAACTGTACCTGAAGTTATAAACAACCCTTGAACTATTCAGTTATGTGAAGCAATATATTGTCTAATTGCCTACCCAATATTCTTCATGTCTTTCCATGAATAGTAAAACCTCAATTTTATTCAGTGGTAAATGACTACATTCGTAACTTTCCAGCCCTTGGCTGAGCTCTGATCAGTGAAATTTAAGCAGATGTGCAGTATGGAACTTCCAGAAAGACTCCTTCAAAGTTCCTGATATGGCTAGAGCATGCCGTATTTATTTTGATTCCTTATTCATTCCTGCTCTGTACAATGAAGAGCTCCAACAGTAGGCATTTTGAAAATTTGAAAATGGAAGTCATAAGGAAGAAGAAAACTATCAGAGCATTTGTCCCTGATAGAGCTTAAATAGTAAAAATTGACTACATATCTTCTGCTACATGAGAAAACTAATGATGAAGTGTTTCAGCTACTATCAATTTGTATTTTCCATTATATTCAATAAACCTAGCTAATTTTCAATAAACCTTCAATAAACACAGCTAATTTTTTTATTTATTTTTTATTTATTTATTTATTTATTTATTTATTTATTTTTTGGGACAGAGTCTTGCTGTGTTGCCCAGGCTAGAGTGCAGTGATGTGATCTCTGGTCACTGCAAGCTCCGCCCCCCAGGTTCACGCCATTCTTCTGCCTCAGCCTCCCCAGCAGCTGGGACTACAAGTGCCTGCCACCACTCCTGGCTAATTTTTGTATTTTTAGTAGAGACGTGGTTTCACTGTTTTAGACAGGATGGTCTCGATCTCCTGACTTTGTGATCCGCCCGCCTCGGCCTCCCAAAGTGCTGGGATTACAGGCATGAGCCACCGCGCCTGGCCAGCTAATTTTTTATACTTTTCAAAATTAAACAACCCTGATAGACGAACTCAAACAAAAATATCTCTCTTCTGGAGATAGCTGATTCTTAGGTGGTAAACAGACAGATGGCTTTTTGTCTTTTCTTATAAGCACTGTATTACTAGATTTAAAAAAATTGATGTAAAGAATAAGAAATGAAGAAAATGCAATTAGGCATGAAGAGTAAGGAGTAAAACATCAAAATACATGGTTTGTGGTAGCTGTACCACAAATGGGAGAGTAAGGCTATGTAGGAATACCGGATGGGTCACTGCCTAAGGGCAATGCTAAATTATGAAATACGTTGCTGGAAAGCATTCTGTATATGTGGACACACACATAAGCATATCTAAATGTGGTTGCATAGACTACTTAAATAAAATGAGGAAACAGCCACAAAATGTTACTAAGAGAAAAAGTGAATGTCTAACAGCACATTTTATAGCATCCTATCCTAGAAATTCCTGTGGTTCTAGATTAGAAATCTATGAGAAATTTCACAAAACGTTAACAGTGGTTGTCTCTGAGGGACAGAATCAGAATTCATGCTTGCTTTTTAAAATTTATATTTTTCAGTATTTGCCAAATTCTCTACATTGAATATGTCTTACTTCATAATAAGAAAAAGCACAATATGTGTTCTTTAAAATGTTAGCAAAAATATTTTCTAATTGAAAAAAGAATCCTGGGACTTGATAACACAGCTACTTGAGAATAGCAGTTGGCATCAGCTGTGTTGAGGAGAGACCAAAGTAGAGACTGTGACCACATCGGGGCTCAAAGCAAAGGAAAACGGAACAGGCTGTTTCCAAGAGCAAATTGGGCTGGCCTCACAGTGCTTCCACGGCCACACTGTCAGAGCTCAGAGCAGCAGGTATGGCCCAAGACCAAATCTGCTAAAGCAGAGAGTGTCCCACATACTCTAAACGTGTATGTCCATAGGTTCAGAACAACTCATCTCCAGGCATAACACGTGAACTGCAGGCACACAAGTTCAGCTCTGGTTTCTTCCATTCTCTGTCTTGGAATGAACCCAGGAGAGTGAAGTGGGGAAAACGGAGAAGCATGTGAGAGGCGTACGAGGTGGCACATACTCAGGACTAGTGCCCTTCTGCACACTCAGGTGATAACAAAGCCTGGCTTTGTGTGAGCTTTACAGCTTTGAGTATCTTTCTGATCCAGAAGGCAGCCTGGGTCATAAAGTACCTTGAAGAGAGAAAATGGAAGGAGGTACAAGTTAATGTAGATAGTGTCATTTTGGTAACAGTAAATATAATAAATTCCAGATTAAGAATATAAGGTCAAGGAGATGCCTTTGAAATGAATCAGTCAATTAGCTTTTAAAAACAGGAAAACAAAGTCATGAACTTAGGGGAAAAGAAACAAAGCAAAAATCAATCAGAAAGGTAAATATTTACATTGCAAATTAACGGGAAATTTGATGCTCCTGAGCTTATAGCCTTAAAAAATGAGGTTTAAGATTAATGATTTTAAACCTTTGAAGAGATATACACTGAAATTTCCAAAAGAGCAGAATTGCAGTAACAGATTCACACTAGTTCATTAACAGACTAGATCTTTTTGTCTGCATTTGTTCCATGCAGTTTAAAATAGAGATGCTTTATGAGACAAAAAGTAGTAATTGCCATTCTAGCTTCCAACTCTTTTTCCACTTAAGTACCTACAGTATTTATTTCACACTATCTCTAAAGCTCAGACATATTTCCACTCTGCCATATTGTCTACTGCAGTAGGACCCACCAGATCAAGAGATTCCGAAATCTTTTTTCAACATTCTGTTTCCTCCAAGCCTATCTCTCCTTCTTTTTCTAATAATAGTAGGAATAATTATAACAATCAGATAAAATGTAAAATATTTATCTGACTCATTGGGACAATACTGATATGCTCCTGGGCATTTTTTTTAAATGAGTAAACCATTTAACATTTCTGAGTGGCTCAAAGACACCGTTGATCTCTTAATTTCTCTCAAATTTCTCAGCACCTGGGACAGCGTCTGACACACAGATGATCCCCCATTACTATTCTAAGAGTAAGTGAATGAATTCATAAATTCTTCAAGCTCATTAAAGACAAATACACCCCACTATCACTAATAGGCCTTTCTCAAGAATCCTCATAAGTGATAGATCTATCAGAACCTAATATTGTTTATCAGAGGGACTGGAAGGTTGAATATTTAGAGGAGTAACATGCATTTTCACTTAACTTGCACGAGTTCAATTTCACATGTTTGTCAAAATATAGAGAAAATAATTCAAATACTAGGAGAAATTCTATCATCCATTTCATTCAGTAACCATATACACTAGAGTTAACATATGGGAGGCCTAGATTTTATTTCCTAGTTTTCATGTACTCCTCCCAAAGAAAGCCTCTCACTGTGCTAAGTGTGATTTTAGTGTCTCAGGTAATACGCTTTTTATATGGCACTCTTCATAAATACAAACAAGATATATCATGTGACAATCAACTAAAGAAGCAACAATCCATTCTAAGCTGGAAAAGAAATTGACTGGGTTGGATTTATTCTGAAACAACATAACGGTTTCCAATGTTGCCCTTTATAAGGAAATGTGTTAATGCTATCATTTTTGTCCATATGTTATTTTAACCTTTCAACTAATTTTTAAAATCAAGTCTAAGATGTAACTACGCTGTAAATATCTGAAGAGTTTTGGAAGAGGGATTTGCTCCGTGCGGGGTGTGTCTCTGTGTGTGTGTGTGTGTACTGCGTGTGTTGCCATGAAAGGAATACAGCTCTAGGAGAATGAAAACTTACCTTCCATCATAGAGCTTCACATTTTGCCACTTTCCTCTGCCTCTGTAGTTAAAAAAAATAGATTTTGCTATAATTTTAGAGGCCCCTGCTCCAGGGAAATCACTTTTCCATTAAACTGTACACACATTTATTTCAAAGAGAAAATGAAATCTGAACTGAGGGCAAGGAGAATTGAGGAGTAGGTCCATGACACTGTGGCTACCAGAGATAGGTAGATTCAGTGAGAGACAACCAGGGAGCCATACATAGGCATCTAAGTCTTAGGAAGTACCTGCGTATTCCGTCATTCACAGGAATTGATGTTGTGCCAAGCATCTGAGTTACAAGCTATGTAACACTGAATAAACTACTTCCCCTCTACAGACTTCATCTCTAAAGTAGGCATAACCATGATACCTACCTCATAGAATTGTAGTAAAGATTAAATGAGATAGTAGAGGTAAGGTGCTAGGGCACATGATTAGACATGAACATTCACTTCATAAACACTAGTTATTAACACTTATTCACTCATAGAATAAGGTGTGGGATTAGACAGTTCCTCCCAGTTTTGATATTCTAGCTCAGCACTATTCAATAGAAATATGCATGCCATATATGTAATTGTAATTTTCTAATAAACACATCTTATAAAGTAAAAAGAAACAAGTGAGATTCATTTGAATAATGTATTTTATTTAATTCTATACAGAGAAAATACATAATCAATAAAAATCATTAATGAGTAATTTTGTGCTCTTTTTCTTGCACTAAGTCTTTGCGGTTGAGCGTGGCCACACATACAGGACATTTCAGATTCAGATCAGCTGCTTTTCTTATATTCAGTAGCCACATGTGGTTGTTGGCTACACATTGAACAGCACAGTTCTAGAATAATCAGTTTAGTTTTAAAGATTCAATTTGTTTTAGCTGAAGAACATTTAAAAAATAGTGCCAAAAGGCACTTGAAAGTTCAGCACTGAGACCTTGGGCGAGAGATCTGGGCTAGAAATGGAGATGACGGAACTATTTTTATTGTTAAGGACATGAGAATGGGTGACCACCAGCAAGCCTGATATCTTCCCTAGGGAGCCATCTTTGGGTGAAGCCATTATTGTCTGCCAAGGAGTTATAGAAATATATTACCTTAAATGGTTGGTTGCTATTACCACTTGGGTCTCTCTATGGACCTATGAGAGTAAGAGAAATTACACTATACTTGTGTTCCTGACTACGTCCCAGTTAATTAATAGTGATTCTAGTCTTATTTATAACAGTAATTTAAAGTTAATGGGCAATCAGAGTTGTAACAATCATTAAAATAATAAGGAAGGTAAAGACAGTTTTATGCTAGTAGTTAAACCTGAAAGACACTAGAAATGAATTGTGAAGCAAAGGAGGTGACTTGTGTGTGTGTGTGTGTGTGTGTGTGTATAACCAGTGAAGCATGTAACCTGATAAGAAAGGAATCGTTTAACTGTTGTTCCAAGAACCCAAAAAGATTCTGAGCATACACACCCTGGAAGAAAGGGAGATGAGCAGATACAATTGCAGGGCAAGAATCAATAACAGGTAGTACTTTAGGTGGATCTACCCCAGACATGCTTTCCAAAAAACTTTCCTTGCAGCCTTGCAACAGTTAGCCAAAATTAAATCCTTTTCAACGCTAAACACAACAGTGAAAACTGTTCCTTTGCATCATCTTCATCTACGACACCTAGTCTGTGGAAATGAGGATGTAAAATGACTGCACCTTTGAATCAATGTATTTCATGAGTGTAATGCAGAGATTAAGAGCTCAGACTTTAATTCTGCCATACCTGGGCTTGGACACTGGCTCCCCCATTTACCGTGTGACCTGGAGCCTAACCCCTCCCAATCTCCACTTTCCTGTGAAGTGGAAAGTTACCTCATTCACAGGAATGTTGCAAGGCTTAAGTGAGACGGTGCAGGGAAACCACCAGGCTCAGTGGCAGGCACCTCATTATTAAGAGCATTTGTGGCAAACTCTCCCCCTGCAGATTTAGTTATGCAAAAACAAGTTTTTAATTTGGTAGATCATAATCCAGAGCAAGCATTTGGATGATTCCATACATTTTGCTCCTTATTATGCATTTAATTATTTTGGGTAGTTGGTGGAGAGAATCAATAAAAACGCCAACAAGAAAGGCAAGTTTTAAAAATGTTAACATGTTTCAAACATAAAAATAGAAGGCGAAAATTCTATTCCAGTTTCACGAGGAAAATCTTTAAGGTAGCATTGTGATCCCACTGTGACACACCAGAATCTTCTGAGACAGGAATTACATAGTAGGAAATTAAGTTCTGAGCCTCATTTAAGGGATTGTAGCTATTAAAACAAGAACATACTGCCTTACTTATCAGATGGTCCTGGCCCTGAGAAGCTGCTCCTGGACTCCTTTCTCTAGATCATAGACCTCTAATTTGTAAAGTGAGAACATTGTACTAAGATATCCGATTTCCTTCTGCTTCTCACACTCTAAGATTCTATGTCTGTAGCAGAATTGGGTCCCAGTGACTCTATTAATGAGAACGTGACTAAATTAAAATAATTAGCTGTTGAACCTCCTCCCCCATCCAAATGGAGAGGTCCTCCTTATAATTCTTGAGATAGCAGGATTCAAGGTCAAGAGGAAATGATGAGGTAATAAAAAGGACATGAGGATTTGACGAGACAGTTAAAGGGCAGAGAAACTGAAGGCAGCACCTGAAGATGGAGAGGCAGGTGGGAAAAAAGCAGGAAAAGAGGGAATTTGAATGTTCCTGGAAATGATGTTTCACCTTCCTGTTGCTGACACACACTTACAAAAGATTTGGGTTATTTTGAAATGGTTGTAGATTGCTAGAGTGTGTTCTTTTGATGAAAGCACCATTTCTGGACCAACCAGGTGGACTATAGCATTATCATTATCCCTGTTGGTTTCAGAGATGCCACTCGGCCACGTGGTCAAGCTTACTCCCTTTCAGATTGGTACACGTCTCCCCCCGTCATCCTCACCCCGCACCCTAAGAAAATATCTTACATGGGACTATTGGATGCATCCCAAAGGTGGCTATTTGACCCCTATTACTTGGGAAAACCCAGGATGACAAATGTGTAGGACTTTTTTCTTCCATAGTTCACAGTTTCCTTTAGCTGAACCCATATCCATTCTTCTCACATGGACATAAGCAGTGGACGACTGTGTATTTTACTTTTCTGAAGTTTAATTCCTCTCATTTTTTTCTTTTGTGTTTTAAGTATCCTTTATGCTTTTGAATTGAAATAGGAAGATAATTGACCTAGATTTCTTTCCACTCTTCTCTCTCCTCTCTCATCTGCTGATTCGGGACAAACTTCAAACACAATTTAGGCACTGTCTCTACAGTTCCGAAAAGCTTTCCTGACCTCTTTCTTTAATTCCATAAAATCTGCACAAAGCTCATCACCTCACTTATTGCACTGTAATAAAATGACACATTCATGCAGCCACCTCTCCTTCATGGTAAGCACCGAATCTCCTTCACCTCCTTCTCCATAACATTCAGCACAGCCTCTGACACGAAGCCAGTCTTCAGCAAGTGCTTTGATGAACAGTAAATTTTGAAGCAGCTCTTGAAGACTCCCTTGAGGTCCATTTTCTTTTGCTGAAGCCCAAAGAGGTGGGGAATATAGGGAAAGTCCTTCTCTAGGTTCCCATGGGAACTGAAATAAATGCAGCAACAATTAGAGGAGAAATGAATGCACTAAAAATATCATTTTACAAAGTAAAAGAATGTCACTATTTCAAATATTCAATTATACCTGCTGCCCTTTCTTTCCTGTAGGAGAATGTGTAAAACAGCTTACAAAAGTATGGTTCTTTGTTAATTAAAAAGCTTACTCATCAGTCCTAATAATACTATATATATATAGATGTATGTGTATGTATATATACATATATAAAATATCTAAGATATCTAGATCTATGATATTCTTTCTTCCTTTTATTTATTCATTCAGCCAATCTTTACTGCATGCCAACAATGATGTGCTAGACACCATGCTAAGCTTCAGGGACACAACATTGACTAAAAGAGCCAAGATAGTCTTTCTTCATGGAGTACACAGTCTAACAGGAGAAATAGACAACTTGAAAAGCAAGCAAACAAATAAATACAGTCTTACAAATTGTAAAAGTGACATGCAGGAAGTAGCAAGGTGCTATTACGGAGACTAATGGAGGGGTCGTTGGGTTAGGCATCACTCAGGAAGAGGCACCTAATGTTAGACCCAGAGGAAGAGAAGGGACTGGTCTATAAAGAGCTGGAGGTAAACTGTTCTAGCCCAAAGGAAGTGCAGGTGCAAAGAGTTCAAGAAAAAGGGAATCAGGAGCTTGAAGAATGGAAAGAAGGCTCGTGTGACTGCAGCAGAGCTGAACACGAGGAGATTGACTATGTATGATGGAGAAAATTTAGATTTTGCTCAAAGGGCAATAGGAAGTCACTGAAGCATTTTAAGGAGGGATGTGCTATAATCCCATTTCAAAAGATCACTGCAGTTACTCCAAGATAACAGTTTTGGAAGGTGAACAAAAAATGTGAAAGTTAACTATGGGATTTTCAAGCAGTTGAGCAAGAGATAATAATGGTTTAAATAAGGATGGTGGTAGTAGAGACTGGACAACATGAATGTGGCTGAGAAATATTTTGAAAGTAGACACATCAAAATTTATTTGACAGTTTGAATTCTAGAATTATATGACAGAATAAAAACAAGCTCAACCTTATTTTATTCTGTGATAAAGTCAGTGTTTCAAATAAAATGAAATTGAACTTGCTTTTTCAAGAAGGCAAAAAATAATGATTTTGAGGAAACTGTGAGAGACCTAAGCAGAACAACTAAAGAGATAGTTGGATGCTCACTTGCTCTCTCCCCTCTGCTTTTCTTTCTCCTTCTTTCCACCCTCCACCACTTGCTTTCTCTTCTGCACACATCCTTGGGCCTTCCTCATTCTCAGGCAAGCTCCACCTTGCTCCGTGGTGAGCTCTATCTTCATCCTGTCTCTTTCCCATGTTGCCTACCCTTTGCTTATAGCTATCACTATATATCTGGCTTCTGCTTCTCCTGCAAACAAAAACAATGACTTTATCATAAAATAAGGTCCTTCTACAGATTTCCTTCAACCTACCTTTCCAAACTACTCACGTGTTTATAACTACATGAACCATCCCCTGGGCTAATAAGTCGGGGTCAAACACACACTCCTCTCCACATACTTGCTAAGGCCTTACCCTCCTTAGTTGGCCTCATTCTTCTCCACTGTCTTTTATAATAAAACATAGGATTTAAGCTGCAGTGACATGGAATAGTGAGTGGCTTATTTTTGGACTAGGAAGACTGCTAGAAAATCTTTGGTGAATAAAATAAACAACAGCATTTCATTGCATAGTCATGAACTAATAAGAATGCATTCTTATTTTTTTCTTTTGAGATCTAGTCTTACTCTGTCACCCAGGCTGGAGTTCAGTGGTGTGATCTTGGCTCACTGCAACCTCCACCTCCCGAGTTGAAGCAATTCTCCTACCTCAGCCTCCAGAGTAGCTGAGACTACAGGCACGAGTCACCAGACCCAGCTAATTTTTGTATTTTTAGTAGAGATGGGGTGTTGCTATATTGACCAGGGTGGTCTCAAACTCCTGACCTCAAGTGATCTGCCTTCCTCAGCTTCCCAAAGTGCTGTGATAACAGACTGAGCCACTGCACCAGGCCAATAATGCATTCTTGCTCCCTTCACACTTTCATCCTGATGCTAAGCATCATCCTACTCTATGCTGGCCTGTTAGAGGCAAACCTTTAATTTTTTGTTTGAATAAGATACTGTTGTAGAGAGGATTAAACTGGGTAATGCATACGAAACAATTAGGACAGTGCCTAGCATCTAATAGATGCTCAATAAATAGTAGCTGTCCTGAATTAAAAAGTCCTCTCCCTCTATCTGTTATCTGATTGGAGCTAACTCAAAGAAAAATGTTCCCCAAAAGGATTCTTCCCTTTTAAAAGAATATCATTGACATTTCACAACTTAGAACCTCTTAATCTTCAGCTGGTTTCAGTCAGAGACTCTTTAAAGGAGGCCAATCTTATTTAAATATTGAAAAGTTAAGTTTCACAAAACAGAATGATCATTAAACTAATAATTATGAATTGTAGTGTTCGTTATGGTTTCCCAACTACAGTCATACAGTGATAAGTTTAATGTGAGAATGTGAGCCCTCAGAAAAATCTTAGAGACAATTTTTCTAGGATTTCTTGTTTTTTTTTTTTTTTATTTTTTTAAATAGGAAATTAAGATCCAGAGAGAGAAAAGCAACTTGCCTAGGGCTACGTAGAGAGTTTGTGGCTGAGCTGGGAAGGAACCAGGGTTTCCAACTCCCACCACAGTGCTCTTCGGATTTCTTTCCCTTACTAGCAGGAGATTCCTTGTACAGACTTGGAGCCACATCTTATTGCTTAGGTCTCTTTCCACATAGGAGAGAGAAGGGAGATCCTCAGGCTGTAGAAAAACCCAAGGTACAGACAGTACCTCCGTGATGGTTAATACTGAGTGCCAACTTGATTGGATTGAAGGATGCAAAGTATTGTTCCTGCATGTGTCTGTGAGGGTGTTGCCAAAGGAGATTGACATTTGAGTCAGTGGACTGGCAGAGGCAAATCCACCCTGAATCTGGGTGGGAACCCTCTAATCTTAATGTTAGTCAGCTTTAATCAGCTGCCACTGTGGCTAGAATAAAGCAAGCAGAAGTTGGAAAGAGCAGACTTGTTGAGTTTTTCAGCCTTCATCTTTCTCCTATACAGGACGCTTCCTGCCCTCAAAATCAGACTCCAAGTTCTTTAGCTTTTGGACTCCTGGACTTACACCAGTGGTTGGCCAGGGGCTCTCAGGCCTTTGACCACACACTGAAGGCTGCACAGTTGGCTTCCCTACTTTTGAGGCTTTGGGACTCGGACTGGCTTTCTGGCTCCTCAGCTTGTAGGCAGCCAATTGTGAGACTTCACCTTGTGATTGTGTGAGTCAATACTCCTTAATAATAAACTCGTCAATACTCCTTAATAATAAACTCCACTTTATATACACATCTATCCTATTAGTTCTGTCCTTCTAGAGAACCCTGATGAATACAACCCCTCACTCATACTAACTTCTCAGGTCTCAGAGAGAGGGCTAGAAACCAGTGCAAATGTGCTCATTGATTACTGGCTTCCTGGATTAGTCCAGATTTGACATAAACCAAATGTCAATGTGCAGAATCAAGAGCAAGCAAAGGATGAGATAGGAATGGAGAAGGGAAGTCATATGAGTATCCCATATTTGGCTTCTTTCAGGCAAGGATTGTATTTTTGTAATCTTGCATTTCCTAATACGTATTTGTTGAATAAATGAATACATTCTCAGCCTTTCTCTGGCATTTCCCTTAAACAATATGTTAAATATATAGAGAGATTCTAAAGCCTGTCAGAGCATCAGATACAGTTAGATTAGTCTGAATAATGCAAGACTAAAATTAAGAACTGAAAAATTAACTTGACCAAAAACTGTGCTTCAAATAAGTGACCCTAATAGACTTATTTTCCAGCTTATTTATCTTATCTAATATACTTTTCAAGTTCTATATCTGGCTTAAAAATCTTATTTTGACAGTTTTTAAACAAAATATACATTACCACTCCAGTCATGAAGGGAAGACAGAGAAGAATCAAATGATTACACAAACAAACCTATACTTATAATTGTGGTGAGTAGAATGAAATAGGTGAATTATGAACAAAAATGACGTAATTAATAGAGGTCTAGCTTTCAGAACATGGGAGGTGATGGTCTGTCACAACTCACACTCTTCCCCGGATTTGAGTTCGGAGTTCAGTTCTAGTGCCTCCATTTTAAGACCCTAGCAGAAATTCTCCTGCCTCCAGAGTTAGTCTGATTTTTTAAATGCCATTTTCTCACATGCTCTGCTTCTCTTCAGCACAAGAACAAAACAAACAAGAGGAAACTCGATTTCTTTCATTCATTAAAGATTTTTGAGATCTCTGCTCTGTCTTAGGGATTTCACTAGAGCTAGGAATACAGTCAATGAGAAATGAACCCATTGTCTGCTCTCCTGCGGTTACCAGTCTTACAGGAGAGACAGACAGTAATCTCATGATTGTCCAAATTAAAGGTATAAACACAAATAATAAGCACCAAAACGTACAAAAAACTATGAAGAAACATAATGTAATTCCAATCAAAGCTCTTAAAGGGCTTTTCTAAGGATTGAAATTCACACTGATATTTAAAGAATATGTAATAATTAACAAAGCAGAGATGGGTGATGTCCCAGTACAGAATCTAGAAAACCACTACCACTGGCCAGGTTGTTCCTGGCAAATTGTGTGACCTTTAAACTGTGAATTGGAGGGAATTGAGTATTCCAGAGTAATGAATTAAATTGCTAGGGCCAGCGAGCCAAATCCAGCCCTGCTGCCTATTTTTGTACAGCTCATGAGATAAGACTGCTTTTTACTTTTTAAATGACTGGAAAAAAAGATCAAAAGCAGAATAACATTTCGTGACATATGAAAATTATGTGAAATATGAGAAAATTTCAGTGCCCATAAATAAAGTTGCATTGCAACACAGACGCAGCCACTTCTTTATGTACTATAACTCCCTTTGTGCTACAGCTGCAGAATTGAATTGCTGCAACACGGCTCTGCAAAGCCTAAAATATTTGCTATCTGCCCCTTTGCAGAAAAAGTTTACCAACCTCTGGATTATAGGAAAGTGTTTCTTTTCAGAAGATAAAATGAAGGGTTTAAATGTTTACAATAGTGGAATTATATCGGTTCCAGGAAACATGCTTTCAATGTTTGTAAAAGTGATTGGCCTGCTCTTTGGCCCCAGGTGTCCCTAAGAGATAACTGAGGCTTGAGTGGATGACTTCCTTTCCATAGAATACAGCCATTTTGCCCCCACTAAGATGAGGCAGTCACTTTCAAGGGTGGGAGGATTTGAGTTTCAGTTGCAGTGGCCCATTTATTTAAAAAAAAAAAAAAGAGAGAGAGAAAACAAAAAACCAAAAACAGCCTATGGGACCTGTCATCTCCTGAGTTAGCAGCAGACACCTAGCATCTGATGACAGCAAAGCTGCCAAGGTTTGTGATCCTCATTTCTCTTCTCTTGTTGCGCAGACATAGGAAGATTAAAAAAGAGGTAGTATGGTTTGACCTGTTAAAATTCTCCATACACCTCTCTTAGGGTCAGTGACTCAGAGAGGCAGGGTGTAAGCAAATAAAAGTGTATGTGCTTGGTTGCCTGCTTTCTCCATGCTAACATGACAGCTTGTAGAAACAAGGTCAAGGAATTTAAAACAAAAGATATACCTACTGTATTAGTCTGTTTTACACTGCCATAACTAGCTACCTGAGACTGGGTAATTTACAAAGGAAAGAGGTTGAATTGACTCACAGTTCCACATGGCTGGGGAGGCCTTAGAAAACTTACTGTCGTGGCAGAAGGCAAAGGGGAAGCAAGGCACATCTTACATGGTAGCAGGAGAGAGAGGGAGAACGAGGGGGGATTTGCCAAACACTTTTAAACCATCAGATCTCATGAGAACTCACTTACTATCATGAGAATAACAAGGAGGAAATCTGCCCCCCATGATTCAATTGCCTCCCACCAGGTCCCTCCCTTGACATGTGGGGATTACAATCTGTGATGAGATTTGGTGGGGACACAGAGCCACACCATATCGCCTGCTTTGATCTTCGTTTTGGGAGGAACAATACAAAGAGGGGAAGAGTATTCCAGGCAGAGAAAGCAGTGTGCTTGAAGGTTCCAAAGTGAGAAAAATGTTGATGTGTTCAAGAACAGAATGAAGACTGGAGTGGTTGAAGCTCAGACAGCAAAGGAGAGTGGTGGGGTCAGAGAGAGGCTGGAGTCAGATCATGCTGGGCCATGGTAGGATATTGAACACATTAGGATATTACCATCAGAAATTGCAGAAAGTTTTAAGCGCTGGATTGATGCTGTTGGGAGGTGTGGCCCATCATGTTTTCCAAAACTAGCCACACCAAATATCCCATGCCATGTGCTCTTCTTTCAATGTGAACTAGATACTCCTTTGGGATATGGGGTCTTTTTCCCTCCTCTTGAATCTGGAAGGACCATGATGACAAGTGACACTCATGACTTCTTGAGCTAGGTCATAAGAAGAGATGCAGCTTCTACCTTGTCCTTTTAAGATGCTTATTCTTGGAACTCAATCATCAAACCGGGAGGAAGCAGAGAGATCATGTGGAAAGGCCACATGAGAGGTTCCAGCCAACAGCCCTCACTGAGGCCCCACTGGACAGAGGGCATTAATCCCCAGACGTATAAATGAGCAAGTATTGAGATAATTCTAGCTCCCAGCTGTTGAGTCACACCAAGACTTCCAGTGTTCCTAGCTAAAGTCCAAAGCACTGAAGCAGAGGCAAGCTTCCACTGGTTTCCAAACCCACAGAGTCCATGAACATAATAAAATTATTGGTGGTGTTTTATGCCACTAGTTTGCAAAAGTCAGAGAATTAGGATGCACAGAAACAGATAACAAGAACAAGAGACTCACAGCTCCAAAATTTAGGTTTACTGAAACCCATTCTTGTCTATTCCCTTCCTTTAAAAACAATTTTTTTTTAGAATACCTACTGGTAATAGTTCCCTTTGTTATTTAACCGAACTCCATATAGGACTCTTTCCAGACCTTACCAGTTCCCCACTCCGGCACCCAACTCCTCAACCAATTCTGCTGCAATGGCCTCAGCTCACATGTTCAATTCTTTTACAGAACCTATAAACTCATAATGTAATCTGAGAAGGCATTTGAATAAGGCATTTTAACAAAATTTGTAATTTTATCTTCCTTCTCTTCAGAGGTATAGGTCCTTTAAGGAAAGGGGGAAAACCCTGGCAAGCCAAAGTCACTGTTAGTATCTAAAGAAGATTAAAAAAGAAAGGAATATCACATGCAAATCTAGTTTTACTTGGTTGCAGAAAAACTTGGGAGAAACGAAAACCTGTTCACAAATTGTCACCTTTCTCACAAACTCCAACATGATTCACAATTCAATCTGCATGCAAATTTGATCAGAACACTGCTTTCTTACTCATCATAACCTGTTTTCTTGGAAACAGATTCCCTCCTGGGAAAGCAGGAAGTTTGACGTCAATTTTAAGGTTTCCCCAAGTACTGGCAGGGAATTGCTCTGTGGGTGCCTCCTACGAGTCCCAGATTTCCTTGCCCACCACCTTATCGATACTTCTTGCCCTGAGACCATAAGGAGGAGGTTAAGAGAAGGCAAGAGGAAGGCAACAAATTGTCTCCCTGCTCTGATTCTTGGCCTCCATCTTTGAAGATTCTTCATTTGCAAAGAGGAACAAGTAGATAGCGTGAGCCCTAGTGACTATCTTTTCCCACTGGAAGGGAATGATTACCCTCAAAGGGGAAAGCACCTTGCTCTGCTTTGGACAGGATCCTCTGCTGCTCTTTTAAGCACTGTTTGATTTAAATATAACAGCAAGCCTTCCAGACTGAATACTTTTCATTTCTAAGAGCAGATCAATACCAATTTACTTATGAAATTCTGCTTTCATGAAATAACTTATTTTGTGTCTTATAGAATTGTAGCAGAACTTGTTGAGCTGCTGTCAATTGGTGAGGGATATATGCAAAAAGGTTTTGGAAAACCTAAAAACCACGTTAAGGGAAGAAGAACCTGGCTGACTCTGTGTCACTACTAACATTTTTGAGCACTCACCAGGGCCAGCTACTATGCTACACTCTTCACAAAGGACAGTTGTGTGTTGAATTCTCCCAATTTGTAAGTTTGAAAATAAACTTGTTCCCCTTTTAAAGATGAAGAAACGAGGCTTGGAGACCTTCAGCAATCTTCAGAGGGTCATACAGCCGGGCAGTGGCAAAGCTGGGATCCAAGCCATGTTAAACAGCTCCAGAGCCAGCACTTACTAGAACCCACACTTGACTTGGATGTGAAGCCAAGCTTGAGAACTGATGGGTAAAGCCTTCCCGGCTTCATTCAGTTCTAATCAGACAGCAGATCAGCCACACACAATACAGTTTTAAAGGATATCTTATCTTTGTTGATGAATGATAAGCACTGCCCACAATGTTTGCAATTTCTCTTTTTGACTGTCTGGATATTGTTGTTTTAAAAAACCCTTGAAAAGTGCTTAGCAGCTAAAAATACCCCAGGGAGCTATGTAATATGGTTTCTAATTTGAATTTGCTTAGAATGGAATGCACAGTGATCATGCTATCAAAAGTAGGGGCTGCCCAGGACTAAAGCTGGAAGGATTAGGTCATGATTGTTACTCTGCCCGAATCTGTTGGGCAGCTTTGGGCAAAGCTCCTTGCTACTCTGGACGCTGCTTTCCCTATTTGTGAAATGAGTGAATGGTAGTAGGATAACAGCTTTTAAGCTTTATACTTCATAGATGGTTTTAGAGCCACGTCTAGGAGGTAGACAGAGGAGGAATAAGCCAAATTCAGGTTTACCTGTACCCACAGAAAACAGAACACATCCACAGTTATTTTATATACCTGGGCTCTAATTACATTGTCAATTTAAAAAAGTAGCCCAATGTTGCTTTGGCCAAATGATCACACTAGCCCTCTAGCAATGGATCCTAACCAAATTGAAATTGTTCCTTAATTTTTCTTTAAGAAACTACCTTCATTCCCACTTTCCATGGACCAGTGGGGATGTCAGTCAAGGGGCCCTAAATACTCTGGACCTAGCGGTAGTTCCATGGCTCAAGTCAGAGCAAACAGAACCTCTGAGAACACAAGTTTATAGTGTGGAAGCCAAAAACAGAACAAAATTGGAGCAGATTCATCCCCACAAAGGCACTTGAGAAGATTGGTGTGAAAGACTGAATTGTATCCCTGCCCAACCTTAATTTGTATGTTGAAGTCCTAACTCCTAATGTAACTATATTTGGTGATAGGGCCTTTAAGTGGGTAATTAATGCCCAACAAGGCCATAAATAGGAGCCCTAAGCCAATAGGACTAGTGTCCTTATAATAAGAGGAAGGGACACTAGAAGTGAGCACACAGAGAAAAGTCCATGTGAGGATACAATGAGAAAGTGACCATCTACAATGCAAGAAAAGAGGCCTCACCACAAACCAACCCTGCCAGCTCCTTGATCTTAGACTTCCAGCCTCCAGACTCTGAGAAAATACATTTCTGTTGTTTAAGCCTCCCAATGTGTGGTATTCTGTTATGTCAACCCAAGATGACTCAAAAATTGCCTAGTTTTGCTCCCCAGATGTCCAGACCAGCCTTCTCTAAGGCCTGGTATGTCAATTTTCTTTGGTATCTTTGAGTTACCCAAGATCTTCCCAAAAAATTCCTCATTGGCATACATTATGAAGAGTGGGTTTTTGTTGCTTAAAACCAAATAGCCCAGCACAGTGCTTTTCAGGAGGAAAAAAAATAAAAACTGCAAAGTAGACAGATGCTAAAATCTCCTCCAATCCTAGAACTTCATGGATTTTGTATTACAGTTATCCAAGGATTTAAAGATGTTTGTCTACCATAGCAAACCTTCATATTTAGGCTGAAAGGAAAGAAAAAAAATTCAAGCAATTTGGTATTTATTCTCAAGTTTTTAAATACTAAGTACATGAAAATCTGGGGAAGTTTGACTGAATTTTTCAGTCTTTACAGTTACTGTAACAATGTGATTGTAAGGGGCTCTCTTGTCACTGGTGGGTTGCATTCTGTGTTCCTGGAGCTCTAATATGTAGAGTGTACAGAGCAGGAGAATCTTGGACTAAGTCATGCCAGTATTCTCGAGACTCCACTCCATTCACCTTCTCTCTCAGCTGTGCTTCCAGGGTCCTCTATATGTTTCCAAATGCAACAAAATAAATGAATAAATCACACCACCTACTGGCTGGGAGGTCAACCTGCATGGCCCATTATAACTTCTGCTGACACCAATATGTAGTGCTTGAACAGCTCTTACCCACAAGCACCACATACTGGACTGTAGGGTGAACTGCACAACCCAACATAATTTCTGCAGACAGAAGTACACAGTGCTAGGGAATAAGGTAAACCTTCCAAGACCACTTCCAATCTCTGCAGGAGACAGTAAGCCTGCTCATACAAACAGTACACCACTATAATCTAGAAACAACCAGCATTTGAGGAAACCACTACACTAAGGCTGTCTATACCAAGGAGTTCATACAGAGCCTTGGCTCCTAAAAGCATATAGAAGTAAATCCAAAGGACCCTAACCAATATACACAACAGTCAAGGAGGAAAAAATGCCATCCCAATGACAGTAAATTCAAAAATAAGAAGTGGCAGCTTCTCCAGATGAGACGTAATCAGCACAAGGACCCTGACACTAAAAAACAATGTTGCAATACCCCACAAATGATCACACTAGCCCTCTAGCAATGGATCCTAACCAAATTGAAAACTCTGAAATGACAGATAAATAATTCAAGATAAAGATTGTAAATAAGCTCAGTGAGATCCAAGATAAAGTTGAAAACAAACACAAAGAAATCAGAAAAACATTTCAATATACGAAAGAGAGAGACATCTAAAACAAACAAACAGAACTTCTGGAAATGAAAATTTCACTGAAGGAGTTACAACATACAGTTGAAAGCTTTAAAGACAGAATAGAACAGGCAGAAAAAAATAATTTCAGAGGCTGAAATTAATCCAGAGGTCTTTTAAATTAATCCAGTCAGACAAAAGTAAAGAAAAAACAATTTTTAATAAAAGAACCAAGACTCTGAGGAAAAAAATGAATTGTGTAAAGTGACCAAATCTATGAGATATAAATATTCCTGAGGAAGAAGACAAAGTAAAGAGCTTGGAAAACCCATCTGAGAAAATAATTCAGGAAAATTTCACTGGTCTTACTAGAAATGTGGACATCCAGGTACAAGATCAGAGACCACTTGAGGAATAGTTTGCTAGATAAGCACCACCAAGGCATACAGTCTTCAGATTATCCAAAGTCAATACCAAGGAAAAAAATCATAAAAGCAGCAAAAGATAAGCATCTAATTACCTATAAAGGAAATTCCATCAGACTAACAGTGGACTTCTCAGCAGAAACCTTATAAGCCAGGAGAGATTTGGGGTCTATTTTTAGCATTCTTTAAAAAAAGTGCCACCCAAGAATCTTATATCCTGCCAAATTAAGCTTTACATATGAAGAAGAAATAAAACCCTTCTCATACAAGCATGTACTACAGGAATTTCTTGCCATTAGACCAGTTGTACAAGAAATGCTCAAAAGAATTCTAAAATGAAAGCAAAAGAAATATACACACGATTATAAAAGCACATAAAAGTACAACGCTCATAAATCCTATAAAGCAATTACACAACTGAAACTACAAAGAAACTAGGTAACAACATTATGACAGGAACAAAAACATCACATATCAATATAACTTTGAATGTAAATGGCTTAAATGCCCCATTTAAAGTACATAGACTGGCAAATTAAATTTAAAAACAAGACCCAACCATTTTCTGAGTACAAGAAATCCACCTAACAGGGAAAGATATTACAGACTCAAAGTAAAAGAGTAGAAATAGATATGCCACACAAACAGAAAACACAAGCAAGCAGAAATAACTACACGTACATCAAATAAAATAGATTTTAAATCCATAGCAATATAAACAAAACACAAAAAGGTCATTGTATAATAATAAAGAGTTCAATTGAACAAGAAGACAACTATTCTAAATATGTATGCACCCATCTCTGGAGCACACAGATTCATTTTTTAAAATATTACTAAATCCAAGAAAAGAGATCAACAGAAACACAATAATAGTGAGGGTCTTCAACACCCCACTGACAGAACTAGACAGATCACTGAGAAAGAAAATCAACAAAGAAACTCTGAACTTAAACTGGACTCCAGACCAAATGGATCTAGTGACGTTTACAGAACATTCTACCCACCAACTGCAGAATATACATGTCTCATCTGAGTATGGAACATTCTCCAAAATAGACCATATGCCTGCCCACAAAGTAAATCTCAATAAAGTTTTTAAAAATCAAAATTATGTCAAGTATCTTCTTGAACCACAGTGAAATAAAATTAGAAATCCATACAAAAGGAATTCTCAAAACTATACAAATACATGGAAATTAAACAACTTGCTCCTGAATGATCTTTTGGCAAACAATGAAATTAAGGTAGATATAAAAATACTTTCTGAAATAAATTAATATAGAGATACAATATACCCAAACCTCTGTAATACAACAAAAGCAGTGCTAAGAAGGAAGTTTAGAGTGTTAAATGCCTACATCAAAAAGATGGGTCTCAAATTAACATCCTACTGTCACACTTCAAAAAACTAGAAAATCAAGAATAAACCAAACCCAAAGCAAGCAGAAGAAAATAAATAACAAAGACCAGAAAAGAAACAAATGATATTGAGACCAAAAACAATAATACAAAGGATTAACAAAACAAAAAATTACTTACTTCAAAAGATAAAATGTATACATACTACATAGCTTAATCAAGGAATAAAGAGGAGACTCAAATAAGTACAATCAGAAATGATAAAGGTAAGATTACAACTGATACCACAGAAATGCAAAATATTATCAGAGTCTACTATGGGTATCTCTACACACACAAACTAGAAAATCCAGAGGAAATGAATGAATTCCTGGAAACACACAATTTAAAAGATTAAATCATGAAGAAGTAGAAATCTTGAACAAACCAATAATGAGTAGTGAAATTGAATTAGTAATATAAACCTCCTTTTAAAAAGCCCAGGACCAGATGGATTCACAGTGAAATTTTACTAGCATACAAAAAAGAGCTGGTACCAATCTTACGGAAATTATTCCCAAAAAATTGAGGAGGAGAGATTCCTCCTTAACTCATTCTATGAAACTAGTATCACCCTGATACCAGAATCAGGTGAGGATACAGGCCAATATCCATGATGAATACAGATGCAAAAATCTTCAACAAAATACTTGCAAATTGAGTCCAACAGCACATAAAAATGTGACCCATGATCAAGTGGGTTTTACTCCAGGGATGCAAGGATGATTCAACATATATTAATCAATAAATGGGATTCACCACAAAACAAAATTAAAAACAAAAACCATACAATTGTCACAATAGAAATGCAGAAAAAGCATTGAATAAAATCCAACATCCCTTCATGATAAAACTTCTCAGCAAACTAGACACTGATAGAACACACCTCAAAATAATAAAAGCCATATACAACAAACCCATAGCCAACATTATACTCAAT
Source organism: Chlorocebus sabaeus (assembly GCF_047675955.1). NCBI lineage: Eukaryota > Metazoa > Chordata > Mammalia > Primates > Cercopithecidae > Chlorocebus > Chlorocebus sabaeus. The sequence goes on along the minus strand of NC_132926.1, from coordinate 33,410,140 downwards.
GAAGAAACACTGAATGCATTTCCTTTAAGAACCGGAACAAGATAAAGATTTCCACTCTCATCACTCCTATTCAACATAATACTGGAAGTCCTAGCCAGAACAATCAGGCAAGAAAAAGAAATAGAAGGTAATCAAATTGGAAAAAGAGGAAGTCAAATTACCTCTGTTCACTAATGACATAATGTTATACTTAGAAAACCCTAAAGACTCCTCCAAGACTCTGAGTTTGATAAATGACTTCAGTAAGGTGTTAGAATAAAAAGTCAACACACAAAAATCAGTAGCATTTCTATACACAAATAATGTTTAATCTGAGAACCAAATCAAGAACCACTTACAAAAGCCACACAAAAAAATAAGTTACCTAGGAAGACATTTAACCAAAGAGGTGCAAGATCTCTACACAAAGAACTACAAAACACTGATTAAATAAATCAGAGATGACACCAAAAAATGGAAAAACATCTACACTTATGGAATTAAAATAATCAATAATGTTAAAATGACCATATTGCCTAAAGCCATATACAGATTCAATGCAATTCCTATGAAATTCCTAATGTTATTTTTCACAGAATTAAAAAAAAAAAAAAATCCTAAAATGTACATGGAACCAAGAAAACATCCTCAATAGCCAAAACATTTCTGAACAAAACAAACAAAGCGAGGAATTATATTGCCTGACTTCAAATTATACTATAAGGCTATAGCAACCAAAAGAATATGGTACTTGTACAAAAATAGAGCAATAGAACAGGATAGAGATCCCAGAAATAAAGCCATAGACCTATAAGCAACTATCTTCAACAAAGTTGACAAAAACGTGAAATTGGGAAAGGACCCTCTATTCAATAAATGGTTCTGGAAAAATTGGATAGCCATATGCTAAAGAATGAAAATAGACCCCTATTTCTCATCACATACAAAAATTAACTTAACATGGATTAAAGGCTTAAATGTAAGACCTGAAACAATAAATATCCTAGAAGACAACCTAGGAAAAACTCTTCCGGATGTTAGCCAAGGCAAGAAATTAATGACTAAGGCCTCAAAAGCTAATGCAACAAAAAATAGACAAATGGTACTTAATTAAACTAAAAAGCTTTTGCACAGCAAAATAAATAATCAACAAAGTAAAAAGACAACCTACAGAATGGCAGAAAATATTTGCAAACTATGCATCCAACAAAAGGACTAATATCCAGAATCTGCAAGGAACTCAACTCAAGAAGAAGATAAACAATAACCCCATTAAAAAGTGGGCAAGGACATGAACAGAAATTTTTCAGAAGAAGACATACAAATGACCAATAAACACAAATTTCTCAACATCATTAATCAGATAAATGCAAGGTAAAACCACAGTGAGATACCATCTTACACCACTCAGATGTCACTATTATTAAAAAGTGGAAAAAAAACAACAACAGATGTTGGTGAGGAAGTGAAGAAAAGAGAGTGCTTATAAACTCTTGGTGGGAATGCAAATTAGTACAACCTTCAGGCAAAATAGTAAGGAGATTTCTCAATGAACTAAAAATAAAACTACCATTTTGCTGGGTACCGTGGCTCATGCCTGTAATCCCAACACTTTGGGAGGCCAAGGCAGTAGAATTGTTTCACCTTGAAAGTTCAAGCCCAGCCTGGGCAACATAGTGAGACTTCATCTCTATTAAAATTGTTTTAAAAATAACCAGGCATAGTGGCACATGCTTGTAGTCCTAGCTTCTTGCGGGGATGAAGTGGAAGGATCACTTGAGCCCAAGATGTTGAAGCTGCAGTGAGCCCTGACCATGCTACTGTACTCCAGCCTGGGCAACACAGCAAGACTCTGTCTAGATAAATAAATAAATAAAACAACTGTTCAATCCAGCAGTCCCACTACTGGGTGTCTACTCAAGGGAAAAGAAATAATCATATCAAAAAGATACTAGAACTTGTGTGTTCATTACAGCACTATTCACAGTAGCAGTCATGGCCTAAAGTTAAGTGTTCATCAACAGATGATTGGATAAAGAAAACGTGCTACAGGACTGGTGTAATGGCTGATGCCTGTAATCCCAGCACTTTGGGAGGCCAAGGCAGCAGGATAACTTGAGGTCATGAGTTTGAGACCAGCCTGGCCAACATGGTCTCTACTAAAAATGCAAAAATTCGCTGGGCATGGTGGTGCACACCTGTAGTCACAGCTACTCGGGAGGCTGAAGCAGGAGAATTGCTTGAACCTGGGAGGCAGAGGTTGCAGTGAGTGGAGATCGCACCACTGCACTTCAGCCTGGGTAACAGAGGGAGACTCTGTTAAAAAAAAAAAAAAGAAAGAAAGAAAGAGAAAGAAAGAGAGAAAGAGAGAAAGAAAGAAAGAAAGAGAGAAAGAGAAAGAAAGCAAGAAAGCAAGAAAGAGAAAGAAAGAAAGGAAGGAAGGAAAGAGAGAGAAGGAAAGAAAGAAGAAAGAAAGAAAGAAAAAGGAAGGAAGGAAGGAAAGAGAGAGAGAAAGGAAGGAAGGAAGGAAGGAAGGAAGGAAGGAAGGAAGGAAGGAAGAAGAAGAAAGAAAGAAAGAAAGAAAGAAAGAAAGAAAGAAAGAAAGAAAGAAAGAAAGAAAGAAAGAAAGAAAGAAAGAAAGAAAGAAAGGAAAAGAAAGAAAAGAAAGAAGGGAGGGAGGGAGGGAGGGAGGGAAGGAAGGAAGGAAGGAAGGAAGGAAGGAAGGAAGGAAGGAAGGAAGGAAGGAAGGAAGGAAGGAAATGTACACATACATAATGGAATACTATGAAGACATACAAATAATAAAATTATGTCTTTCGCAGCAATATGTATTAAGCTGGAGGCCATTATCCTATGTGAAATAACTCAGAAATAGAAAATAAAATACCACATGTTATGAGACTATGGTGTTTACTAGGTATAGAATGATGACATCTGCAAACGGAGATAGTTTGACTTATTCTCTTCCTATTTGGATCCCTTTTATGTCTTTCTCTTGCCTGACTGTTTTGGTTAGGACTTCCAGTACTATGTGGAACAGGAGTGGTGACAGTGGGCATCTCTGTCTTGTTGCCCATTCAGTATGATGTTGGCTATGGGTTTGTCATAGATGGTTCTTATTATTTTCAGGTATGTTCCTTCAATTCCTAGTTTGTTGAGGGTTTTTAACACAAAGGGATGTTGAATTTTATGGAAAGCCTTTTCTGCATCTATTGAGATAATTCTGTGGTTTTTCTTTTCAGTTCTATTTATGCACCCACAGATTTTGAAAACAGAGCCAGGCCTTTTTGACTCTTTACCTTAGGGCCAAAAGGAGATGCCCTGAAGACGAAAACTCTTCTAGGCCTTGTTTTCTCACACTCTGAGCTCCTGGAGTCATTTGTGCTAAGGAGGGTGATTCTAAAAGGAGAGTTCTCAGTATGGGCAAGAGATGATGCGTCTGTGGGTTCCACAAACTGTGTTATAGGAACATGGGTTCTAATTCTCAGAACCACCCCTAAGGAAGAGCCAGGACCTTGGAGGGATGTCTTGGAGGGAAAGTTTGGTCTCAATAAAGATTCTCCCTTTAGGCTTAGCATGTTAGGTAGCTTGCTGCCCAACTAAGGAACCAGGCAATTGTGGATAGAATGAGTATCAGTGGCCACTATGGAAAACTGAGGTAAGAGAATTTGTTATGTAGAGAAGGGAAAAGCTCCCCAAAAATGATGATTTGTTCTAGAGAAGGAAAATGCTCCCCCAAAATGATGAGAATTAAATTTGCTGTCCTGTCAAGATGACGACTTGGAGCCAGATTTCATTTGATTCACAGAAATAAACTGACATTTCTTTTACACTCAGGTGTGTGGAATGAGATTCGTATGCGCTAGCTACATGAGACAGACAATTCATATTTATCATATTTTGCAAGTTTCAAGTGAAATTATTTGAGGCTAAAGACATACGACTTCCATGTAAGTGGAAAGTGTTAGTGAGCTGGGAAAGTGTAGATTGGTATCATATTTGCTGGTTATCTCCCAAAGTGGAGCCTTGGCCATTGTTTCCTGTGGAAAAATGTTGGGAAAAGAAGAGGCTTTGCCTTCAGGATGCGTTTTGGATCCTCCCTGCAGTACTGCCTTGTGCAAAGATCCTTTAGGCCATTTTACTATCCTCATTACCATCATTGTTGTCATTGTCTCTGTCATCAACATGGCCATCATCATCATTGTTGTTATCATCACAACAGCTAGTGATTTATTGCAGATGCTATTCTAAGTCCTTAAATGTATCATCTTATTTATTCCACACAACAACCCTCTGAACAAGCTCCTTTTGTTATCCCCATTCTACAGATGAAAAAACCAAATGCAGTGAAATTAAGTAATTTGCAAAGTTGAGTGGCAAAGCAGCTTTCACTGATGTTGTAGGAACACTGGACCTAATAAAAATGCTATCATCACATATTTAAATATATTCTCATGAAAAATATGTTTAATTCAGAACAAAGTGTAACACACCAATTTACATGTAATAAGACCTTAAAGCAAATGTTAAAAACAAACAATTAAATTCTCAATGGTAGGATTATAGGACATATGCCACTAACCAGTGATTACCTGATCCATAGGGTCAACATAGGTTATCACCAAGTTTTTTGTAAGTCCCTATTTTTACATGTCATCTTATGGAATTAACCTTTCCATGGTACTTTTCTGCCTTCTTTTTAGCACTATTTTAAAAAATTTCTTATAATAAGCCATATCAAATATGGGGTGTTACTTGGAAATTGATAAAAAATATACTTTATTATTTTTTCTGATTATTTAAGTAAGATTAGCTGATTATTTAAAATTAAAACACAATAGGCCTACATTTCCCAAAAAGTTAATGTCTCTGAAATGTCTCACACTGGAAAGACAAATATAACTCACAATTTAGTGCACCTACTCCTCAATATACTTTTTTCTCCATACATATACTCCTGCTAACAAATTTATAATAGAAATACGTGTACGTGAAAAATGTAAACATTTACTTACAAGGTGAAATTATGCAATATATAACATTTATCACCTTTCTTCAATTAACAATATAGTTAGGATTCTTTCCATGGCAGTACATATAAACTTGTCTGATTACTTTTTAATAAAAATAGTGTAACCTCATGGTTAAACAAATTTCGTACATAAAGATATTAAATTAAAAGTAAAAATGTCTCACACAGTTGCAGAAGTACATTCCCAGAACTAACTACAGTATCCCTTTGAATATTTTAAACATATGAGAGCATAGCTTATTTCTACTTTTTATTGGTCTTAACCCAGATTAGTTATTGTGGTCTCAGTTTCTTCTCTTTCCTCTCCCCATGTGGTTATCTGAACTATCAACCACAGATCACCTAGTTTGATTTCTAAGGCGTTCCCTATGTAAAAGAGTGGCTAGAAATAGAGAGTCCAGAAAAAGATTTCTATTTCTTAAAGAGCCAGACTTTTTGTCTTTTAAATCTTTTTTAAAGCTACAAATAACAGATAGTGCTTAAAACAAGAATATACAGGCTACTAGCAAAATACAAATATTTTTTAGTGTGATATAGTTTTAAAAATAGGCCATAAACAGCTTTCTTCAACAAACCCCACCTACTTATTCTCAATGATGATCCCAAGTCCAATTTTCGTGCTTATAAACCAGCAAGGGAACAGACTTTCTAAGCCTGTTTATTTAACACATCCCTCATTTATCACATGGCATCTCTGCTAGTCCCAGTTATCCAAGCCAAAAGTAATTCAGAAACCTAAATAGCTGCTAATGACCAATGGAATTATGAGACAAGTATTTTAAACACAACTTTGATTACATATCTAGTCTTCTCTGTATTCTCTACAACCATTCCTTGTCTGTTGAGGAATCTTGATCATGTCAAGAGCTTAGCTCAAAACCACACTGCATTAAGCCCCATTTAACACTACAGTTGTTTGATCATGCAGTATTTCCCCTAAAAGGAGCTCACTTCAATGCCACAGAGGAGTATGCACTTCTGTAGGTAACAGGGAGTTAGAAACTTTCAAGCAAGGAAATGGTACACATTGGTCTGCCTTGGAAAGATGTTTTTAGCTGGTTTAGGAAGAGGTAGTAAAGTGACTGAAAGCTAGAGGTGATGCCCAAACCCATGGTCCAGGCAAAACATAAGAAAAAAAGTTCAAACCAGGGAAGTCCCAGTGAGACGAAGAGGGCTGGGTAGATCCAGGGAGATAAAATTAGTAGGATTTATTGACATTATGCTAGGTAAGAGAAAGAGAAGGGTCAAAAACAACCTCAATGTTTGTGGCTTTTGGTAATAGCATAGAAATAATATAAATAAAGACATCTGGGAATGAAGTTCTAATAAATAAGTTCTAATTCTGGGGGAGGAATACTCTTGAGAGTGAGAATGGGCAATAAGGAGTTCCATTCAGAAAAGTTGAGGCAGGCATGTTTACTTGGTATCCAACATTTCAAGTATAAAGGGAATAAAAAGAATAATACCTCACAGCACTCAGGACTATGGTAGGAAAAGCATTAATGGCAAAGCATGAGATTATATGAGAGATGTTGCTGAGATATAAAGAAACAAAGGGGACTCTCCACAATTTTAGTTCCCAAGGTCACAAAACTCATTTTTACCCCAACTTGTTTCTTATACTTAGCAAAGAAGCTGACAGTGAAATCCATTAACTTAGCCCAGAGGGACTCCCAGGGCTACTAAACTTCATCTTACAAATATTCCAATGATGCCAGGGACAAAGGCTTCCCCTTCTGAAAGGAAACCTAAGAGCCAGCTTTCTCCCTCTGTCTTCCAGATGGCATTACACATGTCGATTAGAAATGTTCAGGAAGTGCTTTCTCTTTGCAACCAAGAGAAACATTTTCCTTCTTTGGAGCTTGCTCCCACTTTCTCTCCTTCCTTAAATGGAATCTGATGTGTTTTTTCCCAAATTATCCATGACTGATCCCTTGCACTGTTTGTGCTCTTGGTAGATACTCTGCAGTAGGCAGATAAGGATGGGGCTGAGTGACGTATATTTCTCTACTGGTTTCCTTAGCAATGCCTCAGCAAGCCTCCAGCTCCCCTACAAACCTCCTTCTGAGTCAGCCTGTTTCGGCTATAGTCCAGGCTCTGCCAGAACGTCACTGTTAAAACAGTAATAACTTTTTTCCCCCATGGCACTTTACAGTGTATGAAAATCTTTCGCAGTCTTTATTTCATTTTATTTTTATGGCACGATCTCACAGAGAAGATATTATCAATATCAGCATTTTATAGGTAAATAAATTGAAACTCACAAAAGTTTAATAACTTGCCTAAATTTCATAGCAATAAGTCAATAGTCAGAAAAAGGAGCTCATGGAGTTTGTTCCTCTGGCAATGGTGGCCACTGAGTGACAGCAAGACTTTCCCATACAATCTGAAGACTTCAGTTAGGGGTTATTCCATACAGTGATGAAACAGGGGGAAGATCTTCCCTGTAAATTAAGATATGCTTAAGATTTATTGACATCAAGTTCAGTTCATGGACAGTGATAATAAAAATATTCTTAATTCAGCCACTAGTTTCTCCCAGGGAGCATTAGTGGTTAAAATACAATAGTTTTCATAGTGCCTATCATTATAATAGGTGTACTACGGATTCATCACAGGTGTGCCCTACGATTGATCAATGTATAAAATTCATTTTGTCTTAACTGTTGATACATACAACTGTTCCATACTGTTCACTATTAAACACTGTTACGGTGAAGTTTGTTAGGTATAGCATTGAGTTGAGTGGATCATCAAAATGCTGTAGAGTTGGTATAACTTATTTTAAATAATTGGTATAGATTAATATTAAGCTGGCATCTAAGAAAGAGTGCACATGGCCATATGTATGTATGTATAACAGGGGTTGCACAGGGCAGTCAGGGCTTTCTTCAAGGAGCCCCACAGTGCTGATGGGTGATAAATTTTTATAGCATACAACTATAGATGTGTCTATAGAATCTTAAAGACACCTGTGTATGAGATTAGTATTTGCATTGTAATTATCTTTTCATGTTCCCTTGAATCTCTTACTATCTTGAGGGAAACTCTAAATCTCTAGTGTATGAATGTGAACTATGCACTGAAAAAACCTGAGATCTCTTGTTCTAATTTCTATTTCTGGCAAAATAAAAATTAATATTTAAGATATTTGATTTGAAAAAGTGTTTTAAAGGCCACTGAAAGAGAATTAAAAAGGCATAGAGTTAGACTGTCCATCTAAATTTAGACTCTATCTGTAAGAAGATATTTCATCTACCCCACTTGACCCATTGACACAAGGCAGTCTGACTTTTCTATCACACACTACTCTATTTCTAAAAAAATATTATTCTAGAGTCTTATTCAGGATTAGCATGAGTGAACTTCAGTTCACAGAGTCCCCCTTTCTTTTGTGGGCAGAAGATCACAAGCTTCTACGTGGATCAGTCCATCTAGTACCTCCTGAAGCTCCACATTCTTAATATTTTCCTTTATATGGCTTATATTAATATTAATATTCCTTAATATTCTGCCTTATTATAGTTTTCGGAAGACACAATTAAGCAAAAATGATTGATAGAATCTTGGGTTTTGAAACCAGATAGCTTAATTTAAATACCAGTTCTGCCACTTCCTGTTTCTGCAACTTCAGATGAGTTACTTAACATTTTGGGGTGTCAGCATCCCAATCTATAAACAAGGGAGAAAAATAATAATAAAACCCACCTCTTCTGACTGTGATAAGGATTCCTTGAAATAAGATATATAATGTTCTTATGGCACAGTGTTTGTCACATAGCAGTTATATCATTAACTGTAACTACTATTGACATTCTATACACTGGTCTTATCAGACATGGTCTTATGGAGTAATGTGAAATAGATCAGTGAGCTCTTTCACATGTGAGCCTTTTCCTGTATTGGAAAACTGCTCTCAATGACATCCATGTCATCTCTTAAGTTAACTAAGTGCAAGTAATATTTTAAAGACAAGTGTATTAGTCTGTTTTCATGATGCTGATAAAGACATACCCAAGAACGGGAAGAAAGAGGTTTAATTGGACTTACAGTTCCACATGGCTGGGGAGGTCTTGGAAAGACATTTCTTACATCATGACAGCAAGAGAAAAATAAGGAGGAAGCAAAAGCAGAAACCCCTGATAAATCCATCAGATCTCATGAGACTTATTCACTATCATGAAAATAGCATGGGAAAGACTAGCCCCTATGATTCAATTACCTCCCCCTGGGTCCCTCCCACAATACACGGGAATTCTGGGAGATACAATTCAAGTTGAAATGGGATGGGGACACAGCCAAACCATATCAACAAGGCAATCCACTCCTGTCCCCACAAAGGTAATTAAAAGGTAACAATGTCTACCACTGATACTTCAGATGATAAGATTTGGGCTCTAAATAAATCTGTGAAAGACTTAGAAGAGGTGGCATAGCATAGCCGTGGAGCGAATAGCCCAACTAGGATTCCTAAGGAATAGATTTTACTTGTTTTGTGCTCTGGGTAAGTCATTTGACTACTTCAATATCTTTAATTGCAGAAAGGAGGAAATGGGACAAATGTCGCAACACTATTGTGACAATTAAGGAGATGCACAAAAATACTGTGAGGATAGTATTCAGCACATATAGACATTCAATTAGTATTGGTTGATTTTATTTATAGGCCCCAGACATTCTGACACCCAATTAGTATTTTCAGTTGAGATAGTTAGCTATAGCCTTTCAGATGATAGTTATGATGGCTTCTTCAACTAGTCCCTCTGCTTCTGGTCCATCCCTGAAGATCACATGCTCAGAAGTTAAGAGAAGAATATTAAAAGCATAATTATGTGTCAAAATCTATAGAAAATGGTCAAAACAATATTTGGAAAAAAATGCTTTGTCTTTATTCTTAATAAAATAAAAGAACATTCACTATGTTCCCACATCATATAAGAAGAAAATCAGTTTTTGAAAAACTACAGAAGAATTGGAAACTATAAACATGATAAAATAAGTAAGCTGATTATATGACAAAGAAAACTGAAACAAGTAATTAATATGACCAAAGATTACTACTTGAAAAAGACTAAGAAATGCCAAAAAAACAGCAAAATCTAATTTAAAAAAAAAACTAATAAAAATATAAAAAATATATAAAAACATAATAAAATAAGACAGAAAATAGAGCACACAGGATAATAGAAAAAAAGGTTTCAAGAAACATTTGGCACAGTTAAATGCTAATATATTTTGAATTCTCTGTGAAATAAATTATTTTCTCAAAGCAAGGGAATTAACACTTACTAAGTACTGACTTTGTCATAGCACTGAGTGTTTTATGCACATCCTTTTTTGTTGGTATAAAAAGCCACTTTATAAATATTTTTCCTCCTTTTATAGCAGAAACTGAAGCTTACAGAGATGAAGGTGTATGTCCAAGGTCACCTAGCTACTAAGAGATGCAGCTGGAATTTAAATTCAGATCTACAAGGCCTATGCTATTTTTATTTTTCCAAGTTTTCACCCTAAAAATATAAAACATCAAAATGGTCATAAAAGGAAGAGGAAATATGAATATACAGCACTAAAAAGTGTTTGTACACCATTATTAAAATAAGACTTGAACACGCTTGATCAAATTTTCTTTAAACTTCCAAATAGCAAACTATCCATTTCATTTCTTGAAAGAGAAAATAATAGCAAATTTCCTACTATAAAAGAAAAAAAGTGGTCTTAATCCTAATTGTGATTAAAGTATGAACACACACAACTATAGTGAGGTTTCCTCTTATAGATACAAAACTTTTAATAAAAATAAAAAATTGAATAAAGCAATCAAATAAAAGTTATTCCTGCTACAAGAATGCAGGCATGCTATAAGAATACAACATATTCTATTTCTTTCTAAAAGGGAAACATACTCCATTTAATCTTTCTATTTCAAAAGCTTATTCATGACAAAATCACATCAACAAAAACAATAAGTCACTTGAAAGAATCTGGGACCCATTTTTAATATTTTGAAGGTTTAAAAATAGTAAAGCAATATGACAGCATTAGGAGCTTCACAGATCTGCAACATCAGAAGCTAAGCACTGTGGGGAAGAGAAATCGACTTCACTAAAATAATCCAGCTAGTCACTAAGCAAATAGTAATAAAAAGCCACAGGGAGGAAGATTATAATCTATAGTTTCTATAATATATTATCTAAAATATTTAGTTTCCAACCCAACTGCAAAAACATGGAAAGAAACAGGAAAATAAAACATATACTGGAGGAAGGAAGAGAACAGAAGAAATTGCCTGTAATAGCAACCAGATATCAGATTTAACAAAGTATTCAAAGTAGTCATTAGAAATATGTCCAAAAAAATAAAGAAAATTATAATTATAGAAATAAAGAAGGATATAATGACAACTGTTCATCAAATAGAAAAATATCAGTATTGATAAGGTCCTAGAAATTTTTAAAAAAGAAACCAATGGAAATTCAGAAGCTGAAGGTACAACAATGGAAATAAAAAATTCACTAGAGGAGCTCAACAGTAGATTTGAACTGGCAGAATAAAGACTTAGCCTACCTAAAGATAAACCTATAGAGATGACACAATCCAAAGAACAGAAATTAAAAAGAACAAAGAAAGAACAGAGCCTCAGAGAAATTTAGGCCTTATTAAGTACACAAACCTACATGTAGAATGAGTAGGATAAATGTGAGATCTACAGATACAGCATTGTCAAAATACTGAAAGTCATAGACAAGGAGAAAATCTTGAGAGCATTAAGAAAAGAATGACTCATCACTTAAAAGGCAACCCAAATACAATTTGCAGATGAATTCTCACCAGAAACAAAGGAGACTTCAAGACAGTAGAATAACATATTCAAAGTGCTCAAAAAAGACTGCTGAGCAACCAAGAATCCTATATTCATAAAAGCTATATTTCAAAATTTTAAGTACAACGAAGAAATTTCCAAATAATCAAAAACAGAGAAAAAATGTTGCTTGCAGCCACTTTACAAGCGATAATAAAAGAAGTGCTTCAGGCTGAAGGCAAGCAACCCTGGACAGTAATTCAAATCCACACAAAAAGAGATCATCAATAAAGGTAATTATATAAGAGATAGTATAAATTCATATTTCTTCTTCTTCTTCTCTTAACTGATTTAAAAAGCAATTGATTGTGTTAACTATTGTTTCTTTCAGCAGTGTTTTATAGTTTTCCTTGTAGAGATCTTTCACATCCTTGGTTAGGTATATTGCCAAATATTTTATTTTACTTTTATTTTTGGCAGCTATAGTGAAAGACGTTGAGTTTTTTATTTGATTCTCAGCTTGGTCGCTGTTGGTGTATAGCAGTGCTACTGATTTGTGTACATTAATTTTGTATCCTGAAACTTTGCTGAATTAATTTATCAGTTCTGGGAGCTTTTTGGATGAACCTTTAGGGTTTTCTAGGTATATTATCATATCATCACCAAACAGTGACAGTTTGACTTCTCTTTACCAATTTTGATGCCCTTTATTTCTTTCTCTTTTCTGATTGTCCTGCCTAGGACTTCCAGTACTATGTTGCATAGAAGTGGTAATAGTGGGCATCTTTGTCTTGTTCCAGTTCTCAGGGGAAATGCTTTCCACTTTTCCCCATTCAGTATAGTGTTGGTTGTGGGTTTGTTGTAGATAGCTTTTATTACCTTAAGGTATGTCCCTTCTATGCTGATTTTGCTGTGGGTTTTAATCATAAAGTGATGCTGGATTTCATCAAATGTTTTTTCTGCATCTGTTGAGATGATCATGTGATTTTTTTGTTTTTAATTCTGCTTATGTGGTATATTACATCTGTTGAGCTACATGTGTTAAACCATCCCTGCATCCCTGGTACGCAACCCACTTGATCATGGTGTGTTATCTTTTTCATATGCTGTTGGATTCAGTTTACTGGTATTTTGTTGAGGATTTTTGCATCCATGTTCATCAGGGACATTGGTCTGTAGTTTTCTTTTTATGTTATGTCCTTCCCTGGTTTGGGTATTAAGATGATACTGGCTTCATTGACTGATTTAGGGAGGATTCCCTCTTTATCTTTTGGAATAGTATCAGTAAGATTAGTACCAATTCTTTGAATATCTGATAGAATTCAGCAGTGAATCCATCTAGTCCTGGAGGGTTTTGTTTTGTTGGCATTTTTTGTTACCATTTCAATCTTGCTGCTTGTTATTGGTCTGTTTGAAGATTGTATATCTTCCTGGTTTAAGCTAAGAAAGTTGTATATGTCAGGAATCTATCTATCTCCTCTAGGTTTTCTAGTTTATGCACATGGAGGTGTCCATAGTAGCCTTGAATAATCTTCTGTATTTCTGTGGTATCAGTTGTAATATCTCCCATTTCATATCTAATTGAGCCTATTTGGATCTTCTCTCTTCTTTTATTGATTAATCGATCAATTTTGTTTATCTTTTCAAAGAACCAGCTTTTTGTTTCATTTATCCTTGTATTTTTGTTCCATTTAATTTAGTTCTGCTGTGATCTTTGTTATTTCTTTCCTTATGCTAGGTTTGGTTTGGATTGTTCTTGTTTCTCCAGTTCCGTGAGGTGTGACTTTAATTTGTCTATTTGTGCCCTTTCATACTTTTTGATGTAGGCATTTAATGCTATGAATTTTTCTCTTGAATGGGTAGAATCAATATTGTGAAAACGGTCATACAGCCAAAAGCAATCTGCAAATTCAATGAAATTTTCATCAAAATACCACCATCATTCTTCACAGAGCTAGAAAAAACAATCCTAAAATTCATATGGAACCAAAAAAAAGGGCCCACATAGCCAAAGCAAGACTAAGTAAAAAGAATAAATCTGGAGACATCACATTACTCGACTTCAAACAATACTATAAGGCCATTGTCACCAAAATAGCATGGTACTGGCATGAAAATAGACACATAGACCAATGGAACAGAATATAGAACCCAGAAATAAACCCAAATGCTTAAAGTCAACTGATCTCCAACAAAGCAAACAAAAACATAAAGTGTGGAAAGGACACCCTATTTAACACATGGTGCTGGGATAATTGGCAAGCCACATGTAGAAGAATAAAACTGGATCCTCATCTGTCACCTTATACAAAAATCAACTCAAGATGAATCAAAGACTTAAATCTGAGACCTGAAACCATAAAGATTCTAGAAGATAACATCAGAAAAACCCTTCTAGACATTGGCTTAGGCTAAGACTTCATGACCAATACCCCAAAAGCAAATGCAACAAAAACAAAAACAGAAGTAAATAGATAGGACTTAATTAAACTAAAAAGCTTTTGCACAACAAACGAAATAGCAGAGTTAACAGAAAATCCACAGAGTGGGAGAAAATCTTCACAATCTATACATCTGACAAATGGCTAATATCCAGAAAGGACTCAAACAAATCAGCAAGAAAGAAAACAAACAATCCCATAGAAAAGTGGGCTAAGGACATGAATAGGCAATCCTCAAAAGGAGATATGCAAATGACCAACAAGCATATAGAAAAATGCTCAGCATCACTAATTATCACGGAATTGCAAATCAAAACCACAATGCAATACTCCTCACTCCTGCAAGAATGGCCATAACAATAATAATAATAATAATAAAAGATGTTAGCATGGATGCAGTGAAAAGGGAACACTTTTACACTGTTGGTGGGACTGTAAACTAGTACAACCACTATGGTATACAGTGTGGAGTACCTTAAAGAACTAAACATAGATCTACCACTTGATCCAGCAATCCCACTAAGAGTTATCTACCCAGAAAAAAAAAGAAGTTATTATACGAAAAAGATACTTGCACATGCATGTTTATAGTGACACAATTTGCAACTCCAAAAATATGCAACCAGCCCAAATGCCCATCAATCAATAAATTGATAAATAAAATGTGCTATATATGTGTGTGTGTGTGTGTATGCACACATCCATATATATATATATGCACACACCATGGACTACTACTACTACTCAGTCATAAAAAGGAATGAAATAAAGGTGGTTGCAGCAACTTGGATTTCTAAATGAAGTAACTCAGGAATGGAAAACCAAACATCATATGTTCTCACTCATAAGTGGGAGCTAAGCTATGAGGATGCAAAGGCATAAGAATGACACATTGGACTTTGGGGATGCAGGGGAAAGGGTGGGGTGTGGCAAGGAATAAAAGACTGCACACTGGGTACAGTGTACACTGCTTGGGTGATGGGTGCATCAAAATCTCAGAAATCATCACTGAAGAAATCATTCATGTAACCAAACACCACCTGTTTCCCAAAAACTTATTAAAATAAAAAAATTAAAAATTTGAAAAAAGGCAACTGTATAAAACAATGTGGGTAGCATGTATTGTTTGGCCTATAACTTATAGAAATGTGATACATTTGCTTATAAAGACCACAAAGGAAGTAGATGGAATCAAAGTTGTATTGAGTTAATGGAATGATTGCACATGTTAACTTGAATCCATAAGAACAATTGAAGGGAAGCAGAAATGATAAATAAGAAGGTTCATATAAGAAAAGCTATAAATCAGGGGTGTCCAATATTTTTGCTTCTCTGGGCCACACTGGAATAAGAAGAATTGTCTTGGGTCACATATACAATACACTAACACTAATGATAACTGATGAGCTTAAAAATTGCAAAAATAATCTCATAATGTTTTAAGAAAGTTTATACTCTGTGTTATACTTTGTGTTTTAAGAAAATTTATGTTGGGCGTAATTCAAAGCCATCTTGGGCCACATGTGTCTCGTGAGTTACAGTTTGGATAAACTTGCTATAAATATACACCCGTCTCTTTTCTCCTATCAGCTTCTTTAAAATACACAAAGTTATAAAAATTAATAATTATAAAAATATACTGTTGTGTTTGTTACATTTATAGATGTAATATCGATAACAATAATACCAGAAGAAGAAGAAAAGATAAATAGAACTATATAGAAGTAATGTTTCTATATCTCACTGGAATTAAATTAATTATAAATCTGAAATTGCTTCTGATAAGATGTATATGATAAGCTCTAAAGCAACCACCAAGGAAATCATAAAATGTGTGAAGAGTCATTAAAGCTATTTAAATGGTACATTAGACATATATTAACTCAATGTAAAATAAATCTCTGAAGAAAATATAGAGGAACAGAAACAACATGAGTCATACAGAGGACAAAATTTAAAATGGCAGACATAATCCAAGTATATTAATGATAGTATTAAATGTGGATGAATTAAATAATCCAGCCAAATCAAAAGGAAGATATTGTCAGACAGGGTTTAAAAACAAGACCTATAATATACTGTTTACAGAAGACACACTTTAGATTTAATGATATAAATAGATTGAAAGTAAAAGGATGAAAAAAAGACATATCATGCAAACAAATCACGAGAAAGCTAAAGTGGCTATATTAATATCAGACTAAATAAATTTGAAAACAAAAAAAGTTTTTTTTTTTTGTAACTGAAAGTAATGAGAGATGTTTTCTAAAGATAAAAGAATCAACCCATGAGGAAGAATTTTAAATCTATACATTTACAAGTATAAATGAATGCAACTAATAACAGCACCCAAATACCTGAAGCAAAAGCTGACAAGAATGAAGATAGAAATACACAATTCAACTATAATGGTTGTAGACTTTAATATCCCATTTTAAAAATTGACTATAACAACTAAGCTGAAGATCAACTAAGAAACACTTGAAATACACTATTAATTAGATATATCTAATAGTTATTTATAGGACACCCAACAAATTAGGAGTATATATTCTTCTTGAGTGCAAATACAACATTCTCCAGGATAGATTATAAGCCAGGACATAAAATAGACCTCAATAAATTTAAAGAATATAAATAATACAGAATATGTTCTCTGACTACAATTGGGAAAAATGTGGAAATTAATAGCACAGTCCCAAATCAGTAATGGACCAATGAATAAACCAAAAGGGAAATCATAAACTACTTTAAGATACAATGTACCAAAGCTTACAAGACGTAGCTAAAGTAGTTTTAAAAGGGAAACATAGCTGTTAATCCTTACATTAAAGCAAAAGAATGATCTCAATTCAGTAACCCAACCTTCCATCTTATGGCACTGGAAAAAGAAGAGCAAACTAAACCTATAGCCAGCAGAAGTAAGGAAATAATAAACATTAGAGTAGAAATTAATGAAATTGAGAATATATAAACAATAGAGAAAATCGATGAAACCAAAAGCTGGTTTGTGAAGTGACTGACAAAACTGATAAACCTTTAGCATTTATTGGCCAAGAAAAAAAAAGAGGGAAGGTTCAAATTACTAGAATCAGAAATGAAAGAAGGGACATTACTACCTTCCTTACAGAAATAAAAAGGGTTATAGAGAAATACTATGATTACTTACATGCCAATAAAATAATTTAGATGAAATAGACAAATTTCTGGAAAGACACAATCTATCAAAACTGACTCATAAATAAATAGGCAATAAACCTCGCCAAAATCCCACCTAACTTCTTTGTAGAAATTAAGCTGATTCCAAAATTCATATAAAATTGTGATGAATCCAGGATATTAAAACAATATTGAAACATAACAAAGTAAGAGGAACTATGCTACCTTATTTAAACACTTAGTAGAAAACAGTAATAATCAACTCAATATGATACTGGCATAAGGATAGACATACGAGTCAGTAGAATAGAATTGAACACAGGAAATAAGCTCATGTCTGTGATTTTAGACATGGGTGCCAAGGTCATTCACTGCAGGAAAGAATAGTCTTTCAACAAATAGTGTTGGGACAACTGGATAGCCAAATGCGAAGAAAGAAAACTGGACTCCTACCTCATACCACATACAAAAATTAACTCAAAATGGATTAAAGGCCTACATTTAAGAACTAAAACTATCATAAAACTCTTAGAAGAAAAAATAAGGGTAAATCTTTATGACCTCAGATTTGATAATAGATTTTTTAAAGATGACACTAAAGGTACATGCAGCAAAAGAAAATATAGATAAGTTGGACTTCATCAAAATTCAGACTTTTGTGGTGCAAAGTACACCATCAAGAAAGTGAAAAGACAACCCACAGAATTGGAGACAATATTTCCAAGTCAATATCTGATTAGAAACTTGTGTTCAAAATATATAAAGAAGTCTTACAGCTCCATAAAAAAGACAAATAGAACAATTTAAAAATGAACAAAGGACTTGAACAGACACTTCTTCAAGGAAGATTTACAAATGTTTCATAAGCACACAAAAAGATAGTTGACATTAGTCATCAAGGAAATGTGAATCAAAACCACAGTGAAATCACATTTCACACTCACTAAGATGGCTACAATCAAAATGTCAGATCATAACAAGTGTGGGTGAAGATGCGGAGAAATGGAACCCTCATACACTGCCAGTGGTACAGCCACTGTGAAAAATAGTGTGGGAGTCCCTGAAACAGTTTAACACAGAGTTACCTCATGACCCAGTAATTCCACTCTTAGGTGTACAGTCATATGCCACATAACAATGTTTTGGTCAATGAGGGACCACTTACACAGTGGTTCTCCCATAAGATTATAATGCCATATTTTTTCTTTAGCATTTCTATGTTTAGATATGTTTATTATTTAGATACACAAATGCTTACCATGGTGTTAAATTGCCTACCTTACTCAGTACTATAACATGCCGCCCAGCTTTGTAACCTAGGAGCAATAGGCTATGCCACAGAGCCTAGGGGTGTAGTCAGCTGTACCACCCAGGGAATAGGCTATTTTGTAACCTAGGAGCAATAGGCTATGCCACAGAGCCTAGGGGTGTGGTCAGCTATACCACCCAGGTTTCTGTAAGTGTCCTCTATGATGTTTCCACAACAACAAAATTGTGCAAAGATACATTTCTCAGAACGTATCCCCATCATTAAGTGATGTATGACTGAATAGGAGAATGAAAACACATGTCCACACAAAAGCTTGTACGGTTGGATGATTCATAACAGCCCAAAGGTGGAAACAATTCAAATATCCATCAACTGATGAATGGATAAACAAAATGTGGTATGTTCATACACAGGATATTATTAGGCCATAAAAAAGAATGAAGAACTACACATGCTATAACATGTATGAATCTTGAAAACATGAGAAAGTAAAAGAAGTCAGTCACAAAATACCACATTCTATATTTACATGAAATGTCCAGAATAGGCAAATTCATGGAGACAGAAAGTAGAGTAGTGGAGGTTTAGGGTTGAAGTAGATAGGGAGGATGTGAGGTGGTGATAGCTTAAGGGTTGGGGCTTCTTTTTGAGGTAATAAAATTGTTCTAAAACCAACCTTAATGATGGTAACAAGTATCTGTAAACACACTAAAAACCATCTGTATTACTGTGCTAAGGCTGTTGTAACAAAATACCACAGACTGGGTGGCGTCATCAACAGAAATTTATCTTTTCACAGTCCTGAAGGCCGGAAGTCCAAAATCAAGGTGCTGGCAAAGTTGGGCTCCTCTGAGGCCTCTCTTCTGGACTTGCAGCTGGACACATTCTTGACACTTTGTCTTCATACGGTCATCCCTTTGTGCACATGGGTAACTGGTGTCACTTTCTCTTATTAGAAGGACAACAGTCGGCTGGGCTCGGTGGCTCACGCCTGTAATCCTAGCACTTTGGGAGGCCAAGGCGGGTGGATAACGAGGTCAGGAGATGGAGACCATCCTGGCTAACACAGTGAGACCTCGTCTCTACTAAAAATACAAAAAGTTAGCCAGGCGTGGTGGCGGGTGCCTGTAGTCCCAGCTACTCGGGAGGCTGAGGCAGGAGAATGGCGTGACCCTGGGAGGCGGAGCTTGCAGTGAGCAGAGATTGTGCCACTGCAGTCCAGTCCGGGTGACAGAGTGAGACTCCGTCTCACAAAAAAAAAAAAGAAAGAAAAAAAAGGACTACAGTCATACTGGATCAGGGCCCCACCTTACTGACCTTAAACTTTAACCTAATCACCTCTTTATAGACTTTATCTCCAAATATGGTTACATTCTGAAGTACTAGGGGTTGGAACTTCAACACAAGAATTTGTAGAGGGGATCATGATTCAACTCATAACACCATTGAATTGTACACTTTAAATAGGAGAATTGTATGATCTGTGAGTTCTATCTCAATAAAGCTGTTTAAAAATAGTATAAGAATATTCTCTTAACACAATAACAAACTTTTACTAAAAGCTGAAATTAAACTTAGAGATGCATCAGTCATTCTCCTTAAAAACAAAACCCTGATATTATAAAACATTTATAATGAAGAATATATGGAGAGCAGACAGATACAGGAGAAGAAAGAGATAATTACAAACTCTTGGAGAAGAAAACTTCAAGGAGATGAAATTGCCATAATATTACAGTTGACCCTACAGACTGTCACATTAAATCATCACATTGATCCATTCATGTATCCAGTTTTTTGAGCAGCTACTATATGCTAGGCTGATGTGTGGCATACTTTGGTAAACAAAATGAAGATCCTGCTTTCAAACAGCTTGTATTCCACTAAGAGTAGGGATATGGACAATAAACTGAAGACATATTTAAGTAAGTTCATTATGTTAGAAGGTGGTATGATTTGGCTCTGTGTCCCCACCCAAATCTCATCTCAAATTGTAATCCTCAAGTGTCAAGGGAGGAAGATGATTGGATCATGGTGGTGGTTTCCCCCATGCTGTTTTTGTGATAGTGAATGAGTTCTCATGAGATCTGATGTTTTTATAAGTGTTCGGAAGTTCTTCCTTCCTTTTTTTTTTCTCTCCTGTTACCTTGTGAAGAAGGTGCCTGCTTTCCCTTCCTCCATGATTGTAGTCTTCCCAGCCACGAGGAACTCTGAGTCAATTAAAACTCCTTTGCTCATAAATTACCCAGTCTTGGATAGTTTAGTATAGCACTGTGAAAATAAACTAATACAAACGGTGGCAAGTGCTGTCGGAAAAAAAAAAAGTTTTAACAGACTGAGAGGCAGGAGGACAGGCTGAGAGAGGGTAAAGGTGGTGGCCTTATAGATATCTGGGAGAAGAGCATTTCATTCTGATGCAACAGCTTCTGTAGGGGCCCTAAGGGAAGAGTATGAGTGAACTGCTTAACAAATAGAAAACAAACAGGACTGAAAGGATTTGGGCCGAGGAGAGAGTAGGAGGAGACTACATTAGATTGCAATGAGAGCCAGAGCATGCAGGCCCTGAAAGATGTTGTAAGGACTTGGCGTTTTCCTCTGAATAAGATGAAGAGCCACTGCAAGGTTATGATTAGGGAAGTACAAGATCTTCCTTGCATTTTAGAAGGAGCCCTGTGGCTACTGTGTTGAGACTAGAATGTTGAGAGACAAGCATAGAAGCAGGGAGACTTTTAGGGGCTATTGTAGGCAAAAGTGAAAAAGACTGGACTCAAATTTTATTTTAAAAAGAGTGAAAAATACTGTAAATATGAGAAGGTGAGGGAAGGAAGGGAAGCAGGGATGGTATAAGAGAGTTGAACCATCATCTACCATAATAGTGAGTCACGTAGGTAATATTTAAAATTAATAGGTAAAGAAAAAGCAGTAAAAACATAGCATTTCGAAATATTTTTAATTAAAAGAACAGATAGCTAAAATCATTTGAAACAATTGCCATTAGAGGGAGAAACTGGGGAAGAGGGACAAGAGACAGCTGTTTTCTATCATAAGCCTTTCACTTCATTTTATTAATGATATGAATTAATTGCTTTCATAATTATTATATAAAGGACACGACAAAAAAGGACAGCATTTAACTTGATAATCAATTTTGAGTTTGTGAATTGTGAAATTGCAAGAAGTTAAAAAGGAAGAAAAATGTCTAACTGTTGTGGAAGTGTATGTAAAATATTATTTGCAGATGGCAGAATGCCTAGTTAAAACAAGAGTCACTGAAAATATTTGAGATAAAGAGATATATTTTAACTTACTGGTTAGTATAATGTCTTGTTTAATAAATGTTTCTCTTCAGTGTAATAAAATTGTCTTCACTACTAGAAGTTCAGTGCTAAATTTGGCACTCAACTGTACTTAGTGATTAATATCCTAGAGCTTGCTCTTTTTAATTCTGAAAAACTAAATGACCATTTAGCTGTATCTGTTTTTTTAATATCATTTTAATATTAAATTATCATAAAATTATTGCTTTGAAATCCTTTGGTAAGGAAAAAGAATGTTGTATCCTTTCATCCTGGATATTTTTGGTTTAGAAACATTTGCTGAGCAGACCAACAACAGTTCAGGCATATGCTATGCTCCGGTCAAAAGTCAAGGGCAGGTCACTAGAAATAGCTTTTAATATTCACTTCCTTCTATTCTGGAAAGGGAGAGCAGAAAGTGGTTTCCACCTGAGTTCAAGTCAACAAATCATACATTTGCCCATTCGTCCATCCATGCTAAATTTCATCCATTCATTCGAATTCTTACCAAGCTAGAGTAAGCTGAGCAATGGAGATGCTATCAGTAGGCTGTGTGAATAGTAAATTTAGAGGACAGTTAGAGTACACTGCAGGAAGGAGTAAGAGAGAGGTTTGCCTAGAGGTTTGCTAGTAGAGGCAGACCCAAAGTTAGCAGGAGTGCAAAGTGTTGGAGAGAGGGAGTGATAGTGATAGAGAGGCAGGAAATGAGGTGGATTGCATTGGTTGAATATAAATAATAGAATGGACAGTTGAGCGACTGAGAAGGGGGAAAATGGCAAAGTATAGTGCTTTGGAAGAACTACAGAGAGAGAGAGAGAAACAGACAGAGAGTTATTCAGCAGTCTTAACTTCAAATGGCCATAGGAGCCAGGGAAACCTTTCCATAGCTTCTGTGATTGATGGTAGGCAGGACCTCGTGTCCCATATTTTCTGATTTTTCAAAGGAAATCCAGATTTGTATTGAGGTTTGTATGTATTAAATTATTGGTTAATTCAAATATTTTAAGATTATAAAAATTAAATCTACTGCATTCTTCCCCCAAACAACAACAACAATAAATCCATGACTAGTTTCAAAGCCAAAGCTATCAATTTTGTATTCCTGATATAGTGGTTGAGTTCCTCGACCATATATTACCCTAAATAAATCACTTAAGTAATTTTAAGCCTCACTTTCCTTATGTGCAATAGTAACATTATTTAATTTCATTTATTTAAATCACAAGATTTTTGTGAGAACTAAATGAGAAAATGTATGTACAGCTATACCCTATTTAAAATTGCTGCTTTGCTATAAGGTTTGTGAGATCTTTTTATTAAAACATACTGCATATACATATAAATCATTATGGTACACTACATATAATGAATTCATTGCAGCATTCTTTATACACATACGTATTTGTTCTTAGCCAATGAAAGCTCAAAAACAGACTGCATAGAGGGTATCCATCCAGATGTGTAATTCAGTGAGCTATTAGTTTCTCTTCTGCCATTTATTTTCGCATTCTAGCAAGCTGCATTGACCAATAAGATTGGGTAGGTGACACTGATGGACCTCCCTAATGATGACTAGGGAAAAGTGTCAATCTGCAGGTGTCAATCTGAAATGCAAGTGTCACAGCAGCTCCAGAGACTCCAAGGAAATGACTGTAACTCAGAGGGTACAAATGGGAGTTTCAACCACGGGTTGATTGCAGACCTGGGACAGGATGAAGGACATTGCTGCAACACAGGAGGATCAATCAGAAATTGAATTAAGAAAAGTTGGTAGAAACTGTGATTAAAGACACATGATAGGCTCAAGGAATTTGAAAAGAATGGAATCACACTAAAAAATGAACAATGTTCAGAAGTATCTATGCCCCTCAGATCTTTCTTTATAAATTACTCAGTCAGCAATTCCATTTCCAGGAATTCTCACTTTGAGCTAAATGGGGTTTATGGTGAAGTTTTTGTATAGCAGCTGGCTGAAAATGTGACTTTTATTATGATTGGCTTGGTTGACTAGATTATAAGGTGCATGGTGGTAAAATATGAGGCTGAAAAGGTAGGTGACCAGAGGCCAGGTCACAAAAGGTCTTGGAGGGTATGCTAGTGAATTTGGAATTTCTCCAAAGAGTTGGAGATGCACTGAAGGATTTTAAGCAAACATTAATCCCCCATTTAAATAAAGTATAGAACAAATAGCTTACTACTTACCCTCACATATGCAATGATTGACATAAAGCTGAAACATATTTAGTAGGGTTTTGCATTTTCTCCAGTGTGACAATGAGTACACTGAGTACAATCTTTAGACTCTGCCTTTTTAATTAACAGCATATGTCTCTGGGAAGAAATAAAGTTTCAGTTCCATATGCTCTCCCCAGACGATGATACTGTTTCTGAACTTTGTACACTGATGGCTGCTCTAAGATAGCATAAGAAGAAGACAAGAATGGTAGCATGGTTTGAATTTGTGTCCCTGCCAACATTTCATGTTGAAGTGGAGGAGGAGCCTGGTGGGAGGTGATTGGATCATGGGGGCACTTTCCCCCTTGGTGTTCTCATGATAGTGAGTGAGTTCTCATGAGATCTGATGGTTTAAAAGTGTGTGGCACTTGCCCCTTCACCTTCTCTCTCTCCTGCTCTGCCATGTGAAGAAGGTGCTTGCTCGCCCTTTGCCTTCTGCCATGACTGTAAGTTTCCTGAGGCCTCCGCCAGTCATGTTTCCTGTTAAGCCTGTGAAACTGTGAGTCAATTAAACGTCTTTTATTCATAAATTACCCAGTCTCAGGTAGTTCCTTATAGCAGTGTGAGAATGGAATAATACAGAAAACTGATATCAGGAGTGGGATATTGCTATAAAGATACCTACAAATGTGGAAGTGACTTTGGAACTGGATAATGGGCAGACGTTGGAACAATTTGGAGGGCTCAGAAGAAAACAGGAAGATGTGGGAAAGTTTGGAACTTCCTAGGGACTTGTTAAATGGTTTAGACCAAAATGCTAGTAGTGAGTGATATGGACAATGAAGTCCAGGTTGAGGTGGTCTCAGATGGAGATGAGGAACTTGTAGGGAACTGAAGTAAATGTCATGCTTGCTATACTTTAGGAAAGAGACTGGCAGCAATGTGTCCCTACACTAGAGATTTGTGGAACTTTGAACATGAGACAGATGATTTAGGGCATCTGGCAGAAGAAATTTATAAGCAGCAAAGCCTTCAAAATGTGACCTGGCTGTTTGTAAAAGTGTACACTCATATGCATGAGCAAAGAGATTATCTGAAACTGGAACTTACATTTAAAAGGGAAGTAGAGGGCCAGGCATGGTAGCTCATGCCTGCAATCCCAGCACTTTGGGAGGCCAAGGTGGGCAGATCACTTGAGGCCAGGAGTTTGAGACCAGCCTGTGCAAAATGGTGAAACTCTGTCTCTACTAAAAATACAAAAATTAGCTGGGTATGGTGGTGTGTGCCTGTAGTCCCAGCTACTAGGGAGTCTGTGGCATGAGAATCACTTGAACCTGGGAGGCGGAGGTTACAGTGAGCCAAGATTATGCCACTGCCCTCCAACCTGTGTGACAGAGACTCCATCTCAAAAAAAAAAAAAAAAAAAAAGTGTATGTGTGATGGGGCACGAGGGGAGCACATCATAAAAGTTTGAAAAATTTGCAGTGGTTCACACCTATAATCCCAGTATTTTAGGAGGCCAAGGCGGTCAGATCTTAAGGTCAGGAGTTTGAGACCAGCCTGGCCAACATGGTGAAACATTGTCTCTACTAAAGCTACAAAAAATTAGCTGAGCATGGTGGCATGCACCTGTAATCCCAGCTCCTCAGGAGGCTGGGGCAGGATAATCCCTTGAACCCGGGAGGTGGAGGTTGCAGTGAGCCAAGATTGTGCCATTGCACTCCAGCCTGGGTGACAAGGCGAGTCTCAAACAAAAAAAAGAAAGAAAAAAAAAAGAAAAGAAAAAAAGAAAAGAAACAGAAAAAGAAAAATTTGCAGCCTGGCCATGGGATAGAAAGGAAAAGCCCATTAGAGCCCATTTTGGGGGGACAAATTCAAGCCTGTTGCAGAAATTTGTATAAGTAAAAAGGAGCCAAATATTAATAGCTAAGACAATGGGGAAAATGTCTCCAGGGCCTTTCAAAGACCTTCAGTGCAACCCCTTCCATCACAGGCCCAGAGGCATAGGAAGATGTAGGAAAGTTTGGAACTTCCTAGAGACTTGTTAAATGGCTTTGACTAAAACACTGACCGTTATATGGACAATGAAATCCAGGCTGAGGTGGTCTCAGATGGAGATAAGGAACTTATTGGGAACTGGAGTAAAGGTCACTCTTGTTATGCTTTAGCAAAGAGACTGGCAGGTGGGAGTCCCCACTGGGTCACTGCCTAGTGGAGCTATGAGAAGAGGGCCATCACCTTCCAGACCCCAGAATGGTAGATCCACTGACAGCTTGCACCATGCACCTGGAAAAGCCACAAGCACTCAATACCAACCTGTGAAAACAGCCGCCCCGGGCTGTACCCTGAAGAGCCACAGGGGTGGAGCTGTCCAAGGCCTTGGGAGTCCATCCCTTGCGTCTGCAGGCCCTGGGTATGAGACATGGAGTCAGAGAGGATTTTTATGAAGCTTTAAGATTTAGTGACTTCCCTGCTGGGTTTCAGACTTGCATGGGGCCTTTAGTCCCTTGGTTTTGGCCAATTTCTTTCATTTGAAATGGGAGCATTTACCCAATGCCTGTACCCTATTCATCTTGGAAGTAACTAACTTGCTTTTGATTTTACAGGCTCATAGTGGGGAGGGACTTACTTTGTCTCTGATGAGACTTTGGACTGTGGACTTTTGAGGTAATGCTGAAATGAGTTAAGACTGGTAACCATTGAAAAGGAATAATTGCATTTTTCAATGTGAGAAGGACATGAGATTTGGGAGAAGAAAGGGGTAGAATGATATGGCTTGGATTTGTGTCCCTGCACCAATCTCATGTCAAACTGAAGGAGGGGCCTGGTAAGAGGTAACTGGATCATGAGGGTGATTTCTCCCTTGCTGTTCTTGTGATAGTGAGTGAGTTCTCAGAAGATCTGATGGTTTAAAACTGTGTGATACTTTCTCCTTCACTCTCTGTCTCTCCTGCTCTGCCATGTGAAGAAGGTGCTTGCTTCCCCTTCACCTTCTGCCATGATTGTACATTTCCCAAGGCCTCCCAGTCATGCTTCCTGTTAAGCCTGCAGAACTACGAGTCAATTAAACCTCTTTTCTTCATAAATTACCCAATCTCAGGTAGTTCTTTATAGCAGTGTCAGAACAGACTAATACAAACGAAGAGATCTTATTGGAAAAATGGCATCTCCGCAAACTTGAACTGCAATCTTTAAGGAGACACCAGAAGTGAATCAAAGGATACATTGGTTCTGTTTCTGGCTCCCTGAAAACAACATCTGTTAGAGCCAAGAGAAGGCAAAAAAAGTAGGTGACAGGAGAGCAGGATGCTGTATTTTGCTGATGGAAGTAGTTTCTGTATAAGATCTAAGCCAAAAATACTACATGGTAAGCCACTAAAGGATGGCAGAGAAAAGGTTTTCTAATCCTTGGTGTGAAAAGGATCTCAGCAATTTTGCTCCATTACTTCTGGATGATGGTACAAAATTTAGTGGAGATGAAATGCTTTTGTGAATTTAACTCCCTGGTAGTTTCTAAATTTCTTAGCTACAGAATCACAGAGGGCACAGGAAACGAGCATTGACTGAATACCTGCTAAGCTTCTATCTACTGGGCATTTTCCTTACACTAAATTCAGAAAATTGTCTAGTCTTTTCCTACCCATCTCTTCCCTACACTGCCTCCAACCCCAAATAATCTGTCATTATCTCCCTAAGGCAGAAAGATTTTGAAAATGGCCAATGGCCAGTTAGTTGCACAACAAGTATCATTTGTTTTGTTATTCTTGTTGTTGTTGACCCAAATTTAGAATCCCACTGTGGCCTTCTGCTTCCCCTGTTGGGGTGCCGTCCTATTTATATTTAACACATGAAGCAACCCACCTTTAAATATATGGTACAGAATGCATTGTAGATAACAAAAATCGAACTAGAAGAATAATAGATTAGACAGGGCTCTTGGACAAGGCGCACCAGTCCCTTTTGCTTCAGAGTAATTGCAGATGAACCTGTAGGAAGCAGCCTAGGAAAGTTAGTATTTCCACTAATAAAGATTTGGAAAAGTTTTCTCTCTCTGCATCTACTTTTTGTCATGGCTGGGTACCATGTGGCAAATAAAGATTTATTAATATTCTTCCAGATAAAATGATCTCTATACTCTATTAAGTCATCCAATACCCCAAAAGGCCCATGACCACTGTGGTGGGTGAGTATTTCACTTATTTTTGTAACATAATTATTATTGACTTAAGGATTATTAAGACATACTGTCAAAAAGTGCTGTGTAGCAAAAGCTGATAATTACCTATTTCATGCCCATTGTCCCTTCCTCCTGAATAATAGAAACCTAGTTTTGTCAGGGATATCGATGTGCACTGATACAAAACTACTTTTTTCAGCCTCACTTTAAGGATAGCAGTGGCCAGGTAACTAAGTTCTGGATAACGCTTTCAGGAAGGGTGAGAGGCTCTTTTTCCTTTTTCCATATTTCCTCCTGCTTCCTGCCTGGAATAAAGACTTGATGTCTGGAGCTACCTCGGCTCTCTTGCTCCTTGAAGTTGGAAGTCACATGTTAATGATGACAGAATAAAAATATAGCAGTCTAGGACATAGGCAGTATCCTAGAACCACTGCAACAACTATAGAAAGTCAACCTACAGACTACCTGTATATGAGAAAAAACAAACTTTCATCTTGTTAAACCGTGTTGGTTCAAGCTTTCCTTATTAGCCCCCAAATGTATTTCCTAACTGAATCATTCTCTGTGTGGCTAAATAAGAACAGGACAAAAAATATTCAATCAAGGTATGAAAAAAAGAATGTAACATTTAAATTCTATGACTGTCAAGGAAGGGTTCATTAAATATGGGGAAGGGGTTACTAGGTGGCAGTCATGGGAGAGCTATGATGTACAAGTTGGTCATGGGAGAAGGGTTTTTATAAAAGAAAGCTCTAAGAATCCAAGATATTTTATTTGTGGTTTCAAACACTTTGCCCTTTGTGGCAATTATAAAACTGCTTTATTTATTAACACTGAAATTTGTTTAGTCTGTAGGAGAAATAACTGATCCTTGTAAAGTGTTTCTGGGATACTTTGGAATCTATTTAATGAAAAATCAAATGACACAGGATAACAAGTTTAAGTTCATTTGAGTCAACATCAATGCCAGTTACTCCAGAAGCAGGAAAAGAGACCAGCAGAGAGGAAGGTAATAGACAGCTCTTGCTGCCACTTTCCTGCTTTCCTAATTACCTCTAATCCGCTAACAAGCTGGAGACATCTTACAAACGCTAATTAATTAAGCCCCCTACCAGTCAAATGATGACTCTAGGAAGAGGCCTCTGTGATACAGGTATGGACTTTAAGAGAACACAGGGAGCTAGTCATGGACATGTAGTTAAGCAGGCAATTGTTGAAGTCCTGTAAGGTCAATTAAGGCAGTGAGAAGCACTAACCAAAGAAGAGTACAGAACTGAGAACTTGGAGCAACATGTGAAACCAGCAATGACCTCTTTGCCTTCTCCTCCATGCAGTTTTCAACTTCTACTTCAAGCTAAAATAACCACGTTGCACCCTAATCTGAGAATTCTTTGTCTTCGGAAATTCTTCCAAGTTTCACCTTTGTGTTCTTTCCATTGCTCGTTAATGACATACATTTGCCAGAAATGATCATCTCATGGTATTGTCCTATTTTCATGCTTCCTAAATTGTGTTCTGCTGAATCATGTTACAGAAGAAATTTGAATCAGCCACAACACTTTTGGCTGCAAATAAAAGAAAGTTCAACTCAAAGTGCCTTAAACTAAAAAGGGAATTTATTTTTTCTGGTTCACTTAACTGATGAGTTCAAAGGTATGTCAGCTTCAGGCACTGATTTAAGATTAGGGTACTCGCTCTATTTCCCTGCATTTCTCTTGGTGCTATTCTCATCTGTTTGCTCTTTCCTCTGGCTGATTTCTATCAGTAACAAAATGCTACTGCATTTGGTGAGGTGTCTGGTGGCACTACAATATATCAGAGCATTCAAATAAAGAGTCTCTTTGCTCAGATGCCAAACAAATGTTTTGAGCTTCATCACTAAGAGACAAAATTAGGCTATGCACCCACTCTTGAAAAATATTTACTCTGACCCAAAGAATGGTGAATGAATCAGTTTAAGCTAAGTGGTACTGGGATAGCAAATGACCCCAACCTGTCAGCGGCTTGCAAAGCAACAAAGGTTTATTCTCATTCAACTTGCATGTTGGCAGCTGCAGATCAGCTGAGACTTGAGCCATGTCCTCTTCATTTTGAAACTGAAATTGAAGATGAAGTCACTGTCTAGGACATATTAATCTTGTAGCAGAGTTAAACGAGTAATAGCAGAATTATATGGTGACTCTTAAAACTTCTGCTTGAAAATGGCACAGATAACTTCCACTCACATATTGCAGGGCAAAGAAAATCATTGCCTAAGCTTTCGTCAATGGGATGAAAAGTAAAATCTTTCTGGAAGAAAATCCAGATAGGATGAGTTTGAAATATTTTGAACACAATGCAATCTACTGCAAATACTATATGTTGATTGGCTTAAACTGGGTTGCTCATCCCGGAATCAATTACCAGATCAGGGAGATGGGATTATTCCTTTGAGTTTATATCAATCAAGGTCTACTCCTCTAAGTGAGAATGAGATGAATCATACCTAAACCACCTGGTCTAATTTACCTACCAATAGATAGGTCATATTGGATACACCATTTAAACACAAGAAAACTGGGCTTCAATCCTTCAGACATCAATGCTTGAGACTTCAGAACCAGAATTTAAAGCCAGGTCACTTAAATGTTTATCTCATTCATTCCACTGTACTAAAGACTTTGAAATTGGTACTACTATGTCTAAAAACAATCTTCTTACCTGACTCATTTGACCAATAGATTTAACATAGGTAAAGATCATATTGAAAATTTACTATTATTTTTGGACAATCACCATCTTTAAAATAATTAATAAGTCCCAAATTTGACAAGCCACATCAATTGGGGAAAAAAAAAATCAGAAAATGGCATATTTCATCTAGGAAAACAGGCATTCTCATACAATGCAGTACAGAATATATATTGTACAAACTTCCTTAAGATCAGTTTGGCAGTACTGTATCACTCAAAGCAAAAGCCTTTAAATATGCTCATAGATTGATCCAGTAATTCCATATCTAGGAATTTATCTCATGCAAATAACCATGGATGAGTGGGAAAAAATAATAAAAATAAAAATAAACCACAAGGGTGTTCAATGAAACAAAAATTTAAACAATCTAAATATTCAAAACCATGGGATTTGTTAAGTAAACCAAGAAATATGCACTCAACAAAGGACTTTATGCTATTAAAAAAGAACTTCATGCCTGGATAATTACCTAGAAAGATTTTTAAAAATTGTTCTGGCAAATGTAAGTTATTAAATGGTATATGCAATATGTTTCCTTTATATATATATGCAATAATAGATTGCATATTTGGATTTTTAAAATTTTTGTTTACATTTATATTCAAATTTTATACATCAAATGTGTATGACTTTTATACTAAGAAAATAAACAATTAAATTTTCTTTTTTAATGAGTCACCCTCCTAAAGCCAAGTGAAACAGATGAGATTACCAACTGCAGAAGTAATTAGCTCTAAGAATATGTTGCTGATTAGACTAGGATGCCTCTCACACATGATAGAAGAGATTAAAATACAACCTAAGCAATCTATGATATGTAGTTTTGTGATAGCCCAGCAAAAACGGGTCTAGAAAAAGAAAAAATCTGATTTAAAATGATCAATATGACTTTCACCCTTGTCAGAGAGTGAGGCAGAATTTTACTCAGGCAGAAGATGGCCAAACATCCAAATGTTCCAATATGGTGTTAACAACACCAGGTTCATTTTATTTTAATCCAGTACTGACCAAGCTATCTCTGTCTGGATTTTTCTTTTTCATCAATAGGCAAAACCGCACATCATGACACATGTTATTTGTCCTGGCTGGTAGAATTCCCACTGAACCTGTCAAGGAAAGAATTCTGGTCTACAAACCAGTTTTTGGGGAAATGTAATCAGTGTCATTGTGTTTGCCAAGCTCATTTTCAATTAAGAATGAGTTAATCCCATCAAGTGGGGGACAGCCAATCGGCTTCTTTCTCTTTATTAACATTTCCACTTTCTTCTATACTTACAAAATTTCCAGTGAAACTAGATGTGTTGGCCAATGATTGTAAAATTTCATTCTTGAGATCTTTAAAACCATGGGTATGTGTTACCTCTACTCAGTAATTTCATTAAAATATTTGATTTAGTACTACAGAAAGGAAAATTAGACATGTGACTTTTCCATATTCTAACAATACTTCTACCTACTATTTCAGTGATAAATCTCCTTTACTAATGCCACAGTGCCTGGGCACATATTGCACAGCCACGTTATTGTGCCTTTATTCAGACTCCTCCTTAAGTCTTGAACCCTTCTCATACCACACATTAAAATCCTTCTCAACTACCAACCCCCAGATGGAAAAATAAGTTCTTTGGCCCATACCACTAAACCCTAGAACTCTGGATCATATTAAGTAAGAATGTAAATTCAATACAAGCCTGTAGTTTATTTTGCTCATTTCTGTGCGTATATTACTTATTTAAGTGTTTTTGTGTTAGTAGGAAATGCAAATTGCAAGAATTAGTGTAATTGTCTTATTTCTAGCTTTCCTCCTCACTAGACTGAATGCTTATTGGAAACAGACAAGAACAGTGTTCATCAGAATCTCTGATGGTATTGCACAACATGCATGTTTAGCTTTTTATGCTGATAGTTTTCAAACATATAACTAGTAGAAATAATGGCTGCAGCTCAAATAATCCAGTTTCTATTTTAACTGGCTTTTTTATATTCAACAACAAAAATTTTGAGCAATTCAAAAATGCATTTATGCATGAACCAAAGATAGAGTGATCTCATGATGTAAAATCAAATTTCTATCCTGAGTATTACATCCCTCACTTAAAAGCTAAAAACTTTCAATGTTTTCAAGTTCAGGTCCTAATTTAATAGATAAGAGTCAATTAAACCTCTCAAAATGTCACTTGGAGAATGGAATTAGCAAGATAACACTTCTTGCTGAAGCATAATACATCAGTATCAGAAATATAACCTGCATTAGTATTCAACATTTGTTTCAAAAATGCTATATTCTGAGGCTTTTCATTATGATAGCCGAGCTCGCTGCATTTTTTCCCCAAGAAAAGTAATAAACGTGACAGAGAGAAGCACCCAGATGGTGCCAGGACATACTTACTCAAGAATGTCTTCTAAAACAAAAGTGAAATGAATAGAAAAGTAAGTCAATGCCTCCAGATACCTCTACATCATGGAGCCACAAAGGAATTCTGGCTCAAGACCACTCCTGAAGTATTTTGACATTTGCTCCTTCTCTGGAAAACAGAAAAGCATTTTTGAAGTTACAATACATTTCTGCAGTTCAACAAGGAATAACAGAACCTCATAGTTGAAAATATCATGAACAATTTGACCTGGGGCCAGGACGATAGGAAATGTAAGGCAAGAATGGCCAATAAAGAGGAGCATCCTAGGCCAGGTGAGGAGTTGGTCCCCCAGAATTGAGCAGAAGGCTTGCAGCTAATTCAATCCAGCCTTGGCAGGCTCAGATATCCAAGGAAAGCAGGAGCGTGTGCACAGCAGCTATTCTGTGTCATGAGAATGGCAGCATCACAGTCTCAAGTTGATCTATTAAGTTTGAAGCACGACTCCAGTAAGATCAAATGAGCCAAATGTATGAGGAATCAGGGCCACAAACAGATTGGAACTCACTGCCAGGCTCCGTATCTGGTAAGGTTGCAGTAACGGTCTCAGAAAATCAAGGCACAAATGCAGTCCTGATGACTTGAAATTCATGACCCACGTGAACAAGAAATACCCAATGACATTATTCACTTTGGCACAAAGTAGCAAAACCACTTCGAGCCCACACAACTGGTGAGGATGGAGTTCCTGTTACACTGAGAGGCTAGAACTCAGGCAGGTATTGGGGACAGATGTAGTTGTGAACAAGTCCTAAAATCAGGGAAACCCACAGTAGTAATAGCTAACATCTACTGAGGGTCTACTATGTGCCAGACTTTGCACTGGATCTTTATATGAATTACCTTTTACTATTAACATTACCACCACTAACTATGAAACATTTACTGAATGTATATTATGTGCCAAGTATTTTTCTATGTATTTTACATGCATTATCTAATTTAGTCCTTACAACAACTGTATGTGCTAAATATTTCATATTTCAATTCTTATATAAAGAAATTCAGATAAATAACTAACTTGTCCCTGATTCAATATCTTGCTCCCAGGTCACACAGATGAACAAGTGACAGAGCTGGGATTTTAATCCAGGCATCCTGAATCTAGAGTCCCGGTCACTGCCTCATAATCTCATTGAACCCCTAGGAGTAGCTCTTGCTATATGCAATCTACAGTTGATGAAATAGACTCATTGAGGCTGCATGATTTGCCAAGGACATCCAGGACCTTCTGGTGTCCTCATTTAATCAACCCAGAAAGATCTTTCCTTGGGTCACCCATTAAGAAAGTGCCAAGGGCACACTGAAGTTGTGTGTTCCCATCTCAAAGGTAAGGATGGACTACTTACACTAAACAGTTTCCTAATCTACTGCACAAGTCCCTCAGTTTTTGCCTCTGGTTAACTCTTTCATTTTCTGGCCATCTCACAAGATCTAGAATACAACTTTTTTCTGTCATTCTTCCTTTCTTCTCTCCCTTCATTACTAGCAAGTGAATCTCATCATATATGAATCTTAATTCGGAGAGTTACTCCCTGAAACTCAATGAAGTCAGCCTGGGAGGTTTCAGGAAGACAGTAAGGGCAAGTGAATCTCTAAATTACTTGTATTCATCAAATTCCTCCTAAATTTCCTCACTTCATTGTTTTCCCACATGACCACATCGGCTTAGAGCCAGCTCCTTTCCTTAGCGCAATTCGTGACACCTGATAGTCTTAGAGTTGTTTGATCTAAGACAGTAAGTTACTGCTCTGCTGTGGAAAAAGAGGTAGCATTTAACTAGTGGAAAGAAAAAGGGATGGGCAGTGGTGAGCCAGCACTAAGTCACGAAGCTCCAAATTGGACTTGACATGGCTGGAAGAAGGCAGGAAGAAAAGAGGGCAGAAAGTACAGGAAGGAAGAGTCACCATAGTTCTCATGTGAATAAATATTAGAGCAGCTCGCTAAGGACACAGGTGATTACTTCTGTCATTTCTCAGCATATAGACCAGCAGGTGCAGATAAGGAGTAGGTCCCTGTGGGAGGCTCAAGGTGCTACAGTGGAAGTACCAAGATTTCGCAAGTAGCCCAGAGTGTGCGGGATGCTGGGATGCTGGGATGCTGGGCATGCATCACCCCATGTCGTCCTTACAAGAGCACTGCCAAAGTGGCTCCTAACTAAAAATGACACAAATGGCTATACACTGAGAAGTATCTTTCCTGTCTTTGTCCCTGTCTAACCCCATTCCTATGCTTAACCTTTAATGGGAGCCATTTTGATTTGCCTCTCATTTATCCCTCTGATTTTTTTTTTTTTTTTTTTTTTTTGAGACGGAGTTTCACTCTTGTTGCCCAGGCTGGAGTGCAATGGCATGATCTTGGCTCACCACAACCTCCGCCTCCCAGGTTCAAGTGATTCTCCTGCCTCAGCCTCCCGAGTAGCTGGGACTATAGGCATGTGCCACCACGCCCGACTAATTTTGTATTTTTAGTAGAGACAGGGTTTCTTCATGTTGGTCAGGCTAGTCTTGAACTCCTGACCTCAGGGGATTTACCTGCCTAGGCCTCTGAAAGTGCTAGGATTGCAGGTGTGAGCCACTGTGCCCAGTTGATTTTTTTTTTTTATTTTGTTTGCTTTGTTTTTGTAGATACAAACAAACGAAATTATATAGTCTTATTTTTACCCAGGAGTGGTCATATTATCCATGCTTTGTACTCACAGGGAAACCAAACTTCAGATAAATTAACTGGTTCTCCCTCTGGGCTGGTCTTTGGCTGATGAAGAATCCTCCTACTCCTGGAGTTGCTGCTGGCAACAGGATCCAGCCTGAAGATCAAGGATCAAGGGACACAGCTGAGAGTCACTCTGAATTCAGAGTTGCTGCTTGAGTTAGCAAATTGGAAGGCCTGAAAAATGTCATTCCCCTTTCCTGTGGTGCTAAGAAATCAAAGATCTAAGCTTTTGCACTACTAATGCCTGAAGCTGGAGGTTTTCATGAACCATTCAATGGGTGTCTTTATGAAAGCTTCCTAGAAAGAAAGGCAGAGGTATGTGTGCTTGGGGTAAGGTTGTCAGATACAACATAGGGTGCCCAGTTAAATTTGAATTTCAGATAAACAGTGAGTAACTTTTTTATTATAAGTGTGCCTTGCAACACATTTAAATGTGTTTGATGATGACGATGACGATGATGATGATGATGATGATGATGATGATGGTGATGAGCTAAATCTGACAGCCTCAGCATAGGGAAGTGTTGAACATGGGCCTTTAGTCCTCTAAGGGACAGCTGGCCTTAGATCTGAGGGGCTGATGGGTTCCTAAAGTTTTGGGTAAATTGGGATCTAACCCTTTACATTAATAAGTCCTAAAATAGAAGTCTTGACTTCTAGGTTTCATAAACCTTAAGAATAGAGAAGACCACCTTCATTATTTCTGGAAATATAGCTTTTTGAGAGTTTTCTCAACCCCAATTAAACTGCTGCAAAAGGGACTGAGGACGGCAACTGTAGCCTAACCTAGCTAGTGCTGTGTTGGCATTTCTCAGAATTGTTTGTTGTTATTAATTTAGCAGGTGTAAAATTATTCATTTTACTTTGGTTTCACTTTCTTGATTATTTTATGAGCTAACATTCTCTTCTGTGTTTCTCTACTATTTGCGCTCCCCTTCATATAAAAAATAAACCCTTTTATCCATTTATGTTTAATTTTAAATGAGCTCATCACAGATTATTATAGATATTAGACTATCTGTTATATTTGATGAAAAACGTTTTCTGTCTTGCATCTTATCCCTTCATTTTAATTTTTAATTTACATATGTTTAATGTTTATTCACATGAGTCTATCAATATTATTTCCTTTGTAGTTGTTTCTATTTACTTCAAAGCAATAGAAATTTGTCTTCCCTGTATTCATCTCATAAAAGTTTTATTTTCTACTTGTCTTTCTATGCTTAAGAAAAATCAATTAACTCTTTAATCTAGTGATTCTCAAAAAGCGGTTTGAGCATGACCTGCACCAAAATACCTGTTTTGTTTGTTTGTTTGTTTGTTTTAATGTCCATCCCCATTACGCTTGGCAGACCTTATTAATCAAAGTTATTCCAGAGGACCATGGAAATATGTATTTTTAACCACTTTCTAAGTGATTCTTCTGCATCTGAAGTTTGAAAATCACTTCTTTAAGCCATATGAAATTTACTAGGCATCTTTGTTTTCAAGCAATAAGTTGACTTGAGATAACTTAAGCAAAAATAATATTTGTTGGACAAATTGGGAGAGTGGATGTAATTGAAGTAAAACCTAAGGAACTTGGCTCAGAGATGAAAAGATCAGGCAGCTCTGGCAGACCTGAAAAGAATATAGGAGTAAAATGAAGGAACACTCACCATCCTCAACCCCCTCTACTCCCACTCCTCAGGATGTAAACTCCTTGGGAACAGGGATCTCTGCCTGAGCAGGTGCTCAATGAGTGTTTTTTCTTGTTGTTGCTCCATTCACAGCCCCTTGAAACTGTCTCCAATTGTCCTGACTTGGGTGACAGCCACCTTGTGACCAGAAAAGGGCAGGGAATTTACAGTCCCACCCACACTGCATATAACAGAAGAGGTTATCTCCCAAAGGAAATTAAATTTATCACCACAGGAAGGAAGAAACATTTTCAGTGGGTTAAAAACAATTATCTAGTGTATCATGGTATAAAATACGGCTCTAAGATAATTTTTTCCCAAATGGTTTGCCAATTATTCCCCAAATCACTTATTCATTCATCAATTTTTCATTATTTCTTATATTGAATACTTTACTTAACATGGGTTACATGGCAACACCCAGTTACATCTATATTGAGATTTGTATTTTATTCCATACACCTGGAACTGAAGGTTAATAACATTAAATTCACTTCATTTAAGACACCAGGTTTTCCCATTAACCTTTTAGAAACCATAAAAAGATTAAATAGACTGTTCCTTGGTTTCATTTTCTCCAAATATGCTTCTAGTTTTAATAACGTTATTCTTCGAATTGCAAGCATCTTGCATTTCCCTCTAGGACTAAAAGTATGTTTATTTAGCAACGGAACTCACTCTGCTTATTTCCTCTCTCTCTTTAGGTATAATCCACACAGAAATCAATCATGCAATTAAAACCTTTCTTCTTTGAACTTCTCAATAACAGCGATCCCAATCTTCTTCACGCGAGTTTATTTTAGGAGATACAAAGCCACAGAAAACCAAAGAGGAAAGTTCTAGCAATATGTACCCATAATTTCTCAAGGTTCTTTAGCATTCAAGGGAGGCTTTCTGCTTAATAGCCAAATAATTTTATCTAAGCCCCCATTCAATATTTTATCAATTTATTGCATAATAGCTATATTTTATTCTCCTTCTTACTCCTGAGAATACTCAGGAAATAGCTCCACACAATAGCAAATCCCCCTTGATTATCATTGGCCATCTCTTACTCTGAACCACTGCTCTAGCCCCGCCTGCTGGTCACCTCTCACAACTGTTTCTCAGGATCGTTTTGCAGGATGTTCTCAAAGAACACAGCCCAAGAGACATAGCCGTGTCTTGGTATAGCCCATGCCAGAAGAACACAGACCTTTTCCTAATTCTCCTTCGCCTAGCACATGCTAAGCTATGAGGTCTGATGGCTACTGAAATATTGACAATAACACAAGGAAAAGGAAAATTTTAAACTGATGTGAGATAGCACCACTCCTATGATCCCTAGGTCTGAAAGTGTTTTTCCTCCTTCCTTCCTTTCAACGGCTGGCTCACCTCCCCCATGAGAATTTCGTTGTCTTTTTTGCCCGTTGAGTCCAAACTCTTACCCACTTCAGTCCCAGAGAAATGAACAAGCAAAACCACCCCCTTCCCTAATTTAAGGCCCAATTTATTTATTTGATAGAATAAATCACAATAAAAACATATCCTTTCCACTATTCTGGGCTCCAGACAAGGCCTCTAGAAAGTATAGTCCTCTACATATGTTTATCTGACTGGGGGACACTGAACACTTTAATCCACTGTGAACTGAACCACACCAGCCGCAGATCATGTTTACAGCTCAGCTGAAACAAAACATCAGACCTGCCTGCTGCCTGTTGGGAGGAATCAGGTCTTAGGAAGATCTAACAATATTTAAGCCAACATGCTTCCTAAGAGAAAACAGTGATTTTCTGGGATAGCCCAAACTAAATCTACGTGAAGAAAATAAAATGTCTTTTCTTGTAAGGACACAGTCATATTAATGATACTCCCAATTTATGTTACTAACAGAGCACATGACTTACATCCTGATCTGAAACCTTTAGCAGGGTTTTACTGACATCATGTGGGTTCAGAGCTTCCCTGAGTAGAGAGAAAAGCAGGCATCTGTCTTACATGTATGTGATGTAATGTCTCGCCAAAGACTTAAGGCTAGGAAAGCAGTAAGCAGTCTAGGAGGGAAAAATAAGCCTTGAATTCCCTGGTGAAGCATGATGAGTGATGTAAGGAGGAATTTGGTAAGCAACAGGCTGAAAGTTTATGCTGGCAAATGTTACCTTCGGCAGCAAGACCCAGCATGAGAGACAAACGGAACATCCTTGGCAGCAAAGGCAGGTTTCTATCATCTTTATTGTAAGGAGGCTTATCCTTGGGTCACAAATGTCTGTCCAGAGTATTGATTCAGAATGCCATAGGGAGCTGCCAACAGCAAGGGCTGAAGGGAGGACTTTGATTCATCTCTTGCTGGTATTGCTTCTCTTGTGGCTTCAATGCTACAAGTGAAGTATCAGTGACAAGAGCTTGCTCTCCTGGAGAGGCGTTCAGAAGGCACAGGAGCCAGCAAGGTGGGCTCCCTTTCAGGTCTTCATCATTTATGAGCTGGGTGGCTGTAACTCTGGGCAAGGTGTTTCAAATTTCTAAATGCCAGCTGGAAAATAGCACAGCGAAAAGAGGAGCTGGGCATGCTTTCATAGTTTTCAAGCATGGATGACGGGGGGATTGGCAAAAGTGAACACCTAACGGGAGATGGATACAGATGGCAAGATAGAGAATCACGGGACCCCTCTTACAAGTGAGTAGCCCCCAACTGCCAGATAATTTAAGCTCCGTTTCCCTACAGTTTGTCCTTTTCACACTTTTTTGTAAAAGTTTAACGGAGCTCCAGCACAATTCATTTGACAATAGTAACTATTTACTGTGACTGGCATCTGCCCTCTAGTGGTCTGAAAATTGCAATGCCTCTTACTAGTACATTGTTGAACTTGGTAATTTTCAATCGTCGGGCGACCCCTGTTGGCTTGATAGTGGTATCTCAGTATGTTGAGCTAAAAGAAACTTCAAAAATCATCTGGTCTCTTTCTTTTCATAACTAATTCCTTCCAAAAATGCACCTGGCTCTTGCTTTAACACCCAACTCCACATAAAGATAGCAGAGCAAAACAAGATCACAGAAACTTCTTTCCCCACATGATGAAATGGTTATTTTTTAAGTCAAATAATACACTAGCAGCAAGAGGGGAGAGGGTACAGCTTGAACCGTAAGGTTTGGCATCCATGAAAAGAAAGATTCTGATATGACTGGTACAACTCCTAAGGCCAGCCCTTCTCCCAAAAGCAAAGGTAGTCAACGAAATACTGAGAATTCAAAATAATAAGCTTTAATTAAAAAATAAATGGAAAGTCACACCCACCTCTGAAACAGATTCTTTGGTGAGGGGAAGACACAATACCTCCAGATAAAGCGAGAAAAACATCAAGGAGAATCCATCCGCGTCATTTTACAGAAACTACAAACAAAACTGCTCCCTGCTAAGCATGAGCAAAATGGAAAGAAGCAGAACAAAATTATGCAAATCTACTACTACAAAAAAAAAGTAGTAAACAAGCAAAAGGCAAACCAAAACCAAAACCAAAAACCCTCAGGAAGAAAATAAAACTCAAAGGTGAAGTGCAAGTTCTTTTTGAACGCTTAATTACAGAGAAGAGTTCATTAAGAATATTAATTCAGTAAAACAATACCTCTAAGATAAATCATAAAATAAAGAAGATAGAAGAAGACATTGTGGAGCTAAGAAAAATTGAAAAACAAAGCAATGAGTTATAAATATAAGTTATAAATTGTAAAGGAGAGAAAAATGTAGCTGCAAATGGCATGGAGAGATGGCTGGGGATAATCATAGAAAATGCAGGATGAAAAGACAAAGCAATTAAAAAAGATAGATACAGAGAGAAAAAATTATCCAACATGAAGACAGCTGACATCCTTAAAGTATAAGGAAAAAAAAAATAAGAGAATCCAAAGATATAACCTAAAAAGTCTCTTGAAAAGAAAAACAGTATTGATGGACAAAAATGAGAACAACTTATGTCCAGAAAAATTGATACGGAATGGTCTAAATTGGGAAATTTCCTCGTTAAACTGTTAAATGTTAAGAATCAAGAAAAAAATTAGACATTAGGATAGAAAAAGGCAAGTCAGCTCCTAGAAGGGGAAAACGTCAGGTGGTTTCACGGCTTTGCCATGGCAACTTCAGCACCAAGAGACATGGAATATATTCACGAACTTCTGAGAGAAACAATGTGATTCAAAAATATTATGCCAAGCTAGGGTGTCATCAAGCATGGAGATAAAAGGCAGATATTTTTTGACATGGAAGAGCTTGGGAAATATAATACTCATGGACTCATTTTGAAACAAGACCAAACTACACAAAACTGGCAAGTAATCCAATTGAACAAGAGATGAAAAATAATAAAGAACTGGAGTGAAAAAGCTGTGATGAAAAGAACCCATGTGGAACACCATGTTTATTTAATTTCACAGCTAAGGCTAATCCTGTATGGCCTTGAAGGTAGTATAAGGGAATTTATCATTAAGTTCTAACGAAGTGAAAATAATATAAGCCAAACCTGGAAAAGAGTGAGATGGAAGGAAGAGTAAACAGTAATTATATTATCTTTTGTAACAGGGGTCAGCAAATGACAGCCTGTGGGCCACATGTGGCCCACTTCCTGTTTTTGTAAATAAACATTTATTGAAACACAAACACATTCATTCATTTACATATTGTCTCTGGCTGCTTTCACGCTGTAATAGCAGAGCTGAACAGTTGCGATCAAGTTCTTTTAGCCCACAAAGCCTGAAATATTTACTACCTGACGCTTTGCAGAAAACATTTGCCAAGAGAGAAGAGTTCATTAAGAATATGAATTCAGTAAAACAATTCCTCTAAGATAAATTATAAAATAAAGAAGATGAAAGAAGACGTTGCAGAGCTAAGAAAAATTGAAAAACAAAACGAGTTATAATGTTTTATAACACTATTTTACAACACTGAGACAATCTATAATAACTAAAATTGAAATTGTGTCTAAAAAATGAATCTGTTTTTAATATTTCTTCAGTAATGTCTTTAACTTTAGAGGGATCTCTACTGAGGACATTTTTATCCAACAGTATGTATACTTATACAGGCACAGAAAGATGTCTAAAGTGATATTCATCAAAAGTACTTGTTACTTCCAAATGGTAAAATAGGGAGTAATGTATTGCTTTTTTGTTGGAGTATTGTCTGA
The DNA here is from genome assembly GCF_047675955.1 of Chlorocebus sabaeus. Taxonomy (NCBI): domain Eukaryota; kingdom Metazoa; phylum Chordata; class Mammalia; order Primates; family Cercopithecidae; genus Chlorocebus; species Chlorocebus sabaeus. The sequence continues at coordinate 33,367,111 of NC_132926.1, read as the reverse complement.
ATTTTTTTGTAATGACTGTGTATAATTCTTTAGAAAGCAGTAAGAGTGATTTGAGTTATTAATTACTCTTAAAAATAAAAAGGCCAGTCTATTTCATTTTCAACCCAACTTTCCTAAGAACAGTCAACCTGTTATTTGGGAGCTTCCTCATGCCCCCTTCTCTTCACTTCAAAATTTTGGTATGTGTTTTGAAAATGTGATTGGAGAATTCCTGTATATTCCATAATTAAGCGTTGGGAAGTTTTCTTTCCTCATTTCCTAGATTTGCCATCAACGTGGATTAAGAATTACTTGGAACAGCAGAGGGCACCCTGCTCCGTGTTTATAGGAATGTCATGTAAGTACCTGCCCAGTCCTGCCGCTTGGAACTTGTGTGAGTGATCGCCTGTAGGACTCAGTTTCCCCATCTCCCACTCCTTCCTTCTGCCAAGCCCTCCCCCACAATGCAGAACAGTTCATGCCACCCTGACAGTAACCCTTCTGTGATTTCCCTTTGCGCTCAGAATAAATTCTCAACTCCTTAACTAAGGCAGAGGAGGCCCCCACATGATCCTGCTCCTGCCATCTCACTCCATGCTCCACATTACACTTGATACCTCAGCTACGCTGGCATTTAGTCAGTGTCTAGACCATACTGAGCTCTTTCCCATCTCTGGGCCTTTGCATTTGCTGTTTCCCCTGCTGAGCAATTTCCTCTCCCGAGCTCTTTGCATTAAGGAATGTTTCTCAATGTTTGTCACCTCCTCAGAGAGGCCCTCCGTGATGACCCTACCAAAAATCTCGCCCACTTTATTTTCTATCACAGCACTGTTTATGTGACCTTACGTGTACTTCTCACTGTCTGTGATTGTTTTATTTTTTATTATGTTTTGTCTGTCTCTCCCACTAGAATCTAATTTCCACGAGAGCAGGAAGCTGCCCTGTGTCTTCATTGTTACGTCTTCAGCACCTAGCACTTAGTAAGTACTCGTAAATATTTGTTGACTGAATTAATAGACTTGCAAAATGTGTGTCCTGGCTGCTCTCTCAAGGCTATTATAAAAAAAAGAAATGAGAAAGTTCTTGTGGTGGGTCAAATTGTATTTCTCTCCAAATTTATATGCTGCAGGCCTAACCCCCAGTACTTCAGAATGTGATTGCATTTGGAGATGGGGCCTTTAATGTGGCAATTAAGGTAAAATGAGGTCATATTAGTGCACCCTGATCCAATTTAACTGGTGTTTTTATAAGAAGAGCAAATGCGGACACACAAAGAGACACCAGAGTTGCACAAGCACAAAGCAAAGACCACATGAGGCTGCTGTCTTCAAGCCAAGGAAATAATTCTCAAAAAAATCAAACCTGCCCACACCTTGCTGTTAGACCTCCAGCCCCAACAGCTGTGTGAAAATAAATTTCTGTTGTTTAAGCCACCCACTTTGTCGTGCTTTGTTATGGCAGCCCAAGCAAACTAATACAGAACTTTATAAATCAAACAGTAGTTAGCAAAAGCGACAACTTAATATTTGAAAGAGCAATGATTAGGCATGAATGGTGGATTGAAATGGCAAGTTATGTTCCAGCTATTCCATTGAAGGAACAGAATTTGAGAAGGTAAATACTGAAGCTGGAGAGGCAGGGATGACTACATATTTTGTAGAGTACAGGGCAAAATCAAAATGTGGAGTTCCTTATTCAAAAGGCAGGAAAGAAGTGCTGTTAAAGGTACAAAATATAAAGCTTTCTCTTTATTTCATGGCTTCTTTCTCCACTCATCATGGTGTTTTTACTTTGCTATTTGATGTAGCTCTAAGAACAATTTTAAATTATCAGCATCAATTTTACCACTCATCTTTATATTGTAGAATATTAGTTTTAAAATACGTAACATTTAAGTATTAGTTTAAATGTCAGAGCATTTAGCTTGATGTAGAATCACTGAAATTACATCTTCTGTATTTTGTAGCTCACACATGCATAGGTATTTCTTCCTCATCAGAACTGTGGAAATGCTGCCAAGAAAAATGAACTCAACTGTGTTTATTTTATTTGACATGTGCATGCTCTACTAACACTCTCAGTCTTCAGCTTACTGATGAGGAAGGAAGGACCAAAATGAGAAGACATGATGGATTGTCCACATTTCCCTTTCCTTCTGTGTCACCATTTTCAGCCTCAGTGGGTAGCTAACACAGGGAAGTAACATGAGTAAGAAAGGATATGAAAGGGATCCTCGGTCACTTGTGTTTCTTAGAATGCCACTGAACAGAAATCATGGCCTCTGGGAGCTGTCAGTGTCCTCATTTACCCAGTAGACATACATATGTTCGCTATGATTCTGACTGCACTCCATGTGTCCTGGATACAGTTAACTTCTGTTTCTAGGGCATCCTAAATGTTATATGTGAGTGGGGAGGCAAGGAATGGCAGTGGATCCATAGATTACACGTGTTTCCTCTGGTCCCATGCATGCTCCACTGTCTCATTGGACTTTACCTATAGAACACAAGTTCAAAGAAAAAACTATTCAGGATTTCAAGAGGGCCACAGAAGAGCATTAAACCACATGCATGGCCCTGTGAGTGTGGGTCCCTGTGCAACGTGCACAAATCATGAGCTCTTGGAGCCAGCCCTGAAGAAAAGTGAAGCCATCCTTCAAAGAGTAAAGAAAGTAAATGGGTCCCAGACTGCTTGCAAGCTAATTCCCAAAGAATAAATATCCTGCAGAGGTCCCTAAAACCTTTCTATTGAGAAGTGCCAAAGTGTGGTTCAGTACCCAACCCTTAAGAGGAGACACAGGAATGTGCTATTGGTTTTCACGTTGGCATGTATTGTTAGGTTCTATAGGATTTGCAAGTGAGACTGAGAACCTATAAACACATAAAACCATCTTCCTAGGGAAATTGTGTTTCTGAGTTTCCAAAGACCAACTTGCAAATCTTCTTTGGGAACCCACTCTATTTCTAGGTAACAACTATTTGCACCTGGGAGTCCCGGGAGGCCATTTAGCTCTTTAACAGGGCAGAGACCAGTCAGGCACCTTACTGAGATCATTAAGAAATAGGTGGAGGCAACCAGGTACAGTGGGATCCCTGGGCTGGAAGCCGGGAGACACGGGTGGGAGGATGACTCTGACAGTAAGTGTGTGAACTTAATCAACTCGCTTTCAAACACAGAGTATCATTTCTCTCTTCTGTGAAACAAGAAAGTTGGATTTGATGGTCCCTAAGGGCCCACACTGGGCTAAAAATAACCAAAACCAGGGAAACTTTCTGACAGAGAAGGCAGAGAGAAAAAAAATGACAAAGTCACATGGAACAACTTGGCAGTGAATAATGAACTGAAGACGCTTTTAGAGAGTTCTGTGGGCTGGTTCCCTTTGCAGGTCTTGTAAGTCCTCCGGATGTTGAGGTCTGACTAGAAGAGTGTGGTCTGGGCAGGGTCCCCAGCAGCTTCTCCAGCTGACCTGTCCTCCTGCCCACTAGCCTGGGCAGTGCCTTTCTCCTGTCACTTTCTAGTCCAGCGTTGGCCAACTGGTGACCCTGGGCAAGAGAAAGATCCTGAATGACTTGGGACCTCTTGGATGTTTTTTATCACTACTCTTCTTGCTGTGAACTCATTCCTGGCCTCTGACCACCTTAAGTCTCTGGGAACATTGGTGGAAACGAATCAAACAAGTGGCAGTAGAGTGTGGAAGAAAGTAAGTGGGATGAACTCCTGAGATCTAGCTTTGGCCTGATACAAACAAACTGAGTGACCTCAAACAGATCCTTTTCTTCCTGGATCACTGGATTTTGTCTTTTTCCTTCACTTGAGTGAAATGAATTCTCAAGTGATAGCACCCTGTTTTTCGCTTGTGGATATACCTCTCTATTATGAAATCGTAATGTTTAGGTGGGACTGACCCTTTCCCCAGTTGGCAGATCCCATCCCTCTGGCCACAGTGATAGGCCACAGCTGAGAACAGAACCCAGTTAGAGCCAGTGAAAAGACTTGAGACCTGTAATTGGACTTCTGAGGGAGAAAGGTTATCTGTTCAATAGATTTGAGGTCATAAGCATGTGAGGCTTGGAGCTGCTCTAATCATCTTACTTTGAAGTAAAGCCAATACATGAATGGAGAAAAGCAGAGCAAATATAAAAGTAGACACACTGTGTCTCAATGACATTCTCTGAACTCATAGATCAAACTGTGCCCCAAACCAAAAGACAACACTGGATTTAAGCCAATGAATTCCTTTGTTCATTTAAACTGGTTTAAACAGGACTTTTGGTCACTTGCAAGGATAATAATCCTAGCTACTCTACTTCACATCTCTGAACCTTAATTCCCTCTACTGCAAAACAGCTATTGTGTGGGTACTAATTAGCATAAGAGAACATAACGGTATCATCTCTTTCAGGAGTGGCCATAATTCCAAGGTAGCAAAGACAATTTTTCAAAATGCCAAGAGCTGGTTTCTTTACTCACTAAGCATCAGATTTTCAGCATTTTGGACATCTTACATGACAGCCTTTAATACATGTAATGATTACTGTTCACGTGTAATTCTGCATCCCCAGCTGAGGTCTCTCTTCTGAGCCTCAGATGTCATATCCAACTGAATGCTGGACACCTCCACATAGATGTTTTCATCTCAACCTGGCAGGTTGAAAACTGAGTGTGGATCTTCCCACCCAATCCCAAACCCCTATCATGTTCACAAGCAAAACCCAGCTTCCCAAGCCTGTAACCTACAAGTTGCCCTTTTCTCCTCTCTCTCTTTCTTTTTAATTCATTCCATCTGCAAGCTGTGGTAAGTCTGTTTTCAAAATAGCTCTCATACTTTCACCTTTTTCTCCAACTCTCCTGACACTTCTATATTAGGGCCAACATTATCTCTTACCCGACCACTGGAAAAGATTTCTAAAAGATTTGAAGATGGCTCTCTCCTTCTGGTTCTTAATGCAGCTCCCTCTTTTCATCCCTTTGGGCCTAGAAGTAGAAACAGCTCTGCTGCCACTACTCCTGGGCGACTGCATCAGCCTTTGTGCCTCCTCCTTACAGGCAAACCTTCTCTGAATTGTTCTAATTTGAGGATCCCATCTCTTTCCCATTGGGATTTTAAACCCTATAGATCCTTCCATGAACACTTTCCTCTCTACAATCTGACTCCTAAAATGACTCCTTCTCCCTCCCTTTCCTCCTTTCCTAGACTTCTGCTTACATAGCCTAGAAAGAAGGAGGGGGGAGAAAGCGGAAAGGCTCATGGTAGCAGGGCCAGTTTTGACTTTTAAGAAGCCCTGGGGATTTGTGGGGGGAACACTGTTCTGGCTGCAACTATTGCTGGCAATCTTCAGAATGTGGCACTAGCTCCTCTTTGCCCACTGTTTGGGGTTCTACTTGTCAATACTGGATTAACAGGAAAACTATGATGGGCCATATTATCACATATGGCCTTCTGCAGCGGGACTTAATGAAACTTTCAAATACACAGAAGCCTTGTCACCATAGCTCTTTCTAATGCTAGTCAATACTTTCTATGTAGTAGGTCTCTTGCTAAAGCTTTGCCTTGAATGTCTACGCATGGGCAATACCCAGGAACATAACTGGAGGCAAGACAGGTGAGGGAAGCAGGACAAACACACACAGTCTGACCCAGCTGATAGAGTTTTCTACATCTGAGAATGTGATATTTGTGTAACATGTTACAGTTTAACAGGAGCTTTCATCCCCCTTTAGCTGGCCCATTGCTGAGTAATCAATATATGTTTTTGCAAATGATTGAATGCAACTATAGGGTCATTTTCTCCTCCTCAAAATAACCCTGTGAAGTAGACAGTGCAGGGATTATCATTCTCAGTTTACAGAAAAGGAAACCAGGGCCCAAAGAATTGAAATAGTTTCCTGAGTCCACGTAGCCAGTGACTGTAGGTGCTCAAACCAGAACCAGGAGTATCAGGCACCCATAGTAGCTCATTTCAAAAGTCAGGAAATCAGGAAGCAGGACGGTCTTCTTGATAAAATGGGGAATTGGACTGGATCAAGTGCTTAAGTATCTTCTCAGTATTAAGTCTCTATTCCTAGCCTCCCTCAATAATCTTACGGCACAGTTGGGAGCTGCCATGGAAGGGGACGGTAGGCAGAAGTTCAGGCTGCTAACCAGCTGGGAATTGAGTAAAAGGAGCAAGAGAAAGGTTTGCTGGTGCCAAGACTCTGGAGAAATGTTTGTTGACTTTTGGCTTTGCATTGACTACTTCCAACTAGGCTTTGAAGCTGACTTTTTGATCCCAGGGCTCCCTGGGAAGGGTGGCGGAGCCCATGACATTGTTGCTGTGGTTCTCCAGGCAACCACAAACCCTCAGTAGCTCCAGGAAGATGCCTGAATTACATGGAAAGTGATGAGGTAACTGCAGAGAAAACAGAGATATCTACAAGGAAAGTGGAGCAAAAACAAGAATCTAAAGGGCAAAACAAGAGAGGCCCCGGGGCGGAGCAACAGCCAGCACAGCAGCGCCACCATGAGGATGTTGAAGGTGCCTCTCCTGGAGTCCTTCAGAATAAACGTGTCCCTTATAAAACTGAACTAGAAAGTGTCTAAAGGAGCCAGAGCCCTATCTCTCAGCCAAGTCTCCTAAAATAAGTTTTAAGAGATGGAGTGATGTTCTAAAAACAGACCTAAATATTCACTTCCTTACTCATAAGCTCTTTTTGCTGCTTATTACCCTCCAGATAAAGTCCGTGCTCCTCAGCAGAGTTCGAGGACACCATTCAGTTCCTCTCCATGCCCCACAACTCTCTGGAATCTGGTCTGGGCATTTGTGCAGGATTCTCCCTCCTTAGCAAATCACTATTTATCTCAAAGTCAAAGCTTCAACATTAATTTCTCCAGGAACATCCCCTCGATCCTATTCCCATCTCCATATTAGGCACAGTGTTCCTTTTCTATGCTCCCATGACATCACGATCTTTCATAATGGCCACATCGCTGGCACCGTTAGGGGCATGTCCGTCCCCTTCTCAGATATATCTCTCGCATGAAGCAGAGGTCCAGGCACTTAGGAAGTGCTCATTAAATATCTGTTGGATAAATAATAAGGAGAGAGTCAAAAATCTCTAAAAGAGACTTCTGTTTTACCAAGCAAGGAGGAAGGGAAAATAACCAAATGTGGGACAAAAAGCAAAGAAGTTATTTTTAACAGGAACAGAAACCCAGACAAATAAATGGCCCTTCATTTATCTCAGGGTTATCAAGAAGTATATTATGCCCTTGATAATTGTGCAGTTATAATGGGAAACTGGGCTTTGTTGGAAGAAAGGTTGGAGAGATTTGGAGATAAGTTTCCTTAGGAATAAACATGGAGAATCAAAATCCACCAAATGTCTGGATATCTTGGAAGAGATCAAACTGAAATAAGTGAGTGGACAGAACAGCCAGTGCGGATCTGACAGAGTCTAAAGGGGCAGCTGCTCCTCAGCTCCAGCCAATTGTGGAAATGCAAGAATACCAGTAGCAGCAGCCAGATCTCGTGACTGTCCCAGAGAGGCCTCAAGTCCTTGTGGGGTGTGTACGTCTGCATGTGTGAAATCCTCTGGGTTCTAAATCTCCCCAGCTTGCTTACATTTTTCATAGTTACTAATCAGGCCAAAACAGCAAGTTGTGTGAGGCCCAGAGATGCCAGCGTTTGACCTTTGCACCAAAAAACCTGACCTCCCATGGCTCTGTTTACCAAAAACTGTCAACACCAAACCACAAGCACCAAAGCTCCAAACAACATGATCCACTTGCAGAAAGTGATCAATACATGAGGGACAAAAGAACAGAGGTTTGTCTGAGTCCGTTATTGGCACATAGTAAGTGGGTGCTCAGTCAATAAATAGCTGTTGAGTGGGATAAAGAATGAGGGAATGGTGGATGTATGTCTGCAGTTTAAGGTTTCTACCACTAGATGGTGAAGTTTGTTTTTTCTGCAGATGAAAGCATAGAGAAATAAAATACTAAGATAGTTTTATGGGCACATCTACAAGCCATGAATACATAGCTCGGACATCCCACAAATGCTAACAGCTGTTTTCACATCGTCTTTGCTATTCCTCCTCACTTCCAACTCCAGTCAGCTCCGGATACAAATAAAGTCATTAGAAGTAGCTGGCTTTCCTTGATATGAGAAGGATCATGTTAGAAATAGAGGATTACTAGAATTATACAACCTCCCAAGACTGAGCCAGGAAAAAATTCAAACTCCGAGCAAATTACGAGTTCCTATATTGAATCAGTAATAAAAATCCTACCAACAAGTAAAATCCCAGGACCAGACAGATTCACAGCCGAATTCTAGCAGACATGTAAAGAAGAGCCAGTACTATTCCTATTGAAACTATTGCAAAAATGGAGGAGAAAGACTCCTCTCTAACTCATTCCATGATGCCAGCATCATCCTTATTCCAAAACCTGGCAAAGACTCAACAACAACAACAAAAAAGGAAACTTCAAGCCAATACTCTTGATGGATATCTATGCAAAAATCCTCAACAAAAATACTAGCAAACCAAATTCAGCAGCACATCAAAAAAGCTAATCCACCATGATCAAGTAGGCTTTATCCCTGGGATGCAAGGTTGGTTCAACATACACAAATTAATAAATGTTATTCATCACATAAACAGAACTAAAAACAAAAACCATAGATAATCTCAATAGATGCAGAAAGGACTTTTGATAAAATTCAGCACCCTTTCATGTTAAAAACCCTCAACAAACTAAGCATTGGAGGAACATGCCTCAAAATAATAAGAGCCATCTATTACAAACCCACAGCCAACATCACACTGAATGGGCAAAAGCTGGGAGCATTTCCCTTGAGAACCAGAACAAGACAAGGATGCCCTATCTCACCACTCCTATTCAATATAACACTAGAAATCTCAGCCAGCATAATCAGGCAAGAGAAGGAAATAAAAAGGTTCCAAAAAGGAAGACAGAAAGTCAAATGATCTCTGTTTGCAGACAATACTATTTTATCTTTAGAAAACCCCATACTCTCACCCCAAAAGCTCCTAACTCTGATAACCAACTTCAGCAAAATTTCGAGATAAAAAAATCTATGTACAAAAATTAGTCACATTTTTATACAACAATAATTCCCAAGCTGAATGCCAAATCAAGAATGAAATTGAATTCACAATAGCTACAAAAAGATAAAATACCTAGGAATACAGCTAACCAGGCAAGTGGAAAGACTTCTGCAACAAGAATTATAAAACACTGCTGAAAGAAATCAGAGATGACATAAACAAGTGGAAAAGCATTCCATGCTCATGGATAGGAAGAATCAATATTGCTAATATGGCCATACTACCCAAAGCAATGTATAGATTCAATGCTTTTCCTATCAAACTACCAATGACATTCTTAACACAACTAGAAAAAAATTATTCTAAAATTTATATGGAAAAAATAATAGCCCAAATAGCCAAACAATCCTATGGCAAAATAACAAAGTTGGAGGCATCACGTTACCTGACTTCATAGTATACTACAAGGCTCCAGTAAACAAAACAGCATGACACTGGTACAAATACAGACACATAGACTAATGGAACAGAATAGACAGCCCAGAAATAAATCCATAAACCTACAGTTATCTGATCTTTGACAAAGTTGAGAAAACAAGCAATAGGGGAAGGACTCCCTATTCAATAAATGGTGCTGGGATAATTGGCTAGCCATGTGCAGAAGATTAAAACTGGATCCCTTCCTTACACCATATAAAAATTAACACAAGACAGATTAAATACTTACACATAAAACCTAAAACTATAAAAACTCTTGAAGAAAACACCATTCTAGACATAGGCCCTGGCAAAGATTTTATGGTGAAGATGCCAAAAGCAATTGCAATAAAAACAAAAATTGACAACTGGAACCTAATTAAACTAAGAGCCTCTGCACAGCAAAAGAAACTGTCAAAGAGTTAACAGCCCACAGAATGTCAGAAAATATTTGCAAACTATGCATCTACAAAGGTCTAATATCCAGTATCTATAAGAAACTCAAGTTACCAAGCAAAAAATAACCCCATTAATAAGGGTGAAAGACATTAGCAGACATTTTTCAAAAGAAGACATATACATGACCAAAAAGCATGTGAGAAAATGCTCTACATCACTAATCATTAGAGAAATGCAAATCAAAACTGCAATGAGATATACTGTCTAGCGCCCACCAGAATGGCTATCATTAAAAAAATAGAAAAAAAAAATATGCTGGTGAGACTGCAGAGAGAAGGGAATGCTTACACACTGCTGGTGGGAGTGTAAATTGGTTCAGCCATTGTGGAAAGCAGTTTGACCATTCCTCAAAGAACTATTAAATAAAAACAGAATTACCGTTAGACCCAGCAATCCTATTATTGTATATACACCCAAAGGAATATAAATTATTCCACCATAAAGACATGCATGCAATGTTCATTGCAGCACTATCCAGAATAGCAAAGACGTGAAACAACCTAAATGCCCATCAACGGTAAACTAGATAAAGAAAATGTGGTACATAAACACCATGGACTACTATGCAGTCATAAAAAAGAATGAATTCATGTCCCTTGTAGCAACATGGATGGAACCAGGACCATTATCCTTAGCAAACTAATGCAGGAACAGAAAACCAAACACCTCATGTTCTCACTTGTAAGTGGGAGCTAAATAACAAGAGCACATGGACACAAAGAGGGGAACAACAGACACTGGGACCTACTTGAGGGTGGAAGGTGGGAGGAAGGAGAGGATCAGAAAAAATGCCTATCAGGTACTATGCTTACTACATGGGTGATAAAATAATCTGTACACCAGAGCCCCACGACATGAGTTTACCTATAAAACAAACCTGCACATGTATACCTAAACCTAAAATAAGAGTTAAAAGACAATGTGGAAAACATGGAGCATATACACCATGGAATAATATGCAGCCATACAAAGGAGATCATGTCCTTTGCAGCAACATGGATGAAGCTGGAGGCCTTTATCCTCAGCAAAATAACATGGGAACAGAAAACCAAACACCACACATTCTCACTTATAAGTAGGAGCTAAACACTGAGTACACATGGACACAAAGAAGGGAAAAATAGACACCAGGGACTACTAGCAGGTAGAGAATGGGAGGAGGGTGAGGATTGAAAAACAGCCTATTGGATACATGCTTATTACCTGGGTGATAAAATAATATCCTGCAACCAAACTCCTGCAACACGCCATTTATCCATAGAACCAACCTGAACATGTACCCCTGAAAGTTTAAAAAAAAAATAAAGGATGAACACTAGATGATATCTGTTTGGGGCAGAGTGGGAAGGGCTGGGTATTCAAGGAGCTCATGGTGTTGTGGGGCAAAGAGACCTTTAACCCAGTTACAATTTATTGTATTTGATACTATAATGGTTGTGTGTAGATGATGCTTTGTGGACCCGAAAGAGAGTGACTACCTATGTTGGCTGAGGAAGGGGCAGGAAGTCTTCTCAGAGGAGCAGCTCATGCACTGCATGGGCCTTGAAGGATGAGAGGAAACCCACCAAAGTACGAGGGCAGGAAGAACTTTCACTCATTCATCAGATATCCACTGAGCACCCATGCTGCCCAGCACTCTACTGGCCATTGGAAATATGGCATTGAACAGGATACAAGGGCTCTGTTCTCAAGGAACTCACAATGCAGTGAGAGATATGTAAAATAATCAAGGGAATAAATACATTTTTAAAAAATTTATTTTAAGTTCCAAGGTACATGTGCAGGATGTGCTGGTTTGTTACGTAGGTAAGCTTGTGCTGTGGTGGTTTGCTGTACCTATCAACCCATCACCTAGGCATAATATTAAGCCCATCATGCATTAGCTATTTTTCCTGATGCTTTCCCTCCCCCCACACCCCACCCAGACTGGCCCCAGTGTGCAGTTCCCCTCCCTGTGTCTCTGTGTTCACATTGTTCAGTTTCCACTTGTAAGTGAGATCAAGGGGTGTTTGGTTTTCTGTTCCTGTGTTAGTTTGCTGAGGATAATGGCTTCCAGCTCCATTCATGTCCCTACAAAGGACATGCTCTTGTTCCTTTTTATGGCTGCATAGTGAGAATAAATGCATTTTAAAAGATGAACAGATTGTGGTAAGAACACAATCTTGTGGAAGGAAGGTGGCAGGATTCTGTAATAGGAAACAGGAGACAAGACCCATCTCCTATAGGGTGTTCCAGGTGATGCTCTCTGAAGAGGTAGCATTGCAGCTCAACTGAAGGATGAGAGGGAGCCAGTCACATAAGCCAGATGGGGGAAGAAAGGGCTGAGGGAGCAGTGGGAGTGGGGATACTTAGAGGAAGGCATAGCAAATACTCTCCAGGAAGAAGAACTAGCATTTGTGAAACCATTTGTGAAAAGCTGGGGAAACTCCCAGTATATCTGAGGAACTGTAAAAATGTCCTGTTACATTAGGATGTAAAATGGAAAGGGAGGCAAAAAATGGTGAGAGCTGAATTCAAAGAGAGGGAGGCGCCCTGTGAAGGGAGGACCTCTGACTTTACCTTAATGTTCAGTGCTTTCCTAACAAGTGTCACACTTGGAGCAAATTCACCACTGCAGCCCTATCTTCATTCTATCAAGGCTATTACTTCCTTATTTTTCTTACAATGAATTTCATGTTATACTTAAAATATTTTTAAGGGAAATATTATCACTGTACTATGTAGAGGAAAAAATTATAGTATTTACCATTAATAGCAGGTAACCACAAAATATAAATACAAGACTAATAAAATGTTAAAATATCTCACATGCCTCCTAAAATTTTCGTGACAGGTTCACATCCTAGACTTGAGGGTATGGGGATGGAGGGCAATGAGGGATTTTAATTAGATGACCGAGGACATGAGTTTAAATTTCAGAAATCAGTGTTGAAAGTACTCTCCTATTTATATCTCCTACTAAAAAGTGATGATTATCCTGGCAGTCAAAAAAAAAAAAAAAGTATTTCCAGACGAAAACTTTTTCCCCAAGGGACTTTCCAGTGGAGAGTTACATGAAGTCAACTTTGAAAGCCCTGATGAATAGCAAGCTACAACACAAAAATTCAGAGAGACTGGCTAAGGACAACCTGCTCACTGAAATTCCCAAGTTTAGTATCATTTCCTCCAGCTTGAAGAGGATGGCTTAGCTACTTGGCAGCTGGGGAGTAAAGAGATTTAGATAAAGCTCTTGAAAATGAGGAACTAGCTTATAATTCTTCGCTGGGGAAAGCCACAATACGAAATCTAATAGACTTTTTTTTTTGGTTCTTCTTATGAACTCATATCTGGCAGCTTAGAGGAAGACATGAACTTAAGTACCCATCCCTGGAGCATTTAGACTTTGGTTTTGCCGTTTGAAAAATATTTATGAAGCCCCTATAAAAAGTCAGATACTGTGTAGAAATCAAAATTACTTAATGCGGTTACAAATTCAAATGTCCAACAAGTGCCAGGAGGGAAATGTGAATGACACAGCAGCCCAATAAGACAATAGAGAGTGGCGGAGGCTACCGGGAAAACTGCTGCTCAGCTCCACTCAACAGTAGCAGTCCCAGGAATGTGGGGCCTGTGTTGACAGGTCTTCAAATATTTTAACCGAAAAATCATTGCACAATAGTCATTAGGTTTAGGGGAGAATTGGAGAGTAGGGGGAATATCTCTTGATTTGTAAAAGCTGGCAAGTATCAGAAAAGTTTTAAACAAGCTGCAAAGCCAAGTAAAATATGCCGGCAGACACAGGCAGAAAGCAATCCAAGGGCCCCAGTGGGTGACCTCTGGATGTCACTGAGTCTCAGCCTTTTTGGGGCTTATGTGTTGGAAGATAAGACATGTTCATAAATAACTACAATACAGAACATGGTGATAAGTGTTGTGTGAGCAAGATAAAGTGCTAAAAGAATTCAGAGGAGGGAGGGATTACTGACAGTGGGTTCCTAAGGAGGGAGAAGCGGTGTCTCAGAAAGCTATTTCTGACAGTATGTTGAGGAACCTAATAAACTCAAGGAGGGGGGTGGTGGGGAAGAGATCTCCAGTGATCTCAGTAAGCTGGCCAGGAAATAATTAATGCAGTCGGGACTGGGCATCAGCATATCACAGGGAGCGTTTTCAAGATGCACATCTAGCCCTTACCGCTGACATCCTACATAGAAATTCCTTGGGTTGAAGATCATGCACACAAGTTTTAAAATGTCTTTTTAGTTAATTCTCTTTCAGGCCCTTCCTTAACTTCTGCTCTAAGGAGTTGTCCCTTAAAACACTGCCTAAAACAACAGGTATGTCTCTTTTGTCCTTTCTGCATCCCCAAATTCAAATAAACTAGGAGGCACAGGTTGTCAAGTTTTTACTCTGTGAGTGTATCATCTGTGCCTGTACCTGGGATCCCATCCTGAGCCAGGCTAGAGCCTTGGTAAAGCACTGTCTTAGCCTGGAGGAGAACACACCTTCCTGTACTTACCCATTTGGAGCAGGTGCCATTTCGTTATTCCCAAAAAGACACTCTATGCTACAGTGGCGTGCAGATTACCAGGGAATTGATAGATTTCCAAGCCATCTTTCTCCAACGATTACCTAAAAAAAATTATAACCCTTATGTTGACACGGGTTGTATATAAAAGGTTGACACAAGTATATATCGAATTTGCTTAGAACTAAGGATGGGATTGATATCCAATGCAGTTATAAAAATCCAGAAGTTCACCTATACTTTTCCAATTTATAACTCAAAATTCTTATCAGAACCTTTCTGTATGTGCCTTAGTTTTCAGCTTCTTTCAGGAATACCCAGGCTCGGTTTTACATCAGACACCCAGCAAGCAGGCCCCATTGTTTCACTATTATTGTTGCCACAGGAGAGATTTTTTTGGGCTCCAAATCTGCCACCTGTCTCATCAGTGGCCATCCCTCCTGAAACGTTGCTTATCTAAACACCAATCTAACCTAACAAATCTTACTTCAAACTGTGCACTGTCCCAAAGAAGACACGCAAGGAATGCAATGTTCTCTGGTTGTTGAAGCATATGCATTTCAAAATCAAGGAAGCCTTCAGTATGCAGAAGTTGTTAGCTTTCTTAGCCCCTTCCTCTTTCGAGCTAAAACCATTCTCTTCCATTCTACATTCCAGTAAAAATGGAAGTTATCCATGCCTTCTAAGCTTGTGAAGTAAAAGAAGAGGTGGATAATGGGAAAGCCTTAGTATCATGAAAATTAATGACTCCATAAAGCTCCAGTGGAGGTAATTAAGATGAGAAATATTTGCATTTTGTGAACTACACGTGCTGCCCAAAATAAAATTAGGGGAACACTCTTGAATCCTGCAAGAGGAACTGATCCCAGGAAACTTGTTAGAGTCAGTAGGGCGGAAACTGCCCGTTCAGCTTGATTATGAACTTGTGCACTCGAAAAGGGGAGATAGTGAGCCCTTTAAACAATAATACCTATGTTGTGTCCATTTTGTAGTTTAGAAACATTTTTACGTCCGCTGCATCATTTGATTCTCACAGCAGTCTTAAGAGAGAGGCAGAGAAGGATTATTATTATAACCAATCTACAAAGAAACTGGGGCCTACAGGGATGTGTAGTGAATACATGATGCTGTTGCTGCCAAATGCCCCTTTACCCTTCTCCAAGTTCACCTCTGGGGAACACCTGCCCTTGTTTTGAGTCCATGTGCTTATAGAAGATGTAACAACATAATTTATTACTCTAAGGATGGGGCATGTGAATCAGAGCCTTAAACTCTTTAGGTCTCACAGATGTCTTCAGGGATGGGCCCGGAGACTTGGTTAGGGCTAACGAGTTGCAAGACTTTTATTTGTTTGTAGAGTGATGTGTTTACTTTCCTTCTTACCCTCATGTGATGTCTTTCAATAAAGTAAACACATAGGAGAATAGAGTTAGTAGAAAGAGAAAGGCTTGGTTCAGATGAAATCATTGACTTTCCCATATTGGAGCAATTACATTTCCTTTTCTATTTTTATTTATTTATATATTTTTGGAGACGGAGTTTCGCTCTTGTTGCCCAGGCTGGAGTACAATGGCATGATCTCAGCTCACTGCAACCTCCACCTCCACAGTTAAAGTATTTGCCTGCCTCAGTCTCCTGAGTAGCTGGGATTACAGGCGTGCACCACCATGCCTGCCTAATATTTGTATTATTAGTGGAGATGAAGTTTCACCATGCACCGCGTTGGCCAGGCTGGTCTTGAACTCCCGATCTCAGGTGATCCACTCGCCTCAGCCTCCCAAAGTGCTGAGATTACAGGCGTGAGCCACCGCACCGGGCCTACATTTCCTTTTTTTTTTTTTTTCTGACATTAATTTGAGCTGGGTTTATAGGCATCTAAAACTGAAGAGTGACTCAAAATGGGTATGGTGTCCATGGCTCCATAACTTCACTTTGCTCATGGGTGACATAGCTCTCTAGCTCTTATTTGGCATCATCTTTCTGCATTCATGTGTGTTGTCAATGGGTAACTTTCGTCCATACTTGAGGGAGAAAAGTGAGAGGGTGGAAATGTTTCCAACTTCTTTTTTCACATCTAAAAATTTCTGGCCACTAGCCAGCCAGTGGATTGCATGCTCATGGTTCAAGTGTACCCCCTCTTCCTGCCCCAACCCACAGTAGCCAGAATGGGAGGCCAGAGTGCAGAGATGGGGAAAGGCCAATGGGTGATAAGGCACAGGATATAGCCACTTGAGCAGCAGAATCTTAGAAAGGTCAGCTCCCTTAGAAAGAGGCTGTAGGCACAGTAAATCTTTCTATAGCACTAGTGCTTCTCAGTGCTGCCTCAGATATCCACAAATTCTTGGGCATCCTATGATAATGCTACAATTTTGCATTTGAATTTATCATTCAAATGTTTTTCATGCTTAGGTTACCTGCGTGACTACCTTATGAGATATCAGTGTTTGTATTTGTTGTATTTGCAAACCAATTGTATCCAAGTCATAGTACTCAGTTGTCACGAGTTAATGAAAAAAAAGGAGGCAATCTTAATGAAAAAGTGATACGCTTGCATCAAGTGAAAGTCAGATGACCTCATGGATCTTCATGGGACTAAAACTTTGCAATAATGCCCATGGAGAAAGTGTGATGAAAAAACTTCTCCTAACTATTTTGAGGTGATATCTTATTGTGGCTTCGATTTACATGTCCCTGATTAGCAATGTTGGAAATATTTTCATATGCCTGTTGGTAATTTCTATGCCTTCTCTGGAGAAATGTCTATTCAGGCCCTTTGTCCAATTTTTAATTAAGTTATTTTTATTTTTATTTTTTGTTTGCTGCTATTGAGTTGTAGGATTTCCTTATATATTTTTGACACTAACTCTTTATCAGATATATGGCTTGCAAATATTTTCTCCCATCTGTAGGCTACATTTAACAATTTGTTAACTGTTTCCTTTGCTGTACAACTTTATCAGATATATGGCTTGCCAATATTTTCTCCCATCTGTAGGCTGCATTTAACAATTTGTTAATTGTTTCCTTTGCTGTACATAAGCTTTTCAGGGTGATGTAATCCCAATTGTCTAATATTGCATTAAGGTAAGTTCCTTTCATACCTAACTTTTTGAGAGTTTTCATCATGAAAGGATGTTGAATTTTACCAAATGCTTTTTCTGCATCTAATGAAATAATCATGCGATTTTTATCTATTCTGTTCACGTGATGTATCATGTTGTTTGATTTGCATATGTGAACCATCTTCACATTGCAGGGATAATTTCTTCTTGGTCACAATGTATGGTCCTTTTAATATGCTGAAAATTTTGGTTTGTTATTATTTAATTGAGTGTTTTTGCACTCATGTTCATTGAGGATGTTGCCCTGTAGTTTCCTTTTTATGTGATATTTTTGTCTGCTTTCGTATTAGGGTGATGCTGACGTCACAAAGAATTTGGAAGTGTTCCCTCTATTTCTGTATTTCAAAGAGTTTAATAAAAATTGGTGTTAATATTTTTAATGTTTGGTAGAATTTATTTCTGAAGCTATCTGGTCCTGGGCTTTTCTTTGCTGGAAGATTTTAATTACTGATTCAATCTCCTTATATTGAATGAACAGTTACATAGAAACAGTTATTGGTCTGTTTAAGCTTTTTATTTCTTCTTGATTTAGTCTTGGTGGGTTGTATGTTTCTAGAAATTTATCAATTTCTCCTAAGTTGTCCAATTTGTTGACATATAATTCTCACTAATAGTTCTCTATGAACTTTTTTATTTC
The DNA here is from genome assembly GCF_047675955.1 of Chlorocebus sabaeus. Classification (NCBI taxonomy): domain Eukaryota; kingdom Metazoa; phylum Chordata; class Mammalia; order Primates; family Cercopithecidae; genus Chlorocebus; species Chlorocebus sabaeus. Next base: position 33,348,879 of record NC_132926.1, on the reverse strand, counting down.
TTTATCTCTTTCATTTCATCACTGGTTGTACTTGTCTCCTCTTCCATTTCTGGAACATGTTATTTAGGTAAGTCTTATCTCTTTTTCTCTTAGTCTAATTAAGCTTGTGTTGATTTTGCTTATCTTTTTAAATAAACAACTCTTACTTTTATTAATGTTTTCCAATACTTTTTTAATGCTATATTTCACTTTTTTTTCTCTACTCTCTATTCTCTTCCTCCTGTTAACTTTGGGCTTAGTTTTTTATTTTTCTAATTTTTTGAGGTATAATGTTAGTTACTTATTTCAGGTCTTTATTTTTAATGTAGGTGTTTATTACTATAAATTTCCCCTCTTAGTACTGCTTTTGCTGCACTCCATAAGTTTAGTTATGTTGTATTATCATTTTCATTTGTCTCAAAATATTGTCTAATTTCCCTTTAATTTATTCTTTGGTCCAATGATTGTAAAAGAATGTGTTTTTTGAATTTTCATATACCTATAAATTTTTCAATGTTCCCTTTGTTATTAATTTCTCATTTCATTCTATTTTGGCTGAAAAAATATTTAGAATGATTTGAATCTTAAATTTTTTAAGGATTGCTTTGTGTTCTAGCTTGTGATCTATGCTGGATAATTTTCCATGCTCACTTGAGAAGAATGTGTTTTCTGATGCAGCTGGATAGAATGTTCTGTATATTGCTGTTAGGTCCATTTGGTCTATAGTATTGTTCAATTCCACTATTTCCTTATTGATTTTCTGTCTGAATGATTTGCCCATTACTGTAAGTGGGGTATTGGAGTCCCCTGCTATTATTGTATTGCTGTCTATTTCTCCATTCAGGTCTATCAATGTTTGTTTTATATGTTTAGATATTCTGATATTGTGTGCATATTTATTTATAATTGTTATATCTTCCTGTTGAATTGATTTTATCATTATGTAATAACCTTCTTTGTTTCTTGTGACAGTTTGTCTTAAAGTAATATATTTTTCATCCTTTCACTTTCAGCTTATGTGTGTCATTACATCTAAAGTTGGTCTCTTGTAGACAACATATAGTCAGATCTTAAACAAATTTCATTTAGCCACTGTATCTTTTGGTTGGTGAGTCTATTTACATTTAAAGTAATTGTTTATAGCTAAGAGCTTACTATTGCCATTTTTTTGGTAATGTTCTGTCTGTTTTGTAGTGTTTTTGTTCATTTCTTCTTCTCTTGCTATTTTCCTTTGATGATTTTTTTATAGTTATATACTTTGACCCTTTTCTCTTTATCTTTTCTGAGTCTGCTACAGGATATTTTTGTGTGGTTACCATGTGGCATGTATAAAACTTCTTATTGTTATAACAGGATTTCTTGAGGTGATAACAATTTCAACTGCATATGAAAGCTACAATTTTACTTCCTCCCCCGCCCCATGCTTTATGTTATTAATGTCAGAATTTACTTCTTTTTTATATTTTGTATTAACTATTTTTTGTGGTTATAGTCATTCTTAATACTTTTATCTCTTAATGTTTACTCCAAGGTTAAAAGTGATTTTTGCACTACCATTATGGCATTACATTATTCTGTATTTGTCCATATATTTACATTTACCAGTGAGATTTACACTTTCATGTGCTTTTGTGTTGTTTAGTGTTCTCTCATTTCAACTTGAGGGTCTCTATTTAGCACTTCTTGTAAGGCAGATTCTAATGGTGATAAACTGCTTCAGTGTTTGTTTGTCTGGGAATATCTTTATCGCCTTCATTTTTAAATAATAGTTTTGCCAGGGTTGGCAGGTTTTTTTTTTTTTCTTTCTTTCTTTCAGCATTTTGAATATACCACCTGCCTTCTTTCTCACCTTCAGGAAGGTTTCTAATGAGAAATATAATGATCATCTTCTAAGGGTTCTCTTGTATGTGACCAGTCACTCTTTCTTTGCTGCTTTCAAAAGTCTCTTTATCTTTGACTTTTGACAATTTAATTATAATTTGTCTCAAGTGTAGACATCTTTAGGTTCAAACTACTTCAGATCCTTTAAGCTTAATGAATTTGAAAGTTCATTTCCATCCTCAGAAATGTGAAGTTTTCAGTCATTATTTCTTGAAATAAACTTTCTTCTTCATTTTCTTCTTCTCTTTTATAAACTACTGTAATGCATATATAGTTTTGCTTGATGGTGTCCCATAAGTCCTATAGGCTTTTTTTCACTCATTTTCTTTATCTGTTTGTTTTGTTCTTCTAACTGTGTTATTTCAAGTAAACTGTCTTTGAGTTAACTGATTCTTCTGCTTGAATGAGTCTGATGTTGAAGCTGTCTATTGAATTTTTTTAGCACAGTCACTGTGTCCTTCATTTACAAAATTTGTTTGGTTCTTTTTTTGTTTCTATCTCTTTGTTGAACTTCTCATTTTGTTCATGTATTGCTTTGTGATTTTATTTAGTTGTCTATCGTGTTCTCCTGTAGCTCACCAAACTTCTTTAAGATAATTATTTTAAATTATTTGTCAGTCAATTCATAGATCTCCATTTCTTTAGGTTCATTTACTGAAGTTTTGTTTTTTCCTTTTGCAGTGTCATAGTTTCCTGATTCTTTATGATCCCTGTAGCCCTGCATTGATGACTATGCATTTGAAGAAGTAGCCATCTCTTCCAGTCTTTACAGATTGGCTTCAGCAAAGAAAGCCTTTCACCACCCTGGTAAGAGATTCTAAGCAGACCAACTGGCAGGGTCCATGGGTGGGCAGACCTAGTGGCAGAGTCCATGGATGGGCCTACTGCTAGAGTCTACAGATTGATAGGTGTGATGCCTGAGCCCATGGGCAGGTGGGCCTAATGTCTGGGTCTAAGGCAAGCCTGCTGCCAGGGTCAATGGTAAACTCAGATACTTACATCACTCTCCCTTTCCCTTATGAAATAACCCACAGGCTGATGGAATCTTCCCAGTGCTGTGCTGTGTTGGCTTGCAAGAGAAGTGGTGTGGGCAAAGTGCAACTATTCTTACTCTCTGAAATGTGTCCTTTCTTTTTCTATCCTTCACCTGACTGCTGTAATGCCTTACCTGAAATCTAGAGATTTCAAGAAGATATTCTTGACTATGGATGAATGTTAAGTCCACGTTTCTGTAAAGGAATAAGGGCTGGAACCTTCTATTCCATCATCTTGCTAACATCACTCTGTAATACCTTTCCATGGGGCTTCCTGTTTGGGGTCTCTCTACCTCTTTGTTAATCATTCCAGATAAGAACTAATCTTATTTACATACTTTCTTCATGTCAGTCCCAGACTCAAGAACTTCTGATAGCTTTCATAGGACTACCAAATATAAGTTCAAACTTCTCTTTCTGACATTCCAGGTCCTGCCACTGGGCTATCACACCTGCTCTGCTTTCCTCACCTACAGTTTGTACCCTGGTCATTTCAATTCTCTTATTGAATCCCAGAGCAAGCCCTGTGCCTTCCTGTTCTTTCATCTTTGCCCTTGCTCTTGACGTTGCCTGTCTATTGTCATTCATCTCTTTAAATTATTCTCAACTACTTCAAGTCCTACTTACATTGCCAAATACTCTGCAAAAACCCACTCCATAATAATTTCGGCCCGTGGCAATCTATATTCTATTTTTCTTTTCATAATATTTAGTAGGAGCTCTCCATATTTCTATATTTGATTTTCTTCAATGTGTATGTTGTCTGCTAATATTATCTAATGTTTCAACTGCAAGTTCTATTCTAAAAAGTCTCAAGATTTCCTCCTGTGTATTTTAACTGTGAGTAAGGTATGCAGGATGCCTTGCATTCAGCTTTATTTTCCAGAGAGATGAAGAGAGTTCCTGAAGGTACAGGTAAGCAAAAATAAGATAACACATTTTGTTGAGCGGGTACGTGTGTGTATTTTCAAAAATGTCATAACCATTATAAAAAGAAAACTGTCTTAAGCCACAAAATATTTAATAGAGTAAATATGTGAATTATACTTTTTGTTTATCTCTGGTCTTAACTGCCATCTCTGCTAAGAAAAAAAAACAAAAACAAAACATGATTTTCTTTGTATTATGTGATTTGATAAGACTCTCAACTGAATTTTCATCTTAGAGTCAAAGCTTTTCTTTGGCATATTTATATCTGGTGCCTTAAGGATCTAACAGTATGTGGCTAAACCAACTCCCTCCCCCTCTCCCTTCCTTCCTTCCTTCCTTCCTTCCTCCCTCCCTCCCTTCCTTCCTTCCTTTCTTTCTTCCTCCCCTCCTTCCTTCCTTCTTTCCTTCTCTCAGCAAATATTTACTGAGCAATCACCATATTTCAGGCTATATACTAGGTGTTGCTGATATAACAGCAAGCCTGTAGGACATAATACCTGTCCTAATAAATTCATAGTCAAATAAGCACTCCTGTTGAAAAACCCAACATGGCACAAGTATACATATGTAGCAAACCTGCACGTTGTGCACATGTACCCTACAACTTGAAGTTTAATAATAATAAATAAATTTAAAAAAAAAAAAAAAAAAAAAGAAAAACCCAGCTGTATACGTTGACCAATCAAAACCTCAATGTCTTTAATTTTCAGCTAATATAAGAAAAAGACTGTTGAGAGAGAGAGAGAGAGAGAGAGAGAGAGAGAGAAACAATGTCTCCTATTTATCTCTCAACTCACAGCAACTCATTCCTCTTTCTTTAATTCTTGGCCTTCAAAAAAAGAAAGAATTGTGGGTCAGCATTTATCATGTGTCTGTAAGAAGTGGGCAGTACCCTAATCAGCAGTGCTAAAGGATGTGCAGTGATTCCCTCTCAAATGGAACCACTGTAAGAAAGTAATTATGTGATTTGAATCACCTGATTCTGGTTGGCCTACCAGTCACAGTAGTCCTCCCATTTTCTTTAATGCCAGCACAAAGATCAGTAGGTAAGTCAGGCTCTAACCACACATAGTGTTCTTGACCACAGTGTTGGTTTCACAGGAGTACATGCAACCTCTTCTGGGCCAATCAGAGCTCTTCTTTGAGATTTTCTGCTTGGGAGCAGAATGAGAGTTTTTACTTCACCCTCTAGGTTCAAGGAACAGGAAAAACACGAGCCTAAATTTGCCTGCTGCCTTATTGTCCAAGAGATGAAAGATGTCCACTACATTTGTAAAGAATGAAATCAACCCTCGGGGGGAAAAAGAGACCCAAAAGAAGAGGAGAAAAGAAATGTCTCTATGACATCATCCGAGCCCCTCAATATGGCTGTGCTTAAAGCCAAACCTAATAAATGTCATACTTTACATAAGCTACTTTGGGTTTAACCTCATGTCATTTGCAATTAACAAATGTTGGCAGCTTCTTTGGATTATTAATTGTTGCTTGTGAAAGTTTATTAAAGGATATTTTTCCTAATGCATACTTATTATTTAAAAAAAACACATGTGTCTATGTATATGTATATATGTATAGATACATGTATGTGCTTTCTTCTGAGCACATTAGAAGCAGGTGAAGAGGGATTCTAAGGGAAGCTTTAAGCCTTGAAAAGTTTAGCTTCATCATAGATAAACAGGGCCTATCATGTCATTCAATGAAGCAAGTGAGTTAATCCACTTGAAGAACATTTATTGAGCAGTTATCTTTTCATCCTTTTGAGTCTACTAAAACAAACATGCCACATTTTTTTTTATTTAGGATTTTTTTCTAGTCACTTAACAATATATTTCAGAGCTACAATAAAACTCTACTTCATTCTTCCTTTATGGCTTTTTACTTTACTACTAAATAAATGTTTCATATTTTAATAGTTGTCTATGAATGGAAAACTATTATTTTTAGTTTCTTGCTACTATGCAAAAGTAATTATGATAAATGGTCATGTATGTATATATTTGCTGTCCAAAAAATTGGGCATTTAGAAGTTGAGCAGATTTTGCATAATTCTTGCTCAAAGACATTTTACCAAATTGTACTCACACCCACAGTATATGAAAGTGAATCTCTGCATCCTTGGCTAGGCTATACTGTCGTTTTTTAAATCTCCATCCATTTTATGGATGAAAAGAGATATTTGAATGTTCTCATTTACATTTTTAAAATTATTCATGAACCTGATTATTTTTACAGATTTGGAAGCCATTTCATTTATTTTTCTGTGAATTGCCTGCTCATATTATTTATGTAATTCCATTGTTTTTCTTCCAAACTTGTCATAGCTCTTTAATATTGAAAATGAGTTCCCTCTGTTCATTTTTGTGCATTGGAATATGCTCTTGCTTTATTTGTTTGTTTATTTATTTACTATGTGTATGGTATAATTTTCTGCATAGCAGTTTTTATTTTTATTTTTGAGACAGGGTCTCACTCTGGTTGCCCAGGTGAGTGCAGTGGTGTGACCTCCCAGGCTCAGATGATCCTCCCACCTCAGCCTCCCGGATAGTTGTGACTACAGGTGCGTGTCACCACAACCAGCTAATTTTTTGCATTTTTAGTAGAGTTGGATTTTGCCATGTTGCCCAGGCTTGTCTCGAAATCTTGGGCTCAAGTCATTTGCCTGCCTCAGCCTCCCAAATTGCTGGGATTATAGGTCTGAGCCATCTACCTGGCTAGTTCTTAATTTTTATGTCTGTAAATTTATCACTCTTTTTATAGCTGCAGTTTTGTGCCTTGTTTTGAAAGAATTTCCTCACTCCAAGCAAGACTTAAAATATATACAGTATATCCACATTTTCTTTTAGTACTTTTATTATTTCATTTGTGTATTTAAAATTTTTATCATGATGGAATTTATGTGGGTAAGGAAAGAATTGAACTTTATGTCTCCTCAAACTGTTCATGGTATAATCCTTCCTTTTCCACTGATTGTAAATACTATGTTTTTGGATGTATTATTTAGTGGTTTGCTATTTAATATGGTCCTATCATTAATGAAGGCGGTGTAGGAAACATCAAAGTAAAATGTACAAGCAAGTCAACATTGCTTTAAGTGCCATAAAAGTAGAAAGGCAAACAAATTTTCAAATATATGTTTTTTTCTTTACATACTTCTTGTTGGTTCTGATTACTCTCTTACTTATCCAACACTACAATGTTTCACATCTATTTTCTCATTTCATCTTAGGAAAGTGCTGCTACTTCTCTATCTTACAGATGAGGGAAATGGGTCTCAGAGAGGCCCTGTGGTTTGTTTCAGGAATCCTGATGGTAAGTAACAGAGATAGGAGTTAAAATGAGACTTTCTGACTTTAGGTTTCTTGTTGAATTCCAATATTTCTTTTAGAAATAGCCATCACATAAATTACTCCCAGTCGATTCCACTTTCTAGTATACCTGACTTCTATTAAAGTGAGTGTCCTTGAAGATCCTCAATTAGGCATCATTTTTCACCTGAAAAAAATACATCTTAAGTTGTGACAGTCAATATTCAATAAATAGCTGCTAAATGAATTAGTCCTTCAGTCCACCTCCCACTTTTTATGGAAAAACTGTATCTTTAGTGGGAACTTACCAATTAGAATTTGTCTTCAAAAGAAGAGTCTCTTGGGTTACAATATTGGTCCGCAGACATTAATATTTAAATATTACTTCAAAAAAATAGACAATTTTGATTTTTGAAAGGGTCTCGTACTCTCATTCTTATACCTTCAAACTTTTGAATGTGGTTGGAGACTTTTTTGTACTTTTTCTTACAGTTGAAATCCCCTGAGATTCAAAATTGATTATATGATCAAAAATATTTCTTATTAGTTTTTCAACAGCCATATCTCACAGCAAAAGCCAAAGGAAGCCACCAAGTCCTGTGAGACCTCCTGAGGCAACTCTCAGATTTTGCCTTGGCTGGCACGTGAAGAAGCAGAGCTTATTTTCTTGACAAATGGGTATGTACAATTTCAACATGAAGAATTATTCAATTCAACTTTTGACCTAGGTCTTTCCACACATTTCAGGGAGTTACAGAAAAAATTACACAAAAAAATGTTGAAAACTTTCTAGCAAGTAGAATAACAACAATGTAAAATATAGTCATATCTACCAGAAGAAGTCATCAAGAAGACACCCAGGACCTTCAGGAGTTAGTGTGCAGTAAGCATTCTTTTAATCACTCATTCATTCATTCATTTGACATTTCAGATAAACCATGAACAAAAATGAATATGATCTCTGCCTATATGGAGCCTACATTCTGATGGAGATTTAGGGTTACCATGTTACAATTAATTTTCTATTTGTTCCTTTAATTTTTTGTCCTTCTGTTTTTCCTTTCCTGCTTTTGAGGTAGTTTAATATTTGTTAGAGTTTCACTTTAATTTTTCTATTGCCTTTCCAGCTGTCCCTTTTGTGTTATTATTGTTGCTCTCCTTGTTGTTGTTGTTGTTGTTATTATTCAGGTGGTAACTATAGGGAATTTCAACATACATTTTTAATGTTTCAATCTCTTTAAAGTTATTAGTGTGCCACGTAATGTTAAATGAACAAAACTTGCAATCATACAAGTTCATTTACCTCCCAACACTGTTATTTATGCTATAGTTGTTATTTTATGTATAGAAATGTTATAAGCCCCACAATTCAATCTTACAACATTTGCTTTACATAGCCATATGTCTTTAAGAAAATTAAGAGAAAAAATTGTTTTAAAAAATATTTACCCGCACATTTATCATTTCTGGTATTCTTCATTTCTGACAGAAGAACCATGTTTCAATCTGGTGTGATTTTTCTTCAGCCTGGAGAACTTTTGAATTTCTTATGGTATTGTCTGCTGGTGATAAATTCTCTAGTTTTACTTTATCTGAAAGTATCTCTGTTTCATTTTAATTCTTAAAGGATGATTTTATGGGATACAGAATTCTAAATTAAACAGTTTAATTTTTCTTTTTTTCTTTCTTTCCCCTTTTTTCTCTTTCTTCCTTTCTTTCTTCCTCTTTCTTTCTTTCTCTCTCTCTTTCTTTCCCTTTCTTTCTTTCTTTCTTTCTTTCTTTCTTTCTTTCTTTCTTTCTTTCTTTCTTTCTTTCTTTCTTTCTTTCTTCCTTCCTTCCTTCCTTCCTTCCTTCCTTCCTTCCTTCCTTCCTTCCTCCCTCCCTCCCTCCCTCCCTCCCTCCCTCCCTCCCTCCCTCCCTTCCTCCCTCCCTCCCTTCCTTCCTTCCTTCCTTCCTTCCTTTCTCTCTTTCCCTCTTTCTTTCTCTTCCCTCCCCTCCCCTCCCCTTCTTCCCTCTCCTCTCTCATTTTACTTTTAGCACTTTCAAGACATAGTTCCATTCTCTTCTGGCATCTATTAGTTCTAATAAGACGTCAGAGAAAATTTATAGTGTTCTGCCATGAAATCTGCCTTTTTTCTCAGGCTAAATGCAATATTTTTGAATCTGTAAATTTATTTCTTCAAAGATGTTTTCTCTTCCAAGCTATCAGTCCCTTTTTTCTGGGATTCCAATTTGGCACAATCATGGCTCATTGCAGCCTTGACCTCCCAGGTTCAAGCAATCCTCCTGTCTCAGCCTCCCAAGTAGTTGGGACTGCAGGTGCATACCAACACATCTGACTATTAAAAAAAAATTGTAGCAAAGGAGGCTTACTATGTTGGTCAGGCTGGTCTTGGTCTTGACTGCCTAGCCTCAAGCAACCTTCCCACCTTGGCCTCTCAAAGTGCTGGGATTACAGGCATGAGCCACCGTGCCTGACCACATTTGCTTATCTTTTTCATGTGGTCCCACAAGTCACAAAGGCTGCATTTAATTATGTTTAGCTGTCTCTGCTCTGTTTTCTTTAGAGTGTATTATTTCTTTTGCTCTGTCTTCAAGTTTTCACTGGCTGCTCCTTCTGTCATCTCCCAGATGCTGTTAAGTTCATCCAACAGTATTTTATTTACAATATTGTATTTTTCTGCTGTAGAATTTCCAGTTTTTCATAATTCATTTTTCTTTTGTGAGATTGTTTATTAAGATAATTTTCTTTCTGTCTGTCTTTCTTTCTTTCTTTTCTTTTTCTTTCTTTCCTTCCTTCCTTCCTCCTTACTTCCTCCTTCCTTCCTTCCTTCCTTTCTTTTTTCCTTCCTTCCTTTCTTTCTTTCTTTCTTTCTTTCTTTCTTTCTTTCTTTCTTTCTTTCTTTCTTTCTTTCTTTCTTTCTTCCTTTCTTTCTTTCTTTCTTTTTCTTTCTTTCCTTCTTTCTTTCTTCCTTTCTTTCTTTCTTTCTTTCTTTCTTTCTTTCTTGCTTTCTTTCTTTCTTTCTTTCTTCTTTATTTTGTGGCAGCATCTCACTCTGTCACCCAGGTTTAAGTGCACTGGCATGATCTCTGGCTCACTGCAACCTCTGCCTCCAGGTTCAAAGGATTCTCCTGCCTCAGCCTCCCAAGTAGCTGGGATTACAGTCATGTGCCACCACATCAGGCTAATTTTGTAATTTTTGGTAGAGATGGGGTTTCATCATATTGGCCAGGCTGGTCCCGAATTCCTGACCTCAAGTGATCTGCCCACCTCAGCCTCCCAAAGTGCTGGGATTACAGGCCTGAGCCACTGTGCCTGGCAGAGACCATTATTTTTCCTTATATCCCTGAGCATAGTTATAAGAGTAGCTTGAAACTTTTTGTCTGCTAATTCTAACATTTGATTCTTCTCAGAGTCAATCTGCTTTTCTTTCAAGTGTGGGTCACAGTTTCCTATTTCTTCATATGTCTAGAAAATTGTATTGAATCTAGAATATTATGAATGACATATTAGTGAATCTGGATTCTGTTATGAACCTCAGTTAGTATTGATTTTTAATTTTAATAGGCAGCAAACTTGTTTAAGCTCAGACTCTAAATTCTGTCCTTCTAGTAGTAGGCAGCAGTTTCAATTTCCAGTCTGTTAACTTACATTTAGTCTTGCACAGGCATATTTCAGGCTCAACCAGAGATTAAGACAAAGTTTTTATGCAGAACGTAGGGTTCTCTGTGGCTCTCTCATTTCCACATTTCCTGTCTCCCTTCGTACTCCTGTGGTAACACCAATCTCTGTCCTCTAGTTCTGAAACCATCAAGATTAAAAAGTTTTTTTCTAAGTTTTTGCATCCAGTCTCTGCCTATTGGAGTCTGCCCTTAGGAAAAAGACTTAAAAAGTAAGTAGCTCATCCAGTGCCCTTCGCTATCCCAGTATGAACTGCTGCTCAGTTTCTGCTGACTTTTGTTCACTTTCCAGTGTTTTCAGGTATATCCCTTTTATATTTTGTCCAGAGTTTGGAAATGTTATCTGAAGGAGGGTTGGGCTGATAGAAATTACTTCTCAATTACTCAAAGCTAGTTGAAACCTCATTCTAGTGGATAAGACAAGCATAAATCAAATCACTACTCATATAAAGATAAAAATTGCAATTATGCTAAAGTGCTAAGAAAGAGAGGGACATGGTATTGATAAGAGTTTATATTTTGATTCACTGATAGAGTTAGTCAATTCTTCATTGAGTTACTTTGATGATAAAAGGAATACATACATGTATGATCCTTTAATGTACCAGGGGCACAGTTAGCACTCAATAAACATTAGCTATTATATTATTTTTATTTTTATTAGGATGATCAGGAAAGTCTTCTCTTAGAAAGGGGTATCTGATTTAGCTCTAAAGAGGAGTAGGAGTCAATGTGGTCAAAGAAGGAGAAAAGAGTTTTCTGGGTGTTGAGAAAAGCACATGCAGAAACCTTGTAGTAGCTGAGAACAGACACAAAGGAGGCAGTAAAGGACAGCATGGTTGGCATGGAATGGGTGAGGGGAGCATAGTAAAAAAGGCTGGAGTGGGTGGAGGTCAGGAGGTCAGACCTTTTAGAGATTGTAGGCAATGTTAAACAGTTTAGTTTTCATTCCATGAGTAACGAGGAGCCATGGATGTGCTTTAAGGAAAGAGGTACAATGATCATGTTTTTGTTTCAGAAAAAAAAGTTGCTGGCTACTGTGTGGTGAATGAAGTGGATGTCAGTGAAATGATGGAAGACTGCTACAGGGGTCTAGGCAAGGGGTGTAAGGGTGGCAATGCAAGGATGGAATTATGTAGAACAAGTTGAAATGAGAGACCCAGAAAGGACCTAGATACAGGGCCACATTCTCTGAGATGATCCATAGATGTCTTTAACTCAACAGGCCAAAACAGAATACCATTTTCCAGCTTTCAATGAGATAAATTTCAGTAATTCTTGGTGTTTCTTGCTTTGTTACTCCCCAAAGTGAATTGTCCCCAAAGTCTTCACCTAAGCTCTCCTACATTTATCTACTGCCACTGATTGCAGAGCCTTGCCCTTACTCACCGAAGTGAGTGAAACAGCTTCCTAACAGATATTCCTATTTCCAATCTCAACATTTTCTTATTTGTCCTCCAACCAGATCCAATACCATCTTTTCTAAAAACTCAATCTCGTATGTTATCTGTGCTTAACAATCTTTCAGGACCCCTATTTGGTACAGGAGAAAGTTCAAATTCCCTAGCATGACATATGATGCTCATGACACATGGATCCTTCCTTTCCCTCTTTCAGCAAAAAAAAATTTTCTTTTTTTTTTTGAGACAGAGTCTTGCTCTGTCGCCCAGGCTGGAGTGCAGTGGCCGGATCTCAGCTCACTGCAAGCTCCGCCTCCCCTGTTTACGCCATTCTCCTGCCTCAGCCTCCGGAGTAGCTGGGACTACAGGCGCCCACCACCTCGCCTGGCTAGTTTTTTGTATTTCTTTTTAGTAGAGACGGGGTTTCTCCGTGTTAGCCAGGATGGTCTCGATCTCCTGACCTCGTGATCCTCCCGTCTCAGCCTCCCAAAGTGCTGGGATTACAGGCTTGAGCCACCGCGCCCGGCCTCAAGAAGGTGCAAACATTTTTATGCACCTTCTATTTGCTGGAGAAAAAGGTGGAAACGTTGACAGAGATCCCTGTGCTCATGTTGCCATTAGTTTAATGGGGGAGACAGAGGCCAGTTTCACATTCATCTTCCTCTACTTCTTTCTCTACCGATACTGCTCTCCTTAAATTTTCTTCAGCACATAGAATTTTTGCCATCATTAATCACTTTGTTCTATTCCTTGGTATCTCTGGCCTTTGCACATTCTGTCTACTCTTCTTTCCTCCTTTTCTTCTTGTTAAGAAGACACAGTTTTAATACCACTTTTCCTAACCCCCATATACATCTTTTTTTTTTTAACTTATTATTTCAAATTTCTATCAAGAATCTACTGCTTGATGAGCAGATACTTTTGTAACTGTACTTAGTACTTCACATTTCACCATTTATCCTCTTGTCTTTTGCAGTAAACAATAAAATCTTTGAGAGGAGGAAGCTGATCTGTTCATTTTGTTGTTGTTGTTCTGTCGTCTATGATATTGCCCAGCCCCAGTCAACAATTGATTGTTTATCAACTCTTTTAAAGCCTTCTCATTCTACAAATAGGAAAATAAAAATGCCAAGAGGAGAAGTGACAAGTCTTGCAAAAGGTCTTGGAGTTATTTTAAGATTACTGTTTCTAAATAGGAGGTTGTCAATATTTCTCTGAGTAATGTACCGGAAGGTTTCATGGAAGGGACAGGACGTAAGATGAGCTGACAAGTTTGACTAGATTTGGGATTGTGGGTATACAAGTGGAAGCTGGTAGAAGCTGAGCTGGGACTGAGGAATTTGGTCAGTAGTTTAATGACCCCTGTCAGCTGAATCTATGAACACAGGTTACTAGATAAAAAGCAAAGGGGCCGTGATGAATGGGTGAATGAGTACTAACATGCAAGGGCAAAACCCTGAATTCTATTCTCAGTGCACACCTCACTGTGTGGTCTTGGAATAGTCCTGTCTTTTTGCTGGGTAGCAATTCTAATAATAAGATACACAGCATTATTTTAAAAAACCACTTTTATTTATTAAGTCATTAATATTTTCTAGGTACTATTCTAAAACCTTTGTGTTTTACAGATCTACTTTCAAAGAGTTGAAGTAACTTGGCCAAGGTTACATAACTAGTTAGTGATGAAGCTAGGAATCTTGCCCCAGGATGTTGAACTAGACAATCCAAATTCCAATTTAACTATAAAGACTTTTAAAAAGTTTCTGCCACAACAAACCTTGGACATCCTAGGGCTTATTACAGGAGTAACCTTCTCTTTTTTAAGGTAACCTATGCACCCAGCTTCCTCGCAGCGGGGGAGAATTTCTCACCTGGGAAGCCTAGCGATTATCTCTGGTTTGCACACACAAAAAACACATGGATCATTTGAGATTCTCAATTGGCTGTGATGATAAATCATTATTTTAAAAAATAGATTCAGTACCTAGAGGCCTTATCTGTATGGTTCTATATTTCACTGCTATTTTTTACCTTTAAATATTATTAATCATATGAGCAAGTTAGCAAAGCACTTTCTTATATATTTTTTTCACAGTCAATACAATTGCCCATTTTGAATGAAAAGATAGACTTATTCAGTGGTTTTCTCAAAAGCACACAGATAATAAGTGGTTACACTGGTGTTTGAACTTCAAAATCTCTTCTTTGCAATCTTCCCACCTCCAAAATATGGTTGGCCACAGATCCAGGTAAATTTATGTGAATCATCAAGTAATAAGGATCCTGACTTCCTTTGGCTGATTGCTTTGCTGCACTTTAGAAGCTTAGGTTGCAAAATTTAGATCACTGATTTCACCATTCCTCCTCTTACTTCACCAGTTTCATCCTCCACTGTTCGGAGTACCTTTGTTTGTTCGTTTTTGTTTTTGTTTTTTGTTTGTTTGTTTTTGTTTTGAGATGGAGGTTTTCTCTTGTTGCCCAGGCTGCAGTGCAATGGCCGATCTCGACTCACCACAACCTCCACCTCCCAGGTTGAAGCAATTCTCCTGCCTCAGCCTCCTGAGTAGCTAGAATTACAGGCATGCGCCACCACAGCTGGCTAATTTTGTATTTTTAGTAGAGACAGGGTTTCTCCATATTGGTCAGGCTCCCGAACTCAGGTGATCCGCCGGCCTTGGTCTCCCAAAGTGCTGGGATTACAGGTGTGAGCCACCGCGCCCAGCCTTGGAGTACTTTAATAGTTGGTAGTCCAGCTTTCAAAGGCAGCTGTGATGGTTAATTTTTTGTGTCAACTTGTTTGGACCACAGCATGCCCAAGTAGCTGGTTAGCATTATTTCTGGATGTATCTGTGGTGTTTCTGGAAGAAATTAGCATTTGGATTAGTGCACTAGCAAAGCAGACGGCCTTCCTCAATGCACAACGTGTGTGGGCATCGCCCAATCCACGGAGGGCCTGAATAGAACAAAAAGGCGAGAGAAGGTGAATTCTCTCTGTCTGATTGCCTGAGCTGGGATATCAATCTTCTATTGCCTTTGGGGATCCTGCCTCTCAGGCCTTCAGACCCAATTAGAATCTATATCATTGGCTCTCTGGCTCTCAGGCCTGTGAACTACACCTTTGGATTTCCTAGGTCTCCAGCTTGCAGGCAGGAGAACATGGGACTTAGCAACCTCCAGAGTCATGTGGGCCACTATCTTATAATAAGTATCTTATAATATTGATAATATGTATTATAATATCTTATAACATACTATATTATAATTAATTATACTTACATTGTAATAGAAATCCTATAATAAGCCTCATCATGTATACATACATGTATACATGTGTATAAATATATATATATGTGTGTGCACACACACACATATATATTCTATCGATTCTGTTTCTCTGGAGAACCTTGACTAATACAGTAGCCCACATTATCCCTGAGTAGCTTTGAAGTTAATATGAAGATTGATAACCTTCTTTTATTGAGTGAAATTTCCCTCCTGACATTACCACTCACTGATCCTAGCTCAGTCGTTTGCCTCTTCTCTCTAACAACCTCTGAGATCATTTATTTTGGTCCTCAACTTTGATTTTTTCCTCTTTTTTGTGTGTGTGGATTTGCCTTGGTCTCAGCTTCCTTATTTACAAAACGGATAGATGGACTGGTCTCATGTGACCTCCGTAAAGCTTTGATTCTACGATCCTATGGTATTCTATTAATAAATGTCCAAATAATTGTACCCCAAAACAGAAAAGCTTGCTTGCTGCCAGGAATGCTAAAAGGCAAATGTTCCCTAACATTTTGTCCATTGTGTCTTTTCCTTCCTTTCATTTTGTTTGTGTTTTTCTGGAGATGGAGAAGATAGTTCAGAGAAGGTGGGTGGGTGCCTGCTTCATTGTTGATGCTGCCATGCACTCAGGCTAGGAAGAGATTTGAAGTGGTTAGCGATGCTGAAGGCCCAAAGCAGTCCCACCCTTTCCCACCTTGGCTTCCAGCTGCATTTCCAAATTACAGGGTGTTTTCCAGATAAAAGTCCTGATTGACTGGCATTCACCCCAAATCTCACACAGCCTCCGCTCTGGCACCTTCTCATAGATGCTGCACATACCCAAGTGTGTCTGTGACCTCTCCTCCACAATATTCTCTGATGAAGGGGTGCAGGTTTTCCACAATCTTTATGAAAATATACAGAGGACCAGATGTTTAGAAAGCTTGTATAGACCCCCACACACTGACTGGTGTGTGAAACAATAACAACCATAAAAAATAATAACAAAGAGCTACTTAATAGAAAATATGTTCTAGCACTAGACTAAGAGATGTATGTATTTTATCCTATTTACATCTCACAATAACACTAAGAGGTTGGTATTATTTTTATCACCTTTTTGTAGTTAATGAAACTAAACTTGGATACATGGATCACTGGCCCAGTGTCACACATTGATCAATGGAGAGCCCAAATCCCAGCCCAAAGTTGTAAAATGGTATTGCCTGAGCTCATCACACTATACAATACTGCCTTATTTTTTTAATTGTGTTTTTAAATTTTTGCATCTGTTAATTACTGCTCCCCTGAAGCCCTCTAGGATGTCCTTTACATCTGATTTAGGGCTCTCCACTGTGTTTCATTGTATCCTGTGAATGGTTTTATGCTAATGCTTAGCACACTGTTTAAAATCTTCCATTTGTCTTTCTTTCACTCTAGCCTGTAGGCTACTTGAAGGCAAGGACTGCGTCTCTTTATGTTCACATGCCTTTTTCTTATCACCCCTTTCTTCTCAAAGATAAGTGTTTAGGACACTCTTGCTCCAGAGGATTGTCAATAGCTCTTGATTTTATGACCAAAATCAAAAATTACTGGGTGAGGATATGGCAAACTCCACCCAGCCCTTTCTAGGAATTGAGAGAATTAATTCCTCTGGGTGTTCCCAGATGGGATAGAAGCTCAGATGCTGCATTTAGGAGAAGAAATGGTACGACCTGAGAGGCAGCTCCCCTGATATGAAGTAGTCTTGTGGTGTTTCAGGATTTTTATAGAAAACTTTCTGGAGTACTGACAGCTAAATGTCACTGGACCATGGACCTAAAACCATGTATTCTTGGCCGGGCATGGTGGCTCACGCCTGTAATCCTAGCACTTTGGAAGGCCAAGGCGGGTGGATCACCTGAGGTCAGGAGTTCGAGACCAGCCTGGCCAACATAGTGAAACCCCGTCCCTACTAAAAATACAAAAATCAGCCACGTGGTGGTGGGCGCCTGTAATCCCAACTCCTTGGGAGGCTGAGGCAGGAGAATAGCTTGAACCCAGGAGGCGGACGTTGCAGTGAGCCGAGATCACGCCACTGCACTCCAGTCTAGGTGACAAGAGCAAAACTCCGTCTCAAAAAAAAAAAAAAAAAAAACATGTATTCTTAAGAAAAGCATGGAGAGTCTCTGTATCTGAGCTTGGGTTCAGTGCAGAGGAAGAGTATGGGGACCATCTCTGAGCCCATCTGGAGGACCAGTGATGCCCAGCAGCATCACATTCTGGGAACAACAGAAATGACAGTGGTGAGTATCTTGGGCTTTCATCAGGACTCTAGCCTTCCCGATCGTCCATACCCTTTAAGCTCCGGAGAGTTGAATCCTTCAAGAATAACAGATTTCACTTACTATCAACTTTCATATATGGAGGTTGAGAACTTTACTATACCAAAATCATGGAGCAGATCTGTACCTGTTGTGATTACATATGTACATCGGTGTATGCGCATGAAAACTTTCTGGGAGAACATGCAAGAAACTGCTGAAGGGGGTTGCCTCAAGATAGTAGAATTAAGGATCTATGGGGAAGGGGAGGTGTGTTTTTCATTGGAAATGTTTTTATAATGTCTAAATGTTACATCATGTGTATGTATTATTTGTATAACAATATGAAAAGCTAATTTATGTAATAAATGTAATGAACATTTATTTTTAAATATTTGGCACAAATTTTAAAGGATTGGAATTTGAGTCCATTCTATGTAGAGATCCAGCTTGAGCTCCACATGTGTTTTCTTTAGGATTCTAGAGGAGAAATTGTGGGGCAGTTCTACCAGAAGTTTATTTACATGGAACATTAAGAAGTCTCTTGACAAGTGGATAAGAGAAGTGTGGGGGGAGTGATTCAGAATAATAGTGGTAGTAAGAGAAATAAGTAACATTTAATGAAGGCAAAATACTAGATTCTTTCCACGGATCATCTCATTTAAACAGTCCAATGAAGCAGGTGACATTATTATTCCTGTGGAAATTGAGGCTCTGAGAGTTTGAATAACCAGCAAATGACAAAGTTGAGATTTAATTCCAGGCAACCTAAAGCCAGAGCCCAAATTATTTACTTGTGTGTTCCAACTCCATGTGAGTGGGGCACCCTCTCTGATATGCAGATTCTCTTTCCACCCCAGCTGTCTTGATAGTATAACTGCCTCCAGCAGGTACATTGACAATCTGACATCTACTCAGCAGGAAAAATGGCAGATCTCACTTGGCCACCTGGAGAGCCAGTTTTTGGATTACGTGTGAGATACTTTGGGAAGTCTCAAAACTATCTGGAAAGAATTGAGAGTAACTGAGAGAACAGAGGGGCAGAGTCAGAGAAATGCTGTATTGTGGTTATTACCATGATACTATTTTTATTCCCAGTGGCCTGGGAAACAGTTTTACATAATAATGTTTAAAGGAAATAAGAAACGTCAAAGCAGCGGCTCCCTTCCCCCAAGTCATAAGAATAGGATTGTCTCAATTCCTACAAAGCAGAATTACCTGAAGTTTTTAACTATGAAAAAAGAAAAACTCATTTCCTGAAGAAGTTCTCAGCCTATTGGTGCTGGTGACACCTAGAATCAGAAGTGGGGTTAAGAGAGGAGAGCCTACATCCTAATGCTCTACATCTCCTCTTTGATGGTGTAATGGAAAGTTAGCTCCCTGTGCCCTGAGACTTTGCACGTAACTATGTAAGTGGCTGCACTTTTACTTATGTATCTTAAGACTGATTCCCACAGACAGTGAATACATTAAATGTCAAACTGTCTAAACTGGAACTAGAAAGGAATTTGAAGTTTATCTAGTTCAGAGGTTTTCTTTATTTCTTTTTGTTATCTTTGTAAGGATCAGAATTCCTCTTCTTTTCTTTTTCCAAATGAGATCTTATGTAGACTTTTACCACATAAAGCAGATAAAGGATAACTGCTCTGGATGAAATGGGGGAGACGTCTCCTAGGCAGTGCCTGCTCACGTTCCCTAATGCCAAACCCCTACATCTGTGCCTTGTTGTGTTTTGAGATGGCTCAGAATAAAGGAGTCATATAATCTATTGTTAAAACTGAGACAGTTTTGAGCATAAAAGGAGACCCTGTTAATAATTATGCTGTAACAACAGGTGTAAACTAGGACGATCCTAAATAAATCAGAAAGCATGGAACCCTAGTTTTAAGGAATATAGTATGAAAACTGTTGATTCAGTCCAAACTCTGCATGTAAGGGATGAGGACTCTAGGGGAAAGAACTTGCCCAGAGTCACATAGTGACTCAGTGCCAAAGCTAGGGCCAGAACTCAGGACTCCTGAGCTGGAGGACAACAGTTCATCATGTGGCCTCTCTACTAACTTGACAGCTGCATTAGCCCCCATGACTTGCTCCAGTAGGGAAAATCAAGGCTTGATGAGAGCCAGGAAACTCCACAGCAGATGATCCATCACCTCTGTCTAATCCACTGGATCTGGATCCAGATGTTCCACCCCAAAATAAACAAGACAGTAAATGACTAAATATTTTTTCTAAAACTTGAGTTGCTATTGGGCTCCCTAACCTCAGTTATCCCAGTATTACCTTTGTGTTTTTTCCATGACACTGTACTATCTGTACTATTATTTATGTCAGTGTTCTTCAAATCAATTCATTTTTTACTCTCAGATACCTCTACTTTAGCCTTACCCAAAGCAGTAAGATTTGTGATGTCATGGAGCCTGTATGCTGGTTATATTCCCCTAGAATTTATTAAAATACACAAATAACCATTAAAATATATATCTATGTACCTCTAAAACTATCAATATTCTACCACAATGTGCCTATTATATTTTGGAAAGCACTCATTTAATGAACAGAGCTTACTGAGTATTAAGAATCAATTAATTTAAACTGTCAGCTCCTACAATTCTAGTCTCTACTGGAATTGAGTATAAGTTGGTATATGATTCAGCACAGTTCGCTTTTTAAAAATTTAACAGTAATACGCAATTCTGTTTTATGAAGTACACTATGATTTCTAGGAATTTTATTGCCTAAGAAAGATGGTCACTTTGCCTCATTCAATTCAGCCTTCCTAATATGGGCATCTGCTCTATTTTAATACTGTCTTCTCTCTTTTATCTATTTTTTGATAGATGTCTTTGTGCACCATTTGGTTGTGCAAAAAAATTTCTGCCAGTTATTTTTGAAAAGCCACATCTCACGTGTCAGAAATAAAATCACTGGCATTAAATGATCTTATAAACATTTATCGAGCACCTACCACATGCCAAATTCTATCTAAGCTAAGGAAAGTGAGAAGCATAGAGTCTTGACCTCATGTTCCTTAGTTTTAGTGGGAGGAAAAGACAAGTAAACAGACACTCACAATACAAAGTGCTAAATGTTGTATGAAGGATGGTTTTAGCATGTCTCTTTGTGCTGATCAGCTTAGAGGAAGGAAAGCCTGTGTTAGGAGCAGGTATAAATATTATACAGTAAGTTCTCACTCAACATCCTCACTAGGTTCTTAGAAACTGCAATTGTAAGCAAAACGAGACGGTATAAGAAAACCAGCTTTACCATAGGCTATTTTTTTTTTTTTTTTTTTTTTTTTTTTTTTTTTTGAGACAATGTCTTGCTCTGTCACCCAGACTGGAATGCAGTGGCATGATCATGGCTCATTGCAGCATCAGCCTCCTGGGCTCAAGTGGATTCTCTCCCCTCAGCCTCCCACGTAGCTGGTGCCACAGGAATGTGCTACCATGTCCTACTAATGTTTTATTTTTTGTAGATACAACATCTCACTATGTTGCCCAGGTTGGTCTAGAACTCCAGACCTCAAGTAATCCTCCCTCTTCAGCCTCCCAAAGTGTTGAGATTACAGGTGTGAGACGCTGCACCTGGCCTACCATAAACTAATTGATATAAATAAAAGTTAATTCCTATAGCATATTTCTGGTGACAAAAACATCACCAAACTTCTAAATAAGACTATAACACTAAACACTTTAATATTAAACACTGAAGCAATTATGAGCCATATATACATTTAAGAAAGATTAATAAAGACAAACCAGAGAATTACTTACTCAGTGACTCCAGTTCAGGGTTTGGGTGGCCAGAGGCTGTCCTGCAGCTCAGGGAACCAGGCAGGAACCAGCTCTGTACCGGATGCCATCCCATCGCAGGGTGACTCACACACACCCACAGTCACTCACACCAGGACCATGTAGACACACCAGTTCACTTCACATGCATATCTTTGAGATGTGGGAGGAAACCAGAATACCCAGAGAATACCCAGGCAGGCATGGGTAGGACATTCTAACTCCACACATGCAGCCAGTCTGGCTGGGAAGCTACTTTTTTCTCATCAACGGAATAACAAAACCACATTGAATAAAATGACATTATTCAAGGACCCGTTGTACTCAACAAATCAGATGGGCAGAAATGGCCATTTCTTTATTTTTCTAACAGAACTCCCATTTTTTCTTTCTGAGTGCTCCTCTTCCCACTCTACTGAAAGAATAGTTACAGAAATGCAGCTAATTTTGGTTAAAACTTAGGCTCCTCCCTCCAGTGTATAAGCTGAAACAATGTATAATTCAAACTCCATAGCAGGGCCCTTCTGTCCCACTCAGCTTTCTCCACTCCAATCCTGCTGTGCAGTGGCATCTGGGCAGGAGACAGCAAGTATGGTGTCATGGAGTTGGGAATGAGGAGTGTTAAATCCATGGACTGGACTTCAGAACCTCACTGACCTTCGGGCTCCACACACTCTGGACACCCTCCACGGGTATCGGCTGTATGTGACTCCCCTGCCCTGGGCTTTGGAGCACGACACTGGAATCCACTATTGAAACCCATTGACTGGGGCCAATTTGAAAACAATCTAGGACTTTCTTGGTCCAATCTCATCTTTTTGGGCCCAGGGAATTCTCACCATGCTGGGGTTATTAGGGTCTCCCCAGTTCTACTTCAACCCACTCAGGCATCCCCCTCGGTCAGGCATTATTCTTCAACTGCGCTCCTGTCCTGTTGGCATGAGCCACACCAAATAGGAAGCTTACAACTTGCTGGTGCTGCTTCATGGGATTTACTCCCTGCTCTGGAGTACCTCTAAACCTTTGGAGGTGCTACCACATGCCCCACCCTCACCCCAGATTTTGATGTACCATCCCATCTTGCAGGAGTTCCCCTTAATTTTATATCCTCATCCTTTCTCAATCCATGGTCAATAATGGTCAATGTAAAATCTGTGCTGTGACTTTCCTGGCTTGGCTCTTTATAGATAAAGCCTATAAAGCCAAGATTTGTGAAATCTTTTCTCTTTATCTATCTCACTCTCTCTCTTTCAATAAAGTTGGTGTTCTTTTTATTTCTTTAGCAAATCAGCAACATTTCCTATCAGATTATGTATTGTTCACAGGCTATACAAACTCTAGGAATTATCAGAGGTTATTTGGAAGAAAAACAACCAGTGTACTATTTTTCTAAATACTACACCTACAAAACATCCAATAGTATCAAGGTAGTTTTTCTTAGAGAGCTGAGTCATTCCAACTATCTTCCAGCCTGTCTATATTTGATAAATTAAAGGAAAAGGCAGAGATAGGTGAATTACCACTTATTGAGTGTTAGCAATACCAAGCGGAGTAATAGGTGTTTTATATTCTTCACTTTCTTTCATTCTCATAACATATCCCTTATGTAGATATCACTCCCATCTGGCAGAGGAGGAAACTAATTCTCAGAAGAGATGATTTAACTGTCCAACTTTCCCACATGATCGGTCTAGAAGTGATGAAGTCAAAATTCACACCCAGAGGTACCTGGTCCCAAAACTCATTTCCTTTCTCCTTTCCACCGTCAGAAAACATAAGTCATCAAATGTCAGCCTAACAACATAATTAAATTTCATGTCCTGTACGTTGTTTACAGCATATGATGTCCTTTACAAAAAAAAGATCAATGGATCTATTTATTTACAACTGTTTTTCTAGTTTTTTAGTAAGCTTGACATACTAACCTTGAGCTTTAGTGGTGGTTGATAATTGAAGCTTTGGTTTTGATATCTACCATTGGTACTATCTTGACTGGTTTAATGTGGAACCCTTGGTTACCAACAAAGAACCAGTGATAATGTTATTGGGAAAATTAAACCCGCTATTTGATAACCTGCTTCTTAACACAGTTTCCAGGAGAGCATTCTAGTAAAAAGAGGAATTTATGCATAAATACAGATTTCCTGAGAGGCCCCAACTCAGAAGAGAGGTTGCTAAGTCCCATAAAGAGCAGAGCTCGTGGCTGAGCATGAGGCAGCCTCAATGTCGCACGCAGAAAAGAGTCATCACTGGGATCCTGGCAATTGAGCCATGACAGTTGTGCAAGTAAATATAGCTTGCTCACCATGAAAATTTTCTCAGGCCCTTCAGGGAAGACTGTGACACAGATTTCCCAACAAAGGTAACAGGATCAGTGAAGCATTTCCTAAAGATTCAGGAGCTGAGACTCCCCAGATTGTAGGTGAAATAATCCAGAATTGATGTACAATTCTTTCATTTCCAAAAAAGAATTTGTGTGACCCATGATAATAAAAGTAAAAAAACAGATTGTATACAATGTGCTCTTAATACATAGATGCAACATCAGATTTAAATTGATTCATTTTTATAAAATGTCCTTTTTAATAATTTGTTATATATTATATATGTATAGATATAGATATGTATATGGATAAATGTGTGTGCATATCAGCCTTCTATAGTCACAAGGTCCATATTTATGGATTCATTCAACAGCAGATCAGAAATATTAAAAAAAAAAAAAATCCAGAGGGGAGGTGGCCAAGATGGCTGACTAGAAGAAGCTAGTGTTCATGGCTCTCACCAAGAAAAACAGAAGGAGTGAGTAAATACAGCATCTTGTACTGAAACATCCAGGTACTTGCATTGGGACTAATCAAGGAAACAACCTAATCTATGGAGAATGGGAAAAGCAAGGAAGGACTACAGCCCACCTGGGAGTCATAGAGAGCCAAGGGACCCTCCGCCGCCCAGAGAAGCAGTGAGTGAATGTGCAATCCTGGGAACCTATGCTTCTCCCATGGATCTCTGACACCCTCACATCAGGAGATCCCGTCATGAACCCACTCCACCAGGGCCTTCAGGGCTGCATGGAGTCTCAGCAGAGTAACCGCTCAGGCACATGTGGCAATCTGGGAGCCTTAGATACTCAGGCCCTCTGGGTTTCCCAGCAAAAGTAGCTGCAACTCTGGCAAAATGGGAGGTCAGACCCCAGAACATACCCCTAGGAAAGAGGCTGAATCCAGGGAACTGAGCAGCGACAGTCTCTATGTCCCACTTCCAGGGCACCTCACAGAATAAGACCTACTGATTTGGAATTCCAGCCAGCCACTGATAGCAGCATTGCACCTCCCTGGGAAAGAGCTCCCAGGAGGAGGGGCAGTCCACCATCTTTGCTGTTTGGACTATTTAGCCGTTGCAGGCTTCAAGCTTTGTAGAGTCCAAGCCTACCGGGGGTGGAAAGGATCCCCCAGCACAGCACAGCTGCTCTACAAAAGCATGGTCAGACAGCTTAATTAACTGGGTCCCTGATCCTGTTCCTCCTCACTGGGTGGGACCTCCCAGGTGGGGCCTCCAGCCATCCCTGCTGTGTTCTCTGACTGACAAGAGATTTGAAACCTGCCTGGGACGGAGCTCCTAACGAGGGAGGCGGCCGCCATCTTTGATGTTTGGGCTACTTAGCCACTGCAGCCTTTAGGCTTTTGAGAGTTGGAGCTAACCAGAGGCAAAGGTGGTTGCCCAGCACAGCACAGCTGTTTTAAATGGGTGCCGGATCCCATTCCTCCTCACTGGATGGGACCTTCCAACGAAGGTCTCCAGCCACCACTGCCAGTGCTCTATGGTGAACAGAGATTTAAAACTTCCCTAGGATGTAGCTCCCAGAAGGAGGGGCAGGCTGTCGTCTTTGTTGTTTGGGTGAATTAGCTATTCTGACCTTCCAACTTTGGAGAGTCCAAGGCGACCAGGGGCTGAAGTGGACCCCCAGCACAGCACAGCTGCCCTACAAAAATGTCACCAGACTGCTTTTTAAAGTTGGTCCCTGATCTCATCCCTCACCACCACGTGGGGCCTCCCAACTGGGGTCTCCAGCTACCCCAGACAGTCTTCTCTGGCTGACACAGGTTTCAAACCTTGCTGGGTTGGAGCTCCCAGAAGGAGTAACAGGCTGCCGTCTTTGCTGCTTTTGTGACTTAGCTATTCTGTCCTTTGGGCTGAGGAGCGTCCAAGGAGAACAGGGGCTGGAGCAGGCCTCCAGCATAGCACACCTGCTCTCCAAAAATATGGCCAGACTGCTTCTTAAAGCAGGTTCTTGTTTTCGTTCCTCTTCCATGGGCAGGAGCTCCCAACCAGGGTCTTCAGCCACCTCCCACAGATGCATTTGGGCTGGCAACAAAGTCTGTATCTCCCTGGGATGGAGGTCTCAGAGGAAAGAGCAGGCTGTTATCTTTGCTGTTTTGCAGCTTTCACTGGTGGTACCTCCATGTACTAGAAAATCTGAGATGACTAGAGACTGGAGTGGGCCTTCAGCATGCCACAGCAGCCCTATGGAAAAGTGCCCAACCCGTTACATAGAGGCCCATTCCCGTATCTCCTCACCAGGCAAGTCCTCCAGGCCTGGACCTCCAGCCCCCCTCTGCCAGAGCTATTGAGTCAGTAGCAACTTGGCAACTCCCTGGAGAGAGCCTCCATGGGCAACTGAAAATCTCTCTGCCACTGCCTCTGCAGTGGAACTGCCCTTGCTACCCTCAGGCTAACAAATGAGCAAAGACCCTGAGAGCTTTATCCACACCTCCAACAAGCTGCAGTCGACCCAAGGATAGGAAGCCGGTCCATCTCCCACAGGTCACACACACCCCACAGTGCTCATCACCAGAGAGGGAGCCCCTGGCTTGGGACCACGACACAGACCCTCTATCCTGGGATGATTGCACTGAGTGATTGCTGACCTGCATCTCTCTGGGGTGGTGCTCCCAGGAGACAAGAAAAGATCCTTGGCCACAACCACTACTAAGGTCCCTTCCTCTGCTGTCTCCAAGATGAGGAATAAACATAAACACTGAGATACCCCAGAGCAGCCGTGGGCAGCCAAGGAGTGCCAAGCCACAATCTACAGCCAGCACTCAACAGGGAGAGGAACCCACACTTTCAGAGCATTGAGAGGGAACACATGCAACTGTGCAGAAACATAGGGGAGTCATACAACTGAGCAACAGTCTACTGTCGGACCAGTAAGCCTAAATTCCATCTACTGGATCATACCCCAAAGCTTCTCACTCGTAAGTGGGAGCTGAATGATGAGAACTTATGAACACAAAGAAGGAAACAATAGACACTGGGGTCTACTTGAGAGAGGAGGGTGGGAAGAGGGAGAGGAGCAGAAAAGATAACTATTGGGTACTGAGTTTAATTAAAAATAACCTGTGCAACAAACCCCTGAAACATGAGTTTACCTATGTAACAAAGCTTCACATGTAACCCTGACTTTCACATGTAACCCTGAACCTAAATAAAAGGTTTTTTAAACCAACAAAAAATAATACAACAATAAAAAAAATATGAGTTTTAAAAGACAATATTCCCAACACAAAGAGAGAATAAATGTTTGAGATGATGGATATGCTGGTTATCCTGATCTAATCACGATTCCTTACATGTATCAAAACGTCACCATGTACCCCATGAATATGTACAATTTTTGCCAATTTTTAAAAATTAAATTTTTAAATGCTGTGTAAGAACTATTTATATAGTATTTACACTGTGGTAGATATTATAATATACAAATGATTTAAAGTATATGGGAGGATGTGTATAGGTTATATATAAATATTAAATAATAAATCATTCTGTATCAGGGACTTGAGCATCTATGGATTTTGATATCCTTGGGGGTCCTGGAACTTATCCCTCAAGAATATCAAGAGATGGCTGTACAGATATGTGTGTGTGTGCATGTGTGTGCCTGTGTTATGATAGCATAGTTTAGAAAAAAGCACTGACATGGGATTCAGAATTAGAGTATAATCCTGGCTTTTCTAATAGTGTACTGCACGTCATCGAACTTTTTGAACCTCAGTTTGCTCAGCTTTAAGGCAAAAAATGTTAGACTTCCTTTGGTGTCAGCTGTTACCTTATAAGTATATAATTCAACTCATTCAACTCTCCCTGAAAACTAGGTTAGATTGGTCTTTCAAACGTTAGTGCTACTTCTTCCTTCTTGAAGGCGCTTACGGTGGGTAGAATAAAATAATATTTTCTGTATTTTTGTTGGTTAATATTTGTTTCTTTCAAAAAATTTTAAGCTCCAGGAGGATATGAACTGTGCCTTTCCTGTTCCTCATTGTACTTCTGCACCTGGCTCGGTACTAGCTAAAGTTAATGCTTTTTGAATAAAGAATAGATAATAAAAGACAATAACTTGTGAGGAAGGTACAGTATTAGTTCTGAGATTTTGCCAAATGACACTTTAACATGGTTACCATAATTTGCAGTGCTCTCACCATTCTTGCATGTCATCCATGACTTCAATAGGCTAATTCAAAAGGCTTCCAAACTCAAATGTCAGTCTTGATTCTTTTTGTCCCCTCTGCAGTTTCCACTGCTGACCCACTGTCCCCAACTTTCCTGTGGGACTTTCTCCTCTTGACCTTGGTGATAATGCCCTTTCTTAATCCTTTCCTTGTAACCCCAACCACTTCTCTGTTTTCCTCCTCAACTCTTCTTCAGGCTTCCTCTATATATAATATTTCCTAGGACTCATCTTTTTGCGCTTTTCAAGCTAGGCATCCTAGACCATGAGTATATTTCAACAAATATATCTACTTCATCCCAATGGGAGTTCAAATGTTTAGCAGATAAATATTTGTTGAATGGGTGATCCTATAAATCTCCATGGCTTCAACCATTACCTCTTAATACTCCCATCCATACTGCCAGTCTCTACCTCTTCTATATTTCAAATTGATAAATTTATCAGTTTGCTAGAGCTACTGTGATAAACTATCACAAATTAGGTGACTTAAAATAACAGAAATTTATTCTCTCAAACGTTCAGGAGGCCAGAAGTCCAAAATAAAGATGTTAGCAGAATTGGTTTCTTTTAGAGGTTCTAGGGACAGAAACAACCCCTCACCCCTTTCCTTCTGGTGGTTGCCAACAATCTTCCATATTTCTTGACTTGCAGATGCCTCACCCGAATCTCTGCCTACATCTTCACTTTAACTTGTCTGTGTCTCTGCCTCCTTTTCTGTCTTCTATAACTCTCATTGGATTTAGGGCTGACCTTAATCCAGTATAATTTCATCTCAGTCTTCATCTTAATTATATCTGAAAAACTCCTTATTCCAAATAAAATCATATTCTGAGCTTCTAGACAGAAATACATTTGGAGGGGGCACTATTCAACCCACTACGGTCTACATGTTGGCCCCTCAATATTCATATGCATCCCACATGCAAAGTATCTTCACCCCTTCCCAACATTTCCTAAAGTCTCAATTCATTCCAGCATCGGTTGTAAGTCTCCAATTTCATCCAAATATCATCAACTCAAAAAGTCTCAAATCTTATCACCTAAATCATCTAAACCAGGCATGTGTGACACTCTAGGTTTTCTCCATTCTGGGGCAAAATTCCTTTCCATCTGTGGCCCTGTGACACTGAAAAACAAATTATCTGCTTCCATAACGCAGGCAAAGTTATAAGAGAGACATTCTCATTCCCATAGTGAGAAATAGAAAGAAAGAAAGCGATCTCTGGTCCAAGTAAGCCTGAAACCCCGGCAAATTCTATTGAGTTTCAAGGCCTGGGAATAATCTCGGTGGCTTAAAGTTTGAGAAATTTGACAACATAAAAATAAGAATGCATAGACGATAAGCCATAAGCAAAATTAAAAGACAAATGACATATTAGGAAAAACGCAATTCATAGAATAAACTACATGTTGTTTCCTTAAAATATTAAAGAGCCACTGAAGCATGATCAAATAAGACCAACATCCATTTGAAAAATGGGCAAAGTGTAGATGAAATATTTTTAGAAAAAAATCAGATGGCTTTTAAATATATGAAAATATGATCAACCACACTCACAATGAGAGAAATATACATTAAAATATTCCAAAAGGAACAATGTAAGTTGGACTACTTCTTTGGAGGGCATTTGATAGTATCTAACAAAATTAGACATTAATGTACTCTTTGACCCAGCAATTCACTTCTGTGAATTTATCCTCAATTCACTTCTGTGAATTTATCCTAAAAATAAATTAATAGACATACAAAATGGCAAAGAAAAAGCTTAATTACAAAATATTAGAAAATATATGAGTGGTCATTTACACAGAAATGTTTAAATAAACCATGGTATATTATACAAGCACTAAAAAAATTGAATTAAAAAGCTTTGTATATAAAGATAAGTAACATTCTCTAAGATACATTATTACGTGAGGGTGGAAAAGGTGTACAGAACTCAATGCATATGAATTTGTACATACGTGCTTAATATATATCTAGAAGACTGCTAAGAAACTGTTGGCATTGGTTGCAGAGAACTGTTTGGCCAGGGACCATGGTAGAAGAGAATGTTTTTACTTTAAAACATTGTGTACCTTTTGTATTTTGAACACTGAAAATATTTTACCTATCATGATTCTTGTATTCATTTTTTGAATTCTTTGAAAAGTTATTAGAGACTACCAGTTAACCATGGCAGGTTGTAAATATGATTTATCTCTACTTCTTTCTGAAAACCACCAAACAGACAGTAGAGAATAGTTTTGCAAAAACATCATAAGTCAACAAGGACTAAAGAAAGAAAAGATAAGACAGTCTCAGACCTGATACCAACAAAATCTTGAAAAGGGGGAAGATATAGAATCCCTTACCCAGAAACTGGGGCTCCAGGATTTCTGAGAGTGGGATAAAGAGCATAGCCAAAACACGGGAGTACACTACTTTAAAAAGTAATGACAGCATAGACAGGTTGTTCAGAATTACTGAGATAAATAATAGAGGATACAGTCTAAAAAGTTGACAGTGGTTGCCTCGGGATTGAAGCTAAAATAGAGAGAAGTGGATAAAGGATTGCCATTTTTTATTGTGTACTATAGTTCAACATCTTTAACTATATACATTATTAATTTGAAATATGCCTTTAAAAGTTATTATTATTCAGTGTCATGCTAATATACTTGAATTTTCAGTGACATAGATTCACCTTAGCAACAATATAAATGACCAAAATTGACACCAAAAGAAATAGAGATGTAAACTCACTAATGAAACAAGAAAGAAATTGGAAAAATTTTTTAAATAAGTCTTATTACTACCACAACAAATATAATTAGTATTATAGGTAATGTTTTTGAATATTTACTTCCAAAATCTGCGTTTTAAAATAAAAATAAAATTTTTATATGGTAATTTATTTTATTATGAGACTCTTCTAAAGAGAATCTAAGCAAATATAATTTATCCATATGCTAAGATATATTCTGTGTAACTAATCACCATTTATACTATTATTGCAAAACTAGAAAAAATAAAATTACTTAATAACTCTAAGCAAAAACCATCAAAAAGACTTGAAAAAAATTATAAATATTTGACATAAACCAGACTAATACTGGAAATACAATAAAAGATAAAATATGTGTTATGTCCTCTAGGAATTCACAGAGTAATATTTTCTTAATAAAAAAGTAGAAGAAATTCTTATTTAATATGCAAAAGAACACTTGACAAAAATAATGACTTAAAGTCATCCACTGTTTAGGCAAATATCTTTGGAAGATCTGTGAGCCAGAAACTCTTGGGTAAGGATTGGGTAAGATAAGTAAGAGACTGACATGAACTTAAGAATAATCATATCCTGATCACAGTCATTATCATAATAGATAACATTTCTTGAGCACTTATGTGATAAAGCTGGAAACTTTACACAGTAATAGTGACCAGTAGCTCCTCACCTGGCATAGAAAAAGCATTAGGGGAGTTGAACCAGACTGGCAGGCCACTGGATCACGTGTGAGGAAATTGAGGAAACTGAGAGAGAAGCTTGTAGTCAGGGAAAGGAATTTTGGCATTGGGGATTCTGGAAGTGCAGTTACGGGCAAGGATAGGTACAAAACGACAATGCAATGCCTAATAGCAAAAAGGAAGTCACCCAAATGTCCCAACTTAGAGTGAGATAAAGCCGACGATGGTACTCTTAAAGCAATCAACTACTGTGTAGCCATAAAATTGTAAAACTACAAAGGCCATAAGGATACATAAAGATGTACATATAAATTATGCTAAGTGGAAAAAATAAACCCATGTATTAGAGCTAAGCAAAATCTCTGCTTGCACATTGACAGAAATAAAAAGAAATTAGAGACAGGGTTAATAGCTTCATAAAAGTTCTATTTTTGTTTCTTTGATAGTGTTCTTGTCTTAGTTCATTCCTGCTGCTATAACGAAAATATCTGAGACTGGGTAATTTATAAAGAACAGAAATTTATGTCTCACAGTTCTGGAGGCTGGAATGTCTAAAACTCTGGCTTCTGACCATTGAGGGCCTTCTTGCTGAGTCTTCACAGGGCAGAGGCAGAAGAGCAGGCAAGCTAGCTGGCTAAATACCATGCAAAACCTCTACTAAAAGGGCCTTCATCCCATTAGTGAGGGAACAGCCCCAAGGCCTAATTATTTCATCAAGGCTCCACCTCTTAACTGCAACACTGGCAACACCTGAACTTTGCAGGGGACACATTCAAACCATGGCAGTTCTATAAGCATGCACTTTCTTTAAAAGGAAGACTATCTTCAGTTACTCCCAAATTATCTCCTTTGCTGAATCAGAAAACACCTGTCAGGACTCCAGAGATTCCACAGTTCACTTACTTCTCTTTCTTTACTCTTGGACTCATAATTAGTTATGTCCCTATGCTGAACTGAGAAAACATTTATAAATAAAAGACAAGTTTTATAAACCTCTTCTTTTCACCAAATAAATTCCAGTTCAGAAATGCCAGCAAGTATCTGAAACAGCAAAGAATAACGCATAAATTTATTGCTTTATTTTACCTGGAATATCCATGGCATCAATAAGTTTTGTAGTTGAAAGATAATCTAGAAATCTAGACTGGTAATCTTCAATTCTGTTCTACAGAGATGGCTCAGAGATCACCTTTGGGATAAAGGGGTGACAAGGTGGGAAAGCAAGGACAATTCCTTTGTTTCTCCTCCCACACTCCCCCTGGAGCTCCAAATGCAAGAGCAATTCAACCAGAGCAGCTTTGATAAAATATTGACTTCGTAGGCTAGTGTTTCCAAACATAACGGCACATAAAAGTCAAACAAGGAGTCTTTAAAACATTGAGTCCTGGGCCGCACACCAGACCTACTGAATCAGCATCTCTAGAATGGAGCCCAATGATCAGTATCAGTTTAAAGCTTCTCATTTAATTCTGATGCAATCCAAATAAGGGAAACTTTTCTACAGAGGACTGGAAAGAAGGAGACATATGACCTCTGCTGAAATATTTCTTATTATGGGAGTTTCTCCCCCACAGAAGGCATTTGTAATTACTAAGAGAGAACACCCTGTCCATGGAGCTGAACTAGCTCTTTCTGTCCTCTTATACTACCTAGTCCCAGTTACCTCCTTCATTCCCAGGACAGATGAGGGGGTTTACACCTGGGTGGCTGCCCCCTCACCGTAGAGCTTCACCTCTTTTCTGTTACCCAGCTTCATCCACCTTGCCACAAGAGTCAACAAGATTCAAAATCATTCAATCATAATTCCTCAACTTCTGGATAGAGTTTTTGACCCAAACTGATTCAATCAGAGTACTCCTCCAGGACTTTTAAAGATTAAAGCTGGAATACAGAATCTTTTCTCTTTGAAGTAATAGAGCTAGACAAATGTAAATCTAGGGCCACTAGTGGTCATATCTTCATTGTAGTGGGTCCCATGATGGGCCACTAGATACGCCACCAAATCAGGACTGGTGCATTTACACTGACTACCCCAAATGCCAGTAATGCGGCTCATAGCTGAATCTTTCTCTGCACAAGGGAGCTGCCTTGCCCCTGGTTTTCTAGCCAGCCATATTCAATAATTGGTTAATATAGAGGTATAAAGATGCGATTCCTCTGCTTCAATTTGGGAAAATCTTGAAGAGCTGTTGCAGTTCCAGAGATCCCCATGGGATTGGATGAGGCAATTGTTGTGAAGGCACTGTAGCCCAACTTCTCCCTTCTTCCCCTCTTGCTTCCTTCATTCTCTCAGAGCTGGTGTCCAAGCAGATCTCCATCTGAGAGTCTGTTTTCCCAGGGAACCTAATCTATGTCATTATGGAGGAATCCCATCTGCTGAAGGAGGAAACAGGGCTGAACAGAGAGACAATAGAGATGAGAGACACCCATATGGAATCCTGACTCTCTTAAATCTTCTGATTGTGCATAACTATTCACAGTTCAAAATAGCTCACCATCCTGATAATATGACCCTCAGGCCTGAATATAATAGTCCAAAACTGAACCTGCTACACTAGAGTATGGGAGGATTTTACACTCACTGAACTTCTTAATTTAGCTGAACATTAGATGAGCTTTTTAGAGGCCCCCAAATCCTATTGGTTTATTGGAGCCTGTGTTCAAAAAAGACTCCTACATTTCCTTCTGTTGAGCCAGCTACCTCTCCCTGCATCCAAACATCATTTACGCTCCTTGAAGAACTGCCTACACTTTATGGCTGGCAGTATTTCTTAGCCTTTTAAACACATGCACCAAATATGAGCACAGATCTGGAAGAAGCTGAAGGGATGGGGAGGTGGGAGGTTGTTTTTTGCAGTTTATAGTATAAAAACAGTAAGTTATATGGAACACAATTTTTCCAAAACTGCACAAACTGTTCAACCATCCTATGTTCAGCCCCCTTAAAAATTGTAGAAGACATCTCTTTTATGACGGCTTGGAGTTCTTATAGTTCTTATTTAGAACTTTTAAGCAGCGCTGATATCTGTGGTGCACATAAGAAAAGTTCCAGAGATATTCCGTTTGCCAGTAATGAAGTTACGTCTGAAAATCATATGCTCTGGTGACTGAAGTTCCAATGAGAAAAATTGAAATGGTAACAAATTTGAGCAAGTTTATTTTCTTTAATTTCTAACAATGAAATATTTGGACCTGTATGGGACTTTGAAGATCACCCAGTACCAGAGTGGCAAACACTCCCCTTTCCCCGGAGGCCTCGTCTCCTCCAGACCCCTTGGCAGACATTTTGCTACAGGACCCAGCATTCTTCTCATAGAGCTCCAACGCTGCTCCTGTTCCAGGAGTCTTCTTCCCAAGGATGCAAATGATGCTGTATAATTCTCAGCACACTGCATCAGACAGCTACTACCAATTAATTGGTCTGGAAAACTAGACAAACTTTATTTCCTTTTTTCGCCCCAATCACCCTACTCTCCTAAAGTGGTAAAATCATTGAACCAAACTTATGTAATGCTTACTAATCAAGCTTAAACTCCTGATTCCCAAATCAGTGCTTTCTCTTTTTTTGCCCTTCATTGAAATTTCTCCAGTAGTTTTAACCATGATATGCCCACAGACTGGTCAGGTATGCGGAATTCTGGACCCAAGTTCAACAGGCATGTCCTCCATTATCGAATGAGTGTGTAGCTGTTGCTCACGCTGCTTATGACATATGTAGGAACACAGAGGTCATCTTAAGGAAGAGAGGTGGTCAAGCTGGACTCCAGTACCCACGCGGTTGTGGACGCTGCAATAATAATAATAAAATGCTATGACAAATAGAAACCTGCCCTGCACCCAATGACTCATGGCTCTAAGCTAATCCCACAAAGGCCCCACCTCAGTATTAAAAACACGAGAGAGAGGGAGAAATACAATTCCATGTATGTCTGTCTGTTTGGTAACCACAACAACCAGCCATAAATGGGAAGTGACTCCCTGATAAATGGTTTTGTGTGAAGTTAAGACCATCCCACTTGCTCTTGAGCTGTCACCTGGGGCCTTGAAGAAACAATTGGCCCCAAGGCTATTTGGGCTCCTTTAAAAATACTAACCCTCTCCAGTGCCAGCACCATTTTTCTTGTGCTTAGAGGATGGCAGCACTATAGGTGGGATAGAAAATAACCAGCTGGCATGAGGTGCCCTAGGAGCCAGTCTGAAATTACAGGATGATGTGTCAGGATCCAGGAAATGATGGATGCAATGAGTGGGTCATTCTTTCTCCTTGGCACAAGAGAACACACCTAGAACTCTAGTCTCCATCCTAGGGGGAGTCTGAATGCCAAAGCAAAATGAACTTTAGGGACACCAGACAATCCCATCACTTAGTAGAATATTAGAATAAGGACCAGAGAGGGAAGAGACCTGGCTAAGGTCACACAGCAAGTATGACCGGTGTTTCCTAAAGCGGATTCTTGGAGTAGTAAGAAAAACCTGGAAACAATGTAAACTGAAATAATTCATCCAGTGAAACACCACTTGGTCTTGAAGGAAGAGAGGTGGTCAAGCCAGGCTCCAGAGCTGCTCACCACAGGAAGGAGGGGTCCCATCCCCCACCCATATCCACAGTCCTACCCTGCAATGGGTCCCCTTTTTCCATCTCTGACTCTTACTAAAGCAAAATGCTAGCTACAAAGTGACTCACTTTGGGAAATAGACTTTGTGACTCAATTCTGCTCTCTAACCACTAGACTAAGCTTCTCATGACTTAAGGAGGTTTCACCACATCTATCAACAAGTTGAATGAGAGGGGATCCTCGTGCATAAAAGATAAATAGGTGGTTTATCCATCAGTGGTAGGTGGTATGAAATAAAAGGCAGTGTAATATATGATTAATTCAGTATACATTAAACTAGGATCAATGCCAGACATACTATCCTCTTATATCCTCATAACAACCCCATTGGTAAAGAGAATTATTCAATGCATCTAAAAGCTAAGAATCAGAGATGATAAATAACTGGAAATGAAGTTTGGGGGAGGTTAGGTGACTTGTCTGAGTTGGCAGAGCCAGGATTAAGCCCAAGTTGTCCTGGTTTCCTCTGCTCCATACCCTTGCTTCCAAAACCCACACCCCACTGCAGCATTTTCACATGGCCGAGGTGATACAGCAGAGGTAAGCTGCTGGTCTCCTACCTCAAAGGCACAGAGACCTCTGTTATTTAAACACCACAACAATTCTGTGGAGGGTTGGCAGAGGACTTGTCAGATAAACAACAACAACAACCAACAGATTTCAGAAGTAGAAATCCCATGTGGCCTTGGGGCAACCACTTTCTATGTAGGAGCCTCAGTTTTCTTCATTTGTAGTATAGGGATAATAAGAGCATCTACCTGATAGGTTTGCTCTAAGGACGAAGTGAGATAATGTAAGTGAAAAGCACTGTGTAAACTGCTAAGTGTTGTTCAGGGAAAAGAGAATCAGAGAGATGCTAAAAGAACAAGCAAAATGCTAACCCAATGAACTGGGTCTAGTATAAAACCATGACTTGCCTCAGCAAGAAATAATAGTGATATATTAGATCTACATAATGCCTACAGCTTTATAGTTTATATAGAGTTTTTTGGAACACAATACTCTTCAAATCAACAACCAATAGCCATGATTTGAATATTTTCTAAAGAATGTATTTGGTATAGCCATTTACATGGTGAAGCTATCAAATATATACTAGGTAAGTTGTGGCAGCCTATGTTAGAAATTATATATAATTCTAACAAAATTATTCTGAAGTAGGTGCTGCTCCATAGCTAGTGAGAGGAGAAGCTGAGCTTTGAACCTAGGCCTGGCCTGATTCTCAGGAACCTACGGTGCACACTTTCCCAGAACACCACAACTCACTGCACCCTCAGCAGGCCCCAGAGCAGAGTGTTATCCACCCAAGAAACAGCATTGGGCAGCCGAGGAAACAGCCACATGCAGCCTACAGTACGAGACATGAAACCTCCTTCCTAGAACTTGAAAGAGCTGCCCTGGCGAGGAGGACATGAGCCTTGCTATGGGTCTCCAGGGTTCACCTCACACGACTTTCTCTGGCCTCTGTGAGCGGCTCCCCATACTGCTCTGAGTCAAGCTTCTTGTTTCTCATTCTTCTTCCTAACATGTTTTCCCACAGTGGTTTTTCTGAACTTCTTCTTTCCTGAAATCCCCAACTCACCCTGAAGGACCCTACTACCTGCTTTCTCCCTAACCTCACTCCCCAATTTTCCTCTATGCCCGTGATTCACTCTGTGAGTTAACTGGAAAGGGTGGCCCTAACCTCTCTCTTGCATGTGTGGTTGCCATCCCCAGCCTTGGACAAGGGAGCAGCATAAAGGCTTAGTGAGTGGGCCTCTAGACCGACTCCCTGGGTCCAAATCCAGGCTCTGCTCTTAGGGCTGTGTGGCCCTAAGCAAGCAAGTTAGCCTTT
The DNA here is from genome assembly GCF_047675955.1 of Chlorocebus sabaeus. Classification (NCBI taxonomy): domain Eukaryota; kingdom Metazoa; phylum Chordata; class Mammalia; order Primates; family Cercopithecidae; genus Chlorocebus; species Chlorocebus sabaeus. The sequence goes on along the minus strand of NC_132926.1, from coordinate 33,310,896 downwards.
ATATAAGCTTCAGAGAGACCTGTCTCAAGGAACCACTATGGGGGTTAGAGGAGATTATGTTTTTGACAAGGGCATGTTACAGAGCAGCTATTATCAGTGGATTTGCATGTATGACTGGTTCCATCATTGGTGTTCCCTTCTACCACCCCACCTCTAATCTCTGAAAAAACATCTTTTCTTAAGCCAAATTTTCCTCTTACTCATGCATTTCAACCTCCCCCAGGAACCTAGTCCCAGGACTCTTCTTCCTGTCTATGACATAATCTAATTCCTCTTCCACCCTACCCACCTCCTTGTAGACCCCCCATCTCTGTTACAGACACCTCCACCCCAGGCAGCCAAGGCAGGACATCTAGCAGTCTGTCTTTTCCTATGCCTCTATGCCACCCCGTCATAGTGGCCATGGACTTTGGTCTCTTCCTAAACTGCCTCCCTGGCTTCACCTTTCCTTGCCACATGTCATTGTCCTCCCTATTGCTCACCCCACAGCCTTCCTCACCACAACACTCCCTTCACAACCATGCCCCTTGGTTCTTCTGTTCCCCATCCTTGGAGAGCCCTTTTCTCTCCCTGCAGGGAAGGGAGTGCTTATCCTTCAAAGCACAACTTATCCAGGTGCCTCTCATCATTTCCAGTTAGGTTTCAATTTTCATAGTCTGCCCAGTTTTCAAATTATATTATTATATGTGTATGCTTTGCCCCTAACTAAATTACAAGAATCTCAAGGGCATATCTCACATGTCTGTGTATCTCCTTACAAGTCCTAATAGAATGCCAGATACAGAAAATGCCTCTGAAAACATGCATTGATCAATTGATTTAAAAATCAGTCTGCGAGCTTTAGAAAAAAGAAGACATCTGAGTTAAGAATTATATTAGCTAACAGTTGCTCAGTTCTTGCTATGTCCTAGGCAATGGACTCAGTAATGAGAAAATAAAATGAAAGAATAGTATCTACCATTGTGTCAAACATCTTACATGCATTGTTCATTTAATCTTCACCACAGCTATATGCAGGAAGTACTATTATTATGTCCATTTTGCGGTGTCAGTTATTAAAGCAGTTAGCTCTGTGGGAGAAGAACATAAACAGAGGCTCAGCTATTTCACTAAGTCATGCAAACAACCAGAATTTGAACCTTGACGAAACATCTTTTCTTCACTTATGCAATAAATATTTCTTGAATTCCTACCATGTGCCAGGCATTCTTCCAAGCTCCGGAGATAGAATTGTGAAAAAGACAAGCACATTCCCTTCCCTCTTGGGTCTTACATTCTGGCAAGAGAGGAAAACAAGAAATAAGTAATCAAATGAATACATAACATAAAGTGGGTAGTACAAAGACTATGAAATAAAGGCAGCAGCATATGGGATCAGAAAACAGCAGAAGAAGTGGGGCCTTCAGGTCCAGAGGTCCAGGAAGACCTCACTGGGCAGGTGATAAGTGAGAGACCTGAGCGAGGAGCGGTGTGAGCATGGGAGGATCTGGACCAAGAGCATCCCCTGTGAAAGAGAGAGCAGTGAAAAGACCCTGCAGCAGGAATTAACTTGGCATCTGTGAGAAAGGCAGAAAGGTTACCAAGGGGTGGAGTCACAGAAAATTATGTTGAGGAAGTAGAAGGGGGCAGAACACTGGACCGTAAGAGCCTGTCTTCTTTGCATATTTTGGGAAGCCCCTCAAGAGTTCTGAGCAGAGGAATGATATATATGATTTGAGCTTTTAAAATATTACCGTCTAACCGATTGTTAACACAGAGATGTCTATGAGAGGCCAAGTGGTTTCTGAAGTAACTGAAGTTTTGTGGCTAGACATTGTTCATCTGGGATGATTTCATTAAGGGGCAAATGTGGTTCTGAGGGAAAAGAGGATAGTTTGGCTCCCAGGAAGGGGGAAACCATTCTTGATGATGGTAAATACATGTGTGATGATGAATGGAGAAGTCAGGAAGTTGTGTAAGGTAGTATTTCCCAAAATTTATTCTATTAACATTAATTTCAAGGTGTGTGAATCAATGTTACACAATGAAACATTGACTCAGTGTGGGAAATGCTCTGTTCAACAAAGGTAACCAGACCTTTTTTCTGGAGGACTTCTCAGAGTCTTCAGGATGATTATTTGCATCTGGTCTCCTTAAGACAAGACTGAAGTTGGCAGAGTTCCCCAACTTTATTTGACCACAAGACTCTTTTCACATAAAACACACATCGGGAAATCCCAGTGTAAGGATTTCATCCTAAAAGCAGCTAAGACTGTTCAGAGATGAAAACAGGAATGTAATAAGTAATAGACCTTGAAGCCAGGAATGGGCCTTTTTTGGTTATTATGAGGCCAATGTAAGCTTACCAGTTTGATAACATTCATAACAGATAATCACATGAGAAGGTCACTTTTGCTATTCTATTTAGAACTGATAAAGTAGAGGTCTCTAAACATTCTAGGGATTTTGTAAGATGATTTATCTACAGCGTGGGAAGGAAATATTATGATGCCTATTTATATTTATATTGTTTCAAAAATCATAAAGAAATTAATATTCTAATATTTACATGGATTATGTGGATTAAATGACAAATTTAGTGTAATTTATAAATATATATACTTGGTTTGGATGTTCAAAAATGTTATAAGAAGGGACGCATGATAAAGAAAAGACTGGAGATTGCTGGATTAGGTGACCCATAGAAGGAAATGTCTAGGGCATGCACCAAGGCTGTGGTTGTGGAAATGTAGAGGAAGGAATAAAATCAAAGAACCGATGGGGTGGGATTTAGAGAAAAGAGTTTTGGGGAGGTGGAAGTGTCATCAGCAGCAACTATGAAAAATGTCTGTGGAGTGGCTGTGAAAAATGAATGATGACTCCAAGGCCAGGAGCTCTGGAGATAGGTTTAAGTTTGCTGTAGAAATTGAGAATGAATAGAACAAGGGGGCCCAAGCAGTTACAACGCATTCACATTGCAGCACTAATTGTAGTCCAGCATTTGGGACATAATATCTGTTCAACAAATGTTCTTAAGAAGAACAAATGAGTAAGTGAATTAATTAGTGAATGAATAAATGTACAGGGCTTAGCAAAGCAATGTGGAGTAAGAAAATTTGGGCAAAATGAAAATGACCTAACCAAGATTCCACAAAATATTATTTCCTAAAAAAATAAAATAAAATAACAATCCCCGATATTAGTTTGTTTTCGACATTAGACCAAAGTATTTTCAAAAGAGAACTTATTGGATATATCCAAACATATTTTTATGATAGGCTTTTTAAAAATGTTATGTTGGCCGGGCACGGTGGCTCACGTCTGTAATCCCAGCACTTGGGGAGGCTGAGGCAGGTGGATTGCTTGAGCCTGGGCAACATGGTGAAACCCCATCTCTACAAAAATACAAAAATTAGCCAGGTGTGGGGGTGCACACCTGTAGTCCCAGCTACTTGGGAGGTTGAGGAGGGAGTATGGCTCGAGCCTGGGAGGCAGAGGCTGCAGTGAGTGGAGATTGCACCGCTGCACTCCTGCCTGCGTGACAGAGTAAGACTCTGTCTCAAAAAAAAAAAAAAAAAAAAAAAGGAAAAAAGAAAAGAAAAGAAAATGCTGTGTCATACATGTACATTGAAGAAAAATCAGAAAATGCAAAGAAGCACAAAAAATGGGGGGTGCAAAATTTGTCATACCACCATCCAGAGATAACACAGGTATATATTTACAAAAATGAGCTTACATTTTAAATACTATTTTGTAATTACTACTCAGTTACATTCATTTTTTTAGCTGACATTTCTCCATGGCCTCAGGACCCAGTTGGAGGATTCTTGTGTCCATGTGCTCAGCCCCATTAGTCATAAGCACTGCCAGGTCTCTTGCCTGTGGCTCCTTGTGTGCAATCTGCCCATCCCTGGCACCTTACTGATAAGTTCTCCCCAGGCCCAGACACTGGAGGCCCCAGTCAAGGCTGGAGTTAGGATGAGGTAAGTAAAAACTTGCCTTGGGGACAAAAATTAATGCGAAAATATCCACCATGAGCAAAATGTCAAAGTTTTAAATAAATACAGGACCTGACAGGGCCAGAATTGGGCTGAGGAGAGTGGGTAGGTCACACGGTAAGTGCAGAGTTGGATCCTGTCTTTATTAAAATTTTATTCATTATGGAGGTTTGTATTAGTTTTGGTTTTTAAAATATTGCATTAGGATATTATTTATCTTTGCCACACACCTTAAATTTTGCACTTGGCTACAAACGAACCCCACCCTATTACTGGCTTTTTAGTGTGGATTTTGGTGGGGCAGAGTGGAGTATGGGATCAGCTTCACGGCTGGGAGTAAGGACACCTGAGCCCTTATCTAAGCTCTACTATGAATTATCTATGCATTTTTCAGTTATTTCCCCTTTCTGGGCTTCAATTTCCCCAAATGTAAAATTACGTGGATGAACTCTATGATTTTAAAGCACAAATTAATTGCACAAATTCCATGACGCTAATTAGAGTTGTAGCTAGAGATCAGGAGACTTCCTTCCTGATACTACCTCTGCCATTTACTAATTATTTGACCTTGGTTAAATCACTTCCCAATTAGATGCACACAGGCTTCTTTATTTCCACTAGCTGGGGTGAAATCAAAATAGCCTACAAGCTTCTTTTGAACTCTGTATGTTTCTGATTCTTGTCCTACTTGAAGCCAAAGAATATCCCAGTATCATAAACAGTAGAAGCCAAGTATCTTGTTATAAGCAAGCAACCAGATTTTAGCAAAGGGACTTAAGAGCAAAGTTAACGATTTGGCAAGACGTTAGGAAGTCTTCTTTGCGAGGAAAGAGAATTCAGTGTCAAGCAGCCAATATTTAAATATTGTTTAATTTTGAGACATCCTCATTAGAAACTTGAGCTTATGTATTTCTCTGTTGAAAAAAAGTGTGGATCAGGGGACTGGTGTTTTTCATTAACACATTGGCAATCTATCTAGTGACCTGGAAAGAGGCCTCATGGTGGCTCAGTGTTAGTGTACTGTAAACTTGAAAAAGGCTTATAACTACTTTGGATTCTTTCTAACCTGTGAAATAGGGGAAAAGGAGGGCTGGGCTGCTCATGGGGTTTGTTACTGTGGAAATCAAGTAAGGTATAAGTGAAAGTGCAATTTAAACTAAAGAGTTCTTTTGTCATGAAATCCAGTTCTGCACTTACTATATGACTTCACTTACTCTCCTCACTCTGACCCTGGCCCTGTCAGATTCTATACTTATGTAAGATTTTGATATTTTGTTCCTTATGGATATTTTTGCATTAATTTTTACATCCCTGAGGCAGGTGCTTTACTTACATCACCCTAACTCCAGCCTTGTCCAGGGGCCTCCAGTGTCTGGGCCTGAGGAGACCTTATCAGTAAGGTGCCAGGGATGGGACAGACTGCTCACAAGGAGCTACAGGCAAGAGACCTGGCCATGCTTATGACTAGTGAGGCTGACCACTTGGACAGAAGAGTGCTCCAACTGGGTCCTGAGGCCATGGAGAAATGGCAACAAAATAAACTGTGTATGGACCTAAAGTTGTTAATAACTCAAGCTCTCATGATACTAGCTTGAGCCATTCAAAGATTAATCATTTAGGAATTTGTCTATGGTTCAGTACTTAGTTTCATGAAATCAGATATTTAAGCACTGGATGGATGAGCTGGTTTGTCAATTAAAGGGAAAAAGTCTGGTCCTTTAACTGAAAACAAACTTCACATAAGCCCATTATGGGAGTTGACTCAGAAACACAAATGGAATCTTGGGCTGTACCTGTGGGCTTGTAGTATTTAGGAGCTGTGAGCCTAATTCCATGGGAAGCCAAGGCCAAAGAAATATAGTCTGTCCTGTGTGTAGGGAGAGCTCAAGGTTTTTATTTGAGGATGGAAGGATGCTTGCTGGAAGGATAGGTTGAATTGTGTCCTCTAAAACGATGTCGAAGTTCAAAACGCCAGTACCTGTAAATAGGACCTTATTTGGAAACAAGGTCTTTGCAGATATTTAAGTTGAGGTGAAGTCACTTGTAGCCAATATCACTGGTGCCCTTATAAAAAGTGGAAATGTAGACATAGGGACAGCCACACACACAGGTAGGATGCCGTGTGAAGATAAAGGAAGAGATCATGGTGATGTATCTGAAAGCCAAGAAACACTAAAGATTGCCAGCCAACCTCCAGAAGCTAGGAGAGAGGCATAGAACAGATGATCTCTTACAGCCCTCAGAAGGAGCCAGCCCTGCTGACACCTTGATTTTGGATCTAATACAGCAGTACAGAGAGCATTTGGCCCAGCATTTGTGCCTAAAAGAAGACAGACGACCCATCTAATATTCAGATTCTCAAACAAAACCATCCCCATTCCTATCATGGTGCCTGGTAAATGGCAGATATGCAGTGACTACTTTTTTTTTTTTTTTTTTTTTTTTTTTTTTTTTTTTTTTTTTTTTTGAGATGGAATCTCACTCTGCTTCCCAGGCTGGAGTGCGGTGGCGCTATGTCGGCTCACTGCTACCTCCACCTCCTAGGTTCAAGAGATTCTCTTGCCCCAGCCTCCCGAGTAGCTGGAATTACAGGTGCCCACCACCATGCCCAGCTAATTTTTGTATTTTTAGTAGAGACTGGGTTTCACCATGTTGGCCAGGCTGGTCTCGAACTCCTGACCTTAAGTAATCCATCTGCCTCGACCTCCCAGAGTGCTGGGATTACAGGCATAAGCCACCACACCAGGCTGACTACTCATTTAAGAAAGCAATAAATTTCAAAGCAATCCACTACTGTTAGAGAAACAAAACAGAGGTTGACATGCTAGATTATGTTCCTTCAACTTCTCCCTTATAGTAAGCATGAGCCATTTCAACCTCATTCTATTTTCAAAGGATGAATCATAAGATGTCAGGTATAGACAGCATCATAGAAATTATAAATTCAATCATCCAATCTGCAGATGAAAAAAATGGGACTTAATGAGGAACAGGACAGGTTTTTTTCATATATGTGTTTTCCTCTCATATGGGGGAACCCTTTCCTCTTTTTTTCCATCATATATTAATATACCCCTTGTATTTTGCTGTCACCCACAGCTTAAAACGCAATTGAGAAATTATTCAAGCCTACCAGAAGTCAGAAAAGATATGAAACCCACTGGTGGTTCTCAGGAGGAATACCAGTATCTAGTATTTGGGAAATTTTTATTTTTTGCTGGGCCCCCAAACAAAGCACTTTAACTAAACTATCTCATCTAAGACTCACAGAAATGCTACTATGTAGGTTTTATCTTTGTTTTATAAATGAACAAAACAGACTTTGAGAAGTAGAGCAACCTGCCCAAGTGGTAGAATTCAGATTTAAACCCAGGTATGATGGTTTCTGAAGTCCATGTTCTTAATCCACTCTGCTGTAGGTGGGATTAGACAAGTTTGAGAGATCCCAGGAAGCAGGGGAAAGAGGTCTGTCTGAACTATAAACCAGGGAACGTGGGTACCGTCTGGCCTTAGCCGCCAACCTGCTCTGGGAATTCAAGCATATTTCTTCATCTACATTGACCTTTCCTTATCTGCAAATTGAAGTGTCTGGATTAGATATTAGATCATGGACACTGAAGTTTTATAATGGTGGACCATAGCTTCATTCATTCATTCCACAAATATTTATTGAGCGCCCATCATGTGCCAGGTACCATTCCAGACACTGATAACAGAGCAATAACCAATACAAACAAAGTCCCTGCACTCATGGAGCTTGTATTTTGGGGTAGTGGAAGTAAAGAACACAGAATACACAGATTAAAAGTTTCAAAACCAGATAAACCTCATGAATAAAATAAAGCAAGATAAAAGATGGAAAATGACAGGTATAAGATGGTCACTATTTCATACAGGATGGTCAGGAAAAACCACTCTGAAGAGAGGACCTTTGAGCAAAGAACAAAATGATGAGAACGAAGGCTTAACAGGTGAACAAACACAGGCTAAGTAGAATCAGTACTAATGGCACTAATGCCTCAAGAGGGTCCACAGTCAGTAAATAACTACTGAAAATGATTCAGATTTCTCAGATGCACACAGAAGGTTTGTTTAAGCACACCCATCTTCACCACTGTTTTTCAAGAAATCTTTCATCATGAGCCCAATTTCATGATGTAGCCTCAAAATTATATAACTCTCTCAAGTTCAGTTACAACTAAGCATTGTTCTAAGACTAATGGAGTGACTCCTGGCCAGAGCAGGTTATAGAAAAAGAGCTGCAATCAGGGAGTACACATTATTGGTGATATTTAATATTGTGTTTCTCCTAATTAGGGTATTTTTAAGTCTTTGCAAAAATCTCAAATGATCAGAGGGTCACTCAGACCTGACCCATGTTTACATGTTAGAAACCTCAAGAAGCAATGGTTTCTAAGGTCCATAGCTTTTACTACTCCTGTACGTCTCATAGCTATTCACTTTTCTCTGTGCGCAATCCTACTACTCCAGTCCAGGCCACCACCATCTTCCATTCCCATCTTTATTCTTGGCCCCTTCTGATCCTTTCCCCGTAATGTAGTCAGGAGGGTAGTTCTAAAGTGAAAAAATATGCTGTGTCACTGCTGTCCTTAAAACTCTTAAGACTGTTGATGGTGGTTACCCAGCTCATGATGGTGGTGGTTACACAACCATATGCATTTGTCAAAATCCACAGAACTGCACACTAAAGAGCACATTTTACTGTTTGCAAATTACACCTCAATAAACCTGACTTTCAAAAAATCTCCAGTGATAGGCACTAATCTTGAGATAAAAGCCTAACCTTTCACAGACAGTGGTATTATGTAACTGATATTTATTCTCAGTCTGGATTCAAAGCTCAGTTTCACATCTCTTATTAAACAGGTAGCTTTCACCAAGTCACCTGAGCTCTCCATACTCATTCTCCTTATTTGTAAAGATCATAATAGTACACACATTTTAGAGTTGTCATGAAGATTAAATGAGTTAATACCTATAAGGCATTTGGAGCCTAATGTTTAATAAGTGTTTATTAAATGTACAGTATTACTAACAAGGTTTATAATAACAATATCCTTTATGATTAGTCCCCATACTAGTTTGCTAGTTTGTATTCATTGCTGTCATAATAAAGTACCACAAACTAGGTGACTTCAATGACAAGTTTACTGCTTCACAGTTCTGGAGGCTAGAAGTCTGAGATTCAAGGTGTCATAAGGATTGTTCCCTTCTGAGGGCTGTTAGGAAGAATCTAATCTCTTCCATGTCTTTCTTCTAGCTTCTGGTATAGTGTGCTGGCAATATCTAGTGTTCCTTAGCTTGTAGTGTGTCACTCTGACCTTTGTGTTTGTCTTCTCATGGTCTTCTCCCTATGTGCATGTCTATCTTCAAATGTTCCTCTTTTTATAAAGATACAAGTTACAGTGGGTCTAAGAGCCCACCCTGCTCCAGGTATGACCTTATTTTAACCAATCACGTCTACAACAACCTTATTTCCATGTAAGGTCACATTCTGAGGTACCAGGGGCTAGGATTTTAACATATAAATTTAGTGGGGCAGGGGGGGGGGTTACCTAATTCAACTTGTGATATGCCCTGACAATTTCTCTTATCATCTCTGCCTGTAATATCTCTTCCAGCAACCTCACATATCCACGAATTTGTTTGGCAAACTAATTCCTATTTGTCTCTCAGGTTTAAGTTAGATCTTACTTTCTCAGTGAAGTCCTCTTTAATATTTTGCCACCTCCCCATTTTAGATTTGGGTCTTATAGTCTCCCAATGTCCCCATGTACTTACACCCCTCATAATAGTTTTTACTTTGCTTTATACTTGACTGTTTACTAACCTGTCTCCCCACAAGACTTCAAACACCTTGTACCCAACAACTGTTTAATACTGTGTTCCATAACCCAGGCGCATCTCAAGTAAATATTTGTTGAATAAATAAATGCTAATGTCCCTTTCCATATTCTGGATGTCACTTATTTTATAATTCTATGAATGTTTAGAAGTAGAAAACTGCAAAAATTAGAGAGTAAAAGTTTTTAAGTAACATATCATTAAAGTTTACTTTGAATATGAGAAACCATGCCAGGTGTTTCAAATAAAATCTATTATTGCACAGTTCTTGGAAGTTTATGCAAACAAAAAGAAAATGATGAAGAAATTTAGATATGGGTAACTGCAGAAAGTAGCTACCACGTATAGCATTGAGGGAACAGAAAAGAAATGGAAAGGCTACCAGAAACTAAAATTTATCAGGGGTTCCCATGCCTATCTGATGCTTACACCTCAGGAGGAGAAACTATGTGGCTGGAGCTCAGACTTTTTAGTTGGGAAATACCCACAGCTTATAGTGGGAGTACCAAAAGGAGCTAGAGATGGAACACTAACTCTCCTTTGTTGCCAGAAGGAAACATCAAGATACCCAGCAAGAAATTCTGTGAAATATAGTTAGTAGACTTCCAGCACTAGCATCACAGAACAGTAAGGAAGGTGGAATTGAAGCTGAGATGCAATAGGTACACAACCAGTGCAAGAACCTGACATAAAGGTATACAGGTTTCACAGAATTAGGAAACAGTGCTGCTGATGGGTTTCTAACTCTAGCTCTGTCACTGGTTGACCTTGTCCTTGGGTGAACATCTTTCTTCCTCTGAGCTTCAGATTCCCCACCCATGGCAGGGTGCCTTTCCAAGTAGGAGCTGGGATTTGACAGAAGAAGCACCAGGGAGTTGCTGGGGATTTCTGAATGACGTCACTCTAGAGGCCCCTATCTCAGTCTTTAGCCATCAAACAAATAGGGCATTTCCTGTTTCTAGTTCTGCAGCTACTGTTTATGTGCTCCAATAAAGACAGAGGAAGGAAGCCGCGGCTGAATTTCTCAAATGTGGTGACTCTCTTGGCCAAACTGATTCCAAAATGTGCCATTAAGAGGAATGTTTCACTGAACTTGGAGCAGTAAATGGAAAAATAACCAAAATGACAGTGAGAGGAGGAGGGGTCAAGGGGAAGAGGAGCAAGTTGGGAGGTGAGTAAAGAGAGCATGTGATTTTTAGACACACAGATCCTAAATTTGCCACTCATCTGATTCACAGCAGCATTGTATTCTCCAGTTCTCTCTTCCTGACATTGTCTCTCTGCCTTTCAACAGTCATGGCTCTTTTTGAAAGTTCGTTATAATGCACAGAGACTGGGTTCAAGTCTCAATTCAGCCACATACAAGCTGGGAGACCTAAAACAAGGCATTTATTTTTGCCTCCTGTCAGCCTCAATTTCCTTACCTGCAATTCTGCCTGCCTCTCAAGATCATGAAATTTAAATGAGCTAATGTGTGTGGAAGTGCTTCCTCAATCTGAGTGCTATTTATGAAAGTACAGTCATTTTTTGAAAATGCATTAGGCATTAAAATACACTTATAAAAATGCATTGCACATACTTAAGATTTTTGCACTTATTTGTGTGTTATACTTTAAAAAAGTAATTACAAAAAAAGGTAAAACTATGAGGAGAAGTAAACAGTGGCTTAAATCTATTTAATTTATGAGCTAATGGTAGTAACATGTAATAAGTGACCAACTTGGATAACATAGACAACAGTATGAGTAAATATACAAGTGGAGTAAAGTGCTCTAAATTTTATATACATAGCTAAAATTCTGTAGGTATAGCCTTTATTTAAATTCTACCTTTGCAAAATAAACCTATGGTCATTGCAGAAAATTTGGGATCTGTAGGAAAACACTGTTGCGGGAAGTCAGGGACCCCAAATGGAGAGACCGGCCAAAGCCATGGAAGAAGAACATAAATTATGAAGATTTCATGGACATTTATTAGTTCCCCAAATTAATACTTTTATAATTTCTTACACCTGTCTTTACTGCAGTCTCTGAACATAAATTGTGAAGACTTTCATGGACACTTATCACTTCCCCAATCAATACCCTTGTGATTTCCTATGCCTGTCTTTAATCTCTTAATCCCATCATCTTCGTAAACTGAGGAGGATGTATGTCACCTCAGGACCCTGTGATGATTGCGTTAACTGCACAAATTGTTTGTGGAGCATATGTGTTTGAACAATATGAAATCTGGGCACTTCGAAAAAAGAACAGGATAACAGCAATGTTCAGGGAACAAGGGAGATAACCTTAAACTCTGATAGCCAGTGAGCCGGGCAGAACAGAGCCATATTTCACTTCTTTCATAAGCAAATAGGAGAAATATCACTGAATTATTTTTCTCAGCAAGGAACATCTCTGAGAAAGAGAATGCGTCCCTAAGGGTAAGACTCTAAAATGGTTGCTTTGGGGGCGCCTGTCTTTTACAGTCATAGACAAAGGGATGAAATAAGTCCCAGTCTCCTGTAGCACTCCCAGGCTTATTAGGACAAGGAAATTCCCACCTAATAAATTTTGGTCAGACCGGTTGTCTGCTCTCAAACCCTGTCTCCTGATAAGATGTTATCAATGACAATGTGTGCCTGAAACTTCATTAGCAATTTTAATTTCACCCCATTCTGTGGTCTTGTGATCTCACCCTGCCTCCATTTGCTTTGTGATATTTTATTACCTTGTGAAGCACGTGATCTTTGTGACTCACACCCTATTCGTACACTCTCCCCCATTTTTGAAAATCGCTAATGAAAACTTGCCGGTTTTATGGCTCAGGGAGCATCACGGAACCTGCCGACATGTGATGTCTCTCTCGGACACCCAGCTTTAAAATTTCTCTCTTTTGTACTCTTTCCCTTTATTTCTCAGACCAGCTGAAGCTTAGGGAAATAGAAAGAACCCACGTTGAATATCGGGGGTGGGGTTCTCCTGATAAAACACAATGAAGAAAGTAAAAAATAACCATAATTTCAGCCCAAATACAAAAAAAAAGTAATCTGTGAATTGTAAGTGCTGCTAAACTAGCTGATGAAAATGTTATTTCTTTATTCATTTCCTCCTCCTCTACTTCTTGATATGCTCAGAAGTTGAGAATTCTTATAAGTCAGATGGGGCAGCAACTCAGGGGCCTGCAGAAGGCAGGAAGGTAGCACAAACAAGTGGAACAGTGAGATGAGCCACCACAAATGCAATGACAAATGACAGCTGCCCACTAAGTCTGAAAGCTGGGGGACTTCAGGGAGAGGTGGAGACTGGCAAATTCCAAGCCACGTGCCCCAAGGGAGCAGGCTCTTCTCAGCTTCAACTCACTCTTTTCATATTTCTAGTGTGGCTGGGTCATTGACATTATTGAGAGAAACTGGCAATCTGGAATGCCATGTGATGATACTCAAATTTTAAATGTTAAAGCCTAATTAATTTTTTACACTCTGCAGGTTACACCAAAGACATCTATAGGCCAGATGTGGGCTGTGAATGCCAGTTTGCAACTGCTGCTAATGGCAAAGGCAGTGTGGGGGCAGGGGAAGTTCACTGAAGGTCTTAGGCTGGGAAGTAACAGGAGCAGGTTTGTAGTTCAGAAAATTTCTGGGGTAGCAGGTAGGAAGGAGGGACTGGAGTAGGGAGAGACTGGAGGTGATATAAATATATTTTTCTGAGTGAGTGATGATTGGTGCCTCAACTAGGGCAGTAGAAAGAAGTTGGAGTGGGAGAGGAAGGGGTGTGGTGTTGGAGAGTTGATGCAGGGAGGGGCTGGGAGCCCAAGGGGGTGCCCGTGTAGCAGTTTTGCCTAGAGCCCTGGGGACCCACAATTCAAGTTTGAGGAACAAACTTGTTTCATAACAGACAACCAGAAAGGAGAAATTGCTTGGTATTGGGGAAGCCTTCTCCCAAAATAGCAAAAAGATGAAACAAGCCACTGATTGTGGAACTTGAGGGCAGGGTCTTGGAGGTGGTGAACACGGAAGGAAATGTGGGCTGAGCAGCCTCAACCAGAGGTCAATGGAAGAGAAGGGCACAAATTTAAGATGAAGTCCTACACCTTGAAGGGACTGCAGATGCTTAGTCTGTGGAAGAAAAGACACAAGGAAAATGGAGCTTGCTTGCAAAGATTATTTATTGAGCATCAACACATTCAGGGCTTCCAGCTGGTGCTAGATTTGGGGGATACAATGATAAGCAACAGCAAGTAAAGTCTATGTTGTTTCTGCCCTGAGGGAGTGTTTGGAAAATATATTAATGGAATGATCTCACAAATAAAGGCAAAGGTGCAAGGCTGAGATAACTGCTGGGAAGAAGAAGGGTTCAGTGTTTTGAGAGCATGTCCCAGAGGGTGGGGACATAGACTTCCAGAGGAAATGATGATAACAGTGAGAGCTAAGAGATGAGCAAGCATGTATGAGATAAACAGCAGGGAAGGAAAGACTTTTAGACATTGGGAAGAGCATGTGCAAATACCTGACTCACAGGAAGGGCTGAGAAGGTCAGCATGGCTGCAGCACACTGTGAGGGACATGCAGGGCTGTCTCCAGAGGCCCATGGGCTGTGGGACAGAGGAGCGATGGGGCTTGTTCTGTGTGGTCCACAAATGCATCCATTAGGGGTGCTGCAGACACAGTTATTCTAAGAGACTTATGGTGGAGGCACTTGGAGTTTCTTTATTTTAAGTTCATGAAAATAAAAAGCTAGCATTTATTCATTTTCACCGTGTGCCAGGCCCTGTCTAAATAGTTGTCTCATTAATCCACACAATAATCTCAGGTGGTAAGTGCTCCCCTTACCTACTGCCATGTAGCAAACAATCTTCAAAGAGCTGGGGGCTGGAGTATGTTGGGTGGGGGATCTCTCTCCATGCAGCTGCTCCATCGTGTGGCTAGTTTGGGCTTCTTCATAGCATGGAGGTCTCTGGCTAGTATACTTCTTACATCGTGGGGGACTTTCCCCAGAGCGAGCAGTTCTGGTGAGACAGGCAGAAGTTGCCAGTCCCCTAAAAGCCTAGCTCCATAACTGGCAGCCTCACTTTCACTGAATTCACTGGACATAGCAGTCACAGGTCGGACCAGATTCAAGGAGGTGGAAGAATAAGCTCCACTCCTTGATGGGGCAATGGCATGTGCATGCAAGATAGAAGGAATCCAGGATGGCTATCTTGGACCTAAGCCTTTATACTATCCCTCATTCTGTAGATGAAGGGATCAACATTAATAGACACACTTTCCCAAGATCATAAAGTCAGCAGCAAGTGGCAGAACTGGGATGCAAATCCAGGTCTATCTGACTTTAAAACATCCTGTCTTTAGTTACTGTCATGTTCCTTTCACAGGATAGGATGGGGCCATGAGAAAAGTCCTCAGCTGAGAGTCCTGGGTTCTGATCCCTGCACTGCCTCCAATTTGTGTGTGACAATTATAAGCCGCTTCCCACCTGTGGGCCTCAGGTTTCTCATCTGTGCAGGGAGAATTGGGCTCCTGGGTCTTGCATGGCAGTCCCAGCTTTAGGATTCTGGGGTTTTGAGGGTCTATGCTGCATCCTCAGGGCTTGGTCACTGTCCGGCTGCTTCACTCAGCATGTCAGTGGAGTGCAGCATATCAGCATGTCAGCACCCTGCAAGGGGCAGGAGCCTCTCTGTTCTTCCTCTTCCCCTTCCCTCTTAGCAACGCTCTACTTTGCTCCCGTGGCTGCTCTGTTTACCCAGTCTCTCCTCCACTTTGCAGTAACCAGTAAGCAGCACCTCAGGTGTCTCCTCCTCAACAGGCTCCCCTGAGTGGCTGATTTTAATCTTGATTCTGAACTTCACAGAGGCTGAGACCAACATCTTTTTATGAGTCAGTGCATATCAGTATTTGCTGAGCTTTGCAAATAATTGGTAGCTCAAGAGTGAATTGAAGGAGCATTCATATAAGCAATTCCATGTTCTTGTTTTGTTCAAACCAACAAATTATACACACAACTGCATACCGTTGAGGACAACAACCGTGTCTGAATTACTCACCATTGTATCAACAGCACCTTGCAAAGTGACTGATCCAGAAGAGGTAATCAAACTGTTACCCTTCTTGGTTGCATCAGCAAAATTTATTTAAATCCCTGACACCTAAATCTTTAAATATCAATTTTATGGTTAAGTTCACCCATGAAAACATTTGAGCACAATTTTCCTCTTTTGTCTATTCTATCACAGTTACTGATAATTTTTCTTCTCATTGGTTTTTGTGAGTCTAATATTGGTTTTCCCTAGGAATATTCCCTTTTCCACTTGAGCCACTGAAATTTAAACTTGCCTTCAGGCCTTTTTCTTTTCTTTCCTGGCTCAGCTAAAATGTAAAACAAATCAGTAGCAGAGATTTAAGAGTCAGAAACCATGTATTCTAGACCTGTTTCTCCTACTACCTCTGTGATATTTCTCAAATTCTTTCCACACTAAGGACCTGTTTCCCTGTTTGTATTGAGAAAGGGTTGGTATGTCGGTGGATATTTTTCAGCAATGGAAGATTTGCACAAATACAAATTTATGCAGAAGCAGGATACAGAAAGCAGCCAGAGGTGGAGCAGCACTGGCTGGGGTGGGGACCAACGCCTCCCACCCTCCTTGGTGTCTGGCTGCCTTTAAGGTCCCTCTGCCAAAGTGGCACTCTGCTGAGCAAGGTAATCCCTCAGGGCACTCCAACTCTGAGACAGAATGATTTATAGCCCTGTTAATCCACCAGGCTGTCAAAAACGGCCACATCAGCAGACATACACAGAGACATGCAGTCGCACACACTCAGAACAAAAAATAAGCCCCAGAAACTGCTTGAGCAAGCTCAGGCTTTTCTCTAGCACCTTCCTCATTTGTTCAAGTTTTTGCCATCTTTATTTTCATTTCCTGGTTTCTTCTCACATCCTTCCTCTTTCCCCCTCCAAGTTACTAAAAATTCTAACAATTTCTACTTTTACTTATTTGCTGTTGTCTGTGGTACATCCCCGCCCACCCCCACTCTTGGTCGCTATAGTCACAGATTTATTATTGAGTTTGCTAACTTTTGCTTCTCAATTTCTCCACCCAAAAAAAAAGAGGAGGTGAAGGAAAGGACTCCTGTGGCCATGACACTATATTCTAGAAATCTGTGGAGCATTAGCTTTGCTTTTCGGTTTTGTTTTTACTAAATTGCAATTTTTAATAGTAGTCATAGTAAAACCTCAAACAAAACAGGTGAGTACCAAAATGAAAATAAAATTATACTGTCGGGGCTGCTCCACAGGTCCCATGTCCCAGTCCCTAGTCCCCTATGTTATATACACTTTGTTAATTGCTTCTACTTTCCAAAATATGTTTGTGAATATAAACACATATGTTATTTATACTAAAAGGCAATATTTTATGCAGTTTTGTTTCAACTTTTTTACTTCGTATCTTTACTTTTTTACTTCATATCTGGAAGATCTTTATGTTTCAGCACATATATCTAGTTCATTCTTTTAACTACAGCCTAAAATTTCATTGTACGTTAGGCTAATTAATTGAATTTATATACACATATTCCTATGGTGAGCATTTATGTTGGGTAGATGCCACATACAACGGTTTGTTTATACAAATGGAGACATGCTACTCACACTTGTAGAATTCACTTTTTTACTTCTTGATGTAATTAGACATTGCTTCAGATCAGCTGGCTCAGAGCCACCTTTCTAAAAAAATAATAGACTTCCAGCCTGAGCAATATGGTGAAACCCCGTCTCTACAAAAAATACAACATTAGCTGGATGCGGTGCTCCCAGCTGAGGTGGAAGGATCGCTTGAGCCGGGAGGCAAAGGTTGCAGTGAGTCAATATCTCACCACTGCACTCCAGCCTGGTGACAGAGACCCTGTCTCAAATAATGATAATATTAGACTTTGTTTTTTAAAGCATAGGTTCACAGTAAAACTGAGTAGAAAGTACAGAGATTTTCCTTACACTCACTGCCCTCACATACACACACAGCCTTCCCTACTAGCAACATCCCACACCAAAGAGTTACATTTGCTACAATCGACAAACCTATACAGTCAAATCATAATCACCCAAACTCCACAGTTTATATTAAGGTTCATTCTTGACGTACATACCAAGGGTTTTCACAAATGTATAGTGACATATCTTATATCTAACATATGGCATCCTACAGAATAGTTTCACTGCCCTAAAAATAGTTTCATTGCTCTTCTGTGCTCCATGTACTCATCCCTCCCACTCCCCAGGCCCAGGCACCCACTGATCTTTTTACTGTATCCATAGTTTTGCCCCTTACAGAATATCATATATAGTCATGTGCCAATTAGTGACTGGGATACATTCTGGGAAATGCATCATTAGTCGATTTCGTCATTGTGCAAACATCATAGAGTGTACTTAAACCTATATGACATAGCCTACTGAACACCTAGGCTGTATGCTATAGCCTATTGCTCCCAGGCTATAAACCTGTACAGCTTGTTACCCTCCTGAATGCTGTAGGCAACTGCAACACAATGGTAAGAATCTGTGTAGCTAAACACAGAAAAGATACAGTAAAAATATGGTATAAAATATAACAAATGGTACACCTTTAGAGGGCACTTCGCATCAATGGCACTTGCAAGAGTGGAAGTTGCTCTGGTTGAGTTAGTGAATGTAGAGACCCAGGACGTTACCGTACAATACTATAGACGGTATAAATACTGTTTGCTTAGGCTATACTGAATTTATAAACAAAATAATTTTTCTGTCTTCAACAATGAACTTAGATTATTGTAACTTTTTTACTTTAAAAACTTAATTTCTTTTAACTTTTTAATTCTTTTGTAGTAACACAGCTTGAAACACAAATACAGAGGAAGACAATTTTTTCTCTGCTTATATCTTTATTCTATAAGCTTTTACCTATTTAAATGTTATTTTTCTTTCTCACTTTTTACATTTTTAGTTAAAAACTAGACCCAAACACACCATTAACCATTAGCTTAGACCTATGTAGGGTCAGGATCATAAAAACCAGCACCTTCCAGCTCCACACCTTATGCTACTGGAAGGTCTTTAGGGTCAGTAACACCCAAGGACGTGTCATCTCCTAGGATAACAATGCCTTCTTTGGGGATACCTCCTGAAGGACCTGCCTGAGGCTCTTCTTGAGATGTCACTTTTTTCAGAAATGTGTTCATGGTGGTTTGCTTGGTTTGTTTCTTTTATTCGTCATAGATTTGCTTATAAATAGATAATGCACCATGAACATTCCTCTCTACTAATGAAAATAATTTTATGTTGGAGTCAACATTTTCAAACGTTTTAAGGAGTTTGTTGAGATCTGCAAAAGCTTCTGCCTAAACCCATCACTGTGAATATCCTTGGGGGCTTCTCTTTTCTTTCCTCCTGTAGTTTCCTTTTCTCTTGCTATGTGTTTCTGTTCTGGTTCCAGTAACTCCTCATTAGTCAATTCCTCAGTGACCACATCTGGGACCTCCTCAATATCATCCTCCTCCACATCCAGGTTAAAGTTTTTTGCCATTTCAACTAAAGCCTTGTGAATTGTTTTTGCAGCATCCTCATCCTTAGCAATGTTTTGAAGTCATGGACGAATGTCTTAAATATCTCTTTCCAGATATCACTTACACACTTCTCAGTGACTTCACCCCCAACTTAACCAAGGTTGTTGATGCTGTCATAGATGTTGTAATCCTTCCAGAATTGCATCAGTGTCTTTAAAAAGAATCTTCCTTATTTGCAGCAATAACCTAGGCAAAGGTGCTCCTCAGGTAGTAAGTAGGCCTTAGAAGCTGCTATAACTCTTTGATCCATTAGTTGGAACAAAGAGGTGGTGCCTGGAGAGAGAGACACCAGTGTGACATTGAATGAAGATAACCAAAAAAAGAAGGATATGCAGGAGCATTACCAAAAATAAGCAAAACCTTGAAAGGTATATTATTCCCCAAACAGTACTTCTCCGTTTCACTGGCAAAATTTAAGAAGGACATCTTGGAAGAGGAGCTGGATCATTCATGACTTCTTATTATTCCTGTAGTACACTGCAGTGTGTGCTTACTGATACGCTTGAAGGCCCTGGGGTTTTCACTGTGCCAGATCACAGAGGATTTCAATTTGTAGGCTGAAACATAGCCCCCAAATAGGGCTGTTCCTTTTAAGGAAAAGCCTTGAAACTTGGCATTGACTTGGCATCGACTTGGTATCCTTTTGGATGAAGGTCCTTTCAGGCATGTTTCCAGAATAGAGAAATTTCATCCATATTTGCTCTGGCAAGTAATTTTGCTCTATGATCATCTTATCTAGAGTTTCCAAAAATTATTCAGCTGCCTTCACTTCAGCACTCGCAGATTCACCACTCACTTTCACATATGTAACACGCAAGAATTCTTGAATTGTTTAAGCCAGCTTGTCCAACCTGCTGCCTGCAGGCCCCATGCAACCCAGGACGGCTTTGAATGTGGCCCAACACAAACTTGTAAACTTTCTCAAAACATTATGAGATGTTTTGCAATTTTTTCTTTTTAGTTCATCAGTTACCATTAGTGTTAGTGTATTTTATGTGTGGTCCAAGACAATTCTTCTTCCAGTGTGACCCAAAACAATTCTTCCTCCAATATGGGAAGCCAAAAGATTGGACACCCCTCATTTAAGCCATCCGTAGCTAGCTGTGAATTGAACACCATGGTTGGAGGCAGCCTTTTATTTCCATATCTCAAATAAGATTGCAGCAATGGTGAAATGGGACATGCCTGACTGGCAAGTGAAAACCAAGACTGATTTTTCACCTCTATGGCCTTTAGTCGCTTTTAATTTTGTTTCCAGGTCAATCCTTCAACATGGCCTCTTACTGACAACACTAGCAGTGGGTTTCGTACACTTAGGGGCCGTGATGAATAAAACAACATGAGATTAAATCGAGAACAAGAGAAAATTAAGCAATTAAGATATATGTAAAATAAGACATGCTGCTGCCAACGTAACACGACATATTGTACTGCAATAAACTTTTTCTTTATAAGGAGTACACTGTAAAATAGTGATTAAAATACAGTGTGGTAAACATGAGTTTTTACTATCATTATCAAGTATTATGCATGGTACATAATTTTATGTGCTGTACTTTTATAGACTGGCAGCACAGTTGGTTTGTTTACACCAGCATCACCACAAATGGGTGAATAATGCATTGTGCTATAACAGTATGATGTCTACAATGTCACTAGGTGACAGGGAATTTTTTTTTTTTTTTTTTTTTTTTTTCCGAGAAGGAGTCTCCCTCTGTCGCCCAGGCTGGAGTGCAGTGGCGCAATCTTAGCTCACTGCAAGCTCCGCCTCCCTGGTTCACGCCATTCTCCTGCCTCAGCCTCCCGAGTAGTTGGGACTACAGGCGCCCGCCACCACACCTGGGTAATTTTTTTTGAATTTTTTTAGTAGAGACGGGGTTTCACCATGTTAGCCAGGATGATCTTGATCTCCTGACCTTGTAATCCGCCCGCCTCGGCCTCCCAAAGTGCTGGGATTACAGGCGTGAGCCACCACACCCAGCTGATGATAGGGGTTTTTTAGCTCCATTATAATCTTATGCGGCCTCCATTGTATATGAGGTCCAGTTGACTGAAACATCATTATGCAGAGCATGACAGTAGCTGAAATCGTACAGTTTGCCACCTTTTCAGATTGGTTTCATTCAGTTTGTGATATGCACTAAGGTTCCTCCATGTCTTTTCACGTCTTGATAGCACATTTCCTTTTAGTGCTGAGTAGAATTCCATTGTCTGGCTGTACCACAGTTTATTAATCCATTCATCTACTGAAGGGCATCTTGCTTACTTCCAGGTTTTGGCAAGTATGAATAAAACTGCTATAAACGTCCATTTTTGCACAATAATTTATATAGGATGTCAATACATTAATTTATTTAGGCATGCTCCTTTGACATACATTTGGGTTAGTTCCAGTTTTTGGTTTGTGTTGTTGTTGTTATGTCAAACAATACTGCAATGAGCATCCTTTATGTATACTGCTTATGTATTTGTGTGCATGCACATGAAAGAGAAATTCCTAGCACTGGAATTGCTGAGTCAAAGGTATGTGCACTATAAATTTTGATGGAACACTAATAAGGTCTACCAGTGTCTGTTTCCAACTTTTTTTGTAAGATATTAAATTTGCCAGTATATTGTATTTAAAAACAGAAAAGTTTCTTGTTTGTGGATTTTCCATGTTGATCCATTCTTTTCATCCCTCATTGCCCAGACACCCACTGCATGTACTCACACAGCTTGTCACACACCCTTCCCTGTGTCCCCTGAATGCTCCACTTGTCTGAGGTCTGTCCTATATTTTCTAGTATTAACTATCACAAATCCCTATAGGAACGCAGCTCTTCTCCTGCAGTTTGACCCGAAGTCTTACACATATTTGTTCATTTGATTCTCACCACCAGTCTGGGAGCTGGCAGGAGAGGAGTATAAATTTGCTTTACAAATGAGGAAACAAAGGCCTGACACACAACACAGACCTGTGAGTACAGCACCATGTCCCTCCCCTCAGCAGATTTGCTTCTTCTCATCCACTTGCTTGGCACAGGGCTGCTGAGAACATCTCTGTGAAATAGCCTCATTTATCTAATTGTTGGCTGTTTTCCAGATTAAAGCTTTCCAAGGTCTCTTCCACGCCTCCTTCGTGATTTGTCTTGAGCCTCAACTCCTCCCCTCAGTATTCAGGGGCTTTAAAAATATCTGGCCCAACTCACTATTGCTGTTACTTTGCTGTTCTCCTCTTCATATACCTGGTACCCTAGGTCCCCTGGAATACTTGCTGTTTCTCAAGCATAGTCTAAAGGTTCCCACTTCTGTGCCTCAGTTCATGCTGCTCCTTCTCCCTGGCATTCCCTCCTTCCATGCCCTACTACCAAAATCTCAGGCATCCTTCAAGCTCTGCTCAACAGCCACCAGCAGAATGAAACTTTTTATGATGACTGTTCATCTTCCCTGACAGCACTAACAAGACTAGCTCTCTGTTGAGTGAAGATTCCCCTTTTATACCTCTTTTGTAGCCTTTATCACACATCCTGTCATATCATAATTACCCTTTTATCTTTGTCATGTTACTGTAAATCTTTGAAAAGTAGTACCACATGGAACTGCTAACTGTGCCCCCTTGAGCTTACAGGAGGACCTGGAAATAGTGGCTTAGTGGTGTTTCAAAACTCTCATACATATATTTTTCCAACATAGCAAAAATTGAATCATTTGCTGTAATCTTACATGCAATTTACTTTTCAATTGTAATTGTAAAGCAAGGACAACTTCCTGAGCTAGTGCATTTAGATCTATTTAATTCTTTTTAATAACTGCACATCACAATATATGAGTTTCTACTAATTTATTAGCCATTTCCTCTTCCTGAACAATTAATTTTCCTTAATCTTTCGTTATTACAAACACAATTGAAACAATATCTTCACATACACACCTGACATTTGAGGAACTAATTTCCAGCAATGAAATGTTTAGGTAAAAAGATACATACATTTTACACTTTAATAAGTTTTGCCAAATTGCTGTTCAAACAACTGTGCCAATTTATTTATTTATTTTTTTTTCGTATTTTTTTGCAACCCCATTCATCTCTTGGCTGAAGATTCCTTGTTATCCAATGTTCACCTGCTCTTCTTGAAAGGATTCCCCAGGCCTCCTCCCCAGTGTTTATATGGGGAGATAGGGTACTGAATTCGTCCTCTGTTGCCCATCAATTCAAGTTTCTAGCCATTTCCTCTTTCTGAACAATTAATTTTCCTTAATCTTTATTATAACTAAAACTGACACAATATCTTTACACACACACCTGATATTTAAGGAACTCAGAAACTCAAGTTCCTACCTCAATTGTATAATTGACTATGTTACATGGAAGTCAAGTTGATGTGCTAATCTGCACTACTAGCCTGTGAGTTTCTTACAGGCAAGGACGCTGCCTCCTTGTTAATTTTTTTTATATGTTGTAACCCCTTACACAGTACTTTAGGAAGTTTAGGTTATTGTGTGTGTGAGTGTGTGCGTGTGTGTGTGTGTTTGTGTATTGGGAGTGGGGATTTGTGCAGGAGATGAAGAAAGAAGGAAAGGAGTGCTGTGAATGGAGGAAGGGGCACAAGCAAAGCCCAAAGGCTCACAGCCAATGATTTCCAAGCCCTAACATCCTCCCTCCCTTTTTAGAAATTGTAACCAGGGTAGTTGGCCCTAAATCTTGATCATTTGGCATTTTTCCCATAAGTGATAGGAAACTGTTGCCTCTTTGCTCCAGTAGTCTGGTAAAACTCAGCTGTGAGACCCTGAAAACTAGGGAATTTCCTTTTCAGCAGCCCGAGCATGCAGGCTTGATTGAGCCTGGACTGTTGCATCTGAATCCTGTGTCAGTGGTGCAGAGTGAGACTTTTGTTTAGACAGAGCGGTATTGCTTCTTTTCCTATTACCTACTATTTAATCTGAGGCAGCCTGCTTAATTTCTTTAAACTTCAGTTTTCTCATCTGAAAAATAGGAATAACTGTGTCTATTTTGTAAAGTTGTACAGAAATAAGAATATAAGAAGGGAATATGTACGTAAGGGGCCAAGCCCAGCTCCTGGTATATAATACATGCATGATAAACAAAAAACATGCTTATTGTTTTTCAGACCCCTTAACCACCACCAATTAACTATGATGGGCCAGGCACTGATCTTAAAG
Source organism: Chlorocebus sabaeus (assembly GCF_047675955.1). Classification (NCBI taxonomy): domain Eukaryota; kingdom Metazoa; phylum Chordata; class Mammalia; order Primates; family Cercopithecidae; genus Chlorocebus; species Chlorocebus sabaeus. The sequence continues at coordinate 33,286,314 of NC_132926.1, read as the reverse complement.
ATCACTTGATTTGACTTTATCAATTTACAGATGACGAAATTGAGTCCCAGAGTGGCAGTCATACAGCAGGTGAGAAGGCCAGGACAAGACTCTCTTTTCTCCAGGCCCAGGGTACGATCCACCACTTCATAGCGATTAGACTTATCTGGGGTACCTTGACCTTTTCTCCTTGACCCAGTGAGATTTCTCCCTCTGTGCCTCCCAGGAGAAGGCACTGCTTTGGAGAGAGACCACCCTGTTTCCTTTCCTTCCTCTGTCCTTCAGCCATCATCTGTTTTATCTCCTCCCATTGTTTCCCCTTCAGCCCTGCTCCTTGACCTCCTCTTCTGTGGCAGATGCTGCTTGATCTCCACAACCATTCCACTTCTTTCCTCCAGGGCCTAAAAAATACTGTGTAATTCCCTTTCTTAAGCTCTAGCACTGGGCAATTTGCACTTAGAGGGTTCTTAAATCCAAGAAGTTGTAGGCACTATCTCTTCCCTGTGGAAGGTTTCCTGAGTGCCATAGTCAACAGAACTCCCTAGGTTTCATATCAATAATTAGTTGAGCACTAACTATGGGCCACGTCAGTTCTAACCACTTTACAGATCTTAACTCATTTGATCTTCATAACAACCTTATGAGGTTGTGAGATAATATCAACAGCACCGATTTACAGATAAGGAAAGTGAGACACAGAAAGATTAAGTCACTTGTTTAGGATTTTATAGCTAAGACTTGGAGAAAGGAGGAAATCAAGCAGTAGGCTCCGGAGCTGCTCCCAGGATCAGGCTACAATGGGTCTTTGCCTTTGCTTCTTCCCCTCTCTGAGCTGTTTCTCCCACTCCCTGACTGTTTTCTTTTGGGAGTTTTCCTTCCTAAATCGCTTGCACACAAATCTTCATTTCAGAGGCAGCTGCTAGAGAATCCGACATTTGGACATCCCTCCAAATCCACCCCAAATATTACCACTGTTCGTAGGTTAATGTATAAAAGGATTTTTTCCCTCTTCGATCAATTTATTCATTCATTCGAAGCACTGCCCTTAGAGAAACTAGTGTAATTTCCAGAAATCGGGGTTGTCCCAGGAAATCCAAGATGATGATGATAATAATGATAAATAATTTTTTTGAAGCAACATGCTAAGTTCCTTCAATGCATTATTTCATTTAATGTTCCAAAACATCATCTGAGAGTACTGCTATTCAGGGAATGCTTCCACCATAATCGTGACCACCCACAGGCACATCACTTCAATTTCTCATCTCCTAATCATTATGATATTTTTAGCTTCCATTTTGATGTCCAACCAAAACCTCAAATTCAGTATGGTCATATCTCAATTCACTACCTCTTCCTGTCCTACAGCCACACTCAGTCCACTGCTCTCCTTGTACCCTGCTTGGTAATGACCTCCTCCACTCTCTTGACTCCTCCCCCTCACCCCGCAGCCAATCCGAGTTATGCTGATTCGTTTTTTGTCATGTCTCTTGGTTCTCTCCCTTCCTTTTCAAATCTAGGTTTTTATATATTCCATCTATTTCTTCCACAACTATCCAAGGCATTTTACCCTTATTTTATACATGAGCCCTCAGAGGCCCAGAAGCCTAAAGCACATTGCCTGAAGCACACAGCTGGTCAAGGACAGTGTCATGATTGAAACCCACATTCCTTCCTCTGGCTCCAAAGCCCATGCTCTTTCTATCACTGAAGTGTATCCCATTAGCATAAGTCCAGGACTGAGATACCTGCAGGTGTAATCAGAAATTACTTTAAATAATTTAGTAACAGTACTTTAAATAACAGTGTACTACTTAGGAGTTATTCCCTTTTCAATTTTCTTTCAACCCTTTAAAATGAATAGAGAAAGTCCCATTTGATGCTAGAGTACCATTGGTATTCTAGCACTTGCAAATCTTCCTTTTCAATAAAAAGAGAGCAGGCCTGAGGCTTAGAACTTTGGCAAGCAACAAAATCTAGCTAGCATTTACTAACATTGTTTTGTCTTCATGGTTACTTTCTATTTATGGCAAATGATACCCGTTTTCCGTGTGTGGTAATGGCAGTCATATAAAATTTTCTTTAAAAATAAATGTATTGAGTTTTAAAAATGAGTCAATAATTTTAAAAATCATAGAAGCTTTAAAAGTCAGTCAATAAGTTAGAAAATTGTAGAACACCTGCTCTTCAGAATAGCAGAAATCACAAAGATGAAATGTGAATAGCTGAAATATGGAGGATAAAAAACCATAATCAAGTTGTTGTGTAGGATATTGGCAATTTTTGCTTGTCAACTCCATGGTACTTCTTCAGAATCAAAAATTTATCTCCTCAATGGCCCTCAAAGCACTTTCTTCCCACTACAGGCTTGTTCAGTTTAGAGTAGAAAGGCCCTTAGATGTTACCAAGCCCAACTTCCCATTTCATAAATGAAGACTGAGGCTTAAAGAAAGAAGGCAACTTGCTTAAGGTTACATAGAACATGATAGCTGCTTTGGGACTAGCACCTAGGTCTCCTAATCCCCCATCCATGCACTCTTCACTGAACCAAACTACTGCCATCATATATATGTGTGTGTGTGTGTACATATATGTATATCTGAATATGTGTGTGTGTATATATATATACATTCACCATCACACAGTGTTCTTTCCTATACGTGAAGGAGACTCAAGCAATTCCTCTCAGATTCAGCAAAAGAAGATTCAGTTAGGGCAGGAGCAGCGGCTCACGCCTGTAATCCCAGCACTTTGGGAGGCCGAGGTGGGTGGATCACGAGGTCAGAAGATCAAGACTATCCTGGCTAACAGTGAAACCCTGTCTCTACTAAAAATACAAAAAAAATTAGCCAGGCATGGTGGCGGGTGCCTGTAGTCGCAGCTACTCGGGAGGCTGAGGCAGGAGAATGGTGTGAACCCAGGATGAGGAGCTTGCAGTGAGCTGAGATTGTGCCACTGCACTCCAGCCTGGGAGACAAAGTGAGACTCCATCTCGGAAAAAAAAAAAAAAAAAAGAAGAAGATTCAGTTAAGCACTGTACTCTGAGGCATCTATTGTATTGTATGTAATGACTTAATTTCTCTCTTATGTCCCTAGGAGGGTAAGAGATATGTCCCAGCTTTGGGAAAAATAATTCTCTGTAGAGCTTAATTCTCTTGCAAAATCTCAATTTGAGAAAAGCTGCTAGAGCTTAACCCCTTTGAATGCTGATTCTCTTCAGGCCAAGGAGTCTTTTGAATGGCCAACTGAAGTCTCCTCTGCTTAAATTTAATGCTATCTCCTTTTGTTCAGTGCTTCTAAGATGTGAAGAATTTATTAGCATGTATCATAAAACTGTAGCGTAGCAGGAAATTAAATTCATCTAGTATAATCAGCTGTTTGGAAAGCTTTGCTGGTTGCTCTGCTCTAAGTTATGGTTGCCAAGGTGATTGCAAATTGATTGTTTGACTTGTTCTAGCATCTTTCCAGGTATTGATGTTAAGTTTAGACATTGACAAACCTAAGCAGGAATAAAAGAGGCCTGCCATGATGGTAAAAGGGACTCTAGAACCCCGGGAACAAGGGATGTTTAACCTGAAGAGGTTTTGTTTGCTAAGGAGAACTTGAAAGGATTCTCCCAAAAGCTAGGACAGAGAAGAGACTTGTTTTTAGTGGCCTCAAGGGGGCAGAGTTAAGATCCATGGGTAGAAGTGAGAAGATGGATTTCAGTTCAATAATGGGATAGCTAGAGAAATAGACACCTGCAAAAGGGGCTGGTGAGTTTGCCCTCACTAGAGATAGCTCTGAGTTTTGGTGGGTGCATTGTGTAAGGAGCTGACTAGATTGTGAGATGCTTCATTCAAAAGACGCTGACATCCCATCTAGCTATATTGCTCAATGATAACAGTAATTTTCGGAATCATTCTGCTTTCTAAAGAACCAAGTTTTGTCTCTCTTTTCAATTGTTTTTCACAGCAATCCAAGTTAAAAGTAAATTAGCGACTATCCATGTTCAAATGATCCTTTCATATATATGATTAGATAGGATCAATATGCATTCTATATTTTTTTTTATTCAAAAATAAGATACTAACAGTAAGGTGTTTCTTCTACGGCAGCATGCTAAGCACTTGACGTGCATTTAATCTCATTTAATGTAAATTTAATGGGATAATGCTGTACAGAGACATTTTTAAGGCAACCATTTTAAACTGTTGTTTGAAAAGAAATCTACAGATGTTTCTGTGCTGCAGGATCATACACAAGAAAGAACTCTTGTCTAAGTCAAGACCCAGTATAAGATTTTCCTAACCCATATGGCTATTGGTGTGAGGGCATGCTCCGGCACCATGGAACCTTACTCCTATTCAAACATTCATTAGGTAAATCCAAATGTGAGGTTTTATTCCTGTTTGACAGGCAGGAAACGACAAATCAGTGTCTTAAGGGATTGACAAAACATGTAATTAGATGCTATCAATCACCATAAAAGAGCCTGCTTTTTCTTACATCAGATAAAGGTGCATTTAGTCTACTAAGAGCTTTCCAGTTCAAATGAAGCATTAACTCTCTAAGGTCACGTGAACAGTAAGCAGGGTTACTCGAACTCCTCTGCTGGGAAATAAAATAACGGCATTAGGCAGGGAAAACTTGTGAGGCCATGAGCAGACCTGGACTCCTAATTTTCCTTAACACTTTGGCCTGGACACTTCTTGTTTTTTCACTTCAGTAACCTCATTGGCAAACTTGGGGGAAATAAACTAAATAATATATTAAGCTCTTTCCCAGTCTAACTGTCTCTAAACCTATAATCACAAAAGGAGGTCAGGAGAAAAGACTCTTAGTTAGCAGACTACATCTTGACATTTCTACCAGCTTGGTGAAACAGCAGGGAGAGAGTGCACATCCATTCATCAAGGCTGGAGGGCAAAGGCCCAGAACTTCCTAATTGATATAAGCAGATTCTCCTTCTTTTTTGATTATTATTATACTTTGAGTTCTGGGATACATGTGCAGAACATGCAGGTCTGTTACATAGGTATACACGTGCCATGGTGGTTTGCTGCACTCATCAACCCGTCATCTACATTAGGTATTTCTCCTAATGCTATCCCTTCCCTAGGCCTCCACCCCCAGACAGGCCCTGGTGTGTGATATTCCTCTCCCTGTGTCCAAGTGTTCTCATTGTTCAACTCCCACTTATGAGTGAGAACATGAGGTGCTTGGTTTTCTGTTTCTGTGTTAGTTTGCTGAGAATGATGGTTTCCAGCTTCATCCATGTCCCTGCAAAGAGCCTGAACTCACCCTTTTTTATGGCTGCATAGTATTCCATGGTGTATATGTGCCACATTTTCTTTGTCAAGTCTATTATTAACGGGCATTTGGGTTGGTTCCTAGTCTTTGCTGTTGTGAACAGTGCTGCAATGAACATATGTGTTCATGTGTCTTTATAGTAGAATGATTTATAATCCTTTAGGCATATACTCAGTAATGGGATTGCTGGGTCAAATGTTATTTCTTGTTCTAGATCCTTGAGGAATTGCCACATTGTCTTCCACAATGGTTGAACTAATTTACATTCCCATCAACATTGTAAAAGTGTTCCCATTTCTCCAGATCCTCTCCAGCACCTATTATTTCCGACTTTTTTTTTTTTTTTTTTTTTTTTTGAGATGGAGTCTCACTCTGTCGCCCAGGCTGGAGTGCGGTGGCATAATCTCAGCTCACTGCAACCTCCACCTCCCAGGTTCAAGCAATTCTCCTGTCTCAGCCCCAGAGTAGCTGAGACTACAGGGGTGCCACAACTTCTGGCTAATTTTTGTATTTTTATTAGAGACGAACTTTCACCATGTTGGTCAGGCTGCTCTCGAACTCCTGACCTTAAGTGATCCACCCGCCTCAGCCTCCCAAAGTGCTGGGATTACAGGTGTGAGTCACTGCGCCCTCCCTGTTTCCTGATGTTTTAATGATGGCCATTGTATCTGGTGTGAGATGGTATTTCATTGTGGTTTTGATTTGCATTTCACTAATAATTAGTATTGATGAGCTTTTTTTCATATGTTTGTTGGCTGCATAAATGTCTTTTTTTGAGAAGTGTCTGTTCATATCCTTTGCCCACTTTTTGATGAGGTTGTTTTTTCTTGTAAATTTGTTTAAGTTCTTTGTAGATTCTGGATATTAGCCCTTTGTCAGATGGATGAATTACAAAATTTTTCTCCCATTCTGTAGGTTGCCTATTCACTCTGACGACAGTTTCTTTTGCTGTGCAGAAGCTCTTTAGTTTAATTAGATCCCATTTGTCAATTTTGGCTTTTGTTGCCATCGCCTCTGGTGTTTTGGCCATGAAGTGTTTGCCCATGCCTGTGTCCTGAATAGTATTGCCTAGGTTTTCTTCTAGGGTTTTTATGGTTTTAGGTCTTACGTTTAAGTATTTAATTCATCTTGAGTTAATTCTTGTATAAAGTTTAAGGAAGGGGTGCAGTTTCAGTTTTCTTCATATGGCTAGCCAGTTCTTCTTGATTTAGCATTTGTGGGTTTTAAAAAAAGAGTTTCCCAAAATATTCAGTTAAACTTTTAAGTGACTTATGTGTATATCTAAATACATGATCAGTTAATATTTGTCTTAAAGGGGTTTTCTTTGTTCTTTTCTTATTATAGGAAGGTTAAACAATATGCTTATTTATGCCATAGCTTCACAAACAGGAAGGAGGTTTTAAATGGTTTAGTTCCACAATTTGAGTAGATGTGTATTTAAAGAAACGTTGTTGCATAACAAATACTGCCTCTTCCTAAAATGCATCATGCCAGAGCCAATTTTGGAAAACACAAATATGAGGTGAGTATATTTTGAAAACTATGTGAATATAATAGATCCTTAATTAATATTTGTGGATTTTATGGGAAATACTTGTTTTCTAAGGCATCTGTCTTGCAAAAAGTCAGTTTCTGCTGTGAAGGATGTTAAAGGGGACATGTAGGTTAAATTCTGTTTCTGAGTTTTGCTTCCAGAGTAAACACCCAACTTACTTTTGCCCTAAAGTATTTTATTGTTCTAGTAGAGAAGACTAACAATATATTCTAAACCGCTAAGTAATTTACATAAACTTCACTTACAAACTGTATTTGTGTGACACTTATATGAGCAAAAGCATTTTCATATTTCTTACTATATTATTCAATTCTTGCTCACCCCAATGGAAGTGACTTTATCCCCCTTTAGAGATAATGGAAATTAGGTATTTTTGATTTCTCTTAGAAAAAAAAAATGAACTAGAAAGCTCCAAGTTTGGTGAATCCGGAACGTGGGTATTCCAATTCCAGTTGTAGTGCTTCCTCCCTGTCCATCACTCCTGTCTGCATGTAATTATGCAATACATTGAAAAGATTAAAAGGTGGGTCTTAGATTCAGGCAGACCTGGGTCAAATCCAGATTCTGGCACAGCCCAGCCATTGCCCCTGGGAAAGCCATTTTCCTCTTCAAACCTCATTTGTTAATTAAGCTAAAAATAGTCCCCACCCCCATGGGACTGTGGGAAGGATTACATAGAATAATGCATGAAAAGCACATAGCAGAATGGTCCATAAATGTTAGCCATTGTTATGTTATTATGTAATCTACAAAGTATGTTTAGTTACACTTCATGAAATAGTTTCAGTTTTTCAAAGACACCACTAATACATGGGAAATCAAACCCTGAAAATTAATTTCACTTTAGCAGTAAAGTCACATGCCAGATGCAAAGGATAGTATTTCATGAACAAAGATCTTACTTTTGAGGTTTGGTCTTACTTTTTTTATTTCATAAGGAAGAAATATATATATATATTTTATATATATTTGTTATTTATTTATTTATTTGAGATGGAGTCTTGCTCTGTCTCCTAGGCTGGAGTGCAGTGGCACGGTCTCACCTCACTGCAACCTCCACCTCCCAGGTTCAAGTGATTCTCTTGTCCCAGCCTCCCGAGTAGCTAAGACTACACGTGCACGCCTGGCTAATTTTTGTATTTTTAGTAGAGACAGAGTTACACCATATTGGCCAAGATCTTTTGCTTTCTATAGCTCCAAATGTTCTTAATGTTAAGACACTCTTAAGACTCTGAACCATATGAATTTGCCATTTTGGTAAGTCACAGACGCCAGATGGTGGCAATTTCATATGGTGCAACCCGAAAGATTAACAAACTCTCCAGCAGATGAAAGGATTTTTTTAGTTGCATTGGGATTACTGAAGAAATTGTTTGAATTCTCAGTGCATCTCCAGTTCAACAGATAATGAGGGAGTGATGCCACACTCTCAAGAGTTAAAAACAAAACAAACAAAAAAAATTAAAACAAAAGTACACAACTTTCTCTCTCCGTCCGGAAATACATACATGCATACTCCTGCTCCAGGTGAAATCCAAAGGGTAAAACTGTCTTCATGCCTGCAAATTCCCAAGGAGGGCACCCAAAGTACTTGACAGCGAGTGTGCTGAGGAAGTCGGCAGCTGTTGAAGTCACCTCCTGTGCTCTTGCCAAATGTTTGAAAGTGAATATACTGGGTTACCGGGTGTATGTTGAGAGGGCGGCATCAGCAGTGCTTGGGTGAGGGAAGTTTGTGAGTACCCAGATGGAGACATCCGTGTCTGTGTCGCTCTGGATGCCTCCAAGCCAGCGTGTGTGTTTACTTTCTGTGTGTGTCACCATGCCTTTGTGCTTCTGGGTGCTTCTGTGTGTGTTTGTGGCCGCGTTTCTGTTTTGGACAGGGATGACTTTGTGCCTGACAGCTTCTGTGTGAGCGCGCGCGCGCGTGTGCATGTCGGTGAGCTGGGAGGGTGTGTCTCAGTGTCTATGGCTGTGGTTCCGTATAAGTCTGAGCATGTCTGCTGGGGTGTATTTGTGCCTGTATGTGCGTGCCTCGGTGGGCACTCTCGTTTCTCTCCCAATGTGGGGCAGTGCCGGTGTGTGCTGCCCTCTGCCCTGAGACCTCAGGCCGCGCAGGCGCCCAGGGCAGGCAGGTAGCGGCCACAGAAGAGCCAAAAGCTCCCGGGTTGGCTGGTAAGCACGCCAGCTCCAGCTTTAGCCCTCTGGGGCCAGCCAGGGTAGCCGGGAAGGAGTGGTGGCCCGCCCGCCGGGGAGCAGTTGGGCCCCGCCCGGGCCAGCTCCAGCAGAGGGAGGGCGAGAGGAGGGGGGGAAAGGGGATGGGTGCCTCGCCCCTTCGGGCCTGCCGCCGTGCCATTGGCCGAAAGTTCCCTTACGTCACGGCGAGGGCAGTTCCCCTAAAGTCCTGTGCACATAACGGGCAGAGCGCACTCCGAGGCGGCTTCTCCAGAGCACAGGCTGGAACTGGCGGGCACCGCGAGCCCCTGGCACCCGACAAGCTAAGTGTGCAAGACGTGTCCCCACCACACCCACCCCACGGCCACTGAATGAGGCTTCCAGGCGTCCGCTTGCGGCCCGCAGAGCCCCGCCGGGGGTCTGCCCGCTGAGGCGCCTGCAGACAGTGCGCTCACCTGCCAGACTGCGCGCCATGGGGCAACCCGGGAACGGCAGCGCCTTCCTGCTGGCACCCAACGGAAGCCATGCGCCGGACCACGACGTAACGCAGGAACGGGACGAGGCGTGGGTGGTGGGCATGGGCATCGTCATGTCTCTCATCGTCCTGGCCATCGTGTTTGGCAATGTGCTGGTCATCACAGCCATTGCCAAGTTCGAGCGTCTGCAGACGGTCACCAACTACTTCATCACTTCACTGGCCTGTGCTGACTTAGTCATGGGCTTGGCAGTGGTGCCCTTTGGGGCCGCCCATATTCTCATGAAAATGTGGACTTTTGGCAACTTCTGGTGCGAGTTTTGGACTTCCATTGATGTGCTGTGCGTCACGGCCAGCATTGAGACCCTGTGCGTGATCGCAGTGGATCGCTACTTTGCCATTACTTCACCCTTCAAGTATCAGAGCCTGCTGACCAAGAATAAGGCCCGGGTGATCATTCTGATGGTGTGGATCGTGTCAGGCCTTACCTCCTTCTTGCCCATTCAGATGCACTGGTACCGGGCCACCCACCAGGAAGCCATCAACTGCTACGCCAAGGAGACCTGCTGTGACTTCTTCACGAACCAAGCCTATGCCATTGCCTCCTCCATCGTGTCCTTCTACGTTCCCCTGGTGATCATGGTCTTCGTCTACTCCAGGGTCTTTCAGGAGGCCAAAAGGCAGCTCCAGAAGATTGACAAATCTGAGGGCCGCTTCCATGCCCAGAACCTTAGCCAGGTGGAGCAGGATGGGCGGACAGGGCATGGACTCCGCAGATCTTCCAAGTTCTACTTGAAGGAGCACAAAGCCCTCAAGACGTTAGGCATCATCATGGGCACTTTCACCCTCTGCTGGCTGCCCTTCTTCATCGTTAACATTGTGCATGTGATCCAGGATAACCTCATCCCTAAGGAAGTTTACATCCTCCTAAATTGGGTGGGCTATGTCAATTCTGCTTTCAATCCCCTTATCTACTGCCGGAGCCCAGATTTCAGGATTGCCTTCCAGGAGCTTTTGTGTCTGCGCAGGTCTTCTTTGAAGGCCTGTGGGAATGGCTACTCCAGCAACAGCAATGGCAACACAGGGGAGCAGAGTGGATATCACCTGGAACAGGAGAAAGAAAATAAACTGCTGTGTGAAGACCTCCCAGGCACGGAAGACTTTGTGGGCCATCAAGGTACTGTGCCTAGCGATAACATTGATTCACCAGGGAGGAGTTGTAGTACAAATGACTCACTGCTGTAAAGCAGTTTTTCTACTTTTTAAGACCACCCCCCCAACAGAACACTAAACAGACTATTTAACTTGAGGGTAATAAAAGTAGAATAAAATTGTATAGAGATATGCAGGAGGAGGGGCATCCTTCTGCCTTTTTTATTTTTTTAAGCTGTAAAAAGAGAGAAAACTTATTTGGTGATTATTTGTTATTTGTACAGTTCAGTTCCTCTTTGCATGGAATTTGTAAGTTTATGTCTAAAGGGCTTTAGTCCTAGAGGACCTGAGTCTGCTATGTTTTCATGACTTTTCCATGTATCTACCTCACTATTCAAGTATTAGGGGTAATATATTGCTGCTGGTAATTTGTATCTGAAGGAGATTTTCCTTCCCACACCCTCGGACTTGAGGATTTTGAGTATCTCGGACCTTTCAGCTGTGAACATGGACTCTTCCCCGCTCCTCTTATTTGCTCACACGGGGTATTTTAGGCAGGGATTTGAGGAGCAGCTTCAGTTGTTTTCCTGAGCAAAGTCTAAAGTTTACAGTAAATAAATTGTTTGACCATGCCTTAATTGCACCTGTTTCTCCAAAACCCCTTGTCTGGAGTGCCACTGCCTCCCCGACTGGAAACGACAGGTAACTACTTGTAATAACTGCCCATGACTTAATGTAGAATGATACAAGAATGACATGCACAGATTGCTTAACCCTTTCATTTGCCTTTGAATCTGCTGCTGCAAAGCTGCATCTCTCCTGACACTCATGCCCCAAATCAATTCTGCCTGCTCTTAGTATAGCTCAACTCACCCTATGGTTATTGTTCTGTGTTGTTACCTCAGAAACACTGACTCACAGAAGCGGAGTTATGGGCATATGTTTTTTTTCTCTCCACGCGCCCCTACCACCCACCTTCCAGTTCTACTTGTTTCATAACTGTTTATATTTATGTCTTGGCCATGTGTTATAGTGGAGCTCTTTGTACTGCATCAGGGCTTGGCATTTTAGGGATAAGGAAAATGTTCTTATGAGGAAGCTACTCGAACATGGCCCCGTAATTCCGAGGGAAAATTAAAAAGGCATTGGTCATGGGGAGAAAAACTGTAGAACACATAACTGATGGATTCCACGTGACCTAGAAATAGAATTTTAACCCCTTTTCCTTCTTTCCTTTGTCCCTGTTTTCTTCTCCCACTGACTCTCCTCGGTTCAGTATAAACCAAGGTTCTGAGTCTTGGCACTGTTAGCATTTTGGACCAGATAACTCTTTGTTGTGAGGGCTGCATCATTGGATGTTTAGCACCTCTGGCCTCTATTCATTAGATGCCAATAGCATCCCCTGCTTATAATAGGCAAAAATGTTTCCAGATATTGCAAAAGAGCCCCTGAGGTGTGAATTAGCCCCTGATTGAGAGTCACTGGTAGAAACTAAAAATCTCAGCAGATATATACATTCTTTCTAATGCAAGCGCTTGATTGTGCCGAGCCTTGGAGAGGGATTTTCACAGTTCACCTAGGCAGTAACAGACCCTCATCAGCACTCTTTCCATTGCATCATGCTGCCTCCTAAACTTGCTTTCTAGCTGCCCAAATAGTGACCCTGAAATGTTAAGAAGGCTTTAGGTCTGTACATGAATTGTCAGTGGAGGTGAGGCCTGTGGCCCATGGCTCCTGCTTGTGAAGAGATTAGAATACTGTCAAGAGGCACGTTAGGGGAAATCACAAAAGTAAACACATTTCTTCTCCCAGCCCCTTTCTATTTTTGCCTGTGTGTCTGAGCCAGAGCTTGGCCCAGGTTTGATGAAGTGGATCGTCCTCCTTGGCAACGCCAGGCTAGGGCAGATCAGCCTGCAGGGTTCATTGCCATTTCACTGGCTCATGAAGCTGACTCCACTCCCCTCTTCCTTTCTATCCCAGCCAAGGTCCCCAACCAGAAAAGCATTAGCCTTCTCTGCTTCCTGTCAGCTCAATGATGGGATGTTTGGGTGAGCACTGAGCTCTCAGGAGAATGCTGGGCGCCTGTGATTTTGGAACATGCTGTGGCAAATTGGGGAATGTGTGTCATTCAGTGCTTTCACTTTTTTCCAAGGGTTTGCATACCTATTATCACATTCTCTTTCTACTGCTCTGGTCCCCACACTCAGAGATTTGGGCAGTTTCTTTAGCTAATCTTCATGCTCCCAGTAGCCTCATAAAATCTCAGACATGGAAGAGCCCATAGAAAGTATTTAACATCTGAAGAGACTGAAATGCTATGAGGCGAAGGGCTTGCCCAAGGTAAGCAGCCAAGGATGTCACAGTGGGACTCAAGCCAGGAAACCCAACTGCTATTCCAGGAACTGCTGCATTCTCTCCACCACATTAGCATTGAGTTCTTTCCTCACCCTCAACTGGGGTTATAACATAACACATTCATTTCAGCCAATGTATTTTTCTTTTGTCCTTAACACAAAATTTAGAGCATAAATAAATAATCTGCAATAGGGACAAAAGAAATAATTGCTCATTTAACTCAGCAGGAGTCCACTAAGATATCTTCTGCATTTAGGGAAGCTGGGAGATTCCTTAGCTCTTTATAACCAAATGTCAGTGTTGTATATATACTCCTTTGCCTAAAGGAATGTCTAATGTAATTTCTGTTAAAAATTCAGGTATTAATGTTAATTCAGATTCCCAGCTAAAAGGAGAGTTTAACCATATTCACATTCCTTTAGGAATATTGTAAGCACAAGAACTTTGATTAGTTTTAAGGGTCCTGATAAGCAAGAGTATTCTAGGCATATCTTAATCCTTTACTTTCTACCTCTTTGGTGTGTTGCTTTGTTTCTTTTGAGGGGTTGGCTTTTGTTGGTGTCCCTTCGTCTCTCTGTTTGCTGACAAGGTGGCTACCTAAAATTTGTGTTGTATTCATCATCGGAAAGTTTTCTTTGCCTGGACAGCAAGTTCTCAGAGTCTGTCAAATGAGAACTTTTTTCTAAGATGCAAGCTGACAGGTGTGAACAGTGGCAGGACAGGGTGGGCCTCCCCACTGCAATAATTAATGGGATAAGGAATCTGGAGAAAAGGGAGCTTGAGAATAGGAACTATCTTTACACGATTCTTGAAATGTTTCTCATGGTGACCCTACTGCCAAATGGAGCCTAAACCAGAATCAATCAGAAAGTATTTATGGAGAACCTACTGTGTGTAGCATGAGAAAAGTATAGGTTTCAGTTTCTGCCTTTTGGAGCATGATATTAATGATACTAAGCAGATAGCTTTTATGGAATCTTACTAAATGTTAGTGACTATATTAGACACCTGTTAGGCATTATGTCCTCTTCACAACTGTATGATGTAGGTAGCATAATTGTCCTCATCTAACAAACGAGGGAGCTGAGGCTCAGAAAGCTTCCATAACTTTCCAAAGCCATACCACCAACTAGTTGCAGAGTCAGGACGAGAACCCAGGTCTCTGTGATTCCAGGATCCATGGAGCCTAGCACCCAGGCAAAACAGGAAGCAGCACGAGGTAGCTTAGAATCTGTGCCAGAACAAGTGTAAGAACTGGAAATGCAATACTTTGTTGAGAGAAGAGGGAGACTGCTGTGGGTTGAGGCAGGGAGGAATGTTCCCTTCCAAGCATGTGACTGCAGTGTTTCTGGGGACTGGGACAAAAAAACCAATCACTGAAGTGCCTAGTTTGCTTCTCCGAGTCTTTGTTTTGTCTTCTCATCAGAGAATCAGACCGAAATGGAAAGAGGATGTGAAACTCTAAAACGAACACAGCAGAGTAAAGCAGAAACACAGGCTGTCCTACATCCTGCAACTCTTTCTGAGCCCCAGCGTTGGAAAGGTCTCCTAAATTGAGTGGGTGGCCGGATTTTATGGAAATTTGGTAGGCCTGGATAGCCCTATAGGTATGTTGTCCATCTTGAGCTAGCATTCTAGAGCAAAGGAGATGATTTTCTGACAACAGAGAGCAAGGAACGTTAATATGCTTTGAATGATACTTTTCATTGACAGTATAACCTCTACTAAATTCAGTCTGTGCTAATCCGTACTTCACTGACAGTGCAAATATAATTTGAAGGAGGGATTTTTCTAAATGCCTAAGAGAACAAACTTCCTAAGCACTTTCAAGAACTTGAGAAATTCTGGTGTTTTATGAATAATAGGAGGCAGGGTGAGGTGAAAAGAACCCCCCTCCAAACTCCCGCCCACCCCCACTCTCTCTCTGAAGTTGGGTGAGGCAGTTTTCCTCAGCAGACTTCCGTTTGCTCATCTGTAATTTGAGGCCAGTACAGGTGGTATCTAAGCTCTGCTCCACTCTGAATGTAAATTTATACAGTTGTTAATTTAGAGGCTAGAGATAATCATTTATATTTCTAATTAGAGTTGATGACATTTGCCATATAAACAATAGTTGAATATTCTGAAGGTTGTCAGCCTGCAGAAGAGAATGCTGTGAAGTACTATTTGGTGCATGATAATTTCTTTTGAGTATGATCTGGGGGGAAAAAAACAGGTTTCTCGGTTCTGCATGAATACAAGAAGGCAAGCAGAACCTTACAGAAAGGTAGATTCCAGCTCAGGTATAGGAAGACTTTCCAAAGAGTGAACTAAATCATCTGCCAGAATCATGAACCTCCCGTTTTTGGAAGCATTCAAGAGAAGCCCAGATGAAGCTCTGTTCAGGATAAAGCACAAGGCCTGCACTGAGCAGGAGGCTGGGCTAGGCTCTTTCCAAATCTGTGATCCTGTGTCATTGAAAACAGCAGACCTGAATGTTCTTAAAGTGTATTCAAACTGTTCCCTAATTCCAGCTGGCCTTCTCCCCAATTCCTCTGGATTCCAGAGGTTTCACTGCATTCCTAAATGGGAAACCTCCGGGGGAAATCAGGATCTCAACAGCGTTTGGCCATGGGGAGAAATCCAGAAATAGAGCAACAAGGTTAAGCAGTTTTCCAAACTATTAGACCTTTTCATCAGCTGCTCTTCCCATGCCTTTTGCAAATGACCTACTAACTCCCAGAACGAGAATAATAAGAGCTGCAAAGTCCTCTCTGCAAAGACTATTACATCCTTCTCCACCCTTGGAATCATTGCACTTCCTGTGGTCTTTTTGTCACCCTTACAGGGCAGGAAGGAATAGAGGCAGGTCCCTGGCTAGCACTGGAACACTTCAAAGCTTCTAGCCCCAAAGCCTAGAGACCTGGGGTCTGTCAAAGCCTAGAGACCTGGGGTCTGTCATAGCCCAGCCACTAAGAGTCTGGGTAACCTCAGACAGGTAACCACTTCCCTTCTCTAGACCTGTTTCATCACCTCTAAAGAGAGACACTTTGGCTTATATGGGTCCTCTGTTTCCTTCTTTCTCTAAAATTCTGTAAGATATTAGGAAGTCTTCAGTACCACACATCTGACTGCATTGCTTTTATTTTTAAAAGCATATTTTTTCTCTTTAAAAGGATAATGGATAATTATTATAGGACATTTAAAAGTATATGAAAGTATAAAATTAGATAAATCACACTTAATGTCACCACCTAAAGATAACCATCGATAAATTTGATGATATATACGCTTCCAGACTTTGTTCTAAGCCTAGCTATACAAATGTACATAAATATATTTGTAAATGAAAATAGAATTATATTATTTATACTGTTTTGGATCCACTGCTGATACTTTTTTTTTTTTTTTTTTTTTTTTTTGAGACGGTCGCTCTGTCGCCCAGGCTGGAGTGCAGTGGCCGGATCTCAGCTCACTGCAAGCTCCGCCTCCAGGGTTCACGCCATTCTCCGGCCTCAGCCTCCCGAGTAGCTGGGACTACAGGCGCCCGCCACCTCGCCCGGCTAGTTTTTTTTGTATTTCTTAATAGAGACGGGGTTTCCAACCGCTCCCTTGAACTTACTTTTGTGTGTACTGTGATACAGATGTTATAATTCCTGTTTGCCCATTGGCCTGATTTTATAGAGTGTTTAGGTGCGAAAGAATCTCCACTCCCGCAGAGTCTGAATCACAAAGTCTGCACTGGGGTCTAAAAATCTGCATTTTAGCAAGTTCCTCCAGGTTTTTCTAACACAGATTGCCCGTGGACCACATTTTGAGAAACAAGGCTACAAAGATATAAACTTTGTATAAATCAGAGAGAATCCCTCCCCCTGCCCCTTGCTAGTGGATGAAAAAGATGTTTCTATACTTGCCTTGTTGAAAGCACACTTTCTGCACCTGGGCCCTAATCTGCTTTCAGAGCAGAGGAAACTAACCACTGAACATCCAGGACAGAGTTCTTTTGACATTGTTGAATGCCTCCTACCCAGCCTGTTGATTTGTATAAAAATAAGTCTATTCAGGTCACATAGTGACCAATAACTTCTGTTTGGAAAAGTGCAACAGTAGGTTTCTATTCTCATAGAGAGCCTCTTTTGATAGTAGCAACTGCTAATAGCTACGAAGTGCTTCTTATGAGCCAAGCATTGTAGCTGGCAGTTCTGGTGCATGCTCTCATTTAGTATTCACACCTCTGGGAAATAGTGCTATTATATTTGTCATCATTTTATAAATAGGAAAACTAAGACTTTCAGAGGTAAACTAAGTTGTCCAAGATCACATAACCCACTGGAGTGAAACCCGGTATTCTGAACTAGAGTCTATGTGTATGTTTTGCCACTAGAATAGGCCGTCTGTCTTTTCTCAGTTGGGGATCAGGTAAGAAAGAAGGAAAGAGAAGATTATGAGAGGGTATTTTAAATGGATGCATTTTGTTCTAATTCTCCATGGAATCTTCTCAGAGGGGCCTGATTAATGTATGCCCCTTGAGACTAAGGAGCAAGCCCTACTATCTAGGCAGGTTGTGATTAAGTATAAACTGGGAAACAGGATCGTACTTAGAGTCGGCATCTCTGTCTTTCACCATTATTAAGACACAGTTTAAGTGAGCTTGCCCCGCCAGACAGGAGGGCAGAAGGAGGCACCTGGTCACAGCACATGGGTTTGCATTGAGTCAAATCACCACTTTCGGGCCAGGAAGCTCTTGACATCTGGAGATCGGGTGCTCTTCCCATGTCTCTGACAAGGTCTGTATCAGCATCTGAAGTTTCTCATTAGAGAATATCAGGGTGAGACGGGCCATGACAGAGCCTGTACCTCCTTATTCCTTAGTGCACTGGCTGCAAAACCTGGGCTCAAGGTGGCTGGGGTCACTGGGCAAGGCAGGACAGGGCCCGAGGGAGCATGCTGTCTGCTGGCTTGGTTTATTTTATTTTATTTTTTCCAGTGCTGTGAGGGGAAGACGGGAGTTTTTAAATGTGTTCGTGTATTCAGGAAAAGAAAACCGCTTTCAAAATCATAACAGCAACACCCATGACAAAGCAAAAGTGGAATTCTAGGGAACTCTTGCTTTTTTTCCAACCACACCATACTGATTTTACAACCTAAGGCTTGTGTCCCAAAGCCACAACTCTTTGTATGGGGATTTTTCTTCATTTCTTCAATTCGATCTCTAAAACTACTGCCTACTCTTCTTTTTATAAAAATCCATTTAGATATTTCTAAATATCACAAACAACCCTCCTGGCCTGTTGGTGGGTTTTTGCTGCTGCTGTTTTATTTTGTTTGGTTTGTCTGGGAGGTCCTCATGGTTGTTGTTATATATACTGCAAAAATAAGTCTGTTCTGCTCACGGTGTTGCTCACAAACATTCAAACTAGGTTTCTTGTTTCATTTTCCACAATGTCTATAAATCCAAACGTTCGCCCAGCACCCCCAATTCAAAAGAATAGAGGGTCAACCTGAAGGACAGAGTGGTGCTAGACTTAGAAATCTTTTTTTATAGAATTGTGAAAGGGTTAGTCGTGTCAGCTTAGGTATGAGTTTCTTGATATTATTTTATTTTATGGCAGTGGGTCCCCAACCTTTCAGAGCACAGAAATGATTTGGGGAAACTTCTGGGAAAATGCACATTCCTGACACCCATTCTGAGATTCTGAGCTAATAGGACTGTAGTTGGGGGCCAGGAATCTGCTTTTGCCACAACTTTCCTAGAGGATGGTGAAGCAGGTGGTCCAAGGATCACAATCTGGGGCCCTGGACATCACACTGTCTTCTTCTTCCCTTTCTGCTCTATAGCACAGAAAGTAGGCAGGTAAAAGCTGATCATGTGTGGCTGTATACATGCACACAAACAACTGTTTGGTCACATAAGCAGAATTCAAATTTTCCTGTGTTACCAAATTTAAAAAAGAAGATGAAAACAATTTGTAAATTAACATAAAAGAGGAAGGTGATAATGAAATGCCTTGAGCAACTAGGAACTTAATTAAAATGGCGTTTTGTCATTGACATGGCATTTAACCCGTGATACCTCCAACCTCCCGATAGCATCACTGTCACCTAGACCCTGGCCCTCTGCATGTAAATGCGGAGGTAGCAGCCCAGGAAGAAAAAAAGAATTTTGCTCCAGTGATAGGTTCCTAGTCCAGTGCTCCTTCCTCCACAACACCCTGCCTTGGGTTAAGTCAAATCCTACTAAGGTGCGTTTGGATCAGTTCACCTAATGCACATAAACCCTCCTTCTTAGAAATCTGAAAGGGGACCCACCCAGCTGCAAAGACGAATATGACTCACATATAGATATATACACTTCCACAGATGTACACACCCAAATAAACACACACAGAGACTTTTACATGGATGCCTATACCCATATCAGCACAAATGCACACACATGCATTTTCACATAGACATTTGTACAAATCTAGGTTCTTTTTTGTACACTTCCATATGATTGCTTAAATAAATGTAGGATGCAGACATACTCAGTATATGTCGTCCTTAGATAGAGCACTCTTCCTTAGATGTATACTGGCATAGGGATCCCTAAGCAGACCTTTCTGTGCTCCAAATGAGCAAATATACCATGTCATGTCATCATGGTCATGCTGATACCTCAGTACACACAGATCCATATGCTGACCCCTCTCCCTATGTAAGTATACACAACTTTCATTCAATACATGTCGATAAGGCTTGGCTGTGTCTCCACCCAAATCTCATCTCTAATCATAGCTCCCATAATTCCCACATATTGTGGGAGGGACCCGGCGGGATATAGTTGAATCATGGGGGCAGTTTGCCCCATACTGTTCTCGTGGTAGTAAATAAGTCTCATGAGACCTGATGGTTTTATAAGGAGAAACCCCTTTGGTTTGGTTCTTACTCTCTCTCGCCTGCCGCCAAATAAAACATGCCTTTTGCCTTCTGCATGATTGTGAAGCCTCCCCAGCCACTTGGAACTGTGAGTCCATTAAACCTCTTTTTCTTTATAAATTACTCCAGTCTTGGGTATGTCTTTATCAGCAGCATGAAAATGGTCTAATACGCATGTCTGTTGAGTACTCATCATACGCCAGGAACTGTTTGGTTCTAAAGATCAGTGGGTGAACAAAAGCAGTTGATCCTTGCCCTGACTAAGTCTGCATATAACTGACGAGGTACATTTTAAAAATGGATACAAAGTGGCAACTTTGGTAGGTGCTACGGAGAAAATATAGGATGTTTTGAGGGAATCCAGCTAATTCTGGATGGTCAATAAGTGTTCTCCCAAAGAAGTAAAGTATCAACAAGTACCTGAAGAATGGCTATCCAATGCCTAGCAAAACAGAAGAGGGAAGAATATGGTGCTTAGGGAGAAAAGCACATGCAAATGGCACATGCAAATGGCCAGTGGTGAAAGGAGAGCTCTGAGTAAGAAAGGTTAAGCAAAGGTCAGTGTAGCTGCTGTGCAGAGACAGGAAGGGCATATTGGGACGCAGGATGAGCCTGCAGGAGGCAGACAGGGTCACTCTGTGAAGAGCCTTTTTGTTGCATTAAGAATTTGTATCTTTAGCCTTAGAGCATTTAGAAGCTATTGACGTATTTGCAACAGAGTTCAAATTAGTATTTTGAGAGAACATCTCTGAAGATATGCTTACTTATACAAAAGCATTCTTATATAGATAAGTGCACACAGATGGGTCCATGTGTGCATTTGTGTGTGTTTTCTTTTTGAGATGGCATTTCACTCTTGTTGCCCAGGCTGGAGTGCAGAGGAACTATCTCCACTCACTGCAACCTGTGCCTCCTGGGTTCAAACAATTCTCCTGTCTCAGCCTCCTGAGTAGCTGGAATTACAGGCATGTACCACCACGCTTGGCTAATTTTTTGTATTTTTAGTAGAGACAGGGTTTCACCATGTTGCTCAGGCTGGTCTCGAACTCCTGACCTCAGGTGATCCTCCTACCTCAGCCTCCTAAAGTGCTGGGATTAGAGGTGTGAGCCACCGCACCCAGTTGTGTGTTTTCTTAGAAATGCATATAAGTATTCACTCACAAGCTCTGCCTCTCAGAATACACCTCTCTGTATTTACATGCATAATGTATATAAACCTGGTATGTGTTGGGAGGCAAGGAACACCGTCCTCACAGGGTATTATTAGGCCTAAGCCAGTCTTAGGGGTGGGGTGGTGGGGGGACTAGGGAAACGATATATCCAGCCTCAACACTCTGACTTTGTGGCTTCCCTGGGCTTTGCTGCTTGGCCTCATGCATGTGCCACCAGCTCTGCTCCCCCTCCTCTTGGCTCAGACTACCCAGGGACAAGGTGGAATTTCTTCCAGAACATGATCATTGACTATTCTTGGCCTAGGCAAGGAGGGGAGGATGGGCAGGCCGGGTTACATAAAGATTGCCTTGTGCCCTCTCAGAGTTGTAAGCAAAGCCTTTGCCCAGCTCCAAGCCTGGAGTACTCTTTGCATAGAGCTGGTAATACTGAGAACTAAACACAAGTAACAATGGGGAAAAATAGGTCTTCGGGTCCTAGTGGGGACTGTGGTGGGACTAGAAGTAGTGTATCCCATAAGCAACCGCTGCATGAAATGGTACACTGGAGGAAGACACAGACAAAGCCCGGTAGGAAAGCCTATTCAAGGCAAGATATCTGTCTGTTTTCCTCATCGCCTTGGCACGATAAACACATGTACACACATATTTACACATTAGCAATTTTCCCTTCAGTGGGTGTAGCATCTCACAGCAGAGGAAGCAGCAAGTAATTTATGAGCCACGACATTCTGAATTATTTTCCCCCCAATGAAATAGAACTATATTTACGTACATTTTGCTCCTGTTTACTAGCAGAGTCAGCAAGGGCTTTAACCAGAGCCAGCGATAGTCTCCAGGGAGATCAATAGAAACATTCATGCAGAAGCAAAGGCTCACCTAAAGCCTTACAGGCCATAAATATGGTCCCAAATGATTTTTTCTTTAATTCATTTATTTATTTTTATAGACAACTCACTGTCTCACCCAGGCTGGAGTGCAATGGCACAATCACAGCTCACTGCAGCCCCAAGCTCCTGGGCTCAAGCAATCCTCCTATATCAGCCTCCTGAGTAGCTGTGACCACAAGCTCACACCATCATACCCAGCTAGTTTTTTATTTGTTTGCTTGTTTTAGTTTATTTTTTATTTTTTGTAGAGACACGGTCTATCTGTGTTGCCCAGGCTGGTCTCACCACTCCTGATCTCAAGCAATCCTCCTGCCTCCGCCTCCCAAAGTGTTGGGATTATAGGCGTGAACCACTGCACCAGGCCTCAAGCAATTTTTTAATATTCTAAAGATTTCTACCCACTGAGATTTTGTTTTCCAACATGAGCTTAGGAAATGTTTCCTTCCAAAATTAAAAGGAATCTGATAATGTAAGTTGAAGTTCTTTTCATTTTGCTTTAGGCTGTGTTGGAGACATGCTTCTTTTCCCTTTGTTGGTTGCCCTTTTATGGTAGCAAGGGACCAGATCCATCACACGGCTGAAGATCATTAACACTCAAGGGGACACTGTGTGATAACATTTCCTCGTATTGACCCAGAATTTACAGAGGGCAGTTTGTAAAGGGCTTTTGTATTTGCCATCTTGTTTAATCCTCACAACTCTGAGGTCAGCGTGGTTGTTCCCATTTCACAGATACAAAGACTGAAGTGAGAAGACTTGCCGAAGGACATGGAGCAATTATAATACATGGCTGGGTGAGAACCTGATTTTAGTTCTTCATGTTCAGGCTCAGAAAATAACACAAGCTTTACTACACTCTCCTACCCTCCTAAGACTTAGGGCTCTTCTCGATGTAGTCCTCTACTTTCTAGTGCATTCTTATCTTACAAAAGTCAGGGTTAACCCTCCCCAGCACTGAAGCTACAGCTGCCAAGTTGCAGATGAGCAATTGCCTGCTCCAGGGACAGCCCCAGGATGCTTTCACTGTTGACAAGCCCCAAGCTTGGGTGTGCTCACGTGGTTGGTGAGCAACAGTGACTCTATCAACTGTGGCTTAGAACGAAAGCTCTGAGCCTTTCATGGTCCTTGTGCCAGCCACCAGATGCACTATCACCGAGTCCAAGCTGTGGACCATGTGCTCTTCCCATACCTGTTCTCCTGGCAGCTTAGGCTCTTCTGAGGCTGTTTTTGTTCACTTTGCCTAATTTCTCTTTGGATCAGGGTGTTTCTGTGGGAAGACCCAGTATGGTTTGCCCCCATCCCACACCCACTTGAAACAGCCCAGCCAATTTTAAGGGCCAAGTTCCACGCCTCAGTAAAAATTGCAGGCTCTGGGAAGTTATTCAACTTCTTGAAAACCACTAGTGTTTGGTTGAGATGTTTTATTTTAGTCATAGCAATTAAATATTCTTGTTTTGCATACACATCTTCCAAAAGAATTGCCTTCAGCATAGGTGAACAGCATATAATGGATTTGGGAAAGCTTGGGGTGAATGACATATACCAACCATAAGAAAAGATTCTGTTGATAATCTCTTCTCCTCGGAGTATCAGCTTGTCTGTTTTACTTGGCTTTCCATGCAATGTTGTGACTCATTCATTCATGTAGACATTTTGAACACTTATATCTGCCGCAACCTATGTTAACTACTGGGGATATTGCAGTCATCAAAATAAGTACAGTTAATTCCTGCCTTTGAATTTCTTATGGTCTTATGGAGAAGATGGACAATGAAAACAGAATTATAAAGAATGTGTGGATCTTCTTCCCTAATCATGACATTCAGGAAAACCAGTATACTTACCAACAGGGTAAGGGATGGGAAATTGGCTTCTAGATTTTGCCAGTAGATTCAGGAAGATATCTGATATCTGTCAACCTTGAACTGGTCTCTAATTATTGCATAAAAATACGATTATTTTCTCTTTAAAAATGCCTCAGGAAAAAGTAGAGTTGAAGGTGGTTCTCAGGATTCTCAATGTCTCCGTTGTGGTCCACTTCCAGAATATTATGTCCAATTCTGAGGGTCACATTTTTCAAGGGAAAAATACATTTAGCTCTCTTCTCAGGTTGCCAGATTTAGCAAATAAAAATATAGAACACCCAGTTAAATTTGAATTTCAGATAAGCAGTGAATATATTTTTCATATAAATATGTCCCAAATAATGCATGAAACATACCTATAGAAAAAAATATTATTTATTTATCTGAAATTTAAATGTAACTAGGCATCTTATATTTTATTCTGACAGCCCTAATAAAGAACTATAGAGAAGACAGTGAGAAAACCTCAATTCTATGTCTCAAAATGAATAGTTGGAGAAACCTGGCTTTTTGGATTAGAAACAATGATAGTAAGAACCTAGATTTATGTAGGGAAGCATTTTCTGAGCATTGTTCCCAATAGTATATATGGAAAATAATAAAAGATACAGCAGGAGGAAAACAAAAATTGAGGTCAAAAGTTTAAGAGAACAAAAGTTTGGAAAATAAATTGCAAAACCAGTATTTCCCTTTTGGAGCTCATGTTAGGCAGTAGCATCCTAAAAGTTCTGAAAAGTTTTGCAGGAAGCATACCTGGTTGACCTGATTTAACCTGGCTTGCCCACAGAGTTCTATTTATGGATTTTTGTCTGTTTGTTTTGGTATGTTTGTTTTATGAGGACACCTAGTAACATCGTGCAAACTTACTACTCTGCTCAGCACACTTTGGGGGAATGCTGGTGTAAAAAATGAAAGGTGTCTTCAAATGTCTAGAGTGTTGCTGGTTAGGGAGGAAGGGGACTTGGTCTTGTAAACCAAAGGGTAGATCTAGACCTAAATCATAGACATATCTGGGAGGCAGATTTGCCTCAATATGAAGACTAGAACTTTCTAACAATTAGAATAGTCTGAAAGATAATGAACTCCCTGGTCCTGGAGACATTCAAGCAGAAACAGAATGCTGTCAAGGATACGGGAAGAAATTCTTGCTGTGTAGAAAGTTCTCTGGGTCTGCTGCGAAAAGCACCTTCATGTGAAACATAGACGGGGCCTCCACCAGCAAACTTTCTTTAAAACTGTGTCCCATGTTCTATATCCCTTCTGCAGTCTAAGTACCTCCCTCCTTCATCCACCTTTAATATGTTTCCTTCCCATCTAGAATCCAAGGAGATTAGACTTCAAAAATGAATGATCTTTGTTCTGACAGGGCCCTTTTTATACCCTAGCCCAGCTATCTTGGATCCTCCACCCTGAGCCTCTGGCAGTGCCTCATAAACTTCAGAGGTAACCTAGAGGTCACAGCAGAGCTTAGTGGCACTGCCCCACACGGTGCCCATGGTAGAGTACAGGATCACCAGGCATTTGAGGCACACAGCATAATGGAATCCGTCAGAGAATCAAATCCTAACCTTGCCCCTTCCAGAATCTATTACCTGGAATAAGTGTCTTAGCCTCTCTGAGCTTTATTTATTTATTACCTGGAATAAAACAAGGGAGCAGAGAGGGGGAATAATGATACCTGCCTCATAATATTATGAAAATTAAAAGAGATTAAGAGGACATAAAGGATCCTGCCAGAGGTCCCAGTACATAGTGGACATTCAGTAAATGTTTATTTAATGTATGAATGTGACTGTTACCATCATCATAGTAGCAAACATCCAAAGAAGTTGAAAGACTTCTTTTGGAAATCCACTAATTAATGTGCCAAGATTTCAGGCCCCTGACAAAGTAATAAGCTGGAGAGTGTCTAACTTTGCTTTTGATAACTTTTGATAACTTTGCTTTTGATAATACATTCTTGAGAACAGAAACTAGCACTTGTGTATTGAAGAATAAAGTGTTCCTTTCTGCTGTCTAGAAAGAACACTGTAAGTGGAGGCAGGTTTCTACAGCTCTTGCTTTAAGTAACTCTACAACCTCATCCATTCTGGATTCCACTCCTTATCTATAAAATTAAGGGGCTGGAGTAGTCCCAGCTACTCTGGAGGCTGAGGCAGGAGAATGGCATGAACCCGGGAGGTGGAGCTTGCAGTGAGCTGAGATTGTGCCACTGCACTTCAGCCTGGGCTACAGAGTGAGACTTCTCAAAAAAAAAAAAAAAAAAAAAAAAAAAAAATTAAGGGGCTGGATTCCGGTTTCTTCTGGGTCGCATGAGCTGTGCCTTTGAATTGGGTGGTAAACGCAGACATCTAGCAATGTTAATGGTCCACCATTATTAGTGAAGACTTCAAACTTAAAACAGAGTGTGTGTGTGTGTGCGCGCGTGCGCGCGCGCATGCACACTTGCATGTGTGTGGACGGGCACACACAGATGTGCACGTGTATGGCAACACACAGAATGCACAAGATGCTTTGACACTACTTAGGTTGTCTCCTGCCATTGTGCCTGTCTACAGGATTGGCAAATAGACCCCAAATTAGTTATGAGGGAGTGAGATGACCACTGACTCAGAATGGGGAAAATTAAATTCAAGTCCCAATCCTGACTCTGCTGGCAAAGCTTGCTTTCTGTCTCTGGAGGTGTGGAACTGAAGAGAGCCCCTTGTTTCCCTCCCCACCTTTGCCTCCCCATCTTTCATGGAAAGGATTTGGTTCCAGGATCTCCCAGCTCTGCGTCTCTTGGGAAAGTGTCTCTGATCTATTTTTGTTTGAATTTGCATGTTCTCCACATGGATTATTATCTGGCTGACTCGAGTTTTGCTTATTTCTTTTGTTTGATCTGCTCGGGTTTCATAACGCAAGCTCTAAGGCCAATTTTAGCCCTTTTTGGATTATGAGAGTGTCAAAATTAAGGTATTGAAGAATTTGTCATAGTTTCAGTCAAGGATACTTGTCTCCCCCGCCCCCACCCTCCCTGGTGAGCCTTTCTACTTTGGCCCAAGTAAAAGCCTTCCCCTCCCTAGATCCCTCCCTAAATGGAGTCTGGTTTTCACATTAGCTGAGAGAAGGCCCTGAAGTCAGAAATCCTCGGCACATGAGTCACTTTGTCTCTTTGTGCCTCATTTCCCCCATCTATAAATAAGTGGAGTCTTGCACTTTCTCATCTCCCAGTGTTGGAGGGCTCTCCATGGAGGTGGCTTTGTGCAGACCAAGGGCTCACTGGCACATTCTGCCTTCCAAGGTGGATTATCTTGACTATCAGGGCCCAGGAGGATTCTCTAATAAAATAATGCATCTCTCTGTCTCCCGGCTTCCACTCCTGGGTCCCTCCAAGGCCCCTTCATTACCTTCTGTGTGACCTTTCTAAAACGCAGCAGGCAGTCTTGGCTAAAAAGCCTTCGGTGCCCTGCCGCTACCTTCTGTAGAAAGGTTTCAGCAAATGAGTTCAAAAGGAAGTACGGTGAAAACTGACACAGAGAACTAATAGCACACCCAAACACACGCTAATGTACAGCCTAGATCCATGTATTTGAATCTATAAGGTGGAAGGCAGAGTTCTGAGAATAAAGGGAGGAATAAGACTTGGCCCCTGTGTCTGAGAAGCTTACATCCTTTTAAAGGTAAGCAAGTATACAAAAATAATAAAGTTTTTCTATTTTTAAGTATTGGAAGTACCTTAGAAATCACTGACTTTGCCCAACTGCCCCATTTTACGGTTGTGGAAACCGAGGTCATAGAATTGGTAAATTATGAAGAAAAATGTGTTTCCTAGAGGTCTCCCTGCTTTCGCTCTGCCTCCACCACCAGGAGTCTCTGCACCCAGTTATCTTTCTAACGGGTGTGTCATCCGTGTGTCATCCATTACTCCCCACGCAAAACTTCTCTGTGCCTTCCAATGCAGCTAGACCGAAGCCTGTGATGTCAGGATGGTCAGATCCCTGCAACCTCAGCTTGTGTTCACCGCACATTGTGCTTTTGCTACCCTGGCCTTCTCTCTGCTGTGTGAACACACTAAGCTTTAACCCATCCCATTGTCTTGGAGAGGTAAATTCTCCCAGATCTTCAGGTTTCTTTGCGTCATTCAGTCTCACTCAGCTCAAAGGGCACTTCCTCTGGGCTGCCCCACCCCCACCAGACACCCAAACTAGATGCAAAACGCTCGTCACTCTTTCCCATCACCCTAATCGGATGCCTTTGCAACATGTACCACTATCCGTATCACTGCTCATTTCTTCATTGTTCATGTTTATTGTTTGCGTCCAATCACTGGAGAGGAAGCTGCAGGAAGGCTGGGATTTGTCTCCATTTCCAGTGTCTAGAACATAATTGGTTCATAGTTGATACAGAAAAAAAATTTGTCGAATGACTAAACAAACAAATACATATTGAAGGAAATTGGAAAATGCAGGATAGTATAAAATGCAAATAAAAATCACCCATAACTCCTCGATCTGGTATTATTTTTGTTAACATTTTTTAGGATTTCTTTTTTTCTGGTCTCTTTTCTGTTTGTATACATATGCTATTCAGTATGCATTCAATAAAATTGAGACGATGCTAAATTATGGTTTGTCTCTTGCTTTTTTCCACTTATTATATGGTATTTGCATGTGTTAGGAAATAATGTCTTTAAGTGCTATTTTAAGTATTGCAGAGTATTTCATATACATTTTTCAAAATTAAGCATTTCCCTGTTGTTGGACCCTGATAATTTAATTTTTTCTTTTTTCTAATTGATCTGCCCTCTCCAAACCATTCTAATAGCACTTGGCTTTTATGATACTTGTAACTGTTCCTAGCTGTGAGTAGTTGTGTAAAAGACGTTCATTTCTTTCGGGGAAATACCAATAGACCCGTCCTTAATTTTGTACGTTTTCTGTGGTCTCTTTCAGTGGGGATTGACTTTGTTGATGACCCAGTTATTAAGTCAAAGATATGTGGTTAGCCACGAGTTGAGTTTCTAACATTTCCTGGTTGAAAGATAAACTAACATGAATGGAGGGATAGAGGTAAGTCCTAATCACATCTAATGCAGACTTTTAACCAGGAACATTTTCCTGCTGAAATTAATCAACACTCAGGAACAGAAAAGTAAAGAGTTTCCAAATCTTCATAGAATTATAAAATCTTAGCAAACTGAAAGGAATATTAAAGGTAACTAACAAACTCCCTCAATTTAAATAAGCAGGAAACTGAAACAGAAGGGGGCACCATCTTGTCCAGAGTCCTATAGCAAATAATGGTGGAGCCAGCCCAAGAAGAGACAGCAAAGCTCTTCACACCTCAGGCCAGAGTAATATCCATACAGATGAACTGAGATTTTGCTGCATAAGTTTCAGGCTGTAGGTGACCAAGATAAAAGACAAAAATTTAAATTACAATGTCTTACAAAAATCTATTGAGGAAGAATTGTAGTTGATTGTCCAATTATTAAGCTCACTTAATTGGGATACCCTTCATCCTAGTCTCCAAATTTTTCTGAAGATGCACCCCATTAGTAAACATTTGTTAACACACCCTTAGTATCTGTGAATGTATTATGCCCAGATTATACACATACCATTGTGATAATATACTATGTATATATTTAAACATACAAAAATAAACATTTTACCAGAAGGAAGAAAAACAAAACAAATAGTTGTTTTATTATTTTTCCTTTATGTCAGTAAGTTGTATTTTCTGCTCCCCGAGGAGCCTGCAACAGATTTTGGAAACTGCCGCTCAACATCATTCTTTTTCACACAAAGGGTCATGACTTATTAGTGAGCCGTGAAATCAGATCAGCAAGTTGTAGCCACCATATTTTAAATGAATTGTCATACAACAGATAAAATATAATAAGTGGATTACAGGTGATAAGAATGGCTGTTGTTTATGGTACATTTTTTCAATTACAATCATGTGTCACTGAATGACAGGGATATGTTGTACAAACATCATATTGAATATTTACACCAACCTAGATGGCATAGCCTACTACACACCTAGACTATGTAGGATAGCCTGTTGCTCCCAGGCTACAAACCTGTACAGCATGGTACTGTCCTGAATACTGTACGCAATTGTAACACAATGGTAAGTACTTGTGTAGCTAAACATATGTAGACACAGAAAAGGCACAGCAGAAATATTGAATAAAAGATTAAATATCGTACATCTTTACAGGGCACTTACCATCAAGAGAGCTTGCTAGTCTGTAAGTTGCTCTGGGTGAGTCACTGAGTGAGTGTGAAGGCCTAGGGCCTTACTGTACGCTGCTGAAAGCTTTATAAACACTGTACTAAATTTATACACTAAATTTGTACACTAAACTTATAAAGAAATATTTTCCTTTCTTCAAAAACAAATGAAACTTAGCTTATTGTAACATTTTTACTTTATAAACTTTTTGACTTTTTAAAAATTTTTGACTCTTTTGTAGTAACACTTAGTTTAAAACACAAATTGTTTTGTGTTGTACAAAAACACATTGTGCAGCTGTACAAAAGTATGTTATTTCCTTGTATCCTTATTCTATAAACTTTTTTCTATTTTTAATTTTTTTTTTTACTTTTAAAATTTTGGGTTAAAAACTAAGACACAACCACACACATTAGTCTAAACCTACACAGGGTCAGGATCATCAAGATATCACGAGGCGATAGGAATTTTTCAACTCCATCATAATCTTATGGAGCCACCATAGTATATGCGGCCCGTTGTTGACTGAAACGTCATTATGCCATGCGTGACTGTACTTGTGGGAATGAGTGTATGTGTGGTTTGCATGGGGGGAGGTGGCATACTGGGTGACTCTGTAAAGTGCGAATCCACCCAAATCAGCAATTTGATATTTGTATATTATTTCCATAATCTCTAACCTCACCACCCATCTTCAAATTTAATCCACACGACATCCCTATGATAAAGATATTCCTACACACATCATGTAAGTGATCAAACTGTGGCATAGGTTAAATAACTTGCCCAAGTTTATATGGCCTGGTACAGGCAGGATTTAGGCAGCTGAATCCACAGGTGCTGCTGAACGACCAGGAGACCTGCTGCCCAAGTAACTGCAAAGTGGGCACCGAGGACTATCGAGGACCACAGGTCAAGTCCCACCTCTGCCAACCTAGTTTGTTAGCCCTTCCATCCTTCCTTCCTTCCTTCCCTCCTTCCCTCCTTCCTTCCTTCCCTCCTTCCTTCCTTCCTTCCTTCCTTCCCTCCTTCCCTTTCTTTCTTTCCTCCTTCCTTTTCTATTCTTGCCTGCCAGCTTTCTTCTTTCTACCTTTCTTCCTCCTCCTTCCACCTTTCTTCCTCCTCTTTCCTTCTCTCTGTCTCTTCTATCGTCCATTAAGTATTAGTTTTTCACGAACTAGATTTGGGGAAAGATTTCATGGAGCTACAGGGGATCTTAGAGATGACCGACTCCAACTTCTTCATTTTTGAAGATGAGGAAATGGAGATCCAGACAAGGGAAGGGTGTCACCATCAGCTTGTGTCACAGCTAGGGTGAGAACCCACTTCCTCTTCCTCCTCATCCATCAGTCTTTCCTCTGTACCAGCTTTATGCTGCCCTATAAACAGTCCACACTTAGCAGAGTCTGCCCCTGGGCTCTCTTTCCGTGAGTACTAAGAATTCTTGTTAATACACATAGAGAATTGAGAGATCGGAGCCTTCAATAAATGCCAACCGATATTTACAGTGTACTGTCTGTCAGCACAGTGCTGTGACAGTGCTGGGGATAAAACAGCACAGACACCACGGCATCAGCTCCCACTCCCACACTGCTTCATGTACTCTCAGGGCACAGGGACGCCTTATTCTGTGCTCTTATCGCATTGACTTGTGTCATCTTTTGATTGTCAGTCTCTCCCACCTAACTATGAACCTCCTGAGAACAGAAGCCCTTTTTCTTTGTTTGTTTTCTCAGCACTCCATATCCTATTGCACAAATCAGGACCTGGCACATAATCAATGCTCCATAAGTAATGGTTGAATAAATGAATAAATACATAGTACCCGTATTAGTTCGCTAGGGCTTCCATAACAAAACACCACAGCCTGGGTGGCTTACACAATGGAATTTATTTTCTCATGGTCTTGGAGGCTGAAAGTCCAAGATCAAGGTGCCTGTAGGGTTGTTTCCTCTGAGACTCCTCTCCTTGGCTTGCAGGTGGCAACCCTCTTGCTGACTCTTCATATGGATTTTTCTCTGTGTATGCACACACTCCTAGTATCTCTCTGTATGCCCTCATATCCTCTTCTTATAAGAACACAAGTCAGATTGGATTAGGGCCCACACTAGCAGCATTGTCTTAACTTAATCACCTCTTTAAAGGCCCTACCTTTAAATATGGTCACATTGTGAGATACTAGGGGTTAGGGCTTCAACATATGAATTTGGAGGGAATACAGTTAATTCAGTCCATAACAGTCTCCTGGCCTTAACTAGTTCACTGTAGCACACAAAAACATAATAAGACAGCACAGTAACTGCTCTAATAAGAAAGAAAAAAGCCTGACGAGACACATATAATGGTTCCATATATGCACCGGGTCACCGCTAGCTTGTGGCAGGGCTAAGGTGAGAACCCACTTCCTCTTCCTCCTCATCCATCAGTCTTTCCTCTGTACCAGCTTCATGCTATAATTATAATGACTGCATCACTGAGCATCACCATGTACCATGTATTGTTCTAGGCATAGAATGTATTGCCTCAGATAATCCTTGCCAGTATTAAATGTCCACAAATATTGCTAGTGCCTGCAATATCAATCGTTGTGCTAAAGCTATATCATAGTGGAAAGATTCTCACTGCTTAATAGGAAAATGGAGATACACACACACTCAAACACACACACACACCAGTGGTATGCTGTCTCTGCCCATTTCTGCCAGGTTTATGGCTCTCATAATATTTGTTCCTCAGCCAGGTAATTTAGTCGGTTTCCAATTAGGAAAGTAGGAATCATTCTAGATCTTTCAACATAAGAAATTTAATGTATGTAATATTAATATCAACACTTCGCAGGTGAAGAAATTGAGGAATAGTCAGTAAGTAAGTGTTCAATTCACACAGCTAGTAGATTGCTGCTCCAAGGCTTTCAACCCATTATTCTGGCTTCAAAGTCCCCTCTTTTAACCGGAACCCCATACTTCCCCTCAATAGCAGGAAGTCTCATTTTTTTTTTAATCCCAACAGGAGAAGGGATCTGAGACCATAGCAGAGAGGAGAGAAATTAAGCAGAGCTGCAAAGTGGGGTAAAGAGAACACAGAGAAGAGACACATAGAAAACAGGATGGCATAGGTCCAGGTTCGTAAGCATCTGGCTGACTAGGCAGCATAGAGGGCTGGTGAGTGATGTGAACTGGCCAGTAAAATGAGGATGGAAAGGTGAGCTGGGGCCAGAATAAGCAAGGTCTCATTTGATGTGAATATAAAATTGGGCTTGATTCTCTAAATGCTGGTGAGCTAATGATCTTGCAGTGAGAGATCATTTAATCTTACCTCCTCATTTTGCCAATCAAGCAACTGAGGGCCAGAGAGAAATGACTTTCCCAAGACTACAAAGCAAGTGAGTGGCAAAACTGGGGCCGGCGACCAGTACCATCCAACTCTGTTGAACAATTCCTACATAAGTGTCTGAAAACTGAAATAATTTAAAAGAATGCTTCTTTCCATGTTTTCCCATGTCTTTCACCCAGTTTTCACACCCCCCCTTTTTTAGGTAATTAAACTTTTTCCTAAGTTTCAGCTAATTAATAGCTTCCCATCTAAAATAACTCCTATGGTTCAAAGCCAGAATGATTTTACAGAAATTGCTAATGATGCCGTTTTCCTGTGTGGCTCAGTTGTATGTGGCAGAATGGCTCACAGGTACATTTTATAGACTAGAAGTACCTGTATTTCTTCTGTTTAGGTCTAACAGATACTTAGAGATATGGAGAAAAACTAAACAGCCACTCTGGCTGGGTTTGTTTTACCAAACAAACATATCAAGTTCACAAACATTTGCTGGTGTCTGGTATATGCCAGGCACTGTGCTAGAGTCCCAAGATCCAAAGATATATGAGCTCAGTTCCAGTTGAAAAGGCTCTCGCTGTTTAGTAGTAAAATGCACATACATCCACATACACACACGTCTGATATGCTGTCTTAGGACTCCTCAGAGTAGTGGTTCCCTAGCCAGGTGACTCAGTCTGGGTCCAGCCAGGAAAATGTAAACCACTCTTAAGTCTTTCAAAATAAGGAATATAAGGAACTGGATGCACAGGTAATGAAAACGCTGAAAAGCCAAACAAGATGGTAAAGCACTACGGATATTAGCAACAGCAGGAAGATGCTACTGCCCCTGAGCCTGGAGGGACACAGGAACAGGTAGTGTTACCAGATTTGGGAGGCCAGGACATTTGTCAGGATCACATGAAGCACTGAGCACTGAGCACATGAAGCCATTGCTGGAGATTTCACCAGAGGCAGTGAGAGAAGAGAAGAAACACCCAACTTCTCCCCTCCCCTCCTTCGGTCTTTTATCATTGACTCCCATCAGCCAAACCTGCCTTGAAGCAACAGGGTACGGGATCCTGTAGTGTTCAGGTCCCGGGGATGCTGAGCAGAGCTGGAGAATCATGAGGAAGGGAGCCAAGAGCAAGTGGCAGCTGCATGGCACACCAGGTGATCTTGGGCAAAGCGCTTAGTCTCTCATTCTTAGTTTCCGTGTTGGTAATTTGAGAAAAATAACACCTCTCTGGTTTGTTATGAAACCAACATGAAATAAAGTATGTGTAGGCATTTTATAAGCTTCAAAAAGTATGTATACAAATGTAAGGACTTTTATTCTTTGTTTTAACTCAATGTTTTAGATTTTAGGCTCTGGGGAAAAAAAAAGTGAATGGTGTTTGGGTGTCACCAGGAACTTCATAATGCCTAGGTAATTATCTAAGTAGAGGAAAATATCCTTTAATTGTACTGCTTGTTATCTCACTGTCTCTCTGGTCCATCTGTGAAGACCACTGAGTGATTTTGAGGAAATTGGCACATAACTGAAAGGATGTCAGAGTATATTCTCGGTCCTATTTGGAGATTTGTCCATGGTTTTGAGTCAAAAAGTGACAAGAAATGGGATTCTAGAAATTACTTCAAGACCATTTATTCCACTCTTTTAATTTCAAAAAGGACCAGAGGGGAGAAGGGATACAGGCACATGGCACAAGCTCAGTAAATCTCTCCTAAAGGAATTTACACAATGACACGTGCCAATTTCTTCACTGAGAGAGACCTAGAGCCCTGGAAGACCCTCACTCCCTCCTTGACTGGCCCTCTCTTCCTTGGACTTTAGGGGTTCAAATCAGTCTTATGTAATAGTTTGTACTTTCAACTTTTCCTTCTTCCTGTTTCATTATCTTTAGGCTTCCTTTCTTTCCTTTTAGTCTTTTATCTCTTCTTTCTAATCCATTTGACTCCTCAATTTCATGGACTTTTTCCTATTTATTATGTTAATGGACGATGAAAGCTTAGCATTAAGCTATTTCTATTTTAATTTGAGAGAGTGCAAGATTTTCCTCAATAACTCAATTCCCCTTTGTGTTAGATCATAAAGTATGTCAAACGCTTTGAGACTAGCTTTTCTCCCAACCCCAGGGAGTATTACCACTTTTTTTCTTTCTTTCTTTTTCTTCTTTTTTTTTTTTTTTTTTTTTTTTGAGACAGAGTCTCTCTCTGTCACCCAGGCTGGAGTGCAATGGTGCGATCTCAACTCACTGAAACTTCCACCTCCCGGGTTCAAGCAATTCTTCTGCCTCAACCTCCCGAGTAGCTGGGATTACAGATGCCCGCCACCATGCCCGGTTAATTTTTTGTATTTTTAGGAGAGACGGGACTTCGCCATGTTGGCCTGGTGGTCTCAAACTCCGAGTGATCCACCCGCCTTGGCCTCCCAAAATGCTGGAATTACAGACATGAGCCACCACACCCAGCCTGATCCTTTTCTTTCTACTGGCACAAAGTCCAGGCCACAGCCAGAACTGTTGACTAAATGCTGGCGTACTCACACCTGGCCCATGAGAATGGCAATAATTCTATCTGATACAATGTGGTTTGACCCTCTAGGCAAAAGTGATCCTATTTTCTTTAACTTTTTATGCATTTCAGGGCAGTTGTTAAGTGAACAATAAAGTTTAGGGTGTATTCCTCACTGTGGAAAGACTGCTTTGATTGCCTCTAAGTTTCCTTCTAGCTCTGACATTTGAGAACTCAGTATTATTCCACCAAAGAAAGCCTATTATGGTCACAAAAGCCCTAAGATAGTAATGATCTCCTGAGTGACTCATGGAATTCCCAGTGGTCCACTGTGAATTGACATTTTACGGGTACAGAGACTGTGGCATCTTAAAATGTCAAAGCTGGAAGAGCGTCAGTCATTATCTACTACCAGTGCATTCAGGAGTCTGGGACCTGAAGCTTAATGGTATCTACTCACTGAATCCTTCAACGGAGATTTATTTTTATTGTTCTCATGCCATGTGCCAGGCATTGTAGTAGGTCCTGAGGTGCAGTAATAAATAAGATAGATGAGGTACTTCACATATACCAGTGAGGCAAAATGCATGATAACAAGGAAAAGATAATAAAGTTTGTAATATTTGCTTAAAAGATATAAATAATGTCATGGATTTATTCACTGTGTTCAATGGACAGTGAATAACTTGGTGGGAGGGAGATGACTGCAGAAGTGACTCTTAAGACAAGATCTGAACCTTGAGAGGAAACCAGCTGTGGAAACCAGGGTTTTTTTTTTTTTTAAAAAAAAAAAAAAAAAAAAAAAAAAAAAGGATAGGCAGAGAAAATGAGATATGCAAAGTCCCAGAGGCAGGAAAGAACTTGGTAGATTTAAGGAGTGGAGAAGCAGCCAATCTGGCTAGAATTAAATAGAAGAAAATAAGTATGAGGAGTGGCTGGAGGAGTTGGCTGGGGCCAGATCAACCTCATAGACCCCAGTAAGGAGTTTTGGTTTCATTCTAAGAGTGGGAAGACTGAAGGCTTTTCTGCAGATAAGTGACATGATCTGGTCTACATTTCTTAAATACACCTCTGAGTGCAGTAAGGAAAATGGTCTGTGGGAGAGAGAATGAGGCTATTGCAATAGTCCAGACAAAAACTATCTATCTATATCTATATCTATATCATCTATATACAAAATTGGAATAAGTGGAGCTGGAAAGAAGTAGGGGAGTTTGAGATATGCTTAGGAAGTAGAGCCTATAAGACATGCTGATCATTTGCATATATAAACTGAGAGAACTAGAGGAATAACAGACTTCTAGATTTTGGAGCAATTGGATGAATGGAGGTATTGTTACTGATGTAATGAACCTTAGAAGTGGGTGGGATCAGAAAGACCTATTTGCTTTAAAAGGAAATGGGGAGTGGACAGGTATGTTGGCAGCATAAGAACTGGAATAACAGCACATCTCATCCATGCCTTAAAAGAATGTGAAACTTTGAATTTACAGCAATGGTATTCAATAGGTATGGCTTTGCCCCTAAGGGACATAGACACCAAGGATGCTGCTAAATATCCTCCAATGCACAACACAACTCTCACAACAAAGCATTATCTGGCCAAAAATGTCAATAGGGCTGAGGTTGGGAATCCCTACCTTACAGGTCGCCTTTTTGGCTTTTATGCAAATAAAGTCCCAGAGAAGATGATTCTGGAAGATGTCACTGCAGATAGAGTATGAGGGAGGGACCTGGATTAGCCTCTGTGGTGGAGGCTGGTGGGAGCTGGTGAGTTATGGGATTTGCAGAGTTTTCCTGTGAGTGGAACAGTCTCCAGGAGAGGGTCTGAATCCTCTGGGGCCTTGGAAAGAACAGAACATTGATTGAATTCAAGTAGAAGGCCCTGGACTCAGTGGGAGATGAGGTGGATACGCTGTCTAGTGAGAACTCAACTGAACAAGAGGATTGATGGCCGTGAGTCTGGGCAAAATCAAGTGTTTCCAGGGGAAGAAAAGGAGCATGGGAATCCTAAGGGACGTGGGGAGCGGGAACGGGAACTTCTGTTTGAATCCAAGCTTCTTGGGGCAGGTTTTCAAACTAGAGGTCATCTAGACTCTATTAGTTCTCATACCTGCCTACACAGTAAAATCACCTGGGGAGATTTTCAATGTACTAATGCTCCAGCTGGGCCCCCACCCCAGAGACTGTGATTAAATTAGTCTGGCTTAGGGCCCCAGTACTGGAATTTTAAAAGCTACTCCAGATATTCTGGGTTGAGAACTACCGTTCTAAGCATTGTACACTCTGATGCCTATGGGGCCAGACAAGTAAAGGAAAAGAGGGACAGGGTAGTAGGCCCTGCCTAAGTGGGCAGCCTCTGCTCAACCGTTGCCCGCTCTTGCCTTGTAGAAATCGGTGCTGTGTTGCCAAATCTTCCTGTCCTCTTGTTTTTTTTGGTTGTGTTTTGTTTTTGGTTTTTTCTGAGAAGCCTAAAATCCAGAATTTTTTAAATGTTGGCTCTAAATATTGTGAAATCCCATGCCAAACAAAACATGTCCGCAGAGCACATGTTGGGCCTCTGGGCTGTCATCTAGCAACCTCTGACCCAGCCCAGTCGTTTTCACACTTTTTTTTAACCACAAGAGGTTTTCTCCAAACAGCTTGTTTTGTAGAACTGTTATAAATTAAATAAACTTAAGCAGAACCTTGGTTTGGAGCAGGACAGAGACACACTCAGCCTCTCCTTCCAGCCCAGGGCAGTTCTTAATGCTGCTTCTGAGACCCTCCAGTTCTGGGGAAATTCTCTGATCCATTTGCCAGATAAGAAAACTGAGGCCTTCATAATACAGTCCTGGAGCAGAATCTGCCCCACTGGGCCACTTAGAAATATGTTTGGGGACCTTTGGAGAAATATGTGTGGGGACCTTTATCTCAATGACAAAGTTGGCACTACCTGGCACTCAGTGGCTGGCAGCTAGCAATACTAAACTTTCTGCAATGTCCAAGACGATAAAGAATTACCCTACACAAAATGCCAATCACTCCCTGCTGGGAAACACCAGATGGGGAAGTGGAGACCCAAGAGAGGGAACATCATCTGGCACGATCATGGCAAGTACGCTCTAGAACTTTGGCCTCTGCCCCAAGGGCTTAAGAACTTTCATCTTCACCCATAAGGAGGGGTCACTGGCAGAGCTGAGTTGATCATACTCCAAAACACAGGAGAAAAAGAGATATTTTAAAATTAAAGCCAGGTAACCTCTTGAAGTGGGACAGCCATTATGTTAAAAGGCTAAGTGCCAGGTTTTGAGAAGGAACTTGAAAGGAAATGGGGACTGTGGTATCTTCGGCCTGGGCCAGGGTCCAGTGGCTGGTACTGGGAGGGGACAGATCAGCTGCAGCAAGGAGCAGAGGTGCTGGGACATGCTGGAGTCAGGGCAACTGCACAGATTTGCTGGCTCCATGGGTCATTTAATCCCTAGGCCAAAATATGCCAAGTTCAAAAATAGGATGTGGGAGTAAAAGGTGAAAGGAGGGTGTCCCCAACACTCCAAGGAAACAGAGCCAAAGAAAAATCATCTTCCTATTTTTGTCATCACAATGCCACACATTGTACAGACTTTCACTGTTTGTAAAACCATTACAACAGGATCACCTTCTCAAGAATTGCCAGGCAAGGGGAGAAGTATCTCTGTTTTACAGGCAAGGAAATGGAGCCTCAGGTTCATATTTATCTGGGGCCTACCCTTTCAAGATCTGAGTTTATTTGTTTATGCTTACTTTCAACATCCACATGATGAAGGTCAAGGGAGGGATTCCTATTCTTGGTGTGTAGATTAGACCAGCAGTTCCCAAACTGTGGTGGGCATCAGAGTCACCTGGGAAACGGCAAAAACACAGCAGGCCCTATCCGATTAGAAGAAAGGAGGCTGTGTCTCCTTCACGCTATCAGCACTCACTCCAGGTGATTCTGATCATCACCAATACCCCAACAGGTCTAACCTAGGTCAACAAGACAAGACCACTTACACAGTGCTTGGATGTCACAGCAATGTCAGATTACTACATGGGTCTAAATATTTCTCCTCTCAGCCAGTGATGGAGCTGAGGCAACATCCAGTGGTGTGCTAGTCAGCCAGCTCTCCATGAGGGGGGATCCCTGACTTGAAGTGTTTGTCTGTTTCTATGGTGTAACTACTGGGGTCATGGCCAATTTCAAAGTACTGAGGTGACATCACTAAACGTGGAGTTGAGAAGAGTTGCACATAATTAGCTCTTTTGAGACAGTCTGAGCCAGCTTCAGCATGCATCTTTTGTGTCTCATCTTCAAAGATGGTGATCTTTCCCCTAAAATATCCAGAGCTGGGACATGGGACAGACTCATGACAGTAACAAGGCATGTCTGTTCTATAACATCATTTTCAGGGGACAA
Source organism: Chlorocebus sabaeus (assembly GCF_047675955.1). Taxonomy (NCBI): domain Eukaryota; kingdom Metazoa; phylum Chordata; class Mammalia; order Primates; family Cercopithecidae; genus Chlorocebus; species Chlorocebus sabaeus. The sequence continues at coordinate 33,246,048 of NC_132926.1, read as the reverse complement.
GAACATCGAGTACTATTATTCTACCATTATCTTTGAAAAGCAATAGACACAATTTTGAATTTCAACTTTGTGACTATTGACTGTGTGATGTTGAATGAGTCTCAGACCTCTCTGGGCATCATATTTCCCACACTTAAACTAGAAATAATAATACATTCCTCAAAGAAAAACCATAAAGGCCCAAGGATGGATATATGTAAAATATGTAAGACAGTACTTGGCAACTAGTTGTACACAATAAAGGTTTGTGCCATTCTCATCCTCTCTCACATCTTTCACATTTTGAAACCTAGAAAGTACCTCATCACTCTTCCCATCTAGATGCCTTGCTAGTGAATCAGAGACTCAAGAAGGGCAAGTGCTTTGCTCAACAAATCATAGGCAGCTGGTATGGAAGCCACCTGGCATGGAAAAGAATTGTCATTAGGTTATAGTTTTCTTTCTGCAGACCAACCTGGGAGTCAAGCTGTGGAAATTCTGCACGTTTGCATTGGAACGATTTTGTCACGATCACTTTCCTTGTAAAAGTTTTGATAGTGATGTCTGGAGGCATTTTGCCTTAGCAGCCTGGGCTTTGGAATTGGGCTTGCCCTGTAGCAGGTCGCTTGCACCTTTCTGCCACAGATGACGGAAACATTTAAAGTTGTGGATTGTGTCTCTGCATCCTCTTCCCTTCACACCAGCTAATGTGTTTTTCATTTCTCTTGGTTGGCTCAATTTCCCACATGTTCTCCCAAGCTCTTCCTCTCCACTCCCCAGGGCTTCCCACAACAAACCTGCGTGCTTTGGAGTCTTAGTAGGAGGGGCTGCTGAATTTATACCGGATATGCCTTTGGCCGTGTTTATCAGCCCTGGCCCAGGCTCTCTTGGCTGAAGGTGGCTGAAGCAGAGGGTTTTGACTATTCAGGTGGCCCCAGCCTGCCTGCACCCTATCCCTGAAAGCAATCTGCCAATTCGGCCTGAGAGGATGGAAACTTCCAGCTCTGCCATCTGTTTGGGACCCCCTGAGCAAAGACCTTCTCTTCTACACATCAGTTTCCTCATCTGTGAAAACAACAATAATAGTATCTTTGTTTTATGCGAACCACTTTGCTTTTCACCATAGTCCCTTTACTGGTGGCTTCCCGTTTAATCTCCATTACAGCCTGTGAAGTAGGGGATACTACGACAGGCTGGTAACACGCAGAGCTAGGACAACAGCCCAGGTCTGCTTATGCCAAGAGTGAGCCGGAAATTTTGCCCTGCCCATTAGCTGTCTCTTTCATTTAAATGAGGAGGATAGGCTGTGTCTCTATTTTGCCGTGTAGAACCTGCTTCATTTCCTTGCCTCCTTTCTTCACTTCTCTCTTTCCTCTCTTCCTATTAAAGTAGTTTTGCTCTCTGACAGCCCTGGGGGTAGCTGGGCGCACGCAGTATATGCGTGAGCCTCACAGAGCAGAAGGCTAATTAGAAGGCATTCACTCTTTAAATTCCCCATCTGAATTCCTGGTTAGGAGAAGAAACAGAAATTTTCCTACTCTTTTCTGTTCTTTTATTTTTCCTTCATCTGTGTACTTGTGCCCTGCTACCGAGTACTCCTTTTGGACATGGGACGTATGCATTGGTTGTGTTTTTGTTTTCTTTCTTTCCCTTTTTTTTTTTTTTTTTTTGTTTGTTTGTTTTGGTAGGGAGTCAGGCAGAACAAAAAGTAAAGGATTCAACAGTTCCACAGACATCTAGGCTGAACGGGGACTACAGAGAGAACTTGCTTGTCCTATTTAACTGTTGCTTAGGAATGTAAAGACGTAAGCACTTAGAATCTAGAAAAAACTTTAGGAGAGGTAGTTTCCCAATGTATCTGAATGTCCCACTCTGTACTTTCTCCATCAATCAAAGCCTTCTCTGTATCTCTAGTTGGAATTAACTTCTATTTTCTAAATGCAAACCCTATCTTGCAACCCATTGACCATACTTCTTTTGAGCACTTCTTTCTTCTCTGTGTCACTGACCTGATTTTCTTGGATTGTAAATTCTTTTATTGTAAAGACCAATTTTTAATCTTATTTTTTGTGTGTTCACCATCACAGCTCCCACCATCACCACCTAATGATAATCATGATGATAGCCGCTTCCAAGTATTGAGCGTTACTCTTTGTCAGAGACTATTCAAACAACATCTTATCTAATCTTACATCAGCCTGTTGAGACATGTAGTTTTACTTTTAAATAACTTTCCAAGAATTATATAAGTAAAAGGCGGAGCTAGGATTTCCAACTCAGGTTTGTCAAATTCTTTAATTCCCAAGCTGGCATTTCCAAGTTCTGTGATATTCTGTCAAGCGCAGTGGTTGAGAGAAAAAGCCCACGACGAGGAAATTCCACTCTTGTCTTGCTAAGATTCAGCACCATCTGGGAAAAAAAAAAAAAAAAAAAAAAAGGACAATTAAAAGGTCATTTCATCCCACCCTCTCATTTCACTGATGAAGGATTTAAGCCAAAGGGGAGAAAGTGAGCCAAATCTAGGTTGCCCAGACGGTGGGTAGCTCAGCATAACACCAAGCCTCACCCCATTTCCCCTGCTGCCTCCAACCTCCTGTTAGGCCTCTCACTTTCCTAAAGACTTTATGATATGATATGTGGGACAGGAATTGCTCAGCATTGGAAAGTTTAGGCAGGAAGAAGTTGTGGGCAAAAACGTATATCATGCTTCCTGATCACACTATATAGGACACCAGGGACACCCAGCTTCCCTGAAGTTTTACTTTCCTGAAAAGTTGTGCGTAAATGAGATGCTGACTTTCCCTTTCCAGTAAGTCAGCCTTCAGTAGGTGAGTCAGGTTGGCTCGTGGCTGGGAGTCTGTGCCATGGCTTTGCCTTTGTGGAGGTTGTCAGTCGATTGTATATATATGAACTTTAGGATATACAGATGATATATATACATATCATCGCTTACTGTTTGGCCTACCATTGACCATTTATACCAGAGAATTCTTTGCCATGGGCCTGCCTTGTGCATTCTAAGATGTTGAACAGCCTCCCAGGCTTCTACTCACTAGATGCCAGTAGCACCTCTCTTCCCCCAGTTATGACATCTGAAAATATTTTAAGACATTGCAAAATATCCCTTGGGGGAGAAAGCACCTGTATTCATCTGTTTTCACACTGCTATAAAGAAATACCTGAGACTAGGTAATTTTTAAACAAGACAGGTTTAATTGATTCACACTTCTGCATGGCTGTGGAAGCCTCAGGAAATTTATAATAATGGTGGAAGGCAAAGGGGAAGCAATGCACTTTCTTCACAAGGCAGCAGGAGAGAGAGAGAGAGTGAAGGGGGAAGTACCAGGCACTTATCAAACAACCGTATCTCATAAGAACTCACTCACTATCACGAAAACTTTATAGGGAAAACCGCCCCCATGCTCCAATCACCTCCCACCAGGTCCCTCCCTTGACATGTGGGTATTACAATTCAGATTACAATTTGAGATGAGATTTGGGTGAGGATACAAACCACATCAGGACCTCTGGGTGATTTGGTCTCATCTTCCTCTGAGTCCTTTGGTGAGGAGGAAAATACTGATTGGTGAAGACAGCAAATATCCAAAGCTCCAGCTAGAATCTTTATTCTAAGGATGCTCTGTCCGGGATCTCAAAACATTTTTATGGTTTCCATGTGCTGCATCCCTGCATGTCTGCTATGCATCCAACAGTAGCTAAGTGTTTTAACTCAATTGTTCCACACAAGAATCCTGCAGGACAGCTATTATTGTTTCCATATGTATTCACTGGGGTTCTCCAGAGAAACAAGACCAATGGGATGTGTGTGTGAGTGTGCACACATTTGTGTGTTTTTAAAGAGATTTATTATAAAGGATCAGCTTATGCAATATGGAAGCTGACAAGTCCCAAGATCAACAGTTTGCAAGCTGGAGATCCAGAAAAGCTCATAATGTATTGCAAGTCCAAAAATTGGCAGGCTTGAGACTTGGGAAGAGCCAATGTGTTAGTTCAAGTCTGACAGCAAAAAGAAACCAATGTTCCAGCTCAAAGGCAGTCAAGCACAGGAATTCTCTATTATTGGGAGGAAAGTCAGCCTTTTTTTTCCTATTCAGGTCTTCAATGGATTGGATGGGAACCACTCACATTAAGGAGGGCAATCTGCTTTACTTAGTCTCCCAAATCAAATGTTAATCTCATCCAGAAATACCAGCACACACAACCTTAGAATAATGTGTGACCAAATGTCTTGGCACCCAATAGCCCAGTCAAGTTGACACATAAAATTAACCATCACTTGGCCAGGCACTGTGGCTCACACCTGTTATCCCAGCACTTTGGGTGGGCAGATCACCTGAGGTTGCTTAGGAGTATAAAGAGGTGAGCACTTAGAATCTAGAAACAAAATTTAGGAGAAGTGGTTTCCCAATGTATCCTGAATGTCCCACTCTGTACTCTACTTTCTCCATCAATCAAAGCCTTCTCTGTAAATTATTTTATTGTAAAGACCAATTTTTAATCTTATTTTTGTGTGTTCACCATTGCAGCTCCCACCATCACCACCTAATAATAATCATGATGATAGCCGCTTCCATGTATTAAGCGTTACTCTTTGTCAGAGACTATTCAAACAACATCTTATCTAATCTTACATCAGCCTATTGAGACATGTAGTTTTACCTTTAAATAACTTTTCAAGAATTATATAAGTAAGAGGAGTTCAAGACCAGCCTGGCCAACATGGTGAAACCCCATCTCTACTAAAAGTACAAAAATTAGCTGGGCATGGTGGCAGGTGCCTGTAATCCCAACTACTCAGGAGGCTGAAGCAGGAGAATAGCTTCAACTCGGGAGCCAGAGGTTGCAGTGAGCCGAGATGGTGCCACTGCACTCCAGCCTGGGTGACAAGAGCAAGACTCCATCTCAAAAACAACAACAATGACAATTAACCATCACTCTATGGTTAAACTGGGTGTCAGTGCATCTTATAGAAAGAGTCACAAAGCTGGAAAGCAGCAGAAGGAAATATCAAGACCAGGTTTGTGCTCTTAACCTCTATGTGAGCTTCTCAACCCAGTAGATCCATGCTGGACGTGTGCTGTACTCTTTCGAGTGCAGGGGGAAATAATAGAGCTTGAGAGCCATTGCTCTGTGCACTGCCCCTCATTGGTTGGCTATCTCATAATCGCTGATTATCAGGGCGAGAAGAGACCATCAGGATAATCTAACCCAGTGAAACATTAATCTGATGATCACACAAATAAATGAATAGTGTGCCTATAGTGAGTACTCTGATGGAATGGTACATATGATTGGGAAATAGACCTGATGTGGGTCAGGAGAGGCTTGCTGAATGATTGAATGGGTAAGGGTTACGTGGGTAGAGAAAGTAGGAAGGCATTTGAGGCAGAGAGAACCCTGGGGTAACAGGGAGGGGGCAACTCGACCCAGCTGGCTCGGCAGAGTGGGTTCTTCAGGTTGCTGCAAACACACCTCAGACAGGCATACTGGATGTGGGGTCTTGGAAGTCCTATAGAGTTGGGTTGAGAGTGAGGAAGGGTGACTGTAATAAAATCACAGAAACCCATCCAATCCCACCTCTCATTTTAAAGGAGAGGAAACAGACCCAGAGAAGTTGCTTATCCCAGAACACACAACTAGGGGATTGCAAACGTAGTGTGAAAACTTGGATCTCTTGCCTCTGTCTCAATTATGTTCCCAGGTACCATGGTACCTCTCCACATTGCCTGGATTCACCTGACCCTCCCTTTACCCCACAAGGAGTCCCCAGCTCTTGGAGCTTTAGAGTTCTTGTTCAAGTCTCACATAATCCCCTAAAGAGTGGTGAAAATACTCTCCAAAGTCAGTGAACCCTGAGCACAGGACCACACCCCATGAACTGCCACATAAGAAATGGGGACTCCATGCATGGACTTAAAGTACTGAATCAGCAGCTGGAAATACTAAAGTAATTCATGACCCATAGAAGCACAAGTTACAAAATCATAGTCTGCAGGCCAGATCTAACCCACAGATGTGTTTTGTTTGGCCACACAATGTATTGAAATGTGTTTAAAATTTATTGCCACCATTAAAAACTTAGATTTCATATTAAAAAAAAGTTCTAGCCTGCATTCCTACCTGACGATAATTCCCTGGAGCTGCTACCTTCCCCTCCTCACACTCCTCAGGTGCCCTCCTGCTTGCTCTGTTCCCAACCCCAACTCCTGAGGTAGCAGGTGGCGTCTGCAGCCTGGGGCTTTGCAAACATGCAGCACAGTGTGCCTGCCCTGCCCTGCCTCATGACAGCTTTTCAACAAGCTGCTAACAGTGACCTTGGGATGGCCCCTCGAGTCTGCAGGCCAGCTAACCCCAGTCCCGTCAGCTGCTGCTCCCTTGATAGGGTTGTGGTCTCCTCCAGTCCTGTCACCCTCTTTCTAGACTGTGTCCCTCTAAAGAAGATGCATTCAGATTCAAGCAATGTGCTCCCCCAGTGGGCTGACCTAGGTGGAAAAGTTAAAGCAAGTCATTTTATATTTATACACCATTCAATTTCAACTTGGCAATCAGAACAACGCACACAATGTCAACCCAAATCGAAAGAGGCCTCATAACATACAAAGTTGATTCTCTCTTATGATTCTAGCTAAGTAGAATAAACTCCCAGGGGAAAACATCAAATCATTTCCTGAGACTATATACAAGCAAATCTCTAACAATGTGGGAGGAATGACAAGCATCTTGAAAAAAATTTTTCTGTTTATAAGTATAAACAGAGAAAGGACACTAAGGAAAATACTTGTAAAAGTCCTTGTTAAATGACAGCAATCTGACTGGGTGTATGAAGTTACTGCTGGCTCTCTCTGTTACCAGAATGAACTCAGATGAACTGTTTTAATTGTTTTACCCTTTGAGGTTAAAATTGCACAGGTAGGAAGCAAGAAAACTAATGGTATTATAGAAAGAAACGCTGGCCTGGGGATCTGGTACCCTCAAGGCTTTCCATCAATCTGCCTCTATTAGGAACTCATAGGTGGGTCACCTGACACCCTAGGCCTCAGTTACCTCATTATGCAATGAGATTGCTGAATCAGATTAGAGATTCCACAAATGAGAGCAGTGCATCCAAGATGTAAGCCATTTTTTCATAACCTTTTCCCCTGACCCATTAATCATTTAATTGATGTTCCTCATTAAAATGACTTCAATTCTAGCGCAATTTTTTAGATCAGTCCAAGTGGAAACATTTACAAGCTCACAGGTGTGATGTGTTAGCTATTATTTTAGTACATATTAAAATAAATACTCAAAAATAAAAATTAAAAATAGTATTTGTCCATGTACCGCCTAATGAATATGCAATAAATGTTGAATGAATGAATGAAAACTACTGCTGAGGTCAGTCATGTGTGCCACGCACAGACATGAAAAAGATAACCAAAGAAAGCTTTGTGGTAGAGGTGTTATTTGAATGGGGCCTTGGGGTCAGATAAAATTTCAACAGCACAGGAGACTATACTGTTTTAGAGTTAAACACACAGGGGCTCTGGAGTCTAGCATCTGATTGGGTTTGAATTCTAACGCCCCTCATGTACAAGGTGTGTCACGGTGCAAAAGTCTTAACTTCTCAGTGCCTCAGATTTCTCATCGGTAAAGTAGGGATAATGACGGTACCTACCTCAAGAACTGTATGTGAGCATTAAGTGAGAGAAAGCACATAAAGCACTTAGCAGAGAGCCTCAGTGATTGAGCCTCATGGTCATGTCGTCATCATCATCAACATCATCATCACCATCATCGTCATAGCAGTCGTCACTATAGCAACCATCATTGTCGAGGAAAGTGGAGAGGACATTCCACAGGGAGGAACTTGAGGGAGTGGAGCACCCAGGAGGCAGCCAGTTTGCCTATGATTTCCACAGGACCAACTCACCTGAGCTATTCTCAGCTAAAGTTTGCAATCCTGCTAACAGACTTCAGTGGCTTCTGGGGAGCGCCTTGGCAGGAATGATCAGCCCCTTGCCCTCATCGGCAGGCTCTGTTCTGATTGGCTGCATTAACCCATGCTGTCCAGTGGTCTGGCTGTGCATTTCCTCCTCCAACAGTAGGGATGCTCCCTCCGGAAAACAGCCTCCAGAGTACATCAGTGGGGAACTGCTGCATCTACAGACCTTGGAAGTGGATCCTCCTCATGGCTGCATTTTTCTTGAAGAGAGCTCATAAGGACACCCAGCAGCCACAGTGCCAATCAACATCAAAGATAGGGTCAGGTTGCAGAAAGAGCCACAGAATTGCCAGAGGCAGTTGCTGAACTTTTGCTCCTAGATGGAGCCAGTTAGGCCTGCACATCACTACAGCAGGCATCTCTCAGTGCCATGAGTCCTGGTGGGTCTTGTTGATTCCTCATTCATTTCTTATCACCCCATGTGAATCAGGTTCAGTTGCTTCATATTTTCTTCACTACACTTATCACTGCCTGATGTTATATTACAGTTGTGAGTTTTGCACCTCTTATATTAAGACAGTGTCTGCCACATAGTAAACACTTAGTATTTGCTGAAAGTTGTAAAAGTACATCAGTGAGTATCCCACAGTGCCTGGCACATAATAGATATTCCATAAATAGTTGTCAAATAGCATTTGCCTCTTGGTCCAGAGAACAGGGATAAGGGTGGTGTAGATGTGGAGCATTTTGTTCAGGAATGCTTTTCTGGATGTGGCATTTGAGCTAGACCTTAAAAGATGGAGTGAAATTCCATAAGGAAGGCTTAGTAGTGGGGCATTCCACACAAAAAGGACAGGTGTTTAGACATGTAAAGCATTGGGGACATTTGAGAAACTGGGAATAGCTCAGTTTGGCTGGCAGATTGGAAATATAAAGAGGAATTCCAAGAAGCTACACCTGGAGAGGCTTCCCCAGTATTATAAAAAGTCTCAAAGGCCATGCCAAAGAGCAGGGGCCTGGATCCCTCAGGCAGTGGAAAGCCAATGTGGTTTTTAAGGAGGTGAGTAGTGTGGGCTGACCGATGCTTTAAGAAGATTAATACAGCAACGTCTTGAAGAGTGGTTTTGAGGTGGAAGGGAGACAGAAAACAAAGGTCTGAAGCCAAAAACGTGGAGAAAGTATAAACAAGGTTCAGTGTAACACTAGATGTTGATTTAACACATAAGCAGGGAAGAGGAGAGTCAGAGGTGAAGTTGAAGTGCCGGCATGGTTGACTGAAAGGATGGTGCTGCTGCAGCCTGAGCAGAGAAGTTGGAAGGAGGAGCAGAGGGGCTTGGGAATATGGAAAGGAGAATAGTGCAAAGTCTTATCTTGTCATAACCCAGATTCCCCATTTGGTGAATGCTTGTAGGCATAAAAGTGCCAGAGTCTCACTGACTGTTGGAACCAAAGACCGAAACTCCAAATGTAGATAGGAAATGGACAAATTTCAAGAGTCACCTCCAATGAAGGAGCCTACCTAGGCCTTAGGGTCAGCATAATTTCTAGAATTGGTTAAATGTAATCCCAGCTCTTCCTCTTCTTATGTGTATGACCTTGGGCAACTCTCTTAACTCATCCAAGGCCCTGCTTTCTCATCTGTAAAACGAGAATGATAATAAATCTACCTCATAGAGTTTTATTGAGAATTAACATAAGCATGGTATTTACTAGTGGTAAAATACTCAATATGCATCAATAATTATTAATATTATCTTATTTTTATATGAAGCAGAGGCTGCAAATACAAATGCCTTTTATAGGCCAACTGGAGAGAAATGAATTAAGCCAATTCACCACCTAAAAGGAACGTGGCTATTCACCTTCAGCAAATTACTCCACTTGGGAGTTTTGATGAGGTTATCACCCTGTGCGATTTTTTTTAAGAGAATTTGGAAATCTGGACTTTGGAGGGATAAAATTTTCCATTTTAAAATGTTTACTCAATTTAAATTACAAGATAACATTGTGGCATCCAACAGTGCATGAACTGAACAAAATGTGTGTGGGGCTGGTATAGCCCATGGGCTGCCATCTGTGAAATCTAATTTAAGACAGGCTTCCAGCTTGATGTAGAGATCCTGGGAGCCCTTTTGGAAGCTACAGCGGCCCCTTCATTCTCCCGAGATATTAGGCTCCAATCTCTCCACATGTCAAACAACAGGCATGCAGTGGATGACCCGATGCCCTCTGGGCCTGACGTTCTGAGATCGCTGGTGTCCAAGGATGTCCAGTCTGGCCTTGATGGCATGAAGAGATCAATTGGGGAAGGCTCGAGGGCTGAGTGAGACGGCCAGGGAGGCCAGGTCTGGTAGCAGCTTCACATGCTGCAGCAGGGAGAAACCTGTAGGTGTTTACCCGCTGTGGATAAAGACAGGAGAAGTGTTGAGGCTAGCTGGAGATGAGAAGCAGGGTGTCTGACCTGACTAGTTAAACACTTTACTAAGAACTACAGCTGAATCAAAGACAAATCTGAATATGAGCCTGTGTGTGTGTGTGTGTGTGTGTGTGTACCACCCACCTGAGCTGGGGTGATAGAGGAGAACGGGCCCGAGTGTGTATCTGCTTTGTCTGCTTGCTTTTCTCAAGTTCGTTCCTGTGTGACAGAAATTTCTAATCTCTTGTACTCACAAAGCTACAGCTGATATTTCCAGAAACTTTCATAGCACCATTTCCACCTCATCCCTCCTTGCCACCTGAACCCTTACTCCCAGGTTTTCAGGGTCTGAATCTACAGCCAAGCTACTCGGTTCTAGAACCCAGAGTGGAGATGTAGAAAATCCTAAAGCAACCCTGAGTGTTAGAGCCTCCAGCAGGCTCAGACTCTCCTGCCAAAGGACGGCTGCTATTCCAGCGCCTGCACTGCAAAGATGGGCAGGTCAATGCATGGCCAGCAGGAACAGAAGAAACACTGCCATTGTCCCAGCTAATTGATGCTGAGAAGGCAAGATCATTTTTCAGCAAAGTGCCTGGTTAACCCAAAGGGCAAATTTGGTTTCCTCTACCTTACTGGAATATTTGACTTTGAATTCATATTTACTTTCTGCCTCTGGGTAGATGTATCCTGTCACTCTGTGATAAATGATATTTACAAAAAGAGGTTTTCAAGATATTTTTAGCAATAGAACTCTTTCTTTAAAATGATATATTACACTAAACCCAATATATAAAATATGTTTTGTAATTGAGTGATTAAAACACTCTTTAGTCAATTTGAATCTTTATTCTTGGTGGTAAAGACTTTGTTATTTTCAAAATTACAAGTGCCTAACAGGAAACTTCAGGATTCTTTGGAGAATGTTGTAAAAACACTGATACAGTCCTCACTTTCTGAGGTATTGGGGTTCTAAGTGAGGAGAAGTCATACCTCTCATCTTTAACAGTGTAAAATGAAGACGACAGAAGGGAATCACAGCATTTCCTGGCATTTTACTGATCACATTTGAATAGGAGGTGAGTAACTTCGTATGTTGGAAAGAGAAAGAATCATACAGAAAAAAAGTCAGGACCCTGTGTTCTAGTTCTGGCTCTAGAGAGTGTTGGTTCTAATCGTTTGAGAATTGGTACTCACCATGTGCCACTGGAGAAGGCCCTTCTCGTCTGTGGATGCAGATTCTCTGTTTGTAAGCATCATCTCATCTGAATGTCTAGGCTGCTGCTCAATGTGTTGGCCCAAAATGCTACGCTATCACAAAACTGTACAGGTACATTCGGTGTGCCACAAAACAGACCCATCCCCTCTACACACCCACATTTATGTATTGATACTATGTTGTACAGAGTGATTCCATACAAAACAATGGAAATGAACTGTTGGAAGGTTTCTAGTGGTTACATGAGGTACAGAAGAGTAGCAAATGTGGCCACAAGTGCCATCCTGGAGCCAGCCCTAGATTTTAGTCCTGACTATATCAACTACTGGCTGTGATCCCAGGCAAGCCACTTACCTTCTTGCCTTCTCCATAATAAAATGGAAACAGCATGACACCAATCTCTCAGGTTGGTAGGTTAGCTCATTTACACAGCAACGTGGGGAAGCCCTCAGGCTTTGACGGTGTCCAGACCTGGATTCAAATTCTTTTTCTTCCACAAATAAGTAAAGTCCCTTATATACCTCAATTTTCTCATTTGTCAAATAAGGAAAATTATTAAATCAAATAATATTTGTCAGACACTTTAGTTAGAACTGTACTTATGGTATAGTGAACATACCCCCCCCCCCCAAAAAAAATGATGTGGCCAAGTGTAAACAAACTTTGAAGGAAATAGTGCCAGTTGTAGATGAAGAAGAGCCCAGCTTGAGAATGAGGACTCAGCTTTCTCTCTGGCTATGCCCCACATCCTGAGTGACATCCGGGAGTGCTCTTCTCTTTCTGAGTCAAAGTCTCTCCATCTGTACAAGAAAGATAGTGCACTCCACAGTCAGATTCTGATATTCTCTGGTTTTATGGTGGACTTTCATCTTCCAGTTACAGCCCCATGAAGGGATGTGGGAATCAGTGTCAAGCACCACAACTCAAATGTCTTTAGGATTAGATATCTGGCATCAACAGAGTAATAATGATCATCTTGAGTTGCATTTTTCTCAAGACAGTTATAAAATTGACCTAGTAAATATGAGAGAATATTCTTCATATTCACAAAAAATGTGATCACTCCCATTTTTCTTGAACCACCGACAGCATCAAATTTGGAGACATTATCAGGAGAGGGGGGACCCTGAAGTAAATGGGGCACTTAAGCCCCATCTGAAGATGGCATCTGTATTCAGCAATAGTTCATTGTTGCCAAAACAGAATGAAAGCCCAGTGCTACTAAATATCACAGATTTTCAAGAAAAGATGGAAATCAGATTTCTGTGTGTGTGAAATCTTGGGGTCATTAAGAGATAGCGAATAATTCAAAATATTTTTAAAAATACCTTTGCAACCTGCAGATGCAGTTCATGGGTAGCATTTGCCATTTCAGGTATGACCAGTTCCTAAAACATATCAGGTGTTGTATGATGGGGTCCAATGCTCCCTACCTCCACCCCACAAAAACGAGGATCCACAGCATGACCTTTGACCAAAGAGAATGCAGGATCTTCACCCCAGATCATGCACGCTCACCACAATGAGTAGGATCAGAGTGAGTATGTGATCCACAAACAGCTCTCCATGGTCATTGTTTTCAAACTTGCAGATCCGTAGAAATCACTTGAAATAAAATCATCTGGGGAGTTTGGGTAAGATGTCTCAGGAGCCACCCACAGGAATTCTGCTCCATCCAGTCTGAAGTGGGCCTCAGGAATCTGCCCAGATGGTTTCTCAGCCTCCCTTGAGGAAACTTACCTCAGGTCTAACCAGGGGCCAATGACTGTAGAAGTTCTGTCCAACGTGGACACTCAGTGCTGGAGGGTGATCAGCTGAACCAGTTGCTGCTCTGAAGGGGAACAGACTGAAGAGTGCTGATTTGCCTCTTCTGGGGAGCATGGACAGAGACACACTCATGTTACTCACTTACCAGAAGTTTATTTTAAAAATTCACAGAGAAGTAAGGAAACCATCTGAGCTGCAGAAACCATCTGAGTTGCAGAGTCAAACCCCATGGAGTCCATGATATCGTTCCACCACTGGAATGTTTTTCACTCTTGTCTAATCTGTCCATAAGCCTTGGACTTCTGTGTCTCTGCCTCTTCTGATTATGAGCACTAGTCTTATGCCTTACCCTATCTTACTGCTCTCCAAGAGAAAAGGTCTGATCGATTCAGCCAATCACCTGCCAGAGCGCAGTGTTCCTATGGACAGAGCATCAACACCTCAGAGGCTGCTGACCAGCCCATAGCTAGTAGGCTTTGGGTCAAGTTATTCTGTATTGCATCCGCTGTGGCCAGGATTCCAAGGTCAGGTGATGCAAAACATCCCAAGCTGTGGGTCAGGAACCTCACAGAGAAAGGCTAGATGATGGTAGGCTCCTGGCAAGGCCAACTGCTATGATATTGGGGTGAAGAACGGTAACCAATTAGCCAAAGAGAAAGAAGCCCCATGAATATGAAAAGACAAATGTCCCAATAGGAGCATGTTACTTTGGCTGGTGACATATGATAGACATGGAGAACAGACCAACCTAGTGGGTGAGTCTGTAGGTCCTGAGTTCTCATCCCAGCTCCACCATTCTCTGACTGTGTGACCTTGGGTAAATTACTCAGCCTCTCTGAACTTGAGCTTCCTAGTCTTTCAATAAAAATGATTATAATGTCTCACAAAGGGGTTTTGAGAGTTAAATGAAATACTGAGTATAAAGCCTTTAGCACAGAGCCTGGAGTAAAAAAGACAATATTTAGTTTAAAAGAGAAAAAAAGAAATCTACAGAGAGTTTCTCTTCTCAGAATACATCCTCAGAGAAGAACAGAACAACATTGCAAGAGGAAACCCAAGTTCTGTGGAAACATGAGCTATTGTTGTTATTCTCCAAGTACGTAAAGTAGATGTGGATTAAAGGTGGCATTTGGGGTGCTGGAGGCTGGAAGGAAAAAGAGCACGAGATCAGTAGGAAACCTGGACATGTGTTCCCACTCTGTCATTTTTGTAACTAGCTCTGTAAGCAGCCAAAAACGTCCTTCCTATGCCTGGGCTTCACTTTCTCCATTTGTAAAATGAGGGCGTTGGGTCATCTGACCTTAGAGGGTATGCCTATCTCTGAAGCTCCAGAATCTCATAAGGATCAAGAATGGCAGAAGAAGAAGAATCAAAGATCTAGTAACTGACTCCAGATTCTAGAAGGGCTGGGTTTTTTTGCTTTGTTTTGTTTGGGGTAAATGCACTCTGAAAGGTAACTTTAGGCTGGAAAATCAGTCAGATTTGCTGGGATGAGAAGGTTCAGGTGGGACCCAAGGATGGTCTTCAAGAACATGGAGGGGATGTGTATCTGGAAGCAGGGTTAAGCTGGTTCTGTGTGATCTGAGGTTGGAAGGCAGACCCCACCCCATTTCAAAGGAGACCAATCTAACAAGTAGAGGTGTCTTCCCCCCATGCTTCAGAATACATTCTCTAGCTTCATTCAGGTCTCTATTCAAACATCAGCTCCTCAGGTCTCTACTCCTAACCCTCGCCCTAACTCAATGTCTGTCTATCCAGTCTAAAATGCCACCTCTGTCACTCTCTAGGCCTTTACCTGCGTTTGCCTTTCACACTGCCCTACAAACCATCATATGATGTCTGACTCGCTCCAGGGAATGTCAGCTCCACCAGAGCAGAACATTTGTTTGCTTCAACTGCTGAATCTTCAGTTCTTAAATAGGGCTTTGGACATAGCAGATGCTCCAGAAATATTTGTGGACCTCTCCCCACAAAAATAAGGACAAGTCCTACAGTCAGTATAATATTCTCCTTTGTCCTGGTGAACAGAGCCTGAAATTAAAGACTTCATTTCTAATTGTAAAACTTCAGAACTCAACCTGTTGATAAGGAAAGAAACTGGAGGAGCAGACAATCATCCCCTTATTACGGAAAAATTTCCCCTCTACACTTCCCCATGCGGATGACCAGCAGGGGAACAGCCCTGGGCAGGGGAAACAATGTGAGGATCTGAGTTGAGAACGGGTGTTCTCATCTGCAGCAGATTATAACATGTGAAGGATCTCCCCCTTTATTCTGGAGGCCCTGTGCTGGCCTTGAATGGGGCTTTGAAGGCCTGAATATTCAGGAACTGTCCTGAAATTTCCCCTCTTCCGCATCCAGCAGGACTGCAACTTTCAGGAACTGTCGATTGTCTAGGGAATATAAACAAAAGAACTAAGGCAAAGTTGGCTCATTAGAAGGGAAGAAATCTCATATCGAACTGAATATAAAACCCACTTGGAATTTAAACACCAGAGTGGCATGTAGGAGGAACACGATTACAAACTCTGGGGAGAGGTCCCGATAAACCAAAGCAATTCTATCCTGGTTCTCAGTCCCTGTTCATAAAAATTTCATAGAAGGGGAACACGTCTCCAGAGCTTGAGCTTCTGGCATAGCAACCCTGGTGCCAGTTGCCTCTGTTTGCTTTGAGATATCAGAAGGGAGACTCCAGGCAAGCTGGCTTTGATTTATCTAAATATAGTCTCTTTTCTGAGAGTACAGTGAATCAAGCAAGGGGTCCTGGGGCCAGCATGGTGTTTGGCATTTTCACTTTACAGGCTGCATGACTTTTGGCACGTTCCTTCCCCTCTGCAGGCCTCAATTTCTCCCTCCATTGAGAAAGAAATCCAGGCAGCATTTGAGCTCCTTTTTCTCTGTTCCTTCAAACCTCATTGTCCACGGCCTCCAAGGCTTCAGTGTATTTTCCTGACCTGTCCCTTTCATCCTCTACACTTCCTTTTCTGTTTGCAGAGAAACTGTTCCTGGCTTAACACGGAATTGAACCCTAGAATGCAGAACAGCTCTGAGTCTCAGTCACAGACACCCAGGAGGACTCTCACTGCTGGTCAGACAAGTGCCTGGACTTTGGGTCGCCGTCCCTTTCTCTTTTGACACCACTGCCTGTTTTGCCAAGTTCCCCTCTATGGCATGTGGCAGCATGATGCCCCAAGGGAGAAAAGCTGCCAAGAAGGGCCCTGAGTCTTTGGCATTGGGCGAGAAGGCGGCACTCTCCTAGCATATGACTCGGGCTACAAGGCAATGCTTGCCTGCTGAGCACTGTCAGTTTCCTTGCCTAGAAAATGGAAATAGGAAGAACCTTGTCCATCTCAGAGGACTTTATGGGAATCAGATGAGAAAAGAGGTTCTGGGGAAAACTTTGATTTGCTATTTAGATCCTTGAGTCCAAGACTCTAAGCCACTGCTTTGACCTCCTACCTCTCCGGCATGCTATCTCTTCACTTCACCCATCCTGGTAGCCTCTCCAGCAATAACAGAGCAGCTCACAGCATGGGCTCTGGACTCAGACTGCTGGGTGTTTCCCACTGGCTCTAATCTTACCAGCTGTGTGATATTAGGCATGTTAACTCACCTCTCTGATCTTCAGTTTTCTCATCGGAAAGTGGGGATAAAACAAAACCTACCTCAACGGTTGCTGTGAGATAATGTATGAAATGCACCTGGCACAGCACCTACACTACATTCACTCCTGCTGCTATTAGTGTTACTTCCTTGAAGATCCACAGCCTGTTATCACTGATAGGATCAGTGGGAGACTGAATATAACTAATGTGACTAGTAGGCATCCTGAACACTGGCAGCTCTCTCGAGCTGTGGTCCACAGAACTTTGGCAGTCCTCCAGATCCTTTCAAGAGGTCCACAATGCCAAGATTATTTTCAGAGTCATACTACTTGGCGTTTTTCACTGTGTTGACATTTGCACTGATGGTGCAAAAGCAATGGTGCCCCACTGTGCAAGCGCTCTTTGTATTCTCTACCACCATGCATGCCCGGGGGGGGCAGGGGGGAGCCAGTTTCATTTAGCAATGTCTTTTATTAAGCAGTAAATATTGTTATTTTTATTAAATTTTGACCCCATTTTTGCTTGAAAGAATGACTAACAGACAAACTATGATTATTCAGATGTGGGCATGTAGCAGACATTTCCACAGAAATGAATGAGGTAAGCCTGTCGCTTCAAGAGAAATCACTACCAATATTTGTTGCTAATTAATGTGATTTTTTTGTATTGTAGAATGAAATGTGTCAACTTTTGGAAGACCTGGATAACTAATATTTTTCCAATGATTAATGTACGATGTTATGAAATCACACAGGGGTAAAAGATCCTTTAAAAGTGTAAGTTGGACCAATGGATTACATGTAATCAACTAAGGAAAAGTTCATTGATAAGGTTCCAGATTTTGTATTGCAACTAACCTTTCAGAAACTGCCACAAGTTTTTGTGTAATATCAAAGAAGAATATCCATTACTATCTGAGATGGCCATTAAAATAGTCCCCCTTTTTCCAACTATGCCTCTGAGTGAGGCCATATTTCATTTATATACTTCAACAAAACATCACATTGCAACAGATTAAGTGCAGAATCAGATGAGAATCAAGCTATCCTCTATTACGCCAGATGTTGAAGAGATAAGCAAACACAAAATAATGCCATTTTCTGAATAGAAATTTTTGTTTTTGAAAAATTTTCAGAAGGAAATGTTAATTTTGTTCCTATGTCATGGGTGTATTTTTGTTACTTTTATGTGAATTAAAGCAATAACTTTAAATTTTATGTTTTAATTTATTTGGTAAATATCACTGGATGGAATCTAGATAAATGAAATCGATGTGTAGTTCTCAATCATCTTTTTAGGAGGGTAAAAATGTCTAAGACCAAGAAGCTTTAGAACCACTGCTGTAAATATTTGAGAGAGAGACTGCAAAAGACTGTAAAGAGAAGTTCCCGTACCAACCATAGAAAGTAACAGTCCTGTTGTGTGCTCTGTTCCTCAGCTCACACCAGGAACACTCTGGAGTTCCCTGTCCAACGCAGAGCCCCACATTTGAGCAGGGATACTGACAAATTGAACATTATTCCAAAAAGGGTAACTGGAGGATAAAAATTATGTTCCCGGAGGAATAAGAGAAATAAGTAGATAAACACCCTGAGGCCAGGCACAGTGACTCACGCCTATAATACCAGCACCTTGGGAGGCCAAGGCAGACAGATCACTTGAGGTCAGGAGTTCCAGACCAGCCTGATCAACGTGGTGAAACCCCATCTCTACCAAAAAATACAAAAATTAGCCGAGGGTGATGGCATGCACCTGTAGTCCCAGCTACTAGGGAGGCTGAGGCAGGAGAATCACTTGAACCTGGGAGGCGGAGGTTGATGTGAGCCAATATACCACTGCACTCCAATCTGGGTGACAGAGTGAGGCTCTGTCTCAAAAAATAAATAAATAGTCCGGGTGCAGTGGCTCTTGCCTGTAATCCCAGCACTTTGGGAGGCCGAGGTGGGCGGATCACGGGGTCAGGAGATCGAGACCATCCTGGCTAACATGGTGAAACCTCATCTCTACTAAAAATACAAAATATTAGCTGGGTGTGGTGTCATGCACCTGTAATCCCAGCTACTTGGGAGGCTGAGGCAGGAGAATCGCTTGAACATGGGAGGCGGAGGTTGCAGTGAGTCGAGATCGCGCCACTGCACTCCAGCCTGGGTGACAGAGCAAGACTGTCTCAAATAAATAAATAATTAAATAGGCACATATATGCCATGGAATACTATGCAGCCATAAAAAAGAATAAGTTCATGTCCTTTGCAGGGACATGAATGAAGCTGGAAACCATCATTCTCAGCGAACTAACACAGGAACAGAAAACCAAACACCTCATGTTCTCACTCATAAGTGGGAGTTGAACAACGAGAACACATGGACACAGGGAGAGGAACATCACACACCAGGGCCTGTCAGGGGGTAAGGCGAAAAGGGAGGGAGAGCATTAGGACAAATACCTAATGCATGCAGGGCTTAAAACCTAGATGATGGTTGATACGTGCAGCAAACCACCATGGCACATGTATACCTATGTAACAAACCTGTATGTTCTGCATATGTATCCCAGAAATTAAGGTAAAATTTAAAAACAAATAAATAAGCTTACTCTGGGAAAAAAGGTAAAAATAAAAATAAAATAAAATTTATAGAACTATAATAACTTCTTCAAATCTCTGAAGGGCTGTCAGAAAAATGTTGACCAAAGGGTTGTATAAGAATGGCCTCAAATATATATTTTGCTACACCAAGATTTTTTCTTCTGTTTTCTCGTCTGTCATTCTCTAATGATACTCCCTGCTCTAAAATGTTGTTTCTAGTCTCTTCTCATTCCCTTCTCTTTTTCTTTCTTTTTCTAGCTTGCTTTCTTTTTCTCTCTCTGACCCCTTTCTCTCCTTCCCTTCCTTTCATGAAATTTCTTCCTTAATTACCAACAATATATAATAAATATATTTTTTTCAAAAAGTTTTGTTTCTTTTTTTTCTTAGAATGGTGTGAGTAGGAGGAGAATGAGGAAGAAGAGGAGGGAGAAAGAGGGGAGGGCCCAGGGCGAAGAGATGGGGGAAAAAGAATAAAGGGGAGGGAGAGGAAGAATAAAAAATAATCATCTGTTTTTGTTCCCCTTCTGTAACCTGATGTATTTAATAAGACAAAGGTGTAAATGATGGTGGTTCCCAGGGCAGGAACAAGAGCATTTCCTCCCAGCATGGAGAGCAGGAGGGTGAGTAGGGCTGAGCCCTGGGCTTTGGGTGTTATTTATCTCAGGTTCATTAGAGAGAAAGAAAAAGTCACAAAACAGTGAGTGTGAATGTTTTACAGACAATGTGAGGCAAATAGAATAGAGAATTTTAGAATATTTTTAAAAGACTTGTAACAAGATTCTTCTTCTAGGAAAGGAGCTTAAGGAAATAATCTAATATTTAGGCATAAAACTATGCACAAGAATGTCTGCCACAGTATTAATGAAAATAATGAAGAACTTACATACCCTAAGTGTCCAACAATAAATGATTAAATTATTTCTGAGATACGAATGTCAATTAAGACTATTAAGGAATCAATAAAAATAATTAATAGAAAAATAAATAATGGCATGGGGAAATACAAGATAATGTTGAAATTTTAAAAATAATGAAGATACCAAGTTAAATATATGTAGTAATTTAGTCAATATATTTGTATTGAGCTGCTACTTGCACTATAGCAGATGTTGGACATTTAGTGTTATGCATAATCCTGCCCTTATGCAGTTTAAATTCAAATAAAAACTACAGACTTTAAATAATTAATTAGACAAATAATTAGTTGCATGTCTTTTGTTCCCTGTTTCAATAAAGAGACATGAATTTGTGAAAAGCTATAAGGAATGATAAAATATTAATGGTGGATGTTTAGATGGTAAAGCCGTAGGTGCTTGATGTATTCCTCGTAAGTTACATATTTTCCAAATTTCCTAGAATAAGAATCTATTATTTTTAAAATCATCTTAAATGTCGATGATAAATTAGAAAAAATATCTAAGGAACACACTCGTGCAATCAATTTCTAACCTTCAGCCTCCCTTCCTTTCTCCTTTACATCATTAGACACCAGTGACACCTTCTGCCTCTATGACCTACCTAGAAAACCAAAACAGGCAGTGGCCTTCATTCTTTTTGAAAAAAGTGCTAGACAAACAGAGTTTGAGGTGTCAGGTATGCAACAAGGCAAAAGGCTGATTGGCTCTTTTCTTATGGAATTCAAAATGTGAAGATAGGAACAGATGCCAGTGAAGATAGGAACAGTAACCAGTGCAACCGTTACTGGACACTATGCTGAGCACTCCATGTGTCTCATCTCATTTATTCTTCACTGCAAACTATAGAATAGATTCTGGGTTTAGATCCATTTTACAGATGAGGAAACTGAGGCTCACTGAAGTTAAATAATACCTTGCAGGTGGCAGAGCTAGAATTCAGATTCCCATGGCCTGACTCCAAAGCCCAAGCCCTAAGTAAATCACCAGGAAGAAGACAGAGCTGTGAGTTAAACTGTTCAAGGTCCCACCAGGGAGAGGACCTAACCCAGACCTAAGTATGAGGGGAATCTTCCTGGAAGAAGCAACCTGTACCTGAGACCTCAAGGGTTGCAGACAAGGGCTTGTGAACGGATTCTGGGAAATGAAAGCTCAGTAGGACTGGCATGTGGAATACTGCAGGGGATAAGGGGGAAGGCAGAAATGAGGCCAGAGAATAACTAAGTAACAAATCATATGGTCCTTGAAAACTCAGTTAGGACATTTCATCTTTATCCTCAAAAATGTTGGGAGTCACTAAAGTGTTTTAAGCAGGAAAACAACAGGTCAGTTTTCCACTTACAAAATATAATTCTGGCAACTTGGAGAATAACTTGGATGAATCAAGACTGACGGCCAAGGGGCCAATCAGGAGGCTATAGTCATCAATCAGTAGAAAGATGATGGTGGCCCAAAGCAGGATAGAAGCAACAAGCAGAGAGATAAGCTGTCTGGTCCCAGAGGTATTTTGGAAGTAAAGTTGGCAGATGTTGAAGAGGTGAGAGAAAGACAGAAATAGGATGCCAAGATGTTTCTCTAACAGTATGCCAACTGAAGTTCCAGTCATTGAGAGAGGGGACATGGGAAGAGGCTTCCATTCTGTGGAGAAAAATAGGTTCACTTTAGGAAAAGCTAGTTTTGAATCACCATTGTGACATTTAGATGGTAATGCCCAGCAAGAAGGCAGATATGAGAGTCTGAAGCTCAGGAAAAGGAGCTCAGCTAGTGGTTCATCTGTCTAACAGTTGAGCCTTGGAAAAGGATGAAATTCCCTTGGGAAAGGTGTATAATGAGAAGACAAGAAGACTTATGATCAAATCTGAAAAACACCAACATGTAAAGTTGGAGAAAAAGAATAAGTCAAAAAAAAAAAAAAAAAAAAAAAAACAGGAAACGAGCCACTGCCAGGAAGGTAGGGGAAAAAAATGCCTACAGAGGACAAGCATGGTGTCATGGAAGCTGCAAAGAAAATTTTTCTGGAAGGCAGAAGGTTTCAGCATGCAAAGAAATGTTAAAGGATCTAGAAACAAGGAAGTTGTCAGTCACCTTTGGGAAACCAGCTTCAATGGCAAAGTGAGGGTAGAAGCCAGACTGGAGGGTAGCTGTCCAGCAGGCAAGTAGGTGGGAAGAAGTGGAGATAGCACATCCAAGCTCCTGGAAGCATGGCTGCAAAGGCAAGGAGAAAGAGGGAGCAGTAGCTGGTGGAGAAACTGGGCTAAATATTGGTTCCTTCCTACTTCACAGTTATCATGGTATAACAGATGAACTAGACCAATTTCTCTTTGCATGCACTAAAACTGATAAGTGGCATTACTATCAATCAGGAACCACTGAGCTTCTAAATCCCCTGATTTCTCCAGGAAGATACCAAAAATAAAGATTATGTAGAACCTCACAATGTTTGATTTGGATTCAAGAAAACTGCAATTAACCCTTTGATTCTATATAATAATAAAATTTTATTACTATTTTGATTATAATAACATCAGCTAACATTTGTGGATCACTCACTATGTGCCATGCACTGTTCTAAAGGCTACACATATCACTAGTTTGATCCTCACAACAGCACCATGAGATAAATCATTATCGCCATTTTACAGATGCAGAAATTGAGAGAGAGTTGAAGTAACTGGTTCACAATCACAATCGCATGGCAAGCAACTACTGGAGTCAGGATTCTTTAAGGGTGCTTCTCCCCGACTTATCCCAGGGACAGAGGAGAAAAAAAATAAATGAAAGAGTTTAGGGCAGAAAAGGTGAAATAATTCTGAGGTTGCTGAAATAATTCTGAGGTTGCTAGAACACTTCCATTCCAGAAAAGTCCTGGCATGAAAGGAGAACAAACTGGTCTGTAGGTACTCTCAGCTCCTTTTCCCTAGTGGGTCAGGAGCAGACAATGGTATTTCCTAAGCCAAATGCTCTAGGCCTTGCTGGCACCAACCATGTAAGTATGTTCTTTGAAATTCTAGTTGTCTGAAGGTGGGAGCACAGAGGTGAGCTGAATATTCTAAAAGGACTACTGAAGAGTGGAAAGCACAAAGTCCTTCTTGTAAATGGTCCTCCCAACTTGATTCCATATCTATACAGCTTTCTACCATTTGTTGAGGGCCTATACACCATTATGTCATTTTATCTTCATGACAAGCCTGAGGGAGCAAGCCTAGGGAGGAGCTGTGAACCCTGTGAACCCTGGATCTTTATACATCTTTTCCTCTCTTTTTGAAACATTCTGTCTCCTCTCAATTTTTCTTATGTGATTTGGTTGGCATCTGGCTTATCATTGCCTATTTCTTGCTTTGCTGGGTTACAGGGAAGGAGAGTAGTAAGAATCTTAAAAAATACATTTTTATTTGGTTTTGAACTAAATGAGATAATGATCTATGTCTCTTCTTAGGAGGAAGAAACACCAATATCAACCCTTCGCCGGCTGCCTGGGTGCATCAGAAATATTCAAGGATAAGTGACACCCACATTTATGAGCCTTGCATTAATCAGATTCAGTAAGGGTAGATTTGTTACGATTGTTATGGAATAAGAGAGTTGTGATATGAATTAGACATTATGCAATTATGGCAGAAATTAGGAAAGTGAAATTCCGAAAGTGGTATTTAAAGGATCAGAAAAGGATTCATAGTAAATCTGAAAAGTCAAAAGTCAAGCACATACAGCAACACAAGTGGGCTCATAAAGGAGTAGTGCAAGAGACGTCTGTGGGAAACCATTGCCTCTCAGAGGCAACTGCTCTGGGTGTTGCAGATGAGATGATGGGCCTGGAGCTGCTGTTTGTAAAGAGGAATTGCTGGAAGAGCTGGAAGCTACCAGGTACTTCTATGCCTGTCACTCCATCTGATCACAAGACCTTCAGAGATTGATAACAGCTGCTGCTTCACCTCTGCCTTCCAAATCTTATGCAAGTCTCTCTCTTGCACAAATCTGGCTTGAGACCATAAAGGAAACCAAACCTAGTTTCTGATTAAACCAAACTGACACAGTAAAATCCAATTTATCCAACTGGTAAATCTCATTTACCAATGAGAAGGAAAAGACAAACTAAAGTAAGGGTTGACTAACATGAGAAGGGATGTCAATTCAAAGTCACCTCGCCCTTTCTTACACCTCCCGCATGCCCGGTGTGTCAGCACATTTTCTAACACTGCACCATTATCTCCACGATGGCACGCACATGTATCCCCTCTTCTCCCCATGGTCATTAACCCTGTTCAGATTCTCCTCATCTTGAAGACTGAATGTCTTTCTAGTTCTCCACTCACCCTGTTCTCTCTGGGCTCTTCGTCTTTTGTGCTTGATCTTTCTTCTGCCTGGAATGCTCTTCCCTCCTTTATACTTTAGGTCTTAGTTTAAAGATCACTGTATTTTGGAAACATTTTGGATATCTCAAAAAATCTGAGTTAGATACCACACTGATTTGCTTCTCTATTCTAGTACTTATTACATTTTAGGTCTTATTTAATTGTCAGTGTTCCTCTCCATCCCCACCAACTAGGGCCTGACACATAGGGCTTTAATAATTGTCAGGTGATTGACAGAATGAATGAATGGATGGATGAGTGAAAAAGTCTCTCCATTTCCAATGTGTATTCTCTTTAATATGTTCTACATTCTACACTGAAATAATCTTTGTGAAAGCCTGGACTTCTTCAGTGGCTTGTCATTGCCAGTGGATAAAATGCGGACTCCTCATCTGTGCATTCAAGAACTACCACATACAGTCTCAGCCTACCTTTTCTTTCTTTCTTTCTTTCTTTTTTTTTTTTTTTTTGAGACGGAGCCTTTCTCTGTTGCTCTGTTGCCCAGGCTGGAGTGCAGTGGCGCGGTCTTGGTTCACTGAAACCTCCGCCTATTGGGTGCAAGGAATTCTCCTGCCTCAGCCTCCTGAGTAGCTGGGATTACAGGCGCCCACGACCATATCCAGCTAATTTTTGTATTTTTAGTAGAGGTGGAGTTTCACCATGTTGGCCAGGCTGGTCTTGAATTCCTGACCTTGTGATCCACCTGCTTCGGCTTCCCAAAGTGCTGGGATTATAGGCGTGAGCCACTGCAACTGGCCCCAGGCTACCTTTTCCAAACGTCTCCCAGTATTCTTCCATAAGTATCCTCTATACTTTAACCAAACTTATCAACAAATTGTTCTCTGAAGAAGAGTAATTATTTGCAATAATAATTTCAAAAAACAACTTTTATTTATTGAGCATATACTATATGTTAGTAATTGTAGGATATATTTTATCTATTTTACCTTACTGAATTATTACAATAATCTTGTGAGGTTTTCATCTCTTACCCTTATTTTAAAGATGAGAAAACCAAAGTTCAGAAAAGATAAGTCACTTGCCCTAAGTCACTTGGCCAAAATCACATAACTAGTAGGTGATGAAACCGATATTTAAATTCATGTATTATCTAAAGTCAAGACTATAACCATTCCACTTTACCATATCTTCCTGCAACAAGTTTTCAATAACCATTTGCTGAATTATTTAATTAACTAGGTGACTAATATAACCTACATAATTTGTATAGCTTATCTCATTAGCATTCACACAACAGCTTTATGAGAGAGAAGCTATTACTATTCCCAGATTACAGATAACAAAAGTGAGACTCAAAGAAGTAAAGTAACTTACTCTAGACCACACATTTCAAAAGGGAGAAAACTGGGAAATTGAACCCTGCTTTGTTTGCCTCCAAGTTGAAGGAACTAACTGCTATGCTACACCACTCCTAGTTAGAATCACCAACTGCTGGAGTTGGACTGGCCTTAAGTTACCATCTTGTCTCAGAGCCCTCACTTGATGGATACGAATAACAATTCCCAGGAAGGCTAAGTGGCAGCACTTGATTGTGGTAAACCAGGACTATGGCTTGGTGTGTTTTCATTATAAAATCTGTCTTCTTTCCTGACCAAAAATTTATCCTAGATGAGAGCCAAGGCTTGCCCATTAGACTACAGGGAACACACCCAGCCCACTCAGTCTTTGCTCATGCTGTACCCTTTGCCTATTAAAATTCAACTTTACTCTGCTGGTCCTGAGGATGTCTGTTTTCTCTTTTCTAAGAATATGAGAGATTTTGAGTCAGAGACACATTATAACTATCTTCCAGGAGCTTTAAAGAAAATAGAGACTTTACTGATAGGAATGCCGTGACCATTAGACAAAGGTTCTGTGAAAACAAGCTCTCAAGACTTTTTATTTATACAAGCACTGGAGCTGGTGAGTTCTGGAAGTTGAATGTTTAACCTAAGTGGATCCTAGGGAATTGTCACCTTCCTGGAGGAGTGAGAAATTCAAGAAGAGCTGAAATGCTGTAAGAGCTGAAGCCCATCTACCTGGAGACTGGAAGTTGAGTGGGGCTGGGGTATAGCACAAGAAAGCAGAGAGGTGGCAAGAGGGTTTCAGACTAAAGAGACAATGAATTTTTTTCACTCATTCAATTATTTATTTTGTCAAAACATATGTATGATGCACCTACTATGAGCCACACTTTGTATGAGAACTTAAAACAGAAGGGCTTAACCTACGCTAGCACTCAGAGAAAACTCCTGTGTTAGTGCATGTTTATACTGCTATAATGAACTGCCCAAGACTGAGTAATTTATAAAGGAAAGAGGTTTAATTGACTCACAGTTCAGCATGGCTTGGGAGGCCTCAAGAAACATACAATCATGGAGGAAGGTGAAGGGGAAGCAAGGCACCATCCTCACAAAACGTCAGGAAGGAGAGTGAAGGGGGAAGAGCCCCTTATAAATCCATTAGATCTGTGAGAACTCACTCATTATCACGAGAACAGCATGAGGGAAACCATCCTTATGATCCAATTACCTCCACCTGGTCTCTCCCTTGACACTTTGGGATTATGGAGATTACAATTCAAGATGAGATTTGGGTGTGGACACAAAACCTAACCATATCAACTCCTCTCCCAAGGAGAGAAGTTTTCTCTGAGATCTGAAGCTAGGAGATTGGGTAAAAACAGAGAAAACATTTCAGGCAGGTACAAATAGCAGCTGTAATGGCCCTGAGGTGAGAGAGAACATAATACTTTGGAGGAACTGAATGAAGGCCACTATGCATGGGGAAATATTACAATGAAATGAGATAATGGATTGGTTAGCAGGTTCAAATTGTGGAGAGCCTTTTAGTTTATTTTATGAATTTTTATAATTAGTATATGGCAGTTTTAAAACTTGGTCCAAAAATTCTCTGATACTCCTCCTATTAAGAAGAGCTTTCCTTCCCTCTCCTTAAATTTGGGCCTTGTGATGCTGTGCCAGATTCTCGCCTCAGGCAGGTCTTAAAAAATGGCACCTTCTACTTCCTGGCTTTGTTTCCAGCCACCATGTTTCCAGGAAGCCCTGGCAGCCTATGGAGAGGCCATGTGGACGAGAACTAAGGTCTCTGACTCTGAACTTGCAGACAATAGCTGGCATTAACTTGTCAACCATATGAGTGAGCCATCTTGGATGTAGATTCTCCATTCCCTAGTCAAGCCACTTCAGCTGAAGCTGTAAAAAACAGAGATGAGCCTTCCCTGCTGAACCCCACCTAAATTGTAGATTCTTAATGTAGATAAATGATTGCTATTATTTTCAGACAATAAAGTTTGGAGTATTTTGTTAAATAGTAATAGATATCAAAAATATAGGTAAATGAGAAGCCATTGAAGAATGTTGAGTTTTAAGAAGTTTATTTCTCATTATAGTTTTCTCTTCATATAATGGGGTATATCACAGTTTTTTAATTCATAGAGTTGTTCTGAGGACTGAATAATATGGTAAAAGTAAAGTACTTGCACAGTATTGGGTATTGAAAAAGCCTTCAAGAAGTGTTACTTATTATTGTTATTTTTAGAGCTTAGAGGAAAGGATGATGGAACATTATTCCAGGAGTCAAATGATAAGTTATTGGTCACTTGGACTAGAATGGCAAAAGTAGTGATAAAATAGATGGATTAGGGAGTTATTTAGGATGTAGAAATGATGGGCAGTCATAATAATTAATGGATGTGGAAGCTGAGGGAGAATAAAAACTCAAGATAACTGAAGGATTCTGGCCTTGGAACTGGGCCAACAAGTGTAGCAGATAACTGCTGAATTTGCTTTCCAAAATCTTTTCACCCTCCAGGTAATTTTTCCCCACTGTACTTCTGAGAAATCAACCTGCCTCCACTCTTAATCCATCTGGTTTGAGCAGAGCAGATCCAGTCCACTTCCTCCTTCAGGTTAGACATGTTACCCAAGCCTTAGCCAATCTCCCAGGCAAGTGGTTCCAGGATTGGCACATGACCCAAACAGGCCAATCAGAGCCAATAAGACTCAATTTCAGGGCATTTTATTTGTTTCAGTTTGGAAAAGGAGTCTCTCTCTTTACTTTGGAACTTAAGCCTGTAACTATTAATATATAAAACTAGAACTGTTGCAGTCATCTTACATCTGACCATAGAGTCAACACTGTGTGAAAAGAGAAAAACTAGAAGGTGATGGCATTGTTGGAGCTCTGGATCAAGCTATACCACTTGAGATATACCACAAGACCTTTTAGTTATATGAGCTAAAGGATTTCTTTTTTTCTTTTGCTTTCTTTTTCACATAAGCCAGTTTGACTTGGGTGATGAAATAGCCTACACTGTTGCACTGTTGCATTTGAAACAGAATCACTGATACATTAGTGATTTAAGGGAAAACCGGAAGAGAACAGGTATTGTGTTACAGCTGACTGAGATATTGGTGACTATAGAGAGAAGTTAGGGTTGAGCATAAATTGGAATGAACTGAGGCACAATTGGAAGTAGGAGAAATAGAAATGAAAAGCCTAAACCAGTCAAAAAATTGTGGTCATCTCACACTTTATTAGTCATCAGAAAAATGCAAATAATATCATAATGTGACACCATCACACATCTACCAGAATGACTAGAACCAAAAAAAAAAAAAAAAATTCAAGTATTGGCAAGGATGTGAATTAGTTAGAACTCTTACACACTGCCAGTGGTATTGTAAGTCTATGCAGCCACTTTGGAAAACTGATTGGCAGTATCAGTTTACTGCTAAGCATACCCTGTGATACTAGATGTATAACCAACAGAAATACATGCATATAATCACCATAAGATGTACAAGAATGTTCACTGCAGGTCTACTTCTAATACCTTCAAACTGGACACTACTCAAATTCTACTTAGCCATAGAAAAAATTGTGGTGTATTTTCTCAACAAAATACTATAAAACAATGAAAATTAATGAACCACAAAGCTCAAAACCAGGCAGAACAAATTTATGGTGCTATAAGTCAGAATATTCATCAGGCTTTTGGAAGGTAGTCTGTGGAAGGAGCAATGGTGAGGGGACTGTCTGGGATGCCGGTAACTTCTTATTTCTTAATCTGAGTTCTGGTTGCACAAGTGTGATCACTTTGCAAAATTTTACCTACAATTTGTACATTTTTCTGAATATTTTCTATACCCCACTAAAAGTTCAAAAAATAAAAATGTGGGTATGAGAGCCATAAACCAGTAAAGTTGGAAAGGAGGCTGGAGAGCTCAAAGTGGGTTTCATGTCCAGCATCTTGAAATTTTGGAATCCAGGAAATGAGAGAGACTAAATGAACATAGAAATGGGTGACCTTCCCTTAAGAGATGCCACTCCTTGATGTTGGGGAGCCCAATGTTGACCCTTCCCTGATAGGGCAAAGCAAGACCAATCGAATGGAGCTGCCTTCTGTCCTCTCTAAGAATCCGGCCCTTGCCCTACACGTGGGAACTGTGGGAGATGCAGCCTTGTTTATCTGATAGACTAGGTTCCCTGATAAGGTTGGAGACTGCCTTTTGGGAATTGTTTCAGTGAACTTTGGAGAGTCTTGTGGGGAAAACAGACAGAGGCATTGGTTTCTTCGGACCTCAGGCTTGAAAACTCTTCAACTAAGTCTCACTGCCTCTGAAGAAGAAGGAATTTCACTTAATTTCCTGCAGAGTCAATAGGTGAAAGAGGCAGAGAGGGCTATGTATATTCCATGAACTCCTAAATTCCAATTTCTTCACATCTTTTCCAGTGCCATTAACTATCCTTCCTACAGGGTCAGTTCAGGTTCACCTCCCTTCTCCTGGAGTTCAAGGAGTCCCTAGCCTCCCAGCTCTGTGACTGACAACCCTCCTTCCACAAAATAGTCAGAAGAATTCTTCTAACATGCAAGTCTGATTAATCATGCCACTCTCCTTCCTATGCATCCTCCATCCTGAGTTTCAGCCCAAACTTCATCAAGAAGCACAAGGCCTCATGACCTAGCCCTTGACCACGTTTTCTAACATTATCTCTGGCCTCCTTGTTCCCTCACAATCCAACACTTCAGACATGCCCAACATCCCAGAGAGCAGGTAGAATGCTGAATGTGTAGGTGGTGTTACACTTCTGTGCTTTTAGCCCAAACACTCTTTCTTCTTTGTTTTCCTGTTGATACTTATTTACCTTTGAAAAACTACACCTAGGGATCACTTCTTTTGGGTAGCCTTCCCTGAGAGCTCCTACTCCTTCCTCTCATTCTGATTTTCTGTTTTCTTTCACTGTACATGTTACATGGTTCTCTATTTATTCACAATGGTGTAGCTTTCCCATTAGAAGTCCAGATACTTAAGTGGCCAGGATTTTGTCTTGTCAATCTCAATCCCTGATTCTTAGAATAGTATTTGGCATGTGATAGATTCTCAAGAAGGTTTTGATAAACACACTCTTCAAAGCATAGCTCTATGTGTTATCATTGAACTGTAACTTTCAAGAGACTTTTAAAAATCATTTGTACTGTTTATGTGCATACATGGTTTAACTAACTATGATAATAAGCATAACTAAAACTTTGTAACTGCTTTATGAAGGGTGTTATTTCATTTGATCCTTGCAACAGGGAGCCTGGTAGAATGGCCTCTTTCTTTTCTTTTTTGGAGATGGGGTTTTTTTTATTTATTTATTTTAATCTTTATTGTACTTCAAGTTCTGGGATACATGTGCAAAACGTGCAGGTTTGTTACATAGATATATACATTCCATGGTGGTTTGCTGCACCCATAATCCTGTCATCTACATTAGGTATTTATCCTAATGCTATCCCTCCCCTAGCCCCAGTCCCATGACAGGCCCTGGTAAGTTATGTTTCCCTCCCTGTGTCCATGTGTTCTCATTATTCAGCTCCCACTTATGAGTGAAAATATGCAGTGTTTGGTTTCCTGTTCCTAAGTTAGTTTGCTGAGAATGATGGTTTCCAGCTTCATCCATGTCCCTGCAAAGGACATGAACTCCTCCTTTTTATGGCTGCATAGTATTCCCTGGTGTATATGTGCCACATTTTTCTTTATCCAGTGTGTCATTGATGGGCATTTGGGTTGGTTCCAAGTCTTGGCTGTTGTGAACTGTGCTGCAATAAACATATGTGTGCATGTGTCTTTATAGCAGAATGATTTATAATCCTTTGTGTTTATACCCAGTAATGGGATTGCTGGGTAAAATGGTGTTTCTGGTTCTAGATCCTTGAGGAATTGCCACACTGTCTTCCACAATGTTTGAACTAATTTACACTCCCACCAATGGTGTAAAAGTGTTCCCATTTCTCCACCTCTTTTCCAGCATCTGCTGTTTCCTGACTTTTTAATTCTAACTGGAATAATAAAATATCTCATTGTGGTTTTGATTTGCATTCCTCTAGTGACCAGTGATGATGAGCTTTTTTTCATATGTTTATTGGCTGCATAAATGCCTTCTTTTGAGAAGTGTCTGTTCATATCCTTTGCCCATTTGTTGGAGGGGTTGCTTTTTCTTTAAATTTAAGTTCCCTGTATATTCTGGATATTAGCTCTTTGTCAGATGGATAGATTGTAAAAATGTTCTCCCATTCTGTAGGTTGCCTGTTCACTCTGATGGTAGTTTCTTTTGCTGCGCTGAAGCTGTTTGGTTTAATTAGATCTCATTTGTCAATTTTGGCTTTTATTGCCATTGCTTTTGGTGTTTTGGTCACGAAGTCTTTGCCCATGCCTATGTCCTGAATTGTATTGCCTAGGTTTTCTTCTAGGGTTTTTATGGTTTTACGTCTTATGTTTAAGTATTTAATCCATCTTGAGTTAATTTTTGTATAAGGTGTCAGGAAGGGGTCCAGTTTCAGTTTTGTGCATATGGCTAGCCAGTTTTCCCAACACCATTTATTAAATAGGAAATTCTTTCCCCATTGCTTGTTTTTGTGAGGTTTGTCAAAGATCAGATGGTTGTAGATGTGTGGCATTATTTCTGAGGCCTCTGTTCTGTTCCTTTGGTCTATATATCTGTTTTGGTGCCGGTACCATGCTGTTTTGGTTACTGTAGGCTTATTGAAGTCAGGTAGCATGATGCCTCCAGCTTTGTTCTTTTTGGTTTAAGATTATTTTGTCTATATGTTCTTTTTTTTGGTTCAGAATGGCCTCTTTCAAAGCCAGTCCCACAGATAGACCAGCAGAGAAGTCTCAGAAAAAAAAGAGGAGGAGCTATTAGAGGACCCCTTGATATTTATTTGTCTCTCAGTTTTTAAAAATTTATATTTTATATATTTTATAATATATACAATAGTACATTAGTGCATGTTTGTAACTTATAAATGAATAAACAAATATATATGGTGGGGGAGAGCTTAAAATTGGTTCACTGATAGAGTGCATGATCAAAAAGGTATGGTGACACTGTGTTAGAGAGCACATGAGCCTCTGCGTTTCAGTACTTGAGCAAGGAGATTTATGTAGTCTGCCAGCTGGATTGCAGGGTATATATTTTATAGTTTGGTGACATTTCTCTGCCTAGGTTATGTGCCTGAGCTCAATTCTCATCTTCCTATTTTTCTTATTCCTTTTCCCAATTACTAGTAGTGACATTTAACAGTAGCATTTAACATATATTGAGTACTCATTCTGTGTGAGGTGCTATGCTAAATATTTCCATATATTACCTCCTTTAATACTTATAATAGAACAGAGAGGAAAAAATGGCAGATAGGAGGCAGGACTAGCTTGCAGCTCCCACTCGGATGGATAGAGCACCGTGTGGAACTCACATCATGAACTTGTGCTCCAAGAACTACTGAATTCCAGAGATAAAGGACATAATCTCTTGGGAGCTCCACAGCCCCACCCACCACCTGAGAAACCCAGATACTTATCCAGAAGACCTTAAGGCAAGCTTACATCTTCCCTATACTACTACGTCTGATGCTTTTTTGAAAACACCACCTCTGGACTGAAGGCCAACCGATACAAAACTAGGATGCTAAACAAAACTACAACCAAGGACCCTAACAGAGTCCACTTCACTCCCCTGCTACCTCCACCAGAGCAGGCGCTGGTATCCATGACTCAGAGACCTGAAGACAGATCACAGGACTCTTTGCAGA
This sequence comes from Chlorocebus sabaeus, assembly GCF_047675955.1. Taxonomy (NCBI): domain Eukaryota; kingdom Metazoa; phylum Chordata; class Mammalia; order Primates; family Cercopithecidae; genus Chlorocebus; species Chlorocebus sabaeus. The sequence goes on along the minus strand of NC_132926.1, from coordinate 33,212,166 downwards.
CACTCCCCAGTACCAGCCCAGAGCCTTCTAGCTCCACTGGGTGACTAGACCCAGAAGTGAAATAATAATCACTACATTTCAGCTCTCAGGAAACCACATCCCTAGGGGAAGTGGGACAGTGCCACATTAAGGGAACACACCATGGGGCAAAAGAATCTGAACAGCAGCCCTTGAGTCCTAGATCTTCCCTCTGACATAGTCTACCTAAATGAGAAGGAACCAGAAAAACAATTCCAGTAATATGACAAAATAATATTCTTTAACATCCTCAAAAGATCACCCTAGGTCACCAGCAGTGGATCTAAACCAAGAAGAAATCTCTTAATTGCCAGAAAAAGAATTCAGAAGGTCAATTATTAAACTACTCAAGGAGGCCAGAGAAAGGTGAATACCAACTTAAATAAATTTTAAAAATAATACAGGATATGGATGGAAAAATCTCCAGAGAAATAGATACCATAAATAAAAAACAATCACAACTTCCAGAAACAAAGGACAGGTTTAGAGAAACGCAAAATACACTGAAGAGTCTCAGCAATAGAATGGAACAAGTAGAAGAAAGAACTTCAGAGCCTGAAGACAAGGCTTTCAAATTAATCCAATCCAACAAAGACACAGAAAAAATAATTTTAAGAAAATGAGCCAAGCCCTCAAGAAGTTTTGGATTATGTTAAACAACCAAACCTAAGAATAATTGGTATTCACAAAGAAGAAGATAAATCTAAAGTTTGGAAAACATATTTGAGAGAATAATCAAGGAAAACTTAGCTGGCCTTTCTAGAGACCTAGTCATCCAAATACAAGCAGCTCAAAGAACAGCCGGCAAATTAATCGCAAAAGGATCATCACCTAGGCACATAGTTACCAGCTTACCTAAAGTTAACATGAAGGAAAAAATCTTAGGAGCTGTGAGGCAAAAGCATCAGGTAACCTATAAAGGAAAACCTATCACGTTAACCGTAGATTTCTCAGCAGAAACCCTGCAAGCTAGAGAGGATTGGGGTTCTATCTTTAGCCTCTTGAAACAAAATAATTATCAGCCAAGAATTTTGTATCTGGCAAAACTAAGCTTCATGAATGAAGAAATGATACAGTCTTTTTCAGACAAACAAATGCTGAAAGATGTTGCCACTATCAAGCCAACACTACAAGAACTGCAAAAAGGAGCTCAAAATCTGGAAAGAAATCCTTGAAATACACCAAAATAGAACCTCCTTAAAGCATAAATCTCACAGGACCTATAAAAGAATAACAACATGAGAAATGAAAGATATTCAGTTAGCGTGATGGATAGACTAGTACTTCACGTATCAATACTAACATTTAATGTAAATGGCCTAAATGCTCCACTTAAAAGATACAAAACGGCAGAATGGATAAGAATTCACCAACCAAGTACATACTCTCCTCAGGAGACTCACCTAACACATGACCCACATAAACTTAAGGTAAAGGGGTGGAAAAGGATATTCCATGCAAATGGATACCCAAAGTTAGCAGGAGTAGCCATTCTTATATCAGCCAAAACAGACTTTAAAGCAACAACAATGGTTTAAAAAGACAGAGGGACATTATATAATGATAAAAGGAATGGTCCAACAGGAAAATATCACAATCCTAAATACATATGCACGTAACACTGGAGCTCCCAAATTTATAAAACAATTACTATTACACCCCATGATGTAATAAGAAATGAGATAGATGGTAAGAAAATGATAATGGGGCACTTCAATACTCCACTGACAGCACTAGACAGGTCATCAAGGCAGCTAACAAAGAAACAATGGACTTGAACTATACCTCAGAACAAACGAACTTGGCAGACATTTACAGAACATTCTATCCAACAACTGCAGAATATACATATTCATCAGCACGTAGAACATTCTCCAAGAGAGACCATATGGTAGGCCAAAAAACAAGTCTAAATAAATTTAAGAAAATAGAAATTATATCAAGTACTCTTTCAGACCACAATGGAATAAAATCAGAAATCGACTCCATAAGAAACTCTCAAAACTGTACATAATTCATGGAAATTTAATAACCTGCTCCCGAATGATCATTGGGTCAACAATAAAATCAAGATGAAAATTAAAAAAGTATTCAAACTGAACAATAATGGTGACACAACCTATGAAAACCTCTGAGATACAGCAAAAGTGGTGCTAAGAGGAAAATTCACAGCACTAAATGCCTACACCAAAAAGTCTGAAAGAGCACAAATAGGCAATCTGAGGTCACACCTCAAGGAACTACAGAAACAAGAACAAACCAAACCCAAACTCAGCAGAAGAAAAGAAATAACAAGGATCAGAACAGAACTAAATGAAATTGAAACAACAACAAAAAATACAAAATGTAAATAAAATGAAAAGCTAGCTCTTTGAAAAGATAAGCAAAATTGACAGACCATTAGCAACAATAGCCAAGAAAAGAAGACAGAAGATCAAAATTAGCTCAATTAGAAACAAAATGGGAGGTATCAACTGATACCACAGAAATGCAAAAGATCATTCAAAGCTACTAGAACACATTTAGGCACACAAACTAGAAAACCTACAGGAGATGGACAAATTCCAGACAATATATAACCCTCCTAGATTAAACCAGGAAAACATAGAATCTCTGAACAGACCAAAAACAAGCAATGAGATTGAAATGGTAATTTTTAAATTGCTAACAACAACAAAAAAATCCAAGACAAGATAATTCACAGCTGAATTCTATCAGATATTCAAAGAGGAATTGGTATCAATCCTATTGACACTATTCCACAAGATAGAGGAAGAGGGAATCCTCCCCTAATCATTTTACGAAGCCAGTATCATCACCCTAATATCAAAACCAGGGAAGGACATAACAAAAAAGAAAACTACAGACCAATATTCCTAATGAAAATAGATGCAAAAATCCTCAGCAAAATATTAATGAACCAAATCCAACCATATATTGAAAAGATAATCCACCATGATCAAGCGGGTTTCATACCAAGGGTGGTTTAATATATGTAAGTCAATAAATGTGATACACCACATAAACAGAATTGAAAACAAAAATCACATGATCATCTAAATAGATTCAGAAAAAAGCATTCAACAAAACCCATCATCGCTTTATGATTAAAACCCTCAGCAAAATCAGCATAAAAGGGACATATCTTAAGGTAATAAAAGCTATCTATGACAAACCCACAGCCAACATTATATTGAATGGGAAAAGTTGTAAGCATTCTCTATAAGAACTGAAACAGGAAAAGGATGCCCACTTTCACCACTTCTATTCAACATAGTACTGGAACTCCTAGTGAGAGCAATCAGACAGGAGAAAGAAATAAAGGGCATGCAAATTGGTAAAGAGGAAGTCAAAATGTCACTGTTCACAGAAGATATGATTGTATACCTAGAAAACCCTAAAGCCTCATCCAAAAAGCTCCTAGATCTGATAAATGAATTCAGTAACGTTTCAAGTTGCAAAATCAATGTATACAAATCAGTAGCTCTGCCATATACCAACAGCAACCAAGTTGAGAATCAAATCAATAACTCAAACCCTTTTACAATAGCTGCAAAAACTAAACTAAAATAAAATAAAATTCTTGGGAATATACCTAACCAAGGAGGTGAACACTTCTCCAAGAAAAACTACAAAACACTGCTGAAAGAAAATATAGATGACCCAAATAAACAGAAACACATCCCATGCTCATGGATGGGTAGAATCAGTATCGTGAAAATGACCATACTAACAAAAGCAACCTACAAATTCAATGCAATGCCCAACAAAATACCATCATAATTCTTCACCAAACTAGAAAAAAGCAATCCCCAAAGTCATGGAATTTTAGGAACCATGGATAAATACTGGAGCCAAAAAAGAGCCCAAATAGCCAAAGCAAGACTAAGCAAAAAGAACAAATCTGGAGACATTACATTACCTGACTTCAAACTATGCCATAGGCCATAGTCATCAAAACAGCTGGTACTGGTATAAAAACAGGCACATAGACCAATGGAACAGAATACAGAACCCAAAAATAAAGCCAAATACAGCCAACTGATCTTCAACAAAGCAAACAAAAACATAAAGTGGGGAAAGGACACCCTATTCAACACATGGTGCTGGGATAATTGGCAAGCTACATGTAGAAGAATGAAACTGGATCCTCATCTCTCACCTTATACAAAAATCAACTCAAGGTGGATTAAAGACTTAAACCTAAGACCTGAAACCACAAAAATTCTAGAAGATAACATCAGAAGAACCCTTCTAGACATTGGCTTAGGCAAAGACTTCATGACCAAGAACTCAAAAGCAAATGCAAAAAAACAAAGATAAATTGATGGGACTTAATTAAACTATTAAGCTCTGCACAGCAAAAGAAATAATTAGCAGAGTGAACAAACAACCCAGAGAGTGGGAGATAATGTTTGCAAAATTTGCATCTGACAAAGGACTAATGTCCAGAATCTACAAAGAATGCAAACAAATCAGAAAGAAAAAAAAATCCCATCAAAAAGTGGGCTAAGGGTATGAATAGACAATTCTCAAAAGAAGACATACAAATGGCCAACAAACATGAAAAAATGCTGAACATTACTAATTATCAAGGAAATGCAAATCAAAACCACAATGCAATACCACCTTACTCCTGCAAGAATGGCCATAATTACAAAATCAAAAAATAATAGATGTTGGCGTGGATGTGGTGAAAAGGAGACATTTTTACACTGCTAGTGGGAATATAAACTAGTACAACCACTAGGGAAAACAGTGTGGAGATTCCTTAAAGAACTAAAAGTAGATCTACCATTTGATTCAGCAATCCCACTGCTGGGTATCTACCCAAAGGAAAAGAAGTCATTTTACAAAAAGATATCAATCAAGTGGATAAAGAAAATGTGATATTTTATATATATAGTATACAGTATATATACATATAGTATATAGTGTGTGTATATATATATTTACACACACACATATACCATCAAATACTACTCGACCATATAAAAGAACAAAATCATGGTATTTGCAGTAACCTGGATGGAATTGGAGACCATTACTCTAAGTGAAGTAAACTCAGGAATGGAAAACCAAACATCATATGCTCTCACTCATAAGTTAGAGCTAAGTTGTGAGGACACAAAGGCATAAGAACAATACAATGGACTTTAGGGACTTGAGGGAAAGGGTGGGAGGTCGAAGAGGAATGAAAGACTACACATTGGGTAGGGTGTACACTGCTCGGGTGAAAGGTGAACTGAAATCTCAGAAATCACCACTAAATAACTTATCCATGTAACCAAACACCACCTACTGCCCAAAAACCCATTGAAATGAAATAATAATAATAAAATACTCATAATAATTCTATGAGGTAGGTTTAATTATCCCTGGTTTACAAATGAGGAAACTAAGGTGAAAAAACTTGCCCAAGGTCCCAGAGCTATATGGTGGAACAGAGATTCAGTCCTACCTCTTGAATAAAAAAGGCGGAATTGAAAAATAGTTCTGGATTCAAACACAGACTTTGTCATTTATTAGGAAAGCTATACAACAGTATTGTCTTTCCTTAGAGACAAGTGACCTGTTGTTTTAATGTCTAGTCTAACCCTGTAATGGCACTCCTAGCCAGACACAAATGAAACACGATACATACGGAATTCAGCGTTTCTGAAAGATGTGCATGCCTCACAGTACCAGTGGGAAACTACTCTTGTAAATAGCATAATTTTTAACCACTACTACCCCCACCACCACTGCCATCATGGCAAAATGCCCAAAGTCATTAGGCAGTAAGTATGTCAGTGTTTGACCTGAGTCTCAAATAAAAGTGCAGCAAGCCAGTATGCCTTGGTTTCTGATGGCAAGACCTCACCGAATTGCTTATTTGAAGCCAGCATCAGAAAGAAGGGAGAAAGGGGTGATGCATTTTTCAAGGCAGGCAGTGAAATAGATACCAGAGCAACTGAGAATGGCTCTAACTACCTACTTCTCTAGCGGCCTGGGAACGCATCCTGGGGCATGGCTTTTCATGATGTAGTGTACTTCCTTTATGCCCTGAGATTTCCCTGTGGATCCTGGATCCTCAGGGATACATCATACAAGGCTCACTCTTCTACTAACATCTGTGTTTTGCATATTGCTACGCAGTTATCCCATCTTCTAACTGCCTGTTGGCAAATGTACAACACTTCAATCTCCCCAGGTAACGCTTAGTGGGGAAATAGGATGTCAGTGAATCCAGAGAACCTGTGATGATGACATAATGACTTGGCCAAGGTCATCCTGTGATTAAATGAAAAATGAAACTCAAGGTTGGTGTCTGTACTGACATCTGTGGATAACCCATTAGTTTTTGGAACCTGACTTAGACACCTTAGGAGTGTCAGGTTCACAGTGTACTTGAGGAGCTTAACTGAGACTGTCTTCTTTTTTCCTTGCCTCTTCTCTTTGAGAAATGTGGTCTGGCAAGGAGCAGAGCAGCTTTTTCCCAGGCATTCAAGTTTGAGTTGGTTTATTTCTGGTGCACTGGGTGGGGTAAGCCAGGAGACCCAACTAGGATACCCCATCCTGCTGCTAGGAATAGAAGTAGGAGGCATCCAGTTTTCCACTGAATGGGAGCCCACAGGCTGAGTGACTACAACAAAGCCTCAAATTAACATAGATCAGCAGAGGGGAAAGTGCCCCAGGCAAGGATGGTGAAGGAGATGATGACAATGACAAAATAATGATAATAATAATAGTTATAGCAGTTGGAATGCATTTTACATGCATTAGCTCATGTAACCTAACCTGACATTATTATTGATACCACATGTGCACATTTGTGAAAATACACGCACAGAGCGATTAATTCACTTAAGTCATACAGCTCAAAGGTAGAAGAGCTCAAAATCCAATGTCTGGCATCAATAGCTGAGTTAAAGGATATTCTTTTAGATAGCAGAAACGTTTTTATAAATGCAATCTGACCTAACACCCGGATGACCAAATGATCATCTACAAAATAAACAAAACCAAAATGGCCCAACTACCATTCTGGTTGGAGGGGGAAAAGGGAAGAGGAGAAGATGCTGAAGCCTCACTCTCTTGGCCCCTCAACCATGCCAGTCCTGGAGAGGAAGAGGAGCTTCTGTAGAACACAGTTTTTCAGCCACTGGTCTGGTCTGTCATCACCAGCACCCTCCTTTTTTTTTTTTTTCTTTCTTTTTTTTTTTGAATGGCTACATATATTTTGATGTATTCAAACACCAAAAGTACATAGCAATGGAAAAGATGCACTATTCCTACATGAAACAAATAAATGAATTTCACAGATAGAACATTGAGTCAAAAAGCTAGATATAAAAGAGTATCTAATGTTTGTTTTCATTATAAGAAATTTCAGAAACTGGTAAACCCAGTCTATGGTGACAGAGAACACTAGCGTGACTGACTAGCTTTGAGAGCACCTCTTGTTTTTAAAAGTAAGAAAACAAAAGTCTGACAAAGGAAATGACTTAATATTTGATTTGGAGTCAAGTGGAATTCAAAGTTTCCATCTCCTACAGTATTTTTACAAATACCCAATTCCTTGCAAATATTTACTGAAATCTTTCTGCTTGCTAGGTACTAGTTGCTCTTTTAGACCCTGAGCACTCAATGGTAAATAAAATAGATAAGCTCATATTCCCATGTTGTCTGTATTCTAGTTAGGAGATATTGGTTGTGAGAAAATGAATGAATACATGAATAAATCAATTAAGAAAATACCAGATAGTGATAAGTAAAATGTAGAGAATTAAAATAGGTAGGAGATTACAAGTAACTATCTGGCTAGTTCAGATTAGATTATCAGAAAGACATGACTTGCAAGCTAAGACCTGAGGGACAAGAAGTGGCCAGCCACATGACAAGGAAAAGGTGTTCCAGGCAGAAGGAATAAAGCGCCAAGGACCTAAGGTGTTAAGGAACTTGGTTGTGGAACAGCACTTGGTCAGTATGGCGGAGCCAAGTGAGCCAGAGAAAGAGTGGTACAAATGAAAGTCAGAGTGGTAGGGGGCAGCCAGAACATAGAGGGATTGCTAAACTGGGAAGAAGTTTGAATTTTTTGTAAGTTGAGTAGGAAAGCCACTAGTGAATTTTAGGCAGGTGAGGAAACTGACGTGACATGATTATGTTTTGAGAAAGTCACTCTGCCTGCTGTGAAGAGAATGGATTATAGCAAAGCAAGCATGGAAGCAGGAAGATCTGTTAGAAAACAAGTGCCTAAATCTAGGCCAGAGATAACAGTGGCGTGAACTAGAGAAGACTGGGAATACTAGGGATATAATTCGGAGGGATTTGTTTATAGATCAGATATAGAGGAAAAAGGGAAAAAGAACTTCATGAAAATCCCAAGACTTTTGATTTGAACAACTTAGGGATTGTGGAACACTAGGAAAAAGTGTGTGTGTTGGGAAGATAAACCAACAATTCCCATTTCAGCAGGTCAAATTTATGATGCCCATCAGGCATACATGAGAAGAAGTTGAATATCCAATGGGATATAAATGGTGTCCAAAGGAGAGGTTAAGATTGGGCTTAATTTTAGGAATTCTCACATAGCTATCAAAAGTAAACTATGGAGCCAGATGAGGTTACCTGAATGAAGAGGAGATAGAGAAGCTGAACAGTGATCTGGGGCATTCGAACATCAAGAGAGAGAATGAAGCAGGAGCCAGCAGAGGTCTCAGAGAAGGCATGATCAGAGAAGAAGAAACCAAGTAGAGCATGATTTCATAGCAGCCAGAAGAATGTTTCCAGAAAAGGGAATGATGGCCCACGATAAATACTACTAAGGCGTCAAGTAAGATGAGAAGAGAGAAGTGATTTGGATTTAGCACTCCAAGCGTGCTCAGTGGAATGGTGGGACTGACTGCAATGGGTGGAGGAGGAAATGTGAGATAAGGAAGTAGAGAAAGATTATAGATGACCCTTTTGAAGTAGGAGATGGGACTCAACTCCAGAGGTGAGGCTCAGACACCAAACCAGATTGAGGACTAGCTGAAACAGGAAAGAGGCAAAAACACCTCTCCATGAGACATGCCTACCAGTGCCATATCAGTTTATCATTGCCATGGCAACACCCAGAAGTTGCTGCCCCTTTCCAATGGCAACGACCTGACAACCAAGAAGTTACTTCCCTATTTCTAGAAATGTCTGCATATACTTCTCTTTAATTTGCATATATTAAAATTATATTCACTTTAATTATATGCAAATTAAAGAGAAGACTATGCAGAAGGCACTCAGAACTGCCTCTGAGCTGCCACTGTAGGCACAGGGCCTATGGGGTAGCCCTGCTCCACACGGAGCAGTACCTCTGCTGTTACTATACACTGCCACTTCAATAAAAGTTGCTGTCTAACACTGCTGGCTTACCCTTGAATTCTTTACTGGGTGAAGCCAAGAACCTCCATGGGCTAAGCTCCACTTTTGGAGCTTGCCTACCCTGGATCACCTTCAAGAAGGTTTTCTGTGGAAGAAAGCCAAGAAATTAGATGGTAGTCTAGAGGAAGATGTAAAATCAAGGAAGTTCTTCTTTCTATTTGATATTGCTTTTAATTGGAAATATTTGTGCTTGTTTTTAATGTTTATGGGATTAATCCAATAGAGAAGAAAAATAAATGAGATACAGGAGGAATTTTTTCCCTTGAGAGGGAAAAAAGCCATTGAGAATATAGGAGTAGATGGAATCCAGAGTGCTAGTGGAAGGGGCTTCATTTTTCATAATGCAAAAGTAATATTTTTAGCAAAAAAAAATAAAATCACATTGTACAGGACTTTGCCAAGTGTACTTGGCTCTAGCAATCATCCTCTTCCCTAAGCCATGTGGCAATAAAAGAAAAAATCCCTGCATGCTTCCAAATACTTCATGTGGGCCATGATACTGCTCCATTGAGTGCCAACTAACAGTTTTCTACCTGTTCCCTCTTTCTTGCCTGTCTTCCCAGCACTGAGGACCAAGTCTCAGGGCCAAGTAAAGGAGTTTTTAAACTGAGAAAGGGATCAGGGGATCTGGGGAAGGGTGATACAGCAAAGTTCTGCCCTCGGATCAAGACCAACAGCTGGCAAAGCCCAGTTGGTAAGCTATTCTGAAGTCCTCCTGAGAACCATTGCAACTTCCCAGTTAGAGGAGTTGTCTCCGACCTTCAAGATGTAATATTACATTCCTCTGCTTCTATCTATGATAGAGTAGCTTGTAGCTTCCACAAGAACCAATGAGAAACCTGGATAAAATACAAAATTTTAAAAATCTATTTGAAGCCATCAAAGAGCAACTAGGACTTAAGGGACAAGATTCTGAAGAGGATATGAGCCCCACTTCTGTTTTCCCTCTTGGGGCATTTGCTGAGTCTTAAGCTGTCAGAGCAAGAGGCTAAAAGGCCAAACAGGAAGTGTTGGAAGAGCTCAGGAGAAGTTTTAGCAGGCTCACAGTGCTCTGGGAACAAAAATTGGAATCCAGGAGCAACCAAGTAAGAGAGGGTCCTGATAAACACCTAAAGATCTCACTTAGAACCCTAGAGGACTATAGGCTCACTACAGAAATTAGGCAGAGATTGGGCAGTCTTAACAAAGGTCAAAATCAACCTTGACTCAGCTGAGTCCCAACTGGATTAAATTACTCTAACTACCTGCCAGAAAAGAAAATCTGTCATCTTGCATATACCAAATACAACTTATATACCAAGAAACAGTACCAAAAAGAAAAACAGACAACAGAAACCAGTCCTGAGGTATTCCAAATATCAGTTATCAAACAAAGACTTTCAAATAACTGTGATAAATATGTTCAAACAAGTAGATGACATGGAAAGAATTTCACTACAGAATTGAAATCTATAAAATGAAATCAAAAGCATATGTTAGAATCGAAAGATCCAATAACAGAAAGGCCTCACTGTTCTGTGACCACATTCCCTCAATGTCTATGCTTGGTAGAGGAATCCAGTCCAGGTGGCAGGGGTTGGGGCAGGAGAAAGAAAGAAAAGAAATATTGGCTCATATTTGCAAGGGGCTCCAAATACTGCCTTCTTCCTCTGCCCTCCAAGTATTGGACTAGGGCCCTGATCACCAGACCGCCAAGTTGGCTTGAGCAGTGGTTCTAAAATGAATTTTTGAAAAAAATAAATAAATCTTAGGATGTCATAGACATGAATCGGGAGCCAGTGAGGGAGACAAGGGGCTCAAAGACTTGCTTCCTCCTACTTGGCTGACATCAGCTGCCCCTTATATTCAATATCCAAAGCCCCTTTATACCTTCTCAGTGAGTGTTCATCTAGCCTTGTCTGGAGATCTGTTGGGGCAGGGCAGCCCAGCAGTTTATGAGTTAGCCCATTTGTTTTTTTACTTCTGGATACCATCTAATAGCACTTCCCCAGGATCTTGTCCTCAAGTGTCTAAACCTCTTGTACTGTTTACGTGGTCCTTCGTGGTCTAGTCCTGCCTCTCTCTCCAGCCTCATCTCTTTCCACTCTTTATACTCTACATTCCAGCCACACTGCATGTCTTCCAAATCCTCGCTGAACCAGGCTCCTGTTTCCAAGGCCTTGCATATGCAACCTGCCCTTCCAGAATGCTTTTACACACTCACCTTGGGCTCACAAAATTCCTACTTCACCTTTGGTCCTAGCATTGATGTTATATTTTGGAGGAAGCTACTAGTAATTCTTCCCCCAATCCAATCTAGATTAAATGTGCCTCCCAAGTTTTCCATAGCACCTTATAGCTCCCCCACTACAGCAAGTACCACCTTGGATTGTAACTGCCCAATCGCTTGTCTGACTATAGCCATGTGTAGGCAAGGACCACTGCCTGTGTCTTCATTGTAGGCATAGAGCCTACAGACTGCCTCATGTATTCCAAGGGCTTATTAGGAAGAAATGAATGAATGGGTGGTAAAGCACTTAACACAGCACCTGCCGCGTACCTGGCATTCATTCATTCATTATTTACTGATTAGGGGTCCAGAGACTTAGGACAGCTTCTAGGTCTGTCATTAATTCTAGGATTACTGGTATAAAGTCACCTCTCTCTTTCTTGGGTCAGGTTCTCCATCTGTAAAGGAAAAGCACTGGGTCAGCTCCCAAAAGGCCTTTCCAGATTTCCTTTCTGTCCTTATGCACTAGGGAGCCCTATATCGGCTCGGCCCTGTATGGCAAGGCAGCGAGAGACCCAGAGCCCTAAGCCACGGTGCTGTGTTGGCAGCACTGGCAGACCCAACTTCTGGCTGCCAGCCTCTCACTGTGAGTCCACTGCCTGCTTGGCTGGGAGACCTGCTGGGAACTTACAGGAACATTCTGAGGAAATGCGAACTTCACTCATCAGCAACAGGGAGTCTGTGTGAAAGGAGGCCTGGGGTGTTGCCTGGGGATATATGCCTGAAGCCAAGTCCCAGATAAATACAGCTTCAGTTCTCTGGGCCCATGGGGCCTGTTCTTCTCAAGGAGAGTCCTAATGTCTTAAATACACAGCCACCGGCTCCAGGCACAGCATTTCCTAACCCCTGTGGGACTTTATTTTATCTGTGCTTGACCTCATAATGGCTTAAACAAGTTTAGAACAAGCTGTCTGCCTTCAGGTCTGGAACTTTATTATTATTTTTTTTTATTTAAAATGGACTGTTTATTTATTTATTTATTTATTTTATTTTTTTTATTATTATACTTTAAGTTCTAGGGTACATGTGCATAACGTGCAGGTTTGTTGCATATGTATACTTGTGCCATGTTGGTGTGCTGCACCCATCAACTCATCAGCACCCATCAACTCGTCATTTACATCAGGTATAACTCCCAATGCCATCCCTCCCCCCTCCCCCCTCCCCGTGATAGGCCCCGGTGTGTGATGTTCCCCTTCCTGAGTCCAAGTGATCTCATTGTTCAGTTCCCACCTATGAATGAGAACATGCGGTGTTTGGTTTTCTGTTCTTGCGATAGTTTGTAGGGACATGGATGCAGCTGGAAACCATCATTCTCAGGTCTGGAACTTTAAAAAGGCTGAATGGTGTGATGGATGGAGTACTTCACTCTGGGAAGACCAAGGCCCAAGTCCTACCTGCCTTGGCAAATAACTAACTCATAAAACGACTCTAAAAACGGCCCTGCCCCTTTCTGTGCCTCAGTTTCCACACCTGTGAAGTGGGAGTGTTCTCCAGTAGCCCCTGAGCTGCAATGCTCAGATTCTCTTACAACTTTGAAGGTTGTCCCTGACACCCAAAGGAGTCATGACAACGGGAATGCCTCTGTCTTCGCCTTTTGTTATAGTTATTTTATATTGTTCTTTCACCACTGTCTGAGTTAGGCTCCCAAACAGATCTGTGAGACAAATTAGGGGACACAGAATAAACCATTTAATTTCTGTTTCTTAGAGGAATATAAAACATTTGGCTTGCAAGCTTTTAAGACAGGATCATAGACCATAAAACTATTTAATAAGTACAATGTACTAGAAATATCCTTTACTGAGACAGATTGGTGAAATTAAAAGAGCACCAGCTTAAAAATCAGGAAGCCAGATGCCGTTCTCTGCTCAGTCTCAGCCTCAATCATGTGGCCTTGGGCAGCCACCTCCTCAACTTGACCTCAGTTTTGCCCTTTTTACATTAGTATCTACAAGTTCTTCTTGGCTCTGCCATTCTGGAATTATCTTACGTAGAATAAGTCTTCCCAAGCTGTGTGGGGCTTTTCCTGGTAGATTTGAGTGAAGCTTTGTTTTGTTGTTTGCTTACCCTGTTACTGCCAGTGCAGTCAACACTACAAGCAGACAGTAAGCCAGGAAACATTTCTGCCTGTCAGGTCAGCACATCCCATTAGGCGGATCTGGTGCTCAAGTTTATTAGATCAGGAGACCGATGCTGGGGAAGACTCACAGAGTGGTCTGAGTCAGTTGCTCTACCATGAGGTTGGAGTATAGTAGATTCAACATCCTGTGCACATCTCCTGATCAACAGCCAATCCCATCTTCCAAATTGGAAATAAACCCACAGATAGTCTGAAATCTAGCTGGTGTCCCTCCAAGTACTTACCAGCAAAGTTACTATTTAGTGCATTACTTCCTAAATCATACCAGTGAAAAATTAAGACCCGGGGCATAAGGGCTTCTGTGAGACTGGGCACACCAGGTTCTGAGGTTTACAGGCCTAGGATACAGGCTCTTCACAAGTGAGGTTGAGTAGTTGCACCTCTGCTCTGCACCCTACAAATGGCAGTCAGTGTTAAGATCATTTACAAGGGAGTTTTAAAAAGAGGAGAGGCTCATTGGAGAAAAAGTAGGGAAAAAAATAAGAAAGTACAAGAGAAATAAAGAAAACCTAGAGGGAATGGGAATATGTACCATGAAACACTTAGAATACCTCAAATGGGTCTCTGAAAAAAGAAAATAAAATTTCCAAAAAGTTTGGACAATACTGACTACTTTATCTCACCTCTTGGAAATTCATATCCTGCAATAGCAAATCAAAATCCTTGTAAAGTTCTGTGATTTAAAAATAATAATAATAACTATTTAAGCTTAACCTACTCCGAGCAAACTTTTTGATCATGGAATCCAGTTTTCTTGAAATGCTTGTCAACATTCCTGGAATACAGTGTCGGAAAAACTGATCTAAAGAAACCCAGTATGCTGGAGTGAAGAGGTATAAAGAGGGAACTGGTCCCTGTCTGTAAGGAGCTTACAAAAGAGAGATGAGACTTGCCTAGATGAAGAATCTTACAGGTACTAAAGAACAGTTAAAGATAGAGACGGGATCGTTATTATGTAGGTAAGCAGTATTGGCAGCACATGTTGTGCTTTCACTGGTTTATCCACAAGTTTCTGGGCCACCTACTACATACAGACACCATACTGCACCCTGGGATTCATCGTGTGGGCAAGGGAGACTGACCTCTCCACCTCTATGACTTAACTTCTAGTGGAGAGAGAGAGAGAGAGAGACAAAAAGTAAGTGTGCATGTAAGTAAATATAGAATTACATGTTGTGAAAAGAACCCTGAAGGAAATGAGGAGCAGTGTTCTCTGATGAAGTAAGGGGGACACCTGCCTGCTCTGGGGTCAACAGTGATGGGCTTTCCAAGGAAGTG
Source organism: Chlorocebus sabaeus (assembly GCF_047675955.1). Classification (NCBI taxonomy): domain Eukaryota; kingdom Metazoa; phylum Chordata; class Mammalia; order Primates; family Cercopithecidae; genus Chlorocebus; species Chlorocebus sabaeus. The sequence goes on along the minus strand of NC_132926.1, from coordinate 33,197,059 downwards.
ACATTTAAGTTTCAGTTTGAAAGACGAAAAGAAGCTAGGCATGATGCAAATGGGGCAAAAGGATCAAAACATTCTTCATAGAGCAAGTTGAGGCTGTGGGCTTGGCCTCAGAGCCTAAGTAGGTTAAAGAGGGTGAAACGGGTATGCAGTCATTTCTTGATTTAAGTAATGTGCTATCAAATCTCTAACATGAGCCATCAAGCTAAGTTTGCAGCAGTGAGCAAACTGATAGGCCTTGGCTTTTCTAGAGCATTCTATGGGAAAAGATGCAGAAGGAGCATAAGCATGTAAAAAAACAAGGTAATTTCAGATGTTGAACAATGTTATGAAGAAAATAAAGCAGAGTAATGTGATAGAGAGCGGGGTGGGGGTGCAGGGAAGAGAGAGTACTTAAAAAGTTTATCAGAGATGGCCTCTCTGAGCATTTGGTACTGGAACTGAGATCTGAATGACAAAAAGGGGAGGGCTGTATAAAAAGCTGTCTGGGAAAAACACATCCCAGAGAAAGGAAGGGCAAGACCTGAGGTGGAGCATAAGTTCATGTTCTAGGAATCCAAGGAAGGCTTCTAAGTGACAGGAGCAACATGCCAAATGACAGGGAGGGAAGAAAGTTAAGTTTTCTTTAAGTATCCTTGGGCTAAAATAGAGCTCTCAAGCACAGAAGTGAAGAATGAAATATTTGGAAAAGTAGGCTGTGCCCCATTGTAGAGAAACTTCAATGTCACGGTAAAGAGGTGAGACAAGTTCTCTACCTACTTTCCAGTGTCACATACCAGACATTGTTCCCAGGCACAGCACACTCCTGCTGGCTTATCCACAAGTTTTATTACTTTTATTATTACAACTACACTTTTTATTATTGCCCACCAAAATGATGTAGGGGAGGCAGTCAGAAACTGCAATCGTTTGTGAATAACTACTTATAATACTTTAAAAGTGGCAAATACAGTGGAAATTGCTTCCTGTCCCCCAGTATCTACTCTCTCATTCTTCCCCTGTAATATGGCTGCCAAATTTCAAGTTGAAACATGGCTACATTTCCCAGGATTCCCTGTAGTTAGGCTCAGCCATGTGACTAAGTTCTGGCCAATGGGATGTTGCAAGCAGAAGTAGAAAAGTCAGGTTCTGGGTCGTGTCCTTAAGGGAGGGAGTGTATTTATTCCCCTCCACCTTCTTCCTGCTATCTGGATTGTGGATCTGATGGTTGGATTTCCACTCAGGATGGTGAGATGAGGGACATATCTGAGGATGATAGAGAACTGGAAGAAGCCTAGATCCTGGATAACTGTGGAGGCTCCATACCAGCCGTGAACTGTCTACATGAAGAAGTTTTACATGGCAGAGAAGTAGACTTCTCTCTGTTTAAGCCACTGTTCTTCTAGGTCTTTGTTAAACACATCTAAAGTTGCATGCTAACTAATATAGTCACTTCTTACAAGTTGTAGCAATGAATAAGATAAGCCTATTGTAATGTAAATGAATTAGAAGGTATGTATTAAAAAGATAGCCTTGAACCCATTTTACATATACATTTTTAAGGTAAAATTTTCACAAATATCTGTACTTTCAAATATTTTCAAATTCACTTGCAATGCAACTGACAACAGATCATAGCATCATTTGTATCACGACTATAAGGTAGAAAACGCTGTGTGTAATGCAAATTGATAACTCCATGAAGCCGAGGACAGTTGCCTCTCCAGAATAGCTGGAACTGGGGTCCAATTGGAAATCATGTGATTCCTTAGCCAGGCACAGTGGCTCATACCTGTAATGCCAGCACTTTGGGAGGCATAGGCAGGAGGATCACTTGAGATCAGGAGCTCAAGACAAACCTGGGCAACACAGCGAGACCTCTACAAAGTTTTAAAATTAGCCAGGCATAGTGGTACACTACTGTAACCCTAGCTACTCCGCAGGCTGATCCCTTGAGCCCAGGAGGTCGAGGCTGCAGTAAACTATGATCGTGCCACTGCACTCCAGCCTGGGTGACAGAGCAAGACCCTGTCTCTAAAAATAAATGAATAAATAAATTACGTGATTCCCATCAAAAGCGACGTGGCCTGTGGACTAATGTTGGCGTCTTACAAAGTTAAACATAATCTCCACCATATGACCCAGCAATTCTACTACTAGGTATTTGCCCAAAGGAAATGAAAACATTTGTCCAAACAAAGAGTTGTACATGAATGTTCAGAGAACTTTATTCAAGTAGCCAAAAACTGGAAACAACCCAGATGTCTATCAGCAAGAGAATGGATAAACAAATTGTCATATGGTACGTGCAATGGAATGCTTCTCAGCAATGAAAAGGATTGAGCTACTAATACATACAGCATTGTAGATGAATCTCAAAAATGTTATGGTGAGTGAAAGCAGCCCGATGTCACAGTACATCCTGGATGATCCCATTTATAGATCCTAGAAAAAGCCAAACCCATCTGTAGAAACAGAAGGCAGGTCAGTGATTGCCTGTGACTGCAGGTGGAGTGGGACTGACTGCAGAGGGGCACAAGGGAACTTTCTAGAATGATAGAATTGTTCTATATTTTAATTGGGGTGGTGATCTAACAAGTGTACACCTTGGTCAAAACTCATCACTGTATGGTGAAAATAAGTGCATTTTATTGTATGTAATTTATATTTTAATCAAGTTGACTTTTAAAGTTCTTTTGAAAAATTACCAAACTAAACCAAGAAAAAATGCTTTAAAGAAAGAAGGTAAATAATGATCTTAAATGAGTCCTAATTTAATGTCAAAAGGGTGGATATTCTGAATTGCAGCAGTATTTTTAAAGCAAACTGTTTCTCACATGAACACTCTGGATGGCTGTGCTCCAGGAAGAGAGGCAGTAGGGACTGATTTCCTGAAAAATCAGCTCCAGGAGCTGCCAGTGGATAGCAGGGAGGTGAGGCAGGAGTGAGTGGAGGAGCCAGACTTGATTGGGTATGACACACCCTAGGGCAGGGCTCAAATGATCTGTAAAGGGCCAGGTGCCTTTTGTTTCTGTTGCTTGTTTGTTTATTCATTTTGTAAAACTAAAAAAAAAAAAAAAAAAATCCCATCTGCTAGAGGTCACAGAAATGTCAAATTGCTATGAAAGTTCAACTTATTCTCCACGTATGTGCTAATCTCGTCACAGATCATCAGCAAGGTGCACAGATCGGCGCTGGTGCGCAGAGCACGCTTTCAGCAACACTGCCCTGGGGGTTCCTGGAACTACTTGGGGTTCTGGAAGAGACCAAGGTCCCATGTAAGCAAACAGAGGCAGAAGCCAAAGACAAGTGGGTCATGATTATGAATGTGGTCCTGTTTGTACACAGTGGGTGGTGAGGGCTGAGGAAATGTGCTTAGAAAGATTTCAGAACAGGTACAGGAGGCTGACAAAACACTGTTTTGGAAAGATTCATCTGGCAGCACACCAAGGATGGTGGGGCACAAACAGACTTGAATCCCAGAGACTGATGAGGAGGTTAGTGCAACCAGCCAGGTGGGAGATGGGTGACCGGGATTTGAACCATAGTAGAAGCTGTGGAAAGGAGGAAATGGAAGGCAGAAGATGAGGAAAGGAAGGGTCAACAATGACTGGTGACTTGTCAGGGGCCTGGGAGATGGAGACCAGGTCAGAGCTGGCCTGTGACATAGGAAGGGGCAGGTATTCTGAGAAATGAGAGGAAAAATGGGGAGAAAAACTTGAGTCTAGGGCCTCCATCTGCTCTGGGAAATAGGAAGTGGTCTCTTGGGTGTGCCAGCACTCCCCAACCTGGTGGCTCCTGAGGGCTGACTCTGCCTGCCTTGGCCTCCTGCCCAGTAATCCCTGACCCACTGTCGCCCACAGCACCACCCACAGTGGATGACAAAGGGAGACAAACAGAGGGGTGCCTTTGTGCATGCCATTTCCCTGTGCCTGGCATGTGAGCTTCCCCCCACCCATTCTCTACCTGTGACTCCTCCTCACCCAGGCCTAGCCTTGATATCACTGCAGAAGGAACCAGGCCCTGCAGTAATGTGGCCATGACACTCAAATGTATTACAGCGACATGTCCCATCACAAGGCAGTTGCTGATATGTCCGTCTGCCCTCCCACAATGCAAGTTCACCGTAGGGGTTGGATCCAGCTCGCATTTCACCAACCTTTAGCACAGTGCCTGATGCAAGTCACTGCGCTCAGGAAGCAACATAAACAAGTGAGGATGGAGCACATCGAAGGAAGGACAAAGAGAGGCAGAAAGGTCATGTGAAATGGGCTCAGCTGGTGTGGAGGTGAATGGGAGCCAGAGTTCACACAGACTCTGCTTTTCTCCGCCCTGTGATACATGTATGTTAACTATTATTTGAAACTGAACTTCTGTCATCCCAGACAGTTTAGCAGCTGCTCTCTGAATAAAAACACAATTGTCAGCCCATCCGCAAAGACATTATTGTCCGGATTTGGGCAACCTCACTCAGAGAAATCTTACCCTAAAAAAAAAACCACAGGAAACTGGACTAAGGCTGGAACTGACCAGTGAAGGGGAAGTCACCACCTTTAATCTGAGAACAAGCAGTAAAAGAGAAGCTGGAAAATCCTTCAGTTCTACTGGTGCTGAAGTGATTGACATGACTTCACGTCACTGACTGAAGAGGTGGAATAGAAACAGGTGGACTTGTCATAGACCTGGAGATAGAAGCCAGTTTCAAAGTGGGGTTGCCCACTCCTGGGGACGGGGAGTGGCTGGCACTCCCAGAATGGTCTGGGGTTTATGGCCTGGTTCATTCTGATAGGTTTGTGCCCTCACCATAGAGGACGTTTCACCCCTGCCCACCACCCTTTAGCAGGAGTTATCACAATGATTTCCTAATCCAGAGAAAAGGCTTCTGCAATACAGAGAGAAAAGGGATTGAGATCCCAGAGGGAAGTTACTAGAACAACCAGAAAGGGAAGCTTTCTATTGGAAGCAAGGATTTCTGGACACAAAACTTTCAGTACTGAAATCAAGGAAAGTCTTGCATAAACTGGCCTAGTTGGAAGGGACCGTAGAGATCATTGCCCAAACCCCTCTTTCATAAATACAGCTCCGGAGAGGGCTCACATTCATACAGAGCCTGTGGCAAGGCTACACCTGGAGTAAGGTCTCCACCTCCGCCTGCAGGGCCCTTTCCCCTGGTGGTGCTTTCTTTCAGTGCCATTAGAATGTTTGCCTTCTTCATTTCCATAAGTACCACTACTTTCTTGGTACTACCCAAAGCAGGGAGCTTTCCAACATGGAATGGTTAGATAGGAGGGATGGCAATGTCTCCCACAGTCCTGTTTCCAGGTGAGGAAGAGTCCTAAGGGAGCCATAGCTCATCCCACAAGCCCCTGCTGCCCTGCCCAAGGCAGGCTGCACCTCCCAGCTCCTTGACTTGCTCTCTGGCAGCCTCCAAGTCTCTTTGAGTAAAAGAAGGCTCTCACCCAAGCCTGAACCAGTGACTTTGCCTCTCTCTTTCCCTTGGGCTGCAAACAGATACAAACACAGACCCAAAATAAATAAAATTAATTTTCTGTGCCACCCTTAGCACAACAGGGTGAGAGGGGAGAGAGCAAATACTTAAGTGGAAAAACTCAGGGAGAAATCATCCGGAGCTCCTCCATCCACCTGCAGATGGCACCTCTGGTTCTCCTTTCCTCTCCCTCCTTAGAGGAGCGAGTAGTGAAGTCAGCAAATGATTTCTGACCCAGCCCTCCTGGAATGGGTGGTCCGAGAGTGTGAGGCCCTGGGGTGAGGAGTCCACAGGCATGTGGAGATGCGTGTTTCCCGAAGGACGATAAGATCAGCGTGATGGACGGCCAGGTACACCTCCATGGACTTTCAAAACAAGAGCACAGAAAATGAGCAACCTCTCCTGCCTCTCCTAAGCCCCAGGCTGCCTGTTTACAAATTTTCTCTCCTCTCTCTTCTCATGCCTGAATCTGTTCAGGAATGTTACATTCCAGCCTTTCTGGGATGACTACATGTCACAGTGGCAGCCATTGTAATGCCTCACATCCCGGAATGTGGCATCCCTGAATGAGTCAGGCAGGAGTGCCGGCTGTGAGAGAGGAAAGCCTGCCTCATGCTGCTTCATCCTGGGATCATGGGGCTCAGGCCATTAGATGGTATATTTCAAGATTCCCAAAGGCAATATGCAATTTATGTCCTGTTTGGTGGAGGAACACAGAGAAGTGGAACTACAACAATAATCATTTCACTTTCATCACCTTCTAATTTATAAAGTCCTTTCATAGCTAGGCTCTCAGTTGTTTGGTACAATAAATATCCTTGAGAGGAAAGAAAGGCTGGTAAAGCGCAGAGGCTGGAAATGCCTCGGGCCTTGTGCCTGGTAAGGAGCAGACAGGACTCGCAGCTGAGATGCTAGCATCATACAGACTTCAGGGCTCTTCCCATTGCACGGTCCATGTCCTTCCTTCAGAAGCGGGCATGCTGCTTAGTCTGTAATGTAGACTGGCAAATACACAGGGGTTGTTCCAAAAGGTTGAGGTAGAGGCATTGCACACAGCAGTCAGAGGCACCGACATGGCGGTTGAGTAGCCCCCAGCTGAGTCCTGGCTCTGCTTTCATTGACTTTGACCAAATGATGCTACTTAAACTCTGACCCTCAATAGCTAGTTTTAAAATAGATACAGTAATGCCTACATCGTAGATTTTTACATTAAGAAGATAAAGTCTTGGAGACAGTAGAGCATAGTGGCTGAGACCTATAGCATTGGTGTCAGTAGACCTGGATTCAAACCCCAGGTTTGCCTCTTGCTAGCAATAAGTCACGTCACCTCTCTGAGTTTCAGTTTCCTCATCTGTGACATGGAGATAAAACCTCTACCTGTTTCTTAGGGTTGTGAGGACTAAGTGTGATAATATATGCAAAATAACTTACCTAAGTGCTTGGCAGAAAATACGCACTTGATAAATATTTGATGAATGATGAACTGAAATGACTGGCGAGGCTGGGATATAAAACAAAGACTGAACGACTCCAGAGCTACAACTCTTAACTTCTATGGAATGCTGGTTCTCAAACATGCCAAGCACCTCCCACCAGATAATTGGGGTGAGAGGCATTCTTGCAATAGCTGGGTAATTATCCTCAAAGCCCCTTCCAATCCTCAAGCATCCATGAGCTCACCTACTCTCTTGGATGCGTCCCAAAGGCCTTCAAAGAAGAGGAACTTGGGGAAGGAATGTAACCTCGATAAGAGCTATGTCTCCACATAAGGGGAGAATTGGGCTAGCATACACACACGCGCGCACACACACACACACACACACAAAGGTATATCTGGCCCCATTCTACCATCAAGATGAGAGGTTTCTGTCCTAGAGACCGTAGAGAGATGCTGCTCTATGAGAACACCGAGGCCCAGAGAGGTGAAGCAATTTTCTTAAAGCTGCACAGCCAGACAATGGCAAAGCCAGAACTGGAATTCAAGCCTCCTGACTTCCAGCCCGGGCTCCCTGCCACTGCCTCCCTATTTACACAGGCTTTCAAAATCATTAGGGCACAGAATTAGTTCAGCACTAAGCTTTCAAAATCCACATGGTCCCTCCCACAGGTCCACTTGAGGACAAAATCACTCAGGGGGAAAAATGTATTAAGTCTTTTGAAATGGCAGAGGAGGGTGTTTCCTCAGATAAGAACTCCTAAGGACATCAGAGTTGAAATACTGCTTCGATCAGCGGATCATCTGGGCCCCACCTCTTGTGCAATTTTTGTCTTTTTTGGTATTCAGATGGTGGAAGTGTCAGGCTTCTGAGCCAATGCTCTCTGACAAGTGCATTTTACCTGCCTCTGCAGCCCTGACCGAGGAGTGGCAGGCCCGGACCAGCTCTTACCAGAGGTTTGGAGAAATAGGTTGCTCTGATCCCCAATCAAATCTATTAAGAGTTGCCCCACCAAACAAGCCTGTGAATTCCAAACAGGAGCTCCATTCCCACTGCCCTTCCCACCTAGGTGACTTTCCTAGCTGGACAACAGATTCTGGAGCCCCAGATTGTCAGTGCTGGGCAGCAGCTCAGATGTGTTCTAATGAAACTCCATACCTCTCAGCTGTGGGAACTAAGGCCCAGGAAGAGGAAGGGACTTGTCCGAGGTCACATTGTGGACTCGAAAGGTAAGAGTTTTGCTCCTTTGGCCCACAATCTCCTTTGATCCTAAAGTGGTAGCCTGAGGAGTTCAGATAACAGAGCGTGTAACAAAGAAGCCAGAGCTCCAGGGCACTGAGGAGAGAGAAGAGGCACCAAGCAGCCCCTTAGTGACTGAGCTTCTAGGAGCCCCTGGCACCCAGAAGTCCCTGTCCCCTGACAGTGCAGGTATCCTAGTGCCTAGAGCCAGATGCTTACATAACATGAAACCACGCCTACATCAAACCCATACCCACCAAAACCAGAAGTGAGCTTTTCTCCTCTTCACACCTCTCAGCATCTGAAGCTGGATCTCCTGCCCAGATATGTCAGCTGGAGAAAGAACAGCTTAATTTGTGATTGGAGACATGTAAGTTAGATGCAAGGAAAGAGTCCCAAGTTTTGGAGCTGAGTGACATTACTAAGGAATTTCCTTCTTTAGAGAGTAATTTCATTTAAATATTGGGAATGGTTCTTTGAGAACATATAGTTCCAGAATTGCATCATCTATAAAATTTGCTTGAACTGAGTCATTTGCTTCTGTTGAGATTTGAATTGGAGTCAGAGAAGTTTTTATTTTGGTTTCCAGGAATGGAGTCTTACCTTAACATATATAGTCCTTGGAAAGACCCAGTTAGACACAAACAACAACCACCACCTCTCCCCACCAAAAAGTTAATGCTTGGATGTGGGTGAAAACTGAGCACAGAATAACAAAACAAGTGCTGTTTCCTAAAGTCGCCTTCAGGAGCTGCTGGTATAGGAAAGCTTTTTGTCTCAAAGATGAAGAATAGCATAGGCACCTCCATGAATCAGGCTCCTGAAGCTACTACCCATCCCTTCATGCATCAAGGTACGAAAACTTCAGACTTTTGTGAGAAAAGGTTTTAAAACAAATCCTTGAAGTTTAAAAAGAAAAAGAAAGGTGTGATTTTCAGAGGATTATGTAATGTTCTAAACTACAAACAGCAGGAAAATTTTGTCCTCCCCGAACTCTAACCTGAGAAAGCTTATTCTTCCTACTGTAGACTCTCCGAGATGGTAAAGACCAACCAGGCACTACCAGAAAAGAGCTGAATACACAGAAATCACTCAGTAAATGTTTGTGTTACAAATAAGGGCAATAAAGTGAGCTTTTTATGTAATTTAAACAAAAAACTCATCCTGTTCAAAGCTTGGAGACGTGTAGGAGAAATGAATGTCTGATCTAAATTGACTTTCAACAAAGACTGAAAGTGGCTACTACTGATCCAAAGGACCATAATGCAACCAACATTTATTGAGTGCTTTCTGTATGCCAGGCACTGTGCTAAGTGCTTCATTTTGGCTACCTTATTAAATCCTCAGTATAGCTCTGTGCCTTCCAACTTCAGAGCCTGTGTTTTTTAAACCATTATGTTCTACTCCCTGCAAGTTTTAAGAGTCTCTTATAATTGAGTGAATTAGGGCACTGGAAGTGCCTAATTTTACTTTCACAGACTATCAGGGACTAAACGTTAAGCTCATCGTGTGTTGCTGAGTGATGAAATTTGGCTCTGAATCTGGTTCAGGGAGTGCTGGCATTCTTCATTCCACAAACATAGGTTCATTCATTCAAATCCATATCAGCACCCAGAATATGACAGGATCTGTATTAAATATAGGATATGTGGAAAGAAAAGACAAGCTACCCTCAGGGATTTCCCAGTCTAGTAGAGGGAACTGACTTATTAATCAGTTACCACCATTCCACTGGGTAACTGTGGTTGTAGGTGTGTGTGCAAGGTCCTTTGAGGATCAGGGCCAAAGGAACAATATAACATGGTGGTTATTTAAGTTCATGGATTCTACAGAAAATCAGTCCTGAGAGCAAATCCTGCCTCTGTCATTTAACTAGATAGACAAGTTGAACAAGTTCCTTAATCTTCTAAGCTTCCGTTTTTATCACTTTTTAAATGCCAACAGCAATATGGTCTATACCTCACCCCGCTGTTACAGGAAGCCATCAAGGAAGACTAGTCTGGGAAACCAGAGATGTTCTACACAAAACTTGGGCAGAAATGTAAATAGGAAGTGATCATTTCAGGAGGAAAATCTTTGGACAGAAGCAAGAAAGGGTGAATGTGCATCTGTATCTGTGTGCTCAGGAAAGAGAGTGGTTTGCTATTTCAGAAAAGAGCCAAGACAGAAGCTGGAGATGCAAGAAATGTTGAAAAAGAAAAAAAAAAGTAGAGAAGTGAGAGATTAGTGGTATCCAGTACTCCGAGCACAGGTATGCAAAGATATATGTGCAAGGAATTGATTCCAGTGTTGTTTGTAACAGAAATGAATGAATGCATGATTTAATACATAAATAAGTAGAAACAACCTCAACATCCAAAGGAGATTAGCTAAACAAATTATGATATAGCCACATCATCATGGAATAAGACTATTTGGATATTTGAAAAATGAGATATGTCTATATAGACTTACATGGAAAGACATGTGCAGCATAGTGTTAAGTAAAAATGCCAGTTGCAAAAGGGCACATTAAAGTGACGTCAAATTTTTAAATACGTAAGCAATGGTGTAGAAAAATTTTTACCAAACAATATTTATAGTGGTTACCTCTGGGGATTGGCATTGAGGCAAAAGAGTATTGGTAATATTTCACTTTCTTTTTTTTTTTAATTATGCTTTAAGTTCTAGGGTACATGTGCACAAAGTGCAGGTTTGTTACATATGTATACATGTGCCATATTGGTGTGCTACACCCATTAACTCATCATTTACGTTAGGTATATCTCCTAATGCTATCCCTCCCCCCTCCCCCCACCCCACAACAGGCCCCGGTGTGTGATGTTCCCCACCCTGTGACCAAGTATTTTCATTGTTCAATTCCCACCTATGAGTGAGAACATGCGGTGTTTGGTTTTCTGTCCTTGCGATAGTTTGCTCAGAATGATGGTTTACAGCTTCATCCACATCCCTACAAAGGACATGAATTCATCCTTTTTTATGGCTGCATAGTATTCCATGGTGTATATGTGCCACATTTTCTTAATCCAGTCTATCATTGATGTACATTTGGGTTGGTTCCAAGCCTTTGCTATTGTGAATAGTGCTGCAATATACATGTGCATGTGTCTTTATAGCAGCATCATTTATAATTCTTTGGGTATATGCCCAGTAATGGGATGGCTGGATCAAATGGTATTTCTAGTTCTAGATCCTTGAGGAATCGCCACACTGTATTCCACAATGGTTGAATTAGTTTACAGTCCCATCAACAGTGTAAAATGTTCCTATTTCTCCACATCCTCTCCAGCACCTGTTGTTGCCTGACTTTTTAATGATCGCCATTCTAACTGGTGTGAGATGGTATCTCATTGTGGTTTTGATTTGCATTTCTCTGATGGCCAGTGATGATGAGCTTTTTTTCGTGTGTCTGTTGGCTGCATAAAGGTCTTCTTTTGAGAAGTGTCTGTTCATATCAATCACCCACTTTTTGATGGGGTTGTTTGATTTTTTTCTTGTAAATTTAAGTTCTTTGTAAATTCTGGATATTAGCCCTTTGTCAGATGGATAGATTGTAAAAATATTCTCCCATTCTGTAGGTTGCCTGTTCACTCTGATGGTAGTTTCTTTTGCTGCGCTGAAGCTCTTTGGTTTAATTAGATCTCATTTGTCAATTTTGGCTTTTATTGCCATTGCTTTTGGTGTTTTAGTCATGAAGTCCTTGCCCATGCCTATGTCCTGAATGGTATCGCCTAGGTTTTCTTCTGGGGTTTTTATGGTTTTAGGTCTAATATTTAAGTCTTTAATCCATCTTGAATTAATTTTTGTATAAGGTGTAAGGAAGGTATCCAGTTTCAGTTTTGTGCATATGGCTAGCCAGTTTTCCCAGCACCATTTATTAAATATGGAATCCTTTCTCTATTTCTTGTTTTTGTCGGGTTTGTCAAAGATCAGATGGTTGTAGATGTGTGGTATTATTTCTGAGGGCTCTGTTCTGTTCTATTGGTCTATATCTCTGTTTTGGTATTCATGCTGTTTGGTTACTATAGCTGTGTAGTATAGTTTGAAGTCAGGTAGCATGATGCCTCTAGCTTTGTTCTTTTGGCTTAGGATTTTCTTGGCAATGTGGGCTTTTTTTGGTTCCACATGAACTTTAAAGTAGTTTTTTCCAATTCTGTAAAGAAAGTCATTGGTAGCTTGATGGAAATGGCATTGAATCTTTAAATTACCTTGGGCAGTATGGACATTTTCACGATATTGATTCTTCCTATCCAGGAACATGGAATGTTCTTCCATTTGTTTGTGTCTTCTTTTATTTTGTTGAGCAGTGGTTTGTAGTTCTCCTGGAAGAGGTCCTTCACATCCGTTGTAAGATGGATTCCTAGGTATTTTAATCTCTTTGAAGCAATTGCGAATGGGAGTTCACTCATGATTTGGCTCTCTGTTTGTCTGTTATTGGTGTATAGGAATGCTTGAGAGTTTTGCACACAGATTTTGTATCCTGAGACTTTGCTGAAGTTGCTTATCAGCTTAAGGAAATTTTGGGTTGATACGATGGGGTTTTCCAAATATACAGTCATGTCATCTGCAAACAGGGACAATATGACTTCCTCTTTCCCCAACTGAATACCCTTTATTTCTTTCTCCTGCCTGATTGCCCTGGCCAGAACTTCCAAAACTATGTTGAACAGGAGTGGTGAGAGACGGCATCCCTGTCTTGTGCCAGTTTTCAAAGGGAATGCTTCCAGTTTTTGCCCATTCAGTATGATATTGGCTGTGGGTTTGTCATAAATAGCTCTTTTTATTTTGAGATATGTCACATCTCCAATGTTTGAATTATGTATAACACGAGTTATTTTCATATTATGTTTATAATACAAATTTTTATTAAATGTTAATGCCCCAAAGATGTTGAATGGGATATTTTTAAAAAGAGGCAATTGGGAGGTCTTTGGCTACTTATCAAAAAGCAGGGTCAGCGGCAGAGTGGCAGCTCAGAGAAGAGGAACACAGGAGGGAGGTGACAGTGGAGTAAGCAAGTGGTGGTTCCTCTGTGCTTGTATGTCAGATGGAAGAGGGAGAGCCAGAGAAGAGAAGAGATTGAGGGGCACTGCAAAAGCCCTTGAAGTGAGGTCCAGGGAGGAGGAAGGGAAAGATAAAATCAATCCAGTGGGAGGGTACCTTTAGTAGTGAAGGAAGGAAGGGAGGGAGATAGTGGATAACAGTCCTGAGAGTTCTGAGAGATTGATGGGTGGCCTCAGACTTATCAGTAAAGTGGGCAGGAGGTTATTTCCTGAGATTAGGTGATGTAGAGTGGGCTGGTGGTGGGCTTAAGCTGGAGGCTGGAGGAGATTAGAGTGCTTGGTTTCTGATTGTGCTCAGAAAGTGTGGGAGGGAGTTTCTCCTCCTCGTTAGCCCCCAGGCAAGGTTCTTCCCACTAGCAGAACTGGGTGGTCCTCCCGTTCCTGGACTCCACAGTTCAGGTTTCCAGACCTCGTTGTGCCAGCCACCTTTGGGCACCCTCCAGCCACAGCTCTTTGTTTTCTATAGCACCCCTGGGGATGTGAAGGTAAGGAAGGGCAAGAGGGTGGGTGGCCTGTGGCTGCTACTGCTAACAATGCTGCTTCCGAGTATTTTGTCCCTAGTGGAATAGGACTTTTTGTTAAGGGAGGGAGAATGGGTGAGGCTCAGTAGAGTGTGCTAGAAGTGCCTGAAGGTCCTCAGAACCCGTCTTTCCTCACACCATGGGTCAGAGTGAGATTATCAAACCATGCATCTGGGTTTTCTGTCTGAAACTAACCAGTAACTCACTAGTATTGATGATTTTATTATTGCTGAAATCATCCTCAGGAAATGGCATTTGGAATGTGGAAGGAGAGAAGGAGGAAAAGGAGGAGGGGGAAGAAATGAAAACAAAAAAGGAGGAGGTGAGAAGGGTCAAAAAATGGGGGAGAGAGAGATTACCAGTACTGCGAGCACAAATCTCAGAAGAAAGTAAAGAGGGGGAGATGATAAAACTGAATGTGTGCCCTGGAGCCAAAGAGTTTAACATATAGGGTGAAGCACTTTAGTTATTTACTTTAGGCAACAAGAAGTGGTAGGAGCCTACAGTTTTTGCTGCTAAGGACCCATCTTCTTCCTGTCATACTTGGAGGCTGGCTCAGGGGAATGACTGACCTGCACCCAGTTCCTCCTCTACCCTAGCCCATTTTTCTAAGGTAGACTTATGTTTAGGAGGAGCATCCACCTGAATTTAAAAATGTGAGTCAGGATAACTCTGCTGAACTAGACTAAAATGACATCTACATCAGATGAAATTCAGTCAGAAGCAGACCAGTACTGGTGATGGCAAGGTTAAACCTTCTCAAGTGCTGTGTTGAGATTCAGAAAACTCTGGGCCAGCTGCAACAAGAAGAAAAGATCTAAGATACTAAGAAAAGGCTTTGTATCTAAGAATACCAGAACTGAAAGGAATTTTTTTTTTTTTTTTTTTTTTTTTGAGATAGAGCCTCACTCGCTCTGTCACCCAGTCTGGAATCCAGTGGTGCGATCTCGGTTCACTGCAATCTCCACCTCCCTAATTCAAGCGATTCTCCTGCCTCAGTCTACCAATTAGCTGGGATTACAGGTTCCTGCCACCATAACCAGCTAATTTTTGTATTTTTAGTACAGACGGGATTTCACCATGTTGGCCAGGCTAGCCTCATACTCCTGACCTCAAGCGATCCGCCTACCTTAGCCTCCCAAAGTGCTGGGAATGTAGGCGTGAGCCATAGCGCCTGGCAAAAGGAATCTTAAAGATCATAGAAACACAATTCATCCCTTACTCCTCTGTCTCTGTAGCTCTTTTTGCAGATAGCATGATGTATTGTAATTTATTGCCATGCATCTATCAAAAAAACATATTTTCTCCACAGTTGCATTGTCAAAGCATGGCATCTAGCACAGAACAGGTTTAATGGATGTTTGTGTTTGTTACCTCCTATCTTACCCTCTCATTTTACCAATGAGAAAAAAATAGTCCAAAAACCTGAAGAGACATTCCAAGCTACTAACTTGCTCAGGCTAACAATACACTGACCAAAGGCTTAGCTCAACCTGTTGTGTTCAGGTGAAAACATGAAGGTTTTCCACAGTGTCCAGGGAGATGGAGAGAAATCAGTTCCAACACACAGCATGTCCTGTGCAGAGGCAACTTGGGAGCTACGTTTTGGAATGTAAGCTTTTGCTGAATGTTATAAGCAGAAAAAATTTACCAGTTTCTGACTCTAATCCCATGGTAGAGTGTATGAATCACCGTTTTTCATTTTTGCACTAAGAAAAACCCCCATCTCCTCTCTAAACCCTTTGAGCCTTCTCAGATATGTTCAGAAACTACCTTGAGTAAGCCTTGGTGCCAGTAGTGAGGTGAGAGGCTGAGATGTGTATCAGGAACTAAAAAGGATGAATCTTTGGATTAACCCTTTGTATAACAGTCTCTGGACTTTCCTCAGATGAGAACAGAGAAGGTGAACTCCTTCTGCAACAGTATTTGCCAAAATGTTTTCTCAGAACACTAGTGCCCACATATGTTCTTGGAAAGAAAAACATGGCTCTATGGTCAAGAAAGATGGACGAATGCTACATTCTAAACTTCCTTTAGGGGACTTGCCATGTGCATTAGCACACTAAAGGCACTGAGAAATCCTGCAGTGAGAAAACCAGTTGAACTTTATTCAACCCAGTACTACACAAAATTATGTCCCCAGGGAACACTTGTTCCATGTCACACTTAGGACAATAGCTCTCAGACTTTTTTTTTGCTCACAGTACATAAATCCTGGAAGTTGGGGCAGTACACTTGAAACCAGTGACATGTACAATCTGCATATCACTGTTTAAACAGGTCTACTGTTTAACAAGTTCTCTCAATGAGACAGTCAGAACTGCATTGGTTTACTCAGTGCCCTTCAGTACTGGTTGAAGGTTGACTTGAACTTGGCTCCTCCATGGTCATTCTTTCTTATAAACTCCCAAATTCAAGTTGCCACCCATTCCAGAAAAATCTCCTCTTCCTTGGAATGCCATGGCATCACAGCACACCTCTTTGCAGCCAGTTGACCCCACTTGGACAACGTCATGCCACCCAGTCAGCCCAGAGTTCTACCCAGCAGGCAACATGGCAACAGTGTGAGCCGTAGCTGAAGCAAAAATAAATTTTACACACATGGAGAAACATTTGGCAGCACATCTGTAAACGATTTAAACCACACCAGTTGAGAGCACCCACCCTGGAACTGGTATTCCAAGAAGTAAACTAGGAGGACTGTTAAAAACAGGCATTTGTGTGAAGCAAGCTCAGGGCCAGCTTTGCTTCTCAAGAGGCTGGGAGGCTACAGGAAGGAGTGGTGTAGGGCTGCCGGACCCCTGGAAGTCAATGTTCAGAGTCCTCTGAAACACAGAGATAGAAAGTAGCTTATAAAGACCATTCCCTTGTTTTCAATTATTTATACACATTTTACTGAAATGGGAAAATGTTTAATTGCATAATTGTTTTTTAACCACTTGATGGATGTATGATTGACATGCAAAAAGCTGTACATATTTAATATATACAACTTGATGATTTTGGAGATAAGCATCTACCTGTAAAATCATCACCACAATCTGTGCCATAAACCTATCCATCACCCCCAAAAGTTTCCTCCCAATCTATGGTGTGTGTGTGTGTGTGTTTGATAAGAACACTTAACATAAGCTTTATCCTCAGCAAATTTTAAAGTATAAAATATAATATTGTTAACTATAGGCAGTATGTGGTATAGTAGATTTCCAGGATTTATTCATGTTGTGTAACTAAAACATTGTATGCTTTAACTGATACCATTCCAGTCCACCTTTTCTCCTGCCTCTGGTAACCACCATTCCACTTTCTGCTTCTATGAACCTATTTTAGATGTATCACATAAGTGGTATCATGAGTATTTTTCTTTCTATGCCTAGCATATTTCACCACCAAAATGTCCTCCATGTTCATCCATTTTGTTGCAAAGAGCAGGATATCCTTCTTTTCTGAGACTGAATAATATTTCATTGCATGTAGATACCAAATTTTATTTGTCCATTTATCAGTCTGTAGATATTTAGGTTGCTCCCATGTCTTGGCTATTATGAATGCAGATCTCTTAGAGATTCTGATTTTCATCTCTTTGGATATGTATCCAGAAGTGGAATTGCTGGATGATGTGGTAGTTTTATTTCTAATTTTTTGAAGAATCTCCATACTGTTTTCCATACTGGCTACACCAATTTACATTCTCACCAACAGCATATAAGAGTTCCCTTTCTTTTACACTCTTGACAATATTTGCTATCTTTTTTTTTTCAATTAGAAATTAAGTGTAGAATTGTTTTAATTTTTTTGATAACAGCCATCTAATAGGTGTGAGATGATATCTCACTGTGGTTTTGATTTATATTTCCCTGATGATTAGTGATGTTAAGACCTTTTCATATACCTGTTGGATATGTGCATGTCTTCATTGGAGAAATGTCTGTTCAGTGCTGTCTTGGTATGTTTTGCATTGCTGTAACAAAATATTACAGACTGGATAATTTATAAAGAAAAGAACCTTTTTTCTTATAGTTTTGGAGGCTGAGCAGTCCAAGATCAGGCAGCCTTATCTGGTCAGCTTCTGGTGACCATCACTGGGCATCACTGGGCAAGGGAAGTACTGAGAGCCAAACTGGCTTTCATAACAGACCCACTCTCATGACAACCCATTAATTCATTAATCCATTGACCTATTAATCTATAAATGGATTAATCCATTTATGAGGCAAAATCCCTCATGGTCTATTTACCTGTTAAAGGCCCATCTCTTAATATTGTTACACTGAAGATTAAGTTTCAGCATGAGTTTCAGAGGGGACAAATATTCAAACCATAGAATTGTGCCCCTGGACTCCCAAACCCCATTTCTTTCTCACATACAAATAGCATTCGTTCCATTCCCATAGCCCCAAAGCCTTAACTCATTTCAGCACCAACTCAAAAATCCAAAGTACAGAGTCTCATCTGTTAGCCTGTGAAACTACAAGTTACCTACTTCCCAGAAGTAATGGTGAGACAGGCAAAGGGTGCACATTCCCGTTACAAAAGGAAGAAATAAGCCAGAAGAAAGGAGGAAGAGGCCCCAGGCAAGTCCCAAACCCAGCAGGGCAGACATTAAATCTTAAGCTAGAGAATAATATCTTTTGACCTTGTATTCAGTATCCTGTGGACACTGGGGTAGGGGTTAAGCCCCTGAGGTGTTGGGCCCCACCCTCTGGCTTTGCTGGGTTCAGCCCATGTGGCTGCTCTCCCAGGTTGCAGTCCAGTACCTATAGCTTTCCCAGGTGGGTGTTGCATGCTGCTGGTTGCTTCACAGTTCCAGGGTCCCAGTGGCAGCCCTACTCCCACGGCTGCACAAGGCATTGCCCTGGTAGATACTCTGTGGTGGCTCTGTACCTCCAGTCATTTCTGTTTGGGCTCCCAGGCTTCTCAATACAAACTCTAAACTCTAGGTGGTGGTCACCACAGCCCCGCAGCTCTTGCATTCTGCATGCCTGCAGAATTAGTACCACATGGACACTGCAAAGGCTTATTGCTTGCACCCTCTGGAGCAGCGGTGTGAACCACATCTGGGCCCACTTGAGCTACAGTGTGATGCCAAGGTTTACAGCTTAAGCCTTTTGGAGGGGAAAATCTATCTTCACCTGAGGCTGCTTGAGCCACAGCTGGAGTAGCCAAAGAGTTCTGCACTAGGATTCAGGGAACAGAGTCCCAGTGTGGTCATGGGCAGTTAGGCTGTAGAGGGTTCCTGGGGCCATCTTGCAAAACCATTCTGCCGTCTTACACTTCTGGGCTTAGGCCACTGTATCTTGGAAGCAGCTTCTAGGATCTCAGACATGGCTGTGTGGTCTGTCTCCCATAGTCCTGATGAAGAACACCTGGCTCCCTTCTAGTCATTCTAATCTTTTTAGTAACTGGTAACTCAGCCACACCCTTATTTTGTTCTTGCAAACATGCTTTCTTGTTCTTTTCATGGCCAAGCTGCAAATTTTCCAAATAATTATGGCCTACTTACCTTTTAATTATAAATTTCTGTCTTTTAATCATCCCCTTCCTCCTGCATCTCATTGTGAGCAGCCAAAGGTAACCACACAGCATCTTGAATGATTTGCTGCTAAAATATTTCTTCCACCAGAAATCCTGGTTCGTCACTCCCAACCTCCCACAAAGCCCTAAAGCATGACATAATGTAGACAAATTCTTTGCTACTTTATAATGAGGATGGCCTTTATTCCGGGATTCAACATCTTGCTTCTCATTTTCATCCGAGATGCATCAGAATGGCCTTTCCGGTCTATATTTCTGTTGACATTTTTGGTAATGTCTAAGAAGTTCCAGACTTTCTCTAGTCTTCTCTTCTCCTGAGCACTCACCAGAATCACCTTTAACATTCCATTCATGTCAATATAGAATTTTTCCAGGATTAAATTCAAAACTGTTTCAGTCTCTACCGCTACCGGTTTCAAAGTTTCTTCCACATTTTCAGGTATTTGTTACTAACAACAGTGTCACCTCTCAGTACCAATTTTCTGTCTTAGTCCATTTTGCATTGCTGTAACAGAATCTCTCTGACTGGGTAGTTTATAAAGAAAAGACATTTATTTCTTACAGTTCTGGAGACTGGGAAGTCCAAGATCAGGCAGCCACATCTTGTTGGCTTCTGGTGGGGGTTTTTTGCTGTGTGATAACATAGCAAAAGGCATCACTGAGTGAGAGAGGCACACTGAGAGCCAAAATGGCTTTTATAACAAACCCACACTTGTAATACTCCATTAATCCATCCTCTCAATACTGTTATATTAGACATTACGTTACATCTGCTCAACATGAGTTTTAGAGGGGACAAGTATCCAAACTATAGCAAGTTCCTTTGACCATTTTTTAATCACATTGTTTACTTTTTTGCTATTGAGTTCTAGAGATTTCTTGTATATTTTGGATATTAACTCTTTATCAGATATATGGTTTTCAAATACTTTCTTCCATTCTGTAAGTTGCTTTCTCATTTTGTTGGTTGTTTCCTTTGCTGTGCAGAAGTTTTTTGTTTGATGTAGTGTTACTCATCTGTTTTTGCTTTTGTTGCCTGTACTTTTGGTATCATGTCCAAGAAATCATTGCCAAGGCATTTGTTATTTTTTTGAAGCAATCGATCAGAAAAATAAGATAATTCTTAATTTATACTCATTAGGAAAATTATGATAAATAAAAGGGCATCAGACAAAAGCAAAGGCCCATAGATCCTATTACTGGTTCTACCGTTCAATGAGCCCTGAGGCTCAATTTCCTTCACAGTAAAAATTGGGTTAAATTCAGTAACCTCCAGAATCCTTTCAATGCCAATATTATTCTGACTTCTAAAAGATGCAAGAAACAATTTTAAAACTAATAAATAAAAGAGGAAGTGAAGGATTGTGAACAAAATCAATACTTAATAATTATTTATTTACCATTAACGTTTATGGGAAATGTTACAATGTACCAGACATTTTTCCAAGCACTTTATATTTATTATCTGTTTAGTCTTAGGGCATCCCTATAAGCTCGGTGTTGTTATTACCTTGTTTTATAGATAAGGACACTGAGGTTTAGAAAGATTAAGTGGCTTAGCCAACACAACACTGTTTGTAAGTAATGGAGCTGGGATTTTAATCCAGCTGTCTGACTCTAGAGCCACTACACTGTTGATTTTCCAAAATACTAAGCTTAAAAATTTTGTAACAGATGCTGGTGTGCATATCTTGTTATGATATGAAATGTGTGTGCAATACAAATCTAAGAAAGGAAATATAAACACCCAAAGGGGCAATATTTCTAAAGGGGCAGGTTATAATAGCAAAATTAAATTGTTCAGCCAGAACACAAACGGGAATCTATTTCATGTGTGTCCCTATAGCCTGACACGTGGATCCCAGGGTTGGTCAGTTGGCACAGCAAGTTTCCCGAGCTGGGTTCAGGAAGGAGTGAGGTAAGCTTCAGGGTGAGTCCCAGAGGGAGGAAACTGGCAGGCATCCAAGGGAAGGTGGTGTGAGCCTGACAATGGAAACTTAGAATCCTTGTGTCTCTGAACTACTAGGAAGCCTAGAGGTCATTCCATCAAACCTTTCACCCAAACAAGGCGCTCCTTTTATAACATGCTGCGGGTGTTTATCCAGCCTTTTCCTATGGATTCCCAGAGATACAGTTTGCTCTACATATTAGACAGCTTGTTTTATTTTTGGACACCTAAAGCTATTAGAAAGCTATGTTTCTTTTAGTGAGATAAAATATGCCTTATGGTGATTTTTACCAAAGGTCCTGGATCTGCCTCCAAAAAAATCTGAAAATGCCATTTGACCCCCTTTCCCATGACAGGAAGCAGAAATTAGAAGACTCACTGAGTCTTTCACGACCAACTTAAACTTCCTCGTGACAAGTTTTGTCCATTCACCATCTCAATCACCATCCTGTTGGCATTATCATACTGGCCAAGGCCTACAACTCACTGACCATGGTGTTGTTTATGGGACCTAGCCAGAGGCCTGCCATACAGTTACAGACACAGCGTGATTATTTGAATTGTACTAAGAAGCTGCAAGCGGAAAATATGGGAAAAATGGTAACCTGGGCCCTTGACAGCATTGCTTAGACAGCATTTAAATCTCTCTTGATCTGGGCCCCTTTTCCAGATCCTCCATGGCAAGAGATATTTTCCCCACATGCTAAAGTTGGGGAACATTGATCACTGCTCCAGACTTGAAAGAGGAGTTTTGGGGATCACCATCATGACATCAGTACCTAGCCAGAGCCTGGTCCACAATAGCTACCAGATAAACAATGAACAAATGAATGAGCAAGAGAAACTTATGGTGCACCTGCTAAGTTCCAAGTACTTAAGTATGTTCTACTTAAGGTACATATTAAGTACTTAAGGTACACATTACCTTATTCAAATCTTACAACTTCATGATTAAAATATGAACATACCCATTTTACAGATGAGGTAATTGAGAACCTGAGAGGTTAAGAAACTTGCCCAAAGTGACTCGGTTAGTAAGTGGAAAAGCCATGATTCAAACCCAGAGTTGCCTTTCTCTAAAGCCCATGCTTTTAAAAGCATCACAATATCTCCTGAGGGAAACAAGGAAAAACAGACAGGATGCAGATAGAAAGACAAAGTGACCGGAAAAAGAAAATGCATGTACTATAAGATAGCTTTGTGAACTGCGAAATTTTCTGTGAAAGGAAGCACTGGGGCCTGTGTGGAAGGGAGACCCACTAGACCCGTCCCATTGGGCACTCTGGCTTCTTGGCATTCCCTTCCTCCATCCCTGGCATTTCTTCTAGGCCTTCCCACTTCCACTGTGCCCTTTGAACACTAGCAAGAACACCGTTGTCTGGTTTTATCCCAATGCAGGCCACAAAGGCTTTACAGGGCACATGTCCTGTGCCCAGCTTCATGAGTAACACCTACACTAACAGAAATCACAGCTGGTTTCCAACATCCCAAGTGTGTGTATGCTAATGGCAACACTGAGCCACAGAGGCCATGTTGGACACGGTAAGGAGGCAGTGTTTACATCATACCTGTGCTCACCAGCCATTCTTTTCAAAGCAGCCAGAGAGATCTTACTTAAAAAGCAAATCAAATCTCACCACTTTCTCTTCTGCTTGAAACTCTCATGGCTCTCCCTGGCATATAAAATATAATCGAAACTCCTGTGAGGCCCACCAGACCTCTCCCCCATACCACCTTTCCAGCCTCATTTCATGCCCCTCACTCCTGCACTGACCAATTTTCAGAGCCTCCCTCCTACCTGCCTCAGGTGCATGCTAGTCCCTCTATCCAGAATGTATTCTTTCCTATGCTCCACGGGGACCAACTCACGCTCCTCCTGTGAGTCTCCATCTAAACTTCATTACCTCAGTGAAGCTATCCCTTAGCCCCAGGCCAGGTTGTGGTTCCTGGTTATAGGCCCATAAAGCACCTCTATTCCTTCACTACCCAATTCCAATTATTTGTTTAAAGTTTATCTTCCCTGATAGAATCTAAGCTCCATGCAGGTATATCTAATGTGCTCACCATTCTCTCCCAAGAGCTGTAGTGATCATGGAGGAAATAGTTGAGGGTTATGTAGGTGTTCTAGCCCAGCCACTTACTCTAGTTAGTTGTGTGCCTCAAGCAACTCCCTCCTGACCTCTCGGCCTCAGTTTCCCCAATTGCAAAATAAGACAGCTGGGCTGAGTAACCTCTGAGTTCTCTCATGATTCTAATATTCCAGGTTTGACAACTTGAGGACACTTACAGTATAGCTTCAGCCTAAAGCAAAATAATTTTAGAGCAATGCTACTCAGGAAGGAATGGGAATGTAAGTCCCCTCCTTGGTGTGGGTCGTGTTTACATAATAAACCCAAGAAATCATCATAAATCATTCCAAGTGGAGCTGCCTGGGTTGAAGCAACAAGACAAAAATACCTCTGGGCACTGTTCCTCTGGGCCCCCACCCAGCTTAAGAGAAACGGGGCCAGCCAGCACTGTGCCTTCTGAAAAATCAGCTGTCAGAATTTTCTTTCTGGACAGGGCCCCTCAATGGGGCTTTCTCTCCCACCCTTTGAACTTCGATTCCCTTCTAGGACCTTTCTGTTTTCTAGTGCCTTACAAAGACGAAATGTCCTGAGAAGATCAGGGACTGAGTTCTAGGTCAGCCACTGCTGAGATGTGTGTAACTCTCCATAAATACTTCATTCCTTGTGATCCATATTTTCAGCTCTGTTGCATAGGGGTTATAGTTGGTCTCTAATGACATTGAAAAAACACATAGGGGAAACATTTTTTTAAACCTTAAAGGCCCATACAAATGCACGGATTGCTTTTGGTCATTATTTCTGACTTGTTCACTAACTGAAGGGTTACTCAGGAGGCCACCTGGAGTTTCTGCATTTTATCTCTAATTGGAGAATGAAGAGTTTAGTCCTCAGGTCAAAAAGTCTCAGGCATCTGGGTAGCAGGTGGTTGAATCACCCTGGACTGGCCCTAAAGACAGATCTAATTCAAGGCTTCTACATGTTCCTGAATTTGGGTCAGTGACCGTAACTTTAAACCAGACTTAGTTCCAAAATTTGCTACCAGGTTTAAGAAAGTCTTTTAGGCCCTGTGGCCTAAAAAGGTTTAAAGTAGCAGTGTAGCTGTGGGGTTCAGAGAATGTACTTTGATGCCAGACAGGCCTTGGTTGAGTTTCTCTCTGCCCCTTACCGGCTGTGTGAGTTTCTGTTTTCCCTTCAAAGAAACAGAATTCACTGCCCTCAGTATGAAAAGTGCCAATGCATGTCAAGCATGTAGTTTAGTGTGCATGCAACAGGTTAGGCATCCAAAAAGTCATGCTATTGTTATTGTCCTTTATATGGCTATTCCAGAGCCAGAAGCCGTACCCCTGACCCACCCTAGCCTTGTCCAAATTCCCTGGGCATTCTTTCCACTTCCTGCCTTGTCTAACCCTTGCCTTGCCCGTCTTGTTTTCCTCTAACACTTCTACAAGACAGATACTTCCACATTTACCTTATAATTTACCTTATTTTACTTAATATTGCTCAAGACATACTTCTGCAAGCAAAAGTTCTGGAAAAGGAAGTCTCTTGGTCAACAAGTATACTAAATTCAAGTGCCATTACAGAGACACCTGGGCATCTAAGCAATAGATGCCGAAGAAATAGATGCCTGGACCATTGGATGCTGAGATTCTTTTAGACCTGGCTGTGCCACTATGACAATTGCCAAGATATTTAACACTCTCCAGCCTTTAGGCTTCCTAGCTGTAGAACTAAAACATCAATTTTAAAAATGTATAAGCCTTTTATTCTAGCTAGACAAAACTCTTTCCCTCTAATAAATCTCTTGCAGAAGCCCAATATATAAAATATTTAACCAAATACAATCTGCTACAACTATAGGAGGGGAGGACACACTCATGCCTGATGCCCTTTCTCACCTTCTCCTGGTCTCACCCCTTCCCCTCATCCCCAAGGCAGCCTGGAAGCTCCCATGCACATCCATAAGGCTTCATAGAGTTCCGTTTACATGATGCCTTATTCCTCACCTGTTGAAAGAGGATAATAACTAATTCTAATTCAGAGAAAAATAAAATGAGTTAACATAGATAAAGCCCTTGGCACAGTGCCTAGCCTAACGTAAGTACTCAGTAACTGTTGGGTGTCACTGTTATTACTGCTGCCACTCGATTAAGGTGTCTGCCAGCCAGAAGCATTAGGCACCTGTGAGCTTTAAAGGCTCATGAAAACACACAAATGTATGGAGATTGTAAATCGCCCCCACCACTCACCACCCCAACTCCATCGTCTTCATGGACACAGTTCAAAATATCATGTTATTTCACAAGCTGGGCAAATTCTGCTTCTACTGAAAGCATGTGTTTTATAAAACAGTATTTCGGTCACTCCTTGATTTATCTGGCAAACATTCACAGAGCTCTCACTCTGTGTGCCAGGGTTGAGGCTAGGAATGTAAGTTGAGTCTAGAGAACTCACAATAATGATGCCAATCTATGTTTTGTGGCTGGTGACCCATGCAGTCATTCATCCTGCAAATATTGTGCATTGACTGTGAGCCACACAGTATGCTAAGGATGCAGCCACAGTCAAGAAAAGCCAAGCCCCAGTCCTGAGGAGCTTGCTTTCTGTGGGGTAGAGGTAGAAAGGGCCCTGGAAATGACATGGAAGGGAAGATCCACAGGTGATGAGGATTAGGAAGGTGGAATGGGGATGAAAAGTCAAGACTTTAGCAGAGTTGGATTCAAGAGAGGAATAAGGGTGTAACCTAAGGTGAGGTGGGACTACAGGGAACAGCATGTACAAAGTTATTTATCCAAGAGATTTCCAAGAACACTATTGTTTGCTTCTATTAATTTGCTCCGAAAAGGACACATACTACTTTTTTGGGCACCAACTTTTTAAAAAATAAGCTCTTACATAAACAATTATTGCAGGGACATTTGCCATAAGCAAATCTTGAACTCATTCTAGAATTAATCTTCTCTTTATGATTAATAGACCAGAATCTTGTTTCACACAACTTTCATTCTGGGAAGTTAATTTGAAAAAAAAAAAAAAAAGTCAGTTTCATTTAAAGGAAACTGAGCATGACTTGAATATGGTACACAGGAAAGAGCTAACGATTTGAATAAGAAGACCTGAGTTTCAATGCCAGCTTCTTACTAATTGAAGTTCCTCTCTCTGAACCAGTTTCTTCTTTGGTAAAACTGGGGAAGGCAGATCTGACACCCACCACAAAAAGGGAATATCCTATGAAATAATGGGTGGGAACACAACCTGTAGATGTTACAGCATATAGAAGCCATTTGTATTTATTTTGATAACTTCCTTTCTCTGTTCCTTTGTTTTTCTTGTCCCCATGCATAATGAAATGATAGTAACTGGATCATTTTCATTGCTCTTGTTTCTTTCCTTTCAAGAAGAAAGGATAAATATCTAAAAATGGCATTACAATTCTTCTGGGGCTCATAGTGTCACCAAGGATTGTCCAATACAATCTGTCAGCAAAGCCATTGAAACAAAGAGCCTCTTTGGGTTTCCCTAAGATCCAAAAAGAGCAGGCTGGGCTCTCTCCTGCCAAAGACAGCCATTCTGAGCTACAGTCCAGCCTCCAGACCCCTACTGTCTGCCTCCAGACACCTAGAAGCTTTGAGTTTATTCCCATAGATCCCATGATAGAACCCGGCTCTGCCCTTCCCACTATCCTCTCTCCCACCACAGCAGCTCTTCCCCAGACCACACTTTTCTCACATCTGAATTCACCACTTATTGCCTCAGTGTGTCCTCGGTCACGATGGTTAAGGTCTCTGTGCCTTGTTTTTAAAAATTTCTATAGATAGAAAATATTTGGGGCACCTATATTTTGGGGTACACATTTTTGTTACATGCATAGAATGGGAATGATCAAGTCAAGGTATTTAGAATATCCATAACTTTGAGTATTTATCATTTCTATGTGTCAGGAATACTTTAAATCCTCTCTTCTAGCTCTTTTGAAATTTGCAATACATTGTTACTAACTATGGTCACCCTACTCTGCAATTGAACATTCAAAGTTATTTCTTCTATCTTGCTGTATATACTTACGATTATTTTAATCCATAAAAAGGACATGATGAAAGAATTCTGTCCTCATAGGATTGTTTTCAGCAGTAAAGGTTGTTATTCAGTTTAAGGACTTCATACAATTTGAGGCAATTATAAATACTCAGGAAGTATTTCCTGTTGTTACTATTACCAATTTTTCCTTCCTTCTTCCTCCTTTCCTTCTTTCCTTCTTCCCTTCTGCTATCTTCCCCTTCTTTTATCCTTCCTCCCTCCCTCCTTCTCTTTCTCCTTCCCTCCTTCCCACCTACTTCCTTCCTCCTCTCTTTCCCTTCTTTCTCTCTTCCCTCCCTCCCTCTTGTTCTCTTTCCCTCCCTTCCTCTCTCTTTCTCTCCCTTTCTCCTTCCTCCCCCCTTGCTTTCCTTCCTCCCGCTCTTTCTCCTTCTCTTTCCCCTCTGTCTCCCTCCTTTCCTCTTTCTCCCTCCCTCCTTCCCACCTGCTCTTGCTTTCTCTTTTTCCTTCCCTCTTTCCCTCCCCATCTCTCTTTCTCCTCCCCTCATTTCCTCCCTTGCTTCCTTCCTCCCTGTTCTGCCACTAACCGTTACTTCCTCTTTGCCTTTCACTCTCTCTTCTCTCTGTGTCTCCTCACTCCCTTGCGCTTGCCTTCATGTACCTCAGTCCCTACTTCCCCTTACCCTGACAGCCTCCCCAGGCCTGAGCCCATATAGAATTGGCTCTCACAGTGGCTCCCCTGCAGGAACAGACTCAGGCTTAGCTGCTTCCAGGGCTGGGATCTATCAGCCAAACCAGTGCTTGACTTTAGGGTATTTCTAGGACTTAAATTGTATTTGTGGAGCCACTAGCCATTATTTTTGGGAACTCTAAGAGGCCCAAAGTCCCTGAGGACTGAGAGAAGATAAATGTTACATTGCTCATCTTTGCTTAAAAGTGAGCAAGATTGATTCTGGTCATTTTAAACAGTTCTTTTAATATCTGGGCAACTCTCCACTAAGTCCTCTCTCAATCTGCTAGCATGAGGACTCAGCTGAGTTCTGAGGTTCTTCTCATCCTTCTTCTGTCCCTTGTTTCTTTCCCAGCCTGAATTTGGCATCACTCCATGACACCCACAGACTTTTCTTGCTCCTCTGCTGAACTCTGAACTCTCAGGGACATGAACAGGGACATGTTTACAATCCTCTAATTACCCTGAGATGCCTTAACTCACAGTATTCTGATTCAAAAGGACTTAGGTTTAAATACTGCCTTTGGCACTTTGTTCCTATGACCTTGCACAGATTATTTAATTTCACTATGTCCATTTGCCTATTTGCTCACTCAACAAGTACTCATTGAACCTCTACAACATTCCAGGTGCTGTGCTAGTTATTAGAGATGAAGTGATGAACAAGGCAGGTATAGCCTTTGCCCAGAAGCAACTCAGAGTGGAGGAGATACCTAACAACTGAAATCACAAACAAACCAACAAAAATAATAACTTGTGATGAGTACTATGAATAAAACATTCAGGAACTAGGCTAAGCAATAACAAGGTGGGGGTAGAGATACCTATTTCAATATGGTACACAGAGATGGCTTAGAGCTGCATCAGCTTAGGAATAGCCCTAGTGCTATCCACATTTTGGCCTAATACTTATTTGTTGGAGTATGGAGGGGCTGTCTTGTGCATTGAATGAGATTTAGCAGCATCCTTGGCCTCTGCCCACCAAATGCCAGTAGCCATCCCCAACCACATTGTGACAACCCAAAATGTCTCCAAGATATTGTTAATGTCCCTGGGAGAGCATGAAAGGGCCAATCATCCCCAGTTGGGAAGCCCTGGCATAGAGTATGGGCTTTGCTGTTGCACAGATTTGGATTTGAGTCTCCCCTCATTTATTTACTTGCCATGGTGACTTTGAATAGGTAACTAAGCTCTCTGAGCCTCAGTTTCCTCACAAGTGAAATGGGGATATTATCAAAATCATCTTGTAGTGTCGTGAGAGGAATAAACGAGATAGCAACCAGTCTATAGTAAGTTCTCAATAATACGGTGATTATTGCTGACACCATTATCATCATATATGTCTCTCTGACTGGCCACTAGCCCCTTGGGGACAGGAACTGGCCCATAGTCACATGGTATGGTTTGGATATTTGACCCCATCCAAACCTCAGTTTGAATTTTGATCCTCAGAGTTGGAAGTGGGGCCTCGTGAGAGGGTGAGAGGTGTCTGGGTCATAGGAGCAGATTCTTCATGAATGACTTTGTGCCCTCCTGAGGTAATGAATGAGTTCTCACTCTACAGTTCAGGTGAGAGCCAGTTGTTTAAAAGAGCATGGCACCTCTCTCCCCCATCTCTCTTCTTCCACCTCTTACAATGTGACTAGCTGGCTCCCCTTCACCTTTCTCTATGATTGGAAGCTGCCTGAGGCCTTACCAGGAGCAGATGCTGATGCCATGTTTCTTGTACAGTCTAGAGAACTGTATGCCAAATAGACCTCTTTTCTTTATGAATTACTCAACCTCAGGTATTCTTTTATAGCAACACAAATCAACCAAGACATCAAATTTATACCCCCAGCTCACAGCACAAAAGCCAAGACACCTTACAAAACTGGTAAACCTCTGCAGTGAAATCTAAGAAGTCCCCACAAAGACTGGATGGACAGAGAAGGCAACCAATGCCAAGTAAATGACTGTGACTTTGATTTGACCCCAGGCAATTCCAGCCTCTGTGCTGCCCTGCTAAGAGAAGGGAGAAGGCTGCATGAAAGCTTACTACCCCGACAGGGAGTGGCTGATGAAAGATTATATTGCCATTGGTCTTCCTCTTCTCTGAACAATTGCAGGGGCCTTTCCTCTTCCCATTTGGCTGATTTGAAACTCCTGATTCTCTTTTGCATAACAGCTTTCACCTCCATTCAGCCTTTGTGCCCCAGCCAGTGGACCAAAGGGCATTTTTTTCCGTATTTCCCTGCTGATCTAGGGTGAGCAGGTTGACACTTTATTGCCTCTCTGGTTCTTTCTGGGCAGTCAATGGAACTAGGATAATTCCTATCCCCACAGAACTGAGTTTAAGCAGAGAGACCAAGTCCAATTTTCTCCAGCCCCTTTGTTATTCTTTCTCTCAGTCTGTCCCCACCTCATCACCCTTAAAGTCCTTATAGATCTAACAGTCCAGGGTTCATTTATCTTTATAGAGCCCTGAGAGATTCCTCCATGAGAGAGATAAAAGCAAATCAGAAGGGCATTGAACTTAGCAGTTTCCTTTCCTAAGAAATTATTCCAAATACTTTCCAAGACCTTGCTTGCCCCTGTGCCTGGCAATACCTACTCAAGTCCCCTACTGTCTCTAGATCCTGTGTTGATACAATTTTGGCAAGAGAAGATTGGCTCTGATTTTAAAGAGTATTTCCTAAGAAACGATAATGTACGAGATTGTGTTCTGGGCCCTGCAATGGCTACAAAAATACTAGGCCCACTGATCTGTGAGTTCCTGTAGCATCTGCACAAAAGTGATCAATACATGTTTGTTGAATGAGGACATGGCCCTAAAAGGAGAGATGAGAAGACAATCATCTGTTGAACACCTGCCACGCACTAGGACCTTATTAGGCATCTAGGTACAAAGGTGAACAAGATATAATCCTGCAAAAACACTGAGACCTGGTGGAGACAGGTCTATTCACAAAAAAAAAAAAAAAAAAAAAAAAAAAAAAAAAAAAAAAGTAATATCACTTGGTAAGTGCTGAGAGAATGCTGTGTGTATGCAGCAGGGTGACACACAGCCCAGCTTGGGATTTAGGGAAACCTTCCTAGAAGAGATGATGCCTGAGCTGAGTCATGAAAAATGGGAATGAGTTAGCAGAAAGGATATCCTAGACAACAACCGAGGCATGAAAAGACATATGATCTGCTGGGAACTGCAGGCAACTGGGCATGACGAAAATGTCAAGGAAAAGGTAGGAAGAGGCAGAGGATAAGAAAGCAGACACAGTCAGGGCTGGGCACTGGAGGCAGCCACCAGGATCCTGCTGCCCCGCTGCCTCTCCTTCAGGGTCTGTATCTGCTGCCTGGGGTCCCTGGCCTGACCTGAGTCCCCTCCAGCAACTGAAGGAGGTGGTGCCCTGAGGGCCTGGCCATGCCCCTCTGTAGGTGACATTGAAGGACAATACTCACTCCTTACTGGGTTGTCTGAGGGTTTGTCAGGCCTGCTTCAGCTTCTTCATCTGCCCAGTTCTGTGTCCTCCCCAGTCCTTTCATAGGTATTGATTCATATAAACATTTTCCACTCCAAGCTCCATCTTCACATCCACTTCTGTGAACCCAGCCTGCACCAGCCTTGGATACCAAACCAGGGGTTGGGATGTGTTTTGTCACTAACAGTGTTCAGTTATTGTTCCTTTGCAACACAGGCACTCCAGATACGGTCTGCCCAGATTCTAACATTCTTCCGTATATAGTGGTTACCTAGGCCGTGGACTGGGAACAATTCTCAGAGAACCAGTTAGTTATATAGAATATTCTTGTACTCCTTTCCCACTTTTAGGTGAGAATTTGTCTTCCTCATTACCCAAATCTCTAAGCGGAAGAACTTCATCTGGAAAACACTTGTCACATCTCTTCCAATAGCCCTCCTCATAGGAGGAAGAGGGAGTTATCTGACTCATCAGTTCAGGAGAAGAGAACTGAGGTTCTGGGTACCCTCTCTTCTCTCAGGATGGCCTCCCAAAGGGAATGAGACCACCATTTGGTCTGTGCTCAGAGCCATGCAGAGAGCTTGTTGGGGCCGATGCTGTCCCCTCCAGGAAGACACTGGTGGATTTGCCTTCCAGGACTGGGTGGGGAGCATTTCCAAGCCCATTCAGCCCCACAGCTAAGCAACATCCCCCAATCCAGCTTGAATCAACAAGAATGATGACATTTTGATCTTTGTCAATCTAACTCCACTATCCTACCTGACACTCAGTTAGTTCTGAACTTGGGCAGGGAAGAGAGATGTTACTTTTCAAGGCCTCTAAAATAACCCAACACTCACAATCCAAAAGCTGACAATGTCTTAATGTATCAATTTCTCAGTACTCAAGGATATCAGTAACTGCTATTGCATACATAAATGGTCAAATAAATGCATATTGCTCTATCTAAAAGATAGACTCCCATCAATAAGACTTAGGTCTATATATTCTATGGAGGGCTTCACTCAAGCTTACCGGGAACAATGGGCAGGAGCTATGGGCATGAGGCCATGGACAAAGTGACTTAAAAACTGCTTTAAGCTGCATGAAAGAATACTGCCTTCACAGTAAGCCAGAGCATGTTTATACAAGGGAGAAGCTAATGAACCTAACCTCGGTGTATTTTGTGTTAGGAACGCAGCTGAATATTTTGAGTGTGAGGACTATAAGACATTTCTAAAAAGATTAAAGGGTCTTTTCCTCTAGTGTAGGTTTAGAAAAAAATCAGACAAGCCTCTTTCTTGGACCACATACTGGAAGTTAAACAGTGGCAGCAGGACATCATGGTTTGAAGGGCCATAGACTTTGTTCCTGACCTGATTCACCAACACCAACTGGCTAAACGACCTCTCTCCAGTCGTTTTAACATTCTCAGCTTCAGTTTCCACATCTGTCAAATGGCTACAATAACTTATATGCTCTCACAAGGGGTGTTAGGAGAACCAAGTATAATGTTTCATTATAGACCATACTAAGCGATATCATTGACTCCTGAAAACATTACTAAGCATTTTTCATGGACTTTCATACTTGATCTTTCACCTTAAGCAGCTGATATTATTTTCCCTGCTTAACAGGTGAGGAATCTGAGGCGCTGAGAGTTTAAGTAATTATCCCAGGTTCTCACAACTAGTAAGGGTGAGCTAGATCTTGAGCCCAGATCCCTGATTATCTGACCCCAAGGCCTGTGCTTTTAACCACTCTGCTCTATGCCTTATACACTAAAAACAGCATTGTCGAGTGGGAAGAATACTGAGCATTAGATATATTCCTAACTCTGCCTCAAGTGAGTCATTGACACTCTCCAGGATCCCATTGTGGAAGATATAATAATGGCCTCCAAAGATATCCACACCCTAATCTCTGGAACCTATGAATATGGTATGATACGTGCCAAAGCAGAATTCAGGTTGCCAATGGATTACCATTGTTAAGCAGCTGACATTAAGATAGAGTATCCTAGATTATCCAAGTAGGTCTACCTTAATCAAAAGGGTCCCTAAAAGCAGAAGAGGGCAGCAGAAGAGGAGGTCACAGTCATGTGATGTGAGACAGACTCACCCTGCATTGCTCACTTTGAAAATGGAAAAAGGGTCCATGAGCCAAGGAATGCAGGCAGCCTCTAGAAAGAAAGGCAGTCCTGCTAGCATCTTGATTTTAGTCCAATGAGATGCATATTGGACTTCTGACATACAGAGGTGCAAGATAATAAATTTGTGTTGCTTCAAGCCATTAGTTTATGGTAATATGTTACAACAGTGATAGAAAACCAATACACCATGCACCTGTTTGTCAAAGGAAGGAATTGGGCTTGAAGTTGATTTCTATGGCTTTTGTACCTATGACATCTTTACTAATAAATGGTTTTTTACACTTTACTAATAAATAGTTCCTTCTAAAGCAGGGGAAAGAACAGAGAAACAAATGACAAGCAGTTGTTCCTAGAATATAACAGGGTGCAGAGCCAGAATCTCAGCACATGCCTACCTCCACCCAAACAGAACTTCTTCTGCTCCTCTCAGCTCCCCAGGCACCAGTCATCTCCCCTAGACCCCTCTCCAGGCCTGGAGTCCACAGCAGACTGGCAGGCTTTGAGCCTAACACCATTTACCATTGCGAAGCTGCCTTGTTCAGGCTGCTTGACAATCATTGTCCAAAGTGGCTAGTTATTTTAAAATATGAGAAATGGAAAGAAACATGAAGCACCAAGAGCAAGAGTCAGGGTTCTGTCTCTCTCTCTCTCTCTCTGCCCCCCCTCCCCTCTCTCTTTCTCCCAACTCTGTCCCACAGCTGATCCACATTCTGGCTGTATTCCAAAACACTTGAACCTCTTCTGTCCAAAATGGTCTCATGTTATATTTTCAGGAGCCATGGGAGACTGAGGGAAAAGGAGTCAACCAGGTATGAAGGCTGGTGGTGACTAGAAAAAGGCTATTACCTAGAGGACAAAAGTATTCAATCATCCTTTGTTGTTGTTGTTGTTGTTGTTGTTGTTGTTGCTGTTTTCCAACATCTTGGGATAGACAATAGAGGATGGGGTATAAGAAGAGAAACAGAGAATAAAAGGTTCTGAGCACAGAAAGGGAGGAGGTATGAGGTCAGCATCCCTCCAGGCTGGAACTCCTGGAAAGCTCAGACAGGGATTTCTGGTAGCAGTGCGTGGTCTGAAGATCTCTGCAGGGTAATTTCTATAGTCTCTGTCACTGACTGCGACAGTGCAATAGGAGCACAGGATGACAGACCTTTCCGACTGCCCATTTTCATACCCGCTTTTGGATTTTTGCCATAAGCATGTACCCTCTCTACCATTCTTTACCTTAAATTTTTCTTTAAGTGACATTTTGCTTTAAGAACTTCTTTCTTTTTTTTTTTTTTTTTTTTTTTTTTGAGACGGAGTCTCGCTCTGTCGCCCAGGCTGGAGTGCAGTGGCGCGATCCTTCTTTAAAGGAAATTTTTAATCATTATCTGTGATTAAAATGCCTCGTTTTAGATTAGATTTCTTCCCAGTTGCTCACCCTCTTCAGTCCTCTTGTCTCTCTAGGCACCTGGGTGGATGATAACTCCCCATACCTCCTGCCTTCTCCTTGAACTCTGCCTTGAGTTAGGTGGTGCCTCATGATGGTTCTGGGATGGGAAGAAGACATGTGTGTCACTTTGCAGCTAGCCAGAACAATTAATTACTACCGGGAATCTTTCCAGTGCTGCTGCTTCTGACAAGGAGGCTGCATGTTTCAGGTGGAGATGCTCAAGGATTCACCTTGAACCTGGATTGCTAAGTCACCAGCTGAGAGTAGTTGCTGTAGAGCTGTAGTTTTTCAAAGTGTGGTTCCCAAATCAGCAGCGTCAGCATCACCCAGGAGCTCATTACAGATGCAGATTTTCTGGCCCCACCCAAGAGCTACTGAATCAGAAACTCTGGGCGGGAGCGGGCAGCAATCTGTGTTTGGACAGGGGATTCTGGTGAAAGCCATGGCCTAGGTTTTCTAAGGCCTATAGGGTCACGTGGCCCCACAACAGACTTTGTATGAGCAAGAAAAAAAATCTGTGTTGTATTAAGCCATTGAGATAGCTGGATTGTTTGTCACCAGGATATAACCTAGCTTATCCTGATTGATATACTACTAGAAATGAAAAACAAGTATACTTTGCCAAAAATAGAAGGTAACTGTAAAGTACAAACATCATAAAAATAGTTCTATTAAATTTGACAGTTATTACCTGCTAAAGGCTTTCAGCCTGGAGTCTACTCAAATTTCGATAAAAGGGGAGATCAGCACATTTTTAAATGTGGTTAAGGAGATGTTAGCATTAACCTAAGACTTTTTCCTTGAGGAAGAACTGACTCAGAATTGGAATGGGAATATTGACTCTGCAAATCCGTGCTATTCAATGACTCACCATTTTACTGCCTGAAATCGTCTCAGATACCATTAGTGTTATGTGAGCTACCCTTTGGGAAAATTGATTGGCTCAACCTCTTTGTCTTGTGTTTGTGGAAGGCTGTGGTCCAGAACTGTGAATGTCCTTGTCCATGGTTACACAGCAAATTAGAGGTAGAACTCAGACAAGAACCCAGGTCTCCCACAAGCCCTGATCATGGGCACTTCTTTTCCCAACACCCGAACACCTTCAGTCTCTCAGCAGCCATACATCCCCAATTCAGCTCATGGTGTTACTGCAGAAACCCAGGCCTCTAACATGACAGGTAGGGGGTTGCCGAAAGGAATGGTCAGGGATGGGATCCTGAGGTCAGAAAACTCAAAGGCAAATATAAAGCCCACTCTGATCTCATTTGTGCAGAGAACTGTGGAAGTGGGTAATTAAAGAAAACATAAAGAAACAGCTAGTATAGTGTAGGAGAAACCAGGAGATGGAAAACGAATTAGTTTCCTGTGGCTGCTGTAACATATTCCCAAAAACTTGGTGTCTTATTCTCTCACCATCTTAGAAATCTGAAATCACTATCACTGGGCCCAAAGGTGTTGGCAGGACCGGCTCAAGGGGAGAAACTCTTCCTTGCCTTTTCCAGCTTCTGGTGGCTGTGAGCATTCCTTGACTTGCGGCTGCTTCACTCCACTATCTGCTTCTGTAATCTCTAGCTCCCTCTATTTTGTAAGGATACTGGGATAGCATATAAGGCCTGCCTGGATAATCTAAAATAATCTCTTAATTCTCAAACTCTTGGGAATTTCATCACATCAGCAAAGACCATTTTTCCAGATAAGGTAACATTTACAGGCTCCAGATATTAGGACATGGCTAGCTTGGTGGGTGGGGTGGGGATGTGTGCATTCTTCAACCTACCATGGGGACTCTAGTTCAAGGTCTACCACCAGCTTGAACTGACCTCTTAGGCAAGTCCATTACCCTCTCTGAGTCTAAGTTTCCCTCTGGTAAAATGAGAGGGTCTGCACCAGATAATTCCAGAGGGCTCTTCCAACTTTGGCAGTAGGAGTTCCCTGGATAGTAGGAGGTCTCCTCTATGCCCCTAAAGGGCATATATAACCCAAAGCAAGAGGTTTTCAAGGATTACTTAATGCAGAAACTAGAGCAGAGCCCACATCTTTTGACTGGTAATTCCTCAATACACTGACCACCCCCCTCCACTCCTTATACCTGCCTCCACCCTCTCCTCCTTATACTGGCCACTCTCTGGTGGCCACTGAAAAACTACTGTGGCCAGCTCCCAGAGAGGTGAGATGCCACATCACAATGAGGACTTCAGAGAACCTGCCTAAGTCCTGAGGTGTGCCAAGGACACCTAGTCGAGGTGTGCCAAGGACACCTAGTCCTCACCTCCTCCAAAGCCCTGGGAAATCATGAAAATAAACAGAGATCTTCTAATTCATAAATCCTTTGGGGACAAAAATACGCTGGGACAAAAGCAACTGGTGAAAGCTCCAGACCCCCTAGAGTTGGGTTTTTGAAAAGAAGCTTCTAAAGCCCTGTCTTGACCCTTTCCTGGGACTGGAATAGAGTAATGTGAGCACCCCCAGGGCCTTGACCTGCCTGGACAATTGGCTGTGTGGAGGGTGAAATAAGTGTAGATACCAATCATATTAGCAAAAATAAACACATTTGTTAATATTGAGCGCTGGCAAAGGTTGGAAAATGGGTACACCCATAAAATGCTAGTGGGAATGTACATTTGTACAACCACTTTGAAGAGCAATTTGGCAGCATATACTAAAATTGAAAGGTATATGATCCTATGATTCAGTAACCCCACTCCTGGTATTGCCTGTGCTAGAAAAACACAAACAATTGTACCAAGAGGTATTCATAAAGCTATCTATCAGCACGTTGCCACTTTGCTGTCAAATGCACTCCCTGCTCTGCTCATTGCTGGGAACTGTATTCCCAGGATTCCTTGCCCACTGGCTTCTGGGAAGATTTGGCCAGTGGGAGGCACTGGTGGAAAGCTAGAGGGAGGAAAAGAGAAACTAAGGTGTTTCTTCCCTTCTCTCCCAGAGCACCTTTCACAGTCCTAGTCCCAACACAGGGCCTGCCCTGACTTCTGTGCTCTGCCAATACCACTTCCTCCTAGGAGTGCTCTC
This sequence comes from Chlorocebus sabaeus, assembly GCF_047675955.1. Lineage (NCBI taxonomy): Eukaryota > Metazoa > Chordata > Mammalia > Primates > Cercopithecidae > Chlorocebus > Chlorocebus sabaeus. The sequence goes on along the minus strand of NC_132926.1, from coordinate 33,158,965 downwards.
CAGCTGTAGGGGGCATCACATCTTCCTGTTGTTCCTAGTCTCTAAATAGCCTCACCTTCCTACTTGGCTTCTCAAGTCTCTTATCCCCTTGACCAATTCTCTGCGTTAAAACCCCTCTGTTTGAAGTGCCTAAGAAGGTTTTCTATTTTCCTGACTAGACCTTAACTAATGAAAGTGTTTGTTTCAGCATTGTTGGTAATAGCAAAAAGTTAGAAATAGCTCAGTGTTCACTCTTTGAGAAATAGTACAGAATACTCTGCAGCAATTTTTTGAATTGACATAACTCTGCAACATGGAATATATACTGATGAAAAAAAGGAAGTTGCAGACCAATATGTCCTGTAGTGTTTGATTAATGTTTATTCTTTAAAAATAATAAACCAATTGCATATGTTTTCTATAGTTTTATATAATCTTTAGGTTTATATATAAATCGATACATTTATAGAAATATCTGGAAGGATTTATGGCAAACTAATTGCATTATTTCCTTTGTGAGGTACCTAAGATAGAAGTGGAGTAGGGGAACCTTAACTTTACTATATTGTTTTAAGTTTTTACAAGAAAAGTATATTTATGTATTACTTGTGTAAATAAAAATTAATTTCAAGGTAGACAGCAAAACAAAAAAAGAAATAGAATGGGAAAGTTATGTTGAAACTACATTTCAAAGCATCTGATGTACCAATATAAGAGTTTGCAATTAATTCTATAGGCAGCAAGAAATGAAGTGTGAATGGTCATGACATGACCCAGTCTAGGTTATGATAGTGCCTCCTCCTATGGTTGTCATTGAGGATCGGGTAAGTGAACATAAATAAACCACCCAGACAGCATTTGACACATGGTGAGTACTTTGTAAGTGTTAGCTACTGCTATTGTTTCCTTCCCTTTGCTCCAGCCACATGAGCCTTTTTTTAATCTCATGAATATGCCAAGTTCTTTGAGGCCTCAAAGTTTTCATACATACTGTTCCTTATTATTTCTTTTTTCCCTCTCTTTCTCATCCTTCAGTGTTCAATTTAAATATTATCAGCTCAGTGAGCCCCTCCCTTACCTGCACTTCTAAGTTGTTTCCCTGGCCCACTGTATGTGTCTGTGTCAAAGCAACCTGTTGGCTTTTATAGAACACTTGTCCCAATCTGTAATAAAGTCTGTGGAGAATAGGTATTATTATTATTTATTGAGCACTTACTATGTGCAGATATGTTGTTGTGTGCTTTATATATACTAATTCACTCAAATACCCTAATAACCCTTTTAAAAAGGCATTAGTATTATTCCTATTTTACAGATAAAGAAACTTATGAATAAGAAAGATGGAAATTTGACCAAGATCACAGCCAGTAAGTGTCAGAGCTTGGATTCCACCCATTAGTGCACCATAATAACTTCCTGAATGATGAATCAATTATTAATAGAAAACGGTTTACAGTACCCTTGATGTCCTCATAATTAATTAATCCCATACACGATGCAAGTTGTTTCGGAATTAATGGGAGTGATTAGCCTAACTGATAGAGTCTCTAAGGGTAGGTCGTATCCCTTAAGAGGAGGAGGCAGCTATTTTCTGTGGAGAGGCAGTAAATTGAGCTTTGTGAAGCAGGACTGATGGCAGAGCTGCAAAAGAGGAGCAGAGTGTGCTGGCAGAGATATAGGAAACTCACCAGGCTCCACCACATTACCTGGTTCTTCAGAGACCGCTCCCTGCCAAGCCCAGTCACAGCCAGAGCTCCAAGAAAGGAGTTCTGGGAGCAGTGAGAACTGGCTGCCCTGAGAGGGATGCCAAGGAAGTAAGAAAAAAACAGCCCTTGACTCAGGCCAGGGAGATTTCTGTTTAGTCCCGGCCTTCAGAAGCAAGACCTCCCAGAAAACCACGCCTTTCCCTGAGTCCCTGTTAGGCGAATCCCAACAGCAGCAAGCTGTGACTCTGTTGTTTGCAGATGTCAGGAGGAAAAATAATCGTAATATAAAGGCAGCTCAATTCACTGTCTTCTCCTCACGTGCCTGGCACCTTGTGGGAGCTTTAGATAAATTATGTCTTTTAAATCTTTTAACAACTCTGGAGATTCCCTCAACATTCATTTGGTCAATAAATATTTATCAAGCATGCGCTGCGTTGATGAAGTGAGCACTATTTTTAACTCTGTTTCACAGACGAGGAAAAAGAGATTTAGAGGGATTAAGTAACTTGCCCAAGTTAGACACTGGCAGTTAGAACATGAACTCAGGTCTACCAGATGCCAACCTCCCTTCCTTCCCTCTACTCTGAATTACCTTCTAAACTTGAGACCAGAATTTATTTCTATTTATGTATCAGGTACTGTACAATAATCATAATTAGGAATTAGTCAATGAAATAACGGTTCCTAACCGATCATAAATATTCAGTAAAGATTAGTTTATGTTATTCTACATATTATATATTTATACATTGTGATGGTTAATCTAGGTGTCAGCTTGTCTAGGCCACAGTTCTCAGCTATTTGGTCAGACATATCTGGATGCTGCAGTGAAAGGATTCTTTAGATGAGAACAACACTGAAATCTGGAGACTCTGAGTGAAGCAAATTGCCTTTAGTCATGTGGAAGGACCTTATCTAATCAGCTAAGGGTCTTCAGAGAAAAAGGATGAGGTCTCCCAAGGAAGAGGGAGTTCTGCCAGCAGACCACCTTCAGATTCGAACTGCAGTATCAGCTCTTCCCTGGGTCTCCAGCATGCCAGTTAACCTGGCAGATTTTGGGTTTGCCAACTCCGCAATCAAGTGACCAAATTCCCTAAAATCTCTCTCTGTATATAGAGGTAGAGATAAAGATAGAGGCAGAGATAGAGATATCTGCAGTTTGTACATATACATCGTGTTGATTCTGTTGTCAGAAGCTTCACTACTACAAATATATATTCATAATAATAGTAATTGGATAAGCAGATAAAAGGAATGTCTATATTAGATGCCAAGAATGTATACTGCCTGAATTCTTCTAGAAATCCAGCTTCTAATGAAAAATATTTTCTATGATATTGCCTACAACTGTCACAAACAGGTCCCCTTGTATGAAAAGAGCTGATTTTCCAGGCCAGGCGCAGTGGCCACGCCTATAATCCCAGCACTTTGGGAAGCCAAGATGGGCGAATCACAAGGTCAGGAGATCGAGACCATCTTGGCTAACATGGTGAAACCCCGTCTTTACTAAAAATACAAAAATTAGCCGGGCGCGGTGGTGGGCGCCTGTAGTCCCAGCTACACGGGAGACTGAGGCAGGAGAATGGCGTGAGCCCAGGAGGCGGAGCTTGCAGTGAGTGGAGATCGCGCCACTGCACTCCAGCCTGGGCGACAGAGAGAGACTCTGTCTCAAAAAAAAAAAAAAGAGCTGATTTTCCCAATATAGTTACAAGATCCATATTTCTTTTTTTTTTTTTGAGACAGAGTCTCACTGTTGCCCAGACTAGAGTGCAGCAGTGCAAACACAGATCACTGCGGCCTCGAACTCCTGAATTCAAGTGATCCTCTCACCTCATCCTCCAAAGTAGCTGGGCTTACAGGCGTGCCTCACCATTTCTTCTCTCCCTCCACATCTGTTTCCCCTTGCACAAATTGAAGATCTCAGGATATCTGCATGACAAATGCAGGAATGAAAGAGGAGTGTACTCTCAATCTGAGCAGGATGGCTGGCGACCTTGCAGGTAGCTGCAGAAGAGCACCTGCTGAAAGCCAGGATCCCAGTATTGCCACCCACCAGGTGGGTAACCTGGGCCAGATCTCTTTCACAGTCTAAACTTTAGTTTCTTATGTACTAAAAAAGCAATGATAGTCATTATTCTGAGGCTTATTGTAAAAATCAAAATAAAATCCCACATGGGATAGTATTTTCTGAGTGGCAGTGTTTTCCTAAAAGAAAGAGCAGGCCAAGCTGAGGAGTGAATAGAAGCAGTTTCTGGGCTCAGGTCGGAGCAGGGTCAACCCTGGCAGTGCTCTGAGCTCAGTGCAGATGGTTCACAGCCACGGCTCATGTGCCTCATGCTGCTAAACGGGAGGGCATTGATCTGATCACAACCCCTTTGATGGCACTGCTTTCAGCTTCTGAAATACCCAGTCCCATTTTCCCCTCATAGTAGCCTTCCAATGGAGGCCACCCAGGGAGAGGGGCTCCTCATGTCTACACCACAAGTTGGAGGCAGAGCAGAGCCCATGAGACTCGAAGTCCAGCATCTGTCCTCCTTACCGGCAGGTAAGGGCGCTGACGTTCAGAACTTAACCTCCTGATGGAGGGGCCGGCAGAATAAAAGGACATCAGCCACACACTCTCCCTCCAAAGTTGGGTGTCTCACCACAGCAGGGGAACTGGGAAACAGATAAAGACTGGAAGGAGAAATTAATTTCAAAGAACAGGAAAGCATCAGCCGGATCCTAATCAGAGAATCAGGCTGCTGGCAGAACTGCAAGTCATTTATCAAGTGCCTCCTGAAACTCAAATTTAATGTATCACTTTTCCTCTTATCTTAGGATTTGGGGGAAATGAAATACATTTTTATATGACAAAATTCAGCCACTAACTCACTCTATAACATTGAGCAAGTCATGGAGCCTCCCTGAGCGTCTGTTTCTCTTCCTCAAAATAACAAAGTTGTACAAAATCAGAGTTTCCCAAACTTCAGGTATGAGATTTCCGGGATCATGAGTTGCCATGCATAAGCGCCACAGCTGCTATTTTTAACCTAATATTGCTTTTTGCAGGTATTTAATGTAAAAGGAAATTCTCTGTCACCTCATAAAGGTAAAAGCACAACCTTTGGGGTTCATAATTTATTATAATGAATACATAGTTCTTACAACTGAAAAAATTCTCACATGCCAGGCTCTTACAAGCATCCCTCAGACTCTCGTTGGGAAACTCTTGGCCTAGATGATCCCCGAAGGCCCTCCAGCCCTGGCATTCCACTGTGAAAAGCCCGGATCCCTGGCAGCCTGGCTAACTCCTAGAGAAGTTTTCTGACACTGTGCATAAGACTAGCCCCCTGTGCATGTTCCTATCAAGGCACTTATTGAGCTTTTCTGTAACCCTGGTGAAGCCTGTCATCCCTAGTAAAGGCAGTGGCTGAGAGTATTGCCCATCACTGGGTTTGAGTAATGGTACTGGCGCGGTGAGCCACTTAACAATGTTACTTCACACCTCCAAGGCTCAGTTCCTTTGTCCACAAAATAAAGTTAATTGTTCTTCAGTAAATGGAATCTCAAAACCAAAAAAAAAAAAAAAAGTCAGAATTCACTTGGGTAGGGAAGGCAGAAGAGATGTAAAATGGTGGCCCAGAAATGTTGGAGTCAAGGGAAGTATTTGCCAATTGGAGGAGAGGAGCAGGTTCAAAAGCAAAAAGAAAGAAGCCACCCCACTCATGGCACTCAGTATGATAATAATGACTCCAGCTGATATGTATTTAGTGATGACTATAGTGTGAAGTGCTTTTTATGCTTGATTTTATGTAATCCTCACAGTCATTATTATTCCCACTTTACACAAGAGGAAGTTACAGTTCGCTGAGATGATGTGTCTTGTCCAAGAACACAACTAGAAAGTGGCAGAGCAGGGACTTGAACGCAAGTCTGTCTGACTCCAGGAACCATGTTCTCATCCTCGATGGCAGGGGGTTCCTGAAACAGGTTCCGTGATCACTACTCCTGCAGGCCCTCAGCTAGCTGCCCAGTCTGCTCCACAGGCTCTGTCGCTTGTCCTGTGACCAACTGAATAAGATTCCCGATAAGACATTCACAGCACAGGCCTTATCTCTCCTGCAACTGTCAACTTCCTTTTGAGTCTTCTCCCCTCCTATCTTTTCCTTCTAATCCCTCACGAATGCATCAATAGCTTAATGTACCCTGGCCACAGACTTCATTTTGCCACAGGAAGCCAGTACCCCTTCTCCTGCCAAGGAGTGGCAGTGGCTCTGGGTGACCTATGCCAAAAGCAAACTTGGTGGCTTCTTCATGGAGTTCCACAGTGGGGTTTCAAGGAGAGAGCCATGCCGAGAGAGGGAGTCTGCTTCATCTTTATTATATAGTCGGTAACTCGGAAATGACCAGCCTGCCTTACAGCTCTAGTGGAGGCCAAAGGAGAGAGAGTGAATAATATTCATGTACACACATGAAGTATACATGTCAACAAAATTCATATGTACAACGAAGAATTACACTAAAAGCAATGCTTTTCTCTAGCATTTATAACTACGTCTTCTCCCTTCTTCTCTTCCATGGGTCCTTTCTTCCATTATTACTCATCTCCTCTTTCTGTCATTTTTATTTTGTCTCCCAAGTCCCTCTGAACCCCATCTCCTTCCTCTCCACCAATGCAAATTATAGGGCATCTTTAGGCCCTAAATCCAGTTTCTTGCTTTCTCTGATCCAACAGGTTGGGTCAGTGATTTGGCATGACTTGGAGTAGCCACCAGAGAAAAAACACCTGTCACCTTAGTGCTTACTTACCTTGCCTTGATCAAAACTAAGTCCTCATTACCTCTCTCTCTGTCTCCAGAGATCTCCAGCCATCCTGGGACAGGTAAAAGCTGAATGGGTCAGCATCGCCATGGTTAATCCTCTCTGTTCACAAGCCTCTCACAGGCATCCACGTCAGGGTGGCCATAGCTGTAAGGACCATTGCCCTCAGTTGGGTCTGCCCTGGGCCAGCCTGCAACTGCCCTACAAATGGGAAAATTATAGATGAGCCAGGAGACTGGAGCAGCAGGTCAAGGAGATAAGGGTTCTGAATGAAATATTCCTTTCCAAGGGCCAAGACTTTTGCATGATTCAAGTTATCTCCACCTGAGCTCTTTTGCAACCTAGAATGAGGGGGATCAGAGTGTTCCCAACCCCACAGATTATGTCCTTGGCAGGAGCCATGGGATTGGAGCCTCCTCAGCAATGGCAAATTCAAGGGCATTAGACTTTTAGCTGTATTTGGGGGACACTGGGCCAGGGCTCACCTGTCCCAGATGGGCAGTAATTATAAACCTGACAATAAATAAATGCTTTATCCTGAAGGAGCTTAACTCTGAGCTTTGAAATTTAATTCTTTGTGCCTCTGCCGCAGATCTACTCTCCCCTCTCTGGAAATGAAGGCTGTAGATTTTCCACAAAGTTGGATTCCAGGTGTTTTCAATTCATTATTTAATTAATTCGTCTGCGAAGTATATAGTTAGGTATGCCCATCATTTAGGAAAATTAACACACAAGAACCAAAGAACTATACTTTGAGATAGAAATTCACACTACAAATGGGGCTTCTTCAAAGTGAGGGCCCTAAGCATACTCAAGATATTATCTGAATTGTAAAATATCTGTACTTAACCACAACTCTTCTGGAATACACAGAGAGCACACAATGAAAGCCAGTTCAAAGCCTGAGTGTCACAGGTCCTTTCTACAAGATAATCCAGGGAAATGGTTCCCAGACCTCAGTGTGCATCAGAGTCACCTAGCGAGCTCATGAACATGCAGATTCCTGGGCCCTACTCCAGAGCTGCCTTATCATTATCTCGGGGGGTGGAGCCCAGTAATCTCTCTACTTAAGCAACTCTCCAGGTGACTGGATGCAGGCAGTCCAAGAGTCACACCTGTGCTAGGTCTTAAAGCTGCAGTACTCCTCTGCCTGGAACAAAGCTGCCGCACAGCTCCTGGCCCATTGCTCAGTGTGAGGCCATCCATGTGGAAGCCCCCTTTCACTCAAGAGCTGGACCCCAGGCTCCTTTGACACCAGCCACAAATGCCACACACACCAGCAACCCCAGATAGCTAAGGTACAAGCCCCTCCTAATTAAAACCTCAGGCTTGAAATGCATGCACAGTTATACAGATGGCAAAGCAGAAGGCCATAGGGGAGACGGGACTCGCCCAGCAGCAGTGGGCAAGCCAGAGAGCCATGTGGGGCAGAAGACCTGCTTTTCTGGTCCCTCTGCCAGCCCTGCACGGACTCCAGATTTCTGCTACATGGCTCTTCCTCTAAGGATGAACTTGAGAATGAATCAGGTGTTCCTGTTATTATCTGTCTGCAAACATTGTCTTTCTCCTTCACACCAGTCACGGTTGGTAGCTATGTAGTATTTTTTTGACATTTGTCTTTCCAACTAGATGATGGACTTATTGAGACAGGTGCCTGTTTTGTACACCAGAGTGTCTAGCACCTAACACGGTGCCCAGCGCATAGTAGAAAGTCAATAAATATGGACAGACAGAAGTTACAATGATCTCTTCTACATAATAGAAAATAGAAATATTGAAAAAAAGAGACAGAGAGAGAGAGAGAGAGAGAGAGAGGCTTGCCAAGGCTAGAAACAAGTCTATGCCATGAAGTCCTGGGAGGCAGAGGGAACTCGCTCTCCCTCGGGCCTCAGTGTCCAAGATTGGACTAAACAGACTCTCCCTAGCCTTCCAACTCATAACGGTCTATAGACGTTAGAGAATGGATTGAATAGAAAATGACTGAACATTAGACTTCCACCTCTCTACAGAGGGTTGGGGGTCCTAGAGGCCACCCGGCTTTATGGTTTCATAGCTCCCTCTAGTGGCCAGGGCCATGTTTTACTATAATTTTGTGATGGTCTTTGCTTATCAAATTGAGCTGCAATCAGTTATTTAGCTGAGTTAATAACTGAGTGTTATTAAACTGAGCTTAAGTTAGTTTAGAGGTCTGGCTTGAGTATAACTAGTAACTTACATACATGTGGAGATATTAAACCCATTGAGATCGTCATTTATTAATCCAGCAACTCATGGCCCAGTGCCTAATCTATACCTGGGACAGTGCCGGGTGAAAGGATATACCAATGAGCATGTCAGAGATCTCCACTGCCCGTGGTGCTTATAACCTAGGGAGGGAATGGGACTTTCAGCAGTTATGCAGAAGTGAGGTGTACACCACTGCGATGAGAGTCAGGAAGGAAATACGCAGAGCATTCATGTAGAATACAAGTGGTGGTCCCCTTCAGGAAGGCTTCTCTGAAGAAACAACGTTCCCGCTTGGGTTTGAAACACGAGGAATAATTATCAAGGCAAAAGTGGGGAGGGGGATGGGAAGGAAGGAAAAGGCAAAGAACTCTAGGCAAGAAAGAGCCCTGTGAGCTTGAGGTAGTGAAAGTGGGCCAGGGTTGCCTACGTAATGAGCAGAAGACAAGGCTGAAGAGGTAGGTGGTGTTATTATTCCCATCAGTTTCTCACTACTGTGGAAACTGAGGCCCGGTGATGTGACACGAGCTGGTCATAGTGATGCAGCTTCTGGGTAGTGATAGAGAAAAGGGGACCTGGGGCAACCAGAGTGTATACTGCAGGATGGAAAGAGCTGGGCCAGGGAGACAGAGGCATGGGGTGGTTTGTGGGAGGGAGGGAGGGAGGGAGGAACACAGTTCCCAGAGTCTGACGAGCGTTCAGACTGCAACACTGGGAGGGACTCGGCGGTCATCTAGGCCTCCTTGTCCATTTGCCAGGGGAGAAAGCAGTGAACAGCAAATCTTCACCCACATCCCCAGTACCCAGGCCTGCAGCAGCTAGGCCCACATCACTGCTCCCCAGAGACACTCCCACCAGGCTCCCGCAGCCTCATGCAAAGCCCCCGTTCCCTTGAGTACCTCCACCTCTCATCCAAACTGCCCTCTCTCAGCCCATGGGCTCTTCAGTCCCAGGCTCTGTTGCCATCACCCTAGGGAGCAGTCCTCAGGAATGAGTCGTGCATGACGTGACCCGGCCCACCCTGCCGCCACCCCCACGCCGCTGCTGCCACTCTGAACTCCTGCCATGTCTCTCCCTTTGAGGTCTGCCCACTGACTGTTCTCCTCCCTCATACCACGTTTCCCCATCTCCTAGCCCAGCTCATCCTCCAGATCTTGGCTTAGACATCCCTTCTTCCAGAAGCCAGCACCACTCTCCCTGGAGCTCCTCTTCTGAATCCCCTTGGAGCACCGATCACATGGCATATTGGTTTCCTATTTCCTTGTCCACCTCCCCAGCTAGACTTGAGCACCCCCAGGTCAAGGACTACATCTGTCCCATTTTCTCCTATATCCCCAGCAGCTAACACGGTGCCTGGCACTTAGAAAGTGCCCAGATCGTTTGTCTCTCTCTTTCTCTCCTTTCTTTCTTTCTTTCTTTCTTTCTTTCTTTCTTTCTTTCTTTCTTTCTTTCTTTCTTTCTTTCTTTCTTTCTTTCTTTCCTTCCTTCCTTCCTTCCTCCCTCCCTCCCTCCCTCCCTCCCTCTTTCTTTCTTTCTCTTTCTTTCTTTCTTTCTTTCTTTCTTTCTTTCTTTTTCTTTCTTTCCTTCCTTCCTTCCTTCCTTCCTTCTTTCCTTCTTTCTTTCGTTTTTTTGAGGCAGAGTCTTGCTTTGTCGCCCAGGCTGGAGTGCAGCAGCGTGATCTCCTCTCACTGCAAGTTCTGCCCCCCAGAATCACGCCATACTCCTGCCTCAGCCTCCCGAGTAGCTGGGACTACAGGCGCCTGCCACCACGCCGGGCTAATTTTTTTGTATTTTTAGTAGAGACGGGGTTTCACTGTTTTAGTCAGGATGGTCTCAATCTCTTGACCCCGTGATCCGCCTGCCTCGGCCTCCCAAAGTGCTGGGATTACAGGCGTGAGCCACTGCGCCTGCCCAGATCTATTTCTTAAATAAATGAATGAATTGAAATAAATGACTCTAAGCTGAGCCGCCTGCTTTTTACCACCACGCATTGTGTTTCTCATCTCCATCTGCCCATCAACCTCTGCCTTCCTTATGTCTAACAAGGGCCCGCTACTGCTGTAAGATAAAGAAAGCAGTCTGCCTCAGCCCAGACAGTGACTGGTCAGTCTTACTCAAGGCAGCTGCTGGTGTCCCCTAACCTCCCAGGAGAAAGTGCAGTCAGAAGCAAGAAGGAGTTGTCTACATTTCAGACTTATTAGACAGTCTCTCCCCCAAAATGTGTTTTCCTGGTGACTAGGAATGCATTTGAAAGTTGGATTTTATTTTTTTACCAATTTCTACAGCTTTCTGAGGCTTGGTTTCCTCTGGGTGAGCCTCCAAATCATTAGAGACCCCGTGGCTAAAAATCCCATATGAGATATCTTGTGTAGGGTGACCCCAATATGAATAAGCTTATTCTTCAGCTTGCATGCAAATGAGACCCTGGTGGTTCTGTTCAGTCAATGGCATCTATGTATTGAAGACATACTATGTGCCAGTCTGCATCAAATGATTCTGATCTGTGGAGAAGAGTCAGCTTTATCCCTGCCTTTCACAGAACTGGCATTCTAGCAGGAATTGTAGAATTAAGCAACTTATTACAATTATTCAATGACATGCAATGAGATGCAAGCTGAGGAGGCTCCCTGAGGACCCTGAAGCTCCCTAGAGTGATGGTAACAGAGCCTGGGACTGAAGCACCCATGGGCTGAGAGAGGACAGTTTGGATGAGAGGTGGAGGTGCTAGGTCAAGATAGCTCAGCCTCAGTGTCCTGGCCTCAGTCAAAGTGGCTGCCCTAAAGCTGTGACCTTTGGACTGAGAGCTAAAGGATGTGTAGGTGTTCACCAGGCTAAGGAACATGCAATGTGTGTGTGCACATGAGTGTGGGTGTACACGCATGTGTGTGCACGGGCATGTGTGTGCGTGTGTGTTTGCATATGCATGTAAGCATGTGTATGCTACAAGTGTATTATGTGTGATGCATGTGTCCATGCATGTGTGTGCATATGTAAGAGCATATGTATGTCACAAGTATGTTGTGTGTGCATGTGTATGTTACAAGTGCATGGGTGTGCAGGTTGCAGATGCATGTATGAAACCATAGATGCCATGAGTATATTGTCCATGTATGTGTGTGTCCATGTGAGAGCACATGCAGGTGCATGTGAGCATGTGTGTACAAGTATATTGTGTGTACATGTGTGTGCACATGTGTATGAGTGTACATATGCCACAAGTACATGTGGGTGCAGGTTTCAGGAGCATGTATGTGTTTGTGTGTCCCAAGTGCCTGTGTATCACTTATAGACACTCTTCAGCCTTCACATCTCCTTCCTATCACAAATCAGTCATTTGTGAAGTGGATTTCAAGCCTTCTCCATATGGTGCAGTGTTTCCAAGCCTCTTTTGGATCACGAATCATTTCAATAAACAACAACATAACAACAACAGCTATTCCATGTTAACTGCATGAGAGTCATTGCGCCAGATAGTTAATGTGTGTTCTCTCATTTACTTCTCCAGCAAACCCAAGAGGCAGGTCTATGGTTATTGTTCCATTCTACAGAAGAAGAAACAGAGGCTCAGGAAGAGGAAGGCTCTTTCCCACGGTGGCCCTGAGCACAGGTCTGTATGACCCAAAGTATATGCTCTAATCCACTGAACTCTTTCCTGCCACCAGAGCAAGTGACACAGCAGATGGACCTTATGGCAGGTCCCTCTCCCACTGTTAACGACAACACTCTCCTAGCAGCGAATGGAAAGTCTTCAGTGAAGTTCTGTTCCAGCTCAACCACTGCTTCACTGTATGACATTGGAAAAGTCCCCCACTCTTTGTTGCCCTGGAGCTTGCTGAGCTCTATCACTCCACATGAAGAGCTTAGCACCACCATCCACAGACGGCAGGCAGGTTACATAATCTCATGAAATCCCTGTTTCCTCATCGCTAAAATGGAGCTAACAATGGTGCCCTCCTGATAGTACTGTGGAGGGGTTGACCGAGCTCATGTGCGAAGAACGCTCAGTCCTGTGACTGCCTCACGATGTGTGCCCAATAAACCACAGCCGTCGCTGATGCTGAGGACACAGGAGAGACAGAGAGCTGAGAGCACCAGCCTGGGAATCAAGTGGACCTTGATTCAAATGATTCAAACGCCCACTTTGCCTTCTAATGGTCACGTGACTTGGCAAAAGTTATTTAGCTGCCAAAGTTTCCTCGCTTGTAAAATGGGAATTAAAACAGCACCTACTTCATAGGTATATCTGAAGAATACATGAGATAATACACATAGCATTTCCCTATGAATGTTAGTTAACATCATTACTATTTGCACATATTGAGTAATATTATAAATAAGGATTATATGGGGTCTAATTTTGTTCCAGTTCAAGGTTTTAGAAAAAAATAAATAGAGGTATCTGGTTTGGTCAGATTTACTAGACATTGTACTGTTTGTAAAAATTTTTTAAAAGAAAAAAAAAAACGGACCTGTCTCATGAGTCAACAGAAAGTCAGTTTCATTTTGGTTGAGGCCAGCAGTTCTGTGCAGTTTATTCTGGTGCTGGCTGGCGGTTTGGTTAGGTTCAAGGCCATGACCATGAGTAAGTGATTCACTCTTGCCAAAAACTGTAATCATGGTCATATTCTAAATATTTATACTAAAAGAAACCAAACCTGCTCCACCTTCAGGGGTCACAGGCACCACTCCCTCACATGCTGGAGTTCATTCATTCATCCAACTCAGGCTTATTAACCATTCACCTCGTGCCAGGCACCAGGCACTGGTCATGCTGGTGGCTAATGGGACAGAAACCTGCTAGCAGCTTTGGCCAGTTTTGGAGAAACAACCGAATCAGAGCCCTCGATGATGGTAGCTACACCTGGGCTGTGCAGACTCCTACAGAGAATGCAGGCCATCTGTTTGGTGCATATCACAGTGTGGTCTGTTCCAGCTGGGAAAGGCACTTGGGGATCATCTCAGGCAACACACGCCCTTTACAGCCACTGAGATCTCACAGCTGGGCTAAGATCCTGCTATTCTGACTCCTAGATCAGCACCTCTCCCTCCCTCCTAGATGCCCCAAGATTTCCTCCACTTCACACAGAGCAGGTGGTCTCCAGACATTTTAGCTCACAAACAACTTCAAACATAGTGATAATGAGAATTTAAAAAGTAATATCACTCATAACAGTATCTTTCACTTACTGGATGATTTCTGGGTGCCAGGTACTTCATTAAACGTTTCATATGATATGCCTCATCTAACATTCAAAGAATGTTATTGGTCAGGTTATTATTATCCCATTGTACAGAAGAGGACACTGAGGTGCAGAGAGGAGAAGGGATTTTCCCATGTTAACACAGCTAGAAGTTGCAGAACTTAACTTTACTTGACTCCAAACCCAGTGCACACGGCCACCACACAATATCCCCTCGGTGGGACACAGCACAGGAGACCTGCCGTCCCGCATCCTCTTCCTGTGCTTACCTGGCGAGCAACAGATTGATGCCTGCTGCTAGGAGGGAGGAAGAAAGAGCATCAGGTGGGCAGAAAAGAGGCTTCAAATCTAGTCCATGGCTTTAGCACCCACTAAATCTAGGACTATAATGAGCTTAAGGGTGAAGAAAGACAGCAGTGGAGAGCACACTGGTGAGGAGATGGATGGGTGGGTCTTCTCCAGGTGAAGGGTGGCACCAGGTGCTGGAAGAATACCTGTGTCGTGTGACCTGGGGCAAACCACTTCCTGTCTACTCGAGAGGGAGAACAGGATAACAATTAAGCACGTGGCCTCTGAAGCCAGACAACCCAGGATGAAACCCCAGCTCTGCCTCTTACCAGGTGTGCGACTTCGTACAGTATTTAGCATACTGGGCGTTAGCTTCCTCTTCTGTAAAAAAGGCATAATGACACCTGTCTCATAGTATCATTATGAAAACTAAATGAGTTAATACACAGAATGCCCTCAGAACAGTACCTAACATATAGTAAGAACTATATGCATTTTTGCTAAATGTTTAAAAATTATGTAAACTAGAGGTTATAGTACCCGACTGTTGAATTAAGATGCTTTGGCTGCAAAGTAACAGAATATCTGATCCTGAGTGGTTTTAACAGAAAGCCTTTACTAGTATTACTTTCTCATTAGTATAATTAGAATCCTCCAAATGGAGATGGTTCCAGGCTCAGGGATGTCCCAGGAACTCAGGATCTTCTTATCCCTCACCCTCCCTTTGACCATTTTCCACAAATCATTCCCCATCTTGTCCTAAGATGGCTGCCACAGCTCCAAACATCACATCCCATCACCACAAAGCCAAATATCACATCCAGATGTCACAAAGCTACCCCTAGAAACAGAAAGTAAGGAATAGGGAATCTCTTTTGCACCTATTGCTGTCTTATGAAAGAGAAACTATTTCCTAGAAGCCTCTCTGAAGACTTCCTTTTTCTGTCATTAGCCAGAACGGGGCTGTGTGATCACCTGCAGCCCCTGTAAAAGGCTAGCAAACCAATATCCTGCATTTCTGTCACGATATAGAGCTGGGCTCCACAGCAAAGAAGACGGGAGGAGGAACAGTAGTTGAATAGGCAATCAGCATGCCTTGCAAGACAGTCTTGAGAAGGAAATGTGGGGAAAAGTGCAGAAATGCTGTGAAAGAGTTAACCACTTCCACTGCACCTATGTAAGACATTGTTCTCATAAATAATCATATCAATAGCAGTGCTTCACCCTGTGGGTTAGAGGTAGAGTCTATAGAAATGCAGGATGCCCCGTCTCTACTAAAATACAAAAAAATTAGCTGAGCATGGTGGCGTGTACCTGTAATCCTAGTTACGTGGGAGGCGGAGGCAGGAGAATTGCTTGAACCTGGGAGGTGGAGGTTGCAGTGAGCTGAGATCGCGCCATTGCACTCCAGCCTGAGTGACAGAGCAAGTCTCCGTCTCAAAAAATAAAAATAAAAAATAAATAGCAATGCAAGATGCCGATAATTCTAGGTTGTCCTGTTCTTTCCCCATGGATATGGCAGCCAAGGGACAAATAAAAGGAAACCGACTGCCCTGACACTAAAACTGACATTGTATGGTCTCATAATAACACAGGCCTGGAAAACAATAGTTCACCAACTTTTCCTCTCATTTTGGTGAATTATAAATAAAGCCTGGAGGGAAAGTAATGAAATCAGTTTAAGAACAGTGATAGGATTCCTCTGAAAGCAGAAAATCTTTATTTAGAAAATACCTTGTGGGCCATTCCGTAGTGAAAAGTCAGTCCTCTGGCCATAGTCTAGATCTGAGCTCAGCAAACATTTTCTCTAAAGGGCCACATAATAAATACTGTAGAATTTTCAGGCAATAAGGCCCCTGCCACAACTACTCTACTCTAGGTAGTGTAGGCAATGACAATGTGTCAACAAATGAGTGTGGCTGCATTCCAATAAAACTTTTATTTTTTAGATTTTTTATTTTTTACTTTTGAGATGGAGTCTCGCTCTGTCACCCCAGGCTGAAGTGCAGTGGCATGATCTCAGCTCACTGCAACCTCCGCCTCCTGGGTTCAAGCCATTCTCCTGCCTCAGCCTCCCGAGTAGCTGGGACTACAGGCACACTCCCTGCCCACTTTCCGCCGTTTGTCACCCCGCTTCCCAACTGCCCCCTGATTTTTGTATTTTTAGTAGAGATGGGGTTTCACCATGTTGATCAGGCTGGTCTCAAACTCCTGACCTTGTGATCCGCCCGCCTCGGCCTCCCAAAGTGCTGGGATTACAGGTGTGAGCCACCATGCCCGGCCATAAAATTTTATTTATAGAAACAGGTGGAGGGTCACATTTGGCCCACAGACAGCAGTTTGCCAACCCTGGTTCTACATGGCAAGTTACATAAGACAACAACCTAAGCCAGGGGACTCAAGCTCTACTGCCCATGGGGCTGGAGAGGTAAAGAAGTAAAGCAGGCTGGGTGGGGACTGTGACACGTGGAGAATATATGACTCATGGAAACAAGGCAGTTGCAAAAACCAATGTAATCAGACCCTCCAGTATTTTAGGAAAACCAGAAATGCAAATATGAGGGCATATTCTCATTTTTAAATATTGGCACCGATTCAGAATTTTAAACCTGGTGCAGACCTAACTGAAGAAAAAACATCTGGGGGCCAGCACAGTTTGGGGGCAGCCAGTGTGTGGCCTCTGGCCTAGATCACCCTTCCTGAGCAATGTGCTATGACAACCAAGTACACATGACACATTTGAGTGGCACGATCCAGGAAACTTAGGCCAACGCCAGTCTGACCTATTGCTAATGGAATGCATAACTGCCGCCGTCCTGCCCAGTGGCCGGGCATATTGGAGGCCATTCGCATGCACGACTGCAATGAGCTGCACGTGCACAGGCACTCCAAGTCTGGACTGTAATTCTCTCCCTGCCTCACTAGTCCTCTGCTTTCTATAAGCAGTGTTGGCATAATCAGTGCCCTGGGACATCAGATGCTACGTAATATGCAGCGTGTGGACCCTCCTGACATACTTCAGAGAGGGAATGAGATCATATGAAAGGGACTTAACAAGCCATGAAACCACACAGACATCAACTGGATTAGTTTCTGGCTTCCCCAGCCCCAAACACGAACTCAAATCCTCCAATAATGAGTATATTCTTTAGAGAGATCCAAAAAACCCAAGAAGCATGACAAACAGGACAGACACAAAGCAAAAGGACACTCAGCCAGATTTCCTCCTGGTACAAAGGCCCTTAAGCTGTGTCCAACGCTGCCCTGCGGAAGCCCAGGCGCCACTGAAAGGCCCCAGGCTGCAGACAGCTCAGCTTGTGACATTCTGTCCTTGGCTGTCTTTTAGCCTGTGTTCTCACCTGTTCACTGACTTCTCTGCCTCTCCCTCCAGTTCCTGTAAATCTACAGCATCCTTAGTATTTGCCTTGAGCTTCTCTCTCACTTGGTTCAGCTCTACACCTTCCTGCCTTCTGCCCTATTTGCCTAGGTCCTCTACTTCAAAGGTTGCACTGACCTGCCTTTTCTGGTGTCTCTGGACATGCTCCATCTTCAGACCCTCAGCTCCACTGGGACCACCAGCATCAGGCTCCAGCTCACCCTGTGCAAGGTCTCCCCTTTTTTAGGAGCTAGTTGAGTGTCTGCTTGTCTTACCAAGGACTCTACGCCCATATCCATAACTTGCTAGTGAAGACATCAACCTAGATGTCACCTATTTGATTCACAAAGATTCCCTCTCACTTCGTCTCTGAAGATCACTGAAAACCACTCTTTTGATTCCCTCAGCTATATTTGGGGGTGGGGGAAAGGCAGGGATGAAAGAAAGAAAGAGAGAGAGAGAGAGAGAAACAATGCAAACTTCCTACCATAAATGATGTTCATCCCATGTCCACTGAATCCTATGATGTTCATCCCATGTCCCCTGAATCCTATTCTGTTCAAATTAGGTGCTGAGCCAGCAGTTTTCTAATGACTCCTCAATGGCTCCTCAAGTCTTATGACTTTTCAGGGTTTTCAGGGACCCAGGGAGGAGGGTTAAGGGGGATGCTGCAGATCAGAGGTGACTTCAGCAGAGCAGATCCATTGGATCTGTTTTGTATACCATAGTCCGGCATGAAACTATGTTTGAAAAACTTATTCCACCACTAAAAATGTTAAAATTTCTGTGTTAGCCACTGTGACCAGGTGCAGATGGAACAAGGCAAGCTCCCTTACTGAAGAAGCCCATAGGATAACTTGAGATAGGCAATATTTTTGGCGTAGGGCAATTTGGAAAGTATTGGGCTAAATTTTTGTTTACAATGAAAAGTAGCTTATTGAATCTCACATTAGGTGTGTCTGTTCCCACAATTTAAATTATCTGCTCTGTTGAAAAAAAGAATAACATCAAGGAAGTATTACTTTTTATATGCTTAAGTATGAATGTCTGTTTCCATTTTCCCAGTGGTGAGATGGGGGAAATTTCTAATCTTTCCTTCTGAATTTAGACAGTAAAGCATTTCTCAAAAGTATCAGGAGGCCCTGCTCATCACTTGTTTAGTGCATAGACCCTTGGGGGCACCTCCAGAGGATTGTCAACAGGGCAAAACCTCTTAAAGCAGTGCTCAAACTCCTGTTTTCTTCACTTCATTGTTCAAATTCATATTTCTCCCATGTGGTTTGTAGAAGTCTCCTAGGGGTTGGTAAGTCCCAACGAGTCTTATGAACAAGTGAGCAGACTAGGCTAGCAGTGGCCAAACAATACAGAGCCTACAGGGAGAGTCGTGTTCTGTCAGCTGAGCTCAAAGTCTAAAAGCCCTCACATACCCTCAGCTGACAGCTCAGGCAGTGACAGCTCATTCGGGAAGGAGATTTGCAGTTGTGAATACTGACCAGCTCTAAAAGAATAGAAAAGTAATTAGTCATATCGTTTTAGAGCTATGCATTATCAGACTCTCAGAATCAGAGCCTCTTAGAACCTCAGGCCTGGGAGAAAGCAAAGAGGCTCCAATATTGCATAATGGTTAAGTTCACCGGCTTTGAGTCAGATAGACCTGGACTTGAGACCACTCAAGGACTCGACCTGAAAGGAAATTTATTAGAGGGCATGGGACAACTTGCAAGAAGGAAGTGAAAGTGTAAAACAAACTCGAAGCAGGCAGCAGAAGTTGCCAGGCAAACTGGCCCAGGAACCAGAGCTGTAATCAATCCATCCTGAGCATTTCATCTGCTCTGACACAGGTTCAGGATTCCAAGTCCTGGGCAGAAGATTCCAATCTTTTCCCTTGTCTCCCCAGGGAGGTTTGAAGAAAGTTTCAGGCATCATAATGGGAGGGGAAAACATCTTGGTTTACCATGCCAGCTAAACCATAAACACTAAGGGTGAGGCTCCCAAAGGAAAGCCAGGGGTGGGAATGGCTGCCTGGAACCATAAACGACACAGATCTACTATCGTGCACCTGCCACAGTGTTGCTCAGAAGACAGAAATGCTCCAAACCATGGCCTTAGCATACTGTGGGACACAAAAAAGCCCTCCATAAACATGAGTGCCTTCATTTACAACTCATGCTCCAGTGGGGAGCCAGATCCCCTCTAGAGCACACCTGTTGAAGCAATTGCCACTAACTGAGACTCCTTCTCCTTTGTAATCACGTCCCCTAAGTTACCCTGAATGTGGAGGCCATTTGCTTGGAGAACTTTAAGAGATTTTACTCATCATGTGGACGGCCGAGGATCCAACAGTAAATATCTTGGACCAAACCTGGCTCAGAAAAAGACTCCCTCCATTGGGACTCAGAAAAAGACTCTCCCTCCCTTATCCTCCCTTAGGATATTGGCATCGGGAATGTATTCACTTCCCTATTCCAGTATCCTAAGGGAGGATAAGGGAGGGAAAGTCTTTTTCTGAGTCCCAGTGGAGGGGATCTTTTCTGCTTGGAATAGAGAATACATTCCCTATTCCAATAACCTAAGTGGTGTCCCCCTCCAGGTTCATTAGACTGAGTAAAGTGTTGGGCGCTGGCAGTTTAGCTTCACACACACTCTTAGGTCAGGAGAGAAAATAAAGGCGATGCAGCCTCAGAGACCTTATATTTTGTCTTAATATTCCGCTAGGTCAGGAGGAGGCTTTTGGATGCTCATGCCAAACCTCAAAAACTCTAAAAATGCGTGCCAAATAGGGGGACAGTCTTTTGCTTCACCATTTCCAACTATGGCCCTATTAAAGGGCTGCTGCAAATATCTGGGGTCTGAAGGCATGTTTGCTTAGCCTGAGGCATATCCTAAGTTAAAAATCAATTATGCAGAAAGGGGAGGGCAGACAGAAAGTCAGTCAGCCGTCGTCTAGCCAGTCAATGCCACCCTGCCCTGAAGGTCATCAGCTGGCCTGATGGGGGCAGAGCTACAGCATTGTCTCTGAGCTTATTTCCAACTCTATTCTGATGTTAGATGGGAGTATCAATATCATAGCTCAACAGTGCTCATCTTCAGCCTGGAGTCCTCTAGCTCCCTCCCCCTAAGGCAGCCACTCCCATCATGAGCTCATCAACAAACATACACTAAGACGCGCTAGAAGCCTGTTGCCATGTGAGGGGTCAAATAATAATAGCTATAGTTTATGGAGTGTCTCCTACAGGTGGGACACAGCTTCCAGTGTTTTACCCACATTGTCTCAATTCATCATCACAATGGTCCTGTCACTTTCCTCTTTCTATAATAACTATTCACGCTGTTTGAATCACCGGGAGGTTTTTCATTGCATTGCACAGAATTCTGCTTTCCCTTTTGCTTTCTTTGTTTGTCCTTTGCCCTCAGAAAAGGCTAATAAATTCAACCAAATGGCTGGAGTTGGAGGGAGGAAGCAGGGATGACCTTGTCTGAAAGATGGTCTCAAACCCCTTCTCCTGCCTCCATCCAAGGACAAGCCTTCACCTGATATATGAAGTGAGGCTGATGAGAAAGTTCAGTCTCTGTGTTTCACCATCTCCAGTTTCAGAGGCAGCAGCTTCAAACTACTGCTGGAAATCGGAGCCAACTAGGGCCCCAGGGGAAGAAGAAAAGAGAACACAGGTTCACCTGAATGAGGGTCAGTGATGGCTCCCACTGAGTCTGGCAATCTCCCTTGTACCTGAGGAGACCACCTGGTCCCTCAGATCCCCCTGCAGGGGCAGGAATGTCTGAGCCAGGACATTGTTTCTGTGGAATCTTACCACCAATGAGTCTCCCAGCAGGACCAACTGTTTGGCTATATTTAAACTGTCATTGAGCCAAGGCAATTTGGTGGCACACCCAAACTTCAACCCAGCAAGCACAATAGGTCTGCAGCTCGCGCCAAAGCTTGTTTAAAACATCATTTGAACCAAACAGCCAGTCAATTTAAAAATATTCCAAGCCAAGAGCCAATGAGATTTGAAAACAAGAAAAACTGAAAATGAAAATAAAAGGGAAATAATTTATATATGTGCTCGTTTATTTATTAAACATTGCCTTTTTCCAGAGAGAATCTACGATGTCAAAGGCCAAATTGTTTTTTAAAATAAAACCATATTACATATGTTCTGTACATTTCAATGATATCATAAAAATTCAACTTGGGGAAACATATAAAACGCAAAGAGTGTGTGTACACGTGTGTGTGTGTGCATGTGTGTGTGCGCGCACGTGTGTGTGTGTGTTTTAACAGATAGGGAAACTGAAGCTCAGAGAGGTTCAGGCCCTTGCCAGAGTCACACAGCAGTGGATGGTAACATAAGGACTGCCCCAAGTCCTCTGATACGTGTATGGATGCGCACGCACCTACCTGTGCTTGCTGAGGCCACACTCTTGTTTCAGGCCCAACAGGGTCTGAAGTGCAGGGGTTTTCTTCTCTTTTGCTCCCAAACATAAAAGGGATGTCATATCTCATTTTCACCCGAGCCATGCATTTATTCCTTCAGAATCATTTAGTGAAGTCCATCCACATGCCACTCGCTGAACCGGACATTTGGGATAGAGTGGCCAAAAAGCCACATACAATTGCTGTGCACACAAAGCTTACATTTAAGACATCTTGGAGGCCAGCAATGTGTGCTCTGTGCTGAAACTGGGGCATTCATCTTTATAAGCCCTCCTAGCCAGAAAAACATTTAGAGGTCACCTAGACCCGGGTTTCCCAAAGTCCAACCATTCAGGTACGAACCCCACAGTTTCTGTCCTATGTCAATAACACTTTCATATAAGTCTTCAACTGTTCTCATCTATATAAACACATCTATTTTAAGAGAAAACCCTCTATCACTGCTGTAAACAGAAAACTGGAATCACTTGTCTAAAATAAAAGGTAACCATAAAAATAAATAAAACAAAGACAAAACAATATGGTTAAATTATCGTCCAAGCACAGTGGCTCACGCCTGTAATCCCAGCACTTTGGGAGGCTGAGGCAGGTGGATCACCTGAGATCAGGAGTTCACAACTAGCCTAGCCAACATGATGAAACCCCGTCTCTACCAAAAAATACAAAAATTAGCTGGGCGTAGTTGCGGGTGCCTGTAATCCCAGGTACTCGGGAGGCTGAGGTGGGAGAATCGGGTGAACCCAGGAGGCGGAGGTTGCAGTGAGCCGAGATTGTGCCATTCAACTCCAGTCTGGGCAACAAGAGCAAAATAATGTCTCCAAAAAAAAAAAAATTTATCATCTAGAAAGACACCTGAAGCCTGTTTTCATTTTGTAAAAACATAAGCTCAGTAAGTGTTAAAAGGGTGTTGAAGATATTTTAACTCTACACTGAGAATTTCTTCTTTCCCTTATCAAGATTAAAGGAGAATTCAATCAGGCACAACTTTCTATGATTTAATTGTTTTTAATGTTGTGTTACACAGTCATGGCATTCAGGAAATCATTATCTAATCCAACCCTAAAACCCAGAGACAGGTAGCTACTGGACCAAGGTCACACAGCAAATGAATGGCAGAAAAAATAAACCCAGTCTCTGTGTTCCTACAGTAGACTGCAGATGAGCAAACTAACATCTGAATAAACTCTTGGATTTGTTCTTACCACAATTGAAGACTGATTTGATCCACTTTACTTTGGGATGAAAAACAACGTAATCCATCTCAAAGTGACAGATGTGGAGATCCCTCTCAATTTTCCTTTTCTTTTTTTTTTTTTTTTTTTTTTGAGACAGAGTCTTGCTCTGTCGCCCAGGCTGGAGTGCAGTGGCGCGATCTCGGCTCACTGCAAGCTCCGCCTCCCGGGTTCACGCCATTCTCCTGCCTCAGCCTCCCAAGTAGCTGGGACTACAGGCGCCCACCACCTCAACTGGCTAGTTTTTTGTATTTTTTAGTAGAGATGGGGTTTCACCGTGTTAGTCAGGATGGTCTTGATCTCCTGACCTCGTGATCCGCCCGTCTCGGCCTCCCAAAGTGCTGGGATTACAGGCTTGAGCCACCGCGCCCGGCCTTTTTTTTCTGTTTTATCTATCCACTCATTTTCCATGTGTCATAAGTCTTGTAATATGCTGAGATTTCAAATAGAACCTAGAAAGTTTTGTGGAAACATCCAAGCACCCCAAAATTCAAATATAATCCTTAGATAACCTGCTGTAATATGGAATTCAGGAAGAAAAAAATTCCCAGCCCCACCTGACAAGAACTCCTTGTCCTATAAAATCCTCAGTGTGAGTGTCCCATACTTGGCGAACCTCACCACATACCCACTGTAGCTCTTTAAATCAGGCCTGGAGATAAATGAAGAGAAACCCTCTCTCACCCACTGAGGCCACCTGCAATTTGCCTGCCCCTAATCCCCCTCAGAAGGCAGCTTTCAGCAATGTCCCCGGGAAACAGTGGCTGTGAGAACACACAGAAGCCTCAGCCTGCAGAGGAGGCACATTCTGGAGTCTGCGCATGGTGTCCTCTCTGGGAAAGTGAGGCCAGGGTTTCCATGTTCCTCTCCAAGGCCAGAACGGAGAAAAAGGAGAAGATGACAGTGAATGAAATCTGGCCACTTTTTCTTTCTTTTCAGCTGACATGGGAACACTTTAGGACTGCTCAGAAGGTGAAAACCACCCTTTATAGAGGTAACTCAAGCTCAGTTTTTCTCTGTCTGAGGGAAGGCAGCCTGCTTAACTGCCCAGGTTAGACTGTACTCATCTACCTTATTTGAGTGGCAGAATAACCCTGTGCCCTCCAGAGCTGGTGCCCTGTGAACACCCAAAAGCAAAGAGAAGTGACTCTTGTTCCTAAAGTGGAAAGAGCAGAACTTCCTATGATGCAGCTGGCGCTTCCTGAAATAGAACAGGATTTGAGCAAACGGTTTTCACTAGGCGGGTAGGAAAAGCTGCGTGTGGCTCGATATTTCCTCAGTGATGACTCACACCCTTGCTCCTGGCCACTGTCTCATCCTGGTTGGGTCTGTTTTCCAATTATCACACTCAGCCATCAGATTCCCTCTCCCAGGGTCCTCTTTTGCCAGTGTTTATTGTCCCACCAGCCGATTCTAGTTCTGGGGAGGTCAAGTCTCTGTCTTACCTTTTGTGTCACTTATACTCTGCTACAATTTCTATTATGAAATTGATTAGCATTTGATCAACAGTTTATGTTTGTTTCCAGAACACCTCCTGTCTGGCCCTGCCTCCTTCTGGAAGAGATGATTTATGCTTATCTCAATCACAGGCAAGTCTTCCAAATCTGTAATTTGGGACTGTTTTCAAAGTTTGGGCATATGCCCAGTTACTACCAAAATTACCTGGAGAGAAGTGTATCAAGGGTGCTGATTCAGCAAAGACTCTCTTAGACACGCTGCATCACCCAAAATCCATTCCAGACTTTCCGGCCCTGTCTCAAACTGGCTCTTATTCAATCAACATTTAGTAAGTCCTGACTATGAACCAGGCATTGTGCTTGGGGTACAGACATAAAAAAAGAAAGCCTGATCCCTGATGCCCCCATTATATGCCAATGTGGAAAAGACTGCAACAGAGTTATCTCAAAGCATGGGGGGAGTCTCAGAGCGAGGTGTGACCTGTCCCCTGCCTGCCTCTCCAGTTGCGTTCACAGCATCTTCACCATCCTCACTCTGCTTGGTCCCACTGCCCTTCATTCTGCTTCGGGTTGCCCTGCTCTTCCCTCTGCCTGGAACGATCTTTTCCCATTGCTTCACTTGACTAGCTCCCTCTCATCAGTCAGTCTCAGTTTATGCATCCTCCTCAAACAGGTCTTCCCCAATCATCTCATCATCCCCTGTAGCTTCTCCACGTGCACCCCAGCAGCCTCTATCATGTCACCTTTGTTTTCTCCCTGGAAGCATTCTTTCAGTATCTGACACTACCTTGTTTATTTATTTGCATATTGCATATTGCCTATTTCTCCAAAACAAAATGGAGTCTCCACAGGGGCAGGAATTTTGAACCTGTGTTTATCACTATGTCCTTGATACCTCCAATAGACTTGGCACAGATTAGATGTGCCAACAGTAAATACTTGATGATTGAATGAATAATACTTTCTGTGGGGAAATTGGGAAAGGATTCATAAGGATGTGACTTTAGGAGGTAGCCAGGTGAGCAGTTCTACAGGTGAGCATCTCCCATAGAAAGGCATGATGCTTTAGGGGAATAGCAGCAGGTACTGCAGGCCATGCAAGTAATCTCAAAGGAGGGTGAATAATCAGGCAGGGCCCCCATGGTGAGGATCTGTGGACGTCAATCTCAGGAGTTTTAATTTTTTTTCCACTAGGGCAGTGACAAGGTCACTCATCAACTAAACCTAAAGGGGAGGCAGCTAACCATATTTCACAGGGGGTCACCCATACAAGTGAGGGACTAGGGGCTCACGCTGTGAAATTGCCAAGGCTCTTTGCTAGCACCTCTAATAATACAATCACCATCGCTTACTTAAAACTCACCATGTGTTAAGCACTTCACTGGCATCATCTTATTTAATCCTCACAACATCCTTAGAAGAGATCTTATTTTCCCCACTTGGCAGATAAAGATGAAAAGAGGAGAAGTGATTTGCTTAGAATCTGCTAAGTAGAAGAGCTGGGATTTGAACCCAGGCATTCAGACACCAAAGTCTGTACCCTACCAGCTTCTATTCCTTGGGAATGGAAAAGGCTTCCTGATTTTGCATGAAAGGGTGCCCAAGATGGAACATTCTAGATTCCTTGCTGTCCTCATTTTCAGGCACTGACCTGTGTGTTCATGATATAAATCATCCACCTTCCTGCCTGTTCAGAATGCTGGCATTTTGCCTTCAATCCCCTGCTGCCTACATTCTTTGGACATTCACTGAGGATGATATGTGTGACCAGGGCCTTGACTGAGTTACTCAGCTCAGATTTAATCTCTTTGGGTCTCACTCCACTTAAGACCTAATTTCTGTCCTCAAGCATGTCCCAGGGAAGTAGGAGACTAAGGCAAGGATAAAAAAGTGAACTAAGATTAGTGCTAAGGGAATTTCTGTGCAAAACATCCATCTTCGAGTCCCTCAGTTGGCTGGACAGTACTGTTAGGGTAAAAACAAAAGTCCTTGTCAGGGCTCTGCCTGGTCATCCTTCAAATCCCAGCTCAGTAGCTTCAGGGAAGCCTTCTCTTTTATGTCAAACCCCCCTCTATTAGGCTGTCAAAGCAACACCACCTCTTTTCCTTGGCTTTTATCATAAAGGCATTGTTGTATTTACATGGGTGATTATTTGTTTAACATGGGTCCTCTCCACTAGAATGTGAGCTCCATGAAGGCAAGGACATGCCTGCTTTTCCTCAATATTCTCTCTCCAGGGCCCAGCACAGGGCCTCTTCATACTGGCACTCAATAAATATAAGTTGATTAAATGAACTCACAGTTGGAAGGCAGTTACTGCATGAGTGATTGAGAGCATTACTTAATCTCTTTAATTTTCTCATTTGCAATTTGGATAATATCTGCTCTATGTCCCTTTGAAAGCCATGAAATAAAATTAAGTGCTTAATAAATTATTAAGTGCTGTACAGATTATTTCTATTTCTATCCCCAGGATTTGGAGCACTTTCAGGAATGTCAGCCTCAAAAACGAGCTGAGAGGACAGTGAATGGAGGAACAATATGCTGTCTCTTTGTTTAAATGGAGATGGCCACAGAAGCTTGTAAACTCAGTCATCATTGTGTCACCTGAGGCCAACTGGAAATCTGGGCATCTCCTCCAGAAGCCATGCCTGGAATAGCACAGGTGCTGTGGTCCTTGCAATTGAACTCTGATGAGTCTGAGGTCATGGTTGTTGCCAAGACAGCTGTGGGAGCGTGTGGTCTAGAGGGGAAAAGAAGAGACCAAAAGACATGCCTGTGTGTCTCCAGCATAGTCTGAGGAAGAAGAAGCTTCGACGGGTAAAGCTCCAGAACAAATATTCTCAGAATTGGAGACGTGAACTCATCACACTTCTGAGGAAACTCTGCCAGTTGACAGCCCCCATATTCAATTATTGCTAAGTATTTTCATTCCTAACCTCATCCTCTAGCTGAGCTGACCCCTAGTTTCTACTACCCTGGGTGAGAGAACCCCAGCTTTGGAGACTGAAAACCTAGATCAAGTCCTAGAAAATAAACAAATGACCAAATACTGAGTCCCTGCTGTGTGCCAGGCGCTGTGCTAAGCACAGGATGTGCTTTAGTTCATTTGCTCTCCCCAGCAGTCCTCTAATACAGGCAGAAGTACCCCCAACCCCATTTTACAGATGAGGAAGTGAGCCTAGCCGCCTGCCCAAGGTCACATAGCTCAGACATAAGCTTCCTAAGGCACCGTCTCCTGGGTCACATAATGAGACAAAGCAACTCATCACAGGATAAGCATAAAAATCAAGTGGACTGATGGCACGAGTGTCACATGAGGCTTAGATTTTGGGACCAGCGGCATCAACATCACCTTCAAGCTTGTTACAGATGTGGAATTTGGGGTCTCATTCCAAACTACTGACCCAAAGTCTGCATTTTAACATGATTTGAAGGTGATGTATATGCACTCTAAAGTTTTGAGAAGCTCTGATGCAAGGTTATTAGCACCCACTATAAATCGTTGAGCTAGCATCCGACTCATTACTGTCTTCTCAATTTGGTTAGTGAGAATCTATCACTCTCTACCTTGATTACTTCTAGGACAGTTTAACATGAATACAAATCAATGGGGACTGTTGATAACTGCAGATTCTCATCCAGGGGGTCTGAGGTGAGGCCCCAGAGTCTGCGCTTCTCACATGCTCCCAGCTGATGCCACAGAGGGCTGTGAACTACACTCTCAATAATGAGGGGTGAGAGGAACCTGGCAAATCAAATATCTGCAAAGTGGAAACCAGGCCTTGTGCTTGGATGGCTTTCATCAGGGGAAGGCACCTCCACCAGGGCGTACACGTCTAGAGGGAAGGGAGCATCTCTAGTCTTCCTTGCATTCTCAGCACTTAACTGAAAGAATGGGCATTACTCCCCTGCTTAACACTGTCCAGTGGCTTCCTATACACACAAAACTCCACACTGCTCACCAGAGCTCACAAAGCCTGACCCAACCTTGCCCCACTGGCCTCCCTGACCCCTTCATACCTCTCCTCCTCCACTGAAGCCCCACCACACCAGACATTTTTCTGTCTCTCAAACACACCAAGCGTTTTCCTGCCTCAGGGTCTTGGCACCTGCTCTCCCCTCGACCTGGAATGCCCTCCTCCAGCTCTTTCCATAGCTGATTCACACCTCAGCTCAAATTTCACGTCCTCAGCGAGGCCGTCCCTGACTGACCTGCCTAACCTGATGTACCCACACCCCACCCCAAAACTCTCAAAGATGAGATTTCTTTTTCTTTTCTTTTCTTTTCTTTTTTTTTTTTTTTTTTTGCTAGCCCTTATCAGCCTGAAAATATTTCATTTGTTTATTTACTTATTGGTAGTTGCTTTTTCTCTCTGACTCTTATGAAAGCAGAGACTCTGTCCACAACCTCTGGTGCACAGTAGGTGCTCAATAAATAGTTGTGGAGTGAATGGATTAATGGACTAACACATCTCCAGGAACTCATAATTTGCTCCTGTCATTACAACAAAGGAGGGGAAGATGGAGCGCTATGGGAGGCCAGAAGAGGAGTGAGCATTCCTCCTGGATGAGGATGAGGCAGGGGCGGGGAGGAGGGGTGATAATCAGGGCCAGCTCTCTGAAAGAAGTGGTGTTTAAACTTCACCTGGAAGGCTGGAAAGGATTTTGACAGGCAATGATAGGTGGAAACAGCCACCCCAGGCAGAGAGAACAGTTTGTACAGAGGCTCAGAAGCTGGCAAGTGCAGAGGGCTCAGGGAACAGTGCATACAACTGACGGGTGGAGGCTGAGAATTTGCCCCATTCCTGCCCAACCCATGGCTCCAGGCAGAGACAGCCCTCCCTGCAGGAGTGACAGAGTCTGGCAGGAGTCCTGCAGCTGAGCAGCTGAGGTCAGAGCCTCTCCTCACCAGGCCTCAGCCACACCCGTAGCCTAGATGACAGACAAGGCATCAGGAAGGAACAAGTGGGTCTGGGGGTTGGGACCTGCCTCCATCCTACTCCCCACCTCACTCTAGCAGGCAGCTCCGGGGTCCACCTGGCTTCTGCCCTCTTGTCTCTATGGTTCCTTTAATCCGAGGGTCAGCAAAGTTTCTGTAAAAGGCCAGGTGGTAAATATTTCAGGACTGTGGGTCAGATAGTCTCTGTTGCAACTACTCAGCTCTGCTGTTGTGGCATGAAGCCTGCCACAGAAAAGACATAAGCAAATGGGGATTCCAACAAGATTTTATTTACTAAGACAGCTGGGAGGTTTATGTTTTGATATGTGGATCTCCTGCCACTTTTGAGACCCCAAATGCCCTGTGCTGTCTGCCATCTGGCCTAATCCCACCTCTACAGTCTACAGCCTCCTCTCATTGCCCCCTTGGTTCTTCCCAGCCAGGCACCTGGATCTCTAAGGGCTTCTGCAAGCATGTGGTTCTCTCTCTCTCTCTGTCTCCCTGTGTCTCTCCCTTTCGCTATCTCTCTCTCTTTCTTACCTGTGCTCCTTCACACCTGGCTTCCTGCTCCCTGTGGAGCTCTTTTTCTCTCTCCAGTTGTGCCTTAGAAACCCTGACTCCTCCTCACTTTCCATTCACATCACTTTCTCAAGGGAACCTTTCAGATGCTCTAGATGAGGTCCCAGGCCCTCTCAGGTGCCCATATATTCCCTCTTTACAGAGCTTGGCACATTGCAATTATTTCATAAACCACTTGTGATCATTTGTTTCAGGTCCATGCTTATCTCTAAGTCCAAATGGGAAGAAACCACGTTCATCAGCCTTTTCTATTCCATTCCCAGAGCCAAGGACAGGGAGCCTGGCACATAAAACGTCCTCAATAAACATTCGTTGACTGTTCCTTAGGTCATGGCCCATAAGACTTGTTCATTCATTCGCCACTGTTGCTCATGCCCCTACTGTGTGCCGGCCATTGTGCTACACAGGGAGGATACAGGAGTGACACATGCACGAAAGGTATCTGCCCTTTGAGGAGCTCACATTGTATTGGGGGTAACACATTCTAGAAACTGGATTCTATTAGTCTCAGTGTGTGACTTCAGCAAAGTACTTAATTGTCTGAGCTGCCTAGAAAATAACAAGGGGCAGACTGAATTGTCTAATTTAGAGTTTCCAACTAAATTTTGAGGAGTCTTGGGGTTCCGTAGCACTTCCTAGGTTCAGTAAACAGTGATGTGTTTCTTTCCAGAAAGATTTCAATGGCCTAAATAAGCTATTTGTTGTTATTTTGTTGTTGTTGTTGTTGTTTTACCATTTTCTGTTCTGGAGTTCCACTGAAAAGTTCACATGTAAAGTAGGTTCCACTGCTCAAGAAAGAGTTGGAAGCTACTTGCTAAGTCTGGCCATGATATGGGCCAGAGTTGGGGAAGGTAGAAACTCTCAATGCCTACAAGATGGGGTCAGGAGAAGCCAGCCAGATGTGCATGGGGGAATGACATTCTGGGAAACAGAAGATGGTACCCAAGGAAATGCACAGATGGAGTGCCAACCAGAGAGAGAGACAGCAGTCCGACAGAGATCCAGCAAGATGGGACAGAGACGGGCACTCCCTGGCTCTTGAGCACACGGAACTGCATGCCTGGTCACTGACAGTGGTCAGAGGCCTCAGCAAGAAAAATGAAGCTTCTGGGAGTTCTGAGAGCAATAGGTCCAGAGCCTAAGAAAGAGATAAGGGTAAAAGGTAAGCAAGGTTCCAGTCTCAAAGATGCTGAGACTTGAATACAAAGAGATGAGACTTAAATCAGAACTGAAGCCCGTGGTGGGGATCCACAAATCAGGTCAGAGTAGGAACTGCAGCAAGCTGATTTACGCTTCTAATCAAGCTTCCTGCCCACAAGTCTTTAAGTCTCCCACTACTGCTTGTCCAAAGTCGCCCAGACAGCAAGAGGGAAGAAGCAGAAACACAGTTCCCTTTACCTGATCCCTTGAGCTGTGTTATTCCCACTACCTAACCCATGCGATGCAAACTGGGCTATGTTCCAAATCCAAATAGGATTTTCTAAGCCTGCACTAGACAATGAGTTGTTTATTGAGTGCTTAGTGAAAGGGAGAAGATAATTTACTCTTAACTGAGTTCTGGCTCATGTCCTTAGGAACCAGACTGACATTTATGTTTTAGCACCAGCCCATTAGGGGAACTGGAATGGCTTTTACTGCCTCTAGCTGAGCGTCTCTGGGGCGGTCTTAATGGTGTCTTAAAGTTCCATCTACATAATACCAAAGCTACAGGTCAGTTCAGGCCAAAAATAATAATTAAAAATCACTACTATTAATAGTAAGCTTGTGAGAGCACCCTGCTCACTTTGCACTTCATCCTACTTGCTCCTAAAGATCACGAATCTTGGGGAGGAAGCACAAGGACAGGCTAACGTGCCCCCATCTCACTTTAGGTGTTCCCTCTGCTACATCACGTGGTACTCTTGAAAGCACTTAACAGTCTTTAAGCTAATAGTCTATTTTTAAATGCCTTCCAACTAGACTATAAGCCCCACAAGACAGGGAATATGTCTTTCTTGGTAGGGCTTTACCTCCAGGGCCTAAAATCTGATAAATGCTCAGGAAATAGCTATTGTATATTCTGAATGATGTCAATAATGAATTTGGGGTGAAAAAAAGTGGAAATATGTGCGAGGATATTACTATCATTTGAGTGATAATAAAAATTACTCTAGAAACAGGATTCCGGTTTTTTCTATTTCTGTAGTTTAAATTTTAAAACATTGAGATACCATCTCACTACTATTAAACATGCAAAGACAACATTGGTAACTGGCTGTGTTGGGGAGGCCCTGAGGAAAAAGGCAGTCTAGACATTGTAGAAGAATACATTGACAAGACCATCATGAAGGGCAATTCAGCATCTATCAAAATAACAAATGCATATGCCCTTAGCATTCTGCTATTTCACTTTTGTGGACTTTTTCCTACATATATAATCACAATCACATGAAATGACATGGGTATAAAATTATTGACTGCAGCATTGTTTATAGTAGCAAAGTACCAGAAATAACCAAATTGACACCACTAGAGAACCAGCTAAACAAACCGTTATTCCCATCATGCAAGGAAAAAATTTACAGCTGTAAGAATGAATGAGGATACTGTTTGTATAGTCATATGAAAGATTTTCCAAGATATACATTTTGAAATAAGCAAGGTGCAAAGCAGAGTGTAGAGTATGCTATAATATTGAAAATGGCAGGAGAGTATATCACCGAATTGTTTTTAGACACACAAAATTTCCCTGGAAGAATACACAAGAAACTAATTTTTTAAATGTGGCCTATGGTAGGGAAATGGAGGCATGCTATTCCTTGTTTAATTTTTGATTTGGGAATCATGAGAATTCATTATTTGTTCATACATATTACTTAAAAATACTTTTAAAATTAAAAATGAGCTGTTTTAACACCAGTGGACCCTGTGAAAGATCACTTTAGGAGACTGACGCCGCAGAGGCATCATGTCTGGAAGTAGAAGATGTTGGTCCCAGGCCCAGCTCTGAAACTGACATTGGCATTGACATGGATGCTGATGTCAAGTTGTTCCCTTTCCTGGGTCTCAGTGTCCCATCTACGGGATAAAGAGGGAGAACTAGCAGGTATTTTAAATACCTCTTGCTAGTCTCACCTTCTGGGATCTAATCTGTGACTAGGCTTTACTTAATTTGGCTTAAAGCACGTGCTGTATAAAATATGTCCTGCTAAAAGCATTTTGAGTACTGTATTTTTTGTTACTTTGCTTCATTCATTTGTTTGTTTGTTTTTCAAATTGTCACTTACCATTTTTAGTACAAATTCCTTTTAAAAAGCTCCCACTTTGTCTCTCCGAAGAGGGACACTTGGGTGTCATGAATACACCTGTGGCCTGAGATATGGTAATGGAGGGAACAGACCAGGTTCTGAGTGGATGAAAACAGCTCAAAAGGAGATAGCAAGGAGCACCAAGAAAAAATTTACTGGGAATAGGAGCATCCTGTTATATGCATGCTGAACCTCTGAACTCAGTTTATCCAGGTGGAGGTTCCAAGAAACCAAATGCAGCTCCCTTTTTTACAGTTCTGCATATGTGGGAGCTGAATTGCATATCGGTTTCATCTTGCTGAAATGCACATTCCCCTTCCAGTAACAGCAATCTTGTTTCCTATTTTGGGGTTTCCTTCCCCCCACCCGTCCCCCATTAGCTCCTGTCTGTGTTCTCTATCCCTGAATTCAGATGTCCCAGGCTGGTCAAACAATGGTATTCTACTTCCCTGTCACAAATGGCCATCATGTCCAGAGCTTTTGTCCAAAGTGCTAGGGAATAAGACACTCTTTTTTCTGTTCCAGTCAAACCCAGGGGAGAGGGAAGATGAGATGTAAGCTCCTGGTCACCACCTGAAACTGCATGAAGCTTAGGAATGAACAGGGAAAGCATATCCAAGAGATGGTGACATCTTTGAGGTACTATCAACCTGCTCTTGGAACCAGTGCGGTTTTTAAGTCACTTGAACCAATACATTTTCTTTAAATTACTTAAGCCAGTTTGAGTTTCACCTTCTGTTTCTCAAAGTGAAAAGAACTTGCATATAGCTTCTTGTACATGAATATTGATATCTCTTCACAGATTTGGGACGTTTTTAGCTATTATTTCTTTAGGTAGGCTTTGTGTCCCTTTATCTCTCTCTTCTCTTTCTGAAATTGCATATGTAAATATTAGTTCTCTTCATGGTTTCCCATAGATCCCATAGACTTCTTTTATTCTTTTTTCTTTTTGTTCCTTCAACTGGATAATTTCAAGTGTCCTGTCTTTTAGTTCATTTATTCTTTCTTCCGCTTAATTGAACCTACTGTGGAAACTTTCTATTGAATTTTTCAGTTTATTCATTATACCTTATAAATATATACAATTGTTATTTATCAATTAAAAATAAATTTTAAAAGGAACAAATGCCATATAAATAGCAACTCCACTTGACTTATAGTGACTTCCTGAATAACTATATTGAGAAAAACCCTGGGGCCTTGTTTGGGCTCATGACTCATGAGGAAGGTATGCAGGAAGAGGGAAAAGGTGAAAATTGAGCATTCCTTGACTAAGTCGAAACCCCTGACTCAGTCTTCTGTCTCACTCTGGACTGGGCAATGCTTCATATATCTCCAAGGCTTGGTCTTTCAGGTTAGCATATAGGAAGGAATTTGTCAGCATGTATCCCTGAAGGGTAAATGTCCACATTTGCTTAGATGTGTAGTGGGCGTTCCAGCCCTCAAAGAGCTGTGCTTGATGCCATAAACAAATTTGTTCCTAGTGTCTGACCTAAGAGAACTTATACTCGGAAGGAGAAATCTGCTCATACATCACCTTGAAGGGTATGTACTCCACTCACTTCTTTGACCTCAAACAACTTGTAATATGCAAATAGTCAAAGTGAGCAATGACGCCAAAAAGCATAATGGATTAAAGAGGTACCATTTACAAAGTGTATAAAACAGGACAGGAAGCAAATCCTAGGGATCAAAGCAATGGAAGATTACTCCCATTATTTTTAATCTGGTTTTCATGGTTCCACCAACCTGGGCAAGTTAATCTGGTTAACTGAGACTCTTCTTGAAATAACTTTTATTGGTTCTGACCCCACTTGACATCCTCAGAAAATAAACACTGAATAATAATGAGCTACTTTTCTGGAAAAAAAAAAAAAAACTATTCACTCAAAGCACTTAAAATCAAAACACAAAAATATATTACTACTCGTTTGAGGGTATCCTGTTATGAAGGTATAATTTATGTATAATAAAATGCATTCTCTTTTAGTTACAGAGTTCTATGAGTTTTGGCAAATGCATTCAGTGCCATCACTACTACAATTAAGATATAGGACAGCTCCATCACTTCAAACAATTTTCTTGTGTTTTTTTTTCATCAATTCTTCCTCCAACTCACAGCACAGATCTACTTGCTGATCCTATAGTTTTTAAAATGCCATATGGATGATATACAGTATGCAGCATTTTAAGTC
The DNA here is from genome assembly GCF_047675955.1 of Chlorocebus sabaeus. Taxonomy (NCBI): domain Eukaryota; kingdom Metazoa; phylum Chordata; class Mammalia; order Primates; family Cercopithecidae; genus Chlorocebus; species Chlorocebus sabaeus. Next base: position 33,123,262 of record NC_132926.1, on the reverse strand, counting down.
TGACTTCCTCTAATTAGCGTAATGCATTTGATATAACTCCAAGTTGTTGCATATATTGGGTATTCATTTCTTTTAATTACTGAGTAGTATTCCGTTGTATGAATACACCATAGTTTGTTTATCCATTTCCCGGTTGGAAGACATTGGGTTGTTCCAATTTTTGGCAACTATGAATAAATCCACTCTAAACATTTGTATACAGGCTTTTGTATACATATGTTTTCATTTCTTTGATATAAATACCTAGGAGTAGGAATTCTGAGTCATTTTGTAAGTGTATGTTTAATTTGTAAGAAACTGCCAAAGCATTTTCCAAAACAGCTGTTTCATTTTGCATTCCCAGCAGCAATAGCCACTTTTATTTTTCAATGTGTAGAATGTCATTTTATATAGATTTGGTACACTATCATATCTCCATTTGGGCTCAAAAGACTTCACGTCTGTGTTGGGAGCAAAGTAACCTATAGATATCACTCAATCATTTTTCTGACATGAGACTTACAGAGCATCATCCCTAGGGTGATTTTTGAAAAACACATACATGCAGAATCTTGGTGTTTAAAAGGAAATTATAACTCACTAGTTTAACATCTTTAAGTAGGGCTGTTTTGATCCAATTATAATCAATTATCACTCACAAAGGCCCTGCTTAATAGCCTTATTTTACTGCCCATGTGAAATTGGGTATATTACATAACTGCCTTAAACCACAGTTTCTTCATCTCTACAGGGTTTTTGTAAGAACAAGAGAAAAAAATGTATCTGAAATCAGAAAGCAATTAAACATTGTGCTAATTAGAAAACAGACATTGCTAGTGAGTGTTCTTAAAACCTAATAGCACAAATCATGTGATTACTAAATGTTAGAACTAAAAGAACCTTAGAGATCTTCCATTAGGTCCCAGCTCTTAATGATAGGCTTAGTGAGAAAACAGAGGCCCTGGAAAGCCAGGGTCAGACAAAGTTACTAATGGCAAAGCTAGTTAGAGAATTCAGAACTTCTGACCCTCTGCTCAGGTCTCTCATTATCCTGTACTGCCCCCGTCTAAAGGCTGGTTTAAACAAAAATCAGACATAACCAGCCTTTAAACAATTACACCAGGTCAGTCCTCATTATGATTGATGACCACCCAACTTAAAGTAACCCCACTCACTCCCTATTACATCTCCTTGTCTTACTTTTATCATAGCACTCATTTTTCTGCTGTCTCTCTGACCCTTTGTGAATTAAGATCTGCCGGGGTAGCAACCTCTATCAACCACATTGCTTAGAACACAATCAGTCCTTAATAAATGCTTGTTGAATTATCATTTTAAAAGTGAACTTCAATTAGATTATTCATCCTCAACAGGTTTGACTACATGACAGATACCTTTTTTGACAAATTATTAAGCCACTTGTTAGGGTGACTTGTAGGCATCATAATAAGCCAAATCAGAGCATAAGAATTGCTCAGTCAACCAAATGTGAGGAGCCTAAATCCCATTCCCATGCTGTAATCTCCCAGTCCTGTTCTGTCTTGCTCCTCCAAGGGACACGTTGTATAAACAGCATCAAGTGTTAACTTGTTAAAACAGTTACACCCAGAAAATGTTGAGATTATTTAACAATGCAATAATATGAGGTCATATCAAGAATTCCAAGGAGAGGCAGAGTTTTCAAAGACTCCAGTTCAATGCCAGGGAGCTATTGTTTCTAAAATGATTTTTGGAAAACGAAATATTAATTCCCCAGCTAATGTATTTCATGGTAGTTCATTGTGCTTAATTTTCTAATCTGAAATTCTTTATTTTAGATCCATTCCAAAATCATCTTATTAGTCTCACACTTTAGAAGAAATGTGTAAATCAAATGCTTCTAAATTTAATTTGATTTAAATTATATTTTAACCACTGTAACCCCTCTGTGGGGAGAGGAGAAAAAGCACATTTTTGCCAATGGTCTTTGTTCTGAACAAAAATTCATTCTATCTGTCACCATTGGGAATGTTCAGGAATATTCTCACTGGATTGTGAGTGCCAAGAGGACAAGAACTATATGAGTTTTTTCATTGATCTATTGCCAGGCACCTAGAAGGAATCTAACAACTATTTATTGAGTACATAAGTAAATTTGAGAAGATAATATGTTGAAACTCTCCCAGGCCTTATTCAGAAGAGATCAGGCTGAGCCTCCAGCTAACAGTTCTATCCCACAGCAGACCTATGTGGTCTTTACATCTATAGTCTTGGGCATATTCCATAAGACTTCTACATATTTGGTTGGGTCTCTCACCTATAGCATTTTCAGAGAGGCTCACTATGTACAAACACTGAAATAACTAAGTGCCAGGAATGACTACAGAAACAAGGGGAAACCTTATAATGAGTGTGGTGGAGTGATTCAGTGACGATCATCAGATTAGGATTGAGAAGAACAAAATTGTGGTCACTCTCCCACCACTTAACAAGTGTGGCAAGCTCACCAAGTCATGTCCTCACTCTAGGCCTCATTCAAAATCCGTGTGTGTGTGTGTGTGCGCGTGTGTGTTCTGTAGATTGTGAAACTTCTCATCTGAAAATCTCCACTCTGTGGCCCAGAGTAAGCTTACATAGTGAGTGCACCCAAAGGTGAGCCATCTCCACTTTGGCCACTTCTCCAGATGCCCACAAGGAAGTGCTGAGAATACTGTTGCACCTCCTCTGGCCAAGGACAGAGTCACGTCATCTGCCCACTTGGGGACAGAGAAGATGACTTGCCTAATATCTTTCCTGCGTATCTTAAGGACAAGCCTGGGTTCTTTTGGCCTCACTGGGTAATAAAAACTGTATGCATGCAGGCTAGAAGTTGAGTGGTGGAAGATTCAAGAGAACAAGATTTCTGAAAAGTGGGTAACAGAGCATCTTTACTCCTTTTCCCATGGACATGAAAATCATTATCAAAAATCCTACCCCAGATGGGAGTGTTATCCAGTCTTATAAAGCTGCCTTACTATCTAGTCCCCAAGATAGCCCCAAGTGAACCAGGCTTCCCAGTGCTCATGCCATTGAGTAATCCCCTCCTATACCAGCTCTAGGCTGGCCTTGTGTAACCAATAAAATGTAGCAGATGTGACACTGTGTGACTTCTGAGGCCAGGTCATAGGAAGCTTTGCAGCTCCCGGTTTAATCTCCTGGAATGCTAGCCCTTGGAATGCACTCTCTTGGAACTCAGCCACCATGCTGTAAGGAGGCCAAGCCACATGGAGTGGACATGGCTCATGGCTCCAGTTGATCACAGCCCAGCTGAGCTCCCAACCAACCGCAAGCATCAATTGCCAGCCCTGTGAGGAAGCCATTTTCGACGCCCAGCCCAGAGGAGCCTTCAATGACTCCAGCTCCAGCCATTATGGGACTGCAACCACAGGAGAGAACCCAAGTGAGAATTGCCTGGGTGAGCCCAGCCAATCCATCAGATGAACAGATGATAAGCTGTTTTAAGTCAGAAACTTTGGGGATGGTTTGTTATGTCACTTGTTCCATCTTATGCTTCAAAAACATGATCCTAATAACTTTAATGTTCAAGGGTTATCGCTTTGCTTTCTTCTTTGGATTTAAGATGTCATTTCCAAGCAACCCTTTCTCTCACTCAAAATGTTTCCTTTATCTGGTCTAGTTGTGCCCTACTGAGCCCAAACATGAGGGAAATAAAAAAACAACCACCAACCACACACTCATATAACACACACAACACACACAAAACAATCTCTTGGATTGTGGAAAAATTTGCTATTGTCATTGTTTTTTAACTTATTTTCTTCATATTTCTTTGAATTCCTTTTGGAGTCACTGAATTCCCTTTTTGGGTCTTTTTTCCAAGATTACAGGCTCAAGTCATGGTTTTAAAAATAGCCATAATATATTAACAACCTATTATATTCCAGTCACCATGCTAACTTCTTCAGACATATTAACTCATTAATTTTACAACAACTTTGCAATATAGGTATTTATTATCCCTCCCCATTTTACAATTGAAAGAGCCATGGCTCAGAAACATAAAGTGATTCATTAATGCCACACAGATACTAAGCACTTTGAGACAAGATTTGAACCTAGGTCTACCTTAACCAGCATAAATGTGGCTGAGGAATATCTGAATTCATTCATATCCAGAAATCACATTGTAGTTGTTGAATCCTTTGGCAGGAGCTATACCTGGATCAGAGAGCAAAAGGAGTTCAGCAGAACTGTGTACCTTTGAAAATCACTCTGAAGGAAGGACTTACATGTGAGTTTTGGGGATTGCAAAGTATTGACATTTTCAGACTAACTCTGTATATTGCTACAGATGTTGGTACAATTCTGTATTGTTCAGTTTACACTGATAATAAGACAGTCTGATAAAAATCTTATGCCATCCTTCCAGAACATGAATACTGGAACCACTCATTCAAGGGGATCTGGAGAGTGACAAAGGATAGAATGAGTCACAGAGACCCAAGAGCTTCAACAGTCTGGAACTCAGAAGCAGCTGGAATGAACTGGAAGAGAAGAACTACATAGCAACCAGGGCATTTAGGAAATGTCCCTATGAATCAATCCATCTGCACTGGGGAAAAATGAGATACATAATGGAAAAGAATGAGTTCTTGGGGTGTGGGGATACACATGTGTGTGCACGTTTGTGTGTGTGTGTGTGTGTTTGATGGGGTGGGGGCTGCTTCTTTTCTAGGAGTCATTTGCAAGCAACCTCTCCTCTCACTCAAAATGTAGTTCCCTTAAGCCAGTTTTCCCTGCTTTCTCTCATAGGTGAACCATCCTGGGGAAACTGAGATAGCCCCAAAGTAGATTTCATGATGGTATGCTCTGGGGTGGGGTGGGCTGCTCTGTTTTGTTCTGTGATTTATCCTTGTCTCTGCTTGCACTTGCAGTTCCTTTCTCCTACTAGGACATTGGTCATTTAAAATATATTCATAGTAAGATGACAAACAGTTCCCCTTTAGAAGTACAGATATATAAACTAAGGCTCTCTGAGCCTTAGTTTCCTCATCTGTGTATGTTCACACCTCCCATCACAAGCAAGCTGGCCTTTGTCAACACACAACATACCCACACAATGTTGTGCTGCCACATGATTCATAGAGGAGGACTTGAGGGGAAGACCAAGTTAACCTAAAGACAACCATGCTGATGAAGCCAAGTCAGGAGCGAAAGGAGATCAGAGCAGCTTGGTGGCAAAGAGCATGGGCCCTTGGACGAGATCAACTGAATGCAAATTCTGCCCCTGCTACTCACAAGCTATTGGACCTCAAACAAATTACTGAATTCTCCAAGACCTCATTTCCTCACCTATAAAATGGGCATGTTAATAATACCACCCTTGAGGTTGTTGTGAACATAGAAAATGAAATCCTGCATTCAAAGAATTTAATCCAATACTTTATATCCCATAAATGCTCAGTAAACATTACCTGTGTTATTTATTATAGAGTACACAGGATACAAAATATAAGCGCAATTATATATTAAATATTTGCAATAAGCAAGGCCCTGAGTTAAGTATTCTAAGTACGTTACCTCTTTTAATTTTCAGAGCAACTTTGTAAGGCAAGTTCTAGGATAACCCATTTGACAGGTGAGAAAACTGAGACCCAGAGAGGTTAAGTCATATCTCCAAGGTCCCAAAGTTGCCAAATGTCAGAGTCCAGGCTATCTGACCCCAAGCCTTGAGGTCCCAGCCAAGTCCACAAACTTCATTTCCCAAAACCCAGAATTAGATCACTTGTTGAACATCTGTTGACACTTTCCAGGGGACTTTCAAAACCCCAATCCCTCAGAAGCCCCAAAACCTTTAATATCACCCTTTAAAACACCAGGAACATTCACAGCCAAAGACTAATAACTACACATGGGGTAGAAATTAACATATGTAGAGGACTATTTCTTCTCCATACAAAAGTTTTTACCCATATACCACATTGGGTGTGAGAGTGAATATACTGTAAGAATGTACTTCCTGCAGCTGAAACCAGCAGGGCAAAGAAGATGCTTTCAGTAGGGTAATGTGTACCCCTTGCTGTGCTCTGAAGAAGAGGGTCAATTTCTTTGTGGGGAGTAGCAACACAAACCATCCCACCAGCAATAAAATCCACAGTTCCCTTGACAACAAAGCCAACTTTAGCCATATGGGCTCATCCTGTATTTCCCAGGACCCAGGAGTCTTTGGAAGTTTCTTGAGTGGGCTTCCACCTTAGCTTTTGCTTTCTGTCAGATAATAAAGCGGTTATGTCTGAAGGTTTTCCCCCACGATCTCCAGTTCTTTTAGTGGTGGTAACATCAGGCAGTCTCCAGACATTGCAGCTGGGTGGTTGAAATGCTTACTCTGGGAGGGGTGGCCAGTCAGCTGGGGTCACAAACGCCTCGTAATTAGAATCAGTGTGACTAATTTCCAGGTAGAATGACAGGCTCTTGCAAACTGCTTTTGTAGAAATTATACTCACTGGTGTCCAAGCAGCCCTGAATCACTCTATACTCACAACAGAAACAGCTGGTGTCAGAGAACTCTACAAATATGGCAGATCATCACGTGGGACTTTATCCATGGAGGTGAGCCGCCTCTTGCACTGGAAGCTGGTATGTTGATGATGTCATGGTGGCTCAACTTTCTTGGTGTCTAAGGGGAGTATCAGAGAGCAACCCTAACATGTGTTGGGTGACCGTGGGTAAGGCTTTCCCTTTTCTGGTTCACCTTTCGTATAATAACAAGAGACTGAGCTAGAGGGTCTCCAAAGCCCACCAGCTGCCACTTTGTATGACATAAAGTTATCAGAACATGAATTCAATCATGAGGTAATAAGAGGTAATAATTGAACATTTAGCTGTTTCATCCAACAGCCATATGATGTGGTTATCATTAATACTCCCATATTACAGGTGCAGAAATGGAGGCCCAGAATGGTTAAGTGCTTTGCCCAAGATCATGCACAGAGTGGGGATTTTTACCCAGGTAGCATAATCCCAAGGTTTATGCTCTTAACCATTCACAATATTAATGAAAACACTAAGAAACCAACAATGCATACACAGGGTTCCAGATCCTACTTTTCTAGATGTCTCCATTTTTATCCATAAGCAGTGTGTGTGTCAGTTCTCAGGCATCACCTGGAGGATACATATATAACACCTACCTAAGCCCTAGCATGTCAACCCTGGACAGGTCCTGACAGATTAAAGAGGCTGAGGTTTTTAACTCATCATCCTTGGGCGTGCATTAAAGGGTCCATGAGCCCTTTGAAAGTATGTGTAAATATGGGTGTGCATACATAATTCCAAGAAGAGATTTCATAGGTTTTGTTTGTTTTTTTTTGGGGGGGGGGTTAGATTTTTGAAGGGGTCTATGAACTTTTAGAGCAATCTTTTGATAGTTGGTAAAACTGAGACCTCAGGTGGGAAATGGACTTGTCCCATTATACACAAGGAGTGACAGAACTGGGTTCAGACCCCAGATCACCTGATCCCAATCCCACTGCTCTTTGACTACATCACACAGAGCTAACTCATCCCTGCAACATGCACCAAGAGTCTTCTAGGATTAAACTGCTGGGTATAATGTGCACAGCTCATAGGGTTTGGGAATGGTTTGGAAAATCATCATGCTTCACATATATCATTGACTTTAACCTTGGGCCTCTGTATCTTGTCATTTCTTTGAAGTTTGTATCATTGATAGTTACCCCTGATCTGCCACTCTGCCCATCTTCTGTGAATGAAAACTTAGCCCACGGTGTTTCATTCAGATCTGGTCTAGTGTGCCTTTACCTGGCCTCACTCCTGGCTTCCATAGATGCTTAACGTGATTAGGCATTTGTCCCTCACTGTTTTAGTTGAAATAGTCAGTTCAAAATAAAACTGACAACAGCTAACCTACATAAAGAATGTGTTAATGGGTAAACATTCACAGGGGAATAAAATTATCCCAATAAAATTCAAATCAATCAAATATGAACCAGGAAAATTTGACTTAGTAGAAACAAAATTACAATGGAAAATTCACAGTGGCAGAAGCCAAAATTTGACCCAAATAAATTATTGTCAATAAATTACAAGCCATCATTGTAAAATTTCAAATGCAAAAGAATTAATCTCCATAAAATGATTTTGATAAAATAAAAAAGAAGATAGAAAAAGGTAGAAATTGTTTAACTGCTCTGTATTGAACATTTATCTTGGAGTAAAAATGACTGAGTAAGCATTAATTAGGAAAATACTTTCTTGAGAAAAATTCGGCTATTATTGGTGTTTTTAATGTTGTACTTATAAGCGTGAGTCAAAACACCCTCAGCAATAAATCACAGAGGTCAAAATATCTGCCAGACTAAACATAGGTTCAAAATGACAGCTCCAATAAAGGGAGGTCACAACTTCCTGTGCCTGTGCTTGGTAAGTGATGGAGGCAATCATTTGCAGATGATGCTCTGACAAGGGAGGCAGACTGAGACCATCACTGTCATATGTTCACTTGAACAGCCAAGTGCCTAGTCCAGATTACATTCCTCTAAGCATGCCTTAACCCCACGAGTTCAACAAAGAAGTGTTCATTAACTTCTTCGCCCAAACAAGTACTCTTCTGAAACGTCTGTCAACACAATAACAATAATAGCCAACACTTATATAACATGGGCCAGGCACTTTACATATATTTACACATTTGATCCACACAACAGTCTCATGAGATAAGTACTATTATCATCTCCATTTGCCAGTGATGAACATGAAGCACCAAGAGCTTAACAACTTGCCTGAGGTCACACATTTGATAAGCAGTGGAGCTGTTCAGTGGTACCACCATGCATCCCAGACAGGATGTTCAGGTGAACAAGATCTTTCTAGCTTAAGTTCCATAAAATTTATCAAAATTTCAGTTGAGGTTTTATGAAATACTTGCAATATAGATAAGGCTTGGACTGGTGTCCTGACACTGCCACTCTCTATCCACAGGACTTTGGGTAACAATTAATCTCTTAACCTCTTTGAACTCATTTCTTCACATGTTAAGTGAATAATTATACAATACAATTACTTCTTGCAGGTAGGAGACATTAAGAGAAGTCAATGATATAATAAGAGTATAACCGTTAGTACAGTGTTTGAGGTATAAGTGCTCAAATCTAAGCTGTGATGGTAAGAATAATAGGTAAGTTTATCAGAGGATTCTGACTTGCCCTGGAGCCCATAGGACTTCTCAAGTCAGGGACTGTCATTATCTTGCTCACTGGATTGTGAGTTTAGCACATAAGAGGTGTTGAATATTGGTTGGTTGGTTGGTTGATTAGTTGGTTGGGTATATGGGTGGTTGGGTGGTTAGATGCTTGCTTGCTTGGTTGGTTGGTTGGCCGGTTGGTTGGTTAATTGGCTGGTTGGATAAGTGAATGGATGGATGGATGGAAGGATGGGTGGATGGATGGATGGATGGATGGATGGATGGATGGATGGATGGATAAGTGGGTGAATAGATCGATGAATAGATGTATAACCATCTGCCTCCTCTGTCTCAAAGGAGCTAAACTCAGACTTTTCCTCCTAGTGCTTTGCATGTATGCATCCAATCTCCCCCAAACAGACTGATAGATACTCAAGGGCAAGGATGAGCTTTTTATCCTGCATCCCACAATACCATGAACTTATGATTTCCCCAAGGAAAGAGACTTGGGATTCTGAAACAATACTCTGGACCACTCAGGCCTCAAAATGCCTTAAAGGTACTGCTTATCCCCTGGCTCTTTATTCCATAGAACATTCATCACTGAAGGTATTTCCTGTGGTATTTGGTGCAATACTGATTATATAAGCCAAGGTCCCTGCCCCCTAGATTTTCTATCTCCCTCCTCCTTAAGACAAAGGGAAACATTCAAATGTTCAAAAGAGAAATATTTATCTTGAAGATCCTAAGTTCTGAAAGAGAAAACGTGTAACCAGAATTACATAATTATGTAAAGCACTGATTTTTCAGGTCAGACAAAACTGGTTTTGAATCTCTGCAAAAGTCTGAAGTACTTTAAACCTTGATTCCATCACCTGAAAAGGGGAGATAAGGTCACCTTCTTTGGGGATCATTTGGAGGATCAAATCCTATACTGTGGGTAAATTACTTACACAATGACCATAACAGCTTCAGTAAAAGACCATGATTATCCCTGGCCAAACTACTATCTGTTTGAAAATTAAGAAAAGACCTACCACATCTATAGCAACTTATTCTAAACAAACAAAAATGATGCTTATTATTCTCAATAAACTTTTGCTGAATACCTGCTATACATGTAAGCCACCCTATCACCTGATTTCTCAATCGCTCATGAGCAGTAAGTAGTTCTATTATAGTTCTCTCAATCACTCATGAGCAATAAGTAGTTATATTATAGTTTTAAAACTTTCTCCCTAAAGGTCAAAACCCAAGCCCAACATTTCATTCCTTTATTTTTTTATTCACCCACTCAACAAATCTTTATTGAGAGCCTGCCATGCATCAGACACTGGGCTGGGCTCTGGAAATACAGAGCTGAGTGGCCCAAATGAGATTCCTGCTTTCATGGAACTCCCAATCTAGGTGGCGCACACGGATTATTTAAAAATAAAAATAAAAACTTACTCACATAACGTATACTTTTAAACTATGATAAGCGCTTTGAAGGAAAAGTACAGGGACAAATGAGCACAAGCAAAAGGGAGATGCTAAAGACATGAGGAAAAAGAAAAAAGAGAGAAAATGGCCAGGCGCCATGGCTCACACCTGTTACCCCAGCACTTTGGGAGGCTGAGGTGGGTGGATGATTTGAGCCCAGGAGTTTGAGACTAGCATGGGCAACACAGTGAAAACGCACCTCTATAAAAGCTACCAAAAAACAATTAGCTGGGCGTGGCTGTACATGCCTATAGTCCCAGCTACTCAGGAGGCTGAAGTGGGAGGATCACTTGAGCACCTGAGTCTAGAAGGTCGAGGCTGCAGTGAACCATGGCCACACCACTGCACTCCAGCCTGGGCAGCAGAGTAAGACCCTGCCTAAATGAGAGAGAGAGAGACAGAGAGACAGAGAGACAGAGAGAGATAAAGACAGAGACAGACAGAAACAGACAGATGGACTTTACGCAACTTTGAAAGAAAGAAAAGAATGCTACAGGACTTGGAAGAGGATCAGAATATCAGTTTATATAACCTCTTAGGCCTTTAAAACAACTGGAAATGAAAATCCTCCAAGTAATCTTTCTGTTTGCTATCCTTTCTCTCCACCCACTACAGCCCCAAAGCTACATGTTCTAGAACAGACAAAAGTTTTTTGTTTTGTTTTGTTTTGTTTTATGAATGAGTAGCTTTTTGGTCACCAGGATTATCATGCAGCTGCTATTTCAGCTTAGCCCGTGGCAACTCCCCTGAGGAGGAAAGCAGACGTAGCCATTGTCACTGCTTGCTGTCTGGTACAATATTCAAAGAATTCAGGGGCATTCCTGTGAATGTCTCTATGAAGTAGATGTCAGATATATCCCCAGATGAACAAACATCAGAAGTTCTCTATGTGCAAGAAAGTTCAATAACAACAAAAAGTCACCTTCACACATATTCGGTCTGGGCAAGGAAGATCAAGTAGTTGAGAATCATACAGATCATGTTTAAATATGGTCCACTAGATTTGAAAGGTTAAAATAAAAGACAGAAGCGAGGTATCTATTTTCAAAATCCTTTTCATAGATAATGTCATAATGTGTGACCCTAAATAAAAATACAGTAAAATGAAAGGTTAGGGAAGTAGATAATTAAGCATTTCTGAAGACTGAGTGAGTAAAAAAGTGCTACTATCAACATTTATGCATAAGAAATAAAGCATCTCTAATGAACATGGGCTCTTCCCAGGCTATTTGTTTTGTAACACATATTTGGAGGAGAAGGATGTTCCTAACAGCTTTTTCCATGATGTCAAAAGTAGGCTATTCTCTCATGTCCATGATCTTCCTTCTGCTACCACCACTGGAGCTATGGGTACCATGTTGGGTGAGACCCACGAAACTCCACCTGGCTGCTTCACTTCCTCAGATGTCCATAGTCTCCTATTATTGGCTCTGGAGTCTCTTGCAAGTTTCCCTCATTCACCCTACTCCCAACCTGGAATCCTCTTCAAAACATAACTTATAGATCTTATAATTTGTTTTGACCAATCACTACTATAGATCAAAGCTTTCTGTTCCTCCTATTTTCCATTTGGGAAATACAGTCTCTCTTTTTTTCTAGGCTGAGTTACCTGACTGTGGTCAACAATAACACCAGGTTTTTGTTTTGTTTTGTTTTGTTTTGTTTTTTCAAGACCTCCTGGAAAGTCGGTTCTTTCCGATCCTGTTCTAAAGTAACCAATTTTGATTGATTCAGTTACACCAGAATCACTGTGTTGATTTCAGCCCAGTATTTCGGGCTGATGAAACAAGTTTTAATCTAATGCTCCTATTCATTATCATATTAGAGATAGCATTTCTCTCAGAGATGTGTCACCTGACAGAAACACGATACAATATAATGGTTTCATTTTCTAGCTCCAGCATCAAAGAGACATGAGTTCAAATCTCACCTTGATCACCAGTAACTGTGGACTTAGACAAGCCACATCAATTCTCTAAACCCCAGTGGAGATAAAAATAATAGTAACTACACCAAAATGTTGTTTGATTACATGAGAGTCATGACAAAGGTTTTACATAGGACTTAATGCATAACACACATTCAACCTCAACTATTATTTATTTTGAGATGTACACATTCTCTGGTCTCAAAAAGAAGTAAGATATCCATCAAATAATACATAGAAAAGAACGAAGGCTGGAGCCCTCCTGCACTTTTTTAGACCTCCCTCCAGGTCAGTACTTTTCAAACTACAGGTTAATGAATGAGAAATTCATTTGGTGAGTCATAAATTTGACAGTTTTTAACTAGAATAGAATGTTAATGAATAGAATAGAATAGAATGAATAGAACAGAAAAATGAATAGAATCAAACAGAACAGAATGTATCAGTGCATTTCTCTCTGTTGCTGCATATGCACAAACATATGCACACGAGGATATAACATAAAATGCATTTCTTACTGTGGGCCACAACAACAACAACCTAACAACAAAAAAGGATTTGAAAGCCACTACCCTCGTCTGATTCAGAGCTATTAATATTAAACACATTCTTTACCAATGGTATACTATTTAGGAAGACATCACTGCTCCCTACTGGAACTCTTGGATTTCTCACAGAAAAGGACAGCAATCGCTTAGCCTGTCTTTTCATTATCCATGTGACCTCAACCATCCTCTCACCTACCCTGTCTGGAAGCTCACCTCAAAGAGCCTCATCCCTCAAGCTAGTGTGATGCCCTGGACAAGGAGTCAAAGGCAGCACTAGAAGTGGCAGCTGGGTTCTCACCTTTAAAATCGTTTTGAAAGCACAGCATCCTTCCCTCTCACCTGCCTCACAGAGTCTCTGCTGGGAAGTCAAGCCAAGCAGCCCCATTGCGCAGTTCTGGCCATGCATGTTATTCTTGATCCTGCACCATGGCAGCTGGGGAGAATCCCCACCCCCTAAGCAGCCACTTGTCTCTGCTTCTCTGGGGAGAAACACCCCTTAGAGGAGGGTGAACGAAGTGCACATTCCCAGAGCCAGCACTTCCAGCAGCCTCCATCCTCAGGTCCCCTGAGTTCTGGAATAATCAGACAGAGTTGGGAGACTGAGCGGATACATATCAGGAAATATATGCCGTCCCACCGAAGAGGGAAGACCACCAAGTGAAAGGCCCAGTAGCAAAGAGCACCCCTAACATACACACCCTCCCACTTACGGTGTGGGAGCCAGGAATAGATGTGCGTACTAATAATCTACTCAGTTCTGCTTCATTGTGACAGCTACCACCAACTGAGCATTCATACCAAGTCATCCATACGTCTCATCTCAATTAAAAGTCTGAGCAGAGGAATAACTGGAGCTTAAAGAGGTAAAGTAAATTGCTCAGGTCACTCAGTGATGAAAAAGAGAAGGAGCTTCAGACCCAAGTGTCCCTGAATGTAGGATCAGGGTGCCCGGCCACACCTCTAGGTTTGGCTGCACTTCTCAATGTCAAGGCTTACATGCCCCCAAAGATGAATTTGCTTTAGCCATTTCCTTGTCTATGACATAAATAAGTCTGATATAATTCCAACAGAACTGGGCTCAGGGAAGTTAGTTAATTTGCAGGCCACACAGCTAGTAAGAAACAGATTCTAACCCAAGTATGCCCAACTCCAAAACATATTCCATTGCCCCCACATGAGCTGCCACCTGAGTGAGTGCAGAGCCCATTCCCTTGAATTTCTTCCTTCTTTGCCCCTGTCCACACCTCTCAATGGGCGCAATTAAAAGAGGAAAAGAGACCAAAACTGTCAAGGTCATGAAAAACAAGGAAAGGCAGAAACTGTCATAGACCAAAGATACATAGGGAAATATGGTAACTAAATCCAATGTGGGATCAGAAGGAGAACATTAGTGGGGAAAACTGGTGATATCTGAATCAAGGCTGGAGTGTTTTGTTGCAATAGCCAAGTCTTAATGTGTTTTCCACCTCCACTGCTGCCCTAATCCAGTCTCATGCTGCTTCCAGAATCATCTTTCCAAAGCACACATCTGACCATGTTTCTTTCAGCTGCTTATAACCCTTCTATACATTCCCTTCAACCTCCAGGTAGAATCCAAACCCTCTTTGCTTCCCTGAATCTGCTCCAGCCTCACTGCACTCACTGCTGTTCTCAGAAAACATTACGCCCTGTCCACCCTCTGGACCTTTGCTTGACACATGCACTGTCTGTCAATAGCAACCTGCTGGTCTGCAGTTAGAATTAAGTAGGTATCCTTTTCAGAACTCAGCTTGGATGTCACGTCCTCCAGAAAGCCCTTCCTGATGCCTGTAACCCTGTCTGGGTAAAATCCCTTCCCCTCAGTACCCGTAACATCCTGTAATTAACTCCAATCACAGTGCTTCTGATACTGAATCATATTACATAATATATCATTTGCCCCTTTCCTGTCACCCAGCTGAATCCCCACTTCCCTGCAGTGTGTGCCCAAACCTGGCATTGAATGACACTGACCCTCATCGGAATGAGCTCAGTCCTCCTCCCTGCTTACTGCATTTCTCTGAGTGCCCAAAGAAAAAGTGGTTGGTGCTAGTCTGTCATCTACACTCTCTGCCACTTATTAATCTCTCTGTTTTCAAACAATGCCAGATAAGGCCTAGGCTGGGTGCTTGCAATGAGCAACACGACCTAGCTTGAAGTTAATGCATTGTTTTATTTTCATTGTATTTGCCATTATTTACAGAATTCTGTTTATGGAAAATAATACAAGGTTTTCTTCTATATAGACTAGTCATCCTTTATAGAAATAAGTTAATATGGCCGGGCGTGGTGGCTCACACCTGTAATCTCAGCACTTTGGGAGGCCAAGGCAGGCGGATCACGAGATCAGGAGATCGAGACCATCCTGGCTAACATAGTGAAACCCCGTCTCTACTAAAAATACAAAAAAAATTAGCTAGGCGTAGTGGCAGGTGCCTGTAGTCCCAGCTACTCTGGAGGCTGAGCCAGGAGAATGGTGTGAACCCGGGAGGCGGAGCTTGCAGTGAGCTGAGATGCGCCACTGCACTCCAGCCTGGGCAACAGAGTGAGACTCCGTCTCAAAAAAAAAAAAAAAAAAGTTAATATGGGTAAAAGAAGTAAATCAATTTAGAAAATGTTTTGTAAAGGCTCTTTGGTGCATATCATGATAAATGCATGCATACATACACACACGTGTACATATATACATACAACTGTGAAGGCACCCCAAAACAGCAGAAATCCTGTCATTTGTGCAACTAAGTCCTTGAATCATGAGACCCCTGCCTCAACTACCGCTGTCTTTGCCACTAACTACCAATGTGTCTGGGAGAATGTTACCCTTCTGTTCCTTAGTTTACTCACCTGTCAAAAGAAGAGAATATAATTGGGCTATAAAAATATATTATTTCATCTCTCCAATACTATTTCTCATCCTGTCCATACAGTATAAAAATAGCACTGCTGAAAAACCCAGAGGTGAAGTTCTTTTATCAGAGGACAAATATCTGAGATGTGCAGAGGTTAAGTGACTTGCCCAAGGTCGCACTGCAATCTAATGTCAAAATCAAGACCAAAATCCAGGTTCCCTTTAGTGACAGGCTTCCTGATCCCTCATCCTAACACCCTCCATTTCTGCATATTCCCTTCCTCAAATAAACTTCTGCCAAATGAGGTGTATTATATTTACAAAGAGGAAGAAAATGAACACACACACATACATATATATACACATGCACAATATAAAGGCATCTTAAAATAATGGAAAAGTAAATAAGAAAAGGACAAAAGCAATATTGGATTTCAAAGTGTTAATACTGTTGGACAGGGAACTAGTATACCTGAAAGCTGAGAAAACATGTTACAGGGTTTTCCACAATGTTGCAATGCCCTCCTTGTTCTTTATTTAGATTAGATGTAAGGAGCCAGCAGCCACACAGCCCATATAAGTTTTGAGGGAACAATTAGAATAAAGAGGGTAACTAGATCATCTTTGGCTATGATACACTTATTTTTTACAATGTTTAAATAGAGACCAGATCCAATCACCACTTTACTCTCTGCGGTTCATGAAAAAAAGGTAGCATCAACATGTTTCCAAAGGGAATAGTTGGCCCACATTTTAAAAATGAAATCTTTAAACACTTTTTAAAAGAGTTTTAGCAAGCGATTTACATATAGAATGTAGTAATTGCAATGATATCACACAATGTTTTTCTTAATTTAAAAAAAAATAGTCTTACCCTTGTCTTTGGAAACATGCTAAACATTTTGATAACTGACCTGGATACAGGTAAATTCATCAGATTTACAGGTAAACCAAAGTGCACAGAATTGGGGAATTTTAGCTAAAATCTCCAGTGAAATGTAACATGAATAGATACAATGCTCTTCACATATGTGTGTATGTGTATGCATATGCAAATGCATATGTATATTTGCAGCAGTTAAGAAAGATCTGTCCAAATAGAAGTTCAAGTCAGAAGACACAGAAGTTTCAATTCATTATATAGCTCAATGGAAGCCAAGGACAGATGTGGTTGCTGGGGAGAGGAAGAATCAAATTAAGTATAGTAACATCCCTCTGTACTCTTCACCCACCAGCCAATGTCAAAAGCCTGGTGCAGTTATGGGAACCGCTCTTTTAGAGAAACAGAAACAAATCTGGCCAGAGGAGAGTGAGTGGTCAGTGGGAAAAGGGAGGGGATCTGTAACCTGAGTCACATGGGGAATGGCCAATGGCATGGTTTCCAGGGCTGTGTGAGCCTTCTTCAAATATACGATGTGTAACTGTTCTGGAATGTGTGTGCCCCTGACTGTCTCCCAGGAATGTTGTTGAAAGGACTATGCATGGGAGATTAGACTGGATAGCCTCAACCACAACATCCCTCCCAGCTTGGGGCTTTTACAGCTTGTGGTGGGGGCAAAACCGCATCTATTCTGCATTGTAGTGGATTAGATAATTTTACTAATTAGACAATTGGAAGCTTCTCCTTCCTGGGAATACTCTCTAGAGTAGACAGCCTTTTGACAACCAACCATGTCTGTAAGAGAAAATATGTGCCAATGCGTAGACAACCTTGATGACTAGAAGATACAATCGTGGCTCAACTCACCACTCCCATCTCACCCTGCCATACAACTAACCATTTGATCAGTTCAAGAAGCTAGAAATTAAGGGCAGATGGTCTGATAATAAAAGCTAAGCTGATGGGCATCAGATGCAGGGAATTATGCCTGGTCTCCTTGTGGTTCACACAAGGAGCAAGGGTGAACCACCTGCATCAGGCTTGCTTGAGTTGCTTGATAAAATGTATGTTCCTGGGATACATCCCAGATCTACTGAATCAGAATTATTAGAGATAGAAACCAGGAAGTTCATGTTCCACAACCTTACCAGGTAATAGGTATGCACACTATCTGAGGGTTCTTACCCTGCAGTGGTGCTTCCCATACTTCAGGGTGCATTAAAACCACCAGGAAAGCTTGCACGAGTCAGGGTTCTGGGATCCAGAGATTCTGATTCGGAGACCATAGGTGAGGCTGCAGATTTTCATTTCAATCTCACAGGTGATGCTGATGCTGCTGGTTAGTGGACCATATTTTCAGTTCGCTATCTTAGAGAATTCCTGATTTCATTATCAAAGAACTCTGTGGTAGGTCATACTGTGGTAGGTCACTTCTGAAATGATCCCCAATGATTCCTCACCATTTGGTATTCAAGCTGTTGATAAGCACTCCCCTCTTATGGGAGCTGGACCTAGTGACTCACTTATTATGAATTGAATAGGCAAGACTAAGGAGATGTCACTTCTGTGATTAGGTTATGGAAAGACAGTGACTTCCTTCTCTCCTGCTCACTCTGGTTCTTGCTCCTCTTGTTTGCTCCCTCTAGTGAAGCATGGTGCCATGTTGTAACTGCCCCGCAGAGAGGCCCACGTGGCAAGTGGCTGCAGGAAGCCCCTGGCCAACAGCTAGCAAAACACCTGACTCCTAACAACAACTGTGTGGGTGAGCTTGGAAGCCCATCCTTCTCTAGTTAAAGTTGAGATAACTGCAGCCCTAGCTGATTGTAGCCTGTGAACCACCCTAAGCCAGAGGGCTCAGCTAAGTCATGCTTGGATTCCTGCCCTGCAGAAACCATGAGATTATAAGCATTTCAGGCCACTCAGTGTGCTATGCAGTGATAGGTCATTAATAGAGATGCTTTGCAAAGCAGCTACCCTGAAATCAACAAGATGCCTTGTAGTTGGGTGTGGTGGCACATGCCTGTAGTTCCAGCTACTCAGGAGGTTGACACTGGAGGATCACTTGAGCCCCGGAGTCTGAGGGTGTAGTGAGCCCTGACTGTACCACTGAACTCCAACCTGGGCAACAGAGGAGACACTGTCTCAAAAAAAAAAAAAAAAAATGACATGTCTTGGTATTCTCACCCATCCTTCAAGTCCTCCATCTCATCTGTCCCCATTGTGGATGAGACAAATGTGTGTGTAAATGTAACTGGACAATATTTAATCATATATACTATTTATATGTAATTTATGTCATAATTTTCTTAACACTCAATTTCCAAGCCTTGGCTCTTAGAAAGCTTCCCTGGAGCTTGTTATGTGGGAGCACAGCCTTATGGCAGGAGGAAGATAGTGAATCCAAGTCGGGTTTCGTGCTATCCATCTGGCCATTCTGAGGCTGTCTTTTGAGCTAAGAGCCTGGTGAATTCTCTCCTGCCCATCCCTGTGAGCATGAGGAGTGATACACACTTTGGTTCTGAAGAAAGAAATGGAAAAAACTACAGGTTCCTCTGCTGGCAAGCGGAAGGGGTCTTTCCCTGAGAAAATTGGTGAAGAGCACAAATTCCAATCGGCTTGCCTTTGCACCAGTGCAGTGACTGATTTCCTCACTGCGGGAGGAAGGAAGGTTCCTGGAGGGCAAGATTCCTCATCTTCTCCAGAATTATGTATGGAGAAAGTGCTTTTCAGAGGCTGTTTGTGTGGAAGGCAACAGTCAACTGGTAAAGACTCCAGATGCAAAGCTTGGAACCAGGAATTCTCATCGCTGCACCAGCAAATCTTTCTGTGACCTGCAATGAGCCCCTCTCCTTCCAGACTTCATTCTTCTCATTGTAAAATGAGGGGGCTGGGCCAGGTAATGACTCGGACCCTCCCAATGCATATTTAAGAGCCTAGGGCAGTGGGGTCAGAGTCTGGCCATGCCAAATGTCCAGAGACGGGACAGCTTTTCTCAGAGGGCCAGGCCACCGCCACTCAGCCACCGCGCCCTCTCTGAGGAGCACCCAGAGGGGCTGCTGTGCCACAGGGGGCTCTGGCAGATGTTGTCCAGCCTGCTCCTAATGGTGTCCTGAAGCTCGTCGTCACCCAGCAGGACCGCTGCTGCCAGGGCCAGCAGGAAGTACTCAGTGGCATCATGGGCATCCTAACCCCATGATGTGGGGCAAAGACAAGACAGCATTAGCACACACTTCCAGGACAGGCTAGGAGGCTGTGCTGGTCCCTCTAGCTTTTTTTTTTTTTTTTGCCCAGCATCCCATCCCCATCTCCTGAGTCCTTAGGGGAGCTCCTCTCTGCCTCCACTGTGGTCCTTGGAGCATTGCTAATCACAGTGCCCTGCACTCCAGGCACAGAGGTGGTCCCTTGCTGAGGCTCAGCCAATCATGAAACATCATTGCCCTGGGCAAGGTGCTTCAGCAATGTGTACATGACCCAAACTTGGCCTATATCTGCCACTCCCTGGGACTTTCCACTGTGTCTCAATAAGGAAAAAGGTCCCCCTGAAGTGGCAGGTTCAGAGGTGGACTTAAACTGCCAGTAGCTAGAAGGGGAAAAGGCCAAAAAAGGAAGCAAAGTAGAAACATACAGAGTCAAGAAATACAATGAGAGGTGGGGAAATCCCTGATGACAATTGAGAAATAGGATCCAGAGCTATCTGCAGTTAAATTTGTAGCTCAGCTTTCACATTCTTTGAGCCAGTAAGTTGCCTTTTTTGCTTAAGGAAGTTTGAATTGAGTTTTTCCCTTTACAATCTATAGAGTTCTTGGTTGACATGATCAGATCACACACTTTGTCCCTGAACCACTTCGTGGGAGCTGTGGGGCAGAGGCAAGATGGCTCTTCACCATCTTGAGGGTCCTTCACTAGCCCCTGGACCTCCCTACTTGGTAAAGATGAGAAACAGATGCTTCTTTGGGTGAGACTCAAAAGGCTGCCTGGTTTCCATTAACCCTCATAAATCAGTAATTAATTCAGGCCAGAAGCAAAGTCTGGCAAATAAGAAATGGACAGCAGAGCTGCCCTGAGGGTTCCCTGGGGGCCAAACGCAGGACTGACTCAGAAACCACTATATTAAGAGATTAAGGGTCGTGCTTCAGGGAACAGGGACCTCTGGTAAAAGGAAGCCAAATCTAAGGACATAGTTTGAGGGTCAGGGTTGTAACAGAGACTTGCAACCAACACAACTCTAGAAGACACCAAAAAAATAAGAAGTTCTGGGATGGGCATGATGGCCTACTACAACTGTAATCCCACCATTTTGGGAGGCCGAGGCTGGCGGATTGCTTGAGTCCAGCAGTTTGAGACCAGCCTAGGCAACATGACAAAACCCCATCTCTACAAAAAATACAAAAATTAGCCAGTGTGGTTGTGTGCACCTGTGGTCCCAGCTTCTAAGGAGGCTGAAGTAGAAGGATTGCTTGAGCCCCAGATGCAGAGGCTGTAGTGAGCCAAGACTGAGCCATGCTACTCCAGCCTGGGCTACACAGCAAGACCCTGTCTCAAAAAAATAAAGCAAGCAAAAAAAGAAGTTCTAGATTCAGCAAGCAAGAGAAGCAGGGCTAAAGCCCTCTTAAGATCTAAGTATACTTAGTTTAAAGGCCCCATACGTCGTTATCTCAAACATGTTAATATGCACTCACATTTCTCATAAAATGTACTTTTATATTACTTTATAAGAAATGAGTTGCAGTTGACTAGTTGGTCTGTAACATTTTATGGACATGCTCTTAAGTATTCATTTTGATCTTCATTTTAGACCTTAGAGTTGTTTTGGTGTCTTATATATTTCCATAGGCCCTTGAGAGAATCACAGGCAATGTGCCTAGAGTATCTGACAGATAAAGCAGCCACAGACATGGTGGCAAGGCAAGAAGAAAGAGGAACCATGGTCTATTCCTCAGTGAAGATGGGAGCACCTTTGAGGTCTTCAGCTGGGCTAACTGGAAAGAGCCTCCATGTCCTCTGTAGAGCCACTCCTCACCCCATGAGACAAGACTCCTCATCTTGGCACTCTGGTTTTCTCAGCTCCACCCCAAAGGCTCCTCATTGTCTTTGGGTCAGGAAGGAGAAAGGTTGGGTAGTGGCTCTCAGGAAATCTTGGAAGTCTGGCTCTTACCTTCAGCTGGCAGAAGGTGAGTCGGCCCAGGCGATAATACACTTTGGCATAGTACAGGGCCTCCTTGGGACTCTGCAGCCAGGGTGGACAGAGGGACAGGGTCTTCAGGTAGCAGTCCTCAGCCATCTCATACATGTGCAGGGAGTAGTACACTGTAGCCAGGCGGTGAAAGGCCACCAGCTCCTGCCTCCGATCTCCTAAGAATTGGAAGACTGAGAGAGACACCCTGCAGCCAACACTTTGCATCATTTGTTCACTCATTCATTCCATAAAACTTTTTGAAGGTCTACTAGATGTCAGGGACTGTGCTGGGGCATAGGGAAGAAGACAGAAGAGGTGCCTGTACTCATAAAGCTTATTGTCTCACATGACAGACATTCCTTAAATAATCCCACAAACAAATGTAACATTACACGTGTCATAAATGCTACAAAAGAAAACGCAGGGCTCTATGAGAGTGACTTAGTAGAGGATGGGTGCCGGTCAAGGTCTCCTGGGGTGATTCCCGGAAGAAAATTGTCTCCCTTATTGCAGATGCTACTGTAATGCAGGATTCTGGGAAAGAATTCTTCTTACACCCTTTTAATGGGACATGGTGACAAGTCTAGCTTGATGGAGTAGCTAAGAATTGCAATGAATAGCTGTGTATAATAAATGTCTTCCTCACACACAAGTCTCTCTCTTCAGAGAGCTCTCTTGGGTACCCCCATGCAGCAGTCTCTGCTTGGCCCTGTTACCCACTGTCAGTCTCAGATAAGCTATAAACACCTGTTCACCCTTAAACCGTGCTTTAGAATGTTGGTTTCTAATGGGTCTATTACTTGTTGTTTGGTGGATTTGTTTTAATATAGAACAACCTTTTACAGGGAACAAAGGTTTACAATAATGTCTTCGGAATATTTGCAAGGTGACTGTTGGATACCATCTAAAAACATCACTTTTAAGCTTCAAAGAGCCAAAAGCCAAAATTAAAAGAGAAAATCTTAGAGAGAGAAAATTCTCTGATATGGAAAAGTCAACCACAGGGGAAGTACATATAGAAAGGATGCATGCAGCCTCCCTTCAGCTCCCATCCAGTGAGAGATAAAGAGTGCTCAGAGGAGCTGCCTGGGGCCTCCAAGGCCTTTCCTGAGATTAGTACACAGTCACTCATATGAAACCTTATGCAACAAGGAAAAAGGCAGGGAAAAGACAGAAGAAGCTCTCAAGAGTGCAATTAGACACAATAAAGTCCAGTATCATCCACATCCAACGCCCTTGAAAATGCCCAGAAGTCCCTCCTGGAATCATCACAGAATATTCCATTTACCCTTACATCTAATCAAGGCTTCTCTAATCAAACCTGCTTTTCTTCAAACACCAATATTCAAGATGAGGGGTTTTTTAATCTTTTTTATTCTGCCATTTATCTGTTCTGATGACTTTTTTTTTTTTTTTTTTTTGAGACGGAGTCTTGCTCTGTCGCCCAGACTGGAGTGCAGTGGCGCAATCTTGGTTCACTGCAAGCTCCGCCTCCCAGATTCACGCCATTCTCCTGCTTCAGCCTCCGGAGTAGCTGGGACTACAGGCGTGCGCCACCACGCTCGGCTAATTGTTTGTATTTTTAGTAGAGGCGGGGTTTCACCATGTTAGCCAGGATGGTCTCCATCTGCTGACCTCATGATCCGCCCACCTCGGCCTCCCAAAGTGCTGAGATTACAGGCGTGAGCCACCGCACCCGGCCTCTGATAACTTTTATTGTTCTCCACTAGCTTTTGACATAAACACAAGATATTCAGCTATGTTCTGAGTTAGGGTAATGGGAACCTGAGCTTCATTTACATTTTAGCTTCATGGAAAAATGCACTTTTGACTAAAAATTAACTAATTTAAAATTTAGGGCACAGTCCTTTTGCAATGGGAACATAGCCTATGCAAAGAATAAAATACCATTTACTTTACACTTGGGGAACAACAGCAACTGTAATATAATAATTAGTGTGGCACAGGCAACACTTACCAAGGACTTACCATGTACCCAGCATTGTGCTGTGGCTGTTACATGGATAATCACTGGTCTTCATAACAACGACCATGAGGCGGGCACTATTTTTAATCCTGATTTGGAGATGACAAGCTTGAGGCTTACAGAAGTTAGGCAGCTTGCTTAACTAAGGTATCCCTGACAGTTGGCCCTGGGATTTGAACCCACACAGTCTGACTCCAAAGCCTGTGCTGTTATTGCTTTGCTGTCTATCCTTGACCAGTCACCTCTCCCATTCAACACACCCGACAGTGAAGACCACCAACCTGTGACTGTGCTGAGCCTGGCGGCCAGGGTAGCAAATTCCAAAGCCTTCTCATAGCCTTCGAGGCTGATCTGCAGCTCTGTCAGCTTGTTGAAAATCCGGAGCTCAGTTCTCACCGCCTTCAACCTCCTTGCTAAAGGAACAGCTCCAGCCTAAGAACAGAGGCCCAAGGAACCTTAGTCTAGCGAGGAATCATCAGTGCATACCATAGCTAGGAGGCTTATCTTCTACAGGCAGGGGTTGGGGGATGGCAGTGGACTAAAACAAACGGGGGTCAGCCATGTTTCCTTGTGTGCCTTTACTCAACTCTCTCCTGGACCTTGCTCACGATGTTTTGCCCAGATCTTAAAGAAGCAGAGGGCATTGGGCCTCCTAAAATTGGGGAAACCTGGAGCAGAAAAGGGAAGTGGCTTTTCCCAAGGTCACATGGAAAGTCGTTCCCTTCTCAGCTGTGTGCTCTCAGCTGTGCATCCCTGTGGATAGCATCCATGGCGATATCTATGAAGCACACATGAGTACGCACATAGTGTGGGAATATCTCAAAAAGTGGTCATTTCTATGTTTTTATTATGATAGAATTTTAGGCAAATCACTTCATCTTTCTGAACCTTAGTTTTCTCATCTACAAAATGCATATGAAAATAAGCCCCTCAATAGTCAGAGATGCGTTCCCTGTTCTTCCCCACCCCTAGCTCAGTGCCTGGCACAGACTGGGTGTTTGCTAACGTTTGATGACTGAATAAACAACTTAACAAATAAATAAATGAATATCTGAATGAATAAAATTTTAGGATCAAATTAGATAATGAGAATTCCTAAACTTTTGTCAGTGATGAAAAACATCATAATCTTTGACATATCTGCTTAATATCTGGACATTCATTTAATTTGTGTTATTCTTAACATTAACTCTTTTTCTTGCCTCATGCTTTGCAATACTATCTGTGAAATCATAGGTTTAATGAGCTCATATTGTTTTTAATTTAAAAATATATATATATATTTTTTGAGATGGAGTTTCACCCTTGTTGCCCAGGCTGGAGTGCAATGGTGCTATCTCGGCTCACTGCAACCTCCGCCTCCTGGGTTCAAGTGATTCTCCTGCCTCAGCCTCCCAAGTAGCTGGGATTACAGGCAGGTGCCACCATGCCCAGCTAATTTCTGTATTTTTAGTAGAGACAGGGTTTCACTATGTTGGTCAGGCTCATCTCGAACTCCTGACCTCAGGTGATCTGCCTGCCTCGGCCTCCCAAAGTACTGGGATTACAGGCATGAGCCACTGCGCCCAGCCTTAAAAAATATTTTAATACATGCTTATTAAAAATATGATCAAACAAAAGCACTCATCTACATAACCCTTTAAATAATCTCCCACCGCACTCCCAATAGTAAGTGGGAAACACTGGTAAACTCGAAAGTGTGCTGCAAACTGTAAAGTACCATGCACCCAAGAGTTCGAGATGGTCTTGAACTCCTGGACTCAATTATTTTGATGTATTATCCCAGGAAGGATAACTTATCAAGCCTGAGATTGACTAAGTTTATCAGAACCTTCCCTGAGCTCCCGCTAGATTGAAGAGAGGGTGAGTAGGTGGGCACTGGACAAGAAAGAGAAAAATGAAATACAAGCAAGAGAGGAGAAGAGGGACCCAGGTTGAAGTCCAGACTGACCCTGCCCATGCCTGTGCCAGGACTTGTCTCAGCAAACTGCACAGCTTGGACTTACTCTGTAGTACTCTACTGCATGATGCCTGTGGCGGGTCCCATTGAAGAACACATCACCTGCTTCTTCATAAAGTTTGAGAGCCAGCAAAGGCTCCTCTGACTTCAGGGCTGTCTGGATGGCTGCCTAGTGGGGATAGAGACAGCTGTTAAAGGCAGAGAGGAGGGCTTCCAGACCTCCACAGGACTGGCAGAGCTAAGATGCAGACCACCTAAATCAATTAATCCTCTGCTAAAGTCCCCCAAATCCTAAATTGGTCTTCACACTCATAAGGCTGGTAAGAGGACTTTAGAGATTCTCCAGTCTGGCATTTCCCCATCCTGGTATGAGAGATTGCTTTTGGTGGTGCTAGATTATTTTTAATGGTATATAGAAAAACATTTTGTTTTACTAGTTAAGTATTTATTTTAATGTGTTTTAGAAAAAAAGAAAAACTAATAGTGCATCCAACCTGCAACTTTAGATAGTATTGTATAGAATAAGGCTAAGTGTAAAAAAAGCTACATTGATTTGATGTTGAGTCAAAGAAGAAGAAGTAAACAATGGTATAGATGGTACCTGTTTATAGCAAAACCATGAATTTAATATGTAAATAACTGAAATGGAAAAATAATGATCCAGTTCAACACCTTACACTTTCCAGATGGAGACAGTGTGACTCAGAAAGAAAACAGAACCTCCCCAGTTTCATGCCAATAGTCACTGGCAAACAAATGTTGGTGTCTTCCATCCCAATACCCTAGCCTCCAGAGCTTCTTTATCTCTAACAAGCTATTTTGGATTGCATCTACACCAAATGTGCTAAGGAAGTTGAAGAGAAAAGAATATACCGCTGCATCTGCAGCACAGTTACAGGATCTCAAATAGCTTCAGGTCCAGAACAATTCACTTCCATGGAAATGACCCTGCACAACATCAGTTAGGTGGCAGCCTGGGATTGGGTGAGGCCTGGGACCAGTTCTGGCCAGTGAACATTTCATTGCTGGGGCAAGACGCTGCAGTTGCTGTGTTATTGCATGGGCAGCTACAGAGAGAGAGGGGGCCAGTGAGATGGAATCCTGGAGTCAGGACCACCAAAACAATGCACAATCGGAACAGTGCCCTCTGGGCTTCAGTCTCCCACAACATGAAAGGAGAAGACTGAATTGCCTGCTCTCCAGAAACGCTTTCAGCCCTTAAATCGCAAGGCAGATGGCATAAAGGCTGAGAGTGAAGGCTCTACGTCACACTGTATGCAGGTCTCAGCTCCACCACTTACCAGCTGTATCACCTTGGGCAAATTACTCAGCCTCTCTGAGCTTCATCTGTAAAATGGAAATTATAATGGAAACTCCTACTGCATTTATAATGAGGGTTAAACTACATCATGCAAGTGAGGTGTTTAGCAAAGTCTCCCGTACATAGGAAGCATGCAATCAGTGTTACGCAGCCATTATTAAGTCTCAGTAGAAGTGAATTTGTGCAAGTTTATGTGCTAGTATAAGGAGAAGTAAAAAGAGAGAAAACAAAACATGGAAAAGAAACATAAATTGGTACATTTTTGTAGAATCAAACATCTTACATATCATCACAGTACAATATTGTACAGATAGTAATAAAACACTAAAATATCATGTATTAAACATTTACTAAGTTCTGAGCACTTAATAAATGCTTACTATGCCTTTACTGCTATGCAAGTGAGATATATAAATTTTTGTTTTACTAATCTTTATGCTAAAAGACAGCGTTCGGTTCCCCCATAAAGAAACTGAATCCCAGAGATGTCGTATGGCAAGCCCAAAGTCACACAGTCAGTCCATATGTGATGGCCCTGGGATTTGACTCTAGGCTTTTCTCTCCTCAAAGCCTAGGCTTTTAACCACTACACTGTACCACATCTCTGATATTAAAAGTATGCAAACCAACAAAAAAATAAGAGAATAATATTGTTAATACCCCACATACACACCAACCTTGCCTCAAACTGCAGCAAAACCCTAAAGTCAAGGTGTATGTTGAGCTTTGGAAAGCCGGGTATACTTAATGGGACAACTGACATTACAGGTGATATGTCGGTCTCCCCTCACATCCTCCCAGGGTGCACATGTATATATGGGTCTCAGCGACTGGCCCTTTGCTACCTGTACTCAGCTTGCCGGACCACCCTGGTTTCCACCATGTGTTCAGGGAGCAGCCCAGTGCTGACCCTCTCTCCATGGGCTTAGGGTGAACATCATTCCTCTCTGGTTCCAGCTGGTCGATTTGGAGGGTACAGCTGCCTCCCCAAATGACCCAAGTCAACAACTCCCAGAGAGCTCTGCAGGAAGCCTACCTGCAGGTACAGCTCCACCAGCTCGTCTTCCTGCATGAGGTAGTGGAGTCGCCCCGCCCCAAGCCAGGCCTCGGCAGCCTTGTCTCTCTCCCCCAGGTCAATGAAGATACGCAGGCTCTCCTTGATGCATGTGAGTGACCTCCTGAGAGACCTGGGGACAGACATGAACTTGTGAGGTGCTAGGGTTCAAAGGGCCCTCAGGGTCCACTCAGCACAGAATGAAACAGAAGCTCCGAGCGGGAACAGCCATGTCCCACATCACACAGGGAGGTGGGCCTGACTGAATCCCAGCTCTACCCCAATCAGCTGTGTGACTTTGAGAAAGTACAGGATCCTTCCTGCTTTGGTTTGCTTACCTGTAAAACAGGCCTATAATTGTGCCCACCTGAGCAGATTGTTGTGAGGATTAAATGAGATAAAACTAGAGTGCTTAGAACAGTGCCTATTACGTCCTTGGCACCTGATGAATGTTTAAAGATCACTTATAATTATTATTATTACGATGCATGGTCCATCAACCCTTTGACTGCTCTATAACCTTTTTTGGTGTTATGTTATTGCAATGGTTTGTCTCTGTCCCCACCTAAATCTCACCTTGAATTGTAGCTCCCATAATCCCCACGTGTTGTGGGAGGGACCCAGTGGGAGGTAATTGAATTATGGGGCCATTACCCGCATGCTGCTGTTCTCATGATAGTGAGTCTCACGAGATCTGAAGGTTGTATAAAAGGCAGTTCTTTTGCCATTTAAGATGTGCCTTTGCTCTGCCTTTGCCTTCAGTCATGATTGTGAGGCCTCCCCAGCTATATGGAACTGTGAGTCCATTAAACATCCTTTCCTTTATAGATTACCCAGTCTCAAGTATGTCTTTATTAGCAGTATGAGAATGACCTATTACAGTTACTAACACAAAGTAGACACCAAACGCATACCTATTGAGTGAATGCATGAATGAGTGACAACAGTGGTAACTTTAAGTCATCAGAAAGATTTTGATGTTTTGTTTATAAAGAAAATCAAAGCAGGGTGAAAGTTTTAACAGGTTGCTGCTTAACGGGTGCCCTTTAATTATTTGGAAAATTGTATTTTGTAGAAAACTCTCCCTCCACAACAATGGAGGGACCAATGAAGAAATGAGACATAGGTAATATATTTTCTCACAGACGATTCAGTATTCAAAAACAAGGAAAGAACACTGTGCATCATCCAGATAGTAGTTCTCAGTCCCAGCAACAACTAGAGTCACCTGGAAGCATTTTAAACTTGTATACTGCCACACTCTTTCCCAGTGTGTTGCAACGTCGTGATAGCCTGAGCACCGGGCTCTCAGAATATGACTCAGGCACAAGCACTGTGTCTAAGTTCTCCATGTAATTCTGTCATGCAGTTTGGCTTGAGACTTGCCAATCTAGTCCAATATTCTTATTTTATAGAGGAAACAAGCCCAGAAATGGGAAATAACTTACATATGTTTGCACAGCACATTAAGGGAAGATCCAAGGCCAGAACTCCCTTCTGAGTAGCAGCCTAGGACTCGTCCCATAACACTCAGATTTCCTAAAACATGATTTGTGGCCCACCTGCATCAGCATTTCCTAGGGACCTTATTCAAAGCACAGAACCCCCACCCCAGAACTACCTCAGACTGACTGAAAAAGATTCATTACAGTTGCAATCCAGGAACCTGAATTCCTGAGACACACCCAGGTTACACTCGTGCACAGCAAAGTTTGAGAACCACTGCAGCAAACCATGCAACTCTTCCCAGAAACACTGATCATCATCAACCACGCCTGTGGACACTTAAGTAGAAAGTCCTCAACAAACGTGGTTACCACTTGATCACAGACCTCTCAGCCGCCAGGCCCCTTTGTGCACCATGAGGGAAACAAGCATTGCTCTCAACTCCTAAGGCCCAGATCCTTATTGGCAATGAGGCAGCTGTTGGCCTTCTGGAGAGAGTGCCAGGCATTTGGCCCTTGTAAGAAACAGAAAGAAAACACTCAAGCTTTCTCTTCTGCCCTGCTCTTAACATGAGATTTATTGACATCCCAGATGGGCCCTGGCCACCCTTTCACAGGTTTTAAAATGTGAAACTTCCTCTGAGAATGCAATGAGCTGAAAAACTCCACACCATGCTGCAGTGATCACCAACCTCCTCGGCTCAGCTACAGTAACCACAGGCATCTTTCACTATAGGAAGCCCTGCCTTTCTCTCCCCACTTTGTACCCTGCAAACTCAAGCCGGGTTCAGATTCAGCAGGCCTGACCTCCACAGCTCTCCTCACTCTCACTGGAGCAATTGATGAGGACAAGACCCATAAATCTCATCCTCATCCTATTTCCTGCTCTGTTTTTTTTACATTACCATTTACTGTCCTGGGATGCCCTTGGGCTACTATAGTTGTTTTCTCCAGATCGTCAGGGAACAAGATTTAGGTTATTACAGTCAGGCCAACTGACAGAGCCAGCATTTGCTTCTTGTACTTTCTCCCTCTGAGTTCATTATGACTGTGGAAGAGAGGAGATCTCTATTTCTTTCCAAGAAACACCCCATCAGGGGAAGGCGAGACTTACGGAGACCTGGTGGCTCACACAGCACCATTGAGACTCCTTGCAAATGGAAGATTTTCCAAAGGCACTGCCTCTCACCAAGACTTGCCCATGATCTATGATCTCCAATAAGAAACAAGTGCTTTCGTGGTCTAAAACTGGGCAGTAGTCCAGCTTCCTTGGTTCCTTCCTATCACCACTCACCCCCATTACTTTACATCTGCCAGTGGCCAAGCAGTGTCACCTACCAATTGAGCACCAGATGGCCCAGCATGCCAATTCCTCCAGCCACCACCCACAGACTCTAGGTTTGGTTTGGCTTCCAAAGCCAAAGAAGCAAGGAGCACTGCTGGTGGGCCAGCACTGCGTCAGCCTTGTGTACTTCTGGGTCTCCTGTGCCTGTGTTCCAGCATGTTATCTCCTCTCCTTTCCAGTCTTGACTCATCTCTTTCTCTCATTTTTCCTGTCCTCAAGTTCAGTCTCTGGGGCTAAGTCTTTGTTTCTTCTTCCCTGCCTGAACATCAGCCACGAGCCCATGGCCAAGTGACCCCAATACACCTGCATTTCCAGACTTCCTCTTACTACCCCCTGCTGGGGCTTCCCAGATCCCTGCCATGCCTGGATGAGTCTGTCTGATCTCTGTCCAAAGCCCAACCTCTGCTAATTGGTCTTGTCCTGTTTTTATGATAAAGATGGCCAAAAACTGAGGGCTGACTCTGTGTGAGGCGTTGGGTGTATACTTTCAGTAGGCGTTTTCTCATTTAATCCCCACAGAAACCCCAAGCCATTAGAATTCTTAGTCAATTTTGCAAATAAAGAAATCCAGTAGGATGTTGTTGTTTTGATTTGTCTTTTGAAACATATCTAAGTTTTCCTGCACATTTCCAAAGACTTATTTTGAGCTCTCAGCTGCTTTGTCTTCTAATAGTAACAATGCAGTATTATTACCGGACATCTATTGAGCACTTAGTGTGTACTAGGTACTTTACATGCAAAATCTCATGTAATCATCACAACAGCCCCAAGAGATCAGTACTATTATTATATTCATTTTACTAATAGAAAAAAAAAAAAAGATTTGGTAAGGGTAACTATCTTGGACCAAGTAATAAACCCTGTTTAAACCAGGATCTAACTCTCAGAGTCTGACCCAGACCCTTACATTTACACCCTCAAGCAGTGCCTAATTCCTGACTCAGATATCAGCACTTGGGAAGACTTTTGTTTCATTTACCATTTTTAAAATCCTGATGTTTTTAAAGACACAAGCTATTTTAGACCTTGAACAGTCTCCTCATGTGTGAAACTGGGGTGGTAGTGTACATTATAGCCTTGTGATCAGATGAGGACATTTTAGGAAAAGCAATTCTTTCTTTATTTACAACAAAAATAGGAAAGAATTGCTTCTGTGTTAGGGATTAACATATTAATTATATTTTTTAAAACATAGCACTTTTTTCAGTTCCAGAAAAATAAGAAGCATAAATATAAGAATAGAAGCCAGGAGCAATGGCTGCTAGGCTACTGTTGTATTCACATGCACAGAATTAATCATTATTTTGAGAGGACCTATTATACACAAGGCATCCCTTCTTTCTAAAAATAATAATATGCACATCCTTTGTGGCACTTACCACAATTTATATGATACCTTTAGTAGCTATTTATATGTTTATTTTCTGTACTATTCTGTTATTGTGAGCTCAGGAACTATTATCACCCTTGTTCAGTTTTTAGCACAGTGCCTGGGCGATAGTAAATGCTCAGTAAATATTTGTTGAATTGATTTAATAGATTTCATAGAGCCACAGAGTTCTCATGGACCCCATCTGGCTCAGTTCTATGGCTAGTCTGTGTTGTGTCACCTCAAGACAGAAGGCAAGACTCCCTAAGATCCCTCTCATTGAGAGATTGCAAGCCTTTATCAAACTAAATTCTTTAGTTGTCCCCTGGAAGGCAGAGAAGGCATGATCCTGCAGATATTACACAAAGGGAGAGAAAAGTGTCCCAGAGTAAAAACCTGAAGGCTGGGACAAAGTCTTCAATATCTGCCTGTGCCCCCGCCACCAACCACTGCCCTCCCCAACACACACACACCATAACCCACTTCTAAACCCTAGAGAAAACCTTTCAAACAAGAGAAATTAAAATTAGTAAAAAGGCAGCATGAGATCGTAAAATTGAGAAGTCAAGGATCTGAGCTAGTACCAATGAAATCAAGTGGTGAAATTGTCTGGACCCTCTGTGGCAGGCAGGGGACAGACTGATGAAAAACGAGGTCCCTCCATACAATTCTACAAGGTTGCACTCTATAGCCTTCAATACCTATTTCTTTTGTCTAAGGCAAAAATTATTGGCTGGGTGGACAGAATACATAGAGTGCTTAAGACTATGCATTTTAGATCAGGAGTTGTTAAACTATGGTCCATGAGCCAAATACAGCTTTCAATCTGCTTTTGCAAATAAAGTTTTATTGGAACACAGCCACATTTATTCATTTATGTATTATCTATTTTCATACTACAACTGCAGAGTGGAGTACTTGTGGCAGAGATCATATGGCCCACAAGGCCTAAAACACTTACTATAGGATTCTTTATTTAAAAAGCTTGCTAACCCTGCTCTAGATTCACACTGTTTGAATATCAATGCCTGCTGGGAAGCCTCATGCAAGTCGTTTGGCTTCTTTAGTTCTCAGTTTCCACAATTCTGTCTACTTCACAGGGTGGTCCTGAGATTTACATATGGCTTAGTAAACAATGCATGCTCACTGAAGGCTATTATGGACATCATTTTCACTACGGATGTCCACTGTACAGGTCTGGATGCCCACTGCAACCCCCCGCAGCCATGCCCACCAACCTCAATATCTCCTTCTAGGGAAGAAGTTGAGTCTTCATTGCACCTATATTAGTCCATCTTCCCACTGCTGATAAAGACATACCCAAGACTGGGTAAATTATAAATAAAAAGAGGTTTAATGGACTCTCAGTTCCATGTGGCTGGGAAGGCCTCACAAGCATGGCAGAAGGTGAAAGGCACGTCTTACATGGCAGAAGGCAAGAGAGAGAATGAGAGCCAAGCAAAAGGGGTTTCCTGTTATAAAATCATCAGCTCTCATGAGACTTATTCACTACCATGAGAAGAGTATGGGGGAAACCACGCCATGACTCAATTACCTCCCACCAGGTCCCTCCCACAACACATGGGAATTATGTGAGCAACAATTCGAGATAAGATTTGGGTGGGGACACAGCCAAACCACATCACTACCCATAGCCAACTGATCACCAAAACCTATCTGTTAAATCTACAAAATGTCTTTCAAATGTGTCCTGACCTCTCCATGCCTACTGCTATTCCCTCCACCTAAAACCTACCCTTCTCCACTTTTCAAAATATTACTTATCCTTCAAGGGCCTCCTCAAATGCTACTGCCTTGATAAAGTCTTCCCTGACAGATCACCCCCATCCTTTGCTTGAAAGCATTGTCTTCTTTCCCTCCAAACCTGCCCCTACAGAAGCCTGCCGCTTCTTCCAGTGAACACTTCCTGTCTTTGCTTGCTGTGGCTTTGAGCTTTGTGAGAATGCAAATCCCTAGAGGGGAATTTAGTTGAAGAAATCTGTCCATTACATCAAGACCCACTTAATAAATTCCTCCTAAGCAATCTGTGCCAGGAAAAAAATTGCTCCAACAGATACATGTGTTTATGTTCTTTTGTCAGACAGTGAGAACCTCATACAGCTTTCCCCTTTTTACTCAGCTACCAGGAAGCTTAGTGCTAATTTACAGTAACCACCCCCAGGTACATAGAAACACCCGTTTATCTGCATCTGTAGTTGGTCTTTGTTCTTTTATATTTTTTTTAAGTGTTCTGTAGGAGAAGGTGATTTACACATGCTAAATAAATACAGCATTACAGCATGTTTTCTTCGTTGAACTGGCCATTCTGCAAAGGGACAATGACCTTATGTGTACAGGGGTTTCCTCTAACACCTAAGTATTTCCCAATCTTCCATTCAGTATCACTCATATTAGCGGTAAAGGAAAAGTAGATATTTATTTCCTCCCAATTGTACAAATAGTAATCTTGGAGTTTAAAACTATAAACTATTCATATTAAAAATCCTAATCTAGATCAATTTATAGAACAATGGAGTAAAAATTTCCAAAAATTTACTCCTCCATAAAAGCAATGAGAACAGGCAATAATTATCTAAATAAAATTTTTCAGAACTCTGGATATTAACCAAAGGTTTGCAAGGAGTGTTTATTCAGGAAAACGGCTGAATCTTGTTATGAAAGTGAGCTTCATTGCTTTTCAACTTGCCTTAGAGACATCTTGCTTGTCCCTAGCTCTGTGGTACACTTAAAAACCAACAGCCTCACAATAATGGTAGCGGGAAAAACCAGCAACCTAGCAACCACTGAAGGAGACAATGAGCTTGAAATCCCCCAAAGTTCCATCCCCAGGGAATTGTTACTGTTTGATCTGTTTGGAAGTTCCCTGGAAGCCTCTGCTCACAGGGCTTGTTTTCATTTAACCTCACTCAGAGCTCACTCAGCGAAGAACAGCCTTTTCCCTGAGGCATATGTCAAAAATAATCAGCAGCAATTGTTTAATATGGTCACTGCCTTAGGTGGTAAAAACATTCAGAGCAAACAAGAAAAGGTCAAAAAAAACCAGCACACACACGAGAGGAAAAGTTGGGAAATGAGATGTCCATAAAAAAGTTTTAAAAGTTCTAACATATTCCTGGGAATCTAGAAGACCACATGCACGTGCAGGGCTGTGGGCATGACCAGGAAACGGCTAAGATTTTTATTTTTTTAAAAAAAGTTAATTATTACCCCAGAGTAACCATTAAGAAAATAACTGAAAGAAATACAGGATAAGAAATAACAAGGAAATTAAAATAATATACAAGAAAAAATCTATTTAACACAAAAGAATGCAGTAATGGAGAAATAGAAAAACAAAAAGATACAAGCTATTAATATAGAGAAAAAATAGCAAAATTGCAGACATAAATCCTGTCTTACCTGTAATTAAATGTAAATGTATTAAACACTCTAGTTAAAAGACAAACATTGAAGAATAGAGAGGAAAGAAAATGTTTCTACTATATGCTGCCTACAAGAGACATACTTTAGATTCAAAGACACAAATAGACTAAAAGTGTAGACCATGTTAACAGTAATCAAAGAGAGCTAGAGTGGCTATGCTAATATCAGATAAAAAGATCAAAATTGTTATTAAAGACAATGAAGGACATTTTATAATGATAATAGACTCAATCCATCAGAAAGGTATAATTATAAACATACATGCAGCACCTAATAACAATGCCCCAAAATATATATAGAAAAAGCTGACAGAATGGAAGGGAGAAATAGACAACTCAACAATAATTAGAGATTTTAATAACACACTTTCAATAATGGATAGAAGAACTAGACATAAGAACAACAAGGAAATAAAAAAATTTAATTAGACCTAAAAGATATTTATAGACTACACCAAACAACAGAATACACATTCTTCTCAAGTTTACATGGAACATCCTTCAGAATAGACCATATGTTGGGCCACCAAACAAATCTCAGCGAATGTAAAAAGAATACAATCATACAAAGTTTGTTTTCCCACCACAATGAAATGAAATTAGAAATCAGTAACAGAAGGAAATTTGGAAAATTCACAAATATGTGAAAATTAAACAACATACTCCTAAATAACCAGTGAACTGAAGAAGAATCACAAAGGATATTAGAAACTACTTTCAGATGAATGACGATAAACACAGCATACTGAAATATATAAAATGGCATAGGCACAAAACTCAGAGGAACATTTATGGCTGTAAATGCTTATATTAAAAGAGAAAAAGATCTCAAATCAATAACCTAATATTTCACCTTAAGACACTAGACAAAAAGAACAAAGTAAACCCAAAGCAAACAGAGGAAAGGAAATAATAAAGATGAGAGCAAAAATACGTGATATAGAGAATAGAAAAAAATCAATAAAGCCAACATTTTATTTGTTTAAAAATTGTTTTTAATGACAGATCTTTGGCTAGTCTGATCAAGAATAAAAAGAGAGAAGAGTCTCAGGAATTAAAGTGGACAATACTACCAACTTTATAGAAATTATAAAAAGATTATAAAAGAATACTATGAACAATTGTATACCAACAAATTAGTTAATTTAGATGAAATGGACAAATTCCAAGAAAGACAAAAACTACCAAAACTGTTCCAGAAGAAATAGAAAATCTAAATAAACCTATAACAACTAACGATATTGAATTAGCAATTTTCAAAAACAAAACAAAAAAACTCCTTACAAAGGTAAGTCAAGACTTAGAAGTCTTCACTGGTGAATTTCATCAAATGTTTAAAGGAGAATTAACACCAATCCTTCACAAACTCTTTCAAGAAATTGAAAAGGAAGGAATATTTCCCAACTCATTCTATGAGGGATCAAGAAGTGAAAAGACAACCCACGGGCTGGGAAAAAATATTTGTAAATCATATATCTGATAAGGGACTTGTATCCAGAATATATAAAGAATTTTTACAACTCAAAAATCAAAAGACAAACAACCCAATTTTAAAAACGGACAAGTGAATAGACATTTCTCCAAAGATATGCAAAGGGCCAGAAGCACATGAAATGATGCTCAATATCTTTAGTCATTAGGAAAATGTAAGTCAAAACCACAATGAGATACAGTTTCACTCCTGCTAGGATGACTAAAATGTTAAAAGACAGACACTAACAAGTGGTGGTGAAGATGAGAGACATTGGAACCCTTATGCATTGCTAACAGGAATGAAAAATAGTGCAGCCACTTTTTAAAACAACCTAGCGGGTCCCCAAAAGTTTAAATATAGAATTATGGTGTGACTCTGTAATTTTGCTCCTAGGTCTACCCAAGAGAAATGAAAACACTTCTTCACACAAAAATTTGTTCATGAATGTTTGCAACAGCATTATTCATAATAGTCACAAAGCAGAAACAATTCAAATGTCCATCAACTGATGAAGGAATGAACAAATGTGGCATATCAGTACAACAAAATATTATTCGGCCATAAAAAGTAATGAAGTATTGATACATGTGACAACATGGATGAACCTTGAAAACAGTATGCTAAGTGAAAGAAGCCAGACACAAAAGGACAAATACTGTATGATTCCATTTATATCAGATGTCCAGAATAGGCAAATCCATAGAGACAGAAAGTAGATTAGTGGTTTCCAGGGTTGGAGTGAGGTTGAGTAATGATGAGTGACTGCTGATGGGTACAGGCTTTCTTTCAGGGGCCATGAAAATGTTCTGAAATCAGATAGTGGTGATATTCACAACTGTGTGAATATACTGAAAACTAAATCGCACACTTCAAAAGGCTGAATTTTATGGTGTGTAATTAAACCTCAATAAAACTGTTAGTACGTAGTTCCAGATCCAGCTCAATTCAAGAAACTCTTTTATAAAATTTTTGAATAGTCTGTCTCTGTTTGAATACTTGTAAAGGCAACAAGTTCACTCTTACACAGGGCAGACTGTTCTGTTTGTGGGTATTTGGATTGTTTTTTCTAACCACTGAATTCCCCAATACCTACCACAGTGCCTGACACAATGGAAGGGCTCCCATAGTGTGATAAAATGTTGGATTGACATTTCACAGTGATATTTTTAAATGAAAAAAAGCAAGTAAGAGAACAGTATATTATGTAATAGAAAGTTTATCTTGATTCCATTTATGTAACTAAAACATGTGCATATTATATTTAATATATCTAATATTTATTTAAGATAGAAAATATGTATCATATATAATCTTTAATATGCATGAAATATTCCTTCATGGGTATTTTAAAATCTTTAAGTAGTTACTTCAGGAAAGTATCAAGGAAAGGGAAGTTGGAAGGGAACCTTTATTTTTCACCTATAACCTTCAATACTAGTGTAATCTTTTTTTTTGTTTTTTTTTTTTTCTTTTGAGACACAGTCTCGCTCTGTCACCCAGGCTGGAGTGCTGTGTGTGACCGCGGCTTGCTGCAACCTCCACCTCCCAGGTTCAAGCAATTCTCCTGCCTCTGCCTCCCAAGTAGCTGGGATTACAGGCACCCACCACCACGCCTGGCTAACTTTTTTGTATTTTTAGTAGAGACAGGGTTTCACCATGTTGAGCAGGCTGGTTTTGAACTCCTGATCTCAAGTGATCCACCTGCCTCAGCCTGGTTAAAAAGGTGTAATGCTTTTTAACCTTAAGCAACTACATAATTTTAGAAAAAACTATGTTCCTCACTATATGTAATTTGGTTCTTTATCAGAGGAGAATCCCTAAGAAAAGACACACTGTGTTCTGTGGCTAATACTGTATAGGCCAGTGTTCTCAAAGGGCTGTTGGAATGGGCAGCTGAGGTTCCACTCATGGCACTGTGGCTACTGTGCTGGTCACTAAAGACAAAAGAGCCTGCCTTCAAGCTGCAAACACGTTTCTTTCCTTACCTGAGCCCTAAGCGAAGGAGCCATGGACTCCCCCACACAAAGCTCCACCATTCTCCATCATAATCATCAGTAGCCATGTCAGCATATAGCTTCAGCTCAAGGACTGTGAGCTAGTGGACTAAGTTACTCACTAATGACTTGGCTACTCCAAACACACATGCCCTGTATGTCTCTTCTGTGTCAAGCTCTGTGCTAGACATAATGTCTGCCCACAAGACCTTCTGAACATACTACAAAGTCTTTCAGCCCCTAAAAGCTGAGGTCTCTGATTTCAAAGGCACCCTAGAAAGCTCACAACTTTAAGAATCTGCACCAAAAATTCGATACACTTTGGAAGCAGCAGGAATTCTAGTGTGAATATTCAGTGTCAGAATAGCATAACTAGCTGGTCCCAGACTCAACGTTTTACAGCTGGGAGGTACCTGATTCAACTTATCTTTACAGACAGAAGGAGACCAAGAAGAAAAGTGACTTATTTAAGGACACGTTATTAGGTCATGGCAGGATTAGGTTTTCTGGCCCCTAATCCAGTTTTGGTTGTTCTTCTCCCAGCTCTGTGGCTTCCGACTCCCTCCAATAACTTCTTGGGCCATCTGTAGACCCATCCCTGACCTCCTCTCCATCACCCCCATCACATCAGGACAGTGATTCTGCATCCTGTCTTAACTAAGGCCTCCGTGGTCCATGCTGACAGCATCCAGGGCCTTCTCTCTGGCTTCCCCCTTAATATTTCAGTGGGTTTAGTCATCTGGAGTGGGGAGCTGGTGAGTAAAGGATGGCAGTGGGGTAGGTGATGTCTGGAAATATTTAAGACTGAGTTTGCCCAGTAGCCAGAGGTGCCAATAGCCTGACACATATTTGGCACTCTTGCTCCTGTTCCTTAGAATCCAACTTTTCCAGAGCTCAATCCTACAATACCTCACCATGAGCATATGACTATGTCATCCCAATAGTTAATTCAAGCCTGCCTTCTGGATCTTCTCCAGAAGCATTCAGACTCCTAGGGTGTCCTAGAATGAAAGCAGGGTGGAGCTGGGGCCTCCTGACTCCTCACATGCTGCATGGATCCAAAGCTCCCTCCCTGGGACTGAAGGCAAAGATAGCAGGAGGTTTGGAGGATACCTGATTCTTGTAAGAGAGGGAAAGAATGAAGGAGAGTGAGAGGGAGACAGACTGGAGGAGAAAGAGAAGGGGGAGTGGAATTCATTATCTGATTATTCCTTTTCTGATTGTCCAGGTGCACACAGTTACCATGTTGCTTAGAAATGCAAAAAAAAAAAAAGAAAAAAAAAATTCATTTAATTATCTTCTCCTCAACCACCTCTCTCTCTGCTTAACAGTAGCGAATTTACAAGCTATTCTGAATGCTGTATTTTAGAAGTCATTTATAATTATGAATGCAATCCTGCAAGGCAAATCTGTTGCAAAGTGAACTTGAAGATCTTGCAAACCATGCAGGATTTAATGGAATCAATTTAAGGCTTGTTACAAAGCAGAACTTCAGTCTGCCCACTGGCAAATGAGGATGAAGCAGCATTAGGCCAGTGAAGAAACAATGAAGAGAAAATCAACAGAAGATGGCAAAATCTGCAAGTGATAATAATGTGAATACCAAAGGGTTAAAGGAGGCATTTGAGTTAAACTGTTAAGTTTTGATTTCTTTTTTTTTTTAAATGAGGATTTTTGAGGTAGTGCTAAAAAATCAATCACAAAACAAAGAATGCCCCATTGTGCTGTTACATAATTTTGTCAGAACAAGTAAGCCAAACAGTCAACACTCCTTTTATTCCATGTTTATTCTAAGACTTAATGCATAGTTGAAATTATAATCTAAATATTCTTAACTAAAAGGTGAAAACACACTTCATTTCATAATCTACAATTTCATTTTAAAGGTAAGTTCCCAATAAAAGTTTTTTTTACCTTGACATTTTACACCCCTGCTTTCAGTGGGGGTGTCCTTTCTTTAAAACCAATTGCCCTCCGTAATGAAGGTTCCTCTGTCCTTGGTATAACTGCCACTTCTCTGAATTATGCACCCTCAGCCATGATCCCATGATAGGGATAGGGTTATAAATACACACAAGTAATAGTGACATAGTTAACATTACTGAGACCTACCTATGTATCAGGCACAATTATGAGTGTTTTATGAGCATTAACTCATTTATTCTTCACAATAACACTGTAAGATAGATGCCATTATTATCCTCCTTTGGCTGATGAAGAAACTGAGACATGGGGAAATTAAACAGTTTGCCCAAGGCCACACCACTAATAAGTGATAGACGCACTGTGGTGGCTGCAGAGCCCTTGCTCTTTTGCACAATGCCCCTCCTATACCATGTACATTTGGACTTGGCTTCCTGCGGAAAAGAACACTGCTTCTCCCTAAGGAAGGAAAGCTACTTCTAGGACAGTTCCTGAGCCCTGACTCACCTGGCAGTGTTGAGGTTCCGATAAAGCTGCCCTAGGGACTCCAGCAGCCTCCCTTCCATCTCCCGGTCCCTGAGTTGCTGAGCCAGGGCCAGCCAGTGCTCGTGGTAGGTGATACATGCCTCAGGATTTGGGGACACAGAGCTGTAGAAATGGCAGAGAGATTTGGTGGCCTGAAGCTGACCTGAACACAAAGCAGGAACATGAATGAGATGACTTGTGATAGGAAACAGACAAAACTTGCTCCAACAGTTTTCTCTATAGCTTCCCAGCAGCATGGGACTTACTTACTCTTTAGGTGTCGATGCCTTAAGCCAAACAGCAATGCCGTTTCATAACAAAGAAGGCCGTGGGTCAGCTGGTGTCCAGACACCAGAACTTGGGCCAACCAGAGAAACACCTGTACTAATTCCATGTCTGTCTCCTTACTGGCCTGAAGTTCACAATAGAGTCGTACAGTCTGCAGGAGATAGTTTCTGGCTGGATGCTGAGCCCAGGACTTAAGGCTCAGGTGGCCAAGATTGGCCATAGCCACTGCCTGGTTACGCACATCTCCCACCTCCTGGGCTCTGTTCAAGGCCCGAAGATAGCTCTTGGCTGCCCTGTTCACCCGGCCTTCACCTTGGAGTGCAAGTCCCAGGAGATTATAGACGACTCCCCTTTGAGTAAGACTCTCTGTCTCCTTCAGGGAGCATAGCAGTGGCTCAAGCACATCCAAAGCCTTCTTGGCCTGGCTGGCTAAGAGATAGGCCCATGCCAGGCAGAGAGAAGACTCAAAGGATTCCTGCTCACCGAGCAGCTGCCCTAGCACCAAGGCCTGGCTCAGGTAGTGGATGGCACCGTCAGGAGACCTGTGCTGGAGGTACACTTTGGAAAGGATGAGACACAGGGCCCTCTGGGTGCTCCGGTCTGCTAGTTCCTCACAGGCAGCCAGGGCCTGTCTAAGCATTGGGCAGGCCAAGGCAGAAACTTCACCCCAGCCTGGGGAGGGAACGCCAAGGAGCTTGGTTGTGTTCTGGAGGACCAGGTGGACCTGCCAAATAGGAAGAGACATCCCTTGGGTACTCTGGATACCATGTTGCTGGACAGAGGCCACTGCAAGGTGTGGAAGATATTTCTTGTCATACAGAAAACTCAGAACACTAGCCACAGCCTCAGAGGCAGGAGGGTGTCCAGAGAGGAGCTGCAGGCGCTCGGCAAAGGGCAGGACTTCCTCATGCCGGCCTAGGCTCAGGAGCAAGCGGATGGCCAGAAAGCAGGCCCTGGCCTCCAGCGGGCTGCTGCCCACCACAATCCCCTGGCGCAGCACGTAGGCCACCACATCAAGTTCATGCTTGGCACTAGACTCACGGTCAGGCAGGCAGGCCAGCAGGGCACCTGCCTTTTCCAACAGGGTGGAGCCTTTATGTCTCAGCCTCTGCTTCAGGTAGATGGCAGCCAAATTGATGTACAGAGCGGCCACCAAGGAGAGGTCCTCAAATGCTCCATTGAGAATGTGGATGGCCTCCTCAAAGTACACCCTGGCCTGAGAGAGTTTGACCTTCCTGATGCTCAGCCGGCCCAGGAGGAAGCAGAGCCGGGCATGGGCCCAGGTCATGTGGCTCTTCTTGGCCCACTTTCTTGATGCCTCCAGGTAGGCCACAAACTCATCCTCCTCAGAGAAGCTATAAAAGAAAGAAGTGAGGAAAGAGAAGGAGAAGTCATAGAGACTCTTAAAGTGGTCGGCATAACCCTCATGATCCAGAAAAGCCAATATGGGGGTGAAGTTCTCAGCCTCCTCCTCCTGATCAGTGCTTAGGTCCATGAGCAGTTCCGGGTCATCAAGGTCATCGGGCTCCGGCAGGTGATAGCTGTCTGAGGTGGCCGAGAGGAGCTCCTCCTCCAGGCTGGAGTCCTCAGAGCTGCTGGACTGTCTGGAGCCCACGGCCTGATGCTCCTCCCAGGCTCTGCCAGGCCTGACCTCCTTGAAGCCTTCGGGCTGGGATGCTGTAAGGACAGGCAAAGTTGAGCAACCTTGGGCACCTCCACCTAAGGTGGCCGCTCTTGGCAAGAGGA
The DNA here is from genome assembly GCF_047675955.1 of Chlorocebus sabaeus. NCBI lineage: Eukaryota > Metazoa > Chordata > Mammalia > Primates > Cercopithecidae > Chlorocebus > Chlorocebus sabaeus. The sequence continues at coordinate 33,079,349 of NC_132926.1, read as the reverse complement.
CAGAAGTGCTGTCCTCAAGGATGAATGTCAGGTTCAGCATGATCGCTACTCACCACTCAGATCATTTGGAGGATTCTGGATGGATTCAAACCCACCTAAGTAGAGATGAAGAACAGATCTGGTATTAGGTCAGAATGGGCCACCAGGCCCATGCCTCCAGGTGTACCCCAGACCAGTGGCCCCTTAGGAGACTTGGCATTTAAGACCTTCAGTCATCATTAAGGAACAGGGCAGAATTATCCTTTCACCATCATCTTAAGAGCTGCAGGGGCCTAATCATCTTGTTTAACCCTGCACTTTACAGTTGGGAACCAAGGTATACGTGAAACTCAGAGTCCGAGAAGAAAAGCTGGAAACACAGGCTGTATGTCAAGAGGTGTGGGTACTGTAAGGGGATGAGGGGTGGGGACAGTGGAGGCTGTGATCTAATCTGAAGATCAGAGAGATGCGGCTCCCAAATCTATCTATCCAAATCTCTCAGCGAGTTCACAATGGAGCCAGGACACAACTCCCAGCACAGAGCATGTGGGAGCACATGGTGCTTTCTCCCACTTCCAAATGTATCACATCCTTGCTTCTTCCCTCCTCCATTCATTCATCATTCATCCACTTGTCAGACATTGGTTCCATGTATCCATTCAGCTGGACACTGTGCTTGTAAAAGTGGCAGGGGCGAGGGGCCAGAGTGAAGGGCGAATAAAAAGGAGCAAGGATGCATCTGAGGATAAAGTAGAGGATGGGAGAATCTGGAGTGCGGTTTTAGACATTTTAGACATTTAGTACCTGCAGGAGCTCTAGGCAGATCATGATGTAGGTCTAGAGCCAAGGAGAAAAACTGAGACTTTGCAAACACAGGTTTGTGACCCACAGCAGGTCACAAATTGCTGGCCAGAGTCCCAGGACTAAATGTGATCACACAGGTGAGGCATTTGGGGGAAAAGAAAAGCAGTAAGGGGAGTGAGGGAGGGGGAGTTTGTTACTAAGCCTGAGCAACTCACTGGCAGCCAGTAGCCAGTGAGGGAGACTGAAAAGGCACAGTCAGAGAGAAAAGGGGGTTACAGAGGCCAAGGTGACTTAAAACATAGCCACCCAATGCCACCAAGTACAACCGGACTAGGTAAGAACCAAGAAGACACCTTGGGTTTGGCAATGAAGAAGTGACCGCTGTTAGCTAAAGCAGCCTCAGTGGAACTGTGGAGTGAAGGCTAGCTTCACACTTCACAGGATGGCAGCTGCTAGAGGGAAGATTCTACCTCTTCTTAGCAGAGAAGTAACAACTGTCTGTGCCACCACCCTGAGTTCTCCAGTGAACTTTGAGGACCAGCAAGCCCCTCACCAAGTCAAACCTTTTCCTGCTGTTCTCCAGAGAGGGCTTCTCCAGAGACTGTCATTGCAGAAACTCCAGATCTGCAACCCCCAAAGGGTAGAAAGCCCCTTAGCTCAAGATGGAGAGCTGTAGAGCTTGGCTAAGGAGAGCTGTTCAAGCCCCCTGGCCTCTCTGATGTGCAGGGGCACATGACCCTCATGGGTCACCTCTTCTCTCCTGGCCAGGACACCAGGAGCACGAGTGATGCACAAGTTACAAAGTGGTGTGCCCTCTCTAGGAGGAAGAATTACAGAGGGCCATCCTTCCCTAGGGTATAAGCCTTGGGGAAGCTGCAATTTACCAACAAGATATTCTCCTGCTGCTTGCCTTGGTGCTGGGGCAGCCTGCACAACCCTAAGGTGCAGACTGCACACCGCAGAGCTGCATTCCTGATCTTTGAGTGAGAGGCAAGCGCTATCTGGGGCCTCCTCTTGCATCCTCCCCACCACTGGACCAACAGCTGGCAGAAATCATGATCCAAGTCTGCCCCCCAGGCCTTCTCCCCAAGGAACACTGCTAGTACACCTCAATTTTCAGACATCAGGCTCCCACCTACTAGGCAGTGCTTACAACTCTAGCTTCCTGCTCAACCTCATAAGGCAGTGTGATCTGCTTGTGGCTTGTGGCAAGAAAGCTCTGCTAGGGCAGGGTGCTGATGCCTGAGGCAAGTGCTTTCACAAATGCTCTTTATGCATGGACAAAGCTCTCAACTCCCTGCTCTACTCCTGGGAGATGGCCCGAGGGCCTTTTCAGCAGAATCTCTGGCAGTATCCATAAAATATGGATCATCTAATCTGGCTACACAGGAGCGGACACAACGTCACTCTCGATAAAGAGATTGGAGAAACAAAAATTCTTCCTCAATTCACCATCAATAAGAAAATGTACTCCCTGACACAGAGCAGCAGGCCTTTCTCAAAGTAAGGGAAATGCATATCATTCATTCAGTCAGTCTGTCCTTCAGACACTGCTGAAAACTAGTCAGTTTGTCAGAGGAATCTTTCACAATTGTTGAGATCTGATTCTGTGACATAGAAAACATCCAAGACTAACACATCCAACAATTCAATGTCATTTTGTGTAGGGGGAAGTGTGGTAAAGTGGATTGCTCTGACTAGCAGTTCTCATCCTAGCTCAGGCACTAATTCCTTGGGGCCTGTTTCCCGATCTGTAACGTGAGACAAGCAATCATCCCTTAAGGCCTTTTCACAGCGGTAACATTTGCAGCCCCACCCGTGTCACTGGGGGCCTACTTCAGTCCTAGAAGGTACCTCAGCCAGGACTCAGGAAGTTCTCCTTTCCCAAGATTAGGAGGGAAGACCCAATACAGCCGACCACCCATGATATAGGTGAGTTGGTTTCATCATGTCTCATAGTTCCCCTGCAACCCCAGAATTACCTGAAATCTGAAGTGAAATGCTGCTAATCAAATACGATTCAGGTCATCAACAGAAGAGTGGTCATGGCCACCCAAATTCATGAATAGGATTAGAATACTCCTGATTAGGGACACTATCTTATTCTTGAGGACCGCAGGCTTTTGAAGGTGTCTGAGGACCAACACTCACTGAGCCGGTATACAGATGTGATGTCAGTGCGAGCAAGAGTGTGGAGGAAGCTGCAACACTCAGTCTGCTTATCACTTCCCAGGGCCAACAGGGAGCATCTCTCCTCATCACTGAAAAAGGCAAAGTTCCTGCTCCTGCATCGGGGCAAAAAACGTAGAGACAGATTAGTACAAGGCTTCAGACTCCATCTCCTCTTCTCTAGGATGTAGTGGAGGATGCAGAAAAGCCGTCAAGCCATCTGCCCATAGATGAAACTGGATTCCTCATCTCACCGTTGCATACTGTATTTATACCCCCAAAAAAGAAGAGCTATTGCACATCATGCCAGGAGAACTGAGGGGTATGGTTGTCCGGTAGGTCAAAGTGGGGATGAAAACACCCCTCCTCTTAAAACCCCATCTCCCAAGAAAAACAAAGCCCCATCTCTCAACCTCTACCCATTCTTTGAGACCCCATGGTACCCATCTTTAATGGAAGAAAAAGGAACTGATTGCCCTAAATGGAAGTGTTGAAAAGGGACCATTTAAAAAGTATATTTGTCCTTAGGTTATTTCAATAAAAAGTGAGGGACAAGTGACACCATCTAGAGGAACAATGAAGAAAATCTGACCATAGTCAGAGGAATCTTTCACCATTGTTAAGGTCTGATTCCATGGCATAGAACAACAGTCTAGTCAACATTAAGAGGATTGGAATCGCTAAGGGAGAGAAGTGGGTAAAAGGAAGATCAGGGGAGCTGAAAGAAATGATTATAAACAATAGAGATCTTGATACTCATGCTGTTGTATAAACTAACTGTTAAGCCTAATTTGCTTACTGGAGATTTGTTACAGAATTGAGTAATTTAAAAACTAGAAGTGCCTTAGAAGCTATTGGATTGCATCTATCTGAACAATTTCTTAGGTCACTTTTAGTACTAAAAAGAGAATGTTTTAATGTCAGAACCCATTTTTAAAACAAAATTAACTTGGAAACCCAGGAGTTGATAGTAGCTAATACTTTGGAAGGAAGTGATATGAAAAACCAGATATTGTTATTTTATTTAATCCACACATTTGCCATACAAGGCAGGTACTACTCTTATCCTTTTTACAGATGAATAAACTGAGGCACAGCAAAATGAAGTTGGTGGTTAGGGAGTGGTAGAGCAGGACATAAGAACTTCTCTAGTTAAAGCAGTGTTCAAGGAGGGGATGGGATGGGGGTACTGTAATCAGCCATTACCATTTGTCCCCATAACTCAGGTAAATGTAGTTTGAAAGCCCATGATGAGAAAACTAATAATAGCACCACACTTACTGGGCCCCCATCTCCCTGGGCTGGTCACTAGATTCCCCCCAATACCACGGAAGCTTCTAATCTCAAAACAGCATGTAATTGAAATCTACAACTAAGTTCAATTGGGGTAAGTTGATCCCGAAGTTTTATAGATCTCTTAAATTTTACAATGTATTCCTAAATTTACTATTTCATTTACTGTTGATAACAACTTATGGTGCAGGTTTTTTAAATCCATGTTTGTAGATTAAGAAAAGGATTCAGAACGGTTCAGTGACACGCTAAGAATCGCATGGCTAGAAAGTGGTAAAGCTGAAACTAAAACTGAGGTCTTCTACCTCTGTGTGCATTGCCTCACAGCATCTGCTAAAGTCCTGAGTTCCAGGACAACTTAGAGAATTTAGAATTTAGAGAAAGGCCAAGAAGCTTAACAAATTGCATTAGAGATTTCCAAACATGAAAACTGGGTTAGAAGAACATGGCAAAGCTTCTGGCAATATGGCAGGTTGAAGGGCTCTAAAAGGGCCACTCTCCCCCATATCTACAGAAAAATCCTGCATAAAATGTAACAAAGATGACTATTTTAGTACATTCTTTAAAGAAAGAAAGGGAAATCACTGGAAGCCAGTAACAAAAGCAAAAACCAAACCCAGATTGGCAGGTAAGAGCAGAATGCCCAGAGCCCCTGGTGGTTTCAGCTGGGACTTTGGCCTTCAAAACTGGGGTTGACCTTCTAATGCCCACCCCAAGGACAGGAGATGTGACTCAGACCTGCCTGAAGCAGGGAGCCAAATTAAACTCCCTGCAGTCTGAAAGGGTTCAACTGCTGTAAAGAGTAGATTGGAAAATTTCTTCCTACCTGCCGAGAACACAGTTTTCATCTATTTGAGTTCCTGGAAAACATCAAACACCTAGGCTTCTGCCACTGGGACGTGTGGGATCTGAATTTCCACTACCTGGTGTTGCTACCACGTTCCAGGAATTAACAGTAAAAAATCAGTCCTGGATCATTACCCCCTAAGGTTCCAGGAGAAGCAAATGCAAAATCTAGTCAGCAAGGTTTTCTTCAGTCCAGGATCCAGATAAAGCCCATCTTTTAAAATGTTGAAAATTAGTTCATGTAACAAAAAATACAAACCATGCAATAAAATGAACGATTCAAAAAGAGAGCCAGCAGTGCACAAATAACTATATTAACACTAAAAAAAAAAAACTAGAAATGACAATAATCTGAAGAAGAATTTAAAAATGTGATTAAAAAGGTGAAATAATAAGAAAAAATAGAAGCTACAATGAAAAGATGGAACTCTGTGAGAAGAAACAGCTATATATGAAAAATAGCAAAATACAAATCCTGGAAAATGGAAAATAAAGGCACAGAAATAAAGAACTACGTGGGTGGGTTAAACAGCAAGTTTAGTAATAGCGGAGGTGAGAATTAGTGAAACTGAAGATGATGTCAAGAAAACCAATCAGAATTTAGCCTGGTGTGACAAAAAGATTAAAAAAGATTAAAAAACTGATTAAGCAAGAATGAGGATAGAATAAGTCCAACGTACCTCTAATAGGAATTCCAGAAGAGAGACTAAAAAGAATGAGAGAGAGGCAATATTCAAAGGAAGAAGGACTGAAAATTTTCCAGAATTGAAGAAAGACATGAATCTTCATATTGAAGAAACCCACCAAGTCCTGAGCAAAATAAATAAAAATAATATCATTTTTAACATGATGTCCATTTCTTTATGCTTACAGGTCTTTTGAAGTTGTCTATTTCTCCTACGCCTCCTTTCTTGGTTTAATTACTATTGACAGTTCAATTTCATGGAATGAATGAATTAAATATAAAAGATAACATCATAAATTAATGAAATAAAAACAAAGAAAGTAGAAGAAAATAATCAAGGCAAATGTTGTCATTAATGAAGTATCAGTATAAAAACAAAAACCAATAAAGATGGTCAACGAAAGAAAAAATGATTCTCTGAAAAGACTAACAAAATGGACAAGGCCCTGGCAACATGGATTTGCAATTTTATATTTAAAGTTATTTTTTCCTGCAAACTTTGAAGATGTTATGCTATACCTAGCTAAATTATCATTCAAGAATATATTTTAAGTATTATAGATATTTAATACAGGCCAAGACTCAGGACTAAGAGTATTTATAACCCACAGATCTTCACTGAAATAGCTACTAAAATAGATACACTATGAAGAAGAAGTGGACAACCTACTGTCAATATGTAATAAAATATATTACACGTAGACACAGCATGCAAAGAAATGGCTATGAGACCAATGGCAAAATTATTAGTAGCAAAAATAGATGCCACAAGAAACTGAATTATAAAGACACAGGCAATATGAAGAATAAAAGAGGGGATGTAACAAAAGAATGTTTTCTAACTGTAATACTCTCAAATACTAGCTTTTTTCCAACGTTCTTTTTGGTTTTGAGTACATTAATTTATCAATCTTACTTAGTTTTTTAATTTAGGCACATAAGTATACACACATCCTTTAGGGAGTAATATACAAGCACAAAAAGAGAACCTACACGGAGAAGATGGAGACTTCAGCAAAGGCTGAATTTCTTCTCAGACCCTGACGCCCAACGAACATAGAGAAAGAGTGACACCCAGTGGCCAGTTAGAAGGCAGCGTGCAGAGACTTCAGCTGCTTAGTTGCGTGAAGTTGGGTCAGTCCTCTGAGCTCAACACCCATGTTTCGGTTGCTGTGATTCAAGGAGCTCTGATATCTGGAGAGTGCTTTTGGGGATATGCAAGGAGCCAGTTCCCCTCTTCTCCTTGTGCCACCCTGCCCTGTTTTCTGGCTCATTTTCCCCTTCTGTACCAAATGTGCAACCTCTGGTGCATTGGGTCCCACAACTGACCAGGCACAGGAGAATGTCGTAGTCCACCTCACATAGCACGGGGGACACTGTTCTTCAGTGTGAGAGGACCCTTACAGCTAAGCCAGTGAAAATGTGATGACTGAATTAATTCGGTAGTGCTGACTTACTGTCATTTGAGGTAAATTAGCGTGAGGTGCAGAAGTCCAAATATAAGTTATGAAAATGACACCTGTCCCCAATATCGTATTAAAACTGCCTCTCCAGATCACCACCCACAACAATGGCAATGACACAAACAACAATAAGAACAAGTGCCTGTGGATCATACACACACACACACACACACACACTGTGCCAGGCACCATTCTAAGGGCTTTGTGTGTATTATTAGCTCATTTAAAGTCACAGCAATCTTGTTAGGCAAGTGCTAACCTTCTACACATTTTACAGATGAGAAAACTGAGGCATGGAGAGAGAAATGTACGTGTCCAAAGACACAGAGCTGGTAAGTCAGTGGAGGCACAAGGTGAGCTCACATGGTCATGAAAGCCTTTTGGGCAGCCTGACTCCAGAACTCTGTAAGTCATTTAGCTACTCTGCTTCCGGAAGACCTCCCAATGGCCAGTCCCAAAGGCCTTTCCTCACTTGGCCCTGCTGTGCCTCTCTGATGACAGCACAGGTGTCAGCCCCGCCTCCCCCACAGCTTGTTTCTTCCTCTCTGTGGCTCCACTGTCTCCTCTCTGCGTTCTCTCTTCCTCTGCTCTGTAAATGGAGGCATCCTCCAGGGTTCTTCCCCCATTCCTATTTTCCATTCTCTTTATTCTTTCTCCCTTTCACTGGGACTTCTCACCAGAATGTATTGGATTCAATGTCAGGATTTAAAATCACCAGGACATTTAACCAGAGTTCACTGGATATAATGTCAGGATTCTAAGGTTCCAGAGGGAAGGCCTTGGGTTCAGCCCCTTCACCTATGGGGTCCTCAGTTCCCCCTGCGGTAACATGAAGGGGTGGCTCAGAGCAATGTTCTCACCTTGGCTGCCCACCAGCCACACCTGGGGCGCTTTTATCAATACCATTGCCCAGTCCCCATCCAGACCAGTTACATGACAGCCTCTGGAGGGAGAACACAGTTATCCATATGTGTACAGCTCCTGGAATCTTTGACTTCCTGTCCACTGGTCCTCAGCAGTGGCCTCTCCTCTCCATTCTCCCCATTTTCTAAGTGCCACCCTGGGCTTCTCGTGTCTCCTGCCTCCAGATTCCCCCTGATGATGCACGCCTACCCCAAAGCCAGCTTTTATTTCCTAGAGAAAAGGTCCAGTCACACAATATGTCACTCTTGCTCAGAGACATGCAGTGGCTCCCCATTCTCCGCCAGGTTAAGGACAGGGCCCTGGCACAGGCATTCCCAGGTTTCCAGAGCATGGACCCACCTTTGCTGCGCCAGTGCCCTTCTGGTAACTTCCTCCCAACTACATGAGTCGTTCTTCAAGCATTGACTCACTTTTCTGCCTATGACCTCTTTTCCCATCAACATCTGTTGAAATATTTTACATTGTGCAAATCTTAATTCACGTGTCACCTTCTTCATGAAGTTCTCTTGATATCCTTTTCTTCCTTACAAGTCCCCATAGTTCTCCATCCCTCTCCAGGAGCTCAGTGAGTGGTCTTCCTTGTTTATGGTTATTTGGACTCCCACATTTCTACATGGAGAAAATAACCTTCTGTCTCCTCTTCTCCCCATGAAGAGCAGGGCTTACAGGGAGCTTCTGCCCCTTGGTCTGCTCTCTTCATTGGCTATTTCCCACAAGAGAAAGAATTTCAGTCTCTGTTCAGATCCTTAGACATTTCTTGGACCACATTTTCTCAGTGCGGGGAGTTATGTTGTGTCAATGTTAGGAGCCAACTCTCCCTTTCCCCGTGTACTTCCTGCTCCCAGGCTTTCGACTGTTTCCTATCCCCACGTAGGAAGCCCACTCCAAAAAGATGGGGCGATATCCCATATCTCTGTCCTTCCATGACAGGGTGGGTGGAGCAGGCTGGCCACCTTCTCCCGATTGGCCAGGCAAATGGGTCTGCTCCTCAGAACCAGCCTTTCTGGGTTCAAGGCAGAAAAGAGTAAGAGAAGCACTCTGCCCTCCTAGCCAATGCTGAAGTCACACATTGGCATTCAGCTTGACAGCTGAATGAGTGAAGATCTATATGAGACCTACCTCCCAGCCCTACGTGGGATCAGCACACTGCCCGTCTATTACTCCCCGTGTGTGCCCTTCCTCTGAAGGGGTCCTGTGGTTGGACAGGGTGGGTAGCAGGATCCAAGTACCAAAACCACACCCTCAGTGCTTAACAGCAAGCCCTTTGTCTTGGAGTTTTGCTTCCCTCCTTGCACAGAGGAAGTCCTCAGTGACCACCTGTTAAAATAAATTGAACTGATGCATTCTCTCCTTTCTATCAGTCTCTATATCAACCTTGGTGTCAGAATGTGCTTTTCTGGCTCCATGTTACCAGGGCACCCTCGAAGCTCAACTGCAAATCTGCTCAAAGAGAGGAGGGAACCCTGGGAAAGGCAGCCCAGCTCCAGGATATGCTCACTGTCAATACTCACATTGGGGAATAAGAATCAGGATCTACGTTCCTGGTGGGGACAAAGCCCACTTGTCCTGAACTCATCGACTTTCCAATGAACCACTGAAGCCCAGGTATGACAAAGCCAATGATTTCAATGCTTTCTCCCTGGTAGAAACTCAGTTCATCCTTTTCTTCTGGCTCATAACTCTTCATGGCCTTACAGCGTCCTCTGCCTGTGGAAAATAGCACACAGATCAGCTACAGAAGACGTGAACCAATGAGCCTCCCATCACCTTCCAATGCAATAGAAAATGAGGGATTCCCAGACTTTAAAATGTCAAGGACCAGTAACATTTCACTCCTCTCCCCACCCCAAAATTGGCAGGAATGACTCAGCACAATTGGCTTTTCGTTTTGCCAATCTGGGACATATTTTTAAAAGAACTATAATCCACTTTCACCGAAGAAAAGATGTCTTAACAAACATAAAAAAAGATATTCTCAGATAGTGGATATGCCTTAAAAACAAATAAACGTAGCTTATGGGAAACTGGAAAGCTCGCTGTATTGTCCTGGTTTGTCTGATTTTGCAACTGTCATGTAAACGCTTTGTCATGGTTGGCACAAATCCACAGACCAGTGTGTGAGAACCACTCGACCAGAGAAGCTTTCCATGTCCTTCCAGCTCCCTTGGCCTCTATGACTCTCAGTCTCCCCAGCTGTAAAACGGGGATAAGAAGAATACCTGCTGCTTACAAATATTAAAAAGAATCAAAGAGATACATACAGTGCACAATGCCTGGTACCTGGTCAACCCTCAATGAACATTAGCCTCATTACCACTGGTGGATTACAAAGCTGCTAATGACTTAGAAGGATCTAAAAGACTCCCTTTCTGACTATGGTAATTACTCAAACTGATAAATTGCCTAACTAAGATCTAGCAATGACCTTTTGATAAATGTTTTTCTGTCCAGTTTACAAAGTACAATCTGCATTCACTTTCTCAGGTCTTCCCAAGAGCCTTAAAGGGCAAGGAAACGATCAGAATCCCCTTTTCCCAGATTACAGAGGGAGAGAGAGGGTAGGTGATTTGTCTAAGGATCGTATGCGTGGCAAAACTGGGTCTAGAACTTAAGCCTTCCGACTGCTAGTTAGCCTCTCTATTAATCGTGCCCTGGTGGAGATAATGGCTTTTTTGTGTCTTAGTTTCGATATTTGCTTTAGCTTCTCTGCTAAAGCTACTAGCCTATTTTTTCTGACATTTTTGGTCAAGTTTCTAGTTTGTGTTTTCAAGATCAGAAATTCCCACTGTTCTATGGGTTGATGGGATCTACCACATGTTAAATATCTACATTGTATAAGAAACTGTACAGAGTGATTTATGGATGTCATTTTGTTTGGTTCTCATAACAACATTGAAGTCGGTTTTATTGTATCATTTTACTAATGAGGAAGTTGCAACATAGGGCAGGTGAATGGGCCAAGACCACCTTGGTTTTAAGTTGGGGAGCCAGAATTTGAACCCAGAACTGACTTCAAAGCCTTGCATTCTAACTACAAGTCTGAACTGCTTTAGGAAGCCAAAAATCTGGTGTGTCATCAATAACTGATTAGATCTGATGTCTTGGTTCCATAATCCTTCTATTTCCTTTTTTGTTATTTGGGTTTAGCACTTATAAAATTGCATTTTGTGGTAGGAGTGTGTGGGAGGGGGTGAAGGGGAGTTCTATGGATGAAGATGAACAGAAAGTATTTCTAGATGTCTAAAAAGTATTGGACTTCATTATCCAGTAGATACGTATCTACACTACTTACAGATATGTGTGTGTATACACACATACAGAGATTATTTAAATTATGTGTGTGTGTGTATAATTCATTTATTCAACAAATTTTTACTGAGTACCCTTATGTGCCAGGCATTTCTACTCTTCCTAAATTCAAAGTTAATTTTACAAAACTCCAAGGGAAATTAGAGAATGTTTTGACCAGAGATTGAAACAGGCAGCCCACAGGCTGCATTTGGCTCATAAAACATTTAATTTGGCCCACAACAGGCTCTTTTTTCACTCATGTATCTTAAAATCCCTAATTGTTCCTGCCATTCCCTAACACCTTCCATCCAGGCCCCCTAGCATCTGTGTGTCCTGCCCACACCTGCAGGCATTTGTAGCTGCCCCCTGGATTGAGACCTCTCATTTCACAGGCAGGGAAAACCATGTGCACAGACAGAAACTGGCTTCCCTAAATCCAGTTCCTAGCAGAGACAAGACAGAAATTCACATCGACTGACTCCAAACCTGCAGATAAAATTGAGAGACAGGACAACATTATCTCCCTAACAATACTATGTTTTTGACTTAGCCATACCAATCTGATAGGAGCCTGTCCAATCCCTCTTCCTGGAAAGGCCACAGCTTCCTGGATAATTCTTTAGGAACCACCTGCCAATGAAAATATGGGGTTTGCAAATACGGATTTCAAAAAATTGCAACAAGGAACAGAACAGTCCATCAGAATAATGATAATGATGAGTATTATTTTTTCTCTTATTTAAATGATAGCAAACGTTTATTGAGAACTTACTTTTTACCAGGACATGTGAAAAGGTGAGAAGTTAGCAGACCTGGGATATTTTGTGACTCCGAAAGTGGTTTGTCAGTTAAATAACTGACAAACAATCCCTTCACATTTGAACTGTCGGATTTCTGCCAGAGCCACACACAGGTCCATGGTGTGAGGTAATGTTTACTGTCAATCTGTATATTTAAGTTTATCATATCCTCCAGCAGGAATTCTTAAACTTTAGTGTGAAAAACATTTCCTGGGAAGTTTATTTAAAATGCAGATTCCTAAACTCAACCCCAAGAGAGTCTAAGGAGGCCCAGACAAGTGGTCCCCAGTCCATACATAGAGAAACACTACTACATTGTCAGTTATGTGGTATATTTGCTCCTAAGTACAATGCCCATCTGAAATTTAGAGTTGTTACAATGCCCATCTGAAATTTAGAGTTGTCTCCAATTTCATCAGATTGTACAAACCTTGATTGTTAAAAAAGAAAAGAAAAAGACAGAAAGATAAAGAGCCACCCAGAATCTGTTCTCTCCTCCACACTGTGGATGCCCATATCTGAAAGCATGCCTACTCTGTTCTGTGCAGACCTCAGTCTGCTCTAGGACTTGCTCCCAGGAGGCAGATGGCTACTCACTGGTGGAAAGGGAGAGGCAGAGGCTCCAAGGCTGACACCAGTACCAGGCCCCGCTGACCTGTCACCAAGGACACGCCTTCCAGCTCGGACCCTGCTTCTGCCATCTTCACTGAGATTAACTCATTCTTGCAAAGTATCAAGCACTCCCCTTCCTTCTCAGCTGGTGGAGTCACAGAGCACAGGGCTCTGCAGAAGAAGTGGCCTGTGGATAATGAGAAAAGCAATGGCTTTCCAAGGAGTAGCAGTAAGTGAAAAGGGACTATCACACAAAGTAATGTTTCTATCTAGAGCTGGAGTACTTTTCTTCCTGGAAGTAAAGTAGACATTTCATGGGGAGACAGTAAAAGAGGCCTTATGATCCCAGGAAAGCTGATATCAGGAAGAAAAAAGCCATTGAGAGGGAATTCAGTTAAAACAGGCACCGACATTTCTAATAATCTATGAGAAAAGGCTTAATTGGGACTTCATCTCGAAAAAGAGATGAAAACCTGTGAAAATATGTTTATATTTAACAGAATTTCATTTATTGTTGCAACCTCATGATTAAAATTAGAACCAAAAAGGAATTGATTAAATTAGTTTGGGTGAATATAATTACTCCAATAAGTTTTATAATAGCATGATATTAAATCTTTTCCTTCGTGCAATATTTGTGTAATGCAATCATAAGAAGAATCCTTTTTGCAAAAATATCATATGCAAATCTGGCTCTTTCCATGTGTCTGTGATGTCATCAGGCTTATCCATCTCATAGTTGCTAACTGGTAGATGATAACCTTGATGGGACTCTCACCTATAAATAGATCAAGAGGTGCTCCAAGAGGTTCCTCAACATCACCTTCCTCAATCTCATAAAAAACTTCAAGTTTTGCAACGTTTGCAACTTTATTTTACAATCAAATTTTATCACATGTTTGGAAAAGTGTTTCTCGATTTTGGATAGACATTAGATTTATGTGGAAAAATTTCCAAAATATGCCAATGCCTGGGCCCTGACCTTTAGAGATTTAATGGGTGTAAGTGGAGCCCTGACATGGGTATCTTAGTAAAACTCTCCAAGCAGCTCTAATATCAATCAGTGAGACCGAACAGCACAGCTGTTCATGTAATGTCGGTGTTTAACTGAGAGGAATGTTCGAAGTACCATTATAACAAGTGGATTCATTTATGAATATTCCATGTTTCAATGATTTTTCCCCTCCCTTCGTATCCTGCTTATTTCAGGGCCACTGGTAGCAAATATCTGAATAAGATCCCATCCCTAACCTTGTGCTGCACTCACCTTCCTGTATCAGGAGTCCCAGGTATATTGTTTCCAGGTGTTTGTCATCTACAGACACTTGGATCTCCGTATCCTCCACCAATATGCAGTTGAGCCAGTACTTGTGGTCAAAGAGGAGATGTTCCAGACACACGGATACATAGCCTAAGAAGTTTAGCCAACAGGATTTCTGAACAAAATGATTTCTGACATAGCTGAGCACAGAAGAGAGTGAGAAAATTCCCTCCTGAGCTTGAGTCCCAGACCACAAGCCCCAACCTGCCATTTAACCGGAATTAAAACAGCATAAGAGGGAAAGCTAGACATTTTCTAGAATGAGTTGAGTCTTCTCAACATCTGTTGGGAAATACAAGTCATTTCTAAATGTTATTTACCATTTCGACATATCGTGGGTTTCCATAAATGCATAATGAGATGACCAAAACCAACTGCCTTTTTCTCATATATCCGTGGAGGTCTCCAAGTTTACAGTGTTGACTATGGGGGTTCCTAGTGCCCCCTTAAAGTTCTCCAGACCTGAGGTTCAAATTACTGTGCCCCTGATGATGCAGTGGCTGAGGAGGTGCTGCATGGTTCCCCCTCAGTGAATTTCAGGAGTCCGGATTTGCTTCCACCCACCAGCTCTGACCCTGCCCCTCCTCCAAGGCCCAGAAGATCTCTCTGGTAAACACAGACTAAAAACTATGTACATTATAAAACTCTAGTAATTATACATAGTATTTTAAACATGGCCATAAACATGACTACTCAGGTTGCTTCTCTTGAGCCTTCTTCTTTTTCCTAAGATGCAAAAGCCTGTCTGTTTCCATCCTGACTGTCCATTGTGCTGATCTAGGCCTTATGTATCTTCTATAATTGCACTTTTGAACTTTAATGTGCACACAAATCACATGGGGATCTTATTAAACTACAGATGCTTAGTGAAGGTCTGAGATAGGGTTGAGCTTCTCCTTTTTTTTTTTTTTTTTTTTAACAGATCCCATGTGCTGCCAATGCAGCTGGTCTATGGAGCACAGTTTGAATAGTGAGGATGTCTGATCGTCAGGAAAGAGTTGTGTAGTGTGGAGAGCAGATCTCCAGACCATAAGAGGAGAAGTTATACCCTATGTCTTCCAGTCATGAGTCGTCTTGACCCTCCACCCCCGCACAAAATCTGTCCTTGTGTATGTCGGCATGGAGCCCAGCATTTTCTGAGAGATATAAAACATCCATCAAATTAGGTGACCTCTTGTTTTGTTTGGCTTCGCTTTAACTTCCCCATTGTAAGTTGTTCTCTCTGGAGAAGGCAGGTGAACCATTTCCTACCACAGTGGAACTGATGCTGCATCCCAATATCCTTCTTTACCTTCTAGAAAACCCTGCAGCCTTAGGATGCTATAAACAGATAATTTCCCTATTTCTTTCTTTAACTCTTTTCCAAATACATGTGATAACACATCTGGAAATTTGCTATTTACTATGTTGAGCAGCTACTTTGATCTTACTCAAGATTAATTCCCTATAGTTTAAAACACACACACTAGCACCAGGTTCACATCTATTTCAGTACTTTGAACTTAGTAGATGACCAATAACTGTTTTCCAGTTGACTGGTTATCTAATAAAAAAGGATCTCCCTGGACACAAAAAAAGCAAACTTCTTCATATGGCATTTTAGAATAATAGTTAATATTTGCTTTAGATTTAGTTTGAGGCATTTTGTGATATTTCAAAAGTTAATCATCTTTTTTAAGGCTCTATTTCTCTTAATTACCAGAGCCACACCAATTCCTTAATGTCAAGCCCTGCAAGTTGGCTAAACTGTGGAGGAGGTCATCCTCCACCTGCTGGCTTTGTATCATACCTAAATTAAGGTACGTGGAGAACTTCCAAATTTCCTCCATAGTCTTGAAGGTGATGAGAAACTGGGACCTCTGAGACTGGATACTGACCAACCTTGCTGAGAGGTCCTACGTAAAGAAAACAATAAGTCAGCCTGGGATGACAGAAGTGTCCCATTAGCAAGCTCGTATATAGACCAAATACTCTGTATGAACTTCTTGATTATGGCATTGATTTTTACATCACCAAAAAATGGAAACAACTTAAATATTCATCAATAAGAGATTGGCTAAAATAGAGTACAATTTATCCATAAAGTGAAATACTGTATTATACAGCCACAGAAAAGAAGAAAGAAGCTCTTTGTGTACTGATATAGGCTCCAGATATAATACTGCTATACAGCAGCAGCAAAAAGAAGCCAGGGAATAGAACTATGTGCAGAGAATGCTACTTTTTGTGTTAAAAAAAAAAAAAAAAGTGTATGTGGGAGGATAAAGGAGGATGATTCATAGAAGGCATCTTGAAAGCAAATTTGATTGTGAGTCTATGACTAATGATTATTTTTATTAATATAAAGCTGAAAACAGAAAAACCAAAACACACAAAAATAATCATCCCAGTCCTCACCCCTAAAGATCATCAATGTTAGCACCTTCATGTAATAACTTTGAATCTTTTTTCCTACACAAGTTTCCATACAACTATTTCACATACATAGAATCACATTGCATAAATTATTTTGCAATCTTTTTTTGCTGCTAAACAATATTTTGCAGAGCATCTTTCATGTCATCACATAGTTTACACCATTCTTAATGGTTACATATGCCATTGTTGCATTAACATAATGCATTATTATCATTTCCTTATGGTTTTACGTTTGGGTTGTTTCACATTCTTTAAAATCCTAAATGGTACTGTGATAAACATCTTTATAGCTAAATCTTTTGTGCACATTCTTAATTGTTTTAACACAAGTAATTCTAAGAAGTGCAATTGGAAATGCAAGGATATGCACATTTTCAATCCTAAAATGCAGTCACCCAACTGTCCCCCAGGAAGGCATTCCAACTTATATGCTCATAAGGAGAGCGAGAGGACTATAAGCCTCTTGGGTTTGTTTTTGTTTGTTTCTTTGTTAGTTTGCTTGTTTGTTTTTTAGAATCTCGCTCTGTCGCCAGGCTGGAGTGAAGTACAGTGGCGCAATCTCGGCTCACTGCAACCTCTGCCTCCCAGGTTCAAGCGATTCCCCTGCCTCAGCCTCTGGGATTACAGGCACCCGCCACCACATCCAGCTAATTTTTTGTATTTTAGTAGAGACAGGGTTTCACCATGTTGGCCAGGATGGTCTTGATCTCCTAACCTCATGATCCACCCACCTTGGCCTCCCATAGTGTTGGGATTACAGGCGTGAGCCACCGCGCCCAGCATGGGTTTTTTTTAAATACCTAAAAAAAAAAGCAGGTCTGAATCACTGCCCAGACTTAGTTTTCCCTTACATCTGTTGTTTGTTCAAGCCTCTGGAGTTGACTATAACAAGTAATGGTCAGAACATCCCTCCACCAGGTCAGGTGCTGTCATCAGTACCAACTCCAGGAGCCCTATCATGAGGGAAACTTAGAAGCAGAAGAAGATAGAAGAATCCAGAAGAAAAGCCCCAGTTCAGTAAAATCAGAACCCTGGGATTCCTTCTGCCATACCAAACCCCAGGAGGCCCCAGATCCATCATTAGGGAAGGGGTACTAGGTAAAAATCAACTTAGAGAGAATTTACTACATCCCTGGCACTTCACCCAGAGCTTTATGAGCAATATGTCATTTAACTCCAACAAAAGTCCTATGAAGAGAACGCAATGACAGTATTTAGTCCATTCCAAAATGTGCTTTGATCACATTTAACCACTTCTGAACTAAAAGATAAGGAAGTGTGTCATCAACCCTAATTGGAAGCATTTGTTTTCTTTCTTGGAGTTACATAAAATAACAGTGCATTTTATAATCAGTGTCATCTTAGATCTAATGAAAAATGACCTTATCCCTGTTGTATATTCAAGGGGGCCAAGGCACAGGGACGTTAAGCAAATTGTCCAAGGTCGGGGGGGCGGAGCAAGATGGCCGAATAGGAACAGCTCCAGTCTCCAACTCCCAGCGCGAGCGACACAGAAGACCGGCGATTTCTGCATTTTCAACTGAGGTACTGGGTTCATCTCACTGGGGAGTGCCAGACGATCGGTGCTGGTCAGCTGCTGCAGCCCGACCAGCGAGAGCTGAAGCAGGGCGAGGCATTGCCTCACCTGGAAAGCGCAAGGGGGAAGGGAATCCCTTTTCCTAGCCAGGGGAACTGAGACACACAACACCTGGAAAATCGGGTAACTCCCACCCCAATACTGCGCTTTAAGCAGACAGGCACACCAGGAGATCATATCCCACACCTGGCCGGGAGTGGCCCACACCCACGGAGCCTCCCTCATTGCTAGCACAGCAGTCTGTGATCTACCGGCAAGGCAGCAGCGAGGCTGGGGGAGGGGCGCCCGCCATTGCTGAGGCTTAAGTAGGTAAACAAAGCTGCTGGGAAGCTCGAACTGGGTGGAGCTCACAGCAGCTCAAGGAAACCTGCCTGTCTCTGTAGACTCCACCTCTGGGGACAGGGCACAGTAAATAATAACAAACGCAGCAGCTCTGCAGACGCAAACGACTCTGTCTGACAGCTTTGAAGAGAGCAGTGGATCTCCCAACACGGAGGTTGAGATCTGAGAAGGGACAGACTCCCTGCTCAAGTGGGTCCCTGACCCCTGAGTAGCCTAACTGGGAGACATCCCCCACTAGGGGCAGTCTGACACCCCACACCTCACAGGGTGGAGTACACCCCTGAGAGGAAGATTCCAAAGCAAGAATCAGACAGGTACACTCGCTGTTCAGAAATATTCTATCTTCTGCAGCCTCTGCTGCTGATACCCAGGCAAACAGGGTCTGGAGTGGACCTCAAGCAATCTCCTACAGCTACAACCTACAGCTGAGGATCCTGACTGTTAGAAGGAAAGCTATCAAACAGGAAGGACACCTACACCAAAACCCCATCAGTACATCACCATCATCAAAGACCAGAGGCAGATAAAACCACAAAGATGGGGAAAAAGCAGGGCAGAAAAGCTGGAAATTCAAAAAATAAGAGCGCATCTCCCCCGGCAAAGGAGCGCAGCTCATCGCCAGCAACGGATCAAAGCTGGACGGAGAATGACTTCGACGAGATGAGAGAAGAAGGCTTCAGTCCATCAAATTTCTCAGAGCTAAAGGAGGAATTACGTACCCAGCGCAAAGAAACTAAAAATCTTGAAAAAAAAGTGGAAGAATTGATGGCTAGAGTAATTAATGCAGAGAAGCTCACAAACGAAATGAAAGAGACGAAAACCATGGCACGAGAAATATGTGACAAATGCACAAGCTTCAGTAACCGTCTCGATCAACTGGAAGAAAGAATGTCAGCGATGGAGGATCAAATGAATGAAATGAAGCGAGAAGAGAAACCAAAAGAAAAAAGAAGAAAAAGAAATGAACAAAGCCTGCAAGAAGTATGGGATTATGTAAAAAGACCAAATCTACGTCTGATTGGGGTGCCTGAAAGTGACGGGGAAAATGGAACCAAGTTGGAAAACACTCTTCAGGATATCATCCAGGAGAACTTCCCCAACCTAGCAGGGCAGGCCAACATTCAAATCCAGGAAATACAGAGAACGCCACAAAGATACTCCTCGAGAAGAGCAACTCCAAGACACATAATTGCCAGATTCACCAAAGTTGAAATGAAGGAAAAAATCTTAAGGGCAGCCAGAGAGAAAGGTCGGGTTACCCACAAAGGGAAGCCCATCAGACTAACAGCAGATCTCTCGGCAGAAACTCTTCAAGCCAGAAGAGAGTGGGGGCCAATATTCAACATTCTTAAAGAAAAGAATTTTAAACCCAGAATTTTATATCCAGCCAAACTAAGTTTCATAAGTGAAGGAGAAATAAAATCCTTTACAGATAAGCAAATGCTTAGAGATTTTGTCACCACTAGGCCTGCCTTACAAGAGACCCTGAAGGAAGCACTAAACATGGAAAGGAACAACCGGTACCAGCCATTGCAAAAACATGCCAAAATGTAAAGACCATCAAGGCTAGGAAGAAACTGCATCAACTAACGAGCAAAATAACCAGTTAATATCATAATGGCAGGATCAAGTTTACACATAACAATCTTAACCTTAAATGTAAATGGACTAAATGCTCCAATTAAAAGACACAGACTGGCAAACTGGATAAAGAGTCAAGACCCATCAGTCTGCTGTATTCAGGAGACCCATCTCACACGCAGAGACATACATAGGCTCAAAATAAAGGGATGGAGGAAGATTTACCAAGCAAATGGAGAACACAAAAAAGCGGGGGTTGCAATACTAGTCTCTGATAAAACAGACTTTAAACCATCAAAGATCAAAAGAGACAAAGAAGGCCATTACATAATGGTAAAGGGATCAATTAAACAGGAAGAGCTAACTATCCTAAATATATATGCACCCAATACAGGAGCACCCAGATTCATAAAGCAAGTCCTTAGAGACTTACAAAGAGACTTAGACTCCCATACAATAATAATGCGAGACTTCAACACTCCACTGTCAACATTAGACAGATCAACGAGACAGAAAGTTAACAAGGATATCCAGGAATTGAACTCATCTCTGCAGCAAGCAGACCTAATAGACATCTATAGAACTCTCCACCCCAAATCAACAGAATATACATTCTTCTCAGCACCACATCGTACTTACTCCAAAATTGACCACGTAATCGGAAGTAAAGCACTCCTCAGCAAATGTGCAAGAACAGAAATTATAACAAACTGTCTCTCAGACCACAGTGCAATCAAATTAGAACTCAGGACTAAGAAACTCAATCAAAACCGCTCAACTACATGGAAACTGAACAACCTGCTCCTGAATGACTACTGGGTACATAACGAAATGAAGGCAGAAATAAAGATGTTCTTTGAAACCAATGAGAACAAAGATACAACATACCAGAATCTCTGGGACACATTTAAAGCAGTGTGTAGAGGGAAATTTATAGCACTAAATGCCCACAAGAGAAAGCAGGAAAGATCTAAAATTGACACTCTAACATCACAATTAAAAGAACTAGAGAAGCAAGAGCAAACACATTCGAAAGCTAGCAGAAGGCAAGAAATAACTAAGATCAGAGCAGAACTGAAGGAGATAGAGACACAAAAAACCCTCCAAAAAATCAATCAATCCAGGAGTTGGTTTTTTGAAAAGATCAACAAAATTGACAGACCACTAGCAAGACTAATAAAGAAGAAAAGAGAGAAGAATCAAATCGACGCAATTAAAAATGATAAAGGGGATATCACCACCGACCCCACAGAAATACAAACTACCATCAGAGAATACTATAAACACCTCTATGCAAATAAACTGGAAAATCTAGAAGAAATGGATAATTTCCTGGACACTTACACTCTTCCAAGACTAAACCAGGAAGAAGTTGAATCCCTGAATAGACCAATAGTAGGCTCTGAAATTGAGGCAATAATTAATAGCCTACCAACCAAAAAAAGTCCAGGACCAGATGGATTCACAGCTGAATTCTACCAGAGGTACAAGGAGGAGCTGGTACCATTCCTTCTGAAACTATTCCAATCAATAGAAAAAGAGGGAATCCTCCCTAACTCATTTTATGAGGCCAACATCATCCTGATACCAAAGCCTGGCAGAGACACAACAAAAAAAGAGAATTTTAGACCAATATCCCTGATGAACATCGATGCAAAAATCCTCAATAAAATACTGGCAAACCGGATTCAGCAGCACATCAAAAAGCTTATCCACCATGATCAAGTGGGCTTCATCCCTGGGATGCAAGGCTGGTTCAACATTCGCAAATCAATAAACATAATCCAGCATATAAACAGAACCAAAGACAAGAACCACATCATTATCTCAATCGATGCAGAAAAGGCTTTTGACAAAATTCAACAGCCCTTCATGCTAAAAACGCTCAATAAATTCGGTATTGATGGAACGTACCTCAAAATAATAAGAGCTATTTATGACAAACCCACAGCCAATATCATACTGAATGGGCAAAAACTGGAAAAATTCCCTTTGAAAACTGGCACAAGACAGGGATGCCCTCTCTCACCACTCCTATTCAACATAGTGTTGGAAGTTCTGGCTAGGGCAATCAGGCAAGAGAAAGAAATCAAGGGGATTCAGTTAGGAAAAGAAGAAGTCAAATTGTCCCTGTTTGCAGACGACATGATTGTATATTTAGAAAACCCCATTGTCTCAGCCCAAAATCTCCTTAAGCTGATCAGCAACTTCAGCAAAGTCTCAGGATACAAAATTAATGTGCAAAAATCACAAGCATTCTTATACACCAGTGACAGTCAAACAGAGAGCCAAATCAGGAATGAACTTCCATTCACAATTGCTTCAAAGAGAATAAAATACCTAGGAATCCAACTTACAAGGGATGTAAAGGACCTCTTCAAGGAGAACTACAAACCACTGCTCAGTGAAATCAAAGAGGACACAAACAAATGGAAGAACATACCATGCTCATGGATAGGAAGAATCAATATCGTGAAAATGGCCATACTGCCCAAGGTAATTTATAGATTCAATGCCATCCCCATCAAGCTACCAATGAGCTTCTTCACAGAATTGGAAAAAACTGCTTTAAAGTTCATATGGAACCAAAAAAGAGCCCGCATCTCCAAGACAATCCTAAGTCAAAAGAACAAAGCTGGAGGCATCACGCTACCTGACTTCAAACTATACTACAAGGCTACAGTAACCAAAACAGCATGGTACTGGTACCAAAACAGAGATATAGACCAATGGAACAGAACAGAGTCCTCAGAAATAATACCACACATCTACAGCCATCTGATCTTTGACAAACCTGAGAGAAACAAGAAATGGGGAAAGGATTCCCTATTTAATAAATGGTGCTGGGAAAACTGGCTAGCCATAAGTAGAAAGCTGAAACTGGATCCTTTCCTTACTCCTTATACGAAAATTAATTCAAGATGGATTAGAGACTTAAATGTTAGACCTAATACCATAAAAATCCTAGAGGAAAACCTAGGTAGTACCATTCAGGACATAGGCATGGGCAAAGACTTCATGTCTAAAACACCAAAAGCAACGGCAGCAAAAGCCAAAATTGACAAATGGGATCTCATCAAACTAAAGAGCTTCTGCACAGCAAAAGAAACTACCATCAGAGTGAGCAGGCAACCTACAGAATGGGAGAAAATTTTTGCAATCTACTCATCTGACAAAGGGCTAATATCCAGAACCTACAAAGAACTCAAACAAATTTACAAGAAAAAAACAAACAACCCCATCAAAAAGTGGGCAAAGGATATGAACAGACATTTCTCAAAAGAAGACATTCATACAGCCAACAGACACATGAAAAAATGCTCATCATCACTGGCCATCAGAGAAATGCAAATCAAAACCACAATGAGATACCATCTCACACCAGTTAGAATGGCGATCATTAAAAAGTCAGGCAACAACAGGTGCTGGAGAGGATGTGGAGAAATAGGAACACTTTTACACTGTTGGTGGGATTGTAAACTAGTTCAACCATTATGGAAAACAGTATGGCGATTCCTCAAGGATCTAGAACTAGATGTACCATATGACCCAGCCATCCCATTACTGGGTATATACCCAAAGGATTATAAATTATGCTGCTATAAGAACACATGCACACGTATGTTTATTGCAGCACTATTCACAATAGCAAAGACTTGGAATCAACCCAAATGTCCATCAGTGACAGATTGGATTAAGAAAATGTGGCACATATACACCATGGAATACTATGCAGCCATAAAAAAGGATGAGTTTGTGTCCTTTGTAGGGACATGGATGCAGCTGGAAACCATCATTCTTAGCAAACTATCACAAGAACAGAAAACCAAACACCGCATGTTCTCACTCGTAGGTGGGAACTGAACAATGAGATCACTTGGACTCGGGAAGGGGAACATCACACACTGGGGCCTATCATGGGGAGGGGGGAGGGGGGAGGGATTGCATTGGGAGTTATACCTGATGTAAATGACGAGTTGATGGGTGCAGCACACCAACATGGCACAAGTATACATATGTAGCAAACCTGCACGTTGTGCACATGTACCCTACAACTTGAAGTTTAATAATAATAAATAAATTTTAAAAAAAATAAAATTAAATAAAATTAAAAAAAAAAAAAATGTCCAAGGTCACCTTCAGGGAGTATATTGCAGAGAGCCTTGATTAGATTTCAGATCTAGCTGACTCCAGACCTCAACTTTAGCCCACAAGTTTGTCTGACTCAAGCTTCAGCCCAGCAGACCAGCTCTCTCAATCAACCCTGCTCCTGCCATACCAAATGAGACTCAAAATAAAGGAAAATCTACAGTACCAATAGCAGCTAATGTCTCCCAGTTCCTGAATTCCAGGTATTAAAAAAAAAAATGAAATTCAAAAAAACATAGCTACTATTTATGGAACACATATCACCAAACACAATGCCAAGCTCTCTACTGATACCATCTCATGTTTTCCCCCTGAAAAACCAGACATTATCTTTTTCTGCTGTGTGACATTTAGACCACCTTTCTCTTCCAGTTTGTACCAGATTCCTGCAGAAACTGTAAAAAGTAACTAGAACATATTAGTTTATTATTTAAAGTAGTATTATCCTTTCCCTACCTCTAGTCGAAACAATTTTTTTCCATTTCTGACTTTAGTTCTCCCCCTTAGTACATCCTAAACTGTAAATAATTTGATCATACCCTTCTTTCTTGGTTTTAACAAATGAAGATATTATCTACCTACTATGAAAGATGAGAAATTGGTTTATTTACTTTATTGTTTTTTTCTCCTCTCACCCAAGTATTTATAAGGTATTGTTTTTTAACTGGCAATCTCGGTACTTTAAAAATATATACTTAGTGGTTACCAGGAGCTGAGACATGGGGATAGTGGGAGTTATTGTTTAATAGATGTGAAATTTCAGTTTGAGATGATGAAAAAGTTCTGGAGGTGGATAGATTGTGAATGTACTTAGTGCCATAGTGAATTGTACACTTAAAAAATGATTAAAATGGAAAATTGTATGTTATGTATATTGTATCACAGTAAAAAAAGAAGAATTTGAAATTACCACATTAGGAAAAAAGTATGCTTAATGAGGTAGGTATTATAACAATTACCATTCTATATAGGTTAAGTAACTTGTCAAAGATCACACAACTAACAGAAGATTTAAAACCAAATTTTCTCTGACTCAGCAACTCCAAGTTACCCCATTCAGAGCTCCTGCCCATTCCTCTCCACTCCTGTGTGGAGAATGTGCACGGAATCTTTCATTCATTCAGTCTACCTATTAGATGTTTTTTCCGAGGGCCTACTTTGTTCCAGATGCTGTCTTAGGTGTTACGGTTCCTGTAGCAGACGGACACAGTCAGCACTCAGCATTCACCTGTTTCCTTCATGCTCACCTTAAACAGCATGCGCACCTCCTGGTCCTCATTCTCCAGCGCCCAGAGCCGCCTCCGAGCAGCTTCCTGCAGGGGTCCATTTACACACCTCCTGGAGCGGCTCTTTACACAGAAGGAGAGTGTCAGGTCTTAAAGAGAACAGAGAGAGAAGGATCAGGCTGGAAATAGAATAAAAAGGAAGAAAGAGTTAGATAAACCCGCAGTGTTTCCCCTACATGTATACCTGAACCCTCAACTGGTGTCCTCATTAGTTACAGATGAGAGTGGTCTTAACACTCCTTGGAGCACCCCTTTAAATGGTCCTCCCTAGAGGAAAAACACATACTGAACCCAGAAGGGCTCTGGAATCGCAAGAGTTGATGCACTCACGTTGGTTATTTCTGCTTTGCACAGGGTTTATTCCTACACTGCCTGTCACTGATGTGATGGTGCTGACACAGGACCAGCTAGGACATACATCACTCCCTGTGAATAACTTGTGAAAGTTTAGAATCAATAGGACTTTACTCATATTTAAGGAAATGTACTTATATGTCAAATTGTCTTAGGTAATAGACATATACTTTGTGCATTACACATAAACACATACACATAAACATAAACACATTACACATAAACACATTTTCTCTAATCTGTTTTTTCTGATACTGCAATTATTAATGTTTGTCAGGGTAATTAGTTAATGTATTAAAGTCTACCTTTAATTTCTCCAAAATGCACATTCATTTAACAGATACTCATTGAGAGCTTTCTGTGAGCCAGAAGCTGTTTTACGGGCTTCTCAGCAGAGAACAAAACAGACAGTCCCTGTTCTGATGGAGCTTGTATTCTTCTTGGTAAGTGAGTAACTACGCAAGAAATTCCACAAACACAATAGTTTCAGATGGAGAAGAGTGCTATGAAAAAAAATTAATGGGGTCAAGAGACAGAGAGATGGAGTGCTTGAAGTCCTTTGGATAGTGTTGTCGAGAAAAGTCACACTGAGGAGGTTCATTGTATAATTGCACTTTGCAATGTGTCTTCTTTAGACAGTAAGCAGCAATCCTGTTAACAATTATTCAACACAATAAACCAATAAACCGAGAAGGCATTGGAATAGATCATCACAGAGGTCTCACTTCCAGCCTCAACTTGCCAGGACCGTTTCAAATTCCTGAGTACATTAGAGATGACCCCTATCATGCTGATCTGAGTCCACAAAGCAGCTGTGGACTTCTACCTTTAAAAGGCTTATCTTTAACCTAGAAGTCGTGAAAATGCTGTGGCTGCAAATGAGCTCTTCTACGACATTCCCAAATGACCTGATTTTGATGTAAACTTCACGTGGGTGTTTGTTCCACTCAGTTCCTCCTAGGCTTGTCCTCTAATCTCATGCAATCTCTTTTTCTTCAGCAGCCCCCATCCATCCAGGCCTCCATCTGGTAGCCTCATGGCATGCTGAGCTCTAGGAGGAGGTACGGCACAAAGATGAAGCCCAGGGAGGGGTCATGCAGGCTCCAGCTCAAGACTGGGCTCTGCCCCTCAATAACTGTGCCACCTTAAACAATTAATCGCCTCTCTGTGCATGGCTTTTCCCTTTAGCAAAATGGCTTTTATGGTACCTATCCCACAGGGGTTTTAAGATGTTTACTAGACTGGGCGCAGTGACTCATGCCTGTAGTCCCAGCAGTTTGGGAGGTCAAGAGAGGAGGAGAGCTTAAGCTCAGGAATTCAAGACCAGCCTGGGCAACATGCCAAAACCCTGTCTTCTGACAAAAAAGAAAAAAAAAAAATTAGCCAGACATGGTGACCTGGGCATGGTGGTGCATGCCTGTAGCCCAGTTACTCAGAGGCTGAGATAGGAGGATGGCTTGAGCACAGGAGGCTGAGGTCACAGTGAGTCAACATCACACCACTGCACTCCAGCCTGGGCGATGGAACAAGACCCTGTCTCAAGGGGGAAAAAAAAATTCTTCCTAAATAACATCGTGCATATAAATCTTTTTACTCAGTGCCTGGTACATGTTAAATATTCAATAAACACATTAAGCATTAGTTGTTGCCCCTCCTCACCTCCCCATCACCAGCAAGTACTGCTCATGGCTGGCTGCCCTTAGGTGATCATGACTATTAACCTTGGCAATGACTGATTCTATGATTCCTTTCTACAAAACCCATCTCATCCATCCTTCCAACATCTGATCCAAAATACCCATTCAAATCTCTTAGAGTAGCCCCTGCTGACTGACAGTCAGGGCCTTTGGTGTGAATCTCCTTGCCATGCACATGAATCCATGTATATGGAACTCAAAAGACCTGGACTTAAATAAGCAGACTGCTCTTGAGATCTCAACCGTGAGAACTGATACTTAGGGCAGAACTTCTGGGCCCACAGTGGGATCCTGTAGTGCCCTCTGCATCACTAGAGCAGGGAGGAAGTCAAGCTCAATATAGTTTTCATGAAGTGGATTGTGCCACAGACTAATCCTTCTCAAAGTCAGTTCTGTAATTGTGATAATATGTCTGACTGATTCTGTCTGCAACTGCACTGCATTAAGGAGAAGTTGGCAGCTACAGCCATCTCCCCTTCTTACTCCGTGACCTTTCTGGAAACAGCATCAGGGTGGAAAATGCTGAAAGATGGACAAGTTCAGCCCGAGGTCAGTTCAGTTTCACCTACAGATACCCTTTGTTCACTGGCTTTCATGCATTGATAAGGCAAAATGCTGACTCTACAGAGTTCATGAAACAACAGATGGTAATTCAGGTTTTTTCGGGGGTGGTCCAAGCTGACAGACAGATAAGCAGATTGACACAATATCAAGAAACAAAGGGCAAAGTTTTTCTCATTGTCAACCAAGAAGTTTGACAGAATTTGAAATCAGGCCTACAGCTATACCACCCTGAACACACCCGATCTTGTCCGAATTTGGGAAAAGAAAGAACCTGGTATGACATGTATATAATATCTATTTACATGGTCTAGATCCTTTAAATATTTATAGTCTTTTTCACAAGTCTATATTTTGTGTTACAGGGAGAGCTACATTTTTGGAGGGTGAAGGAGCATCGTGGTTTTGAACAAGGCCCTTCCTCATCATGTGTTAACTGTGCTGTGGTGAAGTTATTTCCCTCTCTGACACTCTGTTTCCCATCAGCTAAATGGAGATTTGGGCGCTTCCACCTAGCAATGGACAAGCAAAAATGAGAAAAGCATGTGAGGATCATTTGGCATGTGAATTGCCCTCTAAAATGGTCCCATCTACCATACAACAGAAATCAAGTCTTCTACAGGTTTGTCCTCAGAGTTTCTGGTACAGAGTTCAGCTGAGATGCACCTTTCCTCTGATGACAACTTTCTCTTTGCAGGCTTCATCAATGTCTTTCAAAGGGGATTTTGTGAGAGTTGTGTATTAAGAATAAGATTTTTTTCACATTAATTTCAAAACTTTTTCTGCTTCTGAAAGATTCGTACAGATGCCCTTCTGCTCAAGCCAATCTCACTTCACATATTCATTTAGTTATTCACTTATTTAACAAATATTCACTCAGAACCTACTACATATAAAGTACTATGTTGGGTATCATATAGAATGTAAAAGTGGCCTCCACATATTCATTCAGCCATTCATGTATTCATTTATTTATTTATTTTGAGGAAAGGTCTCACTCTGTTACCCAGGCTGGAGTACAGTGGTGCAATTACAGCTTACTGCAGCCTCGACCTCCCAGGCTCAGGCAGTCCTCCCATCTCAGCCTTTCAAGTAGCTGGGACTGCAAGCATATGCCACTATGTCTGGCTAATTTTCTGATTTTTTTTTTTTTTTTTTTTAGAGATGAGGTCTCACTCTGTTGCCCAGGCTAGGCCCCAACTCCTGGGCTCAAGTGATCCTCCCATCTCAGCCTACCAAAGTGCTGGGATTACAGGCAAGAGCCACCGCGTGCTGCCCATGTGTTTATTCATCAAAGATTTTCTGAGCAGCAACAATGTATGAACAACTCTTTGACGTACCATGTTGAATATAAATATTTTAATTACCCCTATCTCTCAACACCTTCAAATCTTAAGTTATGATATACTTTCTTTAACAAAGCAAATAAGTATGGAGCTCCTAATAAGTGCCAGATTGTGAAGAGCTTTGAGTGACAGATTGAGAAAGTTAAAATTAATTTTGTAGGCAATGGAGTGCAACAGAAGATTTGTGAGCAAGCAAATAGCATAGTAAAAATCTTTTCATCAAGAGGGAAAGAGGGAGGGGCTCTTTAGATGGGAGAGATAAAGAGGTTACTGCAATACTCAGCATGGAAGAATAGGGCTTGTCTTTGGGATTTGGATACCTGGATTCATGTTCTGTGGTAGAAAACATTTTTCCTTGTATTCAGATGAGGCTATACACTCACTCGATATAGTTGGATCCTTGGAAGGAGTTTCTTTACCTGTAGAAGATGAAATAAAAGGTCATCTTAAGAGTGTGAGGAAGTTGGAAGCAAGTTATAAGCAAGGCTGCAGTTTTTGTCAAGTGACAACTTTTTTCCACGATTAGTGGCATGGAAGAATTCTAATTGTTATCACCATTGCCTTGCAATTATCTAAGCTATTATCAAAGAACTGTCATACATGCCATCTCAATCCAGCATCAACCTGGGTATGCCCATCTTATTAAAAAGCAGATCCCTATTCACATATCAAACTAAGTCTCATGGCTTAGAACACTGAAGGTGCTCAATATACATTGAGGCTACACAAGTCATCACAGATCTGACTACAGCAAGGCTTAAGGTTCAATAGGGGCAGATAATGGAAGGGCTGGAATGGAGACAGACATTGGCATCATTAGGGAGACAATTGGGATGTGGTTGTAATGACCCTGACATGTATAATTGTCCCCAACTGTCCTTCTGTCTGACCATTAAATAGGGTCCTGTCAGGACTCTCTTTCTTCCCAACTCTCTGAAAAGTACTGTCTTCACAACGGTAGAAGTGGAGTAAAAAGAAGAAGAAAGAAGATCAAGACACAGGCTAGGGCTGGGTAGGAGGAAACTTTGATGGCAGAGAGTTGAAAAGAGAGAAGATGGTGAGCCTATAAAGCATAATGAAGTAGATACAGAGGGAAATGTCAAAAACATTGCTGTAGAGCATGGGTCTCCTTTATGGCATCCCCAAAACACAACAAGGAAACTCAAGTCCTTCACACATTAATTTTAGTTGATGGATTCTGTCCTTTTTTTCCATAAACCTGTTCAAGAACTGTACTATGGAGTCAGAATGTGATAAGTATTACCTGGTCCTGAAAAGCAGAGTTAGAGAACCTTGGCTCAACCACTATTTGTGAGTCGCTCGTTGAATTTGCTTGTAAAATTGTGCATCAGAGCCAAAGAGGCCTACCAAGTTTTGCATACTGGATCTGTGCTTCTAATGATACAGCTCAAGAATGCAATGGGGTGGAGCAGTCACACTCACTTCTGGTTAATGTTGAACCTAAATTCTCATATTGCTGCTAATAGTCTGTGTCTCCATTCTGTGTCTATGGAGGGGGATTTTGACACCCAAGTTGAGGACCTTCCATTTCTTCACAGTGGGAGCAGTTAGCACTGTTTTGGGTGATGTACATGAAGAATGAAGTGGATTTCAGCTGGAATAGGCAGAAGCAGGGGCCTGTCAGCTCTTCATCCAGTAAATCTTGTTAGCTGTTCAATGCTGAAAGCTAAGCAGCTTAGCTGGAAACCTGGCAGCAATGAGCTACAGTCGAACAGGATCATTTTTCAGTTCTGCCCTGAGGAAGCAAAAGCAACTGCAGCAAAAAGGCACTGGCTTGGGAATAACGAGAAATGAAAATGAGCACAAATCAGATCTTCCCATACATGAGTTCAATGACCTTGGGCAAGACACTTCACCTGTCCACTCTGTGAGTTTTCACTTTCCCCACTTACAAATGAAGGATTGATCTAAATTAGTGCTTTTGAACCCCAGCTGCCTATTTGAATCATCTAGGTTGCCTTTTAAAAATATTGCTTCATCCCAGCTAAAAAAAAAAAAATTAAAACAATTGGACTCATGAAGAAAAAGAGTAGAATGATGGTTACCAGAGGCAGGGAAGGGTGTGTGTGTTGGGGGAAAGTAGGGATGTTAGTGGGTACAAAAATGCAGTTAGATAGAATAAATAAGATCTAGTGTTTGATAACACAACAGGGTGACTATAGTTAACAATAATTTATTGTACATTTAAAAATAACTAAAAGAGTATAATCGGATTGTTTGTAACAAAAAGAAAGGATAAATGTTTGAGGCGATGTGATGTACCCTGATGTGATTATTACCCATTGTATACACCTATATCAAAATATCTCATGTATTCCATAAATATATACACCTAATATGCACCCACAAAAATTAAAAAGAATAAAAGAATAAAAAGAAAAAATATTTCTTCATCCCTAGAGATTCAGATTTTTGTGGTCCATAGTATAGCCATAGATCATTTTATTAATAATAAGTTCTTCAAATGATTCTAATTTGAGCCACTGTTGAGAACCATATGTCTAGACTAGTGCTTCTGAAACTTTATTGTACCTATGAATAACCTACAGCTATTGATAAAATGCTGATTCTGCTTCAGTATTTGAAAGCTGAGGTTCTGCATTTCTGATGTTTTCACAGGTGATGCTCCTCCTGCTGCTCCCAGGACCACACTTGGAGTGGCAGCCTGCTTTCCTGGGACAGAGTTTGACCGTAGACTACAGCAAACCCACAAACATCTTCTTTATGTTTTTCTGGCCCACACAGTGAATTTTTAATTTGAACTGCTTGACATCATTTAGAAATTGAAATGTTCCACATAACCCAGATGCTTGGGTTTGTTTTGAAACGTGGAAGATCTGTAGCCCAGGAGTCTCATTGTCATATGGCAACAGTCAGCTGGGGCTGAGTGGTTGCTGTCGCTCTACAGGACATTTGTTCACCAGCCACCATGGTCCCCACCCTATTCCGTCGCTCATTTACACCCAGCCCTGGCAAGTTTGCGAGTGTGTCCCTGCTGTAGAGTTCTCCGAGAAAATACAATAGCCTGACAATGAGGGCTTGTGAGGTGAACCCACCTTGAAGAAGGGAAGTCAAGGATGGGCACCCTGGCTTGGGGAAAGGGTGCATAGCTTTTTAAGGATTTGTGAGGCTTAGAGCAGAAAATTGCAAGGTTTTGCAAAATGTGATATGTGAACTGTCTGTATCAGAATTTTTTAGATAATTGTTTTTAAAAAGATGTCTATGCAAAAAAACTTACAGAAAATATAGAAGAATATCTGCATGACTTGATGTTGCCAGTGATTTCCTAAACAGGATGGAAAAAGTGCTACCCTCAAAAGGAATAATGGATAAATAGTAATACATTAAAATTAGAAACTTCTATTAATCAAAAGATGCAATTAAGAGACTGAAAAGCAAGTGACAGAGTACAAGAAATATTGATCATACATATGTATAGTCATCAAATAATTCAAACATAGAACATATAAGGAATGCCAAAAATCTTTGAGAAATAGGTAGCCAGCCCACCAGAAAAATGGGCAAAAGGCTTAAATAAACTTTTCACCAAAGACAATATTCAAACAGCTAATAAATATATGAAAATTTGTTTCACCTCATCAGGGAAATGAAAAGTAAAACCACAGTGGCACACAACTACACAGACTGGCTAAAATGAAAAAGACAGATAAAGCCAAATGTTTGTGAGGATATAGAGCAACTAGAATACCTAGAATATACTGCAACTAGAATATACTGCAAGTGTGAAAACAAACGGAAGTTCTATCTTTGGAAAACTGACAGTGTCAATTCAAGCTGAAAATATGCATGCACTAAGACCAAAGACAACCACTAAAATATTCAGAACAGCACTATTTATAAGAACCCAAACTTGGCCACAATTCAAATCTCAATTTACAGTAGAATGAACAAGTAAATGATGTATGTATAATATATAATTAAACCTTAATCCAGCAAATCGGGCACTGTGGCACATGCCTACAATCTCAGCTATTTGGGAGGCTGAGAGGATCATTTCAGCCCAGGAGTTCAAGCCCAGCCTGGACAACATAGCAAGCCCCATCCCCCAAAAATTAAATAAATAAATAAATAAATAAATCCAATACAACAATGAGAATGAATGAATTACAACTGTATAAAACAATATCAATGAATATATTCACTTGTGAAAAGTCACCACGCTGTACTCATGATTTCATGCACAATTCTGTATAAATGGTAAATTTTGTTTAATCCTCTTAAAGGCTTTACTGACCTCAACATTCTTTTTCTTTTTTAACTTTTATTTTAGGTTTTGGGGTACATGTGAAGGTTTGGTTCTTAGGTAAACTTATATCATGGAGGTTTGTTATACAGATTATTTCATCAACCAGGTATGAAGCTCAGTACCCAATAGTTACCTTTTCTGCTTCTCTCCCTCCTCCCAACCTCCACCTTCAAGTAGATCCCAGTGTCTGTTGTTTTCCGATTTGTTTTTATAAGTTCTTATCATTTAGCTTCCACTTATAAGAGAGAACACGTGGCATTTGGTTTTCTGTTCCTGCATTAGTTTGCTAAGAATAATGGCCTCTGCTCCATCTATGTCTCACAAAAGACATGCTCTCATTGTTTTTTATGGCTGCATGGTATTTTATGATATATACGTGTTAATGGTACATTTTTATGAAAAGTTGAATTTTAAAATATTCCTGGAGCCCCTCTCTACCTACTCTACCTTGAAATATCTAGGAGTAGAGTCCTGAGGTGTGCATTTTTAATTAGCACTTTGGGTATTTCTGATGTCTTCTAGAGCGTGAGAATCCTCAAACCAATTCACCAGAGGCCTCGGAACCCATGAGCCATAAGGGCACCTCTCTGAGAAACAATGAGGAAGCTGGAAAATTAGAATGCATTCTATAATAGGAAAAACAGCTAACAGTTACACATGGATTGTCTGTTTACAGAATTCTGTTACACCTGGTATTATATTTCAACATGAAGAAGTTTGAAAACTTGATCTGGGCCTTGAAAAAGAACCAGAGCTGATTCAAGGCAACAAAAAACTGTCATACAGAATAAATTACCTTAGGAAAAAAAGTATGAGTTTTATAACTGAAAGAAAATAAACCAAAAGGTCTATAGTAGTTATCGCTGAGTCATTTTAACAATCTTTTTGATACTTTCATCTACTTTCCAAATATTGTAATTTTTCTTTTTTATAGGCACATTAAAATATTATTTAACTGAAATATTAATTTTTTGAAAAATAAAAGTTTTGTATATTAAAGATGATAAACAACACAATCTGCTAACAATACAGGCTGCTGATTAATAATTGTTTTAATATTAATACTTTAATCTACTATTTCAATTCCAGCTTTGTCAATTGACCCGGTAATGTCAGTAATATCCTTCTTACCATCTTTTCTTCTTCAGTATAGAATGCAGTCTAGGGTCAAGTATTACATTTAGTTGTCAAATGTCTTTAGCCTCCTTTCATTGGGAACATTTCCATATGAATTTTTTATGACTTTTTTTTTCTCTGATGACATTGACATTTTTGAATGATAAAGTCCCTCCTCCACCCTTCTTTTAGTTTTTCTTCAACTTTTATTTTAAGTTCAGGGGTACATGTGCAGGTTTGTTATATAGGTAAACATGTGCCATGGTGATTCGCTGCACAGATCATCCCATCACCTAGGTGTTCAGCTCAGCATCCATTCATTAACTATTCAAAAATATGGAACACTTCACAAATTTGCATGTCATCCTTGCACAGGGGCCATGCTAATCTTCTCTGTATCTTTCTGATGTTAGCATACGTGCTGCCAAAGAAAGCTCTCTGTTTTTCAAATATTCTGTAATCGGCATGCATTTGTTTTCTGACACTGAAGGCAGGTAGAGAAGTGGCTAAGAACAAGTGGCAATCAGACAGTCCTGGACTCAAACCCTGGCTTCTTCATTAATCATGTGACCCATGTGAACCCAGTCTATGTAGTCTATGTGGAGCTGACTCTCTCCCCAGCTCCAAAAGTGAGCACATAATTCAGGCACAATCCAACTGGGTTATGCAGTGCCATGGCCACATGGTCAAAGTTAAGCCAGTGAGGATTAGTTCTAGGACCCTCATCAGCACACTTAGCGAAGACATTTCTTTTCACTGCACTAGAAGTTATGAATACGACAGCCTGGAGCTGTGGTGCCCACCACAAGGAGAAAGCCTGCCTGACATTGAGTCCAACCCATAAAAACAGAGCTTAGGAAAGATAGCTTTCTGATAACATCATCTGAACACCTTGATTTAGCAATATCTGAAGAAAAAAAAAAACCTAGACTTTGAATTATTAATCAATAAATTGCTTTTGATATAAACTAGTTTTATTTTTATTATTATTGATCAGAAAAAGTTACTAACCCTCAGTTCAGAAAAACATTGAGATTTATTTGTAAACTGCCAAACTGGTTTCCAAAGAGGCTGTAATATTTTGTATTCCCACTAACAGTGTGTGAGAGTTCTAGTTGCTCCACATTCTCACTAACAAATGATGTTATCAGTCTTTTTAATTTGGGCCATTCTAAGTAGGTAGGCCATTTTATCTGATTGTTTCAATGTGCATTTCGCTAATGACTTATGATGTTAATCACTTTTTCACATGCTTATTAGTCATCCACATATTTTTTATATTGAAATGTCCATTCCAACATTTTGCTATTGTTATTGGGTTATTTATCTTATCACTATTGAGTTGTAAGAGCTTTTTTTTTTAATATTCTTGTTCTGATATTACTCCCCAGTTGACGGCTTGCTTTTTATGTTCTTGGCAGATGTATATAAGTGGGAGGAAAGCAGGATAGTGTGGGAATAAGCTTTGTACACACATGGGATGGTAGAAGTCATCCTGCGCATGCTGGGGAGGTGGGTAGTTGTGGGACTAAAATGGATAAGTATAGTAGAGTGTGGGAATGTGGGCTGTGGCCCTGGCAATGAGAAGTGAGGGCATAGAGTGAATGAGGCTATATTTTAAAACGAGAAAAGAGAAGGCATCTTGACATACTGAATGTGAGGGATAAAGATGGGGAAGAGGTAAGAACTGCAGAAACTAAGTGAAGAAGGGGATTTAAAAGATCACCTAGTTCCATTCCCAATTTTACTGTTGAGAAACGAAAGGCCCAGAGAGGAGTCGTGATTTTACTGAGATCGCACAGCAAGTTAGCAAGAGCGCCAGAGGCCATCCAAATCAATGGGTAGGGACCTTGCCGTTCTCACTACATTAACCTGACCTCAGAACTCTAAAGTCTCGGGCCTCTGATCACGGAAACATCTCACAATTTGCTGAAAATGAGAATTCAACTTCATTTCTCCTCTCTCAGCCTCTCTGTGCTCCTACCCACCCACCACCATGCTCAACTTTAAAAAGAAGACTAAACAGCAAACATTTCTCTGCATGTTTTTTTTCCTGTACCCACATTTTTTTTCTTTTTTGACTTAACAAACCTACCATCAGCAGTTTTTATGATGTAAACCACTTTCTCCCTGTTGGAATGAGTAGCATGTTAGAAGTACAGCTACATCTACCCACATGAATATATCTTAGATTATAATGTTTAGCAAAAAAAAAAAAAAAAAAAAAAAAAAAAAGATGCATCATGATATCATTTTGCTTAACTTTTAAAGTCTATAAAACAATTCTTCGGAATGATTGTGAGCTCATGAATATGTAGTGAAAGCACATAACCATTGAATTCATGAAAGTTATTAACTATGCGGAGAGAGAAGGGGAATGAGATTGGAAAGAGATATCCAGGGACCGCTAAGTATGTGTGTGATGTTTTATTTCTTCAAAAAGTAAGAGAAAGAAAAAGGTAAAGTTCTGAAGATAACGTGACAAAATGCAAAAATTTGTTACAGCTAGATGGTGGGTTAACTATTCTAATATCCTCTATTATCAGTATATTTTACATGCTTTACAAGGCTTTTAAAATGCAAAAGTGAAGCATCATTTACTATTGTCAGCATTCACCCTTGATCTCTTGTTATTATACTGATGATTCACATCTATCAAAAAGGTTAAAAGGAAAGTTACAAGCACCAGTGATCAACAGAGGTGAATGTATCTCTTCCACATCTTCTGTTTAAGGACATAAATCTGCCAAATTTTTTCAAACAGGCATTGAAAATAAGGGAGAAGTGCTAGAAGCTTTTCGATCAACAAACTTTGGCATGGCTTTCTCTGTGATCCAAAGTGAGCAACTGTAGCTTATTAAACAATGGCAAGAAACAACTCATAGATAGGGTGGGGAAGTCAGAGATGATAGCAACGGATCAGAACCTATCCTCTCACCATGTGCAGTCCCCCGGATTAGGGGACTGCTGTGAGCAATTGAGAGCCATCCCAGGGAACAGATGCTGCAGGCAGAGTCCACACGTAAGAATGCAGGTGGCTGGAGTAGTCAGAGTCCATGTTCATTATTGCGTCACTCCACGCAAACCAGTCTGGCAGCTGTCCAGTGCTCAGTGCTATCAAGAGCCTTCTCCTTTCCTGTGTCCATTAGCCCTGAAGACTCACTGTTTTGGTGTCTGCTGTTAGCTCCCACTTAAACAGACACAAGGCAGAAGCACCCCAGGAAACATGAGCACAGACTTCTCCAGGCCAGGATGGAATTAGCAGAAACTGATGTAAGAATGGTCCCTATTAACTAATGATAAAACAGCCTGTAGTTACCAAAGGGTTATCAAAAGCCAGACCCTGTGCTAAGTCCATGAGAGGAATTATTCAATTTAATCCTCACAAAAGTTCCATGGGATAAGTACCACCATTAGATACAGTTTACAGCCAGGAAAACTGAGGTTCAAAAAACATGAGGGACTTGTCCAAGGTCACACAACAATTAAGTTGCTCCAGGATGGGTCTCATACTTTGTCCCTTTTCTCTAGGATAAATAGGGGAATCTGGAATGGGAATATCCAGATCAACTGCACTTGGACCTACAACACCCACATCAACCTCGCTAGGGAAAGGCCCTGACACATACAGGGAATAATATGGGGGAATGGCATGAAAAGTCTCGAGGGAGATACGTAGCAGGCTCACTCTTGGTGAAAAGGTGAATCCGAGGTGCCAGCCAGCAATCAATGGCAAAAAGAAGGTGAAAGAATAAAGTAATTGAATGATAGTGTTATTATGATTTTGACTTTTTTCAATTTTGTTTTTTGTTTGTTTGTTTGTTTTGAGCTGTGTAACTCTGTTCTACAGGAAATCTTTGGCTGAAGGACAGATGTCAACTAGAAGCAGAGCCGCTCTAGGTAAGGATGAGGGAACATGAGCAGAGCTCTCTGAGACACCTCTACACAGCAGTTTACAACCCTAAAATTGTATAGATGACCAAATGGAGGCCCAGGGAGAGAGTGAGATATACTAGTCATCAAAATGCAATTAACAATGGTTAATTTTATTGTGCTCAACTAACTGTGCACCAGGCTGTTTCACCATTTCACATGTAGACTTAATCTCCACCACAGCTCTATGAAGAAGGCATTATCATGTCATAAAAGCTTCAGATAAGGAAAACTGAAACACAGAGGAATTAAATAAGTTGTCAAGGCAAGTAAAAGAACCAAGATCAAATCCAGCCACTTTGGCCTCAAAGACCAAGTGAGTAGCCAAGATGACACCTGCCTAACTAGAGCTAGAGGAAGTCAGATCTAGACCCCAACCTCCGACTTCCAGACCAGTGGTCCTGCATGTCTACCTCCATGCTGTTTCTGCTCTCATGGGGCAGAATGACAATAGGACTTAGTGGGAGGGACTGAAAAGTGTTTACATCTGAGAAATCTGGAGAAGCGAAATTGTTCATAGATTAAGTCGTGCCTTTTGTGCCAAGGGCATCGTTTGGGGTTTGTTTGCTTATAGTTTTAGGTTCATGGGTTGCCTTTTTCTGGGAGACACTCCCTGCTATAGGTGCCAAGGTGCCTAGATGAAGACTTCAAGCAGAGGAAGCAGAATATGATTGTTTTGGGTTCACTTCAATGACCTCGAGTGCCTTCTACAAGCCCAGGTCATAAGACTATAGAAGAAAGTTGTCTGTCAGAAAGTAGAAAGCCCTCAGCTAGGGGATGCTCCTTAGCTCCTTCTCTCAGGAACCGTGGTGGAGCCCCAGGAAGACACACAGCTCTAACAAGGGTTAGGAATGATTCCTTGGAGCAAGGTTCCCCTATCTCCCAAGCAAGCCTCCCCCCACCAATCTACCCCCACATTTCCCCAAAGCCACCACTCGTCCTGATAAACACCACACAAGAGAACACAGTGCCCTACCTTCATTCTCCTCTGAAAAAAAGAAGAAGGTTGCTTCAGGGAAACCAACCAGCCTGGTTGGCCTGGAACTGACATATCCCAGTAAATTCCTCAGTCCCAGGCAAACCATAATGGCTGGTCACCCTAAGTCACTCTCCCATGACTTGACAATTTTTTAGAGCAACAACTCTCCATTTCCTCAACTTGATGCCCACACTCACACACACACTCACACACAAATCACACTGTAATAGGTGGAGGCAGGAAACTGCCTGTTTTTCTCCAGTAACAGCAACCCTGACAAAAATAGGCTTGAATGACTAAGGCCAAGTTTATGACCACCTATAGGCCACAGAGGAACTCACTGCCTGAACTTTCTTCCTGTCCTGGGGGATCTCGGGAAGAAAGGAAGGAAGGGCTTAGTCACACCCTGGGAGTGGCAGCCAGGAGCAGTGCTGCTCAGCTTCTGACAGAGCGAACTCAAAGCTTCTTTCTTCAGGAAAAAAATAGATGCTTCCAGGCTTTACTCCCTTTTTACAGAGCCAGCATGACAAACACCCAGGGAGGAAGGAGAGGCAGCCAGAAAGCACAACCATCTCCCCATCTTTGGGAGAAAAGTTTCCCCAACCCAGCAGGTCCCTGAGCCTCCACTGGACCATCCACTTTGGCCAAGCCACAGGCCAAGGGCCCCCTGGGAAACTCACCTGGGCCCCGGGTCAGACTCCGCTCCCTGGGGATGCAGAAGCAGCCACCCATGTGTATACCATCCTACCCTGGCCGAGGCCCTTGAGAACACCGGCCAGAAGAGTGCTGCAAGGGACAGCCTCCCAACGGTGTCCCTCCTCCCGCCTCCTCCCTGGCACACGAGGGACCGAGGCCTGCTCAATGCACAATGCAGCCTTTGATATCCCGGCTACAGCAGGAGGCCCAGGGAGGGTGGGAGGGGCCGCCTAGCCCAGCCTGCAGGCCCACAGCTCTTGCACTGTCAGGCCTGGAGAACAGGGCTCCTCCCTGCCTCTCAGCAGATCGCCTCATGCCTATCAGCCTGCAGCACATTCCTCGCATTCTAGGATTGAGATACACAGTTTGGTTCTTGTGGGGGCAGCCAGGGCGGGGGAGGAGGGCAGAGA
The DNA here is from genome assembly GCF_047675955.1 of Chlorocebus sabaeus. NCBI lineage: Eukaryota > Metazoa > Chordata > Mammalia > Primates > Cercopithecidae > Chlorocebus > Chlorocebus sabaeus. The sequence goes on along the minus strand of NC_132926.1, from coordinate 33,038,409 downwards.
ACGTCCCAGAGATCAAGACTGCTGTTGGCTTTCTCCCTCCCTGACTGACTTGGCCCACACTGACTGGCCTGCCACCCCTTTACAGTGATCTCCACCCAGTCTCTCTCTGCAAAGGCCTCCCTTGGCTCTCTGATAAAGTTGGAGCTGTGGGTGCAGCATTTCACTTCGACCTAGCAGCATCAATGAGCCAGCTCCTCACTGGTGTGCAGGAAAAGAATCCAGGAGATCACCTGATGAAGCCCAGCGTTTTACAGGTGAGGGGTTGGAGAACCAAATACATTAAAGGATGGGGAGAGGTTGGTCAATAGGTACAAGGTAAGAGTTACATAGGAGGAGTAAGTTCTAGTGTTCTATTGCACAGTAGGGGGACTATAATAATGTATCATATATTTCAACATAGAAGAGAGGATTTTGAATGTTCTCACCACAAAAAAAAAAAAAAAGATGTTTGAGATGCTGGATACGCTAATTACCTTGATTTGATCATTACACAATATATAGATACATTGAAACATCATATTCTAGCCTATAAATGTTTAGAATTATTATACGTCAATTAAAAATAAAACAAAAAAAAAATACAGCAAGACTACAGGTATGCATGCAAAACTGGTCCCACCAGACTAACCTCTTTCCCATTTCAGATAGGCAGTGGAGCAGGGGAATCCAGTTGATACTGTGGCTAAATTTCAGAAAACCTCCCATGAGATCTTGCAAAGGAGATGGAGAAAATATGACTGAATGCCAGCAAGGCTGGATGGAAGCATGACTACTCTAACAACCAAGCTCAAAGAGCACTGCTCACCCAATATTTCCTTCATGCCTAGAGCAAAGTGGTGAGAGGACCCTAGTGAAAGGCCCAAAGAACAGGAGGTGTGAGCCGAGAGAAGGTGGAGTCCTGCCGGGCCTGTGTTACAGGCTATTTGGAGGCTGAACTTGAGGTCAGTATCACCAACATTTTAAGGAGGGCAGCATCCCAATCAAGTTTATATTCTGAGAGGAGCAGTTGGGTGACCAGGTGAAGAATGGCCTAGGGGTCAGTCCCACCGGAGGTCAGGAGTATCCACCTCACACACCAGCCCAGCCCCAGAGGACAGGGTCTTGAGCCTGTCTCTGAAGCACTGCTGTCATCTTCATGCTTACTCATCCTGAGACACAGTTTCCGGATGTTTACTGTGGGCCAGGCTCTCACTGTACGTTATTCTATTCAAATCCCATAACAACCCCATAATGTAGGCATCATTTCTACTTTGTAAGTGAGGAAACGGATAAAGAGGAGTGTATAACTTGTCCAACTCCTTCCCTTCTCCCACCATTTATGAATGTCAGAGTCAAGACTGAGCCAGGTCTAGTTGATTCCACAGCCCAGAAGGATCACGTTTCTGATACATGGGATACATTGTGGGTTCTCCCATGACTGCTAGGACACACAATGAGAAAGGCCCAGGAAGGAGTGAAATCTCTGGAGGCAGCTAACCATTTACGCAAAGCCCCTAGGTATGCAGATATGCAGCAATTGTAACATCCAGCAGAGAGATGAGAGCTGGGGCGGGGAGTAGAGTGCAGGAGGGGAGTAGAGTGCAGGAGGGATGGGGTCTCTGATCACATTGCCACCGGGCAGGATGTTTTCTCTGTGCAGGTCTATTTAAAGTATCTACTTCCCATACAGTTTCTCATCTGTTTCCCTTACCGAAGCACAGTGTTTTTGAGTATGAATTAGAATGTTTTCTTGGGCCCACAATGAAAGTACAAGAGTTTCTTTAGAAAACAACCACTTAAAACTGGGATGTGCATGAAAATCAGACAGTGACGAGAAGTCCCATGCTCTAACTTACACATGCTGACAGATGTGCAGACTTATCATTGCTCCTTGGCTGGTCTGCACACCACTCTTACACAGGTGCAACAACAATCAGACTATAAATGATCAAAACCAATTACTGAAAGGATCCCAGGCCATCTGTCAGAGATGACACCTTAGGCAGTTGGCTGAGACACACATTATGGCAGGTCTTAAATGAATAGTCCATTCTGGATGAAGTCATTGCTTCCCTTAAGATGCAAGAAACTAGTGCTGTTCTGCTCCTGGGTAGCCTGATGAATTGATTAGAGCAAAGAAATTTCCAGCAGGAGCAAAGGCCCTGAAGTAGCAACTTGCTTAGCATGTTAAAGGAAGTGTGACTGAAGGCTAGTGAGGCACGTGAGGGCACAGAGATGAAGTCAGAGAAAGCAGCAGGAGACTAAACAGTGTAGGGCCTTAGAGGTCATCTAAGGACTTCAGCTTTTACTCTGAATGAGGTAAGAGCCAATGGAGGACACTAAAAAGAAGAGTAACATGCATGGCTTCTGGTTTTAAAGGCTCAGCCCGGCTTACAGGCTATAGATGGAACTCCAGATATGCAGCAATTGTAACATCCGGCAGAGAGATGATAATGGATTGAACCAAAGTGCTACTGGTAGAGGTGATGAAAAGAGTTTAGGTATTAGACATATTTTGAAATAAGGGTGTATTAATCAAGGTACTCCAGAGAAACAGGGCCAACAAAAGTTGATAAAGATAAAGAAAGAGGAAAAAAAATTAACTAATTGGCTCCTATGAGGGTTGGCAAATCTGAAATCCATAAGGCAGGCAAACAGGCTGGAGACTCAAGTAAGACTTGCTATTGCAGTCTTTAGACCAAATTCCACAGAGCAGCAGACCAGAATAGAAGCTCACACAAGTTTTCCATGTTGCAGTCAAGAATTCTTGAGAAGAGTTTCTTCTTTTTCAGGAAACTTCGGTCTTTGGTCTTAAGGCCTTCAACTGATTGGAAGGCCCCCAATCAGTTGGTGGGAAGACCCACACACATTATAGAGGGTAATCTGCTTTGTTCACTGTCTACTGATGTCAATGTTAATTATATATTTTTAAAAAATACCTTCAACATCTATTTTGTTCTTTGGTCAAACAACTGGGCACCATGACCTAGCCAAGTGAACACATGAAATTAACAATCACAGAGAGCCATGAGGATATGTGGATATATAGAATGGATGAGAGGGAAAAAAATATATACTCTAGAGCCGTTCTGAATTTTTTTACCTGAACAACTGAAATAATTTAATACTTATTGAAATGTTAAATGCTAGGAGAAAAGAAGCTTTGTGAATTGAAACCAGGAGTTTGGTTTTGTATATGTGATATTTAATAGTCCTTTAGTACATCCAAGCAAATGTAGACAAAGCAATCTGGAGTTCATGGAGAAGTTAAAAGCTGAAGGTAAGTATTTGGGAGTTGTCACTGTGCAGAGGGTATGTAAAGTTAGAAGACTAAATAAGATATCCTAAGGGAGACAGTGGAGGATAGAATACAGAAGATAAATCAAGAAAGAGCCCTACAAACACATTAATTTTTATATGAATAAGAAAGGAGTAGAAACCGCAAAAGCGATAGAGAAAGAGTGGCCAGTGAGAGGATATTTACCAAGAGCATAAGATGGTACAGAATTCAAGTGAAGAAAGTATAGGAAGACACCTGCAAGAGCAGAAGGTGATTAACTATGTCAAATGCTGCTAAGAAGTAAGATGTGCACAGAGAATTTACCACTGGACATCTTGGTAGAGCAGTGGAGATAAAAGCTAGATTGGGAAAGCTTCAAGAGTATATAGTAAAAAAAAAAACGGTGGAGCTCCAACCCACCTTCAACTCACCACCATCACCATCATTGCCATCATTATGGAATACCTCTTGTTTCCTTAATATTTGCTTGGTGTTCAGGGGTTACAAGCTTATATGTCTACAAGAGCCAGACAACTGATGGAAATGAGTGAGCTGGCCAGGAGACAAGTGGCAGCTGATTCCACTGTAATTGCCTGATGGATTCTTTCTGCCTGCTGCACAGACAAAACCAGTTCACTGAGACTGGTATTGCAGCAAAGAAAACCCTTCATTAATGTGAGGCCAGCCATGCAGAACAACCAGGGTTATCACTCCAGTCAATCTCCCCAAAGACTCAGAGTTTAGGGTTTTTCAAGGATAGTTTGGTGGGCAGGGTGGGAAGGGGTGGGTGCTGCTGATTGTTTGTGGATGGATGCAATCATAGGAATGTAGAAAATAGTCTTCATGCACTGAGTTTGTTTCTAGATGGAAAACACAGGACAGGTGAAGTCATGAGTCTGGGTGGTGTCAGTCAGTTGCAAGAACGTAAAAGTCTGAAAGACATCTCAAGAGACCAATTTTAGGTTCTACAATAGTAGTGTTACCTACAGAAGCAACTGAGGAAGTCACAAATCTTGTGACCTCTGACCACATGACTCCTGAGCAATACGGAATTATAGAAACTATACCTACATTTTAGCAGAATTCACGTCCCTCCCATAATCTTAATCTTATGGCTTTTCATTAGTCTTACAAAGGCAGTTTCAGCCCCTAAACAATGAGGGAATTCGTTTTAGGGAGGGACTGTTATCATCCTTGCTTCAAAGTTAAACTATAAACTAAATTCCTCATATGGTTAGCTTGTCCTACACCTAGGGATGAGCAAAGACAGCCAGCCTGTGAGGCTAGAAGCAAGACAAAATCGGTCACATTCAACTTCTCTCGCTGTCATAATCTTCGCAAAAGCAGTTTCACCGGCGTCAAGGTTGGGGCAACAACAGGGAGAGGTGTACCTGTGGGGCATGGAGGGCACTGTTCTGTCTAAGAAGCAGCCCTTGCTAGGCTTTGGGCAATGAGGAACATGGTGCAGGACAGGTCTGTGTAACCAGACATTCTCGTTTGTCATGGAAACCAAAAACCCAGATTTGTAAGTGAGGCTTCCTAATGTTTAAATGTTTATAAGTTATAGGAGGCTAAGGCAGGAGAATTATTTGAAACCAGGAGTCCAAGACTAGCCTGGGCAACATATAAATACCCTATCTCTAAGAAAATGCTAAAAGTAAATAAATAAATAAATATTTATAAATTATTTCAAAATATCTTTGAAAGCACTACGTGGGCCAATACCTCAGGGCAGACAAACTTGCCTGCAGACCAAATCCAACCCAAGGGCCACCCACCAGTTTGCCATTTCAGACATAAAATTGAACTGTTTCCTTAGAAAATGTGTAATCTACTTGGAGCAATCATAAGTTAGGTACTATAATTCCAGGGAAAAACTGAACTTATCCCATTATCAGTTGAACTGTGTCCCCTGAAAAAGATAGATTGAAGTCCTCCCCCTCTGAATCTGACTTTATTCAGAAACGGACTTGTGGTAGATATAGTTATTTAAGACGAGGTTATACTAGAGTAGGGCGGGTCCCTAATCCAATATGATCTTATAAAAATGTACTTACAAAAAAACAACCTGTGGGCCAGGCACAGGTTGTTTTTAGGTGGCTCACGCCTCTAATCCCAGCACTTTGGGAGGCCGAGGCAGGCGGATCATGAGGTCAGGGGATCGAGACCATCCTGGCTAACATGGCAAAACCCCGTCTCTACTAAAAATACAAAAAAAAGTGGGCATGGTGGCAGGGACCTGTAGTCCCAGCTGCTCAGGAGGCTGAGGCAGGAGACTGGCGTGAACCTGGGAGGTGGAGCTTGCAGTGAGCTGAGATCACGCTCTAGCCTGGGTGACAGAACAAGATTCCATCTCAAAAAAAAAAAAACACTTGTGAATAGACAAGAACACTCCACGTGACAATGAAGGCAGAGATTGGAGTTACGTAGCCACAAGCCAAAGAATACCAAGCACTGCCTGCAAACCACCAGAAACTAGAAAAAGACAAGGAAAGATTCCCCCTACAGGTTTCAGAGGGTGTACGGCCAGGCTGACGCCTTGATTTTGGACTTCTAGTTTCCAGAACTATAAGACAATCCATTTCTATTATTTCAACCCAGTTTGTGGTACTTTGTTAGAGTAGTCCTAGAAAACTAATGCAGATCCCATAAGAGATAAGAATATGTCATTTATTCAACAAATAGTTCAGTGAACAAATACTTATTGAGCACTTTCTATGCCTAGGCATTTATCTAAGTCTAGAGGATACATCAGCAAGGAAAAAAGACAACATGTTTCCCTCATGTAGCTTTCACATTCTAGCGAAAGGAGAAAGGCAAGCAACATAATAAATAAGTAAATTATACAGTGTGTTAGATGGTGGAGAGTGTTATGGGGAAAAAAGGGTCTGCCACAGGAAAGGGGCTGCAATTTTCAGAAGGGCAGAGAGACAGAAGTCATCACTGAGAAATGACAACTGAGCAAAGACCAAAAGGACATGAGGGAAGGATCCAGGGGCAGACAGGGGAAAGAGCATGCCAGGAAAAGGGAGGAGTAGTGCAAAGGCCCTGGGGCAGAAGGGTGCCCAGCATGACAGAGGAAGGGCAGAAGAGAGTATGACTTGAACATGGTGAGAAAGAGGTAGGAAGCAGACACCTTCAAGGTCATAATTAAAGAAAGAACGAAGAAGGAGCTTCATTACAAAACTGTAGGCAGACTTAAGGCAAACCAGCAAGTATGATGAGGCACTCCAGGGCTAGAAATAAAAAGGCCACCAATGCTTGGCCACCATAACATCCTTAGGCCTGAAGGCACAAGAGGAGGGGTAGCTAGTGGAATCTAGCAAGAGCTTGCTGCAGCCAGGGCCCCGGGCCAGTGGCTGTGTCTTTGATAGAGGAACATAGCTATGGTCTAGAAAGGAAAGGGGCTATTTCCATGAAAGGAAAGGGGCTATTTCCATGAAAATAGCTATTTCCATGAAAGGAAAGGGGCCAGCAGAATAAATACCACATCCTCTCACCTTCCATCTTCCCATGACTGAATATAACTGGAAGCCAAAGAGTAAGAGAGCTTTGGGGGCACAGCACAGGGTAGAGAAGAATACAGAGTGGGTTCCAAAGGATGACTGAAGATTGGCCAGCACAGGGAGATTTGCAGGAGATGAAGTCAGAGAGGTAACAGGGGCCTGGGTATGCAGAGCTTGCTAGATCATTTTATGGATGGTGGCTTTCGTTCGAGTGAAATGGCAACCACTGGAGAATTTTCGGTGGAAGAGTGATAAGACTTATGATTTGGAAGAATCACTCCAGCTGCTGTGTTGAGAATAGACTGCATAGAAAAGGACTAGAGTGAAGCAAGGAGACTGGCAGGAGGCTGTTGCCGTAATGCAAGCAAAAGTGTGTCTGGACCAGAGAGTCGGCCTAAAGGAAAACAAAACTGAGGCAAACTTAATATAAGTAGAGAGTTTATTTGAGCCAAGTTTGAGGACTGCAACCCAGAATTATAGATTCAAGTTGCCCTGAATATGAGCTCAGATTAGCAACAATTACAGTTGGGTTTTTAAAGGAAAAGAAGCAGCAGTTCCTAAGTTATTTACCAAAAATTTACATTAAAATAACATAAGCTATTGATTGGCCATACATTGTTATTAAATTCCAGGAAAATGAAGATTATGGGTGAGGCAGCTAGTCAGGAATAAAATGCCTTTAATCATGGACCCAGGGCGTGGGTGCAGGAGACGTTACTGAAGTCCCATACTCATGTCTCTGAGCCTGATAAATTTTGCATATCTCACACAGCTCAGATTGTTCTGAGCTATTTTTCTTTTCTTAAAAATAATGTTAAACTAAATTTGGCCTAAGGATGCCTCCATATTTGATTTCTTATGTTACAAACTATAACCTAATTTAGTACATAAGCTAACTGAAACTAACTTGGGTGTATACTTTTGTAACAAAAAGCTGAGTCTCAGCCAATCACAGCAGCAGAGCTTCAGTCAATTAAAGGTGGTCAACTGATCAAACCATACTGAGCTATAACCAATCAAGCAGCCTCTGTACCTCACTTCTGTTTTCTGTCTGTAAATGCTGCCTGCTCAAGTTGCAGCCTGGAGCTCTCTGAAACTGTTCCTGTTCTGGTGGGGGTGGGGCAAGGGTGGAGGTGCCCAATTTGTGAATCATTCTTTGCTCAATTAAATGCTGTTAAGTTTAATTTTTCTAAAATTTTTTTCTTTTAACAGTAGAAGCAGTGGAGGTGATGAGAAGTGGTGAGATTCTGGTTTATTTTGTAGGTTGAAGCAGAATTAACTGTTGCATGAGATGTGGGATATGAGAGAAGGCCTGAGCACCTAGAAGGATTGGGGGTGCCATGAACTGACAGAGGTTGTGTAATAGTGTGATATAAGAAGAAATACATGGCGGGCATGGTGGCTCATGCCTGTAATCCCAGCACCTTGGCCACCAATGTGGGACCATTGCTTGAGCTCAGGAGTTCGAGACCAACCTGGTCAATATAGTGAGACCTCATCTCAAAAAAAAAAAAAAAGAAAAAGAAGAAGAGGAAATACATATTTGGTCTCTGCCCCTGGTTGTTGAGACAGAGCTCCTGAAACTTTTATGATTTCCTAAGTGACAAGATCACCTGAGGCAGAGCTCCTAAATCCCTTGGAATTTCCTGGAGGACAGGAGCATCTTTTGTTCTAAAGGTCACTCTTGGTGGACTCCTTAAGAGCCTCATGATGGGGGCTGGTAGCCTGGGGAATCAACCATGTGATTACATTGGAACTTTCAAGCCCCCCTGCCCTGACCTCCGGGGAAGAGAGGGGGTGCTAAAGATGAGCTAATCACCAATGGTCAATGATTTAATCAGTCATGCTACATAATGAAGCCTCTATAAAACCCCAAAAGGACAGGGTTCAGAGAGCTTCCTGGCTGATGAATCAGTAGAGTTGCTGGGAGGGTGGCGCACCTGGAGAGGGCATGGCACTCTGTGCCCCTTCCCACATACCATACATTATGCCTCTCTTCCATCTGGCATTCATCCACATCCTTTGTAATATCCTTTATAATAAATGGGTAAATGTAAGTCAGGTGTTAGTCTGAGTTTGGTGGGATGCTCTAACAAATTAATCAAACACAAAGAAGGGATCATGGCAACCCTTAATTTACAGCTAACTGGTCAGAAGTTCAGATCACAACCAGGGACTTGTGGCTGACACCTGAAGTGGAGGGCAATTTTGTGGGACTGGGCTCCTAAACTGTGGGATCTGATACTATCTTTAGGTAGATAGTGTCATAACTGAACTGTATTATAGGACACCCAGTTGGTGTCTGCTGGAGAATTGCTTGGTATGTGAGGAAAAAAAAGATACATTTTGGTGAGAAGCAATAACGTATTCTATACGCTGTGTTGAGTGTTGTATGGTGTGTGACAGTAGGAATAACAGCTTGTTTTTCCTATTGTTACAATTGGCACTGGATCTATTTCATATGGGGATCAGGAGGAGGCCTGTCAGGAGACTAGGCTTGGCTGAGTGGGCAGGTGAGGCGGAACTGTTCACAAGTCTGGTTAGGGAAAAGTCTCTATGGAAAATACAAACTTGGGAAACATCAGTAAATAGATATATATTTGATATGAAAATGAAGTTAGCACTTCTCAATGGGAAAAGCAAAGTTTTCTGGAGGAGGTGGCATGTGATTGGCGACCTTGAAATATGGGATTTTCATAGAAATAGGTGGCAAGACAATTCCAGATTAAGAAAGAGCCATTATCAATGCTACAGAAATACATGGCGGGCATGGTGGCTCATGCCTGTAATCCCAGCACCTTGGCCACCAATGCGGTGGCCAGTTTAGGGAGGCTAGTTTAGGGAACACTTTTTCAGTCTGAATGAGCAGAGGACTGATTTTGGAGGGAGCCAGCGGCAGAAATATGAGCAGAATATCAGCCTTGTAACTTCCTCTACACACATGCATCTATCTACGAATTCATCAGACACCACTGGTTACCTTAAAAACTGTGTTTGTTGTGGACATTAACAACAACAGTCATAAACGTGTATTGAGCCCTTATCATGTGCTCATGTGAAAATTCCTCACTTAATATTCACCCCCAACTAAAAACAAGGAAAGTAAGAGTCAGTGATTTGCTCCAGCTCTGTCTGCTGGCAGGATTGGAACCAAGGCAGTGTGACCCCAGGACCTTTGCCTTACCACTCAGCTCTACTTCTTTGTCAGAAAAACCAAACCAGGCATCTGTGGTGGTGGAGCCCGGCAGCTGTCAGAAATATAGACTACTAAGTCTTGGGCAAGGCGTTCTCCCGACTTTCTTCTGTATGAGATGTGAAACATGCCCTCTCCAGGGGTCAACTGAGGAACTAGCAGTGGTAGGTCCAGGAAAGAAGGTAGGGCTGCTGACCAGGGCTTAGGTTACCAAGCTGCTGACTCTGACTCACCTGGGAAAACTGACTGGCATTTAAAGCATCCACTCCCCATTTTGTGTCTCCTACAGGCAAACCTGGGGTCAAGGACAGAAAACCAAAGCATCGCCCTGGAAGGTTAGCACTGAAAGTGCCCTTGAATAGTAATGTGTCTATTCCTCTACTCCTTACCTCCTTCAAACCTATTTAGGACCATATTGGCTATGTCCCTTGTCCTACATTTTCTTGGAAGCTTTGTGACAAATCCTATACTAGAACTCAAATATGAGGACTTTCATGTTCACTGTGCTTCCACAAAAGATGCTAACATGAATTAGTTCCTGTTTTGAAAGGAATAGTATCAACAACAAAAAGGACGTCCACTCAGAGACCCCATCCAAAGGTCACCAACATCAAAGACCAAAGGTAGATAAATTCACAAAGATGGGGAGAAACCAGTGCAAAGAGGCTGAAAATTCCAAAAACCAGAATACCTCTTCGCCTCCAAATGATCACAACTCCTCACCAGCAAGGGAACAAAACTGGATGGAGAATGAGTTTGACGAATTGACAGAAGTAGGCTTCAGAAGGTGGGTAATAACAAACTCCTCTGAGCTAAAGGAGCATGTTCTAGCCCAATGCAAGGAAGCTAAGAAACTTGAAAAAAGGTTAGACAAATCGCTAACTAGAATAACCAGTTTAGAGAAGAACATAAATGACCTGATAGAGCTGAAAAACACATGAATTAGTTCCTGTTTTAAAATTAGGTTTCCTGGTGAGCAGGCTGGAATAGAATCGTGTGTGTGTGTGCATGCATGTGTGTGTGTGTGTGTGTGTGTGCGCCAAGTTCATGATCCAAGCCCAGGACTGACACTCCCTACCACTCCCAGGGAAAGGAATTTCTTCTCAGCTCAGCTTGTCTTTCAGGAAAATTTAGATTTTAGGCATCTGACCCAGTAAATGGGATAGGAAGGAGAAGCTCTCACCATCCAGTGAGTCCTGCTTAGGTGTCTTTCCTGGAGAAACACTCACACCTGTGTAGCAAGAGGCCTACACAAGGAAGCCTACAGCAGCATCACAAGAAATAGTGAGGAGTGGAAGGAACTCAAACGCCCATCAATACAGGAGTGATTACCCAGCGGTTAAAACGAATGAAGTGGGTCTTCATAGAGTCAAAGAAAGATCCCTAAGATATTACGCACAAAGAAGGAGAAGAAAAAATGTTGGCAATACAATGCATACAATATGATCCCATTTGTGAAAAAGAAAAAACATCCCAACCATATGTGTGTGTCTGTGTGTGTATGTAGAAAGAAGATCCTCTTGCCTGATGATTTCAATGGATTTAATAATTCCACAATTGTGCATTGAGTGCCCTCTTTGTGCTGGCCTTGTGCTCCATAAGGAAATCATCCAGCAGGGAGCAGGGTAGGCAACATCATTGCCCTCCAGTAGCTGGATAAGGGAGGGATAAATCATGCCTGAGCCAGCAGAGCATGCCTGACCCCCCAGAGCCTTAAGCAACCCCATACCTCACCTCTCAGAATCAGAGCGTCAGCCCAGGAGAGTAGCCACAACCCCAGCATGCAAGTCTATGTATCACCAAGCCCCTTGTGGATCCGGAGACTGTCTCACCAGAGCAGCTGCACTCCTGGTGCCTGAGCAGATATGGTGCTCTACCCCCTAGGGAAACAGTCTTGGCTGTGTTATTTCACCCTACCCTTTGGGCTGAGCAACTGCAGAGCTCTATCTTCTTGGATGTGAACCAGCCCTCTGGAGTCTGAGCTGCTGAGGTATTGCACCTCCCCAAGGTGTTGAGCTATCATCGCACTGCACCTCACCTCCTAGAGCCCAAGCCACAACTGTGCCCCTCCATTCCTAGGAATTCTTGCCACTGCACCTGGACTCACACACCCTAGGCCACTGTTGTGTTCCACCTTTCCCGAGTCCAGACTCACCATGATGTGCTACTTCCTCTCCTGATGCCTGAGTTGCCACTGTACTCTGTTGGTTCTAGGCCCAAGTTTCTGGAACACTCCTTCCTCCCCAGAGCCATACCAGAGCTGTGCCCTGGCCCCCAGCATCAGAGTCACAGCTACATACCTGACCCCTGGGCCCAAGCTACTGGGAAGTGCCTCAGAGTAACAGTCCTCTGTTTAGTGGGAGAGCTTCATTCACTTGTCACAGAGAGTGAACCTGCAGCCACATTACTGGTTCTACAGTAGTACAACAAGACATTGAAGCCAGAACCCAAACTCCACAGCTACTCCAAGCAGCTGTACTCTGGAACACAGCACCACTGTGGCTACCTGTGGCCTGTGTCAGACCGAACACCAAGAGGGATCCCCTCAGCTACTTCTTCCCACTGTGGGGAAAAAAAATCAAGAGGACCCCCTAAAGACTTTTCCACTGAGAGCTCTAACAACCTACCCTGCCACCACTGCTGCTAGAAACTCCTGTAGCCTTAGCCACTGAATCAGCTGCAGCTATCAATGATGTCAATCACAACTGAAAAAACCGCATGGAGACTGCTCTACTGCACCCACCTGGAACCAGAGCCAACACACTCTAACCAACCTAGGACTCATATGCCAGCGAAAATCTTTCCCTATGAAAGCTACTCTAAAATTGGAGATGACTATTTCATCAGAGGCACAGACATCAACACAGGGACACAAGAAGCATGGAAAATAAGAAAATATGACACCATCAAAGCAGTATAATTCTCCAGTAACTGACCCTAAAGAAATTAAACTTCACAAATTTCCTGAAAAATAATCAAAATAATGATCTTAAGGAAACTCAGTGAGATACAATAGAATACAGATAGAAAATTCAATGAAACCAGGAAAACAACTCATGATCTGACTGACAAATTCAATAAAAAGATAGATATCATGTTAAAAGAATCAAACAGAAATCTTGGAGGTGAAGAATTCTTCACCTCCAAGATTTGAAATTAAAAAAATACAGTTGAGAGCTTCAACAGAATAGATCAAGCAGAAGAAAACGTCTCTGAACTTGAAGACAAGTCTCTTGCAATAACCTAGTTTGAAGAAAAAAAAGGAAAAAATTGTGAAGAGTGAAGAAAGCCTACAGGATTTATGGGACACCATTAAAGGAGCAAATGCTCACATTATGAACTTCAAAGGAAGAAAAGAGAAACACACACACAAAGTTTCTTTAATGAAATAACTGCTGAAAGCTTCTTAAGTCTTGGGAGAGATACGAACATTCAGATCCATGAAGCTCAAAAGTCACCAAACAAATTTATTCCAAAGGCACATTTTTATTAAAATGCCAAAATAAAAGGCAGAATCTTAAAAGCATCAAGAGAAAAGCAGCAAGTGACATAAAGCGAATCCCCGTTGGACTATCAGTGAATATCTTAGCAGAAACTTTGAAAATCAGGAGAAAAATGGAATATATTGAAAGTACTGAAAGAAAAAAATGCCAGCCTGGAACACTATATCCAGAAAGTTATCCCTCAGAAATAAAAAAAGAAATACAGTATTCCCCACTTCATTACTATAGTGATGGTATGTAAATCTTTCAAATTGCTAGTATGAAGATTCAAAGTTAAAATGGTCAAAATAACTACAGCTACAATAAATTACAAAGGAAGATACAATATAAAAAGATGTAAACTGTGACAGCAAAATTATAAAAGTCTTGGGTATTCATATGCAACTAAAGTTAAGTTGTTATCTGTTTAACATAGTCTATCACAACTATAAAATGTTTTAGGTAAGATCCATGGTAACCACAAAACAAAAAGGCACAACAGATACACAAATGAGAAAGAGAAAGAAATCAAAACTTAACACTACAGAAAATCACCAAATCACTAAGATAGACAATAAGAGAGGAAAAAAGAAACAAAGGATCTACAAAACAACCAGAACAATTAACAAAATGGCAGGAGTAAGTCATTATCTATCAATAATAACTTTGAATGTAAACAAATTAAACATTGCAATCAAAAGAGACAAGCTGGATGTGGTGGCACAAATCCCTAATTCCAGCTACTCAAGAGAGTGAGGTGAGAAGATTCCTTGAGCACAGAAGCTTGAGACCAGCCTGGACAACATAGTAAGACCCCCATCTCAAGAAAAAATAAGACATTGAGTGGCCGACATAGAGCGGGTAAAAAAAAAAGATCCAACTATATGCTGTCTGCAAGAGACCTATTTTAACTGTAGAGACATACATGGGCTGAAAGTAAAGGAATGACAGAAGATATTCCATGGAAATAGCAACCAAAAGAGAGAGAGCTTGCTATGCTTATATCAGATAAAGTAGACTGTAAGTCAAAAAACTGTTACAAAAAACCAAAGATCATTATTAAATGAGAAAGGAGTCAATTCATCAAGAGGGCATAACAATTATAAATATATATTCAGCTACCATTGGTACACCTAAATATATAAAGCAAATATTAATGGACATGAAGAAAGAAATAGATAGCAATACAATAAAAGTAGGAAACTTTAATACCTCACTTTCAATAATGGATAGTCAACCAGACAGAAAATTAACCAGAAAATACTGGACTTGAACTGCACATGAGACCAAAATGGACCTAATAGACATATATAAAACTTTCCATCCTAACAACAGGAGAATATACATTCTTCTCTAGTGCACATGAAACATTCTCCAGGATAGACCACATGCTAGACCACAGAATAAGTCTTAACAAATTTAGGATGATTAAAATTATATCTAGTACTGCTTCTGATCAAAATGGTATGAAAGTAGAAATCAATAACAGGAAGGGTCTTGAAAATTCACGAATATGTGAAACTAATCAACATGCTCCTGAACAACCATAGGTTCAAAAAAAAAAACCAAAAGGGAAATACAAAAATGTCTTTAACAAATGACAATGGGAACACAACATATCAAAATTTATGGAATGCAGCAGATGAAGTTCTAAGAGGGAAGTTTAGCAATAAATGCTTGTATTAAAAAAGAAGAAAGATTTCAAATAAATAGCCTTACATTATACCTCAATTATCCAGAAAAAGAAAAACAAACTAAAATCAAAGTTAGCCAAAGGAAAATTAATAATAAAGTTCAGAATAGAAATAAGTCAAATAAAGAACAGAAAAATTATAGAAAAAAAAAACCATAAGAGTTGGTTCTTTAAAAAAAATAGATAAAATTGATAAACCCCTAGGTAGACTAAGAAAAAAAAAGACTTAAAAAAAGAAAAGTAACATTACAGCGAATGCCTCAGAAATTCAAAGGATCATAGAGACTATTATGAATAGTTACATGCCAACAAATTGGTTAACTTAAAAGAAATCAATAAATTCCTAGAAATAAATAAACTACCAAGATTGAATTAGGAACAAATAGAGAGATTGAACATACCAATAACAAATAAATTGATTGAAGAAGCAATTAAAAGCCTTTCAACAAAGAAAAGCCTAGGACCAAAATTGCTTCACAGCTGAATTCTACCTAACAGTCAGATAAGAATTAATGTCGATACCTCTTAAACTCTTTCAACTAATTTTTAACAAGGGCACCAAGAGGACACGAGGAGGGAAGGATGGTCCCTTCAACAAATGGTGATGGGAAAACAAATTTTAACATGCAAAAAAACTGGAATTGGATCCTTATTTTACACCATGCATAAAAATCAACTCAAAATGAATAAGAGACCAAAAAGTAAGATCTGAAACCGTAAAATTTTAGAAGAGAACACACGGAAAAAGCCCCTTGACATTGGTCTTGGCAATGAATTTTTGGATATCACACCAAAAGCTCAGGCTACAAAAGCAAAACTAAATAAATGGTACTATATCAAACTGAAAAGCTTCGTTATAGTGAAGGAAATAATCAACAAAATGAAAAGGCAACCTATGGACTGGGAAAAAATATTTGCAAACTGTGTGCCTGATAAGGGGTTAACATCCAAAATTTATGAAGAACTCTTGTAACTAAACAACAAAAAACAAATAACTTGATTAAAAAATAGACAAAGGGTATGAACAGACATTTCTCTAAAGAAGACATAAAAATGGCCAAAATGTATATTAAGAGGTACTCAACATCACTAACCATAAGGGAAATGCAAATTAAAACCACTATGAGATACCACCTCACACCTGTTAGAATGGCTATTACCAAAAAGATAAGAGACAATAAATGTTGGTAAGAGTGTCAAGAAAAGGTAAGCCTAGTATACTATTGTTGGGAACGTAGATTAGTAGAGCCATTATGGAACACAGTATGGAGGTTTCTAAAGAAATTAAAAATAAAATTTCCATATAACTCAGTCACCCTTCTTCTGGGTATATATGCAAAGAAAATGAAATTACCACTTCCACTGCTGAGTGTGTTAGCTCATGTCTGTAATCCTAGCACTTTGGGAGGCTAAGGCAGGAGGATCACTTGAGCCCAGAAGTTCAAAACCAGCCTGGGAAACATAACAAGACCCTCTCTCTATAAAAAATAAAAAATTAGCCAGGTGTGGTGACGCCTGCTTGTAGTCCCAACTATTCTGGAGGCTGAGGCAGAAGGATCAACTTGAATCCAGGAGTTTGAGTCTGCAGTGAGCTATGATCACACCAGCCTAGGCAACAGAGCAAGACGCTGTCTGAAAAAACAAAAAACAAAAAAGAAGTAGCCACCTCATAAAAATATTCACACCCACATGTTCATTGCAGCCTTATTCACAGCACCTCAGATAAACAACCTAAGTGTCCATCAATGGACAAATGGATATAGAAAATGTAAATATATATGTATATGAATATTATTCAGTCTGAGGAAAGAAGGGATTATTCTGCTATTTGCCACAACATAGATGGATCAGGAGGGCATTTTGATAAGTGAAATAAACCAGACACACAAAGAAAAAAATTGTGTGATCTTACTTATATGTGGAAACTTAAAAAAAAGGCCAAATATACAGACGTGAAGAATCAACATTGTCACTGGTCTCAGTGGATACCATGGGGAGAGGTATGGGGAGATGTCAAAGGACACAAAGTAGCCCATGTACAGAATGAACAAGTCTAGAGAGCTCATGTACAACATGACTGTAGTAATAAAATAAAAGTAATATTGTATTCGGATTTTTTGTTAAATAGATTTTAGCTGCTCTTATCACACATACACAAAGAATAACTATATGAAATGATAGATATGTTAAGCTGCCTATAGTAACCATTTTACTATCTGTATATATCCCATAAAATCATGCTGTAAACCTCAAATATATGCAATAAAATGTATTTTTTTAAAAAATATGAAAAAAAGAGGAGATGAAGAGGGCAAAAGAAAAAGAAGAGCAGAAATTCTAATGTAAATAGGGTGTATCGGGGTGCTCTTGGAAGAAAGGTCCAAGGTGTCTCCTAGGTTGTTATACTCTTGACCTGACTTGAGAGATGGTCCCTCATCCTGAGCATCACAGCAGATACCAGATCTCAGTGCCAAACACAATCTCCATAGCAACTCGGAAGGAAGAAGAAAAATCAAGAAGCATTTTCTGTAACAGGCATATTCCAGTAACTGAAGGTCCCTCAACTCCCCAGTTTCTTGATGGCCTTCGTAGAGCACTGCCTGTAGCTGATTATAGCACCCTGGGGAAAGTAACTTTATACTACCAGTATCTTCTTCTGGAACAGACTGTCATGCAGGAGTTGCACCATCTGCATGAATGTGGCCACCCTCCAAGTATGACCTCTGCACTCTCACCTGCCTGATGAAGTGCCTCCATTCACCCAGCAATCTGTTCAGGGGGCCCCCACTCTTGCTGGGAGCCTTGGGTAATAGCAGAGGAAGCCTCTTCTCTTCTTGAAGGTGACACACTTCTTTTCATCCAGTCTAGCCGAGAGCAGACTGAAGAGTTACATGGATTACATGGAATAACATACCCTTCCCCCACAGCACTTCCCGGTCCTTGCGCTTGTCTTCCCCAGGGTGGAGAAATCAGCCAGACAAGCTACTATCCAAGAGGGTAACAGAAATCTTACCAACACTTGGATGTGTTTGTACCTCTCAGTGGTCAATTTGGGCATTAGATTTGTGGTCAGAAGACTTGAATTAAATCCTGGCTCTACCGGTTTTGATTTGTATGCTCTTTGGCATATTTCCCCCTTTGTAAATAACAATAACAATACTAATCAAAGAAAGATAGCAAAAAAGGTAATACCTCACTAAATAATGGGGAGAATTTGAAAAGGTTTATTTTTTACTTGTGCAAGGTTCGTGTGCACGGGTGTACACATGCAAACACTGTTCCACCTGTCTTAAGTGTGTTCTTCAAGCAGCTGGAACACATAGGTCTATGGGGAGGAAGGGGATCCAGGTGAGCAGAATGTGCCAAGCAGTCACGACAGAAACAAAATCTTAGTTTCAATCCAAAGGCATATCCAGAAATACCACTGAGCAAAACTGCATCCACCTGTCCTCAAAGATAATCAGAAAGATTCCTTTCAGATTCCTAACATAGGTAACTGTAAGAAAATACAATTTGTGTTGTTTTAAGCACTAAGTTTGTGGTAATTCATTATAGCAGCCATGGGAAATTAATATACCTGGGAACCAGTAAGGTGCAGATTTTGATCCTGACAGGTGGGAAGGGGCCGGAAGATCTGCATTTCTAATGGGAGCTTGCCTGTGGTACCTGTTCCACCGGTCTGCAGACCACACTGTGAGCAGCAAGACCACAGGCAACTCCACCTGCAGCCCTTCCTTCAATGACCGGAACCTCCAGTTAGCATGGCATGGGATCAGGGACCCTGCAGAGCCCATAGTTCCTTACTTTTGACTGCCTGAGCATCTGTCCCATTGAAACTGGCATGGATCTCTTACCAGGCTTTCAGTGTCACCTTCCCTTTTGTTGCCCTCTGTTTATTTACTTCACGGAGAATAATCATAAATGTGGGATTTTGCTTATTTATTTTCCCCTTCCTCATATTTCTGCCCCCACCCACTCTGCAGCAAGTGCCTAGCACAGAATATGTACTTCTATGTAAATAAATAAATAAATAAATAAATAAATACGTGGATGAAAGATTGAAGGGTTCCCTTAGGTTTTTTTCAAATACATGTGTGCCAAAATCTCTCACAACTTATATTTGGTTTTTTGTTTTGTTTTTATTTTGAGACAAGGTCTTGCTCTGTTGCCCAGGTTGGAGTATAGTGGCATGATCACAGTTCATTGCAGCCTCGGCCTCCCAGGCTCAAGCGATCCTCCTGCCTCAGTCTCCAGAGTAGCTAGAATCACAGGTGCACACCACCACACTTTTTACATTCTTTGTAGAGATGGGGGTCTCTCTGTGTTGCCCAGTCTGGTCTCAAACTCCTGAACTCAAGCGATCCTCTTACATCAGCCTCCCAAAGTGTTGGGAATACAGGCATGAGCCACCACACCCAGCCTACATCTTATATTCACATAACTGGATTTTTCTTTAAGCTACATAATTCAAAAGTTTACATCAATCCAAGGAGCTTTATCTTCTCAGACTGGGCTGTGGCAGATGAAATCAATTTGAGTATTGATTCTTCCCATCCATGTTCAAGATTTCTTCCCAGATTTAAAAAGCCTGCTGTAGTAGATTAGTCTCCTAGAAGCAGACTCTGAGAAGAAGAATGACAGGCAGGAAATTTATGGGGATGTGCTCTTGGGATCCACACCAGTGGGTAGAGCGAGAGAAACAACATCAGGCAGGAGGAGTTGCTGGGCAGCAATACAGATCCAACAGAGGCCTCGGCTGGTTCCTACAGAGTGCTCTAGAGTGGGTGGGCCCTTCAGAGTTCCTGAATTGAGGTCAGTGGGCCCGACCTGTTCACACCTATAACAACCTATCATTGGAGTCAGGCTGCTTCAGAAGGGACCATGCCCAGGAGATTGTTCTCTTCAGTTCTAGGCAAGCCCTAAAGAGGAACTCAGCTGAGAGCTGTCAACCTTGAAAGCTTCCAGCAACTAGGGGATAATTGGGTCCATCCTGATGTGATGGGAATGTAGGCAGCCTCCACAATATTCTGTATGCCTGCCTGTTTTTTCAGCCATTTTGTGGTAGGAAACTATTAAATAAGTCCAGAAAAGAGATGTGTGGCACACTGATGTGAACAAAAGAGAAATAGACTAATGATGCAAAGGAGAAGGACTATATATAGTGAATATATATATGTACACTATATATATATAGAGAGAGAGAGAGAGAGAGTGTATAAAAAAGCTAGTCCCCTTTCAAACAACTTCAGCCCTATCCCAAGCTCAGAACCCTCTCTAAAGGCAACCACTGGTATTTTGGAGTGACCTTCCAGATCTTTGGCTCTATATTCTAGACACATGCATATGTGATCCCATTTCTGGAAGAAAGATTATATATATTATATATATGTGTGTGTGTTATAGATATCATATATATCATAATATATAACATATAACATATATATGATGTATATGATATATAATGTGTATAATATATACACACACATCCTTAAGATAATATTAATCACATAATAATCAAACATATCCATATATTCATACTATATATCATATTATATAATTACAAATATATAATTGCATTATAGTATAATGTATTATATAATGTATATTAATTTGCACACCCTTCATGCTTGATTTCACTGGAATTGCCCCATGTTGTGAAAATGGCAACTCTGGCTTTGCCTGTTTAACTCGACTTGTCACTGGGTCTTTCAAGTGAGAAAGATGGGAGCTCTTCATGGAAAAGAGAACTTTACTGAGGGCAGCCCAGATGGCAGCCGGTGAAGGGTGAGGTCCGTGGGTAAAGCTGGCCCAGAAAGATTTTCTCTTTCCTCCTGCTAGAGGCAGTAAAGTTGTGTCTCAGTGTTTTTGGCACATGGTTTTCCAACATCTAGGAATATTTTCCTCCTTCCGGTGGGAGTTGTGTCTCCTTTCCTGTAATCTAAACAAGTTCAAAACAAACTCCTAAACAAAGGGACTCTCTGCTCCATGGTTCTCAACTCCATTCCCTTGAGAGGCAGGAGCCGAGATTCTACTCTTCTGATTACTTTCCCAGGCGAGCCCCACAGAGAATCCCACCCCAGGCCTTCCTCTCGCACCTTGCCAGTGGCCACCAATTGTTATGAACATCCTCATGCGTGTAGCATTTTGCACCCTTTATTTATGCTCTCATAATTATGCAGGGAAAAGAAGATTGTTTTCCTGATAAAAGTTATTTGGGGACTTTCGATGACCCGAGGCTCACTGAATGGTCTTGCCTAAGACTGGAATTGATCACCGTTCAGTTGGATGAGATAAAATGAATCCTAGACAAAGGACAGTGAGAGGCCCACATTTAAGTCCTGATTCTGCCCCTCTGCCTCATCACGGGGCTGAGAGGCTGAGCAGCTTATCCAAGGGTGCATTCATCGATTATGAAATTGAAACATAACCTCTGCCCTGTGTGCTTTACAGAGTGGATGTGAGAGGAAATTCAAAAGTATTTTTGGAAGCATTTTGTTAATTTTGAGATGCTGGGGACATCATCAAAATGAAAAACTTTTGTGCTTCAAAGAACACCATCAAGAAATTGAAAAGACTACCCAGGAAGACAATATTTGCAAATCTTATATCTGATACAATATAGAATATATAAATATATATAAACACACATATCTATAATATATAAAGAATTCTTACAACTTAAAAATCAAAGTAAAAATAACCAATTTAAAAATAAATAAAAGATCTGAATAAATATTTCTCCAAAGAAGATATATAAATGGCCAATAAGCTCATGGAAAGATGACTGACATCCTTAGCCCTCAGGGAAAACCACAATGAGATACCACTTTATACCCCCTAAGATGGCTACAATCAAAAGGCCAGATAATAACAAGCATTGGCCAGGATGTGGAGCAATCAGAACCTTAATACAATGGTGATGGGGATGTATAATGGTGCAGCCACTTTTAAAAACCAGTCTGTTGGTTCTTCATCATTGATATGGTTTGACTCTGTGTCCCCACCCAAATCTCATCTTGAATTGTACTCCCGTAAGTCCCATGTGTTGTGGGAGGGACCCATTGGGAGATAATTTGAATCATCGTGGTGGATTCTCCCATACTGTTCTTGTGGTAGTGAATAAGTCTCACAGGATCTGACAATTTTATCAGGGCTTTCTGCTTTTGCATCTGCTTCATTTTCTCTTGCTGCCACCACATAAAAAACGCCTTTCATCTCCTGCCATAATTCTGAGGCCTCCCCAGCCATGCGGAGCTGTAAGTCCAATTAAACCTCTTTACCTTCCCAGTCTCTGGTATGTCTTTATCAGCAGCATGAAACAGAGTAATACAGTAAATTAGTAACAGTAGAGTGAGGCATTGCTGAAAAAATACCTGAAAATGTGGAAGCAACTTTGGAACTGGGTAATAGGCAGAGGTTGGAACAGTTTGGAGGGCTCAGAAGAAAACAGGAAAATGTGGGACAGTTTGGAACTTCCTAGAAACTTGTTGAATGGCTTTGACAAAAATACTGATAATGATATGGACAATGAAATCCAGGCTGAGGCGGTCTCAGATGGAGATGAGGAACTTGTTAGGAACTGGAGCAAAGGTGACTCTTGTTATGTTTTAGCAAAGAGACTGGTAGCATTTTGTCCCTGCCCTAGAGATTTGTGGAACTTTGAACTTGAGAGAGATGACTTAGGGTATCTAGTGGAAGAAATTTCTAAGCAGCAAAGCATTCAAGAGGTGACTTGGGTACTGTTAAAAGCATTCAATTTTAAAAGGGAAGCAAAGCATAAAAAGTTGGAAAATTTGCAGCCTAGCAATGTGATAGAAAAGCAAATCCCATTTTCTGAGGAGAAATTCAAGCTGGCTGCAGATATTTGCATAAGTAACAGGGAGTTGAATGTTAATCCTCAAGACAATGGGGAAAATGTCTCCAGGGCATGTCAGAGACCTTTGTGACAGCCTCTCCCATCACAGACCTGCAGGTCTAGGAAGAAAAAATGGTTTTGTGGGCCAGGCCCAGGGTCCCCATGCTGTGTACAGCCTAGGGACTTTATGCTCTGTGTTCCAGCCACTGAAAGGAGCACACATAGAGCTCAGGCCATGGATTCAGAGGGTGCAAGCCCCAAGCCTTGGCAGCTGCCACGTGGTGTTGAGGCTGCGGGTGCACGGAAGTCAAGAATTGTGGTTTGGGAACCTCCGCCTGGATTTCAGAAGATGTATGGAAAGCCTGGATGCCTAGGCAGAAGTTTGCTGCAGAAATGGGGCTCTCATGAAGAACCTTTGTTAGGGCAGTGCAGAAGGGAAATGTGGGGTTGGATCCCCTACACAGAGTCCCTACTGGGGTACTGCCCAGTGTAGCTGTGAGAAGAGGCTCCCTATCCTGCAGACCCTAGAATGGTAGATCAACCTACGGCTTGTACCATGTGCCTGGAAAAGCCACAGACACTCAACACCAGCCTGTGAAAGCAGCTGGGAGGGAGGCTGTACCCTGCAAAGCCACAAGGGTGGAGCTGCCCAAGACCGTGGGAACCCACCTCTTGCATCAGCGTGACCTGGATGTGAGACCTGAATTCAAAAGAGATCATTTTGGAGCCTTAAAATTTGACTGCCCCGCTGGATTTCAGACTTCTATGGGCCCTGTAACTCCTTTGTTTTGTCCCATTTATCTCATTTGGAATGGCTGTATTTACCCAATACCTGTACCCACATTGTATCTAGGAAGTAACTAGCTTGCTTTTGATTTTAGAGGCTCATTGGCAGAAGGAAATTGCCTTGTCTCAGATGAGACTTTGAACTGTGGACTTTTGAGTTAATGCTGAAATGAGTTAAGACTTTGGGGGACTGCTGGGAAGGCATGATTAGTTTTAAAATGTGAAGACATGAGATTTGGAAGGGCCAGGGGTGGAATGATATGGTTTGGCTCTGTGTCCCCACCCAAATCTCATCTTGAGTTGTACTCCCACAATTCCCATGTGTTGTGGGAGGGACCCGGTGGGAGATAATTTGAATCAGAGTGGTGGAGTCCCCCATACTGTTCTCGTGGTAGTGAATCAGTCTCACGAGATCTGATGGTTTTATCAGGGGTTTCCACTTTTGCATCTTCCTCATTTTCTCTTGCCACCACCATGTAAAAACTGCCTTTCACTTCCCACCATGATTCTGAGGCCCCCCAGTGATATTTAACGGCAAGTCCAATTAAATATCTTTTTCTTCCCAGTCTCAAGTATGCCTTTATCAGTCAGCAGCATGAAAATGGACTAATACAATTGTGTTAAACATAGACTTACTATTTGATCCAGCAACTCTACTGCTAGTTTTGTATCCCTAAGAAAAATGAAAACTTATGTTCACACAGAAACTTGCACATGAATGTTTATGATAACATTATTCATAATAGCCAAAAGGTAGAAACAATCCAAATGCCTGATAATGGATGAATGAATACAAATGTGGTATATGCATACAATAGAATATTATTCCCCAACAAAAATAAATCAAATACCCATACATGGTACAACATGGATAAACCTTAAAAACATTATGCTAAATGAAAGAAACCAATTACAAAAGACCACATGCTGCATGTATGATTCTATTTCTTTGAAATGTCCAGAACAGGCAGATCTATACGCACAGAAAGTAGTTGCTTGGGGCTGGGGCGCATGAGGGAATTGAAGAGTAATAGCTAAAGGGCACAGGGTTTCTTTATGACATGTCACAAATGTTCTAAAATTGATTGTGATGATGGTTGTGCAACTATGTGATTATACTAAACATCACTGAGCTGTACAATTTAAATAGGTGAATTGAGAGCCTTCAAGATGGTTGACTAAAGCCAGCTGGTGCTTGCCTCCTCCACAAAGAAGAACGAAAATAGAGTAGAACACTTTGAATATGTCGTCTAAGAAACAACATTGGCATTCAACTGAGAAATGACAGGAAACACCCAAAGTAAGGAAGGAGAAGGAAGTCAGGCAGTCTGCTTGGCCAGGATTGGCTGGGAGCCTGGGGAGGCTCCACAATGCAGGAAAAGGATAAGTGAGTGACTCCCAGAGGTCAACATTTCCACTACAGACTCCTGCATCCTCTGCATAGGAAAGCCCTAGACCCTTGCAGTCTTCAAGACTAATATCAAAAGCTAATATCAAAAGATCACACAAAGGCATTGTTCCAGAAAGGGAGCTCATGCTGGGCCCCACACACCCCAAACCCTAAGCAGCGACAGCAAAATGCCATATTGAGAGCCCAGCTTCCAACAGACCACAGACTCCAGGGGTGAAGAGTAAGCCATTAGCAAAACTCCACTGCCCCCCACAATGTAGTCTCTGCACATTTTCATGTATCGCAATGACAAACCCCCCTACCCTCAACAACTGCTTATGGCTGCCGCTGCCAGGATTCAAGCATGAGCAAAATGCATACTCCTCAGTCACCTGCATATGGCTCCTGCCACTGAAAGCAACCCTGCCCCTCCCACAACCCATGAGCAGGCCTACAGTGCAGCCACTGCAGTCCCCACCTGAACATTCTGCCTTGGCCCGGAGATCACCCCACCGCTGCCGACCACAGCCAGCACCTGCAAGCCCCACCAGCAGACCTAAAGGACAGAATTGCGTGGCTCACTCCACCACCCGAACTTCCTAGTGTCAGAGCACACAGTGCAGGGACCTGGAGACTGCCTAGTCCAGTCCGTCACCATTGGCACTTAAGCACTTCTCCCAGGGGCCTGAGGTGAGGCTCATTCGGCCTGCCAATGCCACTGCAGTTGACACTCGCCCACCCATGCTACCAGTGGGCCTAAGGCTCACCCTGCCTCTGCCTACCACAGCTAGTACCTGCAAGTACCCCTGGGAGGACTAAGGACCACTTTGCCCAGCCTTGCTCTGCTCCCCCACCACCAGCACCAGAGGATGTGGTCCAGAGACCCGGGGAACTCCCAGCCCAGTCCACCATTGTTGGCACCTGAGCACTCCTCCTGGAAGCTTGAGTTCAAGCCCACCCAACCTGCCATTACCACCACAGTGGGCACACACCTATAGGCCCAGGGACTGGCCCACCCAGCCCATCACAAGTACAGACCATGTAGGATCCAGAGATTAGTCCATCTACTGCTACTACAATCACCCATGCCATGACCATTGCCCAGGGGCCTGAAAACCCACCCATTTGCCTGGCCCAACTCTGCCACTACCAGCACCTGAGAAAGCCACCTGGGGATCCAAGAATTGGACTTCCTGGAACCACTGAAACCAGTGCCAATATATCCCACCCTAGAGCCCAATGACAGGCATGCTCAGCCCACTACTGCCACCATAGAGGCCTGAAGATAGGACCACCTGGCATTGCTGTATCCAATAAAACTTTGCCACAGTCTCCACTCCACTAACAACTGCACCCTGAACCACTCAGGAAGTCACAGACACCACTGACAATGTTTACAGCTGAAGAAATCATATGGAGACCACACTACTGCATACTTCCAAAATCAATGGCAAAGTGCCCAACCCAACCAACACTATATATACATCTTCAAAAAAGTATCCTCCCCTATGAAAGCAAATTCCAAAAATTGAAAGAAACAACTGTTACACCAGATGCACAGACATCAGTGTAAAAACATATGAAACATGAAAAAGCAAGAAAATATGACACCTCCAAGAGAACACAGTAATTCTCCAGCAAGAGTTCAGTCAAAAGGAAATCCATGAAATCTCACATAAAATACTCAAAATAATGATGCTAGAGTAGGAGGAAAAATGGCACCTAGGAGGAAGGACTAACTTGCAGCTCCACTTGGATGGACAGAGCAGCGTGTGGAGACTCACACTGTGAATGTTTGCTCCAAGAACCACCACAAGAACATACGAGGGAAACCAAAAGAATTCACAGACCCTTTGAAAGAAGCAGCTTGCTGCTGCAAACTATGAGTGGGGAAAATCTGCCTCCAAACACACATCCTCACTGGGGAACATGACAACCCAGATAATTGAAGAAGGATTTAACCTTACCTAGAGCTGAAGCAAATTTAGCAAGCCAAGTGAAATATAAAAGTAGAAGAAGCAGCAGGAAGAGCCTGTAGGCATTCTCAGTCCCCAGGGAAGCCATTTCTGACTTTATCTCACAGGGGTCCTTGGGGGAAGGCAGCCAGTGGAACTAGGGAAGGGCCACAGGCTATAGGAGGCTTCCAGCTGAACTATGTAATAATTCCAACCAAGTGCGAATTTTCTTGGGCAGAATCTGAGGGCTAGCAGGGTGAATGGAAAGTGTAGAGACGAGCACAGAAGTCATGGAAGGCAGGGAGGGTCAAGGCCTGAAAGCACTGCTTGCTTTCTCAGCAAGGAAGCTTGTAGCCTGAGGCAAGATCTCAGCCCTGCACACTGGAGGCCTGGATATAAATTCAGCTTTATGGAGAGTATGGTAGGAGTGAGACTGGCTTTGCTGGCTGCACAGGAGCTGGGTGAGACCTGTCACTGCCAGCTCTCCCCCACTTTCTTGGCCAACTGTATAAAGCAACAGAGGCAGCCATAATCCTCCTTGGAACATAAATCCATTGGCCTGAAAACCACACTCCCATCCCCCTCAGTGGCCATGGCAAGCCCTGCCCAAAGAGAGTCTCAGCTCAGACACACCTAACCCTGCCCCCACCTTATGGTCTTTCTCTACCCACCCTGGTAGTCAAAGACAAAAGACATAAGGCCATGGGAGCTCTATGGCCCCAACCATCACCAGAGAAACCCAATACTTATCCAAGTGACCTTAGGACAAGTTTGTATCCTCCTTCTACTAGCACAGCTGGTGCTCTGTTGAAAGTGCCACCTCCTGACTGGAAGCCAATCAACTCAAGCCATTAAAGCAACCCATAACAGAACAGCCCTACTCCAAGGAAGGAGAAGACAACGTCCAATTCCACCACCTAAAACATCCTGGCTAACCAGAGGTCCTGAGTCTGTCCATATTACAACTTTACTGCTAGCATAACCAGCATCCAAAAAAACCCATGCACTAAACAAAAGTACAACCAAGGACTCTCACAGAATCCACTTCACTCCCCTACTACCGCCACCAGAGCAGGTGCTGGTCTCCATGGCTGGGAGACCTGGACTAGACTCAGAAAAGCAATAGCAGTCACTGCAGTCCAGCTCTCAGGAAGCCCCATCCCTAAGGGAAGGGGGAGAGCACCAAATCAAGGCATCACCCCCTGGGACAAAAGAATCTGAACAGCAGACCTTGAGCCCCAGATCTTTCCTCTGACACAGTCCACGCAAATGAAAAGGAACCAGAAAAAACAATTCCATTAACATGACAAAATCAGTTTCTTTAACACCCCCAAAAGATCACAGTAGCTCACCAGCAATGGATACAAACAAAGAAGAAATATTTGAATTGCTAGAAAAAGAATTCAGAAGGTTAATTATTAAGTTACTCAAGTAGGTACCAGAGAAAAAGTGAAAACCAACTTAAGCAAATTTTTAAAATAATACAGGATATGAACCATGATGTTTTCAGAGAAATAGACATCATAAAAAGCAATCACAACTTCTGGAAATGAAAGACACACTTAGAGAAATACAAAATACATTGGAAAGTTTCAACAACAGACTAGAAAAAGTAGAAGAAAAAATTTCACAGCTCAAAGACAAGGCTTTCAAATTAACCCAATCCAACAAAGACGAAGAAAAAAAGAATAAGTAAAAATGAACAAAGCCTCCAAGAAGTTGGGGATTATGTGAAATGACCAAACTTAAGAATAACTAGTTTCCCTGAGGAAGAAGAGAAATCTAAAAGTTTGGAAAACTTATTTTAGGGAATAATTGAAGAAAACTTCCTTGGCCTTGTTGGAGACCTAAACATTTAAATAAAAGAAGCTCAAAGAACACTCAAAAAATTCATCACAAAAGGATTATCACCTAGGCCCGGGGCAGTGGCTCACACCTGTAATCCCAGCACTTTGGGAGACCCAGGCAGGTGGATCACCTGAGCTCAGGAGTTCAAGACTAGGCTGGCTAATATGGTGAAAACCCATCCCTATTAAAAATACAAAAATCAGCCAGGCATGATGGTGCACATCTGTAATCCTAGCTACTAGGGAGACTGAGGCATAAGAATCACTTGAACCTGGGAGGCAGAAGTTGCAGTGAGCCAAGATCATGCCACTGCACTCCAGCCTGGGTGGCAGAGTAAGACTCTGTCTTCAAAAATAATAATAATGATAATAACAATAATAATAAAGGTTATTGCCTAAACATATAGTCATCAGGTTATCTAAAGTCAAGACAAAAAAACAAATCTTAAGAACTGTGAGGCAAAAGTATTAGGTAACCTATTAAGGAAAATCTATCAGATAAACAACAGATTTATCAGCAAAAACCCTACAAGCTAGAAGGGATTGGGGTCCTATCTTTAGCCTCTTTAAACAAAATAATTATCAACCAAAAATTTTGTATCCAGTGAAACTCAGCTTTATAAATGAAGGAAAGATAAAATCTTTTTCAGACAAACAAATCCTGAGATAATTCACCACTACCAAGCCAGCACTACAAGAACTGCTAAACAGAGTCCTAAATTGTGAAACAAAACTTCAAAACACACCAAAATAGAACCTTCTTAAAGCATAAACATTGCAGGGGCTATAAAACAATAACACGATGGGGAAAAAATGTATTCAGGCAATAGCTAGCACTATGAATAGTATAGTACCTCACATCTCAATACTAACACTAAATATAAATGGCCTAAATGCTCCACTTAAAAGATACAAAATGGTGGAATGGATAAGAATTCACCAACCACGTATCTGCTGTCTTCAAGAGACTCATCTAACACTAAGGACTCACATAAACTTAAGGTAAAGGAGTGGAAAAAGATACTCCATGCAAATGGATCCAAAAACTAGCAGGAGTCACTATTTTTATATCAGACAAAAGAGACTTTAAAGCAACGACAGTTTAAAAAAAAAAAACTAAAGAGAAACATTATGTAATGATAAAAGGACTAGTTCAGCAGGAAAATATCACAATCCTAAATATATATGCACCTAACACTGGAAATCCCAAATTTATAAAAAATTACTACTAGACCTAAGAAATGAGATAGATGGCAACAAAATAATAATGGAGGACTTCAATACTCCACTGACAGCACTAGACAGGTCATCAAGACAGACAGCCAACAAAGAAACAATGGACTTAAACTGTACCCTAGAACAAATGGACATAGCAGATATTTAGAGAGCATTCTATCCAACTACTGCAGAATATACATTTTATTCATCAGTGCATGGAACATTCTCCAATATAGACCACATGATAGGCCACAAAACAAGTCTCAATAAATTTTTTAAAAATGGAATTATATCAAATACTCTCTCAGACCACAGTGAAATAAAACTGGAAATCAACTCCAGAATAAACTCTCAAAACCACACAAATACATAGAAATGTAATAACCTGCTTCTGCATGATTGTTGGATCAGCAATGAAATCAAGATAGAAATTTAAAAATTATTTGAACTGAATGATAACAGTGACACAACATATCAAAACCTCTGGGATACAGCAAAAGTGGTGCTAAGAGGAAAGTTCATAGCATTAAATGCCTACATTGAAAAGTCTGAAAGAGCACAAATAGACAATCTCAGAGTACACTTCAAGGAACTAAAGAAACAAGAACAAACCAAACCCAAACCCAGCAGAAAAAAAGAAATAACAAAGATCAGAGCAGACTAAACAAAATTGAAACAAAAAATACAAAAGATAAATGAAACAAAAAGCTGGTTCTTTGAAAAGATAAACAAAATTGATATACCATTAGCAAGATTAACCAAGACAAGAACAGAAAAGATTCAAATAAGCTCAATTACAAATGAAATGTGAGATATTACAACCAATACAATGGAAATACAAAGATCACTCAAGGCTACTATGAATATCTTTATGCACAAAAACTAGAAAATCTAGAGGAGATGGATAAATTCCTGGAAATATAGAACCTTCCTAGATTAAACCAGGAAAAAATAGAAACTCTGAACAGACAAATAACAAGCAGTGAGATTGAAATGGTAAATTTTTAAATGGACAACAACAAAAAAGTCCAGTCCCAGATAATTCATAGCTGAATTCTATCAGACATTCAAAGAAAAATTACTACCAATCCTACTGAAACTATTCCAAAAGATAGAGAAAGATAGACTCCTCCCTAAAGCATTCTATGAAGCCAGTGTCACTTTAATACCCAAAACAGGAAAGGACATAACAAAAAAAGAAAACTATAGACCATATGCCTGATAAATATAGATGCAAAAATTCTCTACAAAATACTAGCTGACTGAATCCAACAGCATATCAAAAAGATAATCCACCATCAAGTAGGTTTCATACCAGGGATGCAGGGATGATTTAACATACACAAGTTAACGAATGCAATATATCACATAAAAAGAATCAAAAGCAAAATCATATGATCATATCAATAGATGCAGAAAAAGCATTTGACAAAATCCAGCATTCCTTTATGATTAAAACCCTCAGCAAAATTGGTATAGAAGGGCCATACCTTAAGGTAACAAAATCCATCTATGACAAATCCACAGCCAACATTATACTCACTGGGAAAAGTTAAAAGCGTTCCAAGAACAGGAACAAGTTAAGGATGCCCACTCTCACCACTTTTATTCAACATAGTACTGGAAGTCCTAGCCAAAGCAATCAGACAAGCGAAAGAAATAAAGAGCATACAAATTGGTAAAGAGGAAGTCAAACTGTCACTGTTCACCAATTATATGATTGTATACCTAGAAAACCCTAAGTACTCATCCATAAAGCTCCTAGATCTGACAAATGAATTCAGTAAAGTATCAGGATACAAAATCAATGTACACAAATCAGTAGCACTGCTATACACCAAAGGCAACCAAGCTGAGAATCAAATAAATAACTTAATCCCTTATACAAGAGCTGCAAAAAATAAATGAAATACTTCGGAATATGCCTAACCAAGGAGTTGAAAGACCTCTACAAGGAAAACTACAAAACACTACTGAAAGAAATCATAGATGACACACACAAATGGAAACACATCCATGCTCATGAATGGGTATAATCAATATAATATAATCAATATTGTGAAAACGAACATACTGCCAAAAGCAACTGATAAATTCAATGCAATTGTCATCAAAATACTATCATCATTCTTCAAAAACCTAGAAAAACAATCCTAAAAGTGGGATCCAGCAATCCCACTACTGGGTATCTACCCAGAGGGAAAGAAGTCATTATACGAAAGTGATACTTGTACATGCATGTTTATAGCAGCACAATTTGCAATCAGAAAACATGGAATCAGCCCAAATGCCCATCAATCAATGAATGGATAAAGAAAATGTGATAGATAGATAGATAGATAGATAGATAGATAGATAGATGATAGACAGACAGACAGATAGACTGTGAAATACTACTCAGTCATAAAAAGGAATAAAATAATGGCATCTGTCACAACCTGGATGGAATTAGAGACCATTATTCTAAGTGAAGTAACTCATGAATGGAAAACCAAACATTGTATGTTCTCACTTACAAGTGGGAGCTAAGCTATTAGGATGCAAAGGCGTAACAATGATACAATGGACTTTGGGGACACAGGGGGAAGAGCGGGGGTGGTTGAAGGATAAAAGACTGCACATCAGGTACGGTGTACATCAGGTACGGTGTACACTGCTTGGGTGATGGGTGCACTAAAATCACAGAAATCACCACTAACAAGCTTATCTGTGTAACCAAAAATCACCTATTCCCAAAAAAACTATTGAAATAATAAAAAATTACTTTTTAATTTTAAAAACAAAATAATGATGTTTAAAAAGCTTATTGAGATACAAGAGAATACAGAACAATAATACAAAAAATCAAAATAAATTCAGGATATGAATGAGAAATTTTCCAAATAGATAGCATAAAAAAGAGTCAAATGTAAACTCTGGAACTGAAGAATTCATTAAATGCAATATGAAACACATTTGAAAGCTTCAACATTAGATGTAACCAGGCAGAAGAAAAAATTTCAGAACTCGAAGATAAGTCATTTGAAATAAACCAGGCAGAAAAAAATACAGAAAAAAAGAATTTAAAATAATGAACAAAGCTTATGTGACATATGAAACACTGTCACATGACTAAATACTCAAATTTTCAGTATCCTGGAGGAAAGAGAAAGTGAAAGGTTAGAAAACCTATTTAACAAACCAGTAAATAGGTTTTGTTAAACCTATTTAACAAAACAGTCCAAGTCTAGCAAGAGATTTAGACATCCAGATTAAACTTGCCATTTAAAATAGATAGCCTGGCTGAATGGATTTAAAAAAACATGACCCAACTATTGGCTCCTACAGGAAAATCATCTCACCTGTAAAGACATATAGACTGAAAGTGAAGGGACAGAAAATGATATTCCATGCAAATGGAAACCAAAAGTGAGCAGGAATAGCTATACTTAGATAAAACGGAGTTTAAATCAAAAACAGTAGAAAGAGACAAAGAAGGTCATTATGTAATGATAAAGGAATCAATCCAGCAAGAGGATATGACAGTTCTAAACATATATTCACCCAACACCAGAGCACCAGCATATATAAGGTAAATACTATTAGACCTAAAGGGAGAGATAAGCTCCAATACAACAACAGTTGAGGACTTCAACACTCTACTGTCATCATCTAGATGAGAGATCATAAGATAGATCATCTAGATAGAAAATTAACAAAAAAAAATCGGATTTAAACTGCACATTAGACCGAATTTTCCTCACAGCTATTTACAGAATATTTTACCCACAGCTACAAAACACACATTCTTCTCATTAGCACACAGAACATCCTCTAGGAGAGACCATATATTAGGACACAAAACAAGTCCCAAAAAATTTTTTAAATTAAAATTATATCAACCAGCTGCTAAGACCATAGTGGAATAAAACTAGAAATCAATAATAAAATGAACCTGGGAAACTATTAATATGTAAAAATTAAAAACATGCTCCTAAATGACCACTGGGTCAAGGATGAAGTTAACGGGGAAGTAAGAAAATTCCTTGAAACAAATGAAAAGCAAAAATCGACATGCCAAAACCTATGAAACACAGCAAAAGTAGCGCTAAGAGGGAAGTTTCTAGCAATAAATGCCTACATCAAAAAGTAGAAAGTTTCCAAACAATCTAAAGGATGCACCTCAAGGAATTAGAAAAGCGAGAATAAACCAACCAAAAATTAGTAGAAGTAAAAATAAAATAAAATAAAAATCAGAACAGAACTAAATGAAATAGAGGTGAAAAAGCTACAGTCAATGATATCAAAAGTTATTTTCTGGAAAGATAAACAAACTCAATAAACCACTAGCTAGACTAACCAAGAAAAAAAAAGCAGAAGTCCCAAATAAACAAAATCAGAATGGAAAGGAAAAATTACAACTGATACCAAAGAGATACAAAAGATCATCAGAGACTGTTATGAACAACTATATGCTGACAAACTGGAAAACCTACAAGAAATGGATGAATTCTGGACACATACAACCTACCAATATTAAATTAGAAAGAAATTAAAAACTTGAACAGACCAATAACAAGTAATGAGATTGAATCAGTAATAAAAATCTTCCAACAAAGAAAAGTTCAGGAATGATGGCTTCACTGCTGAATACTACCAAACTTTCAAAGCAGAACTCACACCAATTCTCCTCAAACTATTCCAAAAACTTGAAGAGGAGGGGACTCCTTCTAACTCATTCTACAAGATCAGCATTACCCTGATATCAAAAACAGATAAGGATGCAACAACAACAACAAAAACTACAGGCCAATACCCTTGATGATCATAGATGCAAAATCCTCAGCAAAATACTAGCAAATTGAATCCAACAACACATCAAAAAGATAAACACCACAATCAAGTGGGATTTGTTCCAAGGATACAAGGATGGTTCAATACATATAAATCAAAAAACGTGATACATCACATTAACAGAATGAAGAACAAAACTCATACGATCATCTTAATAGATGCAGAAAAAGCATTTGACAAAATTCAACATAACTTTCTTATAAAAATTCTCAGTAAACCAGGCATTAAAGGAACATTCCTCAACATAATAAAGGCCACATATAACAAACACACAGCTAACATTACACTAAGAGGGAAAAAGCTGAAAGCCTTTCTTCTAAGAACTGGAACAAAACAAGAATGCCCACTTTTACCACTCCTATTCAACATAGTACTACAAGTCCTGCTCAGAACAATGAGACAAGGGAAAGAAAAAGCATCCAAATTGCAAAAGAGGAAATCAAATTGTTCCTTTTTGCAGATAATACAATTTTATGTCTAGAAAAATCCTAAAGACTCCACCAAAACACTCTTAGATATAAATAAATTTGGTAAAGTTACAGAATACAAAATTAGCATACAAAAATCGGTAGCATTTTCTACACACCAATAATGAAATACTTGAGAATAAAATCAAGAAGGCAATTCCACTTACTATGGCTACACAAAAAATAAAATAAAACCAAGGCATGGTGGTTCACACTTGTAATTCCAGCAGTTTGGGAAGCCAAAAAGGATTGCTCGTGGGCAGAAGTTCAAGAACAACCTGGCCAACATAGAGAGGTGCCATCTCTACAAAAAAAAAAAATTAATTTAGCCAGGCATGCTGGTGTCATGAACTTGCAGTTCTAGCTACTCAAAAGGCTAAGGTGGGAGTATCGCTTGAGCCTAGGAGATCAAGGCTGCAGTGAGCTATGATAGCACCATGGAACTCCAGCCTGGGTGACAGAGCAAGACATTTGAGTCACTGTCTCAAAATGTATCAAATGGGACTATATTACACTAAAAAGTTTCTGCACAGCAAAGAAAACAATCTAACAGAGTGAAGAGACAACCTGTTAATGGGAGAAAATATTTGCAAACTATTCATCTAACTAGGGACTACTATCCAGCATATACAAAGAATTCAAACAACTCAATAGTTAAATATTATTATAATAATCACATTAGAAAGTGGGTAAAACGCATGAATAGACATTTCACAAAAGAAGACATACAAAGGGCCAACAGGTATATGTGTGGGGATTTCTCCCCACCAGCAACCAGTCAATTTTCCAGCAGATTATTCAGCTAGGTGTCCTCTTACTCAATCCAATTCTGACACTATCTACTCATAGATTGTATCAGATCCCATAAGGTAAAGGCTCAGTTTCACAAGACTATGTCCACTTCAGATACAAGTCACATTTCCTAGGACCTCCTGCTTGGGTTTCATTCATTTTCTGGAGTGGCTCACAGCACTCAGGGAAACACTTTGCTTATGTCTACTAGTTTATTAATAAAGCATGTAATAAATGATACAGATAAATGGACAGATGAAAGACAGGGCAAGGCACGTGAGAAGGCTCACGGAGCCTTCATGTCCTCTCCAGGCATAACACCCTCTAGAAACCTCCACATGCTCAGCCGTCCAGAAGCTCCTGAGCCTAGTCCTTTTAGGTTTTTATGAAAGCTTCATTACATAGGCATAATTGATTAAATCACCATTGGTGATCAACTCAACTCTCAGCCCTTTGCCCCTCACTTCTCCCTAAAAGTGGGGAGCTGGAGCTGAAAGTCCCAACCCTCTAGTCATGCCTTCAAGTCCTTTTGCCAACCAGCCCCCACCTGAAAATATCTAGGGACTTAAGACACTTTTATCATTCTGGAGATCCCAAGGGGTTTAGGAATAGTATGTCTGGACTTGGGGACCAATACAAAATATGTATTTCATAATGCGACAGCCTCATGCAGCCAAAGAACTTTGAAAAGAACAAAATTCTTTAGACCGTATCATGCTGTGTTGACGCAAAGTAGCAAACATAAGAGGTAATATTTGCTCATTTTTGCTTAAACCCCTATCTGTGATGAAATGCAGCTCTCCGGAAGATGCTTTGAAGACAAAACAGGATAGAACACATACTGCCTCCACATCTCTTGCCTGAGTCACTATATTTCTTAAAAAAGAAATGACTCTGGCCCTTGTCTTTACTTACACATAAGATAACACCTGCCAAGGTTAGGGATTAGGCCCCTGCAAACTATAATCAGATGTGCTCTTGTACTCATTTGATGTGATTTTGCATGTGCCGAATCCCTAACACCTGTATAAGCAATGGACTAAACACTGCTTTGGAGGTATCTGACAGAACCTCTCTGAAAGCCTCCTCCCAGCATATGTGCCTCAGTCTATAGACCTCAGTAAGATTTCTAAATAAAACTAACTTTAATTCTTTAAAAGCTTGCTTGTGGTTTTCTTTAGTCAATGGTCACATCACATGTTTTTATCTGCACGCATTCAGACACATGTAGGCTGTACTTTGCCTGTTGCTTCTCGATTTTGCCAGAAAAATACTACCTTGGGAGCCCCTGTCTCTCTCAAAGAGGACAGAAATGAGCAGTGGTCAACTATTTTCCCAGACAGTAAGAAATAAGAGGACAAGTGACCAGCTCTGGGCTTCATCTCTCTGGAATCCTGAGGAACTCGAGGCTTGTTAATACCGTAACACTGAGTATTCCTGAAACAAGGAAAAATACTTTCAAATTTTTTAAGGTAAATATGGCCTATAATGTTGAATACTAAAAACATGAATAGTAAGAAAAATGCCATTCTAGGCTCACATCTTTTTTTCAAATAAGCAGAGGGTGTGAGTACACTTGTCCCTCAGTATCTGTAGAGAGTTGGTTCCAGGACCCCTAGAGATACCAAAATCCACAGATGCTCAAGTCCCTGATAGAAAATGGTGTAGTGTTTACATAAAACCTATGCACATCTTTCTGTATGCTTTAAATCATCTCTAGGTTACTTATAATACCAAATAAATGTAAATGCCATGTAAATAGTTGTTACACTGTATTGTTAAGGGAATAATGACAAGAAGAAAGTCTGTATACATATTCAGCATAGACTTGACCACCCTTTTTTTCCTGAATATTCTCAATCTGCTGTTGGTTGAATCCATGGATGTGGAAACCTCAGATATGGAGGGCCAACTATTTTGTGTCCTAGAGGCACTGGATTATGCGTTGACCTCATTTTAAGGGTTAAGCAAAGAGAGCAGGATGAATGGCTTTGGGAGACCCTAACACCTCCATCAAGGGAAGTGTTTTCATTCATGAATACTAGGTGGGATACTGCAGGGGGATTAATCACAAGGCTCTGTGGTTGGATCATCGAGATACCTTCTAAAACTGTTAAGAGTAGAAATCAAATATTTGTGACATCACATGTCATATAGCCTATGGATAAAAAGAAATCAATTACTAATACAACCAACAACATGGATAAATCTCAAAAATATTATGCAAAGGGGAAGTAGCCAGTCACAAAAGAATACATACTATGTGAGTCCGTTTGTATGAAGTCCAACAGACTGAACTAATATTTGGTTGCCTCTGGAGTGGCGATGCACACAAGAGATGATATTCATTGGGAAAGGGCATAAGGGGACTCTCCAGTGATAAAAGCTGTCCTCTGTCTTGATTGTGTTGTTGAAATATGGAGATATACACTTGAGATCTGTGTACTCTACGTATTAGAACACTTTCTGCTGTTCAATGGCTCCATCCAATCTATCTCACTTATGTCAACAGATTGGTATCAAATAAAACAGCACCTGTTATTTTATTATTAAATGCTTTACAGTTCGAAAGCCTGCTCTCCAACTTATTTTGTGCAAGCCTTTCCTTGGCCCTGATGTTCCAGCTGCACTGGCCTCCCTGAACTCACCCCTGTGCTTTCCAGCCTCAGGACCCTTGAATGTGCTATTTCTACATCTGGATTGGTTCTTACCTCTGGTTTTCCATGGCTGGGTCTCACTCATCCTTCCAGTCTTATAACTGAAATATTTTATCTTCAGATTACTTGTCCCCACCTCTTGTACATTTCCTTCATTCCACTGTCTTACTTTGCAATTATGTATGTATTCATTTACTTAATGAATGGTAAGCTGGTCTCTTTTTAACAGTGAATCTTTAGTGCTTAACCATACCACATACCTCATTATTTACTGAAGAAAGAAATATGTTAGTCAACATGTGCGTCAGGGCATAAATTTTGTAACCTAGTTTTAGTGACTAAATTGCATAATTCATCCCTGAATCAGGCCTCAGCAGCCTTGTTTCCCCCCCCCCGGGCCAATGAAGACACACAGGCTTTCCACGACGCAGTTGACGGGGGACGTGGACTTGAGAGTTGTGAGGCTTCAGGAAGCCTCAGAGATCACCTACCATAACAGGAAACCAAGGGTTTGGAGGGAACAATCTTGTCGCAGATCACACGGAAAGATCAGGGCTTGGTTTGAATCTTACCTCTGCCCCAACCACTTGTGTGACCTTGAGAAAGTGAAGATCTTTTCTGTGCATTGGTTTCCTCATCTGTAAAATAGAGATATAATTTTACTTGCCTCAGAAGATTGTAGTGAGGATTAAATGAGGTGGTAAAACTACAATGTTTAGGACAGTAAATTGTATGTAATATAATAATAAATATTAGCCATTATTAGTATTATTTTGCCCTGAACTCTAGTCCAGCAATCTTTCTACTTCTCTATGTCACTTCTATAGCAGACACCTAGCATACAATAGATGCCAAATAAATATTTGTTATATAAATGAACAATGCTCATCCATAACGGTGACTCTAAAACATAAAAAACAAAATTTTCTTCTGATTCTTTTGCTTAAGAAAAAATAAATAAATAGAGCAAATGCTTTAAAAGAACGGCATTTAGGTTGGGCGTGGTAGCTCATGCCTGTAATCCCAGCACTTTGGGAGGCCGAGGCAGGTGGATCACCTGAGGTCAGGAATTCAAGACCAGCCTGGCCGACATGGTAAAACCCCGTCTCTAAATGCAAATCAAAACTACAATGAGATACCATCTCACACCAGTTAGAATGGCAATCATTAAAACATCAGGAAACAACAGTGCTGGAGAGGATGTGGAGAAATAGGAATACTTTTACACTGTTGGTGGGACTGTAAACTAGTTCAACAATTGTGAAAGACAGTGTGGCAATTCCTCAAGGTTCTAGAACTAGAAATACCATTTGACTCAGTGATCCCATTACTGGGTATACACCCAAAGGATTATAAATCATGCTGCTATAAAGACACATGTACACGTATGTTTATTGTGGCGCTATTCACAATAGCAAAGGTTTGAAACCAACCCAAATGTCCATCATTGATAGACTGGATTAAGAAAATGTGGCACATATACACCATGGAATACTATGCAGCCATAAAAAAGGATGAGTTCATGTCCTTTGTAGAGACATGGATGAAGCTGGAAACCATCATTCTGAGCAAACTATCTGAAGGACAGAAAACCAGACACCACATGTTCTCACTCATAGGTGGGAATTGAACAATGAGAACACTTGGACACAGGGTGGGGAACACCACACACTGGGGCCTGTCATGGGGTTGGGGGAAGGGGGAGGGATAGCATTAGGAACGTAAATGACGAGTTAATGGGTGTGGCACACCAACATGGCACATGTATATAAATGTAACAAACATGCACTTTGTGCACAGGTACCCTAGAACTTAAAGTATAATAAAAAAAATAAAAAGAACCCATCTCTACTAAAAATACAAAAAATTAGCCCGGTGTGGTGGTGGATACCTGTAATCTCAGCTACTCGGGAGGCTGAGGCAGGAGAACCGCTTGAACCCAGGAGGCGGAGGTTACTGTGAGTTGAGATCATGCTACTACACTCCAGGCTGGGCAAGAAGAGTAAAACTCCATCTCAAAAAAAAAAAAAAAAAAAAAAAGACTGATATTTATTAGTGTATTCTTTACTTGTCTGTAAAATGCTCTTATGCAGAAGAACTCTTCTTTCATGACAGGGATTAATGCAAAAGTGAAATACAAGGCAACACAGTATTGTACAGGCTGAGAATCTAGAACTTCAAGGAACAGTGGACATCATCTAGATTAATAGTTCTCAACCGTGGTGCCAGGTATACTCTCCCAAAGCTATTTTATACATACATGTGCAGTGGGCTGAAATCCCATGCTAGTCTGAGGCTCCAGACTCTCTGGGAGCGAGACCCAGATTTCAGTCTTGGTCAGAGAGCTCCAAATGACTATTGTGCAAGCAGGTTTGAAAACTGATCTAGTCTAATGCTCTTATTTTATAAAGGAAACCTTGGGCCCAGGGATGAAAATGGACTTGCATAAGATGGCGAAGGACATTAGAAGACTTTCCAAAGCAAACATTTTCTTCTCCAAAGTCACAGT
Organism: Chlorocebus sabaeus; assembly: GCF_047675955.1. NCBI lineage: Eukaryota > Metazoa > Chordata > Mammalia > Primates > Cercopithecidae > Chlorocebus > Chlorocebus sabaeus. Next base: position 32,996,967 of record NC_132926.1, on the reverse strand, counting down.
CCAGATCTGTTCTCACAATCCTGAAATAGTTGTCATGATTAATGGTGTGCTGGTAAACCAGCAATCCAGAAAAAAAAAAAGACTCTGATTTGTACTATTTGCCAATTTCCATGGTATAAATACTATCACCATGGTTAATTTCATACTACCAATGTTTAAATAACCAGCTCACAAAATTCTTGTGTGTTTACTAATCAGATCTCAAGGGCGGGTACATGCTGGCTCCAGAACACGGCTGTGACCATCGCCCATCTGCATCAGTATTACATCAGAAACCCTAGCCCTGTCTGAGACTGACTGAACCCAAATTATTACAGTCGCAACCCAGAAGTCTGACTTTCTAAGAAGCAACCTTGATAAAACTCATACAAGCCAAAGTTTGAGCACCATGCTGCATGGAATAATGCAGCAGTCTAATAGGTACCCTGGATAGTCATGAGTTGATCCTATGAACCAACAGGAGGACCTTATCTAATGTGGTTATCATCTCATCATGGACAACCCAGCGCCCATGCCACCTTGTGCACAGTGATGGAAGCATAGCATTGTGTTTGACTAATGAGGCCCCGATTTATTTTGACAGGAAGACAGATGTCAGCTTTCCAAAGAAAGTGTCAAGCATTTGTCCCTTACAAGGACTGGGAAGAAAGAGCACACATTTTCCCTGTTTCCCTGCCCTTGACATATTTATAACATCCCAGGACTGGCCCTGAACATCCTCTCCCAAGTAACGGAATGTCAAGATGACTGCAGGGATTACGCTGTGAGTGGAAAAACATTATAGTAAGCCGAGGTGATCACCAGCCTCCCTGAGCTAAAATAATCACAGGCTTCTTTTTCTTAGTTGACCCCTGTCCTACTCTCAGGCACCTTATATCCTCAAATCTTGAATAGAGTTAAGAGATTGGGCAGGCCTGGCCTATTGTTCTCCTTACTTCCACCGGACATAAGACATGCTTTACATAATCCTGGATTTTTTATACCAATCAAATACTATGAATGTCATCAAGCTGAATAGTGACCATAACCCCAAATTCATGGATGCCCTGAACTCTAATCCATTCTGAACCACCCTATTCCCAGTTAGAAAACTCGATTAATCTTGATAAGCTTGGTTGGATCTCCAGACGATATTAGGAATATAGAGTCAGCTGGTAGGCAGATGTTGTATCAGTCCATGAGCATCATGCCAGGTAGGTGGCACACTGACTTCTTGTCACTTCTATGATCCAAAGAGAGCATCTCACCTTGTCACTGAAAATGTAGAGTTTCTGCACCTGAATTAAGGCAAGGGGAAAAATAAAGGTGCAAGCCCTGAGACCTTCCATCATCTGCACATCACACTGTGATGTGGTGAAAATCCTGGGGAGATCCTCAGCGTTCACTGCTCACCACCAAACCCCGACTCATGCTCTCACTAGCTCATACTGCAGTCACACTTTCAAATAAGAAGAACTACCATCAGCTCATCAATGGAAAATTGTGCTGAATAATTGCCGCGTGGGAATAAAAATACCTCTCCCAATAGCATCTTCTCTCATGAAACAAAGCGAAGCCCTTCCCTTAACTATTATCCTTTCGGTGAGACAACATAGACCCCACTTGCATGGGAAATGTAGAAGAGGTTGCCATAAACGTAAAAGTTAGAGAGGGACCATTAAATAAGATTCCTTTATGGCTAAGTGATTTCAGCATAACATCTAAACACAGGTGACACAAAGTTGAAGAACAAGGAAGCAGGGCTGGCTTCAGTCAGATAGAAACTTGCATAACCATTAAGACTTGATTCCATGACTTAGGACAAATTCACTGTGAATCATTAAGAAAATGTATAGTTGCTAAAGGATGGAAAGTGGGGTCAAAAGAATGTCAGGGGGCTGGAAAAAAAAAATAATTATAAACAATAGAGATCTTTATACCTACTCTGGTAGGCTTCAAATTTGGCTAAAACTAACTTTCCTACGATACAGTTGACACAGAAATGGAGAATTTTCAAACCAGAATGTCCTTTAATAGTACAATAGCCAGTGTAGAAAGTGTAGTGCTTTTAAAGCCATTTCTAGATCTAAAAACACATTGTTTTTCATTCAGAATAATTATTTAAAAATAATACAACTTGGAGCTCAATAACCACAAGGATCACCTACTGAGTGATTACTTTGAACCAGGCACTAATGTGAGTGCTTTCTATGTATTATCTCATTTAATCCTCATAACATTCTTGTGAGGCAGGCACTACCATTGTCCCCTTTTTACAGGTGGAGAAACAGGCATAAAGAGATGAAGTGTTTTCTAGGGTCACACAGCTGGTCTGTCATAGAGCAGGACACAGGGAGAACTGCCCTGTTTAAAGCAGAGGAGAGGGCAGGGGTCTGCAGTCCTGCCACTGATCCTTCCCACGGTACAGATGACCCTGTTGGAAAACCACTGATAAGAAAAAGAGAAAAGAAATAGAATTAAATAGACTTAAGGTCAAGCCAGGATAAAGTGTGACAAACATGAGTATTTTAATGTGTATTTAGCTTTAAGAAAGAAAAGGTTGGCTGGGCACAGTGGCTCATGCCTGTAATCCCAGCACTTTGGGAGGCTGAGGCAGGGAGGATTGCTTGACCCCAAGAGTCTGAGACCAGCCTAGGCAACATAGGGAGACCCCATCTCTACAAAAAATCAAAAACTTAGCTGGGCATGATAATGTGCACCTGTAGTCCCAGGTGCTTGGGAGGCTGAGGTGGGAGAATCACTTGAGCCCAGGAAGTGAAGGCTGCAGTGAGCCGTGATCATGCCACTGAAAGATTCTAAGGGGAAAAAAAAGGAGAGAAAAAGGAGAGAGAAAGAAGAGACAGAGAGAGAGAGAGAGAGAGAGAGAAGAAAGAAAGAAAGAAAGAAAGAGAAGAAGAGAGAAGAGAGAGAGAAAGAGGAGAAAGAGAGAAAGAAAGAAAGAAAGAAAGAAAGACACAGAAAGAAAGAAAGAAAGAAAGAAACAAACAAACAAACAAAGAAAGAAAGAAACAAAGAAAGAAAGAAAGAAAGAAAGAAAGAGAGAGGGAGGGAGGGAGGGGAAAGAGAAAGAAAGAAAGAAAGAAAGAAAGAAAGAAAGAAAGAAAGAAAGAAAGAAAGAAAGAAAGAAGAAAACAAAGGAAACAAAGAAAGAAAACAAAGAAAGAAAGAAAGAAAGAGAGAGGGAGGGAGGGGAGGGGAAAGAGAAAGAAGAAAGAAAGAAAGAGAAAGAAAGAAAGAAAGAGAAGAAAGAAAGAAAGAAAGAAAGAAAGAAAGAAAGAAAGAAAGAAGAAAGAAAGAAAAGAAAAGAAAACAAAGAAAGAAACAAAAGAAAGAAAGAAAGAAAGAAAGAGAGAGGGAGGGAGGGAGGGAGGGGAAAGAGAAAGAAAGAAAGAAAGAAAGAAAGAAAGAAAGAAAGAAAGAAAGAAAGAAAGAAAGAAAGAAAGAAAGAAAGAAAGAAAGAAAGAAAGAAAGACAGACAAGAAAGAAAGAAAGAAAGAAAGAAAGAAAGAAAGAAAGAAAGAAAGAAAGAAAGAAAGAAAGAAAGAAAGAAAGAAAGAAAGAAAGAAAAGAAAAGAAAGAGAGAGTAGGAGAGGGGAGGGGAGGGAGGAAGGAAGGAAGGAAGAGAGAGAGAGAGGAAGGAAGGAAGGAAGGAAGGAAGGAAGGAAGGAAGGAAGGAAGGAAGGAAGGAAGGAAGGCAGGCAGGCAGGCAGGCAGGCAGAGACCTGGGAGCCAGAAACAAAAGCAGAAATCAGTGATCAGAGCCCAGTCAAAAGGTGAAAATAGATGCCATGGAGATCCTGGAGTTTGTCAGCCTACACTGCTCCACAGAGCTAGGGGCTGGCCTTCTGTTACCCCCACCTGTTAACAATGACCTTGAGCCTGTGTGAAGCCAGGGAGTGGGAAATTTGCTCCATGCAGAAAGCCTGCAGGCTGGAAGGGTTGATGTTCTGTCAAAAAAGAATTGGAAAACTTCCTTTGATAGTCTGAGAAGACCCTGAAGAAGCTTTGCCTCTGTTAGAGGACCTTTAAGGAAAAATCGAACACCCAGGCCTGCACCTTGAGAAAGTACTGTTCATTGTCCAGGAACCCCATTCAGAGAAGTTAGTGACAAAAACTGGTTTCTGGATGTTGATTCTCTAAGAACACAACAGAAACAATGGCAAAAACAACTCTTTAAGGATATTTTCACAGTGTAGGGTTCACAAGAAGCACATTTTCTTAAAACATTGAAGAGTGGTCATGTACTGCATAATGACATTTTGATCAATGACAAGCCACATATATGACAGTGATCCCATAAGATTACAATGGAGCTGAAAAATTCCTATCACCTAGTGACATCTTGATGATCCTGACCCCGTGTAGGCCTAGGCTAATGTGTGTGTTTGTATCTTTGTTTTTTAACAAAAAGTTTCAAAAGTTAAAAAAAGTAAATAATTTCAAAAATAGAAAAAAGTCTTGCAGAATAAGTGTATTAGTCCGTTTCCACACTACTATAAAGAACTACCCGAGACTGGATAATTTACGAAGAAAAGAGGTTTAATTGACCCACAGTTCCAGAGGCTTAACAGGAAGCATCACTGGGAGGCCTCGGGAAATTTACAATCATGGCAGAAGGTGAAGGGTAAGAAAGCACCTTCTTGACAAGGTGGCAGGAGAGAGAAAGAGCAACAGGGAGAAGTGCCACACACTTTAAAACCATCAGACCTTGTGAGAATTCACTCACTATCATGAGAACAGTAAGAGGAAATCCACCCATATGATCTAATCACCTCCCAGCAGGTGCCTCCCCCAACACTGGGGATTACAACTGAACATGAGATTTGGGTGGGGACATGGAGCCAAACCATACTGATAAGGATATAAATAAAGAAAATATTTTTGTACAGCTTACAATGTGCTTGTGCATTCAGCTAGGTGTTATTACAAAAAAATCGAGAAGTTAAAAAAAAATTAAAGATTATAAAGTTAAGTTGTTATAATAAGTTAAAGTTAATTTATTATTGAAGAAATAATTTTTTAATAAATTTAGTGTAGCCTAACTGTACAGTGTTGATCTCAGCTCACTGTAACCTCCGCCTTCCAGATTCAAGCAATTCTCCTGCCTCAGCCTCCCAATTAGCTGAGATTACAGGCATCCACCACCACGCCCAGCTAATTTTTTCTACAGCAGTATACACTAATGTTCTAGGCCTTCACATTCACTGACTCAACTGTAAATGCCCTGTACAAATGTACCATTTTTTATCTTTTATACTGTATTTTTGCTGTACCTTTTCTATGTTTAGATAGATAAATACTTACCATTATGTTACAACTGCCTACAGTATTCAGGACAGTAACATCCTGTATAGGATTGTAGCTTAGTAGCATTAGGTTATATTATATAATCTAGGTATGCAGTAGGCTATACCACCTAGGTTTGTGAAAGTACACTCTATGATGTTCACACAACAAGAAAATCATCTAATGACTCGTTTCTCAAGAATATACTCTAGAGTTAAGCAGCGCATGACTGTAGTTCAAAGTAGTTCACAGTTAAAACAGATACAAATCAAATAAAGAAAGTAAACACCAAGAGAAAAAGAAACAGCAGATGCAACTAACCAGTGAATTAGCACTGCAAGAATGAGAAATTTAAAAACTACAAATGAAAGAGATAGAATAAGCATGTTAAAAGGTAAACTTCATAGTAAGTGTTCTTATCACAACTGTTTTTAAAAAAGCAGAAAAAACACAGACTAAACTGCAAAGAAATGACTATTAAGCTGACAGTAAAATTCTAATAAACAAAATTAGAAACAAAAAGAGAATGGAATTATACAGGCACCACAAGTAAATGGTATTGGCCAACAATTTGTATACACTTTTAAATGTACAAAGCCATACTGTTAAATATTTATGAACATGCACAGATTTAATAAGAGCATCAGAATATGGACAGGACAGAGATCACTTACATCAGAAGAGAAAATGCCTCTAGGGTGGAAGGAAGGGGAATGTGATCAAGAAGGGCTGTAAAGGAGACCTCAACTGTATCTGAAACCTGCTATTTCCTTTAAATAAGTACACACACTCACACGCACATACACAGAGACACACAAACACATCTGTATACAAAATATTCTTAAATGTCAATATGAAAAAGCAAGTCCTGTGACCTTCAAAGATGTCAGATCCCCATAGCCACCTTGGCCAAGCTCAATAACATATCTACTTCATTAGAATGTCTGCTCAATGCTTTCAAGACTTGCTTTCAACTGCTATTGCTGTAGAATTACTTGCTGAAGCTGGAATCTCCTTACTTTCATGACAAGCAGGTTGGTTTCCCATGTGTGGATCAGAAGTCAGCTTCATGAGGCAATTTCACTCTCAATATACTGCCTGTGTGGCCAGTAGAAGATTCTAGGGGTAATATATCAGCACAGGGAGAGAACCTATGTGGAAGAGGATGGAGATTTCAGCAAAGGCTGAATTTCTTCTCAGAACCCTGACACCAAAGGAACATAGACGAAGAGTGACACCCAGTGGCCAGACAGAAGGCAGAGTGCAGAGACTTCAGCTCCCTGGCTGCTTGCTTCTGTGGAGTTGGGTCATTCCTCTAAGCTCAAAATCCATCTTTCGGTTGCTGTGATTCAAGGAGCTCTGACATCTGGAGAGTGCTTTTGGGGATATGCAAGGAGCCGGTTCCCCTCCTCTCCTTGTGCCACCGCGCCCTGTTTTCTGGCTCATTTTCCCCTTCTGTACCAAATGTGCAATCTCTGGTGCGTTGCGTCCAACAACTGACCAGGCACGGGAGAATGTCGTAGTCCACCTCACACAGCATGGATGATGCTGCTCTTCAGTGTGAGAGGACCCTTACAGCTAAGCCAGTGAAAATGTGATGATTGAATTAATTCAGTAGTGCTGACTTACTGTCATTTGAGGTAAATTAGCGTGAGGTGCAGAAGTCCAAATATAAGTTATGAAAATGACAGCTGTCTCCAATATCCTATTAAAACTGCCTCTCAAGATCACCACCCACAATAGCAATGACAAAAACAACCATAATAAGAGCTAGTGCCTGTGGATCATACACACACACACACACACACACACACACACACACACACACACACTGTGCCAGGCACCATTCTAAGGGCTTTGTGTGTATTATTAACTCATTTAAACTCATGGCAAGTGCTAACATTCTACACATTTTACAAATGAGAAAACTGAGGCATGGAGAGTTAAATGCATGTGTCTAAAGACACAGGGCTGGTAAGCCAGTGGAGGCACAGGCTGCACTCACATGGTCACGAGCGTCTTTTGGGCAGCCTGACTCCAGAACTCTGTAAGCCATTTAGCTACTGTGCTTCTGGATGATCTCCCAATGGCCAGCCCTGAAGGCCTTTCCTCAGTTGGCCCTGCTGTGCCTCTCTGAGGATAGCACCAGTGTCAGCCCCCACCTCCCCTGTGGCTCATTTCTTCCTCTCTGTGGCTCCTCTGTCTCCTCTCTGTGTTCTCTCTTCCTCCACTCTGTAAACGGAGACTTCCTCCATGGTTCTTCCCACTTCTTGTTTTCCATTATCTTTGTTCTCTCTCCCTTTCACTGGAACCTCTCACCAGAACTCATTGGATTTCATGTCAGGATTTAAAATCACCAGGGCATTTAACCAAAGCTCACTGGGTTTTTGATGTCAGGATTCTGAGGTTCCAGAGGGAAGTTCTTGGGTTCAGCCCCTTCACCCCTGGGGTCCACACTTCCCCCTGTGGTAACATGAGAGGGTGGTTCAGAGCAATGTTCTCACCTTGGCTGCCCACCAGCCCCACCTCAGGAGCTTTTATCATTATTGCTGTCCTGGCCTCACAGACCATTTAGATGACAGCCTCTGATTGTGGAATTTCTATTTCTTCCTTTAATTTTCTCAATTGCTTCTTTGTATATTTTGAGAGCTTGTTTAGAGGTCCTATCAGCACAGCTTCTGGTATACCCTTGACCCAAGACTGGTCCTCCTCTATCGGGGATGGTCATCCTCTTCTACCAAGCACACAGCTCCAGGAGGGATGCACGTCGAGTGGTGAGGCAGGAAGGGGACTCACGCCTAGCCAGCCAGCTCAGCTGAATCAACCCTGGTGATCAATGGGGTGACAGATGTCGTAGCCAGATTGCCCTCACATCCTCTTTGTATATTTTGAACATATATTATTCGGCACACGCCTTCATGATTATATGTCTTTTGGGGTATTAATATAGCCACTTTAACCTTCTTGTGCTCTACAGTTTACATGATATATCTTTTTCAATCCATTTGCTTTTAACCTATCTTTATACTTAAATTATAACTTCTGAATAGTATATAATTGAATCTTACTTTTTAAAAATAAATTCTGATAGACTGTCCGTTTTAATTAGAGAACTGTTTCACACTCTTCTGACCTCCACGATTTCTGATGAGAAGTCAGAGATAATTGGAATTGATATTCTGTTTTATGTAATGTGTCTTTTTCTCTGGCTCTTTCAGTATCTTCTCTTTACCTTTAGTTTTCAACACATTGACTATGATGTGGCTAGATGCACTCTTCTTCTCATTTATCCTAAGCTAGAGTTTACTGAGATTCTTAAGAATTTGTACTTTTCAAGAGTATCTACCAGGCACGGTGGCTCATGCCTGTAATCCCAGCATTTTGGGAGACCGAGGCAGGAGGATCACCTGAGGTCAGAAGTTCGAGGCCAGCCTGGCCAACATGGTGAAACCCCATCTCCACTAAAAATACAAAAATTAGCTGGGCATAGAGGCAGGCGCCTGTAATCCCAGCTACTCCGGAGGCTGAGGTGAGAGAATCGCTCAAACCCAGGAGCCAGAGGTTGCAGTGAGCTGAGATCATGCTACTGCATTCCAGCCTGGGCAACAAGAGTGAAACTCCATCAAAAAAAAAAAAAATCTACTCAATTCTATCTCCCCTCTCATCTTGGGGTTCCAGTTACACAATGTTAGATCTTTCATTCTCTATTCATTGTTTAAAAAGTTTTCTTTTCCTCTTCAGATTGGATAATTTCTATTGATCCATCATCAAGTTCACTGAATCTTTCTTCTATTATTTCAATTCGGCTCATAAATGATGTGGTGAATTTTGATTTTAGAGATTGTATTTTGCATTTGAAAGCCTCTACTTGGGTTATTTTTATAGTTTTTTGGTTTATGTTTATCTACTGTTATTTTGAATATATTTTTATTTGTTGAAAGTATATTTTTCTTCGCTTCAACCAAAATAATTACAATAGCTGTTTTTCAAATTCCTATCTGTTAGTTGTAGCTTATGGACCATATCAGGATTGGTCTCAGTTGATTTCCTCTTCTCTTAAGATTTTCCTGATCTTCATATGTCAAATAGTTTTGGATTGTTTTCTGGATATTCTGGATATTATGTTGTAAAGACTGATGATTCTGTTACATTCCTCTGAAAAGTTGTTTGTGTTTTCTTTTGCTAGGATATTACAGTTTGTTTAGATTCAAACTGTAAGCTCTGCCTCATGAGTATTAATTCAAATTTAAGTTCAGGGTTTTTCCCCATGGGTAAGGCACTAGGAGTATCCCTCCATATGAATTTGGGGGAGAGGGGTCAACTAGAGACAGGAAGAGTTTATACACAGAATTTGGAGCTGTCCTTCTCTGGCTCTCTCCTTCCTATAGTTTACTCCTCACTTTCTAATGACTGATTGCTCCAAACTCTGTCCTCTGATATTTTAGGTCACAATCACTGCAGCTGTTCTGTCAGAATTTTAGTCACCCTATATGAGGCAATGAGTTTGATAGCCTGCTGTCCATCAAAATTCCCCCAAAAATGAAACACACTTCTCACTTGCCCTTCTCTCAAGTTTCAACTCCTCTCTGCAATCTGTCTGCTTTTGTTATTGCTCTAATGCCTACAGATCATTGTTTGGTTTTAGTTTGGGTTTTGTTTAACCAATATGAACTTACTTGGGCATTACCAAAATCAGAAATCTTCACCTTGTCATCTCTTGAGATTTTTATTTTTTCTTCCTAAAATGAAGGATTGCTCTAAAAGGGCAATCCTCAACCCTGGCTTTATAGTTAAATGACCTAGTACCTTTAGGAATGCTGCCTATTCCCCATCCCTAAAATTCCGATTTAAGTTTCCAGAATGGGGTTTGGGCAGGTGTTTGTTTTGTGTTGTTTTGTTTTGTTTTGTTTTTCTAATGATTCTAATATGCAATCCAAGTTCATACCCACTCTTGAAGATAGGCACTTTTTAAACTTTATTGGGCACACAAATCACCTGGGCATCTTGTTACACACTGATTCTGACTCATAGTCCTGAGGGAGGCCTGAAGCTGTCCATTTCTAACTAGGTCCAAGGCAATAATAATGTCACTTGCCTGAGGACACGTTCTGAGTGGCAAGATGCTACTGAACTCTTATATCCTAGAACAATGGTTGAAAATAGGAAAACAGTAAACCATATCTTTCCAAAACCATAACTTTTTTCCCATACAGTGATTTCCTGAATATCTGTAGCTCTGAACCTTCATTCCCACGTAGCAGTAACAGATAACATCAAGTGTTGCTACACTTCACACAGGATGAATACTCTCTATGTTTCCAAGTCCCCACCCTGTTTATAGCACTTATTTGCATACGTCCCCTGCAAGCTTTGAGTTTAGGATTCTACCATAGGATGCCATGAGCAGAGAAGGTAAACATCATGAGAGAACATATGCTACAGGGTTGTTCTGAGAATCAAGTGAGATATTATAGGCAAAGCAGCACTGTTTGCAGCCCATATGAAATGTTGAATAAATGTTAGTTATTTGTAGTCAACATCTACTCGATTTTTTCCCTTTTCAGTATTCCTTTTCTTATAAAAACAATACCCCAGGTTCCTTGTAGAAGCCAATCCTTAACCCTTCTCGGTATATGTGGTTCATGTGGGGCTAACACCATCTCTAGCTCCAAAAGTAGGTATTAACCTAGGTGTGTATATAATCCTAGGTATGCGTATCCAAGAGAAATAAAAGTATTCCGTCCACATAAAAACCTGTACATAAATGTTCATAGCAGCATTATTCATAATGGCCCCAAACTGATAAGACCTAAATGTTCATCAACCAACAAATGGATAAACAAAATGTGATACAGCATGGGAATGGAATATTATTCACCAATAAAAAGAAATAAAGTACTGATACATGCTGCAATATAGATGAATCTGGAAAACATTATGCAAAATAAGAGAAGACAGACACAAATAACACATATTGTGTAATTCCACTTATATGAAACCTCCAACATAGTCAAATCCATAGAGACAGAAAGTAGATTAGTGTTGCCTAGGGCTGGAGAGGATGGGGGTTTTGGAGAATGACAGCTAATAGGTCATTCCTTCTGCAGTAATGAAAATATTCTAAAATTAATTGTGGTGATGGATGCCCAACTCTGTGAATATACTAAAATTCATTTAATTATATACTTTAAAAGGGTGAATTGTATGGTATAATAATTATGATGCAATAAAGCTACTTTTACAAATTGTCTTCCTAAGGCCAGAAAAAGTGGGTTTAAAACAGACTTAGCAGTAAAATGTATTATAACAATAATATAAAAGACAGAAAAGACAAAATGGAAATACTCTTATAAGGTGCCTGTACTATATGTTAAGGTAGCCTCTGATAAGTTAGATGTTAAATTTTATGGCAGTCACTGAAAATACCATAAACCAAAAAGTACATCTAAAATTCAATGCAATCATTAAAAAAAAATGCTTAAAGCAAAAGAAGACAGGAAAACAGGGGAAAAAACAAAGAGCAAATAGAACAAAGAAATAATGACAAGATGGTAGATTAAACCCAACCAAATGATAAATTACATTAAATAAAAATGTCCTGCATAATCCTTAGCAAATTAACACAGGAACAGAGAACCGAATACCACACATTCTCTCCTGTAAGTGGGAGCTAACTGATGAGAACACATGGACACATAGAGGGGAACAACACACACTGTGTCATATCGGGGGGTAGAAGGTGGGAGGAGGGAGAGGATCAGGAAAAATAGCTAATGAATACTAGGCTTAATACCTGGGTGATGAAATAATCTGAACAACAAACCCCCATGACATATGTTTTCCTATGTCACAAACCTGCATTTGTACCATGAACTTAAAATAAAAGTTTAAATTAATAAATATGGCCTAAACTCTCCATTTAAAATTCAGGGATTTCCAGATTGAATAAGAAAATTCAAATACATAGATATAAAGATAAATATAACTAGATTAAAATTAAAAGAATGAAATAAGGAATGCCATTCAAATGCCAATAAAAGGAAAGCTGGCATGACTATATTACTAACCATTAAAGTAAACTTCAGGGGGATTGGGGAGGGTCTTTTTTTCTTTTTTGTTTTGTTTTGTTCAAGATAGATGACTAGAGATCTTAGACACCAGTTTTCTGCAGAAAGAAGAACCAAAGTTACAGGTGAATAATCATAACTTGAATGAAGTATCAAGTGAAAAGTGCTGGAGCCTAGCAGAGAACTCATGGGAAGAAGTTAGGGTACAGAAAAAGAAGAAAGCAAGAGGCTGGCAGAGATCAGCTAGGAACTCCAAGGGATTTGGTATTAAATACAAAAAGGATAAGTGGAAGGTTTTGGATCCCCTTATCCCTGCAGGAGACCTCTGGTATCTGAACTGTTGGAAAGCTCTTCCGCCCTCAGGAACCCAAATACTGGTGTGGGCAGGGATTTGGGGACTTCTTAAGGGCATCACACTAGACTACCAGCTCACCCTGAGTTGCCTGCCCTTCCCTTGAACCTGAGCAGCAACAGCAGGTGCCATACTTGGGGTACACCCATTGGACAACTGTATCCTTCCAAGGGAACATCAGCCCCTGTGTTTCCACATCACTGGAGACCCTGCAGACATTTCTTGGCACCTACTTGGATTGTGGCAGCCACACAGGGCTGCATGGGCCAGGGGAGCTTCAGGGTCCCAGTGGTCTAGCCCTTGAGAAATGCTGCTCCTAAGAGAAGGGAGTGCAGCACACCAAGGGGGAAACCCTGGGGATCAGGAGACCAGAGCATGCACTTTCCTGTGCCCAAGAGCTCCCTTGGGATGAGAGTAACTGCACTACCTCCAACGGAGAGGCAGGCACTGGGCTCACTAGAGATATCAGATACTAGTTCTCCACAGAAATAAATTCTGCAAGGGAGGAGTATGGTTCTGTTCCAGCAGCCAGGTGGTTGCAGTCCTCTGGCATGGATGTGAAGAGGAGGACTTCTCCTCCCCCTAACTCTCACTGCTGTGGGAACAGCCATGGCTGCTCTCTTGGGAAGCTGGTGCAGACATGTGGAAAATGACCATTCTAGGGTTATAGGGGTGGCTGCACCCCCACTGGTGGTATACAAACCAGGCCTAGGCTTGCACAAAAGATGGGGCCCCTACTTCTTTCTACGTGAAGTGGCAGCATTCCTGCAGCAGACAGCAAGAGAGCCACAAAGCTGCATGTTTGAGGCTGAGGGAGGATGCTCCACACAGAAGACATCTGAGGTGAGCCATGGGACAAATGTCTTCATGGTGCTTGACTACACTGTAGCCTGGAGATAGACAGCAGTGTCTGTCTGATCTGAGTGTCCTGAGTGCCAGGAGGGAGCATCACAGGGAGGCAGGAGCTGCGACAGCCACCTACCTCACTATGGAGACCTCGGTGTATTTCACTGGGAGGTCCCCTTGCCACCTCTGTCAGCACTGGTTCTTGTGCCTGCCACTGGAGTATCTGAGAGCAGGATTGGAAGTTCAGCTTTGCCCAGCTCTGTCTCCCAATTAGGGCTAAGCAGGAAGCTAAGGCCACCATGCATTCCACAGATCAGCCCATCATCTGAGGTAACAGAGAAAGCTTCTCCTGGTAAAGAAAGGTGACACATATACCATATTCTGCTGCTGCAGCCCGCTCTTACCCATGAGAGTCATCTACTGACCTATAGGTTGAAATACACAATGCAATTTTTTTTTTAAAAATTTGCTAACAGAAGTGCATGGTGCCAAAGAATGAGATAAGCTTCCTGAGACCACTATCCCAGCCATGCAGGAGATGGCAAGCCTTCTCACACACTCAGTACATCACTGCTACTACCAGCATTTGAGAAAGCCACCATACAAATACTATCTAAAACCAAGGAGCTGATACAGAGGTTTGACACTGAAAGTATCCAGAACCAAAGCCAAATGATCATACACAACTCATATTATAGTCACATCCTCAAGAGGAAAACAATCCCCTCTAAACAAAAGTAAGTTCAAAAATAAGAAGAAATAGTTTACCCAGATGGGAAGGAACCAGAGAAACAATTCTGGACATATGAAATTGTACAGTGCTACAATACCCCCAAAGGGTCACACTAACCATCAGACAATGGATCCTAACAACAAAAAAAAAATCTCTGAAATACCAGATAAGGAATTCAAAAATATTGATTTTAAAGCAGCTCAGTGAGAGCCAAGAAAAAGCTGAAAACCAACACAAAGAAATCAGAAAGCAATACAGGATATGAAGGAAAATTTTACTAAAGAGATAGATTAAAAAAAACAAAACAAAACAAAACAAAAACAGGGGTCCGTTCCAAGATGTCCAAATAGGAACAGCTCCAATCTGCAGCTCCCAGCATGATCGACGCAGAAGATGGGTGATTTCTACATGTTCAACTGAGGTACCTTGTTCATCTCACTGGGACTGGTTGGACAGTGGGTGCAGCCCAGGGAGGGTGAGCTGAAGCAGGGCGGGGCATCACCTCACCCAGGAAGTGCAAGGGGTCAGGGGATTTCCCTTTCCTCGCCAAGGGAAGCCATGACAGACTGTACCTAGAAAAACAGGACATTCCTGCCTAAATACTGCATTTTCCAATGGTCTTAGCAAATGGCACACCAGAAGATTATATCCTGCACCTGGCTCAGTGGGTCCCACGCCCACAGAGCCTTGCTCACTGCTAGCACAGCAGTCTGAGATTGACCTGCGAGGCAGCAGCTTGGCAGGGGGAGGGGCATCCGCCACTGCTGAGGCTTGAGCAGGTAAACAAGGCAACCTGGGAAGCTCAAACTGGGCGGAGCCCACTGCAGTTCAGCAAGGCCTGTTGCGTCTGTTGACTCCACCTCTGGGGGCAGGGCACTGCTGAACAAAAGGCAGCAGAAACTTCTGCAGACTTAAATGTCCCTGTCTGACAGCTCTGAATAGAGCAGTGGTTCTCTCAGCACGGCGTTTGAGCTCTGAGAATGGACAGGCTGCCTCCTCAAGTGGGTCCCTGACCCCCATGTAGTTTAACTGGGAGACACCTCCCAGTAGGGGCCAACTGACACCTCATACAGGTGGCTGCCCCTCTGGAACAAAGCTTCCAGAGGAAGGATCAGGCAGCAATATTTGCTGTTCTGCAATATTTGCTGTTCTGCAGCCTCCTCTGGTGATACCCAGGAAAACAGGGTCTGAAGTGGAAGTCCAGCAAACTCCAACAGAACTGCAGCTGAGGGACCTGACTGTTAGAAGGAAAACTGACAAACAGAAAGGAATAGCATCAACATCAACAAAAAGGATATCCACACCAAAACCCCATCTGTAGGTCACCAACATCAAAGACCAAAAGTAGATAAAACCACAAAGATGGGGAGAAACCACAGCAGAAAAGCTGAAAATTCTAAAAACCAGGGCGCCTCTTCTCCTCCAAAGGATCACAGCTCCTCGCCAGCAACAGAACAAAGCTGGATGGAGAATGACTTTGACGAATTGACAGAAATCGGCTTCAGAAGGCTGGTAATAACAAACTTCTCCGATCTAAAGGAGGATGTTCGAACCCATCGCAAGGAAGCTAAAAACCTTGAAAAAAGATTAGACGAATGGCTAACTAGAAAAAAACAGTGTGGAGAAGACCTTAAATGACCTGACGGAGCCCAAAACCACCGCACGAGAACTACGTGATGCATGCACAAGCTTCAGTAGCTGATTTGATCAAGTGGAAGAAACGGTATCAGTGATTGAAGATCAAATTAATGAAATAAAGCAAGAACAGAAGTTTACAGAAAAAAAAAGAGTAAAAGGAAACAAAACCTCCAAAAAATATGGGACTATGTGAAAAGACCAAATCTACATTTGATTGTTTACCTGAAAGTGATAGGGAGATTGGAACCAAGTTGGAAAACACTCTTCAGGATATTATCCAGGGGAACATCCCCAACCTAGCAAGACAGGCCAACGTTCCAATTCAGGAAATATAAAGAACACCACAAAGATACTCCTCAAGATGAGCAAGGCCAAGACATATAATTGTCACATTCACCAAGGTTGAAATGAAGGAAAAAATGTTAAGGGTAGCCAGAGAGAAAGGTTGGGTTACCCACAAAGGGAATCCCATTAGACTAACAGTGAATCTGTCAGCAGAAACTCTACAAGCCAGAAAAGAGTGGGGGCCAATATTCAACATTCTTAAAGAAAAGAATTTTCAACCCAGAATTTCATATTTAGCCAAACTAAGCTTCATAAGTGAAGGAGAAACAAAATCCTTTACAGACAAGCAAATGCTGAGAGATTTTGTCACCACCAGGCCTGCTTTTGAAGAACTCCTGAAGGAAGCACTAAACATAGAAAGGAACAATCAGTACCAGCCACTGCAAAAGCATGCCAAATTGTAAAGACCATCGATGCTAGGAAGAAACTGCATCAACCAATGGGCAAAATACCCAGCTAACATCATAATGTCAGAATCAAATTCACACATAACAATATTAATCTTAAATGTAAATGGGCTAAATGCCCCAATTAAAAGACACACACTAGCAAATTGGATAAAGAGTCAAGACCCATCAGTGTGCTGTATTCAGGAGACCCATCTCATGTGCAGAGACACACACAGGCTCAAAATAAAGGGATGGAAGAAGATCTACCAAGGAAATGGAAAGCAAAAAAAGGCAGGAGTTGCAATTCTAGTCTCATAAAACACACTTTAAACCAACAAAGATCAAAAGAGACAAAGAAGGCCATTACATAATGGTAAAGGGATCAATTCAACAAGAAGAGCTAACTATTTTTGCAACTATTACAAAAAGAATTGAGTTATTGATTTGATTCTCAGCTTGGTTGCTGTTGGTGTGTAGCAATGCCACTGATTTGTGCACATTGATTTTGTATCCTGATGCTTTACTGGATTCATTTATTAGATCCAGGAGCTTTTTGGATGAGTCTTTAGGTTTTTCCAGGTATACAATTATATTAACAGTGAACTATGACAATTTGACCTCCTCCTTACTGATTTGAATGCCCTTTGTTTCTTTCTCTTGTCTGATTGCTCTGGCTAGGACTTCCAGAACTATGCTGAATAGAAGTGAAAGTAGCCATCCTTGTCTCGTTCCAGTTCTCAGCAGGAATGCTTTCAACTTTTCCCCATTCAATATAATGTTGGCTGTGGGTAATAAAAGATGGCTTTTATTACCTTAAGGTATGTCCCTTCTATGCCAATTTTGCTGAGGGTTTTAATCATAAAGCATGTTGGATTTTGTCAAATGCTTTTTCTGTGTCTATTGAGATGAGCATGTGATTTTTGCTTTTGATTCTGTTGATGTGGTGTATCACATTTATTGACTTGTGTATGTTAAACCATCCCTGCATCCCTGGTATGAAATCTACTTTATTATGGTGGATTATCTTTGATATAATGTTGGATTCTATTAGCTAGTATTTTCTTGAGAAAAAAAAAGTAGCGTTTCTATACATCACTAACAATCTAGCTGAGAACCAAATTAAGAACTCAATCCTATTTACAATAGCTACAAAACGTAATAAAAGACCTAGGAATATATTTAACCAAAGAGGTGAAAGAGCTCTAAAAGGAAAGCTATAAAACACTGATGAAAGAAATCAAAAAGTATACCATTCTCATGGAACCTCCTGGGCTCAAGCAGTCCTCTCACCTCAGCCCTCCAAACAGGTGGGACTACAGGTTCACATCAGCACACACTAATTTTTCTTTTGTTTTTTATAGAGATGGGGTCTCACTATGTCACCCAGAATGGTCTTGAACTCCTGGATTCAAGCAATCCTACTGCCTTGGCCCCCCAGAGGGCTGGGATGACAGGCATGAGCCACCACACCTGGCAAGAATGGCAGTTATTAAAAAATCAAAGAAAAACAGATGCTGACAAGGATGCTGAGAAAAGGGAATGTTTATACATTGTTGGTGGGAATGTAAATTATTAGGTTGATGCAAAAGTAATTGCGGTTTTGGCAAAAACCACAATTACTTACATCAACCTAATAGTACAACCTCTAAGGAAAACGGCAGGCAGATTTCTTAAAGAACTAAAAATAGAACTATCCTTCAATTCAGCAATCCTGCTATTGGATATCTACCCAGAGGAAATCATTATATCAAAAAGATACCTATACTTGTATGTTTATCAGAGCACTATTTACAATAGCAATATATAGAACCAACCAAGTGTCCATCAATGGATGATTGGACAAAGAAAATGTGACATATAAATTCCATGAAATACTCCTCAGTCACAAAATAAGAATAAAATCATGTCTTTTGCAGCAACATAGAAGGAACTGGAAGCCATTATCTTGTGTGAAGTAATACAGAAACAAAGTCAAATACCATATGTTCTCACTTATTAGTGGGAGCTAAACAATGTGTCCTCGTAGACATGAAGAGTAGAATAATAGTCATTGGAGACTCAGAAAGGTGGGAAGGGGTGAGGGATGAGAAATTACCTATTGGGTACAATGTACACTACTCAGGTGATGGTTACACTAGAAGCCCAGACTTCACCACTACCACCACTTCACAACATATCCATGTAACAAAACTGTACTTGTACCCCATAAATCTATAAAAATAAATAAACTTTAGAACAAGGGATATGATGATGGATAAATAGGGACATAATCTAATAATAAAGGAGTTAATTCATTTAAAAGACATACAAATCTTAAAGGTATATGCATCGAAAAAAAGCTTAAAATAAATGAAACAATAAGTAATAGAACTGAAACAAAAAAGAAAAATCTACCATTTAAGTTGAATATTCCAACACTTCTCTCTCAGCCATCAGCAGAACATATGGAGAAAAAAAAAAAAAACAGTAAAAATTTGGAAGATAGGAACAACTCTTTTAGTCAATTTGACCTAATTGATACTTACATAATACTTCACCAAAATACAGCAGAATAGACATGCTTTTCAAGTGCATATGGAACATTCATCAAGACAGAACATATTCTGGGACAAAAAACAAATGCCAAGAAAGTTAAAAGGACTGAAACCATACAAATATGTTCTCTGACCACAAAGGAACTAAATTAGAAATTTAATTTAATAAAAGAGATATAATCTGGAAAATCACCAAATATGTGCAAATTAAATATAGCACTCCTAAATAACTCAGGGAACAAGGGAGAAATCGCAAGAGAAATTAGAAAATAGTTCAAATGCAAAGAAATCGAAACATAACATTGAAATTTGAGGGATGCAATAAATGTGGTAAAGGAACTATTTAGCAATAAATGCTTTTGTTAGAAAAGAGGAAAGTCTCAAATCAATGATTTAAGCAGAGTAAATTAAACCCAAAGTAAGGAGAAGAAAGAAAAATTAATAAAGATAAGAGCAGAAACAAATAGAAACTGAAAAAAAAAATAGAGAACATCAATGAAACCAAAGAGCTGTGTCTTTGGTCAAGTAAAACTCATCTGGACTTGGAATAGACTCTGCCCCCCAGGATGCAGAAACCACCTATATTAGCATCCTCCTTCCAGGGCTAGAAAGCAAGGAACATAGGCCAGCATAGTGCTGGGTGGAGGCACCTTTCTAACAGTGTCCCTCCTCTGGGACCCGAGGCCCACTCAATGCACAATGCAGCCTTTGATATCCTGGCTACAGCAGGAGGTCCAGGGAGAGTAGTAGGGAAAAAGGAGCCGGCGGGCCCATAGCTCTTGCACTGTTAGGCCTGAGGAACGGGGCTCCTTCCTCCCTCTCAGCAGATTGCTTCATGCCTATGAGGCTGCAGCACATTCTTCACATTCTAGGATTGAGATACACAGTTTGGTTCTTGTCGAGGCAGCCAAGAAGGGGAAGAAGGGGCAGAGAACATCCCAGAGATCAAGACTGCCGTTACTGCTCCCTCCCTGACTGACTTGGCCCTCACCGACTTGCCTGCCACCCCTTGGAAAGTGATCTCCACCCAGCCTCTCTCTGCAAACACCTCCCTTGGCTCTCTGATAAAGCTGGAGCTGTGGGTGCAGCATCTTACCTCACCCCAGCAGCATCAGTGAGCCAGCTCCTCACTGGTGAACAAGCAAAATCCCACCACTGCTGGGAAGGAATCCAGGAAATCACCTGATGTAGCCCAGCATTTTAAAGGTGAGGGGACAGAGGACCAAAAACATTAAGGCTACAAGTATCTACAAAATCTAGTCACACAAAACTAACCTCATTTGCTTTTTGGATAGGCAGCAGAGCAGGGAAATGCAGCTAACATAATGAGTTGAACCTTAGAAAAGCCTCCCATGAGATCTTGCAAATGAGATGGAAACAGCTATGGACTGCAGGCATATAAAGTGAGACAGATTGATGACTGATTCAAAGATCACTAATAAATTACTTAATGCTTCCTTGGATGCTATTTTTTGAGCAAGTTCTTAGTTTCAGCTCTCATTCCATTACAAGCCAAAACACCATAAAATCTGGATGAAGGCACAAATTCACTCTTTTAAATGATACTGAATGAGTGTCTACTCTGTACTGGGAACTAATGACTGGAGTGTAAACAGAGCCTCTGCCCTCACAAAATCTACAATTCACTGGAGATTAGAGGTTAATCAAATGGTCACACAAATGATTGTGTCATTCAGGCTCTGACAGAGAGAATGGTAGTGTTATTAGATGTTATAAAATGGGATTTTCACCTAGGTGCGGAAACTTCCTATGGAAGTGACTCGCGAGCTAATATCCAGAAGATAAGTAAGGAGTCACGTAGACAAAGGTGAGAGGGGAATTAATTTCAGAGAGAAGGACCAGGATGTTCCACTCTGTGCCAGGAGAGAATATGGCTAACATGAGGGAATGAAAGGTCAATGAGGACAGGCTGTAGGGTTCTCATCTGCCAGAATGTGAGCTTCATGAGGGCAGATCATCTTTATTGTTTTGCTCATGGCTGTATCCACCCTGCCTAGAACTGTGCCTGGCAAATAGTAAGTGCTCATAAATATTGAATGGATAAATGAGTGACAAATGTATGAAGCTATTAGAGTACACAGAGTATATGACCAATTGAAGTTTTGTAGGGTTTTAGGCAATGGGATGTTGTGAACAGATTTCCCTGTTTTATAGGGATTACAGTAGCAAAAAGACATGAGGAAGAAGGAATCTATAAAAGTGTATGGGACCAGCTAAGAAGAGAATCCCATTTCCAGATGAAGATAGCTCAAACTAAGCTGTGGTACTATTAATAGAGCAAGGTGAGGAGTGTTGAGAGATGTTTAGGGGACTCCTGGACACAAGCTGATCAAAGTTATTGGTGAAGGGGGAGAGAGGGTACATAGGAAAACAGAACTGGAATTTGCCATTATCTCAAAAACTTGAAGGAGATGTCACAGTAAAATTAAGAAAAACAAAATATGTTAATATCTTAACCAAAAATACACTCAAAATGCAATGGCACAAGTACAGGTGAGGAAAATGGCTCAAAACAACACATATAAGAAACACTTCAGGGTTTGAGCACCCTCAAGCTCCAAGCCTGAATTATTTGTAAATGATGCTACTAAACATTAATGCAAATTGGGCTGTATGAGGAGACTCACTGTGTTCAGAAAATAAGATGACAAATCTTGCTGCACAGGTACTCTGGGCTGGCTGATGGGACCATGCATTCAGCAGCAGGTGCCAGATATTGAAACAGACATTTACCAACTGGAACTCACTGAGAAAAGGGCAACTAATAGCACAATAAAGGAAGTCAATACATCAAGGAATACCTATGTTTGCAGAGAACATAGTAAACATGAGAACAATCTCAGAGGAAGTAGTCATATTTAAATGCTTAAAGACTCTCAAGAAAGTGGGGGATTGTACTTCTGTGGTCACTGAGAAACTAAGCCTCCAGGGTGGGCATTCCAGGAGCAAAGATTGCCACTTAGTGATAGAAAGGGTTTTCTAAATCAAATCTGTCCCCAAATGGAAGCCTTCAAAAAGCCTGGAGGCTCCCTTGGAGGAGAGGAAACAGGAAGGCCAAGAGAAGGCAGAGTCAGGTCCTGACTGGCTTGTGTTACCAGCTGTTTGGAGATTGAACTTAATATTCTAGACTACATGGGAGCCAGTGGAGCATTTTAAGAAGTGCATCAGCCTGAGTGTGTTTAAATTCTAGGAGGAAAGAACTCTGGGCTGTTCTGAGGAGAGAACTCCAGTGTTGAGGATAGCATGGAGGCTGCCCTCACCTGGAGCAGTCAGGATTGCCCACAGCACACACCAGTTCACACCCAGGAACTCTGAGGTTGCAATGAATCTATAGATCAATTTGGAAGAATTGACATCTTGACAATATTGAGTTTTCCAACTCATAAACATGCTATGTCTCTCCATTTCATGAGGTCTAGCTCTATTTGTCTCATCAATGTTGTGTGTCTCATCAGCATATGAACCATGCATATATTTTATTAGACTTACCTCTAATATTTCATGTTTTTGATGCTGTTTTAAATGGTATTCTTTGTAGGTTCTTAGGATTTCCCAAACAGATAATCATGTCATCTGCAAATAAAGACAATTTTTATTTCTTTCTTTCCAATCTATATGCCATTTATCTCTTGTTCTTTTCTTCAGCACAATTTTTATTTTTTTGTATGAATGTTCATAACAGGTTTGCTCATGATAGTCAGAAACTGCCAACAACCCAGATGTCCTTCAACAAATGAATGATTAAACAAATTGAGGCACATTTATACCTTGGAATACTACTTAGCAATAAAAAGGAATGAACTATTGGTATTGGAAACAATTTTGATGAATATTCAGGGAATTAAGTTGAGTGAAAAATACCAGTATCCAAAGGTCACATGTCACATTATGTATGATTCCATTCATGTAACATGCTTAAGATGATAGTTATAGAATGAAGAACAAAATAATGCCTGCCAGGGGCCAGAGACTAGGGTGTGTAGAGAGCAAGATGGTATGACTATAAAAGGGCAACACCAGAAAGCCTTTGATGACGGAACTGTACCATTCTTAATCTCAGTTTGAGGAAGCACCATTCTTCTAAACATCAAATCAAGGAGCCGAGAAGCCATACTCTCAATTTCTCTCTCCACTCTCTCATCCCTTCCCCTTCACAACATATCTTAAATCTACAAGTCCTTTTTCAGTCTCTGAAGCACAATTTTGAATAGAAACAGTGAGAGTGGATATCCTTGTCTTGTTCCTGATCTTCAGAATAAAGCTTTCAGGCTTTCAACATTCAGTATGATGTTAGCTACCCATTTTCACAGCTGACCTTTATTAGGCTGAGGAAACTGCCTACTACTCCTAGTTTCTTGAGAGATCCTATTATGAATGGATGTTGACTTTTGCTAAAATGCTTTTTTTTTAATTTAATAAGATAATCATGAGGTTTTTTCTCTTATCTGTTGATAGGGTGAATTACAATGTTTAATTTTAAAATGTTGAACCAACTTTGCTTTCCTAAGATAAACCCACTTAATTATCTTTATCGCATATTGCTGGATTCAATTTGTTAACATTTTGCAAAGACATTTGCATCTATGTTCATGAGAGACATTTGGGCTGCAGATTTCTTTTTTTTTTTCCTTTTTTTTTTTCGGGGGCTGGGGGGGACAGAGTCTCACTCTGTTGCAAAGGCTGGAGTGCAATGGCACAATCTCAGCTCACTGCAACCTCTGCCTCTCAGGTTCAAGCGATTCTCCTGCCTCAGCCTCCTGAGTAGCTGGGACTACAGCTACTAGTGAGCCACCACACCTGGCTAATTTTTGTATTTTCAGTAGAGACAAGGGTTCGCCATGTTGGCCAGGCTGGTCTTGAACTCGTGACCTCAGGTGATCCACCCACCTCGGCCTCCCAAAGTGTGATTACAGGCATGAGCCAATGCACCCGGCCTGGTCTGCAGATTTCTTTTCATGTAATGTCTTTGTCTAGTTTTGGTGTCAGGTTAATATCAGCCTCATAAAATGAGTTGGGATATTTTTTCAGTCTCTTCTGTGTTTTAGACAAATTTCTGTAGAATTGTTATTATTTCTTCCTTAAGAGTTTGGTAAAATTCACCACCAAGCTTATATAGGTCAGTAGTTTTCTTTGTCGGAAAGTTTTTAACTACAAATTGATTTTTTTTCAAAAGATATAGCATTGTTCAAGCTATCTATTTCTTTTTTAGTGAGCTTCAGAAGTTTGGGTCTTTCAAACAATTTGTTTATTTCATATAAGGTCTCAAATGTACTGGCATAAAGTTGTTTATAATAACCCCTCATTATTCTTTCACTTTCTGTAGAATTTGTAGTGAAGTCTTCCCTTTCATTTCTGATACTGGTAATTGGTATCTTCTCTCTTTTTTCCTTGATCAGACTAGCTAGGAATGTGTACAGTTTCATTGATTTTTCTTATTATTTTTCTGTTTTCTATTTCACTGATTTTCACTCCTATCTTTATTTCTTTCTGTCTTCTTCCTTTGTGTTTAATTTGCTTTTATTGTAATTTCATAAGGTAGAATCTAAGATCATAGTTTTGAGATTATTATTTTTTAATAAGTAATTAATGCTACTTACACATTTTTCTCTAACCACTTTATTAGCTATGGCACACTGTTTTTTGTGTGTATGAGACAGGGCTTTGCTCTGTCACTGAGGCTGGAGTGCAGTGGCATGATCTTGGCTCACTGCAGCCTCAACCTCCCAGGCTCAAGTGATCTTCCTGCCTCAGCCCCCCAGTAGCTGGGAGTACAGGCATGCACCACCACACCTGGTTAATTTTTGTATTTTTTGTAGAGACAGCGTTTCACCACGTTGCCCAAGATGGTCTCAAATTCCTAGACTCAAGCTACCTGCACACCTAGGCCTCCCAAAGTGCTGGGATTACAGATGTGAGCCACCATGCCCAGCCTAGCACACTCATTTTTATGTGTTGTGTTTTTATTCATTTAACTTCAATATGGTTTTGAATTTCCTTCTTTGACCCAGGGGTTATTTGGAAGTGTGTGTTTAAAACTATTTGTAATTATTTAGAGTTTTTTCCTATATTTTTGATTCACTTCAAGTTTAATTCTGTCATGGTCAGAGAACTTCCTTTGTATTAATTCAGTCTTTTTACACTTGTGTAGATTAGTTTTACAGCCCAGAACATGACTTAACTTTGTGAGTGTTCTCTGCATACTTGAAGAGAATTGTTATTCTGCTATTGTTAAGTAGAGTGTTCTATTCATGTTAATTAAGTTCAGTTGATTCACAGCATCCTTCAGGTCTTCAGCCAGAAGTTAAATGAGTGTTCTCAATATCCTTCAGGCTCTTTAGGGTCCTTAAGGTCTTCTTCTGGATCATGCAATCTTAAACATATATGCACCTAATAATAGAGTTTCAGAATACATAAAACAAAACCAATGTAACTAAAAAAAGAAATAGACAAATCCATTATATTTGGTGACATCAATACTAATTGAGAGAAAAAGCAGTTAAAGAAGAGATGTTACAAGAGAAGAGAGTAAAAGAAGTTCAGTCTATATGTCTATATGTCTCCCTTGTCAGTATCACATCATCATCCTTATCATCATCACCATCATCATTATCAAACATTTCTTGCTCCCTGGTATATGCTTAACCATCAGGGGTTGCAAACTCCTAGGTCTACAAGGGCCAAGCAGGTGGGTAAATAAGAGGAGTTGGCTGGATGATACCCAGCTTTAGTGGAGGCAGAGAAACAACATGAACAGGCACAGCCCTGATGCTCAGGAGGGGACATGCCCAGTCTAAGATGAAAGGCCCTGCTCTGCTTTTAGAGAATGAGAAAAATAACATAAAATATGACCATACCTTCTGATTTGGCACGGAAAGCAGAAATCCACATCTTTAAGTGAAATATCTCCATTTGTTAATGTTGAAAAGGTAACTTAAAATAATATTTGGAACACTGTGTGGGCCAATACTTTAGGGCAAACAAACTTGCCTTCAGGCTAAGTAAGTTCAGTCTGAGTACTTTCACTTTGCAACCTCAGGTATAAACATTGGTTCTTCCCCTTGGAGATCTCACAATCTAGTTGGGGTAACGAAACATGCACTTGAGTTCAACATTTAAAGGGAAAATGTGGTGGGATCCACTTAGAGATAAGAATAAAGTCTGATATATTCAAACTTATTTATCAAACATGCATTTATCACCTCTCATGTGCCAAGCATTATTCTAGGTAATAATGATTCATCAATGCACCAAAAAGACAAACTCCCAGACTTCAGGGATCTTATAATTTAGTGAGAGAATAAAGACAGTAAAAATCACAAATAAATAATGTAGTGAGTTATAAGGTGATAAGTGTTATTTAAAATATTGAAACTGCCAAAGTAGAAGGGCTACATTTTAAAAAATTTTTTTTATTTCCACAGGTTTTTGGGGGACAGGTGATATTTGGTTGCATGAATAAGTTCTTTAGTGGTAATTTGTGAGATTTGGAGCACCCATCACCTGAGCCCAATTTGTAGTCTTTTATCCTTCACCACCCTCCCACCCTTTTCCCTGAGTCCCCAAAGTCCATTGCCTCATTCTTATGCCTCTGCATCCTCATAGCTTAGCTCCCATTTATAAGTGAGAACATATGATGTTTGGTTTTCCATTCCTGAGTTACTTCACTTAGAATAATAGCCTCCAGTTTCATCCAGGTTGCTGCAAATGCCATTAATTCATTCCTTTTTATGGCTGAGTAGTATTCCATGGTGTGTGTGTGTGTGTGTGTGTGTGTGTCTGTGTGTATGTGTGTGTGTGGTGATATAGATATATATCACATATATACATATATATCACAATTTCTTTATCCACTCATTGATTAATGGGCATTTGGTTTGGTTCCACATTTTTGCAATTGCAAATTGTGCCGCTATAAACATGTGTGTGCAAGTATCTTTTTTGTATAATTACTTTTTTACATACCCAGTAGTGGGATTGCTGGATCAAATGGTAGCTCTTCTTTTAGTCCTTACAATCTAGATATCTGACAAAGGACTAATATCTAGAATCTGCAAAGAACTCAAACAAATTAGCAAGAAAAAAAAAAAACAAAGAATCCCAACAAAAAGTGGGTTAAGGACACGAATAGACAATTCTCAAAAGAAGATATACAAATGGCCAACAAACATATGAAAAAATGCTCAACACACAAATGATCAGGAGAATGCAAATCAAAACCATAATGTGATACCACCTTACTCCTGCAAGAATGACCATAATCAAAAAATCAAAAAATAATACATGTTGGCATGGATGCAATGAAAAGTCTACACTGCTGGTGGGAATGTAAGCTAGTAAAGCCACTATGGAAAACAGAGTGGAGATTCCTTAAAAAGCTACAGTTTTTATTAGTTCAGAGAGATATGTGATCAATGAGTAGGTGATAACTGGGCAAAGGCTTAATAACATGAGAGAAAAAGAGCTCCACGGACATCAGGAGAAGAGCATGCTAGGGAAATAGGAGAGCAGTGCAAAGATACTGAGGCAGGAGTGTGCCCAGCATGTTGGAGGAAGGCCAGGGTAGAGTGAGCTGGGGTGAGTGGATTGATCCAAGTTATACAGGAAACAGAGGGTACCTTTTAAAAAAGGGTAATCATCTCGCCTGTAATCCCTGCACTTTGGAAGGCCGAGGCCGGCGGATCACTGAAGGTCAGGAGTTCGAGACCAGCCTGGCCAACATGGCGAAACCCCATCTCTACTACAAATACAAAATTTAGCCGGGCATGGTGGTGCACGCCTGTAATACTAGCTACTTGGGAGGCTGAGGCAGGAGAATCACTTGAACCTAGGGGGCGGAGGTTGCAGTGACCCTAGATTGTGCCACTGCACTCGTACCTGGGTGAGAGAGTGAGACACCATCTCAAAAAAAAAAAAGGAGTAATCAAAGAGTGTTAGAGAGAGAGAGAGAGAGAGAGAGAGAGAGAGAGAGAGAGAGAGAGACTATTTGCAAATCTGTGGGCAAAGTTAAGGTAAATCAGCAAGGTCAGGCACCTGTGAGTTGGCAATAGCTAAATGCCTTTAGCATGAGTAGGCCAGAAGGGGTCAGCAGAGAGCAAGATTACTGGAACCTGGGGAGAGCTGGCTGACAGAGAGAGCTGCGGACAGGGATGCATCTCTCCCAGTAAAGGAACACAGCCAAGGCTTGCCAGGGAAGGCACCAGAGAAGCAAATATCCCGACCTTTCTCAGCAACCGTCTCCCCATCCAATACCAGTGCCTGTCATCAGATGATCTAACTGCAAGCAAAAGGGCAGCAGGGAATGTTTGAAGATTTCTGTGGCCAGTCTCCTAGGAATGTGAGCACTGTGAGGAAAGCTGGAATGTGGATCTGGAGGGACAAATGGAGAATGTCCAGGACAGGAAGAGTAGTGGGAAATGAGTCAGAGAGAGAGGTATGTGGTTTGTAAAACCTGTTTGGCTACGTTCAGAGCCCAGCTTTTATGCTAAAAGAAATGTGCTCCACTGCAGGATCTTGAGCAGAGGATTGACATGACTCGACTTATATTCTACAAAGAACACTCTGGCCACTCCAGGGAAAGCGACTGTGGGTGAGGGAAGAGCAGGAGTGGAGTCTATTGGCCCTAACTTGGCCCACAGTGGTAGCAGTGGAGGTCGTGAGAAGTGTTCTGATTCTGGCTATATCCAGGCAGATCAGCAGGATTTCTGGATGGATTAGATAGAAGATTGTGAGAGATACAGAAACAGCAAGGAAAATTCCAAATGTTTTGGCCTGAATACCTGGAAAGACGGAGTTGTCTTTAACTGAGATAGGAAAGCCTGCAGATGGAGATGACTTAGTGGAGTGGGTTGGTGGGGTGTGGACATATTACGTTTGGGTCTATTGAGTACTTCATACTGAAGATACCAAATAAACAGTTAGATACACTAACTTGAAATTCATAAGAATGATAGGGACTTAAAATATAAAGGTGGGTATCATTAACAGAGAAATATATTGGAAATATGAGAAGGAATATGTCACTTCCAAATGGGAAAAACAAAGAAAGCTTCATGGAGGAGGTGACATGTAATTTGCATCTTAAAGGGTGGAATTTTTGGCAGCATGAAACAACTGAGGAGAATATTCCAAATGGAAGAGAAACCACTAGTAAAAGTGCTAGAAAAGGAAAGTGGAGGAATGTTTCAGGGAGATCAATAGAGTTGGGAGGAGCTGTAAGCTTGGTATTGGAAGTCACAGACAGAGACAGAACTAGAACATGGTCCTGTCTTCCAGTTCATGCATGCATTTGTCACTTGTCATTTACTCCGCATGCATTTATTGACCACCTACTTGGTCTAGGGGCTATGCTTCTTTTTGAACATTAATAATAAAAGCATTTATTGGACACAAATTATGCACTCCATGAATAAAAACGTATTTAATCCTTACAATGCTCTATAAGAGCTATACTAACATGATCCCCAGTTTAAAGATAAGGAAACTACGAGTCTGAGTGGTTTGCTCTGGCTCTGTCAGTGGCAGGATGGGAACCCAGGCAGTGTGATCCCAGGGCCTTTGTCCTTTACCACTCTGCTCTGCTGCTTTGTCAGAGACACCAAAGCAAGCATCTGTGGGACAGTCGCCTGGCAGCCGTCAGAAATGCAGATTAGTAAACCATGGGGGAGATGTTCTCCAGACTTTCTTCTGCGTGGGATGTGAAACATGCCCTCTCCAAGACTCAGCCGAGGAACCCGCAGCAGCAGCTCTAGAAAAGGAGGTGGAGCTGCTGACCGGGGCAGAGGTCACCAAGCTGCTGGGTCTGACTCACCCGGAAAAGCCGATTGCTCTTTCCAAAGCACCAGCTCCCCTTTTCTTGGCTTCTACAGCAAACCTGAGGTCAAGGGCAGGCAACCGAAGCCTCACCCTGGAAGGGTAGCTTGAAAGTATCCTTGAACAGTAATGTGTCTGCTCCTCCACTCCTCATCTCCTCCAAACCCATTTTAGAGATAAGGAAACTAAAGACCATGGAGGCCTTGTTACTTGTTCTACATTTTCTTGGAAAGTCTGACAGATCCTACAATAGAACTCCCCAAATCTCAGGACTTTCATGATCAGTGTGCTTCTACAAAACATGCTAATGTTTGAAAACTAGGTTTCCTAGCAAACAGGCTGGGATAGGATCGCATGTGCGTGTGTGTGTGTGTGTGTCTGTGTGTCTGTGTGTGTGTGTGTCTGTGTGTCTGTGTATCTGTGTCTGTGTGTCTATGTGTGTGTGTGTCTGTGTGTGTCTGTGTGTGTGTGTGTCTTTGTGTGTGTCTGTGTGTGTGTGACTGTGTGTGTCTGTGTGTGTCTGTGTGTGTGGCTGTGTGTGTCTGTGTGTGTGTGTCTGTGTGTCTGTGTATCTGTGTCTGTGTGTCTATGTGTGTGTGTCTGTGTGTGTGTCTGTGTGTGTCTGTGTGTGTGTGTGTCTTTGTGTGTGTCTGTGTGTGTGTGACTGTGTGTGTCTGTGTGTGTCTGTGTGTGTGGCTGTGTGTGTCTGTGTGTGTGTGTCTGTGTGTGTGTCTTTGTGTGTCTGTGTGTGTATGTGTCTGTGTGTCTGTGTATGTGTCTGTGTGTCTGTGTGTGTGTGTCTGTCTGTGTGTGTGTATGTGTGTGTCTGCGTGTGTGTGTGTCTGTGTGTGTGTCTGTGTGTATGTGTCTGTGTGTCTCTGTGTGTGTATCTGTGTATGTGTCTGTGTGTCTGTGTGTGTGTGTGTCTGTGTGTGTGTATGTGTCTGTGTGTGTGTGTGTATCTGTCTGTGTGTGTATGTGTCTGTGTGTGTGTGTGTGTGCGCGCCAAGTTCACGATCCAAGCCCAGGACTGACACTCCCCACCACTCCCAGGGAAGGAATTTCTCCTCAGTTCAGCTTGTCTTTCAGGAAAATTTAGATTTTAGGCATCTGTCCCAGATGCCAGATAGGAAGGAGGAGCCCTCACCATCCAGTGAGTCCTGCTCAGGTGTCTTTCCTGGAGAAACACACACACCTGTGTAGCAAGAAGCCTGTGCAAGGAAGCCTACAGCAGCATCACAAGAAATAGTGAGAAGTGGAAGGAACTCAAATGCCCATCAACACAGGAGTGATTACCCAGCAGTTAAAGACCTGCCTCTATGAAGTAGGTATTTACAGAGTCAAGGAAACAGCCTTAAGACATATTACACAAACAAGAAGAAAGGGAAGGAGAAGACAGAGAAGCAAAAGAAACTGGCAACGCAATGCATACATGATGACCCTTTTTATGGAAATAAAAATTCCCAGTTACGTGTGTGTCTGTGTGTGTATAGAGAATCACCTCAGCCTGGCGATTTCAATGCATTTATTCACCCAACAAATGTGCACTGAGTGCCTCTCCGTGGAAGCCTGAGGGGAGCCCAGAGGGCGCAGAGCAAACAACATCCCTGCCCTCTACTGGCTGGATAAGGGAAGATGGTGAGACGTGGTAAGGGGAAAAGAGACATTCTTTTTTTAAAAGTACTTTGTGTTATCCAAAGTTTTCACAACAATAATTTATTCCTGAATGTGTCATTACAAACGTGTAAATAGGTGAATAAAGAAAAGAATAAGGTGGAAGGAGAGAAGGGGAAGGAGAAATGCATGGCTAAGTGCAAAGTATCGGAAGTGCTCATGGAAGGGAGGCTGGGGCCTCTCCTTCTAGGCTGTTGTATCACCAGTTCCCCCACGCCAAGTACGACGTCCACAGTGTCTTGGAAAGTAGAGGAAGAAAGTCAAGTAATATTATATTTTCTGCAACAAGCATATTCCAATAACTAAACATTCCACATCTCTCATTGCCTCCTAGTGACCTCCATAGAGCACTGCTGGCAGTTTACAGCCCCTGCAGGGTGCTGTCTGCATCATCCTCCGTGAATGTCATTACCTGCAGACATGGTCTCTGCACTGTCTTCTCCCTGATGTCACATCTCTTCCCAGCCTGTGTTCTCTGTAGAGAGCCAGCCGTTTAAAGCGCACCCCCCCCATCCCCCAGCGATTCTTACTTCTTGAAGCTGCATTCTGGTGCCCACAGACTATCCAAGAGCAGATCACAGACAGAGGCACATACCTTCCAACCTGACCCCCACCCTGCCCTTGGACTTGTCTTCCGGTTTGCACAGGAAAATTGACAAAACAAACCATTGGCCGATAGGATAGCAAAAATATTGCCCCTAATTCAGTGTGCTCTTTCATCTTAATAATAAACTAGATTATTAGATTTGGAGTCAGAGCTCTCCGTTCGAGTTCTGGTTCTGTAAGTTTCAAGATATATTACCTCAGGCATAGTTACTCCTATGTAGAAAAATATTACTATTACATGTAGAATTAAAAGGCCTACCTCACAGAATAGCTGTGGAGGATTCAAAGAGGCATTTACAAGTGTTTGGGTTTTGTTATTAATATTGCTGTGTGAGCATGACTGCATCCCATTCTGCTGGTTTCAGGTGCCATCCATGCATCGGGACATTGTGAGGTGAGGAGGAGAAAGAGGTGCCCAGGATAGCAGAATGTGCCTAGCACCCACAACAGAGATAAAATCTCCGTTCCAGCCAGGAAGTGTACACAGAAATACCTCCAAGTAAAACCAGATCTGCCTGTCCTCAGAGATAATCAGAAGGATTCCTTTCGGTTGCCTCAGACCAAGAGCAACCTGGCTGCATTTTTTTGCCTCTTGCTCCTCAACTGGCCAGCATTTTCATCGACTTACATTTTAAAAGCTATTTACTTAGGAACAAAAAATGATGTTATATACTCAATTAATTTTAACTTTATGATATTTAGCTTCATTGTCTAATAATCTATTTTTTTATTTTATTTTATTATTATTATTATTTTTTTTTTGAAATGGAGTCTCTCTCTGTCACCCAGGCTGGAGTGCAGTGACGTGATCTTGGCTCACTCCAACCTCTGCCTACTAGGTTCAAGGAAGCAATTCTCCTGTCTCAGCCTCCCGAGTAGCTGGGACTACAGGTGCATGCCAGCTAATTTTTGTATTTTTAGTAGAGAGGGTGTTTCACCTTATTGATCAGGCTGGTCTAGAAATCCTGACCTCAGGTGATCCACCAGCCTCAACCTCCCAAAGTGCAGGGATTACAGGCATGAGCCATCAGGCCCAGCCTAATAATCTATTTTAATAATTAAAAAAGAGGTGTCTCCCTCGTTCTTTTTCCTGTGTGTTTTTATTGATAAATTTCAATGCCTTGAACAAATAAAACATGTCCCCTTTCGATTGCTTCCCGATTTCTTACATGATGTAGCTTTGAGTCCCTGTACTATTTTGGTCTTGCTCCTCTGAAGACCTTGGCTAAGTCCCACTTAGCCAAGTGGTATCCCCAGATCTGCATCCAGGAGTCCAGGTATGTGGCATTTAATATACAAGTGGAAGGTACTGGTCCTTACTTGTTTCACCCCCTCTCCTATTTTAGGCCACATCCACATCCGCCAGCAAGTCAGGAAATGATCATAGGACCACACTTTGAAAACACACATGGGCCAGTGAAACCAACTGCGTTTGCAAATCACTTGGACACATTAACACAACACAGATTCTCAGACCTTGCTCAACCAGTGAATCAGAATCCCTGAAGGTAGGATCACTGGAAATTTTATTCATACTTCCTAGGTTATTCTGATTAGCCGAAATATTGGCAATCACTACCTCAAAGGTTCCTTTCACAAGGATGAGGGATAAGGCATAGAATTTAGGGGTCCTTAATCCCAGAGTTTCCTTTCTTAATCCTCTGAACTTTCTTTAAACTTTCACTGCCAACCCAGCACGGGGTAGCATCTGCAGGACATTTGGACTACAGAGAACATAATCTGTGGTAACCTTTTGGTTCCTCACATCTATGGTGATGACAAATAACCTGGAACTGTACAGAAAGTCCCTGTCCGAAGTCATGGATTCATTGCATCCTTGCACCATGTCTGCAAAGTAGGTGTTGGTCCACCTTTGTGTACGAGAGGAATGTGTTGTCTTAGAGAAATCAAGGGACATCTCTAAAGCCTTATTTATAATAATTGGCTGTGATAGGGTTTCTCAACACATTCCAGGAGGGGAATGGACAGAGAAAGAATTACACATAGTAGCTTCATATTTTAAAACTTACGAGAGAACACACACACGCACACATACCACAGCATAACCTTTACTCCCATACCTCACTTCCACCTTCAGCAACCCTGCCTAATAGTAAAGTCCAGGATGCTTCCAACCTACACAGAACCACATTCTTATAGAGGTTATGCAAACAAGTGAAGCAAACTTGTCATCCACACACTTACATGCACAGTCAGCAAAAGTGAGAGAACCGTTTGAATACCACAGGCTAGTTCTCAATTCTTAAAGTGCATGTTAATACCATAGGCTACTACATTTCAAACCTCAAAGTACAAACAAGCTGCCTGAGAATCTCACTAAAATGCAGATTCTGATACTGCAGGACTGGGGTAGGGCCTGAGTTTCTGCATTTTTTAGCAAGCTCTTATGTGACATAATGGCAGCTGGTCCATGGACCATACTTTGAGTTCTAAGTCCAGAGCCTGTTACCATCTGGCCTCTGCTATTTCTCTCCCTGGATGCGGGCATGAGATGAGAACAGTGAAGTGCTGACCCTTCCATTTCTTGCCTTTTATTAAGTGAGTATCTCTCCTCATGGAGGGTAATTCTAGAGTTTAAAGACACATAGTGTTCATCCATGGCCCCTAAACTATACCTGTTGTTTAATCTCATACATAAAGAAAGAGTGATCACCCCATAACTCCAGATTTCTAAGTCATTCCGAGAATTGTCTTAACTAAATGAGATTTTGAGTTCCCATGCATCATATATCACATCACATATGATGTGTGTCTCACATATGCAACACTATCATTGCCTTAGAGCATGAGGAGGGGTTTTTGTGTTTTGTTTTGTTTTAATTTTCTTCACTGTCTTCCAGCAGTTTTCAACCAGGGAAGATTTTTGCCTGCCTGGAGACATTGGGCAATATCTGGAGACAATTCTGGTTGTCACAACTGACTACTAGCTTCTAGTGGGTAGAGGCCAGAGATGCTGCTAAACATCCCACAGTGCACAGGACAAAACCCACAACAATGATGCATCCTGCCCAAAAGATCAATGATGCCATTGCTGAGTAATCCTACTGTCTTCTCATCAACTCATAATCATCAATATCTTTGGCAACTTACTGAATGCTTTTTAAAGATACTGCCACAAATGAGTAAGAAAAATATTATAGACAGCCATTCAGAACAGAAGCCACTGAGGCCTTGCTTTCCATTGGGCAGGAAAGTTTAGTGGTCGAGGGGCCCGACGACTGGGTTTGCGTGCCAGTTCTCCCACTGACAAGCTGGATGGAATTGGACATGTTTCTCTAGGTCTCTCAGATTTTATTTCCTCAAGCATCAAATGACTACAAGCCCAACAAGAGCAGGGACCATCTCTGGGGCAGCCAAGTGTATACATTCTCCTGGCACCTAATAAGCACTTGTGTATATATCAATGAAACAAGTGGTGCCTGATTTACAACATAAGTTTTTCAATCTGATGGTGAGTACTACTTTTTAAATCTTGATTAAAGGACTTGAATTTTAGGGATTACTGTTACTAGCTGTGCTTTATCCTGGCAGAGCAGGACTTGGGCTCCAGGATATGCATAGAATCCTGTACTGTACACATAGCAGTATATAGCAGTGGGAAAGACTGAGGGCTCTAGTATAACCTGGTTGAAAATCTTAGCCCCACTACTACATGAGCTGAGACATTTGACTTACCCTCTCTACACCTCAGTTTCTTCATTTGAAAAATGGGCGTTACAACAATTCTTATCTCACAGGGCTCTTGGAAGAATTAAAATTAAATAAGATAATGTACTCAAAGCCCTTTGCACTGTGCCTGGTACACAGCACACACTCAGTAAAAGAAATCTTTATTACGCTCTTGGCCTCTAGCCCCCAAATCAAGGGCACCTGATTAGTTACCTCTCAAAAGAGAGGCAGAAACAGTGCTGAAACCAGAACCTGGCCCCAGAGACCAAGCTGACCCAGCTCCTTTCTGCTGGATGGAGAGTCAGGAGCTCACCCTCCTCACAAGGGATTTGGGAATAAACATTCCATGCTCTTCCACATGCCTGTTTTGTCCCATTCAGAATACAGCCCCAGTGATGAGATCCCTAGCATGTTCATTCTGCTACAAGGCCAAAGGACACTAATAAAGGTGTCAAAGCTGAAAACTGTTCGGAAAGCAAAGAAAGAAGTGAGGAAAGGAAAACAGCATCCTTTGATTCAATAATGAATTTTGCATAAAGGGCTCCACATTACAGTGCACCAGAGACCACACGGCCACACACTTCATGTTCCATTTTTTATGAGAAAGAGGAAAATGGGGGGAAATTTTCAAACAGATATTAGGAGAGTAGTCAAGAAAGTAAGTTCACACATGTATCTTGATTTAAGCAGGTGGACCCAAGCCATTTATATTTTATGGCATAATAAAAGCTTAGAGTGGAAAAGAAGCATCTAGTCCAATCCCTTCATCTTCCAGATGAGCAAATTGAAGCACCGGGGGATTAGGTAACAAGTTGCGCACCGTCAGCCTTGTAGTGGCTGACTTAGGAAGAAGAGCCATGGGGCTTGTCTTTTTGACTCTTGGACTGCAAGGCTAGAAGGAAACTTGGAGTTGTTCTTCTCCGGGGACACACTTCTCTCTGGGCTTGTGAAGTTCATTCATTTACTCAAGTAATAGTTACTGCGCACTTATTATGTGCCAGATGCCATTCTTGGTACTTGAGCACGCAGCAAGCTCTGGACAGAGAACAGAACAGGTGCCCGCTCCTTTTTCACTTTCATTCCAGAAGGCGATGTCAATTAACAAGTGCACAAATAAATTGTACAGCACAACTTCAGATAGCGTTCTGTGCTCTGAGGGAAATAAAATAGAGCATTGTGGCAGAGAGGTACAGAGGGAAAAAGGACAACTGGGAAAGCCTCTCCAGGAGGCAACATTCACTAGAGCTGAGACCTGAACGATGAGAAGGAGCCGGTCACGTGGAATTCAGAAGGAAGGGGGTTCAGGTCAGAAGGAACAACACCCCTGAACACCCTAGGCAAGTGTGGGATGTGGTGTGCATAGAAAAGAAGGCTGTGTCTGCAACAGAGTGGGCAAGAGGGCGCTGCTAGGAGGGGAGGTCAGATCGGTGGGCAGAGGCAGGATGCTGAGGTTGCAGGGACTTGCCCTGGAGCCCCTGGAAGGTAGAAACAGGATGGGATCAGAACTGGAGCCTCCAGGCTCATAAGTTTTATGGTTCTGTGCCAGCCATGGTGTGCAGGCTCTTCCGTCCTGGAGACCTTATGCTGAGTCACCAGGTCAGTTATGGGAGGTGCCACACCAGCCCCTGGACACGTTGTCCTCACACTCAAAACCTGGCAAGGGACAAGCTCTCAAAGGCCACAGGAGCCCCCAGGAGCAGACTGACCAGACGGTATTGAGATGGAGAGTGGCCCCCTCCCTTCCCTTTAGCCACCATGACTCATACAAGCTTAGTAAGTCATGAATCAGTCCTACAAGCCCAGAAGAAGGGTTCAGTAGGGTCTAAGGCTAATTTTAAAATCATTATTATTAATTTTTAATTATACAAGAACTCATGAATACATTTTCCTGGTTAAAAAATAAATACATAAAATAAAACATGGTCCCTACAGCTAATGTCCCCGTAGACTCCTTTCCAATCCTGTTTTCTTGTCATCACCCCCCAACTTCTATCCCATTATTAGTAGTAGTTCAGTGAATAGCCTTCCAGACCATTTCTTATTCCGTAAAAGGCATCCCTCACCAGACCA
Source organism: Chlorocebus sabaeus (assembly GCF_047675955.1). Lineage (NCBI taxonomy): Eukaryota > Metazoa > Chordata > Mammalia > Primates > Cercopithecidae > Chlorocebus > Chlorocebus sabaeus. The sequence goes on along the minus strand of NC_132926.1, from coordinate 32,958,907 downwards.
TAAGTCTGGAATAGTCCAGGTTACTACATAAATAAGCACCCCATTTTGCAAATTGCTGTGTAATATTCCTCAGTATGATATGCCACAGCTTATCTCCCTGTGAATTGTAGTTTAGACTGTTCCCAATCTTTTTGCATTACAACAAAAAAGTTGAAATAAAATTTCCTTTTGGTACATTTTTGTGAGTGTGTCTCTGCAGTAGATGGAAGACTTTCCTCTTAGATGTAATTCACAAGTGGAAACTAAATCGATCATGGGAATTTCTAAACACTGAGTGGTTGTCTAGAGCCAGGAGACTTGTCTTTATTCTTACTGCCATTGTGGACTCACTGCATGGTTTTACCCAATTCCCAACTTCTTTGGGACTCTGTACAAGAAGAAACTTAGTTTTGATGAACTCTAAGAACTCTTACAGTTCTTGCCTCCTACAACTTTATGATTTGGGGTACTAAACCTGTGGGGTTCCCTCCCAAGTAGAGATTTGATTCCCATTCCAAGGTTATAGGGCATTTGCAGGAGGGCATTGCTGTGGGTTGCAACACATCAAGATCACAGTGTTCCACTCCAGGCAGTAGAATGTACTGTACAGGTGTTAATGGGGAAATGGCTAGCACATAGCCACTGACTTCTGCCTTCCCTTTTCCATGTCCTTCCTGGATATGAGGGGATATGATGTCACCTTGTATAAATTCTGTATAAATGCCTGAATCTGAACCCATAATTTATAAGGAGATGTAACCATAACCTATTCTGCACAGACTTTAGTTTACAAAGCACACAGTTTCTCATGACGTTCCTTGAACAATCCTGAGATACATTCCATGAAGGGATAATTATAATATATAACAATGTGCAGTGAATATTATTATTCATTACAGCTTAGTAGATTGAAACAAAAGAAAGAATTGATTGCCCAAGGTCACCTAGCTAGGAAATGAGGGCAAACCTGGAGCCCAGATGTTCTGATTCCCAGTTCTTTTCTCTTGCACAGGGCAACAATGGACTTCACTGTTGTGCAGTTGTGAACCCATTTGTAATTATTAATAACTAGAAGAGACACGCATCCTCAGCAGATTCTAAAGGATTTACTGGAAGACCATATTCACAGACAGAATTTAAGTCTTCAAGAGCCAAGAAAATAAAGAGGGAAGAGGACCAAACATTGGGGAAGAGGGCATGGGAGTTAATTAACTGAACTCCAAGCTGAAATAAATAAGTCCAGTTGTCTGAAAGGCTTTTAGTCCACGGGTTAATGAAAGATGCTCTTAGGGATTATTTAGCTAGACTGGTCATGGAAGGAAAGGTTCTTCTAGAGCAGAGGCAACTAGGGTAGTATCTAGAGGCTAAGAAGGTTCCAACTGTGTAAAGAATCAGAAGAGAAAACCAGGTATAGGAAGCAGGGAGTACAAGGTTCCCAAGATGAACAAACTCACAGGAAGGTCAGCAAATTTCCTCTGCTCAGGAAGCCAAATGGGGATAGGGTGGGGGCATGGGATAGAGTGAGCCTTCTCAATGCTTGACCAGGGTAGCCAGTGCTAGAGGAGCTCTGAGGACAGAGTCAAGAAGATGGAACTTAAAGGAATCTTGAGGAAATTACCAGCTTTACTCAAGGGAAACAGAGGAGATGGGTACTACAAGCAGGAGAACTGAAGGCTGGAAAGAAAATCTGGGTCAATAATGAGTAACCCACAAAACCTGGCAAAGGACAAGCTTTCAATGGTCAAGGGAGCTCCCAGGAGCAGAGTGAATCCCCTCAATGCTTAATCTGTAAAATGGAACAGTAGGATAGAGTGTTCCCTGACATCTTTTTTAGATAGTTCTACCAATAAAATAAAAAACAGCCCAGAGAAGGTCAGTCAAGGGAATGGCAGCGCTGAGTCCAGTTTTCAGATCTCCCAAATTCCTATCCAGAGCTGACTCCACCCCAGTTCCTTCCTTCTGCTGGAAGAGTGACCATCAGGAAGGAGGTTTGGGCTGTGGCCACATGTGAGTGTGAGGACTCACCAGAATCCTATGGTGGGGTCATCTGCCTGGAGCCCCCCTGGAGCCCATGCTGCAGCTCCCGGCACTCTGATCTCAAAGCCAGTTTCTTTGTTCCCCCCAGAAACTTCCCAAAGATGTTGGGAGCCACTTTGATTTTGGTTTTTTGTTTTTCTTAACATTTCCCCACAAAACAATGTGAGGAACAAGAGGAAAAGCATGGCCCAGTCACAAAGCTATTTCAACCAGAAAAACAGGTCTGAGTCCTATCAATTCCACCTAGATTTCAGAGATCCCCAAGAGAGGAAAGGGGGACAGAAGCTCAGAGAGCTTCATACAAAGCACCACTCCCTGTGGGAGTTCTGTTCTGTGTTCAGGGCCTGGGGCTTAGCACAAATCAGTGGTGTCCCTTGGGGAACAAAGGTCCCCACACCAACTGAGAATGTGGTCAGATCTGCCAAACTTCAAACTTGGTTCAACCACTCTATGCTTAGAACCAAGAACACTAGAGCGAAAGGAACTGCAGGAATCATGCAGTCTAATCCTTCAACAGCATTTGCCATCATATATACAATACCCTAAAGAACATACTGTATATATTTTCTGTAATTTTCTTTTTATTTAATCACATACTATGAAAACCCTCCCCCACAATTATACATAGATCTTTCTCATGTTGTTACCCATAACATATTATTTTTCAAAACTAAGAAAAGAAGTAGTCACCTTTGGTAAGACATTCAGGTAGTCTAGGGATGGTAAGTAGAAACTATGGGACTACCAGCAACCTCCCCACTATTTCCACACCTTATAGACTAAAAGGACTTTGTATTCAAGATGAAGATGAGTGAGCATTTATTTGTAAATGAACAGGAGCAGGATGAGGAGGAGGCAGAGATGCAACTGGACAGGAATGAGGGAAAGGCAACCAGAGAGAAAAGTCAGGGGCCAAGAGTCGCCTTAGTCAATAACAGCAATGGGAGGCAGGGAACAGAAAAGTGAGGAGGAGAGCTTGAAATGACCCCAGTTAGGGACAGGGAGTCAGGAAAGATGGGAGTTGTTGGTGGTGAAGAAGAGCCCAGTATCAGCAGCCCAGCAACAGCCCCTGACGTGCCAGGCCATGGTCATGGGTGAAGCTGGCCCCAAAACCTTTCCTTTTTCCACTCAGAGAAGTTGAAAGGTTTGTCTCCCAATGATTTTGCCACATGGTTTTTCAACACCCAGAGCCTTTGCCAGTTTCCCGGTGAGACTTGTTTATCTCCATTCTGGAGTCTTAATGTTCAAAACAAACTTCCAGACAAAAGGATCCTCTGCTCTGTGGTTCTCAGCTCCATTCTCCTGCAAGGACAGAGTCAACAACCCTGATCCCCTGATGACTTTCACAGCCACGTCCACAGAGAATCCCACCCCCAGCTTCCTTCTGCGTCTTTCCCGCTGCCTCTGATTGTTGTGGACATCCTCAAGGGCAGAGCTTGTATAGCTTATTTTAGCCCCTTTTTTCCTATCCTCATAAACTATGCAGAGAAAATAAGATTGTTTCCCCAGCAGATGTTATTTGAGCCTTATAAAGTGGCCCAAGACCCAGTGATCTCTTGTAAGAGGTGAAATCATCGGCATCTAGCTGGATATATTATCAAAAAGAACCCCAGACAAGAAGAATTCAATTAGTCTCATTAATTGATGAATAATTAACTCATTAATTCATCAATTAATTTATCAATTAATCATCTGAAAATTTTCAGGCATATTTTCGTGGCCACCACTCTGTGGAAAAGTTCAACAGATTTTCGTAAGTAGAAAATGACAGCATTGTCACTGAGGGCAGGTATAAGTGAGGGGTGACACTACTAATGAGTAAGCATCCAGCCTTCATTTGTCATGCATTACACTAAGGCCTTTAATACATATGACAATCCAAAAGGTAGGCACTACGGTTGTACCCTTGTACAGATGAAAACTTTGAGGCTTATAGAGGCTAAGTATCTTCCCCAAAGTGAGACAGCTAGAAAGTGATGAAGCTGAGATTAAAAGTCAGGAAGGCTGGAAACGGCACCTGGGCTCTTCCCCAGGCCACCATCGGGTTTAGCTAATTTATGTTTTGCTTAGTTAATTGTCTCCCCGCTGTCCCAGAATCGGATTTATGTTTATGAGGTTGGAGTTCTTTATATTTCTTTATTTTTTATTTTTTCTGCCATCATCCATTACTGGGTAGAGCTCTTGTCTGTCCTGTTCTCCACGGTATCCCCAGAAGCCAGCACTGGGCCTACCACAAAGAAGACCCTTGATAAATAATTGCTGAGTGAATGAACTAATGAATGAATATCATGCTTTTATTTGACTATTTCCTATAATTTGAAATTTTCTGAACATTGAGGCTTTGGGTGATAACTAAATATGTTCATGGAATAGAACAGTTAATTTTACACGTCTAATTTATCTGAACTTTCTCCCAGAAAAATGTTTTTCCAAGCGTTAGAACCTAGCAAGTTACCTGCAACTTGGAAATTGAATAAGGAATACCATCTGAAAATGTAGAGGACACATAAAGTGGAATAATTTAAATATTTACTAATCACTTATGTTTTCAAAGCTATTTTAGGCCTGTGCCTTTTTCAATAGCAAAGAGCTGTCTATGAATTACCTGGCGTGCTTGTTTCAGATGCTGAGCAAGGGAGTCCAGGGCCTGGGAATCTGCATTTTGGAGGTATCTCAGGCGTTTATTATCCATACAAAATTTTGAGAATGACCGTGAGGATATTAGGACTATTTTTATCTCCACCCCATCAGACAAAATTCTTTTTTTAAAAATTGTTATTATACTTTAAGTTCTAGGGTACATGTACACAACTTGCAGGTTTGTTAAATGTGCCATGTTGGTTTGCTGCACCCGTCAACTCATCATTTACATTAGGTATTTCTCCTAATGCTATCCCTCCCCTAGCCCCTCCATCCCCCAACAGGCCCCAGTGTGTGATGTTCCCCTCCCTGTGTTCATGTGTTCTCGTTGTTCAACTCCCACTTATGAGTGACAACATGTGGACAAAATTCTTAACAAGCTATCAAATGTGTTTCAAATCCATTGATCCTTAGGTTTATCTAAAGATTCTTTAATCCTGATCACCTCTCGAGGTCATGAGCCATATCCATTTTTTCCTCCCTGTGTGAGGTAGAAATATTGTATTTATCTAAAAGCATTGTATAAAAACATTGTATTTACCTTTCCCCAATTTTAATAGAGCAGCTATTTAACCTTACACTGACATCCCAGACTCTAGTGCGCTGAGCCACTCTCATATAGGATCAAGCTAGAAGGTAGAAGATCTGGTCGGGTTCCACCACAAGATGCTGTGTGTCCTAGGCCACGTTGCCCAGCCTCTCTGACCCTCTGTTTCCTTGTCTAAGCTGGGACTGTGAGTGTTCACAGCCTTTTGAGTCTGCACATGCTCTAATTGGAGCCATGCTATAGACAAGGATCATGTACCCTCTCAGTCTTGTTTTTCAGCACTCAAAAGTCACACTTCTATGATCATGAATTAGGTTCAGAAAGTGACAGAGTAAGTAGTCACAGGAATGTCAAGAGCCCTACCCCACTGAATCAATTGTGACCAAAAAACTTTGGAATATAAACTTCTACAATACACACCTATAAGATATAATTACAAAAAAAAAAAAAAAAAACTTGGGGGAAGAGTTAGTTGGCCATACAAAAACTAGGGTGGACCTGTGAGGCCACATACCTGCTGTTCTCCTCAGATGGGGAAGTGTTTCAGGGTGGGGCGCCTAGGCAATCTGCTCTTAGGACTGTGTAATATTAAACCCAGAAAACGTCTGGGTTGATCTGTCAACAAATATTCATTGGTAGCTACTATATGGCAGGCCCTGTTCTAGCTATTGGGGGCCTGTAGTGAACCCTACGGACAGACCCATTCTTTCATGGAGCTAACATTCTCGTGGGGAAGAGAGGTAATAAACAATTCTAATGATGAATCAGTGATAGGGGATAAAGGGAATCAGTGAGGGAAGAGGGGATATAAATGCTGGGAGGCTGAAGGAGCCCCTTACGTATCATCCACTTGTGCAGACGCCATATTCACAGTTGAGAAAGATGAGGCAGCGACGGTAGTGACCGACTTGAGCCTAGACTGCACCAAGCTTGCCAGCAGCAGGGCCGGATGGAAACTGTCTTCCTGCAAAGCCAGGCTTTCCTTCACAGCCCCTTCTAATGATGTTTCTTTTCCTATCATTGTCGAGCCCTTAGACTCCAGGATCGAGGGAGGGAAAACAAGCGCTCAAGCACCCCCTCGTTGGTCCCAGGACACAGGGTCTCGTCCATCCCCCATCACACCCCAGGGCCCAGGCAGAAGCCCGGCGGGGCGGGGCCTCGGACACGCGCCGGTGCGTCCAGCAGGTGGCAGCAGCGAGCGGCCGCGCCCCCCGCGCTGCCAACCCGCGAGCCCGCATCATGGATGTCGAGCTCTCCTATTTCGCATTGCTAGCCCTGGAATTCGAGACCCCAGACGAGGACCAGGATTCATGAATCAGTCGCAGGGGCCGGGGCAGGGGCCTCTGGCTCCCGACACTGGCCGAGAGGTGGGTTCCGGGGCGGGTCGCTGCTCCTTGAGGCCGGGCGGGGACGCGCTGCCCCCGCCCTGCCTCCCTGTGGTCCACACCCCCTTTGGGCTCCGGAGCCGCTGGGCAGGAATAGTCCGGGGTGCGCGCGAGCAGGCGCTGCCAACCCCACTTCTGCCCGGGATTCCGATCTGAGGAGCAGGAGGACCGGGGCGCCAGTGTCCTGCCGCCTCTTCCTCCTTGCTCTCACCTGCGCCTATTAGTCTACGCGCCTTCAAGGCCAGGGGCTACAGCCCAGACAGAGAGGGGACAGCAGAGGAGAGAGAGCACCTGAGGATACAGAGCTGGCACTGGACTGCCTTTTCACCCCCCAGGTGATGAGTGAGGTTCGAAGAACTGAAGATTTAAAAAGCAGCCGGGGCCTCCGTATTGAATGAAAGACCCAGTGCAAAGACATCACCATGAACACGAGCAGTAAGTGGATCCTCCTCTCCTTTGCCATGGGAACAGGGGTGGGGGCGGGAGGTGAGGGAGCCTGCGCTCGGGCTGCCTGGAAAGAGGAAGGAAGCCTGGCATCTCTGGACACATGACCCCCAGGCTCCTTTTTGGTGCTTTCCGTTCTCCTTGGCAGAGGGATAGCTTCATGACTCTGGTTTTTCGTGATAATTTTGCCAATATTTTATCAGCGGCGCCGGTCGCCTCTGCTGGGAAGGCTGCTTGTCTCCTTCTAGCACTGTCTGGGAAGGCCTAGGAAGCAGTGTGTGGCCATTGTCTGACTGTGGGGGCTCTGAGGAGACCTCCCTGCACACATCTGGAAGGCACTGCCTGTCCCAGAGGTGGGAAGAGCAGGGAAGCTGGCCTGTGGGCAGGCGGGAGGGTAGGTGGGTGTGGGCAGGCAGTGGGCTGGAAAACCGCAGTTTGATAAACAAATCATCACCAGGACACCTTTGGGTCTGGAGATTGTGAAAGATCCAGCTCCGGAGTGCCTGCAGCCCGGTGGGCCCAGGCACTGGTTTCTCTATGTACCTGCAGGCTGGTTAGTTATCCTTGAGAACAAGAGGACAGGAACAACCCTTTGGCCAAGGGCTCTAACATGCCAGAGGCAACAACTGCTTGCAGAGCCAGGACTAGATATTTTGCTGCCAGGTATGCAGTCCGAAATTCAAGAAGGCAGAGTCTATTTCTCTTCAATGTAGCGCTTTGACCTGGGAGGGCATGTCTCGGTTCCAGACTCACTCTCCCGCCCTCTTGTCAGCTTGGCCTGTCTAGGTTATTCCAGCATCGCATGGGGCTGTTGAACCAGAGAACCCCTACAGTCACTTTCCTGGGTCTATGACTTTGTTATCAGTCCCCTCTCTGCATCTCAGACTGCTCGTCTGTATGATGAGAGAGGTTGAATTAGAAAGCCTTCTAATCGGCTAGGCATCGTGGCAGATGCCTGTAATCCCAGCAGTTTGGGAGGCAGAGGCAGGTGGATCATGAGGTCAGGAGTTTGAGACCAGCCTGACCAACATGGTGAAACCCTGTCTCTACTAAAAATACAAAAATTAGCCAGGCGTGGTGGCATGGACCTGTAATCCCAGCTACTCAAGAGGCTGAGGCAGGAGAATTGCTTGAACCTGGGAGGCAAAGGTTGCAGTAAGCCGAGATCGTGCCACTGCACTCCAGCCTGGGCAACAGAGTGAGACTCTGTCTCAAAAAATAATAATAATGATAAAAGAAAGGCTTCTAATCTAAGAACCTACAAGTTTTTTTTCTTAAAAAGCTAGAGCTGAGCAACAAGGCCAGAACTATCAAGACCTTATTGAAGCTGTATCCAGCCAAAACCTATTTCTTCACACACTCCACCCCACCCCCACCTCCATTTCAAGACTGTTGGCATAGAAGAGAAAAAAAAACAACAACAAAGCAAAAGCTACTGAGATGAAAATTAAGTATATTTATTTACTACATATTTGTATGATTCATCTCTCTGCTGTCTTCCTTTGTGTATTGCATATCTATGCTTAGCTAGCAAGTGTGGCTGGACTCTCTCTGCCTCTTACAGCCAAGTAATTTTGCCTTATAATTTTGACAGGCTGGAATGGTGTTTTGGCTTCATACCAGGCTCAAGAAAAGAGGAAAATCCTGCAGCCCCTATCAGCTAGTGGGTCACATGTTTGCATTTGCATGTTTTCAGGCAAATAAAGATGTGCGTTGCCTGTCACTTCTCACTATCTCTAGGGGAAAAAAAAAATGTATTTATGAGAGTCCTTTCCCACTAAGTGGCAGAAGAGAAAGATGGCTCATCTATGTTTCAAGGAACTATGAAAAGAAACCGGCAACTGACTCTGCCCTTTTCTCTCTCTGGAATGCTAAGGAACTCTTGTCCTATTAGTAACACTGAGTATTCCTGAAAGAAAACAGAGACTGTCCTTCTGAAAGCAAGAAAGCAAGAGAGAGAGAGAAAGAGAGAAAGAGAGAGGAAGGAAGGAAGGAAGGAAGGAAGGAAGGAAGGAAGGAAGGAAGGAAGGAAGGAAGGAAGGAAGGAAAGGAGGGAGGGAGGGATGGAAGGAAAAAAAGCACCAATAGAGTTGAATACTGACTGGCAAAAATGCCACTACTTTTTATAAGCAGGGAGAGTGTGTGTATTTTGCAGTAGTGGAAAATGAACAGAGGAAAGTAGTGGAAAATGAACAGAGGAGAATGACTCAGCAGCCCCGGAAGCCCCCAGGGTTCCCCCTAAGAGGAAATGCTTCTCTAAACAGACACCTGGGGGACACAGCAAGTGCAGAACTTTGGGGGCTTAACTCCATCATCATGGAGGTACCTCCCAAACCCAAGAGGCTGCATATGCAGAGAGTAGACATCAGACCTCACAAGAAAAAGAGTAACAGAGGGTGGTATGGATAGGGCATTGGCAGGGGGTCCTTGTGTGACCTGACCAAGCAAAAATCTCCCCTTCGAGATGTGAAATTCTTAACTTGATCTTCATGCATGATACTATCCCTAATAGAAACTCTTGCTTAGTTTTTCTTTCACTTCTATTTATTTACTCCTCATTCTGCACCAGCCACCATGCCAAGCACTCCCCTGATTGAGCTCACCAGACTGTCCCACCCAACCTGTGACATGGGTGTTTTTCCTCATTTTATGGGTGAAAATTTGAAGCTGTGTTCAGAAATGTTGTAGTTAATGCTCAGTAGCTTCTTCAAGTCATGCAGTTAATTGTTGGGTTATGAAAGATACTAGGATGTGTAACACGTTTGACACTGAGTACAGCTCCTAATCAATGGTTCAAATGTCAACACTGAAATGGAGGCAAAATGTGAGATTACAGTCATCCCTTTGTACACGTGGGGGTTGGTAAAATTGTGTATGCTAAGTCCTGCAGTCAGCCTTGTGGAACCTGCTTATGAAAAGAGTCAGCCCTCTGTGTAGGCGGGTTTCAAATTCTGCAAATACAGGGTTTTTTTTCATTTCAACTTTTATTTTAGATTCAGGAGGTACATGTGCAGGCTTCGTTACATGCGTATATTGCATGATGCTGAGCTTTGAGATACACTTGATTCCATGACCCAGGTACTGAGGATAGTACCCGATAGTTAGTTTTTCAACTCTTGCTCTCCTCCCTCCCTTCCCCCTCTAGTAGTCCCCGTTGTCTATTTTTGCCATCTTTATGTCCATGAGTACTTAATGTTTAGCTCCCACTTATAAGTGAGAATATGCAGTGTTTGGTTTTATGTTCCTGAAATAATTTGCTTAGGATAATGCCCTACAGTTGCATCTATGTTGCTGCAAAGGACATGATTTTGTTCTTTTTTATGGATGCATAGTATTCTATGGTGTATATGTACTACATTTTCTTTACCCAGTCCACTGTTGATAGACACCTCGGTTGATTCCATATCTTTATTACTGTGAATAGTGCTGCAGTGAACATATCAGTGTGTGTGTCTTTTTGGCAGGACGACTAATTTTCTTTTGGATACATATCCAGTAATGGGATTGCTAGGTCAAATGGTATTTCTGTTATAAGTTCTTTGAAAATTCTCCAAATTGCTTTCCATAGTGACTGAGCTAATTTACATTCCCATCAACAATGTATAAGCATTCCCTTTTTTCTGCAGCCTTGCCAGCATCTGTTGTTTTTTGACTTTTTCATAATTGCCATTCTGACTGGTGTGAGATGGTATCTCATTGTGGTTTGGATTTGCATTTCTCTGATTATTAGTGATGTTGAACATTTTTATTTTTTTCATGTCTATTGGTCACTTGTATGTCTTTTTTTTTTTTTTTTTTTTTTTTTTTTTTTTTGAGATAAAGTCTGGCTCTATTGCCCAGGCTGATGTTCAGTGGCACAATCATGGAACACTGTAGGCTCAGCCTCCCGAGCTCAAGCGATCCTCCCACCTCGGCCTCCTGAGCAGCTAGGATGATAAGTGAGTGCCACCATGCCAGGTTAAGTTTTGTATATTTATTTTGGTGGAGATGGGTTTTGCCATGTTGCCCAGGCTGATTTCAAACTCCTGGTCTCAAATGCTTCAGCCTCTCAAAGTTCTGGGATTACAGGTATGAGCCACTGTGCCCAGCCCACTTCTATGGCTTCTTTTGAAAAGTGTCTGTTCGTGTCTTTTGCCTACTTTTTAATGGTTTGGGGGTTTTTTGGTTTTTGTTTTGCTTGTTGAATTGTTTAAGTTCCTTATAGATTCTGGATATTGGTCCTTTGTCAGATGCATAGTTTGCAAATATTTTCTCTAATTCTGTAAGCCGTCTGTTTACTCTGTTGATAGTATCTTTTGCTGTGCAGAAGCTCTTTAGTTTAATTAGGTTCCAGTTGTCAATTTTTGTTTTTGTTGCAATAGCTTTCAAGGACTTAATCATAAGTTCTTCCCCAAGGCCAATGTCCGGAATGGTGTTTCCTAGGTTTTCTTCCAGAATTATTATAGTTTGAGGTCTTACAGTTAAATCTTTAATCCATCTGGAGTTAATTTTTGTATATAGTGAAAGGTAGGGGTCCAGTTTCATTTTTCTGCACTACATTAGCCAGCTGGCCCAGCACCATTTATTAAATAGGGAGTCTTTTCTCCATTGCTTAATTTTGTCAGCTTTGTCAAAGATCAGATGGCTGTAGGTATGTGGCTTTATTTCTGTGTTCTCTATTCTGTTCCATTGGTCTATATGTCTGTTTTTGTACCAGTACCATGCTGTTTTGGTTACTGTAGCCTTACAGTATAGTTTGAAGTCAGGTGATGTGATGCTTGCAGCTTTGTTCTTTTTGCTTAGGATTATTTTGATAATTTGGGCCCTTTTATGAGTCCACATGAATTTTAGAATTGTTTTTTCTAATTCTGTAAAAAATGATGTTGCTAGTTTGATAGGAATAGCATTGAATCTATAAATTGCTTTGGGCAGTATGGCCATTTTAATGATATTGATTCTTCCAATCCATGAGCATGGAATGTTTTTTTCATTTGTTTGTGTCATCTATGATTTATTTCAGTGGTGTTTTCTAGTTCTCCTTGTAGAGATCTTTCACCTACTTGGTTACATATATTCCTAGGGTTTCTATCTCTCTTTCTCTCTCTCTCTTTCTCTGTGTGTGTGTGTGTGTGTGTGTGTGTGCGTGCACACACATGTCTCTTGTAAATGGGATTATGTTCTTGATTTGGCTCTCAACTTCAGTGTCATAGGTGTATGGAAATGCTACTAATTTTTGTACATTAATTTTGTATCCTGAGACTTCACTGAAGCCAGAGTTTTTGTCATGAAGGGGTGTTGGATTTTATCAAAAGCTTTTTCCATATCTTTTGAGATAATCATATTTTTTTGTTTTTCATTCTGTTTATGTGGTGAATCACATTTATTGATTTGCATATATTGAACCAACCTTGCATCCTGAGAATAAACCCTACTTGATCATGGTGAATTAACTTCTTGATGTTCTGCTGGATTTGATTTGGTAGTGTTCTCTTGAGGATTTTTGCATCTATGTTCATCAGGGATATTGGCCTGTCATTTTCTTTTTTCATTTTGTCTAAATACTGTATTTTCAATCTGCCTTTAGTTGAAAAAGATCTGTGTAAGTGGACCTACACTATTCAAACCTATGTTGTTCAAGGGTCATCCGTATAAGAAATTCCTAATCACTTTATCTGGAGAAGAGGAGCATGGGGCTGTGGTCTTTGAGCAGTGATAAGAGTTGATAGAGTGCAGGCCCTGGAATCAGACTGTTCCAGGTTCCAGTTCTCATTTTTTATGTGTTAGGTGTGTGGTCTTCAGTATGGTTGTCTCGTCGGCAAAAAATGGAAATGACGAGGCATACCTCAGCTTGGAATGGAAACCAAATGTTAATGTTTTGCATAGTACCTTGACCGTGGGCACAACTGGTATCATGTCAGCGATGGGTGGTCACACTGTCATTATCACTGTGGGCATCATTGTGGCTGTCATTGTGGATTTTATGACATTAGCAAGCAGGTCACACAACCTCTCAGACTTCAGTCACATCCTTCTCATGAATTGAGAAGCATACCTGAAGTGTGATTTTTTAAGGATTAAATGGGATTATGAGATGTTTTATAAATATTTGTAAATTGTTTTTACTAATAAAAAAATTCTTAGATTACAAAAACAAGAGCATGCTTAGTCGGTTACTCTTCAGTGTGAATTTTAGTTTCATTAGAATCCTTTCTTCTGAAATCTAGCTGAACATTAAGAAAGGGGTAATTTTGGAGATGCTGGAGTGAGGTGGTAGGCAGACCTAGGTAGAGCACAGCAGGTGGGGTCCGGTCCTCATTTGGGAGAAAATAGACACCAAACATGTGAGCAGGACACCCAAGGCTCAGGAAGGCCTGGGCTCATACTGAGTCAGTACACTCGCTTCGGTGAAGGACTGCAGAGGAAAGGAGGGAAACTGGCCAATCATTGCCACTTTGACTTCTGTAGGGTGGATCCAACATCCAGCCTTTCTTTCCCTCATGAACTCTCAACCTATTCCAAGGATCTCTCATTTGTCTCCTGACCTACTGAGGCAGCCTCTAACTGGCCTTTCATCCACACCAGTCCCCTTCAGCCACCTACCACATCCCCACTCTGTATCATATTCTGCTTAAAGCAAGGCTCCCATGCTCCTAGGGTGAGAAAGGAAACTCCTCAACAAGCCTGTAGGGTCCTGTGTGGCCTGCTCCTGGCCTTGCTGACCAGTCCCATCTTGTCTACAGTGCACAGTTCTCAGTGTTCTTGTCACATGTGCCTTCTCCCATTCCCTCTAAGGGTTTGCTCCTGCTGACTTTACATGCATGGTTCCTTCTGCCCAGAAAGCCCTTTCCCGACTAGCACCAGCCCCTCTGCCCAGCCCCACACTTCGCACTTCACCAAGGCTTGCCTCCTAACTCCCCAGAGCATCAAGTGCACCAAGATCAATTGTACCATGTACCACTCCTACTCATTTTATAGGCTTCCTCCTGCCTCTAGCCCCTTTGTTGGTCTTTACCATGGATTGGTATGCTAACAAATTACTTTTTTGAAGTAGACTTTGTTCTGTTGAAGAGAGTATTGAAGTGTCATATAACTCTCACAAAGATGTCGTGGGATAAGTAGATACTATACTGGGACGGCAAGAACCTGAGCTTTGGCGTATGGATTCTCAAGTTCAAACTCAAGATCTATCATGTACTGTTTCTGTGGTCTTGGACAGAATAGATCATGCCTCTGAGCTGAATTTTACCGTGTATAAAATTTGAGCAATAAATACCAACGTGCAAGGTTCTTATAAGGATTAAGTGAAATAACATTAGAAACTCACTGGCATTGGGTCTCAGTGAATGGAGTTGAGTCTGAAGTTGAGTTGGCTGTTGAGTAAAGCAAAGTTCTGGAAAGATGGTGTCATTAAAACCAAATCCTCTGATTAAAAATTAGTCTGTTCTTCTGGTATTACAGTAGGTGCTGGATTTTCTACATAGGAAAGTCATAGCTCCCAGGAAGCCTACAGGAAGCTTATTAACCTGGCATTGTATATGGCATGGGTTGAAAAAGGGAAGACAGGAAGTTAGGATTCCAATTGTCCTGGTTCAGAAAACATCTGAGGGCCAAAATTTGGATGGTTATAAAACTAGAAATAAGGGGAAACATTCTTTAGAAAATAAAGACTGCATGGCCTAGCCACTGATTGTTTTATAGGGCAAAGAGGAAAAGGAGGATTCTATTAGGTAGGGTCTTGGCAGAGAACAGATTGGCAGTTTGAGAGGAGTTAAATGGAAGAACTCTTCACAAGTGTATAAGAAGGACATTAAGAAACAAACAAGGAGAAGCAAGCATGACCCAGTACTAGGAGCCTAGTAACTGTGGCACATGACCCACTGCTACCACAGCTGCCCCCAGCTGGACCCAGAGACCCAGCTGGCTGTGGGGTGAGGGCTGCCTGACAGGAACTGTGGCTGTGGCCCCAGGAAGGCAGCGAGCCTAGTTCCAAGGAAAGAACCAGGAGGATAAATATCCTGATCCTCCTCTTCTCTCTCCCTCAGATCTCCTATGGGTACTCCCCATTGGTCAAGTCCAATCAGAAGCCAGAGGGCAAGGAAGGCATTTGATAGGTCCTTAATAGTCAGCAGCTTCCCACGTTACATTCCAGAGTAGGGAAGCAGGCAGAACAGATCTGGAGAGGTGAGGGAGTTCAGAACAGAAGACACCCAGCACACGGGGCATGATGACCTTCCTCTGCTAATGCCGTTGCCCAGATCAAGAAATCTAAGGATCCCTGAAGAACAGGATCCCTTACACACAAGAACACAGTAGGATGCCCTCTCCAGAAATTCTACATCTGCAAAACAGATAAAGTAGAAGTGATTATTTACTCTACAAGGATAGAGATGGTTTTAAAACAGTGCTTCCCAAATGAATGAACCAGTTGTTGATAGATGATTACTTGAGGCTAAGGAGGGGTTAGAGGAATAACGTAAGGAACAATTTTAAAATCATCCAAAATGACTATAACACATCTCAGAAAAATCACAATGTGATTTCAAGAGCACTTGGATTGCGTAAAGGAAGTGATATCAATTCTGAACTCCAGCTTTCCTATCTGGCAAAAGGTTTTTCTTGCTGAGATAGCATCTGCTGTGGTGAATGGTCAACAACTGGCTGTTACCCAACTTTAGGCAGAAGCCATTGTAAAAGTACAGAAAACAACCAGAAGTGTCCGAACACCTTCGACTTTCTGGGTATTTTGCCAGATAAATTCTTCCTTTGCAGTTCTTAAGGACACAGACTGAAGCTAGGTTGCTGGGCTCAAATTTTAGCCCTGCTTGTACTTTCTGTGTATCCTTAGGCAAGTCACTTACCTTCTCTGTGCCTCACTTCCTCATCTGTAATGATAATTAGAAGGAAGCTAATAATAGTGCTTCTCTCATAGAGGAATTATAAAGATACATAAGTTAGTTATGAATTCCTTAGAACAGTGCATGACACATAACAAAGGTTTCTGAAATAAATAGTATGTATTAGTTTGCTAGGGTTACTGCACCAAAATGCTATAAACCAGGTGGCTTAAACGCAGAAATGTATTGTTTTATAGCTCTGGTGGCTAAAAGTCTAAAATGAAGGTATTAGTAGGGTTCCTTCTGAAAGCTGTGAGACAAATATCTACTCGAGACCTCTCTCCTTGGCTTGGAAATAGCTGCCTTCTGCCTGGGTCTTTTTATATCACCTTTATCCGTGTGTAGCTCTGTGTCCAGATTCCCCCTTCCACAAGGACACCAGTCACATTGGATTAGGACCCATCTAATGATTTCATTTTAACTTGATTACCTCTGGAAAGACTCTATTGCCAAATACAGTCATATTCTGAGGTACTGAGGGTTAGGGCCTCAATTATGAGTTTGTGGGGACACAATTCAATCCATAATAGAATGTTTGTTAAGGAAATGACTCCTCAAGGAGGTTTTCTTGTGGTCTGGTTTCCCCTGAATGTCAGTCACTGTCCATGCTAGCATGGGATGCTGACAGTTGGTTACTAAATGCAAGAGTCACTAAGTTTATCTATCTAGTCTTGATGTTTTGCTATCCTTGACCCGTGGACATGGACCCTCTCCTCCTAAGAACCTAAAGGGAAGTGCTCACATGTAGGAGGTCCCCACATGGGAAGACCCCAGTAATTTAGCATGTCCACAGCCAGTCTGCTTGCCATACTTTCCACCCCACCTGGTCATTTCTCACAACTGTGGTGTTTCAATAGTGTAAGGGAATTTAGTCATGACATTCGTTTCCAATCTTCCTAGTTCCTGGGCCTGTCCAACACAGGCAGTAAGAATTGGATTGTCCATTTGTTGATTCATCAGGTATTTACTGGACACCAGCTCTGCACCAAGCATAATGCTGGAGATACAACAGTAAATAGAACAAATGTGGCCTTTAACATCATGGGTCACACAGCTGGACAAAAGGGGCCTCCTGGTGGCCAATGTAAAGGGACACGTCTTATTTGCCCTACACCAGGTTTTTAGTGAATTTGAATTATTTGCCAACAATGGGAAATTGGGAAATCAGAATTGGGATTTCTAGCTCTCTTCAAAACAAAACAAAATCAGAAGATTTTGCAGCCCCGACCTAATTTTTCTTCCTAACAGCAATCAATAGGATTGCCTGCTTTGGTTGGGGTATATACTTAGTCTCTGGCTTGCCATAATTATCACTTCCTATTAAATTACACAGTGACAGCTTAATATTTTTATGTCACCTTGCCACTGTAGTCCAGTAGATGATCCATAAAACATCAAATATGTAGAAGTGATTCTTCACACAGAGATGTGGAAGCTGCAGCACATCTGTTAATGATTATAGGAGAAAATTCTGTCTGAAGTTAGCAATTGATTAACATTGCCATGCTATTAAAGTCCTCATGAAGTGAGCAAAACCCTGCCTCATGTCCCTATTCCCCCAACTGACCCATTCCCAGAAGGGTGATGTCATATCCTGTTGGATACAGTTAGGCAAATAACAGGGCAAACAACGTCCTGCCCTGACCTCCTGGAGGTCAGTTTTGTTTTCAGAGAACCTAATAAAAGACAGTAGGACACAGAACAAAGGAGGGTAATTCTGGATAACTGATCCCAGATCTGGGCACCTTTTCTAGCCCAAAAGAGGGAGTCCAAGGAGACTGGACTGTTCCAGAGAATGCTCTGACATACAGGACATGCCTGGTCCAGTTGAGAACATCTAGTTAACAGCATGATTCTATATGGGTTAGGTGAGTTTGATTAGCCACCCAGCTGAGGGGTGAGTGCTGAAAGGCCACAACAATGATTCCGTGTGGCTACTCACAACCATTCCTCTGTTATTACAGGGTCCTCCTGCTTGAGAAAGTAGATCATGCCAACATAATTTCTTCTGTTTAGGGCAGATTCTTCCTCATTCCTCTGGAAGAAATCAAGGTAGCAAATAATTCACAGAGAGCAAAGCACAGTGTCTGGCACATAGTAGGTACTCAAAAGATAATTGATGAATTAATGCATTCATGAAAAGCCCGCTCTCTCTACTAAACTCTAAGATAAAGATAGATAAAGATCTCTTTCCTAAGCTCTAAGGTCATCTTTCTGATCATCTGCTAAGATGGCTACTGGAATATTCCCAAGACACTTCAAAATCAACCTGAAATGTAATAAACTTACTCTCCTAAGAAAACAAAAACAAAAAGCCTACCTCAGCTCTTACAGTCCCAGTTGATGTACAGAACCTCTATCTAGCCAGTCATAAGTCAGTGATTAGAAAGCAGTCTTCTGGGACACTTCCCTTTCCTCCACTCTCTTGTGTTCCATCTGTCACCACATCTGGTCATTTCTACCTCCCAGACATGACTTGAACTCTTCCCCTCCTCAACAGCCATCACTCCCTAATGCCTCCTACACCAGGCATGGCAGCCATTGGAGGAAGAGGTTAGGGGAGCAGGAGTTGGTCTCAAGTTCAGAAAGAGGCAACTGAGCAGTGTGGCCTACTGGAAAAATGTGATTTCAGGCCGTATGGACAGGAGGTGAGAGTCTCACTCTGCAGACCCTGATCAGGCTCTGTTTGAAACATTATGTTCAGGGAGGACAGTGGTCAGCCAGTGCATTCCCAGGAAAGAGTGACTGGAACAGTGGAAGGACTTGAAACATGCTGGGGAGAGGATGTTTGCAGGAACAGTAGGAAGACACCAGGCAGCTCCACATGTTAGTTTTGTGTCTGCCTGAGAGTACGGATGGTCCCTCAGCGACTTCAGATTAGGTTTTACCTGGCTCCCTAAACATCTCTTAGGCCTTTTTTCTAAGGGTGTCACCAGCCAGACAAGGGGTACATACAGGCTCCACATGCCGCCCTGCTGTTCCCAGGGACTGTGGTGGCTGCTTGTGTGCCTGTGCCACAGCCCCACCTTCTTTCGCAGCAGAATGCTACTCTCTACTGCCTCTATCTTTTCCAAAGCTTCTTTCTCGCATCTGCTTAATTTTGTGCAAAGCAAAGGTCTTTCTCCACGGGCTGTTATCTCTTGCCCTCACCAGGCCAGCAGGGCCAATGAAGCAACTGCTTTGCAAGAGTCTAATGACACAGTTGATCTATTTTAAGCACCTGAAGCACACTCTATCAAGTGCCAATCTTCCTGCTGCAAGTCATGCTCAGCTTGCAGGAGCAGGGGCAGCCCGAGGTCTATTCCTGTGTTTTGAGATATGGGGAAATAGCCCAGGGATCCCAGCCCTGCCCGTCTGGTGAGCATCTAAAGCAACCATAAAATTAGATATTTTCACAGTCAGCCTGAGTCGTTCTTGAAGGAGAATTGCCTGTGATGTTAGAATTATATGGTGCAGGAACCTCAGGTGACGATAAATCCCTCTTTCAACTGGCAGAGACAGACCCTGGGCCTATTACATGCAGGGAGAAGGAACCTGAGAGGCAGCATTTCAGGAACTGAAGCCCAGTCCCCATCAGAAATTCCTTAGACTCAGACTAATGTTTTCTCCTCCTCCTCCTGATCAAGAGACTCTTTTCCAACTGCAGCCTGAGTGCAAATGTTTTACATCTATTATTTTATTTAATCCTTACAACAATCTTACATGGGCCTTCCTTGAATTCTGTGTCTAAGGAATATCCCCCATGTTATATTTGCTCTCACCATTCTTCACAGAGCTTACCACAGTCAGTGATTATTTTGTTCATTAGCTCATTTTCTTTGTTTCTGTCTCTCATCCTCCTTTGACTGTAAGCCACATGACGGTTGTGTGACAAACCCTGCCTGTTTTTTTCACTGCTGAGTCCTGCACACTCAACATGGTGTTTGATGCAGAGTGATGACCACTTATAAAAGCATTTATTAGACACACGAATGAGCCCACTTATGCTTCACAAAAGTCCTATAAAGAGGACACTGACATTATTCTCATTTTAAAAAGAAGGAAATTGAGGCCCAGAGAAGAGATAGTTGGCTCCAAATCTCAAAGTTAAGAAAAGTGATGGAGCCTTGAGTGAATACATGGATGGATTCATTTAATGAGGAATACTTCAATATCCTCATTTTACATAAAAGGAAAATGAGGTTCAAAGGTAAATTGCCTGGATAAAGTCAAATGAGATAGGAAGCAGAGGAGCAGATGTTTAAACTGTTTTGGTCTGACCCTGAGGCCTCCTTTCCCTCCTCCCTGCTCCTCCTTTTTACTGTCTTTCTGTATTTTTACTGTGATGGAGATCGCCAGGGGAAACATGGATTGGGATGGCTGGTCTTCCCGTTGGATGTCTCAGCACTATTCACTCATTCACTCAGGCAGTGAAACAAATCTTCACACTGTGAGACAGTGACATTCCACATTCCAGGCACCATGGAATCAATGATGCACAGGACAGAGAACTGGACCTCAGACTGCTTCCATCCAGCAGCTTGGAGGGGCAGACACAAGCATGCATGACTGTGATGTGGGAGAAACCATGGTGGGTGCTGACAGGGAAGGGAAGAGTACAGAGAAAGACAGGCCAGATTCCTCTGGAAGGCCTGGGAATGCTTGTTGGAGAAGGTTCCATTCCACTTGGTCCTTGAGACAGGGAACAGACTTATGTTGTGTAGAGTCGAAGGAAAAGAAAGAGCAGTCTCGATGGACTTACTCAGTTCCTGTGCAGGTATTCCACACACCCTAATGCACAATTCCTGAGTCCTGGGCCTTTGTCTGGGAACTGGGATGGATACTGAAATAAAAAGACAGAAAGCCCTCATCGGGAGCTGTTAGGAAGTCCAGTTTGTGTATGCTAGAGAATATGAGTATGTGGACAGTGAGAAAAGGCTGGGAGTTGGTGAGGATCAGATCTTTGAGAGTGTCAGATGCCATGCTAAACAGTATCTGTTACAGTCTGTAGCCAATGAGGAGTCAGGAGAGGTTTGGAGCCCAGTAGTAACCTGCCCAGAGCTGTGCATTATTTAGGAAGATCTCCCCAGCAGCACATACCTGATGCATCAGAGGGCCTGGCGGCAGTGAGAAGCAGACCTAGTGCAGCAGTGCAGTTGTGAGTGGATGAGAGGGAGAGTGGAGAGTGTGGGGATGCAGGGAGAACGAGCTCCCAGTGGTCCTGAAGCCCTGTTGTGCATTTCTGTACCTATGCCCATGGGTTGGCTTGCTGTATATTCCGATTTCTGGGACTGTGAAAACTGGTACTTTGAAAACTAGGTTATTGACCATACTGAGAAGCCTAGATCATATATATGATAAGAAGTTGAGCTATAGAATCAGACTGCCTGGGTCCAAGTTCCAGCTTGACCCTTATTAGCTATGCCACCTTCAGAGAGTTGCTTTATACCAGACCCCCAAACTTCAGGTTCCTCTTAAGATGCGGATGATAGGTGAACTTTAAGTAAGAGAATATATGTGAGATGCTTAGCACAGTACCTGGCACATAGAAAATACTCAATAATGATTAATAGTGATAAGTAATGAAGCAAATTTGAATGTACTATATTAAGGAAACCCCTTTTAAAGATACAAAATAACCAACACATGGTATTGTCATGATATAGTCACCACTCGGTCATTCCACTAGGAAAGAAGAAGAGTGGTATATATATATTGGTAACACAGGACTTTTTAAGCTAATATTTAAGGAGCATTTTATTACATGTAAGACCCTATTCAGACATTTTCCATGTATTACCTCTTTTGGTTCTTGGCATGAGTCAGGTGTGAAATGAATGTTGGAGAGGGCAATTCTGATTAAGCAGGGAACATGTCACATTAGTCCAGAGACTGGTAAACCTTTCCTGTAAGGGGATTTGCAAGCCACACAGTCTCTGTGGCATGAAACCTGCCATAGACAATGTGTAAAGAAATGGGTAGGGCTGTGTACCAATCAAAATTTAATTACAAGAATAAAGATGGAGGGTGATTTGGCCCATGAACCAGTTTGCTGACACCTATACTGGATGACCTCAAAGGTCTTTTGCAACTTTGAGATTCTAGTCTGAGATTCTAGTCCAAATGATGACAAAGAAATGTCCAATCCTTCTAATTTAGTCTATCTTTGTAATCACAAGGGGTGTTACTTCAAATAAGATAGAGAAGGTCATTGGCAATAGACACAGAGAGGACCAAAAAGCTTTCCATTCTTTGTGTTGCCTTCGTAGTCAGCACACCTCATAACTTACACTCTGGTATTATATGAGTCTTCTCAAGTGGCCATTAAATGCCAAGCTGCACAGGCTGCCCTGGGATCTGCAGAGTAAACAGTTCTTCAGAGGCAGAGAATGATACTCAGACCAGAGACTTTCACATTTGGGAAGGAGCATACAGGACAATATTCCATGGCAACACCTCGGTATCCGGAGCAAATCCTCCCTCTTTGCTCCCCATTCACCTTTCCTACTCACAACCCACATGCCTTGTAGCCTAATATGATAGCCAGGGTGTCTGCTCAGCATGTTTTATCCTTCCTCCTTCTGATTCTTTGTAAGAATTTCTCTCCATCTCCTTGTCATGCTAATGGACTGTCACCATGGTGTTCTGTCCCCCATGCCCCGCCCCTGAGAATGACATATGACTTGTGCTAGCCAATCAGAGTTTCCCATCCACCTTGGCCACAAGGATTTGCTCATCAGTGGAAATTAAACCTAAGATAGGCCAATCAGAGTATTCCCTGGAATTGGATAGGGAGATATTCAGAAGAAGTAGTATTTATTCCATTGAGGTTGCTGAGCTATGGAGAAAAGAGTGTGGGAATACCAGTGGCCATGATTGTCAAACATGAAGAAGCCATCTGCAAAATAAAGTCTTAGCTCTGACCATATAGGAAAGCCTCTAATCCAGCCATACCTGAAGCCAGAGCCACCTCAGACCCCAGACTTCCTAATTGTAAGAACCAACAAATTCTCTTTTTGCTTAAACTGGTTTCCACTGGGTTTCTGTAAAGTACAACTGAAAGGGTACCAACAAAGGCACTTTTTAAAAACCATTATTTCCAGTTGACAGTTGCCCTTATAATGACCCCTATTTATCAACAGCTCAGCCATCTTTAGGCTTAAATACTCTTCCACCCTGCTACCTCTCATTCACTCCTGAAGTGATTTTATTCCCTCCTCTGAAGTCCTTGGCCCTTAGTTTAAAACATTCTTATAATTACAGGTCATTTGCTGTGAGTCAACATAATTTATTCATGTGCATTTCTTAGTGCCTTCTTTTAGATTATAAACTCTTTGAGGATAGAAATCACGTGTCTGTGGAGTATAATGTATTTGCTCCCCAACTGCAAGCCAAAGATCACTGCAGAGCCATGGAATTATTGCTGAAGCTTACAAATCCATGTGTGCTCCTAATTCAAATGTATAATGCCTGTCAAATGCATGTGTTTGAAAAAAGTCAACATGGCAGAAAGCTAACATGTAAGTATTACTTAAATGTAATACTACAATACAGAGGCTAACAAATATTTTTTATGTTAAAAAGGAATCCTCAAATGATCTAAATGTGGTTACATGGATGTATATATATGTAAAACATTTTGAGCTGTATGTTTAAGATTTATATACTTGACTCGCTATGCAAGTTATGCCACAATAAAAAGTAAAAAATAAAATTAAAATAAAGAGTCCTTATACTTGATAAGTCTAGTCAACCATCAAGTACTGTTACAAGATCGATACCAATACACAAAAATTAATCCACGAAAGATCACAGACCTAAATAAACCAAAAGCTAAAATTATACAGCTTCTAGAAGAAAATGTAGGAGAATATCTTACAACCTCAAGGGAGGTTGTAATGACTTCCCAGAACACTAAAATTGGTAAAAATGGGCAAGAATTCTAACAGACATGTCACATGTACAAATGGTTAATAAGCTCATAAAAAGGAGCTTAACATCATTCATCATGTTAAATGCAAATTAAAACCACCTTTTTACAGCCTCCCAAATGGCTAAAATTCTGGTGAGAATGTAAAATGACACAACAACTTTGGAAAACTGATATAGTTTTATAAAAATTCAACATACACCTACCTATGATCCAGCAATGCCTCTCTTAGATATTTCCCTGTGAGCGATAGAAACGTATATCTGCAAAAGATTTATGCAAGAATGTTCCTGGCAGCTTAATTCATGATAACCCAAAGCTGGAAACAACCCAAATGTTTATATATAGACAAATGGATAAATAATCTGTGGTTATATTTACACAATGGTATACTATTCAGCAATAAAAAGGAACAAACTATTGACACATGCCAAAACATGAATGAATCTCAAAAACATGCTGAGTAAAAGAAACCACACATAAATGAGGGCATACTGTATGATTCCATTTATATGGAATTCAAGAAGGCAAAACTATTCTATGTGGACAGAAATTATAACAGTTTGCCTTTGATTGCGGGAGGGGTGACTGATTGCAAAAGGTTGCAGCAAATTATCTAGAGTGATAGAAATGTACCTTATCTTGATTAAACTGTTGTGGGCTATACATTTGTCAAAATTCATTGTATTTAAAATCTATATTTTTCATTAATTGCAAATCATGCCCAATTTAAACATATATATGTGTATCCCCTTAAACAGAGTATGTGTGTATATACATGTTCCCTTAAATAGAGTCCTAGGCTTGGAAACAGAAGAACAAACTTCAGATCTCAGCTCTCTGCTAACTCTGTGACCTCTGAGGCCAGTGTCCTTATAGGTTCTATGGCTCCATCCTATCAGTCTTGCTCACCTCAAAGAGTTGTTTCAACTATAGTAACACCAGTAAAAATTTTTGGTAAACCTTTAAGTATTGTACAGTTCAAGAACCTCCTCTCCAACTTATTTTGTGCAAGCATCTCCCTGGCCCTGATGTTCCAGCTGCACTGGCCTCCCTAAACTCACCATGTGCTTTCCAGCCTCTGGACCCTGCCTTGCACATGCTGTTCCTCCACCTCATTTGTACTTATCTCTGGTTTTCCACAGACAGCCCCTCCCATCCTTGTAGTCTCAGCTGAAATATTTTACCTTCAGATTACCTGTCCCCACCCCTTATTTATATTCTTCATTCTATTTGTCACACTTTGTAAATATCTGTTTGTTTACTTGTCACAGATCTTTCCCACAGAATTATTAACTCCCAAAGCATAGCAAACATGACGGTTTTATTCACTAGAGTATTCCCAGTTCTTAGCACATAGAAATTACCCAGTAAGGCCGGGAACAGTGGCTCACACTTTTGGAAGGCCAACATGGGTGGATTGTGAGGTCAGGAGTTCGAGACCAGCCTGGCCAAGATGGTAAAACCCCGTCTCTACTAAAAAAATATATATATATACAAAAATTAGCCAGGCATGTTGGTGCACACCTGTAATCACAGCTACTCGAGAGGCTGACACAGGAGAAGCACTTGAACCAGGGAGGTGGAGGTTGTAGCGAGCCAAGATTGCGCCTCTGCACTCTACTCGGCAACAGAGCGAGACTCCGTCTCAAAAAAAAAAAAAGAAAGAAAAAGAAATTACTCAGTAAATATTGATGAATAAATAATTGTGCCAACAAACATGAACTTTGGTGTATAAACTTTGTAACCTGCTTGTGCTGACTCAGAACTTTCTGCTTGCAGCCAGGTCTTCCCTAGGGCATAGTAGGTGCCAAAAAATGACCCCAGGTTAAAGCTGGTGTCACTGTAGTATGCTCACTCAGGAAAAGCTTTTTGTGTCAAGGGAACCAGGGAAGGCTTAGGACATCCTGTGCTTTGGAAGACAGAGACACTTTCTAGTTATGGCTATACTTGATGGCTCCTCTGTTGGGCTGTAAGCCGGGGATTCTGTATGTACCTCCAGGCTGGGAAGAATCTGAAGCACACACAGGCTAACTGTCTATCATGGGGGAATTGTCCTCCATCTCCAGGGCCCTCCTTATCCCAAGCCCAGCAGTGGGCCCGAGAGCAAGCAATGAATGCCTATGTTCATATCATCTTATTCAGCTCTTTTCCCATCTCTCAGCCAGCCAGGGGTCTTCTTAGCCCTAATCCCCTCCCTCTCTCTCTTCCCAATAATCAGACCACCTTCTTTCTTGGGTTTTCTGGATGTGGATGTGGCTGCCCTCATCAGGGTCATTTCTGTCCTTTGAGTTAGCCCCAGGTCCAGAGCCTGTCCTCTAGCCCAGGGTACCTGGGCATCACCCACAGCTCATCTGCCGCAGGAGCTCTCCGAAACCTTCTGTTTACAGTGGAAAGTGTTTGTTGACCTGGATTATTTTGGGTCTGTGACATCAGTGCTATGGGAAATGCTCCTTAGCCAGTAGCAAAGTCCACTTGAGGGTACACACTTAGAGAATGCTCCGGGAAAGACTTAGGGGCTCTGAGCCAGGTGAAAGTCCACCCCTCCCCCGACCTACTTCCTCCATGGCCAAAATGCTGCCTTCCCTCTGCCTGGCTGTCTCTCTTGAAATCTGTATTCTTTTCAGCAGATAATGTCAATAAGCCCTTTATGTGAGTAGGATTTGGAGCTTCTCTGTTTCTCATCTGAAAATCTGCCCCGTGCCAGTGAGTTTGGGCCTCTGGCCCGCACGTTAATTATTGTACCAGGATTCCTGGAGTCGACTGGGGACAGAGTGCCTCTTTGGTTAGAAAAGGGGTGTTCTGGCAGTATTTCTTTTTTGAGGCATTAATCTAGCTTAGAGAGGCTGAGCAAGTGAAAATCCTTGTGTATTCCTTTGATATTTTTTCCTTTCCTGTTTGAATGCCACACTTAGCTGGGGTTCGGGAATCAAACATTAATGAATCTCTTGGGGTTTCTTGAATTTACATTGCAATAGTCATTTTTTCTGCCATTAGTACCAAGGAAAAAAGCCAATATTTTAGGGCACAGAATGGTAGAAAGGGGTCTACTTTGTGTGTGTGTGTGTGTGTGTATGTGTGGAGTGTGTGTGTGTTTGTGTGGTGTGTGTGTGTGTGGCGTGTGTGTGTGTGGTGTGTGTGTATATGTGTGGCGTGTGTGTGTGGTGTGTGTGCATGTGTGGTGTGTGTGTGTGTGTATGTGTGGTGTGTGTGTGTGGGGTGTGTGTGTGGTGTGTGTGTATGTGTGGAGTGTGTGTGTGTGGTGTGTGTGTGTATGTGTGGTGTGTGTGGAGTGTGTGTGTGGTGTGTGTGTGTGTTTGTGTGGTGTGTGTGTGGTGTGTGTGTGTGTGTGGTGTGTGTGTATATGTGTGGCGTGTGTGTGTGTGTGGTGTGTGTGCATGTGTGGTGTGTGTGTGTGGGTGTGTGTGTGTGGTGTGTGTGTGATGCGTATGTGTGATGTGTGTGTGTGTATATGTGTGGCATGTGTGTGTGGTGTGTGTGCATGTGTGGTGTGTGTGTGTGGGTATGTGTGTGTGTGTGGTGTGTGTGTGTGATGCGTATGTGTGATGTGTGTGTGTATGTGTGGTGTGTGTGGTGTGTGTGTGGTGTGTGTATGTGTGGAGTGTGTGTGTGTGCGGTGTGTGTATATGTGTGGTGTGTGTGGAGTGTGTGTGTGTGGAGTGTGTGTGTGTGGTGTGTGTGTATGTGTGGTGTGTGTGGAGTGTGTGTGTGTGGAGTGTGTGTGTGTGTGTGGTGTGTGTGTATGTGCGGTGTGTGTGTGGTGTGTGTATGTGTGGAGTGTGTGTGTGGTGTGTGTGTGGAATGTGTGTGTGTGTGGAGTGTGTGTGTGTGGTGTGTGGTGTGTGTGTATGTGTGGTGTGTGTGTGGTGTGTGTATGTGTGGAGTGTGTGTGTGGTGTGTGTGTGTATGTGTGGTGTGTGTATGTGTGGTGTGTGTGTGTGTGTGTGTGGTGTGTGTGTAGCGTGTGTGTGGTGTGTGTGTGTATGTGTGGCGTGTGTGTGTGGTGTGTGTGCATGTGTGGTGTGTGTTTGTGGGTATGTGTGGTGTGTGTGGTGTGTATGTGTGGTGTGTGTGTGTGTGGTGTGTGTATGTGTGGTGTGTGTGTGTGGTGTGTGTGTATGTGTGGTGTGTGTGTGTGGTGTGTATGTGTGGAGTGTGTGTGGGTGTGTGTGGTGTGTGTGTGTATGTGTGCTGTGTGTGTGTTGTGTGTGTGTGTATGTGTGCTGTGTGTGTATGTGTGTGTGCCTATAGAGAAGAGAAAGCTTACTCAACTAGGAGTCAGAAGGTCTGTGTTGAAGTTTGGGCACATTTCCCAATTCCCAAGCCTCTGTTTGCTCATCTATAACATAGACAGAGTGATCCTTGCCTCACCTGATTCGTGGTTGGTGATGATCAAATGAGGCAATGAATGAGAAAGTCTTTGTGTTAGCCTCTGTTTTGCTAGTTATTAAACAGATGCCTTCCTCCCTTGGCTGTTCTTTGAGAATAAAGCCAGAAAAGATTTGAATTGCTTTTTTATTACTTTTGGTTGCTGGCTGTTTCTTTCAATCATTAAAATTTAATACAACTCAACACAGAAATTGAGCACAAGGCAAACACAGCTTTATTTGGGTTATAGGTAAATGGGGCAAGGTAAAAACACTCAGTTCATTGTGGGTCTAGTGTCCTCATATACAATTGTCTTAACTGCAAAATGTTTCATCCCACTGTTAGACCATGCATCCCTTCATGTGTTTCAGCATCTCATTCCAAAAGCATAGTCTCTACAGCTAAATGATGATCAAAAGAGACACAGAATAGTGACCATAGGATAGAGGCTTTGCTTTTTCTCTTTGTGTCTGGAAGGGCGTGAGCAATCCAGACCAGAAAGAAAGAAACCTTTCATCATGCCCATCAGAGCAGGTGACTCATTTTGGCCGACAGGCCCACAATTTCACCTTTCAGTTCCTTTTACAACTCCCAGAGGAATGGTGCTGTCACCAGGATTCATCAGTGTCTAGATTGGGAAGAACATCCTGCGTGCCCCTCCATAGGCCTCATTTTTTACCAGTCCCCTCGCTCGATGCTCTTGACACTTTTCAGCTGCTGCGTAGACAGTTTCTCCTGATGGCTAACCTGACCAGGGCAGTGGGGCATGAGCAGACAGGACTTCTCCCTGCTGAAAGCCACCTGCTTCAAAATGTGTTTTCTAGGACACGTAACCCAGCTGAACAGGAAGCATCTCTGGCGCGTCTGTTTTGGAGTGGGAATCTCCCAGTGTGGAGAGGGAGCAGGATGCATTGGAAAAGGAAGGAGGCCAGTGAGGCTGCTTTCTCCTGCCAGAGGGGAGCAGAGTCTGAGACAGGCTGGGCAGGCCAACCAGGGGCCAGATCACACAGGGCCTTGTGGACCATGGCAAAGAGTCTGGCTTTATCCCAAGAGTGGAGGGAAGTCATTGAATGGTTTTAAGTTGCCACTGGAGGTGGTGGGAGTCTGGGTTAAGCATCATCAGATTGCATTTTGAATGTATCCCCTGGCTACTGTGTGTAGAATGAGTGAGGAAAGGAGATCACTCCTTAGAACCTATTGGGATCCTCCAACCAGCAGATGATAGGGCTGGGACTTGGGTAGATAGGGCAGGGCACCTTCTACTCCAGGGCCGTTGCATGGTCCTGATTTCCTGACAGCTTTTATATCCTTTATGCTATTTAAAATAATTATTTACAGTGTTAGTTAGCTAGAGCTGCCATAACAAAATGCCACACACGGGGTGGCTTAAACAATAGGAATTTATTTTCTAACAGTTCTGGGGTCTAGAAGTCCAAGATCAAGGTGTGGGAAAGGTTGGTTTCTAAGGCCTCTCTCCTGGCTCGTAGGTGGGCATCTTTCCCCTGTGAGTTCCTATGGCTGTCCCTCTGTTCATGCCTGTGTCCCATCCCCTCTTATAAGGACACCAGTCATATTGGGTTAGAGCCTACCCTAATGACCTCAGTTTGACTTAATTTTCTCTTTAAAAACCCTATTGCCAAATACAATCATATTCTGAGCTACTGAGGGTAAGGACTCCATCACATGAATTTGGGGGGTGAGAGAGAGAGGGACAAGAGGACACAATTCAGCCATCACAGAGTCCCTCCTCACATTTTCTCTTCCCCTAATGTCAAGTCTGTGCTTATCCGTCACTGTCTGGAGGTGTCTCTGCTTCCTTTGTTGCTGCCTTTAGGGAAGATGGTCTTTCCCCAGGTGAGCCCTTCTTGTTTGGTCACACAACAAGTCAATGTTTTGTATTTCCAACATACTTTTTTAATGGATTTATATAGTCTTTAGTATTTCTATTATTTTTTATTGCCCACCCCCTCAATGCATGGTAATGCACCTTATATGTGGTGAAAGTTGCATAACCGTTTGACAGGTTTCATTTGGGTTTTGTTCTTCCACCAGAACGGTGAGCTTGACTGTGTTGCGATTTCCATTACAGCGTGGTTTAGCCACAGAAATTTCCTGTGCTGGTTCTTTCATGGGAACAAGTCTGTTGCATTTGCCTTCCTTGTGGGCTCAAGAAATACCTGTTGTAGGAAACAGCTGTCACATTTATGCTGACCAAAAACTTAACTCCTCAGCTCACCCCATAGGTGTGTCCAAATGTTTGTTGAGTGCCCACAAGAATACTCCAGGGTACACAGAACTGAGTAGCATCCCTCCTCAAGTAACTTGCAGTCTGATAGAGAAATAAAACAAATGAAAAGGTAGGTATCTTATAGGTGAACGATGCTGCAGGTCAGTGGTTCTCGAAATGTAGTCTCCAGACCCACAGGATGAACATCATCTGGGAACTTGTTGGAAATGCACAGTTTCAGTCCTTACCCTGGACCCTCCGGGTCAAAAACCCTGGGTCATGTGTCATAACAAGACATCCAAGGATTCTGATGCATTTGAGAACGCATCAGGATTGAGAATGCATCCTTTTGAGAACCACTGCTTAGCCATAAGAAGCACATGACGTGAGATTTTTAAAGAAAGCTCATATTTGGAGAGGGAGGAGGGGAGAAGCAGGAAATATTTCTAGAAGTGTGTTGCATATGAGATAGGCCTTGAGGAGTGGGTAGGATTTTTATATTTATATGTAGATGATCATATTTACTGTAATTGCCATCTGTATGTTTATGTATTTCTTTTACAAAAGTAATTAACAGCCTGGACTCTAACTTGAAAGATCTGCTAGCTGTCCCTTTCTTGCATTTTAACTGGCTCACTGTGAATCAAGGCTTCCATCAACATATGCTCAGTTGTAGAACTGGTAATTATGGTTGGAGGCTTTTTGTTGGAGGACACGTTTCATTCCAAACATAGTTTCGGAACATAGCTTGATTTGAGGGTAGAGATTCTACCTCTATATACTTAAGACAAGATCAATTCAAAGCATCCTTGAATCTCAGAGTGGGAAGGGGCCTTCAAGGTCATCTAGTCTAATAACTCCAGCAAATAACCTCTGAGCAGGCTTTGTAAAATAGGTGGCATCAGTTCTTCTCTAGCCCATTGAATGATTCTGTAGCAAGAGTGGATAAACTATGGCTCAAGGGTCAATTCTGACACACTACTTGTCTTTGTATGTAAATTTTTATTGGAATACATTTATGCATTGAATTGAATACATTTATGTATACATTTTATTAGAATACAGATTTTTATTGGAATACATTTATGTATTGTTTTTGGTTGTTCTTGCACTATAATAGTGCAAACCTTTAATCACCTCTTTAAGACTTTGTATTAGTAAGAACTCTTAGAGTACAAGTAACCAAAACCCAGTTCCAACTAGCTCGAGTGAAACAGGAATCTACTGGCTCCTAAGCCTTTGAAGTTAAAAGAAGGTCTCCCTGAAGTAGCTGTTCACTTGATATCACACATGTGGTTCCAAATGGATTGTCTTCTGTATGTACGCTGCCCTAGTCACGTCTACTACACCTCCTGGAAAGACCTTTCTCCCTGCTCACTCATTCTGATTAATTCTCATCCCTGCACTACTCATATTTATTTTGTTCCATTCCCTCCACTCCTCTAAGTGCAGATCTTTATTCTGCTGTGGCGGCATCGGCAGCTGTCCTGTGAACACTAGGCTTAGAGTCACAAGTCCCAGGTGCTAGTCCTGACTATGCTGTTGAATAACAAAAATATGAGATATGATGTTAAGATACTTTGAAAATCAAAAAACCCTCAAAGGGTTGCTTTTATTTGCTTAGAATCTAAGCATTTTTAAGCTGGCAATGACACCAAAGTTTATTTTATCCTCATGGCCTGGGTGAGAAAATGATCCATAAATGTGTTTTAGTTGTCTCACATAGTATTCTTTTCATTTATTTTTTAAATATTTGAGCCAAGATATAAAAACTGGGAGTTTTACTTTAAATCCATATTTCTGGTTTCACTGAGCCCATGTCCCCACCTGGCAAGAATCAGTTGGAACTGAGTAGGGGCTGTGCCTGTTTAGCCACAATCTCCCACTCCCTTTGTGTTATCCCAACTGATGTCACTCACTTGCATGACCTACCCTTGAGCACTTAGTCAGTGCTCCCTGACTTAATACAGTTATGCATCTGATTCTCAAAGGTCTGATTCCCATCTGTCTTGGCATAGTGATCATGCAGCCTCTGCCAGCTTCCCACATGCAGGAAGCTCACTACCTAGAGAAGCAGTTATTTGCAGCTCTGGCTGTTGGGAAATTTTCCCCTGTATTCTTCAGCCTTCCAAAATGGGTAAGTGACTTGCCCCAAGTCTCCCAGTATGTTAGAGAATTATAAGTCTCAGTATGGCTCACCAAGCTCGTGGTCTTTTTACCCCACCTGATGGAAGTATGTTCTTCCCCACCTTTCTTCCTCACTCACTGACCCTCAGACTAATTTAGAGACAAGGAGTACATTTGAAAAGTCATTTGACCTCAGGTTTAGTTTTTACTGAACTCTTTGCCTTTGCAAACATTCTAAAGAACAAAAGTTGGCAAACTTTCTCTGTAAAGGACCACATGATGAATATCTTAGACTTTGCAGTCATGTGGTCTCTGTTGCAACTATTTGACTCCACTGTTGTAGCCTGAAAGCAATCATAGATAATATGTAAATGAGTAAGCAAGACTGTGTTCCAATAAAACTTTATTTACAAAGACAGTTAGTGTGACAGAATTGTCCCTGAGCCATAGTTTGCTTATTCTTGCTGTGGAGCCATTCAGTGGGCCAGAAGAAGAGGTGTTTGTCTATGTGGCGTGTCCTGATGCCTCCCATCTTTCCAGAGCCAGCTGAGATGGAGCATTTCCAATCAACTTGCTCTGATTCCTCTTCAAGATGTGATGTCTATAGCATCAGGATTTCTGGAATATAACAGTTTTGAAGATGTTCCAGGAATTCCTGAAAGTCCCTGAGACCCCTCAAGGAGTCCACAAGATAATACTATTTGCGTAATAATTCTAAGAAGTTATTTGCCTTTTTCATTCTCATTGTTTTACTACAGTGGAGTTTTTTAAAGGTGATGTGTGATAAGGCCATCACCCTGATGGCTATTGGAATCTGTGCTTGTGTATTTTTGTTTTTAAAAAATATCTGATATGATTTCTAATATGATAAATATTTATAGATGTAACCCATCTAAACAGAAGCTCTTTAGAGTTTGCAATAAAAATTAAGAGTATAGAGGAGTGCTGACACCAAAAAGTTTCAGAACTGCTAACATTGCAGTATCTTGACTATGCTTTTCTTAAACTACAAGACACTTCTCATCTCGTAGTAGAGATTTTTCAGATGGTCCCAACAAGGATATCGTTTTCTTATAGACAAGAGCTATACTAATCATTGTGTTTTTTAATGGCACATGAATTGTACAAAGTAAATTATTTTTTAAATGTTTCTTGTAAACCATAGTGTGCTAGGTATTCTGCTCAGAATTAGGACTAGAGAGATAAGCTCAAGAGATACCGTCCCTGCCCTCATCAAGCTTAGAGCCCAATGGAGGAAATAGACATTAAGCAAATAATCACAACTGATATACAAACAAATCCTTGATTGCAGTGCAATCAAGAGAGAGTACCCAGGACTATGGGAACCAACGAAAGTAGGGTTTATACTCCTGAGGAAAGTCAGTGAAGGGCCTTTGACCTGAGATCTGTGGGATGGAGGGGATCCATGGAATGTAGGATTTCTCAACTTAGCACTGTGAATTTTAGACTAGATAATTCTGCATTAAGGGGAGGAGGAAGAACTGTCTTGTGCATTGTAGAATGTTTAGCAGCATCCCCGACCTCTACCCACTAGATGCCTATAGCACACGCACACATACACACACACCATTTGTGATAACCAAATAAAGGCATTGTCAAATGACTGCTGAGAGAGAGGTAGGGGTCAGGGAATTGTCCCCAGTGAAGAGCTGGTGAACTAGAGAAGAGGTGCGGTAGAAGGCTGCTGTGGTAGCCCAGGTGAAAGATGCCTGTTGCTGGGCTATGGCTGGAAGAGATGAAGAGAGTAGGCTGAGCTCAAGTGCTCTGTAAGGGATTGGTCTATATGACTTGATAATGGGTAGGCCAGGAAGGGGAATATGAGGAGCCAAAGATGAATTTAAGTTTATCATGTTGAAG
Organism: Chlorocebus sabaeus; assembly: GCF_047675955.1. Classification (NCBI taxonomy): domain Eukaryota; kingdom Metazoa; phylum Chordata; class Mammalia; order Primates; family Cercopithecidae; genus Chlorocebus; species Chlorocebus sabaeus. The sequence continues at coordinate 32,924,472 of NC_132926.1, read as the reverse complement.
GACTGACTTTGGTTTGCACAAGTGACACCATCACATGCTGGCTCTGAAATCTGAAGGGACAGAGCTCGGAAGACATGACGGAGGGAGGAAAAATACCTTTGCCCATCTGCCCATCTCTCTGCCAGCATAGCCACCTGTGTTGTTCATGTCTGCCTGATGGGAGATCGCTTTAATAACAGACCTAAAACAGCTCTTCCTAAAAGGAACAACAACTTTAGAAAAGAAAAACCATCTGCCAGGGCTGAGTGCATTAAGTGTGTGTTTAATCTAGCTGTATTGGGACATTTTTTCAATGCCAGTTGACTTTTTTAAACATTTGTGGAAGTTGGCAAACACATCAGAGAAAATATACTTTGTAATACTCGAAGGATATTGGCACATTATATGGTGACAGCACTTTTGATACACATTAGTATCAGATATCAAGATTTCTAAAATTCTCTCAGTGCTGAAGACTGTGCAAAGATCTTCTTTCTAGTCTCTAGTCCAAGATTTATTGACCTTTAGTGAGGAAAAGAATCTCCAGAGGAGCTTGTTTAAAATGTAAAGCCCAATTCAGTAAGTCTGGGATGGGGCTCAGGAATCTGTATTTTAACAATCCCGCTCCCCACCCTGGTGATTCTGAAGCAGGTGATCAGCTGACCACTTTGAGAAACACTCATACAGTCAAACCACCTTGAAGGAATCTGTTCCAGTTCCTTCCCACCACTGACTTTGCTGTAGGACCCCCCAACCACTGACTTTGCTACAGGACCCCCAATCTTACCCTAACTCTGCTTGGCTAATTTGTTCATATCCGGAGCTGCTCCAGAAAGCTTTCCTAACTGCGTAGATGCTAGAATGTTTGCAGCGACAAGTAACAGCCCCCGGCTAAAACTGGCTTGAACAATCTAAACACGTTTATTTGACATAACAGGAACCCCAGAGAGGGCCAGTTCCAAGGTAGGCTAATTCAAAGACTCAGCAACACCATCAAGACCCAGATTCCCTCCATCTTAAGGGGCTCTCCCCTCAGAATCCATCATGGATTCCAGGGCTGCAGTTCCAGCGTCACATGTGCGTAACAACCGCCATCCAGGAAAACCTTCCCAGGACCCTCTCCCACTCCAGGGGACCTCCCTGGTATCTCATTAGCCAGGAGTATTTCACATGTCTTTGCCTAAATTAAATCATTGGCAAAGGAACGAGATTACTAGGATCAGTTTTCACCAAACAAGATTCCCTCCCCGAGTCAGGAAAGGTCACAACCTTTCTCAGAAGACATGGCTGCTCAGGGGAGATTAAACAAAAATTGGTTCCTCCAGGAAAGAGATTCTGTTCACAGAAGAAGGAGTGGCTGCTGGGAAACAACTATGTCTGCCACAATACTCCTCTTCCTCTCCCACCATTCCCCCACTGGAGTGTGAGTCACATGAGGGCAGAGGCCATGCTCACCTGGTCCATCATTCAATCTCCAGCAATCTCCACGCTATGGCTCATGTTAGATACAGAAGGTGTATCGGCATGAAGTGGCCCTGAAATGTTTGTTTAATTTAAATTAATGGAAGATTGTGATTTTGATGGAGAATTGTAATTAGGACATAAATTAGTTCATTCCAAGTGAAAAAACCCTAACTCAAACTAGCTCCTATCTCTTTTTTAAACTTTTATATTAAGTTGAGGGGTACTTGTGCAGGTTTGTTATATAAGTAAACTTGTGTCATGGGGGTTTGTTGTACAGATTACTTCCTCACCCAAGTATTAAGCCTACTAGTTATCTTTCCTGATCCCGCCTCCCACCCTCCAGTGTACTATGTTGGTTTGTATATTGGGAAGCACAGTGGCTTCAGATCCAGGAAAATCCACACACTTAAATGATGCATGCATTCAGGGTTCTGTTCTCTCTCACTCCCTCTCTCTGTCTCTCTCTCTTTCTCAGTCTCTCTCTCTCTGTCTCTCTCCATCTCTAACAGGTTCTCTCAACATGTGGAGCAAGATGGCAAAGGAGCCCCAGACTACCTCCTGGTTGGCTTAGCAACCAGGAGGCTTTTCTAAGAGCTCGTGCAGAAAAGCCTCAGAGAGAATTAGGTCATATGCCTGCCAATCATACGGAAAGGGGATTGGGCTGTTCTAATTGGCCTAACCACTACTCGCCCACCTCATGCTGGGACAGGCCCCACCCAAACCCCATGGAGTGGTTTCCCTACAGGAAAGAGGTTCTACTGCCAGACGAAGCAGAGAGCAGATGCTGAGCAGGCAAAACAACAGATGTCCACTACGTTTGTGGGTGAAAAACGCTGTGTGCAGGGCATTATACATGGGCCAAACCATAATTGAGAACTCCTTGCTGATACTCACAGAGATTAAATAGTTCCCCCAGACTACACAAATTCAGTTTGAAACTTTGAATGATGCTTTGTTTCCTAAAGATAAAATGGGATGTTTGTCCATTGATTTGGGGGGAGATCTTTAAATTCTCTTATCTCAAAGGATATTTCAAAATATTCCTTATCTTTCCTCCTACTGTTTTTGGTCTTTTTCTCTGTATTTTTCTTGGTTACTTATTATGTCTTGACTTCTTAGTCCCATGTATCATGTACCAACACAGCCTAATAAAAAAAATTAAAATGCCATCTCTCCATGGTAGTTTTCCTAATTTTTCTTTCTCTCTTCTCCCCTTCCTAATCAGGAATAATTCATAAAAATCATCTCACTTCATGTATTGTCCTCTCTGATTCTTTTACCAAGTTCTACCTTAGATTGTAGCTACTTGTGGATATAATTTAGTCATTTAGTCAGTCATTTCTTTGAAACACATAAATCGAGTGCCTGCCAGTACTGGGCTTAGCATTAGAGATGCAATAAAAAGCAATCTCCCCTACCCTAGCCTGGAACTTCCTTTAGGGTAGAAAGTGTTTTTACTTTATCTTTACATCTCCACATGGTTTAGTCTCTTTTTACTAGTAGTATTACTATCATTATCATTATTATTATAGCAAGCTTTTGCTTAGCACTTACCCTATGCCAGAAAATGTGATAAGTGCTTTATGTATATTGCATCTTATTCTTTCAAAAATCTTGAAAGGAAGGTAAAATATGACTATCCCCATTTTACAGATGGAGAAGCTAAAGCTCAGTGACACAAAGCGCCTTGCTCACACTTGCACACACTGAGAGGTCTGTGAGAGGCAGAGCCTGAATTCGAACCCAGATCTGACAGGTTCCATACCCTATTCGCTCTCCAGCTGACATAAGCTTTCCCATAAATGCCCAGTAGAACATGGAGATTGGCTTCTGCTTTCTGTGAAGATTAAGGTTAGGATCTGACAGCTTGTGTATGGAAGGCAGGATGTGGACTTTGGGTTGAGAGTCCTGTAGTGAGGATAAATCTGCAAAGCCCACATCTCGTCCTGACTGCTTTTGTGACCACTGACAGACATCCCTGAGGCTTCATCAGTTTGGCCCCAGTCCATGCCTTCCCAATCTCAAATATATCTCCTTGAAGGGCCTTGTGCCTCAGTTTCTTCATTAGCAAACAGTGAAGTTTGGCATAGACCAGATGTCCAATAGAACACTCCATAGAAGGAAAACACTATTTCTTCATTGTCCACTAGAGTAGCCACTAGCCACATGTGGCTATTGAGTACTTGAAATTGGCTAGTTGTACTGGGGGACTGAATTTTTAAGTTTAACTAATTTTAATTTAAATAATCACAAATGACTAATGGCTACCATTTTGGACAGCACAAAGTTAGAAGAATTTGTATCATTCTTTGACTTGTGATCTTTTACATACCCTAGAGAAGGATGTTTTAAATTATGTGGTGCAATCCATTGCCAGATCCTGAAATTGATGTATGGGGGTGCAAATAACATTTTTTAATGAAATGGCATAAAATAATGAAATAGAATGGAATAAGAAAATAAAATATCAGTACACATCATGTGCACTACAAAATTTTGATTGTACTAAGTTTTGACTATGAAAGTTTTGTTTCACATATTTGTGTACTGAGTCATTATGCAAAATTAATTTTGTCCAGTGGGTCATGGTCAAAAAAGTTTGAAAACCACCGCCTGCCCCTGAGTAATGTCAACGAGACCTTGAGAATGTCATGCTTCTGTGGTGTGTCCCCATCCACCCAGCGGCTCTGCAAGACCTCATTTCAGAATATTCTGTTCTTCCAGATCCTACAGGCATGTGGTGAGCATGTGACTTCCCTCAGATGGTGATTAAAAGTGACTTTATGGTCATCTATCTGTCTGGATGCAGAGACCCCAAATTGGAGGCCCACAGGCAGGATTTAGCCCCCACAGATAGGCCTCCTTGGAACCTTGACATATTTGTGCATGGCCATAATCCCCTGAGGCCCAGTAATTTTTTCCCCTTTAGGTGGCCCAGACTCTCCAGATTGGTCCCTTTGGGTTGATTTTTCCATTTACATGACCTGCCTGGCCTCTAAAAACATGTCATGTTGTGACCTGTGTTTAATATGCTTAGAAAATTATAACTGAAAGGAAACAGAGATGACAGAATGCAACTCTTGTACTTTGTAAATGGGAAAACAACAGCCTGGAGATGGGGAGTGTCCTCCCTGAGGCCTCACAGAAACTGAATGACAGACAAGGAACTGGTTCTCTCTCCCAAGGAAGAACCAGATGTTAGCAAGAATTGCAGTATGACAGAGGAGAAAGAAGAAAGAAAAGCAGAAGGGGAAAGAGGGGAGGAGAGTGAATGAACAGGGAGAGAGAGGAGCAAGAGGAAGGGACGGAATTGGAGTGGTGGTCAGGCTGTCCTCACAGCCCTGGGGAATGGGGCCCTGGCTAGCAGTTCAGATTTCTGAGGGAAGGGTCCTGTCACATGGTGTGATGACTTCCGATAAGCTTCTAGTGAGCGGAGGACTGCGGAGGCCATCAGTGGGTAGTCCTGTAGGACTTTGAGCAATGGAAGGAGCACTTTGGACACAAAAAGGGGCCTCCAGTAGACCTCTGCCCCATAAGAATGGAGGATGCTTGCAACGGCTTCAGGAATTTCCTGACTCGCATTATCTAGCCCTCATTTTGGCCTGCCCTCAGGTAAGTGTCCCTGATCTGAAACTGGAACTTCCCCAATGTTTCCTGCTTGTCCTGGTGTGGCCAGCATGGTAGAGACCCTGAGCCACAGGGCTGCATCTGTCAGGATGGGAAAGTGGATGAGATGGGGCAGAAGGGGCCCTGGAAGCTGCCCTGGGGTGGGATGAGGTCACAAGGGGTGGCACTTCAGGCCCTACCCTACTTCAGTCACTGCAGCTCTGCATTCATCTTCCTGGCTTCCAGGTGGGGCTCATAGCTCCAAGGCCTTAAAGTGCCTGGCAGTACAGGAGAGAAGCTGGCCAAGGGTAAGGTAAAAACAAGAGGTAGGAACCATGGTGATCTGCAAGGATGTAAAAACAAACACCGGGCCATCCAAATAAAGTCCTTCTGGGAGCCACATCCAACGCAGGCAACCCCTGGTCTAGGGAATTTCCCTGAACGATGACCAGGGTGTCACAGGTTTGCATTCCATGCATGGTTGGCAACAGAAACAGTATAACCTAGAGGCTATTTCATCATTTCATTTTAAGAAAGGCTTCATAGCCTTAAAAAAAAAAAAAAAAAAAATCAGAAATGTCTAGACTAGGTATTTTCTCTGTTCCCTCTACTCTGATACTTCCCTGCCATGTCAAGGAAAGCCGGGTTCACAGTTAAGATTCCTTGGATTTCCCCGCAATACATCAGTGCACGATGGCCTGCCAGCATCTCAGGAAGCAAGGGTTGTGTACGTATTAAAACCTCTGGCTCAAAGGCCAGGAGACTGAGTCACTCATAGCACAAAGACAATTGCTGGCTTCCTAAAGTTCCTCTATTTCCAACATAGTTTCCAGGGCCCCAGACGAAACCCAAATAGTATTTTTCAGATAAGCTGGAGAGATGCTGGAAAGAGCACCACAGGCCTCCAGTGCAAGGCAACCCCATTCTCCCTGCTGGGGTCGAGGCAGTCCCTCCTCTCTCCTTCAGGATACACTGGGCAGAAGGAGGACCTGATGGAACACCCACTGGAGAGAAAGGAGATGAGAAGAAATTGAGCCCCTTCTAGAATTGCTGATGCCTGTCTGAACCCTCACTCTAAAACCTACATGTGGTGTAACTTCAGGCTAATTACTTATCCTCTCTGTGCTTCACATGTTCATACATAAAATGGGGATCATACGGTATCTGTCTCATGAAGTTGTGAGCATTAAATGAGAGGATGCTTGGGAAGCACATAGCACAATGCCTGGCACATAGTGATTGCTCTATTAATGTTAGTTGTTTTAGCTATTTTTACCGGCTCCTTTGTGTTCCTGACTGGGGGCTTTGTAAAGATCACAAAGAACTGACTCAGCAGTGACAAGAGAGTATGTGGTGATTGGCAGAAGCCCACTCCAAAGTGGAAAAAATGCCCAGACTGGTAGACACCCTAGGGGTATTTCCCCTTCTCTATCAAATCTTCTTTATACCTCAGCTACTTTTTATACCACTGTGTATATCATGCTCGTAAAACCCATGACCAAGTGTAGCCGGATGGTATTTTTGAAATATTAACTAGGATTTCCTTTACCCACCACTCTTGTGCCTTTCCCTCTATTCAGTGAGCAAGGCCTCGGGCTGGGATGGGCAGCAGAAAACAGGGACAAAAGGGGTGGCTTCCTAGCTTTTGAATTTTAAAAGCCTGTCCCTTTAGAAGAACAGAAGGATTTATGACAAAGCTAAATATTCTAGAGAAAGCGTAAGTTAGAGAGGGCAGAAAGGGCTCCTTTACGCCCAGCTAATAAGAACGGTTCCCCGGCCCAAGGGTAGGGAGGAGAATCTTGGGGAAAGAAATGAGAACACAGATCTACTTGACTACTTTGAAAGGGGCCCTGTGCTGAGCCCGCAGACACAGGCACAGTCAACAGCAGAGGAGGAAAGAGGAGAGGAGGGAGGGGCAGCAACCCGGCAGCTGAAACTTCATTTTCACTTATCTTGAAATAGGAACTGGTTGAAATACAAGAAATAAAGAACTCTCTGATGTTATGGGCTGCCATTTAGTCCTCCTTGCTTGTGAAGCTCGCTGCAGTGAAGGCCCCTTTGGGTCTATCTGACCCAAACCCTTTCTGCTGGAGCTGCCGTGTGGCAGCTGGCTGTCAGACAAGAGCAGTCTGGCTGGCCAAGAGCATGCCGTTCTGACACATGTCCCGACAACACGTTTCTGAAGAAGGCGGCGCGAGCCGTGTTGCCAGCAACACGCCATGACCATGGAGCATGCCGATGAGCCTGGCAGAGGGAAGCTGCGGAGGAGTTTCTGTTGCAGCAAAGGTTTTACAACATGCTCCTGGGAAGACAGGCTGTGTTACTGACCCGCTGACATGGGAAACTGCAGCCAGGCCGGAGCCATCTGTGAAAGGACCCAGGGGTTCCCAGAGGACTCCGACTTCCGCCCTGCTGCAGCTGCCAACACCTGAAGCGCCTGCATCTCTCGGGGGCCCAGCACACACACCTGTCAGGCTTTACCTGCCCATGCCAGGGATGCTGCCCAAAGCTGACATCCCTGGCCCTGGAGCAGCAATCACTGCTTCTTCATCACCTGCCAGGGATGCTGAATCGCTCTTCCTATTTCCTGGCCTGTACTCTAGTCACCTCCAATCATTAGTTTTACATCTTCTTAAACTATTTTTTAAAACAACTGGGTAATGGATGACTACTATTAGGGAAAAGTCAGATACCCCTTTACCCCCGCTTCCCACTTCCTCCCCACAGGTAGCCATTCCATTGGCACTCTTGCATTGCAGGCAGTTGAGCTTAGTGGTAAGAGCCTGGGTTTGAAAGTCAGACTGAGTTCAGATTCTGCCTCTGCCATTTACTAACTGTGTGACCTTGGACAAAGGGCCTCAGGTCTCTGAGTTTCATTCTCCTGTAAAATGAGGATAATAGTATCCCCTCTTGAGTTATGAGGGCTCAATGAGATAACATATGTAAGTGGCTGAGGACACTGCCTGACATAGAGGACCCACCCTCTAAATATTATCTATTATCTTTCAAGACCTTTCCTTATGCGTTAACTACTCCTATTACTTCATGAATGGCTTCACTTCGAAACCCCCCCCAAGTTGTGCTTCTGCATCTTGGAACATGCACCCCCAGCCCACTAACTCTAACCCTACATGTCAGCATGACCTCCAGACTTAGGATAATTTAGCCTCTTGTGAACTCTCCTCACCTCACCCTCTCTGGCCTCTCTCATTTTGTGGTCCAAGAACAGATACCTCCATGCACTGAGGCTAGCATCAGTTGCTGTGTGAGTTTTTCTTGTCCTCTTCTGTCTTGTCCTCTGGGTCTCAGCTTTCTCATCTGTTAAGTGAAACCACTGGACCAGTTCAGCCATCCTTTTCTTTGTTCTGCAAGTATGAATGAAACAATGACACAACGAGATGGGCCTGGCTCACTTTGTGCCTGGCATTGAGGTGTAATGGTGAACCGGAAAGCTATGGTCCCTGCCCTCAGGGAGCTCACAATCTCATGTATACGAATAGCCTCCCAGGCCCTTTCTGCTCTAAAGCCTACTCCCAGGTATTCATACCATGAATGCAGATTAATGCCACAATGAGGTGACACCTGCATGGCCCTTGGGGTTACCAGAAGCAGTTCTTGTAATCTCCCTGTCAGAGTTTTCAGAAAACAAATCACTCATTTATTCTAAGTAAGCACACACAACAAACACACTGATGCCTCCCCTGGAAACAGCAGATGTGCCCAAAATACAACGCCCTAGGATAACATAGATCATAACCCCTCTTCCTCGCACAGGGAAACACCCAGTTCACACATTTCTCTGCAGAATGTATCAAAAGCATGCCAGCCACCTACCTCTGCAGCCACACAAACCCATAGGCAAAGAGACCTCTGGAGAGAGGGGGAGAACGAAGAGGTTGCTTATAGTGGTGAATGGTCTGCAGCCAACGGGTTCTTTTCTTGGCAGTCAGCAAAAAGGAAAAACCAGCAAACCTTTGCTGGACTTGTCAGAAAATGAATCTGAGAAATATTTGAGCAAAGCTCCGTGGGTAGCTGATAGGGGTGATTTAGAAAGAATCCCTGCACTGGATTGGGGGTAAGGAGACATGGATTCAGAGATCCTTTAATATTAATTATTGCTTATTGAGGCCAAGCAATGCACTAAGCACTTTTATATAATTTAAGTAATTTAATACTCACAAATTACTTCAGTTATTCTTACACTAAAGATAAGGAAACTGAGGCGGGGTTTATGTAAATTGCTCAAGATCACACAACCAGCAAGTGGCAGGGCTCGAATCCAAGCCCAGTGACTCCAGCATCCATTCCTTACCCGCTGTGTCGTGTGCTTCTCGCCCCTTTCAGTGTAACGATCCCATGACTCTGTGGTCTCACTGTAGGAAACAGGATCGGCGCCTGGGCCCTGGCTCAACTCTGAAATCAAACCGGAGGCCCCTGCTGTGAAGTACCAGATCCTCTCATATACAGGCCCCACCTTGATGTTTCAGGCAGCTGCTTTCTACCTGCAAAATGCCTGGACCCACACTTGGGTCTTGTTTGGTATTTAGCGGATGCCTGTGAACACTCAGTTTTGGACTGTAATTGAGAAGCCAAGGTGTGAAAGCGGCTGCACCCTGCATGCTTAGGTGTGGCATCCCCTGGGCCCTGGGCTGCTGTGTGCTCATTGCTGAACCATTGGATTCTCTGCTTGATGTTTCACCTTTCAACCAGAAGTTCCACTGTTTATATTACACTTCCAGCCAATTATTCACAGTTGTTACGCTGTCTCCAAGTCAGTTTTGCCACTCTTTTAATTATACACCAGCATAGCATTGGTGCTCCTACCTTTTAAAGACTACTTTAAAGACACTCTATTAAAATGTGGGAACATTTTTATCTACAAGGTCAAGCTACTCTCAGCAGAGGAAAAAACTGTGCAGGCAGCACATCAGTGAAAGAACATAACTTAGGTCACATTGCTTATAGGAGAGGAATCGTGTTGTTAGCTGTTTTTAAAAGAGACTAATAAATCTGATAACTTAAAGCAAAGTCTCGTTTAAAAGTGAGACCAGTTACTGGAGAGGAGAGAGTGTGGAGGGAGAGAAAGAATCACAGAAGAGGACACACAAGGCAGAATCATGTAATTGGAGGGACCTGTATGGATCATTTTGTTCAACCTCTTCTATAGAGGGAATTGGGGTCAAAGAAGTTACATGATGTGCCCAAAAATAGAACAGTAGGTAACAGCAGAGAGGAAGTTGGAACCCAGGTTACTCCAGCCACACAGAGACAAAGAACAACAGATGAGAGAGGGAGGAAAAGTCAGGTGGAGAAACTGGATGCTGAATTTGTTTACTGTTATGTTCAACTCCCATGCTCCTTTCATTTACCTGGAGGTCAGTCACACTTCCCCTTCCAATATGTTGTTTTGCTCCAACAACTTGAAATTATCTCTAAAATTTGGGAAGAGCTTTACTTACAAATTTAGTTGTGGAATTAAGATGTACTTTTTCATAGAACTCTAAAGATTTGGTATGCATATAAAAGAGGGCTTAATGTTTCAGATCCCTAATTTTTAATCTCAGAGGCATTGATAAGTTGTTTTTTGTTTTTTGTTTTGTCTTAAAAAATTATACCGACAGCCATTGGCAACTGATTTACTTGCTTTTATTCTTGGAAAGATTAGGATTGTTCAGTCTTTCAGTGCCTGAAAGTGTGTGCTTTCTTTAAAAATTAGCATTTATTTCACTGCTCATGTTCTTTTGTTTCCAGGTCAAATTCAGGATGGGTGGTTCCAATTGCAAATTGTTTAAGTACAACTTTAGAACTCTTTAGGGATAAAAACGAATCATCTTAGTGTGAGGTGATATTCCTAAATTAATTTGTACATGTTATTTTTATATTTCCAGGATTCAACCAAGTTTCATTTCTTTTCCCTCTGCCTGGTGTTTTGTGGTTTTTGTTGTCTTTTTTTGTCATTGTTGTTTTTAACTATCAGGCTGCACTGTCATTATGGTAGCCACTAATCACTTGTGACTATGTAAACGTAGATTTATTTTAATTAAAATTATATTTAATTTAAAATTAAGTTCCTCAGTCACACTAGTTACATTTCAAGCACCCAGTGGTCACCTGTGACTATTATGTTAGACAACTTAGATCTCTGTAACATGTCTATCATCTCAGAATGTTCTAGTGGATGACACTAAGGGCTAATAACTGGGAATGTCTGTCTTGGGCACACTTTATTGGCCAGTAATGTAAAAAGAAGCCAGAGGTTCTCTGCATGCATTTCAGAAATTGATCACGTAATCCATAAGGTCTAAACGTGGCAGCTTCATGAAACGTGGCAGCTTCATGGATTATCTCACTAATGAGCAGAGCTAATGTCCTTTGAGGCTTCTGACTAGTCTCAAATGTTGTTCTCAAGGGTAGGCAGTTTCTAACATAAAAGGTAGTTCGAATATTCATGTGTAAGCAAATTTGGAATTCAAAAGACATTCACCCATAAGAAAAATGTTATAAATCATGTGACTTAAACTTTTTATTTTCTGAAATAAAAATTAGTGGAAATGATAACCGGCAGAAAATCAACAAACTTTAATGTTTCAGGGCAGTTATAGATTGGTAGGAAGAAGTATACACACACCCCCAATACACATGTACACACACACACAGAACAACGTTAGATTAAGTTTCTGATTTAATTAGCCAAGAATATAAAATCTTACTGGAAATGAGTTGGCTTACAGGGCAGGAGCAGAGATGTGGCATATCCCAGCCTAGCTTCCCTTGACACCCAGAGTTCCTACTTCCAGTCTGCATGAGGAAAGGTCTTGCCACACCTGTGAGCTCAAATCTTGTTATACCATTGTTCTTTTATAATCACAGCTTACATCAGCAATCTGGAAGAACTCACACCAACAATGTATGAATTTTTGCTTATGGGACTATTTACAAACATCAGACATTTCTAGAGCTCTGGCCACATGCAGCATCAGCAAAGCAGCATCCTTCTCTTGAGGGGATGTAGCAGGGTTAGGGCTGGGGTCCCATCACTACTTCAGTCCCAGAAAATTTTATTTTCCCAATCCATTCCCCTCGCTCTGATTTTACGCTTTTTTATCCGGGTGGTTCAAAGACTGAGTTTTGATGGAAGACCATGCTCACAAATCCACTTTCCCAGAAAATCAAATCCAATTAGAAAAAATCAAATTGATCTTAGAAGTTGACTCTTGAACAATAGGACAGGTTGAATTAGAGGAGGTAGATGAAAGTTTGTGCAGCGATCCTGGAGGGACTGTTGTAGACTTCTAAGAGCTCTCAGCATTAATAGTGATGATTGTACTATTCGTTCTTATTTTATTTTCAGACTCACAGCTTTGTTTCCCTTGGCAATGGTAGATCACCACACTGCTCATATAAACAGAATCTATATTTTTCTCACAAATTCAGGGCAGAAGAGAGAGTGAAATATTTTCCGGGGAACATTGAGTAAGAATCAGAAAAAGAAAATAAAATAAGATTAAAGAGAATGTTTATGAACATTCTAGGGGGTGAGGAAGGACTGCTTAGAGCTGTAGGGGGGATGTGATGGCCGTGATACCAGTGAACATTTGTGGAGCACTTAATGCAGTTTTTGAAATATTTTGCATGTATTGACCCATTTAATGAGTGAATTAATGATTTAGTTAACTAGCTGATTCATTTGATTTTTGTCTTAAATTTAAGACAGAGAAAAATAGATGAATAATGTGCATAAACTCCATGAAAGAAAGATTGTGAGAAGTATATTATTCTTCCACCCCAGTTAGCAAAGTTGTCAGAAGCCACAGTTTCAGTGCTAAGCAACCAGCTCTTTGCCCTATAGCATGCTTGTGATTCAGGATACCTGAAAATGGGAGATGATCAGAAGTCCTGATTTCCTATTCCTCTTTAAAATGAGGAGGGCAGATGAGATCAGTTTTGGAGATCATAGACCTCTTTGAGAATATGAACAGAGCTACAAGATAATGTACATAACACTAAATTTAATTAAAGAGAAGTGTCAGACCGAGGTTATGCTGCAGTCTCAGAGGCACTGACAACACAGATTTCTTCTTGCTCACGATAGAGGTTTATGATGGGTTAGTTTGGAGTTCTGTTCCATGACTTCTCAATCTGGATCCAAGCTGATGCATCCTGCACACCATCTGGGGTAACATTCATTGCTGGGTAAGGGAAAAGGCAATATAGCAGATCACATACTGGCTCCTAAGGCTTCCAATTGGAAGGAACATGCACAATTTCAATTCACATTTCACTGCCAAGCAAGTCACCATGTGCAATCCTCCATGTGCCTAGAAGAAAAGCTTCAAATTTCCAGTGAACAGGCATAACTACCACACAGGGTCAAGAATCCTCAAAGTAGGTGAGCTCTAAATTCCTTTGTAGTTCAAGGTTGCTGTGAGTCCAGATTGATTTATGATAATCTTATTCAGAGTTTATCCAGGAAGTCTACATACATAAATGATAGGTACCAATTCCCCCTCAATCAGGTGGTTATCTTTATAACCAGGACAAGAGTGAGCCTTCTCCTAATAAGGTATGAGCAGAAGTTTTTGGACTAGTCCTTCAACTTTGAGTGAGAATTGAAGAAATAAGGAATTCTCTCCCCAGTGCCACAGGGGTTTTCTGTAAGAGAGAAGAGTAGGTTTCTCAGTGGCAAAGTTACCTCAACAGCTTATGCATAATGAGATCAAACCAGACAGTTACCAACATTCCTTCCAACCATGAGATTTTGTGCTCTAGGCAGGTGCCTAATGAAATATCAGATGACTAGATTTTAGAATGGCCAAGCCAAGTGTATCTCAGAAAAGGATATCTAGAAAAGTAGCCATGAAATGGTCTTAGCATTCTCGCTTTGGCAGCACATATACTAAAATCGGAGATGGTCTTAGCAAGAGAATAATAGGCCCAATAAGCTAGTAGAACTCTTAAGCATCATCAAATGCTGGCCACTCAACTACAGCTCCCAGTGACTTCAACTCTTTCATAATCTCCACCAGTATTTTTTTCTTAATTATATTCATGTAACATTTTCCCAGTCTTATGGAAACTGCTGTTCAAAGGCAGCTTTGAGATGGGTTCCCTTGTTAGCCTCCCTCCAGCCAGAGTGCCTCCCGTTCCCTTCATGCCTTCCTTATAAAAGTCTGTGCTACCTTCGACCACCCTCATTTGATAGACATGAAAATTTAGGCCCAGAGAGGGGCTGTAACTTGCTTAACTCAAAAGCTATTTGGAGGCAGGGTCAGTCACCCACTTCTTTGAAACTTCTGAGTCAATTGCAAGTCCCAAATTCCCTTGGACAAGTTTGGGGCCTAATTTTAATTTAAAGCTTACTCAAAGCTTTAATTTACTGATAATTTACTGATAATTTACCTTGAAATACTCTATGTCCTCTTATTTGTCTTCATTCAGGGATTTGGCTTGTGTTCTTGCAAGGAAAGGCTATGCTCGCTCAAAAGTCCTTGCTTGCTTAAGGAGGTCTGTGGACATGTCTCATACCACTCAGTGCTACCTTAGCTTGGCAGTCATCCTGATGATGAATTGAAGATACTTTGCACATCATTTCTTCCCCTTCAGCTTTTTCTTCTAGCTACAGTTATGATAATGTCTTGCAGCAGACTTTGTAAAGAATCAGGGCCTCTGGATAGTGATCTCTTTGTTTCTCTTACAGTTCCTTATCAGCAGAATCCTTATAATCCACGGGGCAGCTCCAATGTCATCCAGTGCTACCGCTGTGGAGACACCTGCAAAGGGGAAGTGGTCCGCGTGCACAACAACCACTTCCACATCAGATGCTTCACCTGTCAAGGTAGGAGGCCAAGCTCCCCCACCCTCTTCTTAGATTCCTGACCATTCTTGCACCACCAGGTCATGCCTCAGGGGCAGAAAGGACAAACATAGGCAACTGGAACATCTACAAAGACCTAAAGAGACTTTCCCTGAGCCTCTTCTTATGAGATTCTCCCTTAGAATGAGGGCAGTGTGTTGGTACATGAGGGAGACAAGGATCCTGGTAACCTTGGAGGGGCAGGTGCTGACCCAGAAGGAAAAAGACTATCCTGCAAACTTAACTTACTCATCGGAAGAGACTCCTGGTTTGTGCCTATAAATCAATGTGAGAGCAAATGAAAGTGCAAACTATCTTGGATAAAATTCAAGATAGTTTTTGTTTTGTTTTGTTTTTTTTTTTTTTTGAGATGAGTACCTATTCTTTAACAGTGTGGCAATCTTCAAAGGTTACGTTTAACAAGGGAAAAGAGACATCTTGACCTTGGTAAGGATTGTAATTTGGGAGCACATCGCTGTTAGGTCACCTTTCATTGTTACAGCTTACACGAGGCTAATTTATATAATCCTAGACTCAACCAAGCTAAGAGTTCCTAAAGAAGATAGATAATTAGCAGCAGGAAAAGGGACTCAGCTGAAAGAGCACAGAGAACCCTCTGGCCTGGGGGCAACACGCCCTTCCACAATGTCCCTACAAACATCTCTCCAGCCTCGCATCTTGACCTCTTCGTTCGGGCTTCCCTGCTCCAAAGAGCGGCCATTCTAATGTTGGATTGCCCTGTGGGTTTAGTAAATGTTTGACCCAAAATTTGTTACTTTATTGTTGATCTTAGATTTGTCCTCATAAAGTCTGAAGAATACTTTGTATTTGCTTTTCCCTTTGACTGTTCTTCAGATACTCGTATCCAGGTCTTCCCCATGTCAAACTATTTCACAGGTCCTTAAATTGTGTCTCATCTTAAATGATTCCAACAGTGTCATCGTCCTGGAGTCTTCCTCTTTGATCCATTCTAGTGTGTCGCTGTCGTTCTTAAAGTATGATACTCAGAACAGATCACAGTTTTCGAGGTCTGGCAAATACAAAGGACTACATTTCCGTTGATGTAACTGAGATTGAACTGACTTCCTGAGGAGCCACTTCACACCACCAGCTTATATTGAATTTAATGTCAGTTGAAACCCCCGGTTCTTTTTATATCAGTAACTGCCTCAGTCTCATGCACCTGAGAGTGACTTCCCCTGCCATTGTGAAAATCCTGAACTGCTTTCTTCATGATCTAACTAGACTCTGCACTGAGCAAACAAATTACATATTCATATTTCCTAATTTGTTTATAGAGGCATATACGGGATACATTTTAACTGGTGTGATTTCAATTTTATATTGAGTATTGGCAAACCCCTTTAGTATAAGTTGAATTGCAAGAATATCTTGGTGAGTAATTATTTTTACAACCTCTGAAATTGAGGTAGGACAAAGGGTAAAGGCAAGGAAATTGTTCCGAAGTGGTTAAGGGTATAGTTATGTGATTATATTCTTAAGAGAATGTATCAGTTACCTTTTACTTAAGCAAAAGCTTAATAGCTTAAACCAATCATTTATTTAGCTCATGATTCTCTGGGTTGGCTGGGCAGCGTTTCCCAGTTTCTAGCTCTGCTTATCTGTACTGGCCTTATCATCATGATATGCAGTCAGCGGGTGGGTCTGCTGGCAGTGGTTGGCAAGCTGCTAACCCGGGTGTCTCCACATAACTTCTCATCCTCCAGTGGGCTGGCTTCGGCTTGTTCATATGGTAGTCTCAGAGCTCCAAGTACAAAGAGAGAACAAGCTTTCATAGGTAAGACCTTTTCAAACCTCAGCTTAATGTCCTGCTGTTGGCCAAAACAAGCCAAATGGCCAACCCAGATTCAAGGTCACGGAGAAATAAACTTTGCCTTTTGTAGGGGGATCTGCAGCATCAGATTTCAAGGGTGTTAATGCACAAAGGAATAATTTGACCATTTTCACATTTACCACACAGAGTTTGTGGAATCTCTTTCAAAGTAGATTTTAAGGGGGGAAAAAATAGACCAATATTTTTCTGAATATTTTCAATGTCCATTTGCTTAAAGGTAAAACAAATGAGAGGATTTTTATTTCCAACAGTAATCAACATGACAATTAAGTACCCTATTAGACAGTTTTCTCATCTAAAGAATCTAAAATTTTTATGAATTTCTTTTACAACTATTTTAACATGCACTGCTGTGCTGACATGAAAGGAAGGAATCTACAAAGGTTAAAAATGGAAACAGAAACCCTGCTGTGACTCCCAATGCCTTATTTCATCCTGATAGTTTATCTTAAACCTTGGAGACCTTGAGCTTTTACTCTGTTGTCTAAATGGATCATGGAGAACAGGAGGTAAAGCTTAGCATCTAGTCAAAGTGGGAATCCAATAGGAGACCTATGTATACAGCTGTTTCCCCCTGAAAAAAATGTTCTCGGTGTATGAAGGATAAGAAATAAACTGGCTCTGGAGAGGGAGAGAGCAAGGAAACTTGCCTGTTCCAACTTTGGCACTGGGTAGAGGGGAATAAAACAGTGGCTCACTCCTGTAATCCCAGCACTTTGGGAGGCCAAGGCAGGAGGGTCATGAGGTCAGGAGTTTAAGACCAGCCTGGCCAACATGGTGAAACCCCGTCTCTACTAAGAATACAAAAATGTGCTGTGTGTGGTAGCAGGCACCTGTAGTCCCAGCTACTCAGGAGGCTGAGACAGGAGAATCGCTTGAACCCAGGAGGTGGAGGTTGCAGTGAGTCAAGATCGCGCCACTGCACTCCAGGCTGGTGACAGAGTGAGACTCCGTCTAAAAAAAAAAAAAAAAATTATGAAAAATTGTTTATGAAAATATCTGTCCATAATCCACCCTTTATTCATGTACATTTATAATAAAAATTATAACAATATATAAAATATACAATAGAGTCAAGCAGAAAATCTAAGTTACAGCAGTCTCCCGCCTGGCAAATGGCAAAAGCAAATGATACTCCTCTTTGGAGGAACTCAACTTTATTCCAGGCCTCAAAGACTTTCCACACATAGCGTGATTATGAAAATGGATAACTCACAGTCAGTCAAAAACTTACAAATTATAATGGAGTGAGAGCCAGCAGAAACAATGGCGAACAGAATCAGAACCTCAATGGCTTTGTATATTGAAATTTTCTGTTATTCCATAATAACTATATTGATACATTTAAACAAGCTAGAAAATATGAGCAAAAAACCCAACAGTACATTATAAGAAATAGTACAGAAGATTTGAAAAGGAAACAAATAAAACTTCTAAAAACAGAAACATATAATCTTTGAAATTAAAAATTCAATGTATAAATTAAATAGCAGATTAGATGTTGCTAAAGAAAGAACTAATAAACCAGAAGATTTCATCCAAAAAATGTTATACAGATAATAGATCAAAAATATGAGAAGGTGGTAATAAAAAAAAAAAAAAAGAAGCTAATATGTGGAGAATATAGTGAGAGGTCCTGACATGTATTTCTAATCAGAGTTCTGGGGATACATAATAGAGAACAAGAGTGGGAGGACAATCTTTGAAGAGACAACAGCTATGAATTTTCTAGAGCTGTTGAAAGACACATATCCTTGAATCCAGAAAACCTAATACATTCCTGCAGGAAAAATTAAAAGAAATCCACCTACACATACCAGAGTAAAACCTCAGATCATCAAAGAGCCAATCTTAAAAGCAGCCAGAGAGAAAAGACAAATCATCTGCATATAAATGGTAAATGGACAGACAGCTGACGTTTCAATAGCAGCAAGGAAACTAGAAAACAGCAGAAGAGTATCTTTAATGTACTAAAAGAAATAACTATCAAGGAAAGATTATGTATTCAGCAAAACTATCTTTCTAGAACAAAGACAAACCTACAACTAAGATTATACTTAATGGTGAAAGACTGAATGTTTCTGTTAGATATGAGTTCTAAATTTCTTTTCAAAGAATTAATATGTCAGTATGTTTAATTCTTTGCCTTCTACTTTTAAACTTAACTTCCTTGTAAAGCAACCTTTTTCAATTACCTACTCCACCCTGACTCATTCCGATTACCTACTCCACCCTGACTCATTCTGATCACCTGTGCCACCCTAACTCATTCTGATCACATGCTCCACTCTAGCTCATTCAGATTACCTGCTACCTGCTCTGCCGTGACTCCCGCCAATGCACTCACCCCGTCATTCTCTTTAAATTAGCCAATCGGAATTAGTTTAGCCTGTGCGGTCTAATCCTAGCCAATAGGGGAACCACACAGCAGCAGGGGCCACGTGCCTCAGGGATAAGAACCCCTTCCCCTCCCTTGACAAGTGCACCCTCACCTTTGCTCCATCTGTAAGGGTGCACCCTGCTACAGAAGTAACTTGCCTTGCTGAGAATTAAAAAGAAAATTTTATATTCTAGTGCTATTCCTTTTGCGGCACCAAAACTTATATATAACATTTCCCTGTAAGATCAAAAACAAGACAATGATGTCTGCTCTCACCAATTCTATTTGACATTGCATTTCAGGTTAGTGCTAGGTTAATTAAGGAAGAAAATGAAATAAAAGGCATCCAGATTAAAAAGGAAGAGGTACAACTACCTCTGTTTGCACATGACATGATCTTGTACAGCAAATCCCAAGGAATACTAAAAATTTATTAGAAATAATAAGTTTATTAAGGTTTCAAGATATAAGATCAAATACCAAAATCAATTCTATTTCTATACAGTAGCAATAAAAAATCTGAAAATAAAATTGAGAAAACAGTTCCATTGGCAATAGCATCAAAGAAATACATAGGAGGCTGGGCGCGGTGGCTCAAGCCTGTAATCCCAGCACTTTGGGAGGCCAAGATGGGTGGATCACGAGGTCAGGAGATCGAGACCATCCTGGCTAACACGGTGAAACCCCATCTCTACTAAAAATACAAAAAAATTAGCCGGGCGTGGTGGCAGGCGCCTGTAGTCCCAGCTACTCGGGAGGCTGAGGCAGGAGAATGGCGTGAACCCAGGAGGCGGAGCTTGCAGTGAGCCGAGATAGTGCCACTGCACTCCAGCCTGGGCGACAGAGCAAGACTCCGCCTCAAAAAAAAAAAAAAAAAAGAAATACATAGGAATGAATTTAACAAAAGAAGTTCAAAATGTGTACTCTGAAAACTACAAAATGTTAAAGAAGGCCTAAATAAATAGAAAGGTGCCCCTTGTTCATAAATCAAAAGACTTGTTATTAAGATGGAAGCACTGGCTTGCAGATGGCTGCCATCTTGCTACAACTTCACATGGCAGAGAAAGAAAGGGAGAGGGACAGCCAGCAAACTCTCTAGTGTCTCCTGCTGTAAGAGCACTAATCTCATCATGAGGGCCCCACCCTTATGATCTCATCTAAACCTAATTATCTCACAAAGGCCCATCTCCAAATACTATGATGTTGGAGGTCAGGGCTTCAACATATGAACTGGGGGTGGGGACACAATTCAGTCTATAGAAAATGCAATCCCTCTCAAAATCTCAGCTGGCTTCTTTGCCGAAATTGATGGTCTGATCCTAAAATTCATATGGAATTTCAAGGGATGGACATAGAATAGCCAAGCAATCTTTAAAAAGAACGAAGTTGGAGAACTCACACTTCCCACTTTTAAATTTGCTACAAGGCTATAAAAAACAAGATAGGGTGGTACTAGCACAAGGATAGGCATAGAAATGAATATAATCCAAAATAAAAACATGAACTCTTATATTTATGGTTGGTTAATTTTCAACAAGGCTGTTGAGATAATTCAAGAGGGAAAAATGGTCCTTTCAACAAAAGGTGTTTGGAAAAGTGAATATTCATATGCAAAAAATGAAGTCAAACTCTTTCTTTACACATACATAAAAATTAACTAAAAATTGATCAAAGACCTAAATGTAGAAGGTAAAATTGAGAAACTCTTAGGAAAAAATATAAGAATAAATCATTGTGATCTTGAGTTGTGCAAAACCTTCTTACATATGACACCAAAAGCTCAAGCAACAAAGGAAAAGTATATTCATTAGATAGTATCAAAATTTAAAACTTTTGCACTTCAATATACACCATCAAGGATGTGAAAAGACAACCCACAGAATAGGAGAAAATATTTGCAAATTATAAATCTGATAAAATATTTGGGTCTTGGCTATATAAAGAATTCTTACAATTGCATAATAAAAAGACAAATAACCTAATTTCAAAATGGGCAAAGGATATGAATAGACATTTATCCAGAGAAGTTATACAAATGTCCAATAAGCACATAAAAAAATGCTCAACATCTTTAGCCATCAAAGAAATGCAAATCAAACCACAATGAGATGCTGCTTCACATCTACTAGAATGGCTATAATCAAAAAGATAGATAACTAGTGTTGATGAGGATGTGGAGACATTAGAACTCTCATACATTGCTGGTAGAAAGGAATGTAAAATGGTGCAGCTACTTGGGAGAATAGTCTGGCAGTTCCTCAAAAGATGAAATGTAGAGTTACCATATGACCCAGCAATTCCAAATTCCACTCCTCAGTATATACTCAAGAGAAATAAAAATATATGTTCACACAGAAATATATACATGAATGTTCATAGCAGCATTATTCATAATAGCCAAAAGGTAGAAAAAGTCAAATCTACATCAATCAATGAATGGATAAATAAAATGTGATCTATCCCCACAGAGGGATACTATTTAGCAATAAAAAGGAATGAAATACTAATTAATGCTCCAATGGGAATAGACCTTGAAAACATGTGAAAGAAAACAGTCACAAAAGGCTACATATTGTAGGATTTCATATGTATGAAATGCTCAAAACAGGCAAATTATATAAAGACAGAAAGCAGATTCATGGTTATCTAGGGTTGGGGGTAGTTGGAGGAAGATAAGGAGTGATTTCTAATGGGTTTGTGGCTTGTTTTGGAGGTGATGAAAATGTTCTGGAATTAGATAGTGGTAATGATTGCACAACTTTGTGAATATGCTAAGAAATGGTTGAATTGTACATTTTAAATTGTTGGATTATATGACTTGTGAATTGTATCTCATTAAAACTGTTAAAATGGACTGGGTGCGGTGGCACACACCTGTAATCCCAGCATTTTGGGAGGCTGAGGCAAGCGGATCACCTGAGCCCAGGAGTTTGAGAGCAGCCTGAGCAACATAGCAAAACCTCTTCTCTACAAAAAATACAAAAATTAGCTGGGCGTGGTGGCACATGCTTGTAGTCCCAGCTACTCAGGAGGCTGAGGTGAGAGGATCATTTGAGCTCAGCAGGCAGAGGTTGCAGTGAGCTGTGATCACGCCATTGCACTCCAGGCTGGTCGACAGAGCGAGTCCCTGTCTCTAAACAAAACAAAAACTGTTAAAATGAAAGACCCAAAGCAAAGTAAAAACATGTTTAGATTTTTTAAAACTGAATTTACCAACAACAAACTCTCATTAAATGAAATTTTAAAATATGTTCGGTAAGCAGAAGAAACATGATCCCCAGATGGCAGAACTGAGATGAAAGATGGCATGCTTAGCAAAATCTTAATGAAAATCAGAAAACACTTGAAACTGAAAGACAGCAAAAATACTATGTATCAAAAACTAGCATTACAAAATGTAGTTTAAAGTGGTACTCAGAGGAAAATGTGTAGCCTTAAATTATCACAATAGAAAAGAATAAGTTTGAAAATTAATGAACCAAGTGTTCAACTCAAAAAGTTTGAAGAGCAGAATGAATCCAAGTAAAATAGAAGGAAGGAAATAATATAATAGACATTAATCAAAGAAAAAACACACAATGGACAGGATTAACAAAAGTTGATTCTTTAAAAATACAAGTAGAATAGACAAAATTCTGGCAAAATTATTCAAGTAATGGGAGAAAATATACAAATGAACAATCTTAAGAATTAAAATAGTCACATCGCTGTAGTTGCTATTAAAATTAAAGACATAATAAGAAATATTATAAACAATTTAGAGTAATAAATTTTAAAACTTAGATAACAAAATTTATCAATTCTTGAGTGCCAATTAAAACCTACTCAAGAAGAAATTTTGAAACCTGAGTAATCCTATAATCATCCAAGATATTGAATTTGTGAATGTGTAGTTAAGACTCTTCTACCACCAAAGAAACAAAATCAGCATTAGAATCAAGTTCTACAAAACGTTCAAAAACAAATCATCTATGTCGTATAGAAAGTCTTTCAGAGAAGAGAGAAAGGGTATACTTCCCAACTCATTTGAACCAGCACAATACCAAACAAGGAAAAATAATCATATGTCCATATCATTCATGAACATAGATTTAAAAATCTTAGACAAAATATTAGCAAACCAAGTTTAGGAAAGTGTGAAAAATAAAGCATAACTGACCAAATTGAGTCTATTCCAGAAATTTGATATTGGCTTAATATTAGAAAACTGGCTAATATATTTTGCTATAAAGATAGGAAAGGATAAAAATATTTGATTATTTTAATAGAGTAGAGAAGGTACTAGATAGAATTTAACACCCACTTATATCTAGTTTTTGTTGTTGTTGTTGTTGTTGTTGTTGTTGTTGTTTTGAGACAGAGTCTTACTCTGTCGCCCAGGCTGGAGTGCGGTGGAGCGATCTCATCTCACTGCAAGCTCCGCCTCCCGGGTTCATGCCGTTCTCCTGCCTCAGCCTCCCGTATACCTAGTAATTTTTAAAACTAGGAGGAATCGAAGAAAGCTGTCATAACTGATAGAATATGTATACAAAATATATAAAGGAAATATTTAATGGTAAAATGCTGAAGGCATTCTCATTAAGATCAGGAACAAGATAGAGGTGCTTACTGTCATGACTTCTGTTCAACATTTGGTCTGGAGGATCCTAGACAATTCAGCAAGATGTAGTAATAAAAGTTATATGGTTTGAAAAGGAAAAAAAAACTGTAATTATTTTTAGATTATATAATTGTCTGCAGAGAAAACCCAAAATAATCTACCATTTAGTAAAATAAATAAGAAAATTAGTTTATAATAAGGAGAAGGGAAAATAACCCGTTGGTCACTTTTAGATAATGCTGGTGAAATAATTATTTTGAAACAAATAATATGGGCAAAGAATCAAAACTTTAACCTATTGTACAAACTGTACAGTACTTAACTGTAAGCAAGGGTTGATGAAATTTTCTATCTACAGAAACACTCCACCTATGGGCGCCTGTAGTCCCAGCTATTCGGGAGGCTGAGGCAGGAGAATGGCGTGAACCCGGGAGGCGGAGCTTGCAGTGAGCTGATATCGCGCCACTGCACTCCAGCCTGGGCGACAGAGCGAGACTCCGTCTCACAAAAAATAAAAAAAGAAAGAAAAAGAAACACTCCACCTAATAAATGAAGAATTAAATCATTAGAATATTTTAATTTTGCAAAGCTGTAATGAAATAATGTGTCTAGCAATGATCATCAGTAGCCATTTCTACTCACCACCACCACCACCCCAAATCATAGAAGTGCAGAACATCAATGTAGTATTATTCCTAAAAAGAAAAAAATAATCAGACCTGAATTTCAAGTTTCTAGATATAACCACCATTTATAGAAAATGTAAAAGAGATTAATCAACAACATAGGGGTACAATCAGCGAAATCCAAACTGCAGAAATGACTCAGTGTCTTTAATAAATACATTGCAAGGAGAAAATAAGAAGGAAAAATAGCAATTAAGGGACTTAAGAGGTACATCAAACAAATGTAATGTGTGAACCTTGATAGATTTTTATTCAAACAACTAATCACTAAAACAAAAAAAAGAAAAGAAAACAAGAATGGGATAACTGGAAAAACTTGAACTCACTGACTTGATAATGCCTTAATAGGCATTATTTTCAATGCTTTTAGATTATTGTGGTTGACTTTTTTAAAGAATCCTAATATTTTAGAGATACATTCTGAAATAATAATACTAAAAAGAAAGTCAATAAGAGTTTATTAAGGTTACTAAATACAGAATAAATATAGAAAAAAATTGCATTTGTATTCACCATTAACAATCAAGACACCATTTACCTGAACAAGAAAAAAAATTTAATTTAGAAATAAATTTTATAAAGTTGTATAAGATAAAAATTATAAAATTGTTAAATTTATAGAATATCATAAGAAAGACATTAAAGACCTAAATAATTTTTAATATGCTAAGTTCTCTGATAGAAAGATAGAAATATCAAAAAGATGACAGTTCTACTCTGGTTGAACTATATATTCAAAACAATTCTAATACATTCCATAAGGCTTTCCATAGAAATTAAGAAATCAGTTAAAATTCTATTCTTGACAAAGGCCAGGCATAATCAAAGCATTCCTAAAGAACAACAAAGCAAGAGGGCCTGTCCTACCAGATATCATCATTTGTTATTAAAACCTATTAAGACCATGTGATCTTGTATTAAGGAGAGATCAATAGACCAATGGAACTGAATATAGAACTAAACACAAACTTCCATATATATGGAAACTTGCTTTTTGCAGATCAGTGGGGAAAGATTAGACTGCTTAATAAATGATGCTGAGATGATTAATTATCCATGTGGGAGAAAATCAGATCCCTACTGTATATCATTCCCTAAAGTCAATTCCAGGTAGATTAACTGTTTTACTATGAAAGACAGCTCAATAAAATTTTTAGAAGACAATATAGGAGATATCTTTTAGGATTTCAGGGTAGAGAATAATTTCTGAAACATGACACAGAAAGGGCAATCTGTAAAGGAAAAGATTCACAAATACAGCAACATAAAAACTGAGAACTTTGGTTCATCCAAAAACAAGAAAAGGGGAGCAAAAAGCAAGCCCCAAATTGCAGAAGATATTTGTAATAAATGACTGAAAAAGGATTGATTTCCAAAATATATTAAGAATTTCTACAAGTCTAAAATTTTAAAAATGAGCAAAAAACATTAGCAGGTATTTTAACACTTGAAAAAAATTCTCAATTTCATTAATCATTAGGCAAATGAAATTTGAAATCACAAAATTATAAATGGTATCATTTCACATCCACTATGTTGACCAAATATGTCAGATATTACTAAGTACTGTTGATGATATATATCAGTGGGAACTGCTGGTGGGAAGGTAAATAGGAAAAGCTCTTTGGAAAACAGTGAGACATTACCCCACAAAAAACTGCAAGTAGCTCAAATGCCCTTCAGCAGTGGAGTAGACCAACTGTGATGTATTCAGGCAATGGAATACAGCACAGCAGTGAAAATGAGTGAACAGCAGTTACATGCATTGATGTGGATGAATCTCAACACACAATACTGAGGGAATGAAGCAGGTATGGGACAATTGCAGTATGACTCCATCAACATAAAGCTCAAAAACAGGTCAGACTAAACAAAATATTGTTGATGGACACATCACAGGTGTAAAACTATAAAGTAAAGCAAGGGAATGGTAAACACATAATTAGGGACAGTATGGGACAGAGGTGCTCTTACGGAGAGGAGAGGCTTCTAAGGAATTGGCAGTGTTCTGTTTCATAAACTCAGTAGTGGGTACATGGGAGTTATTTTACTATTCTTTAAACCGTACATATATATTTTATACATTTTCTCTATGTATTGTATATTTCACAATGAAATGTTCTAAATAATGAATTAGATCACCCTCAGGGACTCTTCTAACTCTTGGATTTTGAAATTCCATAAAATCCAGTCTCATTTGAAAAGTTGAAAATCACTAAAATTGTATCACAGAGTCTTGGACTTTCTGATCTAGGTGTGTCCTCAGTTAACCACCCAGCCCCTTCATCTTACAAATGAGCTCCAGAGAGCTGGGGTAACTTTTTCAAAATCTCCCAGCACTTGAGTGCTAGAACAGGACCATGGACAAAGGTCCAGTAACCTACAAAACAGCACATTATTCACTGACACATTCCGGGGCTGTGTGCAAGCCCTCCTTCTGGGCCTTATATTTACCTTGAGCATTTATACTGGATTTGCTCAAAGCAGTTTTAACGTTCAATATTCCATTCCATTGTTAATCCATAGGGTCTGCTGTTTTTAATTGGTAGACTTCATTTTTTTGATTCACAGAATAACGACTGCCCCAGGTATGTTCATTCCACATCAGTTCCGTACTGCAAACCCTCTCCGTGGCTTTCCTGTTATTTGAATGTCTGGCTCCACTCAGCCTCAGATCCATCTGTCTTGCTGGTCGGGCTTGCCTTCCATCCCTGTGCTCCCTGCTGTATTTCCAGGAACCCCTGAGAGACTCATCAACCTTTACATCCTTTCTACCAAAAACTTCCTCCTTCAGTTCCTTGGGAGAAATAGAGAACTGATTGTTCCAAGTTTTCCTACGGTCGCCTGGATTTCTCCACTGGGAGAGGTGGCTCTGGGGGTGGAGTTGGCAAGGGAGACAAAGGAGAAAAAAAAAAGGGAAAAAACAGGAGCTGTTTCCAGTGAGGTTGTAGGCCATGACCTAATTGATTCCACAGCCATGAAGTCAATTGCTCCACCACCTGCACGGCCCAGAACAGCCTGTGCTCTGGCTTTGCCTGCTCGTGAGACCAGACATTGTTTGATGTGATTAATTTTCATAATGCCTGATGGAAGATGAACCCTTCCCAGATTTCTGCCACCACCACCGTCTCCACCATACTCCTGCCTCTTCATAGGGGTGGAGTCAGGGGTCACAAGCAATGCTTCACACTGAGTTTAAAATGTTTAGGTGTAGAGTAAGCCCTAAAGGAAGCTTTTCTTCTCATAGACTTACAGCATGGCAGTTCTACTCAGTGATGAGACCAGAGGTTGGGTGGTCTGACTCTCAGACCATTGTGTCTCCCACTGTCCTGAGCTGTTCCCCCAATGCAGTGACTTCTGAACCTACCTCCTCCTCACTCAGCCTCACCCCTTAAGCCTCCAGTCCCCAGAGGTGAACAAACACTTATGAAATATTCCTGGCATTGACCTAGCACTCTCTCTTATTTTTATCCTGGCTGCTTTTGTGAAACAACTTTCTCTGTTAAAGGTGAGGTAGTATTTGCTGGGGTGTTTTCACTCAGTTCCAGGCTGACTCTTCAGACTTATAGGCTTGGTAACTATCTTATTGGTTTTCCCATCATTGATCACCCTTGAGAAAGCTGACTTGTACTAACCAAGTCCTCAGGAAACTGATGTAGAAAGCCAGAATACCTGTTCATCAATGTAGACAAGAGGTGTGACCTTGAGTTGGACTGTTTCATGGTGGCCTGGCCAGCACCTGGCCTCTCAGAGGCAATCTAGCTGGAAAGTCAGTCCATCAGACAGCAGCCTCAGAACCAGAGGAGCTGGTGACAGGATTTAAATGGGCCCCCCAGTTGCCTTCCACTGATTGCTAACCAGCCCCCTTCCTGGCTGGCACATCCTTGCTTTAGCTGCTCGGTACATTCAGTGGGTTACTACAGTCCTGGTGGCCCTGCAAGCCATTTATTCCCTTGGAAGAAATTTTGCATCTTTCTGCTCTGCCCATCGTGTGTTCATGTCACAACTTAACTCCTTACAGGAAAATCTCATATTTCTAAGTCGGGGTGGATCTCACATAATTCAATTTTTCAAACACCTAAAAATCTACTTGTTTTTCTGTTTTGTCCTACATTTATTTCTCCCTATTATCCAAAAGAATATTCCAAGAGACTTTATGAAACGCCTTGTAAAATCCTGTTGCATCTCTGTTCAAAAGCCATCAATGTAATTGATCATTTTTGCAGCTGAGTGATGGAGAATTATTACAGTCTTCTCCCATTTTTATATATGTTTGAGATATTTTTCTAAATTTTTCTAAACTAGGGAAAAAAACATCCATGGCTCCTCAGTATCCTACAAAACCTAATCTTCTTAAACTGGATCCAGGCCTTCCTCCAACTGGTCTGAACAATCTTTTCCTGCGTTACTTCTCACCACTTCCTACAAACACCACCCCTACGTCTAGCCTTCACACAAATCAAATATCACTTGCACCTTCCTGCCTCTGTGCTTTGGCTCATTCTGTTCCTTTAGTGTTCAACTCAGATGCTACCTCCTCTGAAAAGCCTCCCATGATCCCTTGCAACCGACAAGGCTTCTTTCTTCTACCTCATTCACAGTCCTTACTGCTTGCACTGGCTCTGTGGCCCGTCACCGACGATATGGGACATTTTTTTCTATATGATCTTGTCTCTGCAGCATTTTTAGCTCTTTGAAATTCAGGGATTGTGTTTTATTATTCCTGCCTGGGAATAGACACCCCTCACTCCTTATGGCTATGGTGAGCACAGATTCTAGACTTCAAATCATCCATCCCATTGCCATCCGAAGGTATCTCCAGGTTGGGATTTGGAGCATATGGTCCCCACACTGCTCTTCACCTGGCACAGAATCATGCACATAGGAAGTACCCAGGAAATGTTTAACTGAGTGGTTCTTTTATTACATTCATATTTCCACCAGCTGTGCAGCCTTGCATGAGCTGCACAGCTTAAACTTTAAACTTTTCATTTGTGTATTGGGAGGAATGTACACATCAGTGCTTCTTAGTGTGCATCAGAGTCAACCTAGTGGGGCTGGGGAGTGCTGTTCAAATGCAGATGCCCCGGCCTCAGTCCCAGGAAGTCTGATTTAGGCCCAGGTCTCTGGATTGTAAGAAGCTCTCAGGGTGATACTGATGCTAGTGGCCTACTGGCCATTCTTTAAGGAATTCTGGCACCAAAGGCCTGTGAAGTCTGACATGCTACCATTCTGTGGCCACTCATGACACAGTCAGACACCAGCATTTCCCCCGATGAGGACCTTCTGCTTGCAGACCCTCCCTGCACTCAACCTGCCGTTGTTTTCCTCCTTGTTTCCCCAAGTATGTGGCTGTGGCCTGGCCCAGTCA
This sequence comes from Chlorocebus sabaeus, assembly GCF_047675955.1. Taxonomy (NCBI): domain Eukaryota; kingdom Metazoa; phylum Chordata; class Mammalia; order Primates; family Cercopithecidae; genus Chlorocebus; species Chlorocebus sabaeus. The sequence goes on along the minus strand of NC_132926.1, from coordinate 32,894,678 downwards.
GGCTTCTTCTTCAAGAACCAGGAGTACATCTGCACCCAGGACTACCAGCAACTCTATGGCACCCGCTGTGACAGCTGCCGGGACTTCATCACAGGCGAAGTCATCTCGGCCCTGGGCCGCACCTACCACCCCAAGTGCTTCGTGTGCAGCTTGTGCAGGTGAGCGGGTGACCAGCAGGGACTGGGACCCTCTGCATAAGCCCCCAGGGCAGGGGAAGACCTGGCTTTTTCCAGGAAATTCTGGGGTGTACAAGGTTTATGCTGGGCATTTAGATTTCTGGAACCTCAGGTGTGGAGGGATCTGATGGGCCAATGGTTTTCAAACACTGTTGCATGTGAATCTTTCTTATAAAATACAATCTGATCTAAAACACTGGTTTGTCCTGTGATAGGCAGAGTGAGGATCTGTACCTCCAAACTCAGCCTCCCAATTCCTCTCAAAAGGCCCCCAAAGAAACCACTGAGTCTCTCAGAAGTCAGTTTGGAAACTGTGGAGCAGGCCCAGCTTCCCACACCCTCATCCACAGGTGGGACAGGGATGTCTGTTCATAGCCTTCCTCCATCATTCTGGCACCACTTCATGCTGTTGGAGTGACCCTGGCAAGTGACCCCCACCTCTGTAAGCCTCAGTTTCTCCACCAGTAAAATGAACGTCAAAGCCAATCCAACCTCACTGGGTTTTCTTGAAGATTAATGAGATAATGATGCAAAGACATTAGCTCAGTGACCAGTATGTGAGAGTGTCTGTTTTTGTTATTCCTTTTATTATCATGATGATAGTCATCTGCCTGCTCTCAGGACATCTCTTGGGATGGAGAGCTCATCACTACCTCCTGCTTCACCCTGTGCATCTCCATCACTTGTTAATTCAGCAAGTGTACATTAAGACTTCACTGAATGCCAAGCAACACATTAAGGAGATGAAAAAATGAAGAAAGTTCAGCCCTGCCCACAAATACATTAAATGTTAATGGATAGCTCTGATTACGTCATAAGTAAAGCATGATTGGAGTATATATGTATTTTTTTAATTGGGAAAGGAATGTATAGATTAATTATTCTCCCCACAAAATAACCACCACTTACCAGTTAGAGTAACTAGAGTTTCTGATTGAGACTAATGACACAGTGTGTAAGAAAACGTAATCCTCTCATGGAATTCATTAATCTACTCAGCTCTTAAAACCTGAGCCCTGAGCCCTGGAATCCCAGACCCATCAGAAGTTAGCACAGAGGGTTCCTATGGTACAAGATGAGGTTTCTGTCAAGCCCCAGAGAGATGAGGTGACTCCCCAAGATCATGCGATGTCTTTCTACCACAAGGTAGTGGCTGAGCCACGATAAGAACACAGCTCCCCCAACTCTTGACCCAGTGCTCCCTCCGTTGTGCCACAGTGCTGATACAAGGGCAATGGAGCCCCTGGGAGCCAATGTTAGGTGCTGTGCTCAGAGTCCTCATAACAGGCATCCCACTGCATGGGCGAGAGCAGCTCAACAGTGGGCGTGGTGGTGCCCGGGATTCTGTACACGGTTCATAATTTAGTTGGGGAGGCAGAGCCTATACCAATTTGAGACTCCTCAGCTGTGGAAACTGAATAAATCCGGAGGAGGAGAGGAAGAGATTATTTACAGACTTACAAACTTCCTATTGGAAAGGGGGATTTTGAAAAATGCCTGAGTAGTAAAAGGAAGAAATTTTGGTAAGTTTGGGAGTTGAATGAATCCTTGACATATGGGAATAGATCAAATTGGGATGGAAAAATAAGTTTGGGAGTTGAATGAATCCTTGACATATGGGAATAGATCAAATTGGGATGGAAAAAGTCCTTCCAGGAGAGAGAACAAGTATATGAGGAGTTAGTAACCTCTGCTTCTTACAACCCGACATGTAAGCTCAGATAAGCATCATGATCTGCCCAAAATACACAAACACCCCAACTGGGCTCCAGTTCTCGCCACCAGGCCCCTAATTGAACAGTTTAGTTGGCCTGTCACTGTGAACAGCATTTGAATTTGTGTGGTGCTCTAGAAGTCAAGCTGTATGTGTTACCAAAGTGCTTTGAGCACATGTGTGGTCAGCTACAGAATCCCTCAGAAGAGGGTGTGTTGAATTTCTCCCTCATCCCACTTGCAGGAAGCCTTTCCCCATTGGAGACAAGGTGACCTTCAGCGGTAAAGAATGTGTGTGCCAAACGTGCTCGCAGTCCATGGCCAGCAGTAAGCCCATCAAGATTCGTGGACCAAGCCGTGAGTCCTCCCCATGGGTATCTCCCTGTCCATGGGTGTGATCTCCCTGGGCTCCCCTTTCCCAGCACTGCCAACTGCTCCCACAGGCCTGGAGGGAAGTAGGAGAGGTTCGCGACCTGGAGGCCTCCTGCATCATGACCCTGTTGGTATGTGGCCCAGACTCACAAGTTTCACAAGCACAATGCAGAGAAGAAGGGCTGCCTGGCCATAAACAGTGGTAGCCAGTGCCACATATTTGCCACATGGTATGCCTCCTCTGGGACAAGCTGAGTTCCTGATCTTATGTCCCACGGATACCTCAATAGGGCTTATCAAATGTTTTTTCACCAGTGGCTCTGAATTTTTACTGACTCCACTAATAAGAATTGGCGGACATGGCTTACAGAAGAGGTAGTATGGGGTGCCCTGGGAGCAAACCACAAGAACCGTGTTAGTGCCTCTTAGAGGGTCCCATAGACCACCGCATCAGCTTCACTGTGGGACTTGTAAAAATGCAAATGTCTGGGCTCACCCTGCACCTCTAGGGATGGAACCTAGGAGTCAACATTCCTAGTAAGCTTCCTGGGTGATTCATTTGCTGTTCCTGAGATTCAGAACCACCATCTAGGGATAAAGGAAGCATCTGTCATGCCATGATGAATGTTATGTTTTATCACCAACCACAGATTTGGAGGGAAACTGAGGACCAGGAGCGCGCCTCAGAATGGTCATTCTAATTTGTGGGATGTCCATCCCACTCAAGTGTGCCTAGTGATAAGATGTCTCAATCGTTGTTCCCAGATGCCCTTGGCAGACTGCTGCTGCACGTGCCCACACAAACATAGACCTGGCCCCCTGGGTCTTGGTAAGCCACACTAGGCTCCAGTGTTCTTTCATGTTATATGACACTCTCACTGGCCTGGACAAGAGAATCAATGAAAACCCATTAGCCTCCTGTGCTGCATCACTGTGCGGGTGCAGGGTGCTGTTGGTCATGGTACCAGCAGAGTCAGCATGCTGGGCTGCATCCAGCCAGAGAGAGTGAGCAGAGACCACCCCGAGTCAGCAGGGCTTAGCTCCCAGGGGCTTCCCTGGAGTCCGTCCAGCTGTGGTGAGCTGAGGAGAAAGACAATGAGAAGGCTCCCTCCCTTGCCTCCTCTTCCTTTCAGCCAAATCGGATCTGTTCCTGGAATGTGCACAGCCCTTCCTTTGGCGTCCTTGATGATGCTCAAGAATAGATCGCTGCTCCAACCAGGTTTCCATGTCAAGGTGGCTGAGTGCATACAGTGTTATCCTTCACAGCTCCTTGAAAGCATCATCCAGAGTGACAGAAAAACAAGGAGGCTGGGATGTGGGACCACGACCCTGTGGCCAGTGCTGAGGACCCCAGAGACTGATGGGGCCATATGTGAGGCAGGAGAGGGAGAAGTGAGCCTGAGTTGGGAGGCTGCCAAACTTCTGCATACTGCAAAGCAGTCACGAAGCCTCCCTGAGACTCAGTTTACCCAGTTATGAAAGAGGGATAGAATTTCCTATCCTCCTCACGGGAGTGTTGGGGAAAGCAAATGTATTAGTTCGGGGCTCAAACTAGGATGCCTTGCAGTGTATAAAATGCTCTATAAATACAGAGTGAGGGATGATTTTGGTGTGGAGGTTTAATATAGAAAGCACACCAAAAGAGATTGCGATTAAGACTCCTGGATCAGTTGTTACTTCCCCTAGTTTGGGTTGTGTGTTACTGTATGCATTTGTGCTGCACCTATCACCGACTGTGTTAGATGGGATAGTTCTTCAGCTGAATGTGGGAGTCTCACATGTGAGTGCGTTTTCAAAGAAAGGCTCCCAAATGTGTCCACCATAATTTAGATGTTTAGGAGGTGGAAGAAGGTGAGGAAAAAGTGAGTCAAGAGGAGAAAATGAGCACCTGGGCAATTTCCAGTGGGGGCATACTTAGTATTATAGCTTATCTTGTTTCTCACAAAGTAAAGACATCAATCCATGGATCTACAGTGATATGTTTTACAGAAGTATTTTCTCCAAAGGTGGTCACTATTCATGCTGCAAATGCAAAGTAGCTCCTGACTAGATGGGGTGCTGGAAGGCCTTCTGAGCTCCCATGGGATACAGGAAACCAAAGCCAGGTTTAAGAGATTGCTAAGAAAAAGAACATATCATGGAAAAGGAAAAGAAGAACAAAATAATTGGGTTTTTTTAAGCTACAAGTGTGACGTTTCATCTCTGGAGAGTAAATAAAAATGTTTTGGAAAATCAGGAGCAGTGTCTACTTCAAAGAGACCAAGAAAAATACTCAAGAACTATCAAGAGAAAATAATTATGTTACCACAGGTAGAAGAAATGTTTCCTCACCAGCCTCACTGAGAAGAATCAGCAACAGTAGCAGCAGAAACCCCACCACCACCACCACCTCCACCATCACCATCACCACCACCACAATAACCATCATCATTGCAAACACTGATTGACTGTTACTATTTCCAGGCACTGCACAGACCTCAGTGAGAAGAATCAGCAGCAGTCTCAGCAACAGCACCACCACTGCCATCACCATCATATCACCACCATCACTATCATCACTAACATCACCACCATTGCCATCACACCACCACCATAACCATCATCATCACTAACATCACCACCATCACTGCCATTGCCATCACCATCACACCACTACCCTCACCATCATCATCACTAACACCACCACCATTATCATTGTCATCACTACTACCATCATCATCACAATCATCACCACCACTATCTTCACCATCACTACCATCATCATGAACAATACCATCAATACCACCACCATCATCACCACCAACAACACTGTCACCAACAACGCGATCACTACCATCATCCCCATCACCACCACCTCCATCATTACTACCGCAATAACCACCATCATTGCTAACACTGATTAACTGTTACTGTTGCCAAATACTGCAAAAACCTCATTGAGAACAATCAGATGCAGTAGCAGCAGTACCACCACCACCACCATCATCACCATCACCTTCTCCACCATCACCACCATCATCATGACCGACACCATTGACACCACCACCACAATCACCACCAACACCATGTCTCCACCAACCGATCACTACCATCATCACTACCATCACTACCCTCATCACCATTATGACCAACACCACCATCACCATCAATACCATTGTCACCACCAACACAATCACCACCACCATCACCATCAATACCATTGTCACCACCAACACAATCACCACCACCATCACCAACACTAGCATAATCACCACTATTACCACTATCGCCATCACCAGCAGCAGCAACACCATCACCACCAATATTATTACCACCATCACCACTGTCATCATCATCACCACCAACACTGTCAGCACCAACAATACCACCACCACCACCATCACCACCACTAACATAGATTATTACTATTGTCAAGCACCTCACTAAGTGTTTTTTACAGAAGATTTCATTTAATCATTACAACAACCCTATGAGGGAGATAAGAGTGATTATTTTATAGATGAGAAAACTGAGACTCAGTGAGCATAAATGACTTGCCCAAAGTCACCCAGATAACGAATAATGGAACTAGAATGTGAGAGCAGCCAGTCTGGCCTTAGATCCTATTCCCTTAACACCCTGTACCAGAGACATGACTTGCAACTTGGGAAGTGTCTAGTCTTCCTGGATTAGTTGCCTAAAACAAGGTACGGAGCTTGCTATGACTCACAAAACCCACTCATTTTTGCTGATTTAAATAGAATGAATGACACAGTCTAAAAAAGATAAAAATGACTGTCTAATGTCTTTAGGAGGCCTCAGTTTATAACTGAGGGATCTGTGAGGGACAGGTGGTAGCATCATACATTCTGCCAGCTGAAGACTGTAATTTTGGAATTGAGAGGAACATATGGAGGAGTGGACAGCTGGCTCTGCAGACACCAACTTGGAACAGGGTGTGGTTTTCCTGATTCTATTTATTACACCAGACCCACGGGCTCCCTGGTGGCATGCCTGAGGCTCCACTGGTGGTCAAGAGTAAAAGGAGGAAGAAGAGGGAGAAAAGGTCCTAATAAGTAAGAAGCTGATATAATGGGGGAGCAGCAGTATAACCTAAAAAGAAAAGCCACATGGAGAAGACGTCCCAAAATTCTCACGGAGAATCAGCAGGCTTCCCTAAAAAAGACTATCACTCCTGACTTCAGAACAGAGATTGGGTAATGCACAGAATGTGGGTTAAAAACAGGAGGATATGAAATAATAATGACAACAACCACTTATTGGATACATATGGGCCTTGTGCTAAGGCCTAACGGGCCTGATTTTAATTAACCTTCACACCAGTGTTTTAAGGAAGATATTCAGATGAGTAAGTCTGGGCTTAGAGACCACACAATTCATAAGGGAAGGACCTGGGATTCTCTCCTAGGCCAACTTCCCACCACTCACTCCAACTCTCAACCCAGCCTCTAACCACTGTGCTGTACTATCTCCTACAGCTTAACTCAAGGGGCTAAATTCATCTCAGATGTACTACTGAAAGTTGAAGAGATAGGATTCATTTTCATTACTAGAATGTAGCTATGAAAGGATCCAGCTATGCAATAAGTTTTTTTTGAAGAAATGGAGAATTGGGTTGTTTGCCAATAACATGTCTTTCTTCGTGGAATCCACAAGTGAATTTGTTCAGTAGATGACCTTGTCAAGCAAGAAAAAGTGTAAGGAATAAAGAAGAGAGAAACTATAGTTGTCTTTAATTCTTTGAAAGAACTGTCATATGGGAAAAGAGGTAGATTATTCTTGATGCATAAGAATGGGAGCAGTCACAGGAGTCAAGTCTCGGCTCCATATAAAGAAGACAGTCATGACAAGCATACCTGTCCAAGAGCAGAGTGGACTTCCTCACCACCCCTTCCTCAGGAGTGGTTAAACTGCCCACTACTGGAGGTAATTAAGCAGAGGAGGAGTGCCCACTTGTCAAGAATGCTGTAGGTACTGCACTGAGTGGGATATTTGACCAAATACTCTGTGAGCTCCGAACCCCTGTGGAATGTTGAGGCCCTGTTGGGGAGGCCCACAGAGATACAAGTTCAGTATTAGTGGCCTAGAAAGCTTGACCAGGTGTCTACAGTCCTTGGGTTCATCTATACTGAGCATGGACAAGTCATTTCAGATCCCTGTCTACCTATAAAAGAGAAGGGGGTACCTGACCTCTCTAAGCTATTGCATTCTGAAGTCTAATTATTGGGCAGGGGGTGCAAATAGACTTATAGACTTACCCCAGGAGAATAGAAAGGAAAAGAGATAAATCCCAAAACTCTTTCTTCTCCCAACCCCCATCTGAAGGCTTGGGGCTTGAAGTGTTTTGCAAGTAGAGACCTTTCTGCCCCCAACTTGTACTAAGGGATGTTAGAAAGGCATGCAACAGCCAAGAGGTGGAGTACTGTGGGAACTGACTCATACAAACACTTCATCAGGGCCCCAGACCCTCCGCACAGCTGGCTGGACCCTCCACCCTTCCTAGATTTGCAGACACATCATCTTTTCTTCTAGGACGGTCTCCCAGCTGGATGTGGGGGCTGTCCAGCCAGCATCCCCTAACTTTACATGCAGTTTCTGCTCTCCTCACTACTCCCAAGTGTGCATTCGTCTTATGGAGCCAACAGAGAAGTTTTTCCTCTGGTCAACTTTGCCCCATGACCCTTTCCTCCTCCAAAGTGGGTCATCCAGTTGGCTAGGCCTGAATTCCCAGCAGTTGCCAAGTGCCTTGGATGTTGGCTCCATTTCCGGACCCTCTCCAGACATTCATTGAGCAACAAGCTGATGCTAGGCTTGGCCCACATTCTGTTGGCCCCAACTCACATTCCAGGGTGACCATGACAGGGAGTGAGAGCACCTTTCTGGTTTGGGACAGTCTTATCAGACCCTATAATCCTTGCCACCTGGGAAGGCACATGTTGAATGTGTGAAGCACAATGGGGAAGGGGTGGGCATGGAAATTCTCTTTGTTGCCTGGGTACCATCAGGCCCATTCATTCATACACATTCAGTAAATATGCTTTGAGTTCCTGTTATGGGCTGAGCACTGTGCTAGGCAAAGGAATAGGTTTAACCACAAAATATAAACACAGCCCTTGCCATTGAGTATATAGCCTAAGAGTTTGAAAAAATGTATACTTAGCCCAACCCCAGGCGCAGTGCTTCTTAAACTTCACTCTGCACGGAGGTCTTGTTAAAATTCAAGAGGTCTGGGTGGGGCCTGCGATGCTACACACTGTCAGCTTCCAGGTGATGCTGACACTGCAGATGGCAAGGTCATGGACAGCAGCAGAGCTTAGTTAGCAATTTGAGGAGGGCTGGAAGCAGCGCAGGGTCCACTTTCAGTGAACAATGTGGTCTTGATGACAAGCAGGGAGGTCTTTCTTTCTCCCCTACACCAAGACCCCTTGTCAAGAGGCCAGGGCTCCAGTGGCCTTTCCTCTCCCCTGGGAGAGCCTCTGGGCAGCTGCCAGTGTCAGGGTGGGAGCAACTATGGGAACACTGGCGTTCAGGGAGGGGTTTCCTCAACGTGAGCCTGAGATAGCAGGGGTCAAAGGGCCCAGGGTGCTTTGCTCAGCAGTGTCCTCTTGTCTCTGCAGACTGTGCCGGGTGCAAGGAGGAGATCAAGCACGGCCAGTCACTCCTGGCTCTGGACAAGCAGTGGCACGTCAGCTGCTTCAAGTGCCAGACCTGCAGCGTCATCCTCACCGGGGAGTACATCAGCAAGTGGGTCCCCCTGCTCCCGCCCCAGCTGCCTGGGCATCTGCATTCTGTGGGGCCTGCCCCATCGGGCCCATGCCCACCTCCAGCATCATCTCCCTTCCCTTCCATCTGCTACTGCACTCTGGCCAAACGGCATCTTTCCCAGAAGCCTCTTTCCCCTGTGGGTTCCCTCTGCCCGAGACACCCTCCCTGTTCCTCACACACCTGCTGGCCCTTCTCTCCCTTCTGGTCTCGGTCCCCATGCCTTCTCCTCCAGTCATCTCTCATTTACTGCCCCATTTTGGGCCCTCAGAGTACCTTGTTTGTTTCCTTCACACAGGCTGCCACCATTGATAATTACATATTTATCCCTGGTAACTTTGTAATAATGCTAGTAATACTACCTACCGTTTATTGTGCTTTAATTATGGAGAAGGAACTCACTACTTTGTATCACTTTAAATCCTCATAACTGCCCCTTTGAGGAATTGATCCCCCCTGAATACTTAGACTTGAGAGAGTAAATAACTTGCTCCAATAATAGTGTTTAATCTCTGTCCCCACCAGGACAGGGGCTTTGTTTTAATCACTGCTACATCCCCTGCCCTGAGAGCCACGCCTGACCCACAGTCAGTAACATAGTTGCTGAATGAATTTAATGGAAATGACAGGAGGTGATGGGTGCACAGGTATCCAGAGAGGCCAACCTCCAGTGACCCACACACTGCAGTATTAGACAAGCATCACCTTGTTGCTAGGCCCCAGGGACCACATTTATATACTCAAGTACCTAAAAGCAATTATCAGCACAGACCCTTTGTCACAGCTTTGATACCACATGACCCCAGACGCTTCTAGATGCCACTCTCTGGCCTGATGCCAGGCAGTGGCAAGCACACAGAGCTGCAACGCACATGCTTCTCCTGTCAAGATGCTGTATTCTAATATGGGAAACATATGCTGCATTCATGAAGAATTATGACACCAGGGAATGTGTGATCAGGAGCCCAGACAAGCTTTATTCTTTAAGACCTTTTTGATCCTAAGCGACAGAAAACCCAACTCCAACTCAATTAAAAGCAAAAATAGGACTTTATTAACTCACAGAAATGGGAAGGCCAGAGGCACACTGGCTTCAGGCATGGAGGAATCCAGGGGCTTAAGGATGTCATTAGTACTTCAGAAGTCTCTGTCTTTCTCTATCTATCTTTTTGTCTCTCTCTCTCTCTCTCTTTCTCTCTCTCTCTCTGTCCCTGTCTTTCTCTGCTGTCTTCATGGTGGATTAGTTCTCAACCTGGTCCTCCCCAAGTGCTAGCAAAGAAGATTCCCAACACTCCAGGCTTTCATACCAAGCCTAGCAGAGGAAGAGGCCTCCTTCCCGGGAACTCCAGCAAATGTCCCAGGGCTGCCTCTGATTTGGCCACTGTTAGGTCACATACCCATTCCTGACCAATCACTGACCCAGAGGATCTGAACCCTAGAGCCAGAGAGCAGCCCCTGGTGACCCACAGGGACCTCAACTGGAAAGGGGTGGCTTCCAAAGGGAAATCCAGGTGAGGTACTATTACCAGCAGAAGGGGAAATGGATGCTGGCCAAACAACACCTGCCTGTGTCCAAGATAACAAGTAAAGGGCTGTGAATATTCAGAGAAAAAAGAGATGACTACTAACTAGCATGAAGTAGAATCTTGAATCTCTGAGAGCTCCATGGAAGGTAAGGTAAGACTCAAAAATGCAAAGAAGGAGAGTTTCTAGGCAGAATGGCCAGCCTGGGCAAGGCCAGGGTGGTAGGTGAGTGTTGGACCTCTCCATCCTGTATAGGAGCTCAAATATGTGCCCAGGTGAAGCCGGATCCTGGGCTGCATAGGTGAGCTGAGGTCACATCACCAAGAGCTCTCGATGCCATGCTAGCAGGAGTTTGGCGTTCCCCTCTATGCCTGCCAAGCAAGGAGTGCCTTTAGTACGTTGCTGGCCAGGAGTGCTTAAGTCTGGAATCCTAAATCAGAATTCTCTAGGGACTTAAGGGATTGTTCAGAGCTCTTCTCAAGGAGGCCCAGCCCAGATTGCCTACCACACCTGGTATCTCTACAGCCTAGCTCTGGGCCCCTTACCTGGCTGCTGGCAGAGTGGCAGGGGACTCAGAGGCACTGGCTCAGGCATCAGATGCCGAGGGTAGAAGCCCAGCCTGTGTGACCTTGGCAAGGGACTCCACTGCTCAGAGTCTCAGTTTCCTCATTTATAAAAATGGAGAGAAGATAATCTACCCAAAGGGTTGTGTAAGGGCTCAGAGATCTGTACTTAACACCCAATAAGTGCCCAGTAAATACTCATTTTACCATCCTCTTTTAGAATTGTGTATTGCTAATTCCCCAAGGCCTCACCAACAATGGATCCAAAAGAGATTGTGTTGGCATTTATACTCAAATCTTGTTGGCTCGTCACATCCACCTTCTAACAAATGACTTTTTCTCCCTGCAGAGCTATCCTCCCGCACCCACAGAGTGAGAACCTGATTGAGCGGGGGAGGAATTGAAAGGGTTGGGGGAGGTTTGTCTCAAGGGCTCACAAACAAGTCCTTGCCTTGTGGGCACAGTCACACCTCCAGACCTTGGTCAGATAGGAGTCCTCACTGCTGCTTCTGTCAGGGTGGACCCCCAGCAACCTCAACAGGGCAACAGCTTCGAGATGGAAAAGTGATGTGCCTCTCCTTTAGGTCTCTCAGTGTCTGAGCCAAGTTCTCTTACACCCAAAAGTGAAAGAAATGTTTCTCTCTCCTCAGAGTTCAGACTTGGTCATTAGAGCGAGGCAGGGCCCAGAATCTAAGCTAAGCTCTCCAATGCCCCCAATTATCTCTACATCAGTCCTAGAGAATTGAGAACCAAATGTCCTCCTCAAAGACCCCCTCTCAGCAATCATGGCGACGTCCAGCTGCCATTTGCTGAGTACTCAGTATGGCTAGGCACTGTCCTGAGCCCTAGGGTACACCGCACCCATCTTCTTTAATCCTCATGACAACCTGGGTGAGAAGCCAGACCACCTGGGTTTGAATCCCAGCTCTAGGTCATCCTGGGTGGCCTGGGACAAGTTACTAAAGTGCTCTATGCTTGGGTTTTCTCACCTACACAATGGGGATACTAATAATTCTGACTCAAAGGGTTGCCATCACACACCATCAAAGAGCCCGGCACACACCAGCAAGAAATGTTAGTGACTATTAGTCATAGGGGGTAGTATAAGAATTAAGAGATAACAATCTTATCACTGTCCACCAAGTGATAAGCATTGGGTAAAAATGGAGCACACGGGAGGTGGTCCCAGGAGGCTTCCTGTCATACACTGATCTGGGAGCACAGTCAGATGATTCTTTCATACAGATGAAATTGTTTATTAAAGGAGGAGCATCGAACTTTGGCTCAGTCACCACAGGCTGCAGGTCCTGAATCCAACTGCCATGCGCACCCTCACTGATCCTCTCTAGCTTCCTCATCCTGTGTGAACTTCTTCTTGCAGGGATGGTGTTCCATACTGCGAGTCTGACTACCACGCCCAGTTTGGCATTAAATGTGAGACTTGTGACCGATACATCAGTGGCAGAGTCTTGGAGGTGAGTGGGTATAAGTAACCGTGAAGATGTGGCAGGGTAACCTGTGCCTCCAAAAAGTCATCACAGAAGAAGGAGAAAGTCACCCCACACCTTTTTTTCTATAGCCTTTGCCTCCTCCACCTTTGCTTGCTACATGACCTTCAGCAGATAACCTTGCTGAGATCTCTGGGAAACCCCAAAATGAGAAGGTGGACAAAATTCTTCCTGGTTCAAAAAACAGTGTGCTGGGAAAATCAGTTGTATCTTTGATTCGGACCCAGACAGATTTCTAGAGAGTGACATTAGGATTTTCCTCCCAGCCCTGCCGGAGGATGGAAATCTTTTTTATGGTTTTTTTTTTTTTTTTTTTTTAGTATTTGGTAATGTGCTGATTTAAGAGTCAGCTTGTCTAGCAGCTTGCTCCCTAAGCCCTTCTTTGGCGGGTCCATCACCATGGCAACGCCTCTCCCCAGCCTTCAATGTATGACTCCTTCTGCAGTGACAGACTACCTGCAACACCCTTGCTGAGGCCCTGCTGAGCCCCTGTGCACTGGTCTTTGTGGCCTTTCTTCCTATACCCTGTGGGTCTAGAAGCTATCTTCCTATACTTTGGGACCACCCACCTTGATGAATTAGAAACAGGGAAGAGCTCAGTGGAAAGGAAAAATAATAGCCTAACAGGAATAATTGAGCTCTAATATTGATTCTACTGCTAACTCCTGCTTGGATTTTGAGTAAGTATCTTTGCTCTTCTAGGCCTCAGTTTTTCCATCTAACAATAGCTAGAGGATCAGATTGGATCAGGTATTGTAAGTAGAATCATTCATTCTGCCAAATCTGGCCAGTTGGTTGTGGTTACCATGAGTGCTTTGTTGAGAACAATTCTGCCGACACATGTGGACTCAGCAGAAGGGGATGTAGCAACCAGGAAGGAACTCTCTGAGGGTATGCATTGAAGCAGAGCCCTGAGGATGAAAGAGCCATCCCTGAAGGGGCCTGAGGTGGGAAGAGATAGAGGAAGAATGAGCTTGACCCGTTCAAAAACAGAGAACCCACACAGAATTGTGGCTGCAGGATTTTTCTCAACACAGCACTCATGGTAACCACAACCAAGTGTCCAGATTTGGCTGAATTAATGATTCTGCTCACAATAGCTGACCCAGTCTGCCAGTGTGGCTGAATTCTACAAATTGAGGGTAGCGGAGGATGAAATATAGGAGTATATCATATATGGCATACCATGTAGGACTTTGTAGACCATGTTTAGAAGTTTGGGTTTTATACTACATGCAATGGAAAGCCATTGGAGAGTTTTAAACCAAGGACTAACATGATAAGATCATGTTTTTAAAAAGATTCCTCTGGTTACTATGTGGAGAATTGACGGAGAGAGTCAGAGACAATGAGATATAAAGAAATGAACAGTGCTGGGAAACATTTAAGCATCTCCAGAGAGCCGTAAGGAGTGCGGTGCAGAGGACAAGGCATGAGTCCAGGAAAGGTTGTTGGGGGTGGGTTTCTGAGGGCCTGGGATACCAGGGTGGAGTTCACATGTGACTCACTGGGCAAGGGAGCATTGTGGAGAGACTGGGCAGGAACATCCTGGTGAGAGCTGGGCTTCCGGGAGGATGACGTGATAATGTACACAGGCTACATTTGAAGGAAGGAAGCTGGAAGGGACGAGTGAGGAGGCCCCTGCATGACCCAGGCAGGAAGGACTCAAGAGGTACAGTAGCAATGAAGAGGGAAGCCACGCTTGTGCCCAGCCCTTTGGAAGTAGAATTCCAATCACTCTGCAACTGAGGGGCAGCTTGCAGACACGAGGATTGAAGGAGAAGCAGCTAAAAGTTGCACCAAAGAATTACCTATTTTTGAGGGATAGGAAGCCTGGTGTCATTGGCAGAACTGGGGATGACGGGAAAAAGCTGATCTGGCAGAAACATGGCAAGTACCATTTAGGATGAGTTGTGATTGAAGTCCCAGGATCATTTCCAGAAGGCAGTCAGAAATACGGATCAGAGGCTGGGAGTGGTGGCTCACACCTGTAATCCCAGCACTTTGGGATACCAAGATAGGATAATCACTTGAGTCCAGGAGTTCAAGACCAGCCTAGGCAACATAGTGAGACTTCATCTCTACAAAAAACAAAATTAGCCAGGCGTGGTGGTGCACGCTTGTAGTCCTAGCCATTCCAGAGGATCCCTTGAGCCTGAGAGGTGGAGGTTGCAGTGAGTTGTGATTGCACCACTACACTCTAGCCTGGACAACAGAGCAAGATCCTATCTGAGGCAAGAAAAATGAGAAAAGAAAAGAAATATGTATCAGAACTCAGGAACAAAGCTCAGCCTGGAGGAGCCAATCTTATAAACACGAGGCTTTGAATAATAGCACCACTCAGGATTTCCAAGACAGAGGAAAGAGAGCAAGGAAAGATGCTGATGCCAACCTTGGTGAGCAACTGCTTACAATGAAAGCTACTCAAAAAGAGACTGAGGAGGTAGCAGAGGAAGATGTAGGAGGAGAATTAGGGATTCAGTGAAAGGACAGAGCTTCAGAAAACATGGCGAGGTCAGAGTGTTGGTCAAACTGCAGAGCAGTGAAGGACTGCGCAGGCTGCGGAAAAGCTGTTGGATGTGGGAAAGGTCACCTTCAGAAGAGTCGTTTGTTGGCTTTGCAGAACTGTGGGGAAGAGGCATCCAGAGTGTAGTAGGTTGAAGGGTCAATGAAGTGGGAAATAGCACAAAAGGAAACTTTTCTTTCCAGAAAGAAAGAACTTAGATTACAGATGGGGCCGCAGATGGGAATTTGTTCAGCATTTCCAAGCTGCTTTGAAATCCTGTTGGTGGCGGCTGCCGTTTCCCCGAGAGTTACGGTTGTTTAGCATTGTGGTAGACTGTTCCTCCCAGGCAGCTCTTGTGACTGAGTTTCGATTGATTCCATTTCTACAGGGCTCCATTAGCATCTTGGATTTATTGATTTTTTTTTTTTTTCTTAAAGCTGGAAGAGACTTTTAGCAATCAACTACTTCAACCTCTTCATTTTACAGATGAGAAAAGTGAGACCAAGACATGCAGTGTTTTTCCAAGGTCACAAGCAGCACTTCTGGTAGAGACAGAGCTAAAATCTAGGACTCCAGGCTGCTATATCCACACTGATACTCACAGCTCTCAGCCACTCATGGGTCTTCGAGTTAGGATGATGTCAGGAAATAGACATGGCTGCAGTAAAACAGACTTAGATTCAGATTTTACCACTTCTAGCCCCAAAGCCTTAAGAAAGATACGTCCCCTTAGTCTGTATCTATCAATAGACAATACTGCTGTCATTTAATTCCTAATGAACATGTTAGTCAAGACTTTTTGGGCTGCAACAGAAAGGAAGTTTCTCAGCTCCCATAACAAAAAGCCCAGGAGCTGGATCCAGTGCTTCAGGAAAATCATTTAGAATCCCCAGCCATCTCGGCTTACTTTCTTCCAGGTTGAGTTTATTCTCAGGAGGTTCTTCTTGGTGATGGGAAAGTTGGACACCAGTTGCCCCAGGCTTAGATTCTATCAGCCGGCATCCCCTATGGAAAAAAGAGCTTCTCTTTTCTAATAGCTCAGCAAGCATTCTGGAACTAACTCTCATTGGACAATCTCAGGCCCATCCCTGGACCACTAACTATGCCCACAAAGTTGGAATATGCTCATTGGTGGGGTCAGCACTACTTAACCCTGTGGACTGATATGGAGGAGAGGTAGCCCCACCAAGGAAAGGCTTGGGACTGTTTCTGGAAGAAGAAGGAAATAATGATGGCCATGCAGGAACAACAGTGGCCCAAGGCAGAGCCCAGCACATTATCTGGCACACTGCAGGCATTCAATTAAATTTTTTCTCCTTCTCTTCTCATCCTGTCCCTTCCCATTTCCTCCCTAGGCCACCCCATGGTCCCTTCCTCAGTGACAGAGCTCAATGACTGTCATTGTTACTCTTCCATCCTTGTCTGTTTCCTCACCAAAAAGGACCACAACCTGTTACTTGTTGCTACATTTTTGAACCTGGTTTGCCATTTTCAGTCCTCTCAAATAGGGCTCTGTTTTGAGGTACCAATTTTTTGCCATTTTTCTTTACTATTTTCCTGATTACAGTTCACTAATAGACAAAATGGTTCATCTCAGCTAGCTGACGTGGCTTTTGCTTACTCTGGGTGCTGGCTGCCCTAACCTCCCTTTGCTCAAACTGTTTTCAACACCATCCAAGACTGGGGGTGCTGAGATGGGCATGAAGCCTCTTTCAGCTGGGGCGAGGTAGTGGGGCATGACATTTAGGAAAATGCTAGGCTTCAGTTTTGCCAAGGCGCTGTTGCCACACTGGAAAACAGGTCTATAATCAAAATGATAAAGAGACACAGAGTAGGAAGAGGCTGCTAATTAAACCGATTATCCTTGTCATGGTACAAGGGAATCAGTCCCACACATTCCAGCTTGGGAAAATAGCAGGCTCCTTCCAAAGTTTGAACATATTTGCTTTGATGATGACAAGGACACTGTCTCATTGGTGCGAGGCCATATAAACAAATGGGGGGAAAGAAGGAATATTGGAGATTTTTTTCTTTTTGTAAAAATCTGCCTTTCCCACATTCTTGCTAAGTTTTTAGAATAGAGAAAATATCTCCAGAATAGGCAAGCCTGTCTCAACAATCTTCCACTGCCCCCACATTAAAAAAAAAAAAAGCAAAAAAAAAAAAACCTAACTTTGGAAATAGGTCTTCTTATTATGCAATTATAATTTTTGAATTGGAAGGAACCCATTAGCATCACATCAAGTGACGGCTTGGACAGGGACCTTTAAGAACCCCTAACATCCATCAGTTTCCCCTGGGCATTACCCTCCCGCAAAGAAAACCCTGCCCTGATGTTGCAAAATATTTCTTCAAACAAGGCCCACCTGCCAGCCCAATTGCTGCACCAAGCCCCTGCATATACAAATGCTGGAGCTGCCACTCAAGGTCCCTTTTACAACAAGCCCTCTTGGCTGGGATTTTGGTGTCAGAACTGTGACTCCAGAAGCAAGTGCTGAGCTGGTGACTGGCTCACACAGATCCAGACCCAACATGCTGCTGGCTTGCGGTGAACCCTTGAGGCACACCCTTCTCAGGGGCTGTTTCTTCCCCTTATGGAAGTCTTTGCAGCTGCAAATTATTTTCATTTTCAATTTAAATAGTGATAGGGAAGGAAAGTGAAAATAGGGAAAGGCACTCACCAAAGCCACACTGGGGTGAGCTGGGGTAGGGCTGGACACACCCAGGTGCAAGACTCACAGGACTGGCCTGGGGATGTGGGGTTCTAGAGTGGGTTCTAAATCACCCACTGAGCTCTAAAAATCTGTCTTTTGTGTGCCAGTCTCACAATTTTTGCCATGCCTGTGAGCCTCATGTGCTCATTCTTCCATAATACTTTTAAGTTGTCTTGAAGTTGGCCCCCTTATATGTAAGAAAACTTATACAAGACATAACAGGAAAGCCAGTATCACTTGCCATATTGCATGTAACCTGAAAATAGAGTTCTAGCTAGATTCTACTGCACGAGGAGGTTCTAAGCCTCACACCTGTTCTCATTCTTTAAAAGGCAGATTTGTAAGTTTTGGATAGATGTTAAAGACACATGAGCACCGAACTGGTACTTCCTCATTGACAAAATCAGAAAAATGTATAGAGGACTGAAAGGATCTTTTTTTTTTTTTCCATTGATCCAATGTTATTAAATCGCAAGTTCATGTACCACTTAAAATCATTTCATGTAACATTGGTGGTAAGGGCCCCTCACTTGAGGAAATGCTGGAATGTCCTCAAAGCAAGCCTGTTTCCTCCTCTGGAAATGAGGAGGTTGGACCAGTGGCCTCTGAAGGGTCCTTCCCAGTGTCAGAATAGAAGAGCAGGTATTCAGGGAAGTCCCCTGAACTGCCATCAGGGACCCCTGGAGTGAATCAGGAAGCTTCCTGGCTGGGCTTTTAGATGGTTGTGGACTCCCCTGGGTAGCTCCAACCGACTTTAGGGCCATGAAGATGCAAACAACACTAATGTACCCAGGAAAGATTGAAACCCAATCTGCCCCACTAGACAGCATCCCTGGCTCTCACCTCCTGCTTCATCTCTTCATTTCCATAGGCAGGAGGGAAGCACTACCACCCAACCTGTGCCAGGTGTGTACGCTGCCACCAGATGTTCACCGAAGGAGAGGAGATGTACCTCACAGGTAAGCAAATCTGACCCTCTGTCAGGCCTTCCGATCTGCTCATGACTGGAAAGGAGATGCAGTCTCCTTCAGGTTCAGTGTTATCTTGGCTTTTGGCTCGTCCTCAGAATTGCAATTAATTGGCCCCTCTCTGGGTGGATCGGGAAGGTTGCCGGTGTGGCTAATATGAAATGACATGTAATCTGCCTTCCGTCTCTGTGCACCTCCACCCGCTGCCCAGCTGGCCTGCTTTCCTGGCAGTGCTCTGAGCAGACTCTCCTGGCTCTGCCTGGGGGTGGAAAGCTGAGCTGCACAGGGCCAAGGGGTCAGAGAACCTCAGAGGGATGCCTGGGTTGCAAAGTGTCTATAGCATCACAGCCTCTACTCCACCTCCTTCTCCCCACATCTCACAGCATCATGCCAGGCTGCTGCTCGGGGCTTCCCAGGGACTCTTAGAATACACAGAGGAATGAGGAGTGTCAGTCGTCCCCACAAAGCTAACCAGAGCTGCTTTCCCTCTGCTGCTTCCCAGCCCTCTTACCCCAGGATTCTTACCACAGTCTCCTAATAAGTCTCCAGATTCTGCTCAGTCCTCTACCCTCCGCCCAGGCCACCATCCCAGGGCATCACGTGCTCTTGGCACTGCCCTGCTCTTTAGGGCCCCTCCCTGTCTGTCTGCCTATTTAGCTACAAACACTTCAGCCTAGCATTTAAAATCGTGCCGAGGTTGCAGGCTTCCTTTGTAGCCTTGAACATACCCGACACCTAAGCTGCCAAAGCCAACTTTTGATGGTTTATTCATCCACTCAACGACTGTTCTTTGAACCCTGCCATGTGCAGGCTCTGTGCCAGCATCCGTGGTGAGGCTCACCCAGCCCTACAGTCCCCTGAAGGAGATGGGCATTAATCCATAATCACACAAATAAATGTCACCATGATAAGTGTTATGGAGGAGAGAAGTGTGGGGCTTCGAGAGCACATAACGGGGTAGGAGGAGTATCCAGGAGGGCTCCCTGAAGAAGGGCCAGGAGCAGAGATCCAGACCATGAGCGGGTGTTAAGTGGTATTGTAGTTCATTGGGGCTGTTATAACCTGAGCAGACTGAGATACAGACAGGGCAGCTTATAAGCAGAAATCTATTTCTCACAGTTCTGGAAGCTGGGAAGTCCATGACCAAGGGTCCAATAGATTTGGTGTCTGATGTGGGCCCACTTTCTCAGAGATGGCACCTTCTCTCTGTGTCCGCACATGATGGAAGGGAAAAGGCAGCCCTCTGGGGCCTCTTTTATAAGGGCACTGATCCCATGACTTGATCACCTCCCGAAAAGCCCCACCTCCTAAGACTATCACCTTGGGGGTTAGAATTTTGGCATATGGATGTGGGGGACACACAAACATCCAGACTGTAGCAACTGAACGAAACGCAGAATAGGATGCACCAAACTGAGAGGACAGAGCTTGCAAGACTCTGAGGTGGGTGAAGAAATGGCGAGTGCGTGAGGGCGAGCAGAGCCTGTGTGGCCGGGGTGCGGATGGAGGTGAGATGCAACTGGGAGGCTAGCAGGGTGGATGGACTGGGCCTTGTGGCAAGACTTTGTTTGGCCTTGAAATGAACTCATGGCCCTTTCCCTTGTCTTCCTGTGCCCTTCTTTGGAAATCCTGTCATTTGAGGCCCAGTTCAGTCACTACATGCTTCATAGACACCCAAGATTCCCCCAGTCCCACCCACAATTTAACACAGTCCCCTCTCCCCACATCCCCACATCCCCACAGCCCTCTGTCTGCCCCTGGTCCCCTCCAGCTTGTATGAGAGTTGTTGGCCTCCTCCCTAAGGTCCTGTGCTCCTGGCACTGGTCCCTCAGCCCTGACACTGGCCCATGTGTACTCTCTCCACAGGTGAATGTCATTGGTGGAGTCGCTGTGATTGGATAGCCATCTTGAGAAGGAATTAGGGCCCTTCCTCCAAGTAGATCTAAGGCCAGGGCAGCAGTTACAGGGAGTGTGTCAGTATCAGCTTGTCCTAGCCACAATGCCCACAGCCATGAGTTCCCTCAAGATGCAATGAGTCCCCCTGTGCCTACAGCCGAGTTCCTCAGCCTCAGCACTGGTGACACTGTGGGCTGTCCTGTGCATTGTAGGGTATTTGGTGGCATCCTTAGTCTCTACCCACTAGATGCCAACCATATGCTTCTTCCCACTGACAATCAAAAATGTGTCAGATATTGCCACATACCCCCAGGGGGTCAAAATCATCCTCAATGGAGAACCACTGGCCTAGAGCTACCCAACAGAAACTTGTGCCATCTGCTAAGAATCCTGGAGCAGGAATTCCTATGTTAGGTTAAACAAAGTGACCATTTCTAAGATGCTGTCTACTTACTTATATGAACTGATGCTGGAGGAGTAAGGATCCCAGAGTCACTCTAAACTGTAAAGTGCCAACCCTCATTGCAGAGATGGGGAAAATAGACCCAGAGAAAGGAAGAGACTTGTGTGAGAATGGGAGCATGTAGGGGCAGAGCAGGGCCTGGCCTTGCAGTTCCCTTCAGGGCTCTTTCCATTTTACCCCTGGGACCCAGGCCCTGCCTGATACTCAGGTCCCTGCCCCTTACTGTGCACACCAATCCTTTGTTGCCTGAGTTCTTGAGTGATTCCTACTGGAGGACCCAGTGTTACGAGGCTCAGCAACCTGCACCATACCTTCATCCTGACTGCCATGGGAACCTGGAGTTTGCACTTGGCTTGAAAATTTGTTGCACAATATTCCTCTCCTCCTTCCCTGGTGAACACACCTCCTAGTATTGAAACCGCCCTCCCATTCTCATCCCTACCTGGATATCACTAGAGTAAACCACATCTTTGCCTCCCTGCCTGAATTCCTAATCTTAATCTTTCCCTGTTTGGTGATTTGACCCAGAGTGCCTCAGAGGGGATCCTGGCTCCACTGATTACTAAGTTTTTGACCTTGGGCAAGTCTCTTAACTCTCTGAACCTTGGCTGCCTAACATGTAAAATAGACCGAGAACAGTTGCTATGAGATATAGGCGTAGTAATTTCCTGACACATGGGAAGCTCCCAGTTCATTCTTCATTTAGCAAATATCTATTGAGTGTCTACTGCATCCCTGCTGCTGTTCTCACAACTGAAGGTGTGGCAGTGAGCAAATCAGTCAAAGGCTCTCCCCTCATGGAGCTCACAGCCTCACAGGTTAGTGCCTTCACTCTTCCAGCTTCCCACAGATGCTGAAAGAGTTAAGCAAGGAAGTAAAGTGCACAGCTTTGTGATCCTGAGAGAGAATGCACCATTAAACCTACAGCGGAAATGCCTCCAAGGGTGGGAGATATTCTTAGTAATGAAGACGGGCCTGTCATCCTCTCATTAATTATCCCCATCCCTCTCCTCCTGGCTCCTGGGAGAGTGGGAGTAATTGCAGGGCCTTCAAGGACCTGCCTCAAAGGATGCTAAGTGATCCTGGAATGAGGGGGACCAGGCCAAGCAGTGCTAGAGTCAAGCTCACTTGGGCTGTGGGTGTCTTGTGGGGGTTCTGCTACCGTTGAGATCTGGGCCTTGGACACCCTCACCAAGTGGGGACACCAGGATTCAATATGATATACCCCAGAAGTGGCAAGAAAACCCTGCTCCAAGTAGCTCAGGAGTGTAAAGAAATGGCTGAGAGCCAGGACTCCTGGGTTCAAGCATCAGCAATTCCACTAATAGGCTGTGGCCTTGAGAAGTGACTTTCTTCTCTGGGTCTCTTCCTTCACCTGTAAAATGAGGATAGCATCACTGTCTTTCACTGATCCACTCAAACTGGGGGCCACGCTATATGCCAGGCTCTCTGCTACGTGCTGGGCATTCAGAGATGAGTGAGGCAAGCATGCTTGCTGCCCTGGTGGAGTTCACTCTCCGGAAAGAGAAACCAACAGTGCCAAATAGAAGTGTAAACATTCAATGACAAGATGTGATAAGTGCTGCATAGAGAAAGTTTGGAACAATGGGCATGTGTTATAAAGCCCCTGCTCTAGTCTGGGAAGCCAGGGAAGGTGCCCCTATAAAGGGATATTTCAAGCCAAGACCTTGAAAATGAGTAGGAGGTGGGAGGCTGAAAAGGGCAGGAAGATTGAGGAGGCAGTGAGAACAGTGAGTGCAAAGGCCCTCCCTGGGTGGGTGGAAGCAGTACAAGGTAGAGAACCTGATGCAGGCCCACTTACGTGGCACCATATGCCACAAGACCCTCATGAACATTAGGGGCGAGAGTGAAAGTGAAGGCACTGGGGACTCCATAAAGCAACTTATATAAGAGAGGGAGAGTGTTGGGATGCCTGCAAAGCTTACAAACCCAGCCTTGTCAGTTCTGGAGCTGGACACAGCGTGGTACTGGCAAATGGTCCTTGGGAGATTCTTTGGGTGAGTTTGTTTGTGTTTTAATTGCTATGTGATGGCTTTCTGATGGGCTCTAATTGGGAGAAGTCTGACGTCTGTCTGGAGGAGAACTTCTGGGGCCCCAGGAGACAAGAGCAAGTTTTATTTGTTTTAAGTTCTGTTATGTATTCAGTCTTTTAACTGTGTTTGTAAAGATGCCAAATATCTAATCTGTTTGTTATCCAAACCCTTCATTTGGGCTTCATCAGGAAATTAGGTCACTCATTTTGTGCAGCAAAATAATGGCCAAAATGCTGCAGGTTCAGGGCAAAACTTATACTGAAATCCCAGAGGTTGCAGTTACTGGATCAGTGAGAGTTTTTTAAAATCCCAAATGTGGTTCACGAGACAAATTTTGCTCTTGTTCTAAATGTGCCTATATCCAGGAAAAGGGAGAAAATAGACTCTTCTCCTCTTCTGTCTACACCAAATACCCTCCTGTTCTAAGACCTGAGACAATAACCCTGGAACTACACAAGTTCAGCTGCACATTTTTAAACAATTTTCTGTTATCATTTGTGTATTTAACTAAAACCCACAAGGCAGGAAATCATTTATAAAATACTGGACAAACCCTGCTCTGCTAAAGGAAAGTATTATAACAAATTGTAGGTCTCACCAATAATAATGATAATATTAATAATAAAAATATTAATAATAATAAAATGCCATCATTTTATTATTGTTAATAATATAATTATTATTTGTTGGTATTTGTTGAGCATTTACTATGTACCAAGTATTGTACTAAGAGTTTCAAACACAGTATCCCATTTTATCCTCACAACAACCCTGTCAGCTAAAAACTATTAATGTCCTCATTTTAGAGGATGAGAATGAAAGTTTAAAGAGCATACGCCACTTGGCCAAGGTGGGCCTGTCTTGCCAGGGTTCTTGGAGGCAATTTTCTTATATCTATTACCAGAATTCTTAAACTGGTTCATGGTCAGCCTTTTGAATTCTATGAATCTTCTGAAATTGCTTGGAGGCAATTTTCTTATATCTATCACCAGAATTCTTAAACTGGTTCATGATCAGCCTTTTGAACTCTATAAGTCTTCTGAAATTGCTTACTAAATTTTGCATGCTAGGTGTGTTTCTCTAGGGAGAGAGTCCATAGCTTTCGTCAGATTTTCAGAGGTGTCCATGGGCCAAAATAAAGTGAAGAGCCTTGGTTCTGTGTTAACACAAATCCGAAACAGAATCTCAAAGACTTGTTTTGATAATTACAACAAACCCTTCTCTTGTGTAACTGAATCTATTTCAGATTACTATTTTTTATTATTATTATTTTTAGCTCAGGGGATATAAGGTCCTGGTTTCAGGAGCTGTGTATTTCTGGCACGGCTGGGATGTAACTCAGAAAAGGTGCACTAAGCTAAGAGATGTTCAAGTGAGGGCCTCCCGTTGTGATGGGTTGTGGAACGCCAGCCCTCAGTCATCATCTACGCATTTCATGAAACCACCCTCTAAAAGGCACTATTGTAGTATTGGTTGCTATAATTTCATAGTTTAGCATTATTACTTTAAATTGGATTTCTCTACTGACAGCTTAGGTTGTAGGAGTTATGCTTAAAAACTTTAAATCTTATGTTTCCCCAATCCTGCTACCTAATTTTAGATTCTTCAGACATATTCTGTTACTGTACTAAATTGATACTTCCTAAAGTCTGACTCTACTAAGCATATTTCATTTTAAATACAGTATATTTTAATTTTTGATGAGCTGCCTTTTTTTTCTAGATTTTAAGGGTTACCAAGCATCTTGAATCATATAGAAAGTGTTACAGTATAGTAGCTAAAGGTTTGTATTTCTAAAGTTTGTTTCTAGCTTCTCCTCTCTTAGGTCACCACAAACTCATGCCGATGTGGCCATTTTCTCGCCTATCACATGTCACATCGACTTCAGCAGTCAATTTGTCCATGTTGGTCAGAATTAGGTCCAGAGTAGCAATTTCCCGGCTTACTTCCTCCATTTTCTGAGAAACAAAATTGCCTGCTGGGCAAGTCAAGAACTTGTCAGATATTCAGCTTTTAGCTCGATGAGACGTTTTATTAGTCTAGACTTTTCAGGTGACAGAAACCTAACTCAAGCTATGTTAGGCCAAAGAAGATTGATCGGCTCACAGAACTGTGTGAGCTGAGAAGCATCTAGGAGCAGCACAGCTGGGTGGAGGGGCCCATGAGCACCATCAGGTTGTTCTTCTCCCTGTTTCTTTTTATGTTTGGTCCCATGCTCTCCTGCCCAGACTGGCTGCCTCCATGCAGCGGGCCAGAGGGCCTGGCCAGCCACCATCAGCACAGAGAGGCAGCATGTCCCGATAGGCTCAGCAGAGAAATTCCAGAGGGTCTGAGGACCTGTTGCCCACACCCAGGCCAGGGTGGGGAGACAGAGATGGACAAGCAGGTTAGAATCCAAGCTCCTTAACCCCCAACTTCCCATCTGTAAAGAGGGATGAGGCTAGTCTCCATCTCACAAGACTGCTGTGAAGATTAAATGAACTAATGAATGCATAGTAAAGACTCAGCCCAGGGCCTAGCACTGCTGGTTCTGCCAGTCTGAGCTCCTGATAACCAGCCAGTTATATAGAAATGGCCATTCCCATGATGCAATGCACTAGTAAGTGCTTGCTGTTGTCAATATTATCATCATTTTTAAGAATATTTAGCATAAGGTGCAGCCTATGTACTCAATAAATGGCAGTTATTATTTTTTATATTTAAGCACTATTGTTGTAAAGTGTGTGACACAAGGCCTGGCATCGACACTCCATAAATATTAGTTATAATAGTAACAATACGAATAATAAGAATACTTAGGGCCTGGCACATACGAAGCACTCACTATACTTTAATTACTGACCCAACTGTTATTATCAGCACCTATGATTTCTTGTGAATTACAAGGCAACTCGGAATTGCCATTCCCCTCATCCTGCCCGATATTCTCCATGGTAACTAAGCACTTTTCTCCCTCCAGCCTCTTTATTAAGCTTCGGGCCCACTTCATCATGTCAGCTCCAGGCAAGCTGGTCTTTCACACTTCTCCTGAGGTGCCCTTGTCCCTGGGCACAAGCCCAACCTCCCAGGAGGGTGTGCTGGCAACCAAGCCAGGCTTCTGTTCAGTGACTCCACCTGCATGGCCAGCCTGCCATGTGTTGCAACCCCCTCGCTCGCCCAGGCCCCAGCTTCCTGCTCCCCTCAAGTCTCCCTTTTACTGCTCTCCCCTTCCCCAAACTGGATCCTGGCACACAGATTATTTTTGTAGGTAGAAGAGAGGAGACAATAATAACAACAATAACCAACACTTATATAGTCGCTGACATAGGCAGACACTGTTCTAAGTGCTGTGCATGGATTAACTCATTAATCCTCAAACCAAACCTATGAGGCAGATACTGTTGTCATCCCTGTTTTATAAATAGGGAAACCAAGGCACAGAGAGGCAACTGACTTGCTCTAGACGATGCAGCTAGTAAGTGATGTAGCCAGGATTGGAACCCCTTAAGAATATTACATGAAATTATGCATAGAGTGCCTGATACCAGTAAAGATTTACTAACGCCCGAGATTATAATGATCACATTGTTGTTATTACAGGGCAGATTCAACAGCATTGTTCACTCCTCTCTCCTGCCGAGTTTGGCACTTTCAGTAACAAAGGAGCACCAGAGTGCCTTGGTCTACAGAAGCAGTGCACCTGCTGGGAGGAGAGGAGTGGGAAATTTTTTATGTTAATGTAAAATTCTCATAACATAAAATTAACCATTCTAAAGTGTACAATTCCGTAGCTTTTAGTGCATTCACAATGTTGTACAGCCACCATCTCTATCTAGTTCCAAATCATTTTCATCACTTCAAAAGAAAACCTCATACATGCCATTAAGAAGTCACTTCCCATTCCCCTCTCCCCCAACCCCTGGCAATCACCAATCTGTTTTCTGTCTCTATGGATTTATCAATTTTGTATGGCTCATACAGATGGAACCATACAATATATGTTCTTTTGTGACTGGCTTCTTGCCCTGAGAATAATGCTTTCTAGGTTCATCCATATCGTAGCATGTATCAGTAGGTCATTCCTTTTACGGCTGAACAATATTCCGTTTTTGGATCTACCACATTTGTTTATGTGGATGAAGGTGCTTTTCAATTTTTTGTTTCCATAGGTAATCAGGGAATAGGTGGTGTTTAGAAGCTCTTTAGTGATGTTTTGTGAGATTTTAGTGCACCCATCACCTAAGCAGGACACAATGTACCCAATTTGTAGTCTTTTATCCCTCACTTCTTTCCCAACCTTACCCCTGAGTCCCCAAAGTCCATTGTGTCATTCTTATGCCTTTGCATCCTCATAGCTTAGCTCTCACTTGTGAATGAGAACATACACTATTTGGTTTTCCGTTCCTGAGTTACTTCACTTAGAATAATGGCCTCCAATTTCATCCAGGTTGCTGTGAATGCCATTATTTTGTTCCTTTTATGGCTGAGTAGTATTCCATCATATATATATATATATATCACAGTTTCTTTATCTACTCATTGATTGATGGGCATTTGGGTTGGTTTATGTGCATGGAGATTTTAAAGGAGCAATTCCAAGGTTCCTCCCAGTCTATTGCCACAAAAATAGTGCTGCTGTCATAAAGGCAGAGGTCTGAGAAACCTCATCCTGCTATGGTGAAAAAAAATCCAGAGGCAGGGCATGGTGGCTCACACCTGTAATCCCAGCACTTTGGGAGGCTGAGGGGGCCAGATCATGAGGTCAGGATATCGAGACCATCCTGGCTAACATGGTGAAACCCCATCTCTACTAAAAATACAAAAAATTAGCCGGGTGTGGTAGCACGCATCTGTAGTCCCAGCTACTCAGGAGGCTGAGGCAGGAGAATCACTTGAACCTGGGAGGCGGAGGTTGCAGTGAGCTGAGATCGCACCACTGTACTCCAGCCTGGGTGACAGAGCAAGACTCCATCTCAAAAAAAAAAAAAAAAAATCCAGAGAGGAAACCTGCTGTAAGAGAATACCCTAGCTAGGATCAAGGCCAAAAACTCAAATGCCCACATCAAGGAGTGGGAAGGGCTGGGAGTCAGAAAGTAGGGAGGATCACTGGTGACCTGCAGTATCTAAAAACCTTCAGACTCAGAACTGTTTAAAATAGTGCTCACTAAACAGAACCTCCCAATGGAGGTTCTTTCAATCACTGTGCTTGTAAGTTCTAGAATGCCAACATTCTAGAAGACTATGATACCAGCTCCAGCTTTGGCATTAAAAAACAAAAAGCATTGGCTGGGCATGGTGGCTCATGCCTGTAATCCCAGCACTTTGGGAGGCTGTGGCGGGCAGATCACCTGATGTCTGGAGTTCGAGACCAGCCTGGCCAACATGGAGAAACCCTGTCTCTACTAAAAGTACAAAATTAGCCAGGTGTTCTAGTGCATGCCTGTAATCCCAGCTACTCGGGAGGCTGAGGCAAGAGAATTGCTTGAACCCAGGAGGCAGAGGTTGCGGTGAGCCAAGATCACGCCATTGCACTCCAGCCTGGGCAACAAGAGTGAAACTCCATCTCAAAAAAAAAAAAAAAAAAAAAGCCTTGGCAAATCTAACATCAGGATACAACAGAGAGGTAGGTGGCTTCCCCAACATTAAATCAGCCCTAAATGTTACAGGCATGGTGTGTGCTATAACCAGTCAAAGAGATAAGACTGACTGCTGACTCTGCTAAGGATTAAAAATGGCCTTAATACCTGGCTGACAGATAGTTTTGGAGATTCACATCTCTGTCTCTGAGTCAGCTGATATGGAAATAGCTAATCCTTCACTTCCATAACCTCATAGTAGGTTTTAACTGCAGAGCCTGGAATTGTGGGTGACAATCTCAGAGGACAAGAGAATGTGACTCATGGAACCAGGAGTTGAACAAGCAGAAAATGTACTCTTACAAAAAGCTAGAGCTCTGTCTTGTAAAATTGATTTCTTTATCACATAACATTCCAAGAAAATAAATTTAGAGTGTTTTCTGGTATTTAGCCCTGTGGTTCTCAAATTATTAGTCATAAAATCACCTAGGGAGCTTGTTAAATCACAGATTCCCAGGTCCCATCTCCAGGAAGTTGGTGTCAGTGGCTTCGGCAGGGGGTCCCAGGAATCTGAATTTTACCAGGCTGCAAGACAAGTGGTCCACAGGTCACAGTTTGACATGCCCCAATATAGTGAATATGCTTGCAGACTCAGTCTGGAGCTGGAGCTGTCTAATCAGAGTCTTGATTGTACTACTTGTCCAAATCTCTGAGCCCAACTTAGAGAAGCCAACTGCCTAAGATAGAATGCTGTATTTCTTTTATTTATTCACTCAATGAGTATTTATTGAGAATCTGCAGTCCCTGCAGATATATCTGTAGGTAAGATAGACATGAATCCCTCTTCTCATAGAATTTACATTCTTATCAGGATAAATGGATAGGGGCAAATAATTATCTTGTCTGTACAGTAAAACCTGTTAAGATGGAAACAGAATCTCTAAGTCTCCTTCCTAATATCCTTGCTGAGCATTTATATACCCAGTGTGTACTTAAACACTTTTAGGGACAAGGGCTCACTGTCAGTTGAATAAGGGCCATTCAGTTCTTAGGTGTTAAATGTTTCTTCCCTGAACCCCCTGCCCTTAGTCCTAGTTCTACTTTGTAAGACTTGCAAAACAAATTAATTCCTCTTCCTACAGAGAGTCATTAAAATCTTCAAAACTAGTTTTCACCATTCTGTTAAGTCGGTTCTTCAGGGTAAAGACCCAGCCTTAGAACTGCATTTGAGTCCCCTTCCTAGGATGGCCACCATTCTCCCGTGGGTGCATTTTATCTAGTATCTTTTTGGGGAAAAAAATACAAAGGTAGGGTCCAATGAGTCATTCACATGCATTTCTTTATTAAACACACATGGGCCAGGCACTGTTTTTGGCTCTGGGGATAAAGCCCATGGAAGAGAAAAACCATCTTCTTCACCATGACGTTGTCCTTCTGTTAATGCCACATTGTTGAGCTATTGGCCAAGGGAATAAGCTCAGAAGACCGTAATTTCACAGGGATCTTCATGAACAAATCATCTTTTCTTGCATTCTTTATCTAAGTTTATTGCTAGCTACCAACTAACTTCTTTTAGCCTCTTTTATTTACAGATATACTACCAACTCCCAAATTCTGATGTTTTTCATTTCTATTTTTTTTCTTGTTTGATCCTCCTCTCCTTGTTTCTTATGTAAATATGCTTTCCGGTATGCAGAGTACTGAAGCTAATGACCATTTTTGGCTCAGTTTTATTTCAGAGTGATATGCCAATGTCATGAGGTTAGAAAGCAAAAGAAACCCTCTAGTCTGACCCCCTCACTTGACACATTATTTCCCCGCATGAGGACTTCTGCCCTCTTGATCTTTCCTATGCCTCTTTAACTTAAGTTCATGACCTCCTCAGACCTCTGTGTCCATCTCATTCATTTCCTACAGGGACCTGTAACATGTGTTTCCTGCCACAGCCACAGTCATAAACAATTCCTGATAGATTCAGAAGCAACTCAAAGAGGAACCGGAAATGCTCTCTCTAATAACTCCCTAAAGTAAGAATCCCGGCACACAGCTTGGTAGTGGACACACCCTGTGATTGCTGGATCAAGCCACAGACTCAGAGTCCCTCTACTGGGCTCTAAGAACCACTGCATTTTACTTTAGAAAGAATTAAACTCAGTTGAATAATTAGGAACACCCAAGAATGTCGGCAGACAAAAATCAAAGATTCCTGTTCCGTAAAAGACAAAACTGCCCATAAAATTAGAATCTTGGAGATGAAAATAATCTTCAAGGCCATCCAAATCCCACCTTATTGTTCTTCAGATGAGGAAACTGGGACCCAGAGAGAGGATGTGTTAGGGGCTGAGCAGAGACAAAAAACACAGGCCTCCTTACTTCAGGCCTCTCTTCTCTTTTTCACTCTGAATTATTGACCTTTCACCACCATCTCATCCCTTAGCTAGTATTCCAGTCCTGGGGGTTCCAGGCAACAAAGCATAATATAAAGTATATCCTAGAAACAAAGTCAGACAAACAAATGCCATCTGGGTGCTCAGGAATCCAGCCATTGCTGGCTCCTTTCCTTTTAGGGCTGGTTATAAGGGGAATGGCTCCAGAGGGATAATATGTTCCTATTTTTCCTTCTAATCCAGGACACCTGTCCCTTCTCTGGGGAATGTGTCATATTTGGGGCTGCTTTTCAACATGTGGGCAGCCACCTGTTGTTCATGCCTTTCCAAATTGGCCTTTCGGGTTTGGGGCTGGCCAACTGGACCCCCACCCACAATGAAATGTGGGCGTTAGCAGTGTACTAAATTTGAAGAGTCTGGACTCTGAGGAATTAGCAGGTCAAGGCAATGCTCTCAAGCGGAATATACACCATGACACCTCCTCCCCCTTAAATGTGATAGCTCTGGCAGACGGTCATAAGTCTTTAAGAGAAAAGAAAGCTGGAGTTCGCCATGCTCTGTCACTCTTTTTTATCCACACTGTCATTTATTCATTCGAGAAATATTTATTGACCACCTGCTATGTGTCACTCACTGCCAATCATATACTCATCTCTTCACCCCACAAACATGTACGGGTCTCTTCTAAGAGCAAAGTCCCGTGCTGGGGACTGTGGGAGATATAGCAATGAATAAAGCTCAGTTCCTGCCCAGAGGAAGCTCTTGATTTAGTGAGGAATGAAAAATCCACAAGCTACTGTGCCGTAAGGCTGTATATGTGGAAAGAGAGACAAAGAACTATGGATCACAGAGGAGAGAGAAGTCACTCCCAACTGGCAGGTAAGAAAGTTTGCAAGAGGATGTCATGTGAGCCCTAGACCTTGAGGAATTGGTAGGATTTGGACACACAGAAAAAGGATATGAGTTGTCACATAGGTCTGAGAGGTGCCAGGAGGAAGCTGGGAAAGCCAAGGAGGCCCTTCTGGCAGACGTGTAAGGGACATATGCTGACCATGGAGTAAATCAAGGTGGGGCATGGGGAGAGTGCTGGAGGGTTTGAAAGGTCTGACTCTTCGTTACTTTCCTGACCCCTTAGGTTCCGAGGTTTGGCACCCCATCTGCAAACAGGCAGCCCGGGCAGAGAAGAAGTTAAAGGTAAGCAAGCTAGTAGATCCCAGACCAGCACTCCTACTTTGCTACTTTCTGCCACAGGTTAAGGGAACTGTGCTTTGGGACAGGGTCAGCATTCCATAGTGTGTACACTCCCAAATGTGTGCGTATGTCCTTGGATTTTCCTAACGGCAACACCTGCCCCATGGGGTTTTTGAGGGGGTTAAGATATCGGATATGAAAGCACTCTTAAAACTGTAAAGCACTGTATTCCTGTGAGTTTTGTGTTTCTGGGGCGAGGCTGTAACTCTACCATTGCTCGCCAAGATGGCAGCCTCGCTGGGACCATGGTTTTTCCCAGCCTAAGGTCACTCATTAATAATAATAGTTAATAATACCACAGTAATTGACAGTTTACAAAGTATCTTCACAGCCACTGTCTGATTTTACTCCTTTAACTCTGTGAGGCAGATGGGCAGGAAATTTTATCTTTACCTTGCCTGTGAGAAAACCAGATCTAAAGAGGTGATGATTTGCCTGCAGTAGCAAAGCCAGGCAAAAGCACAGCCGACATCCCCAGGTATGCACTGGGCCAGCTGAGGTCCTGCATCCCTCTGAATTACTGTGCTCTGACAAATGTCATGAAGCCTTGTGAATCTGGGTTCCTGACACTGCAGAGAGGGGTTGAGTCTTCCAGGCTGTGAGAGGGATCCATTTTCTAGGTCTTTGATGATGTGGAAGAGACACCTGGGGTGTGTGTTGGGGGATAGGCAATGGGGCCTTTACATCCTGGCCCCTGGATATCAAGTTGACCCCTTGGGACTCTATTGTGTTACCCACTAGAGTCTCTCCAACTAGAAAAGCAAGTGCACAATTTCTGACTAGCTAAACATGTCTTCCTTACTATCTCATCCACTTAATGAAAGTTTTCTGAAAGAGCCAGTCTGTTGATGCACAATTATTTTTTAAGCCCTGAATTTCTTCCCTTGGAAGAAGAGGGTCTTCTTCCAAGACCCTCTTCCCTTTAAGGTGTAAGACCTACTTGTCCCTTTCTTCATTTTCCTCCTCTTTGGTAGCATTTCCCAAACTTCAGTCATCCTCTACAACCCTGATGCCTGTTGCCATATCTGGGCACCACCTGTTTCATTATATACTTAATATTTTTCTCTAAATCAAGTCACTACTTTTTATTAACTTATTTTAAAATAAAACTTTATATTGCCATGTGGAAACCAGTTATACTTGCTATAAATAGAAGGTAATCATAAAATAAATTCAATGATAATGAAATAATTCTTAAGAATAAATCTTTAAAATTCTAGCTAGACAATGTTGCCTGCACTCTCTTTGTTTAAAAAGGGAAATTGGGTTGGGTGTGGTGGCTCACGTCTGTAATCCCAACACTTTGGGAGGCCAAGGCAGACGAATCACTTGAGGTCAGCAGTTCGAGACCAGCCTGGCCAACATGGTGAAACCCCATTTCTACTAAAAATACAAAAATTAGCTGGGTGTGGTGGCCCATGCAGCTACTCAGGAGGCTGAAGCAGGTGAATCACTTGAAACAGAGAGGCAAAGGTTACAGTGAGCCAAAATTGTGCCACTACACTGCAGCCTGGGTGACAGAGCAGGACTCTGTCTCAAAAATAAAATAGGAAATTGGCAATTGTTGAGAGAGTTGTTGAAATGTATTAGCACCAAACTGAGACTGCCTCCTTGATCTAATCAAGGGGATTGAAATGTTAGATTTTACTCTCTAACTCTATGATTCAGTATTATCAAGTGTTCCACCTTCATCTTCCCAGAACCACCGCTAGTTCACAGTCCACTGTTTGGGAAACTTTATAGCCCTACATAGAATGCTTTAAATTGTAGGATGAGAAAACTGGGAGAGAATCAAGTGGTCCTGAAGCTCAGCCTCTATATTTTACAGATCAAGAATCCAAGATGCCTAAGACCACATACATAACCCATGGGTCCTTGATTCCTAATCCCTTTACATCATGCAGGCACCCTCTTATGCATTAGGACTGACATCATGCTGCTCTGCTAAGGAAGCTATTAATCCATCATGGCCATTTTTCAGAGACAGGTTTTTTCCCAAGTTTATCACTTAAGTTGATGTCAATTTGCAATTAATACACTGTAAAGAATCAACATATTGTGCAATGACATGAAGTTTAACCCACTTTTACATTTTGAATAAACAAACTCCCAAGGAATGAATACTAACCAATTTTATTTTTTTTAAAGTAAATACATTATTGACTGGGATAACTCAAAATGAAAAGTTTTATGAGTAATTTCCTATTTAGACTGCTAGCTGCAAATACATAGAAAATAAATCCATATTCTGTCCCCAACAGCCTGAAGTCCTTGCATTTTAGGTCTCATTCACACTCAGACCTTGACTTAAAAGGCAAAGAATAAGAAGGAAGTACAGAAGTAGCCAGAGAGTACTTTAATGGTATTGCTAATGTTGCATTCTTAACCCCCTTTCTCACCCTCCCCACCAAGCTCAGGTTGCAGCTTCTCACCTCTTCTGTCTTCATCTCTTCCACAGCATAGACGGACATCTGAAACCTCCATCTCACCCCCTGGATCCAGCATTGGGTCACCCAACCGAGTCATCTGCGTATGTATCACTTTTCTTCCACCAAAGGGCCTTCCTTATTCCTGACCTGGTGTCTAAAGAGTCACTAAGGATGAGGGAGCTCTCAGGTTTTCATCCAACTGACATTTGATACATGCTCTTCACATGCTAGGCTCTGTACCAGGTCTTGAGGATTCAGTGGGGTACAGGGAGGACATAGATCCTGCCCTCATGAAGCACACAGTCTAGTAAACCCAGAGTTTCAGGAATAATGCAGAGTTTCGTGGAGCACGAGAAAGAAAGTACAATGACAACAAGAGCCCTTGCTGAGTTCTAAAACCAATGCAAGGCACCTCCTTTCCCACTGCTTAACTGAGACAAGCAAGAAAAAACTGAGGATCAAAGTGGTATTCTGAATAGGTATTAGGTGGAGTATTGATGTGAAGATAGTGGTGGGTGATAAAGAGGCAGAAAGGAGAAGGAAGCCACATACACATGTGGAAACATGGCTGTAAAGAATTTGCAAACATAAGGAAGAGCTTTCTAATCATGCGGAGAGTCTAGGGATGGAGCAGACTCACCTCCATGTGTCTGACCTCCCATCTCCACAGGCATTCAAACACAGAGAGACTCATCATTTGCCAGGGATGTAGAAGAGACAGAAGTTGAGTTCAATGACCTCAGAGGCCCCTTGTATATGTCATTCATTCATTCAACAAACATGTGCCAAACATTTACTCTGCTAAGTGCAGTGCTCTGCTCTGGGGAAATGGTGATGAACTACACAGACTTGATGCCTGTCCTCATGACACTGAACACATAGTGCCATGAATCATCAATTGCAGTTATAAATTCCAGGAAGGAAAAGCACAGGGTCCTCTGATGATGCTACAGATAAACAGAGGGACCTGACTATCTAGGACTAGTTGGGAGAAGGCATCCCGAGGAAGAAACATTAAACTCAAAGCAGAGGGATAAACAGAAATAAGCTAAAGGAGGTGGGAAACGCAGAGCCAGGGAGAACTGAAATGAGCAGAAAACCTCAATCTGATTGACTCTGGACTGTTCCAGCTTTCCACAAGCCAAAGGAGCCAAGAAGACCAGAAATGTGGGGGAAATGGTCTGTAACAAGAAACTTACTCCTCACAAGAAGCTCTAAATACAGTCACCAAACCAGCCAGCCCTGGCCGTGTCCACTACTGCTAGATCATTACTTCAAATCCACATCTAGTCTCCTCTTTGATACTTGAATAATGCCCATTGACAGGACTATGGGCACCTTTCCTTTCTTCTCTGGTCAAATGGAGAAAAAAGAAAAATGCTTAAGAGTTATCACTGACTGAAATTTCAATATGGGTCAATACTACGATGTGGCTGTCAAAAAAAGACAAGCTGCTTTGATCACAGGCTGTACTCATTGAAGATTCCTGTCTAAAGCAAGAAAGGTGATAGTCTCCCTGGCACTGTGAATGGGGCCAGACCACAGCAGGATTAACGGGCTTAATTTCCAGGCACGCACGGTGAGAGTGTTATTGACAAATGTGAATACGTTTCCAGAAGAGAGTTACTAGAACAGGAGCACTCAGGAAGCTGCTGCACTGTAATACCGTTCATCACGAGCTGGTCTCCCGGTGCTACTCAGGAGCCTCATAAACCTTTGTGAAATAAGTTAAGCCCTGATGATGTTCACCTGGGAGTCCTGGAGAAAGTTTTTCAGAATTGCCCCTGTGATAAGCAATTCCATTACAGAATGGAATTTATGATGGCAGCTAAGAACACCTGTGCTTGTGCCTTCCAACTAGGGGCTTACACATTGAGATCAGTTGTCCCTCACAACCTAGCAGAGGCATGTGTCTCCCCTTCCAGCCTCTCCTCCTCTCACTGTTTATGGTGCCTCGTGCTCAGCTGCTCTGGGGAATGACTGAACATGTCGTAGAAGCCATGTTTCCAGTCAGCCCATCCCAAGCATGGCTTCCAAATTTGAAAAAAATTCATCCATCTGCTTTGGATAGATGCAATAACAAGCATAAAGATGGATTTTAATTTAGTTTTCATAGACATTTGAGATTTGATATTCAAATAGAATTATCAGCGAACCTGAAATGAGCAGGTTCTTTCAAACTTTCCAACTTTACTCCATCTCCACTGACTTCTAAAATCATCTTCAGGTGGTTTGGCTTTGACCCATGTGTTCTCTTCCTTCCTTCCTTCCTTCCTTTCTGGCTAATTATGTTAGGATGCCTCTGATCAGTTGGTGTGTCTCCAGACCTGAGGCTCATTTACAGCCCTGTAAACAAAGTGGCTATAGGAAGAAATATAAATTTAGTATTTTTGAGGTTTGGGGTAAAGTGCCAAGATGAATAGTTACGGGTCGAGATGAGTTTGGAAGATGCCAAGAGCTCTCAAGGTCAAGATCTAACATCCAGGACAAAAGCAGCAATTACTTCAGCAAGTGGACTCTCATCTAATAAAGGCTTTCTTTATCCACATACCCCCAGAACTGGTGCAGATGTGGGTGTCTGTACCAGGCAGGCTCTGGCAGAAATCAGGTGGCCTACCTCAAAGAGTTCAACTGAGGAGGGTTTCATGACGGAGGTGTGGGCAGGGTTAAGTGGACTCACAGGAGATAATGAGGTATCCAGGGACTACAGCAACATGATGTTATTACCACACTGGAGCTAAAGAGATGTGGGAAGGGGACAGCATTACCAAAGCTAGCAAGAGCTGGGGAAGTCCAGCCTTCAGAGAGAGTCAGGCCCAGCTGATGGCCAGCCAGGAAGGTTGCCAGGGGAATAAGTGTACCAGCCTCTCTCTCCATTCACCCTCTAATCTCTGCTGTTGCATCCCATTGGCTAAACCCAACTGAAAGCCAGAGAACAAAAGAGCCTGTGATACAGCCTAGGCAGTGTTCAGAGCATAGATCCAGGCAAGGAAGAGTGGACACTGGGTCTAGGGGCAACAGAGAATAAGCAGCATGAGAAGAAGCAACAGTGCCCTGATAGCAGTGCTGATGTGGCAGGGATAGAATAGTGGAAGGGCTTTGGTAAGTTTTCAAAATAGCACAGCTTATAAGTATTTACAAATGCTGCTCCCTGTAAAGTAGTCTTGGCCCTGAGACTGTACCTGGCTCCTATGGCATTGGGAGAACATTATCAGACTAATACAGTCTCTGGATTCTCCATCTGGCAGCCTCTGTCATAATTTGCAGCACCTCGGGACCTTGCAAGACAGATCCTGGTTGATCATAGCAAACACCAGGCCACAGAGGGAACAGCTGGAGAGCATGGCCGTGGAAAAGACATGGCTTCAGGAGCCATGAGATGTGGGCTGTCACATGCAAGGGGGAGCTTTCTTTCAATCTGTGCAGCTCTAGAGGGCTGAACTCTGCCAAAGTCAAGCAGAAGGTAGAGGCTCATTTCAGTTCAATGGAAGGAGCAGTTTTCTGAGTGCAGCCTTCTGACGGTGTAAGACAATGAACTCCCCATCCCAAGAAGACAGGGGAGGCCGCTGAAGAGGGCAGGCTCTCTGTATTGAAATTTGGGCTCTTGCAACTTATTAGCTATATAGCCTTGGACAAGTTAATTGATTTTTCTGTGCCTCTGATTCCTTAGTCAAAATGAGGATAATGTTAGTGCCTACTACTAGGGTTGTGAATTGTATGGGTGAACTGAGTTAATCTACATAAGGGACTTGGTACAGAGCCTGGCTTATAATAAGTACTCACCAAATGTTAGCTAGTGTTTTACTATCATGATTATTTTTATCTTTACCGTCTTCATCTTCCTCTTCAAGAATGCTGTGAATTGGGTTGTCCTCGCTCTGTGGGATTGGAAGGCAGTCAGCACCCAGGCTGTGTAGTTCAAGCTGAATTCAAACCCATTAGCTTAGTGGTGCAAATTGTATAACCTTTTGAGCCTCCATTTCCTCAGCTGGAAAATAGAAATGATATTGACATTTACTTCACAGAGGCATTACAACATCTAGAGGAGATAATTCTTGTAAAGCACAAGGCCTTACAAACAATATGTGCTCAATAAATGTTAGCCCTGTTGGAATGGATGGCCTCTAAGACTGCTCTTAGTCTAACATTCTACTGTTCTTCAATTTGATCCTAATCTTCTGTTTTTAGTGGAAACTGGAGAAGTTCGTTCCTTCTGTACCTTGTTTTTGTTTCCTCTCTCCATTCCCTTTTCCCTCTTATCTTTCTCTTCCTTTCCTGTCCATTTCCCTCTTCCCTAGGCTAAAGTGGATAATGAGATCCTAAATTACAAAGACCTGGCGGCTCTCCCCAAGGTTAAGTCTATCTACGAGGTACAACGCCCTGACCTCATTTCCTATGAGCCTCATTCCAGATACACGTCCGACGAGATGCTGGAGAGATGTGGCTATGGAGAGGTATCACGTCTTGCCCTTCTCTCTGGGGCTATTGTAGGAAAGGAGGTTCCGCTGGGGTCCCCAGCCCTCTCCATCACAGACAGTTTGGCCTCCACAATGCTGGACCCAGACTCTTCTACCCTGGGATTTATGGCCAACATTTTTTAAATGAAGAGATTTCATTTGGCTTTCTGGCTTTTCTTGAAAATATCAGAGCTGACAACATTAAACCTACATTTCCACCATCTGGAGATGGGTGGCAGCACCCCCTATAGACAGGACATGAGCTTTCCATTCTCCCCAGTCCTCCTACTCCCTGTTAATCCCAGCATTAAAGCTGAGAGCCTGTGACCACTTATTACTCAAGCTGTTGTATTTCTTATACTGTAGGAATTTTTCAGGTACTCCGCCCAAGGCGCTCATCTCCCGCCAGGCTCAATGGCCATTTAGGTTTATAATCCCTGATTAGACATGTTCTCTGGTTTTCGCACCAGGCCTTTAGCCCCAGTGTCTCTTCAAAGGAAGAGACACTTTTATAAAAACGCAGTAACAGATGGCTTTTGAAATCATTAAATGGTTGCTAAACAAAAGAAAGTGTTCTCTGGAGATGGCAGCGCGGTAGGGGGCAGAATTACCCTGGAGGTCCTGGCAGTCTATATCCTAAAGGATTTCTAACCTTATCCCAGACCCCTTGAGTTAATTTGGGGCAGCAGAAGCCTGTCCTGATGGGCAGGGACCCAGGTTCTTGTCCCATCTCCACCATAACTAGCCTTGTGACCTCAGGCAAGTCCCCCTCCTCTCTAAGGAATTTGGGTTCCATTTGGTTGAAGAGTCCAATGCTGAGATTCCCCGGTTTCTGGCCCCTGAAACGGACCAGGAGAGAAAGATCAAGTGTTTAGTAGAAGCTGCTTGTCCTTCAGTTAGAGATGACAAACCAGGGTCCATAGGTTGCAGTCAGCCCTCAGATTTGTTTTGTTTCACTCATAAAGTGTCTTTTGAAAATGCAAACTGGTTGTCAACATGTGAACGCTGGGAGATTTCACATAAGAATCGGCATTTCTGACTTTCTTGGAAAATTAAGATGCTGTGTAAATGCTGGGCAGGCATTCCAGCTGCTGGAGCTGAGGAACCACTGCCCTCTTCAGTCAAGACATCCCATCTCCAGCTGCTGCACCAGCCACCAGCTCAACTCCCTTGTTGGTGGCAGCAGCCTGGCCCCTGCTTAGCTATATATTTGGGTGCCCTGCCCTGGGCATTGTCTTCATGAACCACAGAGGGTTCATGAACCAGTAGAGAGACAGGGAAGGGTGGTGACAATAGCCCTGAGCATGCGGTACAGAAGCCAGGGTCCAAGTCAAGTCCCTGCCACTGCTGCCCTGAGCAGCCCTGAGCCTTCGCATTCTCTCTCTGGGCTTTGGATTTTCCCTTCCTAAAAGGCGGGCATAATCTCAAGGTGTCCTGCCTCCTATCAGTAGTCTGACCCTCTGGAATTCCCAGCGAGGCTGTTATCTGGAAAGGAGTACTGGGGGACTGCTGCAGGCCCTCTCTGCCGACCCGTCTAACCATGCTCTGTCCTTCCTCTTGTCCTCCTGTCATTCCTTCTGCTCGTTCCACAACTGCCTTCAAACTCTTCACTTCTAAGTCGCTGGGAACATTATCTCCCTACTCCCAGGTAATTCAGCTGGTAGAGAATTAAGTTGATACATAATTGTGCCCCTTTATGCGGACTTCACCCATCCCCAGCCCCCTGAAGGTGTCTAAGCCCTTGCCCAAGGTGCTCCCTGCAAGCAGGGAAGCTCTGGAGAGAGTCGGGTGCATGTCCTGGAGGAAGTGGCAGTGGCGTACAGGATGGAAATCTGCCCTTCTTGCCCAGAGATGGCCTCCCTCAGGCTTCTGGGATCGCTGGTCAGTATTCCAGGGATTGACCCCATGGATTCCATTCAAGGACCTGCAAGTGTTGGGGGAAAGCCCTGGAAATTCTTTGCCACCTTCCTCGGGCTGTGTGTGTAACTTGGCGGCAGTTGGGGGCGGGGGGGTCTCTGTATTCACGCCTCAACCCCTAGAATCCTAGATTCCATGTCATGCCCACCTGCCTGCTAGACCCTTGGGCCACAGGCCCACTTAATGGCCAGCCGTGCTCACAGCCCCATTTCCTCCCCCAGGACATCTATGAGAACCTGGACCTCCGGCAGAGACGGGCCTCCAGCCCGGGGTACATAGACTCCCCCACCTACAGCCGGCAGGGCATGTCCCCCACCTTCTCCCGCTCACCTCACCACTACTACCGCTCTGGTAAGGAAGGGGGAGGTCCTGAGGGACCAGAAGAGCCAGGGAGATAATGTAGTGACTTGGAGTCCCTGCTGCAGAGGGCACAAGGCTCCCCCACAATCTCCATCCCAGTGTGGCCCTCTGGAGGCCTATGGCCACCCAGGTGACCAGCTGGGCCTCTCTGAGCCCCTGAGATGGCAGGGGCATGGAGGAGTGTGTGGCACTGAGAAGCAGAGGAAGGTGGGTGGTGAGCTTCCAGGAGAGGGGGCTGGCAGGTGGCACTGTGGCCCTGGCTGGAAGAAGACTCCACCATCCTCATGGCCTGCCCCATCCAGAGGGCAGAACCAAGAGACCAGAAATATGACTATGAACTGGCCTTCACCCGAGGGCCACCCCAGCCAGCCTAGTCAGGCCATCCACAGTCACCCTGAGGTTGGGGGTGAAGCCGGCACTTGGATGGAGGAAAGGAGCAATTAAGGGAGCGTCCAAAAGCGGAGGGTTCGAGGATGGTTGGGGAGACAAGAGGGACAAACTAAGATGCCTTCCTGGAGCTCAGTAGAGTTGGTCTTTACACCTCACAAAATCTGACTTTGGGATCAAGTCAGGAAGCAAGGTCAAGCTTGTTTCTGCCACCGTGGTGCATGAAAGCACATGCTGCTTCCGCCCTGGAGCCTGAGCACGCTGGGACGCCCCAGCCCATCCCCCATCTCTGCTGTCATCACCTCACCGCTTCCTTAACTGCCACCGCGTTAATGCCTGTTTTCTCTGTGCCTCTGTTTTCTCTGGGGACCACTGCCTGCGTGCTCCAGGGCCCGAGAGTGGCCGGAGCTCTCCATACCATAGCCAGTTAGATGTGAGGTCCTCCACTCCAACCTCTTACCAGGCTCCCAAGCACTTTCACATCCCAGGTAGGCACTGCCAGCCCGGAATTCCTGGGATGGATGCATGCTCCGTGGGGTCACAGGTGCCTGCGTCTCCCCCTCAATGCCACACAGGCACCGAGAAGCTGGTTCCTGAGGGACCCCCCTAACCAAGCACCTGCACCAACCCTGTCCTCCAACCCCAACACACCCACGGGCTTCAGATGATCCACTTGACAAAACCAACCTCCATTAGGATGTCAAAGAAGCAGTCCAGGGAGGAAAAGAGGCAGGGAGCTCGAGTGAGATACCGCGAATGCCTGAGGGCTGTGAGGGCTGCAGCAGGAGCACACAGTGGTGAAGGCCACATGCTTTGGCTTCAAAGCTCTTGGGATGGAATCTGATGCAGCTGCTTATAAGCTCATGACTGTGGGCCAGTTACTTGGCTTCCCAAGCCGCTGTTATTCCTTCTGTACAGCCAAGCACTGTTCTGGGCCCAGAGGTCGCAACTGTGCTCCACCCAGCCCAGATCCTGCCTTCATGGTATTTGGTATTTTATGTACTAATGTAGGAAGAGAGATAAAAAATGAGTAAACAAATATGTAGAGGATAATTTCAGGTAGCAATAGGTGCCATAAACATAAATAAAACAGGCGATTCTGAGATATGATGGGACTGAGAGAGGCCAGGCTAGATGGGGCAGTTAGGAAGAGCTTCTTGGAGGAGGTAATATTAAAGCTGAAAGATGAGAAGGGGCCCGGCCTGGTGGCTCATGCCTGTAATCCCAGCACTTTGGGAGGCCTAGGCGTGTGGGTCATGAGGTCAGGAGTTCGAGACCAACCTGTCCAACATGGTGAAACGCCATCTCTACTAAAAATACAAAAATTACTTGGGCGTGGTGGCACGTACCTGTAATCCCAGCTACTCAGGAGGCTGAGGCAGGAGAATTGCTTGACCCTGGGAGGTGGAGGTTGCAGTGAGCCAAGATCATGGCACTGCACTCCAGCCTGGGTGACAGAGCGAGACTCTGTCTCAAAAAAAAAAAACAAAAAAACAAAAAACGATGAGGAGCCAGCCTGTGAAGAAGCCCAGGAAAGACATCCCAGGCAGAGGGAACAGCACTATCATGTCATGTGACCACAGGTCATGAGAGGAATTGAGAGGAAGACGGGCTAGATGACCGAGTGGGTGTGGTTTGGACAAGGTCTCCCTCTGAGTCACAGCAGAGCCAGGCCTGGACCTCAGTCTCCCGACACCAAGCTCAGGTTTTCACTCCCCACTCACATTCCCCTCAAGAGCTCATGCTGCTGTTTCATCTACACCTTCCTCAGCTGCCCTAGAGGGGTCCCATCCTGTCTGTCTTCGAGGGAGGGGGAGGGAGGTAAGCTGAAATTCG
Organism: Chlorocebus sabaeus; assembly: GCF_047675955.1. Taxonomy (NCBI): domain Eukaryota; kingdom Metazoa; phylum Chordata; class Mammalia; order Primates; family Cercopithecidae; genus Chlorocebus; species Chlorocebus sabaeus. Next base: position 32,850,880 of record NC_132926.1, on the reverse strand, counting down.
GCTGCAGCATCCTGGGGATTTTCACATGGAATGAGGTGTGGCCACTAGTGGAGGCAGTGGACACCTTCTTGCATGGGGCTCTGCTGAGCACACATACCCCTGTGCCTGCATGCTCACCCTTCAAGCCCCGGGTCCCTTCCTCAGCACCACTTGGATCCATCCATTCCTCTTCCCGCACCTTACTTGGAACCTGTTGGGATGAGGTTGGAAGTTCAACTTTGGAAGAGGAAGTCACCAGGGGAAAAAGATGGTGGCCCCTTGGAAAAAGTTGTTGCCCCTTCTGAGATCAACTGACCAAGTACTGTCTCATTTTCTCCTGTCTCTCTCTGTCTCCCCTCCCCACTGTCCCTTCCTGGTCTGTCTGGCAGCTGGAGACAGTAACATCTACCGGAAACCCCCGATCTACAAACGGCATGGTATGGTCAGAGGCAGATAGGACTTGGCCACACAAGGAGAAGGGGGAGGTTAACCATCTATGCAGATGGTCCTGCACAGGCCACCAGGAGCCACAAAACGCAAGGCTGCATCTTGGTCCTTCTTGTTGACTGCCCCGTCACCCAGGGTGACATTAGGGAGGAGTTTGGTGTCATTTCAAAAGAACAAAGTCCTCATGTCCCCTCAGTTCTTTCCCACCACCTTTGCAATCTCCCCCTTACCTGCTGTCTGGCATCCTAAGTTCCATAACTGGTAAAACCTTTGTAAAATGCACATACCCCTGGGAGAGACACACTCCAAGGCATTCATACTCAAAGTGTTCATTAGAATAACATGGGATGCATACACATTCCTGGGCCCCACCCCAGGCTTACTGAATTCGAATTTTGTATTTGTCCCAGTTTCTCCAAGTGATTCTGATGCTCAGCCCAGCTTGGGAACCCCTGCTGTAAGTTGTTCTCAGTCACAGTCTCCTGAGAATGGATGGAGACTTGCAGAGGAGATGTAGATGCATAAGAAGCAGAGGGTCGCTTCCTTCTTTCATTCATTCCTTGATTTAGTGTTTCTTAAAGAAGGATCTATGGACCATCTGCACCGACAGACACTTAAAAGGCAGATTGCCTGGCCCCTTCCTTGTCCCAGACTCCCTTAATTATAAATATTGAGGGTGTGAACTAGGAATCTGCACTGTAACTGGCTTTGTCCATGATTCCTACCTGCACTTAGTATGAGAACCACCAAGTCATTAATCACTGACACCACCTGTTCATTTTTGCAAAAAGTACTTACTAAGCCTCAATTGAACGAGCACATCCCTTCCATTGAAGCTGCAGAGGAGCAGCTGCCACCCTATGCACCTGCACTTGCTTAAGGGTCTAGCTGGATAACAAAGCGAGGCCCAGAATCGGCGGAGCTTGGAGATGAATGAAGCAGTCCTGCACCAGGTTCTGAACTGCTTAGCTGGTGCAGTGGACAGTACAAGTTTAAATAGTGGCTCTGGGTGCCTAACATTCTACAGTTCAGACAGACATCCTTGGTTCCAGAGGGGGCTAAGCAGGGCGTCCGAGGTGAGTCTGTGAGCATGTGCACATCTGTACCAGCCTGTGAAGGACGTGCCATGTCCCCTGAGTACCCACAGAAAGAAACCAACCTGACAAAGGTGGTTTGGCTTTTTGCCTAGAAAAGGCCCCCAGGTCGCAAGCTTCTCAGGACTTCGTGGGATTTTCCAGGCGGGCTCTGAGGGGTGGCACTAAAGCAGACTCAAGAGGAGTCTGGGGTGGAGGTGGGTTGCTTGGAAAAGAGGGCAGAGGAAAAAGCTAAATGCAATCAGCCAGGAGTGGCTGCCCAGGACCCAAGTCAAAGAGAGAATCTGAAAGCTTTGGAAGCAAATGTAGTTGTGGGGGCTGCATAACCTGGGGCTAGCTGAAGCTGATCCACCACGCTCTGCCACTCTGGCTCCACAGAGCACAGAGCTTGTCCCTAAAGCTTCCTGTAGTTGACCATGAGAAATGGTCATGCAGCCACACACACTTCCCCAGCCCCTCTCTCTGCCCTACCAGCCTGTCACCCACGTTTGGGCCACTAGAGTCACTGCTCTCTAAGTAGTTGTGACTACAGTGGGTCTTTTTGGTCACCCCTGTCCTGGGCTTGCTTCAGGTGGAAGCTTGAAGCTGGATGGCACCTGAGCCAGCAGACCAATTCTGACACTTACAGATGAGGAAACTAAGGCAGAGATGGTAGGGTCTGCCCAGTGTTACAGCTGAGTAAAGTGGCAGAGCTGGGACCAGAATCCAGCTTTGCTGACTCCCTGTCTAGCACTCCTTCCTTCAGGCCATGTAGTTCCTGAGCAGAATAGGCCATCTCAGGTTGTGAGGAATCATGGCGTTCGAATTTATAACAAGGCAGGCTTCTAAAGGGCTAGGAAGGTAAGGGCTGGGGCTCCCCTGGGACCTGTTGAGTCTTATTTGAGGAGCCATACCCTTAGAGTTCATTCTGGAACAGACCTGGAAATCCATGGAATGTGCTGGAAAGAGCCCTGGGCTGGGGTCTGGTCCAGTTCTGGTGCTCACATGCTATGTGGTCTCAAGCAACCCCTTCCCCTCTCTGGTGCTCCGATTACTAAATGCAGAATGAAGGTTTGGCCCCAGTGCTTTTCCAGCTCTGATGCTCCATGGCCCAGTCCTAACAGAGAGCCCTGACCTTGAAGTGGCCTCACTCCCCTGGGCTGGAGCCTGGTAGAGATAGGAAAAGGGTACACAGTCCCAGCCCAGTCACTCTGCCTTCCTGAAGTGCTCTCCTTGGGTCCTTTGCAGGTGATTTGTCTACAGCAACCAAGAGCAAAACAAGTGAAGACATCAGCCAGACCTCCAAGTACAGTCCCGCCTACTCACCAGACCCCTACTATGCTTCGGAGTCTGAGTACTGGACCTACCACGGGTCCCCCAAAGGTAGCACCCCCATAGGAGCTTAGGGCCAGGGCCCTATCACTTGTGCCAAGGACACAGGTGTTCAGAACAGTTGCCGACTCCTTTATACAATCATTCTGAATAAGAGTGCTTAGAGAGTTTATAACTGAGGGTGTTTATTCATTCAAGAAATATATACTAAACACTGGCCATGGACCCTAGCAATACACTGGGGAGCAAAACAGACCAGGTCCCTGCCCTTGTGGAGAAGACGTAGGCCCCAGCCATGAGAGGGACGTGATGCACAGAAGGTAGGAGAGCTGATGGCAGGAGCCTGCTGTCCAGCCTGAAGATGACAAAAGCTTCTTGGATGCCGTCAGTCAGCTGCCATCAGGAGGGTGGCAAGGATGTAACACAGCAGAGAGTATAGAAATACCTCTGCAAATACCCAAGATGTGAGGAAGGATTCCATTGGAGGAAAGAAAAGGCTGTCCACTTAACCTTGAACTCACAGAGGAAGAGAAGCAGTAGAGATGAGGGAGGAGTTCCCCCAGGGTTTTGAGGGTTGAGGTAAACATTTTGATTGTTATCCTAAACAGTGAGTGGCATGATCACATTGAAAGTAGTGGCATGATCACATTTGTGCTTTTGAGAGACCACTTTGGCTGTAGGGTAAAAAATGGTTTGGAGGATTAAGAAAGAGAGGATGTGGGGAGGTGGAAGGCTTCTGGTAAGGGGGTCTCAGTGATCCTCAGATACCACCTCACCCAATCATACAATCCAAGCTGTTCCTCTCAAGTATGGGGGGAAATTTTTCATCAAGATCCACTCTGATTCAATGTCTTTACTAATTGAATGTGCATTCTGAGCAAAGCTTCATGGAAGCTCAGAGATAACTCTTTGGGGCTGGGCACTGTGGCTCGCGCCCATAATCCCAGCGCTTTGGGAGGCCAAGGTGGGAAGATCACTTGAGCCCAGGAAATTGAGACCAGCCTGGACAACATGGCACTTCGTCTCTACAAAAAAATTTTTTTAAATTCTCTGGGCGTGATGGTGTATGCCTGTGGTCCCAGCTACATGGGAGGCTGAGGCAGGAGGATTCCTTGAGCCCAGGGGCTTGAAGCTACAACGAGCCATGATCACACCACTGCATCCTAGTCTGGGTGACAGAGTGAGCCCCTGTCTCGAAAATTTAAAAATTTAATAAAAGGATGACTCTTTTGCTACTCTCAAAGAAGTCTTCATCTAGAAAAGAAGGTAAGATACAAATACAACTATAACCAAGTGGGCAGTGATCCGTCCCTACGGGAGATAAGTGTTCACAGACCACAAAGGTAGCAGAGATCACTTTCAGCTGATGTGGGGCTTAGCTTAAACGAGACTGTTTCCATTGAAAAATAAGATTAAAAAGAAAGAAAAGTGGCTTTTCTTTTTTAAAAAAATGCCTTAAGCCAGGCTGAGTGGTATACACATGCTGATCTTAGCTGTCTTTTGACAGTGCCCCGAGCCAGAAGGTTCTCATCTGGAGGAGAGGAGGATGATTTTGACCGCAGCATGCACAAGGTGAGCAGGCCACACTACTGAGTAAGATGCTTAGAGCATATATCACTGAGGATCTTTTCATTTGGGTATATCGCTAAGGATCTTTTCATTTGCAAGTGACAAAAAACAAATTCAAGCCCACTTATGATAGAAAAAAGAAAAGCATAGCTTTGCATAACTGAAAAATCAAATGATAGCATTAGCTTAAAGTATGACTAGATCCAACTGCTCAAAAAAATGCCATAGAAAATTTGTCTTTTCACTTGTGGGGCTTGCCTCTGGATTGGCTTCATAGTCAGGCAAGCTGTTTTCACATAATGGTAAGCAGGTGCTTGCAACCCTTGTTCGTTGCTGGTGAAACCCTTGTTCCAACCACTGTGGAAAACAATCTGGTGGTTCCTTAAAACTTAAATGTAAAATTACCACATGATCCAGTAATTCCATTCCTAGGTATATACCCAGAAGAATTAAAAACAGGACTTAAACAAATACATATATACCCATATTCGTGGCAGCACTATTCACAACAGCAAATATACGGAAACAATCCAAATGTCCATCAGCTCATGAATAGACAAAATATGGTATATCCATACAATGGAATATTATTCAGCCATGAAAAGAAATGAAGTAGTGATACATGCCTCAATACAGATGAACCTTGAAAACATTATGCTTAATAAAAGAAGGCAGATACAAGGTCACATATTATGTGATTCCATTTCCATGAAATATGCAGACTAGGCAAATTCATAGAGACAGAACATAGATCGGTGGTTCCCAGGCCCCTGGGGGAGAGGGGAATGGGGAGTGAGTGCTTCATGGGTATGGGATCTCCTTTGGGGGAAATAATGGTATTTGGAAACAAGATAGAGGTGGTAGTTGCACAACATTGTGAATGCACTAAATGCCACTGAATCATTTCCTTTAAAATGGTTAATTAGAAGTTATGTAATTTTCACCTCAGTTAAAAAGAAAAAGGTGGCTATCTGCCCATTGTTGAATCAATCACTGTGCCAGGACAATGGGATCCTGTCACTGGCCAGGCTTGCTTTTTTGTACCCACCACCAGACCCCCACCCAGACCACAGGACAACTTGTGGAAGACAAGATGAGGTTGCAACAGGAAATATGGGTGCCACGAGGTGGGAGGGACGCTGGGAAGACAAACGTGAGAGCAGGCTGCTATAGAGAATGCGATCCTCACCCTTGCCCAAGCCCGTTCCATCTCAGTGTCCTTTGCTTTCCTTCTAACTTCATCTTGCTCTTCCCCCACCCTCAGCTCCAAAGTGGAATTGGCCGGCTGATTCTGAAGGAAGAGATGAAGGCCCGATCGAGCTCCTATGCAGACCCCTGGACCCCTCCCCGGAGCTCCACCAGCAGCCGGGAGGCCCTGCACACAGCTGGCTATGAGATGTCCCTCAATGGCTGTAAGCACTGCTCTGGAAGCCCAACAGGGTGGGGACACCTTCCTCCGTGACTAGCTGGCAGTGGCAGCTGTTCTCGCTGAGTCAGGCTCCCTTGAGGCACAGCCCATGCATCCTCTCTCTTCTTCCTCACGGCAGCCCTGTGGTGGGTGGGGTGCCCTTATCACCCTATATATACAGATGGGGAGTGAGGGCACAGAAGCCTTTGGTAACTTGCCCAAGATCACTCAATTTATCAGTAATGGAGCTTACTTAATCAGCTTCCTTGCCTGTTTTTATAAATTAGGTTCTGTTGGAATGTAGCCAGCCCAGTCTCAATCCCCTGGGCTAACAAAAGAATCAGAAGAGGCTGGCCACAAGGGTTAGCCCCAAACCCTGTAATGCCCCCTCTGGGAGCTTCATCGAGGTCTAGAATACAGATTTGGAAAGGGGCTGTATGGGACACCACGTAAGAGCGTGCTCTGCCTGGAGCAATCACTCCCATTGCTTTGGGGCCTCTGAAGCTCTGACTTCCAGTCAGATTCTGTGTAAAGAAAAATGTCTTATAATCATCAGAATGGCTCAAAGATGCAAGGGATGGCCTCCTGAGGTAATGAATCTACCATCACTTGAAGTTATATAAGCAGGGGCTTTATTCAAACACTTCTTGAAAATCTCATTGCAAGCTCCTCCCTATTCCTGGACACACACACACAAACACACACACACACTCTCTCTCTCTCTCTCTCTCTCTCTCTCTCTCTCTGTCTGCCTCCTCCTTACTCCTGTGAGATGCAGTCCTGCTAGGAAATATCATCTCAGATCAATAATTTGTGGATAATAAAATGCATCATTTGTTATACTTCTTGTGCCAGGCATTTGTAGGTATGTTACACTACTCCTGTAGAGCTGCAATGTAGAGGGATTATTTTCACCCACTTTTTAGATGAGAGAACTCAGGTTAAGCCACTTGCTCCAAGTGAGAAAGCCAGTAAGTGACTGAGCCAGGATCAGACCCAAGTTGGAGTGGCCCAAAGGCCACAAGCTCTTCCCTCTTCCCCATACTACACCTTGACTCTCAGTGAGATTGAAGATGTTGATGTTGGTGGCAATAATGACAAAATCAGTTTTATGGAGTGTTATAGATGCATCAGGCACTATGCTAAGTATCTCACTGTATTGTGTCACATATTCTTCACAGTAATCCTACAAAGGAGACTATCACTCCCCATTTTGCAGATGAGAAAACCGAAGCGTGATTAATTAGATTGTCTGAAGTTAGATATCTACTAATGGCAGAGCCAGGATGAACTGCTGAGCCTGTTTTCCTGCCTGACCACTGAGGGCCGCTGTGTTCAACCCCTGGCTCTGGGGTCTGTGCAGTGCACCAGTGCTGTTTGCAGTTCGACTCTGTTCAAGCACATCTGCACAACAAATATCACAGAGCACCTGCCCTGTGCCAGGTGCCAGGCTAGGAGCTGGACAGGGGAGGGAGATGGGGTGCAAGTGCAACAATTAAAAACTGACCAGTGGGGAAGGAGGGGCTGAAAGAGGCCCCTTTTCCCAGCCAGCCAGGGGGACCAGGTGTGGAAGCCACGTCTCTTTGTCCCCATGAATTGTCTCCACCATGTTTGTCTGTCCTCATGAGCAATGACCTTCAGCTTTTCTCTCCTGCAGCCCCTCGGTCGCACTACCTGGCTGACAGTGGTAAGTTCTGCCTGCCCTACCTTCAGCCCATCATGTCCCATGAGGGACAGAGCTGTGTCAGCTGCAGTTCTCCATAGCTCTAATGACCATACAGTGTGGATGTCCCAGCACACTCCTGACCTCAAATAGTCTACCCCATTGTATTTTTCAGATTGTGGGTCTGCATTTGGGGTTCTGGAACTAGGATTGCCATCCCCAGACGATGGTCCCAGAGAGAAAAAAGTACACATACCTCTTCTACCACCTGGGAGCCTTCCTACCTGGGTTCTGAGCTTGACTTCAATTTCAGGGCCTTTGTCCAGAGCCAGCCTGTGGCCAGGACACAGGGGTCTATCACAGGAAGATAGAGATGTGCAGATCAAGGACAGAAGAGTGTATGAGTGGGTGCCTTGGGCAGGTACCTAGAATTCTGCTAGAGTGAAATGCCCCCAGAGACAGTCAAGTTGCAAATCTGGAGAGCGTCAGGAAGAGTTGGTGGCCTCTGGCCTCCACCCCTTCCTGCTAGGTTGGGAGCAATATTGGCTGTTGGTGGCCAGATGACCTCGGGGAGAGGGACTCATGGCTTAAGACTCCTGGTAATTGCTCTAGATCCTTCTTTTCAGATCCTCTCATCTCCAAATCTGCCTCCCTGCCTGCCTACCGAAGAAATGGGCTGCACAGGGTAAGAAGTTGTGCTGGGAGATGCGGGGGGGATGTTGTCCCCAAAATGCTATTAGATCCAACATTAGCTTGTTGTAAGGTGAAATCTGGGCAAAGGTCCTGGGGCTAGTGGTGGGTTAACTGAAATAACCGTATGGCAATGACTTGCTCCCCTCCCTGGCGACCCCTTCATGAAAAGGGGCCCCCATCGGAGGAGCTTGGGAACAACTAGTATTTATTGGGCAATAACCCTGTGCCGGGGACTCAGCTAAACACTTTGCAAGCACTAATTTGTTTTGTCCTTCACAACCCAAGGAGGTGGTTACTATCATTTACCCTACTTTGTGCATGCAGAAAGGCACAGAGAGGTGAGGTGACTTGCCCACACTCTTCAACAAGAAGTGGTGGAGCCAGGATTCAAGCCCAGGCCAGCTGATCCCACAGCCCACCCCCAACTGCTGTGCTCCACTGGCCTCTAACATGTCCTGTACGTTTTCTGAGCTCCCTGAGCGTGCTGCTATGGAAAAAGAAAAATGATGAGCAGGATAAGGATTGAGAGTTCACGGAAGGAGTGACTTGCAACTTCCAACCAGGTTGTCAGGGCAAATCTCCTAGAAAAAGGGGTATTTGAGCAATGAAAGAAAGCATGAAGTGAAATTCACCAAATAAATGGATATACATTGAGTGCCCAGCATGTGCCAGGACAAAGCACAGGGATGGAGCAGCGAGTTAACTTTCCCTAACTTGAGACAGAGGCTGCTGAGAAGGCCCTATGTCCCACAAGCGCTGGTTCATTTTCTGGAGGTGGGTGAGTGCTTCAGGGAGGCAGAAGTGAGCTTATCTCAGGCCAGCCCTGGTTCTGTCTCTTCTGCAGACGCCCAGCGCAGACCTCTTCCACTACGACAGCATGAACGCAGTCAACTGGGGCATGCGAGGTGAGTGCAGGCCTGCAGGGGGTCTGCAGGGAGAGGGCCTCCGGATGTACCACTCAAAACTGCTGCTTGACCCTCGGCAAATGATGGCTACAGATTCTGTCCCCATGCTGGGCTATGTCCAACCCTGAGTTCTTACTCTCTTTCACTTCCCACCCTCTCCCTTTACCTCTGCTCTTCCCTCATCCTCTCAAGTCCTGGCCTTGGGTGATCTCCAGGCCACCTGTTCCATCTGGGTTCCCAGAACCATCACAGAGTGCTGCTCTCCTCTCCCTGGATGGTGGAGCAAGGGTTGCCTGCCAGCCCCGGTGGAGGAAGCACTCAGAGCCAAATGCACACTGTTTCCAGTAAGAATTCCATGAGCTTTCTGCTCTCTGCCAGTGACGCTTTCACACCAAACTTGACCAGCTCCTATGAACAAACTCAGGCAGCAGGGGCCCACATTAGAACCTCGAAGGATTCCCCACAGAAGACAGAGGATCTTGTCCATGTGTTTCAGATCTCAGATTCTTCTAATTTCTATTCTAAATATCTCTAAGGCCATTTTTTCCTTAGAACTATCTCAAGATCAGCCCAACCCCTATCTTCAGCCTTCCACTGTGCTCATACCATTCTTGATTGTCCTTCAGCATGAATTCAGCAAGGACAAGGTCTCTGGTGGTCAAGAGAAAGAGACAATAGAGGCCAGACCCCCGAGAGAGTAAGACAGAGGCCCGTGTAGTGATGCAAAGCGAAGACTGATGGGCTCCATTCTGTGTGTGTGTCTCTTTTTCTCTCTGCAGAGTACAAGGTAAAGGATGTGCATAGACCCTGGGGGTCTCCAGGATTCTTGGAGCTGCTACACTGGGGATCACCAGGAGGATGACAGCACTGTCTATGTAGGGAAGGGAACAGAGATAAATAACCCCAGGGGTCCTTTCAAGACCAACATTTCCTGTCCCTCCTTGGCCCACTTTTCCTGAATCCTGCCCTAGGTCTCTTGCCTACTGAAATCAGATACTCTCCCTGGGCTTTAGAGACACTCTGGTGACTTGCCAGTTGCCAAATATTAGACACTTACATTCGGTAGGTCATGTGCCCATATTATACCATGGGCACATGGCAAATACCTCCAAGCTTATTCCTAGCAGTATTAGGAGACTCTCTGGGGCCTTGCCTTTTGAGAGAAGGTATTTTAAGGCTGCTGGGAAACCCCAAGAAGGGCAGATCCAGCCCTTCCTCCAGACTTAATTTCTGGCCCTTTCTGGATAGAACAGAGAGCCCAGACACAAAACATACCTGAAAGGAACAAGCCTACTACCCTCACCCAAGCTGGAGACCACCCCCCTTTCTCCTTAGATCTACCCTTATGAACTGCTGCTGGTGACTACAAGAGGAAGAAACCGTCTGCCCAAGGATGTAGACAGGACCCGTTTAGAGGTAAGTCTAAAAAACTGAGCAGGAGCTCTTGGGTTCGAAGAAATTTTGGAAGTTGCTTGGTCTAATCCAGCTCAAGAGGGCTGGGTGGAAGATTGGCTTTAAGATCACACAGCTTTTTGAAAAAGCAGGGACTTGAACCAATTTTCTCAGCCCAAAACTTCCCCATGCTGTTCCCCAAAACTGCCCCATGCTGTTCCCCCAAAGCTGCCCCATGCTGTTCTTTGCTGCCTCCTCTTCAATTCAGTTAGTGTCTGTGGTGCACAGAGACAGTAAGTCCTCCACTAGGGCCGATGCTTCTGCAGAACTGCAGAAGAGCTAGATTTGCTCCCTGCCCCCAAGGGGCCTGCAGTCTCAGGATTGTGCATAAAACTTGTGCTTGTGATGGGGGACAGAGGGAGGCAGCACTATGTAGAAGGAAAAAAGGCATAAGTAAGTCTTGAGTCAAACTCCCTAGGTTCAAACTCTGATTCTGCCATCACTAAGCGGGCAGCTTTAACCAAGCGACAACCTCGCTGCAACTTGGTTTTCTCCTCTGTAAAGTGAGAGTGATTGGTGTGCTTCCCTCACGCTGCCAAGAGAAGTGAGTGAGCCAATACCCATAAAGCCCTTAGCATCGAGTCTGGCAACATACTGAGTATGAAGTGCCCAATGAACATTAGATTACTGTTGTCCAGGGAAGACCACTAAGGCCTGAGGCAGTCAACACAGGTTTGCAGAAAAAGTCACGTCTTACATGGCAGCAGGCAAGAGAGATTGTGCAGGGGAACTCCCCATTATAAAACCATCAGATCTCATGAGACTTATTCACTACCAGGAGAACAGTATATGGAAAACTGCCCCCAAGATTCAATTATCTCCACCTGGCCCCATCCTTGACATATGGGGATTATTACAATTCAAGGTGAGATTTGGGTGGTGACACAGCCAAGCCATATCAATGCCCTTCCCATCTCACCAGCCTCCTTGCTCCTCAGGGCCCCACACTAGTAATCCCTGTGCCCCAAAGCTTCCTCCAACCCTCCTACAGGAGGGGTCACTCCCCTTGTCCTTTGACCTCCTCCAGCCTTCTATCCAAAGTGCATCAAGCACCTCTCACTCTCTTGTGTATCAGATCATGGATGTGTCCATTTCCTCTGCCTGACCCTGAATTTCTTAGGGACAAACATTGTCTGTCCTTTACTACAGGGCCTGGGCTGGGAGAGGTGTTAGAAAATGTTTATGGAATTGAGTGCAGGCTTCTGAAACAGGAGGCTCAGCACTCCTCGGGAAGAGCATACAAGCCGCCCTTGACTTGTTGGCGTGGAATTGGCCCAGGGTGGAGGGTTGGGGCAGGAGGGGAATGTACATTAGCCAGGAAGCTCTGCGAGTTCTTCCAACTCTAGCATGCTGGGTTCCTAGAAGTGGGTGATTCTCCTCACATTTTAACAAGGGCCTCCGCCTTTCACTGTCTCCAGATGAGAGCGTCTACCAGTGCTGAAGGGGACAGCTCCCAGGGCAGTGCAGTGAAGCCAGTTTTTAGGGATGGAAATATTCTTCAGGACATCAGAATCACCCAGTGAGCTTTTTAAAAATACCATACAGGGGCCCCACGGTAGACCAATTCAATCACAATTTGGGGAACATGCTCAGGCCTCAGAACTATTTAAAAGCACCCAAGGATGTCTAAAGCATAGCCCGAGCTGAGGCCCATGGGCTAAAGACACTGCCCCAGCCTCCTGCACTAATTCCAGGAGGGGACTGAAGAAGGAAGACTGTGACCCTGTCCTCAGGGAGCTCAGAGAACAGATATTCATTCATCCAACAAATATTTACTGAATCATCCTCACCTTACAGAGGAGAAAATAAAGATTCAGCAAGGCTGTCATTTGGTCAAAGCTGATCACCTCGTGATGACAGAATCCGAGTTTGAACTGAGGGAGCTTAACTTGAGCCTTGTGCTGCCTCCCCTTCTTCCGCCATCACAAGCACTAGTTTTATGTACAATCCTGACACTGTGGGCCCCCTGAGGGCAGGGAGCAAACCTAGCTCTCCTCCTATGTCCACAGAAGCATCCAGGTACTGTTCAAGATGCTTGCAATATATCAATGAACAAAGCAGAGACCCCTGCCCTCTTGGAACTTACATTCTTGTGTGAGGAGACACAAGATGTGTCTCCTTTATTTGTGTCAATATTGTCGACACAAAGAAAAAATAAATGACACCATGTGTTAGAAGGTAATGAGTGCTAAGGAAAAAAGTTAAAAGAGAGAAGAGAAGGGGATTAGGAGAGGAAGAGGCGAGTTGCAGTTTTAAATAGCATCATCAGAGTTGGTCTCATTGGATGCATGACATGTAAGCAAAGGTTCGAAGTAGTTGAGGGAGTTGGGCATGCTTTTATAAGAAGGAAGAACTTTCTGGGCAGAGAGAACAGCCAGTGTTGAGACCCTGATGCAGGAGTGAGCTTGTTGTGTTTGAACATAGCAGAAGGTGAGTATGTCTAGGGTCCCATGAGCACAACAAAGATGAGGAGGAGAAGATAAAATCCAAGGAAACTGGGAGCAGATCACACAATGTAACAGGTGCATGAAAAGATCACCATGATAGTGAAAGTGACCAGATTGAGTGCTTTCTGTGTGCCTTTGAGTGCTGAGCACATGACCTGTATCTGCTCATTCACCCTCATGGTATTCATGATGCAGACACTAGTAAGCTCCCATTTTCCACAAAAGGAAATTGAAGTTCAGGAGGGGTTAAGTAACTTGTCCATAGTCACATGGCCATATCTCCCCAGCTCTAAGAGCTGCTCTCTTAACCTTCCTGCTTTAACACCTTTCTATGGCAAATGTCAGATGGACAGTGGTGGCATTAGGGGCCTTGAGAACTGGAGGAAGAAAGGAGGCCCCAGCTGGCCCTTAGAGGAGAGAAGCCCTGGTCTCCTTCCAATGTGTCCTACTTGTGAGCACATTCCTTGAGGGTGACTTTTGAACACGTTACTTGAGGGTGACTCTACCATTCCTTTATATCAAGTCTCATAACAAAGATTTTTTAACATGGTGGAGAAACTCAACTAGAGAACCAATACTGACCACCACCCTCCAACAACAACAAATGATTCCAAAGTACAGTTTCCCTCAGTCTTTACCATGGAAGTAGCAGAGAGGGGGACTCTTCTATCCAGGGTGTCTTTCATCACTTACTTGAGTAGCACAAACATGGACAAGTCAATAGTACAAAGAAAGAGGCAGGGTCTTAGGGATCTAACAAGCAAATATAATGTGTGGGCACTGCCTGGGTCCTAATTCAGACAAACCAACTGTAAAAATACATTTTCAAGACAGGAACTTTGTAATGGGCAGGTATCAGGGAATTCTGAGGAATTCTCGTTAAATTTTCTTGGGTTTACTCATGGCATTGTGTAACCACAATGTGAGAAAATATCCAGTGTGTTTTGAGATACATTCTCAAGTGCATAGGAATGAACTGACACAAAGTCTAGGCTTTGCTTTAAAATATTTCAGCAAATAAAATAGATAAATGAAGCAAATGTGGAAAACCTCACAATTACTGGATCTGGATAGTGGACATGGGCTTTGTCCCGTTTTCTCTCTTTTGTGTAGTTTTGACATTTTTCATAGTAGAAAGACTTACTTATGAATTTTTTAATGGGGCTGACCAAGAGGGGCATTGGGAATGTAATGCATTTTGCCTGGACTTTGGTCCCAGCTCTACTACTTAAAAAATTATTGACCAAAAATTGTCAATATTACCTTTGCTTGAAATTCTGAAGGTATGGTGAAAATGCTAGTTCACATAGCCATGCGCCATGGCTCACACCTGTAATCCCAGCACTTTGAGAGGCTGAGGAGGGCAGATTGAGCTCAGGAGTTCAAGACCAGCCTAGGCAATATGGTGAAACCCCACCTCTACTAAAATACCAAAAAATTAGCCCAGCGTGGTGGCGCACACCTGTAGTCCCAGCTACTTGGGAGGCTGAGGCAGAAGAATCGCTTGAACCAGGGAGCTGGGTTTGCAGTGAGCTGATATGCCACTGCACTCCAGCCTGGGCAACAAAGCGAAACTCTGTCTCAAAAAAAAAAAAAGTTCACAGTGACAACAAGCCAAAGAACTGACAAATTATTGTGTGGTCACATACATAATTTTCATTGAATCTCCTTCATTACCCAATTAGCTCAGGTAATTGCTACCAACAAGCCAGCTTAAGTGAACCCATTAAGTTTCCAGGCAGTATATATGCTATATGTTTCTCTTTTTAAACTTAATTTTAAATTCCATTTTGAAAAATTTTAGCTCTCCAAGAAAGTTTCAAGAATAGTAAAATGAACATCCATCTACCGTTCACTAAATACACCAATTGTTAACATTTTACATTTTAAGTGCTATATGTTTCTAACTCTAAAAGCTTTTGACAATGTATCACATTTTTAAAGCTGCTTAGAAGGGAGGAAGGGAAGGAGGCCAGAAAGAGGAGAAAATCTACTATAGAATGCAGACAAGGGTTTGATTATAAAGCATACTTGTTTTCATATCAGAAAAAGATAAAAGGACACTTTGGTGCATCAAAAATTATGAGCAGTAATGTTTTTCATTGACTGGCCTGATGAACAGCCTTCCAGATCATTTGTTAAAACATCAGTAAGAGGAAACATCCCCTAAAATCTTGGACATGGCTCCTTTTTCTCTCAAAGGGGAGTAGGATAGCGTGAATCCACACACACTTCTGGATGCAAATACATGGAGCAGGCATGCAGAAAGGGAAGGAGTCAACAGGGGACTCCAAGGGGTGTGTAGTGGAAGCGGAAGCCCCACTTGAGTCATAGGCACAGGAGGCCTCTTCAGCCAAATCAGCTCCAGAGTCCTCCCTGGGGAAGTGTTCATTCCATATTCACTCATTCAACAAATATTCATCACACACGCCCCAGGCTCAGCCACCATGCAAGGCACAGGGTGCCCGGAGGGAACACGCAGCACCCACTGCTGCCTCCACCTGCCCCCACATCTTGCATCCTCATGCTGCTCTCTTTCTCTGTCCCCCCACCCCCACCTGCCCTGCCTCCTTCAGCGCCACCTATCCCAGGAAGAGTTCTACCAAGTCTTTGGCATGACCATCTCTGAGTTTGACCGGCTGGCCCTCTGGAAGAGGAATGAACTGAAGAAGCAAGCCCGGCTGTTCTAGGCAGAGGCTCTATAAATATATATGCATTTATATAAAGATATATGTAAAATCTCTCTACTGAAGCTCGGTATAATCCTCTCTTGTGTAATGGGACACACTGCCTGCCATGAGACTTGCTTTTCTGTACTGTCAGGCAAGCCCACGTCATCGAGATATTTTTATGCTCCTTACTTTCTCTTTTCTAAGTGCTGTGGGATCTGGGAAGGGATTTGAGGGGACTCTGTCCTTTTATTGGGGATCCTTTTTATACTGAAACATCTGTCCTAACTTGAGTGCCCCAAGGTCCAACTCTCTTTCCTAAAGAAGGTGCCTGAAAAAGTCTCTCTTCTCTCTGCTTCGTGGCCCCTTTCTTAAATTTCTAGGGCTGATGCTGACCATGGGGTTTCCACACCTTATTGGCCCCAGAGGGGCCCTCCCATGGGAAGATCTGCAGCAATCTCCCCAAATCAATAAGCGCCTTTGAGCGCCCACGAAGAACTTTCTCAACACCCCCAATTAGGAGCTCGGTGCTCTCTGGGGGCAATGCAGTTAAAAGTGTGAGTCTCAAATATAGTTATTACACCAGTCAACAGAAGTGGACAGGGCCTAGGCCTCTCCTCAGCTCCTTAACCCTCCTCCTCCTGCCCTGGATTGTAACCGCTCCCTGGTCCAAATCTAGGATTCATGGTAGGAAAAGGAAAAGGCCCTTCCCTTCCCTCCACCACTTCCAACTGGCCCCTTTGCCTGACCTGGACTTGGAGAACCAGAGGAAAGGAGAGGGAGCGGAAGTGGGAGATAGAGCAGGCCACCTGTTAGAATCAGAGCTGCAGGATTTCTTGGGACCCTCCTCTCTCCCTCACTGCTCCCAGTACCTCCTGACCCTTCCCTCTTTCAAGGAGAGGCCCATGATTGCAGCTTGTATTCTTTAGCCTTATTACAATCTATGTGCCTGACAACTCAACACACCGCAGGGCTAATGTTCCCACCAGAGCTCCAACTGAACAACCAGACAGACAACTCTCACCGCCCTCCAGAGAGAAAATAGGCCATGTCCCAAAGAAAGGTTCTTGGTCTATGCCTCTGGTCTGTGGGCTGGCAGGGCAACCATAACATACCCCCACCAGTTCTCGGCTCCTGCTGCAAAGTTGGCCATGTTTCACAGGGAAACTTTTGGAAGAGTGGCTGCTTATGAGATTCCAAAATGAAGTGTTGGCCAACATTGCTCATGGCCATCCCGGATTTCCCCGGTGGCTTCCTTTCCTGCCTGCTCGCCTCCCTGAACAGGGGAGAAAACTTAACCTCTCTTCTCCTCTCCAAACCTTTCACCTTGAGTGGGCAATGTTTGGTGGGGGCTGTTCCTTCTTGGAGATGCCTTGAGTCAGACCATTTTGAGATCATGGAGGAAGGATGAAGAAGTGAAAATGACAATAATGACTCTCAAGAGGCTGGTGATGTGACATGGCAAATGTAGAACTGACTTAAATTGAACAAACCCTCACTGAGCACCTCTGATGTTGAGCACCTGCTGAATACTGAGCACTGACTGGGGGAGGGGGAGGGGAGCACAGGGGTGAGTCAACCTGGGACTTGGTCTCAGGGACATGCCTACCAATAGTGGGTATCGTAAGGCATGTACCCAAACATAACGGATGTAAGGCAGAAAGTGATCAGAGAAGGAATGAGAAAGTGTGCGTGATGTTAATGAAAAGTCATATGCAGTTAGAGCAGACCAAGGAAAGCTTTCTGAAAGAGATTGCATCTGAGGAAAATTCAGGAAGGATCTTTGTAGATTGGGAGGAGATTCTAAGTTAAAGGGGTGATAGGGTAAGGGGCCACAGGGAAGTCTGCTGTGTTCTCATGTAGGATGTCAGCCCTCCCTGCAACTTCTCTTTTTGGCCAATGTCTTTTCACTTTCCTGACCCTTTAGAATCGTCCCCAGCCAGAAGCAATCATGGAAGCTGCCTCATTGTCACTGGTTAAGAACTTGGCGAGATTGAAGGGCTTTTGTTATTGTTGTTGGATATTTTTGTTTCCCATAAAAGCACATCATTTCAACCCTAAACCTGTGTCCTTCTGTTGTTTCTTGTGTGGGAGTGTAAATGACTGACATGGGAAGAGGCTGACCCCTGCCCATTTTTCAAAATAAAACACCAAAACAGCAGCCACTCCTTTGACCTCAGTTTCTCCTTCTGTAAAATGAGAAAGTTTGGTAAAGGTAAAATCACTCAGATTGTTTTCTGTAGAATGCAGGATCCCTCAAGATGCTAGAGGATGTTCCAACAACAAAGAAGTTCTGTGATCAAAAATAATAATAATAGTTCCTTATTACTAAGCACCAACAATGTTCCAAGTTCTATGCAGGCACTTCACACCCATCATCTCATTTAAGCTTATGAAACAACCCAAGAAGTAGCCATTATTAATATCTCCATCTCCTAAATGAGTAAATAGCTTTGAAGAGAACCACAATTACCGATGGTAGAGCCAGGAATGAATTCCAGCCTGTCTGACTCAGAGAGACCGGCTTACCACTCTTATTAGGCAAAATCCTTCCAGCTGCAGGTAAAGAGAGCACCTTATTACAAGTGGCTTCAACGGTGAGAACACGTGTTGTCTTGCACAACCAGAAATCCAAGGTGCAGAGTTAGTACATTCAGCAGCTCAGGGATGGAGTCCAGAGCCCAGGTTGTTTGCATCTCTGTGCCCCACCATCCTCAGCATGTTGGTTCTTGCCCTCAGCCACATGTCCTCTATGTTTATAAGAGGCTTCTGTGGCTCCAGGCATCATGTCCTCACACAATCATATCAAAAAACAAGAAAGTCTATTGCATGTCTACTGTAGTCGGAAAAACTTCTCCGAAGTCCTCAGTAGACTTCTGCTCGGATCCCACTGGCCAGAACTAGGGATATGTCCATGCCCCTGCTGCAATAAGGGCTGGGAAACTGGGCATTTGGCATTTTCAGCCTCAACAGGGGGAACCAGGCTCTCTACCAACAAAGAAGAAGAGAGGAGGGCAGAAAAGGAATGGCCTCTGGTTGAGGAAATCACAGCGCCTCTGCCACAACCACCGTGCCATGAAAGAGCACATCACATCCCTTCTCTTGTAGACTCACAATGCACATTGCCAAAAGTCCTGAGAAGTCCCACCATAGTACCCTTGTTTAATCCAATATTTTATAAATGAATTTAACATAACCTCTGTTTAAGACATGCTAGGCTTACTGTTTTTTGTTGTTGTTGTTGTTGTTTTTGAGACGGAGTCTCACTCTGTCGCCCAGGCTGGAGTGCAGCGGCGTGAACTCAGCTCACTGCAAGCTCTGCCTCCCAGGTTCACACCATTCTCCTGCCGCAGCCTCCCGAGTAGCTGGGACTACAGGCACCCACCACCATGCCCGGCTAATTTTTTGTATTTTTTTTTTTTTTTAGTAGAGACGGGGTTTCACTGTGTTAGCCAGGATGGTCTCGATCTCCTGACCTCACGATCCACCCACCTTGGCCTCCCAAAGTGCTGGGATTACAGGCGTGAGCCACCATGCCTGGCCAGCTTACTGTATTTTATCTGTTCAAAGATGCACACTTTTTTCACATTTCAACATCTCTGAAGATGAGATGTGGCTGAGAATTAAAAGTAGCTCCTTTTCTGAGCTCTCATTCTGCTATTCTTCAATAAGAACCAATGCTGACTTTCAGCCCCAACACGGCGCCTCCAGACAGGTGGCTCAAATGTGCAAAAAGATACTCAAGAATGCATGTTTGCTCCCCGCCTACACATGCACCCAACAAATATTCACGAGCGAGCATCTCCTGCCAGGCAGGAGCACTGAGGATACAACGGTGTAGAAGGCAGGAACGGGCTTTCCTCATGGACTCTGGTCTAGAGGAGAAACGAATCATAAATAAGGCAACAGAAAAAGAGCTGGCACAGAAGATAACTGCCACAGAGACAACAAATAGGCATCATGAGAAAGGAACTCACTTTGTATACTAATCAAAGGATGAAAACCAAGTACCTGGGGAAAAGTGGGATAGATAGCATTCAAGGCCCTGGTGTGAGCAAGAGCTTGGCTTATTGGAGGAACAAAAAGAACCAATGAGGATGGAGTGGAGTGAATGCAGGGGAGAGTGAGATTAGAAGCGGTGGGAGGGCAGGCAGGGGCCAGCCATGCACAGGGTCTAAAAGGACACATCTCAACCATCCAGGCTTTGTAGAGGGAGCTTTGTCGACATGCTGGGTGTAGGAAGAATTGTTCCAAGCCTTGCCACTCAAAGTGTTGTTTCTAACCGGGAACATTGGCATCACCCAGGAACTTCTGTGAAATGCAGAACCTCAGGCCCCACCCCAACCTGCCCAATCAGCATCTGTATTTTCATAAGATCCCCAGGTGATTCACACACACGGTGAAGTGTAAGAAGCGTTGCTCTCACCCATCTTCCTTTCATGAACAGACATAACATTTTGAGTCAGACTGTCTGAAATTCTAGAAGGGGGCCTTTCCCCACACATGCAACCCCTTTGGACACTGGAGATCAACCTTACATCAATAAAGCAGAATATGACTTTGGAGGCCACAGAAACCACAGAAGGTTAGAGCTTAAAGCTAATAATACAATAGTTGCAATTCGCAGCCATGATACAGGCTGACTGAGTGAGCAGATCAGAACCAGAAGCCAGCTCTCCTGTGCCTGCAGCCCCTCATCCTCACCGGGCACCCAGTTCATAGACATGGGCGCCAGCTGTGGAAGGTGTCAGCAGCTGCAGCTGGCCACAGAGCCAAACGTGGACTAGAAGGCTGTTATTCAGCACTGTTAGCAAAATTCAAGGGGGCAAAAGCACTACTAAAATTAATAGCAACTAACCTTCACAGAATTATGCCAGTTCCGTGTGGAATTAAGTTTTAAACATATTATTCCACATTGGACTTTGAGTTGCTAAAAATCTTGACTGCACAGTGATAAACACCTACCTACATACTCAGCTATGGGCAGCACCAAGTCACTCAGAAGCCCTGCAGCAAGACTCCAAATGAATAGAGTCCAGGGACTGTGCAGATGACGGTCAGCCTCTCCCCACCACTCACAAGCCTTTCACCTCTATACTTGGCCTGGTCCAATATGATTGGCCCAGAGACAAAGACGAGAGAAACCAAAGGCCAGAAGTCACCATCTATGGTCAGCCTCAGGGAAAATTAGAGCCAAATGTGCAGATAAATGAGGCTTAAAATTGGCATGACATCTATGTCCATAGCCAGAAGAATTTTCATCCCAGTTCTTCCCAGATTTCAGTCATTCAAGCATCACCTTCACGATTTCATCAAGTTATTTATTTTCTTAATACTATTTACTTGATATTTTTCTTTCAGTTGACATGTATCTGATGTTTCTATTTTAATGCCAGTGAAAAGTACGGGTTTGTAGGACTGTTTATACGGGGTTTTTTGCTTGTTTGGTTGGTTTAGCTTGTTTTGTTTAGTTTTGTTTTTTAAGAGACAGGATCTTGCTGTGTTGCCCAGACTGGAGTCCAATGGTGTGATCATAGTTCACTGTAACCTCGAACTCCTAGACTCAGGCGATTTTCCTGCCTCAGCCTCCTGAGTAGATGGGACCACAGGCACACGCCACCATGTTCAGCAAATTTTTATTTTTTATTTTTTTTGTAGAGATGGCAGGGGGCACGGTCTCACTATGTTGCCCAAACTGGTCTCGAACTCCTGGCCTCAAATGATCCTCCCACCTCATCCTCCCAAAGTGCTGGATTACTGGCATAAGCCACTGCACCCATCCTGGTTGTATGTTTAATACAAATTCACAAATTCACAAAATTCATAACTTTCCAAATATGTTGGTCTGTGTAACATCTAAACACATCTCACATTTTCACCAATTGTCTGAATTCCACACTTTGGGAAACGCTGTTCTACCTGATGGAAAACAGAGGAGAGAAGGTGATTTGTATTCCCTCAATACCCTCATGATAGCTGGTCTTTGGGGCGCCCAAGAGAAACAATCTGAAAACGCTGCAGAGAGAGAAGAAAACCCAAAATTCTTTGACAACAAACAGGGCTTGCTGAACGACAGCTCACCTAACAGCCGAGACTCTCATTTACCAATAGTATCCTGCTGGAGCATCATATAGACAGGGCGTCCCTGGACCTCGCTAAGGTTTTCAGTGGCTACAGCCTCTGATTTTCCCCGATGCTGAGGATTGTAAAGCCTTTGCCTCCGGGTATGCTGCCATGAATTCCAGCAGGGACAGTACAGCGTCATGGGTAAGGGCACTTGGTTAGACGCATCCTCCCTCAGGGCAGTCTCAGCCTTGCCATTTGCTAGTTGAACTGTGTCCTCACCCTCCCATTTCATATCTTGATTCCGTAACCCCCCAGTACCTCTGAATGTGACTCTACTTAGACATAGGACTTTTAAAGAGGTGATTAAGTTAAGATGACGCTGTTAGGGTAGGGCCTGATCCAATCTGACTGGCATCTTCATAAGAAGATTTGGACACGTGGTGACAGCCAGGGAGCCCATGCAGGGAGGGATGGCCATGTGAAGAGACAGCAAAGGGGCAGCCATCCACAAGTCATGGAGATAGGCCTCAGAGGAAACCAGCTCTGCTGGCAGAAATTCTGTTGTGGCAGCCCTAGCAAACGAATAAAATGAGATGTGCAAAATAGAAATCGAGGCATTTAGTTGATAGAGTGATATGCTGCAGGTGCACGCCTGGCTGCAGGGGAGGCTTGCATTTCACTGCTCAGCACCTCCCTTAGGCTTAGATCCTGTGGTTTACCTAGAGTGTGAGTGCCCCCTCTGGGCCATTTCTGGAACTGCAGGGAGAGAGGCTCCCTTTCTCACCTAGAATCTCCAGGTGTAAGGAATTCAGGCCTGCAGCTGTGTGGCCTTCTCTGCCACAGATTCGGACAGACCATCTGAAGATGAACACTAAACAGAGCAGGGCAGAGCCAGGAGATGGAGAAAAAAAGCAACTGCCTGGTTTGCTTCCTGGATCCAAGCTTGCCTTCAAACCAGTTTCACCCCTTCAACTACCCAGCTACCCTTTGAGCTTTTTCGTTAAAGCTGGTTGGAGTTGTGATTCTATCACTTGCCACCAAAGAAGCCATGACAGATACACTCACTGGCTGCCAGAGTGAATGAATATTGGCAGCAGAATCCCGGATGTGTTCCCTTGCTGTCTGTGGGAGGGACAGTGACCACAATTTAAACAGTGCAGGCATGTGCTCCAATCAGAGCTCACAGTGCGACATGAATCACTAGGGAACATGTAGGAAGGGTAAAAGCTTGCCTCAGTCTGTCACTGAAAATTCTTGTAGGGCCCAGACCTAGAGCCTTCTGGTTTTCCAGAATCTTCTTGTAGATACAGAGTTCCCTGTCATACAAAAGAAGCATGACTGCCTCCCTAACGCACAGGGTCTTGCCCACCTGGATCAGGACAAATTGTCCATCTGGCCCTAGCAATCTGTCCATCTAACAAAATAATGGGACTACGTAACGTTTTTAAGTGTGCACACAAAACACCACTCCTTAGCAGACTCTGTGGGTAGCAGCATTTAGAGGCCTGATAGTCCTCCCATCCAGGAATATCGGGAGCTCCTGCAGGGAAGGAGGAACCTGGCAGAAACAGTTGCGTTTCCAGGGGTTGGATTTATATAAAACTCCCTGCAGGGGGCAGCCTGGGTATGTGGCCACGGTTTCAGCATCCCTTAATATTTTTCCATAAACATCTGACAAGTTCTTCAGAGGAAACCCACACTGATTACATAATAACCAACACTTCTGATGATGGCTCAGACACTGTGCTAAGTACCTTACAGATCTCATTTAATCCCCTGGGTACTACTTTCATCCTCATTTTACAGATGATGAAATTGGGCCCTTGATAAATAACTCATCCAGTGTTTCACAGCTGTGTGTGGCACAGCCTGCACTTGATCTTAGAGATGGCTTACCCAAAGCCCGTGCACTTCGCTGTATCATACAAAATCTCCTCCCTGAATAGAGTGCCAGCTGGCATTTGAAGAAAATGTACCATGTGCTAGCATGGCACCAATCACTCCACACTCTACCTACACAGTTACAATGAAGCACCACAACTGCTGTTTGGGGAAGATGTTTGTAGCCTCAATTTTTAGATGAGGAATCTGAAGTTCAGAGAGGGTGAAGATCGTGCCTTGGCTGTGCAGGGGTGGGACTGCGTAACACTCAGATCCACCTTGTCCTGAAGTCATGCTCTTCACCATTGTGTCCCACACACTGAACAGAGTGACTCAGGTGACCTCATATCAGGGCATCACTGCTCCAGGTAAGATTTCTTCCCTTCTTTCAGCCTCAGTTTCCCCAACTGACAAATGAAGGGACCAGACAGGCTAATGTCTCAGGCTTTTGGGGGGGCTCTAAAGCTTTTCTAGCTCTAGGTTATAAAATCCACTTTGGACCTTTGCAACCTGGCACCAGCCTGCAGCCACAGATGAAGCTAGGGCCGTGCAGCCCAGATCTTGAGAAGAGAGTTAGTCCACGCTGCAGTGTTAGGAGCTGCACACCCTCCTCAGGCCTTAGCGTGGAGGCCTCCATGGCTGGACAGACCCTCCAGATGTCTTCATGGGTCCATAATTTCCCTCAAGTTTCCACATTGGGGGAGGGGAGCTATAGACCAGATTAAGTCCACAGGGGTGTTTTAGTTGGCTTTTGCAATGTTTTAAAACAATTGGAATTCATTACCAACACTTTTAAATCAAAAGAGATTTCTCACTAAAATCTAGATTTCTGGGTTCTGCTGAAAAAGCTGAAGATTGGCCACTCCAGTTCCGAGCTGACTGGTGACTGGCCCCTCAGACAGAGCAAGAGGGCTCTGCTTTGCCATGGCCCCTCCACTTCCATGGCCTGCTTCCTGCACAGCCTTCCTTGCCCGGCCCTATAGGTACTTCAGGGCATGAGCCTCGCTTAAGGAGCCTAAGATCTTGCTTAAGGAGAAGAATCCAAAGGGAGGGAGTAAGCTTCATGCATCATTTCGGCATAAAAACAAAAGCTCCTTTTCCTTCATACACAACCACTGGGCTTGGCTTTAACAACTGTGGAAGCTGAGCCCTGTTACCTCCATGCAGGTAGGAGCCCCATGCCCTGGAGCAGAAACCCAAAGGTGCATGGGAAGAAGGAGTTTTCATCCATCCATGAAACCTTTCTCTTTCTCCCAGAAACAGCCACTGAGATCTCTATCTGCTATCCGGGGCCCAGGGTGGACCAGCAGACGTGTGTCATTTCCCTGAATAGGGGCTATAATGGCAACATTGTGCTAAGTGGAACAAGAGACGTTTTCATTGCAGCCAGCATCAGGCAGATACCCGATCAGAGGGCTCTGGGGATCACCCCACACACAAAGGAGCATGGGAGAGGGGTCCTGAGCCAAGGAGAAGCCGCACATCCACAGCAGCACACAGGGGCTGGGCAGCACAGCGGCATGTCTCCAGAATGCCTGGTCACAAGTTCACTTCCCACTGCAAATAAATAAGCAAATACGACAATCCCAGAAGACAAATGGGACCGCCAGGACACATGCATTAATAGAAGCCAATACTGGCAGGTCTCACACACCCTTGAGTATGTTTTCACTGACTCATAATAACAAATACTTATTACTATTTATTAGGCGTTGGGCACTGTGCTAGGTTCTAAGGATCTAGCAATGAGTAAGACCCAGCGCCCACTCTCACAGCATTTGCAGTCTGGCGGGGGACAGGGAAGCATAGGGAAAGAAGCACATAAGAAATTATATACTATTGACCCAATGGAGGAAGTGAGATTCACACAGCAATGAAGTTGACTCAGGAACCCAGATCTGAGCACCCATCTCTTGTTTTTCTTACTCTTCCTGAAGTCTCCTGAGATCACTGCAGGCTCAGTGAAGAAGGCACCCCAAACACCATAATAAGAAATCTGGACTCTCCACTGAGGGCCAGGGGGAGCCATCACATATTTTTAAGGGGGAAGTTGCATGGTCTGATTGGGATTATGGAATGGTCACTCTGTTGGCCATGGTGGTAGCAGTCCCTAGAGGTAAGGTGACAGGTTCGGAGGCTGGAGTATGTTTCTCTCCCTGGAACAAATAGTCCTGAGCCTCCAAATTTTTCTTTCCCAGGGTTTCCCAGTTCCAACTGATAAGCTAAGAATGAGACTAGGGAGTATCATTTGTTTTCACAAGACCGGGAGCAGGAGGGAGTTGAAAGCTTTCTTCCTGGTATTGTTCACTAGGGAAAAATTTGATATCTTCTTACAGAGTTGGAGCTCCCCACATAGAATTCTTTAGACAAGAACCAGGCAAACCTGGAAAACTTGGAAGTGAGCAAAGTAGGTAGTGAAAGGGAAGATATGAGCCAGATTCTAAAAATCCTTGCCAGAGAGTTGCACTCAAAATGAAATGGAAAGGGGAAGAGAAAAGCAAGTACTAACAACCTCCATTCTCATCCTTGCCCCAATACTTGCCCCCTAATAACCCACGATCCAGCCAACCTGAACTGCTTCGCAGACATGTCCTGCTACCTTGGAGCTCAATGTCTTTGCTCGCACTGCTCTTTGCCCATAATGTTATCTCCTCATTACACATTCTCAGTTGCCTCCCTTCCAAATGTCTGTCATCCATTACAGCCTCTATGATTAGTAAAAAAGTCTTGCTTTGTCTGATGGACTCCAAGACCACTTTATTTCTCCTCTGGTACTTTTCATACAGTAATTTTTATTATATTATTTTATACATATCTATCTCCTCTACTAGATTGTATATTCCCTAAGGGTGGAAATCATTCCTACTTAGCATTTCTTCTCTCAATAGAAACTTGCACAGAGTGCAATCAATATTGCCTAAGTGAATTTATGGACAGTGTGGATTGTTAGTTTTTATGAGGAATAAAGAACTCACTAAAGGAAACTTACAGAAAAAAAAAAAAAATAGTTATTCCTTGTCCAAACCCGCAAATAACTTTCTCATCCATCTCAGTTACTCTGACAGCAACCAAGCTGTAGACAACTTAGTCAACATTGCCATCTAGTGGATATTATGGGTAATTATTTAAACCAGAACCCCTATACCTTCCCAGTAACTTTTTTGTTGTTGATTCTCAGAACTGTGCACAGACTGTGTTCTCCCGTTTCTATATGCTTCCCAGACCACAGCTCAGTTAATTCCACTCCATAAATTATTCCATGGACACTTATACATTTTCCTTAGCCTTTTTTACTTTTTTGTTCCAATTCTCTGAATATATCTCCAAAGTCCTTGAAAGTTTCTGAAAGTTCTCTAAAAGTCTCTACTGGGCAGGCGTGGTGACTCATGCCTGTAATCCTAGCACTTTAGGAAGCCGAGGCGGGAGGAGCGCTTGATCTCAGAAGTTCGAGACCAGCTTGGGCAACATAGTGAAACCTCATCTCTATTTTAAATATTTTTTTAAACATTATAAAAATAAAAATCTCTATAAAAGCCTCCATCTGTTTTTGCAATAGTAACATTTCATACTGTTTTCCTAAATTATTTCAAATGAAATTTTATGTTTTTAGAAGAATTAGTGAGCTAGCCTGAGAACTTAAATACAATTTATGGCCTTGTTTCCAAGTGTTTCAGAGTTCAAACAATAAACTTTTAAAACTTAATCCACTGGCAAATTGTTGGTTGGCTGCTTTAGAATTTAAACTGACCTTTTCAAATTGGAAAAGGGGACAGCAACAAAGAGGAACTCAGAAAATAATAATGGCTCATATTTTATAGCTGTTTGTGGTTTGTAAAGTGGGTTTGTATCATTTCATTTGCCCTACCAACAGTCCTGTGAGGACTTACAGTATGAGGCTTCCCATAGCACAGATGAGCAAGAAAACCTCATTGATGAAAAGTTATTATACAATGTAGTATTTAGATTGGTGCAAAAGTAATAGCGTTTTTTGCCATTACTTTCAATGGCAAAAACCACTACTACTTTTGCATCAAACTAACAGAACAAGAGCCATGCACAAGTTTTCATACATTGTTCACGACATCACGTTTGGTCTGAGTGCTCATACACATACACACTAAATAAATTACTGATGCAATATTTTAAGACAATGTTGATTTTAATTTGCCCATAAAAGCAATAGAGAAAATATTCCCGGTCAGGCAAGGTGGCTCATAAACCCAGCACTTTGGGAGGCCGAGGCAGGTAGATCACCTGAGGTCAGAAGTTCGAAACCAGCCTGGCCAACAAGTTGAAACCCCGTCTCTACTAAAAATACAAAAATTTGCAGGGCATGGTGGTGGGCGCCTGTAATCCCAGCTTCTCAGGAGGCTGAGGCAGGAGAATTGCTTGAACCTGGGAGGTGGAGGTTGCAGTGAACTGAGATCGCACCACTACACTCCAGCCTCGGCAACAAAGCAAGACTTTTCAAGAAAAAAAAAAAAAAGAAGAAAAGAAAAGAAAGAAAATATTCCCAGTCCAGGAAAATACAGGCTGGTCTTTCCCAGGCCTTTTCTTGACTCCATACCTTTGTGGTGGGTGTTCCCCGTTCCAGAATGTTCTAAGTAGGGAACGGTGGCCAGCTTAAAGCTGAAAACCATGGCCTGGCCCATGGTGGGAGGAGCGGTGTCTAGAATAACAATTGGTCCTGGACTTTATGAAGGGTCTTAAAGTCAGACATTTGATATTGTCTATCAATGAATGAGACCTATTTTCACAAGATATACCAATAAGGTGAAGAAGTTGACATTCTTCATACAGCTTTAAACTTAGATCCCATTATTGTTCCACACTGGTCATAGCAATAATTTTCTACAATCTTGCGAAAAGTACACTTACATTGCACTGTATTTTGTATGCTAAAAGTATTCATTTCCACATTTTTTATCACTGTTTTGCATGTTTTCACGTTATTCATTTTTCTATTCTTTTTCTGAATTCTCCCAGATCCTCGTATGTTTTCACGTTTTAGTACACAAGGAACCTCAAAAGTTGAAAGTGTCCCAAGCCCTTGCCCACCTTTCAGCAAGCCTCTCTTTCTCCCATTCCTAGGTGCTTTTCTTTCTGAAGATCTTTGTTACTATTTAACTCCTCTTTTGCAACACCACTGACATTGCACCCGCATCGCCGCGGGCCCACTGTCTGGCTTAGAAGGTGCTCCAGAAAGACCCGCGGCGAATGAAGAAGACAAGCCCAAAGCCCGGAAATGGGTGGCGGCTGCAGGGAAGGGGGTTTTGATTCCATAGGATAAAAAAGGACTCCAACGGTCTCCGCATTCAGGAATGGAGCGGGCTGAGGGGTGCGGTGGTAAGACCCCATCACTAGCGGAGTGCAAGCAAAGCCGCACACCTCCTGGGTTCGGGCTGGGGCGGGCCGCGCGGGCGCGGGAACGAACGCGTGCGGACTAGGAAGCGGGTCCTCCAAGCCCAAGCGAGAGCGCCGCGGAGGGCGAGCTGGCGGCAGGGCGCGGCGCGGGCGTGTGCGGCACCACGGGACAGCGGCCGGCGGCCCAGGGGGCGAGGCGTGCTCGGGTCTATTCCAGGAGCGGCGCTGAGGGGCGGGCGCGGGCGCGGGCGGGGCGGGGGCGGCCGGCGAGCATCCTGTCTGGGGGAGGGGACCGCGGAGAGCGCCGGCCGCTGGGCGGGCCTGAGAGCTCAGCGCGCCCGCCGCCACCAGCCGCGCCGGAGCCCCCGCGCCCTGCGGCCCGCTCCCCGGGGACCAGGCCGGCGCCATGGACCGAGGCCGGGGTAAGAGGGGCCGCGACGCCCGCACTTGTTGCTGCGCCGGGCGAGAAAGGGAGACCGGGCGATCTGAAGCCGGAGAGGAGGAGGGAGAGAGGCGGGCGGTGGGGCGGGGGCTGAAGAACGCTCGGAGGGAACTGGGAGACGCGGCGCTGGTGCACAGGTGCCTCCTGCTGCCGGGACAACCCGGTGCGTGTCAATGCCTGTGTCCTGGGGCCAACTCGCCTCTCGCGTGTGAAATCAGAGTTTTCGTAGGCTAAGGATTTGTAACTTCATAAAAGATCCCCTCTAGATGCCGGAGGACAGCGAGCTCCTCTGACCCCATTCCACTCTAAAGGGGAAAGCTAGGTTTCCAGGTTCGACTCCCGAAACACCCGCCGTGGGCAGTCCCTGGGGAGAAGCCCTAGGGGACCGAAGTTTGCAGCTGCCTAGGGCATTGGGAGAAGGAGGAGCGCCGGGAGCAGGCGCGCCTGTGCATGTGTGCGCGAGGGAGGGAGGAGGCGGGGGTGGTTCTATCCCGGACCAGCTGTGTCCTCTGCCCAGGCCCTCCTCTCTGGACCAGCGACAAAGTTGGACTAGATGGTCTCCAAGGCACCTTGCTGACTCTTTTACAGTGTATTTGGTAGACGTTTCACAGAAATGGAGGGGACTTACTGGAATTGAGATTGACGTGAGCCGAGAGGGCAGCATTGGTAGGGGGCTAGCGCACATCTTTTTCTTTTTGTTTTGTGTTGTTTGAGACTGAGTTTTGCTCTTGTTGCCCAGGCTGGAGTGAAGTGGCGCAATCTCGGCTTACTGCAGCCTCCGCCTCCCGGGTTCGAGCGATTCTCCTACCTCAGCCTCCCGAGTAGCTGGGATTACAGGCATGCGCCACCACACTCGGCCAATTTTTGTATTTTTAGTAGCGACCGGGTTTCACCATGTTGGCCAGGCTGGTCTCGGACTCCTGACCTCAGGTAATCCGCCGGCCTCGGCCTCTCAGAGTGCAGGGATTATGGGCGTGAGCCACCGCGGCCGGCAGCGCACATTTTAAGTAAAGGTCTAGACATGGCCTTTGGCAATGGCCAAATTGGCCTGTGTGTGTCTGTAAAGAAGTGGCCTGCGGACACGTAAACAATGTCAAAGACTGGGAATCAGAACCCCAGGGTTTCAGTCTGCACCTCTGGAATCCAAAGAGATCACAGGTATGAAGGCACTAGATAAACTAGTGAGTGCTGTGCCAACAGGCGAAGCGTTGTTGTTATTATTAATAATGGAAAATTCCTTCCCCTCCCCACGATAATCCCACACCTCACCCCCATCTGCCTGTTTGCTGTGCTGACCCCCCAAGGGAGAAAAAAAAGGAAGGAACAGGGGCATGGGAGCAATTAGGAGGCACTGGGGCAGGGATGCGCCGGGAGCAGGTGTGGGGTAACCTCGCTTACTCTTACGCGGAAAGTCAGGCTTGGCGAGCTCAGAGGGCCAGAGGGGACTCCTGGCTTCCAGTTCAACTTCACCTGCCCCTCCCCAACACAAAATACTGCATTAACCTTCTTCAGGGACTGGGAGGGGCAGGCAGGAAAGAGAGGGGGCTCTGTATTTGGTTCTTTAGCAACTGAGGCCTAGATTTGTAAAGCAGTTCTCACCTGTTAACTGATTTCTAGGCAAGTGTGCAGAGTGTACATCAGGGAGGAAAAACAGAGAGAAGAGGCACCTCTCACACCCCTCAGTCCTGCTGTTCCCACCTCCCACATCATAGGTCTGAAACAAATACCACCATCCCTCCTCCCCTTCACACTCCTACCCGCCCCCCACCTCCCCCACCTCTCCACCACTCCCCTCCCCACCAGTTTTTAAATAGCACCCTGTCTGATCTCCAGTACAAAAATCCATACCTAGGCCTACCCAGGCGTGTGGAAAGTGCACTGTGTCATCCTAAGACACAGTGACAATAGTTCACTTCACTTTAAATGCCTGGTCACCAACACCTCCATGTCAGAAGGCTGCCTCCAGAGCACTCTTCCTAGGAAGTCAGACTTACCGGGAATCCCTTGGTGCGGAGAGCCTAGGAGGGCTCTGACCGGCTCTCTTCCTGCAGACTTTTCTAGCCTACTATCTTCCTTCACACCTCTTGTCACAACTTTATGACGTAGTTATCGTCGTAGTTAGTGTCGGCCTCCCTACCCGGAAGTAAGCTTCAGGAAGGCAAGGAGTGGATCTATTATGATCAATGTGCTGACACCGCGCACTGAGGAGCTCCAGCAGTGGTTTCATTAGTAAACTACAACACACTTTATAGTGCAGCTCAAACTGATTACTTGTACAGCAATACTTAGTAGTATTCTCTTTTTAAAAATCAACATTGCTGTACAAGTAATCAATTGGAGAACGGTAGTAAGTATACTCAGATCAGTTCTTGGTGACCTACAAAGACCATCTCAAGTGAAGTGGTCTTGTGGCTGGGCACACAAGATCAGTTTAACTGACTGGATCCTCAGTTCTCTACTCTGATAAATAATTGCAAACACAACTGTGTTATGAATCGGAATGCAAAATCTGCATGCATTTTAAGATAAAACGTGAGACTTCAACAAGTATTCCAGGCTGGGCTCACGCCTGTAATCCCAACACTTTGGGAGACCAAGGTGGGCGGATCACTTGAGGTCAGAAGTTCGAAACCAGCCTGCCCAACATGGTGAAACCCAACGTCTACTAAAAATACAAAAATTAGCCGGAAGTGGTGGCGGGCGCCTGTAATCCCAGCTACTCGGAAGGCTGAGACAGGAGAATCGCTTGAACCTGGGAGACGGAGGTTGCAGTGAGCCGAGATCGAGCCATTGCACTCCAGCCTGGGCGACAGAGAGAGATTCTGTCTCAAAAAAAAAAAAAAACTATTCTAGCAGACCTTTCTTGTACCCCTGTTCCCAGGCAGGTGTGCACTCTCTTCTGTCATCAGGGAAGGCTTAAGAAGCACAGGTCTCATTTCAGCCTCCTGCCTGCCATGTGTCATGCCCAGCTGACTGGGACTGTCATGCCCAGCTGACTGGGGAGGAAACCACGCATCAGTATTCACGATAATAACTGAAATCATCAAACTCTTGACATGTGCCAGGCACTGTCCTCAGCTTCTTATGTGGCTCCTCTCAGAACAACCCATAGGATGAGGCCTATGAGCTGGGACTATCATGAATCATACCTCAGAGGAAAGCAGGCTCGACTTGGGTATTAGCCAGCGAGGGCTGCAATAACAGAATACACAGACTGGGTGGCTGCAACAACAGAAATTAATTTTCTCACAGTTCTGGATGGTGGAAATCTAAGATCAAGGTGCAGTCAGGGTTAGTGTCAAGTGGGACCTCTCTTCCTGGCTTGTAAGGACACTTTTTGCCTTGTCCTTTCATGACTTCTTCTCTGTGCATCCAGAGAAAGAGCTCTCGTGTCTCTTCTTCTTCTTATAAGGACACCAGTCCTATTGGATTAGAGCTCCTCCTTACCACCTCGTTTAACCTTAATTACCTCCATAAAGACCCTGTCTCCAAATACAGTCACACTTGGGGTTAGGGCTTCAACATATGCCTTTGGGAGGGACACAATTCAGTCCATAACAAGCAGCTTAGGTCACTGACATTAATTTGCTCAATTATTCATTCCCCATGTGAGACATAGAGCTGGGGTTCAAACCCAGCTGTCTCCATATCAAAGTCCTGATCTTAAGCTTGCTGCTGACTGCCTCCTTGGTGGCAGGTGACCTGCCCAAGCCTTAGAGCAGAACCTAGACGCCAAATCTTCCTGCTTCAGGCCCCAGATATCTCCATGGCACTTAAGCTGCACTATTCAGATATTTCATAGCAATTGCTGCTAATATACTGAGCATAAAAAGCTCAGCATCAAAGTCAAGTGACTTGAGAATGGAAATAAACTTGGAAGGTAGAATTTCTTTTCTAACAGGATATGTGTCTTTCCATGGGGGGAGAAAAGGATTCATATAACACAGTAACAGATATAGAAACCATTTAAATAATAATGGCAATCCTTCCAGAGGGTTTCCTGATTCACAAATATTATACAAAGAGAATCAACCATCAGGCAAAGCCAATGTCTGTGGACACCACCTTCTACAGGACAAGTTAATTAACTCTCTGTCCCTATCATCTCCCACATTATACATGTAAAGCAAATAATGCCACCCGCAGATGAGGATAAATTATGGATACTGATAACACCTATTTATTGGATTTGTTATAAATAACCTACAAATAATACCTAGCATAGGGGATCTACTCAATAAATCCTGGCTATTGTAATAATTGCAAATTTTTTTTACCACACTCATCATTAATAAGACTGCTTTATAGAACTTCACTTTCTTCTTCCATAAGCTACTCCAACTCTCATGTTGCTTTTTGAGTCCCTGCTCTGTTTTAAGTACTGAATTAGACAGCTTTGTGTACAACTCAAAGATAGGGAACAGGTTATAATCTTGTTTGTATCACGGTGATCCCTTATGGTACTTGTCTCTTGGAAATCCACTTATGACCTTCAATAACTGGACCACTGTCCAAACGACATTTCTGAGAGACCAAAATGTTCATTTTCTGTTATATATTCTCTCTATTCAAGCCTACTGACTGTGGCTATGTCATCACAGTTTCGCTTTTGCGAACTTTTCATTCTTCTTGAACCATCATCTCTTTAAGGCTATGGTCTGAATTTTTTCCGATTTTTTTAAATTTGCCTTCTTAATGTCCAGCATTATTCTGATCTCCCAGGCTCATGTGGAATGATTGATTTTCCCCAAGGTTCCTTTCCTTTCCCCTTCACAACTGGTTCTTTTCAACTACTGCAGTTCAACTACTCCTTCCTTTCCTGGCCAGACTTCTCAAATAAATGGTCAGCAACTCCTCCCGCACACTCCTTTCACCTCCTGCGGCCTCGTTTCCAATCACACCCTCCACTGAGAGCCCTCTCTGAAGGATCACAAATGGCTTCCACTTCCATTGGACCAAGACAGGAGTTTCTTTTGCTGCATTCTGTGTTCTTGGGGAGATCATGTTGTCTACTGGGCAACTCAAGAAATGATCTGATGTTCTTCTTTTCATGGAATGACATTTTCATTGCTCAACAGATGATCTAAGAATCCATTCTATCTGTGTCTTGCCTCTGTTGAACCAGCTTTTGAGATCCAAATTAGCAAGGCCATGTCTTCCCTACAGTGACCAAGCAGCCTGTAGCTAATCCGTATGATGAGCTCCCCCTGCAGTGACTGGAGACCCAACTTCCGTCCCCAAGGCTATGAATTTCCATGCAGACATACCTCTTCCCTGACATCCAAGTTCATTTCCTACTCCTTCTATGGTAATGGTCTTTTGAAAGGAACCCTTATCCATATTCAAATCATCTTTTTGATCCAAAAATATTTCATGAGGTCATCCTTTGTCAGTGTTGGGACTCAGTGGAACTGAGTGATTCAGAGAATGGACAAACTTGGGTTTGAGTTTTGACTGCAACTTTTTATATGACCTTGGGCAAGTCACTTTCTCTGACCCTTCAGTGTCTTCATTTGGAATGTCATGGGAAAAGTAATACATGTAGTCTAGCACTCAGAATTTAACCACACTCTGCAATGGGTGTAAGTAGTCATACGGGGCCATATGACTTAACTCTGTTCCCTGTGGAGGCTTCTCCTGGTCACTGGGCACTGCTTCCATTTCTTTGTCTCCTGCAGAAGCAGTTTGGCTTCTCCACTTTTTTCAAAGTTTTGCCAGCCTCTCCCTCAAATATCAGTTTCAAACTCCCATTTTCACATGAGTGAGCATCCTGCCAAGTAAGTTCCTCCCTCCCACCCTCTGCCAAGAACATATCGTTACTCCATTCTCATCTTTGGTCCAGAAAAACAATCCTGGTTTTAGATACCATCACCTTCTCATACCCTTCTTAATCTTCAAGAAAACCTCAGAACCAAACAAAAAAGTGAACCCATCTGTGTGCAACACCCCCCACCAAACCCCAGCATTTTCCTCCTTCCTTTCCTGGCCAAACTTCTCAAACAAACGGTCAGCAACTCCTCCCGCACACTCCTTTCACTTCCTGCAGCCTCATTTCCAATCACACCCTCCACTGAGAGCCCTCTCTGAAGGATCACAAATGGCTTCCACTTCCATTGGACCAAAGTCTAGCCTTGCACCTCCATTGAATCCCATCTCCTGGCCTCTAGCTCTGTTGAGCCTCTCCTCCTTTCTGATGTATTCTCCTAATTTGCAGAGATGGGAAAATCACGGATTTGGGGGTCGAATAAGTCTAGGTTAAATGACCACTGCCTCATCCCTCCAGGAAGCCTTTTCTGCCTTCTCCCTGCCCCATCCTACTGTTATAGGTGCTGATAGCCTCCGGGTCTCTCCCACACTAAGACAAGTTACCCAACCAAGTTGTTTCCTCAGTCTGTAAAGCGAGAAGAATGAAACCCATAGTTGGGAGACTGAAATGTAGTCATATTTGCCCAGCTCCCAGTGCCTGGCCCATAGTAGGTGCTTATTAATTGTTATTTCCCATCTTCTCCCACTTGCTCTATCTTCCCTGTTGCTCTGTCTCTTATCTTCTTGCTCTGTCTTCTTTAATGGCTCTTGCCCCTCTCTCCCCTGATCTCCTGACCACCTCAGCCGTCTCGCTATACTCACTCCTGTGAAGAACCAAACCCCTTTACTTGAGTAACTCTCAGATGTCCATCACCAGCCACAATTTGGCCTCCAGTCCCTCATGAACTCCTGCCTATAGCACATTTCCATTCCAAGATCAACTCCGCCTTTGGGTGACCCAGTTTTGAACTCATCTTATTCACCACCAAATTAGATGACCCTTCCTGTTTCTCTTTTTATGCTAACAACTCAACCACATGAGAAGTTATTGAAGGAAATGGGGGTGTTTGTGAATAAGACTAAAGTTGAAGGGGAGACATGGAATCAGTTCTCAAATTCGTTGTCCTGTAGAAGAGGTAATAGAAAGTTTCTCCAGAAAGAGATTAAACAGAGGCCAGTTTGGACTCAATCTAAGAGAAACATACGAATGAAAAGAACTGTTCAATGGTAGAATACAAGTTGCCTAGGGACGTAATGAGTCAAAGTTTGAGTGGCCACTGATCAGGGAAGCCACAGAATGGCTTAATATGTAGCTTAAGGACTACTCTCACATAAAATTCAAGAAGCTTTCACAGCTTGACCCTTTTGCACACTGCAGAGAACAGGACTTCTAGAAGTGTATGTTTCAACTTAAAGCATTCTTTTTTAATTTAAATGTACAGTATATTATAGCTTTTAATAGGACTTATGAATCATCTATACTTAAGGATGGAATCTGGGGAGACTGCCTGATGCAATTAAGGACAGTTATTTACAGCTATTGGTCTGATTATGCTTAAACCCTTCAGTGGTTTGTCACTGTTTGTAAAACATCAGCTACTGTCCTTGTGGTGCCTCAGGCCTGCCCTGTCTACTCTCCGCCCACTTTGCCAGCTCGCTTTGGACCCCGCCTACCTCTTGCCCTGGGCTCTCCTCACACTGGCCCTGCTCCTTGCAGCTTTGAATATTTTGTGCCTTCACCTGGTTCACCCTTCCTCTTCCTTAGCTCACTGCTCAAATATGACTTCCTCAGGGCAATGTTTCCTAATCTCCCAAGGTACATGCCTGTTTTAGATGTTCAGAGCACCCTGCACTTCTCATGAATTGACATTTTCACAATCACAGTTCACTGTGGGCTTGAATTAGCTGTTCATATGAGCTCTGTTGGGGCAGGGCTCTTCTCTCCTTGCTCTCTGCCCTTCCCCCAGGACCTAGTGTATTGCTTGATGCATAGTAGGTGCTCAGTAAATGTCTGTTGAGATGATGAATAAGTGAAAGTGAGAGTACAAAACTCACGGAGTAGAAGTTGGATATGGCCACTTTAGTAGAAGTTGGATATGGCCACTTTCAACTCCAGGATTCTCCACGTCAATGATTCTCACTTTAGGGACAGAGATGTAGACTTCATCATTATCCATCATTTCCTTTGCCTTCATCCTTTATACAATCAAATCCCAAATCCTGTTGACTATTATTGGGAAATATATCTTGGATGGCTTCTGTATCCTGTTGCCTCGGATAGGAGCTTCCTGTTTCTGCTCTTGCCTTCTCCAGCCTGCCTTAAGGACCACTCCCTATTTATCTAAAGCAGTGGTTCTCAAAACCAGCTGGGCTCAGAATCACCCCCGTGGAGCCTACTGAAAATACACCCACAGAGATTTGATCAGTGGGTCAGAGGTTTGGGAATCTGCTTTTTTTTTTTTTCTTTTTTTGCAAATCCCCCAGGTGATTCTGATGTTCACACAAGGGTGATAATTACTGTTTTCATGCACTGCTTTTATCTTGACCCTTGACCTTGCTCAAACACCCGCTTCTAGTTCTGTCTTTCACACTTTTCAAATGAATGGGTCCCTAGGGTCTGGGTCTGTTACCCGAAGCAACCTCTGAAAGCATGAAATGTCTCATTTTATCTTTAAAAAGCCATACAAATTTTTTATTAGCATCCATAATATATCTGACCCCTTCTGTCACCCTCTCAAAATATCTTTGTACAAAATGGACCTTCAGAGAGGCATTGTGTTTATCTTGGCTTCTCCTTCCCCTCCCCTCCCCTGCCCTCCACCATGGTCTCCCAGGTGATATGAACTCCAGCCTCCAATAAATATCCCAGCACAGAGTGCCAGAATGGAAATGGTTCCGGACATGGAAGCAGAACACCCACATCCAAGCCCTGGCTCAGCCACTCACTTCCATGTTATAAGAAAATACATTTTTATAAAGTGTTTAACTTTTAGAAGCACTTTGACATTCACCAGTTATCTTCATTTCAGCTTAGCTTCAGGGACATTACACATCATACACAGAGTGCTTTGTGCAGAGGCTGGGCAACCCCTGCCCATGTGATCATACACGCTGTCACTTAGCAGCTGTTCACGGTGTGGTGGGGGGCGGGGGTTGCTATGGGCAAGAAGGAACCTGTGTAATGGGGGACTCATCAGACAGAGAATTGACCCACTAAAGTCTATTTTTCTGGAGACCCTTCCAGTCCTGAGTTTCTCTTCTGTGGCATCTCTTGACCCTGGTGATGGCCCTGTGAAGTAGACAGCAGAGACATTCTCCCCATTGACAGATGCAATAACTAAGGTTCAAACAGATGGCTCTGCTCTTCCCGCTTCCTGAAAGATGCAGCTTAATGTCATCTCCCTGCCACATCCACCTCTAGATCTCCCCTGACTTTGGGTTACCACCACCCACCTCAGACTGGGCTTTTAGAAGTTTTCACCGCACTTGTTGAAATATCTGTTTTATGTGTGTATGAGTCCTGAGGACTAGGACTATCTTCTGTGTCATATTCCCAGTGTCTAACACACAGCAAATGCTTAATAGTTACAGTCAAGTGTACTTATTGCTGAAAGCCCACCATGACTCAATAGATACTGTCATATTCCCATTTTATACATGAAGAAACTGAGACTTTGAAAGGTCTATTTATTTATGCAACCCAACTTACCTCCATACCTGAGTTCTTTACCATTGCTCTCCGCTGCTTCTCCATGAATGTTGGAGGGTTATACCCAGGTTAGCTATACGAGGGACTTACTAGGTAAAATGGGCTAACTAGGTAAAGATTTCCACGTAGGGATAAGGAGGATGCCAAGAAGACGAGGAGGAAAAGGGGGTCTGAATAATTCTAGGGAACATCCTTTATCAATGAAGGGGTATAGCCAGGCAGCCTGCATGAGGTTTTATTTCTTACCCTTCACATTCTTCCCACTGTGGCCCTTGGAGTTCTGGTATTCAGCATTCGTGAAGCTCTCATTCTCCTGGAATTAACAAAGAGGCTGACCCAGGAGGGCCCAGCCGGGGTCTATCCTCCATCTAAATTCCATTTGGGGAATCCCAGCCTTGCCCCAAGTAGGGAGTGGAGGTGCAGAGCTGGTCTGGCGTGATTCTTCTCCCTGGCACAGCTGTCAGGCTGTGGCGGAGGCAGAATGTGGCACCACATTGCAGTCATACCAGTTCTAGGGAATTGACCGACAGCACTCTTCACAGGAGGCAAACTTGGGGGCTTTTTATAGCCTTCTAAGAACCTAGAGGAAAACTGATCTCCTGAGAGAGAGAAATGGAACACGTGCCTTTTCCAGGCGCCATTCCCTCAACTATGTAGTCCCCAGATGCCTGCAGTTCAACTTAGGGCAAGAGTCACAGCTAAGTGAGTAGGATAGTGTGGTGGAAGCAATTCACTGCCGGGAGAGAAGGATCCTAACCCAGTTCCTTTAATTCCCCCTTGGGCTTCAGTTCCTTCACCATTAAGATTGAAGTATTATAGTGCAGGGACCTGCAGACCTCATCCCAAGGGCAAAATCTGGCCTGCCACCTGTCTTTGTAAAGAAAGTTTTCTTGGAACACAGCCACACCTGTTCATTATATATTGTCTATGGCTACTTTCTCACTATAAGGACAGAGCTAGGTAGTTGAAACAGAGGCCAACAAAGCCTAAAAATATGTAGTATCTTATCCCTTACAGAAAAAAGTTGGCCAACACCTGGATTAGGCTGTAGAGGGATTGGGAGTGTCTCCCTGGAGCACTGTGGTGAGAAGGATTCTGAGGGTGTGTCCAAACCGAGGAATGAAGCACTGTCCTTAAACCATACGAGAGTGTATATTCAAGAGTAGTGTTGGGAGGACCCCAAAATGCCATTTACCAGTGTTTTTCAAACTACTTTTGGCCTCAGAAACCTTTTGCAAACAAAATCTTAAGCAACAGAGCTGCTATGGGTGAAGTGGGAATGAGAACACAAGAGCACAGCCCATTCCATCCCTCTTACTCCCGGGGCAGTACCTAAGGAAGCTATGCAGATCCCATAGGCTTCATCAGAAGAGCATTAGGAAACCACTTATCCAATCCTATCTCATTCATTCTCCAACTGGGGAAACAGGTACAAGGAGTAGTGGCTTGCCTACGGTCACCTGACGGGTTCCCATTTGGCTTTCCACATGTCACTAATGTGGTTACTAGGTATCAGCAGAACACAGACATATTTCTGCTGGGAAGAAAGCCTGTCCATTGGCTTTGCAGGGCCTCAGGGCTGCCATTAGTGCACGGGTGACCAGGGAGTGCCCTTGCTGACCTGGAGCCCACCTGGTTCAGTGGTGGGACTTGGCCGGGACACATTGTTGATAGCTACCCACGTTTCACCGTGGCCTAGTCAAAGTTTTAGAGAATTTTTTTTTTCTGACAGCACCAAAGCCAAAAGAAGAAAATAAAAATTAAACTATATATATTTTTATTTCATTGATACAAAGATATATTTTTTAAAAAACTCAGAACATACCTTACAATTGACATCATCATGTATTTGTTTTGTTCCCTTTTTTTTTTTCAAAAAACTGTTGTTCAATATGAAAATATCTTCAAATCAGTGGTATCTTAGAATGGAGAAATTATGATAATTTATACTAAGGCTTTCTTTTGAAGATGGAACCAGATTAATTCATTTGTAGAATAAATATTTACTCTTCCTGCCCATTCTTGTTGGAGGGTTTGCTGAAAGCAGATCCTGCTGATGCAAAACCAAGGGGGATTTTTTTTTAGCTCCACTTGGCCCAAAAAGAAAACTGATCTCCTGGAAGTATGCCAGGAAGCCAGAGAGCCTGATGGCTTTTCCTCACCTCCAGCCAGCAACCAGGTGCAGCTCTCAGAGGTTCCAGAGAGGAAGCTCAGGGTCCCTGAATCTCCCAGTGTGGCAGAGAAAGTGAAACTTGGTCACCGATGCCTGGAACATGAGGTCATATCTAGTCAGTGTCCATCAGAGAGAATATATAAAGGACCAGAAGTTTCAAGGGACACTTCCTAACCAGGAGTACTGCAGAGATGGCATTCCAGATGGAGAAAATCATGGAAAGAAGAGCCCAGAAGCATGCTCAGAAAGCAAAGCGGGGCAGCATGCCAAGAGCCCAGAAGAGCAGGTGGAGGTGAAAAGGGGCCTCCATGTCCTTCCAAAGAGTAGGGCTGTATCCTCCCAGTCGCTAACTAGGTGTGTCCCTGTCCTTAGAGGTTGTGGGGCTTGCAATCTGTAACTAATAATAGAGACAGGAGAGTACGAGAACTGAGGTCTCTGGCCATGGTATCAAATTACCTAGGGTTTTAATCCTGGCTCTACTCCTTTCATTTAACCCCCTGAGTTTGTCTCTTCAACTGAAAATGGAGATAACAGTCTCCTATCTACAAT
Organism: Chlorocebus sabaeus; assembly: GCF_047675955.1. NCBI lineage: Eukaryota > Metazoa > Chordata > Mammalia > Primates > Cercopithecidae > Chlorocebus > Chlorocebus sabaeus. The sequence continues at coordinate 32,809,254 of NC_132926.1, read as the reverse complement.
GAGGGATCATTGGATTCATACAGTAAAAGCACTCAGCACATAAGAAGCAGTCAACTTTTTGAAAAAAGAAAGCAAATGCCTAAAACTCAGGTTTAGAAATGACTGCCTTTCTTAATAAATTAGAAAGTTATCCAAGTTATCTCTCTGACACTTTCACTCTCGCTCCTTGCCTGCCCATCCTGCAAAGGGATGGTGTTACAGAGACACTGGGGATAAGCCACAGGGAGTGCATGGAGCACGTGAGGATCTCTCATCATCTGTGTCACAAAGGAAAACTGGTGTCCTGGGCCCTGGGGAGCAGTGGATGAGTTATAAGCAGGAAGAGATTATGATGTGTTGCAATTTGGGGAAATTATTAAAGCCAGCAGTGAGCTCACATTAGAATGGAAAGGGATAGATTGGAAAGAGGTGGCCAGTTAGGAGATACAGCAAATATCTCAAGTGAGCAGCAGACTATAAGACCAACTCACCTTGATGTTTAAAAGCAGAAATACATAAAACTTTAAACTTTTCCACTTTGAGTTAGGTTAATTATACATGATTGTTAGTTTAATGCAGAAGCAGAGAGATATTTGGGGCATTTCAAAACTCAAAACATCCATTTCCATGACTTTTGATCAACGTTTTCTTGGATCCTCAACCCCAATGATGGAGGCAGGAATCACCCCAGGGTCTCCTAGAGCCTATTCAGGGGTGGATTCCTGTGGGGAAGGTTCATGGGGGGCTGGCCCAGAACCAAATCCAGGTTTAACACTGAATGGTTTCTGCAGGTGAGAGGGAAGCAAAGGAGGGAAGATTTCCTACCTGGGCAGACAGTCAGAGTGGCCATCTGAGCTCAACTTTCAGCCTCCCACCTAGAATATCCAGTCTAGGCCCTGGTCTGGTTGATTTCCTTTCATCACTGACAACCGCAGCAGCATTAGTAATCATAATGAACCCTTACAAGCATGATTCACATGTACCTGGCTTGATGCATATAGTCTTCATACATTGTCTCCCTTTCTTCTTGCCACAACCCTTTGAGGTAAGCACTCTTATTATCTCTGTCTTACATTGAGAAAACAGGCTTGGTGAAATGATGAAACCTGCCTGGGTGAGGGAAGCCAAATCCCAGGTTTGATGTTGGGTACGTCTCACCTGGGTTCACAGTGCCACAGCTACCCACTGTACTGACTCCTCCCTAGCCTTCCTGATGAGGGACTGTCCCACCTGGGCTCTATCCCTCTTGGAAGGGGTACCTATCTGCCTCTCTTAGTTCAGATTGCTGGAAAGTTATTCTATACAGTAAACCTAATATTGTGCTCTTGGAACTGTCACTCCTGGTCCATTTCTGCTCCCCCAAAGCCCCAGTTCCCCAGGGAGCACATCTGCTCCACCCCTTCTCTTCTCCCACTCCCCAAGAGCCCTTCTGTTCTTGGAGACATCTGTCAAAGGCAGAATTCATGAGGCCTCCCTAGTCTGTGGTCCTTCCTGTGAATTCCAGGTTGTCGCTTAGCCCCTCCTCAGTGCACCTGCTGTGTACCCATTACTGTGCTGAACACTGGGCAGATATGAAGTCAGGCATCATCTCAGTTCTCATGGATTCACAGTTTAGTGGAGAAGGACATCGAACAAGTCATCTACTCTGGCACATAGAACAGGGGAACCTCCCTTGTCCAGGAAGGCTGGATCAGCCTCCTGGAGGAAGTGGCTTCTAAACCAGGAGGTAGCAGTTGGAGAACAGGTTATGCAGAGGAAATACCACAAACAAACCGTACCAGGGTAGGGTCTCAGATATTGCAAATAGGTCAGAAATAGCAAAAAATAATTTTTAAACTCTATTGAATAGAACAAAGCCAACCACATACTCCTATTAGTGTAGCCTGTGGCATCTGTTGATGATTTTCTGATTTCTTGATCACACTGAGGTTTCTGCAAGCCAATTGTCCACCTAATCCTTTGCCTTTCTGACTGAGGTGCTATTCAGTCTCTTCTGAATTCCAGATGAGTTATGTTGTTTGATTGGAAGTGGGAGGTAAGAGGATGGCACATTTATATTAATCACAATTTACCGATTTACAAAACTTCAGTATACAGGGTGCTCCTGCTTCTCACCAGCATCATCAGCCTTGAGTCTCACAAAAGGTCTGTAGAGGTAGGCAGGGCAGTTATGATCACCCCACTTTGATGTTGAGGAAATTGAGGCTTAGAGACACACAGCGACTTGCCCAAGGTCACACAACCAGTAAGTGTGGAGCTGGGGCTTGAGCCCTGAGATTCTGGCTCCAGTGCCTGTGTTTTCTCCAGAGCACTGTGGGATGTGGAAAGTTTCCAACCCTGGCTCCTGTGGCCTCTGGCAAGTTTAACCTTGCTAGGCCTCAGTTTCCTGCCAGTAAAACTGGGATAAGAGTTCCCACCATATGAGGTAACAGGCACTAAGTGTTAGGCACAGAGAATATTCCCACAATGGCATGTAACAGTCAAAATGAATGAACACGATAACAAGCAGCAATATGGATAAATCTTAGCAGCATAATAGTAAAGAAAAAAGTCACAAAAGGTTACCTATAGCACTATATTCTTTTAATAAATTTTTAAACTAAAAATGTAAAATGATATTTTCAGGAGTACATCTGGTTGTACTAAAACTATATACAGGGCAAAGCAAGGACATGGTGAATGCAGCATTCAGGATGATAGTGAGATTGGGCAGGGGAGGCAGGAGGGCGGGATCATAAAGTTAGATGTAAGATATTGTCAAGATCCTGGCTTTTGCTTTGAATGGTAGGTTCGTATGTGCTTACTCCATTATCAAAAATAACTACATAAATAAATATCTAAAAATGTGGCATGCATGGGCCAATAATGAGAGTATCTTATGAAGCAAGGATTCGGATTAATTTTTGTCCACCTGCGGTTTTATTTTTATTTTTTTAATTAATTTATTTATTTATTTGAGATGGAATCTCACTCTGTTGCCCAGGCTGGAGTGCAGGGGTGCAATCTTGGCTCACTGCAGCCTCTGCCTTCTGGGTTCAAGCAACTCTCCTGCCTCAGCCTCCCAAGTAGCTGGGACTACAGGAATATGGGGTTTTTTGTTTGTTTGTTTGTTTGTTTGATATTTTTAGTACATGTTAGCCAGGCTGGTCTCAATCCCCTGACCTCAAGTGATCCGCCCACCTCAGCCTCCCAAAGTGCTGGGATTACAGGCGTGAGCCACCTCACCCGGCCATGAGGTCATATTTTTAAAAGAAGTAAAAGTGCAAGGCACAGTACCCATCATATAGGAAGTGTTCAATGCATGTTGGCTGTTATTATTGTATAGCTTTATTATTATTGATTATATAACCCACATACCTCTAGTCAGAGGCTTTTCTGTCAGCCCAGAGAGATTGGTGAGATGGGTCCCCAGACTCAGACGTCTCAAAAGCAGAAATCCCCAGTCCCACTAGGCCTCAGGCCAGACATCCGATCTGGTGAATGAACAGCAGTTGGGGAATGGTCAGAGGAGCTTACTACTGGCTCCAGCAAGGTCTGTAGGTAGGAGACGCCTATGAGAGGAAGACCAGAAGGTACGCTAGTGCTGCGATTGAAAGCTTAGGCTCTGGAGTGAGATCTAGGTTTGAATCTTAGCCTGCCAGCTGTGTGCCTTTAGACAAATGACTGTGCCTCTCTGAGCCTCACTTGGCTCATGTGTAAACAGGCAAAAACAGAACCTACCTCACAGGGTCATTATGAGGAGTGAGGTAATCCATGCAAAATGCTTAGCACAACATCTGGAACATCACTTTAGCGCTTGAAAATACTACCTGCTTTGGCCGGGCGCGGTGGCTCAAGCCTGTAATCCCAGCACTTTGGGAGGCCGAGACGGGCGGATCATGAGGTCAGGAGATCGAGACCATCCTGGCTAACACAGTGAAACCCCGTCTCTACTAAAAAATACAAAAAACTAGCCGGGCGAGGTGGCGGGCGCCTGTAGTCCCAGCTACTCGGGAGGCTGAGGCAGGAGAATGGCGCAAACCCGGGAGGCGGAGCTTGCAGTGAACCGAGATCCGGCCACTGCACTCCAGCCTGGGCGACAGAGCGAGACTCCGTCTCAAAAAAAAAAAAAGAAAAAAGAAAATACTACCTGCTTTTACCATCAGTCATCCCAGATTACTCCCTGGGACTACGCTGCTTCCCCACGCCATTGGTGGAGGAGACGGTGCAGGACCCTGGATGCGGAAACAGCTGCCATCTTGTGTGAGGAGTGCGCGTGTGTGTCACAGTTTTCCACTTCCTCCTGGACCCATTTCCTTTGTGAGCTCAACAGGGAGGAATCCGCAGACAAAGGAACAATTCTGGGAGAGCCCAGTCCCACAGCCAAAAGCTGTTTCCTCAGAAGCGGGTGGCCTTCCCCCACTCCCTCCTGTGTGGTCTGGAAATGGCTTGGGGAGAAGAAGCTATGGCTTCCGTGGAGGCCCAGAGCTGAGAAACAAAGTGCCCCAAGTGACGGCCCTCCTGGTGGAGGACGGGAACCTGGGCAGAGCTGATGCGAGGAAGGCCGTTGAGGATGCGGGGCTTCCCTGAACCTGTTATCCTAGCCTGACTCCTGAGAAGAGTAGCTCCCAGAAACTCCCTATGACCACCCTGTCTTCCTGAAATAACTGTGCGTCGAAGAATGGTGCTCTACCATCTCTAACAATAATCCCTACGATTTACCAGCCTTTTCCCAGCCATTCCTCATTTCCCCCTCACACAAACCTGTGCATGGGCTTTCTAAGCCCCTTCTTACAGACGAGGAAAATGATTCTCAGGGGGTTAAATAACTCACCCGAAATTACATACTGGCAAATGGGAGGAGTTAGAGCCCAAACCAAGTCCTCCAAGTCCCAAATTCTTCCCACTATTTTTTTGCCTTCTCTCTTCTTCATGAATGTTTCTGTGTTTCTACCCTGTGGAGTCAAATTTGTACTATTCTCTTCAGCATAAGAGGATATTCAGTTTCCTGCAATCGCTGTAATTAACACACACAAAAGTCCTCCAAGGTGACCTCACTACCCCTGCCCTCCCTCACACAGGGGCTATATTTAACTCTTGGAAAGCGCTAAGACTGAGGCATTGGCTTTGCAGCTGGGTGGGTTTTTTTTTTTTTTCTGTCCCTTTGTCATTCTTTTCCAGCCTGCATGTACAGTGGGCTTCCCTATCCAAGCTGGGACAACAGGAAGTGTTTGTCTTAGTGATAAACAATGCGAGTCCAACCAGCGCCATCTCCTTCTACATTCTGCCCACTGTTTGGCCTTCACTTGGACTCAGAGAAGTGCTTGTAAATTCAGAGGAAGGAAGGGAGATGTCCTGATGGCCCCAGCTGGGTAGATTTGCAACAACTTGGAAGAGTCTGTGGGCAGGGGAAGGACAGATTTCTCAACCCAGGAAGTGAAGGGCAGTTCAGCCAGCCTCACCTGAGGAGCTGGTGACCTCTCTGCAGAGTAAACCCACATCTGGACACAGACAGAAGAAGCATCCTGAAGGAAAACTGGGGGAGGCATAACAACTAGATCCTCCAGTATTCTCGTTCTAGCATGCTCAGTTTCCACATGTGTAAAGGAGCTAATCCACCTTATTGTAAGACTTAATTTATGGGCCAGGTGCAGTGGCTCACGCCTGTAATCCCAGCACTTTGGGAGGCCAAGGCAGGCAGATCACGAGGTCAGGAGATTGAGACGATCCTGGCTAACATGATGAAACCCTGTCTCTACTAAAAATACAAAAACTTATCCAGGTGTGGTGGCAGGCACCTGTAGTCCCAGCTACTTGGGAGGCTGAGGCAGGAGAATTGCTTGAACCCGGGAAGTGGAGGTTGCAGTGAGCCGAGAGCAGGCCACTACACTCTAGCCTGGGCAACAGAGCTTCCGTCTCAAAAAAAAAAAAAAAAAAAAAAAAAAAAAAAAAGACAATTTATGTAAATAATACAGGTAAATCACTTAAAGCAGAATATGTCTTATAGTAGTAATGGAAGAGTAATGGAAATAGCTAACATTTACTGAGAGCTTACTCTGTGCCAGACTCTGTTCCAGGCACATTCACATGTGTCGGGCCTGTTCCCACTGGTGAGGTAGATATGCTCACGTTACTAACGGTGTACATGAGGCACAGGTCGTTAACATGAGTGCCCCAGAGGTACACAGTTTGGAAATTGGGGAACAGGAATTAAACTCAGGTGGTTTAGGTTGCTCAATATCTGTTATCATTATTTCTCAATGTATATGTTAGAATTAAAATCCACTAGCTACAAAATGTGCATCACTAAATAAATTGGCAACCGTATTCATGTGAGGGATACAAGTTCAACAAAATAGAGCATTTGGGAGCCTAGCCAAGTGAAAAATTGGGCTTCTGCTGACTTTTAAGTACTGGGGGTACTTTTTGTTGCTTGATTTTTTTTTTTTCCAAGCATCTCTTTACCATACTGAGCCACTATAAGGCCAGACATGGTTTTAAAATCACACTAACTAGCTGTTAGACTTTATCAACTCTAGAAAAAAAAATAAAGTTTGCTCCAATAATTTATTGTTCCATGTATACTTAAACAGTTGCCCTGTGTTTGGCACTAGCCAAAGCTGGCAATCTTCCTGTACTCAAGGAGCTCGGGCTTAAGTTGGGGAAAGTGACCATCATCAAAAAATACATAAGTAAATACAAAATCTTACCATGTGAAGTGCCACAGGGAGAGATACTTGATGCTACCATGGCATAAAACAGGGGGAGTAGGTGCAATGAAGAGGACAAGGAAGGTATACCTGAGGAAGTCAGGATTGAGCGGAGAGCTAAAGAGGATGTTACTGGCTGACAGGGGAAGGGAGTTCTGATAGGCAAAAAGAATAGCTCATCAAAGTCCCTGAGTTAAGAGGCTGAGGAACAGAGTGTGAGGACAGCCTGGAAGGAGGTGTCCCTAGAAAAGCCTGCAGGGGCCAGGCCCTGTGCCTCACGCCTGTAACCCCAACACTTTGGGAAGCTGAGGCGGGCAGATCACAAGGTCAAGAGATCAAGACCATCGTGGCCAACATGGTGAAACCCCATCTCTACTAAAAATACAAAAATTAGTTGGGCGTGGTGACCCACACCTGTAGTCCCAGCTACTCAGGAGGCTGAGGCAGGAGAATCACTTGAACCTGGGAGGCGGAGATTGCAGTGAGCCAAGATCGCGCCACTGCACTCCAGCTTGGCGACAGAGCGAGACTCTATCTCAAAAAAAAAGAAAGAAAGAAAGAAAGAAAAGAAAAGCCTGCAGGGTTTGAAAGTCACAGGAAAGGCTGCTCTTCCTTTCCTTCACCCTACCCAAGCACTGAGCTCACATCTGATCAGCATACTGCTTTTCTTTCCAGGTGACTTGCCTCGCCACTGGTACAGTGGGTCATACCCCACTAATATGCTGGTTTGTTAAAACACAGTATGCAGAAAGTTCTTTCTAAAATAATGATCAGAAATGTTCAAAGTAATGCACTGGTTCTTGCTCCAGAACAGGAGCCTTTATGAGATGGAAATTGGGTCATTTTCCTTTACATAAGAAAGGAAATTTGAGCAAATCAAAAGAAAAATTGTAGGCCCTTCATAAAACCACAGTCTCACAGTGGTCTTTTTCCATTTTTAAATGGTGCTAGTTGCATTTACTCTGACTTTGAAAACAAAGAAGGATAAGTTATCTTCGTGATCTCTGTAAAGAGGCTGGTCAAATAGTGAGGTGGGGAAGAAAGAAGTTGTATATTTTCCTACTGCTTTGCATTTAATGAATTTGTAATTTGCAAGCTGTTTCCAAGCATTTTTGTACATTCCAGAGTCTGAAAGGTACACAGGAATGAGATCGTGAGTCCAAGTGCCAGCACTGGACCCAGTTTGATGGGAGCCAATGCAGGGTTTATTATTCTTGTGGCTTGCTGAAATTTAATTACTTGTCTTTTGTTATGAACTCATTATCTTTGCGATCTCTAAATAAATCTGACCTTCTGTGCGCTAGTGTCCTTACTGGCTGCGATAAATACCTCTTGCTTAAGGTTTCACTCAGGCTGCATCAGGGATGTGAACCAGGTAGCAAGTGGTAGTACTTTTTATTGGTAGCTTAATTTCTGCTATCTAACATCTTATTTTTATTTCAGTCACGTGAGGAGAAGATAGAAAAATGATCTTACTCTTAGTTGGGTACTCACCAGGAACAATAAGCACTTAGCAGTCTAATCTTAGATATATTTTAAATAAGTTTCTAAATTTATTTGAAAAACTTTTTTGCAATCCACAGAATAATTATCCCTCATCTTGGGTTTCTGAGCCTGTCTGTCTCACTTAAAAGATTGAAAACCTATAAACAATGATCAGTCCATTTCTTCCTGTTGTATCTTTTTCTCATCATTGGAATTCACTGTACCTCCCTAAGACTCAACTAAACCAAGCAAGATAGATGGAATTTATTCGTGGTTCTAAATAAACTGGAGATATAAAGACAGTTCTGTTCTGATGCCCAAGTCTGCCAAGAGCAAAGACACGAGAAGGGGACAGCTTGGGAATTGGGAACGAAATTTTTCCTGACTAGGGACAGCAGGGACCCAGGATTCCTGGGTTGTGTTATTACCCTGTGTCTAGAAGATATTGTCTCCTCATCTTGCATGGAGGGGGTCCTTGGAATGTGGGCACCCAGAGGGAAGGGGCTCCGCCAGCTCCTTGTGCCACAGCCATCCCAAGCTCAGTGTCAGGGCCAGAACCATGAATAGTTCACAGGATGAGGCTTTCAGAGTCCCACCATGCCCTCTTGTCCCCATACCTTCCTCCTTTGTGCCTACCACTGCACCTGAAACTCCACAGGATTGTTACAGATGAATGAAGACAGCAGACATCGAGTGCCTGAGCACCAGACACATCAGTTCATTTCATCTTCACCATGACCTTGGAAAGCAGCTACTGTGATCACCCCCACTGTTTGCAGGTGAAGAATCAGAAGCTTAGGAAAGTTTAGAAGTTTCCCCCAGAGGCCCACAGCTAGAAAATGACAGAGCTGGGAGGGAAGCCCAGATTGTCCAAGCCTGTGCTTTTAGCCACTCTTCCATGACTTATCTTAAGCATCAAGCTTTGTGTTAGTATTGTGTGAACTTAACACAAAATGCTTTTTCCTGCAACTGGTTGTGTGACCATAACTAAGTTAAATAACCTCTTGGACACTCACTTGCTACATGTTTAATATAAAAGGATTAGACTAGGCCATCAAAGTATTGGATTCATTGAGTAAATGTTCATTGGGCATCTACTGTGTACTGATTGAGACACAGACCCTGTCCTTGTGGAGCTTGTTACAACTATAGCAAATCTATTCCTAATGCTGTCTGATCAATACTTTGGTCTGCATAGTTCTGGAGAGTATTAGAAAACAACAACAATGACAAAACAATATGCAGTATGGCTATCATTTAGTGAATGCTTGTTTGAAGCATGGTGCCATGCAAACTGCTTCACAAGCATTACTCACCTAGTTTTTCCAACCCTATGTGGTTGGGTTCCTATTATTCTCATTTTGCCTATGACAAAACCAGGGCTCAAAATTTCTAATGTGCCCATCAATGCACAGCTCAGAAGTGGCAGTGCAAGAATCCCAATATACATGGGTCCGACCCCAAAGCCCTAGCCACTGCACTGTTCTAAGCAAGACTCCATACTCCAGCTATTTATAATCTTCAGAGGCTCCTATTCCCACCTTGACTCTCAGTTATTTCAGAAGAGGATAACTAATGATAATTTTTTAAGGAATAAGAGAGGTTTTCCCACATTCCTTGTGTTCATAGATGTCCTCTGTAGCATATTTGTTCTGGTGGAGTGTTTTGCAGAGGTTGAACCTTGGACTACCCACATCAGAGTCACTTGGAGTACTTGTGAAAATGCGAGTTCCTGGATCCAGGGACCGACATACCAGATTAGACTTTCTGGATAGGAGGTCTGGGAACGTGCATGTTCAACAATCCCGCTGGAGGAGTCTTTTCTTACTAAAAATTGAGGTTACTGTCCCGGTGGTATATATGAGCCCTAGCAGAATCACCTGTCATATGCCTTACACCCATGTGACCTCTCCGATTTAAATTCTCTGATGTTTTAAATATCTGTGGTTTGAATTCTCTAGCATTATAGATGGAGCTGTCATCAAACCTCTGTATTCACTGTGATTGGAAGCTAGCTTCTTGCGGTGAGCTCTGTATTGTTCTGGAAGAGCCCAGCACTGGCTGAAAGGTTTCTTACATCCATGATGTATATCAGGTTTTCTCTGGGATGAGATCCCTGCTGTTAATTCAGGTATTTGCTTTCAGTGGTTTATATTTTTTTTTCTATGAGATCTTCACAGTTGAAGCTCTGAAGTTCAAACAGGCCCAGTGGGGAGAGGGCCTTCACGCGGGAATTTCAGCCTCCCGGTGAGGGTTTCCACCCACAGGTGAAGGTATCCCCGGATCAGGAGCCCCGTGAAGTCATGGCCCAGAGCCCTCCATTGGAGGGCTGTGAGAGGAAGCCCAGTATTCACGTCTGCCCACCTCCCCCCAGCCCCAGCCTGGCCTCCTGGCCTCTGCTGCGCTGAGCTGGGCTGAAGTCTTCTGATGGAGCGTTCAGGTGTGGGGCCAAACAGGCCAGGGTTCAAGGCCTGGCTTTACTGCTTGCTGGCTGAGTACCTTCACTTCTCTGAGCCTCCATTTCCTCCTTTGTAGGGCATTGAAAGATTAAATGAGATAATGTGCATTAACTGTCCAGCACAGGGTAACTGCTCAGCTCCAGGGAAAGACTCTTGCAGGTTCAGTGCAAGTTGTGCTTTGCCGCATGGTTCCCCTCCCTCTCTCTGCCTCTGCTGCCTGCCAGATCCGTTCAGGTCGCAGAAACCCCGCCAGGACTGGCAGCCCCTCATTCTCCATCTGCTTCTCTCAGATGCACTCAGTTCCTTTCTTCTCCTTTGGTCTGTTTGAACTTTGGTGATCAAATCTCAGTTAAAGGAAAAGCACTTAGATGTCAAGGTCCCATGTTAAGAATCCCATCAAAGACCAGGAAGTAAACAAAAAAGGTATTACAAAGCTTGGGTACTAAAGCTCAGGTTTTTAAATGCAGAGCACTCATGCAGAACCCAACTGTTCTTACTTTAGAAACGACTATAACAAACCTTAAATTAGAAGCGGTAGAGCATTTAGAAGCCAGAAAGCTGCCACACATAGGCATTTACTGATAGCAACAAGAAATTGTTGGAACCTCACAGCAAAAAGAAAGAAAGACGGAAGGAAAGAAAGAAACAAAAGAAGAGAGAGGGGAAAATAAAGGGAAAAAAGAGAGAGGGAGAGTGGAGAGAAAGAGAGAAGAAGGGAGGCAAGGGGGGAAGGAGGGAGGGAGGAACAGATTTTAAAATCCCAAAAAGTTTAGCAATCATTAGTCATTCACTGGGGGGCAGCAGTTTTTAAAGTGTAGCTAGAGATGAGGGGGTTGCCTGGGGGTAGTCCCCAAGATGTTTTCAGGGGGTTTGTAAGGTCCAAACAAATTCTATGTAGTACTAAGACATTATATACCTTTTCACTCCCATTCTGTACAAGCTTACAGTGGAGTTTTTCAGGCACAACCTGTGATGAAGGGGTAACTTTTAAAGCTAGTGGGATAAGTATCTGTGTGTTCTTGTGTTTTAAAGATTTTTCGGTTTTAATGTTAATACAGTAAATATTGATAGATACAACCCACATAAAACAAAAGCAATTTGCGGTCCTCAACAATTTTTTTTAAGACAGGGTTTTGCTCTGTTACCCAGGCTGGAGTGCAGTGGCACAGTCACAACTCACTGCAGCCTCCACCTCCCAGGATAAAGCGATCCTCCCACCCCAGCCTCCTGAGTAGCTGGGACTACAGACATGCGCCACCACTGCCAGCTAATTTTTTGTATACTTTTGTAGATGGGATTTCACCTTGTTGCCCAGTCTGGTCTCAAATTCCTGAGCTCAAGTGATTCGCCCACCTCGTCCTCCCAAAATGCTGAGATTACAGGCGTGAGATTACACGCCTGGCCCAATAATTTTAAAAAGTGTAAAAGGACCCCGATACCAAAAAGTTTCAAAATGACCGGTATAGGGTTAAACAGCCCAGTGCACCCCTGAGCCATAACATCCTGTGGGAGAGCAGAGAAGTATCATGTGCTTTTGAATGTGAGTCGTGGCTGCAGGCCACAGAAGGGCTCCCAGGCCACCTGCGGCTGCCTTCTTGCATCTTCCATGGCCTCCCTTGTGAGTAATTACCTAAGAGAAAATACGCATGTGTGCGTGTTTGAGAGCGAGAGAGAATGCGCATTGGGACAATTGGAACAATCTCTTATTCATTTTTTTCTAAGCCCCGCCCAGGGGCCAGGCTGACAATAATTAGTACTCAGTAAATGTTTTGGAATTGAGTTAATCAACATTTAGTGTATTAGTCTGTTCTCACGCTGCTAATGAAGACATAACCGAGACTGGGCAATTTATAAAGGAAAGAGGCTTAATAGAGTCACAATTCATCATGGCTGGGGAGGCCTCAGGAAACTTACAATCATGGCAGACGGGGAAGCAAACACATCCTTCTTCACATGGTGGCAACAAGGAGAGGTGCCAAGAAAAAAGGGGGAAAGCCCCGTATAGAACCATCAGGTCTCATGAGAACTCACTGTCACAAGAACAGCAGCACAGGCGTAACCCCCGCCCCTCCCGCCATGATTCAATTACCTCCCACTGGGTCCCTCCCATGAGACATGGGGATTCTGGGAGCTACAATTCAAGATGAGATTTGGGTGGGGACACAGCCAAGCCGTATCAGTGTGTCTGTTGAGGGTGCCAGAGAGGTTTGTTACTCCATTTGAAAAGATTTATTTGAAAACAGCTAAAATTTGGCTAAAATGATTTTAAATGATTACCTGCTTTAAAGAGGGAAACATATCCATCCAGAACCCATGTTTATGTGATGTGGTGGGGGCTCAGGCCCTGGAGGCAGCAGGATCTTCAGGCACCTTTCACCCCCCAGAGCTATGCCACTCTGATCCCTAGGGATCACATAGACTTGGAATCAGTCTGGCTCTACCTCTCAAGCTGTGCCACCATCCCATAGCTGCCACAGCCTTAGTATAATCTTCTGAAAAATTAGGCATCCCAATAGGATTGCCCACAGATGTGCCCTGGGGATTGGATGGAAACACGCACAGAAAGCCCCTCCCTCAGTGCCCAGCGGCTGAGAATGACATGAGATAGGAACTGTCCTTATCAGCCTTCAGCTCATTGTCAACGAGTTTGGGGTGATGATGGATTTTGCCACAGACTGCAGCATCATGTTTTCCTAACAAGAGTCACTATCTATACATAAGATTTATATTTAAAAGAAGGTCCTAGTGTGGTCATCTGTTCATTCCTCTCTTGTCAGACACATGAAGAGCACCCACACTGAGCAGGCCCCAGACCAGATGATAAGGAAGCAGAGATTCACAGTCCAATCCACGCCTGCTAGAGCCTCACAGCCTGCTGAGGGAGACAGGCGCTCAGGGATCAGCACAGATCAGTGTAGTAAATTCTTCAGTGACAGCAAGAATAGCTGACTTGTGGTGAGCATTCACTCTGTGCTGGGCAAGGCCCTGGTGTCATTAATTCTCACAGACACCCTGTGAGGCAGGTTGTTATTCTCCCCCCTTTAAAGGAGGAAACTGAGTCACCCACAGGTTAAGTGTTTTGCTAATGAATGATAGAGCCTGAATTTGAACCCAGGCGATCTGGCTCCAGGGCCTGTTCTCTTCTGCATGATGCTGTATCTCCTCCTACACCTCCAGGCCCTGCAGCTCCGGGTCAGTGTCTCCTGTTTCCTCAGGAGGGCCCAGGGTGGGGAACAGCACATGGAGTTAGGAGTCATGGCTGAAGCTGAAGTCCTGGCTTTTCTTCTTGCCTCTGTGCAACTTCAAGCAAGTTATTTATCTTCTCTGAGCCTTAGTGTCTTCATCTAAAAGGTAGGGGTGATCATGGGACCTACCTCAAAACTTGTTCGTAGGAGCAAAAAAAATACTGTGAGTCAATATATCTCTCTGATTAAAAGAAAAGAATGAAGAAAACAGCTTCACTCTAGGCTCTGCCAGCTGTGTGATCCTGGAGAAGATATTTAACCTCCTGGAGCTTTAGTTTCATCCTCCATATAATGGAGATAATAAAATGCTTGATATAAGATTTAAATGAGACAATAAAATGTAAAAGGGCTGAACACAACTGATAATGATTGTTCAGCACAGGTTATCTTCTATTATCACGCTTTTGTGCTTAGTGGGTTGCAAAGCAGGACAATACTACTGTGATGAAGCTGGTCTTTGGCTCTAAGGCAAACCAAGTCCCAAGTTACTTTTTGGGGCAGGGAGATATCAGTGACATCATGGTCTTGGCACACTGAAGTCCTTAAAGGACTCTGTGCTCTAGGATCTTGCAACTCATATGGTCCAGGACCACCAGCATCAGCTGCAGCTGGGTGCGGATCAGAAATGCAGAATCTTGGATCCCACCCCACACCCCCTGAATCAGAATTGGCATTTTGACAAGATCCCCAGGTAATTCTTACACACACTCAAGTTTGAGAAGCACTGGTGTCACGTGGAAAGAAAGAATGGCACTGATAACGTGGAGTGAGAAGGGTTAATGTTTAGTTTGGCTGTGGCCAAGGCACCGGAAACAGAAGGTTCCAGAGATTGAAGCACATGAACTGATGGGACAGGAAGGCTCTCTTTCCTGCCTCTGTCCTGGATGGCCAGGGGCTCCCGCCTGAGACCTGTGCTGAGCTTCGAGCTGCAGTGAGAAAGGACCCTGGTCAAGCAAAGCAGAGGGCAATCTGGGGCAGAGGGAGGCCTGAGAGCCCTTGCTCGGGGTTGCCTGAGCTCAGGGTTGCCAGGTGAGCCCAGGAAGGTCCAGTCCTTGGGCCAAGGCCATCTGAGGTAGAGTGGGGAGACCCGGAGAAACACCACAGGACTAACTGAGCAGGACCCTCCCGCAGGAGCTGGGTGGCAGGGCTGGGACAGCTGAGAGCCCCTGGGTCTGCTTTCACACCCGGACCTGCCCTCTGACCCCTGCCACCCAACTGTGCTGTGACTGTGCAGCTGTGACTGTGCCTGTCCGCCTTCCTCCGCAGTGCTGGAGCAGCTGCTCCCAGAGCTCACCGGGTTGCTCAGCCTTCTGGACCACGAGTACCTCAGCGATACCACCCTGGAGAAGAAGATGGCCGTGGCCTCCATCCTGCAGAGCCTGCAGCCCCTTCCAGGTCAGCCGCCAGCAGCCTGCCTGGAGGAGCTCCACTTATGTAGGACAACAAAACCTCCCTTCACCTGACTCAAGAACATGCAGGAACCCTCTGCCGCACCCCCATCCCCAGGGGCTGCCGCAGGAGGAAGGCTAAGCCCTGGACACAGCGTCCAATGCATTCCATGCAAGCAAGAGCTTGTCCACTGGGACCCCTCCCCACCGACAGCCCTGGCTGTGCTCTTTGTACTCCTTCACCCCCACCCTCCACAGACACACACCCACATACCCCCCACACTGACCTACAACACACACATCCAGCCCCTCACACAACTCAACATGCCCCCATGCCCCCCACACACCCACCACACCTGACACATGACACGCACACACCCTAGCATATGCCCGACAGCCCCAGTAATCTGTTTCCATACTGGGCTTCTGGGCATCCTTTTCCCTGGAGAAAGAGATCCTCAATAACAGTGTAAAAACTAAAACAAACTTCGAAACCCAGTGAAATAATTTAGGACATGAATGCACTTTGCAAAGTGAGTACTGTGTCCCATATGGGCTAGAAGTATGAGTGGGGCAGGGGAGACCTGGTCCCTCCTCCTTCACAGCTGGCGGGTCCCTCTTCTTCCTCACAGCAAAGGAGGTCTCCTACCTGTATGTGAACACAGCAGACCTCCACTCGGGACCCAGCTTCGTGGAGTCCCTCTTTGAAGAATTTGGTAAGTGACCCCCTCCCAGCCTCAGCTACGGAGCTATCCCTTTCTCCCTGTGTGTGCAGAAGCGTCCCCCGACTGGACTGGGCCTGGCTCTAACGTCACATCATTAAGTCGCTTGGGGCAAGTCCTTGGCCCCTCTGGGCTCTGCCAGCTCTGAAAGTCTAATCCAAGTCTGCCTAGGAATAGGAATTGAGCTCAGAGATTCGAGGAATGGTAGGGATGACCATGCAGTCCAAAGAAGGCGTGGCACGTTAGGGCATTTCCTCGCTGGCCGTGTCCAGGTGATTGCCACTTGAGACACTGGGCTGAGTGGTGCAGTGGCTCAGCAGAAATGAGAGCTTGCGTGGCTGCCATGGGCACGGGAGCAGCTGAGCCAGGTGCATGCAGAGTACCTGCCGACCTAGCCCTATCCTGAGGGAAGACAGCCCTGTTCAACACAGAAAGAAAGCTACAGGTCTCGGTGAGAGAGTTTTGGGGACTCATAGACTTAGGGAGCACACTGTGCCTTTATAACAATGCTCAAAGATTTCCAAAGTACCAAAACAAGTGTGATTTTATTTGATCCTCTCTACAATCCTGGAAAACAGACAAGGCAGGCATCATTGCCGCCAGCGTACTGATGAGTTTCAGAGTCATAAGTCATTTGCTTAGGGTTACTAATGGAGGGGTGGTGGAGCCTGACCTCACACTCAAGCCTCCTGACCCCAAATCCAGCCCTCTTCCCCAGGGCTGTGCTGCTCATCCTTGGCTTTTCTTTGCCCCATGGTCTGTCCCTCTGTAGACTGTGACCTGAGTGACCTTCGGGACATGCCAGAGGATGATGGGGAGCCCAGCAAAGCAGCCAGCCCTGAGCCAGCCAAGAGTCCATGCCTGAGAAACGTGAGTCATGGCCTGGGTTCCCACACCGCAGGGCCTCTGTGCCTCTGGAGGAGGCAGGGGAAGCTCTCCCCTTCATGCTGGGTGCCCTCCTGGCGGTTCTGGACCCTGTTGTCTCTCTCGGGTTGTGGGTGAGGGCACAGGTAGCACCGTATGAACATTTCAATGGCCCATGATGTGCTCACTGTGTGTTTTTTTCCTTATTTAATTTTATTTTTATTTTTTATTTTGCCACCTTCCTGACTGGGAAGTCACTGTGTTTGTGCTGAGCAGGGAGAATGTGGTGAACTTATCTGTGCCTTCAGGCCCAAAGGACGTCACCACCCCAACTTCTGATTGCATAACATAAGCCGGGCTGTGGGAAAAGCTCCGGATCAGGAGTTGGGTGACCTCTGCCCACCCCCATGGCTCTGCTGTGTAGCCTTGGGCGAGTTGCTTCTCTTCTCTGAGCCTGAGTTTGTCACCTACAGAGTGAAAGACTGGAGCAGATGTAGGATGCCCAACCTTGGGGCCATGGAATTAGAGCAAGGGGCTCATAATCACAACAAGCTTTATCTGTCAACTGCATAATTCATTGTCATCATCACTAGCAACGGTACCAGTCACTAACAACTTACTATGTCCTTTACATGCTGACAGCAACTGAATGAGGCTGGCACGATTGTTATACCCATTTTACAGATGAGGAAACTGAGGCTCAGAGAGAATGAGTGATATGACCCATGTCCCACAACTCACATGTGGCAAAACTTAGCTGTAAAGCCATGGTTCCCCTGGCCCAGTGGCTCAGCACTCAGCTGCAGGTGGTCCTGCCTCACTAAAGAACAGGCCTCACGCTTCCTTGTCCTACTGCGCCTCGTGTGTGTGTAGACGTGGTTACAGAGTAGTGCAGAACTCACAGTAGCTTCTGGTAATTCTGCATGTGCTCAGTAAAAAGTGTGACTACTGCTGTTTGGCAGTCCACAAAACTTGCAGACATTCCAGGGGAACCCTGATGATTAAAAAAATTGGGGTAAGAATCACTGGATAAATATGCCCTCAAGTTTTGCCAACTCTGTGACTCTATTAAAAGGTATGGCTTCACATCCACACTGCCTCCTGCCTTCCATGAGCTCCTGCCTCCCTCTCCCTCAGCCTCCCTCTCCCCACCCTACTCCACTCCCCTAGCCTCTTTTTTGTCTCCTTGCAGGCAGCCAACCTGCCTCCACCACTCCCCAACAAACCTCCCCCTGAGGACTACTATGAAGAGGCCCTTCCTCTGGGACCCGGCAAGTCACCTGAGTACATCAGCTCCCACAGTAAGTTCTGGTCTCCTTGCTGGGGCTGGGGACTTCCCCTCCCTGAGAAGCCAAATCTCAGCTCCTCTGTGTCCTGTGGGAGCTGGAAGTGCAAGCCTGTCACCCTTCCAACCATGTCACCATTGACTGAGGAGAAGCTGCCCTGGGCACCTGGCCTCTTCGGTGACAGCCTGGGTGGACCAATGTGTGTGGCCCCAGGGGCTAGGGACTTAGGTTCTAGTCCCAGATCTGTGTGGCCTTGGAAAATCCCCTTGCCCTCTGGATCTCTGTTCTTCCACCCTTAAAACAAGAAAGAGGAACCAGACACACCGTGTCGGTGTGCTAGGAGGCAGCTACACAGATGACCACCACTATACTGTTCCCCCTACTAAAACTGCTAACCCAAGTGCTCCTCTCGAGCGGGTGGTGAAATTGTTTCAGTAGACTGACATCCTACAGATGGGTTAGGTTATCGAGTCAATGCATAAAATAAAAAGCATGCGGTCCAAACCAGAGGTTGTCAGAGTAGAGTGGGGGTACCCAGGGGTTCATAAGATGATGTAGGCAGAAATATCAGAAGCTTTACTTCTATTTAGTTCAACACATCTTTTAATAAATTCCATGTGAATGTTTTGTAGTATTTATAATCTGATAATAGCATATTTTTTAAAAAATGTTTATATATACACATATAACATACAAAAACACACATAAATATATGTATATATTTTTACTAGTAGGTGGGTGCAGTAAAATAATATAGTGAGCACTGGTACAGGTTACCATTGAAAATCTCTTAAATGGGCCATAAAAGAGAGTCTTTGGTCTTTTCATCGGTTTCCTCCAGCATTGCAACACATGGACGTTCTTTTGAGTGAAGATCAGATGAACTCACTTGTTTGGGTAAAAGGACTAAATGTTACATATAAGAAACTATATCCTAATGTTTGGATGGCTCAGGATGAGTAGTTGAATTTGTAGAAGATACTGTTTGTGTGATGCTACTCTGTCATTCAGCAGCACAGTGGAATGTTCTCCAACCACCAAAAAATCATCAGATTTCTAAAATGAATTCTGATTGGCACAGACAGATCGGTTTTATTATGTCATTGAAAACATCAAACACAAAGTACTGTGTACAATTCCATTTGTTTTTTAAATAGGGTGTACACACACACACACATATATACACATACATGCATGCATCCGTTTTAACAATTTTTCAAGAATATGCAAGGAACTATTAATAGGATTTTCCTGCGGGAAATTAATAGAAATATGGGTGAAGGGAACATATTTTTTCATTCATAATCTTTTGTATTACTGTTTGTGCTTTTTACCATGGTTGAATTTTTTTATTGTGGTAAAATACACATAAGATTAACCATCTCCACCATTTCAAACTGTCCAACAAGTGACATTTAGTACATTCAGTACATTCACAGTGTTTGCAGCCATAACTACTATCTAGTCCCCAAACATTGTCATCACCACAGAAGGAAGCCCATGCCGCTAAGCAGTCACTCCCCATTCCCCACCCCAGCCCCTGCTAACCACCAATTCACTTTCTGTCCATAAGGATTTGCCTATTCTGGACATTTCACATAAATGGAATCATATAATCTGTGGCCTTCTGTGTCTGACTTCTTTCACTTAGCGTGTTTTCTAGGTTCATCCACGTTGTAGCATGCCTCAGAACTTCTTTCCTTTCTATGGCTGAACACTATCCCACTGTAGGGATAGACCACATTGTGCTTATTCATTCCTCAGCTGATGGATCTTGGGCCGATTGCACCTTTTGGCTATGGTGCTTGGACCAGGTAATCCACAGCCCTCTTCAGCCTTGATAGTCTCAGGTTCTGTGTTATCGCAGATGTAAAACAGCCAACTTTATTTTATACATTCAAGGGTAGGGAACAGAGGGCTGCTGGGCCTTCAATCCCAGGTCAATCCTATTGGCTAGATGGGGCTCCTTCATCTCCCCAGGGAGTTCACTTCCCTCTCAGACAGGGCAGAGAAGACACCTCCCAGAAGCCGCTGGAATCCTGGGGTAGAAGGAAAGGGAGGGCTTCAGGAAGGACCGGGAACCTTGTCCAGGGAAAGCACGCCAAGCCCATCAGGGAGTATCCTTCCTCTCGCGCACAGCGTCCAGCCCTGCCAGGTGCCTGAGTACTGTGCCCCCATGCCCCCTCACCCTTCCCCACTTCACACCTCTGGCCCTGGTGAACACCCCTGTTCACCTCCCAGGAGATGTCCAGCGTCTGAGGCCTCAGAGTGCCTGCTGGAAAGGCGGGCTCCGAGCCTCACTTGGGAGATAGAACTGGGTGTCCCTGTCACTGGGAATGTCAGTGCTGCTGTCTTCAGGAAACAGATGCACGGGAGGGGCTAGGAGCCCAGAGCAGCATTCTGAAGAGCCGTGTGCTGTGAGAGTGAGTTGGACTGGGTGAAGGAAGGCTTCCTGGAGGGGGGATGTGCACCATCCCCTGAGCCGGCACCCTCAGTTCTGATCCAGGCTCTGTCACCAGCAAACTGTGTGTGGCTTGTTTCCTTGTCTGTAAAATGGGGCTGATCTCTACCTCCCTGCCTTGTGGGAATCAAAGGAGACAATCACAGTAATAATAGCTGGCACTCATTTAGCATATTGTGTGTGCCAGGCACTGTCCTAAGAATTCACATGCATTGTATCACTAAGCCAAGGTGGGAATTGCTCATGTCACTTTCCAGATCAAGAATCTGAAATGCAGAGACTTTTCTTTTCGAGGTCACTCAGTAAATGATAGAGGTAGGACTTGAACTCAACTCTGATTGATCCCAAAGCACATGCTCTTAACCATCTGAACTCAAAGTATGTTCCAGAGACTGCCTGTATCAAAATAACATTTTTAAAAAATTATTGAATAAATTTTTCCCAACTCATTGGAGTCCAATATATTTTCTATTTTTATGGATGTTTAGAATTTTCCTATTAAATAGTCATTTTTTAATGCAGATTCCTCAGCCCAGCCCACTCCAATGAACCAGAATCTCTGGAGATACAGCCCGGGCGTCTGCATTTTCAAACAACTCGCAGATCATTCTGATACAGAATACAGTTTGAGACATCCCACTAACACCAGCACTGCACTGTGCTACCTGCCAGCTCCAAATGGGAAGGTGTTGTGAAAATCCGCACAGGCAGTTGTAGTCACTATTATGCGCGATATTATTATCTCCTCTAGTTCAGTTCTTCCTTTGCAGTCCCAGAGGTTTAGAAGGAAGTGAGAGGAAGGGCTGAGGTGGAAGAAGATGAGAAGGCAGAGCAGGGAGGGAGGTCTCAGCCCAGGCAGCTGGTACATTGCTCCCTGCAGTACAAAAATCAGAGCTGTGACCAACACACACACCACACACACACACACCACACACACACGCGCACACACCGTGCACACATGCAATACTCTGGGGTCATTGAGGGGGAGCTGACCACTCCCTGCCTAAGGAAGTCAGAGGAAAGCTCTTTGATGTGGGTTTTGATGGATGAGAAGTCCTCTGGCAGAAGAGAGAGAGCACAGGGAACAGCACGAATACGTGCCGGGAGATAGGACAACCCAGCAGGGCAGTTTCTGGTGACAGGAGCAGAGGGACTGTGGGGAGCTAGAACAGATGAGATGCAGAGAGGAGGCCCCACACCCTGGCCCAGAGCTGCTCAGAGTGTCTGCTGTCTCTTCCCTGAGGAGGAGTAGGGGTGTCAGGGTCTCCCCCAGTCCTGGCCCCTGGAGTTTGCCTGCATTTCTCCAAAGTGCAGCTCTTTCTGACAACCCACAGATGGCTGCAGCCCCTCGCACTCGATTGTGGATGGCTACTATGAGGACGCAGACAGCAGCTACCCTGCAACCAGAGTGAACGGCGAGCTTAAGAGCTCCTGTAAGTACCAGGTGGGCGTCCAGATGCTGGGCAGGGCTTCTGCCCTTGGCCTGGCTGTTAGCATGCGTGTGCCCACCAGCCCCTCACCCAGACCATGGTCACCAGAGAGGCCCCAAAGCCCTTGTTTTGAGTGACCCCAGCACTCAGTGGAAGGACCGCTGGAATGAGTCAGGAGGCCTGGATCGAACCCTTTCCCTGACTTTTGGTAACTAATCTTAGGTGAGTAATTTTTTTTCGCTGAGCCTCAAGTTTCCTTATCTATAAAATGGAGATTTGCTGGGTTATCGTGAAAATAATGAAAGACAACAGATGTCAAGATGAAGGGGTAATGACAATAGCATAAATTTATTGAGCATTTATTGGGTGCCAAACACTTGGCTAAACACTGTCCATGCATTGGTCTTCAAATAGCCGGCTGAAGTGGATATCTCGTTTATTATGATCATTTTACTGATGAGGACACTGAAGCTCTGAGAAGGGAAGTAACCAAGATCACAAAGCAAGGGATAAATCAGTACAACAAAATGCAAAAGGCTCACACCTGTAATCCCAGTACTTCGGGAGGCCAAGGCGGGTGGATCACCTGAGGTCAGGAGTTGGAGACCAGCCTGGCCAACATGGTGAAACCCCATCTCTACTAAAAATACAAAAATTAGCTGGGTGTGGTGGTGGGCGCCTGTAATCCCAGCTACCTGGGAGTCTGAGACAGGAGAATCACTTGAACTCGGGAGGCGGAGGTTGCAGTAAGGCGGAGGTTGCAGTAAGGCAGAGGTTGCAGTAAGCCGAGATCACACCACTGCAGTCCAGCCTGGGTGACAGAGCGAGACTCCATCTCAAAAAAAAAAAAAAAAGTAGAGGCCTTAGTCATTACCAGTGTCATGCCTTATGCCCATGCCTTCCTAGCCTCAGGCCCCAGTGCAGGGATGGCTGCAGAGGGGTGAGAAGGTGCTTCCCCAGAATGGCACAGTGACAGATCCTTTCCCATGACGCCTGCAGATAATGACTCTGACGCAATGAGCAGCTCCTATGAGTCCTACGATGAGGAGGAGGAGGAAGGGAAGAGCCCGCAGCCCCGACACCAGTGGCCCTCAGAGGAGGCCTCCATGCACCTGGTGAGGGAATGCAGGATATGTGCCTTCCTGCTGCGGAAAAAGCGTTTCGGGCAGTGGGCCAAGCAGCTGACGGTCATCAGGGAGGACCAGCTCCTGGTGAGTGGTCTAGCAGCAACCACGTGTCTCAGCCTCACATAGACTTGCATGTGGGTGTGTCTCTACATCCATGTGGATATGTCTGCCTTGGGCATACCCGGATTGACTTGGTGCACAGAAGCTCAAAGCCCCCATGCTCCCAAGATCACGACTTTCCCTACTGGAGCAGAATTTAAACACACACACATACACACACACACACACATACACACACCCTCTGTCTCTCTCTCTCTTTCTCTCTGTCTCTCTCTCTCGCTCTCAAATTTAAAGACCTGGGCTAGGCACGGTCGCTCACACCTGTAATCCCAGCACTTTTGGAGGCCAAGGCAGGTGGATCACTTGAGGTCAGGAGTTCGAGACCAGCCTGGCCAACATGGTGAAACCCCATCTCTACTAAAAATATAAAAAAATTAGCCAGGTGTGGTAGTGTGTGCCTGTAGTCCCGGCTACTTGGGAGGCTGAGTCAGGAGAATCACTTGAAACCAGAAGGCTGAGGTTGCAGTGAGCCGAGATCGTACCACTACACTCCAACTTGGGCGACGGTGTGAAACTCCATCTCAAAAACCAAAAAAAAAAGACCTGATATAGGCTTTACCATGTTTTTGTTTTGTCAAAAAAAAAGAATTATCACTTTTAAATTTTTGTTGTTTTTCATTATGCAAGTAAATGTGCTTATTTATAAACTAGAGAAAAACAGATGAAAAGTGATTTAAAAAAAAACTATTGACCAAACATCAATAATTTCACTGACCAAGAGATAACCACTATTAAGCTTTAGTGTACACATTTCCACCCTCATTTCCATACATCTGTCTTTTATAAAACGAATCCCCTACAAAACTCAATTGTTCTATTACTTGCTTTTTTTTAAGAAGGGTTTTTTTTTATATTTGCCATCTCTCAGCTTATCATTTCATAAAAGAAAGAGCACCTTTAATTACAAAGTAAGAGGATAAACATAATTTCAGAAAAAGAATAGCTTCTCTCCCCAGAAATCTGTTGACAAGCCTTGCCCAACACGAATGCATCTGAAACATGACCTTTTCTCACTCCAGGGCGGCACTAGTCCAAGGGACATGACAAACCTCTTTCCAGTCCTACCCCTTCTATATTTTTCTCCACACATTGCAGTAGCTAGGACCTCAAGCACAATGCAAACAGAAGTGGGAGAGCAGGCATCCTTGTCTCAGTCTAGAGCTCAAAAGGGAAGTCACTGTTAAGGCTGGGTATGGTGACTCATGCCTGTAATCCCAGCACTTTGGGAGGCTGAGGCAGGAGGATCACTTGAAGCTAGGAGTTCAAAACCAGCCTGGGCAACAAAGCAAGACTCCATCTCTACCAAAAAAAAAAAAAAAAAAATGTTTTTTATTTAGCCAGGCATAGTGGTATGCACCTGTAGTCCCAGCTACTCAGGAGTCTGAGGCAGGAAGATTGCTTGAGCCCAGGAGTTTGAAGCTGCAGTGAGCTATGATCACAGCACTGCACTCCAGCGTGGGTGATAAAGCAAGACCCAGTCTCTAAAAATAATAATAATAATAATTTACCATTCAGGATGACATTTGCAGTGGGTTGTTTGTAGATGAAAATGTTCCTTATGATTACATTAAGGAGATCCCTCTATTCTTAGTTCACTTAAATGGATGCTGAATTTTATCAAATACTTTTTCTAGCTCTATTCAGATATGTGATTTTTGGCCTTTTTTTCTGTTCATATGGTTAATGATACAGTTGGTCTTTGAATGTTAAACTGCTCTTGCATTCCTAGAATAAACCCCACTTGGTCTTGATGTAGTTGCTTTTTACATACCTCTGGAATCCATTTGCTAGCATTTTGGTCAGGGCTTTTGCGATTGTGTTATGAGAGAAATTTGCGTATAATTCTCTCTTTTTGTAGTGTCATTGTCAGGTTCTGGTATGAAAGTAATGCCGGACTCATAAAAAAAGATGGGAAAGTGAGAATTATTATTCATAAACTATTGACTTCCCAAGGCCAACCCTCCATCTCTACTAGAATTCTGACTCCCAAATTCCTGCCAGGTAGATTTTTAACTGGCTTCCTCCCGAGCCAGCCCATTTCTTCTCTGGTTCTTTAGGGTAACCTGGTCTTCCTAGGATTATGCTACAGTCTGCCTCTTCCCAAATAGGTAGTTGTGACTGAAAATCGCCCAAAGATGCCTCCTCCCAGGCTTCTCTTCCAGGGTGAACGGCCTGGACCCTTCAGCTATCCTCGCACAGTGCCCATGGCTAGGGTGGGGGAGGCCTCTAAAGGGAGGTCGGGCCTCCCCTGAGCCTTTGAGTGACGATGTCTCCCTCCTCTACCCTCTACTTCAGAAGATCCTGATGCCTTTCTCTCCCTGTCCAGTGTTATAAAAGCTCCAAGGACCGGCAGCCGCATCTGAGGTTGGCACTGGATACCTGCAGCGTCATCTACATGCCCAAGGACAGCCGGCACAAGAGGCATGAGCTGCGTTTCACCCAGGGGGCTACCGAGGTCTTGGTGCTGTCATTGCAGAGCCGAGAGCAGGCCGAGGAGTGGCTGAAGGTGCGTGGCCTGCACCTGACCTTCCCACCTTCCCACCCTTTCTCTCTTCCCCAAGCCAGCCCTCAGTAGAGCTGGCTCCTGTCCCTGGAAGAGCCTCTTGCTCAGTGCCTGAGCCCAAATGCCCTGTGTGTGGCTAGGGTTTATGTCTGGAAATGGGCCTCAGATATCTCCAAGAGGCAGACTTCATGCTGGAGACCTATGTTCCTTCTAGTTACTTGAATTCCCTTTCCAAATCCTTACTGTGGGCTTGTTCAGGCTACACTTGTATACCTCCTGGAACTGGAAGCTTAGTATCTACAAAGGAAGCTGATTTCATCATTAGACCAGTGAATTCTTAAAACAACAACAACAATAAAGGAAAAATCTTTCCTTGCCTTGAAACGTACATCCTTGTAATGACCACCCATGGGCCAGCTTCTGCCTCTGCAGCTACACGGAACAATGAAAGTTACCAAAAAATGAGCACTTACTTTGTGCCATGCATTGTGCCAAGAGCTTTACATACATGACCTCATTTCTGCTTGAAAATGGGACAAAATATTATTGTTCCCTTTTCACAGATGAGGAAACTAAGACGCAGCTTTGAGAACTTATGTGACTTGCCAAAGGTCACACAACCAAAGTGATTGGAGCCAGAATTTGAAGCTAAGAAGTAAGTCTCCTCCAAAGGCCATAGGCAGGATGACATAGTGATGACATGGGAGAGGGGACTTTGTGGCACCCACACTTGAGTCAAGCCCCAGGCCTAAGGGGCACTTACTGGTTGTGTGACCTTCTGCAAACGACTTTGCCCCTCTGTGCCTGTTTTTTTCATCTGTGAAATGGTCCTTGGAAGGATTCTGGAGAGCACTCGGCACAGTGCCTGCCAGGCAGTGAGTGTGTGGCAACGGTCAGTAATTACTGCCATGATGACTGCGATGCCCCACCCCCCATTCCTTTACAGCAGACCCCCATCCCTGCACCGCCTCTACTTCGCTCTGACACCGTCCTTTCCTCCTCTGATCTTCCTGCTGGAACAATGAAGCCAAACACCTCCCTCCCTACCCAGCCCCTTCCTTCCTGTGATAACCAGCCCCCGTGATGGAACATTTGGTGTTTCTCATTACCTCTTTGTCTCAGGAGGGAAGGAAGGGGAGAACCTGCCTGCTGGGGGAGCCTGTACCCCTCCATGGACTGGTGGGGTCGGCAGACGGAGCCCTAGACTGGAGTTAAAAGAGACCTGCCTTGACATTGGTCCTGGGCGGCAGTTAGCCCAGAGGTTAACTGTGGGCAGCTGAACTGCCTGCATTTAGTTTCTGGCTCTGCTGCACCTAACAGGTGGCTTCCCCTCTGCAAGCCTCGTCATCTTAAGCTGTAACTCAGGGCTCACAAGGCTGCTGAGGGATAAAATGGGATAATCCACAGAAAGCCACCAGATAGGTGAGCAACAAATGGTGGCTATGATTATTTCCTGATCTCGTGCTTATTGCTGTGTGGCCTTGGCAAGTGAGTGGATGCCTTTAGGAGATAGAGGTGATAACTCCAGCTGCCCTACAGGTTGCTGTAAAGGTGCGCATGGTCACAGAAGCAGGTCCCTCACACTTGTGAGGCTTTATGGTTCCCATCACTCTTCACATCTGTGGTCCCACTGTCCTCAGGCAACCCAAGGAGGAAAGCAGAGGACTAGGATCATTCCCATGTTGCAGATGTGGACACTGAGGCCCAGAGCAGAGAAGTGGCTCTTCCCAGACCACACAACTAATTAGCAATAAGCCTCTTGGTCCCCATCCTTGTATCTTTTCAACCCAGGGGACAGATATGGGAGAAAGCCTTTACAAACCCCAATGTGCCCCACGCATGTGCAGGCGGCTATGTCAGCCCATCTGTTCCCCACAGTGGCCCTGACCCTCTGTTCTACAGCATTCACCACACAGACCCCATTCTTCCTTTGCATCGACAGCTTCCCTGCCCACCCGTTCACAGCTGTGTGTCCTCTTCACAGGTCATCCGAGAAGTGAGCAAGCCAGTTGGGGGAGCCGAGGGAGTGGAGGTGCCCAGATCCCCAGTCCTCCTGTGCAAGTTGGACCCGGACAAGGTATATCTGTCTCCACTAGGTCCTCCCCGGGCTAGGCAGTGGCCACTCAACACAGGCTCAACCCCAGGGGAACTCACTGGCTGGGGGGAAAGCCGGGCAACTGCCAAACTGTAGGTGCCCAGCACAGAGCTGGCACAACAGTAGGTGCTTAATAAATGTCTCCTGAATTCATGAATGCATGAACAAACGAGTGCCTGTGCCCAAAGTGCAACACAAACCAGAGGAGGGAGTGACGCACCTGCCAGGACGGGAGGAGGTCACGTTGCAATCGTGCCATGAAAAATAAGTTGAAATTTGTCAATTAGAAAAGGAGGGTGTATAATCCCAGCACTTTGGGAGGCCAAGGCGGGCACATCACTTGAGCCCAGGAGTTCAAGACCAGCCTGGACAACATAGTGAGACCTCATCTCTAAAACACAAAAATTACAAAATATTATCCAGGTGTGGTGGCACATGCCTGTAGTCCCCACTACTCAGGAGGCTAAGGTAGGAGAATTGCTTGAGCCTGGCAGGTGGAGGCTGCAGTGAGCCATGATTGCGCCACTGCACTCCAGCCTGGGCAACAGAGTGAGACCCTGTCTCAGAAAGAAAGAAAGAAAGGAGACAGAGAAAGAAGAAAGAGAAGGAGTGTGCCTGTCTGGAACATGAGAGAAGCAGGCATTAGCCAGTTGGTCAGGCTGGTGGCAAATATGTCCCAGTACCTGCACATTGCCAGGTATTGTGGGTAACAAAGGGCCTTGGACCCAAGTCCTCCCCTTAGGGACATTACAGTCGAGGGGAAGGGTTAAGACCCACAGACACGGGCCTTGCATGATGTAATCAAGGCTTGTATTTGTAGACTGTGACTGCATGCCCTGCAGTGTACTAAATGCTTTAAGTGTATTAACTGAGGTGATTTTCGTAAGAACTCTTTGGATAGGTACATTTTCAGAGGAGAAAGCTGAGACAGAGATTTGCCCAAGGTCACATAGTAAATAAGAACCATAGCCAGGATTTGAACCCAGATGGTCTAGTTCTTGATGACCATGTTGCCCCTCCTCTCAAGACCAGGATCCTGGGCACCTGCTTGACAGGTACTCGGTGAGTACCCAGGGCACCCCAGGAACTGTGCTAGCCATTGAAATGCAGTCCAAACACAAACAGGTGCAAGCCCTGCCCTCACAGCACTTCCAGCCCAGTAGGAAGTAGACGTGAATCAAACAGTCACACAGACTTATAAATGCCAAGCTGTGTAAATGCTAGGAGGGAAAAGTACCAGGTACCCTAGGGCCCTGCCTCTGTCTCAGCGCCCCAAGAAGGCTTCTCTGAGGAAGTGATATTTCAAATGAAGATGAAAAATTAGCAGGGAAGAGGAGGGAAAAGGCACTCTAAGCAGAGGGAAAAGGTACAGGAGCAGGAAGAAGCATGGAAGTGAAAACGGCCAGTATGGCTACACTCAGAGAGCAAGGAGAGCCCACCAGCCTGTTAGAGTATCACAGAAAGCTACAGTGAGTGGAACAGGGGCCCACACTGGCTGGAAGGACGAGAAGGGTGAGGGAAGATGAGCACCTATGTTGAGCCTTAAGGCGTAGGCAAGATTTCACTGAGGCAAAGGTGGGCCAAGGGGAGGGAACAGAAGCAAAGGTATGGGATCAGGCAGAGTCACCAGGAGTAGAAGACGTGCCCAGGTGGATGCAGGAGG
Source organism: Chlorocebus sabaeus (assembly GCF_047675955.1). NCBI lineage: Eukaryota > Metazoa > Chordata > Mammalia > Primates > Cercopithecidae > Chlorocebus > Chlorocebus sabaeus. Next base: position 32,779,738 of record NC_132926.1, on the reverse strand, counting down.
AGAAGCTCAACCCTATCCTCACTTAGCCTTTGCCATGCGTGAGGCCAGAGGGAAAGCAGCGTTGACGGTGTCAGTGTGTGAGTGTGTGTGTGCACACACTTGCCAGCACATGCTGTGGTGCAGTTTGAAGGATGTGTAGAGAGGAAGAAGAGGCAAGCTGGTAGAGTTGAGATTTCCTGTGGCTGAGCGTCCACAGGGAGGGTAACTAGAATGTTGGGGGTGGTATTTTGGGTGGAGAGTGAGGGTGAGGACGTGATATTGGTAGGTCTCTTCTCCACAGAATCATGTGATTGCAGTGTCACCATCGAGTTCATTCCAAAGTGCTCACGGTACCTCTTTGTATTTGCTCTATCTTGATGAAAAATTTACCATCTGTACACCATTGCAGAACACATGGAGCCTTAGCTTCTGTTTCACCATTTGAAGAGGTGATTCTTCATACTTGACAGTTCTGTCCTCTTTCTGACAGCTGTCATGTTTCCAGCCCTTTGGACATTGAGAGGTGCACATGATCGCCTGTCCTCTCCGTCCCCTGTTGCTTATGGTGAAGCATCCCTGAGCCTGGTTTGAGGAGATCTTGGCAGGAAAGGCTTTGGGGCCTCAGAGCTCTGTAATTCCACCTTCTTAAGTGGGTGGATGTCATTTAATCCTGGCCCAAGTGTGGCTGGCGCAGTTTAGCTTCTTGAAGAAAGATGGCAGCACACCACATAGGTGTTAGAAATGATACAGTCTGTGGGCCTTCACTAGGGCTGGCTCCCTCACAGCAGCCCTCTGAAGTGGATGGAATTCAAGTGAGAAAACCCAACCTTGGGGAGACAGAAGCACTTTCCCACATTCCCATAGCTAATAAGTGGTAAGAGAGTCATCATTACTTCCACTCTACATCCCATGGTACCTAGTAGACACTTAATGGACCTTGTATGAATGAATCGATGAATGGTCTAGAGTTGGTGTCACGAGTAAAACTAATTTGGGCTGGCAATGAAATTGTTGACATGTTGTGTGTGCGTGTGTGGGTGTGTGTCCCCTTCCCATCCTCTCCTCCGAGTTAGGATCATAAGGGACTCCTGCTGGTCACCAGGTCCCACCATGACTATTTTGAAAATGTCTGCCAGCTCATCTGTTTTTCTCCATCCTCACTGTCATCTTGGTTCATGCTCTTGTTGAGTCTCATCATGACCAGGATGACACTCTCTTAAGTGGCTCTTTTGCTTCCAGTCTTGTCCCCTCTTTTCTATCCCCACAATGCCACTGGAAGTAACTTCCTAAACCAATTTGGATTACATTAGTGTTCCACTTAAATACTTTCCCAGCTCCCTGTCACCTGCCAAAGACAGTCCAAATTCCTAAGACATTCATTTCAAAGTGTTATAATTAATTGCCTCCCTCCCTAAATGGACTGTGAATTGCCCAAAGACATAACCATATCTAAGTCATGGTTGTCTTCCAATACCTGGTATGGTATCAGGCACAGGATAATTGCTGACAAACATTTGTTAGCTAATTATCATGTGCTGGGGGAGTCGGAGGGAGATCGAACCAATAAAGGGAAATTTGGGTACCTCCAAATGTGCCCTCTGATGGGGGACTGTCTGTGTCCCTCCTCAGAGGCTGTCCCAAGAGAAGCAGACCTCAGATTCTGACAGCGTTGGCATGGGCGACAACTGTTCTACCCTTGGCCGCCGGGAGACCTGTGATCACGGTAGGAGCCTCTGGGGGCTCAGGCTGGGGAATGCTGGAACTGGGCAGGGCCTTGCCCGTGGGCACACAGCGGCAGAGTAGGTTCTGATCATTCTGGAGACCTGGGTAAGGTGACCTGGCCTGCCATCCCTGGAGCTGCAGGTCCATCCTGTGTGCAGGCTGAAAAGGCCACAGGGAAGACTAAGGATGGGTGAGACTCAGGGCTCCCTCCACTCCCCTGACCCATTTTCCCAACAGGCAAAGGGAAGAAGAGCAGCCTGGCAGAACTGAAGGGCTCAATGAGCAGGGCCGCGGGCCGCAAGATCACCCGTATCATCAGCTTTTCCAAGAAGAAGCCACTGGCCGATGACCTGCAGACGTTCTCCACCGAGGAGGAGGTTCCCTGCTGTGGTGGGTCCAGGGCACGGGGATGAGGGGTGTTCAGGTCCTGTGGGTGCGGGCTTCTGGGGTTGAGGCCAGGAGACCTCATGCCTCATCCACCTCACCCCCAGGGCAGGGGAGGGAATCCCAGCCTACTGGGAGGCTAAGACCCACTCCATTAACACTCTAGGCTTTCCCATCACTTCTCTTTCCAGAGGCCCTGACACTCAGCGAAAGGAAAAGCCAGCTGACCACCGTATTTCTATGCTCCCTGTGACCTTAGTCCAAATCACTGCCCATCTCTGGGCCTCAGTTTCTCAGTTTCCTCCACGATAACAAGACAGGGGTATCTCATTTCCCAGCATAGAGCGTGCCAGGTGTATAAGTAACAACCTATATTATAGGGAAATTTATTGGAGAAACATATTTAGGTACTTTTTATTATAAATGCATTCAATGTGAATTAAAAGTGATTTGAAGGGGAAAACATTATTTTGCTCATGTAAATGTAGTGTTCCATGTACTGGAATCCAATTTTTAAAAATCATATATTTTGGATATAAAGTAATATTCTAACCCTGAAAAAAATATTGTAAAAGTACATGGCAAGACCAGGCGCAGTGGCTCCCCTCTGTAATCCCAGCACTTTGGGAGGCCGAGGCGGGAGGATCGCTTGAGCCCTGGAGTTTGAGTCCAGCCTGGGTAACATGGTGAAACCCTGTCTATACCAAAAATACAAAAATTAGCCAAGCATGGTGGTGTATGCCTGTAATCCCAGCTACTTGGGAGGCTGAGGTGGGAGGATCACTTGAGCCCAGGAGGTCGAGGCTGCAGTGAGCCATGATAGAGACAGCATACTCCAGCTTGGGTGACAGAGGGAGACCCAGTCTCAAAAAATAAATACATAAATAAATATATGGTTACAAAGAAATATTTTGTAATCAGTGAATCAGGGTGCATCATGGTAAAAATAAACAAATTTAAATCTAAAACATTAAGAGGGAATTCTAAACCTGTGGGTCATTAGCTACATAGCAGCTGTGCCTTGGTCAATTTTAGGATTATGTAGGCAAGATATTTTTGTTCCCACACGCTGCCACTGGGTGTCAGCATCATCCATTATTTTCCATCTTTCAGTAACAGTTTTGATTCGGGGAGAAAAGGCAAAAGAGTTGTGTTTTTTATATCATACGCAGTAGTTCCTGCCCTTTTCATCAAGCTTGGTGTGGCCCAAAGGCTGTGCAGACATGTACGAATGCCATTATCAGTCCTTGTTTCACAGGTAAGAAATAAACTCAGAAAAGCATGCCCAAGGTCACCCTGAGGTCACAGGGGAGAGAAAGCTAACCAGGACCCTGAGGTCTTCTTTCCAACAGACACAAGGAGCCGCCTTGCGTCCCCATGCTGTCCCGGGGCAGGCTGTGGGAACCTCACACCACTGTCTCCTCCAGGCTACCTGAACGTGCTGGTGAACCAGGGCTGGAAGGAACGCTGGTGCCGCCTGAAGTGCAACACTCTGTATTTCCACAAGGACCACACGGACCTGCGAACCCATGTAAACGCCATCGTCCTGCAAGGCTGTGAGGTCGCCCCGGGCTTTGGGCCCCGACACCCGTTTGCCTTCAGGATCCTGCGCAACCGGCAGGAGGTGGCCATCTTGGAGGTGAGAGGGTAGGATGCAGGTGGTGCTTGGTCTGGGGACTCTGGTCTGAGTGTTGTGTTTTTGTTTGGGGGAGCCCTTGCTGCTGACACCATGGGGACTGAAGGGGAAGGAAAACAAGCCCTACTCCTGTCAGGTGACCCAAGTAGGATTATAAGACAACATACAGGACACCCACTTAATTTGAATTTCAGGTAAGCCATGAACATTACCCGGAACGTTTTCATGAAAATATAGGTATGTGCCACGCAAGATTGGAGCTCTATCGATACTAAAATATTATTGTTCATCTGACATTCAAATTAAACAAAACATTCTGTATTTTTATTCACTAAATCTGGCAGCACCAGAACCAAGGTTTGTTTTTTCTCCCTTACCTTAAAATCCCAAGCCTGAAAGGCATCTAGTCTAGTCTAGCCCATTCAGATTCTGGAATCCCCTCTAAGACCTTTCACCAGTACCCTCCTCTGGTGGAGGAGAAGGTCCACTGCCCCTCCCATTGAGCAATTCAAATTTTAGACAGATTTTCCCCATACTGAGTTGAAATCTTTGAGCTCCAGGAAGGCAATAACTAGGCCTATTCTGCATACTTTTGTTTTTCCAGAACTCATCAGGATGTCCTGCACTAGAATACTATGGGCTCTAGAAATCTTTGTTGAACAAATGAGTGAATGAAGTATGATTTCATTTCACCGATTCACTGTCCCTACTCACGGGCAGTAGCCTCCTCTCTGAGGTCACGCAGAATACGTGGACTCTCTCTTCCACATGGCAACCCTTTGGCAATTTAGAATTTAAAATGTTAACACTAGAGAAAAACAGAAAACTAATTTCTCCCATTACAGATAGGAAACTGAGGCCAAGGCAGCCATGTGCTTTATCCAGGGGTCCACCAGTGGTCTCTCGGTCTTGTCCTAGAACCTGACCTCTTGGTCTTGTTTTCTGCCCAAGACCCACTGCCTCTCTCAGTTCTTAAACTTCAAAAAATATCTTCTCTGTAACTCACTTTTATTTTTGGTAGTTTGAGATCGGTCTCTTATTTCTCTTATACACGAGCAAAAAATGTGCTTTATTTATTCAAGTTTAGTATTTGTGTGCTAATTTAATTATATAAGATGCTCTTTAAATGAGAATTAACATAAGTCCATGTTTAGTTGACTGGCAACTTCTTGGAGATTTTCCTATACACAGTATTGTAATTATTTGGCAGTTATAAGACAAGAAAAAATTTTGATTGAGTTATATGAGAAATGACCTCTTCTAATAAAAAATAAATATTTTTTAAAAATTCAGAGAATACCCAAATGTTGGTTTTATATCCTAATGGTTGGAGAAGGCTCTGAGAATGGAAAGTGAGGGTAGGGAGGCCTCTGTCTTAGAGAGGTCATCAGGGAGGGCCTCTCTGAGGAGGTGACATTTGAATGGAAACCTGAATAGATGGAAGAAGGGAGCCTCTTGGATTTCTGGATGTGTGCTGTAATCTTATTCCTCTTTGACCCCTGAGTATCGGGTACATAGTCAGTACTTACAAATATTTCTGGGTTTGGCTGAAGTCAATAGGTCTCCAGAAGCTCTGACAGTAGGAAAATGAACTCTACCTTTGCCTCCTGTCCTTCAGGCAAGCTGTTCAGAGGACATGGGTCGCTGGCTCGGGCTGCTGCTGGTGGAGATGGGCTCCAGAGTCACTCCAGAGGCGCTGCACTATGACTACGTGGATGTGGAGACCTTAACCAGCATCGTCAGTGCTGGGCGCAACTCCTTCCTGTAAGTGTCAGCTGCACCGGCCGCACCTGCCCAGGACCTTTCCTGTCTCCATCCCTCTCAGACACTGAGTCCAGCCCTGGGCACTGGGAGGGAAGGGAGGAGCTAAGGAAAGCTCTGCTTCCTTGGGAAGTTGGAATGGGTGTCTTCCTCTTACAGCAAAGAGTGGGGAGCTGGCTGAAGGAGGTAGCCTAGGGTCAGAGGCAAGCTGTGGATGGAAGGAGCAAAAGTAGAGAAGCCTTGGAGTAGTGGCCTGGGTTCTGCCCTCATGCCATGGGACTTTAAGTTTTCACACACTTGATCATGGGCGCATGGCTAGTATATGGCATTCAGGTACTAGAAGAGCCAGGTTTGAGTCCCAGCTCGGTCACCACCAGCAGTGGAAGCTTGCACTGGTTGCTTGCCATCTCAGATCTCTGTTTTCTGACTCATAGAATGGTGGTGATGAATTACCTGCCTTGCAGGTTGTTATGAGAATCACATTGGTCCTGTCTGTGACACCCTAACACAGCCCATGACACAGTGCTTCCTGCCATCTTGCTTTTACTAATCTTCTGACCTGCCTTAAGAGTTTCCGCCAGAATCAATGAGAGTGGTGGACAGGAAAACACTGTAAGTCGCAAAGCATCATTGTCATTGTCATTGTCGTTGTACCTTTTATTTTCTAGATATGCAAGATCCTGCCAGAATCAGTGGCCTGAGCCCCGAGTTTATGATGATGTTCCTTATGAAAAGATGCAGGTACAGTCCCTTGGGGCTGCCCAGGAACGTGGCAAAGGCCACTTATTAGCTCTCCCTCTTTCTGCTCCCTTTACCTTCTGCCTCAGAGAGATCATTTTCATTTAAGCAGCAGTGGCTAGAAGGGGAGCCCCTTCTTATCATAGAGCATGGCTCAAGATGAGGAATCCCTGGCACAGGAGGCTGGGTGGTGCAGTGGAAAGAGACCCAGGTTGGGAGGAAGAAAGGGCTCTGTAGACTGCCAAGCACTACCAAAAGGTGAGGCATCATCTCCAGTTTGAGCAAGATGCTGGGACCCTCCTCCTGTTTACCGCTCTGTGAACTTATCCTCCTGATTCTGTGGTGTCTGGGGCGGGTGCTGACTCTGGGGCCAACCTGCAAGCCTTCACCTAGTGACTTCGTGATCTGGAAGCGTCAGCTCCCAGGCCAGTCTCCATGTTTTGCTTGCTAAGCCAGGGAGATACCAACTTACTAATTTACAGTGAGGCCTGAGTAGCCATCACATGACCTGGAATGCTCCTGGCAGCATGCCCTGTGCTGTCTCCTCCCTCAGAAAGCGAGAGGAGAGCCACATTCCAACCAGACGCTGGTGGGTGGGTCAGGCCTCACCATTAGCAGGAGAGAGAGGCAACTAAGCTGTGTCTGCAAATGTGTCTGCAGACAGGACCTCTGCCTTGGACGGTGCTGGATGACACACTGAGTTTTCACCTCTAGGACTCCCTTTTCTGGAAAGTTCTCCAGTCATCCTTCTGTTCATATGATCTTTCTTCAGACTCAGATAAACCTGTGGATGCAGCTTGAGGTTTTTCTCAGTTGCAGAGTTTAGTGGCAAGATAGCTTAGCACTTAAGGATGTGAAGTTTGAGTCAGACTCAGGGCTGCTGGTCTTCGCTTCCTGACTCCAAAAGAATATGATAAAACCTACCTTCTTGGATGGCTGCAAGAATTAAAGAATACTTTATGTAAGAAAGTTTAGGCAAGGTCTGGGTGCCATGGCTCATGCCTATAATCCTGGTACTTTGGGAGGCTGAGGTGGGTGAATCACTAGAGGCCAGGAGCTCGAGTCCAGCCTGACCAACATGGCAAAACGTCGTCTCTACTTAAAAACTACAAAAATTAGCCAGACATAGTGGCACATACCTGCGGTCCCAGCTACTTGGGAGGCTGAGGCAGGAAGATCGCTTGAACCCAGGAGGTGGAGGTTGCAGTGAGCCAAGATCATGCCACTGAACTCCAGCCTGGGCAACAGAGCGAGACTCTGTCTCAAAAAAAAAAAAAAAAACGTTTAGGCTGGGCACAGTAGTGGCTCATACCTGTAATCCTAGCACTTAGGGAAGCTGAGGTGGGTGGATCACTTAAGCCCAGGAGTTTGAGACCAGCCTGGCCAACATGGCAAAACCCTGTCTCTACAAAAATTAGCCAGGCATGGTGGTGTGCACCTGTTGTCCCAGCTACTCAGGAGACTGAGGTGGGAAGATCGCTTCAGTCCAGGAGGTTGAGGCTGCAGTGAGCCATGATCACACCGCTGCACTCAAAAGAAGAAATTCGCACAGTGCCCAGACATTGGAAGTTCTTATACAGAGGAGTAAATAGTACTGTTGTTGACAACATCATTATTATATTACGTTATTATCATATTTAACTCATAGTTTCCTAAGCTTTCACTGAATTTTTAGTATTCTTAATATTCTTCATGCACAAATGTATAGTTAATCTATTAAGTTATGTCACTTCTATCACTGGCTCATCTCATCCAGGACTTTCCTTCTTGAGGGAAGACTCTTTTCTTTTTGAGGCAATTCAGAAAATCAGGATACTTCCAAATGTTCTAAAGACAAAAATATCTATGATAAATCAAATATAGCCACCCACAGTCTTTTGAGATTTTCTAATTTTCGTCTCAGCAGGTACTACAGTTTAGGGTTGCCTTCTGCTGCCCCCAGCAGAAAAGTATGAGGTTCAAATGATACACTGCTAGCAAAAGTGCTTTATGATTTTTGAGTGCTATGCAAGTCTAAAAATGTAAGACCAAAATCTCAGAGCAAGAAGACCCCATACTGAGCAAAGACCGTAGTACAACCTGCATTGATGAGTCTGCGCCTGCCTGAACTTGACTGTCTTCCTCCATCTCCCACCAGGATGAGGAGCCCGAGCGCCCCACAGGGGCCCAGGTGAAGCGTCACGCCTCCTCCTGCAGTGAGAAGTCCCATCGTGTGGACCCGCAGGTCAAAGTCAAACGCCATGCCTCCAGTGAGTTGTGTGTGGGCCTCCCCTGCTGACTAGGGAGGAAGGGAAGGAAGCAGTCTATAGGAGAGATCTCAAAATCAGTTCCTCTGGTGGGTAAATAAATGAGCAAAGTGAGATGCAAGAAAATACTCTACCCTAAGAAAAATCACAGAGCAAGCACAATGAAAAAGGGCAGCTAGCATGTGGCCTCAGAGGAAAAATGACAGGGAGTTGGGGGGTGGGGAGGTACTATAGGAAACTGATACCCAGTTTCCTCAGGTCCCAACTATACGGGAGGCTGCTGCTCAGCTCCAGCAGACGATCCCCATGAAGCAGTACCAGGCCCCTAACACCAGATTTGCTAATTACTTAAAAGAGACCAGAAATCTAGACTTTAGGTGAAATCTACTTATTTTTTAATATCAGCAACTATTTTTTTTTTAATTTAGCACTGAATGAGGCCAAATAGAGAGAGAGAGAGAGAGAGACTGTTGACAAGCTGTATCTGTTTCAGAGGCTAACAATTTGTGATTTCTGATCTGGGGTAGTAAGTGGAGAACTGAACCCATCCGAATACCCTGGAGCCAGCTGCCGTGAAAGCCACAGCTCACCTTGGTGTCCTGCCCTAGCTCTGCCTAGCACCCCACAGGAGCTCAGTGAATTGCCTGATTGCCACACTGCACAGTAATGTGGATAACTAAGTATGCCAGGCAACTGTGTTGTAAATTCTGTTTTACTTCCAACAGTAATCTGTGCTCCTGTGTGATTTCTCTTTATGAAGAAGCCAGCTTCCTGTGGGACAGCATGTTCCAAAAGTTTTTTCTTTGTTCCTTTACATTTATTCCCCCTGCATCTCAACAGAGTCAAGTTCTGTTCTGTGCTTTTTGTAAACTTACTTTTATATTTTAATACCTATTTTTAAAAATACTTTTCTGTATTATGGCTCCATTTCATTTGTATAGATCATCCCTTCTGAGGGTCAGGAAATCTGTATTCTATTCCTCATTCCTCCCTTGACTACTGAATTACTGTGTACCTCTGGGAAAAGTCCTTTCCCCTCTCTGGGCCTGAGTTTCCTCTCTGAACAATCAGAAGGGTGTTGTGTAACTTTGCACTCTACTCTCAGAGATACTGGAAATGCAGGGCCTTGTGAAATGCCCATTTTAAAATGGAAATCTAAACTGAAAAAAGCATGTAAGATTAAAGAAATCACCGAATGTCAATGACAACAACAAAAAACTAACAAACATACACAAAAAAGTAGACCCTTTCTTCAGATCAAATCTCATATGAAAGCCAAGTTTATAAAATAAAATAAAAGTGGAGCTACTCTGGTTAAGGCCCACTTGGCCTCCACTTCTCCTGTTAGCCATCACCGCGGGGTCATAAGGTTCCTTGAAGGGCAGTGGGAAACCACGGTGGAAGACTGCTAATGAATTCCAACAAGGTTGTTTTTTAGATGAAGAAACTGAAGAAAATAAAAGAGAAGATATCTTCATCCATTTCTCCTGCTATAACAAAATCCCATAAGCTAGGTAACTTATAAATAACAGAAATTTATTTCTCATTGTTCTGGAGGCTGGGAAGTCTGAGATCAAGGTGGCAGCCGATTTGGTGTCTGGTGAGGGCCTGTTTCCTGGTGATGACCATCTTTTTGCTCCCTGGGGTCTCTTTCCCAAGGGCACTAATCCCACCCATGAGGGCTCCACCCTGGTGACCTAATCACCTACCAAAGGCCCCACCTCCAAGTGCCATCACATAGGCGATTAGGTTTCAACATATGAATTTGGGGGGATGTAAACATCTAGTCTATAGCCAAAGGATTTTGCCCACGATCGTGTATTAATTGCCTATTGCTACATAAGAAATCACCCAAAATTTAGCTCCTCTAAACAATAAGCAGGAACATGTGTCATGTCACATGGTTTCTGTGGATCAGGAATCCTAAATGGCTTGGATAGGTAGTTCTGGCTTGGGGTCTCTCATGAGATCTCAAGATGTTGGCCGGTCATCTGAAGTCATCCAAAGTCTTGACAGGCTGAAGGATCCACTTCTAAGATGACTCACTGCATGCCTGGCAAGTTTGTGCTGGTTGTTGGAAGGAGGCCTGAGTTCTTTGCCATGAGGATCTCTTCATAGAGTTGCTTGTCCTTGTGATGTGACAGCTGGCTTCCCCCAGAGCAAGCAACCCAAGAAGGAACAGCAAGGCTGATACTGCAAGGTCTTTTATGATCTATGGTTAGAAGTTACACTCTGTCATTCTGCAATATCCTAATGGTTACACAGGTCAGCACTGTTTAGTGTGGGAGGGGACTATAAAAGGGCATGAATATTAGGAAGCAAGAATCATGGAGGCCAAGTAGATTGCTGAGAAAAATGGTGGTGTGAGAAGCTGCATGGACCCACTCCCTAGCAAAACAGCTGTAGCTGGTGAAATTTATTAAAACAAACAATTATTTAAAGTCTGGAAATTTTCCTGAGGGCAAATGAAGAAACATTTATTCTAGAAAATTTGCTAAATCTTAGTAAGAACAGTGAGAGTTTGTGGCATTTGAGCCACAACCTACCCCTTTATTCCCCAACTCAGTTTGAAAGAATCTTCACTCCAGGCACATCTGGACAAGAAAACAGGGCTGCTTCTTTCCCCAGCTGCCAGCGAAGGGCTACAGTATCTCCCCCGGAAGGGCAGGCTGCCAGTATTTTTTGTCATACCCAGCTCCATGCTGCAGAGGCTAAATTCCAGGTGATTGCAGCCAAGAGGGAGGAAGCGCCCTTCCTCTACCCAGATGATAGAGCAAAGGCTTTGCCCCAGGTAGGGTAAGCCAAGAATACTGGGGCCTTGATTGCCCTCATCCTAGCTCACTTGTAGGGCAGAGGTTCCATGCTGGGAGAGGCAAGCAGAGTAGACCGGAGGTTACGTCCCCCACCCAGCACCCTGCTCATAACAGAAATGTCACTCCAAGAGAAACAGGCTCTTAATTTGTTTTGTGCTGCTATAACAGAATACCAGAGACTGGGTAATTTGTAATGAACAGAAATTATTAGCTCCTAGTCTAGAGGCTGGAAAAATCCAAGATCAAGCTGTTGACCTCTAGCAAGGGCCTTCTTGCTGCATCATCACACGGAAGAAAACAGAAGGGCAAAGAGGCAAAAGGGGGTTGAATTTGCCCTCTTTTAACGGCATTAATCCCACCCATGAAGGCAAAGCCCTCATGGCCTAAATCACCTCTCAAAGTCCCATATTTTCATACTGTTACAATTGCAATTAAATTTCAACATGAGCTTTGGAGGGGATGAACATTCAAACAACAGCACAGGCCATTGTTGCCACCCCTGGATCCAGAGCAGTGACTCAAAGATTTTGCCCAGTGGGGAAAGGCAAGCCATAAGAACAGAGCACTCCAAAGCTCTTCCTCAAAAGAACTGACTTTAGTTGGAACAGAGTGTGGGAAAGTGTAAACCAAAGGGTGCTCTCAAAAACAATGGAGATTTGGTGGTTATGAGAACAATAAACTAAACCACAAGCTAGTTTATCAGAGAGAACCACAGAAAGAGACAGCTAAAAATGCCCTCAGCCAGGTGTGGTGGCTCACCCCTGTCATCCCAACACTTTGGGAGGCTGAGGCAGGTGGATCACTTGAGGCCAGGAGTTCAAGACCAGCCTAGCCAACATGGCAAAACCCTGTCTGTACTAAAAATACAAAAATTAGCCAGGCATGGTGGCGGGCACCTGTAATCCCAGCTACTCGGGAGGCTGAAGCACAAGAATCACTTGAACCCAAGAGGCAGAGGTTGCAGTGAGCTGTGATCATGCCACTGCACCCCAGCCTGAGTGACAGAGTGAGACCCTGTCGCAAAAAAAGAAGAAAAAAAATTTTGTTTAAAGAAATTGTTTTAAATAAAAAGAGCCCTCCTAGGGTTAGAATAAATCTCAAAGATGAGCCTCCACAACTATCCTATAAAGGGGCTGAATTTAATTGGATCAGACTGTGGAGTAATTTATGCATTGTCAAAATCAATAGAGCAAACACCTGACAATTAGTAGCGCCTAACAGCTGGGTGTAATAGCAACAGAGGCGGACTGCTTAACAGGAGATTAGGGAAGGAGTCAGAAATCCCTGCTAATACGCTGTCACCCCAGAGTGACTGTACACATGCCAAGGCTATGGCCTCTGAGGAGCAACATCAGTGCCTTCATACTTCAAGAGGAAGTACACTACACTAAAATAGTTCAGACAAGTCACTAAACGAATAAGAAAGTAACCCAACAACCCAGTTGGGGGGATGCATATCAAAAGATACTATAATATATTCTCTAAAATGACCAGTTTTCAACAAAAAATTATGAGACGCACGAAGAAGCAGGAAAATGTGACCCATACAGAGGGGAAAAAATCAAGCCATAGAAACTGCCTGAGAGAGGGCCCAAATGTAGAATTTAACAGAGATTTCAAAGCAGCCATTATAAATTATTTAAAGAACTTAAGGAAACCATGCTTAAAGAAAGAAAGGAATGGAAGATGACAGTGTATTAACAGATAGTCTATATTATGAATAGCCTATATTATTGGTAGTCTCTATCAATATATTATTGATAATAGTCCATTCCTCCTGCTATAACAAAATTCCATAAGCTGGGTAACTTATAAACAAAAGAAATGTATTTCTCATTGTTCTGGAGAAATTGGCTTCATACTGCAGGAGGAAATAGACTATGCTGAGTACTACACTACACTATACTGTACACTACAGTATAGGTACATGGAACTACACTATAGTTATATGAAATATAGCTATCCTATATTATACTATACTACATAGTACAGTCATATGGGATATATTATTGATAATATATTGATAGAGGCCTCCAACAGAAAGATAGAAATTATAAAAGGAAGAACCAAATAAAAATCATGAGGCCAAAAAGTACAATAACTGAAATGAAAAACTCACTCAGTGGGCACAACAGTAAATTTGACCTGGTAGAAGAATCAGTGAACTTGATGATAGAAAAATAGAGACTATGCAAACCAAAGAGCAGAGAGAAAAAAAAGAATGAAGAAAAATGACAGAGCCTCAGAGCATTGTGGAACACCATTAAGTGCACAAACATATGTGTACAGGGAGTACTAGAAGGAGAAGAGAGAGAGATGAGCATAAAAAATATTCAAATAATGGCTGAAACTTGCCAAATTTATTGAAAAACATTAATCTATACATCCACGAAGCTCAGTGAAATCCAAGTAAGATAAAGGCAAGGAGATCTACAAAAGACACATCATGGTAAAAATGCTTATACCAAAGACAAGGAAAAAATGTTGAAGGCAGAAGAGAAAATCAAGCCGTCATGTATAAGAGAATCCCAGTAATATTAACAGCTGACTTCTCATCAGTAACAATGAAAGCCAGAAGGCCCTCCATGCTGTATTTATGATCAGGCTTGAACTGCAGGGTAGTTGTGTCAGGAACTGATTTTTGCATGGGTCACTGGGTGACCACTGCAATCCCTGCAGCAGCTGGCTAGACAAGACCCCCAATTATCCATAAACTGCAGGAATTATTCTGCACCGACTTATATAAAGCAGCGTGCAGTTCTGTATAGCGCGCACGCACACACACACACACACACACACACACACACACAAGTAAAACTTTCCCCAAGAGGTTAAACTATGGCCTTGAACCAGCTAGAGCAGTATTGCACAGCATGGACCCTGGAGTCAGAAAGACATGGAGACATGGGTTTAACCTCGGCTCTGCCACCATTAGCAGTGGGACTTAACTGCTGTGTACCTCAGTTTCCTCAACAATAGAAGAAAACTAATTATAGTATAAGTTTTGTGGGCTGGGCACAGTGGCTCACTCCTGTAATCCCAGCACTTTGGGAGGCTGAGGCAGGCTGATCACTTGAGGTCAGGAGTTCGAGAACAGCCTGACCAACATGGTGAAACCCCATCTCTACTAAAAATACAAAAATTAGCTGGGTATAGTGGCGTGCACCTGTAGTCCCAGCTACTCTACTTGGGAGGTTGAGGCAGGAGAATCACTTGAACCCCAGAGGTGGAGGTTGCAGTGAGCCGAGATCACGCCACTGCACTCCAGCCTGGGTGACAGAGCGAGACTCTGTCTCAAATAAATCAATTAAAAAAATAACTTTCATGATGACTAAGTGGGAATGCAAGTAAATGGCTCAGCATATAGTGCCTAGTGTATAGTAAATAATACATTTTTGCCATAATTATTTGTTTTTATTGTCCATCATAGTGTTGAACCTACAGTAGACCACCAGGTCCCTCCCTCCCCCAACCCCTTCCCCAGTAATAAAATGGATAACTGACTGTAGCTCAAAGTCTAGAATCTCTGGAGATCTGAGTTATACCGAACGGTCTCCTTGTCTTATAGATATCTGAAAACTGACTATAAAACTTGTTCTTTTAAAACCAAAGTATGTTCTACACCACAAATTTGTTTTTTAATAATATTATCATTATTACCTAACCCTATTTGCCTACTATACTAAGTGCTTTTCATTAATCATCTCATTCAACCCTTACCACAACTCTATGAGGTAAATTGTATCCATATCCTTGTTTACAAATAAGGAAACTAAGGTCAAGGGGGAAAGGCACAGTAAAACACTACCAGTCTCTTTTGCCTAATGTCACACAACCAGGAAGGTCAAAAATGCCCAAATCTCAGGCTGTCTGTTCCAAGGCCTTGCTCCTAGTCCCTGTGCCCTATGGCCTCCCTTTTGCTTCTTAATTCCTTAGAGGATTCACACTAAATATATCTAAGGGACTTGGTCTAAATATTTCCATTTTATAGATGGAGAACTTGGGGCTGAGAGAGAAGCTGACACCACCCAAGTACCTTTGCCAGAGGTCAGAACTGAGGGCCTTTCCCTTCCCCACATCTCTGCAGGTGCCAATCAATACAAGTATGGCAAGAACCGAGCGGAGGAGGATGCCCGGAGGTACTTGGTAGAAAAAGAGAAGCTGGAGAAAGAGAAAGAGACGATTCGGACAGAGCTGATAGCACTGAGACAGGAGAAGAGGGAACTGAAAGAAGCCATTCGGAGCAGCCCAGGTACCTATGTGATTGTGGTCCTGAGCACCTATGGGTGGCCAGCTCATCCTTGGACACAGTAAAGGGAGGTCTCTTGCACAAGTCACCTTGTTTCCAACCCAAGAAAAGTGGGCTTCTCCTCCCCTTCGCCTTCTCTTCTTCCTCTTCTCCTCTTCATCATTATCATCATCATTCCTCCCAATTAAAGAAAGTGTCATCAGTTTAATAACTTGTTTTGGAGGGATGAAAAAGCATCACAATAATGTATACACTTAATATAGTAAGCAGCAATCTGATTTTAGAAATGTGAAGCATAGAAGTGTGCCTTAGAATCAAAGAAATAAGAGATGTCATTTTGAACTCCACCTTTATTCATTCACAGATATATGTGAGACATTGGTCCTAGTGCAGGGAATAATGGACATGACGCTTTCCCAGGATCCTCTTCTGAAACCAGGGACCTCAGCAGGCCCTGCCTGCTCTGGGCTTCTCCACACCCTATTTTCTGCTGTGTTTCCTTTGCATTCTAACTGCAGTTCAACACACTTTAAGCCTAAGGTTTCTCCACATGCCAGAGGGAGCAGAAGTCCTGTTGCTATAGAACATGTCCACAAACATGTAGCCCTGTGAGAATCTGGTGGACCTATGGACCCTTTTCTAAGAAGAAACACCACAGTTCACAATGTTGCAAAAAAAAAGTTCAGGAGCTCATGTGGCTGCCTCTGGAGCCTATCCATAGATTGCCTAAGACTCCATGAACCTCAGATTAAGAACTTCTGGTTTAAAGGAGAAGACTTGTTCTGTGTGGCCAAGAACCAGAATCAACAGGAGGAAGGCACAGGAAGACAGTTTGGTTTCCATATAAAGAATTTTCTGAGAGTCAGAACCAGGATTTGGAGCAAGTTGACTATCCTTGTCCTGCTCAATTTTTTCCCCTATGGCACTATCACTTGGTAACATATCAGATTATTTATTATATTTATTATTTATTGTTTGCCACAGACACACAAATGTAAGCACCATAAGGGCAAGGATCTTTGTCTGCTTTGTTCACTGATACATCTAGGGCTGAGGACAATGCCTGATACATGGTAAGCATGCATTAAATACATGGTGAATGATGAATATAAAGAATTCAACATTACTGGAAAACCCTCCAGCACAGCCTCCCTCAGGGCAAAGAATGGAACTGATTTTTAAACCTGGTAAGACCCAACACAGCACTTGGCATGAGAAAGGTACTAATATAGGTTTGTTAGATTAAATTGAAAAAGTGGGCTGGGTGCCATGGTTCATGCCTGTAATCCTAGCACTTTGGGAAACTGAGGCAGGAGGACTGTTTGAGTGCAGGAGTTCGACACCAGCCTGAGCAACATAATGAGACTTCATCTCTATTTTTCTGTGTCTGTAAAGCCCTGCTATGACACTTGTTTACAAGTAACAGAAACCAAAGCTAAACTGGCAGAGAAATGAAAAGAAGATGTAATTGGAAAATTGAGTGATCTGGTGTAGTGGGGTCCAGGGACTTAAATGATGTCACCAGGAAGCTTATTTCTCATACTCATGCTTCTACCCTTCTCTCCTTTGGTTTCATTCTCCCCTTGTGATGCCACAATGGCTGCACAATGCCAGCCCTCACCCAGCCCTCCCAGCCAACCCAAGCAGAGAGAGCTTCTCCTCCCAGCAACCACCACAAAACCCTCTGGATTCACTCTGATTGGTCCCACTTTCATCCTTCATCCAATCACTGTCACCAGAAGATGAGCTGTGATTACGGGGCAGACCTAAGTTATGTGCCAAACCCTTGAACTAGAAGCAGAGTCAGCCCCACTCAAACTAGAGAGAATGGGGCTGGGGGGCAGGTGCAGTGGCTCATGCCTGTAATCCCAGCACTTTGGGAGGCCAAGGCTGGTGGATTACTTGAGGTCAGCAATTTGAGACTAGGCTGGCCAATATGGCAAAACCCCATCTCTACTAAATATACAAAAATTAGCTGGGCATGCTGGGGTGTGCCTGTAGTCCCAGCTACTCGGGAGGCTGAGGCAGGAGGATCGCTTGACCCCAGGAGGCAGAGGTTGCAGTGAGCTGAGATCACCCACTGCACTCCAGCCTGGGCGACAGAGTGAGACTCCATCTCAAAAAAAAAAAAAAAGAAAAAGAGAGAAGAGAGACAGAATGAGAGGGGGAAGGTGGTTTCCCAATGAAAACTCAGAGTGCTATTTCCAGGAGATGGTGAAATGGGTACCAGACATATAAAGACCATAATGAGACCTCATCTCATTATGAAGCTGGAACCCCAGTATGGAACTGGAACCCCAAGCCCAGAGTCCATCTCTTAACCAAGACTGGGGACTGGAAAGGCCCACCAGGAGGGGCAGACAAAGGCATCAGGCCCTGCCAGATTCCCCGACGCTTCAGGTCAGGTTCAGCTGTTTCTTATCAATGTATCTTGATTCAGGAGCAAAATTAAAGGCTCTGGAGGAAGCCGTGGCCACCCTGGAAGCTCAGTGTCGGTCAAAGGAGGAGCGCCGGATTGACCTGGAGCTGAAGCTGGTGGCCGTGAAGGAGCGCTTGCAGCAGTCCCTGGCAGGAGGGCCAGCCCTGGGGCTCTCCATGAGCAGCAAGCCCAAGAGTGGGGTGAGTTCAGGGCCTTCCATACCAGGGACAGCTACTCCTGTATCCCTCCACACACTGCAGATCTCTCCTTCATGATCACTCTTTGGAAGTAGGGGTTATGCCCATTTACAGACAAGAAAACTGAAGTCCAAAAAGGTGAAGGGCATGCCATGGGTGGCACAGCTAGGAAGAGGACTCTTGGAGCAATTTCTCTTGATTTTCTGGCCTGTTCTTGTCTCCACAGCAGCATCACCATTTGAATTTTTACCCTAAAGGTGATCTTAGAAATGGCCTTGGGGTTATTGATGATAATAGGAGCTACCATATGTTGAATAACAAGCATGTGTGATCCATTACTACAGGCATCTTAACCTGTATTATCTCACACAATCTTCATGGCAGTCCTATGAGGTAGTTTAGGGGTTGACAGACAAGGAAACTAAGGTTCAGAGATGTCGAATGACTTGCTCAAGGTCACTCAGTGAAGTGGGAGACAGGATTCCAAACCCAGGAAGTCTTAACTCCAGAGCCCTGCTCCAAAGCCCTCCAGTGCAACATGGCAAAACCCTGTCTCCACAAAAAAAATACAGCGGTCTCACATGCCCTCTCCTGGGATCTCCAGGGTACCAGGCCCTGTCCTCAGGGCTCTGTATCCATTATCTCTAATGTTCCCAGTAACTCTGCGAGGAAGATTCACTCACCTCCAATGGGGCTCTCTCAGAGAGAACTTCCCTGACCTCATCTACACCGGGGTTTCTCAACCTCAGCACTACTGACATTTTGGCCCTGTAACTCCTTCTTATAAGGGACTATTCTGTGTATCAGCAGGATGTTAGGGATCTTAAGGTCCTACCTAAGGATATCAAGTAGAATGTTAAGCAGCATCTCTACCTTCTACTCACTGGTTGCTAGTAGCACCCCCCGACCAGTGACAACCAAAATATCTCCAGAAATTGTCAGATGTTCCCTGGGAGAGCAAAACTGACCCTAGTTGGTCTAAATTACCAACAGCTCCCTCTATTATTCTTCCTCATAGCACTTTACCACAATTTGTGTGTATGTGTGTGTATATATATATTTGTGTCCTTGCTTGTCCAATGTCTGTCTTCTCCACTAGATTCTATTCTTGTTAAGAATTGGACATCCATTTATCATTAAATTCCTGACCCGTTACAGAAAAATAGTGGGAGTGCAAGAAATATTTGTCAAATGAATAAATGTTTTGCCTGCTTTCGGGTGAGGAAATTGAGACTTAAAGAGACGAAATAACTTGTCTGATAAGTATGACTTGTCGGGAGGCAATGTGTCATTATTATTGTTGTCCCAGGTCACATTTCCTGGTCACACCACACCTGATTGAGCCAGTGCTGTGTCTTACACCCCTACACTTCCTTTCCATGGGGTGTTTCCAATCTCATTATATAGATGAAAAACATGTCAGCCAAGGACAACTTCCCAGAGTCACAGAGGGCTGGTGGAGGAGCTAGCATTGAGTCATTCATCCCAGCTGCTTCCTCCCACCAGCATGACCTGATATTCCCATTCCAGAGCACTTTTCCCTCAGTTTTGGATCCTTTTGACATTCTTTGGAGATAAAGAGAAGCTTTCTCTAAATTCCTTGCAGGTTTAGCTGTTACGATGTCACCCTTAAGGAACTACATCTAGTAAGGTATTATACTAAGCAATTATCTGGAAAATGTAAGGGGTAAAGGTAATTTCAAAAATGAGAAGGAATACAGGAGAGAGGTTAAAAGTCAGACTGTGGGGCCAGGCAGGGTAACTCATGCCTATAATCCCAGCCCTTTGGGAGTCTGAGATGGGTGGATCACTTGAGGCCAGGAGTTTGAAACCATCCTGGCCAACATGGTGAAACCCCATCTCTACTAAAAATACAAAAATTAACTGGGCATGGTGGCACATGCCTGTCCCAGCTACTCAGGAGGCTGAGGTAAGAGAATCACTTGAACCTGGGAGGTGGACCTTCAGCCTTGGAAAGAGAGCAAGACTCTGTCTCACACACACACAAAAAAAAAAAGGAAGGAAGGGAGGGAGGGAGGAAGGGAGGGAGAGAGGGAGGGAGGGAGGGAGGGAAAAGAACAAAAGAAAAGGAAGGAAGGAAGGAAAAAAGAAAGGAAGGAGGGAAGGAAAGAAAGGAAGAAAGAAAGGGCTATGGGATTGGAATCCTGGTTCTCCCACTCACCAGCCACGTGACCTTGCACAGCAATTTGACCTTCCCCATTTCCTCACCTATAAAATGGAATGACTAATAATAGTACCTACTTCATAGGCTTGTTGAGAAGCTAAAGGAGCTAATTCACACAATGCTTTGTAGTGAGGTTCAGTAATTTTAGTTGTCATTATCATTATCTGAAGGTCCTCAAGTATCTTCTGTTCAGTGCCTTTTTGGTTTTTTTTGTTTTTTTTTTTTGAGACGGAGTCTCGCTCTGTCGCCCAGGCTGGAGTGCAGTGGCGCGATCTCGGCTCACTGTAAGCTCCGCCTCCCAGGTTCACGCCATTCTCCTGCCTCAGCCTCCCATGTAGCTGGGACTACAGGCGCCCACCACCACGCCCCGCTAATTTTTTGTATTTTTAGTAGAGACTGGGTTTCATTGTGTTAGCCAGGATGGTCTTGATCTCCTGACCTCGTGATCCGCCTGTCTCGGCCTCCCAAAGTGCTGGGATTACAGGCATGAGCCACCGCGCCTGGCCAGTGCCTTTTATTTTAAAGTTCCCATGCTGCTGGGCACAGTAGCTTACACCTGTAATCCCAGGACTTTCGGAGGCCAAGGTGGGTGAACTGCTTGAGCCCAGGAGTTTGAGACCAGCCTGGGCAATTTGGCAAAACCCCATCTCTACTGAAAATACAAACATTAGCCAGGCCCGGTGGTGCACACCTGTAATCCCAGCTACTTGGGAGGCTGAGGTATGAGAATTGCTTGAACCCAGGAGGCAGAGGTTGCAGTGAGCCAAGCTCGCGCCACTCTGCTCCAGCCTGGGTGACAAAGAGAGACTCTCTCTTAAAAATAAAAATAATAAAGTGTCCTCATGCTTTTGAGGGCAGGCTGGGTGTCGGTAGCCATCACCACATCTCACCTATGTAATTATTTATTGCCATCAACAGGAAACTGCAAATAAACCCAAGAGCAGCGTTCCAGAGCAATCTCTCCCTGTCAACTGTGTTTCTGAGCTGAGGAAGAGGAGCCCATCCATCGTAGCCTCCAACCAAGGAAGGGTGCTACAGAAAGCCAAGGTAGAGCCATAGTTCAGCTTATCACATCACAGACCTGGTAACCCCCTTTTTATGGAACTTCACCCAAAACCAAAAAATCAACTAGTGAGAAAGGTAGAGAATTGCCAATGCATTTATGCAATGAAACTCATGAACCTTCCTCAGAAGCGGTAATCCTCAGATATTATTCAGAACCTATTCACTCTTTGTTAACACATATTTCTAACAAGCTTAATCATCTGGTTTCTGAGCCTACAATGTGTTTTGAGACAGGACAGGTCCCATTTCATTGATGAGGTAACTGAAAATCAAGGACTATGGGACTTGCCCAGGGCTATGCAAGATATCACTGCAAAAGCAAGTAAGTAAACCCACGTCTTCCAATTCTAAGTCCATGGCTCCCTCCAGGATGCTGGTCCACAGTCACTTCTGTGTGACTCTTGGGGGTCAGCTATGTTTCAGAACTTTTTGGATTTTATAAAGGTAATATGGTACCTACACTAATATATGATGAAAACCCCAATAAGTCCTCAGGTGGTACCATGTAAGCAAACATGTTAACAATTCTACAGCAAGACACAGGAATATTTATAGCACATGGCATGAATAAAGATTTTAAACAGCCTCATATCAGGTCAGGTCAAGTTTTGCCACCAAATGAGTCTATACCAAAACAGTGGAGACATATTTCGGTTTCACAGCTTTCTGGATTTCTAGATGACACTAAGTGAGACCCTGTCTCAAAAAAAAAAAAGCACGGCTCTATGTCCCTCAGGTTGGAATTGATTTTCAGAGCCTGAGAGGGAAGAGTCTTTATTCTTTCCTACAGTTAGTCATTAAACAAATATTTGTTGAAGACTTACCATATGTGAGTCTTGTTATAATTTCTGGTTATATAACAGGGAACCCAAAAAAGTCCCTGGTCTCATAGAGTTGGGAAGACAAGACTTTAAATACCACACATAAATAATGTGATGCCAGAGAAGATGAACCTCCCAAAGGGGCTTAAGCACAGTGACAGCAAAGGCCCTTTCGAGAAAGTGACACATAAGCAGAGACCTGAATGGAGTGTGAGGGAGAGACCCATGCAGGGGCCTGAGGGAAGGACGATCCAGGCAGAGAGAAGAGCAAGTGTCAAGTCCCTGAAGTGGGAAAAAGCTTGGAATATTTGAGGAACATCACGGAGATCCAGGTGGTTCCAGTGAAGGGAACAAAGGGTGAGCATTAGGAGATGAGATCAGAGAAGTAACCAGTGGGGGGCCAGATCATCTAGACCAGCAGTCAGCAAACTTTTTCTGTAAAGGGCCAGAGAGTAAATAGTTTAGGCTTTCTGAACCATATGATCTGTTCTACAACCGCTCAACTCTGCCATTGTCACATGAAAATAGCCATGGACAATATGTAAATGATGATGAAAACGGCTGTGTCCCAGTAAAACTTTTATTTATTTATTTATTATTTATTTATTTATTTATTTATTTTCTGAGATGGAGTCTCGCTCTGCCGCCCAGGCTGGAGTGTAGTGGCACGATCTCAGCTCACTGCAACCCTGCCTCCTGGGTTCAAGCAGTTCTCCTGCCTCGGCCTCCTGTGTAGCTGGGATTGCAGGTGCACACGACCACGCTCGGATAATTTTTTTGTATTTTTAGTAGAGACGGGGTTTCACCATGTTGGTCAGGTTGGTCTCAAACTCCTGACCTCGTGATCTGCCCACCTCGGCCTCCCAAAGTGCTGGGGTTACAGGCATGAGCCACTGTACCTAACCCAGTAAAACTTATTTACAGGCACTGAAATTTGAATTTCATATCATTTTCATGTGTCATGAGATAGTCATCTTTTGATTTTTTTTCCCAAACATTTAGAAATAAGAAAATCATTCTTAGCTGATGGATTATATGAGAACGGGCAATAGGCCAGACTTGGCCCACAGACTATCGTTTACCAGCCTTTTATCTAAAGCCTTTCAGGCCACTGAGGAACCATGGATCTTGTTGTAACATAATAGATCTTGCTGTGACATGATGGAAGGTTTTGAGCAAAGGGTTTTGGATATAAATTACATTTTTTAAAGACCATTCAGGCAACTATGTTGAGAATGGATGAAGGGACAAGAGAGACCAGCATGGAGAAGTGACTTACTCAGGGCCACAGAAAGAGAGAGAGGGGGCTAGAACCCAATGCAACCTGGCCAGTGGAGATCATCTAACTAGGTGCCATGAAATGTTTTTATCCATGTCACACTAGACCATTCAACAAATTGATTTGTCTTGTCTTTCTGTACTTCAGGAATGGGAAATGAAGAAGACCTAGGAAGAGAATGAGGATTTCATTCCAAAGGAAATATCAGCTTGTCCACCTGAGGAAGAAATGCTTTTTTCACAAGGAGACACCAAGAGAAGACTAGGAAGTAGCCCTCGTTCTCCAGGGCACCCAAAAGACCAGCCTTTATTGTCTGCATGATTTTAGGGGATATGGGGAGGGAAGAAGTAGAAGGGAAGAGGGAAATGGAGAACATTCTTATGACTTTACAAAGGGTGGAAATGAGGATGGAGGGATTCCCTTCTGAAGAAGAAATGAAAACACATGTGAATAACCCCTTCCATCCCATTCACAGCATCGCACTCCCAGTACTTAAGGCAAAGGGAGGCAGTGCTGAAGCATTGGTGGTGCAGTGTAGAGAGACAAGACCTGATAATCTGATCACACTTGTTCCAACTTGATTCATATTGGGCATTACTGACAACCACTGGGCAAGGCAAACAGGTTGAACAATCAATAACATTATCCCTGCCTGCATACATGTGAACAAAAGCTGTAGAGGACATGCAAATTCTACAGTCATTCCTCATTTGCTTTAGACAGAGTGCAGCTACTGGAATCTTCCAGATTTGAGTGTTTTAAAATCAGAGCTCTGAATACACAAAAGGAAAGAGAAATGGAGCAGCTGACATATTTTAAGCTCACAGTGATACTCAGTGACAGGAGCACAGAGCTCTAATGTCCACAGGATGTTGTAAGGTAGGGTCTTTCAGTAAATCAAGTCCCTTACCTATGTTCTATGACACTGAGGTTCTTGGAGCTATGGGTTAGAAATCCAGGAGGCAATATGTCATTAATCTAATGAATTCCTCATCTTGCACTCAGAGGCCCACTAGTCTGCCCTTCTATATATTAAGTAAAACCAAGAGAAAATAAGAGGATGATGGCTTCTTTCTGTCACCTCGGTGCTAAACCTTTTACACACACTTGATACTTTCATAGAGGGACCAAGGACCTCAAGTCCTGGGCAGTCTCCCTACTGTGCTACTCACTACTGTCTCAACACTGTAGGTACTTTATGGGTCTGTATTTAACACATTTCCTTCCAATAAAGATAAAACCACTTAACTCTTAAGAGCCAGTGCTTAGCTCAAGAGGAAAGAAGGAAAATCTCAGAATAACCATGGCCACTTTGCTATAGGGTTTACATATTTTAACCCACCTAAGGTTTTACAGACTTTAGCCTCACTCAGATTTTATCACCCTCTGAGGTAGCTGGAGACCACAGCAGGAAAAATAACCTGACCAGTAATCACCCACTGATTAGTGGCACAGCATAGGACTTAGAGGTTATAAGCCCAGATCCAGATAGGGCTAGGTTTGAGCCCTGCCTCTGATGACCAGCTGGGTGACCTTGGGAAAGTCACTTGACCACTCTGATTCTTGTTTTCTTATCTGTGAAATGGGGCTAACAATTGTTACTTTTCTCCCAAGATTGTTGGGAAGATTTAATAAGATAATACATAGTAGGCATCTTGCATAGTGTCTGAGAAATAGGAAATGCTCAGTCAATAGTGGCTTTCACTAGCCAGGCATGGTGGTACTCGCTTATAGTCCCAGCTACTCAGGAGGCTGAGGCAGGAGGACCACTTGAGCCCAGGAGTTTGAGACTAGTGCACTATGATCATGCCTGTGAATCACCACTGCACTGCAGCCTAAGCAAATAGCAAGACCCCATCTATAAAAAAAAAAAAAAAGTGGCTCTTATTATTAGCTATATAGGAAATGTCTGACTCACAAGCCTGCGTTCTTTCCACTGAGGAAGAAACTACTCCTACATGGTAATTACAGCCACCAAAAGCTAAAAGGTAACCAATACATAACTGAGAGTTTTCATCCAAATTCCATCTGTGTTTTCACAGCTAAAGGGGCTCACATACTCCAGATTTTCAGTGTTCTTTTTTAAAAATGTGGATCCTGGAATGTCACCTAACTCTCCAACTATGTATTCAGTGTCTGTCATATTCTTTCTTATGCAGTTATTTTGGGGTTGTCTTTTCTCACCAACAAATCTTGAACTCTGAGAGGAGTGGCTGGGGGTGACTAATAATTAACATTTTTCAAGCACTCACCATGTGTCAGGCACTGTGTCAGCCATGGCCAGCTTCACAGGCATGCAACCTGTGCAGTCACACAGGGCCCCATGCTCAGAAGGACCCTGTTCTTGGTTTAATGCTCTACTGTTGCCTTCTTCATAATATTTGAACAAGGGGTTCTGCTTTTCCTCTTGCCTTCTAAATTAGGTAGCCAGTCCTAGTGCTAACTAACCACTTTTCCAGGTACTATCCCTTTAGTTTTCACTAAAACCCTGAGATAAGCTGTATTATCCTAGTTTTCACAGTTCAGGAAATGGAAGCTCAGAGAGGTCAAGTAACTTTCCCAGGCTCACATAGTTCTTATGCTGGCTCCACCAGCATGTAAATATAAGAAGTCTGACCCTAGAGCCTTATTCTTAATTTTAAAGCTCTATGTCATCCATATATCTCCCTCCCCTTGTACTGCAACATTCAGAAGCACACTAGCACTTAATAAACAGATGAGTGAATGCATGGATGCAAGCAGCAACCTGATGAATGTTAGGCAGCTAGGAGAAATGTAAGCAAAATGGCTAAGGCACAGATGCCACTTGTTCTTGGTTATTAAAATGCCTTGTTTAGGCCAGGTATGGTGGCTTACTGTAATCCCAGCAATTTGGGAGGCCGAAGCAGGTGGATCACTTGAGGTCGGGAGTTCAAGCCCAGCCTGGCCAACATGGTAAAACCCCATCTCTACCAAAAATACAAAAATTAGCTGGGCACGGTGGCATGTGCCTGTAGTCCCAGCTACTCAGGAGGCTGAGGGAGGAGAATCACTTGAACCCGGAAGGCGGAGGTTGCAGAGAGCTGAGATCACACCACTGCACTCCAGCTTGGGCGATAGCAAGACTCCATCTTTAAAAAAAAAAAAAAAATGCCTTATTTGGTTGTGTTTTTTCAAAGTGTGAACCACAGATCTAAAGTAGACTTGAAGTTCCATCCTTCCCAACACTGCCAAGTGTTCAGTCTGTCAGAATTCTACTGTCACTGTTTCCTTATTGGGGCGTCTTGCACAGGTTTACCAACCTTTCTGAGCCTCAATTTGCTCACGTGTAAAAGAGAATCATAATACCTTCCTAAACCATGTCACCCTTTTCATAAGGCCAAAAAGAAAATATAAGTTATTGGTCATGACACATTTGAGTTGGGCCTCGGATTAGATAAAAAGATGAAAATACTCCAGCTCTGTCCTCATGGAACTCACAGACAAGCAGGAAAGAAAATTTGACCCAAATAACTATAGTACAAATAACCTATGTTACGACAAGATTCAGAGTGCTCAAGGAACACTTCCCATTCCCTTAAAAAAAAACTTTTTAGGGGCTCTCCAGTAACTAGGCTGGCAACTCCAAGTGTCCTGGACCCCAGTCACCAATCCATCCTCGTAGTCTGTCAGCTTTCCATCCTAAATCTCTAAAGTTCATCTATATCTTCCTATCTTCACTGACACTATCCAACTTAAGTCATTCAGCAAATATTTATTGAGTACCTACTATACTAAATGTCAGAAATCAGTGGTGAACAAGCCAGACACCTCCTGAAGCTCATATTCTAGTTGGAGGAACAAACTTTTAACAAGGAAGCAAAAGAAATAAAATACTAAGAAACAAAAAGGGTGCTGGACACAGTTACTTTAGAGTGGTTAGGAATGTCTCTGTTCTCCCAGGACAGAACATAGCCCCGTCTTGCCTGGGCTACTGCAACATACTGCCTTCCGTAGCTCTTTTCTTACACCTTGCAATCTGCTCCACAGAGCAAAGTGACTCTTTAAACACGTAAAGCCTTTGTCACATGTTCCCTGTCAATGTAAAATAATGTAAAAGGTCAGAATCTAGTTTAAAGAGAGTTTATTCAAGCACAAAGGTTGAGGATGGCCTGCCCGGGAAGCACAGAATGTAAGAACATGTCTGTCTTATAAAGGATGGAAGTCAGTGTTCCAAAGCATAGAAGTTTGTACTCAGTGAGGTTTAACAGAATTTCAACATCTTTCTATGCAAGGCTTAATGCATAGTTACAACGATCTGAGTAGTTAAGGTGGTCTTTTTCCTTCAAGAAAGGTATATTTAACATCACACCCTGCAGGTGTAACTGTCGTGGGGTCAGTTCAATCCAGGGCACCATCTGGTCTGAGTTTGGTACAGGACAACAAAGGAGGCCATCTATTACAAACATCAGTGATTGAGAGGGGAGAAATCTGGTTTCTGCTCTGCTACATGGACTCAGACCACAGCCACATTTCTCTCAAAGCTTAAAGTATTTGGGAGGTTCCAATAGCTTTTACATTTTATTTATTTTCATATTCCATTGCAATCAGAATCAGACTAAATTCAGCAAAAAAAAATTTTTAAAGCCGGGGGCGGTGGCTGATGCCTGTCATCACAGCACTTTGGAAGGCCGAGGAAGGCGGATCACCTGAGGTCATGAGTTCAAGCCCAGCCTGTCCAACATGGTGAAACCTCGTCTCTACTAAAAATACAAAAATTAGCTGCGCATGGTGGTGGGCGCCTGTAATCCCAGCTACACGGGAGGCTGAGGCAGGAGAATTGCTTGAACCTGGGAGGCAGAAGTTGCAGTGAGCCGAGATTGTACCACTGCACGCCAGCCTGGGTGATAAGAGTGAGATTCCATCTCAAAAAAGAAATAATTTTGAACACCTAATTAGGGCACTGCTCAATGGGAATGAATAGACAATATCTCTGCCTTAAAAGAGCTTATATTTTAATGAGAGGAAATGAGAAAATACACACCATTTAAAAAACAAGTCGATAAGAAGGGCATTCGAGAAAAAGGCTGGGAGGAGTGATAGGCAATGGTTCAGGCTGCAATGTTTTAAACCGTTCACGTGATCTAGCCCTACCTAACAACTAGTCCTATTGCCCTCCCGCCTCTGTATATTTCAGTCCCTTACATGCAATACTCTTCACTCTTTATTAGGCTTCTGCAGATGTTTCCCTCTGCCTGAACCCTTTCTTCAGCTCAGCTCAAATACCCGCTTCCTCTGGGAAAACTTCCCACACGGCTAGATTTCTATTCCAGGCTTCCGCAACACCTGCTCCTCACCTTTAAACACCGCTCATATTCTGACTTTACATCCCGCTTGTATCTGTTTATCGCTCATAACATCAAGTAAGCTCCATGCGGACACAGCTATTATCTGCTTTGTTTGCCGCCGACCCTGCGCCCAGCATGGAGCCTCTGTAGTTACCACTAGGACCTGGCCTACTCGCGAAACCCACTGAAAGCCGGAAGTGTTGCGATCGCTCCGAACGACCGGATGGGGAACTGCGCGGGCCACAAGGCAAACGGAAGTATAGCGTTCCTGTCCGGAAGCCTGAGAGGGAAACGCCCGCAAAGGCTGGTTTTTAAGCGGGAGCGTCTCTTCACTCGCAGCGAGTGCGCGTGCGCTGCCTCCCTCAGCCCAAGTCGGAAACATGGCCGTAAGGTCGCTGTGGGCGGGCCGGCTGCGGGTGCAGCGCCTACTGGCCTCGACTGCCGCATGGGAGAGCAAGTAAGCATTGCAGGCGGGGGGTCGGTAGCGTGAGGACTCTGCGGGGCCAGCGAGCCAGCCCGGGTGGTTGTGGGCTAGAGAGCGAGAGTTACCTGAACATAGTCGAGGGGACCAAGCCTCTCGGCCTCTACGACCATGCACTCACGGCCCCATTTTACAGACCGGGAAACTGAGGCCCCCAGCCGCACCTCTTTCTTAGGCCGAGGAAGTTGGGGGAGATCCGAGGTCATGTATGGCCTGGAAGGTGAGAAGTCTCTTAAGCCCCCAAGGGAGGGATGTACCTCTCTCCCGGCCTCTTGTCCCAGCCTGTGGTACCCGTGAGTAGATTTGGGTTCTCTCCCCTCACTCCGCGTGACCTTAGGCCAGTCCTTTCTCCGTTATCCGGGCACTGTTGTACCTGTCAGTAAAAGGAGGCCGCTGAACTTGGTTTCTCCAAACGGCCATTGCATCAGCCTTCGGGAGACAAGTTCCATTTGCTGCCTTTATTCATCGGCAGCTTATATTGGGCGCTTACGAGGCCTACTGCAGATCTATGGGTGGTTCTTTTTATTATTCCCTATTTAGTAATTGAGGAAACTGAGGTTTAGAAAAGTTGAGTAAGTTTTCCAAACTTAAATATTTGGGAAGTGGTGGAACCCGAGCTGGAAACCAGGGCATTAGAATCGGCGCTCTTATTTAATGAGCGATGTTAATTAATTTTCTCAGAGACTATTGCCTCTACACTGTTTCTTCCTGGGAAAGAGAATAAAAATGGTTGAGTACGAGGTAGGGTTGGACCTCTGAATAGTAAAGTAAGCTACGGGAGAATCTGGTAAATGTGCTTAACTATATATGTCACCGTTTTTATCTTAACACACCTGACCCAACATCCTACCCTAGCACCTAAGTAAGAGGTTGCATTCAGGGTTTCGGGACTTGGTTTTGTTTACCGTTCTCAAGTCTTTTTGGCAGCTTGTTGGTGATGTAAGGAAATGACCAGAAGAAAAATGGTTCCTTCTGATAAGCTGTCTCCCTACTCCAATTCTGAAGCAGCGGGAATTGAGATTGGCCACAACTCCCCACCCCTATTTCTTGGTCTAAGCTTTGGCCATTTTCCCTTTGAACTGGCCCTGAGAATATTTTGACCTGCTTGTTCAAGTGGATAAATGTGGTTTTTTAGGGAGAAGGAGGTGTTTCCCCGTGTGTAATTATCCCCAGATCTACAGTGACCATATTTTCTGACCCCAGAATGTGGAACTGTCTATAAAATCACACATCAGATTATAATAATTGAATTTAAGAGCAGCTTGGAAAGTCGGGGAGATACAAGTCCTCTTGCCTACACCTTTAAATTTGCCCAGGATGCTCTTCCCTTTTTTAAAGCCGACTCTTTTACCCTCTTTAAGCATTTGCTCAGCCGTCTCCTTAAGGACCACTCTACAATATATGCCAGTCCATATAAATTGTTTTAAAGAACTCTTGTACTCACAGATTGATTTTCAGGATAATTTTACTTAAAGTCAAATTACGAAGATCCAGGAGGTGCAATGGAAACTTCCTTGAACTGGCGGTCAAGACTTCCACAGTCCAAGATTTGCTGTAAACTAGCCTCTAGTCTGAATTTCTTCCTGTGTAAACTGAACTAAATGTCAAAACAGTTTAGTTGTACAAAATTCTAGATTACATAACTAGTTGAATGCAAAGATCTATTTTCACCTGTGTCTATAGTTCACTGGCAGTAACATATAGTATTGTAAGTATTTCATTGACTTGATCTTATATATAGGTGGGAATTCCTTTCTCAGCACAGGTTCTCCTAAAAGCCTTACAGCTTGTGGTGAGGAAGGCTTAGAATTCTAAGCCTAACTCCAGTTTGATAAGGTCCCTTTACTGGACTAAATTTCCCCCATCTGTAAGATGGAAGGTTGAACCAGAACTGTATGACTTTTTGAATGCCCACTTATGATAATGCTTCTCTGGTTCTGGTTATTAGCATTTGGTTTCCTTATGCTGACTTTTGTATACCCAGTTCTGGCTATTTCTGCTGCCTGGTGCTTAGTGTCCTAACCCAGCAGAATACCAACTATGTGATCTTGAGCAGGCCATTATGCCTTAAGCATCTCAGCACCAGTTTTCTCATCTGTAAAATAGGGATAATGATAGGACTTATCCACATATTGTTGTGAGAGGAAAAGATGACTCAAAGTGTCTGGTACATGGTAAGGACTTCGTAAGTGTTCATTTGTTACTATAACTGAAAACACTTTCTCCAGAGATTCAATCTGGGAAGATCTCTGATCTCTAAACTTGGTTGTAATTTTGGCTTATGATGGCATTTCTTCATTATGCACCACCTCCTTCCTGTTACAGGGGATGGCCACTTCCATTCAGCACTGCCACCCAAAGAACTGCTGGTGAGGACTGCCGTTCTGAGGACCCTCCTGATGAGCTTGGGCCCTCTCTTGCTGAACGAGCCTTAAGGGTAAAAGCTATTAAACTGGAGAAAGAAGTCCAGGATTTAACAGTGAGTCGATTTTATATTTGTTCGTCATATCGTCTCTCTAGTTTAAATGTCCACATAAAGTTTTTCATGTCAATTTTTAAAATGAAGTTTTCCCTAATTGACTCTTTATCTGCTACCCCTCATCTCTCCTCCACTCCTTGCTAGGTATACTGGGCAGAAAAAAACTGTAGTAGTTCAAAAACACCACTGGCTAAAGATAGTCATCTCTTTTCGGCTTCCTGTTATGTCACAGCGCTTAGATATCTGATGTTTTGGCAGATTAAAAGAGGTGTACAGTGCCTGGAATATAGTAGACAATAAGTATATGTTGAATGAGTGAGGTCACTGACCATTGTTCTTTGCTGATGAGAAAATGACCACGTCTGGCATACTGGACCCAGTCCTGGGTTGATAGACACACTTAGAGGGAGATAGATAAACCAGAGGAATTCCAAAGCAAAACCACCTAGATAGAATGGTAAGGAGGCTGGAAAGCATACCTTATGACAGGAGTTAAAAGAAGCAAGAATTGCATTAAGAATGAGAGAGAAAAAGACTAAAGAGCGTAAAATAACTGCCTCCAAATAGATGACATACTTTTTTTTAATGAGACGTAGTTTCGCTCTTCTTGCCCAGGCTGGAGTACAATGGCGCAATCTTGGCCCACTGCATCCTCCACCTCCCAGGTTCAAATGCTGCTTCTGCCTCAGCCTCCCAAATATCTGGGATTACAGACGCCTGCCATCATGCCAGGCTAATTTTTGTATTTTTAGTAGAGACAGGGTTTCACCATGTTGGCCAGGCTGGTCTCAAACTCTTGACCTCAGGTGATTTGCCCATCTCGGCCTCCCAAAGTGCTAGGATTACAGGTGTGAACCACCGTGCCCTGCCTAGATGACATGCTTTTAAAACTTATTCTCAGTTATCCTTAAGTTCAAGTCAATGAAAGGAAGTTGGAGGTTGGTAGTGTTGGTTGAATGTGAAAAAGAAAGCTTTTTCTCAAGATAATGAACTTAAAACCATTAGGAGTTTGAACTACCAGGCTAAATGACTACCTAGCAGTGCTGCTAACGAGTGGGTTTCTGCTTTGACTGGGGATTTGGAGTAGCTGATCTAAAATTTCTATAACTCCTAGTTTGTTTTATAAAAGCCTATCAGAAGGGTGAAATTCGTAAAGTAAACAAAAACATTCTCTTCCACCAATAAGCATTTGTTTTCTCATCCTTTTGATTTTGCTTTTGATGTTCAGTTGAGATACCAGAGAGCTGTAGCTGATTGTGAAAACATAAGGAGGCGAACCCAGAGATGTGTGGAAGACGCCAAGATATTTGGTGAGAGATTTGTTTACAATAAAAATGTCTTTGGCTGTGTGCAGTGGCTTATGCCTGTAATCCCAGCACTTTGAGAGTCTGAGGCTGTTAGATCACATGAGATCAGGATTCGAGGCCAGTGCGGCCAACATGACAACACCTTGTCTCTACTGAAAATAGAAACATTACCTGGGCATGGTGGTGGGCGCCTGTAATCCCAGCTGCTCTGGAGGCTGAGGCATGAGAATCACTTGAACCCAGGAGGCAGAGGTTATAGTAAGCCAGGATCATGCCACTACGCTCCAGCCTGGTCAACAGAGTGAGACTCAGTCTCAAAAAAAAAAAAAAAGTCCTTGATTTCAAGGTAGCTACCTGTTTTGACACAGGACCTTAAGCCTGTCCCTGGACTGAAGTTAGATTAACAAAGTCCTTGCCTCCCACCAGCCCCCACTGGAGCTTTGGTATTGTGTCATAGACCTCTCTAATGATGACATTTCTTGTCCTCATTTCCATAAGAAAAATCAAGTTTAGAATTGAGAGTAATGGGATTTCTCAACAACTGAATTTACTTTTGTCTTATAACAGTTCATATGACTCTTTTCAAAAATCAGACAAGTTTTGTGGTCCATCTCCAGCAACTTCGTAGCCAACTTGCCTCATCTATGGCTGTGTCTTACTTTCGCGTTCCTATTTAGCCAGTCCTCAAGAATAAACCATTCATGACAACCCTTAGCATAGTGTTGTTGACTTTCTTTTTTTATTGTTATTGCCCTTCTCATGAAATATTAATGTCTTGTTCCTGTTGAGAATGTATGCCTTAGCACAACCGGGACAGGCAGGAATTTTCAAAATGTACATAATACAAGCAAATAGCAACAAAATTTCATGATACATAAAAATATAGGCCGGGCGCGGTGGCTCAAGCCTGTAATCCCCGCGCTTTGGGAGGCCGAGACAGGCGGATCACGAGGTCAGGAGATCGAGACCATCCTGGCTAACACGGTGAAACCCCGTCTCTACTAAAAAAATACAAAAAACTAGCCGGGCATGGTGGTGGGCGCCTGTAGTCCCAGCTACTCGGGAGGCTGAGGCAGGAAAATGGCGTAAACCCGGGAGGCGGAGCTTGCAGTGAGCTGAGATCCAGCCACTGCACTCCAGCCTGGGTGACAGAGTGAGACTCCGTCTCTCTCTCTATATATATATACTATATATATTCACGATACATAAATATAAAAATAGTTGTTTTTAAAGGACAGGCTTAAGCCTGTTGTATATAGTCTTACCTAGTTCTTGAGTTCTGTCTTTTTCATTTCCTAGTCAGGTTCCTGGTCATATATGCCTTCTGAGAGAGACACTGACTTGTCAGTTGGGTTGGGGTGGTAATCAGTGATGATCTCTGAGTCCTATGTGGCAGCCTTTCCACTTGCTGGACTACTCAGCATACTAGCCATCTATTTAGGCCTTACACAAAGTCTATGCCCAAGGGCAGAGTGATTTCCTCACAAACAATAAAAATATCTGGCTTCTCTGCAGGAATCCAGAGTTTCTGTAAGGACTTGGTGGAGGTGGCTGACATTTTGGAGAAGACTACAGAGTGCATTTCTGAAGAATCAGAGCCTGAGAACCAAAAGCTCACTCTGGAGAAGGTCTTCCGAGGGCTGTTGCTTTTAGAAGCAAAGCTGAAAAGTGTGTTTGCCAAGCATGGCCTGGAGAAGCTGACACCCATTGGTGACAAATATGATCCCCATGAGCATGAACTCATCTGTC
This sequence comes from Chlorocebus sabaeus, assembly GCF_047675955.1. Classification (NCBI taxonomy): domain Eukaryota; kingdom Metazoa; phylum Chordata; class Mammalia; order Primates; family Cercopithecidae; genus Chlorocebus; species Chlorocebus sabaeus. Next base: position 32,744,922 of record NC_132926.1, on the reverse strand, counting down.
ATGTGCCAGCTGGTGTTGGGGTGCAGCCTGGCACCGTGGCATTAGTAAGACAAGATGGCTACAAACTTCATGGCCGCACCATTAGGCTTGCCCGAGTGGAAGTGGCAGTGGAGTCTCAGAGAAGACTGTGAAGAGACCATCAGGAGCTGGATGTTCTCCCAGAGCGCAGTCACCTATGTTTCTTTTATTTATTAAACTAGGTTTGTATTGTACATGAGGTACTTCATGTGATATATTTTGGATTTAGTCATATTGGCTTTATTTCTAAGATATTCTATTGATTTAACGTGACCTGTTTGGTCTCATCAGAAGTCTTACCATTGGGCATTTGAACAGTGTGACAAGTGTTCCGATGGCCTTTATCAAAACATGTTTAGGAAAATTGGTACTGTGATAAATTTGAATCCAAAATCCTTTTAACTAGGTGTTTTCAACTACGTGTTTCTTCCTAGCGGTCCCTATAATAGGAATTGTATAGTATTGTGTATTTCGTGGAAAAAGGAGATGGTGGGGATTGGTTCAACATTTGGGTACGTAGAGGATAAAGCTTCATGGTTGTATAAATTTAGATCATTTGGATTGATTTTTATACACATAGATTTTCAGGACTTTACCTTTTGTTTTGTTTTTTCCTTTTAGCCATCTTTTGTAATTGTAATCCCAGCTAGATAGGCTTTATGCTCACATCATTGTCCCATACCCCACCCCTTTCTCATCCCCATTTGCAGGGGCTAAAGGTCTAGGTGAGACTTGGAAGGCAAGGAACATTGAAATTTGAGATACCCAGGACCCTTTCAAGCAAGAATGGCCAAAAAGTCTTGTGCTGTCTTTGCTCTGAGTTATCTTCAAATTATTTTCAGCCTCCCTGTCATATAATCATTTCAGGCAAATTGAGGCAGCACTAACAGCTAATGACCCAGATGGCTCTATTTGGGTAATTTACCTACAACTTAACTACACCAGCCCTTATTCCTCTTCCCCTTTGTCAGTTTTGCCTTATAATCCTTTACTAAATGATGGGAGATGGTGATCAGTACAAAAGTGTTAGGTTCCCATGATTTCTCATTTCATTTATTAATAGTTACGCTGAATTTTTTTTTTTAAGTTTCCTCCGGCTCTGTTTATGTTATTTTTTGTGATAAGAGCACTTAACATAAGTATTCTCTCCTCTTAGCAATTTTTTTTTTTTTCCTGTGTTGCCCAGGCTGACCTCCAACTCCTGGGCCCAAGCAATGCTGCCTCAGCCTGCCAAGTGGCTAGGACTACAGGCATTCACCACTGCGCCCGCAAAGTTGTTTTTCTTTTTTTTTTTTTTTTTAAGTTGGTACTCACAGATCACTACCTCTGTTATACTGACAAGCTTTATTTCCTATTCTTTGTATCTGTTAAGTCACATTTGTGTAAACATTGAGCTCACCTTTTATATATTAACCTCCTAGAATTAATGGGCCTATGTGGTTTTTTTCAGTCTTATAGCTGGTGTTCTGTAAAAGAGTTGTCCAATAAATGACTTCATGAATGATACATCTGTCAGATTTTAGGAAGGCAGTCAATTATGGATATTTTAATGTTGGAAGAAGCCTTAATGATCAGATCTCACCCTTTCTGCTTCTGAAGTATGAAAATCTAGTCATTTTAGGACTGGACACAAGGAAAATAATCTCTGTTGACTAAATTGCAGTAAGAATGTGAATAAAGAACAACTAGATATTAATGTCAATTATTTAAGATTAATGGGCATGCAATTAAGTCTGCAGCAGACAATCAGATGTTGTTGGATATCTAGATTATATAGGTTTAGATTGAAGTTATTACTCATAAAATAAATCCATTTTCCGCAGGAACTCTATGGCATTCAGTGGAGTGGTGAAAAGTTATCCTCTTATACATTGTAGATAATTCTAAGACAGCACACAAATGTATCAGTAAAGCCATCTCCTTGTGGGCCCTACCATCTTCATTGGATTTAGACCCTTAAAAAACAAATATGCACTTTTAAAATGCAATCAAAAGACTGGTGGATAAGCTTTTAAAACCAGAACATCTTTTGGCATTCCGCTAAGTGTATATTGTAAATTTAATGAACAATCAAGGTTCACAATAGGAAGTTGTCTTTTTTTACCTTCCTTTCTGTGAGATAGACACATGGTGACAATAAGAAAATGAGCTGATTGTAATTACTCTGTGTTTTTTATTGCTAGCTATCATTACCATTAATTACAATTAACAACAACTTTAGGTATGGAATGTTATGATTACCAAAAGAGATGTCTGTACCTAACGAGCTCAAGTGATCCTCCCACCTCAGCCTACCAGGTAGCCAGGACTACAGGCAAGTGCACCACCACGCCTGGCCAATTTTTTTTTTTTTTTTTTTTTTTTTTGGTTTTTTGTTTGTTTTTTACAGGTGGGATCTCACGATATTGCCCAGGCTAGAAGAATTTTCTAATACTCTAATACCTCCCATTTTGGCAAGTAAATTGAGAATAATTTTAGGTTCTTTTATTATTCAGTAGTTTTGCAGACTTAAAAGTATAAATTTAGAATTAGAAGATGAAGCTATAATCGTAAGAATCTCAAGTTGAAGGGCTCTGGGGAGCCTAAGCAGCATATTAGGGCATAGGCTTGAACTTAAATCCCAGCTCAGTCACCTGCGTGACTTTAGGCACCAGTCATTTCACCCTTCTGAGCCTGTTTCTTTATTTGTAAAATGATTATAATAATTCTTTCACAGCGTTGTGAGGATTAAGTGAAATGTGTTAAATGCCTACTACAGTAGGCTCTCAGATATTTATTTTTATTTTTTTATTATGTACATTGTTTTTCCTGCCTTTTTATGGCTGTCTAAACTTTAGGAAAAAGAGAAGACTGGTTAATGATGAGTAGAAAAAACTTGTAAGCTAATCATTCACTGACTTATTTTCCTTCCATTTTCTGGTTTTTTAAAAATTAGCCACACCACAAGAAACCCACATTTTTAGATGGAAAGAGCAAGAAAATTGTGTCAGTGCTCTTAGTTATTTTCATCTTAATGGTATAGTGAAAAGACATTGGCTTGCAGATGATGCTAAGGAAGCTTTGGCTCACTCTCACTTGAAGAGGGGATCTTGATGTTTTAGTACTTGTACTGTACAGATGTTTTACTGACTTTTCTTACTGCTATAAAGGAATCAGGCAGTTGGGTATTGATACATTATTTGGTGCTCTCATTCATTGCAAAGGATTTGATAAATAAGTTCTTAAAACACTAAAGCAAAATCAAATGAGCAAAACTAAGGATAAAATGTAATATTCATCAGAACAAGGATCACTGAAAAAAAATATTCAGAAACAACTTTAATAAAACCTGAATTGAAGTAACTGGAGTTCAGATGTTTAGAGTCTTTGTCTGCCTATTGGTGTTGTATACGGAACGTTATGGTCACTTCATGACTGCTGACCTGCCTCACTGATGCTCTGGAGAGGTACCTTGAGATCTCACAGCAGCACAGCCAAGTGGATGCAGTGTGGGCTTTCCCCACCCTGCCTTCATGTTGAAGTCTTGTCTGTTTTATTCCTCCTTGATTTGCCTCTTTCTGATTCCTATATATTTCTTAGATCTGGATTCCTATTTCTGCCTTTTTTTTTTTTTTTTTTTTTTTTTTAGATGGAGTTTCGTTCTTGTTGCCCAGGCTGGAGTGCAATGGCGCAATCTCGGCTCAGTGCAACCTCCGCCTCCCAGGTTTAAGCGATTCTCCTGCCTCAGCCTCCCCAGTAGCTGGGATTACAGGCACCTGCCACCACACCTGACTAATGTTTTGTATTTTTAGTAGAGACAGGATTTCACCACACTGGCCAGGCTGGTCTCAAACTCCTGACCTCAGACGATCCACCTGCCTCGGCTTCTCAAAGTGCTGGGATCACAGGCGTGAGCCACTGTGCCCAGCCCTATTTCTGCCCTTTTTTCTGGCATTGACTTGTTTTCTTGGGTTCACCTTTTGGTTCTAGGTGTCTTATTTCCTTTGACTACTGCACTTGTACTGCTGGATTACTGACTATTCTCCTAACCAGATTATAGACACTTGGCCTTGTTCCGACCTTCAGCTTCCCCATGTCCTTCCCACCTTGTGACTGCCTGGCCTTGTCTTTACCTCTGCTTCTCAGCTAGCTTCCATATACCTAGATTCATGGCTGAATGGCCCTCTGTTGGGCCAGCCTTCCCTGGGATTTGGTCTTGCGTTTTCATTATCTTTCCAATCCTGTCTATACACTGTAGCTCCATAAACCATTTGTCCCATATTCCCAGTGCTAGTCAATGAGTATATTCTTATTCCTCTCCACTCAGATGTTGTCCATGCTCTCAAGTTCACTGTAGTTTTAAAACCTGGCTCCAGAATTTCTTGACCCCTTTATTGAGGAGGGCACATGTCCATTCTTGATTCTCCTTGGAGCTTTGTGATTGCTTGACCAATAGAATACAGTGGAAGTGACACTGCTATTTTCTGGACCCAAATCTTAAAAAACTGGTATCCCCACTTCCTATCTTGAGATGCTCACCCTTGGAACCTTACCATCATGCCAAGAGCAAGCTGAAGTAGCCTGTGGAATGGAACTGAGGGCCCTGGTTGAGCTTTCAGCTGAGCCAGCACTGTCTTGCCAGCCAGTGAGCTATCTTGAAGATGGATCCTCCCACACCCAGTGGAGCAGCCTCAAATGATACCACATGGAACAGATGAGCTGATCTCACTGAGTCCTGCCTAAGGTGCAGTGTGAGCAAAATAGATGACTGTTACTTTAAGCCACTAAATTTTTTAATGGTTTGTTACACAACAGCAGATAAAATGATACAGTCACCCCACTGCATTCCCAGTCTGGCACCTCTGTGCCACAAGAATTATGCCTACTTACTTTTCCCCTTATCAGCTCTTTCAAACCTCTCTTACAACGTTGATGAGCACACACACACTGTCAATGGGCTGGTAGGGTTGGAGGGGCTTCCTAACAGAAGAAAACAGCTCTAGATTTAAGAATTACAAAGGACCCTAAAATTAAAAGCAAAGTATAGACAAGAAGATGAATTTGAACACTAACATGATTTACCCTACAAAAAAATGACAATCAGAGTAAGTTCATAAGAGAACTTGGCACACAGTGGTCAATGAGTGCTTGTTTTAAAAACTGTTTAAGGGAGTATCTTGAATCTTTGGAAATGAACTTAAAAGATGTTGCATCCTGATACAAACATTGCCAACAAAAAAGTTTAAGATTATGACAAATGCATGTTTATTCATCTACCAGTTTACTAGTAGTAATCCAGTTTGGCCCAAGTTAAGTTGCAGTGCTGACTTAGAACCCCAGCTATAAGCTCTTTCACCATTCTCTGAATCCCTTCAGTTTTGTTTGTTTTTGTTTTTGTTTGAGTCGGAGTCTCGCTCCATCGCCTAAGCTGGAGTGCAGTGGTGCGATCTCGGCTCACTGCAACATCCACCTCCCAGGTTCAAGCGATTCTCCTGCCCTGGCCTCCTGAGTAGCTGGGATTACAGGCGCACACCACCAAGCCCAGCTAATTTTTGCATTTTATTAGAGATAAGGTTTCACCATGATGGCCAGGCTGGTCTCGAACTCCTGAACTCAAGTGATCCGCCCACCTCGGCCTCCCAAAGTGCTGGGATTACAGGCATGACCCACTGTGCCCGGCCCAGTTTCTTCTTTTAGCCATAATCTCACTGAGTAAATACGGATTTCATTTATTTTTATATATGTATTTATTTTTAGAGATGGGGACTCTGTCACTCAGGCTGGAGTGCAGTGGCACAATCATCGCACACTAACCTCAAACTCCTGGTCTCAAGCCTCCCACCTCTGCCTCCTGAATAGCTAGGACTACAGGTGTGCACTACCACTCCTGGCTAAGTTTTTTTTTTTTTTTTTTTTTTCTCTTTTTTAAGAGACGGGGTCTCAGAGTATCACTTTGTTGCCCAGGTCTCAAACTTCTGGCCTAAGCGATCCTCCTGCTTGACCTTCCAAAATGCTGGGATTACAGGCTTGAGCCACCCCAGCCTCCGGATTTTCTTTATTCTGAAACTCATCCCTAACTTTATTTTCTGTCAGAGGAAATCTGTTTTTCACAGCGTGATAAACTGGCAAGTCTGAGCTGCTGCTCTTGTCTTCTTAGAGGATGAAAATGGGAGTTCATCCCTCCTTTTCTCCTTTCTGAAAAAGACAGTAGATGAAACCCTTCCCCGCCTTTTGGTTTTTAGGAAGCAGAAAGCAGAGATATTAACTATACATAAACTGCAAACACATAAATAACAGCTGGGGAGGTCAGTATCGAAAGCATAGGGCTTGTATCAGGGGCTTGTGTCAGCATATGAATAGGGTAGTGTCTTACCACCCTGGCCGCATGCTTGTTCAGCAATTTCCAGCACTTGGAAACACTGCAAACGGCTTCATATCCCCTATCTCATAAGATGGTTACAACCAGCTAGAAAGGTGGAGCAGGACTCTTCCTCTGTGTTATAAAAGAGGAAACAATGAGACACGGAGAAGACATAGAGCTAATAATGTAGAGGCTGGACATAACCGAGGTCTTCAAAGCTTCAGTTTTTGTCTCTTTCATCCCTCTCCGGCAGCTGGGCCCTGGTCCTGATGCTGAGGACCCGAGGCGCGCACACCTGCGCCGGGCAAGAATGAACCAGCCAATAAGGAACCCGCATGCAGGGGGTTGAACGCGGAAGCTGCCAATGAGAGAGCCTATCCCGAGAGAGATGGCGCTAATGAGGGCTTCGTGCTGGAGAGGGAAGGCGGCTCGGCCAATGCGGGGCTAGGTCTGGCGCGGCAGGAAGGCGGGACTGCCAGTGGGGCGCCGGGGCGGGGCGAAGAGCCGAGCGCCAACCCGCGAGCGCCCGAACCCAGCGTGCTGCCCGCTCGCCGCCCGCCATGGCCCGCGCAGCACCGCTGCTCGCCGCGCTGACCGCGCTCCTCGCCGCCGCCGCTGCTGGCGGAGATGCCCCGCCGGGCAAAATCGGTGCGGGAAGGACGCGGTGGGGTTCCCATTTGGGGAGGGCTGGCGGGTAAAGGGTTCTCAGTTCTCAGCTAGGTGGAGGTAGAGGAGGGCAGCTGGGTGAGGGAGGGGTCCTCGGGAGAGGAGCTGGGTGGAGGAGAGGCGCCGAAGGGGACGCGGCAGGGAAGGTCCTGATGGGGCCGGGGCATGGCATGTGAAGAGGGCCACCTAGGACGGAAAAGAGGCCTAGGCAGGACTGGCCGCGGATCTCACAGGGAGGTCCAGGGTCGCTGAGCATCTGCCATGGACCTGGCTGTTTGCTAGGCCCCCGGGTGACAGAGGACAGAGAGGCTGGGCGATGGCCTTCACAGAGGTTGGTTGAGGGCTCTCTGTGTAGCAGACGTGGTGCTCTAGTTCCTGCTGGGGGAAGAGCCCTCACAGTACAGGGAAGTCCGTGCTGAGCTGAGGAAGTACGGTGCATGCAGAGGAGGGGCGCCTCACCCTGTCTTTGCGGCCCCAGGGGTGCTTCCTGGAAGTAACGTGTAAGCCAAACCCCGCCTCCTCCCCCCGCCTCCCCCCCACTCAGGTGGGTAGGAGACAGTCCCGACAGAGACAGAACACAAGGTCTGCTGGAGATTTGCTGACAGAACGGGGAACTTTTAACAACAGTCTTTTTGTTTATTGTGCGTGTGGTTTCCCCAATACTTTATTTTGAAAATGTTCACGAGTACAGCAAGAATTTTATAGTGGTCATCTGTATACCCACCACCTACATTCTGCCATTAACTGCTACTATACTTGCTGTGTCACATAACTATCATGCACCGTTCTAGACACCCACGAATCCATCCTACATTTTGATGCATCTCCAAATAAATTGCAGACATCAGGACACCTCACTAAATACTTCATCGTGCATATCATTGACTAGAGTTTCATACGTGTATACAGTTGCTTATTTTTCCTCCCTCAACGATTGTCATTTTAACTACATGACTCGTGAAGATTTTCAAGTCCCTCACACATAATATTCCCACAGACAGAAATGCTGGGCTTCAGGGTGGGTGGACAAAGACCCTACTCCACTAGGCCACCCTCCATGCACCCCAGTTGGCAGGAGTGCCTGGAACATCTCATAGAAGCATCACAAACTTACAGGGTCCAGTGCAGTGCTAAAGCTTCTTGTGTAGCAGAACCACAGCCCAGGCCATACAGGGTTAAGAAGACTGAAGCATGCCAGAAACCAGTTTGAGACTGAGAGATAAGGGCTTGCCAAGAAAAGGGAATCCTGAGGCTAGAGTAGCCAGAGAAGCCCTCATGGAGAAGGTGGAGTTTGAGCCGAGCTTTGAAGGATGTGGAAGAGTTCGGCGGGCAGTATCCATGGGTGACCATGTGTTCTCTCTCTGTCCTTAAATCATTTGAATACAGTGTGGCTAGGGGTAAGCAGAGTGTGCTGTGGGAATATGCAGGGCACTCCCCGTTTTCTTGGGAACAGGCAACAGGACAAGACATTTCTCACCATTGGGGAAGGGGCAGGACCTCCACTCAGCAGAATTGTGGCAACATGGAGCTTGGGACACTTGGCAATGCCACACTGCCCTTTACCTTTCTAGATTTTCCTCAGCCCTCTGACGGGAGCCTCTGTTCACCTTGGTGGTTTGGACTCTACCCACAACAAGAATGCGGATTCCTGTTAGGATGGCTTAATCCTTGTGCTCCTGCAGGATCAAATCTGAGAACCCCCATGTGGCATCAGGACCCTCTAAACTCACCCATATAGTTCCACATGCTGCCCCTCTCATGCTGATCTCTTTGCAGAGTGTGCGTGTCCTCTCACTGATAAACCTGATTGTCCTCCAGCATCTTACATGAAATCTTGTTTCCCCGAGAAGCCTGTGTCCCCACACCCTCTGGGGCAGAATTCACTCTTCCTCTTCAGGACTCCCTGGAACCCTGTTGCACTTCATCATGGGTTGTCCTAGCTAATTGTGTGCAGGAGTCTGTCTGCCCAATCCTTGCTGGGCTGCTGGGGGACAAAAGCCTATTGGATTTTTCTTTGTGCCCCAGGACATCTTACTGTAAATTAGAGAATGGGTGTCAGTTGTGTTAAATGAGCTGGTTCACAATGAAGTGGTGTCTTCTGCTTCCTGATCTCGGGCAGCTTCTAGGCCTTAATATCAGTTTCTCTGAAAAAATGGGTAATTTGGGACTCTTTGCACATGGAGGGGATGGGAGCACAGTGGTTAAGATAAAAAGGTTATGTGCTGTCTTGGAAGTGGCTTTGTAAGTACTGAGAGAGGAAGTGGTTTATTCTTTCAACACAGAAAAAATACTTCATGAACTCTACTGTCTGCCAGGATCTGGGGACATAGTGACCATGCGCTCTCTCTGTCCTTAAATAACTTGACCACAGTACAGCTAAGCAGAGTGTGCTGTGGGAATATGCAGGAGGAACACCTGACTCCCCTCAGGTGGGACAGTGAAGCCAAGTTACAGGTGATGTCTGAGGGCTGTTGAAGCCAGTGAGACACAGGGTGATGGCACTCCTATCAAAGGAACAGCTTGGGCAAAGGCCCAGGATGAGAGAACAAAGCTATGCACCCACAATAAGAGAAGCCTAGGCAGACGAGAAGGTGGCATCTTGGGAGGGTAGGGCAGAAAGTGGAATAAGCAGAGGCCAGATCATAGAGAACCTGGTGCTGTCTGAGGATTGCCTGTGACTTCCTGGCAGGAGCTGGTACTCTGTGGGTCCAAATGGGTCCAGTAAAGGACAAGTTACACCAGATTTATTTCATTTTCTTTTTGGGTAAGGCCTCTGGACTGTCTGATGAGAGGAAAGTGGTGTTTCAGATACATGGTTGGCCAAAATTATAGGTAGGGTGGTAGTCCAGTTCAGTAGCTTCATAGCTAGTTTACAGTTTTCTCACAGGACTGTTTAATGATTAGTGTCAGGCCAGGCACAGTGTTTAATGCCTGTAATTCCAGAACTTTGGGAGGCCAAGGCGGGAGGATCACTTGAGCTCAGGGGTTCAAGACCAGCCTGGGCAACATGGTGAAACCTCATCTCTACGAAAAATATGTTGGGCATGGTGGCATGTGCCTGTAGTCTCAGCTGCTTGGGAGCCTGGAAGGTTTGCAGTGAGCCCATATGCCACTGCACTGCAGCCTGGGCAACAGAGCCAGATCCTATTTCAAAAAAAACAACAAGATTGATGTCTGTCCAGGCAGTGGTTTCCTAGCAGCACCTCCAAGCACTGTCCCATGAAACATTTTTGTCAGTGATTTGGATGAGAATACTGATGGCATGTAAACCAAGTTTGCAAATAACGGGAAGGCAGGAGGTACAGTAAAGACAGTGCATGATAAGACCCAAAAAAGCTGAAACTTTGTAACAAGAATTCAAACTGGAGTATAGTGTCCTATAGGGTAATGAGCAATCCATCATAGGGTACATTCCAGTCTTTTTTTTTTTTTTTTTTTTTTAGAGGGAGTTTTGCTCTTGTTGCCCAGGCTGGAGTGTAATGGCACGATCTCGGCTCACCGTAACCTCCGCCTCCCAGGTTCAAGCGAGTCTCCTGCCTCAGCCTCCCAAGTAGCTGGGATTGCAGGCATGCGCCACCACACCCAGCTAATTTTGTATTTTTAGTAGAGACAGGGTTGGTCAGGCTGGTCTCGAACTCTCGACTTCAGGTGATCTGCCCCCGCCTCAGCCTTCCGAAGTGTTGTGATTACAGGTGTGAACCACCACGTCTGGCAGATGCATTCCAGTCTTCACGAACACAGACATAGAGATGATTTAAGTGTCCAGTGGTAGGTTGGACTAGACCAGGAGTTGGTATGCTTTTTCTGTAAATGGCCAGAGAGTAAATATTTTAGGCTTTTGAGGCCATGAAGTCTCTGTTGCAGCTACTCAACTCTGCCTAAAATGAAAACAGTCATAGACAGTAATTGAAAGAGCAACATGACTGTGTTTCAATAAAACTTTAGTTTGCAAAAACAGACATCTGCCTGGATTTGGCCTGCAGGCTGTAGTTTGCCAGTCCCTGGATTAAGGCATGGTTTCCAAACACTGATCACTGAACAGAACTGGTCAGTAACTTTTAATGATTCATAGTGAAATAAGAAAATTAGAAGCAAGGTAGTAAGTTTTATATAAAACTAAATTTATTCTCTTTAATTGGTCATCCTGACTTTCAATATTCTTTGCTGGTCTTTTGCTACTGAAATACCTTTTTCTTTATGAAATGAAGGTATAGTAGGCGGCAGTTTTCAGGTTTGCCTTTGCTTATTAATAGCTCTACTGACAACTCAGTCTGCAGATTTCCTTTTGGAAATGTCAAAAGCCTATGAAATTTAAGCACCTGGGAACCACCAGCGCAGGAGGATACAGTGTGAACTGCAGCCTCTCACTCTCATGTTCTGTCTCTCTCCTTCCCTACCACCCGGGCCTGCTGACAGCGGTGGTTGGGGCTGGAATCGGGGGCTCTGCCGTGGCCCATTTCCTCCAGCAACACTTTGGACCTCGGGTGCAGATCGATGTGTACGAGAAGGGAACCGTGGGTGGCCGCCTGGCCACCATCTCAGTCAACAAGCAGCACTATGAGAGCGGGGCTGCCTCCTTCCACTCCCTGAGCCTGCACATGCAGGACTTCGTCAAGCTGCTGGGTGAGTAGTCAGTCCTGGGGCTCCAGTGCCCAGCGCCCTGGGGCTGGTGACAGCACTGGGCCCTTCTCAGACTTCCCAGACCGTCAAGGCCGGAAGGTCATGTGGCCCAATCTCCTCATTTTACAGATGGAGCAACAGAGACAAGAGAGGGGAAGGAACTTGCCTGAGGTTACACAGTGAGTTAGTTGCAGAGCCGGGATTAGAACTCAGGTTTGACTCCTAGGCCAGTTTCTTTCCCTGTCAATTTGCTGCCTCTAAATAATTGTGATTATATCACCTTCCACATGCTGGTGCTTGCTGGGCACCTTCTGGGTGGTACGTAGGCATTACCTCAGATCCCCCCTACCAACCTGCAAGATGAGCATTATGTCTCCTCTTAAGGCAACGGAGGCTCAGAAAATGTATGGATTTAAGCTAAAGCCATTACAGCAAGAAAGGTGGGATTCAAACCCAGCAACATCTGTCAAATACACATTCCGTTTGATGCAGAAACTCCACTTCTCAGAAGTGATGCTACAGTTGGTCTTACAGATGTGCACAGTAGCATAGATACCAAGTTATTCATTACAGCATTGTTTGTGATAGCAGAAGGCTGAAAGTATCCTGCCTATCCACTAGGACCTGGGGTTAAACAAATTACTGTATAACTACACAATAGGCTGTTCAGCAGTCAGAATGGGGAAGTCTTTATGCCCAGATATAGGACAATCTCCAAGATACAGTGTATTTTTAAAGTGGAGAGCAGTGTGTGTAGTATGTGGGCGTGGGGAAGGGACAAGTCATAACAGCTCTATCTGTATTTAGGAGTCCACTGCTCTGTCAAGTTGCAGAGTGCAGGATGGCTGTGAGGAGCTAGGATAACTTCAGTGTGATCTCAGGGCCCAAGGCCACCATCTCAGAGCAAGCCCAGTGGCTCTCAGCCCCTGGACATTCTGGGATAAAATCTGAATTTCCCTCACTTGTGGATCCTCTTGGGGGAAAAAAATGTAAAATGTCACATTATTTTCATTTTCATTTTTTTTATTGACTAGGTAGTCCAGACATTTTCCCAGTGCATCTGTTTACTGTTTATAAACAAGCAGCACAAATGAGCAAACCATAGTGTTTACGTTTCCTTTAATGGAGCAGTCCATTTGTGTCAAGAAGGCCCCAAGTCTTGGGGGGAACCTGAGGGGCTCCTCTTTGTCTCTGCAGGGCTGAGGCACCGGCGCGAGGTGGTGGGCAGGAGCGCCATCTTCGGTGGGGAGCATTTGGTGCTAGAGGAGACCGACTGGTACCTGCTGAACCTCTTCCGCCTCTGGTGGCACTACGGCATCAGCTTCCTGAGGCTGCAGATGTGGGTGGAGGAGGTCATGGAGAAGTTCATGAGGTAGGGCTGGCAGAGCTATGGGGATGGCGTTCCAGGGGGACCAAGAAGAGGTGGGGGAGGAACCAGCTTGACTGTACATTGTGAAAAAGGAAAAGGTCCTTGCTGAATTGAGTCAGCACAATTCAGTGCAGGCTCAGAGCAAGCCCCTGGCGTGAGGAATGGCCGTATTTCGTGCAGTAATGGTCTCCCTAATATTGTCACACTGACACTCATTTTCTTACCCTTTACTACACTGATGCTAATAAAAGCGTGGGTTGCAAACTCAGTCACTTAACAAGGGCTGAACTGGGATGTGAGTCATTGAATCAGCAGGTGGAAAAGAGCAGAACAAGGCCCCCTCTGAAGGAGGCAGCCAGCCCTCCACGGCAGCCATCTGCAGCCAGCCGTGTACAATGGCCACCTCATGTGGCTAGATCTACTCACTTTTCAGAAGAAGCTAGAAATCCAGAGTTGTGTGTGAAAACTTTCAGTTTTTCAACATTTGCAACCAATTCATCTTGTAAGCCAAATGAAACACATCTGTAGGGCAGATGCAGCCTGTGGACCACTCATTTGCAAATTTTGTTGTCCTCATTTTTCCATCTAGAATAAACACCTTTCTTCACCACTCCTCCTATCCTTGGGCTCCAGCCCCCTCCCCATCACCTTTGGTCCCAGATATGGAGGGCAAGTGGTCTGTTCTCTCCCTGTTCATTCACTCACCAAGGTGTCACTTCACCTTTCCCCAAAGTCCCTCCCGAAGGTGCTCACTGCTTCCAGCCTAAGGTGCAGGGACTGCTCCCCGGACCCCATCACTGTCTGCCTCCCTTCAGTGTCAGACACTCAAGTGTGGCATGTGCCCTCCTTCCCTGGTTCCTGGCATTTCTCCACTTTCTTCCCATTCTATAACTCTGCTGTTTATAGCACTTCTTCCTTATATTCTCCAGATGTCACCCGAAGCTTATTTCCGTACCTCTCTTTCTGATGTTTTTCTCCCTTGTCAATTATATCCAGACCAATAATGTTGACTTCTGCGTTTTATGGGAGATGACTTCTCCCTCTCAGCCCTAGTTTCCTCTTCACTTCCAGACCCACATTTCTACTTTCTGGACACTCCATCTGGTGTCCTGTTGATAACCAAACTCAACATATTTACAAAAGAAGCCCTAGAATGGGCAACATTTCAAAGGCCTGCCAGTCAGGAAATTCATCAGTGGTTCCAGTCCATGCTAGTGAGATTGCATGACTGATAGAGCGACAGGACATGAGCCTGGGGGTGAGTGGGAGCCCTGTCAGATGAAGCCAGAGGAGAGGACAGGCTGGACTGGCAGAGAAGGTGACAGTATCAGCATGAAGTTGCAACGTGCCATCGGGTCCTAGAAGCTGTGGCACAGCCGACACTGTTGGAGAAGGAGATATGTCAGCAGGGGTGGGCCGTAGCCCACAGCCTGGCAGTCCCAGCTGGGTGAAGCAAGGGTTATGAACTATGACCTCAGGCAGGGAGGGGCTCAGAGCAGTGATACAGTTGTTATGCAGCATAGCCGTGATGTAAAGCCAGGCCTAGAAGGATTCCATACCTCCACACTCCCTTTAGGTGGGGCAGGCCTGCCACAGTCAGAGAACAGGTGCCAGGGAACATCACCAGCCTCCTCTCCCATGTAGAGGAAGTGATGGGTTTTGGTGGGCCTCCCAGGCACTGTGACCCAGGGGCAGGTGGTCAGGCAGAAAGCCTTCCTGCGCAAGGACTCCAGTTCTATGTGTCTTCTAGGATCTATAAGTACCAGGCCCATGGCTATGCCTTCTCGGGTGTGGAGGAGCTGCTCTACTCACTGGGGGAGTCCACCTTTGTCAACATGACCCAGCACTCTGTGGCCGAGTCCCTGCTGCAGGTGGGCGTCACGCAGCGCTTTATTGATGATGTCGTTTCTGCTGTCCTGCGGGCCAGCTATGGCCAGTCAGCAGTGATGCCCGCCTTTGCAGGTGAGCACCCAACCCTTGACCTGCCCACCTGCCCCTCCTCCACCCAAGGTGCTCAGAATGGGCTGGGGGTCCCCATGATAACCTCGCCTTTATCCAGCTCATTGCAGTTACGTAGGCATTCTACTGCCCCATCCTATCTGATTTTGGCACTGGTCGTGAGTTGGCAGGAGATAGTATCACCCCACTTCACAGACAGTGAAAGCAAGGCTCGGATCACAGGTCCAGTGTGTTTCTACCACTCCCAATTGCCTCAATCCCTTGCATGCGTGTAAATGTTAGAGCTGAGATAATGTTCTGCTCTCTACACTTTGGTTTCAAGAACTGCCCTGTTGAGGCCTTTGAGCCACTGTTACAGCACCTCCTCTTCCCAGCTCTTCATGGGGGTGGCTGGGCCTGTGTGTAGCTTACTGTCTGCTAGCACAGACCACAAGAGTGGAGAACTCAGGCTTCACAAGAGCAGGAATCCTTGTCTGTTGTTCCCTGATACGTCGCAAACACAGAACAGTGCCTAGGTCATACTAGGCACTCAGGATATTTTTGTTAAATGGATTCAAAGGTTTACAGTAACAAGCACCTCCCTTGTGCCCTCGATACTGTTCATCTGGCTCTGTACATGCTGGCTCCTTCTCAGCCTTCAGGCCCTGCCTCAGTGTCCCCTCAGTGTGGCTTCTCTGCTCACTCTTTCAGTATCTTATGTGTCTCCTTCATAGCGTTTTTGTGTAGAGAGATATAAAATTCACATACCACGTAATTTACCCATTTAAATGGCACAATTCAGTGGTGTTTAGCACGTTCGAAATTCTGAAACCATCACCACAGTCAATTTTAGGACATTTTTATCATCCCAAAAAGAAACCTCTTGCCCTTTAGCCCTCACTTCCCCAACACCCCCCAGCCTCCCAGCCCTGGGCAGCTACGGATCTGCTTTCTGTTTCTGTGGATTTGCCTAGTCTGGGCATTCTGCATAGAATAGACCTCACAATATGTGGTCTGTGGGAGCTGGCTCTTTCATTGAGCACAGTGTCTTCCCCGCATAGCGCTGTGCACTTCGTTGTACTTACTCATATGTTTGCCATCTCCCCACGCCCATGGTTGGGAGAGTTTTGCTCTGGCAGGGAGGCACCGTCAAATAGTACTGGACTCCCCAGCCCTCCCGCCCCACGGCCCTGACAACCTATCAGCACCCACTTCCCGCTTTGCCCAGGAGCCATGTCACTAGCCGGGGCCCAAGGCAGCCTGTGGTCTGTGGAAGGAGGCAATAAGCTGGTTTGTTCCGGTTTGCTGAAGCTCACCAAGGCCAATGTGATCCATGCCACAGTGACCTCCGTGACCCTGCACAGCACAGGTGAGTAGCCAGGGCAGGAGCGGGCAGGTGTGCCATTCCCAGAGAGTGGACAGACACTTCTGCCTCCTTTGTACCTCAGCTCTGGTCTGTGATCCCCCTGGGGAGTATGTCCGAAAAAGCATTGAGAAGCCCCAACCCGGCCAGGTGACACTAGAGGGTGCTATTTTCCCAATTCAAATGTCAGAGCCAGAAAACTGAGACTTCTGTCAACCCAGCCTTTTTCTGTTGACCAATGGGGACTTTGAATGATAGCCTTGCCCAAGCCTCCCAGCTGGCCAGCGGCAGAAGCAGAGCAGAAACTGAGTCTCCTGACTCCATGCCCCTTGCTTCCTCTGCAGCCGCATCAGCATGGAGAGGCCAGGACCCACCATCTGGACAGCCCCGCTGCACCCAGAGTAGAACCTCAATGCTGGGCCCCAGTAGGGAGTTCAGTGGGTAGAAGCCAAAGGAAAGTTGACTTTTGTGCTCTTTTGTTTCCAGAGGGGAAAGCCCTGTACCAGGTGGCGTATGAGAATGAGGTAGGCAACAGCTCTGACTTCTATGACATCGTGGTCATTGCCACCCCCCTGCACCTGGACAACAGCAGCAACAACTTAACGTTTGCAGGCTTCCACCCGCCCATTGATGGCCTGCAGGGCTCTTTCCAGCCCACCGTCGTCTCCTTGGTCCACGGCTACCTCAACTCTTCCTACTTCGGTTTCCCAGACCCTAAGCTTTTCCCGTTTGCCAACATCCTTACCACAGATTTCCCCAGCTTCTTCTGCACTCTGGACAACATCTGCCCTGTCAACATCTCTGCCAGCTTCCGGCGCAAGCAGCCCCAGGAGGCAGCTGTTTGGCGAGTCCAGTCCCCCAAGCCACTCTTTCGGACCCAGCTAAAGACCCTCTTCCGTTCCTATTACTCAGTGCAGACAGCTGAGTGGCAGGCCCATCCCCTCTATGGCTCCCGCCCCACGCTCCCGAGGTTCGCACTCCATGACCAGCTCTTCTACCTCAATGCCCTGGAGTGGGCGGCCAGCTCCGTGGAGGTGATGGCCGTGGCTGCCAAGAATGTGGCCTTGCTGGCTTACAACCGCTGGTACCAGGACCTAGACAAGATTGATCAAAAAGATTTGATGCACAAAGTCAAGACTGAACTGTGAGGGCTCTGGGGAGAGCCTGGGAACTTTCATCCCCCACTGAAAATGGATCACACCCCACAGCAGCCCAGGACTGAATAAGCCATGCTTGCCCACCAGGCCTCTTTCTGACTCCTTGTGTATCAAGTGTCTTTTCCCTCCAGTGTGGGTCCAGGTGGCCTACTGTCTGCCTATCTTAAGGGTCCACACGGTGGCTGCTGCTTTTTTTTAAGGGGGAAAGTAAGAAAAGGGAAGGAAATCCAAGCCAGTATATTTGTTTTATTTATTTCTTTTTAAGAAGAAAAAAGTTCGTCTTCACAAGGTGCTTCAGACTTGGTTTTTTAGCTAGAAACCAGAAGACTACGGGAGGGAATGTAAGGCAGAGAACTGTGAATCTAATTTTATTACTGTTTTTTTTCACTACCTACTCCCACAATGGACAATCAGTTGAGGCAAACTACGATAAAACATTTACAACCAGATGGTTACAAATAAAGTAGAAGAGAAGATCAGAAAACCTAAGAAATGATCATAGCTCCTGTTTACTGTGGACTTGCTAGATTTGAGGTACCTAGTTCAGAACTCACTAGTCACCGTCTCGAAGCCTGTCAACATCACTGCATATTGGAGGAGATGACTGTGGTAGGACCCAAGGAAGAGACGTGCCTGAACAGTCGTCACTGTATTTCCAAGCTTCCTGGCAACCAGTGGGAAAAGAGAAACATGCGAGGCTTTTTCCTTTTCACCTACAGGAATTAACCATTTTCTTCCTTATGCAAAGATTGAGGAATGCAACAATATAAAGAAGACAAGTCCCCAGATGGGTAGGGAGCAGTCATATCTCACCCCTAGATGTTCATTCCAGCAGAAGAAAAAGAAAAGAAGGTGTTGGGGTAGGATTCTTCAGAGATTACCCCGGTACTTTCTCATCAGACACTAGCTTGAAGTAAGAGGAGAATTATGCTTTGCTTTGCTTTTTCTACAAACCCTTAAAAATCACTTGTTTTAGAAAAGAAAGTAAAAGCCCTTTTCATTCCTTTTGGACCTCTTCTTTTCTGTAATGGAAGAGCTAAGTCTTAGGTGCCCAGGGACCAACCACTACATTAGTATCTCCTGGGGAAGGGGAGGGAGCCTTGAGAAAGATGCAGATGCCAAAGTCCTACCAGACTTGCTAAGTCAGGCTTTAGGGAAAGGGCCTGGGTGCCCAGAGTAACAACACTGCCAAATGCATGGGCAAAATACCCTTCTAGTTGGTGGAGGCCCAAACTGGCTCTGAAGTGGTTTTTACTGTGCCAGGGTGATGGTAATGGCTGTGAAAGAAAGTACAAGTAGTATGCACTTATTGATAACTATAGAAATTATGAAACTGACACATCAGTAAGAAGGCCTTTTTTTTTTGAGACAGTTTCATTCTTGTTCTCCAGGCCATAGTGCAATGGTGTGATCTTGGCTCACTGCAGTCCCCATCTCCTGGATTCAAGCAATTCTCATGCTTCAGCCTCCCGAGTAACTGGGATTATAGGCACCTGCCACCACGCCTGGCTAGTTTTTTGTATTTTTAGTAGAGATGGGGTTTCATCATGTTGGCTGGGCTGGTCTTAAACTTAGTGATCCACCCACCCCCCCGGCCTCCCAAAGTGCTGGGATTATAGATGTGAGCCACCGCCCCCAGCCAAGTAAGAAGGCTTTTGATGAAGTAGTAGAAAACTTTGACTTAAGCAATAAAAAGTTTTTGTTAGTTATCATGGCTTTAAAGTCTAGGCATAGAGCACTGTGTAATCTCACAGTTCCGTGATTTCTCTCGTGGTCAAAGATGGCTGCCAACAGCTCCCAGGAAGAGAAGGTCTTCTCTCATAAGCAATGAACCAGATTTTGGGCTTGGCCAGTTGGACCACCCCTGAACCAATTCCTGTGGTCAAGGGAATGCCACATGCTGATTGGCTTGGGATTCAGATACAAGACCAGTAACTATGGTGCAGGCAGGGAGGGTGTGAGATTAAGCTGATTGGCTTAGAGCAGTCAGGTCCTATCCCTGGAGCAGAAGTGGTCTCATCCAAACTTCAAGGTCAAAGGGGGAAAGGGTATTGGAGAGAGAGAGGTACAATGTCAGCCACATGCAAATGGGGCTCTCAAGCCCAAGCCCAGTGAAATCAAAGTGTGTAATGGCATCTTTTCATGGTCTGTTTGAAATGAGGATGGCATGCACTGTCATGGTGTAATTAATAATTGATATTGACCCAGCACTGGACAATACAAAACTTATCCCTGATAACTACCCCCTCCCTTGCATCCCTACAGAGAATATGTGCACAGAAGACACAAATCAAGGCAGTTAACATTCGATCCTCAGTCCTTGGCTGGGCTTTGGCTCCACGCCCAAGCATGACTGCATTGGAACTGGCTATGTCCTTCAGAAACCTGCTTTACCTGAGTAGGCCCAAACAGCTCAGAACCAAAGCCAGCCAAAATGCCCACACTCCCTGCCTCCCCAAGCCCAAACCTGATTCCTTGGAGGCAGGGAGGAAGGGACAGATTCCAGAAATGAGAACCAACAGGAAGCCTTTGCCCCGGGGCTCACCCCAGCCTTCTCAGGCCTGGACATAAGCCCCCAGCAGCTCACGGACCCCTGAAAGAAGGGAGCATTTGCAAAGACAGTCAAACAAAACAGGAAAAGGGCCATGCATCCTCAGTCCTGGATGCAGCATAGTAGACGTTTAATACCCTTCATGGGAACTCTGCCTCCTGGAGCAGGTGACCCAAGCAAAATTTGGGGGATAAGGGGCAGCTGTAGAGGGTAGAATGGGGGTGGGTGATTGGCAGTGGCGGACCAGGGAGGTTGGTAAGGAATTCTTTGCTCTGACCCACCTATGAAGGCATAATAGAGGGAAGCAGGAGGCAGATCTTGGGCTCCCCCTAGAGGCATCTGTGCACTCATTCACCAAACACCGCGCCCCTATGTGCACTGGACACTGCCAGGTCCTGGAGGTACAGCGCTGAGCAAGGGATAAGGCCCCTGTCTCGTGGAGTGCGAGCTTCTCGCTAGAGGAAGCAAACATGAAACACACTTAGACCAAAGGAAGTTCCAGGGCGCTGTGTAGAGCCAGCTCTCCAAAGGATCTGAGCTTCCTGCTGCTGCCTTTAAACTGGGAGCATGGGAAGAGCCAGCTGGGACTCAGAGCTCTGCCAGTGGCCATCCCAGCCACCAAGGCCAAGCTTCTAAGTCACAGAATGGTAAGCCTGGAAAAGACCCTGGAGATCCTCAAATCCCATTTGTTCATTTCACAGATGAGGAATCTAAAGCCCAGAAAGAGGAAAAGGCATCATCCGTATGAAGCTAGCTGGTGTTTATGGAGCATCTGGGGGCTCCTGATGCTTGGGTAGAAGACAGACACCCCCCTCCTACCACAATGAGGGGTTTCCCCACCAGCCCCTATGCCTCAGAGCACCTAGGGTCTCCCAGGACTACAAGCAACCCTCCTGCCGCTCAATTCTTCCCACACCCTCACCCCACAGAAAGGGCTTGGAAGCTGTGGGCCCTTCATGTGGGGCTGAAGTCTTAAGACCTGGAGAGCAGCCCCGAGGGTGGAGAAGCAGCTGCTGAAGGGATCAGCATGCGCTAGCACAGGAAGTCTGTTTTCCATGTGTCTGGAACCCAGCCGAAGCTTCCTGGGGTAATTTTAACCAGTATCCACTCTAGAACAATCCCAAAAAAGGTAAGTTACTTACCACCCCAGGCAGGCACATACCTAATCATTGGCCTTTCATGAATTAGACCCTTAAGACGTTCAGAGCTGAAACTGCTTTAAGCACTAAAGTTAGAGCAGCCAAGCCAAGTATTCCTGTCCTGGGCCATTGGCCCTTTTATTAAAGTTAACTCTAAAGTGCTAGCTATTCTTACCCTCAGAATATAGTCTGAGCCCCTCAGCTGTCTTGTGGGAGAGAAGGTATTTTTAGGCCCTAGAACAGCTGATTTGGGATTTGCTGCAGGGGTTAGAGAGCCCAGGGGGAGGATTGAATTGCTAGGGGACAAAGGGGGAAGTGGGGAATTGCATCCAGGGGTCACGAGTCAGCACAGCACGGACTTTAGGATTTATCAGTCTACACTGCTGTTTTTGGCTTTTTTTTTTTTTAACAATCTCATTCTGTCACCTAGGGTGGAGTGCAATGGCACAGTCATGGCTAACTGCAGCCTCAACCTCTCTAGGCTCAAGTGATCCTTCCACCTCAGCCTCTCTAACAGCTGGGACTACAGGCTCGTGCCACCATGCTGGGCTAATTTTTGTATTTTTTTGTAGAGACGAGGTTTTGCCGTGTTTCCCAGGCTGGTCTCAAATTCCTGAGGCTCAAGAAATCCGCCTGCCTCAGCTTCCCAAAGTGCTGGTATGACAGGAGTAAGCCAACACACTGCCATTTTTGATCAGCAGAGTATCTTAATATAAGCCAGTGTCCAGACCAGCAGCACCAGCATCACCTGGAAACAACCATTTATATATTAGAAATGCAAGAAAAACACTGCAAAAAAATGCAAAGTATCAGCCTCCACCTGAATCAGAACCTCTAGATGTGGGGCCCCGCAAGCTGTTTTAACAGTCCCTCCAGGAGATTCCGATGCTCCCAGGAGATTTGGACAGGGCTGGAAGAAAGAATGATGACACTTCTCAACTTAAGAGTGTCTGTTCAAAACAGGAATCCTCAGCTCCGAAAAAGTACATACATGAAAATTTCAAAGATGCACAATCCCAGGTGAAAAGCACCTGCTCTTTGGCAACCTGGAAGCCTTTCTTTGGGTCTAAGTCTGATCTGCAGAGAAATCTCAGAGCTGAAAAATACTTTAGATCATCTCCTCCAACCAGAGCAGGCGTCTGCTCCATAATACCTTTGAGAAGCTTGGCTTTAACTTGACACTTTCAGAGATGGGGAGCTCCCCGCTTCAAAAGAGCTTGTTTCCAGTGACCCTTAAGTGGACACAGTTAGCTCTTGTTAACTCCTATATTGGTTATAGCAACCAAGTCACATTAACATGGTTGAAATATAGACTTACAAACCCAAATTAAAGGAAACACATGGGCCGGGTGTGGTGGCTCACACCTGTAATCCCAACACTTTGGGAGGCTGAGGCGGGCAGAAGTGTGATCTGCGAAGAGGCCCAGGAGTTGAAGGTCAGCCTAGGCAACATGGTAAAACCCCGTATCTACAAACAGGACAAAAATTAGCTTGGTGGAGTGGCACACACCTGTAGTCCCAGCTACTTGAGAGGCTGAGGTGGGAGTATCCCTTGAGCCTGGGGAGGCTGAGGCTGCAGTAAGCTGTGACTGGGCCACTTCCACCCTGGACAACAGAGTGAGACCCTGTCTCAAAATAAATAAATAAAGGAAACACATGATAGCCCTAAGTAGTAGAGGTGACCACATTATTTTCTAATAGGCCACCTCAGAACTCAAGAGTGATGAAACTCAGAACCTTGGAGAACTCAGAGTGAGGACAAATCCTCCTTTATATTTATCTGAAATCTACCTCCCAGGAACCTCCTACCCTGACCCTGGTTTTGACTTCGAAGCCACAAGAAGCAAACCCAGAGTCTTGCTTTCAAAAGTCAGTGTTTACTTTTCATAGGCCTTTCTTGGCACAAAGGTGCAGGGAGGATGGTCTCAGTCTGCTGGCCTGGCTTCTGGGTCAGGTGCTTCAGAAGATGCAGGTGCAGCCCACGGCGATGGTCTCCATGACCGCACGCTGGCGGCAAGGCCCTGTGCGGGGCAGTGGCGGGCAGAGGCGGCGGCGCACAGGCACCTGGCTGAACACCGGCACGCTTACCATGCTGCGGTCCTCCTGCATGGTGAAGGGGTTCACACAGCCCAGACACAGGCACCGTGCCTCCGGCAGGTCTGCGGGAATACGGCTGGGGTCGTGGTTGATGCTGTAGGGAGCAGGAGAAAGAGCAGAGTGGAAGGTGATCAGGAAAGGGCCCGTCAGCACCCATACCCCACACCCCTGCCTTTCCTAATCGAAGTTTTAATTTCCACAGCAAGACTGTGTTGGGCTGGAGGAAAGGCAGTAATCAACTCCGTGTTCCACATGAGGAAACTGAAGATCATGGAAGGCAAGTTGAGAGCCCCAAGGTTATCCAGCTTCAAGGTCACCAGTCACCCAGCTTCCTTCTTTCGTGCAGCCAGATGCCCACCCCAGTACTAGGTTATGCTGTGGGGATCGTGAAGTAGCCTAAGGCCTCCCTCTGCCTGCCCCACCCCCACTGTGTTTATATTGTTGGGAAACTTAATCCACGGAAATAAAATGTGGATTATTTTTATTGATGCCTAATTTCCACTGGCAAGGAAGTCAGGAGGTCTGGGTTCTATTCTGACTTAATCTCCATTTATTCAACACTTACATGCTCACCACATGAGCAGTTCTGTCCTAGATTTTAGGTGTTCACTGATGAACAAAGCAGGCAAGTTCCCTCCTGGTGCTCTCATGGAGCCTCGCATACAGGGACTTGCTTTGTGACCTCTCCTTTTCTGCACCTCGGTTTCCCCATCTGCTAACTACGGGACAAGGAAGTGGGTGAACTGGACCTGTGGACATAGAGCATTAGCATCACCTAATGCTTGGGAGCTTGCTAGAAATG
The DNA here is from genome assembly GCF_047675955.1 of Chlorocebus sabaeus. NCBI lineage: Eukaryota > Metazoa > Chordata > Mammalia > Primates > Cercopithecidae > Chlorocebus > Chlorocebus sabaeus. The sequence goes on along the minus strand of NC_132926.1, from coordinate 32,720,862 downwards.
CAGAATCTCCTAAATCTGAAGCTGCATTATTTTTATCAGATCCCTGAGTGATTCATGGGCACAGTCAGATGTGAAAAGCTCTGTTCTGGAGGATCTTTACCGACCCTTCCAATGGTCACTTTCTGGAGCTGCGCTGTTCAGTGCAGTAGCCACTAGTTTCATGTGTCAAATTAATCAGGCTGGGCATGGTGGCTCATGCCTGTAATCTCAGCACTTTGGGAGGCCAAGGCAGGTGGATTGCTTGAGCTTAGGAGTGTGAGACCAGCCTGGACAACATAGTGAGATCCTATCTCTACAAAAAATTAAAAAATTAGCCAGGTATGGTGGTGCATGCCTGTGGTCCCAGCTACTTGGGAGGCTGAGGTGGAAAGATTGCTTGAGCCCAGGAGGCAGAGGCTACAGTGAGCTGAGACCATGCCACTGTCCTCCAGCCTGGGTGACAGAGTGAGACCCTATCTCAGACAAAAAATAAAAAAATCAAAGTTAATCCCTCAGTCACAGTAGTCACATGTCAAGTACTCAGTAGCCACATGAGGCTAGTGGCTACCGTACTGGCTTTACATCATCACAGAAAGTTCTGATGAACAGTGCTATTCTAGAGTCTCAGGGTGTATGTCATGTGGCTGAAAAATCTCCGGCCTGGGTTTGTGAGTGAGGACCTCAGGGTCAACCCATTCCTTCATCTTTGGTCCTTTCTGTGGGTTAGGCACTGAGCAAGGAAGCGGAGCTACAACCAAGAGAGGATGCTGCTGCCATCATTATCCAGGGCAGCGGGTCTTGATTCCCACATCACAGCCTGCTGTGCGCCCTGACCATGTGAAGCTATAAGAAAATAGTACTTACTGGGCCTCGCTGCTGGAAGTTTGGATTGGGCATGGGAATCCCTAGGTAATTCTGATGCCGGCCCTGGGAAGGCCCAGGTCCAGCATGAGACACAGACGGGAACACTGCATGGAAGTGCCACACCTGAGAAGGGTGTCAGAGGCCCACAGAGCAGAGGAAGTGACATCTGGGGAAAGCCTTGCAGGCACTTCCACGGAGACTCGAAGAACAATAAGGGCAGTGCTCTGCATGGATATCTCATTTAATAAGACTCTGAAGTAGGTACTACTATTGCCTCCATTTACATTGAGGAGACTGAGGCCCAGAAAGGCTAATCCATTTGCCCAAAGCCTCACAGGCAAGTAAGAGGCAGAGCTAGGATCCGAACCCAAGCACCCAGACCTCTGAATCTGAGATCTTAACCATTACAATGACTGGGGCGTGGGAAAGGCCCCCGCCCCCCAAAGACAGCTTGCCACCACTGCCCAGCCTACCTGTAACCCCAGGGAGACAGGCTCCTCTTGTTGGACATCCACAGCTGCAAGTTGACCTCACACTTCCTCTTGGCCAGCTCCGAGCTGTTCTTCAGCTGGGCCACCATCTCCTCGATGTTCCTCTCATACTCTTCCATGCGGGCGTACGGTTTCACCCGTGACACCAGGTCCAGTGGCACCTGGTGAGGGCCAGGGGCCAGCGGCCCAGACCGCCCTTGCCCCTTCCTCTTGCTTTTGGGGCTCCTGGGCTGGCCCAGCCCCAGGAAGATGGAAATGGTGAGAAGGAACAGCTGGGGAGGAAAGCCACAGGTCAAAGCTGGGAGAGCCAAGTCTCTTTCTGGGCCAAGACTTGGGATCCATGGTCCTTTCCCATTGCTCTTAGGGGTCTCCCAGGCTCAAGTCTGACTCTGCCCACCATCCCCCAGCTCTCCCTCCTCAAATTACCCCGTTTCCTCTCTCCTGTGTACTGCAGCCTCTGGTCTTCTCTCAGTCTTACTCTCAGCATGCTCCCTCCTGCCACACAGACTTTGCACAGCCTCTGCCTGCAGCATTCTGCCTCTTTACCTCCTGGACACCTTCCCACCCTCGTGTGTCAGCTTTAGTGCCGCTTTCTTAGGGACGTCTCTGGACTTTCTTGGGCTCTCATAACCCACACGCCTCTTGCATGACTTCAGTCTTATAGTTTGTATGTACGATTCTTTTATGTGTCTGCCCCCAACTCAGCATGGACTCTGTGGGGGCATGTGTCTGTTTCCACACACTGTCATATCCCCCGTGTCTGCGTGGTACATTCAGTGAACATTCGCTGAGTAAATGAATGGCTGTCCCCATCGCTGCCCTTCTGTCATTTATGTCTGAGAAGGAAGACAGTGAACAAGAAGACAAACACTCAGGTCTCACTAGCAACAAGTCCAGGATGGGCCCGTTCAGGGTGTGGCTGGAGAAGAGTGGGGCCTCCTGCTTAGCTGTGCTGGGACAATGGCCTGGGAAACTTTTCTGGGTAAGGGACTTGTCAGGTGAGGTGTGGCAGGCATGGGCTGAGGGAGTTGAAGTATTACAGGTGTGGGAGGGGTGGGTTGGGGGAAGATGAGAGAGGAGGTTTGAACTGGTTAAGAACTTTGCTGAGGCTGGGCACAGTGGCTTACGCCTGTAATCCCAGCACTTTGGGAGGCCGAGGCAGGTGGATTACAAGGTCAGGAGATCGAGACCATCCTGGCTAACACGGTGAAACCCCGTCTCTACTAAAAATACAAAAAAACTAGCCAGGCGTGGTGGCGGGTGCCTGTAGTCCCAGCTACTCGGGAGGCTGAGGCAGGAGAATGGCGTGAACCTGAGAGGCGGAGCTTGCAGTGAGCAGAGATTGCGCCACTGCACTCCAGCCTGGGCGACAGAGCAAGACTCCGTCTACAGAGAAGGAAGGAAGGAAGGAGAAAGGAAAGAAAGAGAGAAAGAGAGAGAGAGAAAGAAAAAGAAAGAAAGGAAAGAAAGAAAACCTTTGCTGAATGGACTGGAATGTTGATTAGGAGTGAGTGGGAGGAAGAGGGGATGAGACGAAGTTGGGAAGATGGGCAAGTTGTGGGCTAAGGACATCCTGTCCACCTGCACTGCCCTCCTCCCCTGAGCCTTCCCTCCTCACACATACACACCCCACCCATTGCCATCCACTTCTCCCTCCCAGCACCAGAGCATCAGGAAAGCCTTTGGCTCACAAGGAAGAGGACTCAGGCCCAGCAGAACCCAGACTCCCCAGGAATCCAGAGAGAGAAGGGACAATGCCTGCGTGTGAGGCAGAGCTCCCAGGATGGAGGCACCTCTGACTCCTAAATTGAGATAGGCTCCGTGTGTTCCCTGTATGCCTCAGCTCACAGCCCCACAGCCCTATGGCCCATGCCTGCTTTATCCAGGCTACCCAGCAAGTCTTGACTCTCGGAAACAAGTTTCAGCAGAGCCCCTCTTGGCAGAGGTATTTGCTGGCGCAAAATCTGCAACAGAGATTCCAGTTGCTAAATTCTTCCTTTTTGGTCCTAGATTCTAGTGCAGAAAAAATGTCTCCCTAACAATAGGCTCTCTCATCAGAGTTTCTCACAGGGCATTCTTAAACTCTGGCTCTCCACTCGGAGAAACAGAATAGAATCAAAGTCCCCCTCCCTCACTCTCCAGATGGGACACTGAGAAATAGAAGGACTTGCCCAAGGTCACACAGCCAGGACCTCAGAAGCCAGGTCTGTTTGGAAAAACCCCGCTAACTGAGTTTGCCGGGATCTCCCCAGACGCCTCTGGTCTGAAAAGGCTTCAGTGTGCCCCGGCTGAGCCCCGTTCAGGAGCCTGCACTGCTGGCCATGGCTACAGTGACCAGTCTCTGTTTCTTTCTAGTCCTGGGGGAGAAGACAGAGAAGTTGCCTCTGCAGATTCCAAACCAAATAGAGGCAGCCATTAATCAATAGGAAAGAAAAACTGACATATTTGGGCTCTAAAAAGGGGTGGGGTGCGGCAGGGAAGCTCCACATACCAGGTTGTGAGGCCAGTCCATTCCGCGAAGCGGCAAGGTCAGCCTGCAGCTGCTGCCCGCCCGGAACCCCAGATGCCGCCGAGAAAATGGCAGCAACAGGATGGAGCGAAGCAATTATAGCTCAACTGGGGGCTGCTGGGGGAGTGAGTGGGTGGGCTCATCATCAGCTGGGAGCCTTGGGCCCCCAGCTGGCTGAGCCTAGCGCAGTGGCAGACAGTGAGGGGCGTGGGGGCGGGCCAGGAGCTGGGCTGAGGTGCCCAGGGGCTGTTGACCGAGGGACAATGCCCTGTGTGTCTGGTGGGGCTCTGGCTGGTGGCACCTCCGCCTGTGGCCTGCGGCCGGCCGCCCAGCCAGCACCCACAGGGCCAGCTAAGACAATCAGCTTCGTTTGCTTTGGGGATGGCAAGAGGTTGAGGGTGGAGGAGGGATGGGCCGTTGGTTGGTCAGGAGAGCAAATGTTCTCAAATTGTGCTGGCCAGAAGCGGGACACAGGCCCCATCTCCCAGGGAAACAGCCTCAGGCACTCCAGCCTCTGCCGGCCCCAGGTGAGTTCAGCAGCCCTAGGAGACCAAAGCCCAGCCCCTCTAGATCACAGTCAGGGAAACTGAGGCTGGAGCCAGAAAGGGACTTGTCACTATTAACAGTGAGTTAGAGGTGTCAGAGCTGTTATTCCCACCCTGTCCCCATCCAGGGTTCTATCCACCACCCCATGGTGTTTTTCTTGGGATATTTTCTGCACAATTTCAGCCTGCTGTGAACATACTTCTGAAGCTGTATGCCCTCACTCAGGCCACGTTTCAGATCCATGAGGACTTATGGCTGACTGTTCTGGCCTTCCTGACACAGCACTCTCCCTCCTGGGGTGGTCTCCACTCTCAGAGGCTGTGTGGCTACATGTGAGCTTCACTGTCAGCCACAGTTCCCTCCTCCGTAAAATGGTGGGTGTACCCAGAAATAGAAGGTGGCCTGGCCCATTCCCTCCTGAAATGTTTCTGAGCCTCGGTTCCCACATCTCTAGAATGGGAAGAATCATGGCACCCTCTTAAAGCTGCTATAAGGAATGAAGGAAATAACCTATGTTAAATAGCCAGCAACAGTACCTGGCGCATAGTAAGTGCTCAATAAACACTTAGCTGTTTATTATAGAGATTATTATAAAATAATTGTATAATGATTATTATAAACATTAGCTGTTCTAATTAGCATTAGAGGTAGCACGGTTCTCATTTCTCTACTGACTCTCCCTTCAACCCCCTCAGGCCCACCCTCCTGGCTGCTGAGAGAGGTCTAGGCCTCCAAGACTCAGGCCATAAGTTTGTGAGGTCAGATGACCCCAGGGTCAAAGGTCCTGGAATCACATGCTCAACTGACCAGCTCCTCGGGCCAGTGTCTCTCACCTCAAGTGAACAGCCCAGCCCGACGTGAGCGGGCACATCCACCCAGGGAGGTAGGAATGGCGGGAGGGAATGTGAGGAGGACAGAGGAGGGGCATTGTGAACAGAGACTGAGGATGGCCCTGTCGTGCTGAGGGCCGGTCTTGGCCATTTACAGGAATCGTCTGAGGGGAAGAACGCAGGGTGAGAGGCGCTCCTGAATGTCACAAGATTAATCTGTCCGGGGCAGGCTTCCACAGCATAACTGAGACGCTGGCTGGGGCTTCGAGCATGAGAGATGCCACCATATTTGGTCAAATACTAGACAGGGCTCTATTCTATCGTTGGAAACTCCAGAGGGAGGGGGACTCTGAAAATACCTCCTCAGGCAACAAGGGCCCCGCCCCCACCGCAGGCTGTCCCGGCCCCAGCCCCATCGGCGGGGCGGCCTGGCTGTGTTCTGCGCTGGCTCTCTGCACGCGTTCTGCTGTTGCTAGCAGTGGGGTCCCATAGACATGCAACTGGGGTGACCCTCCCATATCCACAGAACAGTGGCAAATTAAAAGATGGATCCTGGGGTATGGGAGACCCCTGAAACCAACACATTCTCCTTACCTGCTGGCAATACACACCCTTCACTTCTGCCTCCCCAAGCCAGGACTGACTTGTCAGCTTCCCCGGCTCCATCTGCAGAGCTTGTACTTGAGATTTCAGGCTCCCAGCCCCAGAGATGCTGAAGTGGCGGCGCAAAAATCTGCATCTTAGCACGAGCCCAGTCTGAGCAACACGGGTCCTCACCCATCATCTGGCCCCCTCCTCCCACCCCTGGGAGGAGGGTCCTACCCCTGCTCACACAGTGCGTTTGTGCCAGAGCTGGGAGCAGAACTCCGTCTCCTAAGTCATTCATTGCTCTTCCCTCAGACTTTATACAAACAGCTCCGAGCCAGGCTGGGCCTCCTTGCAGGTCTGGCAGAGACCAAAGAGCCAGGCCAGTCCTTGTGGGGGCCCCAGATCCCTCACAGTGGGGAGGGGAGCTTTGGGGTCTCCTGGCAGATGCTGTGAGGAGTCAGGCATGGGCCCAGCAACAGTCATTGGTTTTCCCATTCCTGGCCATCTGAGACCAGGAGGGAGACCCCTTCTTCCAGCCTTGGTTTCTAGAAACCCCTGGAGGGTCATCTGCCCTTCTCGATGTCCTGAGTGTGCACCCAGGCAGGCTTGTGGTACCCAGCCCCAGGACTCAGTGCCAGGCCTGAGAGGGAGGCGCAGGAACTGGGCTTCCGGGGCTCCCACCCCACAAGCGAGGCTGGGGTTCTTGGGTCTTTACATGCAGAGGGTGGCCATCACGCGTGAATGAAGGACTGGGCAGATGAGCTACAGGGAAAGGAGCAGTGGGTGGCCAATGTCTCACTCAGAGCCCTCTACGGCCGGCCCCGTCAGGAGCAGTGCTGCACTCACCAGCAGGTGGCGCCACTAGAAAGACAGCCAACCCTGAAAAATGTGCCGACCCTGAGGGAACTTGCACCCTGCCATCTCTTTCTCCAGGAGCGGCCCAGGACCGAGAATGAGGGGATGGGGCGAGTGGGTGGGGCCCTGCGCCTGTGCCTGGCTTCCAGAGTGACCCTTTTGTTGATGAGGACCAGAGCCTAGGAGACATCAGAGCCGGCCAGGAATGACACAGCCGGCCAGGAGTTGGGTGGGGGCTTCTGTCTGCTGAGTGAGTGATTGCCTTTGCTTTGAGCAGCTGCTGTGTGCCAGGCCTCAGGCATTTGGCACCTGGACACCTTAATTTACAGAAAATAACAGTAACAATAATAGCTGCTGCTTAATATCCACTTACTGACTGCCAGGCCCTAAGCTAAATCCTTCATGAAATCCTCCAAATAACACTGGGTGAGGTTCTAGTTTTATTCTGAATTACAGATAGGGAAACTGAGGCTCAGAGTGGTTAGCCACTTGCCCACAGTCACAGAAGATTCACAGCAAGTTTGTCTGACTCCTGCACACACTGCTCCCTGCGGTGGGGTAAGGAGAGGGGCGGCAGCCAGGGGTGGAGGGGGAATGTCCAGTTGGTCAGCTGGTCATTGAACACGGTCTGTGATGGCCTTAGCCTTGATCCACGGCCTCAAACAACCTGAACCCAGTAGGTTTGGGTGCTCACTAGACCCACGCCCGAGCCCAAGTCATCAAGGGGATTCGAGAGCTGCCAGGGGGGTCGTGGGGCACCCAACAGCATTCCTGGTATGTAAACTAAAAAATTGATACATTGCATCAAACTGACTATAATACAGGGAGGCCATGCTGGGACAGAGGAGGAGGCCAGAGCAGAGGGACATGGAGAAGGAGTGCAGCCAGGAGGGCAGAGGTCAGGCTCCACAGATGGGCTGGCCTGAGTTTCAGCCCTGCCCCTTCACCGCTGTGTCATCTTGGGGATGTTAATTGACTTCTCTGAGCCTTAGTTTCTTCTGCAAAGTGAAGATAATAATAACTTGGCTCTCAGTGGATTGTTGTGAGGATCAAATGAGATAATGCATGTTAAAGCGCTTAGCACAGTGCCTGGCAAAAGTAAATACCCCATTAATGGTAGCTGCAACCGTCATTCCTACAGTTAAAACAAGTTTTGAGTTGAGCCTTCAAGAATGCTTCTAGTATGTTCCTAGGGAGGAAGGGCATTACGAAGTGGGGACACGGCTAGAACCAGCAGAAGAATGCAAAGGTGCCTATTCCAGTGGGTCCACCCTAGAGCGTTGGCAAGGCCAGGGGGACCCGAAGGATTTGGTCTAAGAACTTGCCCAAGTGAACCCAGTAAGATGAGGGAAGATGGGAAGAGGCTAGCCGGCGCCTTTGCTGGCTGCGGCCAGGAGGGTGCAGCCCCCTGGGGAGGTCCTGGCTCTTTTGCCATGCTGCCCTCCTCTCCCTCCCTGGTAGGAGTCCTTCTCCCAGGCCCATATTTGCACAAATGCCTGCCTCACTGCTCACTCCGGAGCCCCAGCCAAGAGGGGCTATTTTAAGATCCCTGGACGGGAACACTGTTGGTGGGAACAGCCCCAGCCAGCAAGCTCCCAGTTCTCAAAAAAGGGAAAGGCCTGGGTGAATGGGCGGCCCCTGGGGTGTGCAGAGGGGCTGCCACGTCGACATGACCCTCTGCGCAGGCCAGGTGCCAGCGTCTCCTCCCCACAGGGGGATGTCAAAGAAATGTGAGTTGGGGTAGGACTCCAAGAGGTGGTCTTGTTCACTGGTGACTGGGTCGCCTAGGCCTCTCTTCTGCACAGCATCCAGACTTGAAAACACCAAGTCTGTGTTTCTGGGTTGCAGACTGACCCTACACTGTGCCAAGTCTCTTGTTAGCGCTCACCACCCTTAGGCCATCAGGGGTAGGGGATACCTCATCCAGCCCCTACCAGAGCAGGAACACTAAGTGCCTTTGCTGGGAACCATCAATCTAGGAATATCATTTCTCTCTGAGGATGCACAGTCCATTTTTTAAAACTCTGGTTGTTGAAAATAATTATAATTATAAAAGCTTTCTTTTTTATTTTGCAGAAGCCCTCCTCCTGTGGGGAAAAGACTGCAGACTTCAGGCAATCGTGGTTGGACATTTGCCCTGCCCCTTATTATATGGTCATGTCCACCCCCCTCACTTCAGTGGGCCTCCGTTTCCTCACGGGGTTGGTAAAATGCATTAATCATTAAAATTATTGTTTGCCTGGTACATAATGGTACTTAATATTTGGCAAGTTTGGGCTGATATTTTCTAGTTTGGTTTGGTTTTATACGTGCCTGAGTTTGTTGTATAGTGTTTTTGTGGGTGTATGTGCTCTTTTTGCTTTTTGATTATGAAGAGCCAGTATAGATTAATATTTAAAGCACAGACTTTGAACCAGAGTGCCCTGAACTTCATCCCTGCCACGTAGCAGCTAAGTCACCTTGGGCAAGTGACCTAACCTCCCTGAGCCTATGTCCTTGAAAGGGAGGTGGGGGGTTAACAAGATTATGTGTGGCAAGTGCCTGGCACAGGGAATGGCCCTGCTATTATTTTGTCGTATACATTGTTCTTAGTTCTTCCCAATCAGGTGGCACAGAGCAATTCTAGTAAGCTCAGTTCTAGCACTTTCTAACTGCCAGAGTCCCAGAAATAAAATGGACTGCCCTGGAAGAGTGATCTCTCTATCAGCAGAGACCAGAAGACCAGCCAGGAGGTTCTGGAAGAGGAAGGAGTGGCCCAGGTGAGTGTTGTGGGCTGGAGGGGTTGTTGAGCTTTTTTTTTTTTTTTTTTTTCTTGAGATGGAGTCTCGCTCTGTAGCCCAGGCTGGAGCACAGTGGCGTGATCTCGGCTCACTGCAACTTCCGCCTCCCAGGTCTCTGTTAAGCAATTCTCCTGCCTTAGCCTCCCAAGTAGCTGGGATTATAGGCATGTGCCACCATGCCCAGCTAATTTTTGTATTTTTAGTAGAAATGGGATTTCACCATGTTGGCCAGGCTGGTCTTAAATTCCTGACCTTATGATCTGCCCGCCTCGGCCTCCCAAAGTGCTGGAATTACAGACGTGAGCCACCGTACGTGGCCAGTTTTTGAGCTTTTAAAGTTTCCTTCCAGCCTTGAGAGGTCCAGAGCTGATGTCCAAGACCTCAGGCTCCCATGTGGAGCTGTCAGGCCTGCTGTAACTCACCCAGACCTGGGGCAGGAAGGAGTGCAAGAGAGCCTGTGGGGGACATGGAATAAACAGCCTGTCTCCAGGGCAGACAGAGGCGCCAGGCCCCCTGCCCACTGGAGTGTCCTCCCCTCAGTCCCGCGGGATGTTTATCCTCTGCTCAGAGTTTACAGGACGTCTGGATTCACAAGATCCGGAATTCTGACTTTTCCCCCAAAGCTGTCAACCCCTCCTCTGGCTGGGTGGGTCTGAGTCTGTTTTGGGTGGAAGGCCCCAGCCCTGCCCTCAGCAGAAGCAGGAAACAGGTACAGAACAAGAAATGTCCTCTTCAGCCCCCGAGAGCCACTCCTGGCAGAGGAAAAGGCCACATCTGTGGGGGCATGAGAAGAAAACAGTCAACGTCTCCCAGCGGCTGCATAGGGAGAGGACTTCTGGGGGCTCATGGGCTGCAGGGGCTCCTGGATGGGGCAGAAAGGACTTCTCTTGCAGGTTGGGTTCAAAGGCCTGCACCCCAAACATTAAGCTACAAACCGATGGTACTTACCAAAGTCTGCCTTGCATATTGGCTTCTGTTACTGGGTCAGAGACCGCTGTTTTTATTGTGGTTGTTTTGGTGCATCGTGTGAGTGCGAATTTGGGGGTGGTGTCTTGTATGGGTGTGTTTTGTTATTGTTTTAAGAGCCATCAGGTAGGAGCTGTTATAGACAGGATGAATGTCGTCCTCTCAGATGCTGCTCTCTGCACCTGGCTCAGGGAGCTTGGGGCCAGCTTGCGATTAGGGCAGGATTAGCAGAAGAATGTCCTGAAAGCTACACACAACACAACACTTAGAGCACAGGCAGCAACTCTGAGACACATCGCATCACCCTTGATGGCCATAGGCAAGGCCTCTATCCTCATCCTCCTGACCCCTAGAAAACTCACAGGCTTAAATCTCCCCCTGGCCTCCCTGCAGAAGCTTATCTCTGTGGCCTGAACTCTTAGGAGGCAATGTTGAGAAGCTGCTTCCGGTGGAGGTTTAAATATCTGGCCTAGGATGTTCTGTAAGTTTCTGTGAGCTGTGACCTTCAAGGAATTAGCCTATGGACAATGAAGACCCTTTGAGAGTTATTGAGGAAGGTTCATTCCATTCATTGCACAAATATATATTGAACACCTACTATGTGTCAGGCACTGGGGATATAGTGGTGAACAACTAAAACAGTTCTTGTGTCACCAGGCTGGAGTGTATGGTGGTACAATCTTGGCTCACTACAACCTCTGCCTCCCGGGTTCAAGCGATTCTCATGCCTCAGCCTCCCAAGTAGCTGAGGTTACAGGCATGCACTACCATGCCTGGCTAATTTTTGAATTTTTAGTACAGATAGCGTTTCACCATGTTGACCAGGCTGGTCTTGAACTCCTGACATCAAGTGATCTACCCGCCTCAGCATCCCAAAGTGCTGGAATTAGACATGAGCCACTGCGCCTGGCCTATTCCCGAACTTATGTTCTAATGCAGGATGGGGCTCTAACAATATCGATATTTTAGGACAAGCCTACAGCTCAGGGGTTCTTGCTGGGCCCCTCTCCTCTCAGTCCTGTGCACCTCCTGCATGCATGGGGAACTGCTGGATCTTCTGGGAAGCCCATGACCTCAGCCCTCAGGGCATGTGGAGGAAGGTACAACGTCTCCAGAATGTGAAATCTTGCCAAATTTCCACTGGAAGGTCAGTTCTCATAAATACTGTGAGGAAAGAGGAAGAAATGGCTAGTGTGGAATCTGACCATTTCCAAAGTCTGGTTCCCAGGAAATAAGCCTCGGTAATTGCTCTAATGTGAGAAGGCAGCTTCAGGGTTTATGGCTGTGGGAGATGGAAGGCATCCAGCCAAGGACCCACGCAGATACTGATGACAATTGCATGATGGTAACAGGGTTACTCCTGAAGCACTCTACAATTTGAAAAACACTTTTAGCCCAGGCGCCATGGCTTATGCCTGTCATTTCAACAGTTTGAGAGGCTGAGGCAGTAGAATTGCTTGAGGTCAGGAGTTCAAGACCAGTTCTGGCAACATAGCGAGATCCTTGTCTCTACAAAAAATAATTTAAAAATTAGCCAGGCATGGTGGCATGCATCTGTAGTCCCAGCTACCCAGGAGGCTGAGAGGCAAGAGGATCACTTGATCCCCATAGGTCAAGGCTGCAGTGAGCCGAGATCACACCATAGCACTCTAGCCTGGGTGACAAAGCATGACCCTGTCTCAAAAAAAAAAAAAAAAAAAAAAAAAGTAAAGAAAAAGAACACTTGTATATCCATGACTTTATTTACTTCCTGGATCAACACATGAATGTAAATATTTTACAGAAGAAGCTGAGGCACAGGGAAAAGAAGTAACCTGTCTATAGCCATACAGTGAGGAGAAAAGGGACAGAGCTTGGGATGAAAGTTGAGCCCCTGAGGTCCCTTTAACCTCAGCTACCCTAACCCTTGCCCCAGCTTAGGGAAAGTGAATGAGCACTGGAACCAGCAGTGGTTAGAGGTGGGTGCCTGTCATTAGGCAGCAGACGCAGAGCACCAAAGGCTATCCAAGTTATTTCTACCATGATCAGCTGTGCTTTATGGAGAAATCTACATTGGAGAAAAATGTGTCTGGTGAGAGGGCTCCATGCCAGAGGGATAAGTTTTCTGAGTCAGCTCTAGAGAGAATTCAGGGGTCAGGCTGACCCTGATCTTTCTCTCCCCAGCAGTGTGCTCTTAGAAAAACCTAGGATTGTTCAGCCCTTCAGTCTGGCCAACACATGGCTATGTTCATAAATTCTTGTCTTCCATATTGGGATTCCCTTGTATTTTATCCCATTATCTCAACCACAGAGCTAGCTCTGACCCTGGCATTCCAGAATTACCTACAAATCTTCTCATTTTTTAGTCAGTTTCTTAGACTCTCAAGCTCAACAGGACCATCAGGATCATTGTACGGGCTTCTCAATGATACTATCGTATGTGCTCCCCAGCCTTTTATTAGTTGTTTTAAATGTCTGTCTCCCTGCTTCTGCCATCTGCTGACTGCAAACTGGCTTTTTGCAAATATACAGAGCAAAACTGTTCCCTCTGCCCTAAGGCAAGCAGTATCAGTCAGTATAGGCCAAGTTGCACTGCAGTAACAAGCAACCCCCAAATCTAAGAGGCTCAGCCCAGCAGAAGTGTCCTTATCACCTATGCTACATAGCCTGTGCAGGCTCGCAGGGCATGCTGTGCTTATCAGAATCATGCAGGGACATGGCGATGGATGCTTCATCACAACATGCTTCCACAAGTGCCAAAACAGAGTCAGAGGTCTGTAGACAACAGATCTGCAGAGGTCAAAAATCAGGCTCTGGAGTCTCTGTTCCAGCCACATATTTCCTTTGAGCAAATTCATCTCCTTAACTGTCAGTTTCTCATCTGTTAAATGAGGACAATGAAAAAGTACTGACTTCACAGGTTTGCTATGAGGCTGAGAGGATGGGTGTAAGCCCATAACATAAAGTCTGGTTCACAGGAAGAACTCAATAAATGTCAGCTGATAGGAAGTTGGCAGAATATTCTGTTCACTTAATTGTGGCTACCATCTCTAGAGAGAACAACCCTGGTTCTTTCCACTGTTCCTTGCTTTAACCAGTTTAATTTCTTTGAAGAGTTAAGGAATTGTCTCTTCCTAATTGTCATTTTCGTATTATTTTTGACGCATTTTTATCCCATCAGAGAGATTCAAAGCTGAGGCAGAAAAAGGTCTATGTGTCTTGCTAACCCCAAACTAGATTTATCCCGTTCAACTTTCATTACCAAGTCTTTCTGAGAAGTCCAAAGAAGGAAGATCAAATTTGGAAAAGAATCTTTGCTTGGTATAAAACTCAATGGCAGATAGACAGAGAAATCAAACTGGAACGTCAGAATTGGAGGGGACTTTTAGAACGAGACCCATCCTCTCCTCTCTTTTACAGATGGGAAAACAGAAGTCCAGAGAGGAAAATAGACCGATACAGTGTCACGCCGCAATTCAGTGTCAGAGTTGGGACCAGAATCTACTTCCTTTAATCCCAGCCATGGGGCTTTCCATGTACTACAAAAGAGGACAACATTCTTCAGCACTGGGATGGGGGAGGAGGGGATCTCCTGGAATTATGGCTTGTCCTCATTTCACAGAGTTGTACTCCAGCAAAGCTGTAAAGTTAAGAGTCCTATAAACATTACCTTATTAAGGCTTCTTGGAAACCCAAGGTCACAACTCCTCTGGATCATGGGACATGAGCTGAGCATCCAGTGAACAAACAGATGGTAATGTTACATTTTTCACTTCGTTAATGCAACCTGGCTTCTAATTATAGGATTTGTTTAACGGTCCTGGGTGGTTTATGAAGGCTTGGAGTCAGCCTGCAGTCCTGAGGGTGGCTGAGGAGTATCAGACCAGGAGACGCACACAGGGGTTGGGGCCTCAAGGCAGGGAGGGGAGACGAGGACAAACAGAGTCAACTTCAGCCAAGGCCTGGAAGAGGATATTTAAGTAATTTTCCCTAATCTAACCGAGCTGCTCCCAGTTGGAAATCATTTCTAATAACGTCTCTGGTGCCATAACCCTTTCATACATGGGTGGTGAATATGCATTTGTTCTACGGGAAGTAGGTGAAATAATTATCATATGACTCTAGTCATCCATGTCAAATTGAATTCCCCTACAATGGTGGTGACCAATGCAGTGACCCCCTCCCTGTCCCTGGGGAAAGATGGCTCGGGGGCCTGGCTCCATCTCTTTGTCTGTGCCTATAGTTAAGCTCATGATCTAAGGAGGCAACAGGTGGAGACTGGTCGGGGGCAGAATGGGATCATTGTGAAGATGAAAGGCTCCCAGCCTCATGCAGCCAATCTGGGATACAAGGGTCTTGTGAAGACTCTTCCCACGCCCAGATGCTTAAGGTCCAGCCCAGCTACCACATAGTCACATCCCTCTCCTCATTCAGGGCTCTGTTGCAAGCTCAACCTGGGCCCCCATGGCTTAAGGAAACCCCCCCCAAAACCCTCTTCATGTCCCAAGTTTTCCAAATCTCACAGAACCTCCATTCCTGAGTTAGTACACACACACACACACACACACACACATACACACACGCACAGAAATCCACAAGGCCCTCTAAGTCCCTTCACCAACCCAGCTCCATAAACGCTTAAAGCTAGGTAAGTGATTTCCAATGTAGGGTGTCATTTGAGGCTTAGGAAGACTATCAGGTCTTCTATTTTTACCTCTGTCTTTTCTCATTTCTAATTTTTATTTGTGTTAAAGGAACATATTAGTATAATAGCACCTTATAGAATTTATAAATAAAGATTCATTTTTAAAAATAACATTAAATTAAAATTTTTTAAATAAACTGTTATTTATTGTTAGGGGTTTATGATAAAAAAGGATTGGGACCCCTGGACCAGGATTTTGTTTTTTTATGGGGAGTTTTTTCTTTGTGTTTTTTTGTTTTGTTTTTTCTTTGAGAGAGTCTGATTCTGTTGCCCAAGTTGGAGCACAATGATGCTATCTCAGCTCACTGCAACCTCCACCTCCCGGGTTCAAGTGATTCTCCCACCTCAGCCTCCTGGGTAGCTGGGATTACAGGCACCTGCCATCATCCCCAGCTAATTTTTATATTTTTATAGAGATGGGATTTCACCATGTTGGCCAGACTGGTCTTGAACTCCTGACCTCAGGTAATCTGCCCATCTTGGCCTCCCAGACTGCTGGGATTACAGTACAGGAGTGAGCCACTGCTCCCAGCGTTGGACCAGGATTTTGAACTCAAAGCCTCTTAACTCTGGGTGGGATGGTCCCAGCCTGTCGGGACTGGGAAGAGCAGGGAGAAAGACACCCAGGCTTAGAGGCACAGAGAACCTCAGCCACGGGGGTGTCACCAAATGACTGTCTGCCCCAGGCACAAAGTCTCTTTCCTTTAACACCAAGATAAAATGGCTTCAGCTCCCAACCCACACCATCAGAGAGTGCAGGGAATTCTTCCCAATTTTAGAGTTTTAGGGGGCTTAAGTTTCTCCTAAAGGAGTCCTTGGCACAGCCTGCTATTTCACGGCGCTGGCTCCCGATTGGGGCTCCTGTCTCCAAGGCTACTACCCATTCCCCCACCCACTGGGCCCCCTAAGCACCTCTCCTTCATCTCCCAAGTGTCATTCCTGGGAATGCAATGCTGGAAGCATGTCAGGCCCATCACTGAGCTGTCAGTGGAGGAGGATGACTGACCGGCGTGCAGTGGAGGAGGGTGACCGACCGGCGTGCAGTGGAGGAGGGCGACTGGCCGGTGTGCAGTGGAGGAGGGCGACTGGCCGGTGTGCAGTGAAGGAGAGTGACTGACCGGTGTGCACGACTTCACCATTGACTATAAGCTCTGCAAGCCTAAAGGTCACTGTCATGACCCCAGAAACTTCTCATCGGCCTTGTCTCACATTAGTCCTCAGCCTCCTACAGTTCCCAGGCCTCCTCCTTCAAAGGATGTCCTCCTTTCTCCCCATGCCCTGCCCTCTTTCCCAGCTTCTCATCCCCTTGCTGTCTCTCTAAGGCTGCCTGGAGAAACTGTAATCCCAGCACTTTGGGAGGCCGAGACGGGTGGATCACGAGGTCAGGAGATCGAGACCATCCTGGCTAACACGGAGAAACTCCAAATTTCTGTGACACAGGCCCCTTGTACATTGCAGGCGGGAGTACACAGTGGTTACAACCTACATGAGGGAGGCGGGTAACAGGGGATAGAGCAATATCTATGAGAATCACAAATGCGCAAGGAATTTGATCCAACAGTCAGTCTTCTATGCCTTTGTCCAACAGAGGCAGCCCCATGTGGAAATGACACAAAGACCAGGACAGGCTTTGCAGTGTTGTTTGTAATCGCAAAGGACTTTTACGTCTATCTTTTCTAATTTCTATCTTTTATTTGTGTTAAAGGAATCTATTAGCACAATAGCATCCTCAAAGTGCTCATCCTTATAGGAAGCGTTGCATGACTTATGGCACATCCATGCCGTGGAACCCTATCCAACCACTCAGAGAATGAGGCAGCCCTCAGTAGAATGATACACTCCAATAGCCAATAGCTGTTAGTAAGCAAATGAATAAGGTGCATAAGAATGCGAATAGTACACCCCAACCTGTACCCCCAAAAATGCAGGGACTGTACATACGTATACTTGTAAGTGTATGTGCTTGTATTTGCATAGACTCTCTGGAAGTCTATATAAAAAGTTCAGAGTGATTTTCTCTGGGGAGGGGAATTGGGTTGATAAGGGGGTGGGGTTAGGAGGGAAGTTACTCTTCACAGAACACCCTGTGTACCTCTGTGATGGTGACAATGTATAGATATTATCTATTCAAACAATAAATACTCTTTTTAAATGAAAACATAAATTGCTGTTAGCATATGCTGTGGATCACTTCATTCTCTCTCTTTCTCTCCCTCTGGAGGCCGGGCCCAAGAGGCCTTACCTTTGAGTCAATAAGGTCACCTAGAAGTGAGTCATGTCTTACCCCTCTAAGGCTGAAACAGCCACAGTCTCTGCATCTGTATACGTGTGTGTGTGCTTGTGTGTCTGTGTGTGTGAGGGAGGGATTGTTTTCCCCTTTCCTTCCTCAGCAGCAAATTACCTAACCCCTTTATTGTACAAATAGAAAAACTGAGGTCCAATCATCCACGCAGTGTCACCCAGTAAGTCATCCTCTGAGTGGCTCTGAATCAGCCTCTGGGCTTTGACTTACGCTGTTCCCCTTGCTTCAATGCCCTTCTCTGCCATTTTTACTCTTCAGGTCTCAGTGCACGGCTTCCAAGCAGCTTCCCAGATCCCCCGGTAGGAAATGAGCTTTCAGCGTGCCCTATGCATCCCTGTGGCTCCGTCCAAGTTAGCAATTGGCTCTTTACCAACCTGCCTTCCCCAACAGAGGGTGGACGTTCCCTGAAAGCAAGGAGTTGGTCTTTGTCTCTGGAGCCCCAAGCCTAGTTCAGTGTGAAGCCTAGAACTTCAGTGTTTAAGACCTGAATAAATAAATGAATAAATGCATGAGTGCATTAATTCCTCCATCTTCCGGGTTTGTTTCACTGAACCCTCTCATATCACTTAACACTGTCTTCCTTATAATGTAATTATTTCTGGGCATATCTGCAGTGGACACCTTCTTCCTACCTCCCTCCCTCTCTTCCTCTCTTCCTCCCTTCCTTCCTTCTTTCCTTCCTTCCTCCAGAATGTATTCTCAGACAGACAGAGATTCTGAGAACATTATTTGAGCCCCTGGATCCAGCCATACCTAAAGCTGAACTACCCATGGACTTTTCAGTCACATGAGCCAATGAACTCCACTTTGTTTTGAAGCCACTAAGAGTTGAGTTTCCATTCTTCTCTGAAAAAGAGTGTTGAGGAATGTAGTGAATTGGGAACTGATCATAATCCTACAAGACACAATGCCAAACGCAATAACTCTGAATGTTGAAATCCTGAAAAATCAAAATCCTGAAAATAGAATTCTGAAAAAATCATTTAAAAATGCGTTAAAAGATATTTATTTATAGATTTAAAGGGAATTTAATTGAGAAACATATCAAAACATATCAGGACACTTTACAGACCACTTTACGCAGTAAGATAGGCAATAAAGACATACACATTTTTGCAAGATAAACACTCAGGTACACTAACAACAGTCGCACGAGTCTCACAGTTTTGCGCAGATGAACTGTGTTCATGAAGAAATAGGTCAAAAAGAGAAATGTACAAATGCATATCACTATGGTTGTTAATTGTGTGCACCCAACTTTCTGTGGCCATCTGAAATACCACGACAAACAATCTAAGTCTTTTGACGAGATCAATAAAAAACTGCAATGGGTCACCACTGCAAATACAGTCACCCAAAGAACCGAGATCTTGAGAAATTTTATCCTTCACAAATGCACATGTACTAAAAGGACTTCTCTTCATTTTTTGAGGAAGTTTCAATGCCTCTACATACACGCATTACGCTTACAAAGTCCACGTTGTGATAATGCACTTTCGTGGAGTCAGATTTGCAAAAACACGTGAAACTAATTAGGATTCTCTAAAAGTCTTTGCAGAATTCCAGTATTGGAAATGATGTGAAGATGATATGAAAACTGTATTACAGGGATAGATTGTGGACAATTACACAGAGATAGTCCATAAGAGCTGGCCAGCTTTCACAATCATTCGCTACATTTTGAAGTCTTGCATGAAGATGAAAAGCTGTTTTGTTCTTTTAGCGTATGGCTCTGCTTGGAGAATACATCACACTCATTTTCTACGTGGCACTGCTCTTTCTGAAACTCCTCTGTGATTCTATATGCATAGCCGTGAGCCTTCCCTATTAAATGTTCCCATCTTTTTTTTAACTTTTGTTTTAGGTTTAGGGGTACAGGTGCAAGTTTGTTATATAGGTAAATTTAGCATCACAGGAACTTTGTGTACAGATTATTTCATCACCCAAGTAACAAGCATAATACCTGATAGATACATTTTTTTTATCCTCTCCCTCCTCCTACCCTTCACCCTCAGGCAAGCCCCAGTGTTTATTGTTCCCTTCTTTGTTTCCATGTGTTCTCAGTGTTTAGCTCCCACTTATAAGTGAGAACATGTGGTATTTGATTTTCTATTCCTGCATTAGTTCTCTTAAGATAATGACCTCCAGCTCCATCCATGTCGCTGCAAAGGACATGATCTCTTTTTTTTAATGGCTGTATAGTATTCCATGGTGTATATGGGCTACATTTCCTTTATCCGTCTGCCATTGATGGGCATTTACGTTGACACCATGTCTTTGCTACTGTGAGTAGTGCTGCAATGACGCTGCAATGATGCATGTGTCTTTATAGAACTATTTATATTCCAAATTTTCCCATCTTCTGTACCATGTTTTTATGGTGTTTTTGGCTCACAGAAATTCATTCCACATCCACTCATATACAGACCACAGATGTGGTGGAAATAATGCTGGTGACTGAACAACAACACCATTATGTAAGTGTCTTCTTATCCTACTGTGCACATAATTACTTCTGAACCAGTCAGTGATTTCACTGGCTTCTTCAAGCAAATGCGACTTTAATTCATTAAACGCTCCTTAAATGTTATCAACTGGAAGGAATGCCAATGCAGTCAAATGACGCATTTTTATTTTTTAATTACTTTTTATTTTTATTCTTTTGAGAAGGAGTCTCGCTCTGTTGCCCAGGCTGGAGTGCAACGGTGCAATCTCGGCTCACTGCAACCTCTACCTCCCAGGTTGAAGCAATTCTCATACCTCAGCCTCCTGAGTAGCTGGGACTACAGGTATGTGCTACCATGCCCAGCTAATTTTTGTATTTTTATTACAGATGGGGTTTCACCATGTTGGCCAGGCTGGTCTTGAACTCCTGGCCTCAAGTGATCCATCTGCCTCGGCTTCCCAAAGCGCTGGCATTACAAGTACTGGGTTTACTGGGCCACCACACCCGGCCCGCAGTTTTAAACTGAAGTTGTTGTTGTTGCCGTATCTTGTGGCCAATCCACTCATCTGAATTTTCTGCCAAATGCAGTGGGCTGAATGAAAAAACTAAACTGTATTGCTAAGACCTTGAAATTCACTTTTAGAAGCTTGATCATACCTAATTCCAAATCTGTCAGTATAGTTTGAGGATTCAGTTGAAACCCATTTTCTTTTGCCAAGTTCACAAAATCTTCAAATCATCATTGATAAAGTGCTTCACTTTTTCCAGTCATTAATATACACAGAAGCAGATACATTCCAGAAATTTCAGATCTAACAGGGACATGAATATCGAGGTGTTTTTCCTCCAGTGTTACAAAGCACATTACATGGTGAACTATTCTTTCTTTTATTTTTATTTTTTTTGAGTCAGGGTTTCGCTCTGTTGCCCAGGCTGGAGTGTAATGGTGCAATCATGGCTCCCTGCAGCCTCAACTTCCCAGGCTCAGGTGATCCTCCCACCTCTGCCTTCTGGAACTACAAGCATACACCACTGAGCCTGGCTACATTTTTTGTATTTTTTGTAGAGATGGGATCTTTGTTGTTGATCTTTAAAAAAAAAACAAAAACAAAAACAAAAAAACAGGACATTTTGAAAGTGCCATTCATTGGCCAAAGTGAAGCATGTGCTAGTTTTTCTGTTAGATTAATAGTTAATATAAGAAGTCTATCTTCTTTGACAGTCAAACCCCTTATCGAGAATAGTTTGGCTGGGTGCAGTGGCTCTGTCATTCAGCACTTTAGGAGGCTGACGCAGGTGGAATGCTTGAGTCCAGGAGTTTGAGACCGGCCTGGGCAACATGGAGAAATCCCATCTCTACAAAAAATACAAAAAATGTAGCCAGGCTCAGTGGTGTATGCTTGTAGTTCCAGAAGGCAGAGGTGGGAGGATCACCTGAGCCTGGGAAGTTGAGGCTGCAGGGAGCCATGATCGCAGCATTACACTCCAGCCTGGGCAACAGAGCGAAATCCTGACTCAAAAAAATAAAAATAAAAGAAAGAATAGTTCACCATGTAATGTGCTTTGTAACACTGGAGGAAAAACACCTCGATATCAGCAAGTGCCTTTGGTTCAGAAGGTCGCTGAACTGGTCGAACTCTTCTCATTCTCTGACGAAGGGTGTTTTTTTAAGGCAAGCATGGCGCTATATGGGAAGGGGAGAAGTTGTACACAATTGCATAATTTGGCAGGAGAGCGTTCTTGTATTTTTCGCCTGTGTCTTCACTTCTTTGATATTTGAAATACTCACCGCACTTGTACTTGGAGAGTGGTTGTGGTCTACACATTCTGCAAGTGTATGTTGTCCATTTGAGCGGTTATTGCTCGGCCATTGCAATTAAGTGATATTCTGGCTTTTGCAGCACCAAAAATAACTCATTTTTAATCTTTTTTTTTTTTTTTTTTTTTTTTTTTTGAGATGGAGTTTTGCTCTTTCACCCAGGCTGGAGTACAGTGGTGCAATCTCTGCTCACTGCAACCTCCACTCCTTGGGTTCAAGCGATTCTCCCGCCTCAGCCTCCCGAGTAGCTGGGATTATAGGTGCCCGCCACCAGGCCTGGCTAATTTTTGTATTTTTAGTAGAGACACGGTTTCGCCATGTTGGCCAGGCTGGTCTCAAACTTCTGACCTCAGGTGGTCCTCCCGCCTTGGCCTCCCAAAGTGCTAGGATTACAGGCATGAGCCACCGCGGCTGGCCCATTTTTAAACTTTTATTTTTTTACCTTAAGTAGCCTTATACACTTCACTATCACAGCCTTTTTGTGAGGGAACGATTTCACAGATCTCGTCCATTGTGTTGTAAGAAACACAATAAAAAGAAATGCTATTCTGTTTCCCTAGTACCAAATCTGTATTAGTCAGGGTTCTCTAGAGAGATAGAACCCATTGGATGTGCATGTAGATATATGAGATATTTATTAGGGGGATTGACTCACATGATTACAGTGGCTGAGAAGTCTCACAACAGGCCATCTACACGCTGGAGACCCTGGGAGGCTGGTAGCATGACTCAGGCGGAAAGCCCCAGGACCCAGGGGCCACTGGTGTAACTCCTAAAGTCCAAAGGCTGGCAAGCCTGGAGTTCTGATGCTCAAGGCAGCAGAAATATCTGTCCTCTGTCCCAGCTCTCAGAGAGAGACCAACTGCCTTCTGTATTTGTTTTCTCCTGGCCCCCTGCCTATTAGATGATGCCCACCAACACTGACGGCAGATCTTCCCCACCTATTTCACTCAGACCCACACACAGATCTCCTCTAGAAACATCCTCGCACACACCCAAAATAATGCTGTATTAGGTTTCTAGATAGCCCTTCATCCAGTCAAGTCAATATCTAAAATTAAGTTCATAAGTCCACCTCTTGTCAAGTGGGCCCCAAGACACACCTCCAGAAACCATACCCAATTTCCAAATAAAGACAACAAGGTAATAGCTCTGCCTAACATGATGAAACCATCTCGTGATTGTGATTTTAGGGACTTTAGATACTAGGGATTTAGACTTTAGGGATTTAATCTTTTGGGACTTTAACATTCAGAATTATCACATTTGAGATTGTATCTTTCAAGATGATGATCCAAACTCCAGTGAACTAACACTTCCCCTTAACTGTATCGGAAAGGGTCTGATTTCCCTTCCTAGCTACCTGGGTGCTGAGCACAGCACTTTGTACACAATAAACACTCATACGTTTTTGAGAAAAGAGAGCAGCAGACTCAGGCACAGCCCTTACAGCGCTAGTGATGGAGGAGGGCAGACCCAGGCAGAACAATTCTTTACTGTATTAGTCCGTTTTCTCGCCGCTGATAAAGACATACCCCAGACTGGGCAATTTACAAAACAAAGAGGTTATTGGGGCTGGGCCCAGTGGCTCACGCCTGCAATCCCAGTACTTTGGGAGGTTGAGGTGGGAAGATCATCTGAGGTCAGGAGTTCGAGACCAGCCTGGCCAACATGGAGAAACCCCATCTCTACTAAAAATACAAAAATTAGCCGGGCATGGTGGCAGGCACCTGTAATCCCAGCTACTCAGGAGGCTGAGGCAGGAGAATCACTTGAACCTGGGAGGCAGACTTTGCAGCCAAGATGTCGCCACTGTATTCCGGCCTGGGTGACAGAGTGAGACTCAATCTCAAAAAAAAAAAAAGAAGAAGTTATTGGACTCACAGCTCCACGTGGCTGGGGAGGCCTCACAATCATGGCAGAAGGTGGAAGGCACTTCTTACATGGCAGCAAGAGAGAAGAGAGCTTGTGCAGGGAAACTCCCCTTTTTAAAACTATCAGATCTCGTGAGACTCATTCGCTATCATGAGAACAGCATGGGAACGACCTGGCCCCATGATTCAATTATCTCCCACCGGGTCCTTCCCACAACACATGGGAACTATGGGAGCTACAAGACAAGATTTGAGTGGGGACAGAGCCAAATCATATCACTCCCCTTAACATTCTCCAGGTCCCTGCCCGGGTGCTGTCAGGTGGGCAGAGAGTAGCAACCCTGTTCACAGCTGGGGCATCAGGGATCTCAGCCACACAGCAAGTTAGTGGCACAACTGGGCCAAAGGCTTGGCCTCCTGATTCAGTTCCCTTCTAAATCCTTTACCTATCATCCAAGAAGAATGCTGGGTTTGGACTGCACATGCACACAATACTCTGGACATAAACAAGAAAAATGGTAGTGGTGGGAAGTTGGTCATGGTTGGGAGAAGACAATTATCTTTTTTTTTTTTTTTTATCTCAGTAAGAAATAACAAAGAAACAAATTTGAGTGGGTGGGACAGCCTTGTGGAAAAAATTTGTGAAGTTAGTTCCCAGCATGTGGCACAAGGTTCCTAACTGTGTTGACTGTGAGCACTACCATGTTTGTTGAGTGAATTGTGGATGGTGGGGTTTTGTGTTAGGTGGATTTGATTAGCTGTGGCTGTCACCCTATGAGTTAATAATAGGGTCGGGGCTCCTCCAGTCCTCACCTCCTGGTTTCTGAGGACAGTGCTGTTTCTAATACCCCAGGGGCATGTGCTCAGTGGCAGGAATTTTTGCCAGCTGCAAAATGACCAGGGCAGGGTGGCAGACAGAGGATGTTGGATTTAGGTCAGGGATTTGGTGGATTGATGCTGCATCCATTCCAACCTTCGTTACTGCAGAGCCTTGTAAGCTAAAAGCTACATTTCCCAGATTTCCTAGGGTTCTGGAGGGAGGTTACCTTCCTGTTTCTTCACAGTGGCTACTGGCAAGCACCCCATATGAGTTTGTCCACATCAGTGGTCCCTTACCCATGTTAAGCATTGAACTATGTCCCCCATCCCCAGATTTCTATGTATAAGCCCTAATCCCCAACACCTCAGAATTTGACCTTATTTGGAAATGGGGTTGCCGCAGATGTAATTAGTTAATATGAGCTCAGACTGGAGTAGGGTGGGCCCCTAATCCAATATGACTTATAAAAAGAGGACCTTTGGAAACAGCACACGCAGGGAAAACACCACGTGAAGATGAAGGCAGAGATCAGGGTGATACATCTACAAGCCAAGAAATACCAAAGATTGCCAGCAAGCCACTAGAATCCAGGAGGCTTGGAACAGATTCTCTCTCACAGCCTTAGAAGGAGCCGGTTCTGCTGACACTTATCTCGGTCTTCTAGCCTCCAGAACTGTGAGATAAATTCCCATCGTTTAAGCCACCCTGTCTGGAGTACTTGGTTACAGCAGCCCTGCCTGACTGACACAATCGGTCGCTGACTTTGTGGGTGTGGCAGAGGCAGAAGCGGCCTCCTAACCCTGGACACAGCTGCAGCGGTGTGTTCTTCACATGACAGTGGAGCTCCCCCTCCAGAGTCCACTGTAGTCAGAGTTATCCAGATAAACAGAGCCAACAGGATATACAGACACATAGAAGAGGAGAGTTATCTCGGAAACTGGCTCACATGATTACAAAGGCCGGCAAGTCCCACGTTTTGCCATTTGCAAGCTGGAGGACCAGAAAAGCTGCTGATATGACTCAGTCCAGGTGCAAAGGCCTGGAGCCAGCGGTGCCACTGGTATAAGTCCCAGTGTCCCCAGAGTGAGAACCAGGAGCTCTGATGTCTGAAGACAGGAGAAGACGGATGTTCCAGCTCAAGAAGAGAGAATTCACCCTTCCTCCACCCTTTTGTTCTAGTCAGGCTCTCGATGGACTAGATGTTGCCCCTCTGCATTGGCAAAAAGCGATCTGCATTGAAAAGCCAATCTCTTCCAGAAACACCCTAACAGACACATCCAGGAGCAATGCCTTACCAGCTATCTGGGCATCCCATAGCCCAATCAAACTGATACATAAAATTAACCATCACATCACTTCTGATGGCAGCAGAGGTAGCAACGGCCCCAACAGAATAATTAGGTGTTTTTCAAAGTCATTTCCAAGGGTCCTTTCTAGGGCCTGCTTCTCTAATTTTCCTAATTGCGTAAGCTTTCAATTCCCTGTAGTAAATCCCTTTCTGCTCAAATGAGCAGGACTAGTCACTTTCCTACACATGGACCCTGACTGGTAAGACTTGATTAGACAATGGATACTGAATTAAATTTTCAATTTTGCACAGTTGCCATACATAAATTCTAAAACAAAGTAAGCTATCAAGGTCTTGTTGTATGCCTTTTTAAAAGTGATCATTGGACTGGGTGTGGTGGCTCACACCTGTAATCCCAGCACTTTGGGAGGCTGAGGCAGGTGGATCACCTGAGGTCAGGAGTTCGAGACCAGCCTGGCCAACAGGGTGAAACCCCATCGCTACTAACAATACAAAACGAGCCGGGTATGGTGGCATGTCTCTACTAACAATATAAAATTAGCCAGGTGTGGTAGCATGTGCCTGTAATTCCAGCAACTTTGGGGGCTGAGGGAGGCTGAGGGAGGAGAATCGCTTGAACCCAGGAGGCAGAAGTTTCAGTGAGCCGAGATTGCACCACTGCACTCCAGCCTGGGTGACAGAAGAAGAAACCTTCTCAAATAAATAAATAAATGTGATAATTGTCTTTTCTTCTAATCGCTAAAAACAAGAAATGCTCAATGAAAATCAAGACAAAAATCAAATACAGAAAACTATACTGAAGTAAGACCAAATCACCCCAGATTCCCACCACCCGGAGATAACTTCTGTTCTTATTTCACTGAACATTCTTTCACACATCGCACAGTGCATTCTACATGCACAGTCACATGTGTTCCCCTGCACAGTTCAGGGTGCAATTACTGTGGCCTGGTTTTCCTCGAAACTTCAAGTGCTCAAGCCCCATGTGCTGGTGATAGCAGGAAGTCCAACATGCAGCCCAGCTGCTCTCTACAGGGTTCTCACTGCCTCCCGCTTACACACAGAGGGTTCCCGTACAGGCTTCTTGGAAGGAGGTGTCCAGTCCCACGTGGTCCTGTATCAATGCACTGACCATGGTGGAAGGACATGAATAACCGAGCAGAAGCTAATCCTGGTGAGTAATATTCGAGTTGTCAGTCAGGTTCACTACTCCCAAAGCAGACACAGTGGTGGAAGCCAGTGCTCCCCCTAGACCAGAGAAGGGCTCCAAGCCAACCACCCAGGGCCCTTCAATGCAAGCCTTTCCCACAAAGATTTGGGAGGACTGGGCTACACCATTGTTCCCCTTGCCATAACCATTCTTCCCTGGTGATCAACACAAAAGGTGTATTACATCCTTCTCCCAGGACAATGAGACAATTCACCCTCCCCTGCCATTCCCAGAGATACTACCTTTGGGCACTCCACAGTGACTTCCTGTCCTCGCCTAGCTATGCAGTAGATAAGGGAAGAGACAACACACAAATTCAACCTCCAGCAGGGCGCCTTGCTACTCACACTTAACCCTCTCCTGACACACACACATACGTACACATCATTTGATTTAAAAGGGATTATACAATTTATCTTCTTCAATACTATGCTTTTAAAAATAAAAAATAAAAAAAACTTGAGCCAGGCACGGTGACTCACACCTGTAATCCCAACACTTTGGGAGGCTGAGGCGGGTGGATCATAAGGTCAGGAGATCAAGACCATCCTGGCTAACATGGTAAAACCCCGTCTCTACTAAAAATATAAAAAATTAGCTGGGCATGATGGCATGCACCTATAGTCCCAGTTACTTGGGAGGCTGAGGCAGGAGAATCGCTTGAACCTGGGAGGCAAAGGTTGCAGTGAGCCAAGATCGCACCATTGCACTCCAGCCTGGGCTATTCAGCGAGACTCCATCTCAAAAAAACAAACAAAAAAAAAAAAAAAAAAAAGAAAGAAAGAAAACCCAATAGCAAGTCGTAGACAGTTTTTTGTTTGTTTTGTTTTGTTTTGCTTTGTTTTGTTTTGTTTTGAGACAAGGTCTCGTTCTATAGCCCAGACTGGAGTGCAGTCATGCAATCTTGGCTTACTGTAGCCTCTGCCTCACAGGCTCAAGTGATCCTCCCACTTCAGCCTCCCAGGGAGCTGGGATTACAGGCACACTCCACCAGGCCCGGCTAATTGTTTGTATTTTTTTGTAGAGATGGGGTTTCACCATGTTGCCCAGGATGGTCTCAAACTCCTGGGCTCAAGAGATCCTCTTGCCTCAGCCTCCCGAAGTGCTGGGATTCCAGGTGCAAGCCACCGCACCTAGCCATGTGGATAGCTTTCCATGGTATGATGTTTTGAGAAAATGGTTGGATTGCAAGGCAAATAATTATAGGCGTTTCATCACCAATTGTCCGTGTTCCCACCTCGCACATAACAACTCTACCAACAACAACAAAAAAAGTTTTATGTTCATTGAAGAGAATATATGGAGCTTGATTTTTAACCCAGGGGTTATGGGCCTTTTCAATGTAAAATTATTTCCCAACCGGCCACCTCCGAACTGAGCCTTCTGGGTAGAATTAGTGTGAATTCAGGGTTGGAGATTAGGGACAGGTTGAGAGGTGAGAACAGAAAGGGTGAAGTAAAGTCCATAGGATCTCAGGGCTGGAAGGGACTTGCCAAGTTGTCCAGCCTCTGCTTGGATTCCCTTAGTAACAGGGAGCTCACCACGTTACCAAGACAGCTTGTTAGCCCACTTCATCTTTGGTTAATTCCAGTGGCTTAAAAAGTATTTCCCACGTGGATCTAGATTCCATCTTCCTAAAGGTTCCAACTAAAGGTACCAATTCAAGGTTTCCCTTGGTCACTCTGTAGAGAAGTAGAGCCGGCTCTCCCAGGGCCCATGAGTCCTCTGTTCTCCTGGACAGCATCCCCCTTCCCCTGACTAAACATATCCTCTGAAAACACAGGACTCACCGATGCAAACTCACTCTCATAGTCAGCTCCTAACTGGAACCTCCCTTCACCTCCCAAGAAGCCTTACTCACACAAACCAAGCCGCAGTCTGTCGACTGGTTTTCTCAAGGAATGGAGGGATTTTAAGGCTGCCTCTCCCTGTCTGGAAAGAAAAGCCACTTCACACAGTGAGTGGTTCATAATGTAAAGTGTTCATAACTCCCAAGAGATAGTATGGGCAGGAAATAGAAACAGCTTCCAAATATTTGAGACAGATTTATGGACACTGAGTCACAAATGGCTGCCGTATACTTCACCTTTTGAGCTAGTTTGGTGCCAGAACTCCTCTCCCCTGATGTTCAAGGACCTGTCTCCAGGTCACTTCAGTTCCTTGTCTTGACCTCCCGCAATGGGCTTTCTGCTGACCAAGCCCGTTGACTCACAGACGTAGCCGACCAAAGCACTCAGCCAGGTACAGATTTTGGGCATTGAAATGGTGGAGCTCTCTCCACAGCTT
Organism: Chlorocebus sabaeus; assembly: GCF_047675955.1. Classification (NCBI taxonomy): domain Eukaryota; kingdom Metazoa; phylum Chordata; class Mammalia; order Primates; family Cercopithecidae; genus Chlorocebus; species Chlorocebus sabaeus. The sequence continues at coordinate 32,691,704 of NC_132926.1, read as the reverse complement.
GCACTGCTAGTTTTTCTCTTTGTTCTTGATGACGAACTCTCTACTGTTTATACAGTAGCAGAACTCACAGAAGCATAACTTACATTTCACAGCCTCCAGAGTGGACTTTACATAAACACGATGTTTCTGTTAGGCCAGCTTTATCTTCCCCCTAGAATCTGTCGGTGGTGCTTTGGAGTATTCAACTGGGCCACTGTGCGGGGGTAGGGAGTGGTGTCACAAGCCTTCCCTAACCCACCATCTCTGACCTGCACCCCAGGGCATGCACATGAATGGAATTCATCTTCTTGGTTTGGAAAAGAAGGGGATGACATTAGTGGCGAAACCTCTGTGTCGGGTTCTTGCACCGCAACTCTGAGTCATAGCTTACATCCATCAAGCCCTCACTCTGAAGAGGCTCGGGGCTAAACCTTCACAACCATTGTCTCAGTCATGTTATTCACTCTGTGCTACAGAGGAGACAGTGATCTTCACAGAAGTTAGTTCGTGGAGGGCTTTTCCCAGCCCCACCGTTGGGAGAAGAGGGGCAGGGTTAAGCCAAGTCTGACTGGAGTCCTGCTCACCTTCCCCCAGGACTGCACGGGCCACTCGCCCAGCCCTCATGGCAATGCTGAAGGCAGGTGTGATTCTCACCATTTTACCCAGGGGGAAAGGGAGGCACCAGCGGGAAAGGGAGGCTGGGAGTGGCAGTTGAATAACCTGTCCAGACCTCACAGCTAGGAAGTGGCCAAGGCAGGAAGAAGCCCACCAGCCTCTCAACACCAACAGAATTCTTTCCTCAGAAGGAATGAGGGAGGGTAGAGGGGTAAGGACATGGCATTTTTAATCCTCCTGTTGGACTGGGAGCCTCTTGAGGTCAGGGACAGTGTCTGATTCAGCACCCCACCCCCTTGGGCCCTCAACTGGCCCCACTCAGGATGTCACAAGGCCCTGTGTGCTACTGGAGGGGGTCCTGGGGTCGGTGACAGGCAGACCACAGCCTCTGGCCTGGAACGAGCAGAGAGGGGTTGGCAGGCCCATCCAGGCTGGGGGTCTGAGGAACTGTGAACGAGGCTGTGAACAGAGACCGCTGGGGTCCAGCAGGCCTGGCCACAGAAGGGAAGCTCTGCACGGTGGAAGGCAGGACCGGGTGGCAGCCCCGGGAGCAGGCCCCGCTGGCCCCTGGGAGGAGCCCTCCATGGGCCTCAGCACGACACTCCTAGGCTGGCAGCTGAGGCCTGGTACCCGTGATCCCTTGATTTGTCTTTTCTGAGCTTTCTTCACAGATACCCTAGGAAGCCTGGGGACCCAGAGCCTGCCAGGGGAAGTCATACTCTCATGAAAGAGCTAGCCAGCAAGAAACTAGAACCATGGACATGTAAGATAGGCACGCAAGTGGCGAGTCCTAAGACGGAAGCAAGCAGAAGGTGTGACAGAATACTGAGGGGACCAGGGAATGGCTCTTCCAGAGGGGACTTCTGAGTCGGAGACAGGAGCAGGGGAAGGAGCGGCCATGGGAAGCTCTGGCAAGAAGGCGTTTTTGGTGGCGAGCAATGCAAGCGCAAAAGCCCTGAGGCGTGAAAAACATTAAAGAATCTGTAGGAGGCCAAGGTGGCCAAGCAAAAGGAGAAAGAGGGACTCCGGCAAGAGATGGGCATTTCTCAGGACTGCAATGGCAGGAGAAAGAGATCCCCCTGAAGGACGTTCTAGATTCAAGCCCCTGCCCTGTGGCGACCCTGCCAAGTGGCTGGGTCAGGATCTTCCCTGTCAGGCCCAGGCCTCGTTTGCATGATGATGGGGGTAGCTTCTCAGGGTCCGGGCTCTCCTTCCCCATGTTCTCCTGTTCCCCCCATTCCCATCACCCAGATTCCGGGAGCCAGGACTGGTGTCTCCCCCACTGGAGGTTCCCAGAAGGTCTCAGGACTCCCACTGCAGTCCCAGGACGCAGGGGCTGGGCGAGAGGAAGGAAATTCTCACACAGCTTTCTCCCAGGGAGTTTGCTCTTGTTCCCAGGCTGACAACTGGCAACCCTCAGAACTCTGTTCCCCACCCCCTTCCTCCTCCTCCTCCTCCTCCTCCACCTCCTCCTCCTCCTCCTCTTTTCCCTGCCTCCCTCTCTCCCCTGCCCCCCTTCTCAGGCTTAATGACTTCCACATGGGCCTCTGGCGGCTGGAGCCAAGCCTCCCAGCATTGTCTGAAATCTCCAAATTTAGAAGAAATATGAAAATTGTCAACCACTCCTTCCTTAGGGGGTAAAAGCAACATTCTGCACCGGGGGCAGGTCAAGGCGAGGTAGTCACGTGGGGGGCGCCTGGGCCAATGGGGGACCCTGGGAGGGCTCAGCACCCGCCTCGCCCCAACACGGGGCTCGCCTCTTCAGCTCATATAAGGTAAAAGGCAGAGTGGCCTCTGTGGCCAGGGAGCCGCAGGCAAGGGACTAAGGGGAGGGGGGCTCAGTGCCAGCTGCTTAAAAATGCCCCTGTGGCAGCGAGGGGCACCAGAGGCTGGGTCTAATTAGTTGAGAAGCAGTGACAACCCCAACCACTCACCAAACAGGCTGGTTCCCATCTCCAGGCCCCAAGGAGCCACACCTGGACCAGATCCCAGGAAAGGTAAGCACCAGCAGGAGACCTGGGATCTGTGGATGGGGGCCTCTGGGACATTTCCCCAGCGGGATGCTGCATCGGGGGGTCTTGCTCTCTTGCTAACTGGCTCTGTCCTTTTCTGGACACAGATTCTCTGGGTCTCAATTTCCCCATCTGCACAGGGGCTGGAGTCAATGATCTCTAAGCATCCATCCAGCTCATCGGCTCTAATTCTGTGGTCCTGTTGGCTTCTAGGATTCCTTGTTGTTGTAGTCAACTGGGGGAAGAAGGGGCAGAGGGAGCGGACAGAGTTAACATCCTATCAGCCCGAGCTTCACCACGGCGCCCGAGTCTGGGGCAGTCTCCCCGGCTTCTACATAGGCAGTGCTTCTTCCTCATTCTATGGGGCTTTGATTTTGCAATTCCGAGAGCTTGGGGCTCCCGGCAAGGAAAACGGTTTTCAAACAATGGTTTCGAGAAACAAAGCTGGGGAAGAGGCAATGTAAGCTCAGGCTCTGGCAGGCAGGCAGAGATCCTGGGAAGGCTGGGTGCTGACTGCACATGGAGCAGTGGGAAGGGATGCTGGCGAGAGAAGACAGGGGCACTTAGGCTCCGGCCCCAGCTCTGCTCTCAGTGCCTGGCTGTGTGGTCTTGGGCTGGCCCCTTCCCCTCTCTGGGCCATAGTTTCCCCATCTGTATAGTAAGGCCATTGGACAAAATGATTCCTCTGCAGATGTGGCTTCTGAGTTGTTTGTGCCTGAGGGACAGCCAGTGTTGGGAAGTTCCCCCAGGAGATCCCTGAGCCGAGTCTGCCCTTTGACCACAAGTTTGGAGTCCAAGCAGATGAAGCCCTGTGGGAGCTTTTGGAATTTGAGCCTGAGTGAGGGAGAGTAGCTGAAGGTTCTGTGACTGAAGGCTTGGCCAGAGGGGTGCCCCGAGCCCTCCAGATGAACTTGACTGCAACCAGCCTCTGGTGGGGAAAGGACTGATCTCTGGATTCGACCACACAGGAGTGCAGGACGTGGAAGTAGGAAAAGGATGGAGAAGACAACAGAGGGCTTCAGAGGATGAAGCGGTGGGACCAGGAGATTCAGAGAAACGCAGGAGGCTTGTGATGGGAGGCAGGGCTGGGTAGAGGCAGAGGCTTAGGTTTGGAACTTGAAGATGTACAGACGACGTGGAGTTGGGCTCCTCTGAACACGCTCTGGCCATGTCCGGACCCCAGAACAGAACACAGTCCTCTAGCACCGGCCTCTGTCAGGTACCCTCACCTTCCTGCTGCTTGTCACACAAGGCCCAAGGCCAACATGGTTCAGAAGGAGGCTCTGAATTCAACTGCCTGGGTCCAATTATGGCTTGTTTACTTAGTGGACAAGTGACTCTGGGCAAGTTGCTTGCTGTGTGAGCCTCAGCTTCCTCCTCTGTAAAATGGGTACAGTTCTGAGATTGCATGGTCGTCATGAGGAGTGAAGGATGAAGGCACATAGAGCAGGATGAATGGGGCTGATGTGACATCGCAGTCCGAGCCCACGCTGCCTGCGGGCAAGATACCCTGAGCTATGTTGAGGGAGAAGTGGGAATGGAACCCAGCCAGGGAATGCCCAGAGTTGCTGAAGGGCTCTGGAACAGGCTCTGGAAAGAGGCAGGAGGAATCGAAAGTCAGAGGCTGTGGGACACAGGAAGGTGATCAGCTTGAGATGCCTGTAGGACTGGGGGAGTCTCCTCTCCTGCCTTTCTAGGGTATTGTGTGAGCAATGTATCTGAACCACTGCACACTCACCTGCTGACAGGGGACCCCGGGCAGGGCCTAGGAATCTGCATTACGAGCTCCCCATGAATTCCCATGCACATGGAAGTTTGGGAAATTCCAGGCTGTAGGGCAGCCTAGGACTCTCACAAACAGCTGAGGCCACGGAAGCCACAGAGAGAAAGCACCGCTTTAGGTTATTTAGCGAGCTGATGGCAGAGCTGGAACAGAACCTGCCTCTCTGCCCAGCCAGGGATTCCATAAGGTGGTGCAAATCAGGAGAAATAGATTACACTATTTGTGGAGTTCTTGTGAGCTCCAGGCATTACCTAAGATCTTCACATGAACTAATTCATTTACTCCTCACAAGAACCACTAAGGAAGGAGCAATTATTATCCCCACTCCACAGATGAGGTACCAGAGGTAAAGAGAGGTTAGGTGGCTTACCTGAGGTCACACAGCTCATGAGTTGTTAAGTCGTGTGTGCCAGCCACCCCTGGGGGTGCTAACTCCCCCAGGAGTCTCCCACCTCCTGCCCTGCCTCTTAGCTAACTCAAAACTTCCTGGGGACCCTCCAGCAGACCTCATGGAAGGGGGCAGAATATGTATGGGAGACTTCTGGGAGTCAGACACTGTGCTAAACAGCTTGCATTACCATTTAATCCGCCCAGGATTCCTGTGAGGCAGAAATCAGCATCGTTCCCTCGCCCTCACTTTCTAGAGAAGGAAGCCACTGCAGCTCACCCAATGTCACGCAACTAAAAAGCAGCCAAGGGGATTTGAACCCAGTCTATGCATCTGTAGAGCGCACACTCTTGGGCTGCCCACCGCAACACCTCTGAGGGCAGTAACGAGGAATCCCACCTCGCAGAGGAGACGGAGGCCGGGAGGGAGGCTCTGCCGGACCTGAGCCCAAGCCTTCTAGCTCTGAGGCCACTGCTCTTCCCTTCAACCCTGCTGCTTCCCCACAACAGAAAGTTTATCACTGGTCCCTCCCAGGCACACCACAGCCCTTTGGGCAAAATCAGCCCCTTCTCAGCCTGGCCAGTTCTGGGGGAAAATGACGCCCAACACCTATCTTTTTTTTTTTCCTTTTCTGAAATGAGGTCTCGCTCTGTAAACCAGGCTGGAGCGCAGTGACACTTCTCAGCTGACTGCAACCTCTGCCTTCCAGGCTCGAGCGATCCTTCCACCTCAACCTCCCAAGTAGATGGGATGACAGACGTGTGCCACCACATCTGGCTAATTTTTTGTATTTTTTATAGAGACAGGGTTTCGCCATTTATCCAGGCTGGCCTCAAACTCCTGGGCTCAAGCGATTTCCCCAACCTCAGCCTCCCAAAGTGCTAGGATTACAGGCGTGGGCCACCGCACCCAGCCAACACCTATCCTTGAGGAATAGCAAGTTCCAGGCTCCACACCACACACCATCACTGACTCAAGTGGCTGTGTCTGATTCCTGGGTGAGCCTGAAGGTTTCGGGGAGGTGATCTCTGAGGTCCTCACTGCTGGGCTTTTCCTGAAATTTTCCAACGAAACTCTCCCAGGGGCTCAGCACCATGGGGTGGTTCAAAGAACCGTGATGAAGGCTGGTTTGAATTGTCGTGATGACCATTTTTGTCCACATCTCTTGGTACCCATAAGCCAGACTTTCTCTGGAGCTTATACCTAGAAGGGGTTCTGGGTCCTGGGGTGCAGGCCTGTCAACTTTACAGGAGAGCACAGGATTGCTTTCCAAAGTGGCTGAACCAGGTGATGCTCCCATCAGCAGTGTATGAGCGTCCCCATCTCCTTGACCACACTTGAAGTCATCAGATTCCTTGAAGCATATAGGCTGCACACTTCATTTTGCATGTATCAAATTTGTGTAATAAAACATGTAAGGAAGCCATGGAAATAAAAACATAGGTATGCCTTCTGCAGGCTGCTATGCTCCTGTGCACGAAGGTGTCTAGAACTTTGCCCTCCACACACAAGTTGCAGAGCACCCTCATCAGGACATTTACGAAGGCGCGGGGGTGGGATGGGAACTGCCTTTGTGGCCCTTCCCCAGCCCAGCAGTATGCAGTGGCCGGGGTCCAATCAAAGGTCGCCTGGGAGGGTGAGTTGCAGGAATTTGGGGGAAAGAGCCCAAGGTGGCTGCCGCCTGCTAACAGCTTGTCTAGACAGGTCCCGTGGGGCTTCACCGCACATTGCGAGAGCCCTGGCCAGCCCCCTGCCCACTTGCAAAAGAGGCTGTTGGCAACAACACTTTACCACCAGAAACCTTTACTCCAGTTCCAAACACGCCTTAATGCACAGTGTGAATGATCCACTCTCATGGCCCACAGAGGTCCACTCATTCAGTTTGTTCAGATGAGGAAACTGAGGTTGACTCCGAAGCCTGAGGGCTTTCCGATGTGGAGTGAGTCCCTGTGCCCAGGTGATGAGGGGACCAGGCGGGTCTGGAGCAGGGCTGGGTGGGGGTCAGATATAACAGGCTGGCAGTTAGAGGTGCCAGATGTGAGCCAGGCTGCTGGGTTTGAATCCGCACAGCAGCAGTAGGACTTTAGGCGACACATAGGTACGCTGTGCCTCAGTGACCTCATCTGTAGTATAGAGATGATTTAAGAGTACCTGTCTCATCGGTCTATTGAGTTGTCTGGATTAACTCACTAAATGAGCTAAAACTCATGAAGCCCTTGGAACAGTGACTGACACATATAAGTACTCAATAAAAAATAACTGCTAAGACCAGGCATGGTAGCTCATATCTGTAATCTGAGCATTCTGGGAGACCAAGGTGGAAGGATCCCTTGAGCTCAGTATTTCGAGACCAGCCTGAAGGTCAACATAGGGAGACTCTGTCTCTACTATAAATGTTTAAATTAAATTTTTATAATAATAACTGCTAAAATATGATTACTAAAGACAGCTTCTTCACAGTACAAAGAGATGCTCTTCTGGGCACCAACTCTTTGGACTTTGGGGAATAAACTGCCCTTATTCCCTCAAAAATATCACCTGCCATCTATCAAGTCCTTTCAAGTACCTGGACCTTTACCCAGCACTCTTGAGATAAATGCCATTATCCCTCTGGGCACACAAAGGCTCAGAAAGGTTTAGTCATTTGCCCAAAGTCACACAGCCTGTACGAGGCCAAGCTGGGACTCAAACTCAGTTCTGACTGATTCTAAAATCATGTGTTTAGCTGCTGCACTCTAGGACCACCCGCAATGGGTCTGTGAACCAGAACTAGCTCTGGTTCTGACCTGCCTAGTAGGGCCTTTGGCATTTGGGGGAGGAGGCCATTGGAAGTCCAAAGCCTCCTCCCAGATTAGGCATGATTGCAGTAAGAGAACAGACAGACCCTTCGACCCTCCACCGCTGCTCAGGCTCAAAAATGTAGACCCTGGCAAAACAGTCCTTTCCACCCAGAAGCACCCCATAGGGTGGGCTGAGTAACCTTGGGGGCCTCGTCAGTCTTGGGCTGCCCCATGCCCTGCACAGCCCACCTGAGTTCTGAGGAAGGGGCAGTTGGCTAGGTCCAGACTGGAGAAAGCCATCCCACCATGGCTCCTCTGCAAGAACCCCCGCCAGCCACAAGCGTAAGCCCCCTCCTTAAAGTCTCCTCCTCTGACCTTAGCTGTGCTTCAAGGGAGATAAGAAAGCTGCAGGCCGGGCGCAGTGGCTCACATCTGCAATCCCAGCACTTTGGGAGGCCAAGGCTGGCAGATCATGTGGTCAGGAGTTCGAGACCAGCCTGGCCAGCAAGGTGAGATCCCATCTGTACTAAAATTACAAAAATTAGCTGGGCATGGTGCCGCGTGCCTGTAGTCTCAGCTACTCTGGAGGCTGAGGCAGGAGAATTGTTTGAACCCAGGAGGCAGAGGTTGCAGTGAGCCGAGATCACGCCACTGCACTCCAGCCTGGGTGACAGAGCAAGACTCTGTCTCAAAAAGAAAAAAAAAAAAAAGCTCCAAACTGCTCTGCTGCCACATACTCTACTCCTCCTCTCCCTCCAGGGAGGCAGGATGGGGGTGGAGTGTCTGGAGGGAGGCTGCCTGCTAGCCTGGGGATGGCATCCACAGAGGCTATGACACCACCCCTGGCTGGGCTGCTGGGCTCAGAGGCCCCCATTCAGCCTGCCCAGAGCCTGCCAGCCACCAGGCATGTGACTCAACAACCCCAATGAGTCTGACAGCATGTGCCCGGATGAGCTGAGCAAGGTGGGGTGAAGGAGAAAGAGGCCGGCTAGGACCAGGCTGTGGCTCTGCAGCCAGCACACCTGGGTAAGTGCCCTACTCCTCTGGGGCCTCAGGCCGTGATGTTCCCTGGTTTGGGACAGAGGGGACAGTTGAAGTCATTCCATGTGTGACAGTAGATACCTGGATTCTCAGAGAGGGAACATCTAAGGAGCTGGGGACACGCCCTGGATAGACAGAGAAGAAGACGGCATTCCAGGTGGACAGCTCTGTGTACAAAGGTATGGAGGCAGGACTGCAGAGGCATTTTCGGAGAACAGTAGAGAAGCCTGGTTGGCTGGAACCGAGAGTTGGTCTGAAGCTCAGAGAGGTTGGAGAAACAGGAAAGGCCTAGAGTGTGCGGTAGCTTTGGCAACAGAAACCAAAGCCTCAGAGCTTGGGGAAAGTTCTCCTTGGTATCTGTCTGTCCCTAGGAGGGAGTGCCTTTCTTTAGCCTATTTGTCCCTCTCCCCAAAATACCATCAGCCAAGAACCCCAGTGCAGGGCAGAGACCTAGGAATTTGGATAATAGGCAACTCTGAGATGTCAGGCAATGGGGAAAGGAGACCTCAGGTGGGACTAGGAGGGGTACGAAGCCCGAGGGCTGCAGTCACCATCTTCAGACCATTCCAGAGCTTCCTGGGGAGCAGGGACTTGTTCTGTACAGCCCCAGAGGACATGGCAGACGGCAGCAGAATACTAGGAAGACACCTCCAATAGTCTGTCCAAAGAGGGTGAGGGGATTAGGAAGTACAGACATATCCTAAGTTACAATTTTCTCTTTTAAAATGCTATGAAAGCTATATGCATTTGGTACCCTCCTCAACTTATGATGCAGTTGTGATGGGGTTATAAGGTTACTTCGGATAAACCAATTTTGTATTGAAAATATCGCAAGTCAAAAATACACATTCGGGCCAAGTGCGGTGGCTCACACCTGTCCTCCTAGCACTTTGGGAGGCCAAGGCGAGCAGATCAGGAGTTGAGGAGTTCAGGAGTTCGAGACCAGCCTGGCCAACGTGGCAAAAACCCATCTCTACTAAAAAAAAAAAATACAAAAATTGGCCGGGTGTGGTGGCACGTGCCTGTAATCCCAGCTACTCGGGAGACTGAGACATGAAAATCGCTTGAACCTGGGAAGCGGAGGTTGCAGTAAACCGAGATTGCACCACTGCACCCCGGCCTGGGCAACAGGGCAAAACTCTGTCTCAAAAAATAAACAGAAAAAATACGTTCAACTTAACAATATTTTCCATTGACAATGGATTTATCAGGAAGTAGTCCCATCATAAGTTAAGGAACATCTGTAGTGAGCTCCTCATCACCAGAGGTATGTAAGCTTAGTAGGGACACCATAGAGAGAAGCCAAACATCAGAAGAGGTTGGACATCATAGCCTTTCCTACCACCAGCCTCGGATCTCACATGCCAGCTCTAGCTGCTTTGGGAAAATCATGAGCTGAGCCTTCCTGCAGCCTGGATGTCAGATTCCCAGCCAGACATGACATCAGTTCTGCCCTAACTTTGCACAAGGGCCTCTTGGACCTTCTACCTCCTACCTCCCACTTCCTTTCCACTGCTGCCTCCTGCCTTCCCAGGGGACACCAGGCCTGACCAAAGAGACTTGGAGCCTGGTTGTGAGATGGAAGTCCCCGGGGAACATTCAGCTGATGGCCTTCCGCCCGGCAGGAATGAAACAAAGGGGGCCAGGGTCCCTGGGAGCCCTGTTCACACGCTCCAGAGAGTCTGCGTGGAAATTCCAGGAGGGTCACAGGAAAGCTTCAAATTTAGAACCACGATGCTTTCTTTTTTTCCCCCTTTCTCTTCTGTTCCATCCTTTCCCTCAGTGGTCGGAGGGGGTGTCATAGGAGGCTGGGAAAGGAAAGCAAGAATCCTCTTGGGCTGAGTCACAGAAAAAGCATGGAGAGACGGAGGAAGTGGAGTAGATTGGGAGGCCCACCAGACAGGGCTTGGGGAAGTGGACAGCAGTGTGGGAGAGGATGGAGAGGACCTAGAAGTCAAGGGCATGGCCAAGCACCTGTGAGGGTCCTGGAGCAGTGGGCAACTACATCGCCTGGGCCAGCAGCCCTCCCTAGATACTCAAGACCAGAGCTGCCAGAACCTGGGTTCAAGTTGGGTTCAGAGAGTCAGCCCAGGGGTTTCCAGAATACAGACAGAAGGATCTTGGGAATGGGGCTTCCAGGATTCTCAGGCAATGTGCCCCCACCTCACACTGACTGCAGAGCTCAGAGTCATACAACGTCCATCACGCTCGGAGTCATGCAACATCCATCACATTCACTCTGGCGCCCCTGGTAGATGCTTAATAAATATTCCTGGTGTTCAATCCCATACTCATTGCATCATAGTCCTTTTAGAGCTGAGGGACCTTAAAGAGGATCAGGGCCTATCTCCTCGTGTTATAGATGCAGAAACTGAGGCCCAGTGACAAGGAAAGACATGCCCAAAATCATGCTGCCAGACTGACCACATCCTTTGCTTCTTCTCTGCCTTCTAGCCAAAGATGGAGACTATGGTACACTCTTCACAGTCAAGGGCAGGGGACAGAGGAGAGGCGGTGCCCAGGCAGGATGCAGCTATGTCCAAGAGATAGTTAGAGGATGGCAGCCTATCTTGAGTTCTGGCTGCTCTGCTCAGGAGGTCCCTTTGAATGGCCAGAGATGGTCCCCAATGCTGTTGGCCTCCTGCAGAGGAAAGAGCCCAAGGCGGGGAATGGAAACCCTTGGTTCTATTCCTGGCTGTGCCCTAACTCTTCATATGACCTTCAACGTGACCTTGAGCATGCAGCTTCCTCTGGCCTCAGTGTGTCCAGTGACAGGCTAGACCCAGCCAGGCACGGTGACTCACTCCTATAATCTGAGCACTTTAGGAGGCTGAGGCAGGCAGATCATGAGGTCAGGAGTTTGAGACCAGCCTGAACAACATGGTGAAACCCTGTCTCTACTAAAAATACAACAAATTAGCCAGGTGTGGTGGTGGGTGCCTGTAATCCCAGCTACTCAGGAGGCTATGGCAGGAGAATCACTTGAACCCGGGAGGTGGAGGTTGCAGTGAGCCAAGATCACGCCACTGTACTCCAGCCTGGGCGACAGAGCAAGACTGTCTCAAAAAAAAAAAGAGGCTAGACCCAACTAGCTGGGCAGTGGGGTATTCCAGCCATGATCTGCCTCCTGTCTCCTGCAAGGACTCCTCTCCATCGGTCTCGGTCCATCCCAGATTTTACCTGCCCGGCTCAGCACAGGAAGTGAGTGAGGCACAGAAAGAAAATAGCAGCTTGTGGATTCCCTTTCACCTCATAACAGCATCTTCTACGCCCAGGCTTTGCTTTTTAGCTGCGAAATTCCCAGAGAGACAAAAAGCTAAGAAAACCCTTAAGATGGCCCCAGTGAGGAAAGCTGAGACCAGAGAGAGTTCACAGATGGCTCAAGGTCACACAGCAAACTGGTAATGGGCCTTGGGTTTCCTGACTCCTAACGGTGCTCTTGTCGCTGACCACACTGCTCTCCAGAATAACAGGCACATAAGCTGTCCTTGTGTGGACCCTGGCAGCAATTTAGCTTGGTGGCTTAAACCCCCACACAGGGAGCTACGATCTCTTCCCCTGGCTGGGACTCAGTTTCTTCTTCTATAAAACAGAGACGGCCAGGTGCGGTGGCTCATGCTTGTAATCCCAGCACTTTGGGAGGCCAAGGCTGGCGGATCACCTGAGGTTAGGAGTTCAAGACCAGCCTGACCAACGTGGTGAAACCCTGCCTGTACTAAAAATACAAAAATTAGCCAGGCGTGGTGGCAGGTGCCTGTAATCCCAATTACTCAGGAGGCTGAGGCAAGAGAATTGCTTGAACCTGGGAAGCTGAGGTTGCAGTGAGCTGAGATGGCGCCACTGCACTCTAGCCTGGGGGACAGAGTGAGACTCCGTCTCAAAAAAAACAAAAAAACAAAAAAAAAACAGAGACACAGGGTGGACCAGATGTCTCTAGAAGACTTTCTGCCATAACGCTAAGGATCTACCAGGACCCCAGTGCTTTCCTGGGAGGCCCCTGCCAACACCTACCTCAGCCCTATCTTCCCCAAGGATAGGGCCATCCAGGCCAGGAAATCCCACCTAGTCTTCCCCCCAATTCAGCCCTGTCCCACCCCAGACCCTGGGGCTGGACTTCATCCAGAATTACAGGCCCCAGCCCAGCTCCCGCTCTGAGGATCTGGACTTTTTCTTACCATAAAAGGGCAAGCGTGCCTCTCTTGGTCCCTGCTGCCAACCCTGCTGGGGGGAAGACTGAGCTATTTTTAGAAAACTCAAGGGCTTGCTCCTGAATGAGATGGGGCGTCTCTGCGCCTGCACCCTGAGAGCCCCCTCTCCATCTTTCTTCGTCCTCCTTCTCCCATCGCTCTCTCCCTTCCCTTTCTCTTCCTCTCTGTCTTGCTCTCACTCTCACTGCATCCATCTCTCTTCCCTTTTCGCTCCCTCTCCTCCCATATCACATCGCTGTTCGGTCTTCCTTCCCCCTCACTTCTTCCTTCTCCCAAAATCTTTTCATAGTCAGCTTCCCTCCCCCACTTCTCTCCCTCAGATCTCCTTTCTGGTGGTGGAAGAAAGTAACACATCTGCACTCCCACCCCTTCTTAAACACTATTTACAACATAAATTCCAAACATCCGCCATCTGGTTCTAGGAAGGGCCAAAAGATATTTGGAGAAGGAAGTCATGATTATTCCATCTTCAAAGCAAAAGGAACTTAAAGTCTCTCTTCTCTCCACCTTCCTCCCGAGGCCCTTTTGTTTAATATCTGGCCGATCAGGATCCCCCAGTGAGCAGAAGAGGTCAGGACATTTACTGGAGTCCCAGTTGAACCTGTGACTGGCTGAATCACTTTGAGTTCCTTGCTTCTCCTCTCCATGCCTCAGTTTCCTCATCTGAACAATGGGTGCAAGACTAGGGTGCTTCCAGCACTGATGTTCCAAGACTTCAAGTCCTGGGGCAGAAAATCCACCTGGTCCACATCACTGGGGCATACTCTGGGGCTGAGCAGTAAAGGGTAGGATGGGGGCAAGGGAGTGGGAGGCATTGAGGGAGTGCCATCCTCATTCCCAGATGCACCAGTTTCTCTCTCGCTCCATGGAGACCTATGCTGGCCATTCACCTGCATTCACACCCACACTCACACCAGGGAATGGGGTGGGGCAAGACCATCCCTCCATGCCTGATCTAGAAGGACTCGGGACACTCTGGAGTCCAGTCCTATCCCCACCACATCATGTAGATGCGGGCCCTTGAGGCTCAGAGAGGGGAATACCCTTGTCCACAATCACATAGCATATCTACAGAAAACCTGGTACCTAGCCTGCAGCTCCTCCCACCCAACACATTCCACAAGAAACCAATATCTGTATTATCTAGAAAGCATTGCCCAGTCCCAGCGAAGCCCCTGGAACTCTGGAGGTCCATGCTCTTTGCAAAGCTTATAGGACAGAGGGAGAACCAATGCCTTTTTTTTTTTTTTTTTTTTTTTTTTTTTTTTTGAGACAGAGTCTCATTCTATCACCCAGGCTGTAGTGCAGTGGTGTGATCTCAGCTTACTGCAACTTTCGCCTCCTGGGGGTTTCAAGCAATTCTCCTGCCTCAGCCTCCTGAGTAGCTGGGATTACAGGTATGTGCTACTGTGCCCAGCTAATTTTTGTATGTTTAGTAGAGATAGGGTTTCACCATGTTGCCCAGGCTGGTCTCGAACTTCTGACCTCAGGTGATCCACCCACCTTGACCTCCCAAAGTGCTGGGATTACAGGCGAGAGCCACTGCGCCCCGCCGAGAACCAATACCTTCAACATGATGTGAATTTCTTTTAACAAACAGCACAGAGGGGAGAAATGCCATGGGAAAGAGGCAGAACACCACCACCAAAAGGAGAAGCCCCCTTGCTTCTGGAGACAGATGGCTTTCCAGGGCTCAGATGGTCTTACTTATACTGACAATGCTTTCTCTGTTCACAAACTCCTCTCCAGAAAGACCAACGTACAATACACCGAAATATTGCCAAGAGATATTGACTCTGGTTATCACTCTGTAAAAATGATATGATGGGTAGTTGGTCTTACAAAGGAGCTGTGAGAATGTGTGTAGGGCTGCCTGGAGCCAATCTTTACTAACTGTGTAACCAGGAGGGAGTGCTGTGACCCCTGGAGCCTCAGTAAAGCAGAGATAAGAATGGTACCTAATTATTTAAAACAAGGATCTCTGAGTAAAGAAACAAAAAATTAAAAGAATGGTACCTAATTCAGCCAGGCACAGTGGCTCATGCCTCTAATCCCAGTGCTTCAGGAGGGCAAGGCAGGAGGATCACTTGAAGCCAGGAGTTTGAGACCAGCCTGGGCAACATAGCAAGACCCCATCTCTACAAAAAATTAAAAAATTAAAAATTAGCCAGGTATGGTGGCATGTGACTGTGGTCCCAGCTACTCAGGAGGCTGAGGCGGGAGGATCGCTTGAGCCAGGAGTTCAAGGTTACAGTGAACTGGCTGTGCCACTGCACTCCAGCCTGGGCAACAGGTGTTGCCCTGGAAAGCAAGATCCTGGAGAGCAAGACCCTGTCTCTTTAAAAAAAAAAAAAAAGAAAAGAAAAGAAAAGAAAATTATTGGTACTTAACTCATAAGTCACTTTGAGGATCAGATGAGAAAAGCTGTATAAAATAAAGCACTTAGCAAGTGTGGCATGCATCAGAAGCACCCAAGGACATGTTAGCTGTCATTATGATTACAGCATGTCCCAACGTGGCTAGTGCACAGTCAGCCAGACAGGTGATGGCTCTTACCTTTGTCACTCTTTTCCCACTTTCTGCCCTCACCGAAGGGCCAAGTGACAGGGACTCACATGGATCCTGGTGTCTATGCCCCACCCGTCCCCAGGGCTGAGCTGCTCGAGGCAAGGCTTGGGATTCTAGGCTGGGCAGGTCTTTTTTTTCCCCTCTCTTCCCTTTTCCCTGCAATGCTCTTGTTTCAGCCTCAAACTGCGTTCCCAGGGCTTGCTCAAAACTCCCCGGAGCAACGCTCCCTGGGGAGGAAGTGCGGAGCGTGTGAGGCTGGTGAACTCGGCTGGGGTGTCAAGGGGGTGGGAGGGCACTCTGGGAACAGAGGCCCAGGGAAGCTGTGCGACAAAGGGGACAGGGAAAGGGACACGCAGGGGCTCCCACAGTTTCCCCAGATGCCTCTTCAGACCTTTGCTCTCTCCCTGCTTCTGCTCTTCCTCCCATGACTGGGCTTTGCTACGGCTCCAGCCCCATGCTAATAATAGAAATAGCAGCCATTTATCCTGGGCTTATGATGTGCCTGGAAATATGCTCGCACTTGACATCTGCCTCATTTGACCTTCACAAACAAGACTGTGAGGTCGGAAACAGGCTCAGAGAGGTGAAGACACCAGCTTTAGATCACACAGCTAGGAAGTGCTAGAGGTGAGATTCAAACGTAGGTCTGCATGACTCAAAGCCTATGTCTTTTCTTTCCAGACATGTGGTGGAAACCCTAGGGCCCTGGAGCCCAAGGAGAGCAAGGGCTGTACCAAGTGCACAGGCGTGAGTGAGCTGAGGAAGGGGAACTGTGAGCAAAGAGGTCCCTCCAGAAAGAGCTGGGTGTGAGCATGAGTTCGTGAGCTTGCCTGGAGCCCTGGCCTCAGCCCTCTCCTCACTGAGGTGCCATCTGGCTCACAGATGTGGCCCATTCCCAGCCCTTCATGTTTCTTGGAAATGAGCAAGGCAGGAAAGGGCACAGGGGCTTCTGCGATGACCATGGCGATGATAACTTTGACTTGTGGTCATCCAGCCAGCTACTGCCCATGCCCAAGAGAAAGCTGGATTGAGCTTCAGGAGCCTGGGTTCAAGTCTGCCTCTCATGCTGTCCCACAGGTGACCCCGGGCAAATCGCACAGGCTCCTGGAACTTCAGAAAGGGGAAGAATTATTCCTACCTCTGGCGACATCCGTGAATGTGCCTTGAGTTATGGGAGTGTTTTGCAGGCTGAAAGCTTTGTGTACATGGGAGGCATCAAAGACAGCCGCAAGCCTGTCCCTTTGGTCTTGGTCATCATGTTAACCCCAGGTTTTGATTAAACCCTACATGCTCCTTTCTTATGTGTGAGGCTGAGGTGGGGGCATCGGTCAGAGGAGCCTCTGGGAAATTTCCTTTCAGGACAGTTCTTTTGTTAAGGGGCCTGGGTGTGCTGAGAAGGGAAGGTGGCTCCTCCTGCTCTTGGAGCTTGGAGTTTCTCAGAAACTCTCCCTTAAAAGCCAGGCAGGCCAAGAAGGGATAATGGTTGCTCAGAG
Organism: Chlorocebus sabaeus; assembly: GCF_047675955.1. Classification (NCBI taxonomy): domain Eukaryota; kingdom Metazoa; phylum Chordata; class Mammalia; order Primates; family Cercopithecidae; genus Chlorocebus; species Chlorocebus sabaeus. Next base: position 32,674,837 of record NC_132926.1, on the reverse strand, counting down.
CCCAAGGGGCAGGATCTCTGAGGCCCGGAAGATCTCAGTAGGTTCAGCCCAAGAGTACCCAGAAGTGGCCCAGGCCCATCCTCCATCCCTCAGAGCCTGGCAACCTGGTCAGGACCCTCAAAGGCCATGACCGTACCCAAAGGGCACCCTGGTGTCCTTCTGACAGGTGAGATCTTTGTTTCTTTCAGGCAAGGGCACTGACTGGTGGGAGCCACCCCTGCCACGCTGATGTTGGAGAAGCAAGAACTCTGGAGAAGCAGCCTCCTGGGACCAGAGGAGGGCCAGCAGCGGGCAGCTCAGAGACAGAACTGTGAGCCCACCCCACCTCCACCCCTCCGGCACCCACATCCACTCCCCACCCCAGCCCACCTGCAGGCGGCTCCTGGAGTAACCTGGGTCTCTCAGGATAAACTCCCCACCCCAACCTCAGAATGACCAAGAAACCGGGCCTCAGGATGATGAGAAGCAGAATGGGCCTTGGTAAAGGAAGGCTCCCCACTGATTGGTGGCAGTGTGGGCAATTCAGGGCTGTCAGAGTCTGGGTTGTAGGTAAAAAGAAATGGAACCCAAGAAGGGAAATCCAACTAGGAGCCAAGAATCCGGTCTACCCCATTCTCCTTACAAAATAGCAATGCAAAGCCTGTGTGATTTGGACATAAAGCCTCTGTTATTCAACTTGATTTGGTGAATAACAGACTTGAGAGAAATGTGGGAAAATAATAGTAATCTTCCCCAGAAAGTGAGCTCCTAAAGCAGGAAGACCTGGGGCTGTGTGATCTTGGATGAGTCACTCAACCCTCTGAGCCTAGTGATAAAGAGCCAGCTCATATGACTTTGAGAGGGTTTGTGAGGTTGGGCTGGTGTCCCCAGGCGCAGCGCTTGGCACATGGTGAAACTCAAGAACACAGAGCAGTTTTTACCATTCATCACATTATTTCCCACACTTGCCAATTTTTAAATTTCATGCTCATGGTGGAACAGGTAGGGCGAGGTGCCAGCTCCATAAGACAAGTGGAGAAACTGAGGCCTGTGGAAGTGAAAGCGTTCACTCAGAGTGGCACGTAGGGTCAGTTGCAAAGGGGAACTCTGGCACCAGTTCTCATGTGGATGGAAAAAGTACAGGAAGATTTGGAGGTGAGCAGAGGAGAAGGGAGGAGGAGGCAGGGTTCCAGGAAAGGAGCTGACGCTCAGGGATGTGGGACAAGTCGCAGGCCTGTCTTACATAACATGGTCCACCTGTTCACCTCTGCATGCCCCACAAATGTGTGCAAACGTGCACCCCAGCACAGCGCACACCCAGTCCTCCCTCACTAGCAAATAAGCCACAGAGACTGGGTTTAAACAAATTGGATTAGGAGGGCTGCAGGCGCCTCCTCCCGCCGACTGTCCGGCTCCGACACTAAACAGGCCTGCAGAACTGCCAGCTGTGGTCTCTCGGACACACTGACAGTTGGTCCTTTGCTCCCTCACCCCACCCGTGGGCCTCAGGAAGGGGGCTGGGGTCCGAGAGGATGCCACAATGATGGATGGGGTGAGGGATGTTCCAGGGCTAGCTCAACAGCACACAGGATGTTAGTGCTTTTGCGAGGCACATTTCCGAACAGTTCCCAGATGCACCCCCTCTTCCCCCCTCACCCTCCCCTCCCGCAGCCTCTCCCATGGCCAGTGCTGCTGTCTGGGACTTGGGCCCAGCGTGAGGCTTCAACCAGAGCCCCGTCCTTGAGCAGACTCACCTCATCTTTCAGTCCTGCAGCTGGGCTGAGCGGGGAGTGGTCAGCTCAGAAGACACTGGCCTGGGGATGAGACACGGGGAATGCTTCAGAGAGAAGAAAGAGCTTGTGAACAGGCAACGCTGGTCTTAAAGGTGGCATCTTGGTGCTTTCTCATGCCTTGTTTTCTTTCATCCTCAGAATGTGGCTGAGGGTGAGGGGACAGGTGTGACTGCCAAAACTTCCTTTCTTGGTGATTCCACAACACACCTTTCTGATCCCTGAGCCTGTGCCATGCCTGGTGTGATGTGCCGGGGACACCAGGGTGAATACTTACAGTCCCTGTCCCCCTTCCTTCGTGGAACAGCCTCCTTCAGGCTGGGTCACTGGGCACTGGGGCCTCCCTGGTCTTCCAGGATTGCAACTTCACAGAATCCCTTTTCCATAAGGCACATGGAAGGGACTGTCACCCGCAACAGGAGCCTTAACAACCAGCCAATTCAGAACACAGACCTTGGTGTCAGACGGCCCCGAGTTCAAATCCTGCCTTGCTCTCTTTCAGCTGGAAAGCTGTGGTCAAATTACTTAGCCTCTCCAAGCTGGTTTTCCCTTCTGCAAAATGAGGGTGTACAAGCTGCCACCTCACAGAATGACTGTGAGAATTAATTCTTATTTTCCACACCCTCATTTGAGAGGGGGAGAAACAGAAGCCCAGAGAGGGAAAGGGCTTGGTTAGGATCACACCATGAGTTGGGGGTTAAGTCAGTATGGGGTAGGTCCCCTCCTTCTCTGGGTGTTCCTCTCTCCCATCCCTTATCTCAACATAAATCCTCCCCAATTGCCCAGGTTGTCCAGGCAATTCCTGGCACATGTCCTGGGGCCTGCCCTCCACCTTCAGCCCTGCTCTGGCCTCTGCAACAGCAGAGTCCTGGGTGACCAGCAATGACCCCCGGCCCTCTGAGTGCTGGTAGAGGGTGGGGGAGCTCTGCGGCAAGCTCCCAGCCCAGAGCAGCCTGGCCATATAAGGGAAGGAGCCCAGGGAGGCCTCCTGGCTCAGGCCTGGCGAGAAAACCCAGACAGCCACTGTTTATTTTCTCCTCCCCAGCTCACCCACGCCTCCCCAAGCCTCCCGACAGAAGACAGAGGTCCCCCACGGCCCAGAGACATTTCCTGAAGACATGGGGAGCACAGAGGCGGAAACAGCCCATCCACCCAGGAGCGGCCCCCAATGCTGCCTGCAGCCAGCACCCAGAGCCATCAGGTAAAACTGAGGCCACCTGGCTCAACATTGCTTTTCACAGAAGGGGAAACAGCCACAGAGAGAAGGGCCTGGTAAGAAGTGCAACCTGGGACCCCCAAGCGGTGGCTCTCATCCTGACCGGGGATCCAGAGTAGGAGGGAGCCTTTGGTGGGGTAAGTGGAATGGGGGAGGGGTGGCCATAGACCCCTCTTCTCAGTGAGGCCCTCAGGTGAAGGAGGCAGGGGTTGGGACAAGTGCTAAGTGTGCAAGACTCCAGGGAAGAGCTGCTGGAGCCAGGAGAAGCCCCTCCCTCCCAGCCCCTCTGCCCCTCCTCTCAGCCCAGCTGCACTGACTCCTCCTCTGGGAAGCCTTCTCAGCTTCCCCAGGGGTGGGAACTTTTTGTCCTCTGAGTGTGCTTGGCTGTCCTTTCTAGGGCACGCTCTCTCTTTCTCTCTTTCTCTCTTTCTCTCTCTCTCTCTCTCTCTCTCTCTCTCTCGCTCTCTCGCTCTCTCGCTCTCATCCCACTTGAGTCTGTCCCCTGTTCACCTTGTGAGGGGCAGTTTCCTTCTACTCAATCTGACTGAGGTCCTCCAGCTCAAGGACGGCGTGTCTCTCAGTCCCACTTCCCCTTGGCCCATAGAAGAGGCAGTGTGCTGAATGGGCAGGTGAAATGATTAAACCCTGCCCCCGAACCTAAGGTCTGGCCAATTCCTCAGGGCATGAGACATTCAGTGTAGAGGTTAAAATGAGGGCCCTGGGTTAGGAACCCCAGTTCAGTTCCCAGCTCTGTACCCTTGGAAAAATCCATTCCCAGGGAGCTTTGTGGATGCACAGGGACTTGCGTAATGAAAACATTCAATATCCAGGACTATAAAATTCCACAAATGACCATGCTTATTACATTCATAATCATGATGATTATTCCAGACACAAAGGAACAGAATGAGGCACCAACAGCCAGGGGTGGGCAGATTCAAGGGCCACAGAGGAAATGGAGGCAAACACCTTCCCCTGGTCAGAGTCGGTGCCTCAGCCCTTCTCCCTGCATCAGTTTCTCCTTCAGAAGCGTGGGACTACCTCCCATCTAGTTCCTGGTTCTAAACCCAGGGGAGATGTTATCTTTGCTGCAATAATCTTAGCCTACATCTTGGAATGGAAATGGCCTTGGTGGAAATGGTCTTCAACTCTCCTGGTCCAAGCTCAGGCCCTGTGACCCTGGAACAACCCCCTTCCCTTCCTGGTCCTCTATGTAGAAGCAATAACATTCCGTTGCCAGCGGCACCAGCCATTCTGATGATTAAATGGGATCGGACACTGTTTCCCAAACTCAGTCATTCAGATGCCCCCTATTTTATTTCTTCCATGTCTGCAAACGATTATAATATTTTTAAATGTAGGATGAGTCCTTTTTAATACAAATAGAAACAGCTACTATAAATAGAAAACTCTGATACCATACATAATTAGCAAATAAAGGTAACCATAAATACAGTAAAAATGAAACAATGTTATTACACTTTAACCTAATAGTTTGGCTTGCAAGGCCCTGAGCCTGAAGCCCGGGCAATTAGTGAGAGTTAAAAAGGTGTCAAAGACATGATAGCAGCAAACTAAGGCTTTCTACCCCACGGAAAATAGGACTGAAAGCAAATTGACAGGGAGCAACTGATCCACTCCACAACAGAATGGATCCGTTTCTCCCTGACAATTTGCTTTCCATTCTGTTGTGTCCTGTCTCCCAGCAGAGGCTACAAACTCCCCCACATCACTTACCCACCTGCTGCACGTGCGAAGCCAAAGGTAGTTTATCTGAAAGGGCTTTGGAAATAATCACGCACCAAGTGAAGGCGGAGGACGCACCTTGTCAGCTTAGTTCTTGGCAGCAAATCATCTCTTTTTCAGGATAACCCTGCCTGGTTCTTACTGAAATCTCCTTGCTGAACATGCTAAGCTCTTCTCTCTCAGGTGCAGTGGGAGCCGTGGAGAGTGGAGTAGACCAGCTGTCCGTGACCCCCAAAGGAGTCCAATGTTGGAATCACTCCCCAGCCAAATGCAGGATTTTTAAAAATCTATTTATTTATTCGTGTAGAGACCAGGCGATGAGACTGGCTAATTTTTTGTATTTTTTGATAGAGACAGGATTTCATCGTGTTGCCCAGGCTGGTCTTGAACTCCTGGGCTCAAGCGATCCACCAGCCTCAGCTTCCCAAAGTGCTCAGGATTACAGGCGTGAGTCACAGTGCCCAGCCACCAAATGCAGTTGAAAAGAGTTCCTGCAAGAGAATTCCACAGAAGAGGAAAGCAGTTCTCTGGCTGGCAATACCGTAGACAGAGGTTGTCGTCTCCACAGGCTGTCAGAACTGACCTGCTGATCTAACCGGCATGCTAGACCAGAGGTAAACACTCTTCCCACTCTTCCCAGAGTGAGGCCTGACTTCAGCTTTCTGCTAGAGGTGTAAGAGATAGACCTTTTTTTTTTTTTTTTTTTTTTTTTTTTGAGACAGAGTCTCACTCTGTCGCCCAGGCTGGAGTGCAATGGCAAGATCTCGGCTCACTGCAACCTCCACCTCCCCAGGTTCAAACAATTCTCCTGCCTCAGCCTCCCAAGTAGCTGGGATTACAGGCCCCTGCCACCACACCTGGCTAATTTTTGTATTTTTGGTAGAGGCGGGGTTTCACCATGTTGGCCAGGCTGGTCTCGATCTTCTGACCTCAGGTAATCCGCCTGCCTTGGCCTCCCAAAGTGTTGGGATTATAGGCATGAGCCACTGCACCTATCGTGGTTTTTTTGTTTGTTTGTTTGTTTGTTTGTTTTTTAAGAGACAAGGGCTCCCTATGTTGCCCAGGCTAGTCTTGAACTCTAGGCTCAAGCAATCCTCCTGCCTGAGCCTCCCAAAGTGCTAGGACACAGGCGTGAGCCACTGCTCCCAGCAACGTTTTTGTTTTTTTAAGGAGATATATTTTTTCTGTTCTCTCTCAGCCCTGAAGAAAGGCTACCCACCCCCTTCAGATATTCCTGAAAATGCATGTCATCCAACATCAAGGCCACCACAGTGACCACTAAGCAATGCAAGAAGGTCCTCTGGGGTGCCCTGAGATCTTGGCAGGGCAGGAAGAGTGAGAAGGGGCTTTGCCTGCTCACCTGAAAGTTACCACCCAAGCCAGGCCCAGAAAACAAAATGAATTATCTACATGGTCATCCAATCAGCCACCAAATGGCATTACCTGGGGTCCATCATCATGTACCAAGCCACGGGTCAGAGCCAGAGCCCCCCAAATTAATAAGACACAGGCAGTGTCCTCAGGAAGTGGAGATCTAGCCAGGTGAGACACACAGAAATAACACTGATACTAGAGCTAATGAGATTGGGAATTATGATTCAGCCATTCAACCTGGGCTTAGGTGGCATCTACACCACCTGTCCTTGATTTCAGTAGTGAGCACAGTTGACAGGGTCCCTTCCCCTCGCAGGTGAGCCATGTGGTCCACAAGTGGAGGTGGTTGTAAGTGAAAACCACATTACCAGCATGGTAAAGGGTTAGAAAGAGGGCACAGGGTGGGTGAGAACATGGAGCAGGGGGTGCTGATGGCTAAAGAAGTCAAGGAGGGGCTGGGCACTGTGGCTCATGCCTATAATCCCAGCACTTTGGGAGACCGAGGTGGGTGGATCACCTGAGGTCAAGAGTTCTAGACCAGCCTGGGCAGCATGGTGAAACCCTGTCTCTACTAAAAATACAAAAATTAGCCAGACATGGTGGTGCATGCCTATAGTCCCATTTACTTGGGAGGCTGAGGCATGAGAATCACTTGAACCGGGGAGGCAGAGGTTGCAGTGAGCTGGGATTGCGTCACTGTACTCCAGCCTGGGTGACAGATGGAGACTGTCTCAAAAAAACAAAAAAGTCAAGGAGGATTTCCCAGAGTGGACACTTGATTAGAGACCTAGCACAGGAGGAGGAGATGGGCAGGGAAAGTGAGGGGGAGCAGCACAGTCCTGGGGAGCCCAAAGTGGGTAGGCACAGGGCTCCCTGCGAGAATGTAAGGACATCTATGAACTGTAGCCCAAGAGGAAGAGGTCACTTCCTCTTGAGTGCAGCCTGAGATACGGCAGGCCCTTGCAGGCTTTGGGGAGGGCTCCAGAATTCAGCCTGAGGGCAATGGGGAGCCCTTGTAGGATATTAAACTTGAGAAAGATGTGACCATATTTGCATCTTGAAAAATCATTATGGGAAGATGGCTGGGAAGAGAGGAGGAGTGGCAGAAGAAAGACAGGTTGAAGACAATTGATTGTTTGATGATATAAAATGTTAAGTACCATGAATGAGGTTGTTTGGCTGGGATGCACCAAGCATAAACATGGGACATGGCGTCAAAAGGTAAGTCAACATATTAAATAATTCCATTTATTGAAATATCCAGAATAGACAGATCTATAGAGACAGAAACCGGTCTGTCCAGGACTAGGGGTTGTCTAAGGATAAGGAGCTTCTTTTTTGGGTGGTGAAATAAGCTAAAATTTATTGTACCATTGTTTGCACAACTTCTTTGTGAATGTATTAAAAACCACTTAATTATACTCATTAAATGTTCTCCTTCTAAATTAAGCTGTTTGGGACAAGAAAAGAAAAGCCAAAAAAAAGAAAAAAGAAAAAAGAAAAGAACAGAACAGAACAGAAAAGAAAAGAAAAGGAAAAAAAGGTCAAGGTTTGGTCCTGGGTGCTCAAATGGCAGGCCACAGACAGGAAACACAGCTGTGGGGGATTACAACAGCCTCTTGACCAGAGCTGGAGGGGTGGAGCCCAGGTCCCCTCTAACGCCCCTTCTCCTGGCCAGGTTGGAGTCCTGCCACAGGTCGCCAGAGCGGAGCAGCGCAGTGCCGTGTCTCCCAGCCTGAGGTGCAGTGCTGCATCTCTGGTCAGTTGGGAGTCTGAGATGAAGCACTGTAGCTCAGGAAGAGAGAAGTTGTTCTGCAGCCATCAGCCTGGAAGTGGTAAGTGCTGGGGGTTATGGGGGCCATACCAGGAAGGACAGTGTTTCCAGACTCCATACTGTCAGCCACTTGTGATGCTGGGGAAATTCCTCGACACAAGTTCCCGTGGTGCCACGATCTGTTTCACGAGTCTGGGCCTGTCCTGACTTCTCTGCGTACCCCAGTGTGTCCATCTTAGCATGAGGTGTTAGCATTTCCCCAGCACCCTGACTCTGCTTTCTCTTTCTGAGCCCATGGCAGACACAGCTAATCAGTAAAGGCATACATTCTTTCTTTTGAGACACAGTCTCACTCTATCACCCAGGCTGGAGTGCAGTGGCATGATCTCAGCTCACTGCAACCTCCTCCTCCCAGGGTCAAGCAATTCTTGTGCCTCAGCCTCCCGAGTAGCTGAGATTACAGGTGTGTGCCACCATGCCTGGATAATTTTTGTATTTTTAGTAGAGATGGGGTTTCACTATGTTGGTCAGGCTGGTCTCGAACTCCTGACTTCAGGTGATCTGCCTGCCTCGGCCTCCCAAAGTGCTGGGATTACAGGCATGAGCCTGTATGCCCCACCAGGCATCCATTCTTGAAGTGCTCAGAGGCAGCTTCAGAATCCTCAACAATGAGCCCTGGAAAGCCACTATTATTGATTCACAGCTGAAACTCATTCATCATTTGTGGATCAAACAATTCCTAAACACCTTTTCAGCCCTGGAGATAAAAATTCTGGCCTTTGAGTCAGGGTCTTCACTCTTTGTTTCTAGGTGTTGCCAAAACCAGTCCAGGCACCTCACAAATGTCTGACTTCTCCCAGAGGCTTCAGACATGCAATGAGCAGCAGAGGAGAGCCATGGAGTCAAGCAGAGTTTCATTTAACCTCCCCAAAAGTTTGGAAAGTGGGTGGTGTTATAGCCCCATTCTACAGATAAGAAAAACTGAGGCTCATTTAAGCAGCTCACCTAAGGTCACATATTGATTGTGCTGAGCTGAGATTGTACCTAATCTGCCTTCAAATTCATATTTTACCCATTGCATATGATTATGGAACCTGGGACCGGGGAGCAGAAGGAGAACATTCTAAATCCTGCTCCCATCTTGTCTTTACATCTCAGGCCACTTTTAGCAAAGACAGACCCGGACACTTGCCATTAATACTACAGGCTTCCTTCCTCCTCCCCACTTCCCCCTAATCTTATTCATCTCACCTCTCCAGCAGGTCCTAGACTCATGCATTTTGTAATTAAAGAAGGCCAAGGCTCAAGGGTTAAGTGACTTACTGGAGGTCATCAGAGAAGAAATTGCCAAACCCAACCTAGGAACTGAATTGTTGGTTTAAATTCACCCCTCTAGCAGGAGACTGGGGAATACACATGAGCCAGGCAGAGAGCAGAGGGCAGTCCTGGGGGCGGGGGCGCCAGAGGGTTTCTGGTACTTTCCAGGGCAATTGAAGTTCCAGTCACTACTCCCCCCAGAGCAATGAGCCACATCCGGCAACGTGTGGCACCCCACACTGGCTGCTACAGATGGGGCTGGATGCAGAAGAGAACTACAGCTGGTCCTTAGGGACATGGCGGCCTTGGTGCTGAAGGTCATGCACTCCCACCTTGTCCTCACGGTCCAGTTTTCCCAGGAATCCCTTAAATGCTAAGATGGGGATTCCTGGAAATACTGTTCTTGAGGTCATGGTTTCACAGCTGGATTCGCCTCCTTCCCATCCCAGAGTTGCCCCCCTCCCATTCCCATGGGGGCCTCGGCTGAAGCACAGGATGAGGGTTCAAGAAGAAGGCTGTCCCTGGAGGTAAGAGGGCTTATGAACCACGTTCCAAACCTTTGCATTGCTTTTCTTTCCATCGTGTCTATTTCATAACATCCCTGTGAGGCTGGATGTGGGAACTTCAGCACTGCCGTACTCTTGGGAAATTTGTCCAAGGCCACCCAGTTGAGCAGCGGTTGAACCAGGACACCATCAGGCATGCGTTTCTTGTCTCCACCACACCCTAAACCCACTTCCCAATGCGCCTTGAGACAGGGGCCACAGTATTGCATCCACAAGACTGATAAACTAGTAAACACACATGAACTCATTTTAAAAGCGTATTCAATCAGTTAGGTAAACTAAAAACCATAAGTCTTCATTCGATTTGGAATGCAGCCAGAGAACAAATGGAAAATTTTTCAAGGTAGAGAAGATAAAAACTTAGAACGCCCTCTTGTGGCGCCTCTAGCCACCCCCAGGAACACTATGGCTCTTCCCCTACAAACGGTGATCTGTAACCTTGCTACAAGACGTTGGACACACACACACACACACACACACACACACACACACTGAGGTTCATTTTGCCCCCTCACTTTTGAGTCAGTGACTAATGAAACCCTCTCCATCGCTGCACCACCAGCAGTGCCCCCATCACTTCCTTTTGTTTGCTTCCACAGGCTGGTTCATCCTCAAAGCCCTCCTTATGGTAGATCCATGGGATCAGTGAGGCTCAGAGAGGTAAAGTGGCCAGCCCAAGGTTGCCCAGACAGCAAAAGGCAACGCCAGCTCTGATTTCAAGTCCAATGGCCTATGGCAATTTCTTAGCCAAAAGCGAAAGCTACAAAAATAAAAAGCCAGGCACGGTGGTGAGTGCCTGCAGTCCCAGCTACTGAGGAGGCTGACAGGGGAGGACCACTTGAGCTTGGGAGTTCTTAGCCGCAGAGAGCTATTATTGTGCCTGTGAATAGCCAATGCACTCCAGCCTGGGCAACACAGGGAGACCCTGTCTCTAAAACATACATAAATAATTTTAAAACTCAGCCTCTCTGACTGCCTGTAGAGAATGCTAACTGACTGAATGACAAAAGACATAATGTAATCCAGGTACAAAATCAGAACTTTCCGGCCAGGCGCAGTGGCTCACGCCTAAAATCCCAACACTTTGGGAGGCCGAGGTGCATGGATCATGAGGTCAGGAGTTCAAGACCAGCCTGCCCAACATGGCAAAACCCAGTCTCTACTAAAAATACAAAAAATTAGTCAGGCATGGTGGAGGGTGCCTGTAATCTCAGCTACTCAGGAGGCTGAGGCAGGAGAATTGCTTGGATCCAGGAGGCAGAGGTTGAGGTGAGCTGAGATCACACCACTCAGATGTTGCAGTGAGCTGAGATCACACCACTGCACTCCAGCCTGGGTGACAAGAGCGAAACTCCATCTCAAAAAAAAATAAAATTAGAACTTTCCCTGAACTCTTGCTAGGGCTTTTCATGGGGTTGTAGAAATGGTAGTAAACGCCAAAGCCCCAGAACCCTCATGTTTGGGTCCAACTCCCACAATGCCAGGGACCAGGCAGCTCCCACAGGTGTCCCAAGCCATCTTTCTCACGGACGCAGGGAAGACATTTAGGAAACGAGACCCCCTCTTCCTCATCCACAGCAACAGGGCTAGCCTGCCCGTGGAGAAATCAGATTTGGTCATGATAGCTTCCACTCAGTGACTGGTCACGATCTGCCAGGCGCTGTGCTAAACACTTTTATAGGCTTTGTCCCCTTCCATCCTGATAACACCTCAGTGAAGTAGGCCCTGCTATTCACTCCACTCCACAAAGCCAAGGCTGAAAGAGGTTAACAGACTTACCTAAGGTCACACGGCTAAGAAGTTGTGAAGCTGGGATCGAATCAAGGCTGTGTTTATGGGTTTAACTATCATGTTGTGGCCCCAACCCCGTTTGACCTAGCCTGGCTGGTGGCCCTTCTCACAGTAGCTTCCCCTGAAGAAGAGGAAAAGCAAACCTTCACTGAGACCCAAGTGGTCTCTCCTGTGCTCTGTGACAATAATAAAGTTCTGGCCCTTGGCTCCTGTCCTGTTTCTTTCCGGGAATTTGGGGAAGGCGGGAGGAGGAGAAGGCAGGGAAAGAACCTGACAGGCCCAGCTGAAGCATCCCCAAGTGCCTCCACACTGCCAGACACTTTCAGAGGCCGCACAGATAGCAGTCAGAACCCACATCCTGGCAGCTGGAGGCCGCAGGAAGCAGCCCTGTCTGGGGATGCTTCCCTGGTGTGGAGGGTTAGCGGACAGAGAGTGTCCCTTGAAGCTCGGTGAGGGTTAAGGGGCACTTGGGGTCTAGCCATGTGGCAACCCCTCTCTGTCAGTCACAATGGCGTGATTGACCAGGTCAAAAAGGAAAGACAGAGTGTGAAATGTGAGGCCAGTTCACACCTCACACAGGTGTTTGGATTCACAGTGGCCTCTGGACGTTAGCCAGGCCCTGCAGTAACACTGGACATTAGCTGTGCCATAGGCAGCAGGGCCAGCACATGAGGACACTTTTCACATGGTTATCCGCCTTGGCATGATCCTCCAAACTCTGCCGTATTTTGAGGGGTAAAAAAAACCCACCACCTGAAAAACCACTGTGTTAGTTCGTTTTCACACTGCTATAAAGAATACCACCTGAGACTGCCTAATTTATAAAGAAAGGAGGTTTAATTGACTCACAGCTCTGCATGGCTGGGGAGGCCTCAGGAAACTTACAGTCATGGCAGTAGGGGAAGGGAAAGCAAGGCACGTCTTACATGGCAGCAGAAGGGAGAGAGAGCGAGGAAGTGCCACACTTTAAAACCATCAGCTCTCATGAGAACTCACTCACAACCATGAGAACAGCATGGAGGAAACTTCCCCCATGATCCAATCACCTCCCACCAGGCCCCTCCCTTGACACCTGGGGATTACAATTCAAGATGAGATTTGGGTGGGGACACAGAGGCAAACCATATCAACTGCCTCTCACCTGATGCAAAGGGTGTCCCCGCGTCTCTCTTGTGCATCCCAGAAGTTGCTGAGAGGAGGCCTGGGTAGCAGCACTTCCCTACTGAGGGGTCTGAGATTCCACAAGGCCACAGGCCACGAAGGAGCCCAGGGAGGGAGTACAGGGACAGACCAGGGCGCTCCAGGCCCCATCCACTGGCCGCTGTACCTCTTCCTTTTTCAGCTTTCAAACAGGACCCAACCAGACACTGGGGCTTTCTCAGAGCTCACAGTCCTTGTCCTTGCCATGATTCTTTCTAGAACTCCCTTTCCACACGCCTGGGGAATGGATCGCCGGGTCAGATGGGGCTTCTCGACTCCCACAGACAGGTAGCACACTGTGGTTTGAGATTCCTGGGGGTCTCGGGGTTGGGAGTGGACAGGAATAATGGCAAATATCCAGGTAAAGGAGCAGCCTCTTTACTCACCCAGTGCCACTCAAGCACTTACTGTGTGCCTACCTGTGCTTGAGGCTGGTGAGACAGCTGTGAAAAAGACAGCCAGAGAACTCCTGTGTTGGAGAAGAAACTCCATCATCGCATGTAAATATGAGATCCTGCATCCCACTTGGAGAAATGCAGGGTTGAGACCATTTCTGAGCACAGCTCTTTAAGTAGTAACACTTTCAACCACATCCCTCAATGCCACCCCAGGGGCCTCCATTCTACAGAGAAGGAATGGGCACCCCATGTGACGAGTCCGGCGAAAAGTCCCCAGGACAGAGCCTCAGGCCCAGGCTCTTCCCAGATGGAGGGGCTGTACCTCCTTTTACTTACAGGGAGGTGTGGACTAGACCCTCCTGGAGGAGTGGGTGAGGAGGCATGGCACTGGCAGGGGGAGGGGGTGCCCTCTTGTGGCCTCCCCTGAAAGGACACATTTCCTTGCCTACAAGGACTTTCCATGATTAATGTTATCAGGCACTATTATCTAACACATTTCTGTAGGATTTTGCATTTCGAAATGAACTTTCCATTAATTTTTTGTCTAAGTCAGGGTCTCACTCTGTCACCCAGGCTGGAGTGCAGTGACACAATCACGGCTCCCTGCGGCCTCCACACCCTGGGCTTAAGCAATCCTTCCACCTCAGCCTCCCAAGTAGCTGGGACTACATGCACCACTGCACCCAGCTACTTTTTTAAGTATTTTGTAGAGATGGGGTTTCACTGTGTTGCACAGGCTGGTCTCAAACTCCTGGGCAATCAAGCAATCCTCCCACCTCGACCTCCCAAAGTGCTGGGATTGCAGGTGTGAGCCACCAAACCCAGCACAAAATGCATTTTCCATCCTGTGACCTCATTTGATCCTTGCTATGAGATGCATATTGTCATTATGCCTTTACAAGAACCAGAGAGGTTAGACAATACTTGTTAATAAGATGATAATGGCCGGGCACGGTGGCTCGTGCCTGCAATCCCAGCACTTTGGGAGGCTGAGGCGGGCGGATCACAAGGTCAGGAGATCGAGACCATCCTGGCTAACACGGTGAAACCCCGTCTCTACTAAAAATACAAAAAACTAGCCGGGTGAGGTGGCGGGCGCCTGTAGTCCCAGCTACTCGGGAGGCTGAGGCAGGAGAATGGTGTGGACCGGGGAGGCGGAGCTTGCAGTGAGCTGAGATCCGGCCACTGCACCCCAGCCTGGGTGACAGAGCGAGACTCCGTCTCAAAAAAAATAAAAAAATTTTTAAAAAAAGATAATAATGTCCAGGCGAGGCAGCTCACACCTGTAATTCCAACACTTTGAGAGACCAAGATGGTGGATCACTTGAGCCCAGGAGTTCAAGACCAGCTTGGGCAACGTGGCAAAACCCTGTCTGTACAAAAAAAATGCAAAAATTAGCAGAGTGTGGTGGTGTGCGCCTGTGGTCCCAGCTACTCTAGAGGCCGAAGCAGGAAGACTGCTTGAGCCTGGGAGATGGAGGCTGCAGCGAGCTGTGATCACACCATTGCACTCCAGCCTGGCCAACAGAATAAGACCCTGTCTCAAAAAATAATAATAATAATAACAAAAGTACCTATAATTTGTGGGGCCCTTTACTCTGTGCCCAGCTCTGTTAATTTATTTTACACATATTATCTCATTTGTGATATCAACCTGTGAGGTATCTATTCTGGTCCTTATAGAACAACAAACAGGTATATATTCTGGTCCTTATAGATGGAGGACAAGTTCAGAGTGTTAGAAACGTGCCCAGGGCCCCCTAACTGGTAAGTAGCTACATCAGGAAGCAAACCCAGGGTACCACCTTCCATACCAGCTTGGTAAGAGCAGTGTTCAATCTAGTCCTCCAGCCTATGGGAGATCCCCCAGCTGCCTCTGGCCAGGAAGAAGGCCCTGGGAGATTTCACCCACCAGAATTGACTCGGGGTTCCCAACAAGTGTCCCAAGATGCCATTGGCCTTGGAACCAGCAGCCCCTCTGGAGGCACCACCTTCCACCTCCTTCTGTGCCCTGAAGAACTTGGCGCAGGAGAGAGAGTTTTTTCTGCTTCAGAAATAAAGGTTCCCAAGGTTCCCTGAGAGCTGCCTCTCTGAGAAGGGGACAGCAGGAAGGGCACCCTGAAATGACTGCAGGGTATGGCTCAATGACCCACACAAAGGAGGTGAAATAGGGTGCTGTGGTCCTAATGCTGCCTGCTATTTTAGAGCTATTTTAGAGAAACCCTAAGAACTCTTTCTTTAGTGTATGTCACGGTTTCTAGAAAGTACTTGGCCTTCAGTATTCGTTTATGTATTTGACAAATGTTTATGGAGGGCCTGCTATGTTCCAGGCACTGTTTCCAGCACCCAGGATGGACGGGTGAACAAAACAGATTCCAGTTCAAGGAATTTACAGTCTAGAGCAGGGTAGGGGGAACAGGAACAAACAAAGAGACAGATATATTTCTAGTATTAGGTAGAAGGGGAAAAAAAAGATAATATATCATCAAGACAATTTTATATTGGCATACATTCAGTGAAATGCAGGAATTCCCACTTTGTAAACAGGGTGGTATGATGAAGAGCCAAAAACAAAGGAGCTATTTTAAATTGGGAGTTCAGGGAGGGCTTCTCGGGGGAGATGAAATTTCAGTAGAAATTACAGGAAGACTGTGGGGACTGAAGGGTCTGGGGGGTCCAGGCAGGAGCAAGGATGGCACCAAGACCTGGCAGAAGGAGGGTGGGATTGGTCGGGTGCAGTGGCTCACACCTGTAATTCCAGCACTTTGGGAGGCTGAGGCAAGTAGATCACCTGAGGTCAGGAGTTTGAGACCAGCCTGACCAACATGGTGAAACCCCATCTCTACTAAAAATACAAAAATTAGCAGGGCGTGGTGGCGGGCGCCTGTAATCCCAGCTACTTGGGAAGCTGAGGCAGAATTGCTTGAACCCAGGAGGTGGAGGTTGCAGTGAGCCGAGATTATGCCACTGCACTCCAGCCTGGGTGACAAAGTGAGCCTCCATCTCAAAAAAAAAAAAAGAAAAAGAAAAAGAAAAAAGAAGAACGGTGGGATCTTCACGCAGGAGAACAGTGGGGCTGGAGCCTAGAGGACAAGAGGAGACCGTGGGATGGGGTCAGAGGGGCGCAGAGGCCGGGTTGAGTGGAGCCCTGTAGCCCACTTGAGGAGTTTGGATCTCATCTAAGTGTGTGACTGACAGCGTCAGATACACATTTTAAAAGATCACTCCTGGCCAGGCACGGTGGTTCACATCCATAACCCCAGCACTCTGGGAGGCTGAAGCAGGCGGATCACTTGAGGTCAGGAGTTTAAGACCAACATAGCAAAACCCCATCTCTACTAAAAATGCAAAAAATTAGCCAGGCAGGGTGGCACACGCCTGTAATCTCAGCTACTCGGGAGGTTACAGTGAACCAAGATTGTTCCATTGCACTCCAGCCTGGGCAACAAAGCAAGATTCTGTTTTTAAAAAAAAAAAAAAAAAAGTAAAATTCAAAGATCACTCCTAAATGGGGCAGGGAAAGCAAATGTATTCCTCTTGTATACTTTTTTATATCTATATAAAGAAACCCAGGAAAAATACAAAAGTACCTAATAAAAGTGGTTACCTATAAAAACAAACTTCTCAATAGCCACTCTTGCATCATTTTGACATCTTAACCATATGTAGATATCATCTGTATTCCTTTCTTGTGGCTGCCATAACAAACTGTCACAAACTGGGTGGCTTAAGACAATAGCGATTTATTCTCTCACATTTCCAGAGGCCAGAAGTTCAAATCCAGGCGTGGGCAGGGCCACATTTCCTCCCAAGGCTGTGGGGAGCGTCTGTTCCCTGCCTCTTCCATCTTCTGGGGCTCCATGCATTCCTTGGTACATCGAGGACATTGCTTCAATCTCTGTCTGCGTGGTCACAGGGCCTCCTCCCCTTCTCTCTGTCAAATCTTCCCCATGTGACTCTGATTAGGACATATGTCAGTGAATTTAGGGCCCACTCAAATAATCCAGGATGATCCCTTCATCTCAAGATCCTTAACTTAATTACATCTGCAAAGATCCAAGGTCGCAGTCCCACAGATGCTGGGAATCCAGCTTCGGACATATCTTTTGGGATGCCACCATTCAACCCGTCATGCTACCTACTCAAAAAGACCGAAGTAAACTGAAACATTTGTTTTAGCTGTGGGGTGGGGAATGAACTGTAGGGTGGTGGGATGGAGGCGGAGTGGGCACGTGTGGGAGGAAAGGCCAAGAGAAAGTGATCTGTGGGAGGGAAAAGTCAGAATACAGCATTCCTCACCCCTCCCCTGTCTGACTTAAGCAAATGGCACATTTTGGTGCCTTTGCTGTGGCTGGGGAGATTGGAGGACAAAGCGGGTTTGCAGGAAGTGGGGATTGGGAAGGGAGGAAAGTTTTAGATGTTTCAAAACGTTTCAAAGCACCATGTGGGTAGTTGGAAGTCCGCATGGCAAGGGAAGGGGAATGGAAGCGTCAGATGACTGAGCAGCCCAGGCTACAGAAGCTCCATCACCTCCCTCCTTGGAGAGCTCAGCATCTGGTGATGCAGTCGCCTGGCAGAGGTGGCCATGATTCAGCTTGTGAAATCCAGGTTTTTCCCAGCCTACATTTGCACAACCAATTCTGTGAATCTAAAAGCAAGACTTCTCATCTCCAATGTAAATTTCAGGATCCCTATGACTAATCTTTCCCGTAATTCTGCCTCCAAACCAAGCAGGAGCGTATGCATAGTATGATCCCATTTTTGCAGGAGGAAAAGCCTCTTTGTGTGGGCCTGTAACAACAGCTAATCCTGGCTGAGCCAGACATTATGCTGAGCTCAGCATACTTTATCTCATTTCATTTTCTCAGCCACGCTCTAAAGAAGGTGGAATTCTCATCTTCCGAGGAAGAGAATGAGACTCAGAGAGGTCACTCACCCAAGTTAGTGACCTACTGGGATTTGTACCCTGGCGTCTTGGCCTTTGTGTTTGCAATCATTAACGCCTCCCCCCACCTTTACGCCCACTTGTAGATACAGATGCGTATAAAATGTTCAAGCATATACCTGCAAAGCTGTTAACAGTGGTTAGTTCTGAGATGGTGGTGGGAGGCTATCCATTACACAGTTCTGCCTCGCTTTAAATTATCTTCAAAGGACTGGGCACAGTGGTTCAGGTCTGTAATCCTAGCACTTTGGGAGACCGAGGTGGGTAGATCACCTGAGGTCAGGAGTTCGAGACCAGCCTGGTCAACATGGCAAAACCCCTTCTCTACTAAAAATACAAAAATCAGCTGGGTGTGGCAATGCACGCCTGTAATCCCAGCTACTTAGGAGGCTGAGGCAGAAGAATCACTGGAACCCAGGAGATGGAGGTTGCAGTAAGCTGAGATCACGCCACTGCACTCCAGTCTCGGCAACAGAGTGAGACTCCATCTCAAAAAGTAAATATATAAATAAATAAATAAATAAATAAATAAATAAATAAATAAAATTATCTTCAAGGAATCTGCTTCTCTAATTAGAAAAATCTGCAAGAACATACACCAAAATGTCAACTGCGGTTCCATCTGGGGAGCATAAGCATGGGAAACGAGCTACCTTCCACAGTGCATATTTTGATGTTGTTTGAACTTTATACAATGAGCATGTGCTGCTTTTGTAAGCAGAAAAAAGTAATTAAGACCTTTTTTTTTTTAACGTAAAAGGAAGAATGAAGAGGAGGGTGACTCAGCAGCTGGCAACAGAGGCCCACCTTCCTTCCTGTGCTCCTTTCCTCCTCTCCCCACCCACTTGCACGCACCCTAACTGGAAAAACCTGGGCTCCTGCCGGCTGCATCTGTCCTTCCCCTCTCTCTTCCTAGTGGTTGAACTGGGCCGCTGCTAATCCCAGGGCAATAGTATCCCCTCCTTCACCTTTATTAGTGGCTTGTGGTTTACGGGATGCCTCCAGTGCCAGCTCATGTTTAATTCTCTCCATGATGCTGCGAGGTGCCTATTCTCATGCCCATTGTAAAGACATGGAAACTTAGGCTCAGCAAAGCTAAGCTCCCTGCCAAAGGTCACATAGCATGTCTGCAATTGTGCCTGGGCCCAAATTCCCAGGCCAGGCTTCTTGAATGCTGCATCATTTCAAGCTCATTTCAGGAACTGAGGTTTGCTGCCTAAAATCGGCCTGTTGGATCTTGTTTAGCCACATGAAACAGCAAATGCGCTCCTGTTCTCTGAAGAGCCCATCCCTGCAGCCTCAGGCACTCAGCCCCTCCCTGCACTGCCTTGGCTCTGGGGCCAAGCCTGAGAGAGAGGAATGGAAGGGCCCTTTGGGCCCTGACAGAGAAGGGTGGGTAAAAGAGAGACAAAAAGGGTGCAGACCCCTAGCATGCACACAAGCGGGCACAGGCAGGCAAACCCTACAGTCTAGGAAAGTGGGTAGGGGCTGGGCAAGGTGGCCCATGCCTGTAATCCCAGCACTTTGGGAGGCCAAGGTGGGAGGATCACCTGAGGTCACGAGTTCGAGACCAGCCTGGCTAACATGGTGAACCCCTGTCTCTACCAAAAATACGAAAATTAGCCAGCCATGGTGGCGATCACCTGTATTCCCAGCTACTTGGGAGGCTGAGGCAAGAGAATCACTTGAACCCAGGAGGCAGAGGTTGCAGTGAGCCGAGACTGTGCCACTGCACTCCAGCCTGGGCAACAAGAGTGAAACTCCATCTCAAAAAAAAAAAAAAAAGGCGGGTAGAGTATGGGTTGGATCAGAATCCTGGATATGGCTTTGATCAAATCACTTAGTGTCTGTGGGCCTCAGTTCCCTCATCTGGAAAATGGGCATTACAGTAGCACCACCTTATAGAGCAGTTCTGAGGACTCAGTGAGGAATCTTTAGAGCGCATTTAGCCCAATACCTGGGCATAATGCCTGCTGAATAAGTGCTGCTTCTTGTTATTGACAGGACTGAATTGATCTGACCAAAGCAGCTCCCTTTGGTTTCAGTGAACATTTACTGAGCACCTACTATGTGCTGGCCTGGGGTAAGCCCTGGGAATATTGTGATAAAGTAGATGGAGCTTTGCTCTTCCACAGCTCCCAAGCGATCAAGGGAGGTCAACCCAGAAAGAAGCTGACCATTCCTGGAGGCCACCAGGGTGGAGGGGGCCATGTGAGGCGAGGCCTTGAATGCCAGACTAAGCTATCTGAACCTTCTTCTGTTGGCCTGGGAGCCATGGAAGGTCTTAGAGCAGGGGTCGCTGACCAAGTCATCTCACGCAGAAGTAGGATCTCGGTCCCTGCAGCCCACTGGCTTCCTGAGCCATCATTGAGGAGGGCGTGGTGGGAGAAGGGGAAGCTTCAGAGGGTCAGGCGCTGGGCCTGTGAGGCTGGGGTGGGGGTGTCTTGGCTCAGACAGGGTTGAAGATGGACTCGGGGAGGCCACACAGAGAGGTTAGGGAGGGGATTCGGTCCTGGAGGCAGTAGCAGGGAAAGAATCCATTTAAACTCAACCAAGGGCAGGGCTAAGGAGCTTATCTGGGGGTGTGGCTGATCACTGTCGGGGCGTCTCAGGTGATTTTGTTTTCTTTCTGCGTGTCTGTGTCTTCCGTTTTTCTACATGGAGTGACCAGAATAGATGAGACCAGTTATTGTTTGGGAGCCCCGGGATGAGACTCAAGGGGTCCCATCTCAGCGCAGGGCACGGAAGAGCTCCAGGGCAGCTGGAGGAAGGAAGCAGGACTCACTGGCGAGTTCCGGGATCCAGGGAGAGAGGCTTGGACATGCCCGGGCTGCGGCTTTGGACAACGCCAGCCTCTCTGAACCTTGGCATCCTCCTCTGTTGGGGGTAATGATGGCGTGGCAGAGGGGATAGACCCAGAGGAGGATGTGGGGCACCCCCACACCCTCCGGCTCCCGGGCGTGTCTGCGTCCGTGTCATCTTCCGCCCAGGCGTGGGCCAACTCAGCACAATCTGGCAGGGCGAGCCTGGGCACCAGCCAAGGGAGGCGGGGTTCCAGCCCCTCGCTGCCCAGCCTGACCCAGTTGCCCCAGCAGGAGGGCCTCCTATTTCTCCTGGGGCAGCCCAGTCACCTGGGAAAGTCTGCTCATAGCAAGCAGGAAAACGCCAGGACTCACGCCCCAGTGATGCCAGAGCAAGCCCTGGGGACCCAGTGGGCCTGGTTCCAGTCCTGCCTGTGGAACAAACTCAAAGTTCCCTTCTCTGGGGCTCAGTTTCCCCTCTGATTACGACCTCACCAATCCATGTGTTCATTTTCCCTTTGTGGGGGCATCTACCAAGTGTCAGACCTGCAATGAGCGTCAAGCATCAGTGAACCCCTATCCTGAGCCTTGGGAAGCGCCCAGACTGGCTCGTCTGCAGTCCTGCGCCCACGCACAAAACTAGAAGCTGCTGGGCAGGGCCAGTGGGCTTGGCTTCCCTCTGCATCCGCAAGGCGGCAGGTGCCCAGAAGAGGGCAGCAGAGAGCGCGTCGCCAGCCTCCCAGGCTGAATCCCAGTGAAAGGGAGCCTGTGACCTTGGCAGTCCCGGAAGGCCAAGGCCTGGGGATTTTTCAGCGTCACTGTTGTCAGGACAAAGTTTCAGGAGTACCTCTGGCACATTAGCATTCTCTTTGTCCTGGGCCCCTGGGCGGCCAACATCCCCACACTCTCCCGTCCCAGAGCATCCGGCCCTGACACCCTGGCCTGTGCACTGCCCCCCAGGAAGACCTGTCCTGGGGCTGCCTTCAACCAGCTGTGGCCCGTCTGGGGAATGGAAGGAGGGGACTGAGGCTGGGGAGGAGAAGCCCCATTAGCCAGGGCAAGTCCCTGCCACCAGGGACATGGGCTGGTCCTAGGAGCAGTGGGCACCCTGCAGCGCCTTCCACTAGGTAGTGAACGATACCAGTATGTCTTCTAAAGATCACCGTGGTGACATGGGGAGGACAGACTAGCACTCACACTCAGACACACGTTCATGTTCTCATTCTCACACATGCACACTCTCACGCACACTCACGCTAACACGTTTCACACAAATCACCCCAAACTCACACACTCACTAACTCACACGCTAACACAGGCATATACACATTCAGGCTCACAGTCATACCCTTTCACACCAACACACTCATACAAACCAGAGCTCACCCATTTCCACACAGCTTGCACACTCGCAAACACTCTCGTGCACACTTACGTATACACAACACTCACACACTCATACTCTCATACACTAACACACATTCATTTTTCACACAGCTCTTACAAGTGCTCGCGTACACATGCTTACATGTGTTCACACAGTCACACACACACCCCTCCATATACTCACACACACACACTCATGCGCTCACACTCGAGACCCTGTTGGGGTGGGTCAGGTGCAGCCCGAGGGGGCACTGCAGGCTCCACTCCCTCCGGCTGGGGTTCCAGGGATAATCCCAGCTCTCAGGCATTTGATATGCCTCCCACGTGCTTCTGAAAAGGATTTCAGATGGTTTAGAAAGGCAAATCCCAAATGAAGCAGGATGATGAAACAGAAAAACAGAGGAGGGTAGAGACGTTAAAATCTTAACTCTGGTTTCTCCTGGCCCAGGGTCTTCTAAGCCCATAAGGACTCGATGGTCTGTGATTCCAGAGCCCCTGTCCCAGGCCACCTTTTCCTGGCCTTCTGTCCACCGCACTTCAGCCCTCATGGGCCTCTCTATTCGTCCCAAGGCGGGCTGTGAGAGGGCTTCTCCCTGCCGCCATGCCCACCACTGCCTGGGGGATTAGGGCAGCCAGTCTCTGCTCTCCCTCCCTTCTGCTCCCCAAAAGGAGGCTGGGCTGAAGGCAGTTCAAATGACTGCCTCGCAAATGGTGTTCCCCGACATCGGTCAGGCTGCCAAGCAAATATCTTGGCTGTACCTCTCTTTCCTCGAGGTGAACTCCCAGCAACCCAGGACCCTCCAGTGCCGAAGCAGAGTTCCTTCTCTCATTGTTCCAGAATCCTAGTCTTGATGCTCTACCAATCTGACCCTCAGTCCCAACACAGCCCACCATGGTTTCTCACTGAGGGCCTCATTCAGATAAGACACCCAGTGAGTGATGATATGGTTAGGATCTGTGTCCTCACCCAAATCTAACCCCCCAGTGTCAGAGGTGGGGCCTGGTGGGAGGTGATTGGATCATGCGGGGGGGAGGAGGGGGCAAGGAGATTTCTCATGCATGGTTTAGCACCATCCCCCTTGGTGCTGTTCTCATGATAGTAAGTGAGTTCTCATGAGATCTGGTTGTTTAAGAGTGTGCAGCACCTGCCCTCTCTCTCTTGCTCCTTTCCTACCATGTAAGATGTGCTGGCTTCCCCTTCCCCTTCTGCCATGATTGTAAGTTTCCTGAGGCCTCCCCAGAAGCTGAACAGATGCCAGCACCTTGCTTCCTGTACAGCCTGCAGAACTGTGAGCCAATTAAACCTGTTTTCTTTATAAATTACCCAGTCTCAGGTATTTTCTTTACAGCTATGCAAGAAACGACTAATACAGTGACACATCCTGATATTGCAAAATTGTTCGAGTGGGTGTTTCAGTCAGCTTAAACAGTAACATTTGGTTTGCTGCAACACAGACCAACCCAAAAACTCATGGCTTAAAATAGCTTTTTTTTTTTTTTGAGACAGGGTCTTGCTCTGTCACCTACGCTGGAGTGCAGTGGCACAGTCACAGTTCACTGCAGCCTCAACCTCCTGGGCTCAAGCAATCCTCCCACCTCAGCCTCCCAAGTAGCTGTAATCACAGGCATGCACCACCATACCTGGCTAATTTATTTTTTGTAGAGACAAGGTCTCACTACGTTGCCTGGTCTGGCTTCAAACTCCTGGGCTTAAGCGATCCTCCCACCTTGGCCTCCCTAAGTGCTGGAATGACTTGGCTTAAAGTATCAATTTATTATTTCTCATGATTTCCATGTGTTACGAATAATGCTCAAAATCCTAAGGAAATTGAACACTCGAACAAAGGATTCTTAGCAAAGCAATTTTACTTCTGTGCGGCGGGGTGCCTTCTTGGCTAGTTGCCATGAGAGCACACTTAAACAAAGGGCACGAGAGCTTTTATTCTTGACGCAAGTCCTGCCTTTGTACCCTTTCCCCATTGGCCGGGATCGGGTCGTACAATCTAAACTAATCCTGGTTGACTAAACGTTGATTTTTTTTTTAGATAGGGTGGGCACGTAAAAGAAAGTAAAGAGGAAGGGGAAGGGGTGTCTGTAATGAGCTAGAAAGTTAGTCCTCTTTCCAAATAAGGAAAGGAATGTGAGCTGGTACTGATAACACCTGGTACTGAGGTGTGCCTGGGCATCTAACAAAGGCAAAAAGGAAAAAGGAATAAAAGGAAAAAAGGGGGGGTGGGTACTATGAATTAAAGAATAAAAGATTGATCAGATTATTTGAAGAGAAACCTCATCATATCCCACACATGGGTTGGCTGAGCTCACCTGGGTGGTTCTTCTGCTATGCATGGTGTTGGCTGGGGCTACAGTGTTCGAGATAACTTCCCTCACATGTCTTATGCCTCCACTGTGGGAGTTGAAACATCGGGTGCCTGCCCAGGCCTCATCTCTCCCATGGCCTCATGATCTTTCCCACAGGGTAACTGGACTTCTTTACATGGCAGCTCAGAACTCTAAGGAAGTCAAAGCAGAAGCCTCCAGGTCTCGTAAGGCCTCAGCCTGGAGCTAGCACACCATCACATAAGCCACACTCTATTAGTCAAAGCAAGTCACAAAACAAGCTATGAGTCATGATTTAAGGGGAGGGAGAACGGATTTCACCTCCCACTGGGAGGCAGCACACACGCACAGGGTTGAATCACTGGCAACCATTTCACAGACACCCTGCCCCAGTGTCCAAGCTCGTTAGGCTCCTAACATGTTGTCTATAGAACAGCAGATACATCATCAGGCTGAGATGACTCAGCCCTTTTTTTTTTTTTTTTGGAGACAGAGTCTTGCTGTGTTGCGCAGGCTGGAGTGCAGTGGTGGGATCTCGGCTCACTGCAGCCTCTGCCTAACAGGTTCAAACAATTCTCATGCCTCAGCCTCCTGAGTAGCTGAGATTAAAGGCAAGCAACACCATGCCCAGCTAATTTTTATATTTTTAGCTAGAGAAGGAGTTTCGCCATGGTGGCCAGACTGGTCTTGAACTCCTGGCCTCAAGCAATCTACTGGCCTTGGCCTCCAAAAGTGCTAGCATTACAGGCATAAGCCACTGCACCCGGCCAGACTTTGCATTCTTAATCACAAAATTCTTATCTCCATTTCCTGGCAGAATTATGTTTTAGTTAATGTATTATCGGGGATAATTTCATTTGCATGTAATGGAAACTCAGTTCAAACCAGCTTACACAAAAAACAACATTGACTCATATACTATGAAATTTAGAGGTAGGCTGGGCGCGGTGGCTCATGCCTGTAATCCCAGCACTTTGGGAGGCTGAGGTGGGTGGATCACCTGAGGTTGGGAGTTTGAGACCAGCCTGACCAACACGGAGAAACCCTGTCTCTATTAAAAATACAAAATTAGCCAGGCGTAGTGGCATGCACCTGTAATCCCAGCTACTCTGGAGGCTGAGGCAGGAGAATCACTTGAACCCGGGAGGCGGATGTTGCGGTGAGCCGAGATGATGCCATTGCACTCCAGCCTGGGCAACAACAGCAAAACTCCATCTCAAAAAAAAAAAGAAAGAAAGAAAGAAAGAAATTCAGTGGTATAACAGCTTCAGGCATGGCTGGTTCCAGGGGCCCGGTAATGTCATTGGTAATGTGTCACACTGTCCTTTCTCTGCTCTGCTGTCCTCTGTATTGATTCTATTCCCTCATTCCCAAGAAAACTCTTTCTATAAGGTGCAAAGATAGCCACCAGCACCTCCAGATTTACATCTTCTCAGCTTAGCACCCACACTGGAAAAGATGTGTTTCCCCTCACCCCTCCCCGCCACTCCACTAATTATGTTAGCAGAAGTCCCAGGGCTGTCTCTTAATGGCCCAAACTGGACCATGAACAAATCCAGGTTCATCACCATGACTCCAATTAGACAGGCCTGAGTATTGTGCTAACGCCCTGGAGGAGAAGAAAGGATGGACTCAGCCCCATCAGAAGCACATGGACTGAAAGCTGGGGTGGGGAGGGGGTGGGTTGCACAGAAGAAAAGCAGCTGACATTACCAAAAGGAGGAGAAAGGCATAATGCTAAGAAACAAACACAACAGAGGGCCACTGCATTATCTGATGTGTTGGCAGACGAAGAAAGTCATATGAGCTCAGCTGGAGATAAGCATTTTCCTGATTCTGAATTCCAGAATGAATCCCTTCACACAAGCAGTTAAATCCAGGGCACTTCCTGACACAGTGAACAATAGCTTCACCTCCATTTTTGTACAAATATGGAAACATCCTTCAAGTACCCATTTCACAACTTGCCCAGCTTTGAAAGCCAAGGACAGAACACTTGATTGCCCCAAGAGAAGGCAATTTTTCAGGTTGCTCAGTTCACATGTTCCCAGGAACAGACTTCCAAACATTGGGAAGGTGCTTAGTCAGCAAGAAGAATGGAGAGGCTGCCCTTCTCTAATATCTGGCATCTCTCTGAGCTCTCCTGCCTTCCCTCACCTGCCTTACTGTTCCATGTCACTCAGATCCCTGCTTTGGGCCAATGGCAAGTGTTCAGACCTTGGCTATAGTGATAGAGAATTGAGAACAACAAACGCATGGACTCGACTTTTAGAATGGAAAGAGATCAGGAATATCATCTAGGGAAGAGACTGCTGATTGTCCCTCAACATCCTTTCTCCTCTTCCACAAAGATGGACTTGGTAGCTGCAACCATGGCCACCCAGAATGAAGACAACTTTTCCCATCCTCCTTTGCCACTGGCCATGGCCATGTGACTAAGTCTAGCCAATGAGGTGAGAGCATCAACACCCCTGGCAGCTTCTGAGAATCTTCCTTTGCCCTTTCCACCTTTGCCCCTTCATCCTTCTGACACTGTCCCTTCTTTCATCTTGCTCCCGGGAATGTGGATATGCTGGCCACCATTTTGGACCATGAGGATGAAGGCCACATGATAGGGAATGTGATTTGAAAGAGAGGAGGCATGACCCCCCTCTCACCCTCTTATCCCTGCAATTAGGCAGAGAAGAGCTACCACACCAGCCCGGATCACCCATCCTCAGACTTTCATGGGAGAAAGAAGTAAGTAAGAAAGAAAAGTATCCATGTTGTATAAGACATTACTGTTTTGGGCTTCTGTTTCCTGCAGTCAAATCTAATCCTAATTGATGACACATTATTTCTTATTTTCCCATAGTCTTTACCCTCCCATCCCCCCCAATGCACACATCTTCCACCCAAAGCTTGAATCCTCTCCAAACCACTGTATTAATAGAAAGAGTAACTGTACAGTTCACACCGCTAGAGTGACAGGGTGCTTACTACCTCTCAGGTCTCTTTGTCTTTGGAATAGATTTGCTAGAAAAGTGTTAGAAAAGTCTGCCTCATATTCATTCATTCACTCTGCATACGAACCAGTTCTCTCCCTCAGGAGGGACACCCAGTCTTGCAGACAGTGCTCTGGGCTCCCAGAGCTTCTCTTCCCGGTTTCCTCAGCCTTTCCCACAGGACCTGTCTCCTTTTGGGACATTCTTCACTCAAGTCCCTAAAGCCACATGGGGAAAAATGCCTCATGTTTGCCTCTCCCTGGCACAGGGATGAGGCTGCAGGTTTACATGGAGTTTTTGATTCTGTGATACAGTATGTTATATATCAATGCAGCTCCAAGACAGTTTGGGTATGTGATAAGAATTCCTCATATTTGCACAGTAGCTTACACACTTGGAAGCATTTTCCCACAATTCCGTTTTCCACTTGTAAGACAGACTCATGGAAAATAATAATAATAGCAGTAATCATAATATTAATAATGTCACCTTAACAGAAGTGTAAAGGAAGACATAAAAAGTAACATGAAAGTACAAATCAAAAAATAGGAGCAAAAGAATAAAAAAACAGAGATCTTAAATCAAGTTCCAGAGACCAGAAAAAATGAACAAGAAAAGGGAAGTGGGTTATAAAATATAAACAGACTAATAGAAATCACACCTGCACAGAACACAACTAGATACTTTACTGCCATTTTAGTGCTGCTTCTTCCTGAGGCCCTGAAGCAAGCAGGGGGCGCTACATGATTAAATCCTTAGGATACTATCACTGATTTGCAGATGGTGAAAATGACACTGGGATAGGCCGGGCGCGGTGGCTCAACCCTGTAATCCCAGCACTTTGGGAGGCCGAGACGGGCGGATCACGAGGTCAGGAGATCGAGACCATCCTGGCTAACACGGTGAAACCCCGTCTCTACTAAAAAATACAAAAAACTAGCCGGGCGAGGTGGTGGGCGCCTGTAGTCCCAGCTACTCGGGAGGCTGAGGCAGGAGAATGGCGCAAACCCGGGAGGCGGAGCTTGCAGTGAGCTGAGATCCGGCCACTGCACTCCAGCCTGGGCGACAGAGCGAGACTCCGTCTCAAAAAAAAAAAAAAAAAGAAAATGACACTGGGGAGGTTAAGAGCCCTTTCTCAGGTCCGTCCCCCAGGCTGTAAATGTTGGAACCATTTCCTTGACCCCCATGCTCTCCACTCAGTCTTTGCCCCTCATTCCACTGGACAAACTGGCCTTCAGCCTGAAGCACTCTCCCCCACCCCTTTCTTGACACTGGTACCATCTCTCCCCCACATCTCAACCTAAATGTCACCTCCCCGGTCAGCCCTTCCCTGACCCCCATCTAGAGCAGGCTCTTCCCTCTCTTATAACTGGTTCATCACGAGTCTTCTCTGGAACATGCACCCAGTTTACAATGAAGTATTTGTTCAACACGGCCCCTCTCGCTGTGGACGGGACTGCACCTGTCTCATTTGCTGCTGTGTCAGCAGCACCTGGAATGGAGCCTGGCACCTCCAAGTGCTGGAACCTCCCGGCAAATGGCAGCCCATGCTCACAGCCGTCGGATTACCCTGCCTTCCCAGGAGGCGTCGCTGAGGTGCTGACTCCTGGGACTGAAGGAGCCTTCAGAGCCCACTTCCTCCTATCCCCTCATAATAGAAAGGGGAAACTGAGGCTGGAGCAGGCAAGCGACTTGTCAGGGCCTCACAGTGGTTAGATACAGAGTTGGCGGGGAGGGCCCCAGGTCCTGGGTCTAGGCCAAGAGCCTGACACCAATGGGTTACCCCAACTGTGTCAGGGTTTATATCCATGGAGGGATATAAAATGAGGCAAGAGGGTCCCAGAAATGTAGCTTGTAAGAGGGGTTGCCTAGAACAATAGGGCCAGCTTGGGGAGGAGGTGCAGAGGCCCGCAGGCCTGACTGGAAAGGAATTCAGCAGGGGCCTTGCTCAGTTTCCTTCCAGCACATGGGGGAAGTAAACACATTCCTTGGCTATGCAGGCGTCCCCGCCTCCAGCCACCCTCCCAGCTGTCAGAGCCTTGGGTCCCAGCCAGTGGCTAGCTGTACCATGGAGGAAAGGACCCAGAGAGAGTGTATGTGATTCTCCCAGGGTCACAGAGCACTGTGTGTCTCATACCCTTTGCCAGGGCACAGAGAGGAGAGAAGGACACCAGTGTCTCTCTTCCCTGCAGTCCCGGAATGGGCCAGGCAGAGGCCCAGGAAATGTGGCCTCTCCAAAGATCACTATCTGGGTCCCCTGCACTGGCCAGGAAAGAGATGAGAAGGGTACTAGGGAACCCTGACAAAGCATCCAGCCCTGCCTCCCTACTGTACCAATGGGGAAACTGAGGCCCAGAAGGGCAGGGACTTGTTCCGAGCATCCCAGCAAGCTCATAGCTAAACCAAGACTAGAGCCCAGGTCTTGTGAGCAATGGCTTCGTGTGTCTCTGCTGCTCCCAGCCCCTTCAGCCCCCTCCCACCCCTCTTCCTTGTGCTTGGTCTGATCCTCACTGATGCTGATTCTTCTGCCCAGAATTCCCTCCTTGAACTTTTGCACCCAGGCAAACTCCTACTTGTACTTCAAAACAATTTTGAGTTTCCCCACTAAAGAGGCCACACTGCCCAGGGACGGGGCGGGTCCTGCAGCAGGAGCAGCTGTCCTCGAACCCCAGTGCCAGGGCTGCAATTGCAGCAGCTGCAAAACCTCGCCGTTGGTAGCAGCCAGGAGTGATCCACAGTGAGGGGGAAGACAGGAAGGTTTGGGTGTCGCCCCTGTGTAAAAAGTCCCAGTGTCACTGGGTGCAGTGGCTCACACCTGTAATCCCAGCACTTTAGGAGGCCGAGGCAGGTGGATCACGAGGTCAGGAGTTCAAGACCAGCCTGGCCAAGATGGTAAAACCCCATCTCTACTAAAAATACAAAAATTAGCCAGGCGTGGTGGCAGGCACCTGTAATCCCCACTACCCGGGAGGCTGAGGCAGAGAATTGCTAACCCAGGAGGCAGAGGGTGCAGTGAGCCGAGGTTGTGTCACTGCACTCCAGCCTGGGTAACAGAGAGACTCTGTCTCAAAAAAAAAAAGAAGTCCCAGTGCCATGAAATGGTGCCTGGACTCTGGATGGGGAGACCTGGTCCCAACCTGCCTCTCGGCCGGCCGCGGGACCTCTCTGGGCTTCGGTATACTGCGAGATGCCACCAAGGCTCAGACTTCTGGGTCTGGAATTGGAATTAGAACCACAGGGCCATTTTTAACTCTTATGCCAGCTCCAACTGACTGATACTAGCTGTCTGGAGAGCTGTGTTGAGGATGATTCTCTTACTGATTGATTGATTGCTTTGGAGACAGGGTCTCACTCTGTCGTCTCCGGGCTGGAGTGCAATGGTGCCATCATAGCTCACTGTAATCTTGAACTCGGGGCCTCAAGTGATCCTCCCGCCTTGACCTCCTAAAGTGCTGGGATGACAGGCATGCACCCCTGCACCTGGTCCTGAGGATTCTGAGGTAGGGAGTCTGATGTTCAATTATTTGTACAATGTCTCTAAGGGCCCTCCCTGACGAGTACACCCCTCCGATTCCAATCAGCAGCTCTGAGCTAAGGCAGGGCCTCTGGCCAGGTCACAGGGCTGGGCCTCACCACTCTGAGCTTCCATGTCCCTGATACATGAAAGAGCCCAGCCTCTGAGAGGAGATAAAGGCCCTTCCCTGGCAATGGGCCTCTGGCTGCAGGCTGTCGCCCTCTCCCCTCTGCTTGACCCCAGATACACATTCTTTCCAGCTTGTTCCAGCCAGTTCTTTTCCTCCTGAGTTGCTGCTGCCTCTGCGGGCTAATATGGGCCAGGTCAGCAGAAAACAGGCCTCAGCAGAGCACTAGGCTGAGCCACTTCCTGCCTCCCTCAGGGAAGCACTGGGGTCTGTAGAGAAAGAGGGTAAAAAGGACGAGAGGCTGAAGGTCAGTCCCTGCACTGATAAGCAGCCTTGGACGCTGCCCTGTGAAGGAATTTCCTGTTGCTGCCTGCTTCTTCCTCCTGAGTGAGGCTTATGTACTCCTCCAGCGCCACAGTGTCTGGTTAGGGACAAGGCGGCCCTTTGTAGGTCAGAGAGCTGGGTTTACGTCAGCTTGCTGTGTGACGTTGGGCTGGCCCGTGCCTCAGTTTTCTCATCTGTAAAGCGGGATAAATTAACAGCACTGAATTCATTCTGATCAAGTGATGACTAAGGGATTTGCAGGGAATAGTGTCACCTAAAAACTCCACGTCCATCAGAACCTATGAATGTGACCTCGTTTGGAAACGGAGTTTTGCAGATGTAATCCAATTAAGATTCGTTCATACTGGATTAGGGTGGGCCCTAAATCCAATGTGACTGGTGTCCTTACAAAAAGAGGGAAATTTGGTCAGATGTGGTGGCTCATGCCTGTAATCCCAACACTTTCGGAAGCCAAGGCCAGGAGATGGCTTAAGCCCAGGAGTTCAAGACTAGCCTGAGCAGCATAGAGAGATTCCATCTTAATAAAAAATAATAATAAAGACAAGACATAAAAGCAGAGGGAAATTTGGACACAGACACAAAACATAAATATGCACAAAGAGAATTCCATGTAAAGATAGACTGAGATTGAGATAGGCAGAGATTGGAGCTCGCTGCCACAAACCAAGGAATGCCAGAAGCCACCAGCAGCTGGAAGAGGCCAGGAAGGACTCTCCCCAGAGAGTCTCGGGGGAGCGTGTCCCAGCTGACACCTTGATTTGGGACTTCTGGCCTCTGGAATTGTGAAAGATACAAGTTTCTGTCCTGAGCCACCCAGTAGGAGGTGAATTGCTACAGCAATGCCAGCACACAAAAACAGGGGTGTCCATAAAGCACAGGACTTGGCCCCAGGCACAGTGGGACCTCCACAGAGGGAGCTGTCGCTGCTGCCCCTGGGGTTGCTATTGTTTCCCTCCGTCCTCCATCCCTGCCTCCCCCGGGACACATTGGTCTTCCTGACTCACAGCCCTAACGCCTCCCTCCTCGCAGTCACTGGCCAGCACACGCCAGCTGTGGAATCTGGCAGCAGGATTAGACATGTGGGGCAGATGGCGGTCTCACAAAGGCTGGCTGAGACCAAGCCCAGAAAAGAGCAGTTTCCCCACAGTGTGAAAGACAAGGTGCGGCAGGACCCATAGCCACTGCTGAATGCTAGACTGTAAGCTCTGTGAGGGCAGGGGCCAGATCCACTTTGCACCCTCAGCAGCTGGCACAGGGCACAAGGCCTCACACTTAGCAGAACAAACTAAGTACCTCACACTGTTGTAAGTGTTCACATTTATCCCTCCCAGTGACCCCCTGAGGGGCCATTGCTATCCCCATTTTACGGCTGAGGAAACTGAGGCACAGAGAGCTCATATAACTTATCCAAGGCCACACCACCGCTAGGATTCAAATCCAGGTTGCCTGGCTCCCAAGCCCAGGCTTTTATCTATCCACTGTCAATATTTATTGAAGTAATGAAAAGGCAAACCAGACTGCAGCTGTGAGGAATGTACGTGTTTTCTTAAGGTCAAATTACCACCCCAAGACTGAAGACAGGTGTCACGGGGAAGATGCCATGCTCTACCCACACAGTGGCTGGTCCCCGGCCCTCCATGGCTCCGGAAATGCTCCCAGCATGAGTTCTAACTGAAGTCAGCTGTCACAGGAGGAACCCCACTCCGTGATCTCACAGGGAGCCCGTGTGAACTTGCCGTCCGCACCTGGAAGCTGAGGCCCAGTCGGTCTAGAGAGCAGGCCCCAGCCCTCAGCACAGGAAAAACCCCTTTGGCCAGAAATAGATTCAAGTGGCTGGGTGCTGTGACTCAAACCTGTATTCCCAGCTATTTGGGAGGCTGAGTCAGGAGGATCCCTTGAGCCCAGGTGTTTGAGACCAGCCTAGGCAAAATAGCAAAACCCCTGTCTCTACAATAAGTGAATTTAGCTGGGTGTGGCACAAGACCGTAGTCCTGGCTACTTGGGAGGCTGAGGCAGTAGGATCACTTAAGCCCAGGAGTTCAAGGTTGTAATCAGCTGTGATTTCACCACCGTACTCCAGCCTGGGCGACATAGTGAGACCCTGTCTTTAAAAAAGTAAATAAGGCCGGGTACAGTGGTTCACGCCTATAATCCCAGCTCTTTGAGAGGCTGAGGCAGGCAGATTGTGAGGTCCAAAGATCGAGACCATCCTGGCTAATATGGTGAAACCCTGTCTCTACTAAAAATACAAAAAAATTAGGCATGATGGCACAAACCTGTAGTCACAGCTACTCGGGAGGCTGAGGCAGGAGAATCACTTGAACCCAGGAGGTAGAGGTTGAGCCGAGACGGCGCCATTGCACTCCAGCCTCGGCGACAGAGCAGGACTCCGTCTCAAAAATAAATAAATAAATAAATAAATAAATAAATAAATAAATAAATAAAGTTGGGCGCGGTGGTTCATGCCTGTAATCCCAGCATTTTGGGAGGCTGAGGCGGGTGGATCACTTGAGGCCAGGGGCTCAAGACCAGCCTGGCCAACATGGTGAAAGCCCATCTCTACTAAAAATGCAAAAATTAGCCAGGCATGGTGGTGGGCACCTGTAATCCCAGCTACTTGGGAGGCTGAGGCAAGAGAATTGCTTGAACCTGGGAGGTGGAGGTTGCAGTGAGCCAAGATCATGCCATCGCACTCCAGCCTGGACGACAGAGTGAAACTCTGTCTCAAAAAATATAATTTAAAAAAAATAAAAAAGTAAATAAATAAATGAGGATTTTTTTTTTTTTTTTTTTTTTTTTTTTTACAAAAAGAGATCGATTCAATGGGTAATCGGGACCCAATTATTGGTAAACAAGCCTATATTTCTTGCCTCCCACACCCTCACCCAAGGTGACTCCAGGGAGCTGGTCATGTCAGCTTCAGGAAGTGGGGTGGGAGCCTCATCACTCTAGGGTGTATCATTACCCCCCCTCAGCCTCTCTCCTCACTCTCTCCATTTTCATCTTACGGCTTCAGTTCTTGCTGCCAACTCTTCCACTCTTTGCCTTGAATTCACATTCCCCAAAAGAGGATCTACTTGTCCAGTTAATTTCCCACCTGACTGCCTCAAAGCCTGGTGAATCAGCCTATAGATGGGGTTCCCACCCACGTCCAATCAGCTGTAGCTGGAGGTGGGGGGGTGGGCTCTGTGGCACCAGCCTCTGAGAAGGGGGCTGTGGGAGTGGCAGGCACGCTGAGGATGGCTTGGCCTGTGTGTAGCCTGAGGGTCATGCCTTCAACTGTCTCCTTCGTGCTTCAGCTCCCTTTATAAAAACTGTAGAGCCCAGTTCTCTCTCATGAGCTCCCCTCAACCCCATGAGGGGCCTCTGACCCACAGGCTAGATCCAGGATGTCAGTTCGAGACACAGGCCCCCACTGCTTGTTTCCCAGCCCACAGCAAGTATCACCAGTCAACAGTAGTACTCCAACCCCTTCGCTGAGCATGGATGCAGAATCACCCTCAATGGTGAACTCCAGAAGCTGCTGCCAAGCTACTCCAGCTGACATGAAAGACCTAGGCGGAGGGAATGATCTCTAGGTTGTTTTGGCCACTGGCATGGTCTGGGTGTGAGTCAACGTTCCCCACCTGAGCAGAACACACAGCCAGGGAGGACCTGTAACCAGTGGTCAGTGTCCTCAGGGAGAGGTTCTAATTACCTATAACCCTCAGGATACAGTGAGGGGACGCCTGAGCCAAGGGCAAGGCTTATGGTTAAATGCTGACTCATTGGCTTAGGGTTTGAAGTTAGTCACTTGATCTCCTTTTATCTCTGTCTCTTCTGTGAGTCAAACAGGCAGCTTCCCCCACATCACAGAGGGACTCCGCACTCACTTAACTGAGACCTGATCAGTGCTTTGAGAGGGGACCAAAGCATCAGCCCTGGGGAGGCACCCACTGTATCGAATGGGGACCACCATGCTTTAAGAAACAGCAGCGAGCTGGGCATGGTGGCATGTGCCAGTAGTCCCAGCTATTCAGGAGAAGGAGGTGAGAGGCCAACTCAGGAGGATCACCCAGGAGTTCAAGGCTCCAGTAAGCTGTGATCACACCACTGTACTCCAGCCTGGGTGACAGAATAAGACCCCATCTAAGAAAGAAAGAGAGAGTTGGGGGGTGAGAGGCGAAAGGAAGGAAGGAGAAAGAAAGAGAGAGAGAAAAAGAACGAAAGAAGAAAGAAAGAGAGAAAGAAAAGAAGGAAAGAGAGAAAGAAAGAAAAAGAAAGAGAGAAAGGAAGGAAGGAAGAGAGAAAGAAAACGAGAGAGAAAGGAAGGAAGGAAGAGAGAAAGGAAGGAAGGAAGGAAGGAAGGAAGGAAGGAAGGAAGGAAGGAAGAAAGAAAGAAAGGAAGAAAGAAAGAAAGAAAGAAAGAAAGAAAGAAAGAAAGAAAGAAAGAAAGAAAGAAAGAAAGAAAGAAAGAAAGAAAGAAAGAAGAAAAGAAAAGAAAGAAGGGAGGGAGGGAGGAGCCTCGATGTGTTCAAGTGGTCTGTCAATCACAAGAGCAGGACATAGCGAGCAGAGCTTCCCTTCAATTGTTTGACTTATTTTGACATACAGACTACATAAGAGCAAAAAAATTCACCCACCTCTGGAAGGGGGCAGATAACAGAAACGAGGACAAAGATGAGGGAAGGGGACTAGAGATAAGAGGCACTCTGAGAAGGAGCACAGGGCTAAGTCAGGCCAAGGGCTGCAGTTCCCACTGAATTTTTCCATGAGCAAACACAGGCCTGGCACTGCAAGACTATTCTTTTTCTTTTTCTTCTTCTTCTTCTTCTTCTTCTTCTTCTTCTTCTTCTTCTTCTTCTTCTTCTTCTTCTTCTTCTTCTTCCTCTTCCTCTTCCTCTTCCTCTTCCTCTTCCTCCTCCTCCTCCTCCTCCTCCTCCTCCCCCTCCCCCTCTTCCTCTTCCTCTTCTTCTTCTTCTTTCTTTTTTCGAAACAGAGTCTTGCTCTGTCACCCTGTCACCCAGGCTGGAGTGCAGTGGTGTGATCACAGCTGACTGCGGCCTCAACTTCCCAGGGCTCAAGTGATCCTCCCACCTCAGCCTCCTGGGTAGCTGTGACCACAGGCACATGCCATCACGTCTCGCTAATTTTTGTGTATTTTTAGCAGAAATGGGCTCTTGCTATGCTGTCCAGGCTGGTCTGGGACTCCTGGGTTCAAGCAATGAACCCGCCTCAGCCTCCCAAAGTGCTGGGATTACAGGGGTGAGCCTCCACGCCCAGCCTAGCATTTTCAATAAATCAGAATGTAAGCCAAGCAGCCACGAGAGGCTGACAAGCATGTCTGTGGACTGGGAAACCTGCGATTAGAGACTGACCAGTGCAGGGCTTGGCGAGCTAGGGTCCCGACACCAGACACACATCCCCCAGGCTGGGCAGGCCTTCAGTAAACCCCACAGCTGAGCACATCAGAGGGTCTCAGGAGGGCCTGGTGGCAGGTGGAAGACACTGGCCAGATAAGCACATGGCATCAGGCAGTGGAGTGGAAGAGGTGCCAACTGCCAGGGACCCATGACCTGGGGGGCCTCACAGGGCTGGGGCAATGCATTCTCTTTTTTCTTTTTTTCTTCTTCTGAGATGAAATCTCACTCTGTCGCCCAGGCTGGAGTGCAGTGGTGTGATCTCAGCTCACTGCAAGCTCCGCCTCCCAGATTCAAGCAATTCTCCTGCCTCAGCCTGCTAAGTAGCTAGGATTACAGGCATGTGCCACCACGCCTGGCTAATTTTTGTATTTATAGTAGGGACAGGGTTTCACCATGTTGGCCAGGCTGGTCTCAAACTCCTCACCTTGTGATCCACCTGCCTCGGCCTCCCAAAGTGCTGGGATTACAAACGTGAGCCACTGCACCCGGCTAACGCATTCTTAAGACTACAAAAGCATAAATTCCATCTTTGTCACTTGCCAATAGTAGCTACCTCTTAGAGGTGTAAGGATTAAATTGATAAAAGTATACAGTGGTTGTTCAGCGTGGTGGCAGGCGCCTATAGTCCCAGCTATTTAGGAGGCGGAGGCAAAAGGATCACTTAAGCCTGGGAGTTCAAATCCAGCCTGAGCAACATAGCCAGACCCTCATCTCAGAAAACAAACAAAGTATATGGAGGCTTCCCCCCACCAAACCCAGAAATCATTCAATAAATACCTCTTGTAATTTGAGGTGGGAAAGAGAATTCAGAATTTTACCACAGGACAGAAATAATATCTTAGTTTATACATCAGGGACTGAGGCCTAGAGAGGCAAATGGTCCCGGTTTGAGTCCTGGATGAGCAAGGAGCAGGGCCCAGGTCTTCTGTCAAGTCCAGCCTCTCCCACCACACCCCATCTAAGGAACAAGCCAAAACACAGGAACAATGACTCCTGGAAACCCCCATCTTTCTGGCACCCAGAAGGGCTTTGCCCCACATCCAGTGGGCAGCTCAGGAGCTCTTCAGAGCCCTGGGCATCCTCATAGCCCTGGTACTGGGTTACACGTTTGAGAAGAGACAGAGGCCCTGCCCTCCCACACATAAGGTATCACCTCCCAAAGTGGTCACTGGGGGCAGGGATGGAGCTGAGAGGAGGGCAGGGCTCCCAGGCTGCCTCTGCCCTCTGGGTGCTGCCTCTGTTTCCCAGGAGCCTGCTTGGCCTCATCAGCATCTGCCCACAGCCTCCTCGCACCTCTTCTGATTTACAGAGCAGTTTCATTTACATCCATGATCTCTCTGCTTCCTGTGGCTGTTTCTCAGAGCTACAAATTGAGGCCGGGACTTAGAGAGCTGCTGGTCAGCAGATTCCAGACACAAGCCCAAAGCCACTAGGCCACAGGAAGACACTCTGCCTATTAGAAACGTGACTGTTGGCCAGGGACGGTGGGACGCCTAAAATCCCAGCAGTTTAGAAGGCCGAGGCAGGTGGATCACCTGAGGTCAGGAGATCAATACCAGACTGGCCGACATGGTGAAACCCTGTCTCTACTAAAAATACAAAGATTAGCCAGGCATGGTGGCATGCGCCTATAACCCCAGCTACTCAGGAGGGTGAGGCAGGAGACTCACTTGAACCCAAGAGGTGGAAGTTGCAGTGACCCAAGATAGCGCCATTGCACTCCAGCCTGGGCAAAAGAGCAAGACTCCATCTCAAAAAAAAAAAAAAAAAAAAAAAAAAATCTGAGTGGGAAGGCAAAGTTGCAAAGTTAGAAGAGTAAAATGGAGATTATCTTTGTGACTCTGGGGCAGAAAATAACTCCTTAAACAACTCAAGATAGACCATCAACTGGACCACCCTTTTCCAGTTGCCTTCTGAGAGTTGATGGATGTTAGCTGCCTTATTGCTTTCTGAGGTTGCTTCCAGCAAGGTGCCCAGGACAGGGAAGAATCACAGAAATAAAGGAAAAGTAAAACTCTTTGAAAGGTCACTTTCTCTTGGTGTCCTGCAATTCCTATGAGATTGCGAGAGGAAAAAAAAAAAATCAAAGCACAACCTTGCCACAGAGATGAGGCAAGTCTGACGGTCCTGGTTTCCAGTGGGCCTCAGAATAGAAGCCACTGCCCAAGAGCCCTCTCATACGAAGTGTTCTGCTGCTGTTAACACGAAAAGGAAAAGAAAAGACCAAATGAAGAAAAACGGCCACTGGGCCGGGCGCGGTGGTTCACGCCTATTATTCCAGCCCTTTGAGTGGCCGAGGGGAGTGGATCACCTGAGGTCAGGAGTTCGAGACCAGCCTGGCCAACACGATGAAACCCCATCTCTACTAAAAATACAAAAATTAGCCAGGCCAGTAGCTGGCACGCTTGTAGTCCCAGCTACTCGGGAGGCTGAGGCAGGAGAATTGCTTGAACCCGGGAGGTGGAGGTGGCAGTGAGTCAAGATTGCACCATTGCACTCCAGCCTGGGGGACAGAGTGAGACTCCGTCTCAAAAAAAAAAAAAAAAAATGCCTATAATCATACATAATTTTTTTTTGAGGCGGAGTTTCACTCTTGTTGCCCAGGCTGGAGTGCAGTGGCACAATCTTGGCTCACTGCAACCTCTGCCACCCAGGTTCAAGTGATTCTCCTGCCTCAGCCTCCCAAGTAGCTGGCATTACAGGTGCCTGTCACCACACCCGTCTAATTTTTTGTATTTTTAGTAGAGAGAGGGTTTCGCCACGTTGGCCAAGCTGGTCTCAAACTCCTGACCTCAGGTGATCCACCCACCTCAGCCTCCCAAAGTGCTGGGATTACAGGAATGAGCCACCACACCCAGCTAATTTTTGTATTTTTAGTAGAGACAGGTTTCATCATGTTGGCCAGACTGGTCTCAAACTCCTGACCTCAGGTGATCTGCCCACCTCGGCCTCCCAAAGTGCTGGGATTGCAGGCGTGAGCCACTGCACCTGGCCAAACTCTTGTTAACTATAGTGGCTCTACTGTGCTGTTGAACACTAGAGCTTACTCCTTCTATCTAATTGTATTTTCGTGCCCATTAACTAACCTCTATTTATCTCCCTCTTCCTCCAACTCTTCCTTCCCCGTGTCTCTAGTAATCACCATTCCACTCTCTACCTTCATGAGATCAATTTTTTTAGCTCCCACTTATGGGTGAGAACATGCAATACTTGTCTTTCTATGCCTGACATTACGTTCCCTTAACATAATGTCCTCCAGTTCCATCCATGTTGCTGCACATGACA
Organism: Chlorocebus sabaeus; assembly: GCF_047675955.1. Lineage (NCBI taxonomy): Eukaryota > Metazoa > Chordata > Mammalia > Primates > Cercopithecidae > Chlorocebus > Chlorocebus sabaeus. Next base: position 32,634,560 of record NC_132926.1, on the reverse strand, counting down.
GGATTTTCTTATTTTTTATGGCTGAATAATATTCCATCATATGTATATACCGTATTTTCTTTATCTGTTCATCCATTGATTGGCACTAAAGTTGATTCCATATTTTGGCTATTGTGAATAGTACTGAATAAATGCCAGAGTGCAGGTATCTCTTCAATATACTGATTTCTTTTCTTTTGGTTGTATACCCAGTAGTGGAACTGCTAGATCATGTGGTAGTTCTATTTTTAGTTTTTTGAGGACTGTCCATATTGTTTTCCATAGTCTCTGTATTAACTTACATTCCTGTAATTAGCCAAGCGCAGTGGCTCACGCCTACAATTCCAGCACTTTGGGAGGTCGAGGTGGGTGGATCACCTGAGGTCAGGAGTTTGAGACCAGCCTGGCCAATATGGCGAAATCCCCTCTACTAAAAATACAAAAATTAGCCAGGTGTTGTGGTGCACACCTGCAATCCCAGCTAGTTGGGAGGCTGAGGCAGGAGAATCTCTGGAACCCAGGAGGTGGAGGTTGCAGTGAGCCAAGATCGTACCACTGTACTCCAGCCTGAGCAACAGAGCAAGATTCTGTCTCAAAATAATAACAATTTACCACCAACAGTGTAAAAGCACTTCCCCTTTCTCCACATCCTCGCTAGCTTCTGTTATTTTCTTTCTTTTCTTTTCTTTTTTTTTTTTTTTAGACAGAGTCTCGCTTTGTCTCCCAGGCTAGAGCGCAGTGGCACAATCTCAGCTCACTGCAACATCCAACTCCCAGGTTCAAGTGATTCTTCTGCCTCAGACTCCTGAGTCGCTGGGATTACAGGCACCCACCACCACACCTGGCTAATTTTTTTGTATCTTAGTAGAGACAGAGTTTCACCATGTTGGCCAGGCTGGTCTCAAACTCTTGAGCTCAAGCGATCCACCCGCCTTAGCCTCCCAAAATGCTGGGATTACAGGCGTGATCTGTTATTTTTTCTTTCTTTCTTTCTTTCTTTCTTTTGAGACAGAGTTTTGCTCTTGTTGCCCAGGCTGGAGTGCAATGGCGCAATCTTGGCTCACCGCAACCTCTGCCTCCTGGGTTTCAGCGATTATCTTGCCTCAGCCTCCCGAGTAGCTGGGATTACAAGCATGAGCTAATTTTTTGTATTTTTGATAGAGATGAGGTTTCACCATGTTGCCCAGGCTAGTCTCAAACTCCTGAGTTCAAGTGAACCACCTGCTTCGGCCTCCCAAAGTGCTGGGATTACAGGCGTTAGCCTCTGCGCCCGGCCCGCTATTATCTTTTTAATAAAAGCCATTTGAACTGTGGTGAGATAATATTTCATTGTGGTTTTGATTTGCATTTCCCTAGTGTTATTGAGCATTTTCTCATATACCTGCTTGTCATTTGTATGTCTTCTTTTGAGAAATGTCTATTCAGATGTTTTGCCCATTTTTTCATCAGATTGTATGTTTTCGTGCTATTAAGTTGTTTGAGCTCCTTATACATTCTGCTTATCAATCCCTTGTTGGATGCACAGTTTGCAGGTATTGTCTCCTATTCCATAGGTGTCACTTCCCTCTGTTGATTGTTTCCTTGCTGTGAGAAAATGTTTAGCTTGATATAATCCCATTTGTCTTTTTTTTTTTTTTTTTTTTTTGAGATGGAGTCTTGCTCTTTCGCCCAGGCTGGAGTGCAGTGGCCGGATCTCAGCTCACTGCAAGCTCTGCCTCCCGGGTTCAGGCCATTCTCCTGCCTCAGCCTCCCGAGTAGCTGGGACTACAGGCACCCGCCACCACGCCCGGCTAATTTTTTGTATTTTTAGTAGAGACGGGGTTTCACCGTGTTAGCCAGGATGGTCTTGATCTCCTGACCTCATGATCCGCCCGTCTCGGCCTCCCAAAGTGCGGGGATTACAGGAGTGAGCCACTGTGCCCGGCCTTTTGTTTTTGAGATGGGGTCTCAACTCCTGTCACCCAGGCTGAAATGCTGTGGTGTGATCTCAGCTCACTGCAACCTCCACCTCCTGGGGTTAAGTGATCAGCCTCCCAAGTAGCTGGGGTCACAGGTGCAGGCCACCACACCTGGCTAATTTTTTATTTTTTATTTTTTATGTTTTTGGTAGAGATGGGGTTTTGCCATGTTGCCCAGCCTGGTCTTGAACTCCTGAGTTCAAGTGATCCACCCTCCTCAACCTCCCAAGTAGCTGGGACCACTGGTGTACACCAGCATACCTGGCTAATTATTTTTTGTACAGACAAGTTGTCACTATGTTGCCTAGGCTGATCTCAAACTTCTGGGCTCAAGAGATCCTCCCACTTCAGCCTCCCAAAGTGCTGGGATTATAGGTGTGAGCGATGGTGCCAGGCTGCATGTCTGTTTTTACATCAGTACCACACATTGCACATATGGGGAGACTGAGGCCAAGGGAGGTCAAACCAAATTCAGCAAGCTGGTGAGTAAAGAAAACAGGGTTTGAACCCAGGTGTACCCGAGTCCAGAGCCTTTGCTCTCTGTCCACCCATCTTCGCACCCTCCACCGATGGCTATGCTTTCCTGCCCTGGCTGTGCCCATGCCGTTCTCTGTGCCTCTGGCAGGGTCCCCACCTCCATCCAAGGCCCATTCAGGACTCTGAGGTTGAGAGAGCCCAAGAGGGAAGGAAGGCACCACTTGCAGGCCCTTCCAGCACAGGCCGATCTGGTGCTGCCACCATCTTCCAGCCAGACCCTCACCCCTGGGAGTCAGCCCCCGTCCTTCATCCCAGCAGCCTGCTCGGCAGCCTTTGGCCTGTGTCTGTTTATGGCTCCTTTCCCCAACCACTGACTCAGCCATTCCTTTTTTGGGCCTTCAAGGACTGGAGGGGGGCAGGGAGAAGCCACCAGGCTGAGCTTCAGACTGCGAAACTCCCTGTTGCTGCAGTAGGAGTAAAAGCCCACAGCCAGGCCAACCCAGGAGGATCACTTGAGCCCAGGAGTTTAGGAGCAGCCTGGGCAACGTGGCGAGATCCCGTCTGTATAAAAAGAAAAATAAATGTCCACAGCCAAGCAGGAGCTGGTGGAACAAACAGCCCCTCCTGAACTTCCTGAACTTCAGTACCTCCATCATCGGACTCTCTCTACAGCCAGGACAGAGTCAAGCTTCAGCTTCCTTGCCTCTAAACTGTGGGTAATAATAACACCCGCCTGTAGTAGCTCGCTAGGGCTATCATAGATAGCAAAGTAACACAAACTGGGTGACTTAAACTACAGAAATATATTGCCTCTCATTTCTGGAGGCTGGCAGGCCCAAATCAAGGTATTAGTAGGGCTGAGTCTTTCTAAGGCTGTGAGGGAAGTCTCTGTTTGAGACCCCTCCTAGCTTCTGCTGCTTTTCTCGCAGTCTTTGACATTCATTGACTTATACATGTGTTACCCAGACCTCTGCTTTCATGTTCACATGGTTCTCACCTGTCTGTGTGCCTCTGTGTCCAAATTTCTCTTTTTGTGAGGACAACAGTCATACTGGATCAGGGCCCTAATGACCTCAACTTAATTTGATTACCTGCAAAGACCCTATTTCCAAAATAAGGTTACAATCACCAGTACTGGGGGTTAGGACTTCTGCATCTCTTCTTTTTTTTTTTTTTTTTTTTTGAGACGGAGTCTCGCTCTGTCGCCCAGGCTGGAGTGCAGTGGCACAATCTCGGCTCACTGCAACCTCCGCTCCCAGGTTCAAGCAATTCTCAGCCTCCTGAGTAACTGGGGTTACAGGTGCCCACCACCATGCCCACTAATTTTTTGTATTTTTAGTAGAGTCAGGGTTTCACCATCTTGGCCAGGCTGGTCTTAGACTCCTAACCTCGTGATCCACCTGCCTCAGCCTCCCAAAGTGCTGGGGTTACAGACGTGAGCCATCACCCCCAGCCAACTTCTACATCTTTTAGGCAGGGAGATGTTCAAGCCATAACACCGCCTCACAGAATTGTCAAATGGATGAAATGAGCTAATGCATGCTGAGCCAGACACAGAGTCATCATTCAGCGAATGTTCTTTATTGTCATTTTGTTATTATTTCTCTGCACAGTGGCTGCCAGTGTGCTGCACTGGGTCCTATGGGGTGGTCATCCCAGGGTAGTGCAAGAGCCCCACAAATCCCTGAAATGTGACCAGCAGTGGCTCCAGAATTTCACAGTAAGGAGGAACTTGGGGGCGTGGGAGGGAGATCAGGTTGGAAGGGGCTCAGCACGCTCACTGATGGATCTAAGCTCTCATGTCACATGACAAAGACAGCAGTGCTTCCTGGAGATGCGCTGAGTCCCACTCGATGCGTGACTGCGAAACTGCGCAGCTGTCCACCTGTGTCAGATCCTATCGCTGCTGTTGTAAATCCTTAGTGAAGCTTGTAGGGGAGGTGACAGTCTGCTGGTGGTGAGTCGGCTGACTGATGTGCTCCCAAGGCTCTCCTTGATACAGGCACTTCATGCACCACATCACCATGCTAGGCTGGTAGTCCCAGGAGGCTGAGTCACGGGGTGATGTTGGGATGCTCCCCTCGGCGGGGCTGTGTCTTATGAGTGGTCACGTTGGTGGGGACGGCAGCTCTCTAGCTGGGAGGCAACAGACCTCCGTGCGTGAGCGTGGGATGACGCAGGCTTCTCATCTGGGAGACCAGATTGAATCTCAAAGTGCTGCCTGCCTTCCGCACTTCAACTGCTTCCTCACTCAGCACTTTGTGAAGCTGAAGTTCAAAGTCCTGAATGAAAGCCTTGATAATGAATCTGACCCGACGATGATACAAAGCTTCAATTATGGAGCTTGTAAAACAATCCTGATGTATGTGTGCTTCCTTGCATCTCTTCTGGGTTTCAGTTGTTCCCTGTGCCCTTTTATAAAAGTGTTTTGAGGCCGGGCGCGGTGGCTCATGCCTGTAATCCCAGCACTTTGGGAGGCTGAGATGGGCAGATCACCTGAGGTCGGGGGTTCGAGACCAGCCTGACCAACATGGAGAAACCCCGTATGTACTAAAAATGCAAAATTAGCCAGGTGTGGTGATGCATGCCTGTAATCCCAGCTACTCGGGGGGCTGAGACAGGAGAATTGCTTGAACCCGGGAGGCAGAGGTTGCTGTGAGCAGAGATTGCACCATTGCACTCCAGCCTGGGCAACAAGAGTGAAATTCTGTCTCCAAAAAATAAATAAATAAAAATAAAAAATAAATGAGTTTTGAAAGTTGCAAAAATGGAGGCTTGAGCAGGGAGCCTGGTAGAGGCATGGGGGGAGGTGGCCAAGAAATAGCTGTGGATCAGCCTGTTGGGCAAAGATCCTGGAACTTCAGTTTTGGAGGAGTGTCTGGTAGTCTAAGCCATAATAATAATTAACTTCTCAAAGCATCGTCTATGCCTGAGTACCAGACTTATGGTTCTTTTTTTTTTTAAGACAGGGTCTTGCTCTGTCACCCAGGCTGGAAGGCAGTGGTGTGATCATAGCTCACTACAGTGTCAAATTATTCCTGGGCTCAAGCTATCCTCACTTCAGCCTCCTGAGCAGCTAGGACTACAGGTGTGTACTAACCTGTCTTGCTAATTTTTGTATTTTTAGACACAGGATCTCACTATGTTGCCCAGGCTGGACATGGCTCATTTTATTAAATCTTTGCATCAATGCAATGTGGTCAGTAGTATAATTACATGTGCATTTTATAGATGAAGAAAAGAAATGAAGGCTTAGTGACTTGCTGAAGGTCACCAAGCAAATAAGTGGCAGGTAAACAATTTGAACACAGGCCTGATTCTAGGGCCAAAGCACTTGTCCCTGATGCCGGTCTGCTGTGGGCTGTTATGAGGACCCCAAGGCTGAAGCACAGCAACCAAGTGTCTCTAGCTTGTGTGTCTATGTAAATAAAGCAAGAGACAAGAGCAAGTAGAGAGGCAGGGTTCACCATGTCCTCTGTTAGGCCGGACGAAAGAACTGGTCCAGATCATACAACTGTACACTCAAGATGTGAAGAGGAGGCCAAGGCAGGTAGGTCACTTGAGCTCAGGAGTTCGAGACCAGCCTAGCCAACATGGTGAAACCCCATCTCTAACAAAAATACAAAAAAATTAGCTGGGTGTGGTGATGCATGCCTGTAATTCCAGCTACTCGGGAGACTGAGGCAGGAGAATCGCTTGAACCCAGTAGGCGGAGGTTGCAGAGAGCTGAGATCGCGCCACTGCACTCCCGCCTGGGGAACAGAGCGAGACTCTGTCTCAAAAAAAAAAAAAAAAAAAAAAAAAAAAGTAAAGAGGAATACTACACAGCAATAAAAAAAGAGCAAACTATTGTGATACACAACAATGTGGGTAAACCTCACAGACACAATGTTAGGCAAAAGAAAACCAGACTTGACACTGGGAGGTTTACATGCCTGTAATCCCAGCACTTTGGGATGCTAAGGCAGGAGAATCGCTTGAGCTGAGGAGTTTGAGACCAGACTGGGCAAGATGGTAAAACCCCGTCTCTACAAAAAGTAAAAAAAATTAGCCAGGTGTGGGCCAGGTGTGGTGGCATGGCCAGGCGAAGTGGCTCACACCTGTAATCCCAGTGCTTTGGGAGGCCAAGGCAGGAGAATGGCTTGGGCTGAGAAGTTTGAGACCAGACTGGGCAAGATGGTAAAATCCCGTCTCTACAAAAAGTATAAAAAATTAGCCAGGTGTGGGCCGGGTTGTGGCATGGCCGGGCACGGTAGCTCACGCCTGTCCCAGCACTTTGGGAGGCCGAGGGGTGCAGATCACCTGAGGTCAGGAGTTCGAGACCAGCCTGACCAACATGGTGAAACCCTAAACTAAACCCTCAATTAAACCCTCTACTAAAAATACAAAAATTAGCCAAACATGGTAGCAGGCGCCTGTAATCCCAGCTACTCAGAAGTCTGAGGCAGGAGAATTGCTTGAACCCGGGAGGCGGATGTTGCAGTGAGCCAAGATCGGGCCATTGCACTCCAGTCTAAGCAACAGAGTGAGACTCTGTCTCAAACAAACAAACAAACAAAAACTTAGCCAGGTGTAGTGGTGTGTGCCTGTAGTCCCAACTACTTGGGGGGGCTGAGGCAGGAGAATTGCTTGAGGCCAGGAGGTTTAGGCTACAGTGAGCCACGTTTGTGCTACTGCACTCCAGGCTGGATGACAAAGTGGAACCCAGCTTCAAAAAAAAAAAAAAGCTGGATACAAAAGAGCACACGCTGTTTGGGTCTGTTCAGGTGAAGTTCTAAAACATGCAAAGCCAATCCTACGATGATAAAGCCAAGATGACAGTTGCCTTTTGGGGAGCCTCCTTGGGTGATAGAAATGGCTCATATCTTGAACTGGGTGGTGGGTAGCCAAGTGGACAAACATGTAAGAATTCATCAAGGTGTTTACTTCAGATGTGTGCCCTTTATCGTATATAACTTATATCTTATATTAAAAAAGTGTGAAGAGGGGGCCAGGCACAGTGGCTCATGCCTGTAATCCCAGCACTTTGGGAGGCCAAGGCGGGTGGATCACTTGAGGTCAGGAGTTTGAGACCAGCCTGACCAATATGGTGAAACCCTGTCTCTACTGAAAATACAAAAAAATGGCCTGGCGTGGTGGCTCACAACTGTAATCCCAGCACTTTGGGAGGCCGAGGTGGATGGATCACCTAAGGTCAGGAGTTCGAGACCAGCCTGACCAACATGGTGAAACCCCATCTCTACTAAAAATACAAAAATTAGCCGGGTGTGGTGGTGCACGCCTGTAATCCCAGCTACTCAGGAGGCTGAGGCAGGAGAATTGCTTGAACCCGGGAGGGGGAGATTGCAATGAGCCAAGATCCCGTCACTGCACTCCAGCCTGGGCAACAGAGCAAGACTATATCTCAAAAACAAAACAAAAAAAAAAGAAAGAATTAGGCTGAGGTCTGTTTAAAAAATAAAAATTTAGCTGGGTGTGGTGGCACATAGTCCTAGCTACTCGAGAGGCTGGGGTGGGAGGATCAAGTGAGCCCAAGAGGTTGAGGCTTCAGTGAGCCATGAAGGCACCATTGCACTCCAGCCTGGGTGACAGGGTGAGAGCCTGCCTCAAAATAATAATAATAAGGCCGAGCGCGGTGGCTCACGCCTGTAATCCTAGCACTTTGGGAGGCTGAGGCGGGCGGATCACCTGAGGTCACGAGTTCGAGACCACCCTTGGCCAATATGGTGAACTCCCATCTCTACTAAAAATACAAAAATCAGCCAGGTGTGGTGGCAGGTGCCTGTAATCCCAACTACTCAGGAGGCTGAGGCAAGAGAATCGCTTGAACCTGGGAGGTGGAGGTTGCAGTGAGCTGAGATCGCACCATTGTACTCCAGCCTGAGGGAAAAGAGCAAGACTTTGTCTCAAAAATAATAAGTATTAAAAATTAAAGTATGTTTGGGGAAAGGAGTGGAGGTGGTGCTCATCCCTGGTAGTTTTGTTTGTTTGTTTTATTTTGGTTTTGGTTTTTTTTTGATACAGAGTCTTTTGCTCTGTCACACAGGCTGGAGTGCAGTGGTATGATCTCGGCTGATTGCAACTTCTGCCTCCTGGGTTCAAGCAATTCTCCTGCCTCAGCCTTCCGAGTACCTGGGATTACATGCATGTGCCACCACACCCGGCTAATTTTGTGTTTTTAGTAGAGACAGGGTTTCACCATGTTGGCCAGGCTGGTCTCAAACTCCTGGCCTCAAACAATCCACCCGCCTTAGCCTCCCAAAGTTCTGGGATTACAGGCATGAGCCACTGTGCCCGGCCATCCCTGGTAGTTTTAACGTCCAAGATCCTGACCCATGGTTTGGCCCATTCTCTCCTACAAGAGTCCATCTGTTGCACTTTTCAGGATTTCCATAGCTGGGAGGGAACTTCCCTTGCTCGGGAGGGCAAAATAGCTTTCGTCACTCTCTTATTTATGCATTCACTCATCTATTCTTTCAATATTCAAAGACGTTTGTAGAGAGCCTGCTGTGTGCCAGGCATTGTGTTGAGCAAACAGACCAACAAAACATCTGTTCTCGTGTTGCTGTCATCCTAGTGGGGGCTGAGATTATTGCTACTCTAAAATAAGCAGTAAAGTATACAATATGTGAGTTGGAGAAAAATAAAACATGGAAAGGAATGAGGCGTGAAGGATAGGTTGCATCTTCACATTTGAGGTGGCCTAGGAAGGGCTCATGGAGAAGGTGGCATTTCAGAAAAGCTGGAAAGGAGAGTCTAGGCTGACTGCAAGTGCAAATGCTCTGGGTCCAGCCTCAGTCTCCGTGAGGGAGGCAGGCAGAAGGTCAGGGTGACTGGGGAGGGTGGTGGAGGGAGAGCCACAGGAATGGGGTGTGGGGAATGATGGAGGACTAGAGGGTACAGGGCCTTGTTCCAGTCGGGGCCTTACTCAACTAAGATGGGGTTTTCACAGTCAGCTACCATGATCTGGGAAATATTGCAAACGATCACCTGCCACCGCTGCACGCTAGGCAGAGACCACGAGAGGGCTATGATGGAAGGGAGGGGAGAGTTTCCAGGCTCACTGGCTCTACTGTGGCTGGCTCTCCACCTTTGCTTTTCCCATCCAGTGAGTAGCATGAACCTCGACCCGCCAGGGCACTGGAGAGAAGAGGAGGGAGGGCCTATGTCCTGCACTGTGGAGGCACCAGCAGAGGCTGGAAGCAGACAAACAGCAGCCCAAGCCTCTCTTACACAGAGTAAGAAATCTTTGTTGAGTGCAGCATGTGGAATGGACCCTGTGTCCCTGTATTTCTTCTGGAGGTTTTCCAAGGAAGCAAAAGTTGCCCAGCAAGGTTCACAAGAAGCTCCTGACTGTAGGCAGAGTGGGAAAGATGAGGTGGAGACAGTGAAGTCATCTCAGGCAGGGCGGCACCCTCCTCTCCTGGCTGCTGGAACTGCTGACCTCACCTCCTTCCCGCACCCGGGAACCCAGGAGGGAGCCGATCACTGTGGGGGAAGGGTTACTGGGACTGCGGCAAGTTCCGGGAACCATGCTCTGGCAGGACAAAGCAGTCTTTACCTGCAGCATGGCACTTTCTCGGGGGTGCCGGCCCGGGTCATGTCCATTCACAGGGGGAAGGCTGGAGGGGAGGGAGTCCCTGTGTCTGTGGCCTCGCTCTCTCAGCACCTGCTGTGTGACTCCTGCACATCAAAATCCTGCTCAGGGCTGTTCTGCCTCCTGTAAAGCAGGGAGCTGAGCTAGAGTCTTCTTTTTTATTTTTATTTATTCATTTATTTTTGAGACAGAGTCTCACTCATTTTGTCACCCAGGCTGGAGTGTGCATTGGCGCAATCTTGGCTCACTGCAACCTCTGCCTCCCAGGTTCAAGCAATTCTCCTGCCTCAGCCTCCCGAGTAGCTGGGGTTACAGGTGTGCCCCACCACGCCGCCTGGCTAATTTTTTTGTATATTTAGTAGAGATGGGTTTTCGCCATGTTGGCCAGGCTGGTCTCAAATTCCTGACCTCAAGTGATCCACCCACCTCAGCCTCCCAAAGTGCTGAATTACAGACAGGCATGAGCCACCCATGCCAGGTCCTTGTCTTTTCTTTCATTCTACAGCTGTATCCAGAGAGCCCACTGTGTGCCTGGTCTCCACACTGGGGGCCTTGGCCTCAAGGAGCTCAGTCCAGGGGGCTCCTAGGGCCAAGCCTATGGGTACTCTACTGGCTTCTTATCTCTAAAAGGGGTGAAGCACAAGGCTGTTACCTGCTTATGGGCGCATCCCAGGTGAGCTGACATTTCCTCCCTTGTCCTCATTGTCGATGTCACCTCCCCATGGAAACATGCCAGGCCTTACATTTGAAAATACAGTCAAGCTGGGCACAGTGGCTCACACCTGTAATCCCAACACTTTGGGAGGCTGAGGCGGGTGGATCACAAGGTCAAGAGTTCAAGACCAGCTTGGTCAACATGGTGAAACCCCGTCTCTACTAAAAATACAAAAATTAGCTGGGTGTGGTGGTAGGCGCCTGTAGTCCCAACTACTCGGGAGGCTGAGGCAGGAGAATCACTTGAACCCGGGAGGCAGAGGTCGCAGTGAGTCCAGATTGTGCCACTGCACTCCAGGCTGGGCGACAGAGCAAGACTCTGTCTCGAAAGGAAGGAAGAAAGGAAGGAAGGAAGGAAGGAAGGAAGGAAGGAAGGAAGGAAGGAAGGAAGGAAGGAAGGAAGGAAGGAAGGAAGGAAGGAAGGAAAGAAAGAAAATACATTCTATGGCCATACCACCCTGAACGCGCCCGATCTTGTCTGAAAATACAGAGCCCTGAAGTCATCTCCTACCCCCTCACAGGCACATTCATAGGCTCCTCATGGCATACAGAATCGAAGCCTGTCTCTGTGCCTGGCACTCATGAGGTCCACAGTCTAGGAATTCTACTTCCCTTCTGCTCCCTTTTCACACCCCACGCTCCAGCCCTTTGGACTCTGTAACCTCCTCAGTCCTCATAAGGACTTCACTTCAGCCTCAGGCCTTTGACGTGCTTTGCCTACAAGCCCTCTTCCTACAACTCCACCAGCTAGATGTTTACATAGTCCTTTATATTTACCCGTATTTTATAAAACATTGCTGAATGCTCATAAAAACCTTGTGGGACAGATGTCCTCCTTTACAGCTAAGTTGAGAGATTTGTCTAAGGTCACACAGCTGGTAAACAGAGGGGCCAGAATTCACTCCTTAGGCTTCAGTACTGAGCTCTCCACCCCTCACAGTGCCTCTCCCAGCTCCTGAGTAGATGTGGGGCCTCTTCTCTGGATGGACCACAGTTGTCTGAGAGCAGGACCTGAGCCTCCCCGGCCTCCTCAGTGTGGGCCATTGATGTCCAGCACATGCTGTTTCTCCTGCTCCCCTGGACTTTGGCCATCATCCCTCTCAGGCTTGGGGAGAACGGGCTCTTCTGGCTGCCACCCTGGGACAAGTCTGGCTTTCCCAGGTGGCTCCAGCATTCCCTCCACGAGGCAGGTAGGGCAAGCTGCTGTGCAGATATGCAGCTACCATGACTCATCCACAGACTGGGCATGGCCCGCCTGTCCCCTGAGCAGAGCTGTGGAAACCAGATAGGTGGGTCCAAACTGACAAATCAGCCCATCCACCCACTTTTTCTAGGAGCGCAGGCCCCAGCAATGTGGCCCTTGCTTTTTCCACTTGGACAATGAACTCAAGGAGATAATGCTTTAACCCTCTAGGTCTGCCCACCAGTCAGCGCTGTGTCTTCCTACATCAAAGCCCACCTAATCCAACCGTGTTCCCTGAGGTCGTGAGAGAGAGTTCTTTGTGAACTCGGCCTCAAATTCTGGGAATAACTTCCACTTGGATATGAATACTGGCTGTTCACATTCATCAACAGCTATGTGCTTGGCACTATTCTTCTTCTTTTTTTTTTTTTTGAGACAGAATCTCACTCTGTCACCTGGGCTGGAGTGCAGTGGTGTGATCTCCACTCACTGCAACCTCCGCCTCCTGGGTTCAAGAGATTCTCCTGCCTTAGCCTCCCAAGTACCTGGGATTACAGGAGCGTGTCAGCACACTCAGCTAATTTTTTGTGTACTTTTAGTAGAGACAGGGTTTCACCATGTTGGACAGGCTGGTCTTGTACTCCTGGCCTCAAGTGATCCGCCTGCCTCGGTGTCCCAAAGTGCTGGAATTACAGGCGAGAGCCACTGTACCTGGCCGTGCTTGGCACTATTCTAAACTCAACAGGCCAGGCGCGGTGGCTCACACCTGTAATCCCAACACTTTGGGAGGCCAAGGCAGGTGGATCACCTGAGGTCAGGAGTTCGAGACCAGCCTGGGCAACATGGTGAAACCCCGTCTCTACTAAAAATGCAAACATTAGCTGGGTGTCATGACAGACGCCTGTAATCTCAGCTACTAAGGAGGTTGAGGTAGGAGAATCCCTTGAATCCAGGAGGTGGAGATTGCAGTGAGCCTAGATCAGGCCACTGCACTCCAGCCTGGGAAACAGAGTGAGACTCTGTCTCAAAAAAGTGTTACACTCAACAGAGCTTTAGCCTTGATACCTGATGGTGGGAGGATAAGACAGGAGGAAAATTTTTATCCAATTGTCTAGATCAAGACCTGAATCTCAGGGTAGAGAAGAAAGTTAACCTGGGTCATTGTCAGTGTCAGAGTGAAATCTAGTAACTTGGTCTTCTACCTCCCCTAGCTTCAGTGTTATTTCCAAGGCATCAAGTTGCCTTCCAGGAGGAAGGAGGATGCCACTTCTGTTTTAGAGCAAGAGTTAATGGAAAAGAAAGTTAGCAATGTATGCAGCTTTGATGTTGTGACTTCACCTTTAATAGAAATGAGAACAAGCCAAGGAAAAGGTCCCAGTGAAACCTGAGATAATTAACGTGGTCAGAAAGAGGCAAGAATCCATTAGATCCACATACAAAAGCAAAGTTAATGGCCTGAACTAAAATGCTAACAGAGGCGAGTTAGGGGCCAGCACCCCCACACAATTTCCAGAGTGCTTTAGCGAATTGAGTAGAGGCTGCTAGTTCTCTGTATTGTGTAAGAGCTGACTGTAAATGGCTCAAACAGCTGACACTGAAAGCTTTCAGCAAACTTGTCTTTTTGAAGCTGGAGGTAAATGTGATAGGCCAGCTTTCCCAGGCCACCTCTGTTGATTACATTGTTTTTTGTTTGTTTTTTTCTTTATTATGTTGTTTTTTAAAGCAGCATTTTAGATCATGGATTGATTTGCTAATTATACAGGGTAAATCTTTGAAAGAGATACTCAACTCACAGGGAGGGATTATAACAGTGGGAGCTAACTTTCAGCTCAAAGGAGTTTCAGGAATCAGATCCAGAGATTCAAACCTGGAGAAGAAAAGGAATAAGAATGAGAGCTGGAAGAAAACTATTGAGACGCCTTGCTTAGGGTCCTGGGCCTGTGGGCAGCCTGGTTCGAGAAGCTCCTACTCGGGTCGGACGCAACACTTTGGGAGGCCAAGATGGGTGGATCGCTTGAGCCCAGGAGCTTCAGACCAGCCTGGGCAACATGGCAAAACCTCATCTCTAGAAAAAATACAAAAATTAATAGGGCATGGTGGCATGCGCCTGTAGTTCCAGCTTCTCCAGAGGCTGAGGTGGGAGCATCACTTGAACGTGGGAGGTCAAGGCTGCAGTGAGCTGTGATTGTGCCATTGCACTCCAGCCTGGGTGACAAAGTGAGACCCTGTCTAAAAAAAAAAGAAGGTCCTGCTCTCATGGTCCCCCAACCAGTGGGCATATTGTAAAACCGATCTACCTTATTCTAGAAGCTTGTCCTGGCTGGGCACAGTGGCTCATGCCTATAACCCCAGCACTTTGAGAGGCTAAGGTGAGAGGATCGCTTGAGTGCAGGAATTCTAAACCAGCCTGGGCAACATAGTGAGGACCCCACCTCTACGACATTTAAAAATAAAAAATTGGCCTGGCACGGTGCCTCAAGCCTGTAATCCCAGCACTTTGGGAGGCGGAGGTGGGTGGATCACGAGGTCAGGAGATCGAGACCATCCTGGCTAACACGGTGAAACCCCGTCTCTACTAAACATATTTTAAAAAATTAGCTGGGCGCGGTGGCGGGCGCCTGTAGTCCCAGCTACTCGGGAGGCTGAGGCAGGAGAATGGCGTGAACCTGGGAGGCAGAGGTTGCAGTGAGCCGAGATAGCGCCACTGCACTCCAGCCTGGGCGACAGAGCGAGACTCCGTCTCAAAAAAAAAAAAAAAAAGATCCTGGCCGACATGGTGGAACCTCATCTCTATTAAAAATACCCAAATTAGCTGGGTGTAGTGGCATGCACCTGTCAAATCCCAGCTACTAGGGAGGCTGAGGTAGGATAATTGCTTGAACCCAGGAGGTGGAGGTTGCAGTGAGCTGAGATTGCACCACTGCACTCCAGCCTGGTGACACAGCAAGACTCCATCTCAATAAAATAAAATAAATAAAATAAAATAAAATAAAATAAAATAAAATATAAAAAATAAAATAAAAAATAAAATAAAATAAGGCCAGGCACAGTGGCTCATGCCTGTAATCCCACCACTTTGGGAGGCCAAGGCGGGCAGATTGCCTGAGGTCAAGAGTTTGAGACCAGCCTGGCTAACATGGTGAAATCCCATCTCTACTAGAAACACAAAAAAAATTAGCTGGGCTTGGTGGTGGATGCCTGTAATCCCAGCTACTCTGGAGGCTAAGGCAGGGGAATTGCTTGAACTTGGGAGGCAGAGGTTGCAATGAGCCGAGATTGCACCACTGCATTCCAGCCTGAGTGACAGAGTGAGACACCATCTCAAAAAAATAAAATAAAATAAAAAATAAAAAATTAGCCAGGTGTGGTGGCTCATACCTGTAATCCCAGCTACTTGCGGGGCTGAGGTAGGAGGATCATTTGAGCCCAGGAGGCAGAGGTTACAGTGAGCCATGATCATGCCACTGCACTCCAGCCTGAGTGACAGAGTGAAGCTCTGTCTCAAAAAAAAAAAAAAGAAAAAGAAAAGAAAGAAGAAGAAGAAGAACCTTGTCTTGATCCATTTTAGTGCTGCTAAAACACAATACCTGACACAATGGGTAATTTATAAAGAACAGAAATTTATTAGCTCATGGTTCTGGTGACTGGCAAGTCCAAGATCGAGGGACTACATTGGGTGAGAGCCTTCCTGTTGCATTATAACATGGTAGAAGGCACCACATGGCAAGGGGCTGTGCACAGGAGAGCAAGAAGGAGCCAAACTCACTTTTTTTTTTTTAAGAGACAAGGTCTAGGCTGGGTGCAGTGGCTCATGCCTGTAATCCCAGCACTTTGGGAGGCCGAGGCGAGTGGATCATGAGATCAGTTCAAGACAAGCCTGGCCAAGATAATGAAACCCCATTACTACTAAAAATACAAAAATTAGCCGGGCGTGGTGGTGGGCACCTGTAGTCCCAGCTACTTGAGGAACTGAGGCAGAGAATTGCTTGAACCTGGGAGGCGGAGGTTGCAGTAAGCCAAGATCGAGCCACTGCACTCCAGCCTGGGTGACACAGCAAGACTCTGTCTCAGAAAAAAAACCAGACAAGCTCTAGCTCTGTCACCCAGCCCAGGCTGGAGTGGAGTGACAGGATTACAGCTCACTGCAGCCTTGACCTCCCAGGCTCAAGCAATCCTCCTGCCTCCAAATTCACTTTTATAACAAACCCACTCCCATGATAAGGGAATTCATCCATTTGTGAGGGAAGAGTCCTCATGACTTAACTACCCCTTAAAGGTCCTAACTCTCTCTTTTATTTTTTTAAGACAGGGTCTCACTCTGTCACCCAGGTTGGTGTGTAGTGGGACAATCACAGCTCACTATGGCCTCACCCACACCAGCTGAAGCAACCCTCCCACGTCAGCCTAAAGAAAAGCTGGGACTACAGGCATGTGCTACCATGCTCAGTTAATTTAGTTTTTTGTTTTTGTTTGTAGAGACAGGGTCTCAGTATGTTGTTACCCAGTCTGGTCTTGAACTCCTGGGCTCAAGTGACCCTCCCAACTCAACTTCCCAAAGTTCTGGGATTACAGATGTGAGCCACCATGCCTGCCTAGGTCCCATCTCTCAAAAACAGTTGTATTGGATATTAAGTTTCCAACATATGAGCTTTGGGGCACACATTCAAATCACAGCAAAGCTCCTTCAGGGGAACAGCCTTAGAGAAAAGGCGTTGCCATGATACAATGCTGAAGGAGGAACTGTTGGAGTCGTTTGCTGATTTTCAATAAAACAGCTCCAAGTGATTTTTGCCAAGTATCTTGGAAAGAATCCAAAGAATTGAGTGACACTGTAATAACAAAACTCTTTCCAGTTCCACATAATTTTGTGAAAAAGGCTTCTAAACTCATATGGATTAAAATAAAAAAATAAGGATAGTGTTGATAGTGACTCCTGTTCCAATCTAGGAATCAATAATATTTATCAATGTATACATGAATATACCTTTTAAAAATCCATCTCAATAAATAAAATGTAACTCTCCATATGCAAACTGTTATCAAATTTGTATTGTACTTATGTGGTTTCGATCAGTTAGGTCTAATAACTCTAATGGCAATTCTAGCCAGAAGAAGTAACACTTCAAGGTTTATGGTCACAAGAAATTAAAAATTAAAATTGGAATTCAAGTGCCTACGTCTATTACAAAGAAATGCTATATGGTAATCATTAAAAAAGAGTATAGCATGGAAATGAATGGCATTTATGACTTAATGCTGTGGGAAAAGTGAAATGGAAATAGGAGTTCAAGAAGAAAAAAGAGCAATGTGAAGTTTCTGACTGAAATTTGTCCATGTGTTTCCAAGGATGATAGTAAGTAGAGCTGCCCCAGAAGGGTGTGACTCCAGTTCCTCAGTAAGTGTCACCAGCCCAAGATAATCACACTTGAAAGGAGGCCATGGCCGCACGTGGTGGCTCACACCTGTAATCCCAGCACTTTGAGAGGCTCAGGCAGGAGGATCACTTGAAGTCAGGACTTAGAAAACAGCCTGGCCAACATGGTAAAACCCCGTCTCTACTAAAAATACAAAAATTTAGCTGGGTATGGTGACGGGCACCTGTAGTCTCTGCTACTCAAGAGGCTGAGGCAGGACAATTGCTTGAACCCAGGAGGTGAAGGTTGCAGTGACCTGAGATCCCACCACTGCACTCCAGCCTGGGCGACAGAGCGAGACTCTGTATCAAAAAAAGAAAAGAAAAAAGGAAAAACATAAAAGACGAAAGGAAAACAAGAAAGAAGGCCATGGTTGTGCGCAGTGGCTCATGCCTGTAATCTCAGCACTTTGGGAGCCTGAGATAGGGAGATTGCCTGAGCCCAGGGGTTCAAGTAGCCTGGGCAATATGGTGAAACCCTATCTCTTTAAAAAAAAAAAAAAGAAAAAAAAATTAGCCAGGCATGGTGGCATGTGCCTGTGGTCCCAGCTACTCGGGAGACTTGAGGCAGGAGGATTGTTTGAGCCTGGGAGGTTAAGATGGCAGTGAGCTGTGACTGCACCACTGCACGCCAGCCTAGGCAACAGAGTGAGAGTCTGTCTCTAACAAATAAATAGAAAGAAAGAGAGAGAGAGAGAGAGAGAGAGAGAGAGAGAGAGAGAGAGAGAGAAGGGAGGGAGGGAGGGAGGGAGGGAGGGAGGAAGGAAGGAAGGAAGGAAGGAAGGAAGGAAGGAAGGAAGGAAGGAAGGAAGGAGTTAACACTATGGATATCTTTCATTGACCTTGGGATATAATTAAAAACAGAAATTTCAAATCTGAGTTCTAATGGTGCTCAAAAAAGTACAACCCCCTATAGAAACCCTCCAACCACAAGTTTTGCAACTACTTAAAGTTATGATTTAAAAAACTAGATGTCGGGCGCAGTGGCTCATGCCTGTAATCCCAGCACTTTGGGAGGCTGAGGCAGGCAGATCATGAGGTCAGGAGATCAAGACCATCCTGGCTAACACGGTGAAATCCCGTCTCTACTAAAAAATACAAAAACAAAATTAGTTGGGCATGGTGGCAGGCGCCTGTAGTCCCAGCTACTTGGGAGGCTGAGGCAGGAGAACCGCATGAACCCAGGAGGTGGAGCTTGCAGTGAGCCGAGATGGCGCCACTGCACTCCAGCCTGGGCGACAGAGTGAGACTCCGTCTCAAAAAAAAAAAAAAAAAAATCACTAGATGTCAAAAATTCGCCAGGCATGGTGGCACATGCCTGTAATCCCAGCTACTAGAGAGGCTGAGGCAGGAGAATTGCTTAAACCTGGGAGGCAGAGGTTGTAGTGAGCCAAGATCATGCCACTGCACTCTGGCCTGGCTGACAGAGTGAGACTCCATCTCAAAAACTAAAAATATTTAAAATGAATAATAAAAAACTAGATGTCAACTTAAAAGTGTGCAAAGAGATACACTATTTTCAGATTTCTTTTAGGGACATGTGAACAAAAGTGTTTGAAAAGTCTAAACCAGCAGTGACAGCCAACAAGATGACCATCCACATCTCATTTTTCTCAAAAGACTCTTAATTTACAACCCTTTATCTTGGGAGAACTGAAAACCATTTTCTTTCTGCTTTCTGATCTAAATCCCAATTAACATGAGAAATACGAAGACAATAGGGTTAAGAGTGAAGAAATCCAGAGGGCACAGCAGCTGACACCTGAAATCCCAGCATACTGGGAGGCCGAGGCAGGGGAGGATGGCTGAGCCCAGGTGTTTGAGATCAGCCGGGGCAATATAGAGAGACCTCCGTCTCTACATTAAAAATAATAATAATAAAAATTTAAAAAACCAGCCAGGCATGGGGGTGCATGCCTGTAGTCCCAGCTACTTGGGAGGCTGAGGTGGGAAGATTAACTTGAGCCTAGAACGTCAAGGCTGCAGTGAACTGTGATTGTGCTACTGCACTCCAGCCTGGGCAACAAAGTGAGACCCTGTCTCTTAGGGGGAAAAAAGAGTGAAGAAACCGCTAAATTGTTTTATGGCCTTAATGCAGTCAGTTCTGCCTTTCTGGGCCAGTTTCCTCAACTGCAGAGTGTTGAAGCATATTTTAAAATGCATATTTAAAAGGTGCAGTCTTGTCCTAAAGGTTTATGATCTTGAATGTCCCTTCCAGCAATAACATTTTTAGACTCTTTGCTATTTTTCAATACCAGAATCTTGTGTTCTCCACGCTTCTCTCACCCCCAGCTATATCCCCCTGGAGAGAAATGAACACATCTTTGGGTGAAACACACGCTCAGTTTATGACCTATGTCTATAGATTTACAAGTTCTTTTCTGGTTGGAAGTCACCTCACCGCCCCCACCTCCACACCCCAAGGCTGTCTTAGCTATAGCTGAGCTGCCTTCCCCCATGAGTCTATCACTAAAAAAACAGTCACTAAGCCTCTGCAACTCATGTGCCCTTCCTCAAGCATTAGGAGTAAAGATGAATGAAGTCCGGCCTTGGGGAGCTTTGTCTGGTCAGAAGGAAATGCATGTTTGAGTAATTGCAGAAACACAATTGCAGAATCTGGCGAGGAAAGCACGGCAGTGAAGGCACAGAGGAGGCACGGGCCAGCTTTTCTCGTGGTGTGGGAAACTTCCCAGAGACATTTGAATTGGCTTTTGAACAAAGAGGCAGATTGGAGAAAGTGGAAGACATTTCTAGCACAGAGAAACATATGAAGGCAAGATGGCACAATGAATCCTGGGAATTGCGAGTGTATCTGGAGTGTACAGTGTGGGATGGAAAATGGGGCTGGGAATAGAAGCCAAGAGATAAATTTGGATAGCTTGGTAAGCAGGGAACAGATCACGGAATTTGGTCATTATCCTGAAAGCAGTGGGGGTGGGAAGGGGCACATTCAAGAAGAATCATATGGAGAATGAAGTTTAGATAAGAGCTACTTCAAGTGTTCAGGCAGCCAGGCACAGTGGCTCATGCCTGTAATCCCAGCACTTTGGGAGGCCAAGATGACCAGATCACCTGAGGTCAGGAGTTCAAGACCAGCCTTCGCAACATGGCAAAACCCCATCTCTACTAAAAATATAAAAATTAGCCAGGCATGGTGGTGGACACCTGTAATCCCAGCTACTCGGGAGGCTGAGGCAGGAGAATCGCTTGAATCCGGGAGGCAGAGGTTGCAGTGAGCCGAGATGATGCCACTGCACTCCAGCCTGGGTGCTGAATGAGACTCTGTTTCAAACAAACAAACAAAAAAAAAAGAGTTCAGGGAAGCGATAGTAAAGGGCACATTCAAGGAAATAGTGAGATGGACTTGATAGAGGAGTCAAGGGTGGCTCCCAGGTGTCCTGCTTGTCCATGCATAGAAGGAAGGGCAGGTTTAGAGAGGCAAGATAGTAGATTCATTTGTAGACATAGTGAGTCAACTGGGATAATTAGCTAGCCCTTTCAAAGCATGGATTTGGAATTCAAGTTGCACAAGAGCCTGAGGTAAAAGTTTATGTGGCAAATAACTAGAGCACACAGTGTAACCAAAGTGACAAGCCACCCGAAGGGTGGGCTTTACTCTACAGCCAGCTGTTAAACACACCCAAATAAGTTCTTGAGTCATCTTCCATGTTCTTTTGGGAAGCAGAAGAGAGGCAAGTCCTTGAGCAACAGACAAGCCTGAGAAAGCACTTCATTTCTAAAGTCTGCACGAGTAGGGAGCAGTGGCTCACGCCTGAAATCCCAGCATTTTGGGAAGCCGAGGTGGGCGGATCACCTGAGGCCAGGAGTTTGAGACCAGCTCCGCCAACATGGCGAAACCCCGTCTCTACTAAAAATACACAAAAAAATTAGCTGGGTGTGGTGGCAGACGCCTGTAATCCCAGCTACTTGGGAGGCTGAGGCAGGAGAATCGCTTGAACTGGGGACGCAGAGACTACAGTGAGCCTAGATAGCACCATTGCACTCCTGCCTGGGCAACAAGAGTGAAACTCTGCCTCAAATAATAATAATAATAATAATAATCATAATCATAAAGTCTGCATGAAGGTCAACAAGAATTAGAGAAAAAAAGAAAGTTGGGCTGGGCGTGGTGGCTCAAGTCTGGAACCCCAGTGCTTTGGGAGGCCAGCAGTTCAAGACCAGCCTGGGTAACATGGCAAGACCATCTTTAAAAAAATAAAAAAGAAGAAGAAAAAATTACCCAGGCATGATGTTGCGTACCTGAGGCAGGATTGGTTGAGGCCAGGGGTTAGAGACTGCAGGGAGCTCTGATGGTGCTACTGCACTCCAGCATGGGTAATAGAGCAAGATCCCACCTCCAAAAAGAATTAAAGTTGTTAGATTTAGGCCTACAACACTGAGTTTTTGAAAACATACTTTTAAAACAAAATAACTGCATTCAGTGGTGTGTGCCTGCAGTCACAGCTAGTTGGGATGCTGAGGCAGGAGGATCACTTGAGGCCAGGAGCTGCACGCTTCAGTGTGTTGTTACGATCACACCTGTGAACACCCACTGCACTCCAGTCTGGGCAATATAGTGAGACCCTATCTCTTAAAAAAAAAAAAAAAAGGCCAGGAACGGTGGCTCACGCTTGTAATCCCAGCACTCTGGGAGGCTGAGGCAGGTGGATCACCTGAGGTCGGGAGTTCGAGACCAGCCTGACCAACATGGTGAAACCCCATCTCTACTAAAAATACAAAATTAGCTGAGCGTCGTGGTGTATGTCTGTAATCCCAGCTACTTGGGAGGCTGAGGCAGGAGAATCGCTTGAACCCGGGAGGCAGAGGTTGTGAGCCGAGATCACGCCATTGTACTCCAGCCTGGGCAAGAAGAGCGAAACTCCGTCTCAAAAAAAGAAAAAAAAAAAAAAAAGCCCTGGACCAAGTATTAATAAAATTCCTTTTACAGTCAAGATGAGGATTACAGTTCTATTTTCAAGAAAGTGTATCTGGGGGTCTTTTGCTGATTCCTTTTGGGGTTATACTGGTTAATAGTGAGGCCACTTTAAAGCTCTGAATCTATAGCCGGGCACGGTGGCTTACGCCTATAATCCCAGCACTTTGGGAGGCCAAGGCGGGTGGATCATGAGGTCAGGAGATAGAGACCACCCTGGCTAACACAGTGAAACTCCGTCTCTACTAAAAATACAAAAAAAAATTAGCTGGGTATGGTGGCACGTGACTGTAATCTCAGCTACTGAGGCTGAGGCAGAAGAATCGCTTGAACCCTGGAGGCGGAGGTTGCAGTGAACTGAGAACGCGCCACTGCACTCCAGCCCGGGCGACAGAGCAAGACTCCATTTCAAAAATAAAATAAAATAAAAAGCTCTGAATCTACAATTGGCATGTGGGTAAAACAAAGCAATTTTTTTTTTTTTTTTTTTTTTGGCATAGGTTCAAGATAGATGTGACCTGACAACAGATCTTGAATAAGAGATAGCAGGGGTTTTTTTGTTTTTTGAGATGGAGTCTTGCCGCTCCGTTGCCCAGGCTGGAGTGCAGTGGCACCATCTTGGTTCACCAGTGGCACCATCTTGGTTCACTGCAACCTCGGCCTCCTGGGTTCAAATGATTCTCCTGCCTCCCTCCACCTTCTGAGTAGCTGGGATTACAGATGTCCACCACCATACCTGGCTAATTTTTGCATTTTTAGTAGATATGGGTTTCACCATGTTGGCCAGGCTGGTCTCAAACTCCTGGCCTCAAGCAATCCACCTGCCTTGGCCTCCTAAAGTGCTGGGATTACAGGCGTGAGCCACCGTGCCTGGCCAATAGTAGGGTTTTAACTGACCACAAATCTGGGTCAAAACTGCTGAAAGAAAGCAAATACTGTCCTGATGTACATTAATATTCAACGGGAGCTTTACTGGTCACTTTTTTATTCTAGACTCTATGAGTACAAGGGGAAAAGGAGATACGGCCTTTGCCTTAAAAAAAAAAACTTACTCTTTGCTCCTTATTTTTCGAGACAGGGTCTCACTCTGTTGCCCAGGCTGGGGTGCAGTGGCACAATCATGGGTCACTGCAGCCTCAACCTCCCGGGCTCAAGTGATCCTATCATCTCAGCCTCCCGAGTAGCTGGGACTACAGGCACACACCACCATGCCAGGCTAATTTCTGTATTTTTTGTAGAGATTGGGTTTTGCCATGTTGCCCAGGCTAGTTTTGAACTCCTAAGCTCAAGCAATCTGCCCACCTCAGTCTCCCACAGGGCTGGCTGGGGTTACAGGCGTGAGTCATCACGCCTGGTCCTCTCTTCTCTTACTTATTCCTACGCCACTGACACAGAGATATTGCCCCCTAAAAGTCAAACAGCTGTTGGTCATTTATGGGAAAGTTGCAATGCTAAACCCTCAGCAGATGGGCAGGTTATTTCTTGCTATGTTTATGCATTTCCTAGCAACGGGGGACTGCATGGCTTGTTTTCCTATGTGACAAGCCCTGAAAACCAGGCAAGGAGCCAATGGAGAGTCATCTGAGTTTACAGCCTGAGCTTCTGCCTTCCTGGAAGATCTAGCCTGGATACCTGAGGGTACAAACAGCCAGAGACTGCTTCTGTGACACACCCAACTTTCTCTAAAATAGTACATACAGTTTGTGAGCAAGAACATTAGAAGGAACTACACACCTATCCTCTTCCCCACATCTTTAAGCTTCCTTTGCAAATAGATGGGGGCTGAGTAGTTCTGGCCAATAAACTATGGAAAAGTGGTGTGTGTGTGTCAGTTCCCCACCTCAGCCAGCTCATTGCTGGTGTACCTCTCTGCTGCGTCAATCTGGAAGGCCTCACGTTCCAGACGGTGTTGTCAGAAGATCGAAGGCAGGTTACTTGGCTCACATTAGGGAGAGAGACATTTTGCATAAAACCATTATTCAAGCGTTTGTCATTAAGTACCATGACTAATAAACAATACAGCTTTCCCTTTGACTTCTTCGTAAGACATGACTTTCTGGATGTCCTCCTTTGTGATTACTCCCATTCTTCTCCAGTATTTAATCATTCTTTAGCTTCATATCCCTCAGAGTTCTGTGTTCAGCCCTCACTTCCACATCCATACCCTCAGGCTGAAAGAATTCACTTAGCTCTGCAACTTCACCTATCACCCCTGGAATAAGAACTCTCAAACCTGCATGTCTGGCTTTAGGTACTTCTCTTCTGACCCCACGCCTGGGAAATGTGTGGCTTCATAGATTCACGATATGTGATTCTGATAGAAAATGAAGTCCTACTAAGAAAAACAGATTTCTCTCCTAATTTTACATTTGCTCTTAATCCAGCTGGGGTTGAAAGGCAGGTCCTGATGGTAGGGTTTTCCAATTTCTCACCACAGCTAATTTCAAGCTACCATGTCACCAAATGTACAATTGGGAAGAAATGAGCAGTTTTTATAAGCTAAGACATGCCTTCATCTCTCCACTGTCTGGAGCAAGTCCTACGGTATTTGACTTCATTCCATACTCATGACTAGCCGCAGACTGATAGCCTGGTGATTACTTCCCCTTTATAGATGAGGATACTGAGACAAATAATAGGTCTTGCACCAGATCCCTTCCCAGTTCATTCTGCCACCCATTCGGTCTCATTCTTGTTTGCCAGTGGCTCTTCAAACTTTATTGTGCACCAGAATCACCTGGGGATGGCCAGGATAGAGGGTTTCTTCTTAAAACACAGATGACTAGACTCCATCCCAAGTTCCATTCAGTGGGTCTGTGGCAGGGCATAAGAATGTGCATTTCTAACAAATACCCAGACCATGCTAGTGCTGCTGGTTCTGGGATCATACTTAAAATCACTGCCCCGTGGCTAGAGTAGCAATTCAGTGGCCAAAAGGGCATCAGTTGGGTTCTTTCCTAGCCCTGCCACTAAAAAGCTCTGTGACCTTGAATGGGGTATTTTTCCAAAAGAAGCCCAGAGCTTCGAGAGTTGACCATCTCACTGTTTACTTTCCATGCATCACTGCTTTCTTCTCATTTCTCTCTCTTAGCTTGTCACCACTCCAAACATAGTATCCAGGGACAAAAAAGCAGCGTAAGGGATCTCCAGATTTTGCAAGCAGCAAAGTCCTCCTATTAGGCTTGATATTCTCCTGGGTGACAATGCACATTTGAATGTGGCCTAAAAGGCACAGGCAATCATTCAGAGTAAAATTAATGTACAGTGTTTTCCTTCCTGATGTCCAGTTATAAATATAGAACATTTTCTTCTAAGGACAGAAATTGCAGATAGGGTCATTTAAAAATACATTAAGATTGGGTGCAGTGCCTCACACCTGTAATCCCAACACTGTGGGAGGCTGAGGCAGGAGGATGGCTTGAGCCCAGGACTTTGAGATCAGCCCAGGCAACAGAGAGATCCTGTCTCTAAAAAAATAAATAGCTGGGTATGGTGGTGCGCACTTTTAATCCCAGCTACTTGGAAGGCTGAGGCAGAGGAATGCTTGAGCCCAGGAGGTTGAGGCTGCTATGAGCCATGATCGTGCCACTGCACTCCAAACTGGGCAACAAAGTGAGACCGTTTCCAAAAAAAAAAAAAAAAAGATAAGATAGATTTATCCCATAGGAGCAGATTATTAGCCTTAAAATCCAAACTTTCAATATGTAATGGAAACCAGTGAGTCCTTACCACCAATTTATGAGGTTGTTATTGAAGCAACTGTTAGCATTAGGAACAAGACTTTTTAGAGGGTTAGACTTGGTGCTACGACAGCATGAAGAACTTGTTTTCTGACTTCCTACCACTGATCAGAAAATTGAGGCCGGGTGCAGTGGCTCACACTTGTAATCCCAGCACTTTGGGAGGCCAAGGTGGGCGCATTGCCTGAGCACAGGAGTTTGAGACCAGCCTGGGCAACGCGGTGAAATCCTATCTTCACTAAAAATACAAAAAATTAGCCGACTGTGGTGGTGCGTGCCTGGAATCCCAGCTACTTGGGAGGCTGAGTCACAAGAATCGCTTGAACCCGGAGGTGGAGATTACAGTGAGCCAAGATTGTGCCACCACACTCCAGCCTGGGTGACAGAGTGAGACGTTGTCTCAAAAAAAAAAAAAAAAAAAAAAAAAAAAAAAAAAAAAAAATTCTACTCTCAGGACTGCTACCTGTCCTAAAAACCATCCTATTTCCCTAAAGTTGGGTTTATGCTTGCTGCTTAAATGCTTTTACTTATCAACTTCTGCCTCTAACATTTAGTATCATTTATGATCTCACTTTTGTTCAATCTCCTCCTTGGTGGCACTGCAAGGATTTGCAGACCAATAAAATTGTCATTGGATAGGGTCACGGCTGGACTGAACATTTCTTACTCTAAATACTTCATTATTTCAAATTTTGGTTAAAATGTTTGTGACTGAGGGCACTCTCATTATCAAGCCCACGTGAACCTTCAACACTTTCTATGCCACTCATTTGGCTCTGTGCTAAGGAATGGGTACTCTCTGTTGGCTGAACACATTTTGCTACCATTCCTCCAAGATTAATTTCCTCAAGGTGAGGAGTCTTCACCATCTGGCAAAACCTTACTCATCTTTCTTTTTTTAAAGACGGAGTTTCACTCTTGTTGCCCAGGCTGGAGTGCAATGGCGTGATCTTGGCTCACTGCAACCTCCACCTCCTAAGTTCAAGCGATTCTCCTGCCTCAGCCTTCTGAGTAGCTGGAATTAGTCATGCACCACCACGCCCAGCTAATTTTGTAATTTTGGTAGAGACAGAGTTTCTCCATGTTTGTCAGGCTGGTTTCAAACTCCCGACCTCAGGTGATACGCCCACCTCGGCCTCCCAAAGTGCTGGGATTACAGGCGTGAGGCACCACACCCGGCCTACTCATCCTTTCAGATACAATTCATAGAGCATTTTCTCTGGTCTCCATCTGCCCCATGAGTACTGTATCTGTAACACTCTATATTGCATATAGGTCCGTTTGAATTGTCACCCCTGAATTCCCAGGGACTAGCACAGTGCCTGGCATTTAAAAACTCAATTCCTATTATCGTTTGTACAGGAATTGCACTTTGTCATAGGCTAAAAAATCATGCATGCCATTATAGAAAACTCAATAATGTATGCTTCATAATTTTGCAGGGTACAGGATGGTCAATGATTTTAAAAACTATCTCCAATAGTTTCACTTTTTTTGGTGGCACAAGAAACACTAGAAGCTATTTTATCGGTTTTACTGTCTAAATGTAGACTAAAACATTATGCTGTTAATGGAATTACATACGTTAGCACAGTGCAAACCAGTTTTGCAATTAATAAAAAATATTTACTTAAAAATATCCACCTCCACCCTTTCTTCTGATCCTAAATATCTAATGTAGCACTTTCTCACCAAGATTTGTGCCACTGTTCATTGGCATACAGAACAAATAGCAGGCTGCCTGAAATCCACAGGAATTGTTTCCAACAGTTATTCAAACTATTTTGCTTCTCTGAATTAGCAGCATTGAAGACTTAATATGGTAATGACGAGAAAAGGCTACATTTTTACCTAAGACATTCTGTTCCATAAATGACAGGCTATAAAAGTACTACAGAACTATGAGAAAGAACACCCTGTCAGTGAATACACTGGTATATTAGAACAATCTATATAAACTTAGGTGCATGGAAATGCACTAAAAGTGTAAAAGTATTCACAACTTCAAGCAAAAATAACTTGGTCAAGTTTGGTTTTATGTAGCAGACTGCAAATCTAATTAATGTATTCCACTCTTGTAGATATAATGTATCTTAAGTCCAGATACAGTTTTAGTCAAGTTTTAAGGTGATTTTTAGAGAAAAAAAGTCAATTTTTAATAAGACTGTGAAGCAACAAGACCGGTTTTTTTTGTTTTTGTTTTTGTTTTTGTTTTTTTGCTATCAACACATAGATGAAGTACTGATGTTAACTAGGTAAGGGTTGGCTAATAAATGCATTATATTAAAAAACTGCTCTGGCTTAAATGTGCCCCTAGAGAACATATATTACCTCTAAATGTGAATAGTACTATTTGGCCTGGGTTCTGGTCTTGCTTGGGGAGCTTGACCACATCTGCACATCTTTTGGGGCTTCATATTCGTTAATTGGTCTCTAAGAGACAAAAGAAAATGAGCTCTAGCATTTGGCTCTACATATTGATTCTAATGAGCCACAAAATGACCAAACATGTCAGTGGATAAATCAGTAAAAAGACTGATGATCTGCCCCTTTCTCTCCTGGACCTGCATATTTTGTGGAGTGCTCCTATATTTTAGTGGATAGATGAGGGGTGAAGGAGTTTAACGACTCCTAAGGAATGGCAAACCTTTGCTATTTGAAGCCCAAAGGATCAAGATGCCAGCGCAGCCTTGTAGGACACACACAATTTTTTTTTTTTGAGACGGAGCCTCGCTCTGTCGCCCAGACTGGAGTGCAGTGGCTCATTGCAACCTCCGACTCCTGGGTTCGAGATTCTCCTGCCTCAACCTCCTGAGTAGCTGAGATTACAGGTGCGCACTACCACGCCCAGCTAATTTTTGAATATATGTATATATTTTTTAGTAGAGACGGGGTTTCACCATGTTGGTCAGGCTGGTCTCAAGCTCCTGACCTTGTGATCATGATCCACCTGCCTCGGCCTCCCAAAGTGCTGGGACTTACAGGCTTGAGCTACCACACCAGGCCCACAATTACTTTCAAAACACACACAAAGTACTGTCCTGCCTCTTAAAGTCATTCCCTCATACTTTCACTAAAGATCCTTACTCCATTCTGCCTGTTCACATTCCCCCACCACCCCAATCCCCAGCACTATCACATAGCAGCCTTTTGCTTATGGCAGAATCAGTTCCCATCTGGTGGATGTAATGAAAAATTCATGACTAGACTGGAAAATTACTATTAAAATTTCCCAGATTTTCATGTAAATTAAAAAATACTAAAAAAAAGAAAAAAAAAACAACTCTGCAATCTACTGAGATTTACATATGCCTAAGCACTTCAAAGATATCCTTATCCCACTGTTATACCAGTGGACACATCTTGTTTTGTCACTTCTACTTTCTCTAACACCCTAAGCAATTAAGTACATCTGTATTCTCTAATCAGATATATGTCAACTAGTATGTTAGAAAATGCTACAAAGAACGAACCAAGTTACTCCAAACATTTTACTTAAGGCTCTGTAAGACTGCTTTTTAACTTACTGGGTGTGGATACAGGGAAGCTACTCATTGCTTTTGTCTTTTAAAGTGCCTGGATCTTAGTTCAAAAATGCTCCAAGAATAAAAATACTTCACTGTTTGTGTAAAGTTAAGGACCGATGCAGAAACTATCCATTTGCTTATTATAGATGGGCTCTGCCCTGCCCAAGTTTGAGGGGTTAAGGGAGGCAATATAAGCACACAGTATTTTTTCTTTTTTGAGACAGAGTCTCACTCTGTCACCTAGGCTGGAGTGCAGTGACTCGGTCTCGGCTCACTGTAGCCTCTGCCTCCTGGGTTCAAGCAATTCTGCCTCAGTCTCCCAAGTAGCTGGGACCACAGGGGTGCAATACCACCCCCAGCTAAATTTCTGCATTTTTAGTAGAGATGCGGTTTCACCATGTCGACCAGGCTGGTCTCGAACTCCTGACCTCAAGTGATTCGCCCACCTCGGCTTACCAAAGTGCTGGAATTACAGGTGTGGTGAGCCACAGCACTCAGCCAAGCACACAATTTTCTAACTCCAAAATTTTTAGATCTGAATTAAGCACACTCCATTTATAGTCAATTTAAAGGTGAAAACAGCTGCAATTTAAAAAATCTTCGTTGCCCAACCTTGCAGTCATTCTGGATTTTAAATCTTTCCAGGCTGCCATCCTATTTGATGTATACTTTGATGTAAGATACTTAGACACTATTAAACTACTTTGAAAGGGGAAAGTTAAGGTCTTATAGCACTCAAGCCTGGGCGACAGTGCGAGACCGTGTGTCAAAAAACAAATCAACAAAATAAGGGAATATAACTATCTTCCCTCCAACTTTGTGCTTTGGTATCCTCATATGCAAAATGGAGATAGATGTACTTAACAGGATGATGAGGATTAGGCAAAAACACTTAGAATAGTGCATGACACTCAGTAAATGATGATTCATATTATCAATCTCTGGGTTTAAAAGGGTGATATAACAAGAGAAGCACCATGGCTTAACTGCATGAAAGCAAAGAAAACCAGGTTTAAGTCTTGGCTCTATAAAGCTTACCAATTACCAAGATGCCTTGCCTTGGGCAGCCCCACTCTTTCCTGAAACAGTTCTTTAACTGTTCCTTGTTACTGTCATGAGGAATAAAACAGATGACATACGTTAAGGATTCTGAAAACTATATAGTTTGCAAAATGGTGATTTTTCTAACACATAAATCCTTTCACCTTAAATGAGCTGACATTCTACTTCAAGTTAGAGTTTTCTCTTCTCTGCTTTTTAATGTCAACATGGAATCACGGTATCTTATTCAGTGAGTTGTAATCTTGCTACCAGTTTATTTTGATAATTGACACAGACTTAGCAAGTATAAATCCTTCAAGTGGCTCCTGTGCCCTTTTGACATGTATCAACCTTTTCGTTGTTGTTGAGACGGAATCTCGCTGCGACACCCAGGCTGGAGTGCAGTGGCACGATCTCAGCTCACTGCAAACTTTGTCTCCCTGGTTCAAGCGATTCTTCTCCCTCAGCCTCCTGATAAGCTGGGATTACAGGCGCCTGCGACCATGCCCGGCTAATTTTTGTATTTCTAGTAGAGACGGGGATTCACCATGTTGGCCAGGCTGGTCTTGAACTCCTGCCCATTTCAGCCTCCCAAAGTGTTGGAATTACAGGCGTGAGCCACTGTGCCTGGCCTTTTTTTTTTTTTTTTTTTTGAGATTTCCTTTGTGGCACCATAATAGAATGTTCCAGGTTCATCTCATATTTCTCCATCCCAGGAGTCATTATTACTGTACTTTTGAGTATGTCCTCAAAACTGGTCTAACAAGTCATTTCAGAAAACAAACAATTTCACTTCAACAATATACTGTTTGATGACTCAACACAAACTGCATGGGCTGCTTAGATCAATTTACACTTGGTTCATTGCAATCTTTGGCTGTTTCAAACATACACTGCTAAAAAAAAAAAAAAAGATTATCATTAAGAATATTACAATAGACGTGAAAGTTTTGAGGAGAAAGAACTCCCCTCGCCAAAATGTAAGCAATGGTAATGCATTTAAAGTATAGTATCACAAAGTCTCACTTAAGAGAGCACACACCTGGGACAACCCTTCTTTACTATACTTCGTAGATGTCCTCACATCTTGATTAAATGGTTTTAACTGCTTAAAAACTGGCAAAGAGAAAACCTAAAATAATGCTTTATACCAGTTTGAGTCAGAACCAAACTGTTCCAGACTAGCTGGAAAACGACCCAGGAATTCACCTGCATTAAATGCTGCTGAATTTAACTGAGCTAAAATTGTCTAGGCCATCCCTTCTTAGAATTCCCATGACTCATTCTAGTCAAGAGTTATTAAGAACATATTCCTTAATAGTTCAGCAAACTTCAGGGAAAACTAGCTCATTGTCTTGGGTTCTAAAGTCCTTTTGTTTGATATTTTTATTATAATGAAATTAAACTTATGACTAGTACAGTATGCTCAGCTTAAAACATTTATGAGTACTGCAAGGACTAACAGAAACAAGAAAAGTCTTAATAAAAATATTTGTTGATGGGAAATCATTGTGAAAGCAAACCTCCAAATATCCATTTGTAAGCCATAAGAGGATAAGCACAACCATATGGGAGGAGATAACCAGTCTCTCCCTTCATATATATTCTTTTTTATTTCTTGTTATACCTTCCCAAAACAGAGACATTCAACAGTAGTTAGAATGGCCATCTCCCAACATTTTAAAAAAACTGCACCCCCCAATGGGTGAACAAAGTAAAGAGTAGTAGCCTAGAGTTCAGCTGAGTAAGCCACTGTGGAGCCTTAAGTGGTGAGGTCTTCCCATTTCAGAGTGATGTGTCTTCAACTTGTATCATCATTTTAGCGGAAAAACATAATTTAATTTTGGTGAAATGAGATTCATCTCGCGACAGGATTAGTAACAGCATTCACTGAATTTCACATTCTTCTTTTGTGAACAGTGAAGAAAATGAATGGTAGCTAGAAGATCAATGGGATTCCAGCTCCAGCTGCAGATGGAATGACGATATACCAGACAAAAAACACCTATATTTTGATTTACAAAGCTAATAGCAGTTTTAAATCTGCAACTTAATCACAGACCAACTACACCACAACCTTTTCAAATGGCAAAAATACAAAAAAGTGTTACAAAAATATTTCAGAAAAAGTGCATAGTCTAAGTGCATAGTAAATAAAAGCACTGAAAAATATCTTGCTAGAGGGAGTTCAGCTTGGAAAAGTTATTACCAAAGCTAAACATTTTTATTTTACACAAACTATACTCAAAAATAGCTTTATGAGACCGATTTCTGGCTAAAAGTATCAAAGGGTTTATTAGTCAAGAAACAAATACCTCAACCGACAAGGGTGGATAGAAAAGAAACAAAGAAGCTGCCTACCCCAAAAGTTCAGACTTAATAAGATTTCTTCAGTATTACGGTACTAATATCCCTTAATGGCAGAATGTGATAATCATGGAATTAATTATTGCTAAAGTAGTTTTCAAATAAAAAAAGAAAAAAGAAAACAAAACAAATTAAACTTGACACAATCTGACCAAACACGTGTCAATTTACAATTTCAAGGTTATTTTACAAAATACCTAACATTTACATAATAGGCTCCCGGCAGCATTTCCAGACAAATGTTCTTTTAATTTATCCTGACATGCTATAAATGAATAAATTACATTATTTAAAAATTATCATCAGTAAGTTTTCCTTTCTCATGGGTCAGAGAAAAAGAAATGAGCGTGCAAAGAAGATTGAGAGGAAGCGCACGCACACAGATAACTTAAAAGAAGCAGGAGGGGCTGGGGAGGGTCAACAATCACTGAACCTCACACAGTGTGATGCTCTCCAAGGGTGAAAGTCAACTGCTTATAGCCACTTCACAAGTATTTTAAAGAAAAATGTTTTGTAGGGAAACCCTTTAATGCTTTCATTTTTATTCAAAATCAGTCCAGCTGCTCGTCAGCGGGCAGCAGCTACAATACCAAGTTCTGGCAGTTGCAGTACTAGATATTGTGCCTGCAAGTCATTAAAAAAAAAAAAAAAGGAAAGAAAAAAAAATGAAAGAATGCCTTTCCCCTTCAGACAAAAGAATTACTTTTTTCGTTTTTTTTTTTTTTTTAAAAAGAGGAAAAGTTATAACACGAAACCTAAATTGACTTGCAAAGGAATACCATGTAACAAATGGCTTGAAGTAGTCTATCAAAAAATTGGGGAGATTTTTATTTAATAGTGAGTCAGCAAGGCATTTTTTGTTGTTTAAAAAAAAATCTCATTTCCTTACAGAAACAGTTTTTAGTTTTTAATGAACTTGTAAACAAAAAAGCTCCCATTTCAAAATAAAAACAAAATCCCAGATCATATAGATGTTTACAGTGATTACATTTATCTAAGCAACATACATACATGTTCAGTTGTAAGATGTTAACTAAATTTCTGTGACAAATATGCTTTTTCTTTTTAATACCAAGAACATTATAGAGTTAATGCAGAGTCCTAAAGATAATCTAGTAGTCACTAAGTTTTTCTTAAGTCTTCACTTTAGATGCTGTTATTTCTAGCACAATTAAGCAGGCAGAGTCTTTCATATGCTCAAACACTGGAATCTTTGGTTGCTACCATATCAGCTGGCTTGCAGACAAGAAGCCAACCATTTTAAGAATGTTTTAAGTGAACAACTTGCAAACCCCAGGGATGGAAAAACCCTAAGAATGCACAATTGAGAGCATTTACAACCATCACAACTGTGGCTGAAGACTGTTCATGCCGTTCTTCTGAAATGAGATCTCAAAGCAGTATAGTTCAAAACAAAAGGTTTTAACAAAAAATTGGCATATGCACAATTTCTCCACCAATTTGTGTGTGTCAACCATTTAGTTAACTTTTCCACTTGAAAAAATGCAATAGAAAACCGGACACCATGTTTCACTATCTCAGTTAATATTCACAATTACAGCGGCTACAACTCAGGATACAGCATCACCAATGCTGCCCAGAGTCAGTTTATACTGAAATTAAGTTCTTTACACCAAGTAAATGGTTGTCCACAACCACTGGCTAGTGTACATATGAACTAAAATTTCTAGATTTGGGGAGAAACAAATGCTGCTCCGATCATCTGCTCTGCTTCTTCTGTTCCTCAATTCATGCTTAGAAACCTGGTAAAAAATCAAAACAAAAAAAAAGTTAAAATTCCAAGTTAAAAATTTTAAATTACACCCAAAATATGGAAATTGGGTGGAACTGAGCCAATAAGTATAGTGGCTCATGTTATTTCATCTCTTGTGAAAAGTATTAACTCAACTTTTTAAAACAGAAAATCATGAATCTATACTTAAAACTAATTTTTTCTGTTTTGAATGACTCTAGGAAGGAGTGGTACAGTGAATTCAAAGCCTCTCAGCATACTAATATAATTATTAGTAATTCAAACGATCATGTTTCTGCATTTTTAGCACCCAGAACATATTAAGCATTCAAATATTTATCAAACCAATGAAAAACAGATTGCTTTGCTTTAAGTAAAGAATACAATTTTAATTCTACCATGAGCACAAACTTGTGCACATTATTTCTGACACAAATTAAAACGGTTAGCTTTAATAATAAATGCATTCAAGGCATAATTATCTGTATTATTTTACTAAACAAAGACCTGAGAAGCATGTAATTTCTGTAGACAGACCTTTAAAACTTCTTTACCAGCCGCATTAGATTGTTTTGTGACTCATTAAAAAATGTAAGCAAGTGATGCTTTTTTGGCTTTATTTACTACTCAAGCCTACACATGTTATACATACTTTCCTCCTCCATCACAAGTAGACCCTAGGGCTTCTACATAGGCCCCGGGCCAAGTTTGAATACAAGAAGCCTCAGGTCATAACCACACTTTGTCTACAGCTAAAGGCAAAGGGAGAAAATATGCCTATCCCACATAGCCTGAAAATCTCGCAAGCACCGTTTTTCCTCTCACCAGATACCCACTCTGAGGCATCAATGCCCCCCTGTCCACCTCCTTACAAATGAGCTAGAAACTACATACAGCTCGTTCTAGCCCACTCCAATCAATCCTCACTTCTTCAGCCCAGGCCACATTTTCTTCAGTCATAAACTGCTCCTTTTCTTTTAGTTCTTTTCTTTTTTTTGGAGACACAGTCTTGCTCTGTCACCCAGGCTGGAGGGCAGTGGCAAGATCTTGGCTCATTGTAACCTCTGCCTCCTGGGTTCAAGCGATTCTCCTGCCTCAGCCCCCAGAGTAGCTGGGACTACAGGCACCTGCCACCATGCCTGGCTAATTTTTGTATTTATAGTAGAAACACGGTTTCACTGTGTTTGCTGGGCTGGTCTCAAAACTCCTGACCTCGTGATCCGCCCAGCATGGCCTCCTAAAGTGCGGGGGTTACAGGTGTGAGCCAACCTGCCTGGCCTCTTTTACTTTTTAAACATTTGTTGGGCCATCTCCCATGATCTTTGTGGGAGAAACAAAATAATTCTACTATTTATTTCTTACGCATATATGCCTGTTTTTTTGGGAAATAGCAGCAAACATACAACAGAGTAGGTGCATAATAGATCTTTGTTGCCTGGGTACTAAGTCCATAAGCAGCAAATGCCAAAAATGAAAGATAACAAAACTTTTAAGAATATACATCACCACAGGGAATATTATTTGATGCATGTTATTAAGAAGTATTAGCGAGGTAAACCTTTCTTTTAAAGACTGTCAAGCCAAACCTTAATTTAAAAAAATCTGACTAAACCCTGTGACCTAATTTCAATTTTAAAATACAGGAAGAGTTTCAAGCTTCTTGTTTGGGAGTTTAAAAAAGAAAAAAATTACAAAACAGGATAAACTATGCAGGTTAAGAAACTAAGGATTAAACAGAAATGGCCCTTCCCCCATCAGGATTTGGTTTCAAGTCCTGCAATTCTTCTTAAACATGAATTAAAAAACATATTTTCACAACTACTAAAATTGTTGGGTTTTATCAGTTTTCTTATGCAATCATATTAAACTAATTGTTACGAATATACCAAATGGCTTTCAAAGGGAGAACCACCATCACTAACAAACTAAAATGGGAACATGTTACACTGTCAGTCAAAATACAAGGAAACTCTTGTGCCTTTAATAATAGGAAAACTTCAGAATATATCTGTACATCTTTTGACCTGGTATCTGAGGAATTGCTGAGTCAATAAATGATTACAATTGTTTAGAAACTGGTGAAAGGACAGCCTAACAATATTTCTGGTAGAATAGAGCAGTCAAATCCAGCTTTAACTCTTCAGATGGGTCAATGGTATGAAATTCCAGCCAGGGATCAACATTTCTCCAGTGAATTGTCCTAAGATGTTACTGAAGTATGTTTAGGAAAAAACCTCAATAGGAATATTCAACAGGTATTCAACATTCAGTCTTCAAGTCCTAAGCATTCTTTTCCCCAATATGCGTTGGTCTTTGGTTTTTATCTTGCAGATTAGGTGGCTTATCCAGGCTTCCAAGAGTTCAAGAACCCATCTTCACTGTAACATCAGTTAAAATGAGGAATGATTTCCTTTATTCCTAGGGGGAAAAAAAAAAAAAGGAGGGGGGGAGTTAAAACAGAGTTGGAGGATTAATGTGATGATTAAGAAGTTAACAGCTTAATTAAATTTAAAATCTGCGAAAAGGAAAAAAAAATGTTTATTTTTATATAACTAACAAGGAGATTCTATCCCTGCCCGCCACCCAATCTGAAATCTAAAATATATGTTCTGGTGCAGACGAGGCAGCTCACATCTGTAATGCTAACACTTTGGGAGGCTGAGGCAGGAAGATCACTTAAAGCCAGGAGTTCCAAATAAACCTGGGCAACATAGTGAGACTTTGTCTGTAAAAAAAAATAAATAAAAGGTATGCTTTTTTTTTTTTTGAGATGGGGTCTTGCTGTTATGTTGCCCAGGCTGGACTTAAACTCCTGGGCTCAGGAGATACTACCACCTCAGCCTCCCCATACAGTGTGTATCTGTTCTTATTTGTAAATTAATTTCAAATGTTTGTGACTTTTTAAATAGAACCAGAAACTAGTTCAAACGGCTATTTACGTAGTAGGAAGGCTTGTAAGTTTGTGACGGGGTTCTGAATTTTAGAATCCCTTCACACTACAACTTTTTAAAAGTTATTTTGAATATACTTTTCCTATAACATGGTTGTGGGTTATTTTTCTTTCTTTCTTTTTTTTTTTTTTGAGATGGAGTCTCGCTCTGTCACTCAGGCTGGGGTGCAGTGGCTGGATCTCAGTTCACTGCAAGCTCCGCCTACCGGGTTCAGGCCATTCTCCTGCCTCAGCCTCGAGAGTAGCTGGGACTACAGGCGCCCGCCACCATGCCAGGCAATTTTTTTTTATTTTTAGTAGAGACGGGGTTTCACAGGGTTAGCCAGGATGGTCTCCATCTCCTGACCTCACCGCCCGCCTCGGCCTCCCAAAGTGCTGGGATTACAGGATTGAGCCACCGCAACGGCCTTTTTCTTTTTAAAAAAATTATTTAAAATAGAGATGAGTTCTCCCTATGTTGTCCAGATGGTTCTCAAAATCCTGAGCTCAAGTGATCTTCCCATCTAGCCTCAAAAATGCTGGGATTATAGGAGTGAGCCATAGTGCCTGGCTGCTTATGTGGTTCTGTTGGTTGCACAGAATTAAGCTTGGAGAATTTTATATCAGACTGGCAGTATCTAAAGTTAAATAATAATAATTTAAAAAAAAAAAACCCTCTAATAACTCTTCCTTCCTTACAGAAACTAAGAGTATTTAAAGTTGGGAAAGATAAATGACAATTTTAAGTATAGGAGGTATACATTATTCCTAAACTGCATTAAAAAACAGACTAAATTCTTTTGTCTTCCTTATAACAGAATTCACTCTGCTACACATTTCTGATGTTCTGGAGTTTTAAAATACCTGTTGTAATTGATTCTTTCCCCAGCTGGTAGATGGTCTGCATTCAGCACCACTGAGTCACAG
This sequence comes from Chlorocebus sabaeus, assembly GCF_047675955.1. Classification (NCBI taxonomy): domain Eukaryota; kingdom Metazoa; phylum Chordata; class Mammalia; order Primates; family Cercopithecidae; genus Chlorocebus; species Chlorocebus sabaeus. Next base: position 32,596,022 of record NC_132926.1, on the reverse strand, counting down.
CAACGCTGTATTCTTCTAGGTCTTCTAACAGTTGTGCTATCATCCAGATGATCTAACAAGTTGCAGAATTTGAAGGTCCAGCAGTCTTGGAGACATGGACTCTAGATGACCACAAATCAACTCTTGCACTTTCATCAGCATTTCCTGTTGGGTTATTTAGATCTTTCCAGCTTTACTGTCCACAGTAAAAAAAAAAAAGCTGACAAAAATTCAAGATTTCAGCAAGAAGATGCAGTTCCCTGGTACTTCTTAGAATATTCAGAGCCGTGTGTTCAGACTGTCCAGGTATTTCAAGATCTTCCCTGTGATTTGGGTGTGCTGCTAAGTGACCAGCACATTCCTAGCAGCAATTGGTGAAGTCAGAAAAAGTCAAACTAGACATCAATGGTAGATGCCGCCCAGTAATACTGGAAGGTAATTCAAGGAAGACTGTGGACTTCCTTGTCCACATGGTAGGACAATGTGATAGAAAATAATATTTGTAATCTCTTCTGAATGTCAACACTTTGATAGCTATCTATATTATTATGATAAAACTCCGCTTAGTAACTATGGTTAGGGTAGTAAACAAATGGGTTAAGATGATGAGAGTACAGAATAGTAGAATTATGCAAGAATCCACCTTTGGGTTCACTACCTTCTGAAATTCTCCCCCACCTCTGCCCTCAATTAAAGAAACACTGAACTTCATTAGATTTTCAATGTCCTAAAAATATTTCATTTTCCTTTACTTATTTTTAATATCTTGAAAAATACTTTATTGATAATCACATATAGTCAAAGGGAGTTAAATAAATTTTGAAGTGTGTCAGGTGTGAATCTTATGTATTTTTCTTCTGAACATGAATAAAAACAATAATTATAATCTTGTAGTAATTGAACATTAAAAACTAGTACAGATAATAATTGGCATAAAGAGAAACTTTTTTTTTTTTTGAGACGGAGTCTCGCTCTGTCACCAGGCTGGAGTGCAGTGGCACGATCTCAGCTCACTGCAACCTCTGCCTCCCAGGTTCAAGTGATTCTCTTGCCTCAGCCTCCTGAGTAGCTGGGACTATGGGCGCACGCCACCACACCCAGCTAATTTTTGTATTTTTAGTAGAGACGGGGTTTCACAACGTTGGCCAGGATGGTCTCGATCTCTTGACCTTGTGATCCGCCCGCCTTGGCCTCCCAAAGTGCTGGGATTACAGGCGTGAGCCACTGCGCCCAGCCGAGAAAAGTCTTTGGATGGGTATTGGAATGGAGTATTTGAAAAGATCTAAAGAATATAAGGAAGACAGAAGTCTGCCTATTATTTAATAGGCCCACATTAGCTAGATAAGCCAGACTTAAAGAATCTTTAAACATTCTTAGTAAGTTATTAAAACAACACCTTTTACTGAAGAAATAGACATATTTTTCAAAGATAACCATATAAAACATTAGTAAATAAATGCTACCATTTTGAGGATTTTCCTACATTAGAGATTTACTTGCTTAAAATACACTTATGAAACTTAGTTCAGTAATACTAAATCCTCTGAAAGTGTAATAAAATGCATTTAAAAAGCACCTTCTAAAAATTCCTTGTTGTGACACAGGGTCTCATCTGTTGCCCAGGCTGGAGTGCAGTGGCATGATCACAGCTCACTGCAGCCTCAACCTCCAGGGCTCAGGTGATACTCCCAACTCAGTCTCTCAACACAGGCACTCACCACTGTGGGATCACAGGCACTCACCACTGTGCCTGGCTTTTTTTTTTGGGGGGGGGGGGGGGTAGAGGGAGGGTTGTGGGTGGGATGTTGGAGGGAGCTGGGACAGGGTCTTACTATGTGGCCCAGGCAAGTCTAGAACTCCTAGGGTCAAGCAATCCTCCCACCTCAGCCTCCCAAATGTGTTGGAATTATAGGCATGAGCCACTGAGCCTGTCCTAAAGTTTTTAACTAGAAAAACCTAGTAGGATGTTTTCCTCATTATTAAAAGGATTTATTGGGATCAATGAATCATTGAGTTGTATGAGTTCCTTTTTTTTTTTTGAGACACAGTCTTACTCTATCACCCAGGCTGGAGTGCAGTGGTGCAATCTTAGCTCACTGCAACCTCCACCTCCCAGGTTCAAGTGATTCTCCTGCCTCAGCCTCCCAAGTAGCTGGGACCACAGGTGCACGTCACCACATCTGGCTAATTTTTGTATTTTTTGTAGACATGGGTTTTCACCATGTTGGCCAGACTCTCAAACTCCTGGTCTCAAGCGATCTGCTTGCCTCAGCCTCCCAAAGTGCTGGGATAACAGGCGTGAGCCACTGCGCCCAGCTGAGTTACTTCTTAAATAAAAAACCACTATAGTGGACCTTAAGAGCCTATGCTTTTAAATGCCCTTGTTACTCAGAGACTGGAAGCAGGAATAACATAGAGCAATTGTTTTCAAACTCCAGAATTCCTAGGAGATTTCTTAAAGGATAACCTGCTGGGCTGGGGGTTAGAAGTTAGGGGAATATGTTCCTCATGCTTATTTCATGCCTAAGGCCAGCTACATTTTCATGGTTTATGCGGGTTTCATGTAAGATTTGTCTTGAGCACAAGATTTTGTATTAAAAAAGAAAGATGTTTTCAAGATGTCAAAGAGCAAAAAGAAGTCTGTGTTCTGTGAAGTGGCACTTCTCAGTAGCAATACAGATTTACTGCCTTAGAAGTGTATTTCTGAAAAGCAGTCAATGACATGTGATGTGTTTTATGAAAAGCCTAATTTTTACAGTCGATGTTTATGTGATAATTTGTATGACCATTGTCTCTAATGATGCTATAACATTTTTATAAGATTTTAAGTTGCTTTCAAAAAAATAGCTACAATACAAAATAAGGATTAAACAAGTTTAATTACAGTTCCCCCCTGCCCCCCTGCAAGGAAATATACTAACTCAGTGGATCCAACTTCTCATCTTTAAGACCTGGATAGGGCAGGACAAAAATTCTGCTTGTTTACTGAATAACAGACACACAGTAAACTAACAAATAAACTAATTCAAAATAAGGTAATTCTTTCTGAAGTCTGCTGAATGCCTGAAGTAAAATGTTCTAGGTCAGATGAGACCTCAATCTAATTTTAGTTATAGAAACTGCAACTTGTGATGATCCTATTATCCCAGCTAGCTTTAGGCAAAATTGGTTTCATTTTGTGAGGAAAAGCAAATACACTATAGGTTGTCAGGTGTAACAACTCCTTGGGAGACTCTACTTGGTCTTACCTAAATGGTAGGACTGTTTTTCAGTGACACTAGCTACATAACACATTATGAACTTCTTGGCACTATGATTAGTTACACAATGATTAAAACACTCCAAAGGGGCAATTATCCCAACTGAGATGCAGAGGCAGAGCACTGTGTGAACATTAGCGTTTGTTACCCTGAGTTTAAATGTCACCATCTGAAAAACCCGACGACAATAAACCTTCAACTTTGAACCCTTCCCAAATACAGAAACATGGAATAGAAGTATCTCAACTTCATTCCAACAGATGAGCTGCTGGGATGAGGATGACATGAGTTAATTTTTCTTGAAAAGTATCTTCAGATTAGAATCTATTTTTAAATTATAAAATAGTTTAAATACAACACTAAAAATGTGAAGCAAAGATTAATCTATAAAGGCCAAGTTCAGACTAGAGCAGTCATTCAGAAATTTAAAAATTAGAAACCAAGAGCCAAATCTTACTTGCCCACTACTTCCAGAAAGTAGGCAGGTATCAGGAGGTAAGCCCCCGAAATGGGAAAAAAAACACAAAACATGAAAATGGGAGTCAAACTGTATAGCAACAGTGTGCCCTAACAGTTCTACTCCTTACAGGCAGTAAGAGTGCCAGAGAAAGGAAGAAAGGAAATAGACTAGCGGTTTCAATGGCATTTGCCCCAGTTATCTTCAATTTGCAAGGCCTGACTGCAGACTTCAATTCCACAATTAAACCCTGGGAGCCTGATATTTGCAACACTGTAAAAAATCAAGCCAAAAACAAAGGAATCGTTTTGAAATTAAGATCATATGTAGTTAAACTGCAAATGAAAGAATTATTTTTGTGACTAGAAAAGATGTGCTGAGCTTTGCGTTTATTTGAGCATTGAAGAGAGAAAATGAGATGCTCTGCAACTGAGAATATAGACACTTCGGGGGTCATGCCAGACTCACCTCTTGAAATTACGTCATGTTCACAATTTTCCATTTTAAATGCTAAAGCATTAACATGCAAAATAAAAAAATCTTAACATTGTTAGTCTGAAATAAAGTCAAAATACGGCTAACCAAATTCATTATTAGGAATCAACAAGTGTTAGGTCTAGGATTTTGGATTGATTGATTATATTATATTCCCAACACCAAATTTTTGGAAAGGGGGTTAATGAATGAGTAAAAAGGATGCAGTTGTTAAAAAATGACCCAAAATCCCAAGAGAAATGATATAAATATACACACATATATGTATATAGAAATACATATACATATATATGAACAAGGACATTTGGGTTTAAAGTTAGTAGTCAAATTTTCCAAGGACGTCTTTTTTTTTTTTTAACACAGAGCCAAATTTTATGTATTTTAAAACCACCTCCTTGATCTAACACTGTTAGAAATGAATGAATTACCCAATTTTGTATTCAATTTTTTCCCTGTAACGTCACTTGGTTCTTGGCTACTAACCTTTCATGTTACTCTTGGTTTTGTCAGTTTGCTTGCCTGTGGGGGTTTGGGCCTGCTGACCCTGCCCACTGGAAGAGGCTGCCTGCTGTGCTGCTTTCTGCTTTAACATTGTCCAATCAAACGTGTAGTCATATTGATGGTTCAGGGTCCTGGAAAACATAAAATATTTTATGTTAATCCTTTAATAACAGAGTCCAGTTATATAACCTACTAACTTTTTTTTTTTTGAGACGGAGTCTCGCTCTGTCCCCCAGGCTGGAGTGCAGTGGCGCGATCTCGGCTCACCGCAAGCTCTGCCTACCGGGTTCACGCCATTCTCCTGCCTCAGCCTCCTGAGTAGCTGGGACCACAGGCAACCGCCACCATGCCTGGCTAATTTGTTTTTGTATTTTTAGTAGGGACAGGGTTTCACCATGTTAGCCAGGATGGTCTCCATCTCCTAAACTTATGATCCATCTATCTCAGCCTCCCAAAGTGTTGGGATTACAGGCATGAGCCACAGCGCCCGGCTTTATAATCTACTAACTTTTTAAGACAGTGAGAGCATTTCTTCACACAACGAATATTTCCTCAAGTGTGGCAGCTTCTAAAATATTTCTCTTATGTATAAAAAAGGCAGCATGAAAACTGAAACATCAAGTCAAGCTGTCAGTTATCTACGGGAATACTCGTAAGAGGAGGTACTTCCTAAAAACAAGTAAGAGTAAATATTCAACTGGAAGTTTGGTTATAAGATGTCTGACTGGTGCCTTGGGAAGACACTTTTCTGGGGTTAAAGGATTACCTCAATTCTCTTTCTTTTTTTTTTTTTTTTTTGAGACAAAGTTTTGCTCTTATTGCCCAGGCTGGAGTGCAGTGGTGCAATCTCGGCTCACTGCAACCTCCGTCTCCCAGGTTCAAGCAATTCTACTGCCTCAGCCTCCTGAGTAGGTGGGATTACAGGCGCCTGCCACCATACCCGGCTAATTTTTGTATTTGTAGTAGAGACGGGGTTTCACCATGTTGGCCAGGCTGTTCTCGAGCTCCTGGCCTCAGGTGATCCACCCCTATCAGCCTCCCAAAGTGCTGGGATTATAGGTGTGAGCCATTGTGTCCGGCAGATTACTTTTTGTTTTTCTCTTTTTTTTTTTTGAGACAGAGCCTCACTGTCACCCAGGTTGGAGTGCATTGGCGGGATCTCGGCTGAATGTAACCTCCACTTCCCAGGTTCAAGAGATTCTCCTGCCTCAGCCTCCCAAGTTGCTGGGATTAAAGGCGAGCACCACCTCACCTGGCTAATTTTTGTATTTTGATGGGGTTTCACCATGTTGGGCAGGGTGGTCTCGAACTCCGGACCTCAAGTGATCTGCCTGCCTTGGCCTCCCAAAGTGTTGGGATTACAGGCGTGAGCCACCATACCTGGCTGGATTACCTCAATTCTTATTCTCTTCCAACCAAGAGTTTGAGCCACATGTAATCTATTTCCCCCCGCTTTTTCAAGACCAGTTCTGGGTTGTGCCTAAGGAACCCTACCCTAGTTTAGGACTGCTACCACTTGATTAGACTCCATGACTATGCGATATTTTAATTGCTTTTCTATTTGGTACTGTAACAAAGTTGGAGAGTTCCAGAAGGCACTGACAGCCACTTATATCTAATATGAATTATAACTATTCTGGAAAAGTTACATTCTACTTTGAGTATGATTCAACTCTCTATCCACTCCAAACTAAAATCACCTATTTACACTGCAAATAGAAAAATGCCAAATTAGTCCCAAATAAATCAGTTTCTTAAATCTTTTATTCATGTTAGTCAGATCTGCTTTACTTTAGTATTTATCAGAATGAATTTGTTAGGTAAATTTAACCAATTTCCGTCACAGAGTTTATAATCTTAAAATACCTTAAAAACTGACCTGAAAAGAATGCGGAATAGCTGCCTCAGATACATGTAATCTGGGGCTTCCTCAAAGCGTAGCCCACGACAATAGTTTAAGTACATGGCAAATTCTGCAGGAAACCCCTATAAGTTCAAGGGTTAAAACAAAGTTAAAAACAAACATTTCAAGATAGAAAAATAAATGCATTTAAGTACAAGCAAAAAGATATTTTTGGGTGAGATATTTTACCATTTCACAGGAAGATATGAGAGCTAAAATGATGGCTTAGTCTCCTCATAAATTTAAATAACATTTCATGACTCTACCTACCCTATTATGTATAATATTAGTAGAAGAAATACATACGCTTTTCCCATATGTGCTTGTCCTATACAGTACTATGTTCTTAAATAACTTACATAGCCCACTTGTTAAAATTTGTCATTTCATCAAAGCCCTGCCTCTTCATAAACTTTTTTTTTTTTTTTTTTTTAAAGACAGGGTCTCAATCTGTCTCCCAGGCTGGAGTGCAGTGGTGTAATCTCAGCTTACTGCAACCTCCACTTCCCAGGCTTCAAGCGATCCTCCAACCTCAGCTTCCTGAGTAGCTATGACCACAGGCACAAGTCACCATGCCCACTTAATTCTTTGTATTTTTTAGTAGAGACAGGGTTTCGTCATATTGCCAAGGATGGTCCCAAATTCCCAAGCTCAAGAGATCTGCCACTCTTGGCCTCCTCGGTCTCCCACAGTGCTGGGATTACAGGTGTGAGCCACCGTGCCCAGTCTTCAGAAGCTTTGAAATGGCTGCATGATATTCTACCTAGTATTCACATCATTAACTTGTTCTTTATAACTGAACATTTAGATGTATTCTAGTTTTTCTCTATTATTAATAATACTGCTAAGTACATCTATGGGTATAGAATTTTTCCACTTAGCTCCTTAGGAAAGATTCTCAACAATGTATAAACATTTTCAAGCCTCTAGGTACTTATTAGTTACCAAAAGGATTCCCCAATCAGCAATGTTGAAATACAAAATATTAAAAGAGCACAAACCTCTATATCTCCTCTCCTAGAGTAAATGCCAATGTGGAGAGTGGTAAAGTTAAAGGAGGCAGTCTCTTTCTACGTTATGATTTTGAGAAATTTCTCATGTCCTGGAGTTAGGAAGGATAGAATGGAAATGCTTGCAACATTTTTTATTGATTGCACTGATATAAATTGGGTGACCACTTGAAACATATACATGTTAAAAGATGTAAAATAATACATATTATACATCTTTCTAAAACTCAACATTTATATACATTCATGGCCTGTGTTAATGGGAAACAGCATGACAATGAGACTGAAAACAATCTCACCACTTTATAATCACTATTTTAACTCTCACTGATTTCTTCTCTCAACTATTTATTTGTATACTGCTTTGTACTTAATTTCAGGTATATAATTCTTTCTTGTCTGAAAGACCATATGGCCTTCTTTTTATGGAAGAAGTCATGGTTATTCATCATGACACAAATACCTCTCTATTCTAAACTCAATTGCCTTTCTATGAAGTTGAAAATTTCAGAAAAAATGAGTGTGATTCAAACTGTCTTCTGTATTCCTGTATTGTTGGAGAGTTGCTATTTTGGATTGCTCCAATCTGTCTGCATGTTTCCCTGTTCCTTAATGTACTAATTGTTGATAAACTTTCTCTTCCAGCACTAGTTTAGGGTAAGGAGAATATTTCTTACTTTTTCTTATAGATTAATGAGGTTCTATTGAAAATGTTTACCTGCCCTGCTTATTTTCCCCCAATTTTCAACAGATTAGAGAGCCCTAACAAACCAGAAACTTATAAAACACTTATTTTACTTACTTAAAATGTTTATTTAACTTATTTTTTATTATTTTACTTATTTTTGTTGTTGTTGAGACTCTGTCACCCAAACTGGACTGCAGTGGTATAATCTTGGCTCACTGCAGCCTCGACCTCCTGGACTCAAGCATCCTGCCCCAGCATCCCCAAGAAGCTGGGATTACAGGCATGCGTCACCATGCCAGGCTAATTTTTGTTATTTTTTGTAGTCATGGGGTTTCACCATGTTGCCTAGACTGGTCTTGAACTCCTGGGCTCAAGCAATCCACCCACCTCAGCCTACCAAAGTGGCTATAGCTGTGAGCCACTGTGTCTAGCAAAAACACTTATTTAAAAAGACCCCATGTTAAAAACCCTGTTAAAGATATTTAGAATAATAAAAATGTACATTTAAAATGGTGAATAGCTACCTAACTCAATGTTACAAGTTCCAGAGCCGGCAAATAAAATGTTCCTTTTTCTTCTTGGATCATTCATTCATTTATTCACTCATTTGAGACAGAGTCTTACTCTGTCACCCAGGCTGGAGTGCAGGGGCGCAACCTCAGATCCTTGCAAGACAGCCAAGATTGCACCACTGCAACCGGCGCCTCCCGGGCTCAAGTGATCCTCCTGCCTCAGGCTCCTGAGTGGCTGGGACCATAGACATGCATCACCGCACCCAGCTAATTTTTGTATTTTTGGTAGATAAGGGATTTGACCATGTTGCCCAGGCTGGTCTTGTGGAAATTCTCGGCTCAAGTGATCCACCCACCTTGGCCTTCTAAAGTGCTGGGATTGCAAGCGTGAGCCACTGTGCCCAGCTGGATCATTTATCTATTAACGTAGAAATGGGGTTTCCCTATGTTGCCCAGGCTGGTCTTGAACTCCTGGGCTCAAGTGACCTACTGCCTTGGCCTCCCAAAGTGCTGGGATTACAGGCGTGAGCCATTGTGCTTGGCTTCATTTATGTTTTTTTAATATTCATCATGCATACTTACCTTACATAAAACTTCAACAGGCGTGGACATCTTCTTTTCACTAATCTTTTCATATTTTTGTTTCTTTGTTGCAGCCTGTGGAAAAGAATAAAATCAAAAAGATATACTCAGTGCTACTGAGAAGAACCTTAGTAGTTTAATGCACTAGACATATAAACATATATCTGTGAGATTCAAGAGAAATTTTAACCCAGAATTTAAAAAATCAAAGTATGATACATCTAAAAAATTTTTTTCCCAAACTGTTAACTTCTGATGTAAGTTTCTTCTCTAAGAACATAATTTTAGCTATAGGGAAAGGGTGAGTCTAATAGGAATATATGGATATTAGATTTAAATAAAAATGGCTGGGGCCAAAATTGAGAAGCATTTTCTTTCTTTCTATATATTTTTAAGAAGATGGGGTCTCACTATGTTGCCCAGGCTGGAGTGCAGTAGCCATTCACAGGCTCAGCAGTAATTCCCTGTGGCCTCCAACTTCTGGCCTCAAGCAATCCTCCTGACTCAGCCTCTCAAGTAGCTGGGACTACAGGTATGCATCATCATACCCAGCTGAAAAGCATTTTCTTTCCTTTTTCCTTTTCTTTCTTTCTTTTTTTTTGAGATAAGGTCTCCCTCGGTTGCCCAGGCTGGAGCGCAGCTTACTGTAGCCTCGAACTCCTGGGCTCAAAGCAATCCTCCCAGGTCAGCCTCCTGAGTAATTGGGGCTATGGGCATGTGACACTACACCCTGCTATTTTTTTTTTAAAGTAGAGGTGAGGTCTTGCCATATTGACCAGGCTGATCTTGAACTCCAGGGCTCAAGTGATCCACCCGGCTGGGCCTCCCAAAGTGTTGAAGATTACAGGCATGAGCCACTATGCTTAGCCTGAAAAGCATTTTCTTAACCCATGTTCAACACAAGGGCAAAGGCATCAGATTAATACAAAAAAAAGTTTGTTCATCAATTAGTGACATTAATAAATGGAGTTAACTGTATAAGTCACAGTATTTTTCTAAAGTGAAAATACTCATATTGGATAAAGCCACCTACCCAAGGACTAAGCACTAGCTCACAGTCACTCAATCAATACAGGTATTTCTTTAAAGAACAGGTAAGGTACAAAAATAGCCATTAAAATTTAGGACACACCAACAGTGGTGACTCACACCTATAATCCTAGTACTTTAGAATGCTGAAGTGGGAGAATTGTTTGAGCCCAAGAGTTTGAGACCAGTCTGGGCAACACAGTGAGGCACTGTTTCTACAAAAAAAATTTAAAAATTAGCTGGGCATGGTGGCATGTTCCTGTAGTCCCAGCTACAGGTAGGAGGCTGGGAGGTAGGATTGCTTGAGCCCAGGAGGTTGAGGCTGCAGTGAGCCACGACTGTGTCACTGCACTCCGGCCTGGGCAACAGAGCATGACCATTCCCTGTGCCCCCACCCCCACCCAAAATTAGGACATGGTGATTTATCATTAACACACACTCACAAAAGTAATGGTAAACTCCTAGCTAATAGAAACAAAATGTTAGGACATGTGTTGCTGGATAAACAGGTTTTGCTGTACATAAAAACATATATTTTCAACATAATGGCAACATATTAACGTGAGAAAGTCTCCACCTTTCTTAGTCCATGTCCACTTCCATCTGGATAGAGCTAGTGGCTACCAGTGGGTACCAGCTTACTGTCTCTCAGAGGACACTGTTCTTCAGCTGAACTAAGTTCTTACTAAAATGATCTGGTTTCATTTTCCCAAATAAAAGGTAAAAAGTAAATTAAGGTTAATTCTTTATTATCTCAGAAAAATCTCAGACTTAGAAAGGAACTTAAATCTTATCTTCTCCAATATATATTTTTATTCTAAAAAAGAGACAGAAAAATCTGATAACGTGAGTCTGGTTTACCTTTAGCCCTTGCCATGGCAGGCTGGTTCTATTAAAATACATCAAAACATATCCTAATGATTCCATGTCATCTCGGCGACTAGAAAAGAGAACGTAACTTTATAAACTGGAAATATTATTACGAAAAACATATGAAAGAAAGTCAAGTACCCAGGAGAAATGTTCCCAAATGAGGAGGGAACACTATTTGGTGTCTTACGCAAGAAGCTACTTATTTAAGGTGATTTTAAAAAGTTTGTGTGCTACCTACCTCTGAACAAAACTTTTCCCATAGAATCCAAAATAAGACAAACAACTATCTTACAATTTAATTTTAAAAGAAGAAAAAGGATTTGGCTAAACAACCCTCTAAATGAGCTTAATGAACCAAGCAGGATGACATTCCTATGTTTTGCAGAAACTCATTTTAAAAACTTCAGGGGCACTGAAAAGGAGTTACGGCTTAAACTAATTGAACACCTATATGAATGCATTCATGCATACATATCTATATATACATACATACAAATATATATTTAGAGATATATATATTTAAGGGTAGGTGTAGGTAATGCCTTGGCGTACGGAAAAAGTGACATTACAGTTTAACCTAGAGTATTCAGATATTCATGGATATTTCTTAAGCCTGAAATTCTTGGTATGAGGTTGTTTAACCTGGAGGCATATCATTGTTTTTTCCCACTAATTACTTCTATGCTTGTTTTAAGGGCAAAAAGTGACTGTAAAAGATGAAAGGAACTTGAAACTCTAGAACTCATGTGAAGAAACAGGAAGAGAGCAGAGACTGTGACACTTTTTTACTTTAAACTAGATCATACTAATTTACATATTTGAGTGAAGTATAACAGGAGATGGTCCATCAACCCACTTTTGGTTTATTAGGATAATGATAACATTTTCCTTTCAAAAATAAATAATGCATTCTTCCCAAACTCAACGTGAATTACTAAAGTATAAAAAGTCCCAAATAGCTTCAAAAATATATGTACTATCTTCAGCTGCAAAAAGAAACGTCACCATTGCACTTATGCTTCTAACTTTATATCACACAGTATTTTCCCCTCAAGAGACAACCTTCAACAACAACAAAAAATTCAAAAGATCTCATTTAACAGTCTTCTCTACACTGTCTAAAACAGCAGGTAAAATGATTAATAAGCATCCTTCAAATTCTCAGCCAAGAAACATCCTCAGACATTGTAAGAAACTGAAATATTTCAAAAACCCATTGATGGTTTCTGCTGTGGCTACGATAAGCACATTCCATTTTCAAACTTACCTCTGCTCAATACCAAGATGTGCATTGATGCTAGCATATCGGGCAGTGCCAGTGAGGTTTTTATCTTCTCTGTATGGTATGTGTTGCCTTGTCCTGTTGTCTCTGTACTTTTTGGCCAAACCAAAATCAATAAGGAATAACTTTAAAAGAGAAATACAGAAACATTAGGTTTCCAACCTTGTTCAATTAAACTGCTTCTTATTCATTAAACGGTATCTATTCTACGCATTCGAATATATCAAAATAAAGTATCCTAAGTATTAATAGAACAGATAATGAACAGACTTAACACCCCACCCCCATAAGTTTTTACTAGTCTTCATCAATAAATCAAGTTAAAAAAAAAAAAAGTCTAGTAGTTTATCCTTGTCATCTGCAGATTTTGCAGGTCCATTTCATTACATACTCAGGAGCCTGTCTTTATAAAGTAAGAAACATATACATGCCTGACAGCAGAAGCAACAAGTGTGTTATTTGTCATAACACCTGATAGTCTATACACCTGCTACTACTGGTAAACAAACATAAGATTTCAAAATCTAGATATAATGGCCAAGTGCGGTAGCTCACGCCTATAATCCCAGCACATTGGGTGGCTGAGGCAGGCAGATAACTTGAGGTCAGGAGTTTGAGACCAGCCTGGCCAAACATGGCAAAGTCCCATCTCTACAAAAAATACAAAAATAGCCAGGCGTGGTGGCACATGCCTGTAGTCCCAGCTACGCAAGACGCTGAGGCAGGAGAATTGCTTGAACCCGGGAGGCAGAGGCTGCAGTGAGCCAAGACCACGTCACTGCACTCCAGCCTGATCACAGAGCAAAACTGTCTTAAAAAAAAAAAAAATCCAGATATAAGCTATCTGAACTCTTCCCTCCTACAAAAAATGTGCCAACAGAATGCTTGTTATCTACCCTAAAAGTCTGACATTGCCAATGAAACCAAGACTTTTTATTAATAAAAACTACTACTTAGCACTGACATTATACACATGGGTCAGGTTAAACTTCTAGAAAATTTGACAAGTTGATATAAAAATCCCCCCAAAAAGCACTTAGCATTTAAATCAAGGTGGCTTACAATTAGCAGTTTAAGTGAGCTAACTAAAAACAAAACTAGTGTTTAGAACAAAAGAACGTTTAATGTTATCATGTCTATATGGTACTCAGGGAATAAGGTATTCATTTATAATGTAGCTGATTGTATGTAATTCAAGTTTACGCTCCAGAACTTAAGCCTTTTAAAAGCAAATAACTATTTTTATGAAAAAGAAACCCAAAACATATTCATATTTACCTACCATATGAAAAGAAATAATCTTTACTTAAAATTTTGGCTTTTGTCATAAAATCACCTATTTGCTGTATTTTAATGAAAGTTAATCTACAGATATTAAGCTAGGCAGGTCTATGTGCCCTCACACTATATAGCCCTAGTCTATTGTGCTCCTAGTTAGTCCTAAATTTTGTAGTTCTTCTCTCCATTAGGCTATTGGGTCCCTTTTGACAGTTTATAATTTGTGATGTGCTGGGAAACTCGATCACCTAACCTGTAGATTTCACGTCAATAAATAAAGCAAGTTACTGATTTAGGTTATAAAGATCTGACCAAGTACCTCTCTTAGGAGGATGAGTAACATCTATTTCAGCCAAGCATCATAACCTATTCTCAATTATACTTTGGACAGTAAAGACACTGACAGTTGAGCTTCAGTCACCACGTCAACAACGAGATACTGATTTTTACTTAGTCTACTATAAAAGAATGAAGATTAAATTATTAGTAAATGCTAACTGGATGAAGACTCTCTTAAGTAAAAAGATTAAACTCCCTTCCTAAGCAATCAAGTCATTACAGGAAAATTTGTGTTGTAAAATACTAAGAAATAAAGCTCATACTTTACATTTCTCTTGATATGAAAACCAGATCAGTACACAAATATTAAAATAAGCAAAATACATTTGTTAAGCAAACAAAAATGATGATTAAGTTCTGCAGATTCATAGTGAAAAGAAAACATGGGGAAAATAAACACAAAAGGACATTCAGCTTCATGGCATTTTAAAATATCTCTAAGAAATACGTAGACATTGAATGAAGAGTGATTAGTACACAGAATTTCCTCCAGTTCACATTTTCTAGGATTGTTTCCTTTGGTACTTTAAAATGAAGGACAAAAGGGAAGAGCTCTGACATGAGTATGTCTAACAGTTTATTCATGTCTAAATCTATATTCAATAGCTCCATTTGTGACTCAATAACCAGATACTTTCTCACAACCAAAAGACTGCTTTATAAAAAGTCAGTGTTCACTGGAGAGTTCTTTCCTCCCACAATGCTAAAGGAGGAAATCTTATTTATCAAGAAAACTACAAATATGTAAACACAATCTTCTTAAACATCTCAATCTAAAAACAAAAATCTAAAGAGCAAATAATTTTAAATGTTCTCCTCTTATAAATACTGAAAATAAGTCAGGAAAAAAATGTTACTACTGAACAAAGATAGCCTATTCTCAGTAAACAACTGAAAGGAAAACTACTTGAAATTAAAAAGGAAGTAAAACTCTTGGTGGTTCATTACCTTCAGGTACCTATTAAGCTTCTTTAGTAGCTCTCTGTATGCTTTGCTGTTTAAAACTAATAAATATAAACATATAATGGAAGTGTTTACATGAAACCACATGATGCCAAAGATACAACCAAAAAGCTGTAAATATGTAAAGGCAGAACCAAATGAGGAAAAGTCAGTACCAAATAAGCATAAGATAATGCATTTTTATTATACGCTTTTATGTGCAAAGACACATGTACTTCCTTCAATGGGTCAAGCAACTTTTCTCTGGGTTTTTACTGACTACATGTTATAAGTAAAATGTGCGTCCATTTTAAACAATGCAGCCTATTCTTCGAAAGCACAGGGAACTGAGTTGATAAATAGGGGATAATTTGACCGGGCACAGTGGCTCACGCCTACAATTCCAGCACTTTGGGAGACCAAGGCAGGTGGATCACTTGAGGTCAGGAGTTTAAGACGAGCCTGGCCAACATGGTAAAACCCCATCTCCACTAAAAATACAAAAATTAGCTGGGCATGGTGGTGTGCACCTGTAATCCCAGCTATTCAGGAGGCTGTGGCAGAACTGCTTGAACTTGGGAGGTGGAAGTTGCAGTGGGCCGAGATCACGCCATTGCACTCTACGCTCTAGCCTGGGCAACAGAGTGAAACTCTGTCTCAAAACAAAACAAACAAAACAAAACACCAAAAACAAAAAACAAAACAAAACAAAAAACCAAAAAAAGGAGGGAGATAATTCCATAATTCCATTCACTAGAGGCACATTTTCTTCAAAATCACTGTTGCTAATTTTAGTGTTTAGTACTTGCAGCAATTTTTTTTCCTAACCAGGGGTCATAATTTCCCCTGCCCTTCTAAAATATTCACAAGGTCACTTTACTAAAAACCTAGCTAATCTGTAGGTACAAAATCTAAACAATTTAATACAACTTTCTATGTAAATTATTAAATGATGCTACGAAATGTAAGCAAAATATGTAAATGGGTAAGTAAAAATGAGGCACTATAAAACTAGAGTTTTATTCTTATAATATGCCTAATGATCCACCATCTACCGTCTTCCCCCACCCCTTATCTAACTAGTCACAATACTTGGTACTTCTTTGCCTGAAAAAAAATAACTGAATTTCTGAAACCTTTTTTAATAGCTGGAGGTGGTTCCTGGAATAAAGTTGGGCAGTGTGGAAAAGGATTAAATGATTATCCAGATGATACATGTGGATAATTAAGGTATTACAAAGTATTGTTTTTTGTTTACTCATGCCAATACTTCCTCTTCACTGTACACTAAACTGAATGATTAAGATTCATTTGCTCAGAAGCATGAACATTTATGAACTTAAATTTTGTGGGAAAAAAGCTATTTAACTTCAACAAAAGTATAAGAAAATATGAAGAGTTCTACTTACAAATTTAGAAAATCAGTAGAGTGTTTTATCCAGCCTGTCAAAAACTAAATTTAATATATTTCGAAGTATTACTAATGGTAATTTACCATATAGCTTGATAGGTGCTTAAGCTATGTTATTGTTATATTGTTAAGAATGCAGTACCTTCTAGTTCCAGAGCATATAATGCTCTGTAAATATCCATTTGCTAGAAGTTGAGAATACAGACTGAGGAAATAAGTTCTAGAAACACTAGATCTGAAATCTGATCTACACTTACCTGAAGTTCCTTAGGGAAGGGGAAGAGAGGTGAGGTAGAATATATTCATTATACAGCACTGAAGAACTGAATTTAAATATATTTCGTGCATTAAGTTGTGTAACTCCAAATAAATTTTTAAAAACTAACAATCTATCTCAAGTTTACTATTAGGTAAACAATTTCAATACTAGACCAACATCATTTCCTCATATGTATGTTAGAGATCTAAACATAATATCCTATTTTCATTTAGCTTTTTTCTAAACTTTATAAGTTTAAAGCAAAAGCCACAAAGAAATATCTTAGTAATGTTATGTTTGCCAAGTATGTCTGAATAATGCCAACGTAAGAGGTGCTTGAGCAAGATCTACATTCTCCAGAATTAAAACAAAACAAAAATCATCAAAATAAAACAATAAAAAAGAAAAGCACATGAATTTGGGATTGAGGTTGGAATAGGAGACAGTTTCAGACCTGGTTTAATCCTGAGAAAGATGGGTCCTGAGAAGTACTAACAGTCATGCTTCTTTTCCTCTTCCCCACTGGAGATTCTAAACACTAAACAGACAATAGAGGGTGGCAGTGCATCAAACAGTATTGCTTACATTGCAACAATGGCCGGCGCAGACAGGCAACACCGAGGCATTAGAGAAAGAACAGGGTAGCCAAATGCCATCCTTCTTCCACCAAGCACTGTAGCTTCTCAGTTTTCCAAATAAGAATCACATGCTCAAGAACATTTGAATTCTGGAAATTACTCAGGTTTTTAATGCCACTATTTTGTGTCACTGCCTGAAACAGGGATAGCAATGGTGACATTTGGCTCTTTAATTTTTTTAATCAAAAATGGGGAATTTAGATCTGCAATCTTTGGTACCACAATCTGCCCTTCCCCCCCAAAAAAAGGTTGTACGGGGGAAAAAAATCTTCAGTAAGGAAGAGGTAGAAGGCATTTAGTCACCTTAAAATTTATTTTCGTAAGCATGCAGGGCTGATTACTGGAAGAGATGAGCAAATTCACTAAGATTGGAGTGGCCACTCCTAAATATCAAATTCAGAACAATTTTCCAAATAAGAAAATTTAACTTTAAAAATTGTCCTCAAAAGTCCCCCAAAACCTTTTTTTCCCCATGAATAGAAAACTACTGGAACAAGCTGACCAAAGAATCCAGTCTCATACAACTGGCATTCTTCAAACTACAATACAGAAAACACTAAAAAGCAACTACATAAACAAAACACTAATCTAAAATGTTCAAAAGCAGCATTTAGCATTTGAATCTTAGTTGAGTAAAACACTTTGCTTCTACCCCAGGGCCTCTCTAAAACAGTGTTAAACAGCAAGCAGCTCCACAAAATTATTTTTAATATCTGCAAGGAGAAAAGGAAACCTAAACCTCCTAAAAAGGTTTTCACCACTAAGGTAACTTACACTTCCTTAAGACAACTATGTGATTAACAAGCTATTCTTAAGGGGGTTGTGGGGGGAAGGCAAAGTGATCTAGGTCATCATTTAAATTTAAGGCAAAAACCATGTACTGCAATGTCAACGATGCAGAACAGGAATCACATGGTGATAATGGGTTTTTAGGGGGTAAGAAAACGGGAAGGAGAGGGCTGGGAAATGGCCAAGAAGACTGGAGTCAAATGGACAAAACTGCCCCAAAATTTAAGAACAGTAATTTTTTTTTCAACTGTATTACCAGGCTTTACAGTAATAAAAACCTGGATACTTCAGAGAAAAGCTACAAAATATTTTTTAATGCAACTTGGGAATGACAAGATATGTGTATATTTAAACACCTTTCATTATTTAAAGCTGAACAAAAATATTTAATTTCCTAAAACCTGATCAGACCAATATCAGTATCTCACATTAACAAATAACACCAATTCTAATGGTAATGGCTCCCAGTTGGCATTCATACAGGCAAACAAAGGTAAACATTTATAGCTAGACCTAAAAACACCAAACATTTCCTAATAGTTTAGTAAAACAAATGGGCATCTTCCTTCCAAAAACAAAACAAAAAAGCCACAAAAAACAAAAAAGCCCCCAAGTTGTCCTGAAGTTGAGAATTTCTATCAGATAGATCATCAGATCACAACATGCTTAGTGCATTGCCAATGCTGCCTGTCTGCCCGAGCTCAACATAGTATCGATAAAGAAAGCAATTCACTCAGTAAGACTAATCATTACAGAAAAAAATGTCAGCACAATTAGTTTCTAACTGCAATCATGCGCCACTAGCTAAAACCCAATCACCCCATAAATTGAACCACTCTCAGAGACCCCAAATGAACACTAGTTTTGTTGTATGAATGTTCATTTCACTTGTCTACATTTTCCTTTAAAGGGAGAGGAAGGGGTGGAGAACTCACCCAATTTGGCACCCAAGTAAAAAACTGTCAACTACTTTTGAAGCAGGCCCAAAAGTTATCCTTTTAAATACACAAATTCAAGGACTGAAGAATTCTCATTATCAACCATGCTCAGTCAGCAAATGTTAACACCATGGTGACAGATAAGTCAGTGTTCCCATACTGGCACAAGCACATATATTATAAAAACCCACACTTCAGAGCCAAAGGTTAAAATCTGGTTTTAAGCATTCAGGAAGAAAAGAAATGGGGGTTTTTGCTATTTTTGTGAATGAAAAATAGATACAACTGTTCAACAGTTAAATAACTTAGACAACTACAGTTTATTATACAGCCCTTAGAATTTTATATTTCCATATAGGTAACTAACCTCCGTTGGGTAAGCTGAAGAGAATTTATTTCAAGTTACTAAGTTAATGGAGTTAGCTGATTATCCTTATAGCACAATCTTTTAAAGCAACTGTCAACAGCAAATTCAACTTACTATGGCTTTTTAAAAGATTGAAAAGTTTACCAAAGCAATTCTTGTTGAAACTTTACTCTTTGTTCTTTCATGCAAAGAGCATTTGACTAACCTTATTACAGTGACGCCCAATACCCATTAGGAAGTTATCTGGTTTAATGTCTCTGTGTATAAAATTCTTTGTATGCACATATTCAATTCTACTGATCATCTGGAAAAAAAGGAAGGGAGAGATAATTGAGTTAAGCAGTAAATGAAAAACAACACATTATTTCTTAAGTATTTCAATGTCTCAATTATTTAGAGTTCACAAAGACAGTGTTAGAAAAAATGAAATGGAAAGGACAACTAAGTTCTCCATTTATTTCTAGGTTAATGGGTATCTAAGCACACACCTGCTGTGTCCTTTGGCTTCACCTTCTAGTATTAATGATTAAAACCATGGCAGGGTCTAATCCCATAGGAAGACTTGGTGTTTGTGATTTTCAAATAATAAAAGGAATACCTTTAGAATTGTTTCAGTTGCTACGATAAAGGAAATAAAATAAAAACTTTCCACACTCAATCCTAGGCCTTCTAAAGTAACCTGTTAAAATGGCCTGGTATTACCCAGACCTAATTCCATGCTATAAGATATACATATGCACACAGATACACATATATTTGGGAGTGGGGAATGTTGACAGATTGGCAGATAAAGCTATAAGTAGTTGTTATAATTCTTATATAATCTCATTTCAAAAGTTAAATATTAAACATGCCATTCTTAAAAGCTTTCCTTAATCAATTTCTTGGAAATTATGCAAAGTCAAACATTATAGCTCAAATATCCTTTTTAATGGCTACAGATATTTTGTGGTAGAGATGTTATGTCTTCCCCAACTCACAGTATTCTCAGATTGTTTTCCATTTTCTCCTCCTATAAATAATGCCATTAATAGACATGTATCTTTACTCACTAGTGCTTTTATTTCTATGGGCTTCAAACCCCATATAATTATGGGGAGTTGCTGGGTTGAAGGGTGTATTTTTCATTTTGATAGATAATATCACACTGCCTTTCACAATAGGCTGTAACAATTTGGATTTACTCTTCTGGGTTTTTTTTTTTGAGACAGGACCTCGCTCTGTCACCTAGGCTGAAGTGCAATGAAGTGACCATAACCCACTGCTGCCTCAACCTTCCAGGTTCCAGTGATCCTCACGCTTCACCCTCTGGAGTAGCTGAAACTGTAAGGTGCATGCCACCACACCTGGCTAATTTTTTTGTATCAGCTAATTTTTAATTTTTGGTAGAGATGGGATATCGTTATGCTGCCCAACTGCTCTTGAACTCCTGGGTTCAGGAGATCCTCCTGCCTCAACCTCCCAATGTGGTAGGATTACAGGCGTGAACTACCATGCCCGGCCTCGATTTAGGAGTAAATCCTTCCATGAGGGTTTTTTTTTTTTTTTTTGAGACAGAGTCTCACTCACTTTGCTGCCCAGGCTGGAGTGCAGTGGTGCAATCTCAGTTCACTGCAACCTCCGCCTCCTGGGTTCAAGCGATTCTCCCGCCTCAGCCTCCCGAGCAGTTGGGATTACAGGCACCCGCCACACGCCTGGGTACTTTTTTGTATTTTTAGTAGAGATGGAGTTTCACCATGTTGGTTTCGAGCTCCTGGCCTAAAATGATCCACCTGTCTCGGCCTCCCAAAGAGCTGGGATTACAAGCGTGAGCCACTGCGCCTGGCCCTTCTATGAGGATTTACTCTTCCATGCACTGTCAAGCTCCACTCTTTGCCTATTTTTCTTTCGGCCTATTGTCTTCTTGTTAGCTTTTAGGAGTTCTCATCATACAACAAACGATCTTTTATCTGTCATTATGTAAACAGATTTATATTAAGTATTTTTTATTTGGACTGTTTATGGCATTTCTTGTATACAATAGAAGTTTTTTTGTTTGTTTTTTTTTTTGAGACAGAGTCTCACTTTGTCACCTAAGCTGGGGTACAGTGGCAAGATCATGGCTCACAGCAGCCTCAACCTCCGGGGCTCAAGTGATCATTTCAGCTCAGCCCCCTGAGAAGCTGGGACTACAAACGTGCACGTTACCATGCCCAGATACTTTTTGTACTTTTTGTGGAAAGTAGGGTATCGTTATGTTGCCCAGGCTGGTCTCGAACTCCTGAGCTCAAGTGATCCTCCCACTTCAGCCTCCCAAAGTGCTGGGATTGCTGGCATGAGCCACCACACCCAACCTCTATCTTTTCTGTAAGACACTTACTTAGAAGTTGTATTTTTAAATAGATTCCGTATCCAAAGACTGCCAACATTATCTTTCTGTCCATATGTTCTTGCTCTTCCCAGTAGTATGTGTTAGGATTCTATTTTTTATTTGTCCCCATTTTCCCCAGAGCTTTTATTATCATGAATACACAGATTCTAAATTGTAATCTTCTACCTTGACGAATGTCTTCTGAAGCCAAACCAGTAATCTCTGGCTTAAACAACTTACACCTGTTACCTATCATCTACAGAGCAAGACTTAGGTGTTAACTACCTTAAATGAAAGCTTTCTTGTATCTCCCTTCCTCAGAATTACATTTTTTTCACATTTGTCACCCGTGTACCCAACAGAGACTTCTACAACTCTACAACAAGGATGGAACATCTTATTTTTCTATCTTTCTTTGTTAGACTCTAAGTTTCTTTCTAGAGGGAAGAGACTAATTCTTATTTTTGCCACCCCAACCCCCAGCGCTAAGTACAGTGGTAGGATCTCAATACATGTTCAATGTATGGATGCTTACGTGTTACTGAACAAACAAAATATAAGCCATAACTCTTTTATTAGGATTCACTCATATATGTTAGTTAAAACGTATTAGGCCAGGCGCGGTGGCTCATGCCTGTAATCCCAGCACTTTGGGAGGCCGAGGCGGGCGGATCATGAGGTAAGGAGATCGAAATCATCCTGGCACACACGGTGAAACCCCGTCTCTACTAAAAATACAAAAAAATTAGCCGGGCGTGGTGGCGGGTGCCTGTAGTCCCAGCTTCTAGGGAGGCTGAGGCAGGAGAATGGCATGAACCTGGTAGGCGGCAGAGCTTGCAGTGAGTAGAGATCGCGCCACTGCACTCCAGCCTGGACGACAGAGCAAGACTCCATCTCAAAAAAAAAAAAAAAAATTAAAGGCTTTTTTTTTTTCCTTGGAAACAGAGTCTCGTTCTATGCCCCAGGCTGGAGTGTAGTGGCACAATCTTGGCTCACTGCAATCTCCACCTCCTGGGTTCATGCGATTCTCATGCCTCAGCCTCCCGGGTAGCTGGGATTACAGGCGTGAGCCACCATGCCCAGCTAATTTTTGTGCTTTTAGTAGAGATGGGTTTCACCATGTTGGCCAGGCTGGTCTCGAACTCCTGACCTCAGGTGATCTACCGGTCTTGGCTTCTCAAAGTGCTGGGACAACAGGCGTGAGCCACCAAGCCCGGCCGGTATTAAAGGCTGTTAACTTAAAAGAGATGGGGTCTTGGCTCTATCGCTTAGGCTGGAGTGCAGTGGCATTACTATAGATCACTGTAGCCTGGAACTCCTGGGCTCAAGAGATCCTCCTGTCTCAATCTGCCAAAGTGCCGGATTACAGGCGAGAGCCAGTATGCCAGGCCACTTTTAACTTTTTAATGCTTGAGTTTGTTTTGTGCCACAAATATCACAATTTGCTCACATTTGCTTGAGCCACTCAGTACTTTTAAGGTTAAGAAGCTTGAGGAGTATCAGGTGCTGATTACAGAAAATGGGTACTGCTTTCTAATCCTTTGAATTATTTGTCATTGATCTATACTAGTTGTATACATTTATGGGGTGTGTGTGATATTTTGATACATGTATACAATGTATAATGATTAAATCAGGGTAGTTGGAATATTCATTACTTCAAACATTTATATTTTGTGTTGGGAACATTACAATTCTACTCTTCTAGCTATTTTGAAATAAACGATAAGCCATTGTTAACTATAATTTCCCTACTATACTATGCAATACTAGAACTTATTCCTCCTAACTGTATTTTTGTGCCCATTAACCTACTTCTCTTCATCCTTCTGAATTTACAAACTTACTAAAATTCCACTTCAAATACCAATTCTGTTTATCTCATTATACTTTATGACATCCAATCTACATTTTTAAATGTCATTCTCTTCATAGTATTTTTATAAGCACACCGAGTTTAACTTGAAGCATTTCCAACATTTTCCTGCCCTTAAAGACAACAAATATTGATCAAAATAAAAAATTATACATTTCTTGATATTTACCAATTATTATCTTAATGTATTATCTTTTCCCTTAAGGTTTGTTCCTTACTCTATCTTTCTCATTTCTTAAGATCGAAATATCCAAACTTTGGCTGTAAAAACCATTTAATCTAACCTACAGCCAATGCATCAATCTAATTCACGATATCTTCGAAATTTCCTAGGTCTTAAGTAATACAAATGGTTGAGAATCCATTACAACAAGCAGCATCTACTTGGTTAAAAAATTCTTCCTTAAATTACTTCAGGACCTTTTTATCCTCAAAAATATAGCTTTTCTAAGAGTCCCACACATAATACATAATATTCAATTTTGCTTAATTTAAACAAAATGTCAATATACATTTATCTACAATTATATGCATACATACACTCTAAACTCTTTCTCCAAACAAAATCTTACAATAACCTGCTATATTTGACACTAAAACTTCATCTGAAGGAGCAGATTGAAAACTACTAGACTACAGATGAGTAAGAAACCAAGGTAATTCCAGTTTTTGTCTTATTCCCATAGGAAAATATCTACAAGTTATATTATTATTTTTGTTCTGCCTATGCTAAGGTTAAATAGTGATGCACAGGATTTTAATACTCTGATTTATATATAATGAAATTCCAGTCAACAGTACTATTCTCAGTTTATATTCTAACCAAATTTCACATACCTGGTCAGCTAACATAAGTACAGTTTTCATTGTGAACCTTCTTGAACAGAAATTGAAGAGGTCTTCGAGGCTAGGTCCCAGAAGATCCATGACTAGTACATTGTAGTCTTTTTCCTGACCATACCACCTAACGAAACAAAAGGAGAAGAGAGGGTATTACATAAAGCTATCACTTAATATCATCAACCCTAAGAATAAGATAGTTTTCTTTCTCTGAGTAGGTATTATTTAAGGCGAATGTTCCCCTACCCGGGAGATGAACACACTAATTAACTACAAGACCCAAGACAAAACAAGGGTAATGAGACATTTTTTCCCCTGTCATGCAACTCCATTCTCCTATATAGATAGGACATGCATAGTAGCCTTAAAATCTCCTGTTACCAGGGCAGCTGGATTTTACACCCACCGGCCACTGATTCCTGTGGCCTTTAGCAAATTCCTTAATCTCACCTGAATTTATTTTGTAACAGAAGAAATGAAGATGACTCTATCAGTCATTCCACAATGTTTCAGAAAGCAAAGATTTCTTTTATCTGAACTCCCATCCTAGTTCCTACCAAACTGCATTTAATTAATAACTACTTGTCCTTATTCAAAAGGGAGTCATATTTTTGCTTAGTTTCAGATCACAGAAAATAATCCATAAAACAAACTAATGACATTTATTTGCTTTTAACTGGAATCATGTTTTAATTATCCCAGGCTGTACTGCTGTACACAATGTGTCCCTAATAACTCAAAAAGTATCAATTGCCAATTTCATTTATCCCAAGGACTGAAAATCACTGCAATAAATTATTTCAAATTTTTATGCCTATGATTCTGGTAAGAGTACTTTCCTTAAAAGAAGCACTACCATTTTTCTTTCAAACTTTTCTAGATATCAAATTCTGCTAAGAAAATTGGGCGATACTTAAAATTTTGTTTAAAAAGTTATTTTAAAGCTTAAACTGGAGTCTTTTTTTGTTAATTCTGAAAAGAACCAACACCAAAATTTACCGTATCTGGAAAGCTTATGTTTTAAAAATATTCAAAAGGGGAGAACAGGCTTTTCTTTCTTTTCCTTCCTTCCTCCTTATTTATCTATTTATTTATTTATTCATTTATTTTTAGACAGGGTCTCGCTCTGTTGCCAGGCTGGAGTGCAGTGGCGCAATCACAACTCACTGCAGCCTTTGACCTGATCTCAAGCAATCCTCCTATTTCAGCTTCCCAAGTAGCTGGGATGATAGACGTGCCATCATGACCAGCTAAATTTTTAAAACGTTTTTGGTAGAGACAGGCTCTTTTAAATTTCTTGTAAAGGCAGAGTCTCCCTATGTTGCCCAGGCTAGTCTCTAACTTCTGGGCTCAAAAGATCCTCCTGCCTCAGCCTCCCAAAGCACTGGTATTACAGGTTGAACCACTGAACCTCACCAGCTTTTTCAAAAAACTAAAATCTGTGTCAAAATTATAACAAGTATCAGTCAAGTAGGAAACTGTTTAGTGCCATTTCTTGTTTTGCTGATAAATGCCAATGATTCAAGAAATTCAATATTAAAACTAGAGTATGAGGATTTAATCTTTTAATAATATTTTTCTAGAAAATGCAAAGATAACTACATAGATGTGCTACTCTTGTGTTTCTTCTTTAAGAAAATAGTCTATTCTAACTAGTGGTCCTGGGCTCCCACTAACCCTTGATGGCATCTACCAAAACTACAGAAATTTCAGGCTTAGCACCTGAGAAAGGGCAGAGGGGAAGCCTCAAATCAGAGAGCTTTAATTTCAGACCTATTCAGATAGGTCCCATAGTCAGGTATAATAAATATGCTCCCTAGAATCTTATGTTGAGAGTAAGAGATCCTAAGAGGATTATAAGCCAAAAAGTTCAGTTCCTTCCTACGACTTTTGTTTCAGTTGTTCTTGAGAACTACTTCCCAAACCTGACACATGGATAACTGTCAAGCACACAAAATCAAATCCATTTCCACATCCTCTTTGCAGAAAAAGATACTCCAGTAAGGGAAGAGTGTCTGCTTAACCTTCTAGAGGTCTTGCCCACTTCCTAGGAAACAAATGTGTCAACGTGATAGCAAAAGAGCCAGTTTTTTTTTTTTTGGTTTTGTTTTTTTGAGAGTCTCTCGCTCTATCCCCTAGGCTGGAGTGCAGTGGTGCGATCTTGGCTCACTGCAACCTCTGCCTCCCAAGTAGCTGGGATTATAGGCACCTGCCACCACACCCAGCTATTTTTTGTATTTTTAGTAGAGACGGGGTTTCACCTTGTTGGCCAGGCTGGTCTCGAACTCCTGACCTCGGGCGATCCACCTCTCGGCCTACCAAAGTGCTGGGATTACAGGTGTGAGCCACTGCACCCAGTCAGAAGAGACAGTTTTGTCCACATTGCTTAAAACAGTGTACTAAAGCTGCTGTTATTTTCCCTCTTCCACTCTTCATTCTCCCTATGGGAATTCAACACCTTTCACATTCGCTGAAAACATTTACTTGAAAGAAGCTCACAGTGATGCTTTGGGTAATACATAAATAACAGTATTAAAAGGTAAGTGATAAAGCAAATAAGCTGTGTTCTCCTTTCACTTTTCCTCATTTTATTTTCTTCTGTTATTTCCCCTCTTCCTTTTTATGTGATAGGCAAATCTGTACTAGAGAGCTGTCACAAACCTACCATAAACATTCAACACTTGTTTAATATAAATCTAATTTATCTAGGCTTTTAAGAAAAAGAGAACACCAAATCCAGAAAGAGCTAAGGAAGTAAGAAGGCACAAAAAGTCAAATAGGCAAAAGGGAAGGCATAAATCAACTCTTATTTATAAGACCACATCTCAGCTCTAGACAGGTTTCCACTGATGGCTCAGACGTAAAACTACAAAAAATAAGCAAATGTTATAACCATCCATCTAAGCCCAAAAACAAACCTGTAATGTAAAAGGCACAAATTCAGACTTTATATTTTCATGAAATTAACATGATTTCATAAAGAAATCATCTGCAAAGTAAGCCTCTAACTCCCTTAATAATTAGAAACTGGGAAGAATTAGATGAATTGAGAAGCACACTTAAAACACACACACATTATTGCGCACTCTTAACCCTTGCTTAAATTTATGAACACAAGACATATTCACTATTCTCAAAGTCAGGAGGATTAAATACTTCATTGAAAAAGGGCTAAAAAAAAAAAATAAGCATTTCAAAGGCATTTTTCCCTGTGGAGCAACCATGCAGTTCTAAAACAACTAGGACTTTCTTTTCTATGGACTGGTACTATAACTCCTTAAAGCTAAGAGACAGGTGTTTGCATCTTTCACACTTCCTTTGGTCTCAAGGAATATATAACTTAATTCTCTAAAGCTAGCACGTCACACCCTCCATCTGTGCTTTTCCATCTGGACTAACTCATTCAGACATTATCACACACAGATTCTGCTTATTCCAATCTTACTTATTCTTAGTTTCTACCTTCACCTCCATGCCTCCCACGTCTATTCTGAGAGCTTTTCTCTACCTTCAATCCCAACCTTAAAACCCAGATGCCAAAGAAACCTTCCTTATGTCACGATCCCACATTGGTCTCCTATTTCCTAGAATTCCCAAAGCCATTCACTATTGCTTGTATCCACAGTCTTAACCCCTTGACAATATTAATCTACTGTTACTTTTGTGTTTGTCTCTCTACCTGGTAGGATAGAGCTTACAGCTGTATTTTTATTTGAATAGTCTTTTCACAGAACCTGAGTAATGAAAAAGCACTAACCCGATTCTCTGAGGCCATTTAAATTTATAGTCTCAAACACCAACACAAAAACCTCACTCTTATTCTCTACTTTCTAGGCCTTCAAACTAGAAACCACAGGTCTTACCTTTAGACATTTTTAAGTACAAGATGTGTTGCTACTAAGTGTACAGTGGTAAAGTTATGTGCACATTGCAGGTACTCAAGTATTTATGAGACTAAAAAAAGTACTCCAACTGATTTGGCCTTTATTCTTCCTAATAGTCACAAAACATTTTTTAAAAAATCAAGTAATTTAGTGGGTGAAAGTAAAAATAATAATAATTTTAAAAAGACAAAATGTTCAGGGATCTCATTTTCCATTTGTTTCAAATCTATACCTTTAGACTTCAGTGTTATCTAAAAGTAGGCTGAAGAATGAGTTCATAATTTATACAACCATCATTACTTACAGCATAATAAAAGTATCTAAGGTCTGAAGATGATGCCAAGAGAAGGCAAGGTCTATCTCTCTGCTCTTATGTCCTTTCCTCTAAATGCACATCCAAATTAAATCCAATTTAAAAATTAAGACATATACAAAAAGCACAAATGTAAGACAATACATGCAAAAGTCAATGAGGCTTACAAAAAATGCTAACACAATTCACACAAAAGATCAATGAGAACTAAATCTGTCTAAAGACGTATTAGGAAAATAGTCTGCTACGAGTCAGATCCTGAACGATGAACAGTGTTTTGATAAACAAGGCAGAAGAGGGCTTACCAGGCAGGGGCAAACCATTTTGGAGCATGGGCTGTCATAAAGGGAAGAGTCGAGGTGGCAGATACAGAGCTGTAGTATAGGTTCTTCAGTGCAAGGCTTATGAGCTTTACATGCTGTAAATAACTGGGTGAACTATTACTACAGTTTGTGGCTGAGACATAATTAAAATCAGTATTTATTAGCCTTGGCATCAGTATACAATATGGAAATGGAGGAGTAGGGGAAGGAATGACAATGACATGGTTACCAGTTAGGAAGTGTTATACTATAGCCAGAGATTTCAAGCTAGGGGTTTACTTTTTCTGAAAAATCTCTTCATGAAAATGGGAGTATTTGAGAAAAAAGAAATACATATTTTTCATATAAAAATATTTAAGTATTACTATGAAACCTAGAATATTCCAGAATAAATCAGTGTAATTATTGTAATATGCACTTTAAAGTACCCAAATATATGTTAGTTCCATCACCATGACTAGGACAAAAATAACAGTAAAAAAAAAATTTAATCTTCCCCTTCAGACTATCAACTTAATTAGGGGTAGTCGTTATATCTGTCTTGTTCACAATCCTGTATTCCCAGCATACACAAGAAATGCTCAAAACATTTGCTGAGTAAAATAATGAAAACTCACATTAGAAGCTGTAACAGTCTAGGGAATGCTTGATTTGGCAGATAAGGAAAACAAAACAAGAAATGCAGAAACACTCCCTGCACTCAAAGTGAAGTCATCAGGAAGCATCTATTTATCCCTAATTCAAATAGGCCAAATAATTATAGAAGTAAAAAGTCATTTTCCAATCTTTCGGTTATTAATGTCAGAGTCTTCAGTGAACAACTAAAAAGTATCAACACTGAATCAGAGCTATAATACATCCAATTTTAATAGCACCTACAAGCTATCCCGAAGATGCTGTCTCTCAAACTTAGTCCCTTGCCAACCCATCATCATTCAACCTTTATGCTCCTTTTTATGGGAGCAGAAAAGGAACTCGGCCTAGCAAGATCTTGCTGAACTGTAAGAACTAGCTCAAATTGTCTCTTTAGGATACTATTGCTAACAGTTCCAGCTACTCAGGCCGAGGGCGGTGGCTCACGCCTGTAATCCTAGCACTTTGGGAAGCTGAGGCTGGCGGATCATGAGGTCAGGAGTTCGTGACCAGTCTGACCAATATGGTGAAACCCGGTCTCTACTAAAAATACAAAAATTAACTGGGCGTGGTGGTGGGCACCTATAGTTCTAGCTACTCAGGAGACTGAGACAGGAGAATTGCTTGAACCCAGGCAGCAGAGGTTGCCATGAGCTGAGATCTCACCATTGCACTCCAGCCTGGATGACAAAGTGAGACTCCGTTTCAAAAAAAGAAAAAAATAAAAAACAAACAAATCAAAAGAAAAAAAACACTTCCAGCTACTCTGTTCCCTTTTCTCTAAAATCCTTTTAATTTTCCTATACACATATTTGTGTATGCCATTCTTAACAGCTATTTGTCATTCATTATACACAGATATATTCTCAAAACCACAGATACTTCTTCTCCTCATACATCTCTTCTCAGAATGATGTTTTAAATGCATAAAATACAAGGCATTATAAAGAAAATAAATTATAGCGAAATTGAACTAGCATAAAATTACTTCTAAAAAATCAATTTTGGGGCCAGGCACGGTGGCTTATGCCTGTAATCCCAGCACTTTGGGAGGCCAAGGCGGGTGGATCATCTGAGGTCGGGAATTCGAGACCAGCCTGACAAACATGGAGAAATCCCATCTCTAATAAAAATACAAAATTAGCATTCCTGTAATCCAGCAACTTGGAAGGCTGAGGCAGGAGAATCGCTTGAACCCGGGAGGTGGAGGCTGCAGTGAGCCAAGATCACACCATTGCACTCCAGCCTGGGCAACAAGAACAAAACTCTGTCTCAAAAAAAAAAAAAAAAAAAAAAAAAAAAAAAAGAAAAAACAAAGAAAAGAAAATCAATTTTGAGCCAGGCTCAGTGGCTCAAGCCTGTAATCCCAGCACTCTGGGAGGCCAAGGTGGGCGGATCACTTGAGGTCAGGAGCTTAAGACCAGCCTAGCCAACATGGTGAAACCCTGTCTCTACTAAAAAAAAAAAAAAAAAAAAAAAAAAAAAAATTAGCCGCACATGCTGGCAGGGGCCTGTAATCCCAGCTACTCAGGAGGCAGAGACTGCAGATTGCAGTGAGCCGAACTTGCGCCACTGCACTCCAGTTTGGGCGACATAGCAAGACTCTGTCTCAAAAAAACAAACAAAAAAAACAATTTGGGATATAGTAATATACCCGCTCTCATTATTATTATTTTTTGAGACAGGATCTCGCTGTGTCACCCAGGCCGGAGTGCAATGGTGTGATCTTGGTTCACTACGATCTCTGCCTCCTGGGTTCAAGAGATTCTCATGCCGCATCCACCTGCTGGGATTACAGGCATATGCCACCACTCCTGGCTGATTTTTGTATTTTTAGTAGAGACAGAGTTTCACCATGTTGGCCAGGCTAATCTTGAACTACTGGTCTCATGTGATCTGCCCACCTTGGCCTCCTAAAATGCTGGAATTACTGGTGTCAGCCACAGTGCCCAGTCCCACACTCTCCTTATTAATGCATTAAATATAGGAGCAGGTCTAACAAATGCTATAATTTTGACATACTAATGAATGTAAACCATATTTTAAGATACCTGCAACAATAACATGATATAAAAATATCTGTGATTTCAGCCGGGCACGGTGGCTCAGTGCAGTGGCTCACACCTGTAATTGCAGCACTTTGGGAGGCTGAGACAGACGGATCACTTGAGGTCAGGAGTTTGAGACCAGTCTGGCCAACATGGTGAAACCCCATCTCTATTAAAAATGTAAATATTAGCCAGGCATGGCAGTGGGTGCCTATAATCCCAGCTACTTGGGAGGCTAAGGAGAATCACTTGAACCTGGGAGGTGGGAGTTGCGGTGAGCCAAGATCATGCCATTGCACTCCAGCCTGGGTGATAAGAGCAAAACTCCGTCCACCCCCACCCCAAAATCAGTGATTTGTATTGGTGACAAAGTCAAAGGTTCTGCTAAAACTCATGAGGTTTCCTACTTACACTTAAAATCAAAAAGAAATACTAGATTTGAGTGAGAGGCTCATGAAAATAAAAATGTAATTTTCCTTACCTGTCTAAATACATAGATCTCGTGGGGGGTGGATATAGTTATGAACCAGGTTAAGAGCCCCTGTTCCAAACCAACTTTCAAGATAAATAGCCTGTAGAATAAGATCTAATATTTGAAAATTACGTATGTTTCGCTCAGCAATAACGTAGGCAACTAAGAAGATTTGTTTTCTCTCTTCTTGCCGCCTTGTTACTACTAATCCTTTGCTTACAACATTACCCCTAAGATGCTTGAATTATGGTACATTTTCATATTCTCCACCTTTGTTCCTTGCCCTTTGCCTTCAAAGATATGTAGATGTTCCTTAACTCCAAAAATTATAAAAACACAAAACAAAAAACTTTATCACTGTTCACTATCAAAGCTACTATTCATTTATCCATTCAATATTTAGAGTAGCTAACTAGACAAAACTAAATAATTGCTGTTTTCGTGGCTTATAGTGGGGAAGGGGGATAAATACCATGATGAAGGAGAGAAGAGTGCTATTGTGGGGACACAAATTATGTGGATCCAATCTATTTTTTTACGGGAGGCATCAGGGAAAGTTTCTCTGAAGAAGTAAGGTTGATTCTTAAAGAATAGATGGAAGAGTGCCAGGTAAAGGGGAGGATTGGCATCAGGCTGAAGTCTGGTGCTCACAAAAAACTAAGTGACATCTTAGGTTGGTACAGTGTGTGAGATGACCTTATTTTCTTCTTCAGGTAATTTTTTGAAAACCTGGTTTATATTTGCAACTTACTCTCATTTTTTCTTGGTTCCCATTAACACAGTTATTTTCCCCATACGAAGATCACAAATAACTGAGCTAGGATGTAGTTGCAAAAAAAAAAAAAAAAAAAAATCACAAATGACCTAACTTTTGTCAGTTATTGTCATCACTGCTCCAACATTGATAGTGATGGTATTGAGGGCCAGCATATGGAGAACTGGAAGGTCCAGAGAGGTACCAATGTTAAAATACACTTTTTCACCGGGAAGTGGAAAATGTATTTATAGTCTTCATAATACAAATTACAAAAGCTTGATCAAAAGTTTTCTAATAGGCAAATATATAAAAGTAGATTAGTAGTTGCCTAGGGCTGACGGGAAATGGAGTGACCGACAATGGATTCAAGATTTCTTTTTGGGATGAGGAAAATATTCTAAATTTGAATTATGGTAATGGTTGTACAACTTTGTACATATACTA
The DNA here is from genome assembly GCF_047675955.1 of Chlorocebus sabaeus. NCBI lineage: Eukaryota > Metazoa > Chordata > Mammalia > Primates > Cercopithecidae > Chlorocebus > Chlorocebus sabaeus. The sequence continues at coordinate 32,562,550 of NC_132926.1, read as the reverse complement.
AGAAACAAACTATACACCCTAAATAGGTTAACCTTTATGTGGGCAAATTATATCAATAAAGCTGTTGAAGAACTGGTAAATGACAAGTGCAATATAAAGGTGACCATAAATACAAAATACAGGAAGAAGCAATTTATTTACAAGATAAAAAAGGAGGCTTCTGGTCAGGCATGGTGGCTCAGGCCTGTAATCCCAGCACTTTGGGAGGCCAAGGCAGGCAGATCACAGGGTCAAGAGATTGAGACCGTCCTGGCCAACATGGTGAAATCCTGTCTCTACTAAAAATACAAAAATTAGCTGGGCGTGGTGGTGTGCGCCTGTAGTCCCAGCTACTCTCTGGAGGCTGAGGCAGGAGAATTACTTGAACCCGGGAGGTGGGGGTTGCAGTGAACTGAGATGGTGCCACTGCACTCTCCAGACTGGCCACAGAGCAAGACTCTTGATTCAAAAAAAAAAAAAAAAACAGGAGGTGGCTTCCTAGAAATGTTAGCACCGGGGCTAAATTTTGAAAGATGCCTGTATTATTGTATTAGCTTATTAAATATTCTCCTAGTTCCAGTTACCCCTCTACGGTTTTACTGTGTCATTTCTCTGTTATAAAAACTAAAGGAGCCATGCGATAGCTCACACATACAATCCCAACACTTTGGGAGGTCAAAGTGGGAGGATCACTGGAGCTCAGGTGCCTGGAGATTAGCCTAGGCCAACAAAGACAGACCCCGGTCTCTCTATAAAAAACAAAAAATTAGCCAGGGGTGGTGGCGTGTGCCTGTAGTCCCCAGGAGGCTGAGGCAGGAGGATCACTTGAGCCTAGGAGGTTGAGGCTAGCCACTGCACTCCAGCCTGGGTGACAGTGAGACCATGCCTCCCCTCCCCCCAAAAAAAAGCCCTTTACCTACAAAAAAAGCAAGAGTTTCATATATTAAAAAATTCCTAAATATGGCCTCTGCTTATCCTTTCAATTCTATATACTTACTCCCTCTTCAGATTATCCTCAGACCCTACCATTGAGACAAGTAACTTTACTGATCACCTGTTGTGTACGGAGCTCTAACACAGCCAAATCCCAAACCCTTTAAGTCTCATTTCTTTCCTACTTCTTGGATACAAATTATCTCCTCCTAAAAACTTACTTTCTTTAACTTCAACAACCCATTATCCTGACTCTCCTCCTGCTTTATTAATTCCAAATTTCTTCTCCTGAGTCCTCACCTCTCAATTTACTTTCTCCACTATCACTTATATGCTGATCTTGCTTAGATCTAACCCCAGTCCCAATTCCCTGGCCTAGGCTCAGTTCTGTATTTGCTGCTAACTTAACTACACAAGAGTAAAACACAGGATATGCCATTCACCTTAATTTAAACATGTCCAAAGCCATTACCATCCACCATACTTGTAAAATATTAAAATTGGCACCCCTTCCTAACTCCCTAATTCAAACCTCAAATTCTTAAGGCTCAAGTGACTTACCTCCACTCCTCAAAAAGGGGTAACATGTACATTAAAAAGTTTCAGAAAAAAAAAAGAAATCAAACATACTCCCACAAAATATTCCTTAATACACCGTTAAGAGACCAAATGGCTTTCTTTTTGTTTCTTTGTTTTTGTTTTGAAATGGAGTGTAACTCTGTTGCCCAGACTGGAATGTACTGGCATAATCTCGGCTCACTGCAACCTCTGCCTTCAAGGTTCAGGTGATTCTCCCGCCTCAGCCTCCTGAGTAGCTGGGATTACAGCACATGCTGCCACACTCAGAATTTTTCTGTGTGTTTTGATGTTTTGAGTAGAGACAGGGTTTCGCCATGTTGGGCGGGCTGGTCTCAAACTCCTGACCTCAAGTGATCCACCTGCCTCAGCCTCCCAAAGTCTTGAGATTACAGGGGTGAGCCACCATGCCCAGCCACCAAATGGTTTTTTTTTTTTTTTTGAGACGGAGTTTTGCTCTCATTGCCCAGGCTGGAATACAACGGCGTGATCTCGGCTCACCACAACCTCTGCCTCCTGGGTTCAAGTGATTCTCCTGCCAAGTAGCTGGTATTACAGGCATGCGTCACCACACCCAATTGATTTTGTATTTTTCGTACACATGGGGTTTCTCCATGTTGGTCAGACTGGTCTCCAACAACCAACCTCAGGTGATCCACCCGCCTCGGCCTCCCAAAGTGCTGGGATTACAGTAGTAAGCCACCATGCCCAGCCTCAAATGGTTTTCTTTAGGGTAATTTTTGCACTGTAAGTTAGCACTTCTATTACAGATAGTGTTTTCTGTATGAAGATACTAAGAGAACAAATAACTGGATGAAGGGAACACTTCCCCCTACTTTTCATTAATTTGCTTAGCAAATCCTCTTTAAACGGATAGAGTTAAGTATTCTAGATAAGAAACTGTAGATGAAAACTATACTAAAAGGCAAAAGTAAATTATCTACATTAGTGGAGAAAATGAATACAAAAAGAAAACAATAACATTCCGAAGTTTGATACAATGTTTGTTTTAAGTAGCAAATACAAAAGAAACAACACAAAGTCTGGGCTGGAAACATAACACATAGCAAAGGGGAAAATGAAAATGGAGAAAAAGGGATTATTATTCTTACTACAAAAAGCAGTTGCCTGGCCAGGCACAGTGGCTCACGCCTGTAATCTCAGCACTTTGGGAGGTTGAGTCAGGTGGATCACTTGAGGTCAGGAGTTTGAGACCAGCCTGGCCAACATGGTGAAACCCCATCTCTATTCAAAGTACAAAAACTAGCCGGGTGCAGTGGTGGGCACCTGTAATTCCAGCTACTCAGGGAGCTGAGGCAGGAGAATCGCTTGAACCCAGGAGGCAGAGGCTGCAGTGAGCCGAAAGTGCGCCACTGCACTCCAAGCCTGAGGAACAGAGCGAGACTCCGTCTCTAGGGAAAAACAAACAAAAAACAGTTGGCCAACAATGATAAAATGCCACCGGCCAATATCATTTCCTACAACAGCCACAGCACTCAGCAAAATTCACTAACTACCCTCAACAGCTTGATACAATGAAGTGCCACAAATCTCAGCACAGAATTTCTCAGTGTGGTTCTCTGGTCTTTAGTAGAAATTCCTCGTGGTAATTATATAAAAACAAAAATAAAAACAAACAAAAAACAAAGAAAACAAAAAAACAACTCTTGGTCTCCACTCCAGAACTGGTCAAACAAAAATCTGTTGGTAGTGCAGTGTAACCTGCATTTTTTACAAACTATGTAGGTGGTAATTATTTATACATAGCTGAGGTTTGAAAAATGCTGACTTATCAGGATTCACACGAATAGAGTCTTAAGGGTCCTACTGTTGCAACTAACCAAGGCAATCTCTAAATGTTTCAGAGTACTGTTTGAGGCTCATCTCAATATGCTACCCTTTTAAGTAAACATTCATGTCCTCACATAGTTTGAGATTTAGACATCTTTCCTCCTACTTTTCAGAAGGAGACAAATTCACAATTATATGCCAGGCTCACAGCAGATGCTCAAAAAGAATGCAAGCCTCACAAAATCATTGTCTGTTCAATGAATTATGCTCAGTATTTTTTTTTTTGTTTTTGTTTTTTTTGAGATGGAATTTCACTCTTAATGCCCAGGCTGGAGTGTAATGGCGCAATCCCGGCTCACCGCAACCTCTGCCTCCCAGGTTCGGGCGATTCTCCTGCCTCAGCCTCCCTAGTAGCTGGGATTACACAGGCACATGCCACCACACTCAGCTAATTTTGCATTTTTAGTAGAGATGGAGTTTCTCCATGTTGGTCAGGCTGGTCTTGAACTCCCCACCTCAGGTGATCCGCCCGCCTTGGCCTCCCAAAGTCCTGGGGTTACAGGCATGAGCCACCGCACCCGGCTGCCCAGTTTCTTACACTGTGTCTGGCACAGGGTAGGTACCCTCATGTGAATGTCAACTGAATGAAAGAAATGCTTGTTCTCTACAAGGTACTGTACAAGGTGTTGTATGTTAAATTCACCAAGACAGTCTCAAACTATCAGAGCTCTCATATGAAGAGTAGAAGCTAACAACACTCCCTACTCTAAGAGAAATAAAAAATAATATTATGGAGGTTCAAAGGCCGGGCGCGGTGGCTCAAGCCTGTAATCCCAGCACTTTGGGAGGCCGAGACGGACGGATCACGAAGTCAGGAGATCGAGACCATCCTGGCTAACCCGGTGAAACCCCGTCTCTACTAAAAATATACAAAAAAAAACTAGCCGGGCGAGGTGGCGGGCGCCTGTAGTCCCAGCTACTCGGGAGGCTGAGGCAGGAGAATGGCGTAAACCCGGGAGGCGGAGCTTGCAGTGAGCTGAGATTCGGCCATTGCACTCCAGCCTGGGCGACAGAGCGAGACTCCGTCTCAAAAAAAAAAAAAAAAAAAAAAAAAAATTATGGAGGTTCAAAAATGGAAACACTAGGATTTCTGTAAGTAGAGCTTGGTGGTAATAATTCAATTAAAGGCAAACAGCCAAACGCAAAACCAAACTCAACCTAAATAAACAGTGAATGGCTGGGCACAGTGGCTCACATCTGTAATCCTAGCACTTTGGGAGGCCAAAGCAGCTGGATCACTTGAGACCAGGAGTTGGAGACCAGCTTGGCCAACACGGAGAAACCCCATCTCAACTAAAAATACAAAATTAGCCGGGTGTGGTGGCACATGCCCGTAATCCCAGCTACTCAGGAGGCTGAGGCAGGAGAATCACTTGAACCCAGGAGGCAGATGTTGCAATGAGCCGAGACTGCGCCATTGCACTCCAGCCTGGACAAGAGCAAAACTCTGTCTCAAAAAAAAAAAAAATTAAATGTATATAGCTATATAATAAAAATAGAATTTCATTATTGTACCCAGCACAATAAGAAACACAAGATACCTCTACGAGTAAGACAGTTCTCTCCCTCAAGGAGTTTCTAGAATGTATTCTTGTAGGAATGCATCTGAAACATGTGAAGAGGTAAATGGTTTCACACATCGATTTTAGATACTTTCCAGAAATCAAAGCATTTGATTACATGGGATTATAGTGTACTTTCCAGTATCATGATGCCTATTACAGGATTTCCTGAATTAACCTCCTAATTCTAGGAGGAAGTATATAAATTAAGAACACAGCCTTACAGCCTGGGCAACACAAGGAGACTCTATTTCTAAAAAATAAAAATAAAAATTAGCCAGGTGTGGTGGTGTATGCCTGTAGTCTCAGCTACTTAGAAGGCTGAGATAGGATGATCACTGGAGAGGGCTGAGATAGGATGATCACTGGAGCCCAGGAGTTCAAGGCTGCAGTAAACTATGATTGAGCCACTGTACTCCAGGCGTAGGTGGCCTAGCAAGAACCCAACTCTTTAAAGAAAAAAGAGAGAGAGAGAAAAGAGTACAGCCTTATTAGGTTGTAGTTCTAGGAAAAGATGGGGGTTGATGGAGGTGAGTAGCAAAGTAAAAAATTATTAATTGTTATTATTATATTTTGGGGATTAATAACAATTATTGTTACATATCAGAATCACCTGGGGAGTTTTTAAAAATCATGACACCTACATCATATCCCAATTTAATTAAATCAAAATACTTGTGGTTAGGGATTAGGTGTCTTTTTTTTTTTTTTTAAGTTTGCCATTTGATTCCATTTGTAGCAAAATTTGAGAACCACTGGTAGAGTTGAAAGATGCAGCAGGACCTGTACAATTCACACATTAGCTGCGTGACTTCAGGCAAATTAACCACTTTGACTCACATACTTTATATGAAACACCAACTTATAAGATTGGTGTAATGATTAAATGAGACCATATGCAATGCCTGGATAATATTGGGACTCTTTGTTGCATGCAGAGGGAAAAAAGAATGTTTAGCCACACTGAATTCAACCAATTATTCCCTTATTTCAAAAGTACTTATCAACATTACGAATAACTAAAAGGCAATTATACCTTAAAGTTAGAACAAATCATTATATCAGAGAACAAGAGGCATCTTCTGTCCTACTGATTCCATCAATTTATGTTATGCATTAAAAAACTCTTAAGGCCTTGTTGGGCTTTCGAAAACCCTTTTATAAGTAAAACCTGACTTTACAAATTATATAATTCATTCTATTAATAGGTTCAAAGCTAGACGGCATCACAGGCAGAACCCTGACTCATAATACAATGCTCTTTCCATTTCCCTTTATGTTGAGGATCGAAATGTACTCTCTTCAGCTAAACCTTTTTGTACAGCACTTCCAAAATCCCCATTAAAAGGCCGTAACATGCCCCACTGCTCACACTGACAAGAAAAAGGCAGTATTCTAGTTCTTCGAAGGAGAGCAAGGTAAAGATATCAATGATCACTGAATACCATACTCACTACCATCACCTGCAACACAACCACCATCTGATAATTTTGTCAGATAAATCCTATAGTGTACCTCATGGTGATAAACAGACTATTAATCTATAGTAAAACCAACATCAAAATAATGCTTAACTGGGGACTGGGGAGAAAAATAATGCTTGGCTATAATCCAAAAGACAGACTTAAAAAATAAGTAAATAAAATAAAACTAACACTGTCACAGAATAGAACTTACCAAGGACAGGCAGTGTGTGCATACAAAGAAAAAATCAAATAGTCCTTATCTCAATAAGGATGTAGGTTATACCAACATATGCATTTGTCAAAACTGATCCGGCAGGGTATGGTGGTTCACGCCTGTCAATCCCAGCACTTTGATAGGTCAAGGTGGGCGGATCACAAAGTCAGGAGTTCAAGACCAGCCTGGCCAATATGGTGAAACCCCGTTTCTACAAAAATACAAAAAAAGTAGCCGGGTATGGCGGGCACCTGTAGTCCCAGCTACACCAGAGGCTGAGCCAGGAGAATCAGTGAGCCGAGATTGCGCCACTGCACTCCAGCCTGGGCAACAGAGCAAGACTCCATCTCAAAAAATAAAAATCCCACTAAAACATGCATTAGTTTATGCTATGTTAGTACTGGTCAACCGATTTTCTTTCTTTCTTTTTTTTTTTTGAGATGGAGTCTCCGTCTGTCACCCAGGCCAGAGTGCGGTGGCGTGATCTCGGCTCACTGCAACCTCCATCTCCTGGGATCAAGTGGTTCTTCTGCCTCAGCCTCCCAAGTAGCTGGGATTACAGGCACCCGCCACCATGGCCAGCTAATTTTTGTATTTTTAGTAGAGACGGAATTTCACCATGTTGGCCAGGCTGGTGTCGAACTCCTGACTTAAAAGTGATCCGCCCGCCTTGGCCTCCCAAAGTGCTGGGATTACAGGTGTGGCATGAGCTACCACACCTGGCCAGTCAACCAAAATTTTAAGGCCACCTGAGATTGAAAATGGAAGCAAAAACAGTAACAAAATAAAGCATCATTTTACCTGTGTTCATACACTGAACACCAAGTTAAATGATGAAAGTTATGAAGACACTCAGATAAGCTCAGAAAAACTTATGTTAAACTCAAGGACTATGTAACATTTGTTCCAAATTCTAACTCTTCACTTTACAGAATTCTTGACAGCAAAAATCCCTGGTAAACAGTGACAGATCAAGAGAAAATCAAGATTTAATGATATTTTAGGTACAGCTTAAATATACTTTAAAACAAAATGATCCAGTCAGGTGCGGTGGCTCACCCCTGTAATCCCAACACTTTGGGAGGCTGAGGCAGGTGGATCACTTGAGGTCAGGAGTTCGAGACCAGCCTGGCCAATACAGTGAAACCTCATCTCTACTAAAAATACAAAAAAATTAGCCAGGCATGGTGGTATATGCCTGTAGTCCTAGCTACTCAGGAGGCTGAGGCAGAAGAATCACCTGAACCCGGGAAGTGGAGGTTGCAGTAAGCCAAGATTACACCATTGCACTCCAGTCTGGGCAACGGAGTGAGACTCCGTCTCAAAAAAAAAAAGATCTAGCTCCAGAAACGACTAAAGCCAAGGGTCCTTGATCCTTGGGCCACTGACCAGTATCCAGTATAGAAGCAAAGTGAAGCTTCATCTGTATTTACAGCCACTCCCCAATGCTGGCATTACCGCCTCAGCTCAGCCTCCTGTCAGATCAACAGCAGAATTCGATTCTCATAGGAGCGCAAACCCTGCTGTGAACTGCAGGGATCTAGGCTGTGCATTCCTTATGAGAATCTAATGCCTGATGATCTGTTACTGTCTCCCATGACTCCCAGACGGAACCATTTAGTTGCAGGAAAGCAAGCCCAGGGCTCCCATTGATTCTATATTAAGGTGAGTTGTATAATTATTTCATTATATGTTACAATATAATAATAACAGAAATCAAGTGCACAATAAATGTAATGCACTTGAATCACCTCAAAATCATTCCCACCCCCACCCCACCCCCCACCAGCTCTGGTCTGTGGAAAAACTGTCTTCCACAAAACCTGTCCCTGGTGCCAAAAAGGCTGGGGACCACTGACTAAAGCCAAGGAATAACCCACATACTTTACATGGGTTCCAGTATTTACTCCAAAATGAGATACAAATATACATATATACACACACACCTTTTTTTTTTTTTTTTTTTTTGAGACAGAGTCTTGCTCCGTCACCCAGGCTGGAGTGCAGTGGCGTGATCTCAGCTTACTACAACCTCTGCCTCCCGGGCTCAAGCAATTCTCCTGACTTAGCCTCCCGAGTAGCCGGGACTACAGGCGCACACCACCATGCTTGGCTAATTTTTATATTTCAGTAGAGATAGGGTTTCACCATGTGGGCCAGCCTGGTTTCGAACTCCTGACCTCAGGTGATCCGCCTGTCTCAGCCTCCCAAAATGCTGGGATTACAGGTGGGAACAACCGCGCCTGGCCACAAATTAGTAATTTCTAACAAGTTTTTATCCTGCAATCCACAGATTCAAAAGGGAGAAGAACACCCTAAATCATAAGCATCTAATTAAATACAAATAGGTTACTTATATTTACATAAGAGCTCTTCAGCTTCTCTATGAGGCAAAATGCCAACAAGTGAAGAAGTAGAGGATGGCTCTCCAGCATCAAATGGAACGATATGGAGGGTGTCAACAGGCATGATTTGGGCTTGACATAAAGGCGATAATGATTCTCAGGAGAACTGGAAGTTAGGACACTCTAGTAACTCCCCTGAGATTAAACAGTCTAATTTGTATTAGTAGGAATAGGTCTATATACATCTCTAACATTTTGTCCAGCTTAAAATGCTACCTAGCATTATTACATTATCTCATAAGCCAGTATAAAGCAGCTCCATGAATTCAGTTTTCCTTCGAGTTAAAAAGCACATTTCTTGTGATCTGTGATGTATGTTTTCCTGTTTTTTTTTTTTTTTTTTTTTTTTAAGTCCAAACTAAGCATGAATACTGTAATATATCTTAATGAAGACATACCCAAAGCAGCATCATCTGTTCTCTGGTAACAGCCATTATGTTATTCACAGGATATATGCTCAGTGCCAAAGATAAGATTAAGCTGCTTTCAAAAGTGAAGAAGGATTAACTAGTGCTTTATAAATACGTTCTAAAACATTTGACCTTCAGACACAGAGGGCAAAAATAGTGATTAAAACACACTAGGCAGCTGCGAGAGGTGGCATTCATCTGCAGTCCCAGCTACTCAGGAGGCTGAGGGGCAGGAGGATCATTTGAGTCCAGGAGTTGAGGCTGTAGTGTGCTATTATCATGCTTCTGAATAGCCACTGCACTCTGCCTGGGTGACAGCGCAAGAACCTGCCGCTAAAAATAAAAATAATAAAAGATGAAAGAAAAATAGGAAAAACAAGAAAGGAAGGAATTAGTAGACACAATATCAAACTGCTGGAATGCTTGCTTTCTAGCTACTATCCTTTGAAAATAGGTCTTAAAATTCCAGGACTAAAAGGCCTTAGGATCAATGAGGCCAGTGACACTTTTAAGTAGGGAACCCTTGTTCAAACAAAACCCCACCCAAAAGCTCAGTATGCAAAGGCAAATGGAAATGAGTATTTAGCTGGCAAAAGAAGCCCTAAATCTTTCTGTTCAGCACTCTCCTTTTCATTTAGAACAATCCTTTTTTTATTTTCTAAATGAGGAAACAGATGGGCTCACACAGATTAAGGAACTGACTGACTGTAGATCAACCAGTCAATACCACATGGCAGATCTACAGCTCAAACCTCCAAAACCTATCTAGATAACAATTTTTCGGTATGTCATAATTGTTTCTTGGGTTGCTGCACAGTTGCTGATGCCTATAATCCCAGCGCTAGAGCTCAGGAGTACAAGACCAGCCTGGGCAATATAGCAAGAGCCCATCTATATAAAAATAATAATAAATTTTTAAAATTGTTCATTTGGAGAACTTATTAATTCAATTGAGAATGGAACACACAAAAAAAGGTTTTAACAGAAACTCAATACAGCTGACCCTTGAACAAAAGGGACTTGAAATGCACAGGTCCACTTATACACAGGTTTTTTTCTGCCTCTGCTACCCAAACAAGATCAACCCCTCTTCTTCCTCCTCAGCCCAAAGTGAGGATGATGAGGGTGAAGAGCTTTATACATATATATATATAGTTATTGACCATTCATGTTATTGGTAAAGCTACCAGTGAACAGTAGGCTACTAGTAGTTAAGTTTTTGGGGAGTCAAAAGTGGTCCACGCCTGTAATCCCAGCACTATGGCAGGCCAAGGTGGTTGGATCATCTGAGGTCAGGAGTTTGAGACTAGCCTGGCCATCACAGTGAAACCCCATCTTCACTAAAAATACAAAACTTAGCTGAGTGTGGTGGCGCACCTGTAATCCCATGAACCTGGAAGGCAGAGGTTGCAGTGAACCAAGATCACACCATTGCACTCCAGCCTGGGGACAGAGCAAGATTCCATCTCAAAAAAAAAAAAAAAGTTATACTTGGATTCCTGACTGCGGGGCATAGTAGGAGTGGGTTGGGGTTCAGTGCCCCTAACCCTAGCATTGTTCAAGAGTCAACTGTAATTTTAAGTGAGCTCTCACATATTACCTCACAAGGTCCAAGGATTTTCTTTTTTTTTTTTTCCTGCCTCAGGTTTATTTGTACAAATAGCACAGGAGGACGCCAGTCCCATGAAGACGGCAGCCCAGGGCTCGCACCAGTCCTTCTGTTCTCACATTGGCAGACAGATACACCTACTCTGAAGCCTTTGTAGGGGCCTGGGCGCCTTTGGGAGCCTGAGCTGGAACTGAAGCTGAAGCTGCAGCCTGGGCCTTGGTTGATCCTTGGCCTTGGCTGGCACAGCCTGAGCCCCTTGGCAATGCGGACACAAGCATGCTTCCCAAGCTTGGGTGGGCAATGTAGGCAAGTCAATTGAGTTTGCAGCTGACACCCTTTGGGATCTTGGGCTTAACCTCCTTGGGCTTTACGAGGGTCTTGCTAGCCTCAGCACATGCACTCATGGCGTTGGCATTGTTGGCCTGCATCTTCTTTAGGCCCTTCTTATGCTTCTTGGCAAAGTGCATGTTCCTCAGGAACCTGGGGTCCACCATTTCTGTGCCATTTTTGGGACTGCTTGTGTGTGGTGTGGTTCTTGGACTTGGCCATGTCTGTACCTTAAGCTGTGGCTCCCAAAGCACCTAGAACCGGAAGCTTCTTTTCTTAAAATATCAAGAAAATGGATACCATTCTCTCACCCTTGCTTTTTTTTTCTTTCTTTCTTTCTTTTTTTTTTTTTTTTGGATACAGAATCTCATTCTGTAGCCCAGGCTGGAGTGCAGTGGCACGATCTTGGCTCACTGCAACCTCCACTTCCCATGTTCAAGCAATTCTCCTGCCTCAGCCTCCTGAGTAGCTGGCACTACAGGCACACACCGCCACACCAGGCTAACTTTTTTTTTTTTTTTTGTATTTTAGTAGAGACAGGGTTTCACCTGTCTCTACTGCCCAGGCTGGTCTCGAACTCCTGAGCTCAGGCAATCTGCCCACCTCGGCCTCCCAAAGTGCTAGGATTACAGGCGTGAGCCACAGCGCCCAGTTTATCCTTGCTCTTCACTCTGGATGCTATGCTTCTTAACAACAGGTCTCTCAAATTACACAGGAAGGACCTGATTAAGCAGGTCATCTATGCAGGCCAGGTAATTTTCAGTCTCTGTTGTAAGATATACCGAAGTATCTTTAAAGCAAATCCTGGCTGGGTGCGGTGGCTCATGCCTGTAATCCCAGCACTTTGGGAGGCCGAGGCGAGCAGATCACGAGGTCAAGAGATAGAGACCATCCTGGCCAACACGGTAAAGCCCCGTCTCTATTAAAAATACAAAAATTAGCTGGGCGTGGTGGCATGTGCCTGTAGTCCCAGCTACTTAGGAGGCTGAGGCAGGAGAATCACTTGAACCCAGGAGGTGGAGGTTGCAGTGAGCCAAGATTGTACCACTGCACTCCAGCATGGTGACAGAGTGAGACTCCATGTCAAAAAAAAAAAAAAAAAGCAAATCCTACAGGGAGTTTTGTAACACAAAACATAGGGAAGTGATTGAACAAATTTGTATATGAAGGATAAAGGTAGCAAAATCTAACTATTTAAAATTAGTGACAACACTTCTAAAAAAAATATATAACACATAATTTTTATCTAGCTAACGCTAAATAGTCAACTTAATTCAATACTTACCAAGTAAATATTTATTAAATATGTACCATGCATAGGTGATACAGAAATAGTGGGGAACAAACTGAGGGGGATGGGAAGATGTTGCTATCAAATAAAGAACGTTTATGTAAATCTTTATCCTTTTCACTTCAATGGAAACAGTTTTTCTTTTTTTTTTTTTTTTTTTTTTACATTTCACTTTAAAACCAATGAACCACTTTTGTTTCCATATACCTGACCCTACCACTCCTAAAGCAAATTTACCCTTTCCACACTCTCATCCAATTACTGTGTTCTGCCTTAGAGACTACACCCAGAAGCCACACTCTCTATTCTTGGATGCCTTACCAAACCAGTTCACCAAGCTTTCTTCCTTAGAGCCAGATCCTGAAATCCCATCTCCTCTCTCAGGAAGCCTTAACTTGAAAGCCAGGTTAATCTGTTTAGCCCCACCCACAGACAGCTTAAAACTACCATAACTCTCTCTGCACTCACCACCTTATAATAGGCACCTATTACTATAATTCTTCTCAGAAGTTAATTTATTCATGTGCTTATTCAGTACACTACTCATTGCCCTTATGGGTCTGTATCAGGTCTTAAATAAAAGCTACCAGATAAAAGGACATGTACTGTACTTCGGTTTAGCACTGAAAATGACAATGCTTAATGCTTTTTAATGATTTCAAATACATTAAATTTAACCTGATTTGTGAAATTTATAAAATCTCACAACATAGATGAATCTCAAAAACATTATGTTAAGTGAAAAGTGCCAGACACAAATGACCTCATTTTGTATGATTCCATTTATATGAAATTCTAGGAAAAACTATAGTGATGGAAAGCAAATCAGGAGTGAGGGGCCTTATTTTCCCACATAGTAGGTTTTTTTTAAAAGGCAAGAATGATTTTAAAACCTCAAATCTATATCATCTCAGATTTCATATTAATATTCACCTCATAAAAAAAATGAAATTTTCTTCCAAAAGATTTACTTGCTCATTTACAACCAATAGCACATTTTATCATTCAATTCTCCATTAAAACTGTAAATCAGCATTGGAACTTTGTTTCTTTTTTTGTGTATGTGTTTTTTTTGATGGAGTCTCGCTTTGTCGCCAGGCTGGAGTGCGGTGGCGCCATCTCGACTCACGGCAACCTCCAACTCCCAGGTTCAAGCTATTCTCCTGCTTCAGCCTCCCGAGTAGCTGGGATTACAGGCACGCGCCACCATGCCCAGCTAATTTTTGTATTTTTCGTAGAGACAGGGTTTCACCATGTTGGACAGGCTGGTGTCGAACTCCTGACTTCAAGTGACCCGCCTGCCTTGGCCTCCTAAAATGTTTGGATTACAGGCATGAGCCACCACGCCCGGCTGGAAATTTTTTTTTTTTTTTTTTGAGACGGAGCCCTGTCGCCCGGGCTGGAGTGCAGTGGCCGGATCTCAGCTCACTGCAAGCTCCGCCTCCCGGGTTTACGCCATTCTCCTGCCTCAGCCTCCCGAATAGCTGGGACTACAGGCGCCCGCCAACTCACCCGGCTGGTTTTTTGTATTTTTTAGTAGAGACGGGGTTTCACCGTGTTAGCCAGGATGGTCTTGATCTCCTGACCTCGTGATCCGCCCGTCTCGGCCTCCCAAAGTGCTGGGATTACAGGCTTGAGCCACCGCGCCCGGCCCCGGCTGGAACTTTTTTTAAGGACAGTTTTATTTGGGTTTTTTCCATGTAAAGACTATGCAACCCAGTCCTTAATTCAAGATACGAAAAATACAAACTGGAATAGAAAAAGGGGCTACAGGCCAGGCCTGGTGGCTCACGCCTATAATCCCAGCACTGTGGGAGGCCGAGACAGGTGGATCAACTGAAGTCAGGAGCTGGAGACCAGCATGGCCAACATGGCAAAACCTTGTCTCTACTAAAAATCAAAAAATTAACCTGGCATAGTAGTGCAAGCCTGTAATTCCAGCTACTTGGGAGGCTGAGGCAGGAGGATCACTTGAACCTGGGAGGCAGAGGCTGCAGTTAGCCAAGGTTGTGCCACTGCACTCCAGCCTGGGCAAGAGTAAGACTTCGTTTCAAAAGAAAAAAACCTGGGCACGGTGGCTCATGCCTGTAATCCCAGCACTTTGGGAGGCCGAGGCAGGTGGATCACCTGAGGTCAGGGGTTCGAGTACAGCCTGGCCAACATGGTGAAACTAAAATACAAAAATTAGCTGGGTGTGGTGGCGGGCGCCTGTAATCCCAGCTACTTAGGAGGCTGAGGCACTAGAATCGCTTGAACCCAGAAGGCAGAGGTTGCAGTGAGCCAAGATCGTGCCATTCACTGCACTCCAGCCTGATCGACAAGAGGGAAAACTCAGTCTCAAAAAAAAAAAAAGAGTCTCCAGTAAACAGTAAACACCATTCTCACCTATTCTGAATATTTTTGCAAATGGTATTTTAAGATTGTTGCTGAAAAATAGCTTGGTTTTAAACTATATTTTAGTCTCCATTCCAGGAAGAGGCTCTTTAATCCCAAAAGTTAAAACATTACTCTAAAACCCTCCAAAGTAAAGTTAACCATTTGACAGAACAATGTCCTTCTATCTCGTCATCTTTTATCCTCGTTACTGCTATTTGCACTCACCAATATTCCACACCAACAAAGGCCGCAATTTCTCTGATATTAAGATTTACTGACAAACTCAACAGGTTAAAATTACTTATCAAAGTGTGGCTAAGGGATTAAGATTTCTTTTAATACAATTGATTTGAGTAAATTTTAACATAGTTTGTGCTGCTCAAACTGCCTTTGCCATTACCTATACAAATTTAGTCCCGACTGAAATCTGCCAAATATGACCATTCACGAAAGGAAAGAGTAATTAACACTTTTAAAAGAACCACAAAGGATTTTACATAGTATAATTCAACAATTTCATGTCACATCTGCTGCAGAGATCACAAACATTGTCACTATGCCATCTCCTTCCTCGAACCCCCACACCGCCTCCTGCAGCTTTATTCTTGGCTTTTCAAAGGTTTAATCCACTCGGGGCTGCTAAAGGAGGAATCAAGGAAGCATAATTTGTGAACCCAAGCTGAGAAAAGGGCAGGAATATGGGGTTGAGTCACGTCGTTCCGCCATTTTCTAAGCGGAGGAGGAAGACATGTTGGAACAAAAACACAACAAAAGAGCAGCCATTTCCCAAGCCAGCTCCAATAGCAACTCGAACTGACACTGCCCGGTCGCTTCAGCACCTTCAAATACACTTCACTGGACAAACCTAAGAACATCAGACGTGCCGCCCTAAAAAAGGCTGCAGCCAACCCTTCCGCGTAGGGATCAAAGATGACCCGCACGCATAACTGCAAACGAAAGCCTCGGGAAGAGAACGACGGAAGCCAAATGGAGCAGTGTAATACAATGAAATAAGTTGGCAAATTGAAATTTACTCAGTGATTGCGATGACTTACAGGAAAGCACCAGCTACAAGGAACCCAGGTAACTAAAACAAGACCCGGATTCAGCTGGTCTCATTACCTGCCTCTACTTAGCCACTTCCCCATTCCGTGCTTCCCTCAGCGGATCGCCTACATGCACCGGGTTCTTACCGTATGTGGGGGATGCCAACCCCACCTTGAAGAATCTTATAGAGCTTGCTCTCGTACAGCAACTGGGGATGCCTGGCCTTCTGAGATTCTAGCTTCACTGCCACTTCCTGCAGGGGAAAGAGGGGATGATGGCATCAACATCCCTACGGATTCAGTGTCACTTAGGAAAGGAGAGAGACATTAGCAAAACTCCAAGTCGCGACTACAAGGAAGAAGTGAAAAGCTGGAAAGAGAAAGCTCTCTGTAATTATAAAACGAGGCAACCAGCCTCAACGGCCTCTTCAGGGGGTAGTGACGAAATCGTACGTCCTCTAAAGTGCAGGAAAATGATTCATCCAGAAAAAAAGAGGCAACCTCTGAACGTAGTGAGAGGTTTTTAAGGAACTAGGCGATCGGAAACTGTTCTAATTGGAACAAGAGGCCCAGTAGGATTAAAAATTAAATAAAACAAAAGAAAAGCATGGGAATCACAGAAAGAGGATTTTGCCGTTTCCACCTTAAAAGTCGGTTAAAAAAAAAAAAAGCTCGACGAAGGGACATTTATGGGACGTGTTTAACAAGCTGGGAAACTAGTTCCCCCAACCTTTCTATCGGGTTCTTGACCCTTTTAGGGAGAGAGCGGGCGAGGATCGCAAGCCAGGAAAACTAGCTCCCTGGACTCCCTGGCGAGTGCGTGCGGTGAGGGGCCCGAGCACTTTGGGGGTGCGCGGTGGTGGTGGGGGGAATGAGAAAAAGCGCAGCGTTATCGTGAACCCCACCCCAGGTGATTACCTCGCCGTTGGTGATGTTGATCGCCAGATAGATGTCCCCGAAGGAGCCAGACCCGATCTTCCGTACCAGTTTATATTTCCCTCCGACAATGAATTCGGCCTTAGAGCCGCTGCTACTCGCCATCCTGAGAGACGAAGATGGAGTCTGGGGCCAAGCCCCGACACCTCTGGGAAGACGACGGAGGCCTCTGGGGCTCCTACACTGGGCAAGGCTACGGAGGAAGGCGGCAGGAAACAGAACACGGAGGCCTTTACCGGCGTTCGGGGCCCAGAATCAGCCGAGGGGAACCTGCTCACCGCCGCTCAGTCAGGTTTCTTTTTGCCAGGCCGCAGTTTGTGAAGGGCTTCTCGCGGTTACCAGGCTGGGCCACTTGTTTCTCGGCGGCCGCCGCGGCCTCGCTTGCGCGGCGACGTCGCGGGCTGGAAAAGGGGCGCGGTGAGCTAGGGCGGCGATACAGCTACCACCACTGCCGCCGGCTCCGGCCCAGAGGGACCCCTGTCACTCCGCCGACGCCGCCATCTTGTTACTCCAGCTCCAGCCAACACAAAATGCCCCCAGTCCCCGGGAGCCGCTTCTTCACGGCGCAGAGCACTCTGGGAAAGGGATCTGGGGCGCTCGCTCCCAAGGATCGGCAGCGAGAGGGCGGAACCGGATCCGTGAGAGTCGCGGCCCACGCTCCAAGCGTCACCCTGTCACCGCCCAGTAGCGCATGAGCGCTGCAACTCCTGCTGACTGCGCAGGCGTGCCGCGGCCTGCCTCACCCCGCCCCAGGCTTTCTTCCACTTCCGGTCGGCGGCGGCTCAGCCGCTGTTACCTGTTACTCGCCTCGGACCCGCCGGGTCTCTGGAAGGCTGAGTGGTCCCAGGCCTCGATGTTGGGAGGAGTCACCTTCATGTTTCGTGTCAGGCCTCCTTAGAAGTTGGGTATTGACCTTTGCTCTTTGAGGGGGTTTTTAACCTTTGATCTTTCTTCTGGCCGCTCCCGCGGACCGGCCTATTCCAACCCAGTTTCTGTTTGGAAAGAGGCTATCGCCTCTGGTGGAGAGGAAGAGAAAAGCAGCCCGCGTTGAGGAATCGTTCAGGGCTCTCGGTTGTAGCAAAGCCTAGCTAATTACCCTTCATAATTAGAATTTTCTTCTCTACTACGGAGTGTTATAGACCCTCTTTCCACAGGAGGGGAGAAAAGAAAGAAGCCGGAATCCCCCTGCCGTCCTACGTCTTTGCATTATTGCCTCACTACCACTTCTGATCTTCAGAAGAAAACCCGGTATCTTGTTCATAGTGAAGATTAGGGATAGATGGAATCAACAGAAAATTAATTTAACAAGAGTGAAAAAACTGTTATGCCCACCAACCCCACCAAAACAACAACAAAGAATCGAATGTTGGTCATGTTGAAAACCGCAGTATTAACCTAAACAGAGTAGAGGTAACTATTACAAAATTTAATTGACATTTAAAACTACACGGAAATTTTTTTCTTTTTTACTAAAAATCGATCAATCAAATCTTGACCACGTTTTGTATTACAAAATTTGACCTGGGAAAATTGGGTTGAGTAATAGTAATGTTCACAAAAGAAAGCTCCATGGTTTGTGCTATCACGTTAAGTCGGACCTCAGTGGTAAACTTTTAAGCTAAGCCTATCCTAAATAAAATTTAATTAAAATAGAAATGAGGGCTGGGCGCAGTGGCTCACGCCTGTAATCCCACCACTTTGGGAGGCCGGGGCGGGCAGACGACTTGAGGTCAGTTGTTCGAGACCAGCCTGGCCAACATGGTGAAACCCCGTATCTACTAAAAATTAGCTGGGTGTGATGACGTACACTTGTAATCCCAGCTACTCGGAAGCGGAGGTTGCGGTGAGACTGGATCACGCTACTGCACTCCAGCCTGGGCAACAGAGAGACCCTCTTTCAAAAAAAATAATTAAATAGAAATGGGAGAAAAATGTGAAGAATTTTAACTGTAACTTTGAAAGGTGATCAAGTAATTAAGGTTAGTAATAGGGTTCATCTCGGAAGATAACTGAAGAGAGAGGGGAAGAGACTTCCCCTAAAGTTTAGCATGAGGTTTTAAGGCACAACCAACACCCAGCCCAGGGTGCCCAACTCCCAAATCACCACTATTAGACATCGTTCGCCTTTGGTGACTCTAAAGCATGTTTTGACTAAGTTAAAATCTGCTGTTAAATTCTGGTCTAAAACTCAGCCGGGTGCAATGGCTCACACCTGTAATCCCAGCACTTTGGGAGGCCAGAGGCGAGTGGATCGCCTGAGGTCAGGAGTTCGAGACCATTCTGGCCAACATGGTGAAACCCCGTCTCTACTAAAAATACAAAAACTAGCTGCGCGTGGTGGCGTGTGCCTGTAGTCCCAGCTACTCAGGAGGCTGAGGCAGGAGAATCGCTTGAATCTGGGAGGCGGAGGTTGCAGTGAACCGAGATGGTGCCCCTGCA
The DNA here is from genome assembly GCF_047675955.1 of Chlorocebus sabaeus. Taxonomy (NCBI): domain Eukaryota; kingdom Metazoa; phylum Chordata; class Mammalia; order Primates; family Cercopithecidae; genus Chlorocebus; species Chlorocebus sabaeus. The sequence goes on along the minus strand of NC_132926.1, from coordinate 32,543,130 downwards.
CTCCAGCCTGGAGACAGAGTGAAACTCCGTCTAAAAATTAATTAATTAATTCTGGTCTTAAAAAAATTTTTTAAAAAAGCCAAGTTTAAGCATCTTGAATTTTCCAGAGATCACTCCTATTCTGCTGATTTTCTCACACACATCCAAAGTTTAATGGATTCCTCAGCTTGAGGAGTTCTCCATAAGGGGATGAGGTATACATTTAGAATGATATTTTGGTGGTGTGATAAAAATGCTCAATGAAGCCGGGGGCGGGGTAAGGGTGGGCATGGAGAGATCTAAGTTAGTTATTCCCAAAGGAATCACCTGTGTATGGACAGGTGCAAGTCGCTAACAAAGTTTTCCATGAGGATGTGAGAAAAGTAAGCAATACATTTTTCATATATTATCTGATTTCACATTATACTTCATTCTGAGATTTTTCACATACGTGTCATTAAAATGCTCTTTTATGAAATGGTGCCGATGGTAGGTGGTTTTGGTTTTTTAAATATTCTTGCTTGGTTAAAAGTTGAGCCGGGGTGAGGTGGCTCACGCCTGTAATCCTAGCACTTTAGGAGGCCAAGGCAGGCGGATCACAAGGTCAGGAGTTCAAGAACAGCTTGGCCAATATGGTGAAACCCCGTCTCTACTAAAAAACACAAAAATTAGCCAGGTGTGGTGGTGGGCGCCTGTAGTCCCAGCTACTCGGGAGGCTGAGGCAGGAGAATCGCTTGAACCCGAGAGGTGAAAGTTGCAGTGACTGAGATCGTGCCACTGCACTCCAGCCTGGGCTACAGAGTGAGACTGTCTCAAAAAGAAAAAAAAAAAAAAAAGAAAAGAGTCTTCTAAATGTACCAAAGAGCAATTTCTGGCTCCTATATCAGATGCATTCACTAAAAATATCATAAGTGTAGAATAAAAATTGTAGACCTTGAGGGAAATATAGAGATCACCTAGTTCAATAATAATAATTGTATTTTTTTAATGCTTTGCAATTTACTTATGAGTCAAAGTCTCACTCTGTCACCCAGGCTGGAGTACAATGGCACCACCATAGCTCACTGTAGTCTGGACCTCCTGGGCTCAAGCAATCCCCCTGCCTCAAGCTTCCCCAGTAGCTAGGACTATAGGCAGGCACCACCATGCTTGGCTAATGTCTTTTTTTTTTTTTTTTTTTTTTTAACTTTTTGTAGAAATAGTGTCTTACCTTGTTGCCCAGGCTGGTCTTGAACTGCTGGACTCAAGTGATCCTCATGCCTCATCCTCCCAAACTGCTAGGATTACAGCCTGCAATTTAGAGTACTTTCACACCTGTCATTTGTGTCCCAGTAAGACAAAGTGACTTGCCCAAAATCATAGATATTTTAGTGGCAATGACAGGACTAGAGCCACAACTACTACCAAAAGAAAGAGAAAAGGGAAAGAGTAGAACATAAATTTGGACAATCATGTCCCAGGGATTACTTCTGTGTTTGTAGGGAATTCGAGATGAATTTTATTAACTTTTTTTTTTCTTGGCTGGATGTGGTGACTCATGCCTATAATCCCTGCACTTTGGGAGGCTGAGATAGGAGGATCTTGTGAGGCCAGGAGTTCAAAATCAGCCTGAGCAACATAGACCCCATCTCTACAAAAGTGTTTTTAGATAATAAAAACAAAAACTGGTTTTTTTAAGCCACAATGTTTACTCAAGGAACGGTCACTAGTAGCCAGAACATGCTTCAAGTAAAATGATAGAGACAAGCACAAGAAGTCTAGATGGATGCTAAAAACAGAAGGGTAGCCTGCCAATCTCTAGAATTGTTTGGTGTAAGTAAATAGAAAAATGGAATGCCTTGGAAACGTCCGTGTCCCAAGTGTTGTTTATTTTATTTTTTTTTTTGAGATGGAGTCTCACTCTGTCGCCCAGGCTGGAGTGCAGTGGCACAATCTCAGCTCACTGCAACCTCCGCCTCCTGGGTACAAGTGATTCTCCTGCCTCAACCTCTTGAGTAGCTGGGATTACAGGCACGTGCCACCATGCCCAGCTAATTTTTGTATTTCTTTCTTTCTTTTCTTTTCTTTTCTTTTTTTTTTTGAGATGGAGTCTTGCTCTTGTTGTCCAGCCCAGAGTGCAATGGTGCAATTTTGCCTCACTGCAACCCCTGCCTCCCAGGTTCAAGCAATTCTCCTGCCTCAGCCTCCCAAGTAGCTGGGATTACAGGCGTGCACCACCACACCCAGCTAATTTTGTATTTTTAGTAGAGATGGGGTTTCACCATGTTGACCAGGCTGATTTCAAACCTCTGACCTCAGGTGATCCACCCGCCTCAGCCTCCCAAAGTGCTGGGATTACAGTCACGAGCCACTGCGCCTGGCTGTAATTTTGTATTTTTAGTAGAGATGGGGTTTCTCCATGTTGGCTAGGCTGGTCTCAAACTCCTGACCTCAGATTATCCGCCTGCCTCAGCCTCCCAAAATGCTGGGATTACAGGTGTGAGCCACCAGCGTCAGGTGTTAAGTCTTACATAGTCCTGTGCATAATCAGCATAATGGAATTCATGGAGTGATTGAAAACATGAAGACATTAGAAATATGCAGTTGAGTCAGAGCGATAATGCATTCAGCCTGTTTTTCAGTCTTGGATAGTGATGCCATTTCTGTCCCTTTCTTTAATCAGTCCCTGTTCTCCCCCTCTGCATTGTCCATGGGGTTTTGTGAAAGTGGATTGCTGTATCTATGACAGTGTTTTGCTGTGGGCAGGTCTGTGCAAAAGTACCCCAAAGTCTGAGGAAGTTGGTATGCTGAAGAAAGAAGCTGACAAATACAATATTTTAGAAAGAAACATTTAATAGGGAATTATGAACAGAAGCAATTGAGTTCAAGGAACAGAAGCCAAGATGGTAGATCCCCATGCCATTACCCACTAGACCCGGGGCTTATATACCACAGGGAAAGGAGTGGTTCAGATATGAGCTGTAGGACCATTGAAGTGGATAACATCAAAGTTGTTTGACCTAAGAGTAGGATTTACAGTAAATATCTGCTGTTACACAAGGAACAATAGATAAACTGGGAATTTTCAAGGACTTCCTGGAATTGCAGTTAAACCAAAATGGTGATTTAGTTTCCAAGATGGAGTTGCTTTGTTTGTTTATTTATTTATTTATTCTTTTAATTACATTTATTTTAATGCTGAATTTACTCCTATGCCATAAGTTTTTGTTTCTTCTGGGATATCTTTTTCTTCTGGAAATAAAAACCTCCTCTTCTGGTTTCGGAACAATCTGTTCCTTTTCAGTAAGGATCATCTCAATGTGACAGGGAGAGCTCATGTATGGGTTAATCTGACCGTGAGCTCTGTAGGTCTGGCGGCACATCTTAGGTGCTTTGTTCACTTGAATATGCTCAATGACCAGAGAATCTGCATCTAAACCCTTATGTTCAGCATTACTCTCTGTATTTTTAAGCATGTGCAGCAAAAATTCAGCACTCTTTTTGGGCCACCGACCTTGTGTCCGGGCCCACTGCTTGACCTGAGCACACCTGCCAACTCCACCATTGTATCGTTGGAATGGTACACACTGTTTCTGTAAAGTGACATCTTTCAGATACTTCATGGCTTTTCGTATATGCATATCCTTGATGGCCTGGGCAGTTTCACGAGTGTTCTTAAAGTGAACATGAAGATTGGAACCTTTTGATTTGCATGATTTCGTGGGGTTCTCCGGGTCAAGTGAATAGTGAACCATTTTCACAGATTACCTCAAGTCACTTAGGGAAAGGGCTGCTTTATTTATTTATTTATTTATTTATTTGGGACAGGGTCTCGCTCTGTTGCCCTTGCTGGAGTGCAGTGGTATAATCATGGCTCACTGCAGCCTTAATCTCCCAGGCTCAAGCAAGCCTCTGCCTTAACCTCCCGAGTAGATGGGACCACAGGCGTATGCCACTGCACCTGGCCTAACATGGAGTTGCTTTAGCCTCTCATCCAGGAGGAGTTGCTTTAGCTTCCACAGTTATCAACTTCAAACACATTTGAGACATTCTGCATATATTTCTTACTTTTTATGGCCTCATTAACCACAAATGTATTTCAGTTAATGTCATTTTTTGAATATATGTATTCTTTTGATTCATATAGCTTCTAGATTCTAAGGATTGGTAAGTTCCATGTGTTTACTACCCAATTTTTTTTTTTTGAGACAGTCTCACTCTGTTTCCCAGGCTGGAGTGCAATGGCATGATCTTGGCTCACTGCAACCTCCGTCTCCTGGGTTCAAGCAATTCTCCTGCCTCTGCCTCCCAAGTAGCTGGGATTACAGATGCCTGCCACCATGCCCGGCTAATTATTGTATTTTTAGTAGAAATGGGCAGAGACGGGGTTTTGCCATGTTAGCCAGGCTGGTCTCAAACTCCTGACCGCAGATGATCCCACCTGCCTTGGCCTCCTGAGGTGCTGGGATTACAGGCATAAGCCACTGTGCCTGGCCTTTTTTTGTTTTTTGTTTTTTTGTTTGTTTGTTTTTTTTAACTTTTTTAGAAATAGAGACGGGGACTGGCCGGGCACCATGGCTCACGCCTGTAATCCCAGCACTTTGGGAGGCTTAGTCGGGCGGATCACGAGGTCAGGAGTTTGAGACCAGCCTGACCAACATGGTGAAATCCTGTCTCTACTAAAAATACAAAAATTATCTGGGCATGGTGGCTTGCACCTGTAATCCCAGCTACTCAGGAGGCTGAGACAGGCAAATGGCTTGAACCCAGGAGGCAAAGGTTGTAGTGTTGTAGTGAGCTGAGATCGCGCCACTGCCCTCCAGCCTGGGTGACAGAGCAAGACTTGGTCTCAAAAAAAAAAAAAAAGAAAGAAATAGAGACGGGGGTCTCACCATATTTTGTTCAGACTGGTCTTGAATACCTGGGCTCAAGTGATCCTCCCGCCTCGGCCTCCTAAAGTGCTGGGATTACAGGTGTGAGCCACTGCACCCAACCAGACAACCTAATGATCTTTAAAAAAAACGTATATATGTGTGTGTATATATATATTTATATATGTATAAAATATTTACTGTTCTTTTCCTTATGACATTTGAAAAATCTAGAAAATTTAGATAAATCGGAAAAAAACATCTCTTAGAGATAATCACCAAATGTTAACATTTTGCTGTATAAAATTCCAGCATTTTTCTATGCATATGTATATATGTGTATGTGTATCACTATATCTGCATATCACACTACTGCATTGTAGCCTGGGCAACGGAGCAAGACCCTGTCCCAAAAAATGTAAGTACGTATTTTATTTTTCATTTCTTAAAATTTGCAAAAACTGGCTGGGCGCGGTGGCACGTACATGTAGTCCCAGCTACTCAGGAGGCTGAGGCAGGAGAATAGCTTGAACCCAGGAGGCAGAGGTTGCAGTGAGCCAAGATCGCACCACTGCACTCCAGCCTGGGCGACAGAACAAGACTCTGTCCCAGCGGGGGGGGCAAAAAAAATTTGCAAAAACTGGTTATGGTGTACATTTTGTTTTGAGATCTGTGTTTTTCATGTAATGATTTGTCGGAGACCTGTTTCCATACAACTAATTTTCTGAAATATCATTTTTAATGTCTGTATGTTAGATAGGAATCATATTGATGGAACAACATCTAACCAATCTTAGTTGAGTATTCTGGTTGTTTCCAAACTTTTGCTAATATAAACAAAGTAATGCTGTAATGAATATTCCTGTAGCTAAAACTTTGCTGGCATCTAAAATTAATTGGTTAGGATATATTTCTAGAAATGCTACTCTTCTTAAAGTTCCTTGTATCATAAACAACAATTTCCAATTGTGTTTTGATATAGTTTGTGGTGATTAAACCCGTATTCATGGACTATTTAATCTTTTCATTTATCTTTACAGACTTAAAAGAGATTGTGAGGTTTTCTTTTCTGACCAGCATATTGCTCTAAAACTCAATAAATTTAATTGTGCAATTCCCCTATTCTATCTCTCCCCCCAATTTCAAAATCTCAAGAATTTTGCAAGTCTGTTGTTTGCAAGGATGTGCTCATGCTATTAAAAATGTCTGTTTCATGACATAGCTAACAAGACACATTTGTTGCCCGTTAGAAGCAATTGAGTTCTACAGATACTTAGATTTGGTGAAAGCAAGTGGCAGGGGGCAGGGGTGAGGAGAATGAGTTTCCTGGAAAAGAGAACAGATGTCTTCAAAATCAAAACTACAGTGAACCGAGTATAAGAAAAAGTAATCTCATGTCTTTTGTTTCACTCTTGTTGCCCAGGCTGGAGTGCAATGGCATGATCTTGGCTTACCACAACTTCTGCCTCCCGGGTTCAAATGATTCTCCTGCCTCAGCCTCCCAAGTAGTTGGGATTATAGGCATGCGCCACCATGCCTGGCTAGGCTAATTTTGTATTTTCAGTAGAGACGGGGTTCTCCATGGTGATCAAGCTGGTCTTGAACTCCCGACCTCAGGTGATCTGCCTGCCTCGGCCTCCCAAAGTGCTGGGATTATAGGTGTAAGCCACCACTCCTGGTCTATTTTATTCTTAAAAATTATTTTGGGGTGGGAGAAGAGAAACCAAATTATCCCTTTAGTTGGGTATTTAAGGACAGATTAAATTATGTCAGAAAATGTTACCCTGACCTTGGTCAGGAAATCTAAATTTAATTGTGACCCTACCTTAAATATTTTCTTGGGCTTCAATGTTGTAATCTTTTAAAAGATAAGTCAGATTTTAAGATTGCTTTAAAAATATTGTGATATTGGCTGGGTGCGGTGGCTCATGCCTGTAATCCCAACACTTTGGGAGGGTGAGGGAGGCAGATGACTTGAGCTCAGGAGTTTGAGACCAGCCTGGGCAATATGGTAAAACCCTGTTTGTACTTTCAAAGAAAAAAAAAATTGTGCTATTACTGACGACAACTCCTATATTTTGAAGTAGAAGGAAGAAACTAACATATTCTTTGTCTTTTACAGCTTCTTAAAATTCAGATAAAATGTAAAACTCTGACAGGCAGATCTTGACTTGTGCTCCTTAACACTTAAATGTTAGGAAAATCAGATTCTCTAACCACGAATCATAGCAATAAATAGGTAGTTAGAAATTAGAAGATACTGGCCAGGCGCGGTGGCTTACCCCTGTAATCCCGGCACTTTGGGAGGCCAAGGCAGATGGATCACCTGAGGTCAGGAGTTCGAGACCAGCCTGACCAACAAAGTGAAACCCCATCTCTACTAAAAATACAAAAATAGCCAGGTGTGGTGGCAGGCATCTGTAATCCCAGCTACTTGGGAGCCTGAGACAGGAGAATTGCTTGAACCTGGGAGGCGGAGGTTGCAGTGAGCCAAGATCTTGCCGCTGTAGTCTAGCCTAGGCGACAGAGCGAGACTCCATCTCACAAAAAAAAAAAAAGAAAGAAAAAGAAATTAGAAGATATTCCCAAATTAGAAGAAATTAGAGGGTGGGCGCAGTGGCTCATGCCTGTAATCCTTAACACTTTCAGAAGTCAAGGTAGGAGGATTGCTAGAGCTCAGGAGGTTGAGACGGGCCTGGAAAACTTCATGAGACCCTGTATCTATTTAAAAAAAAGAGAGAGAGAGACAGAAGTAGCTTTCTTTCTAAAGTATTTTTAAAAGGCAGTAATTTGGCTGGGCATGGTGGCTCATGACTGTAATCCCAGCACTTTGGGAGGCTGAGGCAGGTGGATCACAAGGTCAGGAGTTTGAGACCAGACTGGCCAACATGGTGAAACCCCTTCTCTACTAAAAATACAAAATTAGCTGGGCGTGGTAGCAAGCACCTGTAGTCCCAGCTACTCGGGAGGCTGAGGCAGGAGAATCACTTGAACCTGGGAGGTAGAGGTTGCAGTGAGCCGAGATCATACCACTACACTCCAGCCTGGGCGACAGAGCAAGACTCCGTATCAAAAAAAAAACAAAAAAAGCCTGGTGCAGTGGCTCATGCCTCTAATCCCAGCACTTTGGGAGGCCGAGGTGGGTGGATCACGAGGTCAGGAGATTGAGACCATCCTGGCTAACACGGCGAAATTCCATCTCTACTAAAAATAAAAAAAATTAGCTGGGCGTGGTGGCGGGCGCCTGTAGTCCCAGCTCCTCAGGAGGCTGAAGCCGGAGAATGGCGTGAACCTGGGAGGCAGAGCTTGCAGTGAGCTGAGATCGCGCCACTGCGCTCCAGCCTGGGTGACAGAGCAAGACTCCATATCAAAAAAAAAAAAAGAAAGAAAGAAAAGACGCAATAATGATACCTTAGTTTTCAGTATCGCTTTCCCTGGGGGTAGGGGAGAGGCATTACTTAAGTGACCTCTGTAAATCTCTTTTAGTCTGAAAAGTCCTTCCATAGATTTTCATAAAGGGAAAACACAAAATGACCTTTGCTCTTCAGCATAGTCTTATTCTTGGCAAAGAGTTACTGTGAAATAATGCCTGAGGCTTTAACTCGTTTGTCTGCAGTGAACACTCTGCAGTGTAATATATACAATGCCAGAGATATGTCCTGACAGGGAGGAAATTCAAGTCATCAATGTTCCGTCTACTCATTGAAAACATTACTGATGAGGCCAGGACTTGAGAAGCACAAAAAAAAACTAAATGCTGCATTTCGCCTGCGTTTCCTATCCCACTCCCATTACCTTATTCTGATCAGTCTGTCCCGGCAATATTTAGATAATCAAATTGTATTTAAAATTTTCTATTTTAATCACAACCACCATTAATTCCTGGAAATGTGCTGTCATATGTGACATTTTGGAATATTTGTGTTAGCTATTTTTATTTGGAAGAATTTTATAGTGTTTTGGAGTTTCTGCAATTTCTATGTCCCTTTCTTTTCTCAGCCCCCGTTCTCTTCCTCTGCATTGTTCATTAGCAAGGGCATGAAACTGCTCCTCGTGACTCATTATTACTCACTATAGTAATCTAACTCTTCTTTGTGAGACTAAATTTGGAAGATGCTTGAGTTGCCATTCCTGAGGAGAGCTGGTCCTAAGAACACATCCTGTTAACTCTTAACTCTCCATGCTAATGCCAGGAAGCACTGATGCTTATCACAGAAAATGAACTAACTGCTCCCGTTTCATCCTGCTAAGCCCAACACCACTGCAAAAAGACTTTCTTCAGTGAACACAGCCAGGACCCTGAGTAGGGAAAAAAAGAACTTTGGGCAAAAAAAGAACTTTGGGTTTTAGGGCCCTAATCTACAAAGCATAGAAAGTCAGTTTGTATTTATATGGCACTGTATAGTTCATATTTTGTGATTCACTAACTTGTGCTTTTCCTGGCCAGTATACGAGCTAGGTAACCGCAGCTATTATATCCATCGTATGTGTGAGGAAGCCGGAGCTTACCCAAGAACACCAGCTTTTGAGAAGGATTCCTTACATTCCACACCACTGTTCTATGATGTATGTCTGTTTACTTTTACAGGGAATATGTCCTGTCCAGAGCTTACTACCTGTTCTAGATCTGAATGGGGAGTAAAGTAGCAGAGACTATGTAAGTAGGCCTATATTTGACTTAAATCATCCCCCTCCCGGCGTGGCTTGTTTACACAATTCATCTGCAACTCAATGAATCTCAGTTCTGCCGCTTGGTGTTCCGTCAGGGTCTGACTTCCAGCTGTGCCCGAACTCCCACAGTTTTGAGAGTCAGCACCCATCTTCACTGTGTCTGAGTCTCAAACCCAGTAGTTCCTGGTGTGCTCTCTGGTTCCTTGATCCAGCTATCTGATCCCGGTTACTCACCTCTGTCTTTCTGTACCCACTAGCCATCCTTCCTAGACAATGCTGCTTATTCCTACCTCATCAGCTTTCATTTCTTCTGCCTCTCCCTGTCAGATTCTAAAGCCAATTGATCTATTTAAACCTTAGCTACCCACCAGCCTTTCTACACCCTTCTTGCTTCCTGTCAGACTCGGAACCTGATCTGAACTCCTAAATATTGCTTCCTTGTGTGTGTTCTGTAGGCCAGGCAAATGATAGACTTAAGACTCTTTCCACTTACCTTCTAGCCCCCTCTAACCTATATGGAAGCCATGTTTTGATGATTTGTTGCTTAGAATTTCAAGTTCTGTGATTCTTCTTAGCCTGTATTTTTTTTTTTTTTTTTTTGAGATGGAGTCTCACTCTGTTGCCCAGACTGGAGTGCAGTGGCCGGATCTCAGCTCACTGCAAGCTCCGCCTCCCGAGTTCACACCATTCTCCTGCCTCAGCCTCCCGAGTAGCTGGGACTACAGGCGCCCGCCACCTCGCCCAGCTAGTTTTTTGTATTTTTTAGTAGAGACAGGGTTTCACCGTGTTAGCCAGGATGGTCTCGATCTCCTGACCTCGTGATCCGCCCGTCTCGGCCTCCCAAAGTGCTGGGATTAGAGGCTTGAGCCACCGCGCCCGGCCAGGCCTGTATTTTTTTGTCCTACACTGTATCATTGATTGCCATAGCTTCTGCCCTAGTTGATATAGGATATGTGAGAACACTTTGTTTAGGCCATAAACCTCTTAGAAATAAACCCTGCTGCTGTTATTATTAGGCAATTCAAGCCAAAGGTGACTTTCTCTAACCTTCCTGGGGGAGGGAGACAAGCTTTCAGCTGAAATAGAAACTTAACAATTATTGTCCAAAGCCAAAAATAAGAAAGTGTAACAACTATGACATTACCACTTCTGATATCTTCGTGTAGAAGATTCCTTTTGACAAGGTCATCACTGTAGACTTTCAGATGTGTCATAGGAAACAGAGATAAAAATTTCTAGATTATTCTAAAGGTTTTAGAACCTTTAATCAATGTGAAGACACTGAGTTTGAGTTTTCATCTACCCTGATTGATTTTGCCACGCATAGGTAATAATTAGTTTAATTTTTTTTTTTTTTGAAACAGAGTCTCACTTTGTCAGCCAGTCTGGAGTGCAGTGGCACGATCTCGGCTCACTGCAGCCTCCACCTCCTGGATTCAAGCAATTCTTATGCCTCAGCCTCCTGAGTTGCTGAAATTGTAAACATGCACCAACACGCCTGGCTAATTTTTGTATTTTTAGTAGAGATGGACAGGGTTTCGCTGTGTTGACAAGGCTGGTCTCGAACTCCTGTCCTCAAGCAATCCATCCGCTCAGCCTCCCAAAGTGCTTTAATATTTATACAGTGCTTCATACAATATTAGTCTTACCTATGTTATCTTATGTCATAAAAAAATTTCATTGGGAAAATAATTTCATTGTTTTAAATTTCAGATAGGGCAACTTAAGCTCAGATATCTTACTTAACTTGCCCAGGTGCACAAAAAGAGTCAAGGATGCATCTTGTACTTGAACTCAAATTTTTCTTACTCCAAAGAACCTGCTTTTTCATTTCTCGTTTATGCATCTCAGGACTACAAAACACCCTGGGAAGGAAACTGCTCATCTCTTTCAAGATTAAGGGAAGGTATAAAAACAGACGTCCTCTGCTGGGCGCGGCGGCTTCCGCCTGTAATCCCAGCACTTTGGGAGGCCAAGGCGGGTGGATCACCTGAGGCCAGGAGTTCGAGACCAGCCTGACCAACATGGAGAAACCCTGTCTCTACTAAAAATACAAAATTTGCTAGGCGTGGTGGTGCATGCCTGTAATCCCAGCTACTCAAGAGGCTGAGGCAGGAGAATTGCCTGAACCCAGGAGGCGGAGGTTGCCGTGAACCGAGGTTGCACCATTGCACTCCAGCCTGGGCAACAAGAGTGAAACTGTCTCAGAAAACAAAACAAAACAAAACCCCAGACATCCTCTTAATAGATCCCAGGGTATGGCACAGCAAGGTATGTTAATGAACCCATGCCACGTCATGATCTTAATGGTTATACAATACTGCCATCTTGAGGATATGATCAGCAGTTGTTATTCTAGCCATCTACTGTGGCCTAGCACCACGCACAGCCAGAAAGCTGAATCTGGACCGTCAGATGTTAAATACCCAGGAAGGAGCTACAGTCAAGGAGGCCAAAATAACATTGGAGGAGCTAGGTAAGTATTAGGGGATTGAGCAAACCTATGGTGCTTTCAGAACAAGGTAAATGAAAAGGACCAAATTAGGGCACATCAATTCATGTATGCAGGATAAGAAGAACGGGGCATTTTATTTATTCCCAAAGCACCCTGTTCTTCCTTCTAGTATCGTGCTGTCTCACTGTATTATAATTGCTATGTGGACCGATGAGCCATGACAGCAGAGAATAAGTCCTGTTACAGTTATATCTGCACTGTGTCCCCAGCATTAGCACACTGGGTAATAAGTATTTAGTAAATATTTTGTGGCTTAATGGGTGACAGGCATAGGCAGCAGGGGACAAAGTCAAAATAATGGCAGAGTCAGTTTTCCAGATTCCCAGGTCAGTGCTACTATCTACTATACAACATATATTTATGAATGGCAAAAGTATACTGGCTACCAAGAGACACTGAAATATACCTAGCCTTTTAGGTGGCCACCAGCAATGATAGCCATCAGTCATGTCTCTAAGGCTGTAAGCACTGGGCTTATTTATTGAATACCACTTTGGACCAGTCACTGTACTGAGTGCTGGGACTGCAATGAAGAACAAAAAAGATAGCCCCAGCCCTTATGAGGTTTACAGCCTAGATCTAGACTAGACTACCGATCAGACAGGGCCTTTCATGGTCATCGTGACTTGGTGAGGACATCTGATTCCATGATCTGGTCTTAGCTTTGTAATGTCAGAAACTCTAATTTTTTTTTTTTTTTTTTTTTTTTTTGAGACGGAGTTTCCCTCTTGTTGCCCAGGCTAGAGTGCAATGGTGCAATCTCTGCTCACTGTAACCTCCACCTCCCAGGTACAAGCAATTTACCTGTCTCAGCCTCCCAAGTAGCTTGGATTACAGGCATGTGCCACCACGCCTGGCTAGTTTTTTAATATTTAGTAGAGACGGGGTTTCACCATATTAGTTGGGCTCATCACGAACTCCTGACTTCAGGTGATCCACCCGCCTTGGTCTCCCAAAGTGCTGGGATTACAGGCCTGCACCACCGTGCCCGACCCAGAAACTCTATTTTATCTGTAGCTTCAAAAACCCTATGTGGGCTAGGCACGGTGGCTCACACCTGTAATCCCAGCACTTTGGGAGGCTGAGGTGGGTGGATCACCTGAGGTCAAGAGTTCAAGACCAGCTTAGCCAACATGGTGAAACCCTGTCTCTAAAAATACAAAAATTAGTTGGTCATGGTGGCAGGCGCCTGTAATCCCAGCTACTCGGGAGGCTAAGGCAGGAGAATTCACTTGAACGTGGGAGGCAGATGTTGCAGTGAGCTAAGATTGTGCCACAGCACTCTAGCGTGGGTGACAGAGCAAGACTCTGTCTCAACACCACCACCCCCCCCCCAAAAACCAACCAAACAACAACAGCAACAAAAAAAAACCTATGTTGTGGGTATTATTATCACCCCAGATTTTTATACCTAGCTCACACAAATGAGGAAACTAAGTATAAGACAGGCTAGTTAACTTGCCCAAAGTTACAAAAGATAGTAAGTGGAGGAGCCAAGACATGAAATTTCAAGTTCACTGTCCTTCCAGTGTGTGACAAGGACCAGTTTATTCACTTGTTAATGGTTATAGCTTTCTCTCTCAATCCAACAGAACCGTTATCTCACTGAGAACTACATGTCATTCTACTCCCCACTTTCAATTTTATATGTATATATGTGTGTATATATATCTCTTCTAATTATATATATAATCGTGTCACTTATTAAATACTTCAGTGTATATTTCCTAATAACAAGACTACATTTTCTTTATAACTGTAGTAATTTATCAAATTCAAGGAATTTAATATTGATACAATACTATTGTCTAATCCATAGTCGATATTCAGATTTCATTGGTTGTCTGAATAATGATTTATATTTTTTACCAGTCCAGGATTCAGTTCAGGATCAAACATTGTATTATTTCTTGTTGTCTTAATTTCCTTCAATCTGGAATTTTCAGCTTTTATGTTTCTTCACCTTGACATTTTTGAAAACTACAAACCAGTTTTTCTGTAAAACGTCCTTTAATTTGCATTTAGTTTGTTTGTACATGATGAGATTCAGGTTATGCTTTTTGGCAGGAATACCTCTGAAATAGCATTGTGTCCTTTCCTTTGCATCACATCAAAAATTACATTATGCCAGCCCAGCATATCTCAGTATTGATAACATTAGCTTTTATCTTTTGGTTAAGGTGGTGTCCACAAAGTTATTCCACTACCATTTCCCTTTTGTTTGTTAATAAGTAATGTGTGGCAAGGTATTTTGAGACTACATAAATATACTGTTCCACACTAAACTTTCACTGTGGCATCCGTTAAGGTTTTTCTAAATATACCACTCCCTCTATATTTATTAGTTGAATTTTATATTCTTCATTTCTTTCTTTATACATCCAGTTATTTATATCAGTATGAACTTATGGATTATTATTTTACTTAATGGATTATAACCTGTTAATGTTTATTTTGATGGTTAAATTATGTCAGATTTGGTCAGTGAAAGCCCCTTCAAGCTGACTCCTGATCCTTTGGGCTCCTATGTTATTTTAACATGTCCCCTTGATTCTTTGACACTTTCTTTTTGGCATAAATTGTTTCAGACCCTTCTTGTACTTTCTCTCCCTTAGCCATGGAATCAGCTATTTCTTTGAGGATCCCTGGTTCCTCTTAGTAGAGAATGGTAGTATTTTAGAAACTAAGATCTGGGTGCCAAATGTGTTTATCTCTATTGGTTTGTCATTACTTCTAAGACCTCTTAGCAAACAGATATCTCTTCCTCTCTTTCTGTCTCTCATCAGTTTATATGCATCTAATTCCAGTCCAACTTCACAAGGTACATTCTAGTGTTCTTCTTTTGCACACATACTTTTTTCCCTCAACAGTCAGAAACCTGATTCTCATCTATCTATCTATCTATCTATCTATCTATCTATCTATCTATCTATCTATCTATCTATCTCTGGTTCAAGTTATCCTCCCACCTCAGGCTCCTGAGTAGCTGGGACTACAGGTGTGCACCACCACGCCTGGGTAATTTTTTTATTTGTTTATTTTGTAGAGACAGGGTTTCACCATATCGCCTAGGCTGGTCTTGAATTCCTGTGCTCAAAGAGTACTCCTGCCTTGGCCTCCCAAAGTGCTGTGATCATAGGCATGAGCCACCGAGCCTGGCCAATACACTTATTTAAGCCTAAAATGTACAGAAGATAGATTCAGAATTGCTAACCTGTACCTCTGAGAAAGCAAACCTAATCAAAATTCAGTATTTATTTATACAATGTTTTGAGGTAAAATTTACATACTGAGAAATATACAATGTTAGGTGTGCAATTCTCTGAGCTTTAACAAATGCATATACCTTGTATCCCACACTCTATAAGATACAGTACATTGGGCCGGGCACGGTGGCTCAAGCCTGTAATCCCAGCACTTTGGGAGGCCGAGACGGGCGGATCACGAGGTCAGGAGATCGAGACTATCCTGGCTAATACGGTGAAACCCCATCTCTACTAAAAAATACAAAAAAACTAGCTGGGCGAGGTGGCGGGCGCCTGTAGTCCCAGCTACTCGGGAGGCTGAGGCAGGAGAATGGCGTAAACCCGGGAGGGGGAGCTTGCAGTGAGCTGAGATCCGGCCACTGCACTCCAGCCTGGGTGACAGAGGGAGACTCCATCTCAAAAAAAAAAAAAAAAAAAAAAAAAAAAAGATACAGTACATTGGCCAGGCGTGGTGACTTATGCCGTAATCCCAGTATTTTGGTAGGCTGAGGTAGGCGGATCGCCTGAGGTCAGGAGTTTGAGACCAGCTTGGCCAACATGGTGAAACCCCCGTCTCTACTAAAAATACAAAAATTAGCTGGGCATGGTGGCGTGCGCCTGTAATCCCAGTTACTTGGGAGGCTGAGGCAGGGAGAATCGCTGGAACCCGGAAGGCAGAGGTTGCAGTGAGCTGAGATTGTGCCATTACACTCCACTCTGGGCAACAGAACGAGACTCCATCTCAAAAAAAAAAAAAAAAAAAAGATACATTACCATCACTCTAGAAAGTTCCTACAAGTCTTTTCCTAGTCAGTCACTTCCCCATTCAGAGATAACAACTGTTCTGATTTTTTTTTATCATAGATTTGTTTTCCCTGTTTTAAAAAATATGTGTGTGTATATTTATGTATATGAAGTCGTATAGTATGTGCTCTTTGTGTCCAGCTTCTTTTGCTCAGCCTAATATATGTGAGATACATTCATGTTGTTGTATACATTAGTAGTTTGTTTCTTTTTGTTGTAAAGTGGTACTTTGTTTTTTGGATGTGACACAGTTTATCCTTTATACTATAAGTGGATATATAGGTTTTAAAATTTTGACTATTATAAATAAAGAAGGTATATACATTTTTGTAAATGACTTTCTGTGGGCACATGTTTTCATTTATTTTGGTCAAATACCTACTAGTTGAATTGCTGGGTCCTAATAAGAGAAACTTCTGTTTATTTTTGTTTATTTATTTTTATTTTTATTTATTTATTTTTGAGATGGAGTCTTACTCTGTCACCCCAGGCTGGAATGCAGTGGTGTGATCTCTGCTCACTGCAACCTCTGCCTCCCAAGTTCAAGCGATTCTCCTGCCTCAGCCTCCCGAGTAGCTGGGACTACAGGCGCCCACCACCACGCCCGGCTAAATTTTGTATTTTTTAGTAGAGACGGGGTTTCACTATGTTGGCCAAACTGGTCTTGAACTCCTGACCTCAGGTGATCTGCCCACCTCGGCCTCCCAAAGTACTGGGATTACAGGCGTGAGCCACTGCGCCCAACCTTATTTATTTATTTTGAGACGGAGTCTTGCTCTGTCACCCCGGCTGGAGTGCAGTGGCTCAGTCTCAGCTTACTACAACCTCTGCCTCCCAAGTTCAAGCGATTCTCCGGTTTCAGCCTCCCGCCCAAGTAGCTGGGATTACAGGTGCACACCACCATGCCCAGCTAATTTTTGTGTTTTTCATGGAGCAGAGGTTTCACCATGTTTGCTAGGCTGGCTCCAACTCCTGACCTCAGATGATCTGCCCACCTTGACCTCCCAAAGTGCTGGGATTACAAGTATAAGCCACCGCGCCTGACCATATGTTTAACTTTATTAGAACTGTCAAACTTTTTTTTTCCAAGTAGGAGTACTATATTATATTGGATGCTTTTAGTGTTTTTAATGTTTATTCATTCTAATGTGTATGCAGTAGTAATTCCCAGCCAGTACAATAATGCAAGAAAAGATATACAAAGCATAAAAATTAGACAGAATGAAGTAAAATTTTCTCTAATCACAGATGATATGATTTTGTACATAGGAAATCATGAATTTTTAAAACACCTACTAAAACTAATAAATAAATTTAGCAAGGTTTCCAGGTACAAGGTCAATATATCTAAATTAGTTATATGTCTCTATGCTGGCAACAAACAATTGGAAAATTAAAATTAAAGTTTAACTTATATTACCGGGCGCAGTGGCTCACACCTGTAATCCCAGCACTTTGGGAGGCCGAGGCGGGTGGATCATCTGAGGTCAGGAGTTTGAGACCAGGCTGACCAACATGGTGAAACTCCATCTCTACTAAAAAAAAAAAAAAATACAAAATTAGCTGGGCGTTGTGGTGGGCGCCTGTAATCCTAGCTACTTGGGAGGCTGAGGCAGGAGAACCACTTGAACCTGGGAGGCGGAGGTTGCAGTGAGCTGAGATCCTGCCATTGCACTCAAGCCTGGACAACAAGTGCGAAACTCCGTCTCAAAAAAAAAAAAAAAAAAAAAAAAACCGTTTGGCCAGGCATGGTGGCTCACACCTCTAATCCCAGTACTTTGGGAGGCAGAGGCGGGCAGATCACGAGGTCAAGAGTTCAAGGGAGGCAGAGGCGAGTGGATCACGAGGTCAGGAGTTCAAGACCACCCTGGCCAATATGGTGGAACTCCATCTCTACTAAAATTACAAAACTTAGCCAGGCGCAGTGGTGCACACCTGCAGTCCCAGCTACTCAGGAGGCTGAGGCAGAAGAATTGCTTGAACTCAGGAGGCGGAGGTTGCAGTGAGCCGAGATGACGCCAGTGCACTCCAGTCTGGGCGACAGAGCGAGACTCCGTCTCAAAAAAAAAAAAAAAGTTTAACTTACATTGTACACAAAAATAAAGATGTTTAATTGGCTAGATTTTGTTCTGTTTTTGTTTAAGTTTTTGTTTTTTTTTGAGATGGAGTTTCACTCTTGCTGCCTAGGCTGGAGTGCAATGGCATAATCTTGGCTCACTGCAACCTCTGCCTCTCAGGTTCAAGTGATTCTCCTGCCTCAGCCTCCCAAGTAGCTGGGATTATAGGTATGCGCCACCATGCCCAGCTAATTTTTTGTAATTAGTAGAGATGGGGTTTCACCATGTTGTTCAGGCTGGTCTGGAACTCCTGATCTCAGGTGATCGACCCACCTTAGCATCCCAAAGTGCTGGGATTACAGGCATGAACCACCACGACTGGCCAAGTTTTGTTTTGTTTTGTTTTGAGACAGTCTCTCTCTGTCACCCAGGCTGGCATGCAGTGGCAGAACCGCGGCTCACTGCAACCTTTGCCTCCTACGTTCAAGCAATTCTTGTGCCTCAGCCTCCTGAGTAGCTGGATTACAGACAAAAATAAAATTTTATGGAATCAACAAAAGTTGAATATGACCTCTACACTGAAAACTACAAAACTTCGCTGAGAAAAATTAAAGACCTACATAAATGGGGATACAGTGCATGTTTATCGATTGGAAGACTCAAAAAGTGTTAAGGTGTCACTTATCACCAAATTGATCCACAGATTAAATTCAATCCTAATCAAAATCACAGCAGGCTATTTAAAAATAGGAATTGACAACCTGGGTCAGGCACGGTGGTGCACGCCTGTAATCCTAACACTTTGGGAGACCGAAGCAGGAGCACTACTTGAGCCCAGGAGTTTGAAACCAGCTTGGGCAACATAGCAAGACCCTGTCTTTATAAAAAATAAAAAGTTAGCTGGGTATGGTGGTGCGTGCTACTTAGGAGGCTGAGTGGGAGGACTGCTTGAGCCCAAAAGGTCGAGGCTGCAATGAGCTATAATCTCTCCACTGCACTCAGCCTGGGTGACAGAGTGAGACCCTGTCTCAAAAATAAAATAAAAAAAAGTTGACAAGCTGATTTTTAAAATTATATGAAAGTGAAAATAAAAAAAAGTTGACAAGCTGATTTTTAAAATTACATGAAAGTGCAAAAGACCTAGCATAGCCAAAACAACCCTGAAAAAATAAGAACAAACTTGGAGATCTTACAATACCTGGCTTCAAGACTTCCTATTATATAAAGCTACTGTAATCAAGATAGTGTAATACTGGAATAGGAATAGATAAATTGATACATTGAACTGAATAGAGAGTCCAGAAATAGAACCACCCTTATATGGTCAATTGATTTGCAACCAAAGTATCAAAGCAATTCAATGGAGGAAAAGAAAGTCTTTTCAACCAGTGATGGTGGAAAAACTGGTTATCTATATGGAGTGAATATATAGTTTGTTTTTTCTTTCTTTTATCCTCTTATGTAACATAGGGTATATTGACTTAATATCATAGTATGTAAATATTGTTAACTTTACATGGTAGTATTTAAGTTACAGGCTATCAAGGAGACACGTAAACATTACCCAAGGACTTTGCATTCTCTTCTGGGGAAAGGGTTGGTGCGTTTTCAGTTGTATGCAGAACAGTGTGTAGTATCAGGTGGAAGTATGAACTTGTTATTGTCTTTATTTGGAAGTATGGTTTACGGAGATGCGTATGAGTACCAAGCTGACAAGTGATGGACTTATGAGGGTTAACATATCAACTTGGCTGGGCCTCAGTGTCCAGATATTTGGTCAAACATTATTCTGAATATTTCTGTGAAAGTGTTTTTGGATGAGATTAACCTTTACATCAGTCATCAGTGGACTTTGAGTAAAAAGTCCTCCATAACGTGGGTAAGCCTTATCCAATCAGTTAAAGGCCTTAAGAGAACAAAGACTGACCTCTTCCAAGCAAAAAGGAATTCTGCCAAACTGATTGTGTTTGGGCTGAAACTACAACTCTTCCCTGAATCTCTAGCCTGCCAGCCTACACTGCAGATTTTGGACTTACCAAGTATCTTAGTCCATTTTGTGTTGCTATGAAAGAACACCTAAGACTAGGTAATTTATTTAAAAATAATAATAATAACAATTTAGCTCACAATTCTGTAGGCTCGGAAGTTCAAAGGCATGGCCCTGGCTTCTGGCAAGGACTTCTGTGCTGTGTCATAATCTGGCAGAAAAGGTCAAGGCGGAAGTAGACACATGCAAAGAGAGAAAACCCAAAGGGCATCCTGGCTTTATAACAACTTACTCTCACAGGAACTAATCCATTCCGCAAGAACTAATCCAGTCCCACCAGAGTAAGAATTTACTCACGCCGGGCGCAGTGGCTCAAGCCTGTAATCCCAGCACTTTGGGAGGCCGAGACGGGCAGATCACGAGGTCAGGGGATCGAGACTATCCTGGCTAATACGGTGAAACCCCGTCTCTACTAAAAAATACAAAAAACTAGCCGGGCAAGGTGGCGGGTGCCTGTAGTCCCAGCTACTCGGGAGGCTGAGGCAGGAGAATGGCGTAAACCCGGGAGGCGGAGCTTGCAGTGAGCTGAGATCCGGCCACTGCACTCCAGCCTGGGCGACAGAGCGAGACTCCGTCTCAAAAAAAAAAAAAAGAGGGCCGGGCGCGGTGGCTCAAGCCTGTAATCCCAGCACTTTGGGAGGCCGAGACGGGCGGATCACGAGATCAGGAGATCGAGACCATCCTGGCTAACACGGTGAAACCCCGTCTCTACTAAAAAATACAAAAAACTAGCCGGGCGAGGTGGCGGGCGCCTGTAGTCCCAGCTACTCGGGAGGCTGAGGCAGGAGAATGGCGCAAACCCGGGAAGCGGAGCTTGCAGTGAGCTGAGATCCGGCCACTGCACTCCAGCCTGGGCGACAGCGCGAGACTCCCTCTCAAAAAAAAAAAAAAAAAAAAAAAGAATTTACTCACTACCTTGAGGATGGTACCAAGACACCCATGAGGGTAAAGCCTCTATATTCCACACACCTCTCATTAGGCCCCACCTCCCAACACCACCACATGGGGAACACATTTCAACATGAGTTTTGGTAGGGACAAACAAATTGTATCCAAACCATAGCATTCCAAGTCTCATAATCACATTAGCCAATTCCCCAAAATAAACCTCTCTGTGTGTGTATGTATACACACCCTGTTAGTTCTTTTTCTCTGGAGAACCCTAATACATTCCCTTACTTCATTCCAGTCACTGCTAAAATGTTCTCTCCATAGGAGCACTTTTCTTGACCAAATTATTTAAAATATCCCCTTACCCATACCCACTCAATACCCAGTTACTCTTCAACTTCTTACCTTGCTTTATTTTCCTTCATGGCATGTATTAGTATCTAAAATTTTGTGTGTGTATGTGTGTGTTTACTCTTTTATTGACTTTACCTCCTTCACTAGAACATTAGCTCAATGAGACAAGAAGTTTTTCTGGCCTGTTTACTAATGTATCCTCAAAACAGTGCCTGCTTCAATAATATCTGTTGAATGATTCAGTAGATTATACATGCACCATATATATTTACACATATATAAAAATATATGGCCTACAACCTGTTTTGTAAAGTTCACAGTGTATCATACCTATAGTTTAGATATCTTTACATGTCAATACTCATAGATTAACCTTGTTCTTATTGGCTGCATAGTATTCCATTGTATGAATGAACATACTGGGATTTATTAACCAGTATCCTGTTGATAGTTATATGGACTATTTTTAACTTTTCACTTGGATGTTTTTTAAGTCATAATAAACATCGTTATAAAAATATCTTTACACGCTTTGTGTGATAGGATAAATTAATAGAAATGAAATATCTGAGTGAAAATGGTTGTTTCAACTTGCATCCTTATAAATTATTTCTATCCTTGCCCACACAATGGCAGATCATTAAATCTGTAGCGACAAGACCTTGAGACTGTATTCCAAGGAACTGAATGCATGTTTCAGGAGAGGGAGTTTCCTTTTCACTAGACTTTTTTCTCATGCAGTTTCTAGCAGAGGTGCACTAACAGAGGAGACTTTCATCTAGAAACCAATAAATAAAAATTAAATATTACAATCATTCAGACAATACTTGGAAGGGTATTGATCCAGAATTTCAACTGTAATTTTATCTGATGGTATGGGACCAGACTGAAACACAGAAGGCATGGTGGCTCACACCTGTAATCCCAGCACTTTGGGAGGTGAGGCAGGTGGATCACCTGAGGTCAGGAGTTCGAGACCAGCCTGGACAACACGGTGAAAACCCATCTCTACTAAAAATAAAAAAATTAGCTGGGCGTAGTGGTGCATGCCTATAATCCCAGCTACTCGGGAGGCCGAGGCAGGAGAATCGCTTAAACCTGGGAGGCAGAGTTTGCAGTGAGCCGAGATCGTGCCACTGCACTTCAGACTGGGCAACAGAGTGAGAGATTCTGTCTCAAAAAAAAAAAAAAAAGAAAAAAAAAAAATAGTGGTGTCTCAGGAGACAGAAGAAATAATTCTCAAAACTTATGTTCTAGACTTAGTAGAATACACTTTTCACATGGTTACAGAGATCTTTGCAGAAAGCAACCACATGAGAGACACTGTGGCATAGGAGTAGACTTGGCTTCACATCCCAGTCACCTATGAGCTATATAATCTTGGACAAGTTACTTAATCTTTCTGAGCCTCAATTTCATCATCTGTAAGATGTGAATAATATCTGTCATATAGGATGATTGTCAGGATTAGAACCAATCTATGAAACATTACTGACATGTATTAGGCACTCAATAAGTAGCACCTATTTTCATTATTACTATGGAAAGAATGGTAGATTTTACAAAGTAGAATAAAAAATTAGATATGATCCCAAGACTGAGACTCTAAAAGAGGTAGACAGCTTTTTAAAAATTTATCAGAAAAATATATTTACTTGACTCATAGCATTGCCCGTATTGTGGTGCTAAGTACACATTTGGCACAACTTACCTCTTTCTTCTCAACCTTCCTTTGCTTACCTCTGGGACTGCAAGTGATTCTAATGATTAAAAAAATGGTATGAGAAGAAAGTATTAGTGCTATAAAGAAGTTCTCTGATTAGCTAAAATTGTAAAAGGTTGAGAAACAAACATAGCACCCACTTCTCCAGGTTTTGAGAGTTCAGCTCAGTTGCTGTATTAAGATCATTATACAGATTATATTCTTCAATCCTTTTAGTTTGGGGCCTACAAATTATTAGAAGATGATTGCTATGTGGACATTTGTCATTTTCCTGGTTGCCCAACCTCCATGTTACCATTATGCATTTGGGAAACAGGACATTGTGTAAAGCAGGGCCCTGGATCTCATTCATGGAACCCAAAAGAACTTGGTATCAGTTTTCTCTGATTATGATTCTGGAAAGAAGAGTGAAGAGAAGCAGGCAATGTGTAAAGTTCATTCAGTAAATTTTAGTGAATTTCAGTGGTGGTGACATTCAATATTCAGTACCAGTAACAGCAGCTAGGTCATCTATGGCATCCAGTCCCCAGGACCAGAGCCTGAATGGCAGGGCCAGTGGCATTGCCAGTGTCCAGCAGAAGCATCCTTCCTCTGGCATGGTCTCCTCTGTGGGTCTGGCCACCTGGCCTCCCATGGTGCCTGTCTATATTACTAACCCAGTTCTCTAACCTTTCTACTGATTCTTTCAGCTCCTCGATACTCTTTCAAGAAATTCCTTTTCTGTTTTGGTTAACCAGAATCAGCTTTTGTTGCTTGCAACCATGGACTCTGGCTAGTAGCTAGTCTTTAGGTAATGTGCAACCCGAAAGACTCCAGTGCTGCTTATTTTAGTAAAAATCCCTTAATAAAGTCATGGTCAAATTTGCAACTGGTCTAGGAGTTCTGTGAGGGCTCGCTTTAAGGCCCATACACCTCAGGCAAAAGAAGAAATACCAAGGAAAGGGGCTGTTGTCTCTTGACTCTCAAATTTATCTGCTGCCCCACCCTTATCCACCTCTTTCTTTGCCTCCTACAACGTCTTCACACTCACTCATCCACCCATTCAACAAACACTTTTTCAGCACCTACTATGCACAAGGCATTATGCCAGGCAATAAGAGGAATCTAAAGATCAATAAGCTAACCCTGACAGTATACTTTTGAATTTTGAACTGGCAAATGTATTTTCTTTTCAAAATACATAAAATTTAAAAATGGATCACTCCGTCAAAGGTAGAAGTGAAAGGGAACCCTTTTGATTTGTGTCACTGAGGGCAAGGTGATGTTCATTTCTTTGTAAATGTTCTAGAAATCACATAGATTCCTTTGTTAGAGGTTTCCAGTCAAAAGCAAACCAACAGCTCTCCAGAGGATTGAGAAAATAATGCCCCTTCTAAAGTCAACAAGTAGATTGCTGCTCATCAAGATCCATGTGACTCAGGTGAAAGATGGTGGAGTTAGTGGCGGTGCATTAGAAATGCCACTCAAAATAACTGAGTCCTAAAATAGAATCAAATAAACATCAGTTTCTTTTTTTTTTTTTTTTTTTTGAGACGGAGTCTTGCTCTGTAGCCCGGGCTGGACTGCAGTGGCCGGATCTCAGCTCACTGCAAGCTCCGCCTTCCGGGTTTACGCCATTCTCCTGCCTCAGCCTCCGGAGTAGCTGGGACTACAGGCGCCCGCCACCTCGCCCGTCTAGTTTTTTGTATTTTTAGTAGAGACGGGGTTTCACCGGGTTAGCCAGGATGGTCTCGATCTCCTGACCTCGTGATCCGCCCGTCTCGGCCTCCCAAAGTGCTGGGATTACAGGCTTGAGCCACCGCGCCCGGCCATCAGTTTCAAATGAAAAATATTATCCAGCTTATTTCGGTCTCCTTAAATTGCCAAATAAATACTTGAGATCCTATAATACAGCAGTTGCCCCGGGGAGTGTTGACACATCTAAAACCACAGAATACTCAACACAAGCAAGGAAGATGGGCACACATTAGAAGTGCAAAGTATTCCATCACATACTTCTGAAAAAAAAAAAAAAGCAAAGTAAAACATGTAAAGCAGATTATTTCATACATTCAGGAAAAACTGGTCAGGCACATACACACTTTACAGGAGTGTGAACTGAGGCATTGAGCACTCACAAGACCCTCACCTGGAAACAATCGGGAAGTCTGATCTAGGAATCAGACTCAGCTTTGGGGTCAGCTCTTCACTTCCCAGCTGACTTTGGACAAGTCACTTAGCCACTCTAGGACTCGGTTAGTTTCTTTATCAGTAGGTTAGAATAGACAAAATATCAGCATTGAAGGGAACCTTAGCGATCACCTCAATCAATTTTTAACTTGCACCTAACTTTTCTTTGAAGCATCCCTAACAAGCTTCTCTACTTGAATGTTTACTTTTAGTGACAGGATATGCTTTCCAGGCAACTGACGTTATTATTATTATGATTTTTTTGGGACAGTCTTGCTCTGTCGCCCAGGCTGGAGTGTAGTGGTGCAATCTTGGCTCACTGCAAGTGAAGCTTGCACTCCGTCTCCAGTGTTCAAGCAATTCTTCTGTCTCAGCCTCCCGAGTAGCTGGGATTACAGGTGCCCACCACCATGCCCAGCTAATTTTTGTACTTTTAGTAGAGACGGAGTTTCAACATGTTGGCCAGGTTGGCCTCGAACTCCTGACCTCAAGTGATCTACCTTCTTTGGCCTCCCAAAGTGCTGGGATTACAGGGGTGAACCACTGTCCCCCGCCAACTGATGTTATTTTTGAAATACTCTAATTGTTAGAAAAGTTCTTCCTTACATATTAAATTGCAATGCATCTCCTTATAGTTTTCTGCATCCTGGAGGCCTCTAAGGTCATGTAGGTTAGGTCTAATCCATAGGACTACTTTTTTGAAAAGTCCTCAACTTCCCCTTCTCTTACTTTTCTTTTTTTCTTTTCTTTTCTTTTCTTTTTTTTTGACGGAGTCTTGCTCTGTGGCCAGGCTGGAGTCCAGTGGCACGATCTTGGCTCACTGTAACCTCTGCCTCCAGGGTTCAAGCGAGTCTCCTGCCTCAGCCTCCCAAGCAGCTGGGATTACAGGTGTGCACCACCACACCCAGCTAATTTTTGTATTTTTAGTAGAGATGTGATTTCACTATGTTGGCCAGGATGGTCTCGATCTCTTGACCTCGTGATCTGCCCGCCTCAGCTTCTCAAAGTCCTGGGATTACAGCCGTGAGTCACCGTGCCCAGTACCTTTGGTTTTTCTCTTCTGCAAGCTAAACCACCCCTCTCCCCTTCAGTTGCCCTCATCTGTCACATTCAAGAGAAGACACTATTCTTGTTTTCATGTTTTATGGGTGTAGAGTGGTGGTTAAGCACCCTGAACCCTCAGGTAGTCTGAATTCGAACACTGGCCCTGTCACTTAGTAGTTGTGTGTCATGGGCAAGTTATTTTCACCTCTGTAGCTCAAGTTTCTCTCTCTTGAAAATGAGGATAATAATGATACCCATCTCTTGGGGAAGTTGTGAATGAGATAATTGAGACAGTACAAGTAAAACATTTAGTATAGTGCCTGGCCCTTAGTAAGCAATACGACTACTACCAGCAGTAATAATAATAAGCCCTAAATTAAGCCCTAAAAATGAAAATAAGAATAAAAGAACTGGCAGAATGAGAAAAGCTAATCTAGTCCATTCCTGACGCTACAAACAAGGTTTGGTTGCCCCGATATCAAAGTTTACATGCGTTTCATAGCAACTATCACTTTCAATGGTGGATTTAGTGTCTAGGACAAGAGCCCAAGAAGGCCAGGACTTTGTCTATCGTGTTAACTGTTGAGTTCTCTGTGCCCAGAACAGTGTCTTGCTCCCAGTAGAGTGAAAGAATGGACCAACACCGTCATGTCATGGAAGAGACTGGCCGACCTGGCTAAGGTTGTGCAGGGCTCCCAGGAGAGCTGGGGCACGAACCAAGGGCTCCTCGGCAGCCAACACTCAGAATTAAATCGAGGTCCAGCCCTAAAGTTCGGTGATTCCGGCAGGAGCACAGGTATCCAATAATATCGGGGTCAGCATTCCCATCAGGCGGCCTAAATGCCGGCTCCTGTTTTCGGGATGACGGGCCAGCGGAGAAGGTGGCTTAATCAGAGGCCGCGGGAGATTGGGTGCCGGCACGTAGCTAAACTCCGCCTGCAATGCTTCCGGTTGGCTGCCAGCCAGGGCACGGTTCGGAGCCGGCCGGGACTGACTCCGGGAGCAGCAAACAGAAAACAACCTGGCTCCAGAAAGACAATTAACAAAGGCTGGGGACCAGCCACCCCCTCGCGGCGCACGCACGCAGGCAGCAGCGTGGGCATAGCTGCGCCCGCCAGCGCCCTCGGTGGGCAGAGCCGCGCGGAGCGGCGCAGGTGCGGGGAGCTGGGCGACGCACCCCTCCCGCCCCAGCTGCGCTGTCTCCCGGGCGGCCAAGCTCCGTGCGTGAGCGCCGGCAGGCACCTTGCGCGCGGGTGAGTCCGCCGGGTGACTGGGGCCTGGTCAAGCAGGATGGGGCCGGGGAGGGGTGCAGGAAACAGCTGCTGGTAGGATCAGAAAAGGGAGGTGGGTCAGAGAAAGGCAGGATGCGACGACCTCCTGGGTCCCAACTTGCTTGGTAACTAGCTTTGTGTCTTGAGCCTAATGGGAATGTAAGCCACCTGGTCCATGTGGCCTACCTTAGTCGTTTTACAGGTGGGAAACCGAGGCCCAGGGAGGTAAGCTGGTCAGGAAAAACATTGTTATTCTTTGTTCCTGTTTCTCTCTGCCTTCTTCCGTGCGGGATTTGAGACAGCTTTCAGTAAGAATGCATACATTGTAACAATGGAAAAATACAAACAATGGTAAAGAATCCTTGCCAAGCAAAATATAATTTTGAATAGACAGTCAAGGCCAGGAAAAAAGAGAACAGAAATCCGTGATCCATAGGTGAGGTGACTTGGCTAAGGTCCCTCAGAAAAGTGGTGACAAAGCTGGGACTAGAAGTCAGAACGTCCGGCTTCTGAACGCCAGAAACTTACAGTGGGGAAGCGGACAGCCTGCCCAGGCACTGGTTCTTAACCTTCTGGGGGTCCCTGACCCCTCAGAGATCTGTGTCCACTCCCCGTAGAAGGGTTCACAGAAGGCCTTGTACGCAGTTTGAGATTTGACATGAATTCCTGCAGGCTGGCACTCAGGCACGGTGGTTTCAGAGCACTTTCTTTGCTCCTTTGAAGGGAGGCAGCTGGTGGAGGAGTACTTGCCGTGTGTTCCAGACAGCTAGCTGTGTGATCCAGGAAGCAAAGTTTAACCTCTTCAAGGCACAGTTTTATGTGTAGACTGGGGATAAGAGTATCTGCTTCATCCTCCAGGTTATTGTCAGACTTAAGAATGAACGTAAAGGCCAGTGCCTGACATAATATATGCTCAATAAAAGTGCTGAAGATTATGGGGTGACTATAGTTTACAATAATCTATTGTATATTTCAAAATAGCTAGAAGAGAATAATTTGAATGGTTCTAGCATAAAGAAAAGACAAATATTTAAAGTGATAGCTATCCCAAGTACACTGATTTGATCTTTACAAATATATTGAAGTATCACAGGTACCCTGAAACTATGTACATCTGTTATTAATTATTATTATGCATTAATTTTTAAAAAAGTTATGACACACAAAACCCAGTGAATCAAAACTGTGCTAGTTAGGAAAGGGTGATGACCTGGAAGAAATTGGGTTATATCTGAAATAAAATACAGTTTAAAAAATTATAAACATGAAAAAGTAAAGTCAGCCCTATTATGACTTGTAGACCACACCACATACCTTCGTGATGGTATCCTAAATAAGGGTGCGGCAAGACACTACCCTCAATATTTGACTCCAAGTCAAAAGCTGAAAGTAGAAACTACCAGATACTGTAACGAGGAGTGTTTATTGGGCTTCACTTGCCTCTTTCAAATGGGGTCAACACCTATAGAGTTTTGTTTTGTTTTGTTTTGTTTTTAGACGGAGTCTCACTCTGTCTCCCAGGCTGGAGTGCAATGGCATGATCTTGGCTCACTGCAAACTCCACCTCCCAGGTTCAAGCAGTTCTCCTGCCTCAACCTCCCAAGTAGCTGGGACTACAGGCACACGCCACTACGCCTGGTTAATTTTTTGTATTTTAGTAGAGACGAGATTTCACCGTGTTGCCCTGGCTGGTTGCAAACTCCTGAGCTCAGGCAATCCACCCACCTTGGCCTCCCAAAGTGCTGGGATTACAGGCGTGAGCCACAGTGCCTGGCCTATAGAGTTTGTTTTTAAATGAGAAGAAAGAGGACGTAAACTGGGACCTGAGCAGCACCCACCCTTGCCCAGCAATAGAGCCTCAGCTGAATTTCTGCCAGGGAATAGGAGTTGCTGGCAGTTGGCTCACATCCCTCTTGGATCAGCAGATCACTGTGGTAAACAGTGCCTTGGTTGATTCTGCCCTAGATCAAATAAATGGCTTTTTATTTAACTAATGAGGTAGGGAGTGTGTTTTCGTGTGTTGTAACAGAAGCAAAATGGCCTTTGTAGAGCTTGACGGTCTAAAGCCTATTGCTTGTTTATTGATAGGCTAAATAATTTGTTTATTTATTTGCTTATTTCGAGACAGGGCCTCCTTGCTCTGTCACCCAGGCTGAGTGCAGTGGTGCAGTCACAGCTCACTGCAGCCTCAACCGCCCAGGTTCAAGCAATCCTCCTGCCTCAGCCTTCTGAGTAGCTGGGACTACAGGCATATGCCACCATACCTGGCCAATTTTTTACATTTTGTAGACACAGGATCTTGCTATATTGCCCACGCTGGTCATGAACTCCTGGATGCCAGCGATCCTCCCACCTCAGCCTCCCAAAGTGCTGGGATTACAGGTGCAAGCCACTGCACCCAGAGAATTTTATAATTCAAATAATTGTTATTATTTTCTTAATTCCCTAATACTGGAAGGCTCGAGAACTTTAAATCTATGGATCCAAACTTGTGATGACAGAGCCTGGGCAGGCCCACTTATCTATAAAAATGACTGCTTTAAAAAAGATACTGTGTTGTCTCCCTCCTCTTTTGGAAGAACTTTTTAGACCTTCCAAACAGAGCTGAGGAAATAAGGCTAAGGACAAATAGTTGCTATTTGATTTGAGTTAAGACACATGTCCTCTCCATGTATTTATAAAGGGGAGGTTTTCCTCCAAGAAAGAGAGAGAGAGAATGTGTATGTCTGTGTATGGGGCAAGGGGATGTCTGTTGCTCTCTTTCCGCCTCAATTGCAATCATTTATTTCTCAACACAGAGAATTCCTTTTCTGTAAGCACAGTGACTTGGAAAATTCCTTCCCTTCTTGGCTCTGTGGCTCTATTTTGTTTCACAGTAGTTTCTAAAATATTAGAATGTTTTTTCTAATTTGACTATGAACTCTTCTTTATATGTTTCTTTTTCTTTTTTTTTTTTTTTGAGATGGAGTCTTGCTCTGTTGCGCAGACTAGAGTGCAATGGCATGATCTCTGCTCATAATAACCTCCACCTCCTGGGTTCAAATGATTCTCCTGCCTCAGCCTCCTGAGTAGCTGGGATTGTAGCTGGGATTACAGGTGTGCGCCACCACATCTAGCTAATTTTTGTATTTTTAGTAGAGACAGGGTTTCACCATGTTGGCCAGGCTGGTCTTGAACTCCTGATCTCAGGTGATCTGCCTGCCTTGGCCTCCCAAAGTGCTGGGATTACAGGCATGAGCCACCATGCCTGGTCTTCTTTACATGTTTCTATAGTGTTTACCTAGATATCTAATGAGCAAGAGCAAGAGCCTCTTTCATTATTTAAACAATTTTTTAAAAATGTTGTCCAAAGAATATATATGGATGGCAAATAACCACTTGAAAAGATACTCAAGATCATTACTCATTAGGGAAATGCACGTTAAAACCACAGTGAAATGTCACTTCATAACTATTAGGATGGATACAATGAAAAGATTGGCTCTACCAAATGTTGACCAGAAGGTAGAGGAACTGGAACTCTTATATACCACTGGTTGCAATGTAAAATGGTATAACCACTTTAAAAAAGACCTTAAATACAGGCTTAACTTATAAAGTTAAATATACACTTACCATGTTATCCAGAAACTTCACTCCTAGGTCCAGCTTTATTGTAGTAGTGAAACAGGAAACAAACAAGTTGTTTATTCAGTGTATGAAGAGACAAATTGTGGTATATCCATGTAACAGAATTTTGCTAAGCAATGGAAAGTAATGATGTATTGATACATGCTTCCATATGAATGGTTCTCAAAATAATGTTTCTGAGAGAAAGAAGCCCCAGGCAAAAAACACCGCAGTGTGTACTACTACCTAGTACATACTGTATTATTTATTTATTTATTTAGAGATGGAGTCTTGCTCTGTTGCCCAGGCTGGAGTGCAGTGGCGTGATCTCGGCTCACTGCAACCTCCACCCCATGGGTTCTAGCGAGTCTCCTGCCTCAGCCTCCCAAGTAGCTGGGGTTACAGGCGTGTGCCATTATGCCCAGCTAATTTTTGTATTTTTAGTAGAGACAGGGTTTCACCATGTTGACCTGGCTGGTCTCGAACTCCTGACCTCAAGTGATCCGCTTGCCTTGGCCTTCCAAAGTGCTGGAATTACAAGTGTGAGCCACTGTGCCTGGCCTGTATTTTTCATTTTATATAAAATTCAAAGGGAGTTGATATTCCATACCTGACCTCAAACTTTTTGATGGCTTGCAAGAAGAACCAAGAGTCATGTACGATCGTATCAGTCTAACTCCAGTTGCAACAATGTCATTGACAATTTGATCTTTATTCTGCCAGTGTTTGCCCATGTCATTCATTCATTAATTCAATTAATTGAGCACCAACTATATGCTAGATCTACAGTGAACACTAGGTAATGCACTGATGAATAATAGACACATGATCCCTGCCCTCATGGAGTTTACATTATATTGAATGAAACTCTGAGTAATAAAACAAATAGAATAAACAAAACAATTATCACGGGAAAGGAGTGGTTCTTTGAAGGATGATGAAAGTCAGGGGTAGACTTGTCTGGGTTTCAAGCAGAGAAGTAAAGTGACCAATTTCATGTTTTTTTGTTTTTTGTTTTTGTTTTTGAAATGGAGGCCGGGCGCGGTGGCTCAAGCCTGTAATCCCAGCACTTTGGGAGGCCGAGACGGGTGGATCACGAGGTCAGGAGATCGAGACCATCCTGGCTGACACGGTGAAACCCCGTCTCTACTAAAAAATACAAAAAACTAGCCGGGCGAGGTGGCGGGCGCCTGTAGTCCCAGCTACTCGGGAGGCTGAGGCAGGAGAATGGCGTGAACCCGGTTGGCGGAGCTTGCAGTGAGCTGAGATCTGGCCACTGCACTCCAGCCTGGGCCTCAGAGCGAGACTCCGTCTCAAAAAAAAAAAAAAAAAAAAAAAAAAAAAAAAGAAATGGAGTCTTGCTCTGTTGCTCAGGCTGTGCAGTGGCACTATCTCAGCTCACTACAACTTCCGCCTCCCAGGTTCAAGTGATTCTCCTGCCTCAGCCTCCCAAACTGGGACTATAGGCATGCACCACCATGCCTGGCTAATTTTTTTCTTTAATCTTCAGTAGAGATGGGTTTTTGCCAGTGTTGGCCAGGTTGGTCTCAAACTCCGGACCTCAGGTGATCTGCCCACCTCGGCCTCCCGAAGTGCCGGGATTGCAGGTGTGATCCACCATGCCCGGCCCAATTTTATGTTTTTGAAAGACCACTCCACTCTAATGCTGTGTATCCAGTCAGGAAGCTGTTGTACCAGTCCAGGAGAAAGGTGGTGGAGGTTTAGACCCAGATGGTCTCAGAGATGGAAAGAACAAATTAGTAGACACTTTTAATAAAACAAAACAGAGCCCAGAGGTGGACACTGATCAACACTCTTTGAATTTAGTAGTTTTATCAGATTTTAGTCCTTATTACTGTCCTGTCTCTGCCCTCTACGCCAGCCTCCACCACTCCCTCTTCTTCCATATGTATAAGTATGTCACAAGAGACTGACAACACCTTCCTGGATCAGATACACTGGACTACAGCATTCCTTTGATCTACTGATCTAGTT
The DNA here is from genome assembly GCF_047675955.1 of Chlorocebus sabaeus. NCBI lineage: Eukaryota > Metazoa > Chordata > Mammalia > Primates > Cercopithecidae > Chlorocebus > Chlorocebus sabaeus. The sequence continues at coordinate 32,509,906 of NC_132926.1, read as the reverse complement.
GACTGTCAGTAAGAGAATGAGGAAACTCTGGCATGACCAGTGTTTATTAAATTCACCTATGCTGACTCCAAGTGATCTCTGTTTCCCTTTCTAAGGGCTAATGAACTGTGTGTTTTAATCAAGTGGCAGAAATCCAGCTCAGAGTGGCTTAGGCAAAAGGAGGATGAGGAATAAAAATGTATTCGCTCATATGAAAGAGGGAATCTGTCTCTATCATGGCTGAAATAAATCATGCCATCATTTCAGTCTCTCTCTCAGTCTCTCAGTTCTATTTCTATGGTATTAGTGTTATTCTCAGTAAGGCTCTGATATATAGTTCTTATTATGACGATTAGCTGTTCATGGCACCTGCTTAAATATTATGCATCTAGATCAGCCACGTTCTTTAGACAACTTCATACATCTGATCAATGGTAATGCTACCCTTTCCAGTAATAGAAGCACAAAACCATGGCTGCTATAATTGAGAGTTTACCATGTATCAGGCACTCTATTAAATATTTTACTTGGATTGTCTTAAGAAATCTTATAACAACCCGGTAAGAAAGGTTATGTAAATATCCTAGGAAAGCCAGCTAATGAATTGCAGAACCAGCATTTGAAATGAGGTTTTTCTGGCTCCAGGGCCTGGGCTCCTAACCTTCACCGTACCTCTCACACTCAATCTTTAGGACTAAGAAGAGGAAAACACTGCCACCAAATAGTGTGCCTCTCTCTTACTTTTTCTGAACATCAGTCTTAAAATATGCTTGGCAGTGATAGTAGGGATGGGACTTCGGAAGTTATCCTTCTAATTTTGTTGATTCCAGCTCTTTCGGGGGTTTTAGAGTTCTGGAAGCTCTTTGTACAGGATCCTCCCTTCTGACTATGATTTCTATCTTTATAAACCACACTCAGTAGCCAGGGTCCCTATGTGCACATTCTTGTTTCTATAGGTGTTCCCTCCCTTTATTTATTTATTTATTTTTTCGGAGACAAAGTCTCACTCTCGCCCAGGCTGGAATGCAGTGATATGATCTCAGCTGACCGCAACCTCTGCCTCCTGGGTTCAAGTGATTCTCCTGCCTCAGCCTCCTGAGTAGCTGGGATTACAGGCGTGTGCCACTATGCCCGGCTAATTTTTTTGTATTGTTAGTAGAGACAGGATTTCACCATGTTGGTCAGGCTGGTCTCGAACTCCTGACCCTGTGATCCACCTGCCTTGGCTTCCCAAAGTGCTGGGATTACAGGCGTGAGCCACCATGCCCGGCCTGTTTTGTTTTTTGTTTTTGTTGTTGTTGTTGTTTGCAGTTGTTGTTTGTTTGTTTTTTGAGACAGAGTCTTGCTCTGTCACCCAGACTGGAGTGCAATGGCGTGATCTCAGCTCACAGCAACCTCTGTGTCCAAACTTCAAGCAATTCTTGTGTCTCAGCCACCCAAGTAGCTGAGATTACAGGTGTGTACTACCACGCCTGGCTAAGTTTTTGTATTTTTTAGTAGAGATGGGGTTTTGCCATGTTGGCCAGGCTGGTCTTGAACTCCTGGCCTCATGTGATCTGCCCGCCTGACCTTCCAAAGTGCTGGGATTATGGGCATGAGCCACCATGCCTGGCCCCTTTGTTCTTCAACAAGGTCCTTTGCTCTCATGATGTCTGAATTTCACCTTTGACAGCTTTTTATGAATCATTTCTGGAGTCTGAGACCAGATGGTTTTCCTTTTTTCCCCCTTCCTTAAATGTTTAAATTGGCTTCTCCTGGGTGTAAGAAAGGGAAAGAAAAAAAAAATTTTTTTTAAATATAAAATGGCTGCCCTTTAAAGCCTGGGGTAGGCAGCTGATGGATCCTCAACTTTCCCTGCCCTGACATTTTATCTTCTGAAAGAACTTTCAAATGATAGTTTCACTTTCCCCAGTGATCTGCTTTGTTCCATTTTTCCATTCAGTTCCTCCAATTGGTCAAAACTAGGCCAGGCTCAGTGGCTCATGCCTGTTATCCCAGTGCATTGGGAGGCCAAGATGAGAGGATCACTTGAATTTAGGAAGAGATCAGCCTCGGAAACAAGTGAGACCCTGTCTCTACAAAAAATCAGAAAATTAGCTGGGCATGGTGGCACATGTCTGTAGTCCCAGCTACGTGGGAGGATTGCTTGAGCCCAGGATTGCATCACTGTACTCCAGCCCTGGGTGACAGAGTGAGATCCCGTCTCTTAAAAAAAAAAGGTTTGGAGTATCGTTTCCTCTTGTTACTTCTTCTCTCTTGAAAGGGATTAAATAATCAGGATGTCCATATCATTTTTTAAAAGTTTTATTATGTTTTTAATTGACATATAATGTTTAATTAATTAATAAGACAGGGTTTCACTCTGTTGTCCAGGCTGGAGTGCAATGGTACGATCACTGCTCACCATAGCCTCAACTTTTGGAGTTCAAGCTATCTTCCCACTTCAGCATCCCAAGTAGCTGGGACTACAGGCATGCACCACTATGCCTGGCTAATTTTCTTTTTCTTTTTCTTTTCTTTTTTTTTTTTTTGAGACAGAGTTTCCCTCTTGCTGCTCAGGCTGGAGTGCAGTGGTGAGGTCTCAGCTCACTACAACCTCTACCTCCCAGGTTCAAGTGATTCTCCTACTTCAACCTCCCAAGTAGCTGGGATTACAGGAAACCACCATCATGCCCGACTAATTTTTGTATTTTTAGTAGAGACGGGGTTTCACCATGTTGGCCAGGCTAGTCTTGAACTCCTGACCTTGGATGATCCTCCCATCTTGGCCTCCCAAAGTGCTGGGATTACAGGTGTGAGCCACCACGCCCGGCCGCCTGGCTAATTTAATTTTTTTTTTTTTTAGTGGAGATGGGGTCTCACTGTGTTTCCCAGGCTGGTCTCCACCTCCTGAGCCAAGCACTCCTCCCACCTTAGCCTCACAAACTGTTGGGATTACAGGTGTGATCCACTGTGCCCAACCTACATCATGTTTTAATTTAAATAGTTCCTCTGCTTTTAGTGGAGTGAAACCTGGAACAAATAACCAGATATTTTAAATACCGTATCCTAATTGTAGACCCACTTTTTCCTGATCTTTGTATTTCTGGAATCCTGCAAAATGCTTGTCATGTAGTAGCTGCTCCAAATACTTGTTGAATGACTGTGTGAATGCCCAAATCCCTCTGTGCCAGTGTGAACAGAAGAGAGAGAGGAGAATTAACTCAGTTTTATTCTATTCTAGAGTCAGAAGCAGCAGCTTGCTGCAGAAGTATTAACTGCAGATCATTCAACTTTTTTTTTTTTTTTTTTTGAGCCTGTCGCCCAGGCTGGAGTGCAGTGACACAATCTTCGCTCACAGCAACCTCCACCTCCCAGGTTCAAGTAATTCTCCTTCCTCAGCCTCCTGAGTAGCTGGGATTACACCACCATGCCTGGCTAATTTTTGTATTTTTAGTAGAGATGGGGTTTCACCATGTTGGTCAGGCTGGTCTCAAACTCCTGACCTCATGATCCGCCCACCTTGGCCTCCCAAAGTGTTGGGATTACAGGTGTGAGCCACCACGTCTGGCCTGGCTATTTTATTCTTGTTGCCCAGGCTGGAGTGTAGTGGTGTTATCTTGGCTCTTGGCTTACTGCAACCTCTGCCTCCCAGGTGGAGAATGGCTCCCACCTCAGACTCCAGAGTAGCTGGGACTACAGATGTGTACCACCACACCCGGCTAAATGTTTTTTTGTATTTTTTATAGAGGTGGGGTTTCTCCATGTTACCCAGTGTGGTCTCAAACTTCTGAGCTAAAGTGATCCTCCCGCCTCGCCCTCCCAAAGTTCTGGGGTTATAGTTGTGTTCTGTAATTTAATTGAGGTGGTGGCTACACAAATCTACACGTAATAAAATGGAATAGAACAATTCAACACAAACATGTGTTATACCAATGCCCATTTCCTGGCTTTGATGTTGTGCTATATTTAAATAAGATGTAACCACTGGGGAAACATGGGTGAATAGTACAGAAGACCTCTTTTAGTTCTTTTTTTCTTTTTTGAGACAGTGTCTCTCTCTGATGCCCAGGCTGCAGTGGCACAATCATGGCCATGCCGTGCATGGCTCTCTGTGGCCTCAACCTCCTGGGCTCAAAACAATCCTCTTGCCTCAGCCTCCTGAGGAGCTAGGACCTTTGTATTCCATGTCAAAAAAAAAAAAAAAATGTTGAATGTTCTAGAGTTAATACTTCTTCAGCAAGCTATTGCTTCTGCCCAGGCTGGTCTCAAACTCCTGAGCTCAGTCAATCCGCCCACCTTGGCCTCCCAAAGTGTGAGCATTACAGACGTGAGCCGCCGTGCTTGGCCGGCCTTTGTCTTTTTTTGAGAGATGGAGTCTCTCTCTGTTGCCCAGGCTGGAGTGCAGTAGTGCCTTCATAGCTCATTGCAGCCTTGAATTCCTGGACTCAAGTGATCCTCCCTCCTCAGGTTCCTGAGTAGCTGGGATGATAGTTGTGAGACCATTTGCCTGGCTTCTCCCAGGCTTTTAAGCTGCATTTGTCCTGAGAGTATTTCTAAGATAGTGGATAACGTAAGCTATACAGACAGTCCCCGACTTACGATGATTCGACTTTATGAATTTTTGACTGTAAAATGGTACAAAGGTGATACACATTCAATAGAAACTGTACTTTGAGTACCCATGCAACTATTCTATTTTTCACTTTCAATACTGTATTCAATCAATTACTCTAGATATTGAACACTTTGTTATAAAACAGATTTTTGTATTAGATGATTTTGGGCAACTGTAGGCTAACGTAAGTGTTCTAAGCACGTTTGAAGTAATCTAGGCTAAGCTATGAAGTTCACTAGGCATCAGGTATATTATATGCATTTTTTACTTATATAATTTTCAACTTATAATGGGTTTATCAGGACATAACCTCATTGTAAGTTGAAGAGCATCTGTATAATATTTTGCTTTTAAATTTTTATTTTGAAATAATTCTAGATCAAGATGAGGTTGCAACAATAGCACAGGGAGGTCCTCTGTACTGTTCATATTGTTCACCCATGTTTCCCCAATGGTTACATCTTTTTTTTTTTGAGACGGAGTCTTGCTCTGTCTCCCAAGCTGGAGTGCAGTGGCCAGATCTCAGCTCACTGCAAGCTCCGCCTCCCGGGTCCACGCTATTCTCCTGCCTCAGCCTCCCGAGTAGCTGGGACTACAGGCGCCCGCCACCTCGCCCGGCTAATTTTTTTTTTTGTATTTTTTAGTAGAGACGGGGTTTCACCGTGTTAGCCAGGATGGTCTCGATCTCCTGACCTCGTGATCCACCCGTCTCGGCCTCCCAAAGTGCTGGGATTACAGGCTTGAGCCACCGCGCCCGGCCGGTTACATCTTATTTAAATATAGCACATCAAAACCAGGAAATGGGCATTGATATAATATGTGTGTTTGTGTTTGATTGTTCTATTCCATTTTATCGTGTAGATTTGTGTAATCACCACCTCAAATTAAATTACAGAATATTCTGTTGTAGGCAATAGCACTGTCACCACAAAGTTCTCTCTGTTGCTATTCTTTTATACTCACACCCACCTGCTGTCCATCAGCATCTCTAACCAGACAGCCACGAATCTGTTCTCTATCTACACAATTTTCTTTGTTACTAAATGGAATCACACAGTATGTGACCTTTAAAGATTGACTTTTTTTCACATAGCGTCCTGCCCTCTAGAGCCATCCAAGTTGTTGCTGTATCAGCAGTTTGTTCCTTTTCATTTCTGAGTATTCAGTGGCATGCATGTACCACTGTTTGTTTAACCATCATCTATTAAATGAAATTTTGGTTGTTTCCAGTTTTTGAAAATTACAAATAAAGTTTCTATGAACACTTACATACAGGTTTTTGTACATAAGTTCTCTTGCTGTGGGTTAGATGTCCAGACGTGCAATTGCTGAGTTGTACAGAAAGTGTATGTTTTATTTTTGAAGAAACTGACAAACTGTTTTCCAGAGTGGCTGTACCATTTTACATTTTCTTGGTTTTTTGTTTGTTTTTGTTTTTGTTTTTTTGAGATGGAGTCTCGCTCTGTCATCCAGGCTGGAGTGTAGTGGCACAATCTCAGCTTACCACAACCCCTGCCTCCCAGGTTCAAGCAATTCTCCTGCCTCAGCCTCCCAAGTAGCTGGGATTACAGGTGCCCACCACCAAGCCTGGCTAATTTTTATATTTTTAGTAGAGACGGAGTTTTGCCATGTTGGTCAGGCTGGTCTCGAACTGCTGACCTCAGGGGATCCACCCGCCTCAGCCTTCCAAAGTGCTGGGATTACAGGCGTGAGCCACTGTACCCAGGCATTTTATATTTTCACCAGCAGTGTATGAGAGATCCAATTTGTCTACATTCTTGCCAGCATTTGATATTCTATAAAATTGTTTTAGTAACAGCTTTATTGAGCTATAATTCATATCATATAATTTGCCCATTTAAATCAAGTGTACAAATCAGTGGTTTCTAGTATATTCACAGACTTGTGCAACCATCTCCACAATCAGTTTAGAACATTTTCATCATTTCCCCAGAAAACCTTGCACCCTTCAGCTCCAAACTCCCAATTCTCCATCCCCTCAGCCTTAGGCAACTGCCAATCTTTCTATCTGTTTCTATAGATTTGCTTATTCTGGTCATTTCGTATAAATGCAATAATAAAATACTTGGCCCTTTGTGATTGCCTTTTTTCACTAAGCATAATGTTTTTAAGATTCATTTATGTTGTAGGACATATCAATACAGTTGATCCTTGAGCAACATGGGGATTGGGGCACCAACCTGTGCAGTGGAAAATCCACCTATAACTTCTGACTCACCAAAAACTTAATTACTGATGGCCCACTGTTCACTGGAAGCCTTACTGATAATATAAACAGTTGATTCACACATATTTTATATGTTATATGTATTATATACTATATTCTTAAAGTAAGCTAGAGAAAAGAAAATGTTATTTAAAAAATCATGGAGAAGAGAAAATATGTTTACTATTCACTAAGTGGAAATACATCATCATAAAGGTTTTCATCCTTGTGGGCTTTGTGTTAGTAGGCTGAGGAGGAGGAGGGGTCGGCCTTGCTGTCTCAGGGTTGGCAGAGGCAGGAGAAATTCTGTGTATAAGTGGATCCATGCGGTCAAACCCATGCTGTTCAAGGGTCGATTGTACTTCATTTCTTTTATTGCTGAATAATATAGATATTTTTCCTTTAAACAATTATTAGTTTATTTTTCATGCTATTTTAAATGGATATATAATAGTTGGGGAGTATACGTGATATTTTGATACCTGTATACAATGTGTAATGATCAAATAAGGGTATGATGTTTTTAAAGAAATAACAATGTGGTTTTTTCCATTACACAGGCTATAATCTAAGGGATAACACATGCTGCTACAGAGAGGTTTGGCCAGGCCTGCTAGGAGGTCTAGACTACAATTAACCTAAGTGCAAATTAATGCTATTTTAAGTCTTTAGTAGTTCTCTGTAAAGTATTTCTCATGATTTTATTTATTTAGCAACAGTTTTGAGTTGTGGCACCTGAATAGCTTTCCTGAAATTCTATGGGGATCTTTCTAGAGAAGCTGCACAGGTAGTGAGTGTTGCAGTTCAGGCCAGGGACAAATCAGCAGATCACGGGGTGTGTTCAGGAGCTAGAATAGAGCTGTGCATGAGACAGATTTGTTCCAGGATCTTTCTGGGCCTTTGCCCTCTGTACATCCCCACCCTCCCCAAACACCCATTTATGTACTCTCCGATCCATGGGGCAATGCTTTCGGCCTAAGACAGAAACTTCAACAACTACTAATGCAGCCACAGGAACCTTTTCTGTAGCAAATAGTGTTAATCATTGGCATAGTGAGGCACAGAGGAGAATACAAGATGAATAGGTGCTCATCTTGCCTCCAAGAGCTTAGTGTCTAGCTGGGAAAATGAGCACCCTGAATATAAGGTTACACAGGATCTGTGCCATTTTAAATATTATGAAGTATTTTAACCATCCAGAACATAACAAAGCACAAAACAACAAATACCCATGTACTTACCTCCTAGCTTTAACATTTTTGCCATATTTCCTTTGTACTTTTTTTAAACAAATAAAGCATCTCAGCTACTCAGCAATAAAAAGGAACTACAACTATTGATACCCACAATATACGTGAATCTCCAGGGAATTATGCTGACTGAATAAAGCCAATCCTAAAAGATTACATACTGTGTGATTTCATTTACATGCATTTCGGGAAAGGACACAATTAGAGAAATGGAGAACAGATTCGTGGTTGCCAAGGGTGAGGATGGGATGGGGACTGGAGCGAATTAGGTGAAAAGGCAACATGAAGGATGTTGTGTAAGAATTGTGTATCTTACTGTATCCACAGTTTTTTGTTTTTTGTTTTTTTTGAGACAGGGTCTCGCTCTGTCACCCAAGCTAGAGGGCAGTGGGGCAATCTTGGCTCACTGCAAGTTCCACCTCCTGGGCTCGAGCAATCCTCCTACCTCAGCCTCCTGAGTAGCTGGGACCACAGGCATGTACCACCATGCCTGCCTAATGAAAAAAAAAATGTTTTTTTTTGTTAAACGAAGTCTCACTATGTTGCCCAGGCTGGTCTTGAACTCCTGGGCTCAAATAAGCCTCTCGCCTTGGCCTCCCAAAGTTCTGGGATTACAGACATGAGCCAATGTGCCCAGACATATTTGGTACTGGTAAAACATTATACAGGTCTCTATTTTTTGTCCTAGTTGTCTTTCCTCTTTCCCCATTTCTGTTTTGGCCTGTGTCTGACTGGTTGGTTATCTGATACTCTTAGGGTCTACTCCTGCTCTTGTTGTTTCTGCTGGTTCTCAGTCACAGGGGCATTCTTACAATTTTTTATTGTAAACTCATCTTCAGGACATGGTTATCTGTGGCCTAGGTTCAAGACGGGTCCTTCTGGAAATATTTTATTTTGTTATGGCCACTCAGAATCCAGGATTTCTTTTTGTATAAATTTCTTAGCTTTGGGCCACCTGGACCACATGTATACCATTGATTTGGACTTAAACCCAGTGAAGGCAGGTGTGTTGTTATGAATTTATGTTATGGAGACCTTTTCTCCTCACCCAGAATCCAATTCCTCACCCAGAACTGGGATGAACTGTCTTTGTCATCTTCTGTGTGGATGGCTGCATGTTGTTGTTGTTGTTGTTTTTCCTGATCCACCATTTCACAGAAGTCCTTGTGGTAGGGGGTCTCAGTTCTGTGACGGAGCTTGTCTCCTGTTCCTACCTGGCACTAATGCCCAAGTCTCTGGTTCACTGAGTTTCAAATGATGTCTTCCCTACCCACCCCTCTACTTTGGGCCACAGCTGCATCAGGTCAGCTGCTCCCCATCCTGGTTTTCAATTCCCTGTTTGAGGGCCCTAGTGATTTCTTCTCATCTCTTACATGATCTGTCATGCAGTTAAAAAGTTTATTTAAAAGTTTATTATAGCTGATCTAGCATTCCTAAGTGTTTTGTGGTAGGAAAGTTTTTCAGATCATCTTGTCCATGGTATTGCCCTTGACACTTTATTATTATTATTATTATTATTATTATTATTATTATTATTTTGAGATGGAGTCTTGCACTGTCACCCAGGCTGGAGTGCAGTGGTGCAATCTCAACTCACTGCAACCTCCACCTCCTGGGTTCAAGCGATTCTCTTGCCTCAGCCTCCCGAGTAGCTGGGATTACAGGTGTGCACCACCACACCCGGCTAATTTTTGTATTTTGAGTAGAGATGCATTTTTACCATGTTGGCCAGGCTGGTCTCTAACTCCCGACCTCAGGTGATTCGCCCACGTTGGCCTCCCAGAGTGCTGGGATTACAGGCATGAGCCACTGCACCTTGGCCCTTGATACTTTAAAAGTTAGAGATAAAGGACTGTAGGAGTTTCAGAGAAGAAAAGTGCAGCTGGTGGGAGTGAGAAATGAGGGGAGGATCAAGAGTGGCTTTAGAGAAGTGAATATTGGGGGTAGGAACACAGGAGGGAGCATGGCAGGTACAAAAGCAGGGAATGCCAATGCAAGTATGGAAAAGAGCGCTCGACTCTTTCCACTGCAGTACCACCTGTGAAGAGGAAATATAGTTAGAGCCTGGAGTGCAGTCTGTGAAGGGGAAATGAGGTTGGGATCAGACCACTGAGCAGCAGGAAGCTACTAAAGTCTTACAGCAGGGCACACCGTGTTCACACGCATTGTTTCGGGGTGTTTAACCTGGAAGCGAGTCCAGAAAGAATGGGTGTGGTGGTGGCAGGAGAGGAGTGTGGATTAGGAAGGATGACTCTGGGGGCTGTAGAAATAGCCCAGGCGATGGGTAGTAAGGCCTGAGTGGGGTAGCTGGTAGGATGGGGTGTAGGGGGACCACTGGGAGAGGGTGAAAGAGATTCAACTGCACTAGATAAAGAAATCTAGGTCAAGAGCTGAATTGGAAATAGAAGAAAAGCCAGGCAAGCACATTGTCTGAGTCCTGGGAAATGAATTTAAAATGTCAGAATTATCTATTTTGAAACTTTTTTTTTGAAACAGAGTCTTGCCCTGTTGCCCAGGCTGGAGTACAGTGGTATGATCTTGGCTCACTGCAACCTCTGCCTCCCGGGTTCAAGTGATTCTTCTGCCTCAGCATATCTGAGTAGCTGTGACTACAGGTGCGCCTGCCACCACACCTGGCTAATTTTTTTATTTTTAATAGGGACGGGGTTTCACCATGTTGGCCAGGCTGGTCTTG